>NC_063012.1:5000000-10000000 GCF_020509005.1 Fulvia fulva
TGTCGTCGTATTAAGATACCGTCGTAATCAAAGTAGAAGTAGTACAGTTCTTAGTAAAAGTGGCCCGCTCGGTAGTATAGCCTACTCGGTAGTAAAGCACGTTATATATATATTGTTTAAACGTAGACGGCTATCTAGGCCTAGGGCTTTTCGTCCTTTTAGCTTACTTATAAGTCCTTTTACTATATTAGAGCTAAAACACGACATATTCGAAAGCTCTTATTAAGGCTATTCTAACGATCTATAAAGTAGGCCACTACCCCTAGAATTAAGGGAGTTCTACCTCATTTAATTTAGATAGCTTAAAGTTCTCTTTACCCTATTTCTTTAGCTCCGAACGCCGCGGAGGTGCCTAGCTACATTAGGCAACTCCTAGGTAATAGTAGCCTAGGCGAAGCTCCTCTAAGACAACTAGTAGCAACTTATAGAGGACGTAAAAAGTATAGAAACTAACGATTAGCTCCTATACCGGTCTCTATAGGTAATGATCACTTAGCTACGTACGGCGCTTATACTATCGTATTACCGAGGGCAATAAGAAATAAGGACGACGTCTAAGGCGATTAATAAGGCCACCCGGAATTAATACCCCTATAGCTAGGTATCGGTCGCGGTATCGATACTAGGCCCCCGCCTAACGTACGATATAGTTACGATCTATATTATAGTAAAGGAAGACTAGGCCAAAGTTACGAAGCTATCGAATAAGGAGCTCGCCTAACGAATTAATTAACTAGGGGTAGTCGTAGTGAACTAATAGTCTAACGGTACTCTATAGATCTATACTAGCTCTACTACTACTAGGAGGTACCTAGAGGTATAGCTATAGTAGATATCTAAGGTTACGGTATTAGCGAAGGTCTTAACGAAGCAATTTACGATCCTAGTCTACGATATGCCTAAGGAGTTCGACCTAACTAACTAAGGTTACCTACGTACTCTCTAAGAGGACAACCCGGTTACTCTTAACTCTCTAATCTAGAAGGCGACTTGGCTCTATAGGAAATAGCTAGAAGGTAAGAAGGCCTCGGCGCTAATAGTATAGCTATAAGACGCGAAAGCGGCGGATCTAGCGATAGAACAAGGCCTAATCTAGTAATATAGCCTTAAGATAGTAGAAAAGTACTCCTTATCCTTTTATATCCTCTAATACTTTAAATACTAACAGTATAGACACTATACCTATACGTATATAAATAAGTAGGCCTACTCGAACTATATAGGAGACTATATATCTAGGGACTATATATCGGCTACAAGACGGTACGCGAACTGTCCGGGGTACTACCTATTATATAGCGCGGAATACCTATAGCGGAAACTAGCGAAAAACAAGGCAATCACAAATAGAACCGTCGCCCTAAGATTCTATAGCGACCGTAAGGCTAGCCTATACCGGAACTAACTAGCGGCGGTCGGGTATAAGCGCCCTAGGGCCGAGAACGATATAAAGGATACGTAACCTAGGGCGTACGGGAGGCTACGTACTCTACTAGCTACGGCGAGGGAATCTAACTAGGCCCGGCTCCCCTTTAGTATATAGCCGATAGGCGTAGACTAGGACGTATAAGGTAGTAGGATATAGGATATTATAGAGGAAATGATTATCGATAACGATAACTAGCCTCGACACGCTTAGTATTATCTAGTATAACGTTAACTATAGTAAGGATATAGTCTAGAACTATTTCGTATACGAGGCGGGCCCGTACGTCTACTACGTCCTAGTAATCTAGGAGCTATAGATTAACCCGTACTATAAGAGACTAACGACCTATAAGTTACTAGGCTATACGATATACCTACGAGGCGACGGTAGACCCCGTACGTACTTCTATATTAGTAAGGACATACTAGAATCCGACTAGGAGGTAGTATACTACGTAGACGAAGAAGGCGGGGGCGATATTACCTCCCTCTACGTAGGTAGTACCTATATATACAACCTATATATATAACCGCTAGCCTCGAGGTCTAGCCGCGACCTTAGGTCTATATATACCTAGACAGTACGCTTAAGAGACAAGGCTACTATATCGTAGTAGGAGACTTCAATATATACTACCCTTCCTAGGAAAGCCTTATATAGCCGTACCCTATAGCCGACGAAGTACTCGACTTAATAGCGAGTAACGTAATTGCCCTTAATACCCCGAAGGACCTAGGTACCTAGAAGAGAGGGGGACTCTAAGGCACGATCGACCTCTCCTAGATCTTAGATAGCTACTACTATATAGTAACCTAAAGGGACTAAGTATACGACGTTCTTTATATAAGTAGCCTAGAGTTAGAAAAATAGCGACGACGACGGTAGTAGACGACCGAGAGTAAGGGGGAGACGAGTAGAGGACGCTCTATAAGAAGGCGGAAGAGATAGTAGCGGTAGAAGAAGGGAGGTTTCCGGAGAGAGTACTAAAAGGAGTAATAAGCGAACTACTCGGGGGACTAAAGGCGCTTAAACGATAAATAAGCACTACGATCAACATAGCAATCGAGGCAGTAACACGAAACGTAAGAAATAACCCTTAAAGAGACCCGAGACAGACCTAGGGCCTAACGACCTAGGCAACAATCGCGAGCCAACCCACCCCCCCTTAAAGCATAGTACTACGAGTCTATATTACGGACTAGAAAGAGAAGGAAGAGATAGGAAAGATGACCGGGAGGGAGATAGTCGAGAAGATCGGAGTAAAGGGAATAGTAGGGGTAAGGGTAGACAACAAAGGGGTCAAGCTGTTTATAGCACACGTATAGAACAAGAAGGCCCTCGAAATAAATAAGGAGTAGACACTAAAGATCGGGAGTATAGCGAAAGTCTCCTATTAATAGTATATAGTAATTACGTATAGGGTCCTACGAACCTTTAATATATAAAGGGATATACTAAACCTCTAGAGGTAAAACTAGGTAATAGCACTAGGACTATAGATCATAAAGACAGCGTGGGTCAAGAAGAAGATAGAGGAGGGCAAGAGGGCCTCCTCGCTAATCTTATAGGTTGTAACACTAGAGCAAGCGAACAAGGTCTTAGACCAAGGGTTGTACTAGGACTTTAAGAGGCTAGATATAGAAATCTATTAGAGTAACCATAGAATCTATCAATGTTTCAACTGTCAATAGTACGGACATATTGCCCTAAAGTGTAGCAAAGCCACACTAGTCTACTTACACTATACTAGTGATCACGCGACCTAAGAGTGCTAAAAACGGAAGGAGGACACAAGATGCGTAGTATATAGGAGAAAACACCCGGCATAGTCAAACCAATGCCTAGTTAGACTATCAGCCTAGTAGAGAGCGCGGGAAGCAAGGGTAACAACACTAACTAGGTTCCTAGTAGGTAAACAGAAACAACTAGAGAGAACTACCTACCCGAATAAGAGACCCCGGCCATAAGAGGAGCCACAAATAGTACTAGTAATAGGGAGACTAACGTTCTTATACAAGGTAGCGCAGAGTAATAGACAAATAAGAATCAACTAAATGATAGGGAGCTAACCCTAAAGGGAAGAACAGGAGGAGGGACGGGAAAACTAATAGTAAGACCAATAGTAAGACTAAACGGACCTAGACATAAACATGTCCTAATGCCTTACACTAATAGACTATCAATCATTTAGTATAATGTGAACAGAAGCAAAGACAAGGTCTAAAGGAGCTTTCTATAAGCCTTAGACCCGGAGGAACACTACATTATAGCAATATAGGAACTATAGATCAACCTACACTCTAGGATTCTATTAACTATACGAGACCCGAGATACTACGTAGTAATAAACAGAACCGAGGGAGTCCTACGAACTTGTATCTATATCAGTAAGAAGGTACTAGTAGAGGACTAGTAGGCCTGGCCGAGAACCGACAGGGATATCACTATAGTATAGCTCAAAACAACTTAAGGCTAGGTCCTAATCTATAGCGTATACAACCTACCTCTAGAGTCTAGAAGCAGCACACAACTATATACGCTAGGAAGGCTCCCGGAAGCAATAGACCAATAAAACCACAATATCGTAATAGGAGATTTTAACCTCTACTACCTAAAGTAGGGATCGGACTTCACCCTAGTATACTACTTCTTAGTAGGGAGGCTTATTGGTTAGATAGAAACAGCCTAAATGGACTTGATCACGCTAAAGGGAACAGAAACTTAGGCTAGAAACAACAGTTCTAGCACGCTAGACCTATACTTTATGTCCTACGCCTTAACACGACGGGTAGAAAGCTATATAGTTAATAACTAACTAGAGTCCTCATCAGACCACTATCCAATCCAAACCGACATCCAACTTATAGTTGAGGAGGAGAGGGAACCTAAGAGGAGGCTCTACTAGAAGTAGGCCGAGTAGACACTAGTATAGTAGCGGCTAGAAGGCGAACTAGAACAGCTAATAGAAGCTATACAAAGGGTAGCCTAGGCCTATATACCTAAGAAGAGATGGTCGCTATACTAGAAGCTATACTAGACACTAGAGTATATAGCTAAAGTCAAGGAGGCAAGGAGAGCAAGAAGGAGATAGGAGTAACGGCGTACCTAAGTAAACTAGGAAGCCTATAATAACGCGTATAAAGCAAAGAAGGCGTAGATTAGAAGAGACAAGACGTAGGAGTAGAGGTCAACTATAGGGATGATTATAGAACACCCGGAACAAATCTAGAGACTAGCAGAATAGGCTAGGAAACTAGACGAGGAACGAAACTCCCCGCCCTAGTTTCCCTTAATATAGGACTAAGACGGGGAAACGCAAACCACTCTAATAGGGAAAGCGAAAGCATTCGTAGACTACTTCTTCGGGACTTAGGTAGAGGCAGACCTAAGTAATATCCTAGGAACACGCATTCCTCCGCTAAGGGAGGCTAACTAGTAAGTGTCTACTATAGAGATCGGAAACATTATTAAGAAACTGAAGGGTAATAAAGCCCTAGGCCTAGATAAGATCCCTAACTATTACCTAAAAGCTAGTAGCAGCCTTATTACTCTAGTACTTACGCTAATCTTTACCTAGTGAAACCCTAAAAGGAAGACTATACTAAGTTGAAGTTATATAGACCAATTGCGTTACTAAACACACTAGGGAAGCTCCTAGAGAAGGTCGTAGCTATAAGGCTCACCGGAATAGTAGAAGAATACAACCTCCTCCCGGTAACGTAAATAGGGGGGAGATAAAAGAGATCTACCCTCATAGTAGTCGAACTGATTATAGAGCAAATCAGACATATCTGGCACTATAGCAACAACAAGGTAGCCTTACTACTTTTACTAGACATATTAGGGGCTTTCGACAACGTGTCCTACGTAAGGCTCCTACACATCCTTAGAATAAAAAGCATCCTAGCCTAGATAGTACACTTTATGTAGTTATTCCTTAAGGACAGAACAACCTAGATCCTCCTAGGGTCCTTCAAAGCCCCGTAGACCCTAATTACGAACACGGGCATCCTATAGGGCTCTACACTCTCCCTAATTCTGTTCCTCCTCTTTATAGCCGACCTGACCCTACTCCTAGAAATAGTAAACACCTTAGTATCGGGGTTCGTAGATAACACAAATATCCTAGCGTAGTCGGGGTCTATAGAGGAAAACTACGCACTCCTAGAGGAGAGACATAGACAATGCGAAAAGTAGGCAAGAGAGTATAGGGCAAAATTCGTACCGGACAAGTACTAACTTATCTATTTTAGTAAGGTAAAGATAAAACACAACTTGGTAGTACTAGTAAAAATCTAGGGGTTCGAGACCCATCCTATAAGGGAACTTAGAGTCCTTAGGATATAGCTAGACCCGAAACTTAGCTAGGGACCATAAGTAAAGAAGGCGTAAGCGAGAGCGGACACTAATAGATAATCAATTAAGAGACTTACTACGTCAACCTAGGGGGCGACCTTTACAAAGGCCTAGACTATGTATAAGGCCATTGTCAAGCCCGTAATGCTATATAGAGTAGCAATTTAGGCAGCGGAAAAACATATCCCGAAGAGAATTAAGGACCCCCTTAATAGAGCGTAGGTAGCCTACCTAAAGAGAGTACTAGGGGCATACAAGTCAACCCCTTATAGGACAATAGAAATGGAATTAGGTACAGCCCCTATTAGGGAGTACCTCTAGGGCATAAGGTATTAATACGTAGAGAAGACATCAGCATACCTAGCCTAGGGAACTATCTAAGTAGCTACTCAAAGGATAAGAACCTAGTAGGAGAGGAGGAGAAGACCTAACCGGCCACACATAATCCTATAGAAAGAAGTAGACCTAAAAACATTATAGGAAATCCTAGCAGCCCTTGAACAGAGAGAAGCTCTAAGGGAGCAAGCTAATATAGGGGACAAAGGGAAAAAGAAGCAAAGTTAAGTAGAAAGGATCGTAGGTCACCTATAGGAAACGCGTTAGAACCAAAAACCGGTGAGGCCAGGAGCCCTACTAGCGGCTAGGACCTTCGGGAGGTATAACTACCTTATCTACAAAGACCTGAAGAGGGCGGAAGTAAGCATAGCTATCCAGATTCGCTCTAAGCACATTAGGCTAAGAGCATACTTATACTAAAGAAGAGTCCTAGGATACGATTCTAAACGTTGCCCCTATAGCTACCTATCCTAAAACCCGGAGTATATAGTGCTGAACTGTGCTAAGTGGGTAAAAGGGAGAAGCTAGTAGAGGGCGAAGGCAAGAGACAGGCAATACTAGGCCATTATCTAGGACAGACAAGATATAAGGAGAGTGACAAGATAGATCCTTAACGAGGACTACCTAGAGCAATTCTCCCTAGTAGTAGAAACGGAAAGGTAGATAGAGAGGAGGGAGAGAGAGAGAAGAGCCGGGGAAACAGAAGGGAGAAAGGGAATCGAGAGGAGGATATTACTAGGGTTATAGGCAAGGTAGTTATAGGGTAACAACTATAACACTAGCGTACCCTAAAGGAAGGAGAACGAAAGGACAAGACAGGAAAGAACGAGGAGGGCAAAGACGAGGAGGTTTTCATCCGTTAATTAGGTTTCCTACCTACACAAATAGACCTAAATAGCGAGAGACCTATATAGGCTATAGGGCACTAAAACAGGCGAATGAATAATCTATCTATCTATCTATATAGTAACCTACTATAGGATCGAATATAAACTCGAGGCGTCGTTAGACTATATACTAGTTAGGACCTCTATTACGATATAGATATAACGTATACTAGCGAGAACCCCTAAGCTAAACTAGGAAAAGGCCTACTAGGCTAATATCTAGGCGTACCTCGATAATTCCGAGAGGCTAGTCTAGATTGCGTAGTAGTAATATAATAGTAAAGACGAGATAGACGAGGCAGTCTAAGGGTTAATAGACAAAATAAGAAAAGCGACCTTACTTTACGTTTCGCTTACCTAACTAACGATATAGTCTAAACTATAGTAGACGCCGAAGTATACTACGGTAGTAAGAGAAGTAAGGAGAGCCCGCCGGGTATAGACGAGTAGCTATAGCGAGGAGGCCTAGAACGTATATAGGGAGGCATACTAATAGAAGAAAGCTATAATACGGAGGGAGAAAGTAGTTAGCTAGAGGGCTATAGTAGAAGAAATCGCCGGCAAGCTAGAGAGGATGTAGAAGCTAGCGAAATGGGCCCGATAGGACCCTATATAGGGCCCCTCCTTCTCTATCCTAGCGCTATAATCGCCTAGTGGCCCGCTTAGCGACCCCGAGGCTAAGGCGCGTCTACTAGCTAGCAAGTTCTTCCCGCCCCTAGTCGAGGCTAATCTAAGCGGCATAAATAGCTCTACTCCCCTAGCCCCTAGTATCGCGGTCTAATAGGAGGTGTCCGAGGGAGAAGCTACCGCTATACTTAGGAAGTTACCGGCGAAGAAAGCCACGGGGCCGGATAGGATCCTAAACGAGCTACTAAAGAAGTATAGAGATTAACTAGCCCTAGTAGTCGTAGCGATCTTTAACGCCTACCTATAGACCGGATACTACTCGATAGTATTTAAATAATCGACGATAGTAGTCCTACGTAAGCCGTAAAAGGAAGACTATACGTAGGTAAAGTCGTACCGCCTAATTACGCTCCTTAACACTCTTAGGAAGGCGCTTAAGAAGCTAGTTATAACGAGACTCTCCGAGGCGGTAGAGGAACACTCCCTACTCCCGGACACCTAGATAGGTACGCGCCTATAGCGATCGACGCTATCCGCGATAGAACTTATTACCTCTTAGGTAAAGGCCATCTAGTATAAGAATAGGGACAAGGTAGCTTCCTTACTTAGCCTAGACATATCGGGAGCCTTCGACTACGTATTATACCCGCGGCTACTCTATATCCTAAGGTCGAAAGGACTCCCTAAGTGGCTTGTTAACTTTATACGGTCCTACCTCTAAAACCGTAGTACGTCGATCCTAGTCGGCTAGTATAGAAGCCTATTTTAAGTAGTCTATACTAGAATCCCGTAAGGCTTAACGCTAGTACCTATTCTATTCCTCTTCTTTATAGCGACGCTACTCCTAGCCCTAGAATCCTAGAACACTACTACGAGCGGCTTCGTAGACGATACGAACATCCTAGCGTAGTCTTCCTCGACTAAGGAGAACTATAGGCTACTAGAAGAGAAGTATAAGATCTACGAGGACTAGGCTAGGAGGTACGGGGCTCGGTTTGCCCTAGAAAAGTACAATCTAATACACTTTACGCGCCGGCTACGGTTCTATAATATATAAGCTTCTATCTAGATATAGGGGCACACGACTAACCCGGCAAATTAGCTTAGGATCCTCGGACTATAGGTGGACCCGGCGCTACGGTAGAGGAAGTACGTATAGGCAATATTACGGAAAGCTAAACAGAATATAGCATTATACTAGAGGCTTACTACGTCTATATAGGGGGCGGACTTTTAGTAGTTACGACTTCTATATACGGCTATTATACGGCTAGTCCTTACCTATAGTAGCTAAGTATAGTCCTTAGGCGAGAGGGCCTACCTATTAAAGGGACTCGTTACGCCGTTAGCGAAGATCTAAAACTAATGCCTAAGGAAGGTTACCGGAGTATATAAGTCGATACTAATAAGGATACTTAAGTACGAGACCGCTATACCGCCGATCGACCTATATATCTAGGGACTACGGACCTTCTACTTAGGTAAGTCGGTATAGTACCTAGTATAGAAGGTCATCGCTAGTATAGTTATAAGGGCCCGCGAATTAGTACTAGCGTATAAGGGCATTCGACCCGGAAACGAGCCGAACTACCGGGTAAGGGACGAATAGCTAGTAATACGATAGGAAGGTAAGAAATCGTTTATAGAGTAACTGTTGAGAATATGCAGGTCATAGGGTCAACATTAGGTGCTTAGGGGGATTAGTAATCAGGGCTTGCTAGTCAAGTCCTGAGTATAGCTGTCCCTCCTGAAACACCTACACTAACACCGGCGATACTATATGTAGATACACGCTATCCCATTGGGTCCTTCTTCGTCTTTTGTGTGATCCGCCGTCTTCCACTGCTGCGCAACTCGTACCTGTTTAACAGGTTATGAGCCCGGGTTAGCAACTCGGTGTTTCACCCTCGACAAAGTCGTATTGGAGTTATTCCTCTTTAGAACAAAAGGAAGGCAGACTGGAGGCCGTACCCGCCTTGCATAGGAAGCTACAGCCGTGCTGTAGGTGCATATAAGACGTGAAAGAGCCTAGTGAGGCACTGTCAGACTCCGAGTCAGGGAGCCTGTGCTAATACCTTAGACAAGTGGGCGAGCTTACTAAGAAGAGTCGCTCTCCGGACATCGCGTTCGCATCGACTAACTGTTTATTCTGAGAGAGCCGCAGTGTCTCAGAAACCCCCTCTGCTAAGAGAGTTACGCTACAGTGTCTCAGTACTAACACGATCCTTCGACTTTCCTCCCCTTCCCGGCGGATAGCCATCCTCTCCGCCATCAACCTCGCGTTCGTTTTATCCCATTTCGATCCGATCGCGTACGACCGAATACATCCTTTTACCTGAGGGCAGCCAACCTGTCCCTTAACTTACAAAAAATGGAGAACGAGACTGGGTTTACAAGAAAGAGAGCAGCACCTGTTCTGACAAGAGAGAAGCACGAAACATGGTTCAAGCTGATGAGAATACACCTAGTATCAAAGCAGGTTGACTGGGTCCTCGAAGACATCATTACGGACATTCCCGCTGCAACCCCATCTATAGCGACACCCTCTACATCATCGGAGTCATCCCTTCCTTTGGATCAAGCGATAAGGAAGGCATCGTACAGACGGCACAATGCAACGGCCCTGTATGAGATGTACATCTGTCTGTCGACAGATGACCAAGAGATGACATACGAGATCCGGCATGCGAAGGAGTTGTGGGAATGGGCTGAAGCCAAATACAAGAGAAGACTTCTCGCTACTGGAAGAAGTTTGCTTCAGCAATACACCAATTTCGTGATGACAGAGGACCAGTCAATAGATGACGCCTGGCAGGAGCTTAGCTCAATTGCAAGGAGGGCTGTTTTAATCTCGCCTCAGTTCCAAGACATCAAGACTGAGGACAGAAAGATCCAGCAACTCTTAGCAGCTCTGCCAGACTCATTTGGCTCAATTCGCGATGCAATTGATGCCCAGGTGAATCTCTCACCACAAGACATTCTTGCAATCCTTAGGGAGAAGCAAGAATCAATGATTCATCAAGGGACAGCCATGTTCGCTAAGAAGGGTTTCCAGGGCAAGCTCACGTGCCATCTCTGCAATGGTGACCATTTTATGAGCAAGTGCCCACACCTTTCTGCAGCTCAGCAGGCTGTTAGGAACAAGGACAAACTAGCTAGGGTTACCTACCCTGCTAAGAGACAACCGTCACCACCTCGTAGGAGGTCATCATCACCAAACCTTCGTGATGTCCTCAAGGTGATGACGGACCTTGCAAAGCAGATGAAGGAGAGCCGCAAGCCAAAGGCCTCCTCTAGTAAGAAGCCTGCAAGGGCCCGTGCGACCCAGGAAGACGCATCAGACCCTGAGATACCATCAGAAGATGATGATGTTGATGAGGTTGCCCATTCCACTGTGGAAGCCAAGGGCAAGTACCCCTCGTCCGAGTGGTTGCTTGACTCTTGTGCTTCATCACATATGACTGACCAAGATTCACTATTCAGGACACTGAAGCCTCTTCAAAAGAGGAAGTGGATCAAGGTTGGGGGTGGCTATCTACAAGCTACACATATAGGAAGTGCAGTAATGGGTGGTCCTTCTGGAAAGCAAATTGTCTTAGAAAATGTCTTGTTTGTTCCTGGCCTTGGAGTTAGTCTTGTTTCTTGGAATCAGTTCAGCCAACAATTTGCTGTCCAACCACCCAGTTTCACCCTTAAATCCCTTTCTGGAAAACCTGTTGTCCAGACAAAACTGAGAGGGGGTGTTCCATTCATTCAAAGTGTTTCAGAGCAGCTTGAAGCTATGCCTCAAGCATATGCCTCTCTACAGGAGCATGACTTGGATCTGTCCAAGTTAGGTACACATTTTGAGTGTGAATTGGAACAGGCTATGACTGCCACTGAGTCCCAGGACCAGTGGGAGCTATAGCATAGAAGATGTGCACACCTTAGCAAGGGACTGCTAAGAAACCTGCATAGAGTCACTGACAAGAAAGATCCCATTCCTGTTCCTTCTGAACACCAGAACTGCAAGATCTGCTCCCTTGCAAACATGAGGAAGTTCAAAGGACCTGCCACAGAGAGGAAAGGAGAGAGGCTGGCCCTCATCTCTATTGACATCTGTGGGCCTTTTCAAGGGGCAGTCTCAAGACTTGGCTTCAAGTACTGGCTTGAGATTGTAGACAACTTCTTGAGGAAGAAGTAGGTAATCCCTTTGAAGGCTAGGAGTGATGCTCCTACAGCTCTAAAGGAATGGAAGGTTCAGGTAGAGAACAGCTCAAGGTGTTTTCTATCTGCAATCCGTAGTGATGGTGCAAGGGAAATTCTTTCCTTGCTAAAACAGTGTTTGTGCAACTTCCCCAACCTCCAAAAGACATTAGAGAGTACCAGAAGATTGGAGTAGAGGGGACTCCAAGAAAAGAAAAGGAAGAGGAACTTGTTCAGGAGGATCAACCTCAACAGCCACCTCAGCTTGCAGGCAACAAGAGGTCAAGGGGGGATGAAGATGATGGCTCTGCTGAGCATGAAGCCAAGCATCATAGGGCATTGATTGCTCAGATGTTTCATCTTGATCCAACTATGAGCTGGGTTGAGGAAATCCTGAATGATGTGGAGGGATATGCATTTGCTGCTGTTAGGCAGGCCATAGCCTACCAGCAGGAAGTGCCAATCCTAAAGTCCTATAAGGAGGCAGTGGGAGACCCCAATTGGGGACATATGTGGAAAGAGGCAATCCAGAAAGAACTTATTGCCTTAGGAAGCAACAACACCTTGGATCCAGTTGTACCACCAAGGGGTGCAAGCCTGGTTACATCTAAGTGGGTTTTTGATGTGAAAAGAATGATCAGTGGAGCCATTGAAGAGTTCAAGGCAAGACTGGTTGCAAGAGGGTTTTCACAGAAATATGGTGTTGACTTTGAAGAGACCTTTGCACCTACTGTTAGGCATGATACCCTTAGGGTCTTCATGGCTGTAGTATGTGAGAGAGATCTTGAGATACACCAGGTGGATGTGAACAATGCTTTCACCGAAAGCAGCCTTCTTGAAGACATCTACATGATCCCACCCCTAGGTGTTGAAATTCCACCAAATATGGTCTTCAAGGTCCTTAGAAGCCTGTATGGACTGAAGCAAGCAGCTAGAGATTGGAACAAGCTCTGTGTTGCCAAGCTAGAACAGATTGGATCCACCTAGTCCCAGGTGGATCCATGCCTACTCATCTACAGAGGAAGAGACCTCATGGTCCTCACCTATGTGGATGACATCCCCATTGCAGCTCCAAAGCTGTCAGATGTTCAGTGGTTTAAGGCTGAGCTTGGAAAAGTGTTTAAGATTAAAGATCTTGGTGAACCTACGAAGATCCTTGGAATGAGGATTATAAGAGACAGGTCCCAAGGCACTGTAAAGCTTGATCAAGGACACTACATCCAAACTAACCTTGCCAAGATGGGCATCTCTCCAGAGAAGGCCACACCCACACTCTCACCTATAGACAGCTATGAGGATCTGAGACCTTCAGCTACTATGGATGAGAGGTGCAACAAACAGGAGTACCAGGGTTGCAATGGTACCTGGATGTGGCCAATGACAATGACAAGGCTAGACCTTGCTTTCCCCCTTGGAAGAATCAGCTCATATGTTGCTGACCCTCCAAAGCAACATCTTAGAGCTTTGAAGAAACTCTCCAGGTATCTGAGATCATACCCGGACCTGGGCTTGATGTACAGAAGAGGAGGAGGTATTCTCCAGGGATACTCAGATTCTGGTTATGCTATAGACAAGGCAGACAGAGTCTTAATCCTTGGACATATATGGTTCCTTTGTGGATCACCTATGTCCTGGATGAGTAGGAAGCAGAAGTCTGTTGCCACATCAACAATGGAGGCTGAGTTCATGGCCATGAATGCAGCAGCCAAGCAGTCACAGTTTCTTGCTGCAGTCCTTAGGGAGATGAGGTGTCCTGACCTGGTTGGAGAGTGTTCATTCCAACCTAGGATCAAGGCAAGCAGTACTGTTGATGAGCTGAGACCCGTGGAGCTTATAGGTGACAACCAAGCAGCTTTGACCTTTGTCAAAGATGCCCATGTCCATGACAGGTCAAAGCATATTGATGTTGCATACCACTATGTCAGGAATCTCTCGTGGCAAAGGAAGATTGCAGTGGATTACTGCCATATAAAGGACATAGTTGCTGATAGGCTGGCTAAGCCCCTCAATGGCCAGCAGTTTCAAAACTTTGTAAGGCAGCTCCAGCTTGTATAAGGGATTGTTTGAGACCTTCTGACCTGAGTGGGAGTGTTGAGAATATGCAGGTCATAGGGTCAACATTAGGTGCTTAGGGGGATTAGTAATCAGGGCTTGCTTGTCAAGTCCTGAGTACAGCTGTCCCTCCTGAAACACCTACACCAACACCGGCGATACTGTATGTAGATACACGCTATCCCATTGGGTCCTTCTTCGTCTTTTGTGTGATCCGCCGTCTTCCACTGCTGCGCAACTCGTACCTATTTAACAGTAACTATAGAAAGAGAGGTAGAATAACTAGGGTGTAGGGTATAGTAGACGCCCTTAGCTAGCGGGACAACCTAAGGAATAGTTAGCTACGAAATCCGCGGTTAAGTACCCCCTAAAGCTTATCTACTACCGCCTTACGAGGGTATAGAGTAGTATAGTAACCTAACTACGAAGCGAAAATATCGGCCTCTAGGGGTACCTATTATAGAGGAAGGTTCTAGAATATACGAATACTAGCTGCCCCTACGGCTATTACTCCTAGAACGTACGGTACGTACTCCTTATCTATCCGAGGTAGTCGCTAGGAAGGGGGGAGTAGATAGTAAAGGCGAGGAACCGGACGATTAGGGCACTTCTTAATAACGCTAAGGACCTACGGCGTATTACGAACTAGATACTAGAGAAGGGCTGGCTAGAACAGTACCGCCTAGTAGGAGCAGTATAGGAAGAGAGGACACGACGTAGCGCGACGAGACCGGCTAGGAGCGGGGGCTAACGGGGTAGTGATATAGACTACGTACGTTTAGAGGGAAAGCTAATCTAGACAAGGAGTAGTCGGGGGCGGGAAGGGTTTTCACCTATTCGGGTTTCCCTTTATATATAACAATAGATATATACCTATATAGGCCGATTAGGGTCCTAGAATAGAGGAATAACAAATCTATCTTTCTATATATATTGTTTATTATACTATTATAGAGCCTGTTAGCCTATATAGCTATACTACCTACTTCTAGTTATAAAGGGGAGACTCGTATTATAGAGTAAAAACCCCCTCTCCTCTCCTATACGTTCTTAACCTTACCTTCTTTCGTGTTTTCCTTATTAAGAGTATACTAGTATTATAGACCTACCCTAATAACTACCCTATCTATACCCCCTTGACCTCCCGCCTCTTCTCTATCCACTCCTCCGTCTTGCTAGCTAGCGCGAACTATTTAAGAAAGCCCTACTATAGTATCTACTATACTATCCGTTTTACGTCTCGCTTATCCGTTACGATTAACTAGTAGTCGCGTCTTACTACCTTGGCTCTCTACTAGCCTCGTTCTTCTACCTATTACGGGCACCGTAGTATTATATACTCCGGGTTCTATAACGGGTAGTTATACTAGTATACTAGGCTATATACGTCCGGGACTTTCCTTCTATATAGGTAGGCCCTTAACCCGATATATTCGGACCTAATCTATATCGCGATACTTACTTCGGCCCTTATTAGGTCACGGTAGAGTAGGTAGTTATGTCTCTAGAAGGGGCGTAATGCTAGGGGTCCTCGATTTAGTAGGGGATTCTCTTTCTATTCCTATTCCTAAAGGTAGCCCGCTACCTACTCTACGAGGCTTTACGTCTTTACCTTATTACCCTTTTTCCTCCGTACCTTTTCCTCCTCCTCCTTCCTCTCTAGCTACTCCTAGGTTCGCTTAACGACTTCAAACGTACGTAGGTCGTCTTACTTTTAGCTTTAACGTACCCTAAGGCTAGGTAGTCGGTCGTACCTCCTAGCGATCTTCTCCGTAGAGTCCCGAATAGCTTATTATACTAGATAATCCGCCGTCTTCCTAGCGTATTAGATCCTTATTCCCTTAATATAATTTTTAATCGGGGGGGACCCTATCTCTACCTCCGCTACTCTCGTTAGCGTTATCTTATAGGCTCCTAGTATCCGTCTAAGGTTCGCGGCCTACGTCCGGTTTAGGGGTCCCTCTATCCGCTTCGGGATCGGTTTGCCTACTCCTCCTGTCCCCTATATCTAGGCCCCGTAGAGCATTACTAGTTTTACGATCGTCTTATATATAATCCTTACCTTACTAAACGTAGCTCCCTATATTAACGTTATAAGTCTAGTTATTATAGCCTTGTTAACCTAGGCTCTATTCTAGGCTTCCCTAATCTAGGGGTTCTAGCTAAGCTTAGGGTCTAGCTAGATTCCTAGGACTCGTAATTCGGGAGAGAGCTTCGTTACGTAACCCTAGATAGTTACCGTTACTTATATATTATAGTAGGTTCTTACCTTACTAAAGTAGATAAGCTAGTACTTTTCCGGGGCGAAACGGGCGCCGTATCGACGTACCTATTCCTCGTATACCTCGTGTCTTTCTATAAGTAGCCGGTAGTTTTCTTCGATCGTTATTAACTAGGCTAGGATATTCGTATCGTCGACGAACCCCGAGGCCGACGTTTATAGTGAGGTAAGTAGTAGGATTAGGTCCGCTATAAAGATTAAGAAGAGGATCGGGGATAGTATTAAGCCCTAGGGGATTCCGTATTCTATATATATAAGGTTGCCCTCCTTACGCTTCCTAAGGACAATCTACGTTATTCTCTCCTTAAGGAAGGAGTTTACGAAACTTGTTACCTACCGCGGGATTCCTTTTTACCGTAGGATATAGAGGAGTCGCTTATAGGAGACGTTATCGAATACCCCTAAGATATCGAGAGACAATAGTAATATAACCCTATTCCGTCTATAGTACTAGAGAGTATAACTCTGTTCGGTAATAAGCTCTATAGCCGTTAGGGTAGATCGTTTACTCCTACTACCTATCTATATCTCTAGGAGTAGGTTATTATCCTCGACGAGCTATATAATTCTTCTTACTACGACCTTCTCTAGTATCTTTCTAATTATATTTAGGAGTACGATCGGCCTATAGGACTTTAGCTTTATATAGTCTTCCTTCTATAGCTTCTTTAGGACGACTATAAGGGACCGCCTAAATAGCCGTAGGTAGTACCCCTTACGTAGGCAAGCCGTAAATAGTTCGGCGAGGTATAGGGCGACTTCTTCTTTATATTCTTTAAGGAGGAGGTTTAGGATTCCGTCGGGTCCCGGGGCCTTACGGCCCTTTAGCTTTCCTATAATCTCCTTTATCTCCTTCTCGCCTACTATCTAGTATATATCGAGTAGCTCCGGGTAGATCGTTCCCTCTATATCCGTTAGGTCGGCCGTTAACTATGTCGTAAAGAAGTAGTCGGCGAACGCCTTCGCCTTCCCTTCCGGCGTTATCTAAATTTATTACGGGCAGCCCGCGACCCCCTACTATAGCTACGTCGGCCCGGCTGAACCGCGGACCTTCCGTATCGGGTTAGCGCGGCTTAGCTTTACTTTATAACTTCGCCGCGCCTCGCGCTCCTCTTTCGTAGCTTCGTAGAATAATAACTATCTCGTTCGGACCTTATAGTACGCGCGCCCTTATAGTTTGTTCTACTACCCTACCTAGATCGCGGATCTAGGTAAGGGACGCGTAATAATAGGAATAGATAGAACCGTAGAACTCGAGAATGCGTAGAGTCGTATTAGAATATAGAATACGGTAAGGCGTATAGCGCGTAGATACCTAGAGAACGTAACGCGGCGATATTATTAGTAGGTAGTCGCGCGCTCGTAGACATTTAGGATATAGGCACCGTTACGCCTCCCCCGAACCTAGATAACATAACTTTATAAATAGCGAACGGCGGTATACTACCGCTACCTAAGCCTAAGGGCAAAAGTAAGTAGCGTATATCTCTTTTCCCCGACCTCTCCTCTTTTCTTTAGAGTTAGATATAGGACGATAACCGGCGGGTCATAGTAGATACCGGTGTCGCGCTATAATAAGAGATTGATAAAGCTGACTAGAAGGCCTTCGAGCGAGAAGAAGGTAGTAGGATTGACTTTATAGAACTATTCGAGTTTAAGCTCAAAGAGAACCTAGGCGGCGACCTAGACGAGGTATATCTATTACTCGACGAGGTAGAACATATTCTCGTATCCGAATACTAGAATGTCACCCTAGACAACCTTACGACCCTTATATCCTAACACCCGAAGACTACCTACGACTTTGTACTATAAGTAGTCAATACGGCGATTACTAAGGGTAGACAACTCGATATAATAGAGCGAGCTAACGACCTCTAGAACACCTAGTATACTACGCTATATACCGAATACGACCGTATCTATAAGATACTACGAAGTGAAGATCTTGTTATATAGAAAATGGTTTTAGATCTTAAGAGTAAGAAGGATTACGACCTAGCTAAGTTATAAGAGCTAGAGAAGAAATATAAGGAAGCTAATAACCTATATAAGTAGTTTAGTAAGATCTATAAGAAGGAGAAGAAGAAGGTACAAGATGCTAAGGTAAAGAACTAGGCCCTATAACAAGAAGTCGATAACCTAAAGGCTCGGCTTAAGGTAGGAGACACTATATAGAACGGAGGTAGGGGCCGCTTAGGCCGCCGACCCTCTCGTTCCCGCCTACGCGAGACCTTACTCGAGTAGCTATTACGTAGGTATCGCGAAGCTACTAGTAGAGGTAGCGGTAGCGGTAGTAGTAATAACGATAGAGACGACGATAACCGTAGTAGTAATAGCCGAGGACGTAATAACGACCGTCCGCGACTAGGACCTAATAATAGTCGTGACTTAAGAATACGTAATACCCGTACCTAGACACTACTAGTTAACCTCCTAGAATGTCTCTTTACTATTAACCGCACCCTTACTCGCGGTATAGAGATCGGTAAGGGTATACCTAACCCTAAGTACTTTAAGAACGATAATGACCCTAATTTCGATAGCTAGTATAGTAGTGTTCTCCTAAAGCTAACTATAGTAACCTTCCGTACTAAGGTAGATAGTCTACGCTTTATATATAGGTAGATGTAAGGTGATCCTTAGCGAAGCATTAAGCCGAGGATCCCTATGCCTAGATAGTAGTCCTTTAACGAGTTTAAGACTAGAGAAGAGTTATTAGATTAGATAATACGCTAATATAGTATACGTAATAAAGGAACTAAGGCTATAGTTAATATTACTACCTATAAGTAAGAATAAGGCGAAACCTTTATAGCCTTCTATACCCGCTACTCGAAGTTACGCACCTAGATATTATAGACCGATAAGACCGAGCTTATACTATTCTATAACCGACTAAACCGTAAGTACTTTATTAAGACCTTCGGCGACCGCGAAGTCGACCGCCGCCTAGATAGTATATAAGACGTTATCGAGGAGTATACCGTACTAGACGAGAGCTTCTACGAGACAGATCGACTATACCCGTAGAAGGAGCGCCCCCGTAGTAATAGTAACTCGAACGGTAATAGCGGCTAGAATAACTAGAATAACGGTAACGTAGTTACTAGTACCGCTACCGGTATAGTAGGTGCCTTAGTATAGCGCCTACTATAGTACGCTAGTATTAAGAAGAAGGAGGATCTACCGACATATCTATAGAACCTACCTACGCTTAACCGTAAGTAGCGCGAAGACCTTAAGAAGTAGGGTAAGTACTACCGCTACCGTATAGGTTCTTACGTATCGACTAACCCTAAATACCTAATATATAGGTATAATAGCGACTATCGCCTACCGCGTCTACGTAATACTACGCTAAATCCGAACGTAAACCTTAGTTCCCTAGCCGCCGATCCGTAGTAGGGAAATAGTACGACCGCTACCTAAGCGTAGTAGATAGCGGTCACCCGAACTTCCTAGGATAGAAAGAGTATAAGATTAAGAGACACGGAATGTAAGAGACGGTAACAGACTATAGTAAGGAGCTTAAGATATCGGTATACGTACTAGATAAGTAATAGCTAGCTATATACCCTTTTATAGTGTTACCCGTAATAATATAATATAGAAAGGCTCGAGGCCTTATAGATTCTACTTCTACCTCTCTCTTTCTTAACTAGAAATTTATACGTAAATACATAATACCCCTAATCCCTTTAACGTAAAGCCGACGACTAATAGTGTCACGGGCAGCCCGCGACCCCTCACTGTAGCTGCGTCGGCCCGGCTGAACCGCGGACCTTCTGCATCGGGTTAGCGCGGCTTGGCTTTACTTTATAACTTCGCCGCGCCTCGCGCTCCTCTGTCGTAGCTTCGTAGAACAACAACTATCTCATTCGGACCCTATGGTACGCGCGCCCTTACAGTTTGTTCTACCTTACTACCCAGATCGCGGATCTAGGTAAGGGACGCGTAACAACAGGAACAGACAGAACCGCAGAACTCGAGAACGCGCAGAGCCGCATCAGAACACAGAACACGGTAAGGCGCACAGCGCGCAGATGCCTAGAGAACGCAACGCGGCGACACCATCAGCAGGTGGTCGCGCGCTCGTAGACAGTCAGGATACAGGCACCGTCACGCCTCCCCCGAACCCAGACAACATGACTTCACAAACAGCGAACGGCGGCATGCGACCGCCACCTAAGCCTAAGGGCAAAAGCAAGCAGCGCACATCTCTTTTCCCCGACCTCTCCTCTTTTCCTCAGAGTCAGACACAGGACGACAACCGGCGGGTCACAGTAGACACCGGTGTCGCGCTACAACAAGAGATTGATAAAGCTTACCAGAAGGCCTTCGAGCGAGAAGAAGGTGGTGAGATTGACTTTACAGAACTGTTCGAGTTCAAGCTCGAAGAGAACCCAGGCGGCGACCCAGACGAGGTGTATCTATCACTCGACGAGGCAGAACACATTCTCGCATCCGAATACCAGAATGTCACCCCAGACAACCTCACGACCCTTGCATCCCAACACCCGAAGACCACCCACGACTTCGTGCTACAAGCAGTCAACACGGCAATTACTAAGGGCAGACAACTCGATGTAATGGAGCGAGCCAACGACCTCCAGAACACCCAGTACACCACGCTGTACACCGAATACGACCGCATCTACAAGATGCTGCGAAGTGAAGAGCTTGTCACACAGAAAATGGCAGCAGATCTCAAGAGCAAGAAGGATTGCGACCCAGCTAAGTTGCAAGAGCTGGGGAAGAAATACAAGGAAGCCAACAACCTGTGCAAGCAGTTCAGCGAGATCTGCGAGAAGGAGAAGAAGAAGGCACAAGATGCTGAGGCGAAGAACCAGGCCCTACAACAAGAAGTCGATGACCTGAAGGCTCGGCTTGAGGCAGGAGACACCACACAGAACGGAGGTAGGGGCCGCTCAGGCCGCCGACCCTCTCGTTCCCGCCCACGCGAGACCTCACTCGAGCAGCTATTGCGTAGGTATCGCGAAGCTGCTGGTGGAGGGGGCGGTGGCGGTGGTGGTGATAACGATAACGATGGAGACGACGATGACCGTGGCGACAATGGCCGAGGACGTGACAACGACCGTCCGCGACCAGGACCCAACAACAGTCGTGACTCGAGAATGCGCAACACCCGCACCCAGACACCACTGGTTGACCTTCCAGAACGTCTCTTCACCATTGACCGCACCCTCACTCGCGGCATGGAGATCGGCAAGGGTGTGCCCGACCCTAAGCACTTCAAGAACGATGACGACCCCAATTTCGACAGCTGGTACAGCAGTGTTCTCCTAAAGCTGACTGTAGCAACCTTCCGCACTGAGGCAGATGGTCTGCGCTTCGTGTATGGGTGGACACAAGGTGATCCTCAGCGAAGCATCAAGCCGAGGATCCCTGTGCCTGGACAGCAGTCCTTCAACGAGTTCAAGACTGGAGAAGAGTTATTAGACTGGATGACACGCCAATATGGCACACGCAATGAGGGAACCAAGGCTATGGTTGACATTGCTACCTGCAAGCAAGAACAAGGCGAAACCTTTGTAGCCTTCCATGCCCGCTACTCGAAGTTGCGCGCCTGGATGTCATGGACCGATGAGACCGAGCTCATGCTGTTCCGTAACCGACTGAACCGCAAGTACTTCATCAAGACCTTCGGCGACCGCGAAGTCGACCGCCGCCTAGACAGCATGCAAGACGTTATCGAGGAGTGCACCGCACTGGACGAGAGTTTCTACGAGACAGATCGACTATACCCGCAGAAGGAGCGCCCCCGGGGCAATGGCAACTCGAACAGCAATGGCGGCCAGAACAACCAGAACAACGGCAACGCAGTTGCTAGTGCCGCTGCCGGTGTAGCAGGTGCCTTGGTACAGCGCCCACTACAGTACGCTGGTACCAAGAAGAAGGAGGATCTGCCGACACATCTACAGAACCTGCCTACGCTCAACCGTGAGCAGCGCGAAGACCTTAAGAAGCAGGGTAAGTGCTACCGCTGCCGTACAGGTTCTCACGTGTCGACCAACCCTGAATGCCCAATGTATGGGTACGATGGCGACTATCGCCCACCGCGTCCACGCAATACCACGCCGAATCCGAACGCGAACCTCAGTTCCCTAGCCGCCGATCCGCGGCAGGGAAATGGCACGACCGCTGCCTAAGCGTGGTAGACAGCGGTCACCCGAACTTCCTAGGACAGAAAGAGCATGAGATTGAGAGACACGGAACGCAAGAGACGGTAACAGACTATAGTGAGGAGCTTAAGATATCGGCATGCGCACTGGATAAGCAACAGCCAGCTGTGTACCCTCACATAGTGTTACCCGTAATGATACAACAGAGAAAGGCTCGAGGCCTTGTAGATTCTGCTTCCACCTCTCTCTTTCTTGACTGGAAATTCACACGCAAATACACAATACCCCTGATCCCTTTGACGCAAAGCCGACGACTAACACTGGGAGATGGAACGGCCACTGCGCGGCAGATTACACACGCGGCCCCTGTAGACGTAGTCATAGGCGATCATCACGAGCAAATGTTATGCTACGTCACCGACCTCGAATACGACATCGTCTTTGGCCTGCCGTGGCTTACAGCGCACAACCCAAACATCTTCTGGGAGACAGGCGAGGTGGCATTCAGGTCGGATTACTGCTTTGGTCACTGTCTACAGAATAAGACACCGACAACAGTGCAATCCCTGAACCACCGCGAGAAGAAGAAGCAGGCACCAGTACGGTACGGACCAGAGCCCTTCACTGGAGATGTAGCGAGCTTCACAGCAGGAGGAGCAGAGCTGAATGCCTCATCATATGACCTGGAAGACATAGACGATGAAGAAGTGGACTGCCAGGGCGTTTCTCAACGCGCGTGGGGGATGTACGCGCACCGGCCTGGGGCTGAGTGCTTCTACATCATGCCCACTAGGCGTGAGAGCGACGGCGGAGAGCTTAAGCTGAGTGCAATGGCTGCTGATGATCTGGACCAATTCTTGAACAAGCAGTTCAATCACAACCCGAAGGAGAAGTTGCCGCCAATGTACCACGATATTGCGGACGCTTTCTCAGCTAAGGATCATGAAGGACTCCCACCTCACCGACTAGGCGTAGATCATGAGATTCACATTAAGCCTGATGGTCCACAAGAGCCACCATACCGCAAGCCCTACGGCCTAGCTGAGAAGGAGAACGAGGCAGTTAAAAAATGGCTAGACGAGCAAACATCTGAAGGGAAGGTGCGGAAAGCAGGGCAAAAGACGAACCAGTCTCCTGCACCAGTGCTAGTGGTACGTAAGCCTGGAGGTGGGCTGCGTGTTTGTATCGACTACAGAGGATTGAATGCGATCACTATCAAGAACCGGTATCCGATTCCCTTGATACAAGAGACGCTCAACCGCATGCACGGCAAGAAGTACTTCACAAAGCTGGACATTGTAGCAGCCTTCAACAAGTTACGGATAGCTGAAGGGCACGAGTGGTTGACAGCGTTTGCGACACGATACGGCATCTACGAGTGTCTAGTGTTGCCATTCGGCTTGTGCAACGGACCAGCATCGTTCCAATCATACATCAACAAGGTCTTGCAAGAACACCTAGACGACTTTGTGTCGGCCTACCTGGATGACGTACTTATCTTCAGTGACACCTTGGAGGAGCACATTGAACACGTGCGGAAGGTTCTCACCAAGCTACGCGATGCAGGACTTACAGTGGACATCGACAAAAGCGAATTCCACCAACAGAAGGTGAAGTATCTTGGGCTAATCATAACCCCTGACGGCATCGAGATGGACCCCGAGAAACTCGAATGTATTCAGACATGGGAAGCTCCTGAGAACCTGAAGGATGTCCAGGCCTTCCTTGGATTTGCCAACTTCTACAGGCGATTCATCGAAGCATTTTCGCGCATAGCTGCTCCTCTCACAAACCTGACCAAGTCGGACGGACCAAGCAATCACAAGAACAGAAGGATTCAATGGTCACTAGATTGCCAACGAGCCTTTGACAATTTGAAAGCTGCGTTCAGCAAAGCCGGCATGCTCGCACATTACGTGCTAGGCAGGGAAACAGTAATAGAGACAGATTCTTCAGATTTTGTGAACGCCGGCGTGCTTTCGCAGTATGACGAGAATGGTGTGCTACATCCTGTGGCCTTCTACTCGAAGAAGTTGAGTCCACAGGAGTGCAATTATGAAATCTATGATAAGGAACTGTTAGCCATCATCAAGGCTTTTGAGGAATGGAGACCCGAGCTCGCCTGCGAGGCAGATGATGAGGACTCACAGCCAGTCAAGATTTACACCGACCACAAGAACCTGGAATACTTCATGACGACAAAGCAGCTAAATCGGCGACAAGCGCGTTGGGCTGAGTTCTTGTCACAGTTCAACTTCAAGATAATATACCGTCCAGGACTTCAAGGTACAAAGCCAGACAGCCTGACGAGACGCAGCCAGGACCTTCCGCAGGGGGTGGACGACCCTCGGAACCAGCATCAGCATCAGACATTGCTGCCTCCTAAGCGATTCCTTAAGATCGCCTCACTACAGGCAACAGTAGAAGATGCGCCGGAAGAAGAGGAACCAGTACCGCTAAACCCTGAAGCTGAAGAGTTTATGCCTACAGAACGAGATGCGCCTACTGAACAACCGGCGACGCGTGAAAGTCAGCGGGAAGCCGAACTCGAGTATCGAATGTCGACGGCGTACGTAACCGATAACGAGCTCAAGACCGCGATTAAGGACCTGCAGAAAGACCGCACTCCTACACTGCTACAGAGAGCGAAGATTCACCCAGCACACTGCAAAGTGGATGGCGACCTGCTATATGTTCGAAACCAATACGACGGCTGGAGCTTATGGGTACCAAATGACCAAGCTTTACAGACCAGGATAATCAAGATAAACCATGACGCTCCAGCAGCAGGCCATCCAGGACGAGCTCGCACTTATGAACTCGTAGCACGTGAATTCTACTGGCCTGGATTAGCGAGATCCGTGCGCAGATACACCGCGAATTGCCGCACCTGCCGTACAACAAAATCTCTGCACTCCCAGCCACTAGGATTACTACAGCCACTTCCTGTTCCAGATCGGCCTTGGAAACACATTGCAGTCGACTTCGTTGTCGGACTCCCAGACAGCACTCTTGACGGCATGGTCTACAACAACATTATGACCGTCACTGACAGGCTCACTAAGGAAGTCGAGCTGATCCCTATTGGCGCAATGACAGCACAGAATACGGCAAGGCTTTTCCTCAAACATGTGTTCTGTCGGCGCGGGTTTCCTGACACCATTACACCAGACCGTGGCAAGCAGTGGGTTGCTACCTTCTGGAAGAAACTCTGCAAGATGCTCCGCACAAATCGCAAGCTGAGTTCTTCGTATCACCCAGAAACTGATGGACAGTCAGAACGCACTAACCAGGCGATGGAACAGTATCTCCGCATGTTCACCAACGAGGCACAGGATGACTGGGCAGAATGGCTGTGCCTTGCTCAGTTCGCGATCAACAATCACCTGTCTGAGACTACTGGTGTGTCGCCGTTCTACGCCACCTTAGGATACAACCCTGAGTTCATAGAGCGAGTTGACCTGAACGCTGGAAAGGAGGGAGGACTGACCACTCTCCAGCGACTGGACGCGCGATCAGCAGAAACCTTTGTGCGTCGAATTTGCGAGCTTCACAAACACCTTCAAGAGAATATGCGAATGTCACAAGCTCTCCAAGCAGAGGCAGCAAACCGCCACCGAAGCATTCCTCCAGACTACAAGGTGGGTGATTGGGTGTATCTTAGCACCAAGAACATCCGCACGACTCGACCATCTAAGAAGCTGGACAGGAGATATGTCGGCCCTTACCAGATCACGGAAGTTATGCCGGCCAGACTCTCTTATCGACTGAAACTATCAGACGCTCTAGTAGGACTTGATAACTGCTTCCACACCTCACTACTACAACGAGCCGACCACCCCGATTTCCCACCACTTGAAGGGCAGCATCTGGCGCCGCCACCACCGATAACTATCGAACCTGACACCACCGAGGCTGATGCAGCAGCCGATGTAGTGGCAGCACCTACGCACATGTACGAGGTGGAAAAGATCCTTGACATGTACACCCGTAAGCGGGCAGGCAAGGTGAAGAAGGGGCACAAGCGCAAAGTAGATACATGGTACAAGGTGAAATGGGCTGGATATCAGAACGAAGAGGATGGTGAGACCTGGCAACCTGCAGAGGACATGCTTGAACACGCAGCCGCCGCTGTTGCAGACTTTCACCATAACCGGCCGGAGTTGTCTACGCCTGTAGGCTTCGCAGCTCCATCTGACTGGTCCCTACCAGCCACTGAGATACTCGGGCTCAACTCGATCAGGGTCATTCCGAAAGACACCGTCACGAATGAGTCGCCTCGAGCCTTGCCTCTAATAGAATCTGCTCCGCACATATTCGATACTCGAGTGGAGCCTACAGAGCCTGCAATGATACCCAACTTTGGTCATAAGGATCATACGCGAGTGCGAGCCGAAGACAGACTTAGATCTGGGGCAAGCCAGCTAACTAGGCAACATGTTTCTCGAAGGAAGCCGGTCGAGGATAGTCTTGATAGAGCGAATGCGATGTTATCGGATGACGACAGGGCACTAGAGGATGATTCGGCGTTCGCGCGATTATGGAGCTCGACAGGCAAGTGGCCTCACAAGGTGAATAACGCTCAGAGGACTGAGGCGTGTTTTGGGAGGGGGGGTACTGTCACGGGCAGCCCGCGACCCCTCACTGTAGCTGCGTCGGCCCGGCTGAACCGCGGACCTTCTGCATCGGGTTAGCGCGGCTTGGCTTTACTTTATAACTTCGCCGCGCCTCGCGCTCCTCTGTCGTAGCTTCGTAGAACAACAACTATCTCATTCGGACCCTATGGTACGCGCGCCCTTACAAATAGTAGGAGATAGAACGGCTACTACGCGGCAGATTATACACGCGGCCCTTATAGACGTAGTTATCGGCGATTATTACGAGCAAATATTATACTACGTTACCGACCTCGAAAACGACATCGTCTTTAGCCTACCGTAGCTTATAGCGTATAACCTAAACATCTTCTAGGAGACAGGCGAGGTGGTATTTAGATCGGATTACTACTTTAGTCACTATCTATAGAATAAGACATCGATAATAGTATAATCCCTAAACTACCGCGAGAAGAAGAAGTAGGCACTAGTACGGTACGGACTAGAGCCCTTTATTAGAGAAGTAGCGAGCTTTATAGTAGGAGGGGTAGAGCTAAACGTCTTATTATATAACCTAGAAGACATAGACGATAAAGAAGTAGACTACTAGGGCGTTTCTTAACGCGCGTAGGGGATATACGCGTACCGGCCTAGGGCTAAGTGCTTCTATATTATATATACTAGGCGTAAGAGCGACGGCGGAGAGCTTAAGCTAAGTGTAATAGCTACTAATAATCTAGACTAATTCTTGAATAAGCAGTTTAATTATAACCCGAAGGAGAAGTTACCGCCGATATACTACGATATTACGGACGCTTTCTTAGCTAAGGATTATAAAGGACTCCTACCTTACCGACTAGGCGTAGATTATAAGATTCATATTAAGCCTAATAGTCTATAAGAGCCACTATAGCGCAAGCCCTACGGCCTAGCTAAGAAGGAGAACGAGGTAGTTAAGAAATAGCTAGACGAGTAAATATCTAAAGGGAAGGTACGGAAAGTAGGGCAAAAGACGAGCTAGTCTCCTATACTAGTACTAGTAGTATGTAAGTCTAGAGGTAGGCTACGTGTTTATATCGACTATAGAGGATTAAGTACGATTACTATTAAGAACCGGTATCCGATTCCCTTAATATAAGAGACGCTTAACCGTATATACGGTAAGAAGTACTTTACGAAGCTAGATATTATAGTAGCCTTTAACAAGTTACGGATAGCTAAAGGGCACGAGTAGTTAACGGCGTTTACGATACGATACGGTATCTACGAGTGTCTAGTGTTGCTATTCGGCTTATATAACGGACTAGCATCGTTCTAATTATATATTAACAAGGTCTTATAAGAACACCTAGACGACTTTATGTCGACCTACCTAGATAACGTACTTATCTTTAGTAACACCTTAGAGGAGCACATTAAATACGTACGGAAGGTTCTTACTAAGCTACGCGATATAGGACTTATAGTGGACATCGATAAAAGCGAATTCTACTAATAGAAGGTGAAGTATCTTAGGCTAATTATAACCCCTAACGGCATCAAGATAGACCCCGAGAAACTCGAATGTATTTAGACATAGGAAGCTCCTAAGAACCTAAAGGATGTCTAGGCCTTCCTTAGATTTGCCAACTTCTATAGGCGGTTTATCGAAGCATTTTCGCGTATAGCTACTCCTCTTATAAACCTGACCAAGTCGGACGGACTAAGCAATCACAAGAACAGAAGGATTCAATAGTCACTAGATTACTAACGAGCCTTTGACAATTTGAAAGCTACGTTTAGCAAAGCCGGTATACTCGTACATTACGTACTAGGTAGGGAAATAGATAGATAGATTTGTCATTCCCCTGTTCTAGGACCCTATCCGGCCTATGCAGGTATATATCTATTGTTATGTACAAAGGGAAACCCGAATAGGTGAAAACCCTTCCCGCCCCCGACTACTCCTTGTCTAGATTAGCTTTCCCTCTGAACGTACGTAGTCCATGTCACTACCCCGTTAGCCCCCGCTCCTAGCCGGTCTCGTCGCGCTGCGTCGTGTCCTCTCTTCCTGCACTGCTCCTACTAGGCGGTACTGTTCTAGCCAGCCCTTCTCTAGTATCCAGTTCGTAATGCGCCGTAGGTCTTCAGCGTTGTTAAGAAGTGCCCCAATCGTCCGGTTCCTCGCCTTTGCCATCCACTCCCCCCTTCCTAGCGACCACCTCGGACAGACGAGGAGTGCGTGCCGTACGTTCTGGGAGCGATAGCCGCAGGGGCAGCTAGTATTCGTGTATCCTGGGACCTTCCTCCATGATAGGTACCCCTGGAGGCCGATGTGTTCGCTTCGCAGTTGGGTTGCTATGCTACTCTGTGCCCTCGTAAGGCGGTAGTGGATGAGCTTCGGGGGGTGCTTGACCGCGGATTTTGTAGCTGACCATTCCTTAGGTTGTCCCGCTGGCTAAGGGCGTCCACTATGCCCTACAACCTGGTTGTTCCACCTCTCTTTCCATAGTTGCTCTACAAACGATTTCTCACCTTCCCATTGTGTTGCTAGCTGTTCGTCCCTTGCCCGGTAGTTCGGCTCGTTTCCGGGTCGAATGCCCTTATGCGCTGGTACTGATTCGCGGGCCCTTGCGACTGCACTGGCGATGACCTTCTGTACTGGGTACTGTGCCGACTTGCCTAAGTAGGAGGTCCGTAGTCCCTGGATGTATAGGTCGATCGGCGGTATAGCGGTCTCGTGCTCAAGCATCCTCGTTGGTGTCGACTTATATGCCCCGGTGACCTTCCTTAGGCATTGGTTTTGGATCTTCGCTAGCGGCGCGACGAGTCCCTTCGATGGGCAGGCCCTCTCGCCTAAGGACCACACTTGGCTGCCATAGGTAAGGACTGGCCGTACAATAGCCGTATATAGAAGTCGTGACTGCCGGAAGTCCGCCCCCCATGTGGACGTAGTGAGCCTCTGGCATGATGCCATATTCTGTTCAGCTTTCCGTAATATTGCCTGTACGTGCTTCCTCCACCGTAGCGCCGGGTCCACCCATAGTCCGAGGATCCTGAGCTGATTTGCCGGGTTAGTCGTGTGCCCCTGTATCTGGATAGAAGCTTGCATATTGTGGAACCGTGGCCGGCGCGTAAAGTGTATCAGATTGTACTTTTCTGGGGCAAACCGAGCCCCGTGCCTCCTAGCCCAGTCCTCGCAGATCTTGTGCTTCTCTTCTAGTAGCCTACAGTTCTCCTCAGTCGAGGAAGACCACGCTAGGATGTTTGTGTCGTCTACGAAGCCGCTCGCAGCGGTGTTCTGGGATTCTAGGGCTGGGAGCAGCGTCGCCATAAAGAAGAGGAACAGAATAGGTGCTAGCGTTGAGCCTTGCGGGATTCTAGTGTGGACTGCTTGAAATGGGCTTCTGTACTGGCCGACCAGGATCGACGTACTGCGGTTTTGGAGGTAGGACCGTACGAAGTTGACAAGCCACTCAGGGAGTCCTTTCGACCTTAGGATGTAGAGAAGCCGCGGGTGTGACACGTAGTCGAAGGCTCCCGATATGTCTAGGCTAAGTAAGGAAGCCACCTTGTCCCTATTCTTATACCAGATGGCCTTTACCTGAGAGGTGATAAGTTCCATCGCGGATAGCGTCGATCGCTGTGGGCGCGCACCCATCTGGGTGTCCGGGAGTAGGGAGTGTTCCTCTGCCGCCTCGGAGAGTCTCGTTGCAACCAGCTTCTCAAGCGCCTTCCCAAGAGTGTTAAGGAGCGCAATTGGGCGGTACGACTTCACCTGCGTATAGTCTTCCTTCTACGGCTTGCGTAGGACCACTGTCGTCGATTGTTTAAAAGCTATCGGGTGGTATCCGGTCTGTAGGCAGGCGTTGAAGATCGCTGCAACTGCTGGGGCTAGTTGATCTCTACACTTCTTTAGTAGCTCGTTTGGGATCCCATCCGGCCCCGGGGCTTTCTTCGCCGGCAACTTCCTCAGCACAGCGGTAACTTCTCCCTCGGACACCTCCTGTTGGACCGCGATGCTAGGGGCTAGGGGAGTAGAGCTGTTTATGTCGCTTAGATCAGCCTCGACTGGGGGTGGGAAGAACTTGCTAGCCAGTAGACGCGCCTTGGCCTCGGGGTCGCTAACCGGGCCACTAGGCGATTGTAGCGCTGGGATAGAGAAGGAGGGGCCCTGTGTAGGGTCCTGTCGGGCCCATTTCGCTAGCTTCCACATCCTCTCTGGCTTGCCGGCGATTTCTTCCACTGTGGCCCTCCAGCCGACTGCTTTCTCCCTCCGTATTATAGCTTTCTTCTGTTGGCATGCCTCCCTGTATACGTTCCAGGCCTCCTCGCTATGGCTGCTCGTCCACACCCGGCGGGCTCTCCTTGCTTCTCTTACTACCGCAGTGCACTCCGGCGTCCAGTATGGTTTGGACCATGTCGTTGGTTGGGCAAGCGGAACGTGAAGTGAGGTCGCTTTTCTTATTTCGTCTGTCAACCCCTGGACTGCTTCGTCTATCTCGTCTTTACTGTTGTATTGCTGCTGCGCGATCTGGACTAGCCTCTTGGAGTCATCGAGGTACGCCTGGATGTTGGCCCAGTGGGCCTTTCCCCAGTTTGGCTTAGGGGTTCTCGCTGGTGTGCGTTGTATCTGTGTCGCGATAGAGGTCCTGACTGGCATGTGGTCTGACGACGCCTCGAGTTCATGTTCGATCCCACAGTAGGTTACCGTGTGGTAGTGGCTATCTGAGATCCAGGAGAGGTCGATCGTGCCTTGGAGTCCCCCTCTCTTCCAGGTGCCCAGGTCCTTCGGGGTATTGAGGGCAATTGCGTTGCTCGCCATCAAGTCGAGTACTTCGTCGGCTATAGGGTGCGGCTGCATAAGGCTTTCCCAGGAAGGGTGGTGTATGTTGAAGTCTCCTACTACGATGTGGCACCCTTGTCTCTTGAGCGCACTGTCTAGGTGTCTGCAGACCCCTAGGTCGCGGCTAGACCTCGAGGCTGGCGGTTGCATGTATAGGTTGTGTATCCAGGTGCTACCCACGTGGAGGGAGGTAATATCGCCCCCGCCTTCTTCGTCTGCGTAGTACACTACCTCCCAGTCGGATTCTAGTATGTCCTTGCTGACATAGAAGCACGTGCGGGGTCTGCCGTCGCCTCGTAGGCATGTCGTGTAGCCTGGTGACTTGCAGGTCGTTGGTCTCTTATGGTGCGGGTTAATCCATGGCTCCTGGATTGCAAGGACGTGGTGGACGCGCGGGTCCGCCTCGTGTAGGAAATGGTTCTGGACTATATCCTTGCTATGGTTGACGTTATACTGGATGATGTTAAGCGTGTCGAGGCTAGTCATCGGCATCGACAATCATTTCCTCTGTATCGTCCTGTGTCCTAATGCCCTGTGCGTCCTGGTCTACGCCTATCGGCTGTGTACTAAAGGGGAGCCGGGCCTGGTTAGATTCCCTCGCCGCAGCTAGCAGAGCACGTGGCCTCCCGTACGCCCTAGGCTGCGCATCCTTTACATCGTTCTCGGCCCTAGGGCGCTTGTGCCCGACCGCCGCTAGTTGGTTCCGGTGTGGGCTAGCCTCACGGTCGCCGTAGAATCTTGGGGCGACGGTTCTGTTTGTGATTGCCTTGTTTTTCGCTAGTTTCCGCTGTGGGCATTCCGCACTATACGATGGGTGGTGCCCCGGACAGTTCGCGCACCGTCTCGTAGTCGATGTACAGTCCCTAGACATATGGTCTCCTGCACAGTTCGAGCAGGCCTGCTTGTTTGTGCACGTGTAGGTTTGGTGTCCATACTGTTGGCATTTGAAGCATTGGAGGACACGAAAGGATGAGGAGTGCTTTTCTACTGTCTTGAGGCTGTATTGCCAGACCAGGCCTTGTTCTATCGCTAGATCCGCCGCTTTCGCGTCTTGTAGCCATACTATTAGCGCCGAGGCCTTCTTGCCTTCTGGCCATTTCCTATGGAGCCAAGTCGCCTTCTGGATTGGAGAGTTAAGAGTGACCGGGTTGTCCTCCTAGAGAGCGCGTAGGTGACCCTGGTTGGTTGGGTCAAACTCCTTAGGCATGTCGTGGACTAGGATCGTGAATTGTTTCGTTGAGACCTTCGCTGATGCCGCAACCTTAGATGCCCACTGTGGCTGTGCCTCTAGGTGCCTCCTAGCAGTAGCAGAGCTAGTATAGATCTGTAGAGTGCCGTTAGACTGTTGGTTCACTGCGACCACCCCTGGTTGGTTAATTCGTTGGGCGAGCTCCTTGTTCGATAGCTTCGCAACTTCGGCCTGGTCTTCCTTTGCTGCAATGCGGATCGTAACTGCATCGTGCGTTAGGCGGGGGCCTGGTATCGATGCCGCGACCGATGCCCAGCTATAGGGGTGTTGATTCCGGGTGGCCTTGCTAATCGCCTGGGACGTCGTCCTCATTTCTTGTTGCCCTCGGTGATACGACAGTACAAGCGCCGTGCGTAGCTGAGTGATCATTACCTGTAGAGACCGGTAAGGGAGCTGATCGTTAGTTTCCATGCTTTTTGCGTCCTCTATAAGTTGCTGCCAGTTGTCTTAGGGGGGCTTCGCCTGTAGGGCCGTAGGCGCCGTTAGTACCGTAGCCTGGGCTGCCATTGCCTAGGAGTTGCCTAATATAGCTAGGCACCTCCGCGGCGTTTGGAGCTGAAGAAACAGGGTGAAGAGAGCTTCAAGCTGTCCAGATTGAATGGGGTAGAACTCCCTCAGTCCTAGGGGCAGTGGCCTGCTTTTTATATCGTTGGAATGGCCTTGATAAGAGCTTTCGAATGTGTCGTGTTTTGGCGCAGAGATCGATGATTCCGTCAATAGCGCGATGGTTGGGGAGCGGTCTGAGTCTACTTCTTATCCGTATATATACTGAAGGCTTTCGGTATAAGAGCGAAGCTAGTTAGGTAGGGAAATAGTAGTAGAGATAGATTCTTTAGATTTTATAAACGCCGGCGTACTTTCGTAGTATAACGAGAATAGTATACTATATCCTATAGCCTTCTACTTAAGAAGTTAAGTCTATAGGAGTGCAATTATGAAATCTATAATAAGGAACTATTAGCTATTATTAAGGCTTTTAAGGAATAGAGACCCGAGCTCGCCTACGAGGTAGATAATAACTTATAGCTAGTTAAGATTTATACCGACTATAAGAACCTAGAATACTTTATAAAGACAAAGTAGCTAAATCGGCGACAAGCGCGTTAGGCTAAGTTCTTATTATAGTTCAACTTTAAGATAATATACTATCTAGGACTTCAAGGTATAAAGCTAGATAGCCTAACGAGACGTAGCTAGGACCTTCCGTAAGGGGTAGACGACCCTCGGAACTAGTATTAGTATCAGACATTACTACCTCCTAAGCGATTCCTTAAGATCGCCTTACTATAGGTAATAGTAGAAGATACGCCGGAAGAAGAGGAATAAGTATAGCTAAACCCTAAAGCTAAAGAGTTTATACCTATAGAACGAGATACGCCTACTAAATAACCGGCGACGCGTAAAAGTTAGCGGGAAGCCGAACTCGACTATCGAATGTCGACGGCGTACGTAACCGATAACGAGCTCAAGACCGCGATTAAGGACCTATAGAAAGACCGTACTCCTATACTACTATAGAGAGCGAAGATTTACCTAGTATACTATAAAGTAGATAGCGACCTACTATATATTCGAAATTAATACGACGGCTAGAGCTTATAGGTACTAAATAACTAAGCCTTATAGACTAGGATAATTAAGATAAACTATAACGCTCTAGTAGTAGGCTATCTAGGACGAGCTCGTACTTATAAACTCGTAGCACGTAAATTCTACTAGCCTAGATTAGCGAGATCCGTACGTAGATATACCGCGAATTACCGTACCTACCGTATAACAAAATCTCTATACTCCTAGCCACTAGGATTATTATAGCCACTTCCTATTCCAGATCGGCCTTAGAAACACATTGTAGTCGACTTCGTTATCGGACTCCTAGATAGTACTCTTAACGGTATAGTCTATAATAACATTATGACCGTTACTAATAGGCTTACTAAGGAAGTCGAGCTGATCCCTATTAGCGCGATAATAGTATAGAATACGGTAAGGCTTTTCCTTAAACATATGTTCTGTCGGCGCGGGTTTCCTAACACTATTATATTAGACTATAGTAAGTAGTAGGTTGCTACCTTCTAGAAGAAACTCTATAAGATGCTCCGTACAAATCGTAAGCTAAGTTCTTCGTATTACCTAGAAACTAATAGACAGTCAGAACGTACTAACTAGGCGATAGAATAGTATCTTCGTATATTCACTAATAAGGCACAGGATGACTAGGCAGAATGGCTATACCTTACTAAGTTCGCGATTAACAATCACCTGTCTAAGACTACTAGTATGTCGCCGTTCTACGCTACCTTAGGCTATAACCCTAAGTTTATAGAGCGAGTTGACCTGAACGCTAGAAAGGAGGGAGGACTAACTACTCTCTAGCGACTAGATACGCGATTAGTAGAAACCTCTATACGTCGAATTTGCGAGCTTTATAAGTACCTTTAAGGGAATATACGAATGTTATAAGCTCTCTAAGTAGAAGTAGCAAACCGCTACCGAAGCATTCCTCTAGACTATAAGGTAGGTAATTAGGTGTATCTTAGTACTAAGAACATCCGTACGACTCGACTATCTAAGAAGCTAGATAGGAGATATACCGGCCCTTACTAGATTACGGAAGTTATACCGGCTAGACTCTCTTATCGACTGAAACTATTAGACGCTCTAGTAGGACTTAATAACTACTTCTACACCTTACTACTATAACGAGCCGACCACCCCGATTTCCTACTACTTAAAGGGCAGTATCTAGCGCCGCTACTACCGATAACTATCGAACCTAACACTACCGAGGCTAATGTAGTAGCTGATATAGTAGTAGTACCTACGTATATATACGAGGTAGAAAAGATCCTTAATATATAGACCCGTAAGCGGGTAGGTAAGGTAAAGAAGGGGTATAAGCGTAAGGTAGATATATAGTATAAGGTAAAATAGGCTAGATATTAGAACGAGGAGGATAGTAAGACCTAGTAACCTATAGAGGACATCCTTAAACACGTAGCCGCCGCTACTATAGACTTTTACTATAACCGGCCGGAGTTGTCTACGCCTATAGGCTTCGTAGCTCTATCTAACTAGTCCCTACTAGCTACTAAGGTGCTCGGGCTTAATACGATTAGGGTCATTCCGAAAGACACCGTTATAAATAAGTCGCCTCGAGCCTTACCTCTAATAGAATCTACTCCGTATATGTTCGATACTCGAGTAGAGCCTATAGAGCCTATAATAATACCTAACTTTAGTTATAAGGATTATACGCGAGTACTAGCTAAAGATAGACTTAGGTCTAGGGTAAGCTAGCTAACTAGGCAATATGTTTCTCGAAGGAAGCCGGTCGAGGATAGTCTTAATAGAGCGAATGCGATATTATCGGATAACGATAGGGTACTAGAGGATAATTAGGCGTTCGCGCAATTATAGAGCTCGATAGGTAAGTAGCCTTATAAGGTATATAAAGCTTAGAGGACTAAGGTGTATTTTAGGAGGGGGGGTACTATTACGGGTAGCCCGTGACCCCTTACTATAGCTACGTCGGCCCGGCTAAACCGCGGACCTTCTGTATTAGGTTAGCGCGGCTTAGCTTTGCTTTATAACTTCGCCGCGCCTTGCGCTCCTCTTTCGTAGCTTCGTAGAACAATAACTATCTCGTTTGGACTCTATAGTACGCGCGCCCTTATAAGTACACTCCTATATAGGTAAACGTAGTAGCTAGCTCCCCTAACCTACGGACCTAAAGGATAAATAACGCTATTAGGGTATACGTTACGGACCCGGAGGAGAAGCGAGAGCTAGAGGGCCTAATAAGTAAGGAGCTACTAGAATAGTCCTCCTTCTAGGACCTAGTTCGCTTATTCCGCGGTAGCTATCTAGACGATTAGAGAGGAGTAGGTCTTAGTAGCTTCGACGTTCTTATTTAGCTACGCTACTTTAGTAAAGCGTACTCCCGGTAAGGTGTTCTAGTTCTATATCTAGAGTAGGGTAAGGTCGTTCTCTACCCTAAAGGTCCTTAGTACCCTATAGGCTATTACCGTAAACTACTAGTAAGAGACCTTTACCGACCTCGCTACCTTAACTATCTAGTCCTTAAGGGTCTCGAGCTTTTATTAGTCTGTCTCCTATACTATAAAGAGGCGTATTACTCCTCTAGGCTCGATTTTAGCTCCTACTATCTCCTTCTAGCCAATCCTATCTACTAGCTCCTTACTTATTAGGCCCTCTAGCTCTCGCTTCTCCTCCGGGTCCGTAACGTACACCCTAATAGCGTTATTTATCCTTTAGGTCCGTAGGTTAGGGGAGCTAGCTACTACGTTTACCTATATAGGAGTGTACTTATAAGGGCGCGCGTACTATAGAGTCCAAACGAGATAGTTATTGTTCTACGAAGCTACGAAAGAGGAGCGCAAGGCGCGGCGAAGTTATAAAGCAAAGCTAAGCCGCGCTAACCTAATACAGAAGGTCCGCGGTTTAGCCGGGCCGACGTAGCTATAGTAAGGGGTCACGGGCTACCCGTAATAGTACCCCCCCTCCTAAAATACACCTTAGTCCTCTAAGCTTTATATACCTTATAAGGCTACTTACCTATCGAGCTCTATAATTACGCGAACGCCTAATTATCCTCTAGTACCCTATCGTTATCCGATAATATCGCATTCGCTCTATTAAGACTATCCTCGACCGGCTTCCTTCGAGAAACATGTTAAACAGGTACGAGTTGCGCAGCAGTGGAAGACGGCGGATCACACAAAAGACGAAGAAGGACCCAATGGGATAGCGTGTATCTACATACAGTATCGCCGGTGTTGGTGTAGGTGTTTCAGGAGGGACAGCTGTACTCAGGACTTGACTAGCAAGCCCTGATTACTAATCCCCCTAAGCACTCAATGTTGACCCTATGACCTGCATATTCTCAACACTCCCACTCAGGTCAGAAGGTCTCAAACAATCCCTTATACAAGCTAGAGCTGCCTCACAAAGTTTTGAAACTGCTGGCCATTGAGGGGCTTAGTCAGCCCATTAGCAACTATGTCCTTTGTGTGGCAGTAATCCACTGCAATCTTCTTTTGCCACTAGAGATTCCTGACATAGTAGTATGCCACATCAATATGCTTTGACCTGTCATGGACATGGGCATTTTTGACAAAGGTCAAAGCTGCTTGGTTGTCACCCATAAGCTTCACGGGTCTCAGCTCATCAACAGTACTGCTTGCCTTCATCCTAGGTTGGAATGAACACTCTCCAACCAGGTCAGGACACCTCATCTCTCTAAGGACTGCAGCAAGAAACTGTGACTACTTAGCTGCTGCATTCATGGCCATGAACTCAGCCTCCATTGTTGATGTGGCAACAGACTTCTGCTTCCTACTCATCCAGGACACAGGTGATCCACAAAGGAACCACACATGTCCAAGGATTGAGACTCTGTCTGCCTTGTCTATGGCATAATCAGAATCTGAGTATCCCTGGAGAATACCTCCTCCTCTTCTGTACATCAAGCCCAGGTCTGGGTATGATCTCAGATATCTGGAGAGTTTCTTCAAGGCTCTAAGATGTTGCTTTGAAGGGTCAGTAACATATGAGCTGATTCTTCCAAGGGGGAAAGCAAGGTCTGGCCTTGTCATTGTCATTGGCCACATCCAGGTACCATTGCAACTCTGGTACTCCTGTTTGTTGCACCTCTCATCCATAGTAGCTGAAGGTCTCAGATCCTCATAGCTGTCTATAGGTGAGAGTGTGGGTGTGGCCTTCTCTGGAGAGATGCCCATCTTGGCAAGGTTAGTTTGGATGTAGTGTCCTTGATCAAGCTTTACAGTACCTTGGGACCTGTTTCTTGTAATCCTCATTCCAAGGATCTTCTCAGGTTCCCCAAGATCTTTGATCTTGAACACTCTTCTAAATTCAGCCTTGAACCACTGAACATCTGACAGCTTTGGAGCTGCAATGGGGATGTCATCCACATAGGTGAGGACCATGATGTCTCTTCCTCTGTGGATGAGTAGGCATGGATCCACCTGGGACTAGGTGGATCCAATCTGTTCTAGCTTGGCAACACAGAGCTTGTTCCAATCTCTAGCTGCTTGCTTCAGTCCATACAGGCTTCTAAGGACCTTGAAGACCATATTTGGTGGAATTTCGACACCTGGGGGTGGGATCATGTAGATGTCTTCAAGAAGGCTGCTTTCGGTGAAAGCATTGTTCACATCCACCTGGTGCATCTCAAGATCTCTCTCACATACTACAGCCATGAAGACCCTAAGGGTATCATGCCTAACAGTAGGTGCAAAGGTCTTTTCAAAGTCAACACCATATTTCTGTGAAAACCCTCTTACAACCAGTCTTGCCTTGAACTCTTCAATGGCTCCACTGATCATTCTTTTCACATCAAAAACCCACTTAGATGTAACCAGGTTTGCACCCCTTGGTAGTACAACTGGATCCAAGGTGTTGTTGCTTCCTAAGGCAATAAGTTCTTTCTGGATTGCCTCTTTCCACATATGTCCCCAATTGGGGTCTCCCACTGCCTCCTTATAGGACTTTGGGATTGGCACTTCCTGCCGGTAGGCTATGGCCTGCCTAACAGCAGCAAATGCATATCCCTCCACATCATTCAGGATTTCCTCAACCCAGCTCATAGTTGGATCAAGATGAAACATCTGAGCAATCAATGCCCTATGATGCTTGGCTTCATGCTCAGCAGAGCCATCATCTTCATCCCCCCTTGACCTCTTGTTGCCTGCAAGCTGAGGTGGCTGTTGAGGTTGATCCTCCTGAACAAGTTCCTCTTCCTTTTCTTTTCTTGGAGTCCCCTCTACTCCAATCTTCTGGTACTCTCTAATGTCTTTTGGAGGTTGGGGAAGTTGCACAAACACTGTTTTAGCAAGGAAAGAATTTCCCTTGCACCATCACTACGGATTGCAGATAGAAAACACCTTGAGCTGTTCTCTACCTGAACCTTCCATTCCTTTAGAGCTGTAGGAGCATCACTCCTAGCCTTCAAAGGGACTACCCACTTCTTCCTCAAGAAGTTGTCTACAATCTCAAGCCAGTACTTGAAGCCAAGTCTTGAGACTGCCCCTTGAAAAGGCCCACAGATGTCAATAGAGATGAGGGCCAGCCTCTCTCCTTTCCTCTCTGTGGCAGGTCCTTTGAACTTCCTCATGTCTGCAAGGGAGCAGACCTTGCAGTTCTGGTGTTCAGAAGGAACAGGAATGGGATCTTTCTTGTCAGTGACTCTATGCAGGTTTCTTAGCAGTCCCTTGCTAAGGTGTGCACATCTTCTATGCTATAGCTCCCACTGGTCCTGGGACTCAGTGGCGGTCATAGCCTGTTCCAATTCACACTCAAAATGTGTACCTAACTTGGACAGATCCAAGTCATGCTCCTATAGAGAGGCATATGCTTGAGGCATAGCTTCAAGCTGCTCTGAAACACTTTGAATGAATGGAACACCCCCTCTCAGCTTTGTCTGGACAACAGGTTTTCCAGGAAGGGATTTGAGGGTGAAACTGGGCGGTTGGACAGCAAACTGTTGGCTGAACTGATTCCAAGAGACAAGGCTAACTCCAAGGCCAGGAACAAACAAAACATTCTTCAAGACAATCTGCTTCCCAGAAGGACCACCCATCACTGCACTCCCCTCATGTGTGGCATGTAGGTAGCCACCCCCAACCTTGATCCACTTCCTCTTCTGAAGAGGTTTCAGGGTCCTGAAAAGTGAATCCTGGTCAGTCATATGGGATGAAGCACAAGAGTCAAGCAACCACTCTGAGGAGGGGTACTTGCTTTTGGCTTCCACAGTTGAATGGGCAACCTCATCAACTTCATCATCCTCTGATGGTGTCTCAGGGTCTGATAAGTCTTCCTGGGTTGCACAGGCTCTTCCTTGTAAGGTCCTTCATCACCACTAGGATGTCCCTGAGGCTTGGGGATGGGGACCTCGTTCTCGGTGGTGATGATTGTCTCTTTGCAACAGAGGTGTTTCCTCTGTTGAGCTTGTCCTTCCTGACAGCATGCTTGGCTCCAGAGAGGTGTGGGCAATCCTTGATCACATGATCACCATCACAGAGATGGCAGGTGATCTTGCCCTGGAAACCTCTTCCTACAAACATTGCTGTTTCCTTGGATGCAACTTCCAGCCTGGATTCATGTGACTCAAGCAGTTGTAGACAATCTTCATATGACAGTCCTGGCTAGGCCAGGATAGTGTTCTTGGTCCCAAGATACACCTCAGGCAGGGCTTGAAGCAGATGCTTCAGCTTCCTTGTAGGCTCTCTGTAGTGAGCCTCTGCTGGGTCAACTTCAGCAATCCTTCTTACAATATTGCCAAGGTGGACCCAGGCCTGTCTGATGGTCATGCCATCTATCATTCTGAAGTTGATCAATTCTTGAACAACTGTCATTGCATATGCAGCATGAACCTTGCTGTACTTTGCCCTCATCTTGAGCCAGATCTCTCCAGCTTGTCTCATCTATTTGCTTTCCTCCCAACTGGACTGTATCTTGACTCTTCAAGTCCAGGTAAGGGATCTGATGACTCAGATGGTGTTGAGGAGCTGGGTGTGCTTGATAATAGATGGCCTCCATCTACAACCCAAAGCACATCTTGAGCTTCAAGATGGTCTTGTATCAATGAGAACCATGTCCTCTAGTTGTCCTTGGTTAGGATAGGTGCTGCTCTCCTCCTACCAAGGGTGCTGTGTCCGGTTTCCTCCATGCTTTTATATATAGGACAGAATGGCTGCCTACAGAAGAAAGGTATTCGTTCGTACGCGATCGGATCGATAGGAGGTGAACCGAACGCGAGGTTGATAGTGGAGAGAATGGCTGTCCACAAGAAAGCGAGGAAAGTCGGTCGTAAGGATCGTGTTTCTGAGACACTGTCTGTAGCTCTCTCAGGGGAGGGTGTTCTGAGACACTACGGCTCTCTCAGACGGAACAGTTAGTCGATGCGAACGCGATGTCCGGAGAGCGACTCTTCTCAGTAAGCTCGCCCACTTGTCTGAGGTATTGGCACAGGCTCCCTGACTCGGAGTCTGACAGTGCCTCACTAGGCTCTTTCACGTCTTATATGCACCTACAGCGCGGCTGTAGCTTCCTGTGCAATGCGGGTGCGGCCTCCAGTCTGCCTTCCTTTTGTTCTGAAGAGGAATAACTCCAATACGACTTTGTCGAGGGTGAAACACCGAGTTGCTAACCCGGGCTCATAACCTGTTAAACAGGTACGAGTTGCGCAGCAGTGGAAGACGGCGGATCACACAAAAGACGAAGAAGGATCCAATGGGATAGCGTGTATCTACATACAGTATCGCCGGTGTTGGTGTAGGTGTTTCAGGAGGGACAGCTGTACTCAGGACTTGACTAGCAAGCCCTGATTACTAATCCCCCTAAGCACTCAATGTTGACCCTATGACCTGCATATTCTCAACAAAACATATTGCCTAGTTAGCTAGCTTACCCTAGACCTAAGTCTATCTTTAGCTAGTACTCGCGTATAATCCTTATAACTAAAGTTAGGTATTATTATAGGCTCTATAGGCTCTACTCGAGTATCGAACATATACGGAGTAGATTCTATTAGAGGTAAGGCTCGAGGCGACTTATTTATAACGGTGTCTTTCGGAATGACCCTAATCGTATTAAGCCCGAGCACCTTAGTAGCTAGTAGGGACTAGTTAGATAGAGCTACGAAGCCTATAGGCGTAGACAACTCCGGCCGGTTATAGTAAAAGTCTATAGTAGCGGCGGCTACGTGTTTAAGGATGTCCTCTATAGGTTACTAGGTCTTACTATCCTCCTCGTTCTAATATCTAGCCTATTTTACCTTATACTATATATCTACCTTACGCTTATACCCCTTCTTTACCTTACCTACCCGCTTACGGGTCTATATATTAAGGATCTTTTCTACCTCGTATATATACGTAGGTACTACTACTATATCAGCTACTACATTAGCCTCGGTAGTGTTAGGTTCGATAGTTATCGGTAGTAGCGGCGCTAGATACTGCCCTTTAAGTAGTAGGAAATCGGGGTGGTCGGCTCGTTATAGTAGTAAGGTGTAGAAGTAGTTATTAAGTCCTACTAGAGCGTCTAATAGTTTCAGTCGATAAGAGAGTCTAGCCGGTATAACTTCCGTAATCTAGTAAGGGCCGGTATATCTCCTATCTAGCTTCTTAGATAGTCGAGTCGTACGGATGTTCTTAGTACTAAGATACACCTAATTACCTACCTTATAGTCTAGAGGAATGCTTCGGTAGCGGTTTGCTACTTCTACTTAGAGAGCTTATAACATTCGTATATTCCCTTAAAGGTACTTATAAAGCTCGCAAATTCGACGTATAGAGGTTTCTACTAATCGCGTATCTAGTCGCTAGAGAGTAGTTAGTCCTCCCTCCTTTCTAGCGTTCAGGTCAACTCGCTCTATAAACTTAGGGTTATAGCCTAAGGTAGCGTAGAACGGCGACATACTAGTAGTCTTAGACAGGTGATTGTTAATCGCGAACTTAGTAAGGTATAGCCATTCTGCCTAGTCATCCTGTGCCTTATTAGTGAATATACGAAGATACTATTCTATCGCCTAGTTAGTACGTTCTGACTGTCTATTAGTTTCTAGGTAATACGAAGAACTTAGCTTACGATTTGTACGGAGCATCTTATAGAGTTTCTTCTAGAAGGTAGCAACCTACTACTTACTATAGTCTAATATAATAGTGTTAGGAAACCCGCGCCGACAGAACATATGTTTAAGGAAAAGCCTTACCGTATTCTATACTATTATCGCGCTAATAGGGATCAGCTCGACTTCCTTAGTAAGCCTATTAGTAACGGTCATAATGTTATTATAGACTATACCGTTAAGAGTACTATCTAGGAGTCCGATAACGAAGTCGACTACAATGTGTTTCTAAGGCCGATCTGGAATAGGAAGTGGCTATAATAATCCTAGTGGCTAGGAGTATAGAGATTTTGTTATACGGTAGGTACGGTAATTCGCGGTATATCTACGTACGGATCTCGCTAATCTAGGCTAGTAGAATTTACGTGCTACGAGTTTATAAGTACGAGCTCGTCCTAGATAGCCTACTACTAGAGCGTTATAGTTTATCTTAATTATCCTAGTCTATAAGGCTTAGTTATTTAGTACCTATAAGCTCTAGCCGTCGTATTAATTTCGAATATATAGTAGGTCGCTATCTACTTTATAGTATACTAGGTAAATCTTCGCTCTCTATAGTAGTATAGGAGTACGGTCTTTCTATAGGTCCTTAATCGCGGTCTTGAGCTCGTTATCGGTTACGTACGCCGTCGACATTCGATAGTCGAGTTCGGCTTCCCGCTAACTTTTACGCGTCGCCGGTTATTTAGTAGGCGTATCTCGTTCTATAGGTATAAACTCTTTAGCTTTAGGGTTTAGCTATACTTATTCCTCTTCTTCCGGCGTATCTTCTACTATTACCTATAGTAAGGCGATCTTAAGGAATCGCTTAGGAGGTAGTAATGTCTGATACTAATACTAGTTCCGAGGGTCGTCTACCCCTTACGGAAGGTCCTAGCTACGTCTCGTTAGGCTATCTAGCTTTATACCTTGAAGTCCTAGATAGTATATTATCTTAAAGTTGAACTATAATAAGAACTTAGCCTAACGCGCTTGTCGCCGATTTAGCTACTTTGTCTTTATAAAGTATTCTAGGTTCTTATAGTCGGTATAAATCTTAACTAGCTATAAGTTATTATCTACCTCGTAGGCGAGCTCGGGTCTCTATTCCTTAAAAGCCTTAATAATAGCTAATAGTTCCTTATTATAGATTTCATAATTGCACTCCTATAGACTTAACTTCTTAAGTAGAAGGCTATAGGATATAGATAGATAGATATTTCATTAAGCTGTTGTAGTGCCCTTTGGCCTATGCAGCTATGCTATCTTGTTTTTGTATATATAGAGGGGAAACCGTGTTGGTGAAAACCCCTCCTCCTTCCCGCCTGTCTTTTCCTCCTCGTTGTCGTCTTAAATTTCCCTTGTTAGGGGTACGCTAGTGTCATGGGCCTGCCCTGATGACTACCCTATCTGCAACCCCCCTCGCTTCCGCCTCTTGTCTATCCACTCCTCCGTCTCGCTCGCGAGGCTAAACTGCTGGAGGTATCCCTGCTGTAGTATCCACCGAGAGATTCGGCGAATGTTGCCTTTGTCCCTAATAATTGACTTGTAGTCTCTCCTTCCCGCTTGGTGCCTCCAATTTCCCCTGCCTCTCGCCCACTGCGGGCATCGTAGTAGCATATGTTCTGGGTTTTGCGATGGGTAGCCACACTGGCAGGCTGGGCTATAGATGTCTAGTGCGCGTCTTCTGAACAGGTAGGCCCTTAATCCAATGTGTTCGGACCTGATTTGGATCGCTATGCTTGCTTCGGCCCTTGTCAGGTCCCTATATAGCTGGTAATTGTGTCTCTGGAAGGCTCGGAGCGCTATCGGGCCTGTTGTCTTAGGGGGCTTCCTTTTCCAGTCCTGCTCCCATAGGCAGCTCGCTATCTGTTCCGCTAGGTTTTGGGTCTTAGCCTTGCTCCCGCCGGCCTGGCGAGTCCTACGCTCCTCCTCCTTTCGTGCTAGCCATTCGGTGCTTGCCTGTACGGCCGTAAAGGTCGTAAGGTCATCCTCTTTTTGGCTTGTCCTATATCCTGCCCCTCTCCGGTAGCGGCTTTCTATCTTATTCTTTGCCTCCTGGATCGTGGTTTGTGCTAGGTAACCTGTCGTCTTTGCCGCGTATTGAATTCTCATTCCCCGGATGTACTGGCCGATTGGTGGTATTCCTGTCTCCATTTCTACCGTGCTTGTTGACGTTGTCTTGTATGCGCCTAGTACCCTACGTAGGTTGCCTGCCTGTGTCCTGTTTAGGGGTTGCTCTATCCGTTTCGGGATCGGCTTGCCTGCGCCTCCTGTTCCCCAAATCTGTGCCCCGTACAACATAGCTGGTCTGACGATCGCCTTATACATTACTCTTGCCTTGTCGAATGTTGCTCCCCATGTAGATGCCGTAAGCCTCTTTATCGAGGCTTCATTGACTTGCGCTCGACTCTGGGCTTTCTTAATCTGTACATTCCAGCTTAGCTTCGGGTCGAGCCAGATCCCTAGTACTCGTAGCTCCGCTGATGGCTTGGTCTCGTAGCCTTGGATTCTTACCGCCGCCTTCATATTATGGTGTGTTCTCGCTTTACTGAAGTGTATAAGTTGGTACTTTTCAGGGGCGAACCGGGCACCATGCTTCTTTGCCCACTCCTCGCATTTCTTGTGCCTATCTTCAAGGAGGCGACAGTTCTCTTCTGTCGAGTCTGACCAGGCTAGGATGTTTGTATCGTCTACGAACCCCGATGCTGAGGTTTGCGGAGAGGTGAGTAGGGGGATTAGATCCGACATAAATATTAGAAACAGGATAGGGGAGAGAGTAGATCCCTGAGGTATTCCAGTCTCTGCCTTCACCGGGTCGGACGTGTACCTTCCTAGGACTAGGTATGTCGTCCGTTCCTGGAGAAAGGAGAAGACGAACGACGTTGCCCACTGGGGGATGCCTTTCTGCTGTAGGATATGTATTAGCCTTTGGTGTGAGACGTTGTCGAAGGCCCCTGCGATGTCGAGGGATAGTAAGGACGCCGCTCGGTTCCTGCCGTAGTGCCAGAGGGTCTGGATTTGCTCCGTAATTAGCTCCATTGCTGTTAGTGTCGATCGCTGGCTTCTTCCCCCCATCTGTGTTGCTGGGAGTACGTGGTTGTCCTCGGCAAGCTGCGTAAGTCTCTGGGCTACTATCTTTTCTAGGACCTTCCCTATCGTATTTAGAAGTGCTATTGGTCTGTACGACTTGGGCTGAGTATAGTCTTCCTTCTGTGGCTTGCGTAGCACTACTGTCATAGACTCTCTGTACGGCTTCGGGTGATACCCTAGCCGTAGGCACGCGGTAAATAGGTTTGCAAGGCTCGGCGCGATCTCTTCTCTACACTCTTTTAGCAGTACGTTTGGTATCCTGTCTGGGCCTGGGGCTTTTCGTCCCTTTAGCTTACTTATGACTCCTGTTACTGTGTTAGGGCTAACCGCCCAATCCATGTCCAGGGCAAGGAAGGAATCGTATTTAGCAAGCTAGCTACGAGATAAGGTGACAAGTCTTAACCGCGCTTTCCCACTCATCTAGCACCACCGTGTAGCCTCGTTTCGAGAGGTTAGCCCGGAGCAAAAGCTTCCCTCTACGCCCTCCCTCCCTGTTTGCTCCTTAAGCCAATATCCACCTCCATAGGCCTGAGCCCTTTAGTGCTCTCTATTGACCGACATGCGCATCCGTCCTCTCGGGCTGTACAGACAGTGTCAGCCGTCGCTGCCAGTGTACACCACGCCCCAGGTTTTGACGCCCTTCGCGTTACCGCAGCCTATCTCTAGAAAGCGGCCGTCCATGCCTCGCAGGTCTGCTCGGGGCACACACCACGCCGGGCAGCGTACTCCTTGCGTTTCCACCTACTAACCAATATGAAGTTCCTTATCACCCTGCCCTCGATCCTCCCCGATCACAGAACTAATCCACTTGCATTGTACGTCTTTTCCCCGTCCTAACAGCCGTCTTTTCCTTGCTCAGGCTATCGTCTTTTCCTCGTCGCAATCTACCATGTCAGACTAGGTGCGTTGTGTAGCGGGACAGGCAGTGCCTCAGGCAAAACCCTCGTTCCCATACCGGGTGTTCAACAGGCCCTTACAGGCTTCGTCGCGTGTCCACCTACCCACCGCATTGCCCGCTGGCAAACACCAGATTGTTTCGTAGTCCGCTCGACGCCGTTGCATAGTCCGCTCAGTTGTTGTTCTGTAGTCCGCTCGTCCAATGTTCGTCGCTTAGCCCGCTCGGTTTGCGGTCTCCGGAGGTGAAAATTCTGCACTCATACCAGAGGTGTCCTGTCGAGCGTATAGGCCACGGTTCCGCGCCCTTCTTACACGTAGAAAGAAGAGGGACTCGCTCCCGACACGAGTACACGCTCGTCGGATGGTTTTCATACCCGTTTTGCTGGTAGTCCTCTGTTCGCCGCGGCTTCGCCTACGCTACGCGCCCGTCGCGCCCACGACGCTCCAGCGTGAGAATACTTGGCTCTCTCGTAGCTAGACGAGAGGTTCGTAGCCGACACCACGTACAGGTGATTCTCGTCGTCGACCGGCTATAGGATATAGTATACTATTCTCGTTATACTACGAAAGTACGCCGGCGTTTATAAAATCTAAAGAATCTATCTCTACTACTATTTCCCTACCTAGTACGTAATGTACGAGTATACCGGCTTTACTAAACGTAGCTTTCAAATTGTCAAAGGCTCGTTAGTAATCTAGTGACTATTAAATCCTTCTGTTCTTGTGATTGCTTAGTCCGTCCGACTTGGTCAGGTTTATAAGAGGAGTAGCTATACGCGAAAATGCTTCGATAAACCGCCTATAGAAGTTGGCAAATCTAAGGAAGGCCTAGACATCCTTTAGGTTCTTAGGAGCTTCCTATGTCTAAATACATTCGAGTTTCTCGGGGTCTATCTTGATGCCGTTAGGGGTTATAATTAGCCTAAGATACTTCACCTTCTATTAGTAGAATTCGCTTTTATCGATGTCCACTATAAGTCCTATATCGCGTAGCTTAGTAAGAACCTTCCGTACGTATTTAATGTGCTCCTCTAAGGTGTTACTAAAGATAAGTACGTTATCTAGGTAGGTCGACATAAAGTCGTCTAGGTGTTCTTATAAGACCTTGTTAATATATAATTAGAACGATGCTAGTCCGTTATATAAGCCGAATAGCAACACTAGACACTCGTAGATACCGTATCGTATCGTAAACGCCGTTAACTACTCGTGCCCTTTAGCTATCCGTAACTTGTTAAAGGCTACTATAATATCTAGCTTCGTAAAGTACTTCTTACCGTATATACGGTTAAGCGTCTCTTATATTAAGGGAATCGGATACCGGTTCTTAATAGTAATCGTACTTAATCCTCTATAGTCGATATAAACACGTAGCCTACCTCTAGACTTACATACTACTAGTACTAGTATAGGAGACTAGCTCGTCTTTTGCCCTACTTTCCGTACCTTCCCTTTAGATATTTACTCGTCTAGCTATTTCTTAACTACCTCGTTCTCCTTCTTAGCTAGGCCGTAGGGCTTGCGCTATAGTGGCTCTTATAGACTATTAGGCTTAATATGAATCTTATAATCTACGCCTAGTCGGTAAGGTAGGAGTCCTTTATAATCCTTAGCTAAGAAAGCGTCCGTAATATCGTAGTATATCGGCGGTAACTTCTCCTTCGGGTTATAATTAAACTGCTTATTCAAGAATTAGTCTAGATTATTAGTAGCTATTACACTTAGCTTAAGCTCTCCGCCGTCGCTCTTACGCCTAGTATATATAATATAGAAGCACTTAGCCCTAGGCCGGTACGCGTATATCCCCTACGCGCGTTAAGAAACGCCCTAGTAGTCTACTTCTTTATCGTCTATGTCTTCTAGGTTATATAATAAGACGTTTAGCTCTACCCCTCCTACTATAAAGCTCGCTACTTCTCTAATAAAGGGCTCTAGTCCGTACCGTACTAGTGCCTACTTCTTCTTCTCGCGGTAGTTTAGGGATTATACTATTATCGATGTCTTATTCTATAGATAGTGACTAAAGTAGTAATCCGATCTAAATACCACCTCGCCTATCTCCTAGAAGATGTTTAGGTTATACGCTATAAGCTACGGTAGGCTAAAGACGATGTCGTTTTCGAGGTCGGTAACGTAGTATAATATTTGCTCGTAATAATCGCCGATAACTACGTCTATAAGGGCCGCGTGTATAATCTGCCGCGTAGTAGCCGTTCTATCTCCTACTATTAGTCGTCGGCTTTACGTTAAAGGGATTAGGGGTATTATGTATTTACGTATAAATTTCTAGTTAAGAAAGAGATAGGTAGAAGTAGAATCTATAAGGCCTCGAGCCTTTCTATATTATATTATTACGGGTAACACTATAAAAGAGTATATAGCTAGCTATTACTTATCTAGTACGTATACCGATATCTTAAGCTCCTTACTATAGTCTGTTACCGTCTCTTACATTCCGTGTCTCTTAATCTTATACTCTTTCTATCCTAGGAAGTTCGGGTGACCGCTATCTACTACGCTTAGGTAGCGGTCGTACTATTTCCCTACTACGGATCGGCGGCTAGGGAACTAAGGTTTACGTTCGGATTTAGCGTAGTATTACGTAGACGCGGTAGGCGATAGTCGCTATTGTACCTATATATTAGGTATTTAGGGTTAGTCGATACGTAAGAACCTATACGGTAGCGGTAGTACTTACCCTACTTCTTAAGGTCTTCGCGCTACTTACGGTTAAGCGTAGGTAGGTTCTATAGATATGTCGGTAGATCCTCCTTCTTCTTAATACTAGCCTACTATAGTAGGCGCTATACTAAGGCACCTACTATACCGGTAGCGGTACTAGTAACTACGTTACCGTTATTCTAGTTATTCTAGCCGCTATTACCGTTCGAGTTACTATTACTACGGGGGCGCTCCTTCTACGGGTATAGTCGATCTGTCTCGTAGAAGCTCTCGTCTAGTACGGTATACTCCTCGATAACGTCTTATATACTATCTAGGCGGCGGTCGACTTCGCGGTCGCCGAAGGTCTTAATAAAGTACTTACGGTTTAGTCGGTTATAGAATAGTATAAGCTCGGTCTTATCGGTCTATAATATCTAGGCGCGTAACTTCGAGTAGCGGGTATAGAAGGCTATAAAGGTTTCGCCTTATTCTTACTTATAGGTAGTAATATTAACTATAGCCTTAGTTCCTTTATTACGTATACTATATTAGCGTATTATCTAATCTAATAACTCTTCTCTAGTCTTAAACTCGTTAAAGGACTACTATCTAGGCATAGGGATCCTCGGCTTAATGCTTCGCTAAGGATCACCTTACATCTACCTATATATAAAGCGTAGACTATCTACCTTAGTACGGAAGGTTACTATAGTTAGCTTTAGGAGAACACTACTATACTAGCTATCGAAATTAGGGTCATTATCGTTCTTAAAGTACTTAGGGTTAGGTATACCCTTACCGATCTCTATACCGCGAGTAAGGGTGCGGTTAATAGTAAAGAGACATTCTAGGAGGTTAACTAGTAGTGTCTAGGTACGGGTATTACGTATTCTTAAGTCACGACTATTATTAGGTCCTAGTCGCGGACGGTCGTTATTACGTCCTCGGCTATTACTACTACGGTTATCGTCGTCTCTATCGTTATTACTACTACCGCTACCGCTACCTCTACTAGTAGCTTCGCGATACCTACGTAATAGCTACTCGAGTAAGGTCTCGCGTAGGCGGGAACGAGAGGGTCGGCGGCCTAAGCGGCCCCTACCTCCGTTCTATATAGTGTCTCCTACCTTAAGCCGAGCCTTTAGGTTATCGACTTCTTGTTATAGGGCCTAGTTCTTTACCTTAGCATCTTGTACCTTCTTCTTCTCCTTCTTATAGATCTTACTAAACTACTTATATAGGTTATTAGCTTCCTTATATTTCTTCTCTAGCTCTTATAACTTAGCTAGGTCGTAATCCTTCTTACTCTTAAGATCTAAAACCATTTTCTATATAACAAGATCTTCACTTCGTAGTATCTTATAGATACGGTCGTATTCGGTATATAGCGTAGTATACTAGGTGTTCTAGAGGTCGTTAGCTCGCTCTATTATATCGAGTTGTCTACCCTTAGTAATCGCCGTATTGACTACTTATAGTACAAAGTCGTAGGTAGTCTTCGGGTGTTAGGATATAAGGGTCGTAAGGTTGTCTAGGGTGACATTCTAGTATTCGGATACGAGAATATGTTCTACCTCGTCGAGTAATAGATACACCTCGTCTAGGTCGCTACCTAGGTTCTCTTCGAGCTTAAACTCGAACAGTTCTATAAAGTTAATCTTACTACCTTCTTCTCGCTCGAAGGCCTTCTAGTAAGCTTTATTAATCTCTTGTTATAGCGCGATACCGGTGTCTACTATAACCCGCCGGTTGTCGTCCTATGTCTAACTCTAAGGAAAAGAGGAGAGGTCGGGGAAAAGAGATATACGCTACTTACTTTTGCCCTTAGGCTTAGGTAGCGGTAGTATACCGCCGTTTGCTATTTATAAAGTTATATTATCTAGGTTCGGGGGAGGCGTAACGGTGCCTATATCCTAACTATCTACGAGCGCGCGACTACCTACTAATAATATCGCCGCGTTACGTTCTCTAGGTATCTACGCGCTATACGCCTTACCGTATTCTATATTCTAATACGACTCTACGCGTTCTCGAGTTCTACGGTTCTATCTATTCCTATTATTACGCGTCCCTTACCTAGATCCGCGATCTAGGTAGGGTAGTAGAATAAACTATAAGGGCGCGCGTACTATAGGGTCCGAACGAGATAGTTATTATTCTACGAAGCTACGAAAGAGGAGCGCGAGGCGCGGCGAAGTTATAAAGTAAAGCTAAGCCGCGCTAACCCGATACGGAAGGTCCGCGGTTCAGCCGGGCCGACGTAGCTATAGTAGGGGGTCGCGGGCTACCCGTAATAAAAGATATACTCCTTATTAATCGTCTAGATAGTAAATACGGAATAAGTAAGCCTTATCCTAGATAAAGGACTATCCTAGAACTACGAACGTCTTAATACGGAAATCTACTAGAGTAGCTATAGAGTACTCTAATACTTTAATAAGTAATAGTACGGATATATCGCCCCGAAATATACGGAGAAGACCCCGAAGTACCTATACTACGTAGGCCTATACTAGGGAAAGTAATACCTACAAGAAGAAGTAAGGTACGTATACTATAGCCGGAAACACCCGGTATACTCGAGCTAATATCTAACCCGGATTGCCGTAAAAGGGAAGGCTAACTAAGTACGAATAACGACCCTAGCGAGGTATCCTATCCCGTAGTAAGGTAGCGCTTAATATAAAGTCTTTAAGGCGGTAAAAAGAAAGAGAACGGAGGAGGCTATAAGGAGCACCCTAACGAGTACGTACCCGCCGCTAGGACGGCTAAGGGGGCTAAATAGGGTAGTAAACGAGATAAGATAGATACGGATTTTTAGAACACCCCTACCGGCCGAAGGCCTACTAACCTAAGAGGAAGAAACGATAACCGTAGGTACTACCTAAGCCCGAAGCACCCCTATAGATATTATCCTAGCTAGCCCGTAATAGTAGTATAGGACAACCTTACTATTATATAGATAGATAGATATTTCATTAAGCTGTTATAGTGCCCTTCGGCCTATATAGCTATACTATCTTATTTTCGTATATATAGAGGGGAAACCGTATTAGTAAAAACCCCTCCTCCTTCCCGCCTATCTTTTCCCCCTAGTTATTGTCTTAGATTTCCCTTTTTAAGGGTACGCTAGTATTATAGGCCTGCCCTAATAACTACCCTACCTATAACCCCCTAGCTTCCGCCTCTTATCTATCTACTCCTCCGTCTCGCTAGCGAGGCTAAACTACTAGAGGTATCTCTACTATAGTATCTACCGAGAGATTTGGCGAATATTACCTTTGTCCCTAATAATTGACTTATAGTCTCTCCTTCCCGCTTAGTGCCTCTAATTTCCCCTACCTCTCGCCTACTACTAGTATCGTAGTAGTATATGTTCTAGGTTTTATAATAGGTAGCTATACTAGTAGGCTAGGCTTTAGATGTCTAGTACGCGTCTTCTGAACAGGTAGGCCCTTAATCCAATGTGTTCGGACCTGATTTGGATCGCTATGCTTGCTTCGGCCCTTGTCAGGTCCCTATATAGCTGGTAATTGTGTCTCTGGAAGGCTCGGAGCGCTATCGGGCCTGTTGTCTTAGGGGGCTTCCTTTTCTAGTCCTGCTCCCATAGGCAGCTCGCTATCTGTTCCGCTAGGTTTTGGGTCTTAGCCTTGCTCCCGCCGGCCTAGCGAGTCCTACGCTCCTCCTCTTTTCGTACTAGCTATTCGGTACTTGTCTATACGGCCGTAGAGATAGTAAGGTCATCCTCTTTTTAGCTTGTCCTACGTCCGGCCCTCTCTAGTAGTAGCTTTCTATCTTATTCTTTACCTCCTAGATCGTGGTTTATACTAGGTAATCTATCGTGTTTACCGCGTATTAAATTCTTATTCCCCGGATATATTAGCCGATTAGTAGTGTTCCCGTCTCTATTTCTACCGTACTTATTAACGTTATCTTATATACGCCTAGTATCCTACGTAAGTTGCCTACCTATATCCTATTTAGGGGTTACTCAATCCGTTTCGGGATCGGCTTATCTACGCCTCCTATTCTCTAAATCTATACTACGTATAATATAGCTAGTCTAACGTTCGCCTTATATATTACTCTTACCTTATCGAATGTTACTCCCTATATAGACGCCGTAAGCCTCTTTATCGAGGCTTTGTTAACTTACGCTCGACTCTAGGCTTTCTTAATCTATACGTTCTAGCTTAGCTTTAGGTCGAGCTAGATCCCTAGTACTCGTAGCTCCGCTAATAGCTTAGTCTCGTAGCCTTAGATTCTTACCGCCGCCTTTATATTATAGTATATTCTCGCTTTACTAAAGTATATAAGTTAGTACTTTTTAGGGGCGAACCGGGCACTATACTTCTTTGCCTACTCCTCGTATTTCTTATGCCTATCTTCTAGGAGGCGACAGTTCTCCTCTATCGAGTCTAACTAGGCTAGAATGTTTATATTGTCTACGAATCCCGATACTAAGGTTTACGGAGAGGTGAGTAGGGGGATTAGATTAGACATAAATATCAGAAACAGGATAGGGGAGAGAGTAGATCCCTAAGGTATTCTAGCCTCTACCTTTACCGGGTCGGACGTATACCTCCCTAGGACTAGGTATGTCGTCCGTTCCTAGAGAAAGGAGTAGACGAACTTCGTTACCTACTAGGGGATACCTTTCTATTATAGGATATATATTAGCCTTTAGTGTAAGTTGTTATTAAAGGCTCCTACGATATCGAGGGTAAGGAAGGAATCGTATTTAGTAAGCTAGCTACGAGATAAGGTAACAAGTCTTAACCGCGCTTTCCTACTTATCTAGTACTACCGTATAGCCTCGTTTCGAGAGGTTAGCCTAGAGCAAAAGCTTCCCTCTACGCCCTCCCTTACTATTTACTCCTTAAGCCAATATCTACCTCTATAGGCCTTAGCCTATTAGTGCTCTCTATTAACTAATATACGTATCCGTCCTCTTAGGCTATATAGATAGTATTAGCCGTCGCTAGTAGTATATACTACGCCCTAGGTTTTAACGCCCCTCGCGTTACCGTAGCCTATCTCTAGAAAGCGGCCGTCTATACCTCGTAGGTTTACTCGGGGCATACACTACGCCGGGTAGCGTACTCCTTACGTTTCTACCTACTAACTAATATAAAGTTCCTTATTACCCTACCCTCGATCCTCCCCGATTATAGAACTAATCTACTTGTATTATACGTCTTTTCCCCGTCCTAATAGCCGTCTTTTCCTTGCTTAGGCTATCGTCTTTTCCTCGTCGTAATCTACTATATTAGACTAGGTACGTTATATAGCGGGATAGGTAGTGCCTTAGGCAAAACCCTCGTTCCTATACCGGGTGTTTAATAGGCCCTTATAGGCTTCGTCGCGTATCTACCTACCTACCGTATTACCCGCTAGTAAATACTAGATTGTTTTATAGTCCGCTCGACGCCGTCGTATAGTCCGCTTAGTTGTTATTCTATAGTCCGCTCGTCTAATATTCGTCGCTTAGCCCGCTCGGTTTACGGTCTCCGGAGGTAAAAATTCTATACTTATACTAGAGGTGTCCTATCGAGCGTATAGGCTACGGTTCCGCGCCCTTCTTATACGTAGAAAGAAGAGGGACTCGCTCCCGATACGAGTATACGCTCGTCAGATAGTTTTTATACCCGTTTTACTAGTAGTCCTCTATTCGCCGCGGCTTTGCCTACGTTACGCGCCCGTCGCGCCTACGACGCTCTAGCGTAAGAATACTTAGCTCTCTCGTAGTAAGACGAGAGGTTCGTAGCCGACACTACGTATAGGTGATTCTCGTCGTCGACCTACTATAATATATAGGCAACTATAATAATCTAGGGATACGAGACGAAGCCCTCCTCTAAACTCCAAGTACTAGGAATCTAGCTAGATCCGAAGCTAAGCTAGAACCTATAGATTAAGAAGGCCTAGAATAGGGTATAAGTAAACGAGGTATTAATAACACGTCTTACTAAGTTAATATAGGGGGCGACCTTCGATAAAGTAAGAATAATATATAAAGTAATCGTTCGACTAGCGATACTTTACGGGGTATAAATCTAGGGTACGGGGGGAGTCGATAAGCTAGTACCGCGACGGATCGAATAGCCTCTTAATCGAACCTAAGTAGGTAACTTAAGAAGAATTCTCGGAGCGTATAAGACTATATCGACGAGAGTAGCCGAGATAGAGACCGGGATACTACCTATCCGTTACTATATCTAAAGGGTAAAAAGGCCTTAGAAACTTATATAAGGAACAATCGATCTCTACGCCAAAACACGACACATTCGAAAGCTCTTATTAAGGCTATTCTAACGATATACAAAGTAGGCCACTACCCCTAGGACTAAGGGAGTTCTACCTTATTTAATCTAGATAGCTTAAAGCTCTCTTCACCCTATTTCTTCAGCTCTAAACGCCGCGGAGGTGCCTAGCTACATTAGGTAACTCCTAGGCAATAGTAGCCTAGGCTACGGTACTAACGGCGCCTACGGCCCTATAGGCGAAGCCCCCCTAAGACAACTAGTAGCAACTTATAGAGGACGTAAAAAGTATAGAAACTAACGATTAGCTCCCTTACCGGTCTCTATAGGTAATGATCACTTAGCTACGTACGGCGCTTATACTGTCGTATTACCGAGGGTAATAAGAAATAAGGACGACGTCCTAGGCGATTAGTAAGGCCACCCGGAATCAACACCCCTATAGCTAGGCATCGGTCGCGGTATCGATACTAGGCCCCCGCCTAACGCACGATATAGTTACGATCCGTATTATAGTAAAGGAAGACTAGGCCGAAGTTACGAAGCTATCGAATAAGGAGCTCGCCTAACGAATTAACTAACTAGGGGTAGTTGTAGTGAACTAATAGTCTAACGGCACTCTATAGATCTATACTAGCTCTACTACTACTAGGAGACACCTAGAGGCATAGCTATAGTAGGCATCTAAGGTTACGGTATTAGCGAAGATCTTAACGAAACAATTCACGATCCTAGTCTACGACATGCCTAAGGAGTTTGACCTAACTAACTAGGGTCACCTACGCGCTCTCTAAGAGGACAACCCGGTCACTCTTAACTCTCTAATCTAGAAGGCGACTTAGCTCTATAGGAAATAGCTAGAAGGCAAGAAGGCCTCGGCGCTAATAGTATAGCTATAAGACGCGAAAGCGGCGGATCTAGCGATAGAACAAGGCCTAGTCTAGTAATATAGCCTTAAGATAGTAGAAAAGTACTCCTTATCCTTTCGTGTCCTCTAATACTTTAAATACTAACAGTATAGACACCAAACCTATACGTATATAAACAAGTAGGCCTACTCGAACTATATAGGAGACTATATGTCTAGGGACTATATATCGACTACGAGACGGTACGCGAACTGTCCGGGGTACTACCTATCGTATAGTACGGAATGCCTATAGCGGAAACTAGCAAAAAACAAGGCAATTACAAACAGAACCGTCGCCCTAAGATTCTACGGCGACCGTAAGGCTAGCCTATACCGGAACTAACTAGCGGCGGTCGGGTATAAGCGCCCTAGGGCCGAGAACGATATAAAGAATACGTAACCTAGGGCGTACGGGAGGCCACGTGCTCTACTAGCTACGGCGAGGGAATCTAACTAGGCCCGGCTCCCCTTTAGTATATAGCCGATAGGCGTAGACTAGGACGTATAGGGCAGTAGGACATAGGACGATATAGAGGAAATGATTGTCGATGCCGATAACTAGCCTCGACACGCTTAGTATTATCTAGTATAACGTTAACTATAGCAAGGATATAGTCTAGAACCATTTCCTATACGAGGCGGACCCGCGCGTCTACTACGTCCTTATAATCTAGGAGCTATAGATTAACCCGCACTATAAGAGACTAACGACCTATAAGTTACTAGGCTATACGATATACCTACGAGGCGACGGTAGACCCCGTACGTACTTCTATGTTAGTAAGGACATACTAGAATCCGACTAGGAGGTAGTATACTACGTAGACGAAGAAGGCGGGGGCGATATTACCTCCCTCTACGTAGGTAGTACCTAGATATACTACCTATATATATAACCGCTAGCCTCGAGGTCTAGCCGCGACCTAGGGGTCTATAGATACCTAGATAGTACGCTTAAGAGACAAGGGTACTACATCGTAGTAGGAGACTTTAATATATACTACCCTTCCTAGGAAAGCCTTATATAGCCGTACCCTATAGCCGACGAAGTACTCGACTTAATAGCGAGTAACGTAATTACCCTTAATACCCCGAAGGACCTAGGCACCTAGAAGAGAGGGGGACTCTAAGGCACGATCGACCTCTCCTAGATCTTAGATAGCTACTACTACACGGTAACCTACTATAGGATCGAACATAAACTCGAGGCGTCGTCAGACTATATACTAGTTAGGACCTCTATTACGATATAGATATAACGTACACTAGCGAGAACCCCTAAGCTAAACTAGGGAAAGGCCTACTAGGCTAACATCTAGGCGTACCTCGATAACTCTAAGAGGCTAGTCTAGATCGCGTAGTAGCAATATAATAGTAAAGACGAGATAGACGAAGTAGTCTAGGGGTTAATAGACGAAATAAGAAAAGTGACCTTACTTTACGTTCCGCTTACCTAACTAACGATATAGTCTAAACTATACTAGACGCCGGAGTGTACTACGGTAGTAAGAGAAGCAAGGAGAGCCCGCCGGGTGTAGACGAGTAGCTATAGCGAGGAGGCCTTAAACGTATATAGGGAGGCATACTAATAGAAGAAAGCTATAATACGGAGGGAGAAAGCAGTCGGCTAGAGGGCTATAGTAGAAGAAATCGCCGGCAAGCTAGAGAGGATGTAGAAGCTAGCGAAATAGGCCCGACAGGACCCTATATAGGGCCCCTCCTTCTCTATCCTAGCGCTATAATCGCCTAGTGGCCCGGTTAGCGACCCCGAGGCTAAGGCGCGTCTACTAGCTAGTAAGTTCTTCCCGCCCCTAGTCGAGGCTAATCTAAGCGACATAAACAGCTCTACTCCCCTAGCCCCTAGCATCGCGGTCTAATAGGAGGTGTCCGAGGGAGAAGTTGCCGCTATACTAAGGAAGTTGCTAGCGAAGAAAGCCCCGGGGCCGGATAGGATCCTAAACGAGCTACTAAAGAAGTATAGAGATCAACTAGCCCTAGTAGTTATAGCGATCTTTAACGCCTACCTATAGACCGGATACTACCCGATAGCTTTTAAACAATCGACGATAGTAGTCCTACGTAAGCCGTAGAAGGAAGACTATACGTAGGTGAAGTCGTACCGCCTAATTGCGCTCCTTAACACTCTTAGGAAGGCGCTTAAGAAGCTAGTTATAACGAGACTCTCCGAGGCGGTAGAGGAACACTCCCTACTCCCGGACACCTAGATAGGTACGCGCCTATAGCGATCGACGCTATCCGCGATAGAACTTATTACCTCTTAGGTAAAGGCCATCTAGTATAAGAATAGGGACAAGGTAGCTTCCTTACTTAGCCTAGACATATCGGGAGCCTTCGACTACGTATTATACCCGCGGCTACTCTATATCCTAAGGTCGAAAGGACTCCCTAAGTGGCTTATTAACTTTATACGGTCCTACCTCTAAAACCGTAGTACGTCGATCCTAGTCGGCTAGTATAGAAGCCTATTTCAAGTAGTCTATACTAGAATCCCGTAAGGCTTAACGCTAGTACCTATTCTATTCCTCTTCTTTATAGCGACGCTACTCCTAGCCCTAGAATCCTAGAACACCGCTACGAGCGGCTTCGTAGACGACATAAACATCCTAGCGTAGTCTTCCTCGACTAAGGAGAACTATAGGCTACTAGAAGAGAAGCATAAGATCTATAAGGACTAGGCTAGGAGGCACGGGGCTCGGTTTGCCCTAGAAAAGTACAATCTGATACACTTTACGCGCCGGCCACGGTTCTATAATATATAAGCTTCTATTTAGATATAGGGGTATACGACTAACCCGGCAAATCAGCTTAGGATCCTCGGACTATAGGTAGACCCGGCGCTACGGTAGAGGAAGTACGTATAGGCAATATTACGGAAAGCTAAACAGAATATAGCATTATACTAGAGGCTCACTACGTCTATATAGGGGGCGGACTTCCGGTAGTCACGACTTCTATATACGGCTATTATACGGCCAGTCCTTACCTATAGTAGCCAAGTGTAGTCCTTAGGCGAGAGGGCCTACCTATCGAAGGGACTCGTCGCGCCGCTAGCGAAGATCCAAAACTAATGCCTAAGGAAGGTCACCGGGGTATATAAGTCGATACTAACGAGGATGCTTAAGTACGAGACCGCTATACCGCCGATCGACCTATATATCTAGGGACTACGGACCTCCTACTTAGGCAAGTCGGCATAGTACCTAGTATAGAAGGTCATCGCTAGTGTAGTCGTAAGGGCCCGCGAATTAGTACTAGCGTATAGGGGCATTCGACCCGGAAACGAGCCGAACTACCGGGTAAGGGACGAACAGCTAGTAATATAATAGGAAGGTAAGAAATCGTTTATAGAGCAACTATAGAAAGAGAGGTAGAATAACTAGGTTATAGGGTATAGTAGACGCCCTTAGCTAGCGGGACAACCTAAGGAATAGTTAGCTATAAAATCCGCGGTTAAGCACCCCCCGAAGCTTATCTACTACCGCCTTACGAGGGTATAGAGTAGTATAGTAACCTAACTACGAAGCGAACATATCGGCCTCTAGGGGTACCTATTATAGAGGAAGGTTCTAGGATATACGAATACTAGCTACCCCTACGGCTATCGCTCCTAGAACGTACGGTACGTACTCCTCGTCTATCCGAGGTAGTCGCTAGGAAGGGGGGAGTAGATAGTAAAGGCGAGGAACCGGACGATTAGGGCACTTCTTAATAACGCTAAGGACCTACGGCGTATTACGAACTAGATACTAGAGAAGGGCTGGCTAGAACAGTACCGCCTAGTAGGAGCAGTATAGGAAGAGAGGACACGACGTAGCGCGACGAGACCGGCTAGGAGCGGGGGCTAACGGGGTAGTGATATAGACTACGTACGTTTAGAGGGAAAGCTAATCTAGACAAGGAGTAGTCGGGGGCGGGAAGGGTTTTCACCTATTCGGGTTTCCCTTTATATATAACAATAGATATATACCTATATAGGCCGGATAGGGTCCTAGAACAGGGGAATAACAAATCTATCTATCTATATCTAAGGGGTAAGGATCTAATACGCGGCGAAGACGATAGGGTACCTAGTATAGTAAACTATCTACGATAAGACAGTACGAATCGTATAGAGATATAGCCGGCTATATATAGGACTATACGTAAGGAGGAGTTAGAAGCGGGACGACTTACGGGTTTTTAGGAAAATATAAGGAACGCCGGAGTGGCTAGCGAGGGAGGAGGAGGGACGAAGAACCCGGGAAAGGAAGGGGAACAAGGGAAAGTCCTAGAGCCTCGTAGAGTAGGTAGCCGGCTACCTATAGGAATAGGAATAGAATAGTAACCCGCTAGCGAGAACAGGCCCCCTAGCCCTACGAACCTTCTAGAGACATAACTACCTCCTATACCGCGATCTTATAAGGGTAGAAGCAAGCGTAACAATCTAAATCCGGTCCGAACACATCGGGCTTAGGGCTTACTTATATAGGAGGAACGTCCTAGACATAGACAACCTAGCGTACGAGTGTAGCTACCCGTCGTAGAACCCGGAACACATAGTCGTACGGTGCCCACAGTAGGTAGAAGGGCGGAGCATATAGAGAGCGAGAGTAGCTAGACGCGACTACTAGTCGATCGTTACGAACAAGAGCGACGTATAGAGGATAGTACGTTAGGTCCTAAGACAAGGATACCTTACCCAGTTTAAACTAGCTAACGAGACGGAGGAGTGGACAGAGAAGAGGAGGGAGACCAAGGGAATGCAGACAAGGTAGTCATCAGGGCAGGCCCATGACACTAGTGCACCCTCTATAAGGAAAGCGGGAAGGCAAACAACGGACAACAGTAGTATAGGAGAGGAGAGGGGTTTTCACCGCGAGCGGTTTCCCCTTCGTAAGACAGAAGTACGTAGAACAGCTGCATGGGCCAGGAGGCACCACAACAGCTTAATGAACAATATATACATAAAGCCAGCCACTGGCCGTGGATCGAAACGTCGTTGGCCTTATGGCTGTTGCTTAATCCACCATGGCCGCGCAGCACTACTGTCAGCACGTCGTAGCGAGCGGCTATGCGGACCTCAGCCGGTGGGACGAGCTGGACTTCTTGCTCACAGTCGGGTTTCAGTCGTGCTATGTTGGTGAAGGGAGAGAAACCTGGATGAGCCCTAGCTCGCTGCGCTAGAAAGCTTAACTTCCACTGCATCTCTACCTCATCAGAGTATAGTATTCAACGACCAGTCGTGCCCGAAGCGCGAGCTGACACTGCCGATGATCGGTCGCTGTTGTTGAATTCACGCTCTGCGATCCATAGCAGCAATTTTCCTCATTTCGAGTCATCAGTCTTCACTTTACGGCTGCTTTCAAGACGGGTGTCGTTCAGCACGCCCAAGCACCTCTACGATAGAGCTTCGATGAACCAATGACCAGAACCAGCTTCTAAACGCCCAGATAAAGCCATCATGTATTGCGCCGGCTAATGAGCAATGAGCTTGGCAATGTCGCTCTGCCGAAGCCTATTCTCGGAGGAACTTCAAATACGCCATGTTTCCGCTTGACGGTCACGCCGACGTACTCGGGAACGTACTCCCTCTCGAACACGCAACTTCGTCTGCGGCAAAGATGCGTTAGTTTCGGGGTACTAACACCTTCTACGAGGACCGAGCTCCAAACGCTGAAACGCTGAGTTGCAATCAGACTACCCCGTCCTCATGACTCATTGTGTTTGCAGATATGCTCCTGACCACTAGACTGGGGTCTCAGATCATAGTACATGGCGAACTGTATCGGTGCGTAGCGTATTGGTGGCTCGGAGCCGTAAAGTGCGCGATCCCGGACAATCGACACGCGGCCGCATATGCAGCAGTTGATTCTCCGGCGCATAGGTGCACAAACGCTGCAGTATAGCACTAGAAGCAGACCACTCTCGCACTCAGACCCCGCGCAATGGCTACCAAAGAAGGACCGAGGAACATAATGCACGAGGTCTCGAGCAACCTACGATAGGACCTAGCACTTGTATGGCAAGTCGAACAAACCACACTGCAGTGACGGTGCCCGCTGGGCTACGGCGAAGTATCGACTCGCGAAGGAAGACATTCAAATAGTTCGTCCATAGCCCACCCAGTCTGCTCAGCATTAAAGCGACATCACCAACTCCTCAGCACAGCTCAGACTTCGCAATCGAGTTGTACGCAACACCCAGGCATCATGAAGGCATCGGTCATCACGCTCCTCGGCTGTGCCGCCGTCAGCGTCTTCGCTACTCCGATCGCCAATGCTCGCGTAAGTAACCTACTCAATCAATCAAACGCCCAACAACTCATTCATGTCCACAGGGTGTGGCACCGCTTGGCACGTTGCCGCAAAGACGCAATGGCGGAGAGTTATCCACTGGGAACCTAGAGGGAGATCAAAGTGCCGATGCCGTGGAAAACAACAAGGTCATTCAACGTCGCGATGGCGGGCAGCTGTCCACGGGTGACTTGGAGGGTGACCGAAGCGCCGATGCGCTCGAGAACAACAATGTTATCCAGTAAGCTGCACAGCAGCAAGATTTTGTGGGGAGGCTTTATAGACGGAAAGCAACGCTTGATAATGTCACGTAGCTCCGCGCTTGGAGGGGTGTGAAGGCGCTGTGTGACGGAAGGATTGATATTTTGCATCAAGATTCGCTCGTTAATGCTTCGGACTTGTCCGTATTACCATTCCTTTGTCAAGCCAGCAGCAGTGAGGATGCTGAGGCCACACTTGACGGCGAAAATCACGGCAAGACCTCTGTGCCGAAGATTGTGGAAGGAAGATGACCATGGTCTTATGCTGCTCGACACAGGTGTACAGAGGTCCCGATAGCGAGTTCTCCAGCTTCCACTGTCCGTAGGCTGCACTGCCTTGCTCCTTGTGCGGAGGGATTGAGGTAAGCGTGGGTACCTTCGATAGTGTGATTCTCGAGGGCGCTGCAGTATCAGTGTGCGTCGGCCAGACGACCACGAGTAACTATCGTGCTGGCAACTGAAAGTGCGTCCGAGGGTGCGATGCTCAAGAGCTCGACTACGTTCTGATCTGCTTACACTGGCTCAACGGGAAGTGTGGCGAACTTGTCGTGCATCTTAGGCTCGTAGTGGCGGATTGCGATCGAATCTCAGACGGTTCCGTTCGCGAGTCTGATGTGACTAGGACTTCACCCTGCTCTCGTGAACCTCCTCAACTACCAAAGTTCCAGCCATCCTCATCTTCCTCGTCATCCTCGTCATACTGATCGCTGTCATCCTCGTTGCTTCCGGTGAGCCGCGGCGTGCTGCCAGGAGTGTCTCTGCTTCTCACAGCCATACCAGCAGCCTTTGGAGTCTCATGGTCAGTTGCTGCAGCTGTTCTGAGGGCCTCCCTCTTCTCCCTTAACTTCCTCGCACGCTCCTCCAGACCTTCCATCTCCTCAAACTCGTCTTCGAGCAACCTGGCAGCATCTTCTTTCTCTGCCTCCAACTCAGCATCTCTGCGTCCACGCTGCGTGCTTTGCTCCTCCCTTGCCTGCGCAGCTAATTCCTCAGCCGTCATGGGCGCCGCTGAGACGACAGCCCCCTGAGCCGCAGTCGTGCCATGACGCATGCTTCTCTCCATCTCAGCCAACTCTCGTTCGAACGCCTCTAACTCAGCGGGATCGGCACCCTGCTCTTCATTATGGGAAGCAACTGCCTCTTGTGTACCGTTCGTGGTGCTCTGCGGGGCATCCTGAATTGGCCCAGCTCCCTCGTCGTCTATTTCCTCTACACCGGGTGTGAAGCTGACAGGCTTGGACTTTTTCCTGTCTTCTGGTGATGGACTGTCCATGGTTGATGCCTTGCGCTTCTTGCTCACTCCATTGGCGGACTCCTCGCTGACAGACCTCGTAGCTGCAGCGTCCTGAGCTCTGCTCAATCTAAGAGTATGCTGCGTGGAGTGCAGGTGAGCTTGCCATGCCGACTCGGTCTTGATAACGCTCTCGCACAGGTTGCAGAGCAGTTTCCCGTCTTTCGCGTAGCTTGCGTGCGGGTGTTTGATCCTCCTTGCTTCACGCGAGGCGCGGAGCATACTGCGTGCGTCCGCCATTGGTTGGGGCTTTGCTGATGCTTGTACAGGGTGTTTCGTGCATGTGTGGATAGTGTCTTTAGTGCCGACTCACTGTATAGCCAGTCGGCAGTACAAAATGGGCGAAAGAAGGGGGTTTCTGTTGGATTTTAGCGAATGAGACAACTCCAGCGATCAATGCCACGACGGACGCTATCCACGTGTGCAGTTGACACCCTGTAGCGACGGAAATGTGGAAGGCACGCGCGCGGAGGGCACCTCAGGTTTCGAAGCGGAACCTGTCATGCGAAGACTTTTGGCCGACCACGACTTGCTGGCGTGAGAATGGCCTCCAGGGTCCTTGCAGCTGCGCGATGAAGCTTCCTTCGTTGTGCGTGCTCTATGCCGACCTCCACCGACATCACCACACTTGACACCACCTGCTCCACCCACACCACATCACACCCGGTACCCACGACATCCTCACCTTTCGCGCCTTGTCCCGCAACGCATCGCACACCTGAGGTGACATCGTTTCTCATCCCATTCCTCTGGTAAGCAATAGGTCGCGTGACCGGCGGCGCAGACACTGTTGGCGCAAACGCCCGGATCGAGACCACCAACCACACCCGGCGCGTCATATCCCGTGTCGCGGCAGTATACCCGTTGTCTACCTCGACGCACTACAAGCGGCACGCGCGGTTGTGGCAAGGCGACAGAGCAGAGCAGAGCAGAGCGGCGGCGGCGGCGCAGTGGCATTGGGCAGTAGCACTGGGTTTGCCCAGCGCGACTTCGCAGCTAGGACAGCGCTCCTGGCCTGATCGGTGCTCTACACCCTCCATTGGCAGCGAGCGTGCACTAGTTCTTGGGCAGATTCAGACGAAGCAGCAGGGAGGAGATAGCGAGGTGGCATCCGGCGTCTATTACCTAGATACTGCGTGAACTCTTTGAGAGCGTGTGAAGCTGTTCTGTGTCGTCCTCCGTCATCAAAGCCGTCCTACTGCGCCAGAGCGTGTCGGTACGAACGAGCGACCATATGGCAGGTAAGCCACACCCCAATCCACGTTCACCGAGACATCCAGGCGATATGCGGCGCGTCAGCAGCGCCACAGTCACAGTCACAGCGCATAGACGGACCGTCTTGTGTCGCATACGATGGCATGAGCAAGGCTGACGTCGATACAGACGAACCGCGTCGCTCGGGTCGCGCGACCAAAGGCCAGCACAAGAACGCCTCGTCCTCTCCGCCGCCACCTGCAGGGCCACCGCAGAATAAGCCAGCCAAGGGGGCGCCCAAAGGCAAGCCGAGCAAGAAGGCGGCGAAGAACGAGCCGCAGGAGGAGGACAACGAAGAGGAGGAGATCCGCTGCATCTGCGGCAATGCAGACCCCAACGACAAGCGGCCCTTCATTGGCTGCGACTCGTGCGAGGTTTGGCAGCACAACGTGTGCATGGGCATCACAGACGATGAAGACGACATACCAGAACACTACTTCTGCGAGAAGTGCAGTCCCGAAGACCACCAAGAGACGCTGCAAACGTTAGCGCGCGGCGAGAAGATCTGGGAGTCGCGCAACAAGCTGTGGCAGAACGAGAAGAAGATGAGCAAGAACCGCAAGAGCAAGAGTCGTGGAGGCGATGGCGGTAAGCCGGGCTGGCTCAAGAAGGACATGCTGCCGCAGTCCGAAGCGCCAGCCGAAGAACCTGAACCAGCCCCGCCCGCCGCCAATGGTGGGAAGGACACAGGTACGAAACGCAAGCGTCAAGAAGAGGAAGTCAAAGACGAGGGACCACCAGAGCCCGAGCCTGCACCAGAGGCGAAAACGACCAAATCCAAGTCCGCAAGACAAGACAAGCGCAGGAAGTCGACGCCGCTCGAAAGCAAAGTCGTCATGGGTGCCGATCCTGACACCGACACCGCACTCGTCCCGATCAAAGGACTGCCCAAAGAGAGGCAGAACGTGGCCCAGGCGTTGAGCAAGATCATAGGCGCCGACATCGAGAAGCGCGCCAAGTCTGGTACCAGACTGCCCGCTGGACAGACAGGATCATCACTGGGTGACCACTACGCAGTGCGCATCGAGTATTCGCTTCACATGAATCACACTGCCGGCAAGGAGTCCTACAAGCAGCAATTCCGTACCCTTCATGCCAACCTCAAGAAGAACACTGGACTCGTTGAGAAATTAATGCTTGGATCGCTCACAGCCGATGAACTCTCGACCATGGAAAGCAGCGAGATGCTGAGTGAAGACAAGCAACGTGAGCGTGCTACTATGAAAGAGGCACTAGACCGTCAAGCAGTTGCAGTGCAGGAAGATGGCCCAAGATACAAGCAGGACCACAAAGGCTATCACTTGATTGAAGGTGAAGCGGACCGGCAGACCGCGAGCGCGTCCGAGCCACGACCTGCGGTCTTGAGAGCGAGCGCGTCTCAAGATGCAGCTGGCAGACCGACTTCAAGCCGCTCGCCTACCAGCCAAGGACCTCTAAGCATAGGCACCAAGCAAGCCGAGGCAGATATGGAGCGCCGCGCATCGTACCAAGCCTTTAGTATGGACAAGATCTGGGAGAAGACGGGTAATGCTCAGTCTCCGACGGCCAACATATCGCGACCATTACAGCCGCACGCCCGCCGAACAAGCTCAATTCAAGTTCAACCACAGACTCAGGGCAATGGTGCCAAGGACGACCCAGACATTGATCGTATGCTTGAAGACAACGACGATACTTACTCGCCTGCTCCAGTGACCGGCGTGGATGCCATCATCTGGCGTGGCAAGCTCGTCCAGACCAGTGAAGACGATGCACCCACGGTCAACGCACGCTTCGTTGCAGGCCGGGATCTCGCATCAACGGTCCCATGGCAAGAGCTTCTTCCCAACCGACTTTCGATCGATGGCCGACTTGCTGTCCAAAAGGCGGAGGAGTACCTTTGCGGCCTGCGGTGGAGCTCCACGAGCGATGTGGCTGTCTTGGCACTGACGCCGTACGACAATGCTTCCCCGTTCAACGAAGTGTTCGAGTACTTCCACAGTCGCCAGAGGTATGCTGTGATTGAGAAGGACAAGCCACACATGGTCAAGGACTTCTACATCATTCCACTCGAAGCTGGAGCGGAGTTGCCGCCACACGCCGCCATGTTGGAGCATTGCACACTCAAGAACCCCATTGAGGAGCGCATGCTGCTGGCAACCTTGATCGTTGCTCGTGCGCCTGCCAGCCCGACAAAGCAAGACTCGACTGCTGGCAGTGCGATCGGCACTAACGGACACCATTTGCCGCAACACGTGCGCCAAAGCATTGGCGGTCCTGCTGGATCACCACTTACCGCACAGACCCCAACGTTTCCGCCTCAGCAGGGAAGTCCACAAGCTGGATATGGCGCTTCTGCGCCCAACACCTTTCCACCGAATTCGTACGGTCCATCTCACCTGACGCCACCTGGACAACCAGCTGCCTACCCTCAGCAAAACTCGCCACCGCAAAACATGCCACCGCAGCAATCGCAAGTAGAGCAGATCCTCGGAGAGCTCCAATACACACCAACAGCAAAGATGATCTTGAGCCAAGCAGGCAATAGCCTGACTGTTGATCAGCTGAACAACCTGAAGACAATACTCGTCGAGGACCTGAATGCGCGGACTGACTTCGAGGCATTGACACGAAAGCTGTTCGCAGACAGATTGTAGCGCGATAATCAGTGGTTGGTTGCGCTTTTGGCATTGGTGCGATTGCGGATGCCCAATAAGCCTTCAGTACGGCCATCGTCAGATGTCAGCGGGCAAGACGTGCCTCGTGTAGAGGTGTCAAAGTCGCGCGAACGGACGTGCCGAGAGATGGCCGGTCTACGATAGAGATTGTGGTCGGGACTCATCTACAATCAAAGCGCCTGGGACGATACTATTGAGGGAACCTCGGCGTTGTGGTGACACAACTGGCAGGACTGTATGAGGGACATGTTTATCACAGCATAATACCCTTTTCAAGGATCTGGCAGTCACAGCGCTGGCATGTTAGGCTTCTACACTCGGAAAGGAAGAGTCCAACCATTGGACATACGACCCGGCTCTTTTTGCCTGTTGCAAAGCAAGATGCATGTTCACAATCAGCTTTTCAGTAGTCACGCGTTATATGATTACGTATATGAAGGCATCGTAGATCTATCTTCTATGTTCTATCTTCCGTGGTCGTTGTTGGTCGTGGACATCGTCTAATAATACAATACCGGCGTGCTGGCCTGCATCTCCGTTTTCGTTGCTTCGCCAAACAAGAAAATCTTACACCGTCCTTCCTAACAAAGTGCCGTGCACTAGAAGCTGAACAGGCCTGACCTCCTCTTTCCGAAAGGATACACAACGATTGCTGAGAGGAACAATCCAACCGTGATCCCAATCGCCACCTGTACAACAGAATAACCCACTGTGAAAGCAATACTGTTGAGCCCTTGGGCCGCTGTAGCAATAGACGTTGTGTTCACGACTGTAGTCCCATTCGTCCCGCCCGAAGTGATCTGGTTCGCACTCGCAATCCCCGCCACCAATGACCCGTTGACAGCAAGACCAGATGGCACTTGCACGAAGATTGCTGGCAACATAGCGGCAGCTGCGAGGCCATAGCCGACTCGTCTCGCATTAGGCTGGAAGTTTGAATGAATGGATTCGTTGTCGCCCATAACTTTTCCTTCTTCCATGATTTTCGGCGACTTCCTCTTACTCTGGTGGCCGAAGATCCTCTTCCTGAAAGACTTCCAGCGAGGTCGGAGTCTCTCCTCCCAGAGATCCCAGCCGCGATTCTCGAGTCTGCCACCGATGCGGCTGTATAGGTTCGCGAGAACGCCAATGGCAAGCGCACCTAGAGTGTTGCTGACTTGTGTATTGCCGGAAAAGCGGCGGGCGGAAAAGTAGTTTACGACGTAGCCGGCGAAGGCTATAATCATCATGACAGGAGCTTGCTTCCACTTGGCCTGGTTTATGATGATCAGGCACATAGTAAATCCTGGAACAAAGAAGAAAAACCAGTATTCGGGGACCTGGTTCCTGCAGGTGGTCTCGCTGGTGGCATTCTTGTCCATGATCCCGTAGATTGCAGTTCCAATCGTGATGCCAAAGCCTAGGAAGAGTGAATAGATGATGGCGTACACCATACGGACACTACCGGCTACTATTGAGCGGGATTGCAGCTCCAAAGACGCGCAGAGGACGGTGTAGCCGGGAAGGATGAGCGCAATAGATGACTGGGCGAGCGCTGAGAAGCAGAATAGGTCGCCTCCCCTTATGCTGCCAAAGGCTCGTGCTAGGAAACTCGTGATGACCGCTGCCGAGATCTCGAAGACATTGGCGTAGAGATCCGACGCTGGAGCGACGTACAGCTGTAGGAAGCCGAGAATACATCCCAAAAAGAAGGCGATAGGCAGATCGATGAGTCTCGCGCCAAAAGCGAACGGGCCTACACAAACTGCTGCGAGACCATAAACGGGTATCCTGACAAAGCGGTTATGTTTAGGTTCCCGATTGCTGACTTCCTTAAGGCGGCCGTGTGCCTGCTCCACCCCAAGCTTGTCATGCACCACTTCCTTGTAGACTTCATGAACGTCTCTTAGCTTGCCCAAGTCTAGGCCCTGGGCGACCTTGACCAGTTTGACCTCACTCGTGTGCGTCTCCCGGTCTTCGAAAGACATGATCATTGCTCCAGGGATATACAGGAATTGAGCCTCGATCTCCAGAACCCGGGCACTCATCGTCATGTACTCTTCAAGTCGATGTGTTGGAGCGCCATATTGCATCAAGGCTCTACACAGCCTCTTGAGGTATTTCTGCCGAGCAATCGTTCCAGCAATGTGCGCCGTGATGCGGTACTCTTCTTGGAGTCTAGGTCGGCTGAGTCTGTTCAGCACGCCTCCACTGCTTGTCCTTTTACCAATACCTGGTCGCTTCTGCTGCTGTTCTCTCAGTCTCTTGCTGACCTCTTCACCCAGATCACGATTCGACACTGCTGGTGATCCGAATGAGGAAGATGTGCCCACCAAAGTCGCAAGCGATGATGTGGACTGATTGCCATCTTTCTTGTGTGAGTACCAGCGACGATTGTATGTTGGCGTTGTGGCCCCTGATTCCGGCGGCGAGTGGGCAGGACTTGACATTGCGGACAAGTCGCCGCTCGAGCGTCTTGAGCTGCCTTTGCGAGTGGTACTACTGTTGGGATCACCATATAGTTTCAGCAATGATCCTAGGATACCGCCGCGGTATTGGTCTGGACGAGGTTTGTAATCTTCCATGAACTGTTGGTCGTCTGTAGGCGTCGCGGCGCCAGACCGCTGACCCGATGGCGGCTCACTGGGTAATTGCTTGAATGCATCTCTTGCAACGGTGTGTCTTCTGACGAGGTTGAAAGCCTCTGCAGTGGACGCCTTGCGCAGCCTTTGATGTGGTGGCAGGTCTGTTGGCTCATCTTCCGACTCCCGGCCATTAAGATCTTGCAATGGAATGTCGCCGGCCGTAATGCTTGGTATCCTTCCATCGGGAGAGCTGCGCCTGGAAGCCGGGTTGGAATATGATTGTGCTGCACGCTCGACATCTTTGCCACGCTCGAAGGCTTTCCTGGCGCTCTGCTGTCTTTGCCTGTGGCGTTCGTCGTTTTCGGGACTTTCGAGCTCGATCGCTGGCTCTTCAGGCCTGATGGAATTGCCTCTGCGGATGGCGGGTCTAGGCCGCGGTATATCAAGGTTTCGGCTGATGGCTTCATATAGCTGTTCAGTCTTCTGCTCCGATAGTCGTGGAAGATGCGACTTGTCGTTTTCCGACGGCAGGAGCTGATCGCCACTACTTTGTCTGCGATGCCCAGAGGGTGTGTTGTTGCCACTGCCGGCAGGTGAGCCGTAGTTCGGACTGAGGTCGAAGGGCGAATAAGGACCGTCTCCTTGATACTCAACAAAGCTTGATCGTTTCCCTGACGGATCTACTTCCTCTCCACCGGTGAAGCCAACCCTCTTCTTGCCTTTTGGTTTGTCCCCCGAGGCGGCAGGAGTGCCTCCTTCTGCACATGTCACCACTCCACTGGATGCTAGAGTATGTTTGGGCGACTCTGCCATGGCTGAGTCGCCAAGGGGGTTGCCGAGCTCCTCGACGGGAGTGCTCATGCTGGCTACGGGCTACCAGGCGCGGTAGCAGGCGCCAAGAAGGTAGACAATAGGACTTGATTGTAAATATAAAAGGCCGAATCCGGTGGTGTGGATGTCCAGTTATGCTGTTTACCGTTGGAGATAGCCTTGTAACACCGCCAATCTGAAACAAAGGAATGCAATGTGGGTATTGTCGGCAGCTTCTCCTTTTGGAGCACGCCTTTGCTCTTGATGATCTTGCAAGGAGATGAGTAGGGAAGGTGCACTGTTGCAATGCTGTATGTTGAGCAAGCGTTGGGTACAAAGGTACCTAGATGAGGCGAAAGAGTAGCAGCGAAGAAATGCCGCAAAAGACTGTGCTCCAGTGACTACGGCACAAGCGGGAGGGAAGATAACAGGCTGAGGGAGAGTGGTTGAACGCGGTACAGAGCAGATAGAGTTGTGCAGGTACAAGGAATCAGGAAGGGAGCAGCTTGGAATAGAAACATGTGACAATCGACGGTCGAGACAAGAGCGTCGACCAGGTTTGCGCGTAGAGCAACGCCGAGGAGACATGCACAATCTCATGCATCCGCACAATCCGCAATCCACTGTGTCGACCGAAGTACCAGGCGGTAGTAACTGGAGCAGAAGCTGTGCTGTTCCACGTGCCCCGGTAGTGAGTCCCGGTGGGTCCAGATATGTAGCGATGAGATGCGCGTCGCATCAAGTCAGAGTCTTGTTGTTGTCCGAAGCAGCCGCGCGACTGCGTTATCAGATAGTGCTATAGTAGTGTAGTTCTACTAGCGCAGCAGGCGACAGCGCCAGCGGACACCAGCTTGTTGGGAGTTGGGTCGTAAGGATTGTGTCTTAGGAACCCAGGCGTGCCAGAATTAGTTCTGACTGAGTCTGACAGAGCCGGTGACTCGGATCCGTGAGTCAAAGGACGGTCCAGTCGTCGACTCGTCGTGGTGCGCCGAAATATGCTTGTTCGTGATCAGACGCTTGGCGGATAAGTCACAGTGCGCGCAGGTGTGGGTCGGCGAATGTATCTGGCGGCATGCCAGTGCAAAGCGGTACTGGTACTGGCGATACGTTCGCGCGTTGGGACATGTGTAACGTGTTGAAAAGCTTCTAGAAACGCGCGAGCGAGTTAGGTTTCGGGAAGCCAGGCGCATAGAATAAGCTTATTCAGCTTCGTGGAATTGTGGCTGGCGTAAAGTGGCACCTGCATGCCATGCCTTGTGGCTTGTGCTATGAACGGCATGCATCAAAGCAATGTCATCTGCTGCAGCACTGATTTCGCCCTTGTCATGCATCGTCATCTCGTTCACTATGCAGAATGCTAAATATCAACAACACCTTGCCCAGGACTCATCCAAGCATAACATGGGGCTTTGCCACTGCCGAACGCCATGACACCATCGCAAAAGATGCATCCACGAACTGATCCACCTCCAGACGCGCCTCCCCACGCGCTTCAAGCACTCTCGGCCAACCACCGATGCTTCAGCGCGCTCCAAAACACCTCAGAACTCAACTCCACTTCTTCTCTGATCCATTCCCACTTTCAGAGTATCCCGAGTCTCTTGCACTAACTGTATCGTCGTCTTCTTCGAAATCTATGTCAAACTCTGGTTCCTTGCGATTGTCTGCACTCTCTTCGGCTTCAACGAGGTCGGCACCCTCGCCTTCGCCGTGGCCAGCTGCTCGACCAGCCCAGTCCTTCTGTTCAGCGGCCCTGGTGTTCCAGCGTAATGTCCTGGAAATGCTGTCAAACCACTCAAGAGGCTGCCCCATCACAGTCGGAAAGGGATACTGCGATGCTCGAACGACGACTTCATCGCCACGTCCAAGCTCGACCCGACCTTTGCCGTCAAAGGACACAAACGCGCCGCCTCGTCCAGTAGAAGGGATTGCAACCTTGAGAGCCATGTCGTCGTTGAGTAGCATCGGCCTGAAAGATAATGTGTGCGGACAAATGGGTGTCAAAAGAATGGCCGGAATGTCTGGATGAACCAAACTGCCCCCGGCGCTCAATGAATAGGCCGTGCTTCCTGTGGGCGTGCTAAGAATAATTCCGTCCGCGCTTATACGGGTCAGCAGGCTGTCATTTGCATACAAATCCAAGCTGGAAATATACGACGACGGCCCACGATCGATCACCAGTTCATTGAGCACTTCATGAGTCTCGCCCTCGATCTTGGTAGACTGAGATTCGCCTCCATATTGGCTTGCAGTAGTCGGGACACTTGCTGAAGACGCGGCCGAGGGGGCGAATGCCGGCGATGCGGCAGATCGATACACTGTCGCGGTAAAGCGCATCCTTAGATTTATTTTCATGCCGGTTTCTCCCATGACGCGGTTAAGCTCGTTTTTGTACTGATCGAAGGCAAAGTTTGTGAGGAAACCTAATGAACCCAGTGAGAAAGACAGGACTGGCGGTACAATGCGTTGAAATAGCCAGGACGTGAACAAGACGGTTCCGTCGCCGCCGAGCGTGATGACCAAGTCGAAGAGTTCCGGTCTTTCCAGGCAGAGCGTTGGAGTCCAGAAGTGCAGCATGTCGGTGAATCTTTCGTCCTGTTCCAAGAGCGTATCCAGTCCAAATCGTTTCGACTTTCGCAACTTTGAGTCCACCCAGACATTGACTCCGATATCTTTACCGTACCGGGGCGTAGCTAGAAGGAACTCTGCCAATTCTCGAGTAAGAGTGACCAACGTGTTGTCCCGTGCTTTGGTGATGATCATGACGTTGCGCACAGCTCGTTTCAGCGGCCGTCTTTGCAATTGTCTCGAGACTTCTCTTACTGATGCAGCGGTCTGCATGAGCCTGCTGTGCGACAGCTGGTCATCGCCCTTGATCTCCTCGAGGACCTTTTGAATGTCGACTGCATCCCCGAATCGCTTGTGAAAGAAGCAAGGACTTGTCAGGGCTGCAAGGCGGGCGATGGATGGGGTGTCGGAACATATGCTGAATCGCGCCATAGCAGCGCTCAGATCTTGCTGGCCCTGCGGAGTCCTGGTGCGCTTCTCCTCCAACATCTCCTCAGCGGTCGTCTGGGCTGCGAAGACTTGGGGCGCGGGCATGGGGACTCGTGCAGCGCCGGTACTGAACCTCCTCGGTGTAGAATCGAGTGTCGCTGGGAAGAGTGCATCCAGGCGGCCCTTTGTCGCGCGATTGTCTGGAGTGCCCGGGTAGGAGGATGCTACGTCCATATTGCTGGCGGCTACAGGAGAAGTCATGGCTGGCTCTGACCCTGCAGATGGGGACAACGTGGTGGTGAGCTGGACTAATACTGCATTCAACCAGGATCGGGCGGCGTTAAGAGCGGAGATGGCAGCACGAGCAGATCTTACGATCGTGCCGCGAAGAGCAGCATGCCATGGGAGGAGTGGTGGCGGGGAGGTTTAGGGGTGGTGAAGGTGGTGAAGGTGGTGGAGGTGGAGGCATTTCGCGGTGCTCGGTCAGTTGTCGTCGATGTAATCATAGGCATAGTCATGCTCGGTACGGCAGACTCGACTTGCTTGTTGCCGGTCGGCTGTGACTGCGACGTAATGTTACATGTTGTACCTCCGTGGTCGGTGACCGACAAAACAAGTGCCGCCACGATTGCATGGCCATGACAATCGATGGGTCTGTCATATTCGAACCTACCATCATCGCATTGGACGTGAAGAAGACACAGGTGACGGCAGTGCTGGTACCTTAAGGTCGGCTGAAGCCGGCTCAACACGACCAGCAAACTCTGTCGATCGCAGACACTCCCTGGACGACGACAACAACGGCACCGCGAAAGATGGGACATTGACCGATACGCAGTAGGACAGCACGTACACGTGCGTGAAGGACTACGATAGAGCACGGCGGCTGACGGATCTCGATGCATTCTATGCCAGCCAAGTCCCCACACAGGCCAACACTACAATTCTTGCACTACGATCCCCCAGTAGGAAGCACTCCGTCGTTACTGGTCAAGGAGGTCGTTACTGCGGCGAGCGCGAACGAGTCAGCTTGCTTCTGACAAGCAGAACCCGCGAGAAGACTGATAAATCTTGCCAATGTGCCCATCCTAGTCATCACCGGCGAGGCGAGCTATCACCGCGTATACGACCACTGCACGGTGTCTTACTTAGAGCAAGCAGGCGTTGGCGTTGAACACATTCAGCTGGGCGATGTGGGCATACGCGGCAATTCGCATTTTCTCTTCTTGGAGAAGAACAACCTCGAGATCGCTGAGACTGTCGTTACGCCGTGGATCGAGAAGGTGGCAGGCGTTGTTTGAGCGTGCGGATGCCCATGCGCTCTCGAAGTCGTATCTTCATCCCTGAGGTGTATGACACTCGATCATGCCGTTGGGCTGTGAAGGATGATTCTAAACCTTGGTCACTTGGAGTCCACATCCAACTCATTCATCAGCCCGTCCCCTTCGCAAGAGCACAGACAGCGCGAAAGACGTTAGGCTGCGCATGCCAAAAGCCTCACATTTGCCGAAACCTCGCGTGGCTAACCCTGGTGCAAGATCGTATGTCAAGATCGGTACTTATACACTAGTAACATCATAGCAATATACGCCCCAGCTACCCTCAAGATACTACTGTTTCCAATCGCGGATGCCAGGCGAATCATGATGAACCATGCCGCTTCGGCGTGCTGAGGCTGCCAGGTAGGCCCTAAGCGAACATCTTACAAGCTGTACCGTGATCAATACCAATCACGTTGTGGCGTCCAGTAAACGTCAGAAGGGCAGATGAAAGAGACAATGTGCCATCGAGCAGATGTCGCCTGCGGTCAAGTCCCTTGAACAGCTGAGAGTTTGAAACGTTGGGCGGCTGTACGAGGCACCATTGAAAACTGTGGCGAATGCTCCAAACGTCACTTGATGACGATTGCAGTGTTGTGGTTGGATGCGATGCATCATCAGAGTTGAGAGGAGGAAGAGAAGCGAGATGGGCAGGAACTTGAAGAATGTTCCAAGTATGGCTGCGATTCACTGAGACGACAAACAATTCTCACACATCGCAGACCTCTCAGCCTATTTCCGATACTTCGACCTCGTTGCAGTAGACTGGCAATGCTTTCAACACTTTTGATTCTGGCTATTGCAGCGACTGCCACAGCAGCTCCTGGCTCATCACCATTATCCGAACGGCAGACCGTCGCCGTTTGCACAAGTGGTTACAGTGCACAGTGCTGCGCGACCGATGTTCTCAACTTAGCTGCTCTGGACTGCGAGAATGGCAAGCTTTTTTCGATTGCCTCAATTAGACCAAAGACTGACGCATTGAAATAGTGCCAGTAACTCCAACCTCCAAAGAAGACTTCACTGCTCAGTGCAGTACCGGGGGACAGCAGGCATTGTGCTGCCTATTGCCCATCGTGAGTTGTAGTCTTCATTCGAGATGATGTGGCATTTACTGACTGTCTGCAGCTTGAGCAAGGTCTGATCTGTCAGGAGCCTTGATTAAAAACGTTAGCTTGAACACAGAGCTTGAATGGTGCCGATGGTAGACATGTACAGAAGGGCGCGCTTCACTCCATCAGTAACCAATTGCGTGTACATCTACTCCACCGACAGGCCTTTCCTCTTAGGCGAATTCTTGATAATCTCGAGAGCTAGGACCTTGCATAGCTCCAGCTTACTTCCGATAGGCACACAACCTCTCGAGCTTCCACGTACATCGTTCTGCATATCTTCAAGGCCTTATTCTCTGGTCGTACCGCTCTACTAATACCATGATGCTGTTTTTGGACTTGATTGATGGATTCGGCTCTAACCATCAGATCATCGTTGCCGTGAGCTTCGTGCTATTGCTGTTTTACCTGCATCACACCTTGACCCAAACCGACATACCAAGGATAGCAGGTATCAAAGAGATACCAGGAGCTCTTCCAATCACTGGTCATTTGCTTGCACTCGGCGATGACCATGCTACAGTATGTGAGAAATGGTGGAGAGATTACAAACAGTCCATCTTCCAGATCCGACTCGGCAACACACGAGCTGTAGTCGTCAACAGCTTTGATGATTGCAGGAAAATGCTTGTGGGCCATCAGTCAGCAGTGATAGATCGCCCAAAGGTTCGTCAAACTCCGCCAGATAAGATGAGTCTATTAACCACATCCAGCTATACACCTTCCATGGCATCATTTCTTCAACGCAAGGCTTCACGATTGGGTCGTCACCGTGGGACGAGAGCTGCAAGAACAAGCGTAAAGCTGCTGGCCAGACTCTGGGACGTCCAGCGATGAAGACCTACCAGCCGATGTTCGACCTCGAGACATATTGCATGATCCGTGATCTTGCCCACGATAGTCGTGGAGACGGGACTCATCTCAACATCAGACCTTATTTGCAGAGGTATGCCCTAAACACAACCTTGACCTTATGCTATGGCATCAGAATGGATAGTATGTGGGATGACATGTTGCGAGAGGTTTTGGAGGTAGGAAGTGCTATCAGTCTATTACGAAGTGCATCAGAGAACTATCAAGACTACGTGCCGATCTTGAGGTACTTACCCAACAACGAGAAGAATCAAAAGAGCAAGAGTCTGCGTGGCCGCAGAGACAAGTATCTCAATGAATTGCTAGACAAGATTCGAGAGATGATTGAGCACGGCACTGATAAGTCATGCGTTTCTGCATCGATCTTGAAAGACGAAGAGACGAAGCTCACCGGCGTAGAAGTATCGTCCATATGCCTGAGTCTGGTCTCTAGAGGCTTTGAGACGATACCGGGCACGTTGACGAGCTATATCGGATCTCTGTCTACTCCCGAAGGGCAATTATGCTAAGATCGAGCATACGCAGACATTAACCGACACTATCCCAACATCGAGGTTGCCTGGAAGGAGTCTCTCGAAGTCGAGACTGTGCCATACGTCAATGCGATCGTGAAGGAAGCTGCGCGATACTACACCGTCTCGGCCATGAGTCTGCCCAGAAAAGCGTATACAGACATCGACTGGGATGGTGCCATCATCCCCAAGGGTACGATGGTTCTCATCAACGCACAAGCCGGCAACCATGTCATGGATCACTTTGGCCCGGATGCAGATGCTTTCAAACCAGAAAGGTGGCTCAAGACTGTGGTCCCAGGGGAAGAGATCGCTGCGAGCGGCCTCCAGCATCTTTCCTTTGGTGCGGGTTCGAGGGCATGTTCCGGTCAATACATTGCCAGCCGGTATGCTAGATTGTACTTGAGGCATCTCATTTCGTTGCTGATATGATGCCAGGCTATTGTACACTGCTTTAGTTCGCTTGATCTCGAGCTTCAAGATTGTAGCCAGCGAGAAGGAGCCCCCGAACACGGACTATGTAAATTACGATGCTATCAAGTCGGCGCTCGTGGCCATCCCGCGAGACTTCAAGGTCAAACTGGTGCCTCGTGAGCCCGTAGATCTTGATCGGTGCCTGCAGCTGGCGGGGGCAAGGACGAAGGAGGCGTATGCGTGAAGCAAACGAGGGAGTGGAACGAAACGGATCTCTGTCAAATGCGATGAGTGAAGATGTCATAGCTTGCCTGCTACGCAGATACACCCTCCGCAGTGTAAAGTCCATCGTAGCTTGCACTGTCAAATGATCAACCTTGCGATCACACCGAAAGCAGCATACGCATTCCCAGGTTCACGGCAGTAGCTACCTCTGGGACGCGCAACTACAATACTTGCCACGCTCAAGTGCGCTCTTCGAACATGTCCAGCTCCCAGCCAAAGTTCTTCTGTAACCGCTTCCCGAATGACCTCATGCAGATAGGGTTAACAGAAGGGTCTGGGTGCGGTCGATGCAGCACAATCGCACCCGTACCGCGTGTGACGTCTTTGAACGTGACTGCAGAGCCCTCACTCTGACTGGGACTGACTCCGATATCGATCAGTGCGTTTACGAAGTGGTCCCATCGAACATTGCTCTGTGTGTGCTTTCCATAGCTTGTGAACATGCGATTCACGATGTTCATGGTGGATGCAGCGACTTTGATGCATTCTTTGGTCATGCTCAGAGCTTCGACACCTGCTTCGATAGCGTCGATGCCTTCATCGCGATCCTCGACAAGATCTGGCGATCTTGATGGCGCCTCGTCTGGCCGAGTCTTGATTTTGGCCTTCGGTGTAGTGAGAGCCGGCTTCGAGAATGAGCCTGTGCCCCATTGGGTCTGCATGGGCACGCTCTGATGGCGTGGTGTACCTGGATTCTGGGGCACAAGTCTGTGGGTGCAGAGTGCGGCGGCGGCAGCTTCTATATATTGAGGTTAGCGAATCATGGTACTTACGACTCCATCTCGAGACTCACCCTTTCTCTCAATCTCCTTGAGCAAGAGCCTCCTTTCCTCGTCTCGAGCCTTGATATGTTCTGGGGTAATGCCCATGGCCATCGGCTCCAATATTTCAGCATGCAACTTCTCCGGACATTGCAACTCGACTAGCAGATCAAGACGTACCAACCGAGCTTGCTCCCAAAATTCCTGTAGCGCCTGGTGATTCCTGTCGAAAGTGCTCAAGGCCTTCCGAGTGACCAATCCAGACATACTAGGGAGGGCAAGCAAGGATTCTAATGGCGGCCAGAGGCGGTTCAAGTGCTTTTCCCATCGCTGATCCACAATCGTCGCGAATGGTGCCGAATCCCAGTGAGGTCGCCCTATCATGCTTGGAATGAGGGCCACGATTTCATCTGGGGTCATAGCTCCAGCGGTGCGTGGCCGATGGCAAAGCAATGCCATGATTGCCTCGTCGACAGTGCGCATATCAGACACGCATTCGAGCAGGAGCTGATGCAATCGTCCTCGGTCTTTACTCTTTGGACTGTAAGAGTAGCGCTCGATGGTCTCCAGTTTTCTTCCTGGGTACTCAACGTCCAGGGTGGAGTGATCATGCAATCCGCTAGCACACCAGAAGACTATGTCCTTGTGTTGCACAGCACGGCTCGATTTGACCATAGCTTGGTGGCAAACTTCAAAGGAGAAATGTTCGTCGAACGTTCCGAGTGTGATTGCCAGGTTTCGGAATCTGCCAGCAAACTTGGCAAACTCAGTCCTGAGTCTTGACTCTAAAAAGTTCAGCGCGGCCTTGTAGTCCTCCAACTGATGGCTGTCAGGCACTGAACCATCGTGATATCTGCTTGACACGTCCAGAGCATGCTTCGCTTCATCCGTCAGCTCGCCCCAGATCTGCTGTCTCTCAACGATGTCGAGCATCAGCCCGGTCAGACTGAGCTGCTTCGAGCTACAGCAGCCGTTTGTGTGAAAGCCTGAGGTCTCCCCGGTAGACAGCAATTGGCGAGCATAGGCAGGATCCGTTTGGACCAGCCAGCACGTTTCGCGAGCATCCACATACCGAGCACCAAATGCCGCGTGTAGTGACGAGAGCGCAAAGTCCCTTGGGAGATAACGCACTCTGCGTACAGCACCTACATCATGCTGGGAGACTCCAGCGGTCCTGAAGCCGGCACCGACCAAGGCTTGCCACTTCTCGCTGCCCTCAAGAGCCTGATCTTGACCGTTGTGGAGAAGCAGTTGGGCCATCTGGTTAAGGAGTTTCGACAGAGCGACTTGTGCCTCCAATATCAGCTTTGCCCGTGGAAACCCTATTATCGACCACTCGTGGGCCAAATCCTTCTCCCAATGTACCAATGCGCCGAATTTGTTGTCTGCATTGTGCATCACTACGCAATGTGGATTGTAGGACGCTTCGAGTAACCCCTGGCTAAAGAAAGCGGTAAGGTGAAGGCTGTCAAACATGACGCAATCCGATGCTGTGGTGTTCCAGCGTTGATGCATTATTGCCAACAACACGTTCAGATCTTCGCTCATAGACTCGAGGTCGAGATACTGGAGCAGCAGAGCTGTTTGGTACTCGCCAAGGTCGGCGCAACATAGGTCAGAGACCACATGTTGATGGAGGGGTTCTTTGAACATATTGGGCATTGCTTGCTGTAGTAAACCCTTCCGCTTCTGCTGGTTTCGCTTTGTCCACCTCTTCATGATGGCATCGCCGTATCGGTCGATCTGTTTCTTGAGCTCTTCGAGTCCCTTTCGTGCCTCATCAATGAGACTGTCGACTGTCGATGTCGCCTCCAGATCGTTCAGTGTGTCGCTGTACCGAAGCACAGGGAACTGTTGCTGCCAATGTAATGGGCGGAACTGTTCTGAGCAGGGCTGGCATGTCTTCGGGCATGTCGAGAGAGGTGCGGGAGATGTCGCAGGACCCAGGCAGGCAAATCCGGACGAGACGATTCTGCCATCTTTGTAGGTACCTTCAGGCGCGTGCTTGAAATGCGATATCCCAGGATCAGAGACATGCATGAAGCGGCGCGCGCATGTATTGCTGCCCATTCTGCTCGCGGTCGTGTTTTGGGATGTGCTGTCGGAACGGCGAGTAGAGAAGAGCTTGATGGGAGATTCAGCGCGTCGCACGGGAAGGGGTCGTGCGTTGCTTCGATTCACATGCGATTCGTAATGCCATAATTTCTCATTCACCCAGCCGTTCACGCTGCATTCATATCAGGGATCTGAAGCTCGAAATCTCCCGTAAAGCCTGCAAAACTCTGCCAGAAGTTATCATCGAGATAGTTGAAGAAGTCTGCTGAAAGGACAGGATCCTCCGGGGGTGTCGGCTGTCCAGCGTTCGTTGGAGTCTGCCACGAGCGAGCCTTGTCATCCTCCTGCACAATAGCGATGTTGGCCGGCTCGGAAGTGAATTTCTGCTCATACACCTGCTTCATAAACTTCACACGCTGAGCCCCTAGCTATGGTGTCAGGAAATGCTTGATCGTCAAGAATAGTGGCCTGGGCAGCGTATCACCACGGTCGCACCCTAGGTACTCACATTTGGTAAAGGAATCATTATTGATGGCAAGACCGTCCGGGGTGGCATGAGATGCCTCCTCGAATCGAACGGCACACTCATCGATCACACTCGAGAAGCTCAGTTGATCATTGAGGGCCTTCAGGTCCCAGCCGTCAACCTCGAGCGAAGCAAGTTTCGTCAGTACAATGAACGCGTGGGCGAACTGGCCGAAGACCGAGAACGGTAGCAGTAAATACGCCGACGAAGGTATCATAAAGTAGACATCCAAGAAGCGTTTGATGCTTGCGACGCAATTGTAGAGATCCCGCAGATGATTGCTGAGTGTGTGAGTCTTGTTGTCCTGAAGATCGTTAAGGGACAGCTCCCACATCAGGATCTCAGCGGTGAGATATTGCAACGCAAGGAATATGTGGTCCTCTTTGCAGGGATCTGCTCTTCGTAGACGTTCGATGTCCGCCTGGAATGCCTTGATGTAGATGCGGGACGGTGCATTTGGAGTGTCGGTCGTGTGTATCGTTTCGATGACGCGTTGTACCCGTACCATTTGCACCAAAAATACGTCGCTGTCGTACTCCCTGGCTTGCTCGAGGTGCTCAAGACATTCTTCCATCTATGGTGATGTGCGTCAGCGTCTGTGACAAAGCTGTCATCAAGTGCAGAGCCTGCTGTGCCTCAACATGAGTTTGGACATAGCCATACTTACATAGTTTGTGTATGGCATTGCGTCAATCTTCTTGAATGAAGATGAAAGCATGGAAGTCAGGTAAAAGACTCCCTGGAGAATGCGGCGTTCTGCCAAGGACGGCATTCGGGTCGCAAGAGGAGGCCCATGAACGGCTTTCACGTACTTGGCCTTGAAGTCAACAGTGGCTGATGGTGATCGATCGATACCAAGATCCGTAATCATGGCTATAGCTAAGTGTAGCAAATTCGTGACCTGTAAGCTCCAGAAGACGTGGGAGTGATACCAAGCAACGATGACCAGTACACCCTGGAGCAGATCAATAGACTTCTCGCTGTTGATCATGATTCGTTCTGCAATGTCCCGGATCAGATCCTTGACCAAGGCCTGTTGGCGTGGGAGGTCATGGAGGAGAGCGACAGTGCAGATCGACCTCAATAGCACTGGACTTGAGCTCTGCAGAGATGATGCCGTTGCTTCTTCGGGGATGATGACAAACGGCATTCCCGTAGCCATTAGCCTCCGATACCTGTCAAGCAGTACCTCAGCCTCACTGAGCCTTACTTGCGTATTGGCACGGTCCACTGCGGCAGCTGGTGTAGTCGCTGAGCTGGGATGCACGTCTGTCGATGGCGATGTACATCCTTCTTCACAAAGGCTTCGTAGCACATGGTTACTTCGGGTGAAGCTGCAGCCGCCGTTATCGCCTATCGATGACGCTTGCTGAGATACTGGAGGGGAAGGCCGTCCGATATCTGGTTGGTGATATGTCGATGGTGGCTGTCCGCTCGACAACGTGTTGACCAGGTGCTCAATCTTGCTCTCAAGCTTCTCTAGCTGAGCGGCACGTCTGGCGGCACAATCAGTATCCCAAATACGATTGGCGATTGAAAGCGAATCGTCTTCGCACAAGTCTCGACATGTTGCAGAGAGTAGCCCATGGCTGCATTGTAGGGGGGGGTGTTCAACAGTAACAGAAGAGACGCCAAGGCTTACGTCGTCTTCGTAGGCTTTCGTCTACGGATCACTGGATCCTTCGATAGGCATTCTTTCTTGAGTCGTGCACATCTGATGGAAGGGGCCATTCGTTAGCACAAGTGTTTGCTTGCCCACGCATGAAGCTCAAAGCTCACCTTTCACAAATGTCTTCTCCCGGCCGACGGACACACTTCGCCTTTGCTTTGGAGCAAGTTGTGCAGGATCGCACGGTGTTTCTGGCATAAGCATCGGCACTGTCCATTGTCGCACTGCTCGCATGAGAACGCCAAGGGCACAGGGCACAGTGTTGATGTTGAGGAAGGAGACGTCGCGTCGAAGCGCAGCCGGCATCCCGATCGAAGGAAGGAAGCGGACTTCAGTGAAACGCCGTGCCCGTGTCACATCTTTAGTCATCTACCACTTGCCCACACATGAGGATGCACTGTTTGCTGTCGAAGATGGTGTCCAGCTCGGTAGGCTCCCGGATTGTCTCGATGAAGAGCGGTCAGCTCCACCAAGGCTATGTCTCGTGCCAGAGCAGGATCGTGCTCACGGCCATCAGCTGGACAGCGTTGAAAGGGGAGATAGTCTAGACTACCACCAACAGGGACGAGCGAAATTTGGGACAGCCAGGCAAGCAGACATATGGACGCTAGCATATGATACTCCCACGAGGCTTTCCATCTCTCGATATGTATGTGCAGATCCGCTCGGGCATCTCTCACAGAGGCGTGCGATGGCCGTGCTGCTCAAGCCCCCGTTCCTAGAACTGTTTGCTGGCATACAAGTGATGATGGGTTGCGAGCTTGCACCATGTCATGACAGGTCATGTACTCGTCTGCAGATGTCGTCTGGTTCGGTGTCGAGTACCCACTCTTTGTTGCAGAGTGTCGGAGCCGTGGGAAAGTGAATGCAGAATAATCAAAGTACTGTGCTGTGAAAGAGTAGTCCAAGTCGAAGTCGAAGTCGCGGGCAGCGTGAAGAAAGCACCTGGCACAAGCACAAGCACAAGCACAAGCGTGAAGCGTCACTCTCCCGCGCCTTGCCGTCAACGCAAGCAACAACGTCCATCATCACACAACTGTCAACACCTCTCACACCAAACGAATTGCATTTGCTGCAGCACCGCCATCTACTTGCGCATTACCTCGCGCAACCTCAGCACTCTACGGCAGTCCCATCGCCTCCTACAAGCTGTCAGAGCACCACGTTGGACGAAGCCTCCGGGCCTCTGCGACATCGACATCGACATCGACATCGACATCGACATTGACATCGACGCCCTCTCACTCTGCCGACACCATGAGCGACACCACAGGAGCTGCGGCGCCTAAGCCGAGCAGTAGCGTCAAGCTCGTTCTGCTGGGCGAAGCTGCGGTAGGAAAGGTGAGCATCAGCAGCTGATCCGCCACGCACTCAGAGCCTACGCTGACCACATTCAGTCCTCACTAGTGTTGCGATTCGTCAACAACGACTTTCAGCCAAACAAAGAGCCCACCATCGGCGCTGCATTCCTCACACAAAAATGCCAACTTCCAAGCAGGACGATCAAGTTCGAGATATGGGACACAGCAGGCCAGGAGCGGTTCGCAAGCCTCGCGCCGATGTACTATCGAAATGCTCAGTCCGCACTCGTTGTGTATGATATCACCAAGGCAAGCAGCCTCGTCAAGGCGAAGCACTGGGTCGCTGAGCTGCAACGGCAAGCCTCGCCAGGCATTGTCATCGCTCTCGTGGGCAACAAGCTTGATCTTTGCGACGACGACAACGCCGATGCCGAGCAGACAGAAGGCGAGAACGAGACGGAAGAAGACACAAGCACTGCGCGTAAAGTCAGCACTAAAGAGGCCAAGGCATATGCAGATGAGGAGAACCTACTCTTCATCGAGACAAGCGCGAAGACCGGCCATAATGTGAGCGAGGTATTCACAGCAATCGCGAATGCGATACCTGAGACGAGCTTGAAGGGACCAAGAGGAGGAGCAGGCGGTGGCACCCAAGCTGCGATCAATGCTGGCCAGAGCAACAGTAACGTGAATCTGAATGCGAGAAGTGAAGCGGGAGCCAAAGAAGGCTGTGCATGCTGAGCGCGCACATTGGGTATCGTGGCGCACCCAAACAGTCACCACATTTGAAGTCTTTTGAGCAAGGCGCAACGGGAGACGGGATCAAGACTACGTCTGTCATAGGTACACTTCAAACACACTCTGAGTCCCGAGAAGAACATTACGCGTCAAGACACTTCTTGCCGCACCGCTAGCTGCTACGGCTGAAAGCAAATGGCGATCTGATGCGTGAGGACATGCTGCGCAGCCAAAGGCCATCTATTCAACCACAATCAGCCATTCATTTGAGCTACGTGGTCTTGCGGTGTCAGCCAGGCTCTGCGGTCCACCAATGGCTTAAGGAGGAAGGTGAGGCCGCAACGTGTGTGAACGGCACGAAGTACAGTCAGGCTAGGGGTGGTGCTCGATGTTCGAAGACGAACGGGCAGGTACATAGGAGTGTTTTGTGCATAGCATCACGTGTAATCACGGTCACGAGGTGCAGTAGCTGCGCCCGACTTTTGACAACATACATATAAGCGACGGAGGACGTCCGCCTTCGTCCGCTGCTCAACTTGACTTCAACACACTACTACTACATGTCACGGGTATCATCGTCATCCTCCCATTCTGACCATCAACACTCAGCGGGAAGCTCAGACATCATCAAGCAGCCGGCAGCTGCCAAAGCACACTAGTTCTGCCCAGCAGAAGGGACAGCATCGTGATCCCCGACCGACACTCCGCGTCAGCAAACAAGTCGAAGCCGCTGTGCCACAGTGACCAGCTCACTTCAACGTCTTCACTTCATCATGGACGAGACGACGTTCCAGCGCGAGCTCTCATTGCTGAAATACCGTGTAGCGCAGATGACTTCGACATTCCAGACAAGATCGCCATATGTTTTCCATGTTCCTGCGGTATGCAATGATGCGTATTTCTCTGATCAGCTGCTCGACGTAAAAGCCCGACTGCAGGCCATGCAGGCGAGCATCGACACTCTGCACGCTACGACCAGGAACTGCCAAGAGCCACAGGACCGCATGAGCGAGTACGAACCGCCACAGCACAACAGGCTGGCTCTGCCATCAGGCCCGCTCTTCTGGCAGCTTTTCACGTCTTTGCGAACTGATGTTCACGGGTTGAACGGAAGAGTGGGGGACCTCGAGCACAATGTGTCTGATCTCGAGGACCGCGTTGACAAGATCGATCCATCCTTCACGCCTCCTGGCAGTGCAGATACCTTTTCGAGCTTCGGCTGGAGTCAACAGGTTCGAGATCAGCCAAATCCTGCAGGGGAAGCAAAAGCTTTCGCTGGAGAGGCCTCATTGCCGGCTTTTGTCTACCCATACTCGGACCATGCAAGTCAGGGCCGTTACCACAGCCGGGACTCTCTTTGGGGAAACATCGAGTTGCCAGCTTCTACGGGCGATCAAGCTGATTTATCAGCTCGCCCGCAGCAGCCGGCGCCGGAAGGGGTGGCATTCAGAGACCGCGAAATTGCTCAATTGGAAGAGCTTATGCGAGGTGCACATGATAGTCTCAGGGGCAAAGAAGATGTCATCGGCCAAAAAGACGCAGAGATCTCGACGCTGCGGGCCAGAATCAAGGAGCTCGACAGGGTCGCTTTCGAGCGTACCAACCAAGTCCAATGCTATGGTGGCATCCTAGCAGAGCGGCAGCGTGAAGTCGAGAGGCTGCAGGAAGACTGTCATGCTAAAGATTGCCATTTGAACACCTGGGAGATGAAGTTCCACGATATGCAGCAGTCTCTCAGTCGCAAGAAGATGCAATTGAGCCAAGCTCGTCAGGAGCTACAACAAGTTAAGCGTGAGGATGTCGAGCTGAGAGACTTTGAAGCGACACTCGCACAGAAAGACCGTGAGGTCAAGGAGTTGCGCGACTTTTGCGAAGCGAAGGAGTCTGTCGCCCAGCAGCAGGAACAGATCATCTCGAGGGGCGCAACGTTGATCGAGGAGAAGGACCGCCAAATCAACATGCTGGACGACGACTACCGGACTGAGTGCCGGGAGAGAGCACGACTTGGCAGGCTTTTACATGAACGAGACGACGAAATTGAGCAGCTAAAGCAGTCCCTACATCACGCACTCATGCCGAATGCGAAGGCGAAGGTCCAGGACGAAAAGCCCGCTCTCCCTGCTCGACCATCCCAGATTCTACCAGAGGCGCACGTGCACAACGGACTTCTTTCTTATTCCCCTTTCGCGACAGCTGGTACACGCTCGGCCACGAGAGGTGAAGACTGGACCCCGAAAGCGTTCAAAAACTATGCCATGCTTCCTCATGAAAGTCTTCGAGCATCAGCATGGAACAAGGGCCGTTCATGCTCCGATCACTACAAGTTCGGTGTACCAGGAGTCGCGACGCCACCACCTTCTAATACCCACATCGCAAAGCGGGATGAGCGGCGCGATTTGCGTCGAAGCGATAGCGTCAAACTGCTGAGAAGACTCGCTTTAGCTGAAGAGGGCGGAAGTCGTGCCACCAGACCTGGAGCTGAATCTGGGAATGTTGCCAACAGAACGAGGCTACCACTGGACGATGCGATTGTCAGTCCACCATTACCAGCGCCGCTGCCACCACGCAAGGTGACATCGCTTGAAGATCTGTCGCGCATCTCGCGCCATGAACGTGATGCAGATCCACAGCACATGCCAAAATCCCATTCCCTAGATGAGTTGAGTGATCGCCCATTGTTGCAGGCTTACGTCGAGGACGGGGAGAACAGTGGCGACAGACATGGTGACGAATAAATCACGTCCTGTACACTGCCACTACGGCAGTGTTCCCACAGGTTGCTGTAGTTGGGCTCCAGTATCTCTGTATCAGCCTATTAGGATTGCAGCTTCTGAATACATAAGCCAAATGCGCACACCGGGTCAATCTTGTTTGCCGTGGGGTTGTTTGAGGATCGACAAGTAAGTTTGGGAGCCAGCGCACACCGGGTCCGGTTGGGCCATTCTGTGTCCTGGGGTGTGAGGTCATGTTGCAGGAGACAGGGAACCCTTCGACTCCTCTTGCGCATGACCGACCCTTTATCATCTTCCGAAACCACTGCTGCCAGCCAGAGCTGTCCCTCGGAGCTCCCACTTGTATCCACCCGCATACTACAAGGCGTTTTATTATACTTATAGCCACACGACACCACATCTGCACACATGCCAGCCGAAGCATACGACTATGACGACCCGCCTCCCCGCTCTCACGGGAGACGTCACAGAGACCGTCGACCACCCCCTCCAGACGACTACGATGATGACGAGCCTTACTACAGGCCGTCGACCAAGTCTCGTGACCCTCGGTACGACGAACCAAAGCTAAGCGGGACTGGTAGTCGAAGACACTACGATGCGAGTGACGACGAGGATGATCCTCGAAGCAGGAAGCATGATAAGAAAGGTGCAGCAGAGCCCGATATTCCTCCACCGCCCATTGGAGACGATCGGAAGAGCAGCTCTCGCAAGAAACCTTTAAATGATGACGCTCCACCGCCTGGTGCCATTCCTGTCCCGGGCACTGAAGCCGATACGAAACCGTACAGCGACGAAGAGGCTCCTGCTCCCCGTAGATCCCATAAAGAATCTCGAAGTCCTCGCACACATCGAGAGCGTGACCGCTCATACGAAGAAGATCCTGCTCCTCGCAGGCCGCATAAGGAATCTCGAAGTCCTCGTGATCATAGGGAACGTGACCGCTCTTACGGCGCACCAGCCACAATGCCTGAGCCAAAGAAGCCATCCGAAGACGACCGCCGTCGAAGGCCTTCTAAACAGGACGACAGTCGTCGACGGCGCCCAGCATATCCGGAGGATGACTCTGAACCGGAGTATGAGAAACCCAAACGCAGAGAGAAACCAAGTCGATACCCTGATGAGGAACCGCCACGCCGGAGTAAACCAGTGAGAGATCCTTACCAAGACGAACGTCGACGAAAGCCCTCCCGACAAGATGATACTCACAGGCGTCGTCCCGCATATCCGGAAGATGATTCGGAACCCGAGTATGAGAAGCCCAGACGCAGGGAGAAGCCAAGTCTGTATGACGATGGTTACGGAACCGACAGACCACGAAGACAGCCCCGGGACGACTACGACCGTGGCTATAGAACTGACGGGCGCGATTCAAAGCGTGATCGCTATAGAGACGATGATAGACGTGGACCTCCAAGGCGCGATGACAGGTACCGGGATGATTATGATGACTATGATCGCGGTCACCGAGGCAATCGCCGAGACCGCAAGTCTAACGGCAACAAGTTGGACATTGATGGTATGATGGCGAAGGGCCAAGAGAATTGGAAAAAGGTTGCGCCTGTCGCAAAACCTTTACTTTCACAGCTCGCCAAGACGTATCTTCAAAATGGCGCTGGTGGCCGCGCATGACGGCAGACGATGAGCTAAACAGAGCCGAGACACTCCGACGAGAGGCAAAGACGAAATACGGTGAATGACAAGTGAAGCAATGATTATGACGATTGAATGGTGTTTGCGATGGTGGGCGTACGTATCAAGGATTTAACAAGGCAGCTTCGTTTTTGTATACGATATTCTCCAACGATTCAGCACAAATCTCATCTTCTGAGCAATGACTTGGCCTTTCATCTTCTTCTGATGGGTGTCTTGCGTCGTTTTAGCACTGTTGTATGCAAGAGAAATATCCGATGCTGGATGGCGGTGTGTGATCTGAGGAGACAGCTCAGCTATTGCAGTGGATGCAACCGAGGCTAGGTAGTTCTATGTAGGTCTGTAAGGTAGCGGCCGCTCATGCCCGCTTGCTTTGCTAACGTTGCAGACTCCGTCCAATAGCAGCAGCTCAGATATATGTTGTGTTGAATTGTGTCTTCGAATTAGTTTGCTGATACCTCCACGGTTGAAGAGCACAATCTAAACAAGAGCCACAGCGTAGCCAGCCTCGACGCTTTCGATCCATCAGCCTACGGGTATCGCTCTCATAGCGATGGTCAAATTAATCGCAGGGCTCATGGGCTCCTCAGTTGCAACGGGCTCATCAAAAATGGCCTCGACCGACCAAATCCGTCCCTTCTTGGCCATGCTCCGCAATCACGACATTACAGAACTCGACACAGCGCGCGTCTACAACTCGGGCAAGAGCGAAGAAGACCTTGGAGCCATCCCGGAAGCTCAAGCCAATTTCAAGATCGCCACGAAAGCACCCGGCTTCAGTCCTGGTTCATTGAGTGCTGAGAAAGTGATCGCCAATTGCAAAGCATCACTCGCAGCATTACAACAGGATCAAATCGAGCTGTATTACTTCCACGGCCCAGACCGACAGACTCCACTGGAGGAATCGTGCAAAGCGATCAACCAGCTATATCAGGAAGGGAAAATTGCCGAGTTCGGGATATCCAACTTCAACAAGGACGAGGTCGAGGAGATTCACTCTACATGCAGCATGAACGGCTGGCTGGCCCCCACTGTTCATCAAGGCGGCTTCAATCCCTTGTCACGAGCAGCCGAGGAGAAACTCTTCCCAACGTTGAGAAAGTTGAACATGGCCTTCTATGCCTTCAGTCCATTGGCCGGTGGTTACTTCTCGCGAAGTACGGACCAGCTTCGTGAGCCGCCAGCGGGCGGACGGTACGACCAAATGAAGCACTTCAAGAACATGTACGTCAACGATTTGTCGTTGGAGTTGCACGATATGCTGTCAGAGGCTTGTGCGAGGGAAGATGTTACGGTGAAGGCTGCTGCGCTGCGTTATCTTGCGCATCATTCCGCGTTGCGAGATGAGGATGGAATCATATTGGGAGCCAGTAGCCAAGAGCAAATGGAGGAGAACTTGGCAGCGTGTGAGGCTGAGAAGTTGCCGGGAAGTATTGTGTCTGCATTTGAGTTGTTGTGGACGCGGTACAAGGGTCATGGTTACAGTGACATGTATTGTGTATGATCTGTTTGCTGATCGACAGTCATGGACTAATTGCACACCATATTTGTCCTATCCAGACAAGCTTGTTGAGAACGCGGTATGAGTGAAGGTGGTGATGACGAGTAAACGTTCCTGCTTCTTCCAGCTGAATGTGGATCGTCCATGATCACGACGTCGGTGATGCAGAACCCATAGACCTGCGACGTAGTGATAGTGACAATGCTGACCATCGCGTTGGTTAATGACCTCCGCCTTCAGTCACCATAGTCCACCAGCATCTAACGATGCCGCGACTGCACACTCGCATCGCTGGTCCGTTCGTCTTACGGCTCATCAAGATTCCACCACATTGGGCATGGCCATGTCGTGCATGACAGCCGCACTCTCTCGCACCTTCCGCTTCGCTGTTGCAATGTCCTCATCCGTTGGCAAACTGCTCATGCCGGGGCCGGGGCGAAGGCCTTGCTGCGCCAGATACAGCTCCTTGACTCTGTGGGCTGCTGCTAGAGTGCTATTCGCCAGGTCGATAAGAAGTTCGGTGCCCATGAGCTCTGCGGCCACGTTGACGGAAGGAACGTCGCTGGGATTAGATAACTGCATCCGGTTGTCTAAAGCCGGGTACGGGCCATGGTTAGAGTCCATGTTGTAGCTCGCGTCCATGTCATCTCCATGTGGCGTCTGACCTGGGCCGCCACGCTTCGACGGGCCATTCTGCAGGTTGGTCGGATAATGCAGGATCTCACCCGGATTCGAAGGCGCGAGAATCTCTTTGCGCTTCTTCTGCGCTGGTCCAGCTCGACCCTCGTTGTTTTGACTGGGAGACTTCTTCTTCTTGTATGGTCCCGTGCCTGCAGAGAAGGTCAAGTGTTAGCCATCATCGCAGAGCAGGTGAAGTCGATGTGTAGGTGACGTACCGCGCGATCTGTGTTTGTCGGGCTCGATCAAGCCCCAGGAGGTCTGCAGACGCCAGATGGTGCTGACGGCATTCTTGAAGTGGATGCCTTGGGCTTCGAGGGCCTCGACAATCTCCTCGGGGGTCTTGCCTTGGTGGGTGAGTCGGGTGATTTCTGCTTTGCGCGCCTCTTGGGACTTGGTCTTGCTAGGCGTGTCCTGCGACGCGACGGTGCGCTTCCTGTTGGGGTACGTCCTGCCCTTGGTGCTCGCCTGGCGTTTGCGGAGACCCCACGCGACGCGGTACCGACTGATGGTTTTGGCACTGACGGTGAAGCCGGCAGCCCTCAACGTGGCTGCAACCTGCTCGCAACTGGCGCCCTCCTGCGTAAGGCGCTCGATCTCGGCGCGATGCTGGTCGATGCTGGTTTCTTGTGAGCGTGCCGGCATGGTTGACGTATTCGGCCAACGGCCTAACGTTCCAGTCACGTCTGTTTCGCCGCTAGACCTGACCTGAGCGTGTTGTTGTGAGAGAAGGGAGAGGTCTGTGTCGTGAGATGGCCCAACTGCCGATTCCCACGTCGCCACGTCTCCACTCTCCAGGCTTCAGCTTCTCGCCGCACCTTCCCGCTCGTCGCACCTTCCCGCTCGCCGCACCTTCTCTCTCGCCGCACCTTCCCTCTCGCCGCACCTTCCGCCAAACTCCATGTCCTCACGACTCCCGTCATCACCACTCGCTCGCTCTTTGCCTCATGTTCCACGCCAGTCTCCATCTCCAGGTCCACGGGTCAACAAGCTGCACCCATGAGTACTCCACATGGCCATCATGGAGACGAGGAGCGGTAGATACACCTATATATGTAGGAAGAGCACGAGCAGCTCGTGACAGGTAGGCCACGCGCATCTTCCATTCGTCGTCCTTACCATCACCACCAGCACGACCCACCATGTCCATCGATACAGATATGCTCATCATCGGCGCCGGAATGTCCGGCATGGGACTGGCCATCCAGATGATTCGCAAGTACACTCTCAGGACCTTCGAGATCTACGAAAAGGCTGGAGATGTTGGCGGCACCTGGCTGGTGAATACGTGAGTAGAACGTGCACGTTTTCAACCATTTGCTGACCTCTACCTTTGCTTTCAGGTATCCCGGTACGGACATTAGCATGAGCTATCTTCTTTAATCAGTCACATGCTTATCATCCAGGCTGTGGCTGTGATGTTGCCAGTCATTTCTACAGTTACTCCTTCGCCTTGAACCCAGATTGGAGCCAGAAGTTCAGTCTAAGATCCGAGATCCAGGCCTACTTCCGCAACGTTGCTGAACAGTGAGTGAAAGTCGGCCCGGGCGGCAGCCTGAGTGGCCAATGCTGATGCCGCTACATCAGGTACAATCTGATACCACACATCCGCTTCCACACTACTGTAGAGGCAGCTCGCTGGAATGACGCAGAACAGCTGTGGGAAGTCACGGTAAAGGACCAAGGCACGAAAGAGACGTTCTTTCGGCGAGCTCGAATAGTAGTGTCTGCCGTGGGTAGTCTTTCCATCCCGAAGCCATGCGAGATCCCCGCCGCAGACACATTCAAGGGACCACTCTTTCACTCAGCACAATGGGACCACAGCTTCGATTGGAAGGAGAAGGAGGTTGTAGTACTGGGAAATGGCTGCAGCGCGACGCAGTTTGTGCCCGTCATGTCTGAGACCACGAAGAAACTCACACAATTCGCCCGTCAACCGCACTACTTGGCTGAGAGGCCTAACCCAAGGTATGGCCCCGTCTTTAAGGCCATCATGAGATATGTGCCACTGGCAATGCGCCTCTATCGCTTGAAGCTATATGCCGACATGGAGAAGGATTTCGCTGGCTTCCATGTCGAGTCTGGCTCGAAGATACGCGAGAGCTTGAAGAAAGAGAACGAGAGCTACGTCAAGAAACTGGCCCCGGAAAAGTACTGGGACGCCCTCATTCCCAAGCACGAAATCGGCTGTAAGAGGAAGGTAATGGATACAGATTACCTATCCTGTCTGCATCGCGAGAACGTGGAACTGATTCACGACGATCCTGCGGAGAGGATCGTCGAAGACGGCGTACTAACAAAGAGCGGTCGAACAATCAAGGCCGATGCAATCATCCTTGCAACAGGCTTCGAGGTTTTCCGCATGCTCTATCCCATGAAAATCATCGGTGAAGATGGCCTCAGTCTCAACGAGTTTTGGGACTCCAAGCACGATGGAGCAGCACAGGCTTATCTCGGCACATCTGTGCCTGGCTTCAAGAACTTCGCAACAATGATGGGCCCGAACACCGTGACTGGTCATTTGAGCGTGATCTACACTGTCGAATGTCAGATCAATTATGTCCTTAGACTGATCGAGCCGATCCTAAAGACCACAGGCTCCGGACCCTCCCTACTCTCCTCACCTACCATCACCTCCGTGGATGTGAAAGCACCTGCGGCGATGCACGATAGCCAATGGATACAGGAGAAGTTGAAGAAGCTCGTCTGGTCCTCGGGGTGTACCTCCTGGGCGCTCGATCCGAAGACCGGCTTGAACATTGCCATGTACCCACAATACCAATTCGTTTTCTGGTTGCGGAGTGTGTTCATTCCCAGCGAAGACTTCGACTATGAGTATAGAGATGAACGTGGTCTGAACAAGAAGCAAATTGCCATCGGAGGTTGGAAAGTATTGCGGCAATCGATCAGTACTCTGGCTGTGCTCGTACTGGTCGTTGGCGGCTTCGGTGGAGTGGGAAGATCAGGCGGGATTACAACAGCCAGAGACTTGCTCGTAAACGCGTTTCGGCGAGCCCTCGAGCATGGTTGACGAATTGTCAAAGGCTGAATCGACGGACATCCGCAGATCTCAATATAGACCTGCTTGATATGGATATATCTTTCCAATGTCATCGGTGTCGCCGCTTTATTCGGACTTCTTACTAGCGAGCGCTCTGACCTTTGCCTCCACTATCGGCCAGGCTTCAGTTCTCATCGACCAAATCATCCACCAGTTGCCCACGGCATCTCGTCCCTGAATGCCACCTCCATTTCGTACTTTAAAGCCGTTGGAATGGCCTGTTGTCTGGATCACGGACGCTATGCCTACGCCGTTGGCTCTCTGGTCATCAGCCAGTCCCTGGCGCACAACAGCTGGAGAGAAGTCGAAGTCGAGCAGTCTTGCCCGATGCCAGTTAGACCACATCACCATAAGTTGATCATATTTACCGAAAAGCACTGGCCGTTTCTTTGATATTGCACTCTTTGGTGAGGGTCAGTAGTGCCTCAACTTGCTCTGTCGTTCTCTGCTGCAACAGGCTCTCTCGTATCATCAGAGCGGTCTTGCTGAACGGCTGGTCGACCAGCTGCTGGGAAGAAATGCTCAAACACGCCACGAGCGTCGAAAACGTTCTCAAGGCAGTCAGTATCAAAGCTCACGGCGAGAAAAATTGTACATACCCCGAGATAGACAGTTCGAGTGGGAGACAGAGGCAACGCCGATACCGTCAATTGTGACCACCATGCGAACAGCACATCTCCGTCGCTCAGGTAGGGTCCTTCTTTGCTGCCTCTCTCGTGCGCCAATTCGTCTCGCGCTTGCTTCTTGAGTTTCTGTATATACCAATCCGGGACGCTGATCAAGCGGTACTCTTGCTTTGGAAAGCAGACGAATTCAAAGACGGTGTACAGCACAAAGATCATGAACCCAAGCCTGGACATCAACTGATCATGAAGAACATCTTTATGACTAGGTGTCCTGCCCGCAAGCGTATCCACGGGATCTTCTTTGAACCCGATGAGTCGTGGTATGTCCTGCTCACGGCCGGCCAAGACTGCTGTCCAGGCTTTGAAGAGACTTTGGTGAGCGATCACGTCCAGCAAGCAATGAGACCAGCTCATGGTCACTATTGTGGCATCCTTGGAAGACCATATCGACATAGCAATAGGGGGCTTGTCCGAGTACAGGAATCCTTCAATGCTGATCGGGTGATCTGGATGAGCTAGCCCGTGGAAGTTTGCCGGATCCTGATAGATGGCTGGAGGCGACGATGCTCTGGGAAGCTGTGAAGCTAGCGGATGGACTGCGATCCTTTGATCGTGTTGCACGTGGTGATAGAGAACTCCAGGTCTTTTGTCGTCGTAGTGCTGGGGGATATGCCAATCCAGTCTGCCTTGTTCCTACGATGTTCCTGTCAGCAAATGAGGCCATTCAGGTAACGATGGCTCATTTTATTGCTCACATTGAGCCTGATTCGACCTCCCAACTTTCTCCAGTCCCCAATCTCGAGCAGACGCTCAAAGGAATGCTTCAACTTGACTGGATCGAGAACATCGTTAAACCGAGAAATGAAATCCAATAGCAGAGCCTTGTTGTGGAACTGGTCATCGAGGTAGTGCATGGCCACCACCTCATCTCCTGGCACTCTCGCTGGACTTTCAGGCTTTGCTTTCGAAAAGAGACCCATGGTCGACACTTGAGGAGACAGCTCCTTCCTACCGTCTGGAAACGCGGGTAGCGATACAGAAAACTGAACTGAGCGCCTTCGAATGCTTCGATTGAGTCTACAGAGCAGAGCGACATAACCCTCGTCCACTTGATAAGTGGGAAACCAGACGAGCTGAGCGTGATAGCGCAGAATTCCCATCACGGGACATGATGCTTCCGACAAATGCGACTGCCTGCTGAGCGTGCCCGGGCAAAAGTGGTGCGGCCGCGTGCATGGTTCGACTATTAGACAAGCGCGAAGGAGCATGGTCATCGCCTTTGTAATGTTGCCCTACTTGCAGGCTGATGGATTCGACGTAAGCCGTGGCCCGAAGCGGCGGCTGACTGGGTGTTTGCCGTACAACAATGTTTGCAGACAGCTCAAAGTGTCAAACGAAGGACGAAGGAGTCTTGAGAGGGTAAAGACTAGTGCGGTCTAAAGCTTCGGAACACAGGTCGAGAAATCGCACCGGACCCAAGATCCCGGCCATCGAAGTTATCCCAAGCAACAGGCATAATCTGCTGAGAGAAGAACCACTTCCACTTTCGACTAGAGAATGGATAGCGGCAGGGAGACCACACACCAGCTTGGCGGTCATCAGTACTTGCTTGCTTAGCCAGCTTGTTGACTGTCTCACGCGACATAAAGGCTTCGGCAGCCTTGGTCGCGTGTTCGACATTTCTTCGTCCGCCTGTGTGCAGATTCTAGTCCTCGAGCCTTCGTGCCCCGCTCAGCCACTCAGTGACAGTGTCTTCCACGACCCGCGCTTAGTCCTTGTTGATTCTCTTCCATACCTCCTTCTCCGTCTCTGCTAGCTTGTTGCCGGCGAACGTAGCATACGATTTCATCGTGTTCCACACACTACCCGCCGAAAAGTCGTTCGAGCTATCTCCGCCGAGGCCCAAGTTCGGAGCATAGCTACCTCTTCTTTCTTCAGCGTCCAGGCTCGCTCGCTGCGCTGAGCTCATCTCTTGCGCGTTGAGATTCTGATGATAGCCAGGAGGATGAGATCCCACGCTGGTCTGAGTGGGCGCTGGTACGGCGCCAAAGTTGATTGTGGTAGGTCCACCTGCTCTTTCTTGAGGGCTGTAGGTCGAGGTGCTATGTGTAGGTGTGTAGTTCTGCTGTGGGGGTGGTACGCCCATCTGTGCTGGCATCGTGGTCACAGAAGCTGACTCGCCAGCTTTCGGTGGAGGAGGCAGTGGGCTCGCGGTTACAGGCGCCTGGTCGTGTTAGCAATCGCGGTCATGTCAATTAGCTCGCTAAGGCTTCCCTCCGTGGGGGGCCTGAGCGCGACATAGCACGTACCTGTTGTCCGAAAGGGGCAGGCACGGCGCCAGGCTGCGGCGGTGGTGGGGCATAATTGTTCGAAGACTGCGTTGTTCTCGTAGGTGTCCCTTGCGGGCCAGCTTGCGGTGCGTACGGGGTGGGAGCTGGCACTGCTGCAGCGCCGGGTTGCGCTGCGGGGTATGGCGACTGTCCTTGTGTAGTGGTTGCATTGATAGCTGATGGTGGCGCCGTAGCGTCAGACGTCTTGGGTGTCACGCCGTCTGCTTTCTTGGGGGTTATCGGATCGTCGATATGGAGCTTTATGGGAGGCATGATGTGCAGTACACCCGCTGTGGTGGTTCGTCCGTGATTGTGGAGGACGAGCGTTTTGCCAGGTGCTATCGGTTCGTACTGTCGATAACACGTTTGTCGGATGGTAACGTGTGAGTCAGTGTGTTTGCCATGTGTAGGAAGATGGACACGTAAGGTACATGTACAGTTTGATGAGCTTCAGATGTTCCCTTGCTTCGGTTCTGCATGACGTAACGCGCGGGAAACATGAAGCTGCGACAACGTGAAACATGAAGCTGCGACAACGTGAAACTTGAGAGAAACGATCGATACCAACTGAAAGAACTCTATACGCCTTTAGTAGAGCAACCAATTGTAATACAGGGAAGAGTGTTGCCCAGGCCGGAATAAAGGTACATCTGCCCACGCTCGACTGGAGCCGTGTCACAGTATCATGCCGCTCCTTGCCTAAACGACTCTTCATGCCAACGCTCCGCACTGCATGCATTCGCTGTCCGATGTCCGCAATCTTCTGTCTCGGCATGCGGACTGACCCAAGGTCATGTCTTTTTTGCCATGTGAGGTCTGGCCTTGTCGGGTATTGGGGCGATCCGTTTATTTGAACTTCTTGCCGAACATGATGACCTGGAGCTGATCGTAGATCGAGAGCACACCAGCACCGGCGACACCACGGAGAATGTTGGCACCAGCACCCTTGAAGAGCGACTTGACACCCTCCTTGGCGATAATCTGTTGAGCGGCATCGAAGGAAGACTTGTACTTGACGGCCTGAGAATGACGGGGTCAGTGTGGGGCACTTCAGGACAATCTGGTTTGAATTTACTCACCTCACCAGAAGTCATCATCATGCGACGACGGACAGTGTCGAGTGGGTAGGAAGCGATACCGGCACCAGTGGTGACAGTCCAACCGAGGAGGAAAGAGGCCAGGAAGTTACCCTCGAGGTTGCCGACAAGGACGACTGGCTTGAGCGAGTCGTACATACCGAAGTAGAGACCACGGTAAACGACGATACCAGCAACGGAGGGACCGAAGCCACGGTAGAGACCCATGACACCGTCGGAAGCGAGAGTCTTCTTGTAGACGTCGACCAGACCGTTGAACTGACGATCACCACCGGACTTGGCGTTCTTTGCGTCGTTGGCAAGACGGGTACGGGCGTAGTCGAGAGAGTAGACGAAGAGAAGGGAAGTGGCACCAGCCATCTAGATAACGGGTCAGTTCCTGGGCATCGAATGTGATTGAGGCCATGACTTACACCTCCAGAGGCCAAGTTACCAGCCATCCACCACCAGTAACCATCACGCTCCTTCTTGTAGCCGAACATCGACTTAAAGGTGTCGCGGAAAGCGAAGTTGAGCGCCTGGGTTGGGAAGTAACGGATAACGTTGGCAGTGTTGCCACGCCACAGCGCGACAATACCCTCGTCTGCAGAGGTACGGCGGAAGCAGTCCATGATACCATCGTACTTGCGGTCGAGACGGCCAGTCTTCAACATCTCATCCTGTAGAAATTGCGAGTCAGCTCTGCGGGTGGGCATGGCGGACCACGTATAGATAGCCGTGCTGAATGCGTGCTAGTGAGCATTTTGCAAGCGGTTGGGCGCGACGTACCTGGTTTTGGATGAGAAGCTTGACACGCTCAATTGGAGCGGCGGCTGTCTTCGAGACGGCGGCAGAGACACCACCCACTGTAGTTATGCTGTTAGCTCGTAGCCATGTTTCCAACTATATCCACGCTCTTATCTCCAGTTTCCGCGGAGCTTCGTTCATCGTCCTGTTGACCTTCTTCATCGTCGCCAGGAAGTGGAAGGGGGTTACGTACTCAAGAAGTCGACGACGAAGCCGGGCATGCCCATCTGTGTGTGTTGTGAGCTACTCGATCGTGATAGGGGATCGCGCCGAGCCTCCTCGGAAGTGCGCCAGGTGTTGTTCGGCGAGCTCAATGCCATCGCAGCGCCTCAGTCGACACCTGGCGACTCGAGCGCTCATGGCAGTAGTCTTGACTTACGAAGGTCTTGGCCGCTGGACGTTGGATGACATGTTAGCTGCTGCTGTCTTCAATGCGTAGAAAACTTTTCGGCGGCTCAACGTACCCTGATCGGCATCTCCCTTGGCCATTGCGGCGGTATTGGTATCACGGAATTAGCGGGAGAAGGTAATGAAGGTAGAGTGGAGTTGGTGTCGATGTCCGAGATGGAATCTGGTGGTGGAGAGAAGAAAGAGGTCCTGAGAAAACGCAGTTGGAGAGTAAGGGATTTTCCAGCCAGCTCTTGCCGAAACGTCCGTGCACGTAGCCGCCGCGTTCACCCGATCCATTTCCACTCAACAGCTTGCCACGCCTGCTTCTGGGCACCGTTCAATCGTCCTTTGACGCGCGCTCTACTAGAACAGCCGGGCATTCACCTCACACGCGATCAATACGGATGTGGCGATACAATACGATACCGCCATGGTCTCGTCGTCCATGTCAGCTACCTCCACACACTGAGGGCCACCGGACCATCGCTTCTCAAGTCGTCTACTACAAGCACGCGCCTCGCGTTAAAGCACTTCACTTTGCTATCTAGCTCGCTAAAGATTGTCTGTCCAGCTTCACGAATCGAATGACTCCTGTTCTCGGATCACAATTGACGTAATCGAACTTCGCTTCTCCTTCTTTGAATATCCAAACCTCATGCCAGGTCATCAGTTTACGATCATCCCCAAACCGCTTCGCGTGAGCCATCATTCCATTGAAAATGGCTAGATGAGAAGGATGCCGTGATGACCATCGCTCGAGGTCTCTCCAGTTCTTGTGAAACCCGGCGCCGCAAGTCTCTCTTATTGGTTGACCGTCTTTGTCGAGGTTTTGGAGGAAGCGAATACCAATCGTCCCCGTCTCTTCGGGATGGTCCCACAGGAACCTCATTCCATCCATGAGCTTGACTTCTAGATCGCCCTCGTATGCGATGCGCTCTTCATCGGCACACTTTTCCCACCATTGCCCACTTCTGATGTGGCACATGTTCTCGTAATTGGCTCCAGTCAGCCTCTCCCCGAGACCGACGGGCACAGGCGATGGTACTGGTAGGTCTTTCGGCGTTTCAAACAAATCATGCGCTGACGCTGGAATGCGATCTCGTCCGGCGCCCCAGTAAGCTGTGGACTCGTGTGACGGCTGGACGGTGTTGGGCAACTGCGCCAGACCGGGTTGGTGGTCTAGTCTAGCATAGTTTGTCTCGAGTCTGTCAATGGGCGCCACGAAGCGCTCGATCCACAGCCCGATGTCGTGTCTGTCGTCCCCCATGCTGCTCCATATGCTCAGGAGGTTGAGCCTTTGTAGAGCAGCCTCAAATCCCTTTGCATCGAGCCAGTAAGCCACCCAACATTTGCTGCCTTTCACATCAAAGCCATTCGTGACTCTGAACGTGTCTATCACTGGATGTTTAAGATCCGCTTCTTCTAGAATGCTATCGATTGTTGCCTCTGCATTCAATCGTGCCACTTCATTGCCACGATGAGATTGTACGCCAATGTACAGCGTGCACACAGTAGTAACAGAGCCAGGGAACTTCAAGCACCATCGTGGCACGGGAGGCTTGTGGCCTTTCGGCTTCTTCAACGGAAACGTGCGTGGTCCTTCGTCTGCAGTGGGCGCCATGGCGAATGTGTGTTGTTGTGCAAGGCAGACAGACCTGGCAAGTCGAGATCGAAGAGCGAGTGCGTTGCGAAGCTCCGATGTCGATATCAGGCGGCTGAGACGAAGAACTCCTCGATGCATCTTCGAGCCAGAGTTGTCTTTCTGTCACTGCCCGTCATCGAGAGCTTTCGGGTAGCCTGGCTCGACATCAGTGAGGAGCTCTCCCCGCCAGACCGGACCGCAACCTGCTGAGAAGATAGAGCGCCCTCACGGGTGCAGAAGCGATGGCTTTTGCTGCATCGGAGAAAGAGCGTTACATAATAAGAAGTGCTCTTTAGCGAAGAGAGCAGCGAGTAGTCTGAGGTATATACTTCCGGTCGCCACGATGACTTCCGTTGTTGACTTGGATGTGTCACGACCTGCGATGAAGTGTAACACTGCTACGAACTCTGCTGTATGCATCAGGGTGCAGTACAACCGCTCGCCTCCTTTCGCTCCCCTTTTGGCCGACACGATCAAGCACACGTGTTCAGGCACATTGGCTACGGTGCTGATGGACCGCAAATATTTGCGATCTGATGTTGTCTCGTGTTAGGTAAATAGTCATGACTGCAGACAGAGGAACACCCTGTAGTCGACCGGTGGAACAAAAGGTGATGCGCTGCCACACACTGGTGCCGTGACCCACATCGCGCTTGCTCGGCATGTGTGCTTGCCAAGTTCAGACTTTGCAAAGCCATCGCTAACACAATTGACCTAACACACGAGTGCAATCAGTACACGCAGCAGCTGCCAGATTTGTCGAAGCTTCGAGTCCACCACCTCGCTATCATCATGGGCATCAAAGTGTGTGTGGCCAATGAAGCCGACATGGACAGACTTTTTGAGATCACATCACTAGCTTTTGAACGCAACGAGCCTGTCTGGGATGCCATGTACCCGTCACACTGGACTGCTGAAGGGCGCAAGCACGGAGCAGAACGACTACGTGACGTCCAGAAATCCGATCCCCACGCCACGTTCCTGAAAGCAGTGGACGATGAGACTGGTGAAATCGCAGGCATGGCGAAGTGGCTCATCTTTCAATCTGCCTTCCCAGACTCAATTACGCTCGACGCAAAGTACTGGCCGACCGAAGCGGACTACAAGTATTACCAAGACATGGTTCCCATCTTCTTGTCACGACGCAACGAAGCCTTGAAACGAACCAACGGCAATCTAGTCTCGTTAGATCTATTGACCGTTGACCCAGTCCATCAGAATAAGGGCGTAGGGCAAGCTCTGGTTGAATGGGGAACTGCCAAGGCAGACTCATTAGATCTGGAGGCTGTGGTAGAGAGCAGGTACGTATCGACGCATAGAGCACGCGGCCGGGCCTTCCACCATATCACTACGAGAGCACTGCCTTCAAACATCACTAACATCATTCAGTGTTTTTGGAAAAAGGCTGTACGAGAAGAACGGCTTCGTTTTCAAAGAGCAGGTCGAAGTTGCCGTGCCCGGCGAAATTGATCGAGCTCCAGGTGCCTTCGCTTGGTTGGAGCGTCCAAAGAGGTCTTCAAAATCATCCGTGTGGGCGTGACCAGTCTCTGTGATCCGCCACAGGACTGGCTCGATAGAAATAGATCGTTCACATAGCGCACCGAGGTAGGAATGGGTGCTGCACATCTATAATTCGATCCTGACCTGGTCCGAACCATTAACGTTCACCACACACATATCGGTGGAGTTGGGCGGCCTCTTGCAGCCTTTCGGGCAGGCATGATCCGAATTGAATTGCCATGCAAAGTAGGCGTCCGTCTCATTGTTCAGGACACCCTCATAAGTCTAGTGCTTGTCGCTATTGTATCGCTGCGCTCGAAGATTTCACGTGTCCTGAGTGGTATTTGTGGCCAGCCGTGACCAATCAACGTCGGTATACTCGTGCCAAAGACACACTCACGCAAGCCGGCCCAGCGTAAAGCAGCAGCGCACATCGGACAAGGCTCCGCAGTCGTGTACAGACTGAGGTCGCTGAAGGCCCCCAAAGCCTGTGCTCCCGTAAGATTCCATCGCCCATGAGAATCAGTGAGCATGGCGGAATAGTTTTGAATGGCGGCGATTTCGCCGTGTAGAGTAGGATTGCCTGTCATGATGTTGTTTGCCCCAATGCAGACCAAGTCTCCCAGCTCATCGTGTCGTGTATGGTTCACAATGACAGTGCCGAATGCAGCAAATGGACATGGTGTTGCTAACAGAGTGTCCAATGCCCCCAGCGCATATCGCATCCAATGTTCCCGAGTCTCCCGCGAAAGCCAGTCCTTCTCATGGTTGGAGGCAGTATAAGTACCGCTTGGTTGATGGATATCCTGCCCAGAGGTCGAATTGGACAAGCCCAAGAGAAGACCTGCGGTAAAGCGCAAGCGCAGGGCAAGCATTGTCGCGATTCGCGTGATGTTGTCGTTGACTACTGTAACCTTGAACAGACTCTCTCGGCAAAAGTCTGCGCTTTCCAACGCTAGACGCCAAGCAACATGGCTGCAGTGCCGAGGCGTGTCGCCACCGCGCACTGTCACACATGCAAGTTGATGCAATTGCAACTGCCTCTTGCCTGCACGTTTACCTCATCCCCCTGCCGTGACAGGTAACCATCTGTTCGTCTCGGAGGAACCCCTTCTCAGCAGAATAATCTGCCGAACACATGATGGGTGCTGCCGGTGCTCAAGGTCTCAGAGCTTTGCGCGCCGGGAAGGGAGAAGGAGCACGAGGACAACAGCAGTTCTGCATGTGAAAGCCGAAGTCGCGTGGTCCGAGCAGGGCTCTTTTCACGAACTTGTTGTCTTGCTTTGACACGACACTATCGGCCTCGTCGAATGCGCAATGCAAGCCGTCTAATCCTGTTGATTGCCACATACGAGAATGGCTCCAGCCCCTGCTCGAAACCATGGAATGCTCTCTGTGTTGTTCGCCGTGGTCGACATCGTGCACACTTGGATTGAGGTCAGTCGCATGACGAGGTAAAAGAGCGTGACCGTATGCTTACCATCAAATAGCGGTCATACAACTTCCTCACCGCAAAGTCTGGAGAAGATCAACTCATTGACAGTTTACTGAACGCCCCTGACTATGGCGAATGGTGGAATGCTGCAGTCGCGCTGGACAAACGTCCGGAGAACTACAATTGGCGCATCAATCCGATAGACGACCTTTACGATTACAGACATCTAGACGAGAGACGGAAAGAGCTTCATCGGTTACGCTGCGAGGATAAGCCTATAGCGGTGGCCAACTACCTTCGGCATGGGCTGCTGAGGAACCTTTTCAATATTACCAGATTTCCATTGTACGCGAAGACGTACGCTGGAACCAAGGAAAATATTGAGGCCTATGTTGAGGAAAGCGTCGAGGCAATCAAGTACATCGCCGACTCACCTCCTGCATCACACACTGGCGAAGGCCGTTTGACCGCTCAAGAGAAGCTCGATGTGCTGCATGAGTCCAACAGAACCTTTGGAAGTACAGCATTACTGCTTCAAGGTGGTTCTATATTTGGGTTCTGTCACCTTGGAGTGGTGAAAGCGCTCCTGGAGCACAAAATCTGTCCTAGGGTCATTGTCGGCACGGCCACTGGTGCGTTGATGGCCTCGCTTATTGGCATCCACACCGTCGAAGAATTGCCAGCATTCTTGTCTGGAGATAGCATTGACCTGAGTGCCTTCGCCAAATCCTCCATGAAGGCACAAGAGGAAATGGAGGAGAAGCTAAGTGTCCGCGAGACTGCCCCATCGACGACGAAGTTCCACAACTGGTATCACACTCTTGAGCGACGTGCATGGCGGCTGATCGAGCAAGGCTTCTTGCTGGATCCAGAGGTTCTTTCCGAGTGCGTCAGGGCAAATGTCGGTGACTTGACCTTTGAAGAAGCATACCGAAAGTCGGGCTGTGTTCTCAACATCATCATCTCGTCTCCCAGCGAAGAAATCCCGAACCTTATGAATTATCTGACAGCACCAAACTACCTCGTCCGATCGGCTGCGTTAGCATCGCACGTCACCAACATGGCCCGCAGTAGAGAACCGTCCATCAAGCTGATGTACAAAGACGGCAGTGGTACAGTGAAGACTTTGAACGTTCGTTCGCACAACACAAAATCTGGCAAGCCGCGCCGACCTCCGTCTGCCAACGATCGTAAGACGCCGCTCACGAGACTGAAGCAACAGTTCAATATCGACCACTTCATCATCTCACAAGCTCGGCCATATGTGGCACCATTTGTGAAGCCATCACTGCCGTATATTCGGCAGCAGAGGTCATGGTTCAAGGCGTTCTCGCATGGGCCGAGCAACTTTCTGCCTTTCGACGCTGCAGACGTTGTCAAGCACATAATGCTGCTCGCCGATATCATCGGTGTGCTGCCTGACAGTTTGCGCCGCATTCTGAGCGACGAGACTGTCAAAGGCGATTCACTAACAGTTGTTCCCGAGGTACGGCTCAGAGACTGGAAACGATTGCTCAAGAATCCCACCAAAGATGAGATCGACTTTTGGATCATGCGAGGAGAGCGATCCGTCTGGCCTTCACTCTGTGCGCTGAAAGTGCGCTGTCTCATAGAGATAGCTCTCTATCGAGAATACGAAAAGGTTCGGCGGCGACGTTCCTACGATGCTGTACCACCCGTCCAGGGCCGTCTACAGGCAGCGTTGACACCTTCAGCTCCACGAGCGCCTTCCCTGATGCTGAACAGTAGTCCTTGGCCGGGACAGTGGGAGCATGAGGACTCAGATGATGCATTACAGTCCTGGGCATAGTTTTTACAACCCCTGTATCTACGCTAACCCCTTCCGGCTATCCATGTCCATCTCAGAAGGTGTTGCTACCTTCAATCTCACTATCAAGAATGGGCCAAGCTCACACCTGAGGACATAAAACGTATATGCAAGAGTATGCGAGAACGCTGCGAGGCAGTAATAGCCAACAATGGAGGACACACCAGGTGGTGAGCTACGCCAAGCAGTGGATACATCCTTCCTAATGAGGAAAGGTAAAAGAACAGGGGTTGTAAAAACTATGCCCAGGACTGTAGATGGCCGCAGGCGGAGGACACCCAAAGCTGCTGAAGAACCTGGGGTGAATCATGTTGGTTAGCTGTGCCACGATGCGATGAAACTCTTGTCAGAGCACGGCCTCAATGTTGGACACTTGCTGTGTGCTGTTCTGTAAGCTGCGGGAGCAGATAATACGTGTGACTAGGTACCTCAAATGTATGCATGCACTTTCACAGAACACGTGAGGACCGCGCTAATGACGCGTGCAAGGATGAGCGCGATTGAGTTCGTGCTGCAAGCATCTGGTCCCGCCCAAACGTGGTCCCGTGTCGCCTCCGAGTTGTTGTCTCCCAAAGTAGGGAGTCCTCCTCCCCTTGTTACAGACTGTGAAGTACATATCGCGCATTGTGGACGATGGCGAGATGGAGGGCAGGCAGATTCCGGCAAGAGATGATGGGAGGATCATTATACACTTCGTGCGAAGGCCCCCAATCCGCCAATTCGCCGCGACGCTGACCTCACCCACACGCGCAGGACTATGATTGCTTTTACGCCTCAGTCTTTGAGGCCAAGCGACCGGAACTGAAGAGCTTGCCCTTCGCGGTGCAGCAGAAGCAGGTATGACGGAAGGGCGACATCTCGCGACGCACATCATAATTCGCTGTAGATCATCGTCACTTGCAACTACGAAGCCCGCCGACGAGGACTACACAAACTACAGCTCATTCGCGAGGCGAAGCGAGTATGCCCAGACGTTGTCATCGAGCTTGGAGAGGACATCAGCAGCTTTCGAGATGCTAGCAAAGAGCTGTACAACTTCATCAAGGCCTTTTCGTGGAACAACAAGATTGAGAGGTTGGGGTTTGACGAGATATGGATGGATACCACCGACATCGTGGACTACAACATCTCCATGCTGAACAAGAACGACCTGAACAACTCGTTCTTTCAGATTTCAAAAGACGACCCAACTGCTGGATTTGCATTTGATGCTAACGCGATAGCTGGTCATCCTTATCCCGCCGACTATGCTGCTGAATCACTCGGTGGAGCTGTGGATGATTTGACCTTGCGGCTACGGCTAGGAAGCCACCTGGCCTTGCACATACGGCATCAGTTGGAACAGCAGAAAGGGTATACTTCAACAGTCGGCATTGCGACTACGAAACTGCTCTCAAAGTTAGCCGGGAACCTCAACAAGCCCAAGGGCCAGACGACTCTGATGCCGCCCCTGCAGAGCAACATCACCAGTTTCATGGACGATCATGAGATTGGTGAAGTCCCCGGCATTGGCTACAAGATGGCGCAGAGACTACGTGACTTCTACAATAAAAGCAACAATCAGGAGGCTGGTGTCAATTCTTTGAACGATGGTATGAAGGGAAAGATCAGCGTTGCGACTATTCGAAACCATCGTGATGTCACCCCGGAAATGTTGGAGAAACTGTTTCCTGGACCAGGATGGCCTCACGGAATTGGCCACAAGATCTGGTGTCTTCTCCATGGCGTTGATGACAGCCAAGTAAGCGCGGCTAGACCAGTGCCGAAGCAGATCAGCCTTGAAGACAGCTACATACGCCTCGACAACATCGCCGACTTACTCAGAGCAATGACCGCACTCGCTCGCAGCTTGATCACTCGCATGCGCATCGACCTGCTTGCAAGCACAGACGCTTTCGAAGCAGCTGATCACTCCCCGGAAGACGATGAGCAGGGAATCGACGAGGTGAAGCAGGCTCCTGCTACAGCCCACAAGAGATGGTTGGCACATCCCAAAACCTTACGTTTGACAGTAAGACCGCGACTTCCTCTGCAACCAGACGGCACCCGTACGCGCTCCTTCAAACGCAATTCCCATTCGATGCCTCTACCCAATTTCATATTCAACCTCAACGACAGTATAGACGCACTAGCCGAAAAGCTCGTAAGAGAAGTCTTGACAGGAATGTTCAAGAAACTCCAACCCGAACCAGCAGGCTGGAACCTAAGCCTGGTCAATCTTGGTGTCACGAACATGGCAGAAGCAGCGGGTAACAGCAAGACAGCGAAGGGTAGGGACATCTCCAACATGTTCAGACGACAGGAAGATGTCTTGAAGGACTTCAGAGTCACAGATACCAGTCCGCCACCGCCTTCCGTCGCAGCTGCAACGCCTCAGCACCGCCCCAAGAAGCGGGTGCGCTTTGATGACACGCCTACGATCATGCACATTGCGGCTTTCGAGGACAATTTGCTGGTCAGGAAGGCGGCAAGATTTACAAAGGAGGAAGCAAAGGAGCAAGAGGTCACGTTCGCAGTACAAGAGGTCAAGGAACCCCAGACTGCGATGATACAGGACGAGGCGGAGCCGGAAAAAGAAGGAGGAGGAGGAGGAGGAGGAGGAGGAGGAGGAGAAGAAGAAGATATTAATGGATGGATTTATGAGAACGGCGAAGATGAATTATTCACTGAGGTATGCCGCGACTGCGGCCTGACACTGCCAGAGTTCGAGATGATTGTGCATAGACGGCTACACCAGCGAACAGGTGGGTCTGAAGATAATCTTGTACCTGACTGAGAGAGTCTATGCCATTATGTTTCTCGACCCATTCGTCAAGATGCGGGATACATTTCTCTGTTTGCCTTGATCCTCATCGTCTTGGCTATTTTACAGGCAGTCGTGGCAAGGTCCACCATCACGTCCCGATCGACGTCCTCATGCTGTATCCATATTGTCATCGTCCTTCTTGTCCTCCGGCCGCTTCGCTTGAGTGCCTGCACTGCCCGATGCCGAACCGCTAGGCTCGCCGCTCCCATCCAGCAGAGGCTGGCTCTCACTCGATTCGCCCTCCTTGCCCTCGGGCACACTCTCCAGATTTGTCTTGCCCTCGGCCTCCTCTCGTTGCTTCTTCTCGCGCTCTTGCCGCTCCTTCTCTTCCTCCATCGACATTCGCAGCACGAGCGCAAGCTCTGGGTCCAGGTTGGGGTCAACACCAAACTCAAAGTCACCTCCTACGCCTCCGCCTTCACCACCTGCTCCTCCACCATTCGGTACTGCGCCGCCGCCTTCACCTGCTAGGATAGGTGATGCCACGATGGTGTCTGAGAGGAGGTTTGGTCCAGGTGGGATGATCTCGAGGTGTGAGCCCTCGTTCGATTTGACGGCCTCGTTGAACGCGCGGAGCTTATCGAGACTCTCTTCGGTGAGGTCGCCGAACGCGATCATGTCGATGCTGGTGTTGTTCTTCTTCATCCGCTTAGCCAGTTTGGCGAGTGTCGCGGTGGAGTCTGCGATGGGAGAGCAGGTAAACACGATGATGCGCTGTCGCTGAGACTTGTTCTGTCTGTGCTTGAGAGCTAGCTAGATGGGTGTATTAGCAAGATGTGCGGGCCTCTGCCATGGATTGAGTCGGTCCCTACCGATGCGATCATGATGCCTGTGTAGAGATGCGACTCGCCCTTGACCTTGGTCCGATGCAGTCCGTCTAATATCTTGCCCGGATTTGTTGTGAGGGTTGTCAGGACTTCTGGGCCGCTACCGCCCATGCTCATGAGACCGACGGAGGACTCGGGGTTGGCCTGTGTCTTGGAGTGGAAGATGAGGTTGACAGCGTCGACTTGGGCCTCCCAGCGCGAAGGAACGTAGTCGCCATTTCTGCTGCTTTCGCTGTTGTCGACGCTGTGAGGAATCGGTCAGCCATGTGGATAAATTCGATGCAGATGACGGTGGCCATACACGATCATCGTCGCCTCGAGCACCATCTTGGCGGTGTTGCTGGTCAACGGTCGGAGGAGGCTGGTTGAGGAGGGTTGGCTGTGTGGGAGGTTGCGAGTGTGAGATGGAGATGGTGTTGCTGGAGTCCAAACGGTGGTGGTGGTGGTGGTGGTAGTGGCAGCGGTAGGCCCGCGGTGGTGAGCTCAAGGCAATCGAGCTGCGAAGCGGACTTGGTGCCGATGCGCGCGTCACAAGGGAAAGCTCGCAGCTGCATGTGGGCATTCAAACACTCGCCAAACAACACAACCTTCACCTCCCCTACGCCTCCGCCTACGCCTGCTCACTCGACGCGAAACAACATTACACTGAACCGTTCCAACGACTCATACTAGACAAGCATAGTATCACGTTCTGCAGGCGACTGGTGAGCATAGCACAGCGCAGCCACCGACAACAACAACAACAACAACAACAACAACAACAACAACAACAACACCAACACCAACACCAACACCAACAACACCAACACGATCCACGACCCACGACCCACGACCCACCACCCACGACAACGCCGACCACGACTCGAACACAGCAACCGCGAGAAGAACTGGCAAGATGTCGAGCACACCGCAGAGAAGTCCTGCGAAGCGGGGGCCGGGCATCACGCAGAGGGAGAAACAGGCGTTGGTGGACGACCTGCAGCTGGAGAGTGAGTTGTCTTGTTGTTGCACCAGCACACATGCCGCCTTCTGACGCGTCCAGTCACCGAGAGAGCGCGTAAGCTACGAGCGCAGTACGCATTGCAGGCACAAGGCTTGCGAACACGACTCGAAATGCGCGTCAACCGCATCCCACAGGCTCTGCGCAAGCGGAACATCCAAGACTTGGTCGATGAGCACACTGCCAAGGCGAACCCACTCCCTCCACCACCAATGCCTGTTGCAGCCAAAGTGCAAGTAGCAAAGGCAGCGACCAAGGCGCCGGCTCCCAGTAAACAGCCGTCGAAGAGGAAAAGGTATGATGCACAAACCATGTGTTGGGCTGCCAAGCTGACAGCTCCTTAGCGACGACATCTCCACTGGCGACGACAAGGAGAATCTGCCAGCACCAGCGACGGAAGATCTTGCCAACCCCAAGAAACGTACCAAGCTAGGCGCTGTGGTCGCCAACTCGAAAGCGACCCGAACAGCTTCCCGCAAGGCAGGACCTGCGCCTGCTGGTGTATTGTCTCCAAAGTCGCACAACTCCCGGACATATCCACAATCACCACTGAAGCCATCAACGCTATCGTCGGCACAGTCGGCAGCGCCTCCCACGAAGGCCTCGACCCGCGCTCCCAGCCGCCAGACGGGTAAGCGTACTGTCGCTACCGCCGAGGCAGATGGAAGGACGAGCGGCGCGAGTGACTCCAGCGCTGGTACGACGATAGTAACGAAGCCTGGAACCAGAAAAGCGCCCCTGCCGAAGAGAGCGGCAAAGCCCGCCACGGCGAGCAGGAAGCCGGCGTTGGCGAAGCAAGATACCGCACCTCCTCCTGCAGCGGCGGCGGGAAGGACGCTGAGGAAGAGAAATTGATGGGTCCTGACCAGATTGAGCTCGTAAATACGCCCTTGAGCGCCTTCAACCTTCCGTATTCGTCCTGCAGATGCCAAAAAAATGATGGCGATTCCGATGTTCTGGAAGCACCCTTTCAAAGCCAGTGGCTTGAACTCTCCTCTGAACCCTATCACTTTGATCGCCCACAGCGCCTCTTATGCTTCTATGCGCGTCGTGCTAAAACTGCAAGGACTCGGTTTCTTCCATGGGGTTTGCCACGGTCAAACAATGAAAGGCAGCGACTTGCGAGACAACCATCGGCCTCGGCAACTGGTGCGACAGCACATCAACATTATTTCCCCTGGACAGTGTGTGCAGACGCTGGTTCCGTACCACCACCGACATCCACCTTGAACGCTGTTCGTACTCGCAACCATGGAAGCTCCATTCTAGTCTTCCTGTCCCTTGCACGCACTCAAAGTCTACCCTGGATCCGCATAGAAAGTAGCTTATATCCCCACTGCCCGGATGATCGAAGGCAACGCATTCCAGAAGCACTGAGCTGGTGCGCAATGCGTTCACCAGCTTGCCGTTGTCCAGACGCGAACCGTCGACCGCTTTAGCTGATGTTGTTGAGAACGAACAACAGTGCAGGCGACAGGAAAGGAATAGCATAGTACCGGGCAGGGCCTGGAGAGTACAGTCGAGAGTTGTCGAGGACACTATCACAATGCCTGACAAGAAGCTGGAACCGAAGCAGTCTGGTTTTCTTGGCATGTTCAAACGCAGAGACTCCGGACTCAACTCAACACATGTCCCAAGCAATGGCAAGAAGGAGCAAAGCACCACACCGTCGCCTCGGCGTGCGTACAAACCTCGATATGCTGAAAGGGACATGATACTCTCGATGCCAGTTGAACAGCGGCCCGATCTAGTAGCCAAGGCCAACGAAGTAAGGTTGCAAGGTGTCTGTTCTGACATTGGTTTCAGCACAGCAGCCTCGCTGCACAGTGGGTCTAGAAACTCTAGAATAGGTTCTCGGAGCTGGTCCTCCAGGCACATGCCAACTCACCCCAACTTACATCTGAAGCTATATGGAGGCGCGAGTGCCCATGCAGCAGGGTCAAGCGTCAGCTCATTGCACAATAATGTGCTGCACGGCTCGGGCATGAACCGGATGGCATCCTCTCCAGCGTCAATGCGAGACAAGAACACACATGCTAGTCATGCTGAGCTGTCGAGCAGAGCTTTGGAGCAGTATCGACCCAGCCCACGGTCGTATCATTCTGTTCCAGCGATGTCGCAATTAGACACCACATCGATCGAGGCCGTCAACCAGGCATATGCTGAGCTAGGGATTTCAGGGGCAGACTTCGAGCTAGAAAGAGCTTTGCGGATGTCAGGTATGGACTACGATCTCAGCGACGTAGCGCACGTAGGCCAACGATCAATGGCAACACATGGCACAATGCACCAGCGACCTCCTTACTTTGGACACAATGATACTCTGCCCAACCTCAAGGGCGGCAAGGGCAAGGGCAAGCAAGCTACTCGGTCTTTGACGGGCGTGCCGCCGAGCATAGCAGGAAGCAGCGACTACGGTGACGCTTCTGAGAAGGATGATCTTGATGACCCAGAGTCGTACATCCTTCGGACAAGCGCAAGCCAAACGTCTGCACTCATAGCAGCTCACGAACACCCTACGCATGATCTTGAATCGAGTAGCTCTTCCTTCGCAGAGTCATACGGAAATAGAGTCGCCAACGACTTCTGGTCTCGCAACAGTTCTGAAAGAACCACATCCACCAGTACGCTCATGACTTCACACTCCGAGACATCGGTAGTCAGACCAGCCACAGCGGAGAGCCATACACCTGATGTGCTTGGGCCAGGATGAAAATTGGGCGGCATCGAGTCACTACAGACTACCGACACGCCAAAGGGTACCAACGAGGAGGGCAAAGACAATGGCGTCGAATCGGACCACAATGATGAGACGCCAGATCCAATATCCGGACAGGTCGCGGAATCGAGAGACGACGTCACTCACAAGCTCCAGCAGCTGCCAGGCGCGTGGTAATGATATTATGAGGTGATCACTTTCTGGGCTGTTTGCTGGCATGGCGCTGGGAATGTGCGTGCATACATGTAGCATTGGTGCTCGCTGCCGGATAGCGGGCGACTTTTCGAATGTATACTACGTCGTCGAAGACTGTCTATCTGACTCTCAATGCCCACATCTACTGACCTGTTGTTTCAATCTTCGCTTGGGTGCCGGTGATTCATCGTGCAACGATGCCATGACATGCATACGCTGGAAAGCTTGAGCTAGCAAGCTCATTTATATATCGTGCTGGCCTATCTTGCCCGAGATCTTCCAATGCTTCATCCTCCACACTTCCGTCAACAACAGCATCCATCACTACACACAGCGCTAAGTACTGTCTCTCACCCATTTGAACGGCCCATTCTCTCCATCTCTGTAAACATGGACTACTCCTCCAAGCCCAAATCCATCACCCCGCGCATCATTGTCCACGGCGGGGCAGGCAACATCACGAGAGAGAACATGCCCCAAAAGTCCTACGAGGCCTACGAGCACACCCTACTCTCCATTCTCTCCCACGCTAACCGTGCCCTGCTTCTACCCGGCGCCACAGCGCTTGACATCGCAACGTACGCCGTCTCCCTCCTCGAACTCAATCCGCTCTTTAACGCTGGCCGCGGAGCAGTCTACACGACAGCCGGGACCCACGAACTTGAAGCTTCCGTCATGGTATCGAATGGATATCGCAAGAGAGGTGTCGGCGTCATGAAAGTACGGAGGACGAAACATCCCATCAAGCTGGCGAGGGAGATGTTGATTAGAGGAGAGCGCGAGGATGGAGGTGGAGCGTTGGGGCACTGTCAGTTGGAGGGGGGGACCGTTGAGAGACTGGGGAGAGAATGGGGGGCTCCAGGAAGCTCGGCCGAGTTGGTTTTGGACGAGAAGGAGGTGGGATGAACATCGAAGAGGACTGGGGTTAGATCATGGAGATGAGACTTTTGAGAAAGACAAGAGGAGGGCTGATGAGAGGGCAGGATGTGGCAGTGAGGGCAACGCAGAGGGAGAAGAGCTGGAGAACGAGGGGGAGGAGGAAGACTATGTCAGCATTGCGGATTCGCAGTGGGACGGGAAGGAGTATCTACCTCAAGGAACCGTTGGAGCCGTGGTGTTGGACAGCACGGGCACACTCTGCGTAGCTACATCTACAGGTGGGCTCACCAACAAGCTGCCCGGCAGGATAGGTGACACGCCAACCCTCGGCGCGGGTTTCTGGGCGGAGAGATGGTTCGAGGCAGTGACGCAGTCTTCAGCTCCATCAATGTCAACACCATCGTACGTTCTCTCAAGTTGTCTCCCGAGCTTGTTCGGCTACCAGAGAGTACTATACACTCAAGTCCAAGAAGAGCCCCAAGTCCGCGCAGTGGCCATGTCAGGAACAGGCAACGGCGACAGCTTCCTTCGCATGAATGCCGTTCGAGCAGCCGCAGCAATAGCACGCTACGCTTCAGGTCGCAGCTCTTCAAGTCGCAGTAGCAAGAGTAGTGTGTCTCTACAGCAAGCAGTCACAGCCGTTGCCGGTCCCGAGGGACAACTCCAACGCTCAGCAGAGGACCGCTGGCACAAGACTGGAGAAGGCGAAGGCGGTATCATCGGCATAGAAGTCGTCGATGGTAAGGGCAAGATTGTCTACGACTTCAACTGTGGCGGCATGTTTCACGCCTGGGTGGATGATGATGGGAAAGAAAGGTTCGAGCTCTTTCAGACCGGTCCAAGACCGCCGCCGTACGCGTGAAAGTGGTTTACGAAAACTGAAAAGCTGTGGAAGGCTATGCTAATTCATCATAATCATCGTCCCAGCCCAATGCATCATAGATTGACTTGCCGCCAACTTCTGTATCTGCTAGGCCTCCATTAACGCCCGGCGCGGCCTGTTCTTGTATTACGTGCTTATCCTGCAGCTTCATTGGGCTCCATGTCCGTGACTGCAAGCTACCCGGCTTGGAAGCTGGAGTCTCAGCCAGCGAGGCCATCTTTATGGGTCTTGCAGGCGTCTGCGCGATTGGTGCTGTCCGGCTTGCGGTGGGTGACGCCAGAAGTGTGCCTGGCTGATGCATGAGACCAGCGGGCATGAACTTAGCAAAGCCGCGCGATGGCGTCTCCTCGACATTGGTATGCCGTGGTCGATGCCCTGTCTGTGGGAGCGCAAAGCTGCTACTCACAACGTCTCCAGAAGGAGCTAGCAGCTTTGCTGATGAGGAAGGCACGATTGATGTTCCTGCTGAACCTCGACTACTAGTGGCCCCCTGCTCGACACGTCTCTTAGGTGCCGGTGTAGCCTTGATCTGGCTTGGAATCGCACTGGCAGCATGTAGGGCCTTGTCCATTTTTGGCTTGCGCTGCTGCTGTGTTTGACTCCTGCCTTTCGCTATCGCCTTCGCGAAGCTCTGATCGGCATTTTTGGCGATCTCCTCAACGGCACGATCTCTGTTCGGCTTCTTGAGCGTGGTAATAGCTTCGCGCAATTTAGCTTCCACGTCAGCCTTCTTGCGCACCTTCGTGTCGTTGGCCTGCGACATCGCCGAGAGATCAACTTCACGCCTTCCAAAAGAAGCTTGCTCCAACAGGCTAACACGCTTTGGCTGCACATGCTGGCCAAGTTGTGGCTTGCCTTTCTTGACAACAGGTACACGGTATAGAGGAGGCGGTTCGCTCATTTCACGCTTCACCATAGGTAGCAGAGCATCAGTGTCGGTAGCAGCTCGATGCAAGGCTAGAGGCCTCTTGCTCGACTGATTCAAGGTGTCAGTTGAGACTCTGGTCAGTGGTCTTCTCGGCTTCTTCTCAGGGGCTTGCCGTGCTGCTGGCTCTCCAGGCTTCCTACACGATGATGCTGTCTTTCTCTTAGGCGTCGGCGCTTGCGGACCTCCCAGCTTCCCACTGGTGGCATTGGCCAGCTCGGGTATCCGAGAATGAAAGAAGGGCACGATGACATCTCGTGCAAAGCTCTTGAGATCATCATTCGCTTCACCCTTGGCCGCATCTTCTGCAGCCGTTCCGTTCTTGACAGGCGAGCTGCTCTCGATTGAGTACCAGATGCACAAGCGATCGAGCAAAGTTGCCAACGTGACAGCAACATCAACTTCCTTCCTCTTCCGGGGCTTCTTCTCTTCTAAGCCCGAACGCGTGTCCTGATCCAGTGGTCGGCCATCCTGTGAATGAAGCGCATCCACCTGCGCTGCCGGTAGCTTGTGTGGTACTGATGCTTCCAATGCAGTGACCTCATGAATCAGGATCACTTGCAAGAAAGTCTCTCTGTTGCGCAGACGTTGCGAGCGTCGTTTCACCGTCATGTCGACAGTCTCATGCGGACCACCAGCCCTTTCGCCGTCGTCCTCACGGCGCCACCATTGTTCGACATAGTCTTTTTCGTCCACGAAAAGACCGGCTTTGTCACGCTTCGCCTTCCACTTTCGCTTCTTCCGCTGTTTGGGTTTGGCGTCGGGAGTGTCAAGGACAGAAAGGTCCTTGACCAAATCTGCAATACTTTGTCGGAACTTCTTATCCATGACGGGAGCCGGCAATATTGATCCTCGCAAGAAGTCGATGAGTTCGGTCGGTTGCGAGTTGAAGGCAGCTCTTGCTCGAGCCAGAGGACCTTTGACGAAAAACGGCAATGGTAGTCTCGAGGTATACAGAGCTTCCAGGTACTGCTTGGTCAATTCTTCGAAAGGGCTTGCAGGCGACATAGCCTTGGGTGAGGTCGGCAGGGCAGACTCCGCCGTAGCCAGTCCAGCGTCGACTGCTTCCGGTGCAAGCTGCAACGTGGATGCAGCTGGGGCTCTTACCTCTGTCGACGTGTGCAGGCATAGCTTTGGTATTACCGATTTGCCGGCGTCTGCTTGTGGCAAGTTCTGATCAACGTCGATTCGAGCATTGTTCCACCACGGGGTTCCCTCTTCAAGCGGCTGCAAAGCCTGCCTCTTGCGCGGAGACTGTGCGGTTGGTATATCCTCGCCTGTCTTCCTCGTCAAGTGCAACGCCTTGACCCATGAGAGCAGTCTGCACAGCGCATACCGTCTCGTCCGCACTCGTTCAACAGCGTATAGTCGTGCTTCGTGCAGCTCTTCAACAATCAATACGGCATCTCCATCGGCGTGAGCCTCTTGAGCTTCCAGTACGGGCACATGGGCCGAGAACAGTCTGCTGCCATCGTCCGCAGTGTCCAGATAGGCAAGCGGCAGTCGAGATCTCGGCAATAAACATAGCGGTGTGAGTGTACGGGGACTGGCGAGCACGTCAAGCGAACCGGACTGCAGAGCGTCAACGAGGCTTTCACAGCATTGGCCGCTGTACTCACGCGTATGCTGAAGGGCCGTCGGTCGATGGCAGACACGCCTACCTCGTCCCGCCTTCTTTTGCGCGTCAAGTCGTTGGGCTTCGCACTACTCTCCTCGCTCGTGTCGCGGTTCAGGCATGCGTCGTTATGAAATGACATGCTCTCTGACAATCGGCCGTGACAATGACATGTCGTCTGTCATATCCCCGTCCATTCGTGTCCAGCGGCAGCAAGCAATACCGGCTGCGTGATCGCGATGTTGGATGTTTGGTGCAGCTCTCGGCGAATTCCCGGATCGTCGATGTGCCCACTGCACGCGCCGGAGACATGGACGCGACACGTCTCTGTCTATGACGATGCGCTTTCACATGCTCATTGCGACATTGGTCGCATGCGCGATGGACCCTCTGCCACCACCTACATGTACTCTTCATGGCTTTGAAGCACCGCCAGAGCCACCCAACAGTGGCACCCCTCCTACAATTGCCTCTCGAGCTACGAAACCAGGTCTATTCGTACCTGCTGCCATTGGAGAACGTCAGCCACCCGCTTCCCTCGGTAGGCATCACGAGCGTGTCGCATCGTCCTCCCACAAGTGCACTCCTCAACATTCACCCCACCATAACAGACGAACTACTCGACTACTTTTACACCATCTCGACCTGCTACGCATGCATCGTGTGCGACTTGCAATGCCGCCGGCACTGATCCTGTGCTAGGAAGCTGGTGTTTAGCCATGCCTTCAACTTCTTTCGCGTGGACCCCGAGCTACGACGTCTCGAGCAAAGCCCCAGCTTGGCCTGCATCCGCAAGATTGAAGTCGTCTTCTTCTGCCCTGTGCTGTCACTGCAAAGCTATCCAACTTTCGCTCTCGATCTCTTCTGTGCCGGGATCCGTAAAAGAGCATCCAGAGCATGCGACGTGATGAACAAGGCGCCGAAGCTGAGAACGGTCGTGGTCAGTTGGTGTGATTCGACCTACACCGGCGATTGGCAAGAGAAGGCGAAGATCCTGACACCACTACGCAACTTGGTCGATGCCGGGGACAGGCAAGCATCTGTGACGTTCAAGGTGGGCAAAGTCACCGGGCCCGAAGACCTAGATCGTGCGGACTTTGTGGCTGCCCTCAGGGAAATCCTCGGCGCTGGGCAGAAGCTGGATTGTGGCAATGACGGCACGGAGGACGCTTCGCAGAATCTGAGGATGCTGGCATTCGACCCGCGACAGGAGAGACAGTGCCAGCTGTCTCCAAACGCCGGCAGCTACCCCAGGGCCGGCACGATTCGCAGAGGATGGAGGGGCGCTCCGCCTTTGATGGCAGCTCCTGTAGAACTTGACGCACATGTAGGGCCTGGCGAGGAGTCCTCATCAGCTGCCTGCGCCACCCCCTGCCGCACTTCAGCGGCTTGAACAACCGAGCAAAGCAGCCTTGCATCAATGGTCCCGCTCCGCCGCGTATACTGGCAGGGCAACCAGATCTGATCTTTCCGTGGTGTCGTCTGGACGGGAATGCAAAAAAGTCTACCAATAGCACTCCTGCCCTGATTCGAACAAGGATTACCTTCGCCGGAAGAAGGCGTGCTACCATTACACTACAGGAGCTTGATTATTATTGGCCATGGAGGCAGCAATCTTCTCAAGACAGAAAACACTTCTGCTTCGTTTGACGCCGGTTCGACGGTTTTCTGTGCGTCCGTGCGATGCGGGCATCCGTCTTCCGTGGCACAGGCTCTGCCATCACAAACAAAATCCAACAAGTGAAGCGGAGCATAGCAGCAGGAAACGAGAGAGAGACGTGGCGCGCTTGTCCTGCGGCAGGAAGCAACGCGCACGAATGGTGAGCATGGCATACGTCCGTCTGCTCTGCTCTCCGGCAGCGGCATCTGAGTTCCCTTGCAGCTGAGTACTCCCGTCCTGCTGGCCGTCCGACTGCGTTGTCGCCCAACCGTCTCGCACCATTCGATCAAGTCGACATTGAGGACGAGTATGCGACATGCATACGACAGATGTTGCTAAGAGCTTACGCTCAAAGGAGGCCTGTCTAGTCGATAGGTGAGGAGTACCGGAGGCATGTCGAAAGGCGAAAAAGCATGTGAATGTCGGAGGTGTCCTCGCTTGAGCTTCACTTGCCAGCGTTGACGGTTCCACCATCGCACTCTGGCCAGATGCCGGATATTGATCAAGTCGACTGTCGGCAATGCCCAGTGCTGCTGATGCCCGCACGATCGAGGCTGCTCAAAGCCGGAAGAAACAGATCATGCAGTCAAGCAGTGCGATGCACAGGCATACACATGCCAGAGCACTACGAGATCGCCGTCATGGCGCGCAAGCTCATATGCAGTGCCATATCACATTCCGGAGCTAGACATGCTGGTCGAGGGCTCCAGCTTTCAACGCTCATCAGCTGCCAACGTTTGCGGCCCGTCATTTGGCGACCGCAGTGCTCAGGTGTGACTCTGATACATGTCGATCTCTGTCCATGCTTGAGACATGGATTCACCAGGTTTGGGCAGCAGAGGCACGTTCGTTTGGCGTCGAGAAATTGGTCCGGCTTCGAAAGCACTCGGGCAGCGAAAGATGATATCGATAGCATACAGTCAGACTGCGAATGGCACGGCAGCACTACGGGGCCTCGGCCGTCTATGTTGGCTAGGTATCACGCCTGGGCATCGACCTGTCCCAAGGCAGAGCATTCGGCCCTAGAGTAGTATGAATGGAGTCTACGGGTTACAGCTACTGCCCGGCGAAGGTGACGACAAATTGAGGGTATGTACGGTTTTGGTGCACGCACGTGGAGCCCACCGTCGACTGCGTGCGTACGCAGCTGTGTGCACATAGGCTGAGGTCGTCGGGATCGACATCAGCGAAGCTTCGCTTAGCGGACGCGGGTCGATCATGGTATCCACCGCCCCTGCAAGTGTAGGCGAATAGAAGTCGTCTTTCTTGGCACCAGACAGGTAGTCCTACGGCACGTCATATCGTGCTTGTGGCACTGCTCTTCGAACCACGATTGCGCAACGTTCCTCCTTGGCGTCAGACTAGGTTATAGCAACACTCACCCATACGAAAGCTAAGAACAACCGACTTGCATCGCGAGAACTCAGATAAGCATGTCGCCCGGTAAGCTTCTTCTAGGATGCCCTTGCATCCGCGGTGTGGCTCAACAAAGCTCTCAAGACAGATAAGACGCCGGGAAAGACGTCAAACAGCCTTTCTTGCCACCGACTTCTGCCATCTGTAAGAGCGTCATGATACATGCCAAGGGGTGGCTGCGTACACACATGGATGCGCAACCCGGCGGGCCCTCTCAACATACTTTTGGGACAGTAGGATTAACAAACCGCCTTGCAGGACTGGCCCGTGAAGATCGAGCAAGGCAAGCATATGGATCCACACTCGACCTCTCTGTGAAACCCATACGGCCCTCACGCGTGCCAGTGCTGGCACGCAGATAGGCTGATCGCCATCGCAAGCGCTCGGCATCCGACTCCGCTGGCTCCGGTGGATGGTCTCAGAATGCCACCAGGTGGATCACGGCCAAACTTCGTGACATGACGGTGATAGACGGCGTCAACGTTGTGTGCTTATTAGGTGTGGGAGAAAGATTTCGAGGAACGACCACGAGTTGGACCCAGACAACCATGCCTAGCAAGTTCTCCTGGCAAACTGCTGCCCTACTTGCTTGCCTTCATGCGACCCGGTCGTTGGCACAGCAAGCCAAGCCTGTCAACAATCCGATGTGCTCGGTCGCCTCCATGAGTACATCTACACGATAATTCCTTTTTCGATGTGGCATCCAGGGATCTGATACACACTTTCTACTATCAAAGAGTCTATCGCCAGGCCAGCTTCTACTGTGTTGGAGACGAGGCTAGGTTCCATACTTCTTACACCGTTCATACCGCGTGCAATCGCAGCCGACTACGCCACCAATGCCCGTGATATCCTTCCAGGACGGAATGTCCTCACCATCAGATCCAAGATCAGTTCCTCCTTCGCCGGAGCGTCGTGGCTTTGGTCGAGCCGTTACTGCTCCACAGCTTGCGGCGGCTCTGGAACAGACATTCACATTGCAAGGCTACGAACGTCGTAAACAGTCCGTGGGAGTGGACAAGCGGTCACCCTCCGAGGCATCCAAGGCGGACGGGCTGAACGACCTTGGCATGGAATGGACTGTAAGCGTGGCTACATTGTACCCACTGGCCTTGGGATAGTCGTCGCTGACATGCCACATTTAGCCTACAACCCGATCAGACGATCCGCTAACAGAAGTTCCAACTTCTTTCATGCGCTTACCTACATCCTCTGCCTGGCGAGCCTATTTCATGCAAGAGGTAGCGGGGGATAAATGGCTCGAAGCACAACTCCTCCTGATGACCGTAGTGACCGGAATGCTCGATGCCAGTAAGTAAGGGCAGGTGCAGAAGCCTTGATGAGATGCCTGAGACATACTCAGGACGCTCATGGTTTCTGGGCCCTTGGTTTGAGACACTTAGGCTGACATACCTTACCTTAGTGACCTACACCACATACCACGTCTTCACGTCCAAGCAAACAGGCAATACCCTCTTCCTGGCCCTCTACGCCTTCCGCGTCCCAGCTCTCGGCCCAGGCGTTGAGACGAACGTCGGAGTTTCAATTGGAGTCTTCATCGCTGGTGCAATCTTCTTTGGACACATCGGTCACATCTCACGACAGCGAAGGAGGATCTGGCTTCTGGTCAGCAACGCCTTCCAAGCACTCCTCATGCTAGCTGCTGCAGCCGTACGGTACTGGGTCAGCAGACGGGCCACGGGGCCAGGAGCCATGGCAATACTAGCATTGCTCAGTTTCGCGGAATCAGGCCAGATCGCAAATGCTTTGAACGTAGCCATGCCGGAACTCAACACGACCATGATTACTGGAGCTTTGATCCAGCTCTGCACCGATAAAAAGTTCTTCCAGCTAAAGAATGCGAAACGCAATCGACGACTAGCATTCTTCGCCAGCATGATGGCCGGATGTTTTATTGGGGCTGGGATTCTGGCACACTCGACTCCTAGCGCAGCGTTGGTGATTACAGCAGCGACGAAGGGGATCTTGTTCTTTAGCCTCTTATTCAATAGGGGCATGATGAAGAAGAAGAAGAAGAAATTCCAGCTTGAGGACGGGGGCAAGAAGGTGGAAGGCGCGGTGACGCCAGTCAGTAAAGTTCTATGGGGTGATTAAGGAAGAGAACTTATGACTTGATGCTTGTCACGGCTGCTGAGGCGTTCTGGGGATTGAAGGTGTACATTGAACATGATCTAGCGAGGCGTACCGGGGTTCTTGTTGGTCGACACAGCTCGAAGCTGTCGGCCAAGCCGAGAGGTCGACATGGCATGCTTTCTTCCGTATCCTCAACGATGCAATTTCATCCTTCCAGATTACCTTGCACCCTCTCTAGGTGCCAGTCTCGTCAATGATATATCAGGCCTCGAGTAAGCTAGTTTTGAACGCAGCGAGGGATACATTGTAGCCCGGCGCAAGGGAAAAAGTGCTAAGCCATTATCTCTTATATACACTAGCAAACTACACAACCTCTGCTGCCTGCAAGAGGTGACTGCCTCGGGCATGCAATAGCCAAATGCTTTTTTCTGCGACGTGCACCACATAAAAGGATTGAGCACGATGCATACTCCTCCACTAATCATGTCTCCGCTGCGTATGGGTATCAAGGGATAACGAACTCCGTGTCTTGGTTGGCGGCCATCTCCGCAGCGTCTTTACAGCCAGTCGATGCGTGGACAAGTACGCCTGTCAACGCCCGAGGCTGCGTCCTGTTGTAGTTTCTGATCTTCGAATGAATGATACTGCCTAAAGCCATCTTCACCACGGGGCGTCGCTAGCGCAGTCCAATGACGCTCTGCAAGATCGTGTTAGCAGAAGAGGTCGACCTGGTTCACTTTCCTAAACATACCATCTCCAACGTCCAAACTCTTCGAATCCACACTTTGAGATTTCCTTCGACGCCCTCAACGTTGTCCAGCTCCACGCCTTCCCACCAACATCTCCTCGCAGGTTTCCGCCAGAAGAGTAGCAGCTTCTGTGCCATACCAACAGCATTGGCAGCGCCAGCAGTGTCACCCTTGATGTCAGTGCGCAGGCGTGCCAACGCTATAGAGCAGATGACGGCTTTTTGTGGCTCTGCAGCTCTGTGACCCCATGTGTCTTCGTGATTGAAGCCGCTGAATCCGTATCAGAAGATGTTACTAGGCAAACGCGCGGAATCAAAAGAACTCAACTCACCCTGCGGTAAGCATCTCAATCAGATGCTGTTCCGTCGTACCAGGTTCCTCGCTCTTGCGCAGGCCAGAGAAGATGCCGTCCTGCTTAAGTAGTGCCCGGCTTGCGGCACGCTTGATATTGATCATCTCCATTTGCTCAATGTCCTTACGCGGTGGAATGGCGTAGAAGTCGAGATCCTCTCGCAAGACAATGATGCCTGCTCTGTCCTGCAGCATATCTCTCGCATTGCCAGCCATGGGCTCGATCGGCATAGTGCTTGGTGCAAGCGGGTCGCTGGTGGGATTCGACTCTTCAGATGTTTGCGGTATGGTTTGTGCAACATGGCGGAAGAACTCCAGCATGTATTGCAACGACATCGGATCGTACTGCGAGAAATAGACAATGTCAGATAAATATACATCAGAGTTGGACATGACTTTTTGTATGTCATTGACAGTGACTGTGTTTTGGGGTTGTACCTGCGCAATAGCGCGAGGTTTCTGGGTGTGCCTTACGTCGACTGGGTAGACGTCGCCATCGTGGTAGCTGTTCATGTGGCCATCTGGGAGCAGACCGTTGGGGAACAGCGACAACAGGACGAACTCTGGTAGCGTCAGAAGCTCATCGCGGGAAAGAGTGAATCGTGTGCCTCTGTTGCACGATGTTAGTAGACTCCTCGTTCAGACATTGCAGGGGCAAACATGCCGAAGCTCCAAGGTGATGTTCTCATCCGAGCCTGTAGCATCGTCAGCCAAGGTCGCGCTCTACGTGGAGCTCAATGCCTACCTCCGCTGAGCGCAGTGTTTATGGGAGCTGGTCCGCCCTGCTGGACTTGTGTGATAATGCTCGCTCCTCCTCCTGCAGCCGCCATGACGTATGTGAAGCCGTCGAGCGGACTTGAGCCTTCTGTATATGGTGGTGGTGGCTCTCCGTCGTCTAGATCCTTGCTAGACTGGCCGTCCTTGGTGTCGCGTGATAGCGCAGCCTTGGTCTCTGCAACGACTGTAGAAGCTCCTGGGGAGCCTTCTGTCTCTTCAAACGGTGGTGCTGGAGGTTCGAGGGGGGCAGTCGCGGTGAGCGATTCCGACGCGCAGCTGGCGGTGACGAGCGCGCTGTACGGGTCGGCGTCGCAGGGCTTGGGAAAGTATCGCGCGGGAAAGTTGTGGGAATGGAAGGGAGGAGGGGATTCCGGCGACGCTGAGGACGGCTCGTCCAGGCGCTCCTCGGTCTGCTGTGCCTGTACGGGTGCGGGTGCGGGTGCGGGTGCGTGTGCCTGTGAGCCCAGCCGGAAGTGCGAGTCGACGTCGGTCTTGAAGATGCCGAGAGGGGCGGGGCGGAGAGAAGGGGTGGAGTGCAAGGAGGAGGCGTCGTCTGAATCCACGCTGGCGGGCGGTGTGGTGTTTGCGGCAGAGGCGCTTTACATGGACGGAGACAAGCAGGCTGGGCAGTAGCTACTGCAGTGGTGAGTGGTGAGTGGTGAGTGGTCAGTGGTGACTAGTCAGGCTGGCGGTGGCGCTTGCTCAATGGCGGTGCGGTGCGGTGCGGAGTGGGCGGTGCAGGCGGTGCAGGCGATGGCAATGGAAATTGCACGTGTAGCTAGTTCTTCATGTAAGGTTGACAGTCCTACCGGCTGCGGCTGCTGGTGTCGTCGAATGGGCAAGGCAAGGTACATGTACCGAAGGGTGACAATCCGTCGGACCCAGCTCCTAGCGTATCTTACATGCATTCGTCCAAAATCACTACAACAATGGGTTATAATGCCAGGACTCAGGACTGCAGCTCAATGCCAGCAAAGACACGGACATTTACATCCACTGTCCTTTGGGGCGTCGACTTGGCGACCGCCTCGCATCGTATCAGAAGGAGCCATCACGATACGGCATGTCCTATTTCGTACTATGTACTCACTCTCATACATCAGGCTGGCTACTCCTTGTTAAAATCGATGACAACGCGTCCGGCGACCTGTCCGTTCCTGAGAGCCTGGACAGACTCATCCCAGCGCGAAAGACCTCTGACTTCGGAGATGCCCTTTAGCAGACCACGGCGAGCATACTCCAGCGCTGCCGCCGTGTCCTGCATGGTGCCGACGAGCGTGCCTGTTCCAGTCTTGTAAGCGACTAGGTGACGACCATCGAGTGCAGGGAAGTGCTCCACTTACCAATCACTCTCACGTTCTTGAGCACAAAGAAGCTGGGGTCGGTGCCGAGCACGACCTGCCCGGCTGGAGGTAAAGCGATGCACATGATAGTGCCGCCAACGCGATCCCCAAGGTAGCTGAACGCGTCCTTGTACGCTTGATACGCCGTCACCAGCACACCGTGCGCGCCTACGCCATCTGTGATCTCCTTCACCCGCCCTGCTGGATCTTTGTGTTCGGTAAAATCGACGAATTCCTCAGCTCCAAGCTCTTTCGACAGCTTCTGCTTCGCAGCTCCGCCATCGACAACAATCGGCCGCATGCCCATGGCTCTGGTGGCACATCATCAGCCCGTGACGGATACCATGTCGGTCCGTCGCACTCACTTTGCTAATTGCACTCCCTGGATACCAACGCCGCCACCCCCGCCAGGGAATACAACCCAGTTGCCTGGCTTCAACCCGGAGTCGACCAGTGCACGATGCATGGTGCTTGCAGAACACATGATCGGCGCTGCCACCTCGTCTGGCACGCCATCTGGAATCCTTGAAGTGTACAAAGCAGGAGACCTCACATACTGTCGATAGGATCCTTCCGCCATCAAGCCTGTGTGAACTCCCTTTAGACAGTAGTTCTCCTGCGAAACAGAGCGTGTCAGCTATACTCGAAGAGCCACCCGCCACCATCTCGGAGACTCTGGCTGGGCAGGTACGGGCAAACACCGCTTCGCAACACCGAGCACTTACTCTACCGGTCCAGCATTGTTCGCAGTTGTGGCACACGTCCCATATCGGCTTGATGCCAGCTCGATCACCGACATTCCAGCCCTGGACATTGTTCCCGACTTTCACAACTACGCCTGCACCTTCGTGACCCGCACACTTGGTGCCGAATTGAGACATTGGTGGCACCGCCCAGTCGTTCATCATGAAACTGGGTTGGCATATTAGCACATGTCTTCCACATGCAATCCAATCCGGGCTCACTGGACATCTGACATGCACAGCCCAGTGCAGTTCAGCCTGAGAAGTAGCTCGCCAGCACCTGATATAACATCAGCAATGTGCCCACCGCCATCACATTAATGCCTTCCGCACTGACCTGGCTCTGGAACCTCCACATCCTGCACCTCAACGTGGAAATCTGGCCCTTCATTTACGACAACTCCAGCCTTGCCAGTCTTTGGGATCTCGACATCAGTCATGCTGTGTGATGAATTCCAATTCTTTGCTCAGAGCCCAATACGCTTAGCGATAGTTTATTCATTACAGAATGAGCACTCAAGGAAAAGTGCCCTACTTATGTGGCCACTCTCAGACGAGCCATCTGATTACGATACCTTGGGTATAAGTTGTACGCCTCGGACCACCATACCTGTGTGCCGCGACTCCTTCAGGCGGGGTAGAACAAGATCCAGTCCCACACGCGTGCATCTTTGCATGGGCCTGCCAAGCGCGAGTCCTGGGTCAAAGCTCTTTCCAGATGGTAGCTGGGGCAGAAACCCAGGAACAGACTTGCGACATTTCAAAGGCGAGCTCCATCGCTGGGAAGACAGTCATCACCGACAGCCGGCGAACCCTTTATATCCACGATGGCCATCAAGGTATTGCTTTCTACACCAGAGTCCTCATCACTCTCTTCGCGGCCTTGCCTTGCTTTGCTCGTAGCGATTGGGCCTGACCTGAACACCTTGCAGTGGCGCACGTGGAGAGCGGGAGCGACCCCGCTGCCCTAGTCATGGCAAATGCTATTTGACGCGTACGGCTCTGCTATTTGGCATGTACGGATCTAGCTCAACCTATCCGGGGTTCTTCGGCAAAGCTCCACCACCTCTTTTAGAGGGGTAGCTAGCCACTTCCAAATCTACTTAATACTAGCTACTTAGTTCTAAATTATTATAACGTAAAGTACTAGTAAGCTAGAAACACTAGTAAGCTAGGATTTTTGTCTTAGTACAACTAACTCGCATTCTTTATTAATTGTTTTCACTACTAATAAATAGAGAACTAGTAAACTTAATACTCTTATCCGATTTAGAATTGTTCTCTTTATCTTCCTAGTACGTTCGTACGTTATAGCTAGTCCTACCGTAGTTACTATACCGCCGTCTACTTAGCTAGCCCTCTTTCGTACCCTCTAACCTACGACTCTTCTTTGACTATTCTATAGCCTTTAACGACTTAACGACTACCTATAACGAGCTAACTCTATACTCTAAGACCCTACCGTACTAGAGACGATTTCGTTTACGAGATCGACGCTTTATAAGAGTCTTAACTTATCGTTTAAGCTTAGAGTTACGAGCTCTAAGAAGCGTATTCTCTTATAGCATTACTTTACTACCTTTTATAAGCTAAGAGAAGCTATTATAAGCTGTTTTGAAGTTACTTAGTATAGCGTCGTATATAAGCTTAGATTACGACGTAAACTCCTTCGAATTACTCGGAGTTTAAGACTACTATAATGTCGTCTAAGGCGGGGGTAATCCTAGCGGAGTTCGTAGGCGTATATTAACGCGATTAAGTACTACTTACGCGTTAATAGAAACTAACCCTATAGCCTTAAAGGCCTTCTTATAGTTTAACGCGTATAATAGCGCGCGTACTATAGGGTCTAAATAAGAGAGTTATTGTTCTACAAAGCTATAAAAGAGGAGCGCGAGGCGCGGCGAAGTTATAAAGCAAAGCTAAGCCGCGCTAACCCGATACGGAAGGTCTGTAGTTCACCCGGGCCGACGTAGCTATAGTAAGGGGTCGCGGGCTACCCGTAATAGTACCCCCCCTCTCAAAATACGTCTTAGTCCTCTAAGCGTTATCTATCTTATACGGCCACTTACTCGTACTACTCTATAACCGTACGAAAGTCTAATTATCCTCTAATACCTTATTATCGTCTAGTAATATATCTATATCCTGTCTATCTATAACTAGCCTATCCGCGACCGGCTCTCTTCGAGAAATATACTACCTAGTTAGCTAGTTTGCCCTAGACCTAAGTCTATCTTCGGCTAGTACTCGCGTATAGTCCTTAGAGCTAAGGTTAGGTATTATTATAGGCTCTATAGGTTTCACTCGAGTATCGGTATAACTACCGGTACTATCGTAGAGCTAAGGGTAGTAGGTAATACCGGAGCCCTTAGTTAAGACAGTAGGCTTTCCCGTAACCTAGCTAGTATTGCGGTATGTAGTAAATATATACTAAGTAGATTCTATTAGAGGCATAGCTCGAGACAACTTATTCGTAACGGTATTACTATTAACCCTAATCGTGTTAAGCCCGAGGACCTTATTACTTAGGAGGACCTAATTAGATAGAGCTACGAAGCCTATAGGCGTAGATAACTCCGGCCGGTTAGAGTAAAAGTCTGTAATAGCGGCGGCCGCGTGTTTAAATATGTTCTTAGCCGGTTACTAGGTCTTACTATCCTCCTTATTCTAATATCTAAGCCATTTCACCTTATACTAAGTATCTACTTTACGCTTCTACCCCTTCTTTACTTTACCTACTTGCTTATAGGTATATATATCTAAGATCTTCTCTACCTTATATATATATATAGGTATTACGACTATATTAGCGACTATATCGGCTTCTATAGTATCGGGCTCGATAGTTATCGGCGGTAGTAGTACTAGATACTAGCCTTCGAGTAGTAGGAAGTTAGGATAATCGGCTCGCTAAAGTAACGAAGTGTAAAAGTAGTTATCGAGTCCTACTATAGCGTCCGATAATCTCAGTTTATATAAGAGCTTAGCTAGCATAACTTCTATAATCTAGTACGGGCTAGCGTATCTTCTATCGAGCTTCTTAGATAGTTAAGTCGTACGGATGTTCTTAGTACTTAGGTATACCTAGTCGCCTACTTTATAGTCTAGCGGGATGCTTCGGTAGCGGTTTACTACTTTAGCTTAGAGAGCTTATAACATCCGTATATTTTCTTAAAGGTGCTTATAAAGGTCGTAAATCCGGCGTATAAAGGCTTTAGCCGATCGCGTATCTAGTCGCTAGAGAGTAGTCAGTCCTCCCTCTTTTCTAGCGCTTAGGTCTACGCGCTCTATAAACTTAGGGTTATAGCCTAAAGTAGCGTAGAATAGCGATATACTAGTAGCTTTAGAAAGGTAGTTATTAATCGCGAACTAAGCTAGACAAAGCCATTCTACCTAGTTATCTTATACCTCGTTAGTGAATATACGGAGGTACTGTTCTATTACTTAGTTAGTACGTTCCGACTGTCTATTAGTTTCTAGGTAGTATAAAGGACTTAGCTTACGACTTATACGAAGTATCTTATAAAGTTTTTTCTAGAAGGTAGCAATCTATTACTTACCGCGGTCTAAAGTAATAGTATTAGGAAATCCGCGTCGGGAGAATATATACTTAAGGAAAAGTCTTACCGTATTCTATATAGTTATCGCTCCGATCGGAATTAGCTCGACTTCCTTCGTTAGCCTATCTATTACGGTCATAATATTGTTATAGGTTATACTATCGAGGGTACTATTAGGAAGTCCGACTACGAAGTCTACCGCGATATACCTCTAAGGTCGGTCCGGTACTAAAGGTAGGTATAATAATCTAGGTAGCTAGGAAGAAAACTACCGGCTACTTATAGAAAGACACGAGGTATACGAGGAATAGGCACGTCGACACGGCGCCCGTTTCGCCCCGGAAAAGTACTAGCTTATCCACTTTAGCAAGGTAAGAACCTACTATAATATATAAGTAACGGTAACTATCTAGGGTTACGTAACGAAGCCCTCTCCCGAATTACAAATCCTAGGAATCTAGCTAGACCCTAAGCTTAGCTAGAACCCCTAGATTAGGAAAGCCTAGAATAGAGCCTAGGTTAACGAGGCTATAATAGCTAGACTCACAACGTTAATATAGGGAGCTACGTTTAATAAGGTAAGGATTATATACAAGACGATCGTAAAACTAGTAATGCTCTACGGGGCCTAGATATAGGGGATAGGAGGAGTAGGTAAACCGATCCCGAAGCAGATAGAGGGACCCCTAAACCGGACGTAGGCCGCGAACCTTAGACGGATACTAGGAGCCTATAAGACAACGCTAACGAGAGTAGCGGAGGTAGAGATAGGGTCCCGCCTAATTAAATATTATATTAAGGGAATAAGGATCTAATACGCTAGAAAGACGGCGGATTATCTAGTATAATAAGCTATTCGGGACTCTATAGAGAAGATCGCTAGGAGGTACGACCGACTACCTAGCCTTAGGGTACGTTAAAGCTAAAAGCAAGACGACCTACGTACGTTTAAAGTCGTCAAGCGAACCTAGGAGTAGCTAGAGAGGAAGGAGGAGGAGGAAAAGGTACGGAGGAAAAAGGGTAATAAGGCAAAGACGTAAAGCCTTATAGAGTAGGTAGCGGGCTACCTTTAGGAATAGGAATAGAAAGAGAATCCCCTACTAAATCGAGGACCCCTAGCCTTACGCCCCTTCTAGAGACACAACTACCTACTCTACCGTGACCTAATAAGGGCCGAAGTAAGTATCGCAATATAGATTAGGTCCGAATATATCGGGTTAAGGGCCTATCTATATAGAAGGTAAGTCCCGGACGTATATAGCCTAGTATACTAGTATGACTACCCGTTATAGAACCCGGAGTATATAGATAGATAGATTATTCATTCGCCTGTTTTAGTGCCCTATGGCCTATGCAGGTCTCTCGCTATTTAGGTCTATTTGTGTAGGTAGGAAACCCGATTAACGGATGAAAACCTCCTCGTCTTTGCCCTCCTCGTTCTTTCCTGTCTTGTCCTTTCGTTCTCCTTCCTTCAGGGTACGCTAGTGTCATAGTTGTTACCCTATGACTACCTTGCCCGTAACCCTGGTGATGTCCTCCTCTCGATTCCCTTTCTCCCTTCTGTTTCCCCGGCTCTTCTCTCTCTCTCCCTCCTCTCTATCCACCTTTCCGTTTCTACTGCTAGGGAGAATTGCTCTAGGTAGTCCTCGTTAAGGATCCATCTTGTCACTCTCCTTATATCTTGTCTGTCCTGGATGATGGCCTGGTATTGCCTGTCTCTTGCCTTCGCCCTCCACTGGCTTCTCCCTTTTACCCACTTAGTACAGTTCAGCACCATGTGCTCCGGGTTTTGGGATAGGTAGCTATAGGGGCAACGTTTAGAATCGTATCCTAGGACTCTTCTTTGGTACAAGTATGCTCTCAGCCCAATGTGCTCAGAGCGAATCTGGATAGCTATGCTTGCTTCCGCCCTCTTCAGGTCTTTATAGATAAGGTAGTTATACCTCCCGAAGGTCCTGGCCGCTAGTGGGGCTCCTGGCCTCACCGGTTTTTGGTTCTAACGCGTTTCCTATAGGTGACCTGCGATCCTTTCTGCTTGGCTTTGCTTCTTTTTCCCTTTGTCCCCTGTGTTAGCTTGCTCCCTCAGAGCTTCTCTCTGTTCAAGGGCTGCTAGGATTTCCTGTGATGTTTTTAGGTCTGCTTCCTTCTGTGGGATCATATGTGGCCGGTTAGGTCTTCTCCTCCTCTCCTACTGGGTTCTTATCCTTTGAGTAGCTGCTTAGATGGTTCCCTAGGCTGGGTATGCTGATGTCTTCTCTGCGTATTGACACCTCATGCCCTGGAGGTACTCCCTGATAGGGGCTGTACCTGATTCTATTTCCATTGTCCTGTGAGGGGTTGACTTGTATGCCCCTAGTACTCTCTTTAGGCAGGCTGCCTACGCTCTGTTAAGGGGGTCCTCAATTCTCTTCGGGATGTGTTTTTCCGCTGCCCAAATTGCTGCTCTATATAGCATTGCGGGCTTGACAATAGCCTTGTACATAGTCTGGGCCTTTGTGAAGGTCGCCCCCTAGGTTGACGCAGTGAGTCTCTCGATTGATTGTCTGTTAGTGTCCGCTCTCGCTTGCGCCTTCTTCACTTGTGGTCCCTAGCTGAGTTTCGGGTCTAGCTATATCCCAAGGACTCTGAGTTCCCTTGTAGGATAGGTCTCGAACCCCTAGATTTTTACTAGTGCTACCAAGTTGTGTTTTGTCTTTACCTTGCTAAAATGGATAAGTTGGTACTTGTCCGGTGCGAATTTTGCCCCATGCTCTCTTGCCCACTTTTCGCATTGTCTATGTCTCTCCTCTAGGAGTGCGCAGTTTTCCTCTGTGGACCCCGACCACGCTAGGATATTCGTGTCATCTACGAACCCCGATGCTGAGGTGTTTGCTGTTTCTAGGAGTGGGGTCAGGTCGGCCATAAAGAGGAGGAACAGAATTGGGGAGAGTGTAGAGCCCTATGGGATGCCCGTGTTCGCAATTAGGGTCTACGGGGCTTTGAAGGACCCTAGGAGGATCTGGGTTGTTCTGTCCTTAAGGAATGACTACACAAAGTGTACTATCTAGGCTAGGATGCTTTTCATTCTGAGGATATGTAGGAGCCTTGCGTAGGACACATTGTCGAAAGCCCCTAATATGTCTAGTGAAAGCAGTAAGGCTACCTTGTTGTTGCTATAGTGCCAGATGTGTCTGATTTGCTCTGTGATCAGTTCGACTGCTGTGAGGGTAGATCTCTTTTGTCTCCCCCCTATTTGCGTTACCGGGAGGAGGTTGTGTTCTTCTACTATTCCGGTGAGCCTTATAGCCACGACCTTCTCTAGGAGCTTCCCTAGTGTGTTCAGCAACGCAATTGGTCTATATGACTTTAACTTGGTATAGTCTTCCTTTTGGGGTTTCCTTAGGACGCAAGTTAGTGATTGCCTAAAGGCCTTTAGGCAATACCCCTACTTCATGCACTAGGTAAAGATTGGCGCAAGCACTGGAGTGATAAGGCTGCTGCTAGCTTTTAGGTAACAGTTAGGGATCTTGTCTGGGCCTGGGGCTTTGTTGCCCTTCAGTTTCTTGATAATGTTTCCGATCTCTATAGTAGACACTTGCTAGTTAGCCTCCCTTAGCGGAGGAATGTGTGTTCCTAGGATGTTGCTTAGGTCTGCCTCTACCTAAGTCCCGAAGAAGTGGTCTGCGAATGCTTTCGCTTTCCCTATCGGAGTGGTTTGCGTTTCCCCGTCTTGGTCCTGTATTAAGGGAAACTAGGGCGGGGAGTTTCGTTCCTCGTCTAGTTTCCTAGCCCATTCTGCTAGTCTCCAGATTTGTTCCGGGTGTTCTGTGATCATCCCTACAGTTGACCTCCACTCCTGCGTCTTGTCTCTTCTGATCTGCGCCTTCTTTGCTTTGCACGCGTTGTTATAGGCTTCCTAGTTTGCTTAGGTGCGTCGTTGCTCCTATCTCCTTCTTGCTCTCCTTGCCTCCTTGACTTTGGCTGTGCACTCTAGTGTCCAGTATAGCTTCTAGTATAGCGACCATCTCTTCTTAGGTATATAGGCCTGGGCTGCCCTTTGCATAGCTTCTATTAGCTACTCCACTGCTTGGTCAATCCCCTCCGTTGTGTGTATGTTGTCAATGTTTACCTGTTCTAGTTCGCCTTCTAGCCGCTGCTATACTAGTGTCCACTCGGCCTGCTTCTAGCAGAGCCTCCTCTTAGGTTCCCTCTCCTCCTCAACTGTGAGTTGGATGTCGGTTTGGATTAGATAGTGGTCTAATGAGGACTCTAGTTGGTCATTGACTGTGCAGCTTTCTACCCGTCGTGTTAAGGCGTAGGACATAAAGCATAGGTCTAGCGTGCTAGAACTGTTGTTTCTAGCCCAAGTTTCTGTTCCCTTTGGCGTGATCAAGTCCATTTGGGCTGTTTCCATCTGACCAATAAGCCTCCCTACTAAGAAGTAGTGTGCTAGGGTGAAGTCCGATCCCTACTTTGGGTGATGGAGGTTGAAATCTCCTATTACGATGTTGTGGTTTTGTTGGTCCATTGCTTCCGGGAGCCTTCCTAGCGTATGTAGTTGTGTGCTGCTTCTGGACTCTAGAGGTGGGTTGTATACGCTATAGATCAGGACTTGGCCTTGAGTTGTTTTGAGCTGCACTGTGGTGATATCCCTATCGGTTCTCGGCCAGGCCTACCAGTCCTCTGCTAGTACCTTCTTACTGACATAGATACAAGTTCGTGGGACTCCCTCGGTTCTGTTTATTACTACGTAGTATCTCGGGTCTCGTATAGTTGATGGAATCCTAGAGTGTAGGTTGATCTATAGTTCCTATATTGCTATAATGTGGTGTTCCTCCGGGTCTAAGGCTTGTAGAAAGCTCCTTTGGACCTTGTCTTTGCTTCTGTTCACATTATACTGAATGATTGATAGTCTGTTAGTGTGAGGCATCAGGACATGTTTGTGTCTGGGTCCGTTTAGTCTTGCTATTGGTCTTGCTGTTGGTTTTCCCGTCCCTCCTCCTGTTCTTCCCTTTAGGGTTGGCTCCCTATCATTTGGTTGATTCTTATTTGTCCATTGCTCTGCGCTGCCTTGTACAAGAACGTTAGTCTCCCTATTGCTGGCACTATTTGTAGCTCCTCTTATGGCCGGGGTCTCTTATTCGGGTGGGTGGTTCTCTCTGGTTGTTTCTGTTCACCTACTAGGAACCTGGTTAGTGTTGTTACCCTTGCTTCCCGCGCTCTCCACTAGGCTAATAGTCTAACTGGGCATTGGTTTGACCATGCCGGGTGTTTTCTCCTATATGCTGCGCATCTTGTGTCCTCCTTCCGTTTTTGGCACTCTTGGGTCGCGTGATCACTAGCACAGTGTGAGCAGACTAGTGTGGCTTTGCTACACTTTGGGGCAATATGTCCGTACTGTTGACAGTTAAAACATTGAAGGATTCTGTGGTTGCTCTAATGGATTTCTACATCTAGCCTCTCAAAGTCCCAGTACAACCCTTGGTCTAAGACCTTGTTCGCTTGCTCTAGTGTTGCAACCTATAAGATCAGCGAGGAGGCCCTCTTGCCCTCCTCTATCTTCTTCTTGACCCACGCTGTCTTTGTGATCTATAGTCCTAGTGCTATTACCTAGTTTTGCCTCTGGAGGTTTGGTGTATCCCTTTGTGTATCAAAGGTTTGACCCCATACGCAATTACTATGTACTGTTGATGGGAGACTTTCGCTGTGCTCCCGATCTTCAGTGTCCACTCCTTGTTTATTTCGAGGGCCTTCTTGTCCTGTACGTGTGCTATAAACAGCTTGACCCCTTTGTTGTCTGCCCTTGCCCCTACTATTCCCTTTACTCCGATCTTCTCGACTATCTCCCTCCCGGTCATCTTTCCTATCTCTTCCTTCTCTTTCTAGTCCGTAATATAGACTCGTAGTACTGTGCTTTGAGGGGGGGTAGGTTGGCTCGCGATTGTTGCCTAGGTCGTTGGGCCCTAGGTCTGTCTCGGGTCTCTTTAAGGGTTGTTTCTTGCGTTTCGTGTTGCTGCCTCGATTGCCATGTTGATCGTAGTGCTTGTTTATCGTTTAAGCGCCTTCAGTCCCCCGAGCAGTTCGCTTATTACTCCTTTCAGTGCTCTCTCCGGAAACCTCCCTTCTTCTGCCGCTACCATCTCTTCCGCCTTCTTGCAGAGCGTCCTCCACTCGTCTCCCCCTTGCTCTCGGTCGTCTACTACCGTCGTCGTCGCCATTTTTACCCGGAGTATATAATACTACGGTGCCCGTAATAGGTAGAAGGACGAGGCTAGCAGAGAGCTAAGGTAGTAAGACGCGACTACTAGTCAATCGTAACGGATAAGCGAGACGTAAGACGGATAGTATAGTAGATACTATAGTAGGGCTTTCTTAAACAGTTCACGCTAGCTAGCGAGACGGAGGAGTAGATAGAGAAGAGGCGGGAGGTCAAGGGGTTATAGATAGAGTAGTTATTAGGGCAGGCCTATAATACTAGTATACTTTTAATAAGGAAAACACGAAAGAAGGCAAGGTTAAGAACGTATAGGAGAGGAGAGGGGATTTTTACTCTATAATACGAGTTTCCCCTTTATAACTAGAAGTAGGTAGTATAGCTATATAGGCTAACAGGCTCTATAATAGTATAATGAACAATATATATATATATATATATATATCAACACCTTACCTTAATACCTTTAACTACGCTAAGCGTTATACTCTCGGTACCCCTAGGGATATTATCCGTACGGCTATCGAGAACGACGAATAGGTAAGCCTCGAGAATATATAGAACGAGTTAGACGATAACTTCGGTAAGAATCCTCGAGACATTAAGCTTAAGGCTAGACGCGACCTATACTAGCTAAAGTAGAAGTACGGCTAGGAGTTTAGTAAATATATCGTCGAATACCGCCGCCTTAGCGCTAAGGCCGGTAAGCCTATAGTGTCGTACGAGCTATAGATTAGCCTAAACAAGTTCTAGATAAAGAATATAGAGGACTACTAGCTTATAGACCCCGTTAGCTAGTTTATTTATATCGCTAAAGATAAAGAAGAGGTATATAATACCGTAAAGAGTATATATAGTAAGAGGGACAAGGACTTATACGAGGAGGGGGGGTGCTATTACGAGATAGCCCTTTTTACGAACTGCCTCGTAATATAGTATCGTCGGCCGTACGCCCGCGCGCTAACGGCCGCTAGTGCCCGCTAGCTCGATTCGCGCGACTTTATCTTCTCGCGCTTCTCGCGCTCTCTTAGATAGCTCGCGTAACTATATATATCTTTGCCCGACCCTATTATAGTACCCTCGCCCGTGACACTACGACTAGTACTAGCGATACTAAAGAAGAAATAGAGAGGACGGGTATTTTAGGATTTTGCTCGTTTATAACTTATATACGACGGGGCTACCTAGTACGGCGGAGAAGAACGGGAAATACGGGCGTAATTTTTACTTTCTAGAGTAAAAGGTATAACGTTATTAGTATAGGAAGTTATTATACGGGCTTATATAGAGTATTTTAAAAGTAGGTTATATATTATATATATCTATATAGAATAGACAAGTATTACTCTTAAAGAGGCTATAAATAACTAATTAGTTACCTAATTCTTAGCGTACGTAGCCTTAAGTTATAATAATAGGCTATTACCTATATATATACTTAGATCGCGATAAAAGGTAATATAAACTACGATACGATAACTTAGTAACTAGGAGATACGGCGTAAAAGGAGTACAAGTTATACGCCGGGACTCGTAGGGCGGGAAGGCTCTAGTAATATCGTAAAGAATAAACTCTTTCTTTACTTTTAAGAGGGCTCTCTAGCCGGAGGGCTTTTCCTCTCGTCTCGACTTTTAGTCTTATTATAAGACCCGTATTATATAGTCTAGGACTTAAATAGTACGTTAATAGAATAAATAAATAAAAAATCAATCTATCTAGTTATAGAGACCTCGAATTAAGTCGCTTCTAGAGAGTATTCTAGGTCAAATTATAAGACTTTATATCCTATACTTTTTAAACCCCTCTTAGGGGGTTAAGGGGGTAATAAAAGTCGTTATCCTCGAAGCAATCTAGATCGAACTTCGAAGAGTGAAGCTCTCACGGCCATGTTAGATCTTGTTGCCTAAGGACCTCGAGAATTGCCGGATATAGCCAATCTGGACCCACTCTACATGCCGAATAGCAAAGCCGTACGCGTCAAATAGTATTTGCCCCCAGTCATGGGCCTTGTGTGGACCGGCTGGACCATGCCACTGCATGTGGACCAGCTACTCACTGCTCACGAGTCACAGTGTGTACTACTGGAGTTGAATGTCTCTGCACGGCCAGTCGCCAACAGCTCGTACACTACGCGGGCATGGACGTGTACCACATCTCCACCGTTGAAACATCTTGTTCATTGCTGGGCAAACGTCAACCAAAATCATGGCTGACAAATGTCTCTTTGTGCGACATCTTTGTGGCATTGCAGTGGCCGTTGAAGTCTCATTCTGGGAAAGGCACTGCCACAAAGTGCGGCGACAACGAACAGAATTACCATAGTTTCGTAGGACAAAGACAAGAAGACTCACCATCTGCAACAAAGACTCACCGCCGTGTATATATTCAACAACCTTGCCGGCACTCCAACAGTTCCTCTCCAGTGCCCTCGTCCCCTTTCCTCCACAGTCCGGTTCGCCGAGACCTCACAGGAAGGATCAGGTGAGCATGCGCTCCGTATACGGTCAACGACCACGGCCGCCGTCGGGCGGAATTGGATTCGCAAGGGCTGAGGCTGTGAGCTACCTCCCGATGATTTCGATCACGGTTGAGTTGGAGTCGTGTTCCTCTGTTCTGCCGTAGACGACATCTTTCATCGATCGGCACGTTCTGAGAATGTGGCTTCGGAGAAGGAAAAGTGCATGACCGAGTATTGTGGCGAAAGACCTTTCCGTCAGTGTTATCAAGTGGCCTGCTCCTTCTTCTCCTTCTACCTTGATCATGCTTCAAGCTAGTCCCGCCAGTCTCTTGTTCTTCTTCATCGCCTTCCTCAACGCATGCTCCTTCTCGTCAGCCACCCTCTTCGCATCGTTCAACTGCCTATCCGCAATATCCATCGGTGGCACATTCATCGAGCCATCCCCGTTCTGTGACTGCACCGCCTGCGCATGACCAGTAGCCTGCACGTTGACGTTCCTACCAGCACTTGGAGGAGGCGTCACGGGCGGCATCACGAACTCATTGATGTACTTGCTCGCTTCGTCCACGAGAAATGCACCCTTCTTCATTGTGCTTCCATCTTGCACCATTTGTTCCATGACGCTGACACCTCTTCCGCCGCTGTTTTCGATGTCGCGCCTGAGCTTCTCGAGATCGAAGGAAGGGAGCTTCATCTCATTCTGGGGCTTGGATGGGCGAAAACGAAACTCCTCGGGCATATCCCTAAGTGCCTTCTCAAGCTCAAGGAACCTCAATTCCAGTTCCCTAGTCAAAGCTCGTAGATGTGCGCCAGATGGAGTGACAGTATGTCGATCGAAAGTACGATTGTCGTTGTCGCTGCCACGCTGAATTGCTGCAACTTTACCATTGAGCAGGTCATGAATTTCTTCTTTGGTGAGCTTGATGTTGAAGTCTGACTTCCAGCCCGCAAGTAAGTCCTTTTGTGAAGTATGCTGAGGCGCCTTGAAATGGTGACTGTTAGCCACACGAAACAAACTTTCCACAGATTTTTGAAGCTCTGGTGCTGCGGCTTTGATTTCTGCGATTAGTTGTGCAGCTGTCAAAGTTGGTGTCGGAGGTGGTGAGGGTTGGTATGGAGGTTGCATAGGCGGTGGTGGCGCACGCATTGATCTTGTTGGCGTGGCTGGTTTCACTTCCTTTGGTGTTGACGAAGCCGTATCGGCAACGGGCGAAAACTCTGCAGTGGTCTTGCCAGGTGATGCAGGTCGACTTGCTGTCGGCGTGGAGTCTGCAGTCGCGGTGGGTGCTACTGCTTTCGGCTTTGCCGGACGTGGCTCCTTCTCCTTCTTCGCCTTCTTCTTGCGACTGACGATTGCTTCCTGGGCAGGCTCTTCGTCTGCGGCTTCCTCAACCTTGGCCTTTTCCTCTTCCATGGCCTTGGCTCGCTCTTGCCGTTCTTTCTTCATCTGGCTCTTCGTTTTGGTCCTCACTGGTGCTGAGCCGACCCTGCTTGCCATGGGTGGAGGTGAATTGGCGCGAGACACTGAAGTTGAGGTCAGCGACACATTGTCAGATATTGAGACATGCTCGCTAGATGGCGTGCCTGGCATGTCGATCGAGCCAACACTTGGCTGCCGCGAAGGGAGTTTGTGGGCAGCTATGCTCTTGATGGTGGGCAGGGTAAACTCCTTCGGTGGTGGTGTATCTGCTTTGGGGGTTTGTACAACCCTGAGTGTTCTTGGAACTGTCTTGATCGCAGGTGACGCAACACTAGGGCTCTCCGGCAGCTTGGTAGAAGGTGTCTGTGAGACCGCGTGCGATGCTCTACCCGGCGTGCCGGCCTCAATTGGAGTCTCTGAAGAGACGACATGAGGTTCTTGCTTCTGTTTCATGACAGCCGCCGTGATATCCAGTTTGCCCGGGTGTTTGCGCTTCGATGTGTCGATGGCACTACTCTCGGCTTTCTTTGCGCTCTCAACCTTAGCTTTCGCAACGACACTAGATGAAGATTGCGCTTCGGAAGGCACACGAGCTGATGCTTCTGACGCTGTGGCGACACTCTTGATGATGTCGACATTACTGTCATCAGGCTGGGTAGGCGGTGCACCGAAGTGCTCATCTGCTTTGTCGGATAGGTGCCCCACTCCATCAGTCGTTGACTGGACGGGCTCAGACCCGGCCCCCATTTTGGACTCTTCGGCAGCCTCAGCGGACAAATCATGCTTCAGGTGCGATGATGTAGTTCTAGATGGTCTGGTCGGCGTCTCATCCGGGAGAGCGATGTCTTCCTCTTCTCTGGTCTGCTTGCGTGATGGCGTAGGCCTAGCTGGTGTCCCTGGTCGCAAAGGAAGCGCAGGCAGTATCTGGGAGGCAGTCCTACGCAGACTAGCTCTGCTTGAAGGTCGAGAAGTTGGTCGAGACGATGACCCCTCGAGATCTGGTAGGGCATTGGGCCTTGTCAACCCTGGCGGCACGGTCGGTGTCGAGCGACGATTCTCGTTGGCCAGTTGGCCCCCGAAACCTGGTGGGATTGGCGGCGTGGAGGTGCGAGACTCGTCCAATAGCGATATGCGTGATGCTATGCTGTGATGTCTGGAGGGCGCGAGGGGAGGGAACTCGGTGTCATCTGCGCAGCAGGTCAGCATGATATCCCAAACTTAATTGCTTACAGTTGCGGCGTATGTCCTTCTCTTGTCATGCATGGCGGCAGCGGCAGCGGCGAATGAAACACCCACACCAAATAGAACGCTCGAAATCTAATATACATTTCACGTCTCTCGTCAAGTCATGCGCGTGTGGAAGTGAGTGTAAAGCTATCAAGCCGTTGTAACTAGCTTTCCGTCAATCTATCAGCCACTAAAGAAGAAGCCGTGAGATACGTACAAGACGTGTCATGACGAGAGACGTGAACGAAAGAGAACGCCTGCCGCAAACCAAAAAGCTGCTCTGTGCCTGCTCCTGACATCAGGCCCACCATGTAGGTGGTGGCCGCTTTCGCGTCATGCTGCTCGATTTCGAATGCGCTGGTCTGCGTCCAACACTTGGCGCTGATCCAGTTATCTTCCCAGCCCCATAAACACCATGCAGTAAATCCAGCGAAAGCTGGCCGCTCAAGCAGAAACAAAACAAAAGTCGTCGCCACATATACAAGCCGAACTGCCGAAATAAAGATAGAACGCCGCATCTACCAACGTCCGCCATAACCGCCGCCGTGCATGACCGAGTACATGTTATTTGCAGCGCCCGACTGACCAGCGAATGCGTTCCCGCCGAGCCCACTCGGACCTTGGTGTAGCCGTGCTTGTAGCAGATGACTGGCGCTGGGGTCTGCGACGTCGACGACACCTCCTCCCGATGAGGAAGAAGTGTTAGCGTGACGGTGCTTCTTGCCCTTTTTCTTGCGCTGTTTTTCACCATCACCATAAGCACCAAGGGACGGATAGGGGGAGGCAGGGAATGCATTGGACTGGGCAGGAGGATACGCCGCGTTGGGGTGGGTATTGTTGTAGTTGGGAAAAGAGTGTAACTCACGCTTGGCATCCACGCCACCGGCTGCGCCGTCACGACCGCGCATCAACTCCCTGTAGTAGTTGTCTTGCTGGTTGCGAGGAGTGCCAGCGCTGTATTGAATGCCTCCGGTCGCGAAGCCATGACCTTGGCCAAATGTGAGATTGCCGCTGACAGGAGGTGTCCCAGTCGTCTTAAGGCCGGGTGGAGGGCCGGTTACGTTGCTGCTGTAAAACTGCCCGTGTGGTTGCTGGTGCTGTGCGCTAAAGTGATTGCCACCTGCCGGAGGCATCATCGAAGATTGTTGATTCATAAGTTTGGGGTTTGCTACTGGCTTCACAGCCGCAGAAGCCGAGGAAGAGTCGTTAGCGAAGGAATATCGTGAGACGTTCCGTTGGTGTCCAAGTGGCTGAGAACTTTGCTGTTGAAGTGGTGCCGAAAATGCGGTGGATTGCTGCGTCCCGGAATATGTGCCTATGGTATTTGGCTTCAGCGTCTGCAAGAGCATTTGTTGATGCTGTTGGGGTGTGAGGCCACGGTCACTAATGCCTGGGCTTGCAACACCGCCACCGAATTGGAAGCGCTGGTCAAGTCCGCCTTCGCCAGGAGGTTGAATTGCGCCCTGAATCTGATTCACATTCTGTCGTTCCTCTGGTTCGCCGCCAAGCTGAAGACTTCCACTCATTTCCGGGTTGTCGTCTGGCTCGACAGCAGGAGGTTGCTGATATGCTTGCGTTTCTTGCTCCATTCGGCGCTGTTCTTCCTCACGTTGTTTTCTAACCCGACGCCTGGCTCCCCCGGTTTGATCAAACAAAGGTGGGTAGTTGCTGATGATGTCCAGATCGGTCTGGGGGATGCCATTCGTAGACCACACCAACTTGAAATCGTCAATCTTGAAGTTTCTGAGGAGCAGTTCAAGAGGCGAAATTTGCGTCTTTCGAGGCTGGACGGCTGCTGGCTGAGGCGATATTTCTGCGAACTCTGGCTCCGCTTGATCTGCAGGGGATGATTCTGCGGGCTCGGCGGGCTGCTCAGATTGTAGTGCAGGTGTCGCGGTAACGGGCGGCGGGCTCTCTACAGTCGTGCCTGTCGATTGGGTCTCCGCTCGGCCAGAGTGAGGTTGCGGTCTTGATGCCCAGCTAGCCGTCGAAGGTAAAGCTGGTCGGTCAGGTGCATCCGCTAAAGGCTGGTCACCACTTCCTTGTCGCGTCATCGGCTGTGCTGCCGAGACAGGCTGTTGCGACTGCGGAGGTGGTGGTCGAGCGCCACCATGCTGTGAAGATCCGGCGTTGAGTGAGGACAGATCCGCGCGGGAGTAGCTTTCGTTTGCCTCCCCTGGTTCGTGTAGAAACATACAATTCCGATTCGAACATGTCTCTCCACGCAAGTAAGCAGAGCAGTATTTCGTGGTTCCAAATTGAGCCCGAAGAGTCCTATCGCCATTCTTGGTACCATCGACCGCCGCTATGCAACTCGCAGCGTCTTCTTTGCGCTCGTATGTTACATATACGCCCACGCTGTTGGGATGGGACGTATCTCGCGCTTTACTGACAACAATCTTGATGATCTTGCCGTATTGCCCAAAGTACTGCTCTCCGCGTAAGGTCGCCAAAAGCTGATCCTCCTGAGTCGTAGGGCTGAGTCCGGTCACATAGACGAGGTTCTTCTGCACCACGCGCATGCCAGCCAGGTGTTTCCGGCTGAGGTTCTCCGCTTCGGCTTTCTGTTTTTCTTTCTGCAACATGGCCTGGGTCTTCTTCTGTTTCTGTGCTTGCCGAGCCTTGTGCGCCGCGGTTTCCTCGGGAGTGACAACTTTCCATTCGATGTCGTTGTCGTTGTAGGGCCGTCGACATGCTGGACACAGGCCATTCATGTTGTTCTTGACGTTGTGATAGCAGAACTGGCATATCTAGAGGTGGGTTAGTAGTCTGTTGATGACGGTTTCTGGGACATGATGCTGAAACGCACCTGGTATCCGCAGGGGCACGGTCGAAAGCCCTTGTCTGTAAGGTCGAGCTCTTCCACGCACAGCGGACATGTTTCCTCTTCGTCGTCGTCGATGAACTGATCCTGTAGTCTCGACATGATGTGTGGCGTGTGTGGAGCTTGACGCGTGGGAGCTCAAGATGGAGGAGGCGGAGGGAGCAACGCGCACTTGGACGGTAGAAGTCGGTGTAGGACGCCAGGATGGTGAGGGCGTCGGAGGGTGGTGGGTGGTGGGTGCGCGGTGTAGGGGGCGAGAGAGCGGCAGTGTGCGGTGGTGTCCAAGGGGCGGCAGGGATGGTGTTTGGGATGCTTTCGAGGTCGTTCGGCTGGCTTCAAGATCGAGGTGCGTCCAGGCAGGATGCGTGCACGTGACGCGCCGAGCTGTCAGCCAATGGAAAGCTGCTGAAGCATCATCGACGTCGACGAGGTCCATGTACATGTAGGAGATGCGCGCAGCACCGAGACGAGACGGGCAAAAGTGAAGTGCACCTGCAGCCGACTGCTTCCCACCACTCCACCACCGCACAGCACCGCACAGCACTGCACAGCACAGCACAGCACAACACAACACAACACCATGGCTTCACGATCGCTGGCCAGACCGCTCCGGGCAGCTGTCGGCGCTGCGAAGACCAGCAACAATGCTGTGCGCGCCTTCACTACGACAGCAGGCCGGCCGAAGGAGCTCGCGGGCAGCCATCCAGATCTCCCCAACATGGTGCGCACATGCATATATATATACACGGAGAGGGAGCGCAGTACTGATATGTGGTAGCGACACGCACAGCGCAGTGCCGCAGGCAAGCTCCATGTGCCCATCGTCAATCCAGCAGGTCAGCCAATGCCTCTCTCCGCCATGTCGCCGTGCTCTCTAACGCCGCCGCAGACAAGTACGAGGACAAGGCGCAGGGCCTCCACGCATACGGCCAGTACCTGATGTCGTGTCTGCCCAAATACGTCCAGCAGTGCGTCCAGTCACAACCTCGCCCCTCGACTACTTTCACCTAATGCTTTGCCAGGTTCTCCGTCTGGAAAGATGAGCTCACCATCTACATCCCACCCTCTGGTGTCGTCCCAACCTTCTCCTTCCTCAAATACCACACCGCCGCCGAGTACACCATGGTCGCCGACATCACAGCCGTCGACTACCCGACACGAGACCAGCGGTTCGAGGTCGTTTACAATCTGCTTTCGGTGCGACACAACTCGCGCATCAGAGTGAAGACATACTGCGACGAAGCTACTCCAGTGCCCTCAATAACAAGCCTGTATGACGGTGCGAATTGGTACGAGAGAGAGGTGTACGACCTGTTTGGCGTCTTCTTCGTAGACCACCCGGATCTGAGGAGAATCTTGACCGACTACGGTTTCGATGGACACCCGCTGCGGAAAGACTTCCCTCTCACTGGCTATACTGAGATCAGATACGATGAGGAGAAGAAGCGCATAGTGGTCGAGCCATTGGAGCTATCGCAAGCGTTCAGGAACTTTGAGGGAGGTACAGCGGCTTGGGAACAAGTTGGCCCGGGACACGACAGGAAGCCAGACACCGTAAGCTCATTCATAGCCATCTTGCTCTGCTGGCGGCTAATTGCTGACTTGTACAACAGTTCAAGCTGCCAACCCCGAAGCCAGAACCTAAGCCGGAAGAGGAGAAGAAGAAGTAAGCGGCAGCGTTGCGGTGACGATTTGCTGCACTCCTGTAGAGATATACCTTGTAAATACAGTCGAAACCCATGCATCCAGCGCGACCACATCGAAAGGAATGCCGCGGTCTGGCGGTAGGTGGTAGACCCGCGCTTGACTTGCACTGCTGAGACTAGAGCTCTCGGTAAAGTTGCTGCCCGCCGATGAAGCTTGAAAGATTCAAATCATCACTTCCAACTTCGCAACACTGACATACACTACGCGCATAAAAGGTCCACGATTCCACCTCCAGGCCAGTCTCACTCGAGTTTACCAACGGTACTTCGATCGACCTACACAAGTCAACTCGGGACTCCCCCAGGCACAATGGCAACCAATGGTGACACAGTTGGCCGTGACGACCTTACTTCTCGTACTCTGCCGTTCATGAAGCTCTCAGATGGCTCAGAGGCATCTATGACTAGCCCGCCACCACCATTACCTCACTACCTCAACGCGGAAGGGAGAGCATTGGCACGCTTCGCGGTCGAAGGCAATGTAGTCAGTATGTGAAATCGAAGTGCTGCTTTATGGTCCACAATCTAACAGCATCTTCAGTCACTGGCGGTGCCGGCACCCTAGCCCTCTCCACAGCCCGTGCCCTCCTGGAGCACGGCGCTGCAGGTCTTTGCCTTTGGGATCTTGAAGCCACCCTCCGAAGCGCCCAACCAGCGATCGCCAAACTCGCCTCCGAATTCCCCAGCACTCGCATCTTCAGCATCGCAGTGGACGTCACGGACGATGAAGCCATTGCTGAAGCCGTCACCTCCGTGGTGCAGACGTTTGGAACGTTGGATCATCTCTTCTGCTTCGCAGGGATCGTAGGTTGTTACCATGCTATGGACATGTCGACGGCTCAATGGCGCAAGACCCTTGATGTCAACACCACCGGATCTTTCCTCTGTGCTCAGGCCGCGGCACGGCAGATGAAATCACAGGGTAGCGGTGGGACCATTACGATGACGGCCAGTATCAGTGCGCATCGTGTCAACTTCCCGCAGCCGCAGGTCGGGTACAACGTCAGCAAGGCTGCCATTGTTGCGTTGAAATCATCTCTGGCAGCGGAGTGGGCAGTGCATGGGATCAGGGTTAACTCCATTAGTCCAGGATACATGGATACCATTCTGAACGCAGGTGATGGGAATATCGCGGAGGCGAGGGCGAGCTGGGCAGCGCATAATCCCATGGGACGCATGGGGCAGCCGCCTGAGGTGGAGGGGATGTGTGTTTTGTTGGCGAGTCGTGCAGGAAGTTATATCAATGGTGCTGACATGTTAATCGATGGTGGTGCAACCGTGTTTTAGCGTAGTTCACGTGCTAGCTTAATGTCAGCTTTGACAGCTCGCAGAATGAATCGCAGGTAGCAAGTCTTGTCGCCTTATTGTATCGATCTTCATCTCTCGTCCATCGCTATGCATTTCATAGTCGTCCCAAGTAGGCGAGACACCTTCAACATGTCTAGATACTTCGCTTCATTCGCTAGCATAATGTCGACCTCTTACAGACTCTTTATCGCCACTACACGGTCCAAATTAGCACTGATGCTTTCATGTGTGCTTTCAAAACTACGGCGAGGTTTGTGTGACTCTGCAGAAGCATAGTTGCCCTGTCGCTGATGTAGCAATTGATGCTGCCAGCTGATTGCTAACGAAGACTCACCCAAGGCATGTCGGGCATTTTAACCTCTCTTCTCACCTTGCACAAAGGCAAGATCACCAGTCTTACCAAGCGACTGCGAGGCAGCCTCTTCGAGCAAGACACCTAGAGCAATGAGTGCCGTTTCGTCCATGCTTGTGAAGTCCTCGTCGCATTTGCCCAAAATACCTGATCCGTAGAAGTCAGAAGCGTAAGAATGGATAGCTTTCAACATGTCGGAATCTGGCAACCTTGCGCCGGAAGGAAGACGACGATGCACAAAGTACGCATCATCCTCTTGGTATCGTGTTGGTGCATTCTTCTGACTGAACAGCACCTGGTCCGGCGGCATCGGCTGTTTGATGGCATTTGACAGGATGAAGCCGTCACGCGAAAGACGCCCTGCGACTGCGTCGTACAGACTGCCCTGCTGTCGATCTACAACCGAGATAGACTCGCGATCATCGTCTTGCTTCGGAGGCTCCCGAGTCCCTTCTTCGACCTGTCGGCTCTTGGCTCTTCTCGGCTTCTTGCTTGGGCTTGCAGTCTGAACATTTGCAACTCTGCGTTGTCGTACGGGCATGTCTTGTCTTGCTTCCTTGGAAGAACTTGATGCCTGAGTTCTGTCCCTAGAAGAACTTGACGCCTGCGTTCTCTTCCTGCCCGAAGATCTGGGCTCTGCCTCGTTTGACGAGGACATGGAAAATCTTCCTCAGCAAAACCTCGTCGATATCTTTCCACTCCTTGTTCTGCACTGCCTCGCCCTCTCGTATTTCGTACACTGTCAGTACAGCGCCTTTCTGGCCTGTCTCGTCCACCCAGTCGTAAATGGAGTCCGCCCATTCGCTCAAGCTCCGCCAATACACAAAGCATGTGTGCGTTTGCTCTCCTCTGGTTGTAGGCGCAATCCACTCGACTAACGATCCGTTCGCGGGCTGGCTCATGTGGTCGAGGACAGATCGAACGTCATTGGGTTTGAGGCTCCTTTTGATGGCTGTGTTGCTGAAGAGATCCGCTGGTGGGGATGAGAGGGAGAGCTTGAACAGACGATGGTGAGCGCAGTACGCGATGATTAACGTCGACCACAATTGCAGTTGTCGGGCGCGAGTGGTCAAGTTGGGTTGCAGTGTATAGAAAGGCGGGAAGCTGGTGTACGCTGGGAGAGTGAATTTCGAGGCGTCGCTGGCTGTCGCTTGATCCGGACACGTCGAGCGCGAAGGCACATAGGTCGAGCCACCTAGCGACAACCCTGCCAGCGACGGCTCGGGCGATGCTGCGTCCATACTGTGCCAGCACGATTGTCGAAGACTCGAAGACTTCAAGACTCGAAGTAGTAGAGGGAGGGGCAAGTGCTTCCTCAAGAGTCGATCAAGTCAATCAAGTGCGGGGCGCGCATGCCTATGTGTGGAACTAATATTTAGCGCGTCTCTGTCTCTGCAACCAGCTGCTATTTGACTTCAATCTCCATCTCGATCTCGCATGCCCTGTGCATTGCATTGCATGAGCGACATCCACGATGCCGGGCGGGAGGCCGCCTATCGTCCTCGACGACAGACGAGAATGGATCACGGAACGCGTGGCTGCTGGCATTACGCAGGAAGAGATCCGCCGGGAGCTGGAAGAGCAGCATGGCGTAAAGATCGGGAGGTCGAAGTTGATGCAACAGCTTGCCACTTGGAACATCACTGCGAGACGGCCAGCCTACAAGGACTCCGAGGAACTGCGAGAGCGCGTCGCGCATTGCTTCCACGTCCTGCGCTTCACTGATGAGAAGACGCGCGAGTTGCTGGAGAAGGAAGGCTACAATATCGGTGAAAAGAGAATCGCGCGACTACGGAAAGAAATGGGTCTATTGAAGCGCATACCGGCCTCAGAGCGCGACGATGCAGAGGCTGCAATTGCGCAGTTGCTCCACCAGGAGTTGAAGGACGGCAACAAAATCAGAGAGCTAGGCCGCCAGCAATTGTATAAGCATATCCGCTCCAGATATAATGTCGTCGGACGGTAGGTGGTCAGTTGTCTACAACTTATCACGCGGTACTAATCTAATCTCCTCAGTGATCGTATCTACAAAGTGGCCAATCTGTTCGACCCAGAAGGTCCCGTTCGACGACGTGTTGAGAACGGTCGCGCCACTGCGAGAAGACGCGCCGGCCCACAGGCCATCAATGACCCGACCGGCGACGAGCATGCTCCTGGAGAGCCCGACACTATGTGCCCCGATCCTATCGACCCGTTGATCATGGCAGTTTCTGGCGCGCAAACGGCTGGACTTCCTACCGCACCAGCTGACATTATGGAATGTAATAGCTCAGATCATTACCCTCCGTCAGCTCAAATTCAGTGAAGCCATTGCCCAAGAAACGCCACCGATTCGCACTTCGATACTTGATATCGAAATCTTCTGGGCGAAGTCTGCCATTTACCAGCTTCTCGTAAAGAATGGCACTTCCGGCAAAAGTGGCGGTCACTCTGCCATCAATACGGTTCGCCTTGTACCAGGACCGACATGCTCCAGTCCAGGTAAGGGCTTCATGGATCTGATCGCCGTATCGGACGAACTCGTCCACGACATCCTGTTTGGGCGCAATCGATGCAATGTCTTCGTAAGCCATCTTTGTGATCCATTTAATCATCCATTCGGCTGACCAATCCAGTGAAAATATCAGACTACCGTGTCCGACTGTCGCATTGGGCCCTGTGAAGAAGAAGAGATTCGGCATCTCAGGACATGTTACCTTGGACCGTCTTGCGATAATCCCTCAACGCCTGTGGCACGCGAAGATGTGCCTTATCCTGGGCTGTATACGGCGGATTTGGGTTCGGATCGTCTCCACCTGCAAGCAACCCGTGATTAACATGCGGTCGAGGACACAGGCGTATCGCGACACCAACCTACCCATGAGCTTGGCTGTGTGGTGTCGCGATACCACCCATCACATCGCACTCCAAGACAGCTGTTCTCGCGCCACGTACCGCCAACCGTGGCCCCTTTATCGTAGATGACGAAATCAAGCAGCTTAGAACATCCAGCTCCAATGATGCCAACCCGCAGTCGCTTGGTAGGTGTCCATGCCGAAACATTGTCCAACGGAATGGTGATATGATCGATGTAATCAGATCGTTCCTGCGACCGTGTATGTGCTGCGGCAGGTGGGATTGGAGATTTATTGAACTGATGATGATGGTCCTCAATGGGTAAATCTTCTCGACCCGTGCGGCCGGTCGTTGAGTCGCTCAATGTACTAGCAATGCTCACTTCTGCCATGGAAGACTTCGCTCAAGGAAATGAAGATGTCACACGACTGTACCTACCCTGCCATTTTTTCTTGTAGAACACCTCATCCATTTGCGCGACATCGGCTGAACATGAAGTCGGTGGTGGGGTAGAGCTTGCTCATGGAGAGCCGTGTTGCAAGGATAACCTAATCCTAGACCTATGGAACAGTAAGTCAATAATGCGGTCGGAATGGTGCTTATCAGGCTGGTGACCGTGGCTTCTCTAAGCCGTGGCATGAACAAGCGGCAGTTGAGAGATCAACCTCGGCTTGACAGTGGCCCGAGCGGTTCGTGGATGATCGAACACATCACCACTGAACATAGACCATCGACAATGCAGCTGAGCTGGATTACTAGCAGTGCACACCGGGACGAAGCATGAAGACTGCTCACTTCAAGATCTACGAGCACACAGTGCCAACGTGCCATATCAGGGAGTATGCACGAGCGACCGCGGAGGATCAAGAAGATGAGCTACATCTGGCAGTCAAGCAGTACACACCACTAGAAAGTGGCAACAAGAAGCAGCGTAGCGTGACTATCATTGGCGCTCATGCCAATGGATTCCCGAAGGAACTCTACGAGCCTCTCTGGGACGATCTCTTCGAACGATTAAAAGACAAGAATGTGTACGTCCGCAATATCTTCATCGCAGACGTGTCACATCAGGGGCAATCAGGTATTCTGAACGAACACAAACTAGGCAACGATCCTTCATGGATGGACCACCCCCGAGATCTTCTGATGATGGTGAACTACTTCAAGCGGGATATGAAGCGACCTATCATCGGCATCGGACATAGCATGGGTGGCAACAACCTCATAAACCTATCGCTCATGCACCCACGCCTATTCACCACCCTTGTACTGATCGATCCTGTAGTCCAAAGGCTGCCTTCGGTGCAAGGCAACTTTGGACCTGCCAGAGCTTCAACTGTCCGGAGAGATCGTTGGCCAAGCAGAAAGGATGCCATAGCTGGTTTCAACCGGTCGAAGTTCTACAAGACATGGGATCCGCGAGTTCTCGAGAAATGGATTGATCATGGTCTACGCGAGCTTCCCACCCCACTGTACCCAGAAGTCAACACAGCGAAAACCACATTACCGACAGTATCTGCAGACCCCAGCACAGCTTCGATACAGCCTGACAAGGATACCGAGCGAGAGCTCACGTTGAAGACAACGAAGCATCAGGAAGTTTTCACGTTTCTGCGGCCAAACTTTCCCACTGCTGCGTATTCTTCGCCTTCGACAGAACCTAACTCCGTCACACATCCAGATGTGGACCTCGCGTTGGGCCCAGTGGCACCATTCTATCGGCCAGAACCCCTCGCAACATTTAAGAGATTACCCCATGTCCGACCAAGCGTCTTCTACGTCTTCGGCGACCAGTCAGATCTCTCAGCACCAGTTTTGAAAGCCGACAAGCTCGCACAAACGGGCATTGGAGTCGGCGGGTCAGGTGGCTTGAAGAAGGGCAGAGTGGCCGAGATCACTTTCAAAGGTGTTGGTCATCTTATACCTATGGAAGTTGTGGACAAGACTGCGAATGCTGTGGCAGGGTGGATAGTACCGGAGCTCAACCGATGGCAGGAGCTGGAGGACGCTGAGAGGGCAGAGTGGAGTGAGGTGCCGAAGCACATGAGGAGTCAGTTTAGCGAGGAGTTTAAGAGGACTATGACCGGAGACTGGGTCAAGGAGGTGAAGGAACAAGCGACAAAGAAGCCATCGAAGCTGTAGTAGACCTTGGCGATATCGACTTCCGACTCTGTTTGATACGTCATGTTCTAGACCCTCCTTGTCGGTACCGTGCTGCAGCTATGCTGGAGAGATCTGCTGTCTCGTGTCCTCCGGCCCTACAGGCTCGCGTGCTGAAAGAAGTCGTTCTACCCGTCCAGGGACTTACCTCCATTCGTCACACATCATCTTGCCTGACTGCCACGATAGCGTACTTGGTCAAGGTTGCATCGTGACCATGCATTCCTGCTGATACGCCCTACATCGGATGATGCTTGACAACACATGGCCTGACGTTGTGTCACCCTCAGCGGGGATGTAGAACAACGGTATAGCTGCAGGCCGCGACCAAGTCGTATTCAACTGCACCGTCCCTTCTGGCGCGGCATTTCATTTTCCAATTGTCTGTTGGCGGAGTTGAGCTCTCAAATCGCCACCGACTGCCTTCGTAACGCCATTAACGCTCAGTTCACCACCAGACTGTGCCCCTACCTTGCTGGAATGACTGAATCACTCAACCCTCCAACTATCTTGAGACCACCGGGATCTCCTCCGTAAGCAACCGCATAGCGATGGGGGTGCCAAGCAACATATGTGACCACGTTGGTCGTCTCGACTTTGTGCACGACGTCGCCGGTATCAACGTGGTAGATATTGATGCCTTTATCGCCGTCCTTGCTGTCAGCCGTCCCGCTACCCACAACGAGGTAATTGCCATCGAAGCTGAAGCTCAGGTCTCGTACGGCGTTCGTGTGGTCCATGAGAGCATGGTCGCACAGCCAGGTACTTGTGTTGAAGAGGTTAATGATACCATCAGACCCTCCTGTGGCGAGATATGTGCCGGCTGGGGAGTAGGTGACAGCATTGACTGATGCAGTGTGGCCGGACAGTAAGTGGAGCTTCTTCATGGAGGGATAGTCGTATATGCGGATGCCTCCATTGGTCTCGGCGGAGAAGAGGGTACTTGCATCGTTTGAAAATGCCATCTGGTTGTAGCTGACTTTCCCATCTTTCGTTGGGGTCCGATCCGTGGCAGTCAGCTCGTAGCTATTTGTCGCAGTGGATCCGGCGGTGGAGGCACCAAATAGTACATTGTCTGTCCGACGAACGTCCACAGACGTGATGACATCGTCCTTGCGACCAACAAGGAGCTCGGTGGCATTGGGATGCCACGTCAGAAACAGCCCCTGGTTGTCCACTTTGTGCTCGCCCGCTTTCGTAGTCAATCCACCTTTTGCATGCGCCGCAACGCCAGTTCCCAAAGACGCGGCACCGCCTGGAAGCCGAACGTCCCACAGCTTGAGCATTCCGTCTACGCCAGTGCTTGCCAGCAGGCCTTCATGCTTGGGCGAGAAGACAATCTTCTCCACGTTGCTAGCGTGGCTGCCTGGCTTTGAAGACGTGTCTCGCAGCTCCGTGCTGTTCTTCACGTCGGGTCGCTCGGCGTTCCACACTCGTATGTTGGATGAGACCGAGGCGGCGACCATCGAACCGGTGGGCGACCATGATATGCTCCGAACATTGGGTGCCAGAGTACTAGGCCGGAGCGATTCGGAGAAGAGGACCGGTGGGTTTGCCTTGGACACGAACAGGTCTTTCAGCTCGTTCTTTTTGATCGGCCTCGACCGTGCTGGAGGTGCCATGATGGCGTCCTGATGTGATGGCGTGTCAAGGCGATCGACAGTTCTGCGGTACGAGTGCCTCAATACGACCGCATGATGTTCAATCTCGCATGCAGCTCTCTACTCGGTCGCAGCGCCTCGATAGCTTGCTCGACCAATGCATGTGAAGAGTGAAATGTGTCGAGTGAATGTGTCCAAGCTCTCACGCTCGGTGGCCGGCAGCCACACGCAGGCAGGGTTACCTTGTGATCTTTTGTATCTGCTGGGGCTTGACCGACGATCGCCGCAGCTTCCCGCTAGAGTCAGATCGAAGCGATGCACCACACAGTGGCACTGGCACACAGCACCACTTCCAAGGAAATGAGCTGCGGGAAGGAAAACCGGATTGAGCAGGAGGCATCGTGCAGCACACGTCCACACCCTCCTCCTGTCATAAGGTAGCACGCCGTCGACACACAACAACGCCGCTGTACTCCTGTAGCCTTCGATATCGCCGCCCTACATGAGCATTCCACGTTTCATTGTTTGAGTTGTTTCATCAGCCACCACCGCCACACACGCGATGCCATCATGTGCATGCTAGACCTGAGCTTAACGCCGCGGGACAGCTCTTAGCGCGCAGAAGAGCAAGCAACCACTGCCGATCCGCTCGCCGGCGACTCGTGGCGGCGAGGCAGGAGAGCGACGACGAGACATGCCGTCGTCGTCGTCCACAGCCGCGAAAAACACTCTGCCTCCCCTCAACATTCAAGGCCGCACCACCACGCCCGCGTCCTTGCGTGGCGCCCACTTCCGCTACAGCAGCGACTCGGCCGTGCCAGTCACCACCACCACCACCACCACCACCACCACCACCATCATGGAGGACCCGGAGGCACGCCCCGAGCTGCAGACCTTCGATTCTAGCGGGACGGGGAGCTCCAACGACGAGGCGTATGCTCACGGCCAGGAGAGCGGCAGCTACAGCGACAGCGACGGCGTCGCCTCGAGGCATTTCGGTCCAGCTGCTCCGCCTGGCGTGGACGAGGCAACGCTCTTGACAAATTGGAGCAGCTACGGATGGACCCCCAATGGCGGCAGCTCTGGGCGGACAAGTACGCGCAGTTCCATGGGCACCAGTGCGCAGCAATATGACACACTTCCTCCGGCTCAGGCAGCCATGAACGGCCAAGCAGCTTCTTCACGGCAGATCCGGCCAGGTGCCACCAGGCAGCCCAGCAATGCCTACGCTCCAGCCCGAAGACCGCACCAATATTCCCTGAACACCTCCACACGACCGAGGAACAGTTCGACCCAGCGACGGAGAAATCCCAACGCCGAGTACAGGGCGCAAGAGAAGGCGTACGTGCAACGCATACGGCAGGATGCACCCCAGGAGGAGTTCTACGGCGAGCCTAGGACGCCCAGCTTGGACTACAGCTCTGGCTCGGAGTCTGAGGAGGATTCACCCACGAACGCCAACTATGTCGATCACGATCCTGCTGAAGCCGATACACTTCTCTACTACGGCAACGAAGACTTGGAGCCATCGGTGGAGGAGCTGAAAGTGCCCGCGAACCGAGAGCGACTCGAATGGCACGCGATGCTGGCGAATGTATTGACTGGCGACGTCGTGAAGCAAGAGAAGAAACGGTTGATTGGCGGGCCAGAGCAGCAAGGTGAGAACACATTGAAGACAGAAGTCTGGATCGGTGTACGGGCCAAAACATGTGGCCGATCCATAGCGGCACAGAAGAGGTTGATCGAAGACGGACGATCCAAGATCAAGCCGGCGATAGAATCAATTGTGGCGTTCGAAATCAAAGGTGAGGCAGAGGTTGGCCAGTCCGCGGTGGAACAGGTGCGGGAGATTGTCAAGAAGATCGAAAAGATCGAAGGGCTCTATCCCACTCGGCAGGCCTTTGAAGCAGCTCATCCCCGTGCCGCTTCGACCGCATACAGGGAAACCTGTGATGCTGTCATAGCATGGAACAATACAACAGAGCTCATCAACACCGAACTGGGCATCCTGCAAAGCTGGGTTGGGAATATGGAGCTCGACTTTACGCAGCCGCGGGTGTACCCAGAGAGCGAGCAGGGTAATCATCTCTTCGACGACAGTTCCTTCATCGACCGAATATTAAAGGAGGATGGATTGAAATCGTTACAGGGCGACAAGAGCTTACTGCAAGGAGTCAACACGGTCATTCACAAAGCAAAGACCACGCTCATCAGCAATGCCGAAGCATTCTCAGACCGTCACCTTCCGCCGTACATTGAAGAGCTTCTCACATTGATCAACTTTCCCAGCCGCCTCATCCAGGAAATCATACGCATGCGACTGTCTTATGCTAAAAAGATGAAGGATTCTGCACAGCAAGGCGTCATGACTGCCGAGCAGATGATCTTGCAATTTCAGATCCTCCTGCAGCTTGCAGTCAAGATCAAAGAAGCTTACAATGTCATCGCTCAGCCAGAGCCGGGCTGGGATTTGCCTCCTTGCATTGACGACAACTTCGATTCTGTAATTCTCGATGCGTTGAAGTTCTACTTCAAAATGCTGAACTGGAAGCTCATGGCCAACAAGAACACCTTCAAAGAGGCAGAGATTCTGGAGCAAGAGTGGGACTTTTCGAACGAGCTCGGTCGATATCTGGATGGTGGTGATGTTGAAGTTGCAGAACAATTTTCAAGCTTGACTTCCAAGTCGATGGTCCGTCTGGCTGCACATTTCGAAAAAGAGCTACAAAGACCGCCGGACGAAGTTGCTGGTACTGCCGAGATGGACAAACGTTACAAGTCCATACTGGACTCCGTTCGTGTTCGCCAGCGCAAGATTTTCCGATTCGGCAGGATCTTGAGTCAAAGATTCGAGAATGCAACAGAGTACAACATCAACATCGAGAACGAGCAGTATGAAGACCTGCTGCTTGCACTGAGACTGTCGGGCCACTTTCTGATTGAGACACCTCCTGGAAGCCCGCCCCCGCTCGTACTTGGGGATGAGGCCAAGAGTGGCGCCAAAATGTATATTCTTGCCAGTCCTGCTTTGCGGGAGCGGCCGAAGGATATTCAGAGCATGCTTGGAACGTGCTACCATGCTGAAGATAGCCCAGAAGATCCTAGCAATCCATATGTCTTGATTCTACGACCAGAGAATCCGCTGTACTGGGAAGGTGCTCGCATGGAGACTCCACTGGGCACGATTGGGCAGGAAATGCTCAAGACACCTCAGTCACTTGACTTGAAGACAGGTCGACTACGGCTTGTTGCCGACGGCAGCCAGCAGCGACTTGCAAATGCAAATATGGCTTTCGGTCAGGCGACTGGTAATTTCGACCTGACCGTGCTTGTCGAGCAACGAGCAAACTTGCCGCGAGTCAACCAAGAGCTAGCGAAGATTCGCAAGACTGCGCACAAGCTCTCTAATACTATTATGGACTCTGTCGCGATCGTCCGCTCGCAGACGGAAGCCGCTGGCAGGAAATGGGAGAGTCAAGAACTTATCCAGACCTGCTTTGCTTTCGCAACCGAGTTTGGTCAGCGTTCTGCAATTCACATGGATGCTCAGCGAAGGGCTATCAACCAGCACAAGCTCACCAAGCTTGCGCTGGATTGGGTGTCATTCATATGTGACGATTGTGTGGCGTCAGACCGGAAGACTTTCAGATGGGCAGTCGTGGCGCTTGAATTCGCAATGGTCATGACACGGGGGCAGAACATCTTGTCCATCTCCGACGAAGAATATGCGCTCCTCAGAAGCAAGGTGGCAGGCTGCATGAGTCTGCTCATCAGCCACTTCGACATCATGGGCGCCAGAGGGACCGTCGCCGCCCAAGCAGAGAAGCAGCGCATGGATGCCATGGTGGGCAAGCTCAGACTGGACGTTGGGAAGCTGAAAGACGACGAAGAGAGCTCGCGCATAGTCCGCGCGCAATGGCTTGATGAATTGGACAAGATCGATCAACTGCGAAAGGATCGCGAAGCTGAGCGACAGGCTTTGGGCCGAGTGCTCGAAGACTCTAACGACGCCGACCGTGCCCTTACCCATCTTTCTGCTTCTGCCAGCAACGTCCATCTGCGATGGCAGCAAGGACAATTCGTCGGCGGAGGCACTTTCGGATCCGTCTACGCTGCCATCAACCTGGATAGTGGTCACTTGATGGCGGTGAAAGAGATCCGCCTGCAAGATCCGAAGATGATTCCAACCATTGTCTCGCAGATCCGGGATGAGATGGGTGTTCTTCAGGTCCTTGACCATCCCAACGTCGTCCAATACTACGGCATCGAGCCTCACAGAGACAAGGTCTATATCTTCATGGAATACTGCTCGGGTGGCTCGCTTGCTGGACTGTTAGAGCATGGCCGCATCGAGGACGAGATGGTGCTCCAAGTATACGCCCTGCAAATGCTTGAGGGTCTTGGATACCTCCACGAAGCGAACGTCGTGCATCGCGACATCAAGCCTGAGAACATTCTACTCGACCACAACGGCGTGATCAAGTTTGTCGACTTCGGTGCCGCAAAAGTCATCGCGAAGCAGGGCAAGACTATCGTCGCTGATGGGCCCAATGGCCGTGGCGAGCAACGCTCCGTCCAAGGAACACCTATGTACATGTCTCCCGAGGTCATCAAAGGCGGCAAGCACCCGCACGCTCGTCTCGGCGCCGCCGACATCTGGTCCCTCGGCTGCGTCATCAGCGAAATGGCAACCGGCAGCAGACCGTGGGCTAACATGGACAATGATTTCGCCATCATGTACAACATCGCCAACGGCAACTCGCCCCAAATGCCGACCCGCGAACAACTTTCAGAGTCCGGTCTAGACTTTTTGAAACGCTGCTTTGACCGCGATCCAGCTAAGCGAGCATCTGCAGCGGAACTGTTACAGCACGAGTGGATTCTTGGAATAAAAGTTCAGCTTTCGCTTGAGCCAGGGACGCCGCAAACACCGAGTGTGCAGAGCGATAGTTCATTTGGTGGTCTCGTGACTCCTTCTAGTGAGAGGCCTAGCGAGGGCTCGCAGATTTTGAGTCGGGGCAACTCTAGTAATATCATTGGAGAGTCACCGTTGAGGGAAGAGGTGGAGCAGGAGGAATAGTTGACCTCGATGATCAAGATGCCCCAAGCAAGGAGAAAGTCGGGGTATTTCACTAACTGAGAATGGGATCCATGGCCGTTGGGGGCCCATGTTTGTGCTCATGAGCACGTCCTATTCATTTGAGCGCTATGCACTTATGGCACATGTTTGGTGTCGAAGATCATGACTGCGGGCCCGGAGGTGGATATTGAGAACATACAGCATCAGCGTTGGCGTTGTGGTTCGAGTGGCATCATCTTGAGCGCTTTATTTCGGTGTTCCTGTGGTAGAATAAGAACCCTATGACTGGACTGAAAGTCTGCACGCACATTCTCCACCATGGAGCTCATCACGGACTCAGATGGTCGACGCTGATATCTCCCGCCGATGCGCCCTGCTTGCACCCTGCCCGTGCTGGTGCTTCATCTCGCTCGGATGCAATAGATCCTTCTTCGCAGCCTCACGGAACAGCTCTTCCCACTCGCCTTTCTCTGGCGGTGGTCAGAGAGGCTCGTCCTGCATCTCCTCCGTGCTCTTCTCGATATGCTGCTGCCCACTAATATAAGCCCGATGATAAGATTCCCGTGTCCCCCATTTCCCATCCATGTCCGTGTCCGGTCGTATCTCATTAGCGTAGTTTCAGCTGGCCTGGATCTCCTTGGCTTGCTGTTGTGCGAATGCGCTGTTCTCCGGAGCTTGTCGGTATAGCACGATTTCGCTCTGCTTGAAGTATCTCCTTGCATCTTCGTCGATCAGAACCAGCGACAGATAGTAGCGGGTGCTGAACTTCTTATTGACGTCTCGGAACGTTGGCGTCAGGTCGAAGCCGCCGAGGAAGAGGCGAATCGGGATCGTCTCTCCTCTTGAAGGGGAGCCGTCCATGATCTCGAAACGCACCAATGTCTCGGACTCGTTGTACTGATTGGGAGGGACGCCTGTGGTTTCCCGCCTGATGATGGAGAGCTCCATGTGTCGGATCTTGAGACGGACCAGGAGGAAGTATATGCGGCCGACAATGACATCCTTCAGATGATACTTGCTCTTGCTGTACTCGAACTCTATGTGCAGGCAGTCCTCAATGCCAACGTCCATCTTAATGACGCTGTTCGTCTCCGGTGGCTGCCTGTAGGAGTAGACCCATAGATCCTTCTCGCGCACCACGTCTGCCATGCGGCGGGAGACGGTCACTCTGAGGAAGTATCGTAGCTTGACGTTGATGCCATGGTATGATTCGTATTGCTTCTCGACATTCTTAAAGGAGAATGGCAGGGTGACTGGGTGCTGGAGCTCTCCCGGAGCGGCCAGCTCGGTCTGCAGCGAGAGGAACTCGTGGTGGGTGCCGCGGTCGAAGAACATCTCGATTGTGCCCACGAACTGGACTTTGATGCCCGTGTGCTCCAGGCGCTTGCCGTCTTTCGGCCTGATGGTCACGGCGCCCTTGACCGTCTCGCCGTCGAGGTACAGCGGGCATTTCTCGCGGCGGCCCTTGTCGAGCTTGACGTCGACGGTCGGCCGGTCGTCGGTGTTGTCGAGGACGATGTCGATGTCGAGCGGGGAGGAGAAGGAGAAGAGCGACATGCTGGCGGCCGTTTGGCGGAGGAGAGACGTTGACATGCGACCAGCGAGCGAGTGCCTGGAGATGGTGGCACTAGCTTACAGCGTGAACATGGGTGGTGGACATGGGTGGCGGACATGGGTATACTGTACATGTGGCTAGCGGGTTGGTGCCTTGGTGCCTTGGTGCCGTGGTGCCTTGATGCCTGACCTGATGCTCACAAAAGTAAAACTCCTTGTGTTCGAACATCGACTTGGCACCGTGAGGGCCACTTGCTCGACTTCATCCCATCACTGAACATCCACCATGCTCACCCAAAAGCAATTCGCAGACTTATTGGCCTCACGAGGAAGCATAGTCATCGATGGCGCGCTCGCTACAGAGCTTGAAGAGCGCGGCCATGATCTCACCCATCCACTGTGGTCCATGAAAGTCATGCAAAACAACGCCGGCCTGCAAAGCATCAAGGACATCCACCTAGACTACTATCGCGCGGGGGCCGACATTGCCATTACAGCATCATATCAGGCCTCCACTCAAGGTCTCCAGGAGCACTTCGGCCTAGATGAGAGCCACGCGCAGAAGGCAGTCATGCAAACCGTGGAATTGGCCCAGCAAGCACGAGAGCTTGCGTATCAAGAAGCTGCCGTGCCTCGCACTCGCCAATTGCTCGTAGCCGGCAGTGTAGGACCATATGGTGCTTACTTGTCAGACGGCTCAGAGTATAGAGGTGACTATGTGAGATCTATCAATCATCTCAAGGACTTCCACCGACCAAGGATCCAGGCATTGTGCAATGCAGGTGTGGATCTGCTTGCTCTGGAGACCATGCCAAATGCGGTCGAGATCGAGGCTCTGACGGACCTGCTCAAGTCAGACTTCCCTCAGGCTATAGCATGGCTCAGTTGCACCACGAGAGATGCAGACCACCTCAGCGATGGAACGTCGTGGGAAGACCTGCTCACGCTTGTGCATCAGCACGACCAGATCGTTGCCTTTGGAATCAACTGCGTCCCAATGTCGAGCTCTACAGACACATTACAGAGCATCGGCGAACAAACGAGGTTGCCTCTTGTGTGTTACCCCAACTCGGGCGAAGAATGGGATGCTTCGACCAAAACATGGCATGGATTGCGACCTGACGATGTACTCGCAACACGTGAACCCAACTCTGCTGCAAAGTCATCACTTGCGGACAGTGTCAGCGGCTGGACTGATCATGGGGCGCGTCTTGTCGGTGGCTGCTGTCGAACAGGACCAGCTTACATCAAAGCCCTTTGCGAAGATCTCCAAGGGTGAGCCTCCATACCAGCTCGACATTTATGATCGCTGTCAGGGCTAGATCACCATGCGCGAAGTATGTGACCGCTTTGAGCCATGTAGCTGTGGTCCTTTGCTACCGTGCCTGCCTTAGCTTCGAAGGCGTGCGCGAGCCCCGCCGACGAGCTGGCCCGGCTTTGAACTGGCCCCAATGGCGCGATTCGGCACAGATAAAGGACGTCCCGTATAACTGCTCGACTTTCGTTACCAGACTACTGGAGCGCATACAGATCTTGAGCTTCGATTGACGCAAGGAAGAGGCGTTCTGCAAGGCATCCACGAACGTTGACCAAAGCTACCAGACCAGCATGGCTACTGGTATTCAACGAAACCTCAAGGCTAATAATGAGCAGTATGCTTCTCAATTCGACAAAGGTCATCTTGCTCCGCCACCGGCGAAGGAATATCTCGTTGGTACGGTCGACATGCTATGACCTTCCCAAATACTCGGTTGACCGAATTCAGTGACGTGTATGGACTCGAGAGTCGACACAGCGGCAGCCTACGGTATCGACCTAGGCGATGCGCATGTCGTCCAAAACGCCGGCGGCAATGCCAAAGATGCGCTTCGCTCAATCCTGATCTCGCAGCACTTGCTGGGAACCCGCGAGATCATCTTGGTCAAGCATGTGAGTCATTCTTGTCTTCTGGGAGATTGCTCGATCTGTACTGATCAGCAAAGACTGGCTGTGGTATGCTGACTTTCAGCAACACCAATGCGTTGAGCGTTGTTGCGAACAATGTTGGGACGGGGAGCCTTGCTTCGACCTTTGACTTTCAACCTTTCTCAGATCTTGAGAAAGCAGTAAAGGATGATGTGGAATGGCTGAAGGGACACAGCGCCCTTGTGGGAAAGACAGTCAGTGGATGGGTCTACGAGGTTGGGACTGGCAAGACGAAGCAGATTGTTTGAAGTCAATTTCGATGTCTGTCAGACTTATGTATCAAGCGCAAGATCACGTCAAGCGGCGCATCGTGTACCATTCGCATTCTCTGTCTAAGCTATCATGTAAATCACTTGTCTTATGGTATTGTAGCACAAGTTGTCATGAGCTCTCGTGGTCTCTACACGCTCGTCTGGCGCCGAGAAGCTTCGAACTCCTCCAGTGTTGGTATTGATGTGCCATTGGCCGCCGCCGCCTGCTTAGCGGCAGTGTATGCTCCTAGTCGCGTTGTCCAAGAGCTCCTAGCGTTGTTCCTGTCGTCTGACTTCTTGACAAACTGCTTCTTCTGCTCCAGTACTGGGTCCTCGGCATCGAGCTCGACCTCCGCCGCGAAGCATACACCTACACGTACCTCGCCAGTGTCCTCAACATGACCATATTCTAATGCTTGGGGACAACGACGATGTTTAGCGATGACCTCTTTGGCTCTGTCGTAAAGGTCGCCCACAGTAAGCCCGGTATTGTTCTCGATCGTCTCTCTCGGTGGCACCGGCCTACGATGCCATCCGTGATCGCAGCAGCTCGCCCAGAATTCCATCTGCTTTGGCGGAGGTTGGGAAACGTACATCTGTCGCCAGCGATCCCCGATACTCGAAGGCAATTGGCCGAATATATCGATGCCCCTGCCTTCACCTAGAAAGGCTTTGAGCGTGACACGGTTGCCGTCGACAAACTTCCTTGGCCAGTTACCTTACATGTACTTGTCAGCATGTGCTTCGTGCAGTCATTGGAAAGGACAGACAAGACAGACGTATTGCTATGCTTTGCGGCACTGACGTAACACTCACCTTGGGTATCGTAGAACGAAATCTCGGACCTAAATCCAGGTAAACAGTCCGTGAAGGACATTCGCAGGGGGTACTTGCAAATATCCAGAGTTCGACTCCGCTCGAAGAGCAAGGTGTCGTTGTAGAACGACGGAGGAATTTACAGCATCGCGGAATTGCTTGTTGACACGCTGCGCCACTATGATCTCTTGGATACTCATCTTGCTGATGATCATCTCGAGCAGTTCCGGAATGTCGAAGACTCGCTGTGCAAGTGCTAAGGCGCGCTGGGGACATCGCTCGTTCAGTACTTGAGGTGAGAGTTTGCCAACGTATGCTGCCTTCAGCTCTTTTGCTACAGCACATGCAGTCTGCATCTGAGCTATAAGTTCTGCCGTTGGTGTACTGCCGTCCTCGAGTAGTCTGACGAGGTTGTTGAGCGTGCTCTCGAGCTGGTCGTGCTTGTCGAGATTGGTGTTGCGTCTCTTTGAGGAATTCCCCATGAGCAGCGGCGGTTCCCGCCCTCATCTCTTGGAGCCTAAGTGACATGTTTGTGGTAGATGTCGAAGAAGTGTGATGGTTGTCTGTGAATGGACGTCTTGTTGGTCAGAAAGTGGTTGTGGTTGTGGTTGTGGATGTGTTTGTGCTTGCGATAAAGCTGTTCAATGCTGGAATCATCTCACCAGTCAGCTCGAGTCAATTCCACACACTCATTCACTTTGACTCTTGAGACACAATTTCAGACGTGCATTCCCGCCATTGAGTCGTTCCGACGATCATTCACATATTGCATTCCCATGCTCTCTGCATTTTCACCTTCGAAGCACCCCAATCCCAGTCAGAGGAAGGAGTCGCGTTGTGGGAGCTGTATTGCCACCGCCGTGACCTTGGCAGGCTGGCTTCATAGCTGCAACTCATCAGTGAAGCTTCAGGACAGGGAGGATGCATTACTTCACTTTCTCATACTTCTCCAGCTATCTGATTCTTGCCCAGCACAATGATGCATCATTGATGCAAGCCGGAGAATGTTTCTAATCTTGTGGCACAGCCTTTGCCAGCGGTGATCGACGCCCCAAATCTGCGCCTTCACCGCAATCAACTCCACCCAAAGGTTGCGTCTGATTGCCTCGTTACATCGTGCCGAATCAATTGCACGCCCGAGTTGCGCCCCTTGAGAAGCGCCGACCAAGTTCAACAATCTCTACCACTGCCTTCTACTCCGTCCTGGTCCGGGATGGCTTTTACAATGCCGAAAACACAAACAGCTGTCGAGTGTGAGTACGCAGTGTATCAACTCTGGAAAGTAAGTATACTTACATTGTTGGTCGCTGCAATGGCAATGCTGTCCTCCTGAGGATGCCAACTCATGTGTAGTATTTTCTTGTTGAAGTCAATCTGGTCGGCGTCGGTCTCCTTGCGCATTCTCTGTGCACCGCCGGCTGGACTGCTCGCCCGACTGCCCTTCTTGCCGTCCTTGCCAGCGCCTGGACTTGTGGCGCTGTTCATGGGAGTTGGAATGCCGACCTTCTTCGCCTTGAAGGCGCTCTTGTCGGCCTGGAGAACGACCTCTGTATCCTTGCCCTCTTCCGATGGGTAGATCATGAAGTTGTTGTTGTACGAACCAGTCATGACATTCTTGGCGTCGCCGGAGAACACGACCTCGAACTTGTCAAAGATGCTGTCATTTTCGTAGGTATCACAAAGGCGAGGTCGGAGATGCTCGTGGATTGGGATGGTCTTGACCGGCTGTCGTTCCATGTTGACATCCCATATCTTGACGGTGAGATAATCCCTGGAAAGTATATATCTACCGTCGAAAGAGAACCGAACGTCAGAGATGGAGGAGATGATTTCGGAGAAGAACGACCGAGAAGACGGGTCCTCTTCTTGCTCGAATTCTGCAGAAGTGTCAGTACTCTCACCTAGCCATGGTCCCCAAGACGACTTACGTTTCGCGTGCTCGTCACATAGCGCCCTCGCTCGCATGTCTGCCAATTTGATAGTGCCCTTGCTCGAGGCGTAGATAAACTGGTTGCACTGCGCAGGGTGGAACTCAGCGGCAGTGATCACCTCGGTCAACTCCTCCATGTTAGCTGGCTTGATGTCGACAATGTTGAAGCTCTGGTCCTGGATGTTGAGATTCCAGAGATTTATCCGCAGATCGTCTGAGCTGATGAACGTCTCTCCATCACTGTTGACCGAGATGCTGTTAATGTGATATGCATGGGCGTTTGCGTACACTCTTCGCGGTACTGCTGCAACCACCGTATCGTGGTGTGTCATGCGAGGGAACTTGAGGTCGGCAACGCTGCGGAAGTGCTGATTTGGATACCTCACAGGACCACCGCCATTTGCCCCTCCAGTGCCTGCTGGTGTGAGCTCGGAGGAGAGGTTATTCTCTGCCACCACTTTCAGGGACTTTTCAAAGACCTTCCATAGCTTGATGGTCTTGTCATTTGTGGATAGCAGGTAGTGTGAGGCGTTCTGTCGTCGGCACCATTTTATCTTGTTGATCTTCTCTTCTATCTCGAGCGACTTTAGGTAGTCAAACTCTGGCTCGTGTGATTGGAACTCGGTGTGGAACTTGTATTCACAGGTTTTCTTCGTCTCATTGCGCTCGAAAAGGACCACACGGCCGCCCTTGTCGCCAGTAGCGAGGTAGTTGCCGGTCTGATCGAACTCGACTGTCGATATTATGTCGGCTTCTGTGATGTCTTCCACGTCGCCCTTATCACCGAAGCATCTGTGCACATTTGTCAGCGGTGGCGCCCTGCGCGATGTGCAGGTGAAAGTAAGAAGACAGCGAAAATGTCAGATCGGGTCGGGGTGTTCGGACTGCCTGTATCTCCAAGCGTGTTGGGCTTCAGCCGAATCTTCCGCTGGGCAATGAGGCGGTTCGGCCTGGCCCAACATGGTGTTTGAGCGGAAAGAGAGGCCCTGTAGTTGTCCTCGGAGCCCCGTGTGATCTTGGACCGCATCACCGTCGTCCAATGGTGCATCGATTACGATGTCATCGTGTTCCATCTCCTCGTATTCTGCAATGTTGAAGAGCCCATTTTCTGCCCGGCTTCGATTCGTTCGGTCGGCCAGGACGGTCCTCCATCCGGGCAACATGCTTTGTAGCAATGGCAAAGTATGCTGCACAGGGTGCTCGTGGTGTGTCCGGTCATGTGCTGCCAGCCGGCGTCACGAGGGCAAGCATGTGCCCGCGCACCTGGCTCTCACTGTCACGAAACGGAGAGCGACTTACTGGGTGAACTTCCATGTTGGCTGGGGAGCACCTTCCCCAGCGTCCACCATCTTCCCGGCTGCGGCGGCGGCGGCGGCGACTGCGACTGCTGTGGGGTGTGCCTCGATATGCTCCTCGTGCTGTCTGCAGGATCCGCGTCTGCTAGTTCTGCGAAGGCCAATGCAGCGCGCTTTCCCAGGCCCTTGCTTCGCTGGGCACGTACTCGTACTCGGGCGCGGTGGTTGGCGGTGGTCTCGGGGGAGTGAGGCGGAGAAAGTACTCGGTGGATGTCGGGTGCGTGGTGAGAGTGGTGGCTGCAAGCTGTCTGGCAGAGCCTCTAGAACGAGGAACTAGGACTAGCAGCAGCGCTGGATGTGGTCAGGCTCTACGTCAGAGCGGTGACAAGGCCCACACAGACTCAGCGGCAGTCACACGCGTTCTGTATTCTCGCGGCACACAAGGGACCGATGCAGATCGAGGCAAGATTGAGAGGGCGGAGGGTGCGTGGTGGTGGATGTGGATGTGGATGCGGTGGTGATGGGCGGATGGCAGCAGTCAAGTGGCAGAACGCACAAGCTCCGAGTGCCTGAAGAAGTGCCTTGCTGCTGCTAGCCTGCTGCTCGAACGAGGAAGCACCTGGACAGATGCTCTGGCACAACCTTCACCTCCAAGCGCGCGTGTCTTGGCAATCGAGGGGCCATCTGCCGCATTCACCAAACATGATGGACTTCACACGCGACAAACAACAAAGAAGCGCATCCGACTCTGATGCTTCCTGTACATCGTCAATCGTAGGTGACCGCGCATGGGCGCCTCGGCAATGACACCATTGCCTCGCGCCATGCTCATGCTCATCCCCTGCCCGCCGTGCAATACTCCCTGGAGACAGTGCCTACCAACGAACACACCCGTCGTCCGTGTGCACACGACTCGATCATACCACAGCTTTCTATCGCGAAGAGCCTGTTCCTGGTTGCTGACAGCAGGGATCGCCCAACCACCGCCATCTTCGCCGGGTAGGACGTGCCGTGCGGAGGCATGACTGATCAGAGTATGTTGCCTTCTGCTCCTCGCCATCACCACAGTAACAAGTTGTACTGGGTGCTATGAAAGACCTGACCATTCTAATCGTCGGCGGCGCCATCGGCGGACTCTCTGCGGCACTCGCACTCGCTGCTGATGGCCACCAGATCACTCTGCTGGAGTCGGCCAAGTCATTCGAGAATGTATGAATCTACCACGCAGAAACAAGAGCAGAGATTGACGATGACCAGGTTTTGGCGCTGGCATCCGACTATCTCCCAATACTTTGAGGCTGATGCTGTCATGGGGCGTCGACTTCGGCTCCATCAAGAAAGAGATATCTCACGGCAACAGGTTTGTGGACTGGAAAGGCAAGAACCTGCTGGATGTACCCTTAAATAACGTCCAAGCCTCATATGGTGCCCCGTACTACTTTATTCATCGTGCAGACCTGGTGCATCTACTGGTCCGGACGGCCAGACAACGAGACAACATCACCATACGTATGGATTCCCGAGTGCAATCTTACGACTTCGATACACCGGCTGTAACACTGATTGGAGGACAAACGATACGCGCGAATATGGTTATAGCGGCCGATGGGATCAAGAGCTCCGTCAGGGACACAGTGAACGGCCGACCTCTCCCACCTCAGGACACCGGCGATGTGGCCTATCGAATTATGGTGCCAGCTCAGCCACTGCTCGATGATCCTCAGATGGCACATCTCGTAAAGGAGCTGTCCATTGGATGGGCCCTGAAGCTCACGCAGTGGGCTACCCATTACGTGAAGGAAGCCTGTACAACATCATCATTGACGTAACCCATTCCTCTGGTCTCGGTGAACCACTCCCCGAAGATGAGCAGATCTGGAAGAGCGCTTGTAACAATACCGAGCTCACAGCTCGGTTCAAAACTGGTGTCCCGAAGTCCAAAAGCTGTGCAGCATGGCTGGCGGTTATCTGAAATGGAAGCTGGCAGATTTTGACCAGCTGGACACATGGGTTCACCGTAGGGTGGTTCTTCTGGGTGATGCTTGTCATCCCATGATGTAGATTCATGGGGGTTCTTCACGATGAGGGAGGACTGACACAGACGGCCAGGCCTTACATGGCGCAAGGCGCAGCGCAGTCTACCGAGGATGCCGCAACGTTGGCTGCCGCTCTGAGAAGCCACGATGATCTCCATCACGCGTGGGAGGCGTATGAAGCACGGAGAAAGCCTCGAGCGGCATACATTGCTCGCAATACTCGAGTGCTCCAGGAGTGGCTGCACCTCGAAGATGGTCCGGCGCGCGAAGCTAGAGATGAGATGATGGGTCACGACAACGAGAGCAGCCCAGTGTTCTGGGGCTCTGCGGCACGGAAGGACTGGCTATTTAGTCATGATGCATCTCGGCTTGCTCAAACGCCCGAAGCAATACCTCCTTTGCCTCCCCGACCGCCAAAAGAAGCATCTGTTTATGATAGGAAGCGACATTCAGGTAGGGGTAATTTGTGAAGCCGTAGGAGTAGACGATGTAGTATGTCTATGTCTATGCGTGGTGCTCGGTATTGAACAGACAATGTAGCGGCTCACGAACATGCCGCCGTGCCTGTTGCTCGTTTGGTCTGCGGCCATGTACTCGAGAGCGGTGCCCGTCAGTGTTCGTAGCGATCATCGTGGAGCAGACCACATGTGTAAAGGTGACGTTTCACAATCCCGTTGGCAGACAAGCTTTCGTCGGAAGCAACCTTGGACATGAAACACGCTACTTGGCTGACCCTATTTCTGGTGGACAGCATCATTCACGAGACAGTAACAACTTCCACGAGCGTAAGCAGCTAACGTGCACGAGACACATCTTCTATCGCCTGTAGTTGTAGCGATTGCGACGTCGACGCCGAGGCGGTGCTGGCACAGGCCCTCTGTCCCTCCAAGGAGAACGCGGAGACACACAACCAAGAACGAAGACTCCCCTCCCACGCGACAGCGAGCATTCCCGCCCACTCCAGCTTATGCTTCTCAGCCGCGACCCCGACTGACAGCATTGCTTTGTCGCCGCCACGGGCCTAGACAACCTCTTGTCGCCCTGCAATGGCAGTTTCCCGCGGCATTCGAAGGACCTCGCCGATCACCTACGTCTTTGCGACTATCCTCTGCATCTTCTTCTTATACTTCTTCTTTGGCGATAGCGCGAACATACCTAGCATCGCCGCTGCGCCACGACAACTACTCAAGAGCAAAGATGCCGCCTCGAACGAGCTATCGCCGCCCTCACTACCCTTCCGAAAACCCGCAGTGCTGGGCCCCAACGAGATCGCGCCGCCCCCGCCGGTAGTGCACTATCAGATGAACAATGTCACCATCACCGCCGATCCCGTGGGCAACAGAGAATCCGTCCTCATACTGACACCACTGGCGAGATTTTACCAGGAATATTGGGACAACCTATGCAAGCTGTCCTATCCACACGACCTTATCTCATTGGGCTTCATCATTCCGAAAGGCAAAGAGGGGAACCTGGCGACGCAGCAGCTGCAAGAGAGGATGCAAAAGACGCAGGCACCCACAAACAAGAACAGATTCGCCTCAATCACGATCCTGCGACAGGACAGTGAGCCGCCAGTGGAGCAAACGGAGAAAGAGAGACACGCAATGGCAGCACAGAAGGAGCGTCGAGCTGCAATGAGTAGGGCACGGAATAGTCTGCTCTTCACAACTCTCGGACCTACTACATCATGGGTTCTCTGGCTCGACAGCGATATCATTGAGACTCCACCAACCTTGATTCAGGACTTGGCTTCCCATGACAAACCAATCATCGTACCCAACTGCTTTCAGAGATACTACAATAAGGATAAGGAAGCAATGGACATACGCGCGTATGACTTCAATAGCTGGCAAGATTCGTCAACTGCACAGAGTCTGGCAGCCAAAATGGGTCCAGAAGAGATCCTGCTCGAGGGATATGCAGAGATAGCGACCTATCGGTCACTCATGGCCTACATGGCTGGTAAGCGGTTGCATTCAAGACAAGAGGCCAGGATGTGCTAACTCTGCTCAGAGGAGAAAGGCGACCCACGGAAAGAGATCGAGCTTGACGGTGTCGGCGGTACTGCGTTGCTAGTCAAGGCAGACGTACACAGAGACGGTGCCATGTTCCCTCCCTTTCCATTCTACCATTTGATTGAGACTGAAGGCTTCGCAAAAATGGCTCAAAGGCTGAACTGGAAAGCATATGGGTTACCGAATTACTTTGTGTACCACTACAAGTAAGATGATGACAGTGAACTGGTTGCGAATTCGGCTAACCACGGTATAGCGAATGAGCGGATTTACTGATTGATTTGCAAGGCGTTGGTGGTGCTGCCATAGAGGCAACGCACGTCATATAGAGCATGGCAACCGTCTGGGCGGTCTTTGTATATCAAAAGAAATCTCGTAAGCAGCGTGCGATCCTGGCCAACAACATATATGGTTCCGAGTACGCATTGTGCAGCACTGCATGTAAAGGAGATCAGGCAGCTTGCAGCGATGACGGGCACACGCGTAAGAGACAGGTCTTCAGAGTCGATCCTGTTTGCATTGCTCATCCCGGGCGGGAACCTTCGTCAACAACTGAGTTGGGTTTCAGAAGACAGAAAGCTTCAGACGACAACATATAACTATTTTAGGACGACTGAAGTCCTCGGGCACAGGGATCCATTCTGGTGCACGGCGTGCGCTCCACACTGCATCACCTCGCGCCGACTCACGCAGCACTTGCATGCGGAAGCTATTTTCATCGTGGTCCGATGATGCATTGCAGGTACCAGGCACAGAAGATGAGAAGAGTTGCTGTTAAATGGCAGCCCTCCGCGGACTGCAGCCGAAGTGGCGCAAGCTGCATTGGCATCGCAGCATGCAAAGAACAATTCTACTGCGCTTCAGGCTATCGTTGGATCTGCCGCAGATGCCTGATGTACATCCTCATTTCCAACTTGCAGCATGCATTACACTCAGCCTTTGCTATTGCAATGGCGTTCATGGTCAAGAGTTCCCACATTGAGGGCACACATTGACAGAATCCGAACATTTGCGATAGCGTTGCCTCGTCACTGCTTCCTTCCTAGACGCTCAGCATAGATCCTGGTACTGGGCTTGAGGCAGAGTCTGGAGCGAGTCACATGCCCAAGGTGAACGCTTGGTCAGAGCTTCTGCGATACCTGACGCATTTTCAGGATTCCAGCATTACCAGCACGGCGGCAAATCTGACATTGGGACGGGTTACTGCGCGCATACTCGAGAATGCGCCACTTGGAGCGCGCCTCGCCGATGGTCACCCTTTACACGTTCCAGACGGCTCAGACTATCGGTCTGGCAAGCGCACGTTGTGTTCCGCGCTAGCAGACACAGCGCTCGAGCACACCGGAATCAATGCATGTCAGCTCAGCTATCCATCGAGCGAGAGATAGGTCGAGACTCTTCGCAAAGCGCCTGCTATTGTGGCATCCGGCGAAGCAGGCTTTTAGCGTCACCTTCCTAGCCTACAGCGGCCATAGACAACCCACCATCTCGAGACCTCCTGCTGTATTGTGGGCACTACTGCAGGTACTGGGACGGTATCAGGAACGTGCAGTGGGATATATCTTCTTTCCTTCGACTCAAAATCCGCCCCATCCTCGCCGGCTTGCTACATGTCTCTCCATCTTTCAGCCCTCTCCATCGTTTCTGCGAGGCTGGGCGTACAATTCTTTCATCTTGCTTGATTGTCTTCCTGGTTGCCGTTCCATCCACCTGGCCATACCCGTTTCTTTCGGTCCATTCTTGATATCAGTCGTCAGTGCGCACACTTGTTTGGAGAATCACTCCTTTCATTTAGCATCGTACAACTCGAACTCATGGCGCGCCTCAACGCTTTCCCTGCGATGCACGTCCAGAATCACGCTCTTAGAGAAGTCCCGTCCAGTCTGAAGGAAGAATTGGCCAAGCTCGCTTCACAACATATGCCTTCCGGGGTTCTACTTCACTGGTATCAGCTGGTCAAGGGACAAGGCAACCCGCCACATTGGCTCCGCAATCAGGTCGACTCCAGGGAACATGATGGCTCAGCTATAGAGACCACAAAGCCAGCACATGTCACTAAGTCGCTGGGGCCTCACATTCCCATGGGCATCGACGAAGAAATGAGGGCTGGAGCAGCGCAGACCGAGCCCCTATACCCATGCCCATGGTGCACCATAGTTCTGAAGCTACCAAAAGACTTCATCCGTCACGTCAAGCAGAAGTGCTCCGCCACGGAAGTCTTCCACTGCCCAGATTGCGCAAAGACCTTCACAAGAAAGCAACGCTTTGCCAAGCATCACAACAACGTGCACTCTCTGAGATGCTGTACTGGACCTTGCAAACATATCAAGAGAGCTACTGTCACTCTACCACAAGAGCGAACGCTTGGATGTGGCTTCTGCAAGCAACTATTCCACTCCGATCTACATGGCTACGTCCGTCACCCTATCTGGCACTATCGCGAAGGGTTGACTCTTGATTGTTGGCAGTCAGGGCCCTTCGTACCAGTACATTCGGAGAATATGGGACCTCCACAAATCAAGCTTGACGCTGAGAATGATCTCCAGCCATCGAGCGACTTCACGGCCCTGCGATCTGGCTTTGGACTGACGTGCAACTTCGATTGGTTCGAAAGCGACTTGGCCGCCAGCAGAAGTCCTACGATCTACGACAACGACTACCCCCGTATGGCGCCTGCGGAGGAGAATGCGGACAAACCATACTGGCAACTGGACGTTGCTCTGCCAAGTCTCGCTCCAGGCCAACAGCGCAGTGAAACCGGCCAAAGCAGCTCAACAACCCCAACGACTGCTTTCTTCCACGGCATGGGTCACCACATCAACGAACACTCCAACATCGCTACGAGGAACACTTACATGCTGTCCACGCAGCCATCCTCATCTTGGCCTCGAAAACATCCTTTTGATGATGAGGCATGTGCCGAGCTCATCGCAGAGTGTGAACACAGCAACATTTTCGACAGAGACGAATACGTCCTACCGTGCTTGGATGCGATCATGTCGCTGCCGGAGAGTAAAGACCATAGGAGGACGCTTTCGAAGCGGATCCTTGATGCTCTCCAAAGCTTACCTGTATTGGGGTCTGAACAGATCACGACCGAACGCCGCTATTTATGATTGATTTCTGTTTGTATCACTATGTTCTTGACGCCAGCCGATGCTGGGTGTGTAGGGAAAGGGCGTGTATTAGGAGTACGTGTCATGAGAAACGTGTTTGTACGATAGACATAACGATAGCGGTAATAGTGTGGAAGAATTCCTTGCTAGGAAGTGTCAGCCTTGCTGACCTCATATGAGCAGGGAATCGAGCATCAGGAGAGGAGGCCGGCTGACACGCGTGGACTTGCAGTACAAAGAACAAAGTGAAGTTGTACAGTATACACACGAGGCCGTTCGCCGTTCTGCTGAGCCACGAATCAGCACCCTGTCCATTTCGAGCTGCCACGCCATTTCAAACATCAGATGCATCGTGCGCTGCGCTGTTTTCCATACCATACCGTCACATATCGCCCCTATGAAGGCCAGTCGTGCTCGCTGTGCACTAGTCGGATCGATGAAAATGCTCAATGCCTCTCCTGCGTGCGATCGAAGCTCTCGAGCACTTTTTGTTGCATCTCATTCTTCGAAAGCTTTTCGCCCGAAGTCGTCTCTGAAGATGCGTCGCTCTTGCCATCTCCGACGAGCTTCTGAGCTTGCACCTTGGCTTGTGCTGAGCTGACATTTCCGTAGACTGCCATGGCTGAGGCGATCATGCCACCAATGTCGCCCACGTTGCCCGGTACCACAACGGAAGTGCCTTCCTTGGCGAGCTTGCCGAACGCATCAACGTACTTCTCGGCGACGGAGAGAGAGACGGCGCCTTGAGCGTATTGCTTGCCATCTGAAAGACTCCTTGCCACCGCATCGACACCAGCGGCTGTCGCTTTGGCCTTGAGAAGAATGGCTTCGGCCTCACCAGATGCCGCGTTGATCTGCTCTGCCTTGATGGCTTCAGATGCGAGGATTACCGACTGCTTGCGACCTTCTGCTATGTTGATGGCCGATTGCCGTTGACCCTCGGACTCGAGAATCTCGGCGCGCTTGCTTCGTTCTGCCGTGACCTGTCTGTGCATTGCTTCGACCACGGGACCCGGTGCGTGGATATCCCGAATCTCGTATCGCAGACATCGAATGCCCCAGTCTGCTGCTGCCTCGTTGATGGCTTGTGTGATGTTTGTGTTCAGCGCCGCTCTTTCCTTGAGAACATGGTCGAGGGTCAACTGGCCGATCTCGCTTCTCATCGTCGTCTGTGCAAGTTGCGAGATGGCATAGTCGGCATCTTCTACGCCGTAGCTGGCCTTGTATGCGTCAAAGACTCTGGTGTAGAGTATGCCATCCAGCTCCAGGGTCACGTTGTCCGCGGTGATTGCGCTCTGCGAAGGGATCTCCATGGCGTTCTCCTTCAGACTCTTCACGTATGCGATGCGGTCGATGACGGGCATGAGGATGGCGACACCGGGCTCCAAGATCCTGTTGAAACGTCCCATTCGCTCCACGATCCATGCTGTCTGCTGGGGGACGAACTTGACGATCGTGTTTGCCGGTAGCGAGGAGCGCTGGAAGTATGCGCTTGGAGGCCCACTGGAAGACGACGCGGATGATCGGAACAGGCTCTCGCCAGGCGATGGCAAGGCCTGCTTGGGCGTGGTCGAGAAGGCAGATCGCTGCGTGGCGCGGGCGGCAGCGTAGACGATCGGGTATCGCGAGTTCTGGATGGCGGCCATCGAGCGACGAGACAGCGCGCGCCTGCCTGTGGATGTGGATATGGATGTGGATGTGGATGACGCGAGGAACGACATGGCTGGTTCTGCAGCTTTTGCTGCCGTCGCCATGTTGTATGTTGTATGTTGTAAGTCGATGCAGGGTGCCCAAGCTGCGTCGAACTAGAGCTTTCGAGTTCCATCACTTCCCAAGTTCGGCTCCACCTCGGAGGCCCAAGCACGAAGCTATACTTGAACTTTGGCTGCCCTGCCTTCTGGCCGGGTTGGCCTAATACATGCATGATTGCCGTGATACTGAACAATGAGGAGCGTCCGTCACGTTAGCTGCCAGGCATATCAAGTGGGAAGAAGTCAACGGATCTGCAGAATTCCACACAGGCTTCGTTTCATTCGTGTTCATCTACACACTGCACCTCAACCATTATGCTAGGCGTCATGTGTCTCCAGCTCGTATCAAGCTTCTCGGCATGCTTGGATCATTTCCGACCTACACCCCCCTACAGCTCCTCGTCCTCTTCGGCCATGACTCCATCGTGCACAAACTCCACCAAGCTGTTCGAGGTGATACCAACCTCGTGCAGGGTAAGCGCGTGGCCCAGTTCTTTGCCCTCGACCGCCAGACGCGGAGCTGGGCTCTCGGCGGGACATGTCTTGCTGGCGACACGCACGCGACGGATGAGGTCGGCGACCTTGAGCGTGGCGTTCGCCTGAACCTTGCAGTATGTGCCTGGTGCTGTCGATTGTTAGCTGTGATTGAGGACGGCGTAGTAGGGCTTTACTTACGACACTTGACCGAGAGCTCGAAAGGAGCCTTGGCATCTTTGGTGCCCAAGTACTGGCGGAGCTCCTGCAACTGACACATCGGCTCGACCTTGCCTTGCAGCTGGAAGTTCTCGTTCTCCAATGATCCCACACGCTGAGTGAGTGTAGCCACCTGCTTAGTGAGGGAAGTGATCTCGGCCATCATACGGTCAAAATCGGCGACAGAGACGGTGATCGACTGAGCTTGAGCTGGTGCTGTAGCTGGAGGAGCATTAGACTTCTCAATGGTTGCTGCTGGTAACTTGGGGATGACAATGTAATCGGACTCTTCGGACTCTTGCTTGACTCTTGGGCCAAGCGCTGCAGGCTCTGCCGGCTCGACCTTGACTGTGGGAATCATCGGCTTGCCAACATCTCCCTTCTTTGTCTCGATCTTCTCGGCATTCATGTCCTTGTCTGTGCCAGCACCGTCCACTGTGAACGTCTGCCAGCCCTTTGCGCGCAGATATGGCGCCGCTGCCGCCGAGGCAGGGAGAGTCGTGACACTTGGCTTGCTGATAGCCGGGGTTGTGGGCTTCGGCTCGACTGCCTTCTCGACCTTGGGACTAGCGATAGCAGAAGAGCCGAGGGCGTCCACCGACAATGACTGAGTTGTGCTTCCAAAGGTGTTTGGCTTGCTGAACGACACGTCTGGCTTGGCTTGCGGCTGGGTCGGGGGAGCAAGGGCTCCATTTGACGCAAAAGAGGAGCCCGAAGCTGCGAGGCTCCGTGTCGCATGAGTGGAGACGGGTGGAGGAGTGAGGTGAAAGCTTGCTGCTGATGTGTTTGCGCCGCCGTGAGTATAGCTTTTGCGCGCGAACGAGGAGCGTGAACTGTCGGAGGTCACTGAAGATGGGCGAGATGGGAATGCACTCGATCGAGAGCCAGGACGCGACTTATTGCCGCCTGTAGTTGCTTCCCTGCTGAACCGACGGGCCTCCTATGGTGATGTTAGCCAATGTCGATCTTGTAGTGACGAGTGGGGCCTTACAGCCAGCTGCTCTGGTGTCCCAAAGAGTGATGGGCCTGCATCTGGTGCCACGCCAACCTCCTTCACTGTCGGCGGAGACGGCTCTGCTGATGCCGGAGCAACGCCAGCGAAGGCAGGAGTAGGTGGCGGAGCTAAGTTGGTTGGCACTGGGGCAGGCGGTGCCGCTGGAACTGGTTGGCGCGGTACTGTGCGCGGCGCAGCTTGATCCTGTGTCGGTGCGGTCAGTGGTGGTGCGCTTCCCTTGCCGAGGATGCGTGCAGCCATAGCGGCCATCATCGCTGCTGGGTCTGTAGCCGCCATTGTGTCGTGCAGTGATGTATTCCAATCTAAGGTATCTGGTGTGTTTAGGTCCAGGTTGTTGGTGACAAGTGCTGGAGGAAAAGTTGTGGAGTTTTGTTTTGGCTTGGCCGTTTATGATCCCTGTCACCGGCCTTCGCCGTCGAGGAAGGCACGCCCAAGAACAATAACGTGAGTTGAAGTGGTGTCGATATCCATGCCCATGTGGCATGCTGTGAGCAAATGCACGCTGGGCAGCCGCACAAAGAGCCATTGACGCACATGCTAGACCCTACCAGAAGCGGCCTCATCCAACAACAGAGGAAGCCTCGCCACGCCGTAGACTGCTGCAACTGCCTAGCCAGAAGGACTGAGGACTTGCAACTACAGCTTGATGCTGTGAGCTGCGCAGTGTGCCTCATCTACCGGCATAATTTAAGCCATACAGGGAGTTGTCGCTCAAAGCTGCTACTGCGCCTGGAGGGATTTGTAAGAGCGGCGCATCTCGCGAAGGAGCAGCACCGACAGACTCAGTCCCGATGATTATACCGTCGCCTTGGGTGTCGGTCTCAAACGGAAAGCGCTGACCTTCCTCGCGTCTCATGCCAGGGGTAGGTGGGCGTCGTTACACACAAGAGCTTGGAACATCGAGTGGTGATTCCGTGGGAGAGCATCGCAGCCCAGACTAGAGCTGAGCCTCCGGGAAGGTGGATCGTCGCAGCAGTATACCCAGACAAGCGGCGACATGACTGGTGAGTATCGGGGCACCTTTCAGACCAAGCGGACCCGTTTGCGAAGAGCCAGGCGAGACATCACGAAGCGAGTATTCTTCGAGCGTGATCAGAGGCGAGAGGAAGACAACTTTGTGTATTTTACATCAACGCAGCGGTCGCTCTGTCAATAGCTGGCACTAGCTCCAGTCTCGAGATGATTGCTGTCGCTGTCTTGGACGACCAGCGATGATTGAGCCAGAGACAGGTCGTAAGGATGCTCGCGGGCACAACGATTGATGCAATCAAGATATGATATGCTTGATGCATGTCGGAGCCACTGGAATGTCTAGACTCCAGTGATCATGCCTGATACCTCGCCGGGTGAATCGACTGCCTCATACGTGGCTTCGCTGCTTCAATGGAGAATTTGGTACAGTCTGCGAATCGTTGTCTTGGTGCACTGCTGCTGGTAACTCGGCAGGGTGATCCGTACTCTGGAAGCCGATTTAGCAGTCCCGTACTGTGTGGGTGGATGGACAGGGCTTCGACGACAGGACCATCTCGGCAGTGCCCTGAACAAGGATGGCATTGGGGTTCTAGCCAGCCATGCCGAAGAAATATCCGCTTGAGCGCCCCTCGTGCCTCCCATACCTATTCCAGAACATGCACTTCCGCATATTTGCTCAGGGCACTTCGGCCCAAGGCGAAGAATCACCGAAAGTGAGTGAGCACTTCCACTGAGACTCTGGGAACAGTAAGTACGCCCAGATGAACGGCAGGCATTTCACATCTGCCGGCTCACGACCCGGTACTTGATGGATTAGCGAGCCAGATCGAGCGAGTTCGGCAGAGATGCGCTGACTGATACTTATTCAAGAGTGGTGAAGGAAGGGAAAGTAACACAGTGGACGATGGCATGAAGTCAAGGCGGAGGGCTTGGCAATCTGTTCGGGTTCTCGGTTCTCCAACTTGTCTTCTGTTGCTTCGTTCACTACTTCCCGACCCTGCGTCGCGCCTGCAGACAACACTCTGACGCAGACAGAGGGAGACACTGGCACGAGTAAGCTGTCGACTGACAGGAGCGAGCCCTGGGACCAAGTGCGAACACGCGAGACCTGACACCGTCCCCCGCGCGATATTATCGTTACCATCGAATGATTACCCTGGTGTGGACCGACTCAGGATCTCTACTTGTTGCACCCCAAAGTTCCCAATGAAGACCACAAGCACCGCGGCGTAGGCTGCTGAGGCACCGAACAGCTCGTGCCGCTTCGCAGTTGTAAGCGACGAAACAGCCATGCCGAAGATGAGCGTGAACACAACCAGCACACCTGACGTAGCCATTAGCGGTGTTTGGAGAGTGAGGACGATTGCCACACACCTATCGCATCCAGCGCAGACTGCTGAGCGCCCATCTCGGTGACCTCGTACATGATAATGACGGGATGCACGAGCAGGATGAATATCACAATCGTAATGATAATGTTGACCAACTTGTCAACGCGCGCCGGCGCATAATATCGGACCCAACCGCTGGAGGTCTTCTCGCGAAGCTCGGGCGTGAGGAAGATGTTCTGTTAGATTTATCAGCGGAGACATGCGAGGGCTTTGCATACGTTGCACTCACTCTGATTATTTGGCAACGGAGCCGGCGTTGCAGAAAGTCGTCTACACGACTGAGGCATCGCTCAACGAGGCTATCGAACACAGCAGATTCGCGGCCGGACCTAAGCGTTATCATATCCTCTTTCCGTCGTATGAAGTGCTCCTCCCTCTGCACAATCGGCTGGTTGTCCTTGAACCATGTTCGAACACTTTCGTAGTCACGACTGGATGGACGCTGCAGTGACACCATCTCCTTGCATTTGAGAAGGAAAACGTCTTGCTGATTAGCACAGCCTCTGGGCAGGGGCAAGACGAACACGACTTACCATACTCCAGCAATCTGAGTCGCAGATCGGACAAGAGCACCGGGCGACACCGTTTGAAATGAGCCGGAAAGCCTGCTGCGGCAAGCTCTTCTGGAGTCCTGTGGCTGTCACGACGTCTACAGCTGAGCTTCCTCACGTCACCGTGGGTTTTTTCCCATCGATCGAGATCGTCCAGTTCTCCTTCAATCTGTTCGATATCGAACTGCATGTCGGACAGCACGCGAGAATGCAAGTACCCGAATGCTCGATACTGCAAAAAGTTACGGTCGCTGCTCTGGAATGTGGCCACTTGCGGATAGCCTCGAGGTCGATTTTCTACTGGCCATACCGTCAGAGCGAGCCTGGCATATGGGCATAGGACCTCCAGAATCTTGTCACGATGCTGTACGGATCCTCGCAAGGCTCCTCTCTGTTGGGCGTGGTATCGACGTCATCACTAATCCAAGTTAGCCAACGCGAGAGCCAACTGACTATGAGCTATCAGTACTGTTGAAAACAACGATTTCTGAGACTCGGCTCACGTTTCCGGATTTGCCGTTGCCCTGTCTCAGCATCTTGTTCGCCCACCAAGGTCGCCGATGTGCTCGGCGTGACTGTTTCCTCCTTTACTTCATTCATATTACACTCAGGATCCATGGACAAAGACATGCTTCGATTGTCTCTATCAAGGAGACGGTGTGGGCTTGATTATGCAAGAATGGACAGTTGGAACCCTCTATATTGTGCGCTCACATCACGAGACGATACGGTGTGCAACGACGCCAAATACGTGTGGCCATTGAGTGTCCATCATTCTAGGGTTACAACAGCGCCTGCAGGAGGCCGGTGGGACCTCGCAAGCCTCGATCCACCCTCGGCCTGTTCTGAGCTGGTTTGTGGTTGCACAGGCGGGCGCAGCAGCTCGTACATGCTCAGCTCTCATTCAAGGCCAGGCTAACTGGCTCTCTGCGATCCATTGGCCACTGTTGTACTTGGTTGTCGAGCCAGATGCGCGCAACTGATACTCCCACATCTTTTTCTCGCTGAGACGGCTAGCTGCGACGATATAATTGCTGGTTGAGCCGTCAGCACGAGTGCATCGCACTTCGTCGCCAACATTGAATTCGGACAGTGGCTATTCAAGTCAATTGATTGACGCCATCTCGGGAGGAAGGATCTCACATCAGCGATTTCCGAGCTGGACTTGCCCAGAACAAGGCTCTTTTGAGGGCTGTCAGGTTCATCGCTCCTATCGACCTGAGGCGTCTCTGGAGTCTTTGAAGAATTAGCAAGATCGCGCTGCAACGAAATTAAGGGCTGGTCTTCACCGGCTGTGTTGCCTTAGCCTGGATGTCTCTCAGCTCCTCTGGCATCTTCAGAAGTTCTTTGATGGAACGCTTCGTTGGCAAGGCTCTGGCGAAAGTCGGAGATCTTGAAGTCTTCCCGTGAGGTCAACCATGACTTTATAGACGAACGTGAGCCTTGATTCAGCCCTTTGCCCAAGAACCGCAACGCATGGCAATCGCCCTTCCGTTGTCTGCTAGAGGTGCATCCTCAAGACGTGCAATCAGCTTTGTCGGATTTACGCCTAAAATTGGAGCTTGCGAGCTAGGTGTGGCAGGCAACCTGTAGCCGCGTGGGGCGCAGGAGAATAATTGCATTGCTAGCGTATCTCGTGCTGCACAAAGGCGGCTGTGAGCATGCAGACCTCCTGTGAGAAGTGTAAGCTCAGACAAGGTCTGAAGATGTTTGCACTGCATCCGCTGACAATGATACTCAAGCATACGGCCCAGTGTCTTGCGGTGGCCAAACATTTGGCTGTGTCGATTGTATGCTGTTTCGCAAAATCGCAAACAAGCGCACTGCACCATGGTCCTCGCAGAGCTTAACATTAGCCATGCCGAAGGGCATCTATCCATCGAGACGAACAAGACGCCCTTCGGCACGACTTCCAACAGGCTTGCTTCGCCGATTGATAGTGTAGTCGGTGATCTACCTGGAATCGGAAACCCTCGCATGCAAGTAGTCTTCGACAAGACTGTTTGTGACGCTCTTCAGCTATCATGTCAATATCAAGAAGTGAATGTTCTGATTATTCGATGGGCCGAACACCTGGATCGAGATCTCCAATGTGGAGCAGAAGTAGGTGCGTTCAGACTCGACTATCTTCGCCGTGCTGACAATAACATGAGCAGGTAGAAGAGCTGCAAAAATTGTTCCGCGATCAGTTTCACTTTCCTACAGAAGTGCTCGAACTTAACGATGTGAAATCGCCGTAGCTGCAGCTTGACACTGGTATCAACAAGTTCATTTTGGAACACGACGGGCCATGTCGTACACATCTCCTAATGATCTACTATACGGGGCATGGGATTGGCGCCCCTGACGGTGTATGGTTCGTAGGGTAAGGATGATACGAACGCGACAACTGCGACGTGAATGCTGACCATTGGCAGAGAACGAGATGGGACTGCAGCTGTTGGATCAGGTAGACTGACAGCCGAAGCGCATTGGAACAAATCCGAGCACAGCCTTTTACACCACGCTCAAGCCGATGTGCTGACCATACTGGACACTTGTTGTGCTGGTAATGTTATGAATAAAGGCCTGACTGAGGACACATTGCGATTGTTTGAAATTCTGGTCGCTACCACGAATGTGTCCCCAACCTCAGCACCCGGACCCAGGTCATTCTCCAGGGCTCCGATCGACTCGTTGGAACATCAAATCGGAGCAGATAACCAGCTGCCATTCACGGCCTTCGATCTGAACAACGATATCATCAACAGACGCAAGGTGCAGAAATCGCACGTCTTCACCAAACCCAACAGGCAAAGTCACCGGCACATCAAGCTAGGCCCACTGAAAAGATGCGCCCGGGAACGCGAAGCTCCAATGGCCGAAGCGTCGTATGTAACGGTGCGCTTCCACGGCTCCACTTTCGAACACCTTCCCTCGCTTCTTGAGCACGAGACGGTTACATTGGCCAAGTCACTAAGCAAGGCGGCGTGGGAGACGAATCTGGGCATAAATCGTATCGAGCTAATCAGGAGACGGAGAAAGACGAAAGACGCTACATAGTGGATTACGTGCACGTGCGTCATGCCGCAGCCGGAAGCCCGCTTGCCGATCGCCGATCGGCCCGGCCTTTGTTGTTGCTCGCGCACGTGCAAGAGCAACTGACCTCCACCACTCGACTCGACTACACCACATCCACACATCCCGTTTCATACTTCTCGACAGACATCCACCCCGCGGCATTGAACCAGAGATATCACTCCATTGTTGGTACATCCTTGCTATTATCGCCATGGACTTCACGAGTCATGGTTCACACGCGCCTCTTGGTTCACGCTGGCGCGAGAAGCGGTCTGAGGGACGACGAGCAATTCATCTTCCAAGCTGAGGCGTATGCTGATCTCGACTCCAACCGCGCGCTTCGACGCCACCCTGGAACATCGCGACAACCGTTGGATCGTCTGAAAGACCACATCTATGCTCAAGAGCAATCAAGCATTTCCCACCGCGCTTCGCCCCAGAAGCAAGCCGCGAGCCAGCCGCTGCGTGTTTTCGACATCCAAGTCGCACACGCTATCACCTATGTCGAAGATACGCAGCTGGCATACACAGCGCTTGAAAGTCAGCTCCCGACGCCGTCGCGTATCTCCTGCACCAAGACACCGAGGAAGACCGCAGTACACGAAGCAACGCTGGGAGCTACAACGCATACGATCGACTATGCCATACCGACACCGTGCAAAGTTACCCCCGCCAGATGTGCCATCCCACCTTTTGTTACGGAAACAGCTCCAAGATCGAGTCGCAGCTATTCGTGGCCTGGCAATGCCCCTTGGAGCCAGTCCTCATACCTGATCTCACCGGCACTTGCTCGCTCAAGCAAAAGAAAACGACTCAATGAGAATCCATCGTCTACCAGCCAGCAGCGTCATGCAACCACTCCGGCGACTGCTCGGAGCGCACTACGCTTCCCCAGTCCGGCCAAGCGCCGTAAATCCACGCAGGGCGTTGTTGGCAGAGACAAAATCAGCGGCGCAAACGGGAACTCTTCAGAGCTGCCGACTTCGTACTCGGTGAGCGACGAGGCTGGAAGCCTCAGACGCCGAGCTCGCACGTCGCAAAGGTCCGCTAGCGATCCAGGTCCACAGTCTCTAAACTTTCGCGGGAGGGTGCCACAAAATGCAGCGTCGCAGCGCGAGAACACATCTCCCATAAAGTATGGAGCAACTCTTAAGCAGACGCATCAGGTAGCTGGCATTGAAGCTGTTCACGCCCCAACCTCAGCTACTGAACGCGATGAGACCACTGCCCACAGCCACAAGCCTGTCGACATGCACTCATTGCCAGCTGCCATATTTCCACCCACTGCAGCAGTAGGTCAGCAATTCGGGACCCATGTTACACCAGCTTTGCAACGACTGATCGCCGGCGACATCGCCAAGTGCTTCAAGCCTACACTGGAGATCCGGGCTATCGACAACCTAGAACGTGGCCACTGGCGTATGCAGATGCCTAGCTGGCCCTCTGAACAACTCGCAGCATTCTGGCGAAACTTGGAGCACTATATAGCTGGCGGCAATGCAGGCTGGGGTGTCTGGTGTACTCGCGAGCCAGACACTTGTTTCCGAAGCAACAGCGAGCGGACGGAAGAGCGCCACGGCAGACCAGCCGAATGTTGCGGCACGGAAGTCAGCACAGGTCATAGCACGATCCGAGTATACTGCTGGGGTGAAGTCGTACAGCACGTTTACCTGCTGCTCTACGTTGCGAGCAATAGCAAGGTGCGCAAATCTGGACTCCAGTGGCTCGATTCGCAGGGCACTGTGGTTGTTCAGATGCCTACAAACGGATCTACACGTAGTAAGTAACCCGATCTTCAATAAGTATTGCGTTGTTATGTACCTCGCCTGCTGTGGCAAGCTCTTTCGCAACGTCATCTTCCACCCGGTGCTACGACGAGGAATAAAGGTGCATCAGTAGGCTCTCGTAGCGTCTCGAGGGCGGACCGAGAGCGTGCATCGACCCATCATGCAGTAGTATGACCCATCACTCTTAGCGAGAGGAGAGGACAGGCATGCCTCGTAGTATGCGTGGCAGACCCACCCATTGGCATTAGTCCGTCTGACATGCTGATTGTGGTTTCGATTTGTAAGTACGCTTCGGGCACGCTTCTGCAGCTGTGACGACCCGTAGGATCTGACCAAGAGGCCTTGAGAGCTGACTAATTAGAGTCCATATAATAAGCGCCGGTGTGTACTGGGAAGCACACTCTCGCTCTTACACTGCAGTACACGCCGTGGCACCACGGCATTCCTTTCTCTGCATCTTCTTCCAACACCCCAAGCATACTCCAAGTCATAAGCAATCGCCGAGATGTTGCTCGACCAGGAGTCCCTCAGGCAGTCGTCCGAGATACATCCTGAAGTGCAAGCGGCAAGTGTAATGATCAAGTATGCTATAAGCCTTACTTACGTTGCCTTCCAAGTGGATGACCGCCAATCCCCAACCTGCACTGGAGTGGGACAACTGGCAGGATGTCCGTGGTGCTATCGCGCTCCTCGCGGAGCAAGGCCTTGAGATGCTTGGCCCTCCAGAAACAAGCATACATGAATTGGTAAATATCATCAGCGAGTGTAATGCGATAATGCATCTAACGGTACTCACCAGGTCATTGATATCCCAGCGCGCGACGGGCACAAGAACTCCACAAACATATACAGGCCAACAAGTCTTCCTCCCTCCGGCAGCCCTCTCATCGTGATGTTCTTCGGTGGAGGCTGGATTAGTGGAAGCAAAGACGCCAACACAGCTTTCGCCCATGCTTACGTGCGAGCGTTTGGCGCTACTGTCGTCTCTCCAAGCTATCGCATGTCGCCCGAGCACAAGTTTCCAGTGCCCCCTCAAGATGCCTGGGACACTGTCAAATGGCTCGATGAGCATGCAGCCGAACTTGGTGCAGATCTCAAGCAAGGCTTCATCGTCAGTGGTGTCTCTGCTGGCGCTACAAACTCTGCTGTCGCGGCTACACATGCCATCGAGAACGAATTGACGCACCCGATCACTGGACAGTACCTTTGCGTTCCGTCCACTATGGACGAGGAAAGTGTGCCTGAGAAGTTCAAGCCTTACTTCAAGGCTTACGAGCAGAACAAGAACGCGCCTATCCTGCCGACCTCAGCTCTTGCCGCGTTGCAGGGACATACCAGCTGGGACGCGGAATCTCCTTGGCGACATGTCATTCGATCTAAGGCGCCATTGTCGAAGCAGTCCCCTGCGTACTTTCAAGTGGATGGGATGGATCCACTTCGCGATGAAGGCTTGATTTGGGAAGAGATGCTGAAGGAGGCCGGCGTCAAGACGAAGCTGGACTTCTACCCTGGGTGTCCTCATGGTCATCATATCTTCATGCCGGGAATCGAGGTTTCGAACAAGGCGACTGCGGATCAGTTGATTGGCGTTGGGTGAGTCTCGAGCTGAGCATGCCGAGTGGCGAGGGGATTGCTGATCTGTCCGGTCTCTACAGGTGGTTGCTTGGTAAAGACATTACGGCGGAGCAAGGTCTGTCCGCCATGATGCCAAATTCTGCGTGAAGGGAGTGCCGACTGAGGCTGGAGAAGACTGAAGTGGCGAAAGTCAAGAGTGCCTCGGTCGTCTCGCCCATGTCAGGGATCATCACTGAAGAACGGACAATCGGAAGGAGTGCGTGATCAAACTTTTCGGAGCACAGATATCAATTGAGAAGATGTTTATCCCCAGCACCCTGTCATTTGACCGCTCAGAGTCTCGGGCGGAGCAGACACTCGGGCTGACGTGGTCCAGATCTGTGGACTTCAAGGCAATGATGAGATCGTCTTCCTGCATATTATGGCGACTTCCTAGTCGAGACCTTCGACCAGTGACACGATGATGTAGGGTCATTCCCGCCTATCTCGACGGCGTTCCGGAAGACGCCTCTTCGTCGTAACAAGCACGAAGGATCACGCTAAAAAGTACATCCGCTAGCTATGCAATGTTCCCGTCCCTGTGCCGTGTTGCTCTGGCCATAGCCGCCATGCTTTTGGCGCACGATGCATAACGTGGTGGCTGCGCATGAGATCGAGACACGTGTAAGACGCCTTGGCTGGCCACTAGTCTCCATTCGAGAGATAGCTGGAAAAGAGATCTTTACAGCAAGTCTATACGACACAAATGCTCAATAAGGGTATCATCTCGCCTCAACGTACATCATTAGTTCGCGGGATATGAAAAGCAATCTCTACGCGTACGACCACATTTTTCAGTTAATCAGCCATTGTGTGCCCCGAGAACTGATGATGCCCACTTTGGTCATCCACTGTTGGACCATCGCATCTATTCTCCAGTCTCCTGGGTCTGTAGGACTGGAGTTGCTCTTCTTCTCGGAGTCCATGTGTCGTCCCACGTGTTCCATTCTATCATTCCACGTTCCTTGTCCATGGAACTCCTGCTCGCAGAACAAGCAGCCGCTATGTTCTGGGCTCGACCGCAGTGGTTGGTAGCAACTCTTTGCGATTTCGGCCATGACTTGGTCTTCTTCGTTCCCCTTACTGCTCCTCGCTAGCGATCTCCTTCCCGTGGATGCTCGAGACGTTTCCGCAGCGTGCATTCGGCGGACATGTTGTATGAACAAATCCTTGCGATTGAAGTCATTCTGCTTTCGGTCGGTATCAGCGCTTCCGCATTGATCACAGCGCCAGAACCCGAGCCGCATATGTTGGGTCGAAAAATGGCGCTTCCATTCATTCTTCGACCCAAATGTTGAGGGGCACCCGTAGACGGCGAGCGGACAAGGGAACGCTCTGTTGCCCGCCGTCGTGATACGGGGATCAGTAGTACCACTCTTGGGGCTGTGATGATACGAAGACGACCGTTGATTCATCTGAGGCCGCTTGTTGACTCTTGCCGTTGATGATGAGATTGATCGAGAGGATTGTGTGCGACGGCGCCTGAAGTCAGGCACTTGCGAGCTACGCCGTGGGACTTCTTCCGTTGGGCAGTATTGAGAGTATGGTACGCTGTGGGATGTCTCGGAGGTGTCGTCATCTGCTGAAGCAATTGGATGGTATCCTTCCTGAGCAAATGATCCGTATGTTTCATACCGCGCGTCCGTCCCCTCGAAAGCTGATACGGAAGGCTGGTCGTCGGCGCGTCTCTGAACGTCGTGGAGCGCGACACAATCGCCGATGGCGCCGTTCCCTTGCTCTCCGTAAGACAGATAGCCGCCATGGACGAAGGCAACGCTTTCCTCCTGGCCATAGAGTGTCAGGTTTGAGACGATAGCAAGCTCGGGCGACGCCCAGGATGAGTCTCTACAGTCGCTGCGAGCACTGCCCGTCAGAGATGACTTCAGAGCACTGCTCGCAGGGGAAGGGTGCCGGCGATCAGCCTGTGGATCAAAGATCGCGTGTCCATTTAATTGAGCAGATCCAGCGGAAGGAGAGGAACAGCACCATGATTCGGGACCGTCCACCTGGTCTGTGAGTGGCGTAAACATGAAGCGATCGGACTCGTCCAGGAATCGGCGCATAGGGACAGCAAATCCTAGTCTTGGTACAGGATTGCAGCCGGCAAGATAATGATGATCGCTTGAGCATATGTCCTTGTCACACTGGACATCCAACGGACAGGTCTGCAGACTGTCGACATATGTAAGGTCCATGCTGAATGTTACCACTTGCTCACTGTCGTTGACCTCCCAAGCCCCGTTGCTGCAATTGGTCAAAGTGCTAAATGGTGTCTTGCTGTTGATGTGAAGTAATTGTGCAGCGTCGATGCAACGATGCACTTCGGAGTACCCCCGTTAGCCAGAACAAAGTGGCAATGTATATGGCCAGGCAATCGATGCGGCAGTCCTAGCTTTCACTGACGAGGATGTCGCAGTAATGCTATACGGCTCGTGGGTAAGTTCGAAGGCAGGAAGGGCGAAGCAGATGGCGGTCGGAAGAATCAAGTTTGAGAACACGGTTTTGCGGCTTCTCTGCAGCGCAGTCGATATCTTTGTGGCCCATGGCCTACCTGAACTGACAGCTTTATGCATGGCATGCACTGCTCAGTGCACAGTGTGCTCGCAGAGCCTCAAGTCACTTGTACCTTGTCGTGTGTGAGCTTGGGCCCTGGATCTCAATGCACTACTTGCAGCACCGGTGTAGGCTGTGCGAATGAACGCCCGAAGAAGCATTACATCCACCTTTAGCTACCGCGGGCGTCGACCCTATGTCCTTTCAAGGCTAGAGCCTGGGCAAAGGCGCTTCTAGATATAATCTTAGGCAGTGGGCGGCACCAGACGTTGTATAGTCAATCTGCATCGTCCTTCGCCATGACTTTAGAGTCGGTGCAGGAGCTGGCGATGGCTGCATGTTGCGGGCCGAAATGGGGCGTCGAGGCGCCCTCCCGCCAGGGCTTGCAAATGGCCATGTGAGACCGTCGCCTGGGGAATTGGGGGCCAGGACACAAACGCCGATGCGTCCTCCACGGTTGCTGTTGACATGATCTTGTCTAGGCCTGCTCCATCGCATCAGCTCATACTCCACTTCAAATCAGCTGCTCGCCTCCTCAATGCACGCTGATGTGTGGTTGTGAGATCACAAGTACGAGTTGAAAAGCAAACATCTGGTGTGGTGGCGCGGGCACTCTTGATGCTTTGTCCGTCGAGGCAAATTTATGGCAAGATCGTTGCCTTGCTCAGGGATCATGCTGCATTTCGTCATCTGTGGCAGAGTGTTACCATCTGCACTGCTATAATGGTGTCCGCAGGGCCTCCCAGAACGCCAGACATACAGTCGCGGTACAAGGCCAGACAGGCCCGTAAACGTGGCAGGCACTTCAAGACTCTGCTTTCACAGTTGGTATCACAACATGGGTGCAGGTGAAACAGCACGAGGGCTGCAGAGCCCCATGCGCAAGCGAGCAAGCCGAATCTCAGCAAACGCTGGCCATCGCTGGACCTCAAGCCAACGTGGTCTTCATGACGACGCGTGCGAGACACGCTTCTCGGCTCACATATATGTAAGGTAGTCAGCATAGCGGTAGGCTACCATGTGCGTACCTCGAGCTTTTGACCTAACACATGTTGGTGACATTCCGGTACTCGTGAACAGTCAGTCCCTCAAAACAGACCGGGATGCACTCCAGATGGATCTAGATCAACAACTGCATGATGCAGGCATCTTTCAGTGTTGTGGCACTTCAGTGATAGTCGACCCGGGATCTGTGCGCCATCCTCGCGCTTTCGGGTGTCAAGTTTTACCGCGTTCGCAACGTGACATATCTTGCATACCAGCCATGTCACTGCTGGCTAAGAGCTTGGTGCAAGCCCGCGCAGTGCACGGCGTAAGTGAGCAGATGTGTATGGCCACAACAGAAGAGCGGCGTTGAAGATACGGACGACACTTACCGCACGCCACGTTCCGACCGCTTCGCCACCGGCCGCTCCGTGAACTCATCTTTCATCAATTCACAAATCTCCGAGTGGGCTCGCAAAAAGCCTGAGCGGGAGGGTCTTGTTGTCGTATGGCTGTTTTGAGGGACGCAAACATGGCCGCAAGCTTCTTGCCGTGTTATCGAGGGCATAGCTTGTTGCCATGCAGGTGTTGCCGCGACTCACCCGTTCATTGTATGTGACATACCATGACATGTCACACGCCATTTGTGTGACAGTGCTGCAGATGGCTGAGCAAACGTGATCCAAGTTGGGTTCCAGGCGTCTCAGTTCCTGGGGAGCGTCGTCGGAGATTTCGCACCTTGAGCCGGTGGATACCATGTCAAATACTTGGTATCGGCAGCGCGCACAAGAGGAGCGGTATGTGATGTCGCGAGTAGAGTTCTACAGCGCAGCGGCATGACTGCTAGACTGTCGGATGAGATTACTTCTTGCCCTTCCTCTTCTTGAACACAACAGCAGGTGTCGTTGGTGCTTCAGAAGACTGCTTCTCGCGTGCGTCTCCTGCTGATCTTTCGACATCCGGAATGGTCTGAAGCATTTCCATCCCATCATCGCCCTCTTCCTGCTTGACAGCCTCGCTCTCGTTCTTTGGCAAGGCTTTAGGGTGGTCAGGCTTCCTCTTTACACCACTCAGGAGTGCATCCAGGTCGCCTGTGTCGTCGTCGTTCGTGTGACTGCCGGGGTACTTCTTGAGATTGCGGCCCCATGCTCTCCTCTTCGGCGCAGCTTCCTCGTCTCGAATATCGTCGTCCTCGTTGTCGGCCTTGCGCTTGTATACGCCTTTTGCAAGCGTCTCGACACTTTCTTCGGTCTTCACGGCAGACTTTGACTCGTTGTCGGTATCCTGCCCCTCTCGCTTCGCCTCTGCAAGGATTTCTGCTAGCGAGCGATTTACGCTCACAGAACCACCCTCTGCGGGCTCTACCGACCTCGCGTTGACAACTTGGTAGCTGCCAACTCCTGCGACCTCCTTCTTCAGCTCGTCCGGCAACTCCACGCCCAGAGCTGCGAGCTGCTCCGCGTGTGCTTTGCGTTGCGCGGCAGAAGTCATGGCCGGTGCTGTCGTTCGAGGCCCTTTGGCCGCTGGTACAACACTCGCTGCCGCAGGACTCTTCGCACTGCCAGCTTTCCCGCCAACCATGCCGTTGAGTCTGGCCACTTCATCTTTTGCCCGCTGCTTATCACGCGTCTCGTGCTCCTTGTTCTTGTGCAGCTCTCGCAGACTGCGCTGGATGTTGTTCTGGTGCTTGGCGCTTGCTTCGTGGTTCTTCCGCTCGATGCTCGTGTCGCGCACATACTGGCTGCAGAACTTGCACCAGTACGAGGGCGTAGACTTCCAGTATTCGGACATTGTTGCGGTGATGTCGAGATACAGCAAGTTGAGGTGCATGTAGAGCGAAAAGTTGCCCGTCGATGCAGCTTGGTGGCGCACCGAGACCGAGGCACGGGCACGGCAATGCCGAGCTTAATCAATGTTCCACTAAGTGATAGACGTGGTCGCGCTAATACGCGGCTCATGTCTGTCGCGTCCAGCTGGAGTGTGTGGCAGCTGGATGGCGTGTTCTAGCAGACGTAGGTTGGAAAGGCACCGGTGCAGGTGCAGGTGCAGGTGCAGGTGCAGGTGCAGGTGCAGGTGCAGGTGCAGGTACAGCTTCACTTCCGTCTTCGTCGTCCACCACCACCAATGTCACCACACGGCTCAATCCATACTGTACACGACACAGTCGATACCCCATCCATAGCTAGCAGCCAACGATGAAGTAGACGTCCCGTCGCCGCGACGATGCGCTTCACCAAGCCGAGCTGGCTGATACACGGCGGCGAGAAGAAGGACCACGAGGTGTACAGCTGCCACGTCTCGCCCGACGGCACGCGTCTGGCCACGGCGGCGGGAGATGGCCATGTGCGCATCTGGTCCACCGAAGCCATCCTCAACGCCGCGAACCCCGCCTACACCAAGCCCAAGCAGCTCGCATCGCTGTCCTACCACTCGGGCACCGTCCACTCCGTGCGCTTCAGTCCCAACGGCAAGTACCTGGCCTCCGGTGCCGACGACAAGATCGTATGTGTCTACACACTCGACCCCGGACCGCCATCGCACGCGACGTTCGGCAGCAACGAGACGCCGCCCGTCGAGAACTGGAGGATCTTCCGGCGGCTGATTGGGCACGACAACGATGTGCAAGATCTGGGCTGGAGCTGCGACAGCTCAATCCTCGTGTCCGTCGGCCTGGACAGCAAGGTCGTCGTGTGGTCAGGCAGCACCTTCGAGAAGCTGAAGACGCTGGCACAGCATCAATCGCACGTCAAAGGCATCACGTTTGACCCAGCCAACAAGTACTTTGCAACGGCCTCCGATGACAGGAGCATCAAGATCTACCGCTTCACTTCGCCCCCTCCAAACGCCACAGCCTACGATCAGACGAGCAACTTTACTCTCGAAACGACAGTTACCGCGCCGTTCAGTACTTCACCGTTGACGACCTACTTTCGAAGATGCTCGTGGAGTCCCGAGGGCGCTCATATCGCCGCTGCTAATGCTGTCAATGGCCCTGTCAGCTCTGTTGCGATTGTCAATAGAGGCAGCTGGGATAGTGAGATCAACCTCATTGGCCATGAGGGACCAGTCGAGGTCTGCGCTTTCTCGCCCCGTTTGTTCTGTCGAGAACCTCCGCCGCCGGGACAAGACCCCAAGAACTACGTCTCGCCTGGCGCAGTGACTGTCGTGGCGTGCGCGGGACAGGACAAGACTCTCAGCGTCTGGAACACAAGCTTTCCACGACCTTTCGTCACCACCAGCGAGCTTAGCGCAAAGGCCATCAGCGATCTGGCTTGGACTCCCGATGGAGAGACATTATTCCTTACCTCCTTGGACGGTACTATTGCAGCAATGGTCTTCGAGAAAGGCGAGCTTGGCTACCCGGCGCCTCACAACGAGTATGACAAAGCGCTTGCGAAGTATGGAGCGGGGCGCAAGGTGGGCTTGGTCGAGAGTGCGGATGCTCTGCGCCTGGAAGAGGGGAGCAAAGCAGACGAGATCAAGGTGGTCGAGGGTCGTATGGGCGAGCTCATGGGAGAGGGACATGCTCCAGTAGGCACCTTGGTCAATGGTGATGCTTCCACGCAAGAAACTGGCGATGCTCAAATGGCGAATGGCGTTGACCCTGAGCCCGTTCCGGTGCCGGCAGCGCCCAAAGACCCTCGAGTTGAGAGAGTGGACAAACTGAAGCAGCGAGTAACCATCACAAAGGATGGCAAGAAGCGAGTCGCACCATTGCTGCTATCGACTTCCAATCAAGGCGAAGCGAACCTTCCAAAGCCACAATTGCAGGCCGCGGTCAGGCAAGGTGGGAGTACATCGGACGAGCCAGCCAAGATTCTTGACCTGAGTAAGCCTTATGATGGACTACCAAAAGGTGGTCTTGCCAGCCTGCTATTCGGCAACAAGCGAAAGTATGCAGAAATCGCGGACGCAGACGGTGATAGCAGAGGAGGCGAGAAACGAGTGCAGGCAATACAACTGTCTGGTGCCACGCCTATCGTTCATAACACGGAAAATGGGCTTGTGCCAGCCAGCTCTGCGTCGGCGACTACCCGTCCAATCGAGGTACCCGATGCTCTGCGACCGGCTCTGGTAAACCCGAGCTTGACAGCAAGCCAGACTCGTCTCGCTGTGCCGATGATAAGGACGACCATTCAGCGGCCGTTGGACAACAACCGACCTGCCGGGAAACCCGGTGATGCGATGGCTGTAGATACACAGGACAGCGATGCACGGATCATCTTTGAGGTGCGCAATGCCTCGGGACCATCTCGGACTGGCCGCGCACAGGATAAAGACCCAACACGGATCACGCTCACGAAGCAGGGTCAGATCCTTTGGCAAGACTTTTTGCCCCGTGCGGTCTTGCTGGTCACAGGCAACAGAAACTTCTGGGTAGCAGGCTGCGAAGATGGCACCATCCATGTCTGGACGCCGGCTGGCCGCAGGCTTATGAGTGCTGTGGTTTTAGAAGCGCAGCCTGTCATACTGGATTGCAGGGGCTGGTGGCTCATGGCCGTTACCGCAGTTGGCACTTGTTATGTGTGGGACTTGAGGACTATGGCTGCGCCACATCCCCCAGTGCAACTGGCCCCGGTGTTAGACGTAGCTGCACAGGCACAGCAAGGACATCTCACCGCAGGCCCTAGTCTCATGTTTGCACGCCTCAACTCTCAAGGACGCATTATCCTTGGCATGAGCAACGGCGATGGGTTTGCTTATAACCCCAACATGTTTTCCTGGCAGCGCTTGAGCGAATCGTGGTGGTCTGTTGGCTCGCAGTACTGGAATACGGCCGACAGTTCCGTTGCCGCGGTTGCCAGCAACTCAAGATCCAATATCGCTGGTCAGCAGTCATCCATGCTGGATGAAATTAACCCCGAGAATATCTCTGCCGGTATCATACCGCTGCTGGAGCGAAATACTACTGCACACGCGCTCATGAAAGGACGCGCATACTTTCTGCAGCGGCTGGTCAAGCAATTGTTATCTGCAGAAGGCTTTGAAGGCTTTGAGTCGGCAGTCTCAATTGCACACCTCGAGAACCGCATCGCTGCATCACAGACCTTGGGAGCCAAAGACGAGTTTCGCTTCTATCTCGTCATGTATGCAAAGCGCATTGGCGCCGAAGGCTTGCACGGGAAGGTCAAAGAGCTTCTTCAAGGACTTACTGGCCCACTGTTCGAGGACGAGAACGCAGATGGTGGTTTTGAATGGAGCGACACCAACGTGATTGTTGGTTGGGACCGTCGAGGCTTACTTCAAGAGGTCGTGACGGTACTTGGCAAGCACAGAGACTTGCAGCGCATCCTAGGATTCTTCGATACGTACCTGAAAGCCACGAGAGAAGCGGATCATCCAGGCGATTAGAATGGTCAGGATGCACCACCGACAGTCAATGACACCGCCACCAGCGCCTCAGGGAAGACTGAATTAGCACGCACTAGTCGCACGCGTTCGAGGCACAGAAAGAATAAGCTGCAGAAAGAAGTGGATGGTCTGAAGCATGTTCCTATCAATGGGGCGAATCGTCCATTCGAGACAGACATTATCGAAGGTTCGCGTTTACGAGGTCAGAAGAAATCATATGCGGAGGTCAGAGAGCCCGAAGAGGATGTAACGATGAGTGAGTAGTGGTCAAAATGCACCAGCATGGTCTACAGTGTTGTTATCAAAGTTCACAGCTAGCGAGGCGCTTGGACGGTGGAGAATTATTCACTGTATAAGTCCGAGCATGTAGAATAGCTTGAGACGTTTTATCAACTGTGCGTTCTAGACAGTGCACAGGGATCAGTACTGAGCATGTCGTTTATCTCGATACTGTCTTTGGCCCCTAAGCGGTCTCACGAATGCGATGGCATGATCTCAGAGGTGGTGCTTGGAGCTGGAAGATCGTGGTGGGGTCTGACTTCAATTGCTAGCACAGCCTGCCACAAGACCTTGAAGTTCAAGCCACTTCTTACGAGGTAGAGCACCAGTCTCCCACCCAGGGAGCGTCTGCTGTGTCAGATATTCCCAGGTCTATCGCGACTTCTCCTTCCTCCGGCTGTAGTCGACTCACGTGAGATGTCGCGGTGATAGCGTGTCATGGGTATCTTCAATTCAAGTCCAGCTTCCACAGCCCATCTCCGACGTAGTGCCCATTCTCGATTGCGGGACCCTTCTTCTTCTCCTTCATCTCAGCAGTACCCATCTTCAGCACACCAACCATGCACGCATTCTCCTTACCCTCTGCATCCACAACCACAACTTCTCTCTCCTCAATTTCCTTCCCATCGTTCGCCCACTCCTCTGACTCTTTCCCGCCCGGCAACCTTCCTCCCGGCGATGTCAGACCCGGCGTCATAAGCGTAGCACCACTGAGCACGAATCTGATGCCGCCCCGGTCTATCCTCACTCTTGTGAAGCACCAGGGATATCTGTGAATGATCTTCAAGTGTGGGATGATGGCATCGTCCATGTGCTGCCAAAAGAGAGGCTGGCCATTGATGCTGTAGAGCGAGACACGGTCTGGAAGCTTGATCAGATCGACCTGTTCCTTCTTGGGTAGGATGTCGTCGATGTATGGTTCAATGCGTGGGTAGGTCTCGAGGACTTTAGCGCGGATGGCTCGCTGGGCGGAGGACTTGACCTTCGACTTGGCGCCGGCGGTGAAGCTGGAGGTGATGTGAGTTGGCAGGGAGGGAGCATGGGGATAACGGCACGCACTGACTCTTTCTTGAACATGACGGGATGCTTGACGATGGGGTGTGTGTTGCAGGAGAAAGTGAGGTCGGCGACTGAATGTTCTGGCTTCAAAACACCCAGTCCCTACTGAGGGGTAATCTTTCGACTCGATAGAGCTAGAACGCTAGCATAAACACCTAGTGCACTCGGCTTCCTCGATCGTCGCGTTAAACCGCGACGTTTTAAACAAAACAGTATATTAGGCAATAACGAAGCGCTTATATATAGTAATATATATACTAAAATGCTCGCCTATATATACGTTATCGAATACGTGCCTTAAAATGCTATATAACGTGCTTTACTACCGAGCGGGCCATACTACCGAGCGGGCCACTTTTGCTAAGAACTGTACCACTTCGTTAGATATGGCTATACAACTACTATTATAGCGTATATTATCTTTAAACGAGGCCAAACTGACCTTAGCTATCTAGGCTACGAAACGCGACGCGATAATTACGAATCGACTTACTATAAAGGTATACGACGCGTCTCGAACTATACTAGAGTATCGATTAAATAGACGACCTCCTCGGGGTAACAACGAGCCTAATTCGAAGAAGCTTATAGAGCTAGAAGAGAGGGTAATACTTAAGTATATACTTAAGCTAGATCTTAGAGGTTTCCCGCTATTAAAGGCTAGTATACAAGTAATAGCCAATTTATTACTATAAGAGAAGGGTCCTAAGCCCGCTAGTCTTAATTAGACAGACAGGTTTATTAGGCGGTATCGTAAGCTAAAGGTTCGTATAATATATAGATACGATCGTTAGCGAGCCCTAATAGAAGATCTAGACGTTATCGAGAAGTATAGTATCCTTAACTAGGATAATTATAACTTCGACGAGATAGGGTTTATAATAGGTATTATTACGTCTTAGAGCGTCGTTACGGGTTTAGAAAGGCGTAGTAGAAAGAGGAAGGTCGTTTAATAGGGTAATAAAGAATTAGTAATAGTAATTGTTGAGAACATACAGGCCGCAGGACAAGCATGTAGGTGTGGGTGTGTCATGTGATTAGATCACGTGACTAGGGTTTGCCAGCCTATAGGCTGGCCAACATCCGGACACCTAGCATCTACCTACACCAACACCGGCGATACTGTATGTAGATACACGCTATCCCATTGGGTCCTTCTTCGTCTTTTGTGTGATCCGCCGTCTTCCACTGCTGCGCAACTCGTACCTGTTTAACAGGTTATGAGCCCGGGTTAGCAACTCGGTGTTTCACCCTCGACAAAGTCGTATTGGAGTTATTCCTCTTCAGAACAAAAGGAAGGCAGACTGGAGGCCGCACCCGCATTGCACAGGAAGCTACAGCCGCGCTGTAGGTGCATATAAGACGTGAAAGAGCCTAGTGAGGCACTGTCAGACTCCGAGTCAGGGAGCCTGTGCCAATACCTCAGACAAGTGGGCGAGCTTACTGAGAAGAGTCGCTCTCCGGACATCGCGTTCGCATCGACTAACTGTTCATTCTGAGAGAGCCGCAGTGTCTCAGAAACCCCCTCTGCTGAGAGAGTTACGCTACAGTGTCTCAGCACTAACACGATCCTTACCGACCGACTTTCCTCCTCTTCCCGGCGGATAGCCATCCTCTCCGCTATCAACCTCGCGTTCGGTTTATCCCATTTCGATCCGATCGCGTACGACCGAATACATCCTTTTACCTGAGGGCAGCCAACCTGTCCCTCAACTTACAAAAAATGGAGAACGAGACTGGGTTTATAAGAAAGAGAGCAGCACCTCTTCTGACAAGAGAGAACCACGAAACATGGTTCAAGCTGATGAGAATACACCTGGTATCAAAGCAGGTTGACTGGGTCCTCGAAGACATCATCACGGACATTCCCGCTGCAACCCCATCTATAGCGACACCCTCTGCATCATCGGAGTCATCCCTTCCTTTGGATCAAGCGATAAGGAAGGCATCGTACAGACGGCACAATGCAACGGCCCTGTATGAGATGTACATCTGTCTGTCGACAGATGACCAAGAGATGACATACGAGATCCGGCATGCGAAGGAGTTGTGGGAATGGGCTGAAGCTAAATATAAGAGAAGACTTCTCGCTACTGGAAGAAGTTTGCTTCAGCAATACACCAATTTCGTGATGACAGAAGACCAGTCTATAGATGACGCCTGGCAGGAGCTTAGCTCAATTGCAAGGAGGGCTGTTTCAATCTCGCCTCAGTTCCAAGACATCAAGACTGAGGACAGAAAGATCCAGCAACTCTTAGCAGCTCTGCCAGACTCATTTGGCTCAATTCGCGATGCAATTGATGCCCAGGTGAATCTCTCACCACAAGACATTCTTGCAATTCTTAGGGAGAAGCAAGAATCAATGATTCATCAAGGGACAGCCATGTTCGCTAAGAAGGGTTTCCAGGGCAAGCTCACGTGCCATCTCTGCGGTGGTGACCATTTTATGAGCAAGTGCCCACACCTTTCTGCAGCTCAGCAGGCTGTTAGGAACAAGGACAAACTAGCTAGGGTTACCTACCCTGCTAAGAGACAACCGTCACCACCTCGTAGGAGGTCATCATCACCAAACCTTCGTGATGTCCTCAAGGTGATGACGGACCTTGCAAAGCAGATGAAGGAGAGCCGCAAGCCAAAGGCCTCCTCTAGTAAGCCTGCAAGGGCCTATGCGACCCAGGAAGACGCATCAGACCCTGAGATACCATCAGAAGATGATGATGTTGATGAGGTTGCCCATTCCACTGTGGAAGCCAAAGGCAAGTACCCCTCGTCCGAGTGGTTGCTTGACTCTTGTGCATCATCACATATGACTGACCAAGATTCACTATTCAGGACACTGAAGCCTCTTCAAAAGAGGAAGTGGATCAAGGTTGGGGGTGGCTATCTACAAGCTACACATATGGGAAGTGCAGTAATGGGTGGTCCTTCTGGAAAGCAAATTGTCTTAGAAAATGTCCTGTTTGTTCCTGGCCTTGGAGTTAGTCTTGTTTCGTGGAATCAGTTCAGCCAACAGTTTGCTGTCCAACCACCCAGTTTCACCCTAAAATCCTTGTCTGGTAAACCCGTTGTCCAGACCAAACTTCGAGGAGGAGTACCGTTTATCCACTCGATCTCGGAAATTCTTGAGCCACAGCATGCTGGCATACTCTCTCAAGAACGTGACGGTACCGCTATGGCTAACACTGAGTCCGAAGATCAGTGGGAGCTATGGCATAGAAGATGTGCACACCTTGGCAAGGGACTGCTAAGAAACCTGCATAGAGTCACTGACAAGAAAGATCCCATTCCTGTTCCTTCTGAACACCAGAATTGCAAGGTCTGCTCCCTTGCAAACATGAGGAAGTTCAAAGGACCTGCCACAGAGAGGAAAGGGGAGAGGCTGGCCCTCATCTCCATTGACATCTGTGGGCCTTTTCAGGGCGCAGTCTCTAGGCTAGGATACAAATATTGGCTTGAGATTGTAGACAACTTCTCTAGGAAGAAGTGGGTAATCCCTTTGAAGGCCAGGAGCGACGCTCCTGCAGCCCTACGGGATTGGAAGGTCCAGGCAGAACGGCAGTCAAGGTGCTTTCTGTCTGCGATCCGCAGTGATGGTGCAAAGGAAATTCTCGCCTTGCTAAAAGAGTGGGAGAAGGAGTTTGGCACTCAGATGGACACAACTGATGCCTACAACTCTCTTCAAAATGGACCTGTGGAAAGGTCAATTCAAGCCTCTGAGAACACAGTCCGGGCTATGCTTGAAGACTCTGGCATGCCAGTTGAGTTCTGGCCAGAAGCTTTGCAAGCACAGACTGTGATCAGAAACAGACTGCCTAATGGTCCGATCATTGATGGTATTGCTCTTTCACCAGAAGAAGCCTTTACTGGCCAAGTACCGTCAGTCGACCATTTCCGCGTCTGGGGATGCAAAGCTGTGGTCTATGTAGACCCAAGAGCCCAACCTCAAGGCTTGAGGAGAGACAAGTTGATGAACCGAGGAAAAGAAGCCGTGTTTGTGGGCTACTCAGAAAACACCACAAAACAATGGCTGTTCTGGGATCCCGACATGAAAGCAATAAAAGCGCATAGTCACGTCGACTGGTTTGAGAATGAGAAGGGGGGAGATATGGATCTTGGTATCACCTTCACTAACCAGCCGAGTCGAGCGCCACAGCGCAATCCTGTTGGGAGGAAGCCCTTTGGGGCGAAATTTTCCGATAGGGGATTATCAGAGACACCGTTACGAAGGCCAGGAGAAAATATTGAGGCGGTTTCAACACTGTCGAAGGCCGATAATGGTGGATCTGTACAGAACCTACCCAAGTCATCAACACCACAGCAACCGCTGTTTGTGCAACTTCCCCCTCCCCCAAAGGACATTGGGGAATACCAGAAGTTTGGAGATCAGGGTACTCCAATGAAAGAAAAAGAAGATGTCGTTCAGTTCGACCCATCCGAACACCTAGCGCCACCTCAGGTTGCAGGCAACAAGAGGTCAAGGGGGGACGGAGATGATAACTCTGAAGAGCATGAGGCTAAACACCATAAGGCTCTTATCGCCCAGATGTTCCATCTAGACCCTACAATGAGCTGGGTAGAGGAGATTCTGAACGACGTGGAAGAACATGCATTTGCTGCTGTTGGGCAGGCCATAGCCTATCAGCAGGAAGTGCCAATCCCAAAGTCCTATAAGGCAGCCGTAGGAGACCCCGAATGGGGACATATGTGGAGAGAGGCAATCGAGAACGAACTTATTGCCTTAGCAAGCAACAACACCTGGGAAGCAGTTGTACCGCCAAAGGGTGCGAATCTAATTACTTCTAGGTGGGTCTTTGATGTGAAAAGAATGATTAGTGGAGCCATTGAGAAGTTCAAGGCAAGACTAGTTGCAAGAGGGTTTTCACAGAAATATGGGGTTGACTTCGAAGAGACCTTTGCACCTACTGTTAGACATGATACTCTCCGAGTATTCATGGCAGTAGTATGTGAGAGAGATCTCGAGATGCACCTAGTGGATGTGAATAATGCTTTTACCCAAAGCAGCCTTCTTGAAGACATCTATATGATCCCACCCCCAGGAGTTGAAGCACCTCCAAACATGGTGTTCAAGGTCCTACGAAGCCTTTATGGGCTTAAGCAAGCAGCTAGAGACTGGAACAAGCTCTGTGTTGCGAAGCTAGAGAAGATTGGATTTACCCAGTCCCAGGTAGATCCATGCCTACTTATCCATACGGATAGAGACCTTATGGTCCTTACCCATGTGGATGACATACCCATTGCAGCTCCGAAGCTGTCAGATGTTCAGTGGTTTAAGGCTGAGCTTGGAAAAGTGTTTAAGATTAAAGATCTTGGTGAACCTACGAAGATCCTTGGAATGAGGATTACAAGAGACAGGTCCCAAGGCACTTTGAAGCTTGATCAAGGACACTATGTCCACGCTAACTTAGCCAAGATGAACATGGCTAGAGAGAAGGCTACGCCAACCCACTCACCTATGGAGAGCTACGAGCATTTAGTGCCTACGGCACCTATGGATGAGAGGTGCAACAAACAGGATTACCAGAGCCACAATGGTACCTGGATGTGGCCAATGACAATGACAAGGCCAGACTTAGCATTCCCCCTTGGAAGAATTAGCTCATTTGTTGCTGATCCCTCGCAGCAGCATATGAAGGCTTTGAAGAAGCTCTCCCGATACCTGCGGTCGTACCCAGACCTAGGTCTTATGTATAGAAAGGGAGGGGGCAATCTCCAGGGATACTCGGACTCTGACTACGCCATGGACAAAGTGGATAGAGTCTCAATTCTGGGATACGTGTGGTTCCTTTGTGGATCACCTGTGTCCTGGATGAGTAGGAAGCAGAAGTCTGTTGCAACATCAACAATGGAAGCTGAGTTCATGGCTATGAACGCAGCCGCAAAGCAGTCACAATTTCTTGCTGCTGTCCTCAGGGAAATGGGGTGCCCAGAACTGGTGGGAAAGAGCTCTTTCCAGCCGAGTGTAAGGGCAAGCAAGGGCACTGTTGACGAGCTAAGGCCAGTCAAGCTCATGGGTGACAACCAAGCCGCTTTGACACTTGTCAAAGATGCCCATGTGCATGAAAGGTCAAAGCATATTGATGTTGCATATAACTATGTCAGACATCTCTGGTGGCAGAAGAAGATTGCAGTGGACTACTGCCATACAAAGGACATGGCTGCTGATGGGTTAACAAAGCCCCTCAATGGCCAGCAGTTCCAAAACTTTGTAAGGCAGCTCCAGCTTGCGTAAAGGGATTGTAGGAGACCATGTGGCCTGAGTGGGAGTGTTGAGAACATACAGGCCGCAGGACAAGCATGTAGGTGTGGGTGTGTCATGTGATTAGATCACGTGACTAGGGTTTGCCAGCCTATAGGCTGGCCAACATCCGGACACCTAGCATCTACCTACACCAACACCGGCGATACTGTATGTAGATACACGCTATCCCATTGGGTCCTTCTTCGTCTTTTGTGTGATCCGCCGTCTTCCACTACTGCGCAACTCGTACCTGTTTAACAGTAATTAAGACTATCTATATAGACGGAATAGCGCTCCTACCCTACGTCATCCTTATAGGCAAATAGCACATTAGTACCTAGTACTAAGACGGCAACTTAGGTCTAGACTAGATAATCGGGCTAATAGAGAACGGCTAGACTAATAATAAGTTTGGTATACGGTAGCTAGAGTATTTCTAGAAGTATACTATAGCTCGTACGACTAGGGTATAGAGACTACTTATTATCGATAGCTACGAGAGCTATAACTCGAAGGCATTCTAGAATCTATATAAGGAATATAAGATCTTAGCCCTATATATACTATCCTACGCCTCGTACTTACTCTAGCTATTAGATATAGGTTGCTATTTGCCTTTAAAGAAGGTATACGGTACTTAGCTCTTAGGCTTAGTATACTAGCGTATTACTTATATCGATAAAGTAGAGTTCCTACGCGCCTTCCGGGTAGCCTATAACGCTGTATTTAGACAGGAGAACATCCTATCGAGCTTCAGAGGCGCTAGTTTAGTTCTATTTAATCTATAGGTAGTAATAGATAAGCTTAATATTAAGCTACGTACGCTAACCCCTCTAGCTCCGGACTCTACCCCTTAGGAGTCGAAGACACTACGAACTATAAAAGAATTCGACTCTTAATCGATACTAGTAACGAAAAAAATGCGTGCCCGGGCAGGTTTATCGCCAAACTCGTTATAGGAAGGGGTATATTAGCTTATAAAAGGGAGTAGAGAGATAGCGTATTAGATAGCTCTTATATAAAGCGAGATTAGTAAGCTACGTAAGTCTAACGAGGCCCTTACATAGCGAAAAGCACGAAAGCGCAAGTATATTTAGTCTAGAGGGTCTCTAACCTTCGATAAGGCGTCGCAATTAATACCTCTAGAGGATACTAGGAGGTAGGAAGTGAGTAGAGAGTCGCTAGATAGTATTCGGCTAGTACTAAGGCTACGACGCTATAAGCGATATAGCGAGTCGGGGCATAACGTACGTACCTATCAAGTAGACTTACTAGATAGCGAAGAATCTGAAGAGGAATTGTCCTCCTAGTAACGATTCTATAGGATGTCGTCGTGTTAAGATACCGTCGTAATTAAAGTAGAAGTAGTATAGTTCTTAGTAAAAGTAGCCCGCTCGGTAGTATAGCCCGCTCGGTAGTAAAGCACGTTACTAAGAGTCTATTTTCCTAAGAGTAAAGAATAGCAAAGTCTTAGCGCTTATTAACGTCGATAATTTACGACAAATTTTTGTATATATAGATAGATAGATATTTTATTAAGCTGTTATAGTACCCTTTAGCCTATATAGCTATACTATCTTATTTTCGTATATATAGAGGAGAAACTATATTAGTAAAAACCCCTCCTCCTTCCCGCCTATCTTTTCCCCTCGTTATCGTCTTAGATTTCTCTTATTAAGGGTACGCTAGTGTTATAGGCCTACTATAATAACTACCCTATCTATAATCCCTCTAGCTTCCGCCTCTTATCTATCGACTCCTCCGTCTCGCTAGCTAGGCTAAACTACTAGAGGTATCCCTACTATAGTATCTACCGAGAGATTCGGCAAATATTACCTTTATCCCTAATAATTAACTTATAGTCTCTCCTCTCCGCTTAGTACCTCTAATTTCCCCTACTACTCGCCTGCTACGGGTATCGTAGTAGTATATATTCTAGGATATAAGCGTCATCTATTTCTAGGGAGAGCACTAGCACTCCGGTTAATATTCTACTAGGGGATACGTTTTAGCCCTCAATCGACAGCCCTTATTAAGACGAGTAATCTACTTAAGTAGTAGCGACCCGCCTACGCTAGCGGCGGCGTAATCGTGATACAAAAAACCCTAAAACCGAGGTCCCTTTCCCCTAAAGGCAGACCCTAGAATTATAGAGTTACGGAGGACAACTGCCTAATTAGGAAGCGCGACCCCGAATAATAGCGAAGGATAGTAACTAACGAGAGCTACAGCCTTACGAACATTCTATACTAAGAGTTAAACCGGGGAACAAACTAAGAAAAAACCTAGGACATAAGCTAAGGCCTACTATATAGAAAGTAGAGGCTAACGACAAATAACATAGCGTAGAAGACCCTATATACGGAGGCGGAGAACTTACTAGGGGATAACGAACACCTAGCCCGGGTATATAAGAACACTATAGCATAGCTACTAGGAGCGCTAAAAGCGCTATTATACCAAATTCCGAAGACAATCTAACAAGTAACACAGAGGGCAGCCTAGAAACTAACTATATAGGTAATAGTAGTAGTAGGTAAGAATTAACCCCCTCCGAAGGCAAGTAAGGCGGTACGCCTATATATTACTAATCTAGCGGAGAAACAAGAAATCGTAGCCCTAATAAGCAAGGAGATTGTCGACAGAATCGGCCAAAAGGAGGTAGTTAGGGCGAGGGTAGAGGCAATAGGCGTAGTAAGACTCTTTACCGTATAAGAGTCTAATAGACGAAAGCTAGAGACCTATAAGGAGTAGACTACTAAAGTCGCGAAGTCGGTACGAGTCTCCTACTAATAGTATACCGTTATCGCCTACGGGGTCCCTAGGACATTTAAGGTCGAAGACCTTCCCTACCTCTAAGTATAGAACTAGAATACCTCCCTAGGAGTACGACTAACGAAGGCGGTATAGCTATATAAGATAGTAGACCGAGAAAAGACGCATTTATTACTTATTATTTAGGTAGAGACAGTGGAATAAGCTAACTAGATACTAGATAATAGGCTATTCTAGAACTACGAGAGAATGGACACGGAGATCTATTAGAGTAGCTATAGGGTACTACAATACTTCTAATACTAACAGTACGGTTATATAGCCCTAAAATACGGGGAGAAGACCCTAAGGTATCCTTACTACGTAGGCCTATACTAGGGAAGGGAATGCCTAAAAAAGGAGAGTAGGGACGTATACTACGGTAGAAGGCACCTAGCGTATTTAAGCTAATACCCGGCTAGAATAGTAGTATAAGAACGAGCGAGATAAGTAAGGATCTCTATACTAGCTAGGTACCCCTAACGATAGTAGGAGGGACCTACCGTATATAAGGGCTTCGAGCCGAGCAAAAGGAAGAGGGTAGAAGAGACGAATAAGGGAACCTAACCGTAAACGTATCTACCTCCCGGTAGGCCTCGACACCTTAACCGGGCTACTAACGAACTAGGCCAAATACGAATCTTTAGGGCGCCCTAGCGGCCCTAGGGCTAGCCGGATAGCGAGATATAGGCTTAGGAGATATAGTAGGTTAGCACGGAAATAGACCTTACGGATAATAAATAATACTATACGACGACATTACTATCGTATAGTATAACGTAAACAAAAGTAGGGACAAGGTCTAGCGCCACTTTCTATAAGAGCTAGACCCGCTACGGCACTACGTTATTACGGTATAGGAACTATAGATCAACCCCTACGTAGGACTCCTAGCTACTTATAATAACCGGAGATACTATACCGTAATCGCGGGCTAACGAGGCGTCATCCCGAGGACATATATATACGTAAGTAAGACTATAGACCTTGAGTCGTAGAAGGTTATACTACCGTAGTAGGGCAACCTAGGAGACATAACATTAATCTAGATCGACACGATATAAGGCCCTATCTAGATCTATAACGTTTATAACCCGCTACCGCGGGGTCGGACGAGTAGGGGACTAGGAACCCTCGCCTACCTAGAGCGGACCCTAAGCTAAGACACGAAGTAAGTACTCCTCGGCGACTTCAACCTCTACTACCTATAGTAGGGACTCGAATTCACTCCCCTATATACGTTTCTAGGGGGGAAGCTACTAGATATAACCGTACGCTACGGAATGGCCTTAGTAATACTAAAGGGAACAGAGACGTAGAAGGCCCGTACTAGTATAAGTACGATCGACCTATACTTCCTATTACGAGAACTTAAAGAGAGACTAGTCTAATGCCGACCGAACTACGTACTAGAAGCCTCCTTAGACTATATCCCTATCTAAACGACGCTAGGGGTAAAGGCGATAGAGGAGCTAGTAAACGAACTACGCCGTAACTAGAAGAAGGCACGCTAGGACGATATAAGAGGCTTCCTCATAGCGAACCTACTATAGTATAGAGAACTCGAGACGATAGCTTAGCTAGATCAAGTAGCGGAACAGATTACCTCGGTTATATAGTAAGTAGCGGAACAATACACGCCGTTACTCCGGCCCTTAACGTAGTAGAAGGCCTTCTAGACCCCTAAATACTCTACGAAGGTAAGGGAGGCTAGAAGGGTAAGGCGATAGTAGACGAAGGAGCATACCTAAGAGACGTAGGAGCAATACTGCTACGCGATATAAGAGAAGAAGGCATAGATAAGACGCGATAAGCTATAGGACTAGAGAGCGACGATTAGGCTCGTTATAGAAAACCCGGAACAGATATAGAGACTTACTAAATAGGCACGACTACCTAAAGAGCAACAAGCCCCTTACTTCCCCCTAATCGTAGACCGCGAAGGGATTGCCTAGGCCACGCCCCGGGGCAAGGCAAAAGCGTTAGCTAACCATTTCTTTTTGACGTAAGTAGAGGTAGACCTTACGGACATCGACCCGAGTATATACCCGGAACCCCTAGACATAGATCGGGCGGTTAGCTCTAATATAGTAATAGGAGTTATAAGTAAGCTAAAAGGACGAAAAGCCCTAGGCCTAGACAGGATACTAAACGTACTACTAAAAGAGTATAGAGAAGAGATCGCGCCGAGCCTTATAAACCTATTTACCGCGTGCCTACGGCTAGGGTATCACCCGAAGCCGTATAGAGAGTCTATGATAGTAGTACTACATAAGCTATAGAAGGAAGACTATACTTAGCCTAAGTCGTATAGACTAATAGCACTTCTAAATACGATAGGGAAGGTCCTAGAAAAGATAGTAGCCTAGAGACTTACGTAGCTTACCGAGGACAACTTGTCACGGGCAGCCCGCGACCCCTCACTGTAGCTGCGTCGGCCCGGCTGAACCGCGGACCTTCTGCATCGGGTTAGCGCGGCTTGGCTTTACTTTATAACTTCGCCGCGCCTCGCGCTCCTCTTTCGTAGCTTCGTAGAACAACAACTATCTCATTCGGACCCTATGGTACGCGCGCCCTTACAGTTTGTTCTACCTTACTACCCAGATCGCGGATCTAGGTAAGGGACGCGTAACAACAGGAACAGACAGAACCGCAGAACTCGAGAACGCGCAGAGCCGCATCAGAACACAGAACACGGTAAGGCGCACAGCGCGCAGATGCCTAGAGAACGCAACGCGGCGACACCATCAGCAGGTGGTCGCGCGCTCGTAGACAGTCAGGATACAGGCACCGTCACGCCTCCCCCGAACCCAGACAACATGACTTCACAAACAGCGAACGGCGGCATGCGACCGCCACCTAAGCCTAAGGGCAAAAGCAAGCAGCGCACATCTCTTTTCCCCGACCTCTCCTCTTTTCCTCAGAGTCAGACACAGGACGACAACCGGCGGGTCACAGTAGACACCGGTGTCGCGCTACAACAAGAGATTGATAAAGCTTACCAGAAGGCCTTCGAGCGAGAAGAAGGTGGTGAGATTGACTTTACAGAACTGTTCGAGTTCAAGCTCGAAGAGAACCCAGGCGGCGACCCAGACGAGGTGTATCTATCACTCGACGAGGCAGAACACATTCTCGCATCCGAATACCAGAATGTCACCCCAGACAACCTCACGACCCTTGCATCCCAACACCCGAAGACCACCCACGACTTCGTGCTACAAGCAGTCAACACGGCAATTACTAAGGGCAGACAACTCGATGTAATGGAGCGAGCCAACGACCTCCAGAACACCCAGTACACCACGCTGTACACCGAATACGACCGCATCTACAAGATGCTGCGAAGTGAAGAGCTTGTCACACAGAAAATGGCAGCAGATCTCAAGAGCAAGAAGGATTGCGACCCAGCTAAGTTGCAAGAGCTGGGGAAGAAATACAAGGAAGCCAACAACCTGTGCAAGCAGTTCAGCGAGATCTGCGAGAAGGAGAAGAAGAAGGCACAAGATGCTGAGGCGAAGAACCAGGCCCTACAACAAGAAGTCGATGACCTGAAGGCTCGGCTTGAGGCAGGAGACACCACACAGAACGGAGGTAGGGGCCGCTCAGGCCGCCGACCCTCTCGTTCCCGCCCACGCGAGACCTCACTCGAGCAGCTATTGCGTAGGTATCGCGAAGCTGCTGGTGGAGGGGGCGGTGGCGGTGGTGGTGATAACGATAACGATGGAGACGACGATGACCGTGGCGACAATGGCCGAGGACGTGACAACGACCGTCCGCGACCAGGACCCAACAACAGTCGTGACTCGAGAATGCGCAACACCCGCACCCAGACACCACTGGTTGACCTTCCAGAACGTCTCTTCACCATTGACCGCACCCTCACTCGCGGCATGGAGATCGGCAAGGGTGTGCCCGACCCTAAGCACTTCAAGAACGATGACGACCCCAATTTCGACAGCTGGTACAGCAGTGTTCTCCTAAAGCTGACTGTAGCAACCTTCCGCACTGAGGCAGATGGTCTGCGCTTCGTGTATGGGTGGACACAAGGTGATCCTCAGCGAAGCATCAAGCCGAGGATCCCTGTGCCTGGACAGCAGTCCTTCAACGAGTTCAAGACTGGAGAAGAGTTATTAGACTGGATGACACGCCAATATGGCACACGCAATGAGGGAACCAAGGCTATGGTTGACATTGCTACCTGCAAGCAAGAACAAGGCGAAACCTTTGTAGCCTTCCATGCCCGCTACTCGAAGTTGCGCGCCTGGATGTCATGGACCGATGAGACCGAGCTCATGCTGTTCCGTAACCGACTGAACCGCAAGTACTTCATCAAGACCTTCGGCGACCGCGAAGTCGACCGCCGCCTAGACAGCATGCAAGACGTTATCGAGGAGTGCACCGCACTGGACGAGAGTTTCTACGAGACAGATCGACTATACCCGCAGAAGGAGCGCCCCCGGGGCAATGGCAACTCGAACAGCAATGGCGGCCAGAACAACCAGAACAACGGCAACGCAGTTGCTAGTGCCGCTGCCGGTGTAGCAGGTGCCTTGGTACAGCGCCCACTACAGTACGCTGGTACCAAGAAGAAGGAGGATCTGCCGACACATCTACAGAACCTGCCTACGCTCAACCGTGAGCAGCGCGAAGACCTTAAGAAGCAGGGTAAGTGCTACCGCTGCCGTACAGGTTCTCACGTGTCGACCAACCCTGAATGCCCAATGTATGGGTACGATGGCGACTATCGCCCACCGCGTCCACGCAATACCACGCCGAATCCGAACGCGAACCTCAGTTCCCTAGCCGCCGATCCGCGGCAGGGAAATGGCACGACCGCTGCCTAAGCGTGGTAGACAGCGGTCACCCGAACTTCCTAGGACAGAAAGAGCATGAGATTGAGAGACACGGAACGCAAGAGACGGTAACAGACTATAGTGAGGAGCTTAAGATATCGGCATGCGCACTGGATAAGCAACAGCCAGCTGTGTACCCTCACATAGTGTTACCCGTAATGATACAACAGAGAAAGGCTCGAGGCCTTGTAGATTCTGCTTCCACCTCTCTCTTTCTTGACTGGAAATTCACACGCAAATACACAATACCCCTGATCCCTTTGACGCAAAGCCGACGACTAACACTGGGAGATGGAACGGCCACTGCGCGGCAGATTACACACGCGGCCCCTGTAGACGTAGTCATAGGCGATCATCACGAGCAAATGTTATGCTACGTCACCGACCTCGAATACGACATCGTCTTTGGCCTGCCGTGGCTTACAGCGCACAACCCAAACATCTTCTGGGAGACAGGCGAGGTGGCATTCAGGTCGGATTACTGCTTTGGTCACTGTCTACAGAATAAGACACCGACAACAGTGCAATCCCTGAACCACCGCGAGAAGAAGAAGCAGGCACCAGTACGGTACGGACCAGAGCCCTTCACTGGAGATGTAGCGAGCTTCACAGCAGGAGGAGCAGAGCTGAATGCCTCATCATATGACCTGGAAGACATAGACGATGAAGAAGTGGACTGCCAGGGCGTTTCTCAACGCGCGTGGGGGATGTACGCGCACCGGCCTGGGGCTGAGTGCTTCTACATCATGCCCACTAGGCGTGAGAGCGACGGCGGAGAGCTTAAGCTGAGTGCAATGGCTGCTGATGATCTGGACCAATTCTTGAACAAGCAGTTCAATCACAACCCGAAGGAGAAGTTGCCGCCAATGTACCACGATATTGCGGACGCTTTCTCAGCTAAGGATCATGAAGGACTCCCACCTCACCGACTAGGCGTAGATCATGAGATTCACATTAAGCCTGATGGTCCACAAGAGCCACCATACCGCAAGCCCTACGGCCTAGCTGAGAAGGAGAACGAGGCAGTTAAAAAATGGCTAGACGAGCAAACATCTGAAGGGAAGGTGCGGAAAGCAGGGCAAAAGACGAACCAGTCTCCTGCACCAGTGCTAGTGGTACGTAAGCCTGGAGGTGGGCTGCGTGTTTGTATCGACTACAGAGGATTGAATGCGATCACTATCAAGAACCGGTATCCGATTCCCTTGATACAAGAGACGCTCAACCGCATGCACGGCAAGAAGTACTTCACAAAGCTGGACATTGTAGCAGCCTTCAACAAGTTACGGATAGCTGAAGGGCACGAGTGGTTGACAGCGTTTGCGACACGATACGGCATCTACGAGTGTCTAGTGTTGCCATTCGGCTTGTGCAACGGACCAGCATCGTTCCAATCATACATCAACAAGGTCTTGCAAGAACACCTAGACGACTTTGTGTCGGCCTACCTGGATGACGTACTTATCTTCAGTGACACCTTGGAGGAGCACATTGAACACGTGCGGAAGGTTCTCACCAAGCTACGCGATGCAGGACTTACAGTGGACATCGACAAAAGCGAATTCCACCAACAGAAGGTGAAGTATCTTGGGCTAATCATAACCCCTGACGGCATCGAGATGGACCCCGAGAAACTCGAATGTATTCAGACATGGGAAGCTCCTGAGAACCTGAAGGATGTCCAGGCCTTCCTTGGATTTGCCAACTTCTACAGGCGATTCATCGAAGCATTTTCGCGCATAGCTGCTCCTCTCACCAACCTGACCAAGTCGGACGGACCAAGCAATCACAAGAACAGAAGGATTCAATGGTCACTAGATTGCCAACGAGCCTTTGACAATTTGAAAGCTGCGTTCAGCAAAGCCGGCATGCTCGCACATTACGTGCCAGGCAGGGAAACAGTAATAGAGACAGATTCTTCAGATTTTGTGAACGCCGGCGTGCTTTCGCAGTATGACGAGAATGGTGTGCTACATCCTGTGGCCTTCTACTCGAAGAAGTTGAGTCCACAGGAGTGCAATTATGAAATCTATGATAAGGAACTGTTAGCCATCATCAAGGCTTTTGAGGAATGGAGACCCGAGCTCGCCTGCGAGGCAGATGATGAGGACTCACAGCCAGTCAAGATTTACACCGACCACAAGAACCTGGAATACTTCATGACGACAAAGCAGCTAAATCGGCGACAAGCGCGTTGGGCTGAGTTCTTGTCACAGTTCAACTTCAAGATAATATACCGTCCAGGACTTCAAGGTACAAAGCCAGACAGCCTGACGAGACGCAGCCAGGACCTTCCGCAGGGGGTGGACGACCCTCGGAACCAGCATCAGCATCAGACATTGCTGCCTCCTAAGCGATTCCTTAAGATCGCCTCACTACAGGCAACAGTAGAAGATGCGCCGGAAGAAGAGGAACCAGTACCGCTAAACCCTGAAGCTGAAGAGTTTATGCCTACAGAACGAGATGCGCCTACTGAACAACCGGCGACGCGTGAAAGTCAGCGGGAAGCCGAACTCGAGTATCGAATGTCGACGGCGTACGTAACCGATAACGAGCTCAAGACCGCGATTAAGGACCTGCAGAAAGACCGCACTCCTACACTGCTACAGAGAGCGAAGATTCACCCAGCACACTGCAAAGTGGATGGCGACCTGCTATATGTTCGAAACCAATACGACGGCTGGAGCTTATGGGTACCAAATGACCAAGCTTTACAGACCAGGATAATCAAGATAAACCATGACGCTCCAGCAGCAGGCCATCCAGGACGAGCTCGCACTTATGAACTCGTAGCACGTGAATTCTACTGGCCTGGATTAGCGAGATCCGTGCGCAGATACACCGCGAATTGCCGCACCTGCCGTACAACAAAATCTCTGCACTCCCAGCCACTAGGATTACTACAGCCACTTCCTGTTCCAGATCGGCCTTGGAAACACATTGCAGTCGACTTCGTTGTCGGACTCCCAGACAGCACTCTTGACGGCATGGTCTACAACAACATTATGACCGTCACTGACAGGCTCACTAAGGAAGTCGAGCTGATCCCTATTGGCGCAATGACAGCACAGAATACGGCAAGGCTTTTCCTCAAACATGTGTTCTGTCGGCGCGGGTTTCCTGACACCATTACATCAGACCGTGGCAAGCAGTGGGTTGCTACCTTCTGGAAGAAACTCTGCAAGATGCTCCGCACAAATCGCAAGCTGAGTTCTTCGTATCACCCAGAAACTGATGGACAGTCAGAACGCACTAACCAGGCGATGGAACAGTATCTCCGCATGTTCACCAACGAGGCACAGGATGACTGGGCAGAATGGCTGTGCCTTGCTCAGTTCGCGATCAACAATCACCTGTCTGAGACTACTGGTGTGTCGCCGTTCTACGCCACCTTAGGATACAACCCTGAGTTCATAGAGCGAGTTGACCTGAACGCTGGAAAGGAGGGAGGACTGACCACTCTCCAGCGACTGGACGCGCGATCAGCAGAAACCTTTGTGCGTCGAATTTGCGAGCTTCACAAACACCTTCAAGAGAATATGCGAATGTCACAAGCTCTCCAAGCAGAGGCAGCAAACCGCCACCGAAGCATTCCTCCAGACTACAAGGTGGGTGATTGGGTGTATCTTAGCACCAAGAACATCCGCACGACTCGACCATCTAAGAAGCTGGACAGGAGATATGCCGGCCCTTACCAGATCACGGAAGTTATGCCGGCCAGACTCTCTTATCGACTGAAACTATCAGACGCTCTAGTAGGACTTGATAACTGCTTCCACACCTCACTACTACAACGAGCCGACCACCCCGATTTCCCACCACTTGAAGGGCAGCATCTGGCGCCGCCACCACCGATAACTATCGAACCTGACACCACCGAGGCTGATGCAGCAGCCGATGTAGTGGCAGCACCTACGCACATGTACGAGGTGGAAAAGATCCTTGACATGTACACCCGTAAGCGGGCAGGCAAGGTGAAGAAGGGGCACAAGCGCAAAGTAGATACATGGTACAAGGTGAAATGGGCTGGATATCAGAACGAAGAGGATGGTGAGACCTGGCAACCTGCAGAGGACATGCTTGAACACGCAGCCGCCGCTGTTGCAGACTTTCACCATAACCGGCCGGAGTTGTCTACGCCTGTAGGCTTCGCAGCTCCATCTGACTGGTCCCTACCAGCCACTGAGATACTCGGGCTCAACTCGATCAGGGTCATTCCGAAAGACACCGTCACGAATGAGTCGCCTCGAGCCTTGCCTCTAATAGAATCTGCTCCGCACATATTCGATACTCGAGTGGAGCCTACAGAGCCTGCAATGATACCCAACTTTGGTCATAAGGATCATACGCGAGTGCGAGCCGAAGACAGACTTAGATCTGGGGCAAGCCAGCTAACTAGGCAACATGTTTCTCGAAGGAAGCCGGTCGAGGATAGTCTTGATAGAGCGAATGCGATGTTATCGGATGACGACAGGGCACTAGAGGATGATTCGGCGTTCGCGCGATTATGGAGCTCGACAGGCAAGTGGCCTCACAAGGTGAATAACGCTCAGAGGACTGAGGCGTGTTTTGGGAGGGGGGGTACTGTCACGGGCAGCCCGCGACCCCTCACTGTAGCTGCGTCGGCCCGGCTGAACCGCGGACCTTCTGCATCGGGTTAGCGCGGCTTGGCTTTACTTTATAACTTCGCCGCGCCTCGCGCTCCTCTTTCGTAGCTTCGTAGAACAACAACTATCTCATTCGGACCCTATGGTACGCGCGCCCTTACACAACTACGTACTCCTAGTAATATAGATAGGGGGAAGAAGCTAGCGATCGACACTAATAGATAGATAGATTTGTCATTCCCCTATTCTAGGACCCTATCCGGCCTATATAGGTATATATCTATTATTATATATAAAGGGAAACCCGAATAGGTAAAAACCCTTCCCGCCCCCGACTACTCCTTATCTAGTTTAGCTTTCCCTCTAAACGTACGTAGTCTATGTCACTACCCCGTTAGCCCCCGCTCCTAGCCGGTCTCGTCGCGCTACGTCGTATCCTCTCTTCCTATACTATTCCTACTAGGCGGTACTATTCTAGCTAGCCCTTCTCTAGTATCTAGTTCGTAATACGCCGTAGGTCCTTAGCGTTGTTAAGAAGTGCCCTAATCGTCCGGTTCCTCGCCTTTACTATCTACTCCCCCCTTCCTAGCGACCACCTCGGATAGACGAGGAGTGCGTACCGTACGTTCTAGGAGCGATAGCCGTAGGGGTAGCTAGTATTTGTGTATCCTAGAACCTTCCTCTATAATAGGTACCCCTAGAGGCCGATGTGTTCGCTTCGTAGGTAGGTTGCTATACTACTCTATACCCTCGTAAGGCGGTAGTAGATAAGCTTCGGGGGGTGCTTAACCGCGGATTTTGTAGCTAACTATTCCTTAGGTTGTCCCGCTAGCTAAGGGCGTCTACTATACCCTACAACCTAGTTGTTCTACCTCTCTTTCTATAGTTGCTCTATAAACGATTTCTTACCTTCCTATTATATTACTAGCTATTCGTCCCTTGCCCGGTAGTTCGGCTCGTTTCCGGGTCGAATGCCCCTATACGCTAGTACTAATTCGCGGGCCCTTACGACTGTACTAGCGATGACCTTCTATACTAGGTACTATGCCGACTTGCCTAAGTAGGAGGTCCGTAGTCCCTAGATATATAGGTCGATCGGCGGTATAGCGGTCTCGTGCTTAAGTATCCTCGTTAGTATCGACTTATATACCCCGGTGACCTTCCTTAGGCATTAGTTTTAGATCTTCGCTAGCGGCGCGACGAGTCCCTTCGATAGGCAGGCCCTCTCGCCTAAGGACTACACTTAGCTACTATAGGTAAGGACTGGCCGTACAATAGCCGTATATAGAAGTCGTGACTGCCGGAAGTCCGCCCCCCATGTGGACGCAGTGAGCCTCTGGCATGATGCCATATTCTGTTCAGCTTTCCGTAATATTGCCTGTACGTGCTTCCTCCACCGTAGCGCCGGGTCCACCCATAGTCCGAGGATCCTGAGCTGATTTGCCGGGTTAGTCGTGTGCCCCTGTATCTGGATAGAAGCTTGCATATTGTGGAACCGTGGCCGGCGCGTAAAGTGTATCAGATTGTACTTTTCTGGGGCAAACCGAGCCCCGTGCCTCCTAGCCCAGTCCTCGCAGATCTTGTGCTTCTCTTCTAGTAGCCTACAGTTCTCCTCAGTCGAGGAAGACCACGCTAGGATGTTTGTGTCGTCTACGAAGCCGCTCGCAGCGGTGTTCTGGGATTCTAGGGCTGGGAGCAGCGTCGCCATAAAGAAGAGGAACAGAATAGGTGCTAGCGTTGAGCCTTGCGGGATTCCAGTGTGGACTGCTTGAAATGGGCTTCTGTACTGGCCGACCAGGATCGACGTACTGCGGTTTTGGAGGTAGGACCGTACGAAGTTGACAAGCCACTCAGGGAGTCCTTTCGACCTTAGGATGTAGAGAAGCCGCGGGTGTGACACGTAGTCGAAGGCTCCCGATATGTCTAGGCTAAGTAAGGAAGCCACCTTGTCCCTATTCTTATACCAGATGGCCTTTACCTGAGAGGTGATAAGTTCCATCGCGGATAGCGTCGATCGCTGTGGGCGCGCACCCATCTGGGTGTCCGGGAGTAGGGAGTGTTCCTCTGCCGCCTCGGAGAGTCTCGTTGCAACCAGCTTCTCAAGCGCCTTCCCAAGAGTGTTAAGGAGCGCAATTGGGCGGTACGACTTCACCTGCGTATAGTCTTCCTTCTGCGGCTTGCGTAGGACCACTGTCGTCGATTGTTTAAAAGCTATCGGGTGGTATCCGGTCTGTAGGCAGGCGTTGAAGATCGCTGCAACTGCTGGGGCTAGTTGATCTCTACACTTCTTTAGTAGCTCGTTTGGGATCCCATCCGGCCCCGGGGCTTTCTTCGCCGGCAACTTCCTCAGCACAGCGGTAACTTCTCCCTCGGACACCTCCTGTTGGACCGCGATGCTAGGGGCTAGGGGAGTAGAGCTGTTTATGTCGCTTAGATCAGCCTCGACTGGGGGTGGGAAGAACTTGCTAGCCAGTAGACGCGCCTTGGCCTCGGGGTCGCTAACCGGGCCACTAGGCGATTGTAGCGCTGGGATAGAGAAGGAGGGGCCCTGTGTAGGGTCCTGTCGGGCCCATTTCGCTAGCTTCCACATCCTCTCTGGCTTGCCGGCGATTTCTTCCACTGTGGCCCTCCAGCCGACTGCTTTCTCCCTCCGTATTATGGCTTTCTTCTGTTGGCATGCCTCCCTGTATACGTTCCAGGCCTCCTCGCTATGGCTGCTCGTCCACACCCGGCGGGCTCTCCTTGCTTCTCTTACTACCGCAGTGCACTCCGGCGTCCAGTATGGTTTGGACCATGTCGTTGGTTGGGCAAGCGGAACGTGAAGTGAGGTCGCTTTTCTTATTTCGTCTGTCAACCCCTGGACTGCTTCGTCTATCTCGTCTTTACTGTTGTATTGCTGCTGCGCGATCTGGACTAGCCTCTTGGAGTCATCGAGGTACGCCTGGATGTTGGCCCAGTGGGCCTTTCCCCAGTTTGGCTTAGGGGTTCTCGCTGGTGTGCGTTGTATCTGTGTCGCAATAGAGGTCCTGACTGGCATGTGGTCTGACGACGCCTCGAGTTCATGTTCGATCCCACAGTAGGTTACCGTGTGGTAGTGGCTATCTGAGATCCAGGAGAGGTCGATCGTGCCTTGGAGTCCCCCTCTCTTCCAGGTGCCCAGGTCCTTCGGGGTATTGAGGGCAATTGCGTTGCTCGCCATCAAGTCGAGTACTTCGTCGGCTATAGGGTGCGGCTGCATAAGGCTTTCCCAGGAAGGGTGGTGTATGTTGAAGTCTCCTACTACGATGTGGCACCCTTGTCTCTTGAGCGCACTGTCTAGGTGTCTGCAGACCCCTAGGTCGCGGCTAGACCTCGAGGCTGGCGGTTGCATGTATAGGTTGTGTATCCAGGTGCTACCCACGTGGAGGGAGGTAATATCGCCCCCGCCTTCTTCGTCTGCGTAGTACACTACCTCCCAGTCGGATTCTAGTATGTCCTTGCTGACATAGAAGCACGTGCGGGGTCTGCCGTCGCCTCGTAGGCATGTCGTGTAGCCTGGTGACTTGCAGGTCGTTGGTCTCTTATGGTGCGGGTTAATCCATGGCTCCTGGATTGCAAGGACGTGGTGGACGCGCGGGTCCGCCTCGTGTAGGAAATGGTTCTGGACTATATCCTTGCTATGGTTGACGTTATACTGGATGATGCTAAGCGTGTCGAGGCTAGTCATCGGCATCGACAATCATTTCCTCTGTATCGTCCTGTGTCCTACTGCCCTGTGCGTCCTGGTCTACGCCTATCGGCTGTGTACTAAAGGGGAGCCGGGCCTGGTTAGATTCCCTCGCCGCAGCTAGCAGAGCACGTGGCCTCCCGTACGCCCTAGGCTGCGCATCCTTTACATCGTTCTCGGCCCTAGGGCGCTTGTGCCCGACCGCCGCTAGTTGGTTCCGGTGTGGGCTAGCCTCACGGTCGCCGTAGAATCTTGGGGCGACGGTTCTGTTTGTGATTGCCTTGTTTTTCGCTAGTTTCCGCTGTGGGCATTCCGCACTATACGATGGGTGGTGCCCCGGACAGTTCGCGCACCGTCTCGTAGTCGATGTACAGTCCCTAGACATATGGTCTCCTGCACAGTTCGAGCAGGCCTGCTTGTTTGTGCACGTGTAGGTTTGGTGTCCATACTGTTGGCATTTGAAGCATTGGAGGACACGAAAGGATGAGGAGTGCTTTTCTACTGTCTTGAGGCTGTATTGCCAGACCAGGCCTTGTTCTATCGCTAGATCCGCCGCTTTCGCGTCTTGTAGCCATACTATTAGCGCCGAGGCCTTCTTGCCTTCTGGCCATTTCCTATGGAGCCAAGTCGCCTTCTGGATTGGAGAGTTAAGAGTGACCGGGTTGTCCTCTTGGAGAGCGCGTAGGTGACCCTGGTTGGTTGGGTCAAACTCCTTAGGCATGTCGTGGACTAGGATCGTGAATTGTTTCGTTGAGACCTTCGCTGATGCCGCAACCTTAGATGCCCACTGTGGCTGTGCCTCTAGGTGCCTCCTAGCAGTAGCAGAGCTAGTATAGATCTGTAGAGTGCCGTTGGACTGTTGGTTCACTGCGACCACCCCTGGTTGGTTGATTCGTTGGGCGAGCTCCTTGTTCGATAGCTTCGCAACTTCGGCCTGGTCTTCCTTTGCTGCAATGCGGATCGTAACTGCATCGTGCGTTGGGCGGGGGCCTGGTATCGATGCCGCGACCGATGCCCAGCTATGGGGGTGTTGATTCCGGGTGGCCTTGCTAATCGCCTGGGACGTCGTCCTCATTTCTTGTTGCCCTCGGTGATACGACAGTACAAGCGCCGTGCGTAGCTGAGTGATCATTACCTGTAGAGACCGGTAAGGGAGCTGATCGTTAGTTTCCATGCTTTTTGCGTCCTCTATAAGTTGCTGCCAGTTGTCTTGGGGGGGCTTCGCCTGTAGGGCCGTAGGCGCCGTTAGTGCCGTAGCCTGGGCTGCCATTGCCTAGGAGTTGCCCAATGTAGCTAGGCACCTCCGCGGCGTTTGGAGCTGAAGAAACAGGGTGAAGAGAGCTTCAAGCTGTCCAGATTGAATGAGGTAGAACTCCCTCAGTCCTAGGGGCAGTGGCCTGCTTTTTATATCGTTGGAATGGCCTTGATAAGAGCTTTCGAATGTGTCGTGTTTTGGCGCAGAGATCGATGATTCCCTCTACTAGGCGTATATAAGATCGTTATCTTATTAACCTAAGATAATACGCTAGCTATATACCTGTCTAAGGAATTAGTTTCTACGACATAGGGCTTAGTAATATCAAAACGTACTAATACTAGGCGTTTATAGAATACTACCTTTAGGGTCTCGAACGTACTTAAGTAGTCTAGGCTCTATACGAAGGGTATACGATTCTTAAGTACGTTACCGCGTATAAGGTCGGTTAAAGGTATAATAGTACCGGAAAAGTTATTAACGAACCTCCTATAGAAGTTAGCTAGCCTAAGGAAGGATAGTATATCCTATAAGCTCTATAGAGTAGCCTAATCTATAATAGTCTAGACCTTGGATTTATCTATCTAAATGCCCTTATTAGTAATAATTAGTCCTAAGAACTTAATGCTCTTCTAGAAGAAGCGGTACTTATAGACGTCTATAGGAAGTCGAGCGTCAATTAGACACTTAATAATAGTACGTACGTGTTTTACGTGTTTCTGAAATGAACTATACGTAAATACAATATAGTCGTCTAGGTATATAGATACGAAGTCGTCTAAGTGTCTATATAATACTTTATTAATATATATCTAGAACGCGCTTAGTACGTTATAGAGACTAAATAGTACTATAAGCTATTCGTAGGTACTATATCGGGTAGTAAAGGCTATCTTCTATTCGTCGCCTTTACGGATACGTAGCTCGTTAAATACTATAATAATGTCTAAGGGTCGACGACGAGAATTACCTATACGTAGTATCGGCTACGAACCTCTCGTCTTACTATAAGAGAGCTAAGTATTCTTACGCTAGAGCGTCGTAGACGCGACGGGCGCGTAACGTAGGCGAAGCCGCGGCGAATAGAGGACTACTAGTAAAACGGGTATAAAAACTATCCGACGAGCGTATACTCGTATTAGGAGCGAGTCCCTCTTCTTTCTACGTATAAGAAGGGCGCGAAACCGTAGCCTATACGCTTAATAGGACACCTCTAGTATAAGTATAGAATTTTTACCTCCGGAGACCGTAAACCGAGCGGGCTAAGCGACGAATATTAGACGAGCGGACTATAGAATGATAACTAAGCGGACTATACGACGGCGTCGAGCGGACTACGAAACAATCTAGTGTTTACTAGCGGGTAATACGGTAGGTAGGTAGATACGCGACGAAGCCTATAAGGGCCTATTAAACACCCGGTATAGGAACGAGGGTTTTACCTAAGGTACTACCTATCCCGCTATATAACGTACCTAGTCTAATATAGTAGATTACGACGAGGAAAAGACGATAGCCTAAGTAAGGAAAAGACGGCTATTAGGACGGGGAAAAGACGTATAATATAAGTGGATTAGTTCTATAATCGGGGAGGATCGAGGGTAGGGTAATAAGGAACTTTATATTAGTTAGTAGGTAGAAACGTAACGAGTACGCTACCCGGCGTAGTGTGTGCCCCGAGCAAACCTACGAGGTATAGACGGCCGCTTTCTAGAGATAGGCTACGGTAACGCGAAGGGCGTCAAAACCTATAGCGTAGTATATACTAGTAGCGACGGCTAATACTATCTATATAGCCCGAGAGGACGGATACGTATATCGGTTAATAGAGAGTACTAAAGTACTTAGGCCTATAGAGGTAGATATTAGCTTAAGGAGTAAATAGGAAGGGAGGGCGTAGAGAGAAGCTTTTACTCCGGGCTAACCTCTCGAAACGAGGCTATACGGTAGTACTAGATAAGTAGGAAAGCGCGGTTAAGACTTATTACCTTATCTCGTAGCTAGCTTACTAAATACACTTCCTTCCTTATATCCGACGAGCGTATACTCGTATCGGGAGCGAGTCCCTCTTCTTTCTACGTATAAGAAGGGCGCGGAACCGTGGCCTATACGCTTAATAGGACACCTCTAGTATAAGTATAGAATTTTTACCTCCGGAGACCGTAAACCGAGCGGGCTAAGCGACGAACATTAGACGAGCGGACTATAGAATAACAACTAAGCGGACTATACGACGGCGTCGAGCGGACTACGAAACAATCTAGTATATAACGGTTTATAGTCGTAAGGCTTAACGCTAGTACCTATCCTGTTCCTCTTCTTTATAGCGACGCTACTCCTAGCCCTAGAATCCTAGAACACCGCTACGAGCGGCTTCGTAGACGACACGAACATCCTAGCGTAGTCTTCCTCGACTAAGGAGAACTATAGGCTACTAGAAGAGAAGCACAAGATCTACGAGGACTAGGCTAGGAGGTACGGGGCTCGGTTTGCCCTAGAAAATTATAATCTAATACACTTTACGCGCCGGCTACGGTTCTATAATATATAAGCTTCTATCTAGATATAGGGATATACGACTAACCCGGTAAACTAGCTTAGGATCCTTAGACTATAGGTAGACCCGGCGCTACGGTAGAGGAAGTACGTATAGGTAATATTACGGAAAGCTAAACAGAATATAGCATTATACTAGAGGCTTACTACGTCTATATAGGGGGCGGACTTTTAGTAGTTACGACTTCTATATACGGCTATTATACGGCTAGTCCTTACCTATAGTAGCTAAGTATAGTCCCTAGGTAAGAGGGCCTTCCTATTAAAGGGACTCGTCGCGCCGTTAGCGAAGATCTAAAACTAATACCTAAGGAAGGTTACCGGGGTATATAAGTCGATACTAATAAGAATACTTAAGTACGAGACTACTATACCGCCGATCGACCTATATATCTAGGGACTACGGACCTCCTACTTAGGTAAGTCGGTACAGTACCTAGTATAGAAGGTTATCGCTAGTATAGTCGTAAGGGCCCGCGAATTAGTACTAGCGTATAGGGGCATTCGACACGGAAACGAGCCGAACTACCGGGTAAGGGACGAATAGCTAGCAATATAATAGGAAGGTAAGAAATCGTTTATAGAGCAACTATAGAAAGAGAGGTAGAATAACTAGGTTGTAGGGCATAGTAGACGCCCTTAGCTAGCGGGACAACCTAAGGAATAGTTAGCTACGAAATCCGCGGTTAAGTACCCCCCGAAGCTTATCTACTACCGCCTTAGGAGGGTATAGAGTAGTATAGTAACCTAACTACGAAGCGAACATATCGGCCTCTAGGGGTACCTATTATAGAGGAAGGTTCTAGAATATATAAATACTAGCTACCCCTACGGCTATTACTCCTAGAACGTACGGTACGTACTCCTCGTCTATCCGAGGTAGTCGCTAGGAAGGGGGGAGTAGATAGTAGAGGCGAGGAACCGGACGATTAGGGCACTTCTTAATAATATTAAGGACCTACGGCGTATTACGAACTAGATACTAGAGAAGGGCTAGCTAGAATAGTACCGCCTAGTAGGAGTAGTATAGGAAGAGAGGATACGGCGTAGCGCGACGAGACCGGCTAGGAGCGGGGGCTAACGGGGTAGTGATATAGACTACGTACGTTTAGAGGGAAAGCTAATCTAGATAAGGAGAAGTCGGGGGCGGGAAGGGTTTTTATCTATTCGGGTTTCCCTTTATACATAATAATAGATATATACCTATATAGGCCGAATAGGGTCCTAGAATAGGGGAATAACAAATCTATCTATCTATCTATCTAATAATGTCTAAGGCAGTATTAACGAGCTAAGGGCCCCCTTTAGACCCTAGAATTTACGCGTCGAATCTCGTTAACCTTTAACAGTTCATTACGTAGTAGGGGTATATAGGGGTACTACTAAGATATATATAGTTAGGAGGCGACCTTAGTAGGAAGCTAGGATTTACGAAGAATCTCTCTATAAGGCGAAGATACGGGAATCTAAAATTTTAGATTTATTATCTTCTTTTTTTTAGCATCACTACGTATATTTTACGGCCCGCGGACCGATAAGTATATATACCTACGCGTAAGCTATTCCAAGGTCACTAGGCGCGCCCTTAGTAACTAGGGTAGTTAGTCGTCTATATTTTAGTAGTTAATAAGGGGGGGGTTCAAGTATATACCCGGTAGCATTATTAGTATATTTTAGTAAAATCAAGGTTAAGGTCGACTCGAAGTCGAAATCTTAAGGTATTAAGGTACCTAAGGTCAAGGTTCTTAGTATTAAGTAAAGTAAGTATAACGTTACGAGTAAGGTTACGGTTACGAACAAGGTTATAAGTTTTAGTTATATCTTTATCGAGGTTCGAGTCGTTTACTAGTATTAGAGCTGGCTAAGAGTTACTAGAAAGTCTAACGAAGGTATATAGGCCTTATAGGGAGGCTATAATCCTAGAAGGGATAGAAGACTCGGATAGCGGCGAAGATAATATCCCGGAGGCTTTAAGCTCTAATAAGAGTAAGGAAAGAGCACGACGAAATAACTAAGAAGAGGATGACTTAAATAAGGGTACTATAACGTTAGGAATGCCCTATAGTCCGGATGTAATAGTAGCCTTATTTAGCCGTCTTGCTATTACTATAGAGAATGTAGGACCTCGCTTCCCTACTCTAGGGAGTCCGGAAAACCTCCTCTTTAATAGTAGGAACGCTACTAAATTCTAGGAGAGGTTCAATAATCTTATAGACTAGTATCTACTAAGGCTATTAATTAAGAAAGACAACTTCTAGGGTCGTTTCGAGCGTAACTACGAGACTACTATCCGACGTTTAGTAATAAGGTTAGAGGGATAGTAAGTAAGGCGGAGTACCTTTAGGAGGTCCTTCTTAGCTAAATTTTCGAGATTCAATACCTATTTAATATTAGTAAGTCGAGAATATCTTGAAGAGATAGTCCGGGCCGAGAAAGGGAAAAGCCCTAAGGGATAGGATATAAAGGAGTTTATCCGTCTCCTCGTAGCCTCTAGTAACCTAATTAATCCTAAAGACCTCGATAATAGCTCCCGTAGCCGTCTTCTACTTTAGGAGCTCCTAGAGTCAGTTACTAAGGCAGTTTATAAGAAATCTAGGCTCTATCCGAAGTAGCCTAAGAAGTTTCGGCGCTTTTAAAAGATACTAGACGAGGCGACAAGTATAGCTAATAGTAAAGAAGGATAGAAGGCCGTATATACAGACTTTCTACTTACTTTACTATAGCTTTATCGGTTAGTTATAAAGCAGATACCGCGCTTAATCCCTAAGATTAATATACTTAATAAAATAGCTATTTCCGCTACTATCGACGATAACCTTATTTAGAAAATAGTAGAAATAACTATTCGAGCTTACTAACGAGGTCGCGCGGCGGAGGTTAGATCCTTTAACCCTAGCAAAAATCAAAGGTCTATATAACTAGAGAACCCCGATCGAGTGCCTAAATCGTAGATTTACTTAATATAGCGCCCGTAGTTATAGAACCGCGAGTAGTCTAAAGCGCTTAATAGGTACTATTATAACTATAGTAGTACGTAATATTAGGCTAATAGGTGCCCCGCGATACTATTCCTTATCTTATAAGGGTATGTCTTTTTAGCGACAAATAACTAGTAGTACCTAGGAAAGAAGATCGATCTAAATCCCCCTAAGTTCAACTTCTAACGGGACTATAGCAAACCTAAGCTCCTTTATATACTTCCGTAGCTTAAGGAACACTATAGCCCGATTCTATTTAATAAGGACATAAAAATCTCTACGCTTCGGAAACAATAGATAGGTCGAGATTATACTAGTGTCTTAAGCGTAAAGCTTCCTAACTACTCTAAACCTCTACCTAACAACCGACACCTTATAGAATACGGCCCTTAAGATGTTAGATCTAGGTAGTAACTAACGGCCGCTAGTAGTTACTAGATCTAGTTTAAGGAAGAAGAAGAACCGGCTCTATAAGGGAGTAGGATTATAAACTACGACGAGGTTAAGGTCAAGGCCTACCTAATCTAGAGTAATAAATCTCGAGGTAAAGCTCTAGTAGGAATTATAAAGAACCCTAATCCTCGAACTAGGTCTAGTATATAGGTATTAAGAGAACGAGCCGAGGCCGCTAAAGCTATACGATAAGAACTCGAAGAGGAGATCCGGTAGGAAGAACTCGGTTAGTAGGAGGTAGAGATTATTAGAGACGCCGGTTCTAGGGCTAGTAGAAGCTAGTTAATAGTAGCGTTAGGGGAGACTCTTAGAAGAAGGACGCCTAAGCCTCGAGCTAAGTCAAGGCCTACGCCCTCGGAATAGCCGGTAGGGCCCGTTAATATCCTATTTATATAGCGTAAACGGCTATAGAATACGAAGACGATAAGGATTAATAACTACGTCTAATAGTACGGTATAGGAGATAGGCCCGTTACTAAGGAGGAGGGAGTGACCTATTAGATTAATCAAATCCTTTAGGCTACGTTTCTAAACGTTAATACCCGGGACTAGTTTTGGTATAGTCGCTAGTTTAAGACTACCTTGTTTAGGAGAGTAGTAAATACCCCTAATCTATAGTCTAAGCTTACTACCGTCCGTAAGTTAGCTAGCTAAGAAGGGACTAAAGTCCGTACGAGTTATATTACTACCTATAAAGACGAGGAAGAAGAGGCTAATAAAGAAGTCTTTCGGGATAATTATTAAGCTCGCTTTATAGGTGTGTTCTTAACGATGTTATATAGTAAGGATGCTATCCCTACCGCCGAGTTATATAAGAACATTAAAAAGATCGGTCTCTCTAGTATACTAGACGATTTTGTAATAGTACCTAGCCCTTAGGTAGTTACCGAGCTTAGGACTAGTAAATGTTAGACTCGAGCCTTACTTAACGAGGGATCTAAAGTCAATATCATTAGCCCGAGGATAGTATATAAGTTTGGCTTACCTATCGTACCTAGCGCCTACTTGTCCTTTCGAGGAGTAGGTCGAAGAGCGAAGTTTAAGGGGGTAATTTCAAAGCTTAATACTTAGGTGTTTAGTATATACTACTAGATCGACATGTTTGTCTCCGCTAATCTAGATTCGCCTACGATCCTTAGCCGCCCTTAGTATAGGAAGGTACGACTAATAGGCCGTAACTACGACGATAGATTATAGGAGGGAACAATCGCTAGTAGGAAAGGTGAAAGTGTAATGTTCACGGCTATTATAGGTACTAACAAGTGCAAAACTCTTTAAGAACTTCTATAGTCCTCGAAAAATACGAACGCGGGTTGATCTACGGTAGTTAACCCGCTATAAGCATTAGAAGTCCGGTTTTAAAACAAGTCCGCTTTTCGAGTCTAGTCGGGGAGACCTTAGTAAATATATTAGGGGCGGAGTGTTCTAATAATACGGCGCGTCGACATCGATAAGAAGGCATAACGAAGCTAAAACCTAAGCCTATAGACACGACTATCTTTGACTACTTTAAGAATCACCGCGGCCCCGTATTATAACAAAGAGAAAATGTCCTCGACCTTAGCCCGTATTCGAAGAAATTGCTAGAACTACTCGGGAACCCCTAATACTTAAGCGCTAAGGTGACTACTAACGCTCTAGGAGAGTAGGTCATTATAAATATATACTCCGTATAGGGCGACTAGTGTACGGAGATCCTGAAATAGGGCTAGATTAATAGGTAGGCTTAGAAACGAGACGTAGGGTTATATAGACCCGGTATTAGGATGCCGTATATATTTACTATATATAAGCGAAAAGCTAATAAGAAAAGACCTATTAATATAAGCGTTTACGAGAGGCCTTAGTCGAAAGTAGATAGTGACATAGATTAGAAGCGGAAGGCCCTTTACTAGGAATCTCTAATACTAGTAGGGTAAGGCCCGTTCGATAGGAGGTATCTTATTAAAAAGTTCTCTAGTATCGAACGCGGCTCGAGGATTATACCTAAAAGGCTCGCTAGTATTAAGGTTAGTATCGCTCTCTCGGCTAGGGAAAGACAAATGTTTAATAAAATACTCTTTAACCGAGAAGGTGTCCTAGCGTAGGATTTCAGTTATATACGGTAGATTAGACATAATGTTATACCTCCTTAGAAGATTATAACGATTACGTATAAACCGTAGTAGGCGCGGAACATTCGGTTATACCTAAGCTTACGAGCGATTATAGAATAGATAATCCGGGCTTAAATTAAGAACAGAATTCTTAAGTATAGTCAAGGTGCTTATACGAATACTTAGTTCTTAGTAGCGAAGAAGGTCGAGCTAAATAGCGAAGCTATACTATATAGGTTGATCAACTCCGCTATACTCTTAAACTAGGTAATAATAAGGGATACGAACATTCCCCTAGATACGGACGGGTTCTCGGAAGACTTTACTAGGTATAGAGTGGCCTCTTTAGTAGACTTGTTTTCGGGTTACGACTAGATTACGCTTAACGAAAGTAGCCGAGACTTAACGGCCTTTATAATGCCTCTTAGGCTTATACGGTATATAAAGTTACTATAGAGTACGACGAACTTAGTTACTTAGTTCGTACGGGCAGTAACTAAGGTGTTAATAGACTATATTTCTTACCGAGCAAAACTATTTCTTAACAATATTGGCGTAAAAGGTCCTACTAAGGACTATAGTAACGCTAAGGTAGAGCCTAGCCTTCGACGATAGGTCGTAGAACATATTATGTCCCTTAATCTTATTCTTACGGACCTAGAGAGGGCCGGAGCGGTAGTCGTAGGGGAGAAGTCGTAGTGGCTTTATAAGACCCTAAAGATCGTAGGCTATATTACTAGCCCGAGCGGCCGCTATCTAGATCCTAAGGTAGTAGCTAAGATCTTAGACTAGCTAACCCTAAAGTACGTAAAGGACGTTCGAGTTTATATTAGGACCTATATTTACTTCCGGATTTAGGTCCCCTAGTTCGTAATCGTCGCTCGGCTAATATATAAGCTTTTAAGGAAGGACGTCGAGTTTGTCTAGACTAAGAATAAGTAGTTCTCGAAAGAAAACCTAGTAAGATTCTTAGTACTAGTACTAGCGTTAGTGACTATTTCCTACGCCCTAGGAGCTAGTAGGATCTTCGTTTCTATTAACGCGAGTAGTATTAGGTAGGGTTGTATAATATCGTAGGAATTACTAGAAAATACTCGATAAAGATACCCGGTAAGGTATAAGAGCGGCACCTAGAACGTAAACGAGGCTAAGTACGATCTAGGAAAGCGGGAGTGCCTCGGAGTACTAAAGGGCCTTAAGAAGGTGTAGCGCTACCTCGTAGGAGTAGACTTTATCCTCGAAGTTAATACTAAAACGCTAGTATAGTAGTTAAATCGGCTAGTATCCGATATTCTAAACTCTATAATAGTAAGGTAGGTTACTTAGATCCGGCTATTTACCTTTAAAGTAAGGCATATTAATAGGAAGAAGTACTCCGGACCGGATATACTGTCTCGTAAACCACCTATAGCTAAGGAGCTTACGGAACCTAACGATAATATTAATAAGATAATTGACGACAAATTCTTCCGTTACGCCGAGCTAGTTAATACTTTCCCCGTTATTCTAGAGCGTAAACGACTTCTCGAACCCTAGTATAGTAACAATTCCGAGCTTATAGCTTATATTCTAGTATATCGAATACGACCGGAAGGGGTCACCCGGGCTAAGTATCGAAACCTCGTTAAGAAGAGTCCTCGGTACTACTTAAGAGACAAGCTCTTGTTTTATTAGCGGCGAAGGGGTGCACCGATATAGCTAGTAGTAGACGATAATAATGCTTAGAAAGAGATCGTGATATACTATTACGAAAAGTATAGTTACCGGAGTATAGAGCTAGTATATAATCTTGTTACTAGCCGGTATTACTAGGAGGGCTACTTCTCCGACGTATCGAATTAGGTAAGGACTTATACTCCTTACAACTTTCGCGAAGGCAACTAGAGAGTAGGAGAAATACACTTATCGACTTAGTAGGTTATAGGAGAGAGGTAGTACTACGATCCCGTCTACGTATATAGAAACGGGTACTTACTTATTGCCCGAGAAGCTCTAAGTAGATAGATTAAGGCAAAGGTCGTACGGAAGCCTCTAAATTCGGGGGCGATTACTAAGTTCCTATACGAGATAGTGTTTAGCCGACATAGATACTGCTATAAGATTATGCTTAATAACGCTAGTATTAACGAAGGGGGGGTAGAGAGGATACTTATTAGTATAGGTATTAAGTATATCCGGATCTTACCCTACTATCCGTAGTTAAATATAACTATAGAAGTAGGACATCGACCTGTTCTAGCTATATTAGCTAAGCTTACTAAGAACACCTATAAGTCCTAGGAACGATAGATTGCTACGGTACTTTAGGCTAATAGAACTACGGTACCTAGAATTACGGGTATAACGCCGGCGGAGGTTCTATATAGCTATCGTACTATTCTCCTAATCGAGGTGGAATACCTAATATAGGCGAACTATAAATAGGGATCTATTAGATTAACGGAGGAGCTGTTAGCTATTCGGGCGCGTTAGTTATAGGTACGGGACATAAGTCTTTAGGAGTTATAGTTACGAAGAGCAAGGCTTTATATCCTAAGTAAGGAATACTTCGATACTAAACGTAGTATTACCCTCTACGGGTTCTAGGTCGGAGATCTTATAGTCAAGTTCGACAAGCCGTATAAGGATGTCCTATCTAGAAAAATTGGGTACCGCTAGCTTAGGCTGTATCGTATAGCTAAGGTGTACTCGGGGTTTAGTATATACGTCCTCGAAGATCTTAATACTACGAGGTTAAAGGGGATATAAGCCCGAGAGAACCTAAAGCTAATCCTATAGTTAAGACCGGACCCGGAGCTTAATCTTTCTAACGCTAAAGACATTATAGCGCTAGAGGATAGGGTTAATATCGAGAATGTCGAAAAGGGCGATCTTCCGAACAAGAACAGACCTACTACGTCCGGATCTAACAACGAAGAGGATGACAATATACTTCTAATAGGTATTAATAGGGCTGCTATACTTCCGGAACTAGAATCTAAGCCGAAGAGACTATAGGTACGGCCTTATAACCTTACTACGGAGGAGATAGCCAAATTCACTAGGATTTAGGCTAAAGGAGGGATAGGACTCCGTTATTTCTTTTTCTTAGGCTTCTAGTACCTAGTTTCTAGCGTGCTTAACCGATTTCTAGGCTATATCCTTGATTTAAGAGCAGGCTTACTACAAAGACTAGACTTTGACTTAGCCTCCTTAGCTCTTATAGAATAAACTTACGATCTCCTTAATAACTCTAGACTAACTGCTTAACTAGACGCCGGACCCGCCTTCTTTACGTATAACTTATAGGTATAGTTTCTTGGTCTATATTAGCGTAGCGGAGGTGAAACTAGGGATAGTTTCGTAATAGGGGAGGATATATTAACGAGCTAAGGGCCCCTTTAGACCCTGAAATTTACGCGTCGAATCTCGTTAACCTTTAACGGTTAATTACGTAGTAGGGGTATATAGGGGTACTACTAAGATATATATAGCTAGGAGGCGACCTTAGTAGGAAGCTAGGATTTACGAATAAATATCTCTATAAGGTGAAAATACGGGAATCTAAGAATTTCAGATTTATTATCTTTTAGGATCTTAGTATATATTTCACGGCCCGCGGACCGGCAAATCTATATACCTACGCGTAAGCTATTCTAAGGTCACTAGGTGCGCCCTTACTTACTAGGGTGGTTAGTCGTCTATACTAGGTTACGTAATACTAAGTATAGCCTTACGAGGTGAACCGTAATAGATATAATAATAAGTCGCGAAGACCCTCCGAATCCCCGTTAACGACCTCCTATAACTCGATACCAATTAACTCGTTAAGCTTATATAGGAGCCCGAGAGGGCCGTAGCTATCTACTTTATCCTACGGCGTACCGAGTAAGAGTATAGGAATATAATATAAATAGCGACTATAATCTACGAGTAATTAGGTAAAGTAGGGTAAGAGCTTAGAAGATAGAAGAGTTACGAGTAGTAGATACGTAACGAGTACGATATACTAGTTAAGGATCGCGATATATATAAGATATAGAAGGAGAATACTATTAAGTACCGCGACGCTTTCTAGAAGGACCTAGGTACGGTACGAGAAGAAATAGATTAGGCTAAGTAATAGCTTACTTAGGTCTAGTAGGAACTCGATAACCTAAAGGCCTAACCTAGAGTATCCTTAAGTATAGTAATAACCGCCGAGATTAGCTCGCTTACTATAAAGAACGATACCCTAAAGAAGTAAGCGAAGGAGGCACTTTAGTAGTTATCTAATAACGACTCGAAGATTAAGGCCCTCGAATTTGACCTTAATATATATAAGATAGAAGCCTAGACCTATTAGAGCGATATCGAGTAGCTTAATAAGTCGTAGTAAACTTAGGTAGATAACCTTAAGAAGTAACTCGACGACCGCCGAGGCCGCTCTTAAGTACGATCCTTACTATCTCGCGCTATATTATAGCGCCGTGCCCTATAAAACGGCCGAACCCTATCTAAGGACAAGAATAATAATAGTAGAGCTAGTAGAGCTAGTAATAAGGACCGCGGTAATAAGTACGAGGATAAGGTACCTCGCCGTACTACTAGAAAGAAAGCTAAGAAGTCTATACGTAAGCTAGATAATAGTAACGACTCCGATCTATTATCTAATAAGTTAGAGGAGGCCTCGGAGTCGGATAGCGATACTCGTACTTATCGCCGTTCTTCTAAGAAGGAGCTAGTCTACGACTTCGAGTCTCTAGTTAAGTATAATCCGGACCTTAGCTAGCCCTTTAAGACTTAGCGTAGTATAGACAAGCCTAAGAAGTTTGTCGGTACTATTAATAGTAAGCTATCTAGACCCTCCCTCGAGAAGTTCTTCTCCGAGTTAGAGACTATTATCGACTATATAGTCTTCCGCGATAAGAAGGTAGTACTTAAGTTCGTATACGACTTACTAGCCTCGATAGGTAACGCCTAGGAGTTAGTTAGACCTAAGATCCCTACTATCTTAGGAAGCCTAACTAGTAGTAAGAAGACGTATAAGGGCCTTAACGTCCTAATTAAGGAACTCGCTAAGCGATATAGAGACCGTAACCTAGTTAGTAGGGCTTATAACCGCCTAAATAATCTTAAGATAGATAATAAGGACAGCTTCTAGACCTTCTTCCCTAAGTAGCGCTAGGATACTAATATCCTAGGCCTTAAGGGTAAAGATATAATAGATAATCTATAAAGTAAGCTAACTGTCCGCTACCTTAATAAGTATCTTAACTTCCGACTCTTAACGATAACTAAGATAATCGATAACCTCTATTAAGTAGACAAAGACTTTAAGATCCTCGACGCCCTATACCCGCGCTCCGAGAAGCTAACGAACGATAAGAAGGATAATAAGAATAAGGACGGTAAGGATAAGGACGATAAGCTAGTAGGCTTAGGCTCGGGCTTAGGCTCTAATAAGCTAACCCGTAAGGCCTAGTCTACCCGTCCTAAACCTTTTAAGAGTAATCTCGGCGAGACTATAGACAAAGCTAAGAATACTCGTTATATACGTAAGAACCTCTATAAGAAATGTCGTAAGTATAGTTACCGTCTATAGTAGCGTACTTACGAACTCTTTAAATACGAGATACTAGTACGTCCTAGTACTAACGCTAGCGGTACTACCGTTATACTACCGGCGGAAAATGCCTAGTCCGCTATTTAAGCGTACTAAGTAGTAGATACGAGGAGAAGAAGATACGATACGAGGAAGTACTACTAGTAGAGCCGCTAGAAGGGCTTAAGCTATTATTATATATTCTTAGGATAGTAGAAATAGAACATAACCCTATTATCGGCTTATAGTCGACGACGAGAATCACCTATACGTAGTGTTGGCTACGAACCTCTCGTCTAGCTACGAGAGAGCCAAGTATTCTTACGCTAGAGCGTCGTAGGCGCGACGTACGCGTAACGTAGGCGAAGCCGCGGCGAATAGAGGACTACTAGTAAAACGGATATAAAAACTATCCGACGAGCGTATACTCGTATCGGGAGCGAGTCCCTCTTCTTTCTACGTATAAGAAGGGCGCGGAACCGTAGCCTATACGCTCGATAGGACACCTCTAGTATAAGTATAGAATTTTCACCTCCGGAGACCGTAAACCGAGCGGGCTAAGCGACGAACATTAGACGAGCGGACTACAGAACAACAACTAAGCGGACTATATAACGGCGTCGAGCGGACTACGAAACAATCTAGTGTTTACTAGCGGGCAATACGGTAGGTAGGTAGATACGCGACGAAGCCTATAAGGGCCTATTAAACACCCGGTATAGGAACGAGGGTCTTGCCTAAGGTACTACCTATCCCGCTACATAATGCACCTAGTCTGATATAGTAGATTACGACGAGGAAAAGACGATAGCCTAAGTAAGGAAAAGACGGCTATTAGGACGGGGAAAAGACGTATAATATAAGTGGATTAGTTCTATAATCGGGGAGGATCGAGGGCAGGGTAATAAGGAACTTTATATTAGTTAGTAGGTAGAAACGTAAGGAGTACGCTACCCGGCGTAGTATATGCCCCGAGCAAACCTACGAGGTATAGACGGCCGCTTTCTAGAAATAGGCTACGGTAACGCGAAGGGCGTCAAAACCTATAGCGTAGTATATACTAGTAGCGACGGCTAATACTATCTATATAGCCCGAGAGGACGGATACGTATATCGGTTAATAGAGAGTACTAAAGTACTTAGGCCTATAGAGGTAGATATTAGCTTAAGGAGTAAATAGGAAGGGAGGGCGTAGAGAGAAGCTTTTACTCCGGGCTAACCTCTTAAAACGAGGCTATACGGTAGTGCTAGATAAGTAGGAAAGCGCCGAAGCCTAGAGACCTAGATGACCTACGAAACTAATAGTAGTATTAGGCATTACTAGGCCTAGATCGTATTCTAACCCTATTATCTACTAGAGTATTATCGGTATATAATAATGACGTTATAACCCTACTTACGACCGCTATTTAAGGACTCTATACGTAACTAGAGGCTAAGGAAGCCGTTTAATAGCTAGAACGAGATGATCTATATACCTTACTAAGGAAGTACTATATCGATAACCGTTATATAGTCCTAGTCGGAGGTATAATATATATTAAGAATATATATAGTAGTTATAGCCTATTCGTTCCTCCGGAGTTAGAAGATAATCTAGATAAAGGTGAAATCCCGGTACGTACTCGTATCGTATAGGCTTTCTATAACTATATAGTAGCTAGTTACTTAGGGGACGAGAAGACGTATAAATTAGTAGCTCGTAACTATACCTAGCTAGGCATCGTACGATTTATTAAGAGCTATATACGTACCTACCGCGCTTACCGTACGAATAAGAACACTAACATCTAGTACCTAGGGCTATTAAGACCGCTACTAGTACTATTTAGCGCTTAGGAGGATATCTCTATTAACTTCGTAGTTAAACTACCGAAGGGAATAAGCGTAGTCGACGGACAAACGTACGAGAATATTATAACCGTTATATACCGCTTAACTAAGGAGCGACACATTATTCCTATTATCTCGATAATAGTATAGCATTACGTACTAGTATTCCTTAAGTACGTATTTAGTAGACATAGGCTCCCGAAGTCTATTGTCTCGGATCGTAGTACGTAATAGGTTTCCGTATTCTAGCGTAGGATATACGCGCTACTTAGTATTAATCGAAAGCTATCTTCGTCGTTCTACCTAAAAATAGATAGATAGTCGGAGAACACGAACAAAGTAATAGAGTAATACCTACGTATCTTTATTAACTATACCTAGGACGACTAGCTAGGATAGACTCTATTAGCTAAGTCTATAGTAAATAATATAGTGTCCGTAATAATAGGCGTCTCGCCGTTCTATACTAATACTAGGCGTAATCTAAGGTTCTCTAAGTTCGACTTAGACTTGCCTATACTACTAATGCTATATAAATAGCGACTAGACGCCGAGTCCGCGGACAAGTTTACGGCTAAGATATAAGAGATATACTAATACTTACGATAGTAGATAGCCTTAGTATAAGTAGTCTAAGCTAAGTACGTAAACTAGACGCGTATACCTATACTACGGTACGCCGAAGGCGACGAAGTATAGGTAAGTACTAAGAACTAGACGATAAAGAGACCTTCTCGTAAGATAGACGTAAAGTAGTCTAGACCGTACGTAATTACGGAGGTACTACCGGGCAATACTTATAAAGTAGAGCTCCTACCTACTTTGAATATTAATAATCGCTTCTACTTATACCTTCTTATACTAGTTTATCCGCCGGTTATAGGACAGACATAACCCGTACTACTACCGATCCGAATTGTCGACGACGAATAATACGAAGCCGATCCCGCCGAATCCGATTAATAGGAAGTTTAGCAAATTCTAGACTATAAGAAGAGATGGCCGCGAGGACTAATACCGGTAGGAGGTAAGTAGCTATATTATAAATACTTAGTAAAATATATTAGATATAATAAGCTATCCTATAAAGCTACGGACTAGGTTATCGAGACTACCGCCGCCTCCGTAGCCGACTTTTACTATAACTACCCGAGAGCGACTAAGCTACCTAGTTTTTAACTACCTATAGACTAGATACCGAATAAGAATACTATAGACATACGTATAGCGCGCTAACTAGTATAAGTAGTAATAGCTCTAATACCTATAGAACGAGGCCTCCGGGCTTATAAGAAAGAGAGTACTACGTATAGTCTAATAGATAATAAGGTGTTTACGAAGGTAATAGGAGATATAATAGATACGGAAGATATAAGAGGAGAGGAGAGTACTCCGGAGCGTACTCTAAGAGGGGGGGGTAGTATTACTATACCGGCGTATATTTACTTAAACCCGCGGGTACGTACCTAGACCTCGCGCCCGCTAACTAATCCGAATAGCGGCTTAGCGCCCGTATATAACTCTCGCGCCCTCCGCGCCTCCCTTAGATAGAATATCTATTCGACTTATACCTTCCCCGACTACGTACTTATACCTACTTATAATAGATTAGATAGCTTCTCCTTACGATATAGATAGATAGATAGATTTGTCATTTCCCTATTCTAGGACCCTATCCGGCCTATATAGGTATATATCTATTGTTATATATAAAGGGAAACCCGAATAGGTAAAAACCCTTCCCGCCCCCGACTACTCCTTATCTAGTTTAGCTTTCCCTCTAAACGTACGTAGTCTATATCACTACCCCGTTAGCCCCCGCTCCTAGCCGGTCTCGTCGCGCTACGTCGTGTCCTCTCTTCCTATACTGCTCCTACTAGGCGGTACTATTCTAGCTAGCCCTTCTCTAGTATCTAGTTCGTAATACGCCGTAGGTCCTTAGCGTTATTAAGAAGTGCCCTAATCGTCCGGTTCCTCGCCTTTACTATCTACTCCCCCCTTCCTAGCGACTACCTCGGATAGACGAGGAGTACGTACCGTACGTTCTAGGAGTAATAGCCGTAGGGGTAGCTAGTATTTATATATCCTAGAACCTTCCTCTATAATAGGTACCCCTAGAGGCCGATATGTTCGCTTCGTAGTTAGGTTACTATACTACTCTATGCCCTCGTAAGGCGGTAGTAGATAAGCTTCGGGGGGTACTTGACCGCGGATTTTATAGCTAACTATTCCTTAGGTTGTCCCGCTAGCTAAGGGCGTCTACTATACCCTACAACCTAGTTGTTCTACCTCTCTTTCTATAGTTACTCTATAAACGATTTCTTATCTTCCTATTATATTGCTAGCTATTCGTCCCTTACCCGGTAGTTCGGCTCGTTTCCGTATCGAATGCCCCTATACGCTAGTACTAATTCGCGGGCCCTTACGACTACACTAGCGATGACCTTCTATACTAGGTACTATGCCGACTTGTCTAAGTAGGAGGTCCGTAGTCCCTAGATATATAGGTCGATCGGCGGTATAGCGGTCTCGTACTTAAGTATCCTCGTTAGTATCGACTTATATACCCCGGTGACCTTCCTTAGGCATTAGTTTTAGATCTTCGCTAGCGGCGCGACGAGTCCCTTCGATAGGCAGGCCCTCTCGCCTAAGGACTACACTTAGCTACTATAGGTAAGGACTAGCCGTATAATAGCCGTATATAGAAGTCGTAACTACCGGAAGTCCGCCCCCTATATAGACGTAGTGAGCCTCTAGTATAATGCTATATTCTGTTTAGCTTTCCGTAATATTACCTATACGTACTTCCTCTACCGTAGCGCCGGGTCTACCTATAGTCCGAGGATCCTAAGCTGATTTACCGGGTTAGTCGTATACCACTATATCTAGATAGAAGCTTATATATTATAGAACCGTGGCCGGCGCGTAAAGTGTATTAGATTGTACTTTTCTAGGGCAAACCGAGCCCCGTGCCTCCTAGCCTAGTCCTCGTAGATCTTGTGCTTCTCTTCTAGTAGCCTACAGTTCTCCTTAGTCGAGGAAGACTACGCTAGGATGTTTGTGTCGTCTACGAAGCCGCTCGTAGCGGTGTTCTAGGATTCTAGGGCTAGGAGTAGCGTCGCTATAAAGAAGAGGAACAGAATAGGTACTAGCGTTAAGCCTTACGGGATTCTAGTATAGACTACTTAAAATAGGCTTCTATACTAGCCGACTAGGATCGACGTACTACGGTTTTGGAGGTAGGACCGTACGAAGTTAATAAGCTACTTAGGGAGTCCTTTCGACCTTAGGATATAGAGTAGCCGCGGGTATAACACGTAGTCGAAGGCTCCCGATATGTCTAGGCTAAGTAAGGAAGCCACCTTGTCCCTATTCTTATACTAGATAGCCTTTACCTAAGAGGTGATAAGTTCTATCGCGGATAGCGTCGATCGCTATAGGCGCGCACCTATCTAGGTGTCCGGGAGTAGGGAGTGTTCCTCTACCGCCTCGGAGAGTCTCGTTATAACTAGCTTCTTAAGCGCCTTCCTAAGAGTATTAAGGAGCGCAATTAGGCGGTACGACTTTACCTACGTATAGTCTTCCTTCTACGGCTTACGTAGGACCACTATCGTCGATTGTTTAAAAGCTATCGGGTGGTACCCGGTCTGTAGGTTGGCGTTAAAGATCGCTATAACTACTAGGGCTAGTTGATCTCTATACTTCTTTAGTAGCTCGTTTAGGATCCTATCCGGCCCCGGGGCTTTCTTCGCCGGTAACTTCCTTAGTATAGCGGCAACTTCTCCCTCGGACACCTCCTATTAGACCGCGATACTAGGGGCTAGGGGAGTAGAGCTGTTTATGTCGCTTAGATTAGCCTCGACTAGGGGCGGGAAGAACTTACTAGCTAGTAGACGCGCCTTGGCCTCGGGGTCGCTAACCGGGCTACTAGGCGATTATAGCGCTAGGATAGAGAAGGAGGGGCCCTATATAGGGTCCTATCGGGCCTATTTCGCTAGCTTCTACATCCTCTCTAGCTTGCCGGCAATTTCTTCTACTATAGCCCTCTAGCCGACTACTTTCTCCCTTCGTATTATAGCTTTCTTCTATTAGTATGCCTCCCTATATACGTTCTAGGCCTCCTCGCTATAGCTGCTCGTCTATACCCGGCGGGCTCTCCTTACTTCTCTTACTACCGTAGTATACTCTAGCGTCTAGTATAGTTTAGACTATGTCGTTAGTTAGGTAAGCGGAACGTGAAGTAAGGTCGCTTTTCTTATTTCGTCTATTAACTACTAGACTGCTTCGTCTATCTCGTCTTTACTGTTATATTGCTACTACGCGATCTAGACTAGCCTCTTAGAGTCATCGAGATACGCCTAGATGTTAGCCTAGTAGGCCTTTCCCTAGTTTAGCTTAGGGGTTCTCGCTAGTATACGTTATATCTATGTCGTAATAGAGGTCCTAACTAGTATATAGTCTAACGACGCCTCGAGTTTATGTTCGATCCTATAGTAGGTTATCGTATAGTAGTAGCTATCTGAGATCTAGGAGAGGTCGATCGTGCCTTAGAGTCCCCCTCTCTTCTAGGTACCTAGGTCCTTCGGGGTATTAAGAGCAATTACGTTACTCGCTATTAAGTCGAGTACTTCGTCGGCTATAGGGTACGGCTATATAAGGCTTTCCTAGGAAGGGTAGTATATATTAAAGTCTCCTACTACGATATAGTACCCTTGTCTCTTAAGCGTACTGTCTAGGTGTCTATAGACCCCTAGGTCGCGGCTAGACCTCGAGGCTAGCGGTTGTATATATAGGTTATGTATCTAGGTGCTACCTACGTAGAGGGAGGTAATATCGCCCCCGCCTTCTTCGTCTGCGTAGTACACTACCTCCTAGTCGGATTCTAGTATGTCCTTACTAATATAGAAGCACGTACGGGGTCTGCCGTCGCCTCGTAGGCATGTCGTATAGCCTAGTGACTTGTAGGTCGTTAGTCTCTTATAGTACGGGTTAATCTATAGCTCCTAGATTATAAGGACGTAGTAGACGCGCGGGTCCGCCTCGTGTAGGAAATGGTTCTAGACTATATCCTTGCTATAGTTGACGTTATACTAGATAATACTAAGCGTATCGAGGCTAGTTATTAGCATCGACAATTATTTCCTCTATATCGTCCTATATCCTACTGCCCTATACGTCCTAGTCTACGCCTATCGGCTATATACTAAAGGGGAGCCGGGCCTAGTTAGATTCCCTCGCCGTAGCTAGTAGAGTACGTAGCCTCCCGTACGCCCTAGGTTACGTATCCTTTATATCGTTCTCGGCCCTAGGGCGCTTATACCCGACCGCCGCTAGTTAGTTCCGGTATAGGCTAGCCTTACGGTCGCCGTAGAATCTTAGGGCGACGGTTCTGTTTGTAATTGCCTTGTTTTTCGCTAGTTTCCGCTATAGGCATTCCGTACTATACGATAGGTAGTACCCCGGATAGTTCGCGTACCGTCTCGTAGTCGATATATAGTCCCTAGATATATAGTCTCCTATATAGTTCGAGTAGGCCTACTTGTTTATACACGTATAGGTTTGGTATCTATACTATTAGCATTTGAAGTATTAGAGGACACGAAAGGATAAGGAGTGCTTTTCTACTATCTTAAGGCTATATTGCTAGACTAGGCCTTATTCTATCCCTAGATCCGCCGCTTTCGCGTCTTATAGCTATACTATTAGCGCTAAGGCCTTCTTACCTTCTAGCCATTTCCTATAGAGCCAAGTCGCCTTCTGGATTAGAGAGTTAAGAGTGACCGGGTTGTCCTCTTAGAGAGCGCGTAGGTGACCCTAGTTAGTTAGGTCAAACTCCTTAGGCATATCGTGGACTAGGATCGTAAATTGTTTCGTTAAGACCTTCGCTAATGCCGTAACCTTAGATACCTACTATAGCTATGCCTCTAGGTGCCTCCTAGTAGTAGTAGAGCTAGTATAGATCTATAGAGTACCATTAGACTATTAGTTCACTACGACTACCCCTAGTTAGTTAATTCGTTAGGCGAGCTCCTTGTTCGATAGCTTCGTAACTTCGGCCTAGTCTTCCTTTACTACAATACGGATCGTAACTATATCGTACGTTAGGCGGGGGCCTAGTATCGATGCCGCGACCGATGCCTAGCTATAGGGGTGTTAATTCCGGGTAGCCTTGCTAATCGCCTAGGACGTCGTCCTTATTTCTTATTGCCCTTAGTAATACGACAGTATAAGCGCCGTACGTAGCTAAGTGATCATTACCTATAGAGACCGGTAAGGGAGCTGATCGTTAGTTTCTATACTTTTTACGTCCTCTATAAGTTACTACTAGTTGTCTTAGGGGGGCTTCGCCTATAGGGCCGTAGGCGCCGTTAGTACCGTAGCCTAGGCTACTATTATATAGGAGTTGCCTAATGTAGCTAGGCACCTCCGCGGCGTTTAGAGCTAAAGAAATAGGGTGAAGAGAGCTTTAAGCTATCTAGATTAAATGAGGTAGAACTCCCTTAGTCCTAGGGGCAGTAGCCTACTTTATATATCGTTAGAATAGCCTTAATAAGAGCTTTCGAATATGTCGTGTTTTGGCGTAGAGATCAATAGTCCAATATAGATATATCAAGCTATTATTATATATTCTTAGGATAGTAGAAATCCTCCTTACGATATAGCTTCTCTATAAATATATCGTAGTCTATAGCGTTTATTACGTATACCTCCGCTTAGTACTCCTATCGACGCCGGAGGGCGCGATAGTAGTCCTTTTTAACGTATATTATATAAGCGGAAGCTAAGTTACTAGCTATAACCTTACGAGCCGTTATAGCGTATAGGCCGAGTACTTAGGCCGTAACCGAGTCTACTATACTCTTTGTAGCGTAAGTTTCTTACGGGTTAATATATATCGTATAGACCTCTATACCGCGTATACGACACTCTCTACGTAGCTAGTAGATATTGATCTACTTAATGTCGGGCTCTCCTCCCCGACTAATATCTCTAAGACCGACTTCCGCGATAGCTAAGGAGACCGGTATATTAGTAACGTCTAGTCGCTCTAGCGTATCGTAGTTAGGTATTAGGAAGGACTCGGTAATACGTAGAGAGACGACTAGTAGTATAACACCTTCGTATAGGGAGTACTTGCTATAGTAAGGGTCATTAAAAGTGATCCTAGACCTACGCTAATCTTTATAGGGTATATACTTAGCGTACTATATAAGGCCTAGTAGTATATCGTACGTAGTATTAGATACGAAGTATTAAATATGTTCTATATAACCGCTAAGATTTAGCTTAATATCTACGGCCTTAGTAATAATCGTAGGTACTTACGACCTATTACCGAGTCTAAGCGTATATAGTTCGACGTTATATATTAGAATCTTATGTTTGCGTATTAAGGAAGTATTTATAATTTTAGTATTAGTACTATTATTAAGAAATGTATTTATAGTATATCTATTTACCCTACTCTAAACTACAAAGTAATATAAGATCTTAGGTCCTCTATCTACTCTATAGAGGAGGGCGTATTCGATCGGGCTTATAAGGAGAATGCCTATATCTTATATATATACTAGGGACAACCTAAGGAATAGTTAGCTACGAAATCCGCGGTCAAGTACCCCCCGAAGCTTATCTACTACCGCCTTACGAGGGTATAGAGTAGTATAGCAACCTAACTACGAAGCGAACACATCGGCCTCTAGGGGTACCTATTATAGAGGAAGGTTCTAGGATACACGAATACTAGCTGCCTCTACGGCTATTACTCCTAGAACGTACGGTACGTACTCCTCGTCTATCCGAGGTAGTCGCTAGGAAGGGGGGAGTAGATAGTAAAGGCGAGGAACCGGACGATTAGGGCACTTCTTAATAACGCTAAGGACCTACGGCGCATTACGAACTAGATACTAGAGAAGGGCTAGCTAGAATAGTACCGCCTAGTAGGAGCAGTATAGGAAGAGAGGACACGACGTAGCGCGACGAGACCGGCTAGGAGCGGGGGCTAACGGGGTAGTAATATAGACTACGTACGTTTAGAGGGAAAGCTAATCTAGATAAGGAGTAGTCGGGGGCGGGAAGGGTTTTCACCTATTCGGGTTTCCCTTTATATATAACAATAGATATATACCTATATAGGCCGGATAGGGTCCTAGAACAGAGGAATGACAAATCTATCTATCTATTATCGGCTTATACCTTATAATACTAGGGATAGCTAATAGGTAATATACATTTACTTTCCTTAATAAAAGTACTAACTCTAAATATATTGACTTCTCCTATACGTAAGAACATAACCTACCTCTAATTAAGCTTAATAATATACTAGCTCTCGGGTTAGTAAATAGATTAATAGCTAAAGAGATAATAGAATACTATATAAACCTAGAACTTATACTTAGTAACGGTTATATAGAGATAAGAACTTTCTAGGTAACTTATCTTAAATACGATATCGTACTCGGAAGGCCCTAGTACGACATATACTAACTAGGTATCTACTTTACCTCTAGTATAATAACACTTAACTCGGAGTACTATAAGGAATATTGCCTATAGGATAGTAAGCTAGTTTAGGCCTAAAGTGTTAATAATAGAGGATAAGAGCCTATAGTTACTATATAGAAGTTCGAGACTATATTACTAATACGACTAACCTTCCGAGCTACTATAGAGGAAGATAATAAAGGAGATCTAGTATAGACAATAACCTCCGGCACAATTATAAAGCCGCGTCCGCGCCTACGTACTTACTCGATATCGCCGTCGACTACGCTACCCGCCGATAAAGTAACTATACCGATACTACCGGATATCGATATCTAGGAAGTTAGCGCGGAAGCGATCGAGAAGATAGCTAAGCGAAAGGGAGCCGAAGCCTATATAATGTTTATATTTGATAAGAACGAACCTTAGTAACTAGGGGATCTACGTATAATAGACTCTCTAATAGCTTATACGATAAGTACTTAAAATATATATAATGTCGTACCCTATATATCTAATACCGGCTATAGGATACTATCTAATAATAAGACTATCGAACGGCTAGATATACGTATAGCGGTATTTATAATAGTAGCGTAACGCGTTAGTCCGACACTTTCCGTCTATAAGATATATACGTAGTCCGATATAGATAGGTTTATAGAGAAGAAGGCGGAAGTTATCGATCTAAAGGATCACCTCCTACCTATCTATTATGACTTCGCGTGTTGCTTCTTAAAGTAAGACGAGAAGGAGCTTCTACCTTACCGGCTAGGTATAGATTACGAGATTAAGCTTAAACCCTAGCGCGACTCCTCTATTTAGTAGACTATACCGTATATTAAACTAAGAAGATAAGATCATCGCCTATTAGGTCAACAAATAGCTTACCTAGAAGGGTATACGCCGATACTAAGGTAGAGTAGATACCTCTTTACTAGTCCTTATTATTAAGAAACCCGGTAGAGGCCTACGAGTATATATCGACTATTATAGTATAAACAAACGTACTATTAAGTCAAGATATCCGATTCCCCTTATATAGGATACCCTTAACCGTATCGTAGGAAAGAAGTACTTTACTAAACTCGATATTATCGTAGCCTTTAATTATATACAGATTACTAAAGACTTAGAATAGCTAATAGCTTTTACTACGAGATATAGGTAGTTTAAATGCCTTATAATACCGTTTGGTCTATATAACGCCCTAGGGACGTTTCAGTCTTATATTAACGATACTCTAAGGGAGTTCTTAGATAACTTTACCTCGGTATACCTCGACGACAGCTTAATATTTAGTGACACCTTAGAAGAATATATTAAATATATAAAGAAGGTGCTCTAGAAATACGGCGAGGCCGGCCTATAACTCGACATTACTAAGTACGAGTTTTATACCTAATCTACTAAGTACTTAGGTCTTATTATTAGTAAGGACGGAGTCTTAATAGACCCGGCTAAGGTATAAGCGATATAAGAATAGGGTTTACCGGCTAATATTAAAGATATCCTCACGTTTAATAGCTTCTCCGGCTTTTATCGGCGCTTTATTAAGGACTATAGCAAGAGAGTACTACCTATAGTAAAGCTAACTAAGAAAGACATACCTTAGTAGTAGACCGAAGAGTATTAAAAGGCCTTCGATAGGCTAAAGTAAGCGTTTACCGATATAGAAGGCACTGTCCTTATAGTGTTCGTTCTAGGGCGTAGAACCGTCCTTAAAATAGATACTAGCGACTTCGTTACTACGGCGGTACTGTCTTAATACGATAAGAATAATATCTTAAGACCTATCGTATACTTATCTAAGAAAATAAGCCCGTAAGAATATAATTACGATATCTATAATAAGGAGCTACTTACTATTATTTAAGCTTTCTAAGAACAGAGACCTAAGCTTATAGTAGGTAATATCGATAAAGAATCCGACTTCGAAAACCTATAAGACCCGAACGGCCGCCCTATACTTATATATAGCGACTATAAGAACCTCGAGTACTTTATAAGTTTGTTATAAGTAGGTATAAGCACGTAGTCGGGTAAGGTACAAGTCGAATAGATGTTCTATCTAAGAGAGGCGCGGAGGGCGCGAGAGTTATATACGGGTACTAAGCCGCTAGTCGGGTTAGTTAGCGGGCGCGGGGTCTAGGTACGTACCTACGGGTTTAAGTAAATATACGCCGGTACGGTAATACTACCCCCCCCTCTTAGAGTACGCTCCGGAGTACTCTCCTCTCCTCTTATATCTATCGTATCTATTATATCTCTTATTGCCTTTATAAACACCTTATTATCTATTAGACTATACGTATTACTCTCTTTCTTATAAGCCCGGAGGCCTCGTTCTACCGGTATTAGAGCTATTACTACTTATACTAGTTAGCGCGCTATACGTATGTCTATAGTATTCTTATTCAGTATCTAGTCTATAGGTAGTTAAAAACTAGGTAGCTTAGTCGCTCTCGGGTAGTTATAGTAAAAGTCGGCTACGGAGGCGGCGGTAGTCTCGATAACCTAGTCCGTAGCTTTCTAGGATAGCTTATTATATCTAATGTATTTTACTAAGTATTTATAATATAGCTACTTGCCTCCTACCGGTATTAGTCCTCGTAGCTATCTCTTCTTATAGTCTAGAATTTACTTAACCTCCTATTAATCGGGTTCGGCGGGATCGGCTTCGTATTATTCGTCGTCGACAATTCGGATCGGTAGTAGTACGGGTTATATCTGTCCTATAACCGGCGGATGAACTAGTATAAGAAGGTATAAGTAGAAGCGATTATCGATATTTAAAGTAGGTAGGAGCTCTACTTTATAAGTATTGCCCGGTAGTACCTCCGTAATTACGTACGGTCTAGACTACTTTACGTCTATCTTACGAGAAGGTCTCTTTATCGTCTAGTTCTTAGTACTTACCTATACTTCGTCGCCTTTAGCGTACCGTAGTATAGGTATACGCGTCTAGTTTACGTACTTAGCTTAGAGTACTTATACTAAGGCTATCTACTAATGTACTCTACTACCGAGTAGGCTACTTTTGCTAAGAACTATACTACTTCTACTTTAATTACGACGGTATCTTAATACGACGACATCCTATAGAATCGTTACTAGGAGGACAATTCCTCTTTAGATTCTTCGCTATCTAGTAAGTCTACTTAATAGGTACGTACGTTATGCCCCGACTCGCTATATCGCTTATAGCGTCGTAGCCTTAGTACTAGCCGAATACTATCTAGCGACTCTCTACTCACTTCCTACCTCCTAGTATCCTCTAGAGGTATTAATTGCGACGCCTTATCGAAGGTTAGAGACCCTCTAGACTAAATATACTTGCGCTTTCGTGCTTTTCGCTATATAAGGGCCTCGTTAGACTTACGTAGCTTACTAATCTCGCTTCGTATAAGAGCTATCTAATACGCTATCTTTCTACTCCCTTTTATAAGCTGATATACCTATAAGGGCGCGCGTATTATAGGGTCCGAACGAGATAGTTATTGTTCTACGAAGCTATAAAAGAGGAGCGCGAGGCGCGGCGAAGTTATAAAGTAAAGCTAAGCCGCGCTAACCCAATACGGAAGGTCTGCGGTTCAGCCGGGCCGACGTAGCTATAGTAGGGGGTCGCGGGCTGCCCGTAATAGTATCCCCCCTCCTAAAACACGCCTTAGTCCTCTAAGCGTTATCTACCTTATAAGGCTACTTACCTATCGAGCTCTATAATCGCGCGAACGCCTAGTTATCCTCTAGTACCCTATCGTTATCCGATAATATCGTATTCGCTCTATTAAGACTATCCTCGACTAGCTTCCTTTAAGAAACATATTGCCTAGTTAGCTAGCTTACCCTAGACCTACGTCTATCTTCGGCTAGTACTCGCGTATAATCCTTATAACTAAAGTTAGGTATTATTATAGGCTCTATAGGCTCTACTCGAGTATCGAACATATACGGAGCAGATTCTATTAGAGGTAAGGCTCGAGGCGACTTATTCGTAACGGTGTCTTTCGGAATGACCCTGATCGTATTAAGCCCGAGTACCTTAGTAGCTAGTAGGGACTAGTTAGATAGAGCTACGAAGCCTATAGGCGTAAACAACTCCGGCCGGTTATAGTGAAAGTCTATAATAGCGGCGGCCGCGTGTTTAAGTATGTCCTCTATAGGTTACTAGGTCTTACTATCCTCCTCGTTCTAATATCTAGCCCATTTCACCTTATACTATATATCTACCTTACGCTTATACCCCTTCTTCACCTTGCCTACCCGCTTACGGGTATATATATTAAGGATCTTTCCTACCTCGTATATATACGTAGGTACTACTACTATATCGGCTACTATATTAGCCTCGGTAGTGTTAGGTTCGATAGTTATTAGTAGTAGCGGCGCTAGATACTACCCTTCAAGTAGTAGGAAATCGGGGTGGTCGGCTCGTTATAGTAGTGAGGTGTAGAAGTAGTTATTAAGTCCTACTAGAGCGTCTAATAGTTTTAGTCGATAAGAGAGTCTAGCCGGTATGACTTCCGTGATCTAGTAAGGGCCGGTATATTTCCTATCTAGCTTCTTAGATAGTCGAGTCGTACGGATGTTCTTAGTGCTAAGATATACCTAATTACCTATCTTATAGTCTAGACGAATGCTTCGGTAGCGGTTTGCTACTTCTACTTAGAGAGCTTATAACATTCGTATATTCTCTTAAAGGTGCTTATAAAGCTCGTAAATTCGACGTATAAAGGTTTCTACTGATCGCGTATCTAGTCGCTAGAGAGTAGTTAGTCCTCCCTCCTTTCTAGCGTTTAGGTCAACTCGCTCTATAAACTTAGGGTTGTAGCCTAAGGTAGCGTAGAACGGCGATATACTAGTAGTCTCGGACAGGTGATTATTGATCGCGAACTAAGTAAGGCATAGCTATTCTGCCTAGTCATCCTATACCTTATTAGTGAACATACGAAGATACTATTCTATCGCCTAGTTAGTACGTTCTAACTGTCTATTAGTTTCTAGGTAATACGAAGAACTTAGCTTACGATTTGTACGGAGTATCTTATAGTGTTTCTTCTAGAAGGTAGTAATCTACTACTTACTACGGTCTAATATAATAGTATTAGGAAACCCGCGCCGATAGAATATATATTTAAGGAAAAGCCTTACCGTATTCTATACTGTTATTACGCTAATAGGGATCAGCTCGACTTCCTTAGTAAGCCTATTAGTAACGGTTATAATGTTGTTATAGACTATACCGTCAAGAGTACTATCTAGGAGTCCGATAACTAAGTCGACTACAATATGTTTCTAAGGCCGATCTAGAATAGGAAGTGGCTATAATAATCCTAGTAGCTAGGAGTATAGAGATTTTGTTATACGGTAGGTACGGCAATTCGTAGTGTATCTACGTACGGATCTCGCTAATCTAGGCTAGTAGAATTTACGTACTACGAGTTTATAAGTACGAGCTCGTCCTAGATAGCCTACTACTAGAGCGTCATAGTTTATCTTAATTATCCTAGTCTATAAGGCTTAGTCATTTAGTACCTATAAGCTCTAGCCGTCGTATTAATTTCGAATATATAGTAGGTCGCTATCTACTTTATAGTGTACTAGGTGAATCTTCGCTCTCTATAGTAGTGTAGGAGTACGGTCTTTCTATAGGTCCTTAATCGCGGTCTTAAGCTCGTTATCGGTTACGTACGCCGTTAACATTCGATACTCGAGTTCGGCTTCCCGTTAACTTTTACGCGTCGCTGGTTGTTTAGTAGGCGCATCTCGTTCTATAGGTATAAACTCTTTAGCTTTAGGGTCTAGCTATACTAGTTTCTCTTCTTCCGGCGCATCTTCTACTATTGCCTATAGTAAGGCGATCTTAAGGAATCGCTTAGGAGGCAGTAATGTCTAATACTAATACTAGTTCCGAGGGTCGTTCACCCCCTACGGAAGGTCCTAGCTACGTCTCGTTAGGCTGTCTAGCTTTGTACCTTGAAGTCCTAGACGGTATATTATCTTGAAGTTGAACTGTAATAAGAACTTAGCCTAACGCGCTTGTCGCCGATTTAGCTACTTTGTCTTTATAAAGTATTCTAGGTTCTTATAGTCGGTATAAATCTTGACTAGCTATAAGTCCTTATTATCTACTTCGTAGGCGAGCTCGGGTCTCTATTCCTTAAAAGCCTTAATAATAGCTAACAGTTCCTTATTATAGATTTCATAATTACACTCCTATAGACTTAACTTCTTCGAGTAGAAGGCTATAGGATGTAGCACACCCTTCTCGTTATACTACAAAAGTACGCCGGCGTTTATAAAATCTAAAGAATCTATCTCTACTACCGTTTCCCTACCTAGTACATAATGTACGAGTATACCGGCTTTACTAAACGTAGCTTTCAAATTGTCAAAGGCTCGTTAGCAATCTAGTGACTATTAAATCCTTCTGTTCTTGTGATTGCTTAGTCCGTCCGACTTAGTCAGGTTTGTAAGAGGAGTAGCTATACGCGAAAATGCTTCAATAAACCGCCTATAGAAGTTAGCAAATCTAAGGAAGGCCTAGACATCCTTTAGGTTCTTAGGAGCTTCCTATATCTAAATACATTCGAGTTTCTCGGGGTCTATCTCGATACCGTTAGGGGTTATAATTAGCCTAAGATACCTCACCTTCTATTAGTAGAATTCGCTTTTATCGATGTCTACTATAAGTCCTGTATCGCGTAGCTTAGTAAGAACCTTCCGCACGTATTTAATATACTCCTCTAAGGTGTCACTAAAGATAAGTACGTTATCTAGGTAGGCCGATATAAAGTCGTCTAGGTGTTCTTATAAGACCTTATTAATATATAATTAGAACGATGCTAGTCCGTTATACAAGCCGAATAGTAGTACTAGACACTCGTAGATGCCGTATCGTGTCGCAAACGCCGTTAACCACTCGTGCCCTTTAGCTATCCGTAACTTGTTAAAGGCTACTATAATGTCTAGCTTCGTAAAGTACTTCTTACCGTATATACGGTTAAGCGTCTCTTATATTAAGGGAATCGGATACCGGTTCTTAATAGTGATCGTATTCAATCCTCTATAGTCGATATAAACACGTAGCCTACCTCTAGGCTTACGTACTACTAGTACTAGTACAGGAGAATAGCTCGTCTTTTACCCTACTTTCCGTACCTTCCCTTTAGATATTTACTCGTCTAGCTATTTCTTAACTACCTCGTTCTCCTTCTTAGCTAGGCCGTAGGGCTTGCGGTATAGTGGCTCTTATAGACTATTAGGCTTAATGTGAATCTTATGATCTACGCCTAGTCGGTAAGGTAGGAGTCCTTTATAATCCTTAGCTAAGAAAGCGTCCGTAATATCGTAGTATATCGGCGGCAACTTCTCCTTCGGGTTGTAATTGAACTACTTGTTTAAGAATTAGTCTAGATCATTAGTAGCTATTACACTTAGCTTAAGCTCTCCGTCGTCGCTCTTACGCCTAGTAGGTATAATGTAGAAGCACTTAGCCCTAGGCCGGTACGCGTACATTCCCTACGCGCGTTAAGAAACGCCCTAGTAGTCCACTTCTTCATCGTCTATGTCTTCTAGGTCATATAATAAGACGTTTAGCTCCGCCCCTCCTACTATAAAGCTCGCTACTTCTCTAGTAAAGGGCTCTAGTCCGTACCGTACTAGTGCCTACTTCTTCTTCTCGCGATAGTTTAGGGATTATACTATTATCGATGTCTTATTCTATAGACAGTGACCAAAGTAGTAATCCGATCTAAATGCTACCTCGCCTATCTCCTAGAAGATGTTTAGGTTATGCGCTATAAGCTACGGTAGGCTAAAGACGATGTTATATTCGAGGTCGGTAACGTAGTATAACATTTACTCGTAATAATCGCCGATAACTACGTCTATAAGGGCCGCGTGTATAATCTACCGTATAGTAGCCGTTCTATCTCCTAGTGTTAGTCGTCGGCTTTACGTCAAAGGGATTAGGGGTATTATATATTTGCGTATAAATTTCTAGTTAAGAAAGAGAGAGGTAGAAGTAGAATCTATAAGGCCTCGAGCCTTTCTATATTATATTATTACGGGTAATAATATATAAGGGTATATAGCTAGCTATTGTTTATCTAGTACGTATACCGATATCTTACGCTCCTTACTATAGTCTATTACCGTCTCTTACATTCCGTGTCTCTTAATCTTATACTCTTTCTATCCTAGGAAGTTCGGGTAACCGCTATCTACTACGCTTAGGTAGCGGTCGTACTATTTCCCTACTACGGATCGGCGGCTAGGGAACTAAGGTTCGCGTTCGGATTCGGCGTAGTATTACGTAGACGCGGTAGGCGATAGTCGCTATCGTACCTATACATTAGGTATTTAGGGTTAGTCGATACGTAAGGACCTATACGGTAGCGGTAGTACTTACCCTACTTCTTAAGGTCTTCGCGCTACTTACGGTTAAGCGTAGGTAGGTTCTATAGATATGTCGGTAGATCCTCCTTCTTCTTAGTACTAGCGTACTGTAGTAGGCGCTATACTAAGGCACCTACTATACCGGTAGCGGTACTAGTAACTACGTTACCGTTATTCTAGTTATTCTAGCCGCTATTACCGTTCGAGTTACTATTACTACCGGGGCGCTCCTTCTACGGGTATAGTCGATCTGTCTCGTAGAAGCTCTCGTCTAGTACGGTATACTCCTCGATAACGTCTTATATACTATCTAGGCGGCGGTCGACTTCGCGGTTACCGAAGGTCTTAATAAAGTACTTACGGTTTAGTCGGTTACGGAATAGTATAAGCTCGGTCTTATCGGTCTATAACATCTAGGCGCGTAACTTCGAGTAGCGTATATAGAAGGCTATAAAGGTTTCGCCTTATTCTTACTTATAGGTAGTAATATTAACTATAGCCTTAGTTCCTTTATTACGTGTACTATATTAGCGTGTTATCTAATCTAATAACTCTTCTCTAGTCTTAAACTCGTTAAAGGACTACTATCTAGGCATAGGGATCCTCGGCTTGATACTTCGCTAAGGATCACCTTACGTCTACCTATATACGAAGCGTAGACTATCTACCTTAGTACGGAAGGTTACTATAGTTAGCTTTAGGAGAACACTACTATACTAGCTGTCGAAATTAGGGTCATTATTATTCTTAAAGTGCTTAGGGTTAGGCACACCCTTACCGATCTCTATATCGCGAGTAAGGGTGCGGTTAATAGTGAAGAGACGTTCTAGAAGGTCAACTAGTAGTGTCTAGGTACGGGTATTACGTATTCTCGAGTCACGACTATTATTAGGTCCTAGTCGCGGACGGTCGTTATTACGTCCTCGGCTATTATTACTACGGTTATAGTCGTCTCTATCGTTATTACTACTACCGCTACCGCCACCTCTACTAGTAGCTTCGCGATACCTACGTAATAGCTACTCGAGTAAGGTCTCGCGTAGGCGGGAACGAGAGGGTCGGCGGCCTAAGCGGCCCCTACCTCCGTTCTATATAGTGTCTCCTGCCTTAAGCCGAGCCTTTAGGTTATCGACTTCTTGTTATAGGGCCTAGTTCTTCACCTTAGCATCTTGTGCCTTCTTCTTCTCCTTCTTATAGATCTCGCTAAACTGCTTATATAGGTTGTTAGCTTCCTTATATTTCTTCTCTAGCTCTTATAACTTAGCTAGGTCGTAATCCTTCTTACTCTTAAGATCTACTACCATTTTCTATGTGACAAGCTCTTCACTTCGTAGCATCTTATAGATACGGTCGTATTCGGTATATAGCGTAGTATACTAGGTGTTCTAGAGGTCGTTAGCTCGCTCTATTATATCGAGTTGTCTGCCCTTAGTAATCGCCGTATTAACTACTTATAGTACGAAGTCGTAGGTAGTCTTCGGGTGTTAGGATATAAGGGTCGTAAGGTTGTCTAGGGTGACATTCTAGTATTCGGATACGAGAATGTGTTCTACCTCGTCGAGTAATAGATATACCTTGTCTAGGTCGCCGCCTAGGTTCTCTTCGAGCTTAAACTCGAACAGTTCTATAAAGTCAATCTTACTACCTTCTTCTCGCTCGAAGGCCTTCTAGTAAGCTTTATTAATCTCTTGTTATAGCGCGACACCGGTGTCTACTATAACCCGCCGGTTATCGTCCTATATCTAACTCTAAGGGAAAGAGGAGAGGTCGGGGAAAAGAGATATACGCTACTTACTTTTGCCCTTAGGCTTAGGTAGCGGTAGTATACCGCCGTTCGCTATTTATAAAGTTATATTGTCTAGGTTTAGGGGAGGCGTAACGGTACCTATATCCTAACTATCTACGAGCGCGCGACTACCTACTAATAATGTCGCTACGTTACGTTCTCTAGGTATCTACGCGCTATACGCCTTACCGTAGTCTATATTCTAATACGACTCTACGCGTTCTCGAGTTCTACGGTTCTGTCTAATCCTATTATTACGCGTCCCTTACCTAGATCCGCGATCTAGGTAGGGTAGTAGAACGAACTGTAAGGGCGCGCGTATTATAGGGTCCGAACGAGATAGTTGTTGTTCTACGAAGCTACAAAAGAGGAGCGCGAGGCGCGGCGAAGTTATAAAGTAAAGCTAAGCCGCGCTAACCCGATACGGAAGGTCCGCGGTTTAGCCGGGCCGACGTAGCTATAGTAGGGGGTCGCGGGCTACCCGTAACACTAGGGATATAATTACTAGCTATATAGAGACCTAATAAGGGCCGAAGTAAGTATAGTAATCTAAATTAGGTCTAAATATATTAGATTAAGGGCCTACTTATTTAGGAGATACGTACTAGATATCTAAAGCCTAGCCTACTAGTATAGCTACCTATTATAAAGCCTAGAATATATAGATAGATAGATATTTTATTAAGCTGTTGTAGTGCCCTTTGGCCTATATAGCTATACTATCTTGTTTTTGTATATATAGAGGGGAAACCGTGTTAGTAAAAACCCCTCCTCCTTCCCGCCTATCTTTTCCTCCTCGTTGTGTAGTATCTACCGAGAGATTCGGCGAATGTTACCTTTGTCCCTAATAATTGACTTATAGTCTCTCCTTCCCGCTTAGTGCCTCCAATTTCCCCTACCTCTCGCCTACTACGGGCATCTTAGTAGTATATGTTCTAGGTTTTACGATAGGTAGCCATACTAGTAGGCTAGGCTATAGATGTCTAGTACGCGTCTCCTAAATAGGTAGGCCCTTAATCTAATGTGTTCGGACCTGATTCAGATCGCTATACTTGCTTCGGCCCTTATTAGGTCCCTATATAGCTAGTAATTGTGTCTCTAGAAGGCTCGGAGCGCTATCGGGCCTATTGTCTTAGGGGGCTTCCTTTTCTAGTCCTACTCCTATAGGTAGCTCGCTATCTATTCCGCTAGGCTTTAGGTCTTAGCCTTGCTCCCGCCGGCCTAGCGAGTCCTACGCTCCTCCTCCTTTCGTACTAGCCATTCGGTGCTTATCTATACGGCCGTAAAGGTAGTAAGGTCATCCTCTTTTTAGCTTGTCCTATGTCCTACCCCTCTCCGGTAGCGGCTTTCTATCTTATTCTTTGCCTCCTAGATCGTGGTTTATACTAGGTAAACTATCGTCTTTACCGCGTATTAAATTCTTATTCCCCGGATATACTAGCCGATTAGTAGTATTCCTGTCTCTATTTCTACCGTACTTGTTAACGTTGTCTTATATACGCCTAGTACCCTACGTAGGTTGCCTACCTATATCCTGTTTAGGGGTTGCTCTATCCGTTTCGGGATCGGCTTGCCTACGCCTCCTATTCCCTAAATCTGTGCCCCGTATAACATAGCTAGTCTAACGATCGCCTTATATATTACTCTTACCTTATCGAATGTTGCTCCCTATATAGATACCGTAAGCCTCTTTATCGAGGCTTTATTAACTTACGCTCGACTCTAGGCTTTCTTAATCTATATATTCTAGCTTAGCTTCGGGTCGAGCTAGATCCCTAGTACTCGTAGCTCCGCTAATAGCTTAGTCCCGTAGCCTTAGATTCTTACCGCCGCCTTTATATTATAGTATGTTCTCGCTTTACTAAAGTGTATAAGTTAGTACTTTTTAGGGGCGAACCGGGTACTATACTTCTTTACCTACTCCTCGTATTTCTTGTGCCTATCTTTAAGGAGGCGACAGTTCTCTTCTGTCGAGTCTGACTAGGCTAGGATGTTTGTATCGTCTATAAACCCCGATACTAAGGTTTACGGAGAGGTAAGTAGGGGGATTAGATCCGACATAAATATTAGAAATAGGATAGGGGAGAGAGTAGATCCCTAAGGTATTCTAGTCTCTACCTTTACCGGGTCGGACGTATACCTTCCTAGGACTAGGTATGTCGTCCGTTCCTAGAGAAAGGAGTAGACGAACGACGTTGCCTACTAGGGGATGCCTTTCTGCTATAGGATATATATTAGCCTTTGGTATAAGACGTTATCGAAGGCCCCTACGATGTCGAGAGATAGTAAGGACGCCGCTCGGTTCCTACCGTAGTACTAGAGGGTCTGAATTTGCTCCGTAATTAGCTCTATTACTATTAGTGTCGATCGACTATTTCTAGGAGTAGGGTCAGGTCGGCTATAAAGAGGAGGAGATTAATCGCCTATCGATCTCTACGCCAAAACAAGACATATTCGAAAGCTCTTATTAAGGCCATTCTAACGATATACAAAGTAGGCCACTACCCCTAGGACTAAGGGAGTTCTACCTTATTTAATCTAGACAGCTTAAAGCTCTCTTCACCCTGTTTCTTTAGCTCCAAACGCCGCGGAGGTGCCTAGCTACATTAGGCAACTCCTAGGTAATAGTAGCCTAGGCTACGGTACTAACGGCGCCTACGGCCCTATAGGCGAAGCCCCCCTAAGACAACTAGTAGCAACTTATAGAGGACGTAAAAAGTATAGAAACTAACGATTAGCTCCCTTACCGGTCTCTATAGGTAATGATCACTTAGCTACGTACGGCGCTTATACTATCGTATTACCGAGGGTAATAAGAAATAAGGACGACGTCCTAGGCGATTAGTAAGGCCACCCGGAATTAACACCCCTATAGCTAGGCATCGGTCGCGGTATCGATACTAGGCCCCCGCCTAACGTACGATATAGTTACGATCCGTATTGTAGTAAAGGAAGACTAGGCCGAAGTTACGAAGCTATCGAACAAGGAGCTCGCCTAACGAATTAACTAACTAGGGGTAGTCGTAGTGAACTAATAGTCTAACGGTACTCTATAGATCTATACTAGCTCTACTACTACTAGGAGGCACCTAGAGGCATAGCTATAGTAGGTATCTAAGGTTACGGCATTAGCGAAGGTCTTAACGAAACAATTTACGATCCTAGTCTACGATATGCCTAAGGAGTTTGACCTAACTAACTAGGGTCACCTACGCGCTCTCTAAGAGGACAACCCGGTCACTCTTAACTCTCTAATCCAGAAGGCGACTTGGCTCTATAGGAAATGGCTAGAAGGTAAGAAGGCCTTAGCGCTAATAGTATAGCTATAAGACGCGAAAGCGGCGGATCTAGGGATAGAATAAGGCCTAGTCTAGCAATATAGCCTTAAGATAGTAGAAAAGCACTCCTTATCCTTTCGTGTCCTCTAATACTTCAAATGCTAATAGTATAGATACCAAACCTATACGTGTATAAACAAGTAGGCCTACTCGAACTATATAGGAGACTATATATCTAGGGACTATATATCGACTACGAGACGGTACGCGAACTATCCGGGGTACTACCTATCGTATAGTACGGAATGCCTATAGCGGAAACTAGCGAAAAACAAGGCAATTACAAACAGAACCGTCGCCCTAAGATTCTACGGCGACCGTAAGGCTAGCCTATACCGGAACTAACTAGCGGCGGTCGGGTATAAGCGCCCTAGGGCCGAGAACGATATAAAGGATACGTAACCTAGGGCGTACGGGAGGCTACGTACTCTACTAGCTACGGCGAGGGAATCTAACTAGGCCCGGCTCCCCTTTAGTATATAGCCGATAGGCGTAGACTAGGACGTATAGGGCAGTAGGACATAGGACGATATAGAGGAAATAATTGTCGATGCCGATAACTAGCCTCGACACGCTTAGCATTATCTAGTATAACGTCAACTATAGTAAGGATATAGTCTAGAACCATTTCCTACACGAGGCGGACCCGCGCGTCCACTACGTCCTTATAATCTAGGAGCTATAGATTAACCCGTACTATAAGAGACTAACGACCTACAAGTCACTAGGCTATACGACATGCCTACGAGGCGACGGCAGACCCCGTACGTGCTTCTATATTAGCAAGGACATACTAGAATCCGACTAGGAGGTAGTATACTACGTAGACGAAGAAGGCGGGGGCGATATTACCTCCCTCTACGTAGGTAGCACCTAGATACACAACCTATATATATAACCGCTAGCCTCGAGGTCTAGCCGCGACCTAGGGGTCTATAGACACCTAGACAGTGCGCTTAAGAGACAAGGGTGCCATATCGTAGTAGGAGACTTCAATATATACTACCCTTCCTAGGAAAGCCTTATGTAGCCGTACCCTATAGCCGACGAAGTACTCGACTTAATAGCGAGCAACGTAATTGCCCTTAATACCCCGAAGGACCTAGGCACCTAGAAGAGAGGGGGACTCTAAGGCACGATCAACCTCTCCTAGATCTTAGATAGCTACTACTACACGGTAATCTACTATAAGATCGAACATAAACTCGAGGCGTCGTTAGACTATATACTAGTCAGGACCTCTATTACGATATAGATATAACGTACACTAGCGGGAACCCCTAAGCTAAACTAGGGAAAGGCCTACTAGGCTAATATCTAGGCGTACCTCGATAACTCTAAGAGGCTAGTCTAGATCGCGTAGTAGTAATATAATAGTAAAGACGAGATAGACGAAGCAGTCTAGGGGTTGATAGACGAAATAAGAAAAGCGACCTTACTTTACGTTCCGCTTGCCTAACTAACGACATAGTCTAAACTATACTAGACGCCGGAGTGCACTACGGTAGTAAGAGAAGCAAGGAGAGCCCGCCGGGTGTAGACGAGTAGCTATAGCGAGGAGGCCTAGAACGTATATAGGGAGGCATACTAATAGAAGAAAGCTATAATACGAAGGGAGAAAGTAGTCGGCTAGAGGGCTATAGTAGAAGAAATCGCCGGCAAGCTAGAGAGGATATAGAAGCTAGCGAAATGGGCCCGATAGGACCCTATATAGGGCCCCTCCTTCTCTATCCTAGCGCTACAATCGCCTAGTAGCCCGGTTAGCGACCCCGAGGCCAAGGCGCGTCTACTAGCTAGCAAGTTCTTCCCGCCCCTAGTCGAGGCTAATCTAAGCGACATAAACGGCTCTACTCCCCTAGCCCCTAGTATCGCGGTCTAATAGGAGGTATCCGAGGGAGAAGTTGCCGCTATACTAAGGAAGTTACCGGCGAAGAAAGCCCCGGGGCCGGATAGGATCCTAAACGAGCTACTAAAGAAGTGTAGAGATCAACTAGCCCTAGTAGTTATAGCGATCTTTAACGCCAACCTACAGACCGGGTACCACCCGATAGCTTTTAAACAATCGACGATAGTGGTCCTACGTAAGCCGTAGAAGGAAGACTATACGTAGGTAAAGTCGTACCGCCTAATTGCGCTCCTTAATACTCTTAGGAAGGCGCTTAAGAAGCTAGTTATAACGAGACTCTCCGAGGCGGTAGAGGAACACTCCCTACTCCCGGACACCTAGATAGGTGCGCGCCTATAGCGATCGACGCTATCCGCGATAGAACTTATCACCTCTTAGGTAAAGGCTATCTAGTATAAGAATAGGGACAAGGTGGCTTCCTTACTTAGCCTAGACATATCGGGAGCCTTCGACTACGTGTTATACCCGCGGCTACTCTATATCCTAAGGTCGAAAGGACTCCCTAAGTAGCTTATTAACTTCGTACGGTCCTACCTCCAAAACCGTAGTACGTCGATCCTAGTCGGCTAGTATAGAAGCCTATTTTAAGTAGTCTATACTAGAATCCCGTAAGGCTTAACGCTAGTACCTATTCTGTTCCTCTTCTTTATAGCGACGCTACTCCTAGCCCTAGAATCCTAGAACACCGCTACGAGCGGCTTCGTAGACGACACAAACATCCTAGCGTAGTCTTCCTCGACTAAGGAGAACTGTAGGCTACTAGAAGAGAAGCACAAGATCTACGAGGACTAGGCTAGGAGGTACGGGGCTCGGTTTGCCCTAGAAAAGTACAATCTGATACACTTTACGCGCCGGCTACGGTTCTATAATATATAAGCTTCTATCTAGATATAGGGGCACACGACTAACCCGGCAAATCAGCTTAGGATCCTCGGACTATAGGTGGACCCGGCGCTACGGTAGAGGAAGTACGTATAGGCAATATTACGGAAAGCTAAATAGAATATAGCATTATGCTAGAGGCTCACTACGTCTATATAGGGGGCGGACTTCCGGTAGTCACGACTTCTATATACGGCTATTATACGGCTAGTCCTTACCTATGGCAGCCAAGTGTGGTCCTTAGGCGAGAGGGCCTGCCCATCGAAGGGACTCGTCGCGCCGCTAGCGAAGATCCAAAACCAATGCCTAAGGAAGGTCACCGGGGCATATAAGTCGACACCAACGAGGATGCTTGAGCACGAGACCGCTATACCGCCGATCGACCTATACATCCAGGGACTACGGACCTCCTACTTAGGCAAGTCGGCACAGTACCCAGTACAGAAGGTCATCGCCAGTGCAGTCGCAAGGGCCCGCGAATCAGTACCAGCGCACAAGGGCATTCGACCCGGAAACGAGCCGAACTACCGGGCAAGGGACGAACAGCTAGCAACACAATGGGAAGGTGAAAAATCGTTTGTAGAGCAACTATGGAAAGAGAGGTGGAACAACCAGGTTGTAGGGCATAGTGGACGCCCTCAGCCAGCGGGACAACCTAAGGAATGGTCAGCTACAAAATCCGCGGTCAAGCACCCCCCGAAGCTCATCCACTACCGCCTTACGAGGGCACAGAGTAGCATAGCAACCCAACTGCGAAGCGAACACATCGGCCTCCAGGGGTACCTATCATGGAGGAAGGTTCCAGGATACACGAATACTAGCTGCCCCTGCGGCTATCGCTCCCAGAACGTACGGCACGCACTCCTCGTCTGTCCGAGGTGGTCGCTAGGAAGGGGGGAGTGGATGGCAAAGGCGAGGAACCGGACGATTGGGGCACTTCTTAACAACGCTGAAGACCTACGGCGCATTACGAACTGGATACTAGAGAAGGGCTGGCTAGAACAGTACCGCCTAGTAGGAGCAGTGCAGGAAGAGAGGACACGACGCAGCGCGACGAGACCGGCTAGGAGCGGGGGCTAACGGGGTAGTGACATGGACTACGTACGTTCAGAGGGAAAGCTAATCTAGACAAGGAGTAGTCGGGGGCGGGAAGGGTTTTCACCTATTCGGGTTTCCCTTTGTACATAACAATAGATATATACCTGCATAGGCCGGATAGGGTCCTAGAACAGGGGAATGACAAATCTATCTATCTATTATCTTAGGTTAGAGAGGACGGTAAATTATATCCTATCGTATTCTACTCGATAAAGATAAACCTTGTTAAGATGTAGCATCTCAAAGGGAGTCAACAATCAGGAAGTGATCTGGCAGCCTGAGGCATCCACAATGACTCAGCTTGTAGGGAGATACCTTCTCTCCCCTTTAGCTTAGATAGACATCTAACACAATCAACATATTGGTTCCTGATATATTGCTGCATGCTCGTGCTATTAGTCAGTTGAAGATTGATCTCTTACTCCACTCCGCTGCCATCTACCCGTACCTGTTCAACAGGTTATGAGCCCGGGTTTGTGCAGGAATAAGAGCAACCTATATCAGTACAGGTTACTTGTATCCCTTGCTATCGTAGCAGAAAACATCTGGGAATCAGAAGTCTACCCCGTCTATCCTATCAAGGAGCTTAGTTCGATACTAAGTGATAGGTAACCCAGACAAGGACTCTGTGCGGCTTACTCAAAGCCAATACCTTGAAGATACTCTGTAGGCAGAACTGCATCGAGATACTATCAAGAAGGACTTCAAGTAAGTCATTTGAAGCTCTGCTAGGAGAGACAGACCTGTGTCCTAGCCTCGAGACCTCACACCGCTCCTTCTTTACTTTACCAAGCAGGCCTTGGTATCCACACCTACGAACTTTCCCATTCTACACCAGAAGCCTCAGCAGGATCTGAGCCACCACCTTGGAACATACACACCTTGTTTCATTACATCCAATTTATTATGGATTCATACCAAGAGAAGACAGAGGAGAAGGGAGGCAAAATCCCAATTCTTGGGAGGGACAATTGGAAGAGATGGTTCAACCTTCAGAGATACAAGATGGAGAGCCAATCAGCATTCTTTGCAATTGATGACCTAATGGAAGTGTCTTTTGACAACATCAAGGGCAAGACTCTGAAACTCCAAGAAGAGGCTACAACCAAAGAGATCCTCAATACGCCAACATGGACAAGACACAATGCAGTATGCAACTTCAGTATCCTTAGTAGGATCACAGAAGAAGATGAATTTGAGCTTGAGGGCTCATGTGAATCTGGAAGAGCTGCTGAGAAGTGGGTGTATCTCTGGAACAAGTATAGCCAGGTGCTACCAACCCATGCACATGAGCTCACAAAGCAATTTGTGACCTTTGAGATGAGTGAAGAGTTCACCATCAGATCTGCATGGACACACCTGGTTTCTCTTGGAAAAAGGATTGCTGATGTTGACCCAGAGGGTCAGCATTACAGGAAAGCTGATGTGAGGATGACCCAGCTCTTAAGCTCACTGCCACCTGACTACCATGTAGCCAGGGATACTATCATGGCTCAGCCAAAGATGGATCATGAAAGGACCTTAAAGATCCTTGAAGCTCAAGAAGCCAGGTTGGATCCCTCTAAGGCTGAGTATGGCATGGCAGCCACCTGGGTCAAGCCCTCAGGTCTAGCAAGACCACTCTCCTGCCTTCTCTGTGAGAAGGATCATCTGATCAAGGACTGCCCTAGTTTGCCTGAGGCAAGAAAGGTCCTTAGATCTCATTCCCAACCACCATCTTCCCAGAATACAACACATGTCAAGAAGAAGAGAACTCCACCACCCACTTCAAGGAGGACACCAAGAGAGAAGTCCTCTATGGAAGAACTTAAGAAAATGGTGAAGAAACTCAGCTCTGACATGCTGTCACTCCAGAAGAACCAGGCCCAGTCTTATACCTCTAAAGCAAAGAAGACTGGAAAAGGTTTCTCCGCCCAAGAGTCACTATGCAGCTCATCCCCAGAGACAATGTCTGATGATGATGAGTATGATGAAGTGGCTCACTCAACTGCAGAAGTCCAAGGCAAGTTCCCCTCGTCAGAGTGGTTACTTGACTCCTGTGCTTCATCCCATATGACTGACCAAAGCTGCCTCTTTAGATCTATGACTCCCTTGACAAGGAAGAAATGGATCAAAGTGGGAGGTGGGTTTTTATTGGCCACTCATATTGGGAATGCAGAGATGAGTGGGAGAGCTGGCAGAAAAGTTGTTTTGGAAGATGTCCTGCTTGTACCCAAGCTAGGAGTGAACCTGGTTTCATGGAACCAGTTTAGCAAGCAGTTTGGTGTGCAACCTCCATCATTTTCTCTTGTTTCCCCCTCTGGTGAGACTGTTGTCCAGACAAAGCTCCTTGGGGGGGTTCCATTCATTGATGAGATTTCTCCTCTCCTACAAGAACGGGCACATTACTCATCATGTGCACCACCAATGGAGAATGCCTTTGTGACTGCTCAATCAGAGACCGACCTGAAGCAGTGGGAGCTTTGGCATAGAAGATTTGCACACTTTGGGAAGAATTTGCTCCAGAATCTTCACAAGGTAACAGACTTGAAAGAACCCATTCCTATCCCTAAGGATGGCTTTCACCAGTGCAGAGTATGCTCAATAGCAAAGATGAAGAAGTACAAAGGCAAAGTTACAGAGAGAAGACCTGAAAGACTTGCCCTTGTATCTATTGACATATGTGGCCCACTACCAATCTCAAGACTAGGATTCAAATACTGGCTTGAGATTGTTGACAACTTCTCTAGGAAGAAGTGGACCTTTCCTCTTAGGAAAAGAGAAGATGCTCCAGTTGCTCTCCAGAATTGGAAGATCAAAGCAGAGAGGAAATCATCAGCGCAGCTGAAAGCAGTAAGACTTGACAATGCAAAAGAACTTATTGCATTAGTGAAGCAGTGGGAGAAGGATTTGGGGATTGGGCTCGAGCCGACTGAGGCATACAACTCTCTACAGAATGGACCAGTTGAGAGGTCAATACAAACCTCAGAGGACTCTATAAGGGCAATGCTTGAAGAGGCTAAGATGCCGGTTGAATTTTGGCCTGAAGCACTAGAGGCCCAAACTTATATGAGGAACAAACTGCCAAATGGCCCAGATTACGATGGGTTCAAGGTTTCACCAGATGAGGCTTTTGATGGTATCAAACCGACCATCAACCATTTGAAAGTTTGGGGATGCAAAGCTGTTGTCTATATGGACACAAGATCCCAACCTCAATGGGCAAGAAGTGACAAGCTAATGAATAGGGGTAAAGAAGCAGTGTTTATTGGGTATGTTGAAAACACAGCTAAAGCCTGGCTCTTTTGGGAACCAGACATGAGAGCTGTTAAACAACACACACATGCAGACTTCTTTGAGGACCAGCCTGGAGGTGATATGGGTCTCAATGTTCCAACATTGAATCTACCAAGCAGTGCACCAGCTAGGAAGCCCTTAGGAAGGCCGAGGAAGAACGTATCCTTAGGACAATCTACCTACCATTCAGGCGTCCATCAGAGCCCCCCCGAAATAGATCAGCCAATTGAGAGCCCTAAAGTCGCTCAGCCGAGAAAGCTGTTTGTGCAACTTCCCCAGCCTCCGGAGAACGTAGGGGAATTTCAGAAAATCGATCAGCCAATTGAGAGAAGCTCCCTAGATCCCCAGGAAATAGACGTTACCAGGTCACAAGTGACGGTCCCTAAATCATCCCTTGGAAAGAGAAAGGCTGACTATGATGTTGAGGGCTATGACATGAAACAGAAAGCCCCAAGATCCATAGTCCCTAAGCCCGAACTAACCACTGAAGTGGGAGAAGCAATGGACCTCTCAGAGAACCTTGCTGCTTTTCACCAAGCTTTCTTTGCAGCCATGCAATCAGTGGACAGTTCAATACCATGGGATAGCGAATTCCTGGAAGAAGTTGAGGAAATGGCCTTTGCAGCAACTGTAGAAGCCATTGCATACAAGCAAGAGGTCCCAATTCCAAAATCCTACAAGGATGCTGTGAATGACAAGAAATGGGGACATCTTTGGAAGGAAGCAATCCAAAAGGAACTAGATGCTCTACAGAGTAACAACACCTGGGAAAATTCTGTTCCACCAAAAGGAGCAAATCTGGTTACATCAAGATGGGTCTTTGATATTAAGAGAAGCATTAGTGGAGCTATTGAAAAGTTCAAGGCTAGACTAGTTGCAAGGGGCTTCTCACAGAAGTTTGGTGTTGACTTTATGGAGACATTTGCACCTACAGTAAGACAGGACACCCTTAGGGTGTTTATGGCTATTGTGTGTAAGAAGGATCTTCATCTTCACCAAGTGGATGTGAACAATGCATTCACAGAAAGCACCCTCCATGAAGACATCTTCATGTTACCACCACCAGGAGTTGAGCTTCCACCAAACATGGTGTTCAAAATCCTCAAAAGCTTGTATGGACTTAAGCAAGCAGCTAGAGATTGGAATCAACTCTGTGTGTCAAAGCTCAGAGAGATTGGATTCACACAGTCAGAAGTGGATCCATGCCTACTTATCCATAAGAAGAGGGAGATCATAATCCTTATACATGTGGATGACATTCCAATTGCTGCACCAAAGTTGACAGATGTTCTCTGGTTCAAAAGAGAACTTGGCAAGATCTTCAAGATCAAAGATCTAGGTGAACCTGAAAAGATCCTTGGCATGAGAGTCACAAGGGACAGGAAGAGAGGAATCCTGAAACTTGACCAAGGACACTTTGTTAGGGACAGCCTAGCCAAGATGGGAATGAACCATGAGAAGGCAGCACCTACACACTCACCCATGGACAGCTATGAGGCCCTCAAACCTTCAAGCCACATGGATGAGAGGTGTGACAAGGCAGAGTACCAGAGTATTAATGGTACTTGGATGTGGCCAGCAACAATCACAAGGCCAGACATTGCTTTTGCCCTAGGAAGGATGAGCTCATTTGTGAGTGACCCATCCACCTACCACATGAAGGCTTTGAAGAAGATCACTAGGTACCTAAGATCATACCCTGATCTAGGACTTCAGTTCTCAAAGTCTGGAAAAGGACACCTTATTGGATACTGTGATTCTGATTATGCAATGGACAAAGCAGACAGAGTCTCAATCCTTGGGTATGTCTTCTTCCTCTGTGGGGCACCAGTTTCTTGGATGAGCAAGAAGCAAAAGTCTGTAGCAACATCCACAATGGAGGCTGAATACATGGCTATGAATGCATGTGCGAAGCAGTCCCAATTCCTAGCTTCACTGCTGAGGGAAATGGATTGTCCAGAGTTAGTGGGAGACTGTTCCCATCAACCAAGAATCACTGGAAACCAGGAGACTGTATCAAATTTGAGACCAGTCCAATTAAGAGGTGACAATCAAGCTGCCCTCACCCTAGTGAAAGATGCACATGTTCATGACAAGTCGAAGCACATTGACATTGCCTATAACGCTGTTAGGAAACTTTGGTGGAGGAGGCTTATTGCTGTTGAGTACACCCCAACCTCTGAGATGGTTGCAGACGGGTTTACAAAACCAAAGACTGGTCCACACTTCCAGAGGTTTGTAAGCCAGCTGAACCTGTCATAAAAAGGTCCAAGTACTATTGACAGGAAGTGAGCAGACTGTAACCTCCCATACGAGATGAGTGGGAGTGTTAAGATGTAGCATCTCAAAGGGAGTCAACAATCAGGAAGTGATCTGGCAGCCTGAGGCATCCACAATGACTCAGCTTGTAGGGAGATACCTTCTCTCCCCTTTAGCTTAGATAGACATCTAACACAATCAACATATTGGTTCCTAATATATTGCTGCATGCTCGTGCTATTAGTCAGTTGAAGATTGATCTCTTACTCCACTCCGCTGCTATCTACCCGTACCTGTTCAACAAACCTAGTAGAATATCATTACGAGATTTACGATAAGAAGCTAATAGCTATTATTAGAGCGTTCGAGGAATAGAGGCCGGAGCTAATAAGCGCTCCCTCTAAGGTTCTTACCGACTATAAGGGCTTAGAGTAGTTCATAACGACTAAGTAGCTAACCCGCCGACAAGCGCGCTAGAGCGAGTTCTTATCCGGGTTCGACTTCTAGATAGAATATCGCCCTAGTAAGCTTAGGACAAAGCCCGATAGCCTTACGCGCCGTAGATAAGATATAGACAATAGGGATGATATAAAACATAGGTAGTAAGCTATATTAAAGCTACGTAATCTCCCTCCTAATATACGTAAGCGCTTAAAGCTATTAGCTATAACCACTCCGCGTACTACGGCCGACTAGTATTAATTAGTACTTTACGTACTCGAAGTAAACGAGGCCTCTATCGAAGAACTTATCGAGGAAGCCTATACTAAAGACGAGCTAGCGTATAGTATTAAGAAGGCCCTAGACGATAATACTCGTACTTTACTATAAAACCTAGAAGGCTCTAGCTATATCCCGCTTAGCGACTATAAGTTAGACGGTGACCTAATTAAGATCTAAGGACGTATATACGTACCGTATAAGCTTCGTCCGGAGCTAATAGCGAGGTACTACAATACTCTATTAGCTAGGTATCCTAGGCGTAAGAAGATAGTCGACCTACTTACGCGTACGTACTACTAGCTTAGTCTAGTAGTAGATATTACTAAGTACGTTAAGAATTGTTACCTATATATACGATCTAAGGCTTTTTATAATACGTACTAAGGTATACTCCGATAGTTACCCGTGCCCTCGGGTACCTATAAGGAGATAGTACTCGATTACGTAGTAGAGCTACCGGATAGTTATAGTACTAAGGGTATAAAGTATAACGCTATCCTTACCCTAACCTATAGACTTACTAAGAGGAAGTATCTTATGCCCGTAGTAGATTTGACCCCTAAGGTAGCGGCCGACGCCGTATTAAAGTACGTAATTAAGGATTAGGGCCTATTCGATACGGTAGTATTAGACTGTAGTAGTTAGTAGGTAAGCTAATTCTAGAAGGCTCTAATAGCGCGTCTAGCTATACGTATAAAGATCTCGACTACCTTTTACCCTCCGACTAATAGGTAGTTAGAACGTATAAACTAAGCTATAGAATAGTACCTACGCGCGTACGTTAACTATACGTAGGACGATTAGGTCTAGTAGTTACCTATCGTAGTGTTTACCCTAAACAATTAATAGAGCGCTACTATAGGTATATTACCGTTCTTCGTAACGCTAGGCCGTAATCCTTAAATAGAGGTATTACCTTAGGCTACGAGCGGTAACGGTACTAAGCTTCCGAAAGTATAGGCCTTATCGAAGTAGTACGTAGAAGATTTCGCGACTTTTATAGAGAACGTTAACGTATACGATATTATATAGCTTAGATATACCTAAGAGCGGTACGTAGACACCGTAGTAAATAAGCGTAAGCCTATACTAAGATACGCGATCGGCGATAAGGTTTAGCTAGATACTAGAAACATCTATACTCGAAGGCCCTATAAGAAACATAACTATAAGAATATAGGTCCCTTTACGATTACCCGACATTAACGTAGACGTATACGAGCTCGACCTTTAGGAAAGTATACGTATATACCCGAGGTTCTATACTAGCGTACTACGCCTAGTAAACGACGACCTATTCCCTAATTAAAGCTAAGGTTAACTACTTATCGAGGCCTCCGAAGGCGATAGCGAGGAGCTAGATAAATACGCGGTTAAGGCGATTATAGATAGTAGATAGACTAGTAGAGCTAAGAAGTATATAAAGTATACCGTCCGTTAGGAAGGTAGTACTATTATAGAAGTCCCTTATAGTAAATTGAAAGGTAGTACCGAGGAAGCGATAGTAGATTATTATTATAAGAACCCCTTAGCGGCCGGTCTACTACCTAGATAGCGTAAGCCTAAAGGTTAGATATTAGACGACCTAGACATCGTTACCGATAGTTAACTCTACGACGCCCGCGTAATATAGATATAACTTAAGGCAAGCTAAGGCTTAATATATAGTTAGCTTATCTAAGGTATACTACGGTATAATATAGACTCTCGACTTAAGGCTTACTACGGTAAGATATATAGTCTCTCTAAGGTTAACCCGACGTAAGCTAGCGCTCTCTAATAGTACGGTTCTTCCTTACGGATATATCCTACGGCGATATATTTCCGTATACGAGGGCGTACGGCGGTTTAAGAGGGGGGGTAGTATTACGGTTCACCTCGTAAGGCTATACTTAGTATCACGTGACCTAGTACGCTAGCGCGTCCGGACCCTAGACTCTAACCTCAACGTTTACTTCATCGTAGCTTCTCGATTTTCTTATCTTCTCTTCTTCGTAGAACTTATTCGATTCTAAGGTATTAATACGTTTATGCCCTATCTTACGCCTTATCCGTATTAATATCTTACCTTCCTCTCCTTCGCCTTCTTTAGTAGCGCCGTCGTCGTCGTAGTTAACTACCGCCGTAGCTATACTATCGATATTCTAGATCTCGTTATCGGAAAGAAGGTCGTATAGGTTAAACTTAGGCGGTAGGTCGGTAACTAGTCGCTATAAGCTCTCGAGTTTATACTATAAGGCGTCGTCGGTAGTTTACTACTACTACTATATCTATCCTTAAGTCTATATATTATTTATAGACTCGCGCTATACTACTAGTCGTATAGCTAGTAGTAAGCCTCGCTATCCTTAAGGGCGTACTATATTAGGTACTAAAGGATTACTTAGATATACGTTCTAGGAGACCTTTCTTCTCGCCGGCTATTACTAAACACGATATATTCGAAAGCCCTTATTAAGGCTATTCTAACAATCTATAAAGTAGGCTACTACCCTAAGAATTAAGGGAGTTCTACCTTATTTAATTTAGATAGCTTAAAGTTCTCTTTACCCTATTTCTTTAGCTCTAAACGCCGCGGAGGTCCCTAGCTCTATTAGGTAACTCCTAGGTAATAGTAGCCTAGGCTACGGTACTACCGGCGCCTACGGCTATATAGACGAAGCTCCTCTAAGATAACTAGTAGTAACTTATAGAGGACGTAAAAAGTATAGAAACTAACGATTAGCTCCTATACCGGTCTCTATAGGTAATAATTACTTAGCTACGTACGGCGCTAGTACTATCGTATTACCGAGGGTAATAAGAGATAAGGACGACGTCTTAGGTAATTAATAAGGCTACCCGGAATTAATACCTCTATAGCTAGGTATCGGTCGCGGTATCGATACTAGGCCCCCGCCTAACGTACGACATAGTTATAATATATATTATAGTAAAGGAAGACTAGGCCGAAGTTACGAAGCTATCGAATAAGGAGCTCGCCTAACGTATAAATTAACTAGGGGTGGTTATAGTGAACTAATAGTCTAACGGTACTCTATAGATCTATACTAGCTCTACTACTACTAGGAGGCACCTAGAGGTATAGCTATAGTAGGTATCTAAGGTTACGGTATTAGCGAAGGTCTTAATAAAGTAATTTACGATCCTAGTCTACGATATACCTAAAGAGTTCGACCTAACTAACTAAGGTCACCTATATACTCTCTAAGAGGACAACCCGGTTACTCTTAACTCTCTAATCTAGAAGGCAACTTAGCTCTATAGGAAATGGCTAGAAGGTAAGAAGGCCTTCGCGCTAATCGTGTAGCTATAAGACGCGAAAGCGGCGGATCTAGTAATAGAATAAGGCCTAGTCTAGTAATATAGCCTTAAGATAGTCGAAAAGTACTCCTTATCCTTTCGTGTCCTCTAATACTTTAAATACTAACACTACGGACACTAAATCTATACGTATATAAATAAGTAGGCCTACTCGAACTATATAGGAGACTATATATCTAGGGACTATATATTAGCTACGAGGTAGTACGCGAACTGTCCGGGGTACTACCTATCGTATAGCGCGGAATGCCTATAGCGGAAACTAGCGAAAAACAAGGCAATTATAAATAGAACCGTCGCCCTAAGATTATACGGCGACCGTAAGGCTAGTCTATACTAGAACTAGCTAGCGACGGTCGGGTATAAGCGCCCTAGGGTCGAGAATAATATAAAGGATACGTAACCTAGGGCGTACGGGAGGCTACGTGCTCTACTAGCTACGGCGAGGGAATCTAACTAGGCCCGGCTCCCCTTTAGTATATAACCGATAGGCGTAGACTAGGACGCGCTAGGTAGTAGGACATAGGACATTATAGAGGAAATGATCGTCGATAACAATAACTAGCCTCGATACGCTTAGTATTATCTAGTATAACGTCAACTATAGCAAGGATATAGTCTAGAACCATTTCCTATACGAGGCGGACCCGTACGTCTACTACGTCCTAGTAATCTAGGAGCTATAGATTAACCCGTACTATAAGAGACTAACGACCTATAAGTTACTAGGCTATACGATATAGCTACGAAGCGACGGTAGACCCCGTACGTACTTCTATATTAGTAAGGATATACTAGAATCCGACTAGGAGGTAGTATACTACGTAGGCGAAGAAGGCGGGGGAAATATTACCTCCCTCTACGTAGGTAGTACTTAGATATATAATATATATATACAACCGCTAGCCTCGAGGTCTAGCCGCGACCTTAGGGTCTATAGACACCTAGATAGTACGCTTAAGAGACAAGGGTACTACATCGTAGTAGGAGACTTTAATATATACTACCCTTCCTAGTAAAGCCTTATATAACCGCACCCTATAGCCGACGAAGTACTCGACTTAATAGCGAGCAACGCAATTGCCCTTAATACCCCGAAGGACCTAGGCACCTAGAAGAGAGGGGGACTCTAAGGCACGATCGACCTCTCCTAGATCTTAGATAGCTACTACTATATAGTAACCTACTGTAGGATCGAATATAAACTCGAGGCGTCGTTAGACTATATACTAGTTAGGACCTCTATTACGATATAGATATAATATATACTAGCGAGGACCCCTAAGCTAAACTAGGGAAATGCCTACTAGGCTAATATCTAGGTATACCTCGACGACTCCGAGAGGCTAGTCTAGATCGCGTAGTAGTAATATAATAGTAAAGACGAGATAAACGAGGTAGTCTAAGGGTTAATAGACGAGATAAGAAAAGCGACCTTACTTTACGTTCCGCTTACCTAACTAACGATATAGTCTAAACTATACTAGACGCCGAAGTATACTACGGTAGTAAGAGAAGTAAGGAGAGCCCGCCGGGTATAGACGAGTAGCTATAGCGAGGAGGCCTAGAACGTAAATAGGGAGGTATACTTATAGAAGAAAGCTATAATACGGAGGGAGAAAGTAGTCGGCTAGAGAGCTATAGTAGAAGAAATCGCCAGTAAGCTAGCGAGGATATAGAAGCTAGTAAATAGGCCCGATAGGACCCTATATAGGGCCCCTCCTTCTCTATCCTAGCGCTATAATCGCCTAGTAGCCCGGTTAGCGACCCTAAGGCTAAGGCGCGTCTACTAGCTAGTAAGTTCTTCCCGCCCCTAGTCGAGGCTAATCTAAGTGTAAGGGCGCGCGTACCATAGGGTCCGAATGAGATAGTTGTTGTTCTACGAAGCTACGAAAGAGGAGCGCGAGGCGCGGCGAAGTTATAAAGTAAAGCCAAGCCGCGCTAACCCGATGCAGAAGGTCCGCGGTTCAGCCGGGCCGACGCAGCTACAGTGAGGGGTCGCGGGCTGCCCGTGACAGTACCCCCCCTCCCAAAACACGCCTCAGTCCTCTGAGCGTTATTCACCTTGTGAGGCCACTTGCCTGTCGAGCTCCATAATCGCGCGAACGCCGAATCATCCTCTAGTGCCCTGTCGTCATCCGATAACATCGCATTCGCTCTATCAAGACTATCCTCGACCGGCTTCCTTCGAGAAACATGTTGCCTAGTTAGCTGGCTTGCCCCAGATCTAAGTCTGTCTTCGGCTCGCACTCGCGTATGATCCTTATGACCAAAGTTGGGTATCATTGCAGGCTCTGTAGGCTCCACTCGAGTATCGAATATGTGCGGAGCAGATTCTATTAGAGGCAAGGCTCGAGGCGACTCATTCGTGACGGTGTCTTTCGGAATGACCCTGATCGAGTTGAGCCCGAGTATCTCAGTGGCTGGTAGGGACCAGTCAGATGGAGCTGCGAAGCCTACAGGCGTAGACAACTCCGGCCGGTTATGGTGAAAGTCTGCAACAGCGGCGGCTGCGTGTTCAAGCATGTCCTCTGCAGGTTGCCAGGTCTCACCATCCTCTTCGTTCTGATATCCAGCCCATTTCACCTTGTACCATGTATCTACTTTGCGCTTGTGCCCCTTCTTCACCTTGCCTGCCCGCTTACGGGTGTACATGTCAAGGATCTTTTCCACCTCGTACATGTGCGTAGGTGCTGCCACTACATCGGCTGCTGCATCAGCCTCGGTGGTGTCAGGTTCGATAGTTATCGGTGGTGGCGGCGCCAGATGCTGCCCTTCAAGTGGTGGGAAATCGGGGTGGTCGGCTCGTTGTAGTAGTGAGGTGTGGAAGCAGTTATCAAGTCCTACTAGAGCGTCTGATAGTTTCAGTCGATAAGAGAGTCTGGCCGGCATAACTTCCGTGATCTGGTAAGGGCCGGCATATCTCCTGTCCAGCTTCTTAGATGGTCGAGTCGTGCGGATGTTCTTGGTGCTAAGATACACCCAATCACCCACCTTGTAGTCTGGAGGAATGCTTCGGTGGCGGTTTGCTGCCTCTGCTTGGAGAGCTTGTGACATTCGCATATTCTCTTGAAGGTGTTTGTGAAGCTCGCAAATTCGACGCACAAAGGTTTCTGCTGATCGCGCGTCCAGTCGCTGGAGAGTGGTCAGTCCTCCCTCCTTTCCAGCGTTCAGGTCAACTCGCTCTATGAACTCAGGGTTGTATCCTAAGGTGGCGTAGAACGGCGACACACCAGTAGTCTCAGACAGGTGATTGTTGATCGCGAACTGAGCAAGGCACAGCCATTCTGCCCAGTCATCCTGTGCCTCGTTGGTGAACATGCGGAGATACTGTTCCATCGCCTGGTTAGTGCGTTCTGACTGTCCATCAGTTTCTGGGTGATACGAAGAACTCAGCTTGCGATTTGTGCGGAGCATCTTGCAGAGTTTCTTCCAGAAGGTAGCAACCCACTGCTTGCCACGGTCTGATGTAATGGTGTCAGGAAACCCGCGCCGACAGAACACATGTTTGAGGAAAAGCCTTGCCGTATTCTGTGCTGTCATTGCGCCAATAGGGATCAGCTCGACTTCCTTAGTGAGCCTGTCAGTGACGGTCATAATGTTGTTGTAGACCATGCCGTCAAGAGTGCTGTCTGGGAGTCCGACAACGAAGTCGACTGCAATGTGTTTCCAAGGCCGATCTGGAACAGGAAGTGGCTGTAGTAATCCTAGTGGCTGGGAGTGCAGAGATTTTGTTGTACGGCAGGTGCGGCAATTCGCGGTGTATCTGCGCACGGATCTCGCTAATCCAGGCCAGTAGAATTCACGTGCTACGAGTTCATAAGTGCGAGCTCGTCCTGGATGGCCTGCTGCTGGAGCGTCATGGTTTATCTTGATTATCCTGGTCTGTAAAGCTTGGTCATTTGGTACCCATAAGCTCCAGCCGTCGTATTGGTTTCGAACATATAGCAGGTCGCCATCCACTTTGCAGTGTGCTGGGTGAATCTTCGCTCTCTGTAGCAGTGTAGGAGTGCGGTCTTTCTGCAGGTCCTTAATCGCGGTCTTGAGCTCGTTATCGGTTACGTACGCCGTCGACATTCGATACTCGAGTTCGGCTTCCCGCTGACTTTCACGCGTCGCCGGTTGTTCAGTAGGCGCATCTCGTTCTGTAGGCATAAACTCTTCAGCTTCAGGGTTTAGCGGTACTGGTTCCTCTTCTTCCGGCGCATCTTCTACTGTTGCCTGTAGTGAGGCGATCTTAAGGAATCGCTTAGGAGGCAGCAATGTCTGATGCTGATGCTGGTTCCGAGGGTCGTCCACCCCCTGCGGAAGGTCCTGGCTGCGTCTCGTCAGGCTGTCTGGCTTTGTACCTTGAAGTCCTGGACGGTATATTATCTTGAAGTTGAACTGTGACAAGAACTCAGCCCAACGCGCTTGTCGCCGATTTAGCTGCTTTGTCGTCATGAAGTATTCCAGGTTCTTGTGGTCGGTGTAAATCTTGACTGGCTGTGAGTCCTCATCATCTGCCTCGCAGGCGAGCTCGGGTCTCCATTCCTCAAAAGCCTTGATGATGGCTAACAGTTCCTTATCATAGATTTCATAATTGCACTCCTGTGGACTCAACTTCTTCGAGTAGAAGGCCACAGGATGTAGCACACCATTCTCGTCATACTGCGAAAGCACGCCGGCGTTCACAAAATCTGAAGAATCTGTCTCTATTACTGTTTCCCTGCCTGGCACGTAATGTGCGAGCATGCCGGCTTTGCTGAACGCAGCTTTCAAATTGTCAAAGGCTCGTTGGCAATCTAGTGACCATTGAATCCTTCTGTTCTTGTGATTGCTTGGTCCGTCCGACTTGGTCAGGTTTGTGAGAGGAGCAGCTATGCGCGAAAATGCTTCGATGAATCGCCTGTAGAAGTTGGCAAATCCAAGGAAGGCCTGGACATCCTTCAGGTTCTCAGGAGCTTCCCATGTCTGAATACATTCGAGTTTCTCGGGGTCCATCTCGATGCCGTCAGGGGTTATGATTAGCCCAAGATACTTCACCTTCTGTTGGTGGAATTCGCTTTTGTCGATGTCCACTGTAAGTCCTGCATCGCGTAGCTTGGTGAGAACCTTCCGCACGTGTTCAATGTGCTCCTCCAAGGTGTCACTGAAGATAAGTACGTCATCCAGGTAGGCCGACACAAAGTCGTCTAGGTGTTCTTGCAAGACCTTGTTGATGTATGATTGGAACGATGCTGGTCCGTTGCACAAGCCGAATGGCAACACTAGACACTCGTAGATGCCGTATCGTGTCGCAAACGCTGTCAACCACTCGTGCCCTTCAGCTATCCGTAACTTGTTGAAGGCTGCTACAATGTCCAGCTTTGTGAAGTACTTCTTGCCGTGCATGCGGTTGAGCGTCTCTTGTATCAAGGGAATCGGATACCGGTTCTTGATAGTGATCGCATTCAATCCTCTGTAGTCGATACAAACACGCAGCCCACCTCCAGGCTTACGTACCACTAGCACTGGTGCAGGAGACTGGTTCGTCTTTTGCCCTGCTTTCCGCACCTTCCCTTCAGATGTTTGCTCGTCTAGCCATTTTTTAACTGCCTCGTTCTCCTTCTCAGCTAGGCCGTAGGGCTTGCGGTATGGTGGCTCTTGTGGACCATCAGGCTTAATGTGAATCTCATGATCTACGCCTAGTCGGTGAGGTGGGAGTCCTTCATGATCCTTAGCTGAGAAAGCGTCCGCAATATCGTGGTACATTGGCGGCAACTTCTCCTTCGGGTTGTGATTGAACTGCTTGTTCAAGAATTGGTCCAGATCATCAGCAGCCATTGCACTCAGCTTAAGCTCTCCGCCGTCGCTCTCACGCCTAGTGGGCATGATGTAGAAGCACTCAGCCCCAGGCCGGTGCGCGTACATCCCCCACGCGCGTTGAGAAACGCCCTGGCAGTCCACTTCTTCATCGTCTATGTCTTCCAGGTCATATGATGAGGCATTCAGCTCTGCTCCTCCTGCTGTGAAGCTCGCTACATCTCCAGTGAAGGGCTCTGGTCCGTACCGTACTGGTGCCTGCTTCTTCTTCTCGCGGTGGTTCAGGGATTGCACTGTTGTCGGTGTCTTATTCTGTAGACAGTGACCAAAGCAGTAATCCGACCTGAATGCCACCTCGCCTGTCTCCCAGAAGATGTTTGGGTTGTGCGCTGTAAGCCACGGCAGGCCAAAGACGATGTCGTATTCGAGGTCGGTGACGTAGCATAACATTTGCTCGTGATGATCGCCTATGACTACGTCTACAGGGGCCGCGTGTGTAATCTGCCGCGCAGTGGCCGTTCCATCTCCCAGTGTTAGTCGTCGGCTTTGCGTCAAAGGGATCAGGGGTATTGTGTATTTGCGTGTGAATTTCCAGTCAAGAAAGAGAGAGGTGGAAGCAGAATCTACAAGGCCTCGAGCCTTTCTCTGTTGTATCATTACGGGTAACACTATGTGAGGGTACACAGCTGGCTGTTGCTTATCCAGTGCGCATGCCGATATCTTAAGCTCCTCACTATAGTCTGTTACCGTCTCTTGCGTTCCGTGTCTCTCAATCTCATGCTCTTTCTGTCCTAGGAAGTTCGGGTGACCGCTGTCTACCACGCTTAGGCAGCGGTCGTGCCATTTCCCTGCCGCGGATCGGCGGCTAGGGAACTGAGGTTCGCGTTCGGATTCGGCGTGGTATTGCGTGGACGCGGTGGGCGATAGTCGCCATCGTACCCATACATTGGGCATTCAGGGTTGGTCGACACGTGAGAACCTGTACGGCAGCGGTAGCACTTACCCTGCTTCTTAAGGTCTTCGCGCTGCTCACGGTTGAGCGTAGGCAGGTTCTGTAGATGTGTCGGCAGATCCTCCTTCTTCTTGGTACCAGCGTACTGTAGTGGGCGCTGTACCAAGGCACCTGCTACACCGGCAGCGGCACTAGCAACTGCGTTGCCGTTGTTCTGGTTGTTCTGGCCGCCATTGCTGTTCGAGTTGCCATTGCCCCGGGGGCGCTCCTTCTGCGGGTATAGTCGATCTGTCTCGTAGAAACTCTCGTCCAGTGCGGTGCACTCCTCGATAACGTCTTGCATGCTGTCTAGGCGGCGGTCGACTTCGCGGTCGCCGAAGGTCTTGATGAAGTACTTGCGGTTCAGTCGGTTACGGAACAGCATGAGCTCGGTCTCATCGGTCCATGACATCCAGGCGCGCAACTTCGAGTAGCGGGCATGGAAGGCTACAAAGGTTTCGCCTTGTTCTTGCTTGCAGGTAGCAATGTCAACCATAGCCTTGGTTCCCTCATTGCGTGTGCCATATTGGCGTGTCATCCAGTCTAATAACTCTTCTCCAGTCTTGAACTCGTTGAAGGACTGCTGTCCAGGCACAGGGATCCTCGGCTTGATGCTTCGCTGAGGATCACCTTGTGTCCACCCATACACGAAGCGCAGACCATCTGCCTCAGTGCGGAAGGTTGCTACAGTCAGCTTTAGGAGAACACTGCTGTACCAGCTGTCGAAATTGGGGTCGTCATCGTTCTTGAAGTGCTTAGGGTCGGGCACACCCTTGCCGATCTCCATGCCGCGAGTGAGGGTGCGGTCAATGGTGAAGAGACGTTCTGGAAGGTCAACCAGTGGTGTCTGGGTGCGGGTGTTGCGCATTCTCGAGTCACGACTGTTGTTGGGTCCTGGTCGCGGACGGTCGTTGTCACGTCCTCGGCCATTGTCGCCACGGTCATCGTCGTCTCCATCGTTATCGTTATCACCACCACCGCCACCGCCCCCTCCACCAGCAGCTTCGCGATACCTACGCAATAGCTGCTCGAGTGAGGTCTCGCGTGGGCGGGAACGAGAGGGTCGGCGGCCTGAGCGGCCCCTACCTCCGTTCTGTGTGGTGTCTCCTGCCTCAAGCCGAGCCTTCAGGTCATCGACTTCTTGTTGTAGGGCCTGGTTCTTCGCCTCAGCATCTTGTGCCTTCTTCTTCTCCTTCTCGCAGATCTCGCTGAACTGCTTGCACAGGTTGTTGGCTTCCTTGTATTTCTTCCCCAGCTCTTGCAACTTAGCTGGGTCGCAATCCTTCTTGCTCTTGAGATCTGCTGCCATTTTCTGTGTGACAAGCTCTTCACTTCGCAGCATCTTGTAGATGCGGTCGTATTCGGTGTACAGCGTGGTGTACTGGGTGTTCTGGAGGTCGTTGGCTCGCTCCATTACATCGAGTTGTCTGCCCTTAGTAATTGCCGTGTTGACTGCTTGTAGCACGAAGTCGTGGGTGGTCTTCGGGTGTTGGGATGCAAGGGTCGTGAGGTTGTCTGGGGTGACATTCTGGTATTCGGATGCGAGAATGTGTTCTGCCTCGTCGAGTGATAGATACACCTCGTCTGGGTCGCCGCCTGGGTTCTCTTCGAGCTTGAACTCGAACAGTTCTGTAAAGTCAATCTCACCACCTTCTTCTCGCTCGAAGGCCTTCTGGTAAGCTTTATCAATCTCTTGTTGTAGCGCGACACCGGTGTCTACTGTGACCCGCCGGTTGTCGTCCTGTGTCTGACTCTGAGGAAAAGAGGAGAGGTCGGGGAAAAGAGATGTGCGCTGCTTGCTTTTGCCCTTAGGCTTAGGTGGCGGTCGCATGCCGCCGTTCGCTGTTTGTGAAGTCATGTTGTCTGGGTTCGGGGGAGGCGTGACGGTGCCTGTATCCTGACTGTCTACGAGCGCGCGACCACCTGCTGATGGTGTCGCCGCGTTGCGTTCTCTAGGCATCTGCGCGCTGTGCGCCTTACCGTGTTCTGTGTTCTGATGCGGCTCTGCGCGTTCTCGAGTTCTGCGGTTCTGTCTGTTCCTGTTGTTACGCGTCCCTTACCTAGATCCGCGATCTGGGTAGTAAGGTAGAACAAACTGTAAGGGCGCGCGTACCATAGGGTCCGAATGAGATAGTTGTTGTTCTACGAAGCTACGAAAGAGGAGCGCGAGGCGCGGCGAAGTTATAAAGTAAAGCCAAGCCGCGCTAACCCGATGCAGAAGGTCCGCGGTTCAGCCGGGCCGACGCAGCTACAGTGAGGGGTCGCGGGCTGCCCGTGACACTAAGCGATATAAATAGCTCTACTCCCCTAGCCCCTAGTATCGCGGTCTAATAGGATATATCTAAGGGAGATATCACCGCTATACTTAGAAAGTTACCGGCGAAGAAAGCCCCGGGGCCGGATAGGATCCTAAACGAGCTACTAAAGAAGTATAGAGATCAACTAGCCCTAGTAGTTATAGCGATCTTTAACGCCTACCTATAGACCGGATACTACCTAATAGTATTTAAATAATCGATAATAGTAGTCCTACGTAAGCCGTGAAAGGAAGACTATACGTAGGTAAAGTCGTACCGCCTAATTACGCTCCTTAATACTCGTAGGAAGGCGCTTAAGAAGCTAGTTATAACGAGACTCTCCGAGGTAGTAGAGGAGTACTCCCTACTCCCGGACACCTAAATAGGTACGCGCCTATAGCGATCGACGCTATCCGCGATAGAACTTATTACCTCTTAGGTAAAGGCTCTCTAGTATAGAAATAGGGATAAGGTAGTATCCTTACTTAGTCTAGACATATCGGGAGCCTTCGACTACGTGTTATACCCGCGGCTACTCTATATCCTAAGGTCGAAAGGACTCCCTAAGTAGCTTATTAACTTCGTATAGTCCTACCTCTAAAACGGTAGTACGTCGAACCTAGTCGGTTAGTATAAAAGCCTATTTTAAGTAGTCTATACTAGAATCCTATAAGGCTTAACGCTAGTACCTATCCTATTCCTCTTCTTTATAGCGACGCTACTCCTAGCCCTAGAATCCTAGAACACCGCTACGAGCGGCTTCGTAGACGACACGAACATCCTAGCGTAGTCTTCCTCGACTAAGGAGAACTATAGGCTACTAGAAGAGAAGCACAAGATCTACGAGGACTAGGCTAGGAGGTACGGGGCTCGGTTTGCCCTAGAAAATTATAATCTAATACACTTTACGCGCCGGCTACGGTTCTATAATATATAAGCTTCTATCTAGATATAGGGATATACGACTAACCCGGTAAACTAGCTTAGGATCCTTAGACTATAGGTAGACCCGGCGCTACGGTAGAGGAAGTACGTATAGGTAATATTACGGAAAGCTAAACAGAATATAGCATTATACTAGAGGCTTACTACGTCTATATAGGGGCGGACTTTTAGTAGTTACGACTTCTATATACGGCTATTATACGGCTAGTCCTTACCTATAGTAGCTAAGTATAGTCCCTAGGTAAGAGGGCCTTCCTATTAAAGGGACTCGTCGCGCCGTTAGCGAAGATCTAAAACTAATACCTAAGGAAGGTTACCGGGGTATATAAGTCGATACTAATAAGAATACTTAAGTACGAGACTACTATACCGCCGATCGACCTATATATCTAGGGACTACGGACCTCCTACTTAGGCAAGTCGGTATAGTACCTAGTATAGAAGGTCATCGCTAGTATAGTCGTAAGGGCCCGCGAATTAGTACTAGCGTATAGGGGTATTTGACACGGAAACGAGCCGAACTACCGGGTAAGGGACGAATAGCTAGCAATATAATAGGAAGGTAAGAAATCGTTTATAGAGCAACTATAGAAAGAGAGGTAGAACAACTAGGTTGTAGGGCATAGTAGACGCCCTTAGCTAGCGGGACAACCTAAGGAATAGTTAGCTACGAAATCCGCGGTTAAGTACCCCCCGAAGCTTATCTACTACCGCCTTAGGAGGGTATAGAGTAGTATAGTAACCTAACTACGAAGCGAACATATCGGCCTCTAGGGGTACCTATTATAGAGGAAGGTTCTAGAATATATAAATACTAGCTACCCCTACGGCTATTACTCCTAGAACGTACGGTACGTACTCCTCGTCTATCCGAGGTAGTCGCTAGGAAGGGGGGAGTAGATAGTAGAGGCGAGGAACCGGACGATTAGGGCACTTCTTAATAATGTTAAGGACCTACGGCGTATTACGAACTAGATACTAGAGAAGGGCTAGCTAGAATAGTACCGCCTAGTAGGAGTAGTATAGGAAGAGAGGATACGGCGTAGCGCGACGAGACCGGCTAGGAGCGGGGGCTAACGGGGTAGTGATATAGACTACGTACGTTTAGAGGGAAAGCTAATCTAGATAAGGAGAAGTCGGGGCGGGAAGGGTTTTTACCTATTCGGATTTCCCTTTATATATAACAATAGATATATACCTATATAGGCTAAATAGGGTCCTAGAATAGGGGAATAACAAATCTATCTATCTATATTAGGTACTACTTAGCCTAAGGTAGTAGTCTCTTATACCGAGTCGTACGTTTTTTCTAACGTACGCCGTAATGTCTTATTACGGTTATTAATGATCTATACTCTTATAGATCCCGTCGTAGCTCTTCTACGGATATAGAGACCTAGCTAAGTATAGCGGTTTATAGTCGTATTAATATAAAGTAGCTAGGTACGTAGGAAAGAGGAGCGCGAGGTACGCCGAGGCTATATATAAGCCGAGGTGTTACGCTAGTGCGCGCGGTCACGTGACCTCCGGTGCTAGCTGTCTATTCACTAGGCCTAGGCCGTAATATAGATCTATTAAATAGGTACGGATTACGTAGCTATAGAAGATAGGAATTATAGATTATATAAATAAAGAAGGACCTAATAGGATAGCGTATATCTATATATAGTATCGCTAGTTAATAGTATAGGTGTTTTAGGAGGGATAGCTATACTTAGGACTTAACTAGTAAGCCCTAATTACTAATCCCCCTAAGCACCTGATATTAACCCTATAACCTGTATATTCTTAACAAGATCTAGATTAGTTCTATATTTCTAGAAATTTGTATTCTCGTATCTAGCTATACTACGAAGTTATAACTATCTTATTTTCTGAAATTTTTTAGAAAACTCGCGATTCAGCGGACCGGGAAAGCCGAGTGCACCAGGTGTTTATGCTAGCGTTCTAGACTAGCGGCCGAGGCGGCCGCTCGAGAAACTTCGCTCGCTTCGTCACAGCAGGAAAGTGCATGTGTGTATGTACATGTGTAATCACAACCACAACGACGGCGAGAGAAATATTGATTAAACAATTAGTTAGTCGTCCTACACGCACCACTGGACTTCCTGCATACACTGACCAAAGGCGACGTACATTAACCCCCACGATGGTATGCAGAAGACACACGCCTCACGTCAACGCTTGACTAACACCTTCGCAGGCTACCGACTCGCGAAAGCGCCTGGCGCTGGCCATTGTTGATTTCCTCCAGAGCTCACTCAAGGATGGCACACTACAGCCGGAGGACGCCGACTCGATCGAGATTGCCACCAACTGCATAGGAGACTGCTTCCACGTTGACCCGACCGACCAGACCGCCATCAAGGACGCAGTGGGAGGGCAGAACTTGCTGAGCATATTTGGTGTCTATGAAAAGCTGAAGGGCAAAGGCGCGCCGGCAGCAGCGGCAGGAGGGGCTACTGCAGGCGCAGCCGCGAGCGCTACCAAGGATGCTGGCGCTTCAACCAGCGGTGCCCCGACAGAGGAGAGCGAGAAGTTGAAGGGTGTCGGGAACGCTGCCATGCAAAAGAAGGACTACCAGGGTGCAGTGGACAACTACACCAAGGCTCTCGAGATCTGCCCTTTGAACCCCATCTACTTGTCCAACCGTGCTGCAGCATACAGCGCGCTAAGCCAGCACGAATTTGCCAAGAACGATGCCGAACTTGCGACTGCCACTGATCCAAAGTACACGAAGGCATGGTCTAGATTAGGTCTGGCCAAGTTTGCACTGGGCGATGCCAAGGGAGCAATGGAGGCATACAAACAGGGCATCGATGCAGAGGGTAACGGGGGCAGCGAGGCCATGAAGAAGGGCTACGAGACTGCCAAGCGCAAGGTCGCAGAAGAAGAAGGCGATGCTGCTGCCCAAGAGATTGACGATGAGCCGGCGTCCCGTGGCGCAGGAGGAGCTGGTGGCATGCCAGATCTTGGTGGCCTCGGTGGACTAGCATCAATGCTCGGCGGTGGTGGTGGCGGCGGAGGTGGCATGCCAGATCTGGGCAGTCTGATGCAGAACCCGATGATGCGGCAGATGGCACAGAATCTCATGTCCAACCCAGACATGATGAACAACATTATGAACAACCCACGACTGAGAGAAATGGCCGGCCAATTCGGTGGTGGTGGCGGTGGAGGTAGCGGCGGCTCTGGCGGTGGCATGCCCGATATCTCTCAGATGATGAATGATCCCGCACTCCGAGATCTGTAAGTGTCTTCTATCCACTATCTTATCCTTCGTTGAGACCATGTAACTGACCAGTGATCACAGCGCATCGTCCTTCATGGGCGGAGGTGCTGGTCGTGGCGCTGGCGCTGGCGGCAATGCTAACCAATGATCAGAAAGAGGACGACTGGACACATCACATTCTGGTGGGGCCACTTACGACCGGTAGACGAGGTAAAGACTTTTCGAAAAGCGATAGAAGATTAGCAATGCCATATGAAAGCACAACCAGCACCGTACTTCTATGACATCTCGAGACAAACGCGGTCGCGCTTCCGGGCGGGTCGTGCTTGACCAAAGCCTGAGGAATACCTGCATGTGAGATGTCGAGCTACTACTTGTGAAGTGCTGACAGCAGCAGAAGACCATCCCACCGAGCCCTCCAAGAGATTCGAGCCCACCTCCCATATCGGCAGTACTCTCCTAGCTCACTAGTCTTGGGTCTCGTTCTCCGCAATCCCACAAGTCTCCCTGTCGCTGGGACATCGTTGTCGAGAGCGCATGCCCGAGTTGGGGTGTGTCCTCACTCTGCGCAAATGTGAGCTTCGGGTGAAGTGGGTCCATCACATGTGCGTGATCTCCCGCGCCATTCTTAACCCGCCTATTGTCCACACCGCCAACCTCACTCCAACAATAGGAGCTACGTTTCAGAGCAGCATTCTTCTTCAGCTTCGACTATCTTCACCACTTGCTTCCACCGATCTACAGCAGAGACAGACAACAACATCTTCCTCGACTTGGCCTCCTCTGGTGCCACTCCTCTCCCTCCGAGAAGCAGGCTTCTGCTGGCAGGGCACTACAGCACCACGCACCACGACTATTCGCACAGCTCGTGGATCCCTGACCACTGGCTTTGACGAACACTTCCTTCCCATCCAACACAACATCTCACCCGCTCACGATGCAGACCTCTCTATCTTCTTACTTCCGCATCAGCAAGGGTGACACCCGCACGTCGGTGATCCTTCCACAGAAGCGTCTCAAGCTCAATGTCACACCACAAGTTAGCGAGCCAGCTGCTGCCACCATTCACGCTGGCACCGAGGTTGTCTCCAAGAACGAGCAAGCCGTGCTAGACAAAACCCCGGTTGAGGTATGACTCGTTGACAGAGCATAACCGCTCAAGCCCATTAGTCAGACAGTAGAGCTAACAGATCTCGTGGAATAGGTGGTCGAGCTGATTGGCAGCTACCTCGAGTCCGACCAAGACGTGAAGAACTTCCGGTCCACCTGCAGACATATCCGCCACAACATAGAAGGCCACAATGGCTCCTTCTGGCGAGATCGCTTCCTCGCGACCTTCGACCAACCCCACCAGCAAATGAACAGTTCTGACTACAAGAAGATGTACCAATCGCGCAAGAGCATGTTCGCTACCGGTGCCACTTTCACCTTTGGGTACACCTCCAAGGAAGTGCAGTGCCTGTCGATGCTGAAGAACATGGCAGTCGGTTAGTCGCTCGCTCCTTCCACATTACCGCCCGTGACGCTAATCACTGATATAGAGTCATTTATCCAGTACAAACGTGGCGAAGCTATCCCAAGTACCGAGTCCAAGAATGTCACCTACCTGATGCGCTTCGCACAGAGTCACGCTATTCTGGACGCCGTCTTCAACCCATACCACAAAGCAACCTACGATCGCAACGGTGAGCGGCCACCACAGCCACTCCTCCAGACTATCCAGGTCCTCCTCGCCCCGTGCCTATTAAGCCTCGACTTCGGCAAGACAGCGTATCGCTACCCCGAGTCACAGCAGGCAGCATTCTCTGCTACACCATGGCTAGGTGGCGCTTACAACCTCAATGTCGACATGCAATTGGTGCTTCATCAGCTCAACTACTGGCGCTACCATTTCATCAGCAACGGAGAATGTCTCCTGGATGCATTTAGAGATCTCGAAGACAAGGAAAGGCCCCGCTTCTGGCAGAAGCAGCTCGGACAAGGTCAGAAGGCGAATGTCGGAAAACGCTGGAAAGGGGCTTATTCTTTCTGCGACAACCATGAAGATGTTCTGGAGATTCGTCGTGGCAACAATGGAGACTCGCCCATCGAGAGTCTCTTCAATGGACAAGAGAGCGCTCCGGACGAGTTCCAAGACCTTCGCCTCCAGCTTCAGCCCGAAGGAGAGTCCACCTGGCTTCCCTTCTTCGAAGAGATACTCCAGTCTCTAAAGCAGCCGGAAGCGAAAGTGGTCACACGCTCTCAGAAAGCTTCCATTCCAGTTGATGAGCGTGATCAATGGGCAACACAGTCTTACCGCTTTTCTGGAGAGGGTACCGACGCTGGAGGGCCGGTCTTCTACGATGGCTGGATCAACCCACTTCCACCACAAGAAGGCGTTCCCGGCTGGCAGCGCATGACGATGATGAAGTACCAAGCTCTCGACGAAGAGGGAACCATCGATTTCGAGTCTCTGTACGCTTACGAGGGAATCGTCCTGCCTGGCGGTCAGATCTTGGTGGGACGGTGGTGGTCTCCTCACAGCGAGTACGGAGAGGATATGTACTCGGGTCCGTTCATCATGTGGTGTGTTGATGACGAGGATGATAAGATCGCGGCTGCCGCGAAGGATGGAGAGGATGCTTGACCTCGTATCATACTGCACCCCACAACGACATGACTACAACGCGACATCTTCGAGCACAGAAATGCACCAGAAGTCGGGGACTGAGCTCGGACAGACGCAGAAGTACACCATCAACGTTGCAAATTGGGCTCTCAGATGAGCATCTAGCCACGCATGGCTGCACATAAGCGTTGTTTCTTACAAGATTGGACGATTTTACGACACACTCTTTCACGACTCATCAGCATGACCTCACGAAAATAATGTAGATGGAAAGTATAGCTTCGAGTAGCGAAGCTAGAGAAGCAATCAGATGGGCGTATCTCTTGGTGCCTGCACTTCATCATCATTGACTTTTGCTCACGATGACATTGGCACCATCTTCACAGTCATGATCAACTGCGACCCATAAAGTTATATGCCTGGCTAGCCCTGGGCCTCCATCAGGACCTTAGTCCAATCAAACTTGTCCCATCTCTTCCTAAACCCCTCCAGCCTCCGATCATGCTTCTCCCATCGGCCCTGCTTCTTAATCACTTCGATTCCTTTGTCCAGCATGCCACCGATGATCTCCCTCGCGAACAGATCGCCCTTCGGCCACCGCCTCTCGTCCTCAATGACATGGCCCATGCCACCGTCGAGGGTGTAGAAGACGTGGAAGTAAGGCATCTCCTTCACCATCGCCTTCCGAAACGCAGCTTTGCCATACCCGGGTTTTTGCACCAGGGCGAGAGTGTCAATGATCGGTTTATGCTGACTCCATTGCTCGTCGCTTGCGAGAACAGCTTCTTTGAAGTACGCTGGTGCATTTTCTGCCAGATGACGCGGCAGTGGAATGGCGTTCAAGGCGGCGTGACCTCTACGACTTTGACTGAAAGCGGCGTTTTCGTAGAATATCACGGACTTGTCTTGAGCGTGGTAGAGACGGGTGAGCGATTTCATAAAGTTGCGAATCTCTTCCCATTCATCATCGTCGCATTCGAGAAGGTTGAGACGGTGTTGGAGCGGTACTATGACGGCACCGCCTTTAGCGATTTCGGGTTCTGTGGGAAGGGTCATGTAGGTTCGGGTTGCGAGGCTGACGACCGGTGCTGTAGGAGGTTGGTTCGATTCTTCGTGATAGCAGAGTGGGCAGGTTTCGAGGATTCTCTGCATCTTCTGAAAGTCGCCTACTGCAGCGTTGCGTAGATTGATGTCGGATTTCATGACCTTTTTAGACAGGTTCGTGGCGTTGTCGTCCATGTAGTCGAGGTCATTCTTGAACTTGGAGTCCTTCGCGATGCGTTCTGCAAAGGCCTTGCCTTCACCGCCATTGGCACCACGAGTGCGCTTTTCTTGCTTGACCATGTCCTCGATAGACATATCCTCGTTCTCTGTGACAAGCCCGCGCTCACGACCTCGTTTGCCGGATACTGCGTTGACTTCTCCAGAGCGATCACTTGCAAGCATACGGTTCTCCATCTTGCCCAGCACAACGATGTCCGACTGCCCATTGTTGGCTAGACTTGCAGCTTCAGCTTGAGCATACTTCTCCTCCAGCTGGACAGCATCAGGCGCATTGCGCAACTTTGCCTTCATCATCTGGGCTTTCAGCTTGTTTAGTGCAGTCGGATCCAAAGCTGCGGTCAAGATCGGCGCTTCTGCTTGCGGTATCTTCTCTCCTTGGCGAGATGTTGCGGCTGCTGCTGCTGCTGCCACATGTTCCTGTTCCTGCGTTTCCCGTCTCATGCCAGCCTTCATCTTGCGCTCCTGGAAGAGCTCACCAGAAGGCTTCTCCAAGCCGACGTAGTCTTTGCCGTACATCTTCCTACGGTCCATCTCGCGCTCCTCCTCTCGCGCATCGTCGAAGTCTCGCAGGTCGCCATAGGTCTCGAGAGCCACGTCCTCGACGGTCTTCCCAGTATCTTCTGCCTTTCGATATACGCCCTTTAGCTTCGTCATACGCCATGAGCTGCCATTGTCGCCGAACGTATAGTTGACTTGATGCTGGGCGGGCTCGTCATCAACCTGTTCCGCTCCAGCGTCGTCTTCTCCGTCTGAATCGAAATCCCGCTGTAGATCTGCCAAGTGCTTGTTGACGTCGCTCTCGTGGACTTTGAAGTCGTGCGTGTCCTTTGCCCCAACAAATTGGCTAGCAGCAGCCTGAGGTTTCCTGCTCTGCGTGTACTCGATCTCCAGTCCGGAGGGCTCCTCCATCCACGAGTCCCGCTGCAGCTTGGTGGACTTCAGGTCCTGATCGCGCTGGTCCAGGATGTTCCCCTCTGGTGGTGCAGTATTCGTTTCCTTCTCCACCCACTCGTCCTCGGCCTCGGCCTCGCCATCTGAATCGAAGACCTTCACCTCCTTCGCAGCGTCTGTTGGCTTGTCCTTGCCGCGCCGTGGAGATCGGCTGCGATGTCGCTTCCTATGTCTCCGCTCGCTGTCATCGTCGCTATCGCGGTGTCTCTTATGGCGATGTCGGTGTCCTGCGTCTCCGTCCCCATCGTCTTGATGTCTGTGTCGATGTCGATGTCGATGTCGATGTCGATGTCGATGTCGATGTTCTCCGTCCCGATCGTCTCGATGCCGGTGGCGGTGGCGGTGACTTCTGTGCTCCTTCGAATCACGCGACTCTCGCGACTTGGTCACCTCGAATTCCTTCTCAAAGTCCTCCAATCCCATCTTCGGTGTGTTGTCGTTGGTTGGTGTTGAAGAAGAATCGCCGAGACAAATTTGATGTCATCCTTCACATGCTGATGCTGAAGCTCCCGTACCACCTCCAGAAACTTTATGCCCGCACTTCTTCTACAACCAGCACCCGATCTCTTTTACACACACACACACAGCACGTTGCCATCACCCATCATGGCCTCCGCCGGGACTCAAGCCCCCGTAGCCGTCGTCTGCGTCGGCATGGCAGGCTCCGGCAAGACGACCTTCATGCAACGCATCAACGCCCATCTCCACACCCAGTCACAGAGCAACCCACCCACACAACCACCGTATGTCATGAACCTCGATCCTGCAGTGCGCAGCGTCCCCTTTGACTCGAACATTGACATCCGCGACTCTGTCAACTACAAAGAAGTCATGAAGCAATACAACCTCGGCCCCAACGGCGGCATCCTCACATCATTGAACCTCTTCAGCACAAAGATTGATCAGGTCATGGGAATATTGGAAAAGAGGTGTCTTCCCCAAGAGTCCGCGAAGCCATTACCGAGTCACATCATCGTGGATACGCCTGGCCAGATTGAGGTCTTCGTGTGGTCTGCATCAGGCAACATCCTGCTCAACTCACTGGCTTCGAGTTTCCCGACCGTGATCGCGTACGTGATCGACACGCCACGCACCACCGAGAATACGAGCACATTCATGTCGAACATGCTCTACGCGATCAGCATCCTCTACAAGACCAAGCTCCCCATGATTCTGGTCTTCAACAAGACGGACGTCAAGTCGGAGGAGCAGGCAGTGGACTGGATGCGAGACTTTGAGAGCTTTCAGAATGCGGTACGCGCAGAGGAAGACGAGGAGAGGTCAGGAGCTGGGTACATGGGTCCTTTGTTGAACAGCATGACTCTTGTACTCGAGGAATTCTACAACCAACTCTCAGTCGTGGGGGTTTCGTCAATGACGGGCGACGGAGTGGAGGACTTCTTCAAAGCAATTGAAGAGAAGAGGGTTGAATTCGACAAAGACTACAAGCCTGAGCTGGAGAGACGGAGGGCAGAGGCAGAGGAGCAAAAGACGCAGATTCGCGAGAGTGAGGTCAACAGGATGATGAAGGACATGAACGTTTCGTCAAAGGCAAAGGGGACTGGGAAGTATGCTAAGCCCGAGCCGGAGACTGTCAGTGAGGCGGAGGAGGACGATGAAGAAGGAGAAGGGGACAACGACGGCGAGTTGGTCGAGCCTGACGAGATAAACGAAGAGGACGAAGTCAACGAAGCATTCGAACAAGGTCTGAAAGCGCGGTACGAAGCTGCATTGAGAGATGGCGGTGCTTCTGCGTGGTCAAAGACTGGCCAAGCTGCGAACTACATCAGAAGTAGTCAACGATAGCGTGTTGACTTCGAGATCGATTTAGCGAAGGCGCACGGAGTTTGCGAGAGACTGGAGATACCCATTGCAAAAAAGCGAAAATCCATGAATGTTTGAAGTTCGAAAAACTCCTGTCTATCTTCTGGCATCGAACAGCTCCTCGGCGTTCTCAACTAGCACTTGCGACAAACTCACACCCTCCTCGTCTATCCAGTCAAGAATCTTCTCTAGGTACGCTGCAATCGCAACATCCTCAAATCTCGTATGCGGCCAGTCAGTCGCAAAGACACAGCGATCCGGCCTCGCTCGTAGGATCTCCTTGCACAATGATTCCACAATCAGATCGTTCGAGTCCTTGGAAAGACGATATGAAGCAGACAGCTTACCCCAAGTGTTCCCTTCTGCAGCAAGCTCAAAAGCGACGGAAAACCTTCGATCTCGTGTGCAGACTTGGCGCCCTTCAGCGATGCTGCAGTAGGATGCGCAAAGTGGTCGATGACCATCTTAGTATCGTCCAAATCATGAGATATGGCATCTACGAGCGGCACGTTCTCCAGAGAAATGTACAGCTCCAATGGGCAGCCGAACGGTCTTACGACATCTGCGTATGCCCGCAGTGCCTGCTTCAGTTCTTCACCTGAAGGCGTCGCCCCTACGCTCTTGAAGTTCAAGCGGACTCCTCGGACTCCAAGGTCGTGCCATTCTTGTAGCTGCAGCTGCGAGGTCGCGGATGGATCGAACTGTTTCACTGCACGACCATTGGTGGTACCGAGTTGGCGAAGACCGTCCAGTGTACAAGCGTTGTCATCGGCGTAGATGCTCGGTTGAACAATCACCATCTTCTCGATTCCTAGTCGGCCCAGGAAGGACTTGGCTTCGTCCAACGTATGAGGCGATGGTGTATATTGCGCAGCCTTGTCTAATGGAAACGTTCCAGGATCCACTACGTGCATGTGGGTACACCACGATCCCTTGGGTATTCTTGCTGCCAGTCGGGACATGTCCGAGGAGCCATGAGTAGTGTTCGGTGCCATTCTTATCATTGAGGTGACTGGTCGTAGTTGTCTGCCTTGGTCAAGTACCTTCAGCATTTGCCGGACCAGCACCATGCTTAGTAGAAGCGTTCCGACAGTTTAGAGATGACTTCACTATGGAGACGCTGGCGAGTCCAAAGCTGTCGATCGTAGTTGAATTATAGGCGATCAATACCGCCGGACGATGATACTGCAGCTCGAAGGATGTCGCTTGTAGGTTGCCGATGTCGGCGTTTCTGCTGGATGGGTTCTGTCTATTGATGGGTACTTCATCGCGTAGGGTGAGTTTAGATGGAATCACGTCAAATACATGGTAAGCGGTTTTGATACTTTACAGCATCTGCTCCGTCTTTTGTGGGAATACATGTGTTCGGGGTCAAGCTACCTGTACCTGCCGCACATGGTGGTCAGAGCCATAGTCTCGAGCCTTTGGTCAATCGTGGAAGCATGCAAGCGACAGAATGTCCGCCATGAGGCATGGCCTGGCCAAGGATAACAAGCGTGTGCGTCCTGGTAGGACCTAGCTCTGGGCGAAGGAAAGAGAGACCAGCTCAACAGTCACGCAGATCAGCTCTCACCCCACTCGGCGCCCTCGGCCTCGGCGGGGTTGGCGCCGACAGTCTCCTGATTCGTGCGGGCATGTCGTCCAGCAAGGCATCACCATCAATCACCATGGTGAACTCGACCACACGCATGCCCATGACCATGACCGTCCGCATGCGACCACCATCAGAGATCTTCTTACATGGCGACACAGCAGTCCCGGCCACCGGACATGTGACTGCTGAAGCTCCATCAACGTCTCCAGCGACGGTCCTCGAAGCAACATTGCAACCGCCTCCTCTGAAGCGGTATCCGAGACCTCGCCACCCGCAGTCGTCTGAGGCAGAAGCAGAAGCGTCCAAGATCTAACAGTAGTGACACGCCGACCAAGACATAGCTCAGATCAGCAACACACTCTGGCCGCCTCCCAGACCGGCCGCAATGCAACACAACCTTCCATGCACCAACACCGACCCGGCACCTCAAGCTTCATTGCTCACAACGAACATCGGCAAAGTCACGCGGAGGGCCAATCGCGAAGCAAAAGCACAAAGAACGATGGAAGCATTCGTCACGACCGGGGAGTTGCAAGCTCGTTTTATTATACACCCAACTCATGCCCTCAAGCTATGCTATGTGGTGCTCAAGTTGGCTAACGAATCGGCCAGATCATGCCTCGCTTTTTCGCGGTGGGTAATCGTACAATCATCACAAAGACCGCCCACGCTCTGGACTGTCTGAACGCTCCAAAAAATCAGAATCTACTCCTCCTCCGACTCCTCGCTGTCATCATCGCCGGATGTGTCCTCTGCCATGGCGTAGTTGTTGGACGCCGTAGGGCTCTGGCTGGCGCTTACACCGGGCTGGTTGAATTGCGCTAATTGCTTTTGAAGATCCTCAATCGCCGCAGTCTGCTGGTCCTTGCCCATCGGCTTGTGCTTCTTCTTCTTGGGCGCGGCACCCCCGCCTCCACCACCCCCGCCGCCGCCGCCACGACGCGCGCCGCGCTCTGGTTCGAAGTCATCGTCGTCCATGGCGGCCGCATCGTCTGGAGACACTGCGCGACCCTTGTTTGGGTTACCGAAGAGACTACGAACATACTTGAGGAGCATGGACTGCACATCGTTCGGAAGGTCATCGATCTCCAGCTCCATCTCCTCCTGGTCCCGGTACTTCTGGCAGTTCTCTGTGATGATGCGTGTAAGCTCTGCGACCTGGCCGTCGTCCATCTTGCCGACTGCTTCTGAGATTTCTTGCTTCTCTTCATATGTCACTTGGCGGACCTTCTTGGATGCTTTGGCCTTTACTGGAGCTGGTCTCGATCTGGGAGGTGCGTGGACTCGCTCAGGCTTCTTGGTTGTTGGCTTTGGAGCCTTAGCCTTCTTGTTGGGCTTCTTCCCCTGCTGATTCAAGCCAGCCAAAGCATTTTGCATCTCGGCAAGCTGCTTCTGAAGTGCGCGAATGGTTCCAGCTGGATCGTCAGGAGCCTCTTCTTCCTCTTCTTCCTCATCTTCGTCGACGCTATCCTCTTCAGCTGAGGCCGAGGTCGCGCGCTGAGTATCAGCTTTGCGCTTCTTCTCCCACTTATCCTTTTCTTGCCACAAGGCATCGAAGTGGCGCTTGAACTGGACTCCAAGGTCGCGAACGACGTTGCCGGCCGGGTTGAAGGCGAGACAGTTCTGAATCATAAGCTCGAAATCCTTCTTGAACTCGTTGGCCTTGCCGTACTGGCCCTGCTTGAGCTTCTGCGCCATAGTGGAGAGGTCCATGGGAGATTTGACGATCTGTCGATAGTGCGGGATGTTTAATGCCACTGGATCTACCGGTGCGAGGAAGACGTGATTGACCTGGCCGTACTTCGGAGAACGAAGCTCTTCGAGAATATGTTCGCAAAACTTCAGCTCAAGCTGGTGCTCCTTGCGCTTTGGCTTGGCATACGCAAGTTCGCGAGCTGGAGGTGGCTTGATTGTTCGGGCAGGTCGATTGATTGTGGAATCTCGGCGGATCTGTGGAGTACCGTCAGGCTGAAGCGCAAAGGCATCTGCTGCGCCAGCTCCGGACGTTTGATAAGTCATTCCCGGCGCATGATTCGCCGACCGTGACTCTCTGCGAGCAGAAGGTGGGGGAGGCTTCGGCGAAGCCTTCTTGGCCTGAACCTTCGATGGAGCTGCATGAGTCGCGCTTGGGACGGTCTCCATCATCTTGCGAAAGTACGCTTCCATGGAGAAACCGGCTTGAGTAATTAGATGGTTATCTCCGTTGAACTTCCGCGTATTACTGATAATTAGGTCGAAGTCGTCCGCGAACTCTTGGACGTTATTGTACTTGTTCGACTTCAGCTTGGACTCCATTGTATTGAGATCCATGGGGTGCTTGACAATATCAGGGTATGTCGGGATGTTGAGAGCCACATGATCCACTGGATTAAGGAAGGCCACGGAGTTCTTGGTCTTCTTGAGGTTCTTCATCTTCTCCGACAAGAATTTCATCTGCGACGTGGTCATGGGATCCTTGCAGTATTGATGCTTGGGTGGCGCAGTCTCAGCAGCTTTCACAGGCTCCGATGCATCTGCTGGCTTCGCGTCGGGGACCACTGGCTTCGCCTCTACTGGTTCTCCTCCCTCTGTGGTCGCTAGAGGTGTGCCATCGAGTGGCGCGTCTTTGGTAGCATCTGTCTGAGGAGCGGTAGCGGGTGGCACATTCGTGTCAGCAGAAGTAGATTGCGCAGCTGGTGCTGCCTGCTCAGTCGGTTCCGGTTCAGCAGCTTCGCGTGGATTTGCGGTCTGCTCTGGCTCTGGCTCTGGCTGCTGTGCATTGGTCTCGTTGACTGCAGGTACCGGGTCAGGCTTCGCGTCCGGCATAGGCACATCCTCGACCTTGTTACGCTTCGCTGCGGGTTCCTCGTCCTCGTCGTCATCCTCCCTGGGTCGCACCAGACTCGGCTCTGCGGGTGCTGCTGGCGCGACAGGCTCTGGATCTGCTTCCACTTTTGCTGGCTCCTCTACTGTCTGCATCTCTGTGTCGACGTTAGCTTCTGAAGTGGCGAGAGGCTCATCGGGTGGCGGCGTCGGATGAGAGGTAGGTGCGTCCTTGGGAATGAAGTCTGACACCGGCGCAATCCCTGGCGCAACATCTTCGACTGGTGTCGGCTCAGCAGTGTTAGAATCCGCGGTGATGTTGTTGATGTCGAGCACAGGATCTGTCTTGGAAATGGCGCCGTTCTCCACAAACGCAGTCGCGTTTTGGTCGCTGTTGTGTTCGCCGTTCTCCATGTTGTGGTCAAGGTCATGGTCGCTGGATGCAAGTTAGCAAATTTTATATAAGCAGACAGAGGTGGTCGCGCGCATTCACAAGTGATGAAGATGCAGGAAAGGTCTCGATGTGAACAGGTGAATGGCGACAGACAAGCAGAGGAAACTACGTACCCATTGACGATGGGCGCATCAGTCGGTAGTGACGGCTTGATGAGCTCTGGTTGCGCAATGTCGGAAGCCATGTTGGAAGGTGAGGTGGGCAGAGGTGAGTGGTAGCGCGCACGTGATGCCGTGCACGCAGCCTCGATTGTTATGAACAGCTATCACGCGACTATCGAGATGGATGCGCCAGTATTAGTGCTGTTTCGTGGTGGCGCAAACGAATGCTGGAACACGTAGACAAGAGCTGCACGTGATTGTTTGGTGTGGTCAAAGGCGGGCGCGGGTGGGTTGGGTTGGTCGGCGGTTGGGTCGCGGGTTTGCCTTGATGGATGAGGCTCTGTGCGTTCGGCGGAGGTGCGTCGCGTGTGGCTCGGGCAATCTGAAAGAATGCAAGACGCGGATGAAATGTTAGAATTTCAAGTACCCAAGGCAATCGCGCTAGGACCGGACGGCGGCTCCCGCTTCAGTCAGGTGACCAAAAAATTCAACCGAGCTCCAAAAAGAATACAGCAGCCTTGCAACGTTGCGAGGCGTGAATGACGCGCAGAAGCACAAGAACCAGAGTCACGGCCGCGTCCAGCTGGGCGGCTGGGGAGGGCACCAGCAAGAATATAAGTTAGACGTGGTGGCGCCAGTGAAGTGGTTGCGCCTGCAGATGACCAGATAGCGAGAGCTTAAGGTGGCTGCCGGCAACAAGCGAGCGTGGCGGGCGGAGTGTATCGAGCAGGCGGCGTGCGAATAATGGCAGGGAGGAAAGAGCGGGGTAGCTCGTTGAGGAGCAACAGAGTCGGACAGGAAGAAACGAGGACGCGGGACCCCGTGAGGTATAAGAGGCAGCGGAGAGGCAGGCCAGTAGCCAGTACTGTACCTTGTTAGTCCACGAAACAGCCTACTACTAGTCCTGCAGATTTGCTCCTTTTCTCGCCTGAGGTTAAAATCAGATGATAATGTGATCGCAATCAATGTTTTTGTCCAAGACGATGCTGCGTCTGTTGCATGTACATGTATGCTTTGCGGCGGTATTGTCGGTGTGCTGTGCTCGTCGCGACTGCCGTGTTGTGATGGGAGGAGCGTCTTGAGTCATCGTGTTGTCACAGTGCCAGCTACATGTCATGATGTACGGACATAAGATTTCGCTTCTATCCAGGTCCGTGCTCTCGAAGTTTAGCGGCGGAAAAAAAGTCCATCCGCCAGGCGAAGAACAACAGGTCCAACAATCCCCCATCACCTGCCACCGATCGACTCTGCGTGTGTGCCTGGCAATGTTGTCGCCATGAGCACCGCAAAGCGTGTTCGCAGGTCGCAGGGAGAGGCGCAACGAGCGGCTCCCCCAGCGGCGACTCCTAACAAACGGCCCAAGACCTCCCACGTGCCCTCAAAATCTGGACTCGCTTTCCTGGTCAACGAGGACGCCAGAGCTGGCAAGAAGCTTGATGCGAACCTCACAAACGGCGTCTCGCGCGCACGATCTACCCGCGTGGACGAGTCACATGCGAATGTGGCACAGGATACGAGTGGACAAGGGGAGGCAGAGGCGCCCATAAGCATCTCTAGCAGAGAGGAAGATTCTAGCGAGTTGGCCCATGATGACGAAGCAGATGCGGCGGACTCCAAAGATGTCGCCCTCCTGACAAACGGCCACGCCAGCGATGATGAGGATGGGCAGGCTAACGGCGGCGCAGGAGATGCTGAGATGGCTGATGCGGAGGAGACGGCTTCAGCTGAGGAGCAGACATTTGGAGACATGCTACAAGCGCGACATCCCGACCCGATCGATGTGTCTAAGTGGCTTCCCGCCAATGCGGCAGACTCGCACAGTCTGGCACCCGCGAACCGGAACAGCTCGCTGATGCAAAGTGGTCACTCTCTGGGTACTGTGTTGGTACAGGCATTGAAGAACAACGACAAGGACCTCCTCGAGAGCTGCTTCGCGACTGTCGATCATTCGACCATACGACTGACGATTCAAAGGATCAAGTCCCGCGATGTGGCCTCGCTGCTGGAGAAGATAGCAGAGCGCATACACAAGCGTCCTGGCAGAACTGGGAATTTGATGGTGTGGGTTCAGTGGTCGCTAGTCACTCACGGGGGATATCTGGCTTCCCAGCCGGAGCTTATGAAGAAGCTCAATTCGCTATCTCAAGTGGTTCGAGAGCGAGCAAACGGCCTGCAGCCTCTTCTCCATTTGAAGGGTAAGCTGGATCTTCTGAGTGCGCAGCTAGAGCTCAGGCGGGGCATGCAAGATGCGTCGCGGGCCTTGAACTCTGAAGACCTTGATGATCCAAGAGGAGTCTTGTATATTGAAGGCCGGGACGACGATTTCACCAGTGACGACGAAGCGAACAATCCACAAGCGGGCAACCAGTCTCGAAGGCGGATAAAGGCCAAGCAGGATGCTGATGACGATGAAGTAAGCGACGACGACGATGAAATGGGTGGCGAATTACCCACCGGTGTCGCGCTCGATGACGACGAAGACAGCTCTGATGATGGAGATACTGCCGAGCATGACGGCATGGTCGATATAGAAGCCGAAGAGGGAGAGTCTGGTGACGAAGAAGAAGCCGACTCGGACGAAGAAGTGGACAGCGATGCTGGAGAGGAAGATGATGACGAAGGAAGCGAGGGAGACGATGACGAGGGCGACTCCGAGACTGTCAAAACACCAAAGGCGAACCTCCTGAACCGCAAGCGATGAGCAAAACACACATGCGACCCTCAATGCCGCCATACGAAGCCACATGCTTCCTTATGTGCGACAGACACTCGTGATTCTGCCGACTTGTCACGCATCGAGCCTAGGAAGGGCACAAAATGGACGGTGTCGCCAAACATCTTTGAGCGACCAAGCGATCTGGTAGTTCGTTGAATAGGCCGACCGCCGTCACTGTATACTTAACAAGCCGGGCAGATGACTGTGCATATGATTGTACACTTTTGCTGGCTGGGACTAGGTCTTGGCATAGCGGTGGAGTTCGAAAGCAGGACTCAACGCGAAACATTCATCGTCGACTGAAGGCTGTGAAATGAACAAAATCATTGTTTCCATTCACATTTTCACGAGACCTCGAACGAATCGTCAAAGAGGTTTGTGACATTTCTTTGTCTGCTTCTCCGATTGTATTATGCGCTCTTTGTGGGTGCGAAGACAACGACATTATGGAGATATATACCCCTGGCCCTTTCCCCATTGCCACTTTCTGTCCCATCGCATCCCATGCATAGTAGACCGCGCTTCGCTGAGCATTTCGACCTCGATCTCAGTAACTCGACTACAGGAGACATCATTCCAGCACCGCAGGCGGTACACACAGAGAAAGGATGGAGCCTCCTGTCAGTCGTGAAGCAGTCTACAATGCATCTTACCGTCCCATGACAATCATTGCAGGCGAAACGGTCATCGCTGGCGAGCCAGTCACACCGCCTGATGATGTTAGGAGATACGGTAAGGGCAAAGGCCGGGATCGCGATCAACCTGCTTACACGAATCCATACTTCGACGAGCCTCTCTGTCCTCTCGAGACCCGAAGTTCTCCGCTAGAGGCCGTGAACAGTCCTTACGTTCACACCAAAGCGACTGATCTCAAAGCGACTGACGTCAAAAGGAAAACACTGTTCGATGAGCTCGCGCGGTTCTCCTTCGACAGTATCCGCAGCTCATCTGACTGGTCAGACGCCCAATCTCCTGCAACCACCGTCAGCACCGGCATCCTCTTCCCCGAGCAACAGCCCGATTTCAGCCAGACAATTGCTGAGGACGACGACGAAGATCTCGACATTACTGCCGAGCTTCAAGCTGGTAACAACAGTGGCAGGGATGCCGAAGGTAAGAGTCGTTGCCGTGTCAATAGCTACGAGGAAGTCCTTCTTCGTTGTCAACAGCTTGCTGACGAGGCTGCAGCTGCTAATGCAGCCCCTGCACCGATAGCAGGTCCATCCCGAGCACACATTCCTCGTGCACGGCAAACCGACACCAGTCCGCTCAAGCCGATCCAGCACAAAGACATCGAAATGGGCAATATGTCACGCGATATCAGCGGCACAACGCTCACCGCATCTGTCGCTAAGTCCAGAAGCTGCTGGCAAGCCCTTGCCAATGCTGTTAACGGCATAAGTAGAGCTTATGAAGAAGAGTACTTCCCGAAAACCGACGCACCCACTCAACAGTGGAAAGCATTTGGAGAGCGAATATCCCCAGCCGGAACCATTGCAGAGGTCAGCAAAGCATTTGCGGGTACTGTCTACAAGGCTGCGAATGATGATTTCTCGCGGAAATGGAGGTCCGCCTGCTTGAAGATCAGCCAGTGTCTTGACATTGTCAATGAGGCTTGTGTAAACGCTGTCGTGACGAAGAGGTACCAGCCGGGAGATCATGAGATGGTCTAAGTGTCAGGATATCGCTTGGGGTGGCTGTATGAGTATGCTCGGGAAATTGTACGAGTAAGTACATGTGATGTGTGGAGACAAATGGCAACTTTCTGGGAGCGCTTCTTCAATGCTTTTCCAATGATGTTTCAATGCTGTTGGGCCGGTTTGAGAGACCGCATCACCGGCAAGTATCTGGCCTTCTCAGTCGTGACGCCAGCCAGTCCACGGGCACGTAAATCAAGGTGCATGCGTGATGTGTGATAGATGTTGACGGAGTGCAGGTGGCACGGAGGCAAGAGGGTGGTTGCAGCGGATGATTGTCCCGCCGATCTCGGCTTTGTGAAGAACGATCGATCTAGATCTGACGGCACGCACCAGAGCTGGAGGCTGCTCTCGCTAGCGAAAGTCAAGGCTCAATCTCAAAGTGAATGATGACGTCTCGCAGCCTGCGACTCCTCCTCCTCCTCCTCCTCCTCCTCCACGACCATCACCTCCACGACCATCACCTCCACGTCGCCCTTGCCTACCCATCTGTGCAGCGTTCAGCGATTCACGGGCAGCGGTTTCGGTCGCCACAGTAATACCTGACGATTCCACGGCATCACAGGTCACGCGACAGCACAAAGCGTAATCCCCATCGGCCACCGGTCTGAAACGATTACGATTACTATCCACTGGCAACACTGGACTATGCGATGACGCTCCACCTGAGTCTACCGGGGTCGCATCACCACAACAAGCAGACCGAGCAACAGCAAGAAGTGCGCGAGGCACGACGGCAGTTGAAGGAGCGCATAAGGAATGACTGGCAGTATCCGCCTTTGCCGGAATGGAGGTCAAGTGGTCGCCATGCCCAGGCGCAGGTAGAGGACGCAGAAGCACGAATAGCAGGGTTCAGGTTCCACACACCGAACAAACCGGACAGGCTGAGCGACGGGACCGGGGAAGCGCTGGGTCTCGACTTTGATCCTCTGGACTGGAGGGAAAGAGAGTACTCCAGCAACGATGACTCTGATGTGGAGAACCAGCATTCGCCCGCAATGATGAACTCGAAATCGAGCTCGAAGGGCAGCGTCAGCAAGTTCGACTCTCCAGACAGTGTAGGGGCACAATTGTCGAACCGACACATGGCAAAGAAACGCAAGCGCTGGCAAGCTCTTGAGGAGGAGATGAGCTGGAATTACGGTCTATCACATTGGATGCGAAGACGCGATGCGTGGTGCTGTGCGCGAACAGCGACGGATGTCAGTATACTCGAGAACAGCCAGCATGGAGACCAGTCAGGGTCGGCATCAGGGTCGGTCAGCTCGAGTCCTCGGACCTCAACTTCGTCTATGCCCGCAGAAGAGCACTCCACGCCCGGCTCAACACCCTCTATATCACCTGACATAGGAGCTGGAAGAACAATGGTGGCGCCTACGACCGTCTCCCCAGTGGAGGTGCTCGTGCCCATAGCACCACCACTACTCCCCGATCACCCGGTCCGGCGGAAGATCACACCCAACATGTTTCCAGAGATCTACACAAAAGTCATACTTCAATCTCGAACACCATCCGTTCCGATCAATCTCCAGACGTTAGTGACTGCGTTAGTGCAAGGCTGGAAAGATGATGGCGAGTGGCCGCCAAAGAGTGGACCTTTGGAGAAGAGTATTGGTCGAAAGAAGGGCAGTCATACTGGCGGCATTAAAGAGGGCGTTAAAAGGGTGCTCAGAATCACTAGTGTCGGCGAGAGTGGCAAGAGCTAATCGTCTTTGTGTTGTTGTTCTGGCGTTCGCTGTACTGCATGGCGTTGGTCGCGGCATGGCGTTGGTCGCGGCATGGCGTTGGTCGCGGCATAGCGATCATGATATGGCGGGGTTGTGGAGCAGTCTATATTGTTATGGGCATGATGAGCTCTGCCTCGACTGTCATTTGCTGTTGCAGCTCACGCAGTTCTCCGTGTTCATTCTTCTGTAGCCATGAGCAAACTTTGACGCCAGTATTCGGCCCTCGACCACTTCCGGCCGACAGACATTCTGGGTACGTACCAGCTATCCTTCGCATTCGGTCGGCATCATGATCACCATCTGTGACCTTATGATGCAGTCATGCTGCTGCAGCATATCCTCTGCTCCTGAGGCACAGCACCAGCGTCAGTGCGGCGCCTCACAGCTTTGCAAACCGTCAATGCAGCTGGGCTATGCTCAAGCTGCAAGTATTTGGTCGTCTGTTCTTGGTACTGAGTAGATCCTGTTGACGTGCCTGCGCTAGGAAAGGCTGATGGACTTGCTCGCTGAAGTGAGTTGAGTCTGCTGCAGATGGCGGGATTGATCGATGCTAGCTTACGATAAGTGTACTTTGTATGATGTAGCGCGTCGATGGTATATACTGAGGCGATGCCACTCGTTCCAAGCTCTTTTCCGACGTCAGAAACTGACTGAAATCGAAGCGTGTATCGGGGCAAGTATACCTCACGATACTTCGACAATGCAGCGAGCAACATATCTCTCACAGCTCTACGTTTCAGTATATCGAACATCCCACCGGACATTGAACACTGTCTTCTCACGATCGCCCATGTTGGCTGTGACCCAAGCCAACTTAACCGCTGGTGTGGACGGAATCAGCTGGGTTGAGCCAGCGCAAGATCAGACTGGGCTCCAGTAAGTTCATCAAATGTCAAAACAACAGGTTGCGACCCATCGAGACGACTTGACCTCGAGAAATGCTGGCTTGGTAATGCTAAGTCCTTTCCTGTCTCCGACACGGTATATTTAGTGCCTATCCGGACAAAGCTACTGTTCCAGGCGGCCGTCCTCTGCTTCCGACAGCAATTCCAATCTCCCACGTTCCGGGAGCGTCCTCGAAGCAACCGAGACGGATACAGAAACGTCCTCAATTGGTCAAGAAAGGCTCACGAGAGTCGCATCAACCTTTCGTCAGACCGAGCAGACCCGCCCTTCCATACAGGCACTGCGAGCCTGTACTCCCGTATCATGGCCTGCTTTCCTTGACGAGTGGTCAGCCTCTGGGCCAAACCTGGCAGCCACCGACGGGAGCCGAATGACCGAGCAGCCTGAGAGCATCAGATCCGGGCATCCAATTTCAGGTGGCCTGACCCCTTAAAAGAGTTCAGCACGGCAGCGTCAACTTGGTGTGTTACAAGTGCGTGACGCAGTGGAGGCGCTGTGATAGACAGTCGCATTGGCCCTGGTCTATCTGCAATGTGTCAATTGAGGCCTCTCATGACACCTTCGAATGCAACCAGTGCCATTGCATTGGCAGGAAAAGCGCGTAAAAAGCATGGTACGAAGCCTCTCCAGTAGCCTTTCCATCCCGACTCTTTGTATACCGCCATAGCCGCATTTCTCCACCGAAGAAACTTTCTCTCAGGACCGAGCGGATCGGTCATGATCCGCTGTTTGATAACGTCCGAAGGGTAGGATGTCAGCCAGAACACCTGTGCTGAGAGACCACCTGCCCAGAAGTTGACTGCTGGGGCGCTGAGATGGGTGTTCTTCTGGAACCAGCGAGTAAAGACATCGTAAGTTCCCCACCACGCGAAAAAGAAGGTCCTGAAGATCAGCGTGGCGGAAAGTCCATGCCAAAGCCCAGGGATGCCGTGCCCGGCGTATATTCTGCGTGCACAGTCGATCGGTCCAGCGTACTGTCTCTGCGCCTTCGTGGCCTGATATTGCACCTGCAGACGCGCTTTCACGTGCTCTACTGGCGCGGCGATGACGGAGACTGTCCAACCAGCCAGGGTTCCCGCGATGGCATGGCCGACTGCTGGTAGCTTCTTCCGCTCATCATCGCTCATCCAGACAGCAGGATGGTTTGGCGCAGCACGCATCGGCTGGAAAACATGCTCATTGAGCAGGCGGCGATAAAGAGTAAGTGAGCCTAGCATCAAGCTGTCCATGCACATCCAGCCTATCAATGGAGGCGTGGCACCCTACACGGAAGATGTCAGAGCGAGTGCGCAAAGACGGAGCCGTGCGACTTGCCTTGTAGATGCCATTGACGCCCTCTTTGCGCAGCGTCTGGAGTAGGCAGTCTAGAGGACCTTTGAACTGCGAGTGGTTCGAGGTCTGGAGTCGCACTTTGATGGTGTCGAACGGATGCTACGAGGCCGACTGATTAGCTTGTGCATGACTGCTCTCTGCACGACCAACACATACTCCGACACTCAACTTTGCGATGCCTGAAAACACGCCCGCAACAAAGCCTTTGTAGTTGCCGCCCCTGGCCTTCACGGCGGTGGTGCTGGCCTCGTCGACATTCTGCTTGGCGGGAGCGGAGGTCGGCCCATGGCTGGCGTCGCTCACCTCTGCAGACATGAAGAACGGCGGGCCACGACGCTGCTCTCCCTTCGCATCGTTGGCAGTCGATGGAAGGAGGTCTGAGTCAGATGAAACGAAACGCGTTGCAGTCGTTTCGTCGGCGATCGACGAGGACACACGGTCGCACTCGGATTCTCTCCGGAATGACGCCTTTGACACTGTCTCCCGATCGCGGCTGACGGATTACATTTGGCAAGCGCCTCTCTCAGCCCAGAAACATTCTCCCGACTACCAACTCAGAAGATGCAGTCCCCCACCGCGGAGCGACCAACTCGGTCACGCTTGAACATACACCATCTACACCAACGACCATGGCATCGCATGCGTCCAACGGCGACGTGAACGCAAAGCCTGCACGCGTGGTGGACAGTCCCAAAGTGTGGACCACGCTCATCACGAACACCAAGTATCTGTCGGGTCTACTGTCCCTGGATGCCTCCCTCAAGTTCGTCGGATCCAAGTACCCTTTGGTAGCCTTGTATACCGAGACGTTCCCGCCTGAAGGTCACAAGGCACTGGACGTTCGAGGCATTCCCAAGAAACGCGTCAACTACCTTCTCCCCAGCACACACAAGGATTTCACGAACGACCCGCGCTTCTACGATTGCTGGTCGAAACTCACCCCGTTCAGTCTGACCGAATACGAGCGCGTCGTGCAGTTGGACAGCGACATGCTGGTGTTCCAGAACATGGACGAGCTTATGGACATTGAGCTAGATGGCGCGGAACAGGCAGGCAAAGGGCAAAAGGTGTTCGCGGCAAGTCATGCATGCGTGTGCAATCCATTGAAGAAGCCTCACTATCCGAAGGACTGGACACCGGAGAATTGTGCATTCACGAGCCAGCACGGCACGCCAGAGGAGGCACAAGAGAAGGGCGCCGATCCTGCAGCAGGTCTAGCTATGCCAAATGGCGGTCTGCAGGTCGTTGTGCCCAGCGATGAGATAAATGAGCTCATATCGACCAAGCTGGCAGATCCCTCCACCATGGAGTATGATTTCGCAGATCAGAGTTTGCTGGGTGACTTATTCCACGGGAGGTGGGTTGCGCTGCCATATACCTACAACGCGCTGAAGACTCTGAGGTGGAAGGGAGTGCATCACCAGATTTGGCAAGACAAACGGGTGAAGAATATCCACTACATATTGTCTCCAAAGCCATGGGACGAGAGCGAGGAGGACAAGAAAAGTAATGGTCGGGATGAGACTTTTCAGTGGTGGCACGATATCAACGACAGACGGTTGACTGAGGAGAAAGCGAAAGGCATCGAGGACGGTTTCTGATGTTCGAAAGGCGGGTAGTCTGCAGACGGCGATGTGTTGGAGGCACGTGTCTTGTACTGCCAATGTTTGGACAAGGGCTTTTGGAGTAGCAGCTACCTTGTTCGTATCCTCGTAAGGCTGGCATAGCGTGAATGTTCCTGGCTGTTCGTCAAGCACGGCTGACGAAAGCTTGGCCTGCATGTGAGCGTTCACTGTTCGTCCTTCTTCGCGTAAGCTAAAGCATACATGCAGCTGGCAGCGTTGGTCGATGTGGAGTGATAGCGTACTGCAGCGCTTCAAATGCAGAATGCAGCGACTACCGTGCGGGTAAAGACATGGAGTGCCGACGTCCAAGATGACGGCAAGCCCGCCACAACCTCAATGTTTGTTGCGCGGTGAGAGAGGCACAGGGGCGTGAGATTGTTTGGCGCTGAAACACTTTCCCACTGCAGTTCCTGCAGGTCACAGTACAGTACAGGTGCATGTACATGCATGAAGGCGAGAGCGGTGATTAGCGCAGTAGCATATGTAGAGGCAGTCCGGCCGGCATTGAAACGACTCGCTAATCCCTTCAAGTAGTCGAGCTGTGCTATCCGCACACCCACCGAGGCACCCACACCACCATCTCGACCGCTGCACGCAAAAGGGATCGCGTCCAACACACTGCACACACCACACACCACACACCACACGACGCTCCACTTCTCTGCCCGAACAACATATAATACATACTGCCGCCACTGCGCCCGCCAATGCGCTGACGATCGCCGGCCACACACTCCACGACCGACTAGTCGTTCGTCTCCTGACCAATCAAGCTTCCCGCTCCATCGTCGAAAAGCCGGCCGAACATCGAGCATTGAGCTGCTTCAGGCATCCTGCACACGTACCCGGCCTGCGCGCCCACATACGAACAATCGCCGCCTCTCCTCCTCACAACGCACGCATCCCACCCACGAGTCGACTGATTCGCCCTTCATAGCATCGCCCGTCGTCACGCGCGCAACGCGAGCAACACCGCAGAGATGGGTGGGAACATCTCAAAGTTGATGAACAAGATCTTCGGGTCAAAGGAGATGCGCTTGTTGATGCTGGGTCTTGACGCAGCCGGAAAGACCAGTATGTCAATACCTACGTACGAGGCTATGCACAACACGCGACTAACATGAACTTGCACAGCCATTCTCTACAAGCTCAAGCTCGATACCGACGTCACGACCATCCCGACAGTCGGCTTCAACGTTGAGACGGTGACGTACAAGAATACCAAGTTCAACGTCTGGGATGTCGGAGGCCAGGACAAGATCCGGCCTTTGTGGAGACACTACTTCTCAGGCACACAAGGACTCATCTTCGTCATCGACAGCAACGATCGTGATCGTATCGAAGAGGCGAGAAGTGAACTGGGAAGGATCATTCAGGATCGCGAAATGAAGGATGCGCTGCTACTGGTGTTTGCGAACAAGCAGGACATTTCAGGAGGTGAGCAGGGTATGAGCAGTCGCACGGCTGGCAACATGCTAACGAAGGTGCAGCTATGCGGCCCAAGGAAGTCAGCGACGCTCTGGACCTTTCAAGGATAGCAAAGGACCACACCTGGAAGGTCGAGCCCAGCTGCGCGACTACCGGCGAAGGCATCTTCGAAGGATTGGCATGGCTAAGCAACAACGTCAAGCTTCCCTCCAACAAGTGAGCGAGTGCTTCGCTTCACGCGGACCAAATTGAAATTTCGGTGGCCGTGCTCTGCAATATACAGCAGATCCGGCAACCACTGCCACCGACCAAGCTCAGAGCGACGGCGAAAAGTACACTACGCCGGCGTACATGTCGCGTCCACCAACATAAAACCACCACGACCCGGATACCCAACCCGTCAAGCCAGGCGCGAGCACGGGAATTTCTGCTTATCGACTTACTGCTTCTTGTAATCACCCTCCGTGTGTGCGAAGTTCTGCATGCCACGCAGTTGCAACACGACTTCTTTCTTGCATTTACGGCGCGTGTGCCACATTCGAATCTCTCTAGCGTTAGAGCATCCATTCTACGGGGAACCAGGAAACTGAAGGGACAGCCTTTCCACCATCAGCTTCAAGGTTGTTAAAGATCAAGAGAAGAGAAGCGTGGCGTCTCTAGATGAGAGGCAAATTGTGTATGGATATGGTTTTGCGCCGTGATCTGAGGACAATTTTGATTTTGGACATGCTTTCGTGCGTAATAACTCGTCTATGCGTGCGCGGTTTCTATGCCCTCTACACTGAACTTCACTTTCTCGTGTGCTCTCAGAGCTTTCCGTTCGAGTCGTCGCCGAGTACGCAGAACGCCTTGAAGGTGACGAGTGGCTCGCTGCTGTCGCTCTCCAAGACTAATTCTGCAGTGGCGCCCACGAAATAGACGTAACCCTCCTTAATATCCTCGGTCTTGTTGCTGACGCTGATCTTGCCAGATCCCTTGGTACAGATCACGATTGAAGGTCCCTCGATTGGCTCGAATGTCGCCTTTCCACCCTTGGCATTGAGGTCAGTCTTCACGACACTGAACTCTTCAATCGGAGGATCGTAGAGCGTGCTCTGCGAGTTGCTGCTGTACGCGGTAGTGTTCATCTTCACGAAGGAGTAGTCGCTGGGGTTCATCTTCTGCTCCTCGATAGGCGCGTACGAGTATGTGAGGCAGTCGACGAGGGTGTCGGTATCCTTGAATTTGGGCGTGAAGCCAGCACGAATAACGTTGTCGGAGGAGGCCATGCATTCGATGATGTCGCCAGATAGGTAGGCGTGGATGTCGTCGGCCTTGAGGAACATGGCCTCGCCGACTTCGAGCTGGACGTAGTTGAGGAAGAAAGTCACGAAGAGGCCGATGTCGTTGGGGAACTGTCCGTTGAGGCGGATCATGAGGTCTGAAAGCTCCTTGCCAGAGTTCGATGGTCCACCGGATCCTGCGAAGTTGGCTCCTTCAGACTTTGCTTGCTCGATCAATTCGGGTGCGACTGCCTCAATGTCTGCTGACTTGCATTGCATGAGGCCGCCGAATGCTGCTTGAAGAGCTTTCTTATTCTGCTGAGTCTCGCTGTCGTCGGTAGTTGTCTCTTGCCCCTTTATGGTCTGTTCGAACTTGCTGGCATTATCCTCGCCGACAAGTTTTCGCAGAGTTGGAACATGCTGCAGAAAGTGCGCGATCTCATTGAGAGGTCTGAACCCGCATAGACCATCGAACGGCGTGATAGCAATGGTCATCTCGGGCTTATGATTGTCGTCGGGATAGTGCTTTGGATCCTTGGCATGCAATTGCTCGGCGAGCTTTTTGTTAGGATGCGCCTGGATGGACAAAGCTTTGTTGATGCTGAGGACCTTGAAGAGGAATGGAAGCTTCTGTTCGTAGCGTTTTGAGATGGCTGGTGACATCAAAGCTTGGTTGTCTTGCACGAGGTCCAGCAATGTTCGGCCAGTGGTGAGGTCTTTGGACGGGTTGGAGGGATGTGTACCCATCCATAACTGCTCAGATGGTCAGATCCATTATCTACAGTGTAGATGATCCAGTACTGACCTCGGCGTAAGGCTTGTCTTGCTGTATAGAAAAGTCACTTGACGGGGTGGCAGAAGCAAAACGAGCTGCCGCCGAGTCGTTGCCGACCTTGCCTATGTTGTGTCAACGAGTGTAATCGTGGATGATTGCCGCGGAAGACTGACCCCATTCATAGCTGTTGCAGCCTGTGAGTTGTATCAGTACTTTGATGCCCGCTCATATGTTACGACCATGTGGCTCACCGCATTGCAGTCGCAGAAGAGGGACTTGCATGATGACGTCGCGAAGTCGTGTCGGCAACTTCTTCACTTCGGCTTGTCGTTGAGGATATTTTGGTGACGCTGGATCGTATGTCGTGGCTCGAGTCAAGTTCGTCGGATGTGTCTGAAAAATAAATACAAAATGTTCAATTGAGTTTCATCCTGAGAACGCCACGTCTTGGTCAGCCCTGCCCCGCGTGCAGTCGGCTCCAGATCTTCAAATGGGCCCCCGTGCAGCTCGTGCTTCCACAGCAGGGCGGCGTTTGAGAGCTTACAGTGGCTCGAACACGACTTCATCCTTCTGTCGCACCCATACAACCACGACATATACCTGGATCGGTGCGACTCTGCACATAGGCACACGCTGATGCTGTGCCGCTGAACATATCAGCAATGTCCGGTCGTAGCAGAGGCCGCGCCAATCCCAATCAGGATGCCGACGAGGAGCGTCGATTGTGGAAAGAGATCAAAGATCGAGCCAAGGAGGTCGACTCCATGGTGGTAAGTCGACTGCCTCTAACTTTGCAAATTCATATACATGTCGACAACATGCGAGTTTGCGGAGCACGCGGCAACATTCTGCCAGGTTGTCATTAACGCGCTGCACAGGCGCGCTCGAATGACGTTGGGACAGAGATTATCGATGTCGAGGAACAGCAAGCAAAACTTATCGATGCCGGCAAGCTGAGTGACTCTGCTCTTGATGAACGGCTCGAGAAATTGTATCGGGAGAACGTCAAGATCTGTGAAGAAGTCACGCACATCATTGAAGGCAAATCCAACGACATGAATTTTCTGGACAGCATCAACATCCTCGCGGGCCTGAGAGAAGCTTCCGAGGAGTCGGCGGAAAAGGCTCAAGCAATTCAAGGTCACCGAGGCTCTGGTGGCAAGCTGTCGCGGGCTCCTACCAAGAAGAACAGTGGCAAAAGCGCTTCCGCCGTTGCACCGTCGACTGAAGATGTTGATGAAGGCTCAGCAGCACCCTCGCCGCGTATCAGCTTGGGCGCGATCAACCGGTTGTCTGCCAAGGAGAAATCGTCTCGTTCAGGCAGCATACCAACCACGAGGGAAACGTCTGTGAAGATCGAGGATGGCGCTGAATCTGTCGCCAGTAGCGCCGACGGCGTCTCCACTGCCACGGGTGCAACCAAGACATCTGCGAACAACCGACAAAACAATCGGCTTGTGCTGCGTCAAGGTGAACTTGTGTTCTGTCGTCACGATCTGAAGAACTATCCCAATAAGGCCGAGCAGCCAGAAGGGGAGGGCATTCTCTGTCGTGTCACAAACGTCATTGGAGAAGGAAAGCAACGCCGCTACGAAGTCCAGGATGCTGACACGCAAGGCGAGCCGCCTCCGCCACAGCGTGCATCTGTGGCTCAGCTAATACAGATACCGGATAACAACAAAGGTTTGAGTGATCTTCCCAAGGGCAAGTCTGTCCTCGCGCAATACCCCGAGACCACAACGTTCTACAAGGCAGAGGTGAACGAACCCTGGCGGACGAAGGAAGCCGATAAAGACAAGGTGGAATACATGATGGTGAAATTGAACTTTCAAGACGATGAAGAGGTGCGAGAAGTCGAGCGCAGATTCGTGCTGACGGAGAAGTGATCGACTCTGCGGCCGAAGCGACATGCAAAAACTCATTTGGGGGTAAAGCTTGAAGCAAGCCATCCTGGTAGCATGTTCGACAGCGGACCCAGCGAGGCTCATGTGCCTCTATGCTACAACGTGAAACGCATAGCGTCGGTTTCCGCAGATCGAAACGCGAAGGGACGACAAAGGCAGCTGAGCGCATGAACATCATGTACGAGAGGATATCGACACTCAGATGACTTAGCGGGTGGTGCCTGAATCGCACAATCCTTGAAGTTTGAGACGGGGAAGTTCGACAAGTGACGGGTATTGTAAGGTAACGACGATGTGGCCGTGGCGAGAGGATCCCGACCTATGGGAAAGAACGAAATGATGATTCCTAATGGTTTAAACAACGTTGAGGCTCAAATCGCCACTGCCTGCTTCTCTAGCGATTGTCGTGGCTGCACTTCGCGCGAGGTAAGCGCTTCCAACCACGCTGATTTGTGAGTTCAAGTCCTCGAATGCTTCACCCTATGTCACAGGACAGTATACATGCATTGAGTAGTGATAAAACACTGGACAGAACATACGCGACGCATCTTCTCGAGCACAACTTCACACGCAGCATACACGGGATGGAACTTGATGAGGGGGTGTCGTCTTCCAGCAGTCCAAACCTAGACCGAGGTACCATGCGCAAGATCCTCGTCAATTGGCTCGATCTACTCGCAGATGAACTCCTTCCCGATCACGGCAACCACGAGGAACCAAAAAGCGGTATCGAGTGCGGCGATGACAATGGCAAACTCGAGGCCGACGGTTCCCTGGACGATGCCGGAGACACCCCGCACGAGACCGACAAGATGAGCTGGAGCAGCGACGAGGAACAGCGAAACCATGTGCCGCAATCGATGCCATCTTGCCATAAGAGGCATGCATTATATCAACAAGACAGCTCCAGCAATGATGAACATGCATCTTCTGAGCACCCGACCTCGCCCTGCAAGATGGCGACAAGTAACAAGGCTCCGATGCATCAAAGCCATCCACATACATCCACCCTGATGCTCACATTGAACGGCCAAGCGGCCTGGACTCCCTTCAAAACGATCCCCATTTGGTCAGTACAGATACCGGACGAACCGAACCCGACTCAGTTTCTTCTTCAAGACGACACTCGCTCGAACGACTCCACATCTGATGCCAACGTTTCGCAGATGTTGCCCTCTAGCTACGAGCCCGCAGAGTGCGTTCCGGGCATGGATCCCGCACGACAAGGTCCACCGGGCGGTGATGATTATGATGGGTCATCGTCTCATCTTCAGTCTGGATTGGACATATCGCTGCAGTCAAGCACTCCTTCAAGAGGAGATGCACCAGATGTGGATCTCGAGGCCTATGTGGCTAGGCGTTTGACGGAAATGTCCTTCAAAAAGCTCTATATGGAATAGCGTTCTGAGTGTGAAGATTTTGATCGAGATGATGCCGCCAGAATGTCTGCGGTATTGGTGAGAGGTCAAGATCCGTACGCAAAAGGAGACCTTGATCGGCAGGAAGAAATACATCGGGCGATACCTAAACTTCACGCTCCAGATTCTGGTTACGCGGAACAGCCTGGCATCGTACAGTTGTCGCAGGCTTCGGATCTGTTGGAAGGTGAGCAGTACGTCGAACGCGCCCACGATCAGGAAGGTGATAGAATGGGCGCATCATTGAACAGGAACCTAAATCAGACCTTGTCTGGGCACAGAGAGATGACGATGCATGGTTGGGTGAGAGCAGGCATACGCGGGGCGTCTCAGTCAGCATCTCTGCTTGCTATAATGAAGAGTAGTGTGGATCGCCTTGGAGACTCCCTTGAGGCTCGACTACTCGATCCGAGTGAGACCAAAACGTCAGAGCCCGCAGCACAAGCGGCGAACACCGAGGTGACACGCTCGGACGAAGATGTGCTGAAGGATTTGGGGCCCGAGGAGCTCAGGCGGCGCGTTGTCGAGCTGCAAAAGGACAAAAGGCGCCTTGAGCAGACAGTGGCGAGTCTCAGGAACCAGCTCACAGTGCCTAGTGCGCAGGATCCGGAAATGCGGGAAAATACGCAAGACCTTTCGAGCAGTGGGCTCGGGGGGATAGGTGCTCCACAGAACGAGCGAGTATCAGGGGCACGGAACGACTCCAAGGTAATCCATGCGGTCAATGAAATGTACAGAACGACTACGCACGACAATGAGACCCAGAGTCTGCCGCTTGCCTTTGTCAACGAAAGAACTCGAGCCCTGAGAAGCTCAAGTGACAGTGCAAAGTCCACGAGCTCGCAGGGTTCAGGTAGAAGCAGCCCTATGGGGTTTCGCTTCGATGAGGCTTCAAAAGACTGGAAGCCCACCAGCTCCAAGTCCCCGGCGAGCGTCAGTACGATGAACGTCAACTCGAGGAGAAAGTCGAGGGATCGGAGTTTTGATGATGTCAAGGCATCACTTGTCATGATACCTATCGCAAAGAAGGGCGAGACGGTGGAACAAGCCATCGATCGAGTCTCTACACTTCGACCGCCAAAGCGACCCAGTATTGCTGATTTGAGTAATGACCAACCGTCAAGCATGGAGGGAAGTACAGGTCTCAACCGATCAGCTGGAGGGTCGTTGACTCCACGAACAAACGAGCAGTGCGGTCCACGGCTACAGGTGGAACAGTATGATCAGAAGGAAGAAAACAACTCACCAACCGTGAGAAAGACCAGTATTGGACATGGTCGAGTTGCAGAATTGTTGGCGACCTCGCCAACCAAGCCGCAGCTGAAGGTGGCGTCTGTGAGCGTGGACCCTAGTCATAGTGATATTTCGCCAACGGACACAACGGTCGTGCAGCACGAGCCAACGCCGCTGATATCTCAACAACCACCTTCAGTCTCGAGCACAACAAAGGACGGAGATATCTCCCACCAGCAGGAGGAGAGCAACAATACGGCGACTCAGGATTGTAGGTACATTCGCAATTTCTAGCGTTTACATTCACTGCATCTGAGACACGCACTATGATACATCAACATCACCAGAAGAACTCTCACCTCACCTCACCTCACTTCACCTCACCTAGGCTGCACTCCTGAGAAGCATATCAGCTGCCACGCAAGCTGCACTTCCGTTCAGCCACCACGCTCCAGCTGCTAATCACCAGTTCTCTAGCACCAGAACCTAATACATCGCAGCCGCGTGCTGATAGCCTGCAGACCATGGATATGGTGCGCGACGAAGACAAGAAAAAGCAGACCGCTAACCTGCCCGTGTCGGAGGACACACACCTGGAACGCCAGTCCCGCAATCCGGGATTCATCCAGATGGCCAAGGACATAGGAGATAGCGCTGCTTCCAGAAGCTCATCGAACGACATACAGGATAGGATTCAGTACCACATGGCCAGAGGAGATGCCGCTCGCGCCCGGAAGACCCAGGAGAAGAACAACCTCGCTGCTGCCACCCGGAGTGACCGGACTGCTGCCCAATTTGCTGCTGCCGCGGCCGCTGAAAGAGCCGCCGCTGAAATCGCTCGCCGTTCTGAAATTTCTACGCCACGGCCAGCGTCTCCAGTACTGACCACCTCTCACAGCAACGACAAAAGCAAGGGCAAAGCTTCCATCGATGAGACCATGCCAAGAATGAAGATCACCAAGCGTCCAAGCATTGCGCCAGACAATCGTAACCAGAAGTAAGCGCGTGGCGGTAGACGCGCCCTGTCATCCTCCACCAATATGTCATGCCGAAGCTAACGCTATCTCAGCGAGCAAGTGGACATGAGCGACGATCCAAGAATCCAGAACTACGCCCAGAACCTCCCACGGGTCTACGGCATGCACGATGTCCTCAACACTCCACAGTACGCCCAATACCCGCAGCCGACAACAGACCCGGGCGAAATCGAGAGACTCATCGCGAACTTCGACGAGAATGCGGTGCTCGAGACGCGTCGCGACCGACAGACGCACGCAAGCCAAGCAGTACCAAGCAGATCGAATGCGCCGTATGACCGCGAGCAGGACTTGCTGTGGATTGAAGCACAGCTGCAAGACCGGCGCGCCAAGCAGCACAAGCTCCAGCAAGACGTTGAGCAGCATGGCGGCTGGATCGAGACCAGCCCATTTGGCACTCAGGTCCGTCTGACTGAAGCAGGCCAGCGTGAGGGCGGACGTCTGCTCGAGGCAGAGCAGCAGCGCAAAGCCAAGGAGAGTGAGTGAATGACCCCAACAAACGACCCTTCCTGAGGTCTCAGTCACGTGACGGGGGGCTTCACCATGTCTGAAACACCCGACGCGCTAACGTGCACCTTCCAGAGCTCGAGCAGGAAGCAGCGGCGGCGGCTGATTTTGCCGCTCAACTTGCCCTCCTCAGCGACATCAAGCACCGCAAGTCGACACCCTCGGAGTGCAGCCACGACTCGGACGTCACCGCCATTAACGGAGCTCTGTCGCCACAAGTTGCCAAGGACTTGCACGTCGCCGGCTCGGTTGCAGAGGCTCGGCGCGTAACGAGCACGGCCGTCAGCGAAACCAAGCCAAAGGCGTGAAACAGCACAGCGAAGTCTTCAACGCGAAGACCTTCGTCGGACCCGACGCGCAGCCGGCCAACGACAACGGCGAAGGCTCATCAACAAGCGCTCACGTCCACCACATCCACCACGTCCACGACAACGGGGAGGGTTCCAGCTCTCGCGTCCACGATAACGGCGAAGGCCCCAGCTCGTACACCCGCGACAACGGCGAAGCTTCCAGCTCTCACGTCGCCGCCAACGAATACACCAGCGAATACGCCGAGGCACTCGTCCAGGCACACGCCCAGACACACGTCCAGGACGACGAGGATCACGACTACAACGAGTACGAGGACGGTGATCGTAGCGAGGACGACGGCAGCGAGGAGTTCTACGACGCGGACGACGCCAATCGTCCACAGCAGTAGACATCATGGCCAACCAGAACGGCCTCAACGCACAAAACGCAGCCCTGTACAGCGGCATGAATGGCTCCATCATGCCATCGGCCGGCCACTACAGCGACATGCAAACGCTCATGCAGAACATGGAGAGCCTCAGCGGATGGCTCGAGCAGAACCGACAGGAGTGGGGACAGGTCCAGGAAGGATTGGCACGGGTTGAAAGGTTACAAGTAGGACATCGCAGACCGGTTCTGGATGAACACGCTTGAAAAAGTACTTGAAACTCATTGTTGCGCAGGGTAGACTAGCTCAGCAGGGTCAGCTACCGCTACTCAACGGTGACACGCAGCGTACGATATGCCCTTCCGTCTAGTCTCGTCTTCTTGCTATGCCAAGTGCTTGCCGGTACTGACTTCAAGCAGCGACCGAAGAGCCCGCAGCTCCCACCGTGTCGCAGCTCCAGACCTCGCTTGCCCAAGCCAACCAGCGCATTGCCTCCCTCGAACGCAGCTATCAAGACCAGGTGCGCTTGCAGCAGGCCTACGAGGAAACGCTCACTGATACAACCGATCGCGTACGGCAATACTGCTTTGAGCAGCAGAACCACATTGTCGCCCTGCACCAGAGCTACCAACAAGCTCTGGCACAAAGCCGCAGCGAGACCATGGAAGCACAGTTGACACATCAAGGATGGCAGGCATCGTTACAAAGACTCAGTGAAGGCGTAAGAGCGGCGCTCAAGGCAAGAGAGGAAGAGGGCATGCCATACAAGACACGAATTGCTGCACTGAAGGAGGAGAATCGGGTCTTGCGGGCAAAGGCAGGGTGGGAGCCTATTCCAGACAGTGAAGATGAGGACAGCGATGAGATCGCAGAGGGAAGCAGAGGCAGGCCAGCCACTGTTGGCGAGAACGTGGTTGTAGTGCCAAGCGGATGAGCTGCGTCGCTCGACCTCACTTCGACCCTCGAGCCCTTCGCCATCAATTGAACACACGACTACGACATCAAACGCATTATGTGCGTGATGCACGAAGCTGCTGCTGGCACATGGCTGCCCATCGCTTGATGCATAGCAACAGCATGTCTAGGTATGTTCCATGCGGATCGTTTCAATGGTACGGCGTCTGATCACACCGTAGGTCTTGCATCTACAATTTGGGGGCGTTCCATGAGATGGGAGGCCAGCGTGAACAGTTTAGCTCAGGCCGATAGCCGCACTGGAGCAAAAGGTGCGCATGTCTCGGCTTACTGCTTATCTCATTGGCATTCCCCTTCGTACCACTCGCAATATGCTTGTAGCACACATCTTTTAGCCGTCTTCCCTTGGCGAGATCTCTGTGAGACAGACTGGATCGTTCACAGGGCAAGGGCCATGTATTGTAGTATCCATCTCCTGGCGTGCTGCTCTATCTTGTACTTTGTCCTTGTCACCCAATCACAAAATTCGCTCACATCTACGGCACACTTCATTCACCAACCCTTTGCATGTCACAATCTTGAACAGTCTTTTGACTTTCGTAAAGAGAGCTCGAAGCATTCTAACCCCATAATATACTGCTCACCATCTCGTGTTGAAGGAGCTTGCCGTGTGCAGTAGATGATATACTGCTGCGTCTCCCATACTGCAATTCCGATCGTTCAGAGTACATTTGTAAGGAGAGGATTCCAGCTGAAGTAGTAGTGACGCAGTATAAGTTAAAATGTTGATGTCATTAATATCGTGTGCATACTTTTGACATGCCATGATTGCGGTGTTGTTTGCGGCAAGAGCAAGCCCCTGAATCGTTACGAGCCTCTGGTCATGTCCGGACAGTGTTGCATTCTGTTTGTTCCATCTACATTTCTCCATCTACAGCTTTACAGCTTCCTCATGTCGACGACACATCGGATACAATCGCCGGCGTGCATATCGTGGAAGGCCTCGTTGACCTTGCTGAGCGGTTGTCTGTGGGTAATGAACTCGTCGACCTTGAGCTTGCCGCTCATGTAATCATCGATGAGGCCGCCCATTTGGCTGCGGCCCTTGACACCACCAAAAGCACAGCCCTTCCATACACGTCCGGTAACGAGCTGGAAGGCTGCACAAGAAGTTAGCCGATGTCCACTAGAGCGAGCTACCCAACTTACGCCTTGTAGAGATCTCCTGTCCAGCAGCTGCCACACCGATGATGATGCTCTCACCCCAACCCTTGTGGCAAGCCTCGAGGGCAGCACGCATAACGCTCACGTTTCCTGTGCAGTCGAAAGTGTAGTCGCAGCCGCCGTCGGTCATATCAATCAGTCTCTGCTGGATGCTCTCGCCCTCCTTCAGGTCCTTGGCTGGGTTGACGAAGTCAGTGGCACCGAACTGCTTGGACCAGTCCTTCTTCGCGTCGTTGACATCAACCGCGATGATCTTGCCAGCTTGGCGCGCTGCCGCACCCTGCATGACCGAAAGACCAACACATCCCGCACCGAATACAGCAACGTTGGCGCCCTTCTCAACGCCACCCCTGCCAGCGGTGATGACTGCTGCACCGTAGCCGGTTGTGATACCACAGCCGAGTAGACATGTCCTGTCCATGGGTGCCTTGTCTGTGACGGCGACCACGGAGATGTCTGCAACGACGGTGTATTGTGAGAAGGTCGAGCAGCCCATGAAGTGGAGCAAGTCCTTGCCCTTGCACTTGAAGCGAGAGGTGCCATCAGGCATGACGCCCTTGCCCTGGGTGGCACGAATCTTGCCGCAGAGGTTGGTCTTGCCGGATTTGCAGAACTTGCATTCGCCGCATTCTGGTGTGCTGGGAGAATGTCTGTTAGCAAACGTCGTCGTTCATCCTCGTGTGTGTACATGTAGCATTGCGGGACCGGCTGCAGCGGCGCACGCCCCAGGTAGTCATTAACGTGCTGCGCACCGACGAGCCACTGGGGGAGGAGCGAAGGGCAAGACTTACTAGAGAGCCACCACGGTATCTCCCTTCTTCACGTTGGTGACGCCCTCGCCAACACTCTCAACGATACCAGCACCCTCGTGGCCAGCAATGACGGGGAAGGCGCCCTCGGGGTCCTTCCCGCTGAGCATGTACGCATCGGTATGGCACACACCGGTGTAATAGACCTCTATCCGGACCTCGCCCGCCCGTGGTGCTGCAACCTCGATGTCCTCGATGACCAAGTCCTTGCCGGCCTCCCATGCGACAGCGGCCTTGCAAGTGATCGTCTTGCCCTCGGTGCTCGACATGGTGAGAGCTCAGCGGCAGAAATCTCTTAGGGTTAGAAGTAAGGGACGCGGTGGTACAGCAGAAGACCTTGATGGATCGATAGGAAGCTCCAGAAAGTGCGAAGGAGTGGGATTTTGTTCCCGACGAGCTCTGCTCCCTTTCTTACCAGCAGGAAACTGCCGATTTGAGTTGCGGAAGGTGCTTTCTTCCGCGAATGCGGCGCTGCTCGATGGATGGATGACGGCCAAGTGCAACCCCACCATAATGAGGGGCAGCATGAGGGATCCCTGAAGAGCAACCTTGCTCCGTCTATCCATTCCCGCGTGCCGCTCACAAGCCGCACGCGCTCACTGCACTGTTCGGTTGGGATCCCGAAGTTGCCCGGCTGAGAGCCCCGAAGAAGCTCGCGAAAACGGCAGGACGAGCCGCGTTACCGTATGGGGTTTGCAATACCGTGCCTTTCGAGACAGTGCCACTGCCGCGTGTGTTGCTGTAGACGAAAGCGTAGCTACAACGCCGTCCGCAGACTGCATAATCACTGAACCAAAAGTCTGAACACAGTGCGTGCGACGGGATGGAGGTATTTCACCCAGTCAGCATACCCTCAAGCGTCCCTTAGATACAGAGTCTACTTCCGCATAACGCCTGCTGCTGGATATACAACTACATCATGCTGTGAGCGGTGCACCGTGGCACCCTATTCAAACAATTGCTCTGCCCCAGTGCGACTAAGACACTGCCGCTCACGTGATAGCTTTCGTATCGGTTTCGGCTTCGCCCAATTTCGTTCTGTCATCCTTGCCACGCATCGGTTTTCGTCAAGAGCTTGCCTGCGCGGTGTCGTTTGGTCGTCTAGCTTAGCACTCAGCGCCGGAGCCAGCGCGCGAGTTCATCAGCAGGGCAACGATGAGTCCGTACAGGCCTGGATCCCTGTCAGTAGGCTGTTCTTGGCCGGAGATGTTCCCCGATGTGATCCGCAATGGTAGACATACCCAGGACTTCAGCGAAAATGAGAATTAGGATCATTCCGACGAACAACCTTGGCTGCTGTGCGGTACCGCGGACACCAGCGTCACCAACGATGCCAATGGCGAAGCCTGCGGCAAGACCAGCGAGACCGACAGATAGACCAGCACCGAGTTGAATGAACCCTGCGAAGAGGGAGGTCTTTTGGTTGAGGTCGTTCGAGATCAGGACCGACACGACAAGACCGTAGATGGCAATGATACCAGCCATGATGACTGGAATGATATCTGTCGCAGCGCGTCAGTACATTGGCCCGCCTGCTGCCTGCTCCAGGCGGAGCGCTCCTGCTGCGCGTCGTGGTTGACATGTGGACATACTCTTGACAATCAGGTCTGGCCTGAGAACACCCATCGACGAGATACCAACACCGGCCTTTGCGGTTCCGTATGCAGCCCCGAAGCAGGTGAAGACGATGGCGCTAGTGCAGCCCATCGCACCAAAGAATGGCTGTCTGAAGTCAGCATATTCGTCCTCTTTCATCATCTCGGTGCTCCGTCTCTCAAGTCTCATATTTTATCTTCTTCTTCCCTTGATCGTGTTTGACCCTCCTCCAAGATAGTGGGACGCAGTGAAAGCGCTCGGCGGAGCTAGGAGATGGTTGATTCGTGGCGAACAATTGTGGACTTACGGCATATACGGGACTGCGGAAGGCATCTCGTTAGCTTTACTTCTAGCCTGTTGTATTCGACCCAGCCATAGTGATGATCTTGATGGCGCAGATACCCATCTGCGCGCCACAAGCACGTCGTGGCTATTGTAAGGGCAACCCCGAGGGCGGTACGTACCAGAGATCGGACGACATCTTGAATGTGTTTTCCTGAGAGGCTCGAGGTGGTATGGATTGATCGCGAGGGTTTCGAAGTATCTGTAGCGGTGTTGGCTGGGATGTGGTGATGTGGCAGCTGTTGTTTGACGGTGCTGCGATGATGTCCTGCGCAGCTCTCTGTCCAACTATGCGGCAGGGCCCGCCGCCAAGCCTGGGACCTCCTGACCTCACGGACTGCGCCTCTCTCTCTCACCTGAACATTTACTTCTACTCCCGGCGACATGGCTACATGAACAATGCACTGACAGCGTAGGCGACTCTCGGTATGGATCTGCATGGCGAAGAGTATGTCAGCTCATGGAGGCGACTCGTACAACCACATGCTGGACTGGCAGTGGATGACCAAGATGACTACAATGAATCGGGTTTGTGATGTGGGAGAATATTGCTGGCAGAGCAGAACGATCGCATACCATTAATGACAATCCTCGTTTTCTCATACTCAACGGCAGCCAGCACGACCCGCTACGCCAACTCAAACGCAGGCTATGGTACATCTCGCACAAAGTGGCAGCCAGCCTGACCTGGAGCGCCTACACAAAAAGCATGAATACTGTCCGTGTCGCAATATGGCAGCCAGCTTGATCCAGACGCCAAGGAAACTTCTTATGGGACAAACCATACAACTGCGGCAAAGATATATGGCAGAGACGATCGCTGGAGTTCTTGTGGTTGTCAAGTTGTTCACATCATAAACATGAAATTGTAGAGGTTTCCATACCACGGCTTGCCATTTGTCCTATATCGTATAAGACATCTTACCAGCAATCGGCCACATCATGTAGCAATTAGACAGTCACATGCCGATGATGCTTCTGCGGGCTACGACTGCAAGGACTATGCACATTCCTGATTGCTAGAAGGACTCTGCCGCTTCTATTTGCTGCTACAATGGTCGTGCTGTGAATGCATACTGACAATGGCGGCCCGTTGATCCAGGCCACAAGCAAGTCGTGTCTGCAGCTCAGGCTTCCAGCACCCGTCCTGCACGCAACCCTATCAAAGGTCTCATCTCGAAGCTACGCAGGTATTCACGGCACGCATCAACCATCTACAGGCACTTGCACTGGCGTTTGAACAGCGCAGCGTAGGAGTCCCAAGTCATGTCGCAGCGTTGTAGAGTTGTGCTGGCGCAGAGGTTGAAACATTGCCAAAGGCGACTACGTCTGGACCGTGTCAGATGAAATTGTCTCCACAGAGCTGATCTAATGTGTTGCTATATCGTGGTACCGACATCGTCTTTCCGCCAAGCGGTTCAGACAGAAGGGGCGCCGTAGGGCACCGGCGTAGCGCTGGTGAGATCAATGTAGCCGTAGTTGTTCATCTCCGAATCTTTCGCCAGCATCTCCGACCACTCGCCCATGTCTTTCATAAAGGCACCAACGTTGCTGTCTTGAGACATATCGATCGGCTCCTGGTTCTTGCCAATCTGCTTGATCTGAGTGCCAGCAATGACATTTGTGAGACCAAAATTGTCTACATCAACCTCCTGCTTGATGGCTCCTTTGACCTTGCCTTCGAGGATATCTTTGCACAAGTGGGGTTCCTGGCAAACTGGACGTGCAAGGCCGACGCCATCAACTGTCTGCAGAGCGTTGACCATGGCGCCCACAGTCTTGAACCCGCCAGTAATATAAGTCTTGGTCTTGTTGATTGCCGGAGCGATGAGCTCTGCGAACTCCAAGAAAAACGACTCACGCTTCTTGGTACTCTCACGCTGATGGGCGAAAGCTAGCTTCTCGTATGTGCCGCCGGACAGCTCAACGAAGTCGAACTTGTTCTGTTCGAGCAGCACACACAGCTGCTTGGCCTCCTCCGGGTTGAAGCCCTTGTCTTGGAACTCCACGGAGTTGAGCTTGATGCCAACGATGAAGTCGGGCTTGGTTCGTCGACGAACTTCCTGTGCAATCTCGAGGATCAAGCGAGCCCTGTTTTCTAAACTCCCACCGTACTTGTCTGTCCGCTGATTCGTTGTTGGACTGAGGAATTGTGCCAGTAAATATCCATGGGCCCCATGAAGCTGAATGCCATCGTAGCCTGCTTCTTCCAAGTATTCTGCTGCGTGTGCCCAGCCTTCGATAAAGTTCTTGATGTCCTCCTCCGTCGCTGCACGGGGTTTCGCGAAAGTCATGCCCATCACATTGCCCTTCAGTTGAACGTCGGAAGCTGAGACTGGGTATTTTTGAATGTTCTCCGCAACCTGACGTCCAGGGTGCGAGACTTGCCCAACGACAAGATCGCCGTGAGCCTTCGCGCCTTGTGCCATCTTCTTGAACTGCTCGAATCTTTCACCCTCGTACGGTGCTCCTCGGGGAATGATGGGGTTGCCAGCGGCCTCGAGGTGGTCGTACTCAAACATGATGTTACCGGAGAGGATCAGACCAATTTGACCCTCGCCCCATATCTTGTATGCGTGGACAAGTTTGTCAGAAGGTATACCCCGTGCTTCGAGGTTCTTTGGGTCCCACGAGGAAATGCGCTCGGTCATAGCACCTTTCAGGAAACGATTCGGGGCCGTCTTGCCAGAAAATTCGAACTTCAATGGCTGTCCGAGAGGGGAACCATCGACTTGGTCGGACTCGAAGCGCGGGGATGGTGCCATGGTGGTGGAAACTGCTGTACGTGTAGTTCTGTAGGTATTCAATGCCTGGGAAGTAGAAGCCTAGGCAATTGGAGAATGAAGGAAGGAGCCTGCAGAGAGGATTGAGTGCACTTAACTTGGGCTTCTTTCTCTTCGTGATTAGAAATGCAGATGTGACATACTGAGGGCACTGGCGCCCGGCAGTGAAGAACACGAAGAGCAAAGAATGCCAGAGGCACGTCATTGGCCACCGATGCCTCCATTATTGCCCTCTGCTACGGTCCAATGATGACACTGCCGTCCGGACTAGACTCGGACCGCATCGAAGGTTTGTGCTGAAGGTGGATCTAGCGTAGACATGATGGTGACATTCCTGTGGCCGACGTGTGAATTGGAAGTGGTGCAGACATGCCTCAGGTCGTGGTCATTGTTGTAAAGCTGCGAAGATGACGGGAAGGGAGTGCGTGCAAGAAGAGTCGTCCGCTGACACGAGATCCCGAGGTCCTTGTCCGAAGACCTTGCCAAGGTTGGCACTTCAAGGTTGTGTGAAGAATCTTGGAACGCTTCCTCCTGTACATGTGCCTTCTACGAATTGGCCTGACATTGATGATCATACATACCACAATCGCATCACACAACATCAACGTCAGGCTCATCGAGGGCGAAATAGTTCCAAAGATTGCTACCAGTCACAGGCATCGGCAAGAACGGCAGCCAGCTTTTCTAGCTTTGCTCTATCTTCCTCATCAAATCCGCTCTCAATCGCACAATCGATATCAATGATGGCCACTACCTGTAGGTCCGTCGTCAGACGGAGCTTTGATGAGCAGATGAGACACTTGCCTTGTCCTTCACCACTATGGGTACCACAATCTCACTTTTCGAGTCTCCGTCACACGCAATATGGCCAGGAAATTTCTCGACATCGGGTACGAGCTGCGTTGTACGACTCGCTGCCGCAGCACCACACACCCCCTTTCCGAATTGGATGGTCTGACATGCGACCTGGCAGCAGCATGAGTTATGTGTCAATACGATTTCTGTATAATACGTCGTACCTTGCCTTGAAAAGGCCCAAGGATGAGTTGCTGATCAGTTGCACGATCTGCAACGTAAAATCCAGCCCAGTTCACTTTGTTGCTAGGGGATGGCAGGGCATGATAGCAATGCCACAGAAGGGAAGCGGCATTTGCTGTGTTGCTAATAGCACATTCAGCTCGTGATCATTGGAGATAGCATTTAGATGCAACCAACCAAACCTGCGCTCGTTAGCAATGCAACATCGCAGTATGTAGAACACCTAATGCTGACCCAATTGCGCTGACAGTCAAAAAGAGCTTCTGCTTGCTCAATGATCTGGTCGTAGGCAGCTGTCTTGCTCACGCCTGCTTCAAAATTCGAAGAGTCCGCGTGCACCTTCACAAAGCATCAGAGACGGCCTGCTGCGCTGTGGGAAAAGAGCATGATCACCATGTTGCGCGAGTCGGATCAAGATCAACATGAAATTGTAGCTGCGTGGGAAGGAAACACGGCACGCCATTGCCAACTCGGTTCCGGAACATGACGTGGGCTGGTATTTTGTAAGCAGCAAATCCACATCACCTGCTGTGGAGATAGACAACAGAGTGTCTTTGCGTCGGCGAGAAGTACTGCCGGCTGCTCTGCTTGCGAGGCCTCGCTGCCTCACATCTCGACTCTCGAGGCGCGAGGTGATAATAGAGCTCGGCTCCGCCTGCAATTGCAAAGAACCTATAATCTATCGAGACACTCTCCCCTCGACCACACTTGTTCATTTTCGGGAATCTCAACCGCAACGTTCCAAATCACGCTTCTATACTAATTCATAGTCAGACGTTTCGACGTGAAGCGCATACAACTTGCTGCAACACGACAACATGACACTCAAACCGTGCTGCGGGACTGGATCGTCACACACCGGCACGCCTAAGGGAAGATTTGAGAAGAAGCATAGGTTGGACTGCTACGTCGCAGAATCCAATGGTGCTCCGAAAGGTATAATCGTCATCATTCCAGACGCATTTGGCATTGGTCTACTTAACAACCAAATCCTCGCCGACGATTATGCTAGGCATAGATCCACAGTCTACTTGCCTGAATTCATAGGCGGTACGTTGAGTGACTGCTAGCTGTCGCGATCCGAGCGTGCACATGGGCAACATCCCATCATCAAAACTTGAGGCCACGTACGCTAAGAATCAGGTGACTGATTAGTCACCTGCAGCCTCTTCAAGAGCAACACTTGTCCATTCTAGATAGACACATGCAATACACAACCTGCTTTTGAAACACCCTATATGAGCCCGTACAATAACTTCCCACACTTCTAACGTGATACTAGCTAATAGACGTACTGCTACGACACTAGGCGCCGGAGTCCCCGCCGGAGTCTTCGACTCTATAAGGTTCGTAACCACTTCTACCGGCCTCTAGAACCAGGTGGCCAAAATAAGCCATGTTGCGTATATGGCCCGCCACCTTCTACCTTTCTTACACTTTACAAGAAGGGCAGTCTGCTAGCCGAGGATCTTTAATTTCCTTAAAGCTATAAAGAATGATGAAGCAAAGGATCTGCCGGTCGGTACTACTGGCTGCTACTAGGGAGGGCAGCATGTCACTACGCTTTGTCGTGACCAGATCAAGGCTAATGATGGCGAGAGGCTCACTGTCTATAGCTTCGTTACTCACCCTTCGTTCCTGACATTCCCTACCGATATTGAAGCGACTGTGCTGCCGAATTCCTATACTACCGCCGAGATCGATCAACAGATGTCGCCGGAGCATGCCCAGAAGAGAAAAGATATCCTACAGGCGAAGACGGCGAAGACCAAGATATGTCTACCCTCGAGCCGCATGACTCTCCTCGCGCTGGTATTCGGAGGCAATGTATATGTAGATCTGCGCTGACGCGGAGCAGGACCAAAGCATCGAGCATGAAGTTATCATGTATGAAAAGTAAGTGATCTGCCCCGGGACGGCCTTGACAGGTGTGCTAATCCAGATCAGAGTCCATCACGGTTTTGCTGTGCGCGCAGATGAGAATGACAAGCTGGAAGCCGAGGCCGGGAAGGAGGCGGAAGGACAGGCGGTCCGATGGTTCGAGAGATGGTTCACCAATCCACCTCCATCCTGACGAAGGACAATAGACCACACGACAGTGAGTAAACACAGACTTTCATGAGGTCACCTTCTCCTGGATATAAGAAGATCGCAGATCCGTCATCAGGGTAGCATAGTCATCGGGTGTCGCAGTCTCCTCGGAGATCTCTGGCGCCACATACTTGAGCTTTTCGAGCATGAAGTTGGTATCACCCTGCAGCTCAGATGGTTTCCGCACGACCGTGATCCATCGCCAGTCGTTATCAACCTGCCAGTCAGCGCCCTTCGTAAGTCGATAGATAGACACTGCCATCGCGCCCTGTGAGGAAGCTCGATCGTTTTGGAAAGGTACATATCGGATCCAGAATGTGACCCTGCGAAGGACGCCCAGGTGATCAGCATTTAGTCTCAGCCATCGTTTGGCCTCATCTGCCTGGGGACTCTCGGTATGGAGGATGAAGTCGTTGCAGCTGTAATAGGCAGGAAGGCTCTCCGCTCGGACCTGATGGCTGACCAAAGCCAGAGGTGGCGGTATGGCATGCTCGTAGCAGTCTCGTTGATACGGATCGAGACGAAACGTCACGACTGTCTTGTCTGATGCCACGGCGTATTCGTAGATCAGGCTTCGGATCTCCGCTGGCAGTCTTAACAACCGCGAAGTCATGATGTGACTCGTGAGTGCTTTGTGAGAGCGTTTCGCGCTGATCGAGTGAGGTCGAGCGCACGATGGCGTAGCAGACCTTTGTTCCAAGTACTTTCCTTGCATACACATGTGGTTCGATTCTGTGGCCGTCAGAGCTCCGATCCCGGACCTGCCAAGAGTGGTGAAGCTGGAAAGTCAATGGAAGCAGGAGAGCAGGAGAAGGAAAGATGGACGGGAGGCAGACATGCACACGTATAGCCGTGTACAGGCCGAGAATGCGATGTGACCAAGAACACACGCGATCACGATCCTGAAGTGAGTGCACAAGATGAAAATGACGTTTACAAAGATGAGCTGCATGTCAACGTGCTGGGGGTGAAGAGCGACGGACTCGTGCTTGCCCGCGCTCCGATGTTCGAGCTCTTTTGCAGGCGCAGTTCACAGACGCAGACATGCTCCTCTGGCCAACACGCCTTCGATGTGACAGCGCATCATGAAGGCGACAGATATCGCCGCCTTCGCGGGAAGCCAACTGTCGTTGCTCGACAAAGAGCTTCAAGCGGAGCTCGAAGAGACACAGCTATTGACGTCTAAAAACGCACCCATCACGCTACAACGCGCCGGGCTCGCGTTGCTCAACCTCGCGCTGTCGTCGCAGAGAACTGGCTTCGGAGGCAGGACGCTGCTCGAACTCAGTCTTGATCCAGCAGTCTCGAGTTCCGGCGAGCTGCCTGAACATGGCCTGCGCGTGGGTGACATCTGCGCTGTGGCCGAACAGCCAAAAGGCGCAGAGCGTCGAAAAGAGCGAGAAGGCATGGAGAAGCGAGGCGCTGAAGGCGTCGTCACTCGAACACACAAGTCTGCAATCACAATTGCACTTGACAAGGAAGACGTAGACGTGCCGACGGGCAAGTTGTGGCTGTACGTGCACGATGCAACCCGGTAAGTCAGGCCCATAAGCTGATCTGGGGACAATGTAGTGTCAAACTGGCAAACGATGTCACCCATCGACGCCTCGCCCAGACTATGCAGAGATTGCAAAGGATGCAGCCATCGGAACACAGCACACTCACGCAGGTCCTCTTCGGCCAGACGTCCATCTCGCCAGTATCCCACTCCGAGCTCGAGAAGGAGGTGCAGTGGGTTGACGCTGCGCTGAACGACAGCCAGAAGGATGCTATTCGCTTCGCGCTCGCTGCACCCGAGGTCGCTCTTATACATGGTCCGCCGGGCACCGGGAAGACGCACACACTCATAGAGCTAATCCTGCAACTCTTGAAACGCAAACTACGCCTGTTGGTCTGTGGCCCGAGCAACATCAGTGTGGACAACATTGTTGAAAGACTTGGCCCCCACAAAGTGCCCATGATTCGCCTGGGCCATCCGGCTCGGTTGCTTCCCGCCGTCATGTCACACAGCATGGAGGTTCTTTCGCGAACTAGCGATGCTGCGGCCATTGTCACAGATATTCGATCCGAGATGGACGCCAAACAGGCATCGATAAGGAAGACGCGCAATGGTCGGGAAAGAAAAGCCATCTACGGAGAGCTCAAAGAGCTGAGGAAGGAGTATCGGCAGCGCGAAGGACGTGTCGTGAGCGATCTCCTTCGCCGTAGCAACGTCGTTCTGTCTACCCTGCACGGTGCTGGCAGCTATCAGCTGAAAGACCAAAAGTTTGATGTGGTCATTGTGGACGAGGCCAGTCAAGCGCTCGAGGCTCAATGCTGGATTCCAGTGGTACACAGCGGAACATCGAAGCTCGTGCTAGCTGGTGACCATCTGCAGCTTCCGGTAAGTGTATCATGGGAGTCTAGACCTGCTCTACAGCTTGCTGACCGTGTCGCCATCTGTTACAGCCCACCATCAAATCCCAGAACATCAAAGCTGACAAAAAGCCGCTCAAGTCTGCGACTGCCGCAGATGTTGCGAAGCTGACACTGAATGACCGCAAGGCAACTCCAGGCGACTCGAAGCGGACCAAAGAAGATCCAGTCAATCTTGAAACAACGCTCTTCGACCGATTGTTGTCTCTGCACGGTGAGAAGATCAAGCGCATGCTGACGACGCAATACCGCATGCATGAGAAGATCATGCAATACCCGTCGGAGGCGCTTTACGACAGCAAACTCCTGGCCGCAGATGCAGTCAAGGCGAGACTGCTGAGAGACTTGCCTTACGAAGTTCAGTCTACGGATGTCACGTCTGAACCTTTGGTGTTCTGGGACACGCAAGGCGGGGACTTCCCCGAGAAAATCGAAGATGACGAGGGCGGCAGCAAGGGCAAGTCCAGTCTGCTTGCAGAGAGTAAGGTCAATGAGCTCGAGGCACTCATTGTGCAGCGACAAGTCTCCAGCCTTGTCAATGCAGGTGTCAAAGCAGATGATATTGCAATCGTGACCCCTTACAACGGCCAGCTAGCCTTGCTCTCCCAGATGCTGAAAAAACGCTTCGCCGGCATCGAATTGGGCAGTGTCGATGGCTTCCAAGGTCGCGAGAAGGAGGCCATCATTGTGAGTCTGGTTCGAAGCAACCCAGAGCACGGTACGTTTTCGAAGGGTACCAGGCATCGAGCAGTGTCTGAGACTATGGTGTACATGGAGCGCATCGTGAGCGCATATCTCACGCGGTGCACCGCACCATAGTCTAAGACACCTGCCACGTGGTTCTCGGGTATAGCTAACACTCTTCTGTTTGTAGAGGTCGGCTTTCTAGGCGAGAAGAGAAGGTTGAACGGTGAGTCTGACCTGCCGCTGGCTTTGCTGCTACACGCCGTGGCCTACTCGTTGAGCTGACCTGACGTTTTGACAGTCGCAATGACGCGACCTAAGCGCCATCTCTGTATTGTTGGCGATTCTGAGACTATCAGCAAGTAAGTCTACACACCTACTAACCTATCCTTGACTGCCGTTTGTCGTCGTACAAGTACACGCCTATTGTATGCGTTGGTGTACACAGCCGCATCCGGCAGTACGACGCAGGTACGAGCTCGCGAGATGAGGTGTGCAACCCTGCTAACCTTTTTCTCGGTACAGAGGATCAAAGTTCTTGCAAGCTTGGATGGCATTCCTCGAAGAAAATGCAGACTTGAGATACCCAGACTTGTCTGAGCTGTCGCAAGGCGATGAATGAGGATGGTGAGCATGACAGGCGGTGTGGTCACCGATAATATTCGAAGTGCATTGCGATTCGAGCACGAATCATGCGGATGCTGGGTTTCGAAGTGAAGTCCAGCAAGCTGAGAAGAGGTGCAAGAAAGGGTGTCGTCGACTGTGCCACGCCATGGCCAGAATGGAAAGCCGAGCCGGCTAGAACCAGCGAATCATGTGGCTATTCCCGGCGACCGCGTGTCAAGCGTGAGGCTTGCCGACCTATAATGGCAACGGTTTTGCCTCATCGGGGGGTTGTGCCTGTTGTCTCGACATGTATGTATTCAAACCAGGTGATGTGCCGTGATGTACTCTTGTATGCGTGATGTCCATCATGTCCGCGGCCAGGTGGGTTGCGCAACATGCCCACCTGCAGTCTGTCAGCGACGCGGCGAGCACGAATCAGGTCGCGCGGAGCACGTGCGCAATCACAGCAAGAGCAATAGCCTGCGAAGTGGAGCAAGCGAACGTGGTTTAGACTCAGGCGAAACGCGCCCTTGCTGTCAGCTGTTTGCCCGCCGATGGACTAACGGGGCTACGGTACTGATCATCAATGCGGCACGCCGAAGTCTATCGTGGGCTGATCCTATCGTCGTGCTGCAGCTCCATGTACTGTAGTCTGTGCGGGAGCTTGTTGAGCATTCAGGGCCATTCAGGCACAGCGGCCGTTTCGAAGCGTTGTCCGCAGGCGCAGGCTACAGCCTACTACAGTACATGTGCAGGCTGCGGCGTGCCCCCTAGCCTTAGCCCCATATCGTTGCAATGCAAGGACGAACTGCAGTCCCGTGCTGAAGCCTGAAGCAGATGGCCTGCTCCGGACTGGACTCCCATGATCATACCCGGGCTATGTACACACCGCTCCGGCTCCTTCGTGTCTCACATCCTCCTGCGCTGTGCTGCCGCTTCCTCACCTCACTCCTCATCCACCCTCTACACCCGCATCCGTGGAGATCTTGATGCCTGACCTGTGCCTCCCCAGTCGGCATCAATCCCCTCTCCGCACAGCTTGATCTTCGCGAGCTAATAACAGCCTCGAGCCACCCTCTGCACACACAGACACACGTCCCTCGCTTACTCGAGGCCTGCACGGCTTGGTAGCGGAGGTCGTGGTCGTCGGCCACCTGTTTCCACACGTCGCCGTGGCCGTGGCGTGGCGTGACAGACTGATCTACTACTTACTTGACCACCGAGTCGCCATTCGCTTGCAGCTGCACCCAGCCCACCACTGTCTTTACCGGACAATCATCAATCGTTCACACTCTGAGTTTGCACCTACTCCGGCCTTGCACTTGATCGCGACATTTGGCCTGCATGCATGTGCCCTTGCTGACCGATGGATCATTACAAGGACAGTGGCTATAGTGGTACCCGCATCTCCTCGACCAAGCCCTTTGAAGGTGGACCGAGCCTCGATGGTATTGCAGTGCAGTCGCCGTCACGCTTACGGAAGCACAAGTCGAATGCTGGCATGCGTAGCGTAAGCCATGGGCAGGTATTCAGCACTGGGGACGTGAGGAGCGATGGAGCAACCGCTGGCGGTTTTGGAGACGGAGCGAAGGCACGGAAGGGATCCATTCGAAATGCAGTCCGAAAGATGTTTGGCAGGAGGAGAGACGTTGTATCGCAAGGCCCAGAGACTACTTCGTTTGGCCCAGCTTCTAGACACACCTACCACAGGAGCGAACCCACTGCCCTCGTGTCGCCCGCCGAGGTGCCAGAGCCCTTCGTACAGGACAATGACTTGATGGAGCGCACCCTGGCAGCTCCGTATCAAGCAGTGCCGTCTCCGTCCTTCCACCAACCGACAGCCTCCCCATATGCTCTCCAGTTTCCCAACAGCGTGAGGCTGAAGCCAATGGATCTGGGCAACCCCTTCATGGGGCCTCCCGGCCAGCCTCGAAGACGGAAAACGCTACCGAGCATCATACTGGCCGAGCGAGATGCGAAAGCATTGGCGGAGGCCGTCCCAGAAATGGTAGCCGACACGCCCAACGGCGCGAAGTTTGAGCATACTCGAGTTATGCCAGTACCCAAGCACACTCTGAGCCAGATCAAGAAGGCTCGGAGGAAGTCGAGAAGCGCCGACGATCTGCAAAGTGCGTCGAATGCGAAAGAGAATGCAGTCAGAAAGAGAAGCGAAGAGATCAAATACTGGCGAGAAAGCTTTCAGCCAGACGTGCTACGCGCAAGTGGCTTCACGACGCACCGGCAGCCTGTGGATCGAGATGAGCAAGATCTTGTAAGACAAGCGACAGATGAGCACCAGGACGACAGGACAACCATGCCGCAGGTCACAGATTTCAGTAGTGCTGCAGCTTCGAGGCCCGGCACAATGAGAAGCAGTCCGCCTTCTCGCGGTGGCCACGGCATAAGCGCAAGCGAAGGCGACATACGGCCTTCTTCAGGTTTTGGCACCGATATGAGCAAAGACCTCGAGGACCGTGTAGCGAAGCTGGAAGCTGGCTTGCACAACTTCCAGCGCTCGCTCCAGCGTCTGGCCGCCGAGCGGAACAGAAGGACCATCATCATGGGCGAGCTCGCGCCGCAACGATCTTCCAATGACATGCGCAGCCCAAGCATGCTAGCCGAGACTCTTGCAGATGACCTAGAGCCGTCTGCGTATGAGTACCAGTATGGTCACACATTACGGCCATCGACCTCGCCGCAGCCGCCGCTACCACCGGAAGTGCAGGGCTCTGTGGAGGATCCATTTGGTCCTGAGCTCCCCACGACTGGCGCGGCGCCGTCCACGGCTGCCAATTCAATGCCAGCTCGCATGTCTGAACGTCTCGCAGCAGACCGTCCGACAGAATCATTTCGCATGCCTTCTCCACTCAATTCTCATCCACCTACGCAGGAACCGCCCATGCCTATGCGAATGCCCGCTCCAGCACCCCCTCCAGCGCCGGCACCAGCCCCAAGCTCGGGCAGCATTCGCACGACAACCACTCAGCCATACACTTTCAACTCCCTCTATCAAATGCTCGCAGACGAACGTTCAGCCCGGCGGAAACTTGAGAACCAGCTCAAGAGCCTCCGTAACGAAATTAGCGACCTCCATACGCAGGTCAACTCCTCCAATATCCAAAGTACTCGGAGCAGTTACATGCTCGCCGGCTCCTCCAGCCGCCTGCAAGACATGCTTCGAGAAACGGAGTCGAGCACCAGTCCACCCAGCGGAGGCTCTGTCAGATCAGCGCAGCGGCATTCTGGCCTCTCTGCTGTGGGAAGCGCAGCACCTGTTGTGAGCAGGTTCAGCGGATCGGAGAGTGAAGCAGGCGCGATTGAGGAGCATTATGACGAGCTTCCTACACCACAGGACGCATATCGAACGCCGCGAGAGGAGCGATCGAATTTCAGTCTGAGGGCCAACGTGGAGTCTCTTAATAAGAATGGGGACATGTTTTGATGCGCGTATGAACGTGAATGATTTCATGGGCACGGTGAGACTTTTCGATGGTGCACGGCGTGCATGCATATGTTGTTGCATTTTCCTGTTCGTGCTCTGGAAGGGTCTTTTATTCTGTACGGTATGTCGATACCCAAGTTCTTGTATCTAATTTTGACGCCCTTCTGGGCTTGGTGCCGGACCGCTTGTAGCGAGTAATGCCATTTCTTGCCTCCGGTATCATGTACGCCTTGCATAGGGCCCGTGGTAGAGGTAGCGAGGTACGAAGTCTCATCCACCTTGAGCATCCCGTCGCTCTGCATCGCCGACAGCACGCGCCTTGCTAGCCTGCCTCCTGGCTGCTCTACGGATGTTGTATTCAGGTCCCCATAGGAGGATCTGCTATGTTGTCAGCGATCCTATGCCCCAATTCTTGACAATCGATGGGACAACTTACATGACCATCTCTCTGGAATACTGCCGACTGCAGCGCAGCCATGATGGCCGACCATCTCTTGTCAGCCTGGGCTCCTTCGTATCCTTCACTGAGGTAGAAAGCCCTGTCAAGGCTGAAGTCTTCCAGAGCAGCCTCGATACTGTCGATTCCGACCGTTTTGTGCAAAACAATTGCCAAGCACTCTGTTATATCGAGGCCGAAAGTGGACACTGGATCTACACGTGAATGCTCGTTAGCCACGATCATTGAACCAGGCAGGGGTCGTCCATGGTAGGATCTCAGTGGCTTGACTCTCAGGGTAATCACCTTCGTTCCAGACCAGGCTCCGTATTACATGGCCATGCGCACGGAATGTGTCGTGATCAACCAATAGCTGCACTTCTTCCGTCCTCCAAATCCCAGAGACTACCGGGACCAGCCTGGCGAGAGCGTTGCGAAGATTGTAGAGCTCAATGTTGCGGCAAATGAAGTATACGTTGGGAGCCCACGCTGGCCCTTCGCTCTCGTGGTATAGCTTAAGATCGTTCCGCAACTGTCGGCAGGTCTGGGTCAGGGGATGCCCAACAGTGCTGTGAGTATCAGGCTGGAGTTCGTAGATAACGACTGGGCTGGGTTCCCGAACGATGAGATCCGTGTAAATCGCGTTGCGAAGTTCACCTGGGAGTCGCAAGAACGGCGAGTCCTGTGTCATGATGGGGAGCATGCTGTCCAGAATCTGCTGTCCAGAGTGTGCGGTATGTGCGCTGGAAGTTTTGTAATATTGATGAGATGAACAAGTGTTATGTAGGCAATGCGGCGACCAAGGTCAGAACAGCGTGGAATGTTGTAGTGACCTATGTAGCCACGTTGGATGGTCAGCTGCTGAGGATCCCCGTTGTGGCTTTCCACTAGTGAACATGTCCTCCTTCATGTAGGTCGTCAGGGTCTCAATGTTTGCATTAGTAAATCACGCACCAATGGCACCCAATTGTGTCAGCAGTTGATGGATCTCATTTTCGAAATTCTGTCGAATCGTGATAAAGGGCGATGGCGCCGTCGCACTGATGGTTTTGTACACAGCACCATGCGCCACGCTATGCTCCTGGCAATCCACAAATGTGCACAAAGTCTGCCCGCTTCTAGTCCCGCTTCAAGTTATGCCTTCGTCTGTCCTTCGATCATTGGCGATTGTCGACTACGAGACTCTGGGGTCTCGGCATGGACGGCTTTGCTTCCCTTCTCGCGCCACGTGCTTACCGCAGGAATGTTAGCATACACGCGTTCCTCTTCGGTCTTGTACGCTCGGGGCGTCAGCTTGATCAAGGTGTGCAAGGGCACTTCCATCCATGGCGACTTGTCCTGCGGTAGTCCCATGAAGTAAGCGTAGATGCAGCGAAGGACGGCCTGATGTGTGATTATCAGAATGTTCTCTGAGCGCTCCAGCTCCATGATGATGGGCTCAAGGCGGATCACGACGTCTCGATAACTCTCGCCTCCGAGATAACGATAATTGTACTTGTCCTCGTCACGCGCCTTGAAGTCCTCGGGAAACTTTTGCTCGATCTCGGAATAGGTAAGTCCGTCACAAACTCCAGAATCCAGTTCATCAAGCGCTTTCCAGCTGAGCTTTTCGTATGGCAGGTATCGTGCCGTTTGGGCGGTTCGCTTTAAAGTCGATGTCCAGACGGTCAATGGTCGGTCACCCGCGGACTGCTTGACAAGTTCGGGCAATTTCTCGGCGTACATCTGTCCACGAGGTGACAGATCTGCGTCACCACCAATTTGACCTCCCAGGTTGTACATCGACTCTCCGTGCTGCACGAGAGGTCAGTATCTTTCCATCAACAGTACTTCTGACTGAAGGACTCACCCTGCTGATCCAGATCGATCTTGGCTTGATGTGGAGGTTCATCAAGTAGTAGACCACTCTTGACTGCAAGTAATCCTGCAGTCGGTTGATGATGACTTGCGAGCCCACGTCAATGATCTTGCAATATGTCATGTCTGCCTCGTCCTCATCCAGCGTCTCGTATACACGCTCGTACATCTTGATACGCTCTCTAAAGTCCTTCGCTGCCTCCTCTGGGTCTTGCCCTTCGTAGTCCGGACTTGTCGTCTTCACCTCCAGGATATTGCTCATGATGATGTCCTCATTGTCGCATTTGCTCTCTACAAACAAAGTCTCGATTCCCTCAGCATCGCATCGCTCTTTGATCCATCGTCGACGGGCTTTGGTGCTATTTGTTGCGTCCAGGATCGCGATGAGGTTCTCGGGATGCTTGAACCACCTCACCATGTCGGCGACTGCGGCCTCGGCAGCGGCCTTGCGTAGCCGCTCGCCCTCCTTGTTCGAAGTGTCGAAGAAGGATGCGTGAGGTTGCGGGGTTGCTGTGCGCCTGTAGTTGCCGACGTTGAAGCACTTGGCTGTGATGCTAAGCCAGCCAAGGTAACGAACGACTGAGGCGGTCAGTACTTCCAAGCGGTCGGGAGGGAGACGATGCAGCAAAGAAGCATACCTTTCTGTGCGATCAGACTCTTGCCCCGCGCGGGCAGCCCTACCATCACAACACATATGCGCGTCTCTTCGACCTGCACGCCGACGCCGTTAGTCTTTGCGTTTGAGGTTGCCCGCGTGCGCACCGAAGGACGCATGAATTCTCCGGGAGTCAGCTGGTTGAGGTTTGGCCGGTACTGATCACCAGCACCGTTGGCGTTGGCGTCGCCGTCGCCATTGGGTGCTGGGGTCGCGGAAGGCATGGTGATGGTGGGGTGAGGGGGTGGTGTAGGAATGGAACTCCTGCCGAAGCTCAGATGCAGCGGAGGTGCAGTGATTGTGTGGGTGCTTGCTGCAAGGTGAGGTGATGGTCGAAGCAGTGTTGTTTTCCGCGGGATCGATCTGGCGGGCGCAGAAGCAGAAGCAGAAGCCGACGGTAGCGCTACAGGCGATTCTGGCGTCGGGGGGTGGTGGTGGGGTGGGTTCGATACCAATGCAGCGGTCCAGTGGTGAGGATGGGTCAGGCTCAGGCTCGCAGCTGCCGCATTGCAGGAGGGGCAGGCATGCAGGTATGGGGAGCCTGGAGGTAAGCGCAGAGGGCAGAGGGGTTCTGTCTTATGAGCTAGACTACATGTAAAAGCACGACGGCTGCTGCCAACCCATGCGTGTAGTGTAGTGTAGTGCCGTGTCGTGTCGTGCGCGCAAGTGCATGTGTTCTGCAGACTGTGCAATGCACTCCAAAGTGACGCGCTTCGTTCGCTTCGGTCCGGAGCAGTTCATGTTCTAGACTATGTTCTCGACGACGAAGAAGACCCGGGAGTCTCACAGCGGTGCATCCCGTTGTCCATGCATGTATGATGTATATGGTCCATACATGTATACGTGTAGCGTTGATGACACCAGTACGTGAGGAACACGAGACGTTCACTACTACTTACAGCAAAGGCGTCCTTCGCCCTCGCCCTCGCCCTCGTGCTCGACGTCGAGCGGTCGCGAGTGTGCTTTGCAACACTGCCGTTCATCTTCGCTTGTCCGACGTCTTCTTACTTGCAACTCACAAACAATATGCCCCCCTTGCACAAACGCTCGGTGATGCGTGTATCATCCAAACACAGAATGAAGCGCGAAACAAGACGTGAGGTCAGCACATCCACGGACGACGTTCGCCGCTGGGCCAGGACGATCCTCGCACTGCCATGCCCTCACGCACGTGCCGGAGTCGTTGGGAGCCAATCATGCTTATCGTAGTCAAGGCACGTTGCTTGTTGCTTGTGCATCGCCGCCATGCTCTCCAATCTGCACTGTCCAACGCAATGCGCCGCAAAAGATTGGCAGGCCTAGCAAGAGAGTCATGGTCAGTGACAGACCTCACAAGCGCAGAAGAGTAGGGCGCTTGTGCGAGCTCCATGTGCTTGGCAAGATCCTTACCTGCTTACATAGCCTTCGAGCTGACCACGTCTCTTACACTCTCTTCCTCCACGGCACCTCTGACCGTACTTCAACTGCTGGAGGCCCATTTGCTCAGTACAGTACTCGAGAGCGGAGGGAGAGCAGCAGGCATGGCGAACTCGGTTGAGCAGCTCAAGATACGACCTTTCTTGCCCGAGGACGAACATCAAATGTTCACCATCTTTAGTGACACGGCACTCCAAGGACTACACGATGCTGGCGAAGAATCCATCCGGGTTCGCTATCACATATGGTGCCGACCATACATCATGCTATGCCCGCAGCACTGCTTCGTCCTCGACGACAATGGGCTAGCAGTTGGCTACATCATCAGCACAGCCGACTCAGCCAGCTTCGTCAAACAGTGGCTCGATCAATACATTCCCTTCTTACAATCACATGACATCGTGAGACCCGGTCCTGATGTTGACACCACAAAAGAGGATAGTGTCGCTGCCTTGAGAGAGATCGCCCACACACCCGGAGAGCAACTACTGAAGGACCGCGACCTCGTAGACACGTTTCCTGGTCACTTACACATCGACATCAGACCTCGATGGCAAGGCGTAGGTATGGGGAAACGAATGGTCTTAACATTTCTTGATCACATGAAGCGAAGCGGCTGCGCAGGCATGCATCTGGGTATGGCCGCATCCAATGCCAGCACCGGTAAATTCTATGAACGTTTCGGCTTTGAACAATATACCAAGGTGGAAGATGGTACTATCATGGTCAAGAGTCTGCAAACTTGACAAGGTATGACTAGATCATGCTTACCACCATGGTTTGCCTGGTTGCGTGATGAGCAATGCTTCTACGGCCATATTCACGGCCGCCGCAACGCATCCAAGAGGCCCGAGCTATAATTATTACAACTCCCGCCTTACAACCACTGGCCAACAACAATGTCTCCAGCGAACGCATCGAGGCGTTCTCTCAATACTGGCCCCAGGACAGCTCGCAGTGAGGCACAAGCACTGGCGCGAGGTGAGACAGCAAGCTATCTCGACCCCAGACAGACTTTTGAAGAATCCTTGCCGAACGAGCAGCGCCTCTCGTCAGGTCGTCACGCATCTAGTGGCTTTGCAACCCACCTCTTGAATCCCTATGGGTACACTGAGAATGCTGGTGAAGCAGGTGAGATCTATGTTGGACCTGCCCCTCCAATCTCTTACCAGCAGACTCTGCCAATTTCAGCGCCAGCATCAGCAGCGCCTATCCAAGATATCGAAACACCAGCGGCAGCGGTAAGTAGGAGGCCCGACAATGCTGAGCACGGCGATGCTGGATGGGTGCCTATCGGGAACTACCAAGAGAGCGACCAGGGACCCGCTCAGGCAACTGCTCCACAGCACGGACCTCACATCAGGCCGGGCTTGCGCGGCCTAGTGGGAGGTTTCGTAGCGTTGGCGCGCAGAAGACCTCATGTTCGAGATGACACTCCGGCCCGCCTCGAGCTTCTCCGTCGAGCAGACAAGTTCTTCAACGACGGCTTCGTCGGCAAGCATGGGAGGCTCAACAAGGGGAAAACAGCTCTGTTCGGCCAGGAGATCGAGAGGATGGAAGAAGCGAAGCTGAAACAGGTGTGATCGAGTTCCAAGAGTACTCTGTTGCTGAACGTTGCGATGGCTAGGAACTAGCGTCTGGAATGTCCTGTCGGTTCAGAAGCCCCAGACCAGAACCAAATCCACAAGAACCGACCCCGCTCCTCTTCATCACCATCACAGCCCAGCAACGGAGACCAATCCCAGCACGGCCACTATAGGCCCATAGCCCCAGTGATTCATCTCTCCAGACCCTACCAAGCTTTTACAAACATATCCGTCGACACCAGCAACCCCTCCGGCCGCAATCAAGATCCATCCAAGCGCCGGCCGTGTCCCAAAGTATGCTGCGGCATAGATGGCAATGCCCATGAAAACGTCGCGAACGCCATAGACTATCGAGAGGGCATCGACTGCAAGCTTTGCATCTTTTTGAAGCACTCCGTCAGGGTAGGCAAGTTCGAAGAAGGAGAGTGCGGAGGCTGGATTGAGGATGGCATTGGCGCCGAAGGCGATGAAGATGGTTCCCAAGACGCTTGCGGCGATGCGGAGGACGGGAGTTGAGGAGAGCGGCATCGTGGTGAACTTGGTAGTGTAAGATGTGTGATACTGTGTCATCAGTTGCGCGTACTGTGTGCCGCCTGTGTCCTACATGTATGTGAAGACGAGGGCGTGGTGTTTTATGTCGTGAGCGAACACGCGCTGAACCCGAAGCTCCGGATGTCACGAAGTCCAGCCACGGCCCACACGTGCACAAGCCCGTTGCACGCGTCATGTTCGTGCTAGCGTGCATGATTCAATGCTTCCAGAATTTCATGTTTGTTGCTCCATAGACGCTGTTCCATCGACAACACTGGTATGTCGGCTACCAACTCAATGCTACGGAACGCGGATTCTATATGGCGTACAAGAGCTACCTTTGCGGCCGCCACGCCCGCGCGACGGGAAGGCATTGCACAGCGGAGATGCTTTGCTCGTGTGGTGGATCTGGAGCTGGAGGACATGGAAGGAAGAGGCGGGTGGCAGGATGAGCGTCACGCACCTCCAGCAACAACGAGGCGGACGGGACGGGCTAGTCACGCCTATATGGGCGTTATCAGCACGCAGTCACCAAAAATTACCAAGATCCAGGAATTGATCTCGAACATCAAGCCTGAGGCTATGCGAGCTTCGACGCGGCCAACTAGCCATCCCTCGCTGTTGACCGTGTTGACCACTCCAAGCTATGCGAAGCACGCATTGTCCTCAGGACTACCCACAGAGATCCTTGAACGGTTTGGCGACAACCCCACGCGTTCGAAGCCTTTGGATGCCATTGTTGCCGTTGTCGACCGGCTGCCACTGCCAGCTGGATCGCTGAAAGGCACCGAAGGTCTGGCATATGCCTTCGCTCCAGACCCAGGCCGGCAACTCAGCTCGACGCCAGTTCCGTTGAACACGTCGGCTCAGAAGCCTGGCACATTGAGCTTCGCACTACCGCCGGTCGCAGAACTCACATCCGTGAAGCCAAGGAACACTGTGACCACTATTCAGATTCCTTTAGCACAAACTATATTTTCCAATGGACTTCCTTCCACTTTGGTACACAGCCACTATCATTTTGACCCTCTCAGTGGCGCCCTCCGCAAGTCCGCTTCCCAGCGTCTGGAGTCGCAGACGCTAGATCTTTACGTAGGCAGCCAGCCGACCGAATTGGCGGCAAGCATACCATTGATACCCCTGACCCCTCTTCGTGAGGTGCAGCACTCAATGGGGAATATCATTCAAAAGGTGTCTCTGAGCCAATTCCCTGAGCGCTCTCTTGAATCTGAAGTTCCGAATGGACGCAAGGCTCACGGTCTAGCCAGGGCCGAAGATGAGCAGCCTACACTAGTTCCTGCGTCGCAAGAGTTGGAAGAAGCGGTTTCGGACTATTTCAGATTTGTCGGCATTGCGCCGCAGCCCGTGCAGGTCTGGGCTGTCATATTGACAGCCTCAGCTCGTGAAAGCATCAATCGGCGAGCAGGTACAGACGAGGTACACAAAGCAACCAAGCGTCTCCTGGCCTCAGAAGAAGAAGGTGTGCGGCAACAGTGGGCATCAACTGGTATCGAGCGTGGCCTGTCCTCCGCCATTCTGGAGGTTATCGGACAGGGAGGCAGACTATGCAGAGTGCTGTCAGGGGGCGGAGGATGGGGAAAGAAAGCAGGGCTCCTCAGCCTCGATCCGGATGTTGAGTACAGTACACGAGATCTCCGTGGCGAGACTGGCTGGAAATTTGATTTCGAAGGCGATGATTCCTTTGAAGCGGTTCAAAGACAACGTAGAGAAGCGCTTGGCGAGATTGTGAGGGAGGGTGATGGTGTTATGTTTTTGTTGGCACCCAAGGATGTTCAGCGTGACGCACTGGCACCTCAGAAGTCACAAAGCACACCGGGTTGTGCTGTCACTTTGGGCGTCGTGCCATCTAGCATCAACGAGTATGCTAGCTCTTCGCCCAGCGACAACGGTCATACGTCCAAGATCGCTAACGAGCTTGAGCATCATGCAAACTTCTTTGGGATGTTGTCTGAAGGTGGACTGGCAATCAGTGTCACCGGTCCAAGCGACAATGTTTTGACGCAAAGCAAGATGGACGTTCCGTTCCAGCAACTTAGCGTCATTGAGAAGGGTGAGTAGAATGTGAGCCCCAAGCTTCCAGGCCAAACATTGCGACTCTACGACTTGGCCTCGCCAATCAGGACCAGACCTGCTGAGATCGCTCTGCATGAGACAGAGGATGTCGCTCGAAAGCCATCGCAAATTCTGCTCCCGTCGAATAACCTGGTACCACGAGCATCCATAAATATGTCACGACCGTCGGATCTCAAAATTGACAAGGGCGGGGGATTCGGCAGATGGACCAGAAAGCACATCCGCACGTGATGCCGAACGAGAACCTCGGTCTTCGATGTTCCGCGGTTATGGATCGCCCCCAGTTGAGTTTCGTTTCTCGTCCACGACAATGGCGAGTATTGAGCATCAAATGAACGAGAGGCAGGACGCGATTGCAGCATGATGCTATGATATGTCGAGCACCTGGGCAAGCAGCAACAAGACATACATTCTCTTACACGAGCGCTTCGATATGGCATCTAAGTCCAAGTCGAGCTACCCACGGGTGCTGATGTTCGACATCGGCGGCGTCTGCGTGCGTAAGAGCATCCCGATCGAGCGTCGTTCAGTTTGGATCTAATGATCGATTGGCAGGTCGTGTCACCCTTCCAAGCAATCCTTGATTACGAAAAGAGCAAGAACATTCCGCTTGGCTACATCAATTTCTGCATCTCCGCTTCAGCTCCAGACGGCGCCTGGCAAAGATTGGAACGCGGCGAGATCCTTCTCGACGATGGCTTCTTCAAGCATTTCAAGTCGGACCTGAGCAACGAGCAACGCTGGCGAGAGTACTACGCGCGATCGCTCGCCAAGTCGAAGAAACAGAGCAAAGGCCAAGCCGTTGAAGAGGCAGCATATCAAGTTCCAGCCGTGCCCGACATCGACGCGGAATGGCTATACTGGGAAATGATGCGGATAGCAAGGGAGCCTGATCCGTCTATGTGGCCCGCATTGCAAAGGCTGAGGGCAGCCGCGGACAAGAGCAACGGACAACTGATTCTTGCAGCGTTGTCGAACACGTCAATATTCCCGCCAGGACATCCTTTTAGCGATGACAAGACGCCTGAAGGAAGACAGAACAAAGAGTTGAAGGGAGTGTTTGACATTTTCGTCAGTAGTGCCCACGTCGGCATGCGGAAACCAGCAGAGGATATATATCGATATGCTCTCACGAGATTGCATGAGTATGTGAAGCTAAATGAGATTGGAATGGGCGTAAGAGCGCAGGACATCACGTTTCTGGATGATATTGGTGGAAACCTCAGGACTGCGAAGAAGCTCGGGATGAATACCATCAAGGTAGAGCTTGGGAGAGCTGATAAGGCTGTGGCAGAGCTGGAGAGCATAACTGGACTTGTTCTGAAGGACAACAGAGCCAGACTGTAGGATGGTATGTGCCAGCTGGCGTTGAAGAGCTGCAAACACAACACCGTTGCGAGCGGAACGATGTTAGTGTTGATGCCAGCTTCGCCGAGATACAAGCCACATCAGCTTTGGACACGGTCTGCACTCGACCCATCGGATGGCTCGTTGACTTGGTGTCGAGCATAGTCCTTCGGTTCATTTTGCGCAGCTACAACAGTCTCTGAAAGCACGATTCAATACGAACCTCGATCTCAATTACAGTCATCAAATTCTTTCGCACGCAGCACAACCTCATCCACGGCAATTGTAAGAACGCGTCTGCCGAAACCTATTGACAGCCCACAGCGGGGCAGCCAATTGCCCCACATTAGTGAGGGACAATGTCTGCAAGGTACACGGTGGAAGAGACGGTGTAGGTGTTGAACGGAGATGATGTGAAGATCTTATATAGCTGTTGGTTCGCACCTTGATGAGCCTCGTAAGCTCTATCACTGATGACCTTGCACACCATGTCTACCAGACCGCAATTTCCACCTTTCCGTGCCGAGCATTTGGGCAGTCTTCTTCGTCCCTCGAGACTTCTGGACAAACGCCATGCTATCCAGCAGAAGAGGGATACCGAAGACGGACTGCTTGATTTGGAGAACCAATGTATTGACGAGGTAGTCAAGATCCAGCTTGACTGCGGCTTCCGCGCCATTAGCGATGGCGAGTATAGGTAAGAGTGGCCCTTGGATCCGCTCAGCGTTTGAGCTCATATGTTTGGTAGACGACACATGTTCTGGGGGACATTCTTTCCATCACTGAACGGGTTCAAGGAGATCTCTGGTTCCGAAGTCACCATTGATCTATTTCGAGAATACGTTCCAGATCTCGCCGCGTTTCTCGAGGAGGAGAAAGTGCCTGGAGAAAGCATCATCTGCGTTGGGAAGATCAGCCACACGGGCAAGAGCTCGTACATTGATCAATACGAGTATCTTAAGAAGATTACACCAAAGGAACGCCATGGCGAGATCAAATTGACACTTGCAGCCCCGAACTGGTACCACTTGCGATACAGGGAAGGAAAGGCTTATCCCAAGGAGGTGTACACCAGCGATGAGGAGTACTTTGCTGATATTGCCACCGCATATCGTAAAGAACTTGAGATCCTCTATGCAGCCGGTGTTCGGAATGTTCAAGTAGATGATCCGAACCTGGCCTGTAAGTCTTCCGACCACATGAGTTGATAGAAGAAGAACAAGCTGACAAGCTGTGGCTAGACTTCTGCTCCGAGAAGATGATCGAGGGCTGGAAGAAGGACGCTGCCAACACTCGATCCATCGACGACCTTTTTGATGCGTATATCTCCTTCTACAATGATTGCTTTCAACGTCCGTCCGATCTGCATTTAGGCATTCATCTTTGCAGAGGTAACTTCGTCAACTCTCGCCACTTTTCGGAGGGTTCTTATGATCGAATCGCGAACAAGCTGTTCCACAACCTCGACGCTTCAACATATTACCTGGAGTACGACACATCCCGTGCCGGTGGCTTTGAGCCATTGAAATCCTTGCCAAAGCATAAGAACGTGATCCTCGGCGTGATTACCAGCAAGTTTCCGGAACTCGAGAACAAGGAAGAGATGCAGCAGCGAATCTATAAGGCTGCTGAGTTTGTCGCTGCCGGAAGCGGTCAGAGCAGGGAAGATGCGCTCAAGCAGCTCGGTGTGAGCCCACAGTGTGGATTTGCAAGCCACGAGGATGGTAATCTGCTGTCTTACCAAGACATGGTGAAGAAGCTGCGGCTCGTGCGCGACATTGCAGATAACATCTGGCCGGGCGAGCCTTGAGACCACTGTCCAGCTTGTTGAGGTGCAACTCTCAATGCATGTGAGATCATTGTTGGTATGGTAGCCGCACTTCAATACTCGAGGAATTTCAGCTCATCCGTGACGATGCATTGCCGCGCCAGGGGAACCTCGAAGAACCTGATGCTGCGATATATCGATGCTGTATTGTCTAACATATGGCAGACTGTTTTTCGGTGCATGAATCCTCGCTTTGGAGTAGGCTTTCCCAATGGGGATCTCAGCCACCAATCTCTTTCACTGCCAGAGACGATATGCCTGGATAGAGTTCCTGTACACTGCTGAAGCCGGCGAGGTGCAAGACCATCAGTGCGAGCGCAGCTATACTTAGGACTATACATAGCATGACTAGCCACACGGGCTCGTTGTGCTTCTTGAAGTTCGACCTGATCAGTTCGGAGACCAGGTCTGTGTCTGGAAAGTCCATTGCGACTATACCATAATGCTGTCTTCCGACTCGTGTTCGTAGCCAGTTATGTAGTCTGACATTGATGCCATCGATCCATCTGAACTGATAGTATCCTCCAGTGGCAATGGCACGTGGAGTAAGCTGGTAGTAAAAGTTGAACTCATAAGCGCTCGTGAAATTGATGTACCAGTGCCCTGGGTCCAGATCTTTCGACGCACGCTCGAGTAGTCCTGAAACGTCTCCACCTTTGATAGCTACCAAAGCGGGCAAAGACTGAGGATCGGAGAAACTGTAGTGATCTTGTATGGTTAGCTGGACCATGTTCTGCGTGGTGATGGTGAATGGAACACTTGGATTGTCCTGCCACTGCGTCACATCAATACCGTATGCCCAGAGATTTGGTCCACGATACCTCCGAAAGAGCTGTATCTTGCCTCGAAGTTCGCCCAATGTTGGAGTGGTGTTCGCGGTGCGCCAGCGCTCGGATCTGGTCGAAACACAGGCGAAGATAGCTTGCGCGAAGTGCACAGTGGACCTTTCCGATTCTCGGTCTTCCTTAATTTGTACGATGATGGCCTCCGTGGGATGTGCGTCTAGCCATTTGTAGATGGTGTTCATCACCTCGGGCAATTTCAGGCCCAGCAAAGCCGCTCCATGAACCATTTCTGCAATATCATCTACAATGCCGCAACGGAGGTCGAAGTATCGTATGCCTGCATCGAGCTGCTGCTCCATAGTCATGCTTTGAGTGGCAATGAATGGCCAAGGGCGAGTAAAAGCAGCGCTGTCGTGCGTTCCCGGGATCGACAGTGAAGACAGGAGAAGGTCATCATGCAGGCCGGACATCCAGCTTGAGCTTCCAGGGGCTCGTTGAAGTACAGCAAGCAGGTCTTTTGCCTCATCGCGGGAGCGCTGACCTCTCTCCAACCCATCATCACCTTCGACACTGCTCCACGATGAGTTCCCCATAGCGAATTGACCGCAGCGTATGTGCAGGCAGCCGCGGGATACCACTAGGTGTCCAAGCCACCCTTTGCCATCGCACCCGCACGTATCTTGAACGAAAGGGGATCTGACGTTAGTGCGTGGTCATGTGAAGAGAGACCATCATGTTGGGGGGAAAGAGTGAATGTGAACGGCTCGAAAGGAGTAGGGACATGTAAAAGTACTGGGACGGACAGCTTAAATGTTTCTCCGAACAACCGACTGCAGATACATGTAAACAACATCTCCCGTATTCCACCACCGTCACCACGAACATGTGACTTGATGTCGCCCAGGACGATCATCGACCATGTCTTCGCGCCCAGCAGCTAGCGTGCGCCGCTCCACCAAGACGGAGTATATCGAGACCGTGGGTGGCCGGTGAAAATGCTCCGCCGCAGCAACACAACATGCTGATCACTCTGCAGGACACGGGTAACAAGATCTCACGTCGAGCTCACATCGACGGCAAGCAGAATATCATGCTTGGTGGCAGGACGGTCATCATGGCCGACGTGCACATGCGAGGCGATCTGTGCCGACTGCCAGAGCCCGCACCCGAAGGAGAAAAGCCAAAGACACCCCCCACAGCCATCAGCATTGGCAAGGCATCAGTCATGTCCACTAATGTTGTTCTACATCCGCCCATGAGGATACACCATGGGCAAACGACTTACTATCCAATTCGCATCGGTGACAATGTCTTCGTTGGGCAGGGTACCTACATATCATCGGCGGTCATTTACTCGCACGTCCACATTGGTGCCAACTGCGTCCTTGGACCCTTCAGCCTAGTCAAAGAGAGCTCCAAGATATTGGCCAACACCGTCGTTCCTGCTAATATGGTCATACCCGCCGGAGCTATCGTAGCTGGCCGACCCGCACGCATTGTTGGCGAGGTCGGTGATGGCTTTGGTCAGGGGGGCGGCGCTGAAGTGGAAGAGTGGGTCGAAGGTGGTGATCTTCGTCCGCTTGTCAGAGCAATCAAATGACCGAGCTGTTACTTCCGCTATGCAGCTGCCGCGTTCGGGTGTCCTCCCTGTCCCCGAGCACGGCTGCCTCCATCTCCTCATCGATGGCGCCAACATCTGCGAGGTCTACAACAGCGCAAGTTTAGCGACGAAGCGGCCACCTCAGTGGCCCAGTAAATCATCCCTCTAGCTATCGAGACAATGGCAACGCGGAACCAAGAGACGCATTTCTGTCCGTTCATTCGAGGAAGTGAATGAGAAAAATCGGCACGGAGATCGCCCTTTGAAGCAAAATAAGTGTCTTTGTTGCGCTAGCACGTGGCAAATTTGGCCATGCTAAGATAGACGAGCAATACAGTATGCTCGGGTCACACGTACATGTTACAAGTTGCACGACCCGCATGTTGGATGACAATCAGCTGATCGTGTGCCTGGCCCTGATCGTCAGAGCCGATAACTGGGTGTGATGAAGTATGAGGCATGGCAATAGAGCTAAAGCAGATGGGTCAACGTAACAGCGGACTTTCGGGCTGAAGACAGTGTTTCCCAGAACCGAGTCCCAGCTCTCAAGAAGAGCGCCAGGGAAGGGAGAACGATAAAGCCCGGTTTACCTGGCGTAGAGCTCATTAGACCTGTTCGGCACGTAAGAGGATCAGATCAAGGAGCGTGCAAGGACCTCGCAGGATGATGCTGTCATAAACGTCATTGTGTACGTTGCTCTCGTTGTTGTTACTGCAGTTGATGTCTTGGAGCACTTGCCTGCTTCTAGCTTGTGCACGCTTGTCAGGCGTTCCAAGGCCGTGGAGTGAATTTACCACTTTAAGCCTGGGAGCCAAGTGGTCCATGGTAACTCATCGCTCATATGTCCAGAAGGCCCCACCAAGCTTTTGCTGTGCTTGAATCTGTCAATGTCCGTGACGCCACATCGCTTACCAGATTATTCTTGCTGCGTGTTGTCCATCTGACGATCGATCCGATCTCAATATTTGCAGCTTTTGATCTGCTTCTCGTCGACTTCGACGGCACTGAGTAGGACGAGACATTTACTACGCAGTTTTGGTAAGGCTCTATGACAGTTTCATTCGTGGAACGGGCATTTGTTGTGCGATGAGACGCCCGCGTTTGTTCGCCCTCTACTGTTACCAATGGACAGCATCAACAAGATGCGGCGCCGTCTACCACCTCCTTGCGGCTAAAGGTCCAACGGGCAGAGGAGTCTGTGTTCCATGTGCCTGGACCAGGTGCCAAATGCTAGGGCTTGATGTTAGCTGCTTGCATTTGGGTACATTGCCGCGTCAGTCACCGGCCATTCCGGCAGGAAATGATAGTGCGGGAATGCAAGGATACCATCTTCCCGACGTTGTGGTGCTTATTGTATCTACAGTAGTACCGTACGAGCATAAAATGTGCTGTTGGCGGTTGTGAACCTCCAAAGGTACGCGTAGCGGAGTGGAGCTCTCTACCAACCCTTCTAGACTGCAAAGTAGCGTGCGATCCACGCTACCGCTACCCGACGTACAGTGCTTACTATACGACGACATAGGCGTTAGCGACGAGTATATGTTTGCGAGTTCGCCAACAGGCACAGTGCGGTAGGTCACGTGACCCTAAAACTTGAAAGTTGATCAATCAGAGCGGGCGCCAAGGCTAGTTGAGGGCTGGTATAGGGCTTCACTCCCTCGCTGACGCCTCACCTACGTACTCGCAAGCTCGTACTCCGGTGTGGCTAGCGCTCGGTCGCTACGCTTAATAAGAAGAACGAAGGAAAGTGTCGTCTGATCGCAGGGGCCAAACGAAAGCTACAGTCTCTGTTCACCTCCGATCCTTACCCACCGGTTTGACTGGCTTTTGCAAGGTCGAGAAAGAAGCATAACCAGCATCGATAGTGCTTCCGGATGCTATGAAACTGCGCTTAGCCGGGTATTAGAGTACTTTTACGGTGTTTCTGTCGTCCTCTTGCCTACTTCTGGACGTTACAGTGTTGAAAGTGGGTAACGATCGGACGTGGAAGCAGACTGTACCCTGACTGTCGGTGTAGCCATGCGCGCACGATTGATGTAAAATGGTATGAGAAATTCCATCCCGGAAAGCATGTTCCACGTCGTCGTGCGTGGCAGTTGGACTTTGTTGTGCTGATGAAGCAGACTTGCGAGTGACGGAGCAGGTGCTCTGATGTGATCGTGTTGCCAAGTGCCAGCCGGACATGGACAGGGTGTACGGCATCATCCTCTGACATCTCAGATTCGGACAGCGTCTGTGTCAGGAACGCGCCTGGACCGCTTGCTCATTGAATGCCCGAAATCGGACCGGCATTCTCTTGAGCTTACGATAGACGGATAGAGCCTACCCCCTGATCAGGCTGGGCTTGGCTGGGGTGTTAAGGCGACAACATGACAAGGAACGCTGTTCATCGGAGCCTTAGATCTGGCACATCTTGGTCAGCGCCAGAATGCACTCCTGCTTGCGCTGCGCTAGACACTCCCACCTTCCATCGTCGTTGCTGCCTGCTCTGCTCCCGGTGATTAGCACCAGCTTGCCTACTGTTGAGCAATTCGATATCCTTGTGACCGGAGATGTTCGATCTCACAAACAGTTGCGCTGCTATGGCTGGCATGTCCCACTGCTTCGGTAAGGTCATTCCTGCCCATATAGGTTGCAAGGAGAGACATAGCCGGCTGTGCAGATGGGTAGACAGCACATCCGTCTACTTGATGGCGAGTCAGTGGCGCGGCGGTGAAGTGATAGCCGACGATGGTTCTAGGGCTATGAGTGCTCATAGGGCGGGTTGCTCCACGACGGAGACGACAAGTACCAGTTATACCACTACCACGTTGCGGTGAAGTGGCTCGGGACACGAGCTATGAAGCCTAAAATTGCCCTGCATGATGCGGGCGTCGACCACCAACTCCATGACGGTAGCTGAGACCAGCAGTACAGGTGGTGCCCGATACCGTAGTCAAAGCATCGCCAAGATGTGCTAGGCCTGTAACACGATCGATCGGCCTCGTGGACATAGATTAGTCCATGGACAGGGCATGAAGACGAAATGAAACTAGCACAGTACTGACACTGGTCAGTGGTCAGTGGTGGAACACAGGACCGGGGTTCACCCATGTGAGCCAACAGATCGAGCTGGTGCACTTTCGCAGCAGAGATTTCGCTGTATCTCAAGAGCATGTGATTGTGATGTGGTGGGATGCACGAAGGTCGAAGGTGTGTGGGGATCATGCAGGAGCGTGTCCGAGACGAAGTCGCGACACCACGATTAATAATCCAGGGTCTCCGCGGCAGCACTAGTAGCGTACTTTCTGCGTGCGAGATGTGGTTGCATCCGCTCCTCTACCTAGGTAGCTTAGAACTACCGCTTTGTCTGCGCGCTTCCAATCGCAAGATGTGTTATTTATTGTTGGCATCCATATTGCGATGCCACACGCAAGAACGTCGTACACTTATCAGGTACACGTCCGGAGAGGCCTGGCAGTACTAGCTCGCACATGCAATGCTGATCCTGGCTCCCGCTTGACAGCGGCCAGTCGCAGCGACGAGCAGCGCATCTGTTGCTTCGTCCGAATCGATCGGCTGTGCGTGCGTGCCGTTATTAATATTCATGTGCATCAGCAATGCCGGCAACCTCCGCCGTGTCAACGATGTGTACGGCCAGACTTGGAGCTGTCCCTCACAAGGACCACATCAATCAATGCTGGACTGCCGGCAGTCGAGATTGATTGAAGCATTAATTTCGGGCACCAACACCTGTCAATCGTTCCTCCTACGGGCAGCGCCAGCATCTCGTACCGGGGGAACGTTCCCGGTGTCGTTGCCGTCGGCACCCAGTGCCAGAAATCGAAATCTTGGCTTTTACCCAAAGAGGCCATCTCTCGAGTTGGTTTGCTCGCGAGCTGCCACTACTGTGGCACTACTGTGGAGTCGTGGGAGCTCCGTGCCCCGATCTCGACATGCAAACATTCGCCATTGCGATCGAAGCGGTTCTGTGGGCATTTGGCACGACCACACGACATGTGCGACCCCACTGAAGGATCATGTACTCTCACAGCGTCGCGAAGATTGAGTTGCGATCCATCTTGCAGCGCCAAACGCCGCGCTTGCACCATCATTCAAGCTGCTGCCTTGGCATCTTCACATCACGAAGCGGCACAGGACAGTAGTGGCAGCAGCAGACGACTGCTGCTGTCTGTGGTGTTCACGCGGATGCGGCAGCGATTGCGTACCTGGCTGCCCTGATCTTGCTTCCTCGCAGCGCAAGGATCAGGTCATCGGATCGCGATTGGCTGGATCGAGATCGCGTGTCTGTGCGCAAGGGATCTCGGCTACAGCACCACTTCGGACGGCGTGGTGCGGCTGCGTGCATAAAGAACATTACGGAGTGCCCTTGGCGTCGACCTTTCGCCGCTGCTAGCCTGCTGCCACGAAGAAGTCCTGCTGCGGCAGCCGGTACTGCAGTGCTACCACTGCCGAGCTCCATGAGTTGCATGAACCGTGGATACACAGTGGCGGCGCAATCACGACAAGCGGGAGGGATCGCTGTCTCGTCGATCGACCCGGCCAACGTGTGGCGCTGTCGGCTTACCAGTCGCAACACCACCGGGATGCGATGCGACGCACACACGCTGGTGGGCAGCAATGCCCTCCGCTGTGTCCACGGCGCGGGGAGGGAGCGCCGTTGTAGTCAGCGGCCACGGGCAGAGCATGCACGCCCCGATGAATTGATAGTCAGAAAAGCAGCGGAGCGTTGTTATCACTTCGGAGTAGACTCAGATTCTTGCCCATATCGCTCCCTCCCTGCATGGGTGCTTGGAATCTCCGATCATCACTCGGAAACACCCTGACCCTGGTCTCGTCAAGCGAGTACAGAAGTGTCCCTAGTCTAGCATGGCGCGGTCCAACTCACGACTGCTGCCGTCGCCTTCTTCCACAACCATCAATCGATAGCCTCTGCCTCTGCCTCTGCCACTGCTCTGTCTGCACCCAATCTTTGCTTACACACCCACCCGGCCGGCCGCAAGTCCTGCCAGCCCAAACCATATATCCACCGCACGCGAGTACAGACCGCTGCCGCCTTTCGTTTCTCGCAGCCGGGCTCCCTATGCCACAGCGAACAGTCTGACTGCGAACCCTTCCGGATCGACTCCGCCAGAGCGCAACATCACCACCACTGCCACCCGCCGTTTCGCACTCGCACGCCTGGGTGCGTGCATTCCTTGCCGTCGAGCTCTCGATAGCCTTCGGTGCATCGCCATCGCCATCGCCATCGCCGTCGCCGGTGCTGCTTCTGCTGCCACCTCCGAGCAGGCACCTCACCGTCACCGTACATAGTCGCCATCAGTCGACACCCGCCCATCCTCTCACAATATGGATCGCAGGTACGTACCCAACACTCGTCTTTCACGGCATACTGGCGTGTGTGATGCATCTCACATAGAACCTGTCACTGACAGCTCTTCCCTCCAGGCCTCAATTGCCAGCGCTCAGTTACCTCGACGTGGACCAGGTGAAGCGCGAAGAAGACGCTTACCAGAACCACAACGCTGGCACGCCACAAAGTTTATCGAATACCAGCGCCGCTCCCAGCCCGACCTATCAATACCCTTCAGGACCACCTCCGCCCTACAGTCATGCCCATGGAGTGGCCCCTCCAGCACAGCAGCATGCAAACGCATGGACGGGTACGCAATCAGGTGTGCACACCCCGCCCGAGAGTCGTCGCACCAGCGAGCATGAGAAGGAAGCTGCCAAACAAGGCCCCAGGCAATCACTGCCATCGATCTCGGAAGCGCTAGGCGTCGACAGCCAAACCGCCTTCGCATCTGCACCTGCTGCTCCCGCGCCTCTGCAGTCGACACATCTTCCTCTGCCGGCATCTGGCCCGCCAACATCTCCATCTGCCTCATCGAGACGATCATATCCGATGGAACCGCCTCCAGGCCACGCGAATTCGTTCGCAAACAGCAGTAGCTATTCGCAATATCCACAGTATCGCTCGGAGCCAGCACAACGACAATCGTATCCTCCTCCCGCCGAGGCTACCCGTGCTCCTGCAGCCTACCCGCCCGTGCAGGACTCTAAGCCGGTGCTGCATCAGCCCTCTGCTCAACCACAGTCCCGTTCACCACCCCCACCCACGAGCTTCTCACGTCCGCTGGAGTCCTCGCCAGCATCTGAACACCCGCCAAATCCTAGTGCGGGCTCCATGGCCCCGCCGAGCAGCGTCCCATATGGCTACACGCCGTACCCACCCAGATATGCCGACCCTACGCCGCCTGCCAGTACATCTTCCGGGCCCATCTACCAGCCTTCCACGGTTTATGGGACGCCGCAGACGACGTCATCGTCCGGCTGGAAAGCTGAGAACACTGCTCGCTTTGACAGTCGGCAACCTGAGCAGGCTAATTACGGTGATAATGTCAAACGTCATCTGGACTTCTACGACTTGGGGCAAGCTTTGAACGAGGTATGCTTCGATCTTTTCATCCCATGCAATGCATGCTAACCAGACTCAGATAAGCAGCGTCAGCGGACACTTGGGCGATTTCGCACGTCGATACGGTGACCGGATGCATCAAACGCAGCGAGTAGGGCCTTCGCCGTCTACTTTACCAGGAATTGTGGAAGTGGACGACATGGTGGCTAAATCACGTGCGCAGCTTGACTCTCTGCTCAAAATACGAGATGTGGTTTTGGCTCAGCAAGCGGTCTACGAACAGCAAGCAGCTGATCAGCGCCTCCAACACAAAGCTTTTAGTGAGGGTCCGCAGCCACAGCCAGATCTCCATGCTCCAGAGATGGACGAAAGTAAGGCTGGTGGGTTCGCAGGCGTTGACACCAAGAAGCGGAGAGGACGGGCTGCACCACCAGGTCGATGCCACAGCTGTAACCGCGCCGAGACACCAGAATGGCGACGAGGACCGGACGGGGCCAGGACTCTGTGCAATGCTTGCGGCCTGCACTACGCGAAACTCACCAGGAAGAACAATGGCGCCAACAAGAACACGAGCGTTGGCAACTCCAACCTGCGACCTAAAGAGAACATGCCATGAACACCCAGGTCGAAGTGACCACGGCCGTCTCTGTCGCCAAACACACTGATATGTTTGTCCGCATTTTGAGCATGTTATGCTACTGCTTATACTGCTTTTCAGCGATACCCACGGCGCATTCGGGCCTTTTCAGAGGCCCTGGCAGGAAGGAGATGGATACTCCTGCAATTATGAAAGGTTTGCGAGCGTTATTAGACGCTGTGATTGTACATGCGCGGCACAACACTACGACAAAGCTGGCCAGTGGGGGGCGAGGGGGGAGGGGGGGCCTTTGTTAGGGAGGATTTGTCACCTAGGGGCTTTTATGATGGCTATCACGAACATTGGGCGGATCAAATTGACGGAGTCGAGGGAGATTTTGAAGCAGCGATATACCACCGAAGAAGTCTTTTAGGGTTTACCTGCATTTGCTGGAGTTTGAATGAGCTTAAAGTCTTATCTCGTCGGAAGGAGCGACGTAGCGCTGTCAAGCTACGTTTGTGGCATGTACAAAGGCAACCCTGTACGCTTTCGTGATGGCAGCAGTGTACACGTAGCATGGAAGCATCGAGACTCGACCAGTTTCCTAGATTATCAACGTGTGGTCGTGCCCAACGTTGCTCACAGTACGATGTGAAGTGCAGATGGCAGCCGATGTCGAGGGGCGTGATCGTTCTCGGGCCAGTGCAGTGACAGGTCTGTGGTGCAGCAACATTGAACCGTGGCGCGTTGGGCGGAAGGTGTGAGATACCGATCAGATGTAGCAAATAGACGGTGGTCATGAGCGAGCAGCAGTGCAACCAACAAGCAGGTACTAGCTGTCAAGTCAGTGGCGTGCCGCAGGCCACGTCGGACGGCATGGCCTGTGGCACCCAACATCAGTCGCAGTCGCAGTGCGCAGTGCGCAGTGCGCAGTGCGGAAGGCAGCGTCCAGGTGTGGGGTTGTGGAGATGCAACAGTTCTGGGATGAGTTCAATGTCCAATGTCCAATGCCCAATGTTCAATGTCCAATGTCCAATGTTCAATGTTCAATGTTACTACTGTTCAATGTTACTACATGTACTGGAGTGGAGACACATGTACACACATGTACATACATAATTAATTAATGTACATGCACACTGGACATGCATGGACGCAAGATCGAAGCGAGCACATGAGTGCAGTCAAGTGCTGACGGAAGGGCACGCTTGCATCATGTTTAGTAATGTGCACTGCAGAAGAAGCCGCCAACGACGATGATCTTCGAGATTGTCGCGCCGCTTGCATCCACTCCATCTTCCACGCCTCGACGCCTTCATGCTTCTTCGCCGAGCGACATGCACGTAGCAGCATCATACCTACTCCTCATCTCCATCCATACCACTCCCTCCTCGTAGCACAGATCGCCCCCACCCGCTCACAGGCGGCTCGGAGCACGCCCACGTCCGCTTGCTGGAAGTTTCAACCTGGACAGACCCCACTTGCACGAAGTTGCACCAAAGTTGACGTTCCCATTGCCTGTACTTGCATGCATGTGCTTGCGAGGATGCTGAGAACGACATAGCCTGGAGCACGACAGCTGCTAGCGCATCGACGCCTCACACCTCTCACTCTCACACACACACCCCCGCATACACCCACACCACCAAGACAGCCCCCCGACCCCCGACCCCCGACCCCCACCCCACCCGACGGAGCTGTGAAGATCACCTCGCTCCGGCCCTCTCACGAACGACACTCAACCTCCGGCCGGACCACAGAGGGCACATGCGATTGTGGTGGTACAGGCTGCATGCGCTACACCAAGAAGAGCACTTGCAGCACTAACGGCAACGATGGGACTACTGTACGCGATCTGAACATGTGCAGCTGCAGGGCATCTTGTTGATTCGTGCAACGCAGAGCTGTCGGAACACCGCTAGACTGGCCTGAGGCGAAGAAGGTGGCCGGCCATGTGCGGGAGTGGGGTATCGAGGTGCGCAGAGCCAAGCATGCAATTGCATCGAGGGTGAATGCTCCAGCTGACGATCTGTGTAGCAACTATTGGCTATCTGGAAGCGAGCCAAAGGCAAGGAGAGAGATGCTCTACTCTGGGGAGACGAGGTATGGTAAGCGCACAATGCCATGCGCTTGCGATGACGCTGATTGTGCAAAGATCGAATACCTCGTCGTTGCCTTCGATGATGAGAAGAAGCAAGTCAAGTTGTCGCTGCGTCAGGCCGATATCCTCGAAGCACTGGCAAGCGACCCTGAGCTATTGAAGCAGGGTGGTGGCGTGCCCGATCTTGCCAGAGGCCATACCAAGTAAGGCATCATGTGCCATGCAGCTTGTGAGACCTGCCTGACAGTCTTGCAGTGCAAAGAGACCCGCGCCGACTTTTCACCCAGAATTCGGTCGATTCATGCTCGAAGCCACACCCGGCGCACCATGGGGCATCGGCTTCAAGGATTTGCTCGCTGTCGAGCAGGACATGAAATGGAGACGAAAGATTGCAAAGGAGCACATGCATGACCATGAGTTCCCAATCACACTCACCACCTTTCCACTCCTTGGAGACAGGAAATCCATCACACCATACTACCCGCCATCTGGGCCTAGACTGCGATCACAGTTTGTTCCTGACGAGATTGCGAATCCGCATATCCGCTTTCCAACCTTGGCAGCGAACATACGGTGGCGGCGAGGACGTAAGGTGGAAGTGAATGTGCCTGTCTACCACGATGAGAACACAGCGATGCCGTGGAAAGACCCGACCGTCGACTACGATCTCCACAACTGGCCAGAGGACGATGATGTACGAAATGGTGCTGCCAAGGACGACTACATCCACATGGATGCCATGGCATTCGGCATGGGATCTTGCTGTCTGCAAATCACCTTCCAGGCGACTAACATTGCCGAAGGACGCAAGATGTATGACCAGTTGTCGCCTTTGGGTCCAATCCTTCTTGCATTGACAGCTGCGACGCCCATCTACAAAGGCTGCCTGGCAGACACGGACGTTCGATGGAATCAGATAAGTGCTGCCGTCGACGACCGAACCCCAGAAGAGCTCGGTGAGAAGCCTTTGATGCACGACCGGTGGCGAATACCAAAGTCACGATATGCTTGCAACAGCACCTATATCTCCCAGGATCCGCGCTTACGCCCCGAATATCTCGATCCGGATCTGGTCGTGGATGAGGACTTGAAGGCTCGTCTGGTCGAGGGCGGTATGGACGATCTTTTGGCCACACACTTTGCACACCTCTTCATCCGGGATCCTATCGTCGTCTTCGCGGAAGACCTCAAGACGCTCGATCTGAACAGCACCGACAACTTCGAAAATCTGCAAAGCACAAATTGGCAGCACATGCGATTCAAACCACCGCCTCCTGGCAATGACATCGGCTGGCGAGTCGAAGTCCGGCCAATGGAGATCCAAATTACAGACTTTGAGAATGCAGCATTCTCGGTATTCGTGGTCTTGATCACCAGAGCAATTCTCAGCTTCGACCTGAACTTCTACGTGCCCATCCCGCGAACAACGGAAAATATGGAGACCGCGCACAGGCGGGATGCGGTGTTGAATGATAAGTTCTACTTTCGGCGAGACGTACTACCCAGGCGGCAGACTAAGACCAATGGCATTGCCTCTTCAGCTCCCGGCACACCTCAGCATAGTAGACCCCATACGCCTGGCCCCATTGAAGACGAGTACGAACTCATGACGGTGGACGAGATCATCAACGGCAAAGCTGATGGCAGTTTCCCGGGGCTAGTGCCTCTCGTTGAGTCATATCTCGACAGTATCAACGTGGACGTCGAGACTCGATGCGAGCTGGCGCGGTACCTTGCGTTGATACGAGGACGTGCCAACGGCTCTCTTTGGACCGCCTCGAAATGGATCCGGCACTTCGTCAGGGAGCATCCACAATACCAAAAGGACAGCGTCGTGTCTGATGAAATCGCTTATGATCTGGTCAAGGCAGCCGAGCGCATCACTGTCAATGAAGGCAGGGATGGATACGCAAAAGACATGCTGGGTCAGTGTCGGGAGAGAACCTGAAGGAAGTTTTACTTCAACCTGTGATGCTCATATCTCATATGCCAGACCTATTGGTTCGGCCTCAGCTACTCTGAGAGGCCTCTATGCTCTAGCCATCGCCACATCGACCTAGATAGATGTTGAGCAAATCATTTCACCTTCTGTGCATGCACCCGTTCATGACGATACCACTACCAGCCAAGTCGCCAATCTAGGGCCTCTCCCGTCTCAACGTGGTCAGGAAACGCGAGGTACGTATCCTTGGTAAACCAGATCGTCCATACGTCTGCTTTTGCAAGAGTGCGACCCAATTACAACAGAAAGCGACGACATGCGGATAAGTTTGTACTCTATGCTTTACCAGCTGACCCGCATCTATGCATCCAAAGCTCAGTGAGACTCACGACCTTCTCCACCCCTTCTTCCATAAGTTTCGTGAGCATCGTGGTCGGCGCAGCAGCTTTGAGGTGATTGTTATAGTCGTCCAGTACAAGCTCATGTAGGCGAGTATTGAAGCGCTCGCGCCAGCGGTTTGCGCGCTGTCAGTGCTGCATGCAAGAGATACTGCTTACCATCCTACATGTACCCTTCACACGTTGGCATTGTCTCTCACGCAGTGGAGCTAGAACGTTGGCCGTCTATCGATCGTGGACTTTCTGCATGGGCCTCGAGACGAGACGGTTCTCGTTGCGAGCTCTCTGTTATTAGTGCTAGAGCACCTTCCCCTCACCACGCACGAGACAGCAGCAGCTCGTGCAGCTGACGGAGGAGCTGTCTCAGCCGGCGGCGGCTATTGACATGCGTGCCTGAGAAGAGCAGCTACAGCCGCCCGGAGAGAGATCGAGAGCTCGAGAGGTGCAGGTGGTAGTAAAATGGGTACTGTTTCTTTGCCTCTTGTATGTGTGGAGAGCTCGCTGCTGTTTCCCTAGAGTTGCCCGTTGTCTGCCAGTCATGAGTACTAAGCATTTCTTCCACCAAACAGAGGGCGTCGTGGTCCAAGGCCTGGAGTGCCTCGTCGCCAGGAACAGCCATCTTGCCCTCGATGCCCCCCACAAGGTCGTCTACTCCAGGACACATCATCCCTCGAAGGTGACTGTTATCTCGGGCGGCGGGAGTGGCCACGAGCCAGCATGGAGCGGCTACGTAGGCGATGGGATGCTCGCAGCTGCTGTCAACGGCGAGGTCTTCGCCAGTCCTTCCACCAAGCAGATCATGGCCGCGATCAAGCACGTGCCATCAGATGCAGGTATCATCCTCTGCATCACGAATTATACTGGGGACAATCTGCATTTTGGACTGGCAAGAGAGAAATCGGAAGGTCTAGGGTACAAGGTTGGCATACTCAGGATGACGGATGATGTGGCACTGGGCAGGAAACAGACGGAGAACACGGGACGAAGAGGATTGGCTGCCAATATGTTTGTTCTGAAGCTGTGCGGCAGCGCTGCAGAAGCGGGCTACGACTACGAGAAGTGTATGAAGATTGGCCTCTCCGTCAATGCGAACGCCGTCACTGTTGGGTCGTCTCTAGACCACTGCCACATTCCGGGCAGAGAGCATCACCGATCAATACCACAGGACGCGTACGTGCTGGGGATGGGCATACACAATGAGGCTGGTAAGAAATGACAAGAAATGAACGGCACAAGGCATCGTTTGCATGAGACATGTCTGCGCCTTGCCCATTGGCTCAGCAAGATCTGCCGAAAGACACTGCCATATAGTTTCAGAGTATAGCTAACACCTATCTGCTTGGCAGGACTACACGAGATCTCGCCCATGCCACCCGTTGAGGACCTGGTCGGGGACATGCTGAAGTACTGTCTAGACCCAACCGACAAAGAGCGAGCTTTTGTCGAGTTCAGGCAAGACGATGTGGTCTGCCTTCTCATCAACAACTTTGGTGGGATGTCTAACTTCGAGATCGAAGCTTTAACGAGCGTTACTCGGAAAGTGTTGGAGCGCGACTGGAAGATTATACCCAGGCGGATCTTTGCCCAGGACTTCGAGACCTCGCTTAATGCTCCTGGGTGGTCCATCTCGTTGCTCAATGTGTCAGGTATCGAACGCGAGACAAAAACAAGCATATTCACCTTGATTCATCTCCTTGACCAGGACACAACGGCTCCAGCATGGCCTAGGAATGGTTACAGGGAAATCGTGCCCGTCAAAGAAAAGGCTAAGCTGTCAGTAGACAGCGCTACAGAAGCTGCCGCGAAGCAAGGGCCCACGGTGGACGCTACAGCCCTGGACTCGGCTTTGAGGAGTGCATGCAACGCTGCGATCCAGGCGGAACCAGATATCACCAAGTGGGATATTCAAATGGGAGACGGGGACTGTGGTGAGGCTGTTGTGGGCATGTGCAAAGGAGTGCTTAAGAAGTTGAATGCAGGTTTGACGAACGAGGGGTCTTTCTTCCATACCCTGGACGAGGTCGGCGAAGCAGTGGAGGAGATTGGTGGCACTTTGGGCGCAATAATCAGCATCGTCCTGGCATCTTTCACGACCAGTTTGAGGCAAGCATACGCCAGAGACGAGAGCGGGTTTTCTCTCGACACGAAGAGTGCCGGCCAAGCTGCTGGAGCGGCTCTGAAGAATTTGATGAATTACACCAGCGCAAGGCAGGGCGGGAGAACAGTCATGGACACGCTGATACCGTTTTGTGAGGCGTTGGAAAAAGACGCTGATCTTGCCAAGGCCGTGGATGCTGCCCAGCTGGGAGCTCAGAGCACATCAGGCATGAAAGCTAGCTTTGGAAGAGGTGAGTTGCTGGACATGTCTCGAGCAACGCGTACTGATAATGACTAGCTACATATGTTGGTGAAAGCGCCGAGACAAAGCAGGACGCACCTCCAGATCCAGGAGCGATGGCAGCATTTATTTTCTTGCAGGGTCTCCTATCTGGCCTCAAGCAGTAGTATCTTTTCACTTGTCCTGCCAGACACCCACTTCTGGCCACTGCACATATGACGTTGGAAGTTCCGGGAGAGCTGCTAGCACTCACTGTCAAGCCTAGCAGTCTACATGTACGCACTTCCTCGCAGGCTCTCCCTTGCATACAAAGCATAAGATCTCGCTGGGTCTCATCTTGTCCCAGAGCCCGTTCTGACCGTTCTCTTCTCTCGTCCAGCGCGCACTTCCTGCCGTGCACACATGCCAACGTGCCGAATTGTGGCTAAAGATTCGGCTCAGTGGTAAGTCGGCTACTGCCAATGCAAGCGTAGCGGGAGTGGGATCGGAGATGTTTTATTCCCAGGGCTTAGCAAGGCCCCACAGGGTAGGTGCTCCCCGCAATGAGAGCAGAGAGTTGCAGTTGCGGGGTCGGTCTGGCGACTCGAGGAGATGCGCGACGCGACTACTTAAAAAGTACTGCAGCCGCTCTGACGTGCTGGCCATACCTGTAGTGATCTGGACTGCGTGAACTTTGGGCGTTAGTATTGTCGAAGCACTACACCGTCAACATGCCAGGAAAGCTTGAGGGAAAGGTCGCGATCGTGACTGGCGGCGGAGGAGGCTTTGGCAAGGGCATTGCGAAGAAGTACATCGAGGAGGGTGCCAAAGTTGTGATTGCAGACTTCGTCGAGGATGTCGGCCAGAAGACTGCACAAGAACTTAGGTGCGAGTTTCATCGGACAGATGTGACAAAGAGAGAAGACTGGGAGTCGCTCAAGAAGTTTGTCGATGACAAGTTTCAAAGGCTAGATGTGGTCATCAACAACGCAGGCACCACCTATCGTAACAAGGTGGGTCTCTAGCATGACCAATTGACCACGGACAGCTGCTAATTTAGGACAGCCAACCGGCGAGGTCACGGAAGAGGAGTACGACAAGGTGTTCACTGTCAATGTGAGAGCCATCTACCTCTCCACCCAGGTCCTGGTACCATACTTGCAAGAGAAGAAGAACGGGGGCTCATTCATCACCATTGCCTCAACGGCAGGGCTCCGGCCTCGGGGAGGGCTGACGTGGTACAATGCCTCCAAGGCTGCCGTGATCAACGCGTCGAAATCCATGGCCGTGGAATACGCGCCGGACAACATTCGCTTCAACAGTGTATGTCCAGTCGTTGGGTTAGGCACTGGACTGTAAGGGTTTGCGCATCTGCCGTTGGATTATTGGTAAGCTGACTGCGAATACAGGACCGACTTCTTCCTTGGCAAGCCTGAGAACGAGAAGGTGTTCATGACGACCATCCCTCTTGGCCGAGGCTCCACGCCAGCGGATGTTGGTAATACGTGCGCTTTCTTGGGCAGTGAAGAGGCGAACTTCCTGACTGGCATCGACGTCCCTGTAGATGGTGGTCGTTGTGTATAGGTGAATAGTCGAAGCCATGCTCCAGCCGCCGCATGTGTATAATCTTCCGCGCGCCATACCTCGTCGAGGCGTGAGACTCGCCGCAAGCTGTTCTGCCATATGGTGTTGTTCTTGCGACCATACCTGGTGCATGCTGTTGCCATCGCCATCGTCCACTGCCATCGTTTCGCCGAGACCAGGAAGTATGCCGAGCGCTCTCACAAACACACACACACGGGCACGACTTGCCTCACCAGTGGACTGGCTTGGCAGCAAGCGATAATTGCACAGCCTTCAATGTCCTCTTCGATGTCAACGGAGCCATGTCGCGGCCGGAGACTGTAGGCAGACCTGCTTGATGTGCAGACACAACGACGATCCGTGCCTTGCCCCCAATGGCCGCCTCAGCTGCGCCCCGAGACGCGGCCAAACGAGCGACATCATCTCACGCGCGTAGTGTGCTAGTCTCAGCCTATCAGAACCCCTGACGCAAGCTCGCTTCGTTGCCTAATAAGAACAAGTCTAGGCTACTAAAGCGGAGGTGATCTAAGGGCGTAAGTCGCGAAAAGCGCTATTGCTACGTAGATGCGTACCTATTCTATACTATAATAGCTTACGATATCTAATTCTTCTATATACGACGATAGCGATATTAAGATATATTTTCTGAATTTTAAGTAACGTAAAGCACTCGTGAGCTAAGAACACTAGTGAGCTGGGAATTTTGTCTTAGTACGACCAACTTCTTAATTATCGTACTATATCTTAATAATATAATATATAATTGTCTAATAAAGTAGGTAGAATTGCTCTTACCCTCTCTACCTATCGTTAGGGCTAATTTCCGAGTCTCCTACGCGTAGCTATAGTATATTAGGTACCTTGTTCGACGCTAACTAGCCGGTACTACGGAATTACTCCTCGCGTCGATACTCGCCCTATCTAGTATAAACTTACGTTAACTAAAGAATAGATAATTATTCGATATATCCTCGACCTCGATTCGCGAGGATTTGCGCCTACCCTTAGCGAGGTAGTAGATATAGCGGACAAGCTACTAGGTAAACGCGACGCGGATCCGGTAGGTAAGAACTAGGTAGAGAGATTTATTTCGCGCTCTACCGAGCTTAAAACGGCCTTTAACCAAGCAAAGGACTGTTAGAGAATACTCTAGGAAGATCTAGAAGTTATAAGCGTCTAGTTTAAGCTTATATAAGAGACTATTACTAAGTATAGCGTATATAATAAGGATATCTATAACTTCGATAAGATAGGCTTTTAAATAGGCGTAATTAGCTCTATAAAAGTCGTTACTAGCTTAGAACGACGCTCTCGCCCTACGGCTACTTAGCCTAGTAATAGAGAGTAGGTTATAGTTATTTAGAGCATCTATACCGCTAGCTACTCGACCCCGCCCTTTATTATCTATAAAGGGCGCGTCTATATTTTAGTATAGTATAAAGAGGTAGATATACCGCGTAATTAGAAGCTTACGGTCTCCGAGAATAGATAGACAAATAACGTACTTAGCCTCGAGTAGTTAAAGCACTTTAACGCGTATATAGAGGCGCGTTCTATAGGTAGCTATAGGTTACTTATTTTAGACGGCTATAAGAGCTATTTAAACTAGGGTTTTAAGGACTACTATCTAGACTATAAGATCCTTACGCTCTATATACCGGCGTATTTATCGTATATCCTATAGCCTCTTAATGTAGTTTGTTTTACGCCGTAAAAACTAAAGTACTTATAACGTATACGGGACTTAGCGCGTTAGCGCGTCTTCTATATTAATAAAGAAACCTTCCTTCCGGCGTTTAAAGACGCGTTTTTCGACGTATTTACCGGGTCAAACTATAAGAAGGCCTTTAAGGCTATAGAGTTAGTTCCTATTAACGCGTAAGTAGTACTTAATTGCCTTAATATACGCCTACGAACCCCGCTAGGACTTCCCCCGCCTTAGACAACATTATAGTAGTCTTAAACTCTAAGTAATTCCAAGGAGTTTACGTCGTAGTCTAAGCTTATATACGACGCTATACTAAGCAACTCTAAAACAGCTTATAATAGCTTCTCTTAGCTTATAAAAGGCGGAGAAGTAATACTATAAGAGAATACGCTTCTTAGAGCTCGTAACTCTAAGCTTAAACGATAAGTTAAGACTCTTATAAAGCGCCGATCTCGTAAAAGAAAGCGTCTCTAGTACGGCGGGGTCTTAGAGTATAGAGTTAGCTCGTTATAGGTAGTCGTCGAGTCGTTAAAGGCTATAGAATAGTTAAAGAAGAGTCGTAGGTTAGAGGGTACGAAAGAGGGCTAGCTAAGTAGACGGCGGTATAGTAACTACGGTCGGACTAGCTATAACGTACGAACGTACTAGGAAGATAAAGAGAACAATTCTAAATCGGATAAGAGTATTAAGTTTATGTTACGAGATAGCCCTTTTTATAAACTACCTCGTAATATAGTATCGTCGGCCGTACGCCCGCGCGCTAGCGGCCGCTAGTACCCGCTAGCTCGATTTGCGTAACTTTATCTTCTCGCGCTTCTCGCGCTCTCTTAGATAGCTCGCGTAACTATATATATCTTTACCCGACCTTATTATAGTACCCTCGCCCGTAATAGTTAGTTACGCCTACCTACGAGTAGAGAGCTAACCTCTACGTACGATACCGAGACCGCCCGAGACAGTACGATAGTACTAGACCGTACGATTAATTCGCGATAATAGAGAACGCCGACGAGACCTCTCGACGCCCTCCCCTATAACCTTTAAGTATACGACCTACCGCTACTACTTAGCGATAGTAACACCTATATCGTACGCCCTCTATCTTAGCCGAGTTACTAACTAGAGACCCTTAGAACCTAGAACTTTAGAACTAGCTTAACTCGATCCTTAGCGATAGTATATATCCGGACCGCGTAAGTAGAATATAGTATAAGTAAGGAAATAGAATAGATAGGTCTACTCTCTCTTATCTTTATATACCCGATTTATAAATTCTTATAACTAATAATACGCCTTAGTCTTTAATACGATACGAGGGTAGTAGGGTAGAGGGTAAGAAGCTAGTACGACTAGATATCGAAGATACTCGTCTCTCGTCTTACGAGGACGATAGTAAAGGTATCGACTTTATATAGTTTATTAATAGTATAGCGCCTCCTCGTATAGACTAGATCGACTTCGACGATATAGACTTCGAGTACGATCGAATAAACTATAAGATCGCCGATACCGAAGCATTTAAGAGGGTAATTACCTTACGGCCTAATACTATATATCTTAAGGTTAAGAGCACTATAGATAGGTACGCCTACTAGAAGGTTATACTCGACTACTCCCGAGCCTAGGTACGACGCTATTACGAGGAACGCGATCAAGTCGATACTAAACTCGCGAAGCTCTAAGAAGAATATAATATCGTCTTCGAAGACCGATAGGATATAGCGACCGAGCGAGATAAGATATAAGCCGATACTATAATATATTAGACATCCTAGGAAGATACTAAGGCCTATATCTAGATACTATAAATAGCCTTAGACGACGCCGTAACTAAGGAATACTATAAGAAGATGACTAATAAGCTAGTAGGCCGTATTAATACTACTAATAGCTATCTTAAGTAAGTAGAGAACGAAGTCGACGAACTTAAGGCTAAGATTATATAGTAGGACACTAAGATCTCGTAACTTAAGACATAAGCCCGGCTTACCGCCTTACTAAGCGAGCGAGACCGCCCGCTCACTTTCCCTAAGTAGTTACGACCCTAGTAATAGCCGTAGTAGTAGGAGTAGTAGACTACTAGTCTAGAAGAATTCCTATAAGCCGGTGCCCGTCGTTCTTAGACTCTAGTAGGTAGCGGCTATCGGGCCCGTACCTATAACCGTACTACCCGTACCGGTTCTCTCGTACCCTTAGTAGCCCGTACTAATAATACTATAATATTCGTCGCCTAAACCGACTAACGTTTCCCCTTAACACGGGTCTAGGCTACTCTCGGTAGGTAAAAGGGTGTCGTAGCTAAGTAATCGAATAAGTTCTACGGAGAAGAGAAGTTCTAGCTAAGGCGCGTATCGAAGATAAGCGCGACGTTTACCGAGCCGAGGCGTTACGTTATATTTACGAAGTTACGTAACCCGAAGGCCGTAGGCCGTAGGGCTATACCGTGATACTACGCCCCTTCTTAAATCGCCTTAAGCGCCTACGAGGCGATATCTATCAATTCAAAATAAGCAACGCTCTATAGAGTATATCTATCTAACTCTATAATCTAAAACTCCGGTATATATAAAGATACGACTATAGACGAGCCTAAGCTACGAGTAAAGCGACGTTACTAGCGGTAGCGAGTCCTAGGCGTAGATCGTAGAAACGAAGTGACTGTTTATTATACCTTAGTACGCCTTAGGTTATATCGTGACTAGTGCTTAGCGTCGGCGGTACCGGCCGCGTCGTTATTAGTATCGCTAGTACTGTCCGCCGAGTCTATTAGCTCGGTTATATTAGGCTCTAGTACTTACTATCCGCGTAGAGGTCCTAGAGCGCGAGGGTTCTTATAATAGTAGTCTACTACAAGTTCGTCTATAGTGCCTTTTAAGTTAATATAAGGTTCTTTAGTATATAACCTATCTACCTATTTAATAGTATAGCTAATACTCTTCTTTGCTTTTCTAGTCTAGCGACTGTCTACTACTACTACGGCATCGTGCCATTCCTTAACTTCGCTATCGACTTCGGTAAGCGTAGGTTCGTACGTCTATAAAGGGAACGGGTCTTCGGCGGATAGTCGTAGTAGGTCGGTATAGAATACGTAGTATATTCTTATACTCGTAGGTAGGTCGAGTTCGTAGATATCGGTCGCTACTTTCTTTATAATCGTAAAGGGGCCTACGTTCTTATAATTAAGCTTCTTTACTAGTCGTTTAGTACGAATATTACGTAAATTGAGCCAAACCTTGTCTTCTACCTTATATAACCGCGTAGGTCTCCGGCTATATTTCTAATAGTCGGCTTTAAGCTATACTTATATATACTTAAGCTAGTTAATGTAATGTATATATACACGGCTTATATAAGTTACGAAAGCGTCTATATCTTGCTAGCTAATTTTCTACGTAGCTAGTAGTACGTCTATACGGGTAGGTCTACTAAGAACTTCTATTCTTAGGTTTCTTCCTAAGGTTATAAAGAACGGTAATACGCCGGCAGTACTTTTTATATTGTTTAAAGCAAACTCCGCTATTAGTAGCTAGTCGTACTAGTTGTCTTAGGCGTAATTAATGTATATATATAGGTACTACTCTATAACTTAGTTCGTACGTTTGGACTAACTATTGGTCTAAGGGTGCTATGCCGTCGACACCTTATACTTAATGCCTAGGCGTTCGGAAAGCGTCTTCTAGAAGCGACTTACCTACTACGAGCCGCGGTCTAAGTAGATAGAGCGGAATAGGCCTTAATCCTTAATAACGTAGCGGATGATTATATCTATAGCTATCTCGGGCTCTATGTCGACGACTAGTATAAGGTACTTACGCTTTATAAGACGATATATTAAGGTAAGTATCTAGTTATACTTAACGCCCTCCGGGCTATAGCTATCTAGAAGTACTATAATATAGTCTAGGGCTACTTCCTCGAATATACCGTTAGGTATTAGGATTTACTTAAGGTTGCCCTAGTACGTATTATAGAAAGCCTTAGTTCTAGTATATATATAACAGTTCTTTATATATCGTACGATGTTAGCCTATATACTAGGCTAATAGTACGTACAAGTCATTAGCTCGTATATCTTCTCGCGCCCCGGGTAGCCGGCTATAGAGGCATTATAACAAGCGGCTATAAGTTCTTCGCGGATATTGCTACTATTAGGCACGTAGAGGCGGCCTTAAATATAAATTAGGTCGTACTCTAGTTCGTACTCGCTAAGATTAATATACGTATTTAATTTCTACGGTAGCCGACTATCGCTAGCTTATAGGCCTTTCTTAATTGCTACTACGAGCTCGTCCTAATCGTAGGCGTTCTAGATCTCTTCCTTAATAGACGCCTCGTTCGCGTTAAGCACGGTAAGCGCGAGCTAATATTAGTCGCGAGCGTTCGTATACGTTATTATTACTAATACTCTAAGAGACTCCTATACTTTAGGGGCGAGGTTACGTTCCTTTAAGACCGTTTGTTGTCTATTCTTAATATTGTCTATTACGTCTATGTCCTAAGTACGGCGTATTAGGGTATTAGGCTTACCGCCTAGCTTACCTAGTCGGTATTCGATCTAGAAATCGAACCCGGACAAGAATTTACTCTATCGTACTTATCGGCGATTTAGCTACTTAGTAGTTATAAAGTATTATAGACCGCGGTGATTAGACAATACCCTAGTCTTGCTACCTATTAGCTCTAGCCCCTATTCCTTAAAAGCTCGAACGATAGCTATAAGCTCCTTGTCGTAGATCTTATAGTTATACTTAGCTAGATCTATCTTTTACGAATAGTATATAACTAGGTAAAGCTGTCCGTCTTCTCCGATCTATAAAAGAACGCTACCGGTATATCTATTAGAGGCGTCGTATTCGATAACGTAAGGCTTACTTAGGTCAAAGTGCTATAGTACTAGTTGCTTCGTGAACTCCGCCTTAAGCCTATTAAAAGCTTACTAGTACTCTAGTGTCTAGTTCTAAGTGTATTTTGTAGGTCGCTTTGACTTGTCCTTACTACCGACCCCCTTCGTAAGAGTAGTTATAGGTAGTACGATGTTCGAGAAGCCTTCTACGAACCTTCGATAGAAGTTCGCGAGGCCGAGGAAGGAAAGGACGTCCTTTACGCTTCTAGGTATCTCCTACTCGAGGATCGTCTTGATCTTCTTTAGGTCTATCTTAATACCTTCGGTAGTAATAATTAGACTAAGGTACTTAACTTCCTTCTAGAAAAACTTGCTCTTTACGATGTCTAATAGTAGTTTAGTATCGATGAAGCAGTCTAGTACCTTAAGTATATATTCTATATACTCCTCTCTTATACTACTAAAGACGATCGTATTATCAAGGTATACGGTAACGAAGTCGTTAAGGTAAGGCCTTAGGGCTTTGTTAATATAGGCATAGAAGACGCTAGGAGCGTTATCTAATCCGAAGGGCACTACTAGGTACTTAAAGGTCCTATACCGTAAGGTAAATGTAGTCTTCTATTCGTCGCCTACTCGGATACGTAGTTTAGTAAAGGTAGTAACAATATCGAGTACGGTAAAGTATTAGTACCCGCTTATTCGCTAAAGTATCTCTCGAACCTACGGGATAGGGTATCGGTTCTTAATCGTAATAGCGTTGACTACTCTATAGTCTACGTAGACGCGTAGTCTACTAGCTAGCTTTCTAATAATAATGACTAGCGATATAATACGTGACGTACTTTCTCTAATTTTACCTTTCGTCTTCAAGTCGTCGATATACTTCTTTACGACTTCGAGCTCCTATAGGCTTATTAGATATAGTCGAGCGAAAGGTAGCTTAGCACCTAGGTCAAAGTCGATAGCGAGGTCGTCTCCTTTACGATAAGGAGGTAAGGTATCGTCTCCTATACGTAGAACGAAGGCCTTACGTCGCGACTTAAATTTACGCGGAAGCGATATATCTAGGTCTACTTCGTCTTTGCCTTTTATATATTGTTAGAAGTCGGACGCTGCTATAGCGCTGAGCTATATACTAACTTCTTCTATAGCCTCCTCCTTAGTTATAGGTAGCGCGTCGTTATTCTACTCCTAAATTAGGTAGCCTTCTTATAGTTATTAGCCCTCTTTAAGCTAATCTTCTAGACATTCTACGGCCTCCGTAGTACTTATAGACGAGATATTAATACCTATAATTGCCGCTATATCTATCCAATCGGTACGCTATTACTACCGAGCTTGTTTTTCTAGTTAATAGCGTACTGTCGTTAGTATTCTTTCGTAATAGTCTCCGTAGTAAGACGTAAATATAACGGTATTTGTCTAGTTCCCGAAGTCTAGTAGGTGCTTCTATACCTACGGTATACTAAGAATAAAGTCATACTTAATGCCGGTAACAAAGTAGTTCAATTCTTCGACGTGACCGTTTAGGTCTAGAGTCGCTTTAACGTACTCCGTAGCTTCGTTCTTCTTAGACGGGTCTACTATACCGATTCTAAATAGAGTAGGTAGCTTTGTCCGATTATAATCCTCTATAAACTTCGTGCTATAAAAGATCGACTATACGCCTAGATCTACTAGGCATCTAGTAGGCTTGCCTTTAACGGTACCGTATATAATAAGACAATTACTACGTAGCGAGATATCGACTTTAATTACTCCGACCTTTATAGTCTCGATATCTATAACCTTAGGCATATCTACCTCCGAAGTCTACCGCTATAGTAGGTTAACCTTTTTGTTTCGTTACTAGGGTATTAGCGTAGGTTCTAATATCCTTAGCGGGCCTTTGCCTAACGGATATATACTCGGTTCTTCTAAAGTAAGGTACTCGTAGATGTTCTTAGGAGGATCCTTACTAGGCGTAATATTAGCTATAGTAATAACAGCTATACTCTAAACTATACGCCTTAGTCTAGAGTTGCCCCGTTTCCCTATTATTAGGGTTCGAAGTCGATAAGGTTCTAGTCGACCGTAGTAGCTACGTTACCTCTAGTATTACCCTTACGGAACTAGAACTATTCGTAAGATCGGTGCTACTAGTTATAGTCCGGGCTCTTATATACGTAGTAGAACGTCTTGTCCTTCTAGTACGCCGCTTCATCCTTCGTAAGCTTACGATATATTAAGCTAGTACGCTTAGCGGCTACTATATCGTACTACTAGTATACCTTCTCGTCTATACGCTCGCTACGCGGCTTGCCTATAGGTCCTCGACCGCCGCCGCCGCCTCTAGTACTACCGGAGGAACCTAGTCGCGCGTTACCTTAGCTACCGGTCTAGCCTCCTCTACTTAGCTTCTTACCGGGTAGTTACTACTACTAGCGCGGTATATTGTCGAGGTCGATCTCGATATTACGGAGAGCATCTTCTATCTCGGTTAGGCTCCTAAACCGTATACCCGTAATCTTCGCGCGTAGACGTAGAAGAATCTTCTCCTTAAGGTTCTCTATTAGTTCTTCGCGCCCGTCCTTAGTAGTATACTTCCTAAGGTAGTACGTATACTCGGAAAACTTCGTATAGAAGAGGTTAAACTTCTTACCCTACTTCTATTCGAGTTCGTAAAAGGCCTTACGGTAACGACGCTTCTCGAAGTAGTCGCTATACGATAAGTCGAGGATCTCGAGAGCCTCATTCTAATACTTAATAGTGGGCTTATAAGGTCGAATACGGCCGAGAGCGTTCGTACCTACTAGGCCGTAGAATATAATATATAATTCGGTATCCGATCGATTAGGTTCTATAAGTAGGTACTCGCTAACCTTCTTACGCTACTTAATATAGCTGACCTTGTCTTCCTTTAGGTCGGCGTAGAAGACAGGTAGAACCTTAATAGGGTTCTTCTAAGATATATTAATAGACTTTATAGACTACGTACCTAGATTTAGGGTAGGGGTAAAAGGACGCGCGTATAGATTAGGCGTATTATTAGCGTCGCCGAACCTACCGAGACCCCCTAACATAAACTAGTGTAGAGTCGATATGCGTATATTACGGATACTATCGTCGTAAGCGGTCTCGAAGTTATTAATACCTATAAATTCGACTTCTTACCTACGCCCGCCTAGCGCGCTAGCCGTATGTTATAGTAGCGTAGTTCCGAGCCCTCGTAGTAGGACTTTCTCTATATACGTAATGACGCGAATACCTAGAGTGGTTCCTACGTCCTTCTTTCGTAAATCTAGGAGGGCGCGTAGCTTAAAGAGCTAGCGAGCTAGTATCGTTAGTCTCTCCGGCTATTAATATTACTTCTAAAGCGCTTCGAGCTCCTTAATACGCTACTTTAGACTCTCGACTAACCTACGCTAAGTGTTGTTATCCTCTTATAGGCTCTTAATTTCTACTATAGTATCTTCCGTATCGCCGTCCTTAGTCTATACCTTAGCTTCTAGTTCTTAAATTTGCCTATCCTTTTCCTCGTTCTAAACGGTTAGACCTTTAATAATACCCGCCGCTTCTTCCGAGTCCTCCTTTTCTTACTAAAGGGCTACCTCGAGGTTGACTTTCTTACCCGTTAGGTTAATAACTCGGTCGCGAGAGTTCTTAAGTAAGGCCTTACTATAAGTATATATCTATATCCTAAAGTCGAGGACATTAAGCTAAGCTTTAGGTCTCTTCTTGACTAACGCCGCCAACTCTTCGTAGGTATATAGCTTAAATGCTTATAGATCGTATTGGAACTAAGCGCCTTTACTATCTTCTATAGGATCTAGGGGTATAGTATACGACAGGTCGAGCGGCGCGTACTAGCCTCCCTACCTATCTACTCTCGACGATGTACCCTATCCTCTATCTTATTAGTAAATACGCTTACGCGGGTCGTACTTAGTCTTAAGAGTCGTATACGTAATTTCCGTCTTCTACTATTAACCCGCCGTCGCTTATCGTATCTAGTAGGTCTAATCTTAGCTATCGACTATAGTCTAACTCCTATTATTCTATTAGGTCTACTACGGTTACGGTTCGTAATTATCGGTAGCTATAGTCGCGGCTATCTCGAATCCTCGACGGTTCGGCGGATATTAATATTAATCCTACGTATCTCGATAAACTCCTACGAAAGTGTCTACGACTAACTATATCGTGTCCTCCTCTTCTATACACTTCCTACGTATATAGGATACCCGATTATACTACTATAATCTATCTCGAACTCGGGGTCTTGTTCGCTAACTCCTACTAAAGTGTCGTAAACCGGTTAGTAATGTCGCCGATAATACGCGTACTTACTATAGAGGGATTTAGAGTAGTAGAACTTAATAATACGGGTCTAGGCTACTCTCGGTAGGTAAAAGGGTGTCGTAGCCAAGTAATCGAATAAGTTCTACGAAGAAGAGAAGTTCTAGCTAAGGCGCGTATCGAAGATAAGCGCGACGTTCGCCGAGCCGAGACGTTACGTTATATTTACGAAGTTACGTAACCCGAAGGCCGTAGGCCGTAGAGCTATACCGTGACACCCCTATCCTAAAGAGTTCGACAACTTAGGCGAGCTCTCCTATATCGACTAGAAAGAGAGCTATAAGGACTCTATCGCGGTATAATATACTATATAAATACCTTGCCTTAATATCTTTAACTACGTTAAGCGTTATACTCTCGGTACCCCTAGGGATATTATCCGTACGGCTATCGAGAACGACGAATAGATAAGCCTCGAGGATATATAGGACGAGTTAGACGATAACTTCGGTAAGAATCCTCGAGACATTAAGCTTAAGGCTAGACGCGACCTATACTAGCTAAAGTAGAAGTACGGCTAGGAGTTTAGTAAATATATTATCGAATACCGCCGCCTTAGCGCTAAGGCCGGTAAGCCTATAGTGTCGTACGAGCTATAGATTAGCCTAAACGAGTTCTAGATAAAGAAGATAGAGGACTACTAGCTTAGAGACCCCGTTAGCTAGTTTATTCTTATCGCTAAAGATAAAGAAGAGGTATATAATACCGTAAAGAGTATATATAGTAAGAGGGACAAGGACAAGGATACCTAGTAAGGCGGTAACGGGCGTCGTAGTAGTTAAGGACAAGGCTAATAGGGCTTTAGATAATAGAGCGCTAGTATAGTACTACGAGCCGCGCCGCCTACTATAAATAATACGCTTACGGTCTCTACGCGTACCTAGAACGCTAGCCCGGCCGTACGCCTTATCCCCTAGCGTTATACTATACTACCTAAGCTTACTAACGAACTCCGCGACTAGCTACGCTAGTAAGGCCGCTACTTCCGCTATCGTGAACCTAGATATACCGGCCTCGACCCCGTATATATTCTTTATTATAACTCCCGCGGTAAGTAGCGTACCGGCGACGTCGACCGCGAGACACCTATCGCTCTTAACGCTATAACCGACGCGCTAGCCCTCTAGATCGAAGTACTACCCGTTTAGGGAAATGCCTAGCGCCTTAATAGCGTCGCGCTAAAGGAGTAATATATAAATCTACGAATTATAAACACGAAGAATAAGACTACGAGATATATACCTAAGAGGAAGAATACCTATATATAGTAATAGCTAAGGGTGACACCTATACGCCTATATATATATAACTAACGTATAGAAAGTATATAGTATATACTAGTACTATAACTAGTTTATTAGGTAGAAGAGTAAACGTACTTACCCTCTCTAATACTAGCGCCTCCTCTAAGTTTATTAACCTAAGATTCGTTCGCGTAAATAAAGTCCCTACCTTTAAGCTAAAAAGGCTAAGACGCCTACGTATAGCTAACGGAGCGGCTATACGACTGCTCGAAGTAGTACTAATAGACGTTACTATCGGTAGCTATACTAGTTAAGAGCTATACTACGTTACTAACCTCGATAAGTACGACCTAGTACTAGGTATCTCCTAGCTCGAAGAACACGACCCTTCGTATAGCTTTAAACATAAGACACTTAGCTTCGATAAGCCTACCTACTACTAATATTATTACTAGAACGGTATAGCTTATACGAGTATAATAGAAGCCGATAATAGTAGGCCTAAGGCGCCAAAACTAGTACTACCCGAGCTAGAACCCGATATCTATTTTATAAGCGCGGACGCCTATTATCGTATAGCGAAGCGAGCCTAGAAGCGATAAGACTAGCTAGACGCTAATAAGCTCTTCGTACTATAGCCGGAGGATTTCGACGACGAGGAGTATACCTCTATATTTACTATATCGCTAGATAATTTAGAAATCTTTATAAATAGGAATAAGGTATAGGACCCGAAGGCTAAGCTACCGCCCGAATATTACGACCTAGCCGACGCCTTTAGGTATAAGAGCGAGTTTAAGCTACCTAAGTATAGCCCGTTCGACTATACGATTAACTTGAAACTAGGATTAGAAGCGTAGCGACCCTATAAGAAGGCCTTTAGTATAAACCCGGATTAGCTAGTAGTCGTTAAGAAATTCATTAATAATAGTATAGCTAACGGTACGGTCGAACTATCTAAATTAGACATGTCGTCTCCCGTATTAATTATTAAAAAGCTAGGAGGCGGACTCCGCGTCTACGTCGACTACCGCGCCCTAAATACTATTATAGTTAAGGACCGATACCTAATACCTCTATTAAGGGAGACACTTAAGCGAGTTTCTAAGGCCAAGTAGTTTACTAAGCTTAATATTGTCGCCCTATTTAATAATATACGTATCCGTAAGGTGAACAAATAGATAACCGCCTTTATTACTAGGTACGGATTATACTAGTTTAAGGTCCTTCCGTTCGGCCTCTATAATAGCCCTAGTAGTTAGTAGCGTAAGATCAACGACATCCTCCGAGAATTCCTAGACGACTTCGCTATAGTATACCTCGATAACGTCCTAATTTATACGGACGGCCCCTTAGATAATTATAGAGCTTACGTACAAAAGGTCCTATATAGACTACGAGATATACGGCTACTAGTAGATATTGATAAGTATAAATTCTACGTTAAACGAATTAAATACCTAGGCCTTATTATTACGACGGAGGGCGTTAAGATAGACCCTATAAAGATTAAAGCTATTATAAACTAGGAGGTGCCTCGTAACGTTAAGGACGTTCTTACGTTCCTTAGCTTTACTAGATTCTATAGGAAGTTTATCTACGCCTTCTCTAAAGTAACCGCGTGCCTTATAGACCTTACGAAGATAAGTAAAAAGAGTAAAGTCGACGGTAAGGTAGTTAAGAAGCTACCCTTCGTATCGACCTAATAGTATAATATAGCCTTTAAGGAACTTAAGTAGCGCTTTAGCCAAGTAGGTATACTAGCCTATTATTAACTAGGCGAGCAGATTTAGGTAGAAATAGACTCTAGTAACTAGGTCAATATAGGGGTACTATTATAGATAATTAACGGCGTCCTTAGACCCGTAGCGTTCTACTCGAAGAAGCTTAGTCCGTAAGAATATAACTACGATATTTACGACAAAGAGCTACTAGCTATTATTAAGGCGTTCGAGGTATAGTAACCGGAACTTATCGGCGCTATAGACGATAAGCTAGTTCGGGTACTTACCGATTACCGTAATCTTAAGTACTTTATAACTACTAAGTAGCTTAACCGGCGCTAGGTACGCTAGGCTAAGTTCCTGTCCTAGTTTAACATTAAGATTACCTATCGCCCGGGCGCCTAAGGAACGAAACTAGATAGTCTTACCCGTCGCTCTTAGGATATACCGGCGGGGATAGACGATACTAGAACGTAGTATTAATAATAGACTATTCTAAAACTCTATAACCTAGATATTATTACTTAGTTCGCTATATAAGTATAGGACGACCTACTAATAAAATATTAAGCACTATTAATTTACGACTCGGACGATAAAGAAGAAGACTACTATACTAGCAATGTCGCTACCCCTCGGTAATTAACCCGCCTCGCCTAGCGAGACGTAATACAGCCGTTACTTAAACTAAACGACGCCGAGGTAGGTAGTGACGTCGACTCGGAACTAGATAGTAGAGTCCTAGCCGAAGAGATACCTAGTAACGAGCAACCTGTCGAAGGAAGTATAGAGCCGTTAGACGAACCTACGCTACTAGAGGAACGGGAGCAAATAGAGTTATATAAAGAAGAACTATATAGAAGTATATAATAGCCGGTCTATAACGATACGTATACTTAAACTAAAGTCTAATCTCTAGTAGGGGATCGCTAACGTATAGCTATAATAATAGAAGATCGCCGTATTAGATTACAAAATTATCGCGGATCGACTATATATCGATAAAGCCTTATATATCCTAGCCTTTCAGAACCTCCGTACCCGGATAGTACGTAAATACTATAATAGTGGAGTAGCTAGCTACTAAGGTATAGTAAGGACTTTTAATCTACTATAGAGGCAAATCCTCTTCTAGCCTAGTATAGTAAGTAACGTCGTAAGATACGTACGATACTACCTATTATATAGGCGCTCGACTCTATTAAGACTAATAAAGTAAGGCACCCTGTCCTTATACTATACGCCCGGTTACGAATAGAAGTATATCGCCGTAGACTTTATCGTCGACCTACCCGCTAGTAAAGATCCCGATACTAGACTAATCTATAAATATATTATAATAGTTACTAATATACTAACTAAACGCGTACGGCTACTCCCTACTAATGACTTAAACGCTAAGTATACCGCTACCTTGTTCTATAAGTATATATTTCCCGTATACGGCCTACCGGAGGTAGTCGTAAGCGATAGAGGTACGTAATTCGTTAGTACGCTCTTCTATAGACTCTACGTAAGGCTTAGTATCTACTAAAATCTTTCTATAGCCTTCTATCTAGAAACGGATAGGCAATTAGAACGTATAAACTAAGTACTCGAATAGTATATCCGTGTCTATACTAACTATAAATATATTATTCCTATCGAGGTGGCCCTAAAATACGATATATTCGAAAGCTCTTATTAAGGCTATTCTAACGATATATAAAGTAGGCCACTACCCCTAGAATTGAGGGAGTTCTACCTTATCTAATCTGGACAGCTTAAAGTTCTCTTCACCCTATTTCTTTAGCTCTAAACGCCGCGGAGGTGCCTAGCTACATTAGGCAACTCCTAGGCAATAGTAGCCTAGGCTACGGCACTAACGGCGCCTACGGCTCTATAGGCGAAGCTCCCCTAAGACAACTAGTAGCAACTTATAGAGGACGTAAAAAGTATAGAAACTAACGATTAGCTCCTATACCGGTCTCTATAGGTAATGATTACTTAGCTACGTACGGCGCTTATACTATTGTATTACTAAGGGTAATAAGAAATAAGGACGACGTCCTAGGCAATTAGTAAGGCCACCCGGAATCAACACCCCTATAGCTAGGTATCGGTCGCGGTATTAATACTAGGCCCCCGCCTAACGTACGATATAGTTACGATCCGTATTGTAGTAAAGGAAGACTAGGCCGAAGTTACGAAGCTATCGAATAAGGAGCTCGCCTAACGAATTAACTAACTAGGGGTGGTCGTAGTGAACTAATAGTCTAACGGCACTCTATAGATCTATACTAGCTCTACTACTACTAGGAGGCACCTAGAGGCATAGCTATAGTAGGTATCTAAGGTTGCGGTATTAGCGAAGGTCTTAACGAAGTAATTCACAATCCTAGTCTACGATATACCTAAGGAGTTCGACCTAACTAACTAAGGTCACCTACGTACTCTCTAAGAGAACAACCCGGTCACTCTTAACTCTCTAATCTAGAAGGCGACTTAGCTCTATAGGAAATGGCTAGAAGGTAAGAAGGCCTCGGCGCTAATAGTATAGCTATAAGACGCGAAAGCGGCGGATCTAGCGATAGAATAAGGCCTAATCTAGCAATATAGCCTTAAGATAGTAGAAAAGTACTCCTTATCCTCTCGTGTCCTCTAATGCTTTAAATGCTAACAGTATAGACACTAAACCTATACGTATATAAATAAGTAGGTCTACTCGAACTATATAGGAGACTATATATCTAGGGACTATATATCGGCTACGAGACGGTACGCGAACTGTCCGGGCCACTACCTATCGTATAGCGCGGAATGCCTATAGCGGAAACTAGCGAAAAACAAGGCAATCACAAATAGAACCGTCGCCCTAAGATTCTACGGCGACCGTAAGGCTAGCCTATACCGGAACTAGCTAGCGGCGGTCGGGTATAAGCGCCCTAGGGCCGAGAACGATATAAAGGATACGTAACCTAGGGCGTACGGGAGGCTACGTGCTCTACTAGCTACGGCGAGGGAATCTAACTAGGCCCGGCTCCCCTTTAGTATATAGCCGATAGGCGTAGACTAGGACGTATAAGGTAGTAGGATATAGGACGCTATAGAGGAAATGATTATCGATACCGATAACTAGCCTCGATACGCTTAGTATTATCTAGTATAACGTTAACTATAGTAAGGATATAGTCTAGAACCATTTTCTATACGAGGCGGACCCGTACGTCTACTACGTCCTAGTAATCTAGGAGCTATAGATTAACCCGTACTATAAGAGACTAACGACCTATAAGTTACTAGGCTATACGACATACCTACGAGGCGACGGTAGACCCCGTACGTACTTCTATATTAGTAAGGACATACTAGAATCCGACTAGGAGGTAGTATACTACGTAGACGAAGAAGGCGGGGGCGATATTACCTTCCTCTACGTAGGTAGTACCTAGATATACAACCTATATATATAACCGCTAGCCTCGAGGTCTAGCCGCGACCTTAGGATCTATAGACACCTAGACAGTACGCTTAAGAGACAAGGGTACTATATCGTAGTAGGAGACTTTAATATATACTACCCTTCCTAGGAAAGCCTTATATAGCCGCACCCTATAGCCGACGAAGTACTCGACTTAATAGCGAGTAACGTAATTGCCCTTAATACCCCGAAGGACCTAGGCACCTAGAAGAGAGGGGGACTCTAAGGCACGATCGACCTCTTCTAGATCTTAGATAGCTACTACTATACGGTAACCTACTATAAGATCGAATATAAACTCGAGGCGTCGTTAGACTATATACTAGTCAGGACCTCTATTACGATATAGATATAACGTATACTAGCGAAAACCCCTAAGCTAAACTAGGGAAAGGCCTACTAGGCTAATATCTAGGCGTACCTCGATAACTCCGAGAGGCTAGTCTAGATCGCGTAGTAGTAATACAATAGTAAAGACGAGATAGACGAGGCAGTCTAAGGGTTAATAGACGAAATAAGAAAAGCGACCTTACTTTACGTTCCGCTTACCTAACTAACGATATAGTCTAAACTATACTAGACGCCGAAGTATACTACGGTAGTAAGAGAAGTAAGGAGAGCCCGCCGGGTATAGACGAGTAGCTATAGCGAGGAGGCCTAGAACGTATATAGGGAGGTATACTAATAGAAGAAAGCTATAATACGGAGGGAGAAAGTAGTCGGCTAGAGGGCTATAGTAGAAGAAATCGCCGGTAAGCTAGCGAGGATATAGAAGCTAGCGAAATAGGCCCGATAGGACCCTATATAGGGCCCCTCCTTCTCTGTCCTAGCGCTATAATCGCCTAGTAGCCCGGTTAGCGACCCCGAGGCTAAGGCGCGTCTACTAGCTAGCAAGTTCTTCCCGCCCCTAGTCGAGGCTAATCTAAGCGATATAAATAGCTCTACTCCCCTAGCCCCTAGTATCGCGGTCTAATAGGAGGTGTCCGAGGGAGAAGTTGCCGCTATACTTAGGAAGTTACTAGCGAAGAAAGCCCCGGGGCCGGATAGGATCCTAAACGAGCTACTAAAGAAGTATAGAGATCAACTAGCCCTAGTAGTTATAGCAATCTTTAACGCCTGCCTATAGACCGGATACTACCCGATAGTATTTAAATAATCGACGATAGTAGTCCTACGTAAGCCGTAAAAGGAAGACTATACGTAGGTGAAGTCGTACCGCCTAATTACGCTCCTTAACACTCTTAGGAAGGCGCTTAAGAAGCTAGTTATAACGAGACTCTCCGAGGCGGTAGAGGAATACTCCCTACTCCCGGACACCTAGATAGGTACGCGGCTATAGCGATCGATACTATCCGCGATAGAACTTATTACCTCTTAGGTAAAGGCTATCTAGTATAAGAATAGGGACAAGGTAGTATCCTTACTTAGCCTAGATATATCGGGAGCCTTCGACTACGTGTTATACCCGCGGCTACTCTATATCCTAAGGTCGAAAGGACTCCCTAAGTAGCTTGTTAACTTCGTACGGTCCTACCTCTAAAACCGTAGCACGTCGATCCTAGTCGGCTAGTATAGAAGCCTATTTTAAGCAGTCTATACTAGAGTCCCGTAAGGCTTAACGCTAGTACCTATTCTGTTTCTCTTCTTTATAGCGACGCTACTCCTAGCCCTAGAATCCTAGAACACCGCTACGAGCGGCTTCGTAGACGACACGAATATCCTAGCGTAGTCTTCCTCGACTAAGGAGAACTATAGGCTACTAGAAGAGAAGTATAAGATCTACGAGGACTAGGCTAGGAGGCACGGGGCTCGGTTTGCCCTAGAAAAGTATAATCTGATATACTTTACGCGCCGGCTACGGTTCTATAATATATAAGCTTCTATCTAGATATAGAGATACACGACTAACCCGGCGAATTAGCTTAGGATCCTCGGACTATAGGTAGACCCGGCGCTACGGTAGAGGAAGTACGTATAGGCAATATTACGGAAAGCTAAATAGAATATAGCATTATACTAGAGGCTTACTACGTCTATATAGGGAGCGGACTTCCGGTAGTTACGACTTCTATATAAGGCTATTATACGGCTAGTCCTTACCTATAGTAGCTAAGTATAGTCCTTAGGCAAGAGGGCCTACCTATCGAAGGGACTCGTCGCGCCGCTAGCGAAGATCTAAAACTAATGCCTAAGGAAGGTCACCGGGGTATATAAGTCGACACTAATAAGGATACTTAAGTACGAGACCGCTATACCGCCGATCGACCTATATATCTAGGGACTACGGACCTCCTACTTAGGCAAGTCGGTATAGTACCTAGTATAGAAGGTTATCGCTAGTATAGTCGTAAGGGCCCGCGAATTAGTACTAGCGTATAAGGGCATTCGACCCGGAAACGAGCCGAACTACCGGGTAAGGGACGAATAGCTAGTAATACGATAGGAAGGTAAGAAGTCGTTTATAGAGTAACTATAGAAAGAGAGGTAGAACAACTAGGGTGTAGGGCATAGTAGACGCCCTTAGCTAGCGGGACAACCTAAGGAATAGTTAGCTACGAAATCCGCGGTCAAGCACCCCCCGAAGCTTATCTACTACCGCCTTAGGAGGGTATAGAGTAGTATAGTAACCTAACTACGAAGCGAACACATCGGCCTCTAGGGGTACCTATTATAGAGGAAGGTTCTAGGATATACAAATACTAGCTACCCCTACGGCTATTACTCCTAGAACGTACGGTACGTACTCCTCGTCTATCCGAGGTAGTCGCTAGGAAGGGGAGAGTAGATAGTAAAGGCGAGGAACCGGACGATTAGGGCACTTCTTAATAACGCTAAGGACCTACAGCGCATTACGAACTAGATACTAGAGAAGGGCTGGCTAGAGTAGTACCGGCTAGTAGGAGTAGTATAGGAAGAGAGGATACGACGTAGCGCGACGAGACCGGCTAGGAGCGGGGGCTAACGGGGTAGTGATATAGACTACGTATGTTTAGAGGGAAAGCTAATCTAGATAAGGAGTAGTCGGGGGCGGGAAGGGTTTTTACCTATTCGGGTTTCCCTTTATATATAACAATAGATATATACCTATATAGGCCGGATAGAGTCCTAGAATAGGGGAATAACAAATCTATCTATCTATCTATCTATCTATCTATCTATCTATCTACTAACTATTAACAAGATAACTAGGTCGAGTTACTACCCGACGCTAAGTTCGCCCTTAATAATTACGAGTCTATAAGTACCGGAATGACTCTATTCTTTACTAACTCTAGCCGCTACCCGCGAATAGAGTTTAGTAGCCTAGCTAAACTATAAGTTATAGCTCGGGAAGTACCTAACGTCGAGGCCGCTAACGCGTTAGTTAATAATATATAAGACACTTAAGTATAAATACGGCGGGTACTCGAGTCTATACGCCGCGACCGCCTAGACGAGCTACGCGACGTATATACTTTTACGTAAGTACGAACGGCCGACGCCGTAAGCACTCGGCGAGCGCTAGCGCCTACTTACTAGCCTAACGATATAGTTCTACTAGATACCCGTAATATTAAGACTATACGCCTAAGTAAGAAACTCGATTACAAGTTCCTTAGACCGTTTCGAGTCGTTAGGGCCGTAGGTAGACGCTCGTATAAACTCGAACTTAGCGATATGATATAAATCTATAACGTGTTCTATACGAGTAAGTTACGCCGCGTAGTAACCGAAGGGATACCTAGATAACGTAAACTACTACTAGCGCCCGTAATCGTCGAACGCGAAGGCTAGGTATTAGAGTAATATAAAGTAGAGGATCTAGTAGATTCTAAGATTAGGTATAACTATATATAGTATATAGTTATTTAGAAGGATCGTACGCGGAGCTAGGCTAAGTAGTTAGCCGTACTACTTAGATATAAAGAACTCGTAATCGCGTTCTACTAGCGACACCTAGATAAGCCTAAGCCTACCTTCGACGGACTCGATTAGCTAGTAACTTAATACGGGCTAGCGCTAATACTCGGACCGTATATATAAACGCGGCATAACTATAGCTTCCTCGATAAAGCTCTTAAACCTAGTACCGGTATTAGTACTAGTAATAGCCCTCTATACGCTCCGAGTATTAAACGTAGAAACGTCGTAGGAGCTCCTTATTCGAGGAGGGGGGATACTATTACGAGACAGCTCTTTTTACGAACTGCCTTATAATATAGTATTGTCGGCTATACGCCCGCGCGCTAGCGGCCGCTAGTACCCGCTAGCTCGATTCGTGCGACTTTATCTTCTTACGCTTCTCGCGCTCTCTTAGATAGCTCGCGTAACTATATATGTCTTTGCCCGACTATATTATAGTACTCTCGCCCGTAATAGTTCACTAGTTCTCTATTTAATAGTAGTAAAAACAATTAATAAAGAATACGAGTTAGTCGTACTAAGACAAAATTCCTAGCTTACTAGTGTTCCTAGCTTACTAGTGCTTTACGTTAGCTATAGTAGCAAACTTAAGGTAAAGTATACTTATCAAGAGCGGGAATATATAATACAATACGGTAGAATCGATTATACTCTTTAGAATATACAATTTCGTAGTACTATAATATCTAAAAATCCTCTATAGGGCTATCTACTAAAAAGCGACTTGCGCTCTTAGCCTACGTGCAGCTTCGCGCCCGCTTACGGTATAGTGTAGAAGCCGAGACCACGTAGGCTGAGTACCTGAGCTTAGGAGTGTGCAGCACCTTTGGGTATTGCTCCACGTGGAGCATCACTTTCCCGCTGCTAACTGTGGCCACCCGCATGCTCCTCGGTACATGTACGTGTTGCCGATCATGTCAGACCTGCCTCAATGCTGTCTATTATACTGTCTGACCGCACTGCCGCGTCTCGAACCTGTCCTTTATAACTGCTCCTTGCTCACGCTGGAAGTGTAAGTGCTGCCTTACATCCCTTCCCTCACTACTTTCCCCAGCTCGAAGATTCAAGTGAGCCTGTCCGCATCCTTCTCACTATGGTTCAAGCAGTGCCTCTCGAGAACGGAGGGTCGGCAAACGGCCATGCGAACGACAGTATGGACGCCGAACACAGCGAGAACACACCAGACTTATCTACTCTGCCGCCGCCGGACTTCAACTGGCAGATCTCTCTCAAGGATAAAGTGATTGCCATCACTGGGGCAAATCGAGGCATTGGACTTGGCATTGCTGAAGTATGCCTTGCCAACTCTGCCGAAATAGTGTACTCCCTGGATCTGATGGAGCCCTCCGAAGACTTTTCGACCCTGGAGAAGAGGAATCCGGGACGGTTCAAGTACATTCAGACCGATGTGACCAACGAGGAGAGTGTCAAGAAGGCAGTAGACACTATTGCCGAGGCCGAAGGCGCGATACATGGCATGGTTTGCAATGCGGGTAAGCACACAGTCTCGTTGTTGTTTCAACATACAACTGACTGGCTATAGGCATGACCAAGCATCAGCCAGCACTAGAATTCTCACTAGAGCAGGTGAAGCAGTTGTTCAACTTGAACGTGTTCGGCGTTTGGAACTGTGCAACAGCGGCGGCGAGGAAGTTCATCGAGCTTGGCATCCAAGGCTCGATCGTGTGTACCGCAAGCATGACATCGTACAGGCCGAACCGAGCTGCTCCTTCTGCACCGTACGGAGGTACCAAGGCCGCTGTTCGGAACATGTGCCATACTCTTGCGATGGAGTGGGCACAGCACGGTATCAGGATCAACAGTATCAGTCCTGGATTTGTCAAGACGGCCATGACCTACTACGTTGAAAGGGCGCCAGACTGGGAGACCAAGATGAAGTACTACGGGGGTATGCCCCGTCTCGCTCTTCCGCAGGAACTTGGCGGCGCTTACACCTATCTACTGTCCGACTCTGCCAGCTACACTACCGGTATCGATATCCCTATTGCTGGTAAGTCGATGCAGCATGCCCAATATCAAGACCATGAGCTAACACAGTCAGGCAGCGTAGGTGCCTGGTAAGCATGTGAAGAAAATAGATCTAATGATGCATGAAATCAGGAGCATTGGAGATCGCACGGACTTGTGCATGATTCACAGGCTAGCAATTATGTTACGACAGTATTCTCTGCCACCTGTGTCTTGCGATTTCACTTTGCTGCCAAAAATGCATTCGATGTTGTCCCATGATTTCGATGAATGAGTGAAGCGTAGAATAGTCCTTCATCATATGCATAGTCCTTGATCATCAGCCGGGTAGCAAGCACAGTCTACGTTTTTTGTGCCCATTATGAAAGACACAAGCATGCACGACATCGGTACCTGCAGATTGACAAGGATTCACTGCGTCACAAGATCGACCTCGTCTCGAGTGAGACAACGCACTAGTCCTTGCACAGATAGTGCCTGCGCTGGTAGTAGAGCTTCCATGTTGGCACATAAGCAAACGCCGGCTTGAAGCATCGGAACGCTGTCGCTTCGCTGGAACCCGCTTGAATAGGACGAGTGATACGCTCATATTCTCACCAATAACCAAAAACTGAGCCTGCGTGTAGTGTCCCGGCGCTGGCAGACGCTGCACGATTCCTCTTTTCCGATCCGAGCCGCGCTGCGTTATTGTGAAGTTGTATGGCTCCTTCCATTGTGCAAGCTCCGCCGCCAGGGAACTCATCAAGCAGAACGTGAAAGGGTCCATAGTCTTTACTGCAAGCATAACTTATGTATGAGACTTTCCTTGCATGACCATCTGGAGACGTTAGCCACGCTCGAGGCGTCATCAGCTGCCTTTGTCATTTAGGACTAGGCTAATCAAGCGCAGTTTCCAGCCACTGAAGCGAGGCTGCGTCGTATGCGACGAGCATCGACTTCCCAGTCAATGGAGTCGTGGGAATTGAGTACCAGCCGGATGTGACTAGGCGCCCACGGAGGGCTTTGGTAGCATGTTAGCAGCCTCGCCGATGTTGCACCTGCGATTGGCCTCGCGAGCGCCAAAGGCTGTCCGTAAAGTCCTGCTTAGCCCTGCAGAGTGAGTATTCAAGGTATGAATAATCCATTGGTGTTCAGCAGTGACCGGGCCAAAGTTCAACCTCAATGCAGGGAGGCTTGGATCAGGAGGTGATCTAGGTCTTGGCCCATTCATGTCGCAGCTCCTCGGCCAGATCGATGTTCACAGGCCATCCGGTGTGGCTTTGGTGGTCTCGAATGAGCTCCGCGATAAATTCTCTTTTGGCTGTGTCGTTGGAGTAAAGTCCAGCGGCGAACAAGCATTGTGTTGACATCAAACGAGATGCATCATCAGAAAGCTTCATCGCTATCCCACCAATCTCATCAACACACTCCTGAATAACCTTGTCTCTGGTCAAAAGTTCCAGGTACCCACCTGCCGATGGTTGGTGAATCGATAGCAATATACGAGCCATGTTATACATCTGGAGCGACACGCCAAACGCGGGAGGATGAATCCACTTCGGCCGGAACGCTCTGTTAGAAGGTCCTTCGACGGGCAGGGGCGAGAAATGCACGCTTATGCTTTGTCTCCATTCCGCCAGCATGTTGAGAAGGGTGTTGCCTCGCATCAAGCGCTGGTTGAATTCCTCGTCTTTCTCTTCCTTCGAGCTGTAGTTCACAGCCTGAGCCAAGATGTAGACAACCCTCGATGCCATGTCCCACATGTCCATGTCATGATATGATTTGGTTGGCCTGAAAAAGCTAAAGCATCGCCTGTGTTCTCGGAATGCTGCCCAAACATCCTGACGAAGCCACGCCCACCAGACAGCCTGTTCGAGACCTCCCGACTCACCATTGATCTCCCGACTTCGCTGGATCCAGAAGACACCTTTGAGGTGGCGCTCCCAACCTTTACCTGCGCCATCGATCATCTCGTACATGCTGACTACGAGTACCGTAGCTAAGAGCTCGTCGCTGTTCTTGTATGACGTGAAGCGCATGGCTGACTGCAGATACTGTAATGTCTCATAGTAATACTGCACAGCAGATGTACGGTCGAGACTGGCTTCCCCACTGTGCTTAGGCTTGATTGACAAGTGGCGAGCACCAAGGGCAAGCACAGCTTTCATAAGGCCTTCATTATGCAACGCCAGGTGTGGAATGAGCGTGGAGAAGTGTCTCCTAGCATCGAAGAGATCAATCCACAGGCTGATGCCAGTAACAAAGCGTTGAAAAATGTCGAACTCATGGTCTTTGAGCTGCATCGGCTCAGAAGCTTGCCAAAACTGTCGTTCGTCGATGGTCCCGTTGGCCCCATTCGGTGGCGCAGGAGATATCGCTGAGATCTGCAGCAGTTTCGAAGGATTCTGCAAAGCTACCCCATCAGCGAAACTAGGATGCGTGAGACTGATCGGCGGTTGCGGGCCCTGACTGGTCAGTGAGTATTCTGTAAAGCTGTTGCGGTGTCATGGTGAGATAGGCGCTTCATACACCGAAGTCACAGATCATCATATGCTCAACTTAGTAGCACATGTGACTCTGACTCCCACGGGCGAAGCGACTCTACACGCATGCACATGCCATGACTGCCGGACCACCTACCTGAGGTGAAACGCCATCGCGATGTAGCTCGTAGCGCCGAGCGTGAGCAGCGTCGCTCAGGCTTTCCAGAGACGGCAGGTCCAGATTGCCTTGCGCTGCGTCCCCAGCCAACAACCCGAACCATCGCAGTGGAGCCACCTCTGTTCCATAGCCTGTTGAGTTGGAATAGCTGCTCTGAGGACTGAAGGCTTGCAGACTGTCGTCAGTCGGAGTGACGGGCCATTGCCTCGACGATGGACGATTCTCCACAGTGTCTGAAAAGCTCGCACGCTTTGCAGTAGCGGCTGTACGACTGAAGCCACTGTGTGACGTACTCTGACCTGGCGATACAAGAGAAGAGTCGGCGCGCAAAGGATTTGGATCGTTGTCTGCGTTCGGTGGCGCGTTCTCGCTGTCCAGAACTCCTCGACCAGATGTATCGAGTGCGGAAGGTACGGCGCCATACAAGCACGCTCGATTGCCCTTAGAACAGGGTCCACATACCGGCTTCACTTCGTCGCACTTCATGTGTCGCTTCCGGCAAACGGCACAGCCAGTGGTCGTCTGGTAGGAAGTCAGCCACTGTCAAGACCATTGAGCAGGTAACATGCTCTGAGTCCGCGCCCGCGAGACTTCCGCGGCTTCCGAATGCCTGCATGGCTGTGTCCAGACCCCGATGTCGTCTCCGTCGCTGGCATCTCGAAGCGCTGTGGTCGTCCGTGACGATACCTTGTGTGACATGGATGGCTCGAATCGAGGGCTCCTGATATAATGTCCTAGCCTCGTTCTTAGCTTCCGGAAGGATTGCGACATTGCGGAGCATGCTAATCTCGGTGTGGACACCGGCGAATGCGGCATGCTTGGCAGTGGCACCCACCTCTCAGAATGAAGCCTGAATAAGCTGTAGTTACTGTCGTTCTTACTGCTAGAAATAAAGCCTAAATAAGGTGTTATTAGTAAAGGTATTATTACTACTATATAGCTATTTACTTATCTAATATCTCTCTTAATCCACTACTTAGTATTCTTATTCTTACTATTACTAACCTTCTAAATACGGCTACTATCTTATTATCTATTCTTCGAGGTATTATATTAGAGCCTACTATTATTACGAAGGTATACTATCGCTACTACTACTTATATTACGAGGTCTCTTTTAGATAGCTAGTATTAACGACGGCTCTATTACTAGCGTACTAGTAACGACTAGTAAAGACGATATTACTACTTCTAGTAAGGAAGAGCTTACTTCTACTACTATCAATAACTTATATTATTATCTCGCTCTTAAAGTAGCTATCGCTCCGGCTCTTATTCTTAGTCCCTTAGATTCAAGTAATATTAACTAGTAAGTTATAACCTCGGTATAGATAATTAGTAGCGGAGCTTAGAATAGCTATTCGAGAGCCTCGTATAGGTATATTGTAAGGTGTTCTATAAAGGTATTAGTTATAGTATTAGAGGTACTATAGGTAATCTAAAGACTACGTAGATCGAGATTATTAGCTAGAATACTAAGAGGTAAATATAGTTTCTTTAGCTTATAGTAGAAGATAGTCTATACTATCGACTATATCTTACTACTTACGTTAGTAGCCTTTAGCTTATACTCGATAGAATATATCGCTACCCTAATACTAGTAATAACCTTACGGACATTAGCTCTAACGTACTTTACTACCGAGCGGGCTATACTACCGAGCGGGCCACTTTTGCTAAGAACTGTACCACTTCTATAGATATAGCTATATAACCACTATTATAGCGTGTATTATCTTTAAACGAGGCCAAACTGACCTTAGCTATCTAGGCTATAAAACGCGACGCGATAATTACGAATCGACTTACTATAAAGGTATACGACGCGTCTCGAACTATACTAGGGTATCGATTGAATAGACGACCTCCTCGGGGTGACTACGAGTCTAATTCAAAGAAGCTTATAGAGCTAGAAGAGAGGGTAATACTTAAGTATATACTCGAGATAGATCTTAGAGGTTTTCCGCTATTAAAGGCTAGTATACGAGTAATAGCCGATTCATTACTATAAGAGAAGGGTCTTAAGCCCGCTAGTCTTAATTGGATAGACAGGTTTATTAGGCGGCATCGTGAGCTAAAGATTCGTATAACACGTAGATACAATCGTTAGCGAGCCCTAATAGAAGATCTAGACGTTATCGAGAGGTAGTTCTTACTTATACGTAATATAAAGGAGAAGTATAGCATCCTTAACTAGGATACCTATAACTTCGACGAGATAGGGTTTATAATAGGTATTATTACGTCTTAGAGCGTCGTTACGGGTTCAGAAAGGCGTAGTAGAAAGAGGAAGGTCGTTTAATAGGGTAATAGAGAATAGGTAATAGTGATTAAGACTATCTATATAGACGGAACAGCGCTCCTACCCTACGTCATCCTTATAGGCAAACAGTATATTAGTATCTAGTACTAAGACGGCAACTTAGGTCTAGACTAGATAATCGGGCTAATAGAGAACGGCTAGACTAATAATGAGTTTGGTATACGGTAGCTAGAGCATTTCTAGAAGTATACTATAGCTCGTATAACTAGGGCATAGAGACTACTTATTATTAATAGCTACGAGAGCTATAACTCGAAGGGATTCTAGAATCTATATAAGGAATACAAGATCTTGGCCCTATATATGCTATCGCACGCCTCGTACTTACTCTAGCTATTAGATATAGGTTGCTATTTGCCTTTAAAGAAGGTATACGGTACTTAGCTCTCGGGCTTAGTACGCTAGCGTATCACTTATATTAATAAAGTAGAGTTCCTACGCGCCTTCCGGGTAGCCTATAACGCTATATTTAGACAGGAGAACATCCTATCGAGCTTTAGAGGCGCTAGTTTAGTTCTATTTAATCTATAGGTAGTGATAGACAAGCTTAATATTAAGCTACGTACGCTAACCCCTCTAGCTCCGGACTCTACCCTTTAGGAGTCGAAGACACTAAGAACTATAAAAGAAATCGACTCTTAATCGATACTAGTAACGAACAAAATACGTGCCCGGGCAGGTTTATCGCTAAACTCGTTATAGGAAGGGGTATATTAGCTTATAAAAGGGAGTAGAGAGATAGCGTATTAGATAGCTCTTATACGAAGTAAGATTAGTAAGCTACGTAAGTCTAACAAGGCCCTTATATAGCGAAAAGCACGAAAGCGCAAGTACATTTAGTCTAGAAGGTCTCTAACCTTCGATAAGGCGTCGCAATTAATACCTCTAGAGGATACTAGGAGGTAGGAAGTGAGTAGAGAGTCGCTAGATAGTATTCGGCTAGTACTAAGGCTACGACACTATAAGCGATATAGCGAGTCGGGGTATAACGTACGTACCTATTAAGTAGACTTACTAGATAGCAAAGAATCTAAATAGGAATTGTCCTCCTAGTAACGATTCTATAGGATGTCGTCGGATTAAGATACCGTCGTAATTAAAGTAGAAGTAGTATAGTTCTTAGTAAAAGTAGCCCGCTCGGTAGTATAGCCCGCTCGGTAGTAAAGTACGTTATAGGCTATAGATTACTAATATTACTAAGGCGTAATAAAGTCGGTAATTAAGGGCTCGTAGTTATTACGCTACTTAGCGTCTATCTAGTATAGAGTATTACTAATATTATTAGCGTAGTAGGTATATTAACCGGTATATTAATACGCTACTTATAAGCTAGAATAAGGTCGTAATATAGTAGATTAGTTATAAGGTACTTATAATAGCTATAAGAGTAGTTATTAATATCTATATACGTAGTACGATATCTTATAAGAGCTTAAAAATGGCGACGACGACGGTAGTAGACGACCGAGAGTAAGGGGGAGACGAGTAGAGGACGCTCTATAAGAAGGCAGAAGAGATAGTAGCGGTAGAAGAAGGGAGGTTTCCGGAGAGAGTACTAAAAGGAGTAATAAGCGAACTACTCGGGGGACTAAAGGCGCTCAAACGATAAATAAGCACTACGATCAACATAGTAATCGAGGTAGTAACACGAAACGTAAGAAATAACCCTTAAAGAGACCCGAGACAGACCTAGGGCCTAACGACCTAGGTAATAATCGCGAGCCAACCTACCCCCCCTTAGAGTATAGTACTACGAGTCTATATTACGGACTAGAAAGAGAAGGAAGAGATAGGAAAGATGACCGGGAGGGAGATAGTCGAGAAGATTAGAGTAAAGGGAATAGTAGGGGCAAGGGCAGACAATAAAGGAGTCAAGCTGTTTATAGTATACGTATAGGACAAGAAGGCCCTCGAAATAAATAAGGAGTAGACACTAAAGATCGGGAGCATAGCGAAAGTCTCCTATTAATAGGATATAGTAATTACGTATAGGGTCCTACGAACCTTTGATATATAAAGGGATATACTAAACCTCTAGAGGCAAAACTAGGTGACAGTACTAGGACTATAGATCATAAAGATAGCGTAGGTTAAGAAGAAGATAGAGGAGGGTAAGAGGGCCTCCTCGCTAATCTTATAGGTTATAATACTAGAGCTATGTCTAACTGAAAAAGCGTCGGGATCGAAGCGCTATCGACAAGGACTATTTAATCGACAACCCTTATTAAGACGAGCAATCTACTTAAGTAGTAGCGACCCGCCTACGCTAGCGGCGGCGTAATCGTAGTACAAAAAACCCTAAAACTAAGGTCCCTTTCCCCTAAAGGCAGACCCTAGAATTGCGGAGTTACGGAGGATAACTGCCTAATTAGGAAGCGCGACCCCGAATAGTAGCGAAGGATAGTAACTAACGAGAGCTATAGCCTTACGAACATTCTATACTAAGAGTTAAACCGGGGAACAAACTAAGAAAAAACCTAGGATATAAGCCAAGGCCTACTATATAGAAAGTAGAGGCTAACGACAAATAATATAGCGTAGACGACCCTATATACGGAGGCGGAAAACTTACTAGGGGATGACGAACACCTAGCCCGGGTATATAAGAATACTATAGTATAGCTACTAGGAGCGCTAAAAGCGCTATTATACCAAATCCCGAAGACAATCTAATAAGTAATATAGAAGGTAGTCTAGAGACTAACTATATAGGTAATAGTAGTAGTAGGTAAGAATTAACCTCCTCTAAAGGCAAGCAAGGCAGTACGCCTATACATTACTAATCCGGCGGAGAAACAAGAAATCGTAGCCCTAATAAGTAAGGAGATTATCGACAGAATCGGCTAAAAGGAGGTAGTTAGGGCGAGGGTAGAGGCAATAGGCGTAGTGAGACTCTTTACCGTATAAGAGTCTAATAGACAAAAGCTAGAGACCTACCTATAAGGAGTAGACTACTAAAGTCGCGAAGTCGGTACGAGTCTCCTACTAATAGTATACCGTTATCGCCTACGGGGTCCCTAGGACATTTAAGGTCGAAGACCTTCCCTACCTCTAAGTATAGAACTAGAACACCTCCCTAGGAGTACGACTAACAAAGGCGGCATAGCTATATAAGACAGTAGACCGAGAAAAGACGCATTTATCGCTTATTATTTAGGTAGAGACAGCGGAACAAGCTAACTAGATACTAGACAATAGGCTATTCTAGAACTACGAGAGAATAGACACGGAGATCTATTAGAGTAGCTATAGGGTACTACAATGCTTCTAATGCTAATAGTACGGTCATATAGCCCTAAAATACGGGGAGAAGACCCTAAGGTGTCCTTACTACGTAGGTCTATACTAGGGAAGGGAATGCCTAGCTAGAATAGTAGTATAAGAACGAGCGAGATAAGTAAGGATCTCTATACTAGCTAGGTACCCCTAACGATAGTAGGAGGGACCTACTATATATAAGGGCTTCGAGCCGAGTAAAAGGAAGAGGGTAGAAGAGACGAATAAGGGAACCTAACCGTAAACGTATCTACCTCCTAGTAGGCCTCGACACCTTAACCGGGCCGCTAACGAACTAGGCCAAATACGAATCTTTAGGGCGCCCTAGCGGCCCCAGGGCTAGCCGGATAGCGAGATATAGGCTTAGGAGACACAGTAGGTCAGCACGGAAATAGACCTTACAGATAACGAATAATACTATACGACGACATTACTATTATATAGTATAACGTAAACAAAAGTAGGGACAAGGTCTAGCGCCACTTTCTATAAGAGCTAGACCCGCTACGGCACTACGTTATTACGGTATAGGAACTATAGATCAACCCCTACGTAGGACTCCTAGCTACTTGTAATGACCGGAGATACTATACCGTAATCGCGGGCTAATAAGGCGTCATCCCGAGGACATATATATACGTAAGCAAGACTATAGACCTTAAGTCGTAGAAGGTTATACTACCGTAGTAGGGCAACCTAGGAGACATAACATTAATCTAGATCGACACGACACAAGGCCCTATCTAGATCTATAACGTTTATAACCCGCTACCGCGGGGTCGGACGAGTAGGGAAGTAGGAACCCTTACCTACCTAGAGCGGACCCTAAGCCAAGATATAAAGCAAGTACTCCTCGGCGACTTCAACCTCTACTACCTATAGTAGGGACTCGAATTCACTCCCCCGTACGCGTTTCTAGGGGGAAAGCTACTAGACATAACCGTACGCTACGGAATGGCCTTAGTAATACTAAAGGGAACAGAGACGTAGAAGACCCGTACTAGTATAAGTACGATCGACCTATACTTTCTATTACGAGAACTTAAAGAGAGACTAGTCTAATGCCGACCGAACTACGCGCTAGAAGCCTCCTTAGACTATATCCCTATCTAAACGACGCTAGGGGTGAAGGCGATAGAGGAGCTAGTAAACGAACTACGCCGTAACTAGAAGAAGGTACGCTAGGACGGTATAAGAGGCTTCCTAATAGCAAACCTACTATAGTATAGAGAACTCGAGACGATAGCTTAGCTAGATTAAGTAGCGGAACAGATTACCTCGGTTATATAGTAAGTAGCGGAATAATACACGCCGTTACTCCGGCCCTTAACGTAGTAGAAGGCCTTCTAGACCCCTAAATACTCTACGAAGGTAAGGGAGGCTAGAAGGGCAAGGCGACAGTAGACGAAGGAGCATACCTAAGAGACGTAGGAGCAATACTAACGCGCGACACAAGAGAAGAAGGCATAGATAAGACGCGATAAGCTATAGGACTAGAGAGCGACGATCGGGCTCGTTATAGAAAACCCGGAACAGATATAGAGACTTACTAAATAGGCACGACTACCTAAAGAGCAACAAACCCCTCACTTCCCCCTAATCGTAGACCGCGAAGGGATTACCTAGGCTACGCCCCGGGGCAAGGCAAAAGTATTAGCCGACTATTTCTTTTCGACGTAAGTAGAGGTAGACCTTACGGACATCGACCCGAGTATATACCCGGAACCCCTAGATATAGATTAGGCGGTTAGCTCTAATATAGTAATAGGAGTTATAAGTAAGCTAAAAGGACGAAAAGCCCTAGGCCTAGATAGGATACTAAATATACTACTAAAAGAGTATAGAGAAGAGATCGCGCCGAGCCTAATAAACCTATTTACCGCGTACCTACGGCTAGGGTACCACCCGAAGCCGTATAGAGAGTCTATAACAGTAGTGCTACGTAAGCTATAGAAGGAAGACTATCCTTAGCCTAAGTCGTATAGACTAATCGTACTTCTAAATACGATAGGGAAGGTCCTAGAAAAGATAGTAGCCTAGAGACTTACGTAGCTTACCGAGGACAACTACGTACTCCTAGTAATATAGATAGGGGGAAGAAGCTAGCGATCGATACTAATAGTAATAGAGCTAATTACGGAGCAAATTCAGACCCTCTAGTACTACGGTAGGAACCGAGCGGCGTCCTTACTATCCCTCGACATCGTAGGGGCCTTCGATAACGTCTTATACTAAAGGCTAATATATATCCTATAGCAGAAAGGCATCCCCTAGTAGGTAACGACGCTCGTCTACTCCTTTCTCTAGGAACGGACGACATACCTAGTCCTAGGAAGGTATACGTCCGACCCGGTAAAGGTAGAGACTAGAATATCTTAGGGATCTACTCTCTCTCCTATACTATTTCTAATATTTATGTCTGATCTAATCCTCCTACTCACCTCTCCGTAAACCTTAGTATCGGGGTTCGTAGACGATATAAACATCCTAGCCTAGTTAGACTCGACAGAAGAGAACTGTCGCCTCCTTAAAGATAGGTATAAGAAATACGAGGAGTAGGTAAAGAAGTATAGTGCCCGGTTCGCCCCTAAAAAGTACTAACTTATACACTTTAGTAAAGCGAGAACATACTATAATATAAAGGCGGCGGTAAGAATCTAAGGCTACGAGACTAAGCTATTAGCGGAGCTACGAGTACTAGGGATCTAGCTCGACCTAAAGCTAAGCTAGAATATATAGATTAAGAAAGCCTAGAGTCGAGCGTAAGTCAATAAAGCCTCGATAAAGAGGCTTACAGTATCTATATAGGGAGTAATATTCGACAAGGCAAGAGTAATATATAAGGCGATCGTTAGACTAGCTATATTATACGGGGTATAGATTTGGGGAATAGGAGGCGTAGGTAAGCCGATCCCGAAACGGATAGAGCAACCCCTAAATAGGATATAGGTAGGCAACCTACGTAGGGTACTAGGCGTATATAAGACAACGTTAATAAGCACGGTAGAAATAGAGATAGGAATACTACTAATCGGCTAGTATATCCGGGGAATAAGAATTTAATACGCGGCAAAGACGACAGGTTACCTAGTATAAACTACGATCTAGGAGGCAAAGAATAAGATAGAAAGCCGCTACCGGAGAGGGGCCGGACATAGGACAAGCTAAAAAGAGGATGACCTTACTACCTTTACGGCCGTATAGACAAGCACCGAATGGCTAGCACGAAAAGAGGAGGAGCGTAGGACTCGCTAGGCCGGCGGGAGCAAGGCTAAGACCTAAAGCCTAGCGGAATAGATAGCGAGCTACCTATAGGAGTAGGACTAGAAAAGGAAGCCCCCTAAGATAATAGGCCCGATAGCGCTCCGAGCCTTCTAGAGACATAATTACTAGCTATATAGGGACCTAACAAGGGCCGAAGCAAGTATAGCGATCCAAATTAGGTCCGAACATATTAGATTAAGGGCCTACCTATTTAGGAGACGCGTACTAGACATCTATAGCCTAGCCTACTAGTATAGCTACCTATCGTAAAACCTAGAATATATACTACTACGATGCCCGTAGTGGGCGAGAGGCAGGGGAATTTAGAGGTACTAAGCGGGAAGGAGAGACTACAAGTCAATTATTAGGGACAAAGGCAATATTCGCCGAATCTCTCGGTAGATACTATAGTAGGGATACCTCTAGTAGTTTAGCCTCGCTAGCGAGACGGAGGAGTAGATAGACAAGAGGCGGAAGCGAGGGGGGGTGTAGATAGGGTAGTCATTAGGGCAGGCCTATAACACTAGCGTACCCCTAATAAGGGAAATTTAAGACGACAACTAGGAGGAAAAGATAGGCGGGAAGGAGGAGGGGTTTTTACTAACACGGTTTCCCCTCTATATATACAAAAACAAGATAGTATAGCTATATAGGCCAAAGGGCACTATAACAGCTTAATGAAATATATATATATATATATATATATATATATAATACTAGAGCAAGCGAACAAGGTCTTAGACTAAGGGTTGTACTAGGACTTTAAGAGGCTAGATATAGAAATCTATTAGAGCAACTATAGAATCCTTTAATGTTTTAACTATTAATAGTACAGACATATTGCCCTAAAGTATAGCAAAGCTATACTAGTCTATTCCTACTATACTAGTAATCACGCGACCTAAGAGTACTAAAAACGGAAGGAGGACATAAGATACGTAGTATCTAGGAGAAAACACCCGGTATAGTCAAACTAATGCCTAGTTAGACTATTAGCCTAGTAGAGAGCGCGGGAAGTAAGGGTAATAACACTAACTAGGTTCCTAGTAGGTAAAGAGAAATAACTAGAAAGAACTACCTATCCAAATAAGAGACCCCGGCTATAAGAGAAGCTACAAATAGTACTAGTAATAGAGAGACTAACGTTCTTATATAAGGTAGCGCAGAGCAATAGACAAATGAGAATCAACTAAATAATAGGGAGCCAACCCTAAAGGGAAGAATAGGAGGAGGGACGGGAAAACTAATAGCAAGACTAATAGTAAGACTAAACGGACCTAGACACAAACATGTCCTAATGCCTTATACTAACAGACTATTAATCATTTAGTATAATGTGAACAGAAGCAAAGACAAGGTCTAAAGGAGCTTTCTATAAGCCTTAGACCCGGAGGAACACTACATTATAGTAATATAGGAACTATAGATCAACCTATACTCTAGGATTCTATTAACTATACGAGACCCGAGATACTACGTAGTAATAAACAGAACCGAGGGAGTCCTACGAACATATATCTATGTCAGTAAGAAGGTACTACTAGAGGACTAGTAGGTCTAGCCGAGAACCGATAGGGATATTACTATAGTATAGCTCAAAACAACTTAAGGCTAGGTCCTGATCTATAGCGTATATAACCTACCTCTAGAGTCTAGAAGCAGCACATAACTATATACGCTAGGAAGGCTCCCGGAAGTAATAAACTAACAAAACCACAATATTGTAATAGGAGATTTTAACCTCTACTACCTAAAGTAGGGATCGGACTTCACCCTAGTACACTACTTCTTAGTAGGGAGGCTTATTAGTTAGATAGAAATAGCCTAAATAGACTTGATTACGCTAAAGGGAACAGAAACTTAGGCTAGAAACAATAGTTCTAGTACGCTAGACCTATACTTTATGTCCTACGCCTTAATACGACGGGTAGAAAGCTATATAGTTAATAACTAACTAGAGTCCTTATTAGACTACTATCCAATCCAAACCGATATCTAACTTATAGTTAAGGAGGAGAGGGAACCTAAGAGGAGGCTCTACTAGAAGTAGGCCGAGTAGACACTAGTATAGTAGCGGCTAGAAGGCGAACTAGAACAGGTGGACATTAACGATATATATATAACGGAGGGGGTCGACTAAGTAGTAGAGTAGCTAATAGAAGCTATACAAAGGGCAGCCTAGGCCTATATACCTAAGAAGAGATAGTCGCTATACTAGAAGCTATACTAGACACTAGAGTATATAGCTAAAGTTAAGGAGGTAAGGAGAGTAAGAAGGAGATAGGAGTAACGACGTACCTAAGCAAACTAGGAAGCCTATAATAACGCGTATAAAGTAAAGAAGGCGTAGATCAGAAGAGACAAGACGTAGGAGTAGAGGTCAACTATAGGGATGATTATAGAACACCCGGAACAAATCTAGAGACTAGTAGAATAGGCTAGGAAACTAGACGAGGAACGAAACTCCCCGCCCTAGTTTCCCTTAATATAGGACTAAGACGGGGAAACGTAAACCACTCCGATAGGGAAAGCGAAAGTATTCGTAGACCACTTCTTCGGGACTTAGGTAGAGGTAGACCTAAGTAACATCCTAGGAATATATATTCCTCCGCTAAGGGAGGCTAACTAGTAAGTATCTACTATAGAGATCGGAAACATTATTAAGAAACTAAAGGGCAACAAAGCCCTAGGCCAAGACAAGATCCCTAACTATTACCTAAAAGCTAGTAGTAGCCTTATTACTCTAGTACTTACGCTAATCTTCACCTAGTGTATAAAGTAGAGGTATTGCCTAAAGGCCTTTAGGCAATTACTAACTTACGTCCTAAGGAAACCCTAAAAGGAAGACTATACTAAGTTGAAGTCATATAGACTAATTGCGTTACTAAATATACTAGGGAAGCTCCTAGAAAAGGTCGTAGCTATAAGGCTTACCGGAATAGTAGAAGAACATAACCTCCTCCCGGTAACGTAAATAGGGGGGAGACAAAAGAGATCTACCCTTATAGTAGTCGAACTGATCATAGAGCAAATTAGATATATCTAGTACTATAGTAATAACAAGGTAGCCTTACTACTTTTACTAGATATATTAGGGGCTTTCGATAACGTGTCCTACGTAAGGCTCCTATATATCCTTAGAATAAAAAGTATCCTAGCCTAGATAGTACACTTTATATAGTCATTCCTTAAGGACAGAACAACCTAGATCCTCCTAGGGTCTTTTAAAGCCCCGTAGACCCTAATTACGAACACGGGCATCCTATAGGGCTCTACACTCTCCCTAATTCTGTTCCTCCTCTTTATAGCCGACCTGACCCTACTCCTAGAAATAGTAAACACCTTAGCATCGGGGTTCGTAGATAATATAAATATCCTAGCGTAGTCGGGGTCTATAGAGGAAAACTACGTACTCCTAGAGGAGAGACATAGACAATACGAAAAGTAGGTAAGAGAGTATAGGGCAAAATTCGTACCGGACAAGTACTAACTTATCTATTTTAGTAAGGCAAAGACAAAACATAACTTAGTAGTACTAGTAAAAATCTAGGGGTTCGAGACCTATTCTATAAGGGAACATAGAGTCCTTAGGATATAGCTAGACCCGAAACTTAGCTAGGGACTATAAGTAAAGAAGGCGTAAGCGAGAGCGGACACTAATAGACAATTAATCGAGAGACTTACTACGTTAACCTAGGGGGCGACCTTTACAAAGGCCTAGACTATATATAAGGCTATTATCAAGCCCGTAATACTATATAGAGCAGCAATTTAGGCAGCGGAAAAACATATCCCGAAGAGAATTAAGGACCCCCTTAATAGAGCGTAGGTAGCCTACCTAAAGAGAGTACTAGGGGTATATAAGTCAACCCCTTATAGGACAATAGAAATAGAATCAGGTATAGCCCCTATTAGGGAGTACCTCTAGGGTATAAGGTGTTAATACGTAGCGAAGACATTAGTATACCTAGCCTAGGGAACTATCTAAGCAGCTACTTAAAGGATAAGAACCTAGTAGGAGAGGAGGAGAAGACCTAACCGGCTATATATAATCCTATAGAAGGAAGCAGACCTAAAAACATTATAGGAAATCCTAGTAGCCCTTGAATAGAGAGAAGCTCTAAGGGAGCAAGCTAATATAGGGGACAAAGGGAAAAAGAAGTAAAGCTAAGTAGAAAGGATCGTAGGTCATCTATAGGAAACGCGTTAGAACTAAAAGCCGGTAAGGCTAGGAGCCCTACTAGCGGCTAGGACCTTCGGGAGGTATAACTACCTTATCTATAAAGACCTAAAGAGGGCGGAAGCAAGTATAGCTATCTAGATTCGCTCTAAGTACATTAGGCTAAGAGCATACTTGTACTAAAGAAGAGTCCTAGGATACGATTCCAAACGTTACCCCTATAGCTACCTATCCTAAAACCCGGAGTATATAGTACTGAACTGTACTAAGTAGGTGAAAGGGAGAAGCTAGTAGAGGGCGAAGGCAAGAGACAGGCAATACTAGGCTATTATCTAGAATAGACAAGATATAAGGAGAGTAATAAGATAGATCCTTAACGAGGACTACCTAGAGCAATTCTCCCTAGCAGTAGAAACGGAAAGGTAGATAGAGAGGAGGGAGAGAGAGAGAAGAGCCGGGGAAATAGAAGGGAGAAAGGGAATCGAGAGGAGGACATCACTAGGGTTACGGGCAAGGTAGTTATAGGGTAATAACTATAATACTAGCGTACCCTAAAGGAGGGAGAACGAAAGGATAAGATAGGAAAGAACGAGGAGGGCAAAGACGAGGAGGTTTTTATCTATTAATCGGGTTTCCTACCTATACAAATAGACCTAAATAGCGAGAGACCTATATAGGCTATAGGGCACTAAAACAGGCGAATGAATAATCTATCTATCTATCTATATACGTAGTACGACGAGCTATATAGTACTTATCTTCTGACCGGCTAATCTAAGTACTTATTACGGGTAGTGATCTATAAGACGATAGTATAGGGTTACCGTAAAACAAGCGTTATTTAGTAAGGCTACGAAAGAGAAGCGCGAAGCGCGCGAGATATATAAGGAAGCGCTAAGGCGCGCGACGTTACGGTAGTAGTAAACCGTAATAGTACTCCCCCCTTTAGATTGCTATTCGTCCTCGGACGGCTCTGTCTCTATAGTAGTATATCTACGAAAACTATATTATCCTCTAGTCTACTTTGTTTAGCTTAAGCATCCTCTAAACCCGAAATATCCTCCTTACTATCGATTACTATATCTATTAGGCGGCTAAGCTAGTACGGCTATATAGAGGCTTAGAGTATATAGCGACATCCTTATTCTAACGCTTATTATAGAGACTTCTATCTGTTATTATCCTTATAGAAGTAGGTATACGCGGTTCTATAGTAGCCCTAGCGTATTAAGTATCCGAGCCTATATCTATAGCGTTTGTTTCTATAGAGCTTTATAGGTTAACTATAGGCGTATCGACGGCGGCTATAGGATGAAACTCTATCGTACTCGTATTGAGTCTTATCGAGCGGCGTAACGTCCTTACTTATAGCCTAGACGCCGTTACGGACGTATTAGTTTACGGTATAACTACCGGTATAGACGTACTCGCGTTCTCCGTAGGTATCTACCTAGACTTACTATAAGATCGTAGTATACTAGTAACTCGGTCCTTATAAGGTACCTAGTCGTACGGCGGCTTAAAGTCGGCGGGTATAGACTTCGTCGGAAAGTTGTAGTAGAAGTCTATAATAGAGGCGGCTACTCCTACTAATGCTTCTAGTAGCTCCTAGCTCGGCTCGCGGTATCCTTTCTACTTTACTAGGTACTTATACTCGTCTTACTTCGGTAGTAAGTGTTTTAGTAGTCTTCCCTTTAGCTTAAAATATTTCCTATCGAGTATATCCTCTATAAAGTACTCTTTGGATATTTCGCCGTCGTCGTCGCGGGTAGTCTCGATTAGAGGCGGCGGTACTAGGATCTATCTAGGTTCGGAGTTATTAGTAGCTAGTTATAGGAGAGAGGCGTAGAAAGTATTATAGAGATTACCTAACTAATCGGGTATTATAACGCGGTAAGTATTTTAATACGGGAGTACTACGGTGATCTCGTACGGCCCTACGTTCTTAATATCGAGCTTCTTAGACGGGCATGTTATTAACTAGTTAGTAGTATTAATATAGACTTCGTCGCTAATATTATAATTCGGAGGTAGCTAGCGATATACGTTTATAAAATCTACTTATAACGCTTAGGCTAACACAATTTCTTGCCTTATATATACGTATATCTAGTTTATACGCTTAGTAAACGTATTCGTAGATTCTGTATCGAGTCGTTACTTATAGGTTATAAGCTTTATAGGGGTAGTTAGACTAGTATCCGTAAATTCTAGGTTACGACCGGTATCAGCGTAGAAGGGTAATACTCTAGTAGTAGCTAATATATAATTACTAGTAGTAAACTCGGTAAGTAGTAACTAATTAACCTAATCATCTTAGGCGTAGTTAATGTAGGCCTAAGGTAACGTTCTATAACCTTATTCGTGTTTTTAGACTATCTATCGGATTCTAGGTAAAAGGCCGTCGACAGTCGTTATTAAATACCGAGTAGGGAGCAAACTTATCTCTAGAACGTAGACGTCTACTAGGAGCCCCGATCCGAGACAATACTCCTAGGGATGCTATAACGTACGAAGATATAGCGGATAAAGATATATATGATATATAGGGCGTCTTTCTATAGTACTAGAATTAGGTGTCTCTCCTTAGTAAGCCTGTCCGTAACTATAAGGACGTTTTTATACGTTTGTCTATCGGTTAAGCTCTTGCTTACGGGCAAATCTATAACGAAGTTAATAGCGATATCTATTAAATAGGTACGGGTAGATAGTAGCGGAGTAGAGTAAGAGATCAATCTTTAACTAACTAATAGCACGAGTATGTAGTAATATATTAGGAACCAATATATTGATTGTGTTAGATGTCTATCTAAGCTAAAGGGGAGAGAAGGTATCTCCCTACAAGCTGAGTCATCGTGGATGCCTTAGGCTGCTAGATCACTTCCTAATTGTTGACTCCCTTTAAGATGCTACATCTTAACACTCCTACTCATCTCGTATAGGAGGTTATAGTCTGCTCACTTCCTGTCAATAGTACTTGGACCTTTTTATGACAGGTTTAGCTAGCTTACAAACCTCTAGAAGTATAGACTAGTCTTTAGTTTTATAAACCCGTCTATAACTATCTTAGAGGTTAGGGTGTACTTAACAGTAATAAGCCTCCTCTACTAAAGTTTCCTAATAGCGTTATAGGCAATGTTAATGTGCTTCGACTTGTTATAAATATATACATCTTTTACTAGAGTAAGGGCAGCTTAATTGTCACCTCTTAATTAGACTAGTCTTAAATTTGATACAGTCTCCTAGTTTCTAGTGATTCTTAGTTAATAGGAATAGTCTCCTACTAACTCTAGATAATCCATTTCTCTTAGTAGTGAAGCTAGGAATTAGGACTGCTTCGTATATACATTTATAGCTATATATTTAGCCTCTATTATAGATGTTGCTATAGACTTTTGCTTCTTGCTTATCTAAGAAACTGGTGCCCTATAGAGGAAGAAGACATACCTAAGGATTAAGACTCTATCTACTTTGTCTATTATATAATTAGAATTACAGTATCTAATAAGGTGTCCTTTTCTAGACTTTAAGAACTGAAGTCCTAGATCAGGGTATGATCTTAGGTACCTATTGATCTTCTTTAAAGCCTTTATATAGTAGGTGGATAGGTCACTTACAAATAAGCTTATCCTTCCTAGGGCAAAAGTAATGTCTAGCCTTATGATTGTTACTAGCTATATCTAAGTACTATTGATACTCTAGTACTCTGCCTTGTTACATCTCTTATCTATATAGCTTGAAGGTTTGAGGGCCTTATAGCTGTCTATAGGTAAGTATGTAGGTGCTGCCTTCTTATAGTTCATTCCTATCTTAGCTAGGCTGTCCCTAATAAAGTGTCCTTAGTCAAGTTTTAGGATTCCTCTCTTCCTGTCCCTTATAACTCTTATACTAAGGATCTTTTTAGGTTCACCTAGATCTTTGATCTTGAAGATCTTGCTAAGTTCTCTTTTGAACTAGAGAACATCTATTAACTTTAGTGTAGCAATTAGAATGTCATCTATATATATAAGGATTATGATCTCCCTCTTCTTATAGATAAGTAGGTATAGATCCACTTCTGACTATGTGAATCTAATCTCTCTAAGCTTTAACACATAGAGTTGATTCTAATCTCTAGCTGCTTGCTTAAGTCTATATAAGCTTTTAAGGATTTTAAACACTATGTTTAGTAGAAGCTCAACTCCTAGTAGTAGTAATATAAAGATGTCTTTATAGAGGGTGCTTTCTGTGAATGTATTGTTCATATCTACTTAGTAAAGATGAAGATCCTTCTTATATATAATAGCCATAAACACCCTAAGGGTGTCCTGTCTTACTATAGGTACAAATGTCTCTATAAAGTCAACACCAAACTTCTATAAGAAGCCTCTTATAACTAGTCTAGCCTTGAACTTTTTAATAGCTCTACTAATGCTTCTCTTAATATTAAAGACCTATCTTGATATAACTAGATTTGCTCCTTTTAGTAGAATAGAATTTTCCTAGGTGTTGTTACTCTGTAGAGTATCTAGTTCCTTTTGGATTGCTTCCTTCTAAAGATGTCCCTATTTCTTGTTATTTATAGCATCCTTATAGCATTTTGGAATTAAGACCTCTTGCTTATATATAATAGCTTCTATAGTTGCTATAAAGGCCATTTCCTTAACTTCTTCTAGGAATTTGCTATCCTATAGTATTGAACTGTCTACTAATCGTATAGCTATAAAGAAAGCTTAGTGAAAAGTAGCAAGGTTCTCTAAGAGGTCTATTACTTCTCCTACTTTAGTAGTTAGTTCGGGCTTAGGGACTATAGATTTTAGGGCTTTCTGTTTCATGTCATAGCCCTTAACATTATAGTCAGCCTTTCTCTTTCTAAGGGATAATTTAGGGACCGTCACTTATAACCTAGTAACGTCTATTTCCTAGGGATCTAGGGAGCTTCTCTTAATTAGCTGATCGATTTTCTGAAATTCCCCTACGTTCTCCGGAGGTTAGGGAAGTTATATAAACAGCTTTCTCGGCTGAGCGACTTTAGGGCTCTTAATTGGCTGATCTATTTCGGGGGTGCTTTAATAGACGCCTGAATAGTAGGTAGATTGTCCTAGGGATACGTTCTTCCTCGGCCTTCCTAAGGGCTTCCTAGCTAGTGCACTACTTAGTAGATTCAATGTTAGAACATTAAGACCTATATCACCTCTAGACTAGTCCTTAAAGAAGTCTATATATGTGTGTTGTTTAACAGCTCTTATGTCTAGTTCCTAAAAGAGCTAGGCTTTAGCTATGTTTTTAACATACCTAATAAACACTACTTCTTTACCCCTATTTATTAGCTTGTCACTTCTTGCCTATTAAGGTTAGGATCTTATGTCTATATAGACAATAGCTTTACATCCCTAAACTTTCAAATAGTTGATAGTCGGTTTAATACTATCAAAAGCCTTATCTAGTAAAACCTTGAACCTATCGTAACCTAGGCCATTTAGCAGTTTGTTCCTTATATAAGTTTGGGCCTCTAGTACTTTAGGCCAAAATTCAACCGGCATTTTAGCCTCTTCAAGCATTGCCCTTATAGAGTCCTCTAAGGTTTGTATTGACCTCTTAACTAGTCCATTCTATAGAGAGTTATATACCTTAGTCGGCTCGAGCCTAATCCCTAAATCCTTCTCCTACTGCTTCACTAATATAATAAGTTCTTTTGTATTGTCAAGTCTTACTACTTTTAGCTACGCTAATGATTTCCTCTCTGCTTTGATCTTCTAGTTCTAGAGAGCAACTGGAGCATCTTCTCTTTTCCTAACAGGAAAGGTCTACTTCTTCCTAGAGAAGTTATTAACAATCTCAAGCTAGTATTTGAATCCTAGTCTTAAGATTAGTAGTAGGCTATATATGTTAATAGATATAAGGGCAAGTCTTTCAGGTCTTCTCTCTATAACTTTGCCTTTATACTTCTTTATCTTTGCTATTAAACATACTCTGCACTAGTAAAAGCCATCCTTAGGGATAGGAATAGGTTCTTTTAAGTCTATTACCTTATAAAGATTCTAGAGCAAATTCTTCCTAAAGTGTACAAATCTTCTATACTAAAGCTCCTACTACTTTAGGTCGGTCTCTAATTAAGCAGTCATAAAGGCATTCTCTATTAGTAGTGCATATAATGAGTAATGTGCCCGTTCTTATAGGAGAGGAGAAATCTTATTAATAAATAGAACCCCCCTAAGGAGCTTTGTCTAGACAACAGTCTTACTAGAGGGGGAAACAAGAGAAAATGATAGAGGTTGTACACTAAACTACTTAATAAACTGGTTCTATAAAACTAGGTTCACTCCTAGCTTAGGTATAAGCAGGACATCTTCTAAAACAACTTTTCTACTAGCTCTCCTACTTATCTCTACATTCCTAATATATGTGGCTAATAAAAACCTACCTCCTACTTTGATCCATTTCTTCCTTATTAAGGGAGTTATAGATCTAAAGAGGCAGCTTTAGTCAGTTATATAGGATGAAGTATAGGAGTTAAGTAACCACTCTGACGAGGGGAACTTGCCTTAGACTTCTATAGTTAAGTGAGCCACTTTATTATACTTATCATCATTAGACATTGTCTCTAGGGATAAGCTATATAAGTTACGTGACTCTTAGGCGGAAAAGCCTTTTCTAGTCTTCTTTGCTTTAGAGGTATAAGACTAGGCCTAGTTCTTCTAGAGTAACAGCATATTAGAGCTGAGTTTCTTCACCATTTTCTTAAGTTCTTCTATAGAGGACTTCTCTCTTAGTGTCCTCCTTAAAGTGAGTAGTGGAGTTCTCTTCTTCTTGACATGTGTTATATTCTAGGAAGATAGTGGTTAGGAATGAGATCTAAGGACCTTTCTTGCCTTAGGTAGACTAGGGCAGTCCTTGATTAGATGATCCTTCTTATAGAGAAGGTAGGAGAGTGGTCTTACTAGACCTAAGGGCTTGACCTAGGTAGCTACTATGCTATACTTAGCCTTAGAGGGATCTAACCTAGCTTCTTAAGCTTTAAGGATCTTTAAGGTCCTTTTATGATCTATCTTTGGCTGAGCTATAATAGTATCCCTAGCTATATAGTAGTTAGGTAGCAGTGAGCTTAAGAGCTAGGTCATCCTCACATTAGCTTTCCTGTAATACTGACCCTCTAGGTCAACATTAGTAATCCTTTTTCTAAGAGAAACTAGGTGTGTCTATACAGATCTGATAGTGAACTCTTTACTCATCTTAAAGGTCACAAATTGCTTTGTGAGCTTATATACATAGGTTAGTAGCACCTAGCTATACTTGTTCTAGAGATATACCCACTTCTTAGCAGCTCTTCTAGATTTATATAAGCCCTTAAGCTCAAATTCATCTCCTTCTATAATCCTACTAAGGATACTAAAGTTATATACTATATTATGTCTTGTCTATATTGGCGTATTAAGGATCTCTTTGGTTATAGCCTCTTCTTAGAGTTTCAGAGTCTTGCCCTTGATGTTGTCAAAAGACACTTCTATTAGGTCATTAATTGTAAAGAATGCTGATTGGCTCTCTATCTTGTATCTCTAAAGGTTGAACTGTCTCTTCTAATTGTCCCTTCTAAGAATTAGGATTTTGCCTCCCTTCTCCTCTATCTTCTCTTAGTATGAATCTATAATAAATTGGATATAATGAAACAAGGTGTGTATGTTCTAAGGTAGTGGCTCAGATCCTACTAAGGCTTCTAGTATAGAATAGGAAAGTTCGTAGGTGTGGATTAAAGTAAAGAAGGAGCGGTATAAGGTCTCGGAGCTAGGACATAGGTCTGTCTCTCCTAGTAGAGCTTTAAATGACTTACTTGAAGTCCTTCTTAATAGTATCTCGATGCAGTTCTACCTATAGAGTATCTTCAAGGTATTGGCTTTAAGTAAGCCGTATAGAGTCCTTGTCTAGGTTACCTATTACTTAGTATCGAACTAAGCTCCTTAATAGGATAGACGGGGTAGACTTCTAATTCCTAGATATTTTCTACTACGATAGTAAGGGATATAAGTAAACTATACTGATATAGGTTGCTCTTATTCCTATACAAACCCGGGCTTATAACCTGTTAAATAGGTACGGGTAGATAGTAGCGGAGTGGAGTAAGAGATCAATCTTTAATTGACTAATAGCACGAGCATATAGCAATATATTAGGAACTAATGTATTGATTGTGTTAGATGTCTATCTAAGCTAAAGGGGAGAGAAGGTATCTCCCTATAAGCTAAGTCATCGTAGATGCCTTAGGCTACTAGATCACTTCCTAATTATTAACTCTCTTTGAGATGCTACATCTTAACAATATCCTCCTATACTCTAAAGGGTACCGGCAATAGTATAAGGAGGCCCTAATACTACTAATTTGACGGAACCGTTATTCTATATATAACATAATTACGGACGAATCTCTTAATCGTTTATACTATACGTAGCTAGCGGTAGTATCTACTAATCAACTCGAATGTCTTTTTACGGCCGGGATGCCTAGCCGCGGGTATATAGTAGAAACGTTTCGTAATTAGAGTACGAAGTTCTACTACGCTAGTAACTTCTAGGACAAATAAGGTATATCCTCCGTAGGCGTTCTTTATATAGATTATACTATCTTCTACTTTAGACGTACGATCGTCGATCTTATATTTACGTAATAGAGGTACTTACTAGTTCTAGGATAGCTATTATATAGTAGCCTAAACGGTCTCTTCGTTATATAGAGCCTTAACTTATATAAGTAAATCCTGCTATACTACCTACTACGCTACCTCCCCCTCCCGTAGCTCGCTTAAATTAAGCTTAATATCGAGGCGAGCGGGCGGTAGGATGACCTAGCTCTAATACTATAGACGTGGATTGCTTAGATCCGACGGTAGATCTTACGATCGTCTAGTAAGACTATTAGGCTTTATGCCCTATATACCTAGACGATAGGTGATTTTGAATACGAACTATACTAGGAACTATACCTAGCATACCTACCGTCTATTAAGTTATTTCGTACTTATAAAGTATTCTAGGTTCTTATAATCGGAGTAGATAATAACGGGATTGTTATCTATATCCTTCGTATTCTTAAAATCGGTGTCTATATTATCGTCTAAGTTAACGGTGAGCTTAGGTCTCTATTCTTCGAAGGCGAGGACGATAGCTAATAGTTCCTTATCGTAAATCTCGTAGTTATACTACTATAGTAACATCTTCTTAGATATATATACTACCGGTCTCTAGACGTCTCCGTATTTCTATAAAATTACTACCGTAGTAACGAAATCTAAGGCATCTGTTTCGACTATAGTTTCTAACCCTAGTACAAAGTATACGAGTACCGCGTCCGTTAAGAATGTATCTTTTAATCCTTAGAAGGCTACTTCGTATTCTATTGTCTAAACGAATAGTATCGGCTTACTATTCTTACTAGTCTTTATCAAATTTGTAAGGGGTATATAGATTTTAGAGAAGTTCTATATAAACCTTCGATAGAAGTTTTTGAACCTAAGGAATGCTTATAAATCCTTTAGGTATATTGGAGTAAGCTAGTTCTTAACTACGTCGACCTTTTCTAGGTCTATACGGATACCGTCGACTCCTATAATAACACTAAGGTACTTCGTCTCTATTTAGTAGAACTCGTATTTGTCGATGTCTAATTATAGGCCGGCTTCACGTATACGCTATAGTACTTTACGTACGTATTATATATATTCCTCGAATATATCGCTAAAGATTAGGATATTATCTAGGTATACTAAATAGAAGTTATCTAGATACTCCCTAAGCGCATCGTTAATATATAATTAGAATGTTCCTAGAGCATTATATAGGCCGAAAGGCATTACTATATAGATAGATAGATAGATGATTCATTTACCCGTTGTGGTGCCCTCCGGCCTATACGGGTTTATGTCTATATATGCTACTGCATAAGGTAGGAAACCTATTCCTAGGTAAAAACCTCCTCTCCTTCTCTAATAGCTTCCTTGCCATGAGTTCTCAGTTTTCCTTCCATTAGGGTGCACTAGTGTCATGGTGGTTAGCCTCTGACTACCTTGTCTGCAACCCTAGAGTTGTCCCCCTCTTCCTGCTCTCCTCCTCCTTCTTTCTCTCCTCAATCCATCTCTCTGTTTCCCTAGTAAGAGAGAACTGCTCCAAAAATCCTTGGTGGATGATCCACCTTGTAATTCTCTGGAGGTCTCCCTTATTGCTGATCATGGCTTGGAAGTTTCTGTTCCTTGCCCTTGCCCTCCATTCACCTCTCCCTGTACTCCATTCTTTGCAAACCAGAAGTCTATGTTCGACATTCTAGGACAGGTAGCCGCATGGGCAACTCTTGTCTTCGATACCTGGGACTTTTCTCTGATGCAGGTATGCCCTGACTCCGATGTGTTCAGAGCGGATTTGTATTGCTATGCTTGCTTCTGACCTGGTCAGGTCTGAGTACAGTAGGTAGTTGTGGCTACCAAACTGTTGGAGTGCCTTTGGGGTTCCTGGCCTCTGTGGGGTTCTTGTCCATTCAGTCTTCCAGAGGAGTCCTGCCATCCTTTCAGCTAGAGACTGTTGCTTCTTCCCTTGGCTGGCTGCTGATCCTCTCCCTTGAGCCCTTCTGTCCTGTTCCTGCTGGGCTAGGTGCAGCTGTTCTGTTAGTTCTTTGAACTTCTGTAGGTCCTGCTGCTTCTGTGGGGCTGGATTGGGTCTTGCTTGTCTGTGCCTTCTTGTGCACTGGCTCCTGATTTTGTTGACTGCCTTCTGGATTACTAGCTGGGCTGGGTATGCAGACGTCTTTCCTGCATACTGGTATCTCAACCCTTGAAGGTAGAGCTTGGCTGGTGGGGAGCCAGACTCCATTTCGACCACCCTTGTTGGAGTTGACTTGTATGCTCCAAGCACCTTTTTCAGACAGGAGGCTTGGGCTCTGCTGATGGGATCTGCAATTCTCTTTGGGATCTTGTCTTGGGCTGACCAGATCTGGGCTCCATATAGCATGGCTGGCTTCACAATGGCCTTGTACATAACCTTTGCTTTCGCAAATGTGGCTCCCTATGTGGAGGCTGTAAGCCTGTCAATTGATTGCCTGTTGTTGTCTGCTCTTGCCTGTGCTTTCTTGACCTGTGGTCCCCAGCTGAGCTTTGGATCCATCCATATTCCTAGCACCCTTAATTCACTTGAGGGTTCTGTTGTGTGTCCCTGAATAGCGATTGGGGCTTGCATATTGTGTCTGTTTCTGGCTCTACTAAAGTGGATGAGTTGATACTTCTCTGGGGCAAATCTGGCTCTATGTTTCCTGGCCCATTCCTCACATTCCTTGTGTTTCTTCTGCAAGATTCTGCAGTTCTCTTCTGTGCTGTCTGACCAGGCTAGGATGTTTGTGTCATCTACAAACCCTAAGGCTGATATGTTTCTAGAGTTTAGCTTTGCTAGTAGGTCTGCCATAAAGAGGAGAAACAGGATTAGAGACATTGTTGATCCCTATAGGGTTCCTGTCTCTGTAGGCATGCTGTCAGATTTGTATCTGCCCAGTCTTAGTCTTGTGGTTCTGCCTCTAAGGAAGGACTAGATGAACTAGACTGTCTAGTTAGGGATAGCCTTCTGTTTTAGGATGTGGATCAGCCTCTAGTATGAGACATTGTCAAAGGCTCCTAATATGTCCAGTGAAAGGAGTATGGCTGCTTTGTTGTTCCTAAAGTGCTACAGGGTCTTGATCTGCTCTGTGATAAGTTCTATAGCTATTAGTGTTGATCTTTGTTTCCTACCTCCTATCTGTTCTTCAGGAAGGATTCTATGTTCTTTAGCTAGGTTTGTTAGCCTTTCTACTATAATCTTTTCTAGGAGTTTGCCTAGTGTGTTAAGCAAGGCAATAGGTCTATATGCCTTTAGCTTTATATAGTCCTCTTTCTATAGTTTTCTCAAGACCACAGTTAGTAACTCCTTGAAGTGTTTAGGGTAGTGTCCTTGGGCTATATACTATGAAAAGATGTTTAACAGTATAGGGGAGATCTAGTCCTTATATATCTTAATAAACAAGTTTAGAATCCTATCTAGTCCTAGGGCCTTGTTTCCTAAGAGTCTCTTAATAATGCTCTTGATCTCTCCCTCTCCTACTATATAGGATTGCTCTAGTAGTGTTAGCAAGGAAGGAATCGTATTTAGTAAGCTAGCTACGAGATAAGGTAACAAGTCTTAACCGCGCTTTCCTACTTATCTAGCACTACCGTATAGCCTCGTTTCGAGAGGTTAGCCCGGAGTAAAAGCTTCCCTCTACGCCCTCCCTCCCTATTTGCTCCTTAAGCCAATATCTACCTCTATAGGCCTAAGCCCTTTAGTGCTCTCTATTGACCGACATGCGCATCCGTCCTCTCGGGCTGTACAGACAGTGTCAGCCGTCGCTACTAGTGTACACCACGCCCTAGGTTTTGACGCCCTTCGCGTTACCGCAGCCTATCTCTAGAAAGCGGCCGTCTATACCTCGCAGGTTTGTTCGGGGCACACACTACGCCGGGCAGCGTACTCCTTACGTTTCTACCTACTAACCAATATGAAGTTCCTTATTACCCTGCCCTCGATCCTCCCCGATCACAGAACTAATCCACTTACATTGTACGTCTTTTCCCCGTCCTAACAGCCGTCTTTTCCTTGCTCAGGCTATCGTCTTTTCCTCGTCGCAATCTACTATGTTAGACTAGGTGCGTTGTGTAGCGGGACAGGCAGTGCCTTAGGCAAACTGCCTTAGGCAAAACCCTCGTTCCTAGGCATTACTATATACTCGAATTGACTATAGCGAGTACTAAACGCAGTTTTCTATTCGTAGCCCTCCGTAATACGAATACGATTAAAGGTAGAGATAATATCGAGTTTCGTAAAGTACTTCTTCCTATTGAGGCGGTTTAGCGTTTCTTAGAATAGCGGTATTAGGTATCTACTTTTGACCGTAAGGGCGTTAAGAGCTCTATAGTCGATATAGACCCGTAGACCGCCGCATAGTTTACGTATAATTAGTACTAGTATAGAAGCCGGGCTCGTACTTCGTTATATCGCTCTAGATTCTAGCTAATTATCGACCTACTTCTTAATTACCTTATTCTCGCGAGACGACATTACGTATAGCCGCTTAAAAGGAGGTGACTTAGTTTTGTCTTTAAGGTATACTTTATAGTCTTTACTAGGGCGGTAAGATAGGATCTTCGATATATACTAACGGTTAAAATAGTCCTCGAAATCGTATAGTTCCTAGGGCAAGTAGACCTTAGTATCTTAGTCCTTGTCTTTACCTTTTATAAATCTATCGAAGTCGCTGTTTACTATTATTATATATACTATCAAGGGGTTTGCTAACTATACCTTCCGAAGGTTTATAGCGTAGAGCCTAGTAGGATCGAAGTCTTACCTAGTCGCTACTATTACGTAGGCTCGTAATAGGTTAGCGTAGTACTTCTAACTAGGTAGTATAATCTATATTATATAGACTTCCGCCCCTTTCTTACGAGCTAGTTTTACTACGTAGGCCGCGGAGATATTTACGATATCGATCTCTAGTTCTAGTTCGACAACTCGTTACTTTTGTTTCGTGTATCGGTACGGTCGCTTTAACGTCTTAACGCCGTCTACCGGTAACGGTTATCGAGTATATATACGGAAGTTATCCTCTTCTTCCTCGAACGTCGTATAGAACTATAGTTAGGGTATATACTTAGGTAACGATAGCGTAGGAGCGGTGACTTCGTCGGGGTTATCTTCTACTATCGGCGGTCGATAATTGCCTAATAGTACTAGCGTAGCTAGATAGTTAATAGACTATACTATTAGGTACTTATTAGACCTCTAGTTTGCCTTATAGGTACGGCATTTCAAATGATTCATTATTATAATGCCCTTCTCCTATTATATCTCTAGTTCGTAGACTACGAACTAACTAGAGCCGAGCACGATGTTATACTCTAGTAATTCTACTAAATAGTAGCTAAGGATTTCGACGTAGCCGCTAATATTAAAAGGAAAGTACATAGACTCGGTAATAAGCTCGTTAGCGGAGCCGCTATTAGCTAGTCCTAATTAAAGAGGTTCTTCCTAGAGTCGAGGAAGATTATATATACGAGCGTATATAGATAGATATTTCATTAAGCTGTTGTAGTGCCCTTTGGCCTATGCAGCTATGCTATCTTGTTTTTTGTATATATAGAGGGGAAACCGTGTTGGTGAAAACCCCTCCTCCTTCCCGCCTGTCTTTTCCTCCTCGTTGTCGTCTTAAATTTCCCTTGTTAGGGGTACGCTAGTGTTATAGGCCTGCCCTAATGACTACCCTATCTGCAACCCCCCTCGCTTCCGCCTCTTGTCTATCTACTCCTCCGTCTCGCTCGCGAGGCTAAACTGCTGGAGGTATCCCTGCTGTAGTATCCACCGAGAGATTCGGCGAATGTTGCCTTTGTCCCTAATAATTGACTTGTAGTCTCTCCTTCCCGCTTAGTGCCTCCAATTTCCCCTGCCTCTCGCCCACTGCGGGCATCGTAGTAGCATATGTTCTGGGTTTTGCGATGGGTAGCCACACTGGCAGGCTGGGCTATAGATGTCTAGTGCGCGTCTCCTGAACAGGTAGGCCCTTAATCCAATGTGTTCGGACCTGATTTGGATCGCTATGCTTGCTTCGGCCCTTGTCAGGTCCCTATATAGCTGGTAATTGTGTCTCTAGAAGGCTCGGAGCGCTATCGGGCCTGTTGTCTTAGGGGGCTTCCTTTTCCAGTCCTGCTCCCATAGGCAGCTCGCTATCTGTTCCGCTAGGTTTTGGGTCTTGGCCTTGCTCCCGCCGGCCTGGCGAGTCCTACGCTCCTCCTCCTTTCGTGCTAGCCATTCGGTGCTTGTCTGTACGGCCGTAAAGGTAGTAAGGTCATCCTCTTTTTGGCTTGTCCTATATCCTGCCCCTCTCCGGTAGCGGCTTTCTATCTTATTCTTTGCCTCCTGGATCGTAGTTTGTGCTAGGTAACCTGTCGTCTTTGCCGCGTATTGAATTCTCATTCCCCGGATGTACTGGCCGATTGGTAGTATTCCTGTCTCCATTTCTACCGTGCTTGTTGACGTTGTCTTGTATGCGCCTAGTACCCTACGTAGGTTCCCTGCCTGTGTCCTGTTTAGGGGTTGCTCTATCCGTTTCGGGATCGGCTTGCCTACGCCTCCTGTTCCCTAAATCTGTGCCCCGTACAACATAGCTGGTCTGACGATCGCCTTATACATTACTCTTGCCTTGTCGAATGTTGCTCCCTATGTAGATGCCGTAAGCCTCTTTATCGAGGCTTCATTGACTTGCGCTCGACTCTAGGCTTTCTTAATCTGTACATTCTAGCTTAGCTTCGGGTCGAGCCAGATCCCTAGTACTCGTAGCTCCGCTGATGGCTTGGTCTCGTAGCCTTGGATTCTTACCGCCGCCTTCATATTATGGTGTGTTCTCGCTTTACTGAAGTGTATAAGTTGGTACTTTTCAGGGGCGAACCGGGCACTATGCTTCTTTGCCCACTCCTCGCATTTCTTGTGCCTATCTTCAAGGAGGCGACAGTTCTCTTCTGTCGAGTCTGACCAGGCTAGGATGTTTGTATCGTCTACGAACCCCGATGCTGAGGTTTGCGGAGAGGTGAGTAGGGGGATTAGATCCGACATAAATATCAGAAACAGGATAGGGGAGAGAGTAGATCCCTAAGGTATTCCAGTCTCTGCCTTCACCGGGTCGGACGTGTACCTTCCTAGGACTAGGTATGTCGTCCGTTCCTAGAGAAAGGAGAAGACGAACGACGTTGCCTACTGGGGGATGCCTTTCTACTGTAGGATATGTATTAGCCTTTAGTGTGAGACGTTGTCGAAGGCCCCTACGATGTCGAGGGATAGTAAGGACGCCGCTCGGTTCCTGCCGTAGTGCCAGAGGGTCTGAATTTGCTCCGTAATTAGCTCCATTGCTGTTAGTGTCGATCGCTGGCTTCTTCCCCCCATCTATGTTGCTGGGAGTACGTGGTTGTCCTCGGCAAGCTGCGTAAGTCTCTGGGCTACTATCTTTTCTAGGACCTTCCCTATCGTATTTAGAAGTGCTATTGGTCTGTACGACTTGGGCTGAGTATAGTCTTCCTTCTGTGGCTTGCGTAGCACTACTGTCATAGACTCTCTGTACGGCTTCGGGTGATACCCTAGCCGTAGGCACGCGGTAAATAGGTTTGCAAGGCTCGGCGCGATCTCTTCTCTATACTCTTTTAGCAGTACGTTTGGTATCCTGTCTAGGCCTGGGGCTTTTCGTCCCTTTAGCTTACTTATGACTCCTGTTACTGTGTTAGAGCTAACCGCCCAATCTATGTCTAGGGGTTCCGGGTATGTGCTCGGGTCGATGTCCGTAAGGTCTGCCTCTACTTACGTCGAAAAGAAATGGTCGGCTAACGCTTTTGCCTTGCCCCGGGGCGTAGCCTAGGCAATCCCTTCGCGGTCTACGATTGGGGGGAAGTGAGGGGCTTGTTGCTCTTTAGGTAGTCGTGCCCATTTAGCAAGTCTCTACATCTGTTCCGGGTTTTCTGTAACGAGCCCGATCGTCGCTCTCTAGTCCTACAGCTTATCGCGTCTTATCTATGCCTTCTTCTCTTGTGTCGCGTGGCAGTATTGCTCCCACGTCTCTTAGGTGTGCTCCTTCGTCCACTGTCGCCTTGCCCTTCTAGCCTCCCTTACCTTCGTAGACCATTCAGGGGTCCAGAAGGCCTTCTACTGCGTTGAGGGCCGGAGTAACGGCGTGTATTGTTCCGCTGCTTGCCATATGACCGAGGTAATCTGTTCCGCTGCTTGATCTAGCTGAGCTGTCGTCTCGAGTTCTCTATGCTGTGGTAGGTTCGCTATTAGGAAGCCTCTTATGTCGTCCTAGCGTACCTTCTTCTAGTTACGGCGTGGTTCGTTTGCTGGCTCCTCTATCGCCTTCACCCCTAGCGTCGTTTGGATAGGGATATGGTCTAAGGAGGCTTCTAGCGCGTAGTTCGGTCGGCATTAGACTAGTCTCTCTTCAAGTTCTCGTGATAGAAAGTATAGGTCGATCGTGCTTGCACTAGTACGGGCCTTCCACGTCTCTGTTCCCTTTGGTGTTACTAAGGCCATTCCGTAGCGTGCGGTTATGTCCAGTAGCTTCCCCCCTAGAAATGCGTACGGGGGAGTAAATTCGAGTCCCCACTGTGGGTGGTGGAGGTTGAAGTCGCCGAGGAGTACTTGCTTCGTGTCTTGGCTTAGGGTCCGCTCTAGGTGGGCGAGGGTTCCTAGTTCCCTACTCGTCCGACCCCGCGGTGGCGGGTTGTAAACGTTATAGATCTAGATAGGGCCTTGTGTCGTGTCGATCTGGATTAATGTTATGTCTCCTAGGTTGCCCTACTACGGTAGTATAACCTTCCACGACTCAAGGTCTATAGTCTTGCTTACGTATATACATGTCCTCGGGATGACGCCTCGTTAGCCCGCGATTACGGTGTGGTATCTCCGGTCATTATAAGTGGCTGGGAGTCCTACGTAGGGGTTGATCTATAGTTCCTGTACCGCAATAACGTGGTGCCGTAGCGGGTCTAGCTCTTGTAGAAAGTGGCGCTGGACCTTGTCCCTACTTTTGTTTACGTTGTACTGTACGATAGTGATGTCGTCGTATAGTATCATTCGTTATCCGTGAGGTCCATTTCCGTGCTGACCTGCTGTGTCTCCTGAGCCTATATCTCGCTGTCCGGCTGGCCCTAGGGCCGCTGGGGCGCCCCAAAGATTCGCATTTGGCCTAGTTCGTTGGCAGCCCGGTTAAGGTGTCGAGGCCTACCGGGAGGTAGATGCGTTTGCGGTTAGGTTCCCTTGTTCGTCTCTTCTACCCTCTTCCTTTTGCTCGGCTCGAAGCCCTTGTACACGGTAGGTCCCTCCTGCTGTCGTTGGGGGTACCTAGCTAGTGTAGAGATCCTTGCTTGTCTCGCTCGTTCTTGTGCTGCTATTCTAGCCGGGCATTGGCTTGAATACGCTAGGTGCCTTCTGCCGCAGCATGCGTACCTGCTCTCCTTTTTTAGGCATTCCCTTCCCTGGTGTGGGCCTGCGCAGTGAGGACACCTTAGGGTCTTCTCCCCGCATTTTGAGGCTATGTGACCGTACTGTTGGCATTGGAAGCATTGTAGTACCCTGTGGCTGCTCTGATGGATCTCCGTGTCCATTCTCTCGCAGTTCTAGAATAGCCCATTGTCTAATATCTGGTTAGCTTGTTCCGCTGTCTCTACCCAAATAATAAGCGATGAATGCGTCTTTTCTCGGTCTACTGTCTTGTGCAGCCATGCCGCCTTCGTTAGTCGTACTCCTAGGGAGGTGTTCTGGTTCTGTACTTGGAGGTGGGGAAGGTCTTCGACCTTGAATGTCCTAGGGACCCCGTAGGCGATGACGGTATACTGTTGGTGGGAGACTCGTGCCGACTTCGCGACTTTAGTAGTCCACTCCTTATAGGTCTCCAGCTTTCGTCTATCAGACTCTTGTACGGTAAAGAGTCTTACTACGCCTGTTGCCTCTACCCTCGCCCCAACTACCTCCTTTTGGCCGATTCTGTCGACAATCTCCTTGCTTGTTAGGGCTGCGATTTCTTGTTTCTCCGCCGGATCAGTAATGTATAGGCGTACCGCCTTACTTGCCTTCGGAGGGGGTTGATTCTTGCCTGCTGCTACTGTTGCCTATGTAGTTAGTTTCTGGGCTGCCTTCTGTATTACTTGTTGGATTGTCTTCGGGATTTGGTATGATAGCGCTTTTAGCGCTCCTAGTAGCTGTGCTATAGTGTTCTTATATGCCCGGGCTAGGTGTTCGTCATCCCCTAGTAAGTTCTCCGCCTCCGTATATAGGGTCGTCCACGCTATGTTGTTTGTCGTTGGCCTCTGCTTTCTGTATAGTGGGCCTTGGCTTGTGTCCTGGGTTTTTTCTTGGTTTGTTCCCCGGTTTGACTCTTAGTGCAGAATGTTCGCAAGGCTGTGGCTCTCGTTGGTTGCTATCCTTCGCTATTGCTCGGGGTCGCGCTTCCTAATTAGGCAGTTGTCCTCCGCGTACGAGCGTATATAGAATTTATATACTAAGAGGTAGCACTATAATTAAGGAAGGTAAGAGCTTAATTACTATCTATACTACTAGGCATTATAAGGTAAGGGGACACTCTCGGCCTTAGTGCCCCTCGTATAATAGGCGGTATTAGAGAGCTTACTAATATACGTAAAGCGAACTCTAGTCCTTATATTACTATATCTCGCTATATTTCCTTCTTAGTATTATGTTCGTAAGTAGGACTAACGGTTGTCGTACTTAAGCGTTAGTCTAGCTATTTCCCTATTACTAAGGGTTAGCCGGTGTCTATATTATAGAGCTAGTATTCGCGCGCGGCGGAGGGCGCTTATACTACTTAATAGGGTAGTCTAGAGAGTATAAGTTATAGTCTATACGGCGGTAGCGGATATAACCGCCTACTACGATAATACTAGCCTTCTCCTTAGGCTCGAGCTTCTTAAGTTCCTTAAATTCGCGCGGTATTTAAGCGTATAGCTTAAGGCCTAAACCTTAGGCTACGCCGGGCACGGTAGGTATAGTACCGTTACTACCGCTAGTACTACGAGGTAGTCGTAGTATAGCTAGGGTCTTTGACTTTAGGCGCTCGAACTTAGCTTCGAGCTTATAGTATAGGTCGACTAAGTCTTCGCGGTCCTTAGTCTCTATAGGCAGTGCCTCTATATATTTATAGTTAAGCTTACTCTCGAGTAGGCGGTAATCGGTCTTAGCTAATAGGTCGTATAAGTTACGCTATTCGTTATACTTAGCGATAAAGATAGAAAATGACTCGTTCTTACCCTACTATAAGACCTAGAGCTTCTAGAAGGCCTTGTCTACGACGTCCTTCTTACTATACCGATCGATAAGGAATTAGATGATCCTATCGGTAGACTTAAAGGGATTAATATAATTGCGCTTAGTACGCTTAGAGGGTACTCGCGGATTATATAGCTAGTACGGGTACCTGTCGAGGTAGTTAAGGATGTAGCGTAGTCCGTCCTCGATAGTCTAGAACTGTGTTACGGACAGCTTAATCTCTAGCTAATCGGGCTAACGGTTAAAGTTTATATTCTTATTATAGAAATTGCTTTCTAGGTCCTTAACTGACTTATTAGTATATATAACATTGACGGAGGGTTCGATAGTAGTGAACTAGCTAACGGCGGTATTGCTAGTCACCCTAGAAGTACTACTAGGTATGCCCTAGCGTTCTCGTTATAAGGAGTTACGGCGTAGGTAACGGCGTAGTCGACTATTATCTCTACCCTTATCGTTATTAGAGTTGTCTCCGTCGTTATTGCTACTACCTCTACTACCTCCTCGTCGGGTACCTCTACCTATACGGTCCTACTAAGTAGGAGGCGTAGGTAATCGTAAAACACCGTTACGACGAGGGGAAAAGACGCGGACCTAACGACTACGGTCCTTATTATTTTTACCGTTAGTACCGCTAGTATCGCTAGTACCGTTCGTGTCCTTAGCTACTAGCTAAGTCTTTAGCTCTACTACCTCCTTATTTAGAGCCTAATTACGCTTAGATAGGGCTTTGATGTCCTTAGGTAATATGCCTACCTACGACTCCTCGACCTATCCGAAGAGCGTGTCGTTATCCTATCGGAGGCGCTAATTAGCTTCCTTAAGGTCTTATATCTAACTCTTATACTTCTAGTATTTGTTAAAGTAGAATATAAAGAGGCCCTTAATATCCTTATCCTTTTCGAGTTGACTAAGACTCTCGGATACAATGTTACGTTCCTTCTTTATATCGGCGTACTTACGCTATATAACCTTATTAGCCTTCTTTAGGGACTCGACCTAGTTAAAAAGTGTGATAAAGTCTGACTATATCTAGCGAACGAGGTAAAACATAATCTCCGGGTATACTATAGTACGAGTCGCGAACTCGGCTAGGCTCTTAATAGTAGTATACTCTAAGCCGATTGCCTACTCCTTAGGTTAGCGTATATCATTAGTTTTACTATCTTATATAGATATATTGTCTCTTAACTCTATGATCTTATACACCTTAATTCCTCCTTCTTCTAAGATCTATTCTTCGTCGAGGAATTGTACGAAGTTAATAGGGTCGGAGGTTAAGGCAAACTACTATTCTTTAGGTAGTAGATCCTTTTCGATCTCTTATTGTTCGGCGGCGAATACGTTCGAGTCGTCGTCGGAAGGGAAGGCACCTAGGGCGGTATCGATACCTAGGTTATCGAGTGTCTACGTTTTAGTAGATACGGTTAGGAAAAGCTTAGCGCGTATGAGCGACTAACGCTTATACTTACTAAGATCTAGATAAAGAGGTTACTTAGGCAAGAGCACCCCGTTAGTAGTACTACCGGGTATAGCTATATTGTACTATTACGTAGTAGATAAGACTACTCTCTTAGTAGGTATATAAGGGCCCTATAAGAGTAGGGAGGCGTACGTTTTACGCGAAGGAGAGAGGTAATCTATTAACTTAACTAATACGCTTGTTTATACGACTATAGTTATTATTAGTACGCCTATACGCGTAACTCGACGGTTAGTAACTATAGTAAACTTGACCTACCTTAACGCGTACTTTACTAGTACGATTTAATTATAACTGCTAGCCTAACTAGATAGGCCGCTTATAAGACCGAACAAACTATTACGAGTAGTAATCTATAAGACGATAGTATAGGGTTACCGTAAAACAAGCGTTATTTAGTAAGGCTAAGAAAGAGAGGCATAAAGCGCGCGAGATATATAAGGAAGCGCTAAGGCGCGCGACGTCACGGTAGTAGTAAACCGTAATAGTACTAATATAGTACTATATATTAAAACAGGTACGGGTGGATAGTAGCGGAGTGGAGTAAGAGATCAATCTTTAACTAACTAATAGCACGAGCATGCAGCAATATATCAGGAACCAATATGTTGATTGTGTTGGATGTCTATCTAAGCTAAAGGGGAGAGAAGGTATCTCCCTACAAGCTGAGTCATCGTGGATGCCTCAGGCTGCCAGATCACTTCCTGATTGTTGACTCCCTTTGAGATGCTACATCTTAACACTCCCACTCATCTCGTATGGGAGGTTACAGTCTGCTCACTTCCTGTCAATAGTACTTGGACCTTTTTATGACAGGTTTAGCTGGCTTACAAACCTCTGGAAGTGTGGACCAGTCTTTGGTTTTGTAAACCCGTCTGCAACCATCTCAGAGGTTGGGGTGTACTCAACAGCAATAAGCCTCCTCCACCAAAGTTTCCTAACAGCGTTATAGGCAATGTCAATGTGCTTCGACTTGTCATGAACATGTGCATCTTTCACTAGGGTGAGGGCAGCTTGATTGTCACCTCTTAATTGGACTGGTCTCAAATTTGATACAGTCTCCTAGTTTCCAGTGATTCTTAGTTGATGGGAACAGTCTCCTACTAACTCTGGACAATCCATTTCCCTTAGCAGTGAAGCTAGGAATTGGGACTGCTTCGCACATGCATTCATAGCCATGTATTCAGCCTCCATTGTGGATGTTGCTACAGACTTTTGCTTCTTGCTCATCCAAGAAACTGGTGCCCCACAGAGGAAGAAGACATACCTAAGGATTGAGACTCTGTCTGCTTTGTCCATTGCATAATCAGAATCACAGTATCCAATAAGGTGTCCTTTTCCAGACTTTGAGAACTGAAGTCCTAGATCAGGGTATGATCTTAGGTACCTAGTGATCTTCTTCAAAGCCTTCATGTGGTAGGTGGATGGGTCACTCACAAATGAGCTCATCCTTCCTAGGGCAAAAGCAATGTCTGGCCTTGTGATTGTTGCTGGCCACATCCAAGTACCATTAATACTCTGGTACTCTGCCTTGTCACACCTCTCATCTATGTGGCTTGAAGGTTTGAGGGCCTCATAGCTGTCCATGGGTGAGTGTGTAGGTGCTGCCTTCTCATGGTTCATTCCCATCTTGGCTAGGCTGTCCCTAACAAAGTGTCCTTGGTCAAGTTTCAGGATTCCTCTCTTCCTGTCCCTTGTGACTCTCATGCCAAGGATCTTTTCAGGTTCACCTAGATCTTTGATCTTGAAGATCTTGCCAAGTTCTCTTTTGAACCAGAGAACATCTGTCAACTTTGGTGCAGCAATTGGAATGTCATCCACATGTATAAGGATTATGATCTCCCTCTTCTTATGGATAAGTAGGCATGGATCCACTTCTGACTGTGTGAATCCAATCTCTCTGAGCTTTGACACACAGAGTTGATTCCAATCTCTAGCTGCTTGCTTAAGTCCATACAAGCTTTTAAGGATTTTGAACACCATGTTTGGTGGAAGCTCAACTCCTGGTGGTGGTAACATGAAGATGTCTTCATGGAGGGTGCTTTCTGTGAATGCATTGTTCACATCCACTTGGTGAAGATGAAGATCCTTCTTACACACAATAGCCATAAACACCCTAAGGGTGTCCTGTCTTACTGTAGGTGCAAATGTCTCCATAAAGTCAACACCAAACTTCTGTGAGAAGCCCCTTGTAACTAGTCTAGCCTTGAACTTTTCAATAGCTCCACTAATGCTTCTCTTAATATCAAAGACCTATCTTGATGTAACCAGATTTGCTCCTTTTGGTGGAACAGAATTTTCCTAGGTGTTGTTACTCTGTAGAGCATCTAGTTCCTTTTGGATTGCTTCCTTCCAAAGATGTCCCCATTTCTTGTCATTCACAGCATCCTTGTAGGATTTTGGAATTGGGACCTCTTGCTTGTATGTAATGGCTTCTACAGTTGCTGCAAAGGCCATTTCCTCAACTTCTTCCAGGAATTCGCTATCCCATGGTATTGAACTGTCCACTGATTGCATGGCTGCAAAGAAAGCTTGGTGAAAAGCAGCAAGGTTCTCTGAGAGGTCCATTGCTTCTCCCACTTCAGTGGTTAGTTCGGGCTTAGGGACCATAGATCTTGGGGCTTTCTGTTTCATGTCATAGCCCTCAACATCATAGTCAGCCTTTCTCTTTCCAAGGGATGATTTAGGGACCGTCACTTATGACCTAGTAACGTCTATTTCCTAGGGATCTAGGGAGCTTCTCTTAATTAGCTAATCGATTTTCTGAAATTCCCCTACGTTCTCCGGAGGTTAGGGAAGTTGCACAAACAGCTTTCTCGGCTGAGCGACTTTAGGGCTCTCAATTGGCTGATTTATTTCGGGGGGGCTCTGATGGACGCCTGAATGGTAGGTAGATTGTCCTAAGGATACGTTCTTCCTCGGCCTTCCTAAGGGCTTCCTAGCTGGTGCACTGCTTGGTAGATTCAATGTTAGAACATTGAGACCTATATCACCTCCAGGCTAGTCCTCAAAGAAGTCTGCATGTGTGTGTTGTTTAACAGCTCTCATGTCTGGTTCCCAAAAGAGCCAGGCTTTAGCTGTGTTTTCAACATACCTAATAAACACTGCTTCTTTACCCCTATTCATTAGCTTGTCACTTCTTGCCCATTGAGGTTGGGATCTTGTGTCCATATAGACAACAGCTTTGCATCCCCAAACTTTCAAATGGTTGATGGTCGGTTTGATACCATCAAAAGCCTCATCTGGTGAAACCTTGAACCCATCGTAATCTGGGCCATTTGGCAGTTTGTTCCTCATATAAGTTTGGGCCTCTAGTGCTTCAGGCCAAAATTCAACCGGCATTTTAGCCTCTTCAAGCATTGCCCTTATAGAGTCCTCTGAGGTTTGTATTGACCTCTCAACTGGTCCATTCTGTAGAGAGTTGTATGCCTCAGTCGGCTCGAGCCCAATCCCCAAATCCTTCTCCCACTGCTTCACTAATGTAATAAGTTCTTTTGCATTGTCAAGTCTTACTGCTTTCAGCTGCGCTGATGATTTCCTCTCTGCTTTGATCTTCCAGTTCTGGAGAGCAACTGGAGCATCTTCTCTTTTCCTAAGAGGAAAGGTCCACTTCTTCCTAGAGAAGTTGTCAACAATCTCAAGCCAGTATTTGAATCCTAGTCTTGAGATTGGTAGTGGGCCACATATGTCAATAGATACAAGGGCAAGTCTTTCAGGTCTTCTCTCTGTAACTTTGCCTTTGTACTTCTTCATCTTTGCTATTGAGCATACTCTGCACTGGTGAAAGCCATCCTTAGGGATAGGAATGGGTTCTTTCAAGTCTGTTACCTTGTGAAGATTCTGGAGCAAATTCTTCCCAAAGTGTGCAAATCTTCTATGCCAAAGCTCCCACTGCTTCAGGTCGGTCTCTGATTGAGCAGTCACAAAGGCATTCTCCATTGGTGGTGCACATGATGAGTAATGTGCCCGTTCTTGTAGGAGAGGAGAAATCTCATCAATGAATGGAACCCCCCCAAGGAGCTTTGTCTGGACAACAGTCTCACCAGAGGGGGAAACAAGAGAAAATGATGGAGGTTGCACACCAAACTGCTTGCTAAACTGGTTCCATGAAACCAGGTTCACTCCTAGCTTGGGTACAAGCAGGACATCTTCCAAAACAACTTTTCTGCCAGCTCTCCCACTCATCTCTGCATTCCCAATATGAGTGGCCAATAAAAACCCACCTCCCACTTTGATCCATTTCTTCCTTGTCAAGGGAGTCATAGATCTAAAGAGGCAGCTTTGGTCAGTCATATGGGATGAAGCACAGGAGTCAAGTAACCACTCTGACGAGGGGAACTTGCCTTGGACTTCTGCAGTTGAGTGAGCCACTTCATCATACTCATCATCATCAGACATTGTCTCTGGGGATGAGCTGCATGGTGACTCTTGGGCGGAGAAACCTTTTCCAGTCTTCTTTGCTTTAGAGGTATAAGACTAGGCCTGGTTCTTCTGGAGTGACAGCATGTCAGAGCTGAGTTTCTTCACCATTTTCTTAAGTTCTTCCATAGAGGACTTCTCTCTTGGTGTCCTCCTTGAAGTGGGTGGTGGAGTTCTCTTCTTCTTGACATGTGTTGTATTCTGGGAAGATGGTGGTTGGGAATGAGATCTAAGGACCTTTCTTGCCTCAGGCAAACTAGGGCAGTCCTTGATCAGATGATCCTTCTCACAGAGAAGGCAGGAGAGTGGTCTTGCTAGACCTGAGGGCTTGACCCAGGTGGCTGCCATGCCATACTCAGCCTTAGAGGGATCCAACCTGGCTTCTTGAGCTTCAAGGATCTTTAAGGTCCTTTCATGATCCATCTTTGGCTGAGCCATGATAGTATCCCTGGCTACATGGTAGTCAGGTGGCAGTGAGCTTAAGAGCTGGGTCATCCTCACATCAGCTTTCCTGTAATGCTGACCCTCTGGGTCAACATCAGCAATCCTTTTTCCAAGAGAAACCAGGTGTGTCCATGCAGATCTGATGGTGAACTCTTCACTCATCTCAAAGGTCACAAATTGCTTTGTGAGCTCATGTGCATGGGTTGGTAGCACCTGGCTATACTTGTTCCAGAGATACACCCACTTCTCAGCAGCTCTTCCAGATTCACATGAGCCCTCAAGCTCAAATTCATCTTCTTCTGTGATCCTACTAAGGATACTGAAGTTGCATACTGCATTGTGTCTTGTCCATGTTGGCGTATTAAGGATCTCTTTGGTTGTAGCCTCTTCTTGGAGTTTCAGAGTCTTGCCCTTGATGTTGTCAAAAGACACTTCCATTAGGTCATCAATTGCAAAGAATGCTGATTAGCTCTCCATCTTGTATCTCTGAAGGTTGAACCATCTCTTCCAATTGTCCCTCCCAAGAATTGGGATTTTGCCTCCCTTCTCCTCTGTCTTCTCTTGGTATGAATCCATAATAAATTGGATGTAATGAAACAAGGTGTATATGTTCCAAGGTGGTGGCTCAGATCCTGCTGAGGCTTCTGTTGTAGAATGGGAAAGTTCGTAGGTGTGGATACCAAGGCCTGCTTGGTAAAGTAAAGAAGGAGCGGTGTGAGGTCTCGGGGCTAGGACACCGGTCTGTCTCTCCTAGCAGAGCTTCAAATGACTTACTTGAAGTCCTTCTTGATAGTATCTCGATGCAGTTCTGCCTACAGAGTATCTTTAAGGTATTGGCTTTGAGTAAGCCGCACAGAGTCCTTGTCTGGGTTACCTATCACTTAGTATCGAACTAAGCTCCTTGATAGGATAGACGGGGTAGACTTCTGATTCCCAGATGTTTTCTGCTACGATAGCAAGGGATACAAGTAACCTGTACTGATATAGGTTGCTCTTATTCCTGCACAAACCCGGGCTCATAACCTGTTGAAACAGGTACGGGTAGACGGCAGCGGAGTAGAGTAAGAGATCAATCTTCAACTGACTAATAGCACGAGTATGCAGCAATATATCAGGAACCAATATGTTGATTGTGTTGGATGTCTATCTAAGCTAAAGGGGAGAGAAGGTATCTCCCTACAAGCTGAGTCATCGTGGATGCCTTAGGCTGCCAGATCACTTCCTGATTGTTGACTCCCTTTGAGATGCTACATCTTAACACTATAGATTATATAGAAGCTAGGGGAATAGCCTTAGGATAACCGGTCGAAGAGAATATTATATCGTAAATAGAGGGTATATCTTCGTACTCGTATTAGTAGCTACTATTACCGCTCTATCGTAATAGCGCTAGTCGATCTTATATACTCGAAGTCCTATACTAAGTAGTAAATAGTCCGTAAATAGGCACTACTTAACCTCATACTTAATATAGCTATAGTAATACTTATTAGCGTTAGTATTACTTATCTATAGGAGCTAGATAGAGTAGATATAATATACTAGTACCTACGACTCTATCGTTACCTTAAGCTTATTATTAATATATTTAAGTAGCTCTTTACGCCTATAGTTATAAGGTAGCCTATCTCTTACCGATTAAAGTGATTCTTTCGTACTAGCGACTAATCGATAGAAGCGTATTACTAATATAATATCGCTACGTACTCGGCTATATTTGTTACCCTTAAACTTCCTTCGGATAGTACGGTAAAGATAGACGTAGTATAGTAGGTATTAAGGACCGCTTTAAGCCAATATTACTACCCTTAGGTCGACGACGAGAATCACTTATACGTAGTATCGGCTACGAACCTCTCGTCTTGCTACGAGAGAGCTAAGTATTCTTACGCTAGAGCGTCGTAGGCGCGACGGGCGCGTAACGTAGGCGAAGCCGCGGCGAATAGAGGACTACTAGTAAAACGGATATAAAAACTATCCGACGAGCGTGTACTCGTATCGGGAGCGAGTCCCTCTTCTTTCTACGTGTAAGAAGGGCGCGGAACCGTAGCCTATACGCTCGATAGGACACCTCTAGTATAAGTATAGAATTTTCACCTCCGGAGACCGTAAACCGAGCGGGCTAAGCGACGAACATTAGACGAGCGGACTATAGAACAACAACTAAGCGGACTATACGACGGCGTCGAGCGGACTACGAAACAATCTAGTGTTTACTAGCGGGTAATACGGTAGGTAGGTAGATACGCGACGAAGCCTATAAGGGCCTATTAAATACCCGGTATAGGAACGAGGGTTTTGCCTAAGGCACTACCTATTCCGCTATATAACGTACCTAGTCTAATATAGTAGATTACGACGAGGAAAAGACGATAGCCTAAGTAAGGAAAAGACGGCTATTAGGACGGGGAAAAGACGTATAATACGAGTAGATTAGTTCTATAATCGGAGAGGATCGAGGGCAGGGTAATAAGGAACTTTATATTAGTTAGTAGGTAGAAACGTAAGGAGTACGCTACCCGGCGTAGTGTGTGCCCCGAGCAAACCTACGAGGTATAGACGGCCGCTTTCTAGAGATAGGCTACGGTAACGCGAAGGGCGTCAAAACCTAGGGCGTAGTATATACTAGTAGCGACGGCTAACACTGTCTATATAGCCCGAGAGGACGGATACGTATGTCGGTCAATAGAGAGCACTAAAGGGCTTAGGCCTATAGAGGTGGATATTGGCTTAAGGAGCAAATAGGGAGGGAGGGCGTAGAGGGAAGCTTTTACTCCGGGCTAACCTCTCGAAACGAGGCTATACGGTAGTACTAGATAAGTAGGAAAGCGCGGTTAAGACTTATTACCTTATCTCGTAGCTAGCTTACTAAATACGATTCCTTCCTTGCTAACACTACTAGAGCAATCCTATATAGTAGGAGAGGGAGAGATTAAGAGCATTATTAAGAGACTCTTAGGAAACAAGGCCCTAGGACTAGATAGGATTCTAAACTTGTTTATTAAGATATATAAGGACTAGATCTCCCCTATACTGTTAAACATCTTTTTATAGTATATAGCCTAAGGACACTACCCTAAACACTTTAAGGAGTTACTAACTGTGGTCTTAAGAAAACTATAGAAAGAGGACTATATAAAGCTAAAGGCATATAGACCTATTGCCTTGCTTAACACACTAGGCAAACTCCTAGAAAAGATTATAGTAGAAAGGCTAACAAACCTAGCTAAAGAACATAGAATCCTTCCTAAAGAACAGATAGGAGGTAGGAAACAAAGATCAACACTAATAGCTGTAGAACTTATTACAGAGCAGATCAAGACCCTGTAGCACTTTAGGAATAACAAAGCAGCCACACTCCTTTCACTGGACATATTAGGAGCCTTTGACAATGTCTTATACTAGAGGCTGATCCACATCCTAAAACAGAAGGCTATCCCTAACTAGACAGTCTAGTTCATCTAGTCCTTCCTTAGAGGTAGAACCACAAGACTAAGACTGGGCAGATACAAATCTGACAGCATGCCTATAGAGACAGGAATCCTATAGGGATCAACAATGTCTCTAATCCTGTTTCTCCTCTTTATAGCAGACCTACTAGCAAAGCTAAACTCTAGAAACATATTAGCCTTAGGGTTTGTAGATGACATAAACATCCTAGCCTAGTCAGACAGCACAGAAGAGAACTACAGAATCTTGCAGAAGAAACACAAGGAATGTGAGGAATAGGCTAGGAAACATAGAGCCAGATTTGCCCTAGAGAAGTATCAACTCATCCACTTCAGTAGAGCCAGAAACAGACACAATATACAAGCCCTAATCGCTATTCAGGGACACACAACAGAACCCTCAAGTGAATTAAGGGTGCTAGGAATATGGATGGATCCAAAGCTTAGCTAGGGACCACAGGTCAAGAAAGCACAGGCAAGAGCAGACAACAACAGGCAATCAATTAACAGGCTTATAGCCTCTATATAGGGAGCCACATTTGCGAAAGCAAAGGTTATGTATAAGGCCATTATAAAGCTAGCTATGCTATATAGAGCCTAGATCTAGTCAGCCTAAGACAAGATCCCAAAGAGAATTACAGATCCTATTAGTAGAGCCTAAGCCTCCTGTCTAAAAAAGGTGCTTAGAGCATACAAGTCAACTCTAACAAGGGTGGTCGAAATGGAGTCTAGCTCCTAACTAGCCAAGCTCTACCTTCAAGGGTTGAGATACTAGTATATAGGAAAGATGTCTCTATACCTAGCCTAGCTAGTAATCTAGAAGGCAGTCAACAAAATCAGGAGCTAGTGTATAAGAAGGCATAGACAAGCAAGACCTAATCTAGCCCTATAGAAGTAGCAGGACCTACAGAAGTTCAAAGAACTAACAGAACAGCTACACCTAGCCTAGTAGGAATAGGACAGAAGGGCTTAAGGGAGAGGATCAGCAGCTAGCTAAGGAAAGGAGCAACAGTCTCTAGCTAAAAGGATGGTAGGACTCCTCTAGAAGACTGAATAGACAAGAACCCTATAGAGGCTAGGAACCCTAAAGGCACTCTAATAGTTTGGTAGCCATAACTACCTACTGTACTCAGACCTGACTAGGTTAGAAGCAAGTATAGCAATACAAATCCGCTCTAAACATATCGGAGTCAGGGCATACCTACATTAGAGAAAAGTCCTAAATATCGAAGACAAGAGTTGCCTATACGGCTACCTGTCCTAGAATGTCGAACATAGACTTCTAGTTTATAAAGAATAGAGTATAGGGAGAGGTGAATAGAGGGCAAGGGCAAGGAACAGAAACTTCTAAGCTATAATCAGTAATAAGGGAGACCTCTAGAGAATTATAAGGTGGATCATCTACTAAGGATTTTTGGAGTAGTTCTCTCTTACTAGGGAAATAGAGAGATGGATTGAGGAGAGAAAGAAGGAGGAGGAGAGCAGGAAGAGGGGGACAACTCTAGGGTTATAGACAAGGTAGTTAGAGGCTAACCACTATAACACTAGTGCACCCTAATAGAAGGAAAACTGAGAACTTATAGCAAGGAAGCTATTAGAGAAGGAGAGGAGGGTTTTACCTAGGAACAGGTTTCCTACCTTATATAGTAATATATATAGACATAAACCCGTATAGGCCGGAGGGCACTATAACGGGTAAATGAATCATCTATCTATCTATCTATCTATTACTACCCTTACTAGCGAAGTATTCTCGACCGGGAAAGCGCTATTAAGGAGGATATCGTCGAGGTTACTATTCGAAGTTATTATACGAGGAAAGGCTAATCGGACACCGCGTACTTTAGTAGTAGAGTTAATAGTAAGTAACGTGCTTTACTACCGAGCGGGCTATACTACCGAGCGGGCTACTTTTACTAAGAACTATACCACTTCTACTTTAATTACGATGGTATCTTAACACGACGGCATCCTATAGAATTGTTACTAGGAGGACAATTCTTCTTTAGATTCTTTACTATCTAGTAAGTCTACTTAATAGGTACGTACGTTATACCCCGACTCGCTATATCGCTTATAGCGTCGTAGCCTTAGTACTAGCCAAACACTATCTAGCGACTCTCTACTCACTTCCTACCTCCTAGTATCCTCTAGAGATATTAATTACGACGCCTTATCGAAGGTTAGAGACCCTCTAGACTAAATGTACTTGCGCTTTCGTGCTTTCCGCTATATAAGGGCCTCGTTAGACTTATATAGCTTACTAATCTCGCTTTGTATAAGAGCTATCTAATACGCTATCTCTCTACTCCCTCTCTATTACCCTATTAAACGACCTTACTCTTTCTACTACGCCTTTCTGAACCCGTAACGACGCTCTAAGACGTAATAATACCTATTATAAACCCTGTCTCGTCGAAGTTATAGGTGTCCTAGTTAAGGATACTATACTTCTCCTTTATATTATATATAAGTAAGAACTACTTCTCGATAACGTCTAGATCTTCTATTAGGGCTCGCTAACGATTGTATCTACGTGTTATACGAACCTTTAGCTTACGATACCGCCTAATAAACCTGTCTGTCTAATTAAGACTAGCGGGCTTAAGACCCTTCTCTTATAGTAATAAATCGGCTATTACTCGTATACTAGCCTTTAATAGCGGGAAACTTCTAAGATCTAGCTCGAGTATATACTTAAGTATCACCCTCTCTTCTAGCTCTATAAGCTTCTTCGAATTAGGCTCGTAGTCACCCCGAGGAGGTCGTCTATTTAATCGATACCCTAGTGTAGTTCGAGACGCGTCGTATACCTTTATAGCAAGTCGATTCGTAATTATCGCGTCGCGTTTCGTGGCCTAGATAGCTAAGGTTAGTTTGGCCTTGTTTAAAGACAATATACGCTATAATAGTAGTTATATAGCTATATCTATAGAAGTAGTATAGTTCTTAGTAAAAGTGGCCCGCTCGGTAGTATAGCGCGCTCGGTAGTAAAGTACGTTATATATTTAGGCTCCTATATACGACTAAATATCGGGGAGTCTATTAGTCGTACTAGGTCCTTACTATACTTCTCTAACTATTCGAAGAGCCACTTTCGGGCTTTAGTAATAATATCGCCGTCTTTAGTCTTAGTAAGATAGTAATAGATTAGTAACTTAAGGCTATACTTATCTCTAAGGAATATAATAATAATAATAAATTTATAATGCCTATCTAGCTCCTAAATAGTCTATAAGGCTAGGGGCTATTAAGGAAGAGAGAGGGGGAAACTGTTATATAGAGTAAAACTATCTTCGAGGGTTAGTAAGTGTTAAACAGGTACGAGTTGCGCAGCAGTGGAAGACGGCGGATCACACCAAAGACGAAGAAGGACCCAATGGGATAGCGTGTATCTACATACAGTATCGCCGGTGTTGGTGTAGGTGTTTCAGGAGGGACAGCTGTACTCAGGACTTGACTAGCAAGCCCTGATTACTAATCCCCCTAAGCACTCAATGTTGACCCTATGACCTGCATATTCTCAACACTCCCACTCAGGTCAGAAGGTCTCAAACAATCCCTTATACAAGCTAGAGCTGCCTCACAAAGTTTTGAAACTGCTGGCCATTGAGGGGCTTAGTCAGCCCATCAGCAACTATGTCCTTTGTGTGGCAGTAATCTACTGCAATCTTCTTTTGCCACTAGAGATTCCTGACATAGTAGTATGCCACATCAATATGCTTTGACCTGTCATGGACATGGGCATTTTTGACAAAGGTCAAAGCTGCTTGGTTGTCACCCATAAGCTTCACGGGTCTCAGCTCATCAACAGTACTGCTTGCCTTCATCCTAGGTTGGAATGAACACTCTCCAACCAGGTCAGGACACCTCATCTCTCTAAGGACTGCAGCAAGAAACTGTGACTACTTAGCTGCTGCATTCATGGCCATGAACTCAGCCTCCATTGTTGATGTGGCAACAGACTTCTGCTTCCTACTCATCCAGGACACAGGTGATCCACAAAGGAACCACACATGTCCAAGGATTGAGACTCTGTCTGCCTTGTCTATGGCATAATCAGAATCTGAGTATCCCTAGAGAATACCTCCTCCTCTTCTGTACATCAAGCCCAGGTCTGGGTATGATCTCAGATATCTGGAGAGTTTCTTCAAGGCTCTAAGATGTTGCTTTGAAGGGTCAGCAACATATGAGCTGATTCTTCCAAGGGGGAAAGCAAGGTCTGGCCTTGTCATTGTCATTGGCCACATCCAGGTACCATTGCAACTCTGGTACTCCTGTTTGTTGCACCTCTCATCCATAGTAGCTGAAGGTCCCAGATCCTCATAGCTGTCCATAGGTGAGAGTGTGGGTGTGGCCTTCTCTGGATGCCCATCTTGGCAAGGTTAGTTTGGATGTAGTGTCCTTGATCAAGCTTTACAGTACCTTGGGACCTGTTTCTGGTAATCCTCATTCCAAGGATCTTCTCAGGTTCCCCAAGATCTTTGATCTTGAACACTCTTCTAAATTCAGCCTTGAACCACTGAACATCTGACAGCTTTGGAGCTGCAATGGGGATGTCATCCACATAGGTGAGGACCATGATGTCTCTTCCTCTGTGGATGAGTAGGCATGGATCCACCTGGGACTAGGTGGATCCAATCTGTTCTAGCTTGGCAACACAGAGCTTGTTCTAATCTCTAGCTGCTTGCTTCAGTCTATACAGGCTTCTAAGGACCTTGAAGACCATATTTGGTGGAATCTAAGGCAATAAGTTCTTTCTGGATTGCCTCTTTCCACATATGTCCCCAATTGGGGTCTCCCACTGCCTCCTTATAGGACTTTGGGATTGGCACTTCCTGCCGGTAGGCTATGGCCTGCCTAACAGCAGCAAATGCATATCCCTCCACATCATTCAGGATTTCCTCAACCCAGCTCATAGTTGGATCAAGATGAAACATCTGAGCAATCAATGCCCTATGATGCTTGGCTTCATGCTCAGCAGAGCCATCATCTTCATCCCCCCTTGACCTCTTGTTGCCTGCAAGCTGAGGTGGCTGTTGAGGTTGATCCTCCTGAACAAGTTCCTCTTCCTTTTCTTTTCTTGGAGTCCCCTCTACTCCAATCTTCTGGTACTCTCTAATGTCTTTTGGAGGTTGGGGAAGTTGCACAAACACTGTTTTAGCAAGGAAAGAATTTCCCTTGCACCATCACTACGGATTGCAGATAGAAAACACCTTGAGCTGTTCTCTACCTGAACCTTCCATTCCTTTAGAGCTGTAGGAGCATCACTCCTAGCCTTCAAAGGGACTACCCACTTCTTCCTCAAGAAGTTGTCTACAATCTCAAGCCAGTACTTGAAGCCAAGTCTTGAGACTGCACCTTGAAAAGGCCCACAGATGTCAATAGAGATGAGGGCCAGCCTCTCTCCTTTCCTCTCTGTGGCAGGTCCTTTGAACTTCCTCATGTCTGCAAGGGAGCAGACCTTGCAGTTCTGGTGTTCAGAAGGAACAGGAATGGGATCTTTCTTGTCAGTGACTCTATGCAGGTTTCTTAGCAGTCCCTTGCTAAGGTGTGCACATCTTCTATGCTATAGCTCCCACTGGTCCTGGGACTCAGTGGCAGTCATAGCCTGTTCCAATTCACACTCAAAATGTGTACCTAACTTGGACAGATCCAAGTCATGCTCCTATAGAGAGGCATATGCTTGAGGCATAGCTTCAAGCTGCTCTGAAACACTTTGAATGAATGGAACACCCCCTCTCAGCTTTGTCTGGACAACAGGTTTTCCAGGAAGGGATTTGAGGGTGAAACTGGGCGGTTGGACAGCAAACTGTTGGCTGAACTGATTCCAAGAGACAAGGCTAACTCCAAGGCCAGGAACAAACAAAACATTCTTCAAGACAATCTGCTTCCCAGAAGGACCACCCATCACTGCACTCCCCTCATGTGTGGCATGTAGGTAGCCACCCCCAACCTTGATCCACTTCCTCTTCTGAAGAGGTTTCAGGGTCCTGAAAAGTGAATCCTGGTCAGTCATATGGGATGAAGCACAAGAGTCAAGCAACCACTCTGAGGAGGCGTACTTGCTTTTGGCTTCCACAGTTGAATGGGCAACCTCATCAACTTCATCATCCTCTGATGGTGTCTCAGGGTCTGATAAGTCTTCCTGGGTTGCACAGGCTCTTCCTTGTAAGGTCCTTCATCACCACTAGGATGTCCCTCAGGCTTGGGGATGGGGACCTCGTTCTCGGTGGTGATGATTGTCTCTTTGCAACAGAGGTGTTTCCTCTGTTGAGCTTGTCCTTCCTGACAGCATGCTTGGCTCCAGAGAGGTGTGGGCAATCCTTGATCACATGATCACCATCACAGAGATGGCAGGTGATCTTGCCCTGGAAACCTCTTCCTACAAACATTGCTGTTTCCTTGGATGCAACTTCCAGCCTGGATTCATGTGACTCAAGCAGTTGTAGACAATCTTCATATGACAGTCCTGGCTAGGCCAGGATAGTGTTCTTGGTCCCAAGATACACCTCAGGCAGGGCTTGAAGCAGATGCTTCAGCTTCCTTGTAGGCTCTCTGTAGTGAGCCTCTGCTGGGTCAACTTCAGCAATCCTTCTTACAAGATTGCCAAGGTGGACCCAGGCCTGTCTGATGGTCATGCCATCTATCATTCTGAAGTTGATCAATTCTTGAACAACTGTCATTGCATATGCAGCATGAACCTTGCTGTACTTTGCCCTCATCTTGAGCCAGATCTCTCCAGCTTGTCTCATCTATTTGCTTTCCTCCCAACTGGACTGTATCTTGACTCTTCAAGTCCAGGTAAGGGATCTGATGACTCAGATGGTGTTGAGGAGCTGGGTGTGCTTGATAATAGATGGCCTCCATCTACAACCCAAAGCACATCTTGAGCTTCAAGATGGTCTTGTATCAATGAGAACCATGTCCTCTAGTTGTCCTTGGTTAGGATAGGTGCTGCTCTCCTTCTACCAAGGGTGCTGTGTCCGGTTTCCTCCATGCTTTTATATATAGGACAGGATGGCTGCCTACAGAAGAAAGGTATTCGTTCGTACGCGATCGGATCGATAGGAGGTGAACCGAACGCGAGGTTGATAGTGGAGAGAATGGCTGTCCACAAGAAAGCGAGGAAAGTCGGTCGTAAGGATCGTGTTTCTGAGACACTGTCTGTAGCTCTCTCAGGGGAGGGTGTTCTGAGACACTACGGCTCTCTCAGACGGAACAGTTAGTCGATGCGAACGCGATGTCCGGATAGCGACTCTTCTCAGTAAGCTCGCCCACTTGTCTGAGGTATTGGCACAGGCTCCCTGACTCGGAGTCTGACAGTGCCTCACTAGGCTCTTTCACGTCTTATATGCACCTACAGCGCGGCTGTAGCTTCCTGTGCAATGCGGGTGCGGCCTCCAGTCTGCCTTCCTTTTGTTCTGAAGAGGAATAACTCCAATACGACTTTGTCGAGGGTGAAACACCGAGTTGCTAACCCGGGCTCATAACCTGTTAAACAGGTACGAGTTGCGCAGCAGTGGAAGACGGCGGATCACACAAAAGACGAAGAAGGACCCAATGGGATAGCGTGTATCTACATACAGTACCGCCGGTATTGGTGTAGGTGTTTCAGGAGGGACAGCTGTACTCAGGACTTGACTAGCAAGCCCTGATTACTAATCCCCCTAAGCACTCAATGTTGACCCTATGACCTGCATATTCTCAACAGTAAGTTCTCTCTATTACTTATCGGTCGATCCGTTATACTAGAAGCGGTAAGCTCTTAAGCGGTTAGTCGCCCCGGAGTACTAATCTACCTAGTACTAAGAGAAAGTATTAGTAGCTAACCGACTCGCCTACCGTTAGCCGGTCGCCCGTTAGGCGGAGCTTAAGTTGCTAAACCGCTAACTTGTTAGTCGCTCTAGGTTAGTCCTCCCTTAATAGCTACTATCGCGGTCGGGGTCGCCGCGGGCTATAGTCTACTCTCTCGCGGAGTCGTTAGTACTATCGTCGGCGCTCTACTAAATTAGTAGGCCGGACGTCCTCGTAGGCTTTCTAGACTTCTTCCTCCTAGGCTACCTCTCCCGCCCTTACTACTATCTTATTCGCTATTTAGAACTATTAGAGTAGGCTAGTCCGTATTACTATCCTCGCCGCCTATTACGGGCGAGGGTACTATAATAAGGTCGGGTAAAGATATATATAGTTACGTAAGCTATCTAAGAGAGCGCGAGAAGCGCGAGAAGATAAAGACGCGCGAATCGAGCTAGCGGGTACTAGCGGCCGCTAGCGCGCGGGCGTACGGCCGACGATACTATATTACGAGGTAGTTCGTAAAAAGGGCTATGTCGTAATAGTACCCCCTCTCCTCGAATAAGGAGCTCCTACGACGTTTCTACGTTTAATACTCGGAGCGTATAGAGAGCTATCGCTAGTACTAATACCGGTACTAGTTTCGAGAGCTTTATCGAGGAAGCTATAGTTATACCGCGTTTACGTATACGATCCGAGGATTAGCGCTAGCCCGTATTAAGTTACCGGCTAATCGAGTCCGTCGAAGGTAGGCTTAGGTTTATCTAGCTATTGCTAGTAGAACGCGATTACGAGTTCTTTATATCTAAGTAGTACGGCTAACTACTTAGCCTAGCTCCGCGTACAATCCTTCTAAATAACTATATACTATATATTATTATACCTAATCTTAGAGTCTACTAGATCCTCTACTTCGTATTCCTCTAATACCTAGCCTTCGCGTTCGACGATTACGGGCGCTAGTAGTAGTTTACGTTATCTAGGCATCCCTTCGGTTACTACGCGGCATAACTTACCCGTATATAATACGTTATAGATTTATATCCTATCGCTAAGTTCGAGTTTATACGAGCGTCTACCTACGGCCCTAACGACTCGAAACGGTCTAAGAAACTTATAATCGAATTTCTTACTTAGACGTATAGTCTTAATATTACGGGTATCTAGTAGAACTATATTATTAGGCTAGTAGGTAGGCGCTAGCGCTCGCCGGGTATTTACGGCTTCGGCCGTTCGTACTTACGTAAAAGTATATATATCGCGTAGCTCGTCTAGGCGGTCGCGGCGTATAGACTCGAGTACCTACCGTATTTATACTTAAGTGTCACCGTACCGGCGTATATTTACTTAGACCCGCGGGTATATACCTAGACCTCGCGCCCGCTAACTAATCCGACTAGCGGCTTAGCGCCCGTATATAACTCTCGCGCCCTCCGCGCCTCCCTTAAATAGAATATCTATTCGACTTGTACCTTATCCGACTACGTACTTATACCTACTTATAACACTTCGAATAGATCATTACTAACGTATAGAGAGACACGAGAAGCTATATTCGGGAGATTATAGAGAAACCGCGATAGTATATAAGGAAGTACTAAGATTAGGTATTATACTCGCTAAGTCGTACCTTAAAGTAGATTATAGCTAATATAGTAACAATAGCGAGACAGACCGGTACTAGCGTACTAGGCGTAAGTATAGAGAATACTAATAGACGCGTTTATTACGCGTCCCTTAATAGATTATCCTTCTTTACCCTACTATCCGATCTACCCGATAACGATAGCGCGAACCCGGCGATATAGACTTAAGGACGTAAAGAGGATATCGTAAATAGGCTCCTCGACGAGAATAACTAGTACCGTAAGTAGTATAAGAAGGTGTTTGACCAACTTAAAGCGATTAAGGAAGAGGAGGTCGAGATAGAGCTAAACTTAGCTAACTATTACAAATATAGGTTAGTAGGTATATTATATAGTACTAAGACTAACTTAGTATATACTAAGCTAGTCGAGACAATAGTACGGCAATACTACCGAGACACCGTACGAATAGTAGGAGCGACTTAGAGGACCTAAAGTTGCTTAGCTAGTTAGTACGAGACTATCGGAGGAACTTAAGATATAGGTAAAACCGATAAGGCGTAGTAAAACAGAACTAGGACTAGAGCAATATCCCTCTATATAGGTATAAGAGACGTAGTCTCTATACTAATAGTAGAGACACCTTTAGTACTAAATACTATTCTACTATATACCTTTATATACTATATTAGTCCTTCCTCCTTCCCTATTACGTGTCCTAACTTCCGTATATATACATACTATACCTATTTAATAGGTTATAAGCCCGGGTTTGCTTAATAGGACATCGATATACTAAGGAAGTACGACGTAGGGTATTATACTCTATACCCGGAATCCGTACGGTAACGTACTAATAGACTCGGGGAGTCTAAGCTTATTCTAACTACCGTAGTCAAGTAGAGCTTACTATATATCTAAGGCTACCTTCGCTATAGAAGACTTAACGAGTTACGAGGGCCCCCGGAAGGTCGGCCCTACCCTTACTCGTAAGAACTAGAAGCGCTAGATCGTTATATAACGAGACTATCTCGAAAGCCGGGAGGTATTCTAGGTTATCGACGACTCGTCGGCTGATCTCCTAGAATCTGTTACGCCTAAGATCACTTCGAAGGCGAACGGTATAGCGAGATATACTATCTTAGTATATTTGTCCGAGGAGGACAACTAAGAAATCTTAGATATACGAGATACGAAAGAGATCTAGAAACTTCTATAGAAGAAGTATAGTAAGGTCTATAAGGTATACGTAGTAGCGCTTATAAAATAGCTAGTATCGTTTAAGCTACCGGACGATTAGACAATTAGATAAGGGTAGACATATCTAGGTAACCTATCTATATAGATTGCCGAAATAGATAGTAAAGAGACCTACTATAAGGACCCTATCCGGAGGTTTAAGCACCTACTAAGTAGCCTCCCGGACGTCTACGCTAGTACTAGGGACACTATCCTAGCCTAGCTAAACCTAGGCTAGGAATCCGCTATAACCTTACTTAAATCCTACGAATTACGGATCTAAGAGAGTAAGGGCGAGACCGCTCTATACTCCTAGAGGCAAGGGGGCAAGAGCGGCTACTTTATCTACGATAGTAACTACCTAGTTATATTGTGCCCGGAACTAGATTCCGTAAAGGAGTTTGTTAAAAAGAAGAACACCTAGAAGTAACCGGAGAAGAAGTCCTACGAAGAGCTAGTCCGGGATCTAGAGAAGGCCTAAAACGCCCTTAAGAAGTCTAGGAAATAGTACAAGGATAGGAGAAGCCAATCCGATAACAAGATAAAGGTAAAGGCTATACGAGCCTATACCTTACGAGAAAGCGATACCGAGGAAATATACGACGACAAAGTCGCCTATTCTACTACCGAAGTAAAAGGTAAGTTTCCCGCCTCCGAATAGTTACTAGACTCCTATACCTCCTTATATATAACTAACAATAAGTCTCTATTCAGATCGCTTAGAGAAACTGACGAGAAGGAAAGTGATTAAAGTCGGTAGGGAGTACCTAGATATATTCTATAAAGGAATAGTAACTATAGGAGGACTAACGGAGAAATAAATTGCGCTAGAGAAAGTCTTGTTTGTTCCTAATCTCGGAGTTAATCTAGTTTTATAGAGGCACTTTAGTGAGCAATTCGATATCGAACCTCTAAACTTTATACTTAAGTATAAGAGCGGAAAGCCTATTATACGAACAGTACTACGAGGGGGGGTACCGGTAGTATCTTCGATATCCGACTCCCTAAACAGTACTTACCTATTAAAAAGGACCTACTAAGATCAGGTCTAGTGGACCCGAACTTCTTAGCGCTAAGAATTACTAAACTAGGTAGATAATAGGCCCCCGGAGATATTACCTACGGGTAATATTCCTAATAAGGAAGCTCTAGTCGCGGTAACTACCGAGGATTAGTAGGAGCTTTAGTATAGAAGATTCGTATACCTAGGTAAAGGATTGCTCCGGAACGTCTATAGAGTAAGTAATAAGAAGGACCCGATTTCTATCCCGGACGAGTATAACTATAAGGTATAATCTATCGCGAATATACGGAAGTTTAAAGGCGCTATCGTAGAACGAAAGAACGAAAGACTTACGCTTATATCTATCGACATCTACGGACCCTTCGAAAATACGACATCTAGGCTAGGTTCTAAATACTAGCTAGAGATCGTAGATAACTTCTTAAGAAAGAAGTAGGTAATCCCGCTTAAGAACAAATCCGACGTACCGTAAGCACTACAATAATAGCGGCTAGCTATAGAGAAAGTATCGAAATACTACGTAAGAGTAGTACGGAGTAACAATATACTTAAGCTACTAATAGTTCTAAAAGAATAGAAGAAAGAATCGGGTATTTAGTACGACACGACGGATACTTATAACTCTATACAAAACGGAGTGGTAGAAAGGTTAATCTAGGTATCGGAGAACGCGATCCGCGTAATACTCGAGGAATCGGGGATACCGGTAGAATTCTAGCCTAAAGCGCTAGAGGTATAGGCGGTTATACGTAACCTACTACTAAACGGACCGTTACTTAACGGCGTCTAACTTTTGCCGGAAGAAGCATTTACTAGTAAAGTACCGACGGTAGATCACCTAAGAGTATAGGGTTATAAGGTAGTAGTTTACGTAGAACCGAAGTTATATCTAAAAGGGCTACGATAGGATAAGTTAATAAACCGGGGTAAGGAAGCTATTTTCGTTAGATACGGTTAATCGACTAAGTAATAGTTGTTTTAGGAGCTAGATATACGAGCTATTAGGTAGTATAGCCAAGTAGAGTAGTTCGAAAACAAGAAGGAGGGAGATCTAGATTTAGGTATCTCCTTTACGAACTAACCTAGTAAGGTACCCGAACGAAGGCTAGTCGGTCGACTACCGGCGGTCTCGCGACTACTACTAGTTTAGCGACTAGCGGATACCCCGATAGCAATCTCACGATCCTCGGGTAGTATAATACCTAGGCCCGACGAGAGTGACGTAAGCGAGATAGGGTATAAAATACCCTAACTTTCTACTACTAAAGTAGCTAAGTCTTCTATAGAAGAACCGACCTAGCTAATCCCCGCTCCCTACGTAGAGACCGAACCCGCTACGGCTAAGGACAAAGGACTAACTGTCTTAAGACCGCTCTATATCTAACTTCCCGGTAGACTAGATAATATCGCGGACTATAAGAAGATCGAGAAAACCCCGGAGCTACCGGAACTAATCGTCCGGAGGAAAAGGACTAGGGATCCCGACGATAACTACGGCTAGGACTAGGACTATAAGGCTAAGCACTACAAAGCTATAATAGCTTTATTCTACTAACTACTATAGGTAAATAATAGACTTACTAATACCGACGAACGTATATTTATAGCTATAATAGAGGAACTGTTCGACGAAGTCTAAGAATACGCCTTTACTATATTCGGACCCGGTATCGCCTACTAATAGGAAGTACCTGTCCCGAAGATATATAAGGCTACGGTAGGGGATCCTAAATAGGGCTACTTATAGAAGGACGCTATCGATACCGAGCTATTCTCGTTATTAAGTAATAATACCTAGGAAACGGCTATTACTCTAAGGGGGCCGAATATAGTTATCTCTAAGTAGGTCTTCGACGTAAAGAGACTTATTAGCGGAGTAATCGAAAAGTTTAAGGTAAGACTTATCGTAAGAGGGTTTTTATAGAAGTTCGGCGTTAACTTTAAAGAGATATTTATACCTATAGTACGCTATAACACCCTAAGTGTAAGGGCGCGCGTACCATAGGGTCCGAATGAGATAGTTGTTGTTCTACGAAGCTACGAAAGAGGAGCGCGAGGCGCGGCGAAGTTATAAAGTAAAGCCAAGCCGCGCTAACCCGATGCAGAAGGTCCGCGGTTCAGCCGGGCCGACGCAGCTACAGTGAGGGGTCGCGGGCTGCCCGTGACAGTACCCCCCCTCCCAAAACACGCCTCAGTCCTCTGAGCGTTATTCACCTTGTGAGGCCACTTGCCTGTCGAGCTCCATAATCGCGCGAACGCCGAATCATCCTCTAGTGCCCTGTCGTCATCCGATAACATCGCATTCGCTCTATCAAGACTATCCTCGACCGGCTTCCTTCGAGAAACATGTTGCCTAGTTAGCTGGCTTGCCCCAGATCTAAGTCTGTCTTCGGCTCGCACTCGCGTATGATCCTTATGACCAAAGTTGGGTATCATTGCAGGCTCTGTAGGCTCCACTCGAGTATCGAATATGTGCGGAGCAGATTCTATTAGAGGCAAGGCTCGAGGCGACTCATTCGTGACGGTGTCTTTCGGAATGACCCTGATCGAGTTGAGCCCGAGTATCTCAGTGGCTGGTAGGGACCAGTCAGATGGAGCTGCGAAGCCTACAGGCGTAGACAACTCCGGCCGGTTATGGTGAAAGTCTGCAACAGCGGCGGCTGCGTGTTCAAGCATGTCCTCTGCAGGTTGCCAGGTCTCACCATCCTCTTCGTTCTGATATCCAGCCCATTTCACCTTGTACCATGTATCTACTTTGCGCTTGTGCCCCTTCTTCACCTTGCCTGCCCGCTTACGGGTGTACATGTCAAGGATCTTTTCCACCTCGTACATGTGCGTAGGTGCTGCCACTACATCGGCTGCTGCATCAGCCTCGGTGGTGTCAGGTTCGATAGTTATCGGTGGTGGCGGCGCCAGATGCTGCCCTTCAAGTGGTGGGAAATCGGGGTGGTCGGCTCGTTGTAGTAGTGAGGTGTGGAAGCAGTTATCAAGTCCTACTAGAGCGTCTGATAGTTTCAGTCGATAAGAGAGTCTGGCCGGCATAACTTCCGTGATCTGGTAAGGGCCGGCATATCTCCTGTCCAGCTTCTTAGATGGTCGAGTCGTGCGGATGTTCTTGGTGCTAAGATACACCCAATCACCCACCTTGTAGTCTGGAGGAATGCTTCGGTGGCGGTTTGCTGCCTCTGCTTGGAGAGCTTGTGACATTCGCATATTCTCTTGAAGGTGTTTGTGAAGCTCGCAAATTCGACGCACAAAGGTTTCTGCTGATCGCGCGTCCAGTCGCTGGAGAGTGGTCAGTCCTCCCTCCTTTCCAGCGTTCAGGTCAACTCGCTCTATGAACTCAGGGTTGTATCCTAAGGTGGCGTAGAACGGCGACACACCAGTAGTCTCAGACAGGTGATTGTTGATCGCGAACTGAGCAAGGCACAGCCATTCTGCCCAGTCATCCTGTGCCTCGTTGGTGAACATGCGGAGATACTGTTCCATCGCCTGGTTAGTGCGTTCTGACTGTCCATCAGTTTCTGGGTGATACGAAGAACTCAGCTTGCGATTTGTGCGGAGCATCTTGCAGAGTTTCTTCCAGAAGGTAGCAACCCACTGCTTGCCACGGTCTGATGTAATGGTGTCAGGAAACCCGCGCCGACAGAACACATGTTTGAGGAAAAGCCTTGCCGTATTCTGTGCTGTCATTGCGCCAATAGGGATCAGCTCGACTTCCTTAGTGAGCCTGTCAGTGACGGTCATAATGTTGTTGTAGACCATGCCGTCAAGAGTGCTGTCTGGGAGTCCGACAACGAAGTCGACTGCAATGTGTTTCCAAGGCCGATCTGGAACAGGAAGTGGCTGTAGTAATCCTAGTGGCTGGGAGTGCAGAGATTTTGTTGTACGGCAGGTGCGGCAATTCGCGGTGTATCTGCGCACGGATCTCGCTAATCCAGGCCAGTAGAATTCACGTGCTACGAGTTCATAAGTGCGAGCTCGTCCTGGATGGCCTGCTGCTGGAGCGTCATGGTTTATCTTGATTATCCTGGTCTGTAAAGCTTGGTCATTTGGTACCCATAAGCTCCAGCCGTCGTATTGGTTTCGAACATATAGCAGGTCGCCATCCACTTTGCAGTGTGCTGGGTGAATCTTCGCTCTCTGTAGCAGTGTAGGAGTGCGGTCTTTCTGCAGGTCCTTAATCGCGGTCTTGAGCTCGTTATCGGTTACGTACGCCGTCGACATTCGATACTCGAGTTCGGCTTCCCGCTGACTTTCACGCGTCGCCGGTTGTTCAGTAGGCGCATCTCGTTCTGTAGGCATAAACTCTTCAGCTTCAGGGTTTAGCGGTACTGGTTCCTCTTCTTCCGGCGCATCTTCTACTGTTGCCTGTAGTGAGGCGATCTTAAGGAATCGCTTAGGAGGCAGCAATGTCTGATGCTGATGCTGGTTCCGAGGGTCGTCCACCCCCTGCGGAAGGTCCTGGCTGCGTCTCGTCAGGCTGTCTGGCTTTGTACCTTGAAGTCCTGGACGGTATATTATCTTGAAGTTGAACTGTGACAAGAACTCAGCCCAACGCGCTTGTCGCCGATTTAGCTGCTTTGTCGTCATGAAGTATTCCAGGTTCTTGTGGTCGGTGTAAATCTTGACTGGCTGTGAGTCCTCATCATCTGCCTCGCAGGCGAGCTCGGGTCTCCATTCCTCAAAAGCCTTGATGATGGCTAACAGTTCCTTATCATAGATTTCATAATTGCACTCCTGTGGACTCAACTTCTTCGAGTAGAAGGCCACAGGATGTAGCACACCATTCTCGTCATACTGCGAAAGCACGCCGGCGTTCACAAAATCTGAAGAATCTGTCTCTATTACTGTTTCCCTGCCTGGCACGTAATGTGCGAGCATGCCGGCTTTGCTGAACGCAGCTTTCAAATTGTCAAAGGCTCGTTGGCAATCTAGTGACCATTGAATCCTTCTGTTCTTGTGATTGCTTGGTCCGTCCGACTTGGTCAGGTTTGTGAGAGGAGCAGCTATGCGCGAAAATGCTTCGATGAATCGCCTGTAGAAGTTGGCAAATCCAAGGAAGGCCTGGACATCCTTCAGGTTCTCAGGAGCTTCCCATGTCTGAATACATTCGAGTTTCTCGGGGTCCATCTCGATGCCGTCAGGGGTTATGATTAGCCCAAGATACTTCACCTTCTGTTGGTGGAATTCGCTTTTGTCGATGTCCACTGTAAGTCCTGCATCGCGTAGCTTGGTGAGAACCTTCCGCACGTGTTCAATGTGCTCCTCCAAGGTGTCACTGAAGATAAGTACGTCATCCAGGTAGGCCGACACAAAGTCGTCTAGGTGTTCTTGCAAGACCTTGTTGATGTATGATTGGAACGATGCTGGTCCGTTGCACAAGCCGAATGGCAACACTAGACACTCGTAGATGCCGTATCGTGTCGCAAACGCTGTCAACCACTCGTGCCCTTCAGCTATCCGTAACTTGTTGAAGGCTGCTACAATGTCCAGCTTTGTGAAGTACTTCTTGCCGTGCATGCGGTTGAGCGTCTCTTGTATCAAGGGAATCGGATACCGGTTCTTGATAGTGATCGCATTCAATCCTCTGTAGTCGATACAAACACGCAGCCCACCTCCAGGCTTACGTACCACTAGCACTGGTGCAGGAGACTGGTTCGTCTTTTGCCCTGCTTTCCGCACCTTCCCTTCAGATGTTTGCTCGTCTAGCCATTTTTTAACTGCCTCGTTCTCCTTCTCAGCTAGGCCGTAGGGCTTGCGGTATGGTGGCTCTTGTGGACCATCAGGCTTAATGTGAATCTCATGATCTACGCCTAGTCGGTGAGGTGGGAGTCCTTCATGATCCTTAGCTGAGAAAGCGTCCGCAATATCGTGGTACATTGGCGGCAACTTCTCCTTCGGGTTGTGATTGAACTGCTTGTTCAAGAATTGGTCCAGATCATCAGCAGCCATTGCACTCAGCTTAAGCTCTCCGCCGTCGCTCTCACGCCTAGTGGGCATGATGTAGAAGCACTCAGCCCCAGGCCGGTGCGCGTACATCCCCCACGCGCGTTGAGAAACGCCCTGGCAGTCCACTTCTTCATCGTCTATGTCTTCCAGGTCATATGATGAGGCATTCAGCTCTGCTCCTCCTGCTGTGAAGCTCGCTACATCTCCAGTGAAGGGCTCTGGTCCGTACCGTACTGGTGCCTGCTTCTTCTTCTCGCGGTGGTTCAGGGATTGCACTGTTGTCGGTGTCTTATTCTGTAGACAGTGACCAAAGCAGTAATCCGACCTGAATGCCACCTCGCCTGTCTCCCAGAAGATGTTTGGGTTGTGCGCTGTAAGCCACGGCAGGCCAAAGACGATGTCGTATTCGAGGTCGGTGACGTAGCATAACATTTGCTCGTGATGATCGCCTATGACTACGTCTACAGGGGCCGCGTGTGTAATCTGCCGCGCAGTGGCCGTTCCATCTCCCAGTGTTAGTCGTCGGCTTTGCGTCAAAGGGATCAGGGGTATTGTGTATTTGCGTGTGAATTTCCAGTCAAGAAAGAGAGAGGTGGAAGCAGAATCTACAAGGCCTCGAGCCTTTCTCTGTTGTATCATTACGGGTAACACTATGTGAGGGTACACAGCTGGCTGTTGCTTATCCAGTGCGCATGCCGATATCTTAAGCTCCTCACTATAGTCTGTTACCGTCTCTTGCGTTCCGTGTCTCTCAATCTCATGCTCTTTCTGTCCTAGGAAGTTCGGGTGACCGCTGTCTACCACGCTTAGGCAGCGGTCGTGCCATTTCCCTGCCGCGGATCGGCGGCTAGGGAACTGAGGTTCGCGTTCGGATTCGGCGTGGTATTGCGTGGACGCGGTGGGCGATAGTCGCCATCGTACCCATACATTGGGCATTCAGGGTTGGTCGACACGTGAGAACCTGTACGGCAGCGGTAGCACTTACCCTGCTTCTTAAGGTCTTCGCGCTGCTCACGGTTGAGCGTAGGCAGGTTCTGTAGATGTGTCGGCAGATCCTCCTTCTTCTTGGTACCAGCGTACTGTAGTGGGCGCTGTACCAAGGCACCTGCTACACCGGCAGCGGCACTAGCAACTGCGTTGCCGTTGTTCTGGTTGTTCTGGCCGCCATTGCTGTTCGAGTTGCCATTGCCCCGGGGGCGCTCCTTCTGCGGGTATAGTCGATCTGTCTCGTAGAAACTCTCGTCCAGTGCGGTGCACTCCTCGATAACGTCTTGCATGCTGTCTAGGCGGCGGTCGACTTCGCGGTCGCCGAAGGTCTTGATGAAGTACTTGCGGTTCAGTCGGTTACGGAACAGCATGAGCTCGGTCTCATCGGTCCATGACATCCAGGCGCGCAACTTCGAGTAGCGGGCATGGAAGGCTACAAAGGTTTCGCCTTGTTCTTGCTTGCAGGTAGCAATGTCAACCATAGCCTTGGTTCCCTCATTGCGTGTGCCATATTGGCGTGTCATCCAGTCTAATAACTCTTCTCCAGTCTTGAACTCGTTGAAGGACTGCTGTCCAGGCACAGGGATCCTCGGCTTGATGCTTCGCTGAGGATCACCTTGTGTCCACCCATACACGAAGCGCAGACCATCTGCCTCAGTGCGGAAGGTTGCTACAGTCAGCTTTAGGAGAACACTGCTGTACCAGCTGTCGAAATTGGGGTCGTCATCGTTCTTGAAGTGCTTAGGGTCGGGCACACCCTTGCCGATCTCCATGCCGCGAGTGAGGGTGCGGTCAATGGTGAAGAGACGTTCTGGAAGGTCAACCAGTGGTGTCTGGGTGCGGGTGTTGCGCATTCTCGAGTCACGACTGTTGTTGGGTCCTGGTCGCGGACGGTCGTTGTCACGTCCTCGGCCATTGTCGCCACGGTCATCGTCGTCTCCATCGTTATCGTTATCACCACCACCGCCACCGCCCCCTCCACCAGCAGCTTCGCGATACCTACGCAATAGCTGCTCGAGTGAGGTCTCGCGTGGGCGGGAACGAGAGGGTCGGCGGCCTGAGCGGCCCCTACCTCCGTTCTGTGTGGTGTCTCCTGCCTCAAGCCGAGCCTTCAGGTCATCGACTTCTTGTTGTAGGGCCTGGTTCTTCGCCTCAGCATCTTGTGCCTTCTTCTTCTCCTTCTCGCAGATCTCGCTGAACTGCTTCCACAGGTTGTTGGCTTCCTTGTATTTCTTCCCCAGCTCTTGCAACTTAGCTGGGTCGCAATCCTTCTTGCTCTTGAGATCTGCTGCCATTTTCTGTGTGACAAGCTCTTCACTTCGCAGCATCTTGTAGATGCGGTCGTATTCGGTGTACAGCGTGGTGTACTGGGTGTTCTGGAGGTCGTTGGCTCGCTCCATTACATCGAGTTGTCTGCCCTTAGTAATTGCCGTGTTGACTGCTTGTAGCACGAAGTCGTGGGTGGTCTTCGGGTGTTGGGATGCAAGGGTCGTGAGGTTGTCTGGGGTGACATTCTGGTATTCGGATGCGAGAATGTGTTCTGCCTCGTCGAGTGATAGATACACCTCGTCTGGGTCGCCGCCTGGGTTCTCTTCGAGCTTGAACTCGAACAGTTCTGTAAAGTCAATCTCACCACCTTCTTCTCGCTCGAAGGCCTTCTGGTAAGCTTTATCAATCTCTTGTTGTAGCGCGACACCGGTGTCTACTGTGACCCGCCGGTTGTCGTCCTGTGTCTGACTCTGAGGAAAAGAGGAGAGGTCGGGGAAAAGAGATGTGCGCTGCTTGCTTTTGCCCTTAGGCTTAGGTGGCGGTCGCATGCCGCCGTTCGCTGTTTGTGAAGTCATGTTGTCTGGGTTCGGGGGAGGCGTGACGGTGCCTGTATCCTGACTGTCTACGAGCGCGCGACCACCTGCTGATGGTGTCGCCGCGTTGCGTTCTCTAGGCATCTGCGCGCTGTGCGCCTTACCGTGTTCTGTGTTCTGATGCGGCTCTGCGCGTTCTCGAGTTCTGCGGTTCTGTCTGTTCCTGTTGTTACGCGTCCCTTACCTAGATCCGCGATCTGGGTAGTAAGGTAGAACAAACTGTAAGGGCGCGCGTACCATAGGGTCCGAATGAGATAGTTGTTGTTCTACGAAGCTACGAAAGAGGAGCGCGAGGCGCGGCGAAGTTATAAAGTAAAGCCAAGCCGCGCTAACCCGATGCAGAAGGTCCGCGGTTCAGCCGGGCCGACGCAGCTACAGTGAGGGGTCGCGGGCTGCCCGTGACACTAAGGGTCTTTATAGTAGGAGTTTGCGAGCGGGATCTCGAGATATACTAGGTCGACGTTAATAATACATTTACCTAAAGCTACCTAGCCGAAGACATCTATATCAAACCCCTACTAGGAGTCGAAACCCTACCGAATACGGTTCTTAAGGTACTCCGGAGTCTCTACGGCCTAAAGTAGGTAGCTAGAGACTAGAATAAGCTCTATATTGCTATATTAGTCAAAATAGGTTTCTACTAGTCCGAGGTAGACCTATGTCTCCTAACTTATACTAAGAGAGACATTATACTACTTATCTATATAGACGATATACCTATTATAGTACTTAGGTTAGCCGACATCTAATAGTTTAAGAAGTAGTTCGCGTAATACTTTAAGATTAAGGATCTCGGGAAACTAGAGAAACTACTAGGACTAAAGATTACCCGCGATAGGCGTAACGGTACCCTAAAAATCGACTAGGGCTATTATATCCGTAAGGCCCTTACTAAAATAGATATAGCAAAAGAAAAGGCAAGCCTAACACTCTCGCTAATAGATAGTTACGATAATCTCCGTCCTATAGCCCCGAACGACGAGAGATATAGTAAGGATAACTACTAGAGCGATAATAGGACCTAGATATAGCTAATAACTATAACGAGACCGGACCTAGCCTTCCTACTCGGGAGAACTAGTACATATGTCGCGGATCTAATAAAGCGGTATATAAAAGTACTAAAGAAGGTCTCGAGATACCTAAGATCGTTCCCTAACCTAGGGTTAATATTTAGACGTAGTAGTGGTACCCTAACCGGATACTTAGACTCTAACTACGCGATAGATCGAGTAGATAGGGTCTTAATTCTAGGACATGTCTAGCTAGTATACGGTACGCCTATATCCTAGATAAGTAAGAAGCAAAAGTCTATAGTAACCTCTACTATAGAGGTAGAGTTTATAGCGATAAACGCCGCCGCGAAACAATCCTAGTTCCTAGCGGCTATCCTCCGAGAGATGAACTGCCCGGGGCTAGTAGCATACTACTCTTTCTAACTAATAGTTGTAGCCGATAAGAGCACCGTCGACGAACTAAGACTAGTATACCTTATAGAGGATAACTAGGCGGCTCTAACCTTAGTTAAGAACGCCTATATCTACGAAAGATCTAAGTATATTAATGTTACCTATAACTATATTAGGTACCTCTAGTAGTAGAGGAAGATTAAAGTAGAGTACTACTATACTAAGGAGACAGTAGTAGATAGTTTGACTAAACCGCTAGCCGGTCCCTAGTTCTAGACCTTTATACGATAGCTATAGCTAGTATAGTAGGAATAATCGTTCCTTACCTTACGACCTAAGTAGAAGTATTACGAATATAGGTTAGTAGGTATATTGTACGATACTAAGACTAACTTAGTGTACACTAAGTTAGTCGAGATAATAGTACGGCAATACTACCGAGACACCGTACGAATAGTAGGAGCGACTTAGAGGACCTAAAGTCGCTTAGCTAGTTAGTACGAGACTGTTAGAGGAACTGCCGTCGTAGGATAAGACATAGGTAAAACCGATAAGGCGTAGTAAAACAGAACTAGGACTAGAGCAATATCCCTCTATATAGGTATAAGAGACGTAGTCTCTATACTAATAGTAGAGACACCTTTAGTACTAAATACTATTCTACTATATACCTTTGTATACTATATTAGTCCTTCCTCCTTCCCTATTACGTGTCCTAACTTCCGTATATATATATACTATACCTATTTAACACTAACCTATATAGGGCGGAGTTTATCGAGGATAAGACAGAAGATAAGGGTACTAAGGTACCGAGGAAGAGGAGGGTTACTATCGACGACTTCTAGGAAGCCTTCGACTCGTTAAATAGGTTAAATATAGACAAGTTTAAGAAGACGGTCAATAACTACCCCTAGTAGATCTATAAGATCCTCTATAATATCGAGTCCGATTACCGACGTACGTATAAACTTAATACTACGCTCGATATAGCTAACCGTATTAACCTCCGTAAGGCGTAAGATACTAAGGACTAGATAGACCGACTCGAGGATATAATCGATACGGAATAGGCGACTAGATAGTCCCTAGAAGAGGAGGTCACGCGACTAAAGGAGGAGCTCGCTAAGCGCGATAATACTATTATTACCGACCTAGACGAGCTTACGAGGGCTAAAGATATAAAGAAGGTATATCGTACGTAGTATAAGGTAGCGGAGAGCAAGCTAGTAGAGACCGAGACTAAGCTCGTAGTAGCCGAGAAGCGTATTACTAAGCTTAAGAAGTAAGAGATAGACTATAGCCGGTCTAAGGAAAAGTAAGACCTACTACCTTAGCGAACCGAGTCTAATAAGTTACTAGAGCGTCGGTAAAATAGAGGTAAACCTAGTAAGAAGAAGTCGGACCCGGATTTATCGGACTTATTAGACGACGAGGACGATAGTAATAAGGGCCGTAAGAATAGCCGTAAGGATAGTAGTCGTAAGGGTAGGAAGAATCGCCCGAGTACCGACTTAGATAGTAACCCTATCTCCGTATACACGACTTATAACGCCGATATAACTACTAGTATCAAGTCCTCTAACGAGCTAAAGGCCCCTACTAAGTTCGACCTAAAGAGCGACGATATTAAGTTCTAAGAGTAGTAGCGTACTACCGAAGCTAAGCTCTAAGCCTCGAAGTACCGTACTATAAAGGACTCCCTTTAGAACATCTAGAGCTAGTTAAAGAACGGTATATAGACCTATGTCGACTTAAAGATCCCTAGTCTTACTAAGTCTACGGAAGGTACGACTACTTAGTACGCTTCTATAGATAAGATAATAGAAGATCTAGCCCGGCGCTACGGTACCCGTAATACCTATACTAATACTATAACTAAGCTTAATAGTCTATAGTAGGGTAAAAAGGAGAAGTTTAGTAACTTCTACCTATCCTTCCGTAAGAACGCCGATATCGTTAACCTTAATAACGGCGCGAAGGAAAAGAAACTCGAGAAGGACTTCCTACTCCGTAAGTTGAACTCGCGCTACGATAACCGTATTATAAACGAGGATATAGTTAATATAACCCTTAAGCAAGTCGTGTCTACGCTATATAACTACGAGGACAAGTTTAAGGCGTTTGACCTTAAGTACGGTAAGACCGGTAATAGTAATAAGATCTAAGGTAATAAGAAGACTACTAAGGGTAACGACGATAAGAAGGATACGGCTTCGAGTAGTAGCGGTAACAATACTAACCCGAACGCTAAGACTAAGTAGGCTAATCGACCTTAGGCATTTTAGTATATCTAACCTTTAGATACTACTCGCGCCTAGGAATATATCGATTAGAATCGGTACTTAGAATGCGAATAAGAAGGTCACCGCCGTGTCGATACCAATTAGTACCCCCTTCGAGGTGTCGCCCGCCGCCTATTTACGCTAGGCTATTACCTAAGTAATAACCGCCGTAACGGTAGTACTACTAGTAACGCTAATAACACCGGCGGCGCGGGAAACGCCTAGTCTACTCCGTAAGCATAACACGTAGTAGACCGTACGAGTTAGAGTTACGAGAAAACGAGAAAAAGTATAAATATAAATATAGGCCTCCTAAGGGAGGCAAGGTTTTAAGTATATTAGTATACTCCCTACTAGCTATAAACTACTCTATAGATAAACACAATCCGGTAATAGCTTCTTATCTAGTTATGCTATATATAGTGAATAGAAAGATCCCTACTTAAACCCTTTATAATGATAGTACTAACTCTACGTACTTTGATATCGACTTTACGTATAAGAACAACCTTAATATAATATAGCTACCTAATCCGTTAGGGCTAATATTAGTAGATAGCCGACCTACTAGTGACCTTATTACTTATAGAACAACGGTATAGATTCAGATCGGTAACTACGTAGAGACTAGGTCTAGCTACTATATATTACTAGAATACGATATAGTCCTCGGCCGTCCCTAGTATAACGAGTATTAACCTACGTTCTACTATACGTTAGGAACTATAACCCTATTCTTACTATATTGTCGACAGAACTACATACTCGGAACTAAACTAGTATATAGTCTATTAATAACGAGGGTATAATACTAAGAGGCGTTCTTTAGACCGAGATACTAGTACTAGAGAGTTCGCGACCTTAAGCTCTATCTAATTACGTTAAACCCTACGTAGAGGATAAAGACGAACCTATAGTAGTATAGGAGACGTATACGACGAAGGTAGTAATACGACATGCCGTCGAGACCTACGATAAACCGGAACCGTCTTACTACGTCCGCTAGCTACTACCCGCCGATAGGGTTGAAACACTTAAGCGCCTAGCGCGTCGAACGAAGAAAGAACTAAAGGTCGAGACTAAGCCGGAGATTGATATCAAGCCTATTGATGTAGAAGCACTTCGGTATATAAGCCGGAGGAAGGGCTATAAAGTATATATAATATAGATGTTTAACTAGAAAGGAAATCCTAATAAGTAAGTCGCGCGAGACCTACTATCCGCGTATATACTAAAGGCTTTCGGTATAAGAGCGAAGCTAGTACTAGGAGGTAGCGCGGCGATATTAGTAGATACTAATACTTAAGAAAACATAGATAGATAGGAGGAGCCCCGGGGTAACTATACCTAGCGGTAACTTAACGCCTCTACTATATTAGCTAACGACTATTAACGTTTTATAAACGGTAAGGACAAAGACTAGGATCCTATCTCTTTGTTACTAGTAGAGTTTAGGGAAATAGCTAGGCTATTTAGCCGTAAGGAAGTAGATAAGGTCCTACCGCGACAGCCTAGCGTAGACTATAAGATTAAGCTAAAGAATAGTTAGATACCGCTATTTCGAAGACTATACTCCTTCTCTACACGAGAAAACGAGGTAATTAAGAAGTAGATCGACGACCAACTTAAGAAAGGTCTTGTTTAGAGAAGCGTGTTACTAGTAGTAGTACCTATTCTAATAGTTAAAAAGCCGGGTAGAAGGCTACGAGTATATATAGACTATAGAGCTCTAAACGCGCTTACGACGAAGAGTCGCTACCCGATTCTACTATTTTAAGAGACCTTAGATCGTATTACTAGCGCGTAATAGTTTACTAAGCTAGATGTTATCGCTACGTTTAATCGTATCCGTATTATAGTAGGAGACGAGTAGAAAACGGTCTTTACTACTAGATATAGGTAGTTTAAGTACGTAGTTATACCTTTTGGACTATATAATATACTAGGAACGTTTTAGTCATTTATAAACGATATATTAAGGGAGTTTCTAGATGACTTCGTGTTATATTACCTTAATAACGCACTTGTCTTTAGTAAGACAAGAGAAGAGTATGTCTAATATATCCTAAAGGTTCTATAAAAGCTAGATACCGCCGGGCTCTAGTTAGATATTAAAAAATACGAGTTCTTTAGACACGAGACTACTTATCTAGGTGTTATTATTATAAATAAGGGCATCGAGATAGACCTAGCTAAGATTGAATACGTTAAGAATTGGCCTATACCCGCGAATATCACTAACATCTTGTCGTTTATAGGGTTTATTAACTTCTACCGTAGGTTTATTAAGGATTTTAGCAAGATCTACTTACCTATAACGAAGCTTACGAGAAAGAATGTCCTATAGGACTAGTCTCTAGTATGTTAATAGGCGTTCGAGGCATTAAAGTAAGCATTTATCGATACGCTTACCTTGAAACACTTCTACCTAGGGCGAGAGACTATTCTAGAAATAGATACCTTAGATTACGTAAGAGTAGTAGTACTCTTATAACGTAACGAGCGAGGAGTATTATATCCTATCGCTTATATATCTAAGAAGATAGATCCCTAGTAATATAACTACTATATCTACGATAAGGAGCTCCTAGCTATTATATAAGCTTTCGAGGAATAGCGACCGGAGCTAACTATTAATAAATACGGTACCGACGATTATAAGAATCTACTAGACCCGGAATCTAAGGACAAGCCGACGCTTATATACTCCGATTATAAGAACCTCGAATAGTTTATAAGTACGAAGTAATTGAACCGTAGACAAGCTCGCTAGGCCGAGTTTCTCTCGTAGTTCTTCTTTAAGATCGTCTATAGGCTAGGAGTTTAAGGTACTAAGCTAGACAGCTTAACCCGACGTTTATAGGACTTGCCGAAGCCTAGAGACCTAGATAACCTACGAAACTAATAGTAGCATTAGGTATTACTAGGCCTAGATTGTATCCTAAACCTATTATCTACTAGAGTATTATCGGTATATAATAATGACGTTATAACCCCGCTTACGACCGCTATTCGAGGACTCTATACGTAACTAGAGGCTAAGGAAGCCGTTTAATAGCTAGAACGAGATGATCTATATACCTTGCTAAGGAAGTACCGTATTGATAACCGTTATATAGTCCTAGTCGGAGGTATAATATACATCAAGAATATATATAGTAGTTATAGCCTATTTGCTCCTCCGGAGTTAGAAGACAATCTAGATAAAGGTAAAATCCCGGTACGTACTTATATCGTATAGGCTTTCTACGACTATATAGTAGCTAGTCACTTAGGGGACGAGAAGACGTATAAATTAGTAGCTCGTAACTATACCTAGCTAGGTATCGCACGATTTATTAAGAGCTATATACGTGCCTACCGCGCTTACCGTACAAATAAGAACACTAATATCTAGTACCTAGGGCTATTAAGACCGCTACTAGTACTATTTAGCGCTTAGGAGAATATCTCTATTAACTTCGTAGTTATTACGGCCCTAGGCCTAGTAAATGTCTAGCTAGTACGTAGGTTATATAACCGCGCGTACTAGCGTAGTACCTCGGCTTATATATAGCCTCGGCGTACCTCGCGCTCCTCTTTCCTACGTACTTAGCTACTTTATATTAACACGACTATAAACCGTTATAGTAGTTAAACTACCGAAGGGAATAAGCGTAGTCGACGGATAAATATACGAGAATATTATAACCGTTATATACCGCTTAACTAAGGAGCGACATATCATTCCTATCACCTCGATAATAGTAGAGTATTGCGTACTAGTATTCCTTAAGTACGTATTTAGCCGATATAGGCTCCCGAAGTCTATAATCTCGGATCGTAGTACGTAATAGGTTTCCGTATTCTAGCGTAGGATATACGCGCTACTTAGTATTAGTCGAAAGCTATCTTCGTCGTTCTATCTAGAAATAGATAGATAGTCGGAGATATAAGGGCGCGCGTACTATAGGGTCCGAACGAGATAGTCGTTGTTCTACGAAGCTACGAAAGAGGAGCGCGAGGCGCGGCGAAGTTATAAAGCAAAGCTAAGCCGCGCTAACCCGATACGGAAGGTCCGCGGTTTAGCCGGGCCGACGTAGCTATAGTAAGGGGTCGCGGGCTGCCCGTAATAGTACCCCCCCTCCCAAAACACGCCTTAGTCCTCTAAGCGTTATCTACCTTATAAGACTACTTACCTATTAAGCTCTATAATTGCGCGAACGCCTAATTATCCTCTAGTATCCTATCGTTATCCGATAATATCGTATTCGCTTTATTAAGACTATCCTCGACCGGCTTCCTTCGAGAAACATATTACCTAGCTAGCTAGCTTACCCTAGACCTAATTCTGTCTTCGGCTAGCACTCGCGTATAATCCTTATAACTAAAGTTAGGTATTATTATAGGCTCTATAGGCTCTACTCGAGTATCGAATATATACGGAGTAGATTCTATTAGAGGTAAGGCTCGAGGCGACTTATTCGTAACGGTGTCTTTCGGAATAACCCTCATCGTATTAAGCCCGAGTACCTTAGTAGCTAGTAGGGACTAGTTAGATAGAGCTACGAAGCCTATAGGCGTAGATAACTCCGGCCGGTTATAGTAAAAGTCTATAATAGCGGCGGCTATATATTTAAGTATGTCCTCTATAGGTTACTAGGTCTTACTATCCTCGTCGTTCTAATATCTAGCCTATTTCACCTTATACTATATATCTACCTTACGCTTATACCCCTTCTTTACCTTACCTACCCACTTACGGGTATATATATTAAGGATCTTTTCTACCTCGTATATATACGTAGGTACTACTACTATATCGGCTACTATATTAGCCTCGGTAGTGTTAGATTCGATAGTTATCGGTAGTATCGGCGCTAGATACTGCCCTTTAAGTAGTAGGAAATCGGAGTGGTCGGCTCGTTATAGTAGTAAGGTATAGAAGTAGTTATTAATTCCTACTAGAGCGTCTAATAGTTTTAGTCGATAAGAGAGTCTAGCCGGTATAACTTCCGTGATCTAGTAAGGGCCGGTATATCTCCTGTCTAGCTTCTTAGATAGTCGAGTCGTACGGATGTTCTTAGTACTAAGATATACCTAATTACCTACCTTATAGTCTAGAGGAATGCTTCGGTAGCGGTTTACTACTTCTACTTAGAGAGCTTATAACATTCGTATATTCTCTTAAAGGTGCTTATAAAGCTCGCAAATTCGACGTATAAAGGTTTCTACTAATCGCGTATCTAGTCGCTAGAGAGTAGTTAGTCCTCCCTCCTTTCTAGCGTTTAGGTCAACTCGCTCTATAAACTTAGGGTTATAGCCTAAGGTAGCGTAGAACGGCGATATACTAGTAGTCTTAGATAGGTAATTATTGATCGCAAACTAAGTAAGGCATAGCTATTCTGCCTAGTTATCCTATACCTTATTAGTAAATATACGAAGATACTAATTTATCGCCTAGTTAGTACGTTCTGACTATCTATTAGTTTCTAGGTAATATAAAGAACTTAGCTTACGATTTATACGGAGTATCTTATAGAGTTTCTTCTAGAAGGTAGTAACCTACTACTTACTACGGTCTAATATAATAGTATTAGGAAACCCGCGCCGATAGAACATATGTTTAAGGAAAAGCCTTGCCGTATTCTATACTATTATTACGCTAATAGGGATCAGCTCGACTTCCTTAGTAAGCATATTAGTAACGGTTATAATGTTGTTATAGACTATATCGTTAAGAGTACTATCTAGGAGTCCGATAGCGAAGTCGACTACAATGTGTTTCTAAGGCCGATCTAGAATAGGAAGTAGCTATAATAATCCTAGTAGCTAGGAGTATAGAGATTTTGTTATACGGTAGGTACGGCAATTCGCGGTGTATCTACGTACGGATCTCGCTAATCTAGGCTAGTAGAATTTACGTACTACGAGTTTATAAGTGCGAGCTCGTCCTAGATAGCCTACTACTAGAGCGTTATAGTTTATCTTGATTATCCTAGTCTATAAGGCTTAGTCATTTAGTACCTATAAGCTCTAGCCGTCGTATCAATTTCGAATATATAGTAGGTCGCTATCTACTTTATAGTACACTAGGTAAATCTTCGCTCTCTATAGTAGTATAGGAGTACGGTCTTTCTATAGGTCCTTAATCGCGGTCTTAAGCTTGTTATCGGTTACGTACGCCGTCGACATTCGATACTCGAGTTTGGCTTCCCGCTAACTTTTACGTATCGCCGGTTATTTAGTAGGCGTATCTCGTTCTATAGGTATAAACTCTTTAGCTTTAGGGTTTAGCTATACTAGTTCCTCTTCTTCCGGCGTATCTTCTACTATTACCTATAGTAAGGCGATCTTAAGGAATCGCTTAGGAGGTAGTAATGTCTAATACTAATGCTAGTTCCGAGGGTCGTCTACCCCCTACGGAAGGTCCTAGCTACGTCTCGTTAGGCTGTCTAGCTTTATACCTTAAAGTCCTAGACGGTATATTATCTTAAAGTTAAACTGTAATAAGAACTTAGCCTAACGCACTTATTGCCGATTTAGCTACTTTGTCTTTATAAAGTATTCTAGGTTCTTATAGTCGGTATAAATCTTAACTAGCTATAAGTCCTTATTATCTACTTCGTAGACGAGCTCGGGTCTCTATTCCTTAAAAGCCTTAATAATAGCTAATAGTTCCTTATTATAGATTTCATAATTGTACTCCTATAGACTTAACTTCTTCGAGTAGAAGGCTATAGGATGTAGTATACTATTCGCGTTATACTACGAAAGCACGCCGGCGTTTATAAAATCTAAAGAATCTGTCTCTACTACTATTTCCCTACCTAGCACATAATGTGCGAGCATACCGGCTTTGCTAAACGTAGCTTTCAAATTGTTAAAGGCTCGTTAGCAATCTAGTGACTATTAAATCCTTCTGTTCTTATAATTGCTTAGTCCGTCCGACTTGGTCAGGTTTGTAAGAGGAGTAGCTATACGCGAAAATGCTTCGATAAACCGCCTATAGAAGTTGGCAAATCTAAGGAAGGCCTAGACATCCTTTAGGTTCTTAGGAGCTTCCTATATCTAAATATATTCGAGTTTCTCGGGGTCTATCTCGATGCCGTTAGGGGTTATAATTAGCCTAAGATACTTCACCTTCTATTAGTAGAATTTGCTTTTGTCGATGTCTACTATAAGTCCTGTATCGCGCAGCTTAGTAAGAACCTTCCGTACGTGTTTAATATACTCCTCTAAGGTGTTACTAAAGATAAGTACGTTATCTAGGTAGGCCGACATAAAGTCGTCTAGGTATTCTTATAAGACCTTATTAATATATAATTAGAACGATACTAGTCCCTTATATAAGCCGAATGGCAACACTAGACACTCGTAGATGCCGTATCGTATCGTAAACGCCGTTAACTACTCGTACCCTTTAGCTATCTATAACTTGTTAAAGGCTACTATAATGTCTAGCTTTATAAAGTACTTCTTATCGTATATACGGTTAAACGTCTCTTATATTAAGGGAATCGGATACCGGTTCTTAATAGTGATCGTATTTCATCCTCTATAGTCGATATAAACACGTAGTCTACCTCTAGGCTTACGTACTACTAGTACTAGTATAGGAGACTAGCTCGTCTTTTGCTCTACTTTCTGTACCTTCCCTTTAGATATTTACTCGTCTAGCTATTTCTTAACTACCTCGTTCTCCTTCTTAGCTAGGCCGTAGGGCTTACGGTATAGTAGCTCTTATAGACTATTAGTCTTAATGTGAATCTTATAATCTACGCCTAGTCGGTAAGGTAGGAGTCCTTTATAATCCTTAGCTAAGAAAGCGTCCGTAATATCGTAGTATATCGGCGGTAACTTCTCCTTCGGGTTATAATTAAACTGCTTGTTTAAGAATTGGTCTAGATTATTAGTAGCTATTACACTTAGCTTAAGCTCTCCGTCGTCGCTCTTACGCCTAGTAGGCATAATATAGAAGCACTTAGCCCTAGGCTAGTACGCGTACATTCCCTACGCGCGTTAAGAAACGCCCTAGTAGTCTACTTCTTTATCGTCTATGTCTTCTAGGTTATATAATAAGACGTTTAGCTCCGCCCCTCCTACTATAAAGCTCGCTACTTCTCTAGTAAAGGGCTCTAGTCCGTACCGTACTAGTGCCTACTTCTTCTTCTCGCGATAGTTTAGGGATTATACTATTATCGATATCTTATTCTATAGATAGTGACTAAAGCAGTAATCCGATCTGAATGCCACCTCGCCTATCTCCTAGAAGATGTTTAGGTTGTACGCTATAAGCTACGGTAGGCTAAAGACGATGTTATATTCGAGGTCGGTGACGTAGTATAACATTTACTCGTAATAATCGCTAATAACTACGTCTATAAGGGCCGCGTGTATAATCTACCGTATAGTAGCCGTTCTATCTCCTAGTATTAGTCGTCGGCTTTACGTTAAAGGGATTAGGGGTACTGTATATTTGCGTATAAATTCCCAGTTAAGAAAGAGAGAGGTAGAAGTAGAATCTATAAGGCCTCGAGCCTTTCTATATTATATTATTACGGGTAACAATATATAAGGGTATATAGCTAGCTATTGTTTATCTAGTACGTATACCAATATCTTAAGCTCCTTACTATAGTCTATTACCGTCTCTTATATTCCGTATCTCTTAATTTTATACTCTTTCTATCCTAGGAAGTTCGGGTAACCGCTATCTACTACGCTTAGGTAGCGGTCGTACTATTTCCCTACTACGGATCGGCGGCTAGGGAACTAAGGTTCGCGTTCGGATTCGGCGTAGTATTACGTAGACGCGGTAGGCGATAGTCGCTATCGTACCTATATATTAGGCATTTAGGGTTAGTTAATACGTAAGAACCTATACGGTAGCGGTAGTACTTACCCTACTTCTTAAGGTCTTCGCGCTACTAACGGTTAAGCGTAGGCAGGTTCTATAGATATGTCGGTAGATCCTCCTTCTTCTTAGTACTAGCGTACTATAGTAGGCGCTATACTAAGGTACCTACTATACTAGTAGCGGTACTAGTAACTACGTTACCGTTATTCTAGTTATTCTAGCCGCTATTACCGTTCGAGTTACTATTACTACGGGGGCGCTCCTTCTACGGGTATAGTCGATCTGTCTCGTAGAAGCTCTCGTCTAGTACGGTGTACTCCTCGATAACGTCTTATATACTATCTAGGCGGCGGCCGACTTCGCGGTCGCCGAAGGTCTTAATAAAGTACTTACGGTTTAGTCGGTTACGGAACAGTATAAGCTCGGTCTTATCGGTCTATAATATCTAGGCGCGTAACTTCGAGTAGCGTATATAGAAGGCTATAAAGGTTTCGCCTTGTTCTTACTTATAGGTAGCAATATTAACTATAGCCTTAGTTCCTTTATTACGTATACTATATTAGCGTATTATCTAATCTAACAACTCTTCTCTAGTCTTAAACTCGTTAAAGGACTACTGTCTAGGCATAGGGATCCTCGGCTTAATGCTTCGCTAAGGATCACCTTACGTCTACCTATATACGAAGCGTAGACTATCTACCTTAGTACGGAAGGTTACTATAGTTAGCTTTAGGAGAATACTACTATACTAGCTATTGAAATTAGGGTCATTATTGTTCTTAAAGTACTTAGGGTTAGGCATACCCTTACTGATCTCTATACCGCGAGTAAGGGTACGGTTAATAGTAAAGAGACGTTCTAGAAGGTTAACTAGTAGTATCTAAGTACGGGTGTTACGTATTCTCGAGTCACGACTATTGTTAGGTCCTAGTCGCGGACGGTTGTTATTACGTCCTCGGCTATTATTACTACGGTTATAGTCGTCTCTATCGTTATTACTACCACCGCTACCGCCACCTCTACTAGTAGCTTCGCGATACCTACGTAATAGCTACTCGAGTAAGGTCTCGCGTAGGCGGGAACGAGAGGGTCGGCGGCCTAAGCGGCCCCTACCTCCGTTCTATATAGTGTCTCCTACCTTAACCCGAGCCTTTAGGTCATCGACTTCTTGTTATAGGGCCTAGTTCTTCACCTTAGCATCTTGTGCCTTCTTCTTCTCCTTCTCGTAGATCTCGCTAAACTACTTATATAGGTTATTAGCTTCCTTATACTTCTTCTCTAGCTCTTATAACTTAGCTAGGTCGTAATCCTTCTTACTCTTAAGATCTGCTACTATTTTCTATATAACAAGCTCTTCACTTCGTAGCATCTTATAGATACGGTCGTATTCGGTGTATAGCGTAGTATACTAGGTGTTCTAGAGGTCGTTAGCTCGCTCTATTATATCGAGTTGTCTGCCCTTAGTAATCGCCGTGTTGACTACTTATAGTACAAAGTCGTAGGTAGTCTTCGGGTGTTAGGATGTAAGGGTCGTAAGGTTATCTAGGGTGACATTCTAGTATTCGGATACGAGAATGTGTTCTGCCTCGTCGAGTAATAGATATACCTCGTCTAGGTCGCCGCCTAGGTTCTCTTCGAGCTTGAACTCGAACAGTTCTATAAAGTCAATCTTACTACCTTCTTCTCGCTCGAAGGCCTTCTAGTAAGCTTTATTAATCTCTTGTTATAGCGCGACACCGGTTTCTACTATAACCCGCCGGTTATCGTCCTATATCTAACTCTAAGGGAAAGAGGAGAGGTCGGGGAAAAGAGATATACGCTACTTACTTTTGCCCTTAGGCTTAGGTAGCGGTAGTATACCGCCGTTTGCTATTTATAAAGTTATATTATCTAGGTTCGGGGGAGGCGTAACGGTGCCTATATCCTGACTATCTACGAGCGCGTAACTACCTACTAATAATGTCGCCGCGTTACGTTCTCTAGGTATCTACGCGCTATACGCCTTACCGTATTCTATGTTCTAATACGACTCTACGCGTTCTCGAGTTCTATAGTTCTGTCTATTCCTATTGTTACGCGTCCCTTACCTAGATCCGCGATCTAGGTAGGGTAGTAGAACAAACTATAAGGGCGCGCGTATTATAGGGTCCGAACGAGATAGTTGTTGTTCTACGAAGCTACGAAAGAGGAGCGCGAGGCGCGGCAAAGTTATAAAGTAAAGCTAAGCCGCGCTAACCCGATACGGAAGGTCCGCGGTTCAGCCGGGCCGACGTAGCTATAGTAGGGGGTCGCGGGCTACCCGTAATATAGACTAGGCCTTACGGATTAGCTTATTAGAGCCTAAGCCCGAGCCTAGGCCTACTAGCTTATCGTCCTTATTCTTGTTATCCTTCTTATCGTTCTTTAGCTTCTCGGAGCGCGGGTATAGGGCGTCGAGGATCTTAAAGTCTTCGTCTACTTAATAGAGGTTGTCTATTATCTTAGTTATCGATAACGGTCGGAAGTTAAGATACTTATTAAGGTAGCGGGATGTCCTTTATATAGTAGTAGAGATTAATAGGAAGGAATTATTCCTATCGAGGTGGCCCTAAAACACGACATATTCGAAAGCTCTTATTAAGGCTATTCTAACGATATATAAAGTAGGCTACTACCCCTAGAATTAAGGGAGTTCTACCTTATTTAATCTAGATAGCTTGAAGTTCTCTTTACTCTGTTTCTTTAGCTCTAAACGCCGCGGAGGTGCCTAGCTATATTAGGTAACTCCTAGGTAATAGTAGCCTAGGCTACGGTACTAACGGCGCCTACGGCTCTATAGGTAAAGCTCCCCTAAGACAACTAGTAGTAACTTATAGAGGACGCAAAAAGTATAGAAACTAACGATTAGCTCCTATACCGGTCTCTATAGATAATAATTACTTAGCTACATACGGCGCTTATACTATCGTATTACCGAGGGCAATAAGAAATAAGGACGACGTCCTAGGCGATTAGTAAGGCTACCCGGAATCAACACCCCTATAGCTAGGTATCGGTCGCGGTATCGATACTAGGCCCCCGCCTAACGTACGATGTAGTTACGATCCGTATTATAGTAAAGGAAGACTAGGCCGAAGTTACGAAGCTATCGAATAAGGAGCTCGCCTAACGAATTAACTAACTAGGAGTGGTCGTAGTGAACTAATAGTCTAACGGCACTCTATAGATCTATACTAGCTCTGCTACTACTAGGAGGTACCTAGAGGTATAGCTATAGTAGGCATCTAAGGTTACGGTATTAGCGAAGGTCTTAACGAAGTAATTTACGATCCTAGTCTACGATATACCTAAGGAGTTCGACCTAACTAACTAAGGTCACCTACGTGCTCTCTAAGAGGACAACCCGGTCACTCTTAACTCTCTAATCTAGAAGGCGACTTAGCTCTATAGGAAATAGCTAGAAGGTAAGAAGGCCTCGGCGCTAATAGTATAGCTATAAGACGCGAAAGCGGCGGATCTAGCGATAGAACAAGGCCTAATCTAGTAATATAGCCTTGAAATAGTAGAAAAGCACTCCTTATCCTTTCGTGTCCTCTAATGCTTTAAATGCTAACAGTATAGACACCAAACCTATACGTATATAAATAAGTAGGCCTACTCGAACTATATAGGAGACTATTTGTCTAGGGACTATATATCGGCTACGAGACGGTACGCGAACTGTCCGGGGCACTACCTATTATATAGCGCGGAATGCCTATAGCGGAAACTAGCGAAAAACAAGGCAATTATAAACAGAACCGTCGCCCTAAGATTCTACGACGACCGTAAGGCTAGCCTATACCGGGACTAGCTAGCGGCGGTCGGGTATAAGCGCCCTAGGGCCGAGAACGATATAAAGGATACGTAACCTAGGGCGTACGGGAGGCTACGTACTCTACTAGCTACGGCGAGGGAATCTAACTAGGCCCGGCTCCCCTTTAGTATATAGCCGATAGGCGTAGACTAGGACGTATAAGGTAGTAGGATATAGGACGCTATAGAGGAAATGATTGTTAATGCCGATAACTAGCCTCGACACGCTTAGTATTATCTAGTATAACGTTAACTATAGCAAGGATATAGTCTAGAACCATTTCCTATACGAGGCGGACCCGTACGTCTACTACGTCCTAGTAATCTAGGAGCTATAGATTAACCCGTACTATAAGAGACTAACGACCTATAAGTTACTAGGCTATACGATATACCTACGAGGCGACGGTAGACCCCGTACGTACTTCTATATTAGCAAGGATATACTAGAATCCGACTAGGAGGTAGTATACTACGTAGACGAAGAAGGCGGAGGCGATATTACCTCCCTCTACGTAGGTAGTACCTAGATATACAACCTATATATATAACCGCTAGCCTCGAGGTCTAGCCGCGACCTTAGGGTCTATAGATACCTAGACAGTGCGCTTAAGAGATAAGGGTACCACATCGTAGTAGGAGACTTTAATATATACTACCCTTCCTAGGAAAGCCTTATATAGCCGTACCCTATAGCCGACGAAGTACTCGACCTAATAGCGAGCAACGTAATTGCCCTTAATACCCCGAAGGACCTAGGCACCTAGAAGAGAGGGGGACTCTAAGGTACGATCGACCTCTCCTAGATCTTAGATAGCTACTACTATACGGTAACCTACTATAGGATCGAATATAAACTCGAGGCGTTATTAGACTATATACTAGTCAGGACCTCTATTACGATATAGATATAACGTATACTAGCGAGAACCCCTAAGCTAAACTAGGGAAAGGCCTACTAGGCTAATATCTAGGCGTACCTCGATAACTCCGAGAGGCTAGTCTAGATCGCGTAGTAGTAATACAATAGTAAAGACGAGATAGACGAGGCAGTCTAAGGGTTAATAGACGAAATAAGAAAAGCGACCTTACTTTACGTTCCGCTTACCTAACTAACGATATAGTCTAAACTATACTAGACGCCGAAGTATACTACGGTAGTAAGAGAAGTAAGGAGAGCCCGCCGGGTATAGACGAGTAGCTATAGCGAGGAGGCCTAGAACGTATATAGGGAGGTATACTAATAGAAGAAAGCTATAATACGGAGGGAGAAAGTAGTCGGCTAGAGGGCTATAGTAGAAGAAATCGCCGGTAAGCTAGCGAGGATGTAGAAGCTAGCGAAATAGGCCCGATAGGACCCTATATAGGGCCCCTCCTTCTCTGTCCTAGCGCTATAATCGCCTAGTAGCCCGGTTAGCGACCCCGAGGCTAAGGCGCGTCTACTAGCTAGCAAGTTCTTCCCGCCCCTAGTCGAGGCTAATCTAAGCGATATAAACAGCTCTACTCCCCTAGCCCCTAGTATCGCGGTCTAATAGGAGGTGTCCGAGGGAGAAGTTGCCGCTATACTTAGGAAGTTACTAGCGAAGAAAGCCCCGGGGCCGGATAGGATCCTAAACGAGCTACTAAAGAAGTATAGAGATCAACTAGCCCTAGTAGTTATAGCAATCTTGAACGCCTGCCTATAGACCGGATACTACCCGATAGTATTTAAATAATCGACGATAGTAGTCCTACGTAAGCCGTAAAAGGAAGACTATACGTAGGTGAAGTCGTACCGCCTAATTACGCTCCTTAACACTCTTAGGAAGGCGCTTAAGAAGCTAGTTATAACGAGACTCTCCGAGGCGGTAGAGGAATACTCCCTACTCCCGGACACCTAGATAGGTACGCGGCTATAGCGATCGATACTATCCGCGATAGAACTTATTACCTCTTAGGTAAAGGCTATCTAGTATAAGAATAGGGACAAGGTAGTATCCTTACTTAACCTAGACATATCGGGAGCCTTCGACTACGTATTATACCCGCGGCTACTCTATATCCTAAGGTCGAAAGGACTCCCTAAGTAGCTTATTAACTTCGTACGGTCCTACCTCTAAAACTATAGCACGTCAATCCTAGTCGGCTAGTATAGAAGCCTATTTTAAGTAGTCTATACTAGAATCCCGTAAGGCTTAACGCTAGTACCTATTCTGTTCCTCTTCTTTATAGCGACGCTACTCCTAGCCCTAGAATCCTAGAACACCGCTACGAGCGGCTTCGTAGACGACACGAACATCCTAGCGTAGTCTTCCTCGACTAAGGAGAACTATAGGCTACTAGAAGAGAAGCATAAGATCTACGAGGACTAGGCTAGGAGGCACGGGGCTCGGTTTGCCCTAGAAAAGTATAATCTAATACACTTTACGCGCCGGCTACGGTTCTATAATATATAAGCTTCTATCTAGATATAGGGGTATACGACTAACCCGGTAAATTAGCTTAGGATCCTCGGACTATAGGTAGACCCGGCGCTACGGTAGAGGAAGTACGTATAGGTAATATTATAGAAAGCTAAACAGAATATAGCATTATACTAGAGGCTTACTACGTCTATATAGGGGGCGGACTTCCGGTAGTTACGACTTCTATATACGGCTATTATACGGCCAGTCCTTACCTATAGTAGCTAAGTATAGTCCTTAGGCGAGAGGGCCTACCTATCGAAGGGACTCGTCGCGCCGCTAGCGAAGATCTAAAACTAATGCCTAAGGAAGGTCACCGGGGTATATAAGTCGACACTAATAAGGATACTTAAGTACGAGACCGCTATACCGCCGATCGACCTATATATCTAGGGACTACGGACCTCCTACTTAGGTAAGTCGGTATAGTACCTAGTATAGAAGGTCATCGCTAGTATAGTCGTAAGGGCCCGCGAATTAGTACTAGCGTATAAGGACATTCGACCCGGAAGCGAGCCGAACTACCGGGTAAGGGACGAATAGCTAGTAATACGATAGGAAGGTAAGAAGTCGTTTATAGAGTAACTATAGAAAGAGAGGTAGAACAACTAGGGTGTAGGGTATAGTAGACGCCCTTAGCTAGCGGGACAACCTAAAGAATAGTTAGCTACAAAATCCGCGGTTAAGTACCTCTCGAAGCTTATCTACTACCGCCTTACGAGGGTATAGAGTAGTATAGTAACCTAACTACAAAGCAAATATATTAGCCTCTAGGGGTACCTATTATAGAGGAAGGTTCTAGAATATATAAATACTAGTAGCCCCTACGGCTATTACTCCTAGAATATACGGTACGTACTCCTCGTCTATCCGAGGTAGTCGCTAGGAAGGGGGGAGTAGATAGTAAAGGCGAGGAACCGGACGATTAGGGTACTTCTTAATAACGTTAAGGACCTACGGTATATTATAAACTAGATACTAGAGAAGGGCTAGCTAGAATAGTACCGCCTAGTAGGAGTAGTATAGGAAGAGAGGACACGGCGTAGCGCGACGAGACCGGCTAGGAGCGGGGGCTCACGGGGTAGTGACATGGACTACGTACCTTTAGAGGGAAAGCTAATCTAGATAAGGAGAAGTCGGGGGCGGGAAGGGTTTTCACCTATTCGGGTTTCCCTTTGTACATAACAATAGACATATACCTGCATAGGCCGAATAGGGTCCTAGAACAAGGGAATGACAAATCTATCTCTATCTATATTAGAAGCCGAATCGAGGAAGACAGGATGGTCGCGTGGTAGCCTCTAGGAACAGAACACTGGGGCGGGGCGGCACGCTCTTCCGAGCTTGCTGACCTGGCGAGCTTGTACCTCGACGTGGGACCTGGGGAATTCCTTCTCACTGGCACAACTGGGCTCACCGAAGAATCGCCTCCGGAAAGTGCACTCCAGCCACGGTGGGCGCCTGTGCCATCACTTTGACTGGCCTCGACGGTGGAGAATCGTTCAAGCATGAGGTAGCACCATGGGGCAACAGACCACGCGGAGACGCACATGGTTCTCCACCGCGATGTGTGGCGGCTGAATTAGGAATGCCGTACGAGGGTAAATTCATCATCATCAGAGGCGTGCAGGAATCGAAAGGAGGCGGAAGCTCCTATCCCCAGGCCTGTGAGGTGGTATACACGGCCAATCCCTAGAAGGTCAGTGCCAATTCACTGGCACGATTCCTCGTTGCGAGAGCCTTTAGCGCCGTCCACCCCATTATGGCCCCTATCATGCCAGGTGAATTCAAGGAAGCCTCGCTCGACATGATCAAACAAAAGGATGTCGACTTCGTGGAAGATAGCCACAGCCATGACGAAGACAGGGGAAAGGAAGAGAAAGCTCTCGTCAGGAAGATCGATTTGTATCTGCTTCCATGTGGCTCATGTACTTGCTGAGCTATATGGACGTGAGCGCAAATGATGTCGATCCAGACCCTTCCGTGTTACTAACATGTTATAGCGAACGAACATTGGCAACGCCAAAGTGGCCGGGATGACCGATGACTTGCGTATGGACTGTAAGTACTTTTAGCAGGAGCCTTGCCCGGGAAGCTGTCGAAGGTAGAACGCTGACGGATAAAAATGCAGCGAATGATTACTCCGTCTCTTTGGTAGTGTTCTTCATAACATATGTCCTCTTCGAAGTTCCATCCAATCTTATTCTCGCCAAATCAAGACCCTCCATATTCCTTGCCACGATCATGGTAAGTGCTGAAGGGTGGAAGGTATCGTCTGTCTCAGACATGCCTGGCCCCATCTGCTAAGATATCACCACGTGGTTGTCGAGTATAGCTGACCGCTTTTGTTCGTCAGACGCTTTGGGGGATAGTGACATGTTGTATGGTGAGTGAAAGAGCGGCAGACCTGCCCTGGAAATCGAGCTAAGGACATCCATTCTAGGCCAAAGTGCAAACTTACGAGCAGTTAATTGCGCTGAGGGTCGTTGTTGGAATCCTGGAAGCAGGTTTCGCTCCAGGCATTCTTCTCATCCTTTCTTCGTGGTACAAGAAGGCCGAGCAGTCGAAACGATTTGCAGTATACATCTCTGCAGCCGTTCTATCGGGGGCATTCGGGGGGATCATCGCAGGAGCGATCACTGAAGGCCTAGAGGGCGTACACGGTCTGCGTGGCTGGCGTTGGCTCGTGAGTAGGCCGTCATGAAGCATTCATTTGGCGGTACAACCTGACAGATCCACAGTTCATCATCGAGGGCGCAGCAACTATAGGATGGGCGCTCGTTGCTGGCTTCATTCTTCCCGATTTTCCAGCCAACACCAAGAAGTTCGACACAAGAGAGAAGGAGCTTGCTATCTCGCGCCTTGAGGCTGACGAGCACTATACCCGGAGCGAGGATGGCCCTCACATCAGCTCTCTAGAGGCCATGAAGCAAGCTCTGTTTTCCTGGAGAGTCTGGATTCACATTGGCGGATATATGGTGATCGTTGGATCCAGTACTCTCTCGTACTTTTACCCAACCTTGGTCGAGGGGCTTGGCTATACCTCGCATATGGCCCAATACATGGTGGTCCCGATCTATGCCGTGGCGTTTGTCTGTGTGGCCATCACTGGCTATTTCAGCGATCAGTATCCGGCGCAGAGAGGGCTCATCATCACCGGCTGGCTGGTCGTTGCTATTATATGTGCGATCGTAGTCTGTGTCGTCTACGACTTCACAGCGCGGTATGCTTTGCTTGTCATAATGGCGGCTGGTCTGTGGTCATCCAACGGTCTGGCGCTCAGCTACGCGTCGAGTGCCTTTGCCAACATGCCCCAGGAGACCAGAGCGGTATCGTTGGCGTTGGTCAACGCGCTTGGAAACCTGGCACAAATCTACGGAGCATATCTGTTTCCTGCCAGTGATGCGCCGAAATATCTCTTGGGCTTCGGTGTCATTGCCGGGATGGCGGCATTTGGTGTAGCTACGTATATTGCAGCATATGTCTTGCTGAGAAAGTAGAGTCGGAAGCACACGCCACGAATGTCGGCATAGATACAAGAGTATCCACCATCGTTTCTTGTCGATCAACAGCAAGTAGAGCAGTAAATGGACAGGCACTCCAGTTGGTCTGAACTGTGTATGCGTCGCAGGCCACGTTGCGCCATGTAAAGAGCTGATAGCATGTGATTGTGGACAAGTGCGGGAGAGAAGAAAGACTGACAATGAGGCGAAGTGAAACAGAGCTGGAGTGGGGCTGATGCATGGGCCGGGTGTGAGCTCATGAATCTAAACTTTACATACTCCTTGACTTCGTGTCTCACTTTCACGTGTCGTGCCTTGCTGCTGGACATGCCGTTCTCGCGCTCGCGCTCCTGCATTATCGACTCTGCAGTCCCACTCGGTAGTAGTGTCACCAGCAGATAACACCACCACCAGCGGCACCGCCACCACCACCGCCCCCCCCCCCCAACTACTACCGCCGACGACGACACGGATCATGGCACAGCGCGCGCCGTTCCCCAACGATCCCGACACGTTCGACGGCGACGACCGCATCTCGTACTCCACGCAAGACGGGCGTTTCCTGCTGGAGGATGAGGAGGGCGAAGAGTGGGAGTGGCTGACAGGCCCGGGCAAATGGTCCAAGACGGTACGCACATCCAGAAATCCTGTCTACTATGTCGACAGGCTCTGGCCTGCGTCTGCTCAGTACGAGGAGCTGCCACACCTGCAATCACCACACCTTGAAGCTTGCGGTCTGCAGACCTCTAACATAATGCTGCGCGCCATAGATGGATGAAGCTGCGATCCAGCAACAGCAAGAGATCTACAAGGTGCAGGGCGTCGATGAGGCCGCCCCGGCCTTGAACCCGGCCAAGAAGCGCAAGGAGGCGCAGTCGGACGACGTGAGTGCTGGAACGATGTCTCGCCACACAGGACATCTCACCACCAGAGACGTCGCATTGGCGCCGGTGCCGCTAACACAGCGCAGGCGGAGAACAGGTCCAAGAGCGCCAAAACCGCCACCTCGAGCCATGCCGGAGCCACTACCAAGCCGAATGCCACTGCTGCTGCCAGACCGCCCCGCCAGAACACCGCTGTGTTCGTGACTGGCCTGCCGCAGGATGTTGACCATGAAGAACTTAGGGACCACTTCAAGAAATTCGGCTTGATCTCCGAGAGTATCGATGACAACGAGAAGCGCGTGAAGCTGTACAATGACAAAGACGGCAACTTCAAGGGCGAGGCATTGATCAGTGCGTACCGTCCACCCCGATCCGTGCTCTATGCTCACTTCGCTGCGCAGTCTACTACCGGCCCGAGTCGGTCAGCCTCGCCATCGACATGGCGGATGGCGCCTACTTCCCGCGACGTGAAGCCACTGCGCCCACGGCACCAATCTCAGTCGTCGCAGCCGACAGTAGCTTCAAGGCGCACAAGGATGACACCGTTGCAGAAGAGCGTCCAAAGGGCAAGCTGAAGGGATCTCGCGCCAAAGCCAAGCAGAAGGCGGAGGAGATGAACAGGTGAACATACATTGTACCCAGCTGTAGTGTGATTTGGCAGCCCACTGACTTCGTGTTTAGTCGTCTGGCGGACTGGTCGGACGATGAGCCATCAGCAATACAGCAGACATCCTCGCGATTTGACAAGGTTGTGGTCATCAAGAACGTCTTTACACTCAAGGCATTGCAGGAGGACAAGGACTACTACGAGGATACCATGGAGGACATGCGCGAAGGAGCAGAGGCACACGGGGAGATTAAGAACATCACTTTGTTCGACAAGGAGGAGGATGGCGTCGTCACAATTCGCTTCAGCAATGCCATGGCCGCCAAAGCTTGCGCAGATGCCTTCAACGGAAGACTCTACGATGGTCGCCGACTCGAAGCCTCGATCGCCAAGGATACGGAGAAGTTCAAGAAGAGTCGCAAGGCTAAAATTGAAGACGACGAGGAGGCCAAGCGCCTGGAGGACTACAGCAACTTCATTGAGGGCAAGAGTGAAAATGTCACTGCTGCTGCTGGAGGTGAACCATCCTGAGCATGGAGGTTCGATCATTCCAGGAAGATGCCGACACCAGCGATGGTCTTGAGCTGAGCGCCGAAGAGCGTGCTGCTGGATACCATCCGGTCACGCGCAAGCAGCGCTTGAGCCGAAATTGCGTTGTAGACCACAGAGCTTGGATCGCTTATGGCGAGCATAGGTACAACTCTCGATCATTTAACCGTCTCCACGCACGACCCTACCATCCTCTCGCGGCGGAACTACTACGCATACGTTACGCAAGCCATAGCATAGCTGGAAACTGCCTGGCAGCAGGAAATCGATCATCATACTGTATCGAACCTGCGATCGCCGTCGACCCTTTACTACCTTTCTCACTGTACTGAGGCTGGACTTTCGGCCGACTGAGCATATGGACATGCCCGGTGAATGTCGAATAGCGATATGACCTAGACCTCAAGAGGCTGTACCGACTGGCGCATCGCGGGTGAAGGTCCTTAAGGGATATTCATTGTCTTTCTCGACCCGAACATGGATCGGAACTTGGCTATGCCGACTGAGACTCCGTACGCTCTGGCTGTCGTCATTCTCTGTAGTGAAGTCGTCGTGGTCGCGCATGTCAACCGGCTTTACGTCCCGCACCAACTCGACGTAGTCATAGGCAAATTCGCCAATCTCGGCATCGTCGATGCCCATCTCCTCCTCTTCCACGCTCGCCCTCAACTTCAACGCGGGAACTAGTCTTGATGTGAAGCTGATGAGCAGCAGGATGCCGCAGGTCACGACGAAGCTGTATGCCATTCCGGTCACGGAGTCGGCGAGCTGAATTGCTAGTTGCTTCCAATTGTGGTTGAGCCAACCACCGGTGATGTGTGTATGGCCGTCCAGAGCGGCAATATAGTCTGCGGCGAAGAGACCAGTCATGAGATTGCCTAATATGCCCCCGACACCATGAACCGCGAAAATGTCCAGGGCGTCATCGGCTGAGATCCAGTACTTGAGCTGGGTGGCAAAGTTACAACCAACACCCGCTACGACACCGAAGACAACGGCACTCCACGCAGGGACGTAACCGGAGCCTGGTGTAATGGCGACCAAGCCTGCCACAACTCCAGAGCAGAAGCCTACTGTTGACCACTTCTTTTCGAGTCGATAATCCACGAGGCACCAGGTCACTCCTCCTACACAGGCTGCCAGGTTCGTGACTACTGCTGCCATGATCGCTCGAAGGTTCGCGCTCAGTGCAGAGCCAGCGTTGAACCCGAACCATCCCACCCACAAAAAGACAGTACCGATAACGATATGCGTGACATTGTGTGGTCGATAGTTGAGCGCATGCGTTCCATGCCCTGTCCTCTTACCCAGCATATAGGAGTAGGCCAATGCCGCCGATCCTGACGATATGTGAACGGGCGTGCCACCTGCAAAATCGAGACCACCCATCCGATACACCCACCCAGAAGGATTCCACGTCCAGCAAGCGATCGGGTCGTATACGACAGTCGTCCATATGAACATGAACACCACACATGGTAGCATCCTCCCCCTCTCGGAGACTGCGCCTGAAACCAGTGCTACCGTCACACAGGCGAACATGCCCTGATAGACTGCAAACATGAGATCCGGAATCCTCTCACTTCCCACACTGGGCTGCGCCAGCACATCTCGCAAGCCAAAGTTATCCAGACGCCCGATAAACGGGTCAGCTTTGTGTGAGAAAGCTAATGAGTAGCCCCAGAAGAACCACTGGAAGCTGACGATTGCTGCTGACATGATCGATAGCCATATCAAAGAGAGGGCTGATTTTCGTCGTGCAAGACCAGAGTAGAAGAAGCCCACGCCTGGAACCATGAGGAGGACGAGAGCAGTGGCCGTGATCATCCATCCTATATCTCCAGCTTCATAGAATACGTTGAGGTTCTGGGTGAGGGCGTCGCCGCCAGTTGGTTTTGTGCCATTGTACTCGACATTGGGAACGTATGGTAACGTCATATCGTTAGAGGACGACATGATGGGCGTTGTGATGGTGAGATCGAGGCGTTGAGTGGATGGCCAGACTCTAGTCGACTTCTCCAGATCGGACTCTACATTTGAATCTTGTATAGTATGTATATTCACTTGTAGCCTTATCGTCCTGGGAAGCACTCTACTAAGACAGCCACGAATGTGCTGACAGGCGCCAGTGAGTGTGTAGGTCGACTACGCGCGCTTCTGGGTCGGAAGGAGATAGTCGTCAACAAGTATGAGAGGTAGTCTCGATTACCACTACCGGGGAAAGTCGCCCTACCGTTTCAAATGAAACGGATGGAGAAGACGGATCCATAGCCCTAATTCGTGGCGTCTGGTCCCCGGCAAAGCTGACGAGGACTCTCTGATCGTCTGCAAGTGAGCACATCATCACGCTCGTCTAGGGAGGTCTCCGGAAACCGTACTCAAGGCTTCATGGTAGTCCAGCCTTCCGCACATGTTTTTGACAAATGAGGAGCTTCAGCTAGGGCGCCGAAGCTGCAGGAACATAGACCATCCGCGCGGGTGCCAGCATGTCATATCTTGAGGTCGCATGTGCGCAGAAGGAAGTCGATGTGATGCATGTCGAAGGATGCAGCCATAGATAAGAAAGTCGCCGTGTAACCAGTCAACGGCCAGGGCGCAGCTGAATGTGGACTAGCCTGCAGACACCCCTGCTTGCTCAACGCCATCGTCAAGAAGCTCGAGAAGCATGGGCAGGAAGGCATGTTTGTGCTTCGACGTCGACTATTCGGTCATCAGCAGCGGAGAAACTGTGCCATGCCGACCTTCTCCGATGCGTGCCTTTGCTCGTCATCGCCTCGAGGTTACATGTACGAAGTACTGGATGCAACTTGTCCGCCTCGTCACATCTGGCAAGATAGCGACTTGCACAAGCGAGAGGAAAGTGCCGTGATCCTGGACACGCCACAATCGACAACACGGGGAGAGACACCTTCCTTCGCACGTGCTCCGAAACCATCGTCTCGCCGAGACTGCCAATGCTCAGCGTGGGTCTCATCGTGTCGTTCGACTACGTGTAATCCTAGACTCAGAGCAACGTCGATATCCGGCCCAATGCAGGGTTGAGTACATCTCCCTTCTTCAATGACTTTGGGCGGAATAATTGTATTGCCAAAGCTGTCTGCTGACGGACGTGCTGCATCGGCGTGCAGCGAACACATGGCTTCCATGGAGGAAGTGTTGCACAACATGTCATGCTTCCAATCAAGTACGCTTGACAGTATCTAGATCAGCAAATCGTAGCGTGCGATTTCACGGAGGCCAATGAAGCTCCGTGACACTGCGACGTCTCGCTTCACACAAGCTCGCCTTGGTGTATTCGCACGTTCATGTGCTCTTCTCACTCCGCTTTCGAGAAGCTGATCTCGTCCCGAAACCATCCAGCGGAGCAGTCATGGACCTTCGATGCTTGAACCGGCCCTGGCGGTTCGCATTTGGCACATCGACATTGTCCGGCAACTCCTCGCCCAGCAGTGTGAATTGATTTCGCCGCAGGCGCAGACGTCTCTCCTCCAGTGGGTACAGGGCGACTTGGAGACGGCGTCTAGCCCACGGGGAAACAGCTGTGAAGGCTGCACTGACAACGAAAATTGGGACGGCGGCGTAAAGATACCAGATTACTGGCCATGTGACAGTGGTGATGCCAAAGAGTGACGCCAGAAAGGAGATTGGTAGGACCAGCGTCGCAACGGCAGAGAGGAATGCCGAATTGTCGGCTTGTACCGCGTTTGTGATGTTGAACTCCAGCTCGATTAGGTTGTTGAATCCTGTGACCGAAATTCTGTTAGCACAGTAGCACCACGCTCTTCTATGTAGTAACTCACGTTCTCTCAGACTGTCAAGCCTGGAGTCAAACTGCTCGAGGTCTTCTACAGCATCATCCATATCAGCCCAAAGCGGGTCGACTTGCCCATTGCGTGGCACGCTTTCCTTCAACTTCTGTAACTTCTTGAATGCTCGGGTATGGAACTGCAGATAGTCCTTCATCTCGTAAAGCCTATCGACCTCTGCGTGCATCCTGCGAGTTCGAGCTTTGACCGGGAGGTGTCTTCCATGGCTGTTGGCTTCTGCTTCGTCGAGGCGGGCCAAGACTTCGCCAATGATGTTCTGCCAGTCGGTGAGCAGCCAGTAGAGCCTCGAGAACGTCCAACACAGGCCTTCTTCATCCTCACGAGGTTGAGTGAAGTCTTCGTCATGCCAGAGGTAGTCGAAAAGCAGGTCTTTGACCACATGCTCCGAGATTTCATCAGGCCTAGTGAAGATGACCGTGACCGAAATCTGGGAGTCGGAGCGGCAGGCACCGCGAGCGCAAAACCAGACACCCGTGCGAAATCTGAAGTTCTCCATACTCGGCAGCCCGGAGTCTTCCCAAACAGGAGGATTCATGCCCACAGACCAGTAGTAAACCTGGGGCACATTCATGTGGCTGGAGCGAGCGACATTAGCTGAGAGTTGCGCATCGAGGCATCTCATGTGGTACGTACTCGATGATGAAAGTCCAAGGCACGTACTGTCCCCGCTTGCTGGCCCTCTCAGGGAACTGCATCGTGCTGCCAAATTGCACGGCTCTGTCCAAGTCAGGTATGTCCGACCAGTAGTCCTCTATGCATGAGTGGAGCACGTCCCCGAGCCATGGCCGAAAGCCATTGACTGCGATAATGAGAGGATCTACCAATGTTGTCAGCGTGCTTCTGCGGACAAGATCGCGAGCGAGACAGCCAGGATGTCATAAGGAGACGATGATGCGATGCATCGTCCGGCCAACGCACCCTTGGGATGTGCTCGGGTCTGATCATCAACGAGCCTGGCGAACGGGCGAGCATCCTGTGGTCCGCGGGCTAATATCTGATGGTATTTGGTGGAGCTGCGACTGCTTCCGACGCGTATGCTGATTGTCTCATGGCCAGCATCCGAGACCAGTCGCCGGCGATGAGGTCTTCGGTGAGACATGATGTCGACGATTGTCTACCGAGCTGCACACGTGCTTTCAGTACAGTAGTGTGGTATGGTGACCGACAGCGTGGAGGCTTTGGCAGCGGAAGGCATCGATCAGCGAATAGCGACATTGGTGTTGGTGTGCAGACGCGCCTGCTCTCGAACTCACCAAAGGAGAGGGAGCTCGGTGTAGAGGAAGGTACCAGGCGTCTTTCCTGCCTTTTTGCTAGTGCTCTTGCCTCTTCGACATGGCGTGCCACACACGGGCATGGAATACACGAGCGAGAGCACACTGGGACACATGCGCAGTCCTACATGTCGTTACACATAGTACTCTGCCTTCAGCGGCGGCCTCTTCAGCTGAGGTCGGTTGCTGGTTTGCTTAGTCGGCGCCTCTGGTCTGGTGACTTGCTTTTCACGTGCATCCATCTCTCTCATACATGTATGCCACGCGTCGCCATCTTTGCTCCGCACCGAGATCGAGATCGAAATCGAGATCTTCTTGTGGTGACTCTGTGCGTTCGCCTCTGGTGCCCTTCATCGTGAGGAGATGTTGTGAACTTGTGACAGGTTCTGAACAGCGGCATGCATGCTTGCACCAGACCTCCGGCCGCTCCCGTCGTGCTTGGTAGAAAGCGCAGGCATATAACGAGCAGCCAGTCAGACGCGCTTTCACATGACCCTGACCCTGGCAAGTTGGCAACATGGAGCATCCATGTCTCGGCTGACCAGGAGTCTTCTCCGGGCAATTCCCATTCTGATTGGCCCAAAACGTGCTCACGACCTCACGACTCCAACCCATTTTCGAACTTGTTCGCCCGTCTCTAGATCTTCTGGTCTCACAAGGTGCTACGCTGCCATACACGATAGACGCACGACGAGCTGTCGATAAGACCTTCAATCCGGACAGTTGTCGAGACTCCGACAGCGACAGGCTTCATCCTGCACCGGCCGAAGGAAAGCTGCATCTCGCGTCACAAGCCGGGCTACGTACAGTACGAAACACCTGTCTTGCAGGTTCGCGGTACCACCTGAGACCATTGAGGCCGGAGTGCTCCTGAGCAAGACTCGTTCACGATGGATATGGGTCACGGACATTCGTCCACGGACGCAACAAGCGGCATGAGCATGTCCATGGTCTTCACCACTGACCACTCAACTCCTCTCTACTCGTCAGCCTGGACGCCCTCAGGAACTGGAGCCTATGCCGGTACATGCCTATTCCTCATCATACTGGGCGTCATCAGTCGACTGCTTCTCGCATACAGATATGTCGTCGAGCAGAAATGGCACGACAAGGCGGTGCAACGACGTTATATTGTGGTCGCTGGCGAGAATGCCGTGGAGCGCGAACGACGACTTGAACCTTCGGCTGAGAAGAGCGACGAGGCCACTCTTACCACTCGTGGTATGGACGAGAGTGTGCGAGTGGTCAGGACGGCACGAAGATCGCTGCAGAACACGCCATGGAGATTCAGCACTGACTTGCCACGGGCTTGCATCTTCACCGTACAAGCTGGCGTTGGGTATTTGCTGTGAGTTGCTTCGCACCCTTCGCTTCTTCGCGTCTGCTTACACGCACCACAGTATGCTTGCTGTGATGACGCTAAACGTTGGCTACTTCCTTTCGGTGCTCGCAGGACTCTTCGTGGGAGAGCTGCTAGTCGGCCGATATACGTTCGCAGACGATGGTCATCACTAGACAGCGTTCAGGCAGACCACTGAAGCCATGCTCGCACCGATCTCAACTTCTGGCATGACTCATCTCTGCATAGCAAAGAGCTCTACCACTTCTCTTGAACCAGTATCGTCGCATCGCCGTCTTCCACGAACAAGACGATGCAAAGCACGTGTTGTCTATAAGTGCCGCCGGGAATGGCCTGCTACGACACGTGTTTACAGTGACTCGTCGAGCGGTGCCGCTTGTGATGACAGTTGCGCTCAAGTTACTACTTGAGCGTCCGCCATTGGCCCTCGAGCAGGCCAGTCCATGGACTATGTCATCGCTGACCATGCAAGTATATGGCCTGGGAAGATCGCTGGGTCGTCGGCGAACTTCGAACACACAACATCGTACAATGCTGACACTACCTCACACTTATCCGCACTCTGACGACCTACGGGAATCATCCACAAGATGCTAGCCACCAGATTTTCGCGATGTGATCCGGCCAACTTCGCCTCGCCAAGCGAATGAATCTCTCCTGTTTCGCATGGCTCGAGCTACGCACACTGCATGTCTTCACGCTGGGTCAGACTGCCTTATTCGATTCGGACAATAGCGCAGTGGTTTCGTCCAGAATATTCCGGCACAACGAACCCATGAGAGCTGCGCTGATAGGCAAACGCCTCAAAGCCGCGCGTGACATGACCGCGCCATGTTAATTAAGCCTTGTCCACTGGCAAATTTCGAGCCGACGAAGCACTCTTGATATGCACAGTGCACTCATTATGATCGGAACATGCTAGCTCGCATGAGACTTGACCGTACATGACGTTCGCAGGGCAGCCAGCACCAACGGAGTCTTTGTTTGGGACGCGGGGCGATCCAGTGCACAATGCGCCGATTGCATCATGACATTCGACTAGCGTATTCTGTGAGCGCTTGCATAAGTATGAGCTCTGCTCTATCAGGCCTTCGCGTTCAAAGAAACGCAGCACCAAACTCCATAACTTCGAACGACTGACCAGTAAAAGTACAAGGGTACTGCAAGATGCCTTCGTCCAAAGGGGAACCCACTGATCCTGAGTTGAGGGAGAAGATTAAGGAAGAGGTCAAGAACGAAGAGAAGGGTCAGTTGAGTATCTGAAGAGCTGCGCAGGATTGCGAAAGTTGACGTTCATAGGCGGAGGCAAGGGTAACTGGTCGGCGTGGAAGGTAAGACAGAAAGTCCCAAATTCCATCTGGATAGCTGTGCTAATTAACATGTACTAAGGCTGGCGAAATGGGTAAGCAGTTCTTAGGGAGCTATACAGTCGTGTCTGGGCTGGCAGTGTCTCATCGCTGCTTACTTCTCTTATGCGCACGATGATGCGCACGACAGCAGGCCCCCTCTAGGGTCGTGCTTGGAGAGACTGCTAGGTCAGCTGCGACTGTATAGCCCTGCGCTTTCTCTTCATCACGATGTACTGACGCCCTGATGTTAAGCTAAGCGATACGAAGCAGAAGGGGGGGATTACACAGACACGGGCGACAACAAGAACAAGGCGAAGAAGGGTGAACCGGAGAAGAAATAGCAAGAATGGACATGTCTTCCCACTTCAGTCCGTCTACACACCGAGTCGTCGTTAACAGGTGAGCTTCGGGCATGGTTCTCATCAAGCAGTGCCAATGATATGAAGCAAGTTTGGCTCAGATCATAGTCAAGAGCCAATCCGAATCAGCCAGTGAGTCGAGTTGCACTGATTCACAATATCATGGCCCGAATACCATATGTGTCTGTGAGCTGGAAAGTCATCTCTTTGGAATCCCACTTAACATTGAGATGCTCGCCAGCGACGGGGAGGTTGTTTTATCGACTATGTTCAGAGAACATAGTGCAGCACTCACCGAAGTCGATGTGTGAGCCTAGTCAATTGTGCGAATGCATCCATAGATAATGTGACTTGTCATCTTCGTTGAGAAAGGCAGCATCGATTGGGCCTTCGACTTTCCCTACGACCAGTCAGCCTGGCGTAATAGCCAACACGTGCTTGTTGAGACACTTGCTCTTCGTGGCGGGCATCTTTTTCGTGTTTTATGTACAGTATTGCCTGGTGTTAACATGCCATGGACAGCGGGGAGGACGCGCCGCGAAACACGAACATCACGCGGAGTGGTCATCATGTTGTCATGTTCGACGAGAACACGTGCACCTCATGACATGAACATTGGTAGCGGTTTGTCCCTCAGCATGACACAGACAACGGATTCGCAAGCACTCGGCTCAGACCCAACATAGAGAAGATGGAGCACCATGCTCCCCATGCTAGAGCAGTCTTCGAAGGCTACTACAGCAAGTTCGATCTGCCTTCGGGAGCACATCTCGCTCTGATTTCATGTCAAGTCCGTGGCGCAGAGAAGAAGCCATACATGTTGTCGTTTACATACGTCCCGCAAGACACGACCCAGATATACCAGAAAGAAATATGGGCAGAACATATAGAGATGACTGCCCATGCTTCAGGCAAAGGTTTTCGGCACAACATCCAGGGCGTTGGCTTCATCGACTGGAATGACGAGGTCACGGAGTACAACATTGAGCATGAACACTTCACCTTCAAGGCCAAAGCGACAAACAGAACGCCGTGGTCGAAGACTACCAACACACCCGAAAGCCTCCTGGTTCACCTGCCCCTCCCCCTCCATTGGCACGTACATTCCCTGGCATCTGACTGCGCGTTCGATCTCGAGATCAAAGACTACCAGCTGCCAGAGCAGGACCGTTCCGGCAAAGCCAGAGTGCACGACGAGAAGAACTGGGCAATTAGCTTCCCCTCAGCGCATTCGTGGCTCCAAGCTCGAGAGGAAGATCGCGGCTTTTGCTGCGCTGGCGGACAGATCTTAGGCATGGAAGCTTTCCTACTTGGCTACCGCAGCAAGAACCTCAACATCGACTTTCGTCCTCCATTCGCTGTCCGTATCGCTGGATGGAGTCCATTCTTAAGCTACAAGACTGACTGGGAGAATCGAAAATTCGAGCTGAGCGTTCAGAACTTTCGCAACAAGCTAACTATTGAGGCATCTGCGCCGAAAGGCTCTTTCTTCTCGTTAAGCTCTCCGTTTCCCGAAGGTCATCGAGAGAACTTCCTGGGTCAAAGCTTCCAAGCTACTTTCAAAGTGAAGGTATTCGAGAGTGGATTGTTCAGTCCTTGGAAGCTCGTGCGCGAAGATCATTTCGAAAGTGCCAGTCTCGAATTCGGAGCTGGATACTACCCGCCTGCTGGATCTGCCCAACGATTCCATTGATGCTACGCTCTAACGACAGGACTACACATAACCATTCCATTTCGACTCCTTATCAGAAGAGTCGCTCCCTCGCTTGTACTTGGTATATCTTAGCGGACTGACCACGAACGAGCTATCCCTGGCATCTTCTCCAGCATTGGGACTGATCTGCACAGGTGCTGGCGTGATTCGGGCAGCTGGTGGTGCTTTTGGCATCAGCGACGGACTCATCCCCTCCTCGGCTCGCGCTGTCGTCTGGTCTGGATCATAATTGTTCCGATATAGGGCGTGTTGCTTCGCCCGGGTGTCATCGGCAAGCGAGGTGAGGAATGCGCCAGCCGCGCGACCTAAAACGGGCGATTCCATGGTTGAAGGCGACTGTGGTGGCGCGGCAGGAGGCGGAGATGGTCGACTACAAGACTAGGTCGGGGTTAGGCGTAAGCTCACCGTCATAAAAGCACCGTCTACTCACCGTATCTTCCATCTCGGACATGTGCTCCAGAAATATCGAAGATTTCGAGCTGGACTTGTCTCCCAGCGGCGTGGAATCAAGCATCTGTGGTGGCCTCAGAACAGCAGCCGGCAGCATACTCGGCCCACCTTCAGCTCGCAACCCGGGCGCCTTCGAGCTGTGGCCCTCCAGCTCGCTGAAATGATCAGCACTCTTGATACAGCTCGGGTTGGGATGGTCGTATGGAAGTCCTACACATACCTCGTCAGACCCAATTCCGGTCTTCGTCGCGGAAGATACTTCTCTGCCTCGTGTGCTGAGGAGTGTAGTACGAACCTCCTTGTAAGGTGTATGCATCATTCGCCGTGCTGCCCGAACGATGGTGCCCATTGATCTCGTGCGTTCCGTAATGACGTCCATCCGGTGCGGCTGCCGGTCTAATGGAATTCTTCAACTTCTCAGCCTCGCGTCGTGAGTCCACCATCTTCCTATGTCGACGGACGAGGAACGCGAGCAGCGCCAATATGAACACTAGTGCTGCTACACCACCTACGGCACCGCCAGCAATCGCACCCACATTTGATCCGCCGCTTTGTGTGTCTGGAAGTGCAGAGATCGTTGGGGTGGTAGTTGTAGACGAGTTCGCAGGCATAGTGCTTGCAGCGGTGCCTGTATTGCTCTGCGTGGCGCTGTTCGTTCCGCTGGCTCTTGTCGATGTTCTTGTCCCACTTCTAGAGGCCGTACCCGAAGCCGTGCCTGTTGCTGTTCGTGTGCCTGTAGACGTGGCGGTCCTTGTCCCAGTGCCTGTTCTGGTTCCGGTAGCACTCGGAGAAGCGCTTGATTCAGGACCTTCGAGCGAGCAACTTGTGTTTGAGTTGCAAGGATTCCCAGCGCAGCAGCCTCTAAACCCGCTAGCGCACGAGTAGTATGTAAGGCCGGAGGCGCATGTCTGTCTTTCTGCGATCTCGTTGACGTGGCCAGACGGCGCTGCGACACTACGGCCTGGGCTCCCCGACGCTTTGAAGAAGGCACTGCTGATGTCAAAATCTCCCCATCCTCGTCTCCTTCGCGGAATGGCGGTATAGTTGGCTTTGCGGATGGATGCAGTTGATGCTGCCGTGGTCTCACTTGTGTTGTGTGCAAATTTTACCCCCGCCACTGCTTTGGCAATGCCTGTAAGGTTGGGAACGATCATCTTGGTGCCCTGGCTTCGTCGAGGCAGACGGAATGGGAAGCGTGAAGGTGCTCAAGGTAGGAGATAACCAAATGGAACTCATCTTTGATCCTTTTGTTTCGCCGCATCTAGCTGATGGCGACGACAAAGAAAGTACAGTGTCGCTGCAGGATATTTCACGCACTTCATGAGCGCCCATCGCTGTCTCGACTGACCAGAACCAACCCGCGTGGAACTTGACATGTAGAAGAGATTGAGTCCCACTGTCACCTTTACTTGTCGAGTCGATGCAACGAAGCTTATTGTTGCTGGCGTGGAGGCCTTGATGTTGCTGGCGACCCGCCACTGGGATGTGGAATGTGGGCCAAGCCACAAACGGGCATATACTTGATCGTGCCACGACGTCGGCTACGAAAACGTTTGCTGATTCTTGCTGTCAATAGGACCAGAGCATCACACTGCTACATTGCCGTTTTGTAATTGGTAGTCTTCGTGGGCGTAGTCTCGTGTGCAACGTACCAAACCGCCGAAACTCTAAGGACCGCAGTCTGCACTTGACTGCTGCTCTCAAGAGTAGCCCATGTCGACTCAAATATACGACTCAAGGCATCGGTCTGCTCCAGATGCCCTGATGCTGCGGGCCGACGTCTGGATGTATAGTAACCTCATGCGCCCGGGTGTGCTATGTCGGTCGTGAGTGTTGGGCGGGCAGCACGGACGACACGATTGGCGCAGAGAGTCGCAAGTGCGTCACGAGAGCACATTGCAGGACGGAGAGATGAGAACAAGGTAGCTGTGAAGTGTGCGTGCGGTGAGCGCTGCCATTGGCCAGCTGCAGGGCGAACGAACGAGCTACCGTAGGCACTTGGTCGTCGAATGGAGAGCACGCGACCTCGAGGCGTGCTATGCTTATTCGACTGCAGCACATGTGTGTCTGCTCTCGCCGCTCGCCATGCTCCCTCTCCTACACCCGCCGATGCATGCAGTGCCAGCCGGAGCCTCAACTTCGGATGTCAGTGGCAGTGGCAGCAGCAGTGGCAGCAGCATCGCAGTGCAGTGCAGTAGCGTGGAAGCGCGCGGTACAGCTACAGGATACCCTCCCTGGGCTCGCCCATCGTGACGTCCTACGCCCACCAGCTCTTCTACGCGCGACGGCCTGCGCCCGACGAAGCAACCCACTGCAGGCCTGCTATAGCCATCATGCCGCGACCGAACCCTCCGCCAACGCCAGGCTCCTCGAGCGACATCCGGGCCAAAGAGAAGAGCAACCAAGCGGCGCCAGTGCCGACGTTCAACCTCCCCCAGACGGCCTTCAGCGAAGCAGACCGGCGAAGTCCCAGCTCGACGACTCCCTCGGCGAATGGATCAGATTCGTCCTACCGACCAGTGTCGCCAACCTCGCCCGTGGACACGACGAGGAAGCGACCAGCGCCGCAGTCAGGACCAGTGATAACCAAGGATGACTTCACGCTGCCTCCCCCGCCGACGAGGTCGCGCAAGATCATCCAGATGAAGCCGCGAGAGCTTGAGCAGCAGGAAGCGACGCCAGCAGTGTCGGCACCGCAGACGGCCGCCAAGGCACAGCCCCAAGCAGCACCGACAGGCAGCAAGAGGAAGCAGAACAATGCCGGCACGACTGCAGCGGGCCGCAAGATCGCGCGCAAGACGGCGCACAGCTTGATTGAGCGGAGACGGCGGTCGAAGATGAACGAGGAATTTGGCGTGTTGAAAGACATGATCCCCGCCTGCAAAGGGCAGGAGATGCACAAGCTAGCCATTCTGCAGGTGCGTTGCCCGTAACACTTGGGCAAGGAGCGGTGGCCTCACACTAACGTTTGCCAGGCAAGCGTCGAGTATTTGCGCTATCTCGAACAATGTGTCTCCGATCTACAAGCGCAGCACAACTCGCCACGGCCGCCCCCACCTACAGCTCGCCAGGCAGATGACCTCGACGACGACGATGATGAGGACGAAGAGATGGAGGACGACCAAGACGCTAGGGACGGCGCAGCTACTCCAGCAACAACAGTGCCGCAGAAGAGTGCCTCGATGGTCTCCCTCCCTTCACTGTCTCAGATTACCACAACCACCACAACCTCTCCCTCCGTCTTCTCCATGGGCGCCGGCCGTCACTATTCCATCTCATCCGCAGCCTCGAGCTACTCACCCTACCTCCACTCGAATCAGGCCTCCCCAGCATTTGGCCCCCAGCTACACCACGTATCGGTGGCGCCGCCTTTTGGTAACGCCTTTGGTCTTGGGAGTCCAGCTTTGAAGCCCGTCGACTCGGCATCGCAACTGCGCCACATCGCAGAAGGCGCGACCGAGCTATCGGAGAAGCAGAGGCCTACATCGAACGCAGGCCGAAGGGAGCAAGAGCTCGACCAAGAAGCCACTGCCGCGCTACTCATGCTCAACCACGACCGCAGAAATTGGCGAAATACGTCCGACGCACCCTCTAACCGATCGAACACGGGAATGAGCGTGAGAGACCTGCTGAGCGGCTAGGTAGTGGTAATATGATTTGGCAACGATGTAATGTGAACCTGGTGCTACAGCTTTCCAGCAATCTGAGGGCAACGTGTATAGATGGGTGGGAAGCCGGTGAATGAGATTCTGTGATACCAAAAGCGATAGACATTGGCGTTCATGTGGCCATGTTCGCACTGCCTAATGAGCGGTAGCAAAAGTGTTTTGGAACCCCCTCCTCTCTCTCTCCATCGGCGTAGGGTGAGTGCCTCACTAACTCACCCGCTCTCGAAGCAATTACATACTCCGCGTGACCAGGCTCATGTGCTTATGGCCACCGATGCCAGGTCCAAATTCCTTTGTAGGCTATCCAGCGCCGTAGGCAAGGCGCTGGAGAACATAGGTCCTGGCTTGAAGACATGGCGTCTTCGTCGACTCTTGGCAAATATAAACACCATGTGCTGTTAGACTTCAGGGACGACATTTCGGTGTGAACGCTGTCGTCGCAACGGCCTGGCCATGTCCTTGATACGTGTTTGTCGATAGCGCAGAGCCCTGGTTGGCAGTGCGTGTGCACGAAGCGTGCTGCTCAGTAGAGTCCGAGTTGTGGCTAGGGTTCGCGCTGAAGCAACTGGCGTCTTCGAAGACCATGTCCTGTCCACGGCGCAGGTCCTGGATGATTTGCATACAGGATGTGCATCGTCGTAAATTGTAAAGGCACAGCCGCAGTCCCGTTTCACCTTGCGACTCCAGTACGCGGAGCCTGTTCAGCAAGTTGATACTTCTTCGCAGAAGTTCTAAGCTCAACCACCACGTCCAGCAAATCCAAAGCCGCCACAGCCAGTATTGTCAGGTCCGCGGGGCTGTCGCAAGGGCTGATCTTCCCTGAAGGATGTTTTCAATTCTTGCTTGCTTGCCAGACGTCTGCTCATATCATCGGGGTCGAAAAGTCCGGGATCCTTACTCTCAGCTCGAGGAGGCGACCGGTCGGCTGGGGAGTCTGGTTGGCTTCGTCTTGCACCACTTGTCTTGTTTCCTCGTGACCGACGATTGTCGCGCCCCTGTGATCCCTCTCTCGAGTTGGCGGCAGGCGATGCGTTACCCGATCCCATGATGCGCTCTCTGGCCTCCGCATAACGTTTCTGCTTTTCTTCGCGCTCTGATTTGGCCTTGCGCTGCCGCTCCTCAAAATCTGCTTCGCGCTTCTTTCGTGCTTCGTCTTCGCTATCATCTCCGTCGTCGAGTGCCAGGCCTGCGACACCATCTGCGGCATCCTTCTTCGCAATGGCAGGTGGCTTGCGACTCAGCAGAGTGACCTGTGGTTTTGGCGCCTGCTGAAGCGGCACTGCGCCTTGGGCCTCGAGCCAGAGATTGCGGCCGGGGTTCTCAGCAGTGTCCCACAGCTGGCGCTGCAGCTGCGCGTGTTGCGCTCTCTTCTCCGACTTGGTGAGTTTCGCTACGGGTTCGAGTTGATCTGCGGCGGATTCTGGTTTCTGCAGCATGTCAGCGTTCGGCATGCGACGGCGCTGGAAGTGTCCGTGTCTGCTCACATCCGCCGTCTTGACCCAGTCGTCATCCCAAGCGTCTGGCACTCCTGCCTTGTTCATGCTCATGCTCATGCTCGCAGCTGCGACGAGGCTGGCGGCGCATTGGCGATGCGTGGTAGATGTTGTTGTTGTGTGTAGCCGATGCATGTCGCTCACTGCAGCGGTGCGACTTCGAAGGGACCCTGGCTTGCCTCCACGCCTGGATCTGGATCTGCTTCTGCCACCTACATTTCCCCTCCACTCTCCACTGCACCTGACTGGCGAGACCTCCGCTGACTGACTACCTAGGTACTACTGACGAGAACTTCAAATGTTCCCTTGCCCGTGACTCTCGCGCTGGCATGGACAGCACGAGACAAGCCATACAAAGCACAACCAACAGATCTGCCCTGCATGCGCGTCCTGTTCCGCAGCTGTGGCCTCACTGAGACAGTAGACTATGCGCTTGGTCGGATTGCTCCATTCGAACACGGACTATGCTATGCCACACGGCGAGTCTACCGTTGCACGACGCTGCAACACACGTCCATCGTCAGGCACACTCCGCACCTCAGCACCGCGAGACCGCTTGTTGTCGTCAACGACTAGGCGCAGAGATGCTCCACGACGGCTAGCCTCCAGGACGTCCATCGTCCCCGTAAAACTTCTTGGCGGTGCAAGTGTCTGCATAGCTATTTGACATAAGGATGCGCGACCCGCAGCAATGTCAAAACACCTTGAACGGCGCTCCGCACAAGATTGGCTCGCGGGCAGCGGCCACGAGTCCGGTCCTCGTTCGTGGATGGCTTGATATGAGACTTCTTCATTGAGATGTTGATCAAGCGAGGCGCGACCATTAAGCTGCAACGGCAAATGCGCATTGAGGCAACAAGACACTCTCGCAGCCTGGCCACGATGCGGTCTGTTTGTCGAGCCAGATCGCGGCTTCCCTTCTCCATCTTCTCCTACAGACGGCTCGTTATTCGCAAGAACCTAAATGATGTCACTACCTGAGCCAGCGAACCTTGGGCGCCCCGAGACGGCAGCCTCCTCTCGCTAGCCACTCGAAGAGATTCTGCAGAAGCTCTTCTGCCAGAAATGGCACTTAGCTCGAACTGTCGCGTCACTCACCTTACCGCATTTCATCCAGATCAGGAACGTCACTCGATCTCCCGCGGGTCTCATGGTATCCGATGGAGCTTTAGTCTTTGCCAAAGACCGCTTCGTCGCTCTCATGAAGACAACAACGTGCGGCGCTTGAGCGGCTGTACGCTAGATGACTTCTTCCTGAAGCCCGGGGCCATAAAAAGAGAGCTTCCAAATCATGCTACACACTACAGGACGTCTCTGTAAGGTTGGCTTTGCCAACACAACCTTACCAATAAACCCTGCCGATGTACCAATTGGCTCGAAAATTATGGCGTCGAGGTGCGATGCATGTAATATGATGTGGTGGAGCCCGATGATAGGGTATATGAACGAGGTCTTCCCTTTGCCTCACGACTGAGCCTTCATTCGTTCCCCAGACCTCATACACATCACACCTCGCCAAGATGAAGTCCTTCGCTACCGCAGCAATTGCTGCCACCATCATTGGCGCTGCTTCAGCTAAGAAGTGCCAGAATAGTAAGACGATTCATGAGCAGAACACGCCTCATCAGCACAGAACACTGGCTTACCTTGTTGCGTCCAGTCACCGTTCCGGTCACTATCTCAGCTCGCAATGCCAAACTCGACCAGACCAAGTTGACACCACGGAGCAATATCGATGTTACCAATTTCGTGCTCGACAATACCCAGCAGGGCCACAATAACACGATGGAGGAGCCGAAGGGTGTAAGTCTGACACTGCATGATCGCGAGAACGTCCATGCAGCATGCTGACAATACTTCCGCTCAGTATCAAACCGTCACTGGTAGCTACAAGCTCGCCACGACCTACTGCGCACCAGACCACGGGGCCCCGAATGTCGTTCAGCTCCTGACCCATGGTATTGGCTTCGACCGGTCATACTGGGATGTGCCCTTCAACAACTTCAACTACTCGTCCACCAACGAGGCAGTCGACGAGTATGGTTTTGCAACTTTCAGCCATGATCGTCTCGGTATTGGAATGTCCTCCCAGGGCGAGCCAGTCAACGAGATTCAAATCCAGCTCGAGGTGTCTGCTCTCAAGGCTTTGACCGATATGCTGCGCGCTGGCAAGATCCAGGGCGTGCCAAAATTCGAGAAGGTCCTCCACATTGGTCACTCATTTGGCTCAGTTCAGAGCTACGCTTTGTCTTCACAGTATCCAGGCATCTCTGATGGCCTTGGCTTGACTGGCTTTGGCCAAAACGGGTCCTTTCTGCCATTCTTTCAGCTTGGTAAGCCATTGCTAGACCTCATCTCCGTACGCGCACTGATTGTCTCGCAGGTGGTGACTTTGGCCTTGCCAATCTCAATCCAGCTCTGGTCAAATACGTCAACGGCTACCTTGCCAGCCAGACCCAAACTGCGGCCCACACCAACTTCTTCGCCCCGGGTGACTTTGACCCTAAGATCCTCGAGTTCGCGACCATGACCGGGCAACCTGTAACTATCGGAGAATTGTTGACGATCGGCGGTGCCAACGGCGCCCCAAACCCGATCAAGGGCCCCGTCCTCATCATTACTGGTGAGCGTGACGTGCCGTTCTGTGGTGGAGACTGCCTTGCTGCCCCAACTGGCTTCGAAAGCATCCCAGCCCAGTCCAAGCAGTTCTTCAAGAATACTTGCAAGTTCGACGCACATATTGTCAAGGGTGCCGGCCACGGTCTCAACCTCCAGTACACCCACACCGAGACCTACAAGTACATTCTGGAGTTCTTCACCTCTAACGGCGTTGGTCCAAAGGGCGAGAAGGGTGGCAAGTGCGGCGCTGGTAAGGGCTATGGCGGCATGCCACCTGGTTATGGACCACCAGGCAAAGGCCACTACTAGATGCCTTCGCCTGTGTGTCAAGCACAGTGCAATTGGATCGCGGAGAGAAGTGTTGATGCGTGACGTTACCCATGCTCACCTACGCCGCTGAAAACGCTTCTATCGCTACATGTACATGAAACAATTACACAAGCTCATAGGCTTGCATAGTAGTAATGTAATGCTCCCATGAGCAATCACTTACACGACACCTTCCGCTCTCTCAGTATCGTGTCGCTAAGTGTACACTACCACCTGCCCAGCGCCACGACCTTCTGCCAGCCTGCAGTTCGGTCATCTGTGAGTGTAGTCCCCACACATTCCGTGATGTAGGTCGAGAAGCCTGCCACAGTGCCGGCATCGAGGCCTTGCTTGACAGCATCGCTGCACTGGGTGTCGATGAACCAAGCCGCTGAGCCAAAGGACCATCGGTCTGTGTTGACCAGCTCCAGGACAGCAGCCGCACCCTCCGCTTTGGCAGCCTCGAACTGTGCTTGACTGATGCCGCTGTCTGGCACGGAAGTAAGGTACTCGGCATACTTCTCGTTGAAGGCAGGAGATTGCATGTTCCGCGTGCCCTGACCAGAACGTCCAGGCGCAGGGAAGTGGTTCTCTGGGTTGACGGATGGTGTTAGCTACACGTCAAGCGAAGACTTTACTTATCTGTGACAGACTTACTGTTGTACTTGAAGTCTCCACTCTCGAAGAGCTGTATAGCGACGGCCGCAGCCTGTGCACCGAAGCTGTGGAGGTTGAATGTCTCGAAAGATTTGGCGATGCTGGGTGCTGCAACGGGCGCGGTCCGACACTCATCGGGATAGGCCGCGCCTTCACATGATGCCGTGTCTGGCGCGATGGTGACGAGGTTCTGAGCGCAGATGGGCTTGACGGATCGTGGTATTGGGCTGGCGGTTACGAGGGTGGCCACCGCCAGAAGTCGAGCTAGGGTTGTGGCGAGCATGATGCTGCTTGTGTCTGTTGTCTGTTGCAAAGATAGAGTCGTGTTTGATTGGACTTCTGTTGGGTGAGATGGGGATCTGGTGATTTGGTGGTGTGGTGGTGTGGTGGTTCAAGAGTGTCCGAGTGAGGTGGTAGGTTGACTCGCTTTAAAAGCGTGGACTCAGGGAGGTTATAAGGTGAGAAGTGAGGGAGAGGAACTTTGTCGCGCCTACTGTGAATAGCGTGTCGCATTATTGACGACTTGTTGAACAGGCACAGGAACAATTGCAGGGAGGCTTCCACAAGAATCAGCAAACATGCTCAGCCCTCGTCCTTCCATGCAGTCAGCAACGTGGTCGCTTGGCTATTCATGAAGCGGCTGGAGCAGTGCATATGCCAGGTGGCCGCAAGAAGGGCGGAGGCGTTTCGGCAACAGCGTGTAGAGAGGAGGATGGTGATGGTATGTGGTGAGAACGAGAAAGCGATGGTCTGTGACGAAACAGTTTCACAGCAGGAGTCACACCGACCAATCACAGCCAGCAATGGGAACTGTGGACTTCTTATACCATACCCAACCAGTGTGTCGTCTCGCTGGAGCACGTCTGTCGAACGCATCGTGGTCCTACTTGCACTAGCAGGTACCTTTCGTCTAAAAGTGTCTGTTGACTTGAGGGAGAAGTGGTCACGTGAAGTCGATGCAGCGTCTTTCATTTGGCGTCGTCTACTTGGCTCCTTCGCCGCGCTGCATGGTGCTTTGGTTGTTACAAGCACGTCAGATTGAGGAGCACAGGCGATGGAGGCTGCTGTCCAGCATAGGCATGTTGACAAACGAGGAGTACATCGAGGTGAGGGTGCAGGTGCAGCGTGCAGGTACTGTACGAGAGCAGCATCCTGACAACCACTATATCGATCGCGAAGCATGCTCCTCCTGCTGAGATCAGGTGTGGCCCCGGCTCAACCATTGCCATTGCCATTGCCATGCGGGAAATCGCTGTCACAGCAAGATTGATGAGTGCCGACAACAAGTTCCCGTCTTGACCACGATACCCAGCGTCCTGGTTTGCGTTTGCCGGCGTTACATGAAGCCATGCCAAGCATACGCAGTCTGGTGATGCACATGCAGATGCCATCTCATCAGTCTCTCTCCAAGTGATGTGCAGGTAAGCGACGGGGGTGCCTTAGGGGGTTACGGCTTAAGGGCACAGGGTTTCGAGCAGACTTGTGCCTGGCAGCTGCAGATCGCGCCATGCACAGATCACCATGCTTGCAAGCGACGCCTCGCCATGGCCCATGGGCAGTCAACGTGAGGACTTGCAGATTAGCATGTGACGTTCTTATCCGAACACACCGCCGGCTTGGCGCTCAGCTTTATATTTAGATTTTTCTTAGGTAGCTTTCCTGTATCTCAGATTCACACTCGCCAAGGTTCTCACTTCTAGTAGCTTCCCTTCCTTTTAGCCTTTCTATTAGGTTAAATTAGCCTATAAGTAAATCTCCTAATCTATAAGTCTCTAACTTACGCCTTAGTCGGACCTTGGTACTAAAGCTAAGCGAGGTAACCTTACTAACCTTATCTTAGCTCCTACGAACGGGGCGGGCTACTTAAACCTTTAGTATAGAGGATACTAACTAACACCCTAATTAAGGCGGTTATTACCTACCGGATTAGTAAGGTTTCGCTACTTATCTAGTCGGAGAGGGCCTAGCCTATAGTCGCGCCCTAGGCGACAACTACGCGGCTTAGCCTACTAGCCTAAACGATACCTTTAGGGCCACTTAGGCTATACCCCTAGCTACTCGGTCGTACCGCCGCCCTAACCGCGATAGCGACGCGGAGATAGATAGGGCGGACTACCTAGATAAAGATAACTTCGGCCTATATAACGAGCTAGCTAGTAGAGGCAAGGCGCCTAGGATAGGGGATCCCCCTATTCTAAAGTCTAACGCTTAGAACGACAAGTGCCTTAACTAGATATCGTCTATTAGAGCCTAGATTAGCCTAAATAAGAAATAGATTATTAAACGACGCCTTTCCGACCTAGAGAAACTAGAGCTCGTTAGTAGCTTTATCGGTAGCGACTTTAACTAGTTATAGTTTAAAGCTATCGAAGAAACGCGCCTAAAACCCCCTTATCTTAGGCACGGCGATTTCGACGACATAATTACGTAGATCTCTAACTTTATAGTCGACCTAGACTATTAGGAGTAGATCTAGCGTAAGTAGGAGACTACCCGTTAAACTAGGAGTATTAGGACCTTTATTAGGTTGCTTAGGCTAACTAGGAGCCGTATAACTTCCCTACTAGATAACTTTACCTACCTACGTAAGTTTTTAGCCGGCCTAAAGCCCGATATACTAGCTAAACTAGACAATCGTAACTTCCGAGCGACTAATACGAATATCCGCGTCTACTTCTAGTAGGCTATTACAGCCGACTAGCGACTCTATCTTAGCCGCGGAAGAGACTAGAAGCTAGCCGTAATAATATTAGCCGTCGAGAAGTTTATAGACGGGGACACTAAAGCCTTTATAGCTCTCCGGAGCGACTTAGGTAGCTCGGCGCGCGGTAGAGGCCGCGGCGGACGTAGACGCGGGCGAGGTAATCGTAGAGGCCCCTCCGGGCGCTTAGACGAATACTATAACTATAGTAAGATAGGCCACTTCGCGCGCGACTGCTCTAAGCCAAAAAAAATAGAGCCTAAGACGTCTTAATCGAGGCAGACGTACTTAGGATTATTAGACGTCTCTATACCCCTACCTAGAGAATCCTACTAGGATAGGACGACCCTAGCTACTAAGGGTAAGGCTTAGTAGACATAAGTAGAAGAGGATAGAGCATTATCTTTATCTAAAGAACCTAAGTCGGAGACTAAAGAGGAGGTCGACTATACGATAGAGAGGCTAATAGCGATAGGCGGAGGGCTCTTTACTATCGATGCCCGCTTAGGACCTAGTTAGGTTCGGGCTAAGGTTACCCTAGACTACGTAGCCTCTAAAGTATACCTCTTAGCCCGAAAATCGAAGCAACTCCCCCGATCGCTTTTTAGGGACTTGCCGCTAGTAAGGATCGTCCTCCTAAACGGTAAGGAGATCATTTCTACTTAGGGTATCCTTCTACTATATTAGATTAGTACCTAGTAGGACATAGTCCCCGCTAGAGTTATCGATATAGAAGGATTTGACCTTATCCTAGGCCTTAAGTAGTTCTAGGAAGTCAACCCTAACGTAAACTAGTAGTCTAGCTCTACTAGACTACGGGACCGGCGTAGCCGGTACTATACGATTAGGTCGTACTCTAAGGTGTTCGACCTAAAGGACGACGAAGGCGAGCTAGAAATGTTTAACTCTATATATTTAGTAGACTTCGCTATACGATACGAAGGACCCTAGCTCTTCTACTCGCTTAGGCGACTCCCCGATAATGCCCTAGTTAATATCGACTTCGAGGAGCACGGCTTAGATAAGGTATACGAACGCCTTATAGCTATAGTAGAGGACCTAGACGACGAGTCTTAGCCACCGTAGGTAGGTAACTAGGTCTTCTAGACGTTAGTTGATCTCTTCCTAGAGATCTAGAGAGCTTAGCTCCCGGCTAGACTCCTACGGAAGAGAGCTTTCGACTATACTATCCCTACTAGTAACGCTCGACCTATTAACTAGCCCGTATACCGTTTAAACCCGGGTTAGCTTCGAGAACAGGCTCGCTAGATCTAGATACTCCTTGATCGCGGACTAATTAAGGTCTCGTCCTTACCCTAGGGATCCCTAGTCCTCTTTATCCCTAAGCTAGACGGCTAGTAGCGTATATATATCGACTATCGCGCCCTAAACGCCGTAACTACTAAAAACGGCTTCCCCCTCCTACGTATCTAGGAGTGCCTAGACACGGTCGCGAAGGCTAAATACTTTAGTAAACTAGACCTAGTCTTAGGGTACTAGTAGCTACTAATCGACTTAGTCGATACGTATAAGACTACGTTTAATACTAGGGATAGGAAGTACGAGCTCCTCGTTATACCCTTTAGGCTAACAAACGCCCTAGCCTTGTTTTAGTCTATAATAAACGAGATCCTAAGAGATCTGCTTTAGAAGAAGGTCGTCGTGTACCTCGACGACATCCTAGTCTTCTTAGACTCTAAGGAATAGTACGAAAAAGACCTAAAGGAGGTCTTCGACCGCCTAAAGAAAGCTAAACTATTCTACTCCACTAAGAAGTACGACATTAGAGTCAAGTCAGTCACCTTCTATAGGTATTAGATCGAGAAGAATTCGATTAGGCTACTATAAGACAAGATCGACGCGATTAATAGTTAGCCTACGCCTACTAATATATAGTAGAACAGGCAGTTCCTTAGCCTCGTAGGCTACTACCGCCGCTTTATTAAGGGCTTCGCGAAACTCGTAGTACCCCTCTTAGATCTTCTTAAGGAAAGTAACGAGTCCCTTAGGCGGAAAAAGCGTCGCCTAGTACGATAGAACGCCTAGTACGTATACGCTTTTAAGAGCCTAAAGCTCGCGCTAACCTTAGGGCCTATACTAATCCCGCCTAACCCTAAGAAGCCCTTTACGATTAAGACTAATATATCTAAATAGGCTATAGGCGCTACTCTCTATTAAATAGGAGCTAACAACTAGCTACACCCTATAGTCTTCTCTAGAAGGAAGCTTTAGGGAGCCGAGCTAAATTACCTAGTTCACGAAAAGGAGGGCTATAAAGGCGCGCGTACTATAGGGTCCGAATGAGATAGTTGTTGTTCTACGAAGCTACGAAAGAGGAGCGCGAGGCGCGGCGAAGTTATAAAGCAAAGCTAAGCCGCGCTAACCCGATATAGAAGGTCCGCGGTTTAGCCGGGCCGACGTAGCTATAGTAAGGGGTCGCGGGCTGCCCGTAATAGTACCCCCCCTCCTAAAACACACCTTAGTCCTCTAAGCGTTATCCACCTTATAAGGCCACTTGCCTATCGAGCTCTATAATCGCGCGAACGCCGAATTATCCTCTAGTACCCTATCGTTATCCGATAACATCGCATTTGCTCTATTAAGACTATCCTCGACCGGCTTCCTTCGAGAAACATATTACCTAGTTAGCTAGCTTACCCTAGATCTAAGTCTGTCTTCGGCTCGTACTCGCGTATAATCCTTATAACCAAAGTTAGGTATTATTATAGACTCTATAGGCTCTACTCGAGTATCGAATATATACGGAGTAGATTCTATTAGAGGTAAGGCTCGAGGCGACTTATTCGTAACGGTGTCTTTCGGAATGACCCTGATCGAGTTGGGCCCGAGCATCTTAGTAGCTAGTAGGCACTAGTTAGATAGAGCTACGAAGCCTATAGGCGTAGACAACTCCGGCCGGTTATAGTAAAAGTCTGTAATAGCGGCGGCTACGTATTCAAATATGTCCTCTATAGGTTACTAGGTCTTACTATCCTCCTCGTTCTAATATCTAGCCTATTTCACCTTATACTATATATCTACTTTACGCTTGTGCCCCTTCTTTACCTTACCTACCCGCTTACGGGTATATATATTAAGGATCTTTTCTACCTCGTATATATACGTAGGTACTACTACTATATCGGCTACTATATTAGCCTCGGTAGTGTTAGGTTCGATAGTTATCGGTAGTAGCGGCGCTAGATACTACCCTTTAAGTAGTAGGAAATCGCGGTGGTCGGCTCGTTATAGTAGTAAGGTATAGAAGCAGTTATTAAGTCCTACTAGAGCGTCTAATAGTTTTAGTCGATAAGAGAGTCTAGCCGGCATAACTTCCGTGATCTAGTAAGGGCCGGCATATCTCCTGTCTAGCTTCTTAGATAGTCGAGTCGTACGGATGTTCTTAGTACTAAGATACACCTAATTACCTACCTTATAGTCTAGAGGAATGCTTCGGTAGCGGTTTGCTACCTCTACTTAGAGAGCTTATAACATTCGTATATTCTCTTAAAGGTACCTATAAAGCTCGTAAATTCGACGTATAAAGGTTTCTGCTAATCGCGTATCTAGTCGCTAGAGAGTAGTTAGTCCTCCCTCCTTTCTAGCGTTTAGGTCAACTCGCTCTATAAACTTAGGGTTGTAGCCTAAGGTAGCGTAGAACGGCGATATACTAGTAGTCTTAGATAGGTAATTATTGATCGCAAACTAAGTAAGGCATAGCTATTCTACCTAGTCATCCTATACCTTATTAGTAAATATACGGAGATACTGTTCTATCGCCTAGTTAGTACGTTCTGACTATCTATTAGTTTCTAGGTAATACGAAGAACTTAGCTTACGATTTATACGGAGCATCTTATAGAGTTTCTTCTAGAAGGTAGTAACCTACTACTTACTACGGTCTAATATAATAGTATTAGGAAACCCGCGCCGATAGAACATATATTTAAGGAAAAGCCTTGCCGTATTCTATACTGTTATTACGCTAATAGGGATTAGCTCGACTTCCTTAGTAAGCCTATTAGTGACGGTTATTGTTGAGAACATACAGGCCGCAGGACAAGCATGTAGGTGTGGGTGTGTCATGTGATTAGATCACGTGACTAGGGTTTGCCAGCCTATAGGCTGGCCAACATCCGGACACCTAGCATCTACCTACACCAACACCGGCGATACTGTATGTAGATACACGCTATCCCATTGGGTCCTTCTTCGTCTTTGGTGTGATCCGCCGTCTTCCACTGCTGCGCAACTCGTACCTGTTTAACAGGTTATGAGCCCGGGTTAGCAACTCGGTGTTTCACCCTCGACAAAGTCGTATTGGAGTTATTCCTCTTCAGAACAAAAGGAAGGCAGACTGGAGGCCGCACCCGCATTGCACAGGAAGCTACAGCCGCGCTGTAGGTGCATATAAGACGTGAAAGAGCCTAGTGAGGCACTGTCAGACTCCGAGTCAGGGAGCCTGTGCCAATACCTCAGACAAGTGGGCGAGCTTACTGAGAAGAGTCGCTCTCCGGACATCGCGTTCGCATCGACTAACTGTTCCATCTGAGAGAGCCGCAGTGTCTCAGAAACCCCCTCTGCTGAGAGAGTTACGCTACAGTGTCTCAGCACCAACACGATCCTTACCGACCGACTTTCCTCCTCTTCCCGGCGGATAGCCATCCTCTCCGCTATCAACCTCGCGTTCGGTTTATCCCATTTCGATCCGATCGCGTACGACCGAATACATCCTTTTACCTGAGGGCAGCCAACCTGTCCCTCAACTTACAAAAAATGGAGAACGAGACTGGGTTTATAAGAAAGAGAGCAGCACCTCTTCTGACAAGAGAGAACCACGAAACATGGTTCAAGCTGATGAGAATACACCTGGTATCAAAGCAGGTTGACTGGGTCCTCGAAGACATCATCACGGACATTCCCGCTGCAACCCCATCTATAGCGACACCCTCTACATCATCGGAGTCATCCCTTCCTTTGGATCAAGCGATAAGGAAGGCATCGTACAGACGGCACAATGCAACGGCCCTGTATGAGATGTACATCTGTCTGTCGACAGATGACCAAGAGATGACATACGAGATCCGGCATGCGAAGGAGTTGTGGGAATGGGCTGAAGCTAAATATAAGAGAAGACTTCTCGCTACTGGAAGAAGTTTGCTTCAGCAATACACCAATTTCGTGATGACAGAAGACCAGTCTATAGATGACGCCTGGCAGGAGCTTAGCTCAATTGCAAGGAGGGCTGTTTCAATCTCGCCTCAGTTCCAAGACATCAAGACTGAGGACAGAAAGATCCAGCAACTCTTAGCAGCTCTGCCAGACTCATTTGGCTCAATTCGCGATGCAATTGATGCCCAGGTGAATCTCTCACCACAAGACATTCTTGCAATTCTTGGGGAGAAGCAAGAATCAATGATTCATCAAGGGACAGCCATGTTCGCTAAGAAGGGTTTCCAGGGCAAGCTCACGTGCCATCTCTGCGGTGGTGACCATTTTATGAGCAAGTGCCCACACCTTTCTGCAGCTCAGCAGGCTGTTAGGAACAAGGACAAACTAGCTAGGGTTACCTACCCTGCTAAGAGACAACCGTCACCACCTCGTAGGAGGTCATCATCACCAAACCTTCGTGATGTCCTCAAGGTGATGACGGACCTTGCAAAGCAGATGAAGGAGAGCCGCAAGCCAAAGGCCTCCTCTAGTAAGCCTGCAAGGGCCCATGCGACCCAGGAAGACGCATCAGACCCTGAGATACCATCAGAAGATGATGATGTTGATGAGGTTGCCCATTCCACTGTGGAAGCCAAAGGCAAGTACCCCTCGTCCGAGTGGTTGCTTGACTCTTGTGCATCATCACATATGACTGACCAAGATTCACTATTCAGGACACTGAAGCCTCTTCAAAAGAGGAAGTGGATCAAGGTTGGGGGTGGCTATCTACAAGCTACACATATGGGAAGTGCAGTAATGGGTGGTCCTTCTGGAAAGCAAATTGTCTTAGAAAATGTCCTGTTTGTTCCTGGCCTTGGAGTTAGTCTTGTTTCGTGGAATCAGTTCAGCCAACAGTTTGCTGTCCAACCACCCAGTTTCACCCTAAAATCCTTGTCTGGTAAACCCGTTGTCCAGACCAAACTTCGAGGAGGAGTACCGTTTATCCACTCGATCTCGGAAATTCTTGAGCCACAGCATGCTGGCATACTCTCTCAAGAACGTGACGGTACCGCTATGGCTAACACTGAGTCCGAAGATCAGTGGGAGCTATGGCATAGAAGATGTGCACACCTTGGCAAGGGACTGCTAAGAAACCTGCATAGAGTCACTGACAAGAAAGATCCCATTCCTGTTCCTTCTGAACACCAGAATTGCAAGGTCTGCTCCCTTGCAAACATGAGGAAGTTCAAAGGACCTGCCACAGAGAGGAAAGGGGAGAGGCTGGCCCTCATCTCCATTGACATCTGTGGGCCTTTTCAGGGCGCAGTCTCTAGGCTAGGATACAAATATTGGCTTGAGATTGTAGACAACTTCTCTAGGAAGAAGTGGGTAATCCCTTTGAAGGCCAGGAGCGACGCTCCTGCAGCCCTACGGGATTGGAAGGTCCAGGCAGAACGGCAGTCAAGGTGCTTTCTGTCTGCGATCCGCAGTGATGGTGCAAAGGAAATTCTCGCCTTGCTAAAAGAGTGGGAGAAGGAGTTTGGCACTCAGATGGACACAACTGATGCCTACAACTCTCTTCAAAATGGACCTGTGGAAAGGTCAATTCAAGCCTCTGAGAACACAGTCCGGGCTATGCTTGAAGACTCTGGCATGCCAGTTGAGTTCTGGCCAGAAGCTTTGCAAGCACAGACTGTGATCAGAAACAGACTGCCTAATGGTCCGATCATTGATGGTATTGCTCTTTCACCAGAAGAAGCCTTTACTGGCCAAGTACCGTCAGTCGACCATTTCCGCGTCTGGGGATGCAAAGCTGTGGTCTATGTAGACCCAAGAGCCCAACCTCAAGGCTTGAGGAGAGACAAGTTGATGAACCGAGGAAAAGAAGCCGTGTTTGTGGGCTACTCAGAAAACACCACAAAACAATGGCTGTTCTGGGATCCCGACATGAAAGCAATAAAAGCGCATAGTCACGTCGACTGGTTTGAGAATGAGAAGGGGGGAGATATGGATCTTGGTATCACCTTCACTAACCAGCCGAGTCGAGCGCCACAGCGCAATCCTGTTGGGAGGAAGCCCTTTGGGGCGAAATTTTCCGATAGGGGATTATCAGAGACACCGTTACGAAGGCCAGGAGAAAATATTGAGGCGGTTTCAACACTGTCGAAGGCCGATAACGGTGGATCTGTACAGAACCTACCCAAGTCATCAACACCACAGCAACCGCTGTTTGTGCAACTTCCCCCTCCCCCAAAGGACATTGGGGAATACCAGAAGTTTGGAGATCAGGGTACTCCAATGAAAGAAAAAGAAGATGTCGTTCAGTTCGACCCATCCGAACACCTAGCGCCACCTCAGGTTGCAGGCAACAAGAGGTCAAGGGGGGACGGAGATGATAACTCTGAAGAGCATGAGGCTAAACACCATAAGGCTCTTATCGCCCAGATGTTCCATCTAGACCCTACAATGAGCTGGGTAGAGGAGATTCTGAACGACGTGGAAGAACATGCATTTGCTGCTGTTGGGCAGGCCATAGCCTATCAGCAGGAAGTGCCAATCCCAAAGTCCTATAAGGCAGCCGTAGGAGACCCCGAATGGGGACATATGTGGAGAGAGGCAATCGAGAACGAACTTATTGCCTTAGCAAGCAACAACACCTGGGAAGCAGTTGTACCGCCAAAGGGTGCGAATCTAATTACTTCTAGGTGGGTCTTTGATGTGAAAAGAATGATTAGTGGAGCCATTGAGAAGTTCAAGGCAAGACTAGTTGCAAGAGGGTTTTCACAGAAATATGGGGTTGACTTCGAAGAGACCTTTGCACCTACTGTTAGACATGATACTCTCCGAGTATTCATGGCAGTAGTATGTGAGAGAGATCTCGAGATGCACCTAGTGGATGTGAATAATGCTTTTACCCAAAGCAGCCTTCTTGAAGACATCTATATGATCCCACCCCCAGGAGTTGAAGCACCTCCAAACATGGTGTTCAAGGTCCTACGAAGCCTTTATGGGCTTAAGCAAGCAGCTAGAGACTGGAACAAGCTCTGTGTTGCGAAGCTAGAGAAGATTGGATTTACCCAGTCCCAGGTAGATCCATGCCTACTTATCCATACGGATAGAGACCTTATGGTCCTTACCCATGTGGATGACATACCCATTGCAGCTCCGAAGCTGTCAGATGTTCAGTGGTTTAAGGCTGAGCTTGGAAAAGTGTTTAAGATTAAAGATCTTGGTGAACCTACGAAGATCCTTGGAATGAGGATTACAAGAGACAGGTCCCAAGGCACTTTGAAGCTTGATCAAGGACACTATGTCCACGCTAACTTAGCCAAGATGAACATGGCTAGAGAGAAGGCTACGCCAACCCACTCACCTATGGAGAGCTACGAGCATTTAGTACCTACGGCACCTATGGATGAGAGGTGCAACAAACAGGATTACCAGAGCCACAATGGTACCTGGATGTGGCCAATGACAATGACAAGGCCAGACTTAGCATTCCCCCTTGGAAGAATTAGCTCATTTGTTGCTGATCCCTCGCAGCAGCATATGAAGGCTTTGAAGAAGCTCTCCCGATACCTGCGGTCGTACCCAGACCTAGGTCTTATGTATAGAAAGGGAGGGGGCAATCTCCAGGGATACTCGGACTCTGACTACGCTATGGACAAAGTGGATAGAGTCTCAATTCTGGGATACGTGTGGTTCCTTTGTGGATCACCTGTGTCCTGGATGAGTAGGAAGCAGAAGTCTGTTGCAACATCAACAATGGAAGCTGAGTTCATGGCTATGAACGCAGCCGCAAAGCAGTCACAATTTCTTGCTGCTGTCCTCAGGGAAATGGGGTGCCCAGAACTGGTGGGAAAGAGCTCTTTCCAGCCGAGTGTAAGGGCAAGCAAGGGCACTGTTGACGAGCTAAGGCCAGTCAAGCTCATGGGTGACAACCAAGCCGCTTTGACACTTGTCAAAGATGCCCATGTGCATGAAAGGTCAAAGCATATTGATGTTGCATATAACTATGTCAGACATCTCTGGTGGCAGAAGAAGATTGCAGTGGACTACTGCCATACAAAGGACATGGCTGCTGATGGGTTAACAAAGCCCCTCAATGGCCAGCAGTTCCAAAACTTTGTAAGGCAGCTCCAGCTTGCGTAAAGGGATTGTAGGAGACCATGTGGCCTGAGTGGGAGTGTTGAGAACATACAGGCCGCAGGACAAGCATGTAGGTGTGGGTGTGTCATGTGATTAGATCACGTGACTAGGGTTTGCCAGCCTATAGGCTGGCCAACATCCGGACACCTAGCATCTACCTACACCAACACCGGCGATACTGTATGTAGATACACGCTATCCCATTGGGTCCTTCTTCGTCTTTGGTGTGATCCGCCGTCTTCCACTGCTACGCAACTCGTACCTGTTTAACAGTTATAATGTTATTATAGACTATACCGTCAAGAGTACTATCTAGGAGTCCGATAACGAAGTCGACTATAATGTGTTTCTAAGGCCGATCTGGAATAGGAAGTGGCTATAGTAATCCTAGTGGCTAGGAGTACAAAGATTTTGTTATACGGTAGGTACGGTAATTCGCGGTGTATCTACGTACGGATCTCGCTAATCTAGGCTAGTAGAATTTACGTACTACGAGTTTATAAGTACGAGCTCGTCCTAGATAGCCTACTACTAGAGCGTTATATTTTATCTTAATTATCCTAGTCTATAAAGCTTAGCTATTTAGTACCTATAAGCTCTAGCCGTCGTATTGATTTCGAATATATAGTAGGTCGCTATCTACTTTATAGTATACTAGGTAAATCTTCGCTCTCTATAGTAGTGTAGGAGTACGGTCTTTCTATAGGTCCTTAATCGCGGTCTTAAGCTCGTTATCGGTTACGTACTCCGTCGATATTCGATACTCGAGTTCGGCTTCCCGCTAACTTTTATACGTCGCCGGTTGTTTAGTAGGCGTATCTCGTTCTATAGGTATAAACTCTTTAGCTTTAGAGTTTAGCGGTACTAGTTCCTCTTCTTCCGGCGTATCTTCTACTATTACCTATAGTAAGGCGATCTTAAGAAATCGCTTAGGAGGCAGTAATGTCTAATACTAATGCTAGTTCCGAGGGTCGTCTACCCCCTACGGAAGGTCCTAGCTACGTCTCGTTAGGCTGTCTAGCTTTGTACCTTAAAGTCCTAGACGGTATATTATCTTGAAGTTGAACTATAATAAGAACTTAGCCTAACGCGCTTGTCGCCGATTTAGCTACTTTGTCTTTATAAAGTATTCTAGGTTCTTATAGTCGGTATAAATCTTAACTAGCTATAAGTCCTTATTATCTGCCTCGTAGGCGAGCTCGGGTCTCTATTCCTTAAAAGCCTTAATAATAGCTAATAGTTCCTTGTTATAGATTTCATAATTACACTCCTATAGACTTAACTTCTTCGAGTAGAAGGCTATAGGATGTAGCCCACTATTCTCGTTATACTACAAAAGCACGCCGGCGTTTATAAAATCTAAAGAATCTGTCTCTACTACTATTTCCCTACCTAGTACGTAATGTACGAGTATGCCGGCTTTGCTAAACGTAGCTTTCAAATTGTTAAAGGCTCGTTAGCAATCTAGTAACTATTGAATCCTTCTGTTCCTATAATTGCTTAGTCCGTCCGACTTGGTCAGGTTTATAAGAGGAGTAGCTATGCGCGAAAATGATTCGATAAACCGCCTATAGAAGTTAGTAAATCTAAGGAAGGCCTAGACATCCTTTAGGTTCTTAGGAGCTTCCTATGTCTAAATACATTCGAGTTTCTCGGGATCTATCTCGATGCCGTTAGGGGTTATAATTAGCCTAAGATACTTCACCTTCTATTAGTAGAATTTGCTTTTGTCGATGTCTACTATAAGTCCTATATCGCGTAGCTTAGTAAGAACCTTCCGCACGTGTTCAATGTGCTCCTCTAAGGTATTACTAAAGATAAGTACGTTATCTAGGTAGGCCGATACAAAGTCGTCTAGGTGCTCTTATAAGACCTTGTTAATATATAATTAGAACGATACTAGTCCGTTATATAAGCCGAAAAGCAACACTAGACACTCTTAGATACCGTATCGTATCGTAAACGCTATTAACTACTCGTGCCCTTTCGCTATCCGTAACTTATTAAAGGCTACTATAATGTCTAGCTTTATAAAGTACTTCTTAACGTATATACGGCTAAGCGTCTCTTATATTAAGGGAATCGGATACCGGTTCTTAATAGTGATCGTATTTAATCCTCTATAGTCGATATAAACACGTAGCCTACCTCTAGGCTTACGTACTACTAGTACTAGTATAGGAGACTAGTTCGTCTTTTGCCCTACTTTCCGTACCTTCCCTTTAGATGTTTACTCGTCTAGCTATTTCTTGACTACCTCGTTCTCCTTCTTAGCTAGGCCGTAGGGCTTGCGGTATAGTGGCTCTTATAGACTATTAGGCTTAATATAAATCTCATGATCTACGCCTAGTCGGTAAGGTAGGAGTCCTTTATAATCCTTAGCTAAGAAAGCGTCCGTAATATCGTAGTATATTACCGGTAACTTCTCCTTCGGGTTATAATTGAACTGCTTGTTTAAGAATTAGTCTAGATCATTAGTAGCTATTATACTTAGCTTAAGCTCTCCGCCGTCGCTCTTACGCCTAGTAGGCATAATGTAGAAGTACTTAGCCCTAGGCCGGTACGCGTATATCCCCTACGCGCGTTAAGAAACGCCCTAGTAGTCTACTTCTTCATCGTCTATGTCTTCTAGGTTATATAATAAGACGTTCAGCTCTGCCCCTCCTACTATAAAGCTCGCTACTTCTCTAGTAAAGGGCTCTAGTCCGTACCGTACTAGTGCCTACTTCTTCTTCTCGCGATAGTTTAGGGATTATACTATTATCGATATCTTATTCTATAGATAGTGACCAAAGTAGTAATCCGACCTAAATGCCACCTCGCCTATCTCCTAGAAGATGTTTAGGTTATACGCTATAAGCTACGGTAGGCTAAAGACGATATCGTATTCGAGGTCGGTGACGTAGTATAACATTTGCTCGTAATAATCGCCTATAACTACGTCTATAGGGGCCGCGTGTGTAATCTGCCGTATAGTAGCCGTTCTATCTCCTAGTATTAGTGGTCGGCTTTACGTCAAAGGGATTAGGGGTATTGTGTATTTGCGTATAAACTTCTAGTTAAGAGAGAGAGAGGTAGAAGTAGAATCTATAAGGCCTCGAGCCTTTCTATAGTAAATTATTACGGGTAACACTATATAAGGGTATATAGCTAGCTATTACTTATCTAGTACGTATGCCGATATCTTAAGCTCCTTACTATAGTCTGTTACCGTCTCTTACGTTCCGTGTCTCTTAATCTTATACTCTTTCTGTCCTAGGAAGTTCGGGTAACCGCTATCTACTACGCTTAGGTAGCGGTCGTACTATTTCCCTACTACGGATCGGCGGCTAGGGAACTAAGGTTCGCGTTCGGATTCGGCGTAGTATTACGTAGACGCGGTAGGCGATAGTCGCTATCGTACCTATATATTAGGCATTTAGGGTTAGTTAATACGTAAGAACCTATACGGTAGCGGTAGTACTTACCCTACTTCTTAAGGTCTTTGCGCTACTTACGGTTAAGCGTAGGTAGGTTCTATAGATATATCGGTAGATCCTCCTTCTTCTTAGTACTAGCGTACTATAGTAGGCGCTATACTAAGGCACCTACTATACCGGTAGCGGTACTAGTAACTACGTTACCGTTATTCTAGTTATTCTAGCCGCTATTACTATTCGAGTTACTATTGCCCTAGGGGCGCTCCTTCTATAGGTATAGTCGATCTGTCTCGTAGAAACTCTCGTCTAGTACGGTATACTCCTCGATAACGTCTTATATACTATCTAGGCGGCGGTCGACTTCGCGGTCGCCGAAGTTTTTAATAAAGTACTTACGGTTTAGTCGGTTACGGAATAGTATAAGCTCGGTCTTATCGGTCTATAACATCTAGGCGCGCAACTTCGAGTAGCGGGTATAGAAGACTATAAACGTTTCGCCTTGTTCTTACTTATAGGTAGTAATGTTAACTATAGCCTTAGTTCCCTTATTACGTATACTATATTAGCGTGTTATCTAGTCTAATAACTCTTCTCTAGTCTTAAACTCGTTAAAGGACTACTATCTAGGTATAGGGATCCTCGGCTTAATACTTCGCTAAGGATCACCTTATATCTACCTATATACGAAGCGTAGACTATCTGCCTTAGTACGGAAGGTTACTATAGTTAGCTTTAGGAGAATACTACTATACTGGCTATCGAAATTAGGGTCGTTATCGTTCTTAAAGTGCTTAGGGTTAGGTATACCCTTACCGATCTCTATACCGCGAGTAAGGGTGCGGTTAATAGTAAAGAGACGTTCTAGAAGGTCAACTAGTAGTGTCTAGGTACGGGTGTTACGTATTCTCGAGTTACGACTATTATTAGGTCCTAGTCGCGGACAGTCGTTATTACGTCCTCGGCTATTATCGCTACGGTTATCGTCGTCTCTATCGTTATTACTACCACCGCTACCGCCCCCTCTACTAGTAGCTTCGCGATACCTACGTAACAGCTACTCGAGTAAGGTCCCGCGTAGGCGGGAACGAGAGGGTCGGCGGCCTAAGCGGCCCCTACCTCCGTTCTATATAGTGTCTCCTACCTTAACCCGAGCCTTTAGGTCATCGACTTCTTGTTATAGGGCCTAGTTTCTCGCCTTAGCATCTTGTGCCTTCTTCTTCTCCTTCTTGTAGATCTCGCTAAACTGCTTATATAGGTTATTAGCTTCCTTATATTTCTTCCCTAGCTCTTATAACTTAGCTAGGTCGTAATCCTTCTTACTCTTAAGATCTACTACTATTTTCTATATAACAAGCTCAGAGAGACACGATGATAGCGATCGCAGGAAACGACCAGGAGCAGGAGAGTAACGAGTGGAAGGAGGTCTGCAGGAAGGCAGAAACAATGGCAATGGCAGGAGATGGCGAGCACCCAGAAAGAGCACTTAAGGGGATGATTTTGGAGCTCCTTGGAGGGCTAAAGGCACTAAGGAGCCAAACAGGACAGATCATTAACAGGACAGTAGCAGCAGCAGCAAAGAAGAGGACACAGGAAGGCCAGAAACTAAGCCAACCAACCTGGGCAGCAGTTGCATCCCAAAACCCTCCCCCCCAGAAAACAGCTATCAAGGTCTACATTTCCGACCAGCAAGAGCAGAAAGAGATTGAGGGCCTGTCAGGCAAGGAGATCATACAGAAGATTGGGATACAAGGCATCATTGGAGCCAGGAAAGAGAAGGGAGGTGTCCTTAAGCTGTTCACAGCACAGGAGCAAGACAGGAAGAGGCTAGAGACACAGAAGGAGTGGACAGTCAAACTAGGCAAGACGGCTAAGGTCTCACACCAACAAAATATGGTTATTGCCCATGGGATGACCACAAAGTTTGACATTGAAGGAGACCTTAAGAGGCTGCAGGACCAGAACCAGGCTGTATGCCCAGGGCTACAGATCACAAAAGCAGCATGGGTCAACAGAAAGACAAAGGACACAAAGAGAGAGTCTTCTCTAGTGCTCTGGATAGGCACTGTAGAACAGGCAAACACCGTGCTTGACAAGGGCATCTTCTGGGAATGCGAAAGAATGGACACAGAAATCCATAGAAGCACCCACAGACTACTGCAATGCTTCAAGTGCCAACAGTATGGTCATATCTCTACTAGATGCCCAAGCCAAAAGGACACTTGTTCCCACTGTGCTGGTAGCCACAAAGTACAGAATTGCACAGCCCCAAAGAGTGAAGCCAGATGTGCATGCTGTGGAAAGAAACACCCTTCCTGGTCCCAAGACTGCACAGCTAGGATTGAGGCAAAGAGGAGGGCAAGAGAAGCCAGAATCAACACCCCTATCAGATTCCAGACAGGGACAATCACCCAAGAACCCCTAAGGACTGTCTACAACCCTCTGAAAAGAGGCAGAACAGAAGAGACCACACAGGCCCAAGGCCACCCTGCTATGGGTAGACCAAAATCAATTGTGGTTGCAGGAAGAGACCCGTCACAAAGCAGGCTCAACCTTACCACAATCCCAAATAGCAGCCAGCAGCAGGAAGCACGAGAAGACCAGCAGGAGACCAGCATGGATGAGTCATGATTGAGACACCTAATCTTACCACTATCCAGTACAACGTCAACAAAAGCCAGCACAAGGTCCATAGAAGCTTTCTCCAAGCACTGGACCCAAAGAAACACCTAGTTATTGCAGTCCAGGAACCTTGGATCAACAGCAAATCTAACAGACCATCTACTGCTAACGACCCAAGGTATCACACACTCCTAGCCAAACAAGGCACCCCTAGAACATGCATGTACATCAGCAAAGAGATGGCAACAGACAGCTGGGAACAAATCCAACAGGAAGGGGGAGACATCACCTCAGTCAGACTCAACACCAACCAAGGCAGCATCCACATCCACAGTGTATACAACCCACCCCCCAGCTCCAGAAGCAGCACCCAGCTGGGCACACTACAACAGCTGCCAGACATCCTGCAGAGTGACTCCCAACACATCGTGCTGGGAGACTTCAACTTGCACCATCCTACATGGGGATCAGACTTTGCACCTGCCCATCACTTCCTAGCTAACAGACTCCTCTCCACTACCCAAAGCAACAACATGCACCTAGTTACCCCAAAGGGCCTAACTACCTGGTCACAGAGAGCAAGCTCAAGCACCATTGACCTGTGCTTTGCATCACATGACCTGCAGCAGAAGGTCACCAGATGCTGGGTTAACCAGGACTTGGAGTCCTCATCAGATCACCTCCCAATTCAGGTGGAGTTTGAAACACAGACACAGCAGGAAGGAGACCTAGAACCTCAGCTGGCCTGGAAGGCAGCCAACTGGGAACAGATCAGACAAGACCTGGAACAGAAGCTAGCTGGACTAGAGACCAGGAGACTGGAAACAGCCTTAGACATAGACCAAGCAGTGGCAGAACTGGTTAGAACAATGCAGGAAACTGCGGCAGCCCACACCAGAGAAAAGAAACAGTCACTGTACCAGAAGCCATTCTGGACAAAGGAATGCTCAGAGAAGGTCAAGGCAGCCAGGCAGGCCAGGAGAGCCCTTACCCAGAGCCACTCCCAGGAAGCATGGGACAGATACAACCAGGCAACCAGAGACAAGAAGGCCCAGATCAAGAGGGACAAGATGCTGGAGTGGAGGTCAACAGTTGGATCCATTACCCAGAATCCTGAGAAGATGTGGAAACTAGCAAAGTGGGCAAGACAACCCACACAGGACAGAAACATGCTGCCCCAGTTTCCAAACATTGAAGACCAGGAAGGAGTAATCCAACACACTCTCCCAGGAAAGGCACAGGCATTGGGGAAACATTTCTTTGGCACACAGGTAGAAGCTGACCTGCAGGATCTGGAGGGCAGTGTGTATCCAACACCACTAGAGCAATCCTGCACAGTGGGAGAGGGAGAGATCAAGAGCATCATTAAGACACTCTCAGGAAACAAGGCCCCAGGACCAGATGGGATTCCAAACTTGTTCATTAAGACATGCAAGGACCAGATCTCCCCTGCACTGTCAAACATCTTTTCACAGTGCATGGCCCAAGGACACTGCCCTAAACACTTCAAGGAGTCACTGACTGTGGTCTTGAGAAAACCACAGAAAGAGGACTACACAAAGCTAAAGGCATACAGACCTATTGCCTTGCTCAACACACTAGGCAAACTCCTGGAAAAGATCATAGCAGAAAGGCTGACAAACCTAGCTGAAGAACATGGAATCCTCCCTGAAGAACAGATGGGAGGCAGGAAACAAAGATCAACACTAACAGCTGTGGAACTTATCACAGAGCAGATCAAGACCCTATGGCACTTTGGGAACAACAAAGCAGCCACACTCCTCTCACTAGACATATCAGGAGCCTTTGACAATGTCTCACACCAGAGGCTGATCCACATCCTGAAACAGAAGGCTATCCCTAACTGGACAGTCCAGTTTATCCAGTCCTTCCTCAGAGGCAGAACCACAAGACTAAGACTGGGCAGATACAAATCTGACAGCATGCCTACAGAGACAGGAATCCCACAGGGATCAACAATGTCTCCAATCCTGTTTCTCCTCTTTATGGCAGACCTGCCAGCAAAGCTAAACTCCAGAAACACATCAGCCTCAGGGTTTGTAGATGACACAAACATCCTAGCCTGGTCAGACAGCACAGAAGAGAACTGCAGAATCTCGCAGAAGAAACACAAGGAATGAGAGGAATGGGCCAGGAAACATGGAGCCAGATTTGCCCCAGAGAAGTATCAACTCGTCCACTTCAGTAGAGCCAGAAACAGACACAATATGCAAGCCCCAATCACTATTCAGGGACACACAACAGAACCCTCAAGTGAATTAAGGGTGCTAGGAATATGGATGGATCCAAAGCTCAGCTAGGGACCACAGGTCAAGAAAGCACAGGCAAGAGCAGACAACAACAGGCAATCAATTGACAGGCTTACAGCCTCCACATGGGGAGCCACATTTGCGAAAGCAAAGGTTATGTACAAGGCCATTGTGAAGCCAGCCATGCTATATGGAGCCCAGATCTGGTCAGCCCAAGACAAGATCCCAAAGAGAATTGCAGATCCCATCAGCAGAGCCCAAGCCTCCTGTCTGAAAAAGGTGCTTGGAGCATACAAGTCAACTCCAACAAGGGTGGTCGAAATGGAGTCTGGCTCCCCACCAGCCAAGCTCTACCTTCAAGGGTTGAGATACCAGTATGCAGGAAAGACGTCTGCATACCCAGCCCAGCTAGTAATCCAGAAGGCAGTCAACAAAATCAGGAGCCAGTGCACAAGAAGGCACAGACAAGCAAGACCCAATCCAGCCCCACAGAAGCAGCAGGACCTGCAGAAGTTCAAAGAACTAACAGAACAGCTGCACCTAGCCCAGCAGGAACAGGACAGAAGGGCTCAAGGGAGAGGATCAGCAGCCAGCCAAGGGAAGAAGCAACAGTCTCTAGCTGAAAGGATGGCAGGACTCCTCTGGAAGACTGAATGGACAAGAACCCCACAGAGGCCAGGAACCCCAAAGGCACTCCAACAGTTTGGTAGCCACAACTACCTACTGTACTCAGACCTGACCAGGTCAGAAGCAAGCATAGCAATACAAATCCGCTCTGAACACATCGGAGTCAGGGCATACCTGCATCAGAGAAAAGTCCCAGGTATCGAAGACAAGAGTTGCCCATGCGGCTACCTGTCCCAGAATGTCGAACATAGACTTCTGGTTTGCAAAGAATGGAGTACAGGGAGAGGTGAATGGAGGGCAAGGGCAAGGAACAGAAACTTCCAAGCCATGATCAGCAATAAGGGAGACCTCCAGAGAATTACAAGGTGGATCATCCACCAAGGATTTTTGGAGCAGTTCTCTCTTACTAGGGAAACAGAGAGATGGATTGAGGAGAGAAAGAAGGAGGAGGAGAGCAGGAAGAGGGGGACAACTCTAGGGTTGCAGACAAGGTAGTCAGAGGCTAACCACCATGACACTAGTGCACCCTAATGGAAGGAAAACTGAGAACTCATGGCAAGGAAGCTATTAGAGAAGGAGAGGAGGTTTTTACCTAGGAATAGGTTTCCTACCTTATGCAGTAACATATATAGACATAAACCCGCATGGGCCGGAGGGCACCACAACGGGTAAATGAATCATCTATCTATCTATATAACAAGCTCTTCACTTCGTAGCATCTTATAGATACGGTCGTACTCGGTGTATAGCGTAGTATACTAGTTGTTCTAGAGGTCGTTAGCTCGCTCTATTATATCGAGTTATCTACCCTTAGTAATCGCCGTATTAACTACTTATAGTTAGGTAGTCTTCGGGTATTAGGATGTAAGGGTCGTAGGGTTATCTAGGGTAACATTCTAGTATTCGGATACGAGAATGTATTCTACCTCGTCGAGTAATAGATATATCTCGTCTAGGTCGCCGCCTAGGTTCTCTTCGAGCTTAAACTCGAATAGTTCTATAAAGTCAATCTTACTACCTTCTTCTCGCTCGAAGGCTTTCTAGTAAGCTTTATTAATTTCCTATTATAGCGCAATACCGGTGTCTACTATAACCCGCCGGTTATCGTCCTATATCTAACTCTAAGAAAAGGAGGAGAGGTCGGGGAAAAGAGATATACGCTACTTACCTTTACCCTTAGGCTTTAGTAGCGGTAGTATACCGCCGTTCGTCTATAAAGTTATATTATCTAGGTTCGGGGGAGGCGTAACGATACCTATTTCCTAACTATCTACGAGCGCGCGACCACCTACTAATAGTATCGCCGCGTTACGTTCTCTAGGTATCTACGCGCTATACGCCTTACCGTATTCTATATTCTAATACGGCTCTACGCGTTCTCGAGTTCTACGGTTCTGTCTGTTCCTATTATTACGCGTCCCTTACCTAGATCCGCGATCTAGGTAGTAAGGTAGAACAACTATAAGGGCGCGCGTACTATAGGGTCCGAATGAGATAGTTATTGTTCTACGAAGCTACGAAAGAGGAGCGCGAGGCGCGGCGAAGTTATAAAGTAAAGCTAAGCCGCGCTAACCCGATATAGAAGGTCCGCGGTTTAGCCGGGCCGACGTAGCTATAGTAAGGGGTCGCGGGCTACCCGTAATAAGGGCCTAGTAATTAAGGAAGCCCTCCGAACCTAGGATAACTACGTAGAAAATAGCTATACGGTTACGATCCTAACCGATTACTAGTCGCTTAGGTACCTTAATAGTACTAAGGGCTAGAGTAAGAGGATCGTACGATAGGCTAAAGAGTTTTAGTAATATAACTTAGATATTAGGTATCGTAAGGGGGAAGAGGCGATCGTTCCCGATACGCTCTCCCGTCGGCCTAACTTTATCGGAGAAGGACCTACTAACCTAGCTTAGCCGGTTAAGTAACTCGTAGCTATAAGATTCAAAGCTAACGAGACCGACTTGTTCCCTAAACTAATAAGGCAGTTCAAGTTAACGGGATAGATACTAACTTACGGTCCCTACCTCGAGAGCTTAATTAAGGTACGAGAAGAGGAATTCGAGCTACTCCTACCGATCGACGAGTCTAAGGAACCTAGATTAGGCTTTATCCTTCTAGACGATAAGGGAATAGCGCCTTTCCTCGTACTAACCTAGCGTCTTAATCTAGTAAACTATGTATACTAGCGATACGGACACTTTACGGCGCTAGGGCTAATAGATTAGCTCGAGATAAGAGCCTAGTAGCCTAGTATAAGAAAGGACGTACGAAAGTTTATCGAATCCTGCCCTAGATACTAGCTAACGTAGAAAAAGAAGCCTAATAAGCCTAAAACACGCGAGCCGCGGTTTTACTAGGTTAACGATAAGCTTAGGCCCTTCGAGAGATAGGCAATTAATATCGTAGGGCCTTTATCGAAGAGTCTACTAGGGAACGAGTATATTATTACGGCGATAGATTACGCTACGGGTTAGCTAGTCGCTTAGGCCGTTCCGCGTACGGATACTAAAGCGACTATAGTATTCCTATACGAGAGAATCTATTAGGACTACGGGCCACCCCGCGAGCTCCTCTTAGACAATAGTAAGAACTTCCTAAGTAGGGTTATAAGCTACCTAATAAAGTAGTTTAAGGCTAATTATCGTCTAGTATCCCTATATTATCCTTTAACAAATAGGAAGGTAGAAAACCTAAACGGTATACTAGGATCGATACTAACGAAGCTATATATTAGTAACGATATTAGGCTATAGGATACCTTCCTACCTAAAGCGATCTACTATACTAGATACCGCTAGTATATAATAACCTACCTTAGCCCCTTCTACCTTATATATAGCTAGTACCTACGAATCCTAGAAGACGAGAACAAGCTACGAGCTAAGAATGTCTTAGTTAACGACTATAGGAAGCGTATCGTCCGCGTCCGCTATACGCGTCAGCTCGTAAATAAAAGACTACTTTCTCGAGCTTAGACTAGGAACCTAATAAGTCTAAAGTTGCTTCCGCCGGAGGTATAGCTAAGATATAAAGTCGGAGAATAGGTCTTACTAATAAACCTAGATCCGCGTAAGCTAGAACCTAAGTACTTTAGACCCTATAAGATCCGTAAAGCGAGCTTCCTAGGGACGTATACACTTTAGACCCCTACGGGTAGGATTCTAAGGCATCTCGTCTATAGGAATAGGCTTGTATTAGCCGTGTGTAAGGATCTAGCTAAATTCTAGTATCGGTATCTAGCTAGGAGACTTCTAGATAGGTCCGGTATTTCAGAAGATAAGCTAGAACTTAAGGAAGTTCTAGGCACTAGTTAAGATACGAGTCTTGATCTAAAGGACCTTTTAACTATACCGGAGGCTAAGTAGTTAAAGAAACAAGTTGAACTCTAGACTACGAAAGAATATAGCTAGCCTTATATAGAAGCGCGAGGGTTCTATTACGGGTCTAGGCTACTCTCGGTAGGTGAAAGGGTGTCGTAGCTAAGTAATCGAATAAGTTCTACGGAGAAGAGAAGTTCTAGCTAAGGCGCGTATTGAAGATAAGCGCGACGTTCGCCGAGCCGAGGCGTTACGTTATATTTACGAAGTTACGTAACCCGTAGGCCGTAGGCCGTAGGGCTATACCGTAACACTACTCCCCTTCTCAAATCGCCTTAAGCGCCTACGAGGCGGTATCTATCAATTCAAAACAAGTAACGCTCTATAGGGTATATCTATCTAACTCTATAATCTAAAACTCTAGTATATATAAAGATACGACTATAGACGAGCCTAAGCTACGAGCAAAGCGACGTTACTAGCGGTAGCGAGTCCTAGGCGTAGATCGTAGAAACGAAGTGACTATTTATTATGCCTTAGTACGCCTTAGGTTGTATCGTAACTAGTGCTTAGCGTCGGCGGTAACGGTCGCGTCGTTATTAGTATCGCTAGTACTGTCCGCCGAGTCTATTAGCTCGGTTATATTAGGCTCTAGTGCTTACTATCCGCGTAGAGGTCCTAGAGCGCGAGGGTTCTTGTGATAGTAGTCTACTATAAGTTTATCTATAGTGCCTTTTAAGTTAATATAAGGTTCTTTAGTATATAACCTATCTACCTATTTAATAGTATAGCTAATACTCTTCTTTACTTTTCTAGTCTAGCGACTATCTACTACTACTACGGTATTGTGCTATTCCTTAACTTCGCTATCGACTTCGGTAAGCGTAGGTTCGTACGTCTATAAAGGGAACGAGTCTTCGGCGGATAGTCGTAGTAGGTCGGTATAGAATACGTAGTATATTCTTATACTCGTAGGTAGGTCGAGTTCGTAGACATCGGTCGCTACTTTCTTTATGATCGTAAAGGGGCCTACGTTCTTATGATTAAGCTTCTTCGCTAGTCGTTTAGTACGAATCTAAGGGTGCTATACCGTCGACATCTTATACTTAATACCTAGGCGTTCGCAAAGCGTCTTCTAGAAGCGACTTACCTACTACGAGCCGCGGTCTAAGTAGATAGAGCGGAACAGGCCTTGATCCTTAATAACGTAGCGGGTAATTATATCTATAGCTATCTCGGGCTCTATATTGACGACTAGTATAAGGTACTTACGCTTTATAAGACGACATATTAAGGTAAGGATGTTGTTATACTTAACGCCCTCCGGGCTATAGCTGTCTAGAAGTACTATAACATAGTCTAGGGCTACTTCCTCGAATATACCGTTAGGTATTAGGATTTGCTTAAGGTTGCCCTAGTATGTATTATAGAAAGCCTTAGTTCTAGTGTATATATAACAGTTCTTTATATATCGTGCGATGTCAGCCTATATACTAGGCCAATAGTACGTACGAGTCATTAGCTCGTATGTCTTCTCGCGCCCCGGGTAGCCGGCTATAGGGGCATTATAACAAGCGGCTATAAGTTCTTTACGGTTATTGCTACTATTAGGCACGTAGAGGCGGCCTTGAATATAAATCAGGTCGTGCTCTAGTTCGTACTCGCTAAGATTAATATACGTATTTAATTTCTACGGTAGCCGACTATCCCTAGCTTATAGGCCTTTCTTGATTGCTACTACGAGCTCGTCCTGACCGTAGGCGTTCTAGATCTCTTCCTTAATAGACGCCTCGTTCGCGTTAAGTACGGTAAGCGCGAGCTAATATTAGTCGCGAGCGTTCGTATACGTTATTATTACTAACACTCTAAGAGACTCCTATACTTTAGGGGCGAGGTTACGTTCCTTTAAGACCGTTTGTTGTCTGTTCTTAATATTGTCTATTATGTCTATATCCTAAGTACGGCGTGTTAGGGCATTAGGCTTACCGCCTAGCTTACCTAGTCGGTATTCGATCTAGAAATCGAACCCGGACAAGAATTTACTCTATCGTGCTTATCGGCGATTTAGCTACTTAGTAGTTATAAAGTATTATAGACCGCGGTGATTAGACAACACCCTAGTCTTACTACCTATTAGCTCTAGCCGCTATTCCTTAAAAGCTCGAACGATAGCTATAAGCTCCTTGTCGTAGATCTTATAGTTATACTCGGCTAGATCTATCTTCTACGAATAGTATATAACTAGATAAAGCTGTCCGTCTTCTCCGATCTATAAAAGAACGCTACCGGTATATCTATTAGAGGCGTCGTATTCGATAACGTAAGGCTTGCTTAGGTCAAAGTACTATAGCACTAGTTGCTTCGTGAACTCCGCCTTAAGCCTATTAAAAGCTTACTAGCACTCTAGTGTCTAGCTCTAAGTATATTTCGTAGGTCGCTTTAACTTGTCCTTACTACCGACCCCCTTCGTAAGAGCAGTTATAGGTAGTACGATGTTCGAGAAGCCTTCTACGAACTTTCGATAGAAGTTTACGAGGCCGAGGAAGGAAAGGACGTCCTTTACGCTTCTAGGTAACTCCTACTCGAGGATCGTCTTAATCTTCTTTAGGTCTATCTTAATACCTTCGGTAGTAATAATTAGACTAAGGTACTTGACTTCCTTCTAGAAAAACTTGCTCTTCGCGATGTCTAATAGTAGTTTAGTATCGATGAAGTAGTCTAGTACCTTAAGTATATATTCTATATACTCCTCTCTTATACTACTAAAGACGATCGTATTATCAAGGTATACGGTAACGAAGTCGTTAAGGTAAGGCCTTAGGGCTTTATTAATATAGGTATAGAAGACGCTAGGAGCGTTATCTAATCCGAAGGGCACTACTAGGTACTTAAAGGTCCTATACCGTAAGGTGAATATAGTCTTCTATTCGTCGCCTACTCGGATACGTAGTTTATTAAAGGTAGTAACAATATCGAGTATAGTGAAGTATTAGTACCCCCTTATTCGCTATAGTGTCTCTCGAACCTACGGGATAGGGTATCGGTTCTTAATCGTAATAGCGTTAACTACTCTATAGTCTACGTAGACGCGTAGTCTACTACCTAGCTTTCTAATAATAATGACTAGCGATATAATACGTAAGGTACTTTCTCTAATTTTGCCTTTCGTCTTCAAGTCGTCGATATACTTCTTTACGACTTCGAGCTCCTATAGGCTTATTAGATATAGTCGAGCGAAAGGCAGCTTAGCACCTAGGTCAAAGTCGATAGCGAGGTCGTCTCCTTTACGGTAAGGAGGTAAGGTATCGTCTCCTATACGTAGAACGAAGGCCTTACGTCGCGACTTAAATTCACGCGGAAGCGATATATCTAGGTCTACTTCGTCTTTACCTTTTATATATTGTTAGAAGTCGGACGCTGCTATAGCGCTGAGCTATACACTAACTTCTTCTATAGCCTCCTCCTTAGTTATAGGTAGCGCGTTGTTATTCTACTCCTAAATTAGGTAGCCTTCTTATAGTTATTAGCCCTCTTTAAGCTAATCTTCTAGACATTCTACGGTCTCCGTAGTACTTATAGACGAGATGTTAATGCCTATAATTACCGCTACGTCTATCCGATCGGCACGCTATTACTACCGAGCTTATACTTGTTTTTCTAGTTAATAGCGTACCGTCGTTAGTATTCTTTCGTAATAGTCTCCGTAGTAAGACGTAAACGTAACGGTGTTCGTCTAGTTCCCGAAGTCTAGTAGGTGTTTCTATACCTACGATATACTAAGAATAAAGTTATACTTAATACCGGTAACAAAGTAGTTCAATTCTTCGACGTGACCGTTTAGGTCTAGAGTCGCTTTTACGTACTCCGTAGCTTCGTTCTTCTTAGACGGGTCTACTATACCGATTCTAAATAGAGTAGGTAGCTTTGTCCGATTACAATCCTTTATAAACTTCGTGCTATAAAAGATCGACTACACGCCTAGATCTACTAGGCATCTAGTAGGCTTGCCTTTAACGGTACCGTATATAATAAGACAATTACTACGTAGCGAGATATCGACTTTAATTGCTCCGACCTTTATAGTCTCGATATCTATAACCTTAGGCATATCTACCTCCGAAGTCTACCGCTATAGTAGGTTAACCTTTTTGTTTCGTTACTAGGGTATTAGCGTAGGTTCTAATATCCTTAGCGGGCCTTTGCCTAACGGATATATACTCGGTTCTTCTAACGTAAGGTACTCGTAGATATTCTTAGGAGGATCCTTACTAGGCGTAATATTAGCTATAGTAATAATAGCTATACTCTAAACTATACGCCTTAGTCTAGAGTTACCCCGTTTCCCTATTATTAGAGTTCGAAGTCGATAAGGTTCTAGTCGACCGTAGTAGCTACGTTACCTCTAGTATTACCCTTATAGAACTAGAACTATTCGTAAGATCGGTACTACTAGTTATAGTCCGGGCTATTATATACGTAGTAGAACGTCTTATCCTTCTAGTACGCCGCTTTATCCTTCGTAAGCTTGCGATATGTCAAGCTAGTACGCTTAGCGGCTACTATATCGTACTATTAGTACACCTTCTCGTCTATACGCTCGCTACACGGCTTACCTATAGGTCCTCGACCGCCGCCGCCGCCGCCTCTAGTACTACCGGAGGAACCTAGTCGCGCGTTACCTTAGCTACCGGTCTGCCCTCCTCTACTTAGCTTCTTACCGGGTAGTTACTACTACTAGCGCGGTATGTCGTCGAGGTCGATCTCGATATTACGGAGAGCATCTTCTATCTCGGTTAGGCTCCTAAACCGTATACCCGCGATCTTCGCGCGTAGACGTAGAAGAATCTTCTCCTTAAGGTTCTCTATTAGTTCTTCGCGCCCGTCCTTAGTAGTATGCTTCCTAAGGTAGTGCGTATACTCGGAAAACTTCGTATAGAAGAGGTTAAACTTCTTACCCTACTTCTATTTAAGTTCGTAAAAGGCCTTATAGTAACGACGCTTCTCGAAGTGGTTACTATACGATAAGTCGAGGATCTCGAGAGCCTCATTTCAATGCTTAATAGTAGGCTTATAAGGTCGAATACGGCCGAGAGCGTTCGTGCCTACTAGGCCGTAGAACATAATATATAATTCGGTATCCGATCGATTAGGTTCTATAAGTAGGTACTCGCTAACCTTCTTACGCTACTTAATATAGCTAACCTTGTCTTCCTTTAGGTCGGCGTAGAAGACAGGTAGGACCTTAATAGGGTTCTTCTAAGATATATTAATAGACTTTATAGACTACGTACCTAGAGTTAGGGTAGGGGTAAAAGGACGCGCGTATAGATTAGGCGTATTATTAGCGTCGCCTAACCTACCGAGACCCCCTAACATAAACTAGCGTAGAGTCGATATGCGTATATTGCGGATACTATCGTCGTAAGCGGTCTCGAAGTTATTAATACCTATAAATTCGACTTCTTACCTACGCCCGCCTAGCGCGCTAGCCGTACGTTATAGTAGCGTAGTTCCGAGCCCTCGTAGTAGGACTTTCTCTATATACGTATTGACGCGAACACCTAGAGTGTTTCCTACGTCCTTCTTTTATAAATCTAGAAGGGCGCGTAGCTTAGAGGGCTAGCGAGCTAGTGTCGTTAGTCTCTCCGGCTATTACTATTGCTTCTAAAGTGCTTCGAGCTCCTTAATACGCTACTTTAGACTCTCGACTAACCTACGCTAAGTGTTATTATCCTCTTATAGGCTCTCGATTTCTGCTATAGCATCTTCTATATCGCCGTCCTTAGTCTATACCTTAGCTTCTAGTTCTTAAATTCGCCTATCCTTTTCCTCGTTCTGAACGGTCAGACCTTTAATAATGCCCGCCGCTTCTTCCGAGTCCTCCTTTTCTTACTAAAGGGCTGCCTCGAGGTTGACTTTCTTACCCGTTAGGTTAATAACTCGGTCGCGAGAGTTCTTAAGTAAGGCCTTACTATAAGTATATATCTATATCCTAAAGTCGAGGACATTAAGCTAAGCTTTAGGTCTCTTTTTGACTAACGCCGCTAACTCTTCGTAGGTATATAGCTTGAATGCTTATAGATCGTATCGGAACTAAGCGCCTTTACTATCTTCTATAGGATCTAGGGGTATAGTATACGATAGGTCGAGCGGCGCGTAGTAGCCTCCCTACCTATCTGCTCTCGACGATGTCCCTATTCTCTATCTTATTAGTAAATACGCTTACGCCGGTCGTACTTAGTCTTAAGAGTCGTATACGTAATTTCCGTCTTCTACTATTAACCCGCCGTCGCTTATCGTATCTAGTAGGTCTAATCTTAGCTATCGACTATAGTCTAACTTCTATTATTCTATTAGGTCTACTACGGTTACGGTTCGTAATTATCGGTAGCTATAGTCGCGGCTATCTCGAATCCTCGACGGTTCGGCGGATATTAATATTAATCCTACGTATCTCGACGAACTCCTACGAAAGTGTCTACGACTAACTATGTCGTATCCTCCTCTTCTATATACTTCCTACGTATATAGGACACCCGATTATACTACTATAATCCGCCTCGAACTCGGGGTCTTGTTCGCTAACTCCTACTAAAGTGTCGTAAACCGGTCGGTAATATCGCTAATAATACGCGTACTTACTATAGAGGGATTTAGAGTAGTAGAACTTAATGTTACGGGTCTAGGCTACTCTCGGTAGGTGAAAGGGTGTCGTAGCTAAGTAATCGAATAAGTTCTACGGAGAAGAGAAGTTCTAGCTAAGGCGCGTATCGAAGATAAGCGCGACGTTCGCCGAGCCGAGGCGTTACGTTATATTCACGAAGTTACGTAACCCGTAGGCCGTAGGCCGTAGGGCTGCACCGTAATAGGTTCTTAGTAGGGGAGAAAGGTTAAAGAAGAGAAGCTAACTTACTAGAGTAAGTTTAGCGAGACCTAAGAGTTATAAAGAATGCTTAGAGGAAAAGAAGCGAGTTAAAGACTTTAGCTAAAGTACTTAGGTCTTAAAGGCGATCTTATTAGATTAAGTTAAGAAGAGTAGGCGAGGAGTAAGATTAGGTACATTCCCTACTACTCGAGAAGGACACTTAGGAAGATCGTTAGCCTCTATAATAAGAAAGTCCTTAGGAAGCTATCCCTACCCTAGCTAAACCCGCTAAGGTCCCGTAGGAGATACCGGTTAGGGAGATTAAAGTGTTCAGCTCGACGCTCTATCTCTAGGCCGACGAAAAAGAGTTAGCCCTACCTTAGGAGACATTGCTTAGATTAAGCGTAGCGGACAAAGTTATAGCCGAACCTAAAGCGGCTAATAGCCTTTTAGATATAGATATGCCGGACTTAGTAGGCCCGGAGGTTAGACAAGCTAACCTATCGTAGTAGCTACTTTAAGAAGCCGAGGTAGTAGCTAAGACCGCTCGCCTAAAGGGACTAAGGTAGCGGATAACGAAGAAGAAACTATAGGAGTAAGCCTAGTTACCGAAGCGGCGCTAAGGGAGTTAGGTCGTAAGAATTATTAATTAGGGTTGTTAGTCTATAGTACTCTTAAGTTAGGCTACTCGGCTACCTATCGCTCGTATAAAATAAGAACGTAGTACTAAATTATAAAGTAGCCTCGGGCTTATTATTATCTAGGCTCTTAGAGCCTTACTTCTAACCTAGGAACCGGAAATTGCTAGGTACTACCTCTAGATCCTCTCTATTATTATCCTCTCTATTATTATCCTCTATTATCGGTATAGGCGAACGAGCTAAGGAGCTAGATAGAACTATAGCCCCTCTCGGCCTCTCGGTAATCGCGCCGAATTATAAAGTACGTCTAGTCGCGATTAACCGCCTAAACCGCTTAGCTACTAGAAGAACGGGAGGACTAGCTATACGACCGTAGACCGTAGGCGAGGTTACGACCGCCTCGCCCTTACCCTTAGAGTCTTCTAGGAGAGGCGTCTATACCGGAATCTCGCGGAGCTACCTAACGTAGTCGGAGGTATCGCTTAGACCCTCCTACGGCTCGTTACGGTCTAGGGTATAGCGCGGCGATATCTACCGAGGGCTACGCCGAGTCCTAGGAGCCGACTTCTTCTTAGCTAAGGCCGCGGGCTTCTTACTAGCTAAAGATATAGGCTTCTTACTAGGAGGCTTCCTAGGTACCTTAGGTATACTAGCGGACTTACTAGGCTTATTTAGTAATACGAACAAGCCGTCGTCCTCCTTATCTAAGGTGTTCTCCTCCTAGCTAGGTCTATTTATATTAGTCTCGGCGTTCTCGTAAATAAAGGCGCGGACGTAAGCTAAGTTAGCCTTTAACGCGGCCTTTAGGCGGCTAGCGGCGTCGCGGGTAGTACAAGGCTTATGACTGACCTAGAAGACTAGACTATATATAGCTAGGGTCGGGGCGTTAATCTAAGCTAGATTACGATACTTAAACTTAGTATTCTAGAACTAACTAGACTCCGTCCGTAACCTAAGTAATATCGTAGGCCTAGGGAAGATTAGAGAAGTTAGCTACCTTACTAGGGGTGACTAGACGCTTAGAGTCCTTTAACCGGGAAGACCGCTTAGTATAGCTAAACTTAGTATAAGACCGGCTACGGTCGTAGGTAGAGTACTTACTAGTCTAGAAACAATTAGTATAGCCGCCGCGCTCGATAAAGGTGAAGTCGCCTATAGTATTAGGCTTAGGATCCTCCTAGTCGTATTTCTCTAGCTTACTACTCGGTAGGCTAAGTTACTAGTACTTAGTAAAGGTTCCTAGCGGACGCTCGGTATCGCCCTTAGAACGGTAGCTTTATACGTATCGCGTAGATCTAGAGCGGCCGCTATAGTAGCTAAAGACGATTACCGCTAGCCTAGTTTATACGGTATACGGTCTAAAAGCGATAGGCTACCTTAGAATCCTACCCTTAGGGACCTCTTCGAAAACGTCGAAGTCGGAGTCTAACGCGGCTACTAGCTTTAGAACGCCGCTAAACTAGAAGCGGCTATAGCGCGAAGGGAGTATATAAATTATCTTAAAGAATCTAGCTCCTCCGTCGATCCTTAGATACTAGCGCGCGATACGGGCTAACTGTAGCGCGATCTAATCGTCTAGCTTAATAACGTCGCGAGAGAACTAGACTTTAAACTAGAAGGCGTAGAGCCGAGTCTACTAACCGGCTAACTATCCGGTAGGTATATCCGGAAGGCGCGTCTTAGTACAAACGGGGAGCCGCGGGAAGTTATTAGATACGGCCGAAGTGTAGGTAACGGTAAGGGCGTCTATCTAAGCTATTAACTCCTCGCCTTAAGGAGAGCGCGGGACAGGAGCTATAGTAAGCTATAAGGAAGAAAGGAGTCTAAAACACGTTAGTATTACTACGTTAACGCCGACACCGCGGCGCGGCTTATATACCTTAATCTAATTAAGAATAAGTTAGCTAAGGCTAAAGAAGGTTAAGGAAGAAGCTACCGAAGGGCGAAGAGGTTATTAAAGACTTAGTAAGCTTAAAGGTTGATGTTCGTAGTCAGATTGATTTAGAATAAGAGCGTGCTTTTATGCTTACGTTCTATACGAGCCACCTAATACTACGAGCTTCTAACGATATAGGAAGGCGCGTACACGCGTAAGAAGCTCGCGGCGAGGTTATCTAACGGAGTTAGTAAGCTCGTAGTAAGCTTAGGTAGTAGAGTTAAGCCGCGTAAGGCAGTTATATATACGGAGTAAAGTGAGCTAAAGGGTCGTAGGCTAGGAAGCTACGACGAAGGAAGCTAAAGCTTTAGGATCTCTTTTGTTATCGATTTAAGTATATAGACGATTAGGCTGGCCGCCTTAGGCTGACATAGGTGTGTCAGGGTCTAGTAGGGGAGGATGTGACGTTCTTATCCGAACACACCGCCGGCTTGGCGCTCAGCTTTATGCTTAGATTACTCTTAGGTAGCTTTCCTGTATCTCAGATTCACACTCGCCAAGGTTCTCACAAGCAGAAGTGTATCATTGCGCACCAACAGGCTTGTGCTCCGATGTTCTACAGCATGATCCCCGCGCGTCTTCTGCACCCCTTTCGTGCTATGTGATGCATGATTGCATGCCTCTATACAACAGCAACAGTGGTACATATGTAGGCCGCCGCCGTCCCAGGACCGTAGGAGCACGGCGTGAACGGGCACACTGGGCACCGGGGGCGGAAGCACACCCGGCTATCCCTGTTGCAGTAGGCGTTGGGCTAAGGAGACACGGAGGCACGACGAGGACTACGCTGGAATACAGCTACCGTATACACTCGCTGCTCTCTGCCGCACTGCAGCCAGCCCGCCGCACCCAGGGCCGTGGTAACGCAGCGTACAGGCGCAGTACGCTCTGCCCTGCCCTGCCCGCGCCCGCGCCCGCGCCCGCCGCTGCTCGACCATGCCCAGCGCGCAGATGCATCCTCTGCACACCGGATGGACCGAAAAGCCCTTGCCTCAGCCGCCTTCGCCAACGCTGACCAACCCGGACCATATCCTCCCCAGCAGCGGCTTTCCGCTGGTCTCGTCGCCGCCCCGCCTGACGCGACGTCCTCCGAGCCCGAGCTACCTGCGCGACACAGACGGTGACCCGGCGACCGCGAAGGCGCCCGCCATGGCCAAGGGCAAGAAGGAGAAGCTGGGCCTGATGTCGCGAAAAATGATGCTTCTTCGGAGCTGCACAGCCAGCGGGGGCCATGTCAATGGCAATGGCAATGGCAATGGCACACCGCGCTCGCAGCGCTCACTCGACTTCGACTTCATCCCCTCGTCGCCCGTGCTGCAAGATGTGGGCAACCTGGCGCCGGAACAGCCCGAATATCTCCAGCCTCCAGAGCTCGATCGCAGGAGCTCCAGTCCAGGGAGCTCTTCCAGCGGTGTGTCAGGTCTGACCGGCTTCCTGGCCAGATATGCCAAACCAGATGGCACAAGTGATGATGAGGTGCTGTATGAGGGCGAAGGAAGCCCAGCCGTAGTGCGGTGTGATAGCAGTGTCGACCACGACACGGACCGGGACACCGAGCGCAGGAGGCAACAGCTGGAGGAGTACAATTCTGCCATACTCAGTAAACGAGCCGAACAAATCTTGGCTAATGCGAAAAAGCGTCTCAATGTTATGGAGGGTAATCTGCGTGGAGCTCGAGATTTGGTTGCTCCCTTGACGGCGGCCAATCTCAAGCGCGCAACATCTCTGGGATCGGCGCACTACGTACCTGTGTATGGTCAACGATATGCCTCTAATGGCCATGAAGACGGTGGACAGGCTCTTCCGTCGCCCCGACGCCTCCATCTACAGACAAGTTCCCCAATGATCGGCCGTGACTACCAAAGTCATACTCGGGGTTTCAGTGAGACAGAGTTGCCAGAGAGACCTTATACTTCACTTGACGGTCCCCAATACATAGGCCCACGTGTCGTTCGCATGCCTCCACACGGTCAAACTGCGACGCCCTTGCGTGGCAGTCGAAGCTATGATTCGCTCGGTGGCAGCAGCGGGATAGGTTTTGGTACTGGACGGGATCGTCCCTTGCATCATGCCATAGAGTCGCCCGACTCCAATCATTTAGAGCCCTTACCAGAGGCCGACGAGGGTAGAAGGTCTAATCGCAACAGCAGGAATGATGCCGAAGCGACTGCGAACAATGGCCTCGGTTTATACCGCCCTTCGTCGAGAACGTCCGACCTGCGTGAGCAGATGAGCTCTCTGAAGGGCAAGATCTCAACACTCAAAGAACGCGCACGCGAAGACAGTCTACGCCGACAGACCCAGGCGCATTTGCGCGATTCTTCTCCCCTGAACAATGCCAGCGCCGCGGCGCCCGAGTTTTTCTACTCTCCTTCCAATAGCTACGGCAGCCCTACACTCGACGACAACGCAGGTCTTGGGTGGACCTCGAATAGCAATAGCCCAGCGTCGCCGCAAGGGCCGCACATGTGGGAGGACGGCATGCCTGTTGCTGGGAGTCGCAACGCTTTTGCGGAACACGCCACCTCACAGCAGCAGCACGGAACTCAGCAAGCGCGCGTAGTAAAGATCGTGGCCGCCAAGACCCCAGATAGCAAGTTCCAAGTGAAGGTGGCAAAGGCCAGTCAGTCACAGCCACAGAGTGTCCACAGGAGGACGCCCAGTGGTACGGCGATCGTCGACTCAGCTAAGAATCGGTACTCGCACCACCAGCAGAAGAACAGTGAGGATTTGCCAGCAAGTCACGAGAGTGAAGATGAAGACTACCTAGGGATACCTTCCCCAGACTCAATTATTGAGCAGTACGACTCATTTCGGAATGAGTCCATGGCTGATACAGACATCGACGATGACGATGCGCCTTCCGAAGACGAAGGAAGCGTATATGAGGATGCGCAGTATGAGCAGAAGCCGGTGGTCGCGCACGAAGATCGAGAAGACGCTTTCGACTACGAGCACTTTTTCCTGCATAGTGCGTTGGGCACGTACAGCAATGGCAGGCGAGGCTCCGCATCCAGTGAAGCTTCAATGTCCTCTGTCGAGACAGCTAGAGGCCTCACGCTTGTAAGCGGAGACAGTGAAGATCTATTCCACCACGAATCGGCATTGTATCCCCCTCCAACCCCGAAGACTCCCGAAAGGCTCAAAGAGATAGAGCGCAACTTACACAGGCGCACTGTGTCCGACGAAAGTGTCAGCACGCTTGCTACATATGCTACTGCAGATGAGGATCCCGCCGACGAAGACCCGGTGTCGCCGATAGACGAGCGTCACCACCAGCTGGGCAGTCTCGATCACCGGCCAATCTCCCCGATGGAGAGTGATACTAGCTCTCGATCTCGAAGCTCTGCACGGACATCAATCCCGGCCAAGGGTCATTCCTCTGCTCGGCCTTCCTCTCGACCAGGCACTGCTGTTAGACGGGCAATTCGTAGTGACAGTGGTTCCGAACGGGCAGACTCTGGAGTGGGCATCTTGCATCACCCAGCTGGTAGTCTTGACGGCCAACGGCCTCTTCCGAGATCAGCCACACCAAAGCTCAGTAATTCGCGGCCCCCTATCAGCGCCATTAGCTCGCCATCGTCACCTCACGGGGCTGCTCGCCAGGACCCTGTCTCGGTAGCTGTCAACGCTCTTCTCGATGCCGAGGGCAACCCCTTGGGACTAAGGAACAAAGCAGTAGTCTTTGGCGTGGTTGAGAGCTTACGCAGAACGATCCACATGCTTCAGCAGGAGGACGAGGCTGGCCATGAGAATCGCATTCTTAGGAGAAGACTGGACGAGGCTAAGGCTGCCCTTGATGGACGGGGTTCTCGTTGAGCCCACCTGGCTTTCTCCCAGATCTCTCTTTCTGGAAGAGGGATAACAAAGTTTGCCTTACTGGTAGCGTTGCAGCGTGGACTGGACTGGACTGGACTGGACTGGAGTTTTGGAGGCTTGGAGATTGGCACTATATCTATACCCCGTGCTGCCGCACAGCCACGAGTTTTTCACGTTGTGATATCCTATCTTTTAGCCGGAGTGAGATATGATAGGTCGGTGTACATATAGCTTACATACGAATACGTATTTCTACCATAAACCATAACAACTTCAACAACACCGACACCACTGTTCCAGATCAGAATGCTGCTAATTCATTACACATTGTATAGCATGGTGAAGCGTGCGCCTGTTGCTACCGAGTGCGCGGAAAGGCTCGTGCAAGCAAGGATCATAAGCCATGGAACATTGGGCGATCGGCATGCCGTCATGCCACCTCCTAGCATGCTAGTCCAGCACGCGCAGTCTCGATGTCGATGTCACCGAGTGAAGAGCGCAGCGCGTTGCAGTAGCACAAGTGCTGCGATAGCGTAGACAACAGACGCTACATGTACCTGTACGTGCCATTGTACTGACGCCGACGATGCAGGTTTGCGCTGTCCAGTAGCAGACTGTGAGACGTAAGGCATTGCTTCATGTACCTCAGTCATCAGCCTTGATCATTACATGTCCTTCAGCGTGTTATCACTTTTCTACCCGTGAGCACGACGAGTGCCCCACGCGACCGCGACACCACCAACACCCACTCGAAACACTCGTCCGCATCGGCCATCTGCACCAGCGACATCCTTGCACGCACAACACGCACAACACGCACAACACGCCCAACACCCACTCACGCGAAAGCAGGCAGGCGGGAGACGAATCGGAAGATGGAGAAGCTCATCTTGCGCGGTAGGTGAAGTGCGCCTGCAGATGACGGCGCTCGACTCACGCTGACTGCTCGAGCAAGGTGTCATGTGGGGCGCCGACAAGATCCCGGACTCGGTCTTCGACAAGATCCCCGGCGGCTACTACAAGGCCAAGGAGGAGCAGTACAAGAAGGAGAAGGCTGAGGAGAAGGCCGAGAGCAGGACCCACCGCGCCGACATGCCCAAGCGCCGCAGCCACCGCCGCTACAGCGAGGACGAGTCCGACGACCGCAAACACCGTGCTGGCGAGCGCGACGACGGATACGCCTCGGACGGCCGCACTCGTCGCTCAAATGCGCAGAGCCATGACGGCGCCGCCGACAGCTACGACACCGTCAACGACCGACCGCGGCGAAGAAGGAGCAGAGCAGACCCAAACAGAGGCGCCGAACGTTCCAAGCGCGAGAGCCGCAATGCCGAGGAGACTCTCAGCGGAGGATGGTCGTATCATGATGGCCCTGTAGAGCCGCCGCCCATGTCACCACAGCAAGCTGCTACAGGTGCCGCATATGGTTCCCCGCCTGCCACTCACACACTCCCGAACACTATGGCAGCGCATGTAGAGACGGCGAGTCGGTCGACTTCAACCCTACGTGGCGGATACGTGCCGTATGCAAACATCTACGGAGGTCCAGCACAACCCCAGCAGCATTCAGGATATGCGCCACCGCCTTCCGACACTGGATCGGTGCAGCCCAATCACATGAACCAAGTTGCGCCTCCAGTACAGCCGCAGCCGCAGCACGGCTATCACCAAAATCCCTTTGCTCAGGAAGCTCCTCTCGGAAGTCAGCCAGCCTTCATGCCCGATCCCTACTACAACCCTCGCCGGTATGATGATAAATACGACGGACGTAGTCAGGGTACCGATGAGCGCCGTTTCTCCAGGTCCCCGCCTCGTCGCCATCGCTCCAGGAGAGACGACTACTCACCTTGCAACGACAGCCACGACGCACGAGACACCCGCCGACGAGCGCGTAGTGAGCGCCGCCACGGCGACCATCCGCCATCACAAACTCGAAGAGGTAAGTCGCGCATCCGGGATTCCATCGATACGTCCCAGCGCGGTCTGGGTTATGGCGCGGTGGGTGCACTCGCTGGTGGTCTCGTGGGCAATGAGCTCGGGAAAGGACCGCTCACATCTGCTATTGGAGCTGTCGTGGGTGCTGTTGGTGCTAACGCATTTCAAGCTAGGGAGAGGTACGTGAGCCGCAAGTAGCTCCAGCCGATGCAAAGGCGACAGCCACCGAGGTAAGCTTCAACACAACCTCCAGGCGGCTGGTTCGGCTTGGCAGTCGGACAATGGGTCATTATGGCAATATGCTGACTGTCTGCAGAAAGAAAAAAGATGCTGGTGACCTCAGGGCAATCGAATCACGGTGTGGTGGCTACACTTCCGATTAGCAGGTATTTACCGATGGTAACCATTTTATGGCTTGGGCTGATGCTGTTGCCACTTGCCCAGTTGAGCGACCGATGGTCCTCGCTCCCATGCCTTTTTCCCAAAGCGCACGACGACCTTACGAATGACGACAACAATGATACCCACTTCATATTGAGTAGAGCGAAATGCAGCGAGGTGTTTTACGAAGACATCTTGCTTCATGCTGGGACTGGAATTCTTTGGGTCTACCAAGAAAAAAGTCAATGGCCACTGCTGGGCTTTTTCATCAGCTTCCTGGCATTCTCGATCCACTGTGCGCCGATGGCTTCAATGTCTCGCTTCAACTCCCTTTCGATCAGCCGCTTGACTACATCTCTCTTCTCGCTATTCTCGGCGGAAGCGCTTGTACCATTCCGTCCTAAGATGCAGGAGTTCCTCGTGCTTGGTATGCGCAGCACATCCTCTTCGGGTAGGAAACCAAGTTCTATCGCCAGGCTGCGCACATACGAGCACAGCGTAGAGTATGCTGATGGTATCTTGCGTTGCGCCTCCGACCTCTTGAGGGATCCCGTTTCGGCTGCCTGGTGTTTGCTCGGTCTGTCTTCATCATCGGCGTCACCGGCAGGCACTTCCACCTGCTGGGGAAGCCTGGTAGGTGCTTTCTTGATGGCTTTCGTGGTTGTTGGCGCTCGGAATCTAGCCCCTGCTAGATCGTGGCTACAGCAGGGGATGGCAATGAAGGCAGAGTTGTTCAGAAAAGCCAGTAGAGGCGTCCATGGGGTCAGCTCGTCTGCATGATTGGAGATGATGAAAGCCTCAGGATCGAAAATTCCGTCATGAAATACACCTTGGTGGTCCGAATCACAATCGGTTATGAAGATGTTGGGAACAAGAATGCTTTGCTTCAGCTGGTCTTGCACGGACGCTGGGAAGGTCTCCCAAGTTTTGCGTCGGCGAGCATCGAAACCCCAGCCATGATAGCCTTCGGTGAGCAGGATATAGGTCAAGACCCCGTTGCCGCAGCCTATATCAACGAAGCCTGGGAAGGGTGGTTTCGATGACACGGCAGCCTTCTCCTCCGATGCAGTAAACTCTTTCATGGGCACCTCGAACATATCTCGCCAAAGTTCAACCAGGAACGCCGCGATGCCGATATCTTCGAACACGTGCTTGCCTGGGTCTGTGTGCTCAACCCACTGCTCGGAAAGCATCTTGCCATATTTCGCTTTCATCACTGAATATGTGTCCTGGTAGCGTTTTTGAGGTATGATCCTGTCAAGGTGGACACGTTTCTCGTAGCCAAGGAGTTGGCCTTGACCATGCTTGTGAATAGTCTGCAGGAGTTTGAGGGCCGTACGCTCTTGCTTTGTGGTGATCGTTGTGCCCGAATATAGACGGTACAGCAGAGTCATTGTGCCTTGGTGCTCATTAGATGCTGAAATGGAGGCTCCATGTGTTGACCATGTGTGAGTAAAGGCGATCTGTGACACTGCAGGGTGATAGAAGGGCATTTCGTCGGCGTTGTCCACGTGCGGTACGTACATTACCACAGTATCTTCCTTTCCACCATCAAGGCGCCGGAAGAAGTGGCATGTTTGTACCAAAGGTCGATCTAGCTGAGGATTCCGAGGGATAAGCTGGCGCACAATGGTTCTCGTAAGCTGTGCTCCCGGCCATTGGGCTGAACGCGGTTGGTACTCTGCCTTGAGATGCTTCGCCAGTCCATTGGAAGGATACTCCGTTGTGCTTGGATCGAAGTATTGGTCATTGTCGCTGTCATAGAAGATGTCTGCACGGAAGAGATGGCTTGAGGTGACGTTTGGGTTCTTGACCATGTTGAGCATTACTCGGCTGAACAGTTCCGGAGGAAATGGGCAAGGACATTGCAGGATGGGCAACCATAATTCATCTGGTAGTGATGATGGAGGTGTCAATTTTGCGCGCTCTCGTGGTTCGAACGCTGGCTTCTTCTGCGTAATCTGGTCATCACTGGAGTGAACAGCCTTTGGACCCGATATATGCACGCCTTTCTTGTTCTTCCCTGGCTGGAGTTCTGTGCGATATGTCAGTATCATGCCCTTGACTATTTGATGCCGGCCCACGACTAGCCGTTCTGCAAGAAGCTGAACCATGCTCCCTCGTCGTTGTCGGGTGCTGCTGTGGTCATGGCTCCTGCTAGCCACAGAACACTGCTTGCCGGGTAACGTTGCTACTGATGGCGCCGGAGAATATGGTGTGTGTGTGTTTGAGTTAAAGGTGAAGATAGGAGGTAGGAATAATGTCACGCTGAAGTTTCAGACCTCCGCTTGGCGCGACATTGCAGAAATGCAGTATCACTGTTTTGCAAGGCCATTTGTTCCCGCGGTTTTCAAGTAGGCATGCATTCATTCAGGCTCGATACAAGAGGCGCCAGCCCTCTGGCTCTCGCACGGCAGCCTCGACTTCAGCTTCGCGGCAAAGGCCACCTTGCTATCCTGTCTCTCACTGTAGCTGCTATCCAACCATCCTCGCCCCGTACATTCCAAGCTGTTCTCTTCTGGCCTTTATAAGAGCCTCACGTATCGCGTGCTTGTGTGTGGCATGTTCTTGCTTGTGCGTCATGCGGCATGGCCTCCTTCATGGACGGGCGTAGTAATGCGCCATTTCAAGTCCCGCTCTCTTGAAGCCACACTTGACATAGAAGCCCTCATTCGCCTCTGAGCAGTCCAGGATCGTCTTGTAGCAACCCACATTCTCCGCAACATAGTCCAATGCCTGGATGATTCTAAGACCCAGCTTCTTACCCTGTTGGTCCTTGGCGACGGCGATATCTTCGATGTGGCCAACAAGGCCAAGGTGGTGGATGCTACGCGATGCCGTCAGATCTGACCACTGCATATGATGCTATCCTTTGTCCAGTACTCACAATTTGCGCTCCACTATGAGCGCTCCTGTGCCTACGATCTTGCGGTCCCCATCGAGAATGACCAGCACGTGGTATCCGCCGGCGCCAGCTTTCATCTGATCGAATCGCTCTTCAAACTCGGGCTTCGTGACTTCGCCGACATGTGTGAGGACACGCAAAACATCGAGGAACCCGTAGTCGAAATCGGAGCGTTCGAGAGGTCGGATCGAATAGCCTTCGGGGAGATCAGAGATCACCTTGGACGAGATCAAGGAAGGCGAAAAGAGAGGATCCACCTCGGGGACCATATTGTCGCTCCGCAACGGACTATGCAAGCGCTGTTGTGTGTAGGGAAAGCTGCTGCTCCTAGTGCCTGCGATTTGAATAGCTGCGAAAGTGCCCTTCAATCCAGTGCAGGAACAAAAGGCACAATGCAGCGTCAGGGTCTCTCGTGTACAGGTGAAGGAGCAGGAGCGCGATCGTGATACGTAACTATTTTAGTCGACGCACGCATGAAACGAGGCGGACCCGTGGCACTGGCCAGCTCCGTATGAGTGCTGCGGCGCATTCTACAGCACTCTCGGTCACCTACTATTCTGCAAAGCCGCCTGCATGATATGAAGAGCAGGGCTGAACTCACTGCCAATCTCGGACTAGCGTAATGCGATTAGCATGCAGGAACAGCGAGATTTGGAGACAAAAGTCTTTGCTCGTACGTCGTGAGTGGTCTTCTGATTGACGACTCTCCACATAGCTTGCATGCCTCGTCAAACTACATACAGCAAAGGCGCGCGAATCGCCTCCCAAACCCGAGTCCCATGTACACCTTTTTCACGCCCAATTCTGCTTCACACTAACTTAAACCATGTTCAAAGGATAGGGTATATCGAACCAGTTCCTAACTCCTTTCCTGAGCGCTCGTTCGCTCCTGTTCTTCATTCCGCATCAACTGTCCAGCAGCGTTCCGCTTGGCGATACTGCTTGACAGTGGTCGACGTATGAGCCTCCAGATCAGATGGCCCGAAGGAAGGTCTAGTACAGGTTGCCATGGGGAACAGCACAGAATATGCCAACGACGATGCATGATGTCACGAAAGCCCCAAGAAGAGCCTGGAGGAATATCGTGTCTTGGATCTGTCGCAAAGCTGGTTCCTTGATCCACACTTCACGGTCGAAGATCTTTCTGATGACGTGACGCTTCTTATGGCGTGGTACCCATGGTTCGTCCTCGAAAGAATTTCGCGTGCTTGAATAGAGAGACTGTTCGGAAGAGAGCGCTTTTTCGTCCTCGGCTGATTCCACAGAGTCTGAGAACAACTCCCATGGTCGAAGATGGCGGTGATGGAGTCCATGCAACACCACGCACATACCCTTCCACGCGGCGATGAGTGTAGCGATGCCAATGAACCAGCCGACGAACGGCAGGACCCTCCATCCGCGTCCTGCATGGCTCAGTGTAATAAGCAGATCTGCGAGCAAGCCGGCCAGGATTCCTGCCACACCAAGACCACGCGCAAAGACGACACGAGGACGATTGCCGTTGCAGATTGTCCACCGTATGAAGTTCGGATGAGCTTGACGGCGGAGTGAATATTCGACGGTTGGGGCAATGGCCTGGAAAGCTGATGGGTGGGTCGTGTTCTGGAGAGCGTGAAGCACAGATTGTCGTTCTTTGGCCGAAAGATTGAGCTCGCGAGGGCTGCCTTCTGCAAGGTAGATGCTAACTATCTTGGACACCTCCTCACGAAATGGTTGTGCCGTGACTGCGATTGGTCAGTGTTTTCCCATCTCGCAGGAAACATGACGAGTTATTGATGATGCATACAGGGTTTCCACTTCATACCAGCATCCTCAAAGGCTTGTTCTGTGACCGCTCGGTGGGCGTGGGTTGTGTTTCCCAGCAAGGTCTTATCGTCTCCGAAAGAGGAACCATAGTCGGATGTGATTTCACGCTTGTCGTCGAAAGAGTCAGATTTTGGCGGCGTGTTGAATGGGTCAGCACGATCGAGCACAGGCTTCGCCGTAACGTCTGCGAAGTCTGTACCCTTGAGAACCTCCGCGATCTGAGGATTGACTCTCTTCGTCCGGGCGGGCGAGATAGCATTGGCATCTACGTCCGCTTGGGCCTTGGTCCACTCCGGTGCAAGTTGCCTGTCGCTGTCCGGTAGCTCCTTCCATCTTCGCTGGTAGTCCCGATACCACAGGAAGAACTGCAAATTTTCGGCCGAGTGCTCAATGTATTTGAGATAGTTCATGAAGTCCCGCACAGTCACGGGCTGATGGGTGTCAGCAGGTGGACTGCGATTAAGGGTGAAGGACTTACGGGGCAAGTGCCACCATCAATGATACGGTCGAAGCCCAGCGCAGTCGGGATGCCGTGGCTCATGCATGAGTTGCCGGACGCGATGGACTCCTGGATGGACTTCTGCTTCTCATCGCCATTAAGAGAGTCTCGAGATGATGTTACGTGCGAAGGGCGGCGATAGGACAGTGAGTAGACCATGGTGGCAACGGCGGGCAAGGTGAAAGCGCCGGTGACAGGTGGAGGACTCGCCGCCTACATGTACGTGGTGTCGCAAGGGCGGCTCAGGACTGGATGTTGTATGTGATGACGGAGGCAGTCTGCACTCAGGCCAGGTGAATGGTGGTGAACAGCGAAAGACCCGGCAGGCGTTGCACAGGCCCAAGGACGTGGTCGGATGGCGTGGTGATATACTGTAGCTTTAGACTCCTTCGTGCCTGTTGTTTATGGCCCCGCTTCGGACTCGTGGTGTGAAAGATCCTGGCTCCAGGGGGCGCCCACGAGGCAGGCGTAGACGAAGGGGGGGGGGGTGTCGTGCACGAGGGCAGCGCGATGAAAGTGCAGGCAGGCACGCAGGCAACGATGCCCGGGGGCGACTTCGCGTGATGTGCAAAGTCGGCGAAGGGACAAGCGACATGCTGCATTGATGATTGCAGGCTAATTTGCAGCGGGAAAGCGACGCGAAACTATCGCAGTCGGGGACGAAGTCTAAAGTGGCGATGTTGCCGCTGCCCTGGGGCTTGCCCTTTGGCTGCGCACATATGTACATGTAGGCCCAAGATGAGACACACGGCGACCACTACTATACTGTGAATGCACTCATTCTCCTTTCAGGCACGACGCCCAGCGCTGCATGCACCCACGATTGATGGCGGCCGTGATTGATCATGTTCCCGCGCGCCACGAAGGGCCAACGTGCTCGGGCGGCCACGATGATGACCTGTTCTTGTCTCAAAGAACGAAGAGGCGTTCCTAGCTCGCGCGACTTCCACATGGGAGCCAGTCCCGACGAGTCAAGTCCCAGCTGTCGAGGGTCGCGATCGTCACCTGCTGAACACTTCTCGCAGTGTTCGCCCACGAGCAACGACACGTACATGTACGTACGTATCGCACACCACACCGACGCGCCACCCGTATTGCGCATGATGAGCAACGAAGTTGTTGTAGAGGAACGCATGGGATCTTCGTCACAGCAGTGCGACAAGCAGCACGGCAAACATAGCCGTGCCAATTGGCAGTCGCCGACGCTCGCCCCGCCGCTGATCACACGCTAGATGGAAGCAGGTCTGGCTATCTCGCGGCGAAAGGACTGCTTCACTTTTTGCAACACCATGGTTCTGGCGGAGACCTCATCACGGAGTCCACTGCATGCTACCCCAAGATGAGGCTGGTACGAGAGCACTTTCCTCCTGATCATGGGCCTTGAGAGGATACTTGCATTCTCCAAAAGCGCTACTTCCGACACATCTTGCTTCTTGCTTCTTCTAATTCCTGGAGCATTAAAGTAGTCCAATGTCCCATCTTGCGGCGCATTGTGCTATAGTACAGGCTGTGCTACCCTCGCACCCCATCGCCACCCGTACGGATCTTTTCAGGCCGGTCCACACTTTCGAGAAATCGCCATGAACCTGGTACTTCATTCGACCGCATGGTTACTTGGACGGGAGGACGAGCGCAAGTTCCTCGAACCTTGCAAGCCATTCGCCTCGTCTTACACCCAGTGGCTCTCCTACACTGACCTCGCCTCAGTCCAGCAAAGGAGCAATATCGGCGTAAGCCATAGGCTTGGTTCTTTCGTCTCCAGCCGTCTCTGGCGACTCTTGCGATTGCAGCCACCATGCAGTAAGACTATGAGTGACAATGTTATCACGCTGGCCTGGGATAGAGTCGTGGCCCGACGTCGTCATCATCAGTTGTTGTTAGCACAAGGTTATTGTACGGCGTCAGAATATGGCTGTTCGAGGCGAGCTTCCACGCTGGAGCATCCTTGTTGCAGCAGTTCAAGGCTGTGGAACGGGCAGGGTCGTTTTCGGACACCCTTTTCGCACAGAATCGAGATCTAGGCTGGGCTGTTCAAGCTTAGCAAAAGCTCAGTATCAGGAGTTTCTAACCTCCACTCTTTAGTCCCCGATCGTTTCTTCCGTAGAAGCAATGGGTTCTTGCGAATCCTCAAGACGTGATCTGCGTCCGATCTGGTGGGCGCTGAGCAGCTGACTCGCATGGACAACCCTGGCAACATCGCTTAGTGAGTAACGCATTTCGCTGCTCGTTAGTCTGGCAGGCCGATGGCATGCGCAGTCCCTGACTCATGTGTCAGCTCGTCGATGAGCGTCTACAGGGCCCCACCAGATTTGAACTTGCTTCAACCTGTTAAAGAACGATCATGGAATATCATCGTCTAGGGTGCGATGTTCTACCAAGCAAGCCCGTCGATTCTTACCACAGGACGAACGCACGGGTCTTGGTCGTAGCATGATTCTATGAAGTAAGCTGGAAACACTTCGTTACTTCGTGCATCAGGTCGAGCTAATCTGACGTACCGTACTATCCATACCAAATGTTGCTGTGGTAGAAGGAATTGAAAGGAGACGCTAAGAACGCGACTCGAAATGCACGATGGACGAGTTTTGCTCAGTTTCAAGCATTTTTCGAGTCGAGATCAGGGCTACAGCAGTCTCTCTGCGAAAGACCCCCCAAAAGGAAGTCTGTCGGCCAACTGTTCTGCCCGGTTCCACCCAGCCTCATTTGAGCGCTCCTTCTTCTGGAGCTTCTTCTTCAACAAGGGATTCTGAACGCCCATATCTCTCCATCTCTTCGGCGGCTTCACTCCCGTAGCCGACATTTCCTCCCATTTCCTCAATCCACGATTCTCCCATCGCTTCATGCGATCTTCAATCTCCTCAGGCTTTGGTCGCCACTTTGATCGAAGTACGCGGCGGATGGCCTCCGGTGTGATCTGAAAATGTTCGGCTAAGGTAGCAGTAGAGTAGGAAGCTGGATCCGAGGCGTGGAGGGCACGAATACCTTCGAGAGTATCTGGTGAGAGGCGCTTGCGTGGCTGCCATCCCTGCCCAGCGAATTTGCGGTCAAGAGCCGCCTTTTGGATTTGCCATGTCTCCTTCTTGACAGTCTTGTCTTTGGGAGGCGTTCGCGACGGCGCTGTGTGCTTCGAAGAGCCAGTGTTGTTTTCTTTCATCTTTGTAACACCCTTTGCGCCAACCGTTGCTTTGCTTCTCCTCTTCCCGTCGATGGTCTGGTTCTGTGCGGCCGACTTTGTTTCAAGTTCGTGAGTCATTGGCTGTTCAGCCTTCTGCTTCATCGACGGGCCTTCCAGCATTTCTATCTTATCCAACGCAGTCAACCTGGAGTCTGCAGCTGGTTTGTAGGTACCCGCTTCAATCCTTCTGGCCTTCCGAAGCTTTCGACTTGTAGTTTTGGATCCTAGCGCTGGTTTCATCGCCGACATTGGTTGGGCGTCCCCTTGCGTGAAGCGCTGTGATATCGCAGGGAGATGTAGAATAGGAGCGACTGGGTTGGCGACGTCGTTGCACGCGAGTTCAAGACCTGGATCTGGCAGACGGACTGAGTCGATGGTGCCGACTTGACTGATGACTTCTGTCTCTTCGCGTCTGCCAGGCTGCATTGTCTCGATCTCTGCATGCCACTCTCGATCGCCCTCGTCTTTGCGCTGGCTAGCCTCTGGGTCTCCTTGTGTCCCGGCTGTAGTCGCCTGGCTTGATCTGGCCGAGCCACCGGCACTCTGACTGCTGCTGCTGCTGCCCGGCTGAAATGACACGAAGCCATGGTCTGCGTGCGTGTGTGCGACCGTGGCAACGTGTCGCGTGGGAGGTCGTGTGCTGAGGGCTCGGGAGTGCTGGAAGAAGCGCTGGGCTCGATGTCGACGAAGATCGATGCCAGCGAGCTCTTTCACAAGTGTCTCGAGCGCTCTTGTCGAGCAGGAGCACCGATGAAGTGTCGATGTCATCGTTGTTGTAGGGTTTGAAGCAGCAAGCTGGGCCTGCTGAGTGCAGAAATCAACATGAAGGCCGTCGAGGTGGCCGGGAAACATTTGCGGAGACTCGGGCATCTCCGCGTCAGGACAATCTTCACCTCGGAGCTGCTTCCTGCTTCACGCTTCTAGCTGGTCTTTTCGTCTTCCTCTCCTTCGTGGCAGATCGTTGTCATTCATGGTCCTCATCAACACGAGGACATGCCTACGATGCCAGTTTCGCGAGGTCCTCTGCCGCACGCAGCGCCGCCAGTCGCCACGCATTCAGTGCCGCGAGTTTTCCAGCAGTCGACGGGTGTGCCAGGACGCGAGCGATGATGTGTTACTGAGGCAAAAGCCATACTACTGGAAGCATCTTAACGAAGGGGAAAGAGTAGTCGGCAAGCCAGGGAGAAGGCAAAGAGTGGTGTCTGAGGGTCTTTCCACCACTTCTTTGGGCAGACCTTCCAACGTTATAGTGTTCCGGGACTTGAAGGAAGAGCCCAGCAAAGCAGTTTCAACGCGAGAACACGAGAAGCAGTCTTACAATCACGAGGACGATCCGCCCCAAAAGGCCAGACTGAGCGCCCAGGATATCGAGCATGCGATTGCAGCTCGCCATGCTGCTCCTAGAGATGAAGAAGTCCACGCATCAATAGATGCCCTTCGTCCGGACGAGACAATCCAGAGTCAGCGTGACTTCGATAGAATGCAGAAGGTCCTTTCGAAGAGTTACACTTTCCAGCAATTGTCGCGTTATCTGGCCAGGTCGTTACAAAATGCCACATCTGCGGTAAAGTCGAAGAATGTACGACGTCTCGAAGTCTCTCAATGGCAGCCTGGCCAGACGCCGCTGCAACAGCGCAGGAAGCTTGTCGTCAACAAAAGCTCGGCAAGTAAAAAGTCCGTCTTGGTAGATCAAATCCTGCGCCTAGTATGGCACGTCACTGTTCACAGCGAAGCTCAAGAGGTCGGCGAGTTTGAGATCAAAGTGCAGCCATGGCAGCTATCCATGCTGTTCGATCTTGTCGACAATGGCAGGCCGCTCTATGAGAGTCTGATCGGCTCCAGGATTCTGCTTGAGGCCTGCGAACTTCACTCGTGGCCAGAAGACAACACGCTGAGGATTACTGGCCGTCGGCAGGACACGGAAGAGATCGCCCGCCAGCTGAAACTTGCATTATTGGGTGGTGATCGCCTGATCTTGGATCTCAAGGTGTTCGTGCCACTCATGATGAATGATGCACATCGGAATGACCTGAGCAAGATCCTGTCCGATGAGAACATCCGGCATATATCAGAGCTGACCAAGACTGTCCTCGAAGTCCGCGAGAATGGCGTTATGCATATCTATGGCCTACAAGAATCGGCTCGAGGTAATGCTCGGCGATTACTCGTGGCGCTTCTCGGATTGTCAGGACCGTGCTCGCACTCTCAGATATTCTCCGTGAACGATACAGCGACTGGATGTGGCGATCTTGTTCCCAAGCATTTGCCACTAACAGCCACAGCTGCCAGTCAGAGCAGTGGGCTTCATCGACGGTTCGACGATTTCGAGCTTGGTCGTTTGACGATTCAGCAAAGCGTAATCGAACTCACTCGAAATACCTTTCAGGACCGAGCTGCCGCGACGAGTACTGGAGACGCCACATTGCGGGAGTCTGAAGAATCTGCGATGCAGGTACAACCCACTGCCAAAGCCCTTTCTTCACACCTTGACCATCTTCCTGAGCCGTCGTACATTGTACCAGGTACACGGCATTGTCCAAAATCTTACTGGCGCGATCAGATCCAGGTAGATGACTGGGAAGCGGAATATTGCTTAGTGTTGTCAGAGCGGCATTCTGATAGCCAACCGACGAGACAGAAGAAGAAGAAGACTACCTTGCAACGCAAGACTACTGATGATTCGAACAAGGCTGTCCTTCAGCGAGCGGTGCCAGGCATCGAGCCCCTTCTTTCACACTTTGATACAACCCATATACCTCAAGTGCTTCATCGAAGATCGAACGACAATCGCGGTTCTCGCAGCACCTTCGACCCTCGCACGCCGTATCTCAGTGCACACTTTGTACCGTTCACTTCGCACACACCATCTGCCACCCTACCCAGGCTTGAGATGCGCTTCAGAGTGCTGCCTCCTACTGATCAAAGTAGGGACCGCAGACTACTGTTGACGAAAGTCAAAGCGGTCCTTGATACGCAGGCAGTCATGGTACCACTGGCGCACTGTTCAGGAGACGTGCGCTTCTCAAGGAGTTCCTCATTGCTTGTCGATATAGGGGCAGCAAGACAAGATAGCGCCATTCGTACCTTCATGCACAAGCTGCAAGACTCTGTCGACGCCGGCGAAGGCTCCCTGAGTGCTCCTCCTGAATTGAGGTTCAAGCTGCCCCGTTGGCTCGTCAATGGTGATGAAGGCACAGGAATGACCACGAACGATGTGGAAGTGCCATACCTCTTTGAACGATTTGAGCAGACCCAAAGGATGGTGTTCACAGCACAAGAGAGTCACGATTCATCACCGATCCTTGACCAGGACATTCTGAGCGGGCTGGGTGCACTGTCTGACAACATGTTCCTCGACTATCGCGAGATCGAGGGCGGTGCAATGCATGGGAGGTCAACGAGTCTGAGTGTTCGAATGGGACAGCCGATGTTCGGGGGAGCCGCAGACACTACTAGCACACAATCCCAAGAAAGCATACCGGCGGCCCCAGGCGAGCCGCATGTGGATACCGCGAAGATGACAGGCAGCTCAGCAGTTCCAGGTACTGATTCGAATGCTCGACTCGGACGAACAGCCGGCAATGTTGGAGCAATCCATGAGCCATCTCAGTCCATGAGTGACGTTGAGCGTGTAGACCAGATCACAGAAGGCCCTCAGAAGACCAGCTCATCACTTGCGCTTGCCAGCGCAGCTTTACACTTTGCAAGTCTATTGACACGTGCTAGCTCAGGGTCGCTACTGCACATGAGTGAGAGTAAGTGAGTCTTCAGTCGGTAAATAATGGCCATAAGATGTATCTCAATGCTGTCAGCAGACCATTCAATGACCATCGCGTGATTCAGCAACATCAAGATTTCAGGTTGCTTGAATGTGCATCGTGCAATAAAGCTTGTGATCGATCATATCAGTCAGAGGGCGTACATATGATATGACCGTTCCCCTTCATGGCGGAGGCCACTATAGTGGACTGCTGTTCCCATGAATGTCCTTCAAATTTCCATTGTTGCCAGCTCTCACCTGTGAGTCGAGCGGCAAAAGTGGGGCACCCCGCGGGTCCGTGCCCAGAACGCACCTTCGTGGATAAAACCCTCTCTTCCTCCTCCGACCTTTCTTAAAAACCTCGTCCGCATCATACCGAGATCCAGGCGCTCTCATCTGAGTGAGTACCTACACCACAAGAGCATCACCCTCGTGGCGTCCGCAACTAACAGAGGAGCACAGTCACAATCCTCCACAGTACTTTCCATCTTCCAGCAACCTACCACACAACACCGCCAATACCGACACCATGGGGTATGTTGCACTACCACCATCAGCAAGCGCCTGAAAGAGCAGTGACTGACCACAATGCAGTAAGGAAAAGACTCACATCAACGTCGTCGTCATCGGCCATGTCGACTCCGGCAAGTCAACCACCACTGGACGTAAGCGCTCTCCCCTCTCTGCGACCGACACTGCAAATGGCTCACACATCATACAGACTTGATCTACAAGTGCGGTGGTATCGACAAGCGTACCATTGAGAAGTTCGAGAAGGTGAGTAACGCCCGACGCACCGCCTTTCGCACGCATTTTCGCTGCCTATTGTGGTGGGAGGGGCAAAATTTGGTGGGGTGCGAGAATTTCAGCGCCCACTTTTCTGGGGACTCGCGCCATGATCTCATGCATCACCGCCAAATGCTCTCTCACCACGATATTGCATACACCACGCCAACAGCATGATCCTGACCCTCACAACCCTTTACACATCGCTTGAAACAGCTTGAACACGACTCTGACAATCTGCTACAGGAAGCCGCCGAGTTGGGCAAGGGCTCCTTCAAGTACGCGTGGGTGCTCGACAAGCTGAAGGCCGAGCGTGAGCGTGGTATCACTATCGACATTGCCCTCTGGAAGTTTGAAACGCCTAAGTACTATGTCACTGTCATCGACGCCCCAGGTCACCGTGATTTCATCAAGAACATGATCACTGGTACCTCCCAGGCCGACTGCGCCATTCTCATCATTGCCGCTGGTACTGGTGAGTTCGAGGCCGGCATCTCCAAGGATGGCCAGACTCGTGAGCACGCTCTCCTCGCCTACACTCTGGGTGTGAAGCAGCTCATCGTCGCCATCAACAAGATGGACACCACCAAGTGGTCCGAGGACCGCTTCAACGAGATCATCAAGGAGACCTCCAACTTCATCAAGAAGGTCGGCTACAACCCAAAGACCGTCCCATTCGTTCCAATCTCCGGCTTCAACGGCGACAACATGATCGACGTTTCCAGCAACTGCCCATGGTACAAGGGCTGGGAGAAGGAGACCAAGTCCAAGGTTACCGGCAAGACCCTTCTCGAGGCCATCGACGGTATCGACCCACCATCGCGTCCATCTGACAAGCCCCTCCGTCTGCCACTCCAGGACGTGTACAAGATCGGTGGTATTGGCACGGTTCCAGTCGGTCGTGTCGAGACCGGTGTCATCAAGGCCGGCATGGTTGTCACCTTCGCCCCAGCTGGTGTCACCACCGAAGTCAAGTCCGTTGAGATGCACCACGAACAGCTCACCGAGGGTCTTCCAGGTGACAACGTCGGCTTCAACGTCAAGAACGTCTCCGTGAAGGAGATTCGTCGTGGCAACGTCGCCGGTGACTCCAAGAACGACCCACCAAAGGGCTGCGACTCGTTCAACGCCCAGGTCATCGTCCTCAATCACCCAGGTCAGGTCGGTGCCGGTTACGCTCCAGTCCTCGACTGCCACACCGCCCACATCGCCTGCAAGTTCTCCGAGCTCCTCGAGAAGATCGACCGTCGTTCCGGCAAGTCGATTGAAGCCTCGCCAAAGTTCATCAAGTCCGGTGACGCCGCCATCGTCAAGATGATCCCATCCAAGCCAATGTGCGTGGAGGCTTTCACCGAGTACCCACCACTTGGTCGCTTCGCCGTCCGTGATATGAGACAGACCGTCGCTGTCGGTGTCATCAAGTCTGTCGTCAAGGTATGTTCTCACCAAATGTTAATCACATTCGGACGTATGCTAATTTCTTTTAGGCTGAGAAAGGCGCCGGCGTAAGTAACACTCATACACGTTTGACGCAATTCGATACTGACAACCATCACAGAAGGTCACCAAGGCCGCCGTCAAGGCTTCCAAGAAGTAGACGGGTCCATGACTCACTTCGGCTTCTGCTTTTGTTTCTTCGACAAAAAGCGGGTGTTTGTTGGGAGCGGGCATTGTTTGAGCCTCTTTTTCTCTGCTCCACAGGGACGATAGCAGGCTTTTCTTCCCTGCCGTCAGCTCCGGTCATATCCTGTTCTAATCTTGCATGATGACGAGCTCGCGTTAGCCTTTGGTCGAATCGGGCAACGACGAGTGACTGCTCAAACGACGACCACAATTTCCTTTGTTACGGCATGAGATCACGAAGCGGAGACGACGGCGGTTTTGCGATGGATGGCAAAAGTCTAGAGCAGACTTGGCCTGCCGATAGCTTAGGTTTCTACTCCTTCAAATGAAAGCTATCAAGGAGTGCAACCATGTCTCGTGTCATATCATGCTCGTGTTGTAGTGTCAGTCATATGGTGCCCGTGCCCCTGCCTCGGTCTTGCTCTTGCGGAAAGCTCAAGGCAACTTCCGATTCCTTAGCAACATTGAACCTCACTCAACATCCGCCATGACATCTGCTCATGACCCCAGTCACATCGCAGGTTGCGTACTCGACACCTTCAGCGCATTGCCACAGAAGTTCAAACCTCGCGTTCTCAAAGATGGTCGCCGTGAATGGGTGCCGCTCGCCGGCATTGTGCTCAGCACAGGTAAAGTCGACAGGCACTCGTGGTGACTCGATTGCGGTAGCCAGCTAATCCGGTGCTCCTCGTAGGACAGGCCATGCACCTGGCACTTCCACTCGCCCGCTAACGTGCGCCGCGCTCGCAACTGGCATGAAATGTCTTCCGCAGTCCAAAGTTCCACTGGCTAACGGCAACGTCCTGCACGACTGGCACGCCGAGGTCCTTGCTATCAGAGCTTTTAACGCTTGGCTGGTCGACGAGTGTGCAGATTTGGCAAGGAAAGGCATGGGCAGCGAGGGAGCTTGGCTACGGTGGCGGGCAAGAGCAGGAGACACGAGCAGGTATGAAGGAGGTGGGCCGCCGTTCGCGTTGAAAGAGGACGTGAGAATACACATGTACTGCTCGGAAGCGCCTTGCGGGGATGCTAGTATGGAACTTACCATGGCAGAGCAGGACGATGCGACGCCATGGAAAGAGCAGCCTGCGATCGCTCCCGATACTGGTGAGATGGAGATGCTGGGCAGAGGCAACTTTGACAGGCTTGGAATAGTGAGGAGGAAGCCCGCCAGGCCAGACGCACCCATATCCTTGAGCAAGAGCTGCACGGATAAGATCGCTATGAGGCAGTGCACAAGTCTCCTCTCCGCTTTGACAAGTCTGTTAGTACACCCAAATAATGTCTACTTGTCAACGCTGGTATTGCCAGAAAGCCAATGCGTACCCCGAGCAGTGGAACGTGCATTTGGCGCCAATGGCAGGATGGCACCTCTGGCCGAGCACCAATGGGCCGATGGCTACGCCTTCAAGCCCTTCACGGTACTCAGCACGACTCGAGAGTTTGCGTACTCCCGGAGAGGCACTACAGTCCCGCCAACGTCGAGCAACCTCGCCTGCCTCTATACGCCTCGCAAGCAGGAAGTCCTCATCAATGGTGCTCTTCAGGGTCGGAAGCAGTCAGATCCGAGAGGTGCGAGCTGCGCGAGCCGACGATTGATGTGGAAGAGTGTGCTGGATGTGGCAGTGTCGGCAGGCTTGCCTGTTCTGCACAGTCTGCTGAAGAAGAAAAGCTACACAGAAGTCAAGAAGAGCGATATGCTACAGCAGAGGGAGCAAGTTAAGAGGCAAGCGAGAGACAACGCATTGAAGGGATGGAAGCTTAACACCGGCGATGAGGCATGGGAGTTGCAGGACTTCTGACACTATCAGGATGATGAGTAAATCTGGATGAGGACGACAACTCTGGCGATGTCTTCGATACTGCTGCGCTCGTAGCTAGAGGTCCTGATCATTCTCCTTTGGTCCCTTTCTTGGCACTGCCGTTAGCCTCCGTTTCTTCGTCCGAGCCTCTGCTCTCCTCGTCTCGTTGCCTCTTCTCCATCTCAATATCTGGCGCTGGAGCGAACTTGCTCTTGGCTCGTATCGTCTTTCCTTTCCAGTAGAAGAGGAATGGCATAGGAATAAAGCACGCAGCAAGACAGCCGAGGAGGGTTTCCGCGAAGTTGACCCCCATGCCTGCAGCAAATTAGCTCAGTTCAGGTGATACTGGCACAGTCCGGTACATACCTTCGAACATGTAGTATGCGAATAGAGGGAAGACGGCTCCAAATATAGACCTCATAATGGTGTTGGCGGCAATTGCCGAGGCCGCAAACATCAAGTAGGCATCGATAATGTAGTTGAGACAGCCCATAAAGACGGTGTAAATGCCGAAACCAAGACAAAGTCCTGAAAGAGTTGGGACGATCCACCTACACAGAAGGGCGTTAGCTATGCTGAAGCAATGTCTTTGACAATGCCTGTTACCCTTCGGAAAAACTCACGGGATGCTGTTGGTGTATCCAGTCCAGCCAAACCAGAACAGGCCAATTGTGAAAGCCACGCCTACGAAGTCGATGACGTTAGTAGACGCCTCTTCGCAGAGAACACGATTTCCTCACCTCCGGCCATGGTTATAGGCATCCGCCACTCAGGAACAGGCACATTGTTGTTCGCCTCCAGCTTCTTCGCATATCTTGGAACGTCCCACACGATTACAGCGAGTCCAATGAAGACGCCAACAATCATTCCAAAATAGGGCAGTCCTGATATTCCAGGGGCGAAGCCGTGGATCTGGCCAAAGACAATGCCGAAGGCGGTAAGGGACAGATAGAGCAGGCCGTAGAGGAAGGACATGTACACCGTGACCAATAGAACGATCGGTTCGGTGAACAGAATCTTCAGAGGACCTACAAACAGAGGGGTGTTAGCCATACTCGAGAAGCACGTGGCAGTGTCTTAGACCATAGTGAGGGTAGTGGTGGAGTAAAGCGCCCCGTGCAGCGCATGCCTCGCACACTCCACTAGGTCTAAGCCACTGCCCGATGCCTGGTATTCTTCAGAAACGTACGGGCGATATTTTTGACAGCGAGCTCCCTTAGATCGACTTCGACTTCTTCCTGCTTGGCGTGGATGCCCCTGATTTGGTCAGTCTTTGCTGAGTACGTCAGAATGGTTTCAACAATACCAGTTTCTTGTCAGTCTTCGTAGCTCGGCGGCCTTGCTAACCAGAATGACTGGACCATATGTCTCATCTTGGAAGAGCAATGCCACAATGCTGGCGGCGAAACCTATCATAGCCGGGATATATGCGACCCAACGCCACCCTAAATATGAGCTCGAGATGAAGCCTCCGATGAATGGGGCCATCAAGGGCCCACAGATGATCATGGCGCCAAACAGCGCTACCGCGAGGCCTCGATACTTGTTGCTGTACATGTCTGCGAATACGGCACCGCAAATTGCCAAGGGGGCACTGCCGAAGAAGCCGCCCTACACATTGAGTCAGCCATGTCTATGCAAATTTGCAAGGCGCATATGCTTCCGCGTGACAGAAATAGCAAATGTTATGCTCTCTCATCGACGCTTCCGAGGCCACTCCAAAGGCACAGCAAAGTCGTCCGAAGAGACTGCTCAGCCGGAGCGAGACCATGCTAGCTTCACTACCACGGAGGGCATTGCCATGTGTTTGTGACTTACGAAGAAGCGACAAATCATCAAAGTCTGCACGTCCTTCGCAACTGCCACGCCAATGTTGAACACACCAAAGGCAAAAGCAGCAAATATGACTGGAAGTCGTCTGCCGTAAAGCTCCGACATGGGGGCAAACACGACCGGTCCAACAGCGTAGCCTGATGACTATCGTTAGCAAATATGTAGCAAGGGACCGCCTTTGAGCTGACCCTGAAATCATCCCCCCGTGGAGGTTCTTGCTTATGACCTACCCAAGACGAACAACGATGTCGCCAAAGTGACCACCTCGCGACCTATCTGAAATTCTGCGCCAACGTAGGTACTCGCAGGCGAGAAGATTGACGATGCAAGAGTCGCGGCGAGCGAGTCGAAGATTAGAATAGCTGAGATGATGAGCTTCTTCTTTGTCGGCCAGTTCTGGGCATGACGGAGATCTTCGTGGCCTGGAAAAGTCATATCAGCGCTAGTCAGTTTGGGTCGCCTCGAGTCGAGAGCCAGGATGCTATACCGTCAAACTCGACAACGTATTCTTCTCTGTCGGGGAGAGGTGGGGGAAATGGCTTGTTGCCTCCAAAAGATGGCAACTCAAAATCCTCCGCTTGATAGGGCTTCCTGCTTCCCACGGTCTGGATGTGCTGCAGGCGATGCTCGGTGATTCGTTGGATCGCTGTGGGATGACGGTCCAGGTAATGCCCAATCTCGCTTTCTCTTCTTGTAGACAGCCTGTGCGCCGCTGACGTGGCATTGGATGGACGGCGTGTAGACGGGATTGTGTTGCCGTCATTGTCGAGTGATGACCTTGACGAGACGGAAGCTTCTCTCTCCTCTGCTTCTTCTACTGCTTCTGGTCCTGCAGCGCCCGGCCGTGCTGCTGATTGATGTCTGGGGCGCATCTCCTCATATCTGGCACTGATGTCGTTGGAGGGGTCATAGCTTCGGAAGCGCACTGGATCAGAATCTCGCTCTGCGTTGACAATATCCACATCCTCGACGTTCATGTTGGACGGTCGAAGCTCGCCAAGAGCTCCAATCGCACTCCTCGACCGCTCTCGCAACGCGTCCTGGATGGTGGTCCCGCGATCGATTGCCAGATGTGTGCTTGCTGTGTGCGAGAATGGAAACAGGAGATGACGTGGCCTGGCCACTTTTTATTAATCAGAGCTGCATGGCGGCATAGCTGACACTGCATACATGTAGGGCCGTTTTGCGAGCGCAGATAGAGTTTGCGCGATCTACATGTATGTACGTCAGGACTCACTGTTGACGGCGTTAGGTGCGGCTGCAATCCTTCTAATCGCCGAGCAGCGAGACGTCTCCGCCGTCTCGTAGAAATGTCCAACAATGCATCTCACCTGTCCGAGCTCTTGCGAGGCACATCTTACGAGGCACAATTCCTGTACACTCAACATGCATGGAAGACATTTCCCACGGCAGGACAAGCCAAGCTCATCCGACTGTGCTGCCGTGCTTCATGTCGTCTCACTGGCTCCCCCGAGAACAATGCGCGCGCCACTTTCTGTCCAACAGTAGTGGAGAGGGTATGGCAAGGAAGCAGTCGGGACATGAAAGAAGGAGCGTGTTGGACATGACACCAACCTGATGTGGAAAGCGCGAGCTGACCAAGCCATTATTTCAGTCAACGATCCTTGGAAGTGGCAGGCATTACCTGCACTGCAATGCCATGCATGATGCATCAGCTCCTCGTTCAATAAGCACGTGGCGCAACAGAGAGGACGGTTCAGTGGTGGGCATACTTGTCCATACGGCTAGAGTACTTTCATCGTCAGGCTACTTTCTTCCTGTTGCCACCAGTGCAGCGCCATATAATATCCCAGGTTCGCTTGGTGCCATCTCCTTCGTCTTTTCCAGCATAAGCTGCCTCAGCCGCTCCATCTCACCTTGCGAGAAATCCTTCACGAGGTTGATCATCATCGGCATCTTCGTCGTGAGCAGGTCCAAGAACGGCTCATAGCGATCGAACGACATCTCGACCTGAACATCCTCCGAATTCACATCCCTGAACCCAGCCTTCTCGAGCTCAACCTTCATTGCGGGCGCACTCGTCCACTCTTTCGGCAGTTCCGGGAGTGTCTTGTCAGGTCGGATGACAGAGACCAGTTTCATGATGTCCATCCACTGGTTGCCTTTCCATGACGAACACCCAAGCACGCCTCCGGGCTTGAGGACGCGCCGACTTTCAGTCAAGCACTTCTACTCCTATATTAGTGTATGCCTACGATAGTCACCGAGAGGCGCGTATTCAGCACACCATCCCGAGACATGCAATCGCAGTGTCTATCGAACTGTTAGACATACTCTGCAAACGTACCTGAGGGTCTGGTGTCATGAAGAAGACCCACCCAGCCGTCAAATGAGATTGACTGTCGTCTGGGATGCCTTTCAGATCCATGGCGTCAAGCACCGAGACCGAAACTCGGTTCCAGGGTGATGCTGGATCCTTTTGTAATTCTTCCTGCTGGACATTCTTGACTTGTTCCACCATGCCTGGCGCAAAGTCTGTGGCCGTGAGGGTGCAGGATTTGGGTAGTGTAGGGCCGTATTCTTCAATAATGCGTGAGATGATGGGACCTGGACCAGTGCCATCGTCGAAAATCCCACTTGCCTCTGAGAAGGGCACGAGCGCATTTAGTCGATCTAGGATGACGCGAATTGGTTTCGCGCTTGTCCCGACAGTCAGCTTCTTGTAGACCTTCGCCATCTCGCCCCAGTCATCGCCGGTGTGTTCATCCAGTCTTGCCATGTTGACTGGCTTGAATTGTTGGTGTCTCGCAGTGATGGAAGAGAGATGAGCTAGGATAGCAATGGGTTTGCTTCGAGCTGTACAGCAGGGTCTCATCATGGATCTACAGGAATTTGGGTTCTAGCAGGTCCCGGCGAAGGCCATCATATATATCACATAGCAACAGTGGTGCCAGACGACTTCTTGCCGCGCCGGAAGGATTTTGTGCCACGTGACGAGCTGAAAGGACAGTATTCGGAGACATTTAAAAACCCTAGCAATGCCTTGCTTGTGTTGGCATGAGTGTATCGCCACATGAGGTAAGAGCGAGGCGGACAGATCGAATCGCTTGGACCATGTTCAGTGATCGCGTGGACCAAATGGACTACTCGCCATGTGAAGGATGCGACCCACCTGCATCGCATTCAGGGTCCCGGGGCATGCACCTAAGCTGGGCTGGAGACGAAGTATGTCGCCGGCCTGTGTGTCGACTGTGCTTCCGGCGCGTAGTCGTGAATCAGACATATGGCGACGCGCTACAAGCTCGACCGCATCTGTACGTCCTTGCTAATCAGTCTCACGCTAGCGTCTTCAACCAAAGGCCTTTGCTTCAATAATCAGTCGAAGCGCTCGGCGGTGTTCTACTTTGTCACTTGCCCTCGGTGTGCTACCGAACCATTGCACGTGCCTTGGGAGTCGGCTGAGCGCAAGTATCTGGGAACATTCATTTTGCAAGTACATGCCGTACGGTACATTGAGAGTGCGTGAGTATTGTTATCCAAATAGCCTCGCAGCTTCGATCTCAGACCGAGTGCCGCGGCCGAAAGTGACGCTGTCTGAGGACGATCGTCTTTTATCCTCGAGCTCCTCGCCTAGATTCTCCTGCGTGAGTTGTAATCGTTGCGGGACAGATGCACACGGCGGCACAGCATCAGTATGGAGGTGAAATCTACATCGGTCGTATTCGTACGGTTCGAGCGGCCGATCGGGCATTGGAGCATCAGCGTAGTACAGTGCAAGGTCAACGAAGAAATCCGAGGGAAGCCTATGCTGCCACTTCTCCCTGTACAAAAGGATGTCAGTTACATTCGAGTGCCTCGTGGCTTTTTCTCAGCGACCAGTGTCCAAGCGGATATGCAGCGCGGATGTGCTTCGAATTTACTCACAGGTATGGCCCTGCATCCGACTTGGCGAGGAACCAGTTTATAACAATGTGGCACAAGGGATTTGGCCTGTGCGTGATTTCCCACAGATGGTGTATGGTCGCAACACTTATCGGCACAGACGCGGCCTGTAGGGTATCAACAAATGCGTCTGTCGTTGCGTTCTGCAAGGCGACATCCGTGATGCTGTTTGCGAAATCCCACAGGTTTGCAATCTTTACCTGCTCTTCAGCCTTGCTGCGGGACTGGCGTGCGTCTTCTGAGTCCATCACGATGACCCTTCTGCCGTATGCGTATTGCAGGTATGCCTGAAACACCTCGGTGTCCAGGGAAGGCATACGCAGCACTCTTCGACCTTGCTCAGTCAACGTTCTGATGAACATTATTTCGAAGTAGTCGTTTCCTTGAGTCAATACTTCGACATCTACCAGAAACTCTTTCTGTTCGAAGCCGACAAGGATGACGAACTTGTCATCGCTGATCTGAGGCGAACCCTGCGTTTCCATCTCAGTTTTGGGTGGATGGGCATCCCTAGTGCCGCATGGTCAGTGAAGCGGGCCGAGACCTGATGAATGGCACGTACGGCTGACGGTTTCTTAGGAGTGAAAGCATTGCGAAGAGGAGCCTGTAAGTCCTGAACTTCTGCTGAGAGCCATACGCGTGGTGATACCGATGCTGTCGTGGGCGGGCAATGGCCTGGGCTGCCATCCCAATCCGGGCCAGGCTCCTTTGTGTATGCATCGAACATGATACGAGATCGAGTTCTTTATCCATAGCCATCGTGTCAGTGCACCTGCGATAATGAATGCCAGAACAGCAGAAGATGGGCCGATGCTCACGAGACAGGGTTGTCCTAAGCAGAAGGCTCTGCTACAGCTGAGTATCTCAGCGCCATCCGCCAACTCTCCCTTCATCCCACCGGCCTTTCCTTTCTCTCCTCAAGAAGGCAGTTTTTCTCCTCTCCTTGACACCCCGCACAAAGTCTGCAACCTCGCGATCGCTCGCAACGCCATCCTCTTCCAGCCAGCTTTCCTCCACGCCTCTCACCAATAGATCCTGCTCTTGCACGCTAGCATTCAGCCTCTGGTACAGTGCCATTGGCGAAAAGTCCTTTAAAGCATCCTCAGTCTCGGCGATCTTCTGACGATGTGCCTGCTCCAAAGCTCGAAGAGCTAACAAGCGTTGTTGCGTCTGAGATCGTAGGGTACTAAGCTTTTGCTCGAGCGCAAGGACGTTGTTGGAAAGCTGTAGATTGGAGTTGATGATGGGCGTCAAGTAGTCTTCCGATGCACAAACAGCGGGATGTGTGGTTGTAGGGCTCGACAAGAATGCTTGTTGCAACGCTGGAGTGGACAGAAAGTGATGCAAGTCCTGCGTGCTCTTGTCTTTGAGACTCTCTGGCAGCCAATTGCTCTCTACTGCCGGAATGGATGGTTGTGTCTGCGCGTGATGATGATGATGATGCTGCTGCTGGCCATACTCCTGAGTCGCATCCAGCTCCAAAGGCTCGTGATATGCTTGGCCGGGAGGCGGCGGAGGCGGCTGCGAGTACCTGCCGGGAGTGGATGTGGCCAGTGGTTTGGGTGGTGGTGGCGGTGGCGGTGGTGGTGGTGGCGGCGGGGTCGAGGAGTCCAAGCCGGGTGCCGGTGGTGCTGGATGGGTGTAGGACATGATCAGTCGTGAGGCTGCATTCGGCCAGTCGTAGAGTCGTAAAACGTCGTCTCAATGCCGCATGCCGTCTGCCGCGCGAATGACTGACATGTGCAACATGCAGGTGGAGACTGACACGACTGAGTCCCCCACCCTGACGTTTTGAGCCCTGGGCGCGGCGTGGCTGCTGAGTGCTGACGACCAGCTGTGCACACCTGCAGGCTGCATCACATCACCTCACCAGCATCTCCCTGCCTTGCGCCCGTCAAGCTTCCAGGTTCACGCTGTTGCAGTAAGCACATCTCGCACAACACTTCACTGCACCACACCACCCCATCGCACCCCTATCACGCCGCCGACACCACATCATCAGCGTCAGCATGCACCGCTCTCCACGGTAGCTCATGGCCTGCAATGCGACGCCGGAAGAAAGACAGAGACAGCCGCTTGCGTGACGCTGCTACAGCTGGAGCACTGCGCAGAGAGACAGAGCCCGAGTCAGCATGAGTGGCCCGAAGAAGGCCGCCGCGGGGTGGGGCTCCGTCTTCTCCAGCGCCATCACGAACCTCGAGTCCCGGCTGGACAACATCCTCGCAGACGAGAGCGAGCTTGCTGCCAAACAGCGCCTCAAGGCTGAGAAGCAGGCCACGGGAAGCAGATCGCGCGCAAACTCTGGCCGACTCGCAGCTCCACCGTCCAACGCATCTGGCCCGCGCTCTAGAGATGCCTCGAGGACACGCGTCAACGATCGACTGGCAGAGAGGCTGGCAAAGGCGACAGCCCAGAAAGCTCCTTCCAGAGTCGCGACCCCTGTGACCGATGCGGACAGTGTCAGGACCAGCGGAGAGGTCCAGCGCTCAGCAGACATTGCCAGACCAGCATCCGATATCGAGTTGGCTGGGCGAAACGAAGACCAGCAAGGCGGATCCGCTGCCGTGGAAGCTGTCCCATCACTCGATGTTGCTGAGCGACCTGCAACGAGTGAAGATGTTGCCCTGGCTACTTCGTCTCTTCCCATCAACCCGGCCAGAATTTCCACAGAAAGCACCCGCGCCTCTGTCGAGCACGATAGGAAACAGCAACCTACCGCAAGATCCTCGTCAGATCTGCCCAATGGCGACAGCAGCGTTGCCAAAAGTGCAGCCGAACTACAGGCGGACATAGAAAGAATGCAGTCCGATCATGCTGCTGTCGAATTTCAGCGACAAGAAGAGATGAATGTCTACATGGAACGTATCGATGCGCTCCAGGCGAAACTCACGTACTTGGCCAACGAGACTGTGGCTGCCGCGAAAGAGGCCAACGCTTCTGCAAGAGCTGGGACGCTAGAAGAGCAGATCGCCGAAAAGGACCAGCGCATAGCTTTGTTGATGGAGGAAGGCGGGAAGCTCAGCAAGAACGAGATGAAGCACTTGCAAACCATTAAGAAGTTGCGGAGCAAATCCACTGATGACGAGAGGCGCAATGCCGAGCTGAAGAAGAAGCTTGAACGTGCTGAGAAAGCAGAGGTTGAGTTGAAGGCTAAGCTACGTAGAGCTGAAACGACCGAGCGACAAGCGAACGAGAAGACCAGGCAGATTGCGGCGATCGAGAGACAGATCGAGGAGCTCAGAGTGGACCGCGAGAACGCTGCGGATTTGGTTCGAAGCCTGACGACACAGCTTAAGGAAGCGAAAGATCGAGCTGCGAAAGCGGAGAGCAGCAGCAAGTCTTCAGAAGCGGATAAAAACAAAATTGCCGAATTGCAGAATGAGCTCGAAGATGCTCAGATCGAGAAGAGGTTGGCTGAAGACAGAGCAACATCGGAGATCAAGAAAATGAAAGACGACGCTCAGCGGCAGGTGGAGCGCTTTAGCGTCACAGAACTCGAGCTCAAGAACGAAATTTCTGGACTGGAGTCGAGGCTCGAGGCGATGAGAAGCCGAGCTGAAGAAGCAAGCAGTTCTGGAGGGGCCACAGATGGAGAGAGCAGTGTCAAGCTGATGCGTCAAATCGAAACCCTTCAGAAACAGTATGCGCTTGCCAAAGGAAATTGGGAGACCATTGAAGGATCTCTCAACGCTAGGGTCGCAGCTCTCGAGAAGGAGCGTGACGACGTGGCTAAGCGAGAGAGCGAGCTGCGAAAGAAAGTAAGAGATACATCGAACAAGGCTCGCAAGGCTGAAGATGAGCTGGAGAGCACCTTCGACAGTCTGAAGACGGTGGAGCAGGAGCTTTCCAGCCAACAAGCTCAGCTTGTGACACTGCAATCACGGCTCGAAGAAGCACAGGCGAACCACAGCGACACAAAGGCAGACTTCGACAAGCAGCGGAAGCTGTGGGAGGCGGAGTTCGCACAACGCTTAGAGGAAGAGAAGCTCAGATGGCGAAGAGAAATGCTAGGCTCTAGTGCCAATGCGATGAACTCACCTCGCACGGAATCACTGGCAGCTTTTACCCGCAAAGGCTCAGGCACGGACATCACAAGTCGCAAAGCCCTATCACGCCTGACTTCCCATGAGCTAGTAACATTGCACACTGACCAGAGGCCAGTCAGTCGCCGCAGCTCTGCGGTGCCGCCGCCTGGATCTGCTCGTGCCGTCGCACCGCCCAGCGAACCATCACCATCGATCAGCAGGAGAGAATCGACCTTGTCCTTCGACACGCACAACATGCCGCCCACGCCGTCGATCGAGATTGGTGATCGTATCAGTGAGGATGGTGCCCACTCCGCCTCGCCTCAAAGGACCATCTACGATATCGTCAGCACTTCGACTGCGGGTCCTGGTGCTGGTCCATCGGTTCAGCTCGTAGAACGGATGTCCTCACTGGTTCGCAAGCTCGAGTCCGAGAAGGCGTCATTCAAAGACGAATTGTCAAGACTAAGTGCACAGCGAGACGATGCGAGGAATGAAGTCGTTGAGCTGATGCGTGAAGTCCAAGCGAAGCGCACTGGCGAAACAAAGGTTGCAGACCTGGAGCAAGAGATCAACACGTTGAAAGCACGGTACGATGCCAGTCTGGAGATGTTGGGTGAAAAGGAAGAGGAGGTGGAGGAGCTGAGAGAGGACGTGGATGAGCTGAAAAGAATATACAAGGACTTGGCTGAGCAGAAGTTTAGTACAGGCAAGTAGCGATATCTACTTTCTCCTCGACAGACACCCGTCATCGACAATTTCGGTGCTACAAACAGAAGGCTGTTAGCTACACTCGAGAAGCACGTGGCAGTGTCTCGGACTATGGTGTAAACGGTGGAGCAAGCGCCTCGTGCAGCACATGTTTCGCACGCTTCACTATGGCCCAAGCCGCTGCCCGCTGCCCCGTACCCTTCAGTAACCCTCATATCTCTCAACCAATATGGTCCAGTAAGCACATCATACTGTTACACGCTAGACCCGATTCGCATAATGATACACACTGAGCGATTTAGCAGGTTATCTGTGGTGCAGCTTCTCAAGCAAGCTGTTTGCGTGTCTTCACATCCCATCAGGCGCTGTTCGCAGCAGCTTCTCGGACTTCATTCTCCTTGTTATCCAGTTTGGCGGTGGTCACTCTTTCGAGAAGGACAACGAATGCTCGGCGCTTCTTCTGGTCATTGTCCTTGCCTGCCAAATGTGTCGTGCCTAGCTTGCTCCAGTGCTCTTCTAGCACCTGCTTCAGGTCCTCGTGGTCCTGTGGGAGTCCGAGAGCGCGAAGCGCGTCCTGCGACTTTCCGTCCACGAAAGGATAGGAGGAAGTCCAGGGCTCCAACCACTGCACTCTTCGAAGGAAGATGTCTATACCAGTGTCGCCGAAACCCTTGATCTCGTTCTTCAATGACTTCAAGGCCAAAGACGCGTCGTCTTCGTTATCACTCAGCGCCTTGCTGAGCGTTGTGCCCTCCTTGCCATCTGACGTGTATTTCTCAACTACGGTCTCTGCGAACTGACTTATTTGAGCCGCCGTCTTGTCTTTATGCTGAGTCTTGGCATCGTAGAGGGCTTGCGCGACCTTCTCTTCGCCAGCGTCTTTGACGGCTTGCGCACTTGTGAAGTCGTACGGGTCGTTGAGCACTGTACGAATCGCCCGGTGGCCGAGGCCGTGGCTGACTGGGCGAGAGAGGATCATGGCGCACATGAGCTCCTCGAATGGGTTGAGCGCGGATGAAGAATAGGTACGGTTGTTGGGATGCTGCTTGACGTAGTCCTTCTCGTTGTCCGGACGCAACAGCTCTTCGGCATCGGTGGACAAGAGGTAACGAAGCAGTTGCTCGTTGGACAAGTCGCTCTTGCTGGCACGGCCGCGCGCAGAGGATCGCGAGCCTTCGCGTGGTACCTTGGCGGGCTTCTTTGGCTCAGCAGCGTTCTTGCGCTTCTTAGTCGATTTGGTGCTTTCCCTTTCGATCTTCTTGGTCACGAGGTCCTTGGCTTTGATGCCGTTCTCGGTGACATCGTCTGAGCTGAGCTTAGCATCCTCAGTGGTCTCGCCTGTCTTCTCCTCGTTGGCGGCATTGGCGTTGGGATCTCCTTTAGCAGGCTGCGCATCGTGCTTGGGTGGCTCTGCGGTTTCAGTCCCTGGCGCGTCCTCTGAAGCTAGCGCGTCGTTCGTGGAGTTTACTGCGCTGGCTTCTGGCTCCGGCTTTGTGCTGGCACTGGCACTGCCCTTAGCAGCAGCCTTCTTCTTTGGTGACATGGTTAATTGTGTGGCGTGCAATGCTCTCTTATGTCTGGTAGTGCGACGATAACGAGCAAAGCTGACTGCACTTATGAGCGCGGGATTGGGTGATGTTTACATGTACAGTCGCAAACAGAAAGTAACAGCGCAGCCGCACATGCAAGCGTGAATCGAGAAAGAGGCTGTTACCGTTAGAACGAGACTTCGGTGACGTACATCTGGATCGAGGGCAGGCACAGCTGTTGCCATGCAGCGTACGTGTGAGTCGACTCTAGCAGCAGGTGCATGTGTGCAGCGGGAAGGCGCGACCTCGACAGTGGCATTGGCGCGAAGAACACAGGGCTGTGGACGTACTGTATGTCGCGTGAGGTGTGAAGACGGCAGGCGAGCTTTCACACTCTCGGCTGCTGACTCATGGACCACGTGTGTCGGAGCTCGCCGAGAATGATCAGCGTCGCCATCTCAGTCAATGCACCGCACTTCTATTCTGCCGAGGCTCTGGGGAGCCCAGACAGCGACATTTCCCATCGGTGCAGCACTGCATTATTACGCTGCGAAGAAAAGTGACCAGATATGGCGACTGAAGTCGTTGCTTTCGGGCTCCAATGCGGCCTCCATGTCTTCAGGCTTTCTTCGTAGCACTATCTCCCGCATGTGGGCAAGGCCACCAAATTTTGACGCTAACCTTATTAGATTGGATGCCTTAGGTGTCAAAGACTTGAGTGGCTTACTACGGGTCTGAAAGCTTTCCGTACTAAAGAGCCGGATTGTCGTATATAGAACACGAATTTTCTATAATATATAACGTACTTTACTACCGAGTGGGCTATACTACCGAGCAGGCCACTTTTACTAAGAACTATACTACTTCTACTTGAATTACGACGGTATCTTAATACGACGACATCCTATAGAATCGTTACTAGGAGGACAATTCCTCTTTAGATTCTTCGCTATCTAGTAAGTCTACTTAATAGATACGTACGTTATACCCCGACTCGCTATATCGCTTATAGCGTCGTAGCCTTAGTACTAGCCGAACACTATCTAGCGACTCTCTACTCACTTCCTACCTCCTAGTATCCTCTAGAGGTATTAATTACGACGCCTTATTAAAGGTTAGAGACCCTCTAGACTAAATATACTTACGCTTTCGTGCTTTTCGCTATATAAGGGCCTCGTTAGACTTACGTAGCTTACTAATCTCGCTTCGTATAAGAGCTATCTAATACACTACCTCTCTACTCCCTCTCTATTACCCTATTAAACGACCTTCCTCTTTCTACTACGCCTTTCTAAACCCGTAACGACGCTCTAAGACGTAATAATACCTATTATAAATCCTATCTCGTCGAAGTTATAGGTGTCCTAGTTAAGGATACTATACTTCTCCTTTATATTACGTATAAGTAAGAACTACCTCTTAATAACGTCTAGATCTTCTATTAGGGCTCGCTAACGATCGTATCTACGTATTATAGGAACCTTTAGCTCACGATACCGCCTAATGAACCTGTCTATCTAATTAAGACTAGCGGGCTTAAGACCCTTCTCTTATAGTAACGAATTGGCTATTACTCGTATACTAGCCTTTAATTTATACGAAGCGAGATTAGTAAGCTACGTAAGTCTAACGAGGCCCTTATATAGCGGAAAGCACGAAAGCGTAAGTATATTTAGTCTAGAGGGTCTCTAACCTTCGATAAGGCGTCGTAATTAATACCTCTAGAGGATACTAGGAGGTAGGAAGTGAGTAGAGAGTCGCTAGATAGTGTTCGGCTAGTACTAAGGCTACGACGCTATAAGCGATATAGCGAGTCGGGGTATAACGTACGTACCTATTAAGTAGACTCGCTAGATAGCGAAGAATCTAAAGAGGAATTGTCCTCCTAGTAACGATTCTATAGGATGTCGTCGTATTAAGATACCGTTATAATTAAAGTAGAAGTAGTATAGTTCTTAGTAAAAGTAGCCCGCTCGGTAGTATAGCCCGCTCGGTAGTAAAGTACGTTAACGTAAAGTACTAGTAAGCTAGGAATACTAGTAAGTATTACGGGCGAGAGTACTATAATAGGGTCGGGTAAAGATATATATAGTTACGTAAGCTATCTAAGAGAGCGTAAGAAGCGCGGGAAGATAAAGTCGCGCGAATCGAGCTAGCGGATACTAGCGGCCGCTAGCGCGCGGGCGTACGGCCGACGATACTATATTACGAAGTAGTTCATAAAAGGGCTATCTCGTAATAGTACCCCCCCTCCTCGAATAAGGAGCTCCTAAGACGTTTCTACGTTTAATACTCGGAGCGTATAGAGGGCTATCGCTAGTACTAATACCGGTACTAGTTTCGAGAGCTTTATCGAGGAAGCTATAGTTATACCGCGTTTATATATACGGTTCGAGGATTAGCGCTAGCCCGTATTAAGTTACCGGCTAATCGAGTCCGTCGAAGGTAGGCTTAGGTTTATCTAGGTATCGCTAGTAGAACGCGATTACGAGTTCTTTATATCTAGGTAGTACGGCTAACTACTTAGCCTAGCTCCGCGTACGATCCTTATAAATAACTATATACTATATATCGTTATACCTAATCTTAGAATCTACTAGATCCTCTACTTTATATTCCTCCGATACCTAGCCTTTACGTTTAACGATTACGGGCGCTAGTAGTAGTCTACGTTATCTAGGCATCCCTTCGGTTACTACGCGGCGTAACTTACTCGTATAGAACACGTTATAGATTTGTATCCTATCGCTAAGTTCCAGTTTATACGAGCGTCTACCTACGGCCCTAACGACTCGAAACGGTCTAAGGAACTTATAACCGAGTTTCTTACTTAGGCGTATAGTCTTAATATTACGGGTATCTAGTAGAACTATATCGTTAGGCTAGTAGGTAGGCGCTAGCGCTCGCCGAGTATTTACGGCTTTAGCCGTTCGTACTTACGTAAAAGTATATACGTCGCGTAGCTCGTCTAGGCGGTCGCGGCGTATAGACTCGAGTACCCGCCGTATTTATACTTAAGTGTCTTATATATTATTAACTAACGCGTTAGCGGCCTCGACGTTAGGTACTTCCCGAGCTATAACTTATAGTTTAGCTAGGCTACTAAACTCTATCCGCGGGTAGCGGCTAGAGTCGGTAAAGAATAGAGTTATTCCGGTACTTATAGACTTATAATTATTAAGGGTAAACTCGGCATCGGGTAGTAACTCGACCTAGTTATCTTGTTAATAGTTAGTATAGGCGCGGATATACTGTTCGAGTACTTAGTTTATACGTTCTAATTGCCTATCCGTTTCTAGATAGAAGGCTATAGAAAGATTTTAGTAGATACTAAGCCTTACGTAGAGTCTACGGAAGAGCGTACTAACGAATTACGTGCCTCTATCGCTTACGAGTACCTCTAGTAGGCCGTATACGGGGAATATATACTTATAGAACAAGGTAGCGGCGTGCTTAGCGTTTAAGTTATTAGTAGGGAGTAGTCGTACGCGTTTAGTTAGTATATCGGTAACTATTATAATATATTTATAGATTAGTCTAGTATCGGGATCTTTACTAGCGGGTAGGTCGACGATAAAGTCTACTACGATATACTTCTTTCGTAACCGGGCGTATAGTATAGGGATAGGGTGCCTTACTTTATTAGTCTTAATAGAGTCGAGCGCCTATATATTAGGTAGTATCGTACGTATCTTACGACGTTACTTACTATACTAGGCTAGAAGAGGTTTTACCTCTATAGTAGATTAAAAGTCCTTACTATAACTTAGTAGCTAGCTACTCTACTATTATAGTATTTACGTACTATCTAGGTACGGAGGTTCTGAAAGGCTAGGATATATAAGGCTTTATCGACGTATAGTCGATCCGCGATAATTTCGTAATCTAATACGGCGATCTTCTATTATTATAGCTATACGTTAGCAATCCCCTACTAGAGATCGGACTTTAGTTTAAGTATACGTATTGTTATAGGCCGGCTATTATATACTTCTATATATAGTTATTCTTTATATAACTCTGTTTACTCCCGTTCCTCTAGTAGCGTAGGTTCGTCTAACGGCTCTATACTTCCTTCGACAGGTTGCTCGTTACTAGGCGTCTCTTCGACTAGGACTCTACTATCTAGTCCCGAGTCTATATCACTACCTACCTCGGCGTCGTTTAGTTCTAGTAACGGCTATATTACGTCTCGCTAGGCGAGGCGGGTTAATCGCCGGGGGGTAGCGATATCGCTAGTATAGTAGTCTTCTTCTTTATCGTCCGAGTCGCAAATTAATAGTACTTAATAGTTTATTAGTAGGTCGTCCTATACTTATATAGCGAACTAAGTAACGATGTCTAGGTTATAGGGTTTTAGAATAGTCTATTATTAATACTACGTTCTAGTATCGTCTACCCCCGCCGGTATGTCCTAAGAGCGACAGGTAAGACTATCTAGTTTCGTTCCTTAGGCGCCCGGGCAATAGGTAATCTTAAAGTTGAACTAGGATAGGAACTTAGCCTCGCGTACCTAGCGCCGGTTAAGCTACTTAGTAGTTATAAAGTACTTAAGATTACGGTAATCGGTAAGTACCCGAACTAGCTTATCGTCTATAGCGCCGATAAGTTCCGGTTACTATACCTCGAACGCCTTAACGATAGCTAGTAGCTCTTTGTCGTAAATATCGTAGTTATATTCTTACGGACTAAGCTTCTTCGAGTAGAACGCTACGGGTCTAAGGACGCCGTTAATTATCTATAATAGTACCCCTATATTGACCTAGTTACTAGAGTCTATTTCTACCTAAATCTGCTCGCCTAGTTAATAATAGGCTAGTATACCTACTTGGCTAAAGCGCTACTTAAGTTTCTTAAAGGCTATATTATACTATTAGGTCTATACGAAGGGTAGCTTCTTAACTACCTTGCCGTCGACTTTACTCTTTTTACCTATCTTCGTAAGGTCTATAAGGTACGCGGTTACTTTAGAGAAGGCGTAGATAAACTTCCTATAGAATCTAGTAAAGCTAAGGAACGTAAGAACGTCCTTAACGTTACGAGGCACCTCCTAGTTTATAATAGCTTTAATCTTTATAGGGTCTATCTTAACGCCCTCCGTCGTAATAATAAGGCCTAGGTATTTAATTCATTTAACGTAGAATTTATACTTATCAATATCTACTAGTAGCCGTATATCTCGTAGTCTATATAGGACCTTTCGTACGTAAGCTCTATAATTATCTAAGGAGCCGTCCGTATAAATTAGGGCGTTATCGAGGTATACTATAGCGAAGTCGTCTAGGAATTCTCGGAGGATATCGTTAATCTTACGCTACTAACTACTAGAGCTATTATAGAGGCCGAACGGAAGGACCTTAAACTAGTATAACTTATATATATATTACGGGATAGTCCTTTTTACAAACTACCTTATAATATAGTATCGTTAGCCGTACGCCTACGCGCTAGCGGCCGCTAGTACCCGCTAGCTCGATTCGCGCGACTTTATCTTCTCGCGCTTCTCGCGCTCTCTTAGATAGCTCGCGTAACTATAAATGTCTTTGTCCGACCCTATTATAGTACTCTCGCCCGTAATAGTTAGTTACGCCTACCTACGAGTAGAGAGCTAATCTCTACGTACGATACCGAGACCGTACGAGACAACACGATAGTACTAGACCGTACGATCAATTCGCGATAATAGAGAACGCCGACGAGGCCTCTCGACGCCCTCCCCTACGACCTTTAAGTATACGACCTACCGCCGCTACTTAGCGATAGTAGTACCTATATTGTACGCCCTCTATCTTAGCCGAGTTGCTAACCGGAGACCCTTAGAGCCTAGAACTTTAGAACTAGCTTAACTTAATCCTTAGCGATAGTAAATATCCGGACCGCGTAAGTTAGATATAGTATAAGTTAGGAAATAGAATAGATAGGGATATACCGCCGTTCGGCATAGATAGGTCTACTCTCTCTTATCTTTATATACCCGATTTATAAATTCTTATAACTAATAATACGCCTTAGTCTTTAATAAAATACGAGGGTAGTAGGGTAGAGGGTAAGAAGCTAGTACGACTAGATATCGAAGACACTCGTCTCTCGTCTTACGAGGACGATAGTAAAGGTATCGACTTTATATAGTTTATTAATAGTATATCGCCTCCTCGTATAGACTAGATCAACTTCGACGATATAGACTTCGAGTACGATCTAATAAACTATAAGATCGCCGATACCGAAGCATTTAAGAGGGTAGTTACCTTACGGCCTAATACTATATATCTTAAAGTTAAGAGCACTATAGATAGGTACGCCTACTAGAAGGTTATACTCGACTACTCCCGAGCCTAGGTACGACGCTATCGCGAGGAACGCGATTAAGTCGATACTAAACTCGCGAAGCTCTAAGAAGAATATAATGTCATCTTCGAAGACCGATAGGATATAGCGACCGAGCGAGATAAGATATAAGCCGATACTATAATATATTAGACATCCTAGGAAGATACTAAGGCCCGTATCTAGATACTATAAATAGCCTTAGACGACGCCGTAACTAAGGAACACTATAAGAAGATTACTAATAAGCTAGTAGGCTATATTAATACTACTAATAGCTATCTCGAGTAAGTAGAGGACGAAGTCGACTAACTTAAGGCTAAGATGATATAGTAGGACACTAAGATCTTGTAACTTAAGACATAAGCCCGGCTTACCGCCTTACTAAGCGAGCGAGACCGCCCGCTTACTTTCCCTAAGTAGTTACGACCCTAGTAATAGCCGTAGTAGTAAGAATAATAGACTACTAGTCTAGAAGAATTCCTATAAGCCGGTACCCGTCGTTCTTAGACTCTAGTAGGTAGCGGCTATCGGGCCCGTACCTATAACCGTACTACCCGCGCCGGTTCTCTCGTACCCTTAGTAGCCCGTACTAATAATACTACGATATTCGCCGCCTAAACCGACTAACGTTTCCCCTATCCTAAAGAGTTCGATAACTTAGGCGAGCTCTCCTATATCGACTAGAAAGAGAGCTATAAGGACTCTATCGCGGTACGATATACTATATAAACACCTTACCTTAATATCTTTAACTACGTTAAGCGTTATACTCTCGGTACCTCTAGGGATATTATCCGTACGGCTATCGAGAACGACGAATAGGTAAGCCTCGAGGATATATAGGACGAGTTAGACGACAACTTCGGTAAGAATCCTCGAGATATTAAGCTTAAGGCTAGACACGACCTATACTAGCTAAAGTAGAAGTACGGCTAGGAGTTTAGTAAATATATCGTCGAATACCGCCGCCTTAGCGCTAAGGCCGGTAACCCTATAGTATCGTACGAGCTATAGATTAGCCTAAACGAGTTCTAGATAAAGAAGATAGAGGACCACTAGCTTATAGACCCCGTTAGCTAGTTTATTCGTATCGCTAAAGATAAAGAAGAGGTATATAATACCGTAAAAAGTATATATAGTAAGAGGGATAAGGATAAGGATATCTAGTAAGGCGGTAACGGGCGTCGTAGTAGTTAAGGACAAGGCTAATAGGGCTTTAGACAATAGAGCGCTAGTATAGTACTACGAGCCGCGCCGCCTACTATAAACAAGACGCTTACGGTCTCTACGCGTACCTAGAACGCTAGCCCGGCCGTACGCCTTATCCCCTAGCGTTATACTATACTACCTAAGCTTACCGACGAACTCCGCGACCGGCTACGCTAGTAAGGCCGTTACTTCCGCTGTCGTGAACCTAGATATACCGGCCTCGACCCCGTATATATTCTTTATAACTCCCGCGGTAAGTAGCGTACCGGCGACGTTAACCGCGAGACACCTATCGCTCTTAACGCTATAACCGACGCGCTAGCCCTCTAGATCGAAGTACTACCCGTTTAGGGAAATGCCTAGCTCCTTAGTACCGTCGCGCTAAAGGAGTAATATACGAATCTACGAATTATAAACACGAAGAATAAGACTACGAGATATATACCTAAGAGGAAGAATATCTATATATAGTAATAGCTAAGGGTAATACCTATACACCTATATATATATAACTAAGGTGGTCGACGACGAGAATTACCTATACGTGGTGTCGGCTACGAACCTCTCGTCTAGCTACGAGAGAGCCAAGTATTCTCACGCTAGAGCGTCGTAGGCGCGACGGGCGCGTAACGTAGGCGAAGCCGCGGCGAATAGAGGACTACTAGCAAAACGGGTATGAAAACTATCCGACGAGCGTGTACTCGTGTCGGGAGCGAGTCCCTCTTCTTTCTACGTGTAAGAAGGGCGCGGAACCGTGGCCTATACGCTCGACAGGACACCTCTAGTATAAGTACAGAATTTTCACCTCCGGAGACCGTAAACCGAGCGGGCTAAGCGACGAACATTAGACGAGCGGACTACAGAACAACAACTGAGCGGACTATATAACGGCGTCGAGCGGACTACGAAACAATCTGGTGTTTACTAGCGGGCAATGCGGTAGGTAGGTAGACACGCGACGAAGCCTATAAGGGCCTATTAAACACCTAGTATAGGAACGAGGGTTTTGCCTAAGGCACTGCCTGTCCCGCTACACAACGCACCTAGTCTAATATAGTAGATTGCGACGAGGAAAAGACGATAGCCTAAGCAAGGAAAAGACGGCTATTAGGACGGGGAAAAGACGTATAATATAAGTGGATTAGTTCTATAATCGGGGAGGATCGAGGGCAGGGTAATAAGGAACTTCATATTAGTTAGTAGGTGGAAACGTAAGGAGTACGCTACCCGGCGTGGTGTGTGCCCCGAGCAAACCTACGAGGTATAGACGGCCGCTTTCTAGAGATAGGCTACGGTAACGCGAAGGGCGTCAAAACCTAGGGCGTAGTGTATACTAGTAGCGACGGCTAACACTATCTATATAGCCCGAGAGGACGGATGCGCATGTCGGTCAATAGAGAGCACTAAAGGGCTTAGGCCTATAGAGGTGGATATTGGCTTAAGGAGCAAATAGGGAGGGAGGGCGTAGAGGGAAGCTTTTGCTCCGGGCTAACCTCTCGAAACGAGGCTACACGGTAGTACTAGATAAGTAGGAAAGCGCGGTTAAGACTTGTCACCTTATCTCGTAGCTAGCTTGCTAAATACGATTCCTTCCTTACTACGAGGACTAGGCTAGGAGGTACGGGGCTCGGTTTGCCCTAGAAAAGTACAATCTGATACACTTTACGCGCCGGCCACGGTTCTATAATATGTAAGCTTCTATCTAGATATAGGGGCACACGACTAACCCGGCAAATCAGCTTAGGATCCTCGGACTATAGGTAGACCCGGCGCTACGGTAGAGGAAGCACGTATAGGCAATATTACGGAAAGCTAAACAGAATATAGCATCATACTAGAGGCTCACTACGTCTATATAGGGGGCGGACTTCCGGTAGTCACGACTTCTATATACGGCTATTATACGGCCAGTCCTTACCTATAGTAGCCAAGTGTAGTCCTTAGGCGAGAGGGCCTACCTATCGAAGGGACTCGTCGCGCCGCTAGCGAAGATCCAAAACCAATGCCTAAGGAAGGTCACCGGGGTATATAAGTCGATACTAACGAGGATGCTTAAGCACGAGACCGCTATACCGCCGATCGACCTATATATCTAGGGACTACGGACCTCCTACTTAGGCAAGTCGGCACAGTACCTAGTATAGAAGGTCATCGCTAGTACAGTCGTAAGGGCCCGCGAATTAGTACTAGCGTATAGGGGCATTCGACCCGGAAACGAGCCGAACTACCGGGTAAGGGACGAATAGCTAGCAATATAATAGGAAGGTAAGAAATCGTTTATAGAGCAACTATAGAAAGAGAGGTAGAACAACTAGGTTATAGGGCATAGTGGACGCCCTTAGCTAGCGGGACAACCTAAGGAATAGTTAGCTACAAAATCCGCGGTCAAGCACCCCCCGAAGCTTATCTACTACCGCCTTACGAGGGCATAGAGTAGTATAGCAACCTAACTACGAAGCGAATACATCGGCCTCTAGGGGTACCTATTATAGAGGAAGGTTCTAGGATACACGAATACTAGCTGCCCCTACGGCTATCGCTCCTAGAACGTACGGTACGTACTCCTCGTCTGTCCGAGATAGTCGCTAGGAAGGGGGGAGTAGATAGCAAAGGCGAGGAACCGGACGATTAGGGTACTTCTTAACAACGCTAAGGACCTACGGCGTATTACGAACTAGATACTAGAGAAGGGCTAGCTAGAACAGTACCGCCTAGTAGGAACAGTATAGGAAGAGAGGACACGACGTAGCGCGACGAGACCGGCTAGGAGCGGGGGCTAACGGGGTAGTGACATAGACTACGTACGTTTAGAGGGAAAGCTAAACTAGACAAGGAGTAGTCGGGGGCGGGAAGGGTTTTCACCTATTCGGGTTTCCCTTTGTACATAACAATAGATATATACCTATATAGGCCGGATAGGGTCCTAGAATAGGGGAATGACAAATCTATCTATCTATCTATATAACTAAGGTATAGAAAGTATATAGTATATACTAGTACTATAACTAGTATATTAGGTAGAAGAGCAAACGTACTCACCCTCTCTAATACTAGCGCCTCCTCTAAGTTTATTAACCTAAGATTCGTTCGCGTAAACAAAGTCACTACCTTCAAGCTAGAAAGGCTAAGACGCCTACGTATAGCTAACGGAGCGGCTATACGACTACTCGAAGTAGTACTAATAGACGTTACTATCGGTAGCTATACTAGTTAAGAGCTATACTACGTTACTAACCTCGATAAGTACGACCTAGTACTAGGTATCTCCTAGCTTAAAGAACATGACCCTTCGTATAGCTTTAAACATAAGACACTTAGCTTCGACAAGCCTACCTACTACTAATATTTTTACTAGAACGGCATGCCTTATACGATTATAATAGAAGCCGATAATAGTAAGCCTAAGGCGCCGAAACTAGTATTACCCGAGCTAGAACCCGATATCTGTTTTATTAGCGCCGACGCCTATTATCGTATAGTAAAGCGAGCCTAGGAGCGATAAGACTAGCTAGACGCTAATAAGCTCTTCGTACTATAGCCGGAGGATTTCGACAACGAGGAGTATACCTCTACCTTTGCTATATTACTAGATAATTTAGAAATCTTTATAAATAAGAACAAGATATAGGACCCGAAGGCTAAGCTACCGCCCGAATATTACGACCTAGCCGACGCCTTTAGATATAAGAGCGAGTTTAAGCTACCTAAGTATAGCCCGTCCAACTATACGATCAACTTGAAACTAGGACTAGAAGCGTAGCGACCCTATAAGAAGGCTTTTAGTATAAACCCGGATTAGCTAGTAGTCGTCAAGAAATTCACTAAGAATAGATAGATAGATAGATGATTCATTTACCCGTTATGGTGCCCTCCGGCCTATACGGGTTTATGTCTATATATGTTACTACATAAGGTAGGAAACCTGTTCCTAGGTAAAAACCTCCTCTCCTTCTCTAATAGCTTCCTTGCTATGAGTTCTCAGTTTTCCTTCCATTAGGGTGCACTAGTGTCATGGTGGTTAGCCTCTGACTACCTTGTCTATTACCCTGGAGTTGTCCCCCTCTTCCTGCTCTCCTCCTCCTTCTTTCTCTCCTCAATCCATCTCTCTATTTCCCTAGTAAGAGAGAACTACTCCAAAAATCCTTAGTGGATGATCCACCTTGTAATTCTCTAGAGGTCTCCCTTATTGCTGATCATGGCTTAGAAGTTTCTGTTCCTTGCCCTTGCCCTCCATTCACCTCTCCCTATACTCCATTCTTTGCAAACCAGAAGTCTATGTTCGACATTCTAGGACAGGTAGCCGTATAGGCAACTCTTGTCTTCGATACCTGGGACTTTTCTCTGATGCAGGTATGCCCTGACTCCGATGTGTTCAGAGCGGATTTGTATTGCTATGCTTGCTTCTGACCTGGTCAGGTCTGAGTACAGTAGGTAGTTGTGGCTACCAAACTGTTAGAGTGCCTTTAGGGTTCCTGGCCTCTGTGGGGTTCTTGTCCATTCAGTCTTCTAGAGGAGTCCTGCCATCCTTTCAGCTAGAGACTGTTGCTTCTTCCCTTGGCTGGCTACTGATCCTCTCCCTTGAGCCCTTCTGTCCTGTTCCTACTAGGCTAGGTGCAGCTGTTCTGTTAGTTCTTTGAACTTCTGCAGGTCCTGCTGCTTCTGTGGGGCTAGATTGGGTCTTGCTTGTCTGTGCCTTCTTGTGCACTGGCTCCTGATTTTGTTGACTACCTTCTGGATTACTAGCTAGGCTAGGTATGTAGACGTCTTTCCTGCATACTGGTATCTCAACCCTTGAAGGTAGAGCTTGGCTAGTGGGGAGCCAGACTCCATTTCGACCACCCTTATTAGAGTTGACTTGTATGCTCCAAGCACCTTTTTGAGATAGGAGGCTTGGGCTCTGCTGATAGGATCTGCAATTCTCTTTGGGATCTTGTCTTGGGCTGACTAGATCTGGGCTCTATATAGCATGGCTGGCTTCACAATGGCCTTGTACATAACCTTTGCTTTCGCAAATGTGGCTCCCTATGTGGAGGCTATAAGCCTGTCAATTGATTACCTGTTGTTGTCTGCTCTTGCCTGTGCTTTCTTGACCTGTGGTCCCCAGCTGAGCTTTGGATCCAGCTATATTCCTAGCACCCTTAATTCACTTGAGGGTTCTGTTGTGTGTCCCTGAATAGTGATTGGGGCTTGCATATTGTGTCTGTTTCTAGCTCTACTGAAGTGGATGAGTTGATACTTCTCTGGGGCAACTCTGGCTCGTCGAGGCTAGGATGTTTGTGTCATCCACAAACCCTGAGGCTGATGTGTTTCTGGAGTTTAGCTTTGCTAGCAGGTCTGCTATAAAGAGGAGAAACAGGATTAGAGACATTGTTGATCCCTATGGGATTCCTATCTCTGTAGGCATACTGTTAGATTTGTATCTGCCCAGTCTTAGTCTTGTAGTTCTGCCTCTAAGGAAGGACTAGATAAACTAGACTGTCCAGTTAGGGATAGCCTTCTGTTTCAGGATGTGGATCAGCCTCTAGTGTGAGACATTGTCAAAGGCTCCTAATATGTCCAGTGAGAGGAGTGTGGCTGCTTTGTTGTTCCTAAAGTGCTATAGGGTCTTGATCTGCTCTGTGATAAGTTCTACAGCTGTTAGTGTTGGTCTTTGTTTCCTGCCTCCTATCTGTTCTTTAGGAAGGATTCTATGTTCTTCAGCTAGGTTTGTCAGCCTTTCTGCTATGATCTTTTCCAGGAGTTTGCCTAGTGTATTGAGCAAGGCAATAGGTCTGTATGCCTTTAGCTTTATGTAGTCCTCTTTCTGTAGTTTTCTTAAGACTACAGTCAGTGACTCCTTGAAGTGTTTAGGGCAGTGTCCTTAGGCTATACACTATAAAAAGATGTTTGACAGTGCAGGGGAGATCTGGTCCTTGTATGTCTTGATGAACAAGTTTGGAATCCTATCTGGTCCTAGGGCCTTGTTTCCTGACAGTCTCTTAATGATGCTCTTGATCTCTCCCTCTCCCACTGTGCAGGATTGCTCTAGTAGTGTTGGATACATACTGCCCTCCAGATCCTGCAGGTCAGCTTCTACCTGTGTGCCAAAGAAATGTTTCCCTAATGCCTGTGCCTTTCCTGGGAGAGTGTGTTGGATTACTCCTTCCTGGTCTTCAATGTTTAGAAACTGGGGCAGCATGTTTCTGTCCTGTGTGGGTTGTCTTGCCCACTTTGCTAGTTTCTACATCTTCTTAGGATTCTGGGTAATGGATCCAACTGTTGACCTCCACTCCAGCATCTTGTCCCTCTTGATCTGGGCCTTCTTGTCTCTGGTTGCCTGGTTGTATCTGTCCTATGCTTCTTGGGAGTGACTCTGGGTAAGGGCTCTCCTGGCCTGCCTGGCTGCCTTGACCTTCTCTGAGCATTCCTTTGTCGAGAATGGCTTCTGGTACAGTGACTGTTTCTTTTCTCTAGTGTGGGCTGCTGCAGTTTCCTGTATTGTTCTAACCAGTTCTGCCACTGCTTAGTCTATGTCTAAGGCTGTTTCCAGTCTCCTGGTCTCTAGTCCAGCTAGCTTCTGTTCTAGGTCTTGTCTGATCTGTTCCTAGTTGGCTGCCTTCCAGGCCAGCTGAGGTTCTAGGTCTCCTTCCTGCTGTGTCTGTGTTTCAAACTCCACCTGAATTAGGAGGTGATCTGATGAGGACTCGAAGTCCTGGTTAACCCAGCATCTGGTGACCTTCTGCTGCAGGTCATGTGATGCAAAGCACAGGTCAATGGTGCCTCAGCTTGCTCTCTATGACCAGGTAGTTAGGCCCTTTGGGGTAACTAGGTGCATGTTGTTGCTTTGGGTAGTGGAGAGGAGTCTGTTAGCTAGGAAGTGATGGGCAGGTGCAAAGTCTGATCCCTATGTAGGATGGTGCAAGTTGAAGTCTCCCAGCACGATGTGTTGGGAGTCACTCTACAAGATGTCTGGCAGCTGTTGTAGTGTGCCTAGCTGGGTGCTGCTTCTAGAGCTGGTGGGGGTGGGTTGTATACACTGTGGATGTGGATGCTGCCTTGGTTGGTGTTGAGTCTGACTGAGGTGATGTCTCCCCCTTCCTGTTGGATTTGTTCCTAGCTGTCTGTTGCCATCTCTTTGCTGATGTACATGCATGTTCTAGGGGTGCCTTGTTTGGCTAGGAGTGTGTGATACCTTAGGTCGTTAGCAGTAGATAGTCTGTTAGATTTGCTGTTGATCCAAGGTTCCTAGACTACAATGACTAGGTGTTTCTTTGGGTCTAGTGCTTAGAGAAAGCTTCTCTGGACCTTGTGCTAGCTTTTGTTGACATTGTACTGGATAGTGGTAAGATTGGGTGTCTTAATCATGACTCATCTATGCTGGTCTCCTGCTGGTCTTCTCGTGCTTCCTGCTGCTGGCTACTATTTAGGATTGTGGTAAGGTTGAGCCTGCTTTGTGACGGGTCTCTTCCTGCAACCACAATTGATTTTGGTCTACCTATGGTAGGGTGGCCTTGGGCCTGTGTGGTCTCTTCTGTTCTGCCTCTTTTTAGAGGGTTGTAGACAGTCCTTAGGGGTTCTTGGGTGATTGTCCCTGTCTGGAATCTGATAGGGGTGTTGATCCTGGCTTCTCTTGCCCTCCTCTTTGCCTCAATCCTAGCTGTGCAGTCTTGGGACCAGGAAGGGTGTTTCTTTCCACAGCATGCACATCTGGCTTCACTCTTTGGGGCTGTGCAATTCTGTACTTTGTGGCTACCAGCACAGTGGGAACAAGTGTCCTTTTGGCTTAGGCATCTAGTAGAGATATGACCATACTGTTGGTACTTAAAACATTGCAGTAGTCTGTGGGTGCTTCTATGGATTTCTGTGTCCATTCTTTCACATTCCTAGAAGATGCCCTTGTCAAGCACGGTGTTTGCCTGTTCTACAGTGCCTATCTAGAGCACTAGAGAAGACTCTCTCTTTGTGTCCTTTGTCTTTCTGTTGACCTATGCTGCTTTTATGATCTGTAGCCCTAGGCATACAGCCTAGTTCTGGTCCTGTAGCCTCTTAAGGTCTCCTTTAATGTCAAACTTTGTGGTCATCCTATAGGCAATAACCATATTTTGTTAGTGTGAGACCTTAGCCGTCTTGCCTAGTTTGACTGTCCACTCCTTCTATGTCTCTAGCCTCTTCCTGTGTTGCTCCTGTGCTGTGAACAGCTTAAGGACACCTCCCTTCTCTTTCCTGGCTCCAATGATGCCTTGTATCCCAATCTTCTGTATGATCTCCTTGCCTGACAGGCCCTCAATCTCTTTCTGCTCTTGCTAGTCGGAAATGTAGACCTTGATAGCTGTTTTCTAGGGGGGAGGGTTTTGGGATGTAACTGCTGCCCAGGTTGGTTGGCTTAGTTTCTAGCCTTCCTATGTCCTCTTCTTTGCTGCTGCTACTACTGTCCTATTAATGATCTGTCCTGTTTGGCTCCTTAGTGCCTTTAGCCCTCTAAGGAGCTCCAAAATCATCCCCTTAAGTGCTCTTTCTAGGTCCTCGCCATCTCCTGCTATTGCCATTGTTTCTGCCTTCCTGCAGACCTCCTTCTACTCGTTACTCTCCTACTCCTGGTCGTTTCCTACGATCGCTATTATCGTGTCTTCAACGTCTGATCAATAATAGTTATAACTATATCTATAGAAGTGGTATACTAATCTAATATAACGTAAAGCACTAGTGAGCTAGGAACACTAGTTAATTCATTAATAATAGTAGAGTTAACGGTACGGTCGAACTATCCAAATTAGACATGTCGTCTCCCGTATTAATTATTAAAAAGCTAGGAGGCGGACTCCTCGTCTACGTCGACTACCGCGCCCTAAATACTATTATAGTTAAGGACCGATACCTAATACCTCTATTAAGGGAGGCACTTAAGCAAGTTTTTAAGGCCAAGTAGTTTACTAAGCTTAATATTGTCGCCGTATTTAATAATATACGTATCTATAAGGGGGACGAATAGATAACCGCCTTTATTACTAGATATAGATTGTACTAGTTTAAGGTCCTTCCGTTCGGCCTCTATAATAGCCCTAGTAGTTAGTAGCGTAAGATCAACGACATCCTCCGAGAATTCCTAGACGACTTCGCTATAGTATACCTCGATAACGTCCTAATTTATATGGACGGCCCCTTAGATAATTATAGAGCTTACGTACGAAAGGTCCTATATAGACTACGAGATATACGGCTACTAGTAGATATTGATAAGTATAAATTCTACGTTAAATGAATTAAATACCTAGGCCTTATTATTACGACGGAGGGCGTTAAGATAGACCCTATAAAGATTAAAGCTATTATAAACTAGGAGGTGCCTCGTAACGTTAAGGACGTTCTTACGTTCCTTAGCTTTACTAGATTCTATAGGAAGTTTATCTACGCCTTCTCTAAAGTAACCGCGTACCTTATAGACCTTACGAAGATAGGTAAAAAGAGTAAAGTCGACGGCAAGGTAGTTAAGAAGCTACCCTTCGTATAGACCTAATAGTATAATATAGCCTTTAAGAAACTTAAGTAGCGCTTTAGCCAAGTAGGTATACTAGCCTATTATTAACTAGGCGAGCAGATTTAGGTAGAAATAGACTCTAGTAACTAGGTCAATATAGGGGTACTATTATAGATAATTAACGGCGTCCTTAGACCCGTAGCGTTCTACTCGAAGAAGCTTAGTCCGTAAGAATATAACTACGATATTTACTACAAAGAGCTACTAGCTATCGTTAAGGCGTTCGAGGTATAGTAACCGGAACTTATCGGCGCTATAGACGATAAGCTAGTTCGGGTACTTACCGATTACCGTAATCTTAAGTACTTTATAACTACTAAGTAGCTTAACCGGCGCTAGGTACGCGAGGCTAAGTTCCTATCCTAGTTCAACTTTAAGATTACCTATTGCCCGGGCGCCTAAGGAACGAAACTAGATAGTCTTACCTGTCGCTCTTAGGACATACCGGCGGGGGTAGACGATACTAGAACGTAGTATTAATAATAGACTATTCTAAAACCCTATAACCTAGACATCGTTACTTAGTTCGCTATATAAGTATAGGACGACCTACTAATAAACTATTAAGTACTATTAATTTGCGACTCGGACGATAAAGAAGAAGACTACTATACTAGCGATATCGCTACCCCCCGGCGATTAACCCGCCTCGCCTAGCGAGACGTAATATAGCCGTTACTAGAACTAAACGACGCCGAGGTAGGTAGTGATATAGACTCGGGACTAGATAGTAGAGTCCTAGTCGAAGAGACGCCTAGTAACGAGCAACCTGTTAAAGGAAGTATAGAGCCGTTAGACGAACCTACGCTACTAGAGGAACGGGAGTAAACAGAGTTATATAAAGAATAACTATATATAGAAGTATATAATAGCCGGCCTATAACAATACGTATACTTAAACTAAAGTCCGATCTCTAGTAGGGGATTGCTAACGTATAGCTATAATAATAGAAGATCGCCGTATTAGATTATGAAATTATCGCGGATCGACTATACGTCGATAAAGCCTTATATATCCTAGCCTTTCAGAACCTCTATACCCGGATAGTACGTAAATACTATAATAGTAGAGCGGTCGACGACGAGAATTACCTATACGTAGTACCGGCTACGAACCTCTCGTCTTACTACGAGAGAGCTAAGTATTCTTACGCTAGAGCGTCGTAGGCGCGACGGGCGCGTAACGTAGGCGAAGCCGCGGCGAATAGAGGACTACTAGTAAAACGGGTATAAAAACTATCCGACGAGCGTATACTCGTGTTAGGAGCGAGTCCCTCTTCTTTCTACGTATAAGAAGGGCGCGGAACCGTAGCCTATACGCTCGATAGGACACCTCTAGTATAAGTATAGAATTTTCACCTCTAAAGACCGTAAACCGAGCGGGCTAAGCGACGAATATTAGACGAGCGGACTATAGAATAACAACTAAGCGGACTATACGACGGCGTCGAGCGGACTACAAAACAATCTAGTATTTACTAGCGGGTAATACGGTAGGTAGGTAGACACGCGACGAAGCCTATAAGGGCCTATTAAGTACCCGGTATAGGAACGAGGGTTTTACCTAAGGCACTACCTATCCCGCTATATAACGTACCTAGTCTAATATAGTAGATTACGACGAGGAAAAGACGATAGCCTAAGTAAGGAAAAGACGGCTATTAGGACGGGGAAAAGACGTATAATATAAGTAGATTAGTTCTATAATCGGGGAGGATCGAGGGTAGGGTAATAAGGAACTTTATATTAGTTAGTAGGTAGAAACGTAAGGAGTACGCTACCCGGCGTAGTATGTGCCCTAAGTAAACCTACGAGGTATAGACGGCCGCTTTCTAGAGATAGGCTACGGTAACGCGAAGGGTATTAAAACCTAGGGCGTAGTATATACTAGTAGCGACGGCTAACACTATCTATATAGCCCGAGAGGACGGATACGTATATCGGTTAATAGAGAGCACTAAAGGGCTTAGGCCTATAGAGGTAGATGTTAGCTTAAGGAGCAAATAGGGAGGGAGGGCGTAGAGGGAAGCTTTTGCTCCGGACTAACCTCTCGAAACGAGACTATACGGTAGTACTAGATAAGTAGGAAAGCGCGGTTAAGACTTATTACCTTATCTTATAGCTAGCTTACTAAATACAATTCCTTCCTTACCCTCGACATTATAGGAGCCTTTGACAACGTCTTATACTAAAGGCTAATATATATTCTATAATAGAAAGGCATCCCCTAGTAGGTAATAAAATTCGTCTACTCCTTTCTCTAGGAACGGACGACATATCTAGTCCTAGGGGGTATACGTCCGACCCGGTAAAGGTAGAGGCTAGAATACCTTAGGGATCTACTCTCTCCCCTATCCTATTTCTAATATTTATATCTAGTCTAATCCCCCTACTTACCTCTCCGTAAACCTTAGTATCGGGATTTATAGACGATATAAACATTCTAGCCTAGTTAGACTTAATAGAGGAGAACTGTCGCCTTCTTAAAGATAGGTATAAGAAATACGAGGAGTAGGTAAAGAAGTCTAGTACCCGGTTCGCCCCTAAAAAGTAATAACTTGTATACTTTAGTAAAGCGAGAATATACTATAATATAAAGGCGGCGGTAAGAATCTAAGGCTACGAGACTAAGCTATTAGCGGAGCTACGAGTACTAGGGATCTAGCTCGACCCGAAGCTAAGCTAGAATATATAGATTAAGAAAGCCTAGAGTCGAGCGCAAGTTAACAAAGCCTCGATAAAGAGGCTTACGGCGTCTATATAGGGAGTAACATTCGATAAGGTAAGAGTAATATATAAGGCAATCGTTAGACTAGCTATATTATACGGGGCATAGATTTAGGGAACAGGAGGCGTAGGTAAGCCGATCCCGAAACGGATAGAGTAACCCCTAAATAGGATATAGGTAGATAACCTACGTAGGATACTAGGTATATATAAGACAACGTTAATAAGTACGGTAGAAATAGAGACGGGAACACTACTAATCGGCTAATTTATCCGGGAAATAAGAATTTAATACGCGGTAAAGACGACAGATTACCTAGTATAAACTACGATCTAGGAGGTAAAGAATAAGATTGAAAGCCGCTACCGGAGAGGGGCCGGACATAGGACAAGCTAAAAAGAGGATGACCTTACTACCTTTACGGCCGTATATATAAGTACCGAATAGCTAGTACGAAAAGAGGAGGAGCGTAGGACTCGCTAGCCCGGCGGGAGTAAGGCTAAGACCTAAAGTCTAGCGGAATAGATAGCGAGCTATCTATAGGAGTAGGACTAGAAAAGGAAACCCTCTAAGACAATAGGCCCGATAGTACTCCGAGCCTTCTAGAGACATAATTACTAGCTATATAGGGACCTAATAAGGGCCGAAGTAAGTATAGCGATCTAAATTAGGTCCGAATATATTAGATTAAGGGCCTACCTGTTTAGGAGACGCGTACTAGACATCTAAAGCCTAGCCTACTAGTATAGCTACCTATCGTAAAACCTAGAATATATACTACTATAATGCTCGTAGTAAGCGAGAGGTAGGGGAAATTAGAGGCACTAAGCGGGAAGAAGAGACTATAAGTCAATTATTAGGAATAAAGGTAATATTTGCCGAATCTCTTAGTAGATACTATAGTAGGGATACCTCTAGTAGTTTAGCCTTGCTAGCGAGACGGAGGAGTAGATAGATAAGAGGCGGAAGCTAGGGGGTTTATAGATAGGGTAGTTATTAGGGTAGGCCTATAATACTAGCGTACCCTTAATAAGGGAAATCTAAGACGATAACGAGGGGGAAAAGATAGGCGGGAAGGAGGAGGGGTTTTTACTAATACGGTTTCCCCTCTATATATACGAAAATAAGAAAGTATAGCTATATAGGCTAAAGGTCACTATAATAGCTTAATGAAATATCTATCTATCTATCTACTTATACTAGTTAGCGCGCTATACGTATACCTATAGCATTCTTATTCGGTATCTAGTCTATAGGTAGTTAAAAACTAGGTAGCTTAGTCGCTCTTAGGTAGTTATAGTGAAAGTCGGCTACGGAGGCGGCGGTAGTCTCGATAACCTAGTCCGTAGCTTTATAGGATAGCTTATTATATCTAATATATTTTACTAAGTATTCCTAATATAGCTACTTACCTCCTACCGGTATTAGTCCTCGCGGCTATCTCTTCTTATAGTCTAGAATTTGCTTAACTTCCTGTTAATTAGGTTCGGCGGGATTGGCTTCGTATTATTCGTCGTCGATAATTTAGATCGGTAGTAGTACGGGTTATATCTATCCTATAACCGGTAGATAAACTAGTATAAGAAGGTATAAGTAAAAGCAGTTATCGATATTTAAAGTAGGTAGGAACTCTACTTTATAAGTATTTGTTACGGCCGCTCCGTAAGTAAAGGATTCGAATCTAATCACGTGACCCGGGGTCAAGTGACCTGGATGACTAAGCTCGGCCCGATACTAACGCCTAACACCTCGGCCTTTAAGTATAGGCCTCGTTCTTAGACTCTCTTCTCTCTTTAGCTATCGACTTCGTTAATACTACACCCTTATACTCTCTTACTCTAGTCTCGTAACACTTCGATAGCTTATATTAAGGACGCTACTATATTTAGCGCCGCTTAAGACTCTAGAAATCGCGATATTACGACTCCTCGAAATCCCCGACTCGTACTAGCGTAAAAGTAGCGTAGTACTCTCTCTTTCTCCCTAGATCGAGACGCTAAGAAGGCGCATTACTATATTATAGCTAGGCTATAGGGCACCGGTTACCCTAGCGGCGGCGGCGGCGCGAATACTTAACGTATTAAGCGCCGCGCGCGACTAACTCGAAACTTAGAACTTTTTATGCGATCCGATTAGTATACCTAGTCCGACGATACCGTCCTACTAGATCCCTTTACTAAGTACGCTAATAAGGAACGCGCGGTTCTCGATAGGCTCCTAGAAGAGGAGGAAGGAGAGGATACCTAACTAGAAATTATAGACACTTTTAACCTCGTAGTATTGCTCTACGAGGGCGATATTATAGATTACCTCGATAAGAATAGGTCAACCGATAATACTCGTAAGGACTTTACTATTGACTATATAGACGACCGCGGTCGTACCGGGGGAATTACCTACGCCCTTCGTAAACACGAGGCTAATCACCGCTAAGCTATCCTAGATAGGGCGGCGCTATATTAAGCTAACGAGCTAAATAAGAAGAAGTTCGAGGAAGTATATACCGAACTATAATATACGGAAAAGTATAAGTAGGAATATAAGTAGGACCTAGAACAAGCTAATAAGGACCTTATAAAGGCTAACTAGGACGTTACTAAGTATAGGAAGCAGGCTAATATCTAGTATAGCTTTACTAAGAGAGCTAAAAAGGAGGTCGATATATTTAAAGTTAAAGTCGCTAAACTAGAAATACTCGTACCGGACGACTCCGCCCCTACGGCTACCGACGTAGTAGGGCTATAGCAGACTATCGCTACGCTTAAACAGGATCTCGAGGAAGCTAAGCGTAGCCGTACTACCGAGAAACCTAAGGAGCGTAGCGCCCGGTCCCTCTCCGAGTCACGACGTCGACGCGGCGATAAACTAGCTAAAAAGTACGCTAAATAACCCGCTACGAAGCCTACGCGGAAGTAACGTAAGGAGCGATTCGCTAATAACTCCTCCGACCCCGATTCCTCCGACTCGTCCTTAGACTCTAATTCCGATTTCGAAGAGCGTCCGCGCCGTAAGAGTAAGGGTAAGGACAAGAGATCGAGAAAGAGATAAGAGACCGTTATCGTCGACGACGACGACTTCGAGATTATAGATAGTAGCGTAGATATCGTACGCTATGACCGAACTATAGTAGAAGACTTTAAGACGAGTTCCCGTATCGAAGTACCTAAGCTTAAATTCTTAGGAGAGAATATAGGTAGTAAAGACTCGCCGACATTTAATAAGTAGACTACTTAACTCGGTAATAAGCTTGCCGCTTCTATCTTTAAGGACGTACTATCCGCCCTACGTTTCGTATAAGAAACTACTATAGGGTTAGTATACTCTATACTCCGTAACTATATTTCCTAGAAGATCATCTTCTCTAAGGTTCCCTCCGCGAGCCGGCTATTTAAGAGCGTAAAGAAATGCCTACGTTACCTAGATAAGAACTTCGGCGACTATAATCCCGAGGGCACCGCGCGTAATAATATAGACGCGCTTAAGATAGTAGAGAATAATAAGTTCTCCGAGTTCTATACTAAGTTCTAACGTAAGCGCGCCTAGCTCCTATAAGGCGCGAGCCGTAAGTACGAGGTTATCGAGCTTAAGAAGAAGCTAAGCTTTAAGTACCGTAATCGACTAGTCGTACTACCTAACGCGAAGTTAGTTAAGGAGCTTACTCGGCAATACTACCGCCTAGAGAGCGAGCTAGCTCAACTTAAACACGACCTACTACGTACTAAGAACGACGAGAAGAAGGACAAGAAGACGACTATACCTAAGGGTAACGGTACGGTATCGGTACCTCCTATAGTAGGGCAGATTATACTACCGATACTCCCTTTAGATAACGGTATACCTCTCGGCCGCTCTCCTTATACTAATTAGCCGCTCTTTCCGTAGAAGGACCGCTCTAATTAGTATAAGAACCTTATATAACTTACTTAAGATTAGCGTACTTAGATTATCGCTAGCGGTAGCTACCTACGCTACCGGGGTACCGGCTACGTCTTAGGCGCCGCCGGCTACCTAATTGACCTATACGAGCGTCCTAAGAAGAAGGCTAATAATAACGGCCTTACGGTTACCAAAGTACCGGCGGGAAATGCCTAAGCTATCATTTGAGTATAATAGATAATAGTCCGCCTTAGGAAGTCTTATACCCTCGCGAACCTTATAAATATACCCGTACCGTATAGGCGTTTTCCTTATAAGCCCGAGCGAGTCCGCCCTCTTCTATAGAAGTAGATAAAGGACCCGAAGTCTCGTATTACTTTATAGTAGAGGGTAGGGCAAATAGAATATATATATATACCTTCCTTAATAATAGTACTATCTCTAAACTCGTAAATACTTCCTTTACGTAAAAATATAAATTCCCGCTCTACGAAATTAAGCCCTTTACGCTAGGCCTAGGTAATAGCTCCTAAGCACTAACAATTATTACTAAAGCTATAAACATTAAACTGAACCTTTAAGGCTATATCGAGATAGTTAAATACCTAGTTACCGATACCTACTACGATATAGTCCTTAGCCTTAGATAGTACGCGAAGTATAGCCCTTATAAAGACTAGAAGCGAAGCGTACTTACCTTTAATAACGTTAACTATTAGAATCACTCTCTCTAGAAGAACGTTAGCCTAGTAGTAACGTTACCTATCCCCGAGTTACTACTAACGCCGGTACCCGACTATAATAGTCTTAAGCGACCCGATATCCGCGATATACTAGTCCCTTAGCCCCTTAAAGTCGGCGCTAAAAGAGTTAGGGCTAGGTATAGAGACGACATTAAGCGGATCAACTTATACGAACTCCGGAGACTCTATTATACAAGAGGCACGGAAGTATATAGTATATAGATTAACCTACGCGAAGTATATACGGCTAAGAGCGCGGCCGATCTAGTTATAGTATAAGCGTTAGGGCTTTACGCTATAATAGTACGAAAGGTTATAGGCGGTAACGCTATATTCCCGTACGCTATATATATTAAAGACAGCTACTATAGGACGCTCCGTTATTAATAGGAGCACTAGGTAGAGACCTACGCGATAAACGTAACTGATTATAATATATTTATAGAAAAGCTATACCGGAAGTAGAAGGACCCCGACGTACTTGGTAAGCTACCGGCTATATACTATTATCGGTAAGCTCTATTCTTAAAGTCAGAGTTAGATAAGATACTACCTTATTGCCCTAGCCTAGATTATAAGATTAAGCTAAAGAAGGATACTCGGCTACCGTTTAAGCGGCCCTATCCGATTTCGAATAGAGAGTGAGAAGTAGTAAAAGCTTAGGTAGATAACTAACTTTAGAAAAGTAATATCTAACGTAGTAACTTACCTATAGTATTACCGGTAACTATCGTACGTAAACTAGGTAGTAGACTACGCGTCTATATCGACTACCGCGCCCTAAACGCTATTACTATAAAATCGAGGTACCCTATCCTACTTATTTAAGATACCCTCAACCGGATTAGTAGTAAGAAGTACTTTACTAAGCTCGATATAATCGCTACCTTTAATCGTTTACGTATCGCGGAAGGGGACGAGTAGAAAACGGTATTCGCTACGCGCTACGGCCAATTCGAATGTCTAGTAATGCCCTTTAGTCTCTATAATATACCCGGTACCTTCTAGTTATATATTAATAACGCGCTCCGAGAGTACCTAGACGATTTTACCTCCGCGTACCTCGATAACGCACTTATATTTAGCGACACCCTAGAGGAGTATATTGTTTACGTCGAGAAGGTTATAGCAAAGCTATAGGAGGTAGGACTTCAACTCGACATCGATAAGTACGAGTTTTACGTCTAAGAGACGAAGTACCTTAGCTTAATTATAGGCGCGGACGGTATTAAGATAGATAAGGACAAGATCGCTATAATCTAAGAATAGGAGACCCCTCGTAACCTAATAGATATTCTGTCCTTCCTTAGCTTTTATAACTTCTATAGGCGGTTTATTCGTAACTACTTAGGCATCGCCTACCCGATAATATAGCTTACTAAGAAAGACGTACTATAGGTATAGGGTAACGAATATTAGGACGCTTTCGAACGTATAAAACAAGCGTTTACTAAGGACAACATTATACTCGTATATTTCGTATCCGGGCGAGAAACAAAGCTCGAAACTAATACGTTAGACTTCGTTACTACTATAGTAATATCGTAGCGAGGAGAAGACGGTATATAGCGCCTAGTAGCTTTTATGTCTAAGAAGATGTCGCCGTAAGAATATAACTACGACATCTATAATAAGGAACTACTCGCTATCGTAAAAGCCTTTAAGGAATAGAAGCTAGAGCTTATGTCTAGAGATATTAATAGAGATAAGGCCGACTTCGAAACCTTACTAACAAAAGCGGTAAGCTAATCCTAGTGTACTCCGATTATAAGAACCTTAAATAGTTCACGAGTACTAAGGTCCTAAATAGACGCTAGGTACGTTAGTCCGAGTTCTTGTCGTAGTTCTACTTTAAGATTGTCTATATCCCTAGTAAGACGAATATCAAACCTAATACTCTAATACGGCGGCTATAGGACGTCCCTATAAACGATAACGACCTACGAAGATAGTATTAAGAACAGACGTTACTACCTAAGTACCGATTCCTTAATATCTCGCCAATAGAGATCCGTCTAGGCCGATAGGACAATGAACTTATAACTAAGATCCGCGTTATATACGGAGAAGCGGAGCTATAGTAAGCGTTACGCTAGTTAGACGTAGAAGAGCCTTATACGCTACTACGCTAGTACCGTATAGATAATAGCGAGGCGGTAGCTATAGGCGGCCCTATCTATATTAAGAATAGATACGGCGGCTATAGCGTCTTTATACTAGACGTACCGGGTTTACGCTTTAAGGTCTTCTAAGTATATTATAGCACCCCCTCTACTAGTTACCTAGGTCGTACGAAGACCTACGAGCTTATTACTCGCGACTTCGTCTAGCCCGGCCTTTCGTAGTATATACGTAATAAGATCTTTAAGTACTACGAATGCCGCTTATTAAAACCCTCGTAGACGTAATACCTAGGGCTACTAAAACCCCTACTAATCCCGTTTAAACTATAGGACGAAATTGCTATAGATTTCGTAGTAGGACTACCGAAGAGTACTAATTATAATAGCGTTATATATAGATAGATAGATAGATAGATTATTCATTCGCCTGTTTTAGTGCCCTATGGCCTATGCAGGTCTCTCGCTATTTAGGTCTATTTGTGTAGGTAGGAAACCCGATTAACGGATGAAAACCTCCTCGTCTTTGCCCTCCTCGTTCTTTCCTGTCTTGTCCTTTCGTTCTCCTTCCTTCAGGGTACGCTAGTGTCATGGTTGTTACCCTATGACTACCTTGCCCGTAACCCTAGTGATGTCCTCCTCTCGATTCCCTTTCTCCCTTCTGTTTCCCCGGCTCTTCTCTCTCTCTCCCTCCTCTCTATCCACCTTTCCGTTTCTACTGCTAGGGAGAATTGCTCTAGGTAGTCCTCGTTAAGGATCCATCTTATCACTCTCCTTATATCTTGTCTGTCCTGGATGATGGCCTGGTATTGCCTGTCTCTTGCCTTCGCCCTCCACTGGCTTCTCCCTTTTACCCACTTAGTACAGTTCAGCACCATGTGCTCCGGGTTTTGGGATAGGTAGCCACAGGGGCAACGTTTAGAATCGTATCCTAGGACTCTTCTTTAGTACAAGTATGCTCTTAGCCCAATGTACTTAGAGCGAATCGAGATAGCTATACTTGCTTCCGCCCTCTTTAGGTCTTTATAGATAAGGTAGTTATACCTCCCGAAGGTCCTAGCCGCTAGTAGGGCTCCTAGCCTTACCGGTTTTTGGTTCTAACGCGTTTCCTATAGGTGACCTATAATCCTTTCTGCTTGGCTTTGCTTTTTTTTCCCTTTGTCCCCTGTGTTAGCTTGCTCCCTTAGAGCTTCTCTCTGTTCAAGGGCTGCTAGGATTTCCTGTGATGTTTTTAGGTCTGCTTCCTTCTGTGGGATCATGTGTGGCCGGTTGGGTCTTCTCCTCCTCTCCCACTGGGTTCTTATCCTTTGAGTAGCTGCTTAGATGGTTCCCTAGGCTGGGTATGCTGATGTCTTCTCTGCGTATTGACACCTCATGCCCTGGAGGTACTCCCTAATGGGGGCTGTACCTGATTCCATTTCTATTGTCCTATGAGGGGTTGACTTGTATGCCCCTAGTACTCTCTTTAGGCAGGCTGCCTACGCTCTGTTAAGGGGGTCCTCAATTCTCTTCGGGATGTGTTTTTCCGCTGCCCAAATTGCTGCTCCATATAGCATTGCGGGCTTGACAATGGCCTTGTACATGGTCTGGGCCTTTGTGAAGGTCGCCCCCCAGGTTGACGCAGTGAGTCTCTCGATTAATTGTCTGTTGGTGTCCGCTCTCGCTTGCGCCTTCTTCACTTGTGGTCCCTAGCTGAGTTTCGGGTCTAGCCATATCCCAAGGACTCTAAGTTCCCTTATAGGATAGGTCTCGAACCCCTGGATTTTTACTAGTACTGCCAAGTTGTGTTTTGTCTTTACCTTACTAAAATGGATAAGTTGGTACTTGTCCGGTGCGAATTTTGCCCCATACTCTCTTGCCCACTTTTCGCATTGTCTATGTCTCTCCTCTAGGAGTGCGCAGTTTTCCTCTATAGACCCCGACCACGCTAGGATATTTGTGTCATCCACGAACCCCGATGCTGAGGTGTTTGCTGTTTCTAGGAGTGGGGTCAGGTCGGCCATAAAGAGGAGGAACAGAATTGGGGAGAGTGTAGAGCCCTGTAGGATGCCCGTGTTCGCAATTGGGGTCTGCGGGGCTTTGAAGGACCCTAGGAGGATCTGGGTTGTTCTGTCCTTAAGGAATGACTGCACAAAGTGTACTATCTAGGCTGGGATGCTTTTCATTCTGAGGATGTGTAGGAGCCTTGCGTAGGACACATTGTCGAAAGCCCCTGATATGTCTAGTAAAAGCAGTGAGGCTACCTTGTTGTTGCTATAGTGCCAGATGTGTCTAATTTGCTCTATGATCAGTTCGACTGCTGTGAGGGTAGATCTCTTTTGTCTCCCCCCCATTTGCGTTGCCGGGAGGAGGTTGTGTTCTTCTACTATTCCGGTGAGCCTTATAGCCACGACCTTCTCTAGGAGCTTCCCTAGTGTGTTCAGCAACGCAATTGGTCTGTATGACTTCAACTTGGTATAGTCTTCCTTTTGGGGTTTCCTTAGGACGCAAGTCAGTGATTGCCTAAAGGCCTTTGGGCAATACCCCTGCTTCATGTACTAGGTAAAGATTGGCGCAAGCACTGGAGTGATAAGGCTGCTGCTAGCTTTTAGGTAACAGTTAGGGATCTTGTCTGGGCCTAGGGCTTTGTTGCCCTTTAGTTTCTTGATAATGTTTCCGATCTCTATAGCAGACACTTGCTAGTTAGCCTCCCTTAGCGGAGGAATGTGTGTTCCTAGGATGTTGCTTAGGTCTGCCTCTACCTGAGTCCCGAAGAAGTGGTCTACGAATGCTTTCGCTTTCCCTATCGGAGTGGTTTGCGTTTCCCCGTCTTGGTCCTGTATTAAGGGAAACTGGGGCGGGGAGTTTCGTTCCTCGTCTAGTTTCCTGGCCCATTCTGCTAGTCTCCAGATTTGTTCCGGGTGTTCTGTGATCATCCCTACAGTTGACCTCCACTCCTGCGTCTTGTCTCTTCTGATCTGCGCCTTCTTTGCTTTGCACGCGTTGTTATAGGCTTCCCAGTTTGCTTGGGTGCGTCGTTGCTCCTATCTCCTTCTTGCTCTCCTTGCCTCCTTGACTTTGGCTATGCACTCTGGTGTCCAGTATAGCTTCTGGTATAGCGACCATCTCTTCTCAGGTATATGGGCCTGGGCTGCCCTTTGTATAGCTTCTATCAGCTGCTCCACTGCTTGGTCAATCCCCTCCGTTATGTGTATGTTGTCAATGTTCACCTGTTCTAGTTCGCCTTCTAGCCGCTGCTGTACTAGTGTCCACTCGGCCTGCTTCTAGCAGAGCCTCCTCTTAGGTTCCCTCTCCTCCTTAACTGTGAGTTGGATGTCGGTTTGGATTGGATAGTGGTCTGATGAGGACTCTAGTTGGTCATTGACTATGCAGCTTTCTACCCGTCGTGTTAAGGCGTGGGATATAAAGCATAGGTCTAGCGTGCTAGAACTGTTGTTTCTAGCCCAAGTTTCTGTTCCCTTTGGCGTGATCAAGTCCATTTGGGCTGTTTCCATCTGACCAATGAGCCTCCCTACTAAGAAGTGGTGTGCTGGGGTGAAGTCCGATCCCCACTTTGGGTGGTGGAGGTTGAAATCTCCTATCACGATGTTGTGGTTTTGTTGGTTCATTGCTTCCGGGAGCCTTCCTAGCGTATGTAGTTGTGTGCTGCTTCTGGACTCTAGAGGTGGGTTGTATACGCTATGGATCAGGACTTGGCCTTGAGTTGTTTTGAGCTGCACTGTGGTGATATCCCTGTCGGTACTCGGCCAGGCCTGCCAGTCCTCTGCTAGTACCTTCTTACTGACATAGATACAAGTTCGTAGGACTCCCTCGGTTCTGTTTATTACTACGTGGTATCTCGGGTCTCGCACAGTTGATGGAATCCTAGAGTGTGGGTTGATCTATAGTTCCTGTATTGCTATAATGTGGTGTTCCTCCGGGTCTAAGGCTTGTAGAAAGCTCCTTTGGACCTTGTCTTTGCTTCTGTTCACATTATACTGAATGATTGATAGTCTGTTAGTGTGAGGCATCAGGACATGTTTGTGTCTAGGTCCGTTTGGTCTTGCTATTGGTCTTACTGTTGGTTTTCCCGTCCCTCCTCCTGTTCTTCCCTTTGGGGTTGGCTCCCTATCATTTGGTTGATTCTCATTTGTCCATTGCTCTGCGCTGCCTTGTACAAGAACGTTGGTCTCCCTATTACTGGCACTATTTGTGGCTCCTCTTGTGGCCGGGGTCTCTTATTCGGGTGGGTGGTTCTCTCTGGTTGTTTCTGTTCACCTACTAGGAACCTGGTTGGTGTTGTTACCCTTGCTTCCCGCGCTCTCCACTGGGCTGATAGTCTAACTAGGCATTGGTTTGACTATGCCGGGTGTTTTCTCCTACATGCTGCGCATCTTGTGTCCTCCTTCCGTTTTTGGCACTCTTGGGTCGCGTGATCACCAGCACAGTGTGAGCAGACTGGTATGGCTTTGCTACACTTTGGGGCAATATGTCCGTACTGTTGACAGTTGAAACATTGAAGGATTCTGTGGTTGCTCTAATGGATTTCTACATCCAGCCTCTCAAAGTCCCAGTACAACCCTTGGTCTAAGACCTTGTTCGCTTGCTCTGGTGTTGCAACCCATAAGATCAGCGAGGAGGCCCTCTTGCCCTCCTCTATCTTCTTCTTGACCCACGCTGTCTTTGTGATCTGTAGTCCTGGTGCTGTTACCTAGTTTTGCCTCTAGAGGTTTGGTGTATCCCTTTGTGTATCAAAGGTTCGTGGGACCCTATGCGCAATTACTATGTACTGTTGATAGGAGACTTTCGCTGTGCTCCCGATCTTCAGTGTCTACTCCTTGTTTATTTCGAGGGCCTTCTTGTCCTGTACGTGTGCTGTAAACAGCTTGACCCCTTTGTTGTCTGCCCTTGCCCCTACTATTCCCTTTACTCCGATCTTCTCGACTATCTCCCTCCCGGTCATCTTTCCTATCTCTTCCTTCTCTTTCTGGTCCGTAATATGGACTCGTAGTACTGAGCTTTGAGGGGGGGTGGGTTGGCTCGCGATTGTTGCCCAGGTCGTTGGGCCCTAGGTCTGTCTCGGGTCTCTTTGAGGGTTGTTTCTTGCGTTTCGTGTTGCTGCCTCGATTGCCATGTTGATCGTAGTGCTTGTTTGTCGTTTGAGCGCCTTCAGTCCCCCGAGCAGTTCGCTTATTACTCCTTTCAGTGCTCTCTCCGGAAACCTCCCTTCTTCTGCCGCTACCATCTCTTCCGCCTTCTTGCAGAGCGTCCTCCACTCGTCTCCCCCTTGCTCTCGGTCGTCTACTGCCGTCGTCGTCGCCATTTTTCAATCCGTTGTACTTAAGTATATCGGTTATACTATATGTCCTAGATAAGTAGGAAGTCGGGCTCCTATATAGCCGTATATATAAGTCGTGACTACCGGAAGTCCGCCCCCTATATAGACGTAGTGAGCCTCTAGTATGATGCTATCAGCGTTATATATACTAATACCCTTACGATCGCTAACCGTACGGGTAAGGGATGCTATATAATCCTAGTAAAGGAGATAACGGCCGAATATATCGCCGAGATCTTCGTTCGGGACTACTACCGCTTATATAGTACCCCTCTGTCTATCGTTATAGATCGAGGTAGTCAGTAGCTATTAGCTTTTTAGTAACGCTTCTACGAACTAGTAGGGATAGTCTATAAGTTGTCTTTAGCCTTCTATCCTAAGACCGATAGATAGTCTAAGAACACGAATAAGGAGATAGAGAAGTACCTCCGTATCTTTATCGACTACGTATAAGGAGATTAGGTATAGTAGCTTCCGCTAGCGGAATTCGTAAAGAATAACTACATTATAGAAGTAATAGGTATGTCGCTATTCTTTACCGAACGAGGCCGTAATCCTCGTACTAGTAACTTTAATAGAGATAGCCTCCCTAAGCGTCTAATACCTACTAAGTAACGCCTATCCGCCGAAAAGGTAGAGCGTTTTGCTTAATAGATAAAGGACTTCCGTACGTACCTATACGAATACTTACGTTACGATTAAGCTCTATAAGTAGATAACGCTAATATATACCGTACTATACTACCGCGATATAGCCTAGGCGACCGTGTCTATATTAATACTAAGAACTAGAAGTCATTACGCCTAGCTAAGAAGCTTAATATTAAATGGTTTAGACCGGTAATAATTACTACCGCGCTCGGTAAGAATATGTATAGTATTACCCTACTAGAGACGATCCGCGTATATAACTCCTTCTATTTAAATCTTCTCCGACCGGTAGATCTAGAAGATAACGTACGACCGCCGCCGATCGAGGTTACTAATAAAACTAGTAATATGTTTAAGACCTAGGAGGTTAAACGCGTCCTAGATACTAAGCCGAAGGGCAGAGGCATTACTATACTAGAGAAATAGAAGGGCTATTTAGATAGTAAGTCTACCTAGGAGCCCGCGAGCGTAGTATATAAGGATGTACCGAAGGTAGTCGTAGACTTTAAGTATAATAACCTAACTAAGTCTATACCGATTAACTTTTATCCGCTAGAAGATTAGATTCCGAATAAGACCTTAGTCGATATAAGGCCGGACGCGAACGTAATAGATCTAGTACCTTAGTTAACCGTAACGGTATAGCCTCTATATAAAGGTAATAGCCCTATAGCTCTAGCTAAGTATAACTATACGCCTAATACTAACAATAGCTATATTAAAAGGGTCTTGGTACCTACCTCTAGTATTATTAGAGCTAATAGACGAAACGAACGATATAGAGGATAATAAAGCTTTCGCGTTTACGCTAAGGGAGATTTAAGGACATACGCTTCGAGACGAAGGTGTTTTAGAGAGGGGGTAGTATTACGGCCGCTCCGTAAGTAAAGGATTCGAATCTAATTACGTAACCGTAGGTCAAGTAACCCGGATAACTAAGCTCGGCCCGATACCGACGCCCGACACCTCGGCCTTTAAGTATAGGCCTCGTTCTTAGACTCTCTTCTCTCTTTAGCTATCGACTTCGTTAATACTATACCTATATACTCTCGTACTATAGTCTCGTAATACTTATAGGGTCGCTACGCTTCTAATCCTAGTTTTAAGTTAATCGTAGAGTCGGACGGGCTATACTTAGGTAGCTTAAACTCGCTCTTATACCTAAAGGCGTCGGCTAGGTCGTAATATTCGGGCGGTAGCTTAGCCTTCGGGTCCTATACCTTGTTCCTATTTATAAAGATTTCTAAATTATCTAGCGATATAGCAAAGATAGACGTATACTCCTCGTCGTCGAAATCCTCCGGCTATAGTACGAAGAGCTTATCGGCGTCTAGCTAGTCTTATAGCTTCTAGGCTTACTTCGCTATATAATTATAGGCGTCCGCGCTAATAAAATAGATATCGGGTTCTAGCTCGGGTAGTACTAGTTTCGGCGCCTCGGGCTTACTACCTTCTATTATAATCGTATAAGGCATACCGTTCTAGTAATAATGTTAGTAGTAGGTAGGCTTATCGAAGCTAAGTGTCTTATGTTTAAAGCTATACAAAGGGTCGTATTCTTTGAGCTAGGAGATACCTAGTACTAGGTCGTACTTATCGAGCTTAGTAACGTAGTATAGCTCTTAACTAGTATAGCTACTAATAGTAACGTCGATTAGTACTACTTCGAGTAGTCGTAAAGCCGCTCTATTAGCTATACGTAGGCGTCTTAGCCTTTCTAGCTTAAAGGTAGGGACTTTGTTTACGCGAACGAATCTTAGGTTAATAAACTTAGAGGAGGCGCTAGTATTAGAGAGGGTAAGTACGTTTGCTTTTCTACCTAATGTACTAGTTATAACGTGCTTTACTACCGAGCGGGCTATACTACCGAGCGGGTTACTTTTGCTAAGAACTATACTACTTCTACTTTAATTACGACGGTATCTTAATACGACGACATCCTATAGAATTGTTACTAGGAGGACAATTCCTCTTTAGATTCTTCGCTATCTAGCGAGTCTACTTAATAGGTACGTACGTTATGCCCCGACTCGCTATATCGCTTATAGCGTCGTAGCCTTAGTACTAGCCGAACACTATCTAGCGACTCTCTACTTACTTCCTACCTCCTAGTATCCTCTAGAGGTATTAATTGCGACGCCTTATCGAAGGTAAGAGACCCTCTAGACTAAATATACTTACGCTTTCGTGCTTTTCGCTATATAAGGGCCTCGTTAGACTTACGTAGCTTACTAATCTCGCTTCGTATAGGAGCTATCTAATACGCTATCTCTCTACTCCCTCTCTATTGCCCTGTCGAACGACCTTCCTCTTTCTACTACGCCTTTCTAAACCCGTAACGACGCTCTAAGACCTAATGACACCTATTATAAACCCTATCTCGTCGAAGTTATAGGTGTCCTAGTTAAGGATGCTATACTTCTCCTTTATATTACGTATAAGTAAGAACTACTTCTCGATAACGTCTAGATCTTCTATTAGGGCTCGCTAACGATCGTATCTACGTGTTATAGGAACCTTTAGCTCACGATGCTAGCTAATGAACCTGTCTATGTAATTAAGACTAGCGGGCTTAAGACCCTTCTCTTATAGTAATAAATTAGCTATTACTCGTATACTAGACTTTAATAGCGGGAAACCTCTAAGATCTAGCTCGAGTATATACTCAAGTATTACCCTCTCTTCTAGCTCTATAAGCTTCTTCGAATTAGGCTCGTAGTCACCCTAAGGAGGTCGTCTATTCAATCAATACCCTAGTATAGTTCGAGACGCGTCGTATACCTTTATAGTAAGTCGATTCGTGATTATCGCGTCGCGTTTCGTGGCCTAGACAGCTAAGGTCAGTTTGGCCTCGTTTAAAGACAATATACGCTATAATAGTAGTTATATAGCTATATCTATATAAGTGGTACAGTTCTTAGTAAAAGTGGCCCGCTCGGTAGTATAGCCCGCTCGGTAGTAAAGTACGTTAGTACTAGTATATACTTTATACTTTCTATACGTTAGTTATATATATATAGGCGTATAGGTGTCACCCTTAGCTATTACTATATATAGGTATTCTTCCTCTTAGGTATATATCTTATAGTCAAATTCTTCGTATTTATAATTCGTAGATTTATATATTACTCCTTTAGCGCGACGGTACTAAGGAGCTAGGTATTTCCCTAAACGGGTAGTACTTCGATCTAGAGGGCTAGCGCGTCGGTTATAGCGTTAAGAGCGATAGGTGTCTCGCGGTTAACGTCGCCGGTACGCTACTTACCGCGGGAGTTATAAAGAATATATACGGGGTCGAGGCCGGTATATCTAGGTTCACGACAGCGGAAGTAACGGCCTTACTAGCGTAGCCGGTCGCGGAGTTCGTCGGTAAGCTTAGGTAGTATAGTATAACGCTAGGGGATAAGGCGTACGGCCGGGCTAGCGTTCTAGGTACGCGTAGAGACCGTAAGCGTCTTGTTTATAGTAGGCGGCGCGGCTCGTAGTACTATACTAGCGCTCTATTGTCTAAAGCCCTATTAGCCTTGTCCTTAACTACTACGACGCCCGTTACCGCCTTACTAGATATCCTTATCCTTATCCCTCTTACTATATACTTTTTACGGTATTATATACCTCTTCTTTATCTTTAGCGATACGAATAAACTAGCTAACGGGGTCTATAAGCTAGTGGTCCTCTATCTTCTTTATCTAGAACTCGTTTAGGCTAATCTATAGCTCGTACGATACTATAGGGTTACCGGCCTTAGCGCTAAGGCGGCGGTATTCGACGATATATTTACTAAACTCCTAGCCGTACTTCTACTTTAGCTAGTATAGGTCGTGTCTAGCCTTAAGCTTAATATCTCGAGGATTCTTACCGAAGTTGTCGTCTAACTCGTCCTATATATCCTCGAGGCTTACCTATTCGTCGTTCTCGATAGCCGTACGGATAATATCCCTAGAGGTACCGAGAGTATAACGCTTAACGTAGTTAAAGATATTAAGGTAAGGTGTTTATATAGTATATCGTACCGCGATAGAGTCCTTATAGCTCTCTTTCTAGTCGATATAGGAGAGCTCGCCTAAGTTATCGAACTCTTTAGGATAGGGGAAACGTTAGTCGGTTTAGGCGGCGAATATCGTAGTATTATTAGTACGGGCTACTAAGGGTACGAGAGAACCGGCGCGGGTGGTACGGTTATAGGTACGGGCCCGATAGCCGCTACCTACTAGAGTCTAAGAACGACGGGTACCGGCTTATAGGAATTCTTCTAGACTAGTAGTCTATTATTCTTACTACTACGGCTATTACTAGGGTCGTAACTACTTAGGGAAAGTGAGCGGGCGGTCTCGCTCGCTTAGTAAGGCGGTAAGCCGGGCTTATATCTTAAGTTACGAGATCTTAGTGTCCTACTATATAATCTTAGCCTTAAGTTGGTCGACTTCGTCCTCTACTTGCTCGAGATAGCTATTAGTAGTATTAATACGGCCTAATAGCTTATCGGTAATCTTCTTATAGTATTCCTTAGTTACGGCGTCGTCTAAGGCTATTTATAGTATCTAGATACGGGCCTTAGTATCTTCCTAGGATATCTAATATATTATAGTATCGGCTTATATCTTATCTCGCTCGGTCGCTATATCCTATCGGTCTTCGAAGACGACATTATATTCTTCTTAGAGCTTCGCGAGTTTAGTATCGACTTAATCGCGTTCCTCGTAATAGCGTCGTACCTAGGCTCGGGAGTAGTCGAGTATAACCTTCTAGTAGGCGTACCTATCTATAGTACTCTTAATTTTAAGATATATAGTATTAGGCCGCAAGGTAACTACCCTCTTAAATGCTTTAGTATCGGCGATCTTATAGTTTATTAAATCGTACTCGAAGTCTATATTATCGAAGTCGATTTAGTCTATACGAGGAGGCGATATACTATAGATAACTATATAAAGTCGATACCTTTACTATCGTCCTCGTAAGACGAGAGACGAGTATCTTCGATATCTAGTCGTACTAGCTTCTTATACTCTACCCTACTACCCTCGTATCGTATAAAAGACTAAGTGTTAAACAGGTACGAGTTGTATATACACGGAAGTTAGGACACGTATTAGAGAAGGAGGAAGGACTAATATAGTATACGAAGGTATATAGTAGAATAGTGTTTAGTACTAAAGGTGTCTCTACTATCGGTATAGAGACTACGTCTCTTATACCTATATAGAGGGATCTTGCTCTAGTCCTAGTTCTGTTTTACTACGCCTTATAGGTTTTACCTATATCTTAACTTACGACGGTAGTTCCTCCGACAGTCTCGTACTAACTAGCTAAGTAACTTTAGGTCCTCTAAGTCGCTCCTACTATTCGTACGGTATCTCGGTAGTATTACCGTACTATTATCTCGACTAACTTAGTATATACTAAGTTAGTCTTAGTACCGTACGATATGCCTACTAACCTATATTCGTGATACTAAGGCGTATTATTAGTTATAGGAATTTGTAAATCGGGTATATAAAGATAAGAGAGAGTAGACCTATCTATTCTATTTCCTTACTTATACTATATCCTACTTACGCGGTCCGGATATATACTATTACTAAGGATCGAGTTGAGCTAGTTCTAAAGTTCTAGGTTCTAAGAGTCTCCGGTTAGTAACTCGGCTAAGACAGAGGGCGTGCGATATAGGTGTTACTATCGCTAAGTAGCGGCGGTAGGTCGTATACTTAAAGGTCGTAGGGGAGGACGTCGAGAGGCCTCGTCGGCGTTCTCTATTATCGCGAATTAATCGTACGGTCTAGTACTATCGTACTATCTCGGGCGGTCTCGGTATCGTACGTAGAGGTTAGCTCTCTACTCGTAGGTAGGCGTAACTAACTATTACGGGCGAGAGTACTATAATAGGGTCGGGTAAAGACATATATAGTTACGCGAGCTATCTAAGAGAGCGCGAGAAGCGCGAGAAGATAAAGTCGCGTAAATCGAGCTAGCGGATACTAGCGGCCGCTAGCGCGCGGGCGTACGGCCGACGATACTATATTACGAGGTAGTTCGTAAAAAGGGCTGTCTCGTAATAGTAAGCTAGGAATTTTGTCTTAGTATAATTAACTCGTATTCTTTATTAATCGTTTTTACTACTATTAAATAGAGAACTAGTAAACTTAATACTCTTATTCGATTTAGAATTATTCTCTTTATCTTCCTAGTATGTTCGTACGTTATAGCTAGTCTAACCGTAGTTACTATACCGCCGTCTACTTAGCTAGCCCTCTTTCGTACCCTCTAACTAATGACTCTTCTTTAACTATTCTCTAGCCTTTAACGACTCGACGACTACCTATAACGAGCTAACTCTATACTCTTAGACCCCGCTATACTAGAGACGCTTTCGTTTACGAGATCGGCGCTTTATTAGAGTCTTAACTTGTCGTTTAAGCTTAGAGTTACGAGCTCTAAGAAGCGTATTCTCTTATAGTAGTACTTCGCCGCCTTTTATAAGCTAAGAGAAGCTATTATAAGCTGTTTTAGAGTTACTTAGTATAGCGTCGTATATAACCTTATATTATAACGTAAACTCCTTTAAATTACTCGGAGTTTAAGACTACTATAATGTCGTCTAAGGCGGTAGTAGTCCTAGCGGGGTTTATAGGCGTATATTAAGGCAATTAAGTACTACTTACGCGTTAATAGGAACTAACTCTATAGCCTTAAAGACCTTCTTATAGTTTAACGCGCGCGGTAAATACGTCGAAAACGCGTCTTTAAACGGCGAAAGGAAGATTTCTTTATTAATATAGAAGACGCGCTAACGCGCTAAGTCCCGTATATATTATAAGTACTTTAGCTTTAACGGCGTAAAACAAACTATATTAAGAGGCTATAGGATATACGACGAATACGCCGGTAGATAGAGCGTAAGGATCTTATAGTCTAGATAGTAGTCCTTAAAACCCTAGTTTAAATAGCTCTTATAGCCGTCTAAAATAAGTAACCTATAGCTACCTATAGAACGCGCCTCTATATACGCGTTAAAGTGCTTTAACTACTCGAGGCTAAGTACGTTATTTGTCTATCTAATACCTCGGCTTATATATAGCCTCGGCGTACCTCGCGCTCCTCTTTCCTATATACCTAGCTACTTTATATTAATACGACTATAAACCGCTATACTTAGCTAGGTCTCTATATCCGTAGAAGAGCTACGACGGGATCTATAAGAGTATAGATTATTAATAACCGTAATAAGACATTACGGCGTACGTTAGAAAAAACGTACGACTCGGTATAAGAGACTACTACCTTAGGCTAAGTAGTACCTAATATAGTACGCCCTTAAGGATAGCGAGGCTCGCTACTAGCTATACGACTAGTAGTATAGCGCGAGTCTATATATAATATATAGACTGAAGGAGAGATATAGTAGTAGTAGTAAACTACCGACGACGCCTTATAGTATAAACTCGAGAGCTTATAGCGACTAGTTACCGACCTACCGCCTAAGTTTAACCTATACGACCTTCTTTCCGATAACGAGATCTAGAATGTCGATAGTATAGCTACGGCGGTAGTGAACTACGACGACGACGGCGCTACTAAAGAAGGCGAAGGAGAGGAAGGTAAGATATAATAATAAGTCGCGAGGACCCTCTAAATCCCCGTTAACGACCTCCTATAACTCGATACCGATCAACTCGTTAAGCTCGTATAGGAGCCCGAGAGGGCCGCGGCTATCTACTTTATCCTACGACGTACGGAGTAAGAGTATAGGAATATAATATAAATAGCGACTATACTCTACGAGTAACTAGGTAACGTAGGTTAAGAGCTTAGGAGATAGAAGAGTCCTGATTAGTAGATACGTAACGAGTACGATATACTAGTTAAGGATCGCGATATAGATAGATAGATCTGTCATTCCCCTATTCTAGGACTCTATCCGGCCTATATAGGTATATATTTATTGTTATATATAAAGGGAAACCCGAATAGGTGAAAACCCTTCCCGCCCCCGACTACTCCTTATCTAGATTAGCTTTCCCTCTAAACGTACGTAGTCTATATTACTACCCCGTTAGCCCCCGCTCCTAGCCGGTCTCGTCGCGCTACGTCGTGTCCTCTCTTCCTATACTACTCCTACTAGGCGGTACTATTCTAGCTAGCCCTTCTCTAGTATCTAGTTCGTAATACGCCGTAGGTCCTTAGCGTTATTAAGAAGTGCCCTAATCGTCCGGTTCCTCGCCTTTACTATCTACTCCCCCCTTCCTAGCGACTACCTCGAATAGACGAGGAGTACGTACCGTACGTTCTAGGAGTAATAGCCGTAGGGGCAGCTAGTATTCGTATATCCTAGAACCTTCCTCTATAATAGGTACCCCTAGAGGCCGATATGTTCGCTTCGTAGTTAGGTTACTATACTACTCTATACCCTCGTAAGGCGGTAGTAGATAAGCTTCGGAGGGTGCTTGACCGCGGATTTTATAGCTAACTATTCCTTAGGTTGTCCCGCTAGCTAAGGGCGTCTACTATACCCTACACCCTAGTTGTTCCACCTCTCTTTCTATAGTTGCTCTATAAACGACTTCTTACCTTCCTATCGTATTACTAGCTATTCGTCCCTTACCCGGTAGTTCGGCTCGTTTCCGGGTCGAATGCCCTTATACGCTAGTACTAATTCGCGGGCCCTTACGACTATACTAGCGATGACCTTCTATACTAGGTACTGTGCCGACTTGCCTAAGTAGGAGGTCCGTAGTCTCTAGATATATAGGTCGATCGGCGGTATAGCGGTCTCGTACTTAAGTATCCTTATTAGTGTCGACTTATATGTCCCGGTGACCTTCCTTAGGCATTGGTTTTTGATCTTCGCTAGCGGCGCGACGAGTCCCTTCGATGGGCAGGCCCTCTCGCCTAAGGACTACACTTGGCTGCCATAGGTAAGGACTGGCCGTATAATAGCCGTATATAGAAGTCGTGACTGCCGGAAGTCCGCCCCCTATATAGACGCAGTGAGCCTCTAGCATGATGCCATATTCTGTTCAGCTTTCCGTAATATTGCCTATACGTGCTTCCTCTACCGTAGCGCCGGGTCCACCTATAGTCCGAGGATCCTGAGCTGATTTGCCGGGTTAGTCGTATGCCCCTATATCTAGATAGAAGCTTATATATTATAGAACCGTAGCCGGCGCGTAAAGTGTATTAGATTGTACTTTTCTGGGGCAAACCGAGCCCCGTGCCTCCTAGCCCAGTCCTCGCAGATCTTGTGCTTCTCTTCTAGTAGCCTACAGTTCTCCTCAGTCGAGGAAGACCACGCTAGGATGTTTGTGTCGTCTACGAAGCCACTCGTAGCGGTGTTCTAGGATTCTAGGGCTAGGAGTAGCGTCGCTATAAAGAAGAGGAACAGAATAGGTGCTAGCGTTAAGCCTTACGGGATTCTAGTATAGACTGCTTAAAATAGGCTTCTATACTAGCCGACTAGGATCGACGTACTACGGTTTTAGAGGTAGGACCGTACGAAGTTAATAAGCTACTTAGGGAGTCCTTTCGACCTTAGGATATAGAGTAGCCGCGGGTATAACACGTAGTCGAAGGCTCCCGATATGTCTAGACTAGGTAAGGATACTACCTTGTCCCTATTCCTATACTAGATAGCCTTTACCTAAGAGGTAATAAGTTCTATCGCGGATAGCGTCGACCGCTATAGGCGCGTACCTATCTAGGTGTCCGGGAGTAGGGAGTACTCCTCTACCGCCTCGGAGAGTCTCGTTATAACTAGCTTCTTAAGCGCCTTCCTAAGAGTATTAAGGAGCGTAATTAGGCGGTACGACTTCACCTACGTATAGTCTTCCTTTTGCGGCTTACGTCGGACTACTGTCGTCGATTGTTTAAATGCTATCGGGTAGTATCCGGTCTATAGGTAGGCGTTAAAGATCGCTATAACTACTAGGGCTAGTTGATCTCTACACTTCTTTAGTAGCTCGTTTAGGATCCTATCCGGCCCCGGGGCTTTCTTCGCCGGTAACTTCCTAAGTATAGCGGCAACTTCTCCCTCGGATACCTCCTATTAGACCGCGATACTAGGGGCTAGGGAAGTGGAGCTGTTTATGTCGCTTAGATTAGCCTCGACTAGGGGCGGGAAGAACTTACTAGCTAGTAGACGCGCCTTAGCCTCGGGGTCGCTAACCGGGCTACTAGGCGATTATAGCGCTAGGATAGAGAAGGAGGGGCGCTATATAGAGTCCTATTGGGCCTATTTCACTAGCCTCTATATCCTCGCTAGCTTGCCGGCGATTTCTTCTACTATAGCCCTCTAGCCGGCTACTTTCTCCCTCCGTATTATAGCTTTCTTCTATTAGTATGCCTCCCTATATACGTTCTAGGCCTCCTCGCTATAGCTACTCGTCCACACCCGGCGGGCTCTCCTTACTTCTCTTACTACCGTAGTATACTCCGGCGTCTAGTATAGTTTAGACTATATCGTTAGTTAGGTAAGCGGAACGTAAAGTAAGGTCGCTTTTCTTATTTCGTCTATTAACCCTTAGACTGCCTCGTCTATCTCGTCTTTACTATTATATTACTACTACGCGATCTAGACTAGCCTCTCGGAGTTATCGAGGTACGCCTAGATATTAGCCTAGTAGGCCTTTCCCTAGTTTAGCTTAGGGGTTCTCGCTAGTATATATTATATCTATATTATAATAGAGGTCCTAACTAGTATATAGTCTAACGACGCCTCGAGTTTATATTCGATCCTATAGTAGGTTACTATATAGTAGTAGCTATCTAAGATCTAGGAGAGGTCGATCGTGCCTTAGAGTCCCCCTCTCTTCTAGGTGCCTAGGTCCTTCGGGGTATTAAGCGCAATTACGTTACTCGCTATTAAGTCGAGTACTTCGTCGGCTATAGGGTGCGGCTATATAAGGCTTTCCTAGGAAGGGTAGTATATATTAAAGTCTCCTACTACGATATAGTACCCTTGTCTCTTAAGCGTACTGTCTAGGTGTCTATAGACCCCTAGGTCGCTACTAGACCTCGAGGCTAGCGGTTATATATATAGGTTGTGTATCTAGGTACTACCTACGTAGAGGGAGGTAATATCACCCCCGCCTTCTTCGTCTACGTAGTACACTACCTCCTAGTCGGATTCTAGTATGTCCTTACTAATATAGAAGTACGTACGGGGTCTACCGTCGCCTCGTAGGTATATCGTGTAGCCTAGTAACTTATAGGTCGTTAGTCTCTTATAGTACGGGTTAATCTATAGCTCCTAGATTACTAGGACGTAGTAGACGTACGGGTCCGCCTTATATAGGAAATAGTTCTAGACTATATCCTTACTATAGTTAACGTTATACTAGATAATACTAAGCGTATCGAGGCTAGTTATCGGTATCGACAATCATTTCCTCTATAGCGTCCTATGTTCTACTACCTTATACGTCCTAGTCTACGCCTATCGGCTATATACTAAAGGGGAGCCGGGCCTAGTTAGATTCCCTCGCCGTAGCGAGTAGAGTACGTAGCCTCCCGTACGCCCTAGGTTACGTATCCTTTATATTATTCTCGGCCCTAGGGCGCTTATACCCGACCGCCGCTAGCTAGTTCCGGTATAGGCTAGCCTTACGGTCGCCGTAGAATCTTAGGGCGACGGTTCTGTTTATAATTACCTTGTTTTTCGCTAGTTTCTACTATAGGCATTCCGCGCTATACGATAGGTAGTGCCCCGGACAGTTCGCGTACCGTCTCGTAGCCAATATATAGTCCCTAGATATATAGTCTCCTATATAGTTCGAGCAGGCCTGCTTATTTATATACGTATAGGTTTGGTGTCTATACTGTTAGTATTTGAAGTATTAGAGGATACGAAAGGATAAGGAGTGCTTTTCTACTATCTTAAGGCTATATAACTAGATCAGGCCTTATTCTATTACTAGATCCGCCGCTTTCGCGTCTTTTAGCTATACTATTAGCGCCGAGGCCTTCTTACCTTCTAGCCATTTCCTATAGAGCCAAGTCGCCTTCTAGATTAGAGAGTTAAGAGTGACCGGGTTGTCCTCTTAGAGAGTACGTAGGTGACCTTAGTTAGTTAGGTCGAACTCCTTAGGTATATCGCGGACTAGGATCGTGAAATTGCTTCGTTAAGACCTTCGCTAATACCGTAACCTTAGATGCCTACTATAGCTATGCCTCTAGGTGCCTCCTAGTAGTAGTAGAGCTAGTATAGATCTATAGAGTGCCGTTAGACTATTGGTTCACTACGACTACCCCTAGTTAGTTAATTCGTTAGGCGAGTTCCTTGTTCGATAGCTTCGTAACTTCGGCCTAGTCTTCCTTTGCTATAATACGGATCGTAACTATATCGTGCGTTAGGCGGGGGCCTAGTGTCGATACCGCGACCGATACCTAGCTATAGGGGTGTTAATTCCGGAAGGCCTTACTAATTGCCTAGGACGTCGTCCTTATTTCTTATTGCCCTCGGTAATACGACAGTACAAGCGCCGTACGTAGCTAAGTAATTATTACCTATAGAGACCGGTATAGGAGCTAATCGTTAGTTTCTATACTTTTTGCGTCCTCTATAAGTTGCTACTAGTTGTCTTAGGGGAGCTTCGCCTATAGAGCCGTAGGCGCCGTTAGTGCCGTAGCCTAGGCTACTATTGCCTAGGAGTTGCCTAATGTAGCTAGGCACCTCCGCGGCGTTAAGAGCTAAAGAAACAGAGTGAAGAGAACTTCAAGCTGTCTAGATTAAATGAGGTAGAACTCCCTCAATTCTAGGGGTAGTGGCCTGCTTTGTATATCGTTAGAATGGCCTTAATAAGAGCTTTCGAATATGTCGTGTTTTAGGGCCACCCTCGATAATATTAATAAGATAATTCTTATACCTCCGGTAGGTAAAATGATCGCGATATATAGAAGATATAGAAGGAGGATACTATTAAGTACCGCGACGCTTTCTAGAAGGACCTAGGTACGGTACGAGGAAAAATAGCTTAGGCTAAGTAATAGCTTACTTAGGTCTAGTAGGAACTCGATAACCTAAAGGCCTAACCTAGAGCATCCTTGAGTATAGTAATAACCGCCGAAATCAGCTCGCTTACTATAAAGAACGACACCCTAAAGAAGTAGGCGAAGGAGGTACTTTAGTAGTTATCTAATAACGAATCGAAGATTAAGGCCCTCGAATTTAACCTTAATATATACAAGATAGAAGCCTAGACCTATTAGAGCGATATAGATTAGCTTAATAAGTCGTAGTAAACTTAGGTAGATAACCTTAAGAAGTAACTCGACGACCGCCGAGGCCGCTCTCGAGTACGATCCTTACTATCTCGCGCTATATTATAGCGCCGTGCCCTATAAAACGGCTAAACCCTATCTAAGGATAAGAATAATAATAATAGAGCTAGTAGAGCTAGTGATAAGGACCGCGGTAATAAGTACGAGGATAAGGTAGCTCGCCGTACTACTAGAAAGAAAGCTAAGAAGTCTATACGTAAGCTAGATAATAGTAACGACTTCGATCTATTATCTAATAAGTGAGAGGAGGCCTCGGAGTCGGATAGCGATACTCGTACTTATCGCCGCTCTTCTAAGAAGAAGCTAGTCTACGACTTCGAGTCTCTAGTTAAGTACGATCTGGACCTTAGCTAGCCCTTTAAGACTTAGCGTAGTGTAGATAAGCCTAAGAAGTTTGTTAGTACTATTAATAGTAAGCTATCTAGACTCTCCCTCGAGAAGTTCTTCTCCGAGTTAGAGACTATTATTAACTATATAGATAGATAGATGATTCATTTACCCGTTATAGTGCCCTCCGGCCTATACGGGTTTATGTCTATATATATTGCTACATAAGGTAGGAAACCTGTTCCTAGGTAAAAACCTCCTCTCCTTCTCTAATAGCTTCCTTGCTATAAGTTCTTAGTTTTCCTTCTATTAGGGTGCACTAGTGTTATAGTGGTTAGCCTCTAACTACCTTGTCTACAACCCTAGAGTTGTCCCCCTCTTCCTGCTCTCCTCCTCCTTCTTTCTCTCCTCAATCTATCTCTCTGTTTCCCTAGTAATAGAGAACTGCTCCAAAAATCCTTAGTGGATGATCCACCTTGTAATTCTCTGGAGGTCTCCCTTATTGCTGATCATGGCTTAGAAGTTTCTATTCCTTGCCCTTGCCCTCTATTCACCTCTCCCTGTACTCCATTCTTTGCAAACCAGAAGTCTATGTTCGACATTCTAGGACAGGTAGCCGCATGGGCAACTCTTGTCTTCGATACCTAGGACTTTTCTCTGATGCAGGTATGCCCTGACTCCGATGTGTTCAGAGCGGATTTGTATTGCTATGCTTGCTTCTGACCTGGTCAGGTCTGAGTACAGTAGGTAGTTGTGGCTACCAAACTGTTAGAGTGCCTTTAGGGTTCCTGGCCTCTGTAGGGTTCTTGTCCATTCAGTCTTCCAGAGGAGTCCTGCCATCCTTTCAGCTAGAGACTGTTGCTTCTTCCCTTGGCTAGCTACTGATCCTCTCCCTTGAGCCCTTCCGTCCTGTTCCTACTAGGCTAGGTGCAGCTGTTCTGTTAGTTCTTTGAACTTCTGCAGGTCCTGCTGCTTCTGTGGGGCTAGATTGGGTCTTGCTTGTCTGTGCCTTCTTGTGCACTGGCTCCTGATTTTGTTGACTACCTTCTGGATTACTAGCTAGGCTAGGTATGCAGACGTCTTTCCTGCATACTGGTATCTCAACCCTTGAAGGTAGAGCTTGGCTAGTGGGGAGCCAGACTCCATTTCGACCACCCTTATTAGAGTTGACTTGTATGCTCCAAGCACCTTTTTCAGACAGGAGGCTTGGGCTCTGCTGATGGGATCTGCAATTCTCTTTGGGATCTTGTCTTAGGCTGACCAGATCTGGGCTCCATATAGCATGGCTGGCTTCACAATGGCCTTGTACATAACCTTTGCTTTCGCAAATGTGGCTCCCTATGTGGAGGCTGTAAGCCTGTCAATTGATTGCCTGTTGTTGTCTGCTCTTGCCTGTGCTTTCTTGACCTGTGGTCCCCAGCTGAGCTTTGGATCCATCCATATTCCTAGCACCCTTAATTCACTTGAGGGTTCTGTTGTGTGTCCCTGAATAGTGATTGGGGCTTGCATATTGTGTCTGTTTCTGGCTCTACTGAAGTGGATGAGTTGATACTTCTCTGGGGCAAATCTGGCTCCATGTTTCCTGGCCCATTCCTCACATTCCTTGTGTTTCTTCTGCAAGATTCTGCAGTTCTCTTCTGTGCTGTCTGACCAGGCTAGGATGTTTGTGTCATCTACAAACCCTGAGGCTGATGTGTTTCTAGAGTTTAGCTTTGCTGGCAGGTCTGCCATAAAGAGGAGAAACAGGATTGGAGACATTGTTGATCCCTATAGGATTCCTGTCTCTGTAGGCATGCTGTCAGATTTGTATCTGCCCAGTCTTAGTCTTGTGGTTCTGCCTCTGAGGAAGGACTGGATAAACTGGACTGTTCAGTTGGGGATAGCCTTCTGTTTTAGGATGTGGATCAGCCTCTGGTGTGAGACATTGTCAAAGGCTCCTAATATGTCTAGTGAGAGGAGTGTGGCTGCTTTGTTGTTCCCAAAGTGCTATAGGGTCTTGATCTGCTCTGTGATAAGTTCCACAGCTGTTAGTGTTGATCTTTGTTTCCTACCTCCCATCTGTTCTTCAGGAAGGATTCCATGTTCTTCAGCTAGGTTTGTCAGCCTTTCTACTATGATCTTTTCCAGGAGTTTGCCTAGTGTGTTGAGCAAGGCAATAGGTCTGTATGCCTTTAGCTTTGATGCCCCTTATATAGGATACCCTTAACCGTATCGTAGGAAAAAGGTACTTCACTAAACTCGATATTATCGTAGCCTTTAATCGTATACGGATTGCTAAAGGCTTAGAATAGCTAATAGCTTTTACTACGAGATATAGATAGTTTAAATGCCTTATAATGCCGTTTAGTCTATATAACGCCTAGGGACGTTTTAGTCTTATATTAACGATACCCTAAGGGAGTTCTTAGATAACTTCGCCTCGGTACACCTCGACGACATCTTAATATTTAGTAATACCTTAGAAGGATATATCGAATATATAAAGAAGGTGCTCTAGAAACACGGCGAGGCCGGCCTACAACTCGACATTACTAAGTACGAGTTTTATACCTAATCTACTAAGTACTTAAGTATTATTATTAGTAAGAAGGGAGTCTTAATAGATTCGGCTAATATGTAAGCGATACGAGAATAGGGTATACCGGCTAATATTAAAGATATCCTTACGTTTAATAGCTTCTCCGGCTTTTATCGGCGCTTTATTAAGAACTATAGTAAGATAGTACTGCCTATAGTAAAGCTAACTAAGAGAGACACACCTTAGTAGTAGACTAAAGAGTATTAAAAGGCCTTCGATAGGCTAAAGTAAGCGTTTACCGATAAAGAAGGTACTATCCTTATAATGTTTGTTCTAGGGCGTAGAACCGTCCTTAAAATAGATACTAGCGACTTTGTTACTACGGCGGGACTATCTTAATACGATAAGGACAATACCTTAAGACCTATAGTATACTTATCTAAGAAAATAAGCCCGTTAGAATATAATTATAACATCTATAATAAGGAGCTACTTACTATTATTAAAGCTTTCGAAGAATAGAGACCTGAGCTTATAGTAGGTAATATCGATAAAGAATCCGACTTCGAAAACCTATAAGACCCGAGCGGCCGCCCTATACTTATATATAGCGACTATAAGAACCTCGAGTACTTTATAAGTTCGAAATAGCTAAATCGTCGATAAGCGAGATAGGCCGAGTTCCTATTACAATTCTTCTTTAAGATTATATATAGACTAGGCGTATAAGGGGCAAAGCTAGATAGTCCTATACGGCGCTCTTAGGATATAATTCTATAAGACAAGTCCGACCCGAGGTATATTTAATAGGACCGGATCCTACTAAAACTAGAGCACTTCCTTTTAGTCTCTATAAGCACGATTATCCGACTATCTTCCTTAGAAGTAGGAGTAGTCGTAGATAAATAACTAGCTACTAACATTAGTAAGTTATATAAACAAGAAGATACGATAGAGACTACGACTTAGCTAGTAGCCGGTAAGCCTATTAAGCTCCTTCGTAAGAACAAGATCGATAACAAATATATAATACTAATCGATAGTATAATCTATATTAAGAACTGTTAAGAATATATAGGCCGTAGGTCAAGTATATAGGTGTGGGTACGTTATGTAACTAGACTATATAACTAGAGTTTACTAGCCTATAGGCTAGTAAACATCCGGACACCTAGTATCTACCTATACTAATACTAGCGATACTGTATATAGATATACGCCATCCTATTAGGTCCTTCTTTGTCTTTCGTATAATCCGCCGTCTTCTACTACTACGTAACTCGTACCTATTTAATAGGTTATAAGCCCGAGTTAGTAACTCGGTATTTTTACCCTCGACAAAGTCGTATTAGAGTTATTCCTCTTTAGAATAAAAGGAAGGTAGACTAGAGGCCGTACCCGCCTTATATAGGAAGCTATAGCCGTGCTATAGGTGTATATAAGACGTAAAAGAGCCTAGTAAGGCACTATTAGACTCCGAGTCAGGGAGCCTATACTAATACCTTAGATAAGTAGGCGAGCTTACTAAGAAGAGTCGCTCTCCGGACATCGCGTTCGTTCGTATCGACTAACTATTTATTCTAAGAGAGCCGTAGTATCTTAGAAACCCCCTCTACTAAGAGAGTTACGCTATAGTGTCTTAGTACTAATACGATTCTTACCGACCGACTTTCCTCCTCTTCCCGGCGGATAGCCATCCTCTCCGCTATTAACCTCGCGTTCGGTTTATCCTATTTCGATCCGATCGCGTACGACCGAATATATCCTTTTACCTAAGGGTAGCTAACCTATCCCTTAACTTACAAAAAATAGAGAACGAGACTAGGTTTATAAGAAAGAGAGTAGTACCTATTCTAATAAGAGAGAACTACGAAACATAGTTCAAGCTAATAAGAATATACCTAGTATTAAAGTAAGTTGACTAGGTCCTCGAAGACATTATTACGGACATTCCCGCTACAACCCTATCTATAGCGACACCCTCTATATTATCGGAGTTATCCCTTCCTTTAGATTAAGCGATAATGAAGGCATCGTACAGACGGTATAATATAACGGCCCTATATAAGATGTATATCTGTCTGTCAATAGATAACTAAGAGACAATATACTAGATCCGGTATACGAAGGAGTTATAGGAATAGGCTAAAGCTAAATATAAGAGAAGACTTCTCGCTACTAGAAGAAGTTTGCTTTAGCAATACACCAATTTCGTAATAATAGAGGACTAGTCAATAGATAACGCCTAGTAGGAGCTTAGCTCAATTATAAGGAGGGCTGTTTTAATCTCGCCTTTATTCTAAGACATTAAGACTAAGGACAGAAAGATCTAGTAACTCTTAGTAGCTCTACTAGACTCATTTGGCTCAATTCGCGATGCAATTAATGCCTAGGTAAATCTCTTACTACAAGACATTCTTACAATTCTTAGGGAGAAGTAAGAATCAATAATTTATTAAGGGATAGCTATGTTTGCTAAGAAGGGTTTCTAGGGTAAGCTTACGTACTATCTCTACGGTAGTAACCATTTTATAAGTAAGTGCCTACACCTTTCTATAGCTTAGTAGGCTATTAGGAACAAGGACAAACTAGCTAGGTTTACCTACCCTACTAAGAGATAACCGTCACTACCTCGTAGGAGGCCATTATCACTAAACCTTTGTAATGTCCTTAAGGTAATAACGGACCTTATAAAGTAGATAAAGGAGAGCCGTAAGCTAAAGGCCTCCTCTAGTAAGAAGCCTACAAGGGCCTATACGACCTAGGAAGACGTATTAGACTCTAAGATACTATTAGAAGATAATGATGTTGATGAGGTTGCCTATTCTACTATAGAAGCTAAAGGTAAGTACCCCTCGTCCGAGTAGTTACTTAACTCTTGTGCTTCATTATATATAACTGACTAAGATTCACCATTTAGGACACTAAAGCCTCTTTAAAAGAGGAAGTGGATTAAGGTTAGAGGTAGCTATCTACAAGCTATATATATAGGAAGTGTAGTAAAAGGTAGTCCTTCTAGAAAGCAAATTGTCTTAGAAAATGTTATGTTTGTTCCTAGCCTTAGAGTTAGTCTTGTTTCGTAGAATCAGTTTAGCTAATAGTTTGCTATCTAACTACCTAGTTTCACCCTAAAATCCTTGTCTAGTAAACCCGTTGTCTAGACTAAACTTCGAGGAGGAGTACCGTTTATCTACTCGATCTCGGAAATTCTTAAGCTATAGCATACTAGTATACTCTCTTAAGAACGTGACGGCACCGCTATAGCTAATACTAAGTCCGAAGATTAGTAGGAGCTATAGTATAGAAGATATACAGACCTTAGTAAGGGACTACTAAGAAACCTATATAGAGTTACTAATAAGCAAGATCCTATTCCTATTCCTTCTAAATACTAGAACTATAAGGTCTACTCCCTTATAAACATAAGGAAGTTCAAAGGACCTACTATAGAGAGGAAAGGGGAGAGGCTGTCCCTCATCTCTATTGACATCTATAGGCCTTTTCAGGGCGTAGTCTCTAGGCTAGGATATAAATATTAGCTTAAGATTATAGACAACTTCTCTAGGAAGAAGTAGGTAATCCCTTTAAAGGCTAGGAGCGACGCTCCTATAGCCCTACGGGATTAGAAGGTCTAGGTAGAACGGTAGTTAAGGTGCTTTCTGTCTACGATCCGTAGTGATAGTATAAAGGAAATTCTCGCCTTACTAAAAGAGTAGGAGAAGGAGTTTAGTACTTAGATAGACATAACTAATGCCTACAATTCTCTTCAAAATGGACCTATAGAAAGGTCAATTTAAGCCTCTAAGAACATAGTCCGGGCTATACTTAAAGACTCTAGTATACTAGTTAAGTTCTAGCTAGAAGCTTTATAAGTATAGACTATGATCAGAAACAGACTACCTAATAGTCCGATCATTAATAGTATTGCTCTTTTACTAGAAGAAGCCTTTACTAGCTAAGTACCGTTAGTCGACCATTTCCGCGTCTAGGGATACAAAGCTATAGTCTATATAGACCTAAGCGCCTAACCTCAAGGCTTAAGGAGAGACAAGTTAATAAACCGAGGGAAAGAAGCCGTGTTTATAGGCTACTTAGAAAATACTATAAAACAATAGCTATTCTAGGATCCTGACATAGAAGCTATAAAAGCGTATAGTCACGTCGACTAGTTTAAGAATAAGAAGGGGGGAGATATAGATCTTGGTATTACCTTTACTAACTAGCCGAGTCGAGCGCTATAGCGTAATCCTATTAGGAGGAAGCCCTTTAGGGCGAAATTTTCCGATAGGGGATTATTAGAGACACCGTTACGAAGGCTAGGAGAAAATATAGCGGTTTTAATACTATCGAAGGCCGATAACGGTGGATCTATATAGAACCTACCTAAGTCATTAACACTATAACAACCGCTATTTATATAACTTCCCCCTCCCCTAAAGGACATTAGGGAATACTAGAAGTTTAGAGATTAGGGTACTCTAATAAAAGAAAAAGAAGATGTTATTCAGTTCGACCTATCCGAACACCTAGCGGCACCTCAGGTTATAGGTAATAAGAGGTCAAGGGGGGACGGAGATAATAACTCTAAAGAGTATAAGGCGAAACACTATAAGGCTCTTATCGCCTAGATGTTCTATCTAGACCCTATAATAGGCTAGTTAGAGGAGATTCTAAACGACGTAGAAGAATATACATTTGCTACTATTAGGTAGGCTATAGCCTATTAGTAGGAAGTACTAATCCTAAAGTCCTATAAGGTAGCCGTAGGAGACCCCGAATAGGGATATATATAGAGAGAGGCAATCGAGAACGAACTTATTGCCTTAGTAAGTCACAATACCTAGAAAGCAGTTATACCGCTAAAGGGTACAAATCTAATTACTTCTAGGTAGGTCTTTGATGTGAAAAGAATGATTAGTAGAGCTATTAAGAAGTTCAAGGCAAGACTAGTTATAAGAGGGTTTTTATAGAAATATAGGGTTGACTTCGAAGAGACCTTTACACCTACTGTTAGACATAATACTCTCCGAGTATTTATAGTATTAGTGTATAAGAGAGATCTCGAGATACACCTAGTAGATATAAATAATGCTTTTACCTAAAGTAGCCTTCTTAAAGACATCTATATAATCCTACCCCTAGGAGTTAAAGTACCTCTAAACATAGTGTTCAAGGTCCTACAAAGCCTTTATAGGCTTGAGTAAGTAGCTAGAGACTCGAATAAGCTCTATGTTACGAAGCTAGAGAAGATTAGATTTACCTAGTCCTAGGTAGATCTATACCTACTTATCTATACGGATAGAGACCTTATAGTCCTTACCTATATAGATGACATACCTATTATAGCTCCGAAGCTATTAGATGTTCAGTAGTTTAAGGCTAAGCTTAGAAAAGTGTTTAAGATTAAAGACCTTAGGGAACCTACAAAGATCCTTAGAATAAGGATTATAAGAGACAGGTCCTAAGGCACTTTAAAGCTTAATTAAGGACACTATATCTACGCTAACTTAGCCAAGATGAAAATAGCTAGAGAGAAGGCTACGCTAACCTACTTACCTATAGAGAGCTACGAGTATTAAGTGCCTACGGCTCCTATAGATAAGAGGTGTAATAAACAGGATTACTAGAGCTATAATAGTACCTAGATATAGCTAATGATAATAATAAGGCCAGACTTAGTATTCCCCCTTAGAAGAATTAGCTTATATATTGCTAATCCCTCGTAGTAGTATATAAAGGCTTTGAAGAAGCTCTCCCGATACCTACGGTCGTACCTAGACCTAGGTCTTATATATAGAAAGGGCGGGGGCAATCTCTAGGGATACTCGGACTCTAACTACGCTATAGACAAAGTGGATAGAGTCTCAACTCTAGGATACGTGTGGTTCCTTTATAGATTACCTATGTCCTAGATAAGTAGGAAGCAGAAGTCTATTATAACATTAATAATAGAAGCTAAGTTTATAGCTATAAACGTAGCCGTAAAGTAGTTACAATTTCTTGCTACTGTCCTTAGGGAAATAGGGTGCCTAGAACTAGTAGGAAAGAGCTCTTTCTAGCCGAGTATAAGGGCAAGTAAGGGCACTATTGACGAGCTAAGGCTAGTTAAGCTTATAGGTAATAACTAAGCCGCTTTAATACTTGTTAAAGATGCCTATATATATAAAAGGTCAAAGCATATTAATGTTATATATAACTATGTAAGACATCTCTAGTGGTAGAAGAAGATTATAGTAGACTACTACTATATAAAGGACATAGCTACTAATAGGTTAATAAAGCCCCTTAACAGCTAGTAGTTCTAAAACTTTATAAGGCAGCTCTAGCTTACGTAAAGGGATTATAGGAGACTATATGGCCTAAGTAGGAGTGTTAAGAACATATAGGCCGTAGGTCAAGTATATAGGTGTAGGTGTGTTATGTGACTAGATCACGTGACTAGGGTTTACTAGCCTATAGGCTAGCAAACATCCGGACACCTAGTATCTACCTATATATAGATATAGGTCGACGACGAGAATCACCTATACGTGGTGTCGGCTACGAACCTCTCGTCTAGCTACGAGAGAGCCAAGTATTCTCACGCTAGAGCGTCGTAGGCGCGACGGGCGCGTAGCGTAGACGAAGCCGCGGCGAACAGAGGACTACTAGCAAAACGGGTATGAAAACTATCCGACGAGCGTGTACTCGTGTCGGGAGCGAGTCCCTCTTCTTTCTACGTGCAAGAAGGGCGCGGAACCGTGGCCTATACGCTCGACAGGACACCTCTAGTATAAGTGCAGAATTTTCACCTCCGGAGACCGCAAACCGAGCGGGCTAAGCGACGAACATTAGACGAGCGGACTACAGAACAACAACTGAGCGGACTATGCAACGGCGTCGAGCGGACTACGAAACAATCTGGTGTTTACTAGCGGGCAATGCGGTAGGTAGGTGGATACGCGACGAAGCCTATAAGGGCCTATTAAACACCCGGTATAGGAACGAGGGTTTTGCCTAAGGCACTGCCTGTCCCGCTACACAACGCACCTAGTCTGACATAGTAGATTGCGACGAGGAAAAGACGATAGCCTGAGCAAGGAAAAGACGGCTGTTAGGACGGGGAAAAGACGTACAATGCAAGTAGATTAGTTCTGTGATCGGGGAGGATCGAGGGCAGGGTAATAAGGAACTTCATATTGGTTAGTAGGTGGAAACGCAAGGAGTACGCTGCCCGGCGTAGTGTGTGCCCCGAGCAAACCTACGAGGCATAGACGGCCGCTTTCTAGAGATAGGCTACGGTAACGCGAAGGGCGTCAAAACCTAGGGCGTGGTGTACACTAGCAGCGACGGCTAACACTGTCTATACAGCCCGAGAGGACGGATGCGCATGTCGGTCAATAGAGAGCACTAAAGGGCTTAGGACTATAGAGGTGGATATTGGCTTAAGGAGCAAACAGGGAGGGAGGGCGTAGAGGGAAGCTTTTGCTCCGGGCTAACCTCTCGAAACGAGGCTATACGGTGGTGCTAGATGAGTAGGAAAGCGCGGTTAAGACTTGTCACCTTATCTCGTAGCTAGCTTGCTAAATACGATTCCTTCCTTGCCCTAAGACAACTGGCAGCAACTTATAGAGGACGCAAAAAGCATAGAAACTAACGATCAGCTCCCTTACCGGTCTCTATAGGTAATGATCACTCAGCTACGCACGGCGCTTGTACTGTCGTATCACCGAGGGCAACAAGAAATGAGGACGACGTCCTAGGCGATTAGTAAGGCCACCCGGAATCAACACCCCTATAGCTAGGCATCGGTCGCGGCATCGATACTAGGCCCCCGCCTAACGCACGATATAGTTACGATCCGTATTGTAGCAAAGGAAGACCAGGCCGAAGTTGCGAAGCTATCGAACAAGGAGCTCGCCTAACGAATTAACTAACCAGGGGTGGTCGTAGTGAACCAACAGTCTAACGGCACTCTATAGATCTATACTAGCTCTACTACTACTAGGAGGCACCTAGAGGCATAGCTACAGTGGGCATCTAAGGTTACGGCATTAGCGAAGGTCTTAACGAAACAATTCACGATCCTAGTCCACGACATGCCTAAGGAGTTTGACCCAACTAACTAGGGTCACCTACGCGCTCTCTAAGAGGACAACCCGGTCACTCTTAACTCTCTAATCTAGAAGGCGACTTGGCTCTATAGGAAATGGCCAGAAGGCAAGAAGGCCTCGGCGCTAATAGTATGGCTACAAGACGCGAAAGCGGCGGATCTAGCGATAGAACAAGGCCTAGTCTAGCAATACAGCCTCAAGACAGTAGAAAAGCACTCCTTATCCTTTCGTGTCCTCCAATGCTTCAAATGCTAACAGTATAGACACTAAACCTACACGTGCACAAACAAGCAGGCCTACTCGAACTATATAGGAGACTATATGTCTAGGGACTATACATCGACTACGAGACGGTGCGCGAACTGTCCGGGGCACCACCTATCGTATAGTGCGGAATGCCCACAGCGGAAACTAGCGAAAAACAAGGCAATCACAAACAGAACCGTCGCCCTAAGATTCTACGGCGACCGTAAGGCTAGCCTATACCGGAACTAACTAGCGGCGGTCGGGCATAAGCGCCCTAGGGCCGAGAACGATGTAAAGGATACGCAGCCTAGGGCGTACGGGAGGCCACGTGCTCTGCTAGCTACGGCGAGGGAATCTAACTAGGCCCGGCTCCCCTTTAGTATATAGCCGATAGGCGTAGACTAGGACGTATAAGGTAGTAGGATATAGGACGCTATAGAGGAAATGATTGTTAATGCCGATAACTAGCCTCGACACGCTTAGCATCATCTAGTATAACGTCAACTATAGCAAGGATATAGTCCAGAACCATTTCCTACACGAGGCGGACCCGCGCGTCTACCACGTCCTTACAATCCAGGAGCTATAGATTAACCCGCACTATAAGAGACCAACGACCTACAAGTTACTAGGCTATACGACATGCCTACGAGGCGACGGCAGACCCCGCACGTGCTTCTATGTCAGCAAGGATATACTAGAATCCGACTAGGAGGTAGTGTACTACGTAGACGAAGAAGGCGGGGGCGATATTACCTCCCTCCACGTAGGTAGCACCTGGATACACAACCTATATATACAACCGCTAGCCTCGAGGTCTAGCCGCGACCTAGGGGTCTGCAGACACCTAGACAGTGCGCTTAAGAGACAAGGGTGCTACATCGTAGTAGGAGACTTCAACATACACTATCCTTCCTAGGAAAGCCTTATGTAGCCGCACCCTATAGCCGACGAAGTACTCGACTTGATGGCGAGCAACGCAATTGCCCTTAATACCCCGAAGGACCTGGGCACCTAGAAGAGAGGGGGACTCTAAGGCACGATCGACCTCTCCTAGATCTCAGATAGCCACTACTACACGGTAACCTACTGTAGGATCGAACATAAACTCGAGGCGTCGTCAGACTACATGCTAGTTAGGACCTCTATTACGACATAGATACAACGCACACTAGCGAGAACCCCTAAGCCAAACTGGGGAAAGGCCTACTAGGCCAATATCTAGGCGTACCTCGATGACTCTAAGAGGCTAGTCCAGATCGCGTAGTAGCAATATAACAGCAAAGACGAGATAGACGAAGCAGTCTAGGGGTTGACAGACGAAATAAGAAAAGCGACCTCACTTCACGTTCCGCTTGCCTAACTAACGATATGGTCTAAACCATACTGGACGCCGGAGTGCACTGCGGTAGTAAGAGAAGCAAGGAGAGCCCGCCGGGTATAGACGAGCAGCCATAGCGAGGAGGCCTAGAACGTATATAGGGAGGCATGCTAACAGAAGAAAGCTATAATACGGAGGGAGAAAGCAGTCGGCTGGAGGGCTACAGTGGAAGAAATCGCCGGCAAGCTAGAGAGGATGTGGAAGCTAGCGAAATGGGCCCGACAGGACCCTACACAGGGCCCCTCCTTCTCTATCCTAGCGCTACAATCGCCTAGTGGCCCGGTTAGCGACCCCGAGGCCAAGGCGCGTCTACTGGCTAGCAAGTTCTTCCCACCCCTAGTCGAGGCTGATCTAAGCGACATAAACAGCTCTACTCCCCTAGCCCCTAGTATCGCGGTCTAATAGGAGGTGTCCGAGGGAGAAGTTACCGCTGTGCTAAGGAAGTTGCCGGCGAAGAAAGCCCCGGGGCCGGATAGGATCCCAAACGAGCTACTAAAGAAGTGTAGAGATCAACTAGCCCTAGTAGTTGTAGCGATCTTTAACGCCTGCCTATAGACCGGATACCACCCGATAGCTTTTAAACAATCGACGACAGTGGTCCTACGCAAGCCGTAGAAGGAAGACTATACGTAGGTGAAGTCGTACCGCCCAATTGCGCTCCTTAACACTCTTGGGAAGGCGCTTGAGAAGCTGGTTGCAACGAGACTCTCCGAGGCGGCAGAGGAACACTCCCTACTCCCGGACACCCAGATGGGTGCGCGCCTATAGCGATCGACGCTATCCGCGATGGAACTTATCACCTCTTAGGTAAAGGCCATCTAGTATAAGAATAGGGACAAGGTGGCTTCCTTACTTAGCCTAGACATATCGGGAGCCCTCGACTACGTATCATACCCGCGGCTTCTCTACATCCTAAGGTCGAAAGGACTCCCTGAGTGGCTTGTCAACTTCGTACGGTCCTACCTCTAAAACCGCAGTACGTCGATCCTGGTCGGCCAGTACAGAAGCCCATTTCAAGCAGTCTACACTAGAATCCCGTAAGGCTCAACGCTAGTACCTATTCTGTTCCTCTTCTTTATAGCGACGCTGCTCCCAGCCCTAGAATCCCAGAACACCGCTGCGAGCGGCTTCGTAGACGACACAAACATCCTAGCGTAGTCTTCCTCGACTAAGGAGAACTGTAGGCTACTAGAAGAGAAGCACAAGATCTGCGAGGACTGGGCTAGGAGGCACGGGGCTCGGTTTGCCCCAGAAAAGTACAATCTGATACACTTTACGCGCCGGCCACGGTTCCACAATATACAAGCTTCTATCTAGATATAGGGGCACACGACTAACCCGGCAAATCAGCTTAGGATCCTCGGACTATAGGTAGACCCGGCGCTACGGTAGAGGAAGCACGTATAGGCAATATTACGGAAAGCTGAACAGAATATAGCATTATACTAGAGGCTTACTACGTCCATATAGGGGGCGGACTTCCGGCAGTCACGACTTCTATATACGGCTATTGTACGGCCAGTCCTTACCTATAGCAGCCAAGTGTGGTCCTTAGGCGAGAGGGCCTGCCTATCGAAGGGAGTCGTCGCGCCGCTAGCGAAGATCTAAAACCAATGCCTAAGGAAGGTCACCGGGGCATATAAGTCGACACTAACGAGGATGCTTAAGCACGAGACCGCTATACCGCCGATCGACCTATATATCTAGGGACTACGGACCTCCTACTTAGGCAAGTCGGCACAGTACCTAGTATAGAAGGTCATCGCCAGTGCAGTCGCAAGGGCCCGCGAATCAGTACTAGCGCATAAGGGCATTCGACCCGGAAACGAGCCGAACTACCGGGTAAGGGACGAATAGCTAGCAACACAATAGGAAGGTGAGAAATCGTTTGTAGAGCAACTATGGAAAGAGAGGTGGAACAACCAGGTTGTAGGGCATAGTGGACGCCCTTAGCCAGCGGGACAACCTAAGGAATAGTCAGCTACAAAATCCGCGGTCAAGCACCCCCCGAAGCTTATCCACTACCGCCTTACGAGGGCATAGAGTAGCATAGCAACCCAACTACGAAGCGAACACATCGGCCTCTAGGGGTACCTATTATGGAGGAAGGTCCTAGGATACACGAATACTAGCTGCCCCTACGGCTATCGCTCCCAGAACGTACGGTACGCACTCCTCGTCTGTCCGAGGTGGTCGCTAGGAAGGGGGGAGTGGATGGCAAAGGCGAGGAACCGGACGATTAGGGCACTTCTTAACAACGCTAAAGACCTACGGCGCATTACGAACTAGATACTAGAGAAGGGCTGGCTAGAACAGTACCGCCTAGTAGGAGCAGTGTAGGAAGAGAGGACACGACGTAGCGCGACGAGACCGGCTAGGAGCGGGGGCTAACGGGGTAGTGACATGGACTACGTACGTTTAGAGGGAAAGCTAATCTAGATAAGGAGTAGTCGGGGGCGGGAAGGGTTTTCACCTATTCGGGTTTCCCTTTGTACATAACAATAGATATATACCTATATAGGCCGGATAGGGTCCTAGAACAGGGGAATGACAAATCTATCTATCTATCTATATAGATATACGCTATCCTATTAGGTCCTTCTTCGTCTTTTGTATAATCCGCCGTCTTCTACTACTACGTAACTCGTACCTATTTAATAAGAACTAATATAGCGGATATAGCCTTTTTATCCCGCCTATAGACGATAAAGAGAACACTATCTATATACGTATTATCAAAGCCTTCTACGATACGCTAGTAGTAGGACACCTAGGAAAGACTACTACGAGTAGATTAGTATTACGGTACTATATATAGCCTCGAATATATTACCGTAACGGCGTATATTTACTTAAACCCGCGGGTACATACCTAGACCTCGCGCCCGCTAACTAATCCGACTAGCGGCTTAGCACCCGTATATAACTCTCGCGCCCTCCGCGCCTCCCTTAGATAGAACATCTATTCGACTTATACCTTACCCGACTATATACTTATACCTACTTATAATACTTCGAATAGATAATTACTAACATATAGAGAGATACGAGAAGCTATATTCGGGAGATTATAGAGAAACCGCGATAGTATACGAGGAAGTACTAAGATTAGGTATCGTACTTGCTAAGTCGTACCTTAAAGTAGATTATAGCTAATATAGTAATAATAGCGAGACAGACCGGTACCGGCGTACTAGGCGTAAGTATAGAGAATACTAATAGACGCGTTCATCGCGCGTCCCTTAATAGATTATCCTTCTTCACCCTACTATCCGATCTACCCGATAACGATAGCGCGAACCCGGCGACGTAGACTTAAGGACGTAAAGAGGATATCGTAAATAGGCTCCTCGACGAGAATAACTAGTACCGTAAGTAGTATAAGAAGGTATCTAACTAACTTAAGGCGATTGAGGAAGAGGAGGTCGAGATAGAGCTAGACTTAGCTAACCTATATAGGGCGGAGTTTATCGAGGATAAGATAGAAGATAAGGGTACTAAGGTACCGAGGAAGAGGAGGGTTACTATTAATAACTTCTAGGAAGCCTTCGACTCGTTAAACGGGTTGAATATAGATAAGTTTAAGAAGACGGTTAATAACTATCCCTAGTAGATCTATAAGATCCTCTATAATATCGAGTCCGATTACCGACGTACGTATAAGCTTAATACTACGCTCGATATAGCTAATCGTATTAACCTTCGTAAGGCGTAAGATACTAAGGACTAGATAGACCGACTCGAGGATATAATCGATACGGAATAGGCGACTAGACAGTCCCTAGAAGAGGAGGCTACGCGACTAAAGGAGGAGATCGCTAAGCGCGATAATACTATCGTTATCGACCTAGACGAGCTTATAAGGGCTAAAGATATAAAGAAGGTATATTGTACGTAGTATAAGGTAGCGGAGAGCAAGCTAGTAGAGACCGAGACTAAGCTCGTAGTAGCCGAGAAGCGTATTACTAAGCTTAAGAAGTAAGAGAAGGACCGTAGCCGGTCTAAGGAAAAGTAAGACCTACTACCTTAGCGAACCGAGTCTAAAGAGTCACTAGAGTATCGGTAGAATAGAGGTAAGCCTAATAGGAAGAAGTCGGACCCGGATTTATCGGACTTTTTAGACGACGAGGACGACGGTAATAAGGGCCGTAAGAATAGCCGTAAGGACGGTAGTCGTAAGGGTAGGAAGAATCGCCCGAGTACCGACTTAGATAGTAACCCTATCTCCGTATATACGACTTACGACGCCGACATAACTACTAGTATCAAGTCCTCTAACGAGCTAAAGGCCTCTACTAAGTTCGATCTAAAGAGCGACGATATTAAGTTCTAAGAGTAGTAGCGTACTACCGAAGCTAAGCTCTAAGCCTCGAAGTACCGTACTATAAAGGACTCCCTTTAGAACGTCTAGAGCTAGTTAAAGAACGGTATATAGACCTATGTCGACTTAAACATCCCTAGTCTTACTAAGTCTACGGAAGGTACGACTACTTAGTACGCTTCTATAGATAAGATAATAGAAGATCTAGCCCGGCGCTACGGTACCCGTAATGCCTATACTAATACTATAACTAAGCTTAACAGTCTATAGTAGGGTGATAAGGAGAAGTTTAGTGACTTCTACCTATCCTTCCGTAAGAACGCCGATATCGTTAACCTTAATAACGGCGCGAAGAAAAAGAAACTCGAGAAGGACTTCCTACTCCGTAAGTTAAACTCGCGCTATAACAACCGTGTTATAAACGAGGATATAGTCAACATGACCCTTAAGTAAGTCGTGTCTACGCTATATAACTACGAGGACAAATTTGAGGCGTTCGACCTTAAGTACGGTAAGACTAGTAATAGTAATAAGACCTAAGGTAATAAGAAGACTACTAAGAGTAACGACGATAAGAAGGATACGGCTTCGGGTAGTAGCGATAATAACACTAACCCGAACGCTAAGACTAAGTAGGCTTATCGACCTTAGGCATTTTAGTATATCTAACCTTTAGATACTACTCGCGCCTAGGAATATATCGATTAGAATCGGTACTTAAAATGCGAATAAGAAGGTTACCGCCGTATTAATACCGATTAGTACCCCCTTCGAGATGTCGCCCGCCGCCTATTTACGCTAGGCTATAACCTAAGCAATAACCGCCGTAACGGTAGTAATAGTAGTAACGCTAATAATATCGGCGGCGCGGGAAACGCCTAGTCTACTCCGTAAGCGTAATACGTAGTAGACCGTACAAGTTAGAGTTACGAGAAAACGAGAAAAAGTATAAATATTATTAAGATATAGTATCTTAAAGGGAGTCAATAATCAGGAAGTGATCTAGTAGCCTAAGGTATCTACGATAACTTAGCTTATAGGGAGATACCTTCTCTCCCCTTTAGCTTAGATAGACATCTAACACAATTAACATATTAGTTCCTAATATATTGCTATATGCTCGTGCTATTAGTCAGTTGAAGATTGATCTCTTACTCTACTCCGCTACTATCTACTCGTACCTGTTTAATAGGTTATAAGCCCGAGTTTATATAGGAATAAGAGCAACCTATATCAGTATAGGTTACTTATATCCCTTACTATCGTAGTAGAAAACATCTAGGAATCAGAAGTCTACCCCGTCTATCCTATTAAGGAGCTTAGTTTGATACTAAGTAATAGGTGACCTAGACAAGGACTCTATACGGTTTACTTAAAGCTAATACCTTAAAGATACTCTGTAGGTAGAACTGCATCGAGATACTATTAAGAGGGACTTTAAGTAAGTCATTTGAAGCTCTGCTAGGAGAGACAGACCTATGTCCTAGCCCCGAGACCTTACACCGCTCCTTCTTTACTTTACTAAGCAGGCCTTAGTATCTACACCTACGAACCTTCCTATTCTATACTAGAAGCCTTAGTAGGATCTAAGCCACCACCTTAGAACATACATACCTTGTTTCATTACATCCAATTTATTATAGATTTATACTAAGAGAAGATAGAGGAGAAGGGAGGCAAAGTCCTAATTCTTAGGAGGGACAATTAGAAGAGATAGTTCAATCTTTAGAGATATAAGATAGAGAGCCAATTAGCATTCTTTACAATTGATGACCTAATAGAAGTGTCTTTTGACAATATTAAGGGCAAGACTCTAAAACTCTAAGAAGAGGCTACAACTAAAGAGATCCTTAATACGCTAACATAGACAAGACACAATATAGTGTGCAACTTCAGTATCCTTAGTAGGATTATAGAAGAAGATGAATTTGAGCTTAAGGGCTTATATGAATCTAGAAGAGCTGCTAAGAAGTAGGTGTATCTCTAGAACAAGTATAGCCAGGTGCTACCAACCTATGTACATGAGCTCACAAAGCAATTTGTGACCTTTGAGATGAGTGAAGAGTTCACTATTAGATCTGCATAGACACACCTAGTTTCTCTTAGAAAAAGGATTGCTAATGTTGACCTAGAGGGTCAGCATTATAGGAAAGCTAATGTGAGGATGACCCGGCTCTTAAGCTCACTGCCACCTGACTACTATATAGCTAGGGATACTATTATAGCTCAGCTAAAGATGGATTATAAAAGGACCTTAAAGATCCTTGAAGCTTAAGAAGCTAGGTTAGATCCCTCTAAGGCTAAGTATAGCATAGTAGCCACCTAGGTCAAGCCCTTAGGTCTAGTAAGACCACTCTCCTGCCTTCTCTATAAGAAGGATCATCTGATCAAGGACTGCCCTAGTTTGCCTAAGGCAAGAAAGGTCCTTAGATCTCATTCCTAACCACTATCTTCCTAGAATATAACATATGTCAAGAAGAAGAGAACTCTACTACCCACTTCAAGGAGGACACTAAGAGAGAAGTCCTCTATAGAAGAACTTAAGAAAATGGTAAAGAAACTCAGCTCTAACATGCTGTCACTCTAGAAGAACCAGGCCTAGTCTTTTACCTCTAAAGCAAAGAAGACTAGAAAAGGGTTTTCCGCCCAAGAGTCACGTGACTCATGTAGCTCATCCCTAGAGACAATGTCTGATGATGATGAGTATAATAAAGTGGCTCGCTTAACTATAGAAGTCCAAGGCAAGTTCCCCTCGTTAGAGTAGTTACTTAACTCCTATACTTCATCCTATATGACTGACTAAAGCTACCTCTTTAGATCTATAACTCCCTTAACAAGGAAGAAATGGATCAAAGTAGGAGGTGGGTTTTTATTGGCCACTTATATTAGGAATGTAGAGATGAGTAGGAGAGCTAGCAGAAAAGTTGTTTTAGAAGATGTCCTACTTATACCTAAGCTAGGAGTGAACCTGGTTTCATAGAAACAGTTTAGCAAGCAGTTTAGTGTACAACCTCTATCATTTTCTCTTGTTTCCCCCTCTAGTGAGACTGTTGTCTAGACAAAGCTCCTTAGGGGGGTTCTATTCATTAATAAGATTTCTCCTCTCCTACAAGAACGGGCACATTACTTATCATGTGCACTACTAATAGAGAATGCCTTTGTGACTGCTTAATTAGAGACCGACCTGAAGTAGTAGGAGCTTTAGTATAGAAGATTTGTACACTTTAGGAAGAATTTGCTCCAGAATCTTCACAAGGTAACAGACTTAAAAGAACCTATTCCTATCCCTAAGGATAGCTTTCACTAGTACAGAGTATGTTCAATAGTAAAGATAAAGAAGTATAAAGGCAAAGTTATAGAGAGAAGACCTAAAAGACTTGCCCTTGTATCTATTGACATATATGGCCCACTACTAATCTCAAGACTAGGATTTAAATACTAGCTTAAGATTGTTAACAACTTCTCTAGGAAGAAGTGGACCTTTCCTCTTAGGAAAAGAGAAGATGCTCCAGTTGCTCTCTAGAACTAGAAGATCAAAGTAGAGAGGAAATCATTAGCGTAGCTAAAAGTAGTAAGACTCAACAATACAAAAGAACTTATTGCATTAGTAAAGTAGTAGGAGAAGGATTTAGGGATTAGGCTCGAGCCGACTAAGGTATACAACTCTCTACAGAATGTACTAGTTAAGAGGTCAATATAAACCTTAGAGGACTCTATAAGGGCAATGCTTAAAGAGGCTAAAATGCCGGTTGAATTTTGGCCTAAAGCACTAGAGGCCTAAACTTATATAAGGAACAAACTGCTAAATGGCCTAGATTACGATAGGTTCAAGGTTTCACTAGATAAGGCTTTTGATAGTATCAAACCGACCATTAACCATTTGAAAGTTTAGGGATACAAAGCTGTTGTCTATATAGACACAAGATCCCAACCTCAATAGGCAAGAAGTGACAAGCTAATAAATAGGGGTAAAGAAGCAGTGTTTATTAGGTATGTTAAAAACACAGCTAAAGCCTAGCTCTTTTAGGAACTAGACATAAGAGCTGTTAAACAATACACATATACAGACTTCTTTAAGGACTAGCCTAGAGGTGATATAGGTCTTAATGTTCTAACATTGAATCTACTAAGCAGTGTACTAGCTAGGAAGCCCTTAGGAAGGCCGAGGAAGAACGTATCCTTAGGACAATCTACCTACTATTTAGGCGTCTATTAGAGCACCCCCGAAATAGATCAGCCAATTGAGAGCCCTAAAGTCGCTCAGCCGAGAAAGCTGTTTGTATAACTTCCCTAACCTCCGGAGAACGTAGGGGAATTTCAGAAAATCGATTAGCTAATTAAGAGAAGCTCCCTAGATCCCTAGGAAATAGACGTTACTAGGTCATAAGTGACGGTCCCTAAATCATCCCTTGGAAAGAGAAAGGCTAACTATGATGTTAAGGGCTATGACATAAAACAGAAAGCCCTAAAATCTATAGTCCCTAAGCCCGAACTAACTACTAAAGTGGGAGAAGTAATGGACCTCTTAGAGAACCTTGCTGCTTTTCACCAAGCTTTCTTTGTAGCTATATAATCAGTGGATAGTTCAATCCTATAGGATAGCGAATTCCTAGAAGAAGTTGAGGAAATGGCCTTTGTAGCAACTGTAGAAGCTATTGTATATAAGCAAGAGGTCCCAATTCCAAAATCCTATAAGGATGCTATAAATGACAAGAAATGGGGACATCTTTAGAAGGAAGCAATCCAAAAGGAACTAGATGCTCTACAGAGTAACAACACCTAGGAAAATTCTGTTCCACTAAAAGGAGCAAATCTGGTTACATCAAGGTGGGTCTTTGATATTAAGAGAAGCATTAGTGGAGCTATTGAAAAGTTCAAGGCTAGACTAGTTGCAAGGGGCTTCTCACAGAAGTTTGGTGTTGACTTTATGGAGACATTTGCACCTACAGTAAGACAGGACACCCTTAGGGTGTTTATGGCTATTGTGTGTAAGAAGGATCTTCATCTTCACTAAGTGGATGTGAACAATGCATTCACAGAAAGCACCCTCTATGAAGACATCTTCATGTTACCACCACTAGGAGTTGAGCTTCCACTAAACATAGTGTTCAAAATCCTCAAAAGCCTGTATGGACTTAAGTAAGCAGCTAGAGATTGGAATCAACTCTGTGTGTCAAAGCTCAGAGAGATTGGATTCACACAGTCAGAAGTGGATCCATGCCTACTTATCTATAAGAAGAGGGAGATCATAATCCTTATACATGTGGATGACATTCCAATTGCTGCACCAAAGTTGACAGATGTTCTCTGGTTCAAAAGAGAACTTGGCAAGATCTAGGTGAACCTGAAAAGATCCTTGGCATGAGAGTCACAAGGGACAGGAAGAGAGGAATCCTGAAACTTGACCAAGGACACTTTGTTAGGGACAGCCTAGCCAAGATGGGAATGAACCATAAGAAGGCAGCACCTACACACTCACCCATGGACAGCTATGAGGCCCTCAAACCTTCAAGCCACATAGATGAGAGGTGTGACAAGGCAGAGTACTAGAGTATTAATGGTACTTAGATGTGGCCAGTAACAATCACGAGGCCAGACATTGCTTTTGCCCTAGGAAGGATGAGCTTATTTGTGAGTGACCCATCCACCTACTACATAAAGGCTTTGAAGAAGATCACTAGGTACCTAAGATCATACCCTGATCTAGGACTTCAGTTCTCAAAGTCTAGAAAAGGACACCTTATTAGATACTGTGATTCTGATTATGCAATAGACAAAGCAGATAGAGTCTCAATCCTTAGGTATGTCTTCTTCCTCTGTGGGGCACCAGTTTCTTGGATAAGCAAAAAGCAAAAGTCTGTAGCAACATCTATAATAGAGGCTGAATACATAGCTATGAATGTATGTGCGAAGTAGTCCCAATTCCTAGCTTTACTGCTAAGAGAAATAGATTGTCTAGAGTTAGTAGGAGACTGTTCCTATTAACCAAGAATCACTAGAAACTAGGAGACTATATCAAATTTGAGACCAGTCTAATTAAGAGGTGACAATCAAGCTGCCCTTACCCTAGTGAAAGATGTATATGTTCATAACAAGTCGAAGCACATTGACATTGCCTATAACGCTATTAGGAAACTTTAGTGGAGGAGGCTTATTACTATTAAGTACACCCTAACCTCTAAGATAGTTGTAGACGGGTCTATAAAACCAAAGACTGGTCCACACTTCTAGAGGTTTGTAAGCCAGCTAAACCTGTTATAAAAAGGTCCAAGTGCTATTGATAGGAAGTAAGCAGACTGTAACCTCCTATACGAGATGAGTAGGAGTGTTAAGATATAGCATCTCAAAGGGAGTCAACAATTAGGAAGTGATCTGGCAGCCTGAGGCATCCACGATGACTCAGCTTGTAGGGAGATACCTTCTCTCCCCTTTAGCTTAGATAGACATCCAACATAATTAACATATTAGTTCCTGATATATTGCTACATACTCGTGCTATTAGTTAGTTAAAGATTGATCTCTTACTCCACTCCGCTACTATCTACCCGTACCTGTTTAATAAATATAAATATAGGCCTCCTAAGAGAGGCAAGGTTTTAAGTATATCGATACACTCCCTACTAGCTATAAACTACTCTATAGATAAACACAATCTGGTAATAGCTTCTTATCTAGTTATACTATATATAGTGAATAGAAAGATCCCTACTTAAACCCTTTATAATAATAGTACTAACTCTACGTACTTTAATATCAACTTTACGTATAGGAACAACCTTAATATAATATAGCTACCTAATCCGTTAGGGCTAATATTAGTAGATAGCCGACCTACTAGTGACCTTATTACTTATAGAATAACGGTATAGATTCAGATCGGTAACTACGTAGAGACTAGGTCTAGCTACTACGTATTACTAGAGTACGATATAGTCCTCGGCCGTCCCTAGTACGACGAGTATCAACCTACGTTCTACTATACGTTAGGAACTATAACCCTATTCTTACTATATTGTCGACAGAACTATATACTCGGAACTGAACTAGTATACGTATAGTCTATTACTAATAAGGGTATTGTACTAAGAGGCGTTCTTTAGACCGAGATACTAGTACTAGAGAGTTCGCGACCTTAAGCTCTATCTAATTACGTCAAACCCTATATAGAGGATAAAGACGAACCTATAGTAGTATAGGAGACGTATACGACGAAGGTAGTAATACGACATACCGTCGACACCTACGATAAACCGGAACCGTCTTATTACGTCCGCTAGCTACTACCCGCCGATAGGGTTGAAACACTTAAGCGCCTAGCGTATCGAACGAAGAAAGAACTAAAGGTCGAGACTAAGCCGGAGATCGATATCAAGCCTATTAATAAAGAAGTACTTCGGCGTATAAGCCGGAGGAAGGGCTATAAAGTATATATAATATAGATGTTTAACCTAAAAGAAAATCTTAATAAGTAAGTCGCGCGAGACCCGCTATCCGTATATATACTAAAGGCTTTCGGTATAAGAGCGAAGCTAGTACTAGGAGGTAGCGCGGCGATGTTAGTAGATACTAATACTTAAGAAAATATAGATAGATAGGAGGAGCCCCGGGGTGACTATACCTAGCGGCAACTTAACGCCTCTACTATATTAGCTAACGACTATTAACGTTTTATAAACGGTAAGGACAAAGACTAGGATCCTACCCCTTTATTACTAGTAGAGTTTAAGGAAATAGCTAGGCTATTTAGCCGTAAGGAAGTAGATAAGGTCCTACCGCGACGGCCTAGCGTAGACTATAAGATTAAGCTAAAGAATAGTTAGACACCGCTATTTCGAAGACTATACTCCTTCTCTATACGAGAGAACGAGGTGATTAAGAAGTAGATCGACGACCAACTTAAGAAAGGTTTTATTTAGAGAAGCGTATTACTAGTAGTAGCACCTATTCTAATAGTCAAAAAGCCGGGTAGAGGGCTACGAGTATACGTAGACTATAGAGCTCTAAACGCGCTTACGACGAAGAGTCGCTATCCGATTCTACTATTTTAAGAGACCTTAGATCGTATTACTAGCGCGTAATAGTTTACTAAGCTAGATGTTATCGCTACGTTTAATCGCATCCGTATTATAGTAGGAGACGAGTAGAAAACGGCCTTTACTACTAGATATAGGTAGTTTAAGTACGTAGTTATACCTTTTAGACTATATAATATACTAGGAACGTTTTAGTTATTTATAAACGACATACTAAGGGAGTTTCTAGATGACTTTGTGTTATGTTACCTTAATAACGTACTTGTCTTTAGTAAGACAAGAGAAGAGTATATCCAATATATCCTAAAGGTTCTACGAAAGCTAGATACCGCCGGGCTCTAGTTAGATATTAACAAATACGAGTTCTTTAGATACGAGACTACTTATCTAGGTGTTATTATCACAAATAAGGGCATTAAGATAGACCTAGCTAAGATTAAATACGTTAAGAATTAGCCTATACCCGCGAATATTACCGACATCTTATCGTTTATAGAGTTTACTAACTTCTACCGTAGGTTTATTAAGAATTTCAGTAAGATCTACTTACCTATAACGAAGCTTACGAGGAAGAATGTCCTATAGGATTAGTCTCTAGTATGTTAATAGGCGTTCGAGGCATTAAATTAAGTATTTATCGATACGCCTACCTTGAAACACTTCTACCTAGGGCGAGAGACTATTCTAGAAACAGATGCCCTAGATTATATAATAGTAGTAGTACTCTTATAACGTAACGAGCGAGGAGTATTACATCCTATCGCTTATATATCTAAGAAGATAGATCCCTAGTAATATAACTACGACATCTACGACAAGAAGCTCCTAGCTATTATATAAGCTTTTAAGGAATAGCGACCGGAGCTAACTATTAACGAATATAGTACCGACGATTATAAGAATCTACTAGACCCGGAATCTAAGGACAAGCCGACGCTTATATACTCCGATTATAAGAACCTTAATTAGTTTATAAGTACGAAGTAATTAAACCGTAGACAAGCTCGCTAGGCCGAGTTTCTCTCGTAGTTCTTCTTTAAGATCGTCTATAGGCTAGGAGTTCAAGGTACTAAGCTAGATAGCTTAACCCGACGTTTATAGGACTTACTAAAGCCTAGAGACCTAGATAACCTACGAGATAGATAACCTACGAAACTAATAGTAGCATTAGGTATTACTAGGCCTAGATCGTATCCTAAACCTATTATCTACTAGAGTATTGTCGGTATATAATAATAACGTTATGACCCCGCTTACGACCGCTATTCGAGGACTCTATACGTAACTAGAGGCTAAGGAAGCCGTTTAATAGCTAGAACGAGATGATCTATATACCTTGCTAAGGAAGTACCGTATCGATAACTATTATATAGTCCTAGTCGGAGGTATAATATACATTAAGAATATATATAGTAGTTATAGCCTATTTGCTCCTCCGGAGTTAGAAGACAATCTAGATAAAGATAAAATCCCGGTACGTACTCGTATTATATAGGCTTTCTACGACTATATAGTAGCTAGTATTACGAATATAGGTTAGTAGGCATATTGTACGGTACTAAGACTAACTTAGTATAAACTAAGCTAGTCGAGACAATAGTACGGCAATACTACCGAGACACCGTACGAATAGTAGGAGCGACTTAGAGGACCTAAAGTTACTTAGCTAGTTAGTACGAGACTATCGGAGGAACTGCCGTCGTAGGATAAGATATAGGTAAAACCGATAAGGCGTAGTAAAACAGAACTAGGACTAGAGCAATATCCCTCTATATAGGTATAAGAGACGTAGTCTCTATACCGATAGTAGAGACACCTTTAGTACTTAATACTATTCTACTATATACCTTTATATACTATATTAGTCCTTCCTCCTTCTCTATTACGTGTCCTAACTTCCGTATACATATATACTATACCTATTTAATAGGTTATAAGCCCGGATTTGCTTAATAGGATATCGATATACTAAGGAAGTACGACGTAGGGTATTATACCCTATACCCGGAATCCGTATAGTAACGTACTAATAGACTCGGGGAGTCTACTATACGGAACGCTACTAATAGACTCGGAGAGTCTAAGCTTATTCTAACTACCGTAGTCAAGTAGAGCTTGCTATATATCTAAGGCTACCTTCGCTATAGAAGACTTAACGAGTTACGAGGGCCCCCGGAAGGTCGGCCCTACCCTTACTTATAAGAACTAGAAGCGCTAGTTCGTTATACGACGAGACTATCTCGAAAGCCGGGAGGTATTCTAGGTTATTAACGACTCGTTAGCTAATCTCCTAGAATCCGTTACGCCTAAGATCACTTCGAAGGCGAACGGTATAGCGAGATATACTATCTTAGTATATTTGTCCGAGGAGGACAACTAAGAAATCTTAGATATACGAGATACGAAAGAGATCTAGAAACTTCTATAGAAGAAGTATAGTAAGGTCTATAAGGCACACGTAGTAGCGCTTATAAAACAGCTAGTATCGTTTAAGCTACCGGACGATTAGACAATTAGATAAGGGTAGATATATCTAGGTAACCTATCTATATAGATTACCGAAACAGATAGTAAAGAGACCTACTATAAGGACCCTATCCGGAGGTTCAAGCACCTACTAAGTAGCCTCCCGGACGTCTACGCTAGTACTAGGGACACTATCCTAGCCTAGCTAAACCTAGGCTAGGAATCCGCTATAACCTTGCTTAAATCCTACGAATTACGGATCTAAGAGAGTAAGGGCGAGACCGCTCTATACTCCTAGAGGCAAGGGGGTAAGAGCGGCTACTTTATCTACGATAGTAACTACCTAGTTATATCGTGCCCGGAACTAGATTCCGTAAAGGAGTTTGTTAAAAAGAAGAATACCTAGAAGTAACCGGAGGAGAAGTCCTACGAAGAGCTAGTCCGGGATCTAGAGAAGGCCTAAAACGCCCTTAAGAAGTCTAGGAAACAGTAGAAGGATAGGAGAAGCCAATCCGATAACAAGACAAAGGTAAAGGCGATACGACCCTATACCTTACGAGAAAGTAATACCGAGGAAATATACGACGACGAAGTCGCCTATTCTACTACCGAAGTAAAAGGCAAGTCTCCCGCCTTTAAATAGTTACTAGACTCCTATGCCTCCTTATACATAACTAATAATAAGTCTCTATTTAGATCGCTTAGGAAACTAGCGAGAAGGAAAGTAATTAAAGTCGGTAGGGGGTACCTAGATATATTCTATAAAGGAATAGTAACTATAGGAGGCCTAATAGGGAAACAAATTGCTCTAGAGAAAGTCTTGTTTGTTCCTAATCTCGGAGTTAATCTAGTTTTATAGAGGTAGTTTAGTAAGCAATTCAATATCGAACCTCTAAACTTTATACTTAAGTATAAGAGTAGAAAGCCTATCGTACAAATAGTACTACGAGGGGGGGTACCGGTAGTATCTTCGATATCCGACTCTCTAAACTAGGTAGATAATATACCCCCGGAGATACTATACGAGGAAGCTCTAGCCGTAGTAACTACCGAGGATTAGTAGGAGCTTTAGTATAGAAGATTCGTACACCTAGGTAAAGGATTGCTCCGGAACGTCTATAGGGTAAGTAATAAGAAGGACCCAATTCCTATCCCGGACGAGTATAACTATAAGGTATACTCTATCGCGAACATACGGAAGTTTAAAGGCGCTATCGTAGAACGAAAGAACGAAAGACTTGCGCTTATATCTATCGATATCTACGGACCCTTCGAAAATACGACATCTAGGCTAGGTTTTAAATACTAGCTAGAGATCGTAGATAACTTCTTAAGAAAGAAGTAGGTGATCCCGCTTAAGAACAAATCCGACGTACCGTAAGCACTACGATAATAGCGGCTAACTATAGAGAAAGCATCGAAATGCTACGTAAGAGTAGTACGGAGTAATAATATACCTAAGCTACTAATAGTTCTAAAAGAATAGGAGAAAGAATCGGGGGTTTAATACGATACGACGGATACTTATAACTCTATATAAACCGGAGTGGTAGAAAGGTTAATCTAGGTATCGGAGAACGCGATCCGCGTAATACTCGAGGAATCGGGGATGCCGGTAGAATTCTAGCCTAAAGCGCTAGAGGTATAGGCGGTTATACGTAACCTACTACCGAACGGACCGTTACTTAACGGTATCTAACTTTCGCCGGAAGAAGTATTTACTAGCAAAGTGCCGACGGTAGATCACCTAAGAGTATAGAGTTATAGGGTAGTAGTTTACGTAGAACCGAAATTATATCTAAAAGGGCTACGATAGGATAAGTTAATAAACCGGGGTAAGGAAGCTATTTTCGTTAGATACGGTCAATCGACTAAGTAATAGTAGTTCTAGGAGCTAGATATACGAGCTATTAGGCAGTATAGCTAAGTAGATTAGTTCGAAAACGAGAAGGGGAGAGATCTAGACTTAGGTATCTCCTTTACGAACTGTCCTAGTATAGTACCCGAACGAAGGCTAGTCGGTCGACTACCGGCGGTCTCGCGACCACTACTAGTTTAGTAACTAGCGGATGCCCCGATAGCAATCTCACGATCCTCGGGTAGTATAATACCCTAACTTCCTACTACTAAAGTAGCCGAGTCCTCTATAGAAGAACCGACCTAGCTAATCCCCGCTCCCTACGTAGAGACCGAACCCGCTACGGCTAAGGACAAAGGACTAACTATCTTAAGACCGCTCTATATCTAACTTCCCGGTAGACTAGATAATATCGCGGACTATAAGAAGATCGAGAAAACCCTAGAGCTACCGGAACTAATCGTCTAGAGGAAAAGGACTAGGGATCCTAACGATAACTACGGCTAGGACTAGGACTATAAGGCTAAGCACTATAAAGCTATAATAGCTTTGTTCTACTAACTACTATAGGTGAATAATAGACTTACCGATGCCGACGAACGTATATTTATAGCTACGGTAGAGGAACTATTCGACGAAGTCTAAGAATACGCCTTGACTATATTCGGACCCGGTATCGCCTACTAATAGGAAGTACCTATCCCGAAGATATATAAGGCTATAGTAGGGGATCCTAAATAGGGCCACTTGTAGAAGGACGCTATTAATACCGAGCTACTCTCGTTATTAAGTAATAACACCTAGGAAACGGCTGTCGCTCTAAGGGGGGCGAATATAGTCACCTCTAAGTAGGTCTTTAACGTAAAGAGACTTATTAGCGGAGTAATCGAAAAGTTCAAGGTAAGACTTGTCGTAAGAGGGTTTTTATAGAAATTCGGCGTTAACTTCGAAGAGACATTCGTACCTATAGTACGCTATAACACCCTAAGGGTCTTTATAGTAGTAGTTTACGAGCGGGATCTCGAGATATACTAGGTCGACGTTAATAATACGTTTACCTAAAGCTACCTAGCCGAAGACATCTATATAAAACCCCTACTAGGAGTCGAAACCCTACTAAATACGGTCCTTAAGGTACTCCGGAGTCTCTACGGCCTAAAGTAGGTAGCTAGAGACTAGAACAAGCTCTATATCGCTACGTTAGTTAAAATAGGATTCTACTCGTCCGAGGTAGACCTATATCTCCTAACTTATACTAAGAGAGACATTAGACTACTTATCTATATAGACGACATACCTATTATAGTACTAAGGTTAGCCGAAATCTAATAGTTCAAGAAGTAGTTCGCGTAATACTTTAAGATTAAGAATCTCGAGGAACGGGAGAAACTACTAGGACTAAAGATTACTAGCGATAGGCGTAACGGTACCCTAAAACTCGACTAGGGCTATTATATCCGTAAGGCGAAAAATCATCGATCTCTGCGCTAAAACACGACACATTCGAAAGCTCTTATCAAGGCTATTCCAACGATATAAAAAGCAGGCCACTGCCCCTAGGACTGAGGGAGTTCTACCTCATTCAATCTGGACAGCTTGAAGCTCTCTTCACCCCGTTTCTTCAGCTCCAAACGCCGCGGAGGTGCCTAGCTACATTAGGCAACTCCTAGGCAATGGTAGCCTAGGCTACGGTACTAACGGCGCCTACGGCCCTATAGGCGAAGCCCCCCTAAGACAACTGGTAGCAACTTATAGAGGACGCAAAAAGTATAGAAACTAACGATCAGCTCCCTTACCGGTCTCTATAGGTAATGATCACTCAGCTACGCACGGCGCTTGTACTGTCGTATTACCGAGGGCAACAAGAAATGAGGACGACGTCCTAGGCGATTAGCAAGGCCACCCGGAATCAATACCCCTATAGCTAGGCATCGGTCGCGGCATCGATACTAGGCCCCCGCCTAACGCACGATATAGTTACGATCCGCATTGTAGCAAAGGAAGACTAGGCCGAAGTTGCGAAGCTATCGAACAAGGAGCTCGCCTAACGAATCAACTAACTAGGGGTGGTCGTAGTGAACTAACAGTCTAACGGCACTCTATAGATCTATACTAGCTCTACTACTACTAGGAGGCACCTAGAGGCACAGCCACAGTGAGCATCTAAGGTTACGGTATTAGCGAAGGTCTTAACGAAACAATTCACGATCCTAGTCCACGACATGCCTAAGGAGTTTGACCTAACCAACCAGGGTCACCTACGCGCTCTCTAAGAGGACAACCCGGTCACTCTTAACTCTCTAATCCAGAAGGCGACTTGGCTCTATAGGAAATGGCCAGAAGGCAAGAAGGCCTCGGCGCTAATAGTATAGCTACAAGACGCGAAAGCGGCGGATCTAGCGATAGAACAAGGCCTGGTCTAGTAATACAGCCTCAAGACAGTAGAAAAGCACTCCTTATCCTTTCGTGTCCTCTAATGCTTCAAATGCTAACAGTATGGACACTAAACCTACACGTACACAAACAAGCAGGCCTGCTCGAACTGTGTAGGAGACCATATGTCTAGGGACTGTACATCGACTACGAGACGGTACGCGAACTGTCCGGGGCACTACCTATCGTATAGTGCGGAATGCCCACAGCGGAAACTAGCGAAAAACAAGGCAATCACAAACAGAACCGTCGCCCTAAGATTCTACGGCGACCGTGAGGCTAGCCTACACCGGAACTAACTAGCGGCGGTCGGGTACAAGCGCCCTAGGGCCGAGAACGATGTAAAGGATGCGCAGCCTAGGGCGTACGGGAGGCCACGTGCTCTGCTAGCTACGGCGAGGGAATCTAACTAGGCCCGGCTCCCCTTTAGTACACAGCCGATAGGCGTAGACCAGGACGTATAGGGCAGTAGGACATAGGACGATATAGAGGAAATGATTGTCGATGCCGATGACTAGCCTCGACACGCTTAGCATCATCTAGTATAACGTCAACTATAGTAAGGATATAGTCCAGAACCATTTCCTATACGAGGCGGACCCGCGCGTCCACTACGTCCTTATAATCCAGGAGCCATAGATTAACCCGTACTATAAGAGACTAACGACCTGCAAGTCACTAGGCTACACGACATGCCTACGAGGCGACGGCAGACCCCGCACGTGCTTCTATGTCAGCAAGGACATACTAGAATCCGACTGGGAGGTAGTGTACTACGTAGACGAAGAAGGCGGGGGCGATATTACCTCCCTCTACGTAGGTAGCACCTAGATACACAACCTATACATGCAACCGCTAGCCTCGAGGTCTAGCCGCGACCTAGGGGTCTGCAGACACCTAGACAGTGCGCTTAAGAGACAAGGGTGCCACATCGTAGTAGGAGACTTCAACATACACCACCCTTCCTAGGAAAGCCTTATGCAGCCGCACCCTATAGCCGACGAAGTACTCGACTTAATGGCGAGCAACGCAATTGCCCTCAATACCCCGAAGGACCTGGGCACCTGGAAGAGAGGGGGACTCTAAGGCACGATCGACCTCTCCTAGATCTCAGATAGCCACTACTACACGGTAACCTACTGTGGGATCGAACATGAACTCGAGGCGTCGTCAGACCACATACTAGTCAGGACCTCTATTACGACACAGATACAACGCACACCAGCGAGAACCCCTAAGCCAAACTAGGGAAAGGCCTACTAGGCCAACATCTAGGCGTACCTCGATGACTCTAAGAGGCTAGTCCAGATCGCGCAGCAGCAATACAATAGTAAAGACGAGATAGACGAAGCAGTCCAGGGGTTGACAGACGAAATAAGAAAAGCGACCTCACTTTACGTTCCGCTTGCCTAACTAACGACATGGTCCAAACCATACTGGACGCCGGAGTGCACTGCGGTAGTAAGAGAAGCAAGGAGAGCCCGCCGGGTATAGACGAGCAGCCATAGCGAGGAGGCCTAGAACGTATATAGGGAGGCATGCCAACAGAAGAAAGCTATAATACGGAGGGAGAAAGCAGTCGGCTGGAGGGCTATAGTAGAAGAAATCGCCGGCAAGCCAGAGAGGATGTGGAAGCTAGCGAAATGGGCCCGACAGGACCCTACACAGGGCCCCTCCTTCTCTATCCTAGCGCTACAATCGCCTAGTAGCCCGGTTAGCGACCCCGAGGCCAAGGCGCGTCTACTGGCTAGCAAGTTCTTCCCACCCCTAGTCGAGGCTGATCTAAGCGACATAAACAGCTCTACTCCCCTAGCCCCTAGCATCGCGGTCCAATAGGAGGTGTCCGAGGGAGAAGTTACCGCTATGCTAAGGAAGTTACCGGCGAAGAAAGCCCCGGGGCCGGATAGGATCCCAAACGAGCTACTAAAGAAGTGTAGAGATCAACTAGCCCTAGCAGTTGTAGCGATCTTCAACGCCTGCCTACAGACCGGATACCACCCGATAGCTTTTAAACAATCGACGACAGTGGTCCTACGTAAGCCGCAGAAGGAAGACTATACGCAGGTGAAGTCGTACCGCCCAATTGCGCTCCTTAACACTCTTGGGAAGGCGCTTGAGAAGCTGGTTATAACGAGACTCTCCGAGGCGGTAGAGGAACACTCCCTACTCCCGGACACCTAGATAGGTACGCGCCCATAGCGATCGACGCTATCCGCGATGGAACTTATCACCTCTTAGGTAAAGGCCATCTAGTATAAGAATAGGGACAAGGTGGCTTCCTTACTTAGCCTAGACATATCGGGAGCCTTCGACTACGTGTCACACCCGCGGCTTCTCTACATCCTAAGGTCGAAAGGACTCCCTAAGTGGCTTGTCAACTTCGTACGGTCCTACCTCCAAAACCGCAGTACGTCGATCCTGGTCGGCTAGTACAGAAGCCCATTTCAAGCAGTCCACACTAGAATCCCGCAAGGCTTAACGCTAGTACCTATTCTGTTCCTCTTCTTTATAGCGACGCTGCTCCCAGCCCTAGAATCCCAGAACACCGCTACGAGCGGCTTCGTAGACGACATAAACATCCTAGCGTAGTCTTCCTCGACTGAGGAGAACTGTAGGCTACTAGAAGAGAAGCACAAGATCTGCGAGGACTAGGCTAGGAGGCACGGGGCTCGGTTTGCCCCAGAAAAGTACAATCTGATACACTTTACGCGCCGGCCACGGTTCCACAATATGCAAGCTTCTATCTAGATATAGGGGCATACGACTAACCCGGCAAATCAGCTCAGGATCCTCGGACTATAGGTGGACCCGGCGCTACGGTAGAGGAAGCACGTATAGGCAATATTACGGAAAGCTGAACAGAATATGGCATCATGCTAGAGGCTCACTGCGTCTATATAGGGGGCGGACTTCCGGCAGTCACGACTTCTATATACGGCTATTATACGGCCAGTCCTTACCTATGGCAGCCAAGTGTAGTCCTTAGGCGAGAGGGCCTGCCCATCGAAGGGACTCGTCGCGCCGCTAGCGAAGATCAAAAACCAATGCCTAAGGAAGGTCACCGGGGCATATAAGTCGACACTAACGAGGATGCTTAAGCACGAGACCGCTATACCGCCGATCGACCTATACATCTAGGGACTACGGACCTCCTACTTAGGCAAGTCGGCACAGTACCTAGTATAGAAGGTCATCGCTAGTGCAGTCGTAAGGGCCCGCGAATTAGTACTAGCGTATAAGGGCATTCGACCCGGAAACGAGCCGAACTACCGGGTAAGGGACGAACAGCTAGCAACACAATAGGAAGGTAAGAAATCGTTTGTAGAGCAACTATGGAAAGAGAGGTGGAACAACCAGGTTGTAGGGCATAGTGGACGCCCTTAGCCAGCGGGACAACCTAAGGAATGGTCAGCTATAAAATCCGCGGTCAAGCACCCCCCGAAGCTCATCCACTACCGCCTTACGAGGGCATAGAGTAGTATAGCAACCCAACTACGAAGCGAACACATCGGCCTCCAGGGGTACCTATCATAGAGGAAGGTTCCAGGATACACGAATACTAGCTGCCCCTGCGGCTATCGCTCCCAGAACGTACGGTACGCACTCCTCGTCTGTCCGAGGTGGTCGCTAGGAAGGGGGGAGTGGATGGCAAAGGCGAGGAACCGGACGATTAGGGCGCTTCTTAACAACGCTAAAGACCTACGGCGCATTACGAACTGGATACTAGAGAAGGGCTGGCTAGAACAGTACCGCCTAGTAGGAGCAGTGTAGGAAGAGAGGACACGACGTAGCGCGACGAGACCGGCTAGGAGCGGGGGCTAACGGGGTAGTGACATGGACTACGTACGTTCAGAGGGAAAGCTAATCTAGACAAGGAGTAGTCGGGGGCGGGAAGGGTTTTCACCTATTCGGGTTTCCCTTTGTACATAACAATAGATATATACCTACATAGGCCGGATAGGGTCCTAGAACAGGGGAATGACAAATCTATCTATCTATATCCGTAAGGCCCTTACTAAAATAGATATAGCAAAAGAAAAGGCAAGCCCTATACTCTCGCTAATAGATAGTTACGATAATCTCCGTCCTATAGCCCCGAACGACGAGAGATGTAGTAAGGATAACTACTAGAGCGATAATAGGACCTAGATATAGCTAATAACTATAACGAGACCGGACCTAGCCTTCCTACTCGGGAGAACTAGTATATATGTCGCGGATCTAACAAAGCGGTATATAAAATTACTAAAGAAGGTCTCGAGATACCTAAGGTTGTTCCCCGACCTAGGGTTAATATTTAGACGTAGTAGCGGTGCCCTAACCGGATACTTAGACTCCGACTACGCGATAGATCGAGTAGACAGGGTCTTAATTCTAGGACATGTCTAGCTAGTATACGGTACGCCTATATCCTAGATAAGTAAGAAGCAAAAGTCTATAGTAACCTCTACTATAGAGGTAGAGTTTATAGCGATAAACGCCGCCGCGAAACAATCCTAGTTCCTAGTAGCTATCCTCCGAGAGATAAACTACCCGGGGCTAGTAGGAGACTACTCTTTCTAACTAATAGTCCTAGCTAATAAGAGCACCGTCGACGAACTAAGACTAGTACGCCTTATAGGGGATAACTAGGCGGCTCTGACCTTAGTTAAGGACGCCTATATCTACGAAAGATCTAAGTATATTAATGTTACCTATCACTATATTAGGCACCTCTAGTAGTAGAGGAAGATTAAAGTAGAGTACTGCTATACTAAGGAGATAGTAGTAGATAGTTTAACTAAACCGCTAGCCGGTCCCTAGTTCTAGACCTTCGTACGATAGCTATAGCTAGTATAGTAGGAATAATCGTTCCTTACCTTACGACCTAAGTAGGAGTGTTACGAATATAGGTTAGTAGGCATGTCGTACGGTACTAAGACTGACTTAGTATACACTAAGCTAGTCGAGATAATAGTACGGCAATACTACCGAGATACCGTACGAATAGTAGGAGCGACTTAGAGGACCTAAAGTTGCTTAGCTAGCTAGTACGAGACTGTCGGAGGAACTGCCGTCGTAGGATAAGATATAGGTGAAACTAGAAAGACGTAGTGAAACAGAACTAGGACTAGAGTAATATCCCTCTATATAGGTATAAGAGACGTAGTCTCTATACCGATAATAGAGACACCTTTAGTACTAAATACTATTCTACTATATACCTTCGTATACTATATTAGTCCTTCCTCCTTCCCTATTACGTATCCTGACTTCCGTATATATATATACTATACCTATTTAATAGCTAGTTACTTAGGAGACGAGAAGACGTATAAATTAGTAGCTCGTACCTATACCTAGCTAGGTATCGCACGATTTATTAAGAGCTATATACGTACCTACCGCGCTTACCGTACGAATAAGAACACTAATATCTAGTACCTAGGGCTATTAAGACCGCTACTAGTACTATTTAGCGCTTAGGAGGATATCTCTATTAACTTCGTAGTCAAACTACCGAAGGGAATAAGCGTAGTCGACGGATGTTAGGGCGAGAGCCTGGCCTATAAGATGTAAGGGTGAAAGCGAAAATGTAGGTACGAAGTGTAGATACAAAAGGGTATAGTATAATTGCTACACAAAACAAAAGACGAAGGAAGCAAGAGAGGCCTAGGGAAGGCTAGATATTTATACGCGACCCTCGCGAGTGCGTGTCCCCGTATTAATAGGGCTAACCCGTACGAAGCCGCGCTTAGTAGCTTTGCTCAAAACCTTATTCTAACCTGCCCTACGTTCCGAGTCTTCTACGTGCTTCTTCTAGGGTCTAGCGTAGTCGCGGGTGCTCGCGGGAGTGCCGTGAGTTATATAGTCACGAGCCGAAGTGAATCTGTTAAGGTTTAGTAGAGGGGTGAATTTGGAGGGCTAGGTCCCGTAGTAAATGTTACGGGGTATATAATTCTTAGCGCTTATATACTAAGCTAGACTATCACTTCTTAACGACTTCTAAGCACTCTAAGGCTCTTCTGTCCCTACCTTCTATACTCTCTATAGGGAGCCTATAACAGTAGCCCCCCCGAACAAAGCTAAGTTCCTACGAAGCCGTAGTAATTCTATATATCGAGGATGTTCAGCTTTAGTACTAGGCCTAGGCCTAATGTCATAGTCGATACACTATTAGTAAGCCCCGTCGAAGAGCTTAGATTCGAAGAGCCTACCGATGTTAACTTCTAGGCCGTCTACGCGGGCGTAGTATTCTTCGATTGCTTAACGATTGAAGATGATATATTAGATAGGTTCCTATAAGGTATCCTACTTAGGGCAACCTTGCTATTCGACTTTATACTTAATCGGCGGTAGTCCTTTAACGTCGTTAGGCTCTACGCGGATTCCCCGGATCTTACGGACGGTATAGTCGTTAGAAGGTAGGTTAATAGGCTCGTCGACTTCTACTTTATCGGGAGGACCTAGTATGTCTTAGTTTTAGTTCGGGAATAGGTCCTTAGCCGACGGCCGAAGGCGTACGGGATAGAAGACGTCGTGGATCTTTATGTTCGTAGGAAGAGCTAGACGGTAGGCGTACAAACTAATACGCTCGGTGATCTTAAAAGGACCTAGGTTCTTCTAGTTCAGCTTCTTAGAGGGGCGGTCTGTCTTAATGTTCTTAGAGTTGAGGTAGACTATATCGCCTACTTAGTAGTCGGGAGCTAGCTAGCGACGACGATTAGCTTGATCCTCGTAGATTGCTTATACGTATACTATCTCGTCGTGAACTTCTTTATAGATCTATAAGAGTATAGTAGCGAACTCGTCTACTACTTGCTCGTTTACGTCTTCGGTAGGCGGGAGAGGTTCTTCTAGTTCTATACCTATACGAGGGTAGTAACCTCTCGTAGTATAGAAGGGAGAGTAGCTAGTAGTCTCCGAGTCCTAGTTACGAGTAGCGAACTCTACCGTAGGGATATGCTAAGGCCAATCCTTCTAGTAGTAGTCGACGAAGTAACGAAGGACCTGCTCGAGGATAGCGTTCGTAATTTCGGTCTAGCCGTCGGTCTATAGCTAAAAACTGGTCGAGAGGTTATGCTTAATGCCTAGGATAGCACATAGACGCTTCTAGAAGTACGAGATAAACTAGGTGCCTCTGTTAGAGGTGATGCTATCCGGGAGGCCTTAAAAGCGCTAGACGAATTCGTAGAACAAGCGAGTAGTCTCCTTTACGGTCATGCTCTAGCACGGGATTATATACCGGTCCTTAGAGTAACGGTCTACGATTACTAGAAGGGCCTTTACTTTCACGCCGCTAAAGGTCTTACCGTAAGGAAGATCGGTAATAAAGTCTATAGTAATGTGCTTCTACGGACGATCAGGAGCCGGGAGAGGGTATAAGAGACCGTAGGGACGGTAGCGGTTAGCTTTAGCTCTTCGGTAAGTAGCGTAGTTTAGTACGTAGCGGCGGACGTCCTTCTAGGAATACGGCTACTAGTAATACCTAGCGAGGAGCTTGTAGGTCTTAGCTACGCCTAGGTGACCCCTAGAGGCGGAGTCGTAGATAATTTAAAGAATCTTAGCTCGGATATTAGAGCCTTCGGGCTACGGTACGTAAAGCTTCTTACGGAAGTAGACGATACCTCCCTAGAGCTCGTACTCGGATAGCGAGAAGCCCGGGAATGTCCTCGCGCTAGATTCAAGGGCCTAAACTAACTCTTAGGCGTCTATATCGGCATCGTACGCTATTCGTACTCGTACTATAATGCCTTCGGGCTGCTCCTTATTATTAAACCCCTTAAAGTCTAATTCGGATGAGCCGTCGGTCGTTACTAAGCCCTCTTTATCGTCGTTCAAGTCCTTAGCGTCCGAGGCGTATTCTTTAGGCTCGGATTTATCGTCACTCTCGTTAAGGTAGGTAGGAGCGAGTACGAGAGTAGCAAAGGAAGCGGCGAGCGTAGGCTAGCCGTTCGATAGGTACTCTCGAAGCTCGGAAGAGAGGTTATACTCTTTAATGACTTGTTACCCTACGATTTGCCGGCCCCCTCTTCGATTAACTAGAGAGTCACTAGGGCGGCGGGTAAGGGCGTCGGCTATCGAGTTGGCCTTACCGGGCGTATACGAGATCACGAAGTTGAACCGGGAGAGGAACTCGCTCTAGCGGGCCTAGCGACGATTAAGCAGCTTGCTCTTTATAAAGTAGACGAGGTTCTTATAGTCGGAGCTTACTTAGACGGGCATAGCAGAGCCTTCGAGCTCGGGGCGCTACTCTTCGAAAGCTTTAACGATAGCGAGAAGCTCCTTGTCGTAGATCTCGTAGTTATACTCCGTAGCGGTCATCTTCTTAGAGAGGAAGGCGATAGGTAACTAGGGGGATTCAGGCGAGCGGCGTTATAGCAGGACACCGCCTACCACGCCGTCGGATACGTCGGTCTCTATACGGGTCTCTAGTTCGAAATCGAAGTGCCGTAGAAGCGGGTTCTTAATAAACTTCGCTTTAAGTAAGTCAAAAGCCTCCTAGCATTCGTCGGTCTAGGCGAACTTCTCACCCTTACGCGTAAGCTTCGTCAAAGGGTGTACTACGCCCGAAAATACGTAGATGAAGCGGCGGTAGAAGTTAGTAAAGCCTAGGAAACCCTAGACCTCTTTAACGTTCGTAGGAGTATCCTATTCGACGATAGCGTCGATCTTCTCTTAGTCTATCTTAATACCGTCTACGGTAATAATCAAACTAAGGAACTTGACTTCGGTCTTCTTAAACTCGTACTTGTCGATGTCGAGCTATAAGCCGGCGTCTACGAGCTTCTAAAGGACCTTATAGACGTGCTCGCGGTGCTCCTCCTTAGTCTCGCTATAGACTAGGATGTCGTCGATGTAGGTAGTATAGAACTGATCGAGGAACTCCTAAAGGATGTCGTTAATAAAGTTCTAGAAGGTACTAGGCCCGTTACAAACGCCGAAGGGTATAACGAGCGACTCGAACAGCCCGTAGCGAGTACGGAAGGCTATAAGATACTCGTGTCCTTCTACTATTCGTAACTTGTTAAACGTAGCGATAATATCGAGCTTAGTAAAGTACTTGGCCTTAGAGAGGCGCTCGAGCGTCTCCTAAATTAACGGTATTAGGTAGCGGTTCTTCTTTATAATAGCGTTCAAGCCTCGGTAGTCTACGTAGAAGCGTAGACTACCGCCGGGCTTCTTAACGAACATAACGGGACTACTAGCGCTAGAACGGCTCGCTCGAATAAACCCCTTCTTTAGGTTCTCTTCGAGGTATCTCTTAAGGACGATAAGCTCTTCTCGGGACATAGAATATAACGGTCCGAACGGTGTCTCTACACCTTCTTCTAGCTTAATCTTATAGTCGTGAGGGCGATGAGGAGGTAGCTCGTCTACGGCTTTAGTATCGAATACGTAGAGGATGTAGTGTGCCTAAGGAGGGACCTTCGTAGTAGGGTCGGTAGGTATACGCTTCTTGTCGAGCTTCTCGAGGGCGATGTCGATATCGCGGAGAGAGGCGGCGAAGACTTAAGCTTTAGGCTACTTAGTAGTAGTAGTAAAGGCAGCGGCGTTCACCTAGAAGATCTTAGTATACTTAGGACCGCGCTAAGGCGGCGGAGAAGGCGGAGGTACCGGAGGAACTTCTAGAGGGAAGCTAATAGTAAGGGAAGTCTAGTCGATAATAGGTCGGTGTCGTCTAAACTAGGGGAGGCCGAGGATAAACTTCTAATACGGTAGGGACGTAAGGAAGCTAGTGATCGATATACGCTTGCCTCCGAGGGTGATTAACGTATATATAACATAAGTAATCTTACTAGTAGTAGTCTCCGTACTATTAAAGAGTTTAAGGGTACGAGGGTACTTTAGTTCCTAGGGTTCGAGGTTAAGAGAGGTCGCGAGTTTATAGTCTATAAAAGACTCGCCTAGTACGCCAGTGTCTATAAGAGTGAGATTGGAAGAAGAGAGTTTCTTTAAGCCGATATTTACATTCGTAACGAACGGTTTATAAGCGTAGTCCTTGCCCGTCTCGTCGTATAGGTCTAGCTATACTATATTGATCCTCAACTTCTTTCCTCTCTTCACTTTCGGTAAACGTTATTCTTAGTCTTTATCGCGTCGATAAGGAAGACCTAGGCTTTTTCCTACTTAGCGGGAGTAGTAGGAGTAGGCTCGATAGCGCCGATAGCGCCGCGAACCGGGTAACGGGCGTTACGGGTAGCGAGCTACGGACAGTTAGCTACGATATAGCCTAGACCGCCGTAGTAGGTGTAGAGTCCGGCCTAGCGACGGCGAAGCTTCTCTTCGGGAGTGAGCTTACCGTTAACGAGGCCCTAGACTCGAGGGACGGCGGCACTAGCGCTAAGATCTATAGCGTCACCTATAGAGACGGGAGGGAGAGCCGTAGGAGCGGCGGCGCCTAGTAGAGTAGCGAAGTGGCTTCCGGGACTACGAGGCTAACGACCTTAAGAACGGGAAGCGAGGAGAGAGGCGGTGTGTTTTATGTTAGAGTCGAGGCGCTAGTAGGTCTCGACGAGCTTACGGAAGCTTATAGTACCGACGTCCTTATCCTCGAGGGCTCGAAGAAGCTCTACTAACAAACTACGGCGGAGAGTACTCTTCTTAGTCTCTTCGTTATAGCCGGTGAACCCGATATCGCGGTTAAAGGCCGCGAGGTACTCGGCGAAGCTCTTGTTCTTCTAGAGGAGGTTATAGATAGCGTTCTAGGCGGTAGCTCTACGGTCTAGATCACTAAAGGCAGTACGGAGGTCCTATATTAAGGTGAGGACGTCCGGGCAGCCGATAGTCTACGTAGCGTTATCGATATAGTATTATACCTAAGCCGCGGCGTCTCCCCGAAGGAGGGAGAAGACGTACGTAACTTTGTCCTTCTCTTACGGAAAGTGGTCGGTATTAGCTAATAGCTTGATAGTGAGCTATGTCTTAAATGCCTTAAACTTGCTCTTGTTACCGTCGAACTCGTCTAGGTCGTTAACCTTCTTAGAGAAGTACTAGCGGCGGTTGTCGTCGGCGTACGGGGCGAGGTTCTAGAAGGTGTTTATAATACCTTAAAGGTATGTTGCTTAGTTGTTTACTTACTCGACCTACTAGGCGGTCTCGCGGAAAGAGGAGACGGTACGGTTAATAAGAGCGTAGGCGGTATCGGGGTTAGCGTTTACCTAGGTACCGAAGGTAGCGGCGTTCGAGAAGGGGATATTAGTCTACTTACTAAAGTAGAATAGAGTGTCTTAGTTGTCGAGGTTGACACCTCTATCGGTAGCGTAGTCACCTATAAGGATGACTCGAGTAGTTAACGGTTTGTTAGTCTTTTGTGATATTAGGGCGAGAGCCTAGCCTATAAGATATAAGGGTAAAAGCGAGAATATAGGTGCGAAGTGCAGATATAAAAGGGTATAGTATGATTACTACACAAAACAAAAGACGAAGGAAGCAAGAGAGGTATAGGGAAGGCCAGATATTTATACGCGACCCTCGCGAGTGCGTATCCCCGCATTAATAGGGCTAACCCGTACGAAGCCGCGCTTAGTAGCTTTACTTAAAACCTTATTCTAACCTGCCCTACGTTCCGAGTCTTCTACGTGCTTCTTCTAGGGTCCAGCGCAGTCGCGGGTACTCGCGGGAGTGCCGTGAGTCACATAGTTACGAGCCGAAGTGAATCTGTTAAGGTTTAGTAGAGGGGTGAATTTGGAGGGCTAGGTCCCGTAGTAAATGTTACGGGGCATGTGATTCTTAGCGCTTATACACTAAGCTAGACTATTACTTCTTGACGACTTCTAAGTACTCTAAGGCTCTTCTGTCCCCACCTTCTATACTCTCTATAGGGAGACTATAACAACGGACAAACGTACGAGAACATTATAACCGTTATATACCGCTTAACTAAGGAGCGACATATTATTCCTATCACCTCGATAATAGTAGAGGATTACGTACTAGTATTCCTTAAGTACGTATTTAGTAGACATAGGCTCCCGAAGTCTATTGTCTCGGATCGTAGTACGTAATAGGCTTCCGTATTCTAGCGTAGGATATACGCGCTACTTAGTATTAATCGAAAGCTATCTTCGTCGTTCTACCTAGAAATAGATAGACAGTCGGAGAACACGAACAAAGTAATAGAGCAATACCTACGTATCTTTATTAACTATACCTAGGACGACTAGCTAGATTAGACTCTATTAGCTAAGTTTATAGTAAACAATATAGTGTCCGTAATAATAGGCTTCTCGCCGTTCTATACTAATACTAGGCGTAATCTAGGGTTCTCTAAGTTCGACTTAGACTTGCCTATACTACTAATACTATATAAATAGCGACTAGACGCCGAGTCTACGGACAAGTTTACGGCTAAGATATAAGAGATATACTAATACTTACGGTAGTAGATAGCCTTAGTATAAGTAGTATAAGCTAAGTACGTAGACTAGACGCGTATACCTATACTACCGTACGCCAAAGGCGACGAAGTATAGGTAAGCACTAAGAACTAGACGATAGAGAGACCTTCTCGTAAGATAGACGTAAAGTAGTCTAGACCGTACGTAATTATAGAGGTCCTACCGGGTAATACTTATAAAGTAGAGCTCCTACCTACTTTAAATATCGATAATCGCTTCTACTTATACCTTCTTATACTAGTTTATCCGCCGGTTATAGGACAGACATAACCCGTACTACTACCGATCCGAATTATCGACGACGAACAATACGAAGCCGATCCCGCCGAACCTAATTAATAGGAAGTTAAGCAAATTCTAGACTATAAGAAGAGATAGCCGCGAGGACTAATACCGGTAGGAGGTAAGTAGCTATATTAGGAAAACTTAGTGAAATATATTAGATATAATAAGCTATTCTATAAAGCTACGGACTAGGTTATCGAGACTACTACCGCCTCCGTAGCCGACTTTTACTAGAACTACCCGAGAGTAACTAAGCTACCTAGTTTTAAACTACCTATAGACTAGATACCGAATAAGAATGCTATAGGTATACGTATAGCGCGCTAACTAGCACAAGTAGCGATAGCTCTAATACTAGTAGAACGAGTCCTCCGGGCTTATAAGAAAGAGAGCGATACGTATAGTCTAATAGATAATAAGGTATTTACGAAGGCAATAAGAGATATAATAGATACGACAGATATAAGAGGAGAGGAGAGTGCTCCGGAGCGTACTCTAAGAGGGGGGGTAGTGTTACCGTACCGGCGTATATTTACTTAAACCCGCGGGTACGTACCTAGACCTCGCGCCCGCTAACTAATCCGACTAGCGGCTTAGCGCCCGTATATAACTCTCGCGCCCTCCGCGCCTCCCTTAGCTAGAACATCTATTCGACTTATACCTTACCCGACTACGTGCTTATACCTACTTATAATAGAATAACTCGTTTTATTAGGTCCTTTATACGCGCCTATCGGACATACCGTAATAGCCGTAGTATTAATAAACCTTAATACGGGCTACTTATACCGCTACTAGTTCTATTCGATACTTAGGACAATATCGTAATAGAGTTTATAGTTAATCTACCCCTAGCGAGGTATACGGTAGATAGCTAGATCTATAAGAACGTACTTATAGTTACGGACCGCTTAGGGAAGGAGTAATATTATATTCCTATCCTCGAGATAATAGCCGAATATATCGCCTATATCTATATTAAGTATATTCTTTTACGCTACGGCCTACCGAAGACGATTATATTAGACCGCGGGCCTTAGTAGATCTCCGCCTTTTAGGGGCGGCTCTATAAGCTACTTTAGATTAAACGTAAGATCTTAACGGGTTACTATCCGGAGACTAATAGTTAGAGCGAAGATACGAACAAGATAATAGAACAATATTTACGCGTATTTATTAGCTATATATAGGGCGATTAGCTAGATTAGTTACCTCTCGTAGAGTTTACCGCTAACGACTACGTCTCTAAGACTATAGGAGTTAGCCCGTTTATAGTAAATATCGGTAAGAACCTACGATACGCTAATACTAAACTTAACCTACTATAAGTATTACTACTATATAAGTAACGGTAAAGCGACCTTACTCTACGTTCCGCTTACCTAACTAACGATATAGTCTAAACTATACTAGACGCCGAAGTGTACTACGATAGTAAGAGAAGTAAGGAGAGCCCGCCGGGTATAGACGAGTAGCTATAGCGAGGAGGCCTAGAACGTATATAGGGAGGCATACTAATAGAAGAAAGCTACGATACGGAGGGAGAAAGCAGTCGGCTAGAGAGCTATAGTAGAAGAAATCGCCGACAAGCTAGCGAGGATGTAGAAGCTAGTAAAATGGGCCAAATAGGACCCTATATAGCGCCCCTCCTTCTCTATCCTAGCGCTACAATCGCCTAGTAGCCCGGTTAGCGACCCCGAGGCTAAGGCGCGTCTACTAGCTAGTAAGTTCTTCCCGCCCCTAGTCGAGGCTAATCTAAGCGACATAAACAGCTCTACTCCCCTAGCCCCTAGTATCGCGGTCTAATAGGAGGTGTCCGAGGGAGAAGTTACCGCTATACTTAGGAAGTTACCGGCGAAGAAAGCCCCGGGGCCGGATAGGATCCTAAACGAGCTACTAAAGAAGTGTAGAGATCAACTAGCCCTAGTAGTTGTAGCGATCTTCAACGCCTGCCTATAGACCGGATACCACCCGATAGCTTTTAAACAATCGACGACAGTGGTCCTACGTAAGCCGTAAAAGGAAGACTATACGCAGGTGAAGTCGTACCGCCCAATTGCGCTCCTTAACACTCTTGGGAAGGCGCTTGAGAAGCTGGTTATAACGAGACTCTCCGAGGCGGTAGAGGAGTACTCCCTACTCCCGGACACCTAGATAGGTACGCGCCTATAGCGGTCGACGCTATCCGCGATAGAACTTATTACCTCTTAGGTAAAGGCTATCTAGTATAGGAATAGGGACAAGGTAGTATCCTTACCTAGTCTAGACATATCGGGAGCCTTCGACTACGTGTTATACCCGCGGCTACTCTATATCCTAAGGTCGAAAGGACTCCCTAAGTAGCTTATTAACTTCGTACGGTCCTACCTCTAAAACCGTAGCACGTCGATTATAGTCGATTAGTATAAAAGCCTATTTTTAGCAGTCTATACTAGAATCCCGTAAGGCTTAACGCTAGTACCTATCCTATTCCTCTTCTTTATAGCGACGCTACTCCTAGCCCTAGAATCCTAGAACACCGCTACGAGCGGCTTCGTAGACGATACAAACATCCTAGCGTAGTCTTCCTCGACTAAGAAGAACTATAGGCTACTAGAAGAGAAGCATAAGATCTACGAGGACTAGGCTAGGAGGCACGGGGCTCGGTTTACCCTAGAAAAGTATAATCTAATACACTTTACGCGCCGGCTACGGTTCTATAATATATAAGCTTCTATCTAGATATAGGGGTATATAACTAACCCGGCAAATTAGCTTAGGATCCTCGGACTATAGGTAGACCCGGCGCTACGGTAGAGGAAGTACGTATAGGCAATATTACGGAAAGCTAAACAGAATATAGTATTATACTAGAGGCTTACTACGTCTATATAGGGGGCGGACTTCCGGTAGTTACGACTTCTATATATAGCTATTATACGGCTAGTCCTTACCTATAGTAGCTAAGTGTAGTTCTTAGGCGAGAGGGCCTGCCTATCGAAGGGACTCGTCGCGCCGCTAGCGAAGATCTAAAACTAATGCCTAAGGAAGGTCACCGGGACATATAAGTCGACACTAATAAGGATACTTAAGTACGAGACCGCTATACCGCCGATCGACCTATATATCTAGGGACTACGGACCTCCTACTTAGGCAAGTCGGCATAGTACCTAGTATAGAAGGTTATCGCTAGTACAGTCGTAAGGGCCCGCGAATTAGTACTAGCGTATAAGGGCATTCGACCCGGAAACGAGCCGAACTACCGGGTAAGGGACGAATAGCTAGTAATACGATAGGAAGGTAAGAAGTCGTTTATAGAGCAACTATAGAAAGAGAGGTAGAACAACTAGGGTGTAGGGTATAGTAGACGCCCTTAGCTAGCGGGACAACCTAAGGAATAGTTAGCTACAAAATCCGCGGTCAAGCACCCCCCGAAGCTTATCTACTACCGCCTTACGAGGGTATAGAGTAGTATAGTAACCTAACTACGAAGCGAACACATCGGCCTCTAGGGGTACCTATTATAGAGGAAGGTTCTAGGATACACAAATACTAGCTGCCCCTACGGCTATTACTCCTAAAACGTACGGTACGTACTCCTCGTCTATCCGAGGTAGTCGCTAGGAAGGAGGGAGTAGATAGTAAAGGCGAGGAACCGGACGATTAGGGTACTTCTTAATAACGTTAAGGACCTACGGCGTATTACGAACTAGATACTAGAGAAGGGCTAGCTAGAACAGTACCGCCTAGTAGGAGTAGTATAGGAAGAGAGGATACGGCGTAGCGCGACGAGACCGGCTAGGAGAGGGGGCTAACGGGGTAGTAATATAGACTACGTACGTTTAGAGGGAAAGCTAATCTAGATAAGGAGAAGTCGGGGGCGGGAAGGGTTTTCACCTATTCGGGTTTCCCTTTATATATAACAATAGATATATACCTATATAGGCCGAGTAGGGTCCTAGAATAGGGGAATAACAAATCTATCTATCTATATAAGTAACGGCTCGACGTATAACCTACTAACGTATTCGCTCGCCGTATAACTAACCTAAGATATAGACTTCGGGATTTAATAGAAATAGTATAAGTAAGCTAGGTAGATTATACTAACGATTACCGTATAATTTTACTATAATACGAGGTCGGCGATCTAGTCTACCTTAGTACGCGTAACTAGCGAACGAAGCGAGTATTAAAGAAGCTCGACTACCGCTACGTAGGGCTATACGTAATTATAGAAGTCCTACCGTACAATACGTATCGTCTAGACCTACTACGCTCCCTTAGTAATCTCTATAACGGGTTTTATACTAATCTACTCTAAATAGCCTACGAACTAGTCCCTAGTTAAGTTTAGCTACCGCCTACCCCGATCGAAGTAGAGGACGATAATAGCGATAAGAGCGCGTAATAGGTATTAGACGAGGTACTAGACGTTAAGAGCTCGCTACCGCTAGGCCTAGTACCTCGTAGTAGGAGGAAAGAGCGAAGATATAAATACCTAGTATAATAGGTAGGTTATAGTAAGCCTACTTAGGAGCCCGCTAAGGAGTTAATAGATACTACCGCCGCCTCTATTACGGACTTCTACTATAACTATCCTACGAAGGATAGGCTAGCCGGCTTTACGCCGCTACTAGGGTAGATTCCTAATAAGGATATACCCGAAGACGTCGTAAACGCTTTATTAATAGCTACGACTGACCTAGTAACTATAGGAGGGCTACGCGAATTCATTATACCCGTAGGCGGCTACTTTAAGAAAGATAACCGACGGTTAGTAAGATACCGGACTAACGAAGGAGACGGATAAGATAGAAGATATAGAGGACGATATAGAAGATAATATCGTATTCGTAGCGGTAATAATACGAGCTTAGGGACTAAGCGCGATTTAAGAGGGGGGGTAGTGTCACGGCCCTAGGCCTAGTAAATAGACAGCTAGTACGTAGGTCACGTGACCGCGCGTACTAGCGTAACACCTCGGCTTGTATATAGCCTCGGCGTATCTCGCGCTCCTCTTTCCTAGGTACCTAGCTACTTTATATTAATACCACTATAAACTACTATATCTTTGTACTATACTAAGATATAGACGCGCTCTTTATAGATAATAAAGGGCGGGGTCGAGTAGCTAGCGGTATAGATGCTCTAGATAACTATAACCTACTCTCTATTACTAGGCTAAGTAGCTATAGGGCAAGAGCGTCGTTCTAAGCTAGTAACGGCTTTTATAGAGCTAACTACGCCTATTTAAAAGCCCGTCTAATTAAGGTTATAGATATCCTCGTTATATACGCTATACTTAGTATTCGTCTCTTATATAAGCTTGAACTAGGCGCTTATAACTTCTAGATCTTCCTAGAGTATTCTCTAACGGTCCTTCGCTCGGTTAAAGGCCGTTTTAAGCTTAGTAGAGCGCGAAACAAATCTCTCTACCTAGTTCTTACCTACCGGATCCGCGTCGCGTTTACCGAGTAGCTTGTCCGCTATATCTACTACCTTACTAAGGGTAGGCGTAAATCCTTACGAATCGAGGTCGAGGATATATCGAACAATCGTCTATTCTTCGGTTAATGTAAGTTTATACTAGATAGGGCGAGTATCGACGCGAGGAGTAATTTCGTAGTACCGGCTAGTTAGCGTCGAATAAGGTACGTAATATACTATAGCTACGCGTAGGGGACTCGAAAATTGGCCCTAACGATAGATAGAGAGGGTAAGAGCAATTCTACCTTCTTTATTAGACGATTATATATTATATTATTAAGATATAACGTACTTTACTACCGAGCGGGCTACTTTTACTAAGAACTATACTACTTCTACTTTAATTACGACGGTATCTTAACACGACGACATCCTATAGAATTGTTACTAGGAGGACAATTCCTCTTTAGATTCTTCGCTATCTAGCGAGTCTACTTAATAGTTACGTACGTTATACCCCGACTCGCTATATCGCTTATAGCGTCGTAGCCTTAGTACTAGCTAAACACTATCTAGCGACTCTCTACTTACTTCCTGCCTCTTAGTATCCTCTAGAGGTATTAATTACGACGCCTTATCGAAGGTTAGAGACCCTCTAGACTAAATATACTTACGCTTTCGTACTTTCCGCTATATAAGGGCCTCGTTAGACTTACGTAGCTTACTAATCTTGCTTTATATAAGAGCTATCTAATACGCTATCTCTCTACTCCCTTTTATAAGCTAATACATCCCTTCCTATAACGAGTTTAGCGATAAAGCTGCCCGGGCACGCATTTTGTTCGTTACTAGTGTCGATTAAGAGTCGAATTCCTTTATAGTTCGTAGTGTCTTCGACTCCTAAGGGGTAGAGTCCGGAGCTAGAGAGATTAGCGTACGTAGCTTAATATTCAGCTTGTCTATTACTACCTATAGATTAAATAGAACTAAACTAGCGCCTCTAAAGCTCGATAGGATGTTCTCCTGTCTAAATATAGCGTTATAGGCTACCTAGAAGGCGCGTAGGAACTCTACTTTATCGATATAAGTAATACGCTAGTATACTAAGCCCGAGAGCTAAGTACCGTATACCTTCTTTAAAGGCGAATAGTAACCTATATCTAATAGCTAGAGTAAGTACGAGGCGTACGATAGTATATATAGGGCTCAGATCTGATATTCCTTATATAGATTCTAGAATGCTTTTGAGTTATAGCTCTCGTAGCTATCGATAATAAGTAGTCTCTATACCCTAGTCGTACGAGCTATATATTATACTTCTAGAAATGCTCTAGCTACCGTATACCGAACTTATTATTAGTCTAGCCGTTCTCTATTAGGCCGATTGTCTAGTCTAGACCTAAGTTGCCGTCTTAGTACTAGGTAATAATGTGCTATTTGCCTAGAAGGATAACGTAGGGTAGGAGCGCTATTCCGTCTATATAGATAGTCTTAATTACTATTACCTATTCACTATTGCCATATTAAACGACCTTTATTAAACAGGTACGGGTAGATAGTAGCGGAGTAGAGTAAGAGATCAATCTTTAACTAACTAATAGCACGAGTATATAGCAATATATTAGGAACCAATATGTTGATTGTGTTAGATGTCTATCTAAGCTAAAGGGGAGAGAAGGTATCTCCCTATAAGCTAAGTCATCGTAGATGCCTTAGGCTACTAGATCACTTCCTGATTATTGACTCCCTTTGAGATGCTATATCTTAACAACCTTCCTCTTTCTACTACGCCTTTCTAAACCCGTAACGACGCTCTAAGACGTAATGATACCTATTATAAACCCTGTCTCGTCGAAGTTATAGGTATACTAGTTAAGGATACTATACTTCTCCTTTATATTACGTATAAGTAAGAACTACTTCTCGATAACGTCTAGATCTTCTATTAGGGCTCGCTAACGATAGTATCTACGTGTTATACGAACCTTTAGCTTACAATACCGCCTAATAAACCTGTCTATCTAATTAAGACTAGCGGGCTTAAGACCCTTCTCTTATAGTAACAAATCGGCTATTACTCGTATACTAGCCTTTAATAGCGGGAAACCTCTAAGATCTAGCTCGAGTATATACTTAAGTATTACCCTCTCTTCTAGCTCTATAAGCTTCTTCGAATTAGGCTCGTAGTCACCCCGAGGAGGTCGTCTATTTAATCGATACCCTAGTATAGTTCGAGACGCGTCGTATACCTTTATAGCAAGTCGATTCGTAATTATCGCGCCGCGTTTCGTAGCCTAGACAGCTAAGGTCAGTTTGGCCTTGTTTAAAGACAATATACGCTATAATAGTAGTTATATAGCTATATCTATAGAAGTAGTATAGTTCTTAGTAAAAGTAGCCCGCTCGGTAGTATAGCCCGCTCGGTAGTATAGCCCGCTCGGTAGTAAAGCACGTTATTATATAACTACTTATCGTATCTATAGTCTTAAGTAGCTCTAAGTATTTATTACGGCTACGTAAGCGGCCCGCTTAGACCCGCGCTACCGGCTTACCTAAATAGGTAAAAGACGAGGTCGTAAAGCTCGTAAGCTTTATACTAGCGGAGCCTTATCTAGACTTACTTCGGATAATAGACTACCCTAAGTACCGCCGTAATAGTATTAAAACGCGTAAATTCGCGATATTATATTTCTTTATAGATACGTTCTATAGTAATCTATAAAGCTACGCGGTCTAGTATTAGACCCTTAGGGGATTGAAGAGTAGTAGGTATGATGTGATTGGCCGAGATTCTGTCACGTGTTTTTGCCTGAGGCTCTATTACCTACACCCGCCACTTACTTTCAATCCACAGGGTCTGAATGGAGATAGGGTGACCCGAAAGGAGAACATTATAGAATGGCATCAGAGTGGTACGGCAGCAGGGTCTATACATCATTCTCCGACATAGCGTCTTGAGCATTCATTCTTCTATTCTATCATATTTGAGCTTCAGCTTCAAATTACTTCCACCCTATGTTCCGCATCGAGATATTGCCACACCTCAGAAGCCCAGCCTGAGAGGTGTGCAGAATCGAAAGAGGCTGTTTGATCCTGAACTGGCCCCGATGCCTAGTGTCCAATGCAGATGCCAATTGTAATCTACAAGGAAGACATAAGAAATATGCATGGCCGATCCTGCGGAGCCTGCTCTGCCAATTCGCTGGCGAGTATTCCAGAATGACCAAACAGAACGCCGCCCAGCAATCCAATGCAAATGGGGTATAAGACTTTGTATACAGAGTGCCGTCCCAAGCAACAAGGTTGTTGTTGTTGTTACCGTGCAAAAATGTGTTGTCCCGCGCAACACCGGCTCAACATGATGAGATTTAATCAATAAGGTCTCTTCGCGCGTGTGATTTGCCTGCGTGATCAATTGATCGAGTCGCGGTCCATACTCGAGGTTCGACTCAGCGGACCGGCAATGTCGCTCGAGCTGTCGCCTTTCCTGCGTCCGTTCGTGCTTGGCGTTCGGCTGAAGATTCCGCGGAGGGACCCACGCGTAGAGGACCAGCCATTCCTGTTGACTTCTCCACCACGAGAGAAGGCCGAGGCTTGTGTGAACCCGCTGGCGTTGTCTTCCTGCTGGAGAGCAATGGGCGCCTCCTTCCGAATCTTGACGAATAATTTGGCGTCACGATACTGCTCGCCTTGTGGATTGAAAAGAGGCAAGTGCCGGTACCCTTGCTGCAGACTGTCGAGCTTTGCAGTGAATGTGGCCAGTAGAGCACTGTTTGAGGCAGATTTCTTGCCCTCGGGCGCGTTCCATACCGTCCACCGAACGAAAATCAGGCTGGGATACTTCGTCTCCACCGCGAGCGTGATAGGCTGGTTGTACTGTGGATCGAAGCCGTTGCCATCTACGATCCGCGTTCGCTTGCGAAGAGGAGAGCCGATGCCTGAAGACCCATCAGGCGCTGACGCGTCCACGCCTCCCTCCGCAGTCGCGATGCCACGTGCTTTGTCTTCGGCCGAATACATCTCGAATTCAATGTAGGGATTCATGCCGCCCTCCGTACTCTGGTTTCGTGGTCGTGGCAGGCGCTGCGCTGAGATGATATCCACGCTGAACTTGACCAGCTTTTTGCCTTTCTTTTCCTTTCCCCCGGCGGCGTTTGAGACGAAACCTGCTATAGGCTGATGTTTGGCATGTCTCAGCTCCTCCGGCTTCAGTACATAGCCAAGTCGATCTGACCCAGCCGCAAACATGGCCTCGTTGACTTGCTGATGAACGTCGTACGTTTGCCAGTTGAGCGCGGCCATTTGAACACCACGGCGCCACGACTGCAGAGGATTGAAGTTCGACGAATCGACGCGCTTAGCGCCAGGGTATACTCGCATGAGATGACGCAAGTTGTGTGATTCGAGTAGTGCCTTGTTGTCGGTATTCTTGGCGCACAACCGGTCGAACTGGTTTTCGGCAAGCGAGTATATGTGGTTGTACAGTTTCGCGTCCTGAGCTTCGAAGCCTGTGAATTTGATGCCCTGGGTGTAGACGCCCAGCTTGCCGAGCTCGTGCGTGATCCTGGTAGTCTTACGAGGCTTTTTTGATTTTTCAGACGAAGGTGGGATCTCGTCGCTGTCGTCGGCAGAACTGCTGGGTGTCGCCATCGGCCCAAATGCCACAGATCCGTGCGCCGGGAGTAAGGGATAGCTTTCAGAGAAGCTGGTCGCCGCAGAGGCCGAGAGTGATGGGGACGACATCGCACTTTGGTTCTCGACCGAGGAAGTACGGCTGAAGGCTGTGAGGCTTTGCGCTCTGCTACTCCCGTCTGGACGAGGACCAACTTCAGCATTTTCGGAGCTCATCGGATTCTGCTCAGTGCCTTCAGATGCTTTGACCTTGATGAGAATCTTGTTCTTGAGCTCTTCAGGGGACGGTAGCACCATTGTGTTGGAGTTGAGCGTCTCAGTAACCATCATGTCTCCAAAATACTTCTTCATCAGCCCTACCATAGCGACTTGCTGTACAGAACTGCAGTGTACTTCTAGCGAGACGATGAGCGGATACGGGGAGCTGTTGAAGGCGTATTTGGCAATGACAGAAACACAATCTTCGAAGGGTATTCTGGTAGTCATCGTGAACCCGTGCGTGACCATGGGCCTTCCATTGTCGCCATTCCAGCAGTCAATCTCGATACAACGGCAGCCTTTGACGAGCGCCGCGATATACCCTTCTACACTCGAAGCGCCGGCGACTTGCCGCCCAAGCAGATATGTGTTGTGTGAGCTCGAGATGTAGTACTCATTGAGTGGCCGGTCCAGTGTAGGCTCACTTTTCAGCGGTTTGAGCGGTGTACTGTGAGAGGACGTAAGGAAGCTTTGGAAGCCTTGCATGCTCAGAGTCCGGTGTGTCAAGGATGAACCCTTGTCCGATGAGGGAAGTGGCTTTGTCGGACGGGCGTATTTATCGAAAACGCTTTCCCAGTGGCTACGTTCTTTGACGGCGTCAACCATCTGTTCACGCTTGAGGAACTCCATGAACGTTTCCAGGTCCATATCAATCTGGGTGCCATACTTCATATTACGATAAATATGCTGAATGTCCTTTCGTTCTCGGAATGATTGGACGAAGTGCTTGTACTGCTCGTAGTCCAACCCGGCGGTCTCGTCGGATGTGACTGACCTGAAGTGTGTCCTGACAGCAGACTCGGAACAGTTGATCTCCAGCTTGCGGCAGAGCCATCTGGCATCATCGAGAGCGAACCGGCCGTCGCTCGGTACCGTTTTGCGAGTCATGACCTGGTGCCAAGCCATTGACACGCTCCTGTCGCTCTTTTCTGGATTGGACGACAAAGCGTTCATGATTTCGATGCGTTCTCTTGTGACTGTGTTCAGTGCGTTTGTCCACAGCCCGAGAAGATAATCGTCAGGCATCAGGACATGCATAGTCTTGATTGCCCTCCCTTTCGAACGTTCCGGCACATCGTACACAATGGTGACCCATCTACCTTCGTGTTCTGGCAGCACCTGCACATCATCCCTCGCGTTCCTCGACTCGACACCGATGCGAACCTCGCGGACATCGTCTATGAAAAAAGATTTGCTTGGGTTTGACGAGTGCCAGCACACCCGTGCTGAATTGGAGTCGAGCCATAACCGAATGCGCTTCTGACGCCGCTTCGTCAACTTCGTGAGCCAAGTTCCTGCCTCGAGGACGGCCGAATTTGCGGGAGCTATGCCACCTTCGAAAGCATTATCGACGGTGCTGCTCGAAGCAGCGCCAGGTCGACCAGCCAAGCTGATACCAAGAGCGTTGTGATGATCGCCTAGAGAGGATGGATAGGGAGTATCTTCGATCACGTCCTCAGTGGTACTGTCTAGTTCGAGGTCCGAGACTTGTTCTCCCATGTCAGAAGCGCCGTTACTGTCGCTGCGCCGCCTGATCAGGGTGGGTCCTGCACTTGGATCTCTCAGCCGCAGAGAATGCTGCGTCGATGCCCTGCGGCGAAGTCTATTAGACGCACCCCGAGACAATCTGCGGATAATTCCAGGGCTGCTTCTAAAGCTAGGGCTTCTTCCTAGACTAGGACTCCGCCCGGTCGTCATTGCCTCTACCATAGCATTGTGCGTACTAGCGCGCGTGTGCGGAGAAGGCGAGCGTTCCAGAAAGGAATGGTCTGCGAATGCCGGAGCATGAGTTGGGAGGACCTGGGCTGTCATGGTGCTGTCCGGCAGCGAAGTCTGAGAAGTGGAAGGCTTGCCTTTAATAGTATGCGCCCTGTAGAGAGAGCTGCTTCTACTTGGCAGAGAAGCGCTCACGCCGCTAGTAGCTGCTGGTGTCACCGCGGTGGCCGCATTGGCCGCATTGGCACTTGGCACAGGCAGTGCGCGGACTGAAGCAGCTACTGTTTTAGTGGTCGCAGCATTGGATGATGCGGCTTTCGCTGGGAAGGCATCTTGGTCGTGCACGGTAGATGGTAGGTTCATGGTCTGTCGTGCAGTCGTGGAGTAGAGGAGAGCTAATCGTTTCGACCTCGCCTACGCATATTGCCCGTGCATACAACGGCGCCGCCCAATGCTTAATGGTAGCACAGGAACCACAGCCGGTCAAAGCGCCGTGCAGAAAGGTGTGGATAGCCGTATGCGGGTGCGATGTCGAAGGTTGACAGCTGTGGGAGCCAGAGGTGGAGTGAGCGTGTGCGCAGTCGGACGGCCGGGGGGCGCGCAGACAAGACACGGGCTTGGTATATCGAGATGGATGGAGGTGTAGTGGGTAGCACAGGCGACGCTTCGTGTCTCTGACAGAGGTGACGGTTTCAGTGGTTCCCGTGCTTCATCAATGCGCCCAGCGCATTCGGGAGGAGCCTGCCTCGAGTGCGAACAGCAGTATCGCTCTATCTTGGACGTTCGCTGCGCCAGGCAGACGAACGACTCGACACGCAGGACTGCGCCGCGCTGGGATCGTGCAGACGCCGGTCTTATGCAGGGCGCGGTGGAAATAGTAAGGCTGAGCGTATGCTGTGCGTCGACGTGGGGTGCAGCGTGCAGCGTGCAGCGCGCAGCGCGCAGGTGGGCGCACTCGTTGGACGCCGAACGGACCGGCAGGCGCGGTGAGCGAGTTGAACAGGCTGAGGTGAAGTGAAGGAACGGGCGTGTGTCGGTCTGGCGAAGGAGTGTCTGGCAGGCAGAGGATGAAGGAACGCTGTACGCTGCTGCGGCTGCGGGTGGTGGTAGTGGTGATGATGGTGGTGGTGGTAGTGATTAAGAGTGGGCGGCGGCGACGGGGAGAGGTGCGGTGCAGTGCAGTGCAGTGCAGTGCAGCACAGTGCGGTGCGAGGCAAAGAAAGTCGTCGAACAGCTCGCAGCCAGGGCCAAGCGAGTCGCGTGCGTGTGGACAGCCCGACAGCACGCTGTGCCAGCTCCAGTTCTTCGACCCGGGGATTCATGTTTTAGGCGTGAACGCTAATCCCGTCCCTTGCACTTGGAACGCGCTTTGGATCTTCCGCATGTCGCTGCGCTACACGATCGAGCACCACTGCACGCCGTTGCCCGGGGGTCAGTCATCAGTCGATGATACATGTTCGTCACCAGCATCTCGTCTACGACTGCGCAGCGCTGCTGCACCGCGCCCGCACAACGCCAGCGCCCGCACAACGCCAGCGCCCGCTCGCCGGTCGACTCGACAGCCTTGTGCGGACCGTGACAATGCCCCTAGTGCGGTGACGTAGCGGAAGACTCAAGGTTCCAAGGTTGGGACGGAAGCCGAATCGCTAGGCAGTGCCCGTACCACTAGTCGAGAGCCATGTACCGAGGGGCTGTGATTGTTACTGTGCCAGCATCATCAATCTTCCGCGCATTTCTCTGTCGCAGACGCTCCCTTGGGCGCCTGCCTGCATCTGCGAATCATCGCCCGCGCAGCCCGTGAAATGGCTGGCCTGTGTGGGCTCGTTTAGACATATGCTCGCAACAATCATCATCCATCATCATCATCGCCATCATAGCCCACCATGCGCTGGCAGCTCTCTTGCGGGCTGCCGCGAGTCCGCGACAGTCGCTGTCGGGCAGCCATGCCCATGCCAGCCGTCACGCGCTCTGTGCTGCAGCTTTCCGACCGACTACGGCTGCAGCGGCCAGCTTCTTCCTCCATTCCTACTAGAGATACGACCTCGCACGTTGTCGCTCGCGCTACCACGGGCGTGTCTGGCAGGATCCTCAGGATGGTCAGGATCACTGTTTCGCACGTTCCGCACCCTGAAAGACCAAGCTCCTGACGTTTGTCACAGCCTGTAATCCGCAATCCGTAATCCGGACACTTTCTTGCAAGAACCACACTGATCGTGCAGGAGAACCGACTAAACAAAATGCTATGGACAGGGGTAGCCAGGCCGGCATATCCGTCTTTGCTATCTTGATTTCGTGCTTGACTGCTGCCCACGTGCTGTCATGCTTCCCGGCCCTGTGAGCATCCACACTGCCTCGATACAACAAACCCTTCCCTGCTTCAACTTCGCCAGGCACCCTCTCTTCGCAGACAGCGTTGTCGCGACGCTTTTGAGAGAGCCCAAGTGGGCGACCGAAGATCCGTCAGTCATCCTTCGCTTGCTTGGCGAGCCAAATTAGCAAGATCATAGTCAAGGAGGATGTCGTACACGGTACAGGGCTGTTCGCCCCACTCAAAAGTCCGCGGACTGGGAATCATCTAGGTTCGTCTTTCGCCCAATCGCTGCCACCGCCATTCATCTGCTACTGACGATTGCTTGCATCTGGCGTGACGACCGCATGATCGGTCACGACCAGTGGCAGCAGGCGGTGAGCACTCCGCAAACCAGTTTCTTGCAGAGACACTGCGAGCTCGGCGACCCTTTGTCACTATTGTATGCACTCAACAACATTCAACGCCTTCGACATGTGACTGGGAAGTCCGCACGCAGGCCATTGTTGCGCTGTTCTGCCCCCGTTTCTGGCTATGTCGAAACACCCAGCTCAATAAAGGACTACAACCCAAGCTTCAAGATCCGGCCGGCAATGCGGGCAAACGAGTGTCAGGCCATGTCTAGTAGCAGGCGCTAAAGCATGCACCCGCCAACACGATTCCGCTGCGTTGGCACTGCGGCTGACCTGAAACCGCAGCGAGTTCGCATCCGCAAGGGGCAGTTCTGTGCAGCAAGCCTGCGGGCTAACCATGCCACTGCGTGCCCTCCGCTTGCACTCATGCACAGAAACTTCGAAGACGTAACACAGATCAGCCGGGATTTCTAAATGGCAGTCACGAGCCAGGCCACACTTCCGATGTGCTTTTGGTTTCAGTGCGAGACATCGCCGATGAGCCAAATAGATAAGTACGTTTCAAGGAACGGAGACCTATCGAAAGAACATCCTACCACCGGCCAGCACTCATTCGCTTTACGCTCTTCGACAGCGAACAAGTTGCCTTGCTGCGTGCGCCGCTCGAAAGAGCTACCGTTTGCTTACTGTAAGAGCTGTCACCAGGACAATGACGCGAAACGAGGCAACCAACATGATGCGAGCTTCAGGTCTGGATCAAAGAGGGGCCATTCGTTTTTGGAGCACTCCTCGCTGCGACGATGATCTTACTGCCATGTCAGTGCGAGCTAGGTCATTGCTTCACAAGGACACGATGACTTTCGCCAGACCGGCTGATGAGCTCCGCGTGTTAGTTTCTGTACTACATGAGGGCTTGCTGCGTACAGCATTGTTCGCTTGATGTGGCCGAATCAGATCTCCCCGGACCTCACGTTGCTTCACAGCAGGCAATATCGACATAAGCCGGTGAGGCTGCCTAGGTCTCTAATCGTGTGTGTCTACCCCGTAATACCTGACTTGACACAAACGCATACTCGTATAACCATGAAGCAGCTGCTCGTAGGCCAGGTCGCTGCTCGGAGGGGGTGATAGATAGGCCTGAAGGGCCAGTACGTGGGAAGCGGCAAGAAGTCATGCTATGTGAAGGCCAAAGCAATGCCCGTGGTCCCTCTGTACGCGGTCCGGCTAGCCGCGATATGACCCTCGACAAGCGTCTGATCGCGTTGCGATCTGATCTACGGGCTCTCGGATAAGATCCGTCTTCTCGCTGACAAAGACAGCCATGATAACCCATGGTTATGATGATGCTTCGTTCTCAGGCCGCCCTAGGCTTCTTATCATGAAGTCCGCTGATGACGTTCATCGCCTATCACAGCCATCTTCACACGTAGCAGTGGAGTCGAGCAATGGAGTCGAGTAGTGGAGCAGGACGTACTCATGGTGCAAGGGAAAAGTGTCCAGCACGTACAAGTGGGAGATGATGGTGACTTCGAAGAATGTGTGCATCTCGGTCGAGCCCGCGCGGCTCGCCCCGCGATCAATTCTGTTCATTCAACGACCCATCAAAACAGAAGCACTTTCAAAGTTCACGGAACCGTCGCTCAACACTTCTCCTGACGGTGCGGCCAATGTTACATCAGCATCAACATCACCCTCAGGCTGTGTTGGGCGGTCGTATGAAGTTTCATGGCTGCTCCGCTAGACTCTCCGCTCGAAAAGCAGGCACCGCCAGTCGAGCCTTTGGTTGTCGGGCTCTATAGACGTCTCTTTCGGGTGAGAGAGGTCTAATGCTCGCTAGTACAAGCATCCTACTGATTTTGCCAGGATTCCGAAGTCGACGAAAGAGACGATGAATTCTGGCAGACGCTATTCCTTCTGAAGCCAGATAAAGCAACACTTCGCCAAGTGATCGAAGAGACCGAGGCCGACACACTCCTTCATGCTCAAGTCCGTCTCCTGGTGAAGGTGAATGATCTGCCGCTAAGTCTTGGCAGCATTTACCACAGCAGCTTCTCTTGCATGCCCTTGCGAAGGTCAAAGGTGGCGAGGCCCCAGCACAGGAACATGCTCTCGAAGTAGGTCACATGTTCTCGTACATTCGCATGGCACGCCAGCTTATGACCTAGACTCTGACAGTATTCTTCGCGGTTGTGCTCGCGAAGAAGTATACGAACCCAAGCTCGGACGTTATCGAAGTGCTAGCTGGCCTCGATCATGTTGATTCTGTGTTCTCCGACCTCGTCAGCACGCTTGACCAAGCGATCAAGGATGGTCAGTCGCCGGAAGTGCGTCAGAAGGCAGTCCGAGCTGCGATTGCCATAGTCACTGGAGGCTACCAAACAGCACTAGTTTCGTATTTCGTGCAGAAAGACTTCTTCCCAGCATTGATGAAGATGGTGTACCAGCTGGAGAACCCTCTCTGGGCATCGGAGCCCCTGCTGCTGACCGCACTACTGGCCAACTACAACAAGTTCGAATCACACAATCAGTATCGGGTCCGATTCTCTGACTTCGTTAACGAGGAGACCATGATACGCGTAGTGCAGAGCGTTGCATGGACGACGACGATACTTCGTCAGCGCTACATTGAGGTCCAAGACGACTCTCCAATTGCTTGGAGTCTGGGTGGTACATTATCATACGTCGGTCTGGGTCGGCTTGCCGGTGCAAAGCCAGCTAAGCCCCCTTTGACGGAAGAGCAGCAGAAGGAGCTGTTTTCTCAGCAGTAAGTCCTTTTGATATGCCTCACTTCGCCGGAGCCACACTGACAGAAAGCAGACCAGGAGGGGAGGCTGCCTCATTGCTTACGCTCTACGACTTTGTGTTGGCGAACAAGCTATTCCGCCACCATTTCGTCGCCATCGGCAGCGATAGGAACGAACGTGCTGAGCACTCACCCTTCAGCAAGTTCCTCTCATTCACATCGTACCTGTGTCAGCACGCATATCGAAACATTCGAGCAAGCCTGTATTCCCACTTTACTATGCTCATATTGCTGCTACTGGTAGAGGACCCGAACATAGTCAAACTGCTATGCGAGACTTCATCTCCAGTTCGACTTTGTCGGCAAAGACAACCGCTACTGCCATTGGCCACTGAGAACCGACCATACATCACTACCGTAGTCGACGTATTGATCGATGGCCTCAACCACAATCTGCGCAAGAGACTCGACACACACTTCTACCGGCAGGATATTGCCATCTTGTCTTGTATCGTGTCTTACTTATCAAAAACCAGAACAAAGCTTCACTGTCACTGGTCCGAGGTCTGGCGCTCACTACTGGCATTTGTGCGGTTCCTTACGCAATACGCAGACGATTTGAAGACTCTTTCGGGAATAATCCAGCTAGCCGAAGGCGTGACGAATCTTCTGACACTGTCACTAACTAATGGAGAGGCTATCCTTCCTGACGCTACGGCGTACGACGACCTTTTCTACAAGCTGGTGGAGTCAGGCGAAGCACTCATCAAGTTTCGAGATGTGTATGAGCTTAGCGGACCAGAAACACATAGTGCGGTCAACTCACTAATTGGCGTGTCGAGACATTACCAAGAGCTCATAGACTCACAGAAGAGCAAGAGCACTGTCCTAACGCCTCGAGAGGTCAACCAAATCATCAAGCAGGGTTACGAGACACTGTCGATTGAGACGCGGGAAGGTCTGGATCAGATGGAGAAGTATCGCGAGGTTGACTACAAAGTCGACTTGAAGAAGATTACGCGGATCGCTGTCAACGATGCAGCAGCATTGGTACATGTATCTTCATAGCAATGATGTAGCATGGGTACCGAGCGTGTGCGAATCAAGACTTGACGTGTGCCACATGAATATTTGACCGCCCGTCGGCGATTCGTCGCTTATGTCCGTGAAAAAAAGTCCCGTCGCTTGTACATGGGGGTACCTCCTAGGTTTAACGAACTTCCATACATGTGACTGACCTCTGTCTGCCAAACAGTAGCTGGCTGCTGATGCGACGTTCGACATGTCGTCGCTAGAGGAGAGGCTGCAGAAGATCCGAAACTCACCGAAACTGCAGAACCAGCAGCAGACTTCCGTCGTCCTCAACGCCATCGACGACACGCTGCGATCGCAGAAGAGCGAAGGCACACCGACCGCATACTTCGCCGCCCTGCTCTCACTGCTGGGCCAGTACATCTCGACCGACAAAGGACCGGTCAACAAGGACGTGGCCGCAGCAGTTGTCTACCTCCTCGACCTCGTCACCAGCCATGTGCCGGCACCGCTCTTGCGATCCAAGTTCCCTCAGATCCTCACAAGCCTTGCGCCGGCATTGACACACCCTGATGCCGAGGCGCCGCTGCTCAGAGCCAGCATTGGATGCTTGCAGTCGCTGCTGATCGCACAGGACTCGCAGTCATGGGCGCTACCGCAGTCACGATCGCAGTCGAGTCCGCGCGATGCCGTGGGTGGGCTGCTGGCGCTGTCCATGGACCACCGACCGAAAGTCAGGAAGCGGGCACAAGATGCGCTGAGCAACGTGCTGATGCACCCTCCGCCTTCGCCGTCATTGGATCATCCCTGCGCCGACATGTGTGCTCAGACTGCGTTGCAACACCTTCAAAAAGCAGTCGAAGACGCCACCAGCAAGAAGAGGAAGCAGCGACAGAGGGGCGACACACAGCATGAACCGAGTCTTATGCACGCCTTACAGCTCGTGATGACCGTTGCTTCGTCGCAGAACAGCTGGCCCAGCAAGAAGATCGATGCTCTCTGTGAAGTTCTGCTGAACATTTCGAGAGGCAGCAACGAGTTCATGACCATGGCTGCGTTCGAGATATTCGAGATCATCTTCGCTGGGCTTGCCGACGAAGTGTCATCTTCCAAGCTTCCGAGATTACTCGAAGTCATCACCGACTTGCAGCCATCGCAAAACGACTCGCAGCTTCTGCCTCCGTGGATTGCAGTGCTGAGCAGAGGTTACGAAGTGTTCGCGCAAGTGGAACCCGAGGAGACTTTCGAGAAGCTCCCTGGACTTTTCGGCAAGATTTGTACCTTCCTCGCATCCTCTTCCCACAACATCCGCATCTCTGCCTCTGCGTGTCTTATCTCGCTACTTCACAACTGTGTGCCAAGCTCTGTCATCCTCGACCCCTCCATCATGGACGAGAAGGTGCTGGAGAATGTTGCCAAGATTATGCGCGACCTGCTGAGTGTCAAGTATCAGACTGCATGGATGGACGTGTTTCATGTGCTCTCTGCAGGCTTTGAGGTGCTGCGGTGGAGGTCGCATCCCTTGTTGGACGATATTGTCAAGACGATCGGAGATCTTCGCAGCGACGACTCTTTTGCAGGCAAGAAAGAGGCCGATACTGTGCTTTCTGCGGCTATCAAGTATGCTGGTCCCGATGCCGTACTCTCAGTGCTACCTCTCAATCTCGGAAAGACTGCTTCTGGACCTGGTCGGGCATGGCTGCTGCCCATCATGCGTGACTCTGTCAGCAACACCAGGTTGGCGCACTTTCGGTCCGAGCTGGTTCCCCTTAGCGAGAACCTGTTTCAGCGAGTCCTTAACCACGGCAGCGGTGAGAAGACCATGGAGATCAAGGTCTTCGAGACAATTGTCAGTCAAATCTGGTCATGTTTACCAGGGTACTGTGAGCTGCCATTGGATCTTGAGGACGCGTTTGATCAGACTTTTGCAGAGATGCTCAGCAACTTGTTGTACCAACAACCGCAAATGAGAACAGACATCTGCAAGGCTCTTCAGAATCTTGTCGACACGAACAAGGCCGTTGCGGAAGTAGATGGCGAGGAAGATCTGCTTCAACAAGGACGGCTCACTGGACAGGAGGCGCAAGCCAACCTCAAGCATATGTCTGGGTCCGCGGGTAACATTCTTGCAGTCCTTTTCAACGTCTACAGTCAGACCTTACCGCACAATCGTGGCAATCTATTACAGTGTATCAATGCTTATCTGAGCATCACGCCCGAACCCGAACTTCTCGAAACCTATCAGCGTGTGGCCGTCATGCTCGAAAGCGCTGTAGCCGAGACTGGCTCTCAGACACAGGCTGATAAGCAGAAAGAACGTGGCTCCAGCAAAGATGCGAAGGACAATATGCCGCCCACATCGCATACGCTCATGGACCTCATCATCACCATCTCTACCTACCTACCAAGGGACAGCTTTGCGGGACTTTTCAACATGGCCGCAAACATCGTCAACAAGCAGGATGATCCTCAGCTACAGAAGAAGGCCTACAAGTTGATTCCACGACTTTCCGAGTCCGAGGTTGGCCGTCAAGCACTGGCTGAGCGCAGTGCTGACCTGCAGCAGCTTTTGTTGTCCTCGGCCGAAAAGGTATCGGCACCGGCCCGCCGTGATCGACTGGCCTCAATCGCAGAGATCATACCAGGTCTTCCACCGTCAGAGCTTCAATTCATCCCTTCGATCATCTCCGAGGTCGTCATTGGTGTCAAGGAAGTTAACGAGAAAGCTCGGACTGCGGCCTTCGATTTGTTGGTGCTGATGGGCGAGAAAATGGCCGAAGGGGGAACAGTCGTCAACGCAAAGGTGCCGCACATGCCACCTGATGCGCCTTCCGTGCCTGCCAGCTTGGAGGAATATTTCACAATGGTGTCCGCCGGTTTGGCAGGCTCCACGCCTCACATGATTTCTGCGTCTATCACTGCTTTGACCAGACTGCTCTATGAATTCCACGGTCGTCTCCCCGAAGGGACCGTCACAGACCTGGTGCAGACCATGGACCTTTTCTTGACTTCAAACAATCGAGAAATTGTGCGATCTGTCCTTGGCTTCGTCAAAGTTTGCATAATCTCATTACCAAGCACTCTGGTCCTCCCACGGCTGGAGACGCTGATACCAAATCTGATTGTGTGGAGTCATGAACACAAGCAGCATTTCAGAGCCAAGGTCAAGCATATCTTCGAGCGCATGATCAGGAGGTTTGGGGTTGACACTGTTGAGAGATACACGCCAGAAGCAGACAAGAAGCTTATCTCGAACATCCGCAAGACGCGTGAGCGAAGGAAGAAGAAGCGAGACGCCGGAGAGGACGATGAAGACGTCGCGGTGGGTGCTGAGAAGCGACGCAGCAAGTTTGAAAGCGAGTACGATGAAGCTGTATATGGCTCTGCGTCAGACGAAGACGATTCCGGTTCAGATATCTCGGATGATGAAGTGCTGGGCCGAGCTGCAGCGAAAGGCAGGAAAGCCAAACAGGGCGGAAGCCAGTACATCGTGGAAGATGATGACGAGCCTCTTGACCTCCTGGACCGCAAAGCTCTGGCTCATGTGTCTTCAACGAAGCCCGCCAAGAGAGGTGCTTCAGGAGAGGGCAAGAAGAACAAGGCCAAAACCGACATTGACGGCAAGCTGGTATTCAACGAGAGCTCTGACGATGAATTAATGGGCTTTGACGACCACGGCATGGCTGGAGGTGCGGAGCCCGGGGATGGTACGCTGGAGGGTGGTATCAACGCCTACGTCAACGCTATCAAGGGCAAGCACGCAGCTGAACGTGGCCAGCGTGGCAAGCTAAAGTTTAAGAATGTCCGGGGTGACGAGGATGAGATGGACGTTGATGAGGACGATGCTATGGCTGCTAAGAAGAAGCTCGATGCTGTTAAGAGTCCTCGCGGGGGTAAGCAAAAGCCGGAGAGACGATCATTGAATGGGGACAAGACCCGAGGTGGCGGCTTGAGCGGTGGCAAGGTCCATAAAGCTGGAGCTGGCAGGGGCGGAGCATTCAAGCATGGTCTGCAGCGATCACGAGGAGGCAGGGGAGGCAGGGGAGGCAGAACGTAGATGAGATGTGAGAAAGTTGGGAGGGGGCCTTTGTTTGTAACTGTTGACAGCTGCAATAGCACGTGCACGCCATGACCACACCATGCATGTAAGTTGTCGCGGGCTAACTACCAACGGCCTCCGTTGGCTATTTGTACCACCGCTATCCCTCAATGTATCATGCAAACTCAGACGGGCATGGGCATCGTTCACTCGTCATCCTCCTCCTCGCCCTCACCAACGACGTTGAAGAACTTCAGGCTGTACTCGCCCTTGCTGGTGCTGACCACACGGAGCCAGTCACGGAGCTGCTGCTTCTTCAGAAACTTCTTGGTCAGGTACTTGAGGTAGCGACCGGAGAAGTCCTGGTGTGCGACGACCTCGATCTTGCCGTCGCCGAGGTTGGAGACGGTAATGTTGTCGCCGAGGTTACCGGTGCGGCCCTCGACCTTGATGCGCTGCTGGAGGAAGGTGGCGAAAGCAGAGGGGTCGAAGATGCGGTCCTGGGTTGGCTGCTGGGCGTTGATGATGAACTGTGAGACGCATCGTTGTTAGCGGCGGGCGGGGTGGAGGAGGCTCAATGCCATGGACGGCGCACACATACCTTCTTGGTCGTCTTCTGGCCCTTCTTTGGAGCGCCCTTCAGGCCGCCGCCGCCGGCAGTTGGTCTCTTCTGTTCAAACTCATTCTCAGCCTACTGCTCTGTGTCGAGACAGCCAGTCAAGGCGTCGACGGGCAGCATAGCGATATACATACAGTGCCTGCAACCATTGTGAGGGGCGTGATGTGCTGTGGTGTGTCGTGTGGTGGAGAGCGGCGCAAAGAAATGGATATCCTACGCCTGGGGGGAAAAGAGGATGTGTGTGTGTGTGTGTGCGCGCTCTGTGTGAGATGGCTTCACCCGTTGCATGCGCCTTCGCCGAAAAAATGGGTGCCGAAAGATCTTGGCTCGCAGCGAAAGTGCACAGTCACGTGATTGCGCCCACGTGTGGCGTTCGTGATTGCCTCCAGCTCCTCGTCGCGTCGCTCTCGCCTGCCTATTGCCCGCTGCCACAACATCTCTCGACAATCATCCGTTCCCACCCACACCCACACCTACACCCACACCTACACCCACACCCACGATGGCGGAGGAGGAGAGCTTCGGCGCGCTGTTCCACAACGTCGTGTTCACCATCATGCCCAGCGATGACCTGGAGGACGACGAGAAGACGGAGGTCTTGGCCGCGTTGGAGAGCAATGGCGGACGCTACGTGCCACTGCGCTCCAGCGACCAGCAGATTGACGAGCTGGACAACATCACGCACATCATCTCGACCACGATCGAGTTTCCACAGTATGCCTTGACCGTCGAGCGGGGCATCAGCACGGTGAAGCCATCCTGGGTGGCGCACAGCGCGAGGAAGAGCAAGCAAGCATCGGCCCGCCAACACAGTCCAGACCCGAGTCAGTACTTTCACAACGTCGTCGTCACTTGTGCCGATCTGCCAGAGGGCGATGCAGAGGCCATCACTGCCGGCGTCATGGCTCTCGGTGGCCAATTCAGCCATCCACTTACCAAGCTGGTCACTCACGTGGTGACCATGAGCCTGGACCATCCCAAGTGCAAGGCCATCAAGGACAAGGGACATAAATGCAAGCTAGTGCTGCCTCACTGGTTCGATGATTGCTTTCGGCTGGGCAAGAAGATCAGCGAGAGACCATACGAGTTCCCCGATCCGGAACTGCTTCGAAGAAACAACAAGCCACATGTCAAGGCATATCCCTCCCCGGACCTCGAAGGCGCGGTGAGCCCATCACCAACGAAGGTTCCAGGTGGCAGCCCGCCGCCCAGCCCGTCTGAGTCTCGCAAGAATCTGAACGCCCTCATGTGCAAGGACATCTTCTTGGACAACGACCTCGAGCTATCTGACAACCTCAAGGAAACGATCAATAGACTAATAGTCTACGCTGGGGGTGTCGTGGTAAGCAAAGTTGACGAGGCGGATATCTACATTGGGTACTTTCGGGACGGTGCCAACTATATCGCTGCTTCTCGTGCTGGCAAGGAAGTCGCGAACCTGGCATGGCTATACCATGTCATCAACCAGAACAAGTACACGACACCTTTGAAGCGCCTATTTCACTACCCAGTGCCACGCAATGGTGTCCCAGGTTTCAAAGACATGAAAATCAGCTTGTCGAACTACGCCGGCGACTCTCGCAACTACATCGAGAACCTCATTCGCATTTGTGGGGCCGAGTATACCAAGACCATGAAGCAGGACAACACCCACCTTGTCACAGCGCACAAGAACGGCGAAAAGTGTGAAGCAGCTTCGGAGTGGAACATCAAGGTGGTCAATCATCTCTGGTTGGAGGAGAGCTACGCCAAATGCGCCATACAATCTTGCACGAACGACAAATATACCACGTTTCCCACAAGAACAAACCTTGGGGAAGTGACCGGTCGAACAGGTCTCGACATGGCCAGTGTCGAAAAGCAATTCTTCCCGAAGGCTAGGTCGCCTCAGAAGAAGCCTGCAGAGAAGCCATCTCCACGCAAGACTGTTCCCACCTCGAATGTGCTCGCAGAAGGGGTAACCATGCAAGAAGATGACGTTGGTGTCCCGACGACCATCGCAGAAGCAGAGGAGATGGACGTCGATCCGGCTGAGCCAATGACTGTGAAGAAGCCGCGAGGCAGGACACCACGCTCTGCTGCCGCCACACCACGTGTGGCGAGCGCTAGGGAAAACGCGACTCCAGCAATCACCAGCACTGGCCGTGCGTCGAAGTCGAAAGCGCTCAACAGCATTCATGACTCTGCAGAAGACATCGCCCTATATCAAAAAGAACTGAAGCGAAAGGGTGGTGTCACGCATGGCAGGGAGCGCCGCGCTAGCGTTGCAGAAATGTCCTCGCCTGCTCCAGCAACGCGGAACTCGCGCAAGCGGCCGAGCGAAGAGTACGAGGTGACAGCCCAGGGCAGTGACCTTAGCGATGGCGAGACTCAAGATTCTCGCGCGAAACAGAACAAGAAAGCCAAGCACTCCGTCTCGTCCACGCTACCACCAGTACAATACCGTATGATGGTGACTGGTGATGACCGCTGGACGAACAACGCGAAGAAGGAGGCCGCCGACAAGGCGATCCTACGCGGGCTCGGTGTTCTGCTGACACAAGATCCTGCTCATGTTGACATACTTGTTGCCCCAAAGATTCTTCGAACGAAGAAGTTTGTGTCGGCGTTGGCTTGTGCGCCTCTCGTTGTGGACACATCCTTCCTGGAATACGCGCTCAGTAAGAAGAAGCTTCAGGACAATCCACCAATACTCAAGGACAAGGACAACGAGGATCGACTCGGATTCACGCTTTCTGAAAGTCTTAAGCTGGCCAAGCGGAACAAGCGCAAGCTGTTCGCAAACTGGGCCATCTGTGTGACGAAAGACGTCAATGGTGGCTTCGACACATACAAGGAGATCATCTCGTTGAACGGCGGCGAGACGATGATGTATCAAGGTCGGCAGAAACTATCACTCGCAAAGCCCACCAACCAAGCAGGCAACGAGTTTGACTACGTCTACTTGGTATCTGGGAAGAGCGAAGCTGAAATGAAGCTGTGGAAGAAATTCCGCGAGAATGCAAGCAGCCAAGGTGTGGAAGCCAAGATCGTGTCCTCCGACTGGGTGTTGAACGCAGCCATGAGCCAGAAGATCACGCTGTCGGAGAAGTGGGTGCTTGACGAGGAAGATGAAATGGGCCAATGCGAAATTTGAGATGGAGCCGCTTCCGAGAAACATGGTCGTTGACAGCGCTTGCTAGGCTTTCTCTGGACGCTCAGGCCTCAACCGCGGCGGGTTTGGTGGGCGATTCGGCTTGATAGACGTTTGACATTTGCTGGTGTGTTAGCGAGGCGTTTGTAGGGGGGGGGGGCAGCGAGACTCATGAAATGCATTGACTTTGTTCTGCTGCGTCTCGTTCATTCTGTGCATGCGTGAAAGAAGTGTGCTGTTGTTGTTGTTGAGCTGATGAACAGTGTCAAGACGACGGCATGAGGTGCCATGATTGGCGCGCCAGCGAAGCTCCTCCACACCTGACGTCGCGAAGCAGCTGCACGGTCATGCCGGGAGCTTCTGTCAGCCATGTGCTTAGCCTTGCCTTGCGAGACACGCGATCGTTCTTACATACAGTACACGCTCGTGCTGCTCTCACGTCACGCCGTCTACCAGAGACAGACTTTCGACCTGCTGCACGTAGCCTGAGTGGCATTGCCAATGTGACGAGGCGTGTACCGCGAGTCGATGGGGCGCGGTCGAAGGCTGGTTAAACAGTGGACAAGACGGGACACATGGACGAGATGGGAGACGGCGTAGCGCAATCGGCGCCCACGAATGCTGCTGCTGCTGCCGCTGCCGCTCTATCGACACCAGGAAGGGTCCCCTTCAAGTCCGGTCGCAGCTTCTCTGATCCACCCATCACCACTACGAACACCGCCATCACCACCACCACCACCACCACCACCTCCTCCTCCTCCTCCTCCTCCTCCTCCTCCTCCTCCTCCTCCTCCTCCTCCTCCTCCTCCTCCTCCGTTACCCTCCTCCAGCCGTCGCCCGAGTTCAAGGAGCGGCAACGCAGCAGAGACGACCATGCTCTGCCTGCAACGCCGCGTCCCATCCGCCGACCCGATCTGCTCGCGAGAGGCCTGACCTTACAACTCCCTCCCCCGCGAGTCTCCTCCGCCGAAGCGCAGCCCGCTCGAGCGCTGTCGCCCTTCACCCTCCCGCCCAGTCCGAAGCCCGACAACCGCAGTCTCGACAGTACGGTCTCGGGTACCGGCGCTAGCTCCACAGCGTACATGCACTCACCTGATCTCTCGCATTCACCAGTCACCAACCTGCCACGACACTCGCGCGGCCTTGACTTCTCACGTGCATGCACAAGACTACATCACTCCACTGTTGCCGAGAGCAGTCCCGACTCCTCGCCCATCATCACTCAGCGGGCTGTCAACATCCCTGGTCGCAAGATGTCTGTCGGCAGCATGGCACTGGACTCGCCAAATGTCATGGGGCCATCGAGTCTGCCTTGGGCGATGCCTGCCGCGGAGAAGAGCACTATGAGCAGCTCAGTGGGCAGCGTGAACATGCTGGGCAGTGATATGGAGAGCACCGATAGCGACGAGGACGCCAGCATGGGCGGCGACGATACCGAGGACCCCATGTTCACCACACCCCAGGTTCACAAGCTCCACAATCCAAGTATGCCTACACCATTTCACGCACCGCCATTGACACCCAGTGGTAGCGCTACTTGGGCTACAGGTAGTCACTTTTCGCCTGCACAGACCAGCCTGATGAAGACCATGAGGAGATCGAGGCTGCAGAAGCCAGGCCGGAGGAGCAGAAAGAGTTCGAGCAGTGCAAGTGGAAGTGGCTACAGCTCCGTCAACTCACCACGTGCAACCTCACCTCCACCCTTGCGCAGCATCGAGTCTGCTGCAAACAATGGGTACTTCTCGTGGACAAATACTGCTCGAAGCCGGCGGGAGAGTCTGGCTATGGGACCAGACGGCTTACATCTGTCAAGTGGCAACGACAGCGGTGATGAAGCCTCACGCGATCCCTCCAATCCTTCCACACCTGGCGTTGTGAGAAGACCCGTCACCCGCCGCGGGAACCTCTTGCCAAAGACCAAAGGCTTCGCCCGAATCCGTGCGGCTCTCCTCGAGGAAGCAGCACCCGTTGATACGGAAAACAAAAAAGAACACGAGACGATGCGTCAAGTCCGTGAACGAGACACAAGCGTGGGCGATCGCGAGCCTGATCGCCCGACAACAGCTACCGCTGCCTCGTCGCCGAATCTTCTCCCAGCTGTGCCAGAGTGCGCTCAGGAAGACTTGGGCAGGGACGAAAGCATGGATGCTGATAGTCGAGGCCTCGGTATGAACTTCGCTGCTCATGCTAGTCGCAACAGTGGTGGCATGAATTACTGGAATCGCTTTGATCCTGCGATGCGGACACCGCCACCTCCGACTTTCGCTCGGCAGTGCAGTAGCGCCATGTCTGATGTTAACATGGACTCTCCAATGGGTGACCTGTGGCGTCGACCACGAGCACGATCGTCTGCATCCGATGCGAGCGAAGCCTTCGTACCGACTGGTCCTCAGAACGGAGCCACCACTGCCGTCAGCGATGACATGCATCTACAGCATTTCAAGAAGCGTAGACGAGAGGATGACTTCGACATCATGACTATAAAACGTCGTGCCGTGAGCCCAGGAATTTCAGCGCAGAATAGCCCTGTCCTGACCAACTCGCCTACCACCAAGACCACCAATGGCGATGTGTTGTGGGGCCTGCCACCGGAGAAGAAGGACAAAAAGGATCTCATTTCCTCTGATAGCTCTTTGCCGAGCGCAGGCACGCCTCAGCTGCAACCCATTAGGAGCGGTGGCAGCTCGATTGGTACGTTGGCCAGTCAAGGCAAAAAGCTCGGGTTGCAGCCCATGGCGGACACGAATGACGGCTTGATGAAGATGAGCATTGAATAGCATTTTGCATTTTTATGGCGACTGGGTTAGCGAAGGCGTTCTGGAGCATCATGGTGGACGCAGGAGCTCCAAACATCGTGTATCATGAGCAGAATTGACAATCACGAAGATAATCGTTCACCTACTGACTGCGTCTTCGTGCTGTCGTGTCAGACCAAAGCTGCTTCAAGACCGAATCGCTTGCAACAATGGTATGCATCTTGCCTACCATACTGTCATTCCGCCCGCTCAGTCCGTTGTCTGGCGCGGTTCTAATGAGTTCTTCGCAAAACGCTCGCTGTGGCACCCACAGCTCACTCCGCGATACGCTGATCCCAGCTCGGATGAGCTTCCGGCGAATGCTGCGATGCTCCATGGCAGTCCAGACCTTGACCGTATTTCTCTGCGGTTGATAAACCATTGCAGCTCATGACCTTCCCAATCGACCTCCGCCTTTCCACGAATCTGAGAGTGGTAGACAAGCACCAATCGTGGATTCTCTCGATTTCTCCGGGGTCGCCGATGTGTCTCATCCCTCCACCTTGAGCTGCTTCAGACTCTCCACAGCATCCTCGCCCTCCTCATCATCCTCAATCGTGTTCCCAGCCAGGCCCTGCTCCCAAAGCTGCCTACCGGTGAGCTTTTTCTCCTCGGTCTTACCGCCACGCTTCTTCTTGTCTTCTGCTTCCTGCTCAGCCAGCCTCCTCTCTGCCGCCTCCTTCATCTCCTGTCGGAAATTCTCCCTCCATGCCAGAAATGTCTCCCTCGTGACCTTCTCCCCCTCGAACTTCCTGTTCTCTTCCTCCTCTGCCTTGGCAGCCTCGAAATCCTTCTGTGCCTGTACCGCCTGTGCCCGTTCACTTATCAGAAGCTCGGCAGCATCCTTGAGCGTACTGACGAGAGTGAAGACCATGGCCATGCCCATGCTCTCTTCGATGGTGGGCTCCAGCGCTCCGAGCAGTCGCGCCTTGTCCTGCTGTATGTCGAGGTGTTTGTGTTTGGGCGCATTGGGAAGCTGGGAGACGTCGAGATATGGTGCTTCATCGGGATATGCTTCCGGGTAGCGGACGTTGAGGATGACGACGGGAGTCTCGGAGTCTTCATCGTCGTCTGGTGGGGGGTCGAGGCTGATGGTTACGCGGTACTCGGCGTCGTTGATGTCCTGTATCTCGTCCGGGAAGATGGAGTCCAACACCTCGCGTTCCTCTTTCTGTTCTTCTCGGCCCATCGTGCTCGCTCGTCAGCCCCTGTCTGCCTTCCGCTAGATATCGCAGAGTGGCGAGTGGCGATTGAACAAGCTGGCAGCTCTGCAGGGGGTGACAGTGTCGAGAATGCTGATCGTCTGTCAACTGATTCACGTCCGGTTGCAACCTTGAAGTCATCCTCGGAGCTATATCGATAGCACGGACCACATCCGGAAAACAAAATTCGAGGTCCATACGATTACATGTACAGTTGTACACCCCCCACACGCACATAGCAACGGCTGTACATCAAGGCGCCGCTACCACACCACGACATCATCCGGGAGTCGCAAAGAATGGCCAGGACCAAATACAAGCACTCAGGCGCAACACGAGAGGCAATGGCATCAACATCACCGGAGCAGCTCTACGCGCTGGCATTGGACCATGTTGAACAATCGCAGCCGGCAGAGGCACTTCTTGCAGCCAAGCAACTTTGGGCACTGGTCAAAGATCGCCCATCCGTCAACGAGAAGTTGCCGGCTCTCAATCTACTCGGGGACATCAGCATCGAACTTGGCGCCGTTGACTCGGCCCGGGCTTACTTTGAGCAAGCTGTGAAACTTGATCCTGAAGGCCAGCTTCCGGAGGCACTCGGTGGCGGCGCCGAGAAGTTCCTATGGCTTGCACAGCTCTGCGACGAGGGTGGCAAGCAGAGTGTGGAGTGGTTCGAGAAAGGCGCCAAAGCGCTGCAGAATGAAATTGCGGCCATCGAGAGTGGCCAAATTACAGGACTGGGCGAAGAGCAGCTGCTGCTGATGCGGATCGAGAAGAAACGCAAGCTGGCAAATGCCCTCTGTGGCATCGTAGAAGTCTACATGACAGATTTGTCGTGGGAGGACGATGCGGAGGCACGATGTGAGAGTCTGGTCACTCAAGCAATGACGGTGGAGGACGAGACGAGCCCGGAGGTGTTGCAGACCCTAGCTTCCGTGAGATTATCACAGGAACGGAAGGAGGACGCACAATCAGCGCTGAAGCGATCCTTGGAGACGTGGATTGAACTCGAGTCAGAAGATGAAGCTGTACCAGATTTTCCCACAAAGATATCACTCGCACGTCTGTTGATGGAGGCCGACCTCTTCGACGAGGCAATGGAGGTATGTCACCGACTGATTCAAGAAGACGATCAGAGTGTGGAGGCGTGGTATCTTGGCGGTTGGTGCCAGCATTTGCTTGCGGAACGTAACAAAGCGAGCAGTGAGTTGGTCAACGGCTCAGCTATGGATACTGGCGTGGATGACCAACCTGCGGCTGTCTACCACCGTGCGCTCAAAGGAAGTCGACGATGGCTGAGAATGGCCGCGAAGCTGTACGAGCAGCAGCAGTACGAGGACGACAGACTGTTTGCGCATGCCAAGGAGCTCGTGGCCAGTCTTGACACGGTACTGGGTCCGGAAGATGATCAAGCCGAAGATGAGGATGAGGAAGAGTGGGAAGGCATCGAGGATGGCTCGGAGGATGAAGAGATGCAGGATTCCTGAGTAGCCACGCTCACGAAGAAGTCGACATATATCGCACACTTCTAAAGTTACGTCCGAACGGCATCACGTCGTACAATTTGAAGACCATACACGATCCTCCGGTCTTCGTATACCCTCATCTCGCAACTTACCTTTTAGCGCAAGGTTTCCAGGGCGGCCGTCACCCGCGCGGCTTCACATGAAAGACTCGCTACCTTGGTATATGATGGTGATGTGGAAGTCTGTGCCGGACTGTGGCAGGGTAGACCGCACATAATCTTATTCGACGTCTCGCAAGAGGACGCAGATGGGCGATATGGGGCCGAAGGTTCAAGCTAACAGACTATGAACCTGTGGAGTCAGCCTTGAGTTGTACAACATGAGTGCTGGAATCGGAGGCGTATGTCAGTGTGCAGCTGCCCGTCCACTGTCCAAATCCTTCACGGCCGTGAATGTAGTTGATCAGTCCGACTAATGTCCGATCTCACGCACACAGCTGGGGAGTCTCGATGCGCGGTACCCAATCGATTTCAATCATTCACGCGCACAGTAACTGTAGCCGGGGTCCAAAATCATATCCGTTGCTGGTGAAGCGAACGTGTAACCGGCTGGAACGAGCGTCAGCCCTCACAGGACCTGAGACGTGTGTGGTCACACAAGGCTCGCTGCATGCGGCTAGCCCACGACTGAGAGCATGCACACTGATTTCTCGGTAGACAGCCGAACTACCCTGCCTGCAATCGAATGGGTGGGTACCTTGTGCCTTATGCTAGGCCAGCGGTGCGACTTCCCGACGTTCGCAAGGAGAGCCTCGCGGTCCTTCATGCAGGACAGTGCAATCTGCTGAAGCTGTTGTGATTGACCTTTGAGTCAAGGTGCAGGCACACCTCACGGAGCTAGTGCAAGCCAGCTTCCACACTCCGCGCACGATCACTTCAGGCTTCGAGACCACCCAGTCCCTGGGTCTTGTGCGCGACGATTTTGGGGATCGGGATGAGCGCATGCAAGCTCAAACGCCAGGAAGCCCAAGCGCCCAGGCGCTGGGTCGAACATGCAGGTATCCGACGGGTGTGCCTTGATCACGCTGCGTTCGCAGATGGTACGCAGGTACTAGCAATCATCATGCCGCATTCGGCACTAGCGCAGAGGCGAAATATGTTATGCGGGATGCGGATTGGACTTCCCTCAGTGTCGGTTTCAGAGAACGCGGCTAGTGTGAGGAATGCTGTTATCGAGCTTGGTGTGTAACAAACAAACGAGGGCACGCAACAACAGGTCGACCGCGCCGTGAGCGAGCATCACACTACACAGCCTGCAGGGCAAGCTTCGTCGACCAAATGACTTCAACGACCCACAACGAACTAGTGGGGCCCGCAATCGTCAGGCACATGCTATAGAGTGCTTTCGTTGTTGCATTGCTCACCAGCACAGGACGAGCGTCCCAGCTTTGAGCCTAGTCTGGTCCCACACGGGAGGTTGTGGCTTGCCTGGCGGGCCTGCAAGCTGCGCGAGCGTGGATGACTGTCTGGGAAACGATGGATCTCCAGAGGCGCTACGTTCTATCGCCATGCGCTCTGCGAGCGTGGACGACGTCTATATCCCTCGCTGTTCACGCGTCGCTATGCTCCCAGTGAGGTTGTGCAAGTGGTGGTTTTCCGGAAGCGGCCCATTGACACGCACTGGGCCTGGCCTCAGAACGATTGACGGATGCGGTGACGGTCGTCCGTGTTCAGCAGACAGCGGATGCACCGACCGAGGACCAGATCAGCATTACTGTCTTGCTACAAGTATCGTACCTGTCTGCTTACACAAAGGATCCTGTGGGACAACTTCCTGACTTCCTTTCTGTCTCTGCTTGCACATTCAACCCTCTTGGACATCCGAGACAAAGCCCAGCTCCGAACAACGACTACACCAAAGAGTCTTCTTTCGCCTGCAGGGACGGCAAAGAGACACAGGGCTCACGTTGACGGGTACGTGCAGCAAAGAGCACCAATCCTGGTGCCGGTGTACGCAGACAAAGTGCGTCTGCAGCGGACAGCTGCGTGAGGTATTGCCCCTTCCTGCATTCGCTAGTTGGATGTGCATGCAAGTGTGGCGAGACAAACTGGCGGGCGCAGCCATTGCCATGGAGTTCCATGCTTACAAGACATGCAGACAACCCCTAAGCCACTTTCTTAGAGACTACTGGTCTTCTTTGACTCTCGGAAAGCCTTGCCATCCAAGGTCTCACGATCCAACAACTTCAACCCGCAGCAACAATGAACTCAACCACCATTGTCACGCAGGGACCTTCTCCTGACGAGAACTACGGTCTCGATGCTGTAGCCAAGCATAACGCTCAGACAACTACGGAGCAGTTCCCAGCATACCACGAAGATGCTCGCGGCCTGGGAATTTACGTGAGCATATTCACTTCGCCTCAATCGCCCCATAGATACTGACAAGCTCGAAGCAGGATGACTATGGCTCAGCCTACCAAGAAGACCAGTCTTACACCCGTAACCCACCAACGCCTCGCTCAAATACAGCTAGCGAGGGCGTCCGCACCAGGAGTGGTCGTTCCACTCGTGGTCGGACGGATTCTCCCTTCAGCACAACCAAATCCAGAATATCAAAGTCGCCCGCACCCAAGCCCAAAAGGGAGAAGAAGAGTAAGCTTGATCGCAGCAAGACACCTAAGCTCACGGCACCACTTTCCGTGTTGACAAAGGATTCGACTGTGCCGACGAAAGATATTGAGGCCTATGTCAATCGTTCAACAGAGGAACGGTTGCAGAAACTCGACGGCAAAAAGATACCTCGTCCGATGAACTCCTTCATGCTCTATCGCTCTTGCTATGCAGACCGTCTGAAGGAGTGGTCTGCCCAGAACAATCATCAAGTTGTATCTGCAGTCGCTGGAGAAAGCTGGCCGATGGAGTCGGATGAGGTCCGTCAGCGGTTCGATGACTGGTCCAAGCTAGAGCGCGCAAACCACCAGTTGGCATTTCCAGCATACAAGTTCTCACCAAGCAAAGCCGCCAACAAGAAACGCAAAGGGGAATTCTCGGATGATGAGGGCGAGTCTCTCGACCTCGACAACGATCCAGATGGCGAGTACCGAGGCGGTCGTAATGTGCGTCAGCGGAGACAGGAGCACAGGGAGCACAGGGAGCACACATATTTGCCCAACACTGTCGGCTTCGAGTCTCATCCATACTATGGTCAGCATCTCAGCGGCTACGAGCAGTCACAATACCAATATGCCAATCCCGGTCGACCTCTACCCTCCAATGTGGCATATGATAGTGGCGGCATGCCATACAATCCCCAGACCGGCGCCTACCTCCAGAGCAGCCTACAACAACAGCAGCAGCAGCAGCAGCAGCAATACCAATACATGCAAGAGATGCAGGGAGCTCGGGTGCCGACCCCGGCTTCACTGAACGGTCAGCAGTCGTTGGGTGGGTTCGGACTGCCAGGCGGACAGGCGGACGATATCTTCTCCAATTCGCGCACCAGCACGCCCATGCAGCACTATCAGCAGTCGTATGACCAGGGAGTCTATCCTCAATATCAGCAGCACTACCAGACAGGTACTTATCAGCAAGTTCCGATGGCGCCGACTCCTCCACAGGCAGGAAGGCAGCTGTATGAGCATCAGCAGTATCTTCAGCAGGCATCACAACCGCAGACAGCCATTGACCCAAGCCTCGAAGCGGCAATGGAGGCTGCTGCAGCGTCCAGCGTACACGGCGTGAGTTTGGAGAACCATTTTGACGATGCCATTGGCGACATGACTGGTGGGGGAGTTGGTGGGATGCCAGAGTATTACGAGCAGTCGAACAGCCCGGCTGATGTCAACGCGACTCTGGCGCCGACGTGGTCTCCGGACCTCAAGATATGATACAGATGATGGCGTCTTGCTTGATGATTTGTGTGTCTGTAGATTGTAGCTCGTCCATGTCCTCTGTGTAGTCATCGCTGCCATCGATGTGCCTCAGCTCCTACTTGCCGCGTGCGATCTACAAGTACCCTGTGCCAGCCACTGTCCTGCGGTCCTGACTATCGTCTTGTCGTGGCATCACGGGTGTGTTGCTGTCTGCAGTCGCAGTCCTCGGCAGCTGGGCATGATCGTGTTATATCCGGGAGCGAAGCAGCTGCACTCTGCAGGCTGCAGCAGGTAGAACTACTGTAATAGCCGGCACCTCCGACCTCGCCCGCTTTCTTCCGTACGTGCCTACCTCGGCCTGCTTCAGAGAGCCGGCCACTGACAAGCGGCTGTGTTGAACGGTGGTGCAGCTCGAGGGCATTGTCTGGCTGTCGCTCCTGTGCACACACTCCCACCCACCCCCAGCTGAAAGGGCACACGTAGTTGCATTCGCCGACACCACCAGTACCACCCACTCCATCCATTGACCGCGCCGCCGAGCCTCTCTTCTCCACCCTACCACTGGCAGCAATGTCGACTCTCGCGCCACGAAATCTGCTCCGAACGTCGTCCAGAAGCCTCAGCCGAAGCACAAAAGCTCCCCTCAGCGCCTCCGCGACACTCGTCCAGCAATCTTTCCGCCCGCACGCCTCTCGCATTGCCCGAACACCGTCTGCCAGAGCCTTCTCCGCCGCAATGCCTGCCAGATCCAATGCACCGCCGTCCGGCCCAGCGCCCGAATACGACCCTGAGATCAAGGACATGGCACACTACATCCACAACTACAAGATCGACTCGGAGCTGGCTGTAAGGCCACGTCCTTCCGCCAAGTCCTGAGCACAAAGCTAACAGCTGGCACAGGTTGACACTGCACGCTTCGTCTTCCTCGACACGCTTGGTTGCGGTCTGAAGGCGCTTGAGTTTCCCTCATGCACCAAGCTGCTCGGCCCTATCGTTCCAGGCACAACTGTGCCCAATGGAGCTCGCGTACCGGGTACCCCATACGTGCTCTCTCCCATCGATGCTGCTTTCAACATTGGTGCTGCAATCAGATGGCTGGACTTCAACGATTGCTGGCTGGCTGCTGAGTGGGGTCACCCTTCGGACAATCTTGGTGCCATCCTTGCCGTTGCCGATTGGATGAACAGAACCAACAAGGCTGGTGGACAGAAGATCAACAACGGCAAGACCTTCACCGTCCTCGATGTTCTCGAGGGAATGATCAAGGCACACGAGATCCAGGGCTGCTTGGCGTTGGAGAACAGCTTCAACAAGGTTGGGCTGGACCACGTCGTCAACGTCAAGGTTGCCTCCACTGCTGTCGTCTCGCAAATGCTCGGCTTGGACGAGGAGCAGACTCGTGCCGCCATTTCCCAGGCCTGGGTCGATGGGCAGAGCTTGCGAACCTACCGTCATAGCCCCAACACCATGTCTCGCAAGTCCTGGGCTGCGGGTGACGCTTGCCAACGTGCTGTTGATATGGCTCTCAAGGTCTCGAAAGGCGAGGGCGGTCTGCGAACGGTCCTCTCCACGCCAACCTGGGGCTTCTACGATGTCAACTTCAATGGACAGAAGTTCAAGTTTCAGCGCCCTTACGGCAGCTACGTGATGGAGAACGTCCTTTTCAAGGTCTCGTACCCTGCAGAGTTCCATTCTCAAACAGCGGTAGAGGCTGCCGAGCGTATCCACCACCAGCTCAAGGAAATGGGCAAGTCCGCTGCCGACATCGAAGAGGTCACGAACCGCACTCACGAGGCTTGCATCCGCATCATCGACAAGCAGCACAAGCCCATGGAGAACTATGCCGACCGTGATCACTGCGTGCAATACATGGCAGCCACCATGCTTGTCTTCGGCCGATTGACTGCCGATGACTACACTGATGGTGGTGAAGCAGCCAGCAGCGAGCTAGTCGAGAGCCTTCGCCAGCGCATCGCCTGCAAGGAGGATCCAGCTTTCACAGAGGACTACCACAACCCAGAGAAGCGCACCATCTCCAACGCTCTGACTGTCAAGTTGAAGGATGGCACCGTTCTGCCAGAGATTGTCGTCGAAGCACCTTTGGGCCACAGGCTCAGGAGAGAAGAGGCAAAGCCAGAAATCCTCGCAAAGTACAAGCGACACATTGAGCCTCATTTTGCCGCCGACCACGTCAAGAAGCTAGTAGACTTGGGCAACAACCCATCGGAACTGTACAAGATGCAGGTCGACGAGTATGTCGATCTGTACGTCAAAGACAAGATTTTGTAGAATATTGCGCGAGACTACAGGGCGAAGTTGATTGGATGAACAAAAAGCAGCAGGACATACAGATCTGCCTTGGTTGACAGCATCGAGTCAAGGAGCCTTTGAGCGGTATCCAGCGCGTGGACTCAGACCTTGGGAGAGGATTGTTCTCGACGCAAGACGTCGTTCGTGCCATTGTGAAGCCAAGTCTCAAGACTGGGCAAGAAAATTGCCAAGATGGTCAAGCGCACGCCGCTACGTCTCTTGTAGCTCTTTGCGTAGACTATGCTAGATACATATATGTCTCAGACGTTGATGTTCTTTGTCGTCACCATGAGATGTACATGTCTCAGGCACCAGTATAGTTGAGCAGGCAGGCAGTGTATAGCAACAACATGATATGCTGCACGGGCAGAGCGTGGACATGAACTAGTCTCAGCCTATCAGAGCCCCTGACGCAAGCTCGCTTCGTTGCCCAATAGGAACAAGTCTAGGCTACTAAAGCGCAGGTGGCCTAAGGGCGTAAGTCGCGAAAAGCGCTATTGCTACGTAGACGCGTACCTATCTTATACTATAATAGCTTACGATATCTAATTACTCTATACGTAACGATAGTAATATTAAGATATGTTGAGAACATACAGGCCGCAGGACAAGCATGTGGGTGTGGGTGTGTCATGTGACTAGATCACGTGACTAGGGTTCGCCAGCCCATAGGCTAGCAAACATCCGGACACCTAGCATCTACCTATACTAACACCGGCGATACTATATATAGATACACGCTATCCTATTAGGTCCTTCTTCTTCTTTCGTATGATCCGCCGTCTTCTACTACTACGCAACTCGTACCTATTTAATAGGTTATGAGCCCGAGTTAGTAACTCGGTATTTCACCCTCGACAAAGTCGTATTAGAGTTATTCCTCTTTAGAATAAAAGGAAGGCAGACTAGAGGCCGTACCCGCCTTATATAGGAAGCTATAGCCGTGCTATAGGTGTATATAAGACGTAAAAGAGCCTAGTGAGGCACTGTTAGACTCCGAGTTAGGGAGCCTATACTAATACCTTAGACAAGTAGGCGAGCTTACTAAGAAGAGTCGCTCTCCGGACATCGCGTTCGTATCGACTAACTGTTTATTCTAAGAGAGCCGCAGTGTCTTAGAAACCCCCTCTACTAAGAGAGTTACGCTATAGTGTCTCAGCACTAATACGAGACAGTGTCTTAGAAACACTATCCTTACGACCGACTTTCCTCGCTTTCTAGTAGATAGCTATTCTCTCCACTATTAACCTCGCGTTCGGTTCACCTCCTATCGATCTAATCGCGTACGACCGAATACATCCTTCTACCTAAGGGCAGCCAACCTGTCCCTTAACTTATAAAAATAGAGAACGAGACTGGGTTTATAAGAAAGAGAGCAGCACCTCTTCTAACAAGAGAGAACCACGAAATATAGTTCAAGCTAATAAGAATATACCTGGTATTAAAGCAGGTTGACTAGGTCCTCGAAGACATCATTACGGACATTCCCGCTACAACCCTATCTATAGCGACACCCTCTATATTATCGGAGTCATCCCTTCCTTTAGATCAAGCGATAAGGAAGGCATCGTACAGACGGCACAATGCAACGGCCCTATATAAGATGTACATCTGTCTGTCGACAGATGACTAAGAGATGATATACGAGATCCGGTATACGAAGGAGTTGTAGGAATAGGCTGAAGCTAAATATAAGAGAAGACTTCTCGCTACTAGAAGAAGTTTGCTTTAGCAATACACTAATTTCGTGATAATAGAGGACTAGTCAATAGATAACGCCTAGCAGGAGCTTAGCTCAATTGTAAGGAGGGCTGTTTTAATCTCGCCTTAGTTCTAAGACATCAAGACTAAGGACAGAAAGATCTAGCAACTCTTAGTAGCTCTGCTAGACTCATTTGGCTCAATTCGCGATGCAATTGATACCTAGGTAAATCTCTTACTACAAGACATTCTTGCAATTCTTAGGGAGAAGCAAGAATCAATAATTTATTAAGGGACAGCTATGTTCGCTAAGAAGGGTTTCTAGGGCAAGCTCACGTGCCATCTCTACGGTAGTGACCATTTTATAAGCAAGTGCCTACACCTTTCTGTAGCTTAGTAGGCTGTTAGGAACAAGGACAAACTAGCTAGGGTTACCTACCCTACTAAGAGACAACCGTCACTACCTCGTAGGAGGTCATTATTACCAAACCTTCGTAATGTCCTTAAGGTGATAACGGACCTTATAAAGCAGATGAAGGAGAGCCGCAAGCTAAAGGCCTCCTCTAGTAAGCCTACAAGGGCCTATACGACCTAGGAAGACGCATCAGACTCTGAGATACTATCAGAAGATGATAATGTTAATAAGGTTGCCTATTCCACTATAGAAGCTAAAGGCAAGTACCCCTCGTCCGAGTGGTTGCTTGACTCTTATACATCATTATATATAACTGACTAAGATTTACTATTCAGGACACTGAAGCCTCTTCAAAAGAGGAAGTGGATCAAGGTTAGGGGTAGCTATCTACAAGCTATATATATAGGAAGTGTAGTAATAGGTAGTCCTTCTAGAAAGCAAATTGTCTTAGAAAATGTCCTGTTTGTTCCTAGCCTTAGAGTTAGTCTTGTTTCGTAGAATCAGTTCAGCTAACAGTTTGCTGTCCAACCACCCAGTTTCACCCTAAAATCCTTGTCTAGTAAACCCGTTGTCCAGACTAAACTTCGAGGAGGAGTACCGTTTATCTACTCGATCTCGGAAATTCTTAAGCCATAGCATACTGGCATACTCTCTCAAGAACGTGACGGTACCGCTATGGCTAACACTAAGTCCGAAGATCAGTAGGAGCTATAGTATAGAAGATGTGCACACCTTGGCAAGGGACTGCCAAGAAACCTGTATAGAGTCACTGACAAGAAAGATCCTATTCCTGTTCCTTCTGAACACCAGAATTGCAAGGTCTGCTCCCTTGCAAACATGAGGAAGTTCAAAGGACCTGCCACAGAGAGGAAAGGGGAGAGGCTGGCCCTCATCTCCATTGACATCTGTGGGCCTTTTCAGGGCGTAGTCTCTAGGCTAGGATACAGATATTGGCTTGAGATTGTAGACAACTTCTCTAGGAAGAAGTGGGTAATCCCTTTGAAGGCCAGGAGCGACGCTCCTGCAGCCCTACGGGATTGGAAGGTCCAGGCAGAACGGCAGTCAAGGTGCTTTCTGTCTACGATCCGTAGTGATGGTGCAAAGGAAATTCTCGCCTTACTAAAAGAGTGGGAGAAGGAGTTTGGCACTCAGATGGACACAACTGATGCCTACAACTCTCTTCAGAATAGACCTGTGGAAAGGTCAATTCAAGCCTCTGAGAACACAGTCCGGGCTATGCTTGAAGACTCTAGCATGCCAGTTGAGTTCTGGCTAGAAGCTTTGTAAGCACAGACTGTGATCAGAAACAGACTGCCTAATGGTCCGATCATTGATAGTATTGCTCTTTCACTAGAAGAAGCCTTTACTAGCCAAGTACCGTTAGTCGACCATTTCCGCGTCTAGGGATACAAAGCTATAGTCTATATAGACCTAAGAGCCCAACCTCAAGGCTTGAGGAGAGACAAGTTAATAAACCGAGGAAAAGAAGCCGTGTTTATAGGCTACTTAGAAAACACCACAAAACAATAGCTGTTCTAGGATCCCGACATGAAAGCTATAAAAGCGTATAGTCACGTCGACTGGTTTGAGAATAAGAAGGGGGGAGATATAGATCTTAGTATCACCTTTACTAACTAGCCGAGTCGAGCGCTACAGCGCAATCCTGTTAGGAGGAAGCCCTTTAGGGCGAAATTTTCCGATAGGGGATTATTAGAAACACCGTTACGAAGGCTAGGAGAAAATATTAAGGCGGTTTTAATACTGTCGAAGGCCGATAACGGTGGATCTATATAGAACCTACCCGAGTCATTAACACTATAGTAACCGCTATCTATATAACTTCCCCCTCCCCTAAAGGACATTAGGGAATACTAGAAGTTTAGAGATCAGGGTACTCTAATAAAAGAAAAAGAAGATGTCGTTCAGTTCGACCTATCTAAACACCTAGCGCCACCTTAGGTTATAGGTAACAAGAGGTCAAGGGGGGACGGAGATAATAACTCTAAAGAGTATGAGGCTAAACACTATAAGGCTCTTATCGCCTAGATGTTCTATCTAGACCCTATAATGAGCTAGGTAGAGGAGATTCTAAACGACGTAGAAGAATATATATCTGCTACTGTTAGGTAGGCTATAGCCTATTAGTAGGAAGTACTAATCCCAAAGTCCTATAAGGTAGCCGTAGGAGACCCCGAATAGGGATATATATAGAGAGAGGCAATCGAGAACGAACTTATTGCCTTAGTAAGTAACAATACCTAGGAAGCAGTTGTACCGCTAAAGGGTACGAATCTAATTACTTCTAGGTGGGTCTTTGATTTGAAAAGAATGATTAGTAGAGCTATTAAGAAGTTCAAGGCAAGACTAGTTATAAGAGGGTTTTTATAGAAATATAGGGTTGACTTCGAAGAGACCTTTATACCTACTATTAGATATAATACTCTCCGAGTATTTATAGCAGTAGTGTGTAAGAGAGATCTCGAGATACACCTAGTAGATATGAATAATACTTTTACCCAAAGCAGCCTCCTTGAAGACATCTATATAATCCCACCCCTAGGAGTTAAAGCACCTCTAAATATAGTGTTCAAGGTCCTACGAAGCCTTTATAGGCTTAAGCAAGCAGCTAGAGACTAGAACAAGCTCTATGTTACGAAGCTAGAGAAGATTAGATTTACCTAGTCCTAGGTAGATCTATGCCTACTTATCTATACGGATAGAGACCTTATAGTCCTTACCTATATAGATAACATACCTATTATAGCTCCGAAGCTATTAGATGTTCAGTAGTTTAAGGCTAAGCTTAGAAAAGTGTTTAAGATTAAAGATCTTAGTAAACCTACGAAGATCCTTAGAATAAGGATTATAAGAGACAGGTCCTAAGGCACTTTAAAGCTTAATTAAGGACACTATATCTACGTTAACTTAGCTAAGATGAATATAGCTAGAGAGAAGGCTACGCCAACCTACTTACCTATAGAGAGCTACGAGCACTTAGTACCTACGGCACCTATAGATAAGAGGTGCAATAAACAGGATTACTAGAGCTATAATAGTACCTAGATGTGGCTAATGATAATGACAAGGCTAGACTTAGCATTCCTCCTTAGAAGAATTAGCTTATATGTTACTAATCCCTCGTAGTAGTATATAGGGGCTTTAAAGAAGCTCTCCTAATACCTACGGTCGTACCTAGACCTAGGTCTTATATATAGAAAGGGAGGGGGCAATCTCTAGGGATACTCGGACTCTAACTACGCTATAGACAAAGTAGATAGAGTCTCAATTCTAGGATACGTGTGGTTCCTTTATAGATTACCTATGTCCTAGATAAGTAGGAAGTAGAAGTCTATTATAACATTAACAATAGAAGCTGAGTTTATAGCTATAAACGTAGCCGTAAAGTAGTCACAATTTCTTGCTACTGTCCTTAGGGAAATGGGGTGCCTAGAACTAGTAGGAAAGAGCTCTTTCTAGCCGAGTATAAGGGTAAGTAAGGGCACTATTGACGAGCTAAGGCTAGTCAAGCTTATAGGTAACAACTAAGCCGCTTTAACACTTATTAAAGATGCCTATATATATAAAAGGTCAAAGTATATTGATGTTGTATATAACTATGTCAGACATCTCTAGTGGTAGAAGAAGATTATAGTAGACTACTGCTATATAAAGGACATAGCTACTAATAGGTTAATAAAGCCCCTTAATAGCTAGTAGTTCCAAAACTTTGTGAGGTAGCTCTAGCTTACGTAAAGGGATTGTAGGAGACTATGTGGCCTGAGTGGGAGTGTTAAGAACATACAGGCCGTAGGACAAGTATATAGGTATAGGTGTGTTATATGACTAGATTACGTGACTAGGGTTTACTAGCCTATAGGCTAGTAAACATCCGGACACCTAGCATCTACCTATACTACTAACACTAGCGATACTATATATAGATACACGCTATCTTATTAGGTCCTTCTTCGTCTTTCGTATAATCCGCCGTCTTCTACTACTACGTAACTCGTACCTATTTAATATCTATTACTACCTATAGATTAAATAGAACTAAACTAGCGCCTCTAAAGCTCGATAGGATGTTCTCCTATCTAAATATAGCGTTATAGGCTGCCCGGAAGGCGCGTAGGAACTCTACTTTATCGATATAAGTAATACGCTCGCGTGCTAAGCCTAAGAGCTAAGTACCGTATACCTTCTTTAAAGGCAAATAGTAACCTATATCTAATAGCTAGAGTAAGTACGAGGCGTACGATAGTATATATAGGGCTAAGATCTTATATTCCTTATATAGATTCTAGAATGCCTTCGAGTTATAGCTCTCGTAGCTATCGATAATAAGTAGTCTCTATACCCTAGTCGTACGAGCTATAGTATACTTCTAGAAATGCTCTAGCTACCGTATACCGAACTTATTATTAGTCTAGCCGTTCTCTATTAGGCCGATTGTCTAGTCTAGACCTAAGTTGCCGTCTTAGTACTAGGTACTAATGTACTGTTTACCTATAAGGATAACGTAGGGTAGGAGCGCTATTCCGTCTATATAGATAGTCTTAATTACTATTACCTATTCTCTATTACCCTTCTAAACGACCTTCCTCTTTCTACTACGCCTTTCTAAGCCCGTAACGACGCTCTAAGACGTAATAACACCTATTATAAACCCTATCTCGTCGAAGTTATAGGTGTCCTAGTTAAGAATACTATACTTCTCCTTTATATTACGTATAAGTAAGAACTACTTCTCGATAACGTCTAGATCTTCTATTAGGGCTCGCTAACAATCGTATCTACAAGTTATACGAACCTTTAGCTTACGACACCGCCTAATAAACCTGTCTATCTAATTAAGACTAGCGGGCTTAAGACCCTTCTCTTATAGTAATAAATCGGCTATTACTCGTATACTAGCCTTTAATAGCGGGAAACCTCTAAGATCTAGCTCGAGTATATACTTAAGTATCACCCTCTCTTCTAGCTCTATAAGCTTCTTCGAATTAGGCTCGTAGTCACCCCGAGGGGGTCGTCTATTCAATCGATACCCTAGTGTAGTTCGAGACGCGTCGTATACCTTTATAGCAAGTCGATTCGTAATTATCGCGTCGCGTTTCGTGGCCTAGATAGCTAAGGTCAGTTTGGCCTCGTTTAAAGACAATATACGCTATAATAGTAGTTATATAGCTATATCTATAGAAGTGGTATAGATCTTAGCAAAAGTAGCCCGCTCGGTAATATAGCCCGCTCGGTAGTAAAGTACGTTACGTCTTTTACTAGTTCCGTTATACCTACGGTTAAATCGTACGAGCTAGATATCGACTAGGATTCTATAAGAGGTAAGGCTCTTACTATATTCTTCTAGTTTATACGCGAGTAGTTATTCCTAGACTACTACCGCTAACTCCGTAATATAATATTATAGTATAAACGGCGTTATAGTACTATTAAGTATTTAGTCGTAGAGTAGGAACGTCTAGTTAATACATCTCTATACGACTCTACTTCCTCTAGCCGCCGCGCTCGTAGTAGCTCGCTCCGCTACGCTATCTTCTATTTAAGTAAGAGGATCTCGTCTAGACTACGAAGACCTCTATAGTATTAGGTTTAGTATAACCTAATAATATTATAAGTCAAGAAGACAAGCTTAATCGGGTTTAGTCTCGGGCCGAAGAGAGATAAGGGAGATAAAAGCTAAGTAAAGTACGCTAATATATAGTACTAAGGTAGAGGTTAGGTTACGGTATATTCTAAATAGTAATATTGAATAGTAAGTTAAACGCCTCGAACCTATAAGGGAATTCTTAGCGTTCCTAAATATAAAGGAGATTTATACTATAAATCCTTCCGATCACTTAGTCACTAGTAAGCGAGTGACCTCGAATTACTAAGTCACTAGTAAATAAGTGATCTTATATAGATCACGTAACTCGGCTAGCTAATAGTTATTTATACCGTAGTAGCTCCGTCCGAACCGTAATACTATCCCCCTTCTAGTCTAGCTTCGTCCCGAAGCTTATATAAGATAATATAACGTCCCCTTATATAGAACTATTAATAGTGTCTTCTTCTTCCTTAAAGAATTGTCTCCGGCTTACTAAGGAAATTAACGAATACGGTCGTCTAGTAGACCTTACGTATAATTATTATTTCTTTAACGGACTTCCTTACGCCGCTATAGAGGGCAATTTCCGACTTAGATACTCCGAGTACGTCCGCCGAGGGCGTAAGTACGTAAACTTGTCTTAGGAATCCCTAGATAAGACTCGAGAGGAGTATCGTAAGAAGGTTAAGAAGGATAAGAAGGAGCTCGCGGAGGTTCTAGCGCGATTAATACGAAATAAGGCGATTCTTTACTAAGTAGAGGAGCGCGCGCGTAAGAAGGCGTAGTGTCTTAAGGCCGAAATAGAGGCCTCTAGGGACATCGAGAATATCGACTGTCCTACTACGGATATAACCGTTAGTCTCTCTTCTACGGTATAGTCGTCTATTAACTTCGTAAATAATACGATCGATTTTTCCGCGACCTCTAGCGGGTCTCTTATAGTAGAGGGTGATCCTTAGGTACGTTTTCTTTTCCTATATTCTCGTATCTTCTACTAATAGTTTTGTAGGTTCTTCTCTAGTTCCTAGGTATTTTCCGATTCGTCGTATCCTTTCTATTTAATAAGGTATCGCTAACCTTTCTTATCTAGGATCTTTTCGACCTCGAATTCATGTTCCGCTTCTAGTTCGAAATAGAGTGTTTGTTAGTAAGGCGTCTCGGCGTCTACGGGTTCTAATCTAGAGATATAGAATACTAGGTAGATTTTAGCGTCGGGTAGTAGTCGTAGTTAGTAGTTCACTAGCCCTACGACTTTGTCGATAAAAGATAGTCTAACCTTAACGTGATCTAGTTTCCTAGTCTTTCTCCTTATTCTAAAGTTTTTTATAAGGAGATAGACCTTATCCCCCTCTTTTAGTAGAGGTGCTATTTTTCTAGTGTCTTGCCGTTACTAAGACAATTTTTGTTATATATCTATAATCGCTTTCGTAGCGTCTTTATATACGTCCTTAAGAGTCTCCGTAGTCACGATAGCTCTCTTAGCGTATAGGTAAGACCCGGGTTCTCTAAATAGGTTAGGGTCCTTTCTAAAGTTCGTAAAGAACGGTATAATAGAAGTTGTCTCCGATTTATAGTTATTTAGTACAATTTGTACTATAGGCAATAATACTACCTAGTTGTCTTACGCGTAGTTAATATAGTGCCGTAGGTGTTTTCCTAACGTTTAATTTGTTCGTTCGGTTTGTCTATCGGTTTTCGGATAATAGGCCGTAGATAGTTTATACTTAATTCCGATCGTTCCTATAAGCGTTCTCTAGTAATTTAATATAAACAGCTTGTCTCTATCTATAATAAATATTTCTAGGAATCTATAATATCGGACAAGCCTATCTAGTACGAGGTACCCGAGTTATTCCGCGTTATATATTTCTGACGTAGGGATAAAATATATATATTTTGTAAGTCTGTCGACGATAACTAGTATTATATCGTAGCTTTGTCCTATAATTTGATCCTATGAAATTAGGAGTTTAGTAATAAAGTCTATCGTAACTTCGTCCTATAGTTTCGTTAGTAGTGTCCTAAACTATAGGTAACTATACTTAGCGTGTCTTATAGCCTTGTTTTATTAATAGTATACGTACTACTTAATATAGCGTAGTACCTTCTATCTTATCTATAGAAATAAGAAGCTACGTATAACGGTTTATAGTCGTATTAATACAAAGTAGCTAGGTACGTAGGAAAGAGGAGCGCGAGGTGCGCCGAGGCTATATATAAGCCGAGGTCGACGACGAGAATCACCTGTACGTAGTGTCGGCTACGAACCTCTCGTCTAGCTACGAGAGAGCTAAGTATTCTTACGCTAGAGCGTCGTAGGCGCGACGGGCGCGTAACGTAGGCGAAGCCGCGGCGAATAGAGGACTACTAGCAAAACGGGTATGAAAACTATCCGACGAGCGTGTACTCGTGTCGGGAGCGAGTCCCTCTTCTTTCTACGTGTAAGAAGGGCGCGGAACCATGGCCTATACGCTCGACAGGACACCTCTGGTATGAGTGCAGAATTTTCACCTCCGGAGACCGCAAACCGAGCGGGCTAAGCGACGAACATTAGACGAGCGGACTACAGAACAACAACTGAGCGGACTATGCAACGGCGTCGAGCGGACTACGAAACAATCTAGTGTTTGCTAGCGGGCAATGCGGTGGGTAGGTGGACACGCGACGAAGCCTATAAGGGCCTATTAAACACCCGGTATAGGAACGAGGGTTTTGCCTAAGGCACTACCTATCCCGCTACACAACGCACCTAGTCTGACATAGTAGATTGCGACGAGGAAAAGACGATAGCCTGAGCAAGGAAAAGACGGCTGTTAGGACGGGGAAAAGACGTACAATACAAGTGGATTAGTTCTGTGATCGGGGAGGATCGAGGGCAGGGTGATAAGGAACTTCATATTGGTTAGTAGGTGGAAACGCAAGGAGTACGCTGCCCGGCGTGGTGTGTGCCCCGAGCAAACCTGCGAGGCATGGACGGCCGCTTTCTAGAGATAGGCTGCGGTAACGCGAAGGGCGTCAAAACCTGGGGCGTGGTGTACACTGGCAGCGACGGCTGACACTGTCTGTACAGCCCGAGAGGACGGATGCGCATGTCGGTCAATAGAGAGCACTAAAGGGCTTAGGCCTATGGAGGTGGATATTGGCTTAAGGAGCAAACAGGGAGGGAGGGCGTAGAGGGAAGCTTTTGCTCCGGGCTAACCTCTCGAAACGAGGCTACACGGTGGTGCTAGATGAGTGGGAAAGCGCGGTTAAGACTTGTCACCTTATCTCGTAGCTAGCTTGCTAAATACGATTCCTTCCTTGCCAATTCAGGTGGAGTTTGAAACACAGACACAGCAGGAAGGAGACCTAGAACCTCAGCTGGCCTGGAAGGCAGCCAACTGGGAACAGATCAGACAAGACCTGGAACAGAAGCTAGCTGGACTAGAGACCAGGAGACTGGAAACAGCCTTAGACATAGACCAAGCAGTGGCAGAACTGGTTAGAACAATGCAGGAAACTGCGGCAGCCCACACCAGAGAAAAGAAACAGTCACTGTACCAGAAGCCATTCTGGACAAAGGAATGCTCAGAGAAGGTCAAGGCAGCCAGGCAGGCCAGGAGAGCCCTTACCCAGAGCCACTCCCAGGAAGCATGGGACAGATACAACCAGGCAACCAGAGACAAGAAGGCCCAGATCAAGAGGGACAAGATGCTGGAGTGGAGGTCAACAGTTGGATCCATTACCCAGAATCCTGAGAAGATGTGGAAACTAGCAAAGTGGGCAAGACAACCCACACAGGACAGAAACATGCTGCCCCAGTTTCCAAACATTGAAGACCAGGAAGGAGTAATCCAACACACTCTCCCAGGAAAGGCACAGGCATTGGGGAAACATTTCTTTGGCACACAGGTAGAAGCTGACCTGCAGGATCTGGAGGGCAGTATGTATCCAACACCACTAGAGCAATCCTGCACAGTGGGAGAGGGAGAGATCAAGAGCATCATTAAGAGACTCTCAGGAAACAAGGCCCCAGGACCAGATGGGATTCCAAACTTGTTCATTAAGACATGCAAGGACCAGATCTCCCCTGCACTGTCAAACATCTTTTCACAGTGCATGGCCCAAGGACACTGCCCTAAACACTTCAGGGAGTCACTGACTGTGGTCTTGAGAAAACCACAGAAAGAGGACTACACAAAGCTAAAGGCATACAGACCTATTGCCTTGCTCAACACACTAGGCAAACTCCTGGAAAAGATCATAGCAGAAAGGCTGACAAACCTAGCTGAAGAACATAGAATCCTTCCTGAAGAACAGATGGGAGGCAGGAAACAAAGATCAAGACTAACAGCTGTGGAACTTATCACAGAGCAGATCAAGACCCTATGGCACTTTGGGAACAACAAAGCAGCCACACTCCTCTCACTAGACATATCAGGAGCCTTTGACAATGTCTCACACCAGAGGCTGATCCACATCCTGAAACAGAAGGCTATCCCTAACTGGACAGTCCAGTTTATCCAGTCCTTCCTCAGAGGCAGAACCACAAGACTAAGACTGGGCAGATACAAATCTGACAGCATGCCTACAGAGACAGGAATCCCACAGGGATCAACAATGTCTCCAATCCTGTTTCTCCTCTTTATGGCAGACCTGCCAGCAAAGCTAAACTCCAGAAACACATCAGCCTCAGGGTTTGTAGATGACACAAACATCCTAGCCTGGTCAGACAGCACAGAAGAGAACTGCAGAATCTTGCAGAAGAAACACAAGGAATGTGAGGAATGGGCCAGGAAACATGGAGCCAGATTTGCCCCAGAGAAGTATCAACTCATCCACTTTAGTAGAGCCAGAAACAGACACAATATGCAAGCCCCAATCACTATTCAGGGACACACAACAGAACCCTTAAGTGAATTACGGGTGCTAGGAATATGGATGGATCCAAAGCTCAGCTGGGGACCACAGGTCAAGAAAGCACAGGCAAGAGCAGACAACAACAGGCAATCAATTGACAGGCTTACAGCCTCCACATGGGGAGCCACATTTGCGAAAGCAAAGGTTATGTACAAGGCCATTGTGAAGCCAGCCATGCTATATGGAGCCCAGATCTGGTCAGCCCAAGACAAGATCCCAAAGAGAATTGCAGATCCCATCAGCAGAGCCCAAGCCTCCTGTCTGAAAAAGGTGCTTGGAGCATACAAGTCAACTCCAACAAGGGTGGTCGAAATGGAGTCTGGCTCCCCACCAGCCAAGCTCTACCTTCAAGGGTTGAGATACCAGTATGCAGGAAAGACGTCTGCATACCCAGCCCAGCTAGTAATCCAGAAGGCAGTCAACAAAATCAGGAGCCAGTGCACAAGAAGGCACAGACAAGCAAGACCCAATCCAGCCCCACAGAAGCAGCAGGACCTGCAGAAGTTCAAAGAACTAACAGAACAGCTGCACCTAGCCCAGCAGGAACAGGACAGAAGGGCTCAAGGGAGAGGATCAGCAGCCAGCCAAGGGAAGAAGCAACAGTCTCTAGCTGAAAGGATGGCAGGACTCCACTGGAAGACTGAATGGACAAGAACCCCACAGAGGCCAGGAACCCCAAAGGCACTCCAACAGTTTGGTAGCCACAACTACCTACTGTACTCAGACCTGACCAGGTCAGAAGCAAGCATAGCAATACAAATCCGCTCTGAACACATCGGAGTCAGGGCATACCTGCATCAGAGAAAAGTCCCAGGTATCGAAGACAAGAGTTGCCCATGCGGCTACCTGTCCCAGAATGTCGAACATAGACTTCTGGTTTGCAAAGAATGGAGTACAGGGAGAGGTGAATGGAGGGCAAGGGCAAGGAACAGAAACTTCCAAGCCATGATCAGCAATAAGGGAGACCTCCAGAGAATTACAAGGTGGATCATCCACCAAGGATTTTTGGAGCAGTTCTCTCTTACTAGGGAAACAGAGAGATGGATTGAGGAGAGAAAGAAGGAGGAGGAGAGCAGGAAGAGGGGGACAACTCTAGGGTTGCAGACAAGGTAGTCAGAGGCTAACCACCATGACACTAGTGCACCCTAATGGAAGGAAAACTGAGAACTCATGGCAAGGAAGCTATTAGAGAAGGAGAGGAGGTTTTTACCTAGGAATAGGTTTCCTACCTTATGTAGTAACATATATAGACATAAACCCGCATGGGCCGGAGGGCACCACAACGGGTAAATGAATCATCTATCTATCTATCTATATAAGCCGAGGTGCTACGCTAGTACGCGCGGTCACGTGACCTACGTACTAGCTAGACATTCGCTAGGCCTAGGGCGGTGATACTACCCCCCCTTCAAAATCGCGCTCAGTCCCTTAAGCTCGTAGCATAGCCGCTATAAACGCGGCGTCATCCTCTATATTATCCTCTATACCGTCTATCGTATCTATCTTCGTTAGTCCGGTATCGTATTCGTTAATCTTAGTATTATCGTATCCTCCGCGGTAGCTAACCTAGCCTATACGAGTCGTGATTTCGTTTCTATCGTAGCGATATATAAACTCCGCGAAGGAGTCCGTTATAGTAGCTATTACTTAAGTCGAGGAAGAGCTACGGTACCTATTACTAGCTTAAGCTAGCGGTATATCCGTAGTTACCGAGTTAAGGGAAGTATACTACTTATATTAACGTATATCCGGTACTTACCTACTAACGGTCATCTTTCTTAAAGTAGCCGCCTACGGGCTATTATAAGTTCTAGTATTAGGTTCGTAATACGTAACTACCGGAAGAGCTATAGGCACCTACGCGAATAACTTACGTAGCCTACCTATAGTTACCGGGTTAGACGTAACTATTAACGAAGCGTTTACGGCTAAAGCGTTTATTACTTCGCCGATTATAACGTCTTTAGGTATATCCTTATTAGGAATCTACCCTAGTAGCGGCGTAAAGCTAGCTAGCCTGTCCTTCGTAAGATAGTTATAGTAGAAGTCTACGATAGAGGCGGTAGTAGTATCTATTAACTTTTTAGCGGGCTCCTAGGTAGGCTTACTATAACCTACCTATTATATAAGGTATTTATACCTTCGTTCCTTCCTCCTACCGCGTAGCGCTAGGCCTAGCGGCAATATACTCCTTACGTTAAGTACTATATCTAGAGGCTAATACGTGTTTATATCTCCGTTATTATCTTCTACCTCGATCGGGGCCGGAGGTAGCTATACTTGTCCTAGTATTAGTACGTATATAGGTATTAGTAAGTTAGCGTAAAAGCCGTTATAGAGGTTACTTAGGGATTAAGGGAGGTCTAGACGGTACGTGTCGTATAGTAGCACCTTAGTAACTACGTATAGTCTAGTATAGCGGTAATTAAGCTTCTTTAATAGGCGCTTAGTACGCTAGTTACGTATACTAAGGTGTACTAGGTCTCCGACTTCGTACCGTAGTATAATCGTTCTATACTTATTAGTATATTTAGCTTACGATACTTATACTATTACTATAGAGTCTCGTAGCTTATACCTAAGGTCTGTTATACGTTATATAAATATATTTATAGACTCTACGTCTAATCGCTATTTATACGGAAGTAGTTATATAGGGAGATTAAGTTCAGTATCTTTATAACGTAGGTTCTTACTAATGTTCGCTATAAAAGGACTTACGCTAGTCGTTTCGGAGACGTAGTCGTTTATAGTAAACTCTATAAGTAGGAGCTAATCTAGCTAGTTATCCTAAGCGTAACTAGTAAACGTACGTAGGTACTGTTCTATTATCTTATTAGTTTTCTCGCTTTAACTATTAGTCTTAGGGTAATAGCCGGTTAAGATCTTACGCTTGATTTATAGTAACTCGTAGAGGCGTCCCTAGAAGGCTAATACCTATTAAGGACTACGATCCGACGTAATTGTCTTTAGTAGACTATGTCGGGAGAAGATATACTTTACGTAGATATATACGATATACTCCGCTATTATTTCTAATACTAGGATATAATGCCGCTCCTTACCTAAACGGTCTATAACTATAAGTACGTTCTTATAGTACTGACTATCTACCGTATACTTAGCCCTTAGTAGTTCGATAACGAAGTCTAAGGTAACGTCGTCCTACGTATCGAATAGGACTAGTAGTAGAGCAAGCAGTCTATATTAAGGTTCGTTAGTCGACGACGAGAATTACCTATACGTAGTGTCGGCTACGAACCTCTCGTCTAGCTACGAGAGAGCTAAGTATTCTTACGCTAGAGCGTCGTAGGCGCGACGGGCGCGTAACGTAGGCGAAGCCGCGGCGAATAGAGGACTACTAGCAAAACGGGTATGAAAACTATCCGACGAGCGTATACTCGTGTCGGGAGCGAGTCCCTCTTCTTTCTACGTATAAGAAGGGCGCGGAACCGTGGCCTATACGATCGATAGGACACCTCTAGTATAAGTATAGAATTTTCACCTCCGGAGACCGTAAACCGAGCGGGCTAAGCGACGAACATTAGACGAGCGGACTATAGAACAACAACTAAGCGGACTACGAAACAATCTAGTGTTTGCTAGCGGGCAATACGGTAGGTAGGTGGACACGCGACGAAGCCTATAAGGGCCTATTAAACACCCGGTATAGGAACGAGGGTTTTGCCTAAGGCACTACCTATCCCGCTACATAACGTACCTAGTCTAATATAGTAGATTACGACGAGGAAAAGACGATAGCCTAAGTAAGGAAAAGACGGCTGTTAGGACGGGGAAAAGACGTATAATATAAGTGGATTAGTTCTATAATCGGGGAGGATCGAGGGTAGGGTAATAAGGAACTTTATATTAGTTAGTAGGTAGAAACGTAAGGAATACGCTACCCGGCGTAGTGTGTGCCCCGAGCAAACCTACGAGGTATAGACGGCCGCTTTCTAGAGATAGGCTACGGTAACGCGAAGGGCGTTAAAACCTAGGGCGTAGTATATACTAGTAGCGACGGCTAACACTATCTATATAGCCCGAGAGGACGGATGCGTATATCGGTCAATAGAGAGCACTAAAGGGCTTAGGCCTATAGAGGTGGATATTGGCTTAAGGAGCAAATAGGGAGGGAGGGCGTAGAGGGAAGCTTTTGCTCCGGGCTAACCTCTCGAAACGAGGCTACACGGTAGTGCTAGATAAGTAGGAAAGCGCGGTTAAGACTTATTACCTTATCTAGTAGCTAGCTTGCTAAATACGAGTCCTTCCTTACCCCTTAACCGACGACGTCGATCGATTTCTACGCCAAAATAAGACACATTCGAAAGCTCTTATTAAGGCTATTCTAACGATATATAAAGCAGGCCACTGCCCCTAGGACTAAGGGAGTTCTACCTTATTTAATCTAGACAGCTTAAAGCTCTCTTCACCCTGTTTCTTTAGCTCTAAACGCCGCGGAGGTGCCTAGCTACATTAGGCAACTCCTAGGTAATAGTAGCCTAGGCTACGGCACTAATAGCGCCTACGGCCCTATAGGCGAAGCCCCCCTAAGACAACTAGTAGCAACTTATAGAGGACGTAAAAAGTATAGAAACTAACGATTAGCTCCCTTACCGGTCTCTATAGGTAATGATTACTTAGCTACGTACGGCGCTTATACTATCGTATTACCGAGGGCAATAAGAAATAAGGACGACGTCCTAGGCGATTAGTAAGGCCACCCGGAATTAACACCCCTATAGCTAGGTATCGGTCGCGGTATAGATACTAGGCCCCCGCCTAACGTACGATGTAGTTACGATCCGTATTGTAGCAAAGGAAGACTAGGCCGAAGTTACGAAGCTATCGAATAAGGAGCTCGCCTAACGAATTAACTAACTAGGGGTAGTCGTAGTGAACTAATAGTCTAACGGTACTCTATAGATCTATACTAGCTCTACTACTACTAGGAGGCACCTAGAGGCATAGCTATAGTAGGCATCTAAGGTTACGGTATTAGCGAAGGTCTTAACGAAACAATTCATAATCCGAGTCTACGATATACCTAAGGAGTTTAACCTAACTAACTAGGGTCACCTACGCGCTCTCTAAGAGGACAACCCGGTCACTCTTAACTCTCTAATCTAGAAGGCGACTTAGCTCTATAGGAAATGGCCAGAAGGTAAGAAGGCCTCGGCGCTAATAGTATAGCTATAAGACGCGAAAGCGGCGGATCTAGCGATAGAATAAGGCCTAGTCTAGTAATATAGCCTTAAGATAGTAGAAAAGCACTCCTTATTCTTTCGTGTCCTCTAATGCTTTAAATGCTAACAGTATAGACACTAAACCTACACGTGTACAAACAAGTAGGCCTGCTCGAACTATATAGGAGACTATATGTCTAGGGACTATATATTGACTACGAGACGGTACGCGAACTGTCCGGGGCACTACCTATCGTATAGTACGGAATGCCTATAGCGGAAACTAGCGAAAAACAAGGCAATTATAAACAGAACCGTCGCCCTAAGATTCTACGGCGACCGTAAGGCTAGCCTATACCGGAACTAACTAGCGGCGGTCGGGTATAAGCGCCCTAGGGCCGAGAACGATATAAAGGATACGTAACCTAGGGCGTACGGGAGGCCACGTGCTCTACTAGCTACGGCGAGGGAATCTAACTAGGCCCGGCTCCCCTTTAGTATATAGCCGATAGGCGTAGACTAGGACGTATAGGGCAGTAGGACATAGGACAATATAGAGGAAATGATTGTCGATACCGATAACTAGCCTCAATACGCTTAGTATTATCTAGTATAACGTTAACTATAGCAAGGATATAGTCTAGAACCATTTCCTATACGAGGCGGACCCGCGCGTCTACTACGTCCTTATAATCTAGGAGCTATAGATTAACCCGTACTATAAGAGACTAACGACCTACAAGTCACTAGGCTATATAAGATGCCTACGAGGCGACGGCAGACCCCGCACGTGCTTCTATATTAGCAAGGACATACTAGAATCCGACTAGGAGGTAGTGTACTACGTAGACGAAGAAGGCGGGGGCGATATTACCTCCCTCTACGTAGGTAGCACCTAGATACACAACCTATATATACAACCGCTAGCCTCGAGGTCTAGCCGCGACCTAGGGGTCTATAGACACCTAGATAGTGCGCTTAAGAGACAAGAGTGCCACATCGTAGTAGGAGACTTCAATATATACTACCCTTCCTAGGAGAGCCTTATATAGCCGTACCCTATAGCCGACGAAGTACTCGACTTGATAGCGAGCAACGTAATTACCCTTAATACCCCGAAGGACCTAGGCACCTAGAAGAGAGGGGGACTCTAAGGCACGATCGACCTCTCCTAGATCTTAGATAGCTACTACTATACGGTAACCTACTATAGGATCGAACATAAACTCGAGGCGTAGTTAGACTATATACTAGTTAGGACCTCTATTACGACATAGATACAACGTATACTAGCGAGAACCCCTAAGCTAAACTAGGGAAAGGCCTACTAGGCCAATATCTAGGCGTACCTCGATGACTCTAAGAGGCTAGTCTAGATCGCGTAGTAGTAATACAACAGTAAAGACGAGATAGACGAAGTAGTCTAGGGGTCAATAGACGAAATAAGAAAAGCGACCTTACTTTACGTTCCGCTTGCCTAACTAACGATATAGTCTAAACTATACTAGACGCCGGAGTGCACTACGGTAGTAAGAGAAGCAAGGAGAGCCCGCCGGGTATAGACGAGCTGCTATAGCGAGGAGGCCTAGAACGTATATAGGGAGGTATACTAATAGAAGAAAGCTATAATACGAAGGGAGAAAGCAGTCGGCTAGAGGACTATAGTAGAAGAAATCGCCGGCAAGCTAGAGAGGATGTAGAAGCTAGCGAAATGGGCCCGACAGGACCCTATATAGGGCCCCTCCTTCTCTATCCTAGCGCTACAATTGCCTAGTGGCTCGGTTAGCGACCCCGAGGCCAAGGCGCGTCTACTAGCTAGTAAGTTCTTCCCGCCCCTAGTCGAGGCTAATCTAAGCGATATAAACAGCTCTACTCCCCTAGCGCCTAGTATCGCGGTCTAATAGGAGGTGTCCGAGGGAGAAGTTACCGCTATACTAAGGAAGTTACCGGCGAAGAAAGCCCCGGGGCCGGATAGGATCCTAAACGAGCTACTAAAGAAGTGTAGAGATCAACTAGCCCTAGTAGCTATAGCGATCTTTAACGCCTACCTATAGACCGGGTACCACCCGATAGCTTTTAAACAATCGACGATAGTGGTCCTACGTAAGCCGTAGAAGGAAGACTATACGTAGGTGAAGTCGTACCGCCTAATTACGCTCCTTAACACTCTTAGGAAGGCGCTTAAGAAGCTAGTTATAACGAGACTCTCCGAGGCGGTAGAGGAACACTCCCTACTCCCGGACACCTAGATAGGTACGCGCCTATAGCGATCGACGCTATCCGCGATAGAACTTATCACCTCTTAGGTAAAGGCTATCTAGTATAAGAATAGGGACAAGGTGGCTTCCTTACTTAGCCTAGACATATCGGGAGCCTTCGACTACGTGTTATACCCGCGGCTACTCTATATCCTAAGGTCGAAAGGACTCCCTAAGTGGCTTGTTAACTTCGTACGGTCCTACCTCTAAAACCGTAGTACGTCGATCCTAGTCGGCTAGTATAGAAGCCTATTTTAAGCAGTCTATACTAGAATCCCGTAAGGCTTACCGCTAGTACCTATTCTGTTCCTCTTCTTTATAGCGACGCTACTCCTAGCCCTAGAATCCTAGAACACCGCTACGAGCGGCTTCGTAGACGACACAAATATCCTAGCGTAGTCTTCCTCGACTAAGGAGAACTATAGGCTACTAGAAGAGAAGTATAAGATCTATAAGGACTGGGCTAGGAGGCACGGGGCTCGGTTTGCCCTAAAAAAGTACAATCTGATACACTTTACGCGCCGGCCACGGTTCTATAATATATAAGCTTCTATCTAGATATAGGGGTACACGACTAACCCGGCAAATCAGCTTAGGATCCTCGGACTATAGGTGGACCCGGCGCTACGGTAGAGGAAGTACGTATAGGTAATATTACGGAAAGCTAAACAGAATATAGCATTATACTAGAGGCTCACTACGTCTATATAGAGGGCGGACTTCCGGTAGTTACGACTTCTATATACGGCTATTATACGGCCAGTCCTTACCTATAGTAGCTAAGTATAGTCCTTAGGCGAGAGGGCCTACCTATCGAAGGGACTCGTTACGCCGCTAGCGAAGATCTAAAACCAATGCCTAAGGAAGGTCACCGGGGTATATAAGTCGATACTAACGAGGATGCTTAAGTACGAGACCGCTATACCGCCGATCGACCTATACATCTAGGGACTACGGACCTCCTACTTAGGCAAGTCGGCATAGTACCTAGTATAGAAGGTTATCGCTAGTACAGTCGTAAGGGCCCGCGAATTAGTACTAGCGTATAGGGGCATTCGACCCGGAAACGAGCCGAACTACCGGGTAAGGGACGAACAGCTAGTAATATAATAGGAAGGTAAGAAATCGTTTATAGAGCAACTATAGAAAGAGAGGTAGAACAACTAGGTTGTAGGGTATAGTAGACGCCCTTAGCTAGCGGGACAACCTAAGGAATAGTTAGCTACAAAATCCGCGGTCAAGCACCCCCCGAAGCTTATCTACTACCGCCTTACGAGGGTATAGAGTAGTATAGTAACCTAACTACGAAGCGAACACATCGGCCTCTAGGGGTACCTATTATAGAGGAAGGTTCTAGGATACACGAATACTAGCTACCCCTACGGCTATCGCTCCTAGAACGTACGGTACGTACTCCTCGTCTGTCCGAGGTGGTCGCTAGGAAGGGGGGAGTAGATAGTAAAGGCGAGGAACCGGACGATTAGGGCACTTCTTAATAACGCTAAGGACCTACGGCGTATTACGAACTAGATACTAGAGAAGGGCTGGCTAGAACAGTACCGCCTAGTAGGAGTAGTATAGGAAGAGAGGATACGACGTAGCGCGACGAGACCGGCTAGGAGCGGGGGCTAACGGGGTAGTAATATAGACTACGTACGTTTAGAGGGAAAGCTAATCTAGATAAGGAGAAGTTAGGGGCGGGAAGGGTTTTTACCTATTCGGGTTTTCCTTTGTACATAACAATAGATATATACCTACACAGGCCGGATAGGGTCCTAGAATAGGGGAATGACAAATCTATCTATCTATTAAGGTTCGTTAATACTACGGCTATTACGGTATATACGGTATACTCGTACGAAAGATCTAATAAACCGTGTTATTCGTAGCTATATATAGTAACGTAATACTAACCGGCTCGTAGTTGTCTTACTAGGGTATCCTATAGTAGGTATATCGTAGAAGGCCTTAACGATACGTATACGTATAGTGTTTCCCTTATCTTCGGTAGGTAGGATAAAGACACTATAACCGCTATGTCTGTTTTTAATATAGATTATCCTATCGACTAGTATCGCGTACTTGTCGTTAATCTTGTTCTTTCGTAGTAGTTTAATAGATTCGCCTACTACTAACTAGGTCGTAACTTCGATTATATCGTCCTATTCGTATAGCTTACTAATGTCGGCTAATAGCGCTTCGTCTATTACTACTCCTTCGACTTCGGATACGCTTAGCCGTAGGATTTAGCTAGCGCTAATAGATAAGAAGTGTTCTAGTTTAAGTAGTACACGATCCTACTATACGTACCGCGGATCTGATTTGTTATATAGAATCGCGTCCTATAAACGTCTAGTAAGGCTGTCTAGTTTAGCTCCTTAAACACCTAGACGATACACAATCTTAAAGAAGAATTATAAGAGGAACTCGGCCTATCTTACTTGTCGTCTGTTTAGTTACTTAGAGGTCATAAAGTATTCGAGGTTCTTATAGTCGCTATATACTAGTACTAGATAGCCGCTTAGATTAGTAAAGTTCTTAAAGTCTAGTTCGTCAATATCGCTAGCTATAAGTTCGGGCTTCTACTCTTTAAATGCTTTGACGATAGCAAGTAGTTCCTTGTTATAAATGTCGTAATTGTACTCCTACGGGCTTATCTTCTTAGATAGGTATACGATTAGCCTTAGGATGTTGTTCTTATCGTATTACGATAGGACCGTAGCCGTAACAAAGTCACTCGTATCCGTTTTAAGCACTGTTCCACGTCCTAGGACAAACATCGCTAATATAGTGCCTTTAGTATCGGTGAAAGCTTGCTTTAGTCCGTCGAATACCTTCTAACATTCCTCTGTCTATTACTAAGGGTAGTCCTTCTTAGTTAGCTTTACTATAGGTAATACTATCTTGCTATAGTCCTTAATAAAGCGTCGATAGAACCCGGAGAACCTATTAAACGTAAGGACATCTTTCACGTTTACTAGTGTTCCCTATTCCCTTATAGCTTATACCTTAGCTAGGTCTATTAAGACTCCGTCCTTGCCGATAATAAGGCCTAGGTATTTAGTAGATTAGGTATGAAACTTATATTTAGTAATGTCGAGTTATAGGCCGGCTTTACTACATTTACGAAGTACCTTCTTAACATACTCTATATACTCCTTAAACGGCTACGTTTATAGCTATAAACTTAGCTTCTATTATTGATGTTAAGAGAGGGACACGATGATAGCGATCGCAGGAAACGACCAGGAGCAGGAGAGTAACGAGTGGAAGGAGGTCTGCAGGAAGGCAGAAACAATGGCAATGGCAGGAGATGGCGAGCACCCAGAAAGAGCACTTAAGGGGATGATTTTGGAGCTCCTTGGAGGGCTAAAGGCACTAAGGAGCCAAACAGGACAGATCATTAACAGGACAGTAGCAGCAGTAGCAAAGAAGAGGACACAGGAAGGCCAGAAACCAAGCCAACCAACCTGGGCAGCAATTGCATCCCAAAACCCTCCCCCCTAGAAAACAGCTATCAAGATCTACATTTCCGACCAGCAAGAGCAGAAAGAGGTTGAGGGCCTATCAGGCAAGGAGATCATACAGAAGATTGGGATATAAGGCATCATTAGAGCCAGGAAAGAGAAGGGAGGTGTCCTTAAGCTGTTCACAGCACAGGAGCAAGACAGGAAGAGGCTAGAGACACAGAAGGAGTGGACAGTCAAACTAGGCAAGACGGCTAAGGTCTCACACCAACAAAATATGGTTATTGCCCATAGGATGACCACAAAGTATGACATTGAAGGAGACCTTAAGAGGCTGCAGGACCAGAACTAGGCTGTATGCCCAGGGCTACAGATCACAAAAGCAGCATGGGTCAACAGAAAGACAAAGGACACAAAGAGAGAGTCTTCTCTAGTGCTCTGGATAGGCACTGCAGAACAGGCAAACACCGTGCTTGACAAGGGCATCTTCTAGGAATGTGAAAGAATGGACACAGAAATCTATAGAAGCACCCACAGACTACTGCAATGTTTCAAGTGCCAACAGTATGGTCATATCTCTACTAGATGCCTAAGCCAAAAGGACACTTGTTCCCACTGTGCTAGTAGCCACAAAGTACAGAATTGCACAGCCCCAAAGAGTGAAGCCAGATGTGCATGCTGTGGAAAGAAACACCCTTCCTGGTCCCAAGACTGCACAGCTAGGATTGAGGCAAAGAGGAGGGCAAGAGAAGCCAGGATCAACACCCCTATCAGATTCCAGACAGGGACAATCACCCAAGAACCCCTAAGGACTGTCTACAACCCTCTAAAAAGAGGCAGAACAGAAGAAACCACACAGGCCCAAGGCCACCCTGCCATAGGTAGACCAGAATCAATTGTGGTTATAGGAAGAGACCCGTCACAAAGCAGGCTCAACCTTACCACAATCCTAAATAGCAGCCAGTAGCAGGAAGCACGAGAAGACCAGCAGGAGACCAGCATAGATGAGTCATGATTGAGACACCTAATCTTACCACTATCCAGTACAATGTCAACAAAAGCCAGCTCAAGGTCTAGAGAAGCTTTCTCCAAGCACTAGACCTAAAGAAACACCTAGTCATTGCAGTCCAGGAACCTTAGATCAACAGCAAATCTAACAGACCATCTACTACTAACGACCCAAGGTATCACACACTCCTAGCCAAACAAGGCACCCCTAGAACATGTATATACATCAGCAAAGAGATAGCAACAGACAGCTAGGAACAAATCCAACAGGAAGGGGGAGACATCACCTCAGTCAGACTCAACACCAACTAAGGCAGCATCCACATCCACAGTGTATACAACCCACCCCCCTGCTCTAGAAGCAGCACCTAGCTGGGCACACTACAATAGCTGCCAGACATCTTGCAGAGTGACTCCCAACACATCGTGCTGGGAGACTTCAACTTGCACCATCCTACATGGGGATCAGACTTTGTACCTGCCCATCACTTCCTAGCTAACAGACTCCTCTCCACTACCCAAAGCAACAACATGCACCTAGTTACCCCAAAGGGCCTAACTACCTGGTCACAGAGAGCAAGCTCAAGCACCATTGACCTGTGCTTTGTATCACATAACCTGCAGCAGAAGGTTACCAGATGCTGGGTTAACCAGGACTTGGAGTCCTTATCAGATCACCTCCCAATTCAGGTGGAGTTTGAAACACAGACACAGCAGGAAGGAGACCTAGAACCTCAGCTGGCCTGGAAGGCAGCCAACTAGGAACAGATCAGACAAGACCTGGAACAGAAGCTAGCTGGACTAGAGACCAGGAGACTGGAAACAGCCTTAGACATAGACCAAGCAGTGGCAGAACTGGTTAGAACAATGCAGGAAACTGCAGCAGCCTACACCAGAGAAAAGAAACAGTCACTGTACCAGAAGCCATTCTGGACAAAGGAATGCTCAGAGAAGGTCAAGGCAGCCAGGCAGGCCAGGAGAGCCCTTACCCAGAGTCACTCCCAGGAAGCATAGGACAGATACAACCAGGCAACCAGAGACAAGAAGGCCCAGATCAAGAGGGACAAGATGCTGGAGTGGAGGTCAACAGTTGGATCCATTACCCAGAATCCTGAGAAGATGTGGAAACTAGCAAAGTGGGCAAGACAACCCACACAGGACAGAAACATACTGCCCTAGTTTCCAAACATTGAAGACCAGGAAGGAGTAATCCAACACACTCTCCTAGGAAAGGCACAGGCATTGGGGAAACATTTCTTTGGCACACAGGTAGAAGCTGACCTGCAGGATCTGGAGGGCAGTGTGTATCCAACACCACTAGAGCAATCCTGCATAGTGGGAGAGGGAGAGATCAAGAGCATCATTAAGAGACTCTTAGGAAACAAGGCCCCAGGACCAGATGGGATTCCAAACTTGTTCATCAAGACATACAAGGACCAGATCTCCCCTACACTGTCAAACATCTTTTCACAGTGCATAGCCCAAGGACACTGCCCTAAACACTTCAAGGAGTCACTGACTGTGGTCTTGAGAAAACCACAGAAAGAGGACTACACAAAGCTAAAGGCATACAGACCTATTGCCTTGCTCAACACACTAGGCAAACTCCTGGAAAAGATCATAGCAGAAAGGCTGACAAACCTAGCTGAAGAACATAGAATCCTTCCTGAAGAACAGATGGGAGGCAGGAAACAAAGATCAAGACTAACAGCTGTGGAACTTATCACAGAGCAGATCAAGACCCTATGGCACTTTGGGAACAACAAAGCAGCCACACTCCTCTCACTAGACATATCGGAGCCTTTGACAATGTCTCACACCAGAGGCTGATCCACATCCTGAAACAGAAGGCTATCCCTAACTGGACAGTCCAGTTCATCCAGTCCTTCCTTAGAGGCAGAACCACAAGACTAAGACTGGGCAGATACAAATCTGACAGCATGCCTACAGAGACAGGAATCCCACAGGGATCAACAATGTCTCCAATCCTGTTTCTCCTCTTTATAGCAGACCTGCTAGTAAAGCTAAACTCTAGAAACACATCAGCCTCAGGGTTTGTGGATGACACAAACATCCTAGCCTGGTCAGACAGCACAGAAGAGAACTGTAGAATCTTGCAGAAGAAACACAAGGAATGTGAGGAATAGGCCAGGAAACATAGAGCCAGATTTGCCCTAGAGAAGTATCAACTCATCCACTTCAGTAGAGCCAGAAATAGACACAATATGCAAGCCCCAATCACTATTCAGGGACACACAACAGAACCCTCAAGTGAATTAAGGGTGCTAGGAATTTGGCTGGATCCAAAGCTTAGCTAGGGACCATAGGTCAAGAAAGCACAGGCAAGAGCAGACAACAACAGGCAATCAATTGACAGGCTTACAGCCTCCACATAGGGAGCCACATTTGCGAAAGCAAAGGTTATGTACAAGGCCATTGTGAAGCCAGCCATGCTATATGGAGCCCAGATCTGGTCAGCCCAAGACAAGATCCCAAAGAGAATTGCAGATCCCATCAGCAGAGCCCAAGCCTCCTGTCTGAAAAAGGTGCTTGGAGCATACAAGTCAACTCCAACAAGGGTGGTCGAAATGGAGTCTGGCTCCCCACCAGCCAAGCTCTACCTTCAAGGGTTGAGATACCAGTATGCAGGAAAGACGTCTGCATACCCAGCCCAGCTAGTAATCCAGAAGGCAGTCAACAAAATCAGGAGCCAGTGCACAAGAAGGCACAGACAAGCAAGACCCAATCCAGCCCCACAGAAGCAGCAGGACCTGCAGAAGTTCAAAGAACTAACAGAACAGCTGCACCTAGCCCAGCAGGAACAGGACAGAAGGGCTCAAGGGAGAGGATCAGCAGCCAGCCAAGGGAAGAAGCAACGGTCTCTAGCTGAAAGGATGGCAGGACTCCTCTAGAAGACTGAATGGACAAGAACCCCACAGAGGCCAGGAACCCCAAAGGCACTCTAACAGTTTGGTAGCCACAACTACCTACTGTACTCAGACCTGACCAGGTCAGAAGCAAGCATAGCAATACAAATCCGCTCTGAACACATCGGAGTCAGGGCATACCTGCATCAGAGAAAAGTCCCAGGTATCGAAGACAAGAGTTGCCTATGCGGCTACCTGTCCCAGAATGTCGAACATAGACTTCTGGTTTGCAAAGAATGGAGTACAGGGAGAGGTGAATGGAGGGCAAGGGCAAGGAACAGAAACTTCCAAGCTATGATCAGCAATAAGGGAGACCTCTAGAGAATTACAAGGTGGATCATCTACCAAGGATTTTTGGAGCAGTTCTCTCTTACTAGGGAAACAGAGAGATGGATTGAGGAGAGAAAGAAGGAGGAGGAGAGCAGGAAGAGGGGGACAACTCCAGGGTTGCAGACAAGGTAGTCAGAGGCTAACCACCATGACACTAGTGCACCCTAATGGAAGGAAAACTGAGAACTCATGGCAAGGAAGCTATTAGAGAAGGAGAGGAGGTTTTTACCTAGGAACAGGTTTCCTACCTTATGCAGCAACATATATAGACATAAACCCGCATAGGCCGGAGGGCACTACAACGGGTAAATGAATCATCTATCTATCTATCTATCTATATACTCCTTAAGAGTGTCGCTGAAGATAAGTATATTATCTAGGTATACCGACGTAAAGTCGTTAAGGAACTCTCGTAGTATGTCGTTAATATAAGACTAGAAAGTACTAGGGGCATTACATAACCCGAATGGTATTACTAGGCATTTAAACTGTCTATATCGTGTTATGAATACGGTTAGCCATTCGGAGCCCTCTACTATTCTAATACGATTGAAAGCGGCAATGACATCTAGCTTAGTAAAGTACTTCTTACTAGTAATACGATTAAGTATGTCTTATATTAAGGGTATAGGATACCTAGACTTGATCGTACGTTCGTTAACTTGTCTATAGTCAATACAGACTCTTAATCTACCTCCTAGTTTCTTGATAATAAGTACGGGTAATAAAGTATCTACTCTACCTTCGTATCTACGAATGCCCTTCTAGGCTAACTACTCTTAGACCTAGTGCGCGATGACTTCGTCCTCCTAGTTTAACATCCGGTAGGGCCTACTAAAAGGCGGTATAGTTCCTAGCTTTAGCTTGATCTCGTGGTTAATACTAGGCCTATATAGTAGAAGCTCCTTTATATCTTATTTAGAGAAGCAATATGCGAATTCGTAATATATAGGGAGAAGGTGGTCCTTTAGATCTATAGTCTCCTCCTTCTTACGTATAAATTTGTCTATATCGGCTTATATATATCTTATAGGTAGAGAGAGTCGGACTAACGCGTTACGCTACTAGTACGAACGCCGCTATACGTATATCAAGTCGCTCGATAGTCTTGTTATTAGAAAGCATCCTATAGCCGGTATTAGGCGAGTATGTCGCTATATTACGTATATTACGGGCGCTTATAGCGTAGGTAGTAAGTGGGTCTATAGCACGTATATCGCTAGGTTACTATAGCTCGTTTCTATTAAAGATAAACATTATATATACCTCTACTCCTTTCCGCCTTACTATCTTCTTAATTACCTCCGCGCTAACTTCCTAGATATCGACATCCGGTAGTATCGACGTAGCTAGTTTCTTTTCGAATAATAGTTTAGCGGTTCGCGGGCGTTCCTTTATAATTATATTAGAGGTTATAGTCTAGACAAAATCTCTATCGTTATCTTCTTCGAAAGTGGCTTAATACACTAGTTAGGTCTTTAGAGTAGGTTCGAAGGTCTACTTAGTAATTACCGGTTCCTGCTTATCGTTAATACTCTATACCTAGACTAGCTCGCTATCCTATAGGCAATACTCCTTATAGTACTCCGAGTCGAGGGTTATAGTACCTAACGTAAAGTAGATACCTAGCTAGTGTTTATTATACTAGGGCCTACCTAGTACGATGTTATACTCTAGATATATAACCTAGAAGGTTCTAGTCTCCTTATAACTATTACCGAGTATAAGTTCTAGACTTATACGGTATTCTATTATTTCCGCGGCTATCGAGCCGTTTGCTAACCTAAGGGCTAGTAGGTTGTTAAGCTTAATTAAGGGCAGATTGTGTTTTTACGTATAGGAGAAGTCGATATACTTAGAATTAGCATCGTTATTAAGGAAAGTAAATACATTTTGCCTATTAGCTATCCCTAGTATTACGAGGTATAAGCCAATAACAGGGTTATGTTCTATTTCTACTTTTCTAAGAATATATAATAATAGCTTAAGCCCTTCGGGTAGCTTTACTAGTAGTGCCTCTTCGTTATATCTTATATTCTCCTTTTTATATCTACTAGTTGTTACGCTTAAGTAGTAGACTAGGCATTTTCCGCCGGTAGTATAACGGTAGTGCCGCTAGCGTTAGTACCTAGACGTACTAGTATCTCGTACTCGAATAGCTCGTAAGTACGCTACTATAGGCGGTGACCGGGCTTACGACACTTCTTATAGAGGCTCTTACGTATATAGCGAGTGTTCTTAGCTTCGTCTATAGTCTTACTAAGGCTACTCTTAAATAGTTTAGGTCGGGTAGACCAAGCCTTACGGGTCGGCTTATTAGAGCCTAAACCTACTAGCTTGTCGTCCTTATTGTCCTTATTACCGTCCTTCTTATCGTTCTTTAGCTTCTCGGAGCGTAGGTAGAGAGCGTCGAGGATCCTAAAGTCCTTATCTACCTAATAGAGATTATCGATTATCTCTTATAACGATTCGGGACGGAAGTTAAGATACTTATTAAGATAGCGGACAGTTAGCTTACGTTATAGGTTGTCTATCACATCTTTACCCTTAAGGCCTAGGATGTTAGTATTCTAGCGCTACTTAGGGAAGAAGGTCTAGAAGCTATCCTTATTATCTATCTTAAGGTTAGTTAGGCGATTACGAGCCCTACTAATTAGGTTACGGTCTCCGTATCGCTTAGCGAGTTCCTAGATAAGGTCGTTAATGCCCTTATACGTCTTCTTACTACTAGTTAGGCTACCCGAGATAGTAGGAATCTTTAGTCTAACTAGTTCCTAAGTATTACCTAGTAAGGCTAGTAAGTTATATACGAACTTAAGTACTACCTTCTTGTCGCGAAAGACCGTATAGTCGATAATAGTCTCTAACTCGGAGAAGAACTTCTCGAGGGAGGGTCTAGATAGCTTACTATTGATAGTACCGACAAACTTCTCTAGCTTATCTATACTACGCTAAGTCTTAAAGGGCTAGCTAAGGTCTAGACCGTACTTAACTAGAGACTCGAAGTCGTAGACTAGCTTCTTCTTCTTAGAAGAGCGGTAATAAGCACGAGTATTGCTATCCGACTCCGAGTCCTCCTCTAACTCCTTAGATAATAGATCGGAGTCGTTACTATTATCCTTACGTATAGACTTCTTAGCCTTCTTTCTAGTAGTACGGCGAGCTACCTTGTCCTCCTCGTCCTTATTACTAGCTCTATTATTATCCTTATTATTATCCTTAGATAGGGTTCGGCCGTTCTATAGGGCACGACGCTATAATATAGCGCGAGATAGTAAGGATCGTACTCGAGAGCGGCCTCGGCGGTCTTCGAGTTACTTCTTAAGATTATCTACCTAAGTCTACTACGACTTATTAAGATGCTTAATGTCGTTCTAGTAGGTTTAAGCTTCTATCTTATACGTATCGAGATCGAATTCGAGGGTCTTAATCTTCGAGTTATTATTAGATAACTACTAAAGTACCTCCTTAGCTTACTTCTTTAGGGTATCGTTCTTCGCGGTAAGTATACTGATCTCTACGGACATTACTATATTCGATAATACCTTAGGTCGGGCCTTTAGGTTATCGAGTTCCTTAACTAGGGTGTCGTATTTATTACGTATCTATTAGTCGTAACTCTTCTATCTCCTAAGCTCTTACCCTACTTTACCTAACTACTCGTAGAGGATAGTCGCTATCTATATTACGTTCCTATACTCTTACTCGACGCGTCGTAGGATAAAGTAGATAGCCGCGGCGGTCTCGGGCTCTACTAGGAGCTTAACGAGCTAGTCGATATCGAGTTAAAGGAGGTCGTTCGCGGGAATTCGGAGGGTTTTCGCGACTTATTATATATCCTCGCCCTTACCTTCCTCGGTCGCGCCGTCGTCGTCGTAGTCGACTACCGCTATAGTAACGCCGTTCTCGTCTTAGATCTCGTCGTCGTTTAGAAGGTCGTATAAGTTAAACTTACTAGGTAGGTTAGTAACTAGGCGCTATAAGTTCTCGAGTTTCTACTATATAGCGTCGTCGGTAGTCTACTACTACTCTTACGTTTATCCTTTAGTCTATATATTAAATATAGATAGATAGATAGATATTTCATTAAGCTATTATAGTGCCCTTTAGCCTATATAGCTATACTATCTTGTTTTTGTATATATAGAGGGGAAACCGTGTTAGTGAAAACCCCTCCTCCTTCCCGCCTATCTTTTCCTCCTCGTTATCGTCTTAAATTTCCCTTGTTAGGGGTACGCTAGTGTTATAGGCCTGCCCTAATAACTACCCTATCTACAACCCCCCTCGCTTCCGCCTCTTATCTATCTACTCCTCCGTCTCGCTCGCGAGGCTAAACTACTAGAGGTATCCCTACTATAGTATCTACCGAGAGATTCGGCGAATGTTACCTTTGTCCCTAATGATTGACTTGTAGTCTCTCCTTCCCGCTTAGTGCCTCTAATTTCCCCTACCTCTCGCCCACTACGGGCATCTTAGTAGTATATGTTCTAGGTTTTACGATAGGTAGCTACACTAGTAGGCTGGGCTATAGATGTCTAGTACGCGTCTCCTAAATAGGTAGGCCCTTAATCTAATGTGTTCGGACCTGATTTGGATCGCTATACTTGCTTCGGCCCTTGTTAGGTCCCTATATAGCTAGTAATTGTGTCTCTAGAAGGCTCGGAGCGCTATCGGGCCTATTGTCTTAGGGGGCTTCCTTTTCTAGTCCTGCTCCTATAGGTAGCTCGCTATCTATTCCGCTAGGCTTTAGGTCTTAGCCTTACTCCCGCCGGCCTAGCGAGTCTAACGCTCCTCCTCCTTTCGTACTAGCTATTCGGTGCTTGTCTATACGGCCGTAAAGGTAGTAAGGTCATCCTCTTTTTGGCTTGTCCTATGTCCTACCCCTCTCCGGTAGCGGCTTTCTATCTTATTCTTTGCCTCCTAGATCGTGGTTTATACTAGGTAACCTATCGTCTTTACCGCGTATTAAATTCTTATTCCCCGGATATACTAGCCGATTAGTAGTGTTCCTATCTCTATTTCTACCGTACTTATTAACGTTGTCTTATATACGCCTAGTACTCTACGTAGGTTACCTACCTATATCCTATTTAGGGGTCACTCTATCCGTTTCGGGATCGGCTTACCTACGCCTCCTATACCCTAAATCTATACCCCGTATAACATAGCTAGTCTAACGATCGCCTTATATATTACTCTTGCCTTATCGAATGTTACTCCCTATATAGACGCCGTAAGCCTCTTTATTAAGGCTTCGTTAACTTGCGCTCGACTCTAGGCTTTCTTAATCTATATATTCTAGCTTAGCTTCGGGTCGAGCTAGATCCCTAGTGCTCGTAGCTCCGCTAATAGCTTAGTCTCGTAGCCTTGGATTCTTACCGCCGCCTTTATATTATAGTGTGTTCTCGCTTTACTAAAATTTATAAGTTAGTACTTTTGAGGGGCGAACCGGGTACTATACTTCTTTACCCACTCCTCGTATTTCTTGTGCCTATCTTTAAGGAGGCGACAGTTCTCTTCTGTCGAGTCTGACTAAGCTAGGATGTTTATATTGTCTACGAACACCGATACTAAGGTTTACGGAGAGGTAAGTAGGTAGATCAGGTCCGACATAAATATTAGAAACAGGATAGAGGAGAGAGTAGATCCCTAAGGTATTTCAGTCTCTACCTTTACCGGGTCGGACGTATACCTTCCTAGGACTAGGTATGTCGTCCGTTCCTAGAGAAAGGAGTAGACGAAAGACGTTGCCTACTAGGGGATGCCTTTCTACTATAGGATATATATTAGCCTTTAGTATAAGACGTTATCGAAGGCCCCTACGATGTCGAGGGATAGTAAGGACGCCGCTCGGTTCCTACCGTAGTGCTAGAGGGTCTGAATTTGCTCCGTAATTAGCTCTATTACTATTAGTGTCGATCGCTAGCTTCTTCCCCCTATCTATATTGCTAGGAGTACGTGGTTGTCCTCGGCTAGCTACGTAAGTCTCTAGGCTACTATCTTTTCTAGGACCTTCCCTATCGTATTTAGAAGTGCTATTAGTCTGTACGACTTAGGCTAAGTATAGTCTTCCTTCTATAGCTTACGTAGCACTACTGTTATAGACTCTCTATACGGCTTCGGGTGATACCCTAGCCGTAGGCACGCGGTAAATAGGTTTATAAGGCTCGGCGCGATCTCTTCTCTATACTCTTTTAGTAGTACGTTTAGTATCCTATCTAGGCCTAGGGCTTTTCGTCCTTTTAGCTTACTTATAACTCCTATTACTATGTTAGAGCTAACCGCCTAATCTATGTCTAGGGGTTCCGGGTATATACTCGGGTCGATGTCCGTAAGGTCTGCCTCTACTTACGTCGAAAAGAAATAGTCGGCTAACGCTTTTGCCTTGCCCCGGGGCGTAGCCTAGGCAATCCCTTCGCGGTCTACGATTAGGGGGAAGTAAGGGGCTTGTTGCTCTTTAGGTAGTCGTACCTATTTAGTAAGTCTCTATATCTCTTCCGGATTTTCTATAACGAGCCCGATCGTCGCTCTCTAGTCCTATAGCTTATCGCGTCTTATCTGTACCTTCTTCTCTTATGTCGCGCGACAGTATTGCTCCTACGTCTCTTAGGTATGCTCCTTCGTCTACTATCGCCTTACCCTTCTAGCCTCCCTTACCTTCGTAGAGCATTTAGGGGTCTAGAAGGCCTTCTACTACGTTAAGGGCCGGAGTAACGGCGTATATTATTCTACTACTTGCTATATAACCGAGGTAATCTGTTCCGCTACTTGATCTAGCTAAGCTGTCGTCTCGAGTTCTCTATACTATAGTAGGTTCGCTATTAGGAAGCCTCTTATGTCGTCCTAGCGTGCCTTCTTCTAGTTACGGCGTAGTTCGTTTACTAGCTCCTCTATCGCCTTTACTCCTAGCGTCGTTTAGATAGGGATATAGTCTAAGGAGGCTTCTAGCGCGTAGTTCGGTCGGCATTAGACTAGTCTCTCTTTAAGTTCTCGTGATAGGAAGTATATATCGATCGTGCTTATACTAGTACGGGCCTTCTACGTCTCTGTTCCCTTTAGTATTACTAAGGCTATTCCGTAGCGTACGGTTATGTCTAGTAGCTTCCCCCCTAGAAACGCGTATAGGGGAGTGAATTCGAGTCCCTACTATAGGTAGTAGAGGTTAAAGTCGCCGAGGAGTACTTACTTCGTATCTTAGCTTAGGGTCCGCTCTAGGTAGGCGAGGGTTCCTAGTTCCCTACTCGTCCGACCCCGCGGTAGCGGGTTATAAACGTTATAGATCTAGATAGGGCCTTATGTCGTGTCGATCTAGATTGATGTTATATTTCCTAGGTTGCCCTACTACGGTAGTATAACCTTCTACGACTCAAGGTCTATAGTCTTGCTTACGTATATATATATCCTCGGGATAACGCCTCGTTAGCCCGCGATTACGGTATAGTATCTCCGGTCATTATAAGTATAAGGAAGGAATCGTATTTAGTAAGCTAGCTACGAGATAAGGTGATAAGTCTTAACCGCGCTTTCCTACTTATCTAGTACTACCGTATAGCCTCGTTTCGAGAGGTTAGCCCGGAGCAAAAGCTTCCCTCTACGCCCTCCCTCCCTATTTGCTCCTTAAGCCAATATCCACCTCTATAGGCCTAAGCCCTTTAGTGCTCGCTATTGACCGACATACGTATCCGTCCTCTCGGGCTATATAGATAGTGTTAGCCGTCGCTACTAGTATATACTACGCCCTAGGTTTTGACGCCCTTTACGTTACCGTAGCCTATCTCTAGAAAGTGGCCGTCTATACCTCGTAGGTTTACTCGGGGCATACACTACGCCGGGTAGCGTACTCCTTACGTTTCTACCTACTAACTAATAAAAAGTTCCTTATTACCCTGCCCTCGATCCTCCCCGATCACAGAACTTATCTACTTGTATTATACGTCTTTTCCCCGTCCTAATAGCCGTCTTTTCCTTGCTTAGGCTATCGTCTTTTCCTCGTCGTAATCTACTATATTAGACTAGGTACGTTATGTAGCGGGATAGGTAGTACCTTAGGCAAAACCCTCGTTCCTATACCGGGTGTTTAATAGGCCCTTATAGGCTTCGTTACGTATCTACCTACCTACCGTATTGCCCGCTAGCAAACACTAGATTGTTTTATAGTCCGCTCGACGCCGTTATATAGTCCGCTTAGTTGTTGTTCTATAGTCCGCTCGTCTAATGTTCGTCGCTTAGCCCGCTCGGTTTACGGTCTCCGGAGGTGAAAATTCTATACTTATACTAGAGGTGTCCTATCGAGCGTATAGGCCACGGTTCCGCGCCCTTCTTATACGTAGAAAGAAGAGGGACTCGCTCCCGACACGAGTACACGCTCGTCGGATAGTTTTTATACCCGTTTTACTAGTAGTCCTCTATTCGCCGCGGCTTCGCCTACGTTACGCGCCCGTCGCGCCTACGACGCTCTAGCGTAAGAGTACTTAGCTCTCTCGTAGCTAGACGAGAGGTTCGTAGCCGACACTACGTATAGGTGATTCTCGTCGTCGACCTATATTAAATATAGACTCGCGCTATACTACTAGTCGTATAGCTAGTAGCGAGCCTCGCTATCCTTAGGGTCGTACTATATTAGGTGCTACTTAGCCTATAGTAGTCTCTTATACCGCGTCGCGCGTTTTTTATCGTACGCCGTAATCTCTTATTACGGTTATTATTAATAATCTACGCTCTTATAGATCCCGTCGTAGCTCTTCTACGGATATAGAGACCTAGCTACGTATAACGGTTTATAGTCGTATTGATATAAAGTAGCTAGGTACGTAGGAAAGAGGAGCGCGAGGTACGCCGAGGCTATATATAAGCCGAGGTACTACGCTAGTACGCGCGGTCACGTGACCCACGTACTAGCTAGACATTTGCTAGGCCTAGGGCCGTAACACTACGTTATATAAGGTCGACTGTCTTAGTAGTTCTAGGATGTCTATATTATAGCTCGTCGTAATATTGTCGTAAATATTCTTGTTCGCGTTCTCTCGGTACTTAGTACTTTCCTTACAAAAAAGGAAACTATTCCTCTATATTGCTTAGGATTTGTATAATGTTATTAAATTCCTTCGTGTTTACGCTAAGACTTCCTTTAGAGTTTGTCTTAGGTATTTTGTGTTATAATAGTTCTTTTCCTTCTATATAGTCGCTCCTTCGGCTTAGTACGTCTATACGGCCGTTCTCGGTTCCTAGAGTATACTTAATTTCGAACTTATATTGTCCTAGTAGCTCCGACTAGCGGACCTGTCTTCGGGTAAGTTTCTTAGTCGTCGTAAAGTATCCTAGATTCTTATAATTAGAAAGAATTGTTAGTTATAGTAGTCCTTCTACGTATACTCTCTAGTATTATATAGCTATAACTATTACTAGAAGCTCTTTATTATAGATGTCGTAGTTTTGTTCTACTATAGTCATTTTTCGGGAATAATAGGCTAATAGGTATCTTTCCCCCTCGTATGTCTATATTAGACAAGCGCCTATTACTATATTAGACGCGTCGGTCTCGATATAGACTTCCTTACTACTATCAAATAGTCGAAGCGTAGGGGCTAAAGCGTATTGTTCTTTAAGCCGCTTAAACGCTTCAGTTTAGTCCTTTCCCTATTTCTATATAACGTCCTTTCGCGTTAGGATCGTTATTAGTACTACCGTCTTTAAATAGTCCTTAATAAATTTCCGGTTATAATTAGCTAGTCTAAGGAATAATTATACGTCCTTAACTATTCTTAGCTCCGGCCATACTCTAATTAATTATGTCTTCGCGGGATCGATTGAAATTCCTATAGTACTAATAATAAAGCCTAAGAACTTGACTTCTTTCTTATAGAATTTGTATTTCTCTAGTACCGTCTTAAACCCTACTCTAATAAGCCGTTTAAAGACGTCCTAGACTTACTTAACGTGTTCCTAGAGGGATCCTCTTATATAGACTAGTATGTCGTCTATATAAGTAATAATTTATACGTTAAGTAGATCTCTTAGGGTTTCGTTAACGAGGTCCTAATAGGATATAGGTACGTTAGTTAGTCCTATAGGTATAACTAAGAATTCGTAGAGTCCGTATCTTATTCTAAAAGCGGTTTTCAATTCTTCTCCTTCTACTATTCGGATAGCGTAAAAGGTATCTCGTAGGTCAATATTTATATACTAGTTAGATACGGTTAATCTATCTTATACTTCTTCGATATTTAGTAGTAGATACCGATTCTTAATAGTAATCTCGTTTAGCTTTCGGTAATCCTAAACGAGTCGTAGTTTCTCGTTTTATTTTAGAATAAATATATATAGAGTTGCTACGCTCGAGGTAGATCATCGTATCTATCCTTTAGCTAGCTTCTCCTTTAGCTATTCTCGTAAGGTTTAGAGCTCTTTCTCGGACATTTAATATAGAGGTCCCTATATAGGCTCTTTTCCTAGCTAAATGTTTATCTTATAATCCTATAGTACGTATCTAGGTAAGGCGTCCTTACCTTCCTCTTTTTAGAAGAGTCGTAACTACTTACGATACTCGGTCGACGACGAGAATTACCTATACGTAGTATCGGCTACGAACCTCTCGTCTTACTACGAGAGAGCTAAGTATTCTTACGCTAGAGCGTCGTAGGCGTAACGGGTACGTAACGTAGGCGAAGCCGCGGTAAATAGAGGACTACTAGTAAAACGGGTATAAAAACTATCCGACGAGCGTATACTCGTATTAGGAGCGAGTCCCTCTTCTTTCTACGTGTAAGAAGGGCGCGGAACCGTGGCCTATACGCTCGATAGGACACCTCTAGTATAAGTACAGAATTTTTACCTCCGGAGACCGTAAACCGAGCGGGCTAAGCGACAAATATTAGACTAGCGGACTATAGAACAACAACTAAGCGGACTATATAACGGCGTCGAGCGGACTACGAAACAATCTAGTGTTTACTAGCGGGCAATACGGAGGGTAGGTAGACACGCGACGAAGCCTATAAGGGCCTATTAAGTACCCGGTATAGGAACGAGGGTTTTACCTAAGATACTACCTATTCCGCTATATAACGTACCTAGTCTAATATAGTAGATTACGACGAGGAAAAGACGATAGCCTAAGTAAGGAAAAGACGGCTATTAGGACGGGGAAAAGACGTATAATATAAGTGGATTAGTTCTATAATCGGGGAGGATCGAGGGCAGGGTAATAAGGAACTTTATATTAGTTAATAGGTAGAAACGTAAGGAGTACGCTACCCGGCGTAGTGTGTGCCCCGAGCAAAGCTACGAGGTATAGACGGCCGCTTTCTAGAGATAGGCTACGGTAACGCGAAGGGCGTCAAAACCTAGGGCGTAGTATACACTAGTAGCGACGGCTAACACTGTCTATATAGCCCGAGAGGACGGATGCGCATGTCGGTCAATAGAGAGCACTAAAGGGCTTAGGCCTATAGAGGTGGATATTAGCTTAAGGAGCAAACAGGGAGGGAGGGCGTAGAGGGAAGCTTTTGCTCCGGACTAACCTCTCGAAACGAGGCTATACGGTAGTACTAGATAAGTAGGAAAGCGCGGTTAAGACTTGTTACCTTATCTCGTAGCTAGCTTACTAAATACGATTTCTTCCTTGCCCTCGATATCGTAGGAGCCTTCGATAACGTCTTATACTAAAGGCTAATATATATCCTATAATAGAAAGGTATCCCCTAGTAGGTAACGAAGTTCGTCTACTCCTTTCTCTAGGAACGGACGACATACCTAGTCCTAGGGAGATATACGTCCGACCCGGTAAAGGTAGAGGCTAGAATACCTTAGGGATCTACTCTCTCCCCTATCTTATTTCTAATATTTATGTCTAATCTAATCCCCCTACTTACCTCTCCGTAAACCTTAGTATCGGGATTCGTAGACGACATAAATATTCTAGCCTAGTTAGACTCGATAGAGGAGAACTGTCGCCTCCTTAAAGATAGGTATAAGAAATACGAGGAGTAGGTAAAGAAGTATAGTGCCCGGTTCGCCCCTAAAAAGTACTAGCTTATACACTTTAGTAAAGCGAGAACACACTATAATATAAAGGCGGCGGTAAGAATCTAAGGCTTCGAGACTAAGCTATTAGCGGAGCTACGAGTACTAGGGATCTAGCTCGACCCGAAGCTAAGCTAGAACGTATAGATTAAGAAAGCCTAGAGTCGAGCGCAAGTTAACGAAGCCTTAATAAAGAGGCTTACGGCGTCTATATAGGGAGTAATATTCGATAAGGTAAGGACAATATATAAGGCGATTGTTAGACTAGCTATATTATACGGGGTATAGATTTAGGGAATAGGAGGCGTAGGTAAGCCGATCCCGAAACGGATAGAGCAATCCCTAAATCGGATATAGGTAGGTAACCTACGTAGGATACTAGGCGTATATAAGACAACGTTAATAAGTACGGTAGAAATAGAGACGGGAGCACTACTAATCGGCTAATATATCCGGGGAATAAGAATTTAATACGCGGTAAAGACGATGGATTACCTAGTATAAACTACGATCTAGGAGGTAAAGAATAAGATAGAAAGCTCCTACCGGAGAGGGGCCGGATATAGGACAAGCTAAAAAGAGGATGACCTTACTACCTTTACGGCCGTATAGACAAGTACTAAATAGCTAGTACAAAAAGAGGAGGAGCGTAGGACTCGCTAGGCCGGCGGGAGTAAGGCTAAGACCTAAAGTCTAGCGGAATAGATAGCGAGCTACCTATAGGAGTAGGACTAGAAAAGGAAGCCCCCTAAGACAATAGGCCCGATAGTACTCCGAGCCTTCTAGAGACATAATTACTAGCTATATAGGGACCTAATAAGGGCCGAAGTAAGTATAGCAATCTAAATCAGGTCCGAATATATTAGATTAAGGGCCTACCTATTTAGGAGACGCGTACTAGATATCTAAAGTCTAGCCTACTAGTATAGCTACCTATCGTAAAACCTAGATATATACTACTATAATGCCCGTAGTAGGCGAGAGGTAGGGGAAATTAGAGGCACTAAGCGGGAAGGAGAGACTATAAGTCAATCATTAGGGACAAAGGCAACATTCGCCGAATCTCTCGGTAGATACTATAGTAGGGATACCTCTAGTAGTTTAGCCTCGCTAGCGAGACGGAGGAGTAGATAGACAAGAGGCGGAAGCAAGGGGGGTTGTAGATAGGGTAGTTATTAGGGTAGGCCTATAACACTAGCGTACCCCTAATAAGGGAAATCTAAGACGATAAGGAGGGGGAAAAGATAGGCGGGAAGGAGGAGGGATTTTTACTAATACGGTTTCCCCTCTATATATACCAAAAACAAGATAGTATAGCTATATAGGCCAAAGGGCACTATAACAGCTTAATAAAATATCTATCTATCTATTTCTTAACGGCTTCATTCTCCTTCTCGGCTAGTCTATATAGCTTTCGATATAGCGGTTCTTAAGGTCTACCGGGTTTGATATAAATCTCGTAGTCGATACCTAGTCGGTAAGGTAGGAGTCCCTCGTAGTCCTTTACTAAGAAAGTATCTATAATGTCGTAGTATATAGGCGGGAGCTTCTCTTTAGGATTGTAGTTGAACTGCTTATTTAAGAACTGACCTAGGTCATTAGCTACTATCGCGCTTAGTTTAAGGCTATTATCGTTATTATTGTCATCCTCGCGCCCCGTAGGCATAATATAGAAGTACTCGGCCCTAGGCCGGTACGCGTACATCTCCTATACGCGCTACGAGAGTTCCTAGTAATCCACCTCTTTATCTACCTCTAGAGCGGACACATTTAGCTCTGCCCCTCCGGCTATAAATCCTACTAATTCGCTAGTAAAGGGCTTTAGTCTATATTTTGTTTACTAGGTTCTACCGATATAGTTTAGAGATTATACTATTATTAATGTCTTATTATATAGATAGTGACTAAAGTAGTAGTTAGATCTAAACGCTACCTCGCTAGTTTCCTAGAAGATGTTCGGATTATACGCGGAGAGCTACGGTAGTCTAAAGACAATGTCGTATTTGAGGTCGGTAACGTAGTATAGTATTTACTCGTAATAACCGCCGATAACTACGTCTATAAGGGCTATATATCCAATCTGACACGCTATAGCCGATCTATCTCCTAGTATTAATTGTCTATTCTTTATCAAAGGGATTAAGGAGGTTATATATTTACGTATAAGTTTCTAATTAAGAAAGAGAGAGGTAGAGGTAGAATCTATAAGGCCGCGAGCCTTTTTATATTATATTATTACGGGTAATACTAGATAAGGGTATATAGCTAGTTACTGTTTATCTAGTATATATACCGATATCTTAAGCTCCTTACTATAGTCCGTCTCTTATATTCTATGTCTCTTAATCTTATACTCTTTCTATCTTAGAAAGTTCGGTTACTAACCGCTATCTACTACGCTTAGGTAGCGGTCGTACTATTTCCCTAATACTATAGGTCGGTAGTAAGGGAGCTAAGGTTCGGGTTGTTTCGTAGGCGTAGAGGGCGGTAGTCGCCGTCGTAACTATATATCGGGTATTCGGGGTTCGTTAATACGTACGAGCCTATACGGTAGCGGTAGTACTTACCCTACTTCTTAAGGTCCTTACGCTACTTACGGTTTAATAAAGGCAGGTTCTATAAGTGACCCGGTAGGTCCTCCTTCTTCTTCGTACCTACGTATTATAGTAGTCGCTAGACGATTATAGCGGTCGTACTAGTAGCTACGGCGCCTACGGTATTACTACCGCCCTATACGCCGTTATTATTCGAATTAGGGTTGCTACGTAGGCGCTCCTTCTATAGATATAGTCGGTCGGTCTCGTAGAAGCTCTTATCTAATACCGTATATTCCTTAATAATATCCTATATATCGTATAAGCGTCTATCTACTTCCCTATCGCGGAAAGTCTTAATAAAGTACTTACGGTTTAGGCGGTTACGAAATAGTATTAGCTTAGTCTCGTCGGTCTACTCTATCTAGGTACGTAGCTTCGAGTAGCGAGCGTAGAAGGTAATAAAGGTCTCGCCCTACTCCTACTTATAGGTAGCGACATTAACTATAGCCTTAGTTCCTTCGTTACGGGTGACGTACTAGCGCGTTATCTAATCTAGTAGTTCTTTACTAGTCTTAAACTCGTTAAATAATTATTATCTAGGCACGGGGATCCTCGGCTTAATACTTCTCTAAGGGTCACCCTATATCTATCTATATATAAAACGAAGGCCGTCTACCTTAGATATTAGAATAAGGAGGATAGTAAGACCTAGTAACCGGCTAAGAATATATTTAAATACGCGGCCGCCGCTATTATAGACTTTTACTATAACCGGCCGGAGCTGTCTACGCCTATAGGCTTCGTAGCTCTATATAATTAGGTCCCCCTAAGTATTTCTCGAAGGGAGCCGGTCGCGGATAGGCTAGTTATAGATAGACTGGATATAGATGTATTACTAGATAATTATAAGGTATTAGAGGATAATTAGAGTTTTGTACGGTTATAGAGTAGTACGGACAAGTAGCCGTATAAGATAGATAACGCTTAGAGGACTAAGACGCGTTTTAAGAGGGGGGGTACTATTACGGGTAGCCCGCGACCCTTTACTATAGCTACGTCGGCCCGGGCGAACCGCGGACCTTCCGTATCGGGTTAGCGCGGCTTAGCTTTACTTTCTAACTTCGCCGCGCCTCGCGCTCCTCTTTCGTAGCTTCGTAGAATAAGAACTCTCTTATTCGGACCCTATAGTACGCGCGCCCTTATAGTTTGTTCTACTACCCTACCTAGATCGCGGATCTAGGTAAGGGACGCGTAATAATAGGAATAGACAGAACTATAGAACTCGAAGAACGTATAGAGTTATATTAGAATATAGAATACGGTAAGGCGTATAGCGCGTAAATGCCTAGAGAACGTAACGCGGCGATATTATTAGTAGGTAGTCGCGCGCTCGTAGATAGTTAGGAAATAGGCATCGTTACGCCTCCCCCGAACCTAGATAATATAACTTTATAGACGAACGGCGGTATACTACCGCTACTAAAGCCTAAGGGTAAAGGTAAGTAGCGTATATCTCTTTTCCCCGACCTCTCCTCCTTTTCTTAGAGTTAGATATAGGACGATAACCGGCGGGTTATAGTAGATACCGGTATCGCGCTATAATAGGAAATTAATAAAGCTTACTAGAAAGCCTTCGAGCGAGAAGAAGGTAGTAAGATTGACTTTATAGAACTATTCGAGTTTAAGCTCGAAGAGAACCTAGGCGGCGACCTAGACGAGGTATACCTATTACTCGACGAGGTAGAGTACATTCCCGTATCCGAATACTAGAATATTATACTAGGTAAACTTACGACTATAAGGGCGCGCGTACTATAGGGTCCGAGAGAGATAGTTATTATTCTACGAAGCTACGAAAGAGGAGCGCGAGGCGCGGCGAAGTTATAAAGTAAAGCTAAGCCGCGCTAATCTAATACGGAAGGTCCGTAGTTCAGCCGGGCCGACGTAGCTATAGTAAGGGGTCACGGGCTACCCGTAATAGTACCCCCCTCCTAAAATATGCCTTAGTCCTCTAAGCGTTATATACCTTATAAGACTACTTACCTATCGAGCTCTATAATCGCGCGAACGCCTAATTATCCTCTAGTACCCTATCGTTATCCGATAACATTATATTCGCTCTATTTAGACTATCCTTGACCGGCTTCCTTCGAGAAATATATTGCCTAGTTAGCTAGCTTGCCCTAGACCTAAGTCTATCTTCGGCTAGTACTCGCGTATAATCCTTATAACTACGGTTAGGTATTATTATAGGCCCTACGGGTCTTACTCGAGTATCGGTATAACTGCCGTTACGGTCGTAGAGCTAAGGGCGGCGAGTTTTACTTATACCGGTGACCCTAGTTATAAGAGTAGGCTTTCCCGTAACATGACTTATATAGCGGTACGTAGTAAATATATACGGATGAGATTCTATTAAAGATAAGGCTCGAGTCGACTTATTCGTAACGGTATCTCTATTAATCCTAAATGTATTAAGTCCGAGCACCTTAGCGTCTAGCGGTAACTAGTTAGATAGAGCTACGAAACCTATAGGCGTAGATAACTCCGGCTAGTTATAGTGAAAATCTATAATAGTAGCGGCTACCCTCGTAAATAGGTCCTTAGTAGGTTACTAAGTTTTACTATCCTCTATGTCCTAATATCCGACCTATCGTACCTTATACTATATGTCGACCTTACGCTTATACCCCTTCTTTACCTTCCTAGTACGCTTCCTCGTATATATATCTAAGATCTTATCTACCTCGTACTCGATCGCCGCGGGTACCGCTATAATATCGGCCTCGGCATTAGCTTCCGTCGTATTAGGAACTATAACTACGGGTAGCGGCGGTATAAGGTACTGTCCCTCTAGCGGCGGTAGGTTAGTATCGTCGGCGCGCTATAGTAGCGACGTATAGAAACAGTTATCGAGTCTAGCTAACGTATCGGAGAGCTTTAGCTTATAGGAGAGCTTCGAGGGCATAACTTTTACGATCTAGTATAGTCTAGTATATCGTCGATCTAGTTTCTTAGAAGGGCGTATCGTACGGATGTTCTTCGTACTAAGGAATACCTAATCGCCTACCTTATAGTCGGGCGAGATACGGCGATATCGGTTAGCGGCCTTACCTTATAAGGCTTAGGACATTCTTATATTCTCTTAGAGGAACTAATATAGCTCGTAAAGGCGTCGGGCGAATACTTCGGCGGATTTGCTATCGAGTCGCTAAAGAGTCGTTATCTAGCGGCGATCCCCGCCTACCTATAAGTCGATACGTTCCGTAAACTCGGGGTTATATCTAAGGTTTACGTAGAAAGGTAAGACACCGGTAGTCTCTAATACGTAGTTATTAATAGTAAACTGAGCTAGGTATAGCTATTTAGCCTAGTCACTCTATACCTTATTAACGTAGGCGCGTAAGTACTGTTCTATATTCTAATTAGTACGCTTAGACTAACCGTCCGTCTCGGGGTGATATAATGAACTTAGCTTACGTTAAATCCGTAGTATCTTATATAACTACTTCTAGAAAGTTACGATAAACTATTTTCCTCTATTAGAAGTAATCGTATCCGGGAGCCTACGTCGACTAAATACGTACTTTAAGAATAGGCGCGCTATATTCTTCGCCGTTATAGCTCTAATAGGAATAAGTTCTACTTCTTTCGTTAGGCGGTCCGTAACGGTTATAATGTTATTATAAGTTATGCCGTCGAGTTCGCTATCTAGTAAGTCTACTATAAAGTCGACTAATATATAGCGCTAAGGTCGTTCTAGTATAGAAAGTAGATGTTATAATCTAGGTAGTTAGGTGTATAGACATTTCGTCGTACGGTATACTCGGTAATCTACGGTATATCTACGACTTAATCTTACTAAGCTAGGCTAGTAAAATTCACGTACTACGAGCTTATATATACGGGCTCTACTAGGATAGCCTACTACTAGTACGTCGTAGTTCATCTTTACTATTCGAGTCCGTAGCTTCTAGTTATCCGGTACCTATAAGCTCTAGTCGCCGTACTAATTACGGACGTAGAGTATATCTCCTTCTACCTTATAGTATACTAGGTGCACCTTCGCCTTTTAAAGAAGTAGCGGGATTACGTTACCTTTCTATAGTATCTTAATTACTGCCTTAAGCTCTTAGTCCACGGCGTACGCTATTACTATTCGATACTCGAGTTCAGCCTCGTAATTAGCCTCTATCGTAGGCTTCGATACGGTAGTAGCTTCTACCGGTATAGCGGCTTCGGCTAGTATAAATTCTATTGCTTCTAGGTTTAGCGGAGTTTCCGTCTCTTTAGTAATATCTTCTACGGTTACGCGTATAGAGTCAATCTTAAGGAATCGCTTAGGCGGTAGTAATGTCTAGTACTAATACTAATTACGCGGATCGTCTACCCCCTACGGAAGGTCCTAGCTACGTCTCGTTAGACTGTCTAGCTTTATACCTTAAACACCGGGCCTATAGACGATACGGAAGTTGAACTAAGAGAGGAACTTAGCCTACCTCGCCTAACGTCGATTAAGCTACTTCGTCGTTATAAAGTACTCTAGGTTCTTATGATCTATAAACACTTTGACCGGTTCGATAGTACTATTATCTGCTTCGTAGGCTAATTTAGGCCTCTACTCTTTAAACGCCTTGATAATAGCTAATAGCTCCTTATCGTAGATCTTATAGTTATACTCTTATAGACTTAACTTCTTAGAGTAAAACGCTACCGGGTATAGGACGCCTTCTTCGTTATATTAGGAGAGGACGCCGGCATTAACGAAATCCGAGGAGTCCGTTCTAACGACTATCTATCTCCCCGGTACGTAATGTACTAATATACCCGCTTTACTAAATGCTACCTTTAATACGTTAAACGCCTTCTAGTACTCTAGTGTCTAATCGATTCTTCTATTCTTATAGTTACTAGGGCTATCGGACTTAGTCAAGTTGGTTAGCGGCGATATAAGTCGCGAGAGCGCTTCGATAAACCGTCTATAGAAGTTAATAAAGCCTAGGAACGCTTATATATCCTTTAGGTTAGTTAGAGCCTCCTAGCTTTAGATACATTCTAGCTTGTCGGGGTCTATTTTAATGCCTTCTAGCGTAATAATTAGGCCTAGGTATTTGACTCTCTACTAATAGAATTCGTATTTGTTAATATCTACGGTTAACCCGGTATCGCGTAGTTTTATTAAAACCTTTGTTACGTACTCGATATACTCTTCGAGTATGTCGCTAAAAATCTAGTACATTATCTAGGTATACCGATACGAGGTCGTCGAGGTGTTCCTATAGCACACTATTAATATATAACTAAAACGATGCCGGGCCGTTATATAGACTAAACGGTAAGACTAGACATTCGTATACTCCGTACCGCGTAGCGAACGCTATTAGCTATTTATACCCCTTAGCAAAGCGAAGCTTATTAAAGGCTACGACGATATCTAGCTTTATAAAGTACTTCTTACTATATATCCTATTAAGGGTTTCCTAGATCAAAGGTATAGGGTACCTGTTCTTTATAGTTATTATATTTAGCCCTCGATAGTTAATATATACTCGGAGTCCTCCTACTAGCTTACGTACTACTAGAATAGGAGCTAGGGACTAGCTTGTCTTCTAACTAGCCTTACGGACTTTCCCTTCGCTCTCCTACTTAGTGACCTATTTCTTGACTGCTTTATTCTCTTACGGTACAAGCCTATAGGGTTTGCGGTAAGGAGGCTCTTATAGGCCGTCGGGCTTAATATAGATTTTATAGTTAATGCCCGGCCTATAAGGCGGGAGCCCTTTATAGTCTTTAGCTAAGAACGCGTCCGTAATATAATAGTACTCGGGCCGAAGCTTCTCCTTCGGGTTGTAGTTAAATTGCTTGTTTAGGAACTAATCAAGGTCGTTAGCTAATATTACGCTTAGCTGGTCGACGACGAGAATCACCTGTACGTGGTGTCGGCTACGAACCTCTCGTCTAGCTACGAGAGAGCCAAGTATTCTCACGCTGGAGCGTCGTGGGCGCGACGGGCGCGTAGCGTAGGCGAAGCCGCGGCGAACAGAGGACTACCAGCAAAACGGGTATGAAAACCATCCGACGAGCGTGTACTCGTGTCGGGAGCGAGTCCCTCTTCTTTCTACGTGTAAGAAGGGCGCGGAACCGTGGCCTATACGCTCGACAGGACACCTCTGGTATGAGTGCAGAATTTTCACCTCCGGAGACCGCAAACCGAGCGGGCTAAGCGACGAACATTGGACGAGCGGACTACAGAACAACAACTGAGCGGACTATGCAACGGCGTCGAGCGGACTACGAAACAATCTGGTGTTTGCCAGCGGGCAATGCGGTGGGTAGGTGGACACGCGACGAAGCCTGTAAGGGCCTGTTGAACACCCGGTATGGGAACGAGGGTTTTGCCTGAGGCACTGCCTGTCCCGCTACACAACGCACCTAGTCTGACATGGTAGATTGCGACGAGGAAAAGACGATAGCCTAAGCAAGGAAAAGACGGCTGTTAGGACGGGGAAAAGACGTACAATGCAAGTGGATTAGTTCTGTGATCGGGGAGGATCGAGGGCAGGGTGATAAGGAACTTCATATTGGTTAGTAGGTGGAAACGCAAGGAGTACGCTGCCCGGCGTGGTGTGTGCCCCGAGCAAACCTGCGAGGCATGGACGGCCGCTTTCTAGAGATAGGCTGCGGTAACGCGAAGGGCGTCAAAACCTGGGGCGTGGTGTACACTGGCAGCGACGGCTGACACTGTCTGTACAGCCCGAGAGGACGGATGCGCATGTCGGTCAATAGAGAGCACTAAAGGGCTTAGGCCTATGGAGGTGGATATTGGCTTAAGGAGCAAACAGGGAGGGAGGGCGTAGAGGGAAGCTTTTGCTCCGGGCTAACCTCTCGAAACGAGGCTACACGGTGGTGCTAGATGAGTGGGAAAGCGCGGTTAAGACTTGTCACCTTATCTCGTAGCTAGCTTGCTAAATACGATTCCTTCCTTGCTACAGACCGGATACCACCCGATAGCTTTTAAACAATCGACGACAGTGGTCCTACGCAAGCCGCAGAAGGAAGACTATACGCAGGTGAAGTCGTACCGCCCAATTGCGCTCCTTAACACTCTTGGGAAGGCGCTTGAGAAGCTGGTTGCAACGAGACTCTCCGAGGCGGCAGAGGAACACTCCCTACTCCCGGACACCCAGATGGGTGCGCGCCCACAGCGATCGACGCTATCCGCGATGGAACTTATCACCTCTCAGGTAAAGGCCATCTGGTATAAGAATAGGGACAAGGTGGCTTCCTTACTTAGCCTAGACATATCGGGAGCCTTCGACTACGTGTCACACCCGCGGCTTCTCTACATCCTAAGGTCGAAAGGACTCCCTGAGTGGCTTGTTAACTTCGTACGGTCCTACCTCTAAAACCGTAGTACGTCGATCCTGGTCGGCTAGTACAGAAGCCCATTTCAAGCAGTCCACACTGGAATCCCGCAAGGCTCAACGCTAGCACCTATTCTGTTCCTCTTCTTTATGGCGACGCTGCTCCCAGCCCTAGAATCCCGGAACACCGCTGCGAGCGGCTTCGTAGACGACACAAACATCCTAGCGTGGTCTTCCTCGACTGAGGAGAACTGTAGGCTACTAGAAGAGAAGCACAAGATCTGCGAGGACTGGGCTAGGAGGCACGGGGCTCGGTTTGCCCCAGAAAAGTACAATCTAATACACTTTACGCGCCGGCCACGGTTCCACAATATGCAAGCTTCTATCCAGATACAGGGGCACACGACTAACCCGGCAAATCAGCTCAGGATCCTCGGACTATGGGTGGACCCGGCGCTACGGTGGAGGAAGCACGTACAGGCAATATTACGGAAAGCTGAACAGAATATGGCATCATGCCAGAGGCTCACTGCGTCCACATGGGGGGCGGACTTCCGGCAGTCACGACTTCTATATACGGCTATTGTACGGCCAGTCCTTACCTATGGCAGCCAAGTGTGGTCCTTAGGCGAAAGGGCCTGCCCATCGAAGGGACTCGTCGCGCCGCTAGCGAAGATCCAAAACCAATGCCTAAGGAAGGTCACCGGGGCATATAAGTCGACACCAACGAGGATGCTTGAGCACGAGACCGCTATACCGCCGATCGACCTATACATCCAGGGACTACGGACCTCCTACTTAGGCAAGTCGGCACAGTACCCAGTACAGAAGGTCATCGCCAGTGCAGTCGCAAGGGCCCGCGAATCAGTACCAGCGCATAAGGGCATTCGACCCGGAAACGAGCCGAACTACCGGGCAAGGGACGAACAGCTAGCAACACAATGGGAAGGTGAGAAATCGTTTGTAGAGCAACTATGGAAAGAGAGGTGGAACAACCAGGTTGTAGGGCATAGTGGACGCCCCCAGCCAGCGGGACAACCTAAGGAATGGTCAGCTACAAAATCCGCGGTCAAGCACCCCCCGAAGCTCATCCACTACCGCCTTACGAGGGCACAGAGTAGCATAGCAACCCAACTGCGAAGCGAACACATCGGCCTCCAGGGGTACCTATCATGGAGGAAGGTCCCAGGATACACGAATACTAGCTGCCCCTGCGGCTATCGCTCCCAGAACGTACGGCACGCACTCCTCGTCTGTCCGAGGTGGTCGCTAGGAAGGGGGGAGTGGATGGTAAAGGCGAGGAACCGGACGATTGGGGCACTTCTTAACAACGCTGAAGACCTACGGCGCATTACGAACTGGATACTAGAGAAGGGCTGGCTAGAACAGTACCGCCTAGTAGGAGCAGTGCAGGAAGAGAGGACACGACGCAGCGCGACGAGACCGGCTAGGAGCGGGGGCTAACGGGGTAGTGACATGGACTACGTACGTTCAGAGGGAAAGCTAATCTAGACAAGGAGTAGTCGGGGGCGGGAAGGGTTTTCACCTATTCGGGTTTCCCTTTGTACATAACAATAGATATATACCTGCATAGGCCGGATAGGGTCCTAGAACAGGGGAATGACAAATCTATCTATTACGCTTAGCTTTAACTCGCCGTTACTATCCGTTTCGCTAGACTCGTTACTAGTAGGTAGAATATAGAAGTACTCGGCCCTAGGCCAGTACGTATACATCTCCTAAGCGTAACGACTAACGCCTTAATAGTCTACTTTCTTATCGTCGTCTATATATAAGGACGGAGCGACCATTGACGGAATTATCGATCTCTGCGCCAAAACACGACACATTCGAAAGCTCTTATCAAGGCCATTCTAACGATATAAAAAGCAGGCCACTGCCCCTAGGACTGAGGGAGTTCTACCCTATTTAATCTGGACAGCTTGAAGCTCTCTTCACCCTGTTTCTTCAGCTCTAAACGCCGCGGAGGTGCCTAGCTATATTAGGCAACTCCTAGGCAATAGTAGCCTAGGCTACGGTACTAACGGCGCCTACGGCCCTATAGGCGAAGCCCCCCTAAGACAACTAGTAGCAACTTATAGAGGACGCAAAAAGCATAGAAACTAACGATCAGCTCCCTTACCGGTCTCTATAGGTAATGATCACTTAGCTACGCACGGCGCTTATACTGTCGTATCACCGAGGGCAACAAGAAATGAGGACGACGTCCTAGGCGATTAGCAAGGCCACCCGGAATCAACACCCCTATAGCTAGGCATCGGTCGCGGCATCGATACTAGGCCCCCGCCTAACGTACGATGTAGTTACGATCCGCATTATAGCAAAGGAAGACTAGGCCGAAGTTGCGAAGCTATCGAACAAGGAGCTCGCCTAACGAATTAACTAACTAGGGGTGGTCGTAGTGAACCAACAGTCTAACGGCACTCTATAGATCTATACTAGCTCTGCTACTACTAGGAGGCACCTAGAGGCACAGCCACAGTAGGCATCTAAGGTTACGGCATTAGCGAAGGTCTTAACGAAACAATTCACGATCCTAGTCCACGACATGCCTAAGGAGTTTGACCTAACTAACTAGGGTCACCTACGCGCTCTCTAAGAGGACAACCCGGTCACTCTTAACTCTCTAATCTAGAAGGCGACTTGGCTCTATAGGAAATGGCTAGAAGGCAAGAAGGCCTCGGCGCTAATAGTATAGCTATAAGACGCGAAAGCGGCGGATCTAGCGATAGAACAAGGCCTGGTCTAGTGATATAGCCTCAAGACAGTAGAAAAGCACTCCTCATCCTTTCGTGTCCTCCAATGCTTTAAATGCTAACAGTATGGACACCAAACCTACACGTGCACAAACAAGCAGGCCTGCTCGAACTGTATAGGAGACCATATGTCTAGGGACTATATATCGACTACGAGACGGTGCGCGAACTGTCCGGGGCACCACCTATCGTATAGTGCGGAATGCCTATAGCGGAAACTAGCGAAAAACAAGGCAATCACAAATAGAACCGTCGCCCTAAGATTCTACGGCGACCGTAAGGCTAGCCCACACCGGAACCAACTAGCGGCGGTCGGGCACAAGCGCCCTAGGGCCGAGAACGATGTAAAGGATGCGCAGCCTAGGGCGTACGGGAGGCCACGTGCTCTACTAGCTACGGCGAGGGAATCTAACTAGGCCCGGCTCCCCTTTAGTACACAGCCGATAGGCGTAGACCAGGACGCACAGGGCAGTAGGACACAGGACGATATAGAGGAAATGATTGTCGATGCGGATGACTAGCCTCGACACGCTTAACATCATCTAGTATAACGTCAACTATAGCAAGGATATAGTCCAGAACCATTTCCTACACGAGGCGGACCCGCGCGTCCACCACGTCCTTGCAATCCAGGAGCTATAGATTAACCCGCACTATAAGAGACCAACGACCTATAAGTTACTAGGCTACACGACATGCCTACGAGGCGACGGCAGACCCCGTACGTGCTTCTATATCAGCAAGGACATACTAGAATCCGACTGGGAGGTAGTGTACTACGCAGACGAAGAAGGCGGGGGCGATATTACCTCCCTCCACGTGGGTAGCACCTAGATACACAACCTATATATGCAACCGCTAGCCTCGAGGTCTAGCCGCGACCTAGGGGTCTGCAGACACCTAGACAGTGCGCTTAAGAGACAAGGGTGCCACATCGTAGTAGGAGACTTCAACATACACCACCCTTCCTAGGAAAGCCTTATGCAGCCGCACCCTATAGCCGACGAAGTACTCGACTTGATAGCGAGCAACGCAATTGCCCTCAATACCCCGAAGGACCTAGGTACCTAGAAGAGAGGGGGACTCTAAGGCACGATCGACCTCTCCTAGATCTTAGATAGCTACTACCACACGGTAACCTACTGTGGGATCGAACATGAACTCGAGGCGTCGTCAGACCACATGCCAGTCAGGGCCTCTATTGCGACACAGATACAACGCACACTAGCGAGAACCCCTAAGCCAAACTGGGGAAAGGCCTACTGGGCCAACATCTAGGCGTACCTCGATAACTCTAAGAGGCTAGTCCAGATCGCGCAGTAGTAATACAACAGTAAAGACGAGATAGACGAAGCAGTCCAGGGGTTGACAGACGAAATAAGAAAAGCGACCTCACTTCACGTTCCGCTTGCCTAACTAACGACATAGTCCAAACTATACTGGACGCCGGAGTGCACTGCGGTAGTAAGAGAAGCAAGGAGAGCCCGCCGGGTGTGGACGAGCAGCTATAGCGAGGAGGCCTAGAACGTATATAGGGAGGCATGCTAACAGAAGAAAGCTATAATACGGAGGGAGAAAGCAGTCGGCTAGAGGGCCACAGTAGAAGAAATCGCCGGCAAGCTAGAGAGGATGTGGAAGCTAGCGAAATGGGCCCGACAGGACCCTACACAGGGCCCCTCCTTCTCTATCCTAGCGCTACAATCGCCTAGTGGCCCGGTTAGCGACCCCGAGGCTAAGGCGCGTCTACTGGCTAGCAAGTTCTTCCCACCCCTAGTCGAGGCTGATCTAAGCGATATAAACAGCTCTACTCCCCTAGCCCCTAGCATCGCGGTCTAACAGGAGGTGTCCGAGGGAGAAGTTACCGCTATGCTAAGGAAGTTGCCGGCGAAGAAAGCCCCGGGGCCGGATAGGATCCCAAACGAGCTACTAAAGAAGTGTAGAGATCAACTAGCCCTAGCAGTTACAGCGATCTTTAACGCCTGCCTATAGACCGGATACCACCCGATAGCTTTTAAACAATCGACGACAGTGGTCCTACGTAAGCCGTAGAAGGAAGACTATACGCAGGTGAAGTCGTACCGCCCAATTGCGCTCCTTAACACTCTTAGGAAGGCGCTTGAGAAGCTGGTTACAACGAGACTCTCCGAGGCGGCAGAGGAACACTCCCTACTCCCGGACACCCAGATGGGTGCGCGCCTACAGCGATCGACGCTATCCGCGATAGAACTTATCACCTCTTAGGTAAAGGCCATCTAGTATAAGAATAGGGACAAGGTGGCTTCCTTACTTAGCCTAGACATATCGGGAGCCTTCGACTACGTGTCACACCCGCGGCTTCTCTACATCCTAAGGTCGAAAGGACTCCCTGAGTGGCTTGTTAACTTCGTACGGTCCTACCTCTAAAACCGTAGTACGTCGATCCTGGTCGGCTAGTACAGAAGCCCATTTCAAGCAGTCTACACTAGAATCCCGTAAGGCTTAACGCTAGCACCTATTCTGTTCCTCTTCTTTATAGCGACGCTGCTCCCAGCCCTAGAATCCCAGAACACCGCTGCGAGCGGCTTCGTAGACGACATAAACATCCTAGCGTAGTCTTCCTCGACTGAGGAGAACTGTAGGCTACTAGAAGAGAAGCACAAGATCTGCGAGGACTGGGCTAGGAGGCACGGGGCTCGGTTTGCCCCAGAAAAGTACAATCTGATACACTTTACGCGCCGGCCACGGTTCCACAATATGCAAGCTTCTATCTAGATATAGGGGCACACGACTAACCCGGCAAATCAGCTTAGGATCCTCGGACTATAGGTGGACCCGGCGCTACGGTAGAGGAAGCACGTATAGGCAATATTACGGAAAGCTAAACAGAATATGGCATTATGCTAGAGGCTCACTGCGTCTATATAGGAGGGCGGACTTCCGGCAGTCACGACTTCTATATACGGCTATTATACGGCCAGTCCTTACCTAAAGCAGCCAAGTGTGGTCCTTAGGCGAGAGGGCCTGCCTATCGAAGGGACTCGTCGCGCCGCTAGCGAAGATCTAAAACTAATGCCTAAGGAAGGTTACCGGGGCATATAAGTCGGGTATTAGTAGTTTAGGGACTAAACTATTGTCGAAGTCTTCCTATAAAGATAGTAACTAAAGTAGTAGTCTAATCTAAGGGCCACTTCGCCGGTTTCCTAGAAGGTGTTAGAGTTATACTAGCTTAACTAAGGTAGGCCGAGGACGATCTCGTATTCGAGGTTAGTTACGTAGTACATTATTTACTCGTAATAATAACCGCCGATAATAACGTCGACTAAGGCTACGTATATAATACGCCTAGTACTTACCTTCCTATCGCCTAGTATTAAGTTCTTACTCTAAACTAGGGGTATTAGAGGGATGTTATGTTTACGTATATATTTCTAATCGAGAAAGAGAGAGGTTAAAGTAGAATCTAGTAGGCCTCGTGCCTTTCTATTCTATATCGTTATAGGTAGTACTATATAAGGGTATAGGTCGACGACGAGAGTCACCTATACGTAGTATAGGCTACGAACCTCTCGTCTAGCTACGAGAGAGCCAAGTATTCTTACGCTAGAGCGTCGTAGGCGCGACGGGCGCGTAACGTAGGCGAAGCCGCGGCGAATAGAGGACTACTAGCAAAACGGGTATAAAAACTATCCGACGAGCGTGTACTCGTGTCGGGAGCGAGTCCCTCTTCTTTCTACGTATAAGAAGGGCGCGGAACCGTGGCCTATACGCTCGATAGGACACCTCTAGTATAAGTACAGAATTTTTACCTCCGGAGACCGTAAACCGAGCGGGCTAAGCGACGAATATTAGACGAGCGGACTATAGAACAACAACTAAGCGGACTATATAACGGCGTCGAGCGGACTACGAAATAATCTAGTGTTTACTAGCGGGCAATGTAGTAGGTAGGTAGACACGCGACGAAGCCTATAAGGGCCTATTAAACACCCGGTATAGGAACGAGGGCTTTACCTAAGGCACTACCTATCCCGCTACACAACGCACCTAGTCTAATATAGTAGATTGCGACGAGGAAAAGACGATAGCCTAAGTAAGGAAAAGACGGCTATTAGGACGGGGAAAAGACGTATAATACAAGTAGATAAGTTCTATAATCGGGGAGGATCGAGGGTAGGGTAATAAGGAACTTTTTATTAGTTAGTAGGTAGAAACGTAAGGAGTACGCTACCCGGCGTAGTGTATGCCCCGAGCAAACCTACGAGGTATAGACGGCCGCTTTCTAGAGATAGGCTACGGTAACGTAAAGGGCGTCAAAACCTAGGGCGTAGTATATACTAGTAGCAACGGCTAACACTATCTATATAGCCCGAGAGGACGGATACGTATGTCGGTCAATAGAGAGTACTAAAGGGCTTAGGCCTATAGAGGTGGATATTGGCTTAAGGAGCAAATAGGGAGGGAGGGCGTAGAGGGAAGCTTTTGCTCCGGGCTAACCTCTCGAAACGAGGCTATACGGTAGTGCTAGATAAGTAGGAAAGCGCGGTTAAGACTTATTACCTTATCTCGTAGCTAGCTTACTAAATACGATTCCTTCCTTACCCTCGATATCGTAGGGGCCTTCGACAACGTCTTATACTAAAGGCTAATATATATCCTATAGTAGAAAGGCATTCCCTAGTAGGTAACGTCGTTCGTCTACTCCTTTCTCTAGGAACGGACGACATACCTAGTCCTAGGAAGGTACACGTCCGACCCGGTAAAGGTAGAGACTAGAATACCTTAGGGATCCACTCTCTCCCCTATCCTATTTCTAATATTTATGTCGGACCTAATCCCCCTACTCACCTCTCCGTAAACCTTAGTATCGGGGTTCGTAGACGATATAAACATCCTAGCTTAGTTAGACTCGACAGAAGAGAACTGTCGTCTCCTTAAAGATAGGTACAAGAAATACGAGGAGTAGGTAAAGAAGTATAGTACCCGCTTCGCCCCTAAAAAGTACCAACTTATACACTTTAGTAAAGCGAGAACATACTATAATATAAAGGCGGCGGTAAGAATCTAAGGCTACGAGACTAAGCTATTAGCGGAGCTACGAGTACTAGGGATCTAGCTCGACCCGAAGCTAAGCTAGAATGTATAGATTAAGAAAGCCTAGAGTCGAGCGCGAGTCAATAAAGCCTCGATAAAGAGGCTTACGGCATCTATATAGAGAGCAACATTCGATAAGGCAAGAGTAATGTATAAGGCGATCGTTAGACTAGCTATATTATACGGGGTATAGATTTGGGGAATAGGAGGCGTAGGTAAGCCGATCCCGAAACGGATAGAGCAACTCCTAAACAGGACATAGGTAGGCAACCTACGTAGGGTACTAGGCGTATATAAGATAACGTTAATAAGCACGGTAGAAATAGAGACAGGAATACTACTAATCGGCTAGTATATCCGGGGAATAAGAATTTAATACGCGGCAAAGACGATAGGTTACCTAGTATAAACTACGATCTAGGAGGTAAAGAATAAGATAGAAAGCCGCTACCGGAGAGGGGTAGGATATAGGACAAGCTAAAAAGAGGATGACCTTACTACCTTTACGGCCGTATAGACAAGCACCGAATGGCTAGCACGAAAGGAGGAGGAGCGTAGGACTCGCTAGGCCGGCGGGAGCAAGGCTAAGACCTAAAGCCTAGCGGAATAGATAGCGAGCTACCTATAGGAGTAGGACTAGAAAAGTAAGCCCCCTAAGACAATAGGCCCGATAGCGCTCCGAGCCTTCCGGAGACATAATTACTAGCTATATAGGGACCTAATAAGGGCCGAAGCAAGTATAGCGATCCAAATCAGGTCCGAATATATTGGATTAAGGGCCTACCTATTTAGGAGACGCGTACTAGATATCTATAGCCTAGCCTACTAGTATAGCTACCTATCGTAAAACCTAGAACATATACTACTAAGATGCCCGTAGTAGGTGAGAGGTAGGGGAAATTAGAGGCACTAAGCGGGAAGGAGAGACTATAAGTCAATTATTAGGGACAAAGGCAATATTCGCCGAATCTCTCGGTAGATACTATAGTAGGGATACCTCTAGTAGTTTAGCCTCGCGAGCGAGACGGAGGAGTAGATAGATAAGAGGCGGAAGCGAGGGGGGTTATAGATAGGGTAGTCATTAGGGCAGGCCTATAACACTAGCGTACCCCTAATAAGGGAAATTTAAGACTATAACGAGGAGGAAAAGACAGGCGGGAAGGAGGAGGGGTTTTCACTAACACGGTTTCCCCTCTATATACACAAAAACAAGATAGTATAGCTATATAGGCCAAAGGGCACTATAACAGCTTAATGAAATATCTATCTATCTATATAAGGGTATATATCCGGTAACTATAGTTCTAATATATAGGCCGATATCTTAAGTTCTCCGCTATAGTCCGTCTCTTATATTCTATACCTCTCGATCTTATACTCTTTCTAATTCTTGTTCTAACTACTATCTACTACACTTAGGTAGTGGCCCCGGCATTTCCCTACTCGGTAGTAAGGGCGCTTAAGTTCGGAGTCGCGTTACGTAGTCGAGGTAGGCGGTAGTCGCCGTCGTAGCCGTATATCCCGTACTCGGGGTTACTAGTAATATATAGTCCGGTACGGTAACGAAAGTACTTACCCTACTTCTTTAGATCTTTACGACCCTCGCGGTTAAGCGGTAGTAGATTCTAAAGGTGTACTAGTAAGTCTTCCTTCTTCTTAATACCTAAGTACTATAGTAGGCGCTATACGATCGCGCCGGTCGCGCTAGCTACGGTAGCTATAGTAGTTATTACGTTACTAGTAGGGCCTAGGTTTTAGTTACCTCCTCCGCCGCTACTATAAGGGCGGTTATTATCCTACTAAGGGTATAGCTACTCGGTCTCGTAGAAGGTCTCGTCTAACTCGGTATACTCCTTAATAATATTATATATACTGTTTAGGTAACGGTTAACCTCTTAGTCGCCGAATATCTTAACGAAGTACTTACGGTTTAGGCGGTTATAGAAAAGTATTAGCTCGGTATTATCCCCCTAGTCTATCTAGGTACGTAACTTCGAGTAACGTACGAAGAATGCGATAAAGGATTCCTTCTACTACTACTTATAGGTTATAATATCGACTATAGCCTTTATAGCTTCGTTCCGGGTACCGTACTATCGAGTTATCTAGTCTAGTAGCTCCTCGCCGGTACTAAACTCGTTATATAACTAATGTCCTAGGATAGAGATACGTAGCTTAATAGTAGTCTAGACTTTACTATTAGTCTATCTATATAGGAAGCGGAGGGCATCCTACTTAGTACGGAAGGTCGCTACTATAAGCTTTAGTAGGATACTCGTATACTAACTATCGAAAGATAGGTCGGCATCGTTCTCGAACTTCTTAGGATCTAGTACTCCCTTACCGATCTCTATACTACGCTCTAAGGTACGGTCGATATTAATAAGACGCTCGGCAAGGTCTACTAGCGGTGTCTATATACGGTTAGTACGTCCTCCTCTAGTACGTACCGTCTCTTAGCGCTAGTTACGGCGGCGATTGTCGCGGCCTCGATCCTTGTCCTTATCGCTACGGCCTAGGCCGTCATTATTATCGTTATCTCTACTACTACCCCTACCGCCCCCGGTAGCGGCTTTACGATATATACGCTAAAGCTTCTCGAGGAAGGTCTCTCGCGGGTAAGAGCGCGAGCGTAACGGACTACGGCCTCGACGCCTATTACTATTAGTAGTATTGTCCTCTATAGCTTAGAGTCGAGTCTTTAAGTTATCGATCTCCTTCTATAACGCCTAGTTTATACTCTTAGTATCTTATGCCTTCTTCTTAGCCTCTTATACCTTCTTCTTCTCCTTTTCGCTAAGATCGTAAAATTGCTTATATAGATTATTAGCTTACTTATACTTATCCTAGACCTCCTTTATCTTAGCTAGGTCTAGTACGTTCTTAAGATCCTATACTATCTTCTATAATACGGACTTCTCGGTTCTAAGTATCTAATAGATACGGTCGTATTCGGCGTAGAGGTTACGGTACTAGTCGTTCTAGAGGGCGTTTATACGTTATAAGACGTCGACTTACTCGGTAGCGGTCTAAGCGGTATTAAATCCTCGTAGGATAAAGTCGTATAAAGTCTTAGGATAGTCTCGGACTAACTCGGCGAGGTCGTTCGCGTCGACGTTCTAGAAATCGCTAGCGGCGATATATTCGGCTTCGTCGAGGGAGTAGTAAATAGGTAGTATGTCGTCGCTACCCTTCTCCTAGTACTCCTTAAGCTCGTAGAGTTCTATAAAGTTAATAGCGCCTCTCTATTCCCTATCGAGTACCTTCTCCTATACTATATCTAACTCCTACTAAAGAGCGACGCCGGTATTAATCGTAATACGCCGGTCGTTATCTTAAGTCTAGGGCTATAGAAAAGATAAGAGATCTAGGAAAAGAGATATACGCTTACCTAAGGGCTTTACCGGTAGTAGTATACCGTTCTAGGTCTATAAGTCCTACTGACTCGTTATAGTACAGTTATTAACGCGACCTGTCGCTATCGCTAAGGTCTTCGCGGCGTTCACTTCCCTAGGTATCTACGTACTTAGCGCCTTACCGTGTTCTACTACCCGCTCGTAGTCGCGTGTTCTTTAGTTCTATAACTCTATTTCTATTATTACGCGTCCCTTACCTAAATCCGTAATCTAGGTAGGGAGGTAGAACAAACTATAAGGGCGCGCGTACTATAGGGTCCGAGAGAGATAGTTATTATTCTACGAAGCTACGAAAGAGGAGCGCGAGGCGCGGCGAAGTTATAAAGTAAAGCTAAGCCGCGCTAACCCGATACGGAAGGTCCGTAGTTTAGCCGGGCCGACGTAGCTATAGTAAGGGGTCACGGGCTGCCTATAATAACGACCCTCGTATCCTAGTACCTAAAGACTACCTAAGACTTCGTACTATAGGTAGTAAATATAGCGATTAGTAAAGGTAGACAACTCGATATAATAGAGCGAGCTAATAACCTCTAGAACACCTAGTATACTACGCTATATACCGAGTATAACCGTATCTATAAGATACTACGAAGCGAGGAGGCTATAATAGATAGATAGATTTGTTATTCCCCTATTCTAGGACCCTATTCGGCCTATATAGGTATATATCTATTGTTATATATAAAGGGAAATCCGAATAGGTAAAAACCCTTCCCGCTCCCGACTACTCCTTATCTAGATTAGCTTTCCCTCTAAACGTACGTAGTCTATATTACTACCCCGTTAGCCCCCGCTCCTAGCCGGTCTCGTCGCGCTACGTCGTATCCTCTCTTCCTATACTACTCCTACTAGGCGGTACTATTCTAGCTAGCCCTTCTCTAGTATCTAGTTCGTAATACGCCGTAGGTCCTTAGCGTTATTAAGAAGTGCCCTAATCGTCCGGTTCCTCGCCTTTACTATCTACTCCCCCCTTCCTAGCGACCACCTCGGATAGACGAGGAGTACGTACCGTACGTTCTAGGAGCGATAGCCGTAGGGGCAGCTAGTATTCTTATATCCTAGAACCTTCCTCTATAATAGGTACCCCTAGAGGCCGATGTGTTCGCTTCGTAGTTAGGTTACTATACTACTATATACCCTCGTAAGGCGGTAGTAGATAAGCTTCGGGGGGTACTTGACCGCGGATTTTGTAGCTAACTATTCCTTAGGTTGTCCCGCTAGCTAAGGGCGTCTACTATGCCCTACAACCTGGTTGTTCTACCTCTCTTTCTATAGTTGCTCTATAAACAATTCTTACCTTCCTATTATATTACTAGCTATTCGTCCCTTACCCGGTAGTTCGGCTCGTTTCCGGGTCGAATGCCCTTATACGCTAGTACTAATTCGCGGGCCCTTACGACTATACTAGCGATGACCTTCTATACTAGGTACTATACCGACTTACCTAAGTAAGAGGTCCGTAGTCCCTAGATATATAGGTCGATCGGCGGTATAGCGGTCTCGTACTTAAGTATCCTCGTTAGTATCGACTTATATACCCCGGTAACCTTCCTTAGGCATTGGTTTTAGATCTTCGCTAGCGGCGCGACGAGTCCCTTCGATAGGTAGGCCCTCTCGCCTAAGGACTACACTTGGCTACTATAGGTAAGGACTAGCCGTATAATAGCCGTATATAGAAGTCGTGACTACCGGAAGTCCGCCCCCTATATAGACGTAGTAAGCCTCTAGTATAATGCTATATTCTGTTTAGCTTTCCGTAATATTGCCTATACGTACTTCCTCTACCGTAGCGCCGGGTCTACCTATAGTCCGAGGATCCTAAGCTAATTTGCCGGGTTAGTCGTATGCCCCTATATCTAGATAGAAGCTTGTATATTATAGAACCGTAGCCGGCGCGTAAAGTGTATTAGATTGTACTTTTCTAGGGCAAACCGAGCCCCGTGCCTCCTAGCCTAGTCCTCGTGAATCTTATACTTCTCTTCTAGTAGCCTATAGTTCTCCTTAGTCGAGGAAGACTACGCTAGGACATTTGTGTCGTCTACGAAGCCGCTCGTAGCGGTGTTCTGGGATTCTAGGGCTAGGAGTAGCGTCGCTATAAAGAAGAGGAATAGAATAGGTACTAGCGGTAAGCCTTACGGGATTCTAGTATAGACTGCTTGAAATAGGCTTCTATACTAGCCGACTAGGATCGACGTACTACGGTTTTAGAGGTAGGACCGTACGAAGTTAACAAGCCACTTAGGGAGTCCTTTCGACCTTAGGATATAGAGTAGCCGCGGGTATAATACGTAGTCGAAGGCTCCCGATATGTCTAGGCTAAGTAAGGAAGCCACCTTGTCCCTATTCTTATACTAGATAGCCTTTACCTAAGAGGTGATAAGTTCTATCGCGGATAGCGTCGATCGCTATAGGCGCGTACCTATCTAGGTATCCGGGAGTAGGGAGTGTTCCTCTACCGCCTCGGAGAGTCTCGTTATAACTAGCTTCTTAAGCGCCTTCCTAAGAGTATTAAGGAGCGTAATTAGGCGGTACGACTTTACCTACGTATAGTCTTCCTTTTACGGCCTACGTAGGACTACTATCGTTAATTATTTAAATACTATCGGGTAGTATCCGGTCTATAGGCAGGCGTTAAAGATCGCTACGACTACTAGGGCTAGTTGATCTCTATACTTCTTTAGTAGTTCGTTTAGGATCCTATCCGGCCCCGGGGCTTTCTTCGCCGGTAACTTCCTTAGTATAGCGGCAACTTCTCCCTCGGACACCTCCTATTAGACCGCGATACTAGGCGCTAGGGGAGTAGAGCTGTTTATGTCGCTTAGATTAGCCTCGACTAGGGGCGGGAAGAACTTGCTAGCTATTAGACGCGCCTTAGCCTCGGGGTCGCTAACCGGGCTACTAGGCGATCATAGCGCTAGGATAGAGAAGAAGAGGCCCTATATAGCGTCCTATCGGGCCTATTTCGCTAGCTTCTATATCCTCGCTAGCTTACCGGCGATTTCTTCTACTATAGCCCTCTAGCCGACTACTTTCTCCCTCCGTATTATAGCTTTCTTCTATTAGTATACCTCTCTATATACGTTCTAGGCCTCCTCGCTATAGCTACTCGTCTATATCCGGCGGGCTCTCCTTACTTCTCTTACTACCGTAGTATACTTCGGCGTCTAGTATAGTTTAGACTATATCGTTAGTTAGGTAAGCGGAACGTAAAGTAAGGTCGCTTTTCTTATTTCGTCTATTAACCCCTAGACTACTTCGTCTATCTCGTCTTTACTGTTGTATTACTACTACGCGATCTAGACTAGCCTCTTAGAGTTATCGAGGTACGCCTAGATATTAGCCTAGTAGGCCTTTCCCTAGTTTAGCTTAGGGGTTCTCGCTAGTATACGTTGTATCTATGTCGTAATAGAGGTCCTAACTAGTATATAGTCTAACGACGCCTCGAGTTTATATTCGATCCTATAGTAGGTTACCGTATAGTAGTAGCTATCTAAGATCTAGGAGAGGTCGATCGTGCCTTAGAGTCCCCCTCTCTTCTAGGTACCTAGGTCCTTCGGGGTATTAAGGGCAATTGCGTTACTCGCTATTAAGTCGAGTACTTCGTCGGCTATAGGGTACGGCTATATAAGGCTTTCCTAGGAAGGGTAGTATATATTAAAGTCTCCTACTACGATATAGGACCCTTGTCTCTTAAGCGCACTGTCTAGGTGTCTATAGACCCCTAGGTCGCTACTAGACCTCGAGGCTAGCGGTTATATATATAGGTTGTGTATCTAGGTACTACCTACGTAGAGGGAGGTAATATCACCCCCGCCTTCTTCGTCTACGTAGTACACTACCTCCTAGTCGGATTCTAGTATGTCCTTACTAATATAGAAGTACGTACGGGGTCTAGCGTCGCCTCGTAGGTATATCGTATAGCCTAGTAACTTATAGGTCGTTAGTCTCTTATAGTACGGGTTAATCTATAGCTCCTAGATTACTAGGACGTAGTAGACGTACGGGTCCGCCTCGTATAGGAAATAGTTCTAGACTATATCCTTACTATAGTTAACGTTATACTAGATAATACTAAGCGTATCGAGGCTAGTTATCGTTATCGACAATTATTTCCTCTATAATATCCTATGTCCTACTATCTTATACGTCCTAGTCTACGCCTATCGGCTATATACTAAAGGGGAGCCGGGCCTAGTTAGATTCCCTCGCCGTAGCTAGTAGAGTACGTAGCCTCCCGTACGCCCTAGGTTGCGCACCCTTTATATCGTTCTCGGCCCTAGGGCGCTTATACCCGACCGCCGCTAGTTGGTTCCGGTATAGGCTAGCCTTACGGTCGCCGTAGAATCTTAGGGCGACGGTTCTGTTTGTGATTGCCTTGTTTTTCGCTAGTTTCCGCTATAGGCATTCCGCGCTATACGATAGGTAGTACCCCGGACAGTTCGCGTACCGTCTCGTAGTCGATATATAGTCCCTAGATATATAGTCTCCTATATAGTTCGAGTAGGCCTGCTTGTTTATACACGTGTAGGTTTAGTGTCTATACTATTAGCATTTGAAGCATTAGAGGACACGAAAGGATAGGGAGTGCTTTTCTACTATCTTGAGGCTATATTGCTAGACTAGGCCTTGTTCTATCGCTAGATCCGCCGCGTTCGCGTCTTATAGCTATACGATTAGCGCCGAGGCCTTCTTCCCTTCTAGCCATTTCCTATAGAGCTAAATCGCCTTCTAGATTAGAGAGTTAAGAGTGACCGGGTTGTCCTCTTAGAGAGTACGTAGGTAACCTTAGTTAGTTAGGTCGGACTCCTTAGGTATACCGTAGACTAAGATCGTAAATTGCTTCGTTAAGACCTTCGCTAATACCGTAACCTTAGATATCTACTCTAGCTATACCTCTAGGTACCTCCTAGTAGTAGTAGAGCTAGTATAGATCTGTAGAGTACCGTTAGACTATTGGTTTACTACGACTACCCCTAGTTAATTAATTCGTTAGGCGAGCTCCTTATTCGATAGCTTCGTAACTTCGGCCTAGTCTTCCTTTACTATAATACGGATCGTAACTATATCGTACGTTAGGCGGGGGCCTAGTATCGATACCGCGACCGATACCTAGCTATAGGGGTATCGATTCCGGGTAGCCTTATTAATCGCCTAAGACGTCGTCCTTATTTCTTATTACCCTCGGTAATACGATAGTACTAGCGCCGTACGTAGCTAAGTAATCATTACCTATAGAGACTAGTATAGGAGCTAGTTATTAGTTTCTATACTTTTTACGTCCTCTATAAGTTGCTACTAGTTGTCTTAGGGGAGCTTTACCTATAGAGCCGTAGGCGCCGGTAGTACTATAGCGTAGGCTACTATTACCTAGGAGTTACCTAATATAGCTAGGTACCTCCGCGGCGTTTAGAGCTAAAGAAATAGGGTTAAGAGAACTTTAAGCTATCTAAATTAAATAAGGTAGAACTCCCTTAATTCTAGGGGTAGTAGCCTACTTTATAGATCGTTAGAATAGCCTTAATAAGGGCTTTCGAATATGTCGTATTTTAAGCTAGATAATAGTAACGACTCCGATCTATTATCTAATAAGTTAGAGGAGGCCTTAGAGTCGGATCTTCGTTATTAAATATAAGAAAGGGACGGTAAACTCCTCGGACGGCCTCTCGCGAAGACTAGACTACTTTAAGGGGTTTAAGGATACTACGAAGAGAAACGAGCTACGGAGCCTACTACTACTCCTATAGTAAAAGTTAAGGGGCGCCTAGAGGGACCCTAAAGCCCCTATAAAGGCACCTAAAGGGTATCCGGTAGGCGGTAACGAGGATACAGAGCCCTCGTATACGCCTTAGCTAGAGGGCGATTAGTAGGATCGGCTAATACTCGCGAGCTTACTCCTCTAGGATAAGCGGTAAGACTCTATAGTAGACTCTCTCGACGCTATTAACGGCCTATACCCTACTAGGGTAGGACCTTTAGCTAGTATAGGGATACGTAATATCCTAGTACCTCGCTTACTCGTTATTATAGTAGCGAAGGGCGAAACGGTATAGGTAGTAGAGCCGCCGGAATCGCTTATTAACTTCCTTCGGGAGGTTTAGTAGAGGGACGCTTTCGTTAAAGATATTCGAGCCGGGGTTATACCTATAGCCGGAGATAGTAACGGAGAGATACCTAAAGAGTCCTCCGAAGGTACTAAATAGGTACCTAGAAAGCCTAGTAGAGGGCTAGAATAGAAATTCGATAATAAAGGCCTCCTAAGGTATAATAGGCGAGTTTACGTCCTAAGTGTTCCCGTATTAACGGTAGGAGATCCTTCGGCGGAATTATGACGACCCTGTTACTAGCTACTACGGTAAGCTAAGAACGAGATAGGTTATCGCCGCTAAGTACTACTAGCCCGGTATTACTAAAGATATTTACGAATACGTTACCAAATATAACGTCTACTAGAGGGCGAAGATAAAGTACTATAAGCTATTCGGTAAACTTTAGTCGTTATAAGTACTAACGATACCTTAGAAGAGCCTATTAATAGACTTTATAACAGGATTACTACCTTTAGTAGGGTTTAGCGGTAAGGTATACGACTCGGTCATCGTTATTATTAACCGCTTCTCTAAGATAGTACGGTACCTACTAATAACTAAGGACATTAACGCTATTAAATTAGCGGACTTATTCTATAGGGAGGTAGTTTATAATACCGGCCTACCGGACAAACTCGTCTCGAATAGAGGCTCGGTATTTACTAGCGCCTACTAGAGCTCGTTCTACTACTACTTAGCGGTAAAGAAGCGACTTAGTACTATATTCTACCCGTAGTCGGATAGTTAGACTAAGCGTATAAACTAATAGTTAGAGAATTACCTACGTATCTACTATAATTAGGACTAAGATAATTAGGTAAGGCTATTATATATAGCAGCCTTTACTTATAATAGTAAGCTCTATATAGGACTAGACGGTAAATCCTCGATCGAGATTAGCTATAGTATCTCTCCGAACGTACCTAATAGCGTACGCCTCGCTACGACGAGAGAATACCTACCTAGAGTAGGGGAGGAAGGTGCCTAGAAGGTACCTAGCCGGACTAGGAAGCTTACTAAGGAGGCCTACGTATAGTCGCTAGTAAGGTAAGAGGAGTTCGACTCCGCTAGGTAATCCCTTAAATATATATAGCTACTATAGTAGCGCTATTATAACTATACGGTTAAAGAATAGTACTTCGATATTAGAGATAAGGTCCTACTCTTAGTAAGGAACATCTATACTAAGAGACCGTATAAGAAGCTTAAGAATAAGTACTTAGGGCTATTTACGATTACCGAGAGAATCGGTACCTAGACGTATAGGCTTAATCTTCCGCTATCTCTTAAGAGGCTATATAATATGTTCTACGTCTCCCTCCTAGAGGGGTATAAGGCACGGGAATGGTACTAACTACCCCCCGTTAAGGAGCTTACTAAGAGGGAGTAGGAAGAATAGGAGATCGATAAGATCGTAATATATAGATAGATAGATAGATTATTTATTCGCCTGTTTTAGTACCCTATAGCCTATATAGGTCTCTCGCTATTTAGGTCTATTTATATAGGTAGGAAACCCGATTAACGGATAAAAACCTCCTCGTCTTTACCCTCCTCGTTCTTTCCTATCTTGTCCTTTCGTTCTCCTTCCTTTAGGGTACGCTAGTATTATAGTTATTACCCTATAACTACCTTGCCCGTAACCCTAGTGATGTCCTCCTCTCGATTCCCTTTCTCCCTTCTGTTTCCCCGGCTCTTCTCTCTCTCTCCCTCCTCTCTATCCACCTTTCCGTTTCTACTACTAGGGAGAATTGCTCTAGGTAGTCCTCGTTAAGGATCTATCTTGTTACTCTCCTTATATCTTGTCTGTCCTAGATGATAGCCTAGTATTACCTATCTCTTGCCTTCGCCCTCTACTAGCTTCTCCCTTTTACCTACTTAGTACAGTTTAGTACTATGTGCTCCGGGTTTTAGGATAGGTAGCTATAGGGGCAACGTTTAGAATCGTATCCTAGGACTCTTCTTTAGTATAAGTATGCTCTTAGCCCAATGTACTTAGAGCGAATCGAGATAGCTATACTTGCTTCCGCCCTCTTTAGGTCTTTATAGATAAGGTAGTTATACCTCCCGAAGGTCCTAGCCGCTAGTAGGGCTCCTAGCCTTACCGGTTTTTAGTTCTAACGCGTTTCCTATAGGTGACCTACGATCCTTTCTACTTGACTTTGCTTCTTTTTCCCTTTGTCCCCTATATTAGCTTGCTCCCTTAGAGCTTCTCTCTGTTCAAGGGCTACTAGGATTTCCTATGATGTTTTTAGGTCTGCTTCCTTCTATAGGATTATATATAGCCGGTTAGGTCTTCTCCTCCTCTCCTACTAGGTTCTTATCCTTTAAGTAGCTACTTAGATAGTTCCCTAGGCTAGGTATACTAATGTCTTCTCTACGTATAAACACCTTATGCCCTAGAGGTACTCCCTAATAGGGGCTATACCTAATTCCATTTCTATTGTCCTATAAGGGGTTGACTTATATGCCCCTAGTACTCTCTTTAGGTAGGCTACCTACGCTCTATTAAGGGGGTCCTCAATTCTCTTCGGGATGTGTTTTTCCGCTACCTAAATTGCTACTCTATATAGCATTACGGGCTTGATAATAGCCTTGTATATAGATAGATAGATTTGTCATTCCCCTGTTCTAGGACCCTATCCGGCCTATATAGGTATATATCTATTGTTATATACAAAGGGAAACCCGAATAGGTGAAAACCCTTCCCGCCCCCGACTACTCCTTATCTAGTTTAGCTTTCCCTCTGAACGTACGTAGTCTATGTCACTACCCCGTTAGCCCCCGCTCCTAGCCGGTCTCGTCGCGCTACGTCGTGTCCTCTCTTCCTATACTACTCCTACTAGGCGGTACTGTTCTAGCTAGCCCTTCTCTAGTATCTAGTTCGTAATACGCCGTAGGTCCTTAGCGTTGTTAAGAAGTACCCTAATCGTCCGGTTCCTCGCCTTTACTATCTACTCCCCCCTTCCTAGCGACCACCTCGGATAGACGAGGAGTACGTACCGTACGTTCTAGGAGCGATAGCCGTAGGGGTAGCTAGTATTCGTATATCCTAGAACCTTCCTCTATAATAGGTACCCCTAGAGGCCGATGTGTTCGCTTCGTAGTTAGGTTGCTATACTACTCTATACCCTCGTAAGGCGGTAGTAGATAAGCTTCGGGGGGTGCTTGACCGCGGATTTTGTAGCTGACTATTCCTTAGGTTGTCCCGCTAGCTAAGGGCGTCTACTATGCCCTACAACCTGGTTGTTCTACCTCTCTTTCTATAGTTGCTCTATAAACGATTTCTTACCTTCCTATTATATTACTAGCTATTCGTCCCTTACCCTATAGTTCGGCTCGTTTCCGGGTCGAATGCCCCTATACGCTAGTACTGATTCGCAGGCCCTTACGACTATACTAGCGATGACCTTCTATACTAGGTACTATGCCGACTTGCCTAAGTAGGAGGTCCGTAGTCCCTAGATATATAGGTCGATCGGCGGTATAGCGGTCTCGTGCTTAAGTATCCTCGTTAGTATCGACTTATATACCCCGGTGACCTTCCTTAGGCATTAGTTTTAGATCTTCGCTAGCGGCGCGACGAGTCCCTTCGATAGGTAGGCCCTCTCGCCTAAGGACTATACTTAGCTACTATAGGTAAGGACTGGCCGTATAATAGCCGTATATAGAAGTCGTGACTACCGGAAGTCCGCCCCCTATATAGACGTAGTGAGCCTCTAGTATAATGCTATATTCTGTTTAGCTTTCCGTAATATTGCCTATACGTGCTTCCTCTACCGTAGCGCCGGGTCTACCTATAGTCCGAGGATCCTAAGCTAATTTGCCGGGTTAGTCGTGTGCCCCTGTATCTAGATAGAAGCTTATATATTATAGAACCGTAGCCGGCGCGTAAAGTGTATCAGATTGTACTTTTTTAGGGCAAACCGAGCCCCGTACCTCCTAGCCTAGTCCTCGTAGATCTTGTGCTTCTCTTCTAGTAGCCTACAGTTCTCCTTAGTCGAGGGAGACTACGCTAGGATGTTTATGTCGTCTACGAAGCCGCTCGTAGCGGTGTTCTAGGATTCTAGGGCTAGGAGTAGCGTCGCTATAAAGAAGAGGAATAGAATAGGTACTAGCGTTAAGCCTTACGGGATTCTAGTATAGACTACTTGAAATGGGCTTCTATACTAGCCGACTAGGATCGACGTACTACGGTTTTGGAGGTAGGACCGTACGAAGTTAACAAGCCACTTAGGGAGTCCCTTCGACCTTAGGATATAGTGTAGCCGCGGGTATAATACGTAGTCGAAGGCTCCCGATATGTCTAGGCTAAGTAAGGAAGCCACCTTGTCCCTATTCTTATACTAGATAGCCTTTACCTAAGAGGTGATAAGTTCTATCGCGGATAGCGTCGATCGCTATAGGCGCGTACCTGTCTAGGTGTCCGGGAGTAGGGAGTGTTCCTCTACCGCCTCGGAGAGTCTCGTTATAACTAGCTTCTTAAGCGCCTTCCTAAGAGTATTAAGGAGCGCAATTAGGCGGTACGACTTTACCTACGTATAGTCTTCCTTTTACGGCTTACGTAGGACTACTGTCGTCGATTGTTTAAAAGCTATCGGGTAGTATCCGGTCTATAGGTAGGCGTTGAAGATCGCTATAGCTACTAGAGCTAGTTAATCTCTATACTTCTTTAGTAGCTCGTTTAGGATCCTATCCGGCCCCGGGGCTTTCTTCGCCGGCAACTTCCTTAGTATAGCGGCAACTTCTCCCTCGGACACCTCCTATTAGACCGCGATACTAGGCGCTAGGGGAGTAGAGCTGTTTATATCGCTTAGATTAGCCTCGACTAGGGGCGGGAAGAACTTACTAGCTAGTAGACGCGCCTTGGCCTCGGGGTCGCTAACCGAGCCACTAGGCGATCATAGCGCTAGGATAGAGAAGAAGGGGCCCTATATAGCGTCCTATCGGGCCTATTTCGCTAGCTTCTACATCCTCTCTAGCTTGCCGGCGATTTCTTCTACTATAGCCCTCTAGCCGACTACTTTCTCCCTTCGTATTATAGCTTTCTTCTATTAGTATACCTCCTTATATACGTTCTAGGCCTCCTCGCTATAGCTGCTCGTCTATACCTAGCGGGCTCTCCTTACTTCTCTTACTACCGTAGTGCACTCCGGCGTCTAGTATAGTTTAGACTATATCGTTAGTTAGGCAAGCGGAACGTGAAGTAAGGTCGCTTTTCTTATTTCGTCTATCAACCCCTAGACTGCTTCGTCTATCTCGTCTTTACTGTTATATTACTACTACGCGATCTAGACTAGCCTCTTAGAGTCATCGAGGTACGCCTAGATGTTGGCCTAGTAGGCCTTTCCCTAGTTTAGCTTAGGGGTTCTCGCTAGTATACGTTATGTCTATATCGTAATAGAGGTTCTGACTAGCATATAGTCTAACGACGCCTCGAGTTTATGTTCGATCCTATAGTAGGTTACCTTGTAGTAGTAGCTATCTGAGATCTAGGAGAGGTCGATCGTGCCTTAGAGTCCCCCTCTCTTCTAGGTGCCTAGGTCCTTCGGGGTATTAAGGGCAATTGCGTTGCTCGCTATTAAGTCGAGTACTTCGTCGGCTATAGGGTGCGGCTACATAAGGCTTTCCTAGGAAGGGTAGTGTATATTAAAGTCTCCTACTACGATATAGCACCCTTGTCTCTTAAGCGCACTGTCTAGGTGTCTATAGACCCCTAGGTCGCGGCTAGACCTCGAGGCTAGCGGTTGTATATATAGGTTATATATCTAGGTGCTACCTACGTAGAGGGAGGTAATATCGCCCCCGCCTTCTTCGTCTACGTAGTACACTACCTCCTAGTCGGATTCTAGTATGTCCTTACTGACATAGAAGCACGTACGGGGTCTGCCGTCGCCTCGTAGGCATATCGTATAGCCTAGTAACTTATAGTTCGTTAGTCTCTTATAGTGCGGGTTAATCTATAGCTCCTAGATTATAAGGACGTAGTAGACGCGCGGGTCCGCCTCGTATAGGAAATGGTTCTAGACTATATCCTTGCTATAGTTGACGTTATACTAGATAATGCTAAGCGTATCGAGGCTAGTCATCGGTATCGACAATCATTTCCTCTATATCGTCCTATGTCCTACTGCCCTATACGTCCTAGTCTACGCCTATCGGCTATGTACTAAAGGGGAGCCGGGCCTAGTTAGATTCCCTCGCCGTAGCTAGTAGAGCACGTGGCCTCCCGTACGCCCTAGGTTACGCATCCTTTATATCGTTCTCGGCCCTAGGGCGCCTATACCCGACCGCCGCTAGTTAGTTCCGGTATAGGCTAGCCTTACGGTCGCCGTAGAATCTTAGGGCGACGGTTCTGTTTGTGATTGCCTTGTTTTTCGCTAGTTTCCGCTATAGGCATTCCGTACTATACGATAGGTAGTGCCCCGGACAGTTCGCGTACCGTCTCGTAGTCGATATATAGTCCCTAGATATATAGTCTTCTATATAGTTCGAGTAGGCCTACTTATTTATACACGTATAGGTTTAGTGTCTATACTATTAGCATTTGAAGCATTAGAGGACACGAAAGGATAAGGAGTGCTTTTCTACTATCTTAAGGCTATATTGCTAGACTAGGCCTTGTTCTATCGCTAGATCCGCCGCTTTCGCGTCTTATAGCTATACTATTAGCGCCGAGGCCTTCTTGCCTTCTAGCCATTTCCTATAGAGCCAAGTCGCCTTCTGGATTAGAGAGTTAAGAGTGACCGGGTTGTCCTCTTAGAGAGCGCGTAGGTGACCCTAGTTAGTTAGGTCAAACTCCTTAGGTATGTCGTAGACTAGGATCGTGAATTGTTTCGTTAAGACCTTCGCTAATGCCGTAACCTTAGATGCCCACTATAGCTATGCCTCTAGGTGCCTCCTAGTAGTAGTAGAGCTAGTATAGATCTATAGAGTGCCGTTAGACTATTAGTTCACTACGACTACCCCTAGTTAGTTAATTCGTTAGGCGAGCTCCTTGTTCGATAGCTTTATAACTTCGGCCTAGTCTTCCTTTGCTACAATACGGATCGTAACTATATCGTACGTTAGGCGGGGGCCTAGTATCGATGCCGCGACCGATGCCTAGCTATAGGGGTGTTGATTCCGGGTGGCCTTACTAATCGCCTAGGACGTCGTCCTTATTTCTTATTACCCTCGGTAATACGACAGTATAAGCGCCGTACGTAGCTAAGTGATTATTACCTATAGAGACCGGTAAGGGAGCTAATCGTAAGTTTCTATACTTTTTACGTCCTCTATAAGTTGCTGCTAGTTGTCTTAGGGGGGCTTCGCCTATAGAGCCGTAGGCGCCGTTAGTGCCGTAGCCTAGGCTACTATTACCTAGGAGTTGCCTAATGTAGCTAGGCACCTCCGCGGCGTTTAGAGCTAAAGAAACAGGGTGAAGAGAGCTTCAAGCTGTCTAGATTAAATGAGGTAGAACTCCCGTAGTCCTAGGGGCAGTGGCCTACTTTATATATCGTTAGAATGGCCTTAATAAGAGCTTTCGAATATGTCTTGTTTTAGCGTAGAGATCGATGAGCGTTTTTTCTAGCAACATCAAAATATCCCTCGAAGTTAATACTAAAACGCTTGGCCTTATATATAGTCTAGGCCTTTATAAAGGTCGCCCCCTAGGTTAACGTAGTGAGTCTCTCGATTAATTGTCTATTAGTGTCCGCTCTCGCTTACGCCTTCTTTACTTATAGTCCCTAGCTAAGTTTCGGGTCTAGCTATATCCTAAGGACTCTAAGTTCCCTTATAGGATAGGTCTCGAACCCCCGGATTTTTACTAGTACTACCAAGTTGTATTTTGTCTTTACCTTACTAAAATAGATAAGTTAGTACTTGTCCGGTACGAATTTTGCCCTATACTCTCTTACCTACTTTTCGTATTGTCTATATCTCTCCTCTAGGAGTACGTAGTTTTCCTCTATAGACCCGACTACGCTAGGATATTTGTGTTATCTACGAGCCCTAATACTAAGGTGTTTACTGTTTCTAGGAGTAGGGTCAGGTCGGCTATAAAGAGGAGGAACAGAATTAGGGAGAGTGTAGAGCCCTATAGGATGCCCGTGTTCGTAATTAGGGTCTACGGGGCTTTAAAGGACCCTAGGAGGATCTAGGTTGTTCTGTCCTTAAGGAATGACTATATAAAGTGTACTATCTAGGCTAGGATGCTTTTTATTCTAAGGATATATAGGAGCCTTACGTAGGACACGTTGTCGAAAGCCCCTAATATGTCTAGTAAAAGTAGTGAGGCTACCTTATTATTACTATAGTACTAGATATATCTGATTTGCTCTATGATCAGTTCGACTACTATAAGGGTAGATCTCTTTTATCTCCCCCCTATTTACGTTACCGGGAGGAGGTTATGTTCTTCTACTATTCCGGTAAGCCTTATAGCTACGACCTTCTCTAGGAGCTTCCCTAGTATATTTAGTAACGTAATTGGTCTATATAACTTCAACTTAGTATAGTCTTCCTTTTAGGGTTTCCTTAGGACGTAAGTTAGTAATTGCCTAAAGGCCTTTAGGTAATACCCCTACTTTATATACTAGGTAAAGATTGGCGTAAGCACTAGAGTAATAAGGCTACTACTAGCTTTTAGGTAATAGTTAGGGATCTTGTCTAGGCCTAGGGCTTTGTTGCCCTTTAGTTTCTTAATAATGTTTCCGATCTCTATAGTAGACGCTTACTAGTTAGCCTCCCTTAGCGGAGGAATATATGTTCCTAGGATATTGCTTAGGTCTGCCTCTACCTAAGTCCCGAAGAAGTGGTCTACGAATGCTTTCGCTTTCCCTATCGGAGTGGTTTACGTTTCCCCGTCTTAGTCCTATATTAAGGGAAACTAGGGCGGGGAGTTTCGTTCCTCGTCTAGTTTCCTAGCCTATTCTACTAGTCTCTAGATTTGTTCCGGGTGTTCTATAATCATCCCTATAGTTGACCTCTACTCCTATGTCTTGTCTCTTCTGATCTACGCCTTCTTTACTTTATACGCGTTGTTATAGGCTTCCTAGTTTACTGAGGTACGTCGTTACTCCTATCTCCTTCTTGCTCTCCTTGCCTCCTTGACTTTGGCTATATACTCTAGTGTCTAGTATAGCTTCTAGTATAGCGACCATCTCTTCTTAGGTATATAGGCCTAGGCTGCCCTTTGTATAGCTTCTATTAGCTACTCTACTGCTTAGTCAATCCCCTCTATTATATAAATGTTATTAATGTTCACCTACCCTAGTTCGCCTTCTAGCCGCTACTATACTAGTGTCCACTCGGCCTACTTCTAGTAGAGCCTCCTCTTAGGTTCCCTCTCCTCCTTAATTATAAGTTAGATGTCGGTTTGGATTAGATAGTGGTCTAATAAGGACTCTAGTTAGTTATTAACTATATAGCTTTCTACCCGTCGTATTAAGGCGTAGGACATAAAGCATAGGTCTAGCGTGCTAGAACTATTATTTCTAGCCCAAGTTTCTGTTCCCTTTAGCGTGATCAAGTCTATTTGGGCTGTTTCTATCTAACTAATAAGCCTCCCTACTAAGAAGTAGTGTACTAGGGTGAAGTCCGATCCCTACTTTAGGTAGTAGAGGTTGAAATCTCCTATTACGATGTTGTTATTTTGTTAGTCTATTACTTCCGGGAGCCTTCCTAGCGTATATAGTTATGTGCTACTTCTGGACTCTAGAGGTGGGTTATATACGCTATAGATTAGGACCTAGCCTTAAGTTGTTTTAAGCTATACTATAGTAATATCCCTATCGGTTCTCGGCTAGGCCTACTAGTCCTCTACTAGTACCTTCTTACTAATATAGATACAAGTTCGTAGGACTCCCTCGGTTCTGTTTATTACTACGTAGTATCTCGGATCTCGTATAGTTAATAGAATCCTAGAGTATAGGTTGATCTATAGTTCCTATATTGCTATAATATAGTGTTCCTCCGGGTCTAAGGCTTATAGAAAGCTCCTTTAGACCTTGTCTTTGCTTCTATTTACATTATACTAAATGATTGATAGTCTATTAGTATAAGGCATTAGGACATGTTTGTGTCTAGGTCCGTTTAGTCTTACTATTAGTCTTACTATTAGTTTTCCCGTCCCTCCGCCTATTCTTCCCTTTAGGGTTAGTTCCCTATTATTTAGTTGATTCTTATTCGTCTATTGCTCTACGCTACCTTGTATAAGAACGTTAGTCTCCCTATTACTAGCACTATTTATAGCTCCTCTTATAGCCGGGGTCTCTTATTTAGGTAGGTAGTTCTCTCTAGTTGTTTCTGTTTACCTACTATAAACCTAGTTAGTATTGTTACCCTTGCTTCCCGCGCTCTCTACTAGGCTAATAGTCTAACTAGGCATTAGTTTGACTATACCGGGTGTTTTCTCCTATATACTACGTATCTTATATCCTCCTTCCGTTTTTAGTACTCTTAGGTCGCGTGATTACTAGTATAGTAGGAGTAGACTAGTATAGCTTTACTATACTTTAGGGCAATATGTCCGTACTATTAATAGTTAAAATATTAAAGGATTCTATAGTTACTCTAATAGATTTCTATATCTAGCCTCTTAAAGTCCTAGTACAACTCTTAGTCTAAGACCTTGTTCGCTTGCTCTAGTGTTACAACCTATAAGATTAGCGAGGAGGCCCTCTTGCCCTCCTCTATCTTCTTCTTGACCTACGCTGTCTTTATGATCTATAGTCCTAGTACTGTTACCTAGTTTTGCCTCTAGAGGTTTAGTATATCCCTTTATATATTAAAGGTTCGTAGGACCCTATACGTAATTACTATATACTATTAATAGGAGACTTTCGCTATACTCCCGATCTTTAGTGTCTACTCCTTATTTATTTCGAGGGCCTTCTTGTCCTATACGTATACTATAAACAGCTTAACCCCTTTGTTGTCTACCCTTGCCCCTACTATTCCCTTTACTCCGATCTTCTCGACTATCTCCCTCCCGGTCATCTTTCCTATCTCTTCCTTCTCTTTCTAGTCCGTAATATAGACTCGTAGTACTATACTTTAAGGGGGGGTGGGTTGGCTCGCGATTATTACCTAGGTCGTTAGGCCCTAGGTCTGTCTTAGGTCTCTTTAAGGGTTGTTTCTTACGTTTCGTATTACTACCTCGATTACTATGTTAATCGTAGTGCTTATTTGTCGTTTAAGCGCCTTTAGTCCCCCGAGTAGTTCGCTTATTACTCCTTTTAGTACTCTCTCCGGAAACCTCCCTTCTTCTACCGCTACTATCTCTTCCGCCTTCTTGTAGAGCGTCCTCTACTCGTCTCCCCCTTACTCTCGGTCGTCTACTACCGTCGTCGTCGCCATTTTTGAATGCCCGATATTAACCTCCTATCGATCGTAATATATAAGGAGACGAAGAAGGGAAGGAAGTATAGGGTCCGATAGCTAGGATAGCCACCTAAAGATAATAGCTAGTTATATAAGGAAGACCTAGAAGGAGTATAAGATCTCCTAGAAGAGTATAAGAAAGGGCTAGGAAAAGTTCCCGTAGTAGAAGGCTTAGTAGAGATACCTAGAAGGGACCGTCGAGGTACCTAAAAGGACGCTATAGGGCATCTACCTAAGAGGAGGCGAGGCTAAGCCCGCCTAAGAACTTAATAGAAGATAAGAATAATAGAGAGAGATGTTTTAAGGATATAGTAATTGTTTTATTCTCCTTATTATAGGGCGAGCGGACGTTAAGCTAACGATCGACGGTTAACTAGTTACCGCCGGTAGGCTATAAACGGCGAACGTACTTAGTATAGATATCGTAGATATTACGTAAGGTTAGATAAGGATAGAGCTAAAGGCCGTTAGCCTAGCTAAAGTTAGTAATAGGGCGGTCGGAGACGATAGTCTCCTCGGTAGTATAGTAGTTAACGCCGTTACGCGTACGGCTATTAGATAGACTACTACGACCTACTAAGCCCTAGGCGCGGGTAAGGGAGCTATCGGAATTGCCCTACTAAATAGATATCGTACTAGCTCGAGGACGGTAGGGAAGAGGTTTACGCAAAGGTATACGTAGTAAGAATAGGCGTAGAGGTAAGGTATCGAGGATATAGTCTATAAATATAGATAATTAGCGGAGAAAGTTTATAGGCACCTTACTAACCCCTAGTAGGCGCCTAGAAGGGGCCTAAAGGAGCTAGAATGTCACGATTAGCCCGCGACCCCCTACTATAGCTACGTCGGCCCGGCTAAACCGCGGACCTTCCGTATCGGGTTAGCGCGGCTTAGCTTTACTTTATAACTTCGCCGTACCTCGCGCTCCTCTTTCGTAGCTTTATAGAACAATAACTATCTCTCCCGGACCCTATAGTACGCGCGCCCTTATAGTTTGTTCTACCTCCCTACCTAGATTACGGATCTAGGTAAGGGACGCGTAATAATAGAAATAGAGTTATAGAACTAAAGAACACGCGACTACGAGCGGGTAGTAGAACACGGTAAGGCGCTAAGTACGTAGATACCTAGGGAAGTGAACGCCGCGAAGACCTTAGCGATAGCGACAGGTCGCGTTAATAACTGTACTATAACGAGTCAGTAGGACTTATAGACCTAGAACGGTATACTACTACCGGTAAAGCCCTTAGGTAAGCGTATATCTCTTTTCCTAGATCTCTTATCTTTTCTATAGCCCTAGACTTAAGATAACGACCGGCGTATTACGATTAATACCGGCGTCGCTCTTTAGTAGGAGTTAGATATAGTATAGGAGAAGGTACTCGATAGGGAATAGAGAGGCGCTATTAACTTTATAGAACTCTACGAGCTTAAGGAGTACTAGGAGAAGGGTAGCGACGACATACTACCTATTTACTACTCCCTCGACGAAGCCGAATATATCGCCGCTAGCGATTTCTAGAACGTCGACGCGAACGACCTCGCCGAGTTAGTCCGAGACTATCCTAAGACTTTATACGACTTTATCCTACGAGGATTTAATACCGCTTAGACCGCTACCGAGTAAGTCGACGTCTTATAACGTATAAACGCCCTCTAGAACGACTAGTACCGTAACCTCTACGCCGAATACGACCGTATCTATTAGATACTTAGAACCGAGAAGTCCGCCTTATAGAAGATAGTATAGGATCTTAAGAACGTATTAGACCTAGCTAAGATAAAGGAGGTCTAGGACAAGTATAAGTAAGCTAATAATCTATATAAACAATTTCACGATCTTAGCGAAAAGGAGAAGAAGAAGGCACAAGATACTAAGAGCATAAACTAGGCGTTATAGAAGGAGATTAATAACTTAAAGACTCGACTCTAAGCTATAGAGGACAATACTACTAACGGTAATAGGCGTCGAGGCCGTAGTCCGTTACGCTCGCGCTCTTACCCGCGAGAGACCTCCCTCGAGAAGCTTTAGCGTATATATCGTAAAGCCGCTACCGGGGGCGGTAGGGGTAGTAGTAGAGATAACGATAATAATGACGGCCTAGGCCGTAGCGATAAGGACAAGGATCGAGGCTGCGACAATCGCCGCCGTAACTAGCGCTAAGAGACGGTACGTACTAGAGGAGGACGTACTAACCGTATATAGACACCGCTAGTAGACCTTGCCGAGCGTCTTATTAATATCGACCGTACCTTAGAGCGTAGTATAGAGATCGGTAAGGGAGTACTAGATCCTAAGAAGTTCGAGAACGATGCCGACCTATCTTTCGATAGTTAGTATACGAGTATCCTACTAAAGCTTATAGTAGCGACCTTCCGTACTAAGTAGGATGCCCTCCGCTTCCTATATAGATAGACTAATAGTAAAGTCTAGACTACTATTAAGCTACGTATCTCTATCCTAGGACATTAGTTATATAACGAGTTTAGTACCGGCGAGGAGCTACTAGACTAGATAACTCGATAGTACGGTACCCGGAACGAAGCTATAAAGGCTATAGTCGATATTATAACCTATAAGTAGTAGTAGAAGGAATCCTTTATCGCATTCTTCGTACGTTACTCGAAGTTACGTACCTAGATAGACTAGGGGGATAATACCGAGCTAATACTTTTCTATAACCGCCTAAACCGTAAGTACTTCGTTAAGATATTCGGCGACTAAGAGGTTAACCGTTACCTAAACAGTATATATAATATTATTAAGGAGTATACCGAGTTAGACGAGACCTTCTACGAGACCGAGTAGCTATACCCTTAGTAGGATAATAACCGCCCTTATAGTAGCGGCGGAGGAGGTAACTAAAACCTAGGCCCTACTAGTAACGTAATAACTACTATAGCTACCGTAGCTAGCGCGACCGGCGCGATCGTATAGCGCCTACTATAGTACTTAGGTATTAAGAAGAAGGAAGACTTACTAGTACACCTTTAGAATCTACTACCGCTTAACCGCGAGGGTCGTAAAGATCTAAAGAAGTAGGGTAAGTACTTTCGTTACCGTACCGGACTATATATTACTAGTAACCCCGAGTACGGGATATACGGCTACGACGGCGACTACCGCCTACCTCGACTACGTAACGCGACTCCGAACTTAAGCGCCCTTACTACCGAGTAGGGAAATGCCGGGGCCACTACCTAAGTGTAGTAGATAGTAGTTAGAACAAGAATTAGAAAGAGTATAAGATCGAGAGGTATAGAATATAAGAGACGGACTATAGCGGAGAACTTAAGATATCGGCCTATATATTAGAACTATAGTTACCGGATATATACCCTTATATAGATAGATAGATATTTCATTAAGCTGTTATAGTGCCCTTTGGCCTATATAGCTATACTATCTTGTTTTTATATATATAGAGGGGAAACCGTGTTGGTGAAAACCCCTCCTCCTTCCCGCCTGTCTTTTCCTCCTCGTTATAGTCTTAAATTTCCCTTATTAGGGGTACGCTAGTGTTATAGGCCTGCCCTAATAACTACCCTATCTACAACCCCCCTTACTTCCGCCTCTTATCTATCTACTCCTCCGTCTCGCTAGCGAGGCTAAACTACTAGAGGTATCCCTACTATAGTATCTACCGAGAGATTTGGCGAATATTACCTTTATCCCTAATAATTAACTTATAGTATCTCCTTCCCGCTTAGTGCCTCTAATTTCCCCTACCTCTCGCCTACTACGGGCATCGTAGTAGTAAATATTCTAGGTTTTGCGATAGGTAGCTATACTAGTAGGCTAGGCTATAGATGTCTAGTACGCGTCTCCTAAATAGGTAGGCCCTTAATCTAATATATTCGGACCTAATTTGGATCGCTATACTTGCTTCGGCCCTTATTAGGTCCCTATATAGCTAGTAATTGTGTCTCTAGAAGGCTCGGAGCGCTATCGGGCCTATTATCTTAGGGGGCTTCCTTTTCCAGTCCTGCTCCTATAGGTAGCTCGCTATCTATTCCGCTAGGTTTTAGGTCTTAGCCTTACTCCCGCCGGCCTAGCGAGTCCTACGCTCCTCCTCTTTTCGTGCTAGCTATTCGGTACTTGTCTATACGGCCGTAAAGGTAGTAAGGTCATCCTCTTTTTAGCTTGTCCTATGTCCGGCCCCTCTCCGGTAGCGGCTTTCTATCTTATTCTTTGCCTCCTAGATCGTAGTTTATACTAGGTAATCTGTCGTCTTTACCGCGTATTAAATTCTTCTTCCCCGGATGTACTAGCCGATTAGTAGTGTTCCTATCTCTATTTCTACCGTACTTATTAACGTTGTCTTATATACGCCTAGTACTCTACGTAGGTTACCTACCTATATCCTATTTAGGGGTCACTCTATCCGTTTCGGGATCGGCTTACCTACGCCTCCTATACCCTAAATCTATACCCCGTATAACATAGCTAGTCTAACGATCGCCTTATATATTACTCTTGCCTTATCGAATGTTACTCCCTATATAGATACCGTCAGCCTCTTTATCGAGGCTTCGTTAACTTACGCTCGACTCTAGGCTTTCTTAATCTATATATTCTAGCTTAGCTTTGGGTCGAGCTAGATCCCTAGTACTCGTAGCTCCGCTAATAGCTTAGTCTCGTAGCCTTAGATTCTTACCGCCGCCTTTATATTATAGTATATTCTCGCTTTACTAAAGTGTATAAGTTAGTACTTTTTAGGGGCGAACCGGGTACTATACTTCCTTACCTACTCCTCGTATTTCTTATACCTATCTTTAAGGAGGCGATAGTTCTCTTCTATCGAGTCTAACTAGGCTAGGATGTTTATGTCGTCTATAAACCCCGATACTAAGGTTTGCGGAGAGGTGAGTAGGGGGATTAGATCAGACATAAATATTAGAAATAGGATAGGGGAGAGAGTAGATCCCTAAGGTATTCTAGCCTCTACCTTTACCGGGTCGGACGTATACCTTCCTAGGACTAGGTATGTCGTCCGTTCCTAGAGAAAGGAGTAGACTAACGTTGTTACCTACTAGGGGATGCCTTTCCACTATAGGATATATATTAGCCTTTAGTATAAGACGTTATTAAAGGCTCCTACGATGTCGAGGGATAGTAAGGACGCCGCTCGGTTCCTACCGTAGTACTAGAGGGTCTGAATTTGCTCCGTAATTAGCTCTATTACTATTAGTATCGATCGCTAGCTTCTTCCCCCTATCTATATTACTAGGAGTACGTAGTTGTCCTCGGCTAGCTACGTAAGTCTCTAGGCTACTATCTTTTCTAGGACCTTCCCTATCGTATTTAGAAGTACGATTAGTCTATACGACTTAAGCTAAGTATTGTCCTCCTTCTATAGCTTACGTAGTACTACTATTATAGACTCTCTATACGGCTTCGGGTAATACCCTAGCCGTAGGTACGCGGTAAATAGGTTTATAAGGCTCGGCGCGATCTCTTCTCTATACTCTTTTAGTAGTATATTTAGTATCCTATCTAGGCCTAGGGCTTTTTGTCCTTTTAGCTTACTTATAACTCCTATTACTATATTAGAGCTAACCGCCTAATCTATGTCTAGGGGTTCCGGGTATATACTCGGGTCGATGTCCGTAAGGTCTACCTCTACTTACGTCGAAAAGAAATAGTCGGCTAATACTTTTGCCTTACCCCGGGGCGTAGCCTAGGCAATCCCTTCGCGGTCTACGATTAGGGGGAAGTAAGGGGTTTATTGCTCTTTAGGTAGTCGTACCTATTTAGTAAGTCTCTATATCTCTTCCGGATTTTCTATAACGAGCCCGATCGTCGCTCTCTAGTCCTATAGCTTATCGCGTCTTATCTGTACCTTCTTCTCTTATGTCGCGCGACAGTATTGCTCCTACGTCTCTTAGGTATGCTCCTTCGTCTACTATCGCCTTACCCTTCTAGCCTCCCTTACCTTCGTAGAGCATTTAGGGGTCTAGAAGGCCTTCTACTACGTTAAGGGCCGGAGTAACGGCGTATATTATTCTACTACTTACTATATAACCGAGGTAATCTGTTCCGCTACTTGATCTAGCTAAGCTATCGTCTCGAGTTCTCTACACTATAGTAGGTTCGCTATTAGGAAGCCTCTTATATCGTCCTAGCGTACCTTCTTCTAGTTACGGCGTAGTTCGCTTACTAGCTCCTCTATCGCCTTTACCTCTAGCGTCGGTTAGATAGGGATATAGTCTAAGGAGGCTTCTAGCGCGTAGTTCGGTCGGCATTAGACTAGTCTCTCTTTAAGTTCTTATAATAGAAAGTATAGGTCGATCGTACTTATACTTATACGGGCCTTCTACGTCTCTATTCCCTTTAGTATTACTAAGGCTATTTCGTAGCGTACGGTTATATCTAGTAGCTTTCCCCCTAGAAACGCGTACGGGGGAGTGAATTCGAGTCCCTACTATAGGTAGTAGAGGTTAAAGTCGCCGAGGAGTACTTACTTTATATCTTAGCTTAGGGTCCGCTCTAGGTAGGCGAGGGTTCCTAGTTCCCTACTCGTCCGACCCCGCGGTAGCGGGTTATAAACGTTATAGATCTAGATAGGGCCTTATGTCGTGTCGATCTAGATTGATATTATGTCTTCTAGGTTGCCCTACTACGGTAGTATAACCTTCTACGACTTAAGGTCTATAGTCTTACTTACGTATATATATGTCCTCGGGATAACGCCTCGTTAGCCCGCGATTACGGTATAGTATCTCCGGTCATTTCAAGTAGCTAGGAGTCCTACGTAGGGGTTGATCTATAGTTCCTATACCGTAATAACGTAGTACCGTAGCGGGTCTAGCTCTTATAGAAAGTAGCGCTAGACCTTGTCCCTACTATTATTTACGTTATACTATACAATAGTAATGTCGTCGTATAGTATTATTTATTATCCGTAAGGTCCATTTCCGTACTAACCTACTATATCTCCTAAGCCATTGAATATAGAGCACTCTTTCGGGTACTAGGACGAGGACCATTCAATCGATAGCCCTTATCAAGACGAGCAATCTACTCAAGCAGTAGCGACCCGCCTGCGCTGGCGGCGGCGCAATTGTGATACAAAAAAAACCCAAAAACCGAGGTCCCCTTCCCCTGAAGGCAGACCCTAGAATTGCGGAGTTGCGGAGGACAACTGCCCAATTAGGAAGCGCGACCCCGAACAACAGCGAAGGATGGCAACCAACGAGAGCTATAGCCTTGCGAACATTCTGCACTAAGAGTCAAACCGGGGAACAAACCAAGAAAAAACCTAGGACACAAGCCAAGGCCTACTATACAGAAAGCAGAGGCCAACGACAAACAACACAGCGTGGACGACCCTATATACGGAGGCGGAGAACTTACTAGGGGATGACGAACACCTAGCCCGGGCATATAAGAACACTATAGCACAGCTACTAGGAGCGCTAAAAGCGCTATCATACCAAATCCCGAAGACAATCTAACAAGTAACACAGAAGGTAGCCCAGAAACCAACTATATAGGCAACAGTAGCAGCAGGCAAGAATCAACCCCCTCCGAAGGAAAGTAAGGCGGTACGCCTATACATTACTGATCCGGCGGAGAAACAAGAAATCGCAGCCCTAACAAGCAAGGAGATTGTCGACAGAATCGGCCAAAGGGAGGTAGTTGGGGCGAGGGTAGAAGCAACAGGCGTAGTAAGACTCTTTACCGCACAAGAGTCTGATAGACGAAAGCTGGAGACCTATAAGGAGTGGACTACTAAAGTCGCGAAGTCGGCACGAGTCTCCCACCAACAGTATACCGTCATCGCCCACGGGGTCCCTAGGACATTCAAGGTCGAAGACCTTCCCCACCTCTAAGTACAGAACTAGAACACCTCCCTAGGAGTACGACTAACGAAGGCGGCATGGCTGCATAAGACAGTAGACCGAGAAAAGACGCATTCATCGCTTATTATTTGGGTAGAGACAGCGGAACAAGCTAACCAGATATTAGACAATGGGCTATTCTAGAACTGCGAGAGAATGGACACGGAGATCCATCAGAGCAGCCATAGGGTACTACAATGCTTCCAATGCCAACAGTACGGTCACATAGCCTCAAAATACGGGGAGAAGACCCCAAGGTGTCCTCACTGCGCAGGCCCACACTAGGGAAGGGAATGCCCAAAAAAGGAGAGCAGGTGCGCATGCTACGGCAGAAGGCACCCAGCGTATTCAAGCCAATGCCCGGCTAGAATAGCAGCACAAGAACGAGCGAGACAAGCAAGGATCTCTACACTAGCTAGGTACCCCTAACGACAACAGGAGGGACCTACCGTGTACAAGGGCTTCGAGCCGAGCAAAAGGAAGAGGGCAGAAGAGACGAACAAGGGAACCTAACCGCAAACGCATCCACCTCCCGGTCGGCCTCGACACCTTAACCGGGCAGCCAACGAACTAGGCCAAATGCGAATCTTTGGGGCGCCCTAGCGGCCCTAGGGCCAGCCGGACAGCGAGATACAGGCTCAGGAGACACAGCAGGTCAGCACGGAAATGGACCTCACGGATAACGAATGATACTATACGACGACATCACTATCGTACAGTACAACGTAAACAAAAGTAGGGACAAGGTCCAGCGCCACTTTCTATAAGAGCTAGACCCGCTACGGCACCACGTTATTGCGGTACAGGAACCATAGATCAACCCCTACGTAGGACTCCTAGCCACTTATAATGACCGGAGATACCACACCGTAATCGCGGGCCAACGAGGCGTCATCCCGAGGACATGTATATACGTAAGCAAGACTATAGACCTTGAGTCGTGGAAGGTTATACTACCGCAGCAGGGCAACCTAGGAGACATAACATCAATCCAGATCGACACGACACAAGACCCTATCCAGATCCATAACGTTTACAACCCGCCACCGCGGGGTCGGACGAGTAGGGAACTAGGAACCCTCGCCCACCTAGAGCGGACCCTAAGCCAAGACACGAAGCAAGTACTCCTCGGCGACTTCAACCTCTACCACCCACAGTGGGGACTCGAATTCACTCCCCCGCACGCATTTCTAGGGGGGAAGCTACTGGACATAACCGCACGCTACGGAATGGCCTTAGTAACACCAAAGGGAATAGAGACGTGGAAGGCCCGTACTAGTGCAAGCACGATCGACCTATGCTTTCTATTACGAGAACTTGAAGAGAGACTAGTCCAATGCCGACCGAACTACGCGCTAGAAGCCTCCTTAGACCATATCCCTATCCAAACGACGCTAGGGGTGAAGGCGATAGAGGAGCCAGCAAACGAACCACGCCGTAACTGGAAGAAGGCACGCTAGGACGACATAAGAGGCTTCCTAATAGCGAACCTACCATAGCATAGAGAACTCGAGACGACAGCTCAGCTAGATCAAGCAGCGGAACAGATTACCTCGGTCATATAGCAAGCAGCGGAACAATACACGCCGTTACTCCGGCCCTCAACGTAGCAGAAGGCCTTCTGGACCCCTAAATGCTCTACGAAGGTAAGGGAGGCTAGAAGGGCAAGGCGACAGTGGACGAAGGAGCACACCTAAGAGACGTAGGAGCAATACTGCCACGCGACACAAGAGAAGAAGGCACAGATAAGACGCGATAAGCTGCAGGACTAGAGAGCGACGATCGGGCTCGTTACAGAAAACCCGGAACAGATGTAGAGACTTGCTAAATGGGCACGACTACCTGAAGAGCAACAAGCCCCTTACTTCCCCCCAATCGTAGACCGCGAAGGGATTGCCTAGGCTACGCCCCGGGGCAAGGCAAAAGCGTTAGCCGACCATTTCTTTTCGACGCAAGTAGAGGCAGACCTTACGGACATCGACCCGAGCACATACCCGGAACCCCTGGACATGGATTGGGCGGTTAGCCCTAACATAGTAACAGGAGTCATAAGTAAGCTAAAGGGACGAAAAGCCCTAGGCCCAGACAGGATACTAAACGTACTGCTAAAAGAGTGTAGAGAAGAGATCGCGCCGAGCCTTGCAAACCTATTTACCGCGTTCCTACGGCTAGGGTATCACCCGAAGCCGTACAGAGAGTCTATAACAGTAGTGCTACGCAAGCTATAGAAGGAAGACTATACTCAGCCCAAGTCGTACAGACCAATAGCACTTCTAAATACGATAGGGAAGGTCCTAGAAAAGATAGTAGCCCAGAGACTTACGCAGCTTACCGAGGACAACCACGTACTCCCAGTAACACAGATAGGGGGAAGAAGCCAGCGATCGACACTAACAGCAATAGAGCTAATTACGGAGCAAATCCAGACCCTCTAGCACTACGGCAGGAACCGAGCGGCGTCCTTACTATCCCTCGATATCGCAGGGGCCTTCGACAACGTCTTATACTAAAGGCTAATACATATCCTACAGCAGAAAGGCATCCCCTAGTAGGCAACGTCGTTCGTCTTCTCCTTTCTCTAGGAACGGACGACATACCTAGTCCTAGGAAGGTACACGTCCGACCCGGTGAAGGCAGAGACTAGAATACCTTAGGGATCTACTCTCTCCCCTATCCTGTTTCTGATATTTATGTCGGATCTAATCCCCCTACTCACCTCTCCGCAAACCTTAGCATCGGGGTTCGTAGACGATACAAACATCCTAGCCTGGTCAGACTCGACAGAAGAGAACTGTCGCCTCCTTGAAGATAGGCACAAGAAATGCGAGGAGTGGGCAAAGAAGCATAGTGCCCGGTTCGCCCCTGAAAAGTACCAACTTATATACTTCAGTAAAGCGAGAACACACCATAATATGAAGGCGGCGGTAAGAATCCAAGGCTACGAGACCAAGCCATCAGCGGAGCTACGAGTACTAGGGATCTGGCTCGACCCGAAGCTAAGCTAGAATATATAGATTAAGAAAGCCCAGAGTCGAGCGCAAGTCAATAAAGCCTCGATAAAGAGGCTTACGGCATCTATATAGGGAGCAACATTCGACAAGGCAAGAGTAATGTATAAGGCGATCGTCAGACCAGCTATGTTGTACGGGGCACAGATTTGGGGAACAGGAGGCGCAGGCAAGCCGATCCCGAAACGGATAGAGCAACCCCTAAACAGGACATAGGTAGGCAACCTACGTAGGGTACTAGGCGCATACAAGACAACGTCAACAAGCACGGTAGAAATGGAGACAGGAATACCACCAATCGGCCAGTATATCCGGGGAATGAGAATTCAATACGCGGCAAAGACGACAGGTTACCTAGCACAAACCACGATCTAGGAGGCAAAGAATAAGATAGAAAGCCGCTACCGGAGAGGGGCAGGATATAGGACAAGCCAAAAAGAGGATGACCTTACGACCTTTACGGCCGTACAGACAAGCACCGAATGGCTAGCACGAAAGGAGGAGGAGCGTAGGACTCGCCAGGCCGGCGGGAGCAAGGCTAAGACCCAAAACCTAGCGGAACAGATAGCGAGCTGCCTATAGGAGCAGGACTGGAAAAGGAAGCCCCCTAAGACAATAGGCCCGATAGCGCTCCGAGCCTTCTAGAGACACAATTACTAGCTATATAGGGACCTGACAAGGGCCGAAGCAAGCATAGCGATCCAAATCAGGTCCGAACACATTGGATTAAGGGCCTACCTGTTCAGAAGACGCGCACTAGACATCTATAGCCCAGCCTGCCAGTGTGGCTACCCATCGCAAAACCCAGAACATATGCTACTACGATGCCCGTAGTGGGCGAGAGGTAGGGGAAATTGGAGGCACCAAGCGGGAAGGAGAGACTACAAGTCAATTATTAGGGACAAAGGCAACATTCGCCGAATCTCTCGGTGGATACTACAGTAGGGATACCTCTAGCAGTTTAGCCTCGCGAGCGAGACGGAGGAGTGGATAGACAAGAGGCGGAAGCGAGGGGGGTTGCAGATAGGGTAGTCATCAGGGCAGGCCTATGACACTAGCGTACCCCTAACAAGGGAAATTTAAGACGACAACGAGGAGGAAAAGACAGGCGGGAAGGAGGAGGGGTTTTCACCAACACGGTTTCCCCTCTATATATACAAAAACAAGATAGCATAGCTGCATAGGCCAAAGGGCACTACAACAGCTTAATGAAATATCTATCTATCTATATCTCCTAAGCCTACATCTCGCTATCCGGCTAGCCCTAGGGCCGCTAGGGCGCCCTAAAGATTCGTATTTAGCCTAGTTCGTTAGCGGCCCGGTTAAGGTGTCGAGGCCTACCGGGAGGTAGATACGTTTACGGTTAGGTTCCCTTATTCGTCTCTTCTACCCTCTTCCTTTTACTCGGCTCGAAGCCCTTATATACGGTAGGTCCCTCCTACTATCGTTAGAGGTACCTAGCTAGTATAGAGATCCTTACTTATCTCGCTCGTTCTTATGCTACTATTCTAGCTAGGTATTAGCTTAAATACGCTAGGTACCTTCTACCGTAGTATATATACCTACTCTCCTTTTTTAGGCATTCCCTTTCCTAGTATAGGCCTACGTAGTAAGGACACCTTAGGGTCTTCTCCCCGTATTTTAGGGCTATATAACCGTACTGTTAGTATTAGAAGCATTATAGTACCCTATAGCTACTCTAATAGATCTCCGTGTCTATTCTCTCGTAGTTCTAGAATAGCCTATTATCTAGTATCTAGTTAGCTTGTTCCGCTGTCTCTACCTAGATAATAAGCGATAAATACGTCTTTTCTCGGTCTACTATCTTATATAGCTATACCGCCTTTGTTAGTCGTACTCCTAGGGAGGTGTTCTAGTTCTATACTTAGAGGTAGGGAAGGTCTTCGACCTTAAATGTCCTAGGGACCCCGTAGGCGATAACGGTATACTATTAGTAGGAGACTCGTACCGACTTCGCGACTTTAGTAGTCTACTCCTTATAGGTCTCTAGCTTTCGTCTATTAGACTCTTATACGGTAAAGAGTCTCACTACGCCTATTGCCTCTACCTTCGCTCCGACTACCTTCTTTTAGCCGATTCTATCGACAATCTCCTTACTTATTAGGGCTACGATTTCTTGTTTCTCCGCCGGATTAGTAATATATAGGCGTACCGCCTTACTTGCCTTCGGAGGGGGTTAATTCTTACCTACTACTACTATTGCCTATATAGTTAGTCTCTAGGCTGCCTTCTATGTTACTTATTAGATTGTCTTGAAGTTCTCTTCACCCTATTTCTTTAGCTCTAAACGCCGCGGAGGTGCCTAGCTATATTAGGCAACTCCTAGGTAATAGTAGCCTAGGCTACGGTACTAACGGCGCCTACGGCTCTATAGGCGAAGCTCCCCTTAGACAACTAGTAGCAACTTATAGAGGACGTAAAAAGTATAGAAAGTAATAATTAGCTCCTATACCGGTCTCTATAGGTAATAATCACTTAGCTACGTACGGCGCTTATACTGTCGTATTACCGAGGGTAATAAGAAATAAGGACGACGTCCTAGGCGATTAATAAGGCTACCCGGAATCAACACCCCTATAGCTAGGCATCGGTCGCGGCATCGATACTAGGCCCCCGCCTTACGTACGATATAGTGACGATCCGTATTATAGTAAAGAAAGACTAGGCCGAAGTTATAAAGCTATCGAATAAGGAGCTCGCCTAACGAATTAACTAACTAGGGGTAGTCGTAGTGAACTAATAGTCTAACGGCACTCTATAGATCTATACTAGCTCTACTACTACTAGGAGGCACCTAGAGGCATAGCTATAGTAGGCATCTAAGGTTACGGTATTAGCGAAGGTCTTAACGAAGCAATTTACGATCCTAGTCCACGATATACCTAAGGAGTTCGACCTAACTAACTAAGGTCACCTACGTACTCTCTAAGAGGACAACCCGGTCACCCTAAACTCTCTAATCTAGAAGGCGACTTGGCTCTATAGGAAATGGCTAGAAGGTAAGAAGGCCTCGGCGCTAATAGTATAGCTATAAGACGCGAAAGCGGCGGATCTAGCGATAGAACAAGGCCTAATCTAGTAATATAGCCTTAAGATAGTAGAAAAGCACTCCTTATCCTTTCGTGTCCTCTAACACTTTAAATGCTAACAGTATAGACACCAAACCTATACGTATATAAACAAGTAGGCCTGCTCGAACTATATAGAAGACTATATATCTAGGGACTATACATCGGCTACGAGACGGTACGCGAACTGTCCGGGGCACTACCTATCGTATAGCGCGGAATGCCTATAGCGGAAACTAGCAAAAAACAAGGCAATTATAAACAGAACCGTCGCCCTAAGATTCTACGGCGACCGTAAGGCTAGTCTATACCGGAACTAGCTAGCGGCGGTCGGGTATAAGCGCCCTAGGGCCGAGAATAATATAAAGGATACGTAACCTAGGGCGTACGGGAGGCTACGTACTCTACTAGCTACGGCGAGGGAATCTAACTAGGCCCGGCTCCCCTTTAGTATATAGCCGATAGGCGTAGACTAGGACGTACTAGGTAGTAGGACATAGGATATTATAGAGGAAATGATTATTAATAACAATAACTAGCCTCGACACGCTTAGTATTATCTAGTATAACGCCAACTATAGTAAGGATATAGTCTAGAACCATTTCCTATACGAGGCGGACCCGTATATCTACTACGTCCTAGTAATCTAGGAGCTATAGATTAACCCGTACTATAAGAGACGAACGACCTATAAGTCACTAGGCTACACGATATACCTACGAGGCGACGGTAGACCCCGTACGTACTTTTATATTAGTAAGGACATACTAGAATCCGACTAGGAGGTAGTATACTACGTAGACGAAGAAGGCGAGGGTGATATTACCTCCCTCTACGTAGGTAGTACCTAGATACACAACCTATATATATAACCGCTAGCCTCGAGGTCTAGTAGCGACCTAGGGGTCTGTAGACACCTAGATAGTGCGCTTAAGAGACAAGGGTGCTATATCGTAGTAGGAGACTTTAATATATACTACCCTTCCTAGGAAAGCCTTATATAGCCGCACCCTATAGCCGACGAAGTACTCGACTTAATAGCGAGTAACGCAATTGCCCTTAATACCCCGAAGGACCTAGGCACCTAGAAGAGAGGGGGACTCTAAGGCACGATCGACCTCTCCTAGATCTTAGATAGCTACTACTATACGGTAACCTACTATAGGATCGAACATAAACTCGAGGCGTCGTTAGACTATATACTAGTCAGGACCTCTATTACGACACAGATATAACGTATACTAGCGAGAACCCCTAAGCTAAACTAGGGAAGGGCCTACTAGGCTAATATCTAGGCGTACCTCGGTAACTCCGAGAGGCTAGTCTAGATCGCGTAGTAGTAATACAATAGTAAAGACGAGATAGACGAGGTAGTCTAAGGGTTAATAGACGAAATAAGAAAAGCGACCTTACTTTACGTTCCGCTTACCTAACTAACGATATAGTCTAAACTATACTAGACGCCGGAGTGCACTACGGTAGTAAGAGAAGTAAGGAGAGCCCGCCGGTAAAGCTACTAGTAGAGGCGGCGGCGGCGGAGGCGGTAGTATACTAGTAGCTTTACGATACTTACGTATTAGCTATTCGAGTAAAGTCTCGCGCGGAGGTAAATAGGAGGGTCGGCGACTAGAGCGGCCCCTACCTCTATTCTATATAGTGTCTTTAGTAGCTTAGAGTCGAGTCTTTAGATCGTTAACCTCCTTCTATAGAGCCTAGTTCTTAGCTTTAGTATCCTATACCTTCTTCTTCTCCTTTTCGTAAATCTCGCTAAATTACTTATATAGGTTATTAGCCTCCCTATACTTCTTCTCTACCTTGTATAACTTTACTAGGTTATAATCCTTCTTACTCTTTAGGTCTACGGCTATCTTCTATATTATAGCCTCCTCGCTTCGTAGTATCTTATAGATACGGTTATACTCGGTATATAGCGTAGTATACTAGGTGTTCTAGAGGTTATTAGCTCGCTCTATTATATCGAGTTGTCTACCTTTAGTAATTACTATATTCACTACCTATAGTACGAAGTCGTAGGTAGTCTTTAGGTACTAGGATACGAGGGTCGTAAGTTTATCTAGTATAACATTCTAGTATTCGGATACGGGAATGTACTCTACCTCGTCGAGTAATAGGTATACCTCGTCTAGGTCGCCGCCTAGGTTCTCTTCGAGCTTAAACTCGAATAGTTCTATAAAGTCAATCTTACTACCTTCTTCTCGCTCGAAGGCTTTCTAGTAAGCTTTATTAATTTCCTATTATAGCGCGATACCGGTGTCTACTATAACCCGCCGGTTATCGTCCTATATCTAACTCTAAGAAAAGGAGGAGAGGTCGGGGAAAAGAGATATACGCTACTTACCTTTACCCTTAGGCTTTAGTAGCGGTAGTATACCGCCGTTCGTCTATAAAGTTATATTATCTAGGTTCGGGGGAGGCGTAACGATACCTATTTCCTAACTATCTACGAGCGCGCGACTACCTACTAATAATATCGCCGCGTTATATTCTCTAGGCATTTACGCGCTATACGCCTTACCGTATTCTATATTCTAATATAACTCTATACGTTCTTCGAGTTCTATAGTTCTGTCTATTCCTACTATTACGCGTCCCTTACCTAGATCCGCGATCTAGGTAGGGTAGTAGAATAGACTATAAGGGCGCGCGTACTATAGGGTCCGAATAAGAGAGTTATTATTCTACGAAGCTACGAAATAGGAGCGCGAGGCGCGGCGAAGTTATAAAGTAAAGCTAAGCCGCGCTAACCCGATACGGAAGGTCCGCGGTTCGCCCGGGCCGACGTAGCTATAGTAAAGGGTCGCAGGCTACCCGTAATAGTACCCCCCCTCTTAAAACGCGTCTTAGTCCTCTAAGCGTTATCTATCTTATACGGCTACTTGTCCGTACTACTCTATAACCGTATAAAACTCTAATTATCCTCTAATACCTTATTATTATCTAGTAATACATCTATATCCAGTCTATCTATAACTAGCCTATCCGCGACCGGCTCTCTTCGAGAAATACTTAGGGGGACCTAATTATATAGAGCTACGAAGCCTATAGGCATAGACAGCTCCGGCCGGTTATAGTAAAAGTCTATAATAGCGGCGGCCGCGTGATTAAATATATTCTTAGCCGGTTACTAGGTCTTACTATCCTCCTTATTCTAATATCTAAGGTAGACGGCCTTCGTTTTATATATAGATAGATATAGGCTAACCCTTAGAGAAGTATTAAGCCGAGGATCCCCGTGCCTAGACAACAATTATTTAACGAGTTTAAGACTAGTAAAGAACTACTAGATTGGATAACGCGCTAGTACGGTACCCGTAACGAAGGAACTAAGGCTATAGTTAATATCGCTACCTATAAGTAGGAGTAGGGCGAGACCTTTATTACCTTCTACGCTCGCTACTCGAAGCTACGTACCTAGATAGAGTAGACCGACGAGACTAAGCTAATACTATTTCGTAACCGCCTAAACCGTAAGTACTTTATTAAGACTTTCCGCGATAGGGAAGTAGATAGACGCTTATACGATATATAGGATATTATTAAGGAATATACGGTATTAGATAAGAGCTTCTACGAGACCGACCGACTATATCTATAGAAGGAGCGCCTACGTAGCAACCCTAATTCGAATAATAACGGCGTATAGGGCGGTAGTAATACCGTAGGCGCCGTAGCTACTAGTACGACCGCTATAATCGTCTAGCGACTACTATAATACGTAGGTACGAAGAAGAAGGAGGACCTACCGGGTCACTTATAGAACCTGCCTTTATTAAACCGTAAGTAGCGTAAGGACCTTAAGAAGTAGGGTAAGTACTACTGCTACCGTATAGGCTCGTACGTATTAACGAACCCCGAATACCCGATATATAGTTACGACGGCGACTACCGCTCTCTACGCCTACGAAACAATCCGAACCTTAGCTCCCTTACTACTATTAACGAGCTAAGGGCCCCTTTAGACCCTGAAATTTGCGCGTCGAATCTCGGTAACCTTTAACGGTTAATTACGTAGTAGGGGTATGTAGGGGTACTACTAAGATATATATAGCTAGGAGGCGACCTTAGTAGGAAGCTAGGATTTACGAGGAATTTCTCTATAAGGCAAAAATACGGGAATCTAAAAATTTCAGATTTATTATCTTTTAGGATCACTATATATATTTTATAGCCCGCTCGCCGGTAAGTATATATACCTACGCGTAAGCTATCCTAAGGTCACTAGGCGCGCCCCTACTTACTAGGGTAATTAGTCGTCTATATTTTAGTAGTTAATAAGGGGGGTTTCAAGTATATACCCGGTGGCATTATTAGTACATCTTAGCAAAATCAAGGTCAAGGTCGACTCGAAGTCGAAATCTTAAGGTATTAAGGCACCTAAGGTCAAGGCTCTTAGTAATAAGCAAAGCAAGTATAACGTCACGAGCAAGGTTACGGTTACGAATAAGGTTATAAGTTTTAGTTATGTCTTTATCGAGGTTCGAGTCGTTTGCTAGTATTAGAGCTGGCTAAGAGTTACTAGAAAGTCTAACGAAGGCCTATAGGCCTTATAGGGAGGCTATAATCCTAGAAGGGATAGAAGACTCGGATAGCGACGAATACAATACCCCGGAGGCTTTAGGCTCTAATAAGGGCAAGGAAAGAGCACGACAAAATAACTAAGAAGAGGATGACTCAAATAAGGGCACTATAACGTTAGGAATGCCCTATAGCCCGGATACGATAGCAGTATTGTTTAGCCGTCTTACTATTACTATAGAAAATGTAGGACCTCGCTTCCCTACTCTAGGGAGTCCGGAAAACCCCCTCTTTAATAGTAGGAACGCTACTAAATTCTAGGAGAGGTTTAATGATCTTATAGACTAGTATCTACTAAGGCTATTAATTAAGAAAGACAACTTCTAGGGTCGTTTCGAGCGTAACTACGAGACCACTATCCGACGTTTAGTAATAAGGTTAGAGGGGTAGCAAGTGAGGCGGAGCACCTTTAGGAGGTCCTTCTTAGCTGAATTTTCGAGATTCGATACCTATTCGATATTAGGAAGTCGAGAATATCTAGAAGAGATAGTCCGGGCCGAGTAAGGGAAAAGCCCTAAGGAACAGGATATAAAGGAGTTTATCCGTCTCTTCGTAGCCTCTAGTGACCTAATTGATCCTAAAGACCTCGATAACAGCTCCCGTAGCCGTCTTCTACTTTAGGGGCTCCTAGAGTCAGTTACTAAGGTAGTTTATAAGAAATGTAGGCTCTATCCGAAGTAGCCTAAGAAGTTTCGGCGCTTTTAAAAGATACTAGACGAGGCGACAAGTATTGCTAATAGTAAAGAAGGATAGAAGGCCGTATATACGGACTTTCTACTTACTTTACCGTAGCTTTATCGGTCAGTTATAAAGTAGATGCCGCGCTTGATCCCTAAGATTAATATACTTAACAAACTAGCTATTTCCGCTACTATCGACGATGACCTTATTTAGAAAATAGTAGAAATGAGTATTTGGGCTTACTAACGAGGTCGCGCGGCGGAGGTTAGATCCTTTAACCCTAGTGAAAATCAAAGGTCTATATAACTAGAAAACCCCGATCGCGTGCCTAAACTATAGGTTTACTTAATATAGCGCCCGTAGTTATAGAACCGCGAGTAGTCTAAAGCGCTTAATAGGTGCTATTATAACTATAGTAGTACGGAACATTAGGCTAATAGGTGCCCCGCGATGCTATTCCTTATCTTATAAGGGTATGTCTTTTTAGCGACGAACAACTAGTAGTACCTAGGAAAGAAGACCGATCTAAATCCCCCTAAGTTTAACTTCCGACGGGACTATAGCAAACCTAAGCTCCTTTATATACTTCCGTAGCTTAAGGAACACTATGGCCCGATTCTGTTAAACAGGTACGAGTTGCGCAGCAGTGGAAGACGGCGGATCACACGAAAGACGAAGAAGGACCTAATGGGATAGCGTGTATCTACATACAGTATCGCCGGTGTTGGTGTAGGTGTTTCAGGAGGGACAGCTGTACTCAGGACTTGACTAGCAAGCCCTGATTACTAATCCCCCTAAGCACCTAATGTTGACCCTATGACCTGCATATTCTCAACACTCCCACTCAGGTCAGAAGGTCTCAAACAATCCCTTATACAAGCTGGAGCTGCCTTACAAAGTTTTGAAACTGCTGGCCATTGAGGGGCTTAGCCAGCCTATCAGCAACTATGTCCTTTATATGGCAGTAATCCACTGCAATCTTCCTTTGCCACGAGAGATTCCTGACATAGTGGTATGCAACATCAATATGCTTTGACCTGTCATGGACATGGGCATCTTTGACAAAGGTCAAAGCTGCTTGGTTGTCACCCATAAGCTCCACGGGTCTCAGCTCATCAACAGTACTGCTTGCCTTGATCCTAGGTTGGAATGAACACTCTCCAACCAGGTCAGGACACCTCATCTCCCTAAGGACTGCAGCAAGAAACTGTGACTGCTTGGCTGCTGCATTCATGGCCATGAACTCAGCCTCCATTGTTGATGTGGCAACAGACTTCTGCTTCCTACTCATCCAGGACATAGGTGATCCACAAAGGAACCATATATGTCCAAGGATTAAGACTCTGTCTGCCTTGTCCATAGCATAACCAGAATCTGAGTATCCCTGGAGAATACCTCCTCCTCTTCTGTACATCAAGCCCAGGTCCGGGTATGATCTCAGATACCTGGAGAGTTTCTTCAAAGCTCTAAGATGTTGCTTTGGAGGGTCAGCAACATATGAGCTGATTCTTCCAAGGGGGAAAGCAAGGTCTGGCCTTGTCATTGTCATTGGCCACATCCAGGTACCATTGCAACCCTGGTACTCCTGTTTGTTGCACCTCTCATCCATAGTAGCTGAAGGTCTCAGATCCTCATAGCTGTCTATAGGTGAGAGTGTGGGTGTGGCCTTCTCTGGAGAGATGCCCATCTTGGCAAGGTTAGTTTGGATGTAGTGTCCTTGATCAAGCTTTACAGTGCCTTGGGACCTGTCTCTTATAATCCTCATTCCAAGGATCTTCGTAGGTTCACCAAGATCTTTAATCTTAAACACTTTTCCAAGCTCAGCCTTAAACCACTGAACATCTGACAGCTTTGGAGCTGCAATGGGGATGTCATCCACATAGGTGAGGACCATGAGGTCTCTTCCTCTGTGGATGAGTAGGCATGGATCCACCTGGGACTAGGTGGATCCAATCTGTTCTAGCTTGGCAACACAGAGCTTGTTCCAATCTCTAGCTGCTTGCTTCAGTCCATACAGGCTTCTAAGGACCTTGAAGACCATATTTGGTGGAATTTCAACACCTAGGGGTGGGATCATGTAGATGTCTTCAAGAAGGCTGCTTTCGGTGAAAGCATTGTTCACATCCACCTGGTGTATCTCAAGATCTCTCTCACATACTACAGCCATGAAGACCCTAAGGGTATCATGCCTAACAGTAGGTGCAAAGGTCTCTTCAAAGTCAACACCATATTTCTGTGAAAACCCTCTTGCAACCAGTCTTGCCTTGAACTCTTCAATGGCTCCACTGATCATTCTTTTCACATCAAAAACCCACTTAGATGTAACCAGGCTTGCACCCCTTGGTGGTACAACTGAATCCAAGGTGTTGTTGCTTCCTAAGGCAATAAGTTCTTTCTGGATTGCCTCTTTCCACATATGTCCCCAATTGGGGTCTCCCACTGCCTCCTTATAGGACTTTAGGATTGGCACTTCCTGCTGGTAGGCTATGGCCTGCCTAACAGCAGCAAATGCATATCCCTCCACATCATTCAGGATTTCCTCAACCCAGCTCATAGTTGGATCAAGATGAAACATCTGAGCAATCAATGCCCTATGATGCTTGGCTTCATGCTCAGCAAAGCCATCATCTTCATCCCCCCTTGACCTCTTGTTGCCTGCAAGCTGAGGTGGCTGTTGAGGTTGATCCTCCTGAACAAGTTCCTCTTCCTTTTCTTTTCTTGGAGTCCCCTCTACTCCACTCTTCTGGTACACTCTAATGTCTTTTGGAGGTTGGGGAAGTTGCACAAACAGAGGCTTTGCCTGGAGCTGCTGTGGCTGCATTGATGAACTGGAGACCTGAGCAGGAGGTCTTCCAACGGGGTTTCTCTTCAGGGCTCTGCTTGACTGGTTTGTGAAGGTGATGCCAAGATCCATATCACCCCCCCCCCCTTCTCATTCTCAAACCAGTCAACTTGCCCGTGTGTTTTGATGGCTTTCATGTCAGGCTCCCAGAAGAGCCATTGCTTTGTGGTGTCCTCCACATAGCCAACAAAGACAACTTCTTTACCCCTATTCATGAGCTCGTCACTTCTCAAGCCTTGAGGTTGGGATCTCGGGTCTACACAGACCACTGCTTTACATCCCTAGACTCTCAAATGGTCAACTGATGGTACCTGGCCAGTGAAGGCTTCTTCTAGTAAAAGAGTAGTACCATCTATTATTGGTCCATTTGGAAGTCTGTTTCTGACCACAGTTTGAGCAATAAGGGCCTCTAGCCAGAATTCAACTGGCATACTCGAGTCCTTAAGCATAGCTCTCACTGTATTCTCAGAGGCTTGGATTGACCTTTCCACAGGTCCATTCTGAAGTGAGTTGTAGGCATCAGTTGTGTCCATCTGAATGCCAAACTCCTTCTCCCACTGTTTTAGCAAGGAAAGAATTTCCCTTGCACCATCACTACGGATTGCAGATAGAAAACACCTTGAGCTGTTCTCTACCTGAACCTTCCATTCCTTTAGAGCTGTAGGAGCATCACTCCTAGCCTTCAAAGGGATTACCTACTTCTTCCTCAAGAAGTTGTCTACAATCTCAAGCCAGTACTTGAAGCCAAGTCTTGAGACTGCCCCTTGAAAAGGCCCACAGATGTCAATAGAGATGAGGGCCAGCCTCTCTCCTTTCCTCTCTGTGGCAGGTCCTTTGAACTTCCTCATGTTTGCAAGGGAGCAGATCTTGCAGTTCTGGTGTTCAGAAGGAACAGGAATGGGATCTTTCTTGTCAGTGACTCTATGCAGGTTTCTTAGCAGTCCCTTGCTAAGGTGTGCACATCTTCTATGCTATAGCTCCCACTGGTCCTGGGACTCAGTGGCAGTCATAGCCTGTTCCAATTCACACTCAAAATGTGTACCTAACTTGGACAGATCCAAGTCATGCTCCTGTAGAGAGGCATATGCTTGAGGCATAGCTTCAAGCTGCTCTGAAACACTTTGAATGAATGGAACACCCCCTCTCAGTTTTGTCTGGACAACAGGTTTTCCAGAAAGGGATTTAAGGGTGAAACTGGGTGGTTGGACAGCAAATTGTTGGCTGAACTGATTCCAAGAAACAAGACTAACTCCAAGGCCAGGAACAAACAAGACATTTTCTAAGACAATTTGCTTTCCAGAAGGACCACCCATTACTGCACTTCCCATATGTGTAGCTTGTAGATAGCCACCCCCAACCTTGATCCACTTCCTCTTTTGAAGAGGCTTCAGTGTCCTGAATAGTGAATCTTGGTCAGTCATATGTGATGAAGCACAAGAGTCAAGCAACCACTCGGACGAGGGGTACTTGCCCTTGGCTTCCACAGTGGAATGGGCAACCTCATCAACATCATCATCTTCTGATGGTATCTCAGGGTCTGATGCGTCTTCCTGGGTCGCACGGGCCCTTGCAGGCTTCTTACTAGAGGAGGCCTTTGGCTTGCGGCTCTCCTTCATCTGCTTTGCAAGGTCCGTCATCACCTTGAGGACATCACGAAGGTTTGGTGATCATGACCTCCTACGAGGTGGTGACGGTTGTCTCTTAGCAGGGTAGGTAACCCTAGCTAGTTTGTCCTTGTTCCTAACAGCCTGCTGAGCTGCAGAAAGGTGTGGGCACTTGCTCATAAAATGGTCACCATTGCAGAGATGGCACGTGAGCTTGCCCTGGAAACCCTTCTTAGCGAACATGGCTGTCCCTTGATGAATCATTGATTCTTGCTTCTCCCTAAGGATTGCAAGAATGTCTTGTGGTGAGAGATTCACCTGGGCATCAATTGCATCGCGAATTGAGCCAAATGAGTCTGGCAGAGCTGCTAAGAGTTGCTGGATCTTTCTGTGCTCAGTCTTGATGTCTTGGAACTGAGGCGAGATTAAAACAGCTCTCCTTGCAATTGAGCTAAGCTCCTGCCAGGCGTCATCTATTGACTGGTCCTCTGTCATCACGAAATTGGTGTATTGCTGAAGCAAACTTCTTCCAGTAGCGAGAAGTCTTCTCTTGTATTTGGCTTCAGCCCATTCCCACAACTCCTTCGCATGCCGGATCTCGTATGTCATCTCTTGGTCATCTGTCGACAGACAGATGTACATCTCATACAGGGCCGTTGCATTGTGCCGTCTGTACGATGCCTTCCTTATCGCTTGATCTAAAGGAAGGGATGACTCCGATAATGTAGAGGGTGTCGCTATAGATGGGGTTGCAGCGGGAATGTCCGTAATGATGTCTTCGAGGACCCAGTCAACCTGCTTTGATACCAGGTGTATTCTCATCAGCTTGAACCATGTTTCGTGGTTCTCTCTTGTCAGAACAGGTGCTGCTCTCTTTCTTGTAAACCCAGTCTCGTTCTCCATTTTTTGTAAGTTGAGGGACAGGTTGGCTGCCCTTAGGTAAAAGGATGTATTCGGTCGTACGCGATCGGATCGAAATGGGATAAAACGAACGCGAGGTTGATGGCGGAAAGGATGGCTATCCGCCGGAAAGGGGAGGAAAGTCGAAGGATCGTGTTGGTGCTAAGACACTGTAGCGTAACTCTCTCAGCAGAGGGGGTTTCTGAGACACTGCGGCTCTCTCAGAATGAACAGTTAGTCGATGCGAACGCGATGTCCGGAGAGCGACTCTTCTCAGTAAGCTCGCCCACTTGTCTGAGGTATTGACACAGGCTCCCTGACTCGGAGTCTGACAGTGCCTCACTAGGCTCTTTCACGTCTTATATGCACCTACAGCACGGCTGTAGCTTCCTGTGCAAGGCGGGTGCGGCCTCCAGTCTGCCTTCCTTTTGTTCTGAAGAGGAATAACTCCAATACGACTTTGTCGAGGGTGAAACACCGAGTTGCTAACCCGGGCTCATAACCTGTTAAACAGGTACGAGTTGCGCAGCAGTGGAAGACGGCGGATCACACGAAAGACGAAGAAGGACCTAATGGGATAGCGTGTATCTACATACAGTATCGCCGGTGTTGGTGTAGGTGTTTCAGGAGGGACAGCTGTACTCAGGACTTGACTAGCAAGCCCTGATTACTAATCCCCCTAAGCACCTAATGTTGACCCTATGACCTGCATATTCTCAACAGATTCTATTCAATAAGGACATGAAAATCCCTACGCTTCGGAAACAATAGATAGGTCGAGATTATACTAGTGTCTTAAGCGTAAAGCTTCCTAACTACTCTAAACCTCTACCTAACAACCGACACCTTATAGAATACGGCCCTTAAGATGTTAGATCTAGGTAGTAACTAACGGCCGCTAGTAGTTACTAGATCTAGTTTAAGGAAGAAGAAGAACCGGCTCTATAAGGGCATAGGATTATAAACTACGACGAGTTTAAGGTTAAGGCCTACCTAATCTAGAGTAACAAATCTCGAGGTAAAGCTCTAGTAGGAATCATAAAGAATCCGAATCCTCGAACTAGGTCTAGTATATAGGCATTAAGAGTACGAGCCGAGGCCGCTAAAGCTATACGATAAGAACTCGAAGAGGAGATCCGGTAGGAAGAACTCGGTTAGTAGAAGGTAGAGATGATTAGAGACGCCGGTTCTAGGGCTAGTAGAAGCTAGTTAACGGTAGCGTTAGGAGAGACTCTTAGAAGGACACCTAAGCCTCGAGCTAAGTTAAGGCCCACGCCCTCGGAATAGCCGGTAGGGCCTATTAATACCCTATTTATATAGCGTAACCGGTTATAGAATATAAAGACGATAAGGATTAATAACTACGTCCGATAGTACGGTATAGGAGATAGGCCTGTTACTAAGGAGGAGGGAGTGACCTATTAGATTGATTAAATCCTTTAGACTACGTTTCTAAACGTTAATGCCCGGGACTAGTTTCGGTATAGTCGCTAGTTTAAAACTGCCTTGTTTAGGAGAGTAGTAAATACCCCTAATCTATAGTCTAAGCTTACTACCGTCCGTAAGTTAGCTAGCTAAGAAGGGACTAAAGTCCGTACGAGTTATGTCGCTACCTATAAAGACGAGGAAGAAGGCGCTAATAAAGAAGTCTTTCGGGATAGTTATTAAGCTCGCTTTATAGGTATGTTCTTAACGATATTATGTAGTAAGGATACTATCCCTACCGCCGAGTTGTACGAAAACATTGAAAAAATTGGTCTCTCTAGTATACTAGATGATTTTGTAATAGTACCTAGCCCTTAGGTAGTTACCTGTTAAACAGGTACGAGTTGCGCAGCAGTAGAAGACGGCGGATCACACAAAAGACGAAGAAGGACCCAATGGGATAGCGTGTATCTACATACAGTATCGCCGGTGTTGGTGTAGGTGTTTCAGGAGGGACAGCTGTACTCAGGACTTGACTAGCAAGCCCTGATTACTAATCCCCCTAAGCACTCAATGTTGACCCTATGACCTGTATATTCTCAACATTACCGAGCTTAGGACTAGTAAAGGTTAGACTCGAGCCCTACTTAACGAGGGATCTAAAGTCAACATTATTAGCCCGAGGATAGTATATAAGTTTAGCTTGCCTATCGTACCTAGCGCCTACTTGTCCTTTCGAGGAGTAGGTAGAAGAGCGAAGTTTAAGGGGGTAATTTCAAAGCTTAATACTTAGGTGTTTAGTATGTACTACTAGATCGATATGTTTGTCTCCGCTAATCTAGATTCGCCTACGATCCTTAGCCGCCCTTAGTATAGGAAGGTATAACTAATAGGCCGTAACTACGACGATAGATTATAGGAGGGAACAATCGCTAGTAGGAAAGGTAAAAGTATAATGTTCACGGCTATTATAGGTACTAATAAGTATAAAACTCTTTAAGAACTTCTATAGTCCTCGAAAAATACGAACGCGGGTTGATTCACGGTAGTTAACCCGCTATAAGCATTAGAAGTCCGGTTTTAAAACAAGTCCGCTTTTCGAGTCTAGTCGGGGAGACCTTAGTAAATATATTAGGGGCGGAGTGTTCTAACAATACGGCGCGTCGATATCAATAAGAAGGTATAACGAAGCTAAAACCCAAGCCTATAGATACGACTGTCTTCGACTACTTTAAGAATCACCGCGGCCCCGCATTATAATAAAGAGAAAATGTCCTCGACCTTAGCCCGTATTCGAAGAAATTGCTAGGACTACTAGGGAACCGCTAATACTTAAGCGCTAAGGTGACTACTAACGCTCTAGGAGAGTAGGTCATCATAAATATATACTCCGTGTAGGGCGACTAGTGTATAGAGATCCTAAAATAGGGCTAGATTAATAGGTAGGCTTAGAAACGAGACGTAGGGTTATATAGACCCGGTATTAGGATGCCGTATATATTTACTATATATAAGCGTAAAGCTAATAAGAAAAGACCTATTAACGCGAGCGTTTACGAGAGGCCTTAGTCGAAAGTAGATAGTAATATAGTTTAGGAGCGGAAGGCCCTTTACTAGGAATCTCTAATACTAGTAGGGCAAGGCCCGTTCGATAGGAGGTATCTTATTAAAAAGCTCTCTAGTATCGAGCGCGGCTCGAGGATTATACCTAAAAGGCTCGCTAGTATTAAGGTTAGTATCGCTCTCTTAGCTAAGGAAAGACAAATGTTTAAAGAAATGCTCTTTAACCGAGAAGGTGTCCTAGCGTAGGATTTCAGCTATATACGGCAGATTAGATATAATGTTATGCCTCCTTAGAAGATCATAACGATTACGTATAAACCGTAGTAGGCGCGGAACATTCGGTTATACCTAAGCTTACGAGCAATTATAGAATAGATAATCCGCGCTCGAATTAAGAACAGAATTCTTAAGTATAGTCAAGGTGCTTATACGAATGCTTAGTTCTTAGTAGCGAAGAAGGTCGAGCTAAATAGCAAAGCTATACTATATAGGTTGATCAACTCCGCTATACTCTTAAACGAGGTAACGATAAGGTATACGAACATTCCCCTAGATACGGACGGGTTCTCGGAAGACTTTACTAGGTATAGAGTAGCCTCTTTAGTAGACTTGTTTTTAGGGTACGACTAGATTACGCTTAACGAAAGTAGCCGAGACTTAACGGCCTTTATAACGCCTCTTAGGCTTATATAGTATATAACGTTACTATAGGGTATAACGAACTCAGTTACTCAGTTCGTACGGGTAGTAACTAAGGTGTTAATAGACCACATTTCTTACCGAGCAAAACTATTTCTTAACAATATCGGCGTAAAAGGTCCTACTAAGGACTATAGTAACGCTGAGGTAGAGCCTAGCCTTCGACGATAGGTCGTAGAACACATTATATCCCTTGATCTTATTCTTACGGACCTAGAGAGGGCCGGAGCGGTAGTTATAGGGGAGAAGTCGTAGTGGCTTTATAAGACCCTAAAGATTGTAGGCTATATTACTAGCCCGAGCGGCCGCTATCTAGATCCTAAGGTAGTAGCTAAGATCTTAAACTAGCTAACCCTAAAGTACGTAAAGGACGTTCGAGTTTATATTAGGATCTATATTTACTTCCGGATTTAGGTCCTCTAGTTCGTAATCGTCGCTCGGCTAATATATAAGCTTTCAAGGAAGGACGTCGAGTTTGTCTAGACTAAGAATAAGTAGTTCTCGAAAGAGAACCTAGTAAGATTCTTAGTAATAGTACTAGCGTTAGTAATAATCTCCTACGTCCTAGGAGCTAGTAGGATCTTTGTTTCTATTAATATAAGTAGTATTAAGTAGGGTTGTATAATATCGTAGGAATTACTAGATAATACTTAACGAAGATACCCGGTAAGGTATAAGAGCGGTACCTAGAACGTAAACGAGGCTAAGTACGATATAGGAAAGCGGGAGTGCCTCGGAGTGCTAAAGGGCCTTAAGAAGGTATAGCGCTACCTCGTAGGAGTAGACTTTATCCTCGAAGTTGATGCTAAAACGCTAGTATAGTAGTTAAATCGGCTAGTATCCGATATTCTAAACTCTATAATAGTAAGGTAGGTTACTTAGATCCGGCTATTCACCTTTGAAGTAAGGCATGTCGATAGGAAGAAGTACTCCGGACCGGATGTACTGTCTCGTAAACTACCTATAGCTAAGGAGCTTACGGAACCTAACGATAATATTAATAAGATAATTGACGACAAATTCTTCCGTTACGCCGAGCTAGTTAATACTTTCCCCGTTATTCTAGAGCGTAAACGACTCCTCGAACCCTAGTATAGTAACAATTCCGAGCTTATAGCTTATATTCTAGTATATCGAACACGACCGGAAGGGGTCACCCGGGCTAAGTATCGAAACCTCGTTAAGAAGAGTCCTCGGTACTACTTAAGAGATAAGCTCTTATTTTATTAGCGGCGAAAGGGTATACCGATATAGCTAGTAGTAGACGATAATGATGCTTAGAAAGAGATCGTAATACACTATTACGAAAAGTATAGTCACCGGAGTATAGAGCTAGTATATAATCTTATTACTAGCCGGTATTACTAGAAGGGCTACTTCTCCGACGTATCGAATTAGGTAAGGACTTATACTCCTTATAACTTTCGCGAAGGCAACTAGAGAGTAGGAGAAATGTACTTATCGACTTAGTAGGTTATAGGAGAGAGGTAGTACTACGATCCCGTCTACGTATATAGAAACGGGTACTTACTTATCGCCCGAGAAGCTCTAAGTAGGTAGATTAAGGCGAAGGTCGTACGGAAGCCTCTAAATTTACGGGCGATTACTAAGTTCCTATATAAGATAGTGTTTAGCCGGCATAGATACTACTATAAGATTGTGCTTAATAACGCTAGTATTAACGAAGGGGAGGTAGAGAGGATACTTATTAGTATAGGCATTAAGTATATCCGGATCTTACCCTACTATCCGTAGTTAAATATAACTATAGAAGTGGGATATCGACCTATTCTAGCTATATTAGCTAAGCTTACTAAGAACACCTATAAGTCCTAGGAACGATAGATTACTACGGTGCTTTAGGCTAATAGAACTACGGTATCTAGAATCACGGGTATAACGCCGGCGGAGGTTCTATATAGCTATCGTACTATTCTCCCGATCGAGGTAGAATACCTAATATAGGCGAACTATAGATAGGGATCTATTAGATTAACGGAGGAGCTATTAGCTATTCGGGCGCGTTAGTTATAGGTACGGGACATAAGTCTTTAGGAGTTATAGTTACGAAGAGTAAGGCTTTGTACCCTAAGTAAGGAATACTTCGATACTAAACGTAGTATTAACTTCTAGGGGTTCTAGGTCGGAGATCTTATAGTCAAGTTTGACAAGCCGTATAAGGATAACCTATCTAGAAAGATTAGGTACTACTAGCTTAGGCCGTATCGTATAGCTAAGGTATACTCGGGGTTTAGTATATACGTCCTCGAAGAGCTTAATAGTACGAGGTTAAAGGGTGAATAAGCCCGAGAGAACCTAAAGCTAATCCTATAGTTAAGACCGGACCCGGAGCTTAATCTTCCTAACGCTAAAGACATTATAGCGCTAGAGAATAGGGTTAATGTCGAGAATGTCGAAAAGGGCGATCTTCCGAACAAGAATAGACCTACTACGTCCGGATCTAACGACAAGGAGGATGACGATATACTTCTAATAGGTATTAATAGGGCTACTACACTTCCGGAACTAGAATCTAAGCCGACGAGACTATAGGTACGGCCTTATAACCTTACTACGGAGGAGATAGCCAAATTCACTAGGATTTAGGTCAAAGGAGGGATAGGACTCTATTATTTCTTTTTCTTAGGCGTAAGGAGTTCACTTAGTAGTTTTAGTTTCTGACCTTAGTTTAACTAGCTTCTAGTTCTAGTACCTAGTTTCTAGCGTGCTTGACCGATTTCTAGGCTATATCCTTAATTTGAGAGTAGGCTTACTACGAAGACTAGACTTTGACTTAGCCTCCTTAGCCCTTATAGAATGAACTTGCGATCTCCTTAATATCTCTAGACTAACTACTTAACTAGACGCCGGATCCGCCTTCTTTACGTATAACTTGTAGGTATAGTTTCTTAGTCTATATTAGCGTAGCGGAGGTGAAACTAGGGACAGTTTCGTAATAGGGGAGGATATATTAACGAGCTGAGGGCCCCTTTAGACCCTGAAATTTGCGCGTCGAATCTTGTTAACCTTTAACGGTTAATTACGTAGTAGGGGTGTATAGGGGTACTACTGGGATATATATAGCTAGGAGGCGACCTTAGTAGGAAGCTAGGATTTACGAGGAATCTCTCTATAAGGCGAAAATACGGGAATCTAAAAATTTCAGATTTATTATCTTTTAGGATCACTATATATATTTCACGAGATAATCCGCGCTCGAATTAAGAATAGAATTCTTAAGTATAGTTAAGGCGTATCACGATGATAGCGATCGCAGGAAACGACCAGGAGCAGGAGAGTAACGAGTGGAAGGAGGTCTGCAGGAAGGCAGAAACAATGGCAATGGCAGGAGATGGCGAGCACCCAGAAAGAGCACTTAAGGGGATGATTTTGGAGCTCCTTGGAGGGCTAAAGGCACTAAGGAGCCAAACAGGACAGATCATTAACAGGACAGTAGCAGCAGCAGCAAAGAAGAGGACACAGGAAGGCCAGAAACTAAGCCAACCAACCTGGGCAGCAGTTGCATCCCAAAACCCTCCCCCCCCAGAAAACAGCTATCAAGGTCTACATTTCCGACCAGCAAGAGCAGAAAGAGATTGAGGGCCTGTCAGGCAAGGAGATCATACAGAAGATTGGGATACAAGGCATCATTGGAGCCAGGAAAGAGAAGGGAGGTGTCCTTAAGCTGTTCACAGCACAGGAGCAAGACAGGAAGAGGCTAGAGACACAGAAGGAGTGGACAGTCAAACTAGGCAAGACGGCTAAGGTCTCACACCAACAAAATATGGTTATTGCCCATAGGATGACCACAAAGTATGACATTGAAGGAGACCTTAAGAGGCTGCAGGACCAGAACTAGGCTGTATGCCCAGGGCTACAGATCACAAAAGCAGCATGGGTCAACAGAAAGACAAAGGACACAAAGAGAGAGTCTTCTCTAGTGCTCTGGATAGGCACTGCAGAACAGGCAAACACCGTGCTTGACAAGGGCATCTTCTAGGAATGCGAAAGAATGGACACAGAAATCCATAGAAGCACCCACAGACTACTGCAATGCTTCAAGTGCCAACAGTATGGTCATATCTCTACTAGATGCCCAAGCCAAAAGGACACTTGTTCCCACTGTGCTGGTAGCCACAAAGTACAGAATTGCACAGCCCCAAAGAGTGAAGCCAGATGTGCATGCTGTGGAAAGAAACACCCTTCCTGGTCCCAAGACTGCACAGCTAGGATTGAGGCAAAGAGGAGGGCAAGAGAAGCCAGGATCAACACCCCTATCAGATTCCAGACAGGGACAATCACCCAAGAACCCCTAAGGACTGTCTACAACCCTCTGAAAAGAGGCAGAACAGAAGAGACCACACAGGCCCAAGGCCACCCTGCTATGGGTAGACCAAAATCAATTGTGGTTGCAGGAAGAGACCCGGCACAAAGCAGGCTCAACCTTACCACAATCCCAAATAGCAGCCAGCAGCAGGAAGCACGAGAAGACCAGCAGGAGACCAGCATGGATGAGTCATGATTGAGACACCTAATCTTACCACTATCCAGTACAACGTCAACAAAAGCCAGCACAAGGCCCAGAGAAGCTTTCTCCAAGCACTGGACCCAAAGAAACACCTAGTTATTGCAGTCCAGGAACCTTGGATCAACAGCAAATCTAACAGACCATCTACTGCTAACGACCCAAGGTATCACACACTCCTAGCCAAACAAGGCACCCCTAGAACATGCATGTACATCAGCAAAGAGATGGCAACAGACAGCTGGGAACAAATCCAACAGGAAGGGGGAGACATCACCTCAGTCAGACTCAACACCAACCAAGGCAGCATCCACATCCACAGTGTATACAACCCACCCCCCAGCTCCAGAAGCAGCACCCAGCTGGGCACACTACAACAGCTGCCAGACATCCTGCAGAGTGACTCCCAACACATCGTGCTGGGAGACTTCAACTTGCACCATCCTACATGGGGATCAGACTTTGCACCTGCCCATCACTTCCTAGCTAACAGACTCCTCTCCACTACCCAAAGCAACAACATGCACCTAGTTACCCCAAAGGGCCTAACTACCTGGTCACAGAGAGCAAGCTCAAGCACCATTGACCTGTGCTTTGCATCACATGACCTGCAGCAGAAGGTCACCAGATGCTGGGTTAACCAGGACTTGGAGTCCTCATCAGATCACCTCCCAATTCAGGTGGAGTTTGAAACACAGACACAGCAGGAAGGAGACCTAGAACCTCAGCTGGCCTGGAAGGCAGCCAACTGGGAACAGATCAGACAAGACCTGGAACAGAAGCTAGCTGGACTAGAGACCAGGAGACTGGAAACAGCCTTAGACATAGACCAAGCAGTGGCAGAACTGGTTAGAACAATGCAGGAAACTGCGGCAGCCCACACCAGAGAAAAGAAACAGTCACTGTACCAGAAGCCATTCTGGACAAAGGAATGCTCAGAGAAGGTCAAGGCAGCCAGGCAGGCCAGGAGAGCCCTTACCCAGAGTCACTCCCAGGAAGCATGGGACAGATACAACCAGGCAACCAGAGACAAGAAGGCCCAGATCAAGAGGGACAAGATGCTGGAGTGGAGGTCAACAGTTGGATCCATTACCCAGAATCCTGAGAAGATGTGGAAACTAGCAAAGTGGGCAAGACAACCCACACAGGACAGAAACATGCTGCCCCAGTTTCCAAACATTGAAGACCAGGAAGGAGTAATCCAACACACTCTCCCAGGAAAGGCACAGGCATTGGGGAAACATTTCTTTGGCACACAGGTAGAAGCTGACCTGCAGGATCTGGAGGGCAGTGTGTATCCAACACCACTAGAGCAATCCTGCACAGTGGGAGAGGGAGAGATCAAGAGCATCATTAAGACACTCTCAGGAAACAAGGCCCCAGGACCAGATGGGATTCCAAACTTGTTCATCAAGACATGCAAGGACCAGATCTCCCCTGCACTGTCAAACATCTTTTCACAGTGCATGGCCCAAGGACACTGCCCTAAACACTTCAAGCAGTCACTGACTGTGGTCTTGAGAAAACCACAGAAAGAGGACTACACAAAGCTAAAGGCATACAGACCTATTGCCTTGCTCAACACACTAGGCAAACTCCTGGAAAAGATCATAGCAGAAAGGCTGACAAACCTAGCTGAAGAACATGGAATCCTTCCTGAAGAACAGATGGGAGGCAGGAAACAAAGATCAACACTAACAGCTGTGGAACTTATCACAGAGCAGATCAAGACCCTATGGCACTTTGGGAACAACAAAGCAGCCACACTCCTCTCACTAGACATATCAGGAGCCTTTGACAATGTCTCACACCAGAGGCTGATCCACATCCTGAAACAGAAGGCTATCCCCAACTGGACAGTCCAGTTTATCTAGTCCTTCCTCAGAGGCAGAACCACAAGACTAAGACTGGGCAGATACAAATCTGACAGCATGCCTACAGAGACAGGAATCCCACAGGGATCAACAATGTCTCCAATCCTGTTTCTCCTCTTTATGGCAGACCTGCCAGCAAAGCTAAACTCCAGAAACACATCAGCCTCAGGGTTTGTAGATGACACAAACATCCTAGCCTGGTCAGACAGCACAGAAGAGAACTGCAGAATCTTGCAGAAGAAACACAAGGAATGTGAGGAATGGGCCAGGAAACATGGAGCCAGATTTGCCCCAGAGAAGTATCAACTCATCCACTTCAGTAGAGCCAGAAACAGACACAATATGCAAGCCCCAATCACTATTCAGGGACACACAACAGAACCCTCAAGTGAATTAAGGGTGCTAGGAATATGGATGGATCCAAAGCTCAGCTGGGGACCACAGGTCAAGAAAGCACAGGCAAGAGCAGACAACAACAGGCAATCAATTGACAGGCTTATAGCCTCTATATAGGGAGCCACATTTGCGAAAGCAAAGGTTATGTACAAGGCCATTGTGAAGCCAGCCATGCTATATGGAGCCCAGATCTGGTCAGCCCAAGACAAGATCCCAAAGAGAATTGCAGATCCCATCAGCAGAGCCCAAGCCTCCTGTCTGAAAAAGGTGCTTGGAGCATACAAGTCAACTCCAACAAGGGTGGTCGAAATGGAGTCTGGCTCCCCACCAGCCAAGCTCTACCTTCAAGGGTTGAGATACCAGTATGCAGGAAAGACGTCTGCATACCCAGCCCAGCTAGTAATCCAGAAGGCAGTCAACAAAATCAGGAGCCAGTGCACAAGAAGGCACAGACAAGCAAGACCCAATCCAGCCCCACAGAAGCAGCAGGACCTGCAGAAGTTCAAAGAACTAACAGAACAGCTGCACCTAGCCCAGCAGGAACAGGACAGAAGGGCTCAAGGGAGAGGATCAGCAGCCAGCCAAGGGAAGAAGCAACAGTCTCTAGCTGAAAGGATGGCAGGACTCCACTGGAAGACTGAATGGACAAGAACCCCACAGAGGCCAGGAACCCCAAAGGCACTCCAACAGTTTGGTAGCCACAACTACCTACTGTACTCAGACCTGACCAGGTCAGAAGCAAGCATAGCAATACAAATCCGCTCTGAACACATCGGAGTCAGGGCATACCTGCATCAGAGAAAAGTCCCAGGTATCGAAGACAAGAGTTGCCCATGCGGCTACCTGTCCCAGAATGTCGAACATAGACTTCTGGTTTGCAAAGAATGGAGTACAGGGAGAGGTGAATGGAGGGCAAGGGCAAGGAACAGAAACTTCCAAGCCATGATCAGCAATAAGGGAGACCTCCAGAGAATTACAAGGTGGATCATCCACCAAGGATTTTTGGAGCAGTTCTCTCTTACTAGGGAAACAGAGAGATGGATTGAGGAGAGAAAGAAGGAGGAGGAGAGCAGGAAGAGGGGGACAACTCTAGGGTTGCAGACAAGGTAGTCAGAGGCTAACCACCATGACACTAGTGCACCCTAATGGAAGGAAAACTGAGAACTCATGGCAAGGAAGCTATTAGAGAAGGAGAGGAGGTTTTTACCTAGGAATAGGTTTCCTACCTTATGCAGTAACATATATAGACATAAACCCGCATGGGCCGGAGGGCACCATAACGGGTAAATGAATCATCTATCTATCTATATATATTTCACGGCCCGCGGACCGGCAAGTATATATACCTACGCGTAAGCTATCCTAAGGTCACTAGGCGCGCCCTTACTTACTAGGGTAGTTAGTCGTCTATACTACCGACCTATAGTATTAGGGAAATAGTACGACCGCTACCTAAGCGTAGTAGATAGCGGTTAGTAACCGAACTTTCTAAGATAGAAAGAGTATAAGATTAAGAGACATAGAATATAAGAGACGGACTATAGTAAGGAGCTTAAGATATCGGTATATATACTAGATAAACAGTAACTAGCTATATACCCTTATCTAGTATTACCCGTAATAATATAATATAAAAAGGCTCGCGGCCTTATAGATTCTACCTCTACCTCTCTCTTTCTTAATTAGAAACTTATACGTAAATATATAACCTCCTTAATCCCTTTGATAAAGAATAGACAATTAATACTAGGAGATAGATCGGCTATAGCGTGTCAGATTGGATATATAGCCCTTATAGACGTAGTTATCGGCGGTTATTACGAGTAAATACTATACTACGTTACCGACCTCAAATACGACATTGTCTTTAGACTACCGTAGCTCTCCGCGTATAACCCGAACATCTTCTAGGAAACTAGCGAGGTAGCGTTTAGATCTAACTACTACTTTAGTCACTATCTATATAATAAGACATCGATAATAGTATAATCTCTAAACTATATCGGTAGAACCTAGCAAACGAAATATAGACTAAAGCCCTTTACTAGCGAATTAGTAGGATTTATAGCCGGAGGGGCGGAGCTAAATATGTCCGCTCTAGAGGTAGATAAAGAGGTGGATTGCTAGGAAGTCTCGTAGCGCGTATAGAAGATATACGCGTACCGGCCTAGGGCCGAGTACTTCTATATTATACCTACGGGGCGCGAGGATAACGACAATAACGATAATAGCCTTAAACTAAGCGTATAGTAGCTAATAACCTAGATTAGTTCTTAAATAAGCAGTTTAACTACAATTCTAAAGAGAAGCTCCCGCCTATATACTACGACATTATAGATACTTTCTTAGTAAAGGACTACGAGGGACTTCTACCTTACCGACTAGCGATCGACTACGAGATTTATATCAAACCCGGTAGACCTTAATAACCGCTATATCGAAAGCTATACGGACTAGCCGAGAAGGAGAATGAAGCCGTCAAGAAATAGTTACTCGAATAGACTTTAGAAGGTAAGGTACGTAAGGCCGGTTAGAAAACAAGCTAGTTACCGGCACCGGGATTAGTAGTAAGAAAGCCTAGAGGAGGGCTACGAGTATATATTAACTACCGTAGGCTAAACGCTATTACTATTAAGGATCGCTATCCTATTCTATTAATATAGGAAACGCTTAACCGTATATACGGAAAGAAGTACTTTACGAAACTAGATATTATAGTAGCCTTTAATAAGTTACGTATCGCGGAAGGGTACGAGTAGCTAATAGCTTTCGTAATACGCTACGGTATATACAAATGCCTCGTATTACCGTTCGGCCTCTATAGCGGACCCGTAACCTTTTAGTTATATATTAATATAGTTCTATAGGAATATCTAGATGACTTTATATTAGTATATCTAGATAACGTCCTTATCTTTAGCGATACTCTAGAGGAATACGTCGAACACGTACGAAAGGTATTAATTAAGCTATAAGATACCGGGCTTACTATTAATATCGATAAGTCCGAGTTCTACTAGGAACGTATAAAATATCTAGGCCTTATTATTATACCCTAGGGCATCGAGATAGACCCGGAGAAATTGGAATACATATAGACCTAAGAAGTACTAACTAATCTTAAGGATGTCTAAGCCTTCCTAGGATTCGCGAACTTCTACTATAGGTTTATCGAGACCTTCTCTTATATTATATCCCTATTAACTAACCTAACGAAGTTAGATAGGCCTAGTAATTATAAGAACCGTAGAATCAACTAGACTGATAATTACTAGAGGGCATTCGAGGCGTTGAAAGTAGCGTTTAGTAAGGCGGGTATACTAGTATACTATATACCGGGTAGGTAGACCGTTATCGAGACTAACTCCTTAGACTTTATTAATATAGGTATACTGTTATAATACGACGAGTAGGGAGTGTTATATCCTATAGCTTTCTATTCGAAGAAGCTAAGCCCCTAGGAGTATAATTACGAGATCTATAATAAGGAACTCCTCGCGATTATTAAAGTATTTAAAGAGTAGCGCCCGGAGCTTACTTACGAAGTAGACGAGGACGGCGATCTAGTTAAAGTGTTTATAGACTACAAGAACCTCGAATATTTTATGACTACGAAGTGGCTAAATCGCCGATAAGCGCGATAGGTAGAATTTCTATTATAATTCAACTTCTAGATTATATACCGCCTAGGTATATAAGAAACGAAGCTAGATAGCCTAACGAGACGTAGCTAGGACCTTCCGTAGGGAGTGGACGATCCGAGAAATTAGTACTAGTATTAGATATTACTTCCGCTAGAGCGATTCCTTAAGATCGACTCTATATAAGCTACTGTCGAAGATACGCCCGAAGAAGAAGAGACGACTCCCCTAAATCCTAAAGTAACCGAGTTTATTCTAGAACTAGAATAGGTACTATAAATATAGCTAGTACTAGCTTAGGAAGTATAGACTACGAATAAAGCCGAAGTTGAAGCTGAACTCGAGTACCGTATAACGACTACTTACGCCCTAGACTAAGAACTTAAGGCGGTAATTAAGATATTACGGAAAGTTGGTACTATCCCTCTACTCTTATAGAAGGCGAAGATATACCCTACGTACTATAAGGTAGATAGTAATATGTTATATATACGAAACTAGTACGATAGTTAGAGCCTATAGGTACCCGATAACTAGGCCCTACGGACTCGGCTTATTAGAATAAATTATAACGCTCTAGTAGTAGGACATCTAGGACGAGCTCGAACCTATAAACTCGTAGTACGAGAATTCTATTGGCCTGGCTTAGTAAGATTAGTACGTAGATATACCGCGAATTACCGTATATACCGTACGACAAAATCTCTATACTCCTAGCTACCTAGATTATTATACCTACTTTTAGTACCGGACCGACCTTAGAGGTATATCGCGGTAGACTTCGTAGTCGGACTTCCTAATAGTACCCACGATAGCATAACCTATAACAATATTATAACCGTAATAGATAGGCTAACGAAGGAAGTCGAGCTAATTCCGATCGGAGCGATAACTATATAGAATACGGCAAGACTTTTCCTTAAGTATATCTTCTCCCGACGCGGATTTCCTAACACTATTACTTTAGACCGCGGTAAGTAATAGATTACTACCTTCTAGAAGAAACTTTATAAGATGCTTCGTACAAGTCGTAAGCTAAGTTCTTTATACTACCTAGAAACTAATAGACAGTCGGAACGTACTAACTAAGCAATAGAATAGTATCTCCGTATATTTACTAACGAGGTATAAGATGACTAGGTAGAATAGCTTTGTCTAGCTCAGTTCGTAATTAATAACTACCTTTCTAAAACTACTAGTATGTCGCTATTCTACGCTACTTTAGGCTATAACCCTAAGTTTATAGAGCGCGTAGACCTAAGCGCTAGAAAAGAGGGAGGACTAACTACTCTCTAGCGACTAGATACGCGATCGGCTAAAGCCTTCGTACGCCGGATTTATAACCTTTATAAGCACCTTTAAGAAAATATACGGATATTATAAGCTCTCTAAGCTAAAGTAGTAAACCGCTACCGAAGCATCCCGCTAGACTATAAAGTAGGCGACTAGGTATACCTAAGTACTAAGAATATCCGTACGACTCGACTATCTAAGAAGCTCGATAGAAGATACGCTAGCCCGTACTAGATTATAGAAGTTATACTAGCTAAGCTCTTATATAAACTAAGATTATCGGACGCTATAGTAGGACTCGACAACTACTTTTACACCTCGTTACTTTAGCGAGCCGATCATCCCGACTTCCTACTACTCGAAGGCTAGTATCTAGTACTACTACCGCCGATAACTATCGAGCCCGATACTACCGAAGCCGATATAGTCGCTAATATAGTCGTAATACCTATATATATATATATATGTTAAACAGGTACGAGTTGCGCAGCAGTGGAAGACGGCGGATCACACAAAAGACGAAGAAGGACCCAATGGGATAGCGTGTATCTACATACAGTATCGCCGGTGTTGGTGTAGGTGTTTCAGGAGGGACAGCTGTACTCAGGACTTGACTAGCAAGCCCTGATTACTAATCCCCCTAAGCACTCAATGTTGACCCTATGACCTGCATATTCTCAACACTCCCACTCAGGTCAGAAGGTCTCAAACAATCCCTTATACAAGCTAGAGCTGCCTCACAAAGTTTTGAAACTGCTGGCCATTGAGGGGCTTAGTCAGCCCATCAGCAACTATGTCCTTTGTGTGGCAGTAATCCACTGCAATCTTCTTTTGCCACTAGAGATTCCTGACATAGTAGTATGCCACATCAATATGCTTTGACCTGTCATGGACATGGGCATTTTTGACAAAGGTCAAAGCTGCTTGGTTGTCACCCATAAGCTTCACGGGTCTCAGCTCATCAACAGTACTGCTTGCCTTCATCCTAGGTTGGAATGAACACTCTCCAACCAGGTCAGGACACCTCATCTCTCTAAGGACTGCAGCAAGAAACTGTGACTACTTAGCTGCTGCATTCATGGCCATGAACTCAGCCTCCATTGTTGATGTGGCAACAGACTTCTGCTTCCTACTCATCCAGGACACAGGTGATCCACAAAGGAACCACACATGTCCAAGGATTGAGACTCTGTCTGCCTTGTCTATGGCATAATCAGAATCTGAGTATCCCTGGAGAATACCTCCTCCTCTTCTGTACATCAAGCCCAGGTCTGGGTATGATCTCAGATATCTGGAGAGTTTCTTCAAGGCTCTAAGATGTTGCTTTGAAGGGTCAGCAACATATGAGCTGATTCTTCCAAGGGGGAAAGCAAGGTCTGGCCTTGTCATTGTCATTGGCCACATCCAGGTACCATTGCAACTCTGGTACTCCTGTTTGTTGCACCTCTCATCCATAGTAGCTGAAGGTCTCAGATCCTCATAGCTGTCCATAGGTGAGAGTGTGGGTGTGGCCTTCTCTGGATGCCCATCTTGGCAAGGTTAGTTTGGATGTAGTGTCCTTGATCAAGCTTTACAGTACCTTGGGACCTGTTTCTGGTAATCCTCATTCCAAGGATCTTCTCAGGTTCCCCAAGATCTTTGATCTTGAACACTCTTCTAAATTCAGCCTTGAACCACTGAACATCTGACAGCTTTGGAGCTGCAATGGGGATGTCATCCACATAGGTGAGGACCATGATGTCTCTTCCTCTGTGGATGAGTAGGCATGGATCCACCTGGGACTAGGTGGATCCAATCTGTTCTAGCTTGGCAACACAGAGCTTGTTCTAATCTCTAGCTGCTTGCTTCAGTCCATACAGGCTTCTAAGGACCTTGAAGACCATATTTGGTGGAATTTCGACACCTAGGGGTGGGATCATGTAGATGTCTTCAAGAAGGCTGCTTTCGGTGAAAGCATTGTTCACATCCACCTGGTGCATCTCAAGATCTCTCTCACATACTACAGCCATGAAGACCCTAAGGGTATCATGCCTAACAGTAGGTGCAAAGGTCTTTTCAAAGTCAACACCATATTTCTGTGAAAACCCTCTTACAACCAGTCTTGCCTTGAACTCTTCAATGGCTCCACTGATCATTCTTTTCACATCAAAAACCCACTTAGATGTAACCAGGTTTGCACCCCTTGGTAGTACAACTGGATCCAAGGTGTTGTTGCTTCCTAAGGCAATAAGTTCTTTCTGGATTGCCTCTTTCCACATATGTCCCCAATTGGGGTCTCCCACTGCCTCCTTATAGGACTTTGGGATTGGCACTTCCTGCCGGTAGGCTATGGCCTGCCTAACAGCAGCAAATGCATATCCCTCCACATCATTCAGGATTTCCTCAACCCAGCTCATAGTTGGATCAAGATGAAACATCTGAGCAATCAATGCCCTATGATGCTTGGCTTCATGCTCAGCAGAGCCATCATCTTCATCCCCCCTTGACCTCTTGTTGCCTGCAAGCTGAGGTGGCTGTTGAGGTTGATCCTCCTGAACAAGTTCCTCTTCCTTTTCTTTTCTTGGAGTCCCCTCTACTCCAATCTTCTGGTACTCTCTAATGTCTTTTGGAGGTTGGGGAAGTTGCACAAACACTGTTTTAGCAAGGAAAGAATTTCCCTTGCACCATCACTACGGATTGCAGATAGAAAACACCTTGAGCTGTTCTCTACCTGAACCTTCCATTCCTTTAGAGCTGTAGGAGCATCACTCCTAGCCTTCAAAGGGACTACCCACTTCTTCCTCAAGAAGTTGTCTACAATCTCAAGCCAGTACTTGAAGCCAAGTCTTGAGACTGCACCTTGAAAAGGCCCACAGATGTCAATAGAGATGAGGGCCAGCCTCTCTCCTTTCCTCTCTGTGGCAGGTCCTTTGAACTTCCTCATGTCTGCAAGGGAGCAGACCTTGCAGTTCTGGTGTTCAGAAGGAACAGGAATGGGATCTTTCTTGTCAGTGACTCTATGCAGGTTTCTTAGCAGTCCCTTGCTAAGGTGTGCACATCTTCTATGCTATAGCTCCCACTGGTCCTGGGACTCAGTGGCAGTCATAGCCTGTTCCAATTCACACTCAAAATGTGTACCTAACTTGGACAGATCCAAGTCATGCTCCTATAGAGAGGCATATGCTTGAGGCATAGCTTCAAGCTGCTCTGAAACACTTTGAATGAATGGAACACCCCCTCTCAGCTTTGTCTGGACAACAGGTTTTCCAGGAAGGGATTTGAGGGTGAAACTGGGCGGTTGGACAGCAAACTGTTGGCTGAACTGATTCCAAGAGACAAGGCTAACTCCAAGGCCAGGAACAAACAAAACATTCTTCAAGACAATCTGCTTCCCAGAAGGACCACCCATCACTGCACTCCCCTCATGTGTGGCATGTAGGTAGCCACCCCCAACCTTGATCCACTTCCTCTTCTGAAGAGGTTTCAGGGTCCTGAAAAGTGAATCCTGGTCAGTCATATGGGATGAAGCACAAGAGTCAAGCAACCACTCTGAGGAGGGGTACTTGCTTTTGGCTTCCACAGTTGAATGGGCAACCTCATCAACTTCATCATCCTCTGATGGTGTCTCAGGGTCTGATAAGTCTTCCTGGGTTGCACAGGCTCTTCCTTGTAAGGTCCTTCATCACCACTAGGATGTCCCTCAGGCTTGGGGATGGGGACCTCGTTCTCGGTGGTGATGATTGTCTCTTTGCAACAGAGGTGTTTCCTCTGTTGAGCTTGTCCTTCCTGACAGCATGCTTGGCTCCAGAGAGGTGTGGGCAATCCTTGATCACATGATCACCATCACAGAGATGGCAGGTGATCTTGCCCTGGAAACCTCTTCCTACAAACATTGCTGTTTCCTTGGATGCAACTTCCAGCCTGGATTCATGTGACTCAAGCAGTTGTAGACAATCTTCATATGACAGTCCTGGCTAGGCCAGGATAGTGTTCTTGGTCCCAAGATACACCTCAGGCAGGGCTTGAAGCAGATGCTTCAGCTTCCTTGTAGGCTCTCTGTAGTGAGCCTCTGCTGGGTCAACTTCAGCAATCCTTCTTACAAGATTGCCAAGGTGGACCCAGGCCTGTCTGATGGTCATGCCATCTATCATTCTGAAGTTGATCAATTCTTGAACAACTGTCATTGCATATGCAGCATGAACCTTGCTGTACTTTGCCCTCATCTTGAGCCAGATCTCTCCAGCTTGTCTCATCTATTTGCTTTCCTCCCAACTGGACTGTATCTTGACTCTTCAAGTCCAGGTAAGGGATCTGATGACTCAGATGGTGTTGAGGAGCTGGGTGTGCTTGATAATAGATGGCCTCCATCTACAACCCAAAGCACATCTTGAGCTTCAAGATGGTCTTGTATCAATGAGAACCATGTCCTCTAGTTGTCCTTGGTTAGGATAGGTGCTGCTCTCCTTCTACCAAGGGTGCTGTGTCCGGTTTCCTCCATGCTTTTATATATAGGACAGGATGGCTGCCTACAGAAGAAAGGTATTCGTTCGTACGCGATCGGATCGATAGGAGGTGAACCGAACGCGAGGTTGATAGTGGAGAGAATGGCTGTCCACAAGAAAGCGAGGAAAGTCGGTCGTAAGGATCGTGTTTCTGAGACACTGTCTGTAGCTCTCTCAGGGGAGGGTGTTCTGAGACACTACGGCTCTCTCAGACGGAACAGTTAGTCGATGCGAACGCGATGTCCGGATAGCGACTCTTCTCAGTAAGCTCGCCCACTTGTCTGAGGTATTGGCACAGGCTCCCTGACTCGGAGTCTGACAGTGCCTCACTAGGCTCTTTCACGTCTTATATACACCTACAGCGCGGCTGTAGCTTCCTGTGCAATGCGGGTGCGGCCTCCAGTCTGCCTTCCTTTTGTTCTGAAGAGGAATAACTCCAATACGACTTTGTCGAGGGTGAAACACCGAGTTGCTAACCCGGGCTCATAACCTGTTAAACAGGTACGAGTTGCGCAGCAGTGGAAGACGGCGGATCACACAAAAGACGAAGAAGGACCCAATGGGATAGCGTGTATCTACATACAGTATCGCCGGTGTTGGTGTAGGTGTTTCAGGAGGGACAGCTGTACTCAGGACTTGACTAGCAAGCCCTGATTACTAATCCCCCTAAGCACTCAATGTTGACCCTATGACCTGCATATTCTCAACAATATATAAGGTAGAGAAGATCTTAGATATATATACCCGTAAGCGAGTAGGCAAAGTGAAGAAGAGGTAGAAGCGTAAAGTAGACACTTAGTAAAAGGTAAAATGGCTTAGATATTAGAATAAGGAGGATAGTAAGACCTAGTAACCGGCTAAGAATATGCTTGAATACGCGGCCGCTACTATTATAGATTTTTACTATAACCGGCCGGAGTTGTCTACGCCTATAGGCTTCGTAGCTCTATCTAATTAGGTCCTCCTAAGTAATAAGGTGCTCGGGCTTAATACGATTAGGGTTAATAGTAATACCGTTACGAATAAGTTGTCTCGAGCTATACCTCTAATAGAATCTACTTAGTATATATTTACTACGTATCGCTATACTAGCTAGGTTACGGGAAAGCCTACTATCTTAACTAAGGACTCCGGTATTACCTACTACCCTTAGCTCTACGATAGTACCGGTAGTTTTACCGATACTAGAGTAAAACCTATAGAGCCTATAATAATACCTAACCTAGGCTATAAGGATTATATACGAGTACTAGCCGAAGATAGACTTAGGTCTAGGGTAAGCTAGCTAACTAGGTAGTATATTTCTCGAAGGGAGCCGGTCGCGGATAGGCTAGTTATAGATAGACAGGATATAGATATATTACTAGACGATAATAAGGTATTAGAGGATAATTAGACTTTCGTACGGTTATAGAGTAGTACGGGCAAGTGGCCGTATAAAATAGATAACGCTTCGAGGACTAAGACGCGTTTTAAGAGGGGGGGTACTATTACGGATAGCCCTCGACCCCTTACTATAGCTACGTCGGCCCGAGTAAACCGCGGACCTTCCGTATCGGGTTCGCGCGGCTTAGCTTTACTTTATAACTTCGCCGCGCCTCGCGCTCCTCTTTCGTAGCTTTATAGAACAATAACTCTCTTATTCGGACCCTATAGTACGCGTACCCTTATACCGTCGTTATCGCTACTACCTCTACTACCTCCTCGTCGGGTGCCTCTACCTATACGGACCTACGAAGTAGGAGGCGTAGGTAATCGTGAAATACCGTTACGACGAGGGGAGTAGACGCGGACCTAACGACTACGGTTATTATTATTATTACCGTTAGTACCGTTAGTATCGCTAGTACCGCTCGTGTCTTTAGCTACTAGCTAAGCCTTTAGCTCTACTACCTCCTTATTTAGAGCCTAATTACGCTTAGATAGGGCTTTAATGTCCTTAGGTAATATATCTACCTACGACTCCTCGACCTATCCGAAGAGCGTATTATTATCCTATCGAAGGCGCTAATTAGCTTTCTTAAGGTCTTATATCTAACTCTTATACTTATAGTAACTTATTTGTTAAAGTAGAATATAAAGAGGCCCTTAATATTCTTATTATTTTCGAGTTAACTAAGACTCTCGGATACGGTATTACGTTCCTTCTTTATATCGGCGTACTTACGCTATATAACCTTATTAGCCTTCTTTAGGAACTCGACCTAGTTAAAAAGTGTAATAAAGTCTAACTATATCTAGTAAACGAGGTGAAACATAATCTCCGGGTATACTATAGTACGAGTCGCGAACTCGGCTAGGCTCTTAATAGTAGTATACTCTAAGGCGATTACCTACTCCTTAGGTTAGCGTAAATTATTAGTTTTACTATCTTATATAGATATATCATCTCTTAACTCTATGATCTTATACACCTTAATTCCTCCTTCTTCTAAGATCTATTCTTCGTCGAGGAACTATACGAAGTTAATAGGGTCGGAGGTTAAGGTAAACTACTATTCTTTAGGTAGTAGGTCCTTCTCGATCTCTTATTATTTAGCGACGAATACGTTCGAGTCGTCGTCGGAAGGGAAGGCACCTAGGGCGGTATCGATACCTAGGTTATCGAGTGTCTACGTTTTAGTAGATACGGTTAGGAAAAGCTTAGTACGTACGAGCGACTAACGCTTATACTTACTAAGATCTAGATAAAGAGGTTACTTAGGTAAGAGCACCCCGTTAGTAGTACTACCGGGTATAGCTATATTATACTATTACGTAGTAGATAAGACTACTCTCTTAGTAGGTATATAAGGGCCCTATAAGAGTAGGGAGGCGCGCGTTTTACGCGAAGGAGAGAGGTAATCTATTGACTTAACTAATACGCTTGTTTACGCGACTATAGTTATTATTAATACGCCTATACGCGCGACTCGACGGTTAGTAACTATAGTAAACTTGACCTACCTTAACGTATACTTTACTAGTACGATTTAATTATAACTACTAGCCTAACTAGATAGGCCGCTTATAAGACCGAATAAACTATTACGGGTAGTGATCTATAAGACGATAGTATAGGGTTTGTTACGGCCCTAGGCCTAGTAAATGTCTAGCTAGTATATAGGTCACGTGACCGCGCGTACTAGCGTAGTACCTCGGCTTATATATAGCCTCGGCGTACCTCGCGCTCCTCTTTCCTACGTACCTAGCTACTTTATATTAATACGACTATAAACCGTTACACTTAGCTAGGTCTCTATATCCGTAGAAGAGCTACGACGGGATCTATAAGAGCGTATATTATTAATAATAACCGTAATAAGAGATTACCGCGTACGATAAAGACGCGCGACTCGGTATAAGAGACTACTATAGGCTAAGTAGTACCTAATATAGTACGACCCTAAGGATAGTAAGGCTCGCTACTAGCTATACGACTAGTAGTATAGCGCGAGTCTATATTTAATATATAGACTTAAGGACAAACGTAAGAGTAGTAGTAGACTACCGGCGACGCTATATAGTAGAAACTCGAGAACTTATAGCGCCTAGTTACTAACCTACCTAGTAAGTTTAACTTATACGACCTTCTAAACGACGACGAGATCTAAGACGAGAACGGCGTTACTATAGCGGTAGTCGACTACGACGACGACGGCGCGACCGAGGAAGGTAAGGGCGAGGATATATAATAAGTCGCGAAAACCCTCCGAATTCCCGCGAACGACCTCCTTTAACTCGATATCGACTAGCTCGTTAAGCTCCTAGTAGAGCCCGAGACCGCCGCGGCTATCTACTTTATCCTACGACGCGCCGAGTAAGAGTATAGGAACGTAATATAGTTAGCGACTATCCTCTACGAGTAGTTAGGTAAAGTAGGGCAAGAGCTTAGGAGATAGAAGAGTTACGACTAATAGATACGTAATAAATACGACACCCTAGTTAAGGAACTCGATAACCTAAAGGCCCGACCTAAGGCATTATCGAATATAGTAATGTCCGTAGAGATTAGTATACTTACCGCGAAGAACGATACCCTAAAGAAGTAAGCTAAGGAGGTACTTTAGTAGTTATCTAATAATAACTCGAGGATTAAGACCCTTAAATTCGATCTCGATACGTATAAGATAGAAGCTTAAACCTACTAGAACGATATTAAGTACCTTAATAAGTCGTAGTAGACTTAGGTAGATAATCTTAAGAAGTAACTCGAAGACCGCCGAGGCCGCTCTCGAGTACGATCCTTACTATCTCGCGCTATATTATAGCGTCGTGCCCTATAGAACGGCCGAACCCTATCTAAGGATAATAATAAGGATAATAATAGAGCTAGTAATAAGGACGAGGAGGACAAGGCAGCTCGCCGTACTACTAGAAAGAAGGCTAAGAAGTCTATACGTAAGGATAATAGTAACGACTCCGATCTATTATCTAAGGAGTTAGAGGAGGACTCGGAGTCGGATAGTAATACTCGTACTTATCGCCGCTCTTCTAAGAAGAAGAAGCTAGTCTACGACTTCGAGTCTCTAGTTAAGTACAATCTAGACCTTAGCTAGCCCTTTAAGACTTAGCGTAGTATAGATAAGCTAGAGAAGTTCGTCGGTACTATCGATAGTAAGCTATCTAGACCCTCCCTCGAGAAGTTCTTCTCCGAGTTAGAGACTATTATCGACTATACGGCCTTTCGCGACAAGAAGGTAGTACTTAAGTTCGTATACGACTTACTAGCCTTACTAGGTAATACTTAGGAACTAGTTAGACTAAAGATCCCTACTATCTTAGGTAGCCTAACTAGTAGTAAGAAGACGTATAAGGGTATTAACGATCTTATTAAGGAACTCGCTAAGCGATACGGAGACCGTAACCTAATTAGTAGGGCTCGTAATTGCCTAAGTAACCTTAAGATAGACAATAAGGATAGCTTCTAGACCTTCTTCCCTAAGTAGCGCTAGAATACTAACATCCTAGGCCTTAAGGGTAAAGATACGATAGATAACCTATAACGTAAGCTAACTGTCCGCTATCTTAATAAGCATCTTGACTTCCGTCCCGAATCGTTATAAGAGATGATCGATATTCTCTATTAGGTAGATAAGGACTTTTAGATCCTCGACGCTCTCTACCTACGCTCCGAGAAGCTAAAGAATAATAAGAAGGACGATAAGAAGGACGGCAATAAGGATAATAAGGACGATAAGCTAGTAGGTTTAGGCTCTAATAAGCCGACCCGTAAGGCTTAGTCTATCCGACCTAAACTATTAAAGAGTAGCCTTAGTAAGACTATAGATAAAGCTAAGAACACTCGCTATATACGTAAGAGCCTCTATAAGAAGTGTCGTAAGCCCGGTTACCGCCTATAATAGCGTACTTACGAGCTGTTCGAGTACGAGATACTAGTACGTCTAGGTACTAACGCTAGCGGTACTACCGTTATACTACCGGCGGAAAATGCCTAGTCTACTACTTAAGCGTAATAACTAGTAGACATAAAAAGGAGAATATAAGACATAACGAAGAGGCACTACTAGTAAAGCCATCCGAAGGGCTCAAGCTATTATTACATAATCTTAGGATAGTAAAAATAGAATATAACCCTATTATCGGCTTATACCTCGTAATACTAGGGATAGCTAATAGGCAAAATGCATTTACTTTCCTTAATAACGGTGCTAATTCTAAGTATATCGACTTCTCCTATACGTAAAAACACAATCTACCTTTAATTAAGCTTAATAACCTACTAGCCCTTAGGTTAGTAAACGGCTCGATAGCCGCGGAAATAATAGAATACCGTATAAGTCTAGAACTTATACTCGGCAATAGTTATAAGGAGACTAGAACCTTCTAGGTTATATATCTAGAGTATAATATCGTACTAGGCAGGCCCTAGTATAATAAACACTAGCTAGGTATCTACTTTACGTTAGGTACTATAACCCTCGACTCGGAGTACTATAAGGAGTATTACCTATAGGATAGCGAGCTAGTCTAGGTATAGAGTATTAACGATAAGTAGGAACCGGTAATTACTAAGTAGACCTTCGAACCTATCCTAAAGACCTGACTAGCGTATTAAGCTACTATCGAAGAAGACGACGATATAGATTTTGTCTAGACTAACGTGCTTTACTACCGAGCGGGCTATACTACCGAGCGGGCTACTTTTACTAAGAACTGTACCACTTCTATAGATATAGCTATATAACTACTATTATAGCGTATATTGTCTTTAAACGAGGCTAAACTGACCTTAGCTGTCTAGGCTACGAAACGCGACGCGATAGTTACGAATCGACTTACTATAAAGGTATACGACGCGTCTCGAACTACACTAGGGTATCGATTGAATAGACGACCTCCTCGGGGTGACTACGAGCCTAATTCGAAGAAGCTTATAGAGCTAGAAGAGAGGATAATACTTGAGTATATACTCGAGCTAGATCTTAGAGGTTTCTCGCTATTAAAGGCTAGTATACGAGTAATAGCCGATTCATTACTATAAGAGAAGGGTCTTAAGCCCGCTAGTCTTAATTAGACAGACAGGTTTATTAGGCGGTATCGTGAGCTAAAGGTTCGTATAACACGTAGATACGATCGTTAGCGAGTCCTAATAGAAGATCTAGACGTTATCGAGAAGTAGTTCTTACTTATACGTAATATAAAGGAGAAGTATAGTATCCTTAACTAGGACACCTACAACTTCGACGAGACAGGGTTTATAATAGGTGTCATTACGTCTTAGAGCGTCGTTACGGGTTTAGAAAGGCGTAGTAGAAAGAGGAAGGTCGTTTAATAGGGCAATAGAGAGGGAGTAGAGAGATAGCGTATTAGATAGCTCTTATACGAAGCGAGATTAGTAAGCTACGTAAGTCTAACGAGGCCCTTATATAGCGGAAAGCACGAAAGCGTAAGTATATTCAGTCTAGAGGGTCTCTAACCTTCGATAAGGCGTCGCAATTAATACCTCTAGAGGATACTAGGAGGTAGGAAGTAAGTAGAGAGTCGCTAGATAGTATTCGGCTAGTACTAAGGCTACGACGCTATAAGCGATATAGCAAGTCGGAGTATAACGTACGTACCTATTAAGTAGACTCGCTAGATAGCGAAGAATCTAAAGAGGAATTGTCCTCCTAGTAACGATTCTATAGGATGTCGTCGTGTTTAGATACCGTCGCAATTAAAGTAGAAGTAGTATAGTTCTTAGTAAAAGTGGCCCGCTCGGTAGTATAGCCCGCTCGGTAGTAAAGCACGTTATAACCTCTAATATAATTATAAAGGAACGCCCGCGAACCGCTTAACTATTATTCGAAAAGAAACTAGCTACGCTAATACTACCGGATACCGATATCTAGGAAGTTAGCGCGGAGGTAATTAAGAAGATAGTAAGGCGGAAAGGAGTAGAGGTATATATAATGTTTATCTTTAATAAGAACGAGCTATAGTAACCTAGTAATATACGTACTATAGACCTACTTACTACCTACGCTATAAGCGCCCGTAATATACGTAATATAGCGATATACTCGCCTAATACCGGCTATAGGATACTTTCTAATAACAAGACTATCGAGCGACTTAATATACGTATAGCGGCGTTCGTACTAGTAGCGTAACGCGTTAGTCCAACTCTCTCTACCTATAAGATATATATACAAGCCGATATAGACAAGTTTATACGTAAGAAGGAGGAGACTATCGATCTAAAGGACTACCTTCTCTATATATATCACGAATTCGTATATTACTTCTCTAAATAAGATACGAAGGAGCTTCTACTATATAGGCCTAGTATTAACTGAAAGATCAAGCTAAAGCTAGGAACTATACCGCCTTTTAGTAGGCCCTACCGGATATTAAACTAGGAGGACGAAGTCATTACGTACTAGGTCTAAGAGTAGTTAGCCTAGAAGGGCATTTATAGATACGAAGGTAGAGTAGATACTTTATTACCCGTACTTATTATTGAGAAACTAGGAGGCAGATTGAGAGTCTATATTGACTATAGATAAGTTAACAAACGTACAATCAAGTCTAGGTATCCTATACCCTTAATATAAGACATACTTAATTGTATTACTAGTAAGAAGTACTTTACTAAGCTAGATGTTATTACCGCTTTTAATCGTATTAGAAAAGTAGAGGGCTCCGAATAGCTGACCGTATTTATAACACGATATAGACAATTTGAATGCCTAGTAATGCCATTCGGGTTATATAATGCCCCTAGTACTTTCTAGTCTTATATTAACGATATACTACGAGAGTTCCTTAACGACTTTACGTCGGTATACCTAGATAATATACTTATCTTTAGCGACACTCTTAAGGAGTATATAGAGTATATTAAGAAGGTACTTCGTAAATATAGTAAAGCCGGCCTATAACTCGACATTACTAAGTATAAGTTTTATACCTAATCTACTAAATACCTAGGCCTGATTATTAGTAAGGACGGAGTCTTAATAGACCTAGCTAAGGTATAAGCTATAAGGGAATAGGGAACACTAGTAAACGTGAAAGATATCCTTCCGTTTAATAGGTTCTCCGGGTTCTATCGGCGCTTTATTAAGGACTATAGTAAGATAGTATTACCTATAGTAAAGCTGACTAAGAAGGACTGCCCTTAGTAATAGACAGAGGAATGTTAGAAGGTATTCGACGGACTAAAGTAAGCTTTTACCGATACTAAAGGCACTATATTAACGATATTTATCCTAGGATATAGAACAGTACTTAATACGGATACGAGTAACTTTATTATGGCTACGGTCCTATCGTAATACGATAGGGACAACATCCTAAGGCCAATCGTATACCTGTCTAAGAAGATGAGCCCGTAGGAGTATAATTACGACGTTTATAACAAGGAACTACTTACTATCGTCAAAGTATTTAAAGAGTAGAAGCCCGAACTTATAGCTAGCAATATCGACGAACTAGACTTTAAGAACTTCACTAATCTAAGCGGCCACCTAGTACTAGTATATAGCGACTATAAGAACCTCGAATACTTTATAACTTCTAAGTAACTAAATAGACGACAAGTAAGATAGGCCGAGTTCCTCTTATAATTCTTCTATAAGATTATATATCGTCTAGGTGTTTAAGGAGCTAAACTAGACAGCCTTACTAGACGTTTATAGGACGCGATTCTATATAACAAATCAGATCCGCGGTACGTATAGTAGGATCGTATACTACTTAAACTATAACACTTCTTATCTATTAGCGCTAGCTAAATCCTACGGCTAAGCGTATCCGAAGTCGAAGGAGTAGTAATAGACGAAGCGCTATTAGCCGACATTAGTAAGCTATACGAATAGGACGATATAATCGAAGTTACGACCTAGTTAGTAGTAGGCAAATCTATTAAACTACTACGAAAGAACAAGATTAACGACAAGTACGCGATACTAGTCGATAGGATGATCTATATTAAGAACAGATATAGCGGTTATAGTCTCTTTATCCTACCTACCGAAGATAAGGAAAACACTATACGTTTACGTATTAATAAGGCCTTCTACGATATACCTACTATAGGACACCCCGGTAAGACAACTACGAGTCGGTTAGTATTACGTTACTATATATAGCTACGAATAATACGGTTTATTAGATCTTTCGTACGAGTATACCGTATATACCGGAATAGCCGTAGTATTAACGAACCTTAATAGATAGATAGATTTGTCATTCCCCTGTTCTAGGACCCTATCCGGCCTATATAGGTATATATCTATTGTTATATATAAAGGGAAACCCGAATAGGTGAAAACCCTTCCCGCCCCCGACTACTCCTTATCTAGTTTAGCTTTCCCTCTAAACGTACGTAGTCTATATCACTACCCCGTTAGCCCCCGCTCCTAGCCGGTCTCGTCGCGCTACGTCGTGTCCTCTCTTCCTATACTACTCCTACTAGGCGGTACTGTTCTAGCCAGCCCTTCTCTAGTATCTAGTTCGTAATACGCCGTAGGTCCTTAGCGTTATTAAGAAGTGCCCTAATCGTCCGGTTCCTCGCCTTTGCTATCCACTCCCCCCTTCCTAGCGACCACCTCGGACAGACGAGGAGTACGTGCCGTACGTTCTAGGAGCGATAGCCGTAGGGGTAGCTAGTATTCGTGTATCCTAGAACCTTCCTCTATAATAGGTACCCCTAGAGGCCGATGTGTTCGCTTCGTAGTTAGGTTACTATACTACTCTATACCCTCGTAAGGCGGTAGTAGATAAGCTTCGGGGGGTGCTTAACCGCGGATTTTGTAGCTAACTATTCCTTAGGTTGTCCCGCTAGCTAAGGGCGTCTACTATACCCTATAACCTAGTTGTTCCACCTCTCTTTCTATAGTTACTCTATAAACGATTTCTTACCTTCCTATTATATTGCTAGCTATTCGTCCCTTGCCCGGTAGTTCGGCTCGTTTCCGGGTCGAATACCCCTATACGCTAGTACTAATTCGCGGGCCCTTACGACTACACTAGCGATGACCTTCTATACTAGGTACTGTGCCGACTTGCCTAAGTAGGAGGTCCGTAGTCCCTAGATATATAGGTCGATCGGCGGTATAGCGGTCTCGTACTTAAGTATCCTCGTTAGTATCGACTTATATACCCCGGTGACCTTCCTTAGGCATTGGTTTTAGATCTTCGCTAGCGGCGCGACGAGTCCCTTCGATAGGTAGGCCCTCTCGCCTAAGGACTACACTTGGCTACTATAGGTAAGGACTGGCCGTATAATAGCCGTATATAGAAGTCGTGACTACCGGAAGTCCGCCCTCTATATAGACGTAGTGAGCCTCTAGTATAATGCTATATTCTGTTTAGCTTTCCGTAATATTGCCTATACGTACTTCCTCTACCGTAGCGCCGGGTCTACCTATAGTCCGAGGATCCTAAGCTGATTTGCCGGGTTAGTCGTATACCCCTATATCTAGATAGAAGCTTATATATTGTAGAACCGTGGCCGGCGCGTAAAGTATATCAGATTGTACTTTTCTAGGGCAAACCGAGCCCCGTGCCTCCTAGCCTAGTCCTCGTAGATCTTGTGCTTCTCTTCTAGTAGCCTATAGTTCTCCTTAGTCGAGGAAGACTACGCTAGGATGTTTGTGTCGTCTACGAAGCCGCTCGTAGCGGTGTTCTAGGATTCTAGGGCTAGGAGTAGCGTCGCTATAAAGAAGAGGAATAGAATAGGTACTAGCGTTAAGCCTTACGGGATTCTAGTATAGACTACTTAAAATAGGCTTCTATACTAGCCGACTAGGATCGACGTACTACGGTTTTAGAGGTAGGACCGTACGAAGTTAACAAGCCACTTAGGGAGTCCTTTCGACCTTAGGATATAGAGTAGCCGCGGGTATAACACGTAGTCGAAGGCTCCCGATATGTCTAGGCTAAGTAAGGAAGCTACCTTGTCCCTATTCTTATACTAGATAGCCTTTACCTAAGAGGTAATAAGTTCTATCGCGGATAGCGTCGATCGCTATAGGCGCGTACCTATCTAGGTATCCGGGAGTAGGGAGTGTTCCTCTACCGCCTCGGAGAGTCTCGTTATAACTAGCTTCTTAAGCGCCTTCCTAAGAGTGTTAAGGAGCGTAATTAGGCGGTACGACTTCACCTACGTATAGTCTTCCTTCTACGGCTTACGTAGGACCACTATCGTCGATTGTTTAAAAGCTATCGGGTAGTACCCGGTCTATAGGCAGGCGTTAAAGATCGCTATAACTACTAGGGCTAGTTAATCTCTACACTTCTTTAGTAGCTCGTTTAGGATCCTATCCGGCCCCGGGGCTTTCTTCGCCGGTAACTTCCTTAGTATAGCGGCAACTTCTCCCTCGGACACCTCCTATTAGACCGCGATGCTAGGGGCTAGGGGAGTAGAGCTGTTTATGTCGCTTAGATCAGCCTCGACTAGGGGCGGGAAGAACTTGCTAGCTAGTAGACGCGCCTTAGCCTCGGGGTCGCTAACCGGGCCACTAGGCGATTGTAGCGCTAGGATAGAGAAGGAGGGGCCCTATGTAGGGTCCTGTCGGGCCCATTTCGCTAGCTTCCACATCCTCTCTAGCTTGCCGGCGATTTCTTCTACTATAGCCCTCTAGCCGACTGCTTTCTCCCTTCGTATTATAGCTTTCTTCTGTTAGTATGCCTCTCTATATACGTTCTAGGCCTCCTCGCTATAGCTGCTCGTCTATACCCGGCGGGCTCTCCTTACTTCTCTTACTACCGTAGTACACTCCGGCGTCTAGTATAGTTTGGACTATATCGTTAGTTAGGCAAGCGGAACGTGAAGTAAGGTCGCTTTTCTTATTTCGTCTATCAACCCCTAGACTACTTCGTCTATCTCGTCTTTACTATTGTATTACTACTACGCGATCTGGACTAGCCTCTTAGAGTCATCGAGGTACGCCTAGATATTGGCCTAGTGGGCCTTTCCCTAGTTTGGCTTAGGGGTTCTCGCTAGTGTGCGTTGTATCTATATCGTAATAGAGGTCCTGACTAGCATGTGGTCTAACGACGCCTCGAGTTTATGTTCGATCCTATAGTAGGTTACCGTATAGTAGTGGCTATCTAAGATCTAGGAGAGGTCGATCGTGCCTTAGAGTCCCCCTCTCTTCTAGGTGCCTAGGTCCTTCGGGGTATTAAGGGCAATTACGTTGCTCGCTATTAAGTCGAGTACTTCGTCGGCTATAGGGTACGGCTATATAAGGCTTTCCTAGGAGGGGTGGTATATGTTAAAGTCTCCTACTACGATGTGGCACCCTTGTCTCTTAAGCGCACTGTCTAGGTGTCTATAGACCCCTAGGTCGCGGCTAGACCTCGAGGCTAGCGGTTGTATATATAGGTTGTGTATCTAGGTGCTACCTACGTAGAGGGAGGTAATATCGCCCCCGCCTTCTTCGTCTACGTAGTACACTACCTCCTAGTCGGATTCTAGTATGTCCTTGCTAACATAGAAGCACGTACGGGGTCTACCGTCGCCTCGTAGGCATGTCGTATAGCCTAGTGACTTATAGGTCGTTAGTCTCTTATAGTACGGGTTAATCTATAGCTCCTAGATTGTAAGGACGTAGTAGACGCGCGGGTCCGCCTCGTATAGGAAATGGTTCTAGACTATATCCTTACTATAGTTGACGTTATACTAGATGATACTAAGCGTGTCGAGGCTAGTCATCGGTATCGACAATCATTTCCTCTATATCGTCCTATGTCCTACTACCCTATACGTCCTAGTCTACGCCTATCGGCTATATACTAAAGGGGAGCCGGGCCTAGTTAGATTCCCTCGCCGTAGCTAGTAGAGCACGTGGCCTCCCGTACGCCCTAGGTTACGTATCCTTTATATCGTTCTCGGCCCTAGGGCGCTTATACCCGACCGCCGCTAGTTAGTTCCGGTATAGGCTAGCCTTACGGTCGCCGTAGAATCTTAGGGCGACGGTTCTGTTTGTGATTGCCTTGTTTTTCGCTAGTTTCCGCTATAGGCATTCCGTACTATACGATAGGTAGTGCCCCGGACAGTTCGCGTACCGTCTCGTAGTCGATATATAGTCCCTAGATATATAGTCTCCTATATAGTTCGAGCAGGCCTACTTATTTGTACACGTATAGGTTTGGTGTCTATACTGTTAGCATTTGAAGTATTAGAGGACACGAAAGGATAAGGAGTGCTTTTCTACTATCTTAAGGCTATATTGCTAGACTAGGCCTTGTTCTATCGCTAGATCCGCCGCTTTCGCGTCTTATAGCTATACTATTAGCGCCGAGGCCTTCTTGCCTTCTGGCCATTTCCTATAGAGCTAAGTCGCCTTCTGGATTAGAGAGTTAAGAGTGACCGGGTTGTCCTCTTAGAGAGCGCGTAGGTGACCCTAGTTAGTTAGGTCAAACTCCTTAGGCATGTCGTAGACTAGGATCGTGAATTGTTTCGTTAAGACCTTCGCTAATGCCGTAACCTTAGATGCCTACTATAGCTATGCCTCTAGGTGCCTCCTAGTAGTAGTAGAGCTAGTATAGATCTATAGAGTGCCGTTAGACTATTAGTTCACTACGACCACCCCTAGTTAGTTGATTCGTTAGGCGAGCTCCTTATTCGATAGCTTCGTAACTTCGGCCTAGTCTTCCTTTACTACAATGCGGATCGTAACTATATCGTACGTTAGGCGGGGGCCTAGTATCGATGCCGCGACCGATGCCTAGCTATAGGGGTGTTAATTCCGGGTGGCCTTGCTAATCGTCTAGGACGTCGTCCTTATTTCTTGTTGCCCTCGGTAATACGATAGTATAAGCGCCGTGCGTAGCTAAGTGATCATTACCTATAGAGACCGGTAAGGGAGCTGATCGTTAGTTTCTATACTTTTTACGTCCTCTATAAGTTGCTACTAGTTGTCTTAGGGGGGCTTCGCCTATAGGGCCGTAGGCGCCGTTAGTACCGTAGCCTAGGCTACTATTACCTAGGAGTTGCCTAATATAGCTAGGCACCTCCGCGGCGTTTGGAGCTGAAGAAATAGGGTGAAGAGAGCTTCAAGCTGTCCAGATTGAATAAGGTAGAACTCCCTTAGTCCTAGGGGCAGTGGCCTACTTTGTATATCGTTAGAATGGCCTTGATAAGAGCTTTCGAATGTGTCTTGTTTTGGCGTAGAGATCGATAAGCGATGGTCCGAATATGTCGAGAGATAATAGTAATATAACCCTAGGTAACGAACCTTAATATAGACTACTTACTCTACTACTAGTCCTATTCGATACGTAGGACGACATTGCCTTAGACTTCGTTATCGAACTACTAAGGGCCAAGTATACGGTAGATAGTCAGTACTATAAGAACGTACTTATAGTTATAGACCGTTTAGGTAAGGAGCGGCATTATATCCTAGTATTAGAAATAATAGCGGAGTATATCGTATATATCTACGTAAAGTATAGCTTCTCCCGATATAGTCTACTAAAGACAATTACGTCGGATCGTAGTCCTTAATAGGTATTAGCCTTCTAGAAACGCCTCTACGAGTTATTATAAATTAAGCGTAAGATCTTAACCGGCTATTACCCTAAGACTAATAGTCAAAGCGAGAATACTAATAAGATTATAGAATAGTACCTACGTACGTTTACTAGTTACGCTTAGGATAACTAGCTAGATTAGCTCCTACTTATAGAGTTTACTATAAACGACTACGTCTCCGAAACGACTAGCGTAAGTCCTTTTATAGCGAACATTAGTAAGAACCTACGTTATATAGATACTAAACTTAATCTCCCTATATAACTACTTCCGTATAAATAGCGATTAGACGTAGAGTCTATAAATATATTCGTATAACGTATAATAGACCTTAGGTATAAGCTACGAAACTCTATAGTAATAGTATAAGTATCGTAAGCTGAATATACTAATAAGTATAGAACGATTATACTACGGTACGAAGTCGGAGACCTAGTACACCTTAGTATACGTAACTAGCGTACTAAGCGCCTATTAAAGAAACTTGATTACCGCTATACTAGACTATACGTAGTTACTAAGGTGCTACTATACGACACGTACCGTCTAGACCTCCCTTAATCCCTAAGTAACCTCTATAACGGCTTTTACGCTAACTTACTAATACCTATATACGTACTAATACTAAGACAAGTATAGCTACCTCCGGCCCCGATCGAGGTAGAAGATAATAACGGAGACATAAGTACGTATTAGCTTCTAGATATAGTACTTAACGTAAAGAGTACATTACCGCTAGGCCTAGCGCTACGCGGTAGGAGGAAGGAACGAAGGTATAAATACCTTATATAATAGGTAGGTTATAGTAAGCCTCTCTAGGAGCCCGCTAAAGAGTTAATAGATACTACTACCGCCTCTATCGCGGACTTCTACTATAACTATCCTATAAAGGATAGGCTAGCTAGCTTTACGCCGCTACTAGAGTAGATTCCTAATAAGTATTACCCGAAGACGTTATAATCGGCGAAGTAATAAACGCTTTAGCCGCGAACGCTTCGTTAATAGTTACGTCTAACCCGGTAACTATAGGTAGGCTACGTAAGTTATTCGCGTAGGTACCTATAGCTCTTCCGGTAGTTACGTATTACGAACCTAATACTAGTACTTATTAAATAGATACGAGTTACGTAGTAGTGAAAGACGGCGGATTATACAAAAGACGAAGAAGGACCTAATAGGATAGTGTATATCTATATATAGTATCGCTAGTATTAGTTTAGGTAGATACTAGGTATCCGGATGTTTACTAGCCTATAAACCCTAGTTACGTAATCTAGCTACATAATATAGCCATACCTATATACTTGTCCTACGGCCTATATGTTCTTAATAGTACTTATAATAGCCCGTAGGCGGCTACTTTAAGAAAGATAAATGTTAGTAGGTAGGTACCGGATATACGTTAATATAAGTAGTATACTTCCCTTAACTCGATAACTACGGATATACCGCTAGCTTAAGCTAGTAATAGGTACCGTAGCTCTTCCTCGACTTAAGTAATAGCTACTATAACGGACTCCTTCGCGGAGTTTGTATATCGCTACGATAGAAACGAAATCACGACTCGTATAGGCTAGGTTAGCTACTACGGAGGATACGATAATACTAAGATTAACGAATACGATACCGGACTAACGAGGATAGATACGATAGACGGTATAGAGGATAATATAGAGGATAACGCCGCGTTTATAGCGGCTATACTACGAGCTTAAGGGACTAAGCGCGATTTTGAAGGGGGGGTAGTATTACGGCCCTAGGCCTAGTAAATGTCTCGCTAGTACGTAGGTTACGTAACCGCGCGTACTAGCGTAGTACCTCGGCTTATATATAGCCTCGGCGTACCTCGCGCTCCTCTTTCCTACGTACCTAGCTACTTTATATTAATACGACTATAAACCGTTATAGGGTTACCGTAAAATAAGCGTTATTCGGTAAGGCTACGAAAGAGAAGCGTAAAGAGCGCGAGATATATTAGGAAGCGCTAAGGCACTAGTACGCGGGGAAGAGCCGCGGCGCGACGTTACGGTAGTAGTAAACTATAATACCGCCTCGCTATTATCTATACGGTACTAACGTAGTAGCGTATAAGGCTCTCCTACGTCTAACTAGCGTAACGCTTACTATAGCTCCGCTTCTCTATATATAACGCGGATCTTAGTTATAAGTTTATTGTCCTATCGGCCTAGACGGATCTCGATCGGCGAGATATTAAGGAATCGGTACTTAGGTAGTAACGTCTGTTCTTAATACTATCTTTATAGGTCGTTATCGTTTATAGAGACGTCCTATAGCCGCCGTATTAGAGTATTAGGTTTGACATTTGTCTTACTAGGGATATAGACAATCTTAAAGTAGAACTACGATAAGAACTCGGACTAATATACCTAGCGTCTGTTTAGGACCTTAGTACTCGTAAACTATTTAAGGTTCTTATAATTAGAGTATACTAGGATTCGCTTACCGCTTTCGTTAGTAAGGTTTTTAAAGTCGGCCTTATCTCTATTAATGTCTCTAGACATAAGCTCTAGCTTCTATTCCTTAAAGGCTTTTACGATAGCGAGTAGTTCCTTATTATAGATGTCGTAGTTATATTCTTACGGCGATATCTTCTTAGATATAAAAGCTACTAGGCGCTATATACCGTCTTCTCCTCGCTACGATATTACTATAGTAGTAACGAAGTCCGACGTATCTATTTCGAGCTTTGTTTCTCGCCTAGGTACAAAATGTACGAGTATAATATCGCCCTTAGTAAACGCTTGTTTTATACGTTCGAAAGCGTCCTGATATTCGTTACCCTATACCTATAGTACGTCCTTCTTAGTAAGCTATATTATCGGGTAGGCGATGCCTAAGTAGTTACGAATAAACCGCCTATAGAAGTTATAAAAGCTAAGGAAGGACAGAATATCTATTAGGTTACGAGGAGTCTCCTATTCTTAGATTACGGTAATCTTGTCCTTATCTATCTTAATGCCGTCCGCGCCTATAATTAAGCTAAGGTACTTCGTCTCTTAGACGTAAAACTCGTACTTATCGATGTCGAGTTAAAGTCCTACCTCCTATAGCTTCGCTATGACCTTCTCGACGTAAACAATATGCTCCTCTAGGGTATCGCTAAATATAAGTACGTTATCGAGGTACGCGGAGGTAAAATCGTCTAGGTACTCTCGGAGCGCGTTATTAACATATAACTAGAAGGTACCGGGTATATTATAGAGACTAAAGGGTATTACTAGACATTCGAATTGACCGTAGCGCGTAGTAAATACCGTTTTCTACTCGTCCCCTTCCGCGATACGTAAACGATTAAAGGTAGCGATTATATCGAGCTTAGTAAAGTACTTCTTACTACTAATCCAGTTAAGGGTATCTTAGATAAGTAGGATAGAGTACCTCGATTTTATAGTAATAGCGTTTAGGGCGTAGTAGTCAATATAGACGCGTAGTCTACTACCTAGTTTATATACGATAATTACCGGTAATACTATAGGTAAGTTACTACGTTAGATATTACCTTTCTAAAGTTAGTTATCTACCTAAGCTTTTACTACTTCTAACTCTCTATTCGAAATCGGATAGGGCCGCTTAAACGGTAGCCGAGTATCCTTCTTTAGCTTAATCTTATAATGTAGGCTAGGGCGATAAGGTAGTAGCTTATCTTACTCTGACTTCGAGAATAGAGCTTACCGATAATAGTATATAGCCGGTAGCTTACCGAGTACGTCGGGGTCCTTCTACTTCCGGTATAGTTTTTCTATAAACACGTTATAATTAGCTACGTTTATTACGTAGGCTTCTACCTAGTACTCCTATTAGTAACGGAGCGTTCTATAGTAGCTGTCTTTAATATATATAGCGTACGCGAATATAGCGTTACCGCCTATAACCTTTCGTACTATTATAGTGTAAAGCCCTAACGCTTATACTATAACTAGATCGGCCGCGCTCTTAGCCGTATATACTTTACGTAGGTTAATCTATATAGTATATACTTCTATACCTCTCGTACGATAGAGTCTCCGGAGTTCGTATAAGTTGATCTACTTAATATCGTCTCTATACTTAGCCCTAACTCTTTTAGCGCCGACTTCGAGGGGCTAAGGGATTAGCATATCGCGGATGTCGGGTCGCTTAAGGCTATCGTAGTCGGGTACTAGCGTTAGTAGTAACTCGGGAATAGGTATCGTTACTAGTAGGCTAACGTTCTTATAGAGAGAGTGATTCTAATAGTCAACGTTATTAAAGGTAAGTACGATTCGCTTCTAGTCTTTATAAGGGCTATACTTCGCGTACTATCTAAGGCTAAGGACTATATCGTAGTAGGTATCGGTAACTAGGCATTTGACCGTCTCGATATAGCCTTAAAGATTTAGTTTAATGTTTATAGCTTTAGTAATAATTTTTAGTACTTAGGAGCTATTACCTAGGCCTAGCGTAAAGGGCTTAATATCGTAGAGCGGGAATTAATGTTTTTACGTAAAGGAAGTATTTACGAGTTTAGAGTTAGTACTATTATTAAGGAAGGTATATATATATATTCCATTTGCCCTACCCTCTACTATAAAGTAATACGAGACTTTAGGTCCTTTATCTACTTCTATAGAAGAGGGCGTACTCGCTCGGGCTTATAAGGAAAACGCCTATACGTTACGGGTATATTTATAAGGTTCGTAAGGGTATTAGTTCTAGTATAAGACTTCCTAAGGCGGACTATTATCTATTACGCTCAAATAATAGCTTAGGCATTTCCCGCCGGTACTTTAGTAACCGTAAGGCCGTTATTATTAGCCTTCTTCTTAGGACGCTCGTATAGGTCAAGTAGGTAGCCGGCGGCGCCTAAGACGTAGCCGGTACCCCGGTAGCGTAGGTAGCTACCGCTAGCGATAATCTAAGTACGCTAATCCTAAGTAAGTTATATAAGGTTCTTATACTAATTAGGGCGGTCCTTCTACGGAAGGAGCGGCTAATTAGTATAAGGAGAGCGGCCGAGAGGTATACCGTTATCTAAAGGGAGTACCGGTAGTATAATCTACCCTACTATAGGAGGTGCCGATACCGTACCGTTACCCTTAGGTATAGTCGTCTTCTTGTCCTTCTTCTCGTCGTTCTTAGTACGTAGTAGGTCGTGTTTAAGTTAAGCTAGCCCGCTCTCTAGGCGGTAGTATTACCGAGTAAGCTCCTTAACTAACTTCGCGTTAGGTAGTACGACTAGTCGATTACGGTACTCAAAGCTTAGCTTCTTCTTAAGCTCGATAACCTCGTACTTACGGCTCGCGCCTTATAGGAGCTAGGCGCGCTTACGTTAGAACTTAGTATATAACTTAGAGAACTTGTTATTCTCTACTATCTTAAGCGCGTATATATTATTACGCGCGGTGCCCTCGGGATTATAGTCGCCGAAGTTCTTATCTAGGAAACGTAGACATTTCTTTACGCTCTTAAATAGATAGACAGATAGATGATTTATTTACCCGTTATAGTGCCCTCCGGCCTATACGGGTTTATATCTATATATGTTACTACATAAGGTAGGAAACCTATTCCTAGGTAAAAACCTCCTCTCCTTCTCTAATAGCTTCCTTGCTATGAGTTCTCAGTTTTCCTTCTATTAGGGTGTACTAGTGTTATAGTGGTTAGCCTCTGACTACCTTGTCTATAACCCTAGAGTTGTCCCCCTCTTCCTGCTCTCCTCCTCCTTCTTTCTCTCCTCAATCCATCTCTCTGTTTCCCTAGTAAGAGAGAACTGCTCCAAAAATCCTTAGTAGATGATCCACCTTATAATTCTCTAGAGGTCTCCCTTATTACTGATCATAGCTTAGAAGTTTCTGTTCCTTGCCCTTGCCCTCCATTCACCTCTCCCTGTACTCCATTCTTTGCAAACTAGAAGTCTATATTCGACATTCTAGGACAGGTAGCCGTATAGGCAACTCTTATCTTCGATACCTAAGACTTTTCTCTAATATAGGTATGCCCTAACTCCGATGTGTTTAGAGCGGATTTATATTGCTATACTTGCTTCTGACCTAGTCAGGTCTGAGTATAGTAGGTAGTTGTGGCTACTAAACTGTTAGAGTGCCTTTAGGGTTCCTAGCCTCTGTAGGGTTCTTGTCTATTTAGTCTTCTAGAGGAGTCCTACTATCCTTTTAGCTAGAGACTGTTGCTTCTTCCCTTAGCTAGCTACTAATCCTCTCCCTTGAGCCCTTCTGTCCTGTTCCTACTGGGCTAGGTACAGCTGTTCTATTAGTTCTTTGAACTTCTATAGGTCCTGCTGCTTCTATAGGGCTGGATTAGGTCTTACTTGTCTGTGCCTTCTTATGTACTAGCTCCTGATTTTGTTGACTACCTTCCGAGATTACTAGCTAGGCTAGGTATGTAGACGTCTTTCCTACATACTAGTATCTCAACCCTTGAAGGTAGAGCTTGGCTAGTGGGGAGCTAGACTCCATTTCGACCACCCTTGTTAGAGTTGACTTGTATGCTCTAAGCACCTTTTTTAGACAGGAGGCTTAGGCTCTGCTAATAGGATCTACAATTTTCTTTAGGATCTTGTCTTAGGCTGACCAGATCTAGGCTCCATATAGCATGGCTGGCTTCATAATGGCCTTGTACATAACCTTTGCTTTCGCAAATGTGGCTCCCTATATAGAGGCTATAAGCCTGTCAATTGATTGCCTGTTGTTGTCTGCTCTTGCCTGTGCTTTCTTGACCTGTGGTCCCCAGCTGAGCTTTGGATCCATCCATATTCCTAGCACCCTTAATTCACTTGAGGGTTCTGTTGTGTGTCCCTGAATAGTGATTGGGGCTTGCATATTGTGTCTGTTTCTGGCTCTACTGAAGTGGATGAGTTGATACTTCTCTGGGGCAAATCTGGCTCCATGTTTCCTGGCCCATTCCTCACATTCCTTGTGTTTCTTCTGCAAGATTCTGCAGTTCTCTTCTGTGCTGTCTGACCAGGCTAGGATGTTTGTGTCATCTACAAACCCTGAGGCTGATGTGTTTCTGGAGTTTAGCTTTGCTGGCAGGTCTGCCATAAAGAGGAGAAACAGGATTGGAGACATTGTTGATCCCTGTGGGATTCCTGTCTCTGTAGGCATGCTGTCAGATTTGTATCTGCCCAGTCTTAGTCTTGTGGTTCTGCCTCTGAGGAAGGACTAGATAAACTGGACTGTCCAGTTGGGGATAGCCTTCTGTTTCAGGATGTGGATCAGCCTCTGGTGTGAGACATTGTCAAAGGCTCCTGATATGTCTAGTGAGAGGAGTGTGGCTGCTTTGTTGTTCCCAAAGTGCCATAGGGTCTTGATCTGCTCTGTGATAAGTTCCACAGCTGTTAGTGTTGATCTTTGTTTCCTGCCTCCCATCTGTTCTTCAGGAAGGATTCCATGTTCTTCAGCTAGGTTTGTCAGCCTTTCTGCTATGATCTTTTCCAGGAGTTTGCCTAGTGTGTTGAGCAAGGCAATAGGTCTGTATGCCTTTAGCTTTGTGTAGTCCTCTTTCTGTGGTTTTCTCAAGACTATAGTCAGTGACTCCTTGAAGTGTTTAGGGCAGTGTCCTTAGGCTATGCACTGGGAAAAGATGTTTGATAGTGTAGGGGAGATCTGGTCCTTGTATGTCTTGATGAACAAGTTTGGAATCCTATCTGGTCCTAGGGCCTTGTTTCCTAAGAGTCTCTTAATGATGCTCTTGATCTCTCCCTCTCCCACTGTGCAGGATTGCTCTAGTAGTGTTGGATACACACTGCCCTCCAGATCCTGCAGGTCAGCTTCTACCTGTGTGCCAAAGAAATGTTTCCCCAATGCCTGTGCCTTTCCTGGGAGAGTGTATTGGGTTACTCCTTCCTGGTCTTCAATGTTTGGAAACTGGGGCAGCATGTTTCTGTCCTATATAGGTTGTCTTGCCCACTTTGCTAGTTTCTATATCTTCTCAGGATTCTGGGTAATAGATCCAACTGTTGACCTCCACTCCAGCATCTTGTCCCTCTTGATCTGGGCCTTCTTGTCTCTGGTTGCCTGGTTGTATCTGTCCTATGCTTCCTGGGAGTGACTCTGGGTAAGGGCTCTCCTGGCCTGCCTGGCTGCCTTGACCTTCTCTGAGCATTCCTTTGTCCAGAATGGCTTCTGGTACAGTGACTGTTTCTTTTCTCTGGTGTAGGCTGCTGCAGTTTCCTGCATTGTTCTAACCAGTTCTGCCACTGCTTGGTCTATATCTAAGGCTGTTTCCAGTCTCCTGGTCTCTAGTCCAGCTAGCTTCTGTTCCAGGTCTTGTCTGATCTGTTCCCAGTTGGCTGCCTTCCAGGCCAGCTGAGGTTCTAGGTCTCCTTCCTGCTGTGTCTGTGTTTCAAACTCCATCTGAATTGGGAGGTGATCTGATGAGGACTCCAAGTCCTGGTTAACCCAGCATCTGGTGACCTTCTGCTGCAGGTCATGTGATGCAAAGCACAGGTCAATGGTGCTTGAGCTTGCTCTCTGTGACCAGGTAGTTAGGCCCTTTGGGGTAACTAGGTGCATGTTGTTGCTTTGGGTAGTGGAGAGGAGTCTGTTAGCTAGGAAGTGATGGGCAGGTACAAAGTCTGATCCCCATGTAGGATGGTGCAAGTTGAAGTCTCCCAGCACGATGTGTTGGGAGTCACTCTGCAAGATGTCTGGCAGCTATTGTAGTGTGCCCAGCTAGGTGCTGCTTCTAGAGCTGGGGGGTGGGTTGTATACACTGTGGATGTGGATGCTGCCTTAGTTGGTGTTGAGTCTGACTGAGGTGATGTCTCCCCCTTCCTGTTGGATTTGTTCCTAGCTGTCTGTTGCTATCTCTTTGCTGATGTATATACATGTTCTAGGGGTGCCTTGTTTGGCTAGGAGTGTGTGATACCTTGGGTCGTTAGTAGTAGATGGTCTGTTAGATTTGCTGTTGATCTAAGGTTCCTGGACTGCAATGACTAGGTGTTTCTTTAGGTCTAGTGCTTGGAGAAAGCTTCTCTAGACCTTGAGCTGGCTTTTGTTGACATTGTACTGGATAGTGGTAAGATTAGGTGTCTCAATCATGACTCATCTATGCTGGTCTCCTGCTGGTCTTCTCGTGCTTCCTGCTACTGGCTGCTATTTAGGATTGTGGTAAGGTTGAGCCTGCTTTGTGACGGGTCTCTTCCTATAACCACAATTGATTCTGGTCTACCTATGGCAGGGTGGCCTTGGGCCTGTGTGGTTTCTTCTGTTCTGCCTCTTTTTAGAGGGTTGTAGACAGTCCTTAGGGGTTCTTGGGTGATTGTCCCTGTCTGGAATCTGATAGGGGTGTTGATCCTGGCTTCTCTTGCCCTCCTCTTTGCCTCAATCCTAGCTGTGCAGTCTTGGGACCAGGAAGGGTGTTTCTTTCCACAGCATGCACATCTGGCTTCACTCTTTGGGGCTGTGCAATTCTGTACTTTGTGGCTACTAGCACAGTGGGAACAAGTGTCCTTTTGGCTTAGGCATCTAGTAGAGATATGACCATACTGTTGGCACTTGAAACATTGCAGTAGTCTGTGGGTGCTTCTATAGATTTCTGTGTCCATTCTTTCACATTCCTAGAAGATGCCCTTGTCAAGCACGGTGTTTGCCTGTTCTGCAGTGCCTATCCAGAGCACTAGAGAAGACTCTCTCTTTGTGTCCTTTGTCTTTCTGTTGACCCATGCTGCTTTTGTGATCTGTAGCCCTGGGCATACAGCCTAGTTCTGGTCCTACAGCCTCTTAAGGTCTCCTTCAATGTCATACTTTGTGGTCATCCTATGGGCAATAACCATATTTTGTTGGTGTGAGACCTTAGCCGTCTTGCCTAGTTTGACTGTCCACTCCTTCTGTGTCTCTAGCCTCTTCCTGTCTTGCTCCTGTGCTGTGAACAGCTTAAGGACACCTCCCTTCTCTTTCCTGGCTCTAATGATGCCTTATATCCCAATCTTCTGTATGATCTCCTTGCCTGATAGGCCCTCAACCTCTTTCTGCTCTTGCTGGTCGGAAATGTAGATCTTGATAGCTGTTTTCTAGGGGGGAGGGTTTTGGGATGCAATTGCTGCCCAGGTTGGTTGGCTTGGTTTCTGGCCTTCCTGTGTCCTCTTCTTTGCTCCTGCTGCTACTGTTCTGTTAATGATCTGTCCTGTTTGGCTCCTTAGTGCCTTTAGCCCTCTAAGGAGCTCCAAAATCATCCCCTTAAGTGCTCTTTCTAGGTGCTCGCCATCTCCTGCCATTGCCATTGTTTCTGCCTTCCTGCAGACCTCCTTCCACTCGTGACTCTCCTGCTCCTGGTCGTTTCCTGCGATCGCTATCATCGTGTCACTCCTCCCGGATCTTCTCCGTAGATATATAGTCTATTCGTATCGTTTCGTAATAAGAGGATATAGTCTCCCCTTCTCAGTAACTACGAGGGCTTTACGCTCTTAAATAGCCGGCTCGCGGAGGGAACCTTAGAGAAGACAATCTTCTAGGGAATATAGTTACGGAGTATAGAGTATACTAACCCTATAGTAGTTTCTTATACGAAACGTAGGGCTAATAGTACGTCCTTAAAGATAGAAGCGGTCAGCTTATTATCGAGTTAAGTAGTCTACTTATTAAGTGTCGGCGAGTCTTTACTACCTATATTCTCTCCTAAGAATTTAGGCTTAGGTACTTCGATACGGAAACTCGTCTTAAAGTCTTCTACTGTAGCTAGGTTATAGCGTACGATATCTACGCTACTATCTATAATCTCGAAGTCGTCGTCGTCGGCGATAACGGTCTCTTATCTCTTTCTCGATCTCTTATCCTTACCCTTACTCTTACGGCGCGGACGCTCTTCGAAATTGGAATTAGAGTCTAAGGACGAGTCGGAGGAATTAGGGTCGGAGGAGTTATTATCGAATCGCTCCTTACGTTACTTCCGCGTAGGCTTCGTAGCGGGTTATTCGGCGGGCTTTTTAGCTAGTCTATTACCGCGTCGACGTCGTAACTCGGAGAGGGAGCGGGCGATACGCTCCTTAGGTTTCTCGGTAGTACGGCTACGCTTAGCTTCCTCGAGATCCTATTTAAGCGTAGTAATAGTCTACTATAGCCCTACTACGTCGGTAGCCGTAGGGGCGGAGTCGTCTAGTACGAGTGTTTCTAGTTTAGCGACTTTAACCTTAAATATATCGACCTCCTTTTCGGCTCTCTTAGTAGAGCTATACTAGTTATTAGCCTACTTTCTATACTTAGTAACGTCCTAGTTAGCCTTTATAAGGTTCTTATTAGCTTGTTCTAGGTCCTACTTATATTCCTACTTATACTTTTCCGTATATTATAGTTCGGTATATACTTCCTCGAACTTCTTCTTATTTAGCTCGTTAGCTTAATATAGCGCCGCCCTATCTAGGATAGCTTAGCGGTGATTAGCCTCGAGTTTAGAAAGGGCGTAGGTAATTACCTTTAGTTAGTTCTAGATATAGTCGTAAAACTAAGTCGCGTTAAGTAACTATAGTTAGTCGAGTAGGATACGGTATATCCCGGTACGACCGCGGTCGTCTATATAGTCAATAGCAAAGTCCTTACGAGTATTATCGGTTAACCTATTCTTATCGAGCTGGTCTATAATATCGCCCTCGTAGAGTAATACTACGAGGTTAAAAGTGTCTATAATTTCGGGTTAGGTATCCTCTCCTTCCTCCTCTTCTAGGAGCCTATCGAGAACCGCGCGTTCCTTATTAGCGTACTTAGTAAAGGGATCTAGTAGGACGGTATCGTCGGACTAGGTATACTAATCGGATCGCGTAAAAAGTTCTAAGTTTCGAGTTAGGCGCGCGTAGCGCTCGATACGATAAGTATTCGCGCCGCCGCCGCCGCTAGGGCTACCGGTGCCCTATAGCCTAGCTATAATATAGTGATACGCTCTCTTAGCGTCTTAATCTAGGGAGAAAGAGAGAGCACTACGCTACCTTTATACTAGTACGAGTCGGGAATTTTAAGGAGTCGTAATATCGCGATTTCTAGAGTCTTAAGCGGCGCTAAATATAGTAGCGTCCTTAATATAAGCTATTAAAGTATTACGAGACTATAGTACGAGGGTATAAGGGTATAGTATTAACGAAGTCGATAGCTAAAGAGAGAAGAGAGTCTAAGAATAAGGCCTATACTTAAAGGCCGAGGTGTTAGGCGTCGGTATCGGGCCGAGCTTAGTCATCCGGGTCACGTGACCCAGGGTCACGTGATCAGATTCGAATCCTTTACTTACGGAGCGGCCGTAATACCTATATAGAGACCGAACCCGCTACGGCTAAGGACAAAGGACTAACTATCTTAAGACCGCTCTATATCTAACTTCCCGGTAGACTAGATAATATCGCGGACTATAAGAAGATCGAGTAAACCCTAGAGCTACCGGAACTAATCGTCCGGAGGAAAAGGACTAGGGATCCCGACGATAACTACGGCTAAGACTAGAACTATAAGGCTAAGTACTATAAAGCTATAATAGCTTTGTTCTACTAACTACTATAGGTAAATAATAGACTTACCGATACCGATAAACGTATATTTATAGCTATAGTAGAGGAACTATTCGACGAAGTCTAAGAATACGTCTTTACTATATTCGGACCCGGTATTACCTACTAATAGGAAGTACCTATCCCGAAGATATATAAGGCTACGGTAGGGGATCCTAAATAGGGCTACTTATAGAAGGACGCTATTAATACCGAGCTACTCTTATTATTAAGTAATAATACCTAGGAAACGGCTATCGCTCTAAGGGGGGCAAATATAGTCACCTCTAAGTAGGTCTTTAACGTAAAGAGACTTATTAGCGGAGTAATCGAAAAGTTCAAGGTAAGACTTATCGTAAGAGGGTTTTTATAGAAGTAAGGCGTTAACTTCGAAGAGATATTCGTACCTATAGTACGCTATAACACCCTAAGGGTCTTTATAGTAGTAGTTTACGAGCGGGATCTCGAAATATACTAGGTCGACGTTAATAATACGTTTACCTAAAGCTAACTAGCTAAAGACATCTATATAAAGCCCCTACTAGGAGTCGAAACCCTACTAAATACGGTCCTTAAGGTACTCCGGAGTCTCTACGGCCTAAAGTAGGTAGCTAGAGACTAGAATAAGCTCTATATCGCTACGTTAGTTAAAATAGGATTCTACTAGTTCGAGATAGACCTATATCTCCTAACTTATACTAAGAGAGACATTATACTACTTATCTATATAGACGACAATCCTATTATACTACTAAGGTTAGCCGATATCTAATAGTTTAAGAAGTAGTTTGCGTAATACTTTAAGATTAAGGATCTCGGGGAACTAGAGAAACTACTAGGACTAAAGATTATCCGCGATAGGCGTAACGGTACTCTAAAACTCGACTAGGGCTATTATATCCGTAAGGCCCTTACTAAAATAGATATAGTAAAAGAAAAGGCAAGCCTAACACTCTCGCTAATAGATAGTTACGATAAACTCCGTCCTATAGCCCCGAACGACGAGAGATATAGTAAGGATAACTACTAGAGCGATAATAGGACCTAGATATAGCTAATAACTATAACGAGACCGGACCTAGCCTTCCTACTCGGGAGAACTAGTATATATGTCGCGGATCTAATAAAGCGGTATATAAAAGTACTAAAGAAGGTCTCGAGATACCTAAGGTCGTTCCCCGACCTAGGGTTAATATTTAGATATAGTAGCGGTACCCTAACCGGATACTTAGACTCCGACTACGCGATAGATCGAGTTAATAGGGTCTTAATTCTAGGACATGTCTAGCTAGTTTACGGTACGCCTATATCCTAGATAAGTAAGAAGTAAAAGTCTATAGTAACCTCTACTATAGAGGTAGAGTTTATAGCGATAAACGCCGCCGCGAAATAATTATAGTTCCTAGCGGCTATCCTCCGAGAGATGAACTTCCCGGGGCTAGTAGGAGACTACTCTTTCTAATTAATAGTCCTAGCTAATAAGAGTACCGTCGACGAACTAAGACTAGTACGCCTTATAGGGGATAAGTAGGCGGCTCTAACCTTAGTTAAGGACGCCTATATCTACGAAAGATCTAAGTATATTAATGTTACCTATAACTATATTAGGCACCTCTAGTAGTAGGGGAAGATTAAAGTAGAGTACTACTATACTAAGGAGATAGTAGTAGATAGTTAAACTAAACCGCTAGCCGGTCTCTAGTTCTAGACCTTCGTATAATAGCTATAGCTAGTATAGTAAGATAATCGTTCCTTGCCTTACGACCTAAGTAGGAGTATTACGAATATAGGTTAGTAGGTATATCGTACGGTACTAAGACTAACTTAGTATATACTAAGTTAGCTATTACGGGCAGCCCGCGACCCCTTACTATAGCTACGTCGGCCCGGCTGAACCGCGGACCTTCTATATCGGGTTAGCGCGGCTTAGCTTTACTTTATAACTTCGCCGCGCCTCGCGCTCCTCTTTCGTAGCTTCGTAGAACAACAACTATCTCATTCGGACCCTATAGTACGCGCGCCCTTACAGTTTGTTCTACCTTACTACCTAGATCGCGGATCTAGGTAAGGGACGCGTAACAATAGGAACAGACAGAACCGTAGAACTCGAGAACGCGTAGAGCCGTATTAGAACATAGAACACGGTAAGGCGTATAGCGCGTAGATACCTAGAGAACGTAACGCGGCGACACTATTAGTAGGTAGTCGCGCGCTCGTAGACAGTTAGGATATAGGTACCGTTACGCCTCCCCCGAACCTAGACAATATGACTTTATAAATAGCGAACGGCGGCATACTACCGCTACCTAAGCCTAAGGGCAAAAGTAAGTAGCGCACATCTCTTTTCCCCGACCTCTCCTCTTTTCCTTAGAGTTAGACACAGGACGACAACCGGCGGGTTATAGTAGACACCGGTATCGCGCTATAATAAGAGATTAATAAAGCTTACTAGAAGGCCTTCGAGCGAGAAGAAGGTGGTGAGATTGACTTTATAGAACTGTTCGAGTTCAAGCTCGAAGAGAACCTAGGCGGCGACCTAGACGAGGTGTATCTATTACTCGACGAGGCAGAACATATTCTCGTATCCGAATACCAGAATGTCACCCTAGACAACCTTACGACCCTTACATCCTAACACCCGAAGACCACCTACGACTTCGTACTATAAGTAGTCAACACGGCAATTACTAAGGGCAGATAACTCGATATAATAGAGCGAGCTAACGACCTCTAGAACACCTAGTACACTACGCTATATACCGAATACGACCGTATCTATAAGATGCTACGAAGTGAAGAGCTTGTCATACAGAAAATGGCAGCAGATCTTAAGAGTAAGAAGGATTACGACCTAGCTAAGTTGTAAGAGCTAGGGAAGAAATATAAGGAAGCTAACAACCTATATAAGCAGTTTAGCGAGATCTACGAGAAGGAGAAGAAGAAGGCACAAGATGCTAAGGCGAAGAACTAGGCCCTATAACAAGAAGTCGATGACCTAAAGGCTCGGCTTGAGGTAGGAGACACTATATAGAACGGAGGTAGGGGCCGCTTAGGCCGCCGACCCTCTCGTTCCCGCCTACGCGAGACCTTACTCGAGTAGCTATTACGTAGGTATCGCGAAGCTACTAGTAGAGGGGGCGGTGGCGGTAGTAGTAATAACGATAACGATAGAGACGACGATAACCGTAGCGATAATAGCCGAGGACATAATAACGACCGTCCGCGACTAGGACCTAATAATAGTCGTGACTCGAGAATACGTAACACCCGTACCTAGACACTACTAGTTGACCTTCTAGAACGTCTCTTCACTATTAACCGTACCCTCACTCGCGGTATAGAGATCGGTAAGGGTGTGCCCGACCCTAAGCACTTTAAGAACGATAACGACCCTAATTTCGACAGCTAGTATAGCAGTGTTCTCCTAAAGCTAACTATAGTAACCTTCCGTACTAAGGCAGATAGTCTGCGCTTCGTGTATAGGTAGACATAAGGTGATCCTTAGCGAAGCATTAAGCCGAGGATCCCTATACCTAGACAGTAGTCCTTTAACGAGTTCAAGACTAGAGAAGAGTTATTAGACTAGATAATACGCTAATATAGTATACGTAATAAGGGAACTAAGGCTATAGTTGACATTGCTACCTATAAGTAAGAACAAGGCGAAACCTTTATAGCCTTCTATGCCCGCTACTCGAAGTTACGCGCCTAGATATTATAGACCGATAAGACCGAGCTTATACTGTTCCGTAACCGACTAAACCGTAAGTACTTTATTAAGACCTTCGGCGACCGCGAAGTCGACCGCCGCCTAGATAGTATATAAGACGTTATCGAGGAGTGTACCGTACTAGACGAGAGTTTCTACGAGACAGATCGACTATACCCGTAGAAGGAGCGCCCCCGGGGCAATAGTAACTCGAACAGTAATAGCGGCTAGAACAACTAGAATAACGGTAACGTAGTTACTAGTACCGCTACCGGTATAGTAGGTGCCTTAGTATAGCGCCCACTATAGTACGCTAGTACTAAGAAGAAGGAGGATCTACCGACATATCTATAGAACCTGCCTACGCTTAACCGTAAGTAGCGCGAAGACCTTAAGAAGTAGGGTAAGTGCTACCGCTACCGTATAGGTTCTTACGTATCGACTAACCCTAAATACCTAATATATAGGTACGATAGCGACTATCGCCTACCGCGTCTACGTAATACTACGCCGAATCCGAACGCGAACCTTAGTTCCCTAGCCGCCGATCCGCGGTAGGGAAATAGTACGACCGCTACCTAAGCGTAGTAGATAGCGGTCACCCGAACTTCCTAGGACAGAAAGAGTATAAGATTAAGAGACACGGAACGTAAGAGACGGTAATAGACTATAGTAAGGAGCTTAAGATATCGGCATACGTACTAGATAAGCAATAGCTAGCTATATACCCTTATATAGTGTTACCCGTAATAATATAATAGAGAAAGGCTCGAGGCCTTATAGATTCTACTTCTACCTCTCTCTTTCTTAACTGGAAATTTATACGCAAATACACAATACCCCTGATCCCTTTGACGCAAAGCCGACGACTAATACTAGGAGATAGAACGGCCACTGCGCGGCAGATTATATACGCGGCCCCTATAGACGTAGTTATAGGCGATTATTACGAGCAAATGTTATACTACGTCACCGACCTCGAATACGACATCGTCTTTGGCCTACCGTAGCTTATAGCGCACAACCTAAACATCTTCTAGGAGACAGGCGAGGTGGCATTTAGGTCGGATTACTACTTTGGTCACTATCTATAGAATAAGACACCGATAACAGTACAATCCCTAAGCTACCGCGAGAAGAAGAAGTAGGCACTAGTACGGTACGGACTAGAGCCCTTTACTAGAGATGTAGCGAGCTTTATAGTAGGAGGAGCAGAGCTAAATGTCTTATTATATGACCTAGAAGATATAGACGATAAAGAAGTGGACTACTAGGGCGCTTCTTAACGCGCGTAGGGGATGTACGCGCACCGGCCTAGGGCTAAGTACTTCTATATTATACCTACTAGGCGTAAGAGCGACGGCGGAGAGCTTAAGCTAAGTGTAATAGCTACTAATAATCTAGACCAATTCTTAAACAAGCAGTTCAATTACAACCCGAAGGAGAAGTTGCCGCTAATGTACTACGATATTACGGACGCTTTCTTAGCTAAGGATTATAAAGGACTCCCACCTTACCGACTAGGCGTAGATCATAAGATTCACATTAAGCCTAATAGTCTATAAGAGCCACTATACCGTAAGCCCTACGGCCTAGCTAAGAAGGAGAACGAGGCAGTTAAGAAATAGCTAGACGAGCAAACATCTAAAGGGAAGGTACGGAAAGTAGGGCAAAAGACGAACTAGTCTCCTACACTAGTGCTAGTGGTACGTAAGCCTAGAGGTAGGCTACGTGTTTATATCGACTATAGAGGATTGAATACGATCACTATCAAGAACCGGTATCCGATTCCCTTAATATAAGAGACGCTTAACCGTATATACGGCAAGAAGTACTTCATAAAGCTAGACATTATAGTAGCCTTTAACAAGTTACGGATAGCTAAAGGGCACGAGTAGTTAATAGCGTTTGCGACACGATACGGCATCTACGAGTATCTAGTGTTGCTATTCGGCTTATGTAACGGACTAGCATCGTTCTAATTATATATTAATAAGGTCTTATAAGAACACCTAGACGACTTTGTGTCGGCCTACCTATATGACGTACTTATCTTTAGTGACACCTTAGAGGAGCACATTGAACACGTACGGAAGGTTCTTACTAAGCTACGCGATGTAGAACTTATAGTAGACATCGATAAAAGCGAATTCTACTAATAGAAGGTGAAGTATCTTAGGCTAATTATAACCCCTAACGGCATCGAGATAGACCCCGAGAAACTCGAATGTATTTAGACATAGGAAGCTCCTAAGAACCTAAAGGATGTCTAGGCCTTCCTTAGATTTGCCAACTTCTATAGGCGATTTATCGAAGCATTTTCGCGTATAGCTACTCCTCTTACAAACCTGACCAAGTCGGACGGACTAAGCAATCATAAGAACAGAAGGATTCAATAGTCACTAGATTGCTAACGAGCCTTTAACAATTTAAAAGCTACGTTTAGTAAAGCCGGCATACTCGTACATTACGTGCTAGGTAGGGAAACAGTAATAGAGACAGATTCTTTAGATTTTATAAACGCCGGCGTGCTTTCGTAGTATGACGAGAATGGTGTACTATATCCTATGGCCTTCTACTCGAAGAAGTTAAGTCTATAGGAGTGCAATTATAAAATCTATAATAAGGAACTGTTAGCTATTATTAAGGCTTTTAAGGAATAGAGACCCGAGCTCGCCTACGAGGTAGATAATAAGGACTTATAGCCAGTCAAGATTTACACCGACTATAAGAACCTAGAATACTTTATAACGACAAAGTAGCTAAATCGGCGACAAGCGCGTTAGGCTAAGTTCTTATTACAGTTCAACTTTAAGATAATATACCGTCTAGGACTTCAAGGTACAAAGCTAGACAGCCTAACGAGACGTAGCTAGGACCTTCCGTAGGGGGTAGACGACCCTCGGAACTAGCATTAGTATTAGACATTGCTACCTCCTAAGCGATTCCTTAAGATCGCCTTACTATAGGCAATAGTAGAAGATGCGCCGGAAGAAGAGGAACTAGTACCGCTAAACCCTAAAGCTAAAGAGTTTATACCTATAGAACGAGATGCGCCTACTGAACAACCGGCGACGCGTAAAAGTTAGCGGGAAGCCGAACTCGAGTATCGAATGTCGACGGCGTACGTAACCGATAACGAGCTTAAGACCGCGATTAAGGACCTATAGAAAGACCGTACTCCTACACTACTATAGAGAGCGAAGATTTACCTAGTACACTATAAAGTAGATAGCGACCTACTATATATTCGAAACTAATACGACGGCTAGAGCTTATAGGTACTAAATGACTAAGCTTTATAGACTAGGATAATCAAGATAAACTATAACGCTCTAGCAGCAGGCTATCTAGGACGAGCTCGTACTTATAAACTCGTAGTACGTGAATTCTACTGGCCTAGATTAGCGAGATCCGTACGTAGATATACCGCGAATTGCCGTACCTACCGTATAACAAAATCTCTGCACTCCTAGCTACTAGGATTACTATAGCCACTTCCTGTTCTAGATCGGCCTTAGAAACACATTGTAGTCGACTTCGTTATCGGACTCCTAGATAGTACTCTTGACGGTATAGTCTATAATAATATTATGACCGTTACTAATAGGCTTACTAAGGAAGTCGAGCTGATCCCTATTAGCGTAATAATAGTATAGAATACGGCAAGGCTTTTCCTTAAACATGTGTTCTGTCGGCGCGGGTTTCCTAACACTATTATATCAGACCGTAGCAAGCAGTAGGTTGCTACCTTCTAGAAGAAACTCTATAAGATGCTCCGTATAAATCGTAAGCTAAGTTCTTCGTATCACCTAGAAACTGATAGACAGTCAGAACGTACTAACTAGGCGATAGAATAGTATCTCCGTATGTTTACTAACGAGGCATAGGATGACTAGGCAGAATAGCTATGCCTTACTTAGTTCGCGATCAATAATCACCTATCTAAGACTACTAGTGTGTCGCCGTTCTACGCTACCTTAGGATATAACCCTAAGTTTATAGAGCGAGTTGACCTAAACGCTAGAAAGGAGGGAGGACTGACCACTCTCTAGCGACTAGACGCGCGATTAGTAGAAACCTTTATACGTCGAATTTACGAGCTTCATAAACACCTTTAAGAGAATATACGAATGTTATAAGCTCTCTAAGTAGAGGTAGCAAACCGCTACCGAAGCATTCCTCTAGACTATAAGGTAGGTGATTAGGTATATCTTAGCACTAAGAACATCCGTACGACTCGACTATCTAAGAAGCTAGATAGGAGATATGCCGGCCCTTACTAGATCACGGAAGTTATGCCGGCTAGACTCTCTTATCGACTAAAACTATTAGACGCTCTAGTAGGACTTAATAACTACTTCTACACCTCACTACTATAACGAGCCGACCACCCCGATTTCCTACTACTTCAAGGGTAGCATCTGGCGCCGCTACTACCGATAACTATCGAACCTGACACTACCGAGGCTAATGTAGTAGCCGATATAGTAGTAGTACCTACGTATATATACGAGGTAGAAAAGATCCTTAATATATATACCCGTAAGCGGGCAGGCAAGGTGAAGAAGGGGTACAAGCGTAAAGTAGATATATAGTACAAGGTGAAATGGGCTAGATATCAGAACGAGGAGGATAGTAAGACCTAGTAACCTATAGAGGATATACTTAAACACGTAGCCGCCGCTATTATAGACTTTTACTATAACCGGCCGGAGTTGTCTACGCCTATAGGCTTCGTAGCTCTATCTGACTAGTCCCTACTAGCTACTGAGATACTCGGGCTCAACTCGATTAGGGTCATTCCGAAAGACACCGTTACGAATAAGTCGCCTCGAGCCTTGCCTCTAATAGAATCTGCTCCGTATATATTCGATACTCGAGTAGAGCCTATAGAGCCTATAATGATACCCAACTTTAGTTATAAGGATTATACGCGAGTACGAGCCGAAGACAGACTTAGATCTAGGGCAAGCTAGCTAACTAGGCAATATGTTTCTCGAAGGAAGCCGGTCGAGGATAGTCTTAATAGAGCGAATACGATGTTATCGGATGACGATAGGGCACTAGAGGATGATTCGGCGTTCGCGCGATTATAGAGCTCGACAGGCAAGTGGCCTTATAAGGTGAATAACGCTCAGAGGACTAAGGCGTGTTTTAGGAGGGGGGGTACTGTTACGGGTAGCCCGCGACCCCTTACTATAGCTACGTCGGCCCGGCTGAACCGCGGACCTTCTGCATCGGGTTAGCGCGGCTTGGCTTTGCTTTATAACTTCGCCGCGCCTCGCGCTCCTCTTTCGTAGCTTCGTAGAACAACAACTATCTCATTCGGACCCTATAGTACGCGCGCCCTTATATTAGCCGAGATAATAGTATAGTAATACTACCGAGATACCGTACGAATAGTAGGAGCGACTTAGAGGACCTAAAGTCGCTTAGCTAGTTAGTACGAGACTGTCGAAGGAACTGTCGTCGTAGGATAAGATATAGGTAAAACCGATAAGGCGTAGTAAAATAGAACTAGGACTAGAGTAAGATCCCTCTATATAGATATAAGAGACGTAGTCTCTATACCGATAGTAGAGACACCTTTAGTACTAAACACTGTTCTACTATATACCTTCGTATACTATATTAGTCCTTCCTCCTTCCCTATTACGTATCCTAACTTCCGTATATATATATACTATACCCTTTTAATAGTAGTACTATAATATCTAAAAATCCTCTATAGAGCTATCTACTAAAAAGCGACTTACGCTCTTAGCCTACGTGCAGCTTCGCGCCCGCTTGCGGTATAGCGTAGAAGCTGAGAATCACCTTCTAGAACCTCCACCTTCCGGACCAGATCAGCTCTTATCCAAGGAGGACTTGGACCGGTGTGAACGGCTGCTTGAGAACTACCACTATGAAGGCCATCATGTGTCATGGGGCAATCTGCTCTGGAGAGCTGACATTGATTCTTGCTCAGCTGAGACACTGCGAAGGAATATGAGGAACAGAGGCTATTCAACCTACATTGCTGAGAGCAAGGAATGGATAGTCACCTCACTGGCACGCTCAAGGGTGCGATGGGCTCTTCGCATGCTTATGACTTATCCAAGACCGGAAGACTGGAGGCATGTGAGATGGAGTGATGAGGTCCATTTTAGATGGGACCCTGAAGGCAAGGCCTATATCATTCGAAAGCGTGGCGACGCAGAGAGACGAAAGCCTGATTGTATCCAAGTGAGAGAGACCTACGACGACACGAATAAGAATCAGAAGCGTGTCCATCTATGGGGAGCCATATGGTACAACAACATCTCCCCATTGATTCAATATGAGGTTCCCTCGAACAGCAACGGCAAGATGAATCAAGACATCTACTGCAGCCAGATATTGCCCGTTGTGAAGGACTGGGTTGAGGATGTGTATCCAGATACACACTACTACTATCACCCTGGCTCTGACGACCGTATTCTATTTGCGCTTGAGGAGGATAATGACGGTGGCCATGGGGTTGCTCAGAGAAACAACAAGGTGGAGCGAATGAAGCAGTCAATGGGGCTGTCAAGGACTGAAGGCCCATATCGTTACTTCTTCAACCACGCCAGATCACCAGACTTCGCACCTATTGAGAACGTGTGGAGCCCTCTGAAGCAGTACGTACGACAACGACCTCACTGGTCTGATGAGATAGTGGCTGAGCTGTGTCAAGAACGATGGCAACAGATAAGAGAGGAGAATATGGACTGGATCAACGCCCTATGCGACTCAGTGCCAGAGAGATTGGAGAATATCATATTCAGCAGGGGTCAGAAGAACGCAGTAGATACACATTGTGACTACAGACGCAGCAGAACGAAGAACAAGGTGGTGTGGATGTGAATAGAGAGATAGAACAACACCTTCAGAAATGAACATAATCCCACCAGTTGTTTTGGGCGGTTTGGTCAGTGTGGAGCGTGCCTTCATGGCCAAAATCGTCGACATGACCGGAGAGCCGCACAGCGTGACGGACGCTCATGATCGAGAAGCGCCGAGCACTCTGTGGGTGCTCTAGGCGCCACGCCATGTCAAGGGCAAGGGCGACGGACTCCATGCCCCTGCGAGCTTATACAGGCGGTACGTGCGAAAAGCTCGCCGCCAATACCCTACCGAGGGACTGACACGGCGAGTTGTGCAACACCGCTGCTGAGTCCGCCGCCAACCGCCACCTGCCAAGGCGTCCTCGGGCACGCAGGTGGTAAGTGAGCTAAAACGCAGTAGAGAGAAGTGGCATGTCTCGCACGCCTTGGCAGCCAAAGATCAATAAGCCGTGGACAAACGCCGCCGCAGGTGAGGGCTGGTGAAGGGCGCTACCAATTGTGACCACGGCGTCCTGGCCTGCTTTCCCTTGTCGCGCTCCTCGTCTGCGTGCATCACCCCATACGCCGACGTTGCTGCGGCAGCTGGCGACGGCCTCAGCATGAAAGGGCTGCAATCTCGACTCATTATCGGCGTATCAGTTCGGACAGCGTCGCTAAACAACGCTTCGCAGAGATACACTGGAATCCACTATCCACTGCAAGGACACGCCGCCGCAACGTACCCCGCAACCAGTGTACGACCGAAACGTGCTACGAGCCCCACGGCGCGTCCTTCCTGCAGCGCCGCAGGACTCTGGTCGCTCTCTTCAAGATGATGCTGTGGAAGGAGACTTGATGGCTTACCCGAGGGTGCTTCGCTGCTCCGACAAGTGTTACTGTGATCGCCGTCTTGGGGATTCCGGGAGCAGCAATCCAAGGGACGACCTTTCAGCCCCAAAATCTGCGCGTCCGACAAGACATATCGCGTGAATCTTGGACAGATGCTCCAGTCCGGCCTGGCTATGCTTGGCCTGGCCATGTGCGCGAAGATCGAGTATGCGCTAACAAGCAATTGGCCGTGTTAGCGGAGAATCTTGGGCGCTAAGTGGAACTTCTGAGACATCCTTCCAGCGTTATCCGGAAATCCTCTTCAGATGCCACGAACAGCACGGCGGAAGCTACGAAAATGGACCCGACGTGACCAAGCCGAGCCACCGTCAGACATCCTTGCTGGATGTTCGCAATGCTCTATGCAGCTCCACGCGTAACGCTGGAGCTAGTGGCGAAGGTAAGTAGTTGTCTACTTTCTACAAGCAAGTCCCGACAAGCAAGTCTCAACAAGCAAGTCTCAACAAGCAAAGTCTCAACAAGCAAAGACTCAACAAGCAAAGTCTCTGCGAAGAGATAGCCGTTCCAAATCAACACAGTCGATATTCAGAGGCTTCACGGCGCTCTACATACCGGAGATGGACTTCAAAGTGGACTCAGACATGCTATTTGCACCATATACCAACGAGAGTCAAGTCAACATCCAAGACCATCATGCAAAGCCTGGCCTTGCGCTCAACGCTGCTGACACAATGCCGTTGCAAAGACTGTCAGACCTGGCTCAGATTCGTCAGTCCCACATACTGCAATCCCAGCACGATGAGTGGTTCGTCAACACTTCCGCCCTAGATGGGCGAATCTTGGCGGATGTGGGTGGCACCGGTCCTTCGACACCTTTGTCGAGCGGAGCAATTAGCGATAACACTGTCAATGAAAGAAAACGCTGCGAGGATCATGATGATTATGGCGAAAGTGATCGCGACGTACCCAGCGATGTCACAGCGGAAGGGCCAGGATTGAAATCGCAGATCACGGACGCAGAAAAAGAAGCCGGTGCTTCTCCTCAACAACGACCTCATGCGGCTGTAGAGAAGAGATATCGGCGGACTGTCAACACGAAACTACAGCAACTTTACACATCAATTCCGTCATCTCGGAAGTTCTCGCCAGACGACAGGGCAGGCACAGGTAGTGACGACAGCGACCAAGCAGCAAAACCTGTTGTTCTCGACAAGGCCATTCAGTACGTCCAACACTTGACAGAGACGTATCTGAAATACGATGCCGATATTGAAGATCTACGGAAACAACTGCGAGATCTCGCCGAACGTCGCGGTGTCGGTGAGCACGTCGCGCAGACACAGTTCGAGGAGCCAGCTTCTGAGCTGGCCTGAGTGACGTCTCCTTGTTTGCTCATCAGGCTTCTGCTTCCCGTCGAAATTCCAATGCGCCCCCGGTCAGCTCCCAGTCAGCGCATCTCGAAGCCACTTGACCGCCGACAGGCTGGCAGTGGCGGCTTGGTCCCTTGACCATGCCGCCGGACTGGATTTGAAAACGAACTGCGGACTTCGGTCCTGCGACACACCCGAGAGGCTCGTGCGCGTTTCGTAGTCCAGCATCGTCTTTTCTCGACCTGGATGCGCGTGCACCTCATGTGCACACTGGTGTACAAAGATTGCGGCTTAGGAACACGGGGACTCCGGATCATCCTGGCCCGAGTGAACGAAATCTCATCCGACCCGTAAGGTCGACGGTCTATCTAGTGGCGTCAAACTGTGTCTCAGTACTCCTTGCAAATCTCAACGGGCCGAATGCTTGAGCCTTGGGCCGCATGGTACACTTGCGCTGTTGGTCAGGACTATGTTTCCAGGCTCGATTTTTGCCATGTGGCACATTTTTGGGTCGTCGCGTGGCCTACCAGCAAGACGCCTCATACATTGCAGCAGAAGGCGATTCATCACGGACAGCCACCAACATATAGATGTAATTCGACAAACCGCACTATCAGATAGTCAATCGAGCCTCCCGTGCTTCTTCCGCTGGCTGATCAAGTTATGTGGTGGTGTTGCGCTCGAGTGACATTGTCTCTTTTCCGAAGTATCGAATGGTGCTGCTACAACCATGCGGCGCAAACACACACCAGTAGTCAGTTTAGCGTACGCTGACTTCGCATCTATCGCCTGCGGTCACAGACTGAACCGTTTTGTCTCAATCTCGACCAGGGCGCCCAAGGAGGTTTCAGCACAGCACCTTTTTTAGACGCTGCAACATGAAGTTTTCGATGACTGTATGTAATGCGCTTCATCCTGAAGCGTCGTTTTGGTAATTGAGAATTGGACTGCCTGATGAGTGCTCATCATCTGATGTGGGGACGTTCTACAGTAGGAGTAGAGATGCAAGGCCACATGTGGATTCATCTCGTTGCAGTGGCCACATGTGTAGCCACCTATGGGTCACAGGGTGGCCACAAGTCAAGGTAGCGTTGGTAAGGCCTACAGGACTGACTATAAGGACTTCATAAGGCATTCAGGCACGAAGTACGTGGCCTTGTGTATGAGTGGCTGCCACGAAAACCGCATCTCTATCTAGGAGTCCCTTGCCATTCACTCGGGACGGACCCTCTAATCCCGCCAAGATGGCACGTGTTGTCGGCAGACTCGAAGCACCGGCCGCGGAGAATAGAGACGGCTTGTCATCGTGCGTACTCTAGTGATCCCCGGACGCTGTGCCCGGTCTCAAAATACGACACGCTTCAATGCTTTAGGCAACACGGAGTCTGCGGAGGCCTGATCGACGGTAGTTGAGGCATTTGCTGTTAGTGGTTCCTAGTACATCGCATGGCGAAACATAGCATACCCTGCAGCCATGTGCAGCTTCTGTTACTGCACTATGAAGCATCAAGGGAGCCTGGCATAGAGCCTGGCACCTGCACAGCCAGCAGCCAATCCTTAACCCTCAACAGGACACGAAATTTAGATGGTTCAACCCCTTGTTCTTTGCTGCTAAAATGATATATGGTATGTAGACTCGGTGTCCAGGTTCGCGTCGAACTCGTGTGAATTCAGCTTGACGACCCAAATCTCGAACCTACTTCAACATAAGGCTTCGAAGGCAGGCGCTCAGCCGCAGCAGACGAAAAGTAGAGCTCCGTGTCAAGATAGCCGAGCTGCCATGTACACAGATGCCTCCACTTTGAGCATGGATGCCCATCTCTTCCCTTCCACATTCGGCAGTAAGTCCGCATATGATCGAAACTTGACGAGCCAAACTAACGTCCTTACCAGATTCCGACTACATGCACCCGGATGGAAGCAATGGAGACTTCCTATTCTCTCACCATGGGGTTTGGAATCCTGAAGCAACGTTCAACCCAGGGGTCTACTATGGTGACATGAGCGGCTATGGTCCCATGATGGTGTACGATGCGCCCATGCAATGCAGCCTCAATGTAGCCCCCAGCTTTCAGATCGACACATTGCCAGTGGCAGAACAGAGACCCATCGGCTCTTCCGGACAGAAGCGAAAGTCTCGGAGCTCGACAAAGCCAGTAGTCCAAAAACGACAGGTAAAGCACCGTCAAATATCAGTGAAGTGATAAAGACGCTGACAGCATACCAGAAGCAAAGCAACAGCCAAAGAAGCAGTGTCAGCAGTAGCAGCAGTCCGAAAAGCATCGTCAGCGACTCCATCGCACCTACCGCACCAAGCTGCCGTGCCCATTACGCTGTGGAGAAGCGGTATCGAACAACATTGAACGATCGTTACGCCGCGCTCGCTCGACTCGTGTCACAAACCGAGACACAGGAGATATGTCGGACGGAGAACAAAGATTGGGAGGTCCCTCCTAAGCTCGACAGCAGTCCGAGTTCTGGAGACGATAAGGGACCCTGTAAACGGCAAAGCAAGACGACAACGCTATCGGCCGCCATCGACACCATCGCTCTCCTCGACCGGTGTTGCATGCGAAAAGCGCAGGAGCTTCAGTCACTGAGGGAACAGTATCGTGCGCTCAGTGCCGCCGGAAATTGATGGGGACAAGCGGTGAGGCGGAGGCGCCATTCTTCGACTCGACCACACATTGCAAAAGAGAGGCGAGCCTTGCTGGCGAGGCGAGTGCAGCGAGCACTGCACAGGACACGTACATGATTCAGGGCGATGCCCTCGGTGGACGGAGCCCATGCATGATGTTTATCTTTATACCCCGGAATCGCAACCTTGAACAATAGATGCACTTGACGTGCGTAGCCCTACGGCCTTGTGCCCCTTGTTGGCACTCAGCCGATGCAAATAGTGTTTGGTGCTTTCACATTGACCTTTACCTACATTCACCCACTCTCCGTCCATGCCTTGCCACTTGCAGCCAACGCTCAGTGCTGCATACTGGGTAGGCGTACTGCATAAGGCATGCGGGATACTGTATACGACATACTGATACTGCAGACTGCATACACTGAGGACGCTGCAGCTGGTTCTGTCGACAAATTCACGATTTCATTGGCCCTCATCACGTGCTCCCTCACACTGATAGCATCTATCCCCGCAATCTCCGGCCGCTAAGGCAACGTTATCGAGCTTTTGGCTTGGCCGAAAAGTTCGACTTCGACCACAACTGGAACGCTCTCGACGCGATCGTTGTCACCACCACCACCACCACAACCATACCCACAACCACGCTCCAGTAAGATGAAGGTCGGCAAGCCCAAATCCAAGCGAGTGCCTGTACGCCTCCGACATAAGATCCAGAAAGCGTCAGCGAACAAACAGCGCAAAGAGCGAAAAGACGCAAAGAAGAACCCGCAATGGCGGTCACGTCTGAAGAAAGATCCTGGCATTCCAAACCTGTTCCCGTACAAAGAGAAGGTTCTCGCTGAGATCGAGGAGAGCAAGAGAAAGAAGGAAGAGGAGAAGCTGAGAAGAATTGCAGTTGCGAAGGCGCAGCGAGAAGGGCGCAAGGTCGAGACTGCCAGCGAGGCGATGGAGCACGACGGTGAAGATGAGGATGGGGAGTTGCCGGACCCCGAAGACGACGTCGAGGGGGAAGGAGCTGATGGTGATGAGATGGAGGAAGACACAAATCCCATGGCTGCGCTCTTGGCTTCTGCGCAAGCTCGCGCGCAAACTTTCCAAGCAGATGATGTCGATGAGGAGCACGAGGATGGCGATGATGGAGATGATGACGAGGAAGTGGCCGCGCCGGAGAATACCAAAAGGACAATTCAATCGAAGAACACCACAGCACCAGCACGAAAGGAGCTTCCGAAGCAAGCACTAGCCGATCCCATCAAAACAGTCACCAAGCTCCTCGACAGACTGCAAAGGACGCAAGAAGGCCTCCAGCAACTCCTCGATTACTACCAGCTCCCACCTCTCGTCACAGCCGGCAGTGACACCACAACCCGATTACTGGTCGATGTGGCGCGCAAGCGTGGACGCCTGGGACGGGGTGGCATCCCAAACCTCAACGCCGCAGCATTGACAGTCCTGTCAGATGTCAACGACGACCGCCTCAAACTGCCAGCGCTGTCGCAGCAGCCCTTGACAACATCACAAGCAGCAGCGAACAAGAGCAAAGTGCAAATTGTCACAGAACTAGCGCAACCATTCCGAATCGAAGGACTGTTTGGCGATTCTTTGAAGGAAGAGGGCAGTCGCGATGCCGGGGCCATGGACATCGAAACATGATCATGCTCTTCTTCGTTGCGATTTGCTGGCCTTTGCTCGGCGCTATGCATAGAGATACCCCACATCATCTACATACTTTTCCATCGCCGAGCGCCACGCTTGCTTCCGTAACCAAAAGACTCAATTCTGCATTCCGCGTTTTGCTAGACCATCCCATCGCCACACAGCATCTATGACTTGAAAACTGTGGCCTCGGGCCAACGCTTCCTCGCCGTCTCAAGGTATGTTCGCCTCGCGTCCTCTTCAGCCCTGATCTCGTCGAAAAGCTCCAAGCCGGCCTCTGCTTGTTGTAACGTCACGCTTGATAGTTCCAAGGATCTCTGCAGATCTTGCACGCCCTGCGACTTCGTCTCTATCGCGCCTGGGTTGAGCGCACTTCTCAGGCGCACGACTGAATGTATGTGATCGGCGCTGTGATTGTGCTTCGCAAGATACTCCTCGTTGTGCTGCCCAAGCGATAGGGAGTCCAGTTTGCCGAGAAAGAGATCCTGGACGACCTCTTGGACCTCCTTTGGTAAAGGCTCCGAGAGCTTGTCAAGGGCAAGCTTGAAGCGGCCGCTGAGTTCGTGACATTTCGGATGGTTTGGGTCGATGTTTTGAAGAGCCAAGAGGCACTTGAGCGCGAGAAGATACTTTTCTGTAGAGAGTGTTAGCATTCAGCAGTCTCGCCGTAGGATACCGTGCCATGACTTACTTCGTCGGATGTAGACCTCAAATCCAGCCAGTTGCCCATCAATGTTCTTCGGACTGAGCTCCAGCAATGGGATCAGGTACTTCATCGCCTCCTCAAGTGGCTTTTCTCCTGCACTCTTCAACAGCTCGAGGCCGTTCGGATCTTGATCTTCTTTCTTTGCGTTCCCCTCGTCATCCTTCTGCGGCTGGGACTTCTTGGCAGCTGCTGCCTTCCGATCGGCCTCAGCTTTCTCAGCCTCCTTCTTTGCCTTCTTTGCTGCCTTCTTCCTCTCGGCAGCGCTCTCAGCTGTACCATTAATCTGGCCACTCGCCAATTCCGGCTGATCATGCAGCATAAGATAGATTCCAATGGCAGATAGTGCGGCTCGAGTGAAGAAGGGATGTTCTCGTAGCTTGTCCTCCCACCTGATCATGTCGACGTAAGCGCGGACTACACCTTTGCGCAGACTGAAAGAGTGAAAGTCGAATTGATCTTCTTGCCAAACCTCGAAGATGTCGTAGACGGCCTTGAAGCGCTTCAAGGCTAGGCTGAAGTTGCGCTGCCGTAAGTAAGACTCGCCATCTTCGGTGATGAACCACACACACTGCATGTCGAGCAGATCGCCAAGGGGACCACCAACGGCTTCTTTGCGAGTAAACAAGCCCATCGTGTCAGTCGCAGATTGATGCTCGTCGTTCCTGAGTTGATACTTGGCGCATTTCGTGTTGATGTAACGATCTTTGAGGTCCATCTCTCGTGCTGCATTCATCGCTTTCGAAGCTGTCTCGGTATCGCCGAGGTGTTTAGATATCCGCGCTTTCGTCATGTGGTACGTGTAGTCGGTCTTGGAAGGATTCAGGGAGATGGCCTTGTCGATGTAGTCCTGTGCTCTGCTGAGGTCTCGCGAAAGGTAGTAGTTGTAGTGTTGCGCAAGGAAGTAGTTGACGCTAAGTGGCCAAAGGTGTGCTTTACTGTCGCCATTCGTTTGATGTGAGCCGTCGATGCTGCCGTTGGCCTGGCTCTTCTCTGCGCTGCCGTTGGCTTGTGGTTTTTCTGCAGCATACCCTTCCACCAGTTGCTGAATTGCTTGCAGTTTCTGGGCATCCGAGTAGAGTTGCTTTACGTTTGCAAATGTGCTTGGCACGCCCCTCGAGAACATTCTTCGCAGGTAGCTATCGGCGTGTTTCCGGAACGCCTCCCCGTGTAAGAAGTCGAGCGGTATGCGTCGCGCGGCGTCGTTGCGCTGATTCTGGTCGGCGTAGGACTGGTAAATGTCTCGGAGCTTGTCCTGGTCTTCAGCCTTTTCGCGATCCAGGCCCAGAGTCTTCTCTAGACCTTCAAAGTACGCTCTCATCTCTGCGTTCCTGCGTAGCAAGGCCCGATACGCCTTTTCCGCCTCATCTCGTCTCTCAAGCTTCAACAAGTACTCTGCCTTCAGCTCCATGACGGCCGTCCGGTCCAAGGCCGAGTGGTATATCGAATCGAGGTGCTCGAGTGCGCGGCTGTAGTCGCCCTGCTCTGCAATGATCGCGTTCTTGTACAGTACTGCCTCTGCATGCTCCATGTCTGAGCGTGGTGGGGGCTGCTTCAGGGTCTCCTCGAAACGATGCAGCACATTCTCGGCTGCTTCGAGATCGCCCTTGAGATGCAGCGCAACTGCCAATGCGGTCCAGTTCTGCCTCAGCTGCGGCCGCGCCTGCAGCATTTGGTTACGACTATGCTCGAAGCCGACAAAGTCCCTCATCTGCACCTGCAGCAGCGCCAGGTCTCGCTGGATCTGCTGGCTGTCGGGATCCAGCTTCAAGGCAAAGCGGTATGCCTTGATGGCTTCCTCCCAGTTCTTGGCGCTCCGGTAGAGCAGGCCGTAGACGTGCCAGCACACGTGCGACTTCATCGAGTTCTTCAGCGCCAGTTTACAGAGCTCAAACGCCTCGTCTTGCTTGCCTTGATTGTTCAGGATCAAGGCCTTCATCGCCTGCGTGTCGCCATGGTTGGGGTGTTTGCGGAGGATCTGCTCGGCCGCCTTGAGGCCTTTCTTGTACTGCTTCGACTCGTAGTGCTGCACGAGATGGCGGAACAGCGTCGCCTCCTTGGACGGGAGCGGAGCGGCCATAACTGCGGGCTGCTGGGCGCGGAGTGGAGCGGCGGAGAGGTGCAGTGCTGGAACGGACAATGCCTATGTCATGCGGTCGTCGGCGGAGAGGGAGAGGGTGAGGGTGAGGGCCGCGCGATATGGTCGATGCGGATGTGCTCCGTCGAGAGCGCGCTCGTTCGGCTTCTGCTTGGTGGAGCGCTCTCACATGCACGCGCCGATCAAGACGTATAGCAGGCAACACACTCTCGAAGCTCAACGGCGCACAAGCGAATGTGTGTACGGGCATGTATGACCAGAGGGGAGTGCCTGAAAGATGTTCGCACGGAATTGTCGGCAGCTCTGCTAGACCGGACTGGACAGCTCCGCAATTGCCAAGAGACCAGCATCTACGAGGGCATGCCGTCACTGATACATGTACATTTGGACGTATGTGTTAAGAGACACCTTGTGAAGATGGCATACTGTTTAATGCGGTAGTAACCAATTGCATTATCGCAGGCACCGCCTATCCGTTGTGCTCACAGCGCTTCCTTCTGCGTCCCGGCGACCATCCAATAAAGTAGCCAGGCCAGTGCAGCACATCCATATATCAAGTCACAAACGCCTCGCTCGATCCACAGCACATGCTAATACAACTCTCTATGCCCGGACATCCCGCTGGCCAATGCAGTATGCCAGCCATGAAAAGACAAAGGAAAAAATGGTTGTTGCTTGGGCCAATTAGGCAGAGAGTCCAGCTTCTGCCTGCGCTTGCGGTCTCAGTCCCGTGAGTTCCGCTATAATCTCAACTCTTTGAGAATCTTCTGCGCCATGTTCTTGTACTGCCATGTGCCACCCTCCACCTTCTTGAACTGCACGCCGTGTAGGCTCAGCAGTGGCACTTTCACCACCAGGATCTCGAATTTCAGCATCATTTCGCCTCCCAGGTCCGACTGCACATGTGTGCTGGTCTCTCCTGCTGGTCGTGATCGTGATGCTCCTGGTCGCGAGTTTGGCGGATCTTCCTCCGAATCTTCTTCTGACTGCGTGTAGCTCGCCTTGGGTCGAGGCCCACCGGGTGGCGTAGCTCGAGCCTCCTCTTTGTCGCCATTTGCACGATCTCGGAATCCCCCGAAGCTGATCTTGCGCCTGTGGCCAGCCTCCGAAGGCGCATTCAACGCCTGGGCTCCGGACGGCGCCGTCTCATCAGCAGCAGACTTGCTCATGATACTCGGCGAGTGCTTGCAGCTAAAGCCACCTTTGATCTCTCGATACTCGACGCCAAGCTCATGCAGTACCCGGATGATGTCGCTGCGTATGAAGTTGAGTGGCTTGTTGCTAGTCGTCGATACGCTGAATAGGCCTTTCAGGTACACTGGCTTCATGTTCGGGCTTCCGCCACCATTCTCTTTGTTCGGAGTCTCCTCCACAAGCTCTTGGTCGGTCTCTTCGGGGACATCGGTGCTGCGCGCGTCCTGTCTCCGAGAACGACGGACTTGCATGCTTTCCTTGCGTGCATGGCCCATTGACTTCGCTCGGTTAGCCAGGGAGCCTGTCGGACGAGATGACTCTACGTCAGATGCTGCCTCTTTGATACTGCTTCCCTGGTCGAAAGACACTTTACGATCCGTACTGCCAGCAGAAGTCACTGGCGGCCTCATGGACGAGCCTTCGGAAACACCACGCCTGGTGAATCGTCTTCGTATGTCACTCGAGTTGACACTTACTGACCGACCAAGGCCATGTGTTCGTCTGCGCTCATTGCCCGCAGTGTCGGCGGCCTGGGGTGGAGTCAGGAGCTCACCAGGAGCAGTGCCGTCGGTCTCGTGCCTTGCGGCCTCACACGTCTGACTTGACTCTCTCGTCCTACGCATGCTGAAGCTCCTCCTCGGCGCGTCGGTGGAATTATTGAAGGCGGCAAGTGCTGGAGGTGGATGGCTCGGTCTGTCACCTCTGTCCCTCCTACTCAACCTTCGGATGAGACCGATCGCAGCGCTCTCTTTTCTCGTGTGGCCAGACGACTTCTGCTCAGCAGCTGGCTCCACAATCGTGGGGTGCACATTCGTTCCCGATGTGTGAGCGGAAGCGCCGGCGTTCAAGCCAGTATTTTGGAGGTCCCGCGTGACTTCATCTTCGCCATGTGTCCGCGCGCGAGGCCGTGTGCGGCCACCTGTCGGCTTCTCGCCTGCCATCTCATATGTCGACGTGTTGGTGTGTGCTGCGGCTGGAGGTGCGAGATCTGGTACTGGTAGAGGCTTCTCTCCTGGGCTTTGCGGGAGTGCTAAGGCACCAGGATTCTCCTCTCGGGCTTCTCGCTCCTGCTTTTCTCGAGCCAAATAGTATATAGAAATCAGTGGGTGATATGCGTTGATCGGGTCGGAGCCGGTCTGTATGGCTTCAGTGGATGGCGTGTTCAAGGTATCGCGACTGGTTGTCGAGCTTCTGCGCTTGTAGAAAGCGCCAAAGACGCCACGCTTCTGGTCGTTTTCGGGTGGAGCCTGGAAGTTCCTCTTTTCCGATAGATGAATGGCACGTTTGTACTCTTCCGATTCCAAAACTTTGGTCAGTTGAGATGTGATTGTCTCCGCATCGCCGAAGTCGAAGCCGGTCATCTTGTCGACCACGGCTGGGTCGAGTGGCAGCTGTAAAGGTTTCCGTGCCGGTAAGTGATTTTCAGGTGGCGCACTAAAACCTTTGGTCATCCATGGATGGCTCATGATCTCCTGTAAGGTTGCCCTGTCGCTTGGGTTCGTGTTGAGCATGCGAGCGATAAGGCTGCGGCATTCTGTAGGCCATTAGTACCGCATTCGTCCCTTTCGTGAGCATCCTTACCAGGACTTAGCCAAGGTGGGTACTCGACCACACCCTTCTTGATCTTGGCATGCAGCTGAGGCATGCTCTGATCATCAAATGGCACCTTGCCACACACAAGCACATACAAAACAATGCCGAAACTCCACACATCGACTTCCGGTCCCGTGTATTGCTTGGCCTGCAGCAATTCAGGAGCAGCAAAGTACAAGCTTCCGCAGAACGTCTTTAGGTGACTCCTTGGGCTGAAGAGATTCGATAGACCAAAGTCGATGATCTTGATATCGCCAGTCTTGCTGATAAGAATGTTCTCAATCTTCAGATCTCGATGCACAATACTATTGCGATGGCAGTAGTCCAAAGCGCTGGCGATCTGGCGACCAAATTTACGGGCTTGCTTCTCCTTGAGGCGACCGTGGCTGATGATATAGTCGAGCATCTGTCCTCCATTCACGTACTCGAACAACATGTACCAGTGATAGTTGGTCCGGACGACATCCCGCATGAAGCAGATATATGGATGATCGACCAGCGTCACGATCGCTGCCTCTCGGGCGGTCCTGACCTCTTTGGAGTGGTCCGCTCGCTCGCGCTCCTGCTGTGTTCGATGCTCGCCATCAGTACTCTGCCTGGGCACGATTTTGACGGCCACCTGCTCTCCAGTCTCCTTATTTCGGGCAAGCTTCACTTTGCCCATGCTGCCTGCACCGACCGTCTTGCCCAGCTCCCAATGCCCCGTCTGAGCATCAATCGTCGTCCGCCGCCGTAGATTCGGATTCGCGCTCGATCTCGCATCGGGATTGTGTGAGCTGGGCGCAGGCGTCGGCTGGTCATTGTAGCGCGAGGCGGTGCGGCCATGTGTCTGGTGCCTCATACTGTCACTGCGAGGTGGATGTGCATGGGAGCCATTCGCCGGCTGCTCGCGCGACTCGCTCCGGCGGTGGGAAGTGTCCGGATGTGCGACATTGGACTGCTCGAAGTCGTGCCGAGCGAGCCTTTCGAGGTTGCCCGATGGCTGTCGGCTGTGCGAGGAGGCCGTCGCTTGCGGCTGCGACGTGGACATTGATCGTCTCGGCGAAGCAGGAGCGACTGGGCGGGACGCGCTGCTGGCAGCCCGATGCGGTGTGTACTGCTGCGGCTGCGGCTGCGGCTGCGGGGCGCGGTGGGAGGAGGTGCGTGTTGGCAGAGAGGCGGCGGCGGAGGACATGATGGCAGCGTCGACGTCGTCGTCGACGTCGTGTGCGTGTGTGCTGGTGTTGCTCTATGCGGGCGGGCAGGTGAAAGGTGCTGGCAATCCCCGTCCAAGGTGCGCAGTCGCAGTCGCAGTCGCCGTCGTGATCGCAGTCGCAGTTCCAACACGCCAATGTCTTGGTCGTTGCTGTCGCCGTCGTGTGCCAATGAGCGACTACCAAGCAAGCAAGATGGTCATGTGTTGCGGTATCACGTATCACGTATCACGTATCACGTCGTGAGCGAGCTGACTGCGGTGCAGGTGGGATCGCGTCCAGGGAGATGGACCTAAAAGGTACCTCCGGGTACCTCCTAGTTCTAGCTCGCAAACACGCACGACACGCCAGTGCAAGGCCCGATCGCCAGTGCGCCCGACTTGTGCGAGCAAGCAAGCAAGCAAGCAAGCAACGTCGACATGTACGCAGCTTGATTATTGATTGCACTGTGTAGTGCGACTGCATACACCTTCACGCATGTCACTGCTGGTAGCTGCAGCTGACACATGTATGCCGAGCACATACTGTACATGTATTGGTGAAACGACCATCAGGCTGCAGCGTCACGTGCAACGGTCGCTGCAGCGCCACAAGCACCACACTATCCGACGTCCTTATTAGCGCAGGGTATGCGGTCGCCGGGACTGTACAGTGCACTATCGAGACCATCTCCCTCCCTCCGGTACACGTAGTCACCTGGGCACTGGATGTTGCCCTGAGTGTGCAGTGGCTAACGTGCGAGGTGGCTAATGCCCTAAGCTGTCCTCTGTCCTCTGTCCTCCGAGTCCCGAGCCGCTGCCGCTGCTAGGAGGTATATTGAGACTTGAGCACTCCACCACCTGCAACAAGTCATCCTGCACGTGCACCTCACTCATTCACTCGTCCTACTGCTTGAGAAGACTGTGAAGGCACATCCCGCACCACGACATCGCTGCGCTCCACGGCGCCAAGTCCCGTCAAGTACTACTGCAGGTAAGTCTTGCAAGCACCAGCACTGCTCGACGGACCATCTCAATGCTGGCCAAGAACGCAGACTAAGAATGTCCTCCAAGCGCTCCCGAGCCGCATTCGAATCGGACACCTCCGCACCGCCGCTTCATGCTCCCTTTGCCTTGTACGGCACGCCTCTGCCTGCGTATGACCCCAAGAGCCGTGACGACGGCAGCTATGTGCCCGTGTGGAAGCAAGAGGTCACCGATAAGCGTGGCAGGAAGCGTCTGCATGGCGCATTCACGGGAGGCTTCAGCGCGGGCTACTTCAACACCGTAGGCTCCAAAGAGGGCTGGGCTCCGAGCACCTTCGTCTCCTCGCGCGCAAATCGAGCCAAGACTCCGCAAGATGGAAAGCAGCAACGGCCAGAGGATTTCATGGATGATGAAGACCTCGCTGAGCAAGCCGAGGCCCAGACGCTCGAGACTCAGAACACCTTCGCCGGATTGGGCAGCACCGCATCAGATGGTGCAGTTCGAGGCATGTTCTCAGACTTGTTCAAGAGCACAGGCGAGACCAAAGGTGTCAAACTGTTGCAGCGCATGGGCTGGCGTCAAGGCCAAGGCATAGGGCCGAAGGTCAGGCGGCGAGCCCAGGGCGACAGAACCGGCCATGCTCACCTCTTTGCCCCCGAGAACTCTCGCATGATCGCCTTCGTTCGGAAGACAGATCGCAAAGGTCTCGGTCATGCTGGAGAAGCACGGCTTAACAACCCGAGCTCCGTGCTGGACGAAGATGAAGACAGTGGGGAAGATGCCAGGATTCTCAGAGCTAACCGTTCGAAGGTCACGATCAAGCCGAAGCCACTGAAAAAGTCCGGTCTTGGCGTAGGTGTGCTGAACGATGACGGGTCCGACGAAGAAGATCCGTATTCCATGGGTCCCGCTATCAATTACAACAAGATCATCGGAGTTGACAGGAAGAAAAAAAAGAAAGAAGGCCTCCTTGCGAGCAATGCCACTTCATCTGTTACAAAACTACCATCCGTGGCGAAGAAGCTCATCCAGCGTACAACCAACGTCTCCAACTTCAGGAAATGTCACGACGATCGTCTGCCACTGGATGGATTTGTGCTAGCCACTGCTGCACTGACCGTTACGCATGCGCAGGAATATCCACCCCCGGTAGTGCCTGCTGGTTGGAGGCCAGCTCAGCAGACCAACAACGTCGAAGCCAAGGCTGGTGCATATCAGTCTACCGCAGATGCTGCAAAAGCCTCTTCCATGGATCCCAAAGGTCGTGCTGCACTGCTTGGCGAGCAGCCCCTACCCGGCAAGTCCATTTTCGACTTTATCACACCAGAAGCACGGGCACGGCTGGCAACGGCAACTGGTAGACATAATCTTCCCCAAGCTTTGGGCGAAAGTGCGCCTGCTGGTTTCCAGTCAAGTGATGCAGAAAAGCATCGCACTCTGTGGGATCTTGTTCCACGCCTTGACAAGCAGACGGCAGCGTCGGCATTACAGCGTGGCAATACTGGATGGATGCCTTATGCCGAAGATGAAGGGAAACGCGCCAGATACAAATATTTTCTGGAACTCAATACAGGCCTGCGGTCCAACTTGCCTGAGCGCCCAAGCACGCTCTCGCTTGATGAATGGAGTAAGGAGATGCGCGAATTCTCTGAAGCAGCAGAGATCTTCAAGCCTATGTCCGGACTGATGGCCAGTCGCTTCAAATCCTCAACGAGTGCTGGACCAAAACTGGCATCTGACGCGGCAGACGCTGCACCACCGACTCCGGCCAAGGAAGAAGATCCGGCAGAAAAAGCAGCTAAATTAGGCATGTACGGCCCCATGACTCGCTCGAGGCAGGCGTTTCATCCTACACGGCTGCTCTGCAAACGCTTCAACGTGAAGCCACCAGCAAATGTTGCAGCAGGCGGCGTAGCCGAAGCAGATGCGGCACTTGTGGATAAGAGTCGAAGGCTAGACGTGGTCAGTCAAGCAAGTCTCGATCGAATGATGATGGAGACCAGCTTTAAACCGACAGGATTCGTGTCTCAAGGCACCGAAGGCCCTTCCACAGAGACGCAAGGCGTCGAGCCGTCCACAATGCAGCCTATTAATGTAGACGCAGAACGCAATGAGGCTCTCGAAGGAAAGCGCGCAGGAGACGAAGTCTTCAAAGCAATCTTCGGCAGCGACGATGAAGATGACTAGGCTGTGTATCGTCTATTCCAAGCATTCTCTCGTAACTCTTTCACCTTCCGCCAACGGTTTTTCCAACCCTTTTCATACCGCGCCACATCTGTTTGATCACCTCGACTGTCTGTACGGTTCCATTGAACAGACCAAAAAGGAACAGAGCAAGCCAGCTCAGAAAAAAGCAAATAACAAAACTAAGCCAGTATGTCTGAACAGAGTACTCCACGCCCACCAGTTGCATACTGAAGTATCCAGTCATGAGGCTGACCGGTAAGAACAAGATTGTTGCTTTGGTGAGCAGTAAGGTGACCCTCGTCAGGCGGTCGACGTCCACGGATTGCTTGATGGCAATGAGGTTGAAGTTCTGGTAGATTCACACGTCAGCATCGACACATTTCCAAAGGTTGCTGAAGCAAAGATAAGCCCACCATAGCAACAAGCGACTCCTTCTGCTTAATGTACTCCTCCACCTCCGATAGAGCGTACAGATCAATCACGTCCCTCAGCCGCTTGAACCTGACTCTCGCAGCACTGCTCAAACTCACTCCCATCAGACTGTCCTTCTCCGTTACGATTGGTCGGACTGTATCCAACGATGCCTGCGACGACGAAGTCACTACCTGCGAATTATGCAGAGAAGCTGCGGACGCCGTTTGAGGTTCCAACAATCGATCAATAATTCTGTCGTAGCTGGAATAATGCTTCTTCAGAACACCAAGCTCCTTCCCGATCTTGTCCAAGCGGTCAATATGGACTAGCTTAGGCCGTTGGAACATCTCACTTCGGAGTTGGCTCAGCTCTACGCCGTAGCGACTCTCTTTGCGGGATACTAGGGTATAGCTATTATGCCAGTTCTCAAAGAGATAATAGAACAGTAGTCCCGGAGCGTCGGAGTCACGATGAGCTGTCTCCTCGGGTGTGTTGCCTAGTCGCGTGCGGATGGGTAGTAACGTTAGTGGGTTGTGTGCCAGGAGAGGGTCATTATGAATTGTGGAAAGCGACCGGAAGACGTTGACCAGGTTCCGACGAGTCTCGGCGAGGATTCGAAGCTGAAAGGTGCTGTAGTTCCCATCCGGACAGGTGAAAGGGAAGGGATCCTCGTTGATGGAGACGACGGTGTTGTCTTCGCACAGTATCAGCCAAGTCCATACTCTTGTGCATTGAGGCAGATAGCTCTTGGAGTCAACTTCGTCCTCGCAGTGGGGTTGCTTAGTTCCATACAACGAGTTGAACCCGACGCAAACGTACTGTCGACCAAAATCAACGGAAGAGTAATGCCATATGCTATCGGCGATCTTGTATAGGTTTCCATGTGTGACAGAGTCTACACTTGAGACGGACATGTGTTCAGATATCTCATCCAGCTCAGCAGCTTCGGCCTCTTTGTCTTCAGCAGTGCTCGAGCGACTGCTCCAGTAATGTCGCCTGGCCGGCGGAGACATCGTGCTGCGAGAGGCTGACAACCTGGGTAGCTTGGGGTCTGAGGACATCAGCGCAAACAGTCGAGGGGAGAAGTCATATCGTTTACCCAGCAGGCTAAGTATAGACCGATGCTGGAAAGGGTGCCAAATGTTGATCCAACGTGTGCTCAGTGCTTCTGGCCTTCCCAATTCGAACAAGGACTGCAGAGAATCAGTCGATAGATTGAATCCAGCCCATGCAGCGTTGTCGCTAAAGTCCACGACAAAGTTCTCCGAGGCGTGGTGCTGCACGTCACCCATGAGCTGTTCGAGATTAGAAGGGTTGTCAAGACTGCTGAAGCTTTTGTGCACAGCGGCGTCTCCAACAGCAAGGTAGTAGTTGTAGGCATCTTGAGCTCCACGTGCTTGCTGTCCGTCTTCGCTTGTCATCTTAGTCGTTGGATACTGCATCGGCATCCATCTTGATTTAGCAGCGCAGCAAAGGCAGTACTTCTACTCCCACAGCATTCTCTTGTGACTACGGCAGCGTCATGCTGGGAGCAGCCGATGACCACGGTAAGTCGTTATAGACAAAGCAGAAGATGCATCAAGCGCCAGCGTGTGAGGCAGATGAGACATTAAAGCACCTGTTTCTGCCCTGTGGCTGGGGCTGAGGGCAGAGCATCAACTCCACACTTTCTGTCCCGGGTCGCGTGACTCGAGCCGTGAGTAAGACAGAGCACCCGAAACGATGTCTTCCCTATCGCAAGGCAATCCTTCCGGTCAGAGTGTTACGACAGTGCAGTTGAAAGAATGAAGCATGCCGTGGTGAACCTACCAAAGCTGCAACCAGATGAATACGTAGAACACAACATACTTCCTCGAAAATTAGCAGAAAAGAATCGCGAGCTACGTCTGCGTGCTCTGTTGATCGCTCCTGAGGAGTTCGCTTCCACATACGAAGTAGAGGTAGAAAGAGGATTGACACATATACTGGACCGTCTGGGGAACAGCCAGGCTGACCACTTTTTTGCGATTGAAACGCATGCAGAGTGGAACATCCAAGGGAATCGGAATATCTTCGAGGAGCTGCTCAGGGTGCGATGGATTGGCATGATTGTTCTTATCGGACCACAGGGACCATCGTCTCCCTCAGCCACGGCCGACCCACTGGCGCAAGAGACAGACCGTACAACAAAGGTCCAGCTCTCCGCAACTGCGAATGGCCAGACACTGCGCTACCACCTGAGTGACATGTTCGTTGAGCCTGTCGCGCAGAGGCAAGGCATCGGGAAGGCGCTGATCGAAGCAGCACTTGGGAAGGCAAGAGGAGTATGCCGGCAGCAAGACGCCAGCTTTCATTGCAGCATCTTTGTCGACTCAGAGAACTCAGCAGCGCGAAGTCTGTACCAGAATATCGGCTTCACGGCAGTTGGAGAAGAATCATACGTCCAGCTGTCGCGGAGGAAGGCGGGAGAGCCGCGGACGAAGACACCAGAGCGTAAGGCCATCCAGATGGAGATCACATGAGCTCGTCACGATGCTAGGCCGATGCCCACCTCAAGATAGCCTGGATGGGTGGATGGTTTGATGGTTGACACGCTGTTTGTATCTGGTGCAGGTGGGAGAAGAGCAGAAGTGATATGTGTGTAGGTAGGCTAGTAACCCTTGTTGCCCGACGCACCATGTCACGTGAGCAGAAATTGCCCCACACGCACTTTCAATGTTCAAAATCTGCCGCCACTCTGGAATTCTTTCCTCTCTCCAACAACGAACATACGCAAAGCCGTACCAATACCGTTCCCCAGAGTAGTATTGGAAGACCGCAGCCATCATGTCGAAGATCACGGTCGCTGGTGTGCGTACGAACGTACAAGCCCTCCTCGAGTACTCCAACGAGACCAAGAAGCGCAACTTCCTCGAGACTGTCGAGCTTCAGATCGGCCTCAAGAACTACGACCCGCAGCGTGACAAGCGTTTCTCGGGTACCGTCAAGCTCCCAAAGGTCCCACGTCCAAACATGAGCATCTGGTACGAAATCGCCAACAAGGGCGGAAGTGACGCGGTCAACTAACGATGCGCAGCATTCTCGGTGACCAGCACGATATCGATCGTGCCAAGCACGGAGGTGTCGACGCCATGTCTTCGGACGATCTCAAGAAGCTCAACAAGAACAAGAAGTTGATCAAGAAGCTCGCGCGCAAGTACGATGCCTTCATTGCTTCCGACTCCTTGATCAAGCAGATCCCCCGTCTCTTGGGCCCAGGTCTCTCCAAGGGTGAGTCAAGCCTTACGCGAGCCTGACTGGGACGACAGCTAACCACTTTCGACAGCCGGCAAGTTCCCAACCCCAGTCTCGCACGCCGACGATCTCTCTGGCAAGATCACCGAGGTCAAGTCCACCATCAAGTTCCAGCTGAAGAAGGTTCTGTGCATGGGTGTCGCAGTCGGCAACGTTGACATGACGGAGGATGAGCTCATCGGAAACATCATGTTGGCCATCAACTACCTCGTCTCCCTCCTGAAGAAGGGCTGGCAGAACGTGGGCAGCTTGACCATCAAGGCCAGCATGTCTCCACCAAAGCGTCTGTACTAGATGCAGCCTTTGGTTGCACTCAAAGTTGGGCTGCTACGAGCGCGTGGCTACACATTGTTGGTAGCTAGTTCTGCCCGCCTTTACTGGTAGAGCGAACAATAGAGCCTCGAGTCATCCTTGAAAATGTGCACCTTTACGTGAAACCCGTCTTTCGTATGTCAGCGCGCAACGCGCCGAGCACTGTTCAGCCCAGACTTGATAGACTTGATGTCCAACTCTCCATTTCTTCACCAGATACTGTAATGCCATGCGTGCAAATCGTACTTAAACGAGATGATGAGGTGCCTGCATACAGGGCAATCGCACAAAGGGCTCATCTATTGACAGCTCAGGGCAGCCGTCGGCAAGCTTAGACGGTAATGCATATGGCACTGATGAGGAACAATCAGCTCGATACGTGTGCACGACGACTCGATTGTGGAGACACATGCACTTTTGATCGAGACTGCCACATGTCGGACGGGTGAACAGGACAGCTAATCACAGGACAGGGTTGGAAGGAGGAGCGGCCGATTGGTCGTCTTGGCAGCGGCGATCCATTCAAGGGTCCGTGGACGGTTTGCCAACTGTGCACACCGCGCAGACATCACCACCACCACCACCACCACCTCCACCACCACCGCAGCCCATTGCTTCACTTCTGCACAACCACCCACCACTTACGGATCGAGTGCCGCTGAAGGTGAGTCTGCGCTGCATGCGAGTGTGGCCGTCTTGTTGCGAGCAAGGACCAGCACCGGCGGACGCCCACGCCCAGGCTGCCTGAATTGCACCCTTCAGCCAGACGCAGCACAACACGGCGATGCGCACACAGAACACCCATCCTCCCCCGCCAAGGCAGTCACATTCGCCGTGCTCGATAAGAGCCGCGCGCCACGTGCGACGAAGCCTGCGGCACATGTGCTAACTTCGCTTCTTCTAGATCGCACTGGTCCTGCCGCACACTACCCTTTCCACACTGCCACCCCGAGACACCCTCCCACACTACCGCCAACATGGGTCTCACTTTCTCCAAGTTGTTCGATCGCCTCTGGGGCAAGAAGGAGATGCGCATTCTGATGGTCGGATTGGACGCGGCCGGAAAGACCACCATCCTCTACAAGCTGAAGCTCGGTGAAATCGTCACCACCATTCCCACCATCGGTGCGTAAAGTTCAACCCGGGGAGCCGCCAATGGCTGAATCAAGAGTTGCATGGCTGACAACAACCGGGCGCAGGCTTCAACGTCGAGACTGTCGAGTACAAGAACATCCAGTTCACCGTGTGGGACGTCGGAGGCCAGGACAAAATCCGCCCATTGTGGAGACACTACTTCCAGAACACCCAGGGTATCATCTTCGTCGTCGACAGCAACGATCGCGATCGTGTTGTCGAGGCCCGCGAGGAGCTCCAGCGCATGCTGAACGAGGACGAGCTCAGGGACGCTCTTCTCCTCGTCTTTGCCAACAAGCAGGATCTGCCCAACGCCATGAACGCTGCTGAGATCACTGACAAGCTCGGCCTGCACAGCTTGAGGCAACGTGCCTGGGTAAGTCGTTCACCATACAGCCTTGGAGGCAGTAACTGACTTTCACTTCAGTACATCCAATCGACTTGCGCTACTTCTGGTGACGGTCTCTACGAAGGTCTCGAGTGGCTCAGCAACTCGCTGCGCAAGGCCGGCCACAACTAGACAACATAGCAGAGACATGCCAATGCACGAATCACATCAAACAGACAGAACACAGCGATGATTCACGTGCTGTTTCCGAAACACAATTCGATCCCAGACTCACGTTTGCGGCAGCAGGACAAGCATAGAGAATGGCAACGGATGGCTTTGGAATCTCCGGGGATGTGATGCTGTCTACTATCTTGCCACAGCCGACAGCGGGTGTCGTGTGTACTCTTTTCCATACCATCAAAGAATATGCTGCGTTGCCGGTTGATGCTGCATCGGGAGGTGCTCCGTGCAAGGCGTTCTTCTATTGGGAATGTGCTTGTAGGGCGAGACTACCAATCTATAGGCGTATGAAAGTTTTCATTTACTACATCCTCCTCTCCCACGTGTCTGTTTCCAAGGTACGGTACTGTATGCACGAGCTTAACTATAGGTTAAATATGCGTTTCAGCATGAAGCCGCCGAACAGATCTTCGCCAGGTGAACCTATGCACCGTCTGAGACGATTGCCATTCCTGACGCTCAACCAGTTGCCGGTATCACCTGGGATCTCGCCTTCGTGGTCGTCTTCGCGCTTCTTACGAGTGCGTCGATCGATCACACACATCCCTCTCGTCCACTGCCCTGAACTTTCCACGCGGAGATCCTCATCCTCGATCAAATTCCATTGAGACGGGTCATCGACCATGCAGTACCACTAAAAGATCAGGCAGTTAGTAAATCTTCAGTCCCAAAGGGGACAGGATCATGCAGTCGTCACGAGGTAGCAACATTTCTCCTAACAAGGCGCTATGGGGCTCTGCTAGAGAGCAGCAGCATAGCTGTTCAAGACAGTGGTTGCGACGTTGCCAGCTTAGCCACGGTTGCATGCATGTACTCCTTCATTCCACTTACTATACACAACGGATCATGCAGCTGCAGGGCAATAGCATCACCGCTGATATTCTGCTGCAGAGACTCAACTTTTTTGAAGGTAGAGCTCATAAAGGCGTCGACCCATTCTGCCATTGGGGACTTCTGCTCTAGCAATGGGTCGAGTACTTTGCGAAACTCGCCTCGATTGAGATTGTGGCGGTGCGTTATGTCGAGCGGAAACAAGGTGACTTTTAGTCGGCGAGACAGCTTGGCTGGATACGGAGCCAGAAATGGTGGTGGAGGATGATCGGCTTGCTGTCCTGGCGGTGCTGGTGGTGTGGGAGGCATAGTCGAGCGAGGGTTCGGGGACGTCAAGGCGTAGAGTCGTGCTGCAGCGAAGGAGTCCGCGAAGGTGTTGAACTCTGCTACTGGAGTGATCTGGTTTCTGTTGTTCAGCACATCTCTTAGAGGCCCTGGCGGCTGCTTGATTAAGCGGAAGGGAGGCTCTTCGATCGGCGGCGAGCCTTTCAGCGGTAGTGGACCTACGTTGCCTTCTTCGTTGATGTTGCCTCCCATCACAACGACCTCTTTGACTCGAAGAAATGTCTCGGGATCCTCGGCGGCTGCCAGAGCCAGATTTGTCAGTGGGCCAACGGCTACGATCGTGACGGTATCTGGCTCGTTCTCACGCAGGAGGCGTAGTAACTCCCGGCTCGATGGCGCCTTTGATGGTGTGAACAGTGCGTGTTTCTTGTGCTGCTCTTCATCCAGTACATGTTCGTCTGGGTCTTTCGACGCTTCAGCTTGCTGGAACATAGACCTCCAAGTCTCTGCCGGCGTCATGTGTGGATGCTGTGTGAGATTAGGTTAAGGTCCATCTCACACGTTGCCGATATTCCTACCGTCTTGTGGATGCCACCAAGTCCATCATGACCGTCTGCAGACCTGTCAATACTGCTATTGACTCGAATGGATCAAATCACCCACGGAAGAAGTCTGCCATCAAGAGCTGATCTGACAACGGGTGGTCTGTACCCACAGCTACCAAAGGCTTAGACTTCAACAGTGTCTCGAAACCGAGAGCCCGACCATTTGCTTCTCGCCATGTCAACTCGTGCTCAATATGGTGGAACAGGGACACGACGTTGCGAAGGCAGTTTTGTAGATCAATGTTGCCATATGTGACACTGATCAGTAGCAATTCGATCTCTTCTGGAGAGGCAGAACATGCCAACAAGATGGCGAGGATATCGTCCACACCCTTTAATTGTCAGTGCATTTAATCGGTAATCTCTGGCACGAGTACACACAGGATCTGTGTCAATGATGAGCTTGCATGCCATGGTCGTTCGAATGGTCGGGAAGCGGTGTCGAGCTTGAAGGAACCAGAATGAGAGGTATAACGTAACGTATGTCGACAGTCCTGTGCTCTGGATGCTGCGCGCTGCTGCTATGCAAATGCTCCTGAATGGGTCCCGTTGGTGATCTCAGAACAAGGACTCGAGATGGCATCGGCTGCTGCCATAGAGAGCGCCGGCCAGAAGTTCGAGTCGGCAGAACCAAGACTTTGCACCCTGTGCCTGTCCGTGCTCAGCTTTTGTCAAAATCTTTCGTGGAGCGACTGTGCGGCTTCCTTCTTTCTTCAACAATGTCTTTACAGGCCACCAATAGAGTCTCGGTGCGAACGATCAATGTTTGCACAGGTCTACAAGGCCTCCTTGCGTGCTCCGGTAGTCTAAGATTGAAGACGGCCGCTATACAACTTCGTTCCAACGTCGAGGGGATGTAAGATGGGAAAAGTGTCCGTGACATTCTATGCTATGTACAGGTCCTGCCTCACTGGAAGAACTGGCTCTCGCTCTGGCTGGCAATCGAGCGCCTACTTGATGCCGTTGGAGCGCTGCTTCATCTTGAGCCTGGAGAAAGGTCAGCGTGGCAGTGTCCTGGAAACTGTACCATGCACACCTCAGCAAATTCGCTTTGGGACAGCTTACGGTCGAAGCACCATCGCCATTCTCCTTGTAGAATAGGTTGCAACAAGCGTACAGCGCATCAACCTTGCTATACGTCAGATTGTGTCTCGACACTGCGACGTGCGTGGATGGACTACCTGTTTTTGGCACTTTTCCTCCTTGTAGTCGTTCTTCTGTATGCAGTCTGCAATGTTCTCAGCCTTGTCGTGCGTCAAAGGTCAACTTACTAATCGCTCACCTTGAATAGCACATGCCTGCGAATGGCATGCTGGATAGCTCTTCAGTCCTTCCTTGGGTTCACTCGCCTGTGGGCAGTCAGCCATAGAAACGAACGGGTCGCGTGAAATGGAAAGTACCATGTTCAGCTTGTCGAGGCAGGTAAGGAGATGGGTGACAAAAGATCAATGTGCAAGGTCACATGCAGATGAGTAGCCTACATGTGCAACGCCTTGTTGCCTTCTTGGCAGCATCGTCCGTCTCCAGCCTTCTCACCCCACCTTCAACTTGGACGTTATCGCTTTCACGCCGAGCATCGAGCATCGCCCGCACCTCCCACAGACTCGAAGTACCAAGAGGCACCACGACGCCATATCGCGTCGCCTGTAAAAGGTAGGCGCGTCATTCTCCCACCACTCTTTCCATTGTTCTAGCGCGCGACTGCCGTCCCCGCGCTCACTTACTGACGCTTCACCAGACGCCACCCGCACCTTTACAGGACTTCACGCTGCACGCACTTTACATTCACCACGTCTTAGTCATCGCCGAAGAGGCTATATAAACCCCGCCTGCCTTCGTTTTCGAGCTTGCTTCGCAGCAACCACATACACACACACACGAGACCACCGACACACTCTACCACAGCTTCTCACCACCATCGTCACCTCCACGCGAACCCAACATGGCAGACAACGGCAGTCCTGCAGGCGAGAAGCCAGAAGATCAAGCACAAGGCGCGACCGAGCATCTAAACATCAAGGTCACTGACAACAACAACGAGGTCTTCTTTAAGATCAAGCGCACAACACAACTGAAGAAGCTCATGGACGCTTTCTGCGAGCGGCAAGGAAAGAGCCCGCAGAGTGTGCGATTCCTCTTTGACGGCCAGAGAGTCAACTCCTCCGACACGCCTGACACTGTGAGTTCATTATACAGGAGCAATGAAGTGAGTAGAAGGCTCATAGGCTAACAACAGTCGCAGCTCGAGATGGCAGACGGGGACACCCTCGAGGTTCACCAGGAGCAGATTGGCGGCTCATGTTGGTGATCGTTGTCACATCGGCGCAGATCGCAAGCAGCATATTTACTAACGAGTCTGGCATGCCTCGCTCACCTGTGGAACAGCGTACAGCAAATTAGGTGGGCCAAGATAACCACGATACCACACACGAAGTTTAATGGATGGATATTGAAGCGAGGAGACATGGCGGCGGACATGTTTCTACATCAGGCGTTCTGGCGTCAGCAAGCATACCTACCTTTCTGAGCAGACACGTCTTCTCTCCGACAAAAGATTCAGCGATGTTTTAGCTCGGCGTTGCAATGATTGAATGGACTTGCTTGGCGTGCATGAAGCCTCACGAACCAATCGTCAGGGTTGTTTATGTTCCATACCATCTCAAAGCATCGACCCGTGCTATACCAGGTTGGAGCATATTTTGCTCCTTGCGAACAACCTGCCGAGAGATTGGCCAAGATGAAGGGTATGGGCACGATGCTTGACACTACTAATTGACCAGTAGATGGCAACTCCTCTAACTCCTTGCCATGAGAGTACATGTCAGATCGTAAAGCTGTACATCACACCTGCCGGTCGTCCAACGCTAATACTTTGTACAGAACGCCGTGGCACTACTTCTCCGCGATCTCCATGACACGCTTCGCGGCACTCTCAAAGTCGTCGAAGGCATCCAACCCAAGATCGCTCTCAGCAATCTTCTTCTGCCCCACCTCCTCGTTGGTACCACGTATCCGCACCACAACAGGCACATTCTTCATGTCGACCTCTTTGAACGCCAGCAGAATTCCTTCCGCAATCATACCACCATCTGTTAGGCCACCGAAGATGTTGACAAAGATGACCTTGACTCTTGGGTCCTGCAGGATGAGCTCGAAGCTTTTCTTGACTGTCTCCGAAGTCGCCTTGCCTCCAGTGTCCAAGAAGTTGACCGGACGCCCACCGTGAAGCTTTAGCGCATCGATTGTGTTCATTGCAAGGCCAGCGCCGTTGACGAGTGTGCCAATGTTTGCTTGTGGATCATCGTACTTGACGTAGACGATGCCATCCTTCTCTGCCTCTACCTCCTCAGGAACTTCTCGGTCCTTTTGTCGAAGGCGGTGGATGTCTTCCTGGCGTTTCTTGCTGCGATACGCGGCATCATCGAACATGAGTGTAATGCTGGGCTGATGAAGCTTCAAGTTTCCAGAACCCCCGATGCTTACGCAGCCGGACAGGATGATAGCTTCCTTCTCTTTGTACATCTTCACCAGGCTGGCGATAAGGCCGTGTGCTTGCTGTTTTGCGCTCTGTGGGGCCGAGTCGAGTTGCAGGTACTGGATGGCTTGGCTAATGAGCGACTCGGAAGGACCTTCCCGCCAGTCGTATGGGAACTTTTTGACGCGGGCATCAATAGCGGAAGGATCGGCAGTTGGCGCGACTGCTATGCAAGGTGAGCGCTCGGTACGGTCGACAAGGATGCCCAGGTAGTAGCCGTCTTTGGGTGCTTCGTCAAGCGCAATTGCGAGACCTGTCACCTTGCTGAGGTATGGGTGAAGTGGAACTGGCACTAGCTCTGGTGCGATGAAAAGTCCTCGTTGCTGTTCTCTCGAGCCAGCGTTAACCCGAGGCTGGAGTTTTGGTCCATATGTCGCCCCAGACATCGCTGGACTTCTGCGAAAGGTGTGGTAGCCACGCTTCTGCTGTTGCTGGACGTTGGCTTGGATCTTACTGACATCCCGACCAGATTGCTCCAGCAGAGTCTTCATAACACCACCAAACTTCTCGGGGTGATCGACCATGGTGGCTCCAGCCTCCTGCAGGATGCTGTATTTCTCATTGGAGTTGTGCTCGCCACGGGCTGCCCAAGCACCAGCGTGACCCATGATAGTGGTTTGTCGAGCGTTCTTTCCGCCAACCAACGCGGCGATTGGCTTTGGGTTTCTTGTGCGCTTGAGGTAGTCCTTGATCCAATCCGCAGCATCCTCTTCTGCTTTGCCGCCAACCTCACCGATCAAAACAATGCCTTCTGTTTCTGGATCTGCCTCGAAAACCTTCAGAGAGTCGACGAGGTTGGTACCGGCAATGATGTCGCCTCCCATGCCAATGCACAGACTCTGACCAAGTCCGGAACGGGTGATGGATGCCACAGCTTCGTACGAGAGGGTCCCTGACTTCGCAGCAATGCCAATGTGACCAGGAGCAAAGGTAGGAAGAGGCTGAAACCCGATTCGACAGAAGCCAATTGGAGCAATGATGCCGGGTGCATTTGCACCCACCAACCTAGATTTTGACTGTGTTTTCAAGATACTCGCGACCTGTGCCCGTGTCAGCTACCTAATGGTTGTTCCAAATTCATGTAACGCACTCTCATGATGTCGTGAAGCGGAATGTGCTCGGCCACAGATACGATCAAAGGAATCTCGGCTTCTATAGCTTCCTCTATCGCAGCACCACAGTGCGGTGCCGCCACAAAGACAGCAGTAGCATCAGGCTTGAGTTGCTCCTTGGCCTTCTTCAGATCTGGAAGCAGTGGCAAGCCGATGTGTTCTCCCTCCTTGCCAGGCGTGACTCCTCCAACCACGTTGGTGCCATAAGCTATGCTGTCTTTCGCATTCCCAGTGGCTACACGTCCAGTGAAACCCTGATAGATGACACGCGTGTGCTTTCCTATCCTCAGATTCTGAACAGTGTCTTCATAGCCGCTTCTGAATTGGGTCGAGGAGAAAGGCCTTCTCGAGCATCTGGAGAGTCTCGATGTGGTGTTCTGGAGGATGGAAGAAGCTTGCGAGCTCCGTAATGAAGCCATTGTCATGAAGAGAGGTCGAGCGACAGCATGGAAGATAGCAACACTGGAGAGAAAAGATGAGAATGAGGAAAGAAGTTCTGCCACGACGCACCGCACACGACATCAAGTCCAATGCTTCAGATACTTTACCGACGTTACCGACTACGGAGCTGTTGATAGATCAAGCACCGGGAATAAGGAGCCGGGGATTATTACAGGAAAGTTGGATGCTTGACGGCGTCCACGGGTGCTGCGACCCAGGAACAGACAAGGCGCCACCCGCCGGGTGAAAGGTGAGCCTGTAAGGTGTGGGTACTGCACCTAGGCATTTGTTGACTTGCGGGACTTGAATAATGTCTCAGGGCTGTCGACGACGGAGGACACAGCACGTTGAAGCGGTCCCGAATGACGGAGTCCAAGATTCCCCGCGTGTCGCGTGTCGAGCCTCAGGGCTGACCGCAGACGTGGAGTCGTGGACTGTACATGTAGTACACTGCATGTAGTATATAGTACATGTACATGTACATGTAGTCCAGACTGTCCTACATTGAAGCCACTCTCCCACGTGCGACTTCTCAGCCACCTTGCCTGCGCAACAACGCTGCTAGTATTCTATTATCGCTCCGCTTGCCATCGGCGACCATGTCTTCGCAGCCCGCAACGTCCGTGACAGCCTCCCTAGGCAAGCTTCACATTTCACCCACGCCGAAACGGGCGACGCAAGCTGAGCCCGCCGAGTGTTGGGAAGACGAGGCAGGAGATTCGGGATCAGAGACTGAGGCCGAGGGCACACTGACCCCGGTGCGTCCACGAACCTCCGACTTACCAGGCGCACCTCCACCAACGCCATCGTCGCCCGCCTCCACCCGTGAGCGCGAGACCAGCTATCCACCTGTTTCATCGTTCGGCTTCGACGATGCATTCGTCAAAACTTCTTGCAGCTCCAGATCTGGCACTGCTGGCGCAGACGGCAAGAGGCCCGACAAGACCACATCTGTTGCATCAAGGCTCATAGCCGCTGGTATTGGTCAAAAGGCACCCAGACGAACGAAAGAAGAGCGCGAGTACGATCAGGCCATGCAAATACAAGAGAAAAAGAGGCGTGACAAGGCCCGGGAAGAAGAGGAGAACAAAAAGCGAGAGAAGGAAAGGGCTCAAAAGGCCGTGTGGGATGACTGAAGCTTGAAAGAAAGCATCTCGATCACAAGGTTCATCATGGAGCATCACCCGTCACCTCAAAGTCCCACGCCACTTTTGCGTAGCTGCTTCAATTGCACGCTACAGGCACGAGTCTAGCACAGCACGCGCGACACAGGCGGATACGCAACAGCAGGAGGCTTGGGCAACGACACACCGCCACTGGATGCTTTGACAATGTTGCCTGCGGCTCGCGACGAAGGACCAGCCATCAGCTGTCATGCGTTGCAGTCTCGGGGAACACGCAAGACGACACAACAAATCGATACAGGCATCTGAGCCAACACTGAGCATTTAAAGCTTTGCGCCCGAGCCCTTCTCCAACTCCTTCAGCTTCTTTTGATAGTTCTTGCCCAGCTGCCGTACCATCAGATCAAGCATGACATCTTCCGAGCCGCCTGGAATGCGGTTTCCGTTGACTTCACGCCACATTCTTTCCGCGATTTCACCTTGTCCACTTCTGGTATATCCATTACCGCCGAACAGCAGGACTGCACAATCAGCACACTCCTTCAGGACCTGGGTTGGATCATTGCAATCAGTATCTTTATCTCCATCACTCAGAAAGAAAGGACCGCTACTCACGATTCCGGCCTGGGCCTTGCAAGCAGCCGTCAGGCCTCCGAGTTCTCTATCGGCATCTTCCTTCTTCATTTGAGTCATCTGATACACGAACTGCTCAATCCAAGCCTGCTGGCTCTCAAGTATCGTTCCAGCCTTTGCCAGTCGGTGCCGCACTACAGGTTGTTCAAACAGTGTCTTTCCGAAAGCCTCCCGCTTCAGGACGTATGCAAATGCAGCAGAAAGTGCCACTCGGGCTTGTCGTGTCGTGCCAATCGCGATCGTGAGACGCTCATGGTTGAAGTTGGTCATAATGTACTGGCTCGCGGTCAGTATGTTGCTTAAGCTGATGTCGTGGCTCTACTCACCCGCATGCCCTGGCCTTCCTCGCCGATTAGATTCTCGACCGGAACTTCGACATCGTCGAGCTCGATAAAGGTGGTGCCTGCGGATATCTGCCCTTGGACCTTAAGGCGTCGCATTTCAACGCCCTTGTGCCCTTTCAACGGCACTACAAGCATTGACAGCCCACCTGGACCTGGACCGCCGGTGCGGACAGCCATGGCCGCATTATCAGACCAGTAGGCATTCGTAATCCACTTTTTGGTACCGTTGACAATGTACTTCTTTCCATCCTTACTTTTCACGGCAGTCGTTTGTATGTTGGCAACATCACTGCCTGCGTCAGGTTCAGTGATGGCAATACAAGTCCTCATTTCGCCGCGCAATAGCCCTGGTAGGAACCGCTTCTTAAGTTGCTCGTTGCCAAACTTGATGATTGGAGGAACACCGAATGCGATGCCAGTAGTGAGACTGCCTGATGGACCTGTCAAGCCACTGCGCAACATCTCGTTGCCGTATATGTAGTTGTGCCAGTACGTAAAGTCTTCGACTTTCACCCCGAGAACGTCGTGGATGCCTGCATCCTTCAATTCGCGGACAGGCAGTGGAGAGGGAAGTGATGGTATCAACATTCGGTTCTGTGCGAATTCCTTGAAGACATGCTCTGGCACGGTCTCTTCCTTTTCCCATTCCCAGGCATTCTTCGTGAGGTGCTCCGTGATGAATTCGCGACATTTACGCTGCCATTGTTGGAGTTCTGGTGTGTACCATGGAACTGGCAGACCTAATGCGTATGGTGGCTCGGAGAAAGGTATTGGGACTTCTGCAGGTATTGTAGCCATGTTGGCGATTATAGATCGCGACCTGGCGATCGTTCAGGGGACTCAGCTGTTTGATTGATCAGAGGAAACACTGCACAGTGCGAAGTTGCAGGACAAGTTGTCCTGCGAGTCGTGAGCAACGATACGATAGTGGAGCTGTGGGGATGCCCGGGTCTGTCTTTGCCGAGGTGGAAGTCGGGTCAGTGTCGCGTGTCAGCCCTGTTGCTTTTCGAAATTATTCCCAGGGTATATCCATCGGGAACACATGTCAGCCCAAAGCGACGATGTCGGGGAGCTCCCGAACATTAATGACTTGCCTGGTATCAAGGTCCAGGATCCTCGCCGTACCTAGATTCAGCAATCCCGTAGACACGGTGCGAAACCACAGCTGCGCTTCGAAGCAAGCACCTGATGCTAGAGGACCGACACGGAATTCAGGAGATCGAACATATACGTCCAGTGGCTTTGTAGACTCCAATGGCGGCACGCTGAAGATCTTCGCGACAAGTCCTGCATCAACGGCTGTAGCTTGTGTTGAGCTTGCGGTCTTTGGTTGGCGATGTTGCAGCACAAGGACAACAAACCGTCTTGTCCTGGAGGATTGGTTGCTGCACTGAAGGTCTATGGCAAATTCGGAGTCTTTTGCAACCGTGGCAGGCCCTGAGATGCTGATCATGATTGCATTCTCGTCTGCTGTAGACTTCTGGGTGGCTTCGAAAGATATCGTGCCGGAGCCTGACTGTGTTGAGCTGCCTCGCTGGTGCGCTGACATGCCACTCAGTGGACCAGACCAGTGATACTCGGATCTCGCCTGAGGCGTGCTTAAGTTCACCTGTGCTTGCCAGTTCAGCTCGAAGTCGATCGTGGAACCTTGGTCAAGGAGAGCTTTCGCGGTCACCGTGACCGACAAGGACTGGGTATTGTTGATTGGCGCAGTATGCCTGGTGTCCCGGTAGATCTTGTAGACCACGACCGTTTCGTCGCCACCTTGAGTCGCAAGCGGCAAGTTGAAAGCTGTCAAATGCTCGACTTTGGCATGCGAGACCTCGACTGCAACACGGCTGATCGTCACTACTCCTGCAATGATCCGTGAGGTTTCCAGGTGTAGGCTTGCGACAACGGCGTCTGGAAGTGACGAATATCTAATCTTGGTGAAAAGTGCGAGGACGGCAGGAAAGGCTCGTCTTGTTGCACCTCGGATTGGCTTTACGGCATCGTGGAGACGAGGTGCGCGTGGTGCGACTTTCGTGATCCTGCTTTCAGGTAGCGAGAGGCCTGTATGTTTCAGTGCTGGGTCGAATTGAAGCGGCTCAAGCACATTTGCTGGCAAAGGCTCGAAGCTCTTCAAGTATTCAGGATGCGCTCCCTGCAGGCCCCTCGTATTCTCGTTCGCGATCGTCAGATTGGCAGTGAAGTAGATGGCCGGTCGGTGGAGTCTGACGCGAGGACGTGAAAGACGTAACGATGGCCTCCAGACGACATATGCCTTGTCCCCGACAGTGACTAGCTGTTCATAGGTGTCCGCAGCGAGAGTCTTCGAGTCGAGGTCATGCTTTCCAGAAGCTGAGGCAGCGTTGCCGCCCCCTTGAGGCACTGCATCTGTTGCGTGAGCGGACAGCACTATTTCGAGACTTGGTAGAGTCTCTTGGAGCCTGGCCTGCGCTTCCGATGTTCGCAAGACCAGGACGATGTTGGCCTGCTCGTCTGTCGTGCTGCGTCAGTAAGGCGTAGCTGTGCGAAGTGCCGTCGGGCCATACCGAAGAACAGATTTCGTCTCGCTGGAGCGCGAAAGATGTCGTCCGGCAAGCCACCGCGGAGCAGCTTCACAACATCAAAGTCTGGGCTTCGGGGCAGCAATACGTCCAGATGGGACTCCTTTGCGAGCGCCTCAAAGTACGTTGGGTCTGGGTCCGCCATTGTCACGGCACGGAGGCATTGAACGTGCGCGAGGATTGCGCATTGTACATGTTGGCGGCTCCCACGTTGACGCAGTGGATCCTCCATCAAGCCAGCAAGCCAGCGCGAAGGACAAGGAAGGGCACATGCCGATGCAGATGCAGATGCAGATGGGGGTCTGAACCTGCCCTGAGACAAGCACAAGCACCCCACTAGATCTACACACACATTGATGTTCACTGCACCACTGCCGTCACTTCACAAACGACAGCACATCTTTTGCTTCTGTTGCTACTCCTCTCCACGACAACGCCGCCTGCGTGCACTGATATACGGCCATCACCAATCCATCGATTGCGAGCACATCTGACAAGAGGCGACATCATGGGAGCGAAAGTACCGCGCAACTTTCGTCTGCTAGAGGAGTTGGAGAAGGGCGAGAAAGGCTTGGGTGCTGGTCAGGCTTACAAGATATGGCGACGATGGAAGCATAGACACTGATCTTGGGATAGAGGCATGCTCGTACGGCCTAGACGAGGGCGATGATCTTCTCATGACCAACTGGAACGGCACCATTCTTGGTCCACCCCACGTGCGTTCACGTGCTTGCAGTCGATCACGAGGATGCAGATACTGAATTGCTACATTACAGAGCGTCCACGAGAACAGAATATACTCCCTCAAGATCATATGTGGATCAAACTATCCAGACTCACCACCAGAGGTCACTTTCATCAGCAAGGTCAACCTTCCGTGCCTCGATCAGCGTACTGGCAAGGTAGGAACCAATGCGTCATGAAATATTCGCCTCGATTGTTGTTGACGCTCTCAACAGGTCGACCTCACGAAGCTTCCAACACTCAGCACATGGAAGCGCGACTTCACCATGGAAACGGTGCTCATCGAGATCCGACGATACATGGCTGCACCAGCGAACAAGAAGTTACCTCAGCCACCTGAAGGAACAAACTTCTAACTGGCTCCTTCTACCCTTCATCGGTCTACGGCAGTATTGATCCATTTTGTCCTAGCATGGCCCAGGCGCGGAGTTATGCTGCAGGGAGTGGTCTTCCTCAGCAGCATGGATCTTGGACGACAGTTTGAGGTGCTCTCTACTCTATGTCTATGCTTGTCTAGCCACTTGACAATAGGCTGGCATGGCAGGGAATCTCGCAGACGACTGCGAAATCAAGTGGTGCTATACACTCCCGCCATTTGTTTGGCATGTTTTGGCTCGATGAACAATGCCTCTGCTTCCACAAGTGGTGTGCCAGCACCATCCTCCTCGCCCAACAGCTCAATCCAGCCTTTCACCCATGCTTTGCGTCCTTCCACCTTGGTGGTTTGAGCTTTCAAGACAACGTAGCTACTGCCAGGACATGGCACGCGATAATCGATCTTCAAGCTAGCAGTCACACCCACCTTGTTGGGCAGAGCTGGAAAGCAAGCACGCGCCAATCCCTCGTCCAGCATTGTAGCCAACAGGCCGCCGTGCACAACATCAGGGTGTCCACACAATGCAGGTCCAAGATATGATATCTGTACGAGCGTAGGAAGGTCTGCTTCTTTCTCACTGAAGTTGAGAGGTGGGACCTCGATTTTGTTGTCTCCCAACAGTGTTCCTCCCGTGAGATTGTGTGGTCGCATAGCGGGAGGAATCTTCATGTGTGGTCGGCTTTCCACCATTCCTTCCTGCTGCCGCAGCCTCTGAGATAGTGGGTGTTTGACAATGTACTCATTGATCTCAGCTGATTTCTGTGTGCTCGGTTGGAAGAGATCGAGGGTCTCGGCATCGGTGGGAGGGTTGATGAAGCCATTGACAGCCTGAGCGACTGGTGCAGCAGCCATGCCAAAGCCTGCGAAAAAGACTAGTGCCACAAGCGAGGAAGTAAAGAGCGCTCGGCGTATGCGTGAGGGCGGTCGAGGCTGAGATATATGTTGCGGCTCGGAATCGTGTGATGTAGTACTCGGCCTCGGGGCTGATGGGGGAGTGGTGTCGGAGGAAGCAGCTGAGATGTGGAGGCTGCGCTGACTTTTACGAGAAGCAGAAGTTGGTACAGCGGGTCCGGTGTATTTGTGAGTCCTTGCGCAGCGTGATGATATCGTCGTCAAAGATCTGATCATGCCAGGCCGGAGGGATCCCGAGATAAGTGCGCTTCGTATCGCTGGCGGCGACGCGAGCAGCGATGTGAGCAGTGTACGTTGCGACGCCATTACCATCGCACTGTGTAAGGCCGTACGCGTGGATACAGGTCGTGCGACGGGTAGCGCCTTTCGTCGTTAGTCGCGCGATTCGTCGTCGCCAGAAGAGTTTGGCGTGCATGCCGGCACATTTCTTACAGCCGAGGTGTCTTTTGAGCCGGGCGAACTTTCAACAGTGCCGTTCCGGTCGTCCCGTGCAGCACAATCGATGACCGGCCATGCACAAACCGATGACCGACAGAACACAGAAACTCATGAGACCAACACCTCGAAGTCAGGAAACTTGCAAGCTGCAAGCGATGGTAACTTTCGTACCTGATTGACCGTGGCCTTAAGCAACCCGTGCCTTAGCTTGACCGTGATCCTGCGCAGTCTCTTCCTCAGTGGCCCATTCCGTGTGTATGCACGTTCCTTCGTGCCATCCCTTTCGCGTTCATATGCTATGCTATCCATTCCATTCATGCTGATGGCACCTGCTTTATGCCTATGACGCCGAACCTGATGCTCTCATCCTTCTGCCAATGTCGTTCCATGTTGCATTCTTTCAGCTCAAGACACGGAGCCGGGCGCAGCACCTGGGGGCTGAGTGTTGGCTGCACTTGCCGATGGAGGAGCGGCGGTAGTGGTAGTCGAAGCAGCAGTAGGAGGAGTGGCGACATTTCCGTTCACACTCACTTGGGGTATGTCGCCACGGGCAATCCACAGGTCGATGAGTGGCTGCATGGCCTCGGTGTCCTTTTCGGTGAGCAGGCCGAAGATTCTGCCGACATTGATGAAGTGGATGAAGCAGGTGTTGAGATGGGTGTGAGAGCTCAGATCCCAGAACTGCAGCCAGTGCTGCCAGTAGAGGTGGGCGTAGATGCGAAACATCTGCTTGTACATCATCTTGACTTCTGTCTCGAAGCGCTGCGGGAAGCCAGAGCTCTTGCCCAGCCAGTGATTTGGATCGTTCGCAACCTGCTGCGGATCGGGGAGCGGCGGAGCAGTCTGAAAGTTGTTGGTTGGCAGAAGGCTCTCATCTTGAATTTTGCCAGCCACCCATGTTTGGATGTGCTTGATGTAGGTCGGGGCCGGTAAGTTGATGGGCTGCGAGCGAGTGTCGATCCATGTCCAGGTGACGCTATGCAGACATGATTAGATGTGAAGATTACAATGTCGACGATGATACTCACGGGCCGGCTGACATTGTTGGACAGTCCTTCACGTTGCAAACGGGGACGCCGGTACTGCGATCTTCAGTCTGCGTCATCTTGACCATGCCGCCAAGAAGACGGTTTTGCTCAACCACTGTGAACGGTTAGCTTCGCACTTCAATGTAGGAGAAGGTGAGAGCGGATGACTGGATACAACTTGCCTTGATGAGCGATCCACTCTCCTTCCTCGAGCATGTGGGGCTTTGCGCCAAGTGTCATGAAGTTGCCTTTGACTATGAAGCCGCAGAGCTTTTCGCGGAAGAAGAACGGCGGGTTTTTCTTGGGGCCTTGGTGGCCCTGGTTGGCTTGATGAGCTTGCTCGTTGTTCTGCATCGGGACCGTGAGTGAGGGAGATGCAGGTGTTGCTGGGATGGTCGGTGGTGCGAGTGAAGATGGGCTGTTTGCGGATGGTGACGAATTGCCGCCACGGCTTGGTGGCTGGCCGCTTGGCTGCTGGTTCGGGGTCGAGCGTTGCTGACTGGGTCCACGTCCCAAGTTGCGTCTGCGTTTTAAAGCGTTAGCCAACGCCTGCGCCATAAATATCCGCTTTGTTTGCGGCTTATATGTCAGTCCAAGCAGCGGGTCTGGCTCCAGGTCTTCCAGCTCCAGCGCCAGCTCCAGATCCTCCTTGTCCGGTGACGGTGGTATTTGCTCATCGGCAGCAGTGATGGCGAGTCGCTCCAGCGGTGGCGCGCACAGCGCGGTGGCATCCTCCGGGATGAATTTGCCGATCTTCATATCGGTGTTGTTGTGGTGTAGGAGTGGCCAGCCTGGCTATCGATCGAATATGTGGAAGTCGTAACCTCACACGGCGCTAATATTGGCACGCGGACAGTTTGATGTCATAACATCACTTCAAGCGTCTGCTTTCACTTAGGCGAAGTCGCTCTCGTTTGACACGGGTGCAAAACGGTGACCTGTGCTGCCCGCAGCTGGCTGTGGCACTCCGCATCGCGCCTCGAAGACACGCCAGCAATGAGGCGTGGTGATTGTCGCAGCGCCCTCGACCAAGCGACAGTCCTGGAGGGTATTGAATGCTGCACCGGATAGTCAAAGCATGCCAACAGCTGCGAGGGCTCTCTCGTGTTTGGCGCTGTGCACTCCCGGTGGGCACGTCCACGATTACAGTGCCATTCGAGATCGAGTCCAGCACCATCACTGTGATGAGCGCGTCAAAGGGTCTATGCATGGTCTATCGACAGTGTTCGAAAACTCGAACCACTTGACCGTTGGGATTTCCATCCGTGGCTGGTGGGCAGATGTCCATTGGGAGGCCGTCCATGGAGCAGTCGCTGGGAGCAGTACCTTTACACCAAAGTTCGAGAGTCCTCCTGAAACTTGAAGACGTTGTTGTGATTGCTGCCAGTGCTGCCAGGAGAAGAGGTGGCGGAGCGAACGGAGACGAGCTTCATGCATCCCCAAGCTTCGCCCAACTTTCACCGACTTGACAAAAGGGAAAGTCTATTCACGTACAGATTGTTCATCCAGGACGACATGTTATGAGGGGAGCGTCGTGGTGCGTATGGGCCAAGGGTCGGATGCAGAGGTGTAAGGGCTGGAGCTGTCGCACGACGTGCTGTCGTGCTTTTGAACAAGGAGAAAGGGACGACCTGATGTTGCCCTCCCGCTCGGACTTGCCCACGCTCAGGAGGTTCCAGGGTCCGCTTTCTGAAACCGAACTCTCGCTTGCGTTTTAGGTTTGTGAGGCGCGCCACAGTGTGGCTTGCGCCGCGTTTTTGGACCTCGCGAACGACACATGAAGCTTGCTTGCTTGCAGCAGTCGCGCCATTGCGTTTGGTTCACTGCACCATCTCTGCCTCGGCGCCTCCGTCCCACTCCTCGCACATGCCGGTGCCTCTTCAACAATTACGCTCGCTGTACACCCTTCACCTCCACAAGCGCATCAGATCCAGCGCGACATCGAGCGCAGGTGTAGACTTGCGCGACTGCTCTGTGACCACGCGACATGTCTGCTGAACCTTCCGGCTCACCCGCTGAAGACCAGGCTCGAGCTGAATCAGCCGCAGCCGACAATGTCTTGAACGGGCTCGACGATGTGGGCAGCGAGGACGAGGACGCGGTCACCTCAGGGCGGAGAAAAGTCGCCGACGCAGAGGCAGAAGGCGAGGAGGAACAAGCTGGAGACGATCTGTTTGGGGACGACGATGACGATGTGCCAGGACAACAGCCTGAACAGCCCTCGTATGTAGAAGAGCCACGCTTTGCTGCGCGTGCATAGTACTGACGGTCGCAGAAAACGGCACCTCGACGACGCAGAGCTCGATTCTGGAGACGATGAGGGCAGGGCAGATCGTTTACTGGAAGATGACGCCCAGCAGTTCGAAGAGAAGGAGATCGTCGCGATGGATGTCGAGCTCTCTCGCCAAGCAGTCCCAGAACCCAGTGACGGCGAGGTGCGTATTGATGGGCTATGACCACTCGAAGCCTCGCTGACTTTCGCAGATGTACCTTATGAAGGTTCCGCCATTCATGTCGATAGAACCCCAAGCCTGGCAGACAACGACCTTCCAGCCCCCCACGACCGAACATCATTCCAAGGCTGTGCCGACAGCAGCATTCTCTGCATACAACACGGCACTGACCACGATGCGTTGGCGACACTCACCCTCGAACCCGGCCGAACTACAATCCAATGCCCGCATCAATAGATGGTCCGATGGGTCACTGACTCTACAACTTGCGTCAGATCCAAACACCCAGTACGAGATCGACGGCAACCCACTCGCACCGCCCCAGCGTAATCCGATCATGCCCACGCCGATCAGTGTCAGCACGCGGGGACAGAAGGGCGGCAGACAGGGTGCAGCTGATGGCGAGAAGTACGACTTTAGCAGAGATGCTTGGACATATCTCATCGTACCGGTGCAAGAAGCAGAAGCTTTGCGTGTCACGCACAAAGTGACTGCTGGGCTCCAGATCCGACAGACGGAGTCTGGCGAGGATGACGCTATCGAGAAGCTGCAGGCGGCTCTTGCAAATGCAGCCAACGCCACAAAGGTTGGGGGAGCCACTGGCACGCTCGAGGCTACCGAGGTTGATCCAGAACTGCAAAGGAAGCAGGCAGAGGTGGCGGAGCGGCAGGCGATGCGAAACCGGAAGAAGTTGCAGAACGCGCAAGAGCGGGAGCGGGAACGCACGGATCGTACGCTTGGTCGCTCGGGATTGTCCTCCAGCCGCCACGGAGGGCTCAATGTCGGCATGCTCGAGGACGATGAATTGGAGGGTGGTCGCGGCAAAGCAGGACCAGGGAAGACACGTGCGAAGCCCAGACGGCGTCGCAACAGCGAGTACAGCGAGGACGAAGACAATGGCCGCAAGCGCTTCACCAAGGAGGACAGCTACGATCAGGAGGATGACTTCGTCGCACCCAGCGATGAGGAAGAAGAGGTCGAGGACGAGGATGATCCTGATGACGGCATTGTCGAGCAAGCACGAGAGCGAACTCCAAAACGAGACCGGGCACGGCCGGCCTTATCTGCTGAGAATAGCGGCGGCGTTGAGGAGGACGCAGACGCCGAGGGCGAGATCGATGATGATGTGCCTCAGCCACGGCTTAAGAAGCGCCGCATCGTCGACGACGACGATGAAGATTGAACCGTGAGCGTATCATGTATCTGTAAGATTTAGCGTGGCGTTTGCAACACAGGTAGCATCGGGCTTGCATCAGCTGGAGTCAGTAGCGACGATGGCGACGTTGTCCAAAGCCTTCGAAACGATTCTGGCAGCCGTCTATGTACGGTGTCATGTTCCTCTGTGGAGTGGTCTGTACGGTGTCATCTTTCTCTGCAGAGTGAACGTTTTGCTTAGCTTTGTGGCAGAGGCTACACGTACATGTATCGTAGTGAATGGAGACGGGAAGTGCCTCGGGCGACCTTCCGCGTTTGGGCTGACTCGCGTAACGAGCAGTCAACTTCGCTCATGTTCAGAATTCTGCTTGAAGCCACACCGGCACCTGCCCATACATCTGCATTCTCCGAACCAGCTCCAGCTGCCTTCGATCTTTGCGACTCGCGCATCTGCGCAGACAGGACGACCCCTACGTCACGAGCATGGCGGCGAAAATCCAGTCGGCTGTGCGACTGCCAACACCGGAGCCTGGCGACGCGGCGGCAGAGTCTGTAGCAGCCGAAAGCTCGCGAAAACGAAGTTTCATATCGCGCTCACCATCACCACGCCGCGAGGCCCCAGCGCTGCGACGACGATCTCACTCGCCGTCACGTTCACGATCACGCTCACGCTCACGTTCACCAGCCACAGCAGCACGGAATGGGCGAGCGACTGGGACTGGGAATGGGACTGGACCGCTCCCTCGAGATGTCGATCGCGAGCGGGCCAGGGAACGAGCACGGCAGCTGGAACTGCGGCAGCGGGAAGAGGCAGACATCAAACCCGCGAAACCGCTCACCGACGCCGAGAAGCAGGCCGCGGCCAAGGCAGAGTACGATCGACTGCTCGACATGCGATCAGGAGGCACATACATTCCACCGGCCCGACTGAAAGCCCTCCAGGCCCAGATCACCGACAAAACCTCGAAAGAGTACCAGCGCATGGCATGGGAAGCGCTGAAGAAGTCGATCAACGGCCTGATCAATAAGGTCAACGCCTCCAACATCAAACACATCGTGCCTGAGCTGTTTAACGAGAACCTCGTCCGAGGCAGAGGCCTCTTTTGCAGAAGCATCATGAAGGCGCAGGCTGCCAGCTTGCCGTTCACCCCTATTTTTGCCGCCATGGTGGCTATCGTCAACACGAAACTGCCTCAAGTCGGCGAGCTTCTGATCAACAGACTGATCATCCAGTTCCGCAAAGCCTTCAAGCGCAACGACAAGAGTGTATGTCATAGCAGCACGACCTTCATAGCCCACCTAATCAATCAGCAAGTCGCCCACGAGATGCTTGCTGCTCAGATGCTGTTGCTGTTGCTTCACAAGCCGACAAACGACAGTGTGGAGATCGCGGTAGGGCTCATGAAGGAGGTCGGTCAACACATTGAGGAGATGAACTCACAGATCGCACTTGCTGTGTACGATCAGTTCAGAAGCATTCTGCATGAAGGTGACATTGACAAGCGAGAGCAATACATGATCGAAGTCTTGTTCCAGATCAGAAAGGACAAGTACAAAGACCATCCAGCTGTGCGCGAAGAGCTTGATCTCGTCGAAGAAGAGGACCAGATCACGCATCGGCCTGGACTGGATGACCAGCTGACTACCGAAGACGGCTTGAACATCTTCAAGTTCGACTCTGATTTCGAGGCCAACGAAGAGGCGTATCGCAAGCTGAAGGCAGAAATTCTTGGCGAAGCTGAAGGCAGCGATGAAGAAGATGAAGAAGATGGCTCGGACGAGAGCAGCGAAGAAGACGAAGAAGACGCTGCGGAGAAGGCCCTGGAGATCAAGGATCAATCCAATACGGACCTGGTAAACCTGCGCCGTTCGATCTATCTCACCATCATGTCATCGGGCACCTTTGAGGAAGCGTGCCACAAGCTGATGCGTATAAGCTTACCTACTGGCCGCGAGGACGAGCTTCCCTCCATGATCATCGAATGTTGCAGTCAGGAGCGTACCTTCAACAAATTCTTTGGGCTCATCGGTGAACGCTTTTGCAAGCTGAATCGCCTGTGGCTGGACCTTTTCCAGGATATGTTCACAAAATATTACGAGACCATACACCGGTACGAAACGAACCGCCTTCGAATTATTGCGCAATTCTTTGGCCATCTCCTGTCTGCTGATGCAATCGGCTGGCACGTCTTCCATGTGGTCAAACTGAACGAGGAAGATACGACAAGCTCTAGTCGTATCTTTGTCAAGATCTTGATCGAGGAACTTGCACAGGGCGTTGGCATGAAGTCTTTGCAAGAGCGCTTCATGGACGATGCCCTGCAACCAGCCTTAGCAGGCATATTTCCAATCGACAACCCGAAGAACACTCGTTTCAGCATCAACTTCTTCACGGCCATCGGCATGGGTCCTCTGACTGAGGGCATGCGAGAGTGGTTGAAGAACGCACCCAAGCCAGCACCAGTGCCACTGCCACCGGCCAAGAGTCCTACACCCAGCAGCAGAGGACGCAGCGAGAGTGCCAGTAGTTACAGTAGCTACTCGAGCTATTCGTCTCGATCAGACTCACGGTCACAGTCACGGTCACGGTCACGGTCACGGTCACGGCCACGGTCACGGTCACGGTCACGGTCACGGTCACGGTCACGGACTCCACCAAGGCATGCTGCCAGAGGTCGAAGCTACTCGCGTTCTCCTCCCCCGAAGAAAAGCAACGCGAACGCTCGCTCGCCTTCACGCTCTCCAGTGCGAAGACGCCGTTCAACGTCTTACCCAGCACTCAAGCGAAACAGTGTGTCACGAAGTCCGCCACCAAGGCGTCGCCGGCGGGACAATTCTTACTCCAGATCTCCTACTCCGCCTCGACGCAGAACGTCACCTGCTATCTCCCGATCACCACCGCGAGGTCGCACAGCCAGTCGCTCTGTCTCCCCACCTCGGGGTAAAGGTAGTGCAGCAACAGCTCGCTTACCACCGCCCAGCACGAGAGGTCGAAGCGTTGACAGCTATGGCTCCCGCTCGCCATCTCGATCCTGCTCGCGACCAAGGCGTGCACCAGCTCCCAAGAGGAGGAGAAATACCAGCAGTCCCGAGTCGGTACGGTCAAGATCTCCGCCACGTAGGAACCAACCTCGGCCAAGCAAGACACAAAAGCCAGCGCTCAAGGCTCCCGAGGACGAATTGTCTCATATCCATCCTAGCCGAAGAGGCTTGATGGGCAGCAGTGGAGGCACGCGTCGCTAGGAGGCTAGTGACGTGGATGGAAGAAGGGGTACAGACTCGCGTCTTAGAAGACTGGGAACATGTATTTCTTGGCGAAGGAACAGATAGCCAGGTCAGATCCAGACCGAAACAAGATACTTTCGCCAGTGTAGTACCTCCTGGTGACTTCGAGTGTTCCTGAGTTGCTGCACCCCAGAAATGACGGCGCTCATGGCCTGATCTCTCCCGGCACTCACTGCCAATCCAGGGACGAATGGTACGGTAGGGTGTGCACTAATGATCTGGTCACATCGAGCTGTCGTGCATTGCTGATTACATCTAGTCCTATCTATACCCCCCCCCCCCAATTTATCCATACTGTAATTTTGGTCACAATCTATATACAAGAACCTGAACATCACTCATCACATCAGCACAATGCTGCCTGGCCCGACATCAGTCTACGCGTCGAAACTGCCATCGACATTACACAAACGTGGCATGGCACCAACGCCACACTCCTGCCAATCGGCGATGAGGTCGCAGCCCCAGGACGATGGCTGAGTGTAGTCGCCGCTACGATAGGTCGTGCGGTATGGGAAGCGGCAGTGGTCACGCTCAAACTGGATGCCGAGAGACTCGGTATCGTACCAGAACTTGGTGCCACGGAGCGTTTCCGGTGCAGAGTCTCTTTCGACCCAGTCCTGAAGAACATCAATGACGTTGACCGAGGCGCCGGCGGCGGCTTCGTTCTGACCAAACATCCATGCGCCGGCACCGCTGATGCCGCCGACACCGCAGTGGGCCATACCGCTGATGCGGAAGAGACGCAAGAACTCGTCCATACCGCTGTTGCCGATGCCCAAAGTCTGAGCGACCTTGAGATAGTAGCGCTGCGCAACACCCTCGGAGACGAGAGGATCTGCCATGCCATGATACATCAGGAGCTTGCCGCCAGCAGACTGGAAAGCGCTGAGGTCACCATCGTAGCCGGAGACATGGCCGTGGTAGGCATCGAGCTGGTCTGCTTCGGCGTAGTCGGCCTGGTCCATATCGAGAGCATCCCAGCTGCTGTCGTTCACGACTGCGTACTTGTACCAGTCCTCGGAGATGGCTTGAACTGAACCCGAGAGCTGGCCAAGGCGGAACGCATCAACTTGCGAGCCCGGGAGAAGTGCCGGGAAGAGGAGGTTGCCTTCGGCGTCGTAAAGCTCAGTGAAGACCTTACGGACAGTGTCGACTTGAGTGGCAGTCAAGCCGTAGGTGGAGTTGCTAAGTACAGTGTAGTCGAAGTCGCAGATTGTCGGGTCTTCCAGGATCCCATCATCCACACCATCGATAGGCGCATCGCACTGAGCCAAGATGGCTGACTGAACGGTGACCCAGTCATTCTGGGTCAAGAACCTAGCATCGCTGGTGCCAGTTCCTGTAAGCTGAACAAATCTACCACTCCATGCCTGCAGATGGTTGAAGTCGGTGGCAGACGATCCTGCGATGATGCCGTCAAAGTCCTCGGGATAAGCTTGAGCTGACTTCATTCCCTGCCAGCCCCCGGCAGAGCAGCCGATATAGTACGAATATGCTGCTTCTTCGTCGTAGAACTGGTTGACGACTGCTTTTCCAGCAACAACCGAAGCATGTCGTGCACGACCCGCCCAGTCCAAAATCAACTCATTGGAGCCCTGAAACCAGGAACCGTCAAAAGAAGAAGAGTTGTGACCACCATTGTCACCTATGGCTGCAAAACCCATGCCTGTAACGTACTGCATGTCATCGAAAGCAACGCAGCCATTGACACCAGAGTTGTCAGTGCTCATGGTGCGTCCGTTCCAGGTGCTGTCGCCGTCGGGAAGCCATACTTCCATGTAGACCTCAGACTCTGGACTTGTGGTGACTGTCAATACCACACGGCAAAGGTCAATCTCGGGAGTGATGGTTGTGCCGCAAGTGACGTCTCGTTGACCACCAGTAATCGTGATGGTCTCATTCGCAGCGTATGGTACACAAGATACCGGAGAGGCAGCCAGATTCGAAGGGAATGTAAGTTGCGAGCACAATCCCGCACAACTGGTGGCTGCCATGGTTGTGCCGTTGGTCGACGGTGTCGAGTTCGTTGAGCCCATTGACTCCGTGCTCGCCGTCGAGCTCGCTGCAGAGCTACTAGTGGAAGTAGAGGTCGACTCGATTTTAGACGTCGTGGATGCTGCTTTCGTTGGTGTGATGGAAGAAGAATGGGCAGGGGTTGCGAAAGCAAGGCTGGAAGTGGCGGCTTGAAGGGTTGAAAGTAAACCGTCGATCGAAGAGGAGACTTGGTTGGCAGCGGTCTGTGTATTAAGAGAAGTACTAGAGGTTAAAGTCGATGGGGCTCGTGAAGGAGGGTCGGTAGGCGGGAGCTGTCCATTATAGATGCCAGCGAGCTCCTCAAGGGCGTGACGCAGAGCCTCTTCGATCTCCGCTATCTGGTCCCTAAGCAGCTGGAAGGCGCCGGTGCGGCTGGCAACAGCAGGCTGGTCGTCGCGAGGTATCCCTGCAGAGGAGGCCGCAGCCAAGCAAGCAGAGAAAACGAGTGGAACGTCGAAGCGCATATCGACTAACGACCAATGAATAACAAGTGCAAACGAAAGGAAGAAACGGTGTGCAGTCCGTCGAGCAAAGGATTGCGCGCAACGGAAGGACAAGATGGTTGGAGGAGGGACGACATGCATTTTGAGCGTCATGACGCTTGACCGAGCTGCAGCCGCGTGCACGGTTCGAGGGGCGTGGAGGAGACGAAGGGGCTGTAGCAGGAGGGAGGGATGTTGGTCGTTTGTGCATGCGAGTGTCCGCATGTGGTATCGCATAGCGGGTTCCTGCAGACATGCACTCAAGCTAAGGCGAAAGGCGACCAGGATGCTGCGTTGTTTCCACTTTGTCCCGGCCATGTCCTGATGCACGGTGCGTTTGGTCGCACGAACGGGCAGCGTCACTTTACCTTGGGTGTCAGGCCGGCACAGCAGCAAGACGATGATGCTTGCGATGTTGGGGTGTTGGGGTCTCAGACATGGCTGCAGGCAACACTGCAATGGGTGGTGGGCGTGATCGGTACATGTATCATGTATCATCTCGGGCTTGCGTGAAGTCGGCATGTTCGGGGTCATCGGGACGGCCACGGCGGAGTACCACGACGCTTGGCGGCATCTTTGTTTTTCTGTCCAGCGCGCGACTACAGCGGGCCCATGGGTCGCTTCGGTGCACAGTGGCAGTGCACACGGTAGGGCAGGGTGGTAGGAGGTATTATAATTTATTATTAGCAGGCTGCCTTATCGTCGCCGCCGTCGCCGTTGATGAGCTGAAGTTCTGTACGAAACCTGCCGCACAAACCTGCCGCACAAACCTGCCGCACAAACCTGCCGCACAAACCTGCCGCACAACAGAGGCTGGTCGCTGCTTGTTCAGCCACGCCTCCTCCCAAACATCGAGCGTAGCACATGCAGCACAATGTCTTGTTGTACACGAGCTTTCCCACCTTGCATGAAGTAGATTAACAGAAATTGGAGAAGAGTCAGAGATGTGGAGTTCGCATACCAGCCCCTTATTCTAACCCAGCCGCACCATCCTCCGCTTCCAACCCTGGAGCACATTGTCTATAGTGACTGGACGTCGCTAAAAACGTCAGCGCCGTCTCCAGTAGGGCAACAACACTTCGTACGAGCCGTCCGACAAAGATGTACTGCTCACGTCTGGAAGCGACAGTGCCACAAATCCCATAGCCTACGGTGCAATGCCCAACGTTGTCTTCTTCAAGCCATTGCAAGGGCCAGGCGGTACTGCACTACCTCAACTTGACCGCCTTGCTCTTGTTGCTTTCGTGTTGTCTTGACCCACATCGTATTATTGGCAGTCGTATACCAGACAGAGACTGCAGGCCACGGCACTCCTTCCGTGGTTGCGCCTTACGAGCATGCACAGTGAGGTGGACGCCACTCGTGACGTACTGTTTTCGTCTAGAACCTTGTGAGATGCAACACATGTTGACCGCTATCAAAGCGGCCATTCAGTACCACCGTTGTCCTCGCTGTCTATACACCATAACGCCCAGCGCTGGAAGGTCACAAGTCTGTCTCATTGTGCCTCATACTCCATACGTTCTCTGAACTCCATGCCCATGATAGCCAGCATCATACTCGAACTGATTGTCTGGCATCGCGTAGCCTTGCTGTTGCCTCCTTGCATCCTCCATGTAAGGCCCCATCGATACTCTCGGTGCTTCCCATGCTTCGCTCTCTCTTGGCTCGTTGACAACACTCGCTCCATAGCTGCCCTGAGGCCGCTGCTTGCTATCGAGGTCGTGTAGTTGGTATACTCCGCGTCGAGTCTGCTGACGGAAGACGTAGATGTCCAGAGCGAATGCTGCGATGGTGGATGCACTATCGTTTGTCAGATCTCGCTTGTCCTATCATCCAGTGCAAGAGGTGTGCTCGGATGACAACTTACAACCCAAGCAATGTGAAGGTGAACAATGCCTTGTATATCCGACAAACCATGATGCCCACCTGCTCGTTCCAGTGTTCGATGTCGCACATATTGGCCAGTGTATCAGACATGTACCATGTCAGAAGACACCAGCTCAATCCCCATAGCACGAACAAGAAGCCATTGGCGGCCAAGTTCAGCCGCGGATTCAAGCCAACGCAGCAATGCAACAGGATAGTCACACTCAGTGCTGCGATTGAAAAGAGGCTGGCGCCGGTCAACTGTGCGCAACGGTCAGTACCAATATCTCTTGCATCGGTGTTCTTGCCGTGACCTACGAAGATGAAAGTCCAAGGCGTCTGCCAGTGGTCGTGTGTCAAGTGCCAAATGAAATAGCTCATGATGCCCCCAACGATAAGACTGCTAAGCAGCTGGAAGAAACGGATCGAGTGGAAGGGCACGCGGGGGTAGTGCGAAGGCGCGGTTTTCGCGCGACGATCGAGTGGGTTGAACATGGTGACAGAGTAGCTGAGCGAGCGTAAGAAGTTGAATGAACTGGATGAGGCTGTAGAGTGCTGGTGAGCAGGTCTGGATGCTCCACCGCCGCGTCTTATGTATGGCGATGTCCCAAAGGCTGGTGGCGTTCAACGGGAAGGCTGGCGGTATGAAACATTCGATGGCGGGGTAATGAGGTGCTGGAAGACAATACAGTGGGAGCGAACTGTTGTCGATACAAGGTACCACAGAGCATGCAGAGCTACGGAGGCAGTTCAGTATAGGAGAATGCTCGAAGGAGTCAAGGTCGAGATCGTGGTTTTGTGAGATGTCGATGAGCTGGAGCCGGACGCGTTGTGGAGGACGGCGTGGACGGGAGCTCTGACAACCTTTTCCCGGCCCTGTGTTTCTTGTGGATTGCGCCGGAGCCATGTCCTTTCCACGGTGTAATCCACAGGCATCCACGGCCTTGGATGATCAGTGCTTCTGCATGGCAGGCATGTGACAGGATTATGTAGATCTGGGCTGCAGATATTATCGTGCCCAAACCCAACGGCATTCATGTTGATTGAAGCATTGTATTGACAAGAGGTTGTAATTCGTAAATCGTATTGCCCATAACGCCTCGCTAATCGCAGGTCAATCACCCGGAGCGCCATGGGCTACCACATTGCGCTGCCCTTCTTGTTTAGCTTCTTCCTGTCCTCTGCATCATCGCTGAGGCTTCTGAGCCCGAAGAAGCTCTTCTTCGGCTTCGGCTTGGTCCCAGGCACGTTACTACTTGCAGCCCCGTTAGCTCCACTCATCATGACTGCGCTGCTACTTGCACTATTCTGCACATACAGCCCATTGCCCCCACGCTGCGGCCTAATCGGCTGGGCCGCAGACGCGAAGTTGACCTGTGACCTCTGCGGCAATGGCTGCACAGGCCGCTGTCTAACGTTCCCGGTATTTGGGCGGACCGGCTGTGCTTGAGGAGGCAGGGGCTGAACACCGTATTGTTTGCGCAGTCTTTCGGTTTCTTTCTCAACCTCTGCCTGCTTTCGCCGCGCCGCCTTCTCTTCCTCCTCCACCATCCGCTGAAGTCGCTTTCGCTCAGCTTCTTCGGTCTTTTCGCGATCACGCCGCCTACGCCGTTCTTCTTTGGCCTCTGCTTCGGCGTGCGCTCGAAGTCGAGCTGTCTCGGCGTCAATCTCCCATTGGGCACGAGCATCGGCAGCGGGCACGTTGGGAGCGGTGAGAGCATGTGCTGGAGCAGTCTGCAATTTCGGCAGAGAATTTCTCGCAGCATCGTTACTGCTTCCTGACATTTGCTGCAGAGGAAGCGGGTGATGGCCAAGAGGGTCGGGTAATCCCACTATGCTCACAGTATGCTGAGCATTCGACAGCTTCCTGCCGCCCCCTGATAGCTTTCTTTCGTTCGGCATGTCGCTTATGTTGAACACATCTCGCAGACTGTCCCTGCTCGCAAAGTACACATCTTTGATCACGATTGCGCTCAACAACATGACCACCTCCAGTCCTTTCGGGTCTTCCAGTTCCAATCTCTGCATGTTCGGCTCGTAGAGAGTGAGCTCTCGCATCTGCCTCCACAACGCCACAGCTATGTCTGGATCTCTTTTCGACTTCTTCTTAGTCTGCCTGTCGGTACTGGAACCGGTCATGAAGCAGGTCAGATCCTTGCTCAGCTTGCTTTCTTTCCGCCACGAGAAAAAAAGCTTTGGTGTAATTGCCAGGCTTGCCGGATCACTCTGACCACGATCGATATTGGCCCCGGACGGTGTTCGAAAGGTGCTCTGCGGCATGGAGAACTCATATGAATCCGATGCACCCCATTTGCCTTCTCTTATCTCAATGCGAATCTGCTGGTCCGGGTTGTACAGCTGGATCACGAACTCACTAGGAAGAATGGGCTGTGGAGCTGGCGGAACACCACCATTCCTGCGCAGTTCTTCAGCGGACAAGGAAGGCTGGGTCCACGTCGGCCGCGCGAGGACTTCCCCAAATAAGACCTCTGGATTATATGCATCGAACAGAGCGACCGCATAGCAGTTCTTGTGCGCCGGTAATGGAGATGCCGGATCGGCGTTGTGGAGAGCATAACTCGGGGCTGGATCGCTGCCATGGTGTGATAACAGGATGTCACGATGGTGGGTGTTCCCCGTGCTCGATGGTTTGAGGAAGAAGGCGGGTAGATTCTCGTCCAGCATATCGATGGTTGTGGTGTTCGGCTTGGATGGTTGCCGTAGGAGTGGTGTCAAGTTACTTCGCACCACCAACAATCGCACTTGAGGGTGAATGAGAGACGAATAGGGAGAGGACGGATTGAGTGCATCGCGTGGTGGAGGATGAGACAAGGCAACGAAGTGAAATGATCGAAAGGGCCGCCGCAAGGCTTAGCTTTTGCGACTCACTAGTCACTCGGGCAGGTGACGGTCGTTCGACCCGTGACGCGTACCTGCTGTTCTAAGCTTAGATCACAAGATCGGCAGGCACAACCCGAAAAGCTTGGCCCGCTCCTGACCCTGATGAATGCGAACATCCTTGACAAGCTGAAAGTGAAACAGCACAACCACGATATTGACGTCCGTAGATGATGAATCGTAAACATTACTCGTGCACAAAGACGATCTTTTGAGCTAACAGACTGATCGGAGAAGTTCTCCCGAGCAATTGACTTCCAGTTCGCACTGCTCCCTTTTGCACAGCCCCCATGAGGACGCTGAGTATCAGGAGCCAAGCGCGCTGACTTCATCGACTCACTCCGCGTGAAGCCCCGTGCGACCGGGTTCGATGATGCTGATGTTCCTGGGTAGCATTGGGATCCCATGCCACGCGTTCAAGATCCTGCTTGGCGCCGTTATTCGCTTTCGAACAAGTCCTCCGCACATGTCCAGCCATATGCGTGCTTGAGTCGCCGCCCGTACAGTCTCACCATCGGGCGGGGAATCTTTGCACCTCGCCGCAATTCCTTGGGCTCGTGGAACTGGATGCTGCGGCGAAGCTCGACTTTGCACTCTTCTCTTGGTCGTGGTCTGAAAATCCAAGCCGATCCGTGGAGCTGTTCTGGCTCTAAGCCGATATGATCGAAAGCAAATAACATCTCCTCCCAGCCGATTTCGAATCTTTGTTGAGCGACATCGACTGTGGATGGCAGCAAGGCACAGAATACCTTGTGCACTTCCTTGGGAAGTTTGACTCTGTGCTGGGCCACCACCGCATCATCCGCAATGATCATGCGAGGATCTGGTGCTGCTGGTTGTCCACGAGTCTTGATCTTTTGTTTGCCTCTGGTCAGTGTCACCTCAGCTGATTCCTGTGACCCAGCCGAGGTATGCTGCAGAGTGGCGCTTGGTGGATCGGCTGTCACGGTCGTCTTGGGGGGCGTGCACTCTGGTGTAGGAGGTTGGACGGGCTTCTGCCACGGTGGCGTCCTGTAAAGCTGACGTGACTCAAACATCCTGTTGAAAAGGACTTTTTCTAGGCTGATCTTGACCATTGAGCTCACTCTTTTCTGAACCTGGCTCCAGAACTTGTCCAGACAGCGCTCGGCGGACCGCATCTGATCAACATTCGCCTTGGTGGGAGCCTTCTCGGCAGGATAGTCGAAGGAAGCTGTGTAGGCATGATCCCAAGCTATGGTCAATTCATCGCAAACCAGAGGAATGGCTCCATGCAGCTTCGCGGTCAGTCCCCGGGTTCGAGACACGAGTTGGTCCGCTTGACTTGTAAAACGAGCAGCTTTATTCTTATCGAACCAAGGTGCCAACGCATCCACGGAATGCTGAAGTTCTGAGAGCAGCGCGAGATCGGAAAAATGCTCCGTGATCCAACCATCGAAGTAGTGTGACGCTTCAGTCTCGGTCTCTAGCATGTATTGCGTTTCTTGTACCTATCATGGAGCAACGTCAGTCCAAAACCTGGTTATGATGTGTTGTCAATGGGACCGCAGTGTACTCACCAGGCCATTGAGACCGTGCAGAGAACGCTGAGACGGGGTGAAGATCGAGTAGAACAGCTGGTCTACGCGACGCACTGGCCACGGAGCGCCTGTTCTCAGTTCCCATCGGCCTTGGGCTTCCGCAAACGTGCGCCAGTAGTATCGACTACGCAAGCGAGGACTTGTTGGAACCTGACAGACAAGTTATTAGCAATAATCAAGAAGCACATCGTGCAGCGCATGCCTGGTACCCTTCAGCTACGTACCCCTTCGCGAAGCACGTCAATCGAGAACATGGTGGCATTGTATAAAATGTCCATGAGCGCCATCCACCTAGATAGAACGGCATTAGTTATACCCGAGTCACACCACGTGTGACATCTCAGCAATCGCTGTAGAGTCGGGCTACAGCGCGCTGCACTTACATATCCTCGTCCTTGGCAGCGAGTCGAACGTGCTTTTCGTCCGCGCGCTGCATCTGAATCTCAATGTCGGGCATCGCCTTGAGCTTTCTGTAAATGTCGTCCCATAACACGAAAGACACAAACGCATTTGTAGACATATTGCCAGCTTCGCGCTTCCAACAGGCGGAACTAGCGCACACCGTCGAGCAGCCACAAGTGCCATTGTGCTCGATCCACTCTCGTAGAGTGGTCATGAAGAAGCCGGGGTCCTCACGCAGCATCCTATATATGCATCAGCGGTGTAATCACTCAGTGCAGAAACACCGTGCTCACCAAACGTGATCTTCCGCTGACGAGCGCCGTGCGATGGCTAGCCCTCTGAGACGCTGTAGATCCAGCCGCTGCGGTATACAGTAGGGCGCTTGGATGGTATGACCCGCCAACGAAGCCCACTCGTTGCGCTTTGCGAGCTGAGGCACGGATGGTTCGGGTCGATGTGGCGCGAGAAAGAACATGCTCGGCTCGATATCGTGCAGGATCAGCTTTGCAGACGCAAGCAAGAACCGATATGTCTCTTGTTGAATCTCCAACGCGAGAAGACCCTCCTGGCAGCGACTCAGATGCTTATGCTGACCCGACTTGAGTCGAACAGAGCGACAGTCGAGCACGAATCCGTAGCCATTGGGAGAGTGTCTCTTCTCGAACATCATGCGATGCGGCTCGTGGCCCGTGCTGTCCGCGAGGTAGTGATCTTCGCAACAATAGCCCTCGAGGCATGCCTCGGTCGCCAAGTCGAGATCGGGCAACCAAGAATTACCTAGGTGTGCTGACTTGATGTCGGCGAGACGAAATGTCTCAGGCAGGTTGCGTCCGCGTGAATTGAGGAACAGCAGGAGGAAGTTGCGCTGCTGGAGATCTTCAAGGTTGATGTGTGGCCACAGATAGGCCTCAGACCGGCACGTCTTCTCGCGCGATGCCTGCTTCTGCATGTCACGAAAATTGGAAAGATCCGGTCGATGTGTGGGTGACATGCGTGGCCACGCCTTTAGAAGCAGTTCTAGTCGCTGTTTGGAGCTTTTCTTCCTGTGCTCTGTGGTAAGCTCGCGACTTTGGACCGCATGTTTTGCACTCACATCCATCGCCGCTGAACGACGAGCTCGAAGCGCTTCAGAAGGGCATTCAGCGAGGTCCAGTCTTTGAAGATCGAGGTCGAGAAGTCTCTGGCGTCAGCTTTCGCGGAATTGGCAGGTCGACACCTCGCGTGAATCTGCAGCATTTGCAACCCAGTCTGTGCTCTTCGCCCAGCTCGTCGAGCAGTTCGTAGGTGATGCTCCTGAACTCGCGCATTGTCGTTGTCATTGCGTTGTCAGCGGAGACCTGCGTACTGCGAAGTCAGTGCCTCCATGGGGGAGAATGGAGAACATGGAACTTGGAACCTTGAAGCTGTCGGACGCTCTGAGAAGCACGCGCCACCCCTTAGCCGAATGGCTGCCTGCCGACGTGCGGGAAAGTGTAGCTGCAGACGTGTCGCATCAGGGTTCCATTCAGACGCGACCCGGCGCTTGCGGCGGTCTGGGAGGACATGGACGATGCGGTCTACCTACTCAAGCATAATCGTCAGTCTGCAGCAGCGTGCTCGGGCGCGCCATATGCTATGTTCTTGGGAGGTAAGATTTCATTAGGATGAGCTGATCTCCACTTTCCACTTCTCACCCCTCTCTGCCTTGTCGAATGCCGCCGGAACGCCATAATGTAGCTTAGGTATCATTTCATCACATCATATCCGCCCTCGTATGCTCGGCTCTACCAGAGCACTTCCTCCATTTGGCCTTCCCTCTGGCTGTAGTGAGCCACTCCACCACCGGCATCCCTCAACGCTTGCTTCCACCTCCACCAAGGTACTTCCTTGCCATCTGGATCACTATAGGCGTAACGATAGGTGCAACTGTGCTCCAGTGCTTCTGGCCCTTGTCGATCATGGGACCAACGTTGTACTTGCCAATCTTCATTTCTCGCGGTGGGCCGTCTCGACCTCCGCGCTGGTCTCTGTGGCGTCGATCATTTCTCTCGTAATCATCGTCATAGTCATCGTCGTACCGCCGGCGACTTCTGTCTCTTCGTCTGCGTGGTGGATAGTCCTCGGAGAAGTAGTCATCATCCCGTCGAGGCGGTGGTCTGCGATGGTCTTCCATGCTACGTCTACGCCTAGGCCTGTAGTCGTCTTCGTCGTCATAATCATCATATCCACCACGCCTGTCAGGACGTCTCTCGCTTCGACGGCGTGCAGGAATAGGCTCGTTGCCGTATTCGACGCCTGGTGGTGGCGGTCTTGCACCTCCCCGTCGTGGTGGAGGATAATCGACATCTGTGCCGCGCTCGTCATAGTATGGATCGCGCTTCTTGCGTCGTGGAGGCTCATCGAAGTCTGGCGGAGGATATGCGTCTCGGTCTCGCTCTCCTCGCCTTGGTCGTGCGGTGTCGCTTCCACCTCCGCCTCCTCCTCCACCGCCCCTGCGAGGCCTTCTGCCGTCACCTCCAAGCATCTTGCGGTGTGTCTCGCCCTCGTCGCTTTCGTAGCCGTCTCGCATGTCCCTGAACTTCTGGTCGCGCGGGCGGTTCTTAGCCTCGAGGTCTGGTGCGCGACCGCCGAGGAATGATGCTTCGTCTGGGAACTGAGGTCGTGTGTCGGGCGAGAGTCTGCTGCGGCTGCCTTCTCTTTTCAGTGAGGGTCTCAGCTCGCCTATTGGTGGCGGCGGCGGCAGGTTGGGATCGCCAGCCGGGGGCGGCCGTCCGCGTGCATCTTGTGGGTAGTCGTTGTCCATGTCGGGATACGGCGGTCGGTCTCTATCTCTGTCTCGGTCGCGATCGCGTCGTCGAGGGCGCGCACGAGAGTCGTCGACATAGCTCATCGTGCTTATATGCGCATGCGTATGCGGTGACCTTGAGTTGAGTTCAGGGTGCACCGGGGGCTGCTGGCTGTTTCGAGTCGTCCTGTTTGCACCGATGCGGGATGAGGTCACATGGGCGGAGCGCTGGGTTGTGTCTGCACGAGAGACGAAGGATGGGGGAGGAGAGCATGGAACCAGCTGCTTGTCACGCTTAGACTTCTGCGGCGGCGATGCGGTGGACGCTGCAGCCTGCAGGTGATGCGACCGGGGCCCAAAGTCAGTCATGAGCACCACCGGGCACAGTCACAGTGTCACACCATCACCCTCCACCAGAAAGTCCGTCCTCAGCCGTGACTGCTGAATGCAGGTGTCAACCGCAGCACGGGTCCTCCTGACCACATGCAGCCGAGCGTGCCAGAACCATTGAACGTCGTTGCACTCAACGGTGCCTGCTGTGCCTGCCACCAGACCTAAGAAAAGACATAGCCAGGTCGCGGCCTCAGTCTCTGCCACGGCCGCTGCTGTGATCAGGACCCATCCCGAGCTCGTCCTCGTGGCTGTTGCGCGCTCGAGAAAACGACCACGTGCGCAGTGCATCAGGTAACGGAAGCATACATGTATCACCTACCAAGTCTGGTGCAGGGGAAAGCCCACCCGTTGGCAGACCAAAGGCCTGGTTGTGGTTGCTCCTGAGTATATATGCGCTCTGAGTAGCCATCTTCCTGCTTTCGCCAGAACCGAGCCATTGCATATCTTGCAAAAGCAGAGTCTCTGTAGTCGACAGGACATAGCTGATAGTTCTGGCAACATTTTGGACAGCAGTGACTAGAAGCAATGCCTGGGCGTTACATAGTGACTCGGTGTCACTGTAAAGACAACACAGGCGTACACCTTTGTTGCGAGCTTGATCAGCGCCGCATCCGGTAAGTGAATTGTTTGATGTTGTGATGGCTCTTTGTATAGCATGGAGCCCAACTATCATTGCACTGCCTCGACATTCAATCTGCCGCAGCAGCTATATGCCCGCAGGTCGAAATGGTCAGATTCGAAGTGCCAGACGCTTCCTCTTCGGAGGACGAGAAGGTCGAGACATTGCCTCCAAAGACAAGTAGTCCGCCAGGGTACAGACTTGGGGGCATGACTTTTCCTCCACAAAGGAAGGGCATACTAAAACCACCAACGGCTAGCGGCCAGCATTACCACAAACAACAGCCAGCCGTGGAAGATCCGAGTTCAGGAAGTTTCAGAGTGCCCAGCACAGATTCGTCGCCCGTTTCAGACAATCCCTCACCTTCCAAAGACATCGCTGCACTGGGGACTTTGCGCCCTGGAGATTCTCCCACTGCCCCAGGATCTCCGTCACCATCGTCACGGCCTTCTCCTCCTCTATTTTCGCCACAGTTTGGCAGCAGCGGTGCAAGGAAGAACCACAAACCAGATCCGTTCCCATTGCGAGGCAACCAACGCGATCGGATCAAGAAGAGAGTCTGGAGGACAGGAAGAGGGAGACACGTCCTGGTCAGAACGGTACCCGAAGAGAATGGTCCATCCGAGAGCGAGATTCGTGCCACTAAGAGGCTCTTGAGCTATCCTGGGCTCATTAGATTACTGGATCATCGTGGTTTCCAAGCAGAAGTATATGGTGAAGCTCGCTCCACGAAACGTCCTCGTGAGACTGAGTGGGACTTCGCCGACCTTGGTACGTTGCAGGATACACTAGATCAAGAACGACATGAACAAGGCCTGCCGGAGAACTTTGTCTGGCATGTGTTGCAGTCACTATTGAAAACAGCGTTGTATCTCCATACCGGAATCGACTTCGACGCAGATGTGCAGCAGGAGAGCGCACTCTTATCGCCCTCGATTGAGGATAGAGCGTTGGTCCAGTCTCCCAAGAATTCATCAACTACAGCCGACGCGGACCCCACGCCATCGTGGAACCCCATTGTACATAACCAAATCAACCCATGGAACATCTCATTCTATAGCCATGACGAAAAAGACCCTCCAGGAACGCCACTATATCCCCATGTGAAGCTGGGCAACTTGTCTCGCGTGACAATTCTCCCGTCTCTGGATCATCAAGCCACCCACGAGGATTTCCCTCCACTTCCGACGGCCCTGCAGACAAATTTCGAGGCACCGGAGATGGCTTGGAAGTATCAGTTCGGCCCCGCGGGCACGAAGAGTGATCTATGGTCTATCGCTGCTGTTGGCGTTGTAAGTAAGGTCAGGTCAGAAGCCTTGATGAGACACCTGAGACACACTTAGGACCGCTCATGGCTTCTGCCCCCTTCGTTCGAGACACTCAGGCTGACATACCTTATTTTTAGGTAATTATGGGAGGCGTAGGAGGGATAGCACGTAAAAGGAGAGTAGAAATCTGGGACGATGTCGCAGGGAGATATCATGGGGAAAACCCGTGTTCTGACGAGGCTTTGTTCAGAGAGACCAGCAGAATGATTCAAGTCGAAAAGTGGCGATGGACAGCGGCCGATCTGAATCAGCGGTACCCAGGAAAGTACTCCATGGAGCTGCGATGCTTCCTGGAACGACTCTTGACAATGGTACCCCAGCAAAGACCTGATACCCTTGAAGCTGTTGTTTGGGCTTCGAATTATTACGTCCACTGGCTGCGCAGCGTCAACGCACCTCAAAATCCTGCGGCAGAAACTGGAGTACATGTCGACGAGCTTGAAGAGGACTCTGATACGCAGCATCGTGTCGATGTTGGAAATCGTGTCGGGGGTACGACTCCGATGCGTACTCCATCGCCTGAGCGGGTGCCCTACTCTAAGAGAGCGCCGCTGGACCCACGAACTGAGCAAGTGGAACTGCCAAATCTCGACGCCGAGGCGGCTTCTTACTCCAGCAGTGAAGACTTGGAGCTTGGTCCGCCAGCGCATCTCTTGCGTGAGTTGGAGTTGAAAAAGAAACTGCAGCACAAGAGCCAGACGGCCTCTTCGAGAGAGTAGCTGCTTGACAAAGACACACATAGACTCTGCTGGTTTTGTGCTGTTGCCGAATGGTCACTATTCTTCATGTCTCTTGTTCTCGACAGGCAGCAAGCCCAGTAGCCACTCTTCAGCGAGCACGAGACATGACCAAGTCGTTATATGACAGAAGAAGTGGCACAGTGCACAAGAGAAATGTTGATTGCTACACCGAGCTCTAGGCTACGGCTTGTATCGAAGACTGCATCTTACTCAGGTGCTTCCAATCCTAAACTCCACGCTAAAGTGAACAAAATTCCGGCCATCTTCAAACACTTCATCCCCAAGGCGATTGCTGCTGTGATGTCTGTCCAGGTCGTGGAAACACGGGCACTGTCTCCAGACTTTCCAATCCGCCCATCGTTGTCTGCTGCGAATGTTGCCATCCTTGGCCAGTCTGCTGATTTACAAACATTGACTGGCGAAAAGGATTCGTGCTGCCAGTAGGTTGTACCTGCAGCGGCGAGGTGGTCGAGGCGGCTGGTTGCTGCGATGGTGTCACGTTTCGCGCGAATGGATTTGTGCCGGTCTGCTGTGGCTGCAACGGCTGAGGATGATGTCCAGGCTGAGGCGCAAATGGAGAAGCTGTCTTTTGTTGCTGCTGTGTTGGCGGCGGTGAAGGGCCGTTCTCAGGAAGTGACTGCAAGGTGCTCTTGGCGAAGGGGTTGGTTGCCTGCCGATGAAGGGGCTGCTGGGCTTGTTGTTGTGGTTGCGCAAGTGCACCGAATCCTGAATCGGTGGCCATCATGGATTGGCGGAAAGGATTAGTGGACTGTGGTTGCAATGGCACAGGGGGCTGTGTCTGCTGCTGCGGCGCGTTTGCGTATTGCGGTTGCTCTTGACCAAAGCCGGTCGGCGTATACGTTTGCTGCTGCGTCGGTTGTGGTCCGTAGCCTCCAAATCCAGCACCGGTATATTGTGTTTGTAAGGGCTGAGGCTGGCCATAAGAATTTGTCGAGGGAGCATTGACACCGTAGCCATTCATGGCTTGCTGCGGATCATGTTGGTAGCCTACAGACTGCTGAGGCTGCTGATAGCCTGTCATTTGCGGCATTTGTTGCTGCAGCTGTGGAGCCTGTTGTTGCTGTTGCTGCTGGAGGAAGGGATTTGTCTGCATCGTCTGCTGATTCTGATCTATTGATTCAAAGAAGTCTATCAGGTCTTGCTTAGGGCCTGTTGTGGGTTGAGTTGTAGTAGCTTTCGCCGCGGCTTTGTTGTCTTCATCGAAAGGCGTCCACGTCTTGCTGGTGGTGGTGGCGGTGGTGGTGGCAGGCCGAGAAGCCGGTTGTGAAGGTTTAGATACAGACTTGCCACTTTTCCTGGCATCCTGCTCCGCGAGATACTGTCGTCGATTGATCTCAAAGTCTTTGTCGTCCAGATACTCTTGCAAAGAAGCGGCTAAGCTCGTGGGCGCATGTTTGAGCTTCGGAATCTCGAGCCTCGTGGCATACTCAAACTGCCGTGCCACGCTCAGATACTGCACCACCTGCTCGGTCTGCTTGCAGAAGATCTTGTATATCCGGATCGAGCGTTCTGCGTCTGGCCGCGACATCTCAAAGTAGTGGCTCAAGACATTCATGACGGCCTCATTCTCCACGTTGTACAAGTCCAGCAGATCCCGCGTAAGCAGACGAAAGGCAGTCAAGGATATCTCGTTTTCCACATCGTTCTGCAGCAGATCGCACTTGACCAATGCCTTGATCTGGTCCTGCACCACCTCGGTCTCGCGTAGGAGGCCCTTGTCCACAGACAATCGCTTCATACGGCCTTCACCGCCCCTCACATAGTCGCACTTGGCCCTCTCGTATGCCTTCGCGCGGGCAAGCAGGTATTCCGCGTAGACTCTGATGTTCTGGCCTTGGGTCTGGACGTCGGTGAAGTGATTGATGGCCAGTCTCTGCTGGGGCGCAACGGATAGATAGCTCAGGGTGACGTCCTGCACGCCCTCCTTGATCATCAGGTGGACGATGATGAGCGCCTTGAAGGCCACCGTCCATGTCGAGTCGCGCAGACGGTGGGTGAGGGTGCGGAAGACCTCGGCAACGCCCGCCTCGCCGGACTGCGTGGCCAGGAGGATGTGCTCGACGTACTTGGACTTGGGCGGCGCGAGCTTGACCTTGGTGCCGCCCTTGACCGACTTCTCGAAGGAGCTCGACATGGCGGGATGCGAGCGGTGGTTCGCGAGAGACATCCGGAGACGATCGGGGTTCGACTTGAGGGCGGCGGGAAGGGAGGGAGGGAGGGAGGGAGGAGTCGTCGGAGACGGAGTCGTCGGCGTCGGCGTCGTCGTCTTGGCTATCGCAGGAGCATGTTGCGTGGAGTCGTGGTCAGTACATGTAGTCGCACGCTGCCTCCCAGCGTCGGCGTCAGCGACCCGTTCTATGGTGAATGCGCGCGCGCGGTGTTCTATCACTTCCGGCGATGACAAGCACCTTAGCAGCAGCAGCAACAAGGCACAACGGCAGCGCGCATCCCTCGTACCTCTTATTACTCTCCACCAAGATGCTAAGCTCTCGCTGCCAGTGAGATTGTGGCTAGAATGACGTTCGCTAGCGCACCGGCGACGTTGACTTCATGTGGTGTCGCAGTACATGTATTTCCCTCGTGCCTCTCATCGTCCTTCCTCGCATCAACGTCGCATCAACGTCGCATCAACGTCGCATCAACATCGCAGGCAGTAATAATTGAAGGTGCATGACAGGCAGAAACACTACCTACTACGTGGATGCAGCAACGAGAGCGATAGGACCTATGGCACGAAGTCTATATCGTACATGCCCAATACCCCCGTAACACTGCCCGAAACACAACTCCTATCCAACGCCGAGATATCAATCAGTTAGCAAGCCATGTCAAGTCGTAGGTCGCCGAGACTTTCTCTGCCTCTTCGCGCGCCCTGTTTCACGCCACCTTCACCACGAAGCGCTTGAGGCCTGGATCGTCCAACAGACGCTGCATCGCATCCTCGCTCAGCTGAACAAGAACATCCCAGGTGCCCTCTTCCGTGCGCAACGGGAGCAGGTTGCAGCCATACGCCGAGTGATGTCTGCTAGCCTTCCTCCCAAACTGCGGAGGTCCCAAGCCAAGTCCCAAACCAGCCTCGTCTCCGACAGGCAGATCGGCCCAGCTGGTGATGAAGACATCATGGTTGAAGTCGATGCGCGGATGGTTCATACTCCTGACATCGTCGCGGCTGTTGATGAGGGCAATTGCTGACCGAACTTTGGGCTCCGTCAGGTTCGACATGCCGCCACGGACCAAGCGAGCTGCGTCCTTGATGGTGCTAACGTCGAAGGGCATGCCCAGACGAAGCACAGTGGACGTGCAGTGACTGAACAGGCATGCGTTGCCGCAGAAGTTGTCGTCAAGTGGTGGATCGATGCGGTTGCGGATGCTGACAGGGTGTAGGAGTGCTGATACTTGGCCGCCGTCTATCGTGCTTGGTGGCCAACGTGCACGTGTGATGGCCTTGAAGAGTATGCCCGTCAAGCAGTCGAAGGCCGACAGGTGCACGCCTGGTGTCGCCTCTTGATGCCGCAGACGTTCATTGACCATATCCCTTAGAACATATTCTCAGTAAGCCGGTATAGAAGAAGCTCGTCATCACACATACCTTGTTGCGTCCAACAGGTCCAGGTCGAAGCTCAAGATCCGCGAGCTACCTTGGCTTGGCGCGAGAGACGGCATCGTCGTATTACTAGGCAGTGCGTTGTATTCCGGATGCTCTGCAAGGTTCTCCTTGATGCCGTGCGAGCCAGATAGACGATCTCGAACCTGCGACTGACACTGCGCATCTTGCTGCAGTGTTGGCACGGTATGAGTTCGCGTTGGCAAGATGTCCTCGGAGATCGACATGTAACGAATGATGCTGGCCATGCCTTGAATATCTGCGACCGAATGGTGGAGGTAAAGCGCAACAATTACACCGCCCTCAACAATGCTGGCCTGCACTGCAAAGGCTGCGTTGCCACCACTGGCCGCGTCTGGCATGTCTGGCAGCGGCGTGATCACATCGCCTATGAACGCTGATGCTGGCATGTTGTTCGCAGCGAGGTACTGGGAAGAGAATCAGCGTGACTCTATGCGACGAAGACCAGCAAGCCGTACCTGGTAAGTGTACGGGAACTCTTCATGTGTCAAGACCTTCACCGTTGGGGCAAACTCGCGGAGCCGGTCAACCGTTGAGTGGACTTCCAGTCTACCCTTCTGCATGAACTCCGCCAGAGAGCCAGCGCTGCCCTGGCGGTGGATGGTTTGTACGAAGTCGTCCTTGCTTTTGTAGAGTAAGGGTTTGGCCTCAACCACCACGCCTCCCAGTATCGGGAGATGGCTAATGGCACGTTTCGTGGATGCTGTAAGGTTTGCAACCAACTGCTGCCTGTCGTCTTCGTCGTCGCTGCAAGGAAAGCACAAGCAATATCGGATGTCTGTCCTTTCGTCAATTGTCTGCTTCACGCGATACTGATGCGAGTGCCCTCACATGTCCTGATGATGCTTTGATCGATCGTGGAGAGCCTGTAGGTAATGACTTTGTCAGCCATGGTCGTTGAGTGGTCGCCGTGTCTATATACACAGTCCGCTGGATCTGATGATTGCCAGGCTTCGCTAGTGATCGTGGTTGATGTCGATATCGCGTTTGAGGCGAGTGGGAGTGCGAGAATCATAGATCCAACTCAGCGGCTTGTTGAAGTGAAGCGTTGTTCACTTTTGCGCAAGTGAGTCAGCAGTGACGGTGGCGATATAGTCATGCGGAGGATCTTTGCTGTATGCTTTTACGCTACGATGAGTACATCTATTATCATCAGCGCCATCAATGACCGTGACTATTGCAAACCGGGCCAAGGCTTCCGGCTTTTCGATTCCCATCATGCAAACAATGGGGTATATCCTCCGTAAGTGCGCCCAGCTCAGCAAATTCCAATTGCACCGGCGTTAGTCACTACAACGGTGACCAGTGAAAGCAAGCTCGACCATCGAGACAGGTGACGATCGATAGTCACATAATTGCAACCTCAGTTGAGCTCCTTGAATTTCTTGGCGCAGGTGGCAGGAGCAAACACATATGTGCTGCCCTTCTTGCTCATCCACTCGCTGACTTTCTTCCAAGGCATTCTACCGTTGCGATCTCTGCCAGAGCCATCGAAGCCGGAGAATCTGCGAACAGCTTTGTCTAAGAGATCGAGCTAGTGGAGAAGTCAGACCATTGAATAGAGGTATCATCAGGCAGTATGGATCACTTACATCCTTCTCGGTCCACTCGGGCTTGCGAACTCGCTGGCTCTTGTCCTTTGTCAGCACACGTACACGACCACGCAGTGTTGATTCAGCTTCCGAGAATTTGCCTCGAACCTTGATCTCCTTGTATGACCAGCCCTTCTCCCTCATCTTCAGCAGGTAACGGTCTCGGTCGTGGCGATAAGCAGCTTCGGTCAGAGCTTGATCATGGACGTCCAGCTCGGAGTCACTGTCGCTCTCGGAGTCTTGCTCTGGGGATGTTTCGAGGCTGTAATGACTCAGGCTCGGCAAAGCGTGGATGCCAGTACCGACAGGCTCAGTTGCAAGTAGCGGAGGGAGCGGTTGGGCAGTGGGGCCATGAAGGTTCGTTGGCGAGACAAGAGGTAGACCGTGAGCATGCGGATGATGACTGACCAGTGGCTGTGTCGGTGGAACTGGCTGTGCGGCATTCCACATGGCGGCGATTGGTGCATGCTCTGGAAAGGTTCCAGTACAGCCTACGCATTTGCATGTCCCTTGGAAAGGCGTATGGGCGTGAGTCGTGACCCCCGCGCCCTCGAATTTCGAGATGCCATCCGCTGCAAGCCCAGACGATTGGTAGTTGCCGCTGAGTGGGTAGCGAAGGAAAGCATCACCTCCGCGAGGACTGACAGGAGTACAAGGGTCGTTGCTGAGAGTTCCAAGCGATGCTGGTGATGGCGCGTCGTATTCGACAGAGGAGAGCATCCAGTCATCGTTTTCGACATTGGCATATTGTGAAGTGTCCACTGCTTGTGAAAGTAGGGTCGGCGTGGGCATGTGAGGGCTGGTCTCGATCTTGTGTGGCAGGCCGCCACTGAACGACATGGAGAGGTCAGAACCGCTACCAAAGCTGCCGCTGCCGTTGAAGCTGCCGATGCTACCGAAGCTTCCTGTGCTGTGGAAGCTGCCTGTGCTGGAGAAAGAGTCGTTGAAGGCAGGATTGGTCAGGTCGCCCTGACGCCACTGTCACACATCAGTATATGCTCGCTCTCACTGTCGGGCAATGCACGTAAAAGGACGTTACAAACCTGAGATATGTGACTGTCTTCCGGATCTTGCAAGAACTGTTCGAAGAGAGGACGGTCATGGCTGCCGGCGGTGAGCTGCGAGCCACCATGTTCGAGACCTAAGTCGACCAAGTCTTGCTCAGCGGATGACGTTGCAGGAGATTGCATTGTTGCCATTGTGCGAGAGAGGTGGCGCTGAAATGGTCTGAAGTTGAAATGTTGCAAGTGACGGCGACGAACGGCGAAAGGTCCCCCGGTTTGGCCGTGGGGCTGTGATGGGTGTGATGGCATGGTCATGTTGGTCTCACCGACAGTGTTCATGCTCGCTGTTACTGGCTGATGGTATCTGCCGCTTGAGATCAACGTGTGCTCATCCGTGTGTTCGGTGTGCACTTACCCTCGTGGTGGCGTGCGAACACGCGGAAAGCGATGCCTTGAACTTGTTCGGTGCATGGATTGGTGCATTCTTGGGGCTGGTATCTGCAGGCAGTATGGTGTTCTATTGCGTTGGGTTCACGGCCGGCCGAAAGCAATGACAAGTCTAGTGTCAAGCTCACTTGAGCTAGCCAAGATGGGAACGGGAACTTGCTTCGTCGCTGGACGTGAGTGCAGCCGTGCTGCGTTTCGACACAGAAGTCGCAGCGCCAAGACTACAGCTTCCGGCCAAGGCAATTGACTGCGCGGAGTGCGATGTGGCAGCGACCGCTTCTCGACTGTGTCCCCGCGCTGAAGCGGTGGATGTTGACAGACTGAGACGTGACGTAAAGGGCGGATTGGGTCTGCGCGAGATCTGATGTGGTCAATGGCTGGCGGTGCATGGACCCCGGGGAGGCTCATGAGCTTACATTGCTGATCGTTGATGTGTAGTTCTCGGTCTTGAACAGGTAGCAAAAGTGGCCGCCTCCAGCAAAATCAGACACACAACCTCCAAGAATACAAAGCAAATCAGAACAAGCAACAACTCGACCGCCAAAGAGAGAACACGGCCAGGATGAGAGTGTCTTACCAACGGCGATGGGACTCGCTTTGTACATCAAGTTTCAGGAGCGCACTCCGTGGATCGTGCGTGGTGAGCGTTTGACCTTGCCGACACTCAATCACGGAGGACATACGGCCCAGTCTACCGAGCCCCGACCATGAGTTCTAGCCCTGCATGCAAGAGTGCAGAGTGGAGCCTGCCTGGATGATGCGACTTCCGCGCGGCAGAGAGAATGGTCCAAGCAAGGCGATGGTGGCCTCTAGGCCACTGTCGCTGCAGCGATCCCGCAGTTCGATGCCACGTCCTTCTGACAGGCCTGGATGCTGACCTGCATCGTGGCGTGGCTCCTGTTCGTTCGTCGGCAGTCTACCGGCATCCATAGCTTGTATCGGAGCTGTCATCAACGGTGTACTGCGGCTTGCCGCGACAGCTCATCCAGCTCTTGCTCATCACTGCATGTGGCAAAATGGCGTCCGATTTGGCACGACCATGCCATGGCGGATGTTGGCCAAGAACAGTAAGCGCAATGTCGATGGCACTTTGGCAGCCGTAATGGTGATCCGATCAGAGAGCATGGAGGGCGATGTGACAGCCCAAACTCGCGTGCCTGGTGTTTACCTGGTTGGCATCATACAAGCTGCAAGAATTCACGGTACTCCACGGTAACATGCGTGCTCAGCCAACACATACAAGCCAACTGCGTTAGCTCTGCATGATGCAGAAAGCGACTGCTCAAATTCTGCTGTGTTTATCTTGCCAATCAGAATATCGCTGAGGAGATGCATCTGCTCCGTGGATGCGTGAGCTGCGATGAAGCAACACCAGACTGCCGTGCACGCGACTTTGCGTGAGGGCCAATATGGAAGCAAAAGTCGCGTTTGAGAAGTCGTCTGCCATTGCCTTCTTGCCTCCGCGCCGGCAGGGCGTCGTCGGATACTTGCATGTTGACAGGAGATCGCCAGGGGTACGCGTTGTCCCGAATGGCGAATGGATGTCACCTTAGCAGGCATGCTGCTGTAGCCCGCGGCAGTGTTGTTGACGGTTGATGGTGTCACCACTGTCAGTGCTGTATAGAGCGAGAGTTGACCGCGCCTGAATTAGATGATGTGTGAGAGCTGAAGTCACGACAACCTGGAAGGTGGAGTCTGTATGTGTCAGCAAATTCTGAGTTCGCACGTGATGTTGGCATCTCGGTCTGAGGTGAGGTACATCGAGCATGAAGGACCACTGTACAGTACCGAGGAAATATTCAACAGCACGTGCGCTGACGCTTTGACAGACGAGATCAAGATGTCTGCACTCAAATGATGTCGTCAACAACGAAAAATGTGCTGTTGGCGGTTGTGAACCTCCAACAAGAGTAAGCGCAGCGGTGTGAAGCTCTATTGACTAGCCCGGCCTTCGAGGAGGGCGTGCAACACACGCCCGACTTACTATCCGAGTTTAGCCAACAGTATACTCTACGACACACTAGCATAGTCTTGAATACGAGTTCGCCAACAGGCACAGCTCGGTAGGTCACGTGTTTTCAGCAACTTGAATTAGTCATCCCCAAACTTGAATTTAGCCAATCAGAAGAGGCGCCAAGACTCGTCTGGGGCTGGTGATAGAGCTCCACTCCCTCGCTGACGCCACCACCTTCGTGCTCGCAAGCTCGCACTACGGTGGATGGCTAGCGCTCGGTCGCTACGCTTAATGATAAAATCCGCTGTGACCATCCTTCCTCACTGGTCAGCGACAGTATGGTAGGCGCTGGGCTCCAAATTGCTGGCCAATGTTCGAAGGGCACGAGCAAACAATTTCCTTTCCCCACATACCTCAAACCTCCCGTCTCTCCTCGAACTGCCTCAGCAAGTCCTGTGCATCACTGCAGTCTTCGCCACTCATCGCATCGCATCGCATCGCACTCACACAGCACGGCCAGGCCAGGCCTCCAATGCGCAACCTCAAACTACATCGAGTCTGAGCGTTTCGCCGCTGCCTCCTGGATGCGGCCACTGGAACGAGAATGAACGCATATAGTCCGGCGCTTATCCACCAAGAGCACGCATGAGATCAGAACTCCAGGCATGAGTGTGACCGTCGTGCTGATGCTACTGTAAGAAAGAACGACGCTCTGTCATTGATCGGTGAGCGCTGGTCTCGCAGCGACACTGGCCGTCGACAGCGACTTCATCGTCGGGTATCTTCGAGAGTCACAGCGGATCTTCAGGATAGCCGCCAGGACCTGACTTTCGCGCCGACCATCAGCGAGGACCTTCATCTCTCGCGAAACGATCTCAAAATAGGACGAAACAGGCGCGAAGCTCATACCAGCTGTTCGACGTGCATTGCATGACGTCCGACCTCCAGGAACCGTACCACCGTGGGCCACTAAGGCGGCCAACGACACAAGTCTCCCCGTGCGCTGCCAAGGCGCCGGCCTCATGGCAGTACCAGCAGTTTCAGCCTTGCGCAATATCTTTGGCTGCCAGCGTCGGTCCTGCGACATTAAACGCGCCGAAGTGGTCGAGCCGTTTCAGAGTTGGCTATCGATCTGCTTCATAAGACATTCGCGATCCGCAGGTGTTGAAGTGCATTGATGGTCGCCAAGCTATAAGGTGGCCAGACTGCTGTCTCCTGGTCGAAGACTCCACATCAACCTCACTACTTTCAGGGCTTCGACCTTTCCTTGTGTCCTTTCTTTATTCCTTTGCGTTATTTCCTTAGGTCTTTCGTTCGGTCTGGCACTGGCGTTACCTCCAATCCTTAATCACTAATCCTTGATTCACGCGCCCTCAATCTCGTGCTTGACGCACTACGAACGCCTGGCGTGCGTTTACACTTCTGCCCGTACCCTGAACGCACCCAGAGTTTCGGCCGCCACATGCAATCCTGCAGCACTATCCCAATCATGCCAAAACAAACCCGACATTCAATGCCTCGACAAACCACACCATCCGCTCCCTACAGCACCTCCATGCGGAACAGCCAGCGAAATGCAGCTATCTGGAGCTCGACAGATGATGAGATACTACTACAAGCAAGGGCATCCGGTCTGAACTGGCAGCCGATAGCTAGCCGACACTTCCCTAACAAGACAGCCAATGCTTGTAGGAAACGTCATGAACGGCTCATCGAACGGAGACATGTAGATGATTGGGATACTCACAAGCTTGAGCTCCTGGCACAAGAATACATGGCATGTCGACGAGAGATGTGGGAAGTGCTGGCTTCGAGATTGGGGGAGCGCTGGGCAGTGGTGGAAGCAAAGGTGATTGTTACCGCGATTACATGCTCTCGAATCGGCATCTGACCACCTCGCAGTGCATGGAGAAGGGTCTCAGAACACTTCAGACGGCATCGCGTACCGCCCAAAGGAAGGCCACGGCAGACTCTCAGTCCTTTGAAGATGCAGGTACTTCAGACCATCACAGCGATTCTGGCATTGGCCTGGGGTCCGACGCTGAGACAGAGGTAGGCGTTCCCGCTGGATCATACCACAAGCCCTCCTCGTCCTGGCCGCAAGACACAGCCCATCAGCCGCACACGGAGCACGTACGATCACGAAGCCTGCCTCAACTGCTACCACTATATCAACCGCCGCCCCCAATCATCCAGCGTCGCACGTTTGAGGGCAGAGCCATTACCATAAGTCCACAGGATGCTTCCTTCCAGGGCGCGCTAGCACACAGCGTTCCTCACCCGAGAGTCAGAATGGCCGAGGAGGGATCAGCATACAGTCGATCGTTTCCAATTGAGGGACAGGAGGGTCATGGTGATGATGGCGTTTGTTGTTGAAAGATACCCACCCAGAATGTTGTATAGTATTCTGACGAGCAGCAAGCAAGCTGATGAAGCGATTACGAATGAAATGACCTGTATATGTATAGTATGCACAAGCAGCGTGCATACCTGTATTGAAGCACTTTTCCAAGCATGGTTGAGGTTCCCTGCAGGCGCATTCTTGAACTGCAATGACCGGGATGTCGTGAGATTGGATAAGCCCGACGTTTTGGCCGATGTGCCGAGGAGGCCACTGCATCGATGGACTCGACGCGGGAGCTAGAACTAACTAGTTAGTAGTGGCAGCAGACAAATGTCGGGTGGGTGAACGTCTCAACTGGCTGCTGGCTGCAGGCTGCTTAGCACCTGTACATGTGTGTCCTGTCCTGTATGCGTCTTCTCACCTTTCCCGACGTCTTGCTGCAGTCTTCTGGCCGTGGGCGTGGATGTGGCATCGAGTCGAGGGAGCGCTTGCTTGTGCGCCGCAGGCCGGAACGAGGACATTGGCCCCCTGAGAAAGCATCTTCTATTTATGCCGCCGCTGCTGCCGTCGCAACTGGCACGTTTCACTCGATGTAGCGCAGGCCCCCGTCTCAAGGTCCAACACCGCGTGCTGCTTACTGTCGCCAGTGCCAGCGTGTCCTCCCACCGCCGCATCCCTCGCTCTGCACCACTGCGCCCGAGCCCCCGATCCCCCTACCAGTGCTCTCACATTGTGCACCGCATCAGGACACCCACCGCTTCGAGTACACCGACAGCCATGGCGTCGCAGACTACGCAGAAGAGGACGCATACGGGCCACTCGCATGGCGAACACCACCACCACCACCACCACCACCATGACAATACCTACCTCACCAGCACAAACAAGAGCGACCCGGGCGTGCGCATCACACGCATCGGGCTGTATGTCAACCTGGGCATGGCAGTAGGCAAAGGAGTGGGCGGTTATGTCTTCAACTCGCAAGCGTAAGGATACCAATGGCTGCACGCGAGGGCAAATGCTTGACCGCGCTTCGTGGCTGAAGTTCATGCATGAGCGACATTCGCTAACGTTGCATTGTGCCCAGCTTGACAGCCGATGCCGTCCACGCGCTATCGGACTTGATCTCTGACTTCATGACCCTGGCAACCATATCCTACTCGCTCAAGCCAGCGACCACCCGCTTCCCGCTGGGCTACGGCAAGGTGGAGTCGCTGGGCGCTCTTGCCGTCTCGGGCATCCTGCTATCTGGTGGTGTCATGATCGGCCTGCAGGCAGTCATGGCGCTGAGCCAGCAATTCTTCCCGCACATCTTCGAGCTACTCTCGCACACTGGCATCTTTGAGCATGCCCAAAACCACGGCCACGACCACGGCCACATGCATCTCGGCCCAAACATCAATGCAGCCTGGCTCGCGGCTGGTAGCATCGTGGTCAAAGAATGGCTGTACAGGGCGACGATGAAGGTCGCCAAGGAGAAGCGCAGCAGTGTGCTTTCTAGCAACGCCTACCATCATCGCGTGGACAGCTTGACCGCTTTCGTTGCGCTTTTCACCATTGTCGCCAGTCACTTCTTGGAAAGCGCGCGATGGCTCGATCCTGTTGGTACGTTTTCGAAGGGTGCCAGGCATCGAGCAGTGTCTGAGACTATGGTGTGAAAGGAGCGCGTCGTGCAGCACGTATCTCCCGCGGTCCACCATAGTCTAAGCCACTGCCACGTGGTTCTCGAGTAGGCTAACACCCTTCTGTTTGTAGGTGGGCTAATCATTTCCGGCATGATCGTACAGGCAGGCTGGGGCAACACCAAGTCAGCGTTGTACGAGCTCGCGGATGTTGGCATGGATGATGAAGCTAGAGAAGGTGCTGAGAAGGCTTTGGAGACTCTCCTAGTTGGCAGCGATGCCAAGATCCGTGGCGTGCAAGGCATCAAAAGCGGACAGAACCTGATGTTCGAGATCGAGGTAAGATTGGCTTAGAGTGGCGCGCTGCGCTCTGCTCCTGCGAAGCCATCGCCGTTTGCTATACTGCACGCAACTAATCTTTGGTGATATGCAGGCTGAGGTGCCTGAAGACTGGTCGGTCCCTCATTCCAACGACTTGGAAGTTGAGATTAGAGACGCCGTCCAACAGGCCGTTCGAGGAACACGGCGTGTCAACGTCAGATTCGTGACCAAGGCGACAAGCCACGCAGCTTTTGAGGACCAATTTACCAAGGAGGATCGGGCAACAATAGAGGAAGGGCAGCACGAAGACCACGACCACGATCATGACCACAGTCATGGTCAATCGAACGGCCATACGGAGAAGCGCAAGTGATCCTTGCCATCAGCTTTACCGCGTTTTGACGCCGAACGATCTCGTGACAATGCCTGCGGCAACAGCTCTCGTGGTTGAGCTTCTCCAACGAGGCCCTCACCGGCGGATGTCATGAACCGCATTTACAAGACGCACTCCGACCATCTAATCACGCCGCCTCTGGAGGTAATCATCAAGATGAAGATGGCCGGAGCGTCTTGGCAAGCTCTGTTGTTACTTTCAGTCTCGCTCGACATGCGCACTGAGGTACTGCGATTTGTGCATAAGTTGAAAGTTCGTTCCAAGAAAGTCTAGTAAAGAGCACGTATGTCGATAGTCACCGGAACGATTAGAACCGCGAGCCGATGGATGGCGATGTTTTACGTCGCTACTATCGCAATGAGTGTGTATGTGCACATGGTTGATAGCTTAAAACTACTGCTCTTGAGGACTATTGTCAGCGCTTAAGTATCTCATCTGCTCCTTAAAGTCCTGGCAGAAGCTTTAACGAAGAAGACCACTTCGATTTCGGACAAACCCAAGGCTCTCACTGCAAAACTGACCACGAAACATGGGCACCCACATACTCCGAGTCCAGACGGCGCCACGATCGAATCAGAGGCCCAGACAGCTTGCTCAGCGAAAAGGCGTGCATGCTGTGGCTGTAGTGTGGGGGCAGGATACGTATTGCGCTCTGTGTCACGGATGGATCTGGGTATATGCTATCCAAGAAGTCCCTATTGTGAGAGAGCCATAGTCCGTGCGAGCCAGATCGGGGTCTCGTTGCCCAGCCAGTGACTGACTACTCAGTACCCGATCGGCCAATGCTCGTTATGAAGGCGATATGCAAGCTCCATGCCTGGTCTCGCCGCCGTAGCATTCTACTTCCTTTACATTCACTCCTTGCCACAGCTCACTCACTCCTCGGCCTTGCAAATTTCCGCAGCGGATCTGAAGTTTCGTCTTGGCGATGGGCGACTTGCATGAGCCCTGAGATCTGAAACCTTGTGCCCACAACTATGCGACCAATGTCCGTTAAAGCCCGAGAACTTTGTCTCTACGAAGGAGAGTGTTTCCGCGGCTAAGGGTGCGACTCCCGAGCACAACCAAATTCTGCTTCGACTAGTACATGAGTTTTGCCCTGGCTGTTGGATCGCTGTCATCGAGTCACAGGCTTGTCCGCAGTATAGTCACTTCAGCTTCCATCTCTTAGCGCAGGTCTGGGTCCCATGTTATTACATGGCCTTGCGTTCAATAGCAGTATCCACCTCGAAGCACTTCACGCTCAGCCGCTCGACTCGTACTTGTGGTCGCCAGATAATGCATGAGACGCTGCAAGCTGCGAAAGCGCATCGCCATACATTGAAGTGGGCGCAGAGATGGCTCCCGATCCGAAGTGCATGCCACTGCTCACTACAGGGTCCATGTAGCTACTGAATGGTTGAACACCTGCCGAAAGAGGGCTTCCGAAGGGCGTGGATTCGCTGCTGTTTGGCGCGCTGCTGTTGGCGTCATATGCCTCTTCCGATCGTAAGGTCGGCGGGATTGCAGGAATAGTATATCCAGAAGTGTTTGGCATGGTATCGTTGATCTTCTGCATCAAGAGCGGCAGGTAGCGTTGCTGTCCACCTCGAAGCGTCGATATGAGCGTCATCAACTGGTTCAGATAATCCCTGGGCCCGAACTCGAAAGTGTACTGCTCGTGAGGTATCACGGACATAACGTCTGTCAATGTGCAAGCCACATCGAACAGTTTCTCTATCAGTCCAATGCCATGGATTTCCATCGCTGGTTGAGTGAACTGCTGCGCCGATGAGACCAGATCGCGTGAAACTTCGATCGGAAACTGGAAGCTCATGGCGTTGTCAGACGCCGCTGAAGACAGACAACCATGTCTGATGGAGAGTTGCCACACCATAGTCCGTAGCCATTGTTGCGAAGTGCGGAGATCGACCGCTTGGCTCTCTGTACATTGCAGATATCCAGGTAACGCCTCCGATAATTGCTGTTGCAATCGCGCCAACCATTCTGTCATACACCCGACTCGCGCTTTGTTCCACAAGCCCACGAATGTGTCGTCGAAAGGACGGAAGAGATTCACAAGGTGAATGAAGCCATTCAGCTCCACTGTTTCGGCAGGATCCTCGTCAAGTGTTGGAAGGTTGATGGTCGCGTGAAGAGTGAGGGGCTTGTGTTGCTGAAGTGCGTAAGCTCGCTCGGTCACGAAGAGGAGCCAATACAGACGCCGCCGCCTGGAGCTCTCAATTATATCTGTCGTGCGATAGGTCGCTTCTTCGTGCATGCCCATGATTTGGGCGAGGGTTGTGGCTTCCCTGAGGTGGAACCACGCGGTATTGTGTCGATCTAGGCAGAAATAGCTTCCGAAGAAGAAGAAAGATGTAATGACGCTCCAGACACTCGGGCTCTCGATGTAGTTGTATCCTTTGCGCACTCGTAGCGCCTCTTGTAACAGCGTATGTCCGAGCTGGAAGCTGGGTTGTGGTGGTATGTCCAAGCCATTGAATGCTTCAGGCGGAATTATCATGTTTGGCTGAATCATCATGTACGCACACAAGGAGACAACTAGACAGTATGCCTCGATGCTGGTTTCCATTTGGCCGATGACCTCGCCCACTCTCTGGCGATGCAATATCGGCTGCGTCGGGTAGAGGTTGGCGAAGAAGTAGTCAACGCAGGCCGTCATCATCTCCACGGAAAGGAGGCCAGCCTTCTTGAGGTCCGCCGGTGAATGCACTGGGCTATCCAGATCCCATCCATTGCGCTTAGCAGCAAGCTGGGACTGTCGCTGCGTCTCTCTCAGCTCCGATATGACCTTGGCCCTGCTTCCCTTTGGCCCTTTCTTCTGAGGTATGGCGTTGTACGTGCACGTCAGACCAGCAGATGTGCAGTTCTTACAAGGCCGTGTGCCATCTCCGATGCACCTGACCTTACGTCGATGGCAGGCATCACATGCCCTCTTCACGGCCGGTGTAGATGAAGAGGAGGCCTCAGGCATGGTCCTAGTGGTGCTATGCCCGCGAGAGGAGATAGACACCTCCACTGGGCCTGGTAAAGTGGAGATCAGCATAGGTAGTAAGACATAGAGAGCTGCGGCCGACGAGACGGGTTGGGTGGTGACGGGCGAGGAGGGTGTCTGTTTCCCCGCGTCGGCTGAGTGTTGTCAAACGCTGTCGAGAGCCTAGAACCAGACGATATGGGAGCCGCTGCAGGTCGATGGGTTGAGAGATGAGGACGACAGTGTGGAGTGAAGCTCGTTGTGAGCGGCAGCGAGCTTTGCAGAGCGGCGCCAGGAAGGCTTGAAGCATAGCCAGGCACGCCAGGACGAGGATCCCAACGAAGGACCCGCCACTAATGCACGTGTTCGACGGTCAATGAACCATACATGCGAGACAGGCCCTCCAGCAGACGTTGGCCAGGAACATGAAGGCGCCATGACGACGTGGCAGCATGGACGTGCGCAGAGTGCATGGCGTGCAGAGGAGTGGCGCGCGCGTTGCAGCAGAAACTTTTTCCTGCAGGTGTCAAGTCAGATCCGGCTGGAGCCGATGCTGCCCATCACGCCAACAAATGGCTGCAGGCCAGCGCCAGAGGGCTTGCCGGATAGAGGTGTGGAGTGCGGACAGCAGGCTGAGCAGGCTGAGCGCGCTGATGAGAGCACGCTGAGCAGTCGAAGGCGAGTCTAAAGACTGCCCGTGTTCCCAGCAAGACGATTGACGAGGGCGCTACTGTAGGGCTGCATACATGTATCTGCCCGCAGTAGGTGGCGTGCTGCCAGAACCATGTCCATTCGGCCCGACGGCGTTGTTGTCGCATGACTCGCATCGGAGGGCCAAGGTGGCGCTCGCGGCCGCTGAGCGCGCTGGTGGGATGTGATAGGCTGCAGGTGGTCACTGGTGGCAGCAGCGAGCTCAACCACAGCATACCGCCGGAAACCGAAGGTGTCTGAGATGGTGACGGTGACGGCGCTGCGACGGCTGTGTCCGCGCCATGGCTGTGCACGAGATGAGAGTATGGTGGTGGTGGGTGCCAGACGGTGTGTGTCGACGTCCATTCCGAGCGGAGCGAGCGTCGGACGTCTCCAGCTGCTGTCTGAGGCGGGCCTGTTGAGTGCGAGCCTAGCCAACTGTCCGAGGATATCGCGCTGCCAGCAGCAGCCATGGAGAATGCCGTCCGAGTTGTGGTGATGGCGCGATCATTCGCACATGTGAAGAGGAAGACGCGCAGGCAGGTGCAGGTGGGAGAATGGGCGCAGGCAGGCGATATATGTCTAGACCATTGAAGTCTCGCCGCCTCCTGTCCCGAAGCCTTCTCGGTCTTCCTCCGGACGTCGCATCGCAGTCTCGAAAACGCGTGGCATGACATGACAAAGGCCCCGTTCCATGGAAAAGTTCCACGGGAAGTGCACCGTGAACAGCCGTGGCAGCATTGCCCAAGCATTCGTGACATGTACATACTTCTATCTTCTCATAGCTGATACGAAAGCACATCCAGCTCTCTCGCGCCATGGCGCCTCGCTTGCCAGACTGCTCTATACTAGTGGGTATCCGTTCGGTCTGCCAGCCCGCTACAACACAAATGTTGCAACACAACTCAGTGACAATATGGTATGCCACGATCCAGCCCATCAAGGTGCAATCACGCTCCCTCCCTCCACCAAAGTCATTTCGTCAATTTGCTTCTTGCTCTCTGCACCACAACACTCGACGCGTTTCCAGGTAGTCAGTCGTCCAGCATTGGTGTCCACCTCCCACACCCGGACTCGCCTATGGAAGCCGCCATAGCCTGCGTACCCTCCGAAGCCCGAGCCCCCAGCATAGCACATCCATGGACCAAGCTTTGCTTTCTTGTCATGTGAAGGGTGCTGCTCAGAATACTCATCACGAGCGACTTTGTGAGGACGCAAGGCGCAGTAATCGTTTACGTGGTCGTGACCACAGCCAACGGCCACGACGCCTTCTTCAGCCAAAGCATCGTAAAAGTGACTGTTGTAGGTCGGTGCCGTGACGCCTTCTTTCCATTTCCCGCCCGCAATTGAGTTACTGCGGTCTGCGTATTCCGGGAGCGGTATGTGAATGAAAGCCATATCCATGTGGATGTGGCTGTATTTGGCATGCTCCTTCTTGAGACCCTGCGCAGTGTTGCGGAACCAGTCGATCTGCCCAGGCTTGAGCCAGTCGTAGCCTTTGAAGCGTTTCTCATCCGGCGTTAGGGAATGAGTGTCGAGCATGTATAGAGTCAGGGCTGAGTGCTGAGACGAATGTGCGAGTACCTCAACATAGTAGTTGCCTACACCTTCGATGTTGTCCGGTCCGGCTTCACTCAGACTATGAGGGAGTGTCTGTAGAAGAGCCATCTGTGTCTTTCTCGGGAGGGAACGGGTGCCTTCATCATCGTGATTGCCGAATATAGCAGCGTAAGGGATGGCGCGTTCAACGAGTGGCGCAATCATCTTGAAGATAGCGCTCTGTGTATCTGGCGCTGCAGGACCCTCTGTCTGATCACCGGAGAGGACGACCAAGTCGGGCTTTTCGTCGTCCAATATCGTTTCAATGAACTCCAACGTACGAGGATCTGCCTCGCATTTCGTGCTTGGCTTGTCACCCTCGCCAATAGCATCTCGACAGGCACCCAGACCGGTTGATAAGTGGGCATCGGACACCTGTAATATCTTGAACTTGCCATCCTTGCCTACGCGAGGCGTCGGCGGTTTGTGGTCAACCTTGGGCCTGCCGTGGCGGACGCTCAATCTCGCAGAACGGCCTCCGTCTGCGGCGTCAAGGAGAAGCGGTGTCTGCGCGACTTGCCAATTGGGCCTTGGGTCGACAGCATCCGGACCAAACAGAACATCAAGGGCGGTAATGGCCTTGTCGGTGTCGCTATCGTGTCTTTTACTGCTGCGAAGAATGAAAATGCCCCCCGGCCTGCTCTCCCAGGACTCCTTGGCCTCTTCCTTGTCGCCCACCTCGGGCTGTATCCTGCTCACTTTGATGCCGATCAAGACCTTGTCTTCAGTAGTGAGCTCTTCCTCCTTCTTGCGCTGCACGTGCAGGTAAGCCTTGTTGACCCAGCCACTGCCCAGATACAGGTCCTTCTCTACCCGACTCCACTTGTCCGGGTCCAAGCGACAGTTGGAGAATGGGTTTGCGGAGGAGCAGAAGGCTATCGTGACATCGGTGATGACGGAGCCGGCATGGTGCGAAGGTAGGTGGCCGTGGATGGAGGCAGGGAGCACGCGATATCGGGAGTCGGCGATAAAGACCAGCAGACACAACAGCGCAGCAAATGCGCCGATCTGGGCGAGGGTGCGGATCTATCATCGGTGGTCAGTACAGGATGGGTGTGAGACATGCGCACGTGTTTGTAGCGTGGTGCTCACAATGCGCCTGGCCATGCTGCGGGCGTGCTCTCGGTAGCGATGCCAATGCCAATGCCGATGCTAATAGTGATGCTGCTGCTGCTGACGCTGCCGCTGGTGGTGGCGGCGGTGGTGGTGGTGGTAGCGCTGTCAAGGAGGTTGTTGCATCGAGGCACCGCACTCCATGTTCGCGTGCAACGATGCCACTGCCGTTACATGTACCTGTCGACCACCGCAAGCGCGTCTGATGTCCAGTCGAGATGTGCAGCAGGTGGTTCTCAGGTGGACAGGTTTTGGGATGCTGGCTTGCTGCTGTAGATCTACGGGGGGCTGGAGCATCCTCCATGCAGGGATGAAGCTTCTTGATTTTTGTCTGCGGTAGAACGATCTACTAGACTACATATGTAGTGTACTCCGTACCAGTACTCGACCTGGCTGTCACTGCACACCCCACCCTGGTTGGGTACACCACTCCAAGCCTATGCGACTGCTGAGACCGTGGCATCTTGCTACGCGACCCCAATATGCAGCCCAGAAACGACATATAAGCGACCTGCGCCCCTTTGCAGAGGGCGACTTGGTCCTCCTCCGACAGAAGCAAGATCGGTCCGCGCCACCGATCTTGACGCGGCCTCTGCAAGCGGGAAGACGCATCGAGGGCCATCGGGGAGTTATCAAGCACGATGACATTATAGGGAGCAGAGTTCGCGATCTGGTCACGTCGAGCACCACCAAATCAACCAAGGCAGGCACTGAATATAGGCTGCACAATGTCACGCTCGAAGACTACGTGCGATTGAGCAAAAGGCTCGTCACGCCTATCTATCCAGCAGATGCGCGTCTCATAGTAGATCTCCTGGATATGTACCCTGACCACCATCTTCCGCCGCACCATGACGACCACGATACGACAAAGCTAGAAATCTTGGAAGCTGGTACTGGCCATGGATCGTTGACCCTACACCTCAGTCGTGCCATACATGGGTTCAACGCGAGTATTGACTTTCCGACCGACGACCAGTCGGATTCTCTTTCTCGGCAGTGGAAGACAAAGCGCCATGCTATTCTCCATACCATCGACGTTTCGCCCAAGTTCTCTGCACATGCCCAGCTTGTAGTGGGAGGCTTTCGTCAGGGCATATATGCCAGGAATGTCGACTTCCACGTTGGTGACGTGAGTGAGAAGCTATGCGAGCTCCGTCGAGCAAGACCGAACGCGCAATTTGTGTCTCATGCATTTCTCGACTTGCCAGCAGCGGAAGGCCATTTGGCAGCTGTTGCCTCTGCACTGCGAGTCGACGGCACGCTGATTGTCTTCAATCCTTCCATCACACAGATCAATTCATGCGCAACCAAAATCAAAGACCAGCGGGTGCCCCTCGATCTGGAAAAGGTTGTTGAGCTGGGCGTCAATGGTTCAAGCGGTGGACGAGAGTGGGATGTGCGTTTTGTACGGCCTCGATCCACCCTAAAGGCAGAAATGGAGGCAGGGCCAGAAGCAGAGGCAGAGAACGGGCAGGGGTCGAAGAGTGGCCTTCAAGGCAGTGATGGCTCAATTATCTCTGACCTACGAGCATCTGTGTCCATGGCCGACGACAAGTGGTCAATGGTGTGTCGCCCAAAGGTAGGCGATCGGATCACAGGAGGTGGTTTCTTGGGCGTGTGGAAGAAGAGACGCACTTTAGTAGATGCTGCCACGCCGGCGGAGGGGCAGGAGAGTGCCAACTGAGGCTCCGCACGGTTTCAGGGCGCTGGTACCGCCAGAGACTTTTGTTAAAGTCACAGTGTTTTGAACTTGATCGAGGACAAGACCCGCGATGCTCGCTGTGTACTTATTGCCCTGCCGTGCATTTTGCAGAGTCGCCGACTCTATGGGGAAGTAAATGTCTGCAGAGGAGCCTCAATGGTAACGCTAATGGGTTGAGCCAGCCACTCACCGGCTGTCAGGTGCAATGTCCTGACTGGTATGTGCGCCAGCGGTCTCGTGGTCTCACCACCACTTTTCGCACAAGACCCTCGCCTCGGACATGCCTTCTTCTCTGCTCAGGAACTGCACAATCTCGTCGGTCATGCTCGGCGGACCACAAACATAGCAAAGCGTTCTCTGTCGATCGTGCTGGGCACCAAACACATTCTGCTTATGACCATCGATGGCACTGCGAAGATCTTCCTCACGTAGTCGTCTGCCGAAGGTACGGTTTGGAAGTCTGCCATGCTCAATGGCGCCGCTATCGCCAGTACCGGTCACAAAAAGGCTCAACGTGACGTTGGGATCTGCCACTGCCGCCACCAGGTCCATAAGTCGAGGCAGGAACAGAATCTTCTGTGTATCAAGCTCAGAGTCTGCTTTGGTGGCGTAGAGGAAATGCATCTCTCGCGGCCGGGTGCTTGGATGATTTCTGAGCAGCTGGGAAAAGATGGATATCAGAGGGTTGATGCCGACGCCTCCGGCCACGAAGACCAGCCGGTCTACCTGCCTGACGTCGAGCCTGGGAGGGGGATATGTGAATGAGCCGCCGACGCGGACCACGAGCTGACTGCCGAGGATCTCGTCTTCAGGTCGCCATAACCATTTCGCTGGTGGGTTGGCGCTCTTCTGTATCGCGAGCTCTAGGAAAGGCGGATAGTGATTGGAGGGTCTAGCTTGGCTGGGGGTCGAGGTTATGGTAAAGCCGCCTGCGGATGTTAGCCCAGGAATGAAGGTGTCGATCCATTGTCCGGGCAGGAACTGTAAATCGTGTGCTCAGTGTTGTTTTCTGTGTATACGCAGCAGCTATGGGCATGGGCAGCATACCTTGATCGTATGGGCTGCATCTACTGCATTCAGTCGCAAGAGCCTGATATTGTCGTTGACGTCTTTTATGTTCGCCAATATCACTGGTTCAAGCACGCTCTCCCGCGGCTCGGCCTGCGTTCTCTGTTCGTGCGGCAAGGCAGACCGTACTGTCGCCATACTCCTACGTGCGACTGCGGGACTGATCATTAGCCGCGTCAAGCAAGCTCGCCGTGCAATTGATGGCATTGTCGGTACTTAGATGATGACATGTTCCTTCATCAAGCAAACATGAAGCATGGATGTTTACGTCAACCGGGGCAAGTCTGTGATTGGACGATGACATATTCTAGACTACAACATGTCGCTCCTCGAATCCCGCCTTCTTGGCCAGACCTTGGACCTCTGCCACGCTGCCACGCTGCCACGCTGCCCTCTTCTTCCAAGAGCTGATCTATCGCCTGGGACATTGCCCCCTGACACTAACTTCGTTGCTGCAGGGACATGGACCTTGCTCCAGCTGATGGGCGGCCTCTTTGGCATACGCAAGACGGCACGCTGTCATACGACCGCTGCCAAAGGTTGCCCACCATGACCTGTCCCTGAGCGCTGCGCCTCGTCGTAGCGTGCATTGGGACGGCGCGTTCCTGCACACCTCTGCATCCTGCGATGGCTGAGGCAGAAGTTGTGATACCAATGCGAAAGCAGGGATCACGGTGGGTGGTGAGCTCTCAATACTCTACTTTCTGCCCGGCCCTATTCTTCCATTGCCGCAGAACGACATTGATATACTCTCCTTCTGCCCATGAGCTGCAGCTGCAAAACACCTTCTGCTGTCTGATGGTTGGGACCGATTTGCGACATATGCCCTCATTGACAAGACAAAAGCTTTCTGTAGACTTATCGCCGCTGCTTTTGCCCGCACTGTAGCACGCACATTCAGATGGATAGAAGCCACATACGGTCCGGAGCCTGCCGTCGATCGGGGCAAAGCTCGTGTACGCTGGACTTGCTCATGTGGTGAGCAGCTCTACGACGACTTCGTGGAAAGGCGACCTGGAGCGGCGCGTGAGCTGGAGGCATATCTCAACAAACCTCGAGTGCGAGTTCACTCTGGAACACCCACATCAGCAACCAGCTGTGATTGCAGTCGCAGCTTCAATAGCTCTACAGGTAGTATCCCATCTTCTCACACATCGTGGTCAAGCTCGAACCAACGATCAGTTGGAACCGGAACAGGAGACAGCAGGCGGCTTCTTACTACCGCGAGCATACCTGGCTACTCTCCCTTCTCGCCTATCGCAGAGCCGCCTTGGCTATTGACAACCATCTGTGCTGTTATAGGCGTTGGGTCTACCTTGCTCTCTTGTGATGGGCTTTGTGTCATCTTCCAAAAGCCGCTCGACGAGGCGTGTTACCACCATTGGACAAATTCTGTCGAAGTCTCAGCTGATGCAGTACTCATCAGCTTCTTTGTAGTCAATCAAATGTAATCAATTGCGGCAAATGGTATGCAACATTCTCATTATATTGTCCGCAAAGAATCATACTCGCATGATTTGGGCTACGAGGTTAGGGATTCCCTGTCACTAGCCGTGCCCTGTGAGGTTCAGTTGACCCAGTTGGTTTCAGATCAGGCGAACACACGTTATCAGGCCATAGACCTTTCCCGGCTGCACCATTACAGCGGCATTAGCATAGCCAGGACACATTCGGTGACAACTAATCCTTCTTGACTTTCCGACGTTCATTACCCTCGACCATCAGCCTAGCCACGTCGTCTGCCGTTGTGCCTTGCTGTCGAGCCTCTGTTACCTCCTCACCAAGTTCGGTTTCATTTGCTACTAGTTCGTATACCTGCGCTATACTTCGGAAAATTGACTCATCCCCCAGAAAACCACCATCCGCCTCGAAGGTCTCGGCGATCTGTTCCATTTCATTGACCCATCGATATGCTTTCGGAGGCATACTGACAAGGCCCCTTTCTGCTCTACTTCGTACACCCGGACTGTGCTCGTCGAGATGACTCTGCAGCTCCTCAAGCACACCAAGGCTACGGGCAGTGGTGAATGATAGAATGGCCAGGGCTGTGAAGCCTTTGGACAGAGTTGCAAAACACATCTTCAGTCCGGAAGCAGAGCCAATGACCTCGTTGATATGCTTGGCGTTTAGAACATTGGATAGATGCTTTCCGCTGGATGGCGCATCAGCCAGGCCATGCGGACCCGACAGAGGGATGCTAGGGCTGCTCCAAGTGCCATCTTGCTTGAGGCTGGGTGGACCCCCAATGATTCCGCCGTCAATGTAACGTAGGTTGCCGCAGCTTGTGAACAGCTGATCGACCTGTCGTGCGGAGCTAGGGCTGATGGCATTCAGTTCAAGGTAGTAGAGCGGGCTCTCACGCCTTTGGAAGTCTGGGTCGCTGGTGATGTCCATGATTCGTACAGCTGTTGGTACGGCTTCCTTGGGCGGTACGATCGACAAAACGTAGTCGGCCTGTTCACAAAGCTCGCCATCACTTCGAACCAGTGATATGTGATTCGATCTGGCCCGCTCTTGAGTAGCTGGACTGGCTTCATTAGTCACATTGGTTTGAGTTGACCTTGAAACGCGCGCCTACCTTCTGTCCGACACGTTAGCGATGACAGCATAGCCGTGTGCGATCAGCAATGCTGCTACGCCAGCACCCATATCACCAATGCCGATGATGGCTACCGTTGCACGAGCCATGTCTGCTGGGAAAGTCAGTTTTTCATGTCGATAGCATCAATTGAACCAAAAGTCTGGTCGAAGTTATCGCCCCACCTTCGGATGTATGTGTGACGTGGTTTGGATGGATCTAAGTATAGAGTTCCAGAGCACATAAGGGAGGCCTGGTCTTCTCATGTGAAGCTTGAACGCGCATCGAAACATGTGCCGTGGACTACTGCTTGATCACATAGCACTCAAAAGGAGCGCTTAGGTCACACTCAGAGTGCACCACACTATCCCACAGCCGTCCAGGATGAGCGTATGTAGCTTATATCGTAAGGGCACATGGCCTGTCCTTCCGAGCAATCGATTGGATCTCACTAAAGCAATAGCTACTTTTTGGACGGGAATCTGCTACTCAGGACATTGGTGGCCTCCAGAAGTGGCGGCCTTAATCCAGCCTCCGACTCCTAAGACACCGCCATCCCCTGCCCTCGAGTCCATACTCCATTTGCGAATGGGTTGGATATCGAGACTGGAGCGATAGCCAGCATGCCACATCTCCAAGGCTGCCCATGCAATCATTAGAGCATTGTCGGTGCACAGGGCGATGGGGGGAAAGGCACAGTCTATGTAAGTGAAGCCACGAGCGTCGAGCATAGCCCGTAGAACATGTCGCAAGAACAGATTAGACGCTACTCCACCAGAGACGACTACCGTGCTGACCTTGGTGGCGTCCACATTAGACAAGTAAAGTAGAATCCGGGACGCAAGATGTTCAAACGCCAGCCTCTGAGTCTCGTGAGCCAGATCGCGACGTTCTTCTAGACTGACATCTTCAGCTTCCCGCAATTCGTCCGTGAGGCGGCCATTGGCATCTATGCTGCGTGCCAGAAAGCGTTCAACCGATGAAAGAAGTCCCGCAAAGGAGAAGGCCATACGTCTTGACGTTTTCTCGCCACCCTTACTTTCTGCAAAAGGTGGTCGGAGAGCCCAGCCCCATGTACTCTTTCGAGCCTGTAGCTCGTTCTGTCTGCGCGCGGGTGGCGTGTATCTGTAGTCTCTTGAACCGTGTGGAAATGCAAAATCTTCCAACGCTTTGCCGTAGGGAGTCTCCAGCGATGCTTGAGGCACGATGGCCCGAGCAGCTTTGTCCAGGTAGTCTCCAAGAGCGATGTCCTGCGTCTCTGCCAGGATTGCGTGTTCTGTGAGACCGATCGAGCTCAAGAGCATGGTGTGGCCTCCGCTCGCTAAGACAGTCAGGAAAGGATACTGCGGTTCAATTGCAGCATTAGATCGTTTGCTGTCGAGCATAGCAGTGACCAGCCTCGGTGTCAATGCGTGAGCTTGCATATGATGTATGCCCAGGAAGGGCACATCCAAACCTATGCACTCAAACATGTAAGCTGCTACAATGCGCAAATCTAGAGAGAGAAGTCTCACCTAATGCAAGGCCTTTGGCAGTGTCCAGTCCAACGGAAAGATTGCTGCGCATCCCGGGTCCTCGCGTGGCAGCCACAAAGTCAGGGCGAGGAGAGCAGCCGAGGGCTTTTTGGACGAGAGAGGCGAGGTTGGACTGATGGGACTGCAACGCGACCAGAGGGTGTATGCCATTGTACGCATCATTGTTGGCCGTGATTTTCTCATGAAAGTGCACTTTCAACTGGCCCGAGAGCGCCTGTTCGGCAACTGCCACTGCAGTGTCATCGCAGGACGTTTCGATGGCAAGAGTCGTCAGAAGTCGAGCAGATGTGCCCGGGACATGTATACATGTATGTGAATGGGCGTGGGAGCAGGGTGCAGGTGTAAGGGGAGGTGTAGGGCGTGCCGTCCACCTCGCTGAGCGTCTGAAGTGGTGGTGGTGGCTGAGCGAGCAGGCGGCGTTGCGATGCCACAGTCGCGATGGCATCAAACCTGAAGGCAGGAGGGTGGCAAGTGAATGATGGAGGGAGAAGAGATGTACATGTGCACGTATGTATGTGACGCAGCGGTGCACTATGAACGGGAACATGCCATGCCACGCTACGAGAGAGGAAGCGCTGCAGGACCAATGTGCATGTGACGAGGACGAGGACCAGGGTCGAGTCGGTCGTGCATCACGTCAGGCGCCTTTGTGTCCATACAATGCATACATGATACAGCCATGTCGTCCTTGTGATGCGATGCCGTTTCTCCGTGTACATACTGTATACACCACCTGCGCTCCATCTCTCCAGCACACAGCGCTCGTCGCCACTGCATAGCGAATCACCAATCGTCGACGTCGGATGCGGTAACAATACAGCAGCCGCACGAGGCGGCATCCCAACCAGAAGCATGAGCGACACCGATAAGAAGACCGACGGTCCTCCGCCCAGCTCCGCCTCTGCCTTCGACTACCGCGCTCTGCCTGACTGGGACGATGACTTCTACGATGAAGAGGGCATGATCGCGTTTGCGTCCGCGCTGTCAGCGCCGGAGAATCTCGCTGCCTCGCCGTCGGAGGAGGATCTGCTCAACCCGCAGTCCAAGAAACCCCCGGCTGAGCTGATCACGGCACTGAATGACTGGCGTCCCGTGCGACAACGCCAGGTCCGTAGACATGGGGACAACCGCAAGAGCAAGGTGGGCAAGCGGAAACCGAGGCGAGGGAGAGATGAGACACGAGAAGGGTGGACCTATGGCCTAGTGAAATATCCTCTGCTGTTCTTCGTCTTCGGCTGGATCTCCTTCTTGGGCATCTGCTATCTGTTCACGCGCTTCTACATATATCTGTACGAGCAGTATGTGACTTGGAGAGGACAGCGAGACAGGCTGAGGAAGAGGCTGCGAGTGCAGGAGAACTACCAAGACTGGATCCACGCGGCAAAAGACCTTGATCGGCATTTGGGCAATGACAACTGGAAGGCCGACGATGAGGGTAGCTACTACGACTGGAAGACCTTGAGGTCGATTGTCAGAAACCTGCGAAAGCTGCGTGCCGAAGCACAAAAAGACGAGGCTGATTCCGACCATCGGAACGGGCGCGGAGGCAGAAGAGCCATCGATGAGCTGCGTGCTACTCTGGAGACATGCGTAAAGGCCAATTTCGCAGGCATAGAGAACCCGCGTCTATACTCGGAGACGTACTACGGGACGAAGAACTTGCTCCAGACGTACGTTGACGAAACTGCAGAGTCGCTGACGTTTCTGTTCTCAAGCGACCAGCTCACACATGCTGACAAGCGCACCTTGTCGAAACACCTTTCCGCCAACCTCGGACGAACAGCACTTTGCCTGAGTGGTGGTGCCACATTCGCCTACTACCACTTCGGTATCGCCAAGGCTGTTCTGGACGCAGGCCTCCTCCCGAATGTCATCACTGGCACTTCAGGTGGTGCTTTGGTGGCTGCACTACTCGGAACGAGGACGGATGAAGAGCTGAAGAAGCTCTTGGTGCCCGCCGTTGCGTTCAGGATCACTGCTTGCCACGACCCTTTCCGTGTATGGTTCTGGCGCTGGTGGCGGACAGGTGCACGATTTGACTCTGTCGACTGGGCAAAGCGATGCGCATGGTTCTGTCGTGGCAGTCTCACATTCCGCGAAGCGTACGAGCGCACAGGACGCATCCTCAACGTATCTTGCGTGCCTTCCGACCCGCACTCCCCGACTATTTTGGCCAACTACCTGACTGCTCCAGACTGTGTAGTGTGGTCTGCAGTCCTGGCATCGGCTGCTGTGCCCGGCATCTTGAACCCTGTCGTACTAATGCGCAAGACTAGAGATGGCAAGCTGGAACCATACAGCTTCGGTCACAAGTGGAAAGACGGATCCTTGCGAACGGACATCCCACTGAAGAGCTTGAACCTCCACTTCAACGTCAATTTCTCCATCGTTTCACAAGTCAATCCACACGTCTCCCTGTGGTTCTTCTCGTCGCGTGGCACAATTGGACGACCCGTTACGCACCGCCGTGGCCGCGGCTGGCGCGGAGGGTTTCTCGGGTCAGCGATTGAGCAGTTTATCAAGCTTGATCTCAACAAGTGGCTGAAAGTCCTGCGGCATCTGGAGCTTCTACCGCGACCACTAGGTCAGGATTGGAGCGAAGTCTTCTTGCAACGCTTCTCGGGAACAGTGACCATCTGGCCAAAGACGAAGGTCAGCGATTTCTGGCACATTTTGTCAGATCCATCAATGCAACGACTGGCGGGCATGATTCGCGCTGGGCAGTTGGCGGCTTGGCCGAAACTGAAGTTCATTAGCAATCGCATGGCAATCGAAAAGGTCATCGAGGAGGCGAGAGAGGCGACGCGACCTCCTGAACAGCCATTCGCGTCGCCCATGCCTCGCGAAGGAGGTCGCCTTCGAAGCGTGCTGAGCGAAGAAGATCTTCAGAGCTTGTTGGATAAAGCGCGTGATAACAATGGTATCGTCGAGGTTCCTCCAGCACTATTCTCACCCGCTGTGGAACGCGAGCAGCTATCATGGCAGAGACCATTGCCTCAACGCCAAGATTCTCCGTCTTTTGCCAAACGCATGTCTGCCCTCTGGGGAACGTTGCAGACTGATTCGCCTCGGACCAGCTCCGAGACTGTACGACCCTCACCACGTCAGCTCGTACCTCCGAATACCCCTGCAGACAACAGGCGTTCTAGTGTTCTGACCATGGATGAATTGGTCCGGCAGAGCAGGGTCTTTTTCGACGATTATGCCGAGGAGTCGGAGGCAGCGAGCGAGGTTGACACGTTACTTGACGAATCTGCAGAGGACGAAGAAGAAGAAGAAGCAGAAGAAGGAGAAGGACTTGTGTCTGAGCGAGGACGTATCCCGTAGGGCGGAGGCATAACGGAGAGTCCGTGGAATGCTAGCTGAAGAAATTTCGTTTGAAGCGTTCGAGCGTGATGAAGTAGCTTTGCACTCAAGCGTCTCGCAGGCTATGGATGCCACTGCTTCGATCGTGAGCTTCATCCCTGTGGCTTGCTACAGATTGTCTGGGCGTTGGATTCCAGACCTGTCGGCATGTTGCCTGATCGGCTGCACGAGCCATATGTTTCAGACAGTAGAGTATCGAAGTTGCTGCGGATAGTTTGGGTGGCAAATGGTCACAAGGTACGTTGAGTCTCTTGATCTTCGGCATGGCGTGATGCCAGGATCAGGAGTGCCTGGCGTTGTGGTTGACTTCAGTGCTCAGATGCATCTCCCCGTTTGGAGCAGTCGTCTCGGCGCCTATCTGGTCTCGCAGGCATGTTGTAAGATCCGTTGTCACGATTGGGCGGAAACACTACGAATCTCGGCCGTGGATGCGCCATGCCGGTACTGTGCTTTGAATGATACAAGTTCCTTCAAAACATTCCCAATACAAATCAGGCGGTCACGACGGCGTGTAATGTGTTGCGAGCTGGAAGCAGGATGGACGTCGACTACTGTAGCCTCAAGGGATGGTTCCCTTCGTGGATGTAAGGATCCATCTTGTATACTGTAGGTGATGAGACGGTGTGGCGCAAGCGACAAGCTCGTCGTCAATCTGGGGCGTGCAACGGACTTCAGGCTGTGAGTCTGTGACGCGCCGCACGGTAGGTTTCATTGAATACTGCACAGAAGCTCGAGAGAAGAAAGCTAGAAGCCTTCGCGAGCTTCTCCTGCGTCGTCCGGCGCGGGCGGCGGGCAAGGCACTCCGAGGCCCCGGCCAGTTCTCGGTGTGCTTCGGACATCGCACAAGCTCTCCTGCCTCGTACAGTCAGGTGCACGGTCGTAAGTCTCGACAGCAAGGGTAGAATGATACTGTAAGTCTGTACCGGCGACTCAGCCGCACCGCGAGCATTTCCAAGGGACACGATAGGGTCTGGGTCGAAGAGCGGGCCATGTAGCTGACAGGCAGGTTCGAGGTGTCTTGTACCACCGTCTCAGTTTCTACACAGAGAAGCCCTAGCAAAAGCCAGCGCCATGGCGCCGCGGGCATAATCCGGGATGGCACTGCTGATAGTGCTTGTTTGCAAAGGCAACGGATGTCAGAGCACATGGCACCTGTAACCGCAGCCGTCACCGAGTCGAGAGTCGTTCGCGCCGACATCAGCAGCGAGATGCCAGTGCGTGCTCAAAGACCGACTCTGATTCTGCGACGCTGTGGTCCAGCAAAGGCGCGATAAGGCCAGCGGTGACATACATACATACGCAGTGCAGTGCAATGCAGGTGGCTAATGTAATGTTGACGTTTGCTGGTGTACAGCACAGCACAGCAGAGCACAGCACAACATAACACCCAGCATAGTGTAGGGACCTCTTATCGCGTATAGAACCTAGCACACATTCGATGATGAGGGGTCGGGGTTCTGCGCTTCCAGAAGGACTGGACGAAGCTTGCAACGTGCTCCACCTGCACTGCTCTTTCTCCATACATAGTACATACTACTAGACTGATTCACTGCACCTTCCGTCGACATCGCATCGCCGCCGGCAGTCCCAGGCAGCGCACACTAAGCAGAACCTGGCCAACAGCATGGGTGTCGTCGTGTGAGGCTACTCCGTTCCTGCGCAAATTGCGACACCTCCTGCCCGCAGTCCACACTACCACACACGGCAGTCTAGCTCCCAGGTAGCGACCGTACTACCTACCATTGCACGCGCGTGTTGTGTGTGTGTGTGTGCTTTGCGCTGGGTCGTCGTTGCCGTTGCTGCTGCTGCTGCTGCTGCTGCTGTCGCCGTTGCCTCGATGTCTACGTTCTTGCTGCGAATGCGCCGTGAATCCGCAGTCGCATAGCAGCCGCTACTGCTACTCCCACCACAACTCCTGCCGCTGCTACTCGCTCCACCGCCGGGTGCACGCATCTCGCATCTCGCATCTCGCATCTCGAGTCTCGAGTCTCGAGTCTCGAATCTCGAATGCGACGTCACGGGCGGCTTTGTTCTCTGGCGCGCGCCTCTACCATCACCACCGACGACGTCCCCGTCCCCGTCCCGCACTGAAGCGCACGCACGCACGCACGCACGACCGCCCTCGAATCGATCCACGCCGACACGTTTTGGTCTGCCGCACGGTTGCGACAACCTGGGGCAGTCTCGCACTAGCAAATGGAAGATACTGGAGCTGGGCGGTGTAGTGTCATCTACTATTGTCCAGCCAGCGCCCACGGCCTTGCAGAACTGCACCACCATGCGAGTCCGCCCGCGGTGACGTTGGACGACGAGCGCAAAGGCTCGTCGCTGAAACATGTCTACAATAATGTGCGCCGCCTGCTGGACGAGGATCAGGGCAATTTCGAGCAAGGTGAGACTGTCCCTCCCCCCCATTCAGCGACAAGCAACGCTCACCACATCACTGTAGTATTTGTGACTTCCCACGCCGATAAGTGCATCGAGACCCTCGAAGTCTTCGCCAAGGCCTCTCCCACAGCTGTACTGGTCGAACTCGACAGCACGGCCCCCGATGGCATCCAGCACAGCGCGCTGTCACTCTTGCGCCACCTCAATGCCGATGTGCAAAGCTCGCGCTACCCACAGCACGTAATGCCATTCGTGCTCCTGGCAGCCACTTTGACGACTGAACCATTCGAGGACACGGACGCAATCTACGAAAGCATTCAACTGAATGCTGGCGCCATTGACACTATGCGCAGTCCCTTATGCTCGGAAGCCATCAACCAGCTTGTGGGCCACGTTAGAGAGATGACTCGGCCTTCTGCGCACAGCCTTGGCTCTGGCATGGCGCGAGCGCTGGTGCATCATATCACGAATCGCTCAAGCCCTCGCCTTGCGTCTCATCGCCCCGACGAAGTACTGTCCGCTCAGCGCAAGGCCGCTGTCGAGGAGGCTGTCGGGAAGTGGCAATTTCCCGCGCATGAGTTCGATATGGACGAGCTTACGTACGGCGCTTTGTGCATGTTGGAGCACATCCTGCGGAAACCGGACTTGGAGCAGTACAGATTGCCACGACCCCAGCTAATGACGTTCTTGTTGGCCGCGCGACGAGAGTACAAGCACGAAAGGGAAGTGCACTACCACAACTGGCGGCACGCAGTCGATGTGACGCAGTCATTATACTGCTTCCTCTGCGACATCCGACTATGCCCCCCGTCTGCAGCGAGAGCAGCTACGCAACATAAAGAGGTCAACCCTCTGGAATCATTGTTGTCCCCCTTGGACGCACTGATACTTCTTGTATGTGGTGTGGGCCACGACGTCGGGCATCCAGGTGTAAACAATGCTTTTCTGGTGGCATGCAATCACCAGCTGGCGCACATGTACAACGACAAGTCCGTCCTGGAGAACTACCATTGCGCGGCATACTCACAACTCATCCGACGACATTGGCCGGCGCTTGGTAACATCACTCGCTTTCGCTCGACCATGATCTCGACGATCCTAGCTACGGACATGCAGCGACATTTCGAGTACATGGGATATCTCAACGAGCTCAAGCAGAAGGTCGAGAAGAGTGATGCTGATCTGGATGAGTGGAATGATAAGGACCGGGAGCATGCTCGCGATCTGACGATGGCACTGCTCTTGAAAGCTGCCGATATCTCCAACGTCGCTCGTCCATTCGACATCTCGGCACAGTGGGCGAAGATATTGATGAATGAGTTCTCACGGCAGGGCGAACTGGAACGCGAGCTGCAGATCCCGACTTGCCTTTTCGGCGGTCCTCCAAACAAAGAGGATCTGCTAGCTGCAGCACAGAGTCAGAAAGGTTTCATGAATCTTTTCGGCTTCCCTCTGTTCCGCGGCATCTCGGAGGTCATGCCCAATGTTTCCTGTACGATACCCGAGCTGGAAAACAACAATAATGTTTGGGAGCACAGGATAACAGACGAGAAGGCCAGGCGTGAGGCTCACGGCGACGGACGACGGTCACCAAGGACATATGGGTCAGTGACGGAAGCCGAAGTCGAGGAGGCGCGAACTCGAAAAAGGGAATCAGAACCTGCAGCCGTACCAATGGAGGCGCCAATGACCCCAAATTCGGTATCATCTAACAAGCGACAGCCAAGCCTGCAACCCGATGGCACCCCTAACAGGCATCCTGCGAACAAGGAACGATACCGCCTGCAGTTCGGTGTGCCAGCCGCCGGCGAGGACAAAAGGGCATCAACCCCTGTGCTGTGGCCAAGCAGCTTGCAGCTGTCGCCCACTGGCGGGGCTAGCAGGCGATCGAGTAAGGATGTTGCACTAAATCAGCTGCAAGACCTGAGTGCGTTTGCACAGCACAATCTCGCGGCTGCAGGGTCGAGGAGAGGATCTGCGGATGCTGGATGGCAGATGCATCAGAATTATACCGGGTCGAGGAGAGGGAGCAAAGAAGAGAGTCTCACCACTATCCTGGTTACTAGCCAGGGCAGTTCGTCGCCACGCAGTGTTCCTGCTTCCCCTCGGCTTGGTAAGCCAGCGTCGCCTGGAATCAGCGTTGGCGTCGGAAAAAGGCAAAGCATAACAAAGCACGCAGCTGGTGCACCTCGACACTCGGTACCTTCATCGACATCCCAGACCACAGCATCGGTGGCTGCCACGACCGAAGTGTCATCGCCATCTACACAGCGTTCTTCACTCACACCAACAGACGATGACGTGACGCCGCCCGCGCAGCACAACAATGCCATTCTCGATGGCGACACGGAAAGTTTCGCTCACTCGAACGAGTATCCGCAAGAGCTTGATGGTATGCATCATAACTCAGCGCCGGCTGCGTTTCCTGGCACGCCTCCCGCTGATGAGGAAGCGGTCACATCGGTGACCAAGGCCAGCTGTCCGCAGATTATGCCGCGGACGGCCAGTGGCGACTCGGCACTGTCTGCGCTCGAGAAACGTCAATCGGATCCTCAGATCCGGCAGTCACGAAGTCGCAGCAGACTACGAGGCCTGAAGTTCTGGAAGCGACGAAAAGATCCATCAGGCATTGAAGGCGCATCCGTGGAGTCCAATTCTCCTTGACGCAACACGACAATCGGCGAGAGTACGAAGACGGGCTCTCACCTTAACAACAGCTGAAATGACACGAAACAATGTACGAGATGGCAGATTTGCAGCTTCAGTTTCAATGCTATGGCGCTGGGCGACTGGGCGATTTGGGGAGAGGACTATACCTTATCGCGTGCATGTTCTGATGATTGTGAACGCCGTACGAATTGGCAAGAGATGGAAGGCTCTTCACTTACTTGATACCTTTGAGACTTGATGGATTCGAGGCCGGGCCGAAACAGAACTCCATGGTGGCTGCGACGAAGTTCTGCTGTACGATGATGAAATGAAGATGGGTAGACCACATAGCACAGTACATGAAGTGGGTGACGCAGTCAGATTCTGTTAGTGGCGCCACGTCAAGGATTGATGGCATATTGATTAATGCAAGCCACATGCCGGTCGCTGCATGTGAAGCACCTGCAGTTCCTAGCTTCCCTGCTTCACTCTTCCACAAATCACGACTCCGTCGGCAATTTCCTCTCCTTCTGTATGATTGACCGTTTGGCCATGATGTATTGGATGAGCATATCCACGTAACACACGAGACCAACAAAGCACGGCATCAATACATGTAGCCGAACACGTCCGAGTCACCACTGCAACGGACGCCGAGTAATCGCCCTGAAGATCATCACGAAGCTTGTCTCAATCAATACTATAGCCATAGCGACAAACGCGAGTCTCCCTGCCCCTCGGGACCCCACCCACCGCACCACATGATGGAGCCAACACCGCCGCCGCCGTTGACGCCGATACGTACCCATACCATGTCACCAGTCGAGTCGCCCAGTCCCACCCACTCGTTCCGCGAGCACCTCCGGCGACGGACGAGCAGCTTCTCTTCCAACCACGACCGGAGCCCCGTCGCCACCACACCGCGATCGAGTCGCCGCTTCTCCCACGTGTCTGTGTCGAGGTTGTCGGGCGAGTTTGGTACGCCGGTGGATGAAGGCAGCGGGCTAGGTAATCTGGCCGATGAGTTGGACCAGCTTGACGACGACGACGACGAGTTTGTCGAAGGGGAGACACTGGACACGCTGCAGGGCTTGCACGAGCAGCCAGAGGCCGACGAAGCATCGCGCGACTCCGGCATCGGCATTTCGTACAAGGACGCTGCGGCCGCTAAGAGCAACACAGCGAACCATGTGCGGAACTTCTCGAAACCCTTCACTGGCAAAGTAGAGAAGCCACCAGACGAGGAAGAGGAGGAAGATGGAGAAGAGGACCGCTTTACGCCGGATCTGGAGGACCTCATGCACACCATTGCACGCATGACAAGTTACACATCTACGACAGAAGATCCGCTCATACCACGTACAATTGGCCTCTTGCAGGACCTTGGGAACCAAACAAGTCTCGAGGCCGCGACGCAACGATACACGACATCTACCAACAGCCTGACTGCGCATCTCGCCAGTCAGAGCAGGAGCTTACAGGCACTGGTGCAGACACTGTACCCCATGTTCGCTTTCACCGCACCTTTGGATCCGGCCATCATCGAAGAGACCCTTCCCTTGGTCGATGCACTCTCGACCGAGATTCCACAGCCGGATGTGATAACCCTGCAAAAGCTTCAGAAATTGGACCGAGAGACGGCAGATGTGGTGCATGCCCTGTCCCAGCTCACCGACACACTTCAAATGGGCAAACAGAGCACAGCGGCCGCAGCGCGACATCTCCGCAGTACACAGACTCTGGTCGAAGATCTACGCCTGGAACATGAAAGAGCGGATATAGCGCGGCATGAATTGACGAAGAGCGATTGGGAGGATCGATTGCGAACTCGTTGGTGCGCAACAGAATGCAAGGACATCATATCTGGCTTCGAAGATAGATGCAATGCTTTGCGCGGTGATTTGGAACAGGCGATTCAGGCTGGAGCTTGACGCTTGTGGCGGAGAGGAAATCGATGTGAGAAAGATAAAGATACCCCTGTTATTCGCACGTTGACATTGGCTTTTTGTTTTGGCTGCTACCTCTTATGATGGCGCATGATGGAAAGGGAGAGTGGCCTGGACTGAGAGGTTTCCCGTAATCGATTACCAGCTGGCTGGCTAAGGTTTAGAGCTGGTGCTTGGACTGGCACCTTATCAGATATGAGTAGCTGTTATTGCCATGGCGGTGCACTCGACAGCAGCTGTAACACAATTTCTAATGTCTCTTTCTTCTCGAGGGGCACCCGAAGTGAGTCCATCTGTTGTTTCCTCGGTGCTTTCATGGCGTCGTGTTCACCTCCTCGTGCCCATAGCCAGCCCAACCTTTGCCAGCATCGATGCTAACCAGGTTGCGGTTCTTCTGCTCCCGCATAAAACCGTCCAATAAGACTCGTTGTAGTGCTGCCTCCATGGAGCACCACCTGCTGGAACCAGCTGATACCAGGAAATGGAACAAGGATTTCGTCTGACCGGAGAGGTTCACTCATGATCAATTCCAAAGATCGATCTCTCGCATACGGTTGCTTTCTCCCCAGCCTCGAGAGACCAAGTCGACAGAGTCGGCAACCTCGTGAGACCACAGAGCCCGGTCTCTACAAACAAGACGCCTTGGAAATATCTGGAGTAGTTGTCTCGCAATACATACCTGCCGGCTCCGTCTGTGGTCTCAGTGTCCGAGGGCCCCGTCAGCTGAGGTCACGGGCGCACCAGGGAAGCTGTTCCTGCCGCCATAACTTTATTGGCTCTTAGCGCTATGCGCAGCTGTGATTCGTTCCTACAGCGCTAATCCTGCAGCTCTGCTTCGCTCGAGGCTGAACAGGATTCCCACAGTGCAGCGAGATAATCGTGACGGGTCTGCGTGTCGCGCGGCAGTGTACCGTAATGTGCGTGGCCTGTCGTGCATGGAACATCTAACGGCACATTGGTAGTGCTTGTACTTCATCCCCTGTACTCTTCTCTCCTTCTACTTCTTCTTCTAGCCAAAATGCTTCGATGTAAGTGAGACCCACGGCGCCTTGGTCGAGCGACGACGACGACGACAACGAGAGCAGTGCCGGCTTGACCCACAGGACGCGCAGTGCGCCGTAAGCCACCGACTGCAACCATCGGACCTCGAGAGGTACCACGAACGTGCGAACATTCGCCAGAAGAGTGCGAGATCGCTGCGTACAAACACCATGGCGAGGATCTGGTTTGCGCGGCAATGGCGGTGGCCGAAGGTCATGGCGGCCCTTTTGGCTGTCGAGTTCCTCTTGACTGTCGGGTGCTTGACATTGACGGGCATCGCCCACCCGAATACATATCGAACGAAGCTCTGGCAAAATGGATCCGACAAAGGCTTCAACAGTGCACCGAACTCCATCCTCTATGCCTATGCCAACTGGCAGACACCGCATACGCCGATAGTGTGGAGTCACTAGTGAGACTGCCGTGCCCCAGCAGACGATGCATCACTGACAGTACCAGCATGACGACCTTCAACGTAGTGATATCACTGTTGAGCATGTTCATCTTGCTTGTGAAAGCTTCAATGTACGTGCTGCATTGCTTCATCCCGGCTCTGAGCGTCTTTGTACACGCCCTTCTGGTCGCCCTGTACTGTGTCAGCATATACAACCAGTCACGACCCGATATGACCGATCTGGAAAAACCATCGCCCGGCTTGCCTTGGTATATCAGCAAAGGATGTAGCTATGCTACGCCGGGCAATCATGGGTATTGCATGCAAGCGCGAGCGACCTTCGCTGTAGTCATTGTCATGATGTGAGTAGCGACTGTGTACGTTATGGCTTCGAGCTACAGCTAATGAAAGAGCAGGGTACTTTTCGCCACGTACCTTTTCTACTCCATATGGAACCTGTGGCCCACGGCGGAGGAGAAGACTGCGCGAGACGCAGAGTACGAGAGTGATCTCGAGATGAAGAAGCTTTCCATGTACGGCTACGAAGACGACGATGTGAGCAAAGAAGAAAGGCGAGAGCGAAACAGGCAACTCTTCTTGAACCTGCCCAAGACGCCGAATACACCTGGATTCGGGGATCACAACCCAATGACACCTAGGACGACAGCGTTTTCGCAGCTCAATGGCGGAGAGCTGCCTTATACTCGCAGTACAGGCCCGAGTGGCCCACTGCCAGTCAGGGAGGATATGACCTTTCCGCCGCCTCCAGATGGAAGGTGATGCTGGAGCGTGGGGGCTGCCGAGCAAGGTGCGATGAAGAGGTGCAGATTAATGTGAAGTCGAAAGTGATACCCGTGTGTACATATCCAGAACGATCAACGACTCTCTTGTACCAGCTGTGTCATAATGTTGTATGCGAACGAGCACATTTATTAACAAAATGTGCTGTTGGCGGTTGTGAACCTCCAAAGGTAAGCGTAGCGGAGTGGAGCTCTCTACCAACCCTTCTAGACTGCAAAGTAGCGTGCGATCCACGCTACCGCTACCCGACGTACAGTGCTTATTATACGACGACATAGGCGTTAGCGACGAGTATATGTTTGCGAGTTCGCCAACAGGCACAGTGCGGTAGGTCACGTGACCCTAAAACTTGAAAGTTGACCAAATCAGAGCGGGCGCCAAGGCTAGTTCAGGGCTGGTATAGAGCTTCACTCCCTCGCTGACGCCTCACCTACGTACTCGCAAGCTCGTACTCCGGTGTGGCTAGCGCTCGGTCGCTACGCTTAATAATTGCCGTTAGCGTAACGTGGTGGGGCCAAAGTGTTTTCCATACTAAGGCTCGGCTCGTCACAAGACATTGCAAGACAGTCAAGCAACGCACCTCACACTTTCCACATCCACTCTACGCCGGATTCTCCCTCGACAACTGCAGATCCACTAGCAGCACAGTATCCTGCTCCCCACGCAGCACCGCAGGCATCGCTCAATCGCGACTCACCGCCCGGGGCACCAAACGACAGTCTGCCTCGAACACCAACCGTCTCCGTCACCATGTGCACATAGGGCCCCTTCCAGCTTGCAGCGTGGTGTACCACGCTACCATGTTCACTCCAGCATCACATAGCAGCAGCATCACGATTACGCACACGAGACGGTAGTTAACATGGATTCACAAGTTGAGAGCGCCATCGAGCTTGCGTTCAATCCCACCACCGACCAAAGCGTCAAGGCGCAGGCATACGACTTCCTCGCCCAGTTGAGGGAGGCTCCAGATGCCTGGCATGTATGCCTGACACTGTTCATACGGCGTCCCACGCCCTCGGAGGTGGTGCGGCTAGTGTGCCTAGAGATAGTCAACACAGCTGTGCAAACACGACGGCTGGATCAGGCAGGACTCAACGATGTGCGGCACAGTCTGATGGAATACATCCAGGCTCGGTACACCCCAGGCTCCACAGAAATCGACACACCGCCCATTCAGAACAAGCTCACCCAGACCATCACCTATCTGTTCACATTTCTGTATGCTTCGGACTGGACCACCTTCTTTGACGATTTCATTGGTCTGGCAAGCGCCGAGGGTGATTCAGGTGGTGTCGCAACGGTCATGTTCCTGCGTATCCTCAGCTCCATCCACGATGAGATTGCGGATGTGATGATTCCAAGGACACCAGACGAGCAGAAACGAAGCACGGAGCTGAAAGATTTGGTGCGAGTAAGAGACGTCAACAAGATCGCAGCAACATGGCAAGAGCTGTTATCGCGGTGGAGACAGTTAGACCTTGGACTGGTGGAAATGTGTCTGAGAACAATCGCAAAGTGGGTCAGCTGGATCGATATTTGGCTGGTGATCAATGAGAGGATCCAGACTGCTCTGTTGGAAATCGCAGGCCAACAGGGTACATTCAACGCAGACAGTAGAGAGGCAAGAGCAAGAGATGCTGCCATCGACACCTTCACCGAGACTGTAGCCAAGAAGATGCCGCCCAACGACAAAGTCGAGCTGATCGGCTATCTGAATCTTGGCGGTATTGTCGGACAACTGGTATCGAGCACAGTGCTCACCGATCTTCGAACGACACCAGACTACGACACCGACCTTGCCGAGACAGTTGCGAAGCTCGTCAACAATGTGATCTTTGACATTGTCAAGGTCCTGGATACCGACAATGTGGACGAACAAACGAGGTCGAAGGCCGATCAGCAGTTGCAAAACTTCATCCCTCATCTTCTGCGGTTCTTTGCGGATGAGTATGATGAGATATGCTCTGCGGTAATCCCCTCTCTGACAGACCTGCTCGCCATGTTCCGCAAAGTGGTTCAAAAGTCAAAATCGGTCCTTCCGAGTCATTATGCCAGCTTGCTTCCACCCATTCTAGACGCCATCATTGCAAAGATGAAGTACGACGAGACTGCGTCCTGGGGCGATGATGACGACCAAACCGACGAGGCCGAATTCGAGGAGTTGAGGAGGCGCCTGCATGTCTTGCAGCAAACAGTAGCAGCTGTGGACGAAACACTCTACATCGATACGTTAACCAGAGTTGTAGCCAGTACACTCGGCAAACTCTCTTCGAACGATGCCGACCTGAACTGGCGAGATCTCAACCTTGCATTACTGGAGATTCACCATTTCGGCGAGCTTGCCATCAAAACCGGCGGTATATATCACAAGAGCAAGCCCACCTCCGAGGCCTCGACTAGACTAGTGGAGATGATGTTCACGCTTGTGGACTCGGGCCTGGCTTCATACCCCCATCCTGCGGTACAGCTGCAGTACATGGAGATATGCGTTCGTTACGTTCAATACTTCGAGCAGAATGGCAGTAGTATACCCAAAGTACTGGAAAGCTTCGTCTCGCTGGTGCACAGCAGCCACAAGAAAGTACGCCTGCGGTCCTGGTACCTGTTCCAACGCTTCGTTCGACATCTGCGAGCGCAACTCGGCGAATTCGCTCAGACTGTGGTTCAAGCCATTGCCGATTTGCTTCCGATCAAGGCAGAGCTGCCAGCTGATAGAGACGACGATGATGCTTCTTCTGAGGATAATACACAGTCCTCAGATGCCACGTTCCAGAGTCAACAGTATCTTTTCGAGGCTACTGGACTCGTAGCATCTACTCAGAACGTACCGGCCGCAACCAAGGTCACCATCGCGAAGTCTGTCATTGGCCCTCTTGTCAGCGATCTCAATAATCACCTGTCGGCTGCTGGCAACGGAGACGAGAGAGCGGTACTGCAAACGCACCACATCGTCACTGCTCTTGGCTCCCTTGCCAACGGCTTTTCGGACTGGACACCAGGTATTTCTTCCGGCGGACCGCCAGCTGCTGAGGTCTCACAAGAATTCGTGGCTGCAAGTGACAGTATCCTAACGGCCCTAGAAAGCTTGAAGCAACACTCCGAGCTGCGAGCTGCTTCTCGACATGCATTCTCACGTCTACTTGGCGTCCTCGGGGCTTACGTTCTGCCACAACTGCCTCGTTGGATCGAAGGACTACTCTCTTCCGCATCATCAAATGACGAGATGGCATTGTTCCTCCGAACTTTAGGTCAAGTGGTGTATGGCTTCAAGACCGAGATTTACGATATTCTTGATCAGCTGCTGTCGCCACTGTTCCAGCGAGTTTTCAGCGGCCTATCGCAAGATATCACAGGAACTGATGACGAGATTCAGTTGCGTGAAGTCAGGCGCGAATACCTCAACTTTGTTCTGGTCATTTTGAACAACGACCTAGGCTCCGTGCTGGTGAGTCCAGCGAACCAAGGCATGTTCGACACGTTCATCGCCTCAATCACCCGCTTCGCTTGCGATCCCTCTGACCCACAGAGTGCACGCCTGGCTTTCTCAATCTTGACCAAGTTGACGACCACATGGGGAGGTCCCGACATATCCCTCGATGCCGCCCCACAACCTGCGCTCCCAGGCTTTGACAGTTTCATCCTGTCCCAGTTTGCGCCGCTACCCTGGTCCTTGATATCTGCTACCAACTTCAATGCAGGAGACGCTCAGATGCGAACTTTGCTGCAAGAAGCTGCAAATCTGCAATGGACGATATTGCGTAAGATCGGTATCGCGTACCAAAACCAGCTCGGCAACGAGCTTAGGACTCTTGGTGCCGGAGATGATGGTGTGCAGTCTTACTTCACCAGTATCGGCGGTGATATGGTGAACTTCAGAAAATTCATGGTGTCATTCCTGTCTGGTGCGAAGCGGTAGATAAATCGAAGTGAGTTATGAGGTACAGTTGCGTTGCATGAAAAGCGCTGTAAGTATCGAGCGTCAAGGAGTATATCGGCGATCTATGGCTAGGAAAGAAGATACCCAGGGTACCTTTGGTAGCGTGAGATAGCATTCAGTCAATGAATAGATTGAGTGGACGGTCGACGATCGACGATCGCGCCCATCTTGTCGTAGAGAACCGTTACAAAGACACACCGCATCAACCTAGTATCGCTATCCTGCAATATGCACTCGAGATAGCAGCAGGCATGTTTGCGCTTTTGACGCTCGGCCCAATGCCATCGAGAAGGGCGACATTGGGCTGGATCGCTGCATGCTTCTCGAGAGCATAGGAAGCACCACCAGTGCCGAAGACACTACTGAATCCTTGCAAGGTGGAAAGAGGCAGACACAACGCCTCCGTGTAGCCACCAGCGATAGTAGAATATTGGACTGCGGTGTATCTTATAAGCAACGCTTTGCATGACAGGCTTATAGCATCTTTACAGCCGCATGGTTGAGGCGAAGAGCGTACAAACCTAAGTTGGAAGTGCGATCGATTATGAGCCCCTTGTTAGACCAGGACTTTGTTCCGCGAGTTTACAGTGCACATGATCTGCTTCTGTTCTACTCTGGCGGTTAGCGAGCCCATTCTGTTGAAACGATCTGAAGGTCGCAGGCACCTCGACACAGCCGACGTGCATACGCTGAGTACAATTTGCCCGCCGGTCTTTGAAACTCGTCGACTCGATTGTTCCATCACCGTGGACACCTACATCCTGCAGACTGGTAGAACCAGCTTCCTCGCGTTACAGGCCTTGACGCTCCATTAAAGCAGACGACCGATGAGCAGTGGAGCCGTGACTACCCCAAGAAGATTGCCAGCCCGGTATAGACGATGAGCCGATGCGCCAAGGCATATGCGTGGGCCTCGACGCCTAATCTCGAAGATGCCTGCAGTCAATCTATTGTGTCGACGTAAAGGTGTGTTCCACCGACGAGCGTCTGCATCTTCGAGATTGCAGATCCGGCCGCTTTAACAGTCGTGGAACAACACACGCGACGTCCATGTGTCCAGGTGACACGTCCACGACACAGGAGAGGATCCATGGGGCGAGTAGCGCTGAGGGGCTGCCGGTATCCCTGCGTGCAGCGTGGCAGCGTTCCAATCGACATCATCACCTCCTGCACCTCTCAGTCTCTGGATCGGAGAGTCGGTCCAGATTTGTGGTAGCCATCTTGTGGTGTCAGGTGTGATACCCGTTGGCGGTTGTTGAAGAGTCTCGTTGATCATCTATGATGTTTCTGGCAACTCCTCGACCATCGGAAGAATACCGACACGATACTGCGTTCTCAACGATTCTGCATCTGGGAGCACAAGTTCTACGTGCCCGAAACGCTGTCATTCACAGTATCTCTGAAACTGCAGCATCATGCACGCAGGACGACGGAGGGTGGCAGGCCGTGTCGGAAGACATTGATAGACTGTACCCGCAGTTACTGCCACAACGGTTGCACACCCAGGTTGGATGCGACCCCTAGCAAGCTTCCCTGTCGACAATCGTCTCTAGGCAGTGGACTCGCTGGAGGACTGTTTGGCGGAACGCGTGTGTTGCTGATGACGTACAAGGTGTTGCATTCAATTTCCGTGGGATTGGTCGGAGTTTTCTCTGGAGCCATATTTCCAGCGAACATCCACGAATAGAGACAGTTCCTCGCGCCGATGCTCCAAGACATCTGCACCGCGGGTGGTACCCTTAGCATGGGCTACGCCGCCATGGCCTCGAGGTAGCGTCTCCACGACGCACTGCCGCAACGCACACCGAACAGCAGACTCCACCAGGGCGTTGAGATTGACTTGGGAGCTATTGTTAGGCGTCGTGTTGCCTCGCAGCGCGCAACTTTCTGTGTGAAAAGGACCTGAGGTATACGAGGTGGGCGGTACCGAGAGGATTGGGGGCGCGACGCCGAGCTCTCCGCTGTGGTTGAAAGAAGGATGAGCAAGTCCGCGCGCTTCACGTGCAGTGCGCGTGAAAGTCTGCGTTGCCGGTAGATCCGCTAGCTTTAATTGAGGCGCATTCGTGGCGAGGCCGAGGCGCCGATCGCTGGTCACGATGAACCTTGTCCTGAGCATGGCACCCATGAGGCTGGTCGTGATTCGCGTGTGCAGCTCGCAGGATTGAGGGAAACAGTAAACTATTGGCGACATGCCGCGAGCCCGAAGGCGTGGTGCGGACAACCGTGTTCTGCACCAGCGCATGCTGTAGAATTCGTCCTCTGCGTGTAGCATGAAAGGAGTGGCGATGGCTGATGAGAGTGTTCCTGGCTCACAGGTTGGCACATGTCACATGTAGCTTCTTGAAACCAGAGCGACGATGATGAGCGGCGGCAAGCAGCACGATCTACACGCCGCGTGCCGCGCTCAGCTCGAAGGCGTTGCCGAGCCCTCAGCGGCGTGCACTCTTCAGTTGATCTCGCAGACGTCGTTCGCCAGGGTGCATCTGCCATGCTTGATGGACATCTGGCAAGACCATCTACTAGCAAGACCATCTACTAGCAAGACCATCCTCTGTGGACATGTCACCTTGTCGCGGACATCTAGCAGATAGCGGCACTCTCTCCGAGCACCGTCCCTGGAACTAGAAGCCTTGCACTTTTCTGTCCCATGTCCGCTGCAATCAGCAATTCTGAGGGGGTACGTGTACTGGATGAACGGCGAACGCGTCCAGAGCCACTGAATCGATCGTTTCATCGGATATTACCGCGCCTTCCAATAGCTCTACCTGACGGCACATTGCAAGCCATTCCTACGACGAAAATGTACTACAGAGTGCAGTGTCTCGTGTGTGATGAGCTGCCCGTCATGACGCTGCACACACAAAGATCACTTCCAGAGTCGTCGCCCAGCCAGCATCTTCACCACATGCAGGTGACACGCGGGATCCACCTGGCATGCTTTGACTGGACGCTAGCATGCCATGCATGCTAGTCCTTGCTCTGCCACGCTTCGGGCGATCGACATTGCTGCAGCCTGCAGGCCTGCACGGCACGGCATGATCCAACACAACGTCGCGTCGCTTAAGCACAACCTTGCAAAGTCCCCTCTCAAGGCTCTGCACACCTGTACAGTACACCTACCAAGAATTCCAGATAGCCTCTGTGCTTGCTCGTCAGCGGCCACTGGCCAGGCCAAACGCTGCCCGGTGGACCTCGCGCACGCCTGACTGCGATTCCGTGAAACCTCCTCCACCCACCTGCGCCGACCGCGTGCGGATGGCGTGGCAGCCCGGCAGCCCGAAATGATGACGGGAGCCGCTGTACGAGCGCCCGCGATCTTCTGGCGGGCCCCTCGCTGCTTAGCGGCACCAAGTGTTCAAGTCCAACAGGGCGCACCTGCAGCTGGTCCAATGACATCTTCCGACATCCTGTCGTCGCCGCCGCCCCCCAGTCGTAGTGTGCAGCACTGCTGCCGATCATGAGGAGGTGGCCGCAGACGCAAAGCTTCGAAGCTTTCATGCAGGCCAATGGCTCACATCATACGCCGTCTTTGGGGCGTGGGCGTGGGCGTGGGCGTGGGCATGCGTGAAGAAGACAATGCCTCGTGTCTGACCAGAATCAGGCTGTAGTGCAGCGTGCTAGAGCGCATGGTGCTGAGTCTAGGCAACGGGCGGTGGGGAGCGGCGTCTGGCGAACAACGAGATGATGCGAGTCGAACCCTTTCCACCACCCCACCGCGCTCCACTTGGACCGGGTGTCAAGGACCCTGCCAGTGCCAGCGACTCAAGAATCTTCCGGCCCAGGTATCGGCGGCACTGACCGCGACGCTTTGGGACGCATCACCGTCCGGCCATCATCACGGGCATGGGTGATGGCCTGCTGCGTGTTTAGCCAGCGCCCTGCTGCTCCACTCCACACCCACATTCGCATCCTGCACGGCGTCCAGCCGTAGTCGCGGCTTCATGTTGCAGATAGAACGACAGAGCAGCAGTGTCGTCCAGCTACCACCGGAACATCTGCTGCCCATCACCAGCTTTGCAAGAGCCACTCCGTCTGCCCAGCAGCCGACGGCATTGCAGAGTCTATACAGCCGCCGACGACACCACTAGGCCATCCTTCGTCAACTTTCAGCGTCACAGTCCTCCGGAGGGTCGTGACCGTCTCGGCGCTACAGGGTGCTTGCCGAGATCGCCAAACTGCTCCTCCTCCACGACTAATAGACTACCACATACTACTACCCAGTCCTTACTTTCCACCTGTCGATCCTCATCGCATCTCTGACCGACACGCCGACCACCACTGGCCCCTGGTAGACACCACACCACGTCACGTCCCTGAATGGTGATGCTCCCGGTGCCGATAGATTAACAGCCAGGATTCATCCGCAAGTCAGCACTCTTAGCCTCGCACAAAGCACGTTGTCCAGAGTTCCTGCGGGACGTTGTGAACCGATTGCCCATGCGTTGGTCACCTCATTGCCGCCGACAAGGGTTATTGTTCTGGTGCTTCTTTCGCACGCGGCACACTCTCAAAGAGTAGCGACCCGCTCTCCAAGGTTCTGACTCCTGCTGGGCAAGCCAAACTACGCCATTGCCGACTGCTGTGCCTCAGACCGACCTCCTCCATCTCGCTTGCGACAAGTACTCGAACTTGACACCACTGTTCGTCACGCTGGACAACCGACTCGCAACAACACACCCAGACTAACCTTAGCCCACCTGAGAGCACCACAAGGACGATCTATCAGTACCAGGCGCATACTACGCGGCCTTCAGAGCACGACGGCACGCTTACATTGACGGTCATTATCCCATGGCTACTGTTGGTATGATGGCATATCCCAGCCGCGATAGCTTTCACGCATATCCGCAGCACTATGCCATGTACCGGGCTCGGCCACACCAACCGCAGATGGAGGTTGCTCAATCGATACACGTCAATCCGTATGCGAGTTACAGCGTTCCGCAGCATCAACCTCAGCAACAGCAACAACAGCAATCCATGCTCGCTCCACCACCACAGCAGTCACGTCAACAGACGTACTTACAATCGTCACAACAGGCTTCACCACCGACTAGCTCGCCAGTGTCCGAGGATGGTTTCAAACCGTCGTTGCCATCGATCTCAAATCTGCTTGGCATTGCCGACCGACCAGCGCAGATAAACTGTACGTCAGAAGATGCTTCCTATTGCAAACATGCACTGACATGTAGATTTAGCTGCCGCAGTTAACCAAGCATCGCCACAGCAGCTGCAGCAATTCCCACACCAGGTAGACTCGGCGCAGTCTGCTCAACTCAGCGATGAGCCCAATTCGCGCACCTCTCAGTCAGCACAAGACCTCTCTGTCAGCCCGAGATCTGCTGTGCCTCCACCTGCTGCATTGCGAAATGAGTCTGTTCAGGAAGTGACGCAAAGTCCATCTGTCGGATCTAGCGGATCGAGCCTACTCACTCAGCCTTCTTATGTTGGCTCAGCAATCAACAACCTCGAGCCTACTGGTCAAAGAACTATGCAAATGCAGACGACGATGAAGCGGCATTCGGTGCCCTCACAACCAAATGTGTCCCCCTATCACAGTGCTCGGTATACAAACTCTCCTTATGCGACGTCCCCAGGAGCAGCATCGGCGCATTCGTACTACTCTCCGGCCGAACCGTCATATGCAATGAATCCAGCGCTATACCAACAACGATCGTTACCATCAAATTTTCCCCCTGCTCCTGCAGTATCCGGACAATCGAGCAACAACTTACCGACAAGCAATCCGTGGCAGCATCACCACTACATCGGCCCTTCTTCACAAACGACATTCGCACAGTCACAGGATCGATACATTTGCCCTACCTGCAACAAGGCTTTCAGTAGGCCTTCGAGCCTAAAGATACACTCCCACAGCCACACTGGTGAAAAGCCATTCAAGTGCCCTCACGCAGGCTGCGGCAAGGCATTTTCGGTGCGTAGCAACATGAAAAGGCATGAGAGGGGCTGTCACGGCGGTGTGGGCGCTGGTCATTTGCCTTCTGCACACGCCCACCAGCACGGCCACGTCAATCTTCTTTGACCGCGAGTTCCGGTGGATGTGTTTTCGGCGCGGTGTTCACTTGCAGCGTTCTGTACCGCCAGCGAGGAGTTTCGGGCGCATCCTATGGACAAGGGTATGGGATGACGGCGTTGTTCGATTGGCAAGGGTTAGCACGACCGGCGAAGACCTGGCGTCGCGGCTCTTCTGGAAGCAATTCGGCGGGAAGGTGCACGACGACCAAAATGTCTTGGGCAGCAACGCGCATTGTATACTAGTAGAGATAGTACGTGCGAGCAATTGCTTGGTCGGTAGACCGGAAAGGTCAACGGATCTGACAAGGCATCTGTCTCACCAAGTCGTCATATGCCTGTGTAAAAGCTCAAATCTTGCCCTGCGATCACAGCAGATGTGCCCCGGACCATACAGTATGACAGTTGTAATCCCGTGCAACAACGAGTCATTGTGACCCATATATGGAACTCAGCTGCCTATAAGCAGAAGCCTGTTCCTAGCATTGAAAGTACATTCCTTGTCACTGATCTCGGAGATCGAGGTTGATCTCGCGCATGATCCACGAGCCAAGTGGACGCTCTGGCTGCCGTGAACCTTCTATTGCAAACTCTGATGCTGTTAAGCACTGATGCAACACATGGGATGCTGGCCATGCGGTTCAAGGACGGGCCATCCTCGTCGTCTCACGGTGTGCTTAGGCCTTTGTAAGTCCAAGACCACGGACATGGATCTAGCTGGAGAGTGAAACATTCATGCTCGAGACCTTCAACCACCAGCCCTTAATGCTCTGGCAAAACTTGCTGCCGCACTGTCCGAGACAGACATCATGGCTGTTCGTCAGTCCTTCCTCATTAGCCTGTTATCGACATCCCCAGGCTGCGCTGGTCGATACAACACCCGCCTGCACACGATGTCACCCACATCCGTGTCTAATGAGACACCTGTCCGCTCACTTGAGGTTGGCCGTAATCTAACCATGGCTGTATGATTCCTGCATCGGGGCCGAGAACGCCTCGACCTGATTATGCTTGCTGAACGGCAATTGTGTTCACCGCGAAATGGGAGACCGTAGAAGCTTAGACCGTTGCACATGCTGGATGTACATACTGACTTGGGCAAAGTATGCTCCAACGGTGAATGAGGACATCGTAAGAGGATTGAAGTGGCAGCGCCAGTTTTGGAGGGTACCTGTACTGTACCTTGGTTTGTGGTTTAATCGAGTTTGTGACTGGGTCGGTATTGCTTAATTCGTATGACAGTCTCATGCAGTGTGCGAGATTCGGGTCTGTGAGAAAGCAAGCGACGCCAGGTCGTATTCTGATACTTCGTCAAGATACTTGCTGAAGCACCTCTCCGCAATCCTCTCGTGGGGCCGAAGTGGCTCCATGACTTGGTGTTGTGGCCGAGTGATGAATTTTGTTCCCACGCCCGACCTCATATGAGCTATCCCTTTATGGACCAGAGGGTGATTAAGTCATCGGCAGTGACCTGCCTGGCATTCATCCAAGTCGACACTTGTAGGGCTATGTAGCCAATCGAGTGACTGACATCGGGGTTGCACGGACTCGAAAACTGGGTCCGCTATCGCTTTGAAAGGTCAAGATCGCGCATAAGCTGCGGAAGCTATATGAGCATGAGTTTTCAAAGGGATGGTCATAAGGAGCGCCAAGCTGCGGTCTTCTCGGGCCAAAGGGATTGGGTGGTTTGAGTGACAAGAGAACCCGTCCGCCCGCTAGCAAGCATAAGCTGCTCCAGGACGCACCATGTTGCTGCGTTGTAGACACTGGGCGGCTTCAGTCTTCGGCGGCCTTGCGAAGCTTCTGCAGAATATTGAGCCGTCGGCTATGTTAATAACTGGAGGCATTTATGCAGGGCGCAGATCTGTCAAATGTGCAGACCATATTGCAAGAAGGCCGGTGTAGCTTTCGTCGAGAACAAACACCCTGATATCCATTGATATAAGCATGAGCACTGCATCGTAGGAACACTGTGCCACCCCTTGGTTACGTAGATGCTGCAGCAACTAGCAGCGGCTGGTGTGTCGTACAGCCCGGTCCGGACACATTTTTCATGGGATGCAGCACAAACCTGTTGCCAGACCCAGAGAACGCGCAGGACGCGACGGCCGATGACAGCGCTGTGGCGCGTCAACGTGTCGCATCAGTCTTCCACTGATATTGGACCCAGGAAAAGGCGCAGCTCTAGTCTCGACTGCTCCATCGCACTGAGGCATGCATCGCCATCGTTCAGTACGGCAGGTCCTGCAAGCTCAATATCTGAACTACTCGGCTGAGAAGGGATGTAGATGGCATCGCAACAGGCGGATCCTGAGACAAAAATGCCAGGGCAGCTCGGTACTCATATATACAGTGACTCTATGGAACAGTGGTAGCTGCTGTGTCCGCTTATAGCACAGAGAGGTTGCCGAACTTCTCCTATAGCATGAATCAGTAGATGTGCTGACCGCAGGATACTTGCGCATGTCTCTGCTTACCTGGTAGCCTGGTACTTGCCAGCGGCCCTTGGATACGAGCTGTTCAACGCGCTTGTCGATGTCTGGACGCGCAGCGACGACTTCATCCTGCTCCGAGATTAGCCGATGCTCGTCACGTGATATTTGACCAGAGTGAACATTGCGCTGCCACTGTTTCCTGGTACATACCACGGTGAGGTCCTCAAATGGACGAGCAGACTCGATGTTCTTCAAAGTCTTCTCCAGATCCTCCAGCTCAGCATCAACTTTGCCCTTGGTCTCCTCGGCGCTCTTGATGGCCTGCGCCTCGAATGCCTCAATGGCCTTCACTTGTCTTTGCACGTCATACTTCTTGGGCTGGAAGGAGGTGAACTGCTTCTCGAGGTCGTTGACGATGTCCTGGTTCTTCAAGAGGCTGCGGTACTGGGCAAAGTCGACAGTCTGTGGCTGGTCGGAGAGGACTTGGACCTTGCGACGGGCAATATCGTTGCGCTGCTTGAATGCGGCAAGGGATTGCGCAGTGCTGCCTCTGAGGCCGAGCTTGGAGCCCAGATTGGCCCAGTCGATCTTCGTGGAGGCCGAACGCTGTCGTCGCTATGTTAGCTGCTAGTCACCACATCATCCTCTCCGCAGAAAAAGCGTGGTGCTCGGCCGTTGGCGGGAGCTGCGCACATCTGGGGTGCGCAATCGGGAACTGGGACCAGCCTTGACAGACTTCGTACATACCGTAGCCGCCATTGTGAGGATGTGATGGTGTCGGGTGGATTAGAGTGCTGAGTGTAGTTGCCGTGAGGTGCAATGCTCGAAAGCGCTCCCGCGGTTATACCCGCTCAACGGTCTGTGCACAAAGGGCGGTACCTCAAATCTCGGAAGCCCCTAGGACTTCCTATTACGTTAGAAGTGTAGGAAGTTATTGTACGGACTTATAAAGGGTGTCTCAAAAGCAGACTGTGTATTATATATATCTATCTAGAATAGACGAGTATTACTATTTAAGAGGCTATAAGTAACTAATCAGTTACTTAATTCTTAGCGTACGTAGCCTTAAGTTTTAATAATAGGCTATTACCTATATATATGCTTAGATCGCGATACACCCCCTTAGCTTGTACGCTAGAGTAAATAAGCTAATCTTATATAATCGCGTATACCCTAACGTACTTTACTACCGAGCGGGCTACTTTTGCTAAGAACTGTACCACTTCTATAGATACAGCTATACAACCACTATTACAGCGTATATTGTCTTCAAACGAGGCCAAACTAACCTTAGCTATCTAGGCTACGAAACGCGACGCGATAATTACGAATCGACTTACTATAAAGGTATACGACGCGTCTCGAACTATACTAGGGTATCGATTGAATAGACGACCTCCTCGGGGTGACTACGAGCCTAATTCGAAGAAGCTTATAGAGCTAGAAGAGAGGGTGATACTTAAGTATATACTCGAGCTAGATCTTAGAGGTTTCCCGCTATTAAAGGCTAGTATACGAGTAATAGCCGATTCATTACTATAAGAGAAGGGTCTTAAGCCCGCTAGTCTCAATTAGACAGACAGGTTCATTAGGCGGTATCGTGAGCTAAAGGTTCGTATAACACGTAGATACGATCGTTAGCGAGCCCTAATAGAAGATCTAGACGTTATCGAGAGGTAGTTCTTACTTATACGTAATATAAAGGAGAAGTATAGTATCCTTGACTAGGACACCCACAACTTCGACGAGACAGGGTTTATAATAGGTGTCATTACGTCTTAGAGCGTCGTTACGGGTTTAGAAAGGCGTAGTAGAAAGAGAAAGGTCGTTTAATAGGGTAATAGAGAATAGGTAATAGTGATTAAGACTATCTATATAGACGGAATAGTTCTCCTACCCTACGTTATCCTTATAGGTAAACAGCATATTAGTACCTAGTACTAAGACGGCAACTTAGGTCTAGACTAGACAATCGGGCTAATAGAGAACGGCTAGACTAATAATAAGTTCGGTATACGGTAGCTAGAGCATTTCTAGAAATATACTATAGCTCGTACGACTAGGGTATAGAGACTGCTTATTATCGATAGCTACGAGAGCTATAACTCGAAGGCATTCTAGAATCTATATAAGGAATACAAGATCTTGGCCCTATATATACTATCGTACGCCTCGTACTTACTCTAGCTATTAGATATAGGTTACTATTTGCCTTTGAAGAAGGTATACGGTACTAAGCTCTCGGGCTTAGTACGCTAGCGTATTACTTATATCGATAAAGTAGAGTTCCTACGCGCCTTCCGGGCAGCCTATAACGCTATATTTAGACAGGAGAACATCCTATCGAGCTTTAGAGGCGCTAGTTTGGTTCTATTCAATCTATAGGTAGTGATAGATAAGCTTAATATTAAGCTACGTACGCTAACCCCTCTAGCTCCGGACTCTACCCCTTAGGAGTCGAAGACACTACGAACTACAAGAGAATTCGACTCTTAATCGATACTAGTAACGAATAAAATGCGTGCCCGGGCAGGTTCATCGCTAAACTCGTTATAGGAAGGGGTGTATTAGCTTATAAAAGGGAGTAGAGAGATAGCGTATTAGATAGCTCTTATACGAAGCGAGATTAGTAAGCTACGTAAGTCTAACGAGGCCCTTATATAGCGAAAAGCACGAAAGCGCAAGTATATTTAGTCTAGAGGGTCTCTAACCTTCGATAAGGCGTTGTAATTAATACCTCTAGAGGATACTAGGAGGTAGGAAGTGAGTAGAGAGTTGCTAGATAGTATTCGGCTAGTACTAAGGTGTTATGTCTCGTTCTAGGGCTAGTCTTAAAAGGGAGATTAGTCAAGTCACGTAGCGGTATTCTTTAGAGAGGCTGAAGTAAGCTAAGCGAAGATAAATGATTGAGATAAAGGTCGTATTCTAATTAGTAAGATAGTAACATAAGTTAAACGCCTCGAAGCTATAAGGGCATCTCGTCGTTCCTAAATATAAAGGAGATTCGCGAACTCCTCTAAGCAGTCTGATTAGTCTAAGCATAAGCAGTCTAATTAGTCTAAGCATAAGTAGTCTAAGCACTCGTTATCTAAGCGCTTAGGCAGGATTCTATATAACTAGGTCACGGGAGCGTAGGGCTAATAAACGGCGGGCCCGGGATCATTCCGTAACACTATCCCCCTCCTAGTCTAGCTTCGTCCCGAAGCTATATAAGTAGTAGCCTTCTCTTTCGTGCCCGTTAGGTAACGATGACTTCTTCTTCCTATAAACGTCGCTAACGCCTCGTCCTAGACACTAAAACTTCTAGAATTGAGATAGCGCCGTGTTTGAACTATTAGAAGGCTAGGTCCTTAGGGGCCGTAGTGAAATATATCGTAGGGTCGCGGTCGGGAAAGTATTCGGCGTATATCCGTAAAGGTTACAAAGACTACGACGTACGGTTGTCCCGTCCGGAGTAGGAGCGTCTACGTGATTCTCGTAATAAGCTTCGTCTTAAGCTTAAACAAATTAAGGAGGAGGAAGTACGGCTAAAGATACGTAAAATCCGTCTCCGAAAACAACTACGGCTGGCCGAGCGTCGTACCGACGACGCTATAGCTAAAGAACTAGACGACCTAGAGGCAGAGGAGGTGCGGGAAGAGATGTCGCGCCTAGAACAGTCGTCCGGCGTAGAGGCTTCTTCCTCGTTAGTTCCGTTTCTCGACGTCCTAGAGATACCGGTAAATAACTAGGCGGCTATCTCGGACGTTGCTCCCTAGGAGGGCTTCTTAGATATAGAGGTCTTATCTAGCTCGTAACGGTACGTCCCCTTCGTTCTCGTAGTATTCTTGTAGCTTCTACTAATAGTTACGTAGGTTCTTCTTATGTTCCTAGGTATTTTCCGAATCGTCGTATCCTTTCTACCTAACGAGGTATCGCCGACCTTGTCTATCTAGTATTCTCTCGACTTCGAACTCGTTTTCTTCTTCGGCCTAGTAGTAAAATGTTTCTTAGCACGGTGTCCGGGGGTCCGCTAGTTCTAGTATAGATATATAGAATACTAGGTAGATCTTAGCGTCCTTTAGTAGTCGTAGTCGGTAGTTAACTAGTCCTCGAGGTTCTTTAACGAGAAATGGTCCGACTTTTATATAGTCTAGCTTTTTGGTCTTCCTTCGCGTCCTAAGGTTTTTTGTAAGAAGGTAGACCTTATCCCCCCTCTATAGCTAAGGTGCTATTTATCGTTTCTTACGGGATACCGAGAGCTTGTTTTGATTACTCCCGATTGTTCTTATAATGTTTTTATGTATCTTCTTTAGGCTCTGTGTAGTAGCAATAGCTTTGTCGGCCTGTAGGTACGTCCCTTCTTCGCTAAATAGGGTAGGGTGCCTCCCGTAGTTTGCGTAGAATAGTAACTCCCTTATAGTCTCGGATTAGTAATTGTTGAGTACAATTTGCGCTATAGGTAGGAGTAATACCTAATTGTCCTACGCATAGTTGATGTAGTGTCGGAGGTATTATTCTAGCGTTTGGTTCGCTCTCTCCGTCTGTCTATCTATCTATAGGTAGTATACGGTCGATAACTTATACTTAATTCCGATCGTAGCAACTAGTGTCTTCTAGTAGTTTGATAGGAATAGCTTGTCTCTGTCTATAATAAAGACCTTTAGAAAGCCGTAGTATCGTACTAGTTAGTCTAGTACGAGGTATCCGAGCTATTCTACTCTATATGCCTCGGAGGTAGGGATGAAGTGTGTATATTTAGTAAGCCGGTCGACTATTACTAGTATTATGTCGTATCGTTGTGACGTGACCTTGTCCTATGACGTTAGTAGCTTAGTAATAAAGTCTATCGTGACTTCCTCCTAAGGCTATATTAGTGGCTCCCTAAACTATATCTCTCTATACTTAGCGTATCGAGAAGCCTTATTAGTCTAGTAGTCTATACATCTCTTAATGTATTATAGTACCTTCTATCGCATCTATAGGAATACGAAGCTTCGTTATATAAGGTCGATTATCTTGTTTGCTCTAGGGTGTCCGTATATAGGATCGTCGTAATGTTGTCGTATATATTCCCGCTCGCGATTAGGTAGTACCTAATATTTACCGTATACTATTAGGAATTGTTCTTCCGTGTCCTAAAGGACTTACACTATATTGTTGAACTCTAGTGTGTTAGCGCTAAGACTTCCGTCGGGGTTGGTCTTTAATACCTTCTACTATACTAGTTCCTTTCCTTCTATATAGTCGCTTCTTCGGCTTAGTACGTCGGCCCTACCGTTATCTTTTCCGGGTATATAGCGGATTTGGTCGACGACGAGAATCACCTGTACGTGGTGTCGGCTACGAACCTCTCGTCTAGCTACGAGAGAGCCAAGTATTCTCACGCTGGAGCGTCGTGGGCGCGACGGGCGCGTAGCGTAGGCGAAGCCGCGGCGAACAGAGGACTACCAGCAAAACGGGTATGAAAACCATCCGACGAGCGTGTACTCGTCTCGGGAGCGAGTCCCTCTTCTTTCTACGTGTAAGAAGGGCGCGGAACCGTGGCCTATACGCTCGACAGGACACCTCTGGTATGAGTGCAGAATTTTCACCTCCGGAGACCGCAAACCGAGCGGGCTAAGCGACGAACATTGGACGAGCGGACTACAGAACAACAACTGAGCGGACTATGCAACGGCGTCGAGCGGACTACGAAACAATCTGGTGTTTGCCAGCGGGCAATGCGGTGGGTAGGTGGACACGCGACGAAGCCTGTAAGGGCCTGTTGAACACCCGGTATGGGAACGAGGGTTTTGCCTGAGGCACTGCCTGTCCCGCTACACAACGCACCTAGTCTGACATGGTAGATTGCGACGAGGAAAAGACGATAGCCTAAGCAAGGAAAAGACGGCTGTTAGGACGGGGAAAAGACGTACAATGCAAGTGGATTAGTTCTGTGATCGGGGAGGATCGAGGGCAGGGTGATAACGAACTTCATATTGGTTAGTAGGTGGAAACGCAAGGAGTACGCTGCCCGGCGTGGTGTGTGCCCCGAGCAAACCTGCGAGGCATGGACGGCCGCTTTCTAGAGATAGGCTGCGGTAACGCGAAGGGCGTCAAAACCTGGGGCGTGGTGTACACTGGCAGCGACGGCTGACACTGTCTGTACAGCCCGAGAGGACGGATGCGCATGTCGGTCAATAGAGAGCACTAAAGGGCTTAGGCCTATGGAGGTGGATATTGGCTTAAGGAGCAAACAGGGAGGGAGGGCGTAGAGGGAAGCTTTTGCTCCGGGCTAACCTCTCGAAACGAGGCTACACGGTGGTGCTAGATGAGTGGGAAAGCGCGGTTAAGACTTGTCACCTTATCTCGTAGCTAGCTTGCTAAATACGATTCCTTCCTTGCCCTGGACATGGATTGGGCGGTTAGCCCTAACACAGTAACAGGAGTCATAAGTAAGCTAAAGGGACGAAAAGCCCCAGGCCCAGACAGGATACCAAACGTACTGCTAAAAGAGTGTAGAGAAGAGATCGCGCCGAGCCTTGCAAACCTATTTACCGCGTGCCTACGGCTAGGGTATCACCCGAAGCCGTACAGAGAGTCTATGACAGTAGTGCTACGCAAGCCACAGAAGGAAGACTATACTCAGCCCAAGTCGTACAGACCAATAGCACTTCTAAATACGATAGGGAAGGTCCTAGAAAAGATAGTAGCCCAGAGACTTACGCAGCTTGCCGAGGACAACCACGTACTCCCAGCAACACAGATGGGGGGAAGAAGCCAGCGATCGACACTAACAGCAATGGAGCTAATTACGGAGCAAATCCAGACCCTCTGGCACTACGGCAGGAACCGAGCGGCGTCCTTACTATCCCTCGACATCGCAGGGGCCTTCGACAACGTCTCACACCAAAGGCTAATACATATCCTACAGCAGAAAGGCATCCCCCAGTGGGCAACGTCGTTCGTCTTCTCCTTTCTCCAGGAACGGACGACATACCTAGTCCTAGGAAGGTACACGTCCGACCCGGTGAAGGCAGAGACTGGAATACCTCAGGGATCTACTCTCTCCCCTATCCTGTTTCTAATATTTATGTCGGATCTAATCCCCCTACTCACCTCTCCGCAAACCTCAGCATCGGGGTTCGTAGACGATACAAACATCCTAGCCTGGTCAGACTCGACAGAAGAGAACTGTCGCCTCCTTGAAGATAGGCACAAGAAATGCGAGGAGTGGGCAAAGAAGCATGGTGCCCGGTTCGCCCCTGAAAAGTACCAACTTATACACTTCAGTAAAGCGAGAACACACCATAATATGAAGGCGGCGGTAAGAATCCAAGGCTACGAGACCAAGCCATCAGCGGAGCTACGAGTAGTAGGGATCTGGCTCGACCCGAAGCTAAGCTGGAATGTACAGATTAAGAAAGCCCAGAGTCGAGCGCAAGTCAATGAAGCCTCGATAAAGAGGCTTACGGCATCTACATGGGGAGCAACATTCGACAAGGCAAGAGTAATGTATAAGGCGATCGTCAGACCAGCTATGTTGTACGGGGCACAGATTTGGGGAACAGGAGGCGCAGGCAAGCCGATCCCGAAACGGATAGAGCAACCCCTAAACAGGACACAGGCAGGCAACCTACGTAGGGTACTAGGCGCATACAAGACAACGTCAACAAGCACGGTAGAAATGGAGACAGGAATACCACCAATCGGCCAGTACATCCGGGGAATGAGAATTCAATACGCGGCAAAGACGACAGGTTACCTAGCACAAACCACGATCCAGGAGGCAAAGAATAAGATAGAAAGCCGCTACCGGAGAGGGGCAGGATATAGGACAAGCCAAAAAGAGGATGACCTTACGACCTTTACGGCCGTACAGACAAGCACCGAATGGCTAGCACGAAAGGAGGAGGAGCGTAGGACTCGCCAGGCCGGCGGGAGCAAGGCTAAGACCCAAAACCTAGCGGAACAGATAGCGAGCTGCCTATGGGAGCAGGACTGGAAAAGGAAGCCCCCTAAGACAACAGGCCCGATAGCGCTCCGAGCCTTCCAGAGACACAATTACCAGCTATATAGGGACCTGACAAGGGCCGAAGCAAGCATAGCGATCCAAATCAGGTCCGAACACATTGGATTAAGGGCCTACCTGTTCAGAAGACGCGCACTAGACATCTATAGCCCAGCCTGCCAGTGTGGCTACCCATCGCAAAACCCAGAACATATGCTACTACGATGCCCGCAGTGGGCGAGAGGCAGGGGAAATTGGAGGCACCAAGCGGGAAGGAGAGACTACAAGTCAATTATTAGGGACAAAGGCAACATTCGCCGAATCTCTCGGTGGATACTACAGCAGGGATACCTCCAGCAGTTTAGCCTCGCGAGCGAGACGGAGGAGTGGATAGACAAGAGGCGGAAGCGAGGGGGGTTGCAGATAGGGTAGTCATCAGGGCAGGCCCATGACACTAGCGTACCCCTAACAAGGGAAATTTAAGACGACAACGAGGAGGAAAAGACAGGCGGGAAGGAGGAGGGGTTTTCACCAACACGGTTTCCCCTCTATATATACAAAAACAAGATAGCATAGCTGCATAGGCCAAAGGGCACTACAACAGCTTAATGAAATATCTATCTATCTATCTATATAGCGGATTTCGAACTTGTACTAACCGAGTAGTTCCGATTAGCGGGACTGTCTTCTTATTAGCATCTTAGTCGTAGTGAAGTAAGTGAGATTCTTGTGATCAGAAAGAATCGTTAGCTTAGGTGCTCCTTCCGTATATACTCTCTAGTACTATATTGTAGCGACAATAGCGAGAAGTTCCTTATTATAGATGTCGTAGTTTTGTTCCGCGGGTGTCATTTTTCTTAAATAGTAGGCCACTAGGTGTCGTCTCCTATCATACTCTTATATAAGGTATACTCCTATAGCTATATCCGATACGTCTGTCTCGATTTGGACTTCTTTCGTACCGTTAAATAGTCGAAGCGTTAGTACTAAGGCGTATTGCTCTTTTAGTAGCTCGAATGCCTATTGTTCTTTGTTGCCCTAGGTCCACCTAGTATCCTTCCTTATTAGGGCTGTTATAGCTACTACGGTCTTAGAGTAGTCCTTAATAAACTTGCGATTATAGTTTGCTAGTCCTAGGAACGATTATACGTCCTTAACGTTTGCCGGCGTCGGCCATTCCCTAATAGATTATGTCTTTGCTAGATCGATCTAGATTCCTATTATACTAATAATGAATCCGAGGAACTTGACTTGTTTCTTATAGAACTCGTATTTCTCTAGTACCGTCTTGAACCCTAACTTCGTAAGTCGTTCGAAAACGTCTTAGACTTAGGCGATGTGTTTCTGAAGTGATCCTTTCGTATAGACCAAGATGTTATCTATATAAGCGATAACATAGACGTCGAGAAGATCTCGTAGCGTCTCGTTAACGAGGTCCTAGCAGGATGCTAGTATGTTAGTCAATCCTATAGGTATAACTAAGAATTCGTAGAGTCTATATCTTGTCCTAAATACGGTTTTCTATTCTTCTCCTTCCGCTATACGGATAGTATAGAATGCGTCTCGTAGGTCGATCTTTATATACTAGTCTAATCCGGTAAGTCTGTCTTATACTTCTTCGATGTTCGGTAGTAGGTATCGGTTCTTAATAGTAATCTCGTTCAACTTTCGGTAATCTTAGACGAGTCGTAGTTTCCCGTTCGGTTTCGGAACAAATATATATAGAGCTCCCGCGCTCGAGGTAGATCGTCGTATCTATCCTTTAGCGAGTTTCTCCTTTAGCTATTATCGTAGGGTTTCTAGCTCTTTCTCGGACATTTAGTATAGGGGTCCCTATAGAGGCTCTTTCCCTAGCTAAATGTTTATCTTATAGTCCTATAGGTAGTGTTTAGGAAGTGCGTCTCTGCCTTTTTCCTCTTCAAAGAGCCTCTTCTACTTAAGGTACTCCTTAGGAATACGCGGTTCTAATATGCCGGCATCCTTCGATAGTACGTTACTTCTATCATTTCTAGTGACTTTGTGATCCGGCGGCCCTACGCTAGTATCTGTCCCGGTCGAAGGTGGTTCTTAGTTCCTTCTATTCGGCGTAAGCTCGAATACGTTAAGCTGTTTCCTTACCTTATCTACCGCCTCTCGCTATCGACGCGTAGGTTTAATACCGATAACGTAGTTATATTACTTAAATATAAGTACTCCTCTTCTCTAGTCGATGACTAGGTTATGCTTTCTTAACTAAGGCATACCTAGTACTATATCATAACTAGCTATATTAGTAATATCTAAGGTAATATTCTCGTAGTGCTATTAGATAGCTAGTGGTAATAGTGTCGTCTCCTATTCTACGCTAGGTAACGATAACCCGTCTACCGTAATTAACTCGTAACCCTATTTCTTCTTTAGGGTAGCTAACCCGTTTCTTCTTATAAAAGACTCGGAGATGAAATTCCCCGCTACTCTAGAGTCGATCATAACACTAGTTCTATATCCGTTAACGATTACTTATGTTTAGAAAACTATGTTTAATGTTGATACCTAAGCTTAAGTGTTATATAACTCCCTTTAGTTACTTATTCCTTAAGAGTCGATCCTTTTCCTGAATAGTATACGGTTCGCTATACTTCGTGCCTAGCGGCTTCGGCTAGAACCTATAGCCCGTTGCCTTATATCTATACTTATAGTCTATTACGTTCCTAGATCTTCTACGATTCCGAGTAGAGAGCCCGTACGTACTATACTGCTTATCGTAGTTCGTTTAAGACGAATGTTCCTAATAGCGTAAGGTATCTAGTACCCGTTATCTTGCTTCCTATAGGTGGTCGTTCCGTGACCGCGTATACTAGATTCTCGGTCGTAGTTATAGTTAGGTAGCCCTAGACTATGCCTCTTATCGTATCGAGTGTTTTGTCGAACTCGATAGGGTATAGGTGTCTTTTCCCCGAAATCTTTAGTAGGAATTCTTTATGCCTTCGTTATAGGTAGATAATAAGTTAATATATCTTCCTCGGTATATCTATCGTAAAGGTGAAGGTTTTTTGTTCGTCGTCTAATTCACTCTCTCCCTCCTCGGACGAGTCCTCGCCCGACTTATCCGGATCCTATTCCTCGGAGATAGCGCCTAGGGCGGTGTCTTCTTGTGCCTACGGAGGTGGAGACTACTCTCCGTTCTATCCCGGGTCCTAGTTCTCCTTGTCTTCGTCGTCGAAATAGGATTCGTCTATATCCACTTCTTAGAGTCTAGCGTCTTACCTATATTCTCCTCCTAGGGTACCGCGCGGCTACTACGGCTAGTATCCTACGCCTTCCTTAGCGAAGTAGTGGGTCTGGCACGAGTCCTAGTAATAGAAACGCTAATGAAGGCTTCCGTGACCGTATCGAGATTCTCTTTCGACTTTATAGTTAACTCCTCGTGCTATTATACTAAACAATCTTTCTTTCTTTTCTTCTATAGCGATAGTACTCGTAAGGGTCCACTATCGTTCGTACAGTTAGTCGTAGAATCCCTTATATAGTAACTTAAGTCCCTATATATAGGCTTCTTCTACGACCTCGTCGAGGGATATAATTGCTTCGTCTATATAGGACAAGACTTCCTTCCTCCGTTATTTCACGTTAGTAGTCTTGATCTGTCGGAGATCCTCTTCGAGAGCTAGTTATACCTAAAGTACCTTCTACGTAATGTCGTCCTCGGATTGTTAGTTATTCGGTAGTATCGGACGCTATTCCTAAGCGTAGTAACCTCCTCGCCCTAGCGAGGGGTCTAGAAGAGGCGTCGCGACCCGGTCGCTATCCTTCTTCTCCGTTCTCTAGGTATAGTTGAATTGTCGGGGTCTAACGCTGCTCCTAGATTTACCTACCGTAGGTTATATTATATTGAATTGCTCGCGGCGTACTATGTTCTTACCGCGGCAATCCCTTACTATATAGCCTTCCTTACTATATATATAGCACGTTAGTTTTCCTTTGCCTTTAAAGGGTTTTCCGTTGCCCTTTCCTTTATCGATCCTCCTTCCTCGTTAGGTAGCGTCTAGTTCTATTAGCTACGGTCTATAGTAGGGCTGGCTTTATCGTAGGAAACCTCCCTTCGTAACATACCCTCTAGTATTCTTACGGTCGGGGATAAATCCTACTATACCTCCTACTTTAGAGTCGTATCGTTTTTCCTAGTATCGTTCCTAGAGCTAGTTATCGATGTCGATCGATGCCTTTATTAGCTCTTCGAGGTTAGCGATCCGTCCCCCGTATCTTATAAGCTCGTCCTTAACCGAGTCCTTAAGGCTACGCCGGAACATAGTTATTAGCGCCGTCTAGTCCTATCCGGTGATCTGTCCGTATTCCTCGAACTTAGCCGTATACTCTAAAGTAGAGCTCCTCTACTTTAGGTGTTAAATGATACGTACGGCCTATTATACTTCGTTCGAGGTTCTAAAGATAGACTTCATCTTGTCCTTAAAAAGGGTATAGTTCCTAAACATCCCGGTAGGGTCTTATCGTCCTATACTATCGAGGTATTCCTTAAGGTAGGGTTTGATCTAGTTCTACGCACTTCCGCGAAGGAACGTAATAGCGAAGATAGTTCTCTTATCGGAGTCGACTAGGTTAAATATAAGGTACATGTCTATCTAATTGACCTAATCGTCGTACTTAGCTCTATCGCTATAGAAGAGATCTAGCTTAGTAGCCTTGACGTCTTTCTTCCTTAGGATATCGTCTTCGTTATTAGACTTATCGTCCTTCGTAGTAGTCTATCGTAGTAGCGTACGGCGGATACTTCCTACTTCGCTAGGGGCGGGTGTTCCCCTACTAGCTACTTAAGTAGCGCTTATCCTAAGGGCGTTTAAAGTGTTATATCTCGTTCTAGGGCTAGTCTCAAAAGGGAGATTAGTCAAGTCACGTGGCGGTATTCTTTAGAGAGGCTGAAGCAAGCTAAGCGAAGATGAATAATTAAGATAAAGGTCGTATTCTAATTAGTGAGATAGTAATATAAGTTGAACGCCTCGAAGCTATAAGGGCATCTCGTCGTTCCTAAATATAAAGGAGATTCGTAAACTCCTCTAAGTAGTCTAATTAGTCTAAGCATAAGCAGTCTAATCAGTCTGAGCATAAGTAGTCTAAGCACTCGTTATCTAAGCGCTTAGGTAGGATTCTATATAACTAGGTCACGGGAGCGTAGGGCTAATAAACGGCGGGCCCGGGATCATTCCGTAACACTAGGCTACGACGCTATAAGTAATATAGCGAGTCGGGGTATAACGTACGTACCTATTAAGTAGACTTGCTAGATAGCGAAGAATCTAAAGAGGAATTGTCCTCCTAGTAACGATTCTATAGAATGTCGTCGTATTAAGATACCGTCGTAATTAAAGTAGAAGTAGTACAGTTCTTAGCAAAAGTAGCCCGCTTAGTAGTATAGCCCGCTCGGTAGTAAAGCACGTTATTATAACTACCCTCTATACCTATAACGTGCTTTACTACCGAGCGGGCTATACTACCGAGCGGGCTACTTTTGCTAAGAACTGTACCACTTCTATAGGTATAGCTATATAACTACTATTATAGCGTATATTGTCTTTAAACGAGGCTAAACTGACCTTAGCTGTCTAGGCTACGAAACGCGACGCGATAATTACGAATCGACTTGCTATAAAGGTATACGACGCGTCTCGAACTATACTAGGGTATTGATTGAATAGACGACCTCCTCGGGGTGACTACGAGCCTAATTCGAAGAAGCTTATAGAGCTAGAAGAGAGGGTGATACTTAAGTATATACTCGAGCTAGATCTTAGAGGTTTCCCGCTGTTAAAGGCTAGTATACGAGTAATAGCCGATTCATTACTATAAGAGAAGGGTCTTAAGCCTGCTAGTCTTAATTAGATAGACAGGTTTATTAGGCGGCATCGTGAGCTAAAGGTTCGTATAACACGTAGATACGATCGTTAGCGAGCCCTAATAGAAGATCTAGACATTATCGAGAGGTAGTTCTTACTTATACGTAATATAAAGGAGAAGTATAGTATCCTTAACTAGGACACCTATAACTTCGACGAGACAGGGTTTATAATAGGTGTCATTACGTCTTAGAGCGTCGTTACGGGTTTAGAAAGGCGTAGTAGAAAGAGGAAGGTCGTTTAATAGGGTAATAGAGAGGGAGTAGAGAGATAGCGTATTAGATAGCTCTTATACGAAGCGAGATTAGTAAGCTACGGAAGTCTAACGAGGCCCTTATATAGCGAAAAGCACGAAAGCGCAAGTATATTTAGTCTAGAGGGTCTCTAACCTTCAATAAGGCGTTGCAATTAATACCTCTAGAGGATACTAGGAGGTAGGAAGTGAGTAGAGAGTTACTAGATAGTATTCGGCTAGTACTAAGGCTACGACGCTATAAGTAATATAGCGAGTCGGGGCATAACGTACGTAACTATCAAGTAGACTCGCTAGATAGCGAAGAATCTAAAGAGGAATTGTCCTCCTAGTAACGATTCTATAGGATGTCGTCGTATTAAGATACCGTCGTAATTAAAGTAGAAGTAGTATAGTTCTTAGTAAAAGTAGCCCGCTCGGTAGTATAGCCCGCTCGGTAGTAAAGCACGTTAGTAGTAATATAAGATCCTTAGTATTACTACTACTATAGTAAGAGTAAGTTAGCTATTTTAAGTAAAATAAGCTAAGGTAAGGTAAGACAAGCTTTATATACTTTCTTTATTCCTCTATATCTTACTACTACTACTATTATTACCTATATAATAAGGTATAGATTATATTACTATTAGTAGTAAGATAGCTTAGGTAATAGTCCCGTTATAGAGACTTTCACTTAAGCGTATAGTTATCTTACTTACCGGTAAATATTAGAGGTCCTAAGTTTAATCTAGAAGTATCCTCTAGTCCTAAAGGTCTAGATATAGTAGCGTCCGGCGGTAGACCTTTTTTTATTACTATAAGGCTATATAGAGATAGCGCTTTAGGTAGCTCGATAGGTAGCTTCGGCTTATTCGGATATTAGGCGTAGAACTTAGCTAGTATCTCTTTGTACCTAGGTATTTATTACGGCTACGTAAGCGGCCCGCTTAGACCCGCGCTACCGGCTTACCTAAATAGGCAAAAGATGAGGTCGTAAAGCTCGTAAGCTTTATACTAGCGGAGCCTTATCTAGGCTTACTTCGGATAATAGACTACCCTAAGTACCGCCGTAATAGTATTAGATTATCCTATCGGTATATCTATTATTTACTACTCTTATAAAGTATAGTATACTATCCTTACTTATTCTTATACTTTACTACTACGTCGAGTACCTTATCTAGTTCCTACTCTTACGTAAGTCCGTCGTATCGGGCGATTTCGATCGGCGGAGGTAGTAGTATACGCTAACCGGGTATCGGGTCGTCCGAGTCGCGTATAAGGAGGCTAGAGTAAAACATATTATTGTTACCGTACCGGCGTACATTTACTTAAACCCGCGGGTACGTACCTAGACCTCGCGCCCGCTAACTAATCTAACTAGCGGCTTAGCGCCCGTATATAACTCTCGCGCCCTCCGCGCCTCCCTTAGATAGAACATCTATTCGACTTATACCTTACCCGACTACGTACTTATACCTACTTATAACACTTCGAATAGATTATTACTAACGTATAGAGAGATATAAGAAGCTATATTCGGGAGATTATAGAGAAACCGCGATAGTATACGAGGAAGTCCTAAGATTAGGTATCGTACTCGCTAAGTCGTACCTTAAAGTAGATTATAGCTAATATAGTAATAATAGCGAGATAGACCGGTACCGGCGTACTAGGCGTAAGTATAGAGAATACTAATAGACGCGTTCATTGCGCGTCCCTTAAGAGATTATCCTTCTTTACCCTACTATCCGATCTACCCGATAACGATAGCGCGAACCCGGCAATATAGACTTAAGGACGTAAAGAGGATATCGTAAATAGGCTCCTCGACGAGAATAACTAGTACCGTAAGTAGTATAGGAAGGTGTTCGACTAACTTAAGGCGATTAAGGAAGAGGAGGTCGAGATAGAGCTAAATTTAGCTAACCTATATAGGGCGGAGTTTATTAAGGATAAGATAGAAGATAAGGGTACTAAGGTACCGAGGAAGAGGAGGGTTACTATCGATAACTTCTAGGAAGCCTTCGACTCGTTAAACGGGTTAAATATAGACAAGTTTAAGAAGACGGTTAATAACTATCCCTAGTAGATCTATAAGGTCCTCTATAATATCGAGTCCGATTACCGACGTACGTATAAACTTAATACTACGCTCGATATAGCTAACCGTATTAACCTCCGTAAGGCGTAAGATACTAAGGACTAGATAGACCGACTTAAGGATATAATCGATACGGAATAGGCGACTAGATAGTCCCTAGAAGAGGAGGTTACGCGACTAAAGGAGGAGCTTGCTAAGCGCGATAATACTATCGTTATCGACCTAGACGAGCTTACGAGGGCCTAAGATATAAAGAAGGTATATCGTACGTAGTATAAAGTAGCGGAGAATAAGCTAGTAGAGACCGAGACTAAGCTCGTAGTAGCCGAGAAGCGTATTACGGAGCTTAAGAAGTAAGAGATAGACCGTAGCCAGTCTAAGGAAAAGTAAGACCTACTACCTTAGCGAACCGAGTCTAAAGAGTTACTAGAGTATCGGCAAAATAGAGGTAAACCTAATAAGAAGAAGTCGGACCCGGATTTATCGGACTTATTAGACGACGAGGACGACGGTAATAAGGGCCGTAAGAATAGCCGTAAGGACGGTAGTTATAAGGGTAGAAAGAATCGCCCGAGTACCGACTTAGATAGTAACCCTATCTCCGTATACACGACTTACGACGCCGATATAACTACTAGCATTAAGTCCTCTAACGAGCTAAAGGCCCCTATTAAGTTCAATCTAAAGAGCGACGATATTAAGTTCTAAGAGTAGTAGCGTACTACTAAAGCTAAGCTCTAAGCCTCGAAGTACCGTACTATAAAGGACTCCCTTTAGAACGTCTAGAGCTAGTTAAAGAACGGTATATAGACCTATATCGACTTAAAGATCCCTAGTCTTACTAAGTCTACGGAAGGCACGACTACTTAGTACGCTTCTATAGATAAGATAATAGAAGATCTAGCCCGGCGCTACGGTACCTATAATGCCTATACTAATGCTATAACTAAGCTTAATAGTCTAAAGTAGGGTGATAAGGAGAAGTTTAGTAACTTCTACCTATCCTTCTATAAGAACGCCGATATTGTTAACCTTAATAACGGCGCGAAGGAAAAGAAACTCGAGAAGGACTTCCTACTCCGTAAGTTAAACTCGCGCTACGACAACCGTATTATAAACGAGGACACGGTCAATATGACCCTTAAGCAAGTTGTGTCTACGCTATATAACTACGAGGACAAGTTTAAGGCGTTCGATCTTAAGTATAGTAAGACCGGTAATAGTAATAAGACCTAAGGTAATAAGAAGACTACTAAGGGCAACGACGATAAGAAGGATATAGCTTCGGGTAGTAGCAATAATAACACTAACCCGAACGCTAAGACTAAGTAGGCTAATCGACCTTAGGCATTTTAGTATATCTAACCTTTAGATACTACTTACGCCTAGGAATATATCGATTAGAATCGGTACTTAAAATACGAATAAGAAGGTTACCGCCGTATCGATACCAATTAGTACCCCCTTCGAGATGTCGCCCGCCGCCTATTTACGCTAGGCTATAACCTAAGTAATAACCGCCGTAACGGTAGTAATAGTAGTAACGCTAATAATACCGGCGGCGTAGGAAACGCCTAGTCTACTCCGTAAGCGTAATACGTAGTAGACCGTACGAGTTAGAGTTACGAGAAAACGAGAAAAAGTATAAACATAAATATAGGCCTCCTAAGGGAGGTAAGGTTTTAAGTATATTAGTATACTTAGAGTGTAGGGTATAGTAGACGCCCTTAGCTAGCGGGACAACCTAAGGAATAGTTAGCTACGAAATCCGCGGTTAAGTACCCCCCGAAGCTTATCTACTACCGCCTTACGAGGGTATAGAGTAGTATAGTAACCTAACTACAAAGCGAACATATTAGCCTCTAGGGGTACCTATTATAGAGGAAGGTTCTAGGATATACAAATACTAGCTACCCCTACGGCTATTACTCCTAGAACGTACGGTACGTACTCCTTGTCTATCCGAGGTAGTCGCTAGGAAGGGGGGAGTAGATAGTAAAGGCGAGGAACCGGACGATTAGGGCACTTCTTAATAACGTTAAGGACCTACGGCGTATTACGAACTAGATACTAGAGAAGGGCTAGCTAGAATAGTACCGCCTAGTAGGAGTAGTATAGGAAGAGAGGATACGACGTAGCGCGACGAGACCGGCTAGGAGCGGGGGCTAACGGGGTAGTAATATAGACTACGTACGTTTAGAGGGAAAGCTAATCTAGATAAAGAGTAGTCGGGGGCGGGAAGGGTTTTTACCTATTCGGGTTTCCCTTTATATATAATAATAGATATATACCTATATAGGCCGGGTTAGGGCCTAGAATAGGGGAATAACAAATCTATCTATCTATATTAGTATACTCCCTACTAGCTATAAACTACTCTATAGATAAACATAATCCGGTAATAGCTTCTTATCTAGTTATACTATATATAGATAGATAGATATTTCATTAAGCTGTTGTAGTGCCCTTTGGCCTATATAGCTATGCTATCTTGTTTTTGTATATATAGAGGGGAAACCGTGTTAGTGAAAACCCCTCCTCCTTCCCGCCTGTCTTTTCCTCCTCGTTGTCGTCTTAAATTTCCCTTGTTAGGGGTACGCTAGTGTCATGGGCCTGCCCTGATGACTACCCTATCTGCAACCCCCCTCGCTTCCGCCTCTTGTCTATCCACTCCTCCGTCTCGCTCGCGAGGCTAAACTGCTGGAGGTATCCCTGCTGTAATATCTACCGAGAGATTCGGCGAATGTTGCCTTTGTCCCTAATAATTGACTTATAGTCTCTCCTTCCCGCTTAGTACCTCCAATTTCCCCTACCTCTCGCCCACTACGGGCATCGTAGTAGCATATGTTCTGGGTTATACTATATATAGTAAATAGAAAGATCCCTACTTAAACCCTTTATAATAATAGTACTAACTCTACGTACTTTAATATCGACTTTACGTAGAAGAATAACCTTAATATAATATAGCTACCTAATCCGTTAGGGCTAATATTAGTAGATAGCCGACCTACTAGTAACCTTATTACTTATAGAACAACGGTATAGATTCAGATCGGTAACTACGTAGAGACTAGGTCTAGCTACTACGTATTACTAGAATACGATATAGTCCTCGGCCGTCCCTAGTATAACGAGCATTAATCTACGTTCTACTATACGTTAGGAACTATAACCCTATTCTTACTATATTGTCGATAGAACTATATACTTAGAACTAAACTAGTATATATATAGTCTATTAACGATAAGGGTATTATACTAAGAGGCGTTCTTTAGACCGAGATACTAGTACTAGAGAGTTCGCGACCTTAAGCTCTATCTAATTACGCTAAACCCTACGTAGAGAATAAAGACGAACCTATAGTAGTATAGGAGACGTATACGACGAAGGTAGTAATACGACATACCGTCGATACCTACGATAAACCGGAACCGTCTTACTACGTCCGCTAGCTACTACCCGCCGATAGGGTTAAAACACTTAAGCGCCTAGCGCGTCGAACGAAGAAAGAACTAAAGGTCGAGACTAAGCCGGAGATCGATATCAAGCCTATTAATATAGAAGTACTTCGGCGTATAAGCCGGAGGAAGGGCTATAAAGTATATATAATATAGATGTTTAACCCGAAAGAAAATCCTAATAAGTAAGTCGCGCGAGACCCGCTATCCGCGTATATACTAAAGGCATTCGGTATAAGAGCGAAGCTAGTACTAGGAGGTAACGTAGCGATATTAGTAGATACTAATACTTAAGAAAATATAGATAGATAGGAGGAGCCCCGGGGTGACTATACCTAGCGGTAACTTAACGCCTCTACTATATTAGCTAACGACTATTAACGTTTTATAAACGGCAAGGACAAAGACTAGGATCCTATCCCTTTGTTACTAGTAGAGTTTAGGGAAATGGCTAGGCTATTTAGCTATAAGGAAGTAGATAAGGTCCTACCGCGACGGCCTAGCGTAGACTATAAGATTAAGCTAAAGAATAGTTAGACACCGCTATTTCGAAAACTATACTCCTTCTCTATACGAGAGAACGAGGTGATTAAGAAGTAGATCGACGACTAACTTAAGAAAGGTTTTATTTAGAGAAGCGTGTTACTAGTAGTAGTACCTATTCTAATAGTCAAAAAGCCGGGTAGAGAGCTACGAGTATACGTAGACTATAGAGCTCTAAACGCGCTTACGACGAAGAGTCGCTACCCGATTCCACTATTTTAAGAGACCTTAGATCGTATTACTAGCGCGTAATAGTTCACTAAACTAGATGTTATCGCTACGTTTAATCGTATCCGTATTATAGTAGAAGACGAGTAGAAAACGGCCTTTACTACTAGATATAGGCAGTTTAAGTACGTATTTATGCCTTTTAGACTATATAATATACTAGGAACGTTTTAGTCATTTATAAACGACACCCTAAGGGAGTTTCTAGATGACTTCGTGTTATATTACTATAATGACGTACTTGTCTTTAGTAAGACAAGAGAAGAGTATGTCTAATATATCCTAAAGGTTCTACGAAAGCTAGATACCGCCGGGCTCTAGTTAGATATTAATAAATGCGAGTTCTTTAGACACGAGATTACTTATCTAGGTGTTATTATCATAAATAAGGGCATTAAGATAGACCTAGCTAAGATTAAATACGTTAAGAATTGGCCTATACCTACGAATATTACCGATATCTTATTGTTTATAGGGTTTACTAACTTCTACCGTAGGTGTATTAAGGATTTCAGTAAGATCTACTTACCTATAACAAAGCTTACGAGGAAGAATATCCTATAGGACTAGTCTCTAGTATATTAATAGGCGTTCGAGGCATTAAAGTAAGTATTTATCGATACGCCTACCTTAAAACACTTCTACCTAGGGCGAGAGACTATTCTAGAAATAGATGCCTTAGATTACGTAATAGTAGTAGTACTCTTATAACGTAACGAGCGAGGAGTATTATATCCTATCGCTTATATATCTAAGAAGATAGATCCCTAGTAATATAACTACGATATCTACGATAAGGAGCTCCTAGCTATTATATAAGCTTTCGAGGAATAGCGACTAGAGCTAACTATTAATAAATACGGTACCGACGATTATAAGAATCTACTAGACCCGGAATCTAAGGACAAGCCGACGCTTATATACTCCGATTATAAGAACCTCGAATAGTTTATAAGTACGAAGTAATTGAACTATAGACAAGCTCGCTAGGCCGAGTTTCTCTCGTAGTTCTTCTTTAAGATCGTCTATAGGCTAGGAGTTCAAGGTACTAAGCTAGATAGCTTAAGCCGACGTTTATAGGACTTACCGAAGCCTAGAGACCTAGATGACCTACGAAACTAATAGTAGTATTAGGCATTACTAGGCCTAGATCGTATTCTAACCCTATTATCTACTAGAGTATTATCGGTATATAATAATGACGTTATAACCCTACTTACGACCGCTATTCAAGGACTCTATACGTAACTAGAGGCTAAGGAAGCCGTTTAATAGCTAGAACGAGATGATCTATATACCTTACTAAGGAAGTACTATATCGATAACCGTTATATAGTCCTAGTCGGAGGTATAATATATATTAAGAATATATATAGTAGTTATAGCCTATTCGTTCCTCCGGAGTTAGAAGACAATCTAGATAAAGGTGAAATCCCGGTACGTACTCGTATCGTATAGGCTTTCTATAACTATATAGTAGCTAGTTACTTAGGGGACGAGAAGACGTATAAATTAGTAGCTCGTAACTATACCTAGCTAGGCATCGTACGATTTATTAAGAGCTATATACGTACCTACCGCGCTTACCGTACGAATAAGAACACTAACATCTAGTACCTAGGGCTATTAAGACCGCTACTAGTACTATTTAGCGCTTAGGAGGATATCTCTATTAACTTCGTAGTTAAACTACCGAAGGGTATAAGCGTAGTCGACGAACAAACGTATAAGAACATTATAACCGTTATATACCGCTTAACTAAGGAGCGATATATTATTCCTATTACCTCGATAATAGTAGAGCATTACGTACTAGTATTCCTTAAGTACGTATTTAGTAGATATAGGCTCCCGAAGTCTATTATCTCGGATCGTAGTACGTAATAGGTTTCCGTATTCTAGCGTAGGATATACGCGCTACTTAGTATTAGTCGAAAGCTATCTTCGTCGTTCTACCTAGAAATAGATAGACAGTCGGAGAACACGAATAAAGTAATAGAATAATACCTACGTATCTTTATTAACTATACCTAGGACGACTAGCTAGATTAGACTCTATTAGCTAAGTTTATAGTAGATAATATAGTGTCTATAATAATAGGCGTCTTACCGTTCTATACTAATACTAGGCGTAATCTAAGGTTCTCTAAGTTCGACTTAGACTTGCCTATACTACTAATACTATATAAATAGCGACTAGACGCCGAGTCCGCGGACAAGTTTACGGCTAAGATATAAGAGATACACTAATACTTACGATAGTAGATAGCCTTAATATAAGTAGTCTAAGCTAAGTACGTAAACTAGACGCGTATACCTATACTACGGTACGCCGAAGGCGACGAAGTATAGGTAAGCACTAAGAACTAGACGATAGAGAGACCTTCTCGTAAGATAGACGTAAAGTAGTCTAGACCGTACGTAATTAAAGGGGTACAACCGGGTAATACTTATAAAGTAGAGCTCCTATCTACTTTAAATATCGATAATCGCTTCTACTTATACCTTCTTATACTAGTTTATCCGCCGGTTATAGGATAGATATAACCCGTACTACTACCGATCCGAATTGTTAACGACTAATAATACGAAGCTAATCCCGCCGAACCCGATTAATAGGAAGTAAAGCAAATTCTAGACTATAAGAAGAGATAGCCGCGAGGACTAATACCGGTAGGAGGTAAATAGCTATATTAGGAATACTTAGTAAAATATATTGGATATAATAAGCTATCCTATAAAGCTACGAACTAGGTTATTAAGACCGCCGCCGCCTCCGTAGCCGACTTTTACTATAACTACCCGAGAGCGACTAAGCTACCTAGTCTTTAACTATCTATAGACTAGATACCGAATAAGAATACTATAGGTATACGTATAGTACGCTAACTAGTATAAGTAGTAATGACTCTAATACCGGTAGAACGAGGCCTCCGGGCTTATAAGAAAGAGAGCGATACGTATAGTCTAATAGATAATAAGGTGTTTACGAAGGTAATAGGAGATATAATAGATACGAAAGATATAAGAGGAGAGGAGATTGCTCCAGAGCGTACTCTAAGAGGGGGGGTAGTATTACCGTACCGGCTTATATTTACTTAAACCCGCGGGTACGTACCTAGACCTCGCGCCCGCTAACTAGTCTAACTAGCGGCTTAGCGCCCGTATATAACTCTCGCGCCCTCCGCGCCTCCCTTAGATAGAACATCTATTCGACTTATACCTTACCCGACTACGTACTTATACCTACTTATAATAGGAGAGGAGAGACTATAAGTTAATTATTAGGGACAAAGACAATATTTACTAAATCTCTCGGTAGATATTATAGTAGTAATACCTCTAGTAGTTTAGCCTAGCTAGTAAGACGGAGGAGTAGATAGATAAGAGGCGGAAGTTAGAGGGGTTATAGATAGGGTAGTTATTAGGGTAGGCCTATAACACTAGCGTACCCTTAATAAGGGAAATCTAAGACGAGAACGAGGGGGAAAAGATAGGCGGGAAGGAGGAGGGGTTTTTACTAATACGGTTTCCCCTCTATATATACAAAAATAAGATAGTATAGCTATATAGGCTAAAGGGCACTATAATAGCTTAATAAAATATCTATCTATCTATATAACTAAGGGCTTACTAGTATTTACTATTAGTCGACGACGAGACTTACCTATACGTAGTATTAGCTACGAACCTCTCATCTTACTATAAGAGAGCTAAGTATTCTTACGCTAGAGCGTCGTAGGCCAAAGCCGCGGCGAATAGAGGACTACTAGTAAAACGGGTATAAAAACTATCCGACGAGCGTGTACTCGTATCGGGAGCGAGTCCCTCTTCTTTCTACGTATAAGAAGGGCGCGGAACCGTAGCCTATATACTCGATAGGACACCTCTAGTATAAGTATAGAATTTTTACCTCCGGAGACCGTAAACCGAGCGGGCTAAGCGACGAATATTAGACGAGCGGACTATAGATTAATAACTAAGCGGACTATACGACGGCGTCGAGCGGACTACAAAACAATCTAGTATTTACTAGCGGGTAATATAGAGGGTAGGTAGACGCGCGACGAAGCCTATAAGGGCCTATTAAGTACCCGGTATAGGAACGAGGGTTTTACCTAAGGTACTACCTATCCCGCTATATAACGTACCTAGTCTAATATAGTAGATTACGACGAGAAAAAGACGATAGCCTAAGCAAGGAAAAGACGGCTATTAGGACGGGGAAAAGACGTATAATATAAGTAGATTAGTTCTATAATCGGGGAGGATCGAGGGTAGGGTAATAAGGAACTTTATATTAGTTAGTAGGTAGAAACGTAAGGAGTACGCTACCCGGCGTAGTGTATACCCCGAGCAAACCTACGAGGTATAGATAGCCGCTTTCTAGAGATAGGCTACGGTAACGCGAAGGGCGTCAAAACCTAGGGCGTAGTATATACTAGTAGCGACGGCTAATACTATCTATATAGCCCGAGAGGATTGATACGTATATCGGTTAATAGAGAGCACTAAAGGGCTTAGGCCTATAGAGGTAGATATTAGCTTAAGGAGTAAATAGGGAGGGAGGGCGTAGAGGGAAGCTTTTGCTCCGGGCTAACCTCTCGAAACGAGGCTATACGGTAGTACTAGATAAGTAGGAAAGCGCGGTTAAGACTTATTACCTTATCTCGTAGCTAGCTTACTAAATACAATTCCTTCCTTATTAGTCTAGACATATCGGGAGCCTTCGACTACGTGTTATACCCGCGGCTACTCTATATCCTAAGGTCGAAAGGACTCCCTAAGTAGCTTGTCAACTTCGTACGGTCCTACCTCTAAAGCCGTAGCACGTCGATCCTAGTCGGCTAGTATAGAAGCCTATTTTAAGTAGTCTATACTAAAATCCCGTAAGGCTTAACGCTAGTACCTATTCTGTTTCTCTTCTTTATAGCGACGCTACTCCTAGCCCTAGAATCCTAGAACACCGCTACGAGCGGCTTCGTAGACGACATAAACATCCTAGCGTAGTCTTCCTCGACTAAGAAGAACTATAGGCTACTAGAAGAGAAGCACAAGATCTACGAGGACTAGGCTAGGAGGTACGGGGCTCGGTTTACCCTAGAAAAGTATAATCTAATATACTTTACGCGCCGGCTACGGTTCTATAATATATAAGCTTCTATCTAGATATAGGGGTATACGACTAACCTAGTAAATTAGCTTAGGATCCTCGGACTATAGGTAGACCCGGCGCTACGGTAGAGGAAGTACGTACCCTCGATACTTCCGTTCCCCCTAGATCGCCGCCTTCCCCCTAGTAATAACCGACGATATATAATATACGTAGTATAGCCTATTTACGCCTATATCGTATACTTAGTATTATTATCACTTCGCTATAAGGAGCATATTAGAATAAGGCTAAGAAAAGGTATTGTTACTACTATCTACTTAGGGCCTATTAGCTTCTACTCTATAGCCCTATATCTACGCGCTATATATACTAGTTTATACTAATCAAGCTGTCGTTACTACTACTAGATATAATAGGCCTATTGTTACTATTACTAATATTAATACTCACCTAGCTATTACTACGACTATTAGAAGTGCTATTACTAGACGATACTATAGTATAGAGGCCTTACCGGCTAAGTCGATAGATATACTATCCGTTACTACTATAACTACTATAATTAGTGTTATTATAGCGTAACCTATCGACGCTATTACTTAGCTAATATTACTTACTATCGATAGTAGTTAGCCTATAATCTTACTCGCTCCTCCTTAGTATATAATCGCTACTACTTACGAGCCTCTATCTTAGCGAGTCGTTAGCGTAGCACATCGACCTTACTTAGCTACTTCGGCGGAGCTAGTTATAAGGACTCCTACCGAAGGTTATAGTACTCGTATCTAGTAGCGTAATAGGTAGGACTATATACTCGATTGTCTCGTTAGTAAGGGTATTACTAAGTACGGCATTAGCTACCCTTATAGCTATAATTAGGTACTGTCTTCTTTAATTAAGTAAGTGATACTCTAGGCTTAAGAATAAAGGTAGTAGTCGTTACTATAGCCGGCTTCGCTCTCTTAATAGTAGCCTTATTCAAGTCGTCTAATTTACGAGTAGTAAGTACTCGCTTCGTCGAATATAACGTTATACTACCTACTATAGGCTTGCGGTTACTAAAGTAGATATTAGGCTGTTACGGGCAGCCCGCGACCCCCTACTATAGCTACGTCGGCCCGGCTAAACCGCGGACCTTCCGTATCGGGTTAGCGCGGCTTAGCTTTACTTTATAACTTCGCCGCGCCTCGCGCTCCTCTTTCGTAGCTTCGTAGAATAATAACTATCTCTCCCGGACCCTATAGTACGCGCGCCCTTATAGTTTGTTATACTAGCCTACCTAGATTACGGATCTAGGTAAGGGACGCGTAATAATAGGAACAGACTTATAGAACTAAAGAATACGCGACTACGAGCGTATAGTAGAATACGGTAAGGCGCTAAGTACGTAGATACCTAGGGAAGTCAACGCCGCGAAGACCTTAGCAATAGCGACAGGTCGCGATAATAACTATACTATAACGAGTTAGTACGACTTATAGACCTAGAATAGTATACTACTACCGGTAAAGCCCTTAGGTAAGTATATATCTCTTTTCCTAGATCTCTTATCTTTTCTATAGCGCTAGACTTAAGATAACGACCGGCGTGTTACGATTAATACCGGCGTCGCTCTTTAGTAGGAGTTAGATATAGTATAGGAGAAGGTACTCGATAGGGAATAGGAAGGCGCTATTAACTTTATAGAACTCTACGAGCTAAAGGAGTACTAGGAGAAGGGTAGCGACGATATACTACCTATTTACTACTCCCTCGACAAAGCCGAACATATCGCCGCTAGCGATTTCTAGAACGTCGACGCGAACGACCTCGCCGAGTTAGTCCGAGACTATCCTAAGACTTTATATAACTTTATCCTACGAGGATTTAATACCGCGTAGACCGCTACCGAGCAAGTCGACGTCTTATAACGTATAAACGCCCTCTAGAACGACTAGTACCGTAACCTCTACGCCGAATACGACCGTATCTATTAGATACTTAGAACCGAGAAGTCCGCCTTATAGAAGATAGTATAGGATCTTAAGAACGTACTAGACCTAGCTAAGATAAAGGAGGTCTAGGACAAGTATAAGTAAGCTAATAATCTATATAAACAATTTTACGATCTTAGCGAAAAGGAGAAGAAGAAGGTATAAGAGACTAAGAAGAAGGCATAAGATACTAAGAGCATAAACTAGGCGTTATAGAAGGAGATTAATGACTTAAAGACTCGACTCTAAGCTATAGAGGACAACACTACTAACGGTAATAGGCGTCGAGGCCGTGGTCCGTTACGCTCGCGCTCTTACCCGCGAGAGACCTCCCCCGAGAAGCTTTAGCGTATATATTATAAAGCCGCTACCGGGGGCGGTAGGGGTAGTAGTAGAGATAACGATAATAATGACGGCCTAGGCCGTAGCGATAAGGACAAGGATCGAGGCCGCGATAATCGCCGCCGTAACTAGCGCTAAGAGACGGTACGTACTAGAGGAGGACGTACTAATCGTATATAGACACCGCTAGTAGACCTTGCCGAGCGTCTTATTAATATCGACCGTACCTTAGAACGTAGTATAGAGATCGGTAAGGGAGTACTAGATCCTAAGAAGTTTAAGAACGATACCGACCTATCGTTCGATAGTTAGTATATAAGTATCCTACTAAAGCTTATAGTAGCGACCTTCCGTACTAAGTAGGATACCCTCCGCTTCCTATATAGATAGACTAATAGTAAAGTCTAGACTACTATTAAGCTACGCATCCCTATCCTAGGACATTAGTTATATAACGAGTTTAGTACCGGCGAGGAGCTACTAGACTAGATAACTCGATAGTACGGTACCCGGAACGAAGCTATAAAGGCTATAGTCGATATTATAACCTATAAGTAGTAGTAGAAGGAATCCTTTGTCGTATTCTTCGCACGTTACTCGAAGTTACGTACCTAGATAGACTAGGGGGATAATACCGAGCTAATACTTTTCCGTAACCGCCTAAACCGTAAGTACTTTAGTAGAAGGAATCCTTTGTCGCATTCTTCGTACGTTACTCGAAGTTACGTACCTAGATAGACTAGGGGGATAACACCGAGCTAATACTTTTCCGTAACCGCCTAAACCGTAAGTACTTTATTAAGACATTTGGCGACCGAGAGGTTAACCGTTACCTAAATAGGATATAGGATATTATTAAGGAATATACCGAGTTAGACGAGACCTTCTACGAGACCGAGTAGCTATACCCTTAGTAGGACAATAACCGCCCTTATAGTAGCGGCGGAGGAGGTAACTAGAACCTAGGCCCTACTAGTAACGTAATAACTACTATAGCTACCGTAGCTAGCGCGACCGGTACGATCGTATAGCGCCTACTATAGTACTTAGGCATTAAGAAGAAGGAAGACTTACTAGTACACCTTTAGAATCTACTACCGCTTAACCGCGAGGGTCGCGAAGATCTAAAGAAGTAGGGTAAGTACTTCCGTTACCGTACCGGACTATATATTACTAGTAACCCCGAGTACGAGATATACGGCTACGACGGCGACTACCGCCTACCTCGACTACGTAACGTAACTCCGAACTTGAGCGCCCTCGCTACCGAGTAGGGAAATGCCGGGGCCACTGCCTAAGTGTAGTAGATAGTAGTTAGAACAAGAATTAGAAAGAGTATAAGATCGAGAGGTATAGAATATAAGAGACGGACTATAGCGGAGAACTTAAGATATCGGCCTATATATTAGAACTACAGTTACCGGATATATACCCTTATATAGTACTGCCTATAATAATACAAAATAGAAAGGCACGAGGCCTACTAGATTCTACTTTAACCTCTCTCTTTCTCGATTAGAAATATATACGTAAATATAACATCCCTCTAATACCCCTAGTTTAGAGCAAGAACTTAATACTAGGCAATAGGAAGGCGAGTACTAGACGTATTATATACGTAGCCTTAGTCGAGGTTGTTATCGGCGGTTATTATTACGAGCAAATAATATACTACGTAACCGACCTCGAATACGAGATCGTCCTCGGCCTACCTTAGTTAAGCTAGTATAACCCTAATATCTTCTAGGAAACCGGCGAAGTGGCCCTTAGATTAGACTACTACTTTAGTCACTATCTTCGTAGGAAGACTTCGATAACAGTTCAGTCCCTAAACTACTAATACCGGTAATATACGAAATACGGACTAGAGCCCTTTACCGGGGAGTCGCTAGGATTTACGGTAGGAGGAGCGGAGTTGAACGTCTCGTCCTTATATATAGACGATGATAAGAAAGTGGACTATTAAGGCGTTAGTCGTTACGCTTAGGAGATATATACGTACCGGCCTAGGGCCGAGTACTTCTATATTCTACCTACTAGTAACGAGTCTAGTAAAACGGATAGTAACGGCGAGTTAAAGCTAAGCGCAATATTAGCTAACGATCTTAATTAGTTCCTAAACAAGCAATTTAACTATAACCCGAAGGAGAAGCTTCCGCCCGAGTACTATTATATTACGGACGCGTTCTTAGCTAAAGACTATAAAGGGCTCCCGCCTTATAGGCCGGGCATTAACTATAAAATCTATATTAAGCCCGACGGCCTATAAGAGCCTCCTTACCGCAAACCCTATAGGCTTATACCGTAAGAGAATAAAGTAGTCAAGAAATAGGTTACTAAGTAGGAGAGCGAAGGGAAAGTCCGTAAGGCTAGTTAGAAGACAAGCTAGTCCCTAGCTCCTATTCTAGTAGTACGTAAGCTAGGAGGAGGACTCCGAGTATATATTAACTATCGAGGGCTAAATATAATAACTATTAAGAACAGGTACCCTATACCTTTGATCTAGGAAACCCTTAATAGGATGTATAGTAAGAGGTACTTTACGAAGCTAGACATTGTCGTAGCCTTTAATAAGCTTCGTATTACCGAAGGGCATAAATAGCTAATAGCGTTCGCTACGCGGTACGGAGTATACGAATGTCTAGTCTTACCGTTTAGTCTATATAACGGCCCGGTATCGTTTTAGTCGTACATTAACAGTATGTTATAGGAACACCTTAACGACTTCGTGTTAGTATACCTAGATAATATACTGATTTTTAGCGATATACTCGAAGAGTATATCGAGTACGTAACGAAGATTTTAATAAAACTACGCGACACCGGGTTGACCGTAGATATTAATAAATACGAATTCTATTAGTAGAGAGTCAAATACCTAGGCCTAATTATCACGCTAGAAGGCATTAAAATAGACCCTAATAAGCTAGAATGTATCTAAAGCTAGGAGGCTCTAACTAACCTAAAGGATATATAAGCGTTCCTAGGCTTCGCTAACTTCTATAGACGGTTTATCGAAGCGTTCTCGCGACTCGTATCGCCGCTAACTAACTTGACCAAGTCCGATAGCCCTAGTAACTATAAGAACAGAAGAATCGATTAGACACTAGGGTACTAGAAGGCGTTTAACGTATTAAAGGTAGTATTTAGTAAAGCGGGCATAGGAGTATATTACGTACCGGGTAGGTAGATAGTCGTTAAGACGGACTCCTCGGATTTCGTTAATACTAGCGTCCTCTCCTAATATAACGAAGAAGGCGTCCTATACCCGGTAGCGTTTTACTCTAAGAAGTTAAGTCTATAAGACTATAACTATAAGATCTACGACAAGGAGCTATTAGCTATTATTAAGGCGTTTAAAGAGTAGAGGCCTAAATTGACCTACGAAGTAGATAATAATACTATCGAACCGGTCAAAGTGTTTATAGATTATAAGAACCTAGAGTACTTTATAACGACGAAGTAGTTTAATCGACGTTAAGTAAGGTAGGCTAAGTTCCTCTCTTAGTTCAACTTCCGTATTGTCTATAGGCCCGGTATTTAAGGTATAAAGCTAGATAGTCTAACGAGACGTAGCTAGGACCTTTCGTAGGGGGTAGACGATCCGCGTAATTAGTATTAGTACTAGACGTTACTACCGCCTAAGCGATTCCTTAAGATCGACTCTATACGCGTAACCGTAGAAGATGTTACTAAAGAGACGGAAACTCCGCTAAACCTAGAAGTAACAGAATTTATACTAGCCGAAGCCGCTATACTAGTAGAAGCTACTACCGTATCGAAGCCTACGACAGAGGCTAATTACGAGGCTAAACTCGAGTATCGAATAGTAATAGCGTACGCCGTAGACTAGGAGCTTAAGGTAGCAATTAAGATGCTATAGAAAGGTAACGTAATCCCGCTACTTCTTTAAAAGGCAAAGGTACACCTAGTATACTACGAGGTAGAAGGAGATATACTCTACGTCCGTAATTAGTACGGCGACTAGAGCTTATAGGTACCGGATAACTAGAAGCTACGGACTCGAATAGTAAAGATAAACTACGACGTACTAGTAGTAGGCTATCCTAGTAGAGCCCGTATATATAAGCTCGTAGTACGTGAATTTTACTAGCCTAGCTTAGTAAGGTTAGTACCTAGATATACCGTAAACTACCGAGTATACCGTACGACGAAATCTCTATATACCTAGCTACCTAGATTATTATATCTACTTTCTATACTAGAACGACCTTAGCGCTATATATTAGTCGACTTTGTAGTAGACTTACTAGATAGCGAACTCGACGGTATGACTTATAATAACATTATAACCGTTACGGACCGCCTAACGAAAGAAGTAGAACTTATTCCTATTAGAGCTATAACGGCGAAGAATGTAGCGCGCCTATTCTTAAAGTACGTATTTAGTCGACGTAGGCTCCCGGATACGATCACCTCTAATAGAGGGAAACAGTTTATCGTAAATTTCTAGAAGTAGCTATATAAGATACTATAGATTTAACGTAAGCTAAGTTCATTATATCACCCCGAGACGGACGGTCAGTCTGAGCGTACTAATTAGAATATAGAATAGTACTTACGCGCCTACGTTAATAAGGTATAGAGCGACTAGGCTAAATAGCTATACCTAGCTTAGTTTACTATTAATAACTACGTATTAGAGACTACCGGTGTCTTACCTTTCTAAGTAAACCTTAGATATAACCCCGAGTTTACGGAACGTATCGACTTGTAGATAGGCGGGGATTGCCGCTAGATAACGACTCTTTAGCGACTCGATAGTAAATCCGCCGAAGTATTCGCCCGACGCCTTTACGAGCTATATCAGTTCCTCTAAGAGAACATAAGAATGTCCTAAGCCTTATAAGCTAAGGCCGCTAACCGACATCGCCGTATCTCGCTCGACTATAAGGTAGGCGATTAGGTATTCCTTAGTACGAAGAATATCCGTACGATACGCCCTTCTAAGAAACTAGATCGACGATATACTAGACTATACTAGATCGTAGAAGTCATACCCTCGAAGCTCTCCTATAAGCTAAAGCTCTCCGATACGTTAGCTAGACTTAATAACTGTTTCTATACGTCGCTATTATAGCGCGCCGACGATACTAACCTACCGCCGCTAGAGGGATAGTACCTTATACCGCCGCTACCCGTATTTATAGTTCCTAATACGACGGAAGCTAATACCGAGGCCGATATTATAGTAGTACCCGCGGCGATCGAGTACGAGGTAGACAAGATCTTAGATATATATACGAGGAAGCGTACTACGAAGGTAAAGAAGGGGTATAAGCGTAACGTCGATATATAGTATAAGGTGCGATAGGTCGGATATTAGGATATAGAGGATAGTAAAACTTAGTAACCTACTAAGGACCTGTTTACGAGGGTAGCCGCCGCTATTATAGACTTTTACTATAACCGGCCGGAGTTGTCTACGCCTATAAGTTTCGTAGCTCTATCTAACTAGTTACCGCTAGACGCTAAGGTGCTCGGACTTAACACGATTAGGATTAATAGAGACACCGTTCCGAATAAGTCGACTCGAGCCTTACCTCTAATAGAATCTACTCCGTATATATTCGATACTCGAGTAGAGCCTATAGAGCCTATAATAATACCTAACTTTGGTTATAAGGATTATACGCGAGTACTAGCTAAAGACAGACTTAGGTCTAGAGTAAGCTAGCTAACTAGGCAATATGTTTCTCGAAGGAAGCCGGTCGAGGATAGTCTTAATAGAGCAAATACGATGTTATCGGATAACGATAGGGCACTAGAGGATAATTAGGTGTTCGCGTAATTATAGAGCTCGATAGGTAAGTGGCCTTATAAGGTAGATAACGCTTAGAGGACTAAGGCGTGTTTTAGGAAGGGGGGTACTATTACGGGTAGCCCGCGACCCCCTACTATAGCTACGTCGGCCCGGCTAAACCGCGGACCTTCCGTATCGGGTTAGCGCGGCTTAGCTTTGCTTTATAACTTCGCCGCGCCTCGCGCTCCTCTTTCGTAGCTTCGTAGAATAATAACTATCTCTCCCGGACCCTATAGTACGCGCGCCCTTATATAGGCTCTCGTATTCGAGGTAGTAGCTACACCTTCTTAAGTAGCCTTATCTTATCGAACTTAACGAACTAATAGAGGTCGAAGCGCTATAGTAGTAGCTTCGTAGATCGTCGTCTATTTACCTTTAGAAGCTTTATAATATTACAAACGTATAGCTAGCCTAGAGTCTTAGTAGTATAGTCGTTATACTAATACTACTTATAGCCGTAGCTATACGTAGGGTACTTAATCTTATTACTAGCATCGTCAACCCTATAGTTATTATAGAGCAATACTTCTACGCGCTTATAAAGCTTAAGTACTTCGAGTAGTACGTAGTTACTAATATAGCGAGTTACGCTCTACTAGAAGTAACCGGTTAATACTTTATAATAACGCTTACGCTTATTAGCGAGTTTACTACGTCGACGGTCGTAGCCTTAGTTCTACTAATTTAGTAACGACTCGAAGAGTATAAAGATATCGTAGCGGCTACTATAGTTAAGCTACTCCTTAATACGGCCGTAATATACTTTAACTCGTAATATTATCTTCTCGCTAAAGTACTTGATCTCGTTTGTCTAGTAATAGACAATACGTATCTTAAAGTGCTACTAGTTAACGTATAAGTACTACTTAAACATTAGATATACTATATCGAGCTTTATAACGTTACTATTAAACTCGCCTTTAGACTAACTCCGTACGGTATAAGTAAATAGCTTTAAGAATTAAGTAGTAGATAGACTGTCCGTCTAATAGCCGTCTTGCCTAACCTATCCGAATTCACCTCTCTCCTTCCGTATACGTATAAGGATGTCTTACTATAGATACTAATCGTATATAATATTCGTACTTTCTAGAAAGACCTCGTCGGCGGCGAATATAAGTTCCCCTTTACGGTTAGTACCGAAGACCGTAGGCATTAGACAACTAGTCTGTTTAAGGCCCTTACGAAGAGAGCGAAGTAATTCGATAAAGTATAACTTGTTAGGCTTAGGTCGAATTAAGCTAACGCCTAGCTCGATTATATCGTTTATAGGACTAGTAGATATAATGTTAATAAGCTCTATATTATATAGGTTTGTGCTATAGGTTAAGTTAATATAGATTATATACGGCGTATTCTTAAAGGCTTTGAGGCTCTTCGAATAAAGGGCTATTATACTTCGAATTAAGCCTATCTCGGAGTCCGTATAGATGTCATAATATATAGACTTACTATTAAGTAGATTGACTATCCTCTCTACTTAATTATACTTACGCCGAGCGTTAATATTACGAGCCTAAGCAATATTATAAATGTCGTAAGGCTTTAGTAATACACGCCCCCTAAAATAGGCTATAATCTTTACTATCGATATACGTGTTTTCTAAAGGCGTTTAAGCTCCTCTAAGAACGTAGTAGTCCTTAAACGTTAGCGGTATATAATAAGCGCTATTATATCGTCCGGCTTATAATTATATCGATAGTATTTAGGCTTGTTCGAATGCCGTATCTCCTACTCCCCTTTAGGCTCGTCTAGTATAGTAGTAATAGCGTAGAAGTAGAAAGGGCAACTATATCGCTTAGACTTCTTCTTCGCCTTGTTCTTATCGGTCTTAGTAAAGCTAGTATAGCAATATACTACCTTATAGCGATACCGCTATCTAGTACGGTTATAATCCTTAGAGCGCTTCGGATCTAGTCTATATTCGAAGCCCTCCTCTTTTCTAAACGCGTAGTAGTAATCGGTCAATTCCTTCTCGCTAGAGAACGTGTCTTCTCGCGGTATAGGACTATCTAGTACCGGCTTTATAATGAACGCGTACTTCTAAGGCCGTAGTGATATAGAGCGTATCGAATATTAAGGTCGTATAAAGGTGTAAGAGGTAATAGACCGCGTTCTTCGACGCCTACGCGTATCTAAGTCGGAGCGGTCAAAACAAGGTATTTCTAGTAGTATAGGCGGTTTAGCGGCGGCGGTAAGGTCGATAGTAGGTAGCTATAATGCTAATAACACCGTCTCGTAATCGTCTATATCGCTATTAAGGTGGTAGTGTTATAATAGATAAGATTAGGCTTAAGAAAGTACGAAAAATAAGGTCCTAGAAGGGCAGATTTCGAGATTACCTCCTAGTACCGCTACGAGCCTATAATAACCTAATAACGCGATTAGTCGCGATAACATTAGCTTGAATTGATGCGATATTGAATGCCATTTAATATAGGAGCCTATATAGCTATATCTAAAGTATAAGTATTACTAGGGGGAAGGCGGCGATCTAGGGGGAACGGAAGTATCGAGGAGTATATATAGGCAATATTACGGAAAGCTAAACAGAATATAGCTTTATACTAGAGGCTCACTACGTCTATACAAATAGATAGATTTGTTATTCCCCTAGTCTAGGACCCTATTCGGCCTATATAGGTATATATCTATTATTATATATAAAGGGAAACCCGAATAGGTAAAAGCCCTTCCCGCCCCCGACTACTCCTTATCTAGATTAGCTTTCCCTCTAAACGTACGTAGTCTATGTCACTACCCCGTTAGCCTCCGCTCCTAGTTAGTCTCGTCGCGCTACGCCGTATCCTCTCTTCCTATACTACTCATACTAGGCGGTACTATTCTAGCTAGCCCTTCTCTAGTATCTAGTTCGTAATACGCCGTAGGTCCTTAACGTTGTTAAGAAGTGCCCTAATCGTCCGGTTCCTCGCCTTTACTATCTACTCCCCCCTTCCTAGTAACTACCTCGGATAGACGAGGAGTACTTACCGTACGTTCTAGGAGTAATAGCCGTAGGGGTAGCTAGTATTCGTATATTCTAGAACCTTCCTCTATAATAGGTACCCCTAGAGGCCGATATGTTCGCTTTGTAGTTAGGTTACTATACTACTCTATACCCTCGTAAGGCGGTAGTAGATAAGCTTCGGAGGGTACTTAACCGCGAATTTCGTAGCTAACTATTCCTTAGGTTATCCCGCTAGCTAAGGGCGTCTACTATACCCTACACCCTAGTTGTTCTACCTCTCTTTCTATAGTTACTCTATAAACAATTTCTTACCTTCCTATCGTATTACTAGCTATTCGTCCCTTACCCGGTAGTTCGGCTCGTTTCCGGGTCGAATACCCTTATACGCTAGTACTAATTCGCGGGCCCTTACGACTATACTAGCGATGACCTTCTATACTAGGTACTATACCGACTTGCCTAAGTAGGAGGTCCGTAGTCCCTAGATATATAGGTCGATCGGCGGTATAGCGGTCTCGTACTTAAGTATCCTCGTTAGTATCGACTTATATACCCCGGTGACCTTCCTTAGGCATTAGTTTTAGATCTTCGCTAGCGGCGCGACGAGTCCCTTCGATAGGTAGGCCCTCTCGCCTAAGGACTATACTTAGCTACTATAGGTAAGGACTGGCCGTATAATAGCCGTATATAGAGGTCGTAACTACCGGAAGTCCGCCCCCTATATAGACTTAGTAAGCCTCTAGTATAATACTATATTCTGTTTAGCTTTCCGTAATATTACCTATACGTACTTCCTCTACCGTAGCGCCGGGTCTACCTATAGTCCGAGGATCCTAAGCTAATTTACTAGGTTAGTCGTATACCCCTATATCTAGATAGAAGCTTATATATTATAGAACCGTAGCCGGCGCGTAAAGTATATTAGATTATACTTTTCTAGGGTAAACCGAGCCCCGTACCTCCTAGCCTAGTCCTTATAGATCTTGTGCTTCTCTTCTAGTAGCCTATAGTTCTTCTTAGTCGAGGAAGACTACGCTAGGATGTTTATGTCGTCTACGAAGCCGCTCGTAGCGGTGTTCTAGGATTCTAGGGCTAGGAGTAGCGTCGCTATAAAGAAGAGGAACAGAATAGGTACTAGCGTTAAGCCTTACGGGATTCTAGTATAGACTACTTAAAATAGGCTTCTATACTAGCCGACTAGGATCGACGTGCTACGGTTTTAGAGGTAGGACCGTACGAAGTTAATAAGCCACTTAGGGAGTCCTTTCGACCTTAGGATATAGAGTAGCCGCGGGTATAACACGTAGTCGAAGGCTCCCGATATGTCTAGGCTAAGTAAGGAAGCTACCTTGTCCCTATTCTTATACTAGATAGCCTTTACCTAAGAGGTAATAAGTTCTATCGCGGATAGCGTCGATCGCTATAGGCGCGCACCTTTTTAGGTGTCCGGGAGTAGGGAGTGTTCCTCTACCGCCTCGGAGAGTCTCGTTATAACTAGCTTCTTAAGCGCCTTCCTAAGAGTATTAAGGAGCGTAATTAGGCGGTACGACTTCACCTACGTATAGTCTTCCTTTTACGGCTTACGTAGGACTACTATCGTCGATTGTTTAAAAGCTATCGGGTAGTATCCGGTCTGTAGGTAGGCGTTAAAGATCGCTATAACTACTAGGGCTAGTTAATCTCTACACTTCTTTAGTAGCTCGTTTAGGATCCTATCCGGCCCCGGGGCTTTCTTCGCCGGTAACTTCCTTAGTATAGCGGCAACTTCTCCCTCGGACACCTCCTATAAGACCGCGATACTAGGGGCTAGAGGAGTAGAGCTGTTTATATCGCTTAGATTAGCCTCGACTAGGGGCGGGAAGAACTTGCTAGCTAGTAGACGCGCCTTAGCCTCGGGGTCGCTAACCGGGCTACTAGGCGATTATAGCGCTAGGATAGAGAAGGAGGGGCTCTATATAGGGTCCTATCGGGCCTATTTCGCTAGCTTCTATATCCTCGCTAGCTTACCGGCGATTTCTTCTACTATAGCCCTCTAGCCGACTACTTTCTCCCTCCGTATTATAGCTTTCTTCTATTAGTATACCTCCCTATATACGTTCTAGGCCTCCTCGCTATAGCTACTCGTCTACACCCGGCGGGCTCTCCTTACTTCTCTTACTACCGTAGTGTACTCCGGCGTCTAGTATAGTTTAGACTATGTCGTTAGTTAGGTAAGCGGAACGTAAAGTAAGGTCGCTTTTCTTATTTCGTCTATTAACCCCTAGACTACTTCGTCTATCTCGTCTTTACTGTTATATTACTACTACGCGATCTAGACTAGCCTCTTAGAGTTATCGAGGTACGCCTAGATGTTAGCCTAGTAGGCCTTTCCCTAGTTTAGCTTAGGGGTTCTCGCTAGTATACGTTATATCTATATCGTAATAGAGGTCCTAACTAGTATATAGTCTAACGACGCCTCGAGTTTATGTTCGATCCTATAGTAGGTTATAATATAGTAGTAGCTATCTAAGATCTAGGAGAGGTCGATCGTGCCTTAGAGTCCCCCTCTCTTCTAGGTGCCTAGGTCCTTCGGGGTATTAAGGGCAATTACGTTACTCGCTATCAAGTCGAGTACTTCGTCGGCTATAGGGTGCGGCTATATAAGGCTTTCCTAGGAAGGGTAGTGTATGTTGAAGTCTCCTACTACGATGTAGCACCCTTGTCTCTTAAGCGCACTGTCTAGGTGTCTATAGACCCCTAGGTCGCGGCTAGACCTCGAGGCTAGCGGTTATATATATAGGTTGTGTATCTAGGTACTACCTACGTAGAGGGAGGTAATATCGCCCCCGCCTTCTTTATCTACGTAGTATACTACCTCCTAGTCGGATTCTAGTATGTCCTTACTAATATAGAAGTACGTACGGGGTCTACCGTTACCTCGTAGGTATATCGTATAGCCTAGTAACTTATAGGTTATTAGTCTCTTATAGTACGGATTAATCTATAGCTCTTAGACTACTAGGACGTAGTAGACGTACGGGTCTACCTCGTATAGGAAATGGTTCTAGACTATATCCTTATTATAGTTAACGTTATACTAGATAATACTAAGCGTATCGAGGCTAGTTATTAGTATCGACAATTATTTCCTCTATAGCGTCCTATATCCTACTACCTTATACGTCCTAGTCTACGCCTATCGGCTATATACTAAAGGGGAGCCGGGCCTAGTTAGATTCCCTCGCCGTAACCTATAGAGTACGTAGCCTCCCGTACGCCCTAGGTTACGTATCCTTTATATTATTCTCGGCTCTAGGGCGCTTATACCCGACCGCCGCTAGCTAGTTCCGGTATAGGCTAGTCTTACGGTCGCCGTAGAATCTTAGGGCGACGGTTCTATTTGTAATTACCTTGTTTTTTGCTAGTTTCCGCTATAGGCATTCCGCGCTACACGATAGGTAGTGCCCCGGACAGTTCGCGTACCGTCTCGTAGCTAATATATAGTCTCTAGATATATAGTCTCCTATATAGTTTAAGTAGGCCTACTTATTTATATACGTATAGGTCTAGTGTCTATACTATTAGCATTTAAAGCGTTAGAGGACACGAAAGGATAAGGAGTACTTTTCTACTATCTTAAGGCTATATTACTAGATTAGGCCTTGTTCTATCGCTAGATCCGCCGCTTTCGCGTCTTATAGCTATACTATTAGCGCCGAGGCCTTCTTACCTTCTAGCCATTTCCTATAGAGCTAAGTCGCCTTCTAGATTAGAGAGTTAAGAGTGATCGGGTTGTCCTCTTAGAGAGTACGTAGGTGACCTTAGTTAGTTAGGTCGAACTCCTTAGGTATATCGTAGACTAGGATCGTAAATTACTTCGTTAAGACCCTCGCTAATGCCGTAACGTTAGATACCTACTATAGCTATACCTCTAGGTGCCTCCTAGTAGTAGTAGAGCTAGTATAGATCTATAGAGTACCGTTAGACTATTAGTTCACTACGACTACCCCTAGTTAGTTAATTCGTTAGGCGAGCTCCTTATTCGGTAGCTTCGTAACTTCGGCCTAGTCTTCCTTTACTATAATACGGATCGTAACTATATCGTACATTAGGCGGGGGCCTAGTATCGATACCGCGACCAATGCCTAGCTATAGGGGTGTTAATTCCGGGTGGCCTTACTAATCGCCTAAGACGTTATAAGGGCGCGCGTACTATAGGGTCCGAATAAGATAGTTATTATTCTACGAAGCTACGAAAGAGGAGCGCGAGGCGCGGCGAAGTTATAAAGTAAAGCTAAGCCGCGCTAACCCGATATAGAAGGTCCGCGGTTTAGCCGGGCCGACGTAGCTATAGTAAGGGGTCGCGGGCTGCCCGTAATAGTACCCCCCCTCCTAAAACACGCCTTAGTCCTCTAAGCGTTATTCACCTTATAAGGCTACTTGCCTATCGAGCTCTATAATCGCGCGAACGCCTAATTATCCTCTAGTACCCTGTCGTCATCCGATAACATCGTATTCGCTCTATTAAGACTATCCTCGACCGGCTTCCTTCGAGAAACATATTGCCTAGTTAGCTAGCTTGCCCTAGATCTAAGTCTATCTTCGGCTCGTACTCGCGTATAATCCTTATGACCAAAGTTAGGTATTATTATAGGCTCTATAGGCTCTACTCGAGTATCGAATATATAGGGAGTAGATTCTATTAGAGGTAAGGCTCGAGGCGACTTATTCGTAGCGGTGTCTTTCGGAATAACCCTAATCGAGTTGAGCCCGAGTATCTTAGTAGCTAGTAGGGACTAGTTAGATAGAGCTACGAAGCCTATAGGCGTAGACAACTCCGGCCGGTTATAGTAAAAGTCTATAATAGCGGCGGCTACGTATTCAAGTATGTCCTCTATAGGTTACTAGGTCTTACTATCCTCCTCGTTCTAATATCTAGCCTATTTCACCTTGTACTATATATCTACTTTGCGCTTATGCCCCTTCTTCACCTTGCCTACCCGCTTACGGGTATATATATTAAGGATCTTTTCCACCTCGTATATATACGTAGGTGCTACTACTATATCGGCTACTATATTAGCCTCGGTAGTGTTAGGTTCGATAGTTATCGGTAGTAGCGGCGCTAGATACTACCCTTCTAGTAGTAGGAAATCGGGGTGGTCGGCTCGTTATAGTAGTGAGGTGTAGAAGCAGTTATTAAGTCCTACTAGAGCGTCTAATAGTTTCAGTCGATAAGAGAGTCTAGCCGGCATAACTTCCGTAATCTAGTAAGGGCCGGTATATCTCCTATCTAGCTTCTTAGATAGTCGAGTCGTACGGATATTCTTAGTACTAAGATATACCTAATTACCTACCTTATAGTCTCGAGGAATGCTTCGGTAGCGGTTTGCTACCTCTACTTAGAGAGCTTATAATATTCGTATATTCTCTTAAAGGTGTTTATAAAGCTCGTAAATTCGACGTATAAAGGTTTCTACTAATCGCGCATCTAGTCGCTAGAGAGTGGTTAGTCCTCCCTCCTTTCTAGCGTTTAGGTCAACTCGCTCTATAAACTTAGGGTTGTATCCTAAGGTAGCGTAGAACGGCGACACACTAGTAGTCTTAGATAGGTGATTGTTGATCGTAAACTAAGTAAGGCATAGCTATTCTGCCTAGTCATCCTGTGCCTCGTTAGTAAATATACGGAGATACTGTTCTATCGCCTAGTTAGTACGTTCTGACTATCTATTAGTTTCTAGGTAATACGAAGAACTTAGCTTACGATTTATACGGAGCATCTTATAGAGTTTCTTCTAGAAGGTAGCAACCTACTACTTACTACGGTCTAATATAATAGTATTAGGAAACCCGCGCCGACAGAACATATGTTTAAGGAAAAGCCTTGCCGTATTCTATACCATCATTACGCTAATAGGGATCAGCTCGACTTCCTTAGTAAGCCTATTAGTAACGGTCATAATGTTGTTATAGACTATACCGTTAAGAGTACTGTCTAGGAGTCCGATAACGAAGTCGACTACAATGTGTTTCTAAGGCCGATCTAAAACAGGAAGTAGCTATAGTAATCCTAGTAGCTAGGAGTATAGAGATTTTGTTATACGGTAGGTACGGCAATTCGCGGTGTATCTACGTACGGATCTCGCTAATCTAGGCTAGTAGAATTCACGTACTACGAGTTTATAAGTACGAGCTCGTCCTAGATAGCCTACTACTAGAGCGTTATAGTTTATCTTAATTATCCTAGTCTATAAAGCTTAGTCATTTAGTACCTATAAGCTCTAGCCGTCGTATTAGTTTCGAATATATAGCAGGTCGCTATCTACTTTATAGTATACTAGGTGAATCTTCGCTCTCTATAGTAGTGTAGGAGTACGGTCTTTCTATAGGTCCTTAATCGCGGTCTTAAGCTCGTTATCGGTTACGTACGCCGTCGACATTCGATACTCGAGTTCGGCTTCCCGCTAACTTTTACGCGTCGCCGGTTGTTTAGTAGGCGCATCTTGTTCTATAGGCATAAACTCTTTAGCTTTAGGGTTTAGCGGTACTAGTTCCTCTTCTTCCGGCGTATCTTCTACTATTACCTATAGTAAGGCGATCTTAAGGAATCGCTTAGGAGGTAGTAATATCTAATGCTAATACTAGTTCCGAGGGTCGTCTACCCCCTACGGAAGGTCCTAGCTACGTCTCGTTAGGCTGTCTAGCTTTATACCTTAAAGTCCTAGACGGTATATTATCTTAAAGTTGAACTATAACAAGAACTTAGCCTAACGCGCTTGTCGCCGATTTAGCTACTTTGTTATCATAAAGTATTCTAGGTTCTTATAGTCGGTATAAATCTTGACTAGCTATAAGTCCTTATTATCTGCCTCGTAGGCGAGCTCGGGTCTCTATTCCTCAAAAGCCTTAATAATAGCTAACAGTTCCTTATTATAGATTTCATAATTATACTCCTATAGACTTAACTTCTTCGAGTAGAAGGCTATAGGATATAGTACACTATTCTCGTCATACTACGAAAGCACGCCGGCGTTTACAAAATCTAAAGAATCTGTCTCTATTACTATTTCCCTACCTAGTACGTAATGTGCGAGTATACCGGCTTTGCTAAACGTAGCTTTCAAATTGTTAAAGGCTCGTTAGTAATCTAGTGACTATTGAATCCTTCTGTTCTTATAATTGCTTAGTCCGTCCGACTTAGTTAGGTTTGTAAGAGGAGTAGCTATACGCGAAAATGCTTCGATGAACCGCCTATAGAAGTTAGCGAATCTAAGGAAGGCCTAGACATCCTTTAGGTTCTTAGGAGCTTCCTATGTCTAAATACATTCGAGTTTCTCGGGGTCTATCTCGATACCGTTAGGGGTTATAATTAGCCTAAGATACTTCACCTTCTATTAGTAGAATTCGCTTTTGTCGATGTCTACTATAAGTCCTATATCGCGTAGCTTAGTAAGAACCTTCCGTACGTGTTTAATGTGCTCCTCTAAGGTGTTACTAAAGATAAGGACGTCATCTAGGTAGGCCGACACAAAGTCGTCTAGGTGTTCTTATAAGACCTTATTAATATATAATTAGAACGATGCTAGTCCGTTATATAAGCCGAATAGCAACACTAGACACTCGTAGATACCGTATCGTGTCGTAAATGCTGTTAACTACTCGTGCCCTTTAGCTGTCCGTAACTTATTAAAGGCTGCTATAATGTCTAGCTTTATGAAGTACTTCTTGCCGTATATACGGTTAAGCGTCTCTTATATCAAGGGAATCGGATACCGGTTCTTGATAGTAATCGCATTTAATCCTCTATAGTCGATATAAACACGTAGCCTACCTCTAGGCTTACGTACTACTAGTACTAGTATAGGAGACTAGTTCGTCTTTTGCCCTACTTTCCGTACCTTCCCTTTAGATGTTTACTCGTCTAGCTATTTCTTAACTACCTCGTTCTCCTTCTTAGCTAGGCCGTAGGGCTTGCGGTATAGTGGCTCTTATAGACCATTAGGCTTAATATAAATCTTATAATCTACGCCTAGTCGGTAAGGTAGGAGTCCTTTATAATCCTTAGCTAAGAAAGCGTCCGTAATATCGTAGTATATTAGCGGTAACTTCTCCTTCGGGTTATAATTGAACTACTTATTCAAGAATTGGTCTAGATCATTAGTAGCTATTACACTTAGCTTAAGCTCTCCGCCGTCGCTCTTACGCCTAGTAGGTATAATATAGAAGTACTTAGCCCTAGGCCGGTACGCGTACATCCCCTACGCGCGTTAAGAAACGCCCTAGTAGTCTACTTCTTTATCGTCTATGTCTTCTAGGTTATATAATAAGACATTTAGCTCTGCCCCTCCTACTATAAAGCTCGCTACATCTCTAGTAAAGGGCTCTAGTCCGTACCGTACTAGTGCCTACTTCTTCTTCTCGCGGTAGTTTAGGGATTATACTATTATCGGTGTCTTATTCTATAGATAGTGACCAAAGCAGTAATCCGACCTAAATGCCACCTCGCCTATCTCCTAGAAGATGTTTAGGTTGTACGCTATAAGCTACGGTAGGCTAAAGACAATGTCGTATTCGAGGTCGGTGACGTAGTATAACATTTACTCGTAATAATCGCCTATAACTACGTCTATAGGGGCCGCGTATATAATCTACCGCGTAGTGGCCGTTCTATCTCCTAGTGTTAGTCGTCGGCTTTACGTCAAAGGGATCAGGGGTATTGTATATTTATATATAAGAACCGTACCCGATAACTATAGCGGAATTATCGATCTCTACGCTAAAACACGACATATTCGAAAGCTCTTATTAAGGCTATTCTAACGATATAAAAAGCAGGCCACTGCCCCTAGGACTAAGGGAGTTCTACCTTATTTAATCTAGATAGCTTAAAGCTCTCTTCACCCTATTTCTTTAGCTCTAAACGCCGCGGAGGTGCCTAGCTACATTAGGCAACTCCTAGGTAATAGTAGCCTAGGCTACGGTACTAACGGCGCCTACGGCCCTATAGGCGAAGCCCCCCTAAGACAACTAGTAGCAACTTATAGAGGACGTAAAAAGTATAGAAACTAACGATTAGCTCCCTTACCGGTCTCTATAGGTAATGATCACTTAGCTACGTACGGCGCTTATACTATCGTATTACCGAGGGCAATAAGAAATAAGGACGACGTCCTAGGCGATTAGTAAGGCCACCCGGAATCAACACCCCTATAGCTAGGCATCGGTCGCGGTATCGATACTAGGCCCCCGCCTAACGTACGATGTAGTTACGATCCGCATTGTAGCAAAGGAAGACTAGGCCGAAGTTGCGAAGCTATCGAATAAGGAGCTCGCCTAACGAATTAATTAACTAGGGGTGGTCGTAGTGAACTAACAGTCTAACGGCACTCTATAGATCTATACTAGCTCTGCTACTGCTAGGAGGCACCTAGAGGCATAGCTATAGTAGGTATCTAAGGTTACGGTATTAGCGAAGGTCTTAACGAAACAATTCACGATCCTAGTCCACGACATACCTAAGGAGTTTGACCTAACTAACTAGGGTCACCTACGCGCTCTCTAAGAGGACAACCCGGTCACTCTTAACTCTCTAATCTAGAAGGCGACTTGGCTCTATAGGAAATGGCTAGAAGGCAAGAAGGCCTCGGCGCTAATAGTATAGCTATAAGACGCGAAAGCGGCGGATCTAGCGATAGAACAAGGCCTAGTCTAGTAATATAGCCTCAAGATAGTAGAAAAGTACTCCTTATCCTTTCGTATCCTCTAATGCTTTAAATACCAACAGTATAGATACTAAACCTACACGTACATAAACAAGTAGGCCTACTCGAACTATATAGGAGACTATATATCTAGGGACTATACATTGACTACGAGACGGTACGCGAACTGTCCGGGGCACTACCTATCGTATAGTACGGAATGCCTATAGCGGAAACTAGCGAAAAACAAGGCAATTATAAACAGAACCGTCGCCCTAAGATTCTACGGCGACCGTAAGGCTAGCCTATACCGGAACTAACTAGCGGCGGTCGGGTATAAGCGCCCTAGGGCCGAGAACGATATAAAGGATACGTAGCCTAGGGCGTACGGGAGGCCACGTGCTCTGCTAGCTACGGCGAGGGAATCTAACTAGGCCCGGCTCCTCTTTAGTATATAGCCGATAGGCGTAGACTAGGACGTATAGGGTAGTAGGACATAGGACGATATAGAGGAAATAATTATCGATGCCGATAACTAGCCTCGACACGCTTAGTATTATCTAGTATAACGTTAACTATAGCAAGGATATAGTCTAGAACCATTTCCTATACGAGGCGGACCCGCGCGTCTACTACGTCCTTATAATCTAGGAGCTATAGATTAACCCGCACTATAAGAGACTAACGACCTATAAGTTACTAGGCTATACGACATGCCTACGAGGCGACGGCAGACCCCGTACGTACTTCTATATCAGTAAGGACATACTAGAATCCGACTAGGAGGTAGTGTACTACGTAGACGAAGAAGGCGGGGGCGATATTACCTCCCTCTACGTAGGTAGCACCTAGATACACAACCTATATATACAACCGCTAGCCTCGAGGTCTAGCCGCGACCTAGGGGTCTATAGACACCTAGACAGTGCGCTTAAGAGACAAGGGTGCCACATCGTAGTAGGAGACTTTAATATACACTACCCTTCCTAGGAAAGCCTTATATAGCCGTACCCTATAGCCGACGAAGTACTCGACTTGATAGCGAGCAACGTAATTGCCCTTAATACCCCGAAGGACCTAGGCACCTAGAAGAGAGGGGGACTCTAAGGCACGATCGACCTCTCCTAGATCTTAGATAGCCACTACTACACGGTAACCTACTATAGGATCGAACATAAACTCGAGGCGTCGTTAGACTATATACTAGTTAGGACCTCTATTACGACATAGATATAACGTATACTAGCGAGAACCCCTAAGCTAAACTAGGGAAAGGCCTACTAGGCTAACATCTAGGCGTACCTCGATAACTCTAAGAGGCTAGTCCAGATCGCGTAGTAGCAATATAATAGTAAAGACGAGATAGACGAAGCAGTCTAGGGGTTGATAGACGAAATAAGAAAAGCGACCTTACTTCACGTTCCGCTTACCTAACTAACGATATAGTCTAAACTATACTAGACGCTAGAGTACACTACGGTAGTAAGAGAAGCAAGGAGAGCCCGCCGGGTATAGACGAGTAGCTATAGCGAGGAGGCCTAGAACGTATATAGGGAGGTATACTAACAGAAGAAAGCTATAATACGGAGGGAGAAAGCAGTCGGCTAGAGGGCTATAGTAGAAGAAATCGCCGGCAAGCTAGAGAGGATGTAGAAGCTAGCGAAATGGGCCCGACAGGACCCTATACAGGGCCCCTCCTTCTCTATCCTAGCGCTACAATCGCCTAGTGGCCCGGTTAGCGACCCCGAGGCCAAGGCGCGTCTACTAGCTAGTAAGTTCTTCCTACCCCTAGTCGAGGCTAATCTAAGCGATATAAACAGCTCTACTCCCCTAGCCCCTAGCATCGCGGTCTAATAGGAGGTGTCCGAGGGAGAAGTTACCGCTATACTAAGGAAGTTACCGGCGAAGAAAGCCCCGGGGCCGGATAGGATCCTAAACGAGCTACTAAAGAAGTGTAGAGATTAACTAGCCCTAGTAGTTATAGCGATCTTTAACGCCTACCTATAGACCGGATACTACCCGATAGCTTTTAAACAATCGACGACAGTAGTCCTACGTAAGCCGTAGAAGGAAGACTATACGTAGGTGAAGTCGTACCGCCTAATTACGCTCCTTAACACTCTTAGGAAGGCGCTTAAGAAGCTGGTTATAACGAGACTCTCCGAGGCGGTAGAGGAACACTCCCTACTCCCGGACACCTAGATAGGTACGCGCCTATAGCGATCGACGCTATCCGCGATAGAACTTATTACCTCTTAGGTAAAGGCCATCTGGTATAAGAATAGGGACAAGGTGGCTTCCTTACTTAGCCTAGACATATCAGGAGCCTTCGACTACGTGTTATACCCGCGGCTTCTCTATATCCTAAGGTCGAAAGGACTCCCTAAGTAGCTTGTCAACTTCGTACGGTCCTACCTCTAAAACCGTAGTACGTCGATCCTAGTCGGCTAGTATAGAAGCCTATTTTAAGCAGTCTATACTAGAATCCCGTAAGGCTTAACGCTAGTACCTATTCTGTTCCTCTTCTTTATAGCGATGCTACTCCTAGCCCTAGAATCCTAGAACACCGCTACGAGCGGCTTCGTAGACGACACAAATATCCTAGCGTAGTCTTCCTCGACTAAGGAGAACTATAGGCTACTAGAAGAGAAGCATAAGATCTACGAGGACTAGGCTAGGAGGTACGGGGCTCGGTTTAACCTAGAAAAGTACAATCTGATACACTTTACGCGCCGGCTACGGTTCTATAATATGTAAGCTTCTATCTAGATACAGGGGCATACGACTAACCCGGCAAATTAGCTTAGGATCCTCGGACTATAGGTGGACCCGGCGCTACGGTAGAGGAAGTACGTATAGGTAATATTACGGAAAGCTAAACAGAATATAGCATTATACTAGAGGCTTACTACGTCTATATAGGGGGCGGACTTCCGGTAGTTACGACTTCTATATACGGCTATTATACGGCTAGTCCTTACCTATAGTAGCTAAGTGTAGTCTTTAGGCGAGAGGGCCTGCCTATCGAAGGGACTCGTCGCGCCGCTAGCGAAGATCTAAAACCAATGCCTAAGGAAGGTCACCGGGGTATATAAGTCGATACTAACGAGGATACTTAAGCACGAGACCGCTATACCGCCGATCGACCTATACATCTAGGGACTACGGACCTCCTACTTAGGTAAGTCGGCATAGTACCTAGTATAGAAGGTTATCGCTAGTGTAGTCGTAAGGGCCCGCGAATCAGTACTAGCGTATAAGGGTATTCGACCCGGAAACGAGCCGAACTACCGGGCAAGGGACGAATAGCTAGTAATATAATAGGAAGGTAAGAAATCGTTTATAGAGCAACTATAGAAAGAGAGGTAGAACAACTAGGTTGTAGGGTATAGTAGACGCCCTTAGCTAGCGGGATAACCTAAGGAATAGTTAGCTACGAAATCCGCGGTCAAGCACCCCCCGAAGCTTATCTACTACCGCCTTACGAGGGCATAGAGTAGTATAGTAACCTAACTACGAAGCGAACACATCGGCCTCTAGGGGTACCTATTATAGAGGAAGGTTCTAGGATACACGAATACTAGCTACCCCTACGGCTATCGCTCCTAGAACGTACGGCACGCACTCCTCGTCTATCCGAGGTAGTCGCTAGGAAGGGGGGAGTAGATAGTAAAGGCGAGGAACCGGACGATTAGGGCACTTCTTAACAACGCTAAAGACCTACGGCGTATTACGAACTAGATACTAGAGAAGGGCTAGCTAGAACAGTACCGCCTAGTAGGAGTAGTATAGGAAGAGAGGACACGACGTAGCGCGACGAGACCGGCTAGGGGCGGGGGCTAACGGGGTAGTGACATAGACTACGTACGTTTAGAGGGAAAGCTAATCTAGACAAGGAGTAGTCGGGGGCGGGAAGGGTTTTTACCTATTCGGGTTTCCCTTTGTACATAACAATAGATATATACCTATATAGGCCGGATAGGGTCCTAGAACAGGGGAATGACAAATCTATCTATCTATCTATTTACGTATAAATTTCTAGTTAAGAAAGAGAGAGGTAGAAGCAGAATCTATAAGGCCTCGAGCCTTTCTCTATTATATTATTACGGGTAATACTATATAAGGGTATATAGCTAGCTGTTACTTATCTAGTACGTATACCGATATCTTAAGCTCCTTACTATAGTCTATTACCGTCTCTTACGTTCCGTGTCTCTCAATCTTATACTCTTTCTGTCCTAGGAAGTTCGGGTGACCGCTATCTACTATACTTAGGTAGCGGTCGTGCTATTTCCCTACCGCGGATCGGCGGCTAGGGAACTGAGGTTCGCGTTCGGATTCGGCGTAGTATTACGTAGACGCGGTAGGCGATAGTCGCTATCGTACCTATATATTAGGCATTTAGGGTTAATCGATACGTAAGAACCTATACGGTAGCGGTAGTACTTACCCTACTTCTTAAGGTCTTTGCGCTACTTACGGTTAAGCGTAGGTAGGTTCTATAGATGTGTCGGTAGATCCTCTTTCTTCTTAGTACTAGCGTACTGTAGTAGGCGCTATACTAAGGCACCTACTATACCGGTAGCGGTACTAGTAACTACGTTACCGTTATTCTAGTTGTTCTAGCCGCTATTACTATTCGAGTTACTATTACCCCGGGGGCGCTCCTTCTACGGGTATAGTCGATCTGTCTCGTAGAAACTCTCGTCTAGTACGGTATACTCCTCGATAACGTCTTATATACTATCTAGGCGGCGGTCGACTTCGCGGTCGCCGAAGGTCTTAATAAGGTACTTACGGTTTAGTCGGTTACGGAATAGTATAAGCTCGGTCTTATCGGTCTATAACATCTAGGCGCGTAACTTCGAGTAGCGGGTATAGAAGGCTATAAAGGTTTCGCCTTATTCTTACTTATAGGTAGCAATGTTAACTATAGCCTTAGTTCCCTTATTACGTATACTATATTAGCGTATTATCTAGTCTAACAACTCTTCTCTAGTCTTAAACTCGTTAAAGGACTACTGTCTAGGTATAGGGATCCTCGGCTTAATGCTTCGCTAAGGATCACCTTATGTCTACCTATATACGAAGCGTAGACTATCTACCTTAGTACGGAAGGTTACTATAGTTAGCTTTAGGAGAACACTACTATACTAGCTATCGAAATTGGGGTCGTCATCGTTCTTAAAGTACTTAGGGTCGGGCATACCCTTACCGATCTCTATACCGCGAGTAAGGGTGCGGTTAATAGTAAAGAGACGTTCTAGAAGGTTAACTAGTAGTGTCTAGGTACGGGTATTACGTATTCTCGAGTTACGACTATTATTAGATCCTAGTCGCGGACGGTCGTTATTACGTCCTCGGCTATTATCGCTACGGTTATCGTCGTCTCTATCGTTATCGTTATTACTACTACCGCTACCGCCCCCTCTACTAGTAGCTTCGCGATACCTACGTAATAGCTACTCGAGTAAGGTCTTACGTAGGCGGGAACGAGAGGGTCGGCGGCCTAAGCGGCCCCTACCTCCGTTCTATATAGTGTCTCCTACCTTAAGCCGAGCCTTTAGGTCATCGACTTCTTGTTATAGGGCCTAGTTCTTCGCCTTAGCATCTTGTGCCTTCTTCTTCTCCTTCTTATAGATCTCGCTAAACTGCTTATATAGGTTATTAGCTTCCTTATATTTCTTCCCTAGCTCTTATAACTTAGCTAGGTCGTAATCCTTCTTGCTCTTAAGATCTACTACCATTTTCTATATAATAAGCTCTTCACTTCGTAGCATCTTATAGATACGGTCGTATTCGGTGTATAGCGTAGTATACTAGGTGTTCTAGAGGTCGTTAGCTCGCTCTATTATATCGAGTTGTCTACCCTTAGTAATTGCCGTGTTAACTACTTATAGTACGAAGTCGTAGGTGGTCTTCGGGTGTTAGGATATAAGGGTCGTAAGGTTGTCTAGGGTGACATTCTAGTATTCGGATACGAGAATGTGTTCTACCTCGTCGAGTAATAGATACACCTCGTCTAGGTCGCCGCCTAGGTTCTCTTCGAGCTTGAACTCGAACAGTTCTATAAAGTCAATCTTACTACCTTCTTCTCGCTCGAAGGCCTTCTAGTAAGCTTTATTAATCTCTTGTTATAGCGCGACACCGGTGTCTACTATAACCCGCCGGTTATCGTCCTATATCTAACTCTAAGGAAAAGAGGAGAGGTCGGGGAAAAGAGATATACGCTACTTACTTTTGCCCTTAGGCTTAGGTAGCGGTAGCATACCGCCGTTCGCTATTTATAAAGTTATGTTATCTAGGTTCGGGGGAGGCGTAACGGTACCTATATCCTAACTGTCTACGAGCGCGCGACTACCTACTAATATTGTCGCCGCGTTACGTTCTCTAGGTATCTACGCGCTATATACCTTACCGTGTTCTGTATTCTAATGCGGCTCTACGCGTTCTCGAGTTCTACGGTTCTGTCTATTCCTATTATTACGCGTCCCTTACCTAGATCCGCGATCTAGGTAGTAAGGTAGAACAAACTATAAGGGCGCGCGTACTATAGGGTCCGAATAAGATAGTTATTGTTCTACGAAGCTACGAAAGAGGAGCGCGAGGCGCGGCGAAGTTATAAAGCAAAGCTAAGCCGCGCTAACCCGATATAGAAGGTCCGCGGTTTAGCCGGGCCGACGTAGCTATAGTAAGGGGTCGCGGGCTACCCGTAATACTACCGCCTCTATCGCGGACTTCTACTATAACTATCCTACGAAGGATAGGCTAGCTAGCTTTACGCCGCTACTAGGGTAGATTCCTAATAAGGATATACCCGAAGACGTTATAATCGGCGAAGTAATAAACGCTTTAGCCGCGAACGCTTCGTTAATAGTTACGTCTAACCCGGTAACTATAGGTAGGCTACGTAAGTTATTCGCGTAGGTACCTATAACTCTTCCGGTAGTTACGTATTACGAACCTAATACTAGTACTTATAATAGCCCGTAGGCGGCTACTTTAAGAAAGATAACCGTTAGTAGGTAAGTACCGGATATACGTTAATATAAGTAGTATACTTCTCTTAACTCGGTAACTACGGATATACCGCTAGCTTAAGCTAGTAATAGGTACTATAGCTCTTCCTCGACTTAAGTAATAGCTACTATAACGGACTCCTTCGCGGAGTTTATATATCGCTACGATAGAAACGAAATTACGACTCGTATAGGCTAGGTTAGCTACCGTAGAGGATACGATAATACTAAGATTAACAAATACGATACTAGACTAACGATAATAGATAAGATAGACGGTATAGAGGATAATATAGAGGATAACGCCGCGTTTATAGCGGCTATACTACGAGCTTAAGGGACTAAGCGCAATTTTAAAGGGGGGGGGTAGTATTACGGCCCTAGGCCTAGTAAATGTCTAGCTAGTACGTAGGTCACGTGACCGCGCGTACTAGCGTAGTACCTCGGCTTATATATAGCCTCGGCGTACCTCGCGCTCCTCTTTCTACGTACCTAGCTACTTTATATTAATATAACTATAAACCGTTATACGGGAAGGAGAGACTATAAGTTAATTATTAGGGATAAAGGTAATATTCGCCGAATCGCTCGGTAGATACTATAGTAGGGATACCTCTAGTAGTTTAGCCTCGCTAGCGAGACGGAGGAGTAGATAGACAATAGGCGGAAGCTAGGGGGGGTATAGATAGGGTAGTTATTAGGGTAGGCCTATAATACTAGCGTACCCCTAATAAGGGAAATCTAAGACAATAACGAGTAGGAAAAGATAGGCGGGAAGGAGGAGGGGTTTTACTAATACGGTTTCCCCTCTATATATACAAAAACAAGATAGTATAGCTATATAGGCTAAAGCGTACTATAATAGCTTAAATGAAATATCTATCTATATACTTAAGTATCACCCTCTCTTCTAGCTCTATAAGCTTCTTCGAATTAGGCTCGTAGTCACTCCGAGGAGGTCGTCTATTTAATTGATACTCTAGTATAGTTCGAGACGCGTCGTATACCTTTATAGTAAGTCAATCTGATTATCGCGTCGCGTTTCGTGGCCTAGATAGCTAAGGTCAGTTTGGCCTCGTTTAAAGACAATATACGCTATAATAGTAGTTATATAGCTATATCTATAGAAGTGGTATAGTTCTTAGTAAAAGTAGCCCGCTCGGTAGTATAGCCCGCTCGGTAGTAAAGTACGTTATACCTCGTTTATATCTTTATATTCTCGGAGTTATTATCGCGTTGTTATAGGTCGTAGGAATAGGTATCGCTTTACTTCGTCGTATATAGAAGTATAAATCCGAGAGAGAGAGAGTTAGATAAGGAGATCGACGACCCTTCTAGCCCTACGGTTCGAGAGACTTAATTTCCCTTCGTAAGAAGGTACTTACGTCGTCCGCCGCGGGAAGGCGCTCTCGAAAGGACGATATCCTTAATATATAGAATACGCTCGGCGGTAGCTAAACTACGTTTAGTAGGACGTAATACCGGAGTAGCGATAGAAGGAGCGGCTAAGACCGAAAGCGAAGTATACCTTAATAGAGAAATAACGCGACGCCTTAGTAGACCGTAACTGAACGGATCGTATTACGTATAATAAGGGAGTAGGTATAATCGTAAGAGATACCGAACTCTACGATCTTAGATAGGCGGTACTACGCGATATTATAATCTAGAGAGACGAGGACGAGTACCGGCTACTATACTCTCGATATAAGCCTAATAACTATAAGTTTAGAAATACTTCTAATCTTAAGCTATCTCTCATTTTGAGGACTCGTTTTGAGGACATCTCAGAGGGCGTGGTCCGGTGTAGATACAGGACTCTTTCGATCTCGTCAAGGCCCGACATAGCCATGACTTGACTGACGCCAGCATCCTGGTAGGACTATATGCTCAATGCCATGATACTGTTGACAATGTCGTTGTCGTTCTCCTTGAGCGCCTTGACAGCCTTCTTCCGGCTGACGCTGGCTTGAGCCATGACGAGCTCAATGTCCTTCGCCTCAAGACCAGTATCGTCAACCTCCTCGCCATCGTCCTCTTCCTCCTCGGCCTTCTTACCAGCATCGCCTTCGATTGCCTTGCCCTTGTCGGCACCCTCGGCCGAGTGGTCGTGGCCGGCGTGCTCGTTGGCAGACTGTGCGGCAAGCTGCTGGGCAGCGGATGCCTGAGCTTGGGAGTTCAGGTCCTCGATCTTAGCCTCACCGAAGATGCTATATCATTGTATCAGTCTTTGCAAATCTCGCATGTGCTCGCGCCTTGATCATCTCTTACATCCAGGTGTTGCTCGAAGGGGACTTGTAGACATCTGGCTGGCTAATGACGAAGAGGATGTTCTTTGGTCGCCTGAGAGTGACACGGGTGATGCCCTCGACGTGCTTCAGACCAAGCTTGGCAATGGCCTTGCGCGCCTTCTTCTCGTTTCTGCTGTGCACGGCGACCTGAGCGCCTGCTGGGATATTGGCATCTCCTCCTTCCTCGTCAGAGTCGGAAGACTCGTCCTCAACCTCGTCGACCTTCTTCTCGGGCTCGTCAACAATTTCTTCGACGCGTGGGTTGGCCATGTTTGCGGTAATGGAGGTGCAAGAAGCTGCGCAAAAGATATGTCAGTCAATGTGTTTGTCAATGTGCAAAGATGCAGATCCTCGCATGAAGTCGTATGCACTTGGTCTGCATGGATAGCTACGACTCACTCCAGCAGTCAATTCCAATCAGCGTGGTTGGTTCGACGTCCTCCTGCTGTATTGTCTAATGACGAAGAAGTGGCTCTTTCCTCAAGTTCAGTTTCGCCAAGCCAGGCCGCCCACATAATTGGAAGGTGCGGACGGTCCCGCACACATGAGACGGAGATGACAGCGTGAGCAGGCAGAGACACGGTAGTACTGGACAGTTGGAACGTGGAGATGAGCCCGAACATTTCATACAGTCACATTGGAGAGCCGCAAGACGGCGATGCATTGAAGCGCTATCAAAAGCCTAACACAGCCATTTCATCCCTCATTTAGCCTGTCCTTTTCGCCTGATGGTCGCCCTGAGTCCATCGTGAATGCTGTGAGACGTCGAAGGTGCATCAGATTAGTGTGATGCATTTGGGTAAGTGGCATCTTCACCCAGCCTATGCCTTAGCGGAAGCAATGGCCTTGCGGACCTCGAAGCGAGCCTGTTGGGTGTTAGCATTCCGCCTCGACCTGCTAATCCCTCACAATTTCATTCCACGAGAAGGCCATGACAAAGATGTACACACCTGCTTCCTCAATCGCATAACCTTGAAGCGCTCGAAGTCGTTCAAGTTCTTCCTCCGCGCCTCCTTTTGCAGCCTCTTCGCATAGCCGCTGTTTGTCCACTTCTCGTCAATCTTTGCCTCTGCCCATCTCTTCTTGAGAGAGCCGGAGCCGGTTGCGAGTGGGAGCTTCTCAATCACGATGCCGGTTAGAGAGAGGTCCTTGAGTGCGGCGGCGTGACGTGGAACGGCGAGCTTTGGCTCATCGGACGGACCCTCGACAAGGACCTGTGGAAATGTAAGTCCATGGTGCCCAGATCTTCATGTCTCCCACTCCTGCACGGTGATCACGTACGCGCTTGTGGTCAATGATCTGGACGATGGCGGCGACTCGGTTGATGAAAGGGCCGTTGGCGAAGAACGCGATGCGTCCCTGCTCCACCTGTCTCCAGCTGCTGGCGGTAACCTCTGCGTCGCCCATTTTGTCGGTGTTGGGAATGGGGATGTCGTTCGGTGTCGACGCAATTTCCTTCGAATTAGAGGCGAGAATTGCAGGCGTCGTGACTTCCGCAGAATTATGCGTCTTGGCAGCTGCTGCGGAAGTAGCCGGAGCTAGCGGCAATCGCTATTCGCCTCGAACTTTTTCGCCGTCTTCTTCACACCTTCCTGACACGCTTTTCATCGTGCGAACAGCACGCCACCATCACAGGCACCAATGTGCGCTGTATACTCATTCAAGGTACGTTTAGACCTCCCTACTCCTTCACCTCCACAGGATTATACCAATTTGCGATTGATGTCCGTACCGGGAGTCACTCGCCTGTTTCTCAAGACCGGGCGGTCAACCTGATATTCAATATCTTACATATTATGACCGGCGATCACTGCAACACCACTTCACAGACCGATGCACAGTAACTGTTGCTGACTCTCCGTGCAGGCAAGTCCGAGCCGCCCTGGGCCACCTTGCACATCTGCGGATTGAAGGTGTGGCATCAAGGTACGTGACCTCACTTCTTCCTCTCTTCTCCTATGATTACAACACTACGCACTAGATAGTAATTGACCCACGTGGGATGATCGCTTTTACACCAAGATCACTGAGGACAGTTTCCTGGACTTACTACTCTCGGCAACGATCAATGTGGCATGAACTGACTTGGAGGTTGTGCTAGGTACACGACCCAGGACGAGCCTTCACAAATCCCCTAGTCCGTCACAAGTCTCGTGGACTCATGGCTCCATCCACGGTCTCGGACTTCACGCCTGTCAAGGTGCGTGGTAAACGACACTGCACTCCAGCTGAGAAATGGTACACCGGGAAGAGGCGAAAGCCTGCACTACAAAAGCGATCTCACCTGAGCACCGCAACCTCCTCCGTTCCACTTTCGACCGAACCGCGGAAACGCCGTCGAGTGGAAGGTGAAGATGACTCGCCGCTCGAGATGCTTCCCGCCGAGGTCATTCACCATATCTTCGAGTACTCCGCCAATGTGAATCTGCCGCTGGTCTCGCGACATCTTGCCGCAAAATTATCGAAGAGCACACACTTGGAGCTCCAGCTGACGGAGACTATACTATCACCTGTACTTCGTCGCCTGAGCAATGATGATCCTGGTGCGGCGCAACTCGCCGCTGCAACACGACTGCTGAACAGTCGCTTTATGACTTTCAACTTCTTCAAGTCATGGCTACAGGTCCACAATCCAGCAGGACACCTCCACAAGCCTAATATCGAGCATGCTGACACAGATTGGCGTGCAATGTGGACGGCGCTCCAGCCCTCATCAACTTTGCTTCCCCCGAGGAAGCTCTTATCGCCACCCTTCACAGAAGCCAAGTCCAACTTTCTGTCGGTACTCGCCCAGGAGTGGCCTGTCATCGCCACCGTTGACCCTGTATACGGCGATTTCGCATTGCAAGGACTTCAGTGTGCTGTTGCTGAATGCCGACGCGACGTTGTTGCCGTGATGCTGCGCATGGGTGTTCCCGTGAGTACCGAGCTGCTACGAGTTGCTGTCATAGATGGAGGCTGTGATAGCCATGTTGTGCTCATGCTTCTCGAACGCATACCGCAGGCAGGTGCATCTTGGCGCACTCATGAAGAGATCAATCTGCTTGACCCGTCGTTATGGGCATGGGCCGAGAAGGCTTGTAAGGACGGGAACGATAAGGGGCGTTGGCTGATTGATCTGCTGCGCGCAAGACAACAGCGCAAGACTGCTGCCGAGCCTTCAGTGGAAGTATTGTCGTGAATACATATCAGTTCGTAGTATACAATGACCAACTGCACGTGATTTCCTCTCCAATGATCCAAGCACAATGTCGTTCGAGAGCAACGCTCACGGACTGCGTCAAGACTCCAGAATCGCAAGTTCTTGACGGATCGGCCGGCAGCAATTGATGCGGCTGGAGGTTGGGAGAACCCTGGACGAGTGTGTAGTTCCGTCATGCTACCCTGAGGTATAGCCGTGGATTAAGTGCGCGCTTCAAAGCATGTGTATGCATAGCCTGCTGTTGTAAGAGTATTGCGAGTTGTCTCGATGGATGAGATCTGGTGACTTGCAATGCACCTCGGATGTGACGTGGATTCTGATATATTGGTGGCCCGAGGAGATTCACCTTGTCAATTTGCCTTCCCTTCCCCCGGCCAGGCACGGCAGGCGAGATGGAGTTTAGGCATGACCAGTGCATACAAATGCAAGCATGCCAAACAGAGGAGCTCGTCGCCGTGACAGCGATGCATGCAAGTCAGTCTCAAATGTACGCTGCCAGCACCTCCTCTCAACCTGGAACCCAACATCCACCACTGCTTCCTTCTGTTTCCTCCCACGATGTCAGACGACTTCAAACCAGGACATGCTCGCCACGACACCGCTCTGATTCACGGACTATCCTCTACAGAAGTCCAAAAGCTCTCGGAGACATGTATTGAGGCTAAAGCAAGGGCATACTGTGAGCATCGGGCTGGACCTTCTAGAGCAAAACAGCGGCCTGACAACAAGCACAAGGCCCATACTCGCACTTTCGAGTCGGATGCTCACTGCTGCTGACGAACGGCGTTGTCGTACAAGGGGCCAACGTTGAAAATGCAGCATATCCCGTAGGCACATGTGCCGAGCGAGTAACCATTGCCACCGCGGTCTGCCAGGGAGCAAAGAAAGGCGACATCCGGGCGATAGCCGTTGCGACTGATATCAGTCCTCCCGCATCCCCTTGTGGGATGTGTCGGCAGTTCATCAGGGAATTCTGCGAGGTAGGCATTGTCCACGCTGCCTAGCTGGTAGAAATGTGATGCTTATCATTTGTCCAGCAACACACCCCGATCCTAATGTACGACAAGGACGGCAAGTCGGTAGTCATGACTTTGGAGCAACTACTTCCGATGTCATTCGGCCCAGAGAAGTTGTTGAGCACTGAAGAGCTTTCCAATGGTGTTTCACGATAGCCCGATTGGATGGCGAGAACAAAATGTGTAGACCGATGCGGGCGATGAGACGGGATTGAGAGGATGACAGGATCAAAGGGCTGGACAGAATCGAAGAATGTATTGCTTACGCGTATACTGCTAGTCTTCCACCAAGGTATCATCAAGGTGTGTCCCTCTACAGTACATACCGACATTTAGTACATGTATCGGAAGAAGCCATTTGATGTCTTGAGCCTCGGTGATGTCTGATGTCACGCCGAACTCGACTTCGGCTCAATTGAAGGCGAAACACATGCACTTCGAGGTGTATGTAGCTCACAAAGCTCACCACGCAACAACACACAGCCTCCAACATGAGCAGACCTGTAGCACGAGCTATTGGCTCATTGTCTCGCAGAACATTCATCACCTCTCGAACAGCCCGGCAGCAAGAAGTTCCGCAATCGCACTTCGACTTCTTCCCGCAGACATACCCTCAAGGCCCTCCACCCCACGCGACCTTCACACCAGACCTCAAGCAACTGCGCAAAGAGTTCCTCCAACTCCAAGCAAAAGCACATCCCGACCTGGCCCCAGCATCGCAGAAACGACACGCCGAAGCCTTGAGCGCACGCATAAACGAAGCATACAAAACGTTACAGGATCCTCTCAAACGAGCGCAGTACCTCCTTTCACAGCACGGGATTGATGTTGATGACGAGAGCGCAAAGCTATCTGAGAGCGAACTGTTGATGGAGGTCATGGAAGCGCGGGAGGCTGTCGAAGAGGCAGAGAACGAGGAAGATCTGATAGACATCCGTGCAGAGAACAGCGAGCGGATAGACAAGAGTGTAGCGATACTATCCGAGGCTTTTGCGCAGGAGGAAATGGACAAGGCGGCGAGAGAAGCGATAAAGCTGCGGTATTGGATGAATATAGAGGAGAGTATACAAGGGTGGGAGAAAGGAAAGGGCGGCGGCATAATCCATCATTGAGGTAGAGAGCATATGACATGTTGTCAGGCCGCTAGTTGCGTTGTCGAGTCTGCTTGCCAGATGCAGATACGTGAGAATGTCGAGACTATGGCAGTATGCATGATACCGCCTGGTGGCCCTTCTGCGGCAGTCTGCTTGTCAACGTGTACTCTTGTATATCGTCCGGTTGTCTGCGGCTCCAACGCGAGACGTAGTGCGCAATTAGGTCTCGAGATTGGAGAGCACGAACTGCAGAGTTGGTAAGATACGAGCTTGGCCGTCTCTATGCTGTGCCAATTATCTGTCGTACACTCTAGTGATTACACGCGTGCTATTGACCATTGATCTTCTCCGATGCCTTCTCTTCTTCAATCGAGCCACTAGATGGCCCACTTATGTCGCCATCGCCTGGCTTGAACGTTGAGACACCTTTCTTACCGCGAGTTCGCTCGAAGAATGTGCTCACTTCATCGCTCCAGTCATCATCGGCAACAGCCTCTTCCTTCTCAGCCCTGGCGGCCATAGCTGCTTCCCAATCAGCGCGCATTTCCTCGACTCTCTGCTCGTAATCCTTTTCAGCGTTGTACCGCTTGCCGAGACCCCACATGCGTTCCCAGAGAGACAGATGTTGTGGGTGGACGGCGACACCGCAGTACTCCTCGTCGCGTCCAGCGCGAATGTATGCCCATCTGCGTTCTTGCTCCTTCAGGTCGAGACCAGTGGTATCTGGAAGGAAGACCCAGGTGAGGATGGCGCCAGCGAGACCAAACCATGGCACGACCAGGAAACGCATCGGGATGTCGATGTAATTGTACAGCACAGCCGCGGTGAGAGCACCGAGCTTACCCCAAGCAGCGGAAAATCCGTGTGCAGACGCACGTACAGGTGTGGGGAACACCTCTGCGGCAACCAAGAAGGTGACAGAGTTGGGCCCGAACTGGTTGAAGAAGGATGACAAGAAGTACATGGCCATGAACTTGTGGACACCAGCGCCCTCGGCGTAGTATGAATAGTTGAATGCTGGAATGATGAAGCAGATGAAATCGCCCAAGAATCCAACAATTTGCATCCATTTGCGGCCGTAAAGCTTGTGGTCGATTAAGAACGATGCGAGGTAGTATCCGACAAGCGAGACACCAATGTTGAGCAAATTCCAGAGCCAGTTGACCATGATCGAGGCGTCGTCCCCAGATATGGTCGAGATGAACTCGCTCTGGAAGAGCTTGTTACCGTAGAAGAAGATGTCGTTCGCGTACCAGGCTCCTGCAGTCGCAAGGACACGACCGCCGAAGAACTGGAAGGTCATTTTTAAGGATTTGACATCGTAGCCAGTAACGGAAGACTTCTTTTTGGCCGCCTGGAGTTGCTTCGAAGCGGATCGCATCTTGTAGGTACGGTAGTAGACAAGCCAGAGAGTACCGACTGCTGGAATGGCAAACGAGACACGGTAAGTCCACTGTGCGAGTGTCTTGCCGTATGGTGCGCTTGAAGAACCGCCGTGGAAGATGAGGAGCAAAAGGATGAGGATAACTTGGTTGAACCACTGACCCCAGCCTTGCATAAGGAAAGCCGAGGTGACCTTGCGACCACGGTGCAAACGGTCCTCGCGGGTTGAGATCTTGCTAGAGCCAACGGCGTTCTCCATTCCAGAGGTGGCAGTCATGGGGTATTCACCCCCGACACCGACACCGTAGAAGAACAGAGACCAAACGTAGCAGATGACCCAGCCGTCTGTGAAGAAGAACGTTAGCTCACGCGACTGCAGCAATTGGTGTCATCGACCTACTCAATGTGACGCCCCACGAGGCAGTCAGCATAACGAGACCCAAGAACATAATGACAGCATCCTGGATCAAACCCCATCGACGTCCAAGCCAGTCTCCGATAACACCGACGAGGATTTGGCCGACGATAATTCCACAAATCTCGAGGTAGTCGACGGCTTGAATCCAGGTCTTGTTACAAACAGTGTGGTTGTCCCAACAGTCTGGGAAAGCGCTTTGGAAGAGTGGCTTGACGTTACCGATGGAGAAGAGAACATAACTGGAGCTTTGTTAGCAAAGTCGTCAGGAAAAAGAGCTGATGCATCGTACCCTTCGAGAAGCAGACCCATACCAGGGATGACCATATTCCTGAAGTAGAAGCTGACGGGGGAAAGAGGATCGGCCTTGATCATGCGGCCAATCGACTTGAGCTCCTTCTTGGCCTCTTCGTTGTCAACCTTGCGGATGAAGTTGATGCGCTTGCCGAGCTTCATGTCGGCCCAGTAGGTACCGTCCTCGTCGTAGCTGTCGTCAGGCAAGAGCAGCGATCGGAAGACGGACGCCTCGTCGTTGTTCATGTCGCCAAGGTCTGCGGTCGCGACATGGTGGCCAGTTGTGTTGGGTCCATGAGGTGCGGCCAAGCCGTAGTCACGCATCGATGAGTCTCCCATGGTGACCCCGTTCGATGTCGTGATGTAGGTGTTGATAGTTACGTAGTCAACCGAAGCAAGGCGTCGAGCAGCTGGGCGTGACAAGCTTTAAAGCACGACAGCGCCCAGAGGTGTTCGGCGTTATTTAGCGAGATGGAAGCAACACCCGATCGATCTAAGATGCAGGTCAAATCCTGGTGCGTAGGTGTCGCTGCACCCGGAGTGCTCAGCCGTTAGCGAGCCAGCACGTTGTGCGCAAGCAAGCGTTGAATGGCTGAGTGTGTACGGCACAGCACGTTGGGTGTCGGTGCTGTACGCACGCCGGGCTGGTAGTCGGATGCAGCGGAAAGAGCTTGATGCTCGTGGCTAATATTGCGGGCTCCGTATGGATGCAACACGGTTCTGTGGTGTGGTGTGGTATGCTCTGACGATGTACATGTAGCCACCGCTGCAGCGTCGTTGAGCTGATGATGAAGTCGCGCGAAGCAAGAAGAAGTGGCTGTGGCTGCCGTTGCTGGATGTGTTGGACCAGGGAAGCTGGCAAGAGCAAAGACTTAGAGTTTTCTTCAGCTGCCTTATAAGGGCCTGCGCGGGGGGGGGGGGCTCTCCAGAACAATGGTCCCAAGGCCAAGGGTATGATATGTATGTGGAGTGGATTCTCAGCGCGCGTTGAGCGCTGGGGAAAACTCTTACAGTAGCCCTCCCACTACCATTACTAGCTGCTGGCAAATGATGGCCACGCGACAGCAGCGTTCAGCTCGTTGCCGTTGGCTGCCTCGCTCCAGCAGTAGTGCCCAGTGCCCAGTGCCCACATGCTTCCATTTGCCGGTGGCCCCGAAGACACAGCAACGGTTCCATCGCACGGAGATGGAAATGCTAGCCATGACGCTATGCGCTGCGATTGCGCCGCGCCCACGCAACTGCTCCTGCAGATCCCGGGATACAGACGTGTGCTCGCAGCGTGGCGCAAGCGAACGACGGCCAAAGACGAGCCTCACGAGAATGGGCGAATGAGGTCCAGCGCAGCGAATCAAACAGCAGTGCGAGGAAACGTGCTGGAGGAGTTGGCTGTCGTAGCAGCGTAGCGGCGGCGATCGAGTCGGCCCGCCACCCACTAGTTCTACTGCACGCCAGCATCCTTCCCTTCTCTCATCTTCCCTTGCCTTCACCACCCTTGCTCGCCTTGCAGCTTGGTGTCGGAACTCTGTGCCTTCCTCGGTTGCTTCTGCGCCAGCAGACTTCATCTCATCCGCCGACACATGCCGCCGCGCACGTTACCAATCAACGTCCTGAAGGGCATCATCTTCGAAGGCCACCTCCCACCGCTCTCACCCTCAGCAACCATCACCGCTTCCTCCGCGCGCGGCATGTTCGGGTGTGAGACAATACTGTATGTACCACAAGCCAGCGACAAGGCTCACGTGGCGCGACATCTCTGCGCACACAAGCTTTCGTCTGCTCGCTTGGCCGACATAGCCCTGCTCGATGCATCTCTTATGCGAAGCTTGGGAAGCTTGGAGCCCATCAGTCACGTCTATTCAGACCTCCATAGCACGCCGTGTCGTGTGTGCGAGAGGCACGTCTGAAGACCAGCAACATGGAACTCCCATCCCGAGGCCTGAAGAGCCCACGCTCAACAGGGCACTGTCCGGCGACCCACTCTCCATCTTGCGGGCAGTGTGGGCCGGCCACCTGGGGGAAAACTCTGGACACGTCTGACTGACGGAATTCTGAGGGTAAGACTCGTCACACGAAATGAAGCGACACAGTGAGAACTATCCCCAACATGGTCGAGCTCAGATCTGAGCTCGATTACAGCCCGCCCGGCTGGTTGCTGCCCCTGCCGCAATGCCTCGGGCTCGACAGAGTAAGCTGATGGCAACCTGCTCAGAAGTCCGCTCGTGTTCGCAGTGTCCACTTTCAACAACCACGCGCAGGGTCCTAACGGCCCACGTGCACGTGTATGTTTCTGCACGAGTCGTGTCGGAGCTACGGCTTAGCCACAACCTATTGCCTGCTTCTGGCAGCCTGTGGGTGACTACACGTAGCTGATCCCAATACCAGACATCATGACATGCTTCACTGGATCTCACCTTCGCCAATAAAACAGCTGAATACCCAAGCATGAACCTCTGTTGCCCTCAGGAAAGACAATGCAAGCCATCCTTCGCCGCATACGCCCATCACAACAGTCGGCGGAAGGCGTTTACACTGCTCTCCAATCACACCATCGTCCTCATTGTATCAAGTCTCCTTGGTCTGATCAGGTCTGCCGTCCATTGGACCCGCTACCGCACCTCTCTGCCAGCTCAGAGAGTGCCCCGCTGTGCAAAGCACACACTAGTGGGACATGGAGACCACGGAGCCTATTGGTCACTGCGGACATCAATTGAGAGCGGTTCACGACCAAGATTGTATCTCTCAGACAAGCACGCACACAAGGATACGAGTTTCGACTCATATCGAAGCGGTAATCGTCGATGTAGAACAAGACCGCCGCGCCCTAAAGGTCACCGTCGCGTTAACATTGAATGAGCTGAGTTAAAACTGACGGAGATTTCAGGCTCCGCCAACACCACTTCTCCATGAGCACGTAGTGAGGAGCCGTTACACGAAGATAGCAGTCGATTAGACGGCTCTGATATCTTGCAACCAGGTTTCAACAGCTCAATCCACTCTTGCGTGTCAATGTTATGGTCGCATGATAGCAACTTTTTGACAGACATATCAAACCAAAGGGAAAATTTCGTATCCTCACTTCTGGCCCCCAGAAAAACCCGGAGCTGCATCAGCCAACAACACAAAAAGTCTAGGCGACCAGGCAATTCCACCTCGAGCGGGGTAGATTAAATTTGGGACACCTCACAGTATCGGACAACATTGACTGAATTCACTGAAAATCACCAGCCCACCAGTATCGCTACACATCACCATGAACCACCTCGCACCCGACGCCAACCTCTTCCTCAGCAAGCACATTCCAAGCTCCTTCCACGCAACTCCTCCCTCTCCCCAAAAGGTTCTCCACATATCCTGCGGTACAGGCGATCTAACCCACCAGCTCGCCAAAAAATTTACAGCCGCTCAGGTAATCGGCATCTCCCCCAAATCCGTGGATGCCTCCCGTCACGGTCGACTGTCCAATCTCATGTACATCAAAGCCACGCTGGAGGAACTCGTGGAACGGGAGGATATGCTCTTCTGGCCGGGGACGTTTGATTACATTTTCCAGCGGGGCGGGATGTGTTCGGTGGAAGGGTGGGAGGAGCATATTAGAATGGTGGTAGGGTTGCTTGGGGAGGGCGGTATGGTTGAAATGCAAGAGTTGGGGTTGGAGGTGTTTGCGGGACAGGGGAGGGACGGGATCGAGGAGGGGAGTAGTCTGAGTGAGGGTTGGATGTGGTTGACGGAGGCAGAGAAGGGTGCCAAGGGAATGGGAATAGATGTGAGATGTGGCGAGAGGCTTGCGGGGCTGTTCAAAGAGGCTGGATTGGAGGGTGTGAGGGATGTTGTGTACAGGATTCCGCTGAGAGGTCCCGTCGTTGATGAAGCTGGTACAGATCTGCAGCAAACGATCAAGGCACATCAAGACCTGCTGGAGAGGTTCTGCTCGAAGGGCAAGAGTGCTGAGGCCATATCCGGATTGAAGGAGAATGTTGCAGAAACGTTGGGCAGGTGCGAGGGTGGCGACTTTACTCAGATGCACGTCGTGGTAGGCCAGAAAAAGAGCCCTTGATGCTATCATCAGGCATGGATCACAACAGCCCTCGTTGCGCCTTTTGTTGTTCGGCGGCTTCATAGCCGAGCCTACATGCTATATGTTTATCCTATACACGAAGGAAAAAGAAACGAGGGTTGCCCGATGATCGCTACATAGCGCCCAGCACCGAAAAGCTCCTACTCCGTGTACTCGTGAGACTCGTAACGCCATAGCCTGTACATGTGACTACCATGAGAATGCCTCCTCGAAGAAGTCAATCTCCGTTTGTTCACAGCGATCGCGCATGCCTCTTCGAACATCGTCGCTCAGACTGCCCGTACCACACACACTGATAGCCATCGCGCCGACTTGCTTCTCTTGTTCCTTGCCGATGAGAGCACCGACGTCTGGCTTTCCAGGGAACATTTGCACGGACGCGCTAGGAGACTGAATCTCCTTGGTGCTACGAGGTCGTGTAACGAACAGCAGGATCTTGAGAATGTCGCGACGCTTCTCCATGCCGAGGATTTGTGTCATCCATGGTCTGATCCACTCGAGGTGCTCAGGTGACTGAATGACCCAGACCAGGACGACTTTGCGAGTTGCACCTGTTCCCTTGTTGTAAGCAGCGACAAGGTCGCGCACGTGAGGAACTTGGTGCGTGATTCCGACTCCAGCAGCGAAGAGCATCACGGTGCCATATGACTGGAAGCTCTCGTGTCCGTAAGGGCCCTCGACGTACGCGGTTGTGGTAAGGGGTCCAGACTTGCATTGTTCGGCTTTCTTGTACAAGGTGTCCGTGAAGCCGGTTCGACGACGGATAATTAGAGATATGGAGGTGGCCTTGGCTGCAAGAATATCTTGCCGTGCCATGGGCAGTGCCTTTTCGTTGGCAAGATCTGTCCCATCCTCGCTCCAAGCCAGGGAGAATGGATGACTGGTCCACATGCCAATGCTGGGGATGTACAAGTAGACATGCTGTCCAGGTCTGAACTTCCAGGTCTTCGAGGGTCGCAAAGTGACACGCATAGAGTCGCCAGGCAGCGCCTCGACTTCAGCCTTGGTGCGGCCTTTGCGGCCGAAGTTGTTGGTCACGATGAGCCAGACACGGACCAGACGCTCGAAGATCCAGCAGACGAGAGCACCGAAGAGCATAAGCTGCGCGGGCATACCATCGAGATGCATCCATACAGCAACGACTGCAGTGATAGCAAGCGCGATGTGTAGGTGCAAGAATGTCTCGTAGAATGCATGGCGGATGATGGAGGGAGACTGTAGCAGCAGGGCGCAGAAAGTGCAGAACCCAATGGTTCCGGACAGGATGAATGTACTGTTAGCCATGGAGTTCGCAATCGCCTGAAGACCCTTCTCTGATCCCAACTTGGCGACCTTGCCACAGAACCAGAACGAAGCATGAGCGACGGCTTCGAAAACAACGATTCGACCGATCCATCGGTGGATCATGTTGAAGTCGTTGAAGCTGATGCCCAGCAAGGAAATGAGAGGGTTGTTTCGTCCGGCGAGGAGGAAGAGTGGCACCATGTTGATGGTGGCCAAGATACCAGTCCGGCTCAGTCCGGCGGACATGAAGCCCTTGGAAGTCCAATCGATCTTCCAAACGGTGAAGACGACGTTCAAGGCGAAGTATCCAAGCAGGAAGAAGGTTTGCATACGGCCTGGGAGGGTACCAACGTTCATGGCGGCCGAAAGCTTGAACTCGCGGTTGTGACGCTTACTGAGGAGCGGTGCAGATAGCCAGTGACGCTTGAACTTGGCCCATCGGTCGTCCGGTATGCTGAAGTAGCGTTGTCTGCCATCGCTGCTGGTTCCGTGGTACAAGTTGGCCAGCTTGCGAATGTGTTGCAGCAGGTGTAGGGTCCAGCGGTAGATGAGTACGATGGCGATGATCATGCCCCATGTCCAGCCGATGTATTTGACCGTCTTGTCATTGAGGAGTGCGGCTGCCTTCTCCGCAGTATCGTCCCTTTCTGCTCTGGCATATGGCATTGCTGCCGCCAGCAGCACCCATGTCCACGAATGCATTGTGATTGCGGGAGGTAATGTGTGAATGGTCGCAGTCCAAGCTCGGGACGCTGATGATCTGCTCTGTCGAGACGTGTCGCGCAGAGTTTGTTGACGTGAGCTGTCGAAGAAGGTTATGCCTGGGTCGTGCCGGCACGAGTTGCAGTATGCCGTAGAAAGTTGCAATGCAGTGTATGGTATAGCGAATGTGGTGAGTCTAGCCAGTAGACTCGAGTGTTAGGTGAGGACGGTGGTTGGTGTTGTTGTCGCCGTGTCGTGTGTGAATCAGGCAGCGTCGTTTGTGCAGGAGGGTGTCGCCAAACAGTGAATGAGTGTGGTGTGGTGTGGTGTGGTGCCGTGTCGTGGTGCTTGGAAGCCTGCCAGTGCTTTGCGTCGCCTCGATCTTCCTGCTCACGGGCGCGGTGAAAGAGCGTGAGGGAGCGATGCCGTGGTGGAAGTCGGGGGATCAGGCGTGAAGGATGGTCGACATGTCGGGTGTGAAGGGTGTGAAGGGTGTGGAGGGTGTGGAGGGTGTGGAGGGTGGAGGGTGAGGTGTAAAGGTGGCGTGCACTGCTGGTGCCAGGTTGATTGATGTTGATGGAGAATGAAGCGACAGAGATTGCGATGTGGATACCACCGTTCTACCGTTGCTTATCCATGCGAGGCCAAGCGTCTGTGTCATGTCGATGATCGTTTCGAGATGGAGACGCCCACGCAATGCTCCACGCACTGCCAGATGGCACGCTACCGACGACACTGCTCCTGCTGTACCTTGGTACATTTAATTCCTCGAATCTGGCCGCCTTCCACCAGACGTTCGACTGTGACGCTGGCTGCAGAGACGGCCACGCAGCGTGTCGTCAACGCTCTTGCAATTGCAATTGCGATTGCTCGCTGTGCAGGCAGTGCGGCTGATGAAACTACAGAGCGCGGGAGCGTCGTCTTCAGGAGACGCAGGCACCTGGCAGAGCTGTCTGTCTGGTGGGGCGAGGAGCATGGTCGTGTTAGTGTGTTACAAGGTTCTCGCTTGCGCGCCTGCCCAGCAAGCGTCAGGATTCAGGAACACCGAACAGCAGCGCCCCATCGTCCAATCACAGCAGAACGCCACTTTCTGTTGTGTGCCTGCCGCGTCTTCTCGTGACCCTCGTTCCCAAATCATACACAGTAGTGCACAACGTCGACAGTATCGTTTGCGTGAGAGCAGGCGCCGCAAGGACATCACGTAGCAGGCATCACCCACCCCCCCTCCCCGAAATCACCGCTTCCTCCTTCAACCTCGTGCGAGCAATGGAGAAATACATGTGCTACACAACTTGGCCCCGCGTGAAGCGTGTTGCAGGAAGCAACGTGCATTGAGACACAGCGTTTCCACTTGCCACTCTACGACCACATCCCACGCACTCGAAAGCTGAGGCATGGAAGAATTGGCAGTTTCATGCAAAGCAACGCCACCATGTCGCCCTCAATATGCTTCTGCTTCACTCTTCTATCTCACAGCATAGACCTGCTGGCTTGATTCCTGCAATCTCCTGTTCGTGCTAAGCTCGAAGATGAAGCAGCACATGTCTGGAAGTCTAGACACCATCGACCTACGCCCACGCTCGTTTCGAGAACGCCGTGCATCCCATGTCAAATCGTTCCGACGTACGACTTGCTGTCTGGCCGGTCGAGCCACAGCATTTCTGAGCGTGACATCCGTCAAGGGCTTTCAAGCTCACCCACTGTGTCCTGTGTTCGACTCGTTGCAGCGCACACTCTTCACGTGCCAGCCCTTATCTTTGCAACTTCTTGTCTTCTCGAATCTGACACCTCACAGATGCACCCCATCTTCCTCATCCTCCCCTACCAACGCATCCATCTGCCGCCGTATCTCCTCGTCTGTCAATCTCCCGCTTGTCTGCCTCGTCCGCGTCGCATCCCTCTCCGCAGCACTCGCACTGCCATTGACCTGCCCATCAGCATGTCCATTAGCCTTCGGCGCCTCCTCCGTGTTACTTCCGTGAGCGCTCCAGCCCAAGCCTCTCTCCTGAGCCTCCTTCTTACACAGCTCCATGCGCTCCTCGAACCTCTTGATCACCACATCGTTCTCCTCTATTGCTTCTTTGCAGTCCGAGTCGCCTTCGTCCGCGAATGGTTTCATTTGGATGTTGGAGTCCAGCAAGTGGGATATGCTGTTCTGCAGCTCGGCGGCCTTGGCGTAGAGAGTGTCTAGTGGGAGTTCTTGGATGGCTTCGGCGAAGAGTGCTGGTGAGATTGGTTGCGAGGCTGGGGAGACTTGGAATGCATCGGCGGGGAGATTTGGGTTGTCTGTTGGTTGCCAATTCATCGTGTTTTGCGGTGGTCCTGCTGGATTTGTGGTGGTTCTGAAGAAAAGAGTATGTGATGCGAGTACTGTGTTCCCGACCAAAGACTTGTAGAGGACACAAGATGTGTGATCAGATAATCCGCAGGTTCCAACTTGTCCTTCACATGCTCGAGCGATCTCGCAAGGGTGGGGCGTGCGGCGTCCGTTCCGCGGTGCAGCCAAAAACATCGACTCGAGGTCATCGAAGGACTGTTCATGTCTCCATTGAGGTGTCGTCAAGGAGTATCATCAAGACATTGAATGTCTTCGTATAGCATGTTGGCGTGGCGACTGTAGCGTGGACAGCAAGGATGAATAATGTGTGGACGACGATAGCACTCCGAACGCCATGCGCCGCCGTACGATCGAACACGCGAGGCACGCCTCTGCTGCATCTCTTCCACAGCTATGCAAAGCAGCACTCGTCTCTGACGCTCGCCATACCATCGTGCGCACGAGCTCGGTCGAGATGGGTCACGAAGGAGATGGCGTGTGCTGTGAAGCAAGATCGCTCTTTCACAGCGACATCTGCGGTAGCAGCCAAGTCAAGGAACAACCGCACGCCATCAGCACCCAAGTCGAATCCTAAGATCGCGTCTCGCACGGCAGAAGCGCGGAACGACGCCAGGCTCCAGGCCGCGCCGACAGTGGCTTCGCATACGGAAGGAGTGCCCGCCGGAGGAGAAGAAGAAGAAGAAGAAGAAGAAGCTTTGACATGGCGAGACTACGACCCTGCAGGCGGGATGCCATTGCCGAATGGTGAGCTGAGCCAGCCAGAAATCAACGCCGTCTTCAACGGCGAAGAGGTCGATGCTGATACCGGCAACTACATTCTCTCGGTAATGCATTGGCGCCGAATGTCGGGGGCATTGATCGATGTTGGCCTGGACTTTCCTAACGACAGTGGTGTGCATCGAGACTGGGCATTAAAAGGTCTGCAATACGTTCGAGTGATAGTACCCGACGTGGATGAGTCTGCGGCTGGTCAAAGCTGGGCAGAAGAGGAATCACAACGGCTGCAGGAAGAGATCCAGGCACGCGCCGTCAAGCTAGGCATCTACAAGGCCGCCCCAGAGGAGGAGCAGGAGCAGGAGCAGGCGCAAGAAGACTCTCCTTACGCGCCAAGTCAGCTTCAGAGGATGAGGGAAGAGAAGGAAGCTGCCTGGGAGAAAGAGCAAGAGCGGCGTGCTGTACAACAAGATCATAGCAGAGCCGCCGCCCTCCACTCCAATCGGGGTCCTCTCGAGCTCGGCGCAGGTGTGCAACCGACCATACAAGCCCGTACCAACATGGCAACCAAACAAGTCGACATCATCCGAGCTCCAGCAGGCGGCGTCAACATCCGCCCACCGGCCCCCAAGGCCTGGCTGCAGCCTGTCAAGCGAAAGCCATGGGTAAAATACTACGAAGAACAAGCTGAAGTCATCAAAGGCCTCTCCGTTCCCCAACTCAGCCTCCTCCAACGCCTAGGAGGCCCATTTCTAGTGACCCTCCTTGTCCTCGCCGGCTGCTACTATCTCAGCGAGAACTACACACCACCTCCCAAATCCGCGCGCGTCTGGCCAGATACAGCACCTTCTGCGGCAACACTATGGGCTGTTACCGGCGTCCTCGTAGCAGGTTTCATCATGGGCCGCATGCCGCCTTTGTGGCGTGCGTACAGCAAGTACATGACGTTGGTCACCGCATATCCCAACTCGCTCAGCGTCATTGGAGCAATATTCCGTCATGACACAGTTGCGCATTTGGGGTGGAATCTGTTGACGCTCTGGTTCATAGGTCTTTCACTTCACGAAAATGTTGGCCGAGGCACCTTCTTAGCAATCTTCCTAGCCACGGGCACGGCAGGTGCATTCGCTTCCCTCGCAGTCAACGTCCTTCGACAGCAATGGACGGCCTACATATTTGGCTGCTCTGGCTCCGTACTGGGCGTATTTGCCGCGCTATGCACTCTTAGACCGAACAGCACGATTAGCGTGTTTGGTTACGATGTACCAATCGCAGCATGGGTCTTCCTTGCACTATTTGGTTCCCTTGAAGCGATTGCCATTGTCAGAAGATTGCCGACTGCCATTGACCATGTTGGTCATTTGGGCGGCATGGTGACTGGTTTTGGCGCAGGGCTTTGGATGAGGCAGAAAGTGCGGAGGGAGCAAATGGTAGCCACACCGTCGGAAGAAGCCCGCCAGCCCACTGCTGCACCTCAATGAGAGGGAAACTATGTACAGGAGCGCACCATTGTGTACGCTGTACTACTGAAACTGAGATACCCATGTAAATACAAAGAATGATCTTTACTTTGCATTGTTTCCAGCAAAGCACACAGTGGTGCTATCGACTGTCGCTGTATGCGCTCTGTCGAGCGAATGTCCCGGGGTCCAGCTTGCTACTGGAGCTCTCTCGCATCTTGTTGCCCGCAGACACGCCCAGCGGATCACCATCCTCGACATCCATCTGATCTTTGCGCGCGACATGCGAGCTGCCAGTCGTTGATGCTGCAGAAGAATCTGATATGGCGGCATACTTGGCCAGGACAGTCACGTCTGTATCACGCGGCTCAAGACTTGGCCGCACTGCTTTCTCGTTCGAGCTTGTGATGGGCGCCACAGCAGCATGTTCTTCTCCTCGGTCATCGGACCCCGTCTGGAAGGAGGCAAAAGCAGACTTGAGGCCGTCCCTCATGGAATCAAAACTTGGTACGCTTTTCGCCTCATTGATAGCACTTCCGCTCTCGACTGGAGGTACAAGCTTCGCCGATTCAGTAGTAGTGCCGTCATCGAGAGATGCTGTAGACGGCTGCAAGCTGAGTGGAGAGATGCCGTTGTTGGCATCAATGTCAGGCGGAGCAAGAGCGCGCGGTGTGTTCATCTCTTCGTCTTTGCGGCTAAAGAGCCCCGACCACCATCTCACTTCTATCTCGTCAGCTTGTCGCCGAGGAAAGAGGAGTGGATCGTCTGTCTTCGGAACGTAATCAGAATTTACGAACTCCGCTCTTCTTGAGAGAAAATGTGCCCACACAGAGGGGAACTGCTCTTCGTGTTCCGCTCTCTCCTTTTCGTTGTTGAACAAGAATTCACCGTATTGACCGGAATGCGCTTGGTAGAAAAGTCTCTTCAAGAAGCGTTCATTGAACTCGAAAGCTGCGGGAAACTGATACTGTAATTGGAAGACGGCGTCCAGGAATTGGTGGAAAATTGGCGCAATCTCCTTCGTGTCAGTTCTGTGCTCCCGGTCCCTTTCCGTGGTGGCAGTAGGCGTAGAATGGAGTATTGTGTTAGGTGGCGGTGAGGGCGGTCTTGATCCAGTATCACTCTTGCCATCTAGTTGCGGGCCGAACAGGCTGCCTCTGTTCTTATCAAACCAGTTCTTGGCTCCAGACAACGCTTTGGTGCCAATAGCATTCAAGCCTTTCGAATCAGCACTGCCTGCATCCTTGGTCCGGGAAGGTGCGACTCTCTCATTTTCAATGTCGAACCATTTCTCGGTGCCTTGAATACCGTGCCGGTGGTTGAACTTGTGTCCGAATGACAGAAAGTCTTTCTGTATGAGAGTAACGAATCCCTGTAGGGAACGATAGTATGGATCTAGCATCAGTTCTGCCAGTGCAGCGATCTGTGGGGTCCGGTCCCAGCCATCCGAACAGTGCACTAAGACGTGACTCCCACCCAGACCGACTCTTTTCGCCACCATTTCAGCGCCAGCCAGCATATTCGCGATATGTGCAAGCCAGCCCGAATTTCGCAGCAGCTCTTGATTCGGCCGCATGTCCAGGTAGTCGGAGTTCGCGAAGCTCTCTATGATCTTATCTAGCGACTTTCGCATGGCATGTATGTTGGCAATGTGCAGAAATACTCGCTCGACCACAGTGCCGGGTGGTCCACTGTAATTAGCCACATCCTCGATACCGCCGCCCGTAGCCCGATTTGCAAGTGCGTTCATTCTCGGTCGAGCGTCAACTATCAGGTTGCTCCTCGTGCTCCCGTATACTTTTGGTCGAGAGCTTTCCCGTTCATCAGCAGTAAACTCATCAAGCCCAAGCTCGTCGTATTGGCCGTCCATGTCTCGGGACTGTTGGAACGTGGCGTCCGCATCCTGGGACGCGGTCGCGGATGATGTAGCTGTGGGAGCCTGCGTCGCTATTTCTGTAGAAGGTAGAAGCGGAGGTGAGTGGCTGGAAAAGATCGCCGAGACTAATCGCTCGTCTTGTGCATTGCGTTTGCTCTGTATACCGCACATGGGCTGAGAGGATCGAGTAATACTCCCGCCGTTTGGGTGGAGATATGTCAGAGCAGGTATTCGGCATTTCGAGCGATAGGAGCCACCGTACTTCAGGATGTTGTCACTGACTGTGCGAGGCACACATAGCACATTAGGGTATGTCGGCGAGTATTCATAGTCATTGTTGATATCGGTGATGCGCCACGCGCTTCCAGGTCCTTCTGCTGCCTTGCCGCCAATGCCCATTCGCGAGAACTCTCGCCTGACATCAAATCGAGGTGTGCCAATGACGGCCTCTTGCTGCGGCGCCGTGAAATGGAAGGCGTGCATGTCCCGAACATTATCGATGCAACAGCGAGCCCGTAAGCAATAGAAGACCTCTCGTGCAGTGTCATCTGGCGAATTGTCCGAAGCCGAAGGGTGAATGTGAAAAGCCATCATTTGAAAGTCTCTTTTCCGGATGCGAATAGCAGGTGCCCTGCCACGGTCATTTGAGTATGTTCCACTGGCATTATTGGCAGGCGAAGCGGGCCTCTGGGGTGATGAATACGGCGCAAGATGCGCCGAGTCCGTGGATGGCCGAGCATATGCATTCGTGCCGAAGACGGGGGGGAATGCCGAATCATCAAAGTCGGTGCTTTGTTCAGGAGAGGCCTCGTGGGTGTAGATTCTGCCTTGTGCGTGGCTGGGCCGGAGCAGACAGTGGTTGATCATAGGGTACGGTATCCAGACCTCCTTGGGACGCGCTTTCGGCGGGGCTGGCACCGTCGTCGCCCCCGTCGCTGCACGCGACTCTCTGCGCGAGCCGGTGTCGTCCAGCGATGTAGTCTGCCGGACGCTCGGCGCGGGACTTGATGTGCCTTGGCTCGACGAGCCTCTGCCGCCGACATGTTGCGAAGCTGATGTGCCGGGCGCGGTATTCGGCAGGTAGCTGAAGATGAGATGATGTCTGGCCAGATACAGCGTGCCCTTCTCCGTCTTTCCCCTGCTGTGCAGGCTGACATTGCGCACCTTCAAGTCCTTGGCAGACTTGGGTGTCTCGCCCATTCTTGCAAAGAAGTGGTATCGTATCAATGTCGGTCACGCTTGCAAGAATGGAATGTATGTAAATTGCCCCCACGGTGCATGGGTGGTGCCTCCCTGGGGCGACAGTGACGCGTGTGGCGAATGGCAGACTCTGACGCTGCACACGGCACGTGGTCAACGTGAACATCAAGCAAGCGTGTCGAGAGCAGATGATTGCAACAGCACATGGAATATAGCATGTGTCGGAGAAGGTCGTCGTCGGCCGTCCGCAGCAGCACCGCAATCGCAGCTCTGAGGTTGCTGCTCCGAAGCGGAATTCATGTTCGAGTGACCGGGCGGACACAAGTCGCGGCAATCATGTGGCACGGCCACGCATGTGATCCAGCGCCTGCGAGAGTCTCGACTTCATCCTCCAGGTGCTCAGAAAGCGTGGGTCCGAGGTGTTCACCGCGAGGTGAGGAGAAACGAAGCAGACTCGGTTCGAATGTTAAATACACGTCAGAACTGTATCTACGAGCTATCGTGGTCATACATCGACAAGCCACACTGTCTCGACAGGACCTGCACTTCCGTGTCGCAGAGCTGGCTGAACTTCATTGCCTCATGAAATGATCGATGCGCCTGCTAAGCTACCGCTCGTAACGCCCTTCCAAATGCTGGACATCCCCAAACAACGCCATGGTCGCTCTAACTCCTAACCCATATGCGCTAGATTACATCTAAGCAAAACCAAAGTATTCGCTTCCAGCGGTAATAGCAGTGTATAGCTGCTGTCTGAGGTGTTCGTAGCTTTCGTACTCGGGGAGATCAAGCTCTGTAAAAGAGGTCAGTATCAATTCTGTACTGCGTCGTGGGAGTCAACTTACGATTGAAGCAAGTGTGACTTGATGGCAACTTCTCCTTGTTGCTGTAGTCGCGGTGGATGTTGAACTTGGCAAACCCATTCATACCCTCAAGTTCCTTGAACCCGTTCAGAGGCACTTTGCTGGTGCCTGTGACGAATTGCAGCAGCTTCGCCTTCTCTTCCTTGTCAAAGCTGCGGACTGCTCGCCAGAACCATTGGATTTGCGGCGATGTCGGCTGATAGTTGGTGTAGTCCGTGTTGTTCTTCCAGTCGTCAACGTCAATGTCAGGCAGACCGGAAATGAGCAGTTCTAGCTCCTGCTCATTGAAGATAGAGATCAGCTCAGCAGGGATGATCTCGTGGAAGCCTTCGAGGAAGTGGTCGATCTGCTGCTGTACAGACTTGATGAGACGGTGCTCCACCACCAGACGGACGTAGTCTTGCTTGTTGTCTTCCGTCACGGAAATGTCGCGGCCACCGGGCACCAAATCGATCGTCTCAGTGACGCCAAATTTGTCCACGTCAACGGAAAAGGTCTCAAAAGCAACGTCGGTAATGTCGTTCTCCAGGATCCACACCAGTGACTTGTAGTAGTCGAGGTCCAAGGTCTCCATGTCCTTCAGAGATACATTCTTGCCCAGCATCTTTCTGTAGACAGCCCTGCTGAAGTGACAATCCAGCACACGGTTCTCGTAGAGCGCCTTTCCGATGATGCGACCAATGAACTTGAAGAACAACAAGTGCTCGGGATTGACCTCACTGAGGTTATTTGGGTGAAAGGTCGTGCGGTCAGACGCAACGGGGTTGAACAATGCGTAGTCGGCGTTGAACATTTGACGAGCCATGGCGGCGAACCATTCGCGTGAGACACCGCCAGCATCGATACCCTCTTCACCGTGGAAGCGGATGTTCAGCTTGCCGTACTTGATCTCATTACCTGTCTTGTAGTACAAGGACTTGAATGAGTCAAGGAAGACCTGATCACGCCGCACACTGAGTTGCAGAGATGGATGCGAGACTCGCACTTCAGCTCGCCGATCGTGAAGCTTGCGACTGAAGTAGTTGCGCTTGTTGTCAAACTCCAGAACTTTGGAATTCTTGGCAAGAACGGACAAGTTGCCGTTCATGAGCTTCGGGTTGTTGCGGATGAGCTCGTTGAGAACCTTGCGATGGTCCTCGGTGAAATTGAAGAACAGACCCTCCATCCGTGCTTCTGGCGGTGGTGTACTGACGGTCGTATCGAGTGGTGTCGTCAGCGTTTGCGAGGTTTCTTTGAGAGCACTGTTGCGGCACACAACCATCAGAGCTTCGATAAGAGGCAGCAGGATAGTCGCAACGTTGACCATGTTGCCACGTTCACGGATAGCAGTGAGACAGACACTGAGGCTATGCCAAAGCTTGTCGAAAGTAGCACTCTCGTAAAATGTGGCCAGTATGTCGTCCTTGAGCTTTTGGTCGATTTCAGGCCCTGGTGAAATCGATGTCTGTGCGGTAGGAGTTCGTTTGGGATCAAAGAGGTGGTCCAATGCAACCAACACACGTAGAAGCTTCCTTTGCTTCGAGCCGGCAGACGAGAAGCTCGCCAAAGCCATGCCTTGAAGGTCTGTGCCGGTCTGTGCAGAGTCGATCTGCTTGGACAGCTCCTCTAGATCTGCAAGAAGATCTTGGCTCAACTCTTGTGCTTGTCGGATGAGTTCCTTGCCAAAGACCTCTTTTGCGCCAGGGACCGCTGAAAGGTTCTTAATGATATCCAGGGTATCGCTGAAAGTCTTGCTTGGGCATTCACGAGCAGCCAAGATGTTGACCACTAGTCGAATGTTCTCTTCGGGAACATCGGGCGGAAGAGGTGTCTTCTTCTTCTTTGGCTCCGCTTCTAGCTCAGCCTTCGCTTGCCCTTCGTCAGTCTGCGCCTCAGCAGAAGCAGCGGGAGCCTGGCCCGCACTTGGCACGACGTCTGTTGTAGTCTCCTGCATCAGCACGTCGGAAGTGCTTGTCTGAGGTCGCTCAGCGCTCTCGGTGGCGGTGTTGTCACCGGTCTGGGCCTTCTCCAACTCGTCCTGGGCTTCCTTGGCGCGCTTGACCAAAAGCTGCAGCGGCTTGGTGACCTGCACGAGCAAGGACGCCAGAGTTTCCATCACCGTGATGTTCTCGGTGATGAGTTTGCGATCAAGCAATGCAAGGAGAGCATTGATGGGGTACCTAGCAGCCTTGCTCTCGCGCCCCTTGCCCTTCTTGGCGGTCTTGATCTTCTGGCTGGTGGTAGTCTCATGCTCGTTCAAGAAGAATGACTTTACACGTTCATTGTCGGTAGCAAGAGCGTTGAGTGTTCCGAGACATTGCTGAACAATGTTCAAGGGTGACAGCTCGGTGCTCGGCGCTATCACGCCTGCCTGACCCGTGTTCGTGCGCTTTAGAGGAGTTACAGATGGCTTCTTGTCTTCAGCTGGCTGCTTCGCACGTAACGACAGCTGCGCAAAGCTACGCTCGACAGCATTGACGTCGGCAGTGCCATCCTGAAGAATTGAGAGCAGGATACTGATGACCTCCGCACGATTCGTCGTGTTCTTGCTGACCTCGGACAGGATGCTGTGGAGGTTGGTTTTCGACTTGTTGTTCAATGACACGAACATCAGTCGCAGCAGCGTGGCCACGCCCGACTTGCTCAAAAGTTGTGCAACTGGACGTCGTTGTCTGCTGGGCTCGCGTTCCGCAGCGTCCGCGCGTGCTGCAGCAGGACCGTTCAGAACTCGAGCGCCTGCGCTTTCTAGCCCTCGCCGGTCTGCACGTGGAATGCGTCGATCACCAAACAACGCGCGAGCTTCAGCTTGAAGATCATCTGGCAATGCGGCGAGGACAGAATCGTCGGCTTCCATCAATACGGCCTGACGAAGAGCTGGCTCAAGCATTGCCATGAAGTCGGCATTGTTCATATCTTCTGGCTGCGCCTGTGCACCTTGGTCTCGCTCACGGCGACGCGCTTCATCGCGCTCTCTCCGTCGGCGCTCTGCCTGCTCTGAGCGCAGCAGCTCTTGCTGGATGTCTCTTGGCAAAGCTTCCAAGAACTCACGGCTGATCTCACTTGGGTTCTCGCCAGACTGTATCTGCTGGGACCTCTGTAGTTGAAATTGCGACATGACGACTTCTTCCCTCATCTCCTCCGGTAGGGCCTCGATGTATTCGCGATCAATGCCGAGGTTGGTAATGTCCATTTCGCGACCTCTGATCGTAATGGTGACTCGCTCAGCGGAAGACTCGTTGGCGGGTGCGCTCTCTGCGGGTGCCTCACTGGCAGGCGCGGCCAATGACTGTTGCTCTACACCTTCCATCTGCTTAGGCACCTCTTCTTGTGCGTGCTCGGTGGCTTGCTCCGCTTCCTCGCGAGCACGAATTTCTTCTTCCTCGCGCTCTTTAGCCTCCTGCGCTTCACGTTCTTTCTTCTCCTGAGCCTCACGTTCCGCTTTCTCGGCTTCCTCTTTCTTACGTGCTTCTTCCGCAGCCTTTTCGGCGGCAGCCTTGCGTTCGGCCTCTTCTCGCTCTTGAATACGCTTTGCCTCCATGGCGGCAGGTACCAATGCACGAAGGACGGCAGAGATTATCCGTCCAGCCTTCTCCGCGGCTTTGCCTCCTGGGAAGAGCATACGCGCTTCTTCGTGCCAGCGGTTGACAGTCGAGCTGGGGCGGAAGTCGACAGCCTGAGCTTCCTCGTTGTGTGTTGTTCCTCGTTCATTGATGCGACTGCCCGGAAGTACTTGAGGCCACGTCCCGAGAAGCTGATCTCGCCAAGGTCGAGTAGGGTCGATATCAATCATGCCGCGAGGAGCTCCACGCCCGCCTGCTTGGATGCCGAACACCGGCGGCAAGGCAGCCAAGCCATGCATCGCGCCTGGGTCGACATTGATGTTGATCACACCTCCGGGCCCTGCGTGGCCGATGTGAGATAAGATCTCGGGCAGACCATTGTCGCCACGAGGCATTCCAAAGGCGCGACGAGCAGTAAAACGAGCAGGCATATCTCCTGCGTCACGGTCGCGTTGGACATTTCTTCCTACGCCGCCGTCACGCTGGAGCAGTGGGTTGATGCCATCCTCATCGCGGGCGTTTGGCGTTGCGCGATGCGAGCGCATAGCCCCGGTAGGCCTGAACTCGCCGCCGCCACCAATCATGCCGAGCATGTGGTTTAGATCGTGGTGGTGACGGTGGTGGTGGTGATGCGCTCCTCGGATCATCGCTGCAGGAGGATGGCCATCCCATGCCCACCCGCCTTCCTGGTCATCTTCTTCCTCGTCCTCTATCTCTGGCTCGTACACGATGTCCTCGGCAAAGTCAACCTCGTCCTCCTCGTCCTCGTCATCTTCTGGGGCTAGTTCGTCCTCGAAGAACTCTTCTTCGTTGCCGCCACCTATGTCGATTCTCACGATCCCGTCAAGATCCCCGTGGTCTGATGGGTCTTCACCGCCAAGGACTTGTGCGATGTGTTCCAACGGTCCTCCGTGAGGTGAGCCGCCGTCACCAGGTTCTCCGAAGTCCATACCATCATCTTCCCAGTCGGCCTCGTCCTCAGCAAGCATCTCATGCTCGCCAATGCTGGCGTTGTCGTCGTCACCAGTTATCTCGTCCATTTGGTCGCCGAAGTCTGCTTCGCCATCGGGATCCGTATCACCACCGTCCTCATCATCGTCAGACATCTCGTCGTCGTCGTTACCAGACTCATCTTCCCCATCATCGCCCATGTCAACTTCGATCTCAATGTCACCAGGCATACCTTCGATCTCACCCATGTCACCAAGCTCATCGTCTTCGTCTTCATCGCTGACGACTTCGCCATGGTCTGGGATTTCTTCCTCGTCGTAACCCTCTTCGTAGTCGTCCATATCATAGTCCTCTTCTTCATCGTCGGAATCCGAAGACTCATCGTCGTCTTCATCGTCATCGTGCTGCCGAGCTTCAAACATGCCTAGCGACGAGCCTCGAAAGAGATCTGGAGTCTGCTCACGCTCGTCGTCATCGTCGGTCTGGTCTGTTTCGGAGCTGGAGACATCGTCCTCATCGGCACTTGTCCCAGTCCCTTCGGTGGAAGATAATTCGGAAGTTTGACTCAAGGTGACGCCTCTCTCCGTGAGTTGCTTGAGCGGAGACAGTATGTACTTCACAGCTCGCTTGGCATTCGGAAAGTTCAGATCGAGTTCGGCAAGTGCTTGCGTGAGCGTGGCGATGAAGTTCTTCTCGATCATGAGCCTCGCCATCTGCTGCTGGGCACCATAATAGCCTTGAGCGACGGTATTTGATCTTTGCAGGTCGGCCTTGTCATTCAGCATTCGATTGAAGAGCTCGCCCAACGACAGCAACCGTGAATATCGGTGATCAAGCGACTCGCGCTGGTCTTTCGTGACCTCGTTGAAGACACGCAGAGCGTGGTCAAGTACGAATTTCCGAACAAAAGTCAGCTCTGTCTCTTGTTCTGCAAACCCAGTCGAACCCAACTCAATCATGCGGGCATTCTTCGTCAGCTGTTCAGGTGTCTTGGCGCATAGGGCCACCAAGAGTTGTGTCGCCGCATTTGAAGTTGCGACTTTCTTGCGATGAGCCACGTCGTCCCTATGCTCTAAAGTGCCGACCGGCAGGAGCGTTTGCAGCAGGTAATGAATCGTGCCGGCTCGCGGCTTTGATGGGGTCAACGGCTGACTATCCATCTTCCGAGAGAAGTTGATGAATTCAACTTTCGTCCTGTTGTAGGAACTAACAAGTTCTGCAAGACACTGCAAGATGAAGCATCGGTAGACGTAGATTGCATGTTCTTCGGCTTTGAAGCTCACCGGCTTGCCAGACTTGTCGCCTGGCTCTGCTGACGGCGTTGTGGAGCTGGCGCTGGTACTGCCTGATGGGGTGGCATCTGTCATCTCGATATCTGAGACTGCAGCGTCGCCAACAAGCGTCTCCTTGGTGCTGTCTTTTGAGCTTTGCGGAGGCTTGTCCTCGACATCCTTGTAGTTGGTGAGCTCCCGCAACAGAAAATTCACCACACCATCTGTTGTCTCCACGCTGGGTGCCTTAGGCTCAGACGGCTTCTGCGCAGAAGAGCCTCCATTTTCGTCCGGTTGAGCCTCGGCTGAGGTATCATCGCCAGGCCCGCGTGTGGGCTGCGCATCGGAGCCAGACTCGCGTTCTTTCTTCAGGACAAGGCCTTGTGGCCGATGAGTCTGGCCATCGAAGCGTACGATCTCCAACATTTCTTGAGTTACTTCCACGAAGATCCGTGAGTTACGATGCACCAGGTGACTCAGTGAGCGACAATAGCTGCCGGTCTCGAGCGCGCGGCCTGTGCGATGATTCTCGAGCGTGACCCTGATCTCCGTGCGCATGATTTGTCGTATCATGTCATCGTCTTCGATCATATGTCGCAAAAGGAGCAAAAGTGATGCTTGAAGCTTCTCGTCAACGTGTCCAGCAAGCTGCCTGATCATTAGGAACAACCTGCTCATAGGTTGCTTGTCGCTGAGGCGCTCCGCCAGGTCTCGCTTCCGCGTAAGGACGACTAAGACGCGAGATACAGAAAGTGCTAGCGTGACATTCTTGCCAATCTTCGGCAGTATATCGATCATGGAATCAAATAGCTCGGAGCGGAGGTTTTGAGCCACGACTGGCTCAGGGAGTGGTGGCACAGGCATTGGCTTCAGTGGATCATCTGCAGGCGGCGCTTCCCATTCGATCTCGATGGGCTGCTCGTCTTCTGCCAGCACATTCTCGATGATGAGCAAAATCATCTCAATCCAAGGTGCATCTTCGACCTTTTGATCCGGCTCGAGTCGGACCCAGCTGACCAGATTGTCGAAATACTCCTTCAACTCGTCCAAGGTGGAATCGAAGAAGTCACGGTCTTGCAATATCAAAGCCACCAAGTGTGCATAGGCGTGGATCTTACGGCCAGCTTCCTTGCTGGGCTCTTCTGCTTGCAGAGACATCAGTGAGGATACGAGAGTAACGCCGATCTCTTGTCGCGGATTTGCACCCTCTCCAGTCTTTGCGACTGCTGCTTGTATCAAGTCCGACAGCTCAAACGTCAGGGCTGGCTGAGTGCTCAGCACATCCAGGCAGCGATCGACAAGGTCGTCACGAACCTCTATACGCCTGTCTTCCAAGTCATCGGCTGTGACATACAGTTCCTTTGTGTCTTGAGCACGAAGTTTGAATGACGCCAGAACAGATGAGTCTATCATGGAGCTCAGATCATCCTCGGTCAGTCCTGGTGGGAGGTGACCGAGGGAGCCCTGGTTGGCATCTTCTTCATCTGATATGAGGTCGTTGTCCGACGACAGCGTAAGATGTGCATTGCCGTTTGCATCCATGGAAAGCGGTGGTTCTCCGCCTGGTGCTTCTTGTGCCATCACATGACTGTTGGTTGAATCCAGTGCAGAAGGCTGATGTCCACTGTCCGCATTAGATGCGCCGGACATCTCCACGTCAGGTCTGCTGTCACCATCAGCGGCTTGGCGTAGACCGGATGCACCGCTTGGGTCTGCGGGCGCAGGATCATCCGGAATAGGGAAACGAGGAACTTCTTCGTGATCATTACGAAGTCGTGCATATGCTTCAGAGGCAGGTCCGCTGCTGCTGCATCTGTAGAGCGCCTCGCGGCTGAGCTCATTGCTGATACCCAAGGCGTTGACAAGTCTGTCGAGGCCATCCTTGCTGTGAAGCTTGAATTCGACTTTGTTCGCAGGCACCCGTCGACTGGCACGCTGATTTCGACGCAGCGCCCTCTCTTCGCCATCGGCTTTTAATATGATGCGCAAGATGTCCACGACGGCTCGCATGTCACGGTCTTCGAGCTGCTCGATGTTTTCCGAGTGCCAGATCTTGCTGATGGCCGGGATGATTGCGTGCCGTAGCTCGACTAGAAACTGTGCAGGTGTAAAGTAGTCCGGAAGGTTATGGTCTCTCACAGTGATCGCACCGGTCTGTGTAGTCTCTGTGATGCATTTGGTTCGCACTACTTGGCCGTAGAAGCCCAAGAGTTGGTGCACAGCATCCCTGACATGTGGCTCAACGTTGTTCTGTCCCTGCTGTTGTGCCAGAAGCTGCATCAAATGATCGAGATAATCGTTCAGCTTGTCAAACCCACCGTTGGTGTAGAACTTGGCAAGAACTAGAGCAAGTGCTTCTTTGGTTCCATACGGTTCCATCGAGAGAGAGTTGCGCAGGACGACTCTGCTGAACTTGACAAGCATGGGAGCAAGATAGCGGATACCCATTGACTTGTCTTCTGGGTCGTGTCGGCGGAAACCAAGCTCCCAGATCAGCGCCTTCGCCAGGTGCTCTGCAACGAGCATTGCGTGTTGCTTGGTGTTCGCATCCATGCGCTTCGTCACAATTGCTTGCCCGAGCGAAGAGAAGAACGACTCGATGCCCATAGGGACTTGACTCACGAGATAGCGGATGACCCTCAGATTCTTCTCAGCGAGCACATCTTCACGACTCCTCTGAGCACTTGTGCTGTCACCATTGGATTCTGAGGCAGAGGCCCGTAAACCATCGGCATGCTTCTCCGCGGCTACTTCCACCCTACCGTTGGCATCCACACGACGCATGATGAAAGGTTTAGGGTCGGTCCGCCGCTTCTGCTCATCAGATAGCCCTGACGTTACAAGGAGCTGTTCCCAGACGCATGTTGCATGAACTCTGCTCAATCCGTCAATGAGCTCGACGTAAATCTCTGTGAAGTTCAAACTCGAGAACAGATGATTGTTCTGGTTACCGTGCCGAAGAGTATATGGTGGGGGTGCCAGGACTCTGCCTAGAATATGGGTGAACAGATGTGTGTTGACGAGGCTTTTGGCCATCGAGGTGGCATCAACTCCATCCTGGGATGAAGAGTCTGCAGCTGTCGTTCCGGACAGTTCGATGAAGCTGGCAAATGCGCTGTTGTGACTCTGGCAGTCACGTAGCTCTTTGAGCCCAGTGGTTGCCCATTGTGTGCGCCTGATGATGCTAGGCAGTACAGCTTGTGGACGAGCCTCGCATAAAGCTTTGAAGACTTGCGCGATCTTGTTGAACAGCGGATGGGCCACATAGTCGTACGGGTTAGCAGCGCACATCGCGACATCCAGCAGTATTTCGACTCCAGCGTCATCGCAAAAGGCGCTGCACATGGCGCTATTGTGGAAATAAGCATCCAAGAACTTGAAGCAAGCGCTCATGAAGGGAATGGCGGGTGCGTACTCGCGCTCGTCTTCTGTTCCGTCATCGTCAATGGGCGCAGAATCCTTTCCAGGCCGGAATTCGTAAGATCCAGAAAGAGCCTTGTCAAAGTCCGCATGAGGTGCGCCTTGCATAGCTCCTTGGCCTCCGGCGACACGAAGCTTGCCGTCTACCCTCTCCCACAGCTTCGTGCCGTGGTGCATGTGCTTTGCCATGATGTTACAAAGATCTTTCAGACGCCGTAGCATATTGAAGACCGCAGCATTGATGTGTGGCTTGAGGCTTGGGTGATGTCGAGAGAGCTCGTCGAAGGCTTGACCAATATTGGCGGCGTGCTGGCCTTCATCTTCCATGGCACGCACATGTGCTGGAGATAGGAAAAGATCAAAGTACTTGACGATGGCGCCAGACGCGAGGAAAAGCCGCATGCCGGCCTCGTTCAAGCAGATGGCGCCAAACGCATTTGGCAAGGCAGTCATCACATCGCCCACCGGGAGAACACCGTCGATTTGGGGATAAAGGGGCTCTCCACTGGCTTCGACTTCAAGGCCTTGCGTGGCACTGACCGGTTTGATGTCAGCGGTGGCAGGTAGCTCATCCGGCACTTTCTGGCCCGTGACGGATTCGAGCAGACTCTTGCTGAGGCCTGCCTCGCCAATGACCTGGTAGCTTGTGGGCTCATTATGGATGAAGTGGCTGATGATCATTACCGCCGACCACCACACGTTCGAGCCGAAGACCTTGGCGTGTTCGATAACATTTCGAAGCGCGCCCAAGATCTGCGGCGTGTCGATAAGATTCCTGAGCAACCGGTCGTGAGTGCCTGTGTTGTTCTCAAACATATGCGCGGTGTTCTTGAGAGCTTGTCGCAAGGTGGACTGTTGATAGAAGGGGATTTCGTAATCAACGACCTTTGACTTGAACTCTGATGGCAGACCCTTGCCATTGCGAGCGTTCTCGAGCGATGCATCCACCTCGTACGATGTCAGATCGGCAATGATGTCCAGACCCTTGACCTGAGCTAGAGTCTGAAAAGCGTTAGGTATCTGGTTGGTGAAGGTGTCGAAGAACTGAAGCACGCGCTCATGGAACTTTTCTGCTCGACCGGTGCGAAGGGTTAGAGCTTCAATGAGTATGCCAATGATGCCGGCTTGCACCATCTTCTCACCATACCTCGCTTGCGCGTTGGACTGCAGTAAACTGCTGATAAGATCGAAGATGGTGTCTCGCCATTCTACCTCCTGTAGTTCTGCCCGGTCGTCGGAATGCTCGTTCATACCGAGGCTTGAAATGAGCTTGCGGATTTCATAGTACAGGACTCCATGGTTCACAGTGATTGCGAGGGCATCTGCCACTTCGGAGGCCTTTTGTCGGGTCTTGGTCAATGCTTCAAGTGTGATGAGCACCGCAGTCTTGGATTGCAACGTGAGCGCTGTTTGCTTGGCGGTCGCAGGTTGCAGAAGGTCACATAGTTGCGATGCCAAGTGGAAGCGCCGTGGCTCTTCAGCATCTGGTGTACCAACACGTTCTTGAAACTTGGAATCTGTAAGAGCATACGCCAGATTTGCAATAGCAAGCAGCCGTAGCTCCAGGAGTTGCTGCGGAGTGACCTCTTGTGATGCAAATGCCTTGGCTATCCTGACGCGAGCGAGAAGCTCGTAACGCATATCCGTTGGCACAGCCGGTAAAGCATCCTTGAGCAATTCCCAAGCAGGCAAAGCGCCCACTCTGCTGGCCGATATGTGGAATAGTTTATGTGCATTTAATGCTGAACCATCGACTTCGCGCGACTTGCTTGGAGTGGCGGAGACATCGTTCGCGCTGACACTCCTATCGCCAGGTGAAGGACGTTCTCTCGACGGACCAAGATTTGAGGTTCTCCTCGCAGGCGTTGGGGTGGCGGGCGAAGCCTCGGTGGCCTGGTATGATGGCGCCGGATGCGAGGGCGGCGCCGACTCGTAGTAGGTGAGGGCAACGCTCGACATGTTGTTTCTTGTCGAAGGTGCGATCGAATCCTTTGCAATGGAGACCAAGTCCGAGGGATTGAAGACTGCGGTCTGTGACGCCTTCTCTCTGCCCTTACCAGGTGTTGTTCCTGGGACAGGGCCCGACATGTAAGGCTTTGGAAACGGCATCGCAATCTTATGCAAGTTATCGATGTTGAGGTTGTAGTGATTCGCAAGAAGCACTGCCTGAGCACTTGGATGGTGATTCTTGTATCGGGCGACTTGGTAGCGCTGTGCAAGGCGCAGGCTCAGCTTGAGGCACTGCTGTAGCAGCGTCAAGGATGTTGTATGAAGCAAGTCGTTGACATGAGTACTGCTGGCGTACAAGCTGCGGTTGCCACAGTGCTCAAGGAGCACCCTCGTGAAATGCAATACCGTCTCGATCAGCTCGCGATCACCCTCGCCCGAAAATGCTGCCGCATCCAGCTCTTCATCTTTAGCACCTATTGATGGATAAGGCATGCCCTCCTCGCCATCGCCTTTGTGCAGCAGCCGTCGCTCGAATGGCTGTGTCTGTGGTCCCTCAGTGAGGGCGTACTCGCTGTTGAATAGCTCCAGCACATGGTCGAATCGGTCCAGCAGTGGTATCCAGTGGTAGAGATCGCCACGCGGCAGAGGCCACTGCTGCGGAAAGGTGCTCAAGTGTGCAGGTAGCTGATGGAGCGGGGTCTCTATTGCTCGCTGCACGAAGTCTCTGACGAACGGCGAGAGTGTTGATGTATGCCGCTCTGTGGCGGCTTTCTTGATCCTCCCCATAACGCCCTGCGCCGCGAGCAGCGCGGTCCCGTGTGTTGTGTCCTTATCCTGAGCGAGTCGCCTCTCGTCTTACTGCAATCGGTTTTGGCAGTTGCAGTTGCAGGGTGCAGGTCGATGGTCGGTGGATGTCGGTTCGATGGAGTCTGGGTAATGACGAGACGGCGGTGGTCGAATGCGTTTGCCAGACAGTGAAGGCAAGATGGGGCAGAACTCCGTCACGTGCAACGATGACTGCTGGGCCACATGCAGGTTGCTGGAGTAAACGGGAGAGGTGTGTGGCTGTTTGCACGATGTGTCGGTGATGCTGGTGGAAGATCGGCTGGCTGGCTTGCCTGCTGACTTGCTTGCTTGCTTGCTTGCTTGCTTGGGAGTCGGTCGTGCTTGCAGCTCAGTCGCAGTCGCAGTCGCAGTCGCAGAGTGGCGCGGTGCAGGCGCGGACTCCGTCGAGGTGCAGGCTAGTACGTCTAAATGTCAATCGCGTGCATGTAGCTGCCGGGTGTGTGAGAGGTGTGTATGTGCAGGTGGGTGTCGAGTGATGAATCGCATGTGCTCTTGCTCTAAACTTCAAGTAAAGCTTCCAGAGACAGCTTCGCCGCCAAGAAAACGCGAACGCGCCGGTGACGTTCTTTCCGCCCACATGTACATGTACATATGTAGCTGCCTGAGAACATCCTCGATCCAGCACAACGATAACATGGAACACCACCGTGCTGACATCAATCTTTAGTGAACGACTGCACGACTATTGCGATACATTGATCAGCCTTCCCACAATCTGGCCACATTCACAGGTCTTTTTTGGCGCATGCACGCTCCTCGTAGCGTCCTCCGAGCCTGCAACGAGCATGCCCGCTGTATGTTCAGGAACCACACATGATTGTAAGATCCAGCGCCGTGTTGGAAGACGACATGACTGTCGGCATGCGGGACCGAGTTGTATATCGTTCGTCCCCATCCTTGTCTTGGCATGCCTCGACTCTACACTCTCTACTTGTCTGCTGTTGCATCTGTACAATGCTTACCATACAATAGTATGCCACACATGTAGGACTAAATTTGTCGTGCTTGACATGTGCTTCTCGGTCGGACTGCCATGCTTTCGCATGTGGCCGTTGTGCATCAATGCTTTGCCTCCCTATTGAGTCCATCAACGCTTGAGATCTTTGCTATTGCGACGAACAACAATTTCAGTGATCGCACACCTAAGAGCTTGATGTCTTTCCCGATCAAGCATCTTGTTCTTGTTGACATTCCTTTATCACTTTCCGCATTCGACAGCTCTTTGTTCAGCCGTGCCAACCACTGATACAATATTTAGCAAGATTTACCACCGCAAATAATGGCCAAGCGCACAGCAGAAGACGCCTCCAGGTCGACATCAGCTGCTTCGCAGACGGAAGAGGGTCAGGAACGGCAGGTAAAGAAGCGCAGGACAGATGGTAGCGTGGCCAGCCCAGCAAAGAAGGCAACAGCAGCTCCTCGCCAAACGAAGAAGACCAAGGGTGCTACTCCTGATGTCGGCCCTAAGCGAGAACCACAACCAAAGCGGTTGGATAAAGGTAAGATCTTACATGAGCATTGTGCCCTCGCTGCCGTGGCCTCTGCCACGCCATTGCGACAGCCCTTGAGCATAAACTGACATTGCATGCCTTTCACAGCTCTCACAAACAAGATCAAACAAGTAAAGGCCTTCCGCACCGAACATGACTCCGACAACAATCTCCTCACAAGGTCCGAGCACAACTCCAGCCGTATCGTCATAGCCGAGTCAGCGCTGGCAGGCGCCTTAGTGGCAATGGCCTCAGACTGGGGTGTGGAAGAGACCTACCTCGCTGCGTTTCTGGACACTGAAGGTGCCGTAATTAAGCGATTCAACAAAAGACACGAGTACGAAGAGGTTATTACGAAACTGCCAATGCTGGTCCTGGATCTAAGCAAGACCACCATCCTTATCCAGGCTATAAACCTCAAAATCGAAGGCCATGGTCTCGAGAATGTGAATCTGCTACAACTGCAGCTCGAGATCTATATGGAGCAGTTATCTGAGGTATATCATTAATGTCAATGAGATTGCTTGGACACAGCTAATGCCTCTGCCAGTTCGGTGGAAAACAGCTATACCATGCTACCGAGGAGGCTGAAGTATGGACCACCGACGACGATCAGCTTATCGTTGATCACAAGGCCCACGAAGAAGCGGCGACTACAATGGAGACGCGTGCGGACTCTCCGACTGATATGCAACCGCTTCAGGAAGTGCGTGATACCAAGGCTGGGGAGCAGGAGATCGCCCGGAAGGATTCGTGAAGCGCACGTTGCACTTCACAATCACGCCACAGACATTGAGAAAGACATACACGCTCTCGAATCGCTCATCATACAGTAAACGTGTCTATAAACCTGAGTGGGGTATCATAATCTCACAGCCAGCCAAGCAACTCTAGCGTCAAGCCAATATCTTCACGAATTGGCCGAAAGCATATTCCGCTTCCAGACCCACGCAAAAGCTGCGCCCACAGCAATAGTCGCAGTGATACCAATATACAACGCCGTTCTGTCCACAGCTTCTTCATCACCTTTCGGGAAAGCTTGACTCGGATGCTCTGCACTTTCGGCCAGATGCACGAAGAATTCTGCAATGCTCGCCCACTTTGCCGAGATGTGCAAAGGCTTCGCCATCTTCAGCTGGTCGCAGTAGACGTCGGGCTGTATCTCTGTACGTTGGACGGCGCGATCTTGGTCTGCTTTCATCGCAGCGTACACAGACGGCAGCGCATTAAGAGCCGGATATTTCTGTCGCAGGTCCAGGATGCGTGCGAAGCTGTCGGGGTCACTGCTGTCGTAGGTGAAGCAGACGAGGTCACAAGCGTCGAGTTTCACTTGATTCACCAGGATCGCTGGCTCGAGCTCGCCCAGCTCTTCGAGTATGAGATAGCATTGTTTGCCACCCTGCAACTCCACGCTGTTGACAGCGGTTTGCGCTTTGATGGTTGGATGATAGGTGCTGCTGAAAGGACGATTCAGGAATGCATTGAGAAGCGCAGACTTGCCACTACCAGGTGCTCCAAGCACATAGCATAGAAAGACGTTGCGCTCTACTCGGCCAGGTTTGATGCGGCGTTTTCGTGCTTTCGTCAGCTTCAATGCAGGCGTGGTGCCTTTCCCATCGGCCTCGAAGCCGAGGTGTGCCAGATATTCCAACGTTGTCTTTGGCTCCTCAAAAGTTGTCATGCTCCACTGTGCAAGCCACCCTTGCAGCGTGACATAGCCAGCCTCATTGCGAACTGTGCAGCTTGGAAATGAGCTTTGAGTCCACGAGGCCGGGAGACCAGGGGTTGGCGCGAACAGTGCAGCTAGCTCTTTATCATTCAAGCCACCGTCGTTGTCCTTGTCGTGGAGGAGGAAGAGGTCGACAAAGAATCTATAGCCAGCGGGCGACAGCTCTGCCGACGCGAATGCAGGCACGTCAAATTTCGGATGCAGGAAGTGATCCTTGAGCGAAAGACTGTCAGAGTAATGAAACTTGCGCAGAATGATCCAGATCGTCTCGTGCCTTCCTTTCTCGGCAAACATTCTGTTGAGTTGTATGAAGCCATCGATATCAATCCCGCATTGTAGATCGTCCACTTCCAGTATGCCGTCTCCCGAATCCACGGGCCTTCTTATGGATCGCTTGATGTTGAGCAGATCGCCATCAGACAAGGGCTTGTCGAAGCACTTGAGCTGAAATTCGTGGACCTCTTTGTCGTTTAGCACTCCGTCTTGATCTCTGTCACAGAGGTAGAAGACACGCTTCAGAGCTTCGACTGCAGCCGGCTTCAAGTTTCCTTCCTTGGCATCGTAGATGGGAGCTATCGGGTGTGTCACTGCTTTCTGACAGAGAAAGAAGACTTCATTGACATTGTGGTGTTCCCTCGCGCTGGTTCTAATGCATGAATCAATCTCCTTGAACTCGGCCATCACCGGCAGCATCTCCTCTTCAACAACAGCGCTCGTGCTCGTGGTGGCAGTCAGGTCGCTCTTGTTTGCGCACAGAACCACGGGCACATTCACACCGAGCGAGCGAAAGTATGGCATCCAGAATAGCGCGACGCGCTCGTAGCTGTAGTGGTCGCTGTACACCAGCAGTATGACGTTGCATTTCCGCAGCTCTTTGCGCAGCGCATCCCGATCTTGCGGCAGCGCAGACGTATCGACGATGGTTGTCGTGACATTCTCGGGCGTCCCCAAGCTGGGAGGCAGGGAGATGGGTGGTAGGACGGCCTGGATTTTTGCAGTGACGAATGTGTCCTTGACGAGGGATGTCAACAGCGACGACTTTCCGACCGCTTCATCACCGCAGATGCAGATGCGTACTAGGAATCATCACAACATCAGCCGTGGTTCGAAAGTATACGAGCAAAGAGCGCCTACCGGTGGCCATTCTGCATGCGCTGCTGAACGAAACTGCACGTCGTCACAGTAGTGAAATGGAAGTCAATGCGCGTGGGTACCGTTACGTTGCGGGTACATATGTAGCTGTGCAGTAGGAGGACGGGAGCACTTCACCTACTGTGCTAGCGTCTAGTCGAGTGCTGGCATGTATTACACGGCGGTGCTGCCTCGACCTGATCCTCTACGCAACGCCCGACTGCAATGCAATGCAGTGCTGGAAACGCGCTCACAGCTCACAGCAGTCAAGACGATGGGTCTGTGCTGTGCGAAGAGGCACGTATCACATAAGAAGAACCCACCACCCGTATTGTCTGATTATCCACCAATCCGATATGTACTGTATCCTCCTCACCTGGCATCCTCCGCTATCGCTAAGACTCCCCACACGATAAGTGCACGTGGCTAGTGAAGAGGGCGAACCATGATCGGCCGAGCCTGCTCACTCTCAGTCTCCCTGACCATCACATGCGTCTTATTGCTTCCTACATCGCACGTGTGAGCCCAGCCGGATGATCAGCAGAACACCGCCGTCCGACTGAGCTTCGACGCTCCCAGTCACAAGCCAGCGCAACCTGCACCATGTTGTAAGCCAATCCGCAACCCTGCATCTGTGCTATCAGCAACACAGGACCTGCTGCCACAACCAGGTACCTGTACACTGACAGCCTTATTGTGTTCTACCTCCCCCGCCGCGCTATCCCAATGGCAATCTATACACGGGAATGCCTGGCTCAGGCCCACTGTTGGAAACGAACAACACCCTCGAACATCCTACTGGTCCCGATTACCAGCTCGTGCTGGGAGAGGGCACATACACCTTGAAGGACGACCTGCATCTTGCGACTCCACCGCCACATCCCAGCGATGCGCCTCAACCAAACAACAACCCTCTCGCAACCACCATCGGCCCTCCTACCGCCGGCGTGAAGCTGTCCGTCGCGGTGCTTGCGCCCCGGAACCCGCCATCGCAGAATCTCTTCCGTGCGGCGACGAAACAGAGCAGGCGATCAAATATCCCGCCAAGCATAGCAGAAGAGGCGCAAAGTCCCAAGAGTGACGCTGGCTCCACCGCGAACGGCTTTGGCTCTGCAGGATACTACAGTCACAGCTCGTCCTTTGGAGACAGCAATCCCGCGTTGGCACCTCTTCCCACCAAAGGCAACAAGAAAGATCAGAGAGCAAAGCCTAAGAACAACATCATAAAGTCGAACTCGTCGTACGTCAGCCGAGTGATACCGCACGAAGCACTACAGAAACGGCTCAACGATCGATCGGCGGAAGGACTGCTTGCTTTCGCCAATGTCAACCGTGCATTTGTGTGGCTGGATTTGTCGTCTGACATCAAGACAGAGAATCTGACGAAAGTGCTGTTCACCAAAGCTCATGCATTGTGCCATGACCTGAACCCTGTGACCAAATCCAGTAATCATCTCGATCTCGTACTAGGCTTGAACACTTCAGACATCATATGGTACGAACCAATGTCGCAGAAGTATGCTCGTCTCAACAAGAATGGCATGATCAACTCATCTGCCGTATCTTCGATAGCCTGGATGCCGAACAAGGAGAACTTGTTCATCGCAGCGCATATGGATGGCTCACTTGTGGTGTACGACAAGGAGAAAGAAGATGTGGATTTTGTCCCCGAGGAGAGCTCACCCGTAGAGAACGGAAATGGCCACACGGATGGTGGCAATGGAGTTGCCGCGCAGACCAATTTCCGGGTCCAGAAGTCTGTGCAGTCGCAGAATCAGAAGTCCAATCCCGTGGCATCTTGGAGAGTCTCGAACATGAAGCTTAACGACATGTCATTTTCGCCCGATGGCCAACTTCTAGCCGTGGTCAGTGACGATGGATCTTTAACCATCCTGGATTACATCCAAGAGCGTGTCCTGGACGTCTTTCGCTCATATTATGGTGCGATGCTTTGCGTTACGTGGTCACCAGATGGCCGATATGTACTCACGGGAGGACAGGACGATCTTATCAGTATCTGGTCGTTAGCAGATCACGCTTTGGTTGCGCGCTGTGTTGGCCATCACTCCTGGGTGACTGATGTCAAGTTTGACCCATGGCGCTGTGACGAGCGTAACTATCGCTTTGGCAGCGTTGGGGATGATTGTCGCTTACTGCTTTGGGACTTCTCTGTTGGCATGCTAGGACGTCCAAAAGCTATGCGTGCCAGAGGCAGCATGTCATCGGCCTTCCCGCCCGACGGGAGAAAGCAAAGCATTACGACAGTCAATCGATTCAGAAGTGATTCGAACCTTACACAGACCCAGACTGGAGAGACCGAGGGAGGGGGAGAAGACGTCGCGCATGCAGTCGATGCAAAGGCAACAGTGCCTGTGCTTCCGCCTGTAATGAACAAAGGCATTGACGAACACCCGTTGTGCTGGCTTGGATTCGAAGAAAGTTGCATCCTTACAAGTTGCAAAGATGGTATGTGCTGCGATGCTTCCGTGTCGTTTTCTTTCGTGGTTTGGTTGGGACGGTCAGACCCACTGCATTGTCGCACCGTATCCCGCCCGCTGGCCGACACGACATGCTGTTGTGGTGTGAGTTCTGTGCTGATTGTTATGGTAGGGCATGTGCGCGAATGGGATCGTCCTACCGAGAATGGAGCATAGCACGTTCGGGGCATGTCGCAGCTTATCATCAGCGCTCGCATGTGACCCAGAAGTGCCGCGAGATAGACGAAACCCGGCGAGCTGGGAAGCTTCACACATGCATCGGTGCTGTTGGCGCTGGATCGTTGGATCGCTGAGCTTGACGAACTGAGCTCTATGTAACATGGCCGCAAGCGGTGCGCGGGATGTGAAGCTGACATTCTATCGGCTCGGTGTGCATTGCACCGCGGACGGGAATGCATGCCTACCAACACGTGGGATTGTGTTCAAGCATGGCCAAGACAGGAAGCCTTGACCGAGGCCGTTGTACATACATACTATCACCTACTACTAGAGAGGGTGCAGCACTTTGATGAGCAGCAAAACTCTGCCAGCAATTTCTCAACCGAGCAAAAGACAGTCGATGTCTCTCAACGCCGGAGTGGGCGCGCTCCCAACGCGAGGTCCGTCAGTGGCCGAGCACAAGCAGAGTTTAAGGCTCGATTCGCGCGTGTACAGTCCTGGGCATAGTTTTTACAACCCCTGTTCTTTCACCTTTCCTTATTCGGAAGGATGTATCCACTGCTTGGCGTAGCTCACCACCTGGTGTGTCCTCCATTGTTGGCTATTACTGCCTCGCAGCGTTCTCGCATACTCTTGTATATACGTTGTATGTCCTCAGGTGTGAGCTTGGCCTATTCAATCTTGATAGCAGCTATTACCTCATCTCGTGTTGTAGGAAAATGAGCACCTACCCTATGCTTAAGAAGAGCCCATAGATTCTTAATAGGGTTGAGATCTGGTGAATTGGCTGGCCATTCGATAAGGTGTAGGCCCTTCTCCTTAAATAGACTCACCGTTGCCTTTGCCTTGTGGATTGAGGCGTTGTCTTGCATAACAATGTAGTCCTACGAGCCTGTTGACACTCGCTGCTTCTCAATTGCCGTGTGGATAAGAGGGACAATCTGGCTGCGATACACCTCACCGTCGACAGAGCCCTTCTCGAATATATAGACTTCCACAGGTCCATCTGCAGAGATACTGCCCCATATCATACAGGCTGAGAACTTGCGGAAGCGTGCTGTAAGACAGTGTTCGTGATAAGCCTCATCTGCCCTACGTGTCACATAGACCTGTCCGAATATTCCACACCTGAATGAAGCTTCATCTGTCCAAAGGACCTGAGCCCACTGTTCCACTATCCATTTAATATGAGCCCTTGCCTATCGAAGCCGTGCCTCCTTATGTTTCTCAGTTAATAACGGCTTGCGTGTTGCGACATATCGTAAGAAGCCCTCCTTCTTAAACGTAGCTCTTACTGTCTAGACGTCGCTGAAGATGCCCTCTATCGCGGCAATCTGTTCGTATCGCAGGCGGCGGCTGTTAGCATTAGTGGTGGCTCGATAGACAAGTCGCTGACGCTTAGAGGTGTTGATTACAGGTGGTGGGCCTCTCTTCTTCGGTGTGGAAGGTGGCACTCTTTCAAGCCGTGAGATTACTGAAGAGATAGAGCCTTTGTTAGTGTGAAGGGCGTCTGCAATCTGCTACAGCGGCCAGTAGGCGTGTTTGTAAAGAGACCACATCTCGCCCTTCTCGAATTCGGTAAAGACGCGTCTCTTCGGCATGGTGGCGATAGATAGCGCGTGTGTGAGTGTGTGGATAATGAGATTGAAGGTCTTCTGAGATGGACATGGATAGCCGGAAGGGGTTAGCGTAAATACAGGGGTTGTAAAAACTATGCCTAGGAGTGTAGGCTGTGGGTCGCTGTAGGATCGACAGCATGGCGTGCGACAGGGTTGCTCCCTTCTCGCCGATTGCTCGTGGCGTCACTGCTGGAAAGTTTTGTGCCCTTTTCTGCTTTCGCGATTCCACGTGCGTGATGAAGCTGTACGGCGCTCGACAAGCAAGATGGCAGCGTGCCGTTATCGGTACTGCACGTCGCACCAGTCATCCACGTATGATGTATCGCTGATGCTGATGCTGCTGGGCGGCTTCAGTTGCGTGCTGCGCTCGCCTGAGAAGTCTCACCTCATCATCATTGTCATCTACGTGTAGTTCCACTTCTCTCGTCTTGAACGTGCAGAGATAATCTAGCGGCAGTGGCCACCAGCTGCACCTGCCACCTGCACCACCGTCACCACTCACTGCCACACGCTACACACGGTACTACCGCGGTCACTGCTTTTCACACTTCCTTGCCTGCCGCGCAACACTTCCCACCGACGATCGATACGGCCCGTCTGTAGTGCCAGGGCCCATTCTTTATCGTGCCGGCTGCTCGTAGCTGAGAGTCATTGGATGAGCATTATTAATTTATTACGCCGTGGTTTGCACGAGATAGCACGGACGGCGCATGCGTTGGATGACCTCTCGGGCGCGCGCTCAGACTTGCTGCGCAGTACATGTGCATGTAGGAGGTAGTTCGTTCTGCAACAGCCCGTCACGCTCCAGCTCGTGTCTGTCCTGCTACTGCTGCAGTCACAGTCACAGTCACCAGCAGCCACTCTGCCCCGAACAAAGAGCAAAGAGCAAAGAGCCCTCCCTGCACTGCCGACCATTGGAGACGAGTAGCAAACATTGCACCCTCCACTCTTACCCCCATCAAGATCCCATCGCACATCTGGCTGGCTCACACGGAACTGCCTATCCTCCCGCCTTGAGCTGGTCCAGCTTCTCTGCGGGACGCACCAGCAGCATGGTGCCCACGCCCCGAACATACGCACACGGCCTTCGACACCAGAAACCCTCGCTCGAGATCGTGCCCGACGATCGCTTCATTGTCTTCCACGGCACCGAACATGAGGCGCAGACAGTCAAGCTCACGGGTCGCGTGCGATTGCATTGTCCCGAAGCCATGAGCATTCTAAAGCCGAAAGTGCGCTTAGAGGGCAAGCGGAAGATCAGCTGGTGGTACATGGGCGGCATGTCGGCTGGCGAGGTCACGGACAAGAGGCTGTTTTGGAACCAGGAGCAGCGACTCGGCATTGAGAGTGCACACAAGGTCAAGGCAGGCACGATCGAATGGCCCTTCGAATTCGAGCTGGACCCTTCCATGCCAGAAAGTGTCGAAGGTCTCCGAGAAACATACATCGCCTACCACATCCATGCGAGCGTCTCACGGCCGGGGTGGAACGCCAAGGACCTCATGGCGCAGGAGCACATACGCATCGTGCGGACGCTGGGTCAAGATAGTATGGAGATGACGCGTTCGCGCGTGAACGCCGACATCTGGGCCAACAAGATTTCCTACAGCATTTCCATACCAACGGATGCTGTAGTGTTCGGGACCTCGATCACGGCAGATGTCGAACTGTCGCCGATCAAGAAGGGTCTGCGGTTAGGCAAGATCGAGCTTCGCCTCACGGAGACAGTCGTGAAGCGGATACAGGTTGCCGAGGTGCCTGACATCCGTGGAGACCGGTCAAAGACCGAAGAGACTGAGGTCGCGAAGACTGACATGGAGTTTTCGGAGCAGTCCCGCATCACATACGAAGAAGAGACCACGGAAGATCCCATGATGGCCGACGAGATGTACAAGTTCAAGGCGACACTACCCTTGCCCAAGTCACTGAACATCTGCCGGCAGGATGTGGACTCACACAGTATCAACATCACTCATCGCTTCAAACTGATGGTCAACATCCACAATCCGGAGGGCCACATCTCGCAGCTGGTCTGTCGACTTCCCGTGAAGCTCTTCATCTCTCCCAACCTGCCAGTGGACGAGAGCAACGAGGTGACGGGCACCATCAACGGTGTTTCTGATGAACAACTCAACAGCAGTGAGACCGCTGTAGTCGCCCCACCAGAGTACGGACGCCACCAATTGGACCAGATCTATAGCGGCATTGACCCAAGCGGCTTCATGAGCAGAGCAGGGAGTGGTCCAGGAACACCAGCTGGACTGATGGCGCAGAGCAGACGAGGCTCGCACGAGAATGTGCTGTCCATGAATGGCATTGCTAATGACGACCCATCGGCTCATCACGGCAGCGCCATGCCACATCTGCTGCATTCTCGACTAGCGAACCTTCAAGATATGAATGGCTCGAGCAATAGTGCGTCGACTTCGAACGGTGTCTCACGAAACCACAGCCCCTCGGGTGGTAGCACTCCTGCCAACGGGCTCTCCGGGAGCGCAAATGGCCATTCACCAGAACATAGCATCCACCAAGCCTCGGGCTCGGCAACGCGAAGTGCAGGCTCGTACTTTCCGGTCGGATCGCCGTCTGCATCATATGGCCATTCTCCAAATGCCAGCGCACCCATGTCGCGTCGGACCTCCGATGAAGTGCACCCAGAAATTGTGCATACGCAGGACTACAACATGGATGACCTGGTGCGAGTGCCGTCCTATGGCGCTGCGTTGCGCACTCCTGGAGCCGTCACGCCTTTCACAGAAGTTCCACCGAGCTACGAGTTTGCCACGTCTCGACCGCCCAGTCCAGGCAGCTTAAGTCCTGTGATCCAGAGACCAGGCCAGGCGCCTGTCAGAACCGCGAACGGTACTGGCGCCAGTACCCCGACTGGTCATAGCAGTCAGCAGACCTTGACAACGCCGATGGCGGCATTAAACCTGAATAACAACGTCAGCAACGGGAACAGTGCGCAACGCGCACCGGAATCAGCACACTCCGCGCACGACGATGACTCGCGGCTTAGAATGCTGCGCGCTCGGAGCTAGAAGCCACAAATGCGAGATGCACTTCATTGCAATTTTTGGAAACTGAGCTGCATGGCTTGTGCTGGAGACCGCGAGGACGATCAGCAGAAGTCGGCATGAACATTACGAGCTGCTTCCTTTTACGGTTGTCTTGTTACTCTCTAGGGCGTCTCACTAAGTTTGGGCATTATTGGGCAGCCCGTTATCATGATATTACCGGTATCTCGCGGCTAGATGTGATAGAGCAACACGGAACGAACGACACATGACCATGACGACGACGACGACGATTATAGAAAGAAAGGCACGTCTAGGTGCGGCTGGCCCCTTATCACCCCCCGCCAACCTCAATCATAGAGACGCAACCAGGTTGGGCAGCGACTCAGCTTCTGGTTGCCGGGCTACAGCTGCGTGCAATTAGGGTTCTGGGGTATAGAAAGCTGGTTGTTTACGTGGAGTCATGTGGGCTGAAGCACTGAAGATTCCGGCGATCATCGGGCGTGGTGATAATTGGATGGCGTTTCACGGCACTCGCAGCTCTCTATTGGACGGCACATTTGTACAGTATAGAGCAAGATTGGAGATACACGGCAGCTTATGCAAGTGGAAAGGAGGAAACTTGGACTACGAGGTGTTCTAAGGGCCAGTATATCGGTTCTCATAAGACGATTACGATCGTCCTCAGATCGCTAAGAGGGCCGGGGAAAGAATTACTTCTTTGGCGTTGAGATTTTTGTCAAATCTCATCAATTATGTTATCACAAACAGGAGCCTATCTAGCTTGCGCGACTGGCATCTGGGTATCTCTCTTGCTTCACCAAATCGAAGCGCTAACTTGACAACGTTCCCACAAAAACAACATCTCGATCCCGGCGAAAGGCAGGAGAGATGGAAACGTATTTGGGATGATTCCAAGCATTAAAAGAAAGACACACCGCTATCTCGATGCCGCCTCCTCTCCTTTCTCGACTCGGAAGGCTCTCGGATCTCCACGCGATAGTCTTTAGGCTTCCTCTGCATTTCCTTTTCATAAAGAGTGCCGCGCCTTTCCTTGGTAGATGTGGTTGCTGAGACGTCTTCGATGGCGTTGTCGACGACGACGACTGTTGAATAGCGGACTGGTCGATGAGTTGAACGTCGTCGTGATGATGTTCCGGTCTCCAGAATGACATTCTCGGGCTCAGTCTCTGGTGTCCAAGACTTGCGGGCTGAGATTGGGTAAGAGCGGTCGTAGCTGACGAGTGGTGTTGCTCTGTGCGATCGCAGTCTGTGTTCCATAGAGCGAAGCAGCGATCGCAATTGTGAGTACCCATGCGGCACCTCCACGCGAACGAGCTTGTTGGAGTTCGAGTCCTTGGTGGTGCTGTAGACTTCTCCGTTCAGATGGTAACAATGCAGAGCTACGTCTTGTGCCAGGCCATGTCCTATAGGGCACAATTGTTCTCCCCGGCGGTAGACTTCCAGCGGGCAGTAGCAGGCTGGACAGTGGCGCGCATGGCTTTCGAAATGATACAACGACCAAGCTTCAGTCGATGTCAACGGTCGCGACGCGCGGTCTTCTGACCTAGGCGCAAAGCGCACTGCCTTTCGTAATGATGGGCTGGATGGTGCGATGTTGGAGGTCGGTGCATTGTCAGGTTTGACCTCGACGATGACCGGCCTCACGGAGTGTCGTCGAGAAGATGACATGGTGGTTGGAGGTGTTCTGCAGCTGACTAAAGGGATCGACGGCGACCAGACTGGAACGGGCGATTGATGGTCGAGGTACTGCACGGCGACGATGTCGTTGGTCAATGGCGAGTAGTAGCGTGGACTGGATATGGCGCAAGTCGTTGCAAGGCAACAAATGGTGTGCTTAGCAGCTGGCGGCAGTGATGGGATTGGAGGAGTGGAAGAGTCAGATGGAGAAGAAGGCAGGAGGAAGATATATCAAGGCTGCATGCTGAGGCGTGAGAGGGCGCTGCCTGCAAGGCAACGAAGGCCGTGTGTGACCAGGGTCGAGGTATCAAGGCAGCAAGGCTTCCACGCTGCGACTCACCAGCAGACAGCTTGCGCTCGAGAGTTCGGACAGCGGTGGCGCTAAGCAAGCTCCCAGGTGGCAGTTAGCAGTGGGTGAAGGCTGAAGGCTGAAGCAGAGTCAAAACGGGGTTGACGGGCTGTGCGTGTGCGTGTGCGTGTGCGGCAGGGCGAGGGCGAAACAGTCAGAGCTGTGATGAGAGGGAGACGAGGGTTGCCTGGTGTGGCACAGACTCACAGTGATGTGCCTGCGATTGGCTCAGGCCAGCAGGATTCCGGAATCGTGCCCTGAGGCCACAGGCAGCACTGCCGGCCACGCTCCACCTCTCACATTCTGGCGCCGTCGAGCAGAGGCCGGCAGCAGTTTGCAGTGGATACCAGCTACCAGTACCAGCTGCCCGTTAGAACTAGCGATACCGCGTGCGCCACGCATTGACCGGTCGTCTGCATGAACGACACCGTACCTCCTTGGACGTAGTGACCGTACAGGACAGTGTAGCGCCCCACGTGACACGGCCATGCACGCAAGACTTGCTTGCATCATTGCATGGGGAGCTGTTCAATCAAGCGTGAGGCGCAGCCATCGTTCTTCCTTGTTGTTGACTTGTTGACTACATGTATAGTGTTGTGCAAGATTGTTGAGAGGTGAACCGCTGACCACGTGCATGTCTCCAATGCCAACGCCAACGTCGCGCGTCTGGTTGCCGTCAATGAGTCGATGTGCCGAGTGTAGTCGGCAGAGCTGCCCCATCCGTCTCTGCACTTTAGAGTCATCATCTCGAGCTTCGAGCTCGCTCGAGTCACAGTCTGGAGTGAGTCAAGCTGCACGTATCCGTCGGCATACCTCCTAGCTCCGTGTGAATACGCGATGACCATCAAGACCCGACAAGCATAACGGAACATAGTGGGCGGCCTCAGTGGCAGCAGTGTTGCATACGACGCGAAAGAGACTAGAGCATCGAATCGTGTCGGAGGAAGGCAGGGCACGAAGCCATGACAATGCTCAGCCACACAGCTGCAGCTATTGTGCCTGCCCTATCGGCGATTGTATAACCCCGAGGCTGCTGTCACACAATATTCGAATCTTGCTGTTGACCGATTCCATGGCCTGGCCTTACACATTTCCACGTGTCCGGCATCGCCATTTGTAAACAGTGTGTTAGTTCGCTAGACTAAGGCACTGCGAGAAATACTGTACGCCTGCACGCTCGACTTTGACTGCCGTGAACTCGACATGAGCCTCGGGCCCGAAATGTAAGAAGTCAGATGCTCTCACATGTGTCTTCTATCGTTGACGCTTGTCTCCACTATTTCTCGCTACCAGGAACTATCATCGCCATGTTGGTGCCCTCAATACGCACGGGGTTGGTCTGACAGCCTAGATCAAGTGTCTACTCATCTGCTCCTTCCTCAGGCACTGTTGAGAATGCCTCACCAGCATCCTCGTCCTCCTCGAAAGTGTTCGGAGGAACGTTGTAAAGGCGCATGACTGGCTTGTTGGGGTCTTTGACGAGGACAAATTTGCCGTCACCTGGCTCTTTCATGACCAGATCGATGAATGTGCGAACGATGGCCCAACCGTTGTTGAGGTTCAAGTTCATCTGGTTGGCAAACTCCCGAGGCTTGTAGCCGAGCACACCGAGAATGACATGCTCGTTGGTGGACTTGGGGTTGGCTCGAGAGACGAATCTATTGAATGGTCAGTACATGTAAAATAGCAAGTCAAGGAAGCAAACGTACCCTAGCTTCATGAGATCCGCCTTTGCCAGGATGGACTGCACAGTCCAGCGTGCGAGTTTGCAGGAGTTGTTCTTCATTTCTGTGGCGACCACGGCACCTCGCTGTGAGGCAAGCTTCGACCTCCAGTCCAGAGCACCTCCCGCGCCTTGCGCCTTGTTGTCGAACTCGTTCAATGCGTGAATGGTCAGGAACTGGTCCTCGCCGCTGATGTTGTTCTTCACGACAGCATCCAGCTCGGAACGGACCACAAGATGAAGTGGCTCGGTGTCAGCTTCGAGAGACAGGTCGAATCGTCGGTATTTGTAGGCCTTGGAAGCAGGAGGATCCGTCTCTTCGTTCGCGTTGTAGAAGGGGTGCTCGTTGTTCATGTCCCGCTTCATAGTCTCAGACTCTTGCACAACCTGGAGAGGGAACACATTGTTGATGTGCGTAGCCTCCTCTTTGAGGGCGCCAGGGCTGTTAATCTGGTCTTTGTTGCCTTCGCTCATCTCCAGTGGTGCGTCTGCCGCGTTCTCATTGACTGTAACCATGTCGAGACTGCTCCCCTCGCGCTTATCCACGTAGATCTTGTTACCCTGCTTCAGCAGCACGATATCCCAGCTGTACACGCTACGAGGGGCACACATGAGCATCGAGAGGATATTGTCAGTGGCGAAGATGGTGGCCTCGTCCTTATCGGCCAACTCCTGAATGACTGGATCCGAAGATGTTGTGACGTTGTAGGCGGCACGATCGAGGACAGTAAGCTTTCGCGTCGACGTGGGTGCGCCTGGCTGCTTGTCGAAGTTGCGATCATAGTAGTAGAGGAAGCCATAGTCGTCGAGATCCTCGCCTTCGCCGGTATCGAGGTTGAGCTTCGAGAGTCGATTGAAGTCGATCTCGTCGAGTAACCGCCACGAGTCCTTTGGCTGCACGGAGGCCTCTCGGTTGCGCTGTGGCTTGTCCCAGTCTTTCCAGCCGAATCTGCCGCCTCGTCGACCACCACGACCACGATCGTTGAAGCCCTGCTGTCCGCCTCGTCCGCCGCCAACACGCTGGAATGTGCCACGCCCTCCTCTCTGGTTCTGCACACCACCACGCTGTCCGCCGCGGCCACGGAATACTGCGCTACCTCGGCCTCCAAAGCCACGCGATCGAGCCGATGTTTGCGAACGGTCTACCAGGCTGAAAGAGCTTTCCTCGTTCTGTCCCTCGATGTTGAAGACCGTCTGCAGACCACCTGGGCCTGCGCCATAGATCTGATCGCGGTACCGGTTGTTGAACTGCTGTCGGCCGCCGCGGCCTTCCCGCTCCTTGCCCTCAGATGTCCAGTCCGCCATGCGTCCCAGCTTGTCGCCCTTGGAGAAGGGTGCGTATGGGACGCCATTTAGCGTCGTCTCGGTGGTGGTCGGTGGGCCCCAGGTGTCGCTGGCGGGGGGCAGAGCGTTGATGACATCTTGCAGGTCCTGCAATGCAATGGGCGCCATGGTCGTGATTTGGACGTTTGTGTGCTGGGGTTCGTGGCGGAGAGATGCTGTTTCTCTGATGTCCCTTGGTCGCGCCTTCCTTTAGAAATTGTTCCCAAATCTTGGCAAGTGTAAGTGGGTCCCCGCGACAACCCCACCCCTGTGGCCATGCCCGCGCCTGACGTTCACTTCTGGCTGCAAATGTTCACCACATGTACACACACACAGTACACCACGCTCTGCGCCTGCGATCAGTCACGGCGTGCATGGGTACGAAGGATCACGGCCATCCCAATGGCATTACACTAAAGCAAACTTCTGATTGCTCGCTGTGACTGGCACTTCATCAGCACCTGCTTCACGCCAGGGACTGTTTACGTGGCCATGGAGTGACCGCTGCTTCGGGCCTAGCTGCCTGTTTACCTCATGTGCACTCATGTGTCTATCTTCCTGCGAATGGCTCTGATCACAGCCTGCTTTGAATACATGTTTTCTACCGCCATCCACAGCTCTCGACGCCATGGCACTCTCGAGTAAGGTTAGGGCACTGCCATTCTTTCACGAATGGGCCGGACATCCAGTCTCGGATCTCGAGCGAGCGGTGCAACTCATACGCGAGGCGAGAGCGGGTCGACCTGTTGTTTTCCTAGCTGGAGATTCATCGCTTGACAATAAAGCATGGATACCGTCGACTGGGCCTGGGGGAGAACCACTGCCGGTAAACGTACCAGCAGTGTATCACCAATCGATTGAACCTCCCACTCCGAAGCCCGATATCGCGTTCTGGATCAATCACCTTGTAGGCATAGATGCGACCTGCCTCAACTCCGCAGTAAGAGGCCTCTTTACTCCGACATCGCGATGAAGGATTGCTGGCTCACGACCAATTCATACGGGACAATATCCAGCCTGGCGACATTCTCATCGTCTCAGTTGGCGCCAACGATATCTCATTGTCTCCAACGGGGTCCACGGTATATGGCACAGCTTGCCTGGCTTACTTCCAGGAGCTCTATCGAGAACGGCACGGCTTCGTCCTTGAAGCACTTCAATCAACTCTTCAGAGACAAGACAAAGAAGTATGTTGATCGATTGACCGATAAGCAGAAGCCGCACGCAGTCATCGTGTGCATGATCTAATTTCCGCTTGAAGGACAACAACCAGGCTGGGCAGAAACTCAGCTACTGATGCTAGGCTACAATCGCAGCCCTGGCCAGTTACAAGCAGCGATCAGACAGATGTACGAGCAGGCCACTGCGAAGCTCGAAATTGAAGGAACGAAGGTGATTCCGTGTGCACTGTATGAGGCTATGAACGGCAAGTCGGAAGACCACTACGTGGCAAGAGTAGAACCCAGCGTCGAAGGGGGCAGAAGGCTGGCTGAACTTCTTGTCAGCCATTTGAACAGCATCCTGGCGGCGGCATAGCGGTATTATACCGCGACGAGTGTGTTATTTCTGCAGAACGGCCGGAAACGACGGTCAAGAAAGATCATTCTATGCTGATAATAGAGCATGGCGCTCGTCCCAGGCCTCAGCCTTGTGTCTAGGATTCTATGCTCACACCGTTGGTGAGGCCGTCTCTTCGCGCTTCAACACCGAGGCTCGAAAGGATGACCGCGGGTTTTCAAATAATATTGCAACGACGCTTTTGGTCGAAGACTTGATTGTGTCCAGGAGAACAGGCAGAAAATAAGTCAGTCGTCGAGACCCTCGGCTTGATGGAGACTTGGTGCTTGCCGAACGAGTATCATGCCATGTACCTTGTCGAATCCTTGCAGTGAGGAGAAGCCCTGGAGGTACGCTCCTACATTTCGCGAGCCGCCGAAGCATCATCTCTACCGCACCTCACCTCACCTCCCCTTCACTCGCCAACCATCCACGCGATCCACGTCTGGTACACCAGACTGATACTTGAAGCTGATGAAGTGATGTCGACAGGAGCCTCGAGATAAAGAGCTGATGAGGGAGTGACTTACCCAATCCAGTTGGCCGTTCCTACTCCACGCCACACGCGATCCCGGCAGCGGCCCGCAAGTCAACTACGGATTATCCTCCCGAACGTGCATCTTTTTCCCCGAAGTTCTTCTTACGAGCACACGACAAAGACCCTACAATTGCAACGAGCGAAGGAGTTAAGAATCACACGCCAGGGGAAATATGGCCACTGCCCAGCAACAGCCAGGTCTAGGGCAAAGAATCGTGGGCTCAGCCAAAGGATTAGCATGTTCGACTTTATTCGGCGATTCTGAAATTGAAGCCGAGCTTCGGGATCCTCTTAACAACATCAAAATATTCGCGGCACCACAATCCTCCGGACAAGATGTCAATCGTGATTTCACCACTACACGAAGGGCTACGCCTAGGCTATCAGAAGGGTTTCGAGGAGACTTTACCAAGGATGTCGACCTCGATCCCGACTTCGAAGCGTTTGCTCGAAGGACAGATAGCATTGTCGTTGCCCCTCGAAAGTCTGCACGAATCGAGACTAAGCCTGCTCGTAAAGCTGTGTTGGTCTGCGATTTCTCCAGGAGACAACAAGTGGCCAAGAGCCACGAAGTGTTATGTGGCAGTTCGCCAGAGTCAATCATGCGTGGCTTGAGTTGGGGACAAACGCAGACAGAGTATTACGCCTCGTCAGGTCCAGAACGCATACCGATCCACCACGAGTGGAGCAGACGAAACTTGGAGAGCGCTACTGTCGACCAGCGCGAGAAAGTTTCAATGGCCCTGCCCGACATGGAGTCAACATGGGAGACATCACAGTCTGCAGCTGTAGACCGATTGAAGCAACTTAGCGCACAGCTGACAGAGGCAGCTACAGCGCCTCCAGTGACCAGGACGATGCAGCGAGATTGGGTTCCTGCAGATCTTCATTGGGAGGAAATCCAGAACGAACAAATGCGACAACAGCTGAGAGTGCCAGAGAGGCGATTACAATATGAGCGAACAGGCGCTAATCAAGAAGACCATCCCATGCGGAACTTCTACTGTCGGCGTCTCTCCTGTCACCGAAGACTGGTTATGCAAGAAGCAAGCTTAGATCTCAATTGCCAGACGAGATGCTGTGTGCACACTGGATGCGGGTATGTGTCGCAGACCACTGCGGGTTGGGAACGACATTGTGCAACGGAACACAATCACTCGCAGGAGATTGATGGTGAGCAAAGTTGCTGTCCACACTGCCAGTCAGTTGAAGACACTCATTGACGCAGAGCCTAATCCGATCAATCTGAGTCCGCTGCCGGGCAATGTTGGCTGGAGGGACTCGAGACCTCCGCCGAAGCTGTATCATTGAAAAGCTCTGCCATTTACGAGTCAAGGAATCAAGACACTGATCGAGGGACTGTTCCTGGCCTATGGTCTCCTGAGAACAGGTGGAATGTCTGCACGACAGCGCGAGTGACCTCGGCATGCTTGCTTTGGGACACAATGCTCGAGACTGCACCGTTTTGTGAGCTCTTGGCAGATGATTGCAGACCGCTGAGCTGCTTCACGACCCGGTTGACTCCTTGCATACGCCACGTGGCTACCTCTAATCAGATATCTTAAGTGCTGCAGCTCGCATCAACCAGGAGGATGTCGAAGACGCCAAATGCTGTGTCGTCAAGTCGAACGTTCAGAAGCTTGTTCTCAACGTGAAGCTGCCTCATCCGAGCCATCGGGTCAGTCTTTCAAGCGCATATATACCTCACACTCATCAACCATCCTCGCGTCTCGAAATCTGCCAGCCATTCTTCCACTTTGACTCGCTTGACCCCTATCCTAGCTGCAATGTCTTCGAACGCGTGCTCGCCATCAAGAAGATGCAGGAATGACGAGAAGTGTTCTGCCAGCTCATGGTCCAGTCTATCTTGTAGCGCCTCCAGCAAACGAGCTTGCTCTTCGGTTGGATAAGCTGGATCCGTGATGAGTACAGAAGTTGTAGCAGTGCCTTGACCAGGTCTCTTCATGTTCTTATTTGTGGAAAGTGCGATTGCTGTCCTGTCTGAGCTGACACTCTCCAAATCGTCCTCCATCGGTCGAAGATGTGGCGATAGCAGACTACGTACTGAAACAGGTCTTCTGTTTGGGTCAATGCCCGACAGTCGTGTCTGCTTAGCCAAATCTTTGGGTATGCGTAGCCAGCCGCATGTCTTGAGCTGGACAACTAGCCTGTGGCGAGCGAGGAATGACAGAATGTCCATGTATGCCACGCGGTGATCTCGTGATGGAATCAACAGGCCATACTTAATAGGCTTGCCACTCAAAATCTTTAGCATATTTGGCAGGCTCGGCAACGTAGGGTAAGCTTTTGCATATTCTTCGCCCAGCCTTGAAAGCTGATTGAGAGGTGCACTGGGACTGACGACGTAAGTATTGCGCTGATGCAAAGGTGTGATAAGTCGAGCCTTGCGCCATTTCAGGAGATGTTGGGCAAGAAACAGAACATCCTTGATGGGAACGCCGAGTCTATTGGCATTCTTCTGCAGGCTCTTGGTCGCCATGTGCTCTCTGACGAAATGGGCTAGCGGTGCTGCATCGGGATGCGAAAGTTCTTGGAGAAGAGTCTCTTTCCTTTCGAGAAGAAGCAGAGCACAAAGCGAATCAAGGTCATCGTTGCTGCCATCAGTTCTCGCATCGTTGCTTCCATCGACATGCAGGGACATTTCCATGCCATTTAGCCTGACGGCAGCTATAGCGCCTGTTGAGACATGCTCGAAGATTTCTTTAAGCGCCCACGCGAGCTCACTTGTCTCGATCAATTGCTTCCGTAGCTCGGGTAAAGGCCAATGGTTCTGCTTCGCCTTCGCTCGGAGTGCCAACAGCCGACGGCTTTCGTTAGACACGTAGTTTGCCTGCTTTTGACAGTAGTGAAGGGCTCTGCTAAGAACTTTCGCCAGATCGTTGTACACTGCATTCGCGCGTTGCTGACGTTCATGGTCATGCGAAGATAACACAAAAACAACGTGGAACAAGGATAACTGCTCCGCCGCTTGACCCCCACTGGATACTGTAGCATGGCTGTCTGCTGAGGTCCCGAGCTTGTCAATGGTTTGCGAGTCAAAGCTGTCGGGCATGTGCGTAAAGTCTCGTTCTGCATCTCGCATCGGGCCCAGGTGGGGCGGTGTATTCGCCAGGCTTTCCGGATTCAAGTACATATGGTAGTCTGCGTATTCTCGGTTCGTGGTCTCTTTGGCTTTGCGGGCATCTTTAGCTGATTTATCCTTGGCTGTCCAGGCGCCATCTTCCAGCGAGTATACAGGGTGGCCGACAAAGGTAAGACGATTAATCCTGATCTCGAATTTCTTCCTATCACACCACCTTCCCGGGGACAGTAGCTTCTCTAAGCTGTCGATAGAGTGACCAAATACACTTTCGGAGCCGAGGCGTCCGTTGGCATGACCGTCTTCGTTGCCATCAACTTTTGCAGAGGTCCGGGCAGCTTTTCTGTCGGAAGCATCATTGTCATCGTCAGTCTCTGAGCTCGAGTCATCTGTGTCGGAGCGCTGTGCTTGTCGGGCTGGGAAGGTCGGCTGTGCCTCCTCTGGATGATGGAAGACAAGCCTAGGTCCAGAACGGGACCGTATCAGTAGGAGGACTGCGACGAGGCCGATGGCATTCGTCGCGTCGCTATGTGCCATTGGACATCGTTGCAGAGTCAACAGTCGGTCTCATTTGTTTGGACCACCGGACGAGACATGGCGTGGGAAGAAATGTTCATGTTGCATGGAGAATGCTGGCGTCAGAGGTGTCCAGGTGGAGGTCGCTGCTTGACGCCAAGACACATTGACAGGGCAGGGAGTCAGGAACACCACCGTAATGGAACGATGACAGAATGCTCTAATGTATTCGCGGCTCTTATTGACACACATTGAATCTGGCACACCGGATCGTCGCTTGAACGCCTCGCTCTGATGCAGTAGACTGACGTTTCGCATGCATGTGCGCTGTATCGCTTGCCATGCCCATGAATCATGGATCTGACAGCATTGGTCCTCTAAACCGCCTGGTCACGCATGTTTCTGAAGAAATCCATGACTCCAGTGAACACCACAAGCAAAATGCCACCTCCCGGACCCAATCTAAGCACCTTTGGGAGGAAGCCCTTGTAGAGCGCACCAAAACCCTCTTCCTTCATGATCAAACCCAAAGACGGCCATGCCCAGCCATACTTGGGCACGCCACCCGCAACCTTTGGAGAGTTTTGTATCCTGCTCTTGACGACATCCATGGGTGTGTTGAGGATGGTGCCAACTGTTCCGCCGACGGTACCAGATATGATGTCGTTTCGCATCTGTATTGACTTGTCCTTGGTCGGATTCGCTGGAAGAAGAGCGCGTACTTGGAAGATGCAGCCAAAGTATCCACTGTTCCAGAGGATGTGACGCCACATGGTGGACTCAAGGCCCTGGTACAGTGTGAGGACGCCTTCTTGACGAATGATCTTCTGCACGCAGTCGATCATGCCATTGTACTTGGCAGCTTGGGCCTTGTCTATTCGCACTGTGTCAGCTAGCTTTTATGGACGCCGAGTACGAGCTTGGACGAACCTTGCAGACGGATCTTGACCAGCTCGAAGGGCACTACCACGAACGACTCTGTGGCTCCAGCAGAAGCGCCGGTGAGGATCGAGAGAGACTGGTTCATCTTGGCGACACCAAAGAGATTCCTGTAGACCTTGCCCCACTCATCGTTGGCGGCGAATTTGGTAGCACGCTTGGGGGCCTCCATGAGGATGGGAGCGCTGATTCCACGGTAGAGTCGTGATGCGCTGATCGTTCATCAGCCGCATGATTCTCGCCAGCTACCATGCTTTCCATAGCATCGCCTCTGTTGTAGCCTTACCCTTCGTTGGCAATGATCTTCCTGAAACAGTCCATCATGCTGGTGTAGTGATCCTGTCCCGGGATGGGAACTTTGCCTTGAATCTGCCTGCGGTAACATTACTATGGCACAAGGTCGCAGTCCTACTCAATGCTCTTACACTCTTGTCTTTACCACGTCCAGCGGGTACATGACCAAGATCTCCGACACACCAGCTACCGCACCAGCAGCGAACTGGTATATGAAGGGCAGGGGCTTTTCGATCGACATGGCGGCGGCGTGGACGGTGGTGGACGGTGGGGAGAGAGGGTGATGTAGGCTGTGGTCGTCGTCGTCGCCGTCGTCATAGGGCGCGCGAAGTTGTCAATGCCAATGGCGCTGCCGCTGCCGCTGCTGATAACAATGCGTCGAGTGGTGGGAGCGCGTAAAGTCGTCGGTGTCGGTGTCCGAAGAAGTTCATCCGGACATGTTCCATGAGCTGCACCGGGCACGTGGGAGGCTGAAACTCAGTCTCCACAGCGGCCACCACCCTTGCACAGCACCCCTGCACAGACACGGGAAGTCTCGAGATCGCTTTTCACCTTTCACATCAAGCAAGCTCCAATTGACAACGTGATTAGGCGTAGCGACCGAGCGCTAGCCACACCGGAGTACGAGCTTGCGAGTACGCGTAGGTGAGGCGTCAGCGAGGGAGTGAAGCTCTATACCAGCCCTCAACTAGCCTTGGCGCCCGCTCTGATTGGTCAACTTTCAAGTTTTAAGGTCACGTGATCTACCGCACTGTGCCTGTTGGCGAACTCGCAAACATATACTCGTCGCTAACGCCTATGTCGTTGTATAATAAGCACTGTACGTCGGGTAGCGGTAGCGTGGATCGCACGCTACTTTGCAGTCTAGCAGGGTTGGTAGAGAGCTCCACTCCGCTACGCTTACCTTTGGAGGTTCACAACCGCCAACAGCACATTTTATGTGAGGTCACAAGTACTTTACCTGCCGGAGTGGGAGCTTTTCGACCTCGAGCTGCTGCATGCTGCAAGGCAGGTAGCTCCCACACATCTGCCAGTTGCTTAGCGGGAAACAGGCGGTGCCTGCATATCCGCTGTACACTCACACTCATTGCTCGGTCTTGGACCACGTTTCCACTCTTCAGTAGTGGCTCGACATCTCCACGACAGCTGATTCGTTTCCTTGTGGTAGGCCTCATTGATCCCAGGAGATGGCAGTGGGGTTATGATCAGCAAACCATCGAGATCAGCTTTGAAGGTTCCTCGGTGCAGGAACCATTCTTCCGCCAGTCCGATTTCTTGCTCAGGGTAGGTTTCAAAGCATCGTGCCTCTCCATGCCCATAGATGGCGTTCGACAAGGTCGGCACTGTTCGAGAGAGAGCACCAATCTGGTCCCAAGGTCTGAATCCACTGTCCATACAGTCAGAGCACAGGCGTGACGGCGAATTGCGGAGACCAAGGCTGCACGTCTTGAGCACCGCGAGTGTAGTTGAATTAAAGCTGAAGCAGGTCAGATAGGAGGCGAGCGCGAGATAATGCCTGGCTGATAATGTAATGCTGGCCGAAGCAATGTATGCAGCAGCGGTGCTGCTACGCCACACCCTTCGGCAGATCTATCTTCTTACTGTAGTTCTCGTAAGACTGTGTCTCTTCGTCTGCATCGACGCCGTACACAAAGCTGCCATCTCTATTCTCGTCCTCGTCATCGACCTCCATCCAGACATCGCTGCAAGCTGGAATCGACCATGTTCGGCACAGCAGATAATAGACCCCATCGGCAACCAAGAATCCGCAAAAGAAGTTGAGATTGTAGATATAAGTTGCACCAACGGGCACGGGCGTGCCAACTGCTCCAGCAAATCCGACAACATTGATGAGGATACCGGCAATGTACGCCGTGTATGCCCGCCAACTGACACCGAAGTGGAAGTAGTATGGTCCAGTCTTGAGTGTACTGCCAAACAGAAGGGTGTTAGCTATGCTCGAGACTCACGTGGTAATGTCTGAGCGGATGGTGACAGGCATGTCTGAGACAGACGATGCCTCCTACCCTTCAGTGCTTACCTGTAAAGGTCTGACGACTGCAAGAACCCTTTCCTGACGCAGTAGTAGTCACAGCACATAACCCCCGCTATGCTGCTGAGGAAGACTGAGTATGCTGAAAGATAGGTGGTGAAGCTGTTACTATCCTCCAAAAGATTCCACGGACACATCACTAGGCCGACGATGGCGCAGATATACGATCCTCTTCGAATGTTGATCCATCGGGGCAGCAAAGCTGTCATATCGGTACCACAACTGATTGAGTTCGCTGCAATGTTGGTCCCTAACTGAGCCAGTGTGAAAGCCGCCCCGATCACGAAAACCCCGAAGCGTGTTCCGCCAGTAACACCTGGCTCTTCCAGGAATTTTTTGCAGAAGTGTCAAAGGTGACCAGACAGGCTCGCCAAAGATGACGTTCGACGAAGATGCCACAATGATGCCGATGAAGCTCGTGATAGCGAAGCCTACGGGGATGGTAAGAAGCTGTGCCCACAGGGCGTCCCGCGGTTTCCTGGCAAACCGTGCGAAGTCTGGGTCGTTCACAATCAGAGTGGCGAAGTTCGCAATTGCTGACATGATGCCCTTGACAATGGCCCAGCCCAGCTTACTGCCAGTAAGAGTGGATCCCTGTTTGACAATTGGCCCCAAGCCGTCTGCGCGGACAATCGCCCAGATGAAGAAGGCAATACCGGCTGTCGGGACGAAGTAAGCCTTGACCGTAAAGAGATGTCGTATCTGGTGTACTGGAAACCAAAGAAAAGGCAAAGATCCTGCCCAGAAGAGGAAGAAGCTGACAAAGTCCCGAGTGTTCGTTCCTGACGAAGTCGGCATTGAATTGTTGTTTCCATTCGAGCCATAAGAGTCCCAGCTAGGCCATATTGCTCTGATCATGAGGTATACGCAGGTCCCTCCTATCCAGCCTTGTACACCGTACCAGACAGCAGCCATGCCAGCACGGTTTAGAACAGGCCAGAGACTTCCCCAGATGCCAAACGAAGAACGGCATACAACAGGAAAGGAGATGTGGTATTTGGCACCGATTCGGCCAGTCAAGCAGACGAACCCAGCTGCGATCGAGTATCCAATCCAGACGCACAGCCAACTTTGCCACCAGCTGAGTCCGTCGAGGATGTTTGAGCTGCTGATCATCTACTCTCGTGTTAGTATATACCGATGAAAGTCACCAGGGGGCAGGTAACCAGCACGTCATCATGTCACATGCCATGGCTATGTCCTGCGAAGCGTTGGGTATACTCTACAAACATACCCAGGTGTTGATATTGAAGCTGTCTGACACCTACCAAACAACATGTTGTTAGCTATGGTCGAGAACCACTGGCAATGTCTCAGCAGATGGTGCTAGACTCGTCTGAGACAGATGATGCCTTCTACCCTTCAGTACATACCCAGAATGCCACAAAATTGCGTGATCCCCACAGTCGTCGTTCCGGCTCTACTGGTTTCAGATCTTCATTGACCAGCATCAACTGAGCGTTTGTAAGACCAGGTTCGCTTTCGACTGCAATCTTGTCTAGGAACTTAGCAACTTTCGACTGCCTTACTTTTCCCATCTTGCCCAAAGTATGGCGACGTCCTCTCGCGATCTGATCTTGTGATAGCAATGGCGTGCGTTCGGATGATGAAGCAAGGCCGGTAGGAGTACGTTGTTCAGTGTACAGTGGGCCGGATGAATGTGTGTCGCGTGGTTCTTGTTGTAATCCTTCGAGCCTCATGGGCGGCAGCAGGTCCTTTTGACAACAAGACCCAAGAGTCCACAACAATCTGGGCGGCCATGGTCAGGAAGCAGAGATTTTCCTTTTGATGCACGAGTGGTGCATCAATCGGGCTGATCATGCCGGTAGCAGATGCCGCAGTCAGGTATGTTGCAATACTGTTGGTGAGAGATAGCAGAGTTACGTCGCATGCTATCTTCGAGTCTCAGGCTTGGCAAATGGTGGAGATAGGTCCGCGGGTGACTCGATCAAATCGAGTAACACAGTTGCCGGCGGCCGCTTAGCGCCATGGTGGGCCCGTAGACCCATGCGATCAGACGGGGTAGTGCAAAGCAGAGACGGCGAATTCGTCCACCGTGAAGAGTATGTCGAGGCCAAAGTCAGCGGCGCTGTCCATTCCTTGCATTGTCCAGACATCTGGCTGTGCCATGGACATCGAAGTGCCCGGATCGTGTATCACGCTGGCTGTGTACAGCTCATACCACTCTAGCATACGCTTCGATGCTCGAAGAATTCTAGCCGCAGCACAATCGCGGTCGACGGCGTGAATTCTCTCGCACAATGCGACCAGCTTCTCAGTGTAGAACTCCATTTGGAGTAATGGGGCTTCTATGATCGAGCTGAAAGTGTTTCCAGCCGCTGTCACTGCGATGTGCAGCTTCGCAAGGATGTAATTCGCATATGCCGCTCGACTGGTGTACAACAACCCTGGTAGAGCCATCAATGTAGTGATGTCCAAAGATACGTAGATGTCGATTACGGCTTGCACAGCTGTAACGAGCTCGTATATCGCTGTAATGTGATCTTGACTAATCACGGGACACGGGAAGTCTGCGGATGAGAGGTTCTCGGCAACGAACTAGCAGCAAAATAGTGTTAGCGATATCTTTCCCGATATGTGCCGTATGATCTAGCGACCAATTGCCAATCAGGATAACGATCTGACGGGTGGATGCCTTGCAAGACACGAACACAGACTGTGCAAGCCATCGAATGCATGTTGTACTTACTGGGGCTGAGAAAGATTGCTTATTCGTGGCGGTGTGCAAGACTGCCTCTGGAAGGTAGAGTATGTTAGCCTTAGTGTCTCAGAGAACGGGCGGCAGAAGCCATGAACGCATAAGTGTCTCGGGAGTCTCATCAAGGCTTCTGTACCTGACCTTACTCACCGTGCATGTACGCGGTGGCAACATGGTCCCAAAATAGAAGAGGGGCACTGGATCGCATCGACTGCGGGATCAAAATGCGCCAATTCAGAATCTGATGGCGACAGCTCTGGACCTTACGCTTCATGACTGGGTCAGAGACTTCCAGACATGAAGCAAAATCGTCGAATTGCATTTCCTTAGCGACCGCAGCACACAACTTCTCGGCGCGAAAATATTGGCCTAGCCATCCATCACTAGCCGGTGAGTTTGGAGCGTATTCCAAGAAGAGGAGGCTTTCTTCATGGTGTTTGGTCCACTCAGCAGTGTTAGTCTGACGCATGAGAAGGCTCATGACGCTAGAAAGTATGTAACAAACGAGCCACTATGCAGAACAGATCAGCATGGAGCCAAATAGGCGTCGTGTCCAGGTGTCCGGCCTTAAACTTACTGCCCTGAGTGCATCACCAGACTCTACATCAGCACATTTGACGGCGATCTCAGCCGTCGGGGACGTGAGCGGCTGCCCGCCAATGCCGATCTCGAGCGCCATGTTCTCTGCAAGCTGGATCATCTACAGATGAGAAGACGATATGTCAACATGTGCTGGGAAAAAAGGGCTTTCTGCATTGCCTACCTGGTATACCGCTATGTGCCGATGATGCCTGGGTGATCGATACCACAAGCAAGTGACTTGTATGGCTTGGATAAGTTCGAGGCTCTTCTCGACGTCGGTGAAGACGCTGCTGGATAAATGATTAAGGAGTGGTCTCGCGATATCTTCCTGCTTTTCGAGGGAGAGCATCCCGGTACTGCCAGCGTACATAACGGCTTGCAGTAAGGTTGGCTTCTGTGCTTTCAAGACAGCTAGTGAACAGTCACCAGATAGCGGAACCAATGGAAAGATGGGAGCAATCTCAGTCAGGTACCTCTGCAGTACGAGCTCCTGTTCCTCCGGCGATACGACCTGGTCAAGCTTGAAGGGGTCGGTGCTGTCCTTGTCTCTGGGGCGCACGCTTCCATCGCTTTCCGGAGTGGCTCCCACTAGGCTTGAAGACGAGGAGCTTTCGAGGCGACGCTTTTTTGTGAAAACTCCGCCTTGGGATGTGCTGGCAGGCGAAGCGGAGGCAGTGTTGATGCCATCGTCGGCAATGACAGGCTCCTGTATTCCTTGGGCTCGCAACAATCTGGTAAGAGTCGCGACCTGGGCCTCGAGTTCAGCTACACGGTCTTTCTGTCGTCGCGGTGTTGAAAGCACGCATTCTTTGTTCAGGCGAAGGCACCTTTCACAAGGCGGCTGAAGTCGTGTGTCTGATCCGAGGGCACACTTGATTTTTATCGATGCGCAAGCTATGCACGCTCTTCCTCGTTTTTGGGAAGCCATTCGGACCAGCTGGACAGCATGTTGCAAGCGAAGCAGAAACTTGAGGTGGAAGCATTGATGACAACGACATCGAGCCAAGATGGAGCGAAGGGAGGCGCAGCCATCGGACGTGCGGCATTCCGCCAATGAAAGCGCGGCAATGCCTGGAGTCTCCTGTCTGTTGCGAGTCGTCGCTGTTCTGTATTGCTATACAGTACTACTTTGCTATCTCTGCTGCAGCACCGCTACATTGAGGTCCTATGCTGCCATGCACGCTACGATCGCGCCAATCGTCTCGACCTCCGGATACACATAGCTCCCGTCAGCCATCCCCATCTCAGGCACATACCACCTCAGGATGAATGAAAAGTCACTTGAAGCTGGCAGCCAGTCACCCGTCCAATTGCTTGGTGGCACTTGGCTCGCAGGCTATACGAGGACCTGAATGGGGCCATGTCGAGCACTGTTGGTCCCAGAGCCCTGGACCTTGTCACTACTGTCTTGATGTGGGAGATTCGACGACCGAACCCGCATCACAGGTTTTGCGCCATCTACGATGCATGAGCCACGCTCTCGACGGTTTTCTGGTCGTCAGTACACTTTGATATTCTACTTGATATGCTACATGCCGGCTGGCGCGGTCTATTGCGCTTAGTCGACTCGGAGTACTCTTGGCCCCCGTCTCTTTCCAGCCTTCTTTCTCTTGTTGCCTTTCTCAAATGCTGTGGCTTCTTGATGCGAGCGGCCGAGATTATCGTGATCCTTGACCTTGTAAATTCTGATGATCCAATTCTCGCTGGTAAAGGCTTCCTCAAGGGTGGAAAGCTCTGGGCCCTGTGCTGGCAGTTTTGAGCCACGGACACGATCGGTCGCCTGTCCAGCTGGGAACAGCGAGTTGTATTTGTAGTAGCTCATCTTGTACATGAGAGAGTTCTTCATGGTTGGGGTGGCCTCTTCATCGACACGATACTCTCCCCGTGCGGTGAAGAAGTCACGTTCCTTGACCTCATCTGGCCAGATGCCTTCGGCAATACGGACCATCCACAAGAACTTGTTAATGTCGTCGCCGGAGTAGCCAAGAAGACCACCGAAGACCACCAAAACGTAGTCTACCTCGTGCTGCTTCATAATTGGGTACGAGACTTCTTCGCGGCTGGACATTGCCTTTCCAACAGTCGCGATGTGCGTGTTGTTCCAAGTGTTGTTGTCCACGAGAGTTGGCCTATCGGCCATACCACCAATTTGGTATCCATAGTCCCACCAACTCATGACCTTGGCAGTTTGCTCGGTGTTTTGGCGAAGCCAGTAGTACGCCTCTCGGTAGTCATCGATGATGTGCTGGCTGCCGTCAGGTAACTTTGAAGCAAGGACAACTGAGGGAGATGAGTAAGCGTTCGAGGTGACCCACGTGCAGTGGAGCACAAAAAGGAGCAAGTATGTCGTGACAGCTCCAGTCATGAGTGACTTGGAGAGGTAACTGTAAATGCCAACCACTGGTCCTTTGGCGGAGCGCAGAGACTCTGGAAGGGCGGCTTGAATCTTTTCCTTCACATCTGCGGAGCCATTGACCGTGCCATTGGTCTTCTTCGCGTCGGTGGATGGCTCTTGCGGCTGTGTGGCAGTTGTGAAGGTATCGAGGATTTGGCTGAGCGCGATGGCCGCTGCGACACACACGATCGGGGTGAGTGTGAGCATCAGACGAACCATGACACCTGCAAAGTAGCTGGCCAGAACAGCGTAGATGACAACGAATACTTGCTCGTCCTTGAGATTGCGGAAGCACATGTATACACCAGCTGGAAACAGCCAGATCAGCATGTTCAGGTCAAAGAAGAAGGCTGGCCATGCGGTTGGCTGATGCTCAGAGACAGAGGCGATGATGGGAATGTGGATCTTGGCGTATCCAGTATCCCATAGAGAGTAGAAGCGACCACTCCAGGGTGCGATGGTTCCGGTAACGGTAAGCAGCACCAGGCCCCCGAAAGCGACTCCGAAGACAATGATGATACCTGCCCAAAGAAGAGTCTGGAACTGCTTCGACTGGAGGCGGTTCTTCATGAAGTCCGCGAAGCCCACGAGCTGGATAAGGCCAAAGACACCTGTTTCACATCAGCAACGGTCGTACGCCACATTGATATACTTGACTCACCAAGCGCAGACATGTGGTCGCTGCTCTTGATTGGCAAGAAGCCGACGAAGGGAATCTGCATGCTAGCCAACGTGCCCAGTGCGTACCAGGTGGTGTAGCTGACGTAGAGCCGTGGGCTATAACGTCCCATGCAGATCAACACAAAGACGTGCAGAGGCAGCAAATTCGTGATGAAAACGTATCCACCCCAAGCGCTGACCATGTAGCCATAGAATAGAGCGCAAAGACCGCCCCACATGATGCTACCAAGTTTTACGGCTTTGATCCAGAGGTAGAAAGTGAAGACCAGCAAGAAAATTGCGATAGCCTCGTTGTCGTATGATCCTGCCACGCTTCTGCTAATGTATCCTGGCGCGATGCCCATGAAGATAGCTCCAAGCAGACCCGCTGATGGACTGTCGCTCATTTCAGAGGTCAAAAGATAGGTTGCGAAAGCCGTGAGGCCGGAGAAAGCTGGGGCGAGGAGCACGCAAATGTTGCGAATATCGACGGGGAGAGTCAGGAATCGGAGGAGTTTGTAGATGATGCCGGATGTGACCATGAGGCCCGGGTAGAGAGTACCACCAGTGACACGTCCCAGGGGATGCCATGTTCCTGCAGAGTGGTCCGTCAGCAGTCTGTATCAACATGTAGTATGTGTGCGCATCTCTCACTGTCGTCGAACCAATCCCAGAATTTGTAGAAGCCATGTGTGACGAGGTACTTTGTCGCTCGGAAGTTGAACCACGGGTCGACTGTTGCAGCTGTCAGTATCTATGGCCCGTTCCTGCCCAAGCTCATCCGTGGGACTGACATTCGTGGATGATGCTCTCGAAGCGGATGACAGAGAAGAGTCGGGCGGAGACAGCAGCTGCGGCGATGGTGCAGAGGATCACGAGCCGCAGCAGGCCTCTGGTGTTGCGGCCGGTCTCGCCCTTGAAGAAGAAGTCGCCGCCGGGGAGCGAGTTGTCGGCGGCCATTGTCGGCGGTGGTGGTGGAGGCGCGGTGAGGTGGACGTTCAGCCTCTGCACATCGGAAGGGAGAGCTGCGATGTTGTCGAATGCAAGACTTGAGGTACAGCTGTCTCTTGGCAGCAGGGCGCTTAAGGTCCGTCAGCGGGAGAGCTCCACGCGTTCACGCTCACCTCCGAGCCGGCGATCCTCAGGCCCAGTCCTCAACAACCACATGCCACTATAACAGCCAGGGGACATGCAAGGTCGAGCGCACTGCCGCGATACTACACTACCGCACAACCACTCACGCACCGGCATGACACATGACCGCAGCAGCGTGCGAGGCCATCCATTCCTGCGCTCTCAGTGCATCAACGTCATCAAGGGTACTGCAGTCCAGCAGCACTCATAGCTCATAGCAGTATGCAGGTTTTGTGGCATGAACAGCTCTTCTCGTTGCATCAACATAATTCGTCTCTTCACCAGGCCCGCTAGATTCGCTGCGGTGCCGAAAGCTCCTCAATGGCACATACATACGCCAGCTTTCTTAGCTGTGCAGAACAGAGTATACTCAGTCCAAGGCACGGATAGACCAGCATCACTTCTGCCATGTCCTCTAACCAGAGCGGATCAGGTCGCGCCGATAACGAAGACTTGGAGGCTTCTGGCCTATTCGATGTCAGCCACGTTACCGCCCTGGTCACTGGTGAGTTGCATCGCAGATGAATACTAGGGACCGTCACTTAGATTGTTCTATCAGGGGGAGGCACAGGCATGGGGTTGATGATTACCCAAGCCCTCGTCAGCAATGGCGCGAAAGTCTACATCACTGGTCGCAGGGAGGATGTATTGGAGAACACAGTCGAGAAGTACGGCCAAGGCCCAGGCAGCCTCCATCACATCGTTGCCGACGTGTCCAAGAAAGATGAGGCTATCCGGCTTGCCAAAGAGATAGAGCAGAAAGAGCCAGAGGGCATACAATTGCTAGTCAACAATGCTGGCATAGCGCGCGATGACCATACCAAGTTCTCCAGCGCTGGTCAACCCGAGATGTCGGACCCCAAAGCGATCTCAGAGCATTTCCTCAAGACGGAGGAGCAGCAGTTCATGGACACTTACCGGACGAATGTGATGGGACAATATTATATGGCAATGGCTTTCTTGCCTCTGCTGGCCAAGGGCACCACTAACACACCAGGCTACTCATCATCTGTCGTATACGTCAGCTCGATTTCTGGCGCGATGAAGGATAGCAGCATGGGACAGTTTGGATACGCCTCCTCGAAGGCAGCCTCGACACATCTATCGCGAATGCTGGCGACAACTTTCGCTGGTGTCAAAGTCCGTGTGAACGTCATTGCCCGGGGTGTCTTCCCCAGCGAAATGACGACTGGATCCAGTGGAAGTGACAACAAATCTGAGATGGATATGAACAGTCAGAACCCTGCTGGAAGGAAAGGCCACGACAGTGACATGGCGGCAACGATTCTGTTTTTGGCTGGCAGAGGCGGCGTGTGGTATAACGATCAGATCCTCTACCCTGATGGTGTTGAACGTTTGGAAAGGTAATTCGATCAAGTCCTCGAAGGGACCGACTGGGCTTAAGTTGCTAATTGTCCTTTGATGGACTGTCCACTAAACGATAGCGAGCCTCTGCATAAAGGCTTCGCTATTGGACCCCTAATCTGGCTTTACTTCGGCAGCCCCGATAGCGCCACTAGCCCCTCTTAATCTCGCTGCCTGAGGCTCAAAGGATCCTCTTTCAACAGATGGAGGAAATTTGGCAACCAACCCTGCTGTAAAGTAAGGTATATCCATATTAGGGACAAGGATATCATATGGCAGTATCTGAACCGACTGAACATGTTGCTTCGTTTCCCGAAGCGTGCGATGTCGTAGAGCTTTTCACATATTGAGCATGATCAGCCATCTTTCCATGATGCGTCTTACGTTTTCTACAAACCCCGCGCAATTCAGCAACGACATCTGGCGGAGAATGAGAATGTGCATCTCCTGCTCATTCGACGTTGTAAGCGCTAAATTGAAACACAAGCGAGAGCCAAGAGCACTCCGCGGGTCTCCGACAGCGGGGAGAGCACCTGCAGGCTTCGATGGTGCTTCGAGAAGATGACAAGCGCACGTTCTCGTTCTGAAAGTCAAGCCACCGTCTGGACCAAGTGGCATTAGCCTTGCATTGCATGTTCCTAATAAAGCATGCGTGCTGCCAGATGTACGCATTGGAATGTGCTTGATGATGAGCACTATGTACATTCATCGTTGGAGCTTACCAAGGATCGGGAGAGACATGAGTGGAGGATGCAGGGTGCAGTGCTCCAGTGAGCATCATCTGCACCGAGCAGCTTGCCAGCTTCATGTTCTCCATCTTCTGTGCTGATGAGTGGGCCTGGCTGCGTGCAGGGTTCGCCTGGAGAAGATGACAGACGACAGACGAACAGGCGCTGTCAGTGCTCGTGCATGGCCCAACAAGGCTTGTTGTCACTTGTACCACCACTGTTGCACCGCAGGCCACGTTCGCACCCTGCTCCATCACGTTTCTTCCCTGTGCCCGCCATCGGCACCCGTCAATGGCCGTTCCGCCTCCGACTGGAAACTCCTCCACGGGCGACTGGCTGATCACGACAGCCTGAACACGACCTTGGCCTCGCAGCGGCGGCGCCCGCGCTCCATCATCTGCAACCAACGTCTACCTGGACCTCGATTCACGTCTGAGATTGGGGCATGCTCCCGATGTGGCAGCGCACGGAACAGCCTGAATACATCTCACACTTGGCTTGGGACCAGCGTTCGTTGCGACAGCCGAGTACCATGCATATGTGAGGAGGGTCGAGCAGGACGTGGAAAGAGTAGCACCCAACAACCCGCGCAAGTTGCCCGCCACACCACGGTTGGACATATGCAACATGGGCCCGACATCGGTGTATACTGGCAGCCAGACGGGCAGTGACTACGGTTTCGACACACCACAGAGTATTCCGAACGGGAACGGGACTCAGAGTGCGGCCAACTATCGATCAACGCCAAACGGTCTGCCGAATTCAGTGCAAGACTTCGCTGCTTTCACTGGCATGGTGCCGTCTCCCCCCGTACAACGCCTTTCGGATGGGCCGTCGCCGATAGCTGGACACCACCATCGCCTCAGCGTCAGTAGTAATGATCCATTCGGCAGCATGGCAAGGCCTACCAGCTTTCTCGGATCAAATACCACGAGCCCCACAGGCAGGATCAATGCAGCTGGCGAGGGCTCGGGCGATACTGGCGATGGGATGCAGCAGACCACTGGGGAGGCTGGTAGATTGGAGCAAGAGAACGGTGTGCCACCCGCGTGGAGTGAACTCAAGACAAAAGCTGGCAAAGAACGGAAACGATTACCACTTGCATGTATAGCATGCCGGCGCAAAAAGATACGGTGCTCTGGCGAGAAGCCAGCGTGTAAGCACTGCCTTCGCTCACGAATACCCTGCGTCTATAAAGTCACCACTCGCAAAGCTGCGCCCCGAACGGACTACATGGCAATGCTAGACAAACGATTAAAACGAATGGAGGATCGGGTCATCAAGGTTATACCGAAAGAAGAGCAAAGTGTCATCAGCAGCACCGGACGTGCTGTGGTCAAGCCTCCGCTTCCACCGCCACCACCGAAAGCTGGCACTTCCAAGAAGCGAGTAGCCGAAGAAGCATTTGGCAACGAACTAGAAGAATGGGCCTCCGGTAAGCAAGAGCCCGTCGCAAAGAAGACCGATGCACCAGAGCCACATGCAATCGAGAAGGAGCCCCTCGCCACCAAAGAGTCCGAAGAGCAGAACCTGCTACTGGAAGGCGCGGACAAGCTGCCTGCGAAAGAGATACAGGAACACCTGGCTGAGGTCTTCTTCGACTATGTCTATGGGCAGAGCTACCACCTACTACACAAGCCCAGCTTCATGCGCAAGCTGGCTCAAGGTACAGTTCCACCCGTGCTTATGCTCGCTGTCTGCGCCATATCCGCACGCTTTTCAAATCATCCTGCAGTGAGGACTGAGCCGGCGTTCTTGCGTGGAGAAACATGGGCTAGCGCGGCACGCGATATTGCGCTACGAAGATACGACACGCCGAACATCACAATTTTGATATGTTATCTCATCCTTGGCCTACATGAGTTTGGGACATGCCAGGGAGGCCGAAGCTGGATGTTTGGAGGGATGGCACAGAGGATGGCCTATGCGCTACAGCTTCACAAGGATCTCGATCATGACCCGAAGGAGCGAACACAGGAGAAGCACAAACTCACATTCACCGACCGAGAAATTAGACGGAGGACGATGTGGTCGTGCTTCCTCATGGATCGCTTCAACTCCAGTGGTACCGACAGACCCATCTTCGTCGGTGAGCAGTATATCCGAGCCCAACTACCCGTCAAAGAAAGCTTCTACCAGATGGAGATCAACGGGCCCACCGAAGATCTGGAAGGCAACGTTCCGAATCCGGTCCAGTCAGGCACCGGCCAGATGGCGGACGCGAAAGACAATATGGGGGTGGCAGCTCACCTGGTCCGCTTGGTCTCGATATGGGGCAAACTCATCGCTTATCTCAACCTGGGTGGTAAAGAGCGAGACGAGCATCCAATGTGGGCCGAAGAATCGAGATTTCAAGGTCTTAAACGAGCCACGGCCGAGTGGAAAGACGCGTTACCATCATCTCTACAATATTCAAGCGAGAATCTGCAAATTCATGCTTCTGAGAAGATTGCAAATCAGTTCATCTTCCTGCACATTGTGTACAATCAGATCTTGCTTTTCATGAATCGCTTTGCCTTACCTGTGCCGGGATCACGACCGATATTGCCAAAGGATATGCCAGAGGACTTCACGGCTGAGGCTGCCAAAACAGCTCTGGAGGCCGCCAACCAAATATCTGCGTTGATCCATGAAGCAGGCGATCATCTGGTAGTGGCACCTTTTGCAGGTTATACTGCATTCTTCAGTAGCACTGTGCACATCCACGGTGCCTTCTCCAAAAATTCGGCTCTGGAGGCTTCGAGCAAACAGAATTTGGCCTGGAACGTCAAGTATCTGACCAAGATGAAGAAGTACTGGGGCATGTTTCACTTCGTGACCGAGAATCTGCGAGATCTGTACCGCCGTCATGCAGATGCTGCTCGATCAGGCGGTAAGACTGGTAAAGAAGGTGAGCAAGCCATCTTTCAGTATGGCGACTGGTTCGATCGATATCCGCATGGCGTTAGCGGGACGGACTACGAAGAGCCAAGCGCAGAAGTGAAGAAGGAGCCAGGATCCGACGCAGTCCTCGGCCAGAAGAGTGACCTGCAAACTGTGGAGGAGTTCTTCTCGAAGCTCAGTCCTCCAAGCAGAACCCAAGTGCCGCAGCAGCAGCCGACCAGAAAGGCGGCGAAGAAGCGGCACTCTACCTCGGCGGGAAGCAAGACTAACCAGCCTGTGACTAGCCGACCACAGCAGCCAGACCAAAACAATAGCCACATCGCCCAGCAGCAACCACATCAGCAGCCGATCAACCACGATCTAGCAGCTACGCGAGCATTCCAAAGTAACATGGATAACTTCACCCAACAACCTACAGCCTTCCCGCCGGCTTTCCAGCCGCCTCATAATCCACTGCTCATGACACCACCTCAGCAGTTCATGTCGCAGCTAGATCGGCAAATGGTTCTTAACTCCTATGCCAGCTCGAATCAGAACCTGGCGAACATGAATGGCTCGATCCTCGACAGCGCCGGCACCAACCTCGACGACTTCGATTGGAACGCATTCGCCAATAGCAGCAACAGCCAGAGTAATAATAATGGCTTTTGGGGCGATCCGTCGACAACATGGTTCATGCCTTTTAATATGGATCCTCCAACCGTGAGCGATGATAACAATCTCTTTACAGGGAACTTCGATTGGTCGAACAATTTTGCTGGGTTCGGAGATATGGTGGGAATGCCGCCTACGGGCTTGACGCCACAGCCGACCAGCGATGTTGTGACTGTCCAGGATGTTGGGATGGATGGAATGGATCATATGCAATGAGCATTGTCCAGGATGAATCATGAGCTCCCCCGGGTTGGATGTTGGCTGGGTTGTACAGACAGTCTCCTTGTATAGTGCATCTTTTTGGGAAGTCCGACCTGTAGATATAGTCTCGAGAAGGATCCACGATTCCCATGCCACTCTCAATCTGGTCGATCTTGCTGCTGTGTCCGCGAAGGCCGATCCGACCCGGGTGTACATCTTCCCCCTCTCCTCTTCACAGGCTTTCCTGCTCTTACCTCTTCAGTTTTGTCTCGGCTTCACGATCCCATCATGCACAATATAGTACACAACCGTACTATCGTCCTCCAACGTGGCAAGTAGTAGTCTCTTGGGCAGATTGCTCCTCCACTTACTGCCCTTATTCTCGTCCTCCACAGCTCGCTCCTCTGCATCAAACAACAGCTCCCCTTTCCCCTCACCCTCGCCCTGCTCCGTTCCCATCGCGTCAAACGTCGCTCCAAATCTCCTCAGCGTCCACTTCTCCCGTAAATGGCTGGGTAGCACCCACTCGCGCTGTGGCTCGAGCTCGGGCATGCCAGTCTTGCCTTGGTCTTTTTGCTGCTGGAGAAGCTCGATTTGTTCGTCCGGGTGGACGTAGAGTCGGCGAGGTGGGATGCCGGAGAGGATGGGACGTGAGAGAGGCTGCGAGGTCTCGGGCTTGTTTGTGTGCAGGCGTACGTCGGTCCAGAGGTGTTGATAGCGGAGGTTGTGGGCGATTTGGAGGGCGAGATTGTGGAGGTCGGAGTCTTGGGTGGAGGATGGAGACATGGGATGGCTGTTCAGGAGCTTCTGAAGCTCTGAGGGCGGTTGTGGCGCTTGTTGGATTGTCATGCTTGTTACGAGCTGTTGAGTGCAAAAAGATGAATTGTAGCTGTGGCCGCAGGTGGAATTGTCGAGATGGACATCAAGGTTTCAAGGTCGGTTCACTCCGGCAGATCTGCCGCGCGCTCCACAGACAGAATAATACACATGTGTAGAGTCATACTTAAGTTGTCCGAGCAGTCCTCACGTAGAGTCACACCTACTTGTAGTGAAGCAAGCGCAGGATTTGGCCATACTCACGGAATTCCGTTGCGTGAAGATTATGATATGTGCGGAACAGCGAAAGCATTGTATGCATGTACGGATCTTCTCATACCATTGGATCTCTACAATCTTCACAGCTTCTGCTTCGTATTCCTTCTGAAGCTCGTCAGAGCCGCGTACCAGTTTTCATGCTGTACAGTGATATGCTTACGCAAGCAGGTACTTCGCCGCGTGCTCAACGTGGTCGGCCGAGAAAGTGCTGATGAAGAAGTAGCTGTGGTCGTAGCCGTCCTGGTAGCGCACATTGACCTTCTTACCCGCCTTCTTCGCAGCCTCTTCAAGTTTCTCTGGAAGCAACTGTCCTTGCTTGTAGAAGTTGTCGCTAGTGCCAACGTCAATGAGGATGTCGGTGTCGTGGGGGTACTTGGGCAAGAGCTCTGTAGCATCGTGCTCAGCCCACTTAGACTTGTCGTCTCCAAAGTAGCCACCAAACGCCTTCTCGCCCCAAGGACAGTTTGATGGATTCGTCATTGGCGCGAAGGCCGAGACGGATCGATATTTGCCTGGGTTCTTCAGGAACAGAGTCAGAGCACCATGGCCTCCCATGCTGTGTCCTGTAATAGACACGCGCTTGCCGTCTAGCTCCTTGCAGCTGGCAAAGAGTTGTTCGGGGAGTTCTTGAGTGATGTAGCTGTACATGTTGTATCCCTTCGCCCATGGCTCCTTGGTGGCATCGACGTAGAAACCTGCTCCACTGCCGAAGTCGTAGCTGTCATCCTCGCCCTGGATCTGGAGGCCACGTGGACTCGTGTCTGGGTACACAACCGCAATGCCCTTTTCCGAAGCCTTGTGCTGCAGGAAACCCTTTTCTGCGCCATTGTCACCGGTACATGTCAGGCCAGCCAAGTAGAAGAGGACTGGGACCGGTTTCGACGTGCTTGCTTGGGGCGGTAGGTAGAGGTTCAACTTCATTTCGCAATTGTTGACTTTAGACTGCACACCTTCATCAGCAGTGTTTCCCAGACATCATTTCCTACATGTATGCGCACCTTGTGCGCAAGCTTCAGCAGCTTGCCGCCAAAGCTATTGATCGTTCCTGTCGTTTCGAAAGACATGTTGGCGATTTGGTGAGCTCCACGAATGCTGTACAAAGTAGACCAGCGTGTAGTAGTGAGGCAAGTGCGAGGCAGTGCACAGAGAAGACTTCTGACGAGCAGTGGCATGCAAGCTGTACAGTTGGGCGAAATTCTGTACTCATGGAGGGGAACTTTGAGGCTCGCCCCATGCACGCGGGGCAGTGACGTGAACGTTCTTCCCTGCATTGGACAGAGCTGCAGATTCAGGCAAGACTTCCCGTAGTGCCCATCGGAGTCAGAATTGATCCTGTGCTGCGATTCTGCTTGGTGGAGAGATGACACAGCTGCGTCTTCTATTCATAGTCCGGTCTCCTTAGAATTTTGCTGATCCTCAGCATTCATTTCCCCCCAACGCCGTCGCTGTGATTTGACTCGAAACTTGTGCAATGCTCATACTGTATGCTGTGGTTCGGAACAGCCCGGGATGCCACCAAGGTGACAAGCAAGGATGCCTACTATAGCAGTTCCTCGCAAGTCCAGTCCTCGTAGAATCCGTCCGGCAGATACCTCCGTACGACCAGGGGGATTTTCTTCTCACGGAGCTCTTTCAGCGCGATCTGCAACGGGTCTGTCTCCGACTCTACATCGACCAGGACGGGGGCTCCCATACTGAGACTTGTCAGCTCACTATACCGCTGTGGACACGCTTACAGCTCAACCTACCTGATCTGAAGTGCTCGTGTGCCCAGCACTCTTGCACGCTCATACTTGGTCATGTATGGCGTTGTGGTCCTGTTTTCTTGCGCGATCTTCTTGCTCTTGACACTCTTCACTGTGTTTGGATTCGCGGATGGGTCGCCAGAGGTCACTACGTTGTTCGGATCGGTGTAGTCGGTGCTGTTCAGTTGTGCGTTCTGGTTGGCATCGCTCGGGTCGACCTCCATATCGCCTAGCAGATATTAGCATGCACCTCATGTGATGGACTCTCAAGCATTCGTCTGCTCCAAAGTAGTGTGTGTCCATACCATTCGCCTCCACATCGTAGTTCTCTACCGCATCTTGTTCCTCGAGGAGATTGTCGTCGAACTCCCTAGCCAGACGCATCAGCATGTACTCCACTGCATGTCAGGCATGCGCGAGCATATGACTGCCACATACTCGACGTCTCCAAAGTCCCGCATGTCATCGTCGCCGCCTCCGTAGTCGGACATCTTGGCTGGTAGTGGGGCGGGCTCGCGTGGGCTGTTTTGCGAAGATGTGTAGTGTAGCGATGTTGGTGGATGGGTGAGGAGTGAGCCGCAAGAGGTGGTGTTTGAATGTGTCGTATGTCAGTCGCGTCGTGCCGGTTTGGGACAAAAAGCTGCATTCTCACAAGCAAGGATCACGCGGGTGCAGCCGCCGCCATTTTCTTCCCCGGGACGCGCGAAAAGTAAGCGCGGAGGCTAGCACGCTGGCCGCACCTGCCGTTTGGGCCTGGGACTTTGATTTTGGTACGTGATATCTTTTCGTGCTTCGTTCACCTCCGTCTCTCATCAACACACGCGATGGCCGCTGCAATGCCCGAGATGGTGGACAGCGGTGTCAACAAGAAACGACCCGCTCCAGACGTCGATCTGGACGACTCGCTGGAGATCGAGTCGACGCAAGCATGGGGCACGCCGTCCAGGAAGACGAAGAAGCCTCGATTCCGCTCCATGGCCGATGACCAGTCCGACTACGACTACGCCTTGTCCACGGCAGCATCCATCGCCGACACCGACGTCAACACCACCACTGTGGCCGACACGGAGACACCACACACCGACGCCACCAGCACCCGCAGCAGGAGTAAGCCGCGGGAAAAGAAGTACAAATGCACGTTCGCGGACTGTGACAAGGCATTCGACCGTCCCATCCGCCTGCAGTCGCACATCAACTCACACACCGGTACTCGGCCTCACCTATGTTCCGAAGATGGCTGTGACAAGAGTTTCGTTAAGCCGGAGCACCTCAATCGCCACATGAAGGAAAAGCACAGTGACCAGAGCTTCGTTTGTGACTATCAAGTCCACCGAGATGACATTGGCACCCTCGGACCGTGTGACAAAGTCTTTGAGTCGTCGACCAAGCTCAAACGCCACAGAGCCGTGCACGAGCAAAAAGAGGACACGACCTGCAGTTGGGAGGGCTGCGGAAAGGTGTTTCGGAAGCAGGAAACCTTACAGAGACACATCAAATCGGTTCACCTGGGGGAGGACTCCTTCATGTGCAGCCGCGAGTCTGCAGATGGCGAAGCTTGCGGACAGTGTTTTGCGACAGTTAGTCAGCTGAAGAGCCATCACCTACGGGAGCACGACGTACCAAAGTATGTCTGCGAGCTTTGCACCAACGCCATGGTGTTGCCGGTCGAAGATCTATCACCCGGTGCTGAGGAGCTCGATGCTGCCTTTCTGCCGACCGCTGAGGATCTGCAGCAAGCCGGAGACGACTTCGACTCGAACATCATTGGCAGTCTATCTCTTGCGGAAACAGCCCCAGCCAGCATGAATCACCCAGGAGCTGTCGTCGCTTTTCCTACCTACCACGATCTCCAACGCCATCTCAAGGCTGTGCATCCGCCGACTTGTAACCAGTGTGGCAAGGTCCGCAGGAGCCAGAAAGACCTCACTGCCCACATGGAAATCGAGCATGATGGTCCGGCTAGGCCTGCTGTGGAGAAGAAGTTTTTGTGTCCGTACGAGGGCTGCAGTCGAGCCGAACCTGGCAATGGCTTCTCGAAGAAGGGCAACATGGAGGTTCACATCAAAGGTTCACACACAAAAATCAAGGAGTTCATCTGCGGGCAGTTCGACCTCAAGGGCGCCAAAAAGGTGCAAGGGTGGAATGGGTATGGCTGTGGTCAAGCTCTTGGGACGAAGCAAGCCCTCATTGGCCATGTCCGTACGCAGCACATGGGTCTCGCGGCTGAGGTTGGGAAGCGCACAGGCCTGAAGGATAAAGACCGGAAGAGGAAGGTCAAATTCCAGCAGCAAGATGATGAAGAGGATAAGGACTCTGCAATGGCGATGGATACAGAAGACTCGCCAGCCTCTCCTCCAAGCAGAGCCCTCGCTGCTCTCACCGGTTACGGATACGACGAGATACGTCCGTACGCTTGTCTTCTGGAGGGTGGCTGGCGTGGCTGCCAAGGGAGGTTCCCCAACGAACACCAATTGTGTACCCACATGGAGCTCACCCATGGCTGGAACGTCGACGACATCAACGAGGCTATCGAGCGAGGTCACACTCGCCCTGGAGGAGACGACAATGCTTTCGGACGTAGGCTTGAAGGTGATCTTGGCGCGGCAATGAGCATGCCAACGTCTACGGATGCTACGACCGAGGCAATGATCGACCCACAGCTCGGTGAGGGTATGGTTGCATAGAGTGTACATGCAGATGGATTGTAGGGCAGCCACCAGCATGTCCATGTTGTGTTTATGGTACGAAGAGTAGATCTGGTGTTGGCGTTTTGTGTTTGTTCTATACCCAACATAGCTATGCTTCACTTCTGTCTGCTTCACAATCAGGCAAATCCGCGGAAACTGCTATCGGTCGTCAGCAGTCGCCCTCTCGAGTTCCTCCTTCTCATCCGCAGTGAGATCACTCTTGGCACGATCGTTCTCACAAATGCCATGAAGATGGCCAGCGCTGTGGCACCGCAAGCCAAGTTGAACCAGAAAACATTCTGATAGCTTTTCCTCAGACCCTGGTGCGCTGTTCCCGTAGTGATAATCGCCGCGAAGCCCAGCATAAGCGCAATACCGAGCTGCATTGTAGCGTTGCTGAGTGAGCCTGCCAAACCTTGTTGGCGGGCTGGTAGCTGGGTCGAGAAGTAGATATTGAAGACATTGAAGATGAAGTCGACTGCGACCGTTGATAGTATCTAGTCATCGTTAGTGCTATAGCCGTTGTTCAGCTTCGGCAAGCATACCATGGGTATGAAGATCCAGCGCCAGTAGCTAGCATCAACTGGCGCCAGAGCGAAGAGAAGCGACTCGATCATGATGGCGACTCCGGTAACAAACATCAGAATTCGGGGCGAGAGGGTGTGGAGTACCATGCCGCCAAAGATTGCTAAGAGGATTTCGATAGTCCCATGGGGGACGTACCATGCAACGAGTTGCATTGGACTGGTGTTGAGGACATTCATGGAGCTGCAGCCCGTCAGCACGAAGGTCATTATCATCGTGTAGAGGTCGTACTAAAGTGTTACGTAGAGCAGGTAGATCCCCAGCGTTCCGTACATGAACAGAAGTCCCAGGATTAGCGGTCGCAAGTATCTATGCTGGAAGAGGTCGAAGGGTAGACGCGGCTCCTCAACGACCCAGCCTTCAACGTAGACGGCGATTCCCAGCAAGGCAATTCCGATCAGAAAAGTCGTCAAAATCAACGGTGAGGCCCAGCTGCTGTGCGCAGAGTCGGTGATCGCGAAGACGACAAGCACCAAGCCGCCAACAATCGTCACACTGCCCGGCTAGTCCATCTTCACAGTTCTGCACTTGTGCTCCTCGATGTCCGACGGGATGGAGTAAAACGCTGCCAGAGTGGTGAGAGCAATCAGCATGGCACCAATCCAGAAGTACCATCTCCACGTCGCATACTCGCCCGCCACGCCAGCGGAAAAGAATCGAAAAGACCATATTCTTGCGAGGCCCGGGACGATACATCGCTCCCAGCATCTGAAGTCCCGCTGGTAGATAGGCTGCTGGACCTAGACCTTGGATGGCTCGACACATTACCAACATGAGCTCACTGCGCGCGAAGCCTGCGATGATAGACCAGACAAGGTACCAGGTGCAACCGCCGATGTACATTGGGTAGCCGCCGTACATATCTTTCAAGAGTCAGCGGAAGTCAAGCAGCGTGCCGGTCAGTCACATACCTCCTAAACGCCCGAATGGTAACAGAAACGATGCAACGGCAAGGGAGAAAGCGCTAGCCGGCCACGTCTGCGACGCCGCCGGAATGTCCAGAGCTTGTGCCACGGTAGGGAGTAGAATCGTGAAGCCCGATACAAAGTACTCGTTTTGCAGCTGCGATACTGTAATGGCAAAGACGAAGGCGATTTCTTTCCACAAGGAGCCAAGCTGAGGAGGTCGTTGGCGGCCCAGTCTTCCGAGTTGTGCTTCTTCGGAGTCGCCTTCATGATCATAGGAACCTGCTTGGGGAGCAAGGTGGCGAGCGCCCGTGTCGCTGTCATCGCTTTTGGAGGCTGGGATGTCTGCTGCTGAAGTCATCGTGAGTGCAGCTGGTGAGAGATGAAGTATCTGGTGTCGTAGCCCTGGAAGATGCGGAATCAAAGTAATGCCAACTTGTACTACTATATATATGGCGCACTCATCTTACACGCCCTTCAACGCACTGCTAAGCTGCCGAAGCATTGTCGTGGACGCTCGTGTACAACGACGGCGCATGTGTCCACTGACGGCGCGGGAGAGGTTGTTCCACGCCGGGTCGTCATGAGGTGAATCCATGTACCAATAGTCTTGCACATCGTAGAGACTCCGGCGGCCGTGTATCGGCATGAGGGCAATAGGAAGGATACAGCGATCGGGGTGCAGGTCTTGGCTTGGCTTGTGACGGCTGGTGTGGTATGGGTATGGGGTCATGGAATACGTCGTATTCGAACACCTCTTCCTTTCTTTCAGGTCATGGTTCTAGGCACGACGTGGAGTCGGGTGAGGCGAGTGGAATGGGTTAGTGCTACTTCCTCATTGCATGGGCGCTGGGTCACGGGGCTGCTGTGCGGCCGACAGTAGTAAGTTGGAGCAAGAGGTTGGCCAGTAGGGCGGCCAAAATGCGTGGTGACTGCAGCCAAAATTTGGCTCACCTCAGGCCCCATTCTGTCCCCAATCTCACCACTTTCCACTGCCAGCTGTTAGCGCCGGCTAGCATCCGCACAGCGAGCATAAGAATTTCTGCTCCCTTTGGAACCTCTTCTCACAAACCATCAGTAGGAGTATTGACTATCGTCATATACTCATCCAAGCTCCGCTTCGGCGGCTTGCTGAGGGTTATTCTGCAATTCGTTTGCCATGGGTCTCCTTCCGTTCCCGGCTTGGTCGAGAAACTTGCAGTCACCTTTCCTTACCAATCGCGGAGAGTGCTATTCTTCGTGCTTGTGAGATGAATGCTACAGCTACTCTGGAAACCATTGGCTATGTTGCGTCGTTCAGGAGCAAGCCGGCAATGTACAGGTGGTGAATCGGTCACGAAGGTACCGATTTGCAAACGCTGACTGGCTTTTGCTATCTCGTGCACACGGCCATATCCTCTCATGACTCAGAACTCGGTTTGACTTCTCCAATGTGCCGCCACACACCACGCGAGCGTCAGCCGCGATCTTCACGGCCATGTCTACGGTACACGAGAAGACCTCTCGCAGCTCGGCTCCCACGTCAACCCACTCTTCGCTCGCATCTCTAGGACATGGCGTCGAAAGCCGCCGCGATCGACGTCCTCGCCGTGTCACCGGCCGTTCTTCCGCTGCCTCTGCAAGTTGAATCTCGAGCTGCGTCTGCACCGCAGTCCCTTCAGGATCTACCGTGGCAGCATCGTCGAGTCGTGCAAGCATCGAGCCTTGCTGTGTGAATCGTAGACCATTGCTGGCTAGGCGCCTCGGACTGTAAGCTCCACCTGTTCGCCCGGCGAGCCTTCTGCACGACTCTGTCTCTACCGATCGTACCTCGAGCCTGGTGGTGGCGCGTTCGAGGATTTCGAGAGATGCTGCGTCGAGTCGTCCTGGGAGCTGTCGGCATCGCTTGATGGCCTCCTCCAGGCTGCACAGGGATTGTGATGATAGCATGCGCTCGAGTCGCTGGGCGTGGTCTTCTGGTGGTTGGAGCTTTGCTTCTTGATATGTCAGTATGCGCCTCGCGGGCAGTGACGCGGTCGATGAGGACTATGCGGGTCAGCGTTGGCTTGCCGTTTCATTGCAGTGAAGTTCGCTGACCATGATCTCTGCCATTGACCGCCGCGACGATGATGCATGTGAGCCACTGGCATTCAATGAAGGCGTCGACGCCGACGTGGCTCTGTCCATTGTATCGCTGATTTGTGTTGCCGTTGCTAAATAATACCATTTGAGAATGTCGAGTTGAGTGTGTGCTGAGTGCTGTTGTGCTGGTTGTCGTATGCTTCTGGCCGGAGTGACTATGTTCAATATACCAAGGAGAGGTTTTCAGCAGATGTTAGTCCTAGCAATGCATTTACAGCATGACATTAGCACGCGTCCAGGTGCGATCTTTTCAGTGGTGCTGGCGAGCAGCAGACAGAAGTGAATGTGAAAGCGGCTCGTGAAGAGAGTTGCTGAGCGAGCGAGATATTTCACTGACATACTCTAACTGCACACGACAATGAACAAACACGAGACATGGCAAAGTAAGCATCCCAAGCTCATACGCATTATGTTCGTTGTTGCGAGTGGCGATGCAAACGACAAGGCATGTTTGCTGGTCCAAATGCTGCCAATGATGATGATGATGATGTAGGATATAATTGGAGGTCGGATCTATGAATGCCTCAGCATGGGATGTCGATGGCGAACAGTATCGATGCATGAAAGCAGAATGTAAAGCAGAATGTGGTACTGTATGCAATGTGGCAGGTGGCTGCTATCGAATGGTGGGGCACAGATAAGGTTGCACTGTCGGCGGACAGAAAAGATGAGGACTTGTTGGGGTGTGAATTAATCTCCTTGCCCTTTCCGCTCTCACTCTCACGATCTCTCCACTCCTTTCTGCTGCAGAACTACAGCAGCGTCGCCGCGAGAGTACGACTCGCATCCAAGGCGCGCGATACGCAGTAGAGGCACAGCCACTCACCGCTTTCAGTCCGGCGTCGCCTTTCAGCTGCTGGTCTTGCTTATTCAGACATTTTTTCAGCGCATACATTACTCCGCAACACTCTAACAGCACCAGGTAACCAGCACTCTGCATACACCGGCGACATGCCGCACCACGAGTCGCCTCCGCTGCCGCCCATTATGGTGGCCAGCAAGACCGCCGCTCCGTCTCCTGACGACGTCGCCCACATCACCAACACGATATATACCTCAAAGACGTCGCAAGAGTCTCTCGACGCCGCGTATGCGCTCACCGACCTGCTTCTGAACAGCGTGGGCTTCCGGGGTCTGACAGCATATGGCATTCTGCCTGGCATCGTAAAGGCTGCCGCCGACAAGAAAAAGACTGAGAAGAGGGAGGGCGCCATGTTCGCGCTCGGCGCCATTTTCGAGCGCTTCCCACCGAAGGCGAGACTGAGTGAGGCAATATTCTTGGTGCAAGAGACGGACTTGGTGAAGGTGGCCCTGGATGCACTCGCAGATCGTCAGTCCTCTGTGAAGGAGGGTGCGCGATATGCCTTGGACGCCTTGTACGGACATCTCTCCCCCGAAGCCAAGGTGTCTGGTCTTTTGCCGCTACTGCAGCAATACATTCGCAAGAACACTGGCAAATGGCAGGGTGCAGTCGGTGCATTCGAGCTCATTGGCCGCATGGCCGACGATGCGAAGATGGGCATGGAAAGCGTCGAGGTCGAGCAGAACAAGGACGTCCTTCGTGAAGCCATGGGCAGGAAGCTTTCCGCGCTCATCCCGATAGTCGAGGCTGGCATGCACGATTTGAAGTCAGAGGTTACCAAGCAGGCCATCAAGGCCATGAATAGCTTGACCGAGCTGCTACAGAACGACGACGTGGCACCGCGGTTGCCACTGTTGGTAAAGAGCATAGAGGACCCCAGCACAGAGGCACAAAGAAAAGCCATACACGCACTCAGCCAGACTACGTTCGTCACTGAAGTCACCGCCCCGGTGCTTGCTATGCTGACTCCGATCCTGGAGCGAGTATTGAACTCGCCTACAACCACTCAGGAAGTACTGCGACAGACCGCTGTCGTGGTCGAGAACTTGACCAAGCTGGTGCAGGACCCCATCGAGGCTCGTGCGTTCTTGCCAAAGTTGCAGCCAGGTATCAAGGCCATTCGTGATCGTGCCTCGCTGCCAGAAGTGCGTGACATTGGCCAGAGAGCACTGGATGTCATGCTCAAAGCTATGGGTGAAATGACCAACGGCGATGCAAAGACGAAGGAGGCTATCGCCCGCACGTCGGCGGAGGAGGTCTCGACTGTCATCGACCGTGAGATCAAGCAGAATGGTGGATTACTGGACTACCCTGGCGACTCCGACGTCTGGACGCACGCCAAGCCGTATGTTTCAGAGATGGTCGCAGAGGTTTGCGGTCAACGACTACTCCAGCGTGTCGAGAAGAACATTGTCCCATATTTGCAACCTCTACTTGATGATGGCAAAGCACAATCCGTTGCAGAAGGTGTTCATAAGCACTTTGTAGCAGAAGATGAGCGCAAGTATGGAGCTCCTCCGAAGGAAGACGATGGCGAAATTGAGATCGTCAACGCCAACTTCTCGCTCGGATATGGTGGCATGCTATTGCTTTCGCGTACTAACCTCCGTCTGCTCAAGGGTCACAGATACGGCCTCTGCGGCCGTAATGGTTGCGGCAAGTCTACACTGATGCGTTCCATCGCAAACGATAAGCTCGATGGTTTCCCACCTCAGGACGTGGTCAAGACATGCTTCGTTGAGCACAACCAGGGTGAAGACGCCGACATCACTATCTTGGAGTACTGTCTCAAGGATCCACAGCTCCAGGGCGAAGGCCAGGAGCGCATTTCGGCTGTCCTGGAAGAGGTCGGCTTTACGGCCGGTCCAGAAGGTAGACAGTCACAGAAAGTGGGTAGTCTGTCAGGAGGATGGAAGATGAAGCTAGCATTGGCTAGAGCCATGTTGATGCGCGCAGATGTCTTCTTGCTGGACGAGCCGACTAACCACCTGGATGTTGGCAACGTGAAGTGGCTGCAAGAGTATTTGAAGTCGCACACCGAGATCACTTCTCTGATTGTCTCTCACGACTCTGGATTCCTTGACGAGGTGTGCACAGACGTTTACAATTACGAAAACAAGCGACTGGTACACTACAAGGGTAACCTCGCAGACCTGGTCAAGGTCCGTCCAGAGGCAAAGGCATACTACACCCTGAGCGCGTCGCAGGTTCAGTTCAAATTCCCACCACCCGGTATTTTGACCAGTGTCAAGTCGAACACTCGTTCGATCCTACGAATGACGAACTGCAACTATACATACCCAGGAGCATCGAAGCCAAACTTGAAGAACGTTAGCGCTCAGCTGAGCTTGAGCAGCAGGGTAGCCATCATCGGACCCAATGGAGCCGGCAAGTCGACTTTGATTAAGGTGTTGACTGGCGAGGTCATCCCGCAGGAAGGCAAGGTGGAGAAACATCCTAACCTGCGTATTGGCTACATCAAGCAGCACGCCCTCGAACACGTGGAGATGCATCTCGAGAAGACCCCTAATCAATACCTTCAGTGGCGTTATGCCAATGGTGACGACCGAGAGGTGCTCATGAAGCAGACTCGTGTGCTCACTGCAGAAGACAAGGCACAAATGGAGAAGTTCATCAACATCGGCGATGGCAAAGGCGCGCGACAGGTCGAGGCTTTGATTGGTCGTCAGAAGTACAAGAAGAGTTTCCAGTACGAAGTCAAGTGGGTTGGCTGGCTGCCCAAGCACAACACTATGATCTCGCGCGAAACCCTGATGGAGCAAGGCTACCAGAAGCTAATCCAAGAGTTTGATGATCACGAAGCAAGCAGAGAAGGTCTCGGTTTCCGCACATTGGAGCCAAAGGTCATCTCGAAGCACTTTGAGGACGTCGGTCTCGACCCTGAGATTGCTGACCACAACGAGATCAGTGGTCTTTCTGGAGGGCAGAAGGTCAAGGTTGTCTTGGCAGGTGCCATGTGGAATAACCCTCATCTGCTCGTTCTCGACGAGCCTACCAACTTCCTGGACCGGGACTCTCTAGGTGGTCTTGCTGTCGCTATTCGCGACTGGAAGGGTGGTGTTGTCATGATTTCTCACAACGAAGAGTTTGTTGGCGCTTTGTGCCCTGAACAGTGGCATGTCAATGATGGTCAGCTCACACAGAAGGGACATCTCGCGATCAGCATGGACCGCTTCGAGGACTCTCGACCCGGCTCTTCGCTCAACTCCTCTGCCGCGCCGAGCACAGTCGCCAGTTCAGTAGTGTCAAGTGCGGCCGCTACGCCATCGGGAAGTGGCGCACAGTCAGAAACCGAGGGCGGCAAAGACGATATGAAGTTCAGATCGAGGAAGAAGAAGAAGATGACGAAGAAGGACAAGAAGGAGCAAGAGGTGAGAAGACGTCTGAGGCACATCGAGTGGCTCAACTCACCGAAGGGCACACCTCACCCGGTAGACAGCGACGCAGAAGAAGAATAAGGGTGGCTGTCATCAAGGGCGAAAAGTTTTGGATCGATAATGTTCTGTTTCAACATGCAAGGCGTTTGGCGAGGAGACTGCAGGCCTTTTGAACAATGGCGGCAATAGTCTAGGAGGCGTTGGCGACTTTGCATTTGTGTGTTGTTCTTCTGACTTTATCATGGGATGTGTTGAGACTGCATCAGACGGCGTTCAACCAGTAAGTTGAATCGTTATAGAGGGATAGAGCGAGACTACATGATCTAGAATGACAAGGTGTTATCCGTCTTCAGCCCCGTCATCGGCACACTCATTCCGTGAGAACGAAGTCATCTCCACGTAACCTCCGAAGCTGATGAAGCCAAAGTCTGAATGATCTATCAAGAACGTACACGAAGGCAGCAACATGCTCTAGGAACTTCGGACCATGGTCGCCGGCATACCCATCCCATGTAATAGAATGGGGCGCTGCAGAATTAGCATGCAACACCAGGTCGTCACCTCACATCTGCAACACGACACATCTTGGCTGCGGCCACAGGACGAAGACGTCTACGTCCGTAAGCACTTGCAGACTGTTCTCTTAGACCAGCTCTGGACCCAGGTCTGCTGGAGGCATGCACCGAGACCGGGACTGCAGCGACTCTTCGAGGCCGCTACTTCATGTACGGAGAGCATGTCGCCCTGTACGAACGCGCCATGCTTTGGACAACATCTGCCACACTCCCACAAGATCGTGAACCACGAGCCCCCGGGACGGACACACCGTGGAGCACGTGCGGTATCTCAATGTTGCATGAAGGACCGTACTGTAGGTTCGTTGAGCCTGTAATGAACTTGATTCGCCTAGTTATCCCTAAATTTGGTATCTTCCGATTCTGTTATTGACAAGCTCCGTGAACCATGTCGTACTGTCAGTTAGTTCATAATGCATTGCAACGTCACCGGCTGGCGGAATATCCGGCAGCAATCCTGGAAGAATCGAAAGCGTGATGTAATTGAGCGTGTTTCGCTACCTCCTAAATCAGACGGCTCCTTGATGTGAAGCTTGGTGGACCCTTCGTGCCTCAGGCGTCAACAAGTTTCTTGGCGGAGCCGGATTGGTGGCTTCACTTCAACACCATCACCGAGTGCAGCAGCGGTCTGATTAAGCGTAGCGACCGAGCGCTAGCCACACTGGAGTACGAGCTTGCGAGTACGTAGGTGAGGCGTCAGCGAGGGAGTGAAGCTCTATACCAGCCCTCAACTAGCCTTGGCGCCCGCTCTGATTGGTCAACTTTCAAGTTTCAGGGTCACGTGACCTACCGCACTGTGCCTGTTGGCGAACTTGCAAACATATACTCGTCGCTAACGCCTATGTCGTCGTATAATAAGCACTGTACGTCGGGTAGCGGTAGCGTAGATCGTACGCTACTTTGCAGTCTAGAAGGGTTGGTAGAGAGCTCCACTCCGCTACGCTTACCTTTGGAGGTTCACAACCGCCAACAGCACATTTTTTAAGAGGTAGGTGTTTCGTGTCAAGGTGGAATACCAGATGTTTCCCTGGGAATCTACAGTATCCTCAAGTGGCGTGGCGAGAAGTCTTGGGTCGGTAAAAGTCTTCGTCTCGCCAGTCTGCATGTCGATACGGCCGATGGCGTTGGTTGCAATAGCGGTAAACCACAAGTAACGGCCCTCTGTCTCGGCGCGCATGACTGACGGAGTGGCGAGCGACAAAGGCAATGGATATTCCTTGAAGGTCCTGTCTGTAGCATTGAGGCGACCGATCTTGTTTGCCAACATCTCGCAGAACCAGAGGCCACCATCAGATGCATGTGTGTACTGTATGGTGCATTGGGCGCCGGCGATCCATGGCACTGGGGAAGCTGTCAGTTGTGGAGGTGGCGGTGGAGGTGGAGGTGGCGCTGCAGATCTTCCTCAGAGGCGTTAGTTAGTAGGTAGGCCCTCTGATGAGCACCTGCCACCAGGCACCAGCAGCATGGAAACCTTGCTGTCTCGTGGCTGCAATCGACTGAATCCATGTGCCATGTTCGAAGCGCGGCTTGCAGAGATACGGACACACAAACATGCATTGCAACTAGTGTCACGGCTTTGCATCTTCTGATGCCTTGCCAGCTGTGCTCTGCCACCACAGGCTCTGTTGCGAGGAAACGAAAGATCGAGCATGCATGCTTAGTGCTGCTTATTTCAGCCTACTTTGCGGCATTGTGCAAACAGCTGCCTGGGATAATGACTGTTAGAGGCAAGTCGTCGTCCTATACAACTGCAGTTGATGAGGCTCTAGGGGGTGAAGACGTGGACCGACTTTGCCAACAGTCCATGTACAGTCCGATCAGATTTCCTTCGCCTTCTTCTCTTCGCTCGAGCTCAGCGACGACTCATCGGAATTCTCTTCGGTGGTACTGATTACATGGAAGGAGAAGTCGATCTCGCCCACCAGCGTCTTCACGTGTCTGCTGCATGTCAATTGTCTGCGGGGCTGATGAGCAGATGCTACACTTACTTGGTGATCTTAACGATATCGTCGTTGATACACTGCGCGCAGATGCTTGTCACCGCGAAAGCAGAATACTCTGTGAAGAGGGCTTAGTACGGCTTCCGGTGAGGGCAATTCTGCCTAGGCTTACCTGGCTCAACAATGTGCCTGACGCTCAGTATGTCTACATCTATTGCTTCCAGGGTCTTGATGTACTTCCCATGTTGCGGTACCTCCAGGTACGGTGGAAGAGGTCTAGCGTGTATCATACTGCTCGAGAGCAGGGCGAGTAAGTGTGTAAGGCCATGAGAAGTCGCATTGATCGAAGACAACAGCTTCCGAAAGTCCTGCGACCACTGTGACTCTGCAGAGCTTGTGGAGAAGGTGTTGGAGGCGTAGGCTATCATAGCAGTATACTGCAACACCCTTCGCAGGCACTTGATGAGGTCGTCGTATTCTTCATGAGGGAATTTTCCGCCAATTCGTATTTGAACCTTCGAGAAGGCGGAATTCTGCTGTAGCGCCGTAAGGAGACCGATCAGCTTAGTGAAGACCTGCTGCCTGGCCTTTTCTAAATGGTACGCTCTACTTCCCTTGAAATTCTGATCACCGTCGGTCTTTTGGATTCGTGATTTGACCGTTTCATGGACAACAGAATACATGTTGGCCATGAGGTACAGCGCTGCTCCCATGTCTTTTCGCAGCTCAGTGCTTTCAGATACTGGATAGGGAAAGATGGTCCAGAAATATGCGATAAAGAGGCCAGCGCTAAAAGTAAAGAGTACAGGGTCAGCAGATGTCTCAGATACGCGAAGACGTCTAGCACCCTTCATTATACTCACCAGACAGTGGCCAGACGATACGGTGCAAGCAAGTAGATTGGATAAGCCGGTTGACCATTCGAAGTCGATGCCGCAATACCGATCTCTCGCACCTGCAATTCGTACCCGATGATAAGGATTGAGGTCACAATGGAGAGGATGCCAACGATGACGAACTTTGGGAACTTCAGGACGACATAGAAGGCCAGGAATATCCAAAGCCAGAGGAAGACGATCACCCCGGGTGTCATACCGTCCACGACATACCAGATAGCGTACGACGCCGTCATAGCTATGGCTGTTCCAAGGATCCGCAGAGCAAAGCTCCAAGTGCTTTGACTAGCTGTGCGTGTCATCGACAGCGGGACCATGATCATAGCCCACAACAGGCGATTCTCCAAACAGAATGTCTGGCTTACTTCAAGATAACATATGATGCCAATGCTCATCGTTGCACACACCACTCTGAAGCCGAATGCCGAAGCGTCGCTCCTTAAAGCCTGTGGAAGTAGACGTATGAAATCACCGATTCTCTCCCACCTATTTCGCGGAGGTAGGTGCTCGGGATCTTTACGCCTAGAATACGATTCGCCAAGGTAGAGATTGTTGGTCCCTGCGCTGTCGAGATCAGACGTGAGGCGGTCCTCGTCGGATGTGTCTTCGCGACCGACCATGGCAACAGCCCATTTTCTCAGCGTCTTGGCTCCAGGAAAGATCAACATCGTTTTAGACATCGCCCCTTGTTGTTTGCGCTTGTCCACGTAGAGCACGAGTTCGAGCGCAGCCAGTCCCGCCCGCCAAAGCAGGTATTCGACATACAGTGCAAAGAAGAGCTGCCTTTGCGTGGTCTCTCGAACATGCTCTGATTCAATGTGTATGCTCTCGGGACGAAGGAATGAAGATTCGAAAAAATCCTCGGGCAGCTCGATGGAATGAGCATGACACCACTCTCGGAGAGATCTCTGCTTGGACTCGTAGAAATCGTCCAGCTGTTTCTTATAAGCTTCTGCAAAGCCGGTCGCACCTGGCGTAGCAGCACTGCCTGTGCTCTCTTCGTCTTGGACTTTCTTTGAAGGCTTCTCGATCTCAAGCGTAATAAGAACATGCTTAAAAGCTCCATTAATCGTTGAACTCATGCTCGAAAATGGTTCATGCTTCGAGACGAACATTTGTTAGCGAGGGTCGCGAAGCAGATTTCTCAAGTACATGCCACAGCTTGATACGTGCCAGCGCTTGCATGAGGCCATGCAGGTTCTCAACCTGTTTGGCGCGCACCCGAAGATCTTGCCCGGAAGGACTACTGTTATTCCATCCGCCCGATTCAGCCCTTCGTTGCAGTACGTCGATGATGGTATTGAGTCCAGTGATTGGGATCATGATGAGCTTCATCCTTTTCCAAACTTCTGTAATGTCTTTCGACGACAACTTTCCAATCGCCACCTCTCGCTTCGCAAACTTGATGTCCGCTGGGAGCTTCGTGTGAAGCCCATACAGCTTTTCCAGCATGCCTTGGAGCTTAGCACTTTCGGCATTTGCTAGCAGCGGCTTCGCAGCGTCCTTTGAGTTTGATATCTTCTTCAACGTCTGCTCGTCGGCTTTCGACCTCGCAGCCTCCGGATCGTATGTCTCGAGACTTTGCAGATAGGCCGCCTGAGTGTGCAGCATACCACCGAGTAGGCCCAAATAGCCAGCAAACTCCTTGTAAACGACTTTCCGGGAACTGATAGGAAAGATAAACAGATTCACTCCAGTAGCAAGCGCAAACCCAGTCAAGAAAGCTTAGAGCAACCTCTTGACGAAGCCTATCGCAGTTGTCATGTTTGGCAATCGCACGCCATATGTTGTCGAGATGATCAAGAAGATTGAGTAGATGATGACCGGGAATTGGAATTATGGCAGTGCCGCTCTCAAAGCGTTGGTCAAGTATGTCTGAAAGATGAGCCAAATGGCCAGCACAGCTGAGGCGGAAGAGTCGTATTCATTCGGTGGTGAGCCTGGTGTTGTCGTGTGCAGCCTCGCCTGAGTCGCGTAGTAGAGCGACAGTAGACACATTGCGCATGCTACACAAGTGGCGAGAACGTTGAGGAGCACGCTCTGCAAGAACATGCCGCGCGGCATTATACACATGCCCAGGATCGAAATGATTGCAACCAGGTAGCCCACTGTCGCGTAAACCGAGGCGACGTCCCGCGCGTGATACATCGCTATTGCAATGGTTGGTGGCAACGAGCCTTTGAACATGAGCATCAGTGTCGGTGCATCCAGTCCAGTCTTCGTCCAGATTCGCTGGATGATGGTCGGTTCCCTGGGAGAGACATCGGAGCTCTGCTCGACGCCAGCTTGTAGATTATCACCATCGGCCACAGTCGCGTTGTTGTTGTTACCAGACTTTGCCTCGGCAGTGTTTGATGAGTTCTGCCCTGCCATGACTTCGAGGCGGTTGGGCCGGAGTGGCCAATGAGGCTCGTGGGAACTGCCGCCGCTGGTTGTGAGTCTGTCACGCTGTCGTGCACTTGACCCCTGTGGACATATCGATGAGTTTGACAGATGCTCAAATTCTCGCAGTTGTGGCCGAAGAACGACATCAAGGAGCTGTGCGAAGCTTGAACTCCACAAGCTGCGAGCAACAAATGACAGCGGTATGCATATCTGCGCTTGAGCGTTAGAAGTTAGTGCATCTCCAACGGTTCGTCTCCAGCCGGACCATCCGGGCTGAGACGACGTGCTTTGTGCTTGGTGTACTCAGAAGGTGGCCATCAGGTACGAGCTTGTTTGTACACTTCTACTTTCTGCACAAACTGGTGTCGTGATAGAATTTGAACTCAATCTGATGCCTTCAAGACGTGTCGTCTCTTGCGCCATTTCCTTACTAGGCGAGGATCTCATGCTTGCTTGCAACGGATGTGTCTGTCATCGGGAGCCATTGCACCCAGTGAAGCATTGCATCCTGTTACATGCGAGGCCGAGTCGCAGCGACGCTCACTGGTCTTAGAGCCACCAAGTCTAAGAGCACACGACTGTAGACAACCCCCATCGATCAACATCTTAGCTGACCAAGCCTGCGCAGTGAAAATGTGCTGTTGGCGGTTGTGAACCTCCAAGAATAAGCGCAGCGGTGTGGAGCTCTATCTGGCATCTGCTAGCTTGTCGCGAAGGCGTGCGATGCACGCTACACGTTCGATTGTCGGTAACCTGCTACTCCGGCTGCGAACGATATTAATACGTAGTATTAACTGCGAGTTCGCTAACAGGCATAGCGCGGCTAGCACGTAACACCAAAACTTGATTGCTTAGTAGGGTACCTTTTGAAAACGGACCAATAAGAGGCGGCGCCAAGGCTAGTTGAAGGCTGGTGATAGAGCTCCACTCCCTCCTCGCTGACGCCACTACCTACGCTCGAGTGTTCGCAAGCTCACACGTCGCTACAGTGTGGCTAGCGCTCGTCGGTCGCTACGCTTAATCAAGTGGCGCTTCTACGGAAGTTCTGTATCCCTCCTCATCGTGATCTGTCGTGTTCTCATCAGCTTTTGTTGAAGTAAGTGGCGAGCGTGTTCTTCTGGCCAGGGTCGATCTGCTTTTGTTTTGGCTGGCTGGGTCCGCTGTCTTTGTCTTTAGGTCGTTTGACGCCTATCTGCATGATTCGCATAAGTTCATCGAATTGGTGCGAGGATACAATGCCCCCTGAAGCTTGAACGTGGCCCCGCGCGAAATCGTCACCCAGCCGTTCTAGTAATGGCAATGTCTCCGCTGTTGTTGTGTCCTGACCATCTTGCTGCAAGCTTGGGTCCGGTAGGCTGGCATACGCTCGCAAACTTTGGATAATGTCAACAGGAGGGTCACGGCCTCGTGCACAACGGGGTACCCGGCAGCTGAAGTTCACCTTGCCAGGTATATAGCCACTGTTCGCACAAAGGACGATTTCGAGCGCTTTGCTCTGCAGGTGACCAGACCACCTCGTTGCGATGACCGGATGAACCTGGCTTTCGCTGGCGATCTTGAAGACTGCGATCTTTCCGTCCGGCGAGAACTGCGGTGCTGTATGTGTACAACGCTCGACTTCGGCATTGACCTCAGCGCGAGCGGCAAGAAGTCGATGGCTTCTCAAGACAGAGGCTAGAAAGCACAGTTGCGTTAGCCACAATCAAGATAGACGGGGCGATGATACCGTAGCGGCTGGTGCAAGCGTGCAAAAGGAGGCCGCATCTTCCGAGACCATGCCTTTTGCACTTCATTACTGACCTGGTTCAGCCGTCTCAGCAAGGCTGTCCCACGCGCTCTTGACATCGTAAGTTGCGGTTCGTCGCGGCGCATTCACCAGTGAGACGACATCATTCAGTGTCTTCTTGGTGTACTTGTTGAAAGTCGCTCTCATGTCACTGCCACAGCATTAGCATCTCAACTTTACATGGTAAGTAACGAGCTCCCAACGTACGGAAAGGGATGTTCCCACTTCAGAGTGTTCCCGAGGTCGCCATGTGTGCCCACCTGCGATGCATCAGATCAGTACATGGATATGACCGAGAGGTAAAGACTGAATCGTAGTGACGGAGCTAGCAGGCTGCCTCGCCCGTGCAGAATGCATTCTGTACCCCCAGTAAGGTGAAGCGGCGGTTGGTAGATTGCTAGCTCAGTCACCGCTGCACATATCCGGTGAAGATCACTCACAATGCAGAGCCAGTCACATTTGGAGGCCACTTCTGAATGAAGAGCTTCGCAAAGATGATAAGTCAGTAGCGACGACGTCGCTACAGGAGGAGAGTGGCAGGCCGTGATATGCTCCGAGTTTTGCGGAAAGTCCTGCTCAGTCGCATGATGATGGTCGATTACCAAACCGACATGCTCGGTTGGGATGATTGGCGGCGCAGCGCGGCTCCCCAGATCGACTAGGAATATGTAGCTGGGAGACAGCGCGGCAATATTGGAGCGCTCATGATCGGAGTGCACATTGTTACCCTTGGCGAGCAGATGCACGTGGATGGAATCTTTCGGCAAGCCTAGCAGCAATAAAGTATGCCTCAGTATGGCACCGGCAGAAAGACCATCTGCATCTTTGTCGGGTACAATCACGGTGGTCTTGCGAGAGTTTGCACTGTGGTTGTGTCAGTGCGGGCGCCTATGGATGGTATATGAGTACATGTAAGGCACTGCACGTGGTGTTGGATCAAAGCCCCCGACACGTCATGCGCTCGCAAGACTCGGAAGCTGCAGTTCTGGTGGAGCACCGGGAAGTGCATACACATGATGCTTTTGGGAGCTCCTTTCGGGTCACAACGCTTTGCAGCTGAGGAAGGCGCAGGGGAGGCTCATCACGTACCACTCGACAATGATTTCTCGGGCTCTCTTGATGGCAGCTTTGGGCGCCGGCCATTGAGTCTCAGCGTCTGCGTCCTTGACGGAAGGTGTGAGATGGTAGTCGAGCACCTCAACCTTGGCCTTCTTCACCGGCTTGGCCGAGCTCATCGGAATCTTGCGCTTCGTGGCAGTCATGTTGGCCACTTGTCGTATGGCTGTGCAGCGGTGGGGGGCCGGGCGTCGCTGCCTCGATTGCAGATGATGGGACAGCAGCGTGGTCAATCGCATGTGACCTCCAGCTGTCGCTGTCCCGATGTGGCGAATGCGAAGCACAGCGGGAGTGCAGATGTTGCAGCAGGAGGGACGGATGTGGCCCATTCAATTGATATCAGTACAGGTGCATATTCTAGTTCTACTCGAGGACTTGCAGACACGCCGTGACATCGGTCGAACAAACTCGATATCTCCCGAGATGATCACGTGCGTGCCTCGACATTTCTTCTGCTCGAGCGGTGCAGGTGCAGGTGCAGGTTACACCGTGGGTTAGATAATATAGTTCTATATACATTGCGACGCACAACGCTCCGTCACAAGCGACATGACCACTCCCCGGGCGCAGCAGCTGCGAGCATCAGCATCAGCATCAGCATCAGGTGTTGTAGGTATCTGCGACGCTGGCCAGTCATTCGTTCTGCTGCAGGCGGCACTCCCTATTTCAGCCGCTCGGAGAGCTCCAGCTCCAGTCCAAGGTGTCCAAGGTCGGTCCATTGCGGAGTGTCGAGACGAGAGATGATGATTATGGTTATTGTTACTACTGTTATCTGACTATGTACATGAGGTGTACGCTGTACCCGACATAGCTGATTTTTGCGTTGCAAAGGTGCGCGTGCCGGCGCCGCCATCTCACTGCTGGCTTTCACGCATCCCATCCCTCCATGTCTGCCGACGAGTCTAGTCGCATTGACCTTGTCATCGTCGGTAGCCCTCACGCATCAGCACAGCACGGCACAGCACAGCACGGCACAGCACAGCACGGCACAGCACAGCACGGCACAGCACAGCACTGCACTGACACTGCACTGCGTTGCCATCGACACACCACACCGGGCACGCTCGCGAGACAGCTTGCACACTCGAGCCGCAACTCTGCTTTGGATCTGCGAAAGGCTGGTCTGGATCGCGACCACACGCCAATCGCCAGAGCTCTTCTGCAAACACCGCAGAGCCTCAACACACCATCACGCACTCGGACCACACGATCCCGCGAGCTTGTAGTCTACTTTGCATCACATCACGATTCACGCCCCACGCGTGGCTCGACGTCATTCTCCAAGAGGCTCTGCTGAACATGATTCGGTATGTTACCCAGCTACCTGTTGCACTCTGAGAAGCAGTATCAGTATCGCGAGGGCCGCTTTGCGACAATGCCTCTGCAGCGCCGTCGTCATTTCTACACGACACAGTTGTGCTTCGCCTTGGCCCCCGCAGCCGTCCAGCTACACGCGTAGATTGCCTCTCATCGCCTCGAGCTTTCAAGGTCTTGACACCATGCATGCATGCGCCGCTCGACTTGACCTTCAAGACAGCATGCTCGACATGGAGCTGACATGCAACCTAGGCAATTTCCGCGCCCAAACACGACTTTCTCCACCACTTATCATATCTGGACACCATACGCTGAAAGATAAATCGACCATTTCTTCTAACGACATTCGACGTCGGACGACACGTCGACGGAACGTCTTTGTAGATAGTTCAATATCCCACGATCCGTTGTTGCGCCGGCTTGCGAATCTGAGGCACAACCTTACCACGGATAGCTCACTAGCCCAAGAGTGTCTGGATGGTCTCGACAGATGAGTACTACATCGACGAAGAAGCGCCTATAGTGCACGCAGATCATCTACCGCTGCAAAGGATAGATCCTGAGGATCATAGTATTGAGATTATTCAGTCGCCGGAACTTAGTACTCCTTGCACTACTTCCAGACACGACCCTGGTCTTGAGGTCCTAGGCTTTGGCTTAGGTCCGTCACGTTCAGGTTCGTCATCCTCAAGCCACGGCTTGCTGGAGCTCGAACCCGAGACGATGACAGTTCCAGTCACTTTAAAAACGCCATGCGAGACACTCGTTCAACATGCCAATCTTGATCAGGGTTCAATCGCTGCCAGCGTGCCCGAGTCCAGTGGTAGCGGAAGTCGCATTCAGCTCCAAACCACTGCTGCTCTAGCTATACAACAAAGTGATACGAAACCACGTTCACCGAGCGATACCGTTGAGTTAGCATCGAGGCCAGCCCATCGGGTGGACTCAGCCCAGGAAAGTCTGGACAGCGTTCCCCAGGTATCGAAGCAGGATGCGACAGGCGGTGATGAAAGGACTTCGCCGTTGACTATGCAAACGATGGGGCAGCCACCTGCTGGTGCTGATGCTCAAGACTCGATCGCTCAGTCGCCCACTCTACGGAAACATGTCATCCAGGTCGGAGAGAGCCCTGTTCACACTCTACCAGTCGTGCATGCTGCCTCTTCCGCAGCAGATACTGCAATCACCAGCCAGAGGAAGGAGAGCCTGCCATCATTCCAGCAACTAGCCGACCTTGCGGATATAGCATCACAACAGTCCACGGCTTCAGAAGCAAGACCGCCTATACCTGCGCGTCAGCACAGCCATTCCATCAGGTAAGTGGTAACATTGCAACCTTTGTTGAATCCAGACAAGGCATGCTCAATTGAATGCTGATCAAATTTACCTTCACCCAGCTCCATCACCTCACAGTCGCCCATGATTCCATACTTTCCGCCAGCATACCCGCACAGCGCGCAAACATCCCCTGCCGGCTTCAGCACGTCCGCGAGGTCGCCTACAGGTTCCGTTGGCGAGGTCCTATACGGCTCGCCGACACTATTTGCTCCCCCAAAGTACTATCTTGATCGCCGATCGTCCAACGCGACAGTCGGGACCCCCGGCTTCCCGCCTCCCGTGCCTTCACTGCCATTGGGGTCATCTACCGAAAGTCATGGTACGCAAGCAAGCTCAAGCACGGATGGCTACAGTACTTCACACACCACGCCTATCGAGCCAGGACCTCCTCCTCCAGACGGCATCGCGAGAATCCTTCCACCGCCGCCAGGAATGCCGCTCATCCCAGTTGGTGGATTCAAATGCGATTACCCGGGATGTAATGCAATTCCCTTTCAAACCCAATACTTATTGAGGTATGTCCCAGCAATTGCGCGGCGCTGATACAAGTCATACTGACATGAAATGAAGTTCGCATAGGAATGTGCACAGTCAGAATCGACCTCACTATTGTCCAGTGAGAGAATGCCCCCGCAGTGAAGGTGGCAAAGGGTTCAAACGTAAGAATGAGATGATACGGCATGGTTTAGTGCACAATTCTCCGGGTTATGTTTGCCCATTCTGCCCAGATCGCGAGCATCGATATCCTAGGCCAGACAATTTGCAGAGGTGTGTATCCGCGTGCAGCAACAGAATCCCCCGTGTACTGATCCGGTGACACACAGACATGTTCGCGTTCATCATGTCGACAAGGATCGCGATGATCCGGCATTGCGTGCGGTATTAGCTCAGCGATCGCAGGGTGCTGTACAGAAGCAGCGTCGGAGACGGACGCAAGGATCAGAAGAAGACACACCTGATGCCCGTCCGTGAGCGTGTGCGTCCTGCAACGATGAAGCATGACGAATGGTTGGCTGATGAAGCTCGACGAAAGGTTCAGCTTTAGAGGCACGAGTGGTGTGCCTCGCATGGTCTTTGTGAAGATGCGACGGGAACAAGGCATGGCGTCTGGGACGCCACCGTGCACGACGGATAAAGGGAGAGCTATCTGTTATAACTTATGAGATATGGCTGAAGCCAAGAGGCATTGAATGTGCTACGAGATGACGACAATATACCATGCGCTGTGCGGTGTAGTATAGACTTTGGCCATTTGTAGAGAGCACTCGGATTAGCATAGGGAGTCTGAAGAGTCTATCGCAGCCATGGACGATTCACACAATACTGTACCACCACATCCATTGCGGCTTTGGCCCAGAACTGCCATGGCGCTTGCTTGACTCTGAGGTGCCGCGGGGCTGCGCAGGATGTATCATGTGGCCGCAGCCTGCAGGGCTGGCCAAACCTTACGGGTGGGTTCAGCAAAAGCGTGGCATGCCTGTCAAGTCTCAGCTGGAGCATGGCACTGGCAGCATGTATGATGTGAGCACCTTCACCCACGCTGCCCTGATGTCAAAGCTGCACGTGAGTGATGCATCTGTTCGTCCCACATGAACAGAAGACGAATCACTCCAGCTCCGGTGGTACCTTTGACGTGCTATCGATTGAGAGGCGTGCCGAAGAATCCTTCTCTGACCTCTGGACCCTGGCGGCGTGCGCCCAATAATGCCGCGCTGTGGTGCATGTCATCTGCTGGGAGTGCTGGGGCGTGAGGATTATTGGGGTGCCAAGCGGCTCGCTTCGTCTGCGTCGCCGTTGTGGGCAACTGCTGTTCTAGACTCGTTGCCGTTGTGGGAGAGACTTTGGCGATGCAACGCTACGGCGGCCGAGCCAGCAGCAGAGCGCCGTTGGAGCAGCAGCCACGCGGTCTGCTTGCAACTTGTGGGTCAGACGAGCTGCATCCATGTGCGAAGTTCAAAAGCGTGCCAGATCCTCGCTGCTCGCGTGGCAATGTCGACGGTCTCGTCATCTACCCTATCGGTGCTACCTAGCTACTCATTCACTTGCTACCTGCACATACCCACACCAAGCCTCGAGCCGTTGTCTGGTGAGTGATTGTATCGGAAGCAGTCACGCAGCCGCCAGCGATTGCCTTGTCCTTGACCAGGGAACGTGCACACACTACCTACCCTCGTACCTCGTCCGCCTTTCTCTCCGCTCTGCTCCCTGCTTTGACCAGGAACCTCTTCCCGTGCACAAAGGACAGAGCTTCTTTGTACTCCGCTCCATCATCACACGACCCGCCGCATTTCTACCACACTCGACCTCAGCAAGCGCACGACATCGACCGACCATAGCGACACTGATCGAAGCCTATCGAGCGAGAGTGGTTCCATGAGAGCGTCATCACCGTCAACCAATGCTTGTCGGCTAAGCCGGACCACCGCACCGGAGCGCAGTCTTTGGTCTCATGAGCTGTGGGCAGACATCCGGCGGGTGCGACCGAGGGCAGCAAAGGGCGCAGCAACTCATAGTCACCTTCGTCTGTAGCTTGTCTTGCCTCAAGCAGCGCAGCTCGCACACGACAATGCCGCCCTTCACTCTGAACCTGCTGGGCGCAGAAAGCCGCCAGCGACGAAGGCAAATCGACCGGTCGGAAGCCCAGAATGTCGCAGCGCCGGAAGCGATCCAGCATATCCCGGCAGCAGTAGCAGTAGCGCAAGCGCATACCTCGACCCACCAACACCAACACCAGCACCAGCACCAGCACCAGCACCAGCACCAGCACCAGCAGACCTCGAGGCCGACAAGACATCGAGTGACGAGCCACTACAGCGTCTTCCAGACTTCCTGCACACCCTCGACCGACACACCACCTACATACGCATCTGCAGCGAGGCCGACCATTGCCACATCTCTGACCGAGGGCGCTGAACCGCTCCCGGGCTATTCCTGCACGGTCGCGGCGGAAGCCAAGCTGCTCCTCAACCTCGAGTCGATCAATCCACTGTCCCCCATTGGCGAAGGCGAGTGGAGGGAGGTGTACGTCGTGCTCAGAGGCACCCTCCTCAACATCCACAAACCCAAGGATGGAGGTGTCGGCAAGCTGCTGCGGACCTACACTCTGCAACATGCCGAGGTGGGCCTGGCGCCAGATGCACAGCACACCATTCTTGTGCCACAATCTCGACTAGCCCATCTCATCCCACACAGCGCACGGCGGAAGGCATGGCAGAAAGACCCAGATCTGTTCAAGGCAGTCCGCCAGACCATCATGCGTTTACGCGTCGAGACTGATCAAATCATACTTGCCGATTCGGAGGAGGAACGCATACACGCCTTTGTATACGCCCTTGCTGCCGCGATAGATCTTTCGCAGCCGATCGATGAACGCAATATGCCTCGACAGTGTACCGTACCGCGGCGGCGCAGGAGACAGCAACGAACACAGTTTAACGGCGCCGATCTCACAGATCCTGCCTTGATCGCTGAACAGGAGCGAATCCTCAGCCAAGTGGCTCCGCGCTTTGCCAACGCCAACAACACAGAGCAGGACGTGAATCGCCAAGGTGTCATGCCCGATGTGGCGGATACGCCTCAAACACCCACACGGGAAGAAGAGGAAATTGACCTATCCACAATGCGCGAAGAGGCCAGCGAGACCGCTATACAGTCTGCATCACAAGCCCGACCAATTCGACCTAGCAACAACCGTCAGACGACCAGCACCACCGTGAAATCGACCTTCTCTGAGGACATGATGTACGCGTCGCCTGCAACAAACTTCAACGAAGATGGAAAATGGCTGCCTCCTCACCACCGCTCAGCAGCTCAGATTCAACGCTACATCAAGAGATGCATGCCTGTGCTGCTTGGAGACTCGCAACGCGCAAACGATATCATCATTGCGAATGGCAAGCGCCTACGAATCAACTGGCGCATGGAGATGCTCGAAGAATGGGAACTACAGCCTCCGTCGTATAAAGCACACGAATTTGAAAAGGAGGCAGGCCTCGCAAGATCGAGCTCCCATCGTTCCTCGAACGGATCAGTGAGCAACGCCGGCCAACTTTCATCGGGCTCGATACTGGCAGGAGATGACGACCAGATCAATCAAGTTGATCACTGCCTGGACGGCCTGCAGCTCACGAAAGTCATGTCCGTTACCACCACCACCAACAAAGGAGAGCACAACACGTTTCCAGCAGAACCTAAGGGGCAAGCGACTCAGCAGCTTGCCCAAGAGATGCACGGCGTCGTCTTCTGTTTTTGAAGACCCAACCACTAATGCATCAACGACGATAATGAATGACACCAAATGATGACGTGCCAATCAGCACAGCATAACACGACCTCAGCATCTTTCCTATGTCTCGGTCTCGGAGCCTTCGCCCAAGAGGAAGTATTAGCACTGGCGCTTATGAACGTCCGTCCATTTTGACTGTCGCTGCAGTTCGACGGACCATCGCCTGGGATGCCGGTGCATCAAGGGCTTCGTTGGCACTTTATGGCTTTACGAACTGGCAAGTCGCCACAGCTACTTTGACTTTGAGATACCTCTATAGCATCACGAACATGTACAGTCAAGGAATGCGCATTGTTAGTAATCTGGAGCAGCTCACCGCCGCATTTCTTCGTAAAATTCAATCTCCTTGGTCATGCGGAAAACCTGGCCTGCCGCCACCTGCCTGTCCCTCACATCCATCAGATCACATGTTTCAAAGATAGAGCGAAGGGAAGGGAAGGGAAGCAAGCAGCAACCGTCATCGCATGGAAAACATCAATAATGCTGGGGAGAAGAACGATCGCGGCGTCAGCAGCAGCGGTCAAGGGACCAAGTCTTGGTGACATCCCAGCCTTTCCGATGATTGCCAGAACTTTCATCCGCAACTTTGCCATATCCTATTCCGGACCTCACCTGTTGCTCGATTCAAGAGCACACTGTATACTTGAAATGTCGAACCAACGGGATCAAGACATGTCCATGTGGCGATCTCTCAATCATGACTCGATGTTCTATGGTGCTGGTTACGGATTAAGGTCTATCTATACAGTGGTTGTGCCTCAGAGCCACTCGGTTCCCTCGTTGCAACAATCGTGGCCGCCGAATGCTGTGCAGTCGCAGTCCAAACAAGGAGTCCTCTCTGTGCTTCGCTCTTCCAGAACGCCGTGATCCCGAGGCTAAAGGTCTCTGTCTAACCCAAACCAAGACGCCAACGCTAAAAATTCAGAAGATACAGGATGAACTTCAAAAGCCCAAACAAACATTTTCCAGTCGCGTCCTAGCGGACTTTCGATCTCTGAGGCCAACACTTGATCTTCTCTATACAAAACAAAGTAGTCGCTCATAACAGATTCCAGAGTAGGGCTAAGGATATGGCAACACCAGCGAGGCCCATGGATGGGGTGTGAGGAGGTAGAGAGGTAGTCGCCGCAGACGTCATAATGGATGAGTCCACGAACTGCGGACCACAAATCATCTGGACTTGTTCGGCAGCAGTACCGTAGTCTTGGCTGAGCGGCTGGCTAGCATTGCCGGCAGTCTCAGCGAAGATTGCCATGGTGTTCTGAAGACAAGTGTTGCAAGCCGGTCGTGCTCCGCCAGGAAGCTTCACTCCCAGCGGGAGGTAGTAGATGTAGCTACTACTCGGGGAAGATGTGTTGGTGACGGCGTTGCTGAAGCAGTAGTTGCCGTCTGTGTCGGTGAGGCAGCCAGCGTGGTACAGGGTCGGGTACGACACGAAGCCATTGTAGGCTTGGGTGACCATCGGGTTCTGCATTTCGAGGTCCGCGCCACAATGGGAGTTTTGTTGGATCTGCTGGGCGTATTGCGACATGAGGGTAGAGCAGGTGTTGAAGTCGACACTGCATGTTGCGTTCAACGTCTGAGCGAGCCGCAGAGGTGAGCGTGAAGCTGTGAAGAAGCTGTTGGAAGTCTGAGGCATGGTCAGTTGCGATTCTTCGTAGACGGGTGACTGGGTCTGAAGTACCTGCAAAAGTAAGGAAAATGGCAAGCAATCACGAAGAGTCTGATTGCTTAGGAAGTTCTGAAAGAACGTCGGACATGTTGTCGTTGTGAAGTTGTTCCCAATGCTGGTATCGAATGGTCTCGGAAGGTCGAATGATGCAGTCTCGCTTGCCGTCTGTATGCCAGATCCGGGGGTAGTGGGAGTCGATGATCCTGTCGGTCGTGTGGTGGTAGAAGGCAGACTCGACAGGGAGTCATCTTGCCTCGGTTCTAGCAGCATTCGTGGAAGAGGTGGTGGCTCACTTCGGTCGAACAACAGCTCCGGTGGCGATATATCCCCAAAGCCATACAGCACATCGGCCTTCGCGCCTTGACAGAAGGCTAGCAGACAGAGCAGAAAGACCAGCGCCAGATTCGATGCTCGGCTTATTGATCCGTCAATTTGTTTTGAGATTGTTCGGGCCGGTGGTGGCCGACGTGTGTGGCACAACGAAGAGGTGGGCTCATTCCAGCGCTGTCGATAACAAAGCCATGGCTGTACAGCAGCTCGCGCGGTGCGTGTTGAGCTGCAGGACGAAATGGCCGTTGTCATCGCGCGTCCTCTCCTGCGCTGTGTCGCCAAAGCATGTCCAGATGCGGCTCCCAGCGTCCTTTGTCGACAGATATGGACGCCGGGAAGATAGGTGTTGCTGCAGCGGTCAAAGCCTTGCGTCGGCTTGTGTCTTTCAAAGAAAAGTCACCGCTGAGACGGGCTCATAAAAACAAAGATCACGGGTCCGAATCGACTCAGAGTCTAGAAGCAGGATCGACGAGTGATGGGGTCCCTTGCAGCACCGTGGCAGTGAGGCACGAGTCCTCCCGGAAGCGGTCCGGGATGTTGATCGCAGCAACCCGGGACGTGTTCCCTCGTGGTGCCGTTTCGAACGTAGATCCTGTTGCAGCGTAGAACAGGCGGAAGATGGGCAGCGGGACAGGGTGGAAATGAAGATGAGCGGCGAGCGTAGGTAGATAAGAGCAAGAGACACGCGCCGGACGGGCCAGTCGTCGAACGGGTGTTAGGCCAACGGCATGCATGAACGTACATACATGAATATATCCACACGCCATAAACGGTAGCTGGCTCTATCGAATTACAGTATTGCACCACCGATTCGTTAGTGGGGCGCTGTGGACGGACATTAAACGGACTTGGCCGGGATCCCACGCGGCCACACATTGCTTCTGCACAAGATATGTGCTTGTTGTTGGTTACATAGACACATCTGGTGGGTCGCAGAGCGCTAGGCAGAGAGGGTGTGCTGGTGCACCGTTTCTGCCAGCCAGCACACACACACACACACACACACACACACACACACACACACACACACACACACACACACACACACACACACACACACGCACACACACATCCAGTCATCAGCAGCTTCTCGTCCACCTTCGCGCAATGCCGGAGAGCCGTACAGGTGGGAGAGTGGTCATGCCTCCCGCCTCCCGGTCACAGTCGTCTCGACTCGTCACATCGCCTGCAGGCATTGATCAACGGCAGAATGCAATATTGATGCAGCGAGCCAGTGGCACAGCTGATGAGCATGTCAAAGCGAAGACGAAGTGTCGGCAAATTCATTGGCAGCCGCGAACATTGTCAACTTCCGCCGCCCGCAGCCAATAAAGACACCCGACAGCCACAACCACCCGAAGGCATGCACCAAGGCACCTCACTGCAGCAACATATGCATGTCATTTCACGCGCCTTGCCCCCGCACAGTTCAAAGTACCAGACATGTACTTGCCGAGCTGAGAGCAACTTCCTGCTGCTGGCCTTTCATCCCGTCATCTTCTTGCTGGCTCCTTTCCTTTGCAGACTCGGCAAGCAAGCCACAAATCTGCGGCTCCGAGCAACCCTGTCGCAGGAGCCTTCGCCGGTGAAACAGAGGGAATGTTTACGCGAGCCTGGGCCACGGTGGAGACAAGGTAATAATGTGCATCCAACTGTCTGGAACCGCATCTCGAACTTCTGCAGTTAACGCGCCAGATTGATTTGTGCATATTCCTCAAAGGCGAAAGTCGCTGGACAACACATACATACATATCCATTCCTCTCCCAGTTCTTCCTTCTCATATGAAGGAGCGGTCATGAGCCTGACAGGCACCGATTCCTGGCTCTTGACAGATGCACACGGGCGGACATTCATACGGCACAGAATCCGAAGCGCTGTGCCACTCGCTGGCCCGCTCATCAGTGGATGGCAGCCGACACTTGCCTCTCGTCAATGCACTTCATTTCCCCGGTACCGCAGGTCAAAGCCATACGGACTTGTCGGACAGCATGGCTTGACGGTGCACGGGGAGGTTTTGAAATATGGCGGTGGCCATGGCCAACGCCGCGCTCGTGTATGGTGGTCCTGTCGGCTTCCGCCTCTGTGTAGTCATTACACGTGCTTTATGATGGTTGTTCCTGGGAGGTGATGACACACATCGCTCGGGTCCAGTGGCTTGAGATTCTCAGCGGCCTTCAACAGATGTAGGTTTGATGAAGTGCGCCTTTGTTCCCCACTCCGTTCTGACCTTGAGTCCTTTCATCTGTTGCTGATCAGTGGTGATTATCTGATGGGATCGCACGTTCATAGAATCTAAAGTCTTCGTCATCGGATTATCTTCGCAACAACAGCTTTCCAGTTTTGGAAGATAAAGTACAGTTCCAGTCGTCTCATGTGGAAGGGAAACTAATAGCAAGCCGCTTCGCTAGGCATCACTCCTCTCACGCGGGTAAACTCCTCTTACGTCGCCATGCGAGCTTTTATTTACCGACCACCGCTGCCCACCATTTTTTCTAATATTCAGCGATGTTGTTATGCTTTGGACGAGAATCCTAATCATTGTCCAGAAATCTGGTTGGCCTGTCATGTTCGCAGCATCTTCGCGACTTACTCGGACTCAGTCCACATACCTAAAAGCAAAGGGTACAAGGTCAGTAGATGTCTCAGCAAGATGCCTAGCACCCTTCAGTTTGCTTACCGGTCTTGTCCCTTGAACACTCTGCCAAACAGAATGATGTTAGCTATACTCGAGGACCACGTGGTAATGTCTTTGGCAGATGGTGCCAGGCAGGTCTGAGACAGACGATGCCTTCCACCCTTTTTTAGTACTTACCTAAAAATCCAAGTCAGCCAATTGCTCCAGCTTGGGCTCTAGTCTATAAAAGTGCTATTCAGTCTTCCGTCAGAGTGACCCAACCTGGGAGCAAGACAACTTACAGATGAGACTCGTAGTAATCGAGCAGTCGTTGAGGGCATTTTGTCCTCAAGAGCTGCATATTGTGCTGAGTTTTGCGACCATTGTCCCACTCCAGGAGACCGCTCAAGTCCTTGGGCTCGGTTTTGCCTTTTTTGATCACGCCGGGCTCAACGTCATCTTCGACGATTGCAGCAACACGCGTAACGTGGTCTTCCCATGAACCAAGTGGCGGTTCCCATTCTGCGGAGCCGTTGGTCTGACTTTTCCGACCCTTCTTCGGTGCAGGCGAGTCCAATGCTTCAGACTTTCTCTTGCCTGCTGGTCCTCCTTTCTTGTTCGGAGGCTCGGGGGTGCCGCCAACTTTCTGGTGATACGCCTCTAAGATCTCTGGCGCAGTCTCGCTGTAGTGGCATCAGTGTACAGATCATGCTTGATCGGTCGCGTCCCGTGCTTACAGGTTTTCCTTGGGCTCCCATGTGAGATCCTCATCGTTGTCGTAGCCGAACCACTTGACTTGGTAGTGTGTTTGACCTCTCACGAACTTGTGCTTGAGGATCTTCTCAACGACATATTCGTCCTCGCCCTCTTCTTCAGCATCATCATCCTCCTCCTCTGCCACTGGGTCGGCCTTGGTTGTCTTCTTCGCTGGTATGGCATCTGGAATATCGATGTCGGACTCGTCATCGGAAACAGCAGCTGTATCCACATCAGTCTAACGGTGCCAGCGGAGTAATGAGACTGATTGCGACTCACAAGGCATTGTAAAGGAGCTCTGTCGCGTCGTGAGTTGAGGTGGTGCGCGCTTGGCTTGTTCACTGCCAGTGGATATTGGTTAGCTCGTGCCTGTGTGTATCGCGACGAGGTGACTCTATGCGATGCGCGAGGTGGATGTGAGGTTTGTGCTCAATGGACGGAGTGGCTGGAGCGTGAGCTGATCGCGAGAGGAGCTGCGCAAGACAAGACGCCAAGACGCGAGGTGCGGCTGTTCCCGGTGGGGATCGCGTCTGCGCCAAAAAGTTCAATGTCGTTCAAGTCAAGCTGGTGGAGCTGGCTGCAGCAGACGTCGAAACATCCACCAGAAGCACATACCTGACTTTCTTTGCCCCCCCTTGCCCCCTTGGAACGCATTCTTGCCCGCCGAACGAAGATACTGTCGGAGCATATCGAAGCCGGTGCTAGTCACTGTCCGGACTTGGTGGAAGACGAGGTGTTTGCAGTGAGCTGCCTGGCGGGCTTTTCTGTCGAAGAGACAAGGCGAAGGAGAGGATGGCTGCAGGTCCTATGCGTGAGTTGAGCACATGACCGTGACATTGCAAGTGAAGTGACACTGACAGATTTACAGAGCTCGATCTGAGCAACGGTATGCGCATACACAGCACAGCACAGCACGTGCTCCCATACGGAAGCTTCACTGACACCTTCACACAGCTCAGATCACCCAAGACGAGTCCGGCAGACCCTTCATTATCGTCCGTGACCAAGGCAAGAAGCAGCGGACGCATGGGACGGATGCTGTGAAGCAGCACATCCAAGCCGCACGAACCATCACTTCGATCGTCAAGAGCTCGCTGGGCCCACGAGGTCTCGACAAAATCCTCATATCACCCGATGGCGACATCACAGTGACGAACGATGGAGCGACCATTCTCGGACAGATGGAGATCAAGGATCACATTGCAAAACTCCTGGTGTCACTCTCGCAGTCACAAGATGCGGAGATCGGAGACGGTACAACAGGTGTCGTCGTTCTGGCCGGCGCGCTTCTTGAACAAGCCTCAGAACTCATTGACAAGGGCATTCACCCGATCCGGATTGCAGACGGCTACGATGCGGCATGCGATGTCGCAGTGCGGGAGCTCGACCAGATCGCAGACGTTATTGACTTCACCAAGGAGAAGACAGAGAACCTCTTCAAGGTGGCCAAGACATCACTGGGAAGCAAGATCGTCTCGAAGACACATGACCAGTTCGCGCAGATGGCAGTGGATGCTGTACTTTCCGTCGCCGATCTGGAGAGGAAGGATGTGGACTTTGAGTTGATCAAGGTCGACGGCAAGGTCGGAGGTGCTCTGGAAGACTCGTTACTGGTCAAGGGTGTCATAGTTGACAAGGACTTCTCACACCCTCAAATGCCTTCTGAGGTACGCGACGCAAAGCTTGCCATCTTGACTTGCGCATTTGAGCCACCGAAGCCAAAGACCAAGCACAAGCTCGACATCACCAGCGTCGCAGAGTTCAAGGAGCTACAAAAGTACGAGCAGGCCAAGTTCACCGAGATGATCCAGCAGATCAAGGATACCGGTGCCAACGTCGTCATCTGCCAGTGGGGGTTTGACGACGAAGCAAATCACTTACTCCTCACCAACGAGCTACCTGCTGTGCGATGGGTTGGAGGTCCAGAAATTGAGCTCATCGCCATTGCCACAAACGGTCGCATTGTGCCTCGATTTGAGGACCTAAGTGCACAAAAACTTGGCAAGGCCGGCGTGGTGCGCGAGATGTCCTTTGGCACAACAAGAGAAAAGATGCTGGTCATTGAAGAGTGCGCCAACTCGCGAGCGGTTACTGCCTTCATCCGTGGCAGCAACAAGATGATCATCGACGAGGCCAAGCGATCACTACACGACGCACTTTGTGTCGTTCGCAACTTGGTTAAGGACAACCGAATTGTATATGGTGGCGGCTCTGCCGAGATCGCATGCTCTTTAGCTGTCGAGAAGGAAGCGTCACAGACACCTGGTCTGGAGCAGTACAGTATGCGTGCCTTCGCCGATGCGTTGGATGCTGTACCCATGGCACTCGCAGAGAACAGCGGTCTCAGTCCTATCGAGACATTATCGGAGCTCAAAGCGCGACAAGCGAAGGGCGAGGGTCGAGGCCGTCTTGGTGTCGACTGCATGCAGACCGGTTCCAACGACATGAAGCAGCACTTTGTGATCGACCCCTTGATCTCCAAGAGACAACAACTTCTTCTGGCGACCCAGCTATGCCGCATGGTACTCAAGATCAACAATGTAATTGTCGCTGGTAGCGATGACAACGACTTCTAGATGATTGATATGAGGGCTTACGAATGACGCATTGGCTTGCTCTCATGCATAGCGATGGTGCGCCCAGCCTACCAGGTCTACCCTAGGTATGTACATCATATAGAGCCTGTACATGGTGACCAGACGGTTTCAACAGGAGTACGCTGCTGCTATGATAGGGCCGGCGTGTGAACCACACCCACAGACAAGCCTTAGATCGGCCGAGCAGCATACGAAGATCGGAAAGCACGGCACGATTGTGCCTGCAGGTGACCGATACCGTCTGCAGAAAAGCTGCCAAAAGATGCCGCTCGGTGTTAAAAAGGGCGAAAAAAATAAGCTACCCGCTGACTTTCATAATCCGTCCCTACAACACCTGATGTTCACGTATAGCATTTAGATTGCACTCTCCGTTTCCACGTCGTGGCAAACAAAGTCGAAGCAGCTGCCAAAAAAGCCCAACTCCGACATCGCAGCATTTGCGCCACCACCCCACGTAGATCTGTTTGGCAGATCTGTATATTCCAGGCTCCTAGTAAAGCGTCAGCTAATCTAGGCTAACCCTCGCCCATTGCTCTGAATGAACATCGACAATGAAGCCAGTCACAGGCCAGCATCCTCCTCCTCTTCTGTGCACGAGCTAGACAGCGCAGCCACCACCTTGCTTGTCAGCCCGACTACCTCGAAGGGGCACAGTTTCGAAGAGGCTCGTTTGTACACAGATATAGAGCTACATCGGCTTGAGGACAATATCCGCAAGCGAAGGCAGAGTCTTGACAGCGACCATGAACCTGACAGCTACGACGCAGCGTCGACAACCACAAACAAACACGGACACCTCGTTGCTCACGACACTGTCGCATTGAACCAACCTTCGGCGCGCGCGGCACACACACTTCCTGATAATGACGAACCGCCACCACCTTCGCAAGCTCGCGATGCCAACGCGAAATCACAGCCGGTGTCCTGGTCCAGCTTGCCTGAAAAAAAGCAACTGGCCATTCTCACGCTTGCCCGACTGAGCGAGCCTCTTACTCAAACTAGCCTACAGGCCTATATGTTCTACCAGCTGAAGTCATTCACTTTACCTGATGGTACTGCTCCCTCCGATAGTATCGTAGCAAGACAAGCTGGTCTCCTGGCTGCTGCCTTTACCGGGGCGCAGTTCTTGACCGCTATCATGTGGGGACGGCTTGCAGATTGGGAAGGTTTGGGACGGAAGCGGGTCATCTTGATCGGACTGTTGGGCACCGCCATTGGGAGTCTCGGCTTCGGATTCAGTGGTTCTTTCCCTGTCGCTATCTTCTGGCGAGCCGTGGGCGGCATGCTCAATGGCAATATGGGGGTGATGAGGACGATGATCAGCGAGATTGTAAAGGAGAAGAGGTTTCAAAGCAGGGCATTTCTACTCTTGCCTATGACTTTCAATATTGGAGTCATCGTGGGACCGCTTCTAGGAGGATTGCTCGCGGATCCAGCTGGGAGTTATCCGCAGCTTTTCGAACCTGGGAGTACTTTGGGAGGCGAACGCGGCGTGAGATTGTTCATGGAGTGGCCTTATGCTTTGCCAAACATTGTCAATGCGGTATTCCTATGTCTGAGTGCCTTGGGTGTCATGCTGGGGCTGGAAGAGACACTTGAAGGGCTGAGAGGAAAGTCGGATTATGGACTACGTTTCTCGAAATGGATTGCAGGAGTCTTGTTCAAGACAAGGACGAAGCAGGACTATCATCTCGTTGACGAACATGCTAATTCCAGCGACCTGGAGATGGACTGTGTGGACAAGAAAGAGAAGCCCCCGCCTCGTCAGAAGCTGCCTCTGCGCCGGATCTGGACCAAGAATGTGCTGTGTGTATTGCTCGCCCATGGCCTTCTTGCGATGCATGTCGGAACATTCAGTAATATCTGGTTCGTCTTCCTCTCCACACCGCGATTCCAACCTGCAGGACAGCACGGCTCTACTAGTGGCGACACTCTCAAGCTTCCCAAGGACTACAAACCGCATCTGCCCTTCACATTCACAGGCGGTCTCGCGTTACCGCCCCCAGCCATTGGGACAGCACTTGCCATTATGGGCGTCATCGGGATTACGTTGCAGCTCGTACTTTACCCACGCCTTTCATTCTCCCTTGGGACGGTCACATCCTATCGCTTGTCGGCTTTCTTCTTCCCAATATCGTATACTCTCGCCCCTTTCCTGGCGATCATCCCATCGACCCTGGCACCACCACACCAAGCCTCTGGCATTCTTGTCTGGAGTGGCCTCACTATAGTGCTGCTCATCCAGGTTGTAGCAAGAACTTTTGCCTTACCTCCGACTGCGATTCTGGTGAACAATGCGTCGCCGCACCCGAGTGTGCTGGGAACGATCCATGGCATTGCGCAGAGTGTGAGCTCGGCGACGAGAACCATTGGACCTGTGCTAGCTGGATGGATATACGGTGTTGGCCTTAACAGGGGTGTAGTTGGTCTGGCATGGTGGTGCATGGCAGGGGTGGCGTTACTCGCCTTGATAGCTGGAAGGTTCGTGCAAGAGGGTGACGGCCACGAGATCTGGTTGCCCGGCGAAAGGGAAGACGAAGACATAGGTTGAACGCTGCGGTAATATGCGTCGTCAAGTCCAGCAGACCACATCCGACGTGAAGTTCTCGTAGTCTGTGTCAAAGTCCAACCTCAGGCAGTAACGCCAAGCACAATGATGCAGGGATCGAGGACCCTGACGATGCTAGTTGTTAGCGTCTTCCAAAAAATATCTGTGTTTTGTTTTGCTCCTCTTTCCTCTGCACATTTCTGTCGCTCCTTCTCAGAGATAGCCCACTGTTCGTCTTCCAATATGGACGAGTCAGAGTTTGTGAGCTTGTTGTCGGCCTTGTTGGCGCCCGATACGGAGAAGGTGAAGGCGGCCACCAGCCAGCTCAATCAGAAATACTACAAATCACCGCAGTCGGTGACGGCGCTCCTACAGATCCTCATCAACCACCCCGAGGCGTCCCTGCGGCAATTGGCGGGTGTCGAGGCACGCAAGCTCGTCTCGAAGCACTGGGTGCAAGTCCCTGCCGACCAGAAGCCACAGCTGCGGGAGCAACTCCTGCAGAGCACCATCAACGAGGAGCAGCAGCTGCCCCGACACACCAAAGCCCGAGTCATCGCCGCAATCGCCAAGATCGATCTCGAAGATGGCGAATGGAGCGAACTGCCGGGCATTCTGCAGCAGGCCGCGACCAGCGAAACGGCCCGGCACCGCGAGGTCGGCGTCTACATCATCTACACCCTCCTTGAGACGATGCCCGACGTCTTCCAGGAGAACATGGGCTTAATGCTCACTCTCTTCAACCGCACCATCCAAGATCCGGAGTCAGTCGAGGTCAGGGTGAACACAATGCTTGCTCTCTCGGAGCTTGCCATGGTGCTGGATACGGAGGAGGACACCAAGAGCCTGAAGGCTTTCCAGAGCACAATCCCACACATGGTCAAGGTCCTGCAGGCGACCATTCAGGAAGACGACGAGGAGCATACCATGCAGGCCTTCGACGTGTTCAACAAGCTGCTGAGCTACGAAAGTGCCTTCCTCAACGCACACTTCGGCGACCTCATCCAGTTCTTTATGCAGGTCTCCTCCAAGACCGAGATCGACGATGAGGTGCGCTCGCAGGCGATCAGCTTCTTGATGCAGGCCGTTCGTTATCGCAAATTCAAGATCCAGAGCCTGAAGGTCGGCGAGCACATGACCAAAATGTGCCTGCAAATCGCAACCGAGCTCGACGAGTTACCTTCAGACGAGGACGACATCTCGCCCGCACGATCCGCGCTGGGTCTCCTGGACATCTTGAGCGAGAGCTTGCCTCCCAGTCAGGTCGCTGTACCGCTTCTCAAGGCTATCGGCCCGTACGTTCAGCACAACCAGCCCGAATACAGAAGAGCCGGCATCCTCGCCCTCGGCATGTGCGTAGAAGGGGCGCCGGACTTCATTGCCACACAGCTCAACGAGATCCTCCCACTCGTACTTAGCTTACTGCACGACCCTGCCACCAGCGTCCGGAGCGCAGCACTGAACGGCGTCTCTCGCCTGGCCGATGACCTTGCCGAAGACATGGGCAAGGAACACGCTAAGCTCATCCCGGCCCTTATCGACAACTTTGACAAGGCCGTACAGGGCATGCAGCAGGCACAAGAGGGATCGGACGAGCACGAACTCAACACCCACATTGTCAAGGCCAGTGCCGTTGCTGTCGACTCCCTTATCGAGGGCCTCGACGCGGAAGACGCTGCACAATATGTGAATCAGCTGGTCCCACGTTTCAGTTCGCTCATCGAGCACCCAGATCATAAGGTGCAAATGGCTGCTGTCAGCGCTCTCGGTAGTGTTGCGAGCGCTGCTGAGAGTGCCTTCCAGCCGCACTTTCAGCAGATTATGCAGAGCTTGTCCCGCTACATCGAGATCAAGGATAGCGAGGAACAGCTCGAACTCAGAAGCATGGTCATCGATTCGCTTGGCAAGATTGCCAGCGCTGTCGGCGCAGAAGCCTTCCAGCCTTACGTTCGCCCGCTCATGAACGCTAGCGAAGAGGGCTTGCACCTCGATCACCAGCGTCTAAAGGAGACGAGCTTCATCCTGTGGAGTACTCTTGCCAGAGTATACGAGGAGAACTTTGAGCCATTCCTCAATGGTGTGGTACAGTCTCTGTTCGCCTGCCTTGATCAAGAGGAGACCGACGGCGAAGTTCAGCTCGGCGAGGAAGCTTCAGATCTCATTGGTCAAGAAATCACCATCGCCGGCAAGAAGATCAAGGTTGCTGGTGCTGGAGGTGTCAACGAAGGCGACATTGCCGAGGAAGACATCGTCAAGGCTCTCATGGAAACCGAGGACGACGATGACGACGACTGGGATGACCTCGGTGCTGTGACAGCCGTCGCAATGGAGAAGGAGATCGCTGTCGAAGTACTCGGTGATGTTCTGACACACGCCAAGGGCAAGTTCCTGCCATACATGGAGAAGACAATTGCGACCACATTGCCGCTTCTCGAACACATCTTCGAAGGTGTACGCAAGAGCGCAATCAGTACTCTTTGGCGCGCATACGCCTGCATGTGGGGCCTAGCTGAGGATAATGGCATGCAGAAGTGGCAGCCCGGTCTTCCGCTAAAGGTTCAGCCAACCTCTGACCTCCAGAAACTGGGCGACCTCGTCATGAAGGGCACCCTCGCTCTATGGGAAGAGGAAATGGATCGGTTAGTTCACACCATTCCTTACTTTTACGATTTACATGATGAGAGCACTATTGCTACCCAGCTCACTCAGATGCTACGGCATATGCTGCTAACCATAGAGGCTGTTTCTGATATTTTTGCGGACTCACTGTTTTGACGTTGACCATCCTGCCAATGTACATCCGCTAACAGCTTCATAGGGCGACAGTGACTGAGGTCAACCGCAACCTGGCTGCCACTTTGAAGCTGTGCGGTCCAGCTGTGCTCGCCCCAAGTGGAAACGACAGCGCCACTCCCATCGAGCAGGCTACCGCCGCCCTCCTGCTCATTCTCCAGCGCGAGCACCCTTGCCAAAAGGACGAAGACGACTTCGACGAGCCAGCGCCCACTGACGGCGAATCCGCCGAGTATGACTGGCTGGTCGTTGAGACGGCTCTAGAGGTGATCGGCGCTCTCGGCACGGTCCTTGGCGAACAATTCGCAGAGCTTTTCAAGATTTTCGAGGGACCGATCATGAAGTTCTGCTCCTCCCAAGAGCGCTTCGAACGCTCTTCGGCAGTTGGTACCCTCGCTGACTGCGTCGAGGCCATGGGCCCGGCTTGCACGCCGTACACTAGCAAGATCATGCAGCTCCTACTGAAGCGCCTGAGAGACGAAGACAAGGAAGTAAAGAGCAACGCGGCATTCGGTATGGGCCTTCTTTGCCTGAACAGCACCGACGCCAAGACGATCTTGTCCAACTACAACACCATCCTCGGCCTGCTCGAGCCGCTGCTGCAAAATCAGAGCAACCCAGATGACACAGAAGCCCGTCTACTTGACAATGCCGCTGGCTGTGTCAGCCGCATGATCAAGAAGGCACCATCGAACGTTCCCTTGGAGGATGTTCTGCCCCGTCTCGTTGAGCTTCTGCCCTTGAAGGAGGACTTCCGTGAGAACGAACCTGTATTCGACATGATCATCGGTCGATACCAGGCACAGGACCAGACTATCATGAACTTGTCAAGCCAACTCTTGCCGATTTTGGAAAAGGTGATCGGTCCACCTGAGGAGCAGCTCAGTGAGGAGACCAGGAACAAGCTTGCCCAACTTGTGCAGCACTTGAGAGGCTAATGGCGAGACGAGCTAGCATAGCGTGGCGTTCACAATGATACCCTTAGAAATACTGTGCTTAGATGAATGAAGAACGATCAGATGATAAAACGATGGATCTCATTCCCGCTGTTTGTCACGAGCCGTTTTTGATCTTCTGTGCCAAGGCGTTGCCCGGCTTTACGGTTTGGTTCGAGGAATGCCGACTTTAAGCGAGTACTACATCTCAAGCAAGTTGCCCGGTGTTGCACGACTTCACACTGATTCTGCAACAAACATGAGCAAGCCTCTAAACAGTGGCGTTCGAGCTGCCACGCGTATATCACAATCACTACCACATGCACCACGAAGAAGATACGCATCACACCCGCCCAAAGCCCGGCTAAACATCCCCACAGACTATGGCACTACTCCGCTCCTCCACCACACCTCCAAATCCGCCCTCGCCAACCAAGAACTTCCCCAAGAGGCACGAAACGGCACTACAGATAGGAAGAATCTTTTCCAAGCCATCAATGGCGCTCTCTCGCACGCTTTACGGAACGACCCTAGAGTCTTGCTCTTCGGCGAGGACGTCGCTTTCGGCGGCGTGTTTAGGTGCAGTATGAATCTCGCCAGCGAGTTCGGCGAAGACCGTGTCTTCAACACTCCACTGAGCGAGCAAGGTCTCGTGGGTTTCGCAATTGGCGCTGCATGCGAGGGCATGAGACCTGTGGCGGAAGTGCAGTTTGCGGATTATGTTTTCCCGGCCTTTGACCAGATTGTGAATGAGGCTGCGAAGATACGGTACAGGGCTGGAAGTAATGAGGGAATGGATTGTGGCGGATTGACGATTAGGATGCCGAGTGGTGGGGTAGGGCACGGGGCGCTCTACCATAGTCAGAGTCCAGAGAGTCTGTTCACGCATGTCCCGGGGTTGAGAGTGGTGGTGCCAAGGAGTCCGACCCAGGCGAAGGGGCTGTTGTTGGCGGCGATTGAGAGTCCAGATCCCGTCATCTTCTTGGAACCGAAGATCTTGTATAGGGCTGCAGTGGAGCATGTGCCGGCTGAGGCTTACACATTACCATTGAGCAAGGCAGAGGTCTTGAAGAAGGGAAAAGATGTGACCATCATATCCTACGGCACGCCGCTCTATAGGTGCCAGGCGGCGTTGGCAGCAGCGGAGAAGGATCTGAAGTGCGAAGTGGAGCTGATCGATCTGAGGACGATCTACCCATGGGATAAGGAAACTGTCACGAACTCTGTGAACAAGACCGGACGCGTGATTGTCGTGCATGAGAGCATGGTGAACGCTGGCATTGGTGCGGAGGTTGCAGCAACGATACAGGAGAAGTGCTTCCTGAGACTGGAGGCTCCAGTTCAGCGAGTGGCGGGTTGGTCGACACATAATGGGCTAGCATACGAAGCCTTCAACTTCCCCGACGTTACCAGAATATACAATAGCATCAAGAATGTATTGGACTACTGAGGCAGCAGTAGTCTCGCCGATGGAAAACTCAACAGCTGGTGGTCGTGCCTATCTTCTCATCAGGCGGTCCTGCTGCGCCGAATTGTAGCGTGCATATCTATGTTCTCTTTCTTCATTGAAAAGAATGAATTGAACGGATCGTGTGGGCCATCATAACAGCAGTTTCACTTCATTCGTCGAAGCCATCTTTGTAGCGCATGCCCGTCTTACCGCCCTCTACCATCAGATCCATCGACCTTCCTGAAATAGTACCAACATCATGCCTCCTAGACATGACCTAGGCACGGATCAGTATCTCAACACCAAGTAGTGATCCTTTCCGCTACAGGAGCACCTATCAGCTCACAGAGTATTGGACGACCATATCAGACTGTATGGCCTTCGCAGGCAAATGCTAGGTATGCCGTTCCTGACATTAATACTGCAATGCTGATTCTCCTCCACCAACGCCAGAGTCCTTCTCCCGGCGTCCTCCAAGTACCTTGACCTCATCGTCCTCTGCGAACGCAAGAGTTTCTGGCATTGCGACTGGTAATATGACGCAGAATTCCTCTTGAGCAGCCGGTAGTCCTGTGGCCACAACAGGACTGTGCGAACCATGTTCAGGTGATTTAGGATGCTACTGTAAGAAGCAGAAGCGGATTGGATCGGTGATGGATCAGAAAGCCGCAGGGACCGAGCAGAGCAGAACATGCTGGAGCGATACGGCCTCGAGAATTGATGTCCGTAAAGCTGTACGTTGCAGGCTGAGGCATTGCACCACGAGAAGATGGCTAGAACCATCGAGCATTGGACTGTTGGAACGAGCCACGGGTTGCATCCCTTCCATAACCATTCGCAAGACTATGGCTTCTCCCAACTGAAGCATTGAGATCAGATAGAGTTCCAGCAGGCCAGCGCGCCGTGGTGTGGTGTACTCCGCTTCCTGCAGGCACTGACACCAGACATTTCTCAACATGACAAGATGTGCTCCGGGCAATCACAAAGCTTTGCGCCAACTATAATGGGTATCATTAGTAGCCTGTAACCACACATCAAACACAGCCCGCCGTCATAACACCTTCCCGTAGTCTTTCAACGCCCCAAATCCGCCTTTCCAGACTGTGCAGGTTCACGAAGCACGCTGATGGGTGTAGACAGTGGTTCCTGAGGCAGATGGACTTGCTCCAGACCAGCCGCCTGAACACTCTCTAGCCAGGCGGCTTCCTCGGCCTCTTGGTCGACATCGACACCGCCATGGTCGTTCCCTCTGTCGCGTGCTGCATCGGCTGGGTCCGCGTTGTTGGATCTGTGATGCTGAGGATGTAGCTCGGCATAGCTCGGATGTTGGATATCGATCATTTGGCTTTGTCACATGAGCAAGGTGTGGTATAGTCGGAGCATAGCAGTAGCAGTAGCACTCACTCTGCCGCGTGTGCGGTGATGCGCTCCAGCGCCTCCCGCTCTCTGCTCAGCTCTTGCTCATCAGGCTGTGCGTAGTGGCTGTCGTCGATGGCGCCATAGGACGGCTGTTCGGAGTCGAGGATGCGGTCGAGGTCGGCCTTGAGCAGGCGAGGGTCAGCTGCAGTGGACAGTGAAGAGTGTCTGTTTCACTCACCTGCTGCGAGGAATGCCGGTCACGGCCAAGACACGATGCACAGATGCCCATCCCATCGAGATTGAGTGCGACAAAGAATGTGACGACAGAGAACGTCGCAGTCGCAGAGAACGTCGCAGTCGCAGAGAACGTCGCAGTCGCAGTCGCAGAGAACGTCGCAGTCGCAGTCGCAGAGAACGTCGCAGTCGCAGTCGCAGTCCGCAGTCGCAGTCGCAGTCGCAGTCCGCAGTCGCAGTCGCAGTCGCAGTCCGCAGTCGCAGTCGCAGTCGCAGTCTCAGCGTGCCGTCCGCATGAACACTCCCGACCACCCTGAAACACCAACACCGCTCTCTCCACTTCATGCACCAGCAACGGCCTGGACTTCGCCGACGACTGCAGCCTTGTCCCCAATGGCACGTATTAGCTCGACTCGGCACATGCATGTAGACGATGTAGTGATATATGTGTGCTGTAGTTCTACCTGACATAGCACATCACAACCTCATCCTCAACACATTCGGCGCTGACCGAGATATGGTACCTTTCTACCAGGAGCAGACCCATCTTTTGCACGCCGCCAGCAAGCATCTTACAGCACTATGCATGTCTACTCCCCACAAGATGCAACACTGTCTCAAGACGCGTCGCGGGACTCGACATTCCTCGGCACGACCTCTCGAAGGACTTCACAACGTGACTGCGAGTGACGTTCTGCAAGGCTCGTGCTACCAACTCTTGAGGCTTGACTCCAGTAAGGGAGATCGGAGATCTTCGCTCATTTGCAGACCAACCCGCTCCCTTGGAATGGAGGTCCCCAACGTCAGGTAAGTCCATACTTGTGCCCTGCCTTATGGCAGGTCAACCACTCGACCGTGCGCAAGGTCGGCGTAGTCATTTGGAGCGTCGTTGCACACCTCCTTCATGGTTACCTGCAGCAGAACATCTTCGTCTGCCAGCCTCTGCAAGGCAAGAACGCGATCCAAGTTCCTGGTGGTCAGCCTGAGGCTGATCTGCAATGTGCTGGACTCGCTTTTCAGTATAAAGACATTACACCCTCTACTCCGGTCGAATCTCTTAACGCACTCACCAAACACCCAAAGGCCACTCGCTTGTGCTAGATCTAGACTTGAGCGCTTGCTGCCCATTGTTTAGCGGCGGCGCCTCCAGAATGCGCTCACTATCAGCGCTGGCCTTGGGCCTTGCCCTCTTTGACCTTTCCACAGCTCGCGCTACCACCGGACCAGTGCAGGAACTTGAAGAGCAACCTAACACTGGCCTTGTCGGCTGGATTAGTCGTCTCTTCAAGAAGGACATCGAACAGCGTGCGGCTCTCGACAGATGTGTTGTCGACTCTTACTACCACTTCGTCTACAACTCGACCTTCGGCGGCAACTTCTGCCGAGCTTTGATAGACTACCCGAATGTTACCGTTGTTGAGGACTTTCAACCAGTCACGTAAGTACGAGCGGCCGTCGAATCGCTGCGGATAGCTGACCTTACTCAAAGCACCGTCACCACAGTATTCTCCATTCAGTCAGGGGTCCAACGCACGACCATCCGTACAAGACCTGTTGTTACGGTCACAGTCACCGCTCTTGCAAGTCCTGTATCCAAACGCGACATTGTACCAGACGGTCTCGTCGGCAATGGCTTTCTAGCTTATAGACAAGCGGCAGAAGCAGACGGTAATCCTGTTCCAGGAGATGCTGTCATGTCAGCGGCTTTCGTCAGCGCTTGCGGCTGCCAGTCATACGCTGGCTCTACCGTCAGGTCTACAAGGACTCTCGAGCCTCTGGTAGAGACAGTCTCCGCGTTTGACCGGACGACCACGACAGTCGCCACCACTATTACTGAGCCAACCAGTACAGTGTACATGACAGTACCGGCAGCGCAATCACCACCCGTCAACGAGGAGCCGGCCGCAAGCGCGGAGCCCGCTGATGCTCCCTCGACTGGCGGTTCTCCAACTTCTGCAGCTGAACCTGCTGATCCAACTGCGCCTGCCTTCAGCTGTCCCGAGGACGATAAGAGTATTGTCAACCAGCTGGTCGGCTCGCTCCGCTACGACTACCTGATTCTTTGCGATACCGATCTCACTGGTGGCGACGTCTACGATCAGCTATCGTACGGTACTTATCCGGAATGCGCTGCCGCCTGTTCTGTGGGTGACACGGCCCTTGGTCAGCCCATCTGCGAAGGCTTCGTGTTCTACGACGCACGGGAAAGCAACAACTGTTTCTTGAAAAATACTACTGGTAGCACTGTACCAGCTCCAGGTGTCGATAGTGGTCTCCTGCAAGCAGTCGCCCAAGGCATTTCTGAGTCCAACCCTGATGGTGTCACCACAGAAAAACCCCCCTTCCTGGAAAGTGCAACAATACCAGCTTCCGAGCTCAGCTCCTCTCTTGCCTCGATACTCTCCAATAGCTCAACGTCTATTGCCGTGATCACTCCTGGTCCTTCGCTAGTGCTGAGCGGTCGTCTGCCGGCGGCTGCTGGTGCCACGTACTACTCCACGTATGTATCGGGCGGGTCGACCTTCAGCACCGCCACAGCCTATTCCACATACCAGAGCACGAATGGTTCGTGGTATTACACTTTCTATACCTCCTTCAGTCAGGCGTGGACTTCGGCCACGACGGTATACGCTAGCTCAGAAACCAGCACGGCGATTAGCAACTCTACCAACGTTGGCACAACTATCGAGACCGGCAACAATGGGGAGTACTATGTTATCAGCACCACCAATACGACCTATCATTACCCAGGAGGCTATAACGTCACTGAGATCATCGGCAACGCAACTTACGATGCTAACAATACTCAAATCTCATCTACCGCAACCACATACTACTTCACGTTTGAGACAGGCGGCGCCGGAGGCGGGAGTGGCGGGGGCAATGTTGGCAGCGGTGCTGGCGTTATTACTTCCACATTTCCGGCCTCAACGTCCACTTCGCTGTCATCCGGTGTCAGCATCGTTGTCATCAATGGCGAGACTCAGTTCATCACCTATGGCGGCGGCTCCGGCATTACTCAACAGACGCCTGCACCTGTCACACCGCAGCCATTGGTCATCACCAACACCTATGGTACCGCAGGGAGCTCTGGCTACATCGTGTCGGGCATCAACGGACAGGGCTCTGGAGGTGGTGCAGGCGGTGCTAATGGCACCGGAGCGTCTGGAAATGCATCACCTACGCCCATCTCCTCAACTGTCGTGTCTGGAGCGACCTCGGGAGAAAGTGGGACTGCTCTTTCGGGCGTTGTATCAAGCGCGCCATTAACCCCAATCTCTTCGACCATTGTATCTGGAGCAACATCAGGAGAAAGCGGGACAGCTCTTTCGGGTGCTGTATCAAGCGCACCAATGACTCCGATCTCGTCGACCATTGGGTCTACCGGAATCAGCGGTGAAAGCTCGACTGAAGGCTCGGGGTCCATTCCACCGTTCTCCAACTCGATCAACTCACGATCCGGCACCCTGCCTCCCTCAACAGTGTCAGCTCTCACACCAATATCATCAACCGTTTTCTCGACTGGAACCGGTGGCGTCAGCTCCACTGGCGGTCAGGGCAGTATTCCTAGCTCGGGCTTCGCACCGTCTTCTGGTCTGACACCTCCTTCACCCTACTCGTCCAGCATATTTTCAACAGGCACCAGCGGTGCCAGCTCCACACTCGCTTCGGGTGTCGTACCATCTTTAGGCACGATCGGCAGTACTGGATCGCTTCCGTCCGGCACTGGACCATCCCCAATCTCTTCGGCGGTGACATCTTCTGGCACAAGCGGAGCTAGCTCGACTGAAGCCTCTGGTGCATCCCCATCGTCAGGTTCTCCATTCACCAACTCAATCGACTCCCGATCGGGTAGTCTGCCACCATCATCAGGACTGCCATCGCCTGGAAGTGTCGCACTAGGCACTGGTCCAACCTCGTATCCGAGCAGCGCACCCTTCACCAATTCGATCAATTCTAGGAGTGGCACTATACCACCGTCATCAGGAGTGCCACCTACTGGAAGCATTCCATTGAGCACAGGTCCTTCTTCGTACCCAAGCAGCGCATCGTTCACAAACTCTAACAACTCCACATCTGGCACGTTTCCCCCTGCGTCCGGACTTGTGCCCACCAGCTCTCCCTCCAGTGGCGTGCCCTTCACCAACTCCTTGAACTCTCGATCGGGCTCTCTTGCGCCATCAAGCGCACCATCTGGAACCGGGTTTGGCCCATCTTCTAGCTGGGGTACTGGCTCAAGCTTCTTCTCGACTGGCTTCACCGCACCATATGTCACTGGCTCAACGCTCTCCGCACCACCCGAAGAGTTCACTCAGTTCATCGTATACTCGGTGCCAAGCAACTATGGACCACCAGAGAGTCTTCCCGGAACAGGCTCTTCGGGTGTCCCATTCACAAACTCTCTCAACTCTCGATCGGGATCGCTCCCTCCATCCGGTACTGCCCCATCAACCGCAAGCCTCCCCATAGGTACAGGTTCTGTACCAGCTTCAGGGTCCGCGCCACCATCGACAGGCTCAGTACCCACAGGAAGTGTCCCTCTAAGCACAGCACCAAGCTCACCTTCGAGCGGCGTGCCTTTCACCAACTCCATCAACAGCCGGTCTGGTACCCGCTCAACACCCAGCGGCACCGCTCCCGCCTCATCCCCAGCAACGACATTCCCGCCCTACCCAACAGCGGCGACAAGCTGTGTGACCAGCATCCTGGGCACAACCACGATCTTCGTGACCGAGACTGCATATGGCTGTTACTCGAACTGTGTGCCCGGTGGTGGATACGGCAACAATGTGAACACTTTTGGACCACCTTCGTTTGGTGGCGGTGGCCAAGGAAGCGGACGAGGTCCCTACTAGTCGCTGGGCGACTACAGGGGGAGAAGATGAAGGAGCGTTGATGGAGCTGACGGGACCTGGATTTACGAATTAATGGCAGCATTTGGAGTTTGTGACAGGCGTCTACTGTGCAAAATATGATCTGATGGGGACAAGACAGGAAGGAGATATACGAGCCGTCTATAGAAAGGAAATGGAATCTTGATCACAGCCTGTCCTTCGTGTCCAGCCTCTCGAATGTGCCAATAGCACAACGAGAAGTGCAAGATACTTCGAGAGGACATGGTGGGCTTGGTAGAGGAAGAAGCCTTCGTGCTCACTGGCTTGACCTGTCATTTTCGTGGATGAGGCTCTTCTAGGCCCTTGCTAACTCAAGCGTTCCACCATTCTCCCTCCACTTTTTGATCCTCTTCTTGATGTCGCCCTCACTCCGTTGCATGTAATTGATCCTATGATCTCTCGCCATCTTCCCGTAGTCGTCCCCGTACTTCCTCACCAGCTCCTCCACAAACTCTACCTCGCCATCCGGCATCCTCCTCTTGAACTTCTTCGCAGGTCGGTTCGCCGCCTCTTCTAACCTTCGTACGGTCTCTGTCTTGCTTTCCTCGTCGTCTCCTGCTGCACCGCCAAATCCGTCTGTCGCGTGCTGGTTCCGGTGATTGAGAACTTCGTCTTCGGAGTCGTCGGAGTCGAGATGGTTGAGGGGGTCGTTCAAGGGATTCGAGCGGACAGTGTTGCGGCCGTCGTCGAGGACTCGGAGGATCTTGCCAGTTTCTGGATCGCGCTCGATCTTCGCTTCCGAGACGTCGAGTTGTTCTTTCCGTTTCGAGGCATTCGCAATGTGCAAGGCATCACCTGCTCGCGCGGTCTCGTCGAGGACGTCTGACACTTTCCTCTCTACGCCGCCAGTGTTTTTGTTGAGCTTTGCGGTCAGGCCGAGTCGTGTGTAGTTTTGCGCCAAAGATTGCGACTTGTCCCAGTTCTCGGCGATGATGGGGTTGGTCAGGATCTTCTTCTTGCTCTTGGGCTTTTGGCGGACTTTGTTGATGCCCGAGCGGTTCTTCTTCTTTTGCAGTTCGCGGCCCATGACGTGATTGCGGTGGTGTGTGTTGGAATTAATTAATGTTCATCATCATCAAGGCTGCGATGAGAATCCAGAATTGTCTGGAAGCCGCAAAGTGCTCGGCTCGGTGGTCGGACAATGCGCTGCCGATAGAACTAGGTATCACCCACTCACCGTATCAGATTAGATGATGTAGATGACAGCCGTGCGTGCTTGGGCACACTCCTGGCCAGTGGCCACTGCCTCGAGCCCTTGAACTTGACAAGACGCATACAGTATACACTTTGTTGCCAATGTCCCCAAGAAACTACACACTCGCCGTGTTCGCGGCAGCAGCTCTGCTCTGTCTTGCCTACGCCGAGCTCAGGCCCAGAGTCGTCGACACACCCAATGCCGGGTTGCCGAGCACCCAGGAGATCGAGGCGCAGCTCCAGGTACAGCATCCCCAGTCAAGCGTACATCAACCTTGCCAAGCTAACAAACACACCCTCAAGCAATGTCCCATCATAGAGTCCCTCGTCGCTCGCAAAGCCATCCACGAGAAGCATGAACTCTCCGTCCTTCAACGCAGCTTCGCGACCCTCTTCCCTTTCACGTCGCCGGCATGGAACGCACTCATGGCCACCCTCTACATCAGTGGCCCGCCAAACTTCCTCCTCGCACTATGCCCTACCAACATCGATCCCAGCAGCTTGAACACCATGGTCGCCTTTGCCGTCGGAGGACTGTTGCGTGACACACTCTTCCACCTCCTGCCTGAGATCTTTCTGGGTGACGTGCCGGAAGGTGAGGCCAGAGCTGTGCTAGTGGAGCCGAATAAGAATCTGCTGCTTGGTCTCGCTATCATGGTCGGCTTCGTCACGTTTGTGGCAATGGACAAGGGACTCAGGATTGCAACTGGTGGAGCGGGACATACGCATGCCCACGGAGCAAGCCGTGACAAACCCAACGGGCATGTCGGAGCGCAGGCCTCTTCGACTGGCGCTTCTGCGAGCGCAGGAGCTGTCTCTGTGAGGCAGCGCAAGCAGGACCAGACCAACGAGAAGGATGTTGTGCCTGCAGGCATCCAAGAGGAGCCGAAGAAGGAGGTCAAGCTTTCTGCCTATCTGAACATCATCGCCGACTTCACGCACAACATCACAGATGGACTAGCAATGTCTTCGTCGTTTTATGCTAGCCCGACGATCGGTGCTACCACCACTTTGGCCGTCTTCTGTCACGAGATCCCTCATGAAGTTGGAGACTTTGCTCTGCTGATACAGGGAGGCATGAACAAGCGGATGGCGATGGGTCTCCAGTTCGTTACTGCGCTTGGTGCCCTTTTGGGTACCTTCATCGGCATCGCTGTTCAGGAGCTGGGCGGTAACGCCGCAGGCGTGGAGGCTGTAATCGGCGCTGGCAACGTCGGCATCTTCGGGACGAGTCTACAATGCGGTGACATGCTATTACCTTTCACTGCTGGCACCTTCTTGTACGTAGGCACTGTTGGTGTGATACCCGAGATGCTGGAGACCGGACCGAACAGGTGGAAGGAGCTTCGAAATACTGCGACGCAGTTCGCTGCTATGGCTGCTGGTGCGGCCATCATGCTGGTCATCTCCTGGGAGTAGCTCTGCGGTCGAGCCGCGTTACTCCGAATCTATCCAGGCTCCTTCTTCGTGCAAGTGCTCAAACTGTGGGTCAGTATCTTCCGTTCGGGTAGAGACAGCGCTCCATGCTGTGGTAGCCCCTCGCGCCTTTTCCACAAATCTGCTGCTGCTGCTGCTGCTGCTCTGCTCTGCTGTCCATCCCGCCGCTGCGGTCCGCCCTGATCGCTGGAAAGGCCTACCTTAGACGCGCGATTCAGCGCGTGGTGGAATCTCCACCACCTTGGCGCGCATCATGCCGCTACGGGTACCTTTGAATGACACCGGCTCAGAAAGGTCGAATGGGATGACGCCGATGCGTCCACCGCCTGGGCACTCAGTTCCATCCTCCAGCGGGTTGTCACCAAGCGCACCCTCCATGCTGTAGCTATATGGAAGTTAGCAACACAACAGCGAGATGCGATGATGCATGAAGCGCTTACAAGAATCCTCCTGGCCAGCGATGAGTCGTGTCAAGCATCTTCCCTCCAGCCTCCGCGACCATGCCCTTGAGTTTCAGCTCCGTATCGCGGTAGCTGTTGCCATCGTAAACGTGGATGGTGCACTGCGACGTGTCAGTGTGATACCACCGGATCACAAATGGCTAAACTCACGCGGAAGTGCTTCTCATCAGCATTGCGCGAAGTCACAGAATGGAAGTCCTCGGCAGTGACTGGGTGGCTAGCAAGCGGACTTGGAGGCAAGTCATCGAAGCGTGTGAAGCCAAGTGAGCTAGAGCGGCCAGGGACGAAGTAGTTTGGCGAGGTGGCTGCTGTCTGGGGCGACGATCCCTTGGAGGTGATGTAGTTGACAGGTGAGCCACCCTGAACGAGCCTCACATCAGTTGGCTGGCTGATCGATGGGGAGTCTGAGCGGATGCCATTGGGTCCGTAGCGCCGGCGGAAGCTGGCGAGGCGCGTAGCAAAAGAGTTCTGGCGTTGGACTGGGGAAGTGTCGCTGCGGCGGAGAGTACTGCGTGGAACGAAGGCGTTGGAGATGCGGCTGAGACCGGTGGCATTGTTGAGATCGTGAGTGGCGGCTACTGAGCGTGGACGATCACTGTCGAATGGAGAGGATGCGGTAGAGCCATGGCCGGTCTCACGTGAAGCAATGCCGAATCTCTTCATGCTGATGGCGATGCTGTGAGTGTATGATGGAAGCTGTAACGTATGCTGGAGGTGGCCGAGGTAGCAAGCGAGGATGGTAGGTGAGAACAGGTGGTGCGAGCTACTGGATGTGTGGTGTTTTGAAGGGAAAGCTCAAGAGTGGCCGGCCGTTATATGCCAAGCGATTTCACCTGTGCAGCGAAAACCCTTGCTAGCGTACTATGCAGCTACAAGGATTCGGGCGCACCACACAGACACTTCACTAAAGTGAAACGAAGCTCTCGCAGTATCTCTGAGGAAGCACACAGAGCAAGCTCACCCGTGGTAGCCGTAAGCTGTGCCATTGGAGCACGATATCACATGTCAGGCAGCCACTTCGAAGGGAAGTGAATGCTATCGTGCCCTCCAAGGAGGTACCATGATACTGGAGCACTGGGCAGAACATCTAACACGTTGCGGCATGTCTTGGAGCATACGGGCTTTAGGTGAACCCGTATCGAACACTGCGATGTGACGACAGCAGCGCTCTTGTGATCACATCTCGATAGACACACTTCTCGGTCACAGTCAATACAATGTGAAATTGCTATGTGCCCAGAAGGCATTTAGCATTCTCCAAACGTGCTAATGGTACACGCGTGTGTGTGACCGAACGCAGAAGCATTGTGATCTCGAGCTATATAGCAAGTGTGCCTCAAATCATGACTCGCATATCGCCGGATGTCACTCTTCAGGCCAGCACAGTCTCTCCTCCCAGACATATCCTCCGCCGCTGCTTGTCCGCGTTGCTAGTCGTGCTCGCTTGACCCGCCGTATGGGTTCATGTAGTCATCCTCAGGAAACCAAGGTCTCTCCTCATTGTCCTGTGGTCGCGGTTGCAGTCAGCGAATGGTTCGGTCAATCTCTCTTGGCATCCAGATGTTGTTCTCCTACCCAGTCTCCAGTAGATCCAGTCGAGCTCGAATCGAACGATCGCCCGGGATGATCTTGTGCGGCAGCTTCCTCTCGCACGCATCTCGTGCATTGACATGGTCCGTTAATCCATTGCCAGAATCGATCTCTCCTCTCGTTCAGAGGCTTCTCGTCCATGAAACCATCATAGCAGACGAAGAGCTGTTCGCCCTTTGATACGTCTTGGGTTGTGACCATGTGCATTGTCGTGTGATCTTCATCCCTCCTGAACCACGAAACGTTAGGCTCGCAGCTGTGGTTGAAGAGGGAGAAGAGCTGGTGCACTGCTGCGGTGTTGGGATCGCTACAAAAGTTATTGTCGACTCGTGCTTTGATCGTGAAGTACGTCCAAGTATCGTAATTGGGATTCGCGAAAATGTCGATACCCATCTGTTGGAGGAAGTCGTTGATCACCGCAATGTCGTCCTCCAGCGAGAAATCCGCGGACACCTCTCCATAATTCGGAGTCAGTCGGACGGCTAGTGTGTGGTCCAGAGGATGTTCAGCACCATCGATGATAGAGGCAAAGAAGAATTTGCACCTTGTAATGATCTCCGCAGAACTCTTCCCGCAGCGGTCGCGTATCCAACGCATGTCGTGGTCGGTGCTATCATTCGCCGAGTTGGGATGTAATTCGTCGAGACAGCCAAGTCCAACGTAGAGATTAGCCAGGGTGCCGTCGCTGCCAGGGCCGTTGCAGCCCCATGTACGTGTAGTATCAACTAGGATCGTCTCGCCTCTTCGAATGTCTCGTGCTGCGAAGACTCCTAGTAAGTCGGCGCCTTCTCGCGCACCCACGCCATGACCGAACGCGTATCGCTGGACGATGCAAGGAGAGTCGATTGGACAAGGGGAGTGAATCGGCGCACTCTCGAACTTCTCATCCACTCTGTCGTCCTTAGAAACGGCAAGCTCCAGGTTGATGGTCCGCAGCAGCTCATCGCTTCTCATCCTGTGTTCCTCTTTCATCCACGGATATTCCTTGGCAATCATCCTACCTTTGTGGCTGTTGGGAAAGTAATACAGATTGTCCGTGACCACCTTGTCTGCGGCTCTCTGTACGCTTGCCAGATGGATCTCCTGATCATCGCGTTCCATCTCCACATACACAGCATCGACAGGCTCGGCATCCTCCATCCAAAAGCCCATTCGTTGTCCAAGACGAAAGCCAGGTCGCTGTTCGAGATCTACCAGCAGTTTCCTCGCAAGTGTCACGGCTTTGAAGCCGTCACCAGCGGCTAGCTCGGGATAACGCAAACGGGCCAGGATTTCGCTTCGTTCACACCAAGATCTTGGATCGTAGGGAAATTGTTTAATGATCTCCGTCTGCTTGTTCAATGACTTAATCAAGCCATTCACCTGTGCTTCGGAATGCTGCTCGTCGCCGGGCCGCCATGGGCGAGCAGGTACCCAATTACTAGCATCGAATGGCTGGTCCATGCCGAGAAGTGCCCCGTGTACGTTATGGATGTTGTGTTTGTGTTGCTGGAAGCAGGAGTCCGGGCCAAGAATATTTGTACGCTGGTACTGGATACAGGGATGTGGCAGGTGCCGAACCGCTGTCATGTGAAAAATAGCAGCGCTCTTGTAATAGATTCAGCTAACGCATGGACCTCTAACTTGCTTCACATGTCTCACTTCCTGCTTATCCGTCTGTCGTGAGGTGACACTCACGATCTCACATGCAACAAGGACGGGGCACAATCTCACAGCATGATTAGAATTCCGTGATGCATTCACAAACCTCCCAAGAGTGCGCCAGTGAGGCCGACCATCTATATGCTCATCTGAAAAGCCGGTCAGAACAGAACGCCCAGGTGCAAAGTCTGCACCATTGGGTGGTGCGTGTCGCCGCTGCCTGCAGAAAGCATTTCCTAGATGCAGCTCCTCCCTCATTTCCACAAGCAGATATAGCATCCAGATGATCATAAACGACCCCCTTCACAAAAAGATACTCCGGAGCAATGGTCTCAAAGGTGTCTCTCATCGCTATCAGTGCAGTTCGCGTTCTTTCGCTCGTACCAGTCGACTCCGGTTATTCGCCCGCTTCGTGATCGTGCTAGGTACTACAGGGTCGAGTCAGAATGCGCTGCTTCTCCGTGCTTGAAGGCATGTGGCAAAAATAGGGCTGTTGTGACGTTGAAAATTCATGATAGCGGTATACAGTGTGCGAGCAGTAGAACGGCATCTTACAGCATCAGGTTATGCAAGTTCCGCTGCACAATCATGTCCTGCACACTCTTCATCGTCTTATCCAGCAGATTCGTGTCGGTAGCGTTGGTGAAGTGCACGTAGGCATCCTTGTCAGGATCTCGTACAAGGTTGCGGAACTTCTTTGCGAAGAACTGAGCGCCTGCCTCGGTGTCCCTGTCGTTGCCTGTGTAGTCGGGAAAGTGATCCGCGATTCGTGCTGCGCCAGTCTCGACCTTCTCGTTGAAGAGGTCGATCTTGTTCAGAAAGAGGATGAGAGCGGACTTCTCGAAATACTTCGAGTTGGCGATGCTCTCAAATAGCATCAATGCTTCGTGCATTTGGTTCTGCAGTGGATCAGCTTGTGCCACACTCATAGCCGGTGAACTGACTTACGCCATTGCGGTCTTCGACCAAGACATGGTCAAAGCCGCTGATTGCAACCAAGAAAAGTACCACTTGGACGTTGTCGAAAACGTGAATCCACTTCTTCCGCTCTGATCTTTGTCCACCAACATCGAACATGCGGTACGTCAGGTTGCCGGTTTCGAAGATGGTTTCGCTGATGCCGGTCGTCCGCAATCGTGCTCGTAGGATGTCTTGATCGGTTGGCAGGTAGTCTTTGGCGAACAGCCTTTCGATTTCGGAAAAGTAGCTGGAGAATGGTCAGTCCTGGCAGTTTGGTCGGCAACCGAGCCACTCACTATGTCAGGTTGTCATGTAGCGCGTATTCGTTGCCTTTCTTGATCGCAGCTTGGACCCCCTGGTCCTCCCATAGACTTCTGAATGCGTTGAGGCAGTCAAGTGGCATGGGCTCGTCCACTCCGATGTCAGGGTCGGCCGCGACTATCTCTGCGAATCGCTGCTTCGTGGTCAACTGCGGGGCGTTCCAGCGCATGCCGGGAACACTTACGATGTTGTCGTTGTCAGCAAAATCTACCTCCTGCTCCTCCATGGCGCCAAACACGACTTGGAACGCGTGCAGGAGGTTCTGAAAGATGGTGACCTTCCATTGTTTTCGTTCTTGTGTCGAAAAGCCCTTGGTGTGGATCAATCGCATCTGCTTGAGCACCGTCGATTTTCCTGACTCGCCGGCACCAAGTAGCAACAGTTTCACTTCCTTCGCCATCCGCTTCTGGTCCTCGCGCAGCTGCTTCTCAATCGCCTTGCTCTTCTTCGCCTCCGGGTCCTCCTTGCTGCTGCTTCCGAAACACATGATGACCATCCACCGCTTGTACGCTTAGAGGTGGATCACACGGCCGAACGGCAGCTCGAGCAGTGGTATTCTGTCGCCGTCGCTGCTGCAAACGTGGAATAGGCTGTCGCGCCCAATGCCGCTTGATGCTGGCTGTGTTGCTCGTACGAAGCCAGGGAGGCTGGGAGCCGTATGGTGATGCGATCAAGATGCGGTGCGACACTCTTTCGACGCTGAGTCGTCGTGATTCCTCGGAGCAAGGCAGAAGGGGCGGAGTATCGTGCTGTGTGAGACTGGGAGAGACGCCAAGTAGACGTCGGTGCTACGCCAAGGTCCACGGCGGTGCGATCCCAACGCTGGCTAGCTAGTAGGGCAGCTGGCGAAGCAGATGATGATGCTGGTTGATCTGGTGTTTGTGCCTACGTTGCGCGTGTATCTTGACAAGGCGTGGGAGCGGCGTCGTGTCGAGCGGGGATTTCGATCGAGTGGGATTGGTATAGATGCACGGGCGACGTGTGCAACTCAATTGAAACGACTCCGGGCTGTCCTGGTGGAGGGAGAATGGGTATGGGATGTATGGGTGCGCTGAAAGTAAACCTTAAGCAGAGAGCTCCTCCAATCGCGACTCCGGCACGCTCCCGTGAATACCGAACTCAATTCGCGGGCGAAGCTTCCAAGGAGCAGGGCAGGCGTGAAGAATGCCGACGGAGAACAATCGCAGCCACGGCCACGCTTCAACGAAGTACGGTGACAGCGTCACAGCGGGACCATTCGAGTCTACTATTATCTAGCACGGGAGGGCTCCACCATCGAGATGAGGCGCCCGAAGCCTGCACGACGTTGCAAGGGGGCCTTTGGCGGACCTGCTACCATCTGCACAAGCACACAATGCTACAGGTACTTATTATGCGGGCGGAAACAACAATGTCGCCGTTGCTTTCATCGCTGCAACTTCCTTCCTGGCCACTGCTGAGTTGCCTGATGAACCACCCTCGACCTTTTCCAGCTTCTCCTGGTGAAGAAACGCACAAAGTCATTACGATACTGCCAGCTTACCCATGCCCGAGCCGAGGCAATGCACTGGCTAGGAACTGTGCCCAAGCTTCCAAGGCATGTTCGCTTGATTCATCTAACATCTGCAAGGACTAAGTCGGATGCTCAGAGACTCGGAAAGATGTTATACGCGACGGCACATCAATCTCTTCATCAGTGGCGCACCATTAGAGACTACAGCATCCTCAGCGAGCACAAAGGTCATGTACGTTCTCACGTTCAGTGACACGCGATGAGGAGCAGCAATCACGCTGAACCCACGTGTCTCAGATGTCGCAATCGCCAAGTCGGCAGGAAGAACATTTTCTGTGAACCTCCTTGCGCTATTACCGACAAACAGGTGTTCGTTTCAGTAGGCGATGTAGGGTCTTATATCGCCGCCACCTCGACGACCAGGATCGGTTTTATCAGCGTGAAGCCCGATTTCGTTGATCCACACTGATCCCTTCCAAACCACGTGTGAATGCCTTCGGGCCTCGGCACATGTGCTTCTAGTTGCCGACGGCCCGCCTCGTCCCACTTCCGAGCAAGATTCAACTGCCTTTCTCGACCTTCTTGATCCTGCTGTACAATAGCACGCGTCATACGGACCAAAGCGCCCACCTCCACCAAAAAACAACACCACATCTTCAATCGTGTTTTCTTTATCCAATATCAGGCCCATTACAACCAGCAAATTTATATACGTATCTGGATACATCACTGAACAAATTGTCGTGCTTGGATTGGCTATATGTGGTGTTGTTGTCGCATGCTACCGTCGCAAACTTTTCACCTGTTTCTTGGATTGGAGAAGCTACTGCAAGATGACCAAACACCTTTCAACACCTCAAAAGAATCAGATAGTAGGAGCCTATCACTACTGCAGACTTAAGGGCATCAAGTGCTCGCAAAGAGACCTTGTTAAGACCTTCAAACCGCTCTTCGCACCCACAAGGCATCAGGTGCGCAATGCTCTGGACACTGCAGGCTCAAGACAGCCATATCACCTTCCAGAACCTCCACCTTCCGGACCAGATCAGCTCTTATCCAAGGAGGACTTGGACCGGTGTGAACGGCTGCTTGAGAACTACCACTATGAAGGCCATCATGTGTCATGGGGCAATCTGCTCTGGAGAGCTGACATTGATTCTTGCTTAGCTGAGACACTGCGAAGGAATATGAGGAACAGAGGCTATTCAACCTACATTGCTGAGAGCAAGGAATGGATATCCACCTCACTGGCACGCTCAAGGGTGCGATGGGCTCTTCGCATGCTTATGACTTATCCAAGACCGGAAGACTGGAGGCATGTGAGATGGAGTGATGAGGTCCACTTTGGATGGGGCCCTGAAGGCAAGGCCTATATCATTCCAAAGCGTGGCAACGCAGAGAGACGTAAGCCTGATTGTATTCAAGTGAGAGAGACCTACGACGACATGGATAAGAATCAGAAGCGTGTCCATCTATGGGGAGCCATATGGTACAACAACATGTCCCCATTGATTCAATATGAGGTTCCCTCGAACAGCAACGGCAAGATGAATCAAGACATCTACTGCAGCCAGATATTGCCCGTTGTGAAGGACTGGGTTGAGGATGTGTATCCAGATACACACTACTACTATCACTCAAGTACTCAACACAGCTTTTCCATCGATCGGAGACACGCACGACGCACCATTCGAAAGCGCCTATTAAGGCTATCACCTAACGAGAACAAGAGCAGCGCGCCTGCGCTGGCGGCCGCGCAATTGCCGCGGAAAGCGACCAGAAAACAGGAATCCACCTCCTGTGCGACTGGACCCTGAAATTGCGGAGCCGCGGAGGTGAATTGCCTATTTAGGCAACTTCTAACCTCAGCCGTAGCTGAAGTGCAGCGACATGGAGATTAGATCCTAAGCCCAACTCGCGAGCATCAAGCAGCTCGCGAGGGACACCTAAATCTCTATAAACGGGGATGCGACATAGGAACCTAGCTAGTAGTAACTAACCCTTTAATAGCTAAGCTAATAACTAACTAAGTAATAGTAAGATAATAGCTAACGATAATATACTAAGGGCCTAGGAAAGGTATAACAAACCCTAGCCGCCCCCGGCCCCTCCGCGTAGACAGAACTATATAAAGAAGCCTAGGTAATACTAGACGAAGACGAACACCTAGCCTAAGTATATAAGAATATAATTACGTAGCTCCTTAATATACTTAAGGTACTAGAATACTAGACCCTAAGAACGATCTACTAGACTATATAGCACGTAATATAATAGAAGAACCCTACGTAGGCTATAATCGCCGTAGGACACTACCCGGCCTAGCTCTAGAGGACTAATAACGCGATCCGAGTCTACGTTACTAACCCGGAGGAGAAAAGGGAACTTAAGGGCCTTACGAGTAAGGAGCTCGTAGATAGAATTGGCCGGAAGGAGATCGTAGGAGCGAAGGTAGAGCTAAGGGGGGTAGTAAGGCTTTTTACCGTATAGGAGACAGACCGATAAAGACTCGAGACGTATAAGGAATAGATAACTAAAGTAGTAAAGTTAGCGAAGGTCTCCTACTAATAATTTATAGTAATAGCCTACGGAGTCCCTAGAACCTTTAAGGTCGAAAATAACCTCCCCTAGCTATAAATAGATAGATAGATTTGTTATTCCCCTGTTCTAGGACCCTATTCGGCCTATATAGATATATATCTATTGTTATATATAAAGGGAAACCCGAATAGGTAAAAACCCTTCCCGCCCCCGACTCCTCCTTATCTAGATTAGCTTTCCCTCTAAACGTACGTAGTCTATATTACTACCCCGTTAGCCCCCGCTCCTAGCCGGTCTCGTCGCGCTACGCTATATCCTCTCTTCCTATACTACTCCTACTAGGCGGTACTGTTCTAGCTAGCCCTTCTCTAGTATCTAGTTCGTAATACGCCGTAGGTCCTTAACGTTATTAAGAAGTGCCCTAACCGTCCGGTTCCTCGCCTTTACTATCTACTCCCCCCTTCCTAGCGACTACCTCGGATAGACGAGGAGTACGTACCGTATATTCTAGGAGTAATAGCCGTAGGGGTAGCTAGTATTCGTATATTCTAGAACCTTCCTCTATAATAGGTACCCCTAGAGGCCGATATGTTCGCTTTGTAGTTAGGTTACTATACTACTCTATACCCTTATAAGGCGGTAGTAGATAAGCTTCGGGGGGTGCTTAACCGCGGATTCCGTAGCTAACTATTCCTTAGGTTATCCCCCTAGCTAAGGGCGTCTACTATACCCTACACTCTAGTTGTTCTACCTCTCTCTCTATAGTTACTCTATTAACGATTTCTTACCCTCCTATTATATTACTAGCTATTCGTCCCTTACCTAGTAGTTCGGCTCGTTTCCGGGTCGAATGCCCTTATACGCTAGTACTAATTTGCGGGCCCTTATAACTATACTAGCGATAACCTTCTATACTAGGTACTATACCGACTTGCCTAAGTAGGAGGTCCGTAGTCCCTAGATATATAGGTCGATCGGCGGTATAGCGGTCTCGTACTTAAGTATCCTTATTAGTATCGACTTATATACCCCGGTAACCTTCCTTAGGCATTAGTTTTAGATCTTCGCTAACGGCGCGACGAGTCCCTTTAATAGGTAGGCCCTCTCGCCTAAGGACTATACTTAGCTACTATAGGTAAGGACTAGCCGTATAATAGCTATATATAGAAGTCGTAACTACCGAAAGTCCGCTCCCTACGTAGATATAGTAAGCCTCTAGTATAATACTATATTCTGTTTAGCTTTCCGTAATATTGCCTATACGTACTTCCTCTACCGTAGCGCCGGGTCTACCTATAGTCCGAGGATCCTAAGCTAATTTACCGGGTTAGTCGTATACCCCTATATCTAGATAGAAGCTTATATATTATAGAACCGTAGCCGGCGCGTAAAGTGTATTAGATTGTACTTTTCTAGGGCAAACTAAGCCCCGTACCTCCTAGCCTAGTCCTCGTAGATCTTATACTTCTCTTCTAGTAGCCTATAGTTCTCCTTAGTCGAGGAAGACTACGCTAGGATATTCGTATCGTCTACGAAGCCGCTCGTAGCGGTATTCTAGGATTCTAGGGCTAGGAGTAGGGTCGCTATAAAGAAGAGGAACAGAATAGATACTAGCGTTAAGCCTTACGGGATTCTAGTATAGACTACTTAAAATAGGCTTTTATACTAACCGACTAGGATCGACGTGCTATAGTTTTAGAGGTAGGACCGTACGAAGTTAATAAGCTACTTAGGGAGTCCTTTTGACCTTAGGATATAGAGTAGCCGCGGGTATAACACGTAGTCAAAGGCTCCCGATATGTCTAGACTAAGTAAGGATGCTACCTTGTCCCTATTCCTATACTAGATAGCCTTTACCTAAGAGGTAATAAGTTCTATCGCGGATAGCGTCGATCGCTATAGGCGCGTACCTATCTAGGTGTCCGGGAGTAGGGAGTATTCCTCTACCGCCTCGGAGAGTCTCGTTATAACTAGCTTCTTAAGCGCCTTCCTAAGCGTGTTAAGGAGCGTAATTAGGCGGTACGACTTTACCTACGTATAGTCTTCCTTTTACGGCTTACCTAGGACTATTATCGTCGATTGTTTAAATGCCGTTAGGTAGTATCCGGTCTATAGGTGTCACGGCCCCAGGCCTAGCGAATGTCTAGCTGGCACGTGGGTCACGTGACCGCGCGCACTAGCGTGGCACCTCGGCTTGTATATAGCCTCGGCGCACCTCGCGCTCCTCTTTCCTACGTACCTAGCTACTTTGTATCAACACGATTATGAACCGTCACACTTAGCTAGGTCTCTACATCCGTAGAAGAGCTACGACGGGATCTATAAGAGCGCAGATCATTAACAACCGCGATAAGAAACCGCGGCGCACGACAGAAGAGTGCGACGTGGTGCAAGAGACCACCTTAGGCTAAGTAGCACCCAACATAGTACGACCCTAAGGACAGCGAGGCTCGCTACTAGCTATACGCCTAGCAGTGCGGCGCGAGTCTATATTTAATATATAGACTTAAGGACAAACTTAAGAACAGTAGCAGGCTACCGACGACGCTATCTAGTAGAGACTCGAGAACTTACAGCGCCTAGTTACCTACCCACCTACCAAGTTCAACTTATGCGACCTCCTTACCGACGACGAGATTCAAGAAGTCAACGGTGTAGCTATAGCGGTAGTCGACTACGCTGACGACGGCGCGACCGAGGAAGGCGAAGGAGAAGAAACACAACAAGTCGCGAAAACCCTCCGTATCCTAGTCAATAACTTCCTCTAACTCGACGCTAACCAGCTCGTTAAGCTAATGCAAGATCCCGAGATAGCAGCGGCTATTCACTTTATCCTACGCCGCGCCGAGTAAGAGTATAGGAATATGATACAGATGGCCACCATCCTTTACGAACAACTGGGCAAGGCAGGGCAGGAACTCGGGAAATGGAGGAGCTACGAACAGCAGATACGTAACGAGTATAACGTGTTGGTTAAGCACCGCGACATATAGAAGACTAAGAAGGAGGAAGCTACCAAGCACCGTGATACATATTAGAAGGACTTAGGCACAGCACGAGTAGAGATGAATCAGGCTAAGTAGCAGCTTGTTACGGTCTAGCAGGAACTCGACAACCTAAAGGCTCAACCTGAACCCTCCTCTAGCGCCGCACTCGCAGCACAAAACAAGTCTCTAAAGAAGCAAGCCAAGGAAGCCCTATAATGGCTTAACGACAACGACTCTAAGATCAGGGCACTTGAATTGGACCTCGACACATACAAGACAGAGGCTCAAACCCACCAGAACGACATCTAGGAGCTAAATCAATCCTAGCAAAACCAGGTCGACGAGCTCAAGAAGCAACTCGAGGATCGTGGCAGGTCTAGGGTGCGCTCGTTGCTATCTCGCGCAATGTCATAACGCCGCGCACTACAGAACGGTCGTGACTCTTCAAGAGGTAAGGATGATAAGGCGGAAGGCAGACGAGTAACCAAGAAGGGTAAGAAACACTCTCGCAAGACAGATAATGACGACTCGGACCCGTCATCCGAAGGTTTAGAGTCAGAGGAAGACTCGGAGTCGGACAGCGATGCCCGTGCTTATCGCCGCTCTTCTAAGAAGAAGAAGCAGGTGTACGACTTTGAGTCTCTAGTCAAGTACGATGCCGAACTTGGCCAGCCCTTCAAGACTTAGCGCGGTGTTAATAAGCCCGAGAAGTTTATCGGTGCTGTCGATAGCAAGCTATCAGGACCCTCCCTTGAGAAGTTCCTCTTAGAGTTGGAGACTATCGTCGACTACACGGTCTTCCGTAACAAGAAGGCAGTGTTGAAGTTCGTCTATGACCTCCTTGCTTCTCCTAGCGACGCGTAGGAGTTAGTCGGACCCAAGATTCCCACCATCTCTGGCGTCCTCACGAGCAACAAGAAGTTATACAAGGGCATCAACGACCTAATTTAAGAGCTCGCTGATCGCTATAGTGACCGCAACCCTGTCGGCCGAGCCCGCGAGCGCATGCACTCTCTGAAGATGGACGGCAAGGACACCTTCTAGTCCTTCTACCCGAAGTGGCGCCAGAACGCAAACATCCTAGGCCTAAAGGGTGAAGACGCGATGGACCACCTGCAACGCAAGCTGACAGTCCGCTAACTTAACAAGCATCTAACGCATCGGCCAACCTCTCTTCGCGACATGATCGACAACCTTTATCAAGCCGATAAAGACTTCAAGATCTTGGACAGCCTCCACCCCCGCAATGAGAAGCCCAAGAATGATAAGAAGGACGGCAAGGACAAGGACGATAAGCCAGCAGGCGCAGCTCCCGGCAAGCCACCTCGCAAGGCCTGGTCGACCCGTCCTGAGCCCTTTAAGAGCAGTCTCGGTGAGACCTTGGACGAAGCCGAGAACACTCGCTGTATGCGCGAGAGCCTCTGCAAGAAGTGCCGTAAGCCCGGTCACCGCCTATAGTAGCGCACTTGCGAGCTGTTCGAGTACGAGATGCCAGCACGTCTAGGTGCTAACGCCAGCGGCACTACCGTCACACTACCGGCGGAAAATGCCTAGTCCACTGCTTGAGCGTAACAACCAGTGGACATGAAAAGGAGAATATAAGACACAACGAAGAGGCACCACTAGCAAAGCCACCCGAAGGGCTTAAGCTGTCATCACATGTTCTCAGAATGGTAGAAATAGAACACAACCCTGTTATCGGCTCCCACCTCGTAATGCCAGGGATAGCTAATGGGCAAAATGCATTTACTTTCCTTAATGACGGTGCCAATTCTGAGTATGTCGACTTCTCCTATACGCAAAAACACAATCTGCCCTTGATCAAGCTTAACAACCCACTAGCCCTTGGGTTGGCAAACGGCTCGACAGCCGCGGAAATGATAGAATACCGTGTGAGTCTGGAACTTACACTCGGCAATGGTCACAAGGAGACCAGAACCTTCTAGGTCACACATCTGGAGTATGACATCGTGCTAGGCAGGCCCTGGCATGATGAACACCAGCCAGGTATCCACTTTGCGTCAGGCACTATGACCCTCGACTCGGAGCACTGCAAGGAGTATTGCCTATAGGATAGCGAGCCAGTCTGGGTACAGAGTGTCAACGACAAGCAGGAACCGGTAATTACTAAGCAGACCTTCGAACCTGCCCTAAAGACCCGACCAGCGTATTAAGCCACTGTCGAAGAAGACAACGATAGAGATTTTGTCTAGACTATAACCTCTGACACAATCATGAAGGAACGCCCGCGAACCGCTAAACTATCATTCGAAAAGAAACTAGCTGCGCCGACACTGCCGGATGTCGACATCTAGGAAGTCAGCGCGGAGGCAATTGAGAAGATGGCAAGGCGGAAAGGAGCAGAGGCATACATGATGTTCATCTTTGACAGGAACGAGCCACAGCAACCTAGCGATATACGTGCTACAGACCTACTCACTGCCTGCGCTATAAGCGCCCGCAACATGCGCAATGTGGCGACATACTCGCCTAATACCGGCTGTAGGATGCTTTCTGATGACAAGACTATCGAGCGACTTGATGCACGTGTAGCGGCGTTCGTACCAGCAGCGCAACGCGTTGGTCCGACTCTCTCTGCCTACAAGATGCATGCACAAGCCGATGTGGACAAATTTATGCGCAAGAAGGAGGAGACTATCGTCCCAAAGGACCACCTTCTCCCTATATATCACGAATTCGCATATTGCTTCTCCAAACAAGATGCGAAGGAGCTTCCACCACACAGGCCTAGTATTGACCACGAGATCAAGCTGAAGCCAGGAACTACACCGCCTTTCAGTAGGCCCTACCGGATGTCAAACCAGGAGGACGAAGTCATCGCGCACTGGGTCCAAGAACAGCTGGCCCAGAAGGGCATTCGTAGATACGAAGGCAGAGCAGATGCTTCATCACCCGTGCTTATTGTCAAGAAACCAGGAGGTGGATTGAGAGTCTGTATTGACTACAGACAAGTCAACGAACGCACGATCAAGTCCAGGTATCCTATACCCTTGATGCAAGACACACTCAATCGCATTGCTAGCAAGAAGTACTTTACTAAGCTAGATGTCATTGCCGCTTTCAATCGTATCAGAATAGCAGAGGGCTCCGAATGGCTGACCGCATTCACAACACGATATGGACAGTTTGAATGCCTAGTGATGCCATTCGGGTTGTGCAATGCCCCTGGTACTTTCCAGTCTTATATTAACGACACACTACGAGAGTTCCTTGACGACTTTGCGTCGGCATACCTAGATGATATACTCATCTTCAGCGACACTCTTAAGGAGCATATAGAGCATGTCAAGAAGGTACTTCGCAAATGTGGTGAAGCCGGCCTACAACTCGACATCACTAAATGTGAGTTTCACACCCAATCTACCAAATAACTGGGCCTTATTATCGGCAAGGACGGAGTCTTAATGGACCCAGCTAAGGTACAAGCTATAAGGGAATAGGGAACACTAGCAAACGTGAAAGATGTCCTTGCGTTCAATGGGTTCTCCGGGTTCTATCGGCGCTTTATTAAGGACTACAGCAAGATAGTATTACCTATAGTGAAGCTGACCAAGAAGGACTGCCCTTGGCAATGGACAGAGGAATGTCAGAAGGCATTCGACGGGCTGAAGCAAGCTTTCACCGATGCTGAAGGCACTGTGTTAGCGATGTTTGTCCTAGGACGTAGAACAGTGCTTGAAACGGATGCCAGTGACTTTGTCACGGCTGCGGTCCTATCGCAATACGATGAGGACAACATCCTAAGGCCAATCGCATACCTGTCCAAGAAGATGAGCCCGTAGGAGTGCAATTACGACATTTATGACAAGGAACTGCTTGTTATCGTCAAAGCATTTGAAGAGTAGAAGCCCGAACTCATGGCTGGCGATATCGACGAACCAGACTTTGAGAACTTCACTGATCCAAGCGGCCACCCAGTACTAGTGTACAGCGACCACAAGAACCTCGAATACTTCATGACCTCCAAGCAACTGAACAGACGACAAGCAAGATGGGCCGAGTTCCTCTCACAATTCTTCTTCAAGATTGTGTATCGTCCAGGTGTTCAAGGAGCCAAACCAGACAGCCTTACTAGACGTTCACAGGACGCGATTCTACATGACAAAGCAGATCCGCGGTACGCACAGCAGGATCGTGTACTGCTCAAACCAGAACACTTCTTATCTGTTAGCGCTAGCCAAATCCTGCGGCTAAGCGTATCCGAAGTCGAAGGAGCAGTGATAGACGAAGCGCTATTAGCCGACATTAGCAAGCTGTACGAACAGGACGATGCAATCGAAGCTACGACCTAGTTAGTAGCAGGCGAACCTGTCAAACTGCTACGAAGGAACAAGATTGACGACAAGCACGCGATGCTAGTCGATGGGATGATCTACATCAAGAACAGACATAGCGGTTATAGTCTCTTCATCCCACCTACCGAAGATGAGGGAAACACTATACGCACACGCATCGTCAAGGCCTTCTACGATGCACCTGCTACAGGACACCCCGGCAAGACAACTACGAGCCGGTTAGTGTCACGTTACTACATGTGGCCACGAATAACACGGTTTATCAGATCTTTCGTGCGAGCATACCGTACATACCGCAACAGCCGTAGCATCAACGAACCTCAACATGGACTGCTTGCTCCACTACCAGTCCCATTCGACACGTGGGACGACGTTGCCTTAGACTTCGTTGTCGAACTACTAAGGGCCAAGTGCACAGCAGATAGTCAGTACTATAAGAACGCACTTACAGTCACAGACCGTTTAGGTAAGGAGCGGCATTGCATTCCAGTGTTAGAAATGACAGCGGAGTATATCGCATACATCTACGTGAAGTACATCTTCTCCCGACATGGTCTGCCAAAGACAATTACGTCGGATCGTGGTCCTTAATAGGTATCAGCCTTCTGGGGACGCCTCTACGAGTTGCTACAAATCAAGCGCAAGATCTCAACCGGCTATCACCCTGAGACTGATGGTCAAAGCGAGAATACTAACAAGATGATAGAACAGTACCTGCGTACGTTCACTAGTTACGCTCAGGATGACTGGCCAGATTGGCTCCCACTTGTAGAGTTCACTATAAACGACCACGTCTCCGAAACGACTGGCGTGAGTCCTTTTATAGCGAACATTGGCAAGAACCCACGTTATGCAGATACTGAACTCAATCTCCCTATACAACTGCTTCCGCACAAACAGCGATTGGACGCAGAGTCTATAAATGCATTCGTACAACGCATAACAGACCTTAGGCATAAGCTACGAGACTCTATAGCAATGGCACAAGCATCGCAAGCTGACTATACTAATGAGCATAGAACGATTGTACCACGGTACGAAGTCGGAGACCTGGTACACCTTAGCACACGTAACTAGCGCACCAAGCGCCTATTAAAGAAGCTTGATTACCGCTATACTAGACCATACGCAGTCACTAAGGTGCTGCTACACGACACGTACCGTCTGGACCTCCCTCAATCCCTAAGCAACCTCTATAACGGCTTTCACGCCAACTTGCTAATGCCTACATACGCACCAATGCTAGGACAAGTGCAGCCACCTCCGGCCCCGATCGAGGTGGAAGATAACAACGGAGACATAAACACGTATTAGCTTCTAGATACAGTGCTTAACGTGAAGAGCACATTGCCGCTAGGCCTAGCGCTACGCGGTAGGAGGAAGGAACGAAGGTATAAATACCTTGTACAATAGGTAGGTCATAGCGAGCCTACCTAGGAGCCCGCTAAGGAGTTAAGGGATACTGCTACCGCCTCTATCGCGGACTTCCACCACAACTACCCTACGAAGGACAGGCCAGCCAACTTCACGCCGCCACTAGGGTGGATTCCTAATGAGGATACACCCGAAGACGTTATGATCGGCGAAGCAATGAACGCTTCAGCCGTGAACGCTTCGTTAATAGTCACGCCCAACCCGGTAACTGTAGGTAGGCTACGTAAGTTATTCGCGTAGGTGCCTGTAGCTCTTCCGGCAGTTGCGTATTACGAACCTAGCACTAGTACTTGTGATAGCCCGCAGGCGGCTGCTTCAAGAAAGATGACCGTTAGTAGGCAAGCACCGGATATACGTCAATACGGTATAGAGGATGATATAGAGGATGACGCCGCGTTTGTAGCGGCTATACTACGAGCTCAAGGGACTGAGCGCGATTTTGAAGGGGGGGTAGTGTCACGGCCCCAGGCCTAGCGAATGTCTAGCTGGCACGTAGGTCACGTGACCGCGCGCACTAGCGTGGCACCTCGGCTTATATATAGCCTCGGCGCACCTCGCGCTCCTCTTTCCTACGTACCTAGCTACTTTGTATCAACACGATTATAAACTGTTATAATAGGTAGGCGTTAAAGATCGCTACGACTACTAGGGCTAGTCGATCTCTATACTTCTTTAGTAGTTCGTTTAGGATCCTATCCGGCCCGGGGCTTTCTTCGCCGGTAACTTCCTAAGTATAGCGGTAATATCTCCCTCGGATATATTCTATTAGACCGCTATACTAGGGGCTAGGGGAGTAGAGCTATTAATATCGCTTAGATTAGCCTCGACTAGGGGCGGGAAGAACTTACTAGCTAGTAGACGCGCCTTAGCCTCGGGGTCGCTAACCGGGCTACTAGGCGATTATAGCGCTAGGATAGAGAAGGAGGGGCCCTATATAGGGTCCTATCGGGCCTATTTCGCTAGCTTCTATATCCTCGCTAGCTTGTCGGCGATTTCTTCTACTATAGCTCTCTAGCCGACTACTTTCTCCCTCCGTATTATAGCTTTCTTCTATTAGTATACCTCCCTATATACGTTCTAGGCCTCCTTACTATAGCTACTTGTCTATACCCGGCGGGCTTTCCTTACTTCTCTTACTATCGTAGTATACTTCGGCGTCTAGTATAGTTTAGACTATATCGTTAGTTAGGTAAGCGGAACGTAAAGTAAGGCCGCTTTTCTTATTTCGTCTATTAACCCTTAGACTACCTCGTCTATCTCGTCTTTACTATTATATTACTACTACGCGATCTAGACTAGCCTCTCGGAGTTATCGAGGTACGCCTAGATATTAGCCTAGTAGGCCTTTCCCTAGTTTAGCTTAGGGGTTCTCGCTAGTATACGTTATATCTATATCGTAATAGAGGTCCTAACTAGTATATAGTCTAACGACGCCTCGAGTTTATATTCGATCCTATTAAGAATATATAGGCCGTAGGACAAGTATATAGGTGTAGGTATATTATATAACTAGATCACGTGACTAGGGTTTGCTAGCCTATAGGCTAGTAAACATCCGGACACCTAGTATCTATCTATACTAATACTAGCGATACTCTATATAGATATACTGTTAGGGCGAGAGCCTAGCCTATAAGATATAAGGGTGAAAGCGAGAATATAGATACGAAGTATAGATATAAAGGGTATAGTATAATTGCTATATAAAACGAAAGACGAAGAAAGTAAGAGAGGCCTAGGGAAGGCTAGATATTTATACGCGACCCTCGCGAGTACGTGTCTCCGTATTAATAGGGCTAACCCGTACGAAGCCGCGCTTAGTAGCTTTACTTAAAACCTTATTCTAACCTACCCTACGTTCCGAGTCTTCTACGTACTTCTTCTAGGGTCTAGCGTAGTCGCGGGTACTCGCGGGAGTGCCGTAAGTTATATAGTTACGAGCCGAAGTGAATCTATTAAGGCTTAGTAGAGGGGTGAATTTAGAGGGCTAGGTCCCGTAGTAAATGTTACGGGGTATATAATTCTTAGCGCTTATATACTAAGCTAGACTATTACTTCTTAACGACTTCTAAGCACTCTAAGGCTCTTCTATCCCCCCCTTCTATACACTCTATAGGGAGACTATAATAGTAGCCCCCCTAAACAAAGCTAAGTTCCTACGAAGCCGTAGTAGTTCTATATATCGAGGATGTTCAGCTTTAGTACTAGGCCTAGGCCTAATATTATAGTCGATACACTATTAGTAAGCCCCGTCGAAGAGCTTAGATTCGAAGAGCCTACCGATAGTGACTTCTAGGCCGTCTACGCGGGCGTAGTATACTTCGATTGCTTAATAATTAAAGATAATATGTTAGATAGGTTCCTATAAGGTATCCTACTTAGGGCAACCTTACTATTCGACTTTATACTTAATCGGCGGTAGTCCTTTAACGTCGTTAGGCTCTACGCGGGTTCCCCGGATCTTACGGACGGCATAGTCGTTAGAAGGTAGGTTAATAGGCTCGTCGACTTCTACTTTATCGGGAGGACCTAGTATGTCTTAGTTTTAGTTCGGGAATAGGTCCTTAGCCGACGGCCGAAGGCGTACGGGATAGAAGACGTCGTGGATCTTTATGTTCGTAGGAAGAGCTAGACGGTAGGCGTATAAACTAATACGCTCGGTAATCTCAAAAGGACCTAGGTTCTTCTAGTTCAGCTTCTTAGAGGGGCGGTCCGTCTTAATATTCTTAGAGTTAAGGTAGACTATATCGCCTACTTAGTAGTCGGGAGCTAGCTAGCGACGACGATTAGCTTGATCCTCGTAGATTACTTATACGTATACCGTCTCGTCGTGAACTTCTTTATAGATCTATAAGAGTATAGTAGCGAACTCGTCTACTACTTACTCGTTTACGTCTTCGGTAGGCGGGAGAGGTTCTTCTAGTTCTATACCTATACGAGGGTAGTAACCTCTCGTAGTATAGAAGGGAGAGTAGCTAGTAGTCTCCGAGTCCTAGTTACGAGTAGCGAACTCTACCGTAGGGATATACTAAGGCCAATCCTTCTAGTAGTAGTCGACGAAGTAACGAAGGACCTACTCGAGGATAGCGTTCGTAATTTCGGTCTAGCCGTCGGTCTGTAGCTAAAAACTAGTCGAGAGGTTATACTTAATACCTAGGATAGTACATAGACGCTTCTAGAAGTACGAGATGAACTAGGTGCCTCTATTAGAGGTAATGCTATCCGGGAGGCCTTAAAAGCGCTAGACGAATTCGTAGAACAAGCGAGTAGTCTCCTTTACGGTTATACTCTAGTACGGGATTATATACCGGTCCTTAGAGTAACGGTCTACGATTACTAGAAGGGCCTTTACTTTTACGCCGCTAAAGGTCTTACCGTAAGGAAGATCGGTAATAAAGTCTATCGTAATGTGCTTCTACGGACGATTAGGAGCCGGGAGAGGGTATAAGAGACCGTAGGGGCGGTAGCGGTTAGCTTTAGCTCTTCGGTAAGTAGCGTAGTTTAGTACGTAGCGGCGGACGTCCTTCTAGGAATACGGCCACTAGTAATACCTAGCGAGGAGCTTATAGGTCTTAGCTACGCCTAGGTGACCCCTAGAGGCGGAGTCGTAGACGATTTAAAGAATCTTAGCTCGGATATTAGAGCCTTCGGGCTACGGTACGTAAAGCTTCTTACGGAAGTAGACGACACCTTCCTAGAGCTCGTACTCGGATAGCGAGAAGCCCGGGAATGTCCTCGCGCTAGATTTAAGGGCCTAAACTAACTCTTAGGCGTCTAGGTCGGTATCGTACGCTATTCGTACTCGTACTATAATGCCTTCGGGCTACTCCTTATTATTAAACCCCTTAAAGTCTAATTCGGATAAGCCGTCGGTCGTTACTAAGCCCTCTTTATCGTCGTTTAAGTCCTTAGCGTCCGAGGCGTATTCTTTAGGCTCGGATTTATCGTTACTCTCGTTAAGGTAGGTAGGAGCGAGTACGAGAGTAGTAAAGGAAGCGGCGAGCGTAGGCTAGCCGTTCGATAGGTACTCTCGAAGCTCGGAAGAGAGGTTATGCTCTTTAATAACTTGTTGCTCTACGATTTGCCGGCCCCCTCTTCGATCAACTAGAGAGTTACTAGGGCGGCGGGTAAGGGCGTCGGCTATCGAGTTGGCCTTACCGGGCGTATACGAGATTATAAAGTTGAACCGGGAGAGGAACTCGCTCTAGCGGGCCTAGCGACGATTAAGTAGCTTGCTCTTTATAAAGTAGACGAGGTTCTTATAGTCGGAGCTTACTTAGACGGGTATAGTAGAGCCTTCGAGCTCGGGGCGCTACTCTTCGAAAGCTTTAACAATAGCGAGAAGCTCCTTATCGTAGATCTCGTAGTTATACTCCGTAGCGGTCATCTTCTTAGAGAGGAAGGCGATAGGTAACTAGGGGGATTTAGGCGAGCGGCGTTATAGCAGGACACCGCCTACTACGCCGTCGGATACGTCGGTCTCTATACGGGTCTCTAGTTCGAAATCGAAGTACTATAGAAGCGGGTTCTTAATAAACTTCGCTTTAAGTAAGTCAAAAGCCACCTAGTATTCGTCGGTCTAGGCGAACTTCTTACCCTTACGCGTAAGCTTCGTTAAAGGGCGTACTACGCCCGAGAATACGTAGATAAAGCGGCGGTAGAAGTTAGTAAAGCCTAGGAAACCCTAGACCTCTTTAACGTTCGTAGGAGCATCCTATTCGACGATAGCGTCGATCTTCTCTTAGTCTATCTTAATGCCGTCTACGGTGATGATCAAACTAAGGAACTTGACTTCGGTCTTCTTAAACTCGTACTTATCGATGTCGAGCTATAAGCCGGCGTCTACGAGCTTCTAAAGGACCTTATAGACGTGCTCGCGGTGCTCCTCCTTAGTCTCGCTATAGACTAGGATGTCGTCGATATAGGTAGTATAGAACTGATCGAGGAACTCTTAAAGGATGTCGTTAATAAAGTTCTAGAAGGTACTAGGCCCGTTATAAACGCCGAAGGGCATAACGAGCGACTCGAACAGCCCGTAGCGAGTACGGAAGGCTATAAGATACTCGTGTCCTTCTACTATTTGTAACTTATTAAACGTAGCGATAACATCGAGCTTAGTGAAGTACTTAGCCTTAGAGAGGCGCTCGAGCGTCTCCTAAATTAACGGTATTAGGTAGCGGTTCTTCTTTATAATAGCGTTTAAGCCTCGGTAGTCTACGTAGAAGCGTAGGCTACCGCCGGGCTTCTTAACGAATATAACGGGACTACTAGCGCTAGAACGGCTCGCTCGAATAAACCCCTTCTTTAGGTTCTCTTCGAGGTATCTCTTAAGGACGATAAGCTCTTCTCGGGACATAGAATATAGCGGTCCGAACGGCGTCTCTATACCTTCTTCTAGCTTAATCTTATAGTCGTAAGGGCGATAAGGAGGCAGCTCGTCTACGGCTTTAGTATCGAATACGTAGAGGATGTAGTATGCCTAAGGAGGGACCTTCGTAGTAGGGTCGGTAGGTATACGCTTCTCGTCGAGCTTCTCGAGGGCGATGTCGATATCGCGGAGAGAGGCGGCGAAGACTTAAGCTTTAGGCTACTTAGTAGTAGTAGTGAAGGTAGCGGCGTTTACCTAGAAGATCTTAGTATACTTAGGACCGCGCTAAGGCGGCGGAGAAGGCGGAGGTACCGGAGGAACTTCTAGAGGGAAGCTAATAGTAAGGGAAGTCTAGTCGATAATAGGTCGGTATCGTCTAAACTAGGGGAGGCCGAGGATAAACTTCTAATACGGTAGGGACGTAAGGAAGCTAGTAATCGACATAAGCTTGCCTCCGAGGGTAATTAACGTGTATATAACATAAGTAATCTTACTAGTAGTAGTCTCCGTACCGTTAAAGAGTTTAAGGGTACGAGGGTACTTTAGTTCCTAGGGTTCGAGGTTAAGAGAGGTCGCGAGTTTATAGTCTATAAAAGACTCGCCTAGTACGCTAGTGTCTATAAGAGTAAGATTAGAAGAAGAGAGTTTCTTTAAGCCGATATTTACATTCGTAACGAACGGTTTATAAGCGTAGTCCTTACCCGTCTCGTCGTATAGGTCTAGCTATACTATATTAATCCTTAACTTCTTTCCTCTCTTTACTTTCGGTAAACGTTATTCTTAGTCTTTATCGCGTCGATAAGGAAGACCTAGGCTTTTTCCTCCTTAGCGGGAGTAGTAGGAGTAGGCTCGATAGCGCCGATAGCGCCGCGAACCGGGTTACGGGCGTTACGGGTAGCGAGCTACGGATAGTTAGCTACGATATAGCCTAGACCGCCGTAGTAGGTATAGAGTCCGGCCTAGCGACGGCGAAGCTTCTCTTCGGGAGTAAGCTTACCGTTAACGAGGCCCTAGACTCGAGGGACGGCGGTACTAGCGCTAAGATCTATAGCGTCACCTATAGAGACGGGAGGGAGAGCCGTAGGAGCGGCGGCGCCTAGTAGAGTAGCGAAGTGGCTTCCGGGACTACGAGGCTAACGACCTTAAGAACGGAAAGCGAGGAGAGAGGCGGTGTGTTTTATATTAGAGTCGAGGCGCTAGTAGGTCTCGACGAGCTTACGGAAGCTTATAGTACCGACGTCCTTGTCCTCGAGGGCTCGAAGAAGCTCTACTAACAAACTACGGCGGAGAGTGCTCTTCTTAGTCTCTTCGTTATAGCCGGTAAACCCGATATCGCGGTTAAAGGCCGCGAGGTACTCGGCGAAGCTCTTATTCTTCTAGAGGAGGTTATAGATAGCGTTCTAGGCGGTAGCTCTACGGTCTAGATTACTAAAGGTAGCACGGAGGTCCTATATTAAGGTAAGGACGTCCGGGTAGCCGATAGTCTACGTAGCGTTATCGATATAGTATTATACCTAAGCCGCGGCGTCTCCCCGAAGGAGGGAGAAGACGTACGTAACTTTGTCCTTCTCTTACGGAAAGTGGTCGGCATTAGCTAATAGCTTAATAGTAAGCTATGTCTTAAATGCCTTAAACTTACTCTTATTACCGTCGAACTCGTCTAGGTCGTTAACCTTCTTAGAGAAGTACTAGCGGCGGTTATCGTCGGCGTACGGGGCGAGGTTCTAGAAGGTGTTTATAATACCTTAAAGGTATATTACTTAGTTGTTTGCTTGCTCGACCTACTAGGCGGTCTCGCGGAAAGAGGAGACGGTACGGTTAATAAGAGCGTAGGCGGTATCGGGGTTAGCGTTTACCTAGGTACCGAAGGTAGCGGCGTTCGAGAAGGGGATGTTAGTCTACTCGCTAAAGTAGAATAGAGTGTCCTAGTTGTCGAGGTTAACACCTCTATCGGTAGCGTAGTCACCTATAAGGATAACTCGAGTAGTTAACGGTTTGTTAGTCTTTCGTAATATTAGGGCGAGAGCCTAGCCTATAAGATATAAGGGTAAAAGCGAGAATATAGGTACGAAGTATAGATACAAAGGGTATAGTATAATTGCTATACAAAACGAAAGACGAAGAAAGTAAGAGAGGCCTAGAGAAGGCTAGATATTTATACGCGACCCTCGCGAGTACGTGTCCCCGTATTAATAGGGCTAACCCGTACGAAGCCGCGCTTAGTAGCTTTGCTCAAAACCTTATTCTAACCTACCCTACGTTCCGAGTCTTCTACGTGCTTCTTCTAGGGTCTAGCGTAGTCGCGGGTGCTCGCGGGAGTGCCGTAAGTTATATAGATAGATAGATTTGTCATTCCACTATTCTAGGACCCTATCCGGCCTATATAGGTATATATCTATTATTATGTATAAAGGGAAACCCGAATAGGTGAAAACCCTTCCCGCCCCCGACTACTCCTTATCTAGATTAGCTTTCCCTCTGAACGTACGTAGTCTATGTCACTACCCCGTTAGCCCCCGCTCCTAGCCGGTCTCGTCGCGCTACGTCGTGTCCTCTCTTCCTATACTACTCCTACTAGGCGGTACTATTCTAGCCAGCCCTTCTCTAGTATCTAGTTCGTAATACGCCGTAGGTCTTTAGCGTTATTAAGAAGTGCCCTAATCGTCCGGTTCCTCGCCTTTACTATCTACTCCCCCCTTCCTAGCGACTACCTCGGATAGACGAGGAGTACGTACCGTACGTTCTAGGAGCGATAGCCGTAGGGGTAGCTAGTATTCGTGTATCCTAGAACCTTCCTCTATAATAGGTACCCCTAGAGGCCGATGTATTCGCTTCGTAGTTAGGTTGCTATACTACTCTATACCCTCGTAAGGCGGTAGTAGATAAGCTTCGGGGGGTACTTGACCGCGGATTTTGTAGCTAACTATTCCTTAGGTTATCCCGCTAGCTAAGGGCGTCTACTATACCCTATAACCTAGTTGTTCTACCTCTCTTTCTATAGTTACTCTATAAACGATTTCTCACCTTCCTATTATATTACTAGCTATTCGTCCCTTACCCGGTAGTTCGGCTCGTTTCCGGGTCGAATACCCTTATACGCTAGTACTGATTCGCGGGCCCTTACGACTATACTAGCGATGACCTTCTATACTAGGTACTGTGCCGACTTACCTATATAGGAGGTCCGTAGTCCCTAGATATATAGGTCGATCGGCGGTATAGCGGTCTCGTACTTAAGCATCCTCGTTAGTATCGACTTATATACCCCGGTAACCTTCCTTAGGCATTAGTTTTAGATCTTCGCTAGCGGCGCGACGAGTCCCTTCGATAGGTAGGCCCTCTCGCCTAAGGACTACACTTGGCTACTATAGGTAAGGACTGGCCGTATAATAGCCGTATATAGAAGTCGTAACTACCGGAAGTCCGCCCCCTATATAGACGTAGTGAGCCTCTAGTATAATGCTATATTCTGTTTAGCTTTCCGTAATATTACCTATACGTACTTCCTCTACCGTAGCGCCGGGTCTACCTATAGTCCGAGGATCCTAAGCTAATCTACCGGGTTAGTTATATACCCCTATATCTAGATAGAAGCTTATATATTATAGAACCGTAGCCGGCGCGTAAAGTGTATTAGATTGTACTTTTCTAGGGCAAACCGAGCCCCGTGCCTCCTAGCCTAGTCCTCGCAGATCTTGTGCTTCTCTTCTAGTAGCCTACAGTTCTCCTTAGTCGAGGAAGACTACGCTAGGATGTTTATATCGTCTACGAAGCCGCTCGTAGCGGTGTTCTAGGATTCTAGGGCTAGGGGTAGCGTCGCTATAAAGAAGAGGAACAGAATAGGTACTAGCGTTAAGCCTTACGGGATTCTAGTATAGACTACTTAAAATAGGCTTCTGTACTAGCCGACTAGGATCGACGTACTACGGTTTTAGAGGTAGGACCGTACGAAGTTAACAAGCCACTTAGGGAGTCCTTTCGACCTTAGGATATAGAGAAGCCGCGGGTATAACACGTAGTCGAAGGCTCCCGATATGTCTAGTAAGGAAGGAATCGTATTTAGTAAGCTAGCTACGAGATAAGGTAATAAGTCTTAACCGCGCTTTCCTACTTATCTAGTACTACCGTATAGCCTCGTTTCGAGAGGTTAGCCCGGAGCAAAAGCTTCCCTCTACGCCCTCCCTCCCTATTTGCTCCTTAAGCCAATATCTACCTCTATAGGCCTGAGCCCTTTAGTGCTCTCTATTGACCGATATACGTATCCGTCCTCTCGGGCTATATAGACAGTGTTAGCCGTCGCTACTAGTATATACTACGCCCTAGGTTTTGACGCCCTTCGCGTTACCGTAGCCTATCTCTAGAAAGCGGCCGTCTATACCTCGTAGGTTTGCTCGGGGTACACACTACGCCGGGCAGCGTACTCCTTACGTTTCTACCTACTAACTAATATAAAGGTCCTTATTACCCTACCCTCGATCCTCCCCGATTATAGAACTAATCTACTTGTATTATACGTCTTTTCCCCGTCCTAATAGCCGTCTTTTCCTTGCTTAGGCTATCGTCTTTTCCTCGTCGCAATCTACTATATTAGACTAGGTACGTTATGTAGCGGGATAGGCAGTACCTTAGGCAAAACCCTCCTTCCTATACCGGGTGTTTAATAGGCCCTTATAGGCTTCGTCGCGTGTCCACCTACCTACCGTATTGCCCGCTAGCAAACACTAGATTGTTTCGTAGTCCGCTCGACGCCGTTATATAGTCCGCTCAGTTGTTGTTCTATAGTCCGCTCGTCTAATGTTCGTCGCTTAGCCCGCTCGGTTTACGGTCTCCGGAGGTAAAAATTCTGTACTTATACTAGAGGTGTCCTGTCGAGCGTATAGGCTACGGTTCCGCGCCCTTCTTATACGTAGAAAGAAGAGGGACTCGCTCCCGACACGAGTACACGCTCGTCGGATGGTTTTTATACCCGTTTTGCTAGTAGTCCTCTATTCGCCGCGGCTTCGCCTACGCTACGCGCCCGCCGCGCCTACGACGCTCTAGCGTAAGAATACTTAGCTCTCTCGTAGCTAGACGAGAGGTTCGTAGCCGACACTACGTATAGGTGATTCTCGTCGTCGACCCCGTAAGTTATATAGTTACGAGCCGAAGTGAATCTGTTAAGGTTTAGTAGAGGGGTGAATTTAGAGGGCTAGGTCCCGTAGTAAATATTACGGGGCATATAATTCTTAGCGCTTATATACTAAGCTAGACTGTTACTTCTTAACGACTTCTAAGCACTCTAAGGCTCTTCTGTCCCTACCTTCTATATACTCTATAGGGAGACTATAACATTGGCCTAGCTTAGTAAGATTAGTACGTAGATATACCGCGATTTACCGTATATACCGTACGACGAAATCTCTATACTCCTAGCTACCTAGATTATTATACCTACTTTTAGTACCGGACCGACCTTAGAGGTATACCGCGGTAGACTTTATAGTCGGACTTCCTAATAGCACCCTCGATAGTATAACCTATAATAATATTATAACCGTAATAGATAGGCTAACGAAGGAAGTCGAGCTGATTCCGATCGGAGCGATAACTATATAGAATACGGCATTTAGCTTGTCCTATGTCCGACCCCTCTCCGGTAGCGGCTTTCTATCTTATTCTTTGCCTCCTAGATCGTAGTTTATACTAGGTAACCTGTCGTCTTTGCCGCGTATTGAATTCTTATTCCCCGGATATACTAGCCGATTAGTAGTGTTCCTATCTCTATTTCTACCGTACTTATTAACGTTGTCTTATATACGCCTAGTACCCTATATAGGTTACCTACCTATGTCCTATTTAGGGGTTGCTCTATCCGTTTCGGGATCGGCTTGCCTACGCCTCCTATTCCCCAAATCTATACCCCGTATAATATAGCTAGTCTAACGATCGCTTTATATATTACTCTTACCTTGTCGAATGTTACTCCCTATATAGATACCGTAAGCCTCTTTATCGAGGCTTTATTAACTTGCGCTCGACTCTAGGCTTTCTTAATCTATACATTCTAGCTTAGCTTCGGGTCGAGCTAGATCCCTAGTACTCGTAGCTCCGCTAATAGCTTAGTCTCGTAGCCTTAGACTCTTACCGCCGCCTTTATATTATAGTATATTCTCGCTTTACTAAAGTGTATAAGTTAGTACTTTTTAGGGGCGAACCGGGCACTATACTTCTTTACCTACTCCTTGTATTTCTTATACCTACCTTTAAGGAGGCGACAGTTCTCTTCTATCGAGTCTGACTAGGCTAGGATGTTTATATCGTCTACGAACTCCGATACTAAGGTTTACGGAGAGGTGAGTAGGGGGATTAGATCAGACATAAATATTAGAAATAGGATAGGGGAGAGAGTAGATCCCTAAGGTATTCTAGCCTCTACCTTTACCGGGTCGGACGTATACCTTCCTAGGACTAGGTATGTCGCCCGTTCCTAGAGAAAGGAGTAGACGAACGTCGTTACCTACTAGGGGATGCCTTTCTACTATAGGATATGTATTGGCCTTTAGTATAAGACGTTATCGAAGGCTCCTACGATATCGAGGGATAGTAAGGACTCCGCTCGGTTCCTACCGTAGTACTAGAGGGTCTGAATTTGCTCCGTAATTAGCTCTATTACTATTAGTATCGATCGCTAGCTTCTTCCCCCTATCTATATTACTAGGAGTACGTAGTTGTCCTCGGCTAGCTACGTAAGTCTCTAGGCTACTATCTTTTCTAGGACCTTCCCTATTGTGTTTAGAAGTACGATTAGTCTCTACGACTTAGGCTAAGTATAGTCCTCCTTCTATAGCTTACGTAGCACTACTATTATAGACTCTCTATACAGCTTCGAATAATACCCTAGCCGTAGGTACGCGGTAAATAGGTTTATAAGGCTCGGCGCGATCTCTTCTCTATACTCTTTTAGTAGTATATTTAGTATCCTATCTAGGCCTAGGGCTTTTCGTCCTTTTAGCTTACTTATAACTCCTATTACTATATTAGAGCCAACCGCCTAATCTATGTCTAGGGGTTCCGGGTATATACTCGGGTCGATATCTATAAGGTCTACCTCTACTTACGTCGAAAAGAAATAGTCGGCTAATACTTTTGCCTTGCCCCGGGGCGTAGCCTAGGCAATCCCTTCGCGGTCTACGATTAGGGGGAGTAAGGGGTTTGTTGCTCTTTAGGTAGTCGTGCCTATTTAGTAAGTCTCTATATCTATTCCGGGTTTTCTATAACGAGCCCAATCGTCGCTCTCTAGTCCTATAGCTTATCGCGTCTTATCTATGCCTTCTTCTCTTATATCGCGCGATAGTATTGCTCCTACGTCTCTTAGGTATACTCCTTCGTCTACTGTCGCCTTGCCCTTCTAGCCTCCCTTACCTTCGTAGAGTATTTAGGGGTCTAGAAGGCCTTCTACTACGTTAAGGGCCGGAGTAACGGCGTATATTGTTCCGCTACTTACTATATAACCGAGGTAATATGTTCCGCTACTTGATCTAGCTAAGCTATCGTCTCGAGTTCTCTATACTATAGTAGGTTCGCTATTAGGAAGCCTCTTATATCGTCCTAGCGTACCTTCTTCTAGTTACGGCGTAGTTCGCTTACTAGCTCCTCTATCGCCTTCACCCCTAGCGTCGTTTAAATAGGGATATAGTCTAAGGAGGCTTCTAGCGCGTAGTTCGGTCGGCATTAGACTAGTCTCTCTTTAAGTTCTCGTAATAGAAAGTATAGGTCGAGCGTACTTATACTTATACGGGCCTTCTACGTCTCTATTCCCTTTAGTATTACTAAGGCCATTCCGTAGCGTACGGTTATGTCTAGTAGCTTTCCCCCTAGAAACGCGTACGGGGGAGTAAATTCGAGTCCCTACTATAGGTAGTAGAGGTTAAAGTCGCCGAGGAGTACTTACTTTATATCTTAGCTTAGGGTCCGCTCTAGGTAGGCGAGGGTTCCTAGTTCCCTACTCGTCCGACCCCGCGGTAGCGGGTTATAAACGTTATAGATCTAGATAGGGCCTTGTGTCGTGTCGATCTAGATTGATATTATGTCTCCTAGGTTACCCTACTACGGTAGTATAACCTTCTACGACTTAAGGTCTATAGTCTTACTTACGTATATATATATCCTCGGGATAACGCCTCGTTAGCCCGCGATTACGGTATAGTATCTCCGGTTATTATAAGTAGCTAGGAGTCCTACGTAGGGGTTGATCTATAGTTCCTATACCGTAATAACGTAGTACCGTAGCGGGTCTAGCTCTTATAGAAAGTAGCGCTAGACCTTGTCCCTACTTTTGTTTACGTTATACTATACGATAGTAATGTCGTCGTATAGTATTATTCGTTATCCGTAAGGTCTATTTCCGTACTAACATACTATGTCTCCTAAGCCTATATCTCGCTATCCGGCTAGTCCTAGGGCCGCTAGGGCGCCCTAAAGATTCGTATTTAGCCTAGTTTGTTAGCGGCCCGATTAAGGTGTCGAGGCCTACCGGGAGGTAGATACGTTTACGGTTAGGTTCCCTTATTCGTCTCTTCTACCCTCTTCCTTTTACTCGGCTCGAAGCCCTTATATACGGTAGGTCCCTCCTACTATCGTTAGGGGTACCTAGCTAGTATAGAGATCCTTACTTATCTCGCTCGTTCTTATACTACTATTCTAGCTAGGCATTAGCTTGAATACGCTAGGTGCCTTCTACCGTAGTATATATACCTACTCTCCTTTTTTAGGCATTCCCTTCCCTAGTATAGGCCTACGTAGTAAGGACACCTTAGGGTCTTCTCCCCGTATTTTATAGCTATATAACCGTACTGTTAGCATTAGAAGCATTATAGTACCCTATAGCTACTCTAATAGATCTCCGTGTCTATTCTCTCGTAGTTCTAGAATAGCCTATTATCTAGTATCTAGTTAGCTTGTTCCGCTATCTCTACCTAAATAATAAGCGATAAATACGTCTTTTCTCGGTCTACTATCTTATATAGCTATGCCGCCTTCGTTAGTCGTACTCCTAGGGAGGTGTTCTAGTTCTATACTTAGAGGTAGGGAAGGTCTTCGACCTTAAATGTCCTAGGGACCCCGTAGGCGATAACGGTATACTATTAGTAGGAGACTCGTACCGACTTCGCGACTTTAGTAGTCCACTCCTTATAGGTCTCTAGCTTTCGTCTATTAGACTCTTATACGGTAAAGAGTCTTACTACGCCTATTGCCTCTACCCTCGCTCTAACTACCTCCTTTTGGCCGATTCTATCGATAATCTCCTTGCTTATTAGGGCTACGATTTCTTGTTTCTCCGCCGGATTAGTAATGTATAGGCGTACCGCCTTACTTACCTTCGGAGGGGGTTGACTCTTACCTACTACTACTATTACCTATATAGTTAGTCTCTAGGCTGCCTTCTGTGTTGCTTATTAGATTGTCTTCGGGATTTATTTAGTATAATAGCGCTTTTAGCGCTCCTAGTAGCTATGCTATAGTGTTCTTATATATCCGGGCTAGGTATTTGTTATCCCCTAGCAAGTTTTCCGCCTCCGTATATAGGGTCGTCTACGCTATATTGTTTGTCGTTAGCCTCTACTTTCTATATAGTAGGCCTTAGCTTATATCCTAGGTTTTTTCTTAGTTTTTTCGCCGGTTTGACTCTTAGTATATAATGTTCGTAAGGCTATAGCTCTCGTTAGTTACTATCCTTCGCTACTGTTCGGGGTCGCGCTTCCTAATTAGGTAGTTATCCTCCGTAACTCCGTAACTCTAGGGTCTGCCTTTAGGGGAAAGGGACCTTAGTTTTAGGGTTTTTTGTACTACGATTACGCCGCCGCTAGCGTAGGCGGGTCGCTACTACTTAAGTAGATTGCTCGTCTTAATAAGAGCTGTCGATTAAATAGTCCTCGTCGATAAGATCTCCTTAACGTATAAAGGTATATCCCGCCCCCTATATAGACGTAGTAAGCCTCTAGTATAATACTATATTCTATTTAGCTTTCCGTAGTATTGCCTATACGTACTTCCTCTACCGTAGCGCCGGGTCTACCTATAGTCCGAGGATCCTAAGCTAATTTACCGGGTTAGTTATATACCCCTATATCTAGATAGAAGCTTATATATTATAGAACCGTAGCCGGCGCGTAAAGTGTATTAGATTGTACTTTTCTAGGGCAAACCGAGCCCCGTACCTCCTAGCCTAGTCCTCGTAGATCTTGTACTTCTCTTCTAGTAGCCTATAGTTCTCCTTAGTCGAGGAAGAATACTCTAGGATATTCGTATCGTCTACAAAGCCGCTCGTAGCGGTGTTCTAGGATTCTAGGGCTAGGAGTAGCGTCGCTATAAAGAAGAGGAATAGAATAGGTACTAGCGTTAAGCCTTACGGGATTCTAGTATAGACTACTTAAGATAGGCTTCTATACTAGCCGACTAGGATCGACGTACTACGGTTTTAGAGGTAGGACCGTACGAAGTTAATAAGCTACTTAGGGAGTCCTTTCGACCTTAGGATATAGAGTAGCCGCGGGTATAATACGTAGTCAAAGGCTCCTAATATATCTAGACTAAGTAAGGATGCTACCTTGTCCCTATTCTTATACTAGATAGCCTTTACCTAAGAGGTAATAAATTCTATTACGGATCGCGTCGATCGCTATAGGCGCGTACCTATCTAGGTGTCCGGGAGTAGGGAGTACTCCTCTACGCCTCGGAGAGTCTCGTTATAACTAGCTTCTTAAGCGCCTTCCTAAGAGTGTTAAGGAGCGTAATTAGGCGGTACGACTTTACCTACGTATAGTCTTCCTTCTACGGCTTACGTAGGACTACTATCGTCGATTGTTTAAAAGCTATCGGGTAGTATCCGGTCTATAGGTAGGCGTTAAAGATCGCTACGACTACTAGGGCTAGTTGATCTCTATACTTCTTTAGTAGCTCGTTTAGGATCCTATCCGGCCCCGGGGCTTTCTTCGCCGGTAACTTCCTAAGTATAGCGGTAATATCTCCCTCGGATATATTCTATTAGACCGCTATACTAGGGGCTAGGGGAGTAGAGCTATTAATGTCGCTTAGATTAGCCTCGACTAGGGGCGGGAAGAACTTACTAGCTAGTAGACGCGCCTTAGCCTCGGGGTCGCTAACCGGGCTACTAGGCGATTATAGCGCTAGGATAGAGAAGGAGGGGCCCTATATAGGGTCCTATCGGGCCTATTTCGCTAGCTTCTATATCCTCTCTAGCTTACCGGCGGCTTCTTCGGGAGCCTTCGACTACGTATTATACCCGCGGCTACTCTATATCCTAAGGTCGAAAGGACTCCCTAAGTAGCTTATTAACTTCGTACGGTCCTACCTCTAAAACTATAGCACGTCGATCCTAGTCGGTTAGTATAAAAGCCTATTTTAAGTAGTCTATACTAGAATCCCGTAAGGCTTTACGCTAGTACCTATTCTATTCCTCTTCTTTATAGCGACCCTACTCCTAGCCCTAGAATCCTAGAATACCGCTACGAGCGGCTTTGTAGACGATACGAATATCCTAGCGTATTCTTCCTCGACTAAGGAGAACTATAGGCTACTAGAAGAGAAGTACAAGATCTACGAGGACTAGGCTAGGAGGTACGGGGCTCGGTTTGCCCTAGAAAAGTATAATCTAATACACTTTACGCGCCGGCTACGGTTCTATAATATATAAGCTTCTATCTAGATATAGGGGTATATAACTAACCCGGTAAATTAGCTTAGGATCCTCGGACTATAGGTAGACCCGGCGCTACGGTAGAGGAAGTACGTATAGGTAATATTACGGAAAGCTAAACAGAATATAGTATTATACTAGAGGCTTACTACGTCTATATAGGGGGCGGACTTTCGGTAGTTACGACTTCTATATACGGCTATTATACGGCTAGTCCTTATCTATAGTAGCTAAGTATAGTCCTTAGGCAAGAGGGCCTACCTTTTAAAGGGACTCGTCGCGCCGTTAGCGAAGATCTAAAACTAATGCCTAAGGAAGGTCACCGGGGTATATAAGTCGATACTAACGAGGATACTTAAGCACGAGACCGCTATTCCGCCGATCGACCTATACATCTAGGGACTACGAACCTCCTACTTAGGTAAGTCGGCACAGTACCTAGTATAGAAGGTTATCGCTAGTATAGTCGTAAGGGCCCGCGAATTAGTACTAGCGTATAGGGGCATTCGACCCGGAAACGAGCCGAACTACCGGGTAAGGGACGAATAGCTAGCAATATAATAGGAAGGTAAGAAATCGTTTATAGAGCAACTATAGAAAGAGAGGTAGAACAACTAGGTTATAGGGTATAGTAGACGCCCTTAGCTAGCGGGACAACCTAAGGAATAGTTAGCTACAAAGCCCGCGGTCAAGTACCCCCTAAAGCTTATCTACTACCGCCTTACGAGGATATAGAGTAGTATAGTAACCTAACTACGAAGCGAACATATCGGCCTCTAGGGGTACCTATCGTAGAGGAAGGTTCTAGGATATACGAATACTAGCTACCCCTACGGCTATTACTACTAGAACGTACGGTACGTACTCCTCGTCTGTCCGAGATAGTCGCTAGGAAGGGGGGAGTAGATAGCGAAGGCAAGGAACCGGACGATTAGGGCACTTCTTAATAACGTTAAGGACCTACGGCGTATTACGAACTAGATACTAGAGAAGGGCTAGCTAGAATAGTACCGCCTAGTAGGAGTAGTATAGGAAGAGAGGATACGACGTAGCGCGACGAGACCGGCTAGGAGCGGGGGCTAACGGGGTAGTAATATAGACTACGTACGTTTAGAGGGAAAGCTAATCTAGATAAGGAGAAGTCGGGGGCGGGAAGGGTTTTTACCTATCGGGCCTATTTCGCTAGCTTCTACATCCTCGCTAGCGCGCTAGCGATTTCTTCTACTATAGCCCTCTAGCCGACTACTTTCTCCCTCCGTATTATAGCTTTCTTCTATTAGTATACCTCCCTATATACGTTCTAGGCCTCCTCGCTTTAGCTACTCGTCTATACCCGGCGGGCTCTCCTTACTTCTCTTACTACTATAGTATACTTCGGCGTCTAGTATAGTTTAGACTATGTCGTTAGTTAGGTAAGCGGAACGTAAAGTAAGGTCGCTTTTTTTATTTTGTCTATTAACCCTTAGACTACCTCGTCTATCTCGTCTTTACTATTATATTACTACTACGTAATCTAGACTAGCCTCTCGGAGTTATCGAGGTACGCCTAGATATTGGCCTAGTAGGCCTTTTCCTAGTTTAGCTTAGGGGTTCTCGCTAGTATACGTTATATCTATATCGTAATAGAGGTCCTAACTAGTATATAGTCTAACGACGCCTCGAGTTTATGTTCGATCCTATAGTAGGTTATAATATAGTAGTAGCTATCTAAGATCTAGGAGATGTCGATCGTGCCTTAGAGTCCCCCTCTCTTCTAGGTACCTAGGTCCTTCGGGGTATTAAGGGTAATTACGTTACTCGCTATTAAGTCGAGTACTTCGTCGGCTATAGGGTACGGCTATATAAGGCTTTCCTAGGAAGGGTAGTATACGTTAAAGTCTCCTACTACGATATAGTAACCTTGTCTCTTAAGCGTACTATCTAGGTGTCTATAGACCCCTAGGTCGCGGCTAGACCTCGAGGCTAGCGGTTATATATATAGGTTATATATCTAGGTACTACCTACGTAGAGGGAGGTAATATCGCCCCGGCCTTCTTCGTCTACGTAGCCACTACCTCCTAGTCGGATTCTAGTATATCCTTGCTAATATAGAAGTACGTAGGGGGTCTACTATCGCCTCGTAGGTATATCGTATAGCCTAGTAACTTGTAGGTCGTTAGTCTCTTATAGTACGGGTTAATCTATAGCTCCTAGATTACTAGGACGTAGTAGACGTACGGGTCCGCCTCGTATAGGAAATGGTTATAGACTATATCCTTACTATAGTTAACGTTATACTAGATAATACTAAGCGTTTCGAGGCTAGTTATCGGTATCGATAATTATTTCCTCTATAGCGTCCTATATCCTACTACCTTATACGTCCTAGTCTACGCCTATCGGCTATATACTAAAGGGGAGCCGGGCCTAGTTAGATTCCCTCGCCGTAGCTAGTAGAGTACGTAGCCTCCCGTACGCCCTAGGTTACGTATCCTTTATATTATTCGCGGCCCTAGGGCGCTTATACCCGACCGCCGCTAGCTAGTTCCGGTATAGGCTAGCCTTACGGTCGCCGTAGAATCTTAGGGCGACGGTTCTATTTATAATTACCTTGTTTTTCGCTAGTTTCCGCTATAGGCATTCCGCGCTATACGATAGGTAGTACCCCGGATAGTTCGTATACCGTCTCGTAGCCGATATATAGTCCCTAGATATATAGTCTCCTATATAGTTCGAGTAGGCCTACTTATTTATATACGTATAGGTTTAGTGTCTATACTATTAGCATTTAAAGTATTAGAGGACACGAAAGGATAAGGAGTGCTTTTCTACTGTCTTAAGGCTATATTACTAGATTAGGCCTTATTCTATCGCTAGATCCGCCGCTTTCGCGTCTTATAGCTAACTATTAGCGCCGAGGCCTTCTTGCCTTCTAGCCATTTCCTATAGAGCTAAGTCGCCTTCTAGATTAGAGAGTTAAGAGTGACCGGGTTGTCCTCTTAGAGAGTACGTAGGTGACCTTAGTTAGTTAGGTCGAACTCCTTAGGTATATCGTAGACTAGGTATTACGGGCAGCCCGCGACCCCCTACTATAGCTATATCGGCCCGGCTAAACCGCGGACCTTCCGTATCGGGTTAGCGCGGCTTAGCTATACTTTATAACTTCGCCGCGCCTCGCGCTCCTCTTTCGTAGCTTCGTAGAATAATAACTATCTCGTTCGTACCCTATAATACGCGCGCGCTTATAGTTTATTCTACTACCCTACCTAGATCGCGGATCTAGGTAAGGGACGCGTAATAATAGGAATAGATAGAACCGTAGAACTCGAGAACGCGTAGAGTCGTATTAGAATATAGAACACGGTAAGGCGTATAGCGCGTAGATACCTAGAGAACGTAACGTAGCGATATTATTAGTAGGTAGTCGCGCGCTCGTAGACAGTTAGGGTATAGGCACCGTTACGCCTCCCCCGAACCTAGACAATATAACTTTATAAATAGCGAACGGCGGCATACTACCGCTACCTAAGCCTAAGGGCAAAAGTAAGTAGCGTATATCTCTTTTCCCCGACCTCTCCTCTTTCCCTTAGAGTTAGATATAGGACGATAACCGGCGGGTTATAGTAGATACCGGTGTCGCGCTATAACAAGAGATTAATAAAGCTTACTAGAAGGCCTTCGAGCGAGAAGAAGGTAGTAAGATTGACTTTATAGAACTGTTCGAGTTCAAGCTCGTAGAGAACCTAGGCGGCGACCTAGACGAGGTGTATCTATTACTCGACGAGGTAGAACATATTCTCGCATCCGAATATTAGAATGCCACCCTAGACAACCTTACGACCCTTATATCCTAACACCCGAAGACTACCTACGACTTCGTACTATAAGTAGTTAATACGGCGATTACTAAGGGTAGACAACTCGATATAATAGAGCGAGCTAACGACCTCTAGAACAACTAGTATACTACGCTATATACCGAATACGACCGCATCTATAAGATGCTACGAAGTGAAGAGCTTGTTATATAGAAAATAGTAGTAGATCTTAAGAGTAAGAAGGATTACGACCTAGCTAAGTTATAAGAGCTAGAGAAGAAATATAAGGAAGCTAATAACCTATATAAGCAGTTTAGCGAGATCTACGAGAAGGAGAAGAAGAAGGCACAAGATGCTAAGGCGAAGAACTAGGCCCTATAACAAGAAGTCGATAACCTAAAGGCTCCGCTTAAGGTAGGAGATACTATATAGAACGGAGGTAGGGCCCGCTTAGGCCGCCGACCCTCTCGTTCCCGCCTACGCGAGACCTTACTCGAGTAGCTATTACGTAGGTATCGCGAAGCTACTAGTAGAGGTGGCGGTAGCGGTAGTAGTAATAACGATAGAGACGACTATAACCGTAGTAATAATAGCCGAGGACGTAATAACGACCGTCCGCGACTAGAACCTAACAATAGTCGTGACTCGAGAATACGTAATACCCGTACCTAGACACTACTAGTTAACCTTCTAGAACGTCTCTTTACTATTAACCGTATCCTTACTCGCGGTAGAGAGATCGGTAAGGGTATGCCTAACTCTAAGTACTTTAAGAACGATAATAACCCTAATTTCGATAGCTAGTATAGTAGTGTTCTCCTAAAGCTAACTATAGTAACCTTCCGTACTAAGGTAGATAGTCTACGCTTCGTATATAGGTAGACGTAAGGTGATCCTTAGCGAAGTATTAAGCCGAGGATCCCTATGCCTAGATAGTAGTCCTTTAACGAGTTCAAGACTAGAGAAGAGTTATTAGATTAGATAACACGCTAATATAGTACACCTAATAAAGGAACTATAGCTATAGTTAATATTACTACCTATAAGTAAGAACAAGGCGAAACCTTTATAGCCTTCTATATACGCTACTCGAAGTTACGCGCCTAGATATTATAGACCGATAAGACCGAGCTTATACTATTCCGTAACCGACTAAACCGTAAGTACTTTATTAAGACCTTCGGCGACCGCGAAGTCGACCGCCGCCTAGATAGTATATAAGACGTTATCGAGGAGTATACCGTACTAGACGAGAGCTTCTACGAGACAGATCGACTATACCCGTAAGAGGAGCGCGATACCCGTAGAAGGAGCGCCCCCGTAGCAATAGTAACTCGAACGGTAATAGCGGCTAGAATAACTAGAATAACGGTAACGTAGTTACTAGTACCGCTACCGGTATAGTAGGTGCCTTAGTATAGCGCCTACTATAGTACGCTAGTACTAAGAAGAAGGAGGATCTACCGATATATCTATAGAACCTACCTACGCTTAACCGTAAGTAGCGCGAAGACCTTAAGAAGTAGGGTAAGTACTACCGCTACCGTATAGGTTCTTACGTATCGACTAACCCTAAATGCCTAATATATAGATACGATAGCGACTATCGCCTACCGCGTCTACGTAATACTACGCCGAATCCGAACGCGAACCTTAGTTTCCTAGCCGCCGATCCGTAGTAGGGAAATAGTACGACCGCTACCTAAGCGTAGTAGATAGCGGTCACCCGAACTTCCTAGGATAGAAAGAGTATAAGATTAAGAGACACGGAATGTAAGAGACGGTAATAGACTATAGTAAGGAGCTTAAGATATCGGTATACGTACTAGATAAATAACAGCTAGCTATATACCCTTATATAGTGTTACCCGTAATGATATAATATAGAAAGGCTCGAGGCCTTATAGATTCTACTTCTACCTCTCTCTTTCTTAACTAGAAATTTATACGTAAATACATAATACCCCTAATCCCTTTGACGTAAAGCCGACGACTAATACTAGGAGATAGAACGGCTACTATACGGTAGATTATATACGCGGCCCTTATAGACGTAGTTATCGGCGATTATTACGATCAAATGTTATACTACGTCACCGACCTCGAATATAACATCGTCTTTAGCCTACCGTAGCTTATAGCGCATAACCTAAACATCTTCTAGGAAACAGGCGAGGTGGCATTTAGATCGGATTACTACTTTGGTCACTATCTATAGAATAAGACATCGATAATAGTATAATCCCTAAACTATTACGAGAAGAAGAAGTAGGCACTAGTACGGTACGGACTAGAGCCCTTTACTAGAGAAGTAGCGAGCTTTATAGTAGGAGGGGCGGAGCTAAACGTCTTATTATATGACCTAGAAGACATAGAAGATGAAGAAGTGGACTACTAGGGCGTTTCTTGTCGCGCGTAGGGAATATACGCGTACCGGCCTAGGGCTAAGTGCTTCTATATTATACCTACTAGGCGTAAGAGCGACGACGGAGAGCTTAAGCTAAGTATAATAGCTACTAATAATCTAGACCAATTCTTGAACAAGCAGTTCAATTATAACCTAAAGGAGAAGTTACCGCCGATATACTACGATATTAAGGACGCTTTCTTAGCTAAGGATTATAAAGGACTCCTATCTTACCGACTAGGCGTAGATTATGAGATTCACATTAAGCCTAATAGTCTATAAGAGCCACTATAGCGCAAGCCCTACGGCCTAGCTAAGAAGGAGAACGAGGTAGTTAAGAAATAGCTAGACGAGTAAACATCTAAAGGGAAGGTACGGAAAGTAGGGTAAAAGACAAGCTAGTCTCCTACACTAGTACTAGTAGTACGTAAGCCTAGAGGTAGGCTACGTGTTTGTATCGACTATAGAGGATTAAATACGATCACTATTAAGAACCGGTATCCGATTCCCTTAATATAAGAGACGCTTAACCGTATATACGGCAAGAAGTACTTTACGAAGCTAGACATTATAGTAGCCTTTAACAAGTTACGGATAGCTAAAGGGCACGAGTAGTTAACGGCGTTTACGATACGATACGGTATCTACGAGTGTCTAGTACTACTATTCGGCTTATATAACGGACTAGTATCGTTCTAATTATATATTAATAAGGTCTTATAAGAACACCTAGACGACTTTATATCGGCCTACCTAGATGACGTACTTATCTTTAGTGACACCTTAGAGGAGTACATTAAACACGTACGGAAGGTTCTTACTAAGCTACGCGATATAGGACTTATAGTAGACATCGACAAAAGCGAATTCTACTAATAGAAGGTGAAGTATCTTAGGCTAATTATAACCCCTAACGGTATCGAGATAGACCCCGAGAAACTCGAATGTATTTAGATATAGGAAGCTCCTAAGAACCTAAAGGATGTCTAGGCCTTCCTTAGATTTGCCAACTTCTATAGGCGGTTTATCGAAGCATTTTCGCGTATAGCTACTCCTCTTATAAACCTGACTAAGTCGGACGGACTAAGTAATTATAAGAACTGAAGGATTTAATAGTCACTAGATTACTAACGAGCCTTTGACAATTTGAAAGCTACGTTTAGTAAAGCCGGTATACTCGTACATTATATACTAGGTAGGGAAACGGTAGTAGAGACAGATTCTTTAGATTTTATAAACGCCGGCGTACTTTCGTAGTATAACGAGAATAGTATACTATATCCTATAGCCTTCTACTCGAAGAAGTTGAGTATATAGGAGTGTAATTATGAAATCTATAACAAGGAACTGTTAGCTATTATCAAGGCTTTTAAGGAATAGAGACCCGAGCTCGCTTACGAAGTAGATAATAAGGACTTATAGCTAGTCAAGATTTATACCGACTATAAGAACCTAGAATACTTTATAAAGACAAAGTAGCTGAATCGGCGACAAGCGCGTTAGGCTAAGTTCTTATTGTAGTTCAACTTTAAGATAATATACCGTCTAGGACTTTAAGGTACAAAGCTAGACAGCCTAACGAGACGTAGCTAGGACCTTCCGTAGGGGGTAAACGACCCTCGGAACTAGCATTAGTATTAGACATTACTACCTCCTAAGCGATTCCTTAAGATCGCCTTACTATAGGCAATAGTAGAAGATACGCCGGAAGAAGAGGAACTAGTATAGCTCAACCCTAAAGCTAAAGAGTTCATGCCTATAGAACGAGATACGCCTACTAAACAACCGGCGACGCGTAAAAGTTAACGGGAAGCCGAACTCGAGTATTGAATATAGACGGCGTACGTAACCGATAACGAGCTTAAGACCGCGATTAAGGACCTATAGAAAGACCGTACTCCTATACTACTATAGAGAGCGAAGATTCACCTAGTATACTATAAAGTAGATAGCGACCTACTATATATTCGAAATTAATACGACGGCTAGAGCTTATAGGTACTAAATGACTAAGCCTTATAGACTAGGATAATTAAGATAAACTATAACGCTCTAGTAGTAGGCTATCTAGGACGAGCTCGTACTTATAAACTCGTAGTACGTAAATTCTACTAGCCTAGATTAGCGAGATCCGTACGTAGATATACCGCGAATTGCCGTACCTACCGTATAACAAAATCTCTATACTCCTAGCCACTAGGATTATTATAGCCACTTCCTGTTCTAGATCGGCCTTAGAAACATATTGTAGTCGACTTCGTTATCGGACTCCTAGATAGTACTCTTAACGGTATAGTCTATAATAACATTATAACCGTTACTAATAGGCTTACTAAGGAAGTCGAGCTGATTCCTATTAGCGTAATAACAGTATAGAATACGGCAAGGCTTTTCCTTAAATATATGTTCTGTCGGCGCGGGTTTCCTAACACTATTATATTAGACCGTAGTAAGTAGTAGGTTGCTACCTTCTAGAAGAAACACTATAAGATACTCCGTACAAATCGTAAGCTAAGTTCTTCGTATTACCTAGAAACTAATAGACAGTCAGAACGTACTAACTAGGCGATAGAACAGTATCTTCGTATATTCACTAATAAGGTATAGGATAACTAGGTAGAATAGCTATACCTTGCTTAGTTCGCGATCAATAATTACCTATCCGAGACTACTAGTATATCGCCGTTCTACGCTACCTTAGGCTATAACCCTAAGTTTATAGAGCGAGTTGACCTAAACGCTAGAAAGGAGGGAGGACTAACTACTCTCTAGCGACTAGATACGCGATCAGTAGAAACCTTTATACGTCGAATTTACGAGCTTTATAAGCACCTTTAAGAGAATATACGAATGTTATAAGCTCTCTAAGTAGAAGTACTAAACCGCTACCGAAGCATTCCTCTAGACTATAAGGTAGGTAATTAGGTATATCTTAGTACTAAGAATATCCGTACGACTCGACTATCTAAGAAGCTAGATAGGAAATATGCCGGCCCTTACTAGATTACGGAAGTTATACCGGCTAGACTCTCTTATCGACTAAAACTATTAGACGCTCTAGTAGGACTTAATAACTGCTTCTATACCTTACTACTATAACGAGCCGACCACCCCGATTTCGTACTACTTAAAGGGTAGTATCTAGCGCCGCTACTACCGATAACTATCGAACCTAATACTACCGAGGCTAATATAGTAGCCGATATAGTAGTAGCACCTACGTATATATACGAGGTAGGAAAGATCCTTAATATATACACCCGTAAGGGGTAGGCAAGGTGAAGAAGGGGTATAAGCGTAAGGTAGATATATAGTATAAGGTGAAATAGGCTAGATATTAGAACGAGGAGGATAGTAAGACCTAGTAACCTATAGAGGATATACTTGAATACGTAGCCGCCGCTATTATAGACTTTCACTATAACTAGCCGGAGTTGTCTACGCCTATAGGCTTCGTAGCTCTATCTAACTAGTCCCTACTAGCTACTAAGGTGCTCGGGCTTAATACGATTAGGGTCATTCCGAAAGACACCGTTACGAATAAGTCGCCTCGAGCCTTACCTCTAATAGAATCTACTCCGTATATATTCGATACTCGAGTAGAGCCTATAGAGCCTATAATAATACCTAACTTTGGTTATAAGGATTATACGCGAGTACTAGCCGAAGACAGACTTAGGTCTAGGGTAAGCTAGCTAACTAGGCAATATGTTTCTCGAAGGAAGCCGGTCGAGGATAGTCTTAATAGAGCGAATACGATGTTATCGGCTAACGATAGGGTACTAGAGGATGATTAGGCGTTCGCGCGATTATAGAGCTCGATAGGCAAGTGGCCTATTATAGTCTCCCTATAGAGTATATAGAAGGTAGGGACAGAAGAGCCTTAGAGTACTTAGAAGTCGTTAAGAAGTGACAGTCCAGCTTAGTATATAAGCGCTAAGAATCATATGCCCCGTAATATTCACTACGGGACCTAGCCCTCCAAATTCACCCCTCTACTAAACCTTAATAGATTTACTTCGGCTCGTAACTATATAACTTACGGCACTCCCGCGAGTATCCGCGACTACGCTAGACCCTAGAAGAAGCACGTAGAAGACTCGGAACGTAGGGCAGGTTGGAATAAGGTTTTAAGTAAAGCTACTAAGCGCGGCTTCGTACGGGTTAGCCCTATTAATACGGGGACACGTACTCGCGAGGGTCGCGTATAAATATCTAGCCTTCTCTAGGCCTCTCTTACTTTCTTCGTCTTTTGTTTTGTATAGTAATTATACTATACCCTTTGTATCTATACTTCGTACCTATATTCTCGCTTTTACCCTTATATCTTATAGGCTAGGCTCTCGCCCTAATATTACGAAAGACTAATAAACCGTTAACTACTCGAGTTATCCTTATAGGTGACTACGCTACCGATAGAGGTGTTAACCTCGACAACTAGGACACTCTATTCTACTTTAGCGAGTAGACTAACATCCCCTTCTTAAACGCCGCTACCTTCGGTACCTAGGTAAACGCTAACCCCGATACCGCCTACGCTCTTATTAACCGTACCGTCTCCTCTTTCCGCGAGACCGCCTAGTAGGTCGAGCAAGCAAACAACTAAGTAATATACCTTTAAGGTATTATAAACACCTTCTAGAACCTCGCCCCGTACGCCGACGATAACCGCCGCTAGTACTTCTCTAAGAAGGTTAACGACCTAGACGAGTTCGACGGTAATAAGAGTAAGTTTAAGGCATTTAAGACATAGCTTACTATCAAGCTATTAGCTAATGCCGACCACTTTCCGTAAGAGAAGGACAAAGTTACGTACGTCTTCTCCCTCCTTCGGGGAGACGCCGCGGCTTAGGTATAATACTATATCGATAACGCTACGTAGACTATCGGCTGCCCGGACGTCCTCACCTTAATATAGGACCTCCGTACTACCTTTAGTAATCTAGACCGTAGAGCTACCGCCTAGAACGCTATCTATAACCTCCTCTAGAAGAATAAGAGCTTCGCCGAGTACCTCGCGGCCTTTAACCGCGACATCGGGTTTACCGGCTATAACGAAGAGACTAAGAAGAGCACTCTCCGCCGTAGTTTGTTAGTAGAGCTTCTTCGAGCCCTCGAGGACAAGGACGTCGGTACTATAAGCTTCCGTAAGCTCGTCGAGACCTACTAGCGCCTCGACTCTAATATAAAACATACCGCCTCTCTCCTCGCTTCCCGTTCTTAAGGTCGTTAGCCTCGTAGTCCCGGAAGCCACTTCGCTACTCTACTAGGCGCCGCCGCTCCTACGGCTCTCCCTCCCGTCTCTATAGGTGACGCTATAGATCTTAGCGCTAGTACCGCCGTCCCTCGAGTCTAGGGCCTCGTTAACGGTAAGCTTACTCCCGAAGAGAAGCTTCGCCGTCGCTAGGCCGGACTCTATACCTACTACGGCGGTCTAGGCTATATCGTAGCTAACTATCCGTAGCTCGCTACCCGTAACGCCCGTAACCCGGTTCGCGGCGCTATCGGCGCTATCGAGCCTACTCCTACTACTCCCGCTAAGGAGGAAAAAGCCTAGGTCTTCCTTATCGACGCGATAAAGACTAAGAATAACGTTTACCGAAAGTAAAGAGAGGAAAGAAGTTAAGGATTAATATAGTATAGCTAGACCTATACGACGAGACGGGTAAGGACTACGCTTATAAACCGTTCGTTACGAATGTAAATATCGGCTTAAAGAAACTCTCTTCTTCTAATCTTACTCTTATAGACACTAGCGTACTAGGCGAGTCTTTTATAGACTATAAACTCGCGACCTCTCTTAACCTCGAACCCTAGGAACTAAAGTACCCTCGTACCCTTGAACTCTTTAACGGTACGGAGACTACTACTAGTAAGATTACTTATGTTATATACACGTTAATTACCCTCGGAGGCAAGCTTATGTCGATTACTAGCTTCCTTACGTCCCTACCGTATTAGAAGTTTATCCTCGGCCTCCCCTAGTTTAGACGATACCGACCTATTATCGACTAGACTTCCCTTACTATTAGCTTCCCTCTAGAAGTTCCTCCGGTACCTCCGCCTTCTCCGCCGCCTTAGCGCGGTCCTAAGTATACTAAGATCTTCTAGGTAAACGCCGCTACCTTTACTACTACTACTAAGTAGCCTAAAGCTTAAGTCTTCGCCGCCTCTCTCCGCGATATCGACATCGCCCTCGAGAAGCTCGACGAGAAGCGTATACCTACCGACCCTACTACGAAGGTCCCTCCTTAGGCATACTACATCCTCTACGTATTCGATACTAAAGCCGTAGACGAGCTGCCTCCTTATCGCCCTTACGACTATAAGATTAAGCTAGAAGAAGGTATAGAGATACCGTTCGGACCGCTATATTCTATGTCCCGAGAAGAGCTTATCGTCCTTAAGAGATACCTCGAAGAGAACCTAAAGAAGGGGTTTATTCGAGCGAGCCGTTCTAGCGCTAGTAGTCCCGTTATATTCGTTAAGAAGCCCGGCGGTAGCCTACGCTTCTATATAGACTACCGAGGCTTAAACGCTATTATAAAGAAGAACCGCTACCTAATACCGTTAATTTAGGAGACGCTCGAGCGCCTCTCTAAGGCTAAGTACTTCACTAAGCTCGATGTTATCGCTACGTTTAACAAGTTACAAATAGTAGAAGGACACGAGTATCTTATAGCCTTCCGTACTCGCTACGGGCTGTTCGAGTCGCTCGTTATGCCCTTCGGCGTTTATAACGGGCCTAGTACCTTCTAGAACTTTATTAACGACATCCTTTAAGAGTTCCTCAATCAGTTCTATACTACCTATATCGACGACATCCTAGTCTATAGCGAGACTAAGGAGGAGCACCGCGAGCACGTCTATAAGGTCCTTTAGAAGCTCGTAGACGCCGGCTTATAGCTCGACATCGATAAGTACGAGTTTAAGAAGACCGAAGTCAAGTTCCTTAGTTTGATCATCACCGTAGACGGCATTAAGATAGACTAAGAGAAGATCGACGCTATCGTCGAATAGGATGCTCCTACGAACGTTAAAGAGGTCTAGGGTTTCCTAGGCTTTACTAACTTCTACCGCCGCTTTATCTACGTATTCTCGGGCGTAGTACGCCCTTTAACGAAGCTTACGCGTAAGGGTAAGAAGTTCGCCTAGACCGACGAATACTAGGTGGCTTTTGACTTACTTAAAGCGAAGTTTATTAAGAACCCGCTTCTATAGTACTTCGATTTCGAACTAGAGACCCGTATAGAGACCGACGTATCCGACGGCGTAGTAGGCGGTGTCCTGCTATAACGCCGCTCGCCTAAATCCCCCTAGTTACCTATCGCCTTCCTCTCTAAGAAGATGACCGCTACGGAGTATAACTACGAGATCTACGATAAGGAGCTTCTCGCTATTGTTAAAGCTTTCGAAGAGTAGCGCCCCGAGCTCGAAGGCTCTACTATACCCGTCTAAGTAAGCTCCGACTATAAGAACCTCGTCTACTTTATAAAGAGCAAGCTACTTAATCGTCGCTAGGCCCGCTAGAGCGAGTTCCTCTCCCGGTTCAACTTTATAATCTCGTATACGCCCGGTAAGGCCAACTCGATAGCCGACGCCCTTACCCGCCGCCCTAGTAACTCTCTAGTTGATCGAAGAGGGGGCCGGCAAATCGTAGAGCAACAAGTTATTAAAGAGCATAACCTCTCTTCCGAGCTTCGAGAGTACCTATCGAACGGCTAGCCTACGCTCGCCGCTTCCTTTACTACTCTCGTACTCGCTCCTACCTACCTTAACGAGAGTAACGATAAATCCGAGCCTAAAGAATACGCCTCGGACGCTAAGGACTTAAACGACGATAAAGAGGGCTTAGTAACGACCGACGGCTTATCCGAATTAGACTTTAAGGGGTTTAATAATAAGGAGTAGCCCGAAGGCATTATAGTACGAGTACGAATAGCGTACGATACCGACCTAGACGCCTAAGAGTTAGTTTAGGCCCTTAAATCTAGCGCGAGGACATTCCCGGGCTTCTCGCTATCCGAGTACGAGCTCTAGGAAGGTGTCGTCTACTTCCGTAAGAAGCTTTACGTACCGTAGCCCGAAGGCTCTAATATCCGAGCTAAGATTCTTTAAATCGTCTACGACTCCGCCTCTAGGGGTCACCTAGGCGTAGCTAAGACCTATAAGCTCCTCGCTAGGTATTACTAGTGGCCGTATTCCTAGAAGGACGTCCGCCGCTACGTACTAAACTACGCTACTTACCGAAGAGCTAAAGCTAACCGCTACCGCCCCTACGGTCTCTTATACCCTCTCCCGGCTCCTAATCGTCCGTAGAAGCACATTACGATAGACTTTATTACCGATCTTCCTTACGGTAAGACCTTTAGCGGCGTAAAAGTAAAGGCCCTTCTAGTAATCGTAGACCGTTACTCTAAGGACCGGTATATAATCCCGTACTAGAGTATAACCGTAAAGGAGACTACTCGCTTGTTCTACGAATTCGTCTAGCGCTTTTAAGGCCTCCCGGATAGCATTACCTCTAATAGAGGCACCTAGTTCATCTCGTACTTCTAGAAGCGTCTATGTACTATCCTAGGTATTAAGTATAACCTCTCGACTAGTTTTTAGCTACAGACCGACGGCTAGACCGAAATTACGAACGCTATCCTCGAGTAGGTCCTTCGTTACTTCGTCGACTACTACTAGAAGGATTGGCCTTAGTATATCCCTACGGTAGAGTTCGCTACTCGTAACTAGGACTCGGAGACTACTAGCTACTCTCCCTTCTATACTACGAGAGGTTACTACCCTCGTATAGGTATAGAACTAGAAGAACCTCTCCCGCCTACCGAAGACGTAAACGAGTAAGTAGTAGACGAGTTCGCTACTATACTCTTATAGATCTATAAAGAAGTTCACGACGAGACGGTATACGTATAAGTAATCTACGAGGATCAAGCTAATCGTCGTCGCTAGCTAGCTCCCGACTACTAAGTAGGCGATATAGTCTACCTTAACTCTAAGAATATTAAGACGGACCGCCCCTCTAAGAAGCTGAACTAGAAGAACCTAGGTCCTTTTGAGATTACCGAGCGTATTAGTTTATACGCCTACCGTCTAGCTCTTCCTACGAACATAAAGATCCACGACGTCTTCTATCCCGTACGCCTTCGGCCGTCGGCTAAGGACCTATTCCCGAACTAAAACTAAGACATACTAGGTCCTCCCGATAAAGTAGAAGTCGACGAGCCTATTAACCTACCTTCTAACGACTATGCCGTCCGTAAGATCCGGGGAACCCGCGTAGAGCCTAACGACGTTAAAGGACTACCGCCGATTAAGTATAAAGTCGAATAGTAAGGTTGCCCTAAGTAGGATACCTTATAGGAACCTATCTAACATATTATCTTTAATTATTAAGCAATCGAAGTATACTACGCCCGCGTAGACGGCCTAGAAGTCACTATCGGTAGGCTCTTCGAATCTAAGCTCTTCGACGGGGCTTACTAATAGTGTATCGACTATAATATTAGGCCTAGGCCTAGTACTAAAGCTAAACATTCTCGATATATAGAACTACTACGGCTTCGTAGGAACTTAGCTTTGTTTAGGGGGGCTACTATTATAGTCTCCCTATAGAGTGTATAGAAGGGGGGGATAGAAGAGCCTTAGAGTGCTTAGAAGTCGTTAAGAAGTAATAGTCTAGCTTAGTATATAAGCGCTAAGAATTATATACCCCGTAACATTTACTACGGGACCTAGCCCTCTAAATTCACCCCTCTACTAAGCCTTAATAGATTCACTTCGGCTCGTAACTATATAACTTACGGCACTCCCGCGAGTACCCGCGACTACGCTAGACCCTAGAAGAAGTACGTAGAAGACTCGGAACGTAGGGTAGGTTAGAGTAAGGTTTTTAGCAAAGCTACTAAGCGCGGCTTTATATAGGTTAGCCCTATTAATACGGGGACACGTACTCGCGAGGGTCGCGTATAAATATCTAGCCTTCCCTAGGCCTCTCTTGCTTTCTTTGTCTTTCGTTTTATATAGCAATTATACTACACCCTTTATATCTACACTTCGTACCTATATTCTTGCTTTTACCCTTACATCTTATAGGCCAGGCTCTCGCCCTAATAGCTAATAGAATTCTTGTACTACGAGTTTATAGGTTCGAGCTCGTCCTAGATATCCTACTACTAGAGCGTTATAATTTATTCTAATAAGCCGAGTCCGTAGGGCCTAGTTATCGGGTACCTATAGGCTCTAACTATCGTACTAGTTTCGTATATATAATATATTACTATCTACCTTATAGTACGTAGGGTATATCTTCGCCTTCTATAAGAGTAGAGGGATAGTACTATCTTTCTGTAGTATCTTAATTACCGCCTTAAGTTCTTAATCTAGGGCGTAAGTAGTCGTTATACGGTACTCGAGTTTAGCTTCGACTTCGGCCTTATTCGTAGTCTATACTTCCTAAGCTAGTACTAGCTATGTTTATAGTACCTATTCTAGTTCTAGAATATACTCGATTGCTTAAGGATTTAGGGGAGTCGTCTCTTCTTCTTCGGGCGTATCTTTAATAGTAGCTCGTATAGAGTCGATCTTAAGGAATCGCTCTAGCGGAAGTAATGTCTAATACTAGTACTAATTTCTCGGATCGTCTACCCCCTACGGAAGGTCCTAGCTACGTCTCGTTAGGCTATCTAGCTTCGTTCCTTATATACCTAGGCGGTATGTAATCTAGAAGTTAAATTGTAATAGAAATTCTACCTATCGCGCTTATCGGCAATTTAGCTACTTCGTAGTTATTAAATAGGTACAAGTTACGTAGTAGTAGAAGACGGCGGATTATACAAAAGACGAAGAAGGACCTAATAGGATAGCGTATATCTATATATAGTATCGCTAGTATTAGTATAGGTATTTTAGGAGGGATAGCTATACTTAGGACTTGACTAGTAAGCCCTAATTACTAATCCCCCTAAGCACCTAATATTAACTCTATAACCTATATATTCTTAATAGTAGTCAAAAAATATTCGAGGTTCTTATAGTCTATAAACACTTTGACTAGATCGCCGTCCTCGTCTACTTTATAAGTAAGCTCCGGGCGCTACTCTTTAAATGCTTTAATAATTGCGAGGAGTTCCTTATCGTAGATCTCGTAATTATACTCCTAGGGGCTTAGCTTCTTCGAATAGAAAGCTATAGGATATAACACTCCCTACTCGTCGTATTATAAGAGTATACCTATATTAATAAAGTCTAAGAAGTTAGTCTCGACGACGGTCTAACTACCCGGTATATAGTATACTAGTATACCCGCCTTACTAAACGCTACTTTTAACGCCTCGAATGCCCTCTAGCAATTATTAGTCTAGTTGATTCTACGATTCTTATGATTACTAGGCCTATCTAACTTCGTTAGGTTAGTTAATAGGGATGTAATATAAGAGAAGGCCTTAATAAACCTACGGTAGAAGTTCGCGAATCCTAGGAAGGCTTAGATATCCTTAAGATTAGTTAGTACTTCCTAGGTTTATATACTTTCCAATTTCTCCGGGTCTATCTCGATACCCTAGGGTATAATAATAAGGCCTAGATATTTTATACGTTCCTAGTAGAACTTGGACTTATCGATATTAATAGTAAGCCCGGTATCTCGTAGCTTAATTAATACCTTTTATACGTGTTCGACGTGTTCCTCTAGAGTGTCACTAAAGATAAGGACGTTATCTAGATATACTAATATAAAGTTATCTAGATATTCCTATAGAACCTTATTAATATATAACTAAAAGGTTACGGGTCCGTTATAGAGGCCGAACGGTAATACGAGGTATTCGTATATACCGTAGCGTATTACGAAAGCTATTAGCTACTCGTGCCCTTCCGCGATACGTAACTTATTAAAGGCTACTATAATATCTAGTTTTGTAAAGTACTTCTTTCCGTATATACGGTTAAGCGTTCCCTATATTAATAGAATAGGATAGCGATTCTTAATAGTAATAGCGTTTAGCCTACGGTAGTTAATATATACTCGTAGCCCTCCTCTAGGCTTTCTTACTACTAATACCGGTGCCGGTGGCTAGCTTATTTTCTAACCGGCCTTACGTACCTTACCTTCTAAAGTCTATTCGAGTAACTTTTTCTTAACGGCTTTATTCTCCTTCTCGGCTAGTCCGTATAGCTTTCGATATAGTAGTTCTTAAGGTCTACCGGGTTTGATATAAATTCCGTAGTCGATGCCTAGTCGTTAAGGTAGGAGTCTCTCGTAGTCCTTTACTAAGAAAGTATCTATAATATCGTAGTATATAGGCGGGAGCTTCTCTTTAGGATTGTAGTTAAACTGCTTGTTTAAGAATTAATCTAGGTTATTAGCTACTATCGCGCTTAGTTTAAGGCTATTATCGTTATTATTATTATCCTCGCGCTCCGTAGGTATAATATAGAAGTACTCGGCCCTAGGCCGGTACGCGTATATCTCCTATACGCGCTACGAGACTTCCTAGTAATCCACCTCTTTATCTACCTCTAGAGCGGATATATCTAGCTCCGCCCCTCCGGCTATAAATCCTACTAATTCGCTAGTAAAGGGCTTTAGTCTATATTTTATTTACTAGGTTCTACCGATATAGTTTAGAGATTGTACTATTATCAATGTCTTATTATATAGATAGTAACCGAAGTAGTAGTTAGATCTAAACGCTACCTCGCTAGTTTTCTAGAAGATGTTCAGGTTATACGCGGAGAGCTACGGTAGTCTAAAGACGATGTCGTATTCGAGGTCGGTAACGTAGTGTAGTATTAGCTCGTAATAACCGCCGATAACTACGTCTATAAGGGCTATATATATAATTTAACGCGCTATAGCCAATCTATCTCCTAGTATTAATCGTCTGTTCTTTATTAAAGGGCTTAAGGGGATTATATATTTTCGTATAAATTTCTAATTAAGAAAGAGAGAGGTAGAGATAGAATCTATAAGGCCGCGAGCCTTTTTATATTATATTATCACGGTTAATACTATATAAGGGTGTAGGTCGACGACGAGAATCACCTATACGTAGTGTCGGCTACGAACCTCTCGTCTAGCTACGAGAGAGCCAAGGATTCTTACGCTAGAGCGTCGTAGGCGTAACGGGCGCGTAACGTAGGCGAAGCCGTAGCGAATAGAGGACTACTAGCAAAACGGGTATAAAAACTATCCGACGAGCGTGTACTCGTATCGGGAGCGAGTTCCTCTTCTTTCTACGTATAAGAAGGGCGCGGAACCGTGGCCTATACGCTCGATAGGACACCTCTAGTATAAGTATAGAATTTTCACCTCCGGAGACCGTAAACCGAGCGGGCTAAGCGACGAACATTAGAGGAGCGGACTATAGAACAACAACTAAGCGGACTATATAATAGCGTCGAGCGGACGACGAAACAATCTAGTGTTTACTAGCGGGCAATACGGTAGGTAGGTAGACACGCGACGAAGCCTATAAGGGCCTATTAAATACCCGGTATAGGAACGAGGGTTTTGCCTAAGGTACTACCTGTCCCGCTATATAACGTACCTAGTCTAATATAGTAGATTACGACGAGGAAAAGACGATAGCCTAAGTAAGGAAAAGACGGCTATTAGGACGGGGAAAAGACGTATAATATAAGTAGATTAGTTCTGTAATCGGGGAGGATCGAGGGTAGGGTAATAAGGAACTTTATATTAGTTAGTAGGTAGAAACGTAAGGAGTACGCTACCCGGCGTAGTGTATACCCCGAGCAAACCTACGAGGTATAGACGGCCGCTTTCTAGAGATAGGCTACGGTAACGCGAAGGGCGTCAAAACCTAGGGCGTAGTATACACTAGTAGCGACGGCTAACACTATCTATATAGCCCGAGAGGACGGATACGTATATCGGTTAATAGAGAGCACTAAAGGGCTTAGGCCTATAGAGGTAGATATTAGCTTAAGGAGTAAATAGGGAGGGAGGGCGTAGAGGGAAGCTTTTACTCCGGGCTAACCTCTCGAAACGAGGCTATACGGTAGTGCTAGATAAGTAGGAAAGCGCGGTTAAGACTTATTACCTTATCTCGTAGCTAGCTTACTAAATACGATTCCTTCCTTACTAGATATATCGGGAGCCTTCGACTACGTATTATACCCGCGGCTACTCTATATCCTAAGGTCGAAAGGACTCCCTAAGTAGCTTATTAACTTCGTACGGTCCTACCTCTAAAACCGTAGTACGTCGATCCTAGTCGGCTAGTATAGAAGCCTATCTTAAGTAGTCTATACTAGAATCCCGTAAGGCTTAACGCTAGTACCTATTCTATTCCTCTTCTTTATAGCGACGCTACTCCTAGCCCTAGAATCCTAGAACACCGCTACGAGCGGCTTCGTAGACGACACAAATATCCTAGCGTAGTATTCCTCGACTAAGGAGAACTATAGGCTACTAGAAGAGAAGCACAAGATCTACGAAGACTAGGCTAGGAGGTACGGGGCTCAGTTTGCCCTAGAAAAGTACAATCTAATACACTTTACGCGCCGGCTACGGTTCTATAATATATAAGCTTCTATCTAGATATAGGGGTATATAACTAACCCGGTAGATTAGCTTAGGATCCTCGGACTATAGGTAGACCCGGCGCTACGGTAGAGGAAGTACGTATAGGTAATATTACGGAAAGCTAAACAGAATATAGCATTATACTAGAGGCTTACTACGTCTATATAGGGGGCGGACTTCCGGTAGTTACGACTCCTATATACGGCTATTATACGGCTAGTCCTTACCTATAGTAGCTAAGTATAGTCCTTAGGCGAGAGGGCCTACCTATCGAAGGGACTCGTCGCGCCGCTAGCGAAGATCTAAAACTAATGCCTAAGGAAGGTTACCGGGGTATATAAGTCGATACTAATAAGGATACTTAAGTACGAGACCGCTATACCGCCGATCGACCTATACGTCTAGGGACTACGGACCTCCTACTTAGGCAAGTCGGTATAGTACCTAGTATAGAAGGTCATCGCTAGTATAGTCGTAAGGGCCCGCGAATTAGTACTAGCGTATAAGGGTATTCGACCCGGAAACGAGCCGAACTACCGGGTAAGGAACGAATAGCTAGTAATACGGTAGGAAGGTAAGAAGTTGTTTATAGAGCAACTATAGAAAGAGAGGTAGAACAACTAGGGTGTAGGGTATAGTAGACGCCCTTAGCTAGCGGGACAACCTAAGGAATAGTTAGCTACAAAATCCGCGGTTAAGCACCCCCCGAAGCTTATCTACTACCGCCTTACGAGGGTATAGAGTAGTATAGTAACCTAACTACGAAGCGAACATATCGGCCTCTAGGGGTACCTATTATAGAGGAAGGTTCTAGGATATACGAATACTAGCTACCCCTACGGCTATCGCTCCTAGAACGTACGGTACGTACTCCTCGTCTATCCGAGGTAGTCGCTAGGAAGGGGGGAGTAGATAGTAAAGGCGAGGAACCGGACGATTAGGGCACTTCTTAATAACGCTAAGGACCTACGGCGTATTACGAACTAGATACTAGAGAAGGGCTAGCTAGAACAGTACCGCCTAGTAGGAGTAGTATAGGAAGAGAGGACACGACGTAGCGCGACGAGACCGGCTAGGAGCGGGGGCTAACGGGGTAGTGACATAGACTACGTACGTTTAGAGGGAAAGCTAAACTAGATAAGGAGTAGTCGGGGGCGGGAAGGGTTTTCACCTATTTAGGTTTCCCTTTATATATAACAATAGATATATACCTATATAGGCCGGATAGGGTCCTAGAACAGGGGAATAGCAAATCTGTCTATCTATATAAGGGTGTATAGCTAGTTATTATTTATCTAGTATATATACCGATATCTTAAGCTCCTAACTATAGTCCGTCTCTTATATTCTATATCTCTTAATCTTATACTCTTTCTGTCTTAGAAAGTTTAGTTACTAACCGCTATCTACTACGCTTAGGTAGCGGTCGTACTATTTCTCTATTACTATAGGTTAGTAGTAAGGGAGCTAAGGTTCGGGTTAGCGTTCGCGTTATTTTATAGGCGTAGAGGGCGGTAGTCGCTATCGTAACTATATATCGGGTATCCGGGTTTCGTTAATACGTACGAGCCTATACGGTAGCGGTAGTACTTACCCTACTTCTTAAGGTCCTCCCGCTACTTACGGTTTAATAAAGGTAGGTTCTATAAAGTAAACCGGTAGGTCCTTCTTCTTCTTTATACTTACGTATTATAGTAGTCGCTAGACGATTATAGCGGTCGTACTAGTAGCTACGGCGCCTACGGTATTACTACCGCCCTATACGCCGTTATTGTTCGAATCAGGGTTACTACGTAGGCGCTCCTTCTATAGATATAGTCGGTCGGTCTCGTAGAAGCTCTTATCTAATACCGTATATTCCTTAATAATATCCTATATGTCGTATAAGCGTCTATCTACTTCCCTATTACCGAAAGTCTTAATAAAGTACTTACGGTTTAGGCGGCTACGAAATAGCATTAGCTTAGTCTCGTCGGTCTACTCTATCTAAGTACGTAGCTTCGAGTAGTAAGCGTAGAAGGTAATAAAGGTCTCGCCCTACTCCTACTTATAGGTAGCAATATTAACTATAGCCTTAGTTCCTTTGTTACGGGTACCGTACTAGCGCGTTATCTAATCTAGTAGTTCTTTACTAGTCTTAAACTCGTTAAATAATTGTTATCTAGGTACGGGGATCCTCGGCTTAATACTTCTCTAAGGGTCACCCTATGTCTATCTATATATAAAACGTAGGCCGTCTACCTTAGAGCGGAAAGTAGTTATAGCTAGCTTAAGAAGTACGCTACTATACTAACTATCGAAGTTAGGGTCGTTATCGTTCTTAAAGTACTTCGGGTTAGGCACGCCCTTACTAACCTCGATACCGCGTATTAGAGTACGGTTAATAGTAAAAAGGCGTTCTAAAAGTTCGGTTAGAAGAGTCTATATACGGGTATTACGTCCTCGAGAGTCGTAACCGTTATTATTATTAGGTCGTAGACGGTTTCTATTACGTCCTCGGTCGTTATTACTATTACCGTTATTATTATCGTTACTACCGCCTCCGCCGCCGCCTCTACTAGTAGCTTTACGATACTTACGTATTAGCTACTCGAGTAAAGTCTCGCGCGGAGGTAAATAGGAGGGTCGGCGACTAGAGCGGCCCCTACCTCTATTCTATATAGTGTCTTTAGTAGCTTAAAGTCGAGTCTTTAGATCGTTAACCTCCTTCTATAGAGCCTAGTCCTTAGCTTTAGCATCCTATACCTTCTTCTTCTCCTTTTCGTAAATCTCGCTAAATTACTTATATAGGTTATTAGCCTCCCTATACTTCTTCTCTACCTCTTATAACTTTACTAGGATATAATCCTTCTTACTCTTTAGGTCTACGGCTATCTTCTATATTATAGCCCCCTCGCTTTGTAGTATCTTATAGATACGGTTATACTCGGTATATATCGTAGTATACTAGGTGTTCTAGAGATTATTAGCTCGCTCTATTATATTGAGTTATCTACCTTTAGTAATTACTATATTTACTACCTATAGTATAAAGTCGTAGGTAGTCTTCGGGTACTAGGATACGAGGGTCGTAAGTTTGTCTAGTATTGTTACGGCCGCTCCGTAAGTAAAGGATTCGAATCTAATTACGTGATCCCGGATCACGTGACCCGGATGACTAAGCTCGGCCCGATACCGACGCCCGACACCTCGGCCTTTAAGTATAGGCCTCGTTCTTAGACTCTCTTCTCTCTTTAGCTATCGACTTCGTTAATACTATACCCTTATACTCTCGTACTATAGTCTCGTAATACTTTAATAGCTTATATTAAGGACGCTACTATATTTAGCGCCGCTTAAGACTCTAGAAATCGCGATATTACGACTCCTCGAAATCCCCGACTCGTACTAGCGTAAAAGTAGCGTAGTACTCTCTCTTTCTCCCTAGATCAAGACGCTAAGAAGGCGCATTACTATATTATAGCTAGGCTATAGGACATCGGTAGCCCTAGCGGCGGCGGCGGCGCGACTAACTCGAAACTTAGAACTTTTTACGCGATCCGATTAGTATACCTAGTCCGACGATACCGTCCTACTAGATCCCTTTACTAAGTACCCTAATAAGGAGCGCGCGGTTCTTAATAGGCTCCTAGAAGAGGAGGAAGGAGAGGATACCTAACCCGAAATTATAGACACTTTTAACCTCGTAGTATTACTCTACGAGAGCGATATTATAGACCACCTCGACAAGAATAGGTTAACCGATAATACTTGTAAGGACTTTACTATTAACTATATAGACGACCGCGGTCGTACCGGGATATACCGTATCCTACTCGACTAACTACGGTTACTTAACGCGACTTAGTTTTACGACTACGTCTAGAACTAACTAGACGTAATTACCTACGCCCTTCGTAAACTCGAGGCTGATCACCGCTAAGCTATCCTAGATAGGGCGGCGCTATATTAAGCTAACGAGCTACATAAGAAGAAGTTTAAGGAAGTATATAGATAGATAGATAGATAATTCATTTACCCGTTATAGTGCCCTCCGGCCTATGCGGGTTTATGTCTATATATGTTACTGCATAAGGTAGGAAACCTATTCCTAGGTAAAAACCTCCTCTCCTTCTCTAATAGCTTCCTTGCCATGAGTTCTCAGTTTTCCTTCTATTAGGGTGCACTAGTGTCATGGTGGTTAGCCTCTGACTACCTTGTCTGCAACCCTAGAGTTGTCCCCCTCTTCCTGCTCTCCTCCTCCTTCTTTCTCTCCTCAATCCATCTCTCTGTTTCCCTAGTAAGAGAGAACTGCTCCAAAAATCCTTGGTGGATGATCCACCTTGTAATTCTCTGGAGGTCTCCCTTATTGCTGATCATGGCTTGGAAGTTTCTGTTCCTTGCCCTTGCCCTCCATTCACCTCTCCCTGTACTCCATTCTTTGCAAACCAGAAGTCTATGTTCGACATTCTGGGACAGGTAGCCGCATGGGCAACTCTTGTCTTCGATACCTGGGACTTTTCTCTAATGCAGGTATGCCCTGACTCCGATGTGTTCAGAGCGGATTTGTATTGCTATGCTTGCTTCTGACCTGGTCAGGTCTGAGTACAGTAGGTAGTTGTGGCTACCAAACTGTTGGAGTGCCTTTGGGGTTCCTGGCCTCTGTGGGGTTCTTGTCCATTCAGTCTTCCAGAGGAGTCCTGCCATCCTTTCAGCTAGAGACTGTTGCTTCTTCCCTTGGCTGGCTGCTGATCCTCTCCCTTGAGCCCTTCTGTCCTGTTCCTGCTGGGCTAGGTGCAGCTGTTCTGTTAGTTCTTTGAACTTCTGCAGGTCCTGCTGCTTCTGTGGGGCTGGATTGGGTCTTGCTTGTCTGTGCCTTCTTGTGCACTGGCTCCTGATTTTGTTGACTGCCTTCTGGATTACTAGCTGGGCTGGGTATGCAGACGTCTTTCCTGCATACTGGTATCTCAACCCTTGAAGGTAGAGCTTGGCTGGTGGGGAGCCAGACTCCATTTCGACCACCCTTGTTGGAGTTGACTTGTATGCTCCAAGCACCTTTTTCAGACAGGAGGCTTGGGCTCTGCTGATGGGATCTGCAATTCTCTTTGGGATCTTGTCTTGGGCTGACCAGATCTGGGCTCCATATAGCATGGCTGGCTTCACAATGGCCTTGTACATAACCTTTGCTTTCGCAAATGTGGCTCCCCATGTGGAGGCTGTAAGCCTGTCAATTGATTGCCTGTTGTTGTCTGCTCTTGCCTGTGCTTTCTTGACCTGTGGTCCCCAGCTGAGCTTTGGATCCATCCATATTCCTAGCACCCTTAATTCACTTGAGGGTTCTGTTGTGTGTCCCTGAATAGTGATTGGGGCTTGCATATTGTGTCTGTTTCTGGCTCTACTGAAGTGGATGAGTTGATACTTCTCTGGGGCGAATCTGGCTCCATGTTTCCTGGCCCATTCCTCACATTCCTTGTGTTTCTTCTGCAAGATTCTGCAGTTCTCTTCTGTGCTGTCTGACCAGGCTAGGATGTTTGTGTCATCTACAAACCCTGAGGCTGATGTGTTTCTGGAGTTTAGCTTTGCTGGCAGGTCTGCCATAAAGAGGAGAAACAGGATTGGAGACATTGTTGATCCCTGTGGGATTCCTGTCTCTGTAGGCATGCTGTCAGATTTGTATCTGCCCAGTCTTAGTCTTGTGGTTCTGCCTCTGAGGAAGGACTGGATAAACTGGACTGTCCAGTTGGGGATAGCCTTCTGTTTCAGGATGTGGATCAGCCTCTGGTGTGAGACATTGTCAAAGGCTCCTGATATGTCTAGTGAGAGGAGTGTGGCTGCTTTGTTGTTCCCAAAGTGCCATAGGGTCTTGATCTGCTCTGTGATAAGTTCCACAGCTGTTAGTGTTGATCTTTGTTTCCTGCCTCCCATCTGTTCTTCAGGAAGGATTCCATGTTCTTCAGCTAGGTTTGTCAGCCTTTCTGCTATGATCTTTTCCAGGAGTTTGCCTAGTGTGTTGAGCAAGGCAATAGGTCTGTATGCCTTTAGCTTTGTGTAGTCCTCTTTCTGTGGTTTTCTCAAGACCACAGTCAGTGACTCCTTGAAGTGTTTAGGGCAGTGTCCTTGGGCCATGCACTGTGAAAAGATGTTTGACAGTGCAGGGGAGATCTGGTCCTTGCATGTCTTGATGAACAAGTTTGGAATCCCATCTGGTCCCGGGGCCTTGTTTCCTGAGAGTGTCTTAATGATGCTCTTGATCTCTCCCTCTCCCACTGTGCAGGGTTGCTCTAGTGGTGTTGGATACACACTGCCCTCCAGATCCTGCAGGTCAGCTTCTACCTGTGTGCCAAAGAAATGTTTCCCCAATGCCTGTGCCTTTCCTGGGAGAGTGTGTTGGATTACTCCTTCCTGGTCTTCAATGTTTGGAAACTGGGGCAGCATGTTTCTGTCCTGTGTGGGTTGTCTTGCCCACTTTGCTAGTTTCCACATCTTCTCAGGATTCTGGGTAATGGATCCAACTGTTGACCTCCACTCCAGCATCTTGTCCCTCTTGATCTGGGCCTTCTTGTCTCTGGTTGCCTGGTTGTATCTGTCCCATGCTTCCTGGGAGTGGCTCTGGGTAAGGGCTCTCCTGGCCTGCCTGGCTGCCTTGACCTTCTCTGAGCATTCCTTTGTCCAGAATGGCTTCTGGTACAGTGACTGTTTCTTTTCTCTGGTGTGGGCTGCCGCAGTTTCCTGCATTGTTCTAACCAGTTCTGCCACTGCTTGGTCTATGTCTAAGGCTGTTTCCAGTCTCCTGGTCTCTAGTCCAGCTAGCTTCTGTTCCAGGTCTTGTCTGATCTGTTCCCAGTTGGCTGCCTTCCAGGCCAGCTGAGGTTCTAGGTCTCCTTCCTGCTGTGTCTGTGTTTCAAACTCCACCTGAATTGGGAGGTGATCTGATGAGGACTCCAAGTCCTGGTTAACCCAGCATCTGGTGACCTTCTGCTGCAGGTCATGTGATGCAAAGCACAGGTCAATGGTGCTTGAGCTTGCTCTCTGTGACCAGGTAGTTAGGCCCTTTGGGGTAACTAGGTGCATGTTGTTGCTTTGGGTAGTGGAGAGGAGTCTGTTAGCTAGGAAGTGATGGGCAGGTGCAAAGTCTGATCCCCATGTAGGATGGTGCAAGTTGAAGTCTCCCAGCACGATGTGTTGGGAGTCACTCTGCAAGATGTCTGGCAGCTGTTGTAGTGTGCCCAGCTGGGTGCTGCTTCTGGAGCTGGGGGGTGGGTTGTATACACTGTGGATGTGGATGCTGCCTTGGTTGGTGTTGAGTCTGACTGAGGTGATGTCTCCCCCTTCCTGTTGGATTTGTTCCCAGCTGTCTGTTGCCATCTCTTTGCTGATGTACATGCATGTTCTAGGGGTGCCTTGTTTGGCTAGGAGTGTGTGATACCTTGGGTCGTTAGCAGTAGATGGTCTGTTAGATTTGCTGCTGATCCAAGGTTCCTGGACTGCAATAACTAGGTGTTTCTTTGGGTCCAGTGCTTGGAGAAAGCTTCTCTGGACCTTGTGCTGGCTTTTGTTGACGTTGTACTGGATAGTGGTAAGATTAGGTGTCTCAATCATGACTCATCCATGCTGGTCTCCTGCTGGTCTTCTCGTGCTTCCTGCTGCTGGCTGCTATTTGGGATTGTGGTAAGGTTGAGCCTGCTTTGTGACGGGTCTCTTCCTGCAACCACAATTGATTTTGGTCTACCCATAGCAGGGTGGCCTTGGGCCTGTGTGGTCTCTTCTGTTCTGCCTCTTTTCAGAGGGTTGTAGACAGTCCTTAGGGGTTCTTGGGTGATTGTCCCTGTCTGGAATCTGATAGGGGTGTTGATCCTGGCTTCTCTTGCCCTCCTCTTTGCCTCAATCCTAGCTGTGCAGTCTTGGGACCAGGAAGGGTGTTTCTTTCCACAGCATGCACATCTGGCTTCACTCTTTGGGGCTGTGCAATTCTGTACTTTGTGGCTACCAGCACAGTGGGAACAAGTGTCCTTTTGGCTTGGGCATCTAGTAGAGATATGACCATACTGTTGGCACTTGAAGCATTGCAGTAGTCTGTGGGTGCTTCTATGGATTTCTGTGTCCATTCTTTCGCATTCCCAGAAGATGCCCTTGTCAAGCACGGTGTTTGCCTGTTCTACAGTGCCTATCCAGAGCACTAGAGAAGACTCTCTCTTTGTGTCCTTTGTCTTTCTGTTGACCCATGCTGCTTTTGTGATCTGTAGCCCTGGGCATACAGCCTGGTTCTGGTCCTGCAGCCTCTTAAGGTCTCCTTCAATGTCAAACTTTGTGGTCATCCCATGGGCAATAACCATATTTTGTTGGTGTGAGACCTTAGCCGTCTTGCCTAGTTTGACTGTCCACTCCTTCTGTGTCTCTAGCCTCTTCCTGTCTTGCTCCTGTGCTGTGAACAGCTTAAGGACACCTCCCTTCTCTTTCCTGGCTCCAATGATGCCTTGTATCCCAATCTTATGTATGATCTCCTTGCCTGACAGGCCCTCAATCTCTTTCTGCTCTTGCTGGTCGGAAATGTAGACCTTGATAGCTGTTTTCTGGGGGGGAGGGGTTTGGGATGCAACTGCTGCCCAGGTTGGTTGGCTTAGTTGCTGGCCTTCCTGTGTCCTCTTCTTTGCTGCTGCTGCTACTGTCCTGTTAATGATCTGTCCTGTTTGGCTCCTTAGTGCCTTTAGCCCTCCAAGGAGCTCCAAAATCATCCCCTTAAGTGCTCTTTCTGGGTGCTCGCCATCTCCTGCCATTGCCATTGTTTCTGCCTTCCTGCAGACCTCCTTCCACTCGTTACTCTCCTGCTCCTGGTCGTTTCCTGCGATCGCTATCATCGTGTCACGCCGTTTTTCCAATTGGAATATATATAGACCTAGTAAGGAAGTATATACCGAACTATAATATACGGAAAAGTATAAGTAGGAATATAAGTAGGACCTAGAACAAGCTAATAAGGACCTTATAAAGGCTAACTAGGACGTTACTAAGTATAGGAAGTAGGCTAATAACTAGTATAGCTCTACTAAGAGAGCCGAAAAGGAGGTCGATATATTTAAGGTTAAAGTCGCTAAACTAGAAATACTCGTACCGGACGACTCTACCCCTACGGCTACCGACGTAGTAGGGCTATAGTAGACTATCGCTACGCTTAAACAGGATCTCGAGGAATCTAAGCGTAGCCGTACTACCGAGAAACCTAAGGAGCGTAGCGCCCGCTCCCTCTCCGAGTTACGACGTCGACGCGGCGATAGACTAGCTAAAAAAGCCCGCCGAATAACCCGCTACGAAGCCTACGCGGAAATAACGTAAGGAGCGATTCGCTAATAACTCCTCCGACCCTAATTCCTCCGACTCGTCCTTAGACTCTAATTCCGATTTCGAAGAGCGTCCGCGCCGTAAGAGTAAGGGTAAGGACAAGAGATCGAGAAACAGATAAGAGACCGTTATCGTCGACAATAACGACTTCGAGATTATAGACAGTAGCGTAGATATCGTACGCTATGACCTAACTATAGTAGAAGACTTTAAGATAAGTTCCCGTATCGAAGTACCTAAGCCTAAATTCTTAGGAGAGAATATAGGTAGTAAAGACTCGCCGATACTTAATAAGTAGACTACTTAACTCGGTAATAAGCTTGCCGCTTCTATCTTTAAGGACGTACTATCCGCCCTACGTTTCGTATAAGAAACTACTATAGGGTTAGTATACTCTATACTCCGTAACTATATTCCCTAGAAGATCGTCTTCTCTAAGGTTCCCTCCGCGAGCCGGCTATTTAAGAGCGTAAAGAAATACCTACGTTTCCTAGATAAGAACTTCGGCGACTATAATCCCGAGGGTACCGCGCGTAATAATATAGACGCGCTTAAGATAGTAGAGAATAACAAGTTCTCCGAGTTCTATACTAAGTTCTAACGTAAGCGCGCCTAGCTCCTATAAGGCGCGAGCCGTAAGTACGAGGTTATCGAGCTTAAGAAGAAGCTAAGCTTTAAGTACCGTAGTCGACTAGTCGTACTATCTAACGCGAAGTCGGTTAAGGAGCTTACTCGGTAATTACCGCCTAGAGAGCGAGCTAGCTTAACTTAAACACGACCTACTACGTACTAAGAACAACGAGAGGAAGGATAAGAAGACGACTATATCTAAGGGTAACGGTACGGTATCGGTACCTCCTATAGTAGGGCGGATTATACTACCGGTACTACCTTTAGATAACGGTATACCTCTCGGCCGCTCTCCTTATACTAATTAGCCGCTCCTTCCGTAGAAGGACCGCCCTAATTAGTATAAGAACCTTATATAACTTACTTAAGATTAGCGTACTTAGATTATCGCTAGCGGTAGCTACCTACGCTACCGGGGTACCGGCTATATCTTAGGCGCCGCCGGCTACCTACTTGACCTATACGAGCGTCCTAAGAAGAAGGCTAATAATAACGGCCTTACGGTTACTAAAGTACCGGCGGGAAATGCCTAAGCTATTATTTGACCGTAATAGATAATAGTCCGCCTTAGGATGTCTTATACTAGAACTAATACCCTTATAAACCTTATAAATATACCCGTACCGTATAGGCGTTTTCCTTATAAGCCCGAGCGAGCACGCCCTCTTCTATAGAAGTAGATAAAGACCCCGAAGTCTCGTATTACTTTATAGTAGAGGGTAGGGTAAATAGAATATATATATATACCTTCCTTAATAATAGTACTAACTCTAAGCTCGTAAATACTTCCTTTACGTAAAAACACAAATTCCCGCTCTACGATATTAAGCCCTTTACGCTAGGCCTAGGTAATAGCTCCTAAGTACTAATAATCATTACTAAAGCTATAAACATTGAACTGAACCTTTAAGGCTATATCGAGACGGTCAAATACCTAGTTACTAATACCTACTACGATATAGTCCTTAGTATTAGATAGTACGCGAAGTATAGCCCTTATAAAGACTAGAAGCGAAGCGTACTTACCTTTAACGACGTTAACTATTCGAATCACTCTCTCTATAAGAACGTTAGCCTACTAGTAACGTTACCTATCCCCGAGTTACTACTAACGCCGGTACCCGACTACGATAGCCTTAAGCGACCTAATATCCGCGATATACCGGTCCCTTAGCCCCTCGAAGTCGGCGCTAAAAGAGTTAGGGCTAGGTATAGAGACGATATTAAGCGGATCAACTTATACGAACTCCGGAGACTCTATCGTACGAGAGGTATAGAAGTATATACTATATAGATTAACCTACGCGAAGTATATACGGCTAAGAGCGCGGCCGATCTAGTTATAGTATAAGCGTTAGGGCTTTCTACTATAATAGTACGAAAGGTTATAGGCTATAACGCTATATTCGCGTACGCTATATATATTAAAGACAGCTACTATAGGACGCTCCGTTATCGATAGGAGTACTAGGTAGAGGCCTACGCGATAAACGTAACTAATTATAACGTGTTTATAGAAAAGCTGAACCGGAAGTAGAAGGACCCCGACGTACTCGGTAAGCTACCGGCTATATACTATTATCGGTAAGCTCTATTCTCGAAGTTAGAGTTAGATAAGCTACTACCTTATCGCCCTAGCCTAGATTTTTAGATTAAGCTAAAGAAGAATACTCGGCTACCGTTTAAGCGGCCCTATCTAATTTCGAATAGAGAGTTAGAAGTAGTAAAAGCTTAGATAGATAACTAACTTTAGAAAGGTAATATCTAACGTAGTAACTTACCTATAGTATTACCGGTAATTATCGTACGTAAACTAGGTAGTAGACTACGCGTCTATATCGACTATCGCGCCCTACACGCTATTACTATAAAATCGAGATACCCTATCCTACTTATTTAAGATACCCTTAACCGGATTAGTAGTAAGAAGTACTTTAATAAGCTCGATATAATCGCTACCTTTAATCGTTTACGTATTACGGAAGGGGACGAGTAGAAAACGGTATTTACTACGCGCTACGGTCAATTCGAATGTCTAGTAATGCCCTTTAGTCTCTATAATATACCCGGTACCTTCGAGTTATATATTAATAACGCGCTCCGAGAGTACCTAGACAATTTTACCTCCGCGTACCTCGATAACGTACTTATATTTAGCGACACCCTAGAGGAGTATATCGTTTATATCGAGAAGGTTATAGCGAAGCTATAGGAGGTAGGACTTTAACTCGATATCGATAAGTACGAGTTTTAGGTCTAAGAGACAAAGTACCTTAGCTTAGTTATAGGCGCGGACGGTATTAAGATAGATAAGGATAAGATCGCCGTAATCTAAGAATAGGAGACCCCTCGTAACCTAATAGATATTCTATCCTTCCTTAGCTTTTATAACTTCTATAGACGGTTTATTCGTAACTACCTAGGTATCGCCTACCCGATAATATAGCTTACTAAGAAAGACGTGCTATAGGTATAGGGTAACGAATATTAGGACGCTTTCGAACGTATAAAATAAGCGTTTACTAAGGACGATATTATACTCGTACATTTCGTACCCGGGCGAGAAACGAAGCTCGAAACGGATACGTTAGACTTCGTTACTACTATAGTAATGTCGTAGCGAGGAGAAGACGGTATATAGCGCCTAGTAGCTTTTATGTCTAAGAAGATATTGCCGTAAGAATATAACTACGATATCTATAATAAGGAACTACTCGCTATCGTAAAAGCCTTTAAGGAATAGAAGCTAGAGCTTATGTCTAGAGACATTAATCGAGACAAGGCCGACTTCGAAAACCTTATCGACGAAAGCGGTAAGCTAATCCTAGTATACTCCGATTATAAGAACCTTAAATAGTTTACGAGTACTAAGGTCCTAAATAGACACTAGGTACGTAGTCCGAGTTCTTATCGTAGTTCTACTTTAAGATTATCTATAGCCCTAGTAAGACGAATATTAAACCGGACACTCTAATACGGCGGCTATAGGACGTCCCTATAAACGATAACGACCTACGAAGATAGTATTAAGAACAGACGTTACTACCTAAGTACCAATTCCTTAATATCTCGCCGATAGGGATCCGTCTAGGCCGATAGGACAATAAACTTATAACTAAGATCCGCGTTATATACGGAGAAGCAGAGCTATAGTAAGCGTTACGCTAGTTAGACGTAGGAGAGCCTTATATACTACTACGCTAGTACCGTATAGATAATAGCGAGGCGGTAGCTATAGGCGGCCTTATCTATATTAAGAATAGATACGGCGGCTATAACGTCTTTATACTAGACGTACCGGGTTTACGCTTTAAGGTCTTCTAAGTTTAATATAGCACCCCCTCTACTAGTTACCTAGGTCGTATAAAGACCTACGAGCTTATTACTCGCGACTTCGTCTAGCCCGGTCTTTCGTAGTATATACGTAATAAGATCTTTAAGTACTACGAATACCGCTTGTTAAAACCCTCGTAGACGTAATACCTAGGGCTACTAAAACCCCTACTAATCCCGTTTAAACTATAGGACGAAATTGCTATAGATTTCGTAGTAGGACTACCGAAGAGTACTAATTATAATAGCGTTATATATACTAATACCCTTACGATTACTAACCGTACGGGTAAGGGATACTATATAATCCTAGTATAGGAGATAACGGCCGAATATATCGCCGAGGTCTTCGTCCGGGACTACTACCGCTTATATAGTGCCCCTCTATCTATTGTTATAGATCGAGGTAGTTAGTAGCTATTAGCTTTTTTAGTAACGCTTCTACGAACTAGTAGGGATAGTCTACAATTTGTCTATAGCCTTCTATCCTAAGACTAATAGATAGTCTAAGAATATAAATAAGGAGATAGAGAAGTACCTCCGTGTCTTTATCGACTACGTATAAGGAGATTAGGTATAGTGGCTTCCGCTAGCGGAATTTGTAAAGAACAACTATATTATAGAAGTAATAGGCGTGTCGCTATTCTTTACCGAACGAGGTCGTAATCCTCGTACTAGTAACTTTAATAGAGATAGCCTCCCTAAGCGTCTAATACCTACTAAGTAATGCCTATCCGCTAGAAAGGTATAGCGTTTAACTTAATAGATAAAAGACTTCTATACGTACCTATACAAATACTTACGGTACGATTAAGCCCTATAAGTAGATAACGCTAATATATACCGTACTGGTCGACGACGAGAATCACCTGTACGTGGTGTCGGCTACGAACCTCTCGTCTAGCTACGAGAGAGCCAAGTATTCTCACGCTGGAGCGTCGTGGGCGCGACGGGCGCGTAGCGTAGGCGAAGCCGCGGCGAACAGAGGACTACCAGCAAAACGGGTATGAAAACCATCCGACGAGCGTGTACTCGTGTCGGGAGCGAGTCCCTCTTCTTTCTACGTGTAAGAAGGGCGCGGAACCGTGGCCTATACGCTCGACAGGACACCTCTGGTATGAGTGCAGAATTTTCACCTCCGGAGACCGCAAACCGAGCGGGCTAAGCGACGAACATTGGACGAGCGGACTACAGAACAACAACTGAGCGGACTATGCAACGGCGTCGAGCGGACTACGAAACAATCTGGTGTTTGCCAGCGGGCAATGCGGTGGGTAGGTGGACACGCGACGAAGCCTGTAAGGGCCTGTTGAACACCCGGTATGGGAACGAGGGTTTTGCCTGAGGCACTGCCTGTCCCGCTACACAACGCACCTAGTCTGACATAGTAGATTGCGACGAGGAAAAGACGATAGCCTAAGCAAGGAAAAGACGGCTGTTAGGACGGGGAAAAGACGTACAATGCAAGTGGATTAGTTCTGTGATCGGGGAGGATCGAGGGCAGGGTGATAAGGAACTTCATATTGGTTAGTAGGTGGAAACGCAAGGAGTACGCTGCCCGGCGTGGTGTGTGCCCCGAGCAAACCTGCGAGGCATGGACGGCCGCTTTCTAGAGATAGGCTGCGGTAACGCGAAGGGCGTCAAAACCTGGGGCGTGGTGTACACTGGCAGCGACGGCTGACACTGTCTGTACAGCCCGAGAGGACGGATGCGCATGTCGGTCAATAGAGAGCACTAAAGGGCTTAGGCCTATGGAGGTGGATATTGGCTTAAGGAGCAAACAGGGAGGGAGGGCGTAGAGGGAAGCTTTTGCTCCGGGCTAACCTCTCGAAACAAGGCTACACGGTGGTGCTAGATGAGTGGGAAAGCGCGGTTAAGACTTGTCACCTTATCTCGTAGCTAGCTTGCTAAATACGATTCCTTCCTTGCTTACGGACATCGACCCGAGCACATACCCGGAACCCCTGGACATGGATTGGGCGGTTAGCCCTAACACAGTAACAGGAGTCATAAGTAAGCTAAAGGGACGAAAAGCCCCAGGCCCAGACAGGATACCAAACGTACTGCTAAAAGAGTGTAGAGAAGAGATCGCGCCGAGCCTTGCAAACCTATTTACCGCGTGCCTACGGCTAGGGTATCACCCGAAGCCGTACAGAGAGTCTATGACAGTAGTGCTACGCAAGCCACAGAAGGAAGACTATACTCAGCCCAAGTCGTACAGACCAATAGCACTTCTAAATACGATAGGGAAGGTCCTAGAAAAGATAGTAGCCCAGAGACTTACGCAGCTTGCCGAGGACAACCACGTACTCCCAGCAACACAGATGGGGGGAAGAAGCCAGCGATCGACACTAACAGCAATGGAGCTAATTACGGAGCAAATCCAGACCCTCTGGCACTACGGCAGGAACCGAGCGGCGTCCTTACTATCCCTCGACATCGCAGGGGCCTTCGACAACGTCTCACACCAAAGGCTAATACATATCCTACAGCAGAAAGGCATCCCCCAGTGGGCAACGTCGTTCGTCTTCTCCTTTCTCCAGGAACGGACGACATACCTAGTCCTAGGAAGGTACACGTCCGACCCGGTGAAGGCAGAGACTGGAATACCTCAGGGATCTACTCTCTCCCCTATCCTGTTTCTAATATTTATGTCGGATCTAATCCCCCTACTCACCTCTCCGCAAACCTCAGCATCGGGGTTCGTAGACGATACAAACATCCTAGCCTGGTCAGACTCGACAGAAGAGAACTGTCGCCTCCTTGAAGATAGGCACAAGAAATGCGAGGAGTGGGCAAAGAAGCATGGTGCCCGGTTCGCCCCTGAAAAGTACCAACTTATACACTTCAGTAAAGCGAGAACACACCATAATATGAAGGCGGCGGTAAGAATCCAAGGCTACGAGACCAAGCCATCAGCGGAGCTACGAGTACTAGGGATCTGGCTCGACCCGAAGCTAAGCTGGAATGTACAGATTAAGAAAGCCCAGAGTCGAGCGCAAGTCAATGAAGCCTCGATAAAGAGGCTTACGGCATCTACATGGGGAGCAACATTCGACAAGGCAAGAGTAATGTATAAGGCGATCGTCAGACCAGCTATGTTGTACGGGGCACAGATTTGGGGAACAGGAGGCGCAGGCAAGCCGATCCCGAAACGGATAGAGCAACCCCTAAACAGGACACAGGCAGGCAACCTACGTAGGGTACTAGGCGCATACAAGACAACGTCAACAAGCACGGTAGAAATGGAGACAGGAATACCACCAATCGGCCAGTACATCCGGGGAATGAGAATTCAATACGCGGCAAAGACGACAGGTTACCTAGCACAAACCACGATCCAGGAGGCAAAGAATAAGATAGAAAGCCGCTACCGGAGAGGAGCAGGATATAGGACAAGCCAAAAAGAGGATGACCTTACGACCTTTACGGCCGTACAGGCAAGCACCGAATGGCTAGCACGAAAGGAGGAGGAGCGTAGGACTCGCCAGGCCGGCGGGAGCAAGGCTAAGACCCAAAACCTAGCGGAACAGATAGCGAGCTGCCTATGGGAGCAGGACTGGAAAAGGAAGCCCCCTAAGACAACAGGCCCGATAGCGCTCCGAGCCTTCCAGAGACACAATTACCAGCTATATAGGGACCTGACAAGGGCCGAAGCAAGCATAGCGATCCAAATCAGGTCCGAACACATTGGATTAAGGGCCTACCTGTTCAGAAGACGCGCACTAGACATCTATAGCCCGGCCTGCCAGTGTGGCTACCCATCGCAAAACCCAGAACATATGCTACTACGATGCCCGCAGTGGGCGAGAGGCAGGGGAAATTGGAGGCACCAAGCGGGAAGGAGAGACTACAAGTCAATTATTAGGGACAAAGGCAACATTCGCCGAATCTCTCGGTGGATACTACAGCAGGGATACCTCCAGCAGTTTAGCCTCGCGAGCGAGACGGAGGAGTGGATAGACAAGAGGCGGAAGCGAGGGGGGTTGCAGATAGGGTAGTCATCAGGGCAGGCCCATGACACTAGCGTACCCCTAACAAGGGAAATTTAAGACGACAACGAGGAGGAAAAGACAGGCGGGAAGGAGGAGGGGTTTTCACCAACACGGTTTCCCCTCTATATATACAAAAACAAGATAGCATAGCTGCATAGGCCAAAGGGCACTACAACAGCTTAATGAAATATCTATCTATCTATATACCGTACTATACTACCGCGATATAGCCTAGGCGACCGTATCTATATTAATACTAAGAACTAGAAGTCATTACGCCTAGCTAAGAAGCTTAATATCAAATAGTTTAGACCGGTAATAATCACTACCGCGCTCGGTAAGAATACGTATAGTATTGCCCTACTAGAGACGATCCGCGTATATAACTCCTTCTTTTTAAATCTTCTCCGACCGGTAGATCTAGAAGATAACGAACGACCGCCGCCGATCGAGGTTACTAATAAAACTAGTAATACGTTCAAGACCTAGGAGGTTAAACGCGTCCTAGATTCTTAGCCGAAGGGTTGAGGTATTACTATACTAGTGAAATAGAAGGGCTATTTAGATAGTAAGTCTACCTAGGAGCCCGCGAGCGTAGTATATAAGGATATACTAAAGGTAGTCGTAGACTTTAAGTATAATAACCTAACTAAGTCTATACCGATTAACTTTTATCCGCTAGAAGATTAGATTCCGAATAAGACCTTAGTTGATATACCGATTAACTTTTATCCGCTAGAAGATTAGATTCCGAATAAGACCTTAGTCGATATAAGGCCGGACGCGAACGTAATAGATCTAGTACCTTAGTTTACCGTAACGGTATAGCCTCTACGTAAAGGTAATAGCCCTATAGCTCTAGCTAAGGATAACTATACGCCTAATACTAACGATAGCTATATTAAAAGGGTTTTAGTGCCTACTTCTAGTAAGATATTAGAGCTAATAGACGAAACGAACGATATAGAGGATAATAAAGCTTTTATATTTACGCTAAGAAAGATTTAAGGATATACGCTTCGAGACGAAGGTGTTTTAGAGGGGGGGTAGTATTACGGCCGCTCCGTAAGTAAAGGACTCGAATCTAATTACGTGACCCCGGATCACGTGACCCGGATAACTAAGCTCGGTCCGATACCGACGCCCGACACCTTGGCCTTTAAGTATAGGCCTCGTTCTAAGACTCTCTTCTCTCTTTAGCTATCGACTTCGTTAATACTATACCCTTATACTCTCGTACTATAGTCTTATAATAAGTATAATATTCTAGTATTCGGATACGAGAATATACTCTACCTTATCGAGTAATAGGTACACCTCGTCTAGGTCGCCGCCTAGGTTCTCTTCGAGCTTAAACTCGAACAGTTCTATAAAGTCAATCTTACTACCTTCTTCTCGCTCGAAGTCTTTCTAGTAAGCTTTATTAATTTCCTATTATAGCGCGATACCGGTATCTACTATAACCCGCCGGTTATCGTCCTATATCTAACTCCGAGGAAAAGAGGAGAGGTCGGGGAAAAGAGGTATACGCTACTTACCTTTACCCTTAGGCTTTAGTAGCGGTAGTATACCGCCGTTTGTCTATAAAGTTATATTGTCTAGGTTCGGGGGAGGCGTAACGATGCCTATTTCCTAACTGTCTACGAGCGCGTAACTACCTACTAATAATGTCGCCGCGTTACGTTCTCTAGGTATTTATGCGCTATACGCCTTACCGTATTCTATATTCTAATACGACGCTACGCGTTCTTCGAGTTCTATAGTTCTATCTATTCCTATTATTACGCGTCCCTTACCTAGAGCCGCGATCTAGGTAGAGTAGTAGAACAAACTATAAGGACGCGCGTACTATAGGGTCCGAATAAGAGAGTTATTATTCTACGAAGCTACGAAAGAGGAGCGCGAGGCGCGGCGAAGTTATAAAGTAAAGTTAAGCCGCGCTAACCCGATATAGAAGGTCCGCGGTTTACCCGGGCCGACGTAGCTATAGTAAGGGGTCGCGGGCTACCTATAATAATAGATAATAAAGGGCGGGGTTAAGTAGCTAGCGGTATAGAATACCGTATAGTCCCTCCGCGATACTAGGTAGGCGACCGCGTCTATATTAATACTAAGACCTAGAAGTCCTCTAGACCCGCGAAGAAGCTAGACGTTAAGTAGTTCGGCCTAGTAACTATTATAGCTATATTAGGTAAGAACGCTTACCGTATTACGTTACTAGACACTATCCGCGTATATAACTCGTTCTACTCGAACCTACTTCGCCTAGTAGACCCGGAAGATAATACGCTACCCCCGCCGATCGAGGTTACCGATAATACTAGAAATACTTTCTAGGCCTAGATAGTAGAGCGTATTCTAGATTTAAAGCCTAAGGGTAGAGGTATTACTATACTAGTAAAATAGTAAGGATATCGTAAGCCGATATAGGAGCCCGGGAGCGTAATATATAAGGATATACCGAAGGTAGTCGTAGATTTTAAGTATAATAACTAAGACAAGTCTATACTAGTCAACTTCTATCCGCTATAGGACTAGGTACTAAACGAGACGCTACGCGACCTTAATAGACACTTAGCCGAAGTAGATATATACGCTATAGATCTAGTATCTTAGGTAACTTTATTCGTACGACTACTTCGTAGTACCGGCGATATAGCTCTACCTCCGACTAACTATACGCCTTATAATATTACTATAGGCTATAATAGGGGGGTTATACTAGTACCTACTTATAGTAATTATCTAAGCGAGAATACTAGCTCGGCTATACCTTTATATACTCGTACCGGCTATATAAGCTATAGTAAGGGATAGGCTAACGGCGCTAACCGCGGAGAGTTAATTTAACGACGTAGGCTTATATAGTTAAGCTACTAGAGGGTACGATAGATATAGAGGATAATAAAGCCTTTACGTACGTATTAAGGAAGGTTTAAGGATATACGCTTCGAGACGAACGTGTCTTAAGAGGGGTAGTGTTACGGTAGCTCCGTAAGTAGAGGATTCGAATCGAGTTACGTAACTTGTAATCACGTGACATTGATGACTAAGCTCGGCCCGAGCGCGACCTCCGCTTCCCTTAAGAAGCCCTCTCTCTCTTAGAACTACCTTCTCTCTTTAGCTATCGACTTTGTTAATAAACTACTACTATACTCGCCTACTATAGCCTCGTAATAGAAGTCTCCTACTACGATATAGTACCCTTGTCTCTTAAGCGTACTATCGAGGTGTCTATATACCCTAAGGTCGCGGCTAGACCTCGAGGCTAGCGGTTATATATATAGGTTGTATATCTAGGTATTACCTACGTAGAGGGAGGTAATATCGCCCCCGCCTTCTTTATCTACGTAGTATACTACCTCCTAGTCGGATTCTAGTATATCCTTACTAATATAGAAGTACGTACGGGGTCTACCGTTACCTCGTAGGTATATCGTATAGCCTAGTAACTTATAGGTCGTTAGTCTCTTATAGTACGGGTTAATCTATAGCTCCTAGATTGCTAGGACGTAGTAGACGTACGGGTCCGCCTCGTATAGGAAATAGTTCTAGACTATATCCTTACTATAGTTAACGTTATACTAGATAATACTAAGCGTATCGAGGCTAGTTATCGGCATCGACAATCATTTCCTCTATAGCGTCCTATGTCCTACTACCTTATACGTCCTAGTCTACGCCTATCGGCTATATACTAAAGGGGAGCGGGGCCTAGTTAGATTCCCTCGCCGTAGCTAGTAGAGTACGTAGCCTCCCGTACGCCCTAGGTTACGTATCCTTTATATTATTCGCGGCCCTAGGGCGCTTATACCCGACCGCCGCTAGCTAGTTCCGGTATAGGCTAGCCTTACGGTCGCCGTAGAATCTTAGGGCGACGGTTCTGTTTATAATTACCTTGTTTTTCGCTAGTTTCCGCTATAGGCATTCCGCGCTATATAATAAGTAGTGCCCCGGACAGTTCGCGTACCGTCTCGTAGCCGATATATAGTCCCTAGATATATAGTCTCCTATATAGTTCGAGTAGGCCTACTTGTTTATACACGTGTAGGTTTAGTGTCTATACTATTAGTATTTAAAGTATTAGAGGACACGAAAGGATAAGGAGTGCTTTTCTACTGTCTTAAGGCTATATTACTAGATTAGGCCTTGTTCTATCGCTAGATCCGCCGCTTTCGCGTCTTATAGCTATACTATTAGCGCCGAGGCCTTCTTACCTTCTAGCCATTTCCTATAGAGCTAAGTCGCCTTCTAGATTAGAGAGTTAAGAGTGACCGGGTTGTCCTCTTAGAGAGTACGTAGGTGACCTTAGTTAGTTAGGTCGAACTCCTTAGGTATATCGTAGACTAGGATCGTAAATTGCTTCGTTAAGACCTTCGCTAATACCGTAACCTTAGATGCCCACTATAGCTATGCCTCTAGGTGCCTCCTAGTAGTAGTAGAGCTAGTATAGATCTATAGAGTACCGTTAGACTATTAGTTTACTACGACCACCCCTAGTTAGTTAATTCGTTAGGCGAGCTCCTTATTCGATAGCTTCGTAACTTCGGCCTAGTCTTCCTTTACTATAATGCGGATCGTAACTATATCGTACGTTAGGCGGGGGCCTAGTCTCGAAGCCGCGACCGATACCTAGCTATAGGGGTGTTGATTCCGGGTGGCCTTATTAATCGCCTAAGACGTCGTCCTTATTTCTTATTACCCTCGGTAATACGACAGTACTAGCGCCGTACGTAGCTAAGTAATTATTGCCTATAGAGACCGGTATAGGAGCTAATCGTTAGTCTCTATACTTTTTACGTCCTCTATAAGTTGCTATTAGTTGTCTTAGGGGAGCTTCGCCTATAGAGCCGTAGGCGCCGGTAGTACTATAGCCTAGGCTACTATTACCTAGTAGTTACCTAATGTAGCTAGGCACCTCCGCGGCGTTTAGAGCTAAAGAAATAGGGTGAAGAGAACTTCAAGCTATCTAGATTAAATAAGGTAGAACTCCCTTAATTCTAGGGGCAGTGGCCTGCTTTATATATCGTTAGAATGGCCTTAATAACCGAGGACGTAATAGAAACCGTCCGAGGACGTAATAGAAACCGTCGATCCGTAGTAATAGTATAAATGAAATTCTCGCCTTCCGTCTCGAGAAACCGGAATAGTATACGAGGAAGTACTAAGATTAGGTATTATACTCGCTAAGTCGTATCTTAAAGTAGATTATAGCTAATATAGTAATAATAGCGAGATAGACCGGTACCGGCGTACTAGGCGTAAGTATAGAGAATACTAATAGACGCGTTTATCGCGCGTCCCTTAATAGATTATCCTCCTTTACCCTACTAACTAATCCGCCCGATAACGATAGCGCGAACTTCACCGATACTAAAGGCACTATATTAGCGATGTTTGTCCTAGGACGTAGAACAGTGCTTAAAACGGATACTAGTGACTTTGTCACGGCTACGGTCCTATCGTAATACGATAAGGACAATATCCTAAGGCCAATCGTATACCTGTCTAAGAAGATGAGCCCGTAGGAGTACAATTACGACATTTATAACAAGGAACTGCTTGTTATCGTTAAAGCATTTAAAGAGTAGAAGCCCGAACTTATAGCTAGCGATATCGACGAACTAGACTTTAAGAACTTTACTAATCTAAGCGGCCACCTAGTACTAGTATATAGCGACTACAAGAACCTCGAATACTTTATAACCTCTAAGCAACTAAATAGACGACAAGCAAGATAGGCCGAGTTCCTCTTACAATTCTTCTTTAAGATTGTGTATCGTCTAGGTGTTTAAGGAGCCAAACTAGATAGCCTTACTAGACGTTTATAGGACGCGATTCTATATAACAAAGCAGATCCGCGGTACGTATAGTAGGATCGTATACTGCTTAAACTAGAACACTTCTTATCTGTTAGCGCTAGCTAAATCCTACGGCTAAGCGTATCCGAAGTCGAAGGAGTAGTAATAGACGAAGCGCTATTAGCCGACATTAGTAAGCTATACGAACAGGACGATATAATCGAAGCTACGACCTAGTTAGTAGTAGGCGAACCTATTAAACTGCTACGAAGGAACAAGATTGACGACAAGCACGCGATACTAGTCGATAGGATGATCTATATTAAGAATAGACATAGCGGTTATAGTCTCTTTATCCTACCTACCGAAGATAAGGGAAACACTATACGTATACGTATCGTTAAGGCCTTCTACGATGCACCTACTATAGGACACCCCGGCAAGATAACTACGAGCCGGTTAGTGTCACGTTACTACATATAGCTACGAATAACACGGTTTATTAGATCTTTCGTGCGAGCATACCGTATATACCGTAATAGCCGTAGTATTAACGAACCTTAATATAGACTACTTGCTCTACTACTAGTCCTATTCGACACGTAGGACGACATTGCCTTAGACTTCGTTATCGAACTACTAAGGGCCAAGTGTATAGCAGATAGTCAGTACTATAAGAACGTACTTATAGTTATAGACCGTTTAGGTAAGGAGCGGCATTATATTCTAGTGTTAGAAATGACAGCGGAGTATATCGTATACATCTACGTAAAGTACATCTTCTCCCGATATAGTCTACTAAAGACAATTACGTCGGATCGTAGTCCTTAATAGGTATTAGCCTTCTAGGGACGCCTCTACGAGTTACTACAAATCAAGCGCAAGATCTTAACCGGCTATTACCCTAAGACTGATAGTCAAAGCGAGAATACTAATAAGATAATAGAACAGTACCTACGTACGTTCACTAGTTACGCTTAGGATAACTAGCCAGATTGGCTCCTACTTATAGAGTTTACTACAAACGACTACGTCTCCGAAACGACTAGCGTAAGTCCTTTTATAGCGAACATTAGTAAGAACCTACGTTATATAGATACTAAACTCAATCTCCCTATATAACTACTTCCGTATAAATAGCGATTAGACGTAGAGTCTATAAATGTATTCGTACAACGTATAACAGACCTTAGGTATAAGCTACGAGACTCTATAGCAATGGCATAAGCATCGTAAGCTGACTATACTAATAAGCATAGAACGATTGTACTACGGTACGAAGTCGGAGACCTAGTACACCTTAGTATACGTAACTAGCGCACTAAGCGCCTATTAAAGAAGCTTAATTACCGCTATACTAGACTATACGTAGTTACTAAGGTGCTGCTACACGACACGTACCGTCTAGACCTCCCTTAATCCCTAAGCAACCTCTATAACGGCTTTTACGCCAACTTGCTAATGCCTATATACGCACTAATACTAGGACAAGTGTAGCTACCTCCGGCCCCGATCGAGGTAGAAGATAACAACGGAGACATAAACACGTATTAGCTTCTAGATACAGTACTTAACGTGAAGAGCACATTGCCGCTAGGCCTAGCGCTACGCGGTAGGAGGAAGGAACGAAGGTATAAATACCTTATATAATAGGTAGGTCATAGCGAGCCTACCTAGGAGCCCGCTAAGGAGTTAAGGGATACTACTACCGCCTCTATCGCGGACTTCCACTACAACTACCCTACGAAGGATAGGCTAGCTAACTTCACGCCGCTACTAGGGTGGATTCCTAATAAGGATACACCCGAAGACGTTATGATCGGCGAAGTAATAAACGCTTTAGCCGTAAACGCTTCGTTAATAGTTACGCCTAACCCGGTAACTATAGGTAGGCTACGTAAGTTATTCGCGTAGGTGCCTATAGCTCTTCCGGCAGTTACGTATTACGAACCTAGCACTAGTACTTATAATAGCCCGTAGGCGGCTACTTTAAGAAAGATGACCGTTAGTAGGTAAGTACCGGATATACGTTAATACGGTATAGAGGATAATATAGAGGATGACGCCGCGTTTATAGCGGCTATACTACGAGCTTAAGGGACTAAGCGCGATTTTGAAGGGGGGGTAGTGTCACGGCCCTAGGCCTAGCGAATGTCTAGCTAGTACGTGGGTCACGTGACCGCGCGTACTAGCGTAGCACCTCGGCTTATATATAGCCTCGGCGCACCTCGCGCTCCTCTTTCCTACGTACCTAGCTACTTTGTATTAACACGATTATAAACTGTTATAATAGGTAGGCGTTAAAGATCGCTACGACTACTAGGGCTAGTCGATCTCTATACTTCTTTAGTAGTTCGTTTAGGATCCTATCCGGCCCCGGGGCTTTCTTCGCCGGTAACTTCCTAAGTATAGCGGTAATATCTCCCTCGGATATATTCTATTAGACCGCTATACTAGGGGCTAGGGGAGTAGAGCTATTAATATCGCTTAGATTAGCCTCGACTAGGGGCGGGAAGAACTTACTAGCTAGTAGACGCGCCTTAGCCTCGGGGTCGCTAACCGGGCTACTAGGCGATTATAGCGCTAGGATAGAGAAGGAGGGGCCCTATATAGGGTCCTATCGGGCCTATTTCGCTAGCTTCTATATCCTCTCTAGCTTACCGGCGGCTTCTTCGGGAGCCTTCGACTACGTGTTATACCCGCGGCTACTCTATATCCTAAGGTCGAAAGGACTCCCTAAGTAGCTTATTAACTTCGTACGGTCCTACCTCTAAGACTATAGCACGTCGATCCTAGTCGGCTAGTATAAAAGCCTATTTTAAGTAGTCTATACTAGAATCCCGTAAGGCTTTACGCTAGTACCTATTCTATTCCTCTTCTTTATAGCGACCCTACTCCTAGCCCTAGAATCCTAGAATACCGCTACGAGCGGCTTTGTAGACGATACGAATATCCTAGCGTATTCTTCCTCGACTAAGGAGAACTATAGGCTACTAGAAGAGAAGTACAAGATCTACGAGGACTAGGCTAGGAGGCACGGGGCTCGGTTTGCCCTAGAAAAGTACAATCTAATATACTTTACGCGCCGGCCACGGTTCTATAATATGTAAGCTTCTATCTAGATATAGGGGTATATAACTAACCCGGTAGATTAGCTTAGGATCCTCGGACTATAGGTAGACCCGGCGCTACGGTAGAGGAAGTACGTATAGGTAATATTACGGAAAGCTAAACAGAATATAGCATTATACTAGAGGCTTACTACGTCTATATAGGGCGCGGACTTCCGGTAGTTACGACTCCTATATACGGCTATTATACGGCTAGTCCTTACCTATAGTAGCTAAGTATAGTCCTTAGGCGAGAGGGCCTACCTATCGAAGGGACTCGTCGCGCCGCTAGCGAAGATCTAAAACTAATGCCTAAGGAAGGTTACCGGGGTATATAAGTCGATACTAATAAGGATACTTAAGTACGAGACCGCTATACCGCCGATCGACCTATACGTCTAGGGACTACGGACCTCCTACTTAGGCAAGTCGGTATAGTACCTAGTATAGAAGGTTATCGCTAGTATAGTCGTAAGGGCCCGCGAATTAGTACTAGCGTATAGGGGCATTCGACCCGGAAACGAGCCGAACTACCGGGTAAGGGACGAATAGCTAGTAATATAATAGGAAGGTAAGAAATCGTTTATAGAGCAACTATAGAAAGAGAGGTAGAACAACTAGGTTATAGGGCATAGTGGACGCCCTTAGCTAGCGGGACAACCTAAGGAATAGTTAGCTACAAAATCCGCGGTCAAGCACCCCCCGAAGCTTATCTACTACCGCCTTACGAGGGTATAGAGTAGTATAGCAACCTAACTACGACGCGAACATATCGGCCTCTAGGGGTACCTATTATAGAGGAAGGTTCTAGGATATACGAATACTAGCTACCCCTACGGCTATCGCTCCTAGAACGTACGGTACGTACTCCTCGTCTGTCCGAGGTGGTCGCTAGGAAGGGGGGAGTGGATAGTAAAGGCGAGGAACCGGACGATTAGGGCACTTCTTAATAACGCTAAGGACCTACGGCGTATTACGAACTAGATACTAGAGAAGGGCTAGCTAGAACAGTACCGCCTAGTAGGAGCAGTATAGGAAGAGAGGATACGACGTAGCGCGACGAGACCGGCTAGGAGCGGGGGCTAACGGGGTAGTGACATAGACTACGTACGTTCAGAGGGAAAGCTAATCTAGATAAGGAGAAGTTAGGGGCGGGAAGGGTTTTTACCTATTCGGGTTTCCCTTTATATATAACAATAGATATATACCTATATAGGCCGGATAGGGTCCTAGAATAGGGGAATAACAAATCTATCTATCTATTATTATAGCTATACGTTAGCGATCCTCTACTAGAGATCGGATTTTAGTTTAAGTATATATATCGTTATAGGCCGGCTATTATATACTTCTAAATATAGTTCTTCTTTATATAACTCCGTTTGCTCCCGTTTCTCTAGTAGCGTAGGTTCGTCTAACGGCTCTATACTTCCTTCGATAGGTTGCTCGTTACTAGGTATCTCTTCGACTAGGACTCTATTATCTAGTTCCGAGTCGACATTACTACGTACCTCGGCGTCGTTTAGTTTGAGTAACGGCTATATTACGTCTCGCTAGGCGGGGCGGGTTAATCGCCGGGGGGTAGTAATATCGCTAGTATAGTAGTCTTCTTATTTATCGTCCGAGTCGTAAATTAATAGTACTTAATAGTTTATTAGTAGGTCGTCCTATACTTATATAGCGAACTAAGTAACGATGTCTAGGTTATAGGGTTTTAGAATAGTCTATTATTAATACTACGTTCTAGTATCGTCTACCCCCGCCGGTATGTCCTAAGAGCGACGGGTAAGACTATCTAGTTTCGTTTCCTAGGCGCCCGGGTAATAGGTAATCTTAAAGTTAAACTAGGACAGGAACTTAGCCTAGCGTACCTAGCGCCGGTTAAGCTACTTAGTAGTTATAAAGTACTTAAGATTACGGTGATCGGTAAGTACCCGAACTAGTTTATTATCTATAGCGCCGATAAGTTCCGGTTACTATTCCTCGAACGCCTTAACGATAGCTAGTAGCTCTTTATCGTAAATGTCGTAGTTATATTCTTACGGACTAAGCTTCTTCGAGTAGAATACTACGGGTCTAAGGACGCCGTTAATTATCTATAATAGTACCCCTATATTAACCTAGTCGCTAGAGTCTATTTCTACCTAAATCTGCTCGCCTAGTTAATAATAGGCTAGTATACCTACTTAGCTAAAGCGCTACTTAAGTTCCTTAAAGGCTATATCGTACTATTAGGTCTATACGAAGGGTAGTTTCTTAACTACCTTACCGTCGACTTTACTCTTTTTACCTATCTTCGTAAGGTCTATAAGGTACGCGGTTACTTTAGAGAAGGCGTAGATAAACTTCCTATAGAATCTAGTAAAGCTAAGGAACGTAAGAACGTCCTAAACGTTACGAGGCACCTCCTAGTTTATAATAGCTTTAATCTTTATAGGGTCTATCTTAACGCCCTCCGTTATAATAATAAGGCCTAGGTATTTGATCTATTTGACGTGGAATTTATACTTGTCGATGTCTACTAGTAACCCTATATCCCGTAGTCTATATAGAACCTTTCGTACGTAAGCTCTATAATTATCTAAGGGGCCGTCCGTATAAATTAGGACGTTATCGAGGTATACTATAGTAAAGTCGTCTAGGAATTCTCGGAGGATGTTGTTAATCTTACGCTACTAACTACTAGGGCTATTATAGAGGCCGAACGGAAGGACCTTAAACTAGTATAATCTATACCTAGTAATAAAGGCGGTTATCTATTCGCCCCCTTATAGATACGTATATTATTAAATACGGCGACGATGTTAAGCTTAGTAAACTACTTGGCCTTAGAAACTCTCTTAAGTGTCTCCCTTAATAGAGGTATTAGGTATCGGTCCTTAACTATAATAGTATTTAGGGCGCGGTAGTCGACGTAGACGCGGAGCCCGCCTCCTAGCTTTTTAATAATTAACACGGGAGACAATATGTCTAATTTAGATAGTTCGACCGTACCGTTAGCTATACTATTATTAATGAATTTCTTAACGACTACTAGCTAATATAGGTTTATACTAAAGGCCTTCTTATAGGGTCGCTACGCTTCTAATCCTAGTTTTAAGTTGATTATATAGTCGGACGGGCTGTACTTAGGCAGCTTAAACTCGCTCTTATACCTAAAGGCGTCGGCTAGGTCGTAATGCTTAGGCGGTAGCTTGGCCTTCGGGTCCTATACCTTATTCCTATTTATAAAGATTTCTAAATTATCTAGCGATATAGCAAAGGTAGAGGTGTACTCCTCGTCGTTAAAATCCTCCGGCTATAGTACGAAGAGCTTATCGGCGTCTAGCTAGTCTTATCGCTTCTAGGCTTACTTTGCTATACGATAATAGGCGTCCGCGCTAATAAAACAGATATCGGGTTCTAGCTCGGGTAGTACTAGTTTCGGCGCCTCGGGCTTACTACCTTCTATTATAACCGTATAAGGTATACCGTTCTAGTAATAATGTTAGTAGTAGATAGGCTTATCGAAGCTAAGTGTCTTATGTTTAAAGCTATACAAAGGGTCGTGTTCTTCGAGCTAGGAGATACCTAGTACTAGGTCGTACTTATCGAGGTTAGTAACGTAGTATAGCTCTTAACTAGTATAGCTACCGATAGTAACGTCTATTAGTGCTACTTCGAGTAGTCGTATAGCCGCTCCGTTAGCTATACGTAGGCGTCTTAGCCTTTCTAGCTTAAAGGTAGGGACTTTGTTTACGTAAACGAATCTTAGGTTAATAAACTTAGAGGAGGCGCTAGTATTAGAGAGGGTGAGTACGTTTGCTTTTCTACCTAATATACTAGTTATAGTACTAGTATATACTATATACTTTCTGTACGCTAGTTATATATATATAGGCGTATAGGTGTTACCCTTAGCTATTACTATATATAGGTATTCTTCCTCTTAGGTATATATCTCGTAGTCTTATTCTTCGTGTTTATAATTCGTAGATTCGTATATTACTCCTTTAGCGCGACGGTACTAAGGAGCTAGGCATTTCCCTAAACGGGTAGTACTTCGATCTAGAGGGCTAGCGCGTCGATTATAGCGTTAAGAGCGATAGGTATCTCGCGGTTAACGTCGCCGGTACGCTACTTACCGCGGGAGTTATATAGAATATATACGGGGTCGAGGCCGGTATATCTAGGTTTATAATAGCGGAAGTAGCGGCCTTACTAGCGTAGCCGGTCCTAGAGTTCGTCGGTAAGTTTAGGTAGTATAGTATAATACTAGGGGATAAGGCGTACGGCCGGGCTAGCGTTCTAGGTATACGTAGAGACCGTAAGCGTATTATTTATAGTAGGCGGCGCGGCTCGTAGTACTATACTAGCGCGCTATTATCTAAAGCCCTATTAGCCTTATCCTTAACTACTACGACGCCCGTTACCGCCTTACTAGGTATCCTTATCCTTGTCCCTCTTACTATATATACTCTTTACGGTATTATATACCTCTTCCTTATCTTTAGCGATACAAATAGACTAGCTAACGGGGTCTATAAGCTAGTAGTCCTCTATCTTCTTTATCTAGAACTCGTTTAGGCTAATCTATAGCTCGTACGACACTATAGGCTTACCGGCCTTAGCGCTAAGGCGGCGGTATTCGACGATATATTTACTAAACTCCTAGCCGTACTTCTACTTTAGCTAGTATAGGTCGCGTCTAGCCTTAAGCTTAATATCTCGAGGATTCTTACCGAAGTTATCGTCTTACTCGTCCTATATATCCTCGAGGCTTACCTATTCGTCGTTCTCGATAGCCGAACGGATAATATCTCTAGGGGTACCGAGAGTATAACGCTTAACGTAGTTAAAGATATTAAGGCAAGGTGTTTATATAGTATATCGTACCGCGATAGAGTCCTTATAGCTCTCTTTCTAGTCGATATAGGAGAGCTCGCCTAAGTTGTCGAACTCTTTAGGATAGGGGAAACGTTAGTCGGTTTAGGCGGCGAATATTATAGTATTATTAGTACGGGCTACTAAGCGTACGAGAGAACCGGCGTAGGTAGTACGGTTATAGGTACGGGCCCGATAGCCGCTACCTACTAGAGTCTAAGAACGACGGGTACCGGCTTATAGGAATCCCTCTAGACTAGTAGTCTACTATTCCTACTACTACGGCTATTACTAGAGTCGTAACTACTTAGGGAAAGTGAGCGGGCGGTCTCGCTCGCTTAGTAAGGCGGTAAGCCGGGCTTATATCTTAAGTTACGAGATCTTAGTATCCTACTATATAATCTTAGCGGTCGACGACGAGAATCACCTGTACGTGGTGTCGGCTACGAACCTCTCGTCTAGCTACGAGAGAGCCAAGTATTCTCACGCTGGAGCGTCGTGGGCGCGACGGGCGCGCAACGTAGGCGAAGCCGCGGCGAACAGAGGACTACCAGCAAAACGGGTATGAAAACCATCCGACGAGCGTGTACTCGTGTCGGGAGCGAGTCCCTCTTCTTTCTACGTGTAAGAAGGGCGCGGAACCGTGGCCTATACGCTCGACAGGACACCTCTGGTATGAGTGCAGAATTTTCACCTCCGGAGACCGCAAACCGAGCGGGCTGAGCGACGAACATTGGACGAGCGGACTACAGAACAACAACTGAGCGGACTATGCAACGGCGTCGAGCGGACTACGAAACAATCTGGTGTTTGCCAGCGGGCAATGCGGTGGGTAGGTGGACACGCGACGAAGCCTGTAAGGGCCTGTTGAACACCCGGTATGGGAACGAGGGTTTTGCCTGAGGCACTGCCTGTCCCGCTACACAACGCACCTAGTCTGACATGGTAGATTGCGACGAGGAAAAGACGATAGCCTGAGCAAGGAAAAGACGGCTGTTAGGACGGGGAAAAGACGTACAATGCAAGTGGATTAGTTCTGTGATCGGGGAGGATCGAGGGCAGGGTGATAAGGAACTTCATATTGGTTAGTAGGTGGAAACGCAAGGAGTACGCTGCCCGGCGTGGTGTGTGCCCCGAGCAAACCTGCGAGGCATGGACGGCCGCTTTCTAGAGATAGGCTGCGGTAACGCGAAGGGCGTCAAAACCTGGGGCGTGGTGTACACTGGCAGCGACGGCTGACACTGTCTATACAGCCCGAGAGGACGGATGCGCATGTCGGTCAATAGAGAGCACTAAAGGGCTTAGGCCTATGGAGGTGGATATTGGCTTAAGGAGCAAACAGGGAGGGAGGGCGTAGAGGGAAGCTTTTGCTCCGGGCTAACCTCTCGAAACGAGGCTACACGGTGGTGCTAGATGAGTGGGAAAGCGCGGTTAAGACTTGTCACCTTATCTCGTAGCTAGCTTGCTAAATACGATTCCTTCCTTGCTCAGCATCGGGGTTCGTAGACGATACAAACATCCTAGCCTGGTCAGACTCGACAGAAGAGAACTGTCGCCTCCTTGAAGATAGGCACAAGAAATGCGAGGAGTGGGCAAAGAAGCATGGTGCCCGGTTCGCCCCTGAAAAGTACCAACTTATACACTTCAGTAAAGCGAGAACACACCATAATATGAAGGCGGCGGTAAGAATCCAAGGCTACGAGACCAAGCCATCAGCGGAGCTACGAGTACTAGGGATCTGGCTCGACCCGAAGCTAAGCTGGAATGTACAGATTAAGAAAGCCCAGAGTCGAGCGCAAGTCAATGAAGCCTCGATAAAGAGGCTTACGGCATCTACATGGGGAGCAACATTCGACAAGGCAAGAGTAATGTATAAGGCGATCGTCAGACCAGCTATGTTGTACGGGGCACAGATTTGGGGAACAGGAGGCGCAGGCAAGCCGATCCCGAAACGGATAGAGCAACCCCTAAACAGGACACAGGCAGGCAACCTACGTAGGGTACTAGGCGCATACAAGACAACGTCAACAAGCACGGTAGAAATGGAGACAGGAATACCACCAATCGGCCAGTACATCCGGGGAATGAGAATTCAATACGCGGCAAAGACGACAGGTTACCTAGCACAAACCACGATCCAGGAGGCAAAGAATAAGATAGAAAGCCGCTACCGGAGAGGAGCAGGATATAGGACAAGCCAAAAAGAGGATGACCTTACGACCTTTACGGCCGTACAGGCAAGCACCGAATGGCTAGCACGAAAGGAGGAGGAGCGTAGGACTCGCCAGGCCGGCGGGAGCAAGGCTAAGACCCAAAACCTAGCGGAACAGATAGCGAGCTGCCTATGGGAGCAGGACTGGAAAAGGAAGCCCCCTAAGACAACAGGCCCGATAGCGCTCCGAGCCTTCCAGAGACACAATTACCAGCTATATAGGGACCTGACAAGGGCCGAAGCAAGCATAGCGATCCAAATCAGGTCCGAACACATTGGATTAAGGGCCTACCTGTTCAGAAGACGCGCACTAGACATCTATAGCCCGGCCTGCCAGTGTGGCTACCCATCGCAAAACCCAGAACATATGCTACTACGATGCCCGCAGTGGGCGAGAGGCAGGGGAAATTGGAGGCACCAAGCGGGAAGGAGAGACTACAAGTCAATTATTAGGGACAAAGGCAACATTCGCCGAATCTCTCGGTGGATACTACAGCAGGGATACCTCCAGCAGTTTAGCCTCGCGAGCGAGACGGAGGAGTGGATAGACAAGAGGCGGAAGCGAGGGGGGTTGCAGATAGGGTAGTCATCAGGGCAGGCCCATGACACTAGCGTACCCCTAACAAGGGAAATTTAAGACGACAACGAGGAGGAAAAGACAGGCGGGAAGGAGGAGGGGTTTTCACCAACACGGTTTCCCCTCTATATATACAAAAACAAGATAGCATAGCTACATAGGCCAAAGGGCACTACAACAGCTTAATGAAATATCTATCTATCTATATAATCTTAGCCTTAAGTTAGTCGACTTCGTCCTCTACTTACTCGAGATAGCTATTAGTAGTATTAATACGGCCTACTAGCTCATCGGTAATCTTCTTATAGTATTCCTTAGTTACGGCGTCGTCTAAGACTATTTATAGTATCTAGATACGGGCCTTAGTATCTTCCTAGGATATCTAATATATTATAGTATCGGCTTATATCTTATCTCGCTCGGTTACTATATCCTATTAGTCTTCGAAGACGACATTATATTCTTCCTAGAGTCTCGCGAGTTTAGTATCGACTTGATCGCGTTCCTCGAGATAGCGTCGTACCTAGGCTCGGGAGTAGTCGAGTATAACCTTCTAGTAGGCGTACCTATCTATAGTACTCTTATCTTTAAGATATATAGTGTTAGGCCGTAAGGTAACTACCCTCTTAAATACTTCGGTATCGGCGATCTTATAGTTTATTAGATTGTACTCGAAGTCTATATTATCGAAGTCGATCTAGTCTATACGAGGAGGCGCTATACTATTAATAAACTATATAAAGTCGATATCTTTACTATCGTCCTCGTAAGACGAGAGACGAGTATCTTTAATATCTAGTCGTACTAGCTTCTTACCCTCTACCCTACTACCCTCGTATTGTATTAAAGACTAAGGCGTATTATTAGTTATAGGAATTTATGAATTAGGTATATAAAGATAAGAGAGAGTAGACCTGTCTATTCTATTTCCTTACTTATACTATATCCTACTTATACGGTCCGGATATATACTATCGCTAAGGATCGAGTTAAGCTAGTTCTAAAGTTCTAGGTTCTAAGGGTCTCCGGTTAGTAACTCGGCTAAGATAGAGGGTATACGATAAAGGTGTTACTATCGCTAAGTAGCGGCGGTAGGTCGTATACTTAAAGGTCGTAGGGAAGGGCGTCGAGAGGCCTCGTCGGCGTTCTCTATTATTACGAATTGATTATACGGTCTAGTACTATCGTACTATATCGGGCGGTCTTAGTATCGTACGTAGAGGTTAGCTCTCTACTCGTAGGTAGGCGTAACTAACTATTACGGGCGAGAGTAGTACCGTACCGGCGTATATTTACTTAAACCTATAGGTACGTACCTAGACCCCGCGCCCGCTAACTAATCCGACTAGCGGCTTAGCGCCCGTATAAAACTCTCGCGCCCTCCGCGCCTCTCTTAGATAGAATATCTATTCGACTTGTACCTTACCCGACTACGTACTTATACCTACTTATAATACTTCGAATAGATTATTACTAACGTATAGAGAGACACGAGAAGCTATATTCGGGAGATTATAGAGAAACCGTAATAGATAGATTTGTTATTCCCCTATTCTAGGACCCTATCCGGCCTATATAGGTATATATCTATTATTATATATAAAGGGAAACCCGAATAGGTAAAAACCCTTCCCGCCCCCGACTACTCCTTATCTATATTAGCTTTCTCTCTAAACGTACGTAGTCTATATTACTACCCCGTTAGCCCCCGCTCCTAGCCGGTCTCGTCGCGCTACGTCGTATCCTCTCTTCCTATATAGGTATATATCTATTATTATATATAAAGGGAAACCCGAATAGGTAAAAACCCTTCCCGCCCCCGACTACTCCTTATCTATATTAGCTTTCTCTCTAAACGTACGTAGTCTATATTACTACCCCGTTAGCCCCCGCTCCTAGCCGGTCTCGTCGCGCTACGTCGTATCCTCTCTTCCTATACTGCTCCTACTAGGCGGTACTATTCTAGCTAGCCCTTCTCTAGTATCTAGTTCGTAATACGCCGTAGGTCCTTAATATTATTAAGAAGTGCCCTAATCGTCCGGTTCCTCGCCTTTACTATCTACTCCCCCCTTCCTAGCGACTACCTCGGATAGACGAGGAGTACGTACCGTACGTTCTAGGAGCGATAGCCGTAGGGGTAGCTAGTATTCGTATATCCTAGAACCTTCCTCTATAATAGGTACCCCTAGAGGCCGATATGTTCGCTTCGTAGTTAGGTTACTATACTACTCTATACCCTCGTAAGGCGGTAGTAGATAAGCTTTAGGGGGTGCTTAACTGCGGATTTTATAGCTAACTATTCCTTAGGTTGTCCCGCTAGCTAAGGGCGTCTACTATACCCTACACCCTAGTTGTTCTACCTCTCTTTCTATAGTTGCTCTATAAACAACTTCTTACCTTCCTACCGTATTACTAGCTATTCGTTCCTTACCCGGTAGTTCGGCTCGTTTCCGGGTCGAATACCCTTATACGCTAGTACTAATTCGCGGGCCCTTACGACTATACTAGCGATGACCTTCTATACTAGGTACTATACCGACTTGCCTAAGTAGGAGGTCCGTAGTCCCTAGACGTATAGGTCGATCGGCGGTATAGCGGTCTCGTACTTAAGTATCCTTATTAGTATCGACTTATATACCCCGGTAACCTTCCTTAGGCATTAGTTTTAGATCTTCGCTAGCGGCGCGACGAGTCCCTTCGATAGGTAGGCCCTCTCGCCTAAGGACTATACTTAGCTACTATAGGTAAGGACTAGCCGTATAATAGCCGTATATAGGAGTCGTAACTACCGGAAGTCCGCGCCCTATATAGACGTAGTAAGCCTCTAGTATAATGCTATATTCTGTTTAGCTTTCCGTAATATTACCTATACGTACTTCCTCTACCGTAGCGCCGGGTCTACCTATAGTCCGAGGATCCTAAGCTAATCTACCGGGTTAGTTATATACCCCTATATCTAGATAGAAGCTTATATATTATAGAACCGTAGCCGGCGCGTAAAGTGTATTAGATTGTACTTTTCTAGGGCAAACTGAGCCCCGTACCTCCTAGCCTAGTCTTCGTAGATCTTGTGCTTCTCTTCTAGTAGCCTATAGTTCTCCTTAGTCGAGGAAGACTACGCTAGGATATTTGTGTCGTCTACGAAGCCGCTCGTAGCGGTGTTCTAGGATTCTAGGGCTAGGAGTAGCGTCGCTATAAAGAAGAGGAATAGAATAGGTACTAGCGTTAAGCCTTACGGGATTCTAGTATAGACTACTTAAGATAGGCTTCTATACTAGCCGACTAGGATCGACGTACTACGGTTTTAGAGGTAGGACCGTACGAAGTTAATAAGCTACTTAGGGAGTCCTTTCGACCTTAGGATATAGAGTAGCCGCGGATATAACACGTAGTCGAAGGCTCCCGATATATCTAGACTAAGTAAGAATACTACCTTGTCCCTATTTCTATACTAGATAGCCTTTACCTAAGAGGTAATAAGTTCTATCGCGGATAGCGTCGATCGCTATAGGCGTGTACCTATCTAGGTATCCGGGAGTAGGGAGTACTCCTCTATCGCCTCGGAGAGTCTCGTTTTAACTAGCTTCTTAAGCGCCTTCCTAAGAGTATTAAGGAGCGTAATTAGGCGGTACGACTTTACCTACGTATAGTCTTCCTTTTACGGCTTACGTAGGACTACTATCGTCGATTGTTTAAATGCTATCGGGTAGTATCCGGTCTATAGGCAGGCGTCAAAGATCGCTATAACTACTAGGGCTAGTTGATCTCTACACTTCTTTAGTAGCTCGTTTAGGATCCTATCCGGCCCCGGGGCTTTCTTCGCCGGCAACTTCCTTAGTATAGCGGCAACTTCTCCCTCGGACACCTCCTATCGGACCGCGATACTAGGGGCTAGGGGAGTAGAGCTGTTTATGTCGCTTAGATTAGCCTCGACTAGGGGCGGGAAGAACTTCCTAGCTAGTAGACGCGCCTTAGCCTCGGGGTCGCTAACCGGGCTACTAGGCGATTATAGCGCTAGGATAGAGAAGGAGGGGCCCTATATAGGGTCCTGTCGGGCCTATTTCGCTAGCTTCTATATCCTCGCTAGCTTGCCGGCGATTTCTTCTACTATAGCCCTCTAGCCGACTACTTTCTCCCTTCGTATTATAGCTTTCTTCTATTAGTATACCTCCCTATATACGTTCTAGGCCTCCTCGCTATAGCTGCTCGTCTATACCCGGCGGGCTCTCCTTACTTCTCTTACTACTATAGTACACTTCGGCGTCTAGTATAGTTTAGACTATATCGTTAGTTAGGTAAGCGGAACGTAAAGTAAGGTCGCTTTTCTTATTTCGTCTATTAACCCTTAGACTACCTCGTCTATCTCGTCTTTACTAATGTATTGCTACTACGCAATCTAGACTAGCCTCTCGGAGTCATCGAGGTACGCCTAGATGTTAGCCTAGTAGGCCTTTCCCTAGTTTAGCTTAGGGGTTCTCGCTAGTATACGTTATATCTATATCGTAATAGAGGTCCTAACTAGTATATAGTCTAATGACGCCTCGAGTATATATTCGATCCTATAGTAGGTTACCGTATAGTAGTAGCTATCTAAGATCTAGGAGAGGTCGATCGTGCCTTAGAGTCCCCCTCTCTTCTAGGTATCTAGGTCCTTCGGGGTATTAAGGGCAATTACGTTGCTCGCTATCAAGTCGAGTACTTCGTCGGCTATAGGGTACGGCTATATAAGGCTTTCCTAGGAAGGGTAGTATACGTTAAAGTCTCCTACTACGATATAGTAACCTTGTCTCTTAAGCGTACTATCTAGGTGTCTATAGACCCCTAGGTCGCGGCTAGACCTCGAGGCTAGCGGTTGTATATATAGGTTATATATCTAGGTACTACCTACGTAGAGGGAGGTAATATCGCCCCGGCCTTCTTCGTCTACGTAGCCACTACCTCCTAGTCGGATTCTAGTATATCCTTACTAATATAGAAGTACGTACGGGGTCTACTACCGCCTCGTAGGTATATCGTATAGCCTAGTAACTTGTAGCTCGTTAGTCTCTTATAGTACGGGTTAATCTATAGCTCCTAGATTACTAGGACGTAGTAGACGTACGGGTCCGCCTCGTATAGGAAATAGTTCTAGACTATGTCCTTACTATAGTTAACGTTATACTAGATAATACTAAGCGTATCGAGGCTAGTTATCGGTATCGACAATCATTTCCTCTATAGCGTCCTATGTCCTACTACCTTATACGTCCTAGTCTACGCCTATCGGCTATATACTAAAGGGGAGCGGGGCCTAGTTAGATTCCCTCGCCGTAGCTAGTAGAGTACGTAGCCTCCCGTACGCCCTAGGTTACGTATCCTTTATATTATTCGCGGCCCTAGGGCGCTTATACCCGACCGCCGCTAGCTAGTTCCGGTATAGGCTAGCCTTACGGTCGCCGTAGAATCTTAGGGCGACGGTTCTGTTTATAATTACCTTGTTTTTCGCTAGTTTCCGCTATAGGCATTCCGCGCTATATAATAAGTAGTGCCCCGGACAGTTCGCGTACCGTCTCGTAGCCGATATATAGTCCCTAGATATATAGATAGATATTTCATTAAGCTGTTGTAGTGCCCTTTGGCCTATGCAGCTATGCTATCTTGTTTTTGTATATATAGAGGGGAAACCGTGTTGGTGAAAACCCCTCCTCCTTCCCGCCTGTCTTTTCCTCCTCGTTGTCGTCTTAAATTTCCCTTGTTAGGGGTACGCTAGTGTCATGGGCCTGCCCTGATGACTACCCTATCTGCAACCCCCCTCGCTTCCGCCTCTTGTCTATCCACTCCTCCGTCTCGCTCGCGAGGCTAAACTGCTGGAGGTATCCCTACTGTAGTATCTACCGAGAGATTCGGCGAATGTTGCCTTTGTCCCTAATAATTGACTTGTAGTCTCTCCTTCCCGCTTGGTGCCTCCAATTTCCCCTGCCTCTCGCCCACTGCGGGCATCGTAGTAGCATATGTTCTGGGTTTTGCGATGGGTAGCCACACTGGCAGGCTGGGCTATATATGTCTAGTGCGCGTCTTCTGAACAGGTAGGCCCTTAATCCAATGTGTTCGGACCTGATTTGGATCGCTATGCTTGCTTCGGCCCTTGTCAGGTCCCTATATAGCTGGTAATTGTGTCTCTGGAAGGCTCGGAGCGCTATCGGGCCTGTTGTCTTAGGGGGCTTCCTTTTCCAGTCCTGCTCCCATAGGCAGCTCGCTATCTGTTCCGCTAGGTTTTGGGTCTTAGCCTTGCTCCCGCCGGCCTGGCGAGTCCTACGCTCCTCCTCCTTTCGTGCTAGCCATTCGGTGCTTGTCTGTACGGCCGTAAAGGTCGTAAGGTCATCCTCTTTTTGGCTTGTCCTATATCCTGCCCCTCTCCGGTAGCGGCTTTCTATCTTATTCTTTGCCTCCTGGATCGTGGTTTGTGCTAGGTAACCTGTCGTCTTTGCCGCGTATTGAATTCTCATTCCCCGGATGTACTGGCCGATTGGTGGTATTCCTGTCTCCATTTCTACCGTGCTTATTGACGTTGTCTTGTATGCGCCTAGTACCCTACGTAGGTTGCCTGCCTATGTCCTGTTTAGGGGTTGCTCTATCCGTTTCGGGATCGGCTTGCCTGCGCCTCCTGTTCCCCAAATCTGTGCCCCGTACAACATAGCTGGTCTGACGATCGCCTTATACATTACTCTTGCCTTGTCGAATGTTGCTCCCTATATAGATGCCGTAAGCCTCTTTATCGAGGCTTCATTGACTTGCGCTCGACTCTGGGCTTTCTTAATCTGTACATTCCAGCTTAGCTTCGGGTCGAGCCAGATCCCTAGTACTCGTAGCTCCGCTGATGGCTTGGTCTCGTAGCCTTGGATTCTTACCGCCGCCTTCATATTATGGTGTGTTCTCGCTTTACTGAAGTGTATAAGTTGGTACTTTTCAGGGGCGAACCGGGCACCATGCTTCTTTGCCCACTCCTCGCATTTCTTGTGCCTATCTTCAAGGAGGCGACAGTTCTCTTCTGTCGAGTCTGACCAGGCTAGGATGTTTGTATCGTCTACGAACCCCGATGCTGAGGTTTGCGGAGAGGTGAGTAGGGGGATTAGATCCGACATAAATATTAGAAACAGGATAGGGGAGAGAGTAGATCCCTGAGGTATTCCAGTCTCTGCCTTCACCGGGTCGGACGTGTACCTTCCTAGGACTAGGTATGTCGTCCGTTCCTGGAGAAAGGAGAAGACGAACGACGTTGCCCACTAGGGGATGCCTTTCTGCTGTAGGATATGTATTAGCCTTTGGTGTGAGACGTTGTCGAAGGCCCCTGCGATGTCGAGGGATAGTAAGGACGCCGCTCGGTTCCTGCCGTAGTGCCAGAGGGTCTGGATTTGCTCCGTAATTAGCTCCATTGCTGTTAGTGTCGATCGCTGGCTTCTTCCCCCCATCTGTGTTGCTGGGAGTACGTGGTTGTCCTCGGCAAGCTGCGTAAGTCTCTGGTCCCTAGATATATAGTCTCCTATATAGTTCGAGTAGGCCTACTTGTTTATACACGTATAGGTTTAGTGTCTATCTATTAGTATTTAAAGTATTAGAGGACACGAAAGGATAAGGAGTGCTTTTCTACTGTCTTAAGGCTATATTACTAGATTAGGCCTTGTTCTATCGCTAGATCCGCCGCTTTCGCGTCTTATAGCTATACTATTAGCGCCGAGGCCTTCTTACCTTCTAGCCATTTCCTATAGAGCTAAGTCGCCTTCTAGATTAGAGAGTTAAGAGTGACCGGGTTGTCCTCTTAGAGAGTACGTAGGTGACCTTAGTTAGTTAGGTCGAACTCCTTAGGTATATCGTAGACTAGGATCGTAAATTACTTCGTTAAGACCTTCGCTAATACCGTAACCTTAAATACCTACTATAGCTATACCTCTAGGTGCCTCCTAGTAGTAGTAGAGCTAGTATAGATCTATAGAGTACCGTTAGACTATTAGTTTACTACGACTACCCCTAGTTACTTAATTCGTTAGGCGAGCTCCTTATTCGATAGCTTCGTAACTTCGGCCTAGTCTTCCTTTACTATAATACGGATCGTAACTATATTGTACGTTAGGCGGGGGCCTAGTCTCGATGCCGCGACCGATACCTAGCTATAGGGGTGTTAATTCCGGGTGGCCTTATTAATCGCCTAAGACGTCGTCCTTATTTCTTATTACCCTCGGTAATACGACAGTACTAGCGCCGTACGTAGCTAAGTAATTATTACCTATAGAGACCGGTATAGGAGCTAATCGTTAGTCTCTATACTTTTTACGTCCTCTATAAGTTGCTATTAGTTGTCTTAGGGGAGCTTCGCCTATAGAGCCGTAGGCGCCGGTAGTACTATAGCCTAGGCTACTATTACCTAGTAGTTACCTAATGTAGCTAGGCACCTCCGCGGCGTTTAGAGCTAAAGAAATAGGGTGAAGAGAACTTCAAGCTATCTAGATTAAATAAGGTAGAACTCCCTTAATTCTAGGGGCAGTGGCCTGCTTTATATATCGTTAGAATGGCCTTAATAACCGAGGACGTAATAGAAACCGTCCGAGGACGTAATAGAAACCGTCGATCCGTAGTAATAGTATAAATGAAATTCTCGCCTTCCGTCTCGAGAAACCGGAATAGTATACGAGGAAGTACTAAGATTAGGTATTGTACTCGCTAAGTCGTATCTTAAAGTAGATTATAGCTAATATAGTAATAATAGCGAGATAGACCGGTACCGGCGTACTAGGCGTAAGTATAGAGAATACTAATAGACGCGTTTATCGCGCGTCCCTTAATAGATTATCCTCCTTTACCCTACTACCTAATCCGCCCGATAACGATAGCGCGAACCCGGCGACGTAGACTTAAGGACGTAAAGAGGATTGTCAGGGCGAGAGCCTGGCCTGTGAGATGCAAGGGTGAAAGCGAGAATGCAGGTGCGAAGTGCAGATGCAAAAGGGTATGGTATGATTGCTACACAAAACAAAAGACGAAGAAAGCAAGAGAGGCCTGGGGAAGGCCAGATATTTATACGCGACCCTCGCGAGTGCGTGTCCCCGCATCAACAGGGCTAACCCGTGCGAAGCCGCGCTCAGCAGCTTTGCTCAAAACCTTATTCCAACCTGCCCTACGTTCCGAGTCTTCCACGTGCTTCTTCCAGGGTCCAGCGCAGTCGCGGGTGCTCGCGGGAGTGCCGTGAGTCACACAGTCACGAGCCGAAGTGAATCTGTCAAGGTTTGGTAGAGGGGTGAATTTGGAGGGCTGGGTCCCGTAGCGAATGTTGCGGGCATGTGATTCTTGGCGCTCACACACCAAGCTGGACTGTCACTTCTTGACGACTTCTGAGCACTCTGAGGCTCTTCTGTCCCCACCTTCTGTACACTCTGTGGGGAGACCATGACAGTAGCCCCCCCGAACAAAGCTGAGTTCCTACGAAGCCGTAGTAGTTCCACATATCGAGGATGTTCAGCTTCAGTACCAGGCCTAGGCCTGATGTCATGGTCGATACACCATTGGTAAGCCCCGTCGAAAAGCTCAGATTCGAAGAGCCTGCCGATGTTGACTTCTGGGCCGTCTGCGCGGGCGTGGTATTCTTCGATTGCTTGACGATTGAAGATGATATGTTGGATAGGTTCCCATGAGGTATCCCACTCAGGGCAACCTTGCCATTCGACTTCATACTTGATCGGCGGTAGTCCTTCAACGTCGTTGGGCTCTACGCGGATTCCCCGGATCTTGCGGACGGCATAGTCGTCAGAAGGTAGGTTAACAGGCTCGTCGACTTCTACTTCATCGGGAGGACCTGGCATGTCTTGGTTTTGGTTCGGGAATGGGTCCTCAGCCGACGGCCGAAGGCGTACGGGATGGAAGACGTCGTGGATCTTTATGTTCGCAGGAAGAGCTAGACGGTAGGCGTGTGAACTGATACGCTCGGTGATCTCAAAAGGACCTAGGTTCTTCCAGTTCAGCTTCTTGGAGGGGCGGTCTGTCTTGATGTTCTTGGAGTTGAGGTAGACCATATCGCCTACTTGGTAGTCGGGAGCTGGCTGGCGACGACGATTGGCTTGATCCTCGTAGATTGCTTGTGCGTACACCATCTCGTCGTGAACTTCTTCATGGATCTGTGAGAGCATAGTAGCGAACTCGTCTGCTGCTTGCTCGTTTGCGTCTTCGGTAGGCGGGAGAGGTTCTTCTGGTTCCATGCCTGTACGAGGGTGGTAACCTCTCGTAGTATAGAAGGGAGAGTAGCCAGTAGTCTCCGAGTCCCAGTTACGAGTAGCGAACTCCACCGCAGGGATATGCTGAGGCCAATCCTTCTGGTGGTAGTCGACGAAGCAACGAAGGACCTGCTCGAGGATAGCGTTCGTAATTTCGGTCTGGCCGTCGGTCTGTGGCTGAAAACTGGTCGAGAGGTTATGCTTGATGCCCAGGATAGCACACAGACGCTTCCAGAAGTGCGAGATGAACTGGGTGCCTCTGTCAGAGGTGATGCTATCCGGGAGGCCTTGAAAGCGCCAGACGAATTCGTAGAACAAGCGAGCAGTCTCCTTTGCGGTCATGCTCCAGCACGGGATCATGTACCGGTCCTTGGAGTGACGGTCCACGATCACTAGAAGGGCCTTTGCTTTCACGCCGCTGAAGGTCTTGCCGTGAGGAAGATCGGTGATAAAGTCCATAGTGATGTGCTTCCACGGACGATCAGGAGCCGGGAGAGGGTGCAAGAGACCGTGGGGACGGTGGCGGTTAGCTTTGGCTCTTCGGCAAGCAGCGCAGTTCAGCACGTAGCGGCGGACGTCCTTCCAGGAATGCGGCCACCAGTAATACCTAGCGAGGAGCTTGTGGGTCTTGGCTACGCCTGGGTGACCCCCAGAGGCGGAGTCGTGGATGATTTGAAGAATCTCAGCTCGGATATTAGAGCCTTCGGGCTGCGGTACGTAAAGCTTCTTACGGAAGTAGACGACACCTTCCTGGAGCTCGCACTCGGACAGCGAGAAGCCCGGGAATGTCCTCGCGCCAGATTCAAGGGCCTGAACTAACTCTTGGGCGTCTATGTCGGCATCGTACGCTGTTCGTACTCGTGCCATGATGCCTTCGGGCTGCTCCTCATTATCAAACCCCTCAAAGTCTGATTCGGATGAGCCGTCGGTCGTTACTGAGCCCTCTTCATCGTCGTTCAAGTCCTCAGCGTCCGAGGCGTATTCTTCAGGCTCGGATTCATCGTCACTCTCGTCAAGGTAGGCAGGAGCGAGCACGAGAGTAGCAAAGGAAGCGGCGAGCGTAGGCTGGCCATTCGATAGGTACTCTCGAAGCTCGGAAGAGAGGTTGTGCTCTTTGATGACTTGTTGCCCTGCGATTTGCCGGCCCCCTCTTCGATCAACTGGAGAGTCACCAGGGCGGCGGGTAAGGGCGTCGGCCATCGAGTTGGCCTTGCCGGGCGTGTACGAGATCACGAAGTTGAACCGGGAGAGGAATTCGCTCCAGCGGGCCTGGCGACGATTGAGCAGCTTGCTCTTCATAAAGTAGACGAGGTTCTTATGGTCGGAGCTTACTTGGACGGGCATAGCAGAGCCTTCGAGCTCGGGGCGCCACTCTTCGAAAGCTTTGACGATGGCGAGAAGCTCCTTGTCGTAGATCTCGTAGTTACACTCCGTGGCGGTCATCTTCTTGGAGAGGAAGGCGACAGGTAACCAGGGGGATTCAGGCGAGCGGCGTTGTAGCAGGACACCGCCCACCACGCCGTCGGATGCGTCGGTCTCTACACGGGTCTCCAGTTCGAAATCGAAGTGCCGTAGAAGCGGGTTCTCAACAAACTTCGCTTTGAGCAAGTCAAAAGCCTCCTGGCATTCGTCGGTCCAGGCGAACTTCTCACCCTTGCGCGTGAGCTTTGTCAAAGGGCGTACCACGCCCGAAAATGCGTGGATGAAGCGGCGGTAGAAGTTGGCAAAGCCTAGGAAACCCTGGACCTCTTTGACGTTCGTAGGAGCATCCCATTCGACGATAGCGTCGATCTTCTCTTGGTCCATCTTGATGCCGTCTGCGGTAATGATCAAACCAAGGAACTTGACTTCGGTCTTCTCAAACTCGCACTTGTCGATGTCGAGCTGCAAGCCGGCGTCTGCGAGCTTCTGAAGGACCTTACAGACGTGCTCGCGGTGCTCCTCCTTGGTCTCGCTGTAGACTAGGATGTCGTCGATGTAGGCAGTGCAGAACTGATCGAGGAACTCCTGAAGGATGTCGTTAATGAAGTTCTGGAAGGTACTAGGCCCGTTACAAACGCCGAAGGGCATAACGAGCGACTCGAACAGCCCGTAGCGAGTACGGAAGGCTGTGAGATACTCGTGTCCTTCTGCCATTCGTAACTTGTTGAACGCAGCGATGACATCGAGCTTGGTGAAGTACTTGGCCTTAGAGAGGCGCTCGAGCGTCTCCTGAATCAACGGTATTGGGTAGCGGTTCTTCTTTGTAACAGCGTTCAAGCCTCGGTAGTCTACGCAGAAGCGTAGACCACCGCCGGGCTTCTTGACGAACATGACGGGACTGCCAGCGCTGGAACGGCTCGCTCGAATGAACCCCTTCTTTAGGTTCTCTTCGAGGTATCTCTTGAGGACGATAAGCTCTTCTCGGGACATGGAATATAACGGTCCGAACGGTGTCTCTGCACCTTCTTCTAGCTCAATCTTGTGGTCGTGAGGGCGATGAGGAGGTAGCTCGTCTGCGGCTTTAGCATCGAATACGTGGAGGATGTGGTGTGCCCAAGGAGGGACCTTCGTAGCAGGGTCGGTAGGTGTACGCTTCTTGTCGAGCTTCTCGAGGGCGATGTCGATATCGCGGAGAGAGGCGGCGAAGACTTGAGCTTTGGGCTGCTTAGCAGCAGTGGTGAAGGCAGCGGCGTTCACCTGGAAGATCTTGGTATACTCAGGACCGCGCTGAGGCGGCGGAGAAGGCGGAGGTGCCGGAGGAACTTCTGGAGGGAAGCTGACAGTAAGGGAAGTCCAGTCGATGATAGGTCGGTGTCGTCTGAACCAGGGGAGGCCGAGGATAAACTTCTGATGCGGTAGGGACGTAAGGAAGCTGGTGATCGACATACGCTTGCCTCCGAGGGTGATTGACGTGTGTACAACATGAGTAATCTTACCAGTGGTAGTCTCCGTGCCGTCAAAGAGTTCAAGGGTGCGAGGGTACTTCAGTTCCTGGGGTTCGAGGTTGAGAGAGGTCGCGAGTTTATAGTCCATAAAAGACTCGCCTAGTGCGCCAGTGTCCATGAGAGTGAGATTGGAAGAAGAGAGTTTCTTTGAGCCGATATTTACATTCGTGACGAACGGTTTGCAAGCGTGGTCCTTGCCCGTCTCGTCGTACAGGTCTAGCTGTGCTGTATTGATCCTCAACTTCTTTCCTCTCTTCACTTTCGGTAAACGTTGTTCTTGGTCTTCATCGCGTCGATGAGGAAGACCTAGGCTTTTTCCTGCTCAGCGGGAGCAGCAGGAGCAGGCTCGATAGCGCCGACAGCGCCGCGAACCGGGTTGCGGGCGTTACGGGCAGCGAGCTGCGGACACTTGGCTGCGATGTGGCCTGGACCGCCGCAGTAGGTGCAGAGTCCGGCCTGGCGACGGCGAAGCTTCTCTTCGGGAGTGAGCTTACCGTTGACGAGGCCCTGGACTCGAGGGACGGCGGCACCAGCGCTGAGATCCATAGCGTCACCTACAGAGACGGGAGGGAGAGCCGTAGGAGCGGCGGCGCCTAGTGGAGCAGCGAAGTGGCTTCCGGGACCACGAGGCTGACGACCTTGAGAACGGGAAGCGAGGAGAGAGGCGGTGTGTTTCATGTTGGAGTCGAGGCGCTGGCAGGTCTCGACGAGCTCACGGAAGCTCATAGCACCGACGTCCTTGTCCTCGAGGGCTCGAAGAAGCTCTGCTGACAAACCACGGCGGAGAGTGCTCTTCTTGGTCTCTTCGTTGTAGCCGGTGAACCCGATGTCGCGGTTGAAGGCCGCGAGGTACTCGGCGAAGCTCTTGTTCTTCTGGAGGAGGTTGTGGATGGCGTTCTGGGCGGTGGCTCTACGGTCTGGATCACCAAAGGCAGCACGGAGGTCCTGCATCAAGGTGAGGACGTCCGGGCAGCCGATAGTCTGCGTGGCGTTGTCGATGTAGTGTTGTACCTGAGCCGCGGCGTCTCCCCGAAGGAGGGAGAAGACGTACGTGACTTTGTCCTTCTCTTGCGGAAAGTGGTCGGCATTAGCCAACAGCTTGATGGTGAGCTGTGTCTCAAATGCCTCAAACTTGCTCTTGTTGCCGTCGAACTCGTCTGGGTCGTTGACCTTCTTGGAGAAGTGCTGGCGGCGGTTGTCGTCGGCGTGCGGGGCGAGGTTCTGGAAGGTGTTCACAATACCTTGAAGGTATGTTGCTTGGTTGTTTGCTTGCTCGACCTGCTGGGCGGTCTCGCGGAAAGAGGAGACGGTGCGGTTGATGAGAGCGTAGGCGGTGTCGGGGTTGGCGTTTGCCCAGGCACCGAAGGCAGCGGCGTTCGAGAAGGGGATGTCAGTCCACTCACTGAAGTGGAATGGAGTGTCTTGGTTGTCGAGGTTGACACCTCCATCGGTGGCGTGGTCACCCATGAGGATGACTCGAGTGGTTGACGGTTTGTTGGTCTTTTGTGATGTCAGGGCGAGAGCCTGGCCTGTGAGATGCAAGGGTGAAAGCGAGAATGCAGGTGCGAAGTGCAGATGCAAAAGGGTATGGTATGATTGCTACACAAAACAAAAGACGAAGAAAGCAAGAGAGGCCTGGGGAAGGCCAGATATTTATACGCGACCCTCGCGAGTGCGTGTCCCCGCATCAACAGGGCTAACCCGTGCGAAGCCGCGCTCAGCAGCTTTGCTCAAAACCTTATTCCAACCTGCCCTACGTTCCGAGTCTTCCACGTGCTTCTTCCAGGGTCCAGCGCAGTCGCGGGTGCTCGCGGGAGTGCCGTGAGTCACACAGTCACGAGCCGAAGTGAATCTGTCAAGGTTTGGTAGAGGGGTGAATTTGGAGGGCTGGGTCCCGTAGCGAATGTTGCGGGCATGTGATTCTTGGCGCTCACACACCAAGCTGGACTGTCACTTCTTGACGACTTCTGAGCACTCTGAGGCTCTTCTGTCCCCACCTTCTGTACACTCTGTGGGGAGACCATGACAAGGATATCGTAAACAAGCTCCTCGACGAGAATAACTAGTACCGTAAGTAGTATAAGAAGGTATTTAACTAACTTAAGGCGATTAAGGAAGAGAAGGTCGAGATAAAGCTAAAGTTAGCTAACCTATATAGGGCGGAGTTTATTAAGGATAAGACAGAAGATAAGGGTACTAAGGTACTAAGGAAGAGGAGGGTTACTATTAATAACTTCTAGGAAGCCTTCGACTCGTTAAACGGGTTAAATATAGACAAGTTCAAGAAGACGGTTAATAACTATCCCTAGTAGATCTATAAGATCCTCTATAATATCGAGTCCGATTACCGACGTACGTATAAGCTTAATACTACGCTCGATATAGCTAACCGTATTAACCTCCGTAAGGCGTAAGATACTAAGGACTAGATAGACCGACTCGAGGATATAATTGACACGGAATAGGCGACTAGACAGTCCCTAGAAGAGGAGGTTACGCGACTAAAGGAGGAGATTGCTAAGCGCGATAATACTATCATTATCGACCTAGACGAGCTTACGAGGGCTAAAGATATAAAGAAGGTATATCGTACGTAGTATAGGGTAGCGGAGAGTAAGCTAGTAGAGACCGAGACTAAGCTCGTAGTAGCCGAGAAGCGTATTACTAAGCTTAAGAAGTAAGAGAAGGACCGTAGCCGGTCTAAGGAAAAGTAAGACCTACTACCTTAGCGAACCGAGTCTAAAGAGTTACTAGAGCGTCGGTAAAATAGAGGTAAGCCTAATAAGAAGAAGTCGGACCCGGATTTATCGGACTTATTAGACGACGAGGACGACGGTAAGAAGGGCCGTAAGAATAGCCGTAAGGACGGTAGTCGTAAGGGTAGGAAGAATCGCCCGAGTACCGACTTAGATAGTAACTCTATCTCCGTATATACGACTTACGACACCGATATAACTACTAGTATTAAGTCCTCTAACGAGCTAAAGGCCCCTACTAAGTTCGATCTAAAGAGCGACGATATTAAGTTCTAAGAGTAGTAGCGTACTACCGAAGCTAAGCTCTAAGCCTCTAAGTACCGTACCGTAAAGGACTCCCTTTAGAACGTCTAGAGCTAGTTAAAGAACGGTATATAGACCTATATCGACTTAAAGATCCCTAGTCTTACTAAGTCTATAGAAGGTATGACTACTTAGTACGCTTCTATAGATAAGATAATAGAAGATCTAGCCCGGCGCTACGGTACCCGTAATGCCTATACTAATGCTATAACTAAGCTTAATAGTCTATAGTAGGGTAATAAGGCGAAGTTTAGTAACTTCTACCTATCCTTCCGTAAGAACGCCGATATCGTTAACCTTAATAACGGCGCGAAGGAAAAGAAACTCGAGAAGGACTTCCTACTCCGTAAGTTAAACTCGCGCTACGACAACCGTATTATAAACGAGGACATAGTTAATATAACCCTTAAGCAAGTCGTATCTACGCTATATAACTACGAGGATAAGTTTAAGGCGTTCGACCTTAAGTACGGTAAGACCGGTAATAGTAATAAGACCTAAGGTAATAAGAAGACTACTAAGGGTAACGACGATAAGAAGAATACGGCTTCGGGTAGTAGCGGTAATAATACTAACCCGAACGCTAAGACTAAGTAGGCTAATCGACCTTAGGCATTTTAGTATATCTAACCTTTAGATACTACTCGCGCCTAGGAATATATTGATTAGAATCGGTACTTAAAGTACGAATAAGAAGGTTACCGCCGTGTCGATACCGATTAGTACTCCCTTCGAGATGTCGCCTACCGCCTATTTACGCTAGGCTATAACCTAAGTAATAACCGCCGTAACGGTAGTAATAGTAGTAACGCTAATAATACCGGCGGCGCGGGAAACGCCTAGTCTACTCCGTAAGCGTAATACGTAGTAGACCGTACGAGTTAGAGTTACGAGAAAACGAGAAAAAGTATAAATATAAATATAGGCCTCCTAGGAAAGGTAAGGTTTTAAGTATATCGGTATACTCCCTACTAGCTATAAACTACTCTATAGATAAATATAATCCGGTAATAGCTTCTTATCTAGTTATACTATATATAGTAAATAGAAAGATCCCTACTTAAACCCTTTATAATAATAGTACTAACTCTACGTACTTTAATATCGACTTTACGTATAAGAACAACCTTAATATAATATAGCTACCTAATCCGTTAGGGCTAATGTTAGTAGATAGCCGACCTACTAGTAACCTTATTACTTATAGAACAACGGTATAGATTTAGATCGGTAACTACGTAGAGACTAGGTCTAGCTACTACGTATTACTAGAATACGATATAGTCCTCGGCCGTCCCTAGTACTACGAGCATTAACCTACGTTCTACTATACGCTAGGAACTATAACCCTATTCTTACTATATTATCGATAGAACTATATACTCGGAACTAAACTAGTATACGTATAGTCTATTAACGATAAGGGTATTATACTAAGAAGCGTTCTTTAGACCAAGATACTAGTACTAGAGAGTTCGCGACCTTAAGCTCTATCTAATTACGTCTAACCCTACGTAGAGGATAAAGACAAACCTATAGTAGTATAGGAGACGTATACGACGAAGGTAGTAATACGATATACCGTCGATATCTACGATAAACCGAAACCGTCTTATTACGTCCGCTAGCTACTACCCGCCGATAGGGTTAAAACACTTAAGCGCCTAGCGCGTCGAATAAAGAAAGAACTGAAGGTCGAGACTGAGCCGGAGATCGATATCAAGCCTATTAATATAGAAGCACTTCGGCGTATAAGCCGGAGGAAGGGCTATAAAGTATATATAGATAGATAGATGATTCATTTACCCGTTGTGGTGCCCTCCGGCCCATGCGGGTTTATGTCTATATATGTTACTGCATAAGGTAGGAAACCTATTCCTAGGTAAAAACCTCCTCTCCTTCTCTAATAGCTTCCTTGCTATGAGTTCTCAGTTTTCCTTCCATTAGGGTGCACTAGTGTCATGGTGGTTAGCCTCTGACTACCTTGTCTGCAACCCTAGAGTTGTCCCCCTCTTCCTGCTCTCCTCCTCCTTCTTTCTCTCCTCAATCCATCTCTCTGTTTCCCTAGTAAGAGAGAACTGCTCCAAAAATCCTTGGTGGATGATCCACCTTGTAATTCTCTGGAGGTCTCCCTTATTGCTGATCATGGCTTGGAAGTTTCTGTTCCTTGCCCTTGCCCTCCATTCACCTCTCCCTGTACTCCATTCTTTGCAAACCAGAAGTCTATGTTCGACATTCTGGGACAGGTAGCCGCATGGGCAACTCTTGTCTTCGATACCTGGGACTTTTCTCTGATGCAGGTATGCCCTGACTCCGATGTGTTCAGAGCGGATTTGTATTGCTATGCTTGCTTCTGACCTGGTCAGGTCTGAGTACAGTAGGTAGTTGTGGCTACCAAACTGTTGGAGTGCCTTTGGGGTTCCTGGCCTCTGTGGGGTTCTTGTCCATTCAGTCTTCCAGAGGAGTCCTGCCATCCTTTCAGCTAGAGACTGTTGCTTCTTCCCTTGGCTGGCTGCTGATCCTCTCCCTTGAGCCCTTCTGTCCTGTTCCTGCTGGGCTAGGTGCAGCTGTTCTGTTAGTTCTTTGAACTTCTGCAGGTCCTGCTGCTTCTGTGGGGCTGGATTGGGTCTTGCTTGTCTGTGCCTTCTTGTGCACTGGCTCCTGATTTTGTTGACTGCCTTCTGGATTACTAGCTGGGCTGGGTATGCAGACGTCTTTCCTGCATACTGGTATCTCAACCCTTGAAGGTAGAGCTTGGCTGGTGGGGAGCCAGACTCCATTTCGACCACCCTTGTTGGAGTTGACTTGTATGCTCCAAGCACCTTTTTCAGACAGGAGGCTTGGGCTCTGCTGATGGGATCTGCAATTCTCTTTGGGATCTTGTCTTGGGCTGACCAGATCTGGGCTCCATATAGCATGGCTGGCTTCACAATGGCCTTGTACATAACCTTTGCTTTCGCAAATGTGGCTCCCCATGTGGAGGCTGTAAGCCTGTCAATTGATTGCCTGTTGTTGTCTGCTCTTGCCTGTGCTTTCTTGACCTGTGGTCCCCAGCTGAGCTTTGGATCCATCCATATTCCTAGCACCCTTAATTCACTTGAGGGTTCTGTTGTGTGTCCCTGAATAGTGATTGGGGCTTGCATATTGTGTCTGTTTCTGGCTCTACTGAAGTGGACGAGTTGATACTTCTCTGGGGCGAATCTGGCTCCATGTTTCCTGGCCCATTCCTCACATTCCTTGTGTTTCTTCTGCAAGATTCTGCAGTTCTCTTCTGTGCTGTCTGACCAGGCTAGGATGTTTGTGTCATCTACAAACCCTGAGGCTGATGTGTTTCTGGAGTTTAGCTTTGCTGGCAGGTCTGCCATAAAGAGGAGAAACAGGATTGGAGACATTGTTGATCCCTGTGGGATTCCTGTCTCTGTAGGCATGCTGTCAGATTTGTATCTGCCCAGTCTTAGTCTTGTGGTTCTGCCTCTAAGGAAGGACTGGATGAACTGGACTGTCCAGTTAGGGATAGCCTTCTGTTTTAGGATGTGGATCAGCCTCTGGTGTGAGACATTGTCAAAGGCTCCTGATATGTCTAGTGAGAGGAGTGTGGCTGCTTTGTTGTTCCCAAAGTGCCATAGGGTCTTGATCTGCTCTGTGATAAGTTCCACAGCTGTTAGTGTTGATCTTTGTTTCCTGCCTCCCATCTGTTCTTCAGGGAGGATTCCATGTTCTTCAGCTAGGTTTGTCAGCCTTTCTGCTATGATCTTTTCCAGGAGTTTGCCTAGTGTGTTGAGCAAGGCAATAGGTCTGTATGCCTTTAGCTTTGTGTAGTCCTCTTTCTGTGGTTTTCTCAAGACCACAGTCAGTGACTCCTTGAAGTGTTTAGGGCAGTGTCCTTGGGCCATGCACTGTGAAAAGATGTTTGACAGTGCAGGGGAGATCTGGTCCTTGCATGTCTTAATGAACAAGTTTGGAATCCCATCTGGTCCTGGGGCCTTGTTTCCTGAGAGTGTCTTAATGATGCTCTTGATCTCTCCCTCTCCCACTGTGCAGGATTGCTCTAGTGGTGTTGGATACACACTGCCCTCCAGATCCTGCAGGTCAGCTTCTACCTGTGTGCCAAAGAAATGTTTCCCCAATGCCTGTGCCTTTCCTGGGAGAGTGTGTTGGATTACTCCTTCCTGGTCTTCAATGTTTGGAAACTGGGGCAGCATGTTTCTGTCCTGTGTGGGTTGTCTTGCCCACTTTGCTAGTTTCCACATCTTCTCAGGATTCTGGGTAATGGATCCAACTGTTGACCTCCACTCCAGCATCTTGTCCCTCTTGATCTGGGCCTTCTTGTCTCTGGTTGCCTGGTTGTATCTGTCCCATGCTTCCTGGGAGTGGCTCTGGGTAAGGGCTCTCCTGGCCTGCCTGGCTGCCTTGACCTTCTCTGAGCATTCCTTTGTCCAGAATGGCTTCTGGTACAGTGACTGTTTCTTTTCTCTGGTGTGGGCTGCCGCAGTTTCCTGCATTGTTCTAACCAGTTCTGCCACTGCTTGGTCTATGTCTAAGGCTGTTTCCAGTCTCCTGGTCTCTAGTCCAGCTAGCTTCTGTTCCAGGTCTTGTCTGATCTGTTCCCAGTTGGCTGCCTTCCAGGCCAGCTGAGGTTCTAGGTCTCCTTCCTGCTGTGTCTGTGTTTCAAACTCCACCTGAATTGGGAGGTGATCTGATGAGGACTCCAAGTCCTGGTTAACCCAGCATCTGGTGACCTTCTGCTGCAGGTCATGTGATGCAAAGCACAGGTCAATGGTGCTTGAGCTTGCTCTCTGTGACCAGGTAGTTAGGCCCTTTGGGGTAACTAGGTGCATGTTGTTGCTTTGGGTAGTGGAGAGGAGTCTGTTAGCTAGGAAGTGATGGGCAGGTGCAAAGTCTGATCCCCATGTAGGATGGTGCAAGTTGAAGTCTCCCAGCACGATGTGTTGGGAGTCACTCTGCAGGATGTCTGGCAGCTGTTGTAGTGTGCCCAGCTGGGTGCTGCTTCTGGAGCTGGGGGGTGGGTTGTATACACTGTGGATGTGGATGCTGCCTTGGTTGGTGTTGAGTCTGACTGAGGTGATGTCTCCCCCTTCCTGTTGGATTTGTTCCCAGCTGTCTGTTGCCATCTCTTTGCTGATGTACATGCATGTTCTAGGGGTGCCTTGTTTGGCTAGGAGTGTGTGATACCTTGGGTCGTTAGCAGTAGATGGTCTGTTAGATTTGCTGTTGATCCAAGGTTCCTGGACTGCAATAACTAGGTGTTTCTTTGGGTCCAGTGCTTGGAGAAAGCTTCTCTGGACCTTGTGCTGGCTTTTGTTGACGTTGTACTGGATAGTGGTAAGATTAGGTGTCTCAATCATGACTCATCCATGCTGGTCTCCTGCTGGTCTTCTCGTGCTTCCTGCTGCTGGCTGCTATTTGGGATTGTGGTAAGGTTGAGCCTGCTTTGTGACGGGTCTCTTCCTGCAACCACAATTGATTTTGGTCTACCCATAGCAGGGTGGCCTTGGGCCTGTGTGGTCTCTTCTGTTCTGCCTCTTTTCAGAGGGTTGTAGACAGTCCTTAGGGGTTCTTGGGTGATTGTCCCTGTCTGGAATCTGATAGGGGTGTTGATCCTGGCTTCTCTTGCCCTCCTCTTTGCCTCAATCCTAGCTGTGCAGTCTTGGGACCAGGAAGGGTGTTTCTTTCCACAGCATGCACATCTGGCTTCACTCTTTGGGGCTGTGCAATTCTGTACTTTGTGGCTACCAGCACAGTGGGAACAAGTGTCCTTTTGGCTTGGGCATCTAGTAGAGATATGACCATACTGTTGGCACTTGAAGCATTGCAGTAGTCTGTGGGCGCTTCTATGGATTTCTGCGTCCATTCTTTCGCATTCCCAGAAGATGCCCTTGTCAAGCACGGTGTTTGCCTGTTCTACAGTGCCTATCCAGAGTACTAGAGAAGACTCTCTCTTTGTGTCCTTTGTCTTTCTGTTGACCCATGCTGCTTTTGTGATCTGTAGCCCTGGGCATACAGCCTGGTTCTGGTCCTGCAGCCTCTTAAGGTCTCCTTCAATGTCAAACTTTGTGGTCATCCCATGGGCAATAACCATATTTTGTTGGTGTGAGACCTTAGCCGTCTTGCCTAGTTTGACTGTCCACTCCTTCTGTGTCTCTAGCCTCTTCCTGTCTTGCTCCTGTGCTGTGAACAGCTTAAGGACACCTCCCTTCTCTTTCCTGGCTCCAATGATGCCTTGTATCCCAATCTTCTGTATGATCTCCTTGCCTGACAGGCCCTCAATCTCTTTCTGCTCTTGCTGGTCGGAAATGTAGACCTTGATAGCTGTTTTCTGGGGGGGAGGGTTTTGGGATGCAACTGCTGCCCAGGTTGGTTGGCTTAGTTTCTGGCCTTCCTGTGTCCTCTTCTTTGCTGCTGCTGCTACTGTCCTGTTAATGATCTGTCCTGTTTGGCTCCTTAGTGCCTTTAGCCCTCCAAGGAGCTCCAAAATCATCCCCTTAAGTGCTCTTTCTGGGTGCTCGCCATCTCCTGCCATTGCCATTGTTTCTGCCTTCCTGCAGACCTCCTTCCACTCGTTACTCTCCTGCTCCTGGTCGTTTCCTGCGATCGCTATCATCGTGTCTCTCTGAACCTTGGAACGTAATATAGATGAGGCTATAATATAGAAGATGGCCGTAGACCTCCTTCGTATATATCGTATATATAATATAGATATTTAACCCGAAAGAAAATCTTAATAAGTAAGTCGCGCGAGACCCGCTATCCGCGTATATACTAAAGGCTTTCGGTATAAGAGCGAAGCTAGTACTAGGAGGTAGCGCGGCGATGTTAGTAGATACTAATACTTAAGAAAATATAGATAGATAGGAGAAGCCCTATAGTAACTATACCTAGCGGTAACTTAACGCCTCTACTATATTAGCTAACGACTATTAACGTTTTATAAACGGTAAGGACAAAGACTAGGATCCTATCCCTTTGTTACTAGTAGAGTTTAGGGAAATAGCTAGGCTATTTAGCCGTAAGGAAGTAGATAAGGTCCTACCGCGTCGGCCTAGCGTAGACTATAAGATTAAGCTAAAGAAGAGTTAGACACCGCTATTTCGAAGACTATACTCCTTCTCTATTCGAGAGAACGAGGTGATTAAGAAGTAGATCGACGACTAACTTAAGAAAGGTTTTATTTAGAGAAGCGTGTTACTAGTAGTAGTACCTATTCTAGTAGTTAAAAAGCCGGGTAGAGGGCTACGGGTATACGTAGACTATAGAGCTCTAAACGCGCTTACGACGAAGAGTCGCTACTCGATTCCACTATTTTAAGAGACATTAGATCGTATTACTAGCGCGTAATAGTTTACTAAGCTAGATGTTATCGCTACGTTTAATCGTATCCGTATTATAGTAGGAGACGAGTAGAAAACGGCCTTTACTACTAGATATAGGTAGTTTAAGTACGTAGTTATACCCTTTAGACTATATAATATACTAGGAACGTTTTAGTTATTTATAAACGATATACTAAGGGAGTTTCTAGATAACTTCGTGTTATATTACCTTAATAACGTACTTATCTTTAGTAAGACAAGAGAAGAGTATGTCTAATATATCCTAAAGGTTCTACGAAAGCTAGATACCGCCGGGCTCTAGTTAGATATTAACAAATACGAGCTCTTTAGATACGAGACTACGTATCTAGGTGTTATTATTATAAATAAGGGCATTAAGATAGACCTAGCTGAGATTAAATGCGTTAAGAGTTAGCCTATATCCGTAAATATTACCGATATCTTATTGTTTATAGGGTTTACTAACTTCTACCGTAGGTTTATTAAGGATTTTAGTAAGATCTACTTACCTATAACGAAGCTTACGAGGAAGAATGCCCTATAGAATTAGTCTCTAGTATATTAATAGGCGTTCGAGGCATTAAAGTAAGTATTTATTGATACGCCTACCTTAAAACACTTCTACCTAGGGCGAGAGACTATTCTAGAGATAGATACCTTAGATTACGTAATAGTAGTAGTACTCTTATAACGTAACGAGCGAGGAATGTTATATCCTATCGCTTATATATCTAAGAAGAGAGATCCCTAGTAATATAGATAGATAGATAGATTTGTTGATCCCCTATTCTAGGACCCTATCCGGCCTATATAGGTATATATCTATTATTATATACAAAGGGAAACCCGAATAGGTGAAAACCCTTCCCGCCCCCGACTACTCCTTATCTAGATTAGCTTTCCCCCTAAACGTACGTAGTCTATATCACTACCCCGTTAGCCCCCGCTCCTAGCCGGTCTTCTCGCGCTACGTCGTACCCTCTCTTCCTATACTACTCCTACTAGGCGGTACTGTTCTAGCTAGCCCTTCTCTAGTATCTAGTTCGTAATACGCCGTAGGTCCTTAGCGTTATTAAGAGGTGCCCTAATCGTCCGGTTTCTCGCCTTTACTATCTACTCCCCCCTTCCTAGCGACTACCTCGGATAGACGAGGAGTACGTACCGTACGTTCTAGGAGCGATAGCCGTAGGGGTAGCTAGTATTCGTATATCCTAGAACCCTCCTCTATAATAGGTACCCCTAGAGGCCGATGTGTTCGCTTCGTAGTTAGGTTACTATACTACTCTATACCCTTATAAGGCGGTAGTAGATAAGCTTCGGGGGGTACTTGACCGCGGATTTCGTAGCTAACTATTCCTTAGGTTATCCCGCTAGCTAAGGGCGTCTACTATACCCTATAACCTAGTTGTTCCACCTCTCTTTCTATAGTTGCTCTATAAACAACTTCTTACCTTCCTATTATATTACTAGCTATTCGTCTCTTCCCCGGTAGTTCGGCTCGTTTCCGAGTCGAATGCCCTTATACGCTAGTACTAATTCGCGGGCCCTTACGACTATACTAGTAATAACCTTCTATACTAGGTACTATACCGACTTGCCTAAGTAGGAGGTCCGTAGTCCCTAGACGTATAGGTCGATCGGCGGTATAGCGGTCTCGTACTTAAGTATCCTTATTAGTATCGACTTGTATACCCCGGTAACCTTCCTTAGGCATTAGTTTTAGATCTTCGCTAGCGGCGCGAGGAGTCCCTTCGATAGGTAGGCCCTCTCGCCTAAGGACTATACTTAGCTACTATAGGTAAGGACTAGCCGTATAATAGCCGTATATAGGAGTCGTAACTACCGGAAGTCCGCGCCCTATATAGACGTAGTAAGCCTCTAGTATAATGCTATATTCTATTTAGCTTTCCGTAATGTTACCTATACGTACTTCCTCTACCGTAGCGCCGGGTCTACCTATAGTCCGAGGATCCTAAGCTAATCTACCGGGTTAGTTATATACCCCTATATCTAGATAGAAGCTTATATATTATAGAACCGTAGCCGGCGCGTAAAGTGTATTAGATTGTACTTTTCTAGGGCAAACTGAGCCCCGTACCTCCTAGCCTAGTCTTCGTAGATCTTATACTTCTCTTCTAGTAGCCTATAGTTCTCCTTAGTCGAGGAAGACTACGCTAGGATATTTGTGTCGTCTACGAAGCCGCTTGTAGCGGTGTTCTAGGATTCTAGGGCTAGAAGTAGCGTCGCTATAAAGAAGAGGAATAGAATAGGTACTAGCGTTAAGCCTTACGGGATTCTAGTATAGACTACTTAAAATAGGCTTCTATACTAGCCGACTAGGATCGACGTGCTATAGTCTTAGAGGTAGGACCGTACGAAGTTAATAAGCTACTTAGGGAGTCCTTTCGACCTTAGGATATAGAGTAGCCGCGGGTATAACACGTAGTCGAAGGCTCCCGATATGTCTAGGCTAAGTAAGGAAGCCACCTTGCCCCTATTCTTATACTAGATAGCCTTTACCTAAGAGGTAATAAGTTCAATCGCGGATAGCGTCGATCGCTATAGGCGCGTACCTATCTAGGTGTCCGGGAGTAGGGAGTATTCCTCTACCGCCTCGGAGAGTCTCGTTATAACTAGCTTCTTAAGCGCCTTCCTAAGAGTGTTAAGGAGCGCAATTGGGCGGTACGACTTTACCTACGTATAGTCTTCCTTCTACGGCTTACGTAGGACTACTGTCGTCGATTGTTTAAATGCTATCGGGTAGTATCCGGTCTATAGGCAGGCGTTAAAGATCGCTATAACTACTAGGGCTAGTTGATCTCTACACTTCTTTAGTAGCTCGTTTAGGATCCTATCCGGCCCCGGGGCTTTCTTCGCCGGTAACTTCCTTAGTATAGCGGCAACTTCTCCCTCGGACACCTCCTATTAGACCGCGATACTAGGGGCTAGGGGAGTAGAGCTGTTTATGTCGCTTAGATTAGCCTCGACTAGAGGCGGGAAGAACTTACTAGCTAGTAGACGCGCCTTGGCCTCGGGGTCGCTAACCGGGCTACTAGGCGATTATAGCGCTAGGATAGAGAAGGAGGGGCCCTATATAGGGTCCTATCGGGCCTATTTCGCTAGCTTCTATATCCTCGCTAGCTTGTCGGCGATTTCTTCTACTATAGCTCTCTAGCCGACTACTTTCTCCCTCCGTATTATAGCTTTCTTCTATTAGTATACCTCCCTATATACGTTCTAGGCCTCCTCGCTATAGCTACTCGTCTATACCCGGCGGGCTCTCCTTACTTCTCTTACTACTATAGTACACTTCGGCGTCTAGTATAGTTTAGACTATATCGTTAGTTAGGTAAGGGGAACGTAAAGTAAGGTCGCTTTTCTTATTTCGTCTATTAACCCTTAGACTACCTCGTCTATCTCGTCTTTACTAATATATTACTACTACGCGATCTAGACTAGCCTCTCGGAGTCATCGAGGTACGCCTAGATATTAGCCTAGTAGGCCTTTCCCTAGTTTAGCTTAGGGGTTCTCGCTAGTATACGTTATATCTATATCGTAATAGAGGTCCTAACTAGTATATAGTCTAATGACGCCTCGAGTATATATTCGATCCTATAGTAGGTTACTATATAGTAGTAGCTATCTAAGATCTAGGAGAGGTCGATCGTGCCTTAGAGTCCCCCTCTCTTCTAGGTATCTAGGTCCTTCGGGGTATTAAGGGCAATTACGTTGCTCGCTATCAAGTCGAGTACTTCGTCGGCTATAGGGTACGGCTATATAAGGCTTTCCTAGGAAGGGTAGTATACGTTAAAGTCTCCTACTACGATATAGTAACCTTGTCTCTTAAGCGTACTATCTAGGTGTCTATAGACCCCTAGGTCGCGGCTAGACCTCGAGGCTAGCGGTTATATATATAGGTTGTGTATCTAGGTACTACCTACGTAGAGGGAGGTAATATCGCCCCCGCCTTCTTCGTCTACGTAGTATACTACCTCCTAGTCGGATTCTAGTATGTCCTTGCTAATATTGAAGCACGTACGGGGTCTACTATCGCCTCGTAGGTATATCGTATAGCCTAGTAACTTATAGGTCGTTAGTCTCTTATAGTACGGGTTAATCTATAGCTCCTAGATTACTAGGACGTAGTAGACGTACGGGTCCGCCTCGTATAGGAAATAGTTCTAGACTATATCCTTACTATAGTTAACGTTATACTAGATAATACTAAGCGTATCGAGGCTAGTTATCGGCATCGACAATCATTTCCTCTATAGCGTCCTATGTCCTACTACCTTATACGTCCTAGTCTACGCCTATCGGCTATATACTAAAGGGGAGCCGGGCCTAGTTAGATTCCCTCGCCGTAGCTAGTAGGGCACGTGGCCTCCCGTACGCCCTAGGTTACGTATCCTTTATATCGTTCTCGGCCCTAGGGCGCTTATACCCGACCGCCGCTAGCTAGTTCCGGTATAGGCTAGCCTTACGGTCGCCGTAGAATCTTAGGGCGACGATTCTATTTATGATTGCCTTGTTTTTCGCTAGTTTCCGCTATAGGCATTCCGCGCTATACGATAGGTAGTGCCCCGGACAGTTCGCGTACCGTCTCGTAGCCGATATATAGTCCCTAGATATATAGTCTCCTATATAGTTCGAGTGTTCTAATATCTAGCCTATTTTACCTTATACTATATATCTACCTTAACTCGATTGGATCGCTTATCGATCTCTACGCCAAAACAAGACACATTCGAAAGCTCTTATTAAGGCTATTCTAACGATATATAAAGTAGGCCACTGCCCCTAGGACTAAGGGAGTTCTACCTCATTTAATCTAGATAGCTTGAAGCTCTCTTCACCCTATTTCTTTAGCTCTAAACGCCGCGGAGGTACCTAGCTACATTAGGTAACTCCTAGGCAATAGTAGCCTAGGCTATAGTACTAACGGCGCCTACGGCCCTATAGGCGAAGCCCCCCTAAGACAACTAGTAGCAACTTATAGAGGACGTAAAAAGTATAGAAACTAACGATCAGCTCCCTTACCGGTCTCTATAGGTAATAATCACTTAGCTACGTACGGCGCTTATACTATCGTATTACCGAGGGCAATAAGAAATAAGGACGACGTCCTAGGCGATTAGTAAGGCCACCCGGAATTAACACCCCTATAGCTAGGTATCGGTCGCGGCATCGATACTAGGCCCCCGCCTAACGTACGATATAGTTACGATCCGTATTATAGTAAAGGAAGACTAGGCCGAAGTTACGAAGCTATCGAACAAGGAGCTCGCCTAACGAATTAACTAACTAGGGGTGGTCGTAGTGAACTAATAGTCTAACGGCACTCTTTAGATCTATACTAGCTCTACTACTACTAGGAGGCACCTAGAGGTATAGCTATAGTAGGCATCTAAGGTTACGGCATTAGCGAAGGTCTTAACGAAACAATTTACGATCCTAGTCTACGACATACCTAAGGAGTTTGACCTAACTAACTAGGGTCACCTACGCGCTCTCTAAGAGAACAACCCGGTCACTCTTAACTCTCTAATCTAGAAGGCGACTTGGCTCTATAGGAAATGGCTAGAAGGTAAGAAGGCCTCGGCGCTAATAGTATAGCTATAAGACGCGAAGGCGGCGGATCTAGCGATAGAACAAGGCCTAGTCTAGCAATATAGCCTTAAGATAGTAGAAAAGCACTCCTTATCCTTTCGTGTCCTCTAATGCTTTAAATGCTAACAGTATAGACACCAAACCTATACGTATATAAATAAGCAGGCCTACTAGAACTATATAGGAGACTATATGTCTAGGGACTATATATCGACTACGAGACGGTACGCGAACTGTCCGGGGCACTACCTATCGTATAGTACGGAATGCCTATAGCGGAAACTAGCGAAAAACAAGGCAATCACAAACAGAACCGTCGCCCTAAGATTCTACGGCGACCGTAAGGCTAGCCTATACCGGAACTAACTAGCGGCGGTCGGGTATAAGCGCCCTAGGGCCGAGAACGATATAAAGGATACGTAACCTAGGGCGTACGGGAGGCCACGTGCCCTACTAGCTACGGCGAGGGAATCTAACTAGGCCCGGCTCCCCTTTAGTATATAGCCGATAGGCGTAGACTAGGACGTATAGGGCAGTAGGACATAGGACGATATAGAGGAAATGATTGTCGATGCCGATAACTAGCCTCGATACGCTTAGTATTATCTAGTATAACGTTAACTATAGTAAGGATATAGTCTAGAACTATTTCCTATACGAGGCGGACCCGTACGTCTACTACGTCCTTATAATCTAGGAGCTATAGATTAACCCGTACTATAAGAGACTAACGACCTACAAGTTACTAGGCTATACAATATACCTACGAGGCAACGGTAGACCCCGTACGTACTTCTATATTAGTAAGGATATACTAGAATCCTACTAGGAGGTAGTATACTACGTAGATAAAGAAGGCGGGGGCGATATTACCTCCCTCTACGTAGGTAATACCTAGATATACAACCTATATATACAACCGCTAGCCTCGAGGTCTAGCCGCGACCTAGAGGTCTATAGACACCTAGATAGTGCGCTTAAGAGACAAGGGTGCCACATCGTAGTAGGAGACTTTAATATATACTACCCTTCCTAGGAAAGCCTTATATAGCCGTACCCTATAGCCGACGAAGTACTCGACTTAATAGCGAGCAACGTAATTGCCCTTAATACCCCGAAGGACCTAGGCACCTAGAAGAGAGGGGGACTCTAAGGCACGATCGACCTCTCCTAGATCTTAGATAGCTACTACTATACGGTAACCTACTATAGGATCGAACATAAACTCGAGGCGTCGTTAGACTACATACTAGTCAGGACCTCTATTACGATATAGATATAATATATACTAGCGAGAACCCCTAAGCTAAACTAGGGAAAGGCCTACTAGGCTAATATCTAGGCGTACCTCGATGACTCCGAGAGGCTAGTCTAGATCGCGTAGTAGTAATATATTAGTAAAGACGAGATAGACGAGGTAGTCTAAGGGTTAATAGACGAAATAAGAAAAGCGACCTTACTTTACGTTCCCCTTACCTAACTAACGATATAGTCTAAACTATACTAGACGCCGAAGTGTACTATAGTAGTAAGAGAAGTAAGGAGAGCCCGCCGGGTATAGACGAGCAGCTATAGCGAGGAGGCCTAGAACGTATATAGGGAGGCATACTAATAGAAGAAAGCTATAATACGAAGGGAGAAAGCAGTCGGCTAGAGGGCTATAGTAGAAGAAATCTCCGGCAAGCTAGAGAGGATGTAGAAGCTAGCGAAATAGGCCCGATAGGACCCTATACAGGGCCCCTCCTTCTCTATCCTAGCGCTATAATCGCCTAGTGGCCCGGTTAGCGGCCCCGAGGCTAAGGCGCGTCTACTAGCTAGTAAGTTCTTCCCGCCCCTAGTCGAGGCTAATCTAAGCGACATAAATAGCTCTACTCCCCTAGCCCCTAGTATCGCGGTCTAATAGGAGGTGTCCGAGGGAGAAGTTGCCGCTATACTAAGGAAGTTGCCGGCGAAGAAAGCCCCGGGGCCGGATAGGATCCTAAACGAGCTACTAAAGAAGTGTAGAGATCAACTAGCCCTAGCAGTTATAGCGATCTTTAACGCCTACCTACAGACCGGGTACCACCCGATAGCTTTTAAACAATCGACGACAGTAGTCCTACGTAAGCCGTAGAAGGAAGACTATACGTAGGTAAAGTCGTACCGCCCAATTGCGCTCCTTAACACTCTTAGGAAGGCGCTTAAGAAGCTAGTTATAACGAGACTCTCCGAGGCGGTAGAGGAATACTCCCTACTCCCGGACACCTAGATAGGTACGCGCCTATAGCGATCGACGCTATCCGCGATAGAACTTATCACCTCTTAGGTAAAGGCCATCTAGTATAAGAATAGGGACAAGGTGGCTTCCTTACTTAGCCTAGACATATCGGGAGCCTTCGACTACGTGTTATACCCGCGGCTACTCTATATCCTAAGGTCGAAAGGACTCCCTAAGTAGCTTATTAACTTCGTACGGTCCTACCTCTAAGACTATAGCACGTCGATCCTAGTCGGCTAGTATAGAAGCCTATTTTAAGTAGTCTATACTAGAATCCCGTAAGGCTTAACGCTAGTACCTATTCTATTCCTCTTCTTTATAGCGACGCTACTCCTAGCCCTAGAATCCTAGAACACCGCTACGAGCGGCTTCGTAGACGATATAAACATCCTAGCGTAGTCTTCCTCGACTAAGGAGAACTATAGGCTACTAGAAGAGAAGTATAAGATCTACGAGGACTAGGCTAGGAGGCACGGGGCTCGGTTTGCCCTAGAAAAGTACAATCTAATACACTTTACGCGCCGGCTACGGTTCTATAATATGTAAGCTTCTATCTAGATATAGGGGCACACGACTAACCCGGCAAATTAGCTTAGGATCCTCGGACTATAGGTAGACCCGGCGCTACGGTAGAGGAAGTACGTATAGGTAATATTACGGAAAGCTAAACAGAATATAGCATTATACTAGAGGCTTACTACGTCTATATAGGGGGCGGACTTCCGGTAGTCACGACTTCTATATACGGCTATTATACGGCCAGTCCTTACCTATAGTAGCCAAGTGTAGTCCTTAGGCGAGAGGGCCGGCCTATCGAAGGGACTCGTCGCGCCGCTAGCGAAGATCTAAAACTAATGCCTAAGGAAGGTCACCGGGGTATATAAGTCGACACTAACGAGGATGCTTAAGCACGAGACCGCTATTCCGCCGATCGACCTATATATCTAGGGACTACGAACCTCCTACTTAGGTAAGTCGGCACAGTACCTAGTATAGAAGGTTATCGCTAGTATAGTCGTAAGGGCCCGCGAATTAGTACTAGCGTATAGGGGCATTCGACCCGGAAACGAGCCGAACTACCGGGTAAGGGACGAATAGCTAGCAATATAATAGGAAGGTAAGAAATCGTTTATAGAGTAACTATAGAAAGAGAGGTAGAACAACTAGGTTGTAGGGCATAGTAGACGCCCTTAGCTAGCGGGACAACCTAAGGAATAGTTAGCTACAAAATCCGCGGTCAAGTACCCCCCGAAGCTTATCTACTACCGCCTTACGAGGGTATAGAGTAGTATAGTAACCTAACTACGAAGCGAACACATCGGCCTCTAGGGGTACCTATTATAGAGGAAGGTTCTAGGATACACGAATACTAGCTACCCCTACGGCTATCGCTCCTAGAACGTACGGTACGTACTCCTCGTCTATGCGAGGTAGTCGCTAGGAAGGGGGGAGTGGATAGTAAAGGCGAGGAACCGGACGATTAGGGTACTTCTTAATAACGCTAAGGACCTACGGCGTATTACGAACTAGATACTAGAGAAGGGCTGGCTAGAATAGTACCGCCTAGTAGGAGCAGTATAGGAAGAGAGGACACGACGTAGCGCGACGAGACCGGCTAGGAGCGGGGGCTAACGGGGTAGTGATATAGACTACGTACGTTTAGAGGGAAAGCTAAACTAGATAAGGAGTAGTCGGGGGCGGGAAGGGTTTTCACCTATTCGGGTTTCCCTTTATATATAATAATAGATATATACCTATATAGGCCGGATAGGGTCCTAGAACAGGGGAATAACAAATCTATCTATCTATATAGTTCGAGTAGGCCTACTTATTTATACACGTATAGGTTTAGTATCTATACTATTAGCATTTGAAGTATTAGAGGACACGAAAGAGTAAAAAGTGCTTTTCTACTATCTTAAGGCAATATTGCTAGATCAGGCCTTGTTATATCGCTAGATCCGCCGCTTTCGCGTCTTATAGCTATACTATTAGCGCCGAGGCCTTCTTGCCTTCTAGCCATTTCCTATAGAGCCAAGTCGCCTTCTAGATTAGAGAGTTAAGAGTGACCGGGTTGTCCTCTTAGAGAGTACGTAGGTGACCTTAGTTAGTTAGGTCGAACTCCTTAGGTATATCGTAGACTAGGATCGTAAATTACTTCGTTAAGACCTTCGCTAATACCGTAACCTTAGATACCTACTATAGCTATACCTCTAGGTGCCTCCTAGTAGTAGTAGAGCTAGTATAGATCTATAGAGTACCGTTAGACTATTAGTTTACTACGACTACCCCTAGTTACTTAATTCGTTAGGCGAGCTCCTTATTCGATAGCTTCGTAACTTCGGCCTAGTCTTCCTTTACTATAATACGGATCGTAACTATATTGTACGTTAGGCGGGGGCCTAGTCTCGAAGCCGCGACCGATACCTAGCTATAGGGGTGTTAATTCCGGGTGGCCTTACTAATTGCCTAGGACGTCGTCTTTATTTCTTATTACCCTCGGTAATACGATAGTATAAGCGCCGTACGTAGCTAAGTGATTATTACCTATAGAGACCGGTATAGGAGCTGATCGTTAGTTTCTATACTTTTTACGTCCTCTATAAGTTGCTACTAGTTGTCTTAGGGGAGCTTCGCCTATAGAGCCGTAGGCGCCGTCCGTACCGTAGCCTAGGCTACTATTACCTAGGAGCTGCCTAATATAGCTAGGCACCTCCGCGGCGTTTAGAGCTAAAGAAACAGGGTGAAGAAAACTTTAAGCTATCTACCCTAATAGTAGGATATAGCCTCGAAGATAGGTACCTTTAGTAGTAGAATAGGCGACTTCGTTAATAGCTCGATAACTAGTTATAGAATATATTATGTCCCTTAATCTTGTTCTTACGGACCTAGAGAGGGCCGGAGCGGTAGTCGTAGGGGAGAAGTCGTAGTGGCTTTATAAGACCGAGGGCTAAGGATATAAAGAAGGTATATCGTACGTCCCTAGTAATATAACTACGACATCTACGATAAGGAGCTCCTAGCTATTATATAAGCTTTCGAGGAATAGCGACCGGAGCTAACTATTAACGAATACGGTACTAACGATTATAAGAATCTACTAGACCCGGAATCTAAGGACAAGCCGACGCTTATATACTCCGATTATAAGAACCTCGAATAGTTTATAAGTACGAAGTAATTAAACCGTAGACAAGCTCGCTAGGCCGAGTTTCTCTCGTAGTTCTTCTTTAAGATCGTCTATAGGCTAGGAGTTTAAGGTACTAAGCTAGATAGCTTAACCCGACGTTTATAGGACTTACCGAAGCCTAGAGACCTAGATAACCTACGAAACTAATAGTAGCATTAGGTATTACTAGGCCTAGATCGTATCCTAAACCTATTGTCTACTAGAGTATTATCGGTATATACTAATAACGTTATAACCCCGCTTACGACCGCTATTCGAGGACTCTATACGTAACTAGAGGCTAAGGAAGCCGTTTAATAGCTAGAACGAGATGAACTATATACCTTACTAAGGAATTACCGTATCGATAACTAGTATATAGTCCTAGTCGGAGGCATAATATATATTAAGAATATGTTTAACGTACTTTACTACCGAGCGGGCTATACTACCGAGCGGGCTACTTTTACTAAGAACTATACTACTTCTACTTTAATTACGACGGTATCTTAATACGACGACATCCTATAGAATCGTTACTAGGAGGATAATCCCTCTTTAGATTCTTCGCTATCTAGCGAGTCTACTTAATAGGTACGTACGTTATACCCCGACTCGCTATATCGCTTATAGTATCGTAGCCTTAGTACTAGCCGAACACTATCTAGCGACTCTCTACTCACTTCCTACCTCCTAGTATCCTCTAGAGGTATTAATTACGACGCCTTATCGAAGGTTAGAGACCCTCTAGACTAAATATACTTACGCTTTCGTACTTTCCGCTATATAAGGGCCTCGTTAGACTTACGTAGCTTACTAATCTCGCTTCGTATAAGAGCTATCTAATACGCTATCTCTCTACTCCCTTTTATAAGCTAATACACCCCTTCCTATAACGAGTTTAGCGATAAACCTACCCGGGCACGCATTTTGTTTGTTACTAGTGTTAATTAAGAGTCGAATTCTTTTGTAGTTCGTAGTGTCTTCGACTCCTAAGGGGTAGAGTCCGGAGCTAGAGGGGTTAGCGTACGTAGCTTAATATTAAGCTTATCTATCACTACCTATAGATTGAATAGAACTAAACTAGCGCCTCTAAAGCTCGATAGGATGTTCTCCTGTCTAAATATAGCGTTATAGGCTGCCCGGAAGGCGCGTAGGAACTCTACTTTATTGATATAAGTAATACGCTAGCGTACTAAGCCCGAGAGCTAAGTACCGTATACCTTCTTTAAAGGCGAATAGTAACCTACATCTAATAGCTAGAGTAAGTACGAGGCGTACGATAGTATATATAGGGCCAAGATCTTATATTCCTTATATAGATTCTAGAATACCTTCGAGTTATAGCTCTCGTAGCTATCGATAATAAGTAGTCTCTATACCCTAGTCGTACGAGCTATAGTATACTTCTAGAAATACTCTAGCTACCGTATACCAAACTCATTATTAGTCTAGCCGTTCTCTATTAGCCCGATTGTCTAGTCTAGACCTAAGTTACCGTCTTAATACTAGGTACTAATATGCTGTTTACCTATAAGGATAACGTAGGGTAGGAGCGCTATTCCGTCTATATAGATAGTCTTAATTACTATGACCTATTCTTTATTGCCCTATTAAACGACCTTCCTCTTTTTACTACGCCTTTCTAAATCCGTAACGACGCTCTAAGACGTAATGATACCTATTATAAACCCTATCTCGTCGAAGTTATAGGTGTCCTAGTTAAGGATGCTATACTTCTCCTTTATATTACGTATAAGTAAGAACTACTTCTTAATAACGTCTAGATCTTCTATTAGGGCTTACTAACGATCGTATCTACGTATTATACAAACCTTTAGCTCACGATACCGCCTAATAAACCTATCTATCTAATTGAGACTAGCGGGCTTAAGACCCTTCTCTTATAGTAATAAATCGGCTATTACTCGTATACTAGCCTTTAATAGGGAGAAACCTCTAAGATCTAGCTCGAGTATATACTCAAGTATTACCCTCTCTTCTAGCTCTATAAGCTTCTTCGATTCAGACTCGTAGTCACCCCGAGGAGGTCGTCTATTCAATCGATATCCTAGTATAGTTCGAGACGCGTCGTATACCTTTATAGTAAGTCGATTCGTGATTATCGCGTCGCGTTTCGTAGCCTAGATAGCTAAGGTCAGTTTGGCCTCGTTTAAAGATAATATACGCTATAATAGTAGTTGTATAGCTATATCTATAGAAGTGGTATAGTTCTTAGTAAAAGTAGCCCGCTCGGTAGTATAGCCCGCTCGGTAGTAAAGTACGTTAGTAGTTATAGCCTATTCGTTCCTCCGGAGTTAGAAGACAATCTAGATAAAGGTGAAATCCCGGTACGTACTCGTATCGTGTAGGCTTTCTACGACTATATAGTAGCTAGTTACTTAGGGGACGAGAAGACGTATAAATTAGTAGCTCGTAACTATACCTAGCTAGGTATCGTACGATTTATTAAGAGCTATATACGTACCTACCGCGCTTACCGTACGAACAAGAACACTAATATCTAGTACCTAGGGCTATTAATACCGCTACTAGTACTATTTAGCGCTTAGGAGGATATCTCTATTAACTTCGTAGTTAAACTACCGAAGGGAATAAGCGTAGTCGACGGATAAACGTACGAGAACATTATAACCGTTATATACCGCTTAACTAAGGAGCGACACATTATTCCTATTATCTCGATAATAGATAGATTTGTCATTCCCCTGTTCTAGGACCCTATCCGGCCTATATAGGTATATATCTATTATTATATATAAAGGGAAACCCGAATAGGTGAAAACCCTTCCCGCCCCTAACTTCTCCTTATCTAGATTAGCTTTCCCTCTAAACGTACGTAGTCTATATCACTACCCCGTTAGCCCCCGCTCCTAGCCGGTCTCGTCGCGCTACGTCGTATCCTCTCTTCCTATACTACTCCTACTAGGCGGTACTATTCTAGCTAGCCCTTCTCTAGTATCTAGTTCGTAATACGCCGTAGGTCCTTAGCGTTATTAACAAGTGCCCTAATCGTCCGGTTCCTCGCCTTTGCTATCTACTCCCCCCTCCCTAGCGACTACCTCGGATAGACGAGGAGTACGTGCCGTACGTTCTAGGAGCGATAGCCGTAGGGGTAGCTAGTATTTATATATCCTAGAACCTTCCTCTATAATAGGTACCCCTAGAGGCCGATGTGTTCGCTTCGTAGTTAGGTTACTATACTACTCTATACCCTCGTAAGGCGGTAGTAGATAAGCTTCGGGGGGTACTTGACCGCGGATTTTATAGCTAACTATTCCTTAGGTTGTCCCGCTAGCTAAGGGCGTCTACTATACCCTACAACCTAGTTATTCTACCTCTCTTTCTATAGTTGCTCTACAAACGATTTCTTACCTTCCTATTATATTACTAGCTATTCGTCCCTTACCCGGTAGTTCGGCTCGTTTCCGGGTCAAATGCCCCTATACGCTAGTACTAATTCGCGGGCCCTTACGACTATACTAGCGATAACCTTCTATACTAGGTACTATACCGACTTGCCTAAGTAGGAGGTCCGTAGTCCCTAGATATATAGGTCGATCGGCGGTATAGCGGTCTCGTACTTAAGTATCCTCGTTAGTATCGACTTATATACCCCGGTGACCTTCCTTAGGCATTAGTTTTAGATCTTCGCTAGCGGCGCGAGGAGTCCCTTCGATAGGTAGGCCCTCTCGCCTAAGGACTATACTTAGCTACTATAGGTAAGGACTAGCCGTATAATAGCCGTATATAGGAGTCGTAACTACCGGAAGTCCGCCCCCTATATAGACGTAGTGAGCCTCTAGTATAATGCTATATTCTGTTTAGCTTTCCGTAATATTGCCTATACGTACTTCCTCTACCGTAGCGCCGGGTCTACCTATAGTCCGAGGATCCTAAGCTGATTTACCGGGTTAGTCGTATGCCCCTATATCTAGATAGAAGCTTGTATATTGTAGAACCGTAGCCGGCGCGTAAAGTGTATCAGATTGTACTTTTCTAGGGCAAACCGAGCCCCGTGCCTCCTAGCCTAGTCCTCGTAGATCTTATACTTCTCTTCTAGTAGCCTATAGTTCTCCTTAGTCGAGGAAGACTACGCTAGGATGTTTATATCGTCTACGAAGCCGCTCGTAGCGGTGTTCTAGGATTCTAGGGCTAGGAGTAGCGTCGCTATAAAGAAGAGGAATAGAATAGGTACTAGCGTTAAGCCTTACGGGATTCTAGTATAGACTACTTAAAATAGGCTTCTATACTAGCCGACTAGGATCGACGTACTACGGTTTTAGAGGTAGGACCGTACGAAGTTAATAAGCTACTTAGGGAGTCCTTTCGACCTTAGGATATAGAGTAGCCGCGGGTATAACACGTAGTCGAAGGCTCCCGATATGTCTAGGCTAAGTAAGGAAGCTACCTTGTCCCTATTCTTATACTAGATAGCCTTTACCTAAGAGGTGATAAGTTCTATCGCGGATAGCGTCGATCGCTATAGGCGCGTACCTATCTAGGTGTCCGGGAGTAGGGAGTATTCCTCTACGCCTCGGAGAGTCTCGTTATAACTAGCTTCTTAAGCGCCTTCCTAAGAGTGTTAAGGAGCGTAATTAGGCGGTACGACTTTACCTACGTATAGTCTTCCTTCTACGGCTTACGTAGGACTACTATCGTCGATTGTTTAAAAGCTATCGGGTAGTATCCGGTCTGTAGGCAGGCGTTAAAGATCGCTATAACTACTAGGGCTAGTTGATCTCTACACTTCTTTAGTAGCTCGTTTAGGATCCTATCCGGCCCCGGGGCTTTCTTCGCCGGTAACTTCCTTAGTATAGCGGCAACTTCTCCCTCGGACACCTCCTATTAGACCGCGATACTAGGGGCTAGGGGAGTAGAGCTGTTTATGTCGCTTAGATTAGCCTCGACTAGAGGCGGGAAGAACTTACTAGCTAGTAGACGCGCCTTAGCCTCGGGGTCGCTAACCGGGCTACTAGGCGATTATAGCGCTAGGATAGAGAAGGAGGGGCCCTATATAGGGTCCTGTCGGGCCTATTTCGCTAGCTTCTACATCCTCTCTAGCTTGCCGGCGATTTCTTCTACTATAGCCCTCTAGCCGACTACTTTCTCCCTTCGTATTATAGCTTTCTTCTATTAGTATACCTCTCTATATACGTTCTAGGCCTCCTCGCTATAGCTGCTCGTCTATACCCGGCGGGCTCTCCTTGCTTCTCTTACTACCGTAGTGTACTCCGGCGTCTAGTATAGTTTAGACTATGTCGTTAGTTAGGTAAGCGGAACGTAAAGTAAGGTCGCTTTTCTTATTTCGTCTATTAACTCCTAGACTGCTTCGTCTATCTCGTCTTTACTGTTATATTACTACTACGCGATCTAGACTAGCCTCTTAGAGTCATTAAGGTACGCCTAGATGTTAGCCTAGTAGGCCTTTCCCTAGTTTAGCTTAGGGGTTCTCGCTAGTATACGTTATATCTATATCGTAATAGAGGTCCTGACTAGTATATAGTCTAACGACGCCTCGAGTTTATATTCGATCCTATAGTAGGTTACCGTATAGTAGTAGCTATCTAAGATCTAGGAGAGGTCGATCGTGCCTTAGAGTCCCCCTCTCTTCTAGGTGCCTAGGTCCTTCGGGGTATTAAGGGCAATTACGTTGCTCGCTATTAAGTTGAGTACTTCGTCGGCTATAGGGTACGGCTACATAAGGCTTTCCTAGGAAGGGTAGTATATATTAAAGTCTCCTACTACGATATAGCACCCTTGTCTCTTAAGCGTACTGTCTAGATGTCTATAGACCCCTAGGTCGCGGCTAGACCTCGAGGCTAGCGGTTATATATATAGGTTGTGTATCTAGGTACTACCTACGTAGAGGGAGGTAATATCGCCCCCGCCTTCTTCGTCTACGTAGTACACTACCTCCTAGTCGGATTCTAGTATGTCCTTACTAATATAGAAGCACGTACGGGGTCTGCCGTCGCCTCGTAGGTATGTCGTATAGCCTAGTGACTTATAGGTCGTTAGTCTCTTATAGTACGGGTTAATCTATAGCTCCTAGATTATAAGGACGTAGTAGACGCGCGGGTCCGCCTCGTGTAGGAAATGGTTCTAGACTATATCCTTGCTATAGTTAACGTTATACTAGATAATACTAAGCGTGTCGAGGCTAGTTATTAGTATCAACAATCATTTCCTCTATATCGTCCTATATCCTACTACCCTATATATCCTAGTCTACGCCTATCGGCTATATACTAAAGGGGAGCCGGGCCTAGTTAGATTCCCTCGCCGTAGCTAGCAGAGTACGTGGCCTCCCGTACGCCCTAGGTTACGTATCCTTTATATCGTTCTCGGCCCTAGGGCGCTTATACCCGACCGCCGCTAGTTAGTTCCGGTATAGGCTAGCCTTACGGTCGCCGTAGAATCTTAGGGCGACGGTTCTGTTTATAATTGCCTTGTTTTTCGCTAGTTTCCGCTATAGGCATTCCGTACTATACGATAGGTAGTGCCCCGGACAGTTCGCGTACCGTCTCGTAGTCGATATATAGTCCCTAGATATATAGTCTCCTATATAGTTCGAGTAGGCCTACTTATTTATGTACGTATAGGTTTGGTGTCTATACTGTTAGTATTTAAAGCATTAGAGGACACGAAAGGATAAGGAGTGCTTTTCTACTATCTTAAGGCTATATTACTAGACTAGGCCTTATTCTATCGCTAGATCCGCCGCTTTCGCGTCTTATAGCTATACTATTAGCGCCGAGGCCTTCTTACCTTCTAGCCATTTCCTATAGAGCCAAGTCGCCTTCTAGATTAGAGATTTAAGAGTGACCGGGTTGTCCTCTTAGAGAGCGCGTAGGTGACCCTAGTTAGTTAGGTCAAACTCCTTAGGCATATCGTGGACTAGGATCGTAAATTGTTTCGTTAAGACCTTCGCTAATACCGTAACCTTAGATGCCTACTATAGCTATACCTCTAGGTGCCTCCTAGTAGTAGTAGAGCTAGTATAGATCTATAGAGTGCCGTTAGACTGTTAGTTCACTACGACTACCCCTAGTTAGTTAATTCGTTAGGCGAGCTCCTTATTCGATAGCTTCGTAACTTCGGCCTAGTCTTCCTTTACTATAATACGGATCGTAACTGTATCGTACGTTAGGCGGGGGCCTAGTATCGATGCCGCGACCGATACCTAGCTATAGGGGTGTTGATTCCGGGTGGCCTTACTAATCGCCTAGGACGTCGTCCTCATTTCTTATTGCCCTCGGTAATACGACAGTATAAGCGCCGTACGTAGCTAAGTAATTATTACCTATAGAGACCGGTAAGGGAGCTAATCGTTAGTTTCTATACTTTTTGCGTCCTCTATAAGTTGCTACCAGTTGTCTTAGGGGGGCTTTACCTATAGGGCCGTAGGCGCCGTTAGTGCCGTAGCCTAGGCTACTATTACCTAGGAGTTGCCTAATGTAGCTAGGCACCTCCGCGGCGTTTAGAGCTAAAGAAACAGGGTGAGGAGAGCTTTAAGCTATCTAGATTAAATAAGGTAGAACTCCCTCAGTCCTAGGGGCAGTGGCCTGCTTTATATATCGTTAGAATAGCCTTAATAAGAGCTTTCGAATATGTCTTGTTTTGGCGTAGAGATCGATAGTAACGGCCCTATATAAGATATATATCTATCTGTTAATAGATGATTAAGAGATAATATACGAGATCCTAAAGATATATATAGTTACGCGAGCTATCTAAGAGAGCGCGAGAAGCGCGAGAAGATAAAGTCGCGCGAATCGAGCTAGCGGATACTAGCGGCCGCTAGCGCGCGGGCGTACGGCCGATAATACTATATTACGAGGTAGTTCGTAAAAAGGGCTATCTCGTAACATAGGACGACCTACGGGTTTTTAGGAAAGTATAAGGAACGCCGGAGTAGCTAGCGAGGGAGGAGGAGGAACGAAGAACCGGGGAAAAGAAGGGGAGTAAGGGAAAGTCCTAGAGCCTCGTAGAGTAGGTAGCCGGCTACCTATAGGAATAGGAATAGAATAGTAACCCGCTAGCGAGAATAGGCCCCCTAGCCCTCCGAACCTTCTAGAGACATAACTATCTCCTATACCGCGACCTTATAAGGGTAGAAGTAAGCGTAATAATCTAAATCCGGTCCGAATATATCGGGCTTAGGGCTTACTTATATAGGAGGAACGTCCTAGATATAGACAACCTAGCGTACGAGTATAGCTACCGTCGTAGAACCCGGAACACATAGTCGTACGGTGCCTATAGTAGGTAGAAGGGCGGAGTATATAGAGAGCGAGAGTAGCTAGACGCGACTACTAGTCGATCGTTACGAACAAGAGCGACGTATAGAGGATAGCACGTTAGGTCCTAAGACAAGGATACCTTAGCTAGTTTAAACTAGCGAACGAGACGGAGGAGTGGATGGAGAAGAGGAGGGAGACTAAGGGGATGCAGACAAGGTAGTCATCAGGGCAGGCCTATGACACTAGTGCACCCTCTATAAGGAAAGCGGGAAGGCAAACAACGGACAACAGTAGTATAGGAGAGGAGAGGGGTTTTCACCGCGAGCGGTTTCCCCTTCGTAAGACAGAAGTACGTAGAACAGCTGCATGGGCCAGGAGGCACCACAACAGCTTAATGAACAATATATATACTACTATCACCCTGGCTCTGACGACCGTATTCTATTTGCGCTTGAGGAGGATAATGACAGTGGCCATGGGGCTGCTCAGAACAACAACAAGGTGGAGCGAATGAAGCAGTCAATGGGGCTGTCAAGGACTGAAGGCCCATATCGTTACTTCTTAAACCACGCCAGATCACCAGACTTCGCACCCGTTAAGAACGTGTGGAGCCCTCTGAAGCAGTACGTACGACGAAGACCTCACTGGTCTGATGAGATAGTGGCTGAGCTGTGTCAAGAACGATGGCAACAGATAAGGGAGGAGAATATGGACTGGATCAACGCCCTATGCGACTCAGTGCCAGAGAGATTGGAGAATATCATATTCAGCAGGGGTCAGAAGAACGCAGTAGATACACATTGTGACTATAGACGCAGCAGAACGAAGAACAAGGTGGTGTGGATATGAATAGAGAGATAGAACAACACCTTCAGAAATGAACATAATCCCACCAGTTGTTTTGGGCGGTTTGGTCAGTGTGGAGCGTGAATAGCGACTGAACCAACGACCTTGACGCACGACCGACAAATGTTACATCGACAATAAGCTGTCGTTGTATTTCGAGGCTAACGACGAGAAGTGCCGGCCTCATCCATACTGCTTTATAACGTTCGCAAGGCCCAACGCAGAATCTAGATCTATCTTAGCTTGAGACATTGCAGGTCGCTGTTGAACAAGCGGCAGCGGTGAACACTGTTTGATGCACCGCGTGCTATATTGTATAATGTCATAGCCTGTTATACGACGGCTTCTTCAATAGACATCGATCCTTCGAGGCTGGTCATCGGTGGCTGTCAAAGACTGCGGGCTGCGATAAGCTTCGGACACAGTGAAGTCTGATCGTGAACGATAATGAGCAGCGACAATACTGACATCGAGGCCGTCTCTAAGGAACTATCTTTCTGTATTCAGGTTGAGTGCTGCCCGGGTAGCCAAGATAGCTACTTGGGTTGCCTTCTATGTGGAGCCTCTCTCTTCGCATACAGTATCCTCCATCACGATACTCCTACGATGGCGTAATCATCGATGTGGCTCTCCAAAATCAGGGGAGAATATATTATATGCATGGTCACCAGTGCTCATTTCGAGCCTCCTGCCGTTCCTCATCGCACCAGCAAAGAAGATGTTCGATGCGGCATACTGTAATCTGTCACCAATCCCACGACTTTATAAGCATGAAATGCCTGCTTACATGACTCGCGACTGCAGCACGAGCCTCACAGGAACGCATAAGTAATTTCTTCGCTTTCAAACTCTTCCTTCGAATAATCCCGTTCGTATCTCCCAAAACCACACCCACACTTCGACAACAAACTAACCATGGCCACAGAGTGCACGGGCATTACGCATATCAGTGAGGATTCGTCCGAGATTGCGTTTTTGCTAGTTGAAAACTATCAGTAAGTCGGCGACACTTTTCATGGCCGAAAGCAACAACCACTGACTCCCATCATAGACAGACCGTAAGCAGCGCCATTAACCAACCGCCGGATGCAGCCACTGACTTCCTACAGGCTCTTGTTGGTCTTCGGATCGGCAAGGAATTTTTGAAACTCCTTCGCGACTTGCTTCGCCCTTTTCATCAATTGTACATGCTACGCGCAAGCACTTGGAGAAGAGCCCACTTCGGCCGACGCGACTAGACACAATCGACACAACCTGCATGACGGCCGCCCACCGGGCCTCGCATGCGATCTCGACACCGACGATCACGAGCTCTTCGTGCAGCGCACCCTCGCCTCACTCCGATATCGACGCAGATGTGCACTGGAACAGATGGAAGTGATAAAGAGATCAGAACGGCATTCATTAAGAGCGCGCATCACTTGATATAAAGCTTGGTGCTGTCGAGGTTCATACGCGATGCTTCGCCGTCCATCAAGCCGTGGATATACCCATGCCCGAGCGCTCTGTGTAGGACGATTTTAGCGTTCTCTGCAGGTTCGCAAGGTCGCAAGAAAATCGGCGCTGGTGCATCCATGACGATGAAGATGTCGTCGCCAGGTGTGACAGCATCTGGACACAACCCGACATAGCCCTTGGCCGTGACGCACATCCGTCTTCGCAGGCTGGCGATGTTCTGGGAGTGGATATCAGGATCCATGGTCGTCGAAGCATTTGGTCCCTCTTGGAGGCGTTGCGTCGTCTCCAACCACGTTTGGCGCAGTCGCTCGACATCGTGCATTGTTGCATGCCGGAACTCATCGCCAACGAAGTATCGGCCTGCCAACATGCTCATATTGAACGCCATTTCCATGGCTCCGCCACCGACATACTCCTCTTGGACACCTTTGTTCTCATCGACGAAGGTGTACCACTCCTGGACCAGAATCAACTGCTCAGCCAATGTTTTCACCCACCTGTGGGCCGAGGATACCTTCACCACAATATCAAACCTGGCTGCAGTAACCATCAACACATCATTACATAGCACAGCTACACTGCCTTCAAGATGTGGAGCCGCGTTATATGTCACCGCGCATTCAAGCCTTGCAGCCATGGACGCCGCTGATTCGGCTGTACGCCGTGTCCAGTCGGGCACCCAAGAACGCAGCGACACATCGTGCTCCAGTTCGCAGTGTAAGGGCAGCGGCCACATTTCCTTCTGCATCATGGCTGTTGCAGCTTGGACGAAGACTTCACGGACCGACAATGTGTAATCTGGGTTGAGGTTCACGCGTCTGCTTTCTGACTGAAGACTGAGAAGTCCGTATATCTTGTCTCTGGGATCAGTTGCCTCTTTGGCCTGGAAGTCGATTAGGATTTCATGCAACGCTTGGTCCTGCCTTTGTTGTAGCTTCGCGTGGTGCAGCTTGATTACTTGCACGAACAGGCGTTGGAGCTGGTCAAAGTCATGGATTGTCAGGCCGAAGATGCAACTATGGCAGCAAGAGTCGAAGTGCCTAACCCAATTCAAGCAGGCAGTGACCAGAGTACGCCAAGGCAATGATATCGGACCACGCATGACCGTGGCGTCTACTGCGCGGACGACTTCTTGGACGGTCCAAGTGCGCGAGAACCAGGGGACATCAAGCAAGTCCTCGAGGCAGCGAAGCATTCTCGCCATGTCTTGGCCTGATACATCGAAAGAACCAGCTGGACAGTGGTGACTCCTGCAACTCTGGAAATATGGCAAGTCGTGGAAGTGTCTGTTTTCAGACAGCATGTGAATCACGTCCACGGCTTCGGCGACACTGCTGACTTCATCCTCACTTGCACCGGCATTGGCCTGGGCTTCCAGTCCGGCAGGCATTATCGGACCGCGAGCCAGCGCCCTGCTGGTCTGGGCTCGTGGTAGATTGGGTTTCTCGGATGCTTTGGTATGTACTTGCCGAGGAGGTGCGGTCAGTCGGAGCTGAGCCCTGTGTGTTAGCCTGGCCACTCAGTCGCTTCTGCATTCGGTTTGCACGTTTTCCCTCTTCCCCGGTAAGTGAGTTGGAAGATGGATGGTTGCACATGAAGATGATCTGGTTAGCAGGAGCCTGTCAGACCGGTTGACTTAAAGCAAGCAGGGCATTCTGCGGAAGATATATTGGCGAAGTACACGATCACTACATCGACACCTCTCCGAGATGCATCTTCTGTCTTCTTCAGATCGGATCGTTTGCACAACTAGTTGCTTCCAGCGGACAGAATCGCTAGAAGGGCACTGTCTGTATTGTCACATTGTGGGAGGAGTCGTGCACGTGCACTACACAAAAGGTGCACGTACCAAATGGTATACAGCTGCTGCACGTTCTGCCCCATCGTGTATGCTGAAGCATCGATTAGAGAATCATAGCATCCAAGCGTCTTGAGCATACTCCTTGTTGCCTCCAGACACCTTCCATCAGAGTAAAAGCCAGTAATTCATGCAGACGCAGTGGCGTTGAGCATGAAGCAGCCAGGGCGGCATCTCTCGCTGCTTCTCTTGAGGTAGATCTTCCATAACGGATCCACAATGGCGACAGTGACGAAGTGCTGCGTCTGTCGCTATGGGCAACTTGCGAATCACGTCGATATGCTTGCCCGCCACAGGTCTGTTGCTTTGAATGCCCAGTGGTTCGGTCTGCCAGAAATACAGCTTGCTCATGTCCATGCTGCCAGTAAGCTTCGGAAGGACTGTCTCCAGCAAGTCTGATGCGACCGATTCCAGTTCGGTCGGTATCAGACCATCGACCATCATTGCAACCTCGAGATCAGCACGGCGATCCGCAGACACATCGTTCTTCGCCATTGCATCCCTGATGGCCTGATCAAATTCCAGAACAAGCTTCTCGAACTCATGATATTTGAACGGGAGTTTTGAAGCCATTTCCAGGCTGGCGCTGATCTGCTGTCGATCTTTCACGGTCCGAGCACGTTCTTGAACGCCTTGCAAGAAGTGGAAGTACTTCTGCACCAACGGCAGCGAGAACCGTATCGCTACTCGCGTAAATGTGCAGAGCAATATATGCAATGCCACGTTGGTTTCGCTCCCACGAAGCTGGGAAAACGCCTGGACTGGTGTAACATCCTGCTTTGAAGTCCGCTTGACCTCGACGAACGTTTGAACGATGTATATCATCAGGTTAGTAAACCACTCGATCACGCTGTGCAGCGACACCAGAGTCTCGGGCGTCTGAACTCTCGGGTCAGGCTTCATCAAAGTCTGCATAAGTGTAGCCGCAACAACTCGTAGACTCAGCATAATGAAGGCGAATTGAGCTCCAGCGTCGCGTGCTCCGGTCTTGTGGTTCGTGCCCATTGCCAATTGTGCACTGAGCGAGCGAGGCACCAATGGCTCACGTAGTATGAACATTTGCTGCTTCGTCATCTGATCCATTGCATCGACTGGAGGTCGATTGACGAAGCGAAGGATCATCTTCACAATCATCGCTTTGAGGTCTGGCGTGGCGTCGTGAGGAAGCAAAGAGAGCGCTTCATCGTTCGATATGTTTTGCAAGCTCAGCAACGTGAACTCTCGAGCAACACAAGCGGCTGCAGCTTCCACGAGTGGTTTGCCATTGTCATTAACGACCTGCCAGCCATGTGTGAAAGCCATGCATTGACCGACAAGCTTGCCGCCGGGTTGAAAGAGGGCCAACGCCGCTCCATCAGCAGACATGGCTACGTGTACGTTCTGGGAACCTGTGAGGTGCGCAAATCCAGCTTGAGGCAACCCAGATACTGTTCCTGTATCCCCGGAGAAATGTAGTTCTGCCATACTATGCCTGTCTCTGAGATCGAGGCCACCATCGCTGGTCCCAAAGGCGAAGATCGTATCGTAGATTATGGATCCAAAACATAGCACAACTTTGTCCAAGACTGCATCGGCTTGTTGTCGAAGCACTGTGATCGGATTCAACACGCTTGTCGCGTCGCCTCCAGGCTTGAGCTTCTTGAAGCTGTCGTGAAGACTTGGCGTCAGAGTCTCGATGTGCCAACGGGACACTATGCTGAAAGATTGTTGGCCACCGCTGGGGTCCGTCGGCACATCGATGTGGGTGAAAATCGCAACGATCGTGGGCAGAGTTGGGCCCAATTGTGCAGCTTCATGCACGACAGGCACAAGCCGCAATTGTGTCAGTCTAGCGAAGTCGGCCCTCGGCACATGTATGTTTTCAGAGGCAGTCAAGTGATGCACTTGTAGCGCAGGTGCGACTACAGTGAAGTTCAGATTGGGTCCTCGTGTGTGCTGAGTAGCATTCCAGCTGATTGAAATCCTATATAGCCTGAAGCGAGAGGCATTGTCGAAAGTGATAGCAAGCAGGTCGGCGCCATCATCGCAAATATCGGCATGTGAGATTAGGTCGTTTGACGAACGTATTGGCTCGAGCGGGATGCTCGTCGATTGCCAACCAAGGCCTTCATTCTGATAGAGCAAAGTGAAGACACCCGAGCGCGTAATATGGAGCAACGCATGTTTGCCTTCCGCTGGATGGTGAGCTCTCAGATTCGGTTGGTCTCTATTCCTCATGGTCACCTGCCACTTCTCGCCGTTCTTCACCGCCGGATCAAGATATGGGCCCTAGCAATTAGCATCAGCGCCTGCACAACACACTTGAGAGCGCGACTGGACTCACTCTAAGCTCGGTGGGGAATAGAGGCAAGAAATGCAGGCCAACAACAGCGTTCAGCTCAGTCATCGGTCCAGCCGCACGTTGGTAGTCACCCGGTGCTGGGCCCATTCTACCCAGCGCACCTAACAGTGTGTACATGTGGAGTCCCCCAACATGGTCCGCTATGGCCAAGTCCATCCCGAGACCACTGAACTGGACGTGAACGAATTTGCGACCATTTGGAGCATCGATGACATGCTTGTTTTCGTCGCTGATCTTCCACGAGGCGGCTTTGGCATCCCTGATCATCGCGTGGAACGTCACTCGAGAGCCATCCTCGGAAATACGGACAATGCTGCCGGTATTTGCCCAAGCCAGCTTCCTGCACAGACTTGTTACCACAGCAGGACCAGCGGGGGGGGTGGCGGGCGACCTGTCCACTCACGAGCAGCATCCACGACTTCGCAACTCGTCGATTCTGAGTATCGACTCAGTGGGCAGAGGTACTTGAGGAAGTGACACACTGAGAGCGCCGTTCAAGCCACCATCGAGGGTGCCAGTCAGATCGCCTGTCAAGTCGGCGCCCAAGCCGTCAGCAACATCGCCGAAGAGATCGTCCATGGTTGTGTCCATGATGCCAGCGTCGGCCAGTGCCGGCTCGTCTATGGTAGTGGAGTCCATTGCTTTAGTGGTTGCTTGATGCAGAGACAGTCGCATGCACAGTTCTGATGCATGGATGGAGGCTGCTGGAGCCTTGGTGGAGCATACTCGCTCGTAACGATCCCAAGAACAAGTCTGCTCCCAGATGCTGCGGCTTGGTGGACGGCGACTATTGCTAGTGTTCACAGTATGGCAGCGTGACTGCGGCGAAGTGAATGATAAGGGCGACAAACGGCGGTGCGCTGAATGACAGGCTCTCGGTAGTTCTAGTTCTATGCTATTGCGGGGGGCAGATGTCATGCGGTCTACTGTATTGTTGTTTATGCCCACGGCTGCACCCGACTTCCACATCTCCCAGCCTCCGTCAACCGTCAACAACAACGTCGAGCGCGCCCCTCCATTCACTGCACGCTGCACGCTGCACGTCCACCCCAGCCGGTACGCGACTCCCGATTGCTATTGTCGCGATGCTGCCATTGTCGCCATAGAAGCTCCCCCGATATTTCTCTCGCTTTCTCGAGGCCTGCGCCTACCCGCGACACGCATCATGACCCTCGACTCCTCGGACTCTTCCACCTCCTCGCTTTCCTCGCCGCTCTCCTCCGTCCCTTCCAGTCCCCCCTCGAGCCCGCTATCCTCGCTGGCATCGCTTTCCCCCTCGCCGCCGCCGCCCGATGTTTGCGAGATGCTGTGCCCGACGCGCGCAAACTCCGCGCCCTGGCCTTCACCACCCGCATCCCAGAACACCTCACACCGCGGCTCTCCAGCGACAGATGGCATGGCCTCCAGCACAGATGTCGACAAGGACGGCCCACCACCTGCGAAGAGGAGGCGGATATCCAAAGAGCGTTCTACCGAGTATCTAGACCTGCGCAGGGACACTGTGCACCCTGAACAACAACCACAACTCGACCGTCTGCTTAATGTACTACACAAGCGCCAGAAAATTGTCGTCGTCGCTGGCGCCGGCATATCAGTATCTGCAGGCAGTATGCATAGATTCCCTCGGCCAATGCCACGACGCGTCGAAATGCTAACACATTGACAGTCCCTGATTTCCGCTCCGCCCAAGGCATATTCCGAAGTCTGAAGGAGGAGTACAACCTGAAGGGATCTGGGAAAGAACTGTTCGACGCGTCTGTCTACAAAGATGACAACTCTACATCGTCATTCCACGATATGGTCAGCACCATGTCGCGTCTCACCAAGGACGCCAAGCCCACTGCATTCCACCATATGTTGGCCACGATTGCCCAGGAGGACCGTCTGCTGCGCCTGTACTCGCAGAATGTCGACGGCATCGACACATCACTCGATCCATTGAAAACATGCGTCCCCCTCAGCAAGTCTCAAGATGATGGCAAATGGCCTCGAACTGTTCAGCTGCACGGCGGCCTCGACAAAATGGTGTGTTCAAAGTGCCACGAATTGGCGAATCTGGATCCGGAACTGTTCACTGGCCCAATCGCGCCGCTGTGTCCCAGGTGTGAGGAGATTAACGATATCCGCACAAACCATGAGGGCAAGCGAAGCCACGGTATTGGCAGATTGCGCCCGCGCATGGTACTCTATAACGAGCACAACCCTGATGACGAGGCAATCGGAGCAGTCACCAAGGAAGATCTGCGCAAAAGGCCTGACGCAGTTATCGTTGTCGGCACAACATTGAAGGTCCCTGGTGTTCGCAGGATCGTTCGAGAGATGTGCGCAACTGTCCGCGATCGAAGAGGTGGAGTCGCAATCTGGATCAACAACGATCCACCCCCCACTGGCAAGGACCTGGAGGATTGCTGGGACATTGTCATACAAGGGCCAAGCGATAAGGTGGCGAAACATGCCGCCATGCGCAAGTGGGATGACCCCGTACTGTCCGAGTCTTTCTCAGAGGTCAGCGAGGAGGATGCTAGGAAAGTCGCCAAGAAGACTCTGAGCGTCGCATTGTCTCCCAGATGTGCCATCAAACACGCCGTCAAAGAGCCTCTGCCTTCGGACCAACACAAGAACAACAGCTTCCGGCCGCCTTTGCCTACGGAAACGCCACGGAAAGCGTTGGACCATGGTCCCGAAGATTGGAGCCCCATCGTCAGCCGGAGCTCATATATTCTGCCCAGCATAGAAGATGGGTCTTTTGACGGTGATAGTATTGCTGTTATCTCCCCACGCAGCGTGCCGGTCGCAGGCTTATTGACACCATCGAAGTCACGGAACAATTCTCCGGCCAAGAAAGAAATAGCGAATAAGAAAAAGATGACCTCGATGACAGAGAAGCTCAAGGACGGCACGAATAAGAAACAGACAACTACGAAGACCATGAAGACCGCGAAGAAAGCAGCACCTGTCAAAGCGACCAAGAAAAGTAACGTCAAGTACGTGAAGCCTGCTCTCGGTCAAAAGAAAACCCAGGTCAAGGCGAAGGCACAGCCCAAAGGAAACTTGACCAAGTCTTTCAAATCTAGCAAGGCCTCGAAGTTGGTTGGGAAGACTGATAAGAACGACCTTCCAAGTCCGAATATGAGCCCTAGCAAGCTGCGGCAGGTCTCCAATGCGTCTTCCGAACCCATGCATCCACTATCGCCACTCGACCCGCGCATCAACGGCTCGTCGGTGTCACTATCGAACGATTTGGAGAAAGATGGGGCATCGTTTGACAAGCTGCCATATTCGGAGAATCAGAGACGGAACTCGAAGAGTCGGATGAGCGTTTCCAGCATCATCAACTGATCGACTGATTGACACATCGCATTTGCTGTATCTGCTGATTCTTATTTGACTCGCATCGCTTGCATTGAAGACATTGGGTGGGCCATGTTTAGCCACCCGCTGCCACTACTCAGCATGTGCAGGCACTGGAGCAATGTCCGAGTCTCTGTCAGGACCGAATGCAAGATACCCATGTCGAGTATCACTATACAATCAATCTAATGCTGTTCATGCAATCGTTCCGTGGCGTTATGCGCATCTCTCATGTCTTCTTGGGTATCGGTGCTCGCTCTGCTGGAGGTAATGTATGCCCATCGCTGTCCTTCAGACTGACCAATCGAGGAGGCGGAGTGTGGTTTGTTGACGTTATGCGCTTCCCTCCTGCTATGCTGTTTCCTTCGCTGCTGTCCTCTCCGCGTTGCAGCTCTCGCTCGTACTGCCTCCTCCGCTCCTCTTCTCGCATTCGTCGTCTATCGCTTTCTAGCATGCCTGCATTCTCATCCTCATCCTCATCCTCCTCTAGTAGCTCTCCGTCCGCAGTGTCATGGTCTGGAGGTGAAATCCATTCTCTGGGAACAACGCAAGGTAGCGCAAGGCCGATGCTTGCCGCGCGATTGAGCCAGGCAGGTGCAGGTTTCGAAGTGAGCTTCTCGCAAAGTACGGATGTGAAGTGGTTACAGTTGTGGGTGAGGAGGTTGTAGGAAGGCCCCAGGAACTCATTAGACACTTCTCTTATGATGTCGTTGATCTCACGTTCTGTGTGGAATGTGAAGCCTTGGAGAATGTCAACACGAAAGGTTCCTCCCGGTGGTTCATAGCGTGGTTTAGTCCAGTACACTCCCGTTACGCCTCGTTTGTTATGCCCGCCATATGCGTATTCCTTGTTGTTTATGACAACTCCGCTGTGGAGGAGGCTACCGCCTATTGTCCAGAGGATCGATGAGAGTCTACCCGACTGGCGCGTTAGTTAGTGTGTATAAAGACCATGTTGTCGGCTTGTATCGACATACTGGAAGTAGATCGTATACGTTGATGATGATCTCGGTCTTCTGGAGAGCCGTTGAGGAGCGACCTGTGATGGAGGATGACTTGCGCGTGCGATTTGGCTTGCTACCGGAAGCTGAGGGCATGTCGGTAGTGATGTCTTTAGATTTTTGACATTGGACAGAAGAGTTCGCAGTGCCGTGGTGTCCTGTGAGATGTGTCTGTAGAAAAGGCGAAGGTGAGTAGTGTAGGCAACGGGCACACGATCTGAAGCTCAAGGTGAACCCCACGTGTTTGATCTCCACTTCAGGTTTGATCCGATGGACGGAAAGCTTCTTGAGTCAGGAACGTCTGCACGTGGTCTGTTCGTGGTCGCGTGCAATGAAGATCGATACTGCCCTGTACAGACATCAATGCCACATGCACTATCTACTTCGTTCTTGAGTCCCAGTACCTGTCTCCCATTACTTCGCCGATACGATGCGACCGCAGTGCTTTCAGCCTGGGGTGTTCACCGGGCTGGACGCCCGTCGGTCTAAGCAAAGTGTTGCTCATGACCGCCAGAATTTGACCGTCGAGCTCGGGCGCCTTTTGAAGTCTCGCCTGGTGAAGCCTGCTCGGGGCAGGCTATTGTCTCTGTATCCAGTCTCCTGCTGGTGGGTATCCATCACGACAGCGACGGGCAATCTTCAGCGCGGCTGTTTAGCAGCAAGCAACGCTTTCGGTTGAGCTGCGAGAAAATGGTCTTCCTAGGAATGACCTCTGTAATCATGCAGTCTCTTCGTCAACTTCACGTGCCGTTCATCGCCGTGTCTTCCCCTGCTGCAGCTTCTTCCCCAGCCCACCACAAGGTAGGGCCCAGCCCAGCATGCATCATACTCCCTCGAATGAGGTAGGGCGCCATGCGCCTGGCGTTCTCTTCTTCCTCATCATTCGCATACGTTTGCGATCTCAATGCATCCGGCGATACGTCGGTCCACATCTCCTCTTCCACTCGAACCATGCATGTCTCTGCAATATCGAAGTAGAACTCGTTGGACCCTCCCTCGCCATCGTCGGTCCTCCAGATGTAAGCCCACGTCCCGCTGTCGTCCTGCCTCCAGTCCGTGTCCTCGAACATGAACCCCAGGGGCACGTGTATGTCTTCGAAAAAGTCTGCCGAGAGAGTAATGCCACTGATGTCCGCCTTGGTAATCGTGGCCCGGATGATTTCGCCTCGGAAGGGTCGGAACACAATAAGTCGGAAGTCCACGTTGACATTGACAATTCCAGTTCCGTGTCCGATGAGGCCCTCAGATGCTGATATGAGTGAGTGGAGGCCAACGCAGAGCCCGACCTTGTGTATGACCTTGTCCGCATATTTGGCATTTATGAAATCTTCGATAGAGCGCATGCTTGGCTTCGAGAAATCAGTGGGCTGGATTTGCACCACATCGGCCAAGGTGACCTGCATGTGCGTCAGACCAGCAGTTGCGTCGTCAATTTTAGTTGCTTACAGACCAATGTGTACATATTAGATTCGCGATTACGGCGCTTCTGGTTTTGCTAGAGAATGTCGGGTGTGCAGGCGATTTCTTTGGATCGAGGGGTGCGGCGACTCATTGCGGTGGGCTCACTGTACCGTCCATATGGTGATGAAGAACGTGAAGACTCGACTTCAACGTTGTGGTCGAATCGTGCTGCTCCTGATCCTGGTCTAGTCAGCTTGAGGAAGAAAAGCACAACTTGGGAGGACTGGAGCTTCATTGGCCAAACGGGGCGGGGCGGAGGAAAGTCCGCGCTCCTTGGAAGTTCGCTTCTTCTTCATCACCTCTTCACATGCCATTTTCACAAAGCATCAATCAAGACAATCTCAAGTTGGCATGAGCATCAGCCTGCTCGTCCATTGAAATATGAGTGGATTTCAGTTCCCGCCACCGCCGCCACCTCCTCCCAAACCCGCCGCTCCTTCCACCAACGTCAACACCAATTTTCATGGGAGTGAAGGCCGTGGACGGGGGCGAGGTAGAGGTCGGGGACGTGGTGGTCAGAGTCGCGGTAGTGGTGGCGGTCCTGTGCAACAGCGAGACCAGAGTCAACGGCACGGTGCACATCAGCTTATGAACGACACCTCATCGCAACATGGCACTCACAGTTCTGTCCCTGGCTACGCCGCCAAGGGCAACCAGGCCGAGCAACTTTCATCTGCCATGGCACCAGGCTTGCCTCCTGGGTCATACATAAATCCTGCGTTCCAGCAACGTTTGTATGCTAGTTCTACTAATGTGTACTCTGACTACTTGTCCCATCATGCGCAGCCTCCTGCTCAACAAGCGTCTGGCTACCCTCCACGAGATGCTGTGGGCCACAAGCGCAAACTCGATGCCCTTCGCGGATCGTCGCCTCAAGAGAAAAAGTCGAAGCCTCCAACAGCTCCAAGCGTACCAAGCTTTGGCGCTGCCCTTCAGCCACCAGGAATGAAGAGACCCGATCCTCGAATAACAGACTCTGTTGCCAAGCGACCAGCGAACGTACTTGGCCTCACGCCGCAGGAAGGTCAGTTACAGTACTCTTCGGATAGTGAGGTCGAGGAGGACGGCATTGACGAAGAAGCCATGTTTGCCGAGCTTGGCTCAAATCTGACGTTTGAGCACAATGGAACAGTCCTGTCACTCAGAAATGCAGCAGATCTCTCTGCTTGGAAAGCTGAACGGGCACGGAACTTCCCTACCAAGGCTCGCATGGCTGCAAAGCTGCAACAGAAACGCCAGCTTGGCGAAGAGCGACAGAGGCTACTCACAGAGGCGAGTGAAGTCATACGATCCATCAGGGCCCAGAGACTTCAAGCACGAACTGGATCGTCTGCTAAAGTCCACAATGCCGAGTCAAAAGCGCCACAGGGCGAAACATCTGTCAGTCACGACACCAGAAGTCAAAGGAAGCCCGAGATTCTGCGCTCAAGCTCCGTGGATAGGACCTCGACTCTTACCACGACACAGCATATTGACGACTCGGTCGCGCAGCATAAAGTTTCAGCAAATCTACTCGACGAGGCGTCGGCTACTGGTCCAGTAGGCCAAGCGGGCAAAGAGACGCTAGTGTTTCCTGACACTGGTGTTCTTGCCGCTCAGAAGACCGCATTCGATAAGCGCGCGAACGAGGAGGAGAAGATCGAGGACTCGGACAAAGCGTCCGTTGTGTCGGATGACTCGTCGAGCGTTTCCTCCGACTCTTCATCAAGCGAAGACACTGACAATGACGGACCGCCCGAGGAAGCAACATCGAAAGTGGCAACAGTAACGCGAGGTGTGGTGTGTCGATACTTTCTTGCCAGTGGCAACTGTAGAGATGGAAACTTGTGCAGGTATAAGCATGAATTGCCTGCTGGCTACAAGCAGCGGCAAATCAATGCCGCGCCGCAACAACAGGAACGAGATCCGTACAGGCCACGACTTGACGACGTGCCCACTGCTCGAAAAACAATCCACGACCGCCTGCTCGAGCAGGAGCAGACTAAGGAGGAAGAGCTGGTACTGCAGGTGATCAAGTATCTGGGGAAAGTCGGCTTGTTTGCGAAGAAGCAGTGATGGACTTCGTGGCTCGCGCTTCCTCTCCAGAGTGTATATCATGTCTAGACGTTGGAAGGAGTGGTCTCCCTTCAAGCCCCACATACTACGAGGCTTATCGGGATGGAGGCTGGCGGTCTACTTGCCCCATAACGATACACAGAGAACACACTACACGTACTTTACCAGTCAGTAGACTCGTGCATGCGACCCGTCTGAAAGTGCCGTCAGCTTAGCAACGGACCTCGTGGTCTAGATGCGATCTTCACGGGCATACGTCGGTCCAAAGCTATTCTCTTTCTCGAAGTCGACACACGGCATTCCAATAAGGGTCCTCAACCGCTACTGCTGTAATGTATTGGACCGTATCTGTGCATCTCTCGGGACCTCGACTGAAACTTTTGAAGGGTTCCTCGTCTCTGAGAAGCATGGAATTGGACATCGGTCTCGGTACTTGACAGCTATTCGGCCTTAATGAAGCCGGCAGTAGCGCGGATGACTTCAAGACGCACTACTTAAGTCGTACCAGAATCCCTGCCTGCTAAAACACCTCGGTCGAGCTTGGTCGATCTTTTGATATTTCTCCTTGCGGAACTTTCGACGACAGATCTATTTCGACCAGGAACTGCAGGGGCCGAGACGGGACTGTGGAAACCGCCAGCAATTGCCTTGCGATACTGCACTGCACTTGACATCGCAACACCATCGTCAGCCGCGATGGCTCTTAACCAAGAAGACAGCAGGATAATGGAAGCAGAGCGCGAACCCAGCCCAGAAAGATTCGAAGTATATGCGGGAAGATCGAACACCGGGACACAAGATGTCATGAGTCCACGCGAAAAGGTTGAGCGACGGGAGACACTGTCACGGCATCTTACGGGAGCCAGTATCTCCAGCTCCGGCTCATCTTCATCGGGCCAGACCATAGAGAGAGAGGAGATGGGCGTTTCGAGAATGGCGACTCAGCCCGATCTGGAGAGACATCCTACGGCGCTGAGTCGAATACAGACTGGCCGTAGCCAGCATAGCGCGACCGTGGGTGCGAGTCTCAAGAGTCGTACCGTGACCTGACAGAGCAAGGTGCCATTGCCTGGCTCCGGAGCTGGAAAGCCATATCCGCCTGCATTGCCGGATCGAGAGGAATATGTCGTGGAGTTCGATGGACCGGACGATCCAATGCATGCGCAGAATTGGCCGTTAAAGAAGAAGCTACCGGTCGCAATCGTGCCCGATTTCGTCACGTTGACGGCTGCGTTCGGGTCTTCCATCTTCTCGACAGCGACCACTGCAATCTCACAGCAATTTGGCTTCTCAAGGGAATTTGGCATCCTCGGGGTCAGCCTCTACGTCCTAGGCTTCGCCACGGGACCCATAGTGTGGGCACCCTTCTCAGAGCTCTACGGCCGACGAAAACCTCTTTTGTTGTCTTCTTTTGGATTCTCGATCTTCAACATCGCTGTCGCCGTCGGTAAAGATTCTCAAACGATCTTCATCTGTCGGTTTTTCGGCGGGTTTTGCGGTGCGTGTCCACTTACGGTTGTTGGCGCAGTCTTCGCGGACATGTTCAGCAACCGGCAGCGAGGTCTCGCGATCACAGGTACGTTTGTAGATTGTACCTAACGCATCGGGGATCCGCTCCTCGATGACTTTCGGAGATATGCACTGACAAGGGAGCAGTGTTTTCCATGACCGTGTTCTCCGGACCTCTCTTGGCGCCCTTCATCGGTGGCTTCATACTTGAAAGTTACCTTGGCTGGAGATGGACGGAATATATCACAGCGATCATGGGCTTCCTTGGATTGGTACTCAGTCTGCTCTTCCTCGAGGAGACTTATCCTCCTGTGATTCTTGTCAACAAAGCTGCCGATCTCAGGAGAAGGACGAAGAACTGGGGCATCCACGCCAAGCAGGAGGAGATTGAAGTTGACCTCCGCGAGCTGATCGAGAAGAACCTTTCTCGGCCAATGCGAATGCTATTCACCGAGCCGATTGTGCTGCTCATCTCCATCTACATGGCCTTTATCTACGGTCTACTTTACCTATTCTTGACATTCTACCCGATTGTCTTCCAACAGATCTACGGCATGCGCTGGAGTAGGTGGCCTTCCGTTTTTTTGGCATGATTAGCGGCGAATTGCTAGCTGGCATTACATGATCATCTTGCAGCCAGTCTATAACAGGAAGCTTGCAGCGAACAACAACATGCCGGTCCCTGAGTGGCGCCTTCCACCGGTCATCGTAGGCGGCGTAGCCTTCGGGTTAGGTCAGTATACTGAAGGATACAAGGCATCAGGCAGTGGTCTAGACTATGGTGGAACATTCGAGACACCCCCTGCACAAGCCGCCCCGTTCCACCTTTCGGTCCATGGTCTGAGACACTGCCACTTTCGAGTATGGCTAACACCCTTTTGTTTGTAGGTCTATTCTGGTTTGGCTGGACTAGTTACACCGGTAGCATCCCGTGAGTGATTCCGAAGGGTTGAAGGCATTGTCAAAGACATTGCCACGTGTTGTCTACGCATAGCTAATGTCCTTCTGTTTAGGTGGATCGTCCCAACTCTTTCCGGTCTCTGCACCGGGTTCGGCTTGATGTCCATATTTCTGCAATGTCTGAACTATCTCATCGACGCATACCTGATGTTCGCTGCCTCAGCCATAGCTGCGAATACGTTCCTGCGATCTTTAGCGGGAGCAGTATTCCCCCTCTTTGCCACCCAAATGGTTCAAGGTCTTGGTGTCCAATGGGCCGGTACACTGCTAGGATGCGTGGCTTTGATCTGTGTACCGATGCCAGTGCTATTCTACCTGAAAGGCGCGAAGATTAGGGCAAAGAGTAGATTCGCGCCGACGTTTCCAGTTGCGAGTGCGGCTGCTCAGGATCAGAGCGAGAGTGACCCGGAGAATGAGTGGAAGGGCGAGTAGCAGGGCAAATGTCAGAAAGTCAGCATTTGGTTTTCAGCGAGGCGTTTTGGCGGCATCGAACGAGTGAGCATGGTATAGCATAATCGAAGTCATTCGGGTGTAACAGCTTGAACTTCAAGGCTCGAAAGCGAGAAGATGTCGTCTGACATTTGACTTCGGCGACGGTCCGCCGCCTTCCGCAAAGCATGTTCGTCTGCCGAAGCACCGAACTGCACACATGTATGATCATGGAAGAAGCCTCGTGTAATGTCATCATGGAAACAGCACGTCTCGACAGCTACGTCGTGCTCGCACTGCTTTCTATGCAGCATACCGTCTCTCATACATCTCTATGATTTCTTGCCGCTCAAGATCTCCTCGGCTTCCTTGTTTCGAACTCCTCCGTTCGTCTCGCTTTCTTGCGGCTTCAATACATTGTTGCTCGTGTTGCCAGCACTAATGCTGGTTCTGGCAGATTCCTTCAGCCTCTCGGTATCCTCCTTGCGCAAGTCCTCGCTCTTGTCCTTGTCATCATCATCGTCTCCCAACGAGAAAGGGTCGTTGTCGTCCTCGGGGTGTGGTGCAACGCTAGTCAATGGTTGCCACTTCTTGTCCTTGTCAGACGCCTCTTTTCCAGGCTGGCGGCGCTCAGCTGCATCAACCTCGTCTACAGGGCCGCTTTGCGGAGGCTTAACGCCTGACTTGAAGAGGTCAGGATTAGCCTTGGTCCGACTGCTCGTTCGAGGAGGCTGGGCCGGAGCTGCACAAAAATCAGTATGGGCATCTGCTAGTCTGTATGTGGAACGGTACATACGGCCCTCATCATCCCGGAGCTCCAAACGCTCGAATTCTTCGTGGTCAAACTCGTGTGGATCGGCATCGTAACGCTGTGCTTCAGTGCTTCTTCTCTGCTGCTCGGCAGATCTCCTGATACCATAGAGCTGTTCGCTCTGGCTGGCACCGAAATTCTGTCTGCCCGAAAGACCTGTGTTCTGCCTCGTGTTAGAAGGGGTAGCATCATAAAGATCCTCCTCTTCTTCACCATCAATCTTCTTCTTGAATTGTGTGATCCAGCTGTTCACCCTCTTTTGCGTTTCCAAGAAACCTTGCTGAATGTTCTTGCCGATCTCGGGCAGATCGTCATCAAAGAAGCTACGCTCTCGATCATCGTCGTCGTAGTCCGGACGTTGCTGGTTCGGGCCGCGACGACCAGGCTCGCGTTGGTTGTAGCGGTTCTGGGTCGACTGACCACCACTGCTGTACTGCTCCGCAAGCTGTCTCGCATAAGCCTCATCGGCTTCCAGTTGACTCATGGGCTGGCGTTGGGCGGGCCGTGGTGGTTGTGGAGGAGCTGCCTCCTCTGCATGGAAGTCGGGGTCTGACATGCCTAGCAGCGCGTTGAAGGCTGGCTCTACCTTGCCGCCGCTGGCAGTGAGCACTGCCTTGACGACCTTGGCATCGATGGTGGGGAAAGCCTCAATCAGGGTGTGCTCAGCTTGCTGGTTCGGGGTCAATGGTCGAGGGGGCTTCGTGGGTGGGATCTCTTCGTGGCCTTCCTGGAAGGACACTCTTGGCCTCGGAGACGGTGCTTTGGCTGACGGCTTGGTGGGCGTCTCGTGACCGTGCGGAGAGACGGTGCCCGTCTCTTGCTCGTTGTCGTCCATGTCTATCTCTTCGCGCGTAGTGGCTGACTCCTCGTCCGGCTTGATGGGAGAGACGGGCGATCGATCGGCGGCCATGCTTCGTCCGCTGCGGATCTGCAGGAGCAGGTCTTGGAGATGTGTTGCTGCACTCGGCTCGGCAGTGTTGCGGCGTACGGCTGCGGACCAGCAGGTCGACTGTGAGTTGGAGTGGCGTTCGTCGCGGATGTAAGTAGGACACACGATGGGGCCTTGCACGTGAGAGACGAACCCTGCTGGACTTAGTCATCGTGGCGTGCACGTGTCAGGCGCGTGTGCTCCTCGTCAAGAACAACCACAACCACAATACTGTATCGGTCGACCTGAGTTGTCGGGTCGTTGGCATCAAGTGTTGATGCTAAGAGTCGAATGGCGAGGTGACACGATCTATATACGACAGTCGTCTTCACCAGCGACAGCACTACAAGGCTCCGTCACCATCAGCGTGAGCAGCATCTGATCCTCGACTGACGCTGCAAAGGCAGGAAAGTGAAGTCAGAAGGCACGACTTCAGTATGGCAGACTCCGACTCCTTCATACCGGCGCTCCATCGACCGTCTTCACTTCTGCCGATAGCTCGGCATAAGGACGCTTTACTCTACACAATCGAGCAGAATCCACTCACCATTCTCATCGGACAGACCGGCAGCGGCAAGACGACACAGCTGCCGCAGTATCTGGACGAGGCAGGATGGAGCAAATACGGCAAGCTCATTGCAGTGACACAAGCAAGTATGCCGCTTGCGTGTCTTGTGTCGATAATGGTTGACGGCTTCTTACAGGTTATTTTTAGCCACGACGAGTGGCAGCAACAACGGTTGCGAGGCGCGTAGCAGAGGAGATGCGTTGTCAGATTGGGCAAGAAGTTGGCTACTCAATACGCTTCGAAGACGTGACATCGGCATCAACTAGAATCAAGTTCCTTACCGATGGCTTACTTCTTCGAGAGGCTCTGGTAGATCCGCTGCTCTCGAGGTACAGTGTCATCATGGTTGACGAAGCACACGAGAGGTCTCTGAGCTCCGATATACTACTAGGTATATTGACGAAGATCCGGAAGAAGAGGCCCGAATTGAGAACAGTCATCAGTTCCGCGACTCTACAGGCGCAGCAATTTCTCAACTTCTTTGGGGACAGCGGCGAAGCTGTACATCCGAAAGACGACGAGTCACAGCCTCCAGGTCGAATCATCAGTGTCGAAGGACGTGCCTTCCCAGTCGACCTGCACTACCTTTTGGAGCCATGCGAGGACTACTTGGAGAGAGCTGTCAAGACAGTGTTCGATGTCCACTCTTCTGGACCGGAAGGAGATATCCTGGTGTTCTTGACTGGACGAGAAGAGATCGAGACTATGATCGAGATGATCGCCGACCGTCTGCCATCGCTCGCAGCTGATACAGACAAGATTCTGCCATATCCGCTCTTCGCTGGACTCAGCACAGAACAGCAGATGTATGTTTTCGAGCCTGCACCTGAGAACACCCGGAAGGTCATTTGTGCTACGAATATTGCGGAAGCCAGTGTGACTATCGATGGCATAGCCTATGTCATCGATTCTGGCTTCGTCAAATTGAGAGCATACAATCCGACCACTGGCATCGAGACTTTGACAGCCACTCCTGTCTCGAAGGCATCAGCAACACAACGCGCAGGCCGAGCAGGACGTACTAAGCCAGGCAAGTGCTATCGGTTATACACCGAAGCTGCCTTCACTTCGTTACCAGATGCCACAGTCCCTGAGATACAGCGCTCGAACCTCGCACCGACAATACTCCAGCTGAAGGCTATGGGCATCGACAACATAGCACGATTCAACTTCATCACCCCACCACCAGCAGAACTCATTATGCGCGCCTTGGAGCTTTTATACTCCCTAGGCGCGCTGGACGATTATGCCAAGTTAAGTAAGCCAATTGGATTCCAGATGGCAGAGCTGTCTCTCGAACCAATGCTGGCCAAATGTCTCCTCTCAGCACCAGCATTTAAGTGCTTGTCAGAAATGCTCACCATCGCTGCTATGGTCAGCTTGCAAGGCAATGTGTGGTTCTCGCACGACACCAAGAAAGCAGAAGAGACAGCGCGCAGGAAGTTCGCCGTGGAAGAAGGTGATCACCTGACGCTACTCAACGCTTACCAAGCTTTCATCACCAAGGGCAAAAAGGATTCCAAATGGTGTCAGCAGCATTATCTGAACTTCAAGTCGATGACGCGGGCTGTTAGTATTCGTAATCAGCTTCGGCGCTATCTCGAGCGTCTCGGCATCGATGTCAATGAGTCGCTGGGAGGCAACGATGTGTTGAGAGCTGGCGGAAGGCCGAAAGAGGAGTCAATCCGGCGGTGTTTGACCAGTGGCTTCTTTGCCCACGCTGCTCGCATGATGCCAGATGGCACGTTCAGGACTGTGGACGGAGGGACAGTTCTGCACGCTCACCCCTCGTCGTTGATGTTCAACAGGAAGGCCGATTGGGTCATCTTCACCGAGATCATGGAGACTGGTGATAAGACCTACATTCGCGACGTGACCAAGATTGAGAAGTCGTGGCTATTACAATATGCGCCAGATTTCTATAGGGTGAAGACGTAGATACGACATATCACCATGAGCAGCTTCATCAAGCAGATTTCTTCGTGTGTCGACTCGGTGACATGAGTCAAAGCTCTGAAGCCATTGGCGGACCGGGTCCATTGCTGGTCTCATTCAGAGCCATTCACATCTGGTTGTCTATGTTCACAGGTCTGTCCCCAAGACATTGTCAGACCCTCAAGCAGCGCAATGCCATACCCGCTGACCACCAACGCCCAGCAACGTTATGCAACATCCGTCGCAGTTCTCGATGCTCAAAGACTGCGTCAATGCATTACACTACCGACTCAACGTCGGATTCGTCTACTCTATCCTCTGCACTCTTCTTGTTTTCCTCTTCCATCTCCTTGTATGTCGACCAGGTCAATAGCAGGAATGCAAAAATGATAAGGAGCCCACCAGAGAGTGCGGCAGCCGTCAAGGGGCTGTATAATGGTGGAGGTAGCATCTGGTCGCATAGAGCGACAATGAAGATCGTCAGCAGAGCCGCCACTGAGCTCAAGACCGGAGAGGTGAGGGATATCAAGACGAGGAAAGAACCGCTGAAGGTGGCGTTTGAGAGGACTGAGATTGCCAGCATCCAGGAAGCCTCTCCAGAAGGTAGTTCGAACGGCTCAATGCCGGTGAAGTGTAAGATTGGTAAAGGTATCCAGAGGACGAGCAGTGTGAAAACTCCTATCATGCTGCCGAAGGCGTTTGCGAAAACCATGCCATTTTTAGGATCGCAATGCTCTGGTGGGCAAGCGACTTTCTTGTACAGCACCTCGTAGAAGCCGTACAAAACACTGCCGATACCTATGACCAAATTCCCCACAGCCCGATTGGAAGCCTCTTCATCAGATGGTGCGGAAGGCCCTCCAGCTCCTCCACCAGACTTGCTGCCGTGCTTCGCAGTCGCTTGATCGCCGTATGCCACCACAAGCACACCCAGTATGGCAACCCCGACCGCCACGACCTTGCTCAGCCGAAGCTTCTCTTTCAAAATCGGCACTGCGAAGGCATAGGCGAAGAATGCTGAGCAATTATAGATTGCCGTCAGATCGGAAGCTGTTGTGAGATCGACGGCAACATACCAACTGCCACCAGCCACTGTCAACGCGCAGGTCACGAACGCTGTCGTCCGGACAAAGTATGGGATGGGCGACTTCTTTTGCAGGTGACTGGGTACGTGTAGCGTTCGATGCTCGATCATCTGGGCTGTGTTCCGTAGTAGCGCAACATGCCGCCTCCAGAAAATATCCAGCGGCTGACTCCATTTCGAAAGGCGGAGGATCAACAGGGAGACTGGCCACAGCAGTGACCAAGAGCCATGAGTGAAGTACAGCATGCAGTATGGCTTGGTCCAGTGCAGATCATGTTGGATATACACAGCTGTTTCTGTTTGTACAGCAAAGCTCACCAAGCTCACCAGCAGGAAACATGCTGCATATGTATAGCGTGTCCTCGTATCGCTCTTGGGCTTTTTGATCGGCGGATCGCGCTCTCTAAATCTCGTTGATCTCCTCGATCCCATCCCCGGCCTCGGGGGGGACTCATACTCGGGAGGCTTGTCTCCTGAGAGTAAAGGTTGCGACTGATGCGAACATGGCTTGTGGAACGAAGACGGCCGCTCTGATCGCAGGTCAGAGGGCATGCTTGCTGGGTCGTGCCAAGCGGAGGATTCCCCTTCGTTGCTCCAATCGTCAAAGTCGCTGTCCTCGTCGTCTGCAATGCCTGTTTCGCTGGGAAATCGATCGGGATGAGGCAGGTTGTGGAGCGGGGTGGGCTGCCTGGACGTTTCTTTGCTCAAGTGCACCAAGTCAGACGAGTCGGGGTCGGGCGTGGACGTGTTATCGCGGGCGTGGAAGTGGTCAGGACACAGCAGAGACGACCCGGACAGCTCTATGGGTGATCCAGCGCCGGCAGGTTGGGGTTTAGGCATGCGGTGTGGTTGAAGCGCGCATGTGACTACATACAGTCTAAGTCTATGCTGGTCTACTAGGAAGAGAGGACGGAGGATTGCGTGCTCGCCCTTGCAGTTGCAGGTGATAGGGACAACGTGCTTGACTGATCGGGAGCGTGCTGTCCCCAAATTTAGGGCCCGTTCGATCGCTCAATCTCGTACCTCAATATCGTGTTGAATACACGACATTGAGGTGTGTTCGATAGCTTCCAATATCGTGTCTTATTATGGTGTCTGATATTGGCCAATATTGAGTTGCAATCTCTTTCTCGCTTGTGTGCCTTGATATAGTATAGCGTAGCCCATTCTCTTGAAATATGAGATTGAGGCCTCTCTGCCTCATTCTCACGACATTGACGCTAAAGATAGAGCAATCGCTGGATCAGGCTAAGGTGTTGTTGCTGCGGCGCCGTGTTGCCACTGCCGAGCCGCCAGCACACAATATCGGACCACAATATTGAGTCATCGAACACACCTCAGTATGGTGTGAAAATAGCGTCAACGACACATTGATATTGAGCACGCTAACGACGACGATATTGAGACACGATATTGAGACACGATATTGAGCTATCGAACGGGCCCTTAGCCGTCTCGTCTCGATGCACGCACGCTCCCTCCGTGAAGCACAGGCTTGCAGGGTTCACGAGGTGATCGGCATGCGTAGGCACATGGATGCACCTTCCACCGTCATCTCGCCAAGAGCGAGTTCCGATCGAGGATTGTTGTGCAAGATTGGGATGCTGCATACAGAAAATCTCTCCTGCCCCACGAAACACTTCCAGGAACCTCCAACGATTGCATCATAAGCCGATGCCGCTCAGAGAGGTAGGCTGTTACGGGGCGTGTTATCTGCTTCTTAGTTCCGCCTTTCTCTATCTCTCAAGACTATCTTACACGTACATGTCGAAACTCTTGTCCGAAAGATTGACCAGTATCGTACCACTTGCCACTCCAAGACACTTCACCGAGATGCCTCTTATTGCTGGCAGCGGCCAGCCCAGGGTCATTCTGGGAACGATGACCTTTGGCCCCGACGCCTCGGGTGGTGCGCGTGTGACAGATCTGGACACATACAAGAAGGTACTGGACCACTTTCAAAGCAAGGGCTACAACGAAATCGACACCGCCAGAGTCTACGTCAACGGCAAGCAGGAGGCATGGACTAGAGACGCAGCCTACAAAGAGCGTGGCCTGACTTGTGCTACGAAATGGTGGGCTATCGGCCTTGGCCTGGTGCTTCGAACTTGATCTGATGCGGTCTAGGTATCCGCACGAGGACCATGCCCACAGTGCCGAGAAGATTGAGGAGATTCTGAATCAGTCGCTCAAAGAACTTGATACTCAATGTGTGGACATTTTCTATCTGCACGCTCCAGACCGGACTCTGCCTTTCACGACTCCGTTGAAGAAATTGGACGAGCTTCACAAGCAAGGCAAATTCGTCCAACTGGGTCTCTCAAAGTAAGCGTGTCTCACGACATTAATGGAAGCAAACTAATACCAGTCAGCTTCACGGCAGCCGAGGTTGCTGAAGTCGTCACGCATTGCAAGTACAGCAACTGGGTTCGACCTACCATCTATCAAGGCATGTACAATGCCATCCAGCGCAGGTACGTTTGTATGATACGCCTGACGCTTCGTGAGACACGGCAAATGCATGTTTCACGATGACGTGCCGGGCACCAGCTCCTCAACGACTTTTGTAGGTACAGAATTGACGTGAAAGTAGTATCGAGCCTGAGCTCGTCGCCACATGTAGACGCTTCGGGATTGACATCGTTGTGTACAATCCCATCGCTGGGGGTATCTTTTCCGGCAAGTATAAGTCGAACGAGGTACCCAAGGAAGGTCGTTACAGCGACAGCATGTCCTACGGCAAGATGTACAGGGTGAGTGCGAAGACGAAATAGGTAAGAAGCAGCCCCAAAGTTCCTACGGCTAACTGTGGGTGCAGAAAAGATACTTCCAGGATGCGACTTTCGATGCATTGGCGATGATCGAACCAGTCGTGCAGAAGCACAACTTGACTCTGCTCGAAACTGCTTTCCGATGGATCATTCACCACTCAGCATTGAAGATCAAAGACGGCAACGACGGAATCATCATCGGCGTATCGAGCCAAGAGCAGCTAGAGTCCAACCTAAAGGACATTGAAAAGGGACCTTTGCCGGAGGAAGTACTCAATGTCTTGGACGAAGCATGGCTGGTCACGAAGCCAACTGCAGCACACTATTGGCATAAAGAATTGAAATACACCTACGAGGATCCAGGCTTCACGAAGAAGATCGAGGAGGATCTTGCAGCGCTGTCAGGTGTGTCACGCAAATAAGCAAAACCTAATCTGGAGGACGTGCGATGTCCGCCCTTTGTTCAGGGCCATAGACGATACAGTGAACGTGCACTGCAGAGGAGTAAGCAGACAATAGGTATGCCATCATACACGAAAGGCCAAGGTCACCTGGCCATTTGCAGCCACGCGAACCCGCGGCTCTCACGTGCCAACCTCGCTTGTCAACAACCAAGACCACATGTGCACATTTTCCGAATCCGTGTTTCATCTGACCTTAGAGTACCCCACTGAGACCAGCGTCAGTCAAAACATATTCCCTTCTGCCACGGATCACAGCAAAACACTATAGTGCGCTGCCTTGACCAAATGAGCCGCCACCGCATGCCCAAAACCACAGCCATGCCAGGTAACAACGCCTCTAATCCTCGTCTTCAGTCGTCCGCTTTTTGACCTGCTCGTCCTGAAAGTCTATCACCTTACTGATCATGTCTTCCCACCGACAGCACTACAATAAACACGTCCACTTCACCGACGACTTCGCACCCTCCGCGCTCACACTGAGAATCAAGCTCGGGCCCCACGAGAGACCAACATGCGTTGTAAAGATCAGCGTGTACTTCGTGCCAGGGAAATTGCCACGCATCAAAGTCAAGACCAAAAGACCGCAGGATCGAAGGAGGAGACGGGAGTGGTGGCAGAATGATGCAGCGAGATCCTCGTTCAGTTCGTCGTAAAGGAGGTCATTAGGGCTGGAAACGCCTTCACAACGCCATCTTATTTTGGCAACCGATCCCATTGACTCTTTGGAATCATCGACCAGTTGCGCCGTCGGTTCGGGCATCAGAAGCAGCGCCGCCATTCGTTTCATCTTCTGTCTTTCCGCCAGACAGGTAGTCAGCACGCTCGGCTTCCTCGTACTCGTTGATCAGGTCCATGACGACTTCCCTGGAGGTATCGAATTCTCTCAGCCCATCGCGGAACAGCTCGTATCGCTTATAAGTGTCGACGAAGGCGTTGCGTTTGCGAAGCCTGTCGTACTGGAAGACGATTCGCTTGAAGAGTGTCGCAATGCCGGTGTGATTGGCCAGCATGAGGCCTGATACCCTGGGAGGAGCTCGGGTTGTGTATGGAGGCTGGAGATATGGGGAGCACCGACTTAGAGCTACCTACAAGCAGAAGGGTGTTAGCCATACTCGAGACGCACGTGGCATTGTCTTAGACCACAGTGAGTGTGAATGGCGGATTAGAGCGCTCCATGCAGCGCATATCTTGCACACTCCACCAGGTCTAAGCCATTACTCGATACCTTGTATCCTTCGGTAACGTACCTGTATGCTCGCGGGACCCCAAGGTATGAACGAGGCAAAATTTCGCTCTCGAATGCGAAGCAGGGATTTGTGTACCTTAACCAAGTTAGCTATCGAATCAGGAATCCGGCTCATGTCGATTGAACTCACGTCTGAAGGATCTGCCTCGCCCATGATGATGTTCAAAATTGAGATGTAGCAGCTGTTCTTACTTGGCTTTGTCGAGACCATCTGGTTCTTAGGCTGCAGTAGACGGCGCATGACATCCAGAACTGTCGTCTTCCTGACAGTCTTTGCAGCTTCGACATTGTTTCCGGTGAAAGGCGTGTAGCTCGTTTGAAGGAAGTGGCATCGTGGGGTGGGGATCAAGCTGGCAACAATCCCGACCAGGTCGTTGTGCATGTATCCCGGATAGCGCAGCGTCATGGTTGCCGCAGACATGACGGTACTGACGAGTTGGTTCGTCTGCTCGAACGAGGGCTCCTGCACGTGGAGTGTGTCGGCTGCTATGCGAGACAAGGCTCCGTTGTCAAGGACTGTCACCGCGTCGGCGTTCTGTGTCAACCTTCGTAGCGCCAGCAGGGAGTTGTACGGCTGAACGACAACGTCGCCAGCGTTTTGCGTGTCTGGGAAGACGGAGTACGTCTGGATGATCTTCTTGGGGAACTGGTCGTTGAGCCGCTCCAACAGGAAGGAGCCAAGACCAGATCCTGTGCCGCCTGCGATGGAGTGCAGCAACATGAAGCCCTGCACCGGGTCAACACACGGCGCCACCGCGCGAAACGCAGTCTGCTCACCTCAAGGCTGTCACTGCCATCTGCCTCACGATTGATCATGTCCAGCACCTCATCCGAGACTTGTCCGCCCATATCGTAGCCGGCAGCCCAATTGTTGCCTGCGCCCGTGCCCTCCTTGTGCACGTAAAAGTTCTCTGGGTTGTAGATGTTCTTGTAGGGCCCCGTCTGGATGGCGTTGATGACTCGCGGCTCGAGGTCGAGGAGGATGGCGCGAGGGATGTAGCGCGTGTCGTCGGACTGGTAGAAGAAGACATCTTTGCGGTCGCCGCCTTCGGTCGCAAAGTCCTCGAGGTTGCCGTCTTGGTTGATGCCGTGCTCGAGACACAGCTGCCGCCAGAACTGCGATCCGACTGGTGGTGCAGGTGGTCATCAGTGCTAGAACTGGAGCACCGTGAGGCACTGTGCTGTTTCTCGACTCACCGCTGTTGCCGCACTGGCCGGCCTGGAGCGTGATGATCTCACTGGCATGGCGATCAGTACATGTATCTCTGCCGTCTTCACACGCACACCTGCATGCAGCACACCACACAGACTCACCGCGGCATCTTGGAGTGTTGACATGCACCACAGTCGGCGTGGATTCTGGGAAACGCGCTCGGCGCTCTTGACGCGATGGTCGGGCACGCTGCACTGACAACCTTAGCCTCCAGGGTCCAGCACATTCCATTCAAGGTTCCCTGTTCTACTACACGTGCTTCTTGTTGGGTATCTTAATTACATGTACAATACACGCGCCGACGCCTTCCGATCAACGGTCGCTATGCCTCTGCTGCCAATTACACCGCACGGCACGCGTCGCTAACAATGATGCTCCTGTTCACAACCTTCCCTTATCTGCTCCAAGCCAGTAGCCTGCAATCTCCTCGAGCACATCGCCCATAATCAACGGGCTGGCCATCAATCCATGACCTTCGCCTTGCAGCACGCGAACTTCGCAGCCACCCTTGCCTGCTGCATCCGCCCAACTCTCTTTGCTCTCGCGCGCGTCCATGCCGAGATTCAGCCCGAGGGCGCGTCGGTTCATCTGCTCGGCCAGCCACTTCACGTTGGCAAGAGGCACGCGCTTGTCTTCTGAACCATGGTGGATGACAACCTCGCGCCCTACATCGGTATATCGAAAACCAACGTCTCGACTGCGCTCCAAGCACACAACCAAGTCTGTCGCAGGATTACTGTCTCGCGTCGCCAACTCCCACGTACGCCGTGTCAAACGGCTGGTGTACTCTACTTGGCGCTCCCTGTCTGCGTGCTCAGCCGCGCTCAGTCCAATGTTTGCATATGCCAGCCCAGGATCCATCGGCGAAGCTGTCGCCGACAGAAACAACGAGCCCCGTTTGAGCGAATCGTCATGTTCTTGCTCTTCCTTGACTGGTATTGGGAAATTCTCCAAAGGATTGATTTCTGGCATGAACTGGTCCATCATCATCATCATCGACTCGCGCCGGTTGTATTCAGGTCGATCATGACTCATGGGCCGCTGCGGAGAGGTCGCTGGTTCTGGTGCTCGCCGTGGAGGCGGAGACTTGACTTGTGCTTTGGCAGTACTCCGCTTGCTTGCGGGCTTCAGAGACGCCGAGGTCGCTGTCATGAATGAAGAATTTGCCGCCTTCAAGAATGGCGTTGGTAGTACACGAAGGAACCGTTGGCTACGCGGAAGAGGGTGGGCAGGAGGCGCCGATGCCGTAGGGTGGGAGATAGCTTCAAGCTGACTCGGCGGGACCCATGGCGCCAGGAGATGGACCTTACCTTTGACAAGATGAGGCAGAATCAGCGCCGTCGCGAGCGCATATATAGCGCCTGCAGAATGGGCCAGTATGCTGAACTTGACAATCCCCAAGTGCTGACACACGGCCAGTACGTCTTCAGGCCAGCTCAAAGGCCCGCTTTTATCGGACGACGGGAATGGCTCGCTGCCACCAACGCCAGGACGATCCAGGGTGATCAGCCGCAGTCGCAGTGTTACAGCCAGCTCATCGAAGAAAGCCGTGACATATCGCGTGAGTCCCATTCCAACACAGACGAATACTGCTGCGCCTTCGGGATCACCTACTTCGGAAAAGGCGATGGTGCGGCCGGACGTGGCACGCTTGACGGTTCGACTTAGTCTTGGGGAGTCCAAATAATCAACAACAGCATCTTCAATGCTGTCTCTCCGCTCCAGCTGCCCCTCCTCTTGTGCGCCACGGCCATGACGTGCATCGCTCATCGACTTCCGCCGACTCTTCCTTCTTTCAAAGTCCGACGGTAAGTCTGGATGGACTGTCCATCTATGCTCTGGCGTTCTTTTAGATCTCTTTGATGATTTACTCTGCGGTGAAGGACCCAGTCCTTGTTGATCTGGCGCCTTGACAGCCAAGTCATGCGCATGATGTTCGGACGATGTTCGGCTCGGAGTTCCCCTGCTCAAGCTTGGATGCTGCTCTATACCATTGAGAGTATCCACGGCTTGCGAGTAGAAGTAGTCCAAAGACGGCGGCTGAACGGAAGTTTCTGATCTTGACGTGGTCGGTCGATGTTGCAAAGAGAGTGGTCGCTTCACTTCCAATGCGTACTGCACTCGACTACTGGACTCTGCAAGGTCGCTAACAGCTTTTGCACCATTCGTAGGCGATTCATGGTAAGCTCGGGGCTGTTTGCCCTCACGTTTGGAGCTTCGCATCTTGGGTTGTTCCAAACGGTCAATCGCGGCTCCATTGGCTGCTTGAAGGTGCCGGGTGGCCTGCTTTGACTCGTGGCGTCGCGGAATTGCCAGCTCATGGACCAGGGTGTGGTGGGCCTCACTCTCTTCGTGGGGCGACTCGATGGGTGACGGAAAGGTGGTGACCTCCTGCATTCTCGACTTTCGCTGCTGCCTCAACTGTTTTATACGTTTTACAGTCTCATCGTCCTCATCCAGGTCGGCCCAGCTTGCGTCTGGAATAGACTTCGAGCGCTTGTAGGACATTGTTTCAGATTTACCGGGAGTCGCAGTATGCCTCTTTGACTTCTTGCTTTTGCGTTTGCCGGATGCCGGACTTTTACTCAACTGTCGTAAGGAAGAAGTACGGGTGGGGATCGAATCGGAAATCGGGCTTGGGGCCTTAATCGGAGGTGTACTCGCAGTCCCCAGGTGATGCTCCGGAGATGGTTTGCGCGCAATGCTGCCGAGGGTCTTGTGCACTACGAAAGATGGAGTTGTGATGGGCGAGTCAGCTGGAGGGTCCCTATCGACGACGATGTCGTCCGCCAAGATGTCTTCAAAAACTACTGCGTCTGTCGGAGCCTCGTCGACCACGGCGTCGTCTGTAAGATAGAGCCAAGGCTTTGGTGATGGGGGCTGTGGTGGAGATCTCGCGATGATCCGCTCGGCCAACGAGGTAGGGACTTTCTCGCGAACACGTCTCTGAGATTGCAGTGCTTGACTAGACCTTAGCATCTCATGCGAACCCACACGACGCAGACTCCTCCTTCCCCTCGAGCTTTCCGAGCGATCGTCGCCGGCCGAACTCTTCCTGACCCAACTCTCTGCACTCAGTTTGTTCCTGGCGCTGCTCGTGCTTGTCGCCGAGAGGGAGCTCCGCCGCGAAGAGCTAGGGTTGCCTTTGAAATATGCAGTCGGGGCGGGCTTGGTGAAGGCAGCCGGGCGTTTCACTATCGTCCGGTTGGATAGGCCTGATGGCGGTCTGGATGTGGGAATCGTCGGCGGCAGCGCAGCGCCACTCACGCCCTCCTCGTCGTCGAGCTCCAGACTGTTCCCATACTCCACACCAAAGCCCGGCGACGACGTATTGCGGTGGATGGATGCGCTGCTGGCGACCGAGTTCTTGGTGGAGTCCGGGCGCGACAGGCGACTCGCGGTGTCGGAGAATTGATCGTTGCGCTCGACGTCCGGCAGCGGTGTGAGCGTGTCGAGGGCGAGCGAGTCGAGGATGGAGGAGATGACGTGCGGGTTGGCGGCTTTGGCTTTGACGCGGTTGGCCGAGCGTTTGCGTGGAGGTGGTTTGCGTTGGGTCGAGCTGGAGGATGATTCGGCCCTGGAGTCGGCCTGGTGCACGCTGTCCCATGGTTCAGAGACCACCGCCACCACTCGCTGCGGGGCGGCGGCGACGGCCATGGACGGTCGTGTGTCGACATCCATATTGCATGCACACACTGCAGGCCCGTTGATGTCTTAGTCGCGCGCAACTATTGGAAGTTTCGCTCGCTACTGCAATATATTCTTCGCGGCCTGACCATCATCTCTCAATATACCGTGAACCCTATGTAGGACTAAGCAGGACTATGCAGGGCCGGTGGACGGCACTGCCGGTGCTGCGCTGCAGAGCGTCGCGTCTCCTGCGCAATGTGGAATGCGAAACGTCGCGCGCGACTGCACGTAACGACGTTGCAGAGCAGCGCGGGTGGTGGTGGTGCAATCGATGTGTGAGGATCCCAGAGGTGTCGCGATGCGCGGTGCGCGATGCGCGATGCGGGCAATTGTGTACTTCAATACCTCACGCTGGCCATGGGCGCGCTCGTTGGGTCGAAGAGAAGCGAGTCCAAACTCTACGAGCGGTACGGATCGTGTGTGCACAGTGCGGCAGCATGCGAGGGCGTTCAGGACTCAGGAGACGACGACAGTGCGCGCAGCAGGGGGGCCTTGTCCACGCATTTCATCAGGCAGGCCAAGGATGGGTGAAGACGAACACGAACATCATAACATGTCGGCCAGACCCTCTGCCTCTGGACTATTTGCATGATTCAGGTGTCACAATTCATGCGCCGCTCGTGGCCTTTGCTAGGCCTATGTACGTACTAGTACTTACACATGCTGCTCATCAGCGCGCTCACTTTCCAACGTAGGGATCGTCGACTGATGCTTGTACCGACCGTTTTCTCCCGTCCACCAAGGAAAGCCGAATCTTTCTGCTTGGTAGCGTCATTGTCTCCAATGACTGGAAGCTCCATTGTGGTGGCCGATGACGGTTGGACCTCCAGGTACATGTTCGCGGCACAAATACTTGACCACATGTACCTAAATGTCTTGCCTTGCAGAGCCAGGGTAGAGAACGCTCGCTAGCACAACCAAACCCAACCAGGACACTGCGACCACGTTCAGCAAATGTGTGCGGTAGGACAGTGTTGGCTTCAACGACCACGGCACTGAGTGATTCCGTTGGGTTCGCCCACTGTATCATACTGGCAAAGGGGTATGCTAAAGAGCTGATCGATATTCTTTTCACAACGTCAAGCGATCCTACACACGCTATGGCTGCAGTAGTTTGCATGCCTGATCCCCAGCTGTTTCGGCCCGGCTTGATGATAACGGCATGCCGAGACTCAAAGAGCCCGAGAATCTCAAGTATACTCCTTGTGACAATTGACGCGCCGAGCGAGCATGCACCTGCCTACAAACATGCAGTGCAACGTGGAATCATGCCTAGCCTCTTGCTTCAGCATTGTGCCGCTTTCTGCATGTGGTCTTGCTTGCCCGCAGCACACACGAAATCAAGGGACAACAGTAGCTTCTCATAGTCGTCTCTCATGAAAATTGTATTGCAAATTTGAAGGTTCAGGCGGGACCACGTCGCTCGTCTCACTGAAGTAATTCTCAACCTGAGCGATTGCGTGTCGTATCGCTACATCAAGCTGTGGCCCGCACTGTCGTCAATCCACATCACCAGCTCTGTCTAATCCACCAATGCTCGCTCAAACGCAGACAAAGATCAGGCACCGCCTTGCTACTTTCCCGTCAGTGAAGTCGGGAAAAGCCTTTCGCCGCGTCGACTCCGCCAGGCGTTCGTAGCTGCTAGAAGATCATCGCACCCTTGAAGCAGTTGTGAGAATCGTCGGATCCACAGCTCCGATAGCTCCCAGCTGGCGAGCTGTTCCGGCGAGCTCCAAACAACCAAGCCGCCTCTCAACCATTGTCCTTGTATGTTGGTTAGCGCACCTGAAGCTCTGAGGTCGGTCGTAAATGAGTTGGCGTCCAGCTGTCGAGTTGCGATAGCTCGTAGGATGTTATATCGTAGTCGAGGATGAGGTATGGTGTCAATGATAGGATCATGTTGCACTTGATATTGTAGTTGTATAGGTTGCAGTGCTGCTGTCAGCCCACTTTTGGAAGGACGTGGCGTGACTGCTGGGGTCGCGCTCTGCAGAGCTGCAAGATTGACACCAATTGATGTAGCATTGGCCGCCGCCGCTGCGAGGAGATTGCGGTTGATGAGTTGTGCCAACTCGTCCCAAACTCGTCCTGTTGCTGGATCGGCTACTCCATTCGGCTGAGTGGTGGAAGGTGCGGAGGTAGGCTGACTTTCTGCCGAAGAATGCTGTGGCTCATCCTCATCATCTGCGGCCGGAGACTCCTCATCACCTTGCTCAGATGATGGTTCGCTGGAAGCAGTCCTCGCCTTGTACAATCTGGGAGACTCTCCTGCTCGTTGTCTCTGACGGAATGCTCTTTGATTCAGCCGATTCTGTATGCGCCTCCTTTCCTGTGGATCATTCTTGCCACGCCAGTTCTCGTTCGTTACAGAGCATATCCGTATGCTCGGGTCGGCTGGCGGACTTTGAGACATGTAGTAATCCCTCGAGTAGTCATCCATCGTGGTATACTCGCGCTTGATATGCATCATCGTCGTGGCAAAACCTTTCCTGTAAATATCTGTGGGTTTAGATTGACAGTGTGGCGAAAGAAGACGAGCATGCCACCGAGGGAGAAGATTGCAGACAGCATATGTCATCTCGAGCCAGATGATATGGGCCAACGAGGTCGGTCCTGAGTCATCTGCATCATCTGCATACTTGTTGACATTGCAAGGCGCTTGCAAATACGACGTACGCAACCACTAGCAAACGATAAGGACAAGTACTGCCGTGAGCTGCAGTCGTCTAAGATGTCGCAGGCTCGGGCGTGCATGCCGGATCGCTAAGTGTGGTGGTCGCAGGCGCGTGAAGCACTTTCCGGCGGATGCTGCAGCGCAGACTGCACCGCGTGCATACCTTAGAGCCTCTCTATTCTTGCAAACAACGCACGATTTGACTTCGATGACCGTCCGCTGGCCGGGTGCCGGTGCTTGGCTGCATGATCAGAAATCCCAATAATGGGCATTGACCTCAGCCCTGCGGTCTCGCGTACCGTGATGAGTACATTATTCCTTGCTGAGCTAAGGCAGGTATCAGCAATGCGGGCTGGGCTTGGGCTGGCGTGGCTGGGTCTGCTGGCTCGCCGTGCACCTTATCCTTTGGGCAAAAGCAACTGGAGAGAGTGCACGCGGGTCGCTGTATCCGCCGAGGTGACGATTGCTGCCGCTGCCGCCGCGTACCGGCCTGCTGGAGTGTTCGCGAAGGTCGGTGGGTGTAACGTGTTGAAATCAGAGTGCTGACGAGGAGGAGGCACAAGGAGGAACGGACGTAGACCTAGACTACGTCACTCAGGCATTCAGTTCGCGTCGATGTCGTCCACAATGACATGGCACATGGCACCAGCGCGGTATCCCGTGTTGTCCTTCTCATTCTTCGCTCTCGCTCGCACACCGTTACGCTGCATGTGCTCGCTCCGACTCATCAACAGCTGATGCTGATTATGCACGCTGCCTCAATGCCACTGTGCCGTGTCGTCGGATGAACGCTGCACTGTGCCTCAGCTGAACTTCACGCCCTGTCTTGGCCTGACACATCGCCCGCGATGTCTGCCCTTCCATCGATCCGCGACAAAGCATTGTACCGCTACGCCTACCTCCAAGGTCGAACATCCGCCCTGCCGTCAAGCTTCTCCGACCTCTCTGGCGCGCTGGTGCGCAAAGTCGCCAGCTTCGTCACCCTACCGCTACCGCTTCTGTCGTTCCTAGCCGTGCCACTGTATGGCGGCTCGTCGACAACGGCGAGCCTGGTTTTCTTCTATGCCACATGGACTACATGTATCTTGGTCATGAGGTTGGCGTCCTAAACGAGAATGACCTCATCGCATAAGCTGATGCATGCAGTCACGATCCCATCCTGCTCGAGATTGGTGGCACTCTTGCAATTCGAATCTTTTGCTTTGTCATCCCTGCTCTTGCCTTCCTCCTCGGCGATTGCATGGCTCCAAGCCTCAGCAAGAGACTTAAAGCGCGCGGCCACAGATTACTGCCTGATCAGCTCGGTCGTGACAAGCTCTTCTTGGTGTTTGGTGTCTCCCTGAGCAACGTTCTGCTGGCGGTGGTGCTCCAGGCACTACTTGAGCAATTCTGCACAGGAGCCCTGCGCATGCGCAGCTTGCTGAAGGTGACATCTATCGTGCCCCTACCGCTCAACATCCTGACCGATTTGTTGAAGGGGTTTGTCATTCGAGGTATCGTCCATTACGCTGTGCACCGTTGGCTGTTCCACACGTATGATACCATCCTGAAGACCTGGCATCTGAGCTGGCAGCACTCTTTGAAGTTCCCATTCAGCCTCGTGGCGTCGTACGATCATCCAGTATGCTTCCTGTTGTCCACCTGGTTGCCAACGTACCTTCCAGCAGTGTTATCCCGTTGGCATGTGCTCACATGGCACATTTTCCTCGTCTTGACCAGTCTGGAGCAACTCTTTGTGTTTTCGGGATACGCCGTCTTGCCATCAACTATCCTCATTGCTGGGATGGCTCGGAGGATGGAGGCTCACTTCGATTCTATTCAGGCAAGCGGACCTGCTGGAAACTTCGGTCAGCTACGGTTGATCGACTTCTTGCTAGGCACGAGCTGCAAAGGCGGCAGCGCTCTCCTGGACGATGTTCAGGACGAAGCGGAGAAACGAGCAATCCAGGAACAAATTGATGAGGCGGTGCATGCAGCCATAGCAAGCATGAATAGCAAGAAACGTCCAGGTCAAGAAAGCAATGGTAATCGAGAGCACGGCGAAGGCACCTACAAATCAAGCCCAGACGCATCAGGTGAGGTTGACCAAGCTGCAGACTCGGGTCACGCTCAGCAGCGCCGAAGTGGGAGGAGGCAGGGTACGAGAGGCTGACAAGGCATCATTATGTGATTCTGATCAGACGATTTGCGAATGGCTTAGCGGTGGTGCAACTTTTCCTCGAGATACCGTCAGTGTGTTACAGTCCAAGTAGGGCTACTTCATTTAGCTACCCGTGCAACCATTTTTGTGGCTGCGTACGATAGTGTAGACATGTTGTATCTCCCCTTGGACAAGCCAGTGTAAATCACGCATTGACAATTGAAGGCCCTTCGCCACGTGTAACAAATCGTAATGGACCGTAATCAAAGACGGCGGAGTGAAGTTGCCACGTCTCCAAGATGCGCGCCAGGCACAGAACAAGTACTATGTGTAGCATGCTGTTCTCAACACGGAGGGATCCGTACAAAGTGTGTAAGACACCCTTCACGACAAATTAGTCACAAGCGCAACGGCACATGCCGGCCAATCTCGTCTGCGGGCTCTTTTCTAGACAGGTGATGGTTGAGCGAGCTATCGTGCACATAGGTCGGAGCATCCAGTCAGATACAAGCAACTGTTACATGAGCGCTCCGCTGACACGAGTATCCGGTGCCATGGTGTGCATCTTTCTAAAAGCGGTGGAGTTGGGGCATTTTGTGCGGTAGCCTGTGCCAGGCATAGCAACGTGTACCCAAAGGAGATGTGCGGAGGAAAGCAAAGACGAAGGCTGTCATAGCTTCTTCTGGGACTAGACTGCCCTTGGTAGCTCTAGTACTCTGCAAGCAGTGTGACCCCATCTGCACGATTTGATATCATGCCTTCTTCCGGCGCAGCCTTGTGACAAAGCACTAAATGTCTAGAGAACGCTGTCGATAGGAAGACAGTCGTGGAGGAGGAGGCTTGTGTGCCTTGAGAGGGCTTGAGCATCGTCGGAGACTAGAGTCGGGACCACTAGATGTGTCATTGATAGTGTCATCACCCCTCGGATGCGTCAGTCGTCTGACTAGACCATGCTTCGACCTTGGCAATTGCGTAAATTCCACTCAACTCAGTCGGATGAGGATATGTGAGAAGACACCCTTCATTGCGTGACACAAGGGTATATTGCTCTATCCCAACACTCGTTCGGTCCTCCAGCTTCAAGATGAGTACGTCTCCTGGTTACCTTGCTGATCACTCTCCACCAATGCAGTAGTGTCTGATCTGCTAGCATCCAGTGCAAGCAAATTGCATCGTCGACCACTGAACCGATAGTTCACAGCCTCAAGAACCAAAGGCAAGTCAAGCGGCATATCGTCATAGTGAAGCATGAGCAGCTTGGAAGCTTCCTCGCTCACGTAGCGCGGCCATAATTTTTGGAGAAGATATACTGCAGCCGACCGACCATCGATGTCGACACCTCTACTCTGCAATCGCCGTGCAACCGAGAGCAAGAACATGATTGTAACCATCTGTTCAGACGGTATCCTGTGCAACAATTTCGAAACATTATTCCACAAAATAGGCATCTTGTCGGGATAGTTCTTCGCTTGTGCAATCTTCTCGTAAATGGCCCATCTGGTGTTGCAATCGAGGTCAGCATGAATCGCCTGTAGGTAAGGACGAGCACGACTTACGCAGGACGTTCAGGTACTATGGGCAATTCCGCAGCATCTAAGCTGGACCGCAATGCAATAACGACTGCTTCTATGCCGTATCCGTGCAATGCTTGCATTGCTTCCTGTGGAGACGCACCATCGTCAAAGCTGTCCTGCAATGAGCAGGCCTGCTGGCGAAGCTCAGGATCGGTAGACGTCATCTTCGCGCTCCCAAGCTGTGCGGGCAGCCTTGCCGTCAGCAGCATAGTTCCGCATATCGCAGCAGCGGGTGGTATGGTGGCTGTGAACGAACTTCGCCAGTATCCATGATAGTCTCTCGACAACATCTCCACTTCTGCAAAGCCGGCGGGAGAATGCCGCGGATTCGAAAATGCTTTTGATCTTGTCGAAGTCGCTCTCGACTTACTGCGGGGATTTACATCTGTGGAGAGTCTCCCGTGAGATTGTATACCTGATTGTATACCTGTCTCGGTGTCATGTAGGTGGCTGTCTTCGTCGAGATCGAGAGGGCCTTCGGCCAGCGATGCCAGAGCAAGCGTCGCATTGGCTGCGCTGTCAAATGCGCCAGCAGTCTCTTTGTGGGCAGATAAGCCACGTGGTGAAGGGCCATGCAGCTGATATGAGTTGGAGTATGCGGAGGATCTTGTGGAAGTTGATGAAGCAGTACTGGTCGAGAGACACGATTTAGTCGTGGAAGAGGAATGCCTTCTGCTGGAAACGCTGGAATCTGTCGAAGCCGCACTCCTTGACAGCCACGACGGCATCCATTTCGCGCTCAACGTCCTCATACTTTTCGATGACGAGGCGGAAGACACAGAAATGCTGGCCATCGAGTCTACCCGCTGTGGCCAAAGATCTGCCGTTGGTGATGCCTCCATGTCCACGGTGTTCTTGTCACTTTCGCGTCTCGCAGTCTCTTTGTTGTTGGTGAAAACAGTATCGATGGACAGGTCTTGCGTGGACGAACAACGAGTGTCAGGAGCTGCCGAGATTAGAAAGAAAGGCGAAGATCAGTGGAAGAGCAGACTACGAAGGGGTAAGTAGAGCAAGCAGCCCGAAGTGGACCTCGCTGGGGTACTTTGTACGGCGTCAGAAGACATGAGATTGATCATATCGGGAACGATAGATGCGGCTGCACACAATCGGCGTCTGCTGCAGTCTGACTGACCCAACAGCATGGCACGGCTGTTTCGTCCGCCTGGGACCAACGAATCTGTCAAGATGGCCTCGCATGTGGTGGAAGTGATGTCGTGGGGCTGGTAGCAGAGTCCCAACGATTGAGCGCGCGCATGCCGCTGCTGAATCCTAGCAACGCATCAGTCCATGTTCTGCATCTTCCCCCGCAGGCAGCCATTAGCAATATACATGAGACTAACAGGGCGAGATGTGGTGGATGTTGTAAAACAATAAGGCGCCGCGGAAGGCCTCCCCAGCCGAGTGGTCGTTGGTCGTTCTTCTTTACGCGCGACACTAGCAAGGATCTTGGTCGGCCCGCGCCGTAAGTCCGCTAGCGCCAGAAATCTTTCGATGTCGTCTTTCTTTCGCGCCATCCTCGTGCGTTGCCGCCCTTTCTCTTGCTCAGCATGGCGAAGAAGAGGAAAGCCGCCGCTCAGGCGGAAGTGTCGGCGGATCCCATCGAACTCGATCCGCGCGAATCGAGGAAGAAGATCCGGACTTACGAGGATGTCGCCGACTCGGATGATGAATTCCACTTGAACCAGGACGAGATCCGGCTTGGCGAAGGCCCAGAGGTGAAACGCAAACGAAGACAGGCAGAACAAGAGGAGTTTCTGCAGCAATCGGATGAAGAGGTTGTGGGGTATTCTGAGGCTGAGGCATCTGACTTCGATGGCGACGATGCCGATACGTCCCACGCGAACATCGCACAGTCGGACTCGGACGATGAGGCCATTGGTGGTGCAGCAGAAGATGAGGATGAAGTTGGGTGGGGCGCTTCCAAGGCAGATCTCTATGGCGAAGATGAAATCGACACGGAGGAACGTGCCCTTGAGCAAGAGGCTGAAGCCATTCGTTTGCAGAAGAAGCAGCTACAGGCCATGCAGACAGCAGATTACGGTTTCGACGAAGACGAATGGCAGCGAGATGCCTTCAAGCATGATAACCAATCCTCAGACAAACGAGGGGTCGTCACTGAGGTCCTCCCCCAGCTCCAGATTGCCCCAGATCTCAGCTTTTTGGAGCGGTTGAAGCTGCTCAAGGCTCGATACCCAGAGTTTGATCCGCTGAGCAAAGAGTTGGTGCGTCTTCAGGGAATACATGCGCGTCTCCTAGGAGCCGCCGAGACGTCGCCCGTTGCTCGAACGAAGCTCCGAGCCGCGTCCGCGTACATCGGAGCTCTTGTGATGTATTTCTCACTCTTCACATCTACCGCTGCACAAGGCAAGCCAGAAGCGACTGCGATGTCCGCAGTACAACTGCGAGATCATCCCGTCATGGACAGCTTGGTCAAGGCCCGCGAGTTTTGGAACGAGGTTGGGCCACTTTCCGAGACACCGAGTCAGAGCAGCGATGCCCTTATCATGAAGGAGAAGACGTCATATGTCAGTGATCCGCTGGAAGTCGAAGAGTCAGCGGTCAGGACTGTCATAGCACCGAGAAAGTCGAGGGCGCAACGTTTTGCCGAAGCCACTGAAGCTGCTGAGCAGCAGCGGAGAGCGGAGAGACTGAAGAGAACAGAAGCAGGTCTCGCAGATCTAGATGCCTTGATTGCACCTTCGAAACCACTCAAATCGACCAGTCGGCGAGTGCAACAAGAGGATGACGACTCGGATTTGGGTGAGGAGGCACCGCTGACTGCTCGCGAGGCTGCCGATAAGGCACAGAAGAAGAAGAGCCTCCGATTCTACACGTCACAAATTGCTCAAAAGGCCAACAAGCGCGGCACAGCGGGCAGGAACGCCGGAGGCGATGATGACATTCCTTACAGAGAAAGACTGAAAGATCGACAAGCTCGTCTGAACGCCGAAGCCACCAATCGTGGCAAGCGTGATGATGATGGCGGTGCGGACCTAGATGGACAGAGCGATGAAGAGGACCATCGACAAGCGAAGCAGATCAGAGAGGAAGCGGATGAGGATGACTACTACGACCTTGTTGCTGCGCGAGCGTCAAAGAAGAAGCTTGACAGGGCAAATTTGGCAGCAGCACAAAAGCAAGCAGCTCTTGAAGGCGGTCGCGTGGTCCCAGAGGAAGTCGTAGGAACGGACGGCAAGCGCAAAATATCATATCTCATTGAGAAGAACAAAGGTCTCACTCCCCACCGGAAGAAGGACGTACGGAACCCGCGGGTCAAGAAGAAGAAGAAATATGAGGAGAAAAAGAAGAAACTGGCGTCTATCAAGCCCGTGTACAAAGGAGGGGAGGGCCGTGGAGGATATGGAGGAGAACTTACTGGTATCAAGAAGGGGCTTGTCAAGAGCACCAAACTGTAGATGCAACCCCAATGCACATGGAATATTATGCTAAACCCTGTCCAAAACGTCTTGGCGCGTATGTTATCATGTGGTGCTGGTAAAGCAAACCCACTCCGATATTGAAACCTCCGCAGCGGCTGGCGTTGGAATGTGTGATGCCCAGCCGTTCGTGTGGGTATTAGCAAGCCGTGTCGCCACGTAAACGCTGCCCTCCTCAGTCAATGCATTACTGCCCGTATTACTGTCTGTGATGTAATCATGAGGGCAGGTTTGGATTTGTTGCCAATGGTCGCCTGCAAGGGTCCGCTGGAGCTTTGCCTGTAAGCAAACAGAAAAAGACAGAGGTGGCACAACACCACCGCGCCTTGGAGACAAGCTTTCAAAAGCACTACTACGAAATCCCTTCTCCAACGGCATCTCAATCGCAGGCACGCGCAAGACTGGGCCAAGGCAAATCCAAGTCTTGTTGTTGATTATTCACATGTTACACTCTTATGCATCGTCCATGGCGACCGTAGTGGCGCAGCTGCTTGGAGCGATGCTCGTAATCGCGGGCCTTTTGCAGGCGGCGGTGTGCCTTAAGAGCGACTACGAAGCTTTTGTATGTTGGGCCTGTCAATCTCTCGCCTCTACGAGACATTGAGCCATGCTAATGATACCCAGATCGACTTGGGCCCCGGAGGCACGCCGCAAACCGTTTATGGATATTTGAAAGTCAAATGCTTGGGTCTTTTTGCGTTGCGAAATCGATTCCTCGCCGCGCCGATACCGAACGACTTCATCACGAAGCAAGGGTATCTACAGTCCCTGCCTCCCCGCGATAGGCCTCGCCCTGTCACTCGAGGAATTGCTCCACATCGCCAGATAGACCAGAAGCTTGATGAACACACTTACAAGAAGCTCGCACGTGCAGTGGAAGCCATGGCGCCAGGGAAGAACAATGATATGGTTATCGGCACTTCATGCTTCGAGAAGCATGGTACAGGACTGTTCTCCACCGTGCCAGCAAACACAACTTGCCGCGGTGAAATCGTACACCTGTAAGTAAAGACCCAACTAGACTTACATCTGAGACACGGCGATGCAAGTTCTGATCTTGGCTTGCAGTCATCCTTCTGATGGCTCCTTTCACATGACGTTACACCCTGCAGACGCCAATACTATGCTCCAAGCTGGCTGGGGCGAGCGACATCCACTGGCAGGCGTCTTCTTCAAGCGCTTTCTGCCGGTAGGCTTTTGTATGGTTTATGCGCCGCAGAGTGACGAGGAAATCGAGACCGTTCTTGAGATAGTGCGAGCGGCGGCGTGGTACGTGAGCGCAGGTCGCAGTGGTTGCACGTTGATGGAGAAGAAGCCGGTGCACGAAGAGGTGACTAGAGGACCATGATAGCATAGATACAGCATAGAAGCAAAACGAGGCGAGGTGAGCTGAACAACTTCCATGTGCGTGGACAGGTCACGTGGACTGCAGAAATTCGGAACTCTCAGACACTGTCAGTAGAATACGTCATTTCATGGATGCTCTTGCCCAAAGTCGCGTTCGTGATGGATCTTGACAGCCAGCAAGACAAGTTCGCAATTCACGCGGCTTGTCGAGAAGGACAGAGTCAGTAGCTGCAATGCACTGCGCTGCACTGCACTGGGGAAGCATTGCACTAACATCCTGCAGCACAGAAAGTCGAGTCCCTCCTCAACGCCGACAAGAAGCTGGCAACTCGGAAAGACGACGATGAGCGACTACCAATACACTGGGCTGTCTCGCACAATCGCCTTCCCATTGTCCAGCTACTATCCGAGCTGAAGAGCTTCGATGTCGACGCCAAAGATGGCGCGGGGTGGACGAGCTTGATGATGGCGGCAAGCCTCAAGGATGCCGATGATGTGGTTGACCTCTTGCTTGCCAAAGGCGCCCATCCTGATGAAAAGACGAACAATGGGCAGACTGCACTGCACTTTACTGCATCCAAGTCAAACCTCGATACAGCGCGCAAACTGTTTGCGCACAAGGCGTCAGCGAGAGTCAAGGACAGGAGACAGCAATTGCCGCTGCATCGCGCGGCTGCCGTGGGAGATGTGCCGATGGTCAAGCTGCTGTTGGAGCACAGAAGCGCGCTGAACGCGACAGACATGGACGGCAGCACTGCACTGCACCACGCAATCGCAGAAGGACATGGTGATACAGCGCTCGCATTGCTAAAGGCCGGGGCCGAGTCGGACAAGGTCGATGGCTCAGGAAAGCTCGCCATACAGCTGGCACCGGATGCGAAGGTTCGCAATTACATACTGCGCTCGGCAGAGGAAGAAGGCATCGAGCTGGCCACGAACGCATAGGTCGTACACATGAAGGTCGGTGACCATAGCACTATAGGTGAGGTGAGGTGAGGTGCGGAGATGTGCACGCAGCTAGCTGCAGAGTTCGGTCGGTGCAACGCACATCAGCAGAAGCTGCATGTATGCCTCCACGTCTAGTCACCTTTGAGCTATGAGATAGGGCCCTCGGCCTCTCACAGCAGTCACATGGTATTCCTTATTATGCCTTGCCGTCAGTCGAGAATATCGCTCCGAGCTTGACGTTGCTTGCCTTCGCAGAGCCATCCGCCCCGCCCACTAGTCTAGTCGTCCTTCTCAAAGTGGAGCTGGCTTTCCACCTCGTAGTGCACGTCTTCCACTCTCATCATGTGTGTGTGAAGAAAATTTCTTCGTGCATTGCGGATCCTGCCTCGTTCGCTGTGCCTTGTGAACATGATGAGCCTAGAGTCCGCCCGCAGGTCAGAAGACGCCAGCCGTTGAAGAGGGTCCCGGCCTCACAAGGTTGTTGCCGCACACGCCATCGACCTTCCGACTCAAAAAAGTCGACTGCCCTGTTTCGACCACCCACCAACGAACGGAGCTTATCTCACGACCATCGACGAGGGATTCGTTTTTGCATGAACTCGGCGGCCCTGGGTGTGAGCACAGGGAGGCGATCACACGTCCTCACTCGACTAGATTTGCGTGGGCTGGTGACTGCATCCGCCGCGTCCGGGCACTCATCACAGCTCCAGCAGAGATGCGGTAGTCTGCAGGAGTGTGCCAGGCTCCATACACCTGTTCGGCATTGTGCCGTGGCCTGTGCGTTGCGAGCTTCGGGTTTTGGGTGGCGCCATTCGCGTCTTACCTTGCAAACATGTCGTTCTTCAAGCGGCGGAGGATGTCTTCAATCACCACCGCTGACGGCGCCCAGCAAGCTTTACCGGGCAATGATGATTCGTCCAGCCATACTTCAGCTGCTGTCTCATACGATCTGAGCTCGACCGGCAGGACCCCCAGGCAACCTGTTCCCAGAGCGAGAGCTCTGTCTACCACGTCGGCAGGCGCTCCCTACGGCAGTCTTCCGAGCAGGTCTTACATACATAATGTGAATCAGAAAGGCAGTCAGGGTAAGTGGGCGTGTCTGATCAGCTTGCTCTCTCCGATAATTCTAATCCATGATAGACGTCCAGTACTCATCGTCTGGGGTAAGAGAACAGACTGCCGAGCTGTCGTCGTCCTTTCTGGACGATTCAGAGCTTTCAAACCGATTCGAGCGTAACAGACACGACACCGATGCTTCAGGAGCGGTGGGCACGAACCTATCGACTGATATCATTGCAGAAGTATCCGAACCTGTAACTCCTCTTGAGGGTGAGCATCGCGGATCGGCTCCGGAAACGCTCTCCCACGCCGATGATGCTCTCCTGATCCACGGGGACAACGACATCTTATCAGCTTCAAGCTTGGGCTCAAACACCCGAGGCTCGGACTCTCGCGCTCCTGAGCTTGTTGTGACAGACGGCCACGGAGTCAACATGAACGAGAGGTCTCCTTTGCTGCCACGGGAACGAATACGCTCTACTCGCAAGCCTACCTACGATGCTACCGGCGAGCTCGAGGCCCAAGCGCCGGCGAAACGAAATATACTGAATCGACTTCCCTACCATCGATCGCCTATCACTGGAGTAAAGCATGCTGTTAAAGCATTGGGCAGACCCAAGACGTGGGACGTGCAGAAGATCGCTCAGACTATTGTTGTCAGACCTGTCACGATGCTGCCGTCGGTATTCTTAGGGCTGCTGTTAAATCTGCTCGATGCTTTGTCCTATGGCATAATCCTCTTCCCCCTCGGAGAAGAAACTTTCGCCGATATGGGTGCGGATGGAGTATCGATGTTTTATGTAAGCTGCATCGTATCCCAGCTCGTCTACTCGAGTGGCAGCATCTTCCGTGGCGGTGTTGGATCAGAGATGATCGAGGTGGTGCCGTTCTTTCATAAAATGACCTACATGATAATAGGTGTCCTGGGGACTGACAACGCGGACGCTCTCCGAGCGACCGTCATTACCTCATATGCCATGAGCTCGATTCTGACTGGCATCGTCTTCTTTGGTCTTGGTGCTGCCCGGCTTGGATCGATAGTCAGCTTCTTCCCGCATTCTATCCTGGTGGGCTGTATCGGCGGTGTCGGGATATTTCTCTTTCTGACTGGAGTCGAAGTCTCGGTCCGTCTAGACGGCAACCTCAACTTCTCTCGTGAGGTATTGGAAAAGCTTTTTGCACCGATGAGTCTAGCACAATGGCTGCCACCTCTGACTCTGGCTGTAACCCTGCTCGTCGTCAAGCGACACTACGACCGACCCTTCCTGGTTCCAGCTTACTACATCGGCATCACGGCAATCTTCTACATAATCACAGTCGCCGTACCGTCACTTAGCATGGAGAAGCTACGAAGCGCTGGCTGGGTGTTCGAGAGTCCGGCGGCAGACAAGACATTCTACAACTTCTACAGCTATTACAAGTTCAGCCTCGTGGACTGGAAGGCTGTGGTAATGACGATACCCTCACAATTTGCCCTGACGTTCTTCGGTATCTTGCATGTTCCCATCAACATACCTAACCTGGCCATGAAGATGGAAGAGGACAATGTCAGTCTGAATAGGGAGCTCATACTACATGGTGTGTCGAACACGCTATCGGGATGTGTCGGCAGCATACAGAACTATCTGGTCTACGTCAACAGTGTGCTTTTCATGGAGACTGGAGGCGACAACAGGCTTGCCGGGTACCTACTGGCGGCTGCTACCGCTGCATTGTGGATCATTGGCCCAGTCGTCATTGGATATGTACCAGTCATAGTCGTTGGGACGTTGATATTTTATCTTGGAATTGACCTGGCCAAGGAAGCGATCATCGACACCTACGGAAGGCTCCATCGCTTGGAATACTTCACCATCGTTGTCATAGCCCTGGTCATGGGCATATACGACTTTGTCGTTGGTGTGGCAGTTGGCATCGGGCTTGCTTGTCTAGTCTATGTGGTGCAGACTTCGAGGAAGACTGTCATCCGCGCACAGTTCTCAGGAGAGATTGCAGAATCAACAGTGCGACGTCATCCGCGACAACGGCATTACCTACATCGTGTTGGACCACAAATACGCGTCGTCAAGCTGGGTAGCTACCTCTTCTTTGGCAGTATTGTCAGTGTGGAGAAGACAGTCCGAGCTCTGGTCGATGCAGAGGCGTTTGCTGCGATACCGATCAGGTATCTAGTTCTAGACTTTTCTCACGTTACAGGCGTGGACTTCTCGGCCGCTGAAGGATTTGGGCGCATGTATCGTATCTTGCGTAGGAGAGGGGTTGAGATGATGGTGGCAGGCGTTAACCTCGAGGACGAAGTTGGCCGCAGTCTTAAGATGGATGGCCTGTTTGAAGAAAGCGAAGAAGCTCCTCCGCCAAAGGTCTTCGAAGACCTCAACGGCGCGCTGGAAGCTTGCGAGAATGGTATGCTGGTGACGCTGACGGAGAAACAGCAGGGAGGCCTTCGTGCTGGGGGAGACTCGCCACCCGTTCCAATCCCTTCTGAGCCGGCCAAAAGCAACATGATTACGGACCTCGATCGCTTTATTGGCTCGCCTCGAACGACTCTACGACAAGAAGCTGCCACGCAGACAATCGTCGAGCAGGGCACGCCGGAACGAGCATCGAAGTGGCAAAATATCAGACAGCCACTTCCCCTTATCGTTCAGGCCTTCCAGGACCTCACGTCTAAGAACGAAGACTTTTGGTTCCGGGCTGTACCCTACTTCCTCTATCGAGAGTACCGGCATGGAGATCTGCTATATGCCCGCCACGACACAGCTGACGGCTTCTACCTGCTCCAGTCCGGCATCCTCCGGGCCGAGTACTCACTGGAGCAAGGCAATTATCACGAGAGCATCGTAGCGGGCACAACATGCGGCGAGCTCCCCTTCTTCAGCGAGACAGAGCGGACATGCAGTGTTATTGCCGAAAGCGATTGCATAGCCTGGTTACTGACACCCGAGAAATGGCAGGAGTTGCAGCAAAAAGACGTAGATGTTGCACAGGAATTACTCAAGGTTGGTCTGAAGCTTAGTGCGGAGCGAATGAATGCCATCACGAGCTATGTATTGATCACAGCAAGCTGAGCGTAGGGAGGGATTGGGTGTTGGAGGGCAGAGTGACATTTGGAAATTTGCACGGCGTTGTCAGACATTGTGAAGTTGAAAGCGGTTGGATCGCTCCGATACTTGCGACCCTGTGTATGCTGTGTTCGAGATGTAGACTATCGTCAAGAAATACGTACCTCATAGAATATTGATCGTCTTCCCAAACATTAGCACTTCGAACACTCATGCTACGTTGCTGGTATTGGTGGCGTCACAACGCCAGCAGAGCATCTGACGGCTATAGTACATGTGGGCTGCTATGGAGAAACGTCTTATAGACCTCTGCAAGCCGGACTCGGCTCTATGCAGAGAGCAAACTCTCGGAGAACCTCGTGTCCAGTACACCTTCGTTCAAGGCTACATCTGGGACGCTGCTGTGCAGGACGCGCCGTTTGATGCCTTCGGATAGGCGGCCTAGATGTTGCAACAGCGCCTCGTTCCGGGGTGAAAGGGCATCGTTCTGCGGCGCCGCTGACATGTGGCCGTATATCGAATCAAGAAGTTGTTCGCATGGCAGCATCGACGTCAGTGCGCCCGCCTCCCACCCACCTGAAAGGGTAGAGCTCTTGGCAACCCTAGCCATGAGCACGAGGTTCTCCACCAAACTTGTCCAGTCAAGTATAGTCGCGTGATGCAGTAAAGCAGGCGGTCTAGCTAGAATGTCCTCCAGATACTCCTTGACACCACATGCAGCCTGTATCAGAGTGGACGAATCTGGCGCGTCGTTGACTCGAAGCAGTCTCTGATAGACATGGTTCGTAGCAGCCGCATAAGCCAGCGAGCTGCCGAGAGCAGGGTGCTCGCGTTTCAACGCTCTAAGTCTCTGAGCGGTGGTCTTGGCATGCAAGTCAACGAACTGTATCGGCAGTGTTCGCTCCGCTGCATGCTCGTGACGAATGCTGTTCTCCATTTCATCCATGGCAATCGCGAGTTCCAAGAGTCCGGGCAAGTCGCGATCAGTCGGCAAAGCTCCAGCATAGGCTAAACCGTCGGCGCAGCGACGAAGATTGACGGTGAACCTCAGTGAGCTTGGTCTGTCGAAGCCGGTCGCAGCAAGACCGGAGCAGAGATAATAGCAGCCTACGAAAGCACGATCGCGCTCGAGTGTGCTGTCGGGGTCGAGCACGTCCAGCCGCGGTCGATATAGGCCCAAATCCGCAGCAATGCCTGCAAGTAGAGAAAGCTGCTGGTATACCTGCTGGTCCGGAATGTAGTGATGATGCCACGCGAGGTATGTCAGAATGCCAGCCATCATGTCGATGCTTCGTTCTGTTCCAAGAATGAGTTTGGATGACAATGCATACTGGAATGCTTGACTGAACCGCGCCTGCGCAGCGGGATATGTGGCGGCGGCCACCGTGCAGATGGCGAGCGTGAGTAAAGGACGCCGTGCAAGCATGGACTTCACGTCTGCCCCTGGCTTCAGGTCCACGAAGGGAAAGTGTGGCTGGAGCTGGCGGAATATGGCGAAGCTATTTGCGACGAAGCTGTGGTCGACACCGCGAAGTAGCTCGTCGACTGCCTGCAGTAGAGTCAGCCTGACAGTCTCCTCGTCGAACTCCCACGGCTCAAAGTCGTACGGCGCATCGACATACCACGATATTGCCTAGACTACGAGAGAACAGCGCGACAAATGCCTTGCTGTCTGAGTTTGAGAGATCGTGTTGCTGCAGTAGACTACGTCTCTCCTGCTCGTCTGACTGCCCTGGACGAGCGGGATCAAAGCGAGGCGGTGGCGGTGCAGAGGTCGACGAGGAGGCGGCGGCGGCGGCGAAGTCCAACAGAGGGATGCCTCGGTCACCTTCTTGGCCAACGCCGCTTTCTGTCCTTTGCTTGCGTGGCTTGGGCACGGCAGGCACGCAGTCTCTGTCCATGCGTATGCATCTGGCGGAACATTGTTAGCGGCGATGGTGAAGATGGCATTGCAGAGGATGAGATAGATGATGGACGAGGAGATGAGAGCAAAGCGGGCATGGACGCCGGCACCGTTGTGTACAGTGTACAGTGTACCATATACATGTACATGTCATCAGATACCGCACGTGCTGTCGATGCACGCAGGGCAGCAGACCATGTTGATATCGGCTAGGCAGTCGGTCCGTGTGCAAGATGACTGGCATTTCAATGTCCGAGACTGGATATGACACTCACCTTTCGCACTTGCCATTGTCGGTCGAAATGCACTGCAGCACACTGTCAGCAAGGAGGCACATGTATATCGCGTCGATACACGCGGTGGGCGACAATTGCATTGACCTTCATTTTCAACGAGGCGCACCCTTGACATGCTGAGTTCCTGGGCTGTCTTTTACGTTTTAACTTCTCGCTATCAGGCGTTGCCAGCGCCGTGGCTTCCCCCGGGGTCTGGGTAATGTCCATGTTGCTCGACCCTTCCATCGTCAGCCCCTGCGGACACGACTCCACGAGGTGCTGCTGCTGCTGCTACTGCTGCTGCTGCTGTGCGGCGGGCAAGGCGGGCTCTTCGTTGCGGAAGTCGCGATCGTCACGACTCGGATGCCGGATGGACTGAGGATCTCGGCACATCGACTGTGCTGCCTCGTCGCGAGCCACTGGCCAGCACGGCAGGTCCGGTTCAGAAAGAAAGGCTCGGCACTCCCGCTCGGGCGCTACCTAGAGCCTAGGCAGGTGCAGCTCGATTTAGCCGGGTCGGCGTTTGCGAAAGTCAAAGAGGAGCTGTGTATGCCGTCAACCTTGGAAGGATGGCCGAGGCCGACAACCACGCAGCCTAGCAACCTTACATGCGCAGCAGAGGCAGGAGTGTGATTATGCAGTCGTAACAACAGGATGACCGGCGGTATGTACTTCTCGGTGGCTGCATGTGGTGATACGCGAGCCTGCTACAACTAAATACTGCGGACTTCTCCTGTTTGCCCAAAACTCTATCTGCGCCATGGCAGCGAGTCTGCGTAAAATTCGGCCAAGCTGCTGTTGACTGCTTTCACCGCCTTCAGCCCGTGGAGCAGCACTGTCGGTTCTGCCTCTCCCTGCCTCTCCATCGCCTACAGCCTTGTCGAGGAGAGGCGCGCAATGGGACGTCGACCCAACGCCATCGTCAGGTCAGTGCCCACGGTGTGCCCCGCCGCCCTTCTGTTTGACGCGGCATCTCGCTACTCCGCCACTCACCTTCGCGATAGCCAGCACTTTCGACGTGGCGAGAAGCTTGACGATTCCAGCAATCGTTACTCCCACACATGGTACCGAGCCTGCTTGTCACTACATGTATGTGGTGCATCATCTTGCTGATCGAAGACGTGTAGCAGAAACTGCCATGAAGGTGTAAGTCCACCACTCTCATCAACGTGCACCACGCGACTTCTTGACATGTGGCTGCTATGCGTCCGTATCACATCGTCCTGACCACGCTGCAGTTTCCAAAAGGCCGCACCGATACTTTGATCAGTCATATCACCCAACGATGCCCGAACATTGCCGCAGACGAAGTGCAATACGCTCTCCAGTCCACACAACATCATGCCTCCCGTAGCCCTGAAGCACCCCGACACCACCACCACCACCACCGCAGTCCTAGTGCTGCAGTAGACACCGAACTCAAGCCTGGCTTCCCTTCGGCGGCGTCCGTGCTATCCCGAGAGTCATCTGCTCTAGATACCCTCGCTGAGGTGTCCAGGCACCATCTTGACTTCCCCTCGCACAGCCGACTTGATCGTGCTGCGACCCCGGACTCAGACATCCCACATAGTGGCTATCAGACAACGACAGATCATGCCCTGATCCTCGACTTGCGCAGGGCCGCAAATATGCCTGAATCACTACCTCCGTCGCCGATGCTGCACAGCTCGGATCCGCTGGTACAGACAGCTTCACGAGCGAACGAACGATTGGAGCAAAATGACCCAGCAGCACCTGCGTTGGGAACTCGATCAGAAGCCCGCGTGCATGGTGGCTTGTCTACAGGCCTCTCAACGCTTTTAGATGGCAACGTGACGTCTACTGCTACCGCCACGAGTAATCCTCGCCACGGCATTCTTCTGCAGCATGTAAATTCTGGGCTTGGATCCGCAGCAAAGGCTCGCGGCCGATTCTCTGACAGTCGAAGGAAGCAAGTTTCGGAAGTCCGAAAGCGTGGGGCCTGTATACGCTGCCGCATGCTGAAAAAGCCATGTTCGGAGGGCACGCCATGTGTCACATGTAAAAGTGTAGAATCGGCAAGACTTTGGAAGACTTCCTGCATACGTACACGGCTTGCAGACGAGTTCGCACCGTGGTCCGCTGGGCTTTTCTATGCTAAAGCCCGAATTAGTGTGCGTGCAGCAGCTCATGGGCGTAGAAAGTCCCAAACCCTCGGTAGTATTGTGGTGCGCTTCAGAAATAACCCCAAAACACACACGATATTCTGCGCAGAAACCTTTTCTTCAGCACTGGTGGTCGACCCTGCCCTCGAGACCGAAACACAGCGCTCAGATTCAAACATGACCGAAGACTTCATCCTTCTCGACGACAGCGAGGCGATGTCCGCAAGAATCGAAGAGTTCATACGTCAAGCGACATCAGATCTTATCAGCCAAGAGAGCACGGCGTTCGTCCAGAATACACTGAAACGCGCTCAAGTCCTGGTCGAGCTGGAAGACAGCAATGCTGCACCACCCAGGACCGGCCAGACCTCTCGCTCAAGTTACAGCCTACAGGATCAACTACTGAAGAACGTCATCGAGCTATGGAGTGGGATTATGCTACTCGCGTCGCACAAAGACATTGACGTGAGCACACAACATCATCCGCTGGAGACGCATGAGAATGTGGTGAATGGTATTGGGACTGCTGCCAAGTGTGGCGTCCGCAGCGACGGCATGCAAAATATCACTTCGCAGAGCCGAGTTCTGATAATTGCACAGCTGCTTGCCATGACAGAGTCTCGATGCACTGTCTTGGCGAAGATTGTCACGAATGAGATCGAACGTCGCCTGTTGCAGCGGCAGCAGGTGTCGCGAGTCTCAACGTTCATGTCCGCCGTCATACTGCTCAATTGTGTTGAGCGCATAACAGGTTTATATTGGTCATTAGACCCGGAGCCTTCGTGGACAACGCAGGAAGGAATAATGCCACCAGCGTGGCCTCTGGACACCTCTCCACACAAATTTTGGCTGCAAGGTGAACCCTTCGCGGATTTGCTCATCATGCTCCTTCGCATGCGTGGCCTGCCGCCGAAGACAACGACGAGTCAAGATGGTTCGCTCGTCATGGTACCAGACCCACCATCACGAATCACAAGTGACCACGGACGGAACACAGTACTTTCTGGAAATCAAGCATGCATTTCTGTAGAGTGGCTTGACTCCGCCCAACTCAAGGTGGTCGATCTACTTCGCACGAGAGATGATGGTGCGCGTGACGAAGAAGCCGGCATCAGAGCCTTTGATTTAGCATTTAACAGCAAAGTGCTGCTGCCGGCATCGCGATGAAGCAACAACGGCTGTAAGTTGCGTGCTCCTGCACGGCAGGACGCTTCCGACACTCCAACAGCCTGCCGCGATGCCATCCCGACTCTAATACCACACGCACACGTGTGCATCGCTATCAAGTACGGCGATACCAGACAACGGCTACGACCTTGTTATCGAGTTCCAGTACCTCAGAGTTTGTGGGTGTTGGAACATTTGTCTCCTCGCCAGAGGTCAGCAGTGTCAATCAGTCTTACTGAACTTCGGATATCACTGCATGCCCCTCGGATCGTCAGCCTTGAACCAGTATGACGAGCTGACCTGTTGAACAGCTCGTCCTGTCGATCACTGGGCTGTTTGGCATCTCGATTGCACCATCTGTAGTTGCTCATGAACTGGTCAGATGCTGAGATGTTGGCCAAACGACGAACTGATCCGGAAGACTATCTCCACACCAACATCATTTTGGGAGACCAGCTTTTGAAGTCTGTGTACAGACATACCATCGTCAATGGCCTCGAAGTCACAAGTACTATTGCTCCTCCAGGGGCGCCGCGACCGTCTGCTGTCGCTATAGTTGTATCCTCCGCGAGGAACTCAAGTCTTGCTAGTCCGATTATCGCATGGAGTTTGTCGTGCCCGATATGCCAGTGAAGGGAAGGGATGCATCTCGGAAATTGTCGCGAAATTCGATCTTGAGCAAGACTGAACAGCAGCTGAATCGACTTTGATGGATGCGAAACATGACTTGTTTTGAGAAGAATGATAATCAAATAGAGGGCATTGACGCCGGGAGAATTGTAGGAGCTGCAGTATGAGCGTGCACTTATTATATACTTCACAGACGGCTGTGGGAAGTTGTGTTGGTTGACTCCATTATCGTACACTGATACGGAACTGTCTCCGACTCCGAGCTCGTATCAAGGCACTACGGTACTTGAATCTTGAACGTAATGAATGCTGCTCATGACCTCGTGTTATTGCTGCGGTCGTAACGTGTAAGTCCTGTGACGATCACGAAGCCGTCTTCCCGCCCAATGTATAGATAGCATCACGAGTCCAGAGACGTTGACAGCTGAAGTCTGACAGGTGGAAGCCCAGGTGGCTGAACGAGGCTCTAACCGAGACCTGATGTACTGTAATCTTCCGAGTCGTGTGATCGGCGCTGACAGGGACCTGTTGTGGCGCAATCCACTCTCGGTACTGCAAGCAGATGGCCCGAAAAAGATATACCATGCTCAAAACCTTGTTTCACAGACCTGAGGGCAGCGCTACTTCAGCAGACTTTGCCTGCCTGTGAGCGCGTGGACAGGATATCGAGATGCATACCGGAGTGCTGTCGCTCACGAGGTGTCGGAGGCGGCCCACAGTTGCCGCATATTCGCTGTTGGCTTCGGGGAGAGTGCGGTAATGGCCAGTCAGGTCATCATACCGCAGATGTACTGGCGGCAGGACAAGGATGTCAGGACGTGTTCACGCTCCACACTGACCAAACCGCCCAAAACAACTGGGGGGATTATGTTCATTTCTGAAGGTGTTGTTCTATCTCTCTATTCACATCCACACCACCTTGTTCTTCGTTCTGCTGCGTCTATAGTCACAATGTGTATCTACTGCGTTCTTCTGACCCCTGCTGTGGTAGTTCTCAAGCAGCCGTTCACACCGGTCCAAGTCCTCCTTGGATAAGAGCTGATCTGGTCCGGAAGGTGGAGGTTCTGGAAGGTGATATGGCTGTCTTGAGCCTGCAGTGTCCAGAGCATTGCGCACCTGATGCCTTGTGGGTGCGAAGAGCGGTTTGAAGGTCTTAACAAGGTCTCTTTGCGAGCACTTGATGCCCTTAAGTCTGCAGTAGTGATAGGCTCCTACTATCTGATTCTTTTGAGGTGTTGAAAGGTGTTTGGTCATCTTGCAGTAGCTTCTCCAATCCAAGAAACAGGTGAAAAGTTTGCGACGGTAGCATGCGACAACAACACCACATATAGCCAATCCAAGCACGACAATTTGTTCAGTGATGTATCCAGATACGTATATAAATTTGCTGGTTGCAATGGGCCTGATATTGGATAAAGAAAACACGATTGAAGATGTGGTGTTGTTTTTTGGTCGAGGTGGGCGCTTTGGTCCGTATGACGCGTGGTGTTACAGGTTGTTCGCTGGTGAATGAGGCACAGGCCACCCATCGCGAAGTCGCGAAGTGACGTTGTTGTGTGTCACCAGAAGGCCAGCAGGCATTCCGGTGCGTGTTTCCTCGCGTTGCTCAAAAGCACCGTTGTCACTCTCCTCTCTGCATCTTGGTCACAACTTCTTACCGCAAACATCATCAAACACCACTCCCGCAGCACGAACACCGCACACTTTTCCGCGCCATAATCAGATCAACATAACAACCACCAACCACCACCACCAGACTACGCAGACCATACCGGCAACATGGGCGCAGTCGTGTCTTGCGTATGTGCCGCTGGAATGCGCTTCAGCATACCAAGCAAATGCTAACACGATTGCAGTTCCAAAGCGTGGTACACGCAATAACTTCGTGCTTCATGGCCGTCGTTAACGCTATCGTCGCTGTCATCAAGGCCATCATCAGCGTACGCGACTTTGTACTCACCCAATGCACCATCCAAATCGCTGACATATTCCACAGGGCATTGTTGCTATCTTCTACGCCATCGCATCCGTTCTGACCTGCGGCAAGGTGAAGCGCCGTAGAGCTACAACCAGCGCGGTATAAAGGCATCGACACGAAGAATGAGAGCCATGATGAAGGATTCAGCATCGAAGTGCAAAAAGCCCTGCGGCTCCACACCCGAGCCATGAGGGAAGGTCAGAGAGCATTTGATGTTGGTTATGCCTTTTCTGTTGCATGAGGCGATGGCGAATAGTGATACCCAGAGCTTTGATTGACTTTCAGCGGTACGAATAATGGCATGTAATTCGAGCGACTTGACTCGACTTACTTTGAACTCTCCGCTTCTACTACATGTACACTGCGCGCGACTTAGCTGTGACGAGGTGCCCCAGCGTAAATTCAGGCGTGATATATTACTACAACCAAAGTAGCTATGGAAAGCGCTACTTCCACAATAAGTCATCGCTCCTCAAGCGCCACTCGTAGATAACTCCAGCATGCTGTTCAACAGGGTCTTTGGGGGTATGTAGGGGCTTGATACTCCAGCTCTCTGTGCACCATCATTCCTCGTGGCTCGCACGCCATGTTTCCATGCTCCACGTCATGTCATAAGGCCCTTCCGGGGTTTCGTGGCGGTGTCTGTGTAATTGGGGCTTCTAGTGCTTCTGACTAGCGACGACTGGTCTCATGTCAGCTCTGCTCGGCAAAAAGCAATACCAGCACGAGCGATGCTTACCACTGGGCACGATGATGACCACCAACAGGATGATGATACCGACGATGATGCACATTCTCATCTTCATGTCCTTCCACCACATCTGCTTCCTCACTCGGTTGGCGCCGCGACGGAAGCTGTTCGCCTGAGTCGAGAGGTGGTCGGTCTTGTCTTGCAAGTTATCTAGACGCTCGCCGCGCTCGGAGATCTTGGTGATGTTGTTTTGCATAGTTCGCACGGCGCCATCGATTTCCTGCATGTCCGTCAGCCGATGTTGTCCTCGCTGCCTGCTCGCCCGCATCTCCATCTCCATGCGACGCAGCACCTCTGCCCTTGGTCTCTGCCCACGGAGTTGCGCGGTTGACTTACACTCTGGAGTCCTTGTGTGCGCGCATTGCCTGCTGTGCCTTCCTCCGCGCCGCGCTTGACGTAGGGGTCGTAGAGGCTGTCATTGTTCGCTGCGGCCATTGTGACGATGTAGGCTGCGCTTCCGCTGGCGGTTCAGGAAAGTGGTCGATGGATGCGGTCAAATTATCGTTCGAGCGTGGAGGACTTCGAGGTGACTGGTGAGGTAGTGCGACGAGAGATGATTGGTGATGGCGTGGTTGACGGGAGTTGGCGAGGAGCGTGGTGGTAAGGGTCTCTGAAGTTCGCAGCTGTGGCTGGACGGGTGCTCGGCTGGCGCGTTGAAGCGTGGCGGAGCCAGAAATAACTACGAGATGTTTGCCACAAAGATCGTATGATGCTGGGCAAAAGCGAACGCGCAGAGGTCACTACGGTGTTATTGTTGAAAGGTCACTAATGCAATGGCGTGTTCAAGGAAGACAAAGCACTGGTCGTGCGCACGTGATCAGTCTCGCGGCTGGTCTACGAGCATCAAGTCATGCATGTGAAACGTGTCGCAGGAGTAAAATTGGACCGAACAGCTCGGAATATGATTGATACATAGATTTTGGCCGCGGCTGGCACGAAAAGTGACCTCTCATGCGTGAGTCACGCAGCGTGATACTGGTAACAGGCTACTCTTTCCGTTGTGACACTGAGGGTACGGACGAGGTGGGCCGGTGGGACGAGGCTCTGAGTGTTTCGAACAGCGGACCGGCCACTGTGTCCCGTTCGAAGCAAGTATAAGATATCCGCCCACTGCACAGTGTAAGAGCCTCGATGTATCGAGCTTACACAGTCTCAATGTACCTCCTCACCTCCCTGTGCGAGTGTTAGTATTTATGGATAAGCAGACACCGAACGTGGACTTACCAATCAGTCACTGCCTCATCCCAGAGGCGGACTTCATGTTCTCTGGTACCGGCGTAATGGTCAACAAAGTCATCGCCGAGTACCTCTCTGGCAACACTCTCTTTGCGAGCGAACTGCGCAGTGGCCTCCTTGAGGCTCTTCGCAAGTCTTTGACCCTTATCACCGGAGCCTCCTACGTCCTCACCCTTGCCCAGCGGAGGAATGGGGATGCTCATTTTCTTCTCGATACCACGGTAGCCCAGCGCGAGGATTCCAGCAAGAACAAGGTAGCCATTAGTGTCCGCGCCGGCAACACGGATCTCCAAACGGGTACCCTTTGGAGGGGATGTGGGTGGTGCAATGAGTCGGATCGAAGCCGCGCGATGCTCGAGACCCCAAGAGACAGTCACTGGAGCCCAGAAATTCTCAACCAGGCGCTTGTAGCTGTTGACCGTGGGCGCGAACAGGGGCATGATATCTGCGAGACCGTCAAGGACACCTGCGAGGAATTGGCGACCAATGTCAGACACATCCTCCAGCCCCTCGAACGGCGGATTCGGATCGGCCTTCTCTCTGGCAAAGAGGTTCCTTCCCGTCTTGTTGTCCTTTAACGAAATGTGCATATGTCCACTATTACCCGGAAGTCCTTCCCTTGGTTTGGCCATGAAGCATGGTGTGATACCGTAGTTGGAGCTGACACTCTTGACGGTAAGCTTGAACAAAGCAGCTCTGTCAGCCATTTGCCTGATCTCGCCGTACTCAAGAGCGGCTTCATAGACACCCGGTCCGCTCTCCGTATGCCAGCCCTCGATGTCACACCTGAACTTGCTGCACGCATCGAAAATACCGTAGTACCACTCTTGGTTGTGCACCGGTCTGGTCAAGGAGTATCCAAACATGCCTTCCTCCAAGCTTGGAAGGTGATTTACCGGATGCTTCTGCAGGAACGTCGCAGTAGCGCTCGAATTTCGGTTGTCGGAAGTGGGCGAGATATGGGTATCAGTGGGTGCTCGAAAGGTGAAGAATTCATACTCGGCTACGCGTGAACAGCACTTTGATCAGCGATGTCCCTTCACACCCTTCCAGCCGATATTGAGTTGATCAAAATCTGGCGACAGGCGTCCTACGAGACGCAAGTACATTACTTACCTCCAGCCAACGCACCCATGCCCTTGGCTTCGATCTTATCAACTGTCCGCTCCAGCAGACTTCGAGGACATGCGCTCAAGCTTGCTCCTTCTGGCTCACGGAAGCTGACCAAGAAGAATGGGATGTTGTTCTCCCATGGTATTCTCCTGAAGCTACTGAGGTCTATCTCTGCCGTGATGTCCCTGTACCCGTTCTCCGCATTGCTGACTTTGAGCTCTTTGAAGTACGTCTGGTCGTGCATGTCCCAGCCGAATATGACTGAGCAGAAGCCAAAGCCGGACTTGACGATGGAGAAGAACTTCTTCTTGGACATGAGCTTGCCTCGGAGCTGGCCGTCTATATCGACCCCAGCGACTTTGATGCTAATATCATGCTTCAAGAGTTCTTGGAGATCAGCGAACTCGAGCTCGGAGGGGTCGTCTGTGATGGCCATGGTGTCGCGTGCCTGAGATGTGGGGGGATGTGTGGTGTCGTTGTCGTTGTTGTTGTTGTAAGTTGAGTACAACTGTAGTGGAGGATGTTGAAGGTGGATATGCGCTCCAGAAACAACTTCGGCACAGTGGTCAGAGCCAGATAAGAGGAGGAGGTCGGACACAGCGCCCATTGACCGTCACCTGCGGCTGCAGCCTCGAGCGCTAGTCTAGTGGCAGTTCTGCTCGCGTGGCGGCACTGTCTTGGCCGCAAAGGATGCTCACAGGACTCGACTTCACTTGGTGGGAAGCGTCGTCTGTCGCCTGGAGGAATCGTGCACCATCACAGCATGACATACATGTACATGTATGCACGGCCACGAATTATCTTTCGTCGTTTGACGGCTCACACTTGCAGCGTCTGGCCGTCCCCACCTTCCAAGTACCGGCCGCCGGATGTACGACGCGTCTCTTGGCTGCATGCACGCCGATCGCGATCGTTCCCACGGTGCTGAACGAAAGAAGGCAAGGAGTGTAGCACGAGGTACACGCTGCACATGCACGGGTGCGGGACGGTGACATGTGCCGACCACCATACAAGAAAGGAGAAAGATTTAGGCCATGGATAATGTGTTATTTCTTCTATCTACTACTGTAAGATACAGAGGGTGTTACCCTTAAAGGGTAGTACGCCAAGAGTGGTCCGAGCGTTTTACCCTCAGAGGGTGTTACGCCGGAGTAGTATTACGCTAGTAACGTTATACGCTACCTCTCTACTCTATATAATAATAGGATAACGCCCTCGTTATCTACTTTAGTAATATTAATATACCTTTTATCTTATCTATATCCCTCCTACCGTAGATTTCTAGGTAGTTATAAGGGTAATTAGGGTTTAGCGTATTACCCTTAGAGGGTATTACGCTAAGAGCGTAAGTAGGCTTATAGGTAGTACGTACTTCTAGTACTACTTAATACTATCTCTACTACTAGGATCGACTATAGTATATTACTCGACGTACGTAATTTACTATAAGAAGGAGGCGCTATCGCTAAATACGATATATTCGAAAGCCCTTATTAAGGCTATTCTAACGATCTATAAAGTAGGCTACTACCCCTAGAATTAAGGGAGTTCTACCTTATTTAATTTAGATAGCTTAAAGTTCTCTTCACTCTATTTCTTTAGCTCTAAACGCCGCGGAGGTGCCTAGCTATATTAGGCAACTCCTAGGTAATAGTAGCCTAGGCTACGGTACTACCGGCGCCTACGGCTCTATAGGCAAAGCTCCCCTAAGATAACTAGTAGTAACTTATAGAGGACGTAAAAAGTATAGAAACTAACGATTAGCTCCTATACCGGTCTCTATAGGTAATGATTACTTAGCTACGTATAGCGCTTATACTATCGTATTACCGAGGGTAATATTATAAGTAGGTATAAGTACGTAGTCGGGTAAGGTATAAGTCGAATAGATGTTCTATCTAAGGGAGGCGCGGAGGGCGCGAGAGTTATATACGGGCGCTAAGCCGCTAGTCGGATTAGTTAGCGGGCGCGAGGTCTAGGTACGTACCTACGGGTTAAGTAAATATACGCCGGTACGGTAATAACGTCCTAGTAATCTAGGAGCTATAGATTAACCCGTACTATAAGAGACTAAGGACTAATAAGTTACTAGGCTAGACGATATACCTACGAAGCGATAGTAGACCCCGTACGTACTTCTATATTAGTAAGAACGTAAGTAGAGGCAGACCTTACGGACATCGACCCGAGCATATACCCGGAACCCCTAGACATAGATTAGGCGGTTAGCTCTAATATAGTAATAGGAGTTATAAGTAAGCTAAAAGGACGAAAAGCCCTAGGCCTAGATAGGATACTAAACGTACTACTAAAAGAGTATAGAGAAGAGATCGCGCCGAGCCTTATAAACCTATTTACTACGTGCCTACGGCTAGGGTATCACCCGAAGCCGTATAGAGAGTCTATAATAGTAGTACTACGTAAGCTATAGAAGGAAGACTATACTTAGCCTAAGTCGTACAGACCAATAGTACTTCTAAACACGATAGGGAAGGTCCTAGACAAGATAGTAGCCTAGAGACTTACGTAGCTAGCCGAGGACAACTACGTACTCCTAGTAATATAGATAGGGGGAAGAAGCTAGCGATCGATACTAATAGTAATAAAGCTAATTACGGAGCAAATTCAGACCCTCTAGTACTACGGTAGGAACCGAGCGGCGTCCTTACTATCTTTCGATATCGTAGGGGCCTTCGACAACGTCTTATACTAAAGGCTAATATATATCCTATAGTAGAAAGGCATCCTCTAGTAGGCAACGTCGTTCGTCTACTCCTTTCTCTAGGAACGGACGACATACCTAGTCCTAGGAAGGTATACGTCCGACCCGGTAAAGGTAGAGACTAGAATATCTTAGGGATCTACTCTCTCCCCTATCCTATTTCTAATATTTATGTCGGACCTAATCCCCCTACTTACCTCTCCGTAAACCTTAGTATCGGGGTTCGTAGACGATATAAACATCCTAGCTTAGTCAGACTCGACAGAAGAGAACTGTCGCCTCCTTAAAGATAGGTATAAGAAATACGAGGAGTAGGTAAAGAAGTATAGTGCCCGGTTCGCCCCTAAAAAGTACTAAATTATACACTTTAGTAAAGCGAGAACATACTATAATATAAAGGCGGCGGTAAGAATCTAAGGCTATAAGACTAAGCTATTAGCGGAGCTACGAGTACTAGGGATCTAGCTCGACCCGAAGCTAAGCTAGAATGTATAGATTAAGAAAGCCTAGAGTCGAGCGCAAGTCAATAAAGCCTCGATAAAGAGGCTTACGGCATCTATATAGGGAGTAATATTCGATAAGGTAAGAGTAATATATAAGGCGATCGTTAGACTAGCTATATTATACGGGGCATAGATTTAGGGAATAGGAGGCGTAGGTAAGCCGATCCCGAAACGGATAGAGCAACCCCTAAATAGGATATAGGTAGGTTACCTACGTAGGATACTAGGCGTATATAAGACAACGTTAATAAGGACGGTAGAAATAGAGACAGGAATACTACTAATCGGCTAGTATATCCGGGGAATAAGAATTTAATACGCGGTAAAGACGATAGGTTACCTAGCATAAACTACGATCTAGGAGGTAAAGAATAAGATAGAAAGCCGCTACCGGAGAGGGGCAGGACATAGGACAAGCTAAAAAGAGGATGACCTTACTACCTTTACGGCCGTATAGACAAGCACCGAATGGCTAGCACGAAAGGAGGAGGAGCGTAGGACTCGCTAGGCCGGCGGGAGCAAGGCTAAGACCTAAAGCCTAGCGGAATAGATAGCGAGCTACCTATAGGAGTAGGACTAGAAAAGGAAGCCCCCTAAGACAATAGGCCCGATAGCGCTCCGAGCCTTCTAGAGACATAATTACTAGCTATATAGGGATCTGACAAGGGCCGAAGTAAGTATAGCGATCCAAATCAGGTCCGAATATATTGGATTAAGGGCCTACCTATTTAGGAGACGCGTACTAGACATCTATAGCCCAGCCTACTAGTATAGCTACCTATCGCAAAACCTAGAATATATACTACTAAGATGCCCGTAGTAGGCGAGAGGCAGGGGAAATTAGAGGTACTAAGCGGGAAGGAGAGACTATAAGTCAATTATTAGGGACAAAGGCAATATTCGCTAAATCTCTCGGTAGATACTATAGTAGGGATACCTCTAGTAGTTTAGCCTCGCGAGCAAGACGGAGGAGTAGATAGACAAGAGGCGGAAGCGAGGGGGGTTACAGATAGGGTAGTTATTAGGGCAGGCCTATAACACTAGCGTACCCCTAACAAGGGAAATTTAAGACGATAACGAGGAGGAAAAGATAGGCGGGAAGGAGGAGGGGTTTTCACTAATACGGTTTCCCCTCTATATATACAAAAACAAGATAGTATAGCTATATAGGCCAAAGGGCACTATAACAGCTTAATGAAATATCTATCTATCTATCTATCTATATTAGTAAGGATATACTAGAATCCGACTAGGAGGTAGTATACTACGTAGATAAAGAAGACGGGGGAGACATTACCTCCCTCTACGTAGGTAGTACTTAGATATATAACTTATATATATAACCGCTAGCCTCGAGGTCTAGCCGCGACCTTAGGGTCTATAGACACCTAGATAGTACGCTTAAGAGACAAGGGTACTATATCGTAGTAGGAGACTTTAATATATACTACCCTTCCTAGGAAAGCCTTATATAGCCGTACCCTATAGCCGACGAAGTACTCGACTTAATAGCGAGTAACGTAATTACCCTTAATACTCTAAAGGACCTAGGTACCTAGAAGAGAGGGGGACTCTAAGGTACGATCGACCTCTCCTAGATCTTAGATAGCTACTACTATATAGTAACCTACTATAGGATCGAATATAAACTCGAAGCGTCGTTAGACTATATACTAGTTAGGACCTCTATTATAATATAAATATAACGTATACTAGCGAGAACCCTTAAGCTTATTACGGGTAGCCCGCGACCCCCTACTATAGCTACGTCGGCCCGGCTAAACCGCGGACCTTCCGTATCGGGTTAGCGCGGCTTGGCTTTACTTTATAACTTCGCCGCGCCTCGCGCTCCTCTTTCGTAGCTTCGTAGAATAATAACTATCTCGTTCGGACCCTATAATACGCGCGCCCTTATAGTTTGTTCTACTACTCTACCTAGATCGCGGATCTAGGTAAGGGACGCGTAACAATAGGAATAGACAGAGCCGTAGAACTCGAGAACGCGTAGAGTCGTATTAGAACACAGAACACGGTAAGGCGTATAGCGCGTAGATGCCTAGAGAACGTAACGTAGCGACATTATTTTTAGGTAGTCGCGCGCTCGTAGATAGTCAGGATCTAGGCACCGTTACGCCTCCCCCGAACCTAGACAACATAACTTTATAAACAGCGAACGGCGGTATACTACCGCTACCTAAGCCTAAGGGCAAAAGCAAGTAGCGTACATCTCTTTTCCCCGACCTCTCCTCTTTCCCTTAGAGTTAGACATAGGACGACAACCGGCGGGTTATAGTAGACACCGGTATCGCGCTATAATAAGAGATTAATAAAGCTTACTAGAAGGCCTTCGAGCGAGAAGAGGTAGTAAGATTGACTTTATAGAACTGTTCGAGTTCAAGCTCGAAGAGAACCTAGGCGGCGACCTAGACGAGGTGTATCTATTACTCGACGAGGCAGAACACATTCTCGTATCCGAATACTAGAATGTCACCCTAGACAACCTTACGACCCTTATATCCTAACACCCGAAGACTACCTACGACTTCGTGCTACAAGTAGTTAATACGGCGATTACTAAGGGTAGACAACTCGATATAATAGAGCGAGCTAACGACCTCTAGAACACCCGGTACACTACGCTATACACCGAATACGACCGTATCTATAAGATGCTACGAAGTGAAGAGCTTGTCACACAGAAAATAGTAGTAGATCTTAAGAGTAAGAAGGATTACGACCTAGCTAAGTTATAAGAGCTAGAGAAGAAATATAAGGAAGCTAATAACCTATATAAGCAGTTTAGCGAGATCTACGAGAAGGAGAAGAAGAAGGCACAAGATACTAAGGTAAAGAACCAGGCCCTATAATAAGAAGTCGATGACCTAAAGGCTCGGCTTAAGGCAGGAGACACTATATAGAACGGAGGCAGGGGCCGCTTAGGCCGCCGACCCTCTCGTTCCCGCCTACGCGAGACCTTACTCGAGTAGCTATTACGTAGGTATCGCGAAGCTACTAGTAGAGGTGGCGGTGGCGGTAGTAGTAATGACAATAGAGACGACTATAACCGTAGTAACAATAGCCGAGGACGTAATAACGACCGTCCGCGACTAGGACCTAATAATAGTCGTGACTCGAGAATACGTAATACCCGTACCTAGACACTACTAGTTGACCTTCTAGAACGTCTCTTTACTATTAACCGCACCCTTACTCGCGGCATAGAGATCGGTAAGGGTGTGCCTGACCCTAAGTACTTTAAGAACGATAATGACCCTAATTTTGATAGCTAGTATAGTAGTGTTCTCCTAAAGCTAACTATAGTAACCTTCCGTACTAAGGTAGATAGTCTACGCTTCGTATATAGGTAGACGCAAGGTGATCCTTAGCGAAGTATTAAGCCGAGGATCCCTATGCCTAGATAGTAGTCCTTTAACGAGTTTAAGACTAGAGAAGAGTTATTAGATTAGATAACACGCTAATATAGTATACGTAATAAAGGAACTAAGGCTATAGTTAACATTACTACCTATAAGTAAGAACAAGGCGAAACCTTTATAGCCTTCTATATACGCTACTCGAAGTTACGCGCCTAGATGTTATAGACCGATAAGACCGAGCTTATACTATTCCGTAACCGACTAAACCGTAAGTACTTTATTAAGAGCTTCGGCGACCGCGAAGTCGACCGCCGCCTAGATAGTATATAATACGTTATCGAGGAGTACACCGTACTAGACGAGAGCTCCTACGAGACAGATCGACTATACCCGTAGAAGGAGCGCCCCCGTAGTAATAGTAACTCGAACGGTAATAGCGGCTAGAATAACTAGAATAATAGTAACGTAGTTACTAGTACCGCTACCGTTATAGTAGGTGCCTTAGTATAGCGCCTACTATAGTACGCTAGTACTAAGAAGAAGGAGGATCTACCGACACATCTATAGAACCTACCTACGCTTAACCGTAAGTAGCGCGAAGACCTTAAGAAGTAGGGTAAGTACTACCGCTACTATATAGGTTCTTACGTATTAACTAACCCTAAATGCCTAATATATAGGTACGATAGCGACTATCGCCCACCGCGTCTACGTAATACTATACCGAATCCGAACGTAAACCTTAGTTCCCTAGCCGCCGATCCGTAGTAGGGAAATAGTACGACCGCTACCTAAGCGTAGTAGATAGCGGTCTCCCGAACTTCCTAGGATAGAAAGAGTATAAGATTAAGAGACACGGAATGTAAGAGACGGTAACAGACTATAGTAAGGAGCTTAAGATATCGGCATACGTACTAGATAAACAATAGCTAGCTACATACCCTTATATATTGTTACCCGTAATAATATAATATAGAAAGGCTCGAGGCCTTATAGATTCTACTTCTACCTCTCTCTTTCTTAACTAGAAATTTATACGTAAATACATAATACCCCTAATCCCTTTGACGTAAAGCCGACGACTAACACTAGGAGATAGAACGGCTACTACACGGTAGATTACACACGCGGCCCTTATAGACGTAGTTATCGGCGATTATTACGAGCAAATATTATACTACGTTACCGACCTCGAATATAACATCGTCTTTAGCCTACCGTAGCTTATAGCGCATAACCTAAACATCTTCTAGGAGATAGGCGAGGTGGCATTTAGATCGGATTACTGCTTTAGTTACTATCTATAGAATAAGACATCGACAACAGTATAATCCCTAAACTATCGCGAGAAGAAGAAGCAGGCACTAGTACGGTACGGACTAGAGCCCTTTACTAGAGAAGTAGCGAGCTTTATAGTAGGAGGGGCGGACCTAAACGTCTTATTATATAACCTAGAAGACATAGACGATGAAGAAGTAGACTACTAGGGCGTTTCTTAACGCGCGTAGGTAATGTACTCGTACCGGCCTAGGGCTAAGTACTTCTATATTATACCTACTAGGCGTAAGAGCGACGACGGAGAGCTTAAGCTAAGTGTAATAGCTACTAATAATCTAGACTAATTCTTGAACAAGTAGTTCAATCACAACCCGAAGGAGAAGTTGCCGCCGATATACTACGATATTACGGACGCTTTCTTAGCTAAGGATTATAAAGGACTCCTACCTTACCGACTAGGCGTAGATTATGAGATTTATATCAAGCCTAATAGTCTATAAGAGCCACTATACCGCAAGCCCTACGGCCTAGCTAAGAAGGAGAACGAGGCAGTTAAGAAATAGCTAGACGAGTAAATATCTAAAGGGAAGGTACGGAAAGTAGGGCAAAAGACGAGCTAGTCTCCTATACTAGTACTAGTAGTACGTAAGCCTAGAGGTAGGCTACGTGTTTATATCGACTATAGAGGATTAAATGCGATCACTATTAAGAACCGGTATCCGATTCCCTTAATATAAGAGACGCTTAACCGTATATACGGTAAGAAGTACTTTACGAAGCTAGACATTATAGTAGCCTTTAATAAGTTACGGATAGCTAAAGGGCACGAGTAGTTAACGGCGTTTACGACACGATACGGTATCTACGAGTGTCTAGTACTACTATTCGGCTTATATAACGGACTAGTATCGTTCTAATTATATATTAATAAGGTCTTATAAGAACACCTAGACGACTTTGTATCGGCCTACCTAGATAACGTACTTATCTTTAGTAACACCTTAGAGGAGTATATTGAACACGTATAGAAGGTTCTTACTAAGCTACGCGATGTAGGACTTATAGTAGATATCGACAAAAGCGAATTCTACTAATAGAAGGTGAGGTATCTTAGGCTAATTATAACCCTAATAGCATCGAGATAGACCCCGAGAAACTCGAATATATTTAGACATAGGAAGCTCCTAAGAACCTAAAGGATGTCTAGGCCTTCCTTAGATTTACTAACTTCTATAGGCGGTTTATCGAAGCATTTTCGCGTATAGCTACTCCTCTTACAAACCTGACTAAGTCGGACGGACTAAGCAATCACAAGAACAGAAGGATTTAATGGTCACTAGATTACTAACGAGCCTTTAACAATTTGAAAGCTACGTTTAGTAAAGCCGGCATGCTCGCACATTATATACTAGGCAGGGAAACGGTAGTAGAGACAGATTTTTTAGATTTTGTGAACGCCGGCGTGCTTTCGTAGTATGACGAGAAGGGTATGCTACATCCTATAGCCTTCTACTCGAAGAAGTTAAGTCTATAGGAGTGCAATTATGAAATCTATAATAAGGAACTATTAGCTATTATCAAGGCTTTTAAGGAATAGAGACCCGAGCTCGCCTACGAAGTAGATAATAAGGACTTATAGCTAGTCAAGATTTATACCGACTATAAGGCCCTAGAATACTATATAAAGACAAAGTAGCTAAATCGGCGACAAGCGCGTTAGGCTAAGTTCTTGTTATAGTTTAACTTTAAGATAATATACCGTCTAGGACTTTAAGGTATAAAGCTAGACAGCCTAACGAGACGTAGCTAGGACCTTCCGTAGGGGGTGAACGACCCTCGGAACTAGTATTAGTATTAGACATTACTACCTCCTAAGCGATTCCTTAAGATCGCCTTACTATAGGCAATAGTAGAAGATACGCCGGAAGAAGAGGAACTAGTATAGCTAAACCCTAAAGCTAAAGAGTTTATGCCTATAGAACGATATACGCCTACTAAATAACCGGCGACGCGTAAGAGTTAGCGGGAAGCCGAACTCGAGTATCGAATGTCGACGGCGTACGTAACCGATAACGAGCTTAAGACCGCGATTAAGGACCTATAGAAAGACCGTACTCCTATACTACTACAGAGAGCGAAGATTTACCTAGTATACTACAAAGTAGATAGCGACCTACTATATGTTCGAAATTAATACGACGGCTAGAGCTTATAGGTACTAAATGACCAAGCCTTATAGACTAGGATAATCAAGATAAACTATAACGCTCTAGTAGTAGGCTATCTAGGACGAGCTCGTACTTATAAACTCGTAGCACGTAAATTCTACTAGCCTAGATTAGCGAGATCCGTACGTAGATATACCGCGAATTACCGTACCTACCGTATAACAAAATCTCTATACTCCTAGCCACTAGGATTATTATAGCCACTTCCTATTCTAGATCGGCCTTAGAAACATATTGTAGTCGACTTCGTTATCGGACTCCTAGATAGCACTCTTGACGGTATAGTCTATAATAACATTATGACCGTTACTAATAGGCTTACTAAGGAAGTCGAGCTGATCCCTATTAGCGTAATAATAGTATAGAATGCGGCAAGGCTTTTCCTTAAACATATGTTCTGTCGGCGCGGGTTTCCTAATACTATTATATTAGACCGTAGTAAGTAGTAGGTTACTACCTTCTAGAAGAAACACTATAAGATACTCCGTACAAATCGTAAGCTAAGTTCTTCGTATTACCTAGAAACTGATAGACAGTCAGAACGTACCAACTAGGCGATAGAACAGTATCTTCGTATATTCACTAATAAGGTATAGGATGACTAGGCAGAATAGCTATGCCTTACTTAGTTCGCGATTAATAATCACCTGTCCGAGACTACTAGTATGTCGCCGTTCTACGCTACCTTAGGCTACAACCCTAAGTTTATAGAGCGAGTTGACCTGAACGCTAGAAAGGAGGGAGGACTGACTACTCTCTAGCGACTAAGCACGCGATCAGTAGAAACCTCTATACGTCGAATTTGCGAGCTTTATAAGCACCTTTAAGAGAATATACGAATGTTATAAGCTCTCTAAGTAGAAGTAGTAAACCGCTACCGAAGCATTCCTCTAGACTATAAGGTAGGTGATTAGGTGTATCTTAGTACTAAGAACATCCGTACGACTCGACTATCTAAGAAGCTAGATAGGAAATATACCGGCCCTTACTAGGTTACGGAAGTTATACCGGCTAGACTCTCTTATCGACTAAAACTATTAGACGCTCTAGTAGGACTTAATAACTACTTCTATACCTTACTACTACAACGAGCCGACTACCCCGATTTCCTACTACTTGAAGGGCAGCATCTAGCGCCGCTACTACCGATAACTATCGAACCTAATACTACCGAGGCTAATATAGTAGCCGATATAGTAGTAGTACCTACGTATATATATAAGGTAGGAAAGATCCTTAATATATATACCCGTAAGCGGGTAGGCAAGGTGAAGAAGGGGCATAAGCGTAAGGTAGATATATAGTATAAGGTGAAATAGGCTAGATATTAGAACGAGGAGGATAGTAAGACCTAGTAACCTATAGAGGATATACTTAAATACGCGGCCGCCGCTATTATAGACTTTCACTATAACCGGCCGGAGTTATCTACGCCTATAGGCTTCGTAGCTCTATCTAACTAGTCCCTACTAGCTACTAAGGTGCTCGGGCTTAACACGATTAGGGTCATTCCGAAAGACACCGTTACGAATAAGTCGCCTTAAGCCTTACCTCTAATAGAATCTACTCCGTATATATTCGATACTCGAGTAGAGCCTATAGAGCCTATAATAATACCTAACTTTAGTTATAAGGATTATACGCGAGTGCTAGCCGAAGATAGACGTAGGTCTAGGACAAGCTAGCTAACTAGGCAATATGTTTCTCGAAGGAAGCCGGTCGAGGATAGTCTTAATAGAGCAAATGCAATGTTATCGGATGACGATAGGGCACTAGAAGATAATTAGGCGTTCGCGCGATTATAGAGCTCGATAGGCAAGTGGCCTTATAAGGTAGATAACGCTTAGAGGACTAAGGCGTGTTTTAGGAGGGGGGGTACTATTACGGGTAGCCCGCGACCCCCTACTATAGCTACGTCGGCCCGGCTAAACCGCGGACCTTCCGTATCGGGTTAGCGCGGCTTAGCTTTACTTTATAACTTCGCCGCGCCTCGCGCTCCTCTTTCGTAGCTTCGTAGAACAATAACTATCTCGTTCGGACCCTATAATACGCGCGCCCTTATAAAGCTAAACTAGGGAAAGTCCTACTAGGCTAATATCTAGGCGTATCTCGACGACTCCGAGAGGCTAGTCTAGATCGCGTAGTAGTAATATAATAGTAAAGACGAGATAGACGAGGCAGTCTAAGGGTTAATAGACGAAATAAGAAAAGCGACCTTACTTTACGTTCCGCTTACCTAACTAATAATATAGTCTAAACTATACTAGACGCCGAAGTATACTACGGTAGTAATAGAAGTAAGGAGAGCCCGCCGGGTATAGACGAGTAGCTATAGCGAGGAGGCCTAGAACGTATATAGAGAGGTATACTAATAGAAGAAAGCTATAATACGGAGGGAGAAAGTAGTCGGCTAGAGAGCTATAGTAGAAGAAATTGCCGGCAAGCTAGCGAGGATATAGAAGCTAGCGAAATAGGTCTAATAGGACCCTATATAGGGCCCCTCCTTCTCTATCCTAGCGCTATAATCGCCTAGTAGCCCGGTTAGCGACCCTAAGGCTAAGGCGCGTCTACTAGCTAGTAAGTTCTTCCCGCCCCTAGTCGAGGCTAATCTAAGCGATATAAATAGCTCTACTCCCCTAGCCCCTAGTATCGCGGTCTAATAGGATATGTCCGAGGGAGATATCACTGCTATACTTAGGAAGTTACCGGCGAAGAAAGCCCCGGGGCCGGATAGGATCCTTAACGAGCTACTTAAGAAGTATAGAGATCAACTAGCCCTAGTAGTTCTAGCGATTTTTAACGCCTGCCTATAGACCGGATACTACCTAATAGTATTTAAATAATCAACGATAGTAGTCCCACGTAAGCCGTAAAAGGAAGACTATACGTAGGTAAAGTCGTACCGCCTAATTACGCTCCTTAATACTCTTAGGAAGGCGCTTAAGAAGCTAGTTAAAACGAGACTCTCCGAGGCGATAGAGGAGTACTCCCTACTCCCGGATACCTAGATAGGTACACGCCTATAGCGATCGACGCTATCCGCGATAGAACTTATTACCTCTTAGGTAAAGGCTATCTAGTATAGGAATAGGGACAAGGTAGTATTCTTACTTAGTCTAGATATATCGGGAGCCTTCGACTACGTGTTATATCCGCGGCTACTCTATATCCTAAGGTCGAAAGGACTCCCTAAGTAGCTTATTAACTTCGTACGGTCCTACCTCTAAAACCGTAGTACGTCGATCCTAGTCGACTAGTATAAAAGCCTATTTTAAGTAGTCTATACTAGAATTCTATAAGGCTTAACGCTAGTACCTATCCTATTCCTCTTCTTTATAGCGAAGCTACTCCTAGCCCTAGAATCCTAGAATACCGCTACGAGCGGCTTCGTAGACGATACGAATATCCTAGTATAGTCGTCCTTAACTAAGGAGAACTATAGGCTACTAGAAGAGAAGTATAAGATCTACGAGGACTAGGCTAGGAGGTACGGGGCTCGGTTTGCCCTAGAAAAGTACAATCTAATACACTTTACGCGCCGGCTACGGTTCTATAATATATAAGCTTCTATCTAGATATATAGGTATACGACTAACCCGGTAAATTAGCTTAGGATCCTCGGACTATAGGTAGACCCGGCGCTACGGTAGAGGAAGTACGTATACGTAATATTACGGAAAGCTAAACAGAATATAGCATTATACTAGAGGCTTACTACGTCTATATAGGGGGTAGACTTTCGGTAGTTACGACTTCTATATACGGCTATTATACGGCTAGTCCTTACCTATAGTAGCTAAGTATAGTCCTTAGGCGAGAGGGCCTACCTATTAAAGGGACTCGTCGCGCCGTTAGCGAAGATCTAAAACTAATACCTAAGGAAGGTTACCGGGGTATATAAGTCGATACTAATAAGGATACTTAAGTACGAGACCGCTATACCGCCGATTGACCTATATATCTAGGGACTACGGACCTCCTACTTAGGCAAGTCGGTATAGTACCTAGTATAGAACGTTATTACTAGTATAGTCGTAAGGGCCCGCGAATTAGTACTAGCGTATAAGGGCATTCGACCCGGAAACGAGCCGAACTACCGGGTAAGAGACAAATAGCTAGTAATATAATAGGAAGGTAAGAAATCGTTTATAGAGTAACTATAGAAAGAGAGGTAGAACAACTAGGTTATAAGGTATAGTAGACGCCCTTAGCTAGCGGGACAACCTAAGGAATAGTTAGCTACAAACTCCGCGGTTAAGTACCCCCCGAAGCTTATCTACTACCGCCTTACGAGGGTATAGAGTAGTATAGTAACCTAACTACGAAGCGAACACATCGGCCTCTAGGGGTACCTATTATAGAGGATGGTCCTAGAACATACGGTACGTACTCCTTGTCTATCTAAGGTAGTCGCTAGGAAGGGGGGAGTAGATAGTAAAGGCGAGGAACCGGACGATTAGGGTACTTCTTAATAATATTAAGGACTTACGGCGTATTACGAACTAGATACTAGAGAAGGGCTAGCTAGAATAGTATCGCCTAGTAGGAGTAGTATAGGAAGAGAGGATACGGCGTAGCGCGACGAGACCGGCCGGGAGCGGGGGCTAACGGGGTAGTAATATAGACTATATAGATAGATAGATGATTCATTTACCCGTTGTGGTGCCCTCCGGCCCATGCGGGTTTATGTCTATATATGTTACTACATAAGGTAGGAAACCTATTCCTAGGTAAAAACCTCCTCTCCTTCTCTAATAGCTTCCTTGCCATGAGTTCTCATTTTCCTTCCATTAGGGTGCACTAGTGTCATGGTGGTTAGCCTCTGACTACCTTGTCTGCAACCCTAGAGTTGTCCCCCTCTTCCTGCTCTCCTCCTCCTTCTTTCTCTCCTCAATCCATCTCTCTGTTTCCCTAGTAAGAGAGAACTGCTCCAAAAATCCTTGGTGGATGATCCACCTTGTAATTCTCTGGAGGTCTCCCTTATTGCTGATCATGGCTTGGAAGTTTCTGTTCCTTGCCCTTGCCCTCCATTCACCTCTCCCTGTACTCCATTCTTTGCAAACCAGAAGTCTATGTTCGACATTCTGGGACAGGTAGCCGCATGGGCAACTCTTGTCTTCGATACCTAGGACTTTCCTCTAATGCAGGTATGCCCTGACTCCGATGTGTTCAGAGCGGATTTGTATTGCTATGCTTGCTTCTGACCTGGTCAGGTCTGAGTACAGTAGGTAGTTGTGGCTACCAAACTGTTGGAGTGCCTTTGGGGTTCCTGGCCTCTGTGGGGTTCTTGTCCATTCAGTCTTCCAGAGGAGTCCTGCTATCCTTTCAGCTAGAGACTGTTGCTTCTTCCCTTGGCTGGCTGCTGATCCTCTCCCTTGAGCCCTTCTGTCCTGTTCCTGCTGGGCTAGGTGCAGCTGTTCTGTTAGTTCTTTGAACTTCTGCAGGTCCTGCTGCTTCTGTGGGGCTGGATTGGGTCTTGCTTGTCTGTGCCTTCTTGTGCACTGGCTCCTGATTTTGTTGACTGCCTTCTGGATTACTAGCTGGGCTGGGTATGCAGACGTCTTTCCTGCATACTGGTATCTCAACCCTTGAAGGTAGAGCTTGGCTGGTGGGGAGCCAGACTCCATATCGACCACCCTTGTTGGAGTTGACTTGTATGCTCCAAGCACCTTTTTCAGACAGGAGGCTTGGGCTCTGCTGATGGGATCTGCAATTCTCTTTGGGATCTTGTCTTGGGCTGACCAGATCTGGGCTCCATATAGCATGGCTGGCTTCACAATGGCCTTGTACATAACCTTTGCTTTCGCAAATGTGGCTCCCCATGTGGAGGCTGTAAGCCTGTCAATTGATTGCCTGTTGTTGTCTGCTCTTGCCTGTGCTTTCTTGACCTGTGGTCCCCAGCTGAGCTTTGGATCCATCCATATTCCTAGCACCCTTAATTCACTTGAGGGTTCTGTTGTGTGTCCCTGAATAGTGATTGGGGCTTGCATATTGTGTCTGTTTCTGGCTCTACTGAAGTGGATGAGTTGATACTTCTCTGGGGCAAATCTGGCTCCATGTTTCCTGGCCCATTCCTCACATTCCTTGTGTTTCTTCTGCAAGATTCTGCAGTTCTCTTCTGTGCTGTCTGACCAGGCTAGGATGTTTGTGTCATCTACAAACCCTGAGGCTGATGTGTTTCTGGAGTTTAGCTTTGCTGGCAGGTCTGCCATAAAGAGGAGAAACAGGATTGGAGACATTGTTGATCCCTGTGGGATTCCTGTCTCTGTAGGCATGCTGTCAGATTTGTATCTGCCCAGTCTTAGTCTTGTGGTTCTGCCTCTGAGGAAGGACTGGATAAACTGGACTGTCCAGTTAGGGATAGCCTTCTGTTTCAGGATGTGGATCAGCCTCTGGTGTGAGACATTGTCAAAGGCTCCTGATATGTCTAGTGAGAGGAGTGTGGCTGCTTTGTTGTTCCCAAAGTGCCATAGGGTCTTGATCTGCTCTGTGATAAGTTCCACAGCTGTTAGTGTTGATCTTTGTTTCCTGCCTTCCATCTGTTCTTCAGGAAGGATTCCATGTTCTTCAGCTAGGTTTGTCAGCCTTTCTGCTATGATCTTTTCTAGGAGTTTGCCTAGTGTGTTGAGCAAGGCAATAGGTCTGTATGCCTTTAGCTTTGTGTAGTCCTCTTTCTGTGGTTTTCTCAAGACCACAGTCAGTGACTCCTTGAAGTGTTTAGGGCAGTGTCCTTGGGCTATGCACTGTGAAAAGATGTTTGACAGTGCAGGGGAGATCTGGTCCTTGCATGTCTTGATGAACAAGTTTGGGATCCCATCTGGTCCTGGGGCCTTGTTTCCTGAGAGTCTCTTAATGATGCTCTTGATCTCTCCCTCTCCCACTGCGCAGGATTGCTCCAGTGGTGTTGGATACACACTGCCCTCCAGATCCTGCAGGTCAGCTTCTACCTGTGTGCCAAAGAAATGTTTCCCCAATGCCTGTGCCTTTCCTAGGAGAGTGTGTTGGATTACTCCTTCCTGGTCTTCAATGTTTGGAAACTGGGGCAGCATGTTTCTGTCCTGTGTGGGTTGTCTTGCCCACTTTGCTAGTTTCCACATCTTCTCAGGATTCTGGGTAATGGATCCAACTGTTGACCTCCACTCCAGCATCTTGTCCCTCTTGATCTGGGCCTTCTTGTCTCTGGTTGCCTGGTTGTATCTGTCCCATGCTTCCTGGGAGTGGCTCTGGGTAAGGGCTCTCCTGGCCTGCCTGGCTGCCTTGACCTTCTCTGAGCATTCCTTTGTCCAGAATGGCTTCTGGTACAGTGACTGTTTCTTTTCTCTGGTGTGGGCTGCCGCAGTTTCCTGCATTGTTCTAACCAGTTCTGCCACTGCTTGGTCTATGTCTAAGGCTGTTTCCAGTCTCCTGGTCTCTAGTCCAGCTAGCTTCTGTTCCAGGTCTTGTCTGATCTGTTCCCAGTTGGCTGCCTTCCAGGCCAGCTGAGGTTCTAGGTCTCCTTCCTGCTGTGTCTGTGTTTCAAACTCCACCTGAATTGGGAGGTGATCTGATGAGGACTCCAAGTCCTGGTTAACCCAGCATCTGGTGACCTTCTGCTGCAGGTCATGTGATGCAAAGCACAGGTCAATGGTGCTTGAGCTTGCTCTCTGTGACCAGGTAGTTAGGCCCTTTGGGGTAACTAGGTGCATGTTGTTGCTTTGGGTAGTGGAGAGGAGTCTGTTAGCTAGGAAGTGATGGGCAGGTGCAAAGTCTGATCCCCATGTAGGATGGTGCAAGTTGAAGTCTCCCAGCACGATGTGTTGGGAGTCACTCTGCAAGATGTCTGGCAGCTGTTGTAGTGTGCCCAGCTGGGTGCTGCTTCTGGAGCTAGGGGGTGGGTTGTATACACTGTGGATGTGGATGCTGCCTTGGTTAGTGTTGAGTCTGACTGAGGTGATGTCTCCCCCTTCCTGTTGGATTTGTTCCCAGCTGTCTGTTGCCATCTCTTTGCTGATGTACATGCATGTTCTAGGGGTGCCTTGTTTGGCTAGGAGTGTGTGATACCTTGGGTCGTTAGCAGTAGATGGTCTGTTAGATTTGCTGTTGATCTAAGGTTCCTGGACTGCAATAACTAGGTGTTTCTTTGGGTCTAGTGCTTGGAGAAAGCTTCTCTGGACCTTGTGCTGGCTTTTGTTGACGTTGTACTGGATAGTGGTAAGATTAGGTGTCTCAATCATGACTCATCCATGCTGGTCTCCTGCTGGTCTTCTCGTGCTTCCTGCTGCTGGCTGCTATTTGGGATTGTGGTAAGGTTGAGCCTGCTTTGTGACGGGTCTCTTCCTGCAACCACAATTGATTTTGGTCTACCCATAGCAGGGTGGCCTTGGGCCTGTGTGGTCTCTTCTGTTCTGCCTCTTTTCAGAGGGTTGTAGACAGTCCTTAGGGGTTCTTGAGTGATTGTCCCTGTCTGGAATCTGATAGGGGTGTTGATCCTGGCTTCTCTTGCCCTCCTCTTTGCCTCAATCCTAGCTGTGCAGTCTTGGGACCAAGAAGGGTGTTTCTTTCCACAGCATGCACATCTGGCTTCACTCTTTAGGGCTGTGCAATTCTGTACTTTGTGGCTACCAGCACAGTGGGAACAAGTGTCCTTTTGGCTTAGGCATCTAGTAGAGATATGACCATACTGTTGGCACTTGAAGCATTGCAGTAGTCTGTAGGTGCTTCTATAGATTTCTGTGTCCATTCTTTCACATTCCTAGAAGATGCCCTTGTTAAGCACGGTGTTTGCCTGTTCTATAGTGCCTATCTAGAGCACTAGAGAAGACTCTCTCTTTGTGTCCTTTGTCTTTCTGTTGACCTATGCTGCTTTTGTGATCTGTAGCCCTAGGCATACAGCCTGGTTCTGGTCCTGTAGCCTCTTAAGGTCTCCTTCAATGTCAAACTTTGTGGTCATCCCATGGGCAATAACCATATTTTGTTGGTGTGAGACCTTAGCCGTCTTGCCTAGTTTGACTGTCCACTCCTTCTGTGTCTCTAGCCTCTTCCTGTCTTGCTCCTGTGCTGTGAACAGCTTAAGGACACCTCCCTTCTCTTTCCTGGCTCCAATGATGCCTTGTATCCTAATCTTCTGTATAATCTCCTTGCCTGACAGGCCCTCAATCTCTTTCTGCTCTTGCTGGTCGGAAATGTAGACCTTGATAGCTGTTTTCTGGGGGGGAGGGTTTTGGGATGCAACTGCTGCCCAGGTTGGTTGGCTTAGTTTCTGGCCTTCCTGTGTCCTCTTCTTTGCTGCTGCTGCTACTGTCCTGTTAATGATCTGTCCTGTTTGGCTCCTTAGTGCCTTTAGCCCTCCAAGGAGCTCCAAAATCATCCCCTTAAGTGCTCTTTCTGGGTGCTCGCCATCTCCTGCCATTGCCATTGTTTCTGCCTTCCTGCAGATCTCCTTCCACTCGTTACTCTCCTGCTCCTGGTCGTTTCCTGCGATCGCTATCATCGTGTCACCGACTAAGTAATAGTTGTTTTAGGAGCTAGATGAGAGCTTGTTATATAGAAAATGGTAGTAGATCTTAAGAGTAAGAAGGATTACAATATAGACTATATACGTTTAGAGGGAAAGCTAATCTAGATAAGGAGAAGTCGGGGGCGGGAAGGGTTCTTACCTATTCGGGTTTCCCTTTATATATAATAATAGACATATATCTATATAGGCTAAATAGGGTCCTAGAATAGGAGAATAATGAATCTATCTATCTCTATTTCGTAGATAAGTCGTAGTATACGTTACGTACGGCTCCTCTACGCCCGGTATAGTCCGAAGGACCCTAACATTATATATAGATAGCCTTATACTAAGGCTACTATTATAATTACCTTCCCTCCTATACGAGCTACTCTTAGCTCGATAGGAAGGTTATAGTATCTTCTACGGCCTTTTATAGCCTTCTAGGGCTATCCCTAGGTAGTATTATATTATTATAGGGCCGTGACTAGGCGCGTTACGAGCTACGTTGTTATATAGTAATAATAGTATACGGGTTACCTCGTAGAGATTAAAACTCGAAGCTCGCCTTAAACCTCTTTTATAATCTATAACTACTATCTTATAGCAATTTACCTACTTTCCTTCTATATCTTTTCTACTCCCTCTTCTCGCCTAATAAACCCTTTACTAGTAACTACTAGTATCTACTACGTCTATTATAGACCCCGAGGTTATACTCTAGAACTAGCTCCGCTAGAAGGCGCTCGTACGGGACGTACTAAGAACGCCTACCGGCCGTAAGTATACTATTACGAGACTATAGTACGAGAGTATAAGGGTATAGTATTAACGAAGTCGATAGCTAAAGAGAGAAGAGAGTCTAAGAACGAGGCCTATAGTTAAAGGCCGAGGTGTCGGGCGTCGGCATCGGGCCGAGCTTAGTCATCAGGGTCACGTGACCCCGGGTCACGTGATCAGATCCGAATCCTTTTCTTGCGGAGCGGCCGTAACACTACCCCCCCTCTAAAACACCTTTGTCTCGAAGCGTATATCCTTAAATCTCCCTTAGCGAAAATTCGAAAGCTTTATTATCCTCTATATCGTTCGTTTTGTCTATTAGCTCTAATAACTTACTAGAAGTAGGTACTAAAACTCTTTCAATATAGCTATTATTAGTATTAGACGTATAGTTATCCTTAGCTAGAGCTATAGGGCTATTACCTTTACGTAGAGGCTATACCGTTACGGATAACTAAGGTACTAGATCTACTACGTTCGCGTCCGGCCTTATATCGACTAAGGTCTTATTCGGAATCTAATCTTCTAGCAGATGAAAGTTAATCGGTAAAGACTTAGTTAGGTTATTATACTTAAAGTCTACGACTACCTTCGGTATATCCTTATATACTACGCTTACGGGCTCCTAGGTAGACTTACTATCTAAATAGCCCTTCTATTTCACTAGTATAGTAATACCTTAACCCTTCGGCTAAGAATCTAGGACGCGTTTAACCTCCTAGGTCTTGAACGTATTACTAGTTTTATTAGTAACCTCGATCGGCGGCGGTCGTACGTTATCTTCTAGATCTACCGGTCGGAGAAGATTTAAAAAGAAGGAGTTATATACGCGGATCGTCTCTAGTAGGGCAATACTATACGTATTCTTACCGAGCGCGGTAGTGATTATTACCGGTCTAAACTATTTGATATTAAGCTTCTTAGCTAGGCGTAATGACTTCTAGTTCTTAGTATTAATATAGATACGGTCGCCTAGGCTATATCGCGGTAGTATAGTACGGTATATATTAGCGTTATCTACTTATAGGGCTTAATCGTAACGTAAGTATTTGTATAGGTACGTATAGAAGCCCTTTATCTATTAAGCAAAACGCTCTACCTTTTCGGCGGATAGGCGTTACTTAGTAGGTATTAGACGCTTAGGGAGGCTATCTCTATTAAAGTTACTAGTTGTTAGGTTTGGTATAACCTAATGATATCACAAGATCAGAAGACCAAGCTCAATCGGGTTTGTTCTCGGGCCGATGGGAAGTTGAGGGAGGGTGATGAAGCAGTAGCTGTCTTGTCTCGCAGAGATCAAGTAGCAGTGAGGCAGAGGTTGTGTTGTGGTGTATTCCAAACAGTGATATTAAACAGTGAGTTGAACGCCTCGAAGCCATAAGGGATTCTCAGCGTTCCTAAATACAAAGGAGATCCCCTTATGCCCAGGGGTATTGCTTTCTTTGCTTTCCATCATTTCTGTGCTTTCTCTAGAAGGCGTACCGAGCGTAGAAATCGCTGCGAGCGAGCTGCAGCGGGAGTGCCCGCTAGTTGGCTCGGCACCACGTGATCCGAAATCGGTTGGCTCGTAGGGTCCAGACGACTCGATCCGTAACACCATCCCCCTTCTAGTCTAGCTCGTCCCGAGCTAATCATAAGCTTGCGGGGTCCCTTCTATTCGTAGGTCGTTATGACCGTTTCTTCTCCTTCGCCATGCCAAAGGCGTCCTCTTCAAAACGCTCTTCCTCCGACGATCGCAAGCGTCTTGGAATTTTTATTCGCGCGAACGGCGAAATCATGCCTCGGGCATGCTCGAATTGTCGTCGTCTAGGTCGGGTGTGCAAGGTGCACGTAAGATCAGGTCGCTGCAGCGAGTGCAACATCCACGGGTTGAAGGGTTGTGACATTAAGATCACTGCGTCGGAATGGGAGAGGTTGAGCAAGGAGCGCGCAAAGCTGCTGTCCCAAATTCAAGATGCGCGTCTGGCTTCTGCCGCTGCGATGGATCGGGAGCGCGAGATCGTCGCGCGGGCTCGCGAGGCCACATCAACGGCTTTAGCGAAGGAGGAGCGGCTGGCGAAACAGCTGGAGCTGTTGGATCGTCGTGCGGATAATGCAGTGTCGGTTGCGGAGGCCAACGCTCTGGAGGCGGAGGCTGAGGAGCGCTCGTTATCATCTCTTCCGGAGGGGGTAGCTTCCCTGGGTCCCGAGCTTGCTTTGTCTCCATTTACTTGGGCAAACGACCCGTCCCTGGATTCCTCAGATTTCTTTGCTGGCGTCTCTGGGACCCTCCGGTTCGATCCTTCTTTATTTGTTGATCCTGGCGGAAGTGTCGCAGGAGCTGGCAGCAGTTCGTGAGGTTTTCTTCTGGCTCCCAGGTATTTTCTGATTCGTCGTATCCTTTCCATTTGACAAGGTATTTCTGACCCTTCTTGTCTAGGATTCTTTCGACTTCGAATTCGTCTTCTGCTTCCGGCTCGAAATGGAAGCTTTCTTGGCAAGGTGTTTTGGCGTCTGCGGGTTCCAGCTTGGAGATGTGGAAGACTGGATGGATTTTGGCGTCAGGTGGTAGTCGTAACCGGTAGTTGACTGGTCCTACGACTTTATCGATGAAAAATGGTCCGACCTTAACATGATCCAGTTTCTTGGTCTGTCTTCTCGTTCTCAGGTTTTTTGTGAGGAGATAGACCTTATCCCCCTTTTTTAGTAGAGGTGCCATTTTTCCTTGGTTTTGCCGTTGCTGAGACAATTTTTGTTGTGCATCTTCGATCGCTTTGCGTGCTTCCTTGTGCACCTCCTTGAGAGTCTCCGTCGTCACGATTGCTCTCTCGGCTTGTGGGTGAGATCCAGGTGTTCCGAACAGGTTAGGATCTTTGCCAACCCCCATAGAATGGCGTCGTTGAAGTTGTCTCTGATTTGTGGTTGTTTAGTGCAATCTGCGCCACTGGCAGTAGTGAAACCCAGTTGTCTTGTGCGTAGTTAATGTAGTGTCTTAGGTATTGTTCCAGCGTTTGGTTCGTTCTTTCTGTTTGTCCATCGGTCTCTGGATGGTATGCTGTTGACAACTTGTGCTTGATCCCGATCGTTCCCATAAGTGTTTTCCAGTAGTTGGACGTGAAGAGCTTATCTCTGTCCGTGATGAATGTTTCCGGGAATCCGTGGTATCGGATCAATCTGTCTAGTACGAGGTATCCGAGCTGCTCTGCTGTATATGTCTCCGATGCAGGAATGAAGTGTGCATATTTTGTGAGTCTGTCGACCATGACCAGTATCATGTCGTACGTTTGTTTCGTGACTTGGTCTTTCGACAATGGGAGCTTTGTAATAAAGTCCATTGTAACTTCGTCCCATGGTTTCGTCGGTGGTGTCCTGAACTGTAGGTGACCGTACTTGGCGTGTCTCGCAGCTTTGTTTTGTTGGCAGTGTACGCATTGCTTAATGTAGCGTAATACTTTTTGTCTCATTTGTGGGAATGAGAAGCTACGTTGTATAAGGTCAACCGTCTTCGTAGTTCCAGGGTGTCCATAAGTTGGCTCGTCGTGATGTTGTTGTATACACTCTTCTTCTCGGTCCTTCGGTACTTGGTATTTTCCTTGCGATATAGGGAACTGTTCTTCCTTGTCGCCTAGGATCTGTACGATGTTGTTGAACTCTTTCGTGTTGGCACTAAGACTTCCATCGGGGTTCGTCTTAAGTATCTTGTGTTGCACTGGTTCTTTTCCTTCCATGTAGTCGCTTCGTCGGCTCAACGCGTCTGCGCGGCCATTCTCTGTTCCTGGAGTGTATTTGATTTCAAACTTGTACTGTCCTAGCAGCTCCGACCAGCGGGCTTGTCTTCGGGTAAGTTCTTTCGTCGTCGTGAAGTACGTAAGATTCTTGTGGTCTGAAAGAATCGTTAACTTCGGTGGGCCCTCGACGTACACTCTCCAATGTTGCATGGCAGCAACAATGGCTAGAAGCTCTTTGTCATGGATGTCGTAGTTCTGTTCCGCTGTGGTCATTTTTCGGGAATAATAGGCCACTGGGTGTCGTTTCCCCTCGTGTGTCTGTGTAAGACATGCGCCTATTGCCATATCGGACGCGTCGGTCTCGATGTGGACTTCCTTACTACCATCGAATAGTCGAAGCGTTGGGGCTGAAGCGCATTGTTCCTTGAGTTTCGTGAACGCTTCATGTTGTTCCTTTCCCCATTTCCAGCTGACGTCTTTTCTTGTAAGCATCGTCATTGGTGTTGCTGTCTTTGAGTAGTCCTTGATGAATTTCCGGTTGTAGTTGGCGAGTCCAAGGAACGATTGTACTTCCTTGACTGTCTTTGGTTCTGGCCATTCTCTGATTGACTGTGTTTTCGCAGGATCGATGGTGATTCCTGTTGTGCTGATGATGAAGCCTAAAAACTTGACTTGCTTCTTGTGGAACTCGCATTTCTCGGGTGCCGTCTTGAACCCGGCTCTGGTGAGTCGTTCGAAGACGTCCTGAACTTGCTTGGTGTGCTCCTGGAGGGATCCTTTTGTGTAGACCAGTATATCGTCCATGTACGCAATGACGCACACGTCGAGCAGGTCTCTAAGCGTTTCGTTGACAAGGTCCTGGCAGGATGCGGGTGCGTTGGTCAGTCCCATAGGCATGACCAAGAACTCGTAGAGTCCATATCTTGTTCTGAAGGCGGTTTTCCATTCTTCTCCAGCTGCCATTCGTATCGCGTAGAAGGCATCTCGTAGGTCAATCTTCGTGTACCAGTCCGATCCGGTTAATCTGTCTTGTGCTTCTTCGATGTTGGGTAGCGGATATCGGTTCTTGATTGTGATCTCGTTCAACTTTCGGTAGTCTTGTACGAGTCGTAGTTTCCCGTTCGGTTTTGGAACGAACATGCATGGAGTTCCTGCGCTCGAGGTGGATCGTCGTATCCATCCTTTGGCCAGCTTCTCCTTCAGCCATTCTCGTAAGGTTTGGAGCTCTTTCTCGGACATTTGGTATAGGGGTCCCCATGGAGGCTCTTTTCCTGGCTGAATGTTTATCTTGTGATCCCATGGTGCGTGTTTAGGTAAGGCGTTCTTGCCTTCCTCTTCTCGGAATAGTCGTGACCATCTGCGATATTCCTGAGGGATGTCTGGCTCCGATTTTCCAGTCATCTTCGATGGTGCGTTACTTCCATCCGTTCTGGTGATCTCGTGACCCAACTGCCCCAAGTCGGTGTCTATCCCAGTCGAAGGTGGTTCTTCTGTCCTTCTGGTCGGTGCAAGCTGTATCCTGTTTAGCTGTCTTACCTCATCCACCAGCGAACGCTGCCGCTGCGTAGGTTCAATAGCGATAACGCAATCGCATTGTTCAAATCTGAGTACTCCTGTTCTCCAGTCGATTACTGGGTTGTGCTTTCTCAACCAAGGTGTACCGAGTACAATGTCATGACTGGCCATGTCAGTGACATCCAGGGTAATTTCCTCGTGGTGCTGTTGGATTGCAAGTGGTAGCGGTATCGTCTCGCGCTCCACACTGGGTAAGGATGATCCGTCTACCGCGATCAATTCATAACCCTCTTTCTTTCTGCGGGTAGCTAGCCCGTGTCGTTTGACAAATGATTCGGAGGCGAAGTTCCCGCTCGCTCCGGAATCTATCATGGCATATGTCCGATGCCCATTGACGATAATCTTCGTTCGAAACACTGTAGTCGATGCTTGAGCCTTTTCTGTGTTGCATAACTCCTTTCGGTCGCTCATTCCTGAGGAGTCGATCCTTTTCCCTGTTCGTATGTGGAACGTCGTGCTTCGTGTCTCGAGGCCTCCGCTTGAACCTGGCGCGAGCCTTTCTGTGTCCACACCTGTAGTCGGTGACGTTCCTGGATCTTCTGCGTTTCTGAGTAGAGAGATCGTACGTGTTGTACGGCGTGTCGTAATTCGTTCGATACGAATGTTCCTGACGGTGTAAGGTATCCTGGTCCTATCATATGGCTTCCTATCGGTGGTCTCTCGATGACAGCTGTTGCTAGGTTCTCGGTGACGCTCACAGCTGGGTATGTCCATACCACTGCCCGTAGCGTGTCGAGGGTCTTGTCGAACTCAATTGGGTGTAGCATTCGCCGTCCCGATATTTTCGGTAGGAATTCTTCATGCCTTCTCTGTAGATGTACGATCATGTCGAATAGCTTCTTAGGTGCATCAATCGTGAAGGTCAACTGTTCGTTGTCGTCGTCAGTGTCGCTCTCTTCTCCTTCGGAGGAATCTTCTTGGCTTGATTCTTCCGGATCCTGGTCTTCTTCGATCGTATCCAGCCCGGTGGTTTCTTGACGTTCTTGTGGTTCCGGTGACCACGATCCATTCCATCCTGGGTCCTGGTTTTCCTTGTCGTCGTCGTCGAAGCAGGATTCGTCGATGTCCACTTCTCGGAGCGTAGCGTCTTGCCTATGCGTCGCTCCCAGGGTTCCTCGCGGTTGCTGAGGCCAATACCCTGCTCCAGCCTTTGCGGAGTAGTGAACTTGACACGAGTCTTGGTAACAGAATCGCCAATGAAGGCTTCCATGACCATTTCGAGATTCGGATTCGATCTCGTAATCGACTCTTCGTGCCATCATGTTGAACTGTTGTGGTCGGTTCTGCAGTCCGAATGGAATGACCTCCATTCGCTGCCCATGGTATCCTCCTCGTCCTCGTGAGGGGTCCAGGAGAGGCTTCGTGCTTCTGTTGCTAGCTCTCTCCTCCACTCTCTGAGTATAGTCGGTATCTCCCGGAGATCCAACACTGCTCTCAGATTTACTAGTTCGGGGTTGCATCATGTTGAACTGTTCGCGGCGCACCATATTCTTACCGCGGCAGTCCCTTGCTAGGTGGCCAGGTTTGCCACATCCATAGCAGGTTCGTGTTTCTCTTCCTGAACTCGGGGGTCTTCCTTTCCCCTTGCTGTTCCTGATCTTGCGACCTTTTTCGGTAACGTCGAGCTCCATTGGTTGAGGTCCGTAATATGGTTTGTTGTTAGGCTTGTGGTTGTAGTTGTCGTTGAAGCCTTTGTTACGGTTGTCGTAGCCTGGTGTGTATCCGGCCTTTCCGGATACCTTGGAGTCGTATCGTCGTTCCATAGCTCTTTCGTAGAGCTTGTCGTCAAGATCAATCGTGACTTGGACTAGGTCGCCTAAGCCATCGATCCTCCGACCGTCCCTCATTAACTCATCCTTGACATGCTCCTTCAGTCCTCGTCGGTACATGACCTGAAGTGCTTCGTCGTCCCAATCGGTAAGTTGTGCGTACTCCTGGAATTTGGCAGCGTATTCGGCGGTGGATGTCTTCTGAGTCAAGTGCTGAATTACACGAACGGCAGTGGCAATCTCGTTGGAGACCCCAAAGACGCTCTTCATAGCATGCTTGAGATGATTGTAAGACTTGAAGACTCCGTCGGCATTATCTTCTCCATTGCTGTCCAGGTACTTCCTAAGGAATGGTTTGACCCAATGCTGTGCTCGTCCTCGAAGAAAGGTAGTGGCAAAGACAGGCTTGAGGTTCTCAGCCATGGAGTTGAACAAGAAGTACATGTCCATCTGAGCAACCCAAGTGTCGAACTTGTCTCGGTCGCCATAGTAGAAATCTGGCTTGCCAATCTTGAGGGTGTCGTTGCCTGTATGAGTAGCCAAGGCATTGATAGCATCGTTCGCGGTCTGAGGTCGTCGGGCTCTGCTTGCTTCACTGGGGGCGGGTGTTCCCCGGTCACTCTGTCGGTCTCCCATCGTAGAGGGCGTTCAAAGCTGTTAGGTTTGGTATAACCTAATGATATCACAAGATCAGAAGACCAAGCTCAATCGGGTTTGTTCTCGGGCCGATGGGAAGTTGAGGGAGGGTGATGAAGCAGTAGCTGTCTTGTCTCGCAGAGATCAAGTAGCAGTGAGGCAGAGGTTGTGTTGTGGTGTATTCCAAACAGTGATATTAAACAGTGAGTTGAACGCCTCGAAGCCATAAGGGATTCTCAGCGTTCCTAAATACAAAGGAGATCCCCTTATGCCCAGGGGTATTGCTTTCTTTGCTTTCCATCATTTCTGTGCTTTCTCTAGAAGGCGTACCGAGCGTAGAAATCGCTGCGAGCGAGCTGCAGCGGGAGTGCCCGCTAGTTGGCTCGGCACCACGTGATCCGAAATCGGTTGGCTCGTAGGGTCCAGACGACTCGATCCGTAACACTAGTACGAGGATTACGACCTCGTTCGGCAAAGAATAGCGACATACCTATTACTTCTATAACGTAGTTATTCTTTACGAATTCCGCTAGCGGAAGCTACTATACCTAATCTCCTTATACGTAGTCGACAAAGATACGGAGGTACTTCTCTATCTTCTTATTCGTGTTCTTAGACTATCTATTAGTCTTAGGATAGAAAGCTATAGACAACTTATAGACTATCCCTACTAGTTTATAGAAGCGTTACTAAAAAGCTAATAGCTACTAACTACCTCGATCTATAACGATAGACAGAGGGGTACTATATAAGCGGTAGTAGTCCTAGACGAAGACCTCGGCGATATATTCGGCCGTTATCTCCTTTACTAGGATTATATAGTATTCCTTACCCGTACGGTTAGTAATCGTAAGGGCATTAGTATATATAACGCTATTATAATTAGTACTCTTCGGTAGTCCTACTACGAAATCTATAGCAATTTCGTCCTCTAGTCTAAACGGGATTAGTAGGGGTTTTAGTAGCCCTAGGTATTACGTCTACGAGGGTTTTAACGAGCGGTATTCGTAGTACTTAAAGATCTTATTACGTATATACTACGAAAGGCCGGGCTAGACGAAGTCGCGAGTAATAAGCTCGTAGGTCTTCGTACGACCTAGGTAACTAGTAGAGGGGGTGCTATAATATACTTAGAAGACCCTTAGAAGACCTTAAAGCGTAAACCCGGTACGTCTAGTACGAAGACGTTATAGCCGCCGTATCTATTCTTAATATAGATAAGGCCGCCTATAGCTACCGCCTCGCTATTATCTATACGGTACTAGCGTAGTAGTATATAAGGCTCTCCTACGTCTAACTAGTATAACGCTTACTATAGCTCCGCTTCTCCGTATATAACGCGGATCTTAGTTATAAGTTTATTATCCTATCGGCCTAGACGGATCTCTATCGGCGAGATATTAAGGAATCGGTACTTAGGTAGTAACGTCTATTCTTAATACTGTCTTTATAGGTCGTTATCGTTTATAGGGACGTCCTATAGCCGCCGTATTAGAGTATTAGGTTTAACATTTGTCTTACTAGGGATATAGACAATCTTAAAGTAGAACTACGATAAGAACTCGGACTAACGTACCTAGCGTCTATTTAGGACCTTAGTACTCGTGAACTATTTAAGGTTCTTATAATCGGAGTATATTAGGACTAGCTTACCGCTTTCGTCGATAAGGTTTTCGAAGTCGGCCTTATCTCGATTAATGTCTCTAGACATAAGCTCTAGCTTCTATTCCTTAAAGGCTTTTACGATAGCGAGTAGTTCCTTATTATAGATATCGTAGTTATGTTTTTATAGCGATATCTTCTTAGATATAAAAGATACTAGGCGCTATATACCGTCTTCTTCTTACTACGACATCACTATAGTAGTAACGAAGTCCGACGTATCCGTTTCGAGCTTCGTTTCTCGCCCGGGTACAAAATGTACGAGTATAATGTCGTCCTTAGTAAACGCTTATTTTATACGTTCGAAAGCGTCCTAACATTCGTTACCCTATACCTATAGCACGTCTTTCTTAGTAAGCTATATTATCGGGTAGGCGATGCCTAAGTAGTTACGAATAAACCGCCTATAGAAGTTATAAAAGCTAAGGAAGGATAGAATATCTATTAGGTTACGAGGGGTCTCCTATTCTTAGATTACGGCGATCTTGTCCTTATCTATCTTAATACCGTCCGCGCCTATAATTAAGCTAAGGTACTTCGTCTCTTAGACGTAAAACTCGTACTTATCGATATCGAGTTAAAGTCCTACCTCCTATAGCTTTGCTATAACCTTCTCGACGTAAACGATATACTCCTCTAGGGTGTCGCTAAATATAAGTACGTTATCGAGGTACGCGGAGGTAAAATCGTCTAGGTACTCTTAGAGCGCGTTATTAATATATAACTCGAAGGTACCGGGTATATTATAGAGACTAAAGGGTATTACTAGACATTCGAATTGACCGTAGCGCGTAGTAAATGCCGTTTTCTACTCGTCCCCTTCCGTGATACGTAAACGATTAAAGGTAGCGATTATATCGAGCTTAGTAAAGTACTTCTTACTACTAATCCGGTTAAGGGTATCTTAAATAAGTAGGATAGGGTAGCTCGATTTTATAGTAATAGCGTTTAGGGCGCGGTAGTCGATATAGACGCGTAGTCTACTACCTAGTTTACGTACGATAATCACCGGTAATGCTATAGGTAAGTTACTACGTTAGATATTACCTTTCTAAAGTTAGTTATCTACCTAAGCTTTTACTACTTCTAACTCTCTATTCGAAATGGGATAGGGCCGCTTAAACGGTGGCCGAGTATCCTTCTTTAGCTTAATCTTATAATCTAGGCTAGGGCGATAAGGTAGTAGCTTATCTAACTCTAACTTCGAGAATAGAGCTTACCGATAATAGTATATAGCCGGTAGCTTACCGAGTACGTCGGGGTTATTCTACTTCCGGTATAGCTTTTCTATAAATACGTTATAATTAGCTACGTTTATTGCGTAGGCCTCTGTCTAGTGCTCCTATCGATAACGGAGCGTTCTATAGTAGCTATCTTTAATATATATAGCGTACGAAAATATAGCGTTACCGCCTATAACCTTTCGTACTATTATAGCGTAAAGCCCTAACGCTTATACTATAACTAGATCGGCCGCGCTCTTAGCTATATATACTCTACGTAGGTTAATCTATATAGTATATACTTCCGTACCTCTCGTATAATAGAGTCTCTAGAGTTCGTATAAGTTGATCTACTTAATATCGTCTCTATACTTAGCCCTAACTCTTTTAGCGCCGATTTCGAGGGGCTAAGGGACCGGTATATCGCGGATATTAGGTCGCTTAAGGCTATCGTAGTCGGGTACCGGCGATAGTAGTAACTCGGGGATAGGTAACGTTACTAGTAGGCTAACGTTCTTATAGAGAGAGTGATTCTAATAGTTAACTTTGTTAAAGGTAAGTACGCTTCGCTTCTAGTCTTTATAAGGGCTATACTTCGTATACTATCTAAGGCTAAGGACTATATCGTAGTAGGTATCGGTAACTAGGTATTTGACCGTCTCGATATAGCCTTAAAGGTTTAGTTTAATGTTTTTGGCTTTAGTAATAATTGTTAGTACTTATATAAGGGCGCGCGTACTATAGGGTCCGAACGAGATAGTTATTGTTCTACAAAGCTACGAAAGAGGAGCGCGAGGCGCGGCGAAGTTATAAAGTAAAGCTAAGCCGCGCTAACCCGATACGGAAGGTCCGCGGTTCAGCCGGGCCGACGTAGCTATAGTAGGGGGTCGCGGGCTACCCGTAATAGTACCCCCCCTCCTAAAACACGCCTTAGTCCTCTAAGCGTTATCCACCTTATAAGGCTACTTACCTATCGAGCTCTATAATCGCGCGAACGCCTAATTATCCTCTAGTACCCTATCGTTATCCGATAACATCGCATTCGCTCTATTAAGACTATCCTCGACCGGCTTCCTTCGAGAAATATATTGCCTAGTTAGCTAGCTTACCCTAGACCTAAGTCTTTCTTCGGCTAGTACTCGCGTATAATCCTTATAACTAAAGTTAGGTATTATTATAGGCTCTCTAGGCTCTACTCGAGTATCGAATATATACGGAGTAGATTCTATTAGAGGTAAGGCTCGAGTCGACTTATTCGTCACGGTGTCTTTCGGAATGACTATAATCGTATTGAGCCCGAGCACCTTAGTAGCTAGTAGGGACTAGTTAGATAGAGCTACGAAGCCTATAGGCGTAGATAACTCCGGCCGGTTATAGTGAAAGTCTATAATAGCGGCGGCCGCGTATTTAAGTATATCCTCTATAGGTTACTAGGTCTTACTATCCTCCTCGTTCTAATATCTAGCCTATTTCACCTTATACTATATATCTACCTTACGCTTATGCCCCTTCTTCACCTTGCCTACCCGCTTACGGGTATATATATTAAGGATCTTTCCTACCTTATATATATACGTAGGTACTACTACTATATCGGCTACTATATTAGCCTCGGTAGTATTAGGTTCGATAGTTATCGGTAGTAGCGGCGCTAGATGCTGCCCTTCAAGTAGTAGGCAATCGGGGTAGTCGGCTCGTTGTAGTAGTAAGGTATAGAAGTAGTTATTAAGTCCTACTAGAGCGTCTAATAGTTTTAGTCGATAAGAGAGTCTAGCCGGTATAACTTCCGTAATCTAGTAAGGGCCGGTATATTTCCTATCTAGCTTCTTAGATAGTCGAGTCGTACGGATGTTCTTAGTACTAAGATATACCTAATTACCTACCTTATAGTCTAGAGGAATGCTTCGGTAGCGGTTTGCTACTTCTACTTAGAGAGCTTATAACATTCGTATATTCTCTTAAAGGTGCTTATGAAGCTCGCAAATTCGACGTATAAAGGTTTCTACTAATCGCGTATCTAGTCGCTAGAGAGTAGTCAGTCCTCCCTCCTTTCTAGCGTATAGGTCAACTCGCTCTATAAACTTAGGGTTATAGCCTAGGGTAGCGTAGAACGGCGATATACTAGTAGTCTCGGACAGGTGATTATTAATCGCGAACTAAGTAAGGCATAGCTATTCTGCCTAGTCATCCTATACCTTATTAGTGAATATACGAAGATACTGTTCTATCGCCTAGTTGGTACGTTCTGACTGTCTATTAGTTTCTAGGTAATACGAAGAACTTAGCTTACGATTTGTACGGAGTATCTTATAGTGTTTCTTCTAGAAGGTAGTAACCTACTACTTACTACGGTCTAATATAATAGTATTAGGAAACCCGCGCCGACAGAACATATGTTTAAGGAAAAGCCTTGCCGCATTCTATACTATTATTACGCTAATAGGGATCAGCTCGACTTCCTTAGTAAGCCTATTAGTAACGGTCATAATGTTATTATAGACTATACCGTCAAGAGTGCTATCTAGGAGTCCGATAACGAAGTCGACTACAATATGTTTCTAAGGCCGATCTAGAATAGGAAGTGGCTATAATAATCCTAGTGGCTAGGAGTATAGAGATTTTGTTATACGGTAGGTACGGTAATTCGCGGTATATCTACGTACGGATCTCGCTAATCTAGGCTAGTAGAATTTACGTGCTACGAGTTTATAAGTACGAGCTCGTCCTAGATAGCCTACTACTAGAGCGTTATAGTTTATCTTGATTATCCTAGTCTATAAGGCTTGGTCATTTAGTACCTATAAGCTCTAGCCGTCGTATTAATTTCGAACATATAGTAGGTCGCTATCTACTTTGTAGTATACTAGGTAAATCTTCGCTCTCTGTAGTAGTATAGGAGTACGGTCTTTCTATAGGTCCTTAATCGCGGTCTTAAGCTCGTTATCGGTTACGTACGCCGTCGACATTCGATACTCGAGTTCGGCTTCCCGCTAACTCTTACGCGTCGCCGGTTATTTAGTAGGCGTATATCGTTCTATAGGCATAAACTCTTTAGCTTTAGGGTTTAGCTATACTAGTTCCTCTTCTTCCGGCGTATCTTCTACTATTGCCTATAGTAAGGCGATCTTAAGGAATCGCTTAGGAGGTAGTAATGTCTAATACTAATACTAGTTCCGAGGGTCGTTCACCCCCTACGGAAGGTCCTAGCTACGTCTCGTTAGGCTGTCTAGCTTTATACCTTAAAGTCCTAGACGGTATATTATCTTAAAGTTAAACTATAACAAGAACTTAGCCTAACGCGCTTGTCGCCGATTTAGCTACTTTGTCTTTATATAGTATTCTAGGGCCTTATAGTCGGTATAAATCTTGACTAGCTATAAGTCCTTATTATCTACTTCGTAGGCGAGCTCGGGTCTCTATTCCTTAAAAGCCTTGATAATAGCTAATAGTTCCTTATTATAGATTTCATAATTGCACTCCTATAGACTTAACTTCTTCGAGTAGAAGGCTATAGGATGTAGCATACCCTTCTCGTCATACTACGAAAGCACGCCGGCGTTCACAAAATCTAAAAAATCTGTCTCTACTACCGTTTCCCTGCCTAGTATATAATGTGCGAGCATGCCGGCTTTACTAAACGTAGCTTTCAAATTGTTAAAGGCTCGTTAGTAATCTAGTGACCATTAAATCCTTCTGTTCTTGTGATTGCTTAGTCCGTCCGACTTAGTCAGGTTTGTAAGAGGAGTAGCTATACGCGAAAATGCTTCGATAAACCGCCTATAGAAGTTAGTAAATCTAAGGAAGGCCTAGACATCCTTTAGGTTCTTAGGAGCTTCCTATGTCTAAATATATTCGAGTTTCTCGGGGTCTATCTCGATACCGTTAGGGGTTATAATTAGCCTAAGATACCTCACCTTCTATTAGTAGAATTCGCTTTTGTCGATATCTACTATAAGTCCTATATCGCGTAGCTTAGTAAGAACCTTCTATACGTGTTCAATGTGCTCCTCCAAGGTGTTACTAAAGATAAGTACGTCATCTAGGTAGGCCGATACAAAGTCGTCTAGGTGTTCTTATAAGACCTTATTAATATATAATTAGAACGATACTAGTCCGTTATATAAGCCGAATAGTAGTACTAGACACTCGTAGATACCGTATCGTGTCGTAAACGCCGTTAACTACTCGTGCCCTTTAGCTATCCGTAACTTATTAAAGGCTACTATAATGTCTAGCTTCGTAAAGTACTTCTTACCGTATATACGGTTAAGCGTCTCTTATATCAAGGAAATCGGATACCGGTTCTTAATAGTAATCGCATTTAATCCTCTATAGTCGATATAAATACGTAGCCTACCTCTAGGCTTACGTACTACTAGTACTAGTATAGGAGACTAGCTCGTCTTTTGCCCTACTTTCCGTACCTTCCCTTTAGATATTTACTCGTCTAGCTATTTCTTAACTGCCTCGTTCTCCTTCTTAGCTAGGCCGTAGGGCTTGCGGTATAGTAGCTCTTATAGACTATTAGGCTTGATATAAATCTCATAATCTACGCCTAGTCGGTAAGGTAGGAGTCCTTTATAATCCTTAGCTAAGAAAGCGTCCGTAATATCGTAGTATATCGGCGGCAACTTCTCCTTCGGGTTGTGATTGAACTACTTGTTTAAGAATTGGTCTAGATCATTAGTAGCTATTACACTTAGCTTAAGCTCTCCGTCGTCGCTCTTACGCCTAGTAGGTATAATATAGAAGCACTTAGCCCTAGGCCGGTACGCGTATATTCCCTACGCGCGTTAAGAAACGTAATAGTAGTCCACTTCTTTATCGTCTATGTCTTCTAGGTTATATAATAAGACGTTTAGCTCCGCCCCTCCTACTATAAAGCTCGCTACTTCTCTAGTAAAGGGCTCTAGTCTGTACAGTACTAGTGCCTACTTCTTTTTCTCGCGGTAGTTTAGGGATTATACTATTATCGATGTCTTATTCTATAGATAGTAACTAAAGCAGTAATCCGATCTAAATGCTACCTCGCCTATCTCCTAGAAGATGTTTAGGTTATACGCTATAAGCTACGGGAGGCTAAAGACGATGTTATATTCGAGGTCGGTGACGTAGTATAATATTTACTCGTAATAATTACCGATAACTACGTCTATAAGGGCCGCGTATATAATCTACCGTATAGTGGCCGTTCTATCTCCTAGTATTAGTCGTCGGCTTTACGTTCAAGGGATCAGAGGTATTATATATTTACGTATAAATTTCTAGTTAAGAAAGAGAGAGGTAGAAGTAGAATCTATAAGGCCTCGAGCCTTTCTATATTATATTATTACGGGTAACACTATATAAGGGTATATAGCTAGCTATTACTTATCTAGTACGTATACCGATATCTTAAGCTCCTTACTATAGTCTATTACCGTCTCTTACATTCCGGGTCTCTTAATCTTATACTCTTTCTGTCCTAGGAAGTTCGGGTAACCGCTATCTACTACGCTTAGGTAGCGGTTATACTATTTCCCTACTACGGATCGGCGGCTAGGGAACTAAGGTTTACGTTCGGATTCGGCGTAGTATTACGTAGACGCGGTAGGCGATAGTCGCTATCGTACCTATATATTAGGTATTTAGGGTTAGTCGATACGTAAGAACCTATACGGTAGCGGTAGTACTTACCCTACTTCTTAAGGTCTTTACGCTACTTACGGTTAAGCGTAGGTAGGTTCTATAGATATGTCGGTAGATCCTCCTTCTTCTTAGTACTAGCGTACTATAGTAGGCGCTATACTAAGGCACCTACTATACCGGTAGCGGTACTAGTAACTACGTTACTATTATTCTAGTTATTCTAGCTACTATTACCGTTCGAGTTACTATTACTACGGGGGCGCTCCTTCTACGGGTATAGTCGATCTGTCTCGTAGAAGCTCTCGTCTAGTACGGTATACTCCTCGATAACGTCTTATATACTATCTAGGTAGCGGTCGACTTCGCGGTCGCCGAAGGTCTTAATAAAGTACTTACGGTTTAGTCGGTTACGGAATAGTATAAGCTCGGTCTTATCGGTCTATAACATCTAGGCGCGTAAATTCGAGTAGCGTATATAGAAGGCTATAAAGGTTTCGCCTTGTTCTTACTTATAGGTAGTAATATTAACTATAGCCTTAGTTCCTTTATTACGTATACTATATTAGCGTATTTAGTATATATCTAGTAGTTAGAAAAATGGCGACGACGACGGTAGTAGACGACCGAGAGCAAGGGGGAGACGAGTAGAGGACGCTCTATAAGAAGGCGGAAGAGATAGTAGCGGCAGAAGAAGGGAGGTTTCCGGAGAGAGCACTAAAAGGAGTAATAAGCGAACTACTCGGGGGACTAAAGGCGCTCAAACGACAAACAAGCACTACGATCAATATAGCAATTAAGGCAGTAACACGAAACGTAAGAAACAACCCTTAAAGAGACCCGAGACAGACCTAGGGCCTAACGACCTAGGTAATAATCGCGAGCCAACCCTTCCCCCCTTAAAGCATAGTACTACGAGTCTATATTACGGACTAGAAAGAGAAGGAAGAGATAGGAAAGATGACCGGGAGGGAGATAGTCGAGAAGATCGGAGTAAAGGGAATAGTAGGGGTAAGGGTAGACAATAAAGGGGTCAAGCTGTTTATAGCACACGTATAGGACAAGAAGGCCCTCGAAATAAACAAGGAGTAGACACTAAAGATCGGGAGTATAGCGAAAGTCTCCTATTAACAGTATATAGTAATTGCGTATAGGGTCCTACGAACCTTTAACATATAAAGGGATATACTAAACCTCTAGAGGCAAAACTAGGTAATAGCACTAGGACTATAGATCACAAAGACAGCGTAGGTCAAGAAGAAGATAGAGGAGGGCAAGAGGGCCTCCTCGCTGATCTTATAGGTTATAACACTAGAGCAAGCGAACAAGGTCTTAGACTAAGGGTTGTACTAGGACTTTAAGAGGCTAGATATAGAAATCTATTAGAGTAACTATAGAATCCTTCAATGTTTTAACTGTCAACAGCACGGACATATTGCCCTAAAGTGTAGTAAAGCTACACTAGTCTACTTATACTATACTAGTGATTACGCGACCTAAGAGTACCAAAAATAGAAGGAGGATATAAGATACGTAGTATATAGGAGAAAACACCCGGTATAGTCAAACTAATGCCTAGTTAGACTATTAGCCTAGTGGAGAGCGCGGGAAGCAAGGGTAACAATACTAACTAGGTTCCTAGTAGGTAAACAGAAACAACTAGAGAGAACTACCCACCTGAATAAGAGACCCCGGCTATAAGAGGAGCTATAAATAGTACTAGTAATAGGGAGACTAACGTTCTTATATAAGGCAGCGTAGAGCAATAGACAAATGAGAATCAACTAAATAATAGGGAGCTAACCCTAAAGGGAAGAACAGGAGGAGGGACGGGAAAACCAATAGTAAGACTAATAGTAAGACTAAACGGACCTAGACACAAACATGTCCTAATGCCTTATACTAACAGACTATTAATCATTTAGTATAATGTGAACAGAAGCAAAGACAAGGTCCAAAGGAGCTTTCTATAAGCCTTAGACCCGGAGGAACACTATATTATAGCAATATAGGAACTATAGATCAACCTACACTCTAGGATTCTATTAACTATACGAGACCCGAGATACTACGTAGTAATAAACAGAACCGAGGGAGTCCTACGAACTTGTATCTATGTTAGTAAGAAGGTACTAGTAGAGGACTAGTAGGCCTAGCCGAGAACCGATAGTGATATCACTACAGTATAGCTTAAAACAACTTAAGGCTAGGTCCTAATCTATAGCGTATACAACCTACCTCTAGAGTCCAGAAGCAGCACACAACTATATACGCTAGGAAGGCTCCCGGAAGCAATAGACTAACAAAACCACAACATCGTGATAGGAGATTTCAACCTCTACTACCTAAAGTAGGGATCGGACTTCACCCTAGTATACTACTTCTTAGTAGGGAGGCTTATTAGTTAGATAGAAACAGCCCAAATGGACTTGATCACGCTAAAGGGAACAGAAACTTAGGCTAGAAACAACAGTTCTAGCACGCTAGACCTATACTTTATGTCCTACGCCTTAACACGACTGGTAGAAAGCTATATAGTCAATAACTAACTAGAGTCCTTATTAGACCACTATCTAATCTAAACCGACATCCAACTTATAGTTAAGGAGGAGAGGGAACCTAAGAGGAGGCTCTACTAGAAGCAGGCCGAGTAGACACTAGTATAGTAGCGGCTAGAAGGCGAACTAGAACAGGTGAACATTAACAATATATATATAACGGAGGGGATTGACTAAGTAGTAGAGTAGCTAATAGAAGCTATATAAAGGGCAGCCTAGGCCTATATACCTAAGAAGAGATAGTCGCTATACTAGAAGCTATACTAGACACTAGAGTATATAGCCAAAGTCAAAGAGGCAAGGAGAGCAAGAAGGAGATAGGAGTAACGACGTACCTAAGTAAACTAGGAAGCCTATAACAACGCGTACAAAGTAAAGAAGGCGTAGATTAGAAGAGACAAGACGTAGGAGTAGAGGTTAACTGTAGGGATGATTATAGAACACCCGGAACAAATCTAGAGACTAGTAGAATAGGCTAGGAAACTAGACGAGGAACGAAACTCCCCGCCCTAGTTTCCCTTAATATAGGACTAAGACGGGGAAACGCAAACCACTCCGATAGGGAAAGCGAAAGCATTCGTAGACTACTTCTTCGGGACTTAGGTAGAGGCAGACCTAAGTAACATCCTAGGAACACACATTCCTCCGCTAAGGGAGGCTAACTAGTAAGTATCTACTATAGAGATCGGAAACATTATTAAGAAACTGAAGGGCAACAAAGCCCTAGGCCTAGACAAGATCCCTAACTGTTACCTAAAAGCTAGTAGTAGCCTTATTACTCCAGTGCTTACGCCAATCTTTACCTAGTATATAAAGTAGGGGTATTACCTAAAGGCCTTTAGGTAATTACTAACTTACGTCCTAAGGAAACCCTAAAAGGAAGACTATACTAAGTTCAAGTCATACAGACCAATTACGTTACTAAACATACTAGGGAAGCTCCTAGAGAAGGTCGTAGCTATAAGGCTCACCGGAATAGTAGAAGAACACAACCTCCTCCCGGTAACGTAAATAGGGGGGAGATAAAAGAGATCTACCCTTATGGCAGTCGAACTGATCATAGAGCAAATTAGACATATCTAGCACTATAGTAATAACAAGGTAGCCTTACTACTTTTACTAGACATATTAGGGGCTTTCGACAACGTGTCCTAAGTAAGGCTCCTATACATCCTTAGAATAAAAAGCATCCTAGCCTAGATAGTACACTTTATATAGTCATTCCTTAAGGACAGAACAACCTAGATCCTCCTAGGGTCCTTCAAAGCCCCGTAGACCCTAATTACGAACACGGGCATCCTATAGGGCTCTACACTCTCCCCAATTCTGTTCCTCCTCTTTATAGCCGACCTGACCCTACTCCTAGAAATAGCAAACACCTTAGTATCGGGGTTCGTGGATAACACAAATATCCTAGCGTAGTCGGGGTCTATAGAGGAAAACTGCGCACTCCTAGAGGAGAGACATAGATAATGCGAAAAGTAGGCAAGAGAGTATAGGGCAAAATTCGTACCGGATAAGTACCAACTTATCCATTTTAGTAAGGCAAAGACAAAACATAACTTAGTAGCACTAGTAAAAATCCAGGGGTTCGAGACCTATCCTATAAGGGAACTTAGAGTCCTTAGGATATAGCTAGACCCGAAACTTAGCTAGGGACTATAAGTGAAGAAGGTATAAGCGAGAGCGGACACTAATAGACAATTAATCGAGAGACTTACTACGTTAACCTAGGGGGCGACCTTTATAAAGGCCTAGACTATATACAAGGCTATTATTAAGCCCGTAATGCTATATAGAGCAGCAATTTGGGTAGCGGAAAAACACATCCTGAAGAGAATTAAGGACCCCCTTAATAGAGCGTAGGTAGCCTACCTAAAGAGAGTACTAGGGGTATATAAGTCAACCCCTTACAGGACAATAGAAATGGAATCAGGTACAGCCCCTATTAGGGAGTACCTCTAGGGCATAAGGTGTCAATACGTAGAGAAGATATTAGTATACCTAGCCTAGGGAACTATCTAAGTAGCTACTTAAAGGATAAGAACCTAGTAGGAGAGGAGGAGAAGACCTAACCGGCTACACATAATCCTATAGAAGGAAGTAGACCTAAAAACATTATAGGAAATCCTAGCAGCCCTTAAACAGAGAGAAGCTCTAAGGGAGCAAGCTAATACAGGGGACAAAGGGAAAAAGAAGCAAAGCTAAGTAGAAAGGATCGTAGGTCACCTATAGGAAACGCGTTAGAACTAAAAACCGGTGAGGCCAGGAGCCCTACTAGCGGCTAGGACCTTCGGGAGGTATAACTGGCTTATCTACAAAGACCTGAAGAGGGCGGAAGCAAGCATAGCTATCTAGATTCGCTCTGAGTACATTAGGCTAAGAGTATACTTGTACTAAAGAAGAGTCCTAGGATACGATTCTAAACGTTGCCCCTATAGCTACCTATCCTAAAACCCGGAGTACATAGTACTGAACTGTACTAAGTGGGTAAAAGGGAGAAGCTAGTAGAGGGCGAAGGCAAGAGATAGGCAATACTAGGCCATTATCTAGGACAGACAAGATATAAGGAGAGTAATAAGATAGATTCTTAACGAGGACTACCTAGAGCAATTCTCCCTAGTAGTAGAAACGGAAAGGTGGATAGAGAGGAGGGAGAGAGAGAGAAGAGCCGGGGAAACAGAAGGGAGAAAGAGAATCGAGAGGAGGACATCACTAGGGTTACGGGCAAGGTAGTCATAGGGTAACAACTATAACACTAGCGTACCCTAAAGGAAGGAGAACGAAAGGACAAGACAGGAAAGAACGAGGAGGGCAAAGACGAGGAGGTTTTTATCCGTTAATCGGGTTTCCTACCTACATAAATAGACCTAAATAGCGAGAGACCTACATAGGCTATAGGGCACTAAAACAGGCGAATAAATAATCTATCTATCTATCTATATTAGCGTATTATCTAATCTAATAACTCTTCTCTAGTCTTGAACTCGTTAAAGGACTACTATCTAGGTATAGGGATCCTCGGCTTAATATTTCGCTAAGGATTACCTTACGTCTACCTATATACGAAGCGTAGACTATCTACCTTAGTACGGAAGGTTACTATAGTTAGCTTTAGGAGAACACTACTATACTAGCTATCGAAATTAGGGTCATTATCGTTCTTAAAGTACTTAGGGTTAGGTACACCCTTACCGATCTCTATACCGCGAGTAAGGGTACGGTTAATAGTAAAGAGACGTTCTAGAAGGTCAACTAGTAGTGTCTAGGTACGGGTATTACGTATTCTCGAGTTACGACTATTATTAGGTCCTAGTCGCGGACGGTCGTTATTACGTCCTCGGCTATTATTACTACGGTTATCGTCGTCTCTATCGTTATTACTACTACCGCTACCGCCACCTCTACTAGTAGCTTCGCGATACCTACGTAATAGCTACTCGAGTAAGGTCTCGCGTAGGCGGGAACGAGAGGGTCGGCGGCCTAAGCGGCCCCTACCTCCGTTCTATATAGTGTCTCCTACCTTAAGCCGAGCCTTTAGGTCACCGACTTCTTATTATAGGGCCTAGTTCTTCGCCTTAGCATCTTATGCCTTCTTCTTCTCCTTCTCGTAGATCTTACTAAACTACTTATATAGGTTATTAGCTTCCTTATATTTCTTCTCTAGCTCTTATAACTTAGCTAGGTCGTAATCCTTCTTACTCTTAAGATCTGCTACTATTTTCTATATAACAAGCTCTTTACTTCGTAGCATCTTATAGATACGGTCGTATTCGGTATATAGCGTAGTATACTAGGTATTCTAGAGGTCGTTAGCTCGCTCTATTATATCGAGTTGTCTGCCCTTAGTAATCGCCGTATTAACTACTTATAGTACGAAGTCGTAGGTAGTCTTCGGGTGTTAGGATGTAAGGGTCGTAAGGTTGTCTAGGGTGACATTCTAGTATTCGGATACGAGAATGTGTTCTGCCTCGTCGAGTAATAGATATACCTCGTCTAGGTCGCCGCCTAGGTTCTCTTCGAGCTTAAACTCGAACAGTTCTATAAAGTCAATCTTACTACCTTCTTCTCGCTCGAAGGCCTTCTAGTAAGCTTTATTAATCTCTTATTATAGCGCGATACCGGTGTCTACTATAACCCGCCGGTTATCGTCCTATGTCTAACTCTAAGGGAAAGAGGAGAGGTCGGGGAAAAGAGATATACGCTACTTACTTTTGCCCTTAGGCTTAGGTAGCGGTAGTATGCCGCCGTTCGCTATTTATAAAGTTATGTTGTCTAGGTTCGGGGGAGGCGTAACGGTACCTATATCCTAACTGTCTACGAGCGCGCGACTACCTACTAATAATGTCGCTACGTTACGTTCTCTAGGCATCTACGCGCTATACGCCTTACCGTGTTCTATGTTCTAATACGACTCTACGCGTTCTCGAGTTCTACGGCTCTGTCTATTCCTATTGTTACGCGTCCCTTACCTAGATCCGGGATCTAGGTAGGGTAGTAGAACAAACTATAAGGGCGCGCGTATTATAGGGTCCGAACGAGATAGTTATTGTTCTACGAAGCTACGAAAGAGGAGCGCGAGGCGCGGCGAAGTTATAAAGTAAAGCTAAGCCGCGCTAACCCGATACGGAAGGTCCGCGGTTTAGCCGGGCCGACGTAGCTATAGTAGGGGGTCGCGGGCTACCCGTAACAACTTAGGAGCTATTACCTAGGCCTAGCGTTAAGGGCTTAATATCGTAGAGCGGGAATTTATATTTTTACGTAAAGAAAGTATTTACGAGTTTAGAGTTAGTACTATTATTTAGGAAGGTATATCTATATATTTTATTTGCCCTACCCTCTACTATAAAGTGATACGAGACTTCGGGTCCTTTATCTACTTCTATAGAAGAGGGCGTGCTCGCTCGGGCTTATAAGGAAAACGTCTATACGGTACGGGTATATTTATAAGGTTCGTAAGGGTATTAGTTCTAGTATAAGACTTCCTAAGGCGGACTATTATCTATTACGCTTAAATAATAGCTTAGGCATTTCCCGCCGGTGCTTTAGTAACCGTAAGGCCGTTATTATTAGCCTTCTTCTTAGGGCGCTCGTATAGGTTAAGTAGGTAGCCGGCGGCGCCTAAGACGTAGCTAGTACCCCGGTAGCCTAGGTAGCTACCGCTAGCGATAATCTAAGTACGCTAATCCTAAGTAAGTTATACAAGGTTCTTATACTAATTAGGGCGGTCCTTCTACGGAAGGAGCGGCTAATTAGTATAAGGAGAGCGGCCGAGAGGTATACTATTATCTAAAGGGAGTATTAGTAGTATAATCTACCCTACTATAGGAGGTACCGATACCGTACCGTTGCCCTTAGGTATAGTCGTCTTCTTATCCTTCTTCTCGTCGTTCTTAGTACGTAGTAGGTCGTGTTTAAGTTGCGCTAGCTCGCTCTCTAGGCGGTAGTTTTACCGAGTAAGCCCCTTAACCGACTTCGCGTTAGGTAGTACGACTAGTCGATTACGGTACTTAAAGCGTAGCTTCTTCTTAAGCTCGATAACCTCGTACTTACGGCTCGCGCCTTATAGGAGCTAGGCGCGCTTACGTTAGAACTTAGTATAGAACTCGAAGAACTTGTTATTCTCTACTATCTTAAGCGCGTCTATATTATTACGCGCGGTGCCCTCGGGATTATAGTCGCCGAAGTTCTTATCTAGGAAACGTAGGCATTTCTTTACGCTCTTAAATAGCCGGCTCGCGGAGGGAACCTTAGAGAAGACGATCTTCTAGGGAATATAGTTACGGAGTATAGAGTATACTAACCCTATAGTAGTTTCTTATACGAAACGTAGGGCGGATAGTACGTCCTTAAAGATAGAAGCGGCAAGCTTATTACCGAGTTAAGTAGTCTACTTATTAAGTATTAGCGAGTCTTTACTACCTATATTCTCTCCTAAGAATTTAGGCTTAGGTACTTCGATACGGGAACTCGTCTTAAAGTCTTCTACTATAGTTAGGTCATAGCGTACGATATCTACGCTACTGTCTATTATCTCGAAGTCGTTATCGTCGACGATAACGGTCTCTTATCTCTTTCTCGATCTCTTGTCCTTACCCTTACTCTTACGGCGCGGACGCTCTTCGAAATCGGAATTAGAGTCTAAGGACGAGTCGGAGGAATCGGGGTCGGAGGAGTTATTAGCGAATCGCTCCTTACGTTACTTCCGCGTAGGCTTCGTAGCGGGTTATTCGGCGGGCTTTTTAGCTAGTCTATCGCCGCGTCGACGTCGTAACTCGGAGAGGGAGCGGGCGCTACGCTCCTTAGGTTTCTCGGTAGTACGGCTACGCTTAGCTTCCTCGAGATCCTGTTTAAGCGTAGCGATAGTCTACTATAGCCCTACTACGTCGGTAGCGGTAGAGGCGGAGTCGTCCGGTACGAGTATTTCTAGTTTAGCGACTTTGACCTTAAATATATCGACCTCCTTTTCGGCTCTCTTAGTAGAGCTATACTAGTTATTAGCCTACTTCCTATACTTAGTAACGTCCTAGTTAGCCTTTATAAGGTCCTTATTAGCTTGTTCTAGGCCCTACTTATATTCTTACTTATACTTTTCCGTATATTATAGTTCGGTATATACTTCCTCGAACTTTTTCTTATTTAGCTCGTTAGCTTAATATAGCGCCACCCTATCTAGGATAGCTTAGCGGTGATTAGCCTCGAGTTTACGAAGGGCGTAGGTAATTACCTCTAGTTAGTTCTAGACGTAGTCGTAAAACTTAGCCGCGTTAAGTAACTATAGTTAGTCGAGTAGGATACGGTATATCCCGGTACGACCGCGGTCGTCTATATAGTTAATAGTAAAGTCCTTACAAGTTTTGTTAGTTAACCTATTCTTATCGAGGTGGTCTATAATATCGCCGTCGTAGAGTAATACTACGAGGTCAAAAGTATCTATAATTTCGGGTTAGGTATCCTCTCCTTCCTCCTCTTCTAGGAGCCTATCGAGAACCGCGCGTTCCTTATTAGCGTACTTAGTAAAGGAATCTAGTAGGACGGTGTCGTCGGACTAGGTATACTAATCGGATCGCGTAAAAAAGTCTAAGTTTCGAGTTAGTTACGCGCGGCGCTTAATACGTTAAGTATTCGCGCCGCCGCCGCCGCTAGGGCTACCGGTACCCTATAGCCTAGCTATAATATAGTAATACGCCTTCTTAGCGTCTTGATCTAGGGAGAAAGAGAGAGTACTATACTACTTTTACGCTAGTACGAGTCGGGGATTTCGAGGAGTCGTAATGTCGTAATTTCTAGAGTCTTAAGCGGCGCTAAATATAGTAGCGTCCTTAATATAAGCTATCGAAGTGTTACGAGACTAAAGTACGAGAGTATAAGGGTGTAGTATTAATAAAGTCGATAGCTAAAGAGAGAAGAGAGTCTAAGAACGAGGCCTATAGTTAAAGGCTAAGATGTCGGGCGTCGGTATCGGGCCGCGCTTAGTTATTAGGGTCACGTAATCAGATTCGAATCCTTTACTTACGGAGCGGCCGTAATACGTACCGCCGTCTAGACGTAGCTTATTACCTCGAGCCTAGTATAGAAGCTAGCTAAGAAGATTAAGATATATATATAGTACCTACCGTAATTTGTCTCTCGTAAGTTTTTATTTACCTCGCGTAGAAGTATTACGTATAAAGGTATACGTATAAAGGTAACGCGCTACCCCGTAGTAAATAGGTCGGGGCCGGATCAACGTTTATCCGGGCTTAGCGCGTATTTAAACAGCTCGTATATCTCGTGCTCTTCTTCGTAGATCCAAATTATAACTCGTCTACTTCCTTACTATAATATTTTATAATTCTAACTAGAAGAAACTAGATATAGAAAAGGCTACGGTACTCTTATACTACGTAGTATAAATAACGAATTACGATACTAACCGACTAGCTAAAAGGTATATATATATATTGTTTATTATACTATTATGGAGCCTATTAGCCTATATAGCTATACTACCTACTTCTAGTTATAAAGGGGAAACTCGTATTATAGAGTGAAAACCCCTCTCCTCTCCTATACGTTCTTAACCTTACCTTCTTTCGTATTTTCCTTATTAAGGGTACACTAGTATTATAGGCCTACCCTAATAACTATTCTATCTACACTTCTATAACCTCCCGCCTCTTCTATATCTACTCCTCCGTCTTACTAGCTAGCGCGAACTGTTTAAGAAAGCCCTACTATAGTATCTACTATACTGTCCGTCTTACGTCTTACTTATCCGTTACGATTAACTAGTAGTCGCGTCTTACTACCTTAGCTCTCTACTAGCCTCGTCCTTCTACCTATTACGGGCACCGTAGTATTATATGCTCCGGGTTCTATAACGGGTAGTTATACTAGTATACTAGGCTATATACGTCCGGGACTTTCCTTCTATATAGGTAGGCCCTTAACCTAATATATTCGGACCTAATCTATATCGCGATACTTACTTCGGCCCTTATTAGGTCACGGGAGAGTAGGTAGTTGTGTCTCTAGAAGGGGCGTAAGGCTAGGGGTCCTCGATTTAGTAGGGGATTCTCTTTCTATTCCTATTCCTAAAGGTAGCCCGCTACCTCTTCTACGAGGCTTTACGTCTTTACCTTATTACCCTTTTTCCTCCGTACCTTTTACTCCTCCTCCTTCCTCTCTAGCTACTCCTAGGTTCGCTTAATAACTTTAAACGTATATAGGTCGTCTTACTTTTAGCTTTAACGTACCCTAAGGCTAGGTAGTCGGTCGTACCTCCTAGTAATCTTCTCCGTAGAGTCCCGAATAGCTTATTATACTAGATAGTCCGCCGTCTTCCTAGCGTATAAGATCCTTATTCCCTTAATATAATGTTTTATCGGGGGGGACCCTGTCTCTACCTCCGCTACTCTCGTTAGCGTTACCTTATAGACTCCTAGTATATGTTAGGGCGAGAGCCTAGCCTATAAGATATAAGGGTGAAAGCGAGAATATAGGTACGAAGTATAGATACAAAAGGGTATAGTATAATTGCTATATAAAACGAAAGACGAAGAAAGTAAGAGAGGCCTAGGGAAGGCTAGATATTTATACGCGACCCTCGTAAGTACGTGTCCCCGTATTAATAGGGCTAACCCGTACGAAGCCGCGCCTAGTAGCTTTGCTCAAAACCTTATTCTAACCTGCCCTACGTTCCGAGTCTTCTACGTGCTTCTTCTAGGGTCTAGCGTAGTCGCGGGCCCTCGCGGGAGTGCCGTAAGTCATATAGTTACGAGCCGAAGTGAATCTATTAAGGTTTAGTAGAGGGGTAAATTTAGAGGGCTAGGTCCCGTAGTAAATATTACGGGGTATATAATTCTTAGCGCTTATATACTAAGCTAGACTGTCACTTCTTAACGACTTCTAAGCACTCTAAGGCTCTTCTGTCCCCACCTTCTATACACTCTATAGGGAGACTATAACAGTATACGTCTAAGGTTCGCGGCCTACGTCCGGTTTAGGAGTCCCTCTATCCGCTTCGGGATCGGTTTACCTACTCCTCCTATAGCCTATATCTAGGCCCCGTAGAGTATTACTAGTTTTATAATCGTCTTATATATAATCCTTACCTTATTAAACGTAGCTCCCTATATTAACGTTATAAGTCTAGTTATTATAGCCTCGTTAACCTAGGCTCTATTCTAGGCTTTTCTAATCTAGGAGTTCTAGCTAAGCCTAGGGTCTAGCTAGATTCCTAGGACTCGTAATTCGGGAGAGGGCTTTATTACGTAACCCTAGATAGTTACCGTTACTTATATATTATAGTAGGTTCTTGCCTTACTAAAGTAGATAAGCTAGTACTTTTCCGGGGCGAAACGGGTGCCGTGTCGACGTGCCTATTCCTCGTATACCTCGTGTCTTTCTATAGGTAGCCGGTAGTTTTCTTCGGTCGTCGTTAACTAGGCTAGGATGTTCGTATTGTCGACGAACCCTAAGGCCGACGTTTATAGTAAGGTAAGTAGTAGGATTAGGTCCGCTATAAAGATTAAGAAGAGGATCGGGGATAGTATTAAGCCCTAGAGGATCCCGTATTCTATATATATAAGGTTGCCCTCCTTACGCTTCCTAAGGATAATCTACGTTATTCTCTCCTTAAGGAAGGAGTTTATAAAACTTATTACCTACCGCGGGATTCCTTTTTGCCGTAGGATATAGAGGAGTCGCTCGTAGGAGACGTTATTGAATGCCCCTAAGATATTAAGAGATAATAGTAATATAACCCTATTCTATCTATAATACTAGGGAGTATAAATCTGTTCGGTAATAAGCTCTATAGCCGTTAGGGTAGATCGTTTACTCCTACTACCTATCTATATCTCTAGGAGTAGGTTATTATCCTCGACGAGCTATATAATTCTTCTTACTACGACCTTCTCTAGTATCTTTCTAATTGTATTTAGGAGTACGATCGGCCTATAGGACTTTAGCTTTATATAGTCTTCCTTCTATAGCTTCTTTAGGACGACTATAAGGGACCGCCTAAATAGCCGTAGGTAGTACCCCTTACGTAGGTAAGCCGTAAATAGTTCGGCGAGGTATAGGGCGACTTCTTCTTTATATTCTTTAAGGAGGAGGTTTAGGATACCGTCGGGTCCCGGGGCCTTACGGCCCTTTAGCTTTCCTATAATCTCCTTTATCTCCTCCTCGCCTACTATCTAGTATATATCGAGTGGCTCCGGGTAGATCGTTCCCTCTATATCCGTTAGGTCGGCCGTTAACTATGTCGTAAAGAAGTAGTCGGCGAACGCCTTCGCCTTCCCTTCCGGCGTTATCTATATTATGCCTATCGTATCCTAGATTAGGGGGAAGTATAGTATCCTGTCCCCGTCTCCGGCCCTTACCTACTTTATAAGCCGCTATATCTACTCTAGGTTCTCTATTATAAGACCTATAGTTACCCTCTAGTCTTCTCGCTTATCTCGTCGTATTTAGGCCTTCTTTACCTAACTTGCTTCCTAGTACTCGTCCTACGCTTCTTAGCTTTGCTTCTTTATCTATCTTCGCCTTACCCTCCTTACGTCCTTGACTTTAGCTAAGTACTCTAGGGTCTAGAAGGGCTTCTAGTACTTCGAGGGCCTTAGTTCTAGTATATATTCCTCGGCCGCCTACTATATCGTCGTTGTTATCTACTCTGCCGTACTATTAAGCTCGGCTTCTATCTCCCCGATACTAGTATTATTTAGGTACTGTTTAAGTAGATTCCGGATCTCCTCCTAGAGAGCTTTTTTCTAGTTAAGGCGCTTTTCGTACCGAAGCTCCTCTTCTATCCCCGTCGCTATCGTTATCTAGATAGGGATATAGTCTAACCCTACCTCTAGGGTAAGGTTAGGTCTATACTCTACTAGCCTTATTACTATATCCCTCGATAGAAAGTATAGGTCGATAGTACTCGCGCTTTTTCTTACCTTCTACGTCTCTATACCTTTTAGGGTTACGAGCTCTATGTCCCTACTTTCCGTAATCTCTAGGAGCTTACTACCTAGATATACGTAAGGGGGGGGGGTGAGTTCTAGACCCTACGTTAGGTAGTAGAGGTTAAAGTCGCCTAGAAGGATATAGTTTATATCCCCTTAGTCGAGTACCTAGTCAAGTCGTACTAGCGTACCGAGGTCTCTACTCGCTCTTCCCTAAGAAGGAGGGTTATAGACGTTATATATCTAGATAGGTCCTTAACTCGTAGTGATTTAGAGAGTCGTATTGTCTCCGTAACTCCCTTCCGGGTACGAGATTACCTTCTAGTCGTCCGTACGTAATACTTTACTAACGTATTTATATGTCCTTAGGGTATAGCCTATGCCTCCCTCGATAGCTATATAGTACCGTAGGTCGGTATAGGTAGTAGGTCTTCGAGTATATAGGTTTAGCTATAGCTCTTATATTGCTATAATATAATACCTTTAGTTATCGAGTTCCTAGAGGAAGTAGAGTTGAACCTTATCCTTACTTTTGTTAACGTTATACTATATAATAGTAAGGTTAGCTTATATTAGTATTACGGACTAGCTAGGACAAGGTCTATTAGGGTGCTCGTTAGCTATATAGCTCCTTCGTTTGTCGCGCTATCCTATTAGGTTAGTTAGCGTTCGGTCGTTAGGAGGTGCCCGAAGATTCGTATCTATCTAGCTTTATTTACCGCCCTCTATAGCCCCCTTAGGCGTCCCGACGGCGGGTAAGTGCTCTACTATATATTTTGTATCGCTTCGTCTATCCTTTTCCTCTTTACGGCCTTAAATCCTCTATACTAGGAATTGCCGAGCGTTAGTATAGAGTACCTCGCCGGAGTTATTACCCTAGCCTAGCGGGCCTTTTCCTACGCTACTATCCTTATAGGGCATTAGTTCGAGTATACCGGGTATTTACGGCCGTAGTACGCGTACCTCGATTCCTCCCGTAGGTATTATTTCCTCTAATACGGTCCTACGTAGTATAGGTACTTAGGGGTCTTCTCGATACACTTTAGCGCGATATAGCCGTATTATTAGTAGTCAAAGCATTGGAGTACTCTGTAGCTAGTCTTATATATCTCCGTATCGAGGCGTTCGTATTACTAGAATAGTCCTCCTTCTAGGACCTAGTTTACTTGTTCCGCGGTAGCTATCTAGACGATTAGAGAGGAGTACGTCTTAGTAGCTTCGACGTTCTTATTTAGCTACGCTACTTTAGTAAAGCGTACTCCTAGTAAGGTGTTCTAGTTCTATATCTAGAGTAGGGCGAGGTCGTTCTCTACGCTAAAGGTCCTTAGTACCCTATAGGCTATTACCGTAAACTACTAGTAAGAGACCTTTACCGACCTCGCTACCTTAACTATCTAGTCCTTAAGGGTCTCGAGCTTTTGTTGGTCTGTCTCCTATACTATAAAGAGGCGTATTACTCCTCTAGGCTCGATTTTGGCTCCTACTATCTCCTTCTAGCCAATCCTATCTACTAGCTCCTTACTTATTAGGCCCTCTAGCTCTCGCTTCTCCTCCGGGTCCGTAACGTACACCCTAATAGCGTTATTTGTCCTTTAGGTCCGTAGGTTAGGAGAGCTAGCTACTCCGTTTGCCTATATAGGAGTGTACTAGGTAGTAGCTTTCTATATTATCTACTAGATTACTCTCGGGATCTTATATTCGAGTACCTTAAGGGCTCCGAGGAGTTAGGCGATCGTGTTCTTATACGCCCTAGCTAGGCGCTTATCTACTTCGAGTATCTCTTAAGCCTCTTTATAGAGGTCCTTCTATATAGAGGTTTAGTTAACCCGGAGGGGTAGCTTACCCTATATTTATAGTCGCGGTTACTATAGCTATTACTAGTTTAGCTATTATTACTAACTATATTATTACTAGCTTAGTAGTAGTATACTTTGTGTCTGTTTTTAGTAGACGTAGGTTTCCCTTATAAGTTACTTAATACTCGCTAGCTAGGCTTCTAGTCTAGAGTCTATGTCTCTAGTTCGCCTTCTCCTTTTCGAGAGGACTAGCGGGCGGCCGTTCGGATTGTAGCGTAAGGTCTTATAAGTGTTCTATATATTACGCGAGCTATGTACGTTAAGGGTGTATAGCAGGTTTGTAGTAAATTACTAGTATAGCTTATAATCTAAGTCAGGTGATGTTCTAGCTAAGTTTCGGTTAGTCTAGAAGGGGGCTTAGGGCCGTAGCTAAGCTATAGAAACGGGGTGACTAGAGCCTCGAAACAGGCTAGCTTTAGAGCTATATATCTCGATAGGTATCCGGTACGGACAGTTGCTTTATACGTTCCTAAGTTGCTCTTAATACGCGCTATATAAGCTTTATATAGCTACTTAGCGAGATATACTATTATAAAGCGGTAGACTATACTTTCGCTTATATATAGTAAATATATACGGTATCCTAATACCGGGTCTATATAACCCTACACCTCGTTTCTAAGCCTACGTATTAATCTAGCTCTATTTTAGGATCTCTATATACTAGTCGCCCTATACGGAGTATATATTTCTAATGACCTACTCTTCTAGAGCGTTAGTAGTTACCTTAGCGCTTAAGTATTAGCGGTTCCCGAGTAGTTCTAGTAACGTCTTCGAATACGGGCTAAGGTCGAGGACATTTTCTCTTTATTATAATATAGGGCCGCGGTAGTTCTTAAAGTAGTCGAAGATAGTCGTGTCTATAGGCTTTAGGTTTAGCTCTATTATACCTTCTTATCGATATTAATACGCCGTATTGTTAGAGCACTTCGCCCCTAATATAGATAGATAGATTTGTTATTCCCCTATTCTAGGACCCTATTTGGCCTATATAGGTATATATCTATTATTATATATAAAGGGAAACCCGAATAGGTAAAAACTCTTCCCGCCCCCGACTTCTTCTTATCTAGATTAGCTTTCCCTCTAAACGTACGTAGTCTATGTCACTACCCCGTTAGCCCCCGCTCCTAGCCGGTCTCGTCGCGCTACGTCGTGTCCTCTCTTCCTACACTACTCCTACTAGGCGGTACTGTTCTAGCTAGCCCTTCTCTAGTATCTAGTTAGTAATATGCCGTAGGTCCTTAACATTATTAAGAAGTGCCCTAATCGTCCGGTTCCTCGCCTTTACTATCTACTCCCCCCTTCCTAGCGACTACCTCGGATAGACGAGGAGTACGTACCGTATATTCTAGGAGTAATAGCCGTAGGGGTAGCTAGTATTCGTGTATCCTAGAACCTTCCTCTATAATAGGTACTCCTAGAGGCCGATGTGTTCGCTTCGTAGTTAGGTTACTATACTACTCTATACCCTCGTAAGGCGGTAGTAGATAAGCTTCGGGGGATACTTAACCGCGGAGTTCGTAGCTAACTATTCCTTAGGTTATCCCGCTAGCTAAGGGCGTCTACTATACCCTATAACCTAGTTGTTCTACCTCTCTATCGTATTACTAGCTATTCGTCCCTTACCCGGTAGTTCGGCTCGTTCCCGGGTCGAATGCCCTTATACGCTAGTACTAATTCGCGGGCCCTTACGACTATACTAGCGATAACCTTCTATACTAGGTACTATGCCGACTTGGCTAAGTAGGAGGTCCGTAGTCCCTAGACGTATAGGTCGATCGGCGGTATAGCGGTCTCGTACTTAAGTATCCTTATTAGTATCGACTTATATACCCTAGTAACCTTCCTTAGGCATTAGTTTTAGATCTTCGCTAGCGGCGCGACGAGTCCCTTCGATAGGTAGGCCCTCTCGCCTAAGGACTATACTTAGCTACTATAGGTAAGGACTAGCCGTATAATAGCCGTATATTACGGGCGACCCGCGCTACTTTACTACCGAAGCGTTAGCCCGGCTAAACCGCGGACCTTCCGTATCGGGTTAGCGCGGCTTAGCGCTTCCTTATAAGCCCGCCGCGCCTCGCGCTCCTCTTTCGTAGCTTCGTAGAACAATAACTATCTTAATTAGACTCTATAGTACGCGCGCCCTTATACCGTATATAGAAGTCGTAACTACCGGAAGTCCGCCCTCTATATAGACGTAGTGAGCCTCTAGTATACTACTATATTCTATTTAGCTTTCCGTAATATTGCCTATACGTACTTCCTCTACCGTAGCGCCGGGTCTACCTATAGTCCGAGGATCCTAAGCTGATTTGCCGGGTTAGTCGTGTGCCCCTATATCTAGATAGAAGCTTATATATTATAGAACCGTGGCCGGCGCGTAAAGTGTATTAGATTGTACTTTTCTAGGGCAAACCGAGCCCCGTGCCTCCTAGCCTAGTCCTCGTAGATCTTGTGCTTCTCTTCTAGTAGCCTATAGTTCTCCTTAGTCGAGGAAGACTATACTAGGATGTTTATGTCGTCTACGAAGCCGCTCGTAGCGGTGTTCTAGGATTCTAGGGCTAGGAGTAGCGTCGCTATAAAGAAGAGGAATAGAATAGGTACTAGCGTTAAGCCTTACGGGATTCTAGTATAGACTACTTGAAATGGGCTTCTATACTAGCCGACTAGGATCGACGTGCTACGGTTTTAGAGGTAGGACCGTACGAAGTTAATAAGCTACTTAGGAAGTCCTTTCGACCCTCGGATATAGAGTAGCCGCGGGTATAATACGTAGTCGAAGGCTCCCGATATGTCTAGACTAAGTAAGGATACTACCTTGTCCCTATTCTTATACTAGATAGCCTTTACCTAAGAGGTAATAAGTTCTATCGCGGATAGCGTCGATCGCTACGGGCGCGTACCTATCTAGGTGTCCGGGAGTAGGGAGTATTCCTCTACCGCCTTAGAGAGTCTCGTTATAACTAGCTTCTTAAGCGCCTTCCTAAGAGTATTAAGGAGCGTAATTAGGCGGTACGACTTTACCTACGTATAGTCTTCCTTTTACGGCTTACGTAGGACTACTATCGTCGATTGTTTAAATGCTATCGGGTAGTATCCGGTCTATAGGCAGGCGTTAAAGATCGCTATGACTACTAGGGCTAGTTGATCTCTACACTTCTTTAGTAGCTCGTTTAGGATCCTATCCGGCCCCGGGGCTTTCTTCGCCGGTAACTTCCTTAGTATAGCGGCAACTTCTCCCTCGGACACCTCCTATTAGACCGCGATACTAGGGGCTAGGGGAGTAGAGCTGTTTATATCGCTTAGATTAGCCTCGACTAGGGGCGGGAAGAACTTGCTAGCTAGTAGACGCGCCTTAGCCTCGGGGTCGCTAACCGGGCTACTAGGCGATTGTAGCGCTAGGATAGAGAAGGAGGGGCCCTATATAGGGTCCTATCGGGCCCATTTCGCTAGCTTCTACATCCTCTCTAGCTTACCGGCGATTTCTTCTACTATAGCCCTCTAGCCGACTACTTTCTCCCTTCGTATTATAGCTTTCTTCTATTAGTATACCTCTCTATATACGTTCTAGGCCTCCTCGCTATAGCTGCTCGTCCACACCCGGCGGGCTCTCCTTACTTCTCTTACTACCGTAGTATACTCCGGCGTCTAGTATAGTTTAGACTATGTCGTTAGTTAGGTAAGCGGAACGTAAAGTAAGGTCGCTTTTCTTATTTCGTCTATTAACCCCTAGACTACTTCGTCTATCTCGTCTTTACTATTATATTGCTACTACGCGATCTAGACTAGCCTCTTAGAGTTATCGAGGTACGCCTAGATATTGGCCTAGTAGGCCTTTCCCTAGTTTAGCTTAGGGGTTCTCGCTAGTGTACGTTATATCTATATCGTAATAGAGGTCTTGACTAGTATATAGTCTAACGACGCCTCGAGTTTATGTTCGATCCTATAGTAGGTTACCGTATAGTAGTAGCTATCTAAGATCTAGGAGAGGTCGATCGTGCCTTAGAGTTCCCCTCTCTTCTAGGTGCCTAGGTCCTTCGGGGTATTAAGGGCAATTGCGTTGCTCGCTATTAAGTCGAGTACTTCGTCGGCTATAAGGTACGGCTATATAAGGCTTTCCTAGGAAGGGTAGTGTATGTTGAAGTCTCCTACTACGATGTGGCACCCTTGTCTCTTAAGCGCACTATCTAGGTGTCTGTAGACCCCTAGGTCGCGGCTAGACCTCGAGGCTAGCGGTTATATATATAGGTTGTGTATCTAGGTACTACCTACGTAGAGGGAGGTAATATCGCCCCCGCCTTCTTCGTCTACGTAGTACACTACCTCCTAGTCGGATTCTAGTATGTCCTTGCTAATATAGAAGCACGTACGGGGTCTGCCGTCGCCTCGTAGGCATGTCGTATAGCCTAGTGACTTGTAGGTCGTTAGTCTCTTATAGTGCGGGTTAATCTATAGCTCCTAGATTATAAGGACGTAGTAGACGCGCGGGTCCGCCTCGTGTAGGAAATGGTTCTAGACTATATCCTTGCTATAGTTGACGTTTATACTAGATAATACTAAGCGTATCGAGGCTAGTTATCGGTATCGATAATTATTTCCTCTATATCGTCCTATGTCCTACTGCCCTATACGTCCTAGTCTACGCCTATCGGCTATGTACTAAAGGGGAGCCGGGCCTAGTTAGATTCCCTCGCCGTAGCTAGTAGAGTACGTGGCCTCCCGTACGCCCTAGGTTATGTATCCTTTATATCGTTCTCGGCTCTAGGGCGCTTATACCCGACCGCCGCTAGTTAGTTCCGGTATAGGCTAGCCTTACGGTCGCCGTAGAATCTTAGGGCGACGGTTCTGTTTGTGATTGCCTTGTTTTTCGCTAGTTTCCGCTATAGACATTCCGTACTATACGATAGGTAGTACCCCGGACAGTTCGCGTACCGTCTCGTAGTCGATATATAGTCCCTAGACATATAGTCTCCTACACAGTTCGAGTAGGCCTACTTATTTATGCACGTATAGGTTTGGTGTCTATACTGTTAGCATTTGAAGTATTAGAGGACACGAAAGGATAAGGAGTGCTTTTCTACTATCTTGAGGCTATATTACTAGACTAGGCCTTGTTCTATCGCTAGATCCGCCGCTTTCGCGTCTTATAGCTATACTATTAGCGCCGAGGCCTTCTTGCCTTCTAGCTATTTCCTATAGAGCCAAGTCGCCTTCTAGATTAGAGAGTTAAGAGTGACCGGGTTGTCCTCTTAGAGAGCGCGTAGGTGACCCTAGTTAGTTAGGTCAAACTCCTTAGGCATGTCGTAGACTAGGATCGTGAATTGTTTCGTTAAGACCTTCGCTAATGCCGTAACCTTAGATGCCTACTATAGCTATGCCTCTAGGTGCCTCCTAGTAGTAGCAGAGCTAGTATAGATCTATAGAGTGCCGTTAGACTATTAGTTCACTACGACTACCCCTAGTTAGTTAATTTATTAGGCGAGCTCCTTATTCGATAGCTTCGTAACTTCGGCCTAGTCTTCCTTTACTATAATACGGATCGTAACTATATCGTACGTTAGGTGGGGGCCTAGTATCGATTCCGCGACCGATACCTAGCTATAGGGGTATTGATTCCGGGTAGCCTTATTAATCGTCTAAGACGTCGTTATTATTTCTTATTACCCTCGGTAATACGATAGTATAAGCGCCGTACGTAGCTAAGTAATTATTACCTATAGAGACCGGTATAGGAGCTAATCCTTAGTTTCTATACTTTTTACGTCCTCTATAAGTTACTACTAGTTTTTTAGGGGAGCTTCGCCTATAGAGCCGTAGGCGCCGGTAGTACCGTAGTCTAGGCTACTATTACCTAGGAGTTGCCTAATATAGCTAGGTACCTCCGCGGCGCGTAGAGCTAAAGAAATAGGGTGAAGAGAACTTTAAGCTATCTAGATTGAATGAGGTAGAACTCCCTCAATTCTAGGGGCAGTGGCCTACTTTATATATCGTTTACCGTTATAATTAAAGTAGAAGTAGTATAGTTCTTAGTAAAAGTACCTATTTAATAGTATAGCTAATCCTCTTCTTTACTTTTCTAGTCTAGCGACTGTCTACTACTACTACGGCATCGTACTAGTCCTTAACTTCGCTATTAACTTCGGTAAGCGTAGGTTCGTACGTCTATAAAGGGAACGGGTCTTCGGCGGATAGTCATAGTAGGTCGGTATAGAATACGTAGTATATTCTTATACTCGTAGGTAGGTCGAGTTCGTAGACATCGGTCGCTACTTTCTTTATAATCGTGAAGGGGCCTACGTTCTTATAATTAAGCTTCTTCGCTAGTCGTTTAGTATAAATATTGCGTAAATTGAGCTAAACCTTGTCTCCTACCTTATATAACCGCGTAGGTCTCCGGCTATATTTCTAATAGTCGGCTTTAAGCTATACTTATATATACTTAAGCTAGTTAATATAATGTATATGTACACGGCTTATATAAGTTACGAAAGCCTCTATATCTTACTAGCTAATTTTCTACGTAGCTAGTAGTACGTCCGTACGGGTAGGTCTACTAAGAACTTCTATTCTTAGGTTTCTTCCTAAAGTTACAAAGAACGGTAATACGCCGGTAGTACTTTTTATATTGTTTAAAGCAAACTCCGCTATTAGTAGCTAGTCGTACTAGTTATCTTAGGCGTAATTAATATATATACGTAGGTACTACTCTATAACTTAGTTCGTACGTTCGGACTAACTATCGGTCTAAGGGTACTATACCGTCGACATCTTATACTTAATACCTAGGCGTTCGTAAAGTGTCTTCTAGAAGCGACTCACCTACTACGAGCCGCGGTCTAAGTAGATAGAGCGGAATAGGCCTTGATCCTTAATAACGTAGCGGATAATTATCTCTATAGCTATCTCGGGCTCTATATCGACGACTAGTATAAGGTACTTACGCTTTGTAAGACGATATATCAAGGTAAGGATGTTGTTATACTTAACGCCCTCCGGGCTATAGCTATCTAGAAGTACTATAATATAGTCTAGGGCTACTTCCCTAAATATACCGTTAGGTATTAGGATTTGCTTAAGGTTGCCCTAGTACGTATTATAGAAAGCCTTAAATCTAGTATATATATAACAGTTCTTTATATATCGTACGATATTGGCCTATATACTAGGCTAATAGTACGTACGAGTCATTAGCTCGTATGTCTTCTCGCGCCCCGGGTAGCCGGCTATAGGGGCATTATAACAAGCGGCTATAAGTTCTTCGCGGACATTACTACTATTAGGTACGTAGAGGCGGCCTTAAATATAAATTAGGTCGTGCTCTAGTTCGTACTCGCTAAGATTAATATACGTATTCAATTTCTACGGTAGCCGACTATCGCTAGCTTATAGGCCTTTCTTAATTACTACTACGAGCTCGTCCTAATCGTAGGCGTTCTAGATCTCTTCCTTAATAGACGCCTCGTTCGCGTTAAGTACGGTAAGCGCGAGCTAATATTAGTCGCGAGCGTTCGTATACGTTATTATTACTAATACTCTAAGAGACTCCTATACTTTAGGGGTAAGGTTACGTTCCTTTAAGACCGTTTGTTATCTGTTCTTAATATCGTCTATTACGTCTATATCCTAAGTACGGCGTATTAGGGTATTAGGCTTACCGCCTAGCTTACCTAGTTAGCATTCGATCTAGAAATCGAACCCGGACAAGAATTTACTCTATCGTACTTATCGGCGGTTTAGCTACTTAGTAGTTATAAAGTATTATAGACCGCGGTAATTAGATAACACCCTAGTCTTACTACCTATTAGCTCTAGCCGCTATTCCTTAAAAGCTCGAACGATAGCTATAAGCTCCTTATCGTAGATCTTATAGTTATACTTAGCTAGATCTATCTTCTACGAATAGTATATAACTAGGTAAAGCTGTCCGCCTTCTCCGATCTATAAAAGAACGCTACCGGTATATCTATTAGAGGCGTCGTATTTAATAACGTAAGGCTTGCTTAGGTCAAAGTACTATAGTACTAGTTACTTCGTAAACTCCGCCTTAAGCCTATTAAAAGCTTACTAGCACTCTAGTGTCTAGTTCTAAGTATATTTCGTAGGTCGCTTTGACTTGTCCTTACTACCGACCCACTTCGTAAGAGTAGTTATAGGTAGTACGATGTTCGAGAAGCCTTCTATAAACCTTCGATAGAAGTTCGCGAGGCCGAGGAAGGAAAGGACGTCCTTTACGCTTCTAGGTGTCTCCTATTCGAGGATCGTCTTAATCTTCTTTAGGTCTATCTTAATACCTTCGGTAGTAATAATTAGACTAAGGTACTTGACTTCCTTCTAGAAAAACTTGCCCTTCGCGATGTCTAATAGTAGTTTAGTATGAATGAAGTAGTCTAGTACCTTAAGTATATGTTCTATATACTCCTCTCTTATACTACTAAAGACGATCGTATTATTAAGGTATACGGTAACGAAGTCGTTAAGATAAGGCCTTAGGGCTTTGTTAATATAGGCCTAGAAGACGCTAGGAGCGTTATATAATCCGAAGGGCACTACTAGGTACTTAAAGGTCCTATACCGTAAGGTAAATGTAGTCTTCTATTCGTCGCCTACTCGGATACGTAGTTTATTAAGGGTAGTAACGATATCGAGTACGGTAAAGTATTAGTACCCGCTTATTTGCTATAGTGTCTCTCGAACCTACGGGATAGGGTATCGGTTCTTAATCGTAATAGCGTTAACTACTCTATAGTCTACGTAGACGCGTAGTCTACTACCTAGCTTTCTAATAATAATGACTAACGATATAATACGTAAAGTACTTTCTCTAATTTTGCCTTTTGCCTTCAAGTCGTCGATATACTTCTTTACGACTTCGAGCTCCTATAGGCTTATTAGATATAGTCGAGCGAAAGGCAGCTTAGTACCTAGGTTAAAGTCGATAGCGAGGTCGTCTCCTTTACGATAAGGAGGTAAGGTATCGTCTCCTATACGTAGAATGAAGGCCTTACGTCGCGACTTAAATTTACGCGGAAGCGATATATCTAGGTCTACTTCGTCTTTACCTTTTATATATTGTTAGAAGTCGGACGCTACTATAGCGCTGAGCTATATACTAACTTCTTCTATAGCCTCCTCCTTAGTTATAGGTAGCGCGTCGTTATTCTACTCCTAAATTAGGTAGCCTTCTTATAGTTATTAGCCCTCTTTAAGCTAATCTTCTAGACATTCTACGGCCTCTATAGTACTTATAGACGAGATGTTAATTCCTATGATTGCCGCTACGTCTCCGCGATCGGCACGCTATTACTACCGAGCTTGTTTTTCTAGTTAATAGCGTACCGTCGTTAGTATTCTTTCGTAATAGTCTCCGTAGTAAGACGTAAATATAACGGTGTTCGTCTAGTTCCCGAAGTCTAGTAGGTACTTCTATACCTACGGTATACTAAGAATAAAGTTATACTCAATGCCGGTAATAAAGTAGTTCAATTCTTCGACGTGACCGTTTAGGTCTAGAGTCGCTTTTATATACTCCGTAGCTTCGTTCTTCTTAGACGGGTCTACTATACCGATTCTAAATAGAGTAGGTAGCTTTATCCGATCATAATCCTTTATAAACTTCGTACTACAAAAGATCGACTATACGCCTAGATCTACTAGGCATCTAGTAGGCTTGCCTTTAACGGTACCGTATATAATAAGACGATTACTACGTAGCGGGATGTCGACTTTAATTACTCCGACCTTTATAGTCTCGATATCTATAACCTTAGGTATGTCTACCTCCGAAGTCTACCGCTATAGTAGGTTAACCTTTTTGTCTCGTTACTAGGGCATCGGCGTAGGTTCTAATATCCTTAGCGGGCCTTTGCCTAACGGATATATACTCGGTTTTTCTAACGTAAGGTGCTCGTAGATATTCTTAGGAGGATCCTTACTAGGCGTAATGTTAGCTATAGTAATAATAGCTACACTCCGAACTATACGCCTTAGTCTAGAGTCGCCCCGTTTCCCTATTATTAGGGTTCGAAGTCGATAAGGTTCTAGTCGACCGTAGTAGCTACTTTACCTCTAGTATTACCCTTACGGAACTAGAACTATCCGTAAGATTAGTACTACTAGTTATAGTCCGGGCTCTTATATACGTAGTAGAACGTCTTGTCCTTCTAGTACGCCGCTTTATCCTTCGTAAGCTTGCGATATATTAAGCTAGTACGCTTAGCGGCTACTATATCGTACTACTAGTATACCTTCTCGTCTATACGCTCGCTACGCGGCTTACCTATAGGTCCTCGACCGCCGCCGCCGCCTCTAGTACTACCGGAGGAACCTAGTCGCGCGTTACCTTAGCTACCGGTCTGGCCTCCTCTACTTAGCTTCTTACCGGGTAGTTACTACTACTAGCGCGGTATATCGTCGAGGTCGATCTCAATATTACGGAGAGCATCTTCTATCTCGGTTAGGCTCCTAAACCGTATACCCGCGATCTTCGCGCGTAGACGTAGAATAATCTTCTTCTTAAGGTTCTCTATTAGTTCTTCGCGCCTGTCCTTAGTAGTATACTTCCTAAGGTAGTACGTATACTCGGAAAACTTCGTATAGAAGAGGTTAAACTTCTTACCCTACTTCTATTCGAGTTTATAAAAGGCCTTACGGTAACGACGCTTCTCGAAGTAGTCGCTATACGATAAGTCGAGGATCTCGAGAGCCTTATTCTAATGAATAGGTAGATAGATTTGTCATTCCCCTGTTCTAGGACCCTATCCGGCCTATATAGATATATATCTATTGTTATATATAAAGGGAAACCCGAATAGGTGAAAACCCTTCCCGCCCCCGACTACTCCTTATCTAGTTTAGCTTTCCCTCTAAACGTACGTAGTCTATGTCACTACCCCGTTAGCCCCCGCTCCTAGCCGGTCTCGTCGCGCTACGTCGTGTCCTCTCTTCCTATACTACTCCTACTAGGCGGTACTGTTCTAGCTAGCCCTTCTCTAGTATCTAGTTCGTAATACGCCGTAGGTCCTTAGCGTTATTAAGAAGTGCCCTAATCGTCCGGTTCCTCGCCTTTGCTATCTACTCCCCCCTTTCTAGCGACCACCTCGGATAGACGAGGAGTACGTACCGTACGTTCTAGGAGCGATAGCCGTAGGGGTAGCTAGTATTCGTGTATCCTAGAACCTTCCTCTATAATAGGTACTCCTAGAGGCCGATGTGTTCGCTTCGTAGTTAGGTTGCTATACTACTCTATACCCTCGTAAGGCGGTAGTAGATAAGCTTCGGGAGGTACTTAACCGCGGATTTTGTAGCTAACTATTCCTTAGGTTATCCCGCTAGCTAAGGGCGTCTACTATGCCCTACAACCTAGTTGTTCTACCTCTCTTTCTATAGTTACTCTACAAACGATTTCCTACCTTCCTATTATATTACTAGATATTCGTCCCTTACCCGGTAGTTCGGCTCGTTTCCGGGTTAAATACCCTTATACGCTAGTACTAATTCGCGGGCCCTTACGACTATACTAGCGATGACCTTCTATACTAGGTACTATGCCGACTTGCCTAAGTAGGAGGTCCGTAGTCCCTAGTAAGGAAGGAATCGTATTTAGTAAGCTAGCTACGAGATAAGGTAACAAGTCTTAACCGCGCTTTCCTACTTATCTAGTACTACCGTATAGCCTCGTTTCGAGAGGTTAGCCCGGAGCAAAAGCTTCCTTCTACGCCCTCCCTCCCTATTTATACCTTAAGCCAATATCTACCTCTATAGGCCTAAGCCCTTTAGTACTCTCTATTAACCGACATACGTATCCGTCCTCTCGGGCTATATAGACAGTATTAGCCGTCGCTACTAGTATATACTACGCCCTATGTTTTGACGCCCTTCGCGTTACCGTAGCCTATCTCTAGAAAGCGGCCGTCTATACCTCGTATATTTGCTCGGGGTACACACTACGCCGGGTAGCGTACTCCTTACGTTTCTACCTACTAACTAATATAAAGTTCCTTATCGCCCTGCCCTCGATCCTCCCCGATTACAGAACTAATCTACTTATATTATACGTCTTTTCCCCGTCCTAATAGCCGTCTTTTCCTTACTTAGGCTATCGTCTTTTCCTCGTTATAATCTACTATATTAGACTAGGTACGTTATGTAGCGGGATAGGTAGTGCCTTAGGTAAAACCCTCGTTCCTATACCGGGTGTTTAATAGGCCCTTATAGGCTTCGTCGCGTGTCTACCTACCTACCGTATTGCCCGCTAGTAAACACTAGATTGTTTCGTAGTCCGCTCGACGCCGTTATATAGTCCGCTTAGTTGTTATTCTATAGTCCGCTTGTCTAATATTCGTCGCTTAGCCCGCTTAGTTTACGGTCTCCGGAGGTGAAAATTCTATACTTATACTAGAGGTGTCCTATCGAGCGTATAGGCCACGGTTCCGCGCCCTTCTTATACGTAGAAAGAAGAGGGACTCGCTCCCGACACGAGTATACGCTCGTCGGATAGTTTTTATACCCGTTTTACTAGTAGTCCTCTATTCGCCGCGGCTTCGCCTACGTTACGCGCCCGTCGCGCCTACGACGCTCTAGCGTAAGAATACTTAGCTCTCTCGTAGCTAGACGAGAGGTTCGTAGCCGACACTACGTATAGGTGATTCTCGTCGTCGACCGCCTTATTCTAATACTTAATAGTAGGCTTATAAGGTCGAATACGGCCGAGAGCGTTCGTACCTACTAGGCCGTAGAATATAATATATAATTCGGTATCCGATCGATTAGGTTATATAAGTAGGTACTCGCTAACCTTCTTACGCTACTTAATATAGCTAACCTTGTCTTCCTTTAGGTCGGCGTAGAAGACAGGTAGAACCTTAATAGGGTTCTTCTAAGGTATATTAATAGACTTTATAGGCTACGTACCTAGAGTTAGGGTAGGGGTAAAAGGAGCGCGTATAGATTAGGCGAATTATTAGCGTCGCCGAACCTACCGAGACCCCCTAACATAAACTAGTATAGAGTCGATATACGTATATTACGGATACTATCGTCGTAAGCGGTCTCGAAGTTATTAATACCTATAAATTCGACTTCTTACCTACGCCCGCCTAGGGCGCTAGCCGTACGTTATAGTAGCGTAGTTCCGAGCCCTCGTAGTAGGACTTTCTCTATATAAGTATTGACGCGAACACCTAGAGTATTTCCTACGTCCTTCTTTCGTAAATCTAGGAGGGCGCGTAGCTTAGAGGGCTAGCGAGCTAGTATCGTTAGTCTCTCCGGCTATTACTATTACTTCTAAAGTACTTCGAGCTCCTTAATACGCTACTTTAGACTCTCGACTAACCTACGCTAAGTGTTATTATCCTCTTATAGGCTCTCGATTTCTACTATAGCATCTTCCGTATCGCCGTCCTTAGTCTATACCTTAGCTTCTAGTTCTTAAATTCGCCTATCCTTTTCCTCGTTCTAAACGGTTAGACCTTTAATAATGCCCGCCGCTTCTTTCGAGTCCTCCTTTTCTTACTAAAGGGCTACCTCGAGGTTGACTTTCTTACCCGTTAGGTTAATAACTCGGTCGTAAGAGTTCTTAAGTAAGGCCTTACTATAAGTATATATCTATATCCTAAAGTCGAGGACATTAAGCTAAGCTTTAGGTCTCTTCTTGACTAACGCCGCTAACTCTTCGTAGGTATATAGCTTGAATACTTATAGATCGTATCGGAACTAAGCGCCTTTACTATCTTCTATAGGATCTAGGGGCATAGTATACGATAGGTCGAGCGGCGTGTACTAGCCTCCCTACCTATCTACTCTTAACGATGTACCCTATCCTCTATCTTATTAGTAAATACGCTCACGCCGGTCGTACTTAGTCTTAAGAGTCGTATACGTAATTTCCGTCTTCTACTATTAACCCGCCGTCGCTTATCGTATCTAGTAGGTCTAATCTTAGCTATCGACTATAGTCTAACTTCTATTATTCTATTAGGTCTACTACGGTTACGGTTCGTAATTATCGGTAGCTATAGTCGCGGCTGTCTCGAATCCTCGACGGTTCGGCGGATATTAATATTAATCCTACGTATCTCGACGAACTCCTACGAAAGTGTCTACGACTAACTATATCGTATCCTCCTCTTCTATACACTTCCTACGTATATAGGACACCCGATTATACTACTATAATCTATCTCGAACTCGGGGTCTTATTCGCTAACTCCTAGTAAAGTGTCGTAAACCGGTCGGTAATATCGCCGATAATACGCGTACTTACTATAGAGGGATTTAGAGTAGTAGAACTTAATAATACGGGTCTAGGCTACTCTCGGTAGGTAAAAGGATATCCTAGCTAAGTAATCGAATAAGTTCTACGGAGAAGAGAAGTTCTAGCTAAGGCGCGTATCGAAGATAAGCGCGACGTTTACCGAGCCGAGGCGTTACGTTATATTTACGAAGTTACGTAACCCGAAGGCCGTAGGCCGTAGGGCTATACCGTAATATATACGACGACATTACTATCGTATAGTATAACGTAAACAAAAGTAGGGACAAGGTCTAGCGCTACTTCTATAAGAGCTAGACCCGCTACGGTACTACGTTATTACGGTATAGGAACTATAGATCAACCCCTACGTAGGACTCCTAGCTACTTATAACGACCGGAGATACTATGCCGTAATCGCGGGCTAACGAGGCGTTATCCCGAGGATATATATATATACGTAAGTAAGACTAAAGACCTTAAGTCGTAGAAGGTTATACTACCGTAGTAGGGTAACCTAGGAGACATAATATCAATTCAGATCGATACGATATAAGGCTCTATCTAGATCTATAACGTTTATAACCCGCTACCGCGGGGTCGGACGAGTAGGGAACTAGGAACCCTTACCTACCTAGAGCGGACCCTAAGCTAGGACACGAAGAAAGTACTCCTCGGCGACTTTAACCTCTACTACCTATAGTAGGGACTCGAATTCACTCCCCCGTACGCGTTTCTAGGGGGAAAGCTACTAGATATAACTATACGCTACGGAATAGCCTTAGTAATACTAAAGGGAATAGAGACGTAGAAGGCCCGTATAAGTATAAGTATAATCGACCTATACTTTCTATTACGAGAACTTAAAGAGAGACTAGTCTAATGCCGACCGAACTACGCGCTAGAAGCCTCCTTAGACTATATCCCTATTTAAACGACGCTAGGGGTGAAGGCGATAGAGGAGCTAGTAAGCAAACTACGCCGTAACTAGAAGAAGGCACGCTAGGACGATATAAGAGGCTTCCTAATAGCGAACCTACTATAGTATAGAGAACTCGAGACGATAGCTTAGCTAGATCAAGTAGCGGAATAGATTACCTCGGTTATATAGTAAGTAGCGGAATAATATACGCCGTTACTCCGGCCCTTAACGTAGTAGAAGGCCTTCTAGACCCCTAAATACTCTACGAAGGTAAAGGAGGCTAGAAGGGCAAGGCGATAGTAGACGAAGGAGCATACCTAAGAGACGTAAGAGCAATACTATCGCGCGATATAAGAGAAGAAGGTATAGATAAGACGCGATAAGCTATAGGACTAGAGAGCGACGATCGGGCTCGTTATAGAAAACCCGGAATAGATATAGAGACTTACTAACTAGGCACGACTACCTAAAGAGTAACAAACTCCTTACTTCCCTCTAATCGTAGACCGCGAAGGGATTGCCTAGGCTACGCCCCGGGGCAAGGCAAAAGTATTAGCCGACTATTTCTTTTCGACGTAAGTAGAGGTAGACCTTACGGATATCGACCCGAGTATATACCCGGAACCCCTAGATATAGATTAGGCAGTTAGCTCTAATATAGTAACAGGAGTTATAAGTAAGCTAAAAGGACGGAAAGCCCTAGGCCTAGACAGGATACTAAACATACTACTAAAAGAGTATAGAGAAGAGATCGCGCCGAGCCTAGCAAACCTGTTTACCGCGTGCCTACGGCTAGGGTATCACCCGAAGCCGTATAGAGAGTCTATGACAGTAGTGCTACGTAAGCTATAGAAGGAGGACTATACTTAGCCCAAGTCGTATAGACTAATCGTACTTCTAAATACGATAGGGAAGGTCCTAGAAAAGATAGTAGCCTAGAGACTTACGTAGCTAGCCGAGGGCAACTACGTACTCCTAGTAATACAGATGAGGGGAAGAAGCTAGCGATCGATACTAATAGTAATAGAGCTAATTACGGAGTAAATTTAGACTCTCTAGTACTACGGTAGGAACCGAGCGGCGTCCTTACTATCCCTCGATATCGTAGGAGCCTTCGATAACGTCTTATACTAAAGGCTAATACATATCGTATAATAGAAAGGCATCCCCTAGTAGGTAACGAAGTTCGTCTACTCCTTTCTCTAGGAACGGACGATATACCTAGTCCTAGGGAGGTATACGTCCGACCCGGTAAAGGTAGAGGCTAGAATACCTTAGGGATCTACTCTCTCCCCTATCCTATTTCTAATATTTATGTCTAATCTAATCCCCCTACTCACCTCTCCGTAAACCTTAGTATCGGGATTCGTAGACGACATAAACATTCTAGCCTAGTTAGACTCGATAGAGGAGAACTGTCGCCTCCTTAAAGATAGGCATAAGAAATGCGAGGAGTAGGTAAAGAAGTATAGTGCCCGGTTCGCCCCTAAAAAGTACTAACTTATACACTTTAGTAAAGCGAGAACATACTATAATATAAAGGCGGCGGTAAGAATCTAAGGCTATAAGACTAAGCTATTAGCGGAGCTACGAGTACTAGGGATCTAGCTCGACCCGAAGCTAAGCTAGAATATATAGATTAAGAAAGCCTAGAGTCGAGCGTAAGTTAACGAAGCCTCGATAAAGAGGCTTACGGCGTCTATATAGGGAGTAATATTCGATAAGGTAAGAGTAATATAAGAGGCGATCGTTAGACTAGCTATATTATACGGGGCATAGATTTAGGGAATAGGAGGCGTAGGTAAGCCGATCCCGAAACGGATAGAGCAACCCCTAAATAGGATATAGGTAGGTTACCTACGTAGGATACTAGGCGTATATAAGACAACGTTAATAAGGACGGTAGAAATAGAGACAGGAATACTACTAATCGGCTAATATATCCGGGGAATAAGAATTTAATACGCGGCAAAGACGTTAGATTACCTAGTATAAACTACGATCTAGGAGGTAAAGAATAAGATAGAAAGCCGCTACCGGAGAGGGGCCGGACATAGGATAAGCTAAAAAGAGGATGACCTTACTACCTTTACGGCCGTATAGATAAGCACCGAATAGCTAGTACGAAAAGAGGAGGAGCGTAGGACTCGCTAGGCCGGCGGGAGCAAGGCTAAGACCTAAAGTCTAGCGGAATAGATAGCGAGCTACCTATAGGAGTAGGACTAGAAAAGGAAGCCCCCTAAGATAATAGGCCCGATAGTACTCCGAGCCTTCTAGAGACATAATTACTAGCTATATAGGGACCTAATAAGGGCCGAAGCAAGTATAGCGATCCAAATCAGGTCCGAACATATTAGATTAAGGGCCTACCTATTTAGGAGACGCGTACTAGACATCTAAAGCCTAGCCTACTAGTATAGCTACCTATCGTAAAACCTAGAATATATACTACTACGATGCCCGTAGTAGGCGAGAGGTAGGGGAAATTAGAGGTACTAAGCGGGAAGGAGAGACTATAAGTCAATTATTAGGGATAAAGGCAATATTCGCCGAATCTCTCGGTAGATACTATAGTAGGGATACCTCTAGTAGTTCAGCCTCGCTAGCGAGACGGAGGAGTAGATAGATAAGAGGCGGAAGCTAAGGGGGTTATAGATAGGGTAGTTATTAGGGCAGGCCTATAACACTAGCGTACCCTTAATAAGGGAAATCTAAGACGACAACTAGGGGGAAAAGATAGGCGGGAAGGAGGAGGGGTTTTTACTAATACGGTTTCCCCTCTATAAATACAAAAACAAGATAGTATAGCTATATAGGCCAAAGGGCACTATAACAGCTTAATAAAATATCTATCTATCTATATACGCGGATAGCGGGTCTCGCGCGACTTACTTATTAAGATTTTCTTTCGGGTTAAACATCTATATTATATATACTTTATAGCCCTTTCTCCGGCTTATACGCCGAAGTGATTCTATATTAATAGGCTTGATATCGATCTCCGGCTCAGTCTCGACCTTTAGTTCTTTCTTCGTTCGACGCGCTAGGCGCTTAAGTGTTTTAACCCCCTCGGTGGGTAGTAGCTAGCGGACGTAATAAGACGGTTCTAGTTTATCGTAGGTGTCGACGGTATGTCGTATTACTACCTTCGTTATGTACGTCTCCTATACTAGTATAGGTTCGTCTTTATCCTCTACGTAGGGTTTGACGTAATTAGATAGAGCTTAAGGTTACGAACTCTCTAGTACTAGTATCTCGGTCTAAAGAACGCCTCTTAGTATAATACCCTTATCGTTAATAGACTATACGTATACTAGTTCAGTTCCGAGTATATAGTTCTGTCGATAGAATAGTAAGAATAGGGTTATAGTTCCTAACGTATAGTAGAACGTAGGTTAATACTCGTCGTACTAGGTGTTATAGTCTCCCTATAGAGTATATAGAAGGTAGGGACAGAAGAGCCTTAGAGTACTTAGAAGTCGTTAAGAAGTGAAAGTCTAGCTTAGTATATAAGCGCTAAGAATTATATACCCCGTAATATTTACTACGGGACCTAGCCCTCCAAATTTACTACTCTACTAACCCTTAATAGATTTACTTCGGCTCGTAACTATATAACTTATAGTACTCCCGCGAGTACCCGCGACTACGCTAGACCCTAGAAGAAGCACGTAGAAGACTCGGAACGTAGGGTAGGTTAGAATAAGGTTTTGAGCAAAGCTACTAAGCGCGGCTTTATACGGGTTAGCCCTATTAATACGGGGACATATACTCGCGAGGGTCGCGTATAAGTATCTAGCCTTCCCTAGGCCTCTCTTACTTTCTTCGTCTTTAGTTTTATATAGCAATTATACTATACCCTTTATATCTATACTTCGTACCTATATTCTCGCTTTTACTCTTATATCTTATAGGCTAGGCTCTCGCCCTAATATTACGAAAGACTAACAAACCGTCAACTACTCGAGTTATCCTTATAGGTGACTATACTACCGATAGAGGTGTCAACCTCGATAACTAAGACACTCTATTCTACTTTAGTAAGTAGGCTAAAATCCCCTTCTCGAACGCCGCTACCTTCGGTACCTAGGTAAACGCTAACCCCGATACCGCCTATACTCTTATTAACCGTACCGTCTCCTCTTTCCGCGAGACCGCCTAGTAGGTCGAGTAAGTAAATAACTAAGTAATATACCTTTAAGGTATTATAAATACCTTCTAGAACCTCGCCCCGTACGCCGACGACAACCGCCGCTAGTACTTCTCTAAGAAGGTTAACGACCTAGACGAGTTTGACGGCAATAAGAGTAAGTTTGAGGCATTTAAGACACAGCTCACTATTAAGCTATTAGCTAATGCCGACCACTTTCCGTAAGAGAAGGACAAAGTTACGTACGTCTTCTCCCTCCTTCGGGGAGACGCCGCGGCTTAGGTATAATACTATATCGATAACGCTACGTAGACTATCGGCTACCCGGACGTCCTTACCTTAATATAGGACCTCCGTACTACCTTTAGTGATCTAGACCGTAGAGCTACCGCCTAGAACGCTATCTATAACCTCCTCTAGAAGAACAAGAGCTTCGCCGAGTACCTCGCGGCCTTTAACCGCGATATCGGGTTTACCGGCTATAACGAAGAGACTAAGAAGAGTACTCTCCGCCGTAGCTTATTAGTAGAGCTTCTTCGAGCCCTCGAGGATAAGGACGTCGGTACTATAAGCTTCCGTAAGCTCGTCGAGACCTACTAGCGCCTCGACTCTAATATAAAACACACCGCCTCTCTCCTCGCTTCCCGTTCTTAAGGTCGTTAGCCTCGTAGTCCCGGAAGCCACTTCGCTACTCTACTAGGCGCCGCCGCTCCTACGGCTCTCCCTCCCGTCTCTATAGGTAATACTATAGATCTTAGCGCTAATACCGCCGTCCCTCGAGTCTAGGGCCTCGTTAACGGTAAGCTTACTCCCGAAGAGAAGCTTCGCCGTCGCTAGGCCAGACTCTATACCTACTACGGCGGTCTAGGCTATATCGTAGTTAACTATCCGTAGCTCGCTACCCGTAACGCCCGTAACCCGGTTCGCGGCGCTATCGGCGCTATCGAGCCTACTCCTACTACTCCCGCTAAGTAGGAAAAAGCCTAGGTCTTCCTTATCGACGCGATAAAGACTAAGAATAACGTTTACCGAAAGTAAAGAGAGGAAAGAAGTTGAGGATTAATATAGTATAGCTAGACCTATACGACGAGACGGGTAAGGACTACGCTTATAAACCGTTCGTTACGAATGTAAATATCGGCTTAAAGAAACTCTCTTCTTCTAATCTTACTCTTATAGATACGAGCGTACTAGGCGAGTCTTTTATAGACTATAAACTCGCGACCTCTCTTAACCTCGAACCCTAGGAACTAAAGTACCCTCGTACTCTTAAACTCTTTAACGGTACGGAGACTACTACTAGTAAGATTACTTATATTATATATACGTCAATTACTCTCGGAGGTAAGCGTATGTCGATTACTAGCTTCCTTACGTCCCTACCGTATTAGAAGTTTATCCTCGGCCTCCCCTAGTTTAGACGATACTAACCTATTATCGACTAGACTTCCCTTACTATTAGCTTCCCTCTAGAAGCTCCTCCGGTACCTCCGCCTTCTCCGCCGCCTTAGCGCGGTCCTAAGTATACTAAGATCTTCTAGGTAAACGCCGCTACCTTTACTACTACTACTAAGTAGCCTAAAGCTTAAGTCTTCGCCGCCTCTCTCCGCGATATCGACATCGCCCTCGAGAAGCTCGATAAGAAGCGTATACCTACCGACCCTACTACGAAGGTCCCTCCTTAGGCACACTACATCCTCTACGTATTCGATACTAAAGCCGTAGACGAGCTGCCTCCTTATCGCCCTTATAACTATAAGATTAAGCTAGAAGAAGGTGTAGAGACACCGTTCGGACCGCTATATTCTATATCCCGAGAAGAGCTTATCGTCCTTAAGAGATACCTCGAAGAGAACCTAAAGAAGGGGTTTATTCGAGCGAGCCGTTCTAGCGCTAGTAGTCCCGTTATATTTGTTAAGAAGCCCGGCGGTAGCCTACGCTTCTACGTAGACTACCGAGGCTTAAACGCTATTATAAAGAAGAACCGCTACCTAATACCGTTGATTTAGGAGACGCTCGAGCGCCTCTCTAAGGCCAAGTACTTTACTAAGCTCGATGTTATCGCTACGTTTAATAAGTTACGAATAGTAGAAGGATACGAGTATCTTATAGCCTTCCGTACTCGCTACGGGCTATTCGAGTCGCTCGTTATGCCCTCCGGCGTTTATAACGGGCCTAGTACCTTCTAGAACTTTATTAACGACATCCTTTAGGAGTTCCTCGATTAGTTCTATACTACCTATATCGACGACATCCTAGTCTATAGCGAGACTAAGGAGGAGCACCGCGAGTACGTCTATAAGGTCCTTTAGAAGCTCGTAGACGCCGGCTTATAGCTCGATATCGACAAGCACGAGTTTAAGAAGACCGAAGTCAAGTTCCTTAGTTTGATTATTACCGTAGACGATATTAAGATAGACTAAGAGAAGGTCGACGCTATTATCGAATAGGATGCTCCTACGAACGTTAAGGAGGTCTAGGGTTTCCTAGGCTTTACTAACTTCTACCGCCGCTTTATCTACGTATTCTCGGGCGTAGTACGCCCTTTAACGAAGCTTACGCGTAAGGGTAAGAAGTTTGCCTAGACCGACGAATACTAGGAGGCTTTTGACTTACTTAAAGCGAAGTTTATTAAGAACCCGCTCCTATAGTACTTCGATTTCGAACTAGAGACCCGTATAGAGACTAACGTATCCGACGGCGTAGTAGGCGGTGTCCTACTATAACGCCGCTCGCCTAAATCTCCCTAGTTACCTATCGCCTTCCTCTCTAAGAAGATGACCGCTACGGAGTATAACTACAAGATCTACGATAAGGAGCTTCTCGCTATTATTAAAGCTTTTAAAGAGTAGCGCCCCGAGCTCGAAGGCTCTACTATACCCGTCTAAGTAAGCTCCGACTACAAGAACCTCGTCTACTTTATAAAGCGTGAGCTACTTAATCGTCGCTAGGCCCGCTAGAGCGAGTTCCTCTCCCGGTTCAACTTTATAATCTTATATACGCCCGGTAAGGCCAACTCGATAGCCGACGCCCTTACCCGCCGCCCTAGTAACTCTCTAGTTAATCGAAGAGGGGGCTAGTAAATCGTAGAGTAATAAGTTATTAAAGAGTATAATATCTCTTCCGAGCTTCGAGAGTACCTATCGAACGGCTAGCCTACGCTCGCCGCTTCCTTTACTACTCTCGTATTCGCTCCTACCTACCTTAACGAGAGTAATAATGAATCCGAGCCTAAAGAATACGCCTCGGACGCTAAGGACTTGAACGATAATAAAGAGGGCTTAGTAACGACCGAAGGCTTATCCGAATTAGACTTTAAGGGGTTTAATAATAAGGAGTAACCTAAAGGCATTATAGCACGAGTACGAACAGCGTATAATACCGACCTAGTCGCCTAAGAGTTAGTTTAGGCCCTTAAATCTAGCGCGAGGACATTCCCGGGCTTCTCGCTATCTAAGTACGAGCTCTAGGAAGGTATCGTCTACTTCCGTAAGAAGCTTTACGTACCGTAGCCCGAAGGCTCTAATATCCGAGCTAAGATTCTTTAAATCGTCTACGACTCCGCCTCTAGGGGTCACCTAGGCGTAGCTAAGACCTATAAGCTCCTCGCTAGGTATTACTAGTAGCCGTATTCCTAGAAGGACGTCCGCCGCTACGTACTAAACTACGCTACTTACCGAAGAGCTAAAGCTAACCGCTACCGTCCCTACGGTCTCTTACACCCTCTCCCGGCTCCTAATCGTCCGTAGAAGCACATTACTATAGACTTTATTACCGATCTTCCTTACGGTAAGACCTTTAGCGGCGTGAAAGTAAAGGCCCTTCTAGTAATCGTAGACCGTTACTCTAAGGACCGGTATATAATCCCGTACTAGAGTATAACCGTAAAGGAGACTACTCGCTTATTCTACGAATTTGTCTAGCGCTTTTAAGGCCTCCCGGACAACATCACCTCTAATAGAGGCTCCTAGTTTATCTCGTACTTCTAGAAGCGTCTCTATACTATCCTAGGTATTAAGTATAACCTCTCGACTAGTTTTAGCTACAGACCGACGGCTAGACCGAAATTACGAACGCTATCCTCGAGTAGGTCCTTCGTTACTTCGTCGACTACTACTAGAAGGATTAGCCTTAGTATATCCCTACGGTAGAGTTCGCTACTCGTAACTAGGACTCGGAGACTACTAGCTACTCTCCCTTCTATACTACGAGAGGTTACTACCCTCGTATAGGTATAGAACTAGAAGAGCCTCTCCCGCCTACTAAAGACGTAAACGAGTAAGTAGTAGACGAGTTCGCTACTATACTCTTATAGATCTATAAAGAAGTCTACGACGAGATAGTATACGTATAAGTAATCTACGAGGATTAAGCTAATCGTCGTCGCTAGCTAGCTCCCGACTACTAAGTAGGCGATATAGTCTACCTTAACTCTAAGAACATTAAGACGGACCGCCTCTCTAAGAAGCTAAGCTAGAAGAACCTAGGTCCTTTTAAGATTACCGAGCGTATTAGTTTATACGCCTACCGTCTAGCTCTTCCTACGAACATAAAGATCTACGACGTCTTCTATCCCGTACGCCTTCGGCCGTCGGCTAAGGACCTATTCCCGAACTAAAACTAAGATATACTAGGTCCTCCCGATAAAGTAGAAGTCGACGAGCCTATTAACCTACCTTCTAACGACTATACCGTCCGTAAGATCCGGGGAATCCGCGTAGAGCCTAACGAAGTTAAAGGGCTACCGCCGATTAAGTATAAAGTCGAATAGTAAGGTTGCTCTAAGTAGGATACCTTATAGGAACCTATCTAACATATCATCTTTAATTGTTAAGCAATCGAAGAATACTACGCCCGCGTAGACGGCCTAGAGGTTAATATCGGTAGGCTTTTCGAATCTAAGCTCTTCGACGGGGCTTACTAATAGTATATCAACTATAATATTAGGCCTAGGCCTAGTACTAAAGCTAAACATCCTCGATATATAGAACTACTACGGCTTCGTAGGAACTTAGCTTTGTTCGGGGGGGCTACTATTATAGTCTCCCTATAGAGTGTATAGAAGGTAGGGATAGAAGAGCCTTAGAGTACTTAGAAGTCGTTAAGAAGTGAAAGTCTAGCTTAGTATATAAGCGCTAAGAATGATATACCCCGTAATATTCACTACGGGACCTAGCCCTCTAAATTTACTACTCTACTAACCCTTAATAGATTCACTTCGGCTCGTAACTATATAACTTACGGTACTCCCGCGAGTACCCGCGACTACGCTAGACCCTAGAAGAAGCACGTAGAAGACTCGGAACGTAGGGCAGGTTAGAATAAGGTTTTGAGCAAAGCTACTAAGCGCGGCTTTATACGGGTTAGCCCTATTAATACGGGGATATATACTCGCGAGGGTCGCGTATAAGTATCTAGCCTTCCCTAGGCCTCTCTTACTTTCTTCGTCTTTCGTTTTGTGTAGCAATTATACTATACCCTTTATATCTACACTTCGTACCTATATTCTCGCTTTTACTCTTATATCTTATAGGCTAGGCTCTCGCCCTAATACTAGGGACGGCCGAGGACTATATCGTATTCTAGTAATACGTAGTAGCTAGACCTAGTCTCTACGTAGTTACTAATCCGAATCTATACCGTTGTTCTATAAGTAATAAGGTTACTAGTAGGTCGGCTATCTACTAACATTAGCCCTAACGGATTAGGTAGCTATATTATATTAAGGTTGTTCTTATACGTCAAGTCGATATTAAAGTACGAAGAGTTAGTACTATTATTATAAAGGGTTTCAGTAGGGATCTTTCTATTTACTATATATAGTATAACTAGATAAGAAGCTATTACCGGATTATGTTTACCTATAGAGTAGTTTATAGCTAAAAGGGAGTATACTAATATACTTAAAACCTTGCCTCTCTTAGGAGGCCTATATTTATGTTTATACTTTTTCTCGTTTTCTCGTAACTCTAACTCGTACGGTCTACTACGTATTACGCTTATAGAGTAGACTAGGCGTTTTCCGCGCCGCCGGTATTATTAGCGTTACTACTATTACTACCGTTACGGCGGTTGTTACTTAGGTTATAGCCTAGCGTAAAGATTAGTATCGACACTACGGTAACCTTCTTATTCGTATTTTAAGCACCGATTCTAATCGATATATTCCTAGGCGCGAGTAGTAACTAAAGGTTAGATATACTAAAATACCTAAGGTCGATTAGCCTACTTTGTCTTAGCGTTCGGGTTAGTATTATTACCGCTACTACTCGAAGCCGTATCCTTCTTATCGTTATTACCCTTAGTAGTCTTCTTATTACCTTAGGTCTTATTACTATTACCGGTCTTACCGTACTTAAGGTCGAACGCCTTAAACTTGTCCTTGTAGTTATATAGCGTAGATACGACTTGCTTAAGGGTTATATTAACTATGTCCTCGTTTATAATACGGTTGTCGTAGCGCGAGTTTAACTTACGGAGTAGGAAGTCCTTCTCGAGTTTCTTTTCCTTTACGCCGTTATTAAGGTTAACAATACCGGCGTTCTTACGGAAGGATAGGTAGAAGTCACTAAACTTCTCCTTATCACCCTACTATAGACTATTAAGATTAGTTATAGTATTAGTATAGGTATTACGGGTACCGTAGCGCCGGGCTAGATCTTCTATTATCTTATCTATAGAAGCGTACTAAGTAGTCGTGCCTTCCGTAGACTTAGTAAGACTAGGGATCTTTAAGTCGATATAGGTCTATATACCGTTCTTTAACTAGCTCTAAACGTTCTAAAGGGAGTCCTTTATAGTACGGTACTTCGAGGCCTAGAGCTTAGCTTCGGTAGTACGCTACTACTCTTAGAACTTAATATCGTCGCTCTTTAGATCGAACTTAGTAGGGGCCTTTGGCTCGTTAGAGGACTTGATACTAGTAGTTATATCGGCGTCGTAAGTCGTATATACGGAGATAGGGTTGCTATCTAAGTCGGTACTTAGGCGATTCTTCCTACCCTTATAACTACCGTCCTTACGGCTATTCTTACGGCCCTTATTATTGTCGTCCCCGTCTAATAAGTCCGATGAATCCGGGTCCGACTTCTTCTTATTAGGCTTACCTCTATTTTGCCGACGCTCTAGTGACTCTTTAGACTCGGTTCGCTAAGGCAGTAGGTCTTACTTTTCCTTAGACCGGCTACGGTCTATCTCTTACTTCTTAAGCTTAGCAATACGCTTCTCGGCTACTACGAGCTTGATCTCGGTCTCTACTAGCTTACTCTCCGCTACCTTATACTACGTACGATATACCTTCTTTATATCTTTAGCCCTCGTAAGCTCGTCTAGGTCGATAACGATAGTATTATTACGCTTAGCGAGCTCCTCCTTTAGTCGCGTGACCTCCTCTTCTAGGGACTGTCTAGTCGCCTATTCCGTATCGATTATATCCTCGAGTCGGTCTATCTAGTCCTTAGTATCTTACGCCTTACGGAGGTTAATACGGTTAGCTATATCGAGTATAGTATTAAGTTTATACGTACGTTAGTAATTAGACTCGATGTTATAGAGGATCTTATAGATCTACTAGGGATAGTTATTGACCGTCTTCTTGAACTTGTCTATATTTCACCCGTTTAACGAGTCGAAGGCTTCCTAGAAGTTGTCGATAGTAACCCTCCTCTTTCTCGGTACCTTAGTACCCTTATATTCTATCTTATCCTCGATAAACTCCGCCCTATATAGGTTAGCTAAGTTCAGCTCTATCTCGACCTCCTCTTCCTTAATCGCCTTAAGTTGGTCGAACACCTTCTTATACTACTTACGATACTAGTTATTCTCGTCGAGGAGCCTATTTACGATATCCTCTTTACGTCCTTAAGTCTATATCGCCGGGTTCGCGCTATTATTATCGTATAGATCGGATAGTAGGGTAAAGAAGGATGATCTATTAAGAGACGCGCTATAAACACGTCTATTAGTATTCTCTATACTTACGCCTAGTACGCTAGTACCGGTCTGTCTCGCTATTATTACTATATTAGCTATAATCTACTTTAAGGTACGACTTAGCGAGTACGACACCTAATCTTAGTACTTCCTCGTATACTATTGCACTTTCTCTATAATCTCCCGAATGTAGCTTCTCGTATCTCTCTATACGTTAGTAATGATCTATTCGAAGTGTTATAAGTAGGTATAAGTACGTAGTTAGGTAAGGTATAAGTCGAATAGATGTTCTTTCTAAGGGAGGCGCGGAGGGCGCGAGAGTTATATATAGGTACTAAGCCGCTAGTCGGATTAGTTAGCGGGCGCGAGGTCTAGGTACGTACCCGCGGGCTTAAGTAAATATACGCCGGTACGGTAATAGTCTCCCCGCTATAGTTACGAGCGTATAGCGTACGTCTCTACTCTTTAGCTTCTAGGCTATAATAATGTCTTATTTACTAGCCTAGCGCGCCTACTCTACGAGGCGTTAGTACGATAGTACCGCTACCCGCTCTCTTTCTTTAGGGTTGTCTATATATATCGTAACCTCGCGCTAAACTAGCCTAACGCGGTACGTTAGTTACTCTACGGCTACTATAGCCGCTTAGGTATATATCGCCGGTCTAGCTCTTCCTAGCGTCTAGATCTCTCGTAAGAGGTCCGCGTTCGTCACTTCCTTTACTAGCGCTAGCGCCTTCGTCGCCCGTAGTAGCTCCTAGATCGCTTTAGCTAAGCTCTCGAGGAGGCTACGGATCGCGCGTTTATAGAGCAGATTAGCGCTCGCGAGGGTAGCTATAATTTCGTATATAATCGCGGTATATTCTACTATGTCTATACCGTGTTTCGTATACTAGTTCTTCTAGTTAGTAGCTTATAGTTATTATAGTCGTTATAGTAGATAGTCTCCGTATTCCGTTTCTCCCGGGCGCGTCGTCGCTCCGCGCGTCCCCCTTTATTCGTAGCCCTTCGAGGGCGCTCTTTACTTTTACGACGCTATCGCCCCTTCGTTTATTATCGTGTTTCGTTTAGCTCTTATAGGAGGCATCTCTAGCTCGACCTTTAGTTACCTATATAGAGACCTATCTATCGACGAGCTAGGTAAGCTATTAACTAGGTAAAGAATTCTAAGGGTAATACTATTATAGAGCAAAACGCCGAAGGGCTTAAACGTAGCGAGTATATTACTACGCTAAGTATTATACTAAGTACGCTAGGCCTAAAGTATATCTTACCGACCGGAAATAATTACCTAGATAGAACGGGTAATAAGTCGACTTACCGTTAATAGTAACGATACCTCCGCGCCCCTATTAGCTATCCTTATTTATACCGCTTATACCTATTAAGCTACTCTAATAAGCTATTAGGACCTACTTATAGATAGACCGATAGTATTAATAATACTACTACTATTACGGGCGAGGGGGGCTATAGTATAGTTAGGTAAAGATATATATAGTTACGCGAGCTATCTAAGAGATCTAAGGAAAGGCGAATAGATAAAGGAGTTAGAAGGGCGCTAGCGGGCGCTAGCGCGTAGAGTGACGGCTAATAATATTAATATGTCGCGGGGTAGTACGTAAAGTAAGTAAAAGGGCTGTCTCGTAATAGTACCCCCCCTTATTAAAGAAGGAGCTCCTACGACGTTACTACTACGTTTAGTACTCGAAGCGTATAGTAGACTATTACTAGTATAACTATTATTACTTGTTTTAAGAGCTTATTTACTATATATAGTACGTATCGCGGAGTAATAGTAACTATAGCCTAGCTTTCTAGGAAGTAGTACTACTGACTTCCTTTTAGCCGATAGGAAGCCGTTATCTTATAGAGTTAGTATATACGGGTTAAGGATTAACTCTAGACTATATTAGGTTACCGGCTCGTTAAGACCGTCGAAGGCGGGCTTTAGTTTATAAGGGTATCTCTAGTAGAAGGCTAACGCTAGCTCCTCGTATCCTAGTAATACTTTTAACTACTTAGCCTAGCTCTAGGTATAGTCCTTCTATTGTACTATATACTAAATGTCGTTATATCTAACCTTAGAGTTAACTAAGTCTTCGACTTTATACTCTTTAAAGCGCTCGACAAATATAGGCACCGGTATTAGTTCTCGCTATCTAGGTATTCCCTTCGTAGCGGTAGGCCTTAGTTTACTTATATAAAACACGTTATATATCTATATACCTATCGTAAGCTCTAGTTTATACGAGCGCCTACCTATAGGCCTAGTAACCTTAAATAGCCTAAGGAACTTATAGTTAAGCGTCTTACTTAGGCGCGTAGTCTTAATGTCACGGGCATCTAATAGTACTAGATAGATAGATTTGTTATTCCCCTATTCTAGGACCCTATTCGGCCTATATAGGTATATATCTATTGTTATATATAAAGGGAAACCCGAATAGGTAAAAACTCTTCCCGCCCCCGACTTCTCCTTATCTAGATTAGCTTTCCCTCTAAACGTACGTACTCTATATTACAACCCCGTTAGCCCCCGCTCCTAGCCGGTCTCGTCGCGCTACGCCGTGTCCTCTCTTCCTATACTACTCCTACTAGGTAGTACTGTTCTAGCTAGCCCTTCTCTAGTATCTAGTTCGTAATACGCCGTAGGTCCTTAACGTTATTAAGAAGTGCCCTAATCGTCCGGTTCCTCGCCTTTACTATCTACTCCCCCCTTCCTAGCGACTACCTCGGATAGACGAGGAGTACGTACCGTATATTCTAGGAGTAATAGCCGTAGGGGTAGCTAGTATTTATATATTCTAGAACCTTCCTCTATAATAGGTACCCCTAGAGGCTAATGTGTTCGCTTCGTAGTTAGGTTACTATACTACTCTATACCCTCGTAAGGCGGTAGTAGATAAGCTTCGGGGGATACTTAACCGCGGAGTTCGTAGCTAACTATTCCTTAGGTTATCCCGCTAGCTAAGGGCGTCTACTATACCCTATAACCTAGTTGTTCTACCTCTCTTTCTATAGTTACTCTATAAACGATTTCTTATCTTCCTATTATATTACTAGCTATTCGTCCCTTACCCGGTAGTTCGGCTCGTTTTTAGGTCTAATGCCCTTATACGCTAGTACTAATTCGCGGGCCCTTACGACTATACTAGCGATAACCTTCTATACTAGGTACTATACCGACTTGCCTAAGTAGAAGGTCCGTAGTCCCTAGATATATAGGTCGATCGGCGGTATAGCGGTCTTATACTTAAGTATCCTTATTAGTGTCGACTTATATACCCCGGTAACCTTCCTTAGGCATTACTTTTAGATCTTCGCTAACGGCGTAACGAGTCCCTTTAATAGATAGGCCCTCTTGCCTAAGGACTACACTTAGCTACTATAGGTAAGTACTAGCCGTATAATAGCCGTATATAGAAGTCGTAACTACCGAAAGTTCGCCCCCTATATAGACGTAGTAAGCCTCTAGTATAATACTATATTCTATTTAGCTTTCCGTAATATTACGTATACGTACTTCCTCTACCGTAGCGCCGGGTCTACCTATAGTCCGAGGATCCTAAGCTAATTTACCGGGTTAGTCGTATACCTATATATCTAGATAGAAGCTTATATATTATAGAACCGTAGCCGGCGCGTAAAGTGTATTAGATTGTACTTTTCTAGGGCAAACCGAGCCCCGTACCTCCTAGCCTAGTCCTCGTAGATCTTATACTTCTCTTCTAGTAGCCTATAGTTCTCCTTAGTTAAGGACGACTATACTAGGATATTCGTATCGTCTACGAAGCCGCTCGTAGCGGTATTCTAGGATTCTAGGGCTAGGAGTAGCTTCGCTATAAAGAAGAGGAATAGGATAGGTACTAGCGTTAAGCCTTATAGAATTCTAGTATAGACTACTTAAAATAGGCTTTTATACTAGTCGACTAGGATCGACGTACTACGGTTTTAGAGGTAGGACCGTACGAAGTTAATAAGCTACTTAGGGAGTCCTTTCGACCTTAGGATATAGAGTAGCCGCGGATATAACACGTAGTCGAAGGCTCCCGATATATCTAGACTAAGTAAGAATACTACCTTGTCCCTATTCCTATACTAGATAGCCTTTACCTAAGAGGTAATAAGTTCTATCGCGGATAGCGTCGATCGCTATAGGCGTGTACCTATCTAGGTATCCGGGAGTAGGGAGTACTCCTCTATCGCCTCGGAGAGTCTCGTTTTAACTAGCTTCTTAAGCGCCTTCCTAAGAGTATTAAGGAGCGTAATTAGGCGGTACGACTTTACCTACGTATAGTCTTCCTTTTACGGCTTACGTAGGACTACTATCGTCGATTGTTTAAATACTATCGGGTAGTATCCAGTCTATAGGTAGGCGTTAAAGATCGCTATAACTACTAGGGCTAGTTAATCTCTACACTTCTTTAGTAGCTCGTTTAGGATCCTATCCGGCCCCGGGGCTTTCTTTGCCGGTAACTTCCTAAGTATAGCGGTAACTTCTCCCTCGGACACCTCCTATTAGACCGCGATACTAGGGGCTAGGGGAGTAGAGCTGTTTATGTCGCTTAGATTAGCCTCGACTAGGGGCGGGAAGAACTTACTAGCTAGTAGACGCGCCTTAGCCTCGGGGTCGCTAGCCGGGCTACTAGGCGATTATAGCGCTAGGATAGAGAAGGAGGGGCCCTATATAGGGTCCTATCGGGCCTATTTTGCTAGCTTCTACATCCTCGCTAGCTTGCCGGCGATTTCTTCTACTATAGCCCTCTAGCCGACTACTTTCTCCCTCCGTATTATAGCTTTCTTCTATTAGTATACCTCCCTATATACGTTCTAGGCCTCCTCGCTATAGCTGCTTGTCTATACCCGGCGGGCTCTCCTTACTTCTCTTACTACCGTAGTATACTTCGGCGTCTAGTATAGTTTAGACTATATCGTTAGTTAGGTAAGCGGAACGTAAAGTAAGGTCGCTTTTCTTATTTCGTCTATTAACCCTTAGACTGCCTCGTCTATCTCGTCTTTACTATTATATTACTACTACGCGATCTAGACTAGCCTCTCGGAGTTATCAAGGTACGCCTAGATGTTAGCCTAGTAGGCCTTTCCCTAGTTTAGCTTAGGGGTTCTCGCTAGTATACGTTATATCTATATCGTAATAGAGGTCCTAACTAGTATATGGTCTAACGACGCCTCGAGTTTATGTTCGATCCTATAGTAGGTTACCGTATAGTAGTGGCTATCTAAGATCTAGGAGAGGTCGATCGTGCCTTAGAGTCCCCCTCTCTTCTAGGTGCCTAGGTCCTTTAGGGTATTAAGGGTAATTACGTTGCTTGCTATTAAGTCGAGTACTTTGTCGGCTATAGGGTGCGGCTATATAAGGCTTTCCTAGGAAGGGTAGTATATATTAAAGTCTCCTACTACGATATAGTACCCTTGTCTCTTAAGCGTACTATCTAGGTGTCTATAGACCCTAGGGTAGCGGCTAGACCTCGAGGCTAGCGGTTATATATATAAGTTGTGTTTCTAAGTACTACCTACGTAGAGGGAGGTAATACCTCCCCCGCCCTCTTCGTCTATATAGTATACTACCTCCTAGTCGGATTCTAGTATGTCCTTACTAATATAGAAGTACGTACGGGGTCTACTATCGCTTCGTAGGTATATCGTATAGCCTAGTGACTTATAGGTCGTTAGTCTCTTATAGTACGGGTTAATCTATAGCTCCTAGATTATAAGGACGTAGTAGACGCGCGGGTCCGCCTCGTGTAGGAAATGGTTCTAGACTATATCCTTGCTATAGTTGACGTTATACTAGATAATGCTAAGCGTGTCGAGGCTAGTTATTAGTATCGATAATTATTTCCTCTATATCGTCCTATATCCTACTGCCCTATACGTCCTAGTCTACGCCTATCGGCTATGTACTAAAGGGGAGCCGGGCCTAGTTAGATTTCCTCGCCGTAGCTAGTAGAGTACGTAGACTCCCGTACGCCCTAGGTTACGTATCCTTTATATTATTCTTAGCCCTAGGGCGCTTATACCCGACCGCCGCTAGCTAGTTCCGGTATAGACTAGCCTTATAGTCGCCGTAGAATCTTAGGGCGACGGTTCTATTTATAATTGCCTTGTTTTTCGCTAGTTTCCGCTATAGGCATTCCGCGCTATACGATAGGTAGTACCCCGGACAGTTCGCGTACCGCCTCGTAGCTAATATATAGATAGATAGATATTTCATTAAGCTGTTATAGTGCCTTTTGGCCTATATAGCTATACTATCTTGCTTTCGTATATATAGAGGGGAAACCGTGTTAGTAAAAACCCCTCCTCCTTCCCGCCTGTCTTTTCCTCCTAGTTGTTATCTTAATTTTCCCTTATTAGGGGTACGCTAGTATTATAGGCCTGCCCTAATGACTACCCTATCTGCTACCCCCTAGCTTCCGCCTCTTATCTATCTACTCCTCCGTCTCGCTAGCGAGGCTAAACTACTAGAGGTATCCCTACTATAGTATCTACCGAGAGATTCGGCGAATGTTACCTTTGTCCCTAATAATTGACTTGTAGTCTCTCCTTCCCGCTCGGTGCCTCCAATTTCCCCTACCTCTCGCCCACTACGGGCATCGTAGTAGTATATGTTCTAGGTTTTGCGATAGGTAGCTACACTAGTAGGCTAGGCTATAGATGTCTAGTACGCGTCTTCTAAATAGGTAGGCCCTTAACCTAATATGTTCGGACCTGATTTGGATCGCTATGCTTGCCTCGGCCCTTGTTAGGTCCCTATATAGCTAGTAATTGTGTCTCTAGAAGGCTCGGAGCGCTATCGGGCCTATTATCTTAGGGGGCTTCTTTTTCTAGTCCTACTCCTATAGGTAGCTCGCTATCTATTCCGCTAGGCTTTAGGTCTTAGCCTTGCTCCCGCCGGCCTAGCGAGTCCTACGCTCCTCCTCTTTTTGTGCTAGCCATTCGGTGCTTGTCTATATAGCCGTAAAGGTAGTAAGGTCATCCTCTTTTTGGCTTGTCCTATGTCCGGCCCCTCTCCGGTAGTGGCTTTCTATCTTATTCTTTGCCTCCTAGATCGTAGTTTGTACTAGGTAACCTATCGTCCTTGCCGCGTATTAAATTCTTATTCCCCGGATGTACTGGCCGATTAGTAGTGTTCCTGTCTCTATTTCTACCGTGCTTATTAACGTTGTCTTATATACGCCTAGTACCCTACGTAGGTTGCCTACCTATGTCCTATTTAGGGGTTGCTCTATCCGTTTCGGGATCGGCTTGCCTACGCCTCCTATTCCCTAAATCTATGCCCCGTATAGCATAGCTAGTCTAACGATCGCCTTATACATTACTCTTGCCTTGTCGAATGTTGCTCTCTATATAGATACCGTAAGCCTTTTTATCGAGGCTTTATTAACTTACGCTCGACTCTAGGCTTTCTTAATCTATACATTCTAGCTTAGCTTCGGGTCGAGCTAGATCCCTAGTACTTGTAGCTCCGCTAATAGCTTAGTCTCGTAGCCTTAGATTCTTACTACCGCCTTTATATTATAGTATGTTCTCGCTTTACTAAAGTGTATAAGTTAGTACTTTTTAGGGGCGAACCGGGCACTATACTTCTTTGCCTACTCCTCGTATTTCTTATGCCTATCTTTAAGGAGGCGACAGTTCTCTTCTGTCGAGTCTGACTAGGCTAGGATGTTTATGTTGTCCACGAACCCCGATACTAAGGTTTACGGAGAGGTGAGTAGGGGGATTAGATTAGACATAAATATTAGAAACAGGATAGGGGAGAGAATAGATCCCTAAGGTATTCTAGTCTCTACCTTTACCGGGTCGGACGTGTACCTTCCTAGGACTAGGTATGTTATCCGTTCCTAGAGAAAGGAGTAGACGAACGTCGTTACCTACTAGGGGATACCTTTCTACTATAGGATATGTATTAGCCTTTAGTATAAGACGTTATCGAAGGCTCCTACGATGTCGAGGGATAGTAAGGACGCCGCTCGGTTCCTACCGTAGTACTAGAGGGTCTGAATTTGCTCCGTAATTAGCTCTATTACTATTAGTGTCGATCGCTAGCTTCTTCCCCCTATCTATGTTACTAGGAGTACGTGGTTGTCCTCGGCTAGCTACGTAAGTCTCTAGGCTACTATCTTTTCTAGGACCTTCCCTATCGTGTTTAGAAGTACGATTAGTCTATACGACTTAGGCTAAGTATAGTCCTCCTTCTATAGCTTACGTAGCACTACTGTCATAGACTCTCTATACGGCTTCGGGTGATACCCTAGCCGTAGGCACGCGGTAAACAGGTTTGCTAGGCTCGGCGCGATCTCTTCTCTATACTCTTTTAGTAGTATGTTTAGTATCCTGTCTAGGCCTAGGGCTTTCCGTCCTTTTAGCTTCCTTATAACTCCTGTTACTATATTAGAGCTAACCGCCTAATCTATGTCTAGGGGTTCCGGGTATATACTCGGGTTGATATCCGTAAGGTCTGCCTCTACTTACGTCGAAAAGAAATAGTCGGCTAATACTTTTGCCTTGCCCCGGGGCGTAGCCTAGGCAATCCCTTCGCGGTCTACGATTAGGGGGAAGTGAGGGGTTTGCTGCTCTTTAGGTAGTCGTGCCTATTTAGTAAGTCTCTATATCTATTCCGGGTTTTCTATAACGAGCCCGATCGTCGCTCTCTAGTCCTATAGCTTGTCGCGTCTTATCTATGCCTTCTTCTCTTATGTCGCGCGACATTATTGCTCCTACGTCTCTTAGGTATACTCCTTCGTCTACTGTCGCCTTACCCTTCTAGCCTCCCTTACCTTCGTAGAGCATTTAGGGGTCTAGAAGGCGTTCTACTACGTTAAGGGCCGGAGTAACGGCGTATATTGTTCCGCTACTTACTATATGACCGAGGTAATCTGTTCCGCTACTTGATCTAGCTAAGCTGTCGTCTCGAGTTCTCTATACTATAGTAGGTTCGCTATTAGGAAGCCTCTTATATCGTCCTAGCGTGCCTTCTTCTAGTTCCGGCGTGGTTCGCTTACTAGCTCCTCTATCGCCTTCACCCCTAGCGTCGTTTAGATAGGGATATAGTCTAAGGAGGCTTCTAGCGCGTAGTTCGGTCGGCATTAGACTAGTCTCTCTTTAAGTTCTCGTAATAGAAAGTATAGGTCGATTGTGCTTATACTTGAACGGGCCTTCTACGTCTCTATTCCCTTTAGTATTACTAAGGCCATTCCGTAGCGTACGGTTATATCTAGTAGCTTTTCCCCTAGAAACGCGTACGGGGGAGTGAATTCGAGTCCCTACCGTAGGTAGTAAAGGTTAAAGTCGCCGAGGAGTACTTACTTTATGTCTTGGCTTAGGGTCCGCTCTAGGTAGGCGAGGGTTCCTAGTTCCCTACTCGTCCGACCCCGCGGTAGCGGGTTATAAACGTTATAGATCTAGATAGGGCCTTATGTCGTGTCGATCTAGATTGATTTTATGTCTCCTAGGTTGCCCTACTACGGTAGTATAACCTTCTACGACTCAAGGTCTATAGTCTTGCTTACGTATATATATGTCCTCGGGATAACGCCTCGTTAGCCCGCGATTACGGTATAGTATCTCCGGTCATTACAAGTGGCTAGGAGTCCTTCGTAGGGGTTGACCTATAGTTCCTATACCGCGATAACGTGGTGCCGTAGCGGGTCTAGCTCTTATAGAAAGTGGCGCTAGACCTTGTCCCTACTTTTGTTTACGTTATACTATACGATAGTAATGTCGTCGTATAGTATTATTCGTTATCCGTAAGGTCTATTTCCGTGCTAACCTACTGTGTCTCCTAAGCCTATATCTCGCTATCCGGCTAGCCCTAGGGCCGCTAGGGCGCCCTAAAGATTCGTATTTAGCCTGGTTCGTTAGCGGCCCGGTTAAGGTGTCGAGGCCTACCGGGAGGTAGATACGTTTGCGGTTAGGTTCCCTTGTTCGTCTCTTCTACCCTCTTCCTTTTGCTCGGTTCGAAGCCCTTATATACGGTAGGTCCCTCCTACTACCGTTAGGGGTACCTAGCTAGTATAGAAATCCTTGCTTGTCTCGCTCGTTCTTATACTACTATTCTAGTTAGGTATTAGCTTAAATACGCTAGGTGCCTTCTGCCGTAGTATACGTACCTACTCTCCTTTTTTAGGCATTCCCTTCCCTAGTATAGGCCTACGTAGTAAGGACACCTTAGGGTCTTCTCCCCGTATTTTAGGGCTATATAACCGTACTATTAGTATTAGAAGTATTATAGTACCCTATAGCTACTCTAATAGATCTCCGTGTCTATTCTCTCGTAGTTCTAGAATAGCCTATTATCTAGTATCTAGTTAGCTTGTTCCGCTGTCTCTACCTAGATAATAAGCGATAAATACGTCTTCTCTTAGTCTACTATCTAATATAACTATACCGCCTTCGTTAGTCGTACTCCTAGAGAGGTGTTCTAGTTCTATACTTAGAGGTAGGGAAGGTCTTCGACCTTAAATGTCCTAGGGACCCCGTAGGCGATGACGGTATACTGTTAGTAGGAGACTCGTACCGACTTCGCGACTTTAGTAGTCCACTCCTTATAGGTCTCTAGCTTTCGTCTATTAGACTCTTATACGGTAAAGAGTCTCACTACGCCTATTGCCTCTACCCTCGCTCTAACTACCTCCTTTTGGCCGATTCTGTCGACAATCTCCTTACTTATTAGGGCTACGATTTCTTGTTTTTCCGCCGGATTAGTAATGTATAGGCGTACCGCCTTGCTTACCTTCGGAGGGGGTTAATTCTTACCTACTACTACTATTGCCTATATAGTTAGTCTCTAGGCTACTTTCTGTGTTACTTGTTAGATTGTTTTCGGGATTTGGTATAATAGCGCTTTTAGCGCTCCTAGTAGCTATGCTATAGTGTTCTTATATGTCCGGGCTAGGTGTTCGCTATCCCCTAGTAAGTCTTCCGCCTCCGTATATAGGGTCGTCCACGCTATATTGTTTGTCGTTAGCCTCTACTTTCTATATAGTAGGCCTTAGCTTGTGTCCTAGGTTTTTCCTTGGTCTGTTCCCCGGTTTGACTCTTAGTGTAGAGTGTTCGTAAGGCTATGGCTCTCGTTAGTTGCTATCCTTCGCTACTATTCGGGGTCGCGCTTCCTAATTAGGCAGTTGTCCTCCGCAACTCCGCAACTCTAGGGTCTGCCTTTAGGGGAACGGAACCTCAGTTTTAGGGTTCTTTGTACCACGATTACGCCGCCGCTAGCGTAGGCGGGTCGCTACTACTTGAGTGGATTGCTCGCCTTAATAAGGGCTGTCGAATAAATAGTCCTCGTCCGCTATAGGTACGCGGTAAAAAATCCGTTGTCCTACCGTAGCTAATATATAGTCCCTAGATATATAGTCTCCTATATAGTTCGAGTAGGCCTACTTATTTATATACGTATAGATTTGGTGTCTATACTATTAGTCTTTGAAGTATTAGAGGATACGAAAGGATAAGGAGTACTTTTCTACTATCTTAAGGCTATATTACTAGATCAGGCCTTATTCTATTAATAGATCCGCCGCTTTCGCGTCTTATAGCTATACTATTAGCGCCGAGGCCTTCTTGCCTTCTAGCTATTTCCTATAGAGCCAAGTCGCCTTCTAGATTAGAGAGTTAAGAGTGACCGGGTTGTCCTCTTAGAGAGTACGTAGGTAACCCTAGTTAGTAGGGTCGAACTCCTTAGGTATATCGTAGACTAGGATCGTATATTACTTTGTTAAGACCTTTCCTAATACCGTAACCTTAGATACCTACTATAGCTATACCTTTAGGTACCTCCTAGTAGTAGTAGAGCTAGTATAGATCTATAGAGTACCGTTAGACTATTAGTTCACTACGACTACCCCTAGTTAATTAATTCGTTAGGCGAACCCCTTATTCGATAGCTTCGTAACTTCGGCCTAGTCTTCCTTTACTATAATACGGATCGTAACTATATCGTACGTTAGGCGGGGGCCTAGTATCGATTCCGCGACCGATACCTAGCTATAGGGGTATTGATTCCGGGTAGCCTTATTAATCGTCTAAGACGTCGTTATTATTTCTTATTACCCTCGGTAATACGATAGTATAAGCGCCGTACGTAGCTAAGTAATTATTACCTATAGAGACCGGTATAGGAGCTAATCCTTAGTTTCTATACTTTTTACGTCCTCTATAAGTTACTACTAGTTTTTTAGGGGAGCTTCGCCTATAGAGCCGTAGGCGCCGGTAGTACCGTAGTCTAGGCTACTATTACCTAGGAGTTGCCTAATATAGCTAGGTACCTCCGCGGCGCGTAGAGCTAAAGAAATAGGGTAAAGAGAACTTTAAGCTATCTAAATTAAATAAGGTAGAACTCCCTTAATTCTAGGGGTAGTAGCCTACTTTATAGATCGTTAGAATAGCCTTAATAAGGGCTTTCGAATATATTGTGTTTAGCGATAGCGCCTCCTTTAAGGTCTAAAGACCTATTCGCTTATCTTCCGTATATCCGTAGATATATATAGGGAATCTAGAACGAGCGCTAGGAGAAAGACGAAAGGTACCTAAACGGGTAACTACTACGGCGACGAGCGTACCGATAAGAAGACGAGGTAGCGGCGAAGATAGGAACTATTAGCCGAGATAGAGTAATACTCTTCCGAGCCCTTACCCGCCTATAGGTAATAGTCGCGATACTACTCCGCTCGAAATATATTAGGCTTAAGGACTATCTATATTACCGAAAGGTACCGGGAGTAGATAGTAGCCTATATAAATATAGACGTGTTTAGACGCCGAAATACGTCGTACTATTCTACCTACGCTTTATAGAAGCCCGGTAGGTAATACGCCTCGAGACTAGGGCTATAGACTTCTAATATATAATAGGTATAGCGCGTAGGATATAAGTAGCGGTACGAATAGTAATACGGACCGGCCTACTATAGTAGTTCTAGATAGCGGGTAAGAGAGTAGTAAGAATAGGGGAGATAGCCTAGGAGAAAGAGCTCTAGGAAGCCTTCGAAGGCGCCCTACCTATAGATATAGTAGAACTCCGGTAGTACCGACGACTACGTAGGCGGGTAGACCGTAGCCTATAGCGACCCCGAGCGTAGGAGGAATAGCAATAGGAGTACTAATAGAGTATAGGAGCCCGGAAGGGTCGACTCGTCGTCTACTCGACGGCCAGCTCGTTTTCCGCTCGACGGTCGACCTATCGCCTACTTAATAGACGACCCGCCTCTACTAATAGTCGACCTATTATCTATTCGATAGTCGGCTAGCTACTAATACTCGTTCCTAGGTACCGGGTAGATTAGTACTCCGGGGCGGCTGACTACCTAGTGCTCACCGCTTCTAGTATAACAGATTGACTAATAAGTAATAGAGAGAACTTACTAATATCTAAAGAGGGTTTTTCCCCGTACGACGGATTTCCCCTCTCTCTTTCTTAATAGCCCCCGGCCTCGTAGATCTTTTAGGAGCTAGATAGTTATTATGAATATATTTATTAATTTATATAGGTTACTATAAGAAAGGAGAAATATTTAGGCTATAGATAATATATTATTTCTTCTATCTACTACTATAAGATATAGAGGGTATTTCCCTTAAAGGGTAGTACGCTAAGAGTGGTCCGAGCGTTTCACCCTCGGAGGGTGTCACGCCGGAGTAGTGTCACGCTAGTGACGTCACACGCTACCTCTCTACCATCTTCGCCATTAAAGTCGCGCAGCTGTCGACAGAGCATCCGAGAGGGGCCCGGGCGCGAACTCGGCGCCGGGAGCCGGGGGAGAATCGCGGTCAAGTCATTCCATCAGTAAGAGCCATCCACGCCATCGAGATATCAAACCTTGCGCTACATGTACCTTCTCTGCGCAAGACGGGAAGTACCTCCTAGACTGTAGGCCAACACCTTCATATCGCAATCTCTGCTTTCACTTGAAGCCTCTCGCATCGGTCACTACTTTGCACAACTCCACACAGCCCACTCCCCCTCGACTTTGCACCAGAGACACACGCCATCGGCAACCTTGGAAATTGCGGGCACGAAAGCCAGTTCAACAATATGTGTGGACTCAAGACCCAAGATGAGTGCACATGGAAGCTGACATACATAGGGCTGTCAACAACGAAGGTCGAGGACGACTAGCAGGCAAGAATGCTATCATTACCGGCGCAGCAGGGTAAGTTATTCAACAAGAACATCCCACCGTCAACATCAGCTTCGATGGCATCGACATCAAACCGTCTCGAGTGGCTGGCCACGAGCGCCTGGGAATCGTGACTCTCATCATATGTGCTCACGTGATGTTAGGCCTGCCATGAAGAGCTTCGCTAACTTGAACGCAGAGGCATTGGTCTGGAAACGACCATCCTTTTCCTGTGCGAGGGTGCTAATGTCATGATGACTGACATCTCGGAGCCTGCACTGGAAAAGGCCATTGCAAAGGCTAAGGAACTTGTACCCAACGCAACTGGCAAAATCGCCACCTCCAAGGTTGATGTATCCAAGGAGGCCGATGTCAAAGCTGTGGTCGAGAAGCTGGACCCTTGGGGCGGCTTGGACATCATCTTCAACAATGCCGGTATCATGCACGCTGATGACGCAGGTATGTGTATAGCGAGTGTCAAGTTGATTCTCTCGGGTAAGCTAACACCCTTCGCAGACGCAGTTGACACATCGGAGAAGATCTGGGACTTCACTATGGACATCAACGTCAAGGGTGTGTGGTTTGGCAGCAAGCACGCTGTTCTCGCATTCCGCAAGAACAAGAAGACCAAGGGCAGTGTCATCAACACTGCCTCCATCGTCGCGCTAGTTGGCTCTGCCACTCCACAATTGGCATACACGGCATCCAAGGGTGCTGTTCTAGCCATGACCCGCGAGCTGGCCATTGTTCACGCTCGCGAGGGCTTCCGATTCAACGCACTCTGCCCGGCTCCCCTCAACACACCACTGCTTCAAGACTGGCTGGGCGATGATCAGGCCAAGCGCCACCGCCGTGAAGTGCACTTCCCCAGTGGACGCTTCGGAGAGGCCATCGAGCAAGCACAGGCTGTCTTGTTTCTGGCTAGCGACGAGAGCAGCTTCGTCAACGGCACGGACTTTGTTGTCGATGGAGGCATGACCAAGGCTTATGTCACACCTGAAGGACCTGCTACCCAGCCACCCAAGAACTTGGCCCGGTAAAGGTAGATGCCACGCAGAGCAGAGACTGTAGCGGCGGTTGTGTAGACCCAGCAGACTCTGTGGTCACAGGATCGCCGCTCATCTGTAACGATTCAGCTGATGGGTATAACGATGAATAGATAAGATTAGACCATGATGCTCAAGCTTTCGGGACATTGTGTTTGCGTGTCATAACGCTGTCTGATCAAGGTCGTGCTTTCCGCTCACCCAACAGCCAGGTTTCAACAATGCTCGTGGCATAGGGATTGAACAACATGGCACCAATAGATGCCACTTGCCACCTTCATGCCGGAAGTCAACGTTGCAACCAAGAATTGATACTCGGCGACCTCCACTGTGTGCCTAGTCACTGGAGACAGGGCTTGTGCCACGGACTCTTTTCAACCAAACGAGGCCGAGATTCGATATAGCAGTGCTAACATATACTACACAGCATGGCGTACAGACTTCCTCCGATCTCCCAAGGTCTCGGGTCCGCATTGAAGAGTACGACACCTTGCTCAACCTCGTCGTTGGGATCATCTGGAAGCGTCTATTTCTTAGCGTCATCCTTCATGCCCTGCTGAATCCAAGCCTTGCTCGCTGCTGCATGCTTTTCCATCGCGTCTTTGTCAGCTAGCAGCTCCTTCATCCTGTATGGATCGGGAACGTTGGCTCCTGTGCATGAGATCAGAGTCTGCAGATTCGCAGTGCACGCTCAATTGTTAGCTTACCCTTCTGCAATGCCGGTCTCGACCAAAGCCGTTCCTCCCAAGCCTTGAGATTTGGGAACTCCTCGATGTTGATGCCTGCCCAACCTGCGGCACTAACCCAGCCCCTACAGTAAGAAGGGTGTTAGCCATGCTCAAGACCCACGTGACAGTGTCTTCGACGATGGAGGACCGCGTGGATATGCGCTGCACGATGCACTCCATGTACACCATAGTTTCAGACACTGCTCGACGTCTGGTACCCTTCAGAAACGTACCAGTGGGCAATGTCGGCAATCGTTAGCTTGTTATCAACGAGATACTCATAGTTGTTGTCCTTTAGATGCGTGTCCAGAACGCCATATAATCGTCGAGTCTCGTTCTGGTACCTGTTGACGCCATACTCTATGTGTTCTGGAGCGTACTGCGAGCAATATCAGCAAAAGAGGCCACGACGGCGAGGAGCGACGGACACGGGTAAAATGGTTGGCTTGCCCCTGCATCGGACCAACACCGCTGTTCATAAAAAAGATCCAGCTAGTCATCTGTAACAGATTAGCCCAGTCCATGATACCATGACAGCAATATATACCTCTACGTGCTCTCGTGTTCCTGCCGGAAAGCTGATTTTGTGGTCCTTGTCATATCTTTCGACAAGGTACTGCACTGCGTATTTGCCATGAAATCAGTCCCTCCATATCCAGGCTCAAGAGGTGGTGACAACACGTACTGATACTTCCGCTTTCGAAAACTCTAATGGGCTTTCCGTCAGTGAAGGTGTCAGTCAAAGCTGGAATGCGTCCATTGGGATTGACTGTGCGAATTCATCAGTCTTTCAAGCGTCTCACAACACTCGCATGCCCAGCTCACTGTCCAGGAACCACTGCTCTTTCTGGGTGTTCTTCGAGATGTCAATCTTGGTGAACTCGTAAGGCAAGCTGTGTCGTGGTTCAGTCAGAGCGTGCAATGGAAGTGGCTCAAGCAACTGATTACCCTAGCTCCTCGAGTGTGATGGAGATCTTGATGCCATTGGGCGTCTGAGTTGTGTAAAGATGAATGTTAGACATGTTGAGCTGCTGGTGTGTGTCGGCGGCGGTGATACGGATGTCAATGGGGGATGGAGATACTGAATAGCCTCAAGAGCTTTCTCCCATTTATGTGTTCAGAGCATTTGAAATCACAGCAGACGTCAGAAGTTGCCCCACCTGGTCAATCGGTTCTCGGGGAGAGGTCGATCTGTGCGATGTCCTTAACGGCACTGATGGGGCTCCCTACCTATACGGCCATGTCGGCGATACTGTTGCAACTATATGTCGCAAAGGAGTGTGGCTGATGATGGGGAGAGAAGGTGACGAAGCTATCTCGTGACCAGACGCAACCTCAGGCACCGCCGCCAAGGCGGCTCTCTGCGAAGCGTCTGGTGACAACCCGCGCCTAATTGCGGAAAGCTACATCATCAACACCCTCACCAAGCAATTGGGGATTCGAATAGCAATCCAACACACGTGATATGCGAGAATCGAAGAAATACGTGTTACAGATGTTCGCACTACGGATTCAATAAACCAAAAATCATGTCAATCGAGTGAATATTGCGATCTGAACAATCAAAAAACTGCATTGCGATTCTGTCACTATCCGTGCAACCTAGCCTACCCCTATGCGCCGACAGGAAACACAGCGATTGCAGAACGTCGCAGGCTCGTCGTTAATCAATGCGATAGCGCTGATGAAGCTCCATGTTGTTGTGTTGTCGTAGGTGGCCGCGTTGTATTGAAATCGATCGTCCAAGAAGCCCGCTTCTCGCGAGCTGTTCACGTGCTTGTGAAGCGCCGTTCACATGCAAACGGGCTAGCAAACACCTGCGGAGTGCGGACGTTGCTTATTCTTTCTGCCACCTTGCACTCTTGTTCTCCAACTTCACCACTATCGACTCACAGCACATCTATCTTCTTTGTTGTCGCGCCCTCCCATCACCACACCCACATCGCCGCATCGCCGCATCGCCGCATTCTCGCATCCTCGCCTCGCCGCCGAGCGCGGACTCGCATCACAATGACCGGCCGAACTGAAAAGGCCCTTCTTCCAGGCCACGGAAAGTCACACAAACAACTGCGTGAGGCGAAGAAGGCGGAGCGAGCAGCCGCAGGAGGCAAGCCTGGCAGAAAGCCGAAGGCTAAGAGAGGTTATCAAGCGAACCAACAACTAGAAGATCCAGTTGCACCAGCCTCGTTGCCGACTCGACAAGCACTCACACGTGTGCGGCCTCGCTTCTCGATACCAGACGTGCCATTGCCAGTGCTGCGTGCAGACTACGAGCAGCACTTCCGCACTCGTAGCGAGCTGATCCTTATCGAAGATCCAGAGTACACACTCGAACACATCTAGCAACTCGTCCACGATGCGAGCAAGACACCAGAAGCCTAGCCATTGTGGCACGACATCATCAAGAATGGCTTGAAGTGGTGCTTGCGCCAGTTGCATAGACAGGACACCACAAAGGTTAGTAGCTATCCATGATGCTATCGGCCGGCGGTGATAGCTAACATTCTCGCAGGAGCCCAAGCAGATCCAGATCGACTCGTTGATGGGCTTGATCTTCGGCCTTAGCGACACCTTGCTTGCTGTCCGTACTGGCGAAGGCAAGAGTCTCATCTACCAGGGGTTTGTGATGCTCACCGGCCTGATTGGCATCCAGGTCACACTACTCAACCGCCTCGGTGTCGAGCAGGCAAGCGACTCTGCCCGCATGAACGCGAATAACAACTTAGTCAACGTGCTGATCATTAACGAGGACACAAAGAAGCTGAACCCGAAGTCGGCAGATCAGATTCGCCAAGCAATGATCCAGCATATTATCGCTGGCCCTGAGCAACTCTGCAGCCCAGCTTTCCTTGCCTTGCTTCGAGAGATTAGCAACCGTGTTGGGGCAATCATTATTGATGAGGTACACACTGTCGAGCAATAGGTAGGCTTCCGTCCGGAGTTTGCACAGCTTGCGAAGATCCGTAATGTGCTGCCGCCTTATGTGGTGTTCTATGGCTCGACTGCCGCATTGCCGCGACTTACAGAGGACTGGCTGTTCGAACACCTTGGCTTGCGTCCACGCGGGCTCGACCCGTATAAGACGAAGGTTATTCGTGGCAGCTGTGACAGACCCACCATCAGCTACCTCATCAAGCGCATCCCACGCGATCACCTAGGCGACTACGACTTCCTGTACTTCGAATGTGCTGAGGCAGCCGAGGTGAATGAAGAGACCGGCATGATGGAAGCTACACCCCACAAGATCCCAAAGACACTCAACTTCGTCGATAGGCACAAAGCAATCCAGAACGGTGTTGGCATTATGCGGAAGTGGTTCGTCGATTTGACCAAGGACTAGACCGATGTGAAGAAGAAGTACACCTAGGATAACACCGGTGTTAATGTGAAGAAGGTCGTATCCTTCTATACTGCTCATGTGGCCAAGCATGATCAAGACCGGTTGTATGGCGAGTTCGAGAAGGTTGGCCCACCTCCAGATGGCTCGCTGATCCGCATTCTATGGGTGACAACCATCATGAGCACCGGCATCAACATCGGCGATATTAAGCGTTGCACACAGTCCCGGCCACCCATCACTCGCAACCTGTCCGATCTAAGCCAGCGCCTTGGCCGTGCGGTCCGCGCTCTTATGGAACAGGGTCAGGGCATCACCTTTCTGCCGTACTACTACTTCAATGACGAGAAGGATGAGCCGCTTCCTCCTGGTGTCGCTCCTGGTGTCGCTCCTGGTGTCGCTTCAGGTGTCGCTCCGCTTGCAGCAACCGCAGGTCCATCATCCTCGGACTCTGGGCGTCGCAACCCGTCTCGGACTCGCATGTTGCCCAGCAGGCTTCGACATTCCCAAACACCTAGTGAAGAGGCTGGAGTTGCTGAGGATGAAGACGGTGACGACTTCACAGATGCTGGTTCCGTGGTTGACGAAGTTGCCGATAAAGCATTCGGTACCCGCAAGAAGAAGCCCAAGCAGCTCGGTGCCAATGGCTTGGAAGTCTGGAACAAGAATGAGCTACAGGCTCGCGAGAAGATTCCACCAATATGGCTTGACCTCGTCAACAGCGGCTGCCCTCGCAAGGTCATGAATGAATATCTGCAGGAGCACAAGCGAATGTATCATCAGGACCCGCCACCAGAGGGCCAGTGTTGCAACCAGGAGTTTCCGGACATTGATGTGTATCCAGAGAAGGAAGTGGATAGCACAAGCGGTATTATATTGCCGCCGCCACACATGCGTCGCATAAACGCGCCAACTGCCTCGCCCAATGTTGGAACCCGCTAGTATTGCGCCGTGCCTCTACTCGAGAAGTGGCTGTCAGAACATGCTGCATCTAAGCTTCCTGGATACGATGATCCCTTTGGCAACATGTTCTTCGACATCCCAGCACAGACCTTTATGGAACAGAGCCTGATCTGGGATCTGGCTAATGTCTTCACTCGGGCAGCCAAGGCAAGCAAGTGGTCGCCATTGACCGAGGCCGCAATAGATGCGAAGGCCAAGGAGTTTGCGGAGTGGCGAAAGCTGAACCAGGCCAAATTCGACGCCGTCGGCCTGAGCATACAGGATCTGATGACTGCCTTGGATAGCATGGCGCCGCAGGTGTATGCCGACTGGGAGGCATACAAGGAGCGTGTGGCTGCTGAGAAGGACGCTCGCAAGAAGGCTGATGCACTTGCTGTCGCTGGTACGCTTGGGGGTGACACAGGTGTAGGCACTGCACAGGCTAGCGCCACATCTGACACCGAAGCCTCTCGTCGTAAGCGCATAATAGATGCTATCGCCAGATCCCGTCTGACAGAAGCTGGTCGTCTGTCGCAACAAGAGAAGCAGTCGTAGTCGTAGTCGCAACCAAAGACTCCGAAGACACTAGCAGTAGGTTCATCGAAGCAGAAGACCCCGGCGACTGGCTCGTCCAAGACTGGCGGCCCACCCCAGGAGCTCGTCAACTATGTTGGCAACTTCGACGATGAGCCATCTTCTAGAGACCAGGCCAAGCTGTGGTGTCGCTTCCTTAACCTTCTACTATACAACGTCGGTCTCGCTGTGTATCGCGCTCGCTTGAAGGAGTACTACGCACCGACTGGCAAGACGGGTGTTTCCTTCCCAACCCAAGAAGACATAAATCGCAGCTTTGCCAACATCGATGACACAGACACCGAGGATGAGTTTGGCGGTGAGATCGACCTAGACGTAATAGACATCGAGCGACCACAGTCCCCGTTGTCTCGTCGTCGTGAGTAGAACGAATCACCACCACCGGATGAGCCACTCTCGAAGCGGCCAGAAGCAGCCACAACCGCCGTACTATCCTCAGACTATGGCTCCATCTTGCCCCAGCGACAGCCGATCTGGCGCTGTCTAATGCCCATCGCGAGAGTCGTACGCGTGGCAGGCAGCCGAATGAGCAGTACAGGGAGTTTATGTCCAGTAGTCGTGGCGCCAGTCGTGCGGGCAGTTGAAGCCGGCAGTAGATGTGATAGATTGCGATGCGATACGATGCGACGACTAGTGAGGGATGGATGGATGATAAGTACTTGAGGTTGTTGCTGTCCGTAGAACAGAAGTTGGGAATGGGAAGGATCGAATTGCGGGTACAGCCGTCTGCGTAGAATGTAGAATAGCTCACCAAACTTCGTGCGTACTGCTTAGAATGTGTTTCGTCATCCCATGTTGTCTTTCCTTTCGAGTCCACTTTCGAATCCTCAACCACCTTCTTGACCATTGTTATATGCCCAAATACTTTTTGTGCGCTATGATGCTTTTTGTGCGCTATCATATCTGATAGCGCACAAAAAGTCTATGGGATCCATGTCTACCCAATGATCGTAGCGAACGCTGCAGCAACTTCGCGACACGCCGAAAGCGATGCGACACAACATAACACGCACGATCACGATTAAGACGCGAGAGGACGACTGAGACGCGAGAGAGGACAACGATATGCTCGAAAGCTGCTTAAGAGCTGGATATCATAATACCTATGCCTCGCAAGGCTTGCGAAGCCAGCGGCAACGCCCACACTTCCCTCTACCCTGCTTGCCCTCCCATTGCCATGCTGCAATGCGAGTATATTTACGGCACGGATGCCCACCTCGCAAGTCACCACGGCAGCGGCGACATGGTGAGGTCATGACCTCAGCCTCCTTAGCAACCTCCTCAATACGACCCACGTGTGAGTACCGGCGCTTCTCAGCTTCGCGAAGCCTATCAAATTCTTGCTGTGTCAAGACACGGTAGTATCGTCCAGAGACGACAGGACGATAGTATGCAGCACGAGTGCCGCGAGGCCGACCTATGCGAGCTGGAATTGGAGCTGCCGTAGCAGCAGCAGCATCGTCCTCATCCTCCTCCTCATCCTCCTCCTCCTCCTCCTCATCCTCGTCTTCATCGTCGCTACTAGCGACCGACTCTAGCACATCGTAGATGTTGCCTCGTGAGGCCGGCGCAACAGCAGACCTTAGTGCCTGGCTAGGGCGAGGGAGACGGCCAATGCGAGGCAGGCGGCCAGCGCTCTGCTGTGGTGGTGGTGATGGTGATGCGCTACTACATGTCAGTCGAAGGACACCAACTTCAATCACTACGGAATATACGGAGCGACAGGATCATATTGTGTCGGTCTAGCCGACGAAGCAACAGCGGCACCGCGCAAAACTTCTTCTGCTGTCTTGCCTACCTAGGGCGAGGCAGTGGCGGCGGTGGTGGTGCTTCAATTTATCAGTCTTGATCGTATTACACATTTGCGATCGCGCTTACGAGGTGACATCTGCGATGTCTAGCATCTCGTCGACCCAAGGGTCACGCTCCTCGGACATGGTGGTGGTCGTTGTTAGTGATGATGGTGGTGCGGGCTTGCGAGCGAGAGCGGAAAAGAGACAACGGCGGCGGCGGCGAAGACAGTGTGATGTGGTGGTGGTGGTGACGGCGGCGGCGGTTGTTCTTGAAGAAGGAAGGAAGCAGAGCGCGAAGAGTTGAAGTTTTGATCTCGCTGCTGCTATTGTCGACACGCAGCTATTGTTGGATTCACCTCACATGTGCTTCCCACATGCTTTTTGTGCGCTATCTATTGTTATAGCGCACAAAAACTCTCATAGCGTACAAAAACTCACGCCACTCCACTACGCAACAACTCTTTCGACCGAGAGCTTAGATCCTAGCGCTTCTGGCTATACAAGGATTGCCTTAGCAACCTCATTACTACTCAATACGACCTCGAACCACCCCTATGCCCAACCACGCTCGCTGGTCAACAGCCCAGCCGTATCTTCACCTGAATTGGTCAAGTCAATAGGCTCTGCATCGAGCAGTGTCAGGATGCCAGTCCCATCACGAAGGCGCTCACCATATGTCTCGTCCTCCTCAGCCGCATCTGTAAGAGCACCACGATCGACTGCACGCACACGCTCATGCGCATCAGCGCCATCGATCTCGTCCTCACCAAGCACAGCGTCCTCCAGACTTGAAGTTGCTTCGCCATTGTGAAGGGCCTCGTTCTTGCTGTTCAGCGCATCCACCTGGGCTCGCAGCATGCCCGCACCAGTCTAGATGATATTGCGAGAGTACGCACCAGGGTGGCCAGCTTGGAACTTCACCAGTCCGGTAGTGACGAGGTTGTGGGCACGCAACCAAACATCCTGGCTTGAGTCCTTCGTGGTGTGCGATGTGCTGTTCTCAACACCAAGGTCACGGCGGAGCATCTTCTTCAACACCCGGCTAGCTTCGCGATTGCCACCTTGCTTACGCAGAGCGGTAGCCACATCACTGTTGCTGCCGAAGTGTTAGAAGTTCTCGCCGTACTCGCCATTGTGAAGCTCAAGCTGCTCATCCGTAGCGAGCCACTTGCCCTCCTTGCCCGATAAGTTGATGAGGCTGCTGACCAGAACCGCCTGGCGCAGGTCTGCATGTGTGGCGGCGGACTCGTCGTCATTTAACAGCCAGCGAAGGTAATACATCTCACGACCGTAGTTGAGCTGGTTCGCACTAAGGAAGGTCGGGATGATATAGTCTAGGATGCGCTTGAGATGACTAACATCGCCGTGACGGATTGCCTACTGGATGGTCAAGACATGCTCGATCTCCTTGAGGAAGCGACACATGGTTGTGAAGGATGGATCGGCGGCAGCATCGTCCTCGCCTTCGCCGCCACGCCAGGCCGCTGCGGTAAAAGCCTTCTCATGTTCACCTTCTAGCAGCTTAATGAATTGCTTCGGCTTCAGCTTCTTCAGCATGCGCTTCATAGTATTACGAGACGGCTCATCGCCGCGAACGTCGCGCTTCCAGTCCAGATAGCCATGATCAATCATAGCCTACTCGAAGACACCCACGACCCTCGAACGAAAGCTACGCTTGGCAAGCTGGAAGATCTTGAAGAACTTTGGGTTGTCATTGGTGATGCCGGTCAAGCCCCAGAAGCCGATGTCTGCGGTCAAGGAATGCTCAAGCTTCTCGCCCTGGTCTTTGTCCTTGCCTTTGCCGCCCTTCGCGTTAGTCTTCCAGTGGGTGCGTAGAACTGTCTAAAGACTGTTCATCTGGATATAGAACCAAGCTGGAGAAGGCAGCAGCCAGTCACGTCGGTCGAATGCGCGCTCTGATTCGACACCCTCGCCCTGGATGGATCGCATACGCTCAACAGTCATTTGGTTACCTGAAGGAAAGAAAGAGTTAGTTCGACTCATCTGAGGATGCAAGCAGCAAGCAGCAACGACATACCGATGCATAGGTACAGTCGAGTCTCAAAGTCCTTGTCCTCGTTCAAGCCCTGGAAGTCGGCGTAGATCTCCTTCTGCACCTCACGCGAGCCCTCAACAGGACACCTCATCCTTTATGGATGTTCGGATCGAGTACACCTCTGTGCGCTGTGTCTTGAGCTTGTGGATGACGGGCATAGTAGGCTTAGGGTCCGCATCCGCAAGGTGCTTCTTCTTGTACATGGACTGGATCTCAGGGTAGAAGACGTAATCGATGGCCTCGAATATCCAGTACATCGACACTGCCTTGCGATGTGGGTCCTGTGCGAGCGACTTTGGAACCAGGTCAAGCGGCATCTTCTTGCTGTAGTCGATCATGTCCTTGGTCAAGCCGCCAGCTGGCATCTCATCACTCTTCGCGATGAGTGAAGTGGTTATGTTGAGGGACTTGTCCTGGTCACCGACAATCTGGAAGAGTTAGCGCACTGCCTGCCGCATAACACGACACGATGCATCTCGCGGGGCTTACCTGCTCATTGACACGCTGCATGCGGTTCAAGTTGTCATAGGCGACCCAGCTCTGGAGATCGACAGCGAGCTCCTTCACCTTCAGTTCCTGAGCAGCCGCATTCTTGTCCATCACGCGCTAGATAGTGCGATAGGAGCTGACGATGCCAAGGTTGTTCAGAACCTCCATCACATGTCGCTTGACACCGCTAACAACTATGAACACACCCAAGGCCTTTGGAAACCAAGAGGCCTTCACAGCTGCAATTGACCGAACCACGATGACCGTGAGCATAATAACACGCTTCGGGATCATCTGACGCGTGTCCTCGAACTGGGTCTAGTACTCTGTCTGGTTGCTGCGCTGGTTTGGAAGGATGATGGTGAGCATCGCGTACCTAGAAGATGTCAGCATCGTCAGAATCAATATTCGCGAAGGAGATGACGGCGATATGCACCGACTCACTATGTTGGCGCCTTGTTCTTGATGACCTCGAGGATATCCCAGAGGCTCTTCTCGTCTAGACTCTGAGCAGGGTCGTATCTGTCGAAGAACGGCTAGCCGACAAGGCTCTTCAGCTCCTTGCGGATAACTCGGACGCTTGTTAGGTGTTCATCTAGCAGGATGTTGCGGATCATGTCGATGCGGTTGCGACGATTGCGGCCTGGTTCTACTAACCACAACTCGACTAAACCCCGTACACCAACACGCTGCGACTGTAGAGCCTAGATACACCTCTTCAGCTTAGCCTTCTGAAGTCTGAGCTTGTGGGCTAGATCTGTGGCGTTAGCGATGGCAGGGTCCTCATCAGGCTCGGCTTCCTCTTCAGCTGCATCAAGTGTTGGCTGTCCTTGCTCTTCTTCGAGTTCCTCATCGTCGCTGAGGTCTTCATCTGGCTGGTCCTCCCACGCATCCTTATCTCGCGGATCGACAGTAGGCAACTCGGCTTCCTCGTCATTATGGATGCTAAGCTCGGACATCAGCCTATTGGGGATGCCCGGTGGTGCTTCGAGCGACCCAGTGCCGCCTATCGTAGTGTCTCCTTCTATATCGAGATCATCGTCCTCCTCTTCATCTTCGCTGTCATCGGCGACTGGTGGATTGATGACTAGGGGATCGGAGGGCGGAACGCTCGACAAGCTCGAGCTTGAGTCTGATCTGGCACTCATAGTGGCGGTGAGTCCGACTGCGACTGTCAATGCGAAGGTGCTGTGTTGGTGTGGCGAGGTTGGCTCGATGCGGGATTAGATGCGATGCGATACGGTCTGGGTCGGTTTCTGATAGAGGGTTGGAAGAAGACAGAAGGGATGGGCTTTTAAGATACCTGAGGGGAAGGTTGGTGAATGCTCGGACCACTTCCAATATGAGTTGTGCGGTGTTAGGTGTCACAAGCCTGCGCGAGCAGCGGCTGTTGCTGTTCACCTGCAACCAGCCGGCTTAGCTTGGTAGCTGTTTGCCCTCGTGGTTCGCCACGCCTCAGCAACACCCGTATATGTAATATATATCATACAGCTGCTTATCGCATCTACAGTCTCAAGCAGCTCCAAGTGTCAAAACGCGTAAATTCGCGGTGTCGTGTTTCTTCGTAGACGCGTTCTGTAGCAATCTGCAAAGCTGCGCGGTCTGGCATCAGACCCTTGTGGATTGAAGAGTGGTAGGTGTGATGTGATTGGCCGAGATTATGTCACGTGAATATTATTGCCCGAGGCTACATCACTCACACCCGCCACTCAATCTCATTTCACAGGGTCTGAATGGAGATAGGTGACGAAGGGACGGTGAACTGCGGACGAGCAGGCCATGTCTGGTCTTTCCCGGCGCACGTGCGACCGCGTCTGCCAGAATCGCGTCTCGACGCCTGAAGCTTATCGCACGCGTCTCAGATTCGAGAGCTCCAGAGATCGCGACTTCCTTCTCATCAACTTCAGCGTCAACGCGGCAGCACAGCACAACACACCGCGCGATCGACCGGCACAATACACACGCAATGGCATCAGAAGACGACCAGACACAGACGGGATACGAGGATGGTCTGGCGGGCGGTCCAGGAGCACCGACGCCCCTGTCTGGCCTCGAGGTATACACCAACGGGCGAGTGGCAAACACTGCAGTCTACTGATGCTGACACTGTACAGGGCATCTCAGGCCTTACAAAGCGAGACATCCAGCTATTCGTCGATGCTGGCTACAACACAGTCGAGAGCGTCGCATACACGTATATTCCTCGACGTCAAATCTAGCAAGTCGGCCACTAACTCGCCAACAGACCGAAGAAGGTGCTCGAGACGATCAAGGGTGTGTCAGAGCAGAAGGCCACCAAAATTCTCACCGAAGCATCGAAGCTTGTGCCTATGGGCTTCACGACCGCCACCGAAATGCACCAACGACGATCAGAGCTCATCTCCATTACGACCGGCTCGAAGCAGCTCGACACCCTCCTGGCAGGCGGAATCGAAACCGGCAGCATAACAGAGCTCTTTGGAGAGTTCAGGACGGGAAAGAGTCAGATTTGTCATACCCTCGCCGTGACATGCCAGCTGCCATTCGACATGGGCGGTGGCGAGGGAAAGTGTCTGTACATCGACACGGAGGGTACCTTTCGGCCTGTGCGATTGCTGTCTGTGGCTGATCGCTTTGGCTTGTCTGGCGAGGAGGTACTGGACAATGTGGCCTACGCACGCGCATACAACTCGGATCATCAGCTGCAGCTGCTGAATCAAGCCGCGCAGATGATGACCGAGACCCGCTTCTCGCTCCTCATCGTGGACAGTGCCACATCCCTATATCGAACGGACTTCATGGGTCGTGGTGAGCTATCGAATCGCCAGACACATCTTGCCAAGTTCATGCGTATCCTGCAACGACTTGCAGATGAGTTCGGTATCGCTGTTGTGATTACCAACCAGGTAGTGGCACAAGTAGACGGAGGTCCATCAGCTATGTTCAATCCAGATCCGAAGAAGCCAATTGGAGGCAACATCATCGCCCATGCTTCAACAACTCGCCTGTCGCTCAAGAAAGGCCGAGGCGAGACGCGTGTCTGCAAGATCTACGATTCACCTTGCCTGCCAGAATCGGACTGCCTGTTCGCAATCACGGAGGCTGGCATCAACGATCCAGCACCAAAGGACCTTGAGAAGGACTGAGCGGCCAGCCCAGGTGGCACAAGGATATCACTTATGACGGCATGGAAGGTACAAATTGGTTTGGCAGCATGGCTCGGCGTTTGGCGGTATGCTTGGCAAACTGATCGGGAGTGCGAATGATGGACGGCCGTGAGCACAGTGTACAAAATAATATCCGAGATACCCAGCGGACTTTTTGCTATCACTGCTTAACACGACCATCCCGCCATACCCACATTCTCAAAGCGCCTCGGCAGTCCCTTACGCCTTGACTACGTCATGAGGCGCGAGGATGCATACACATACATTGCATATCGCCTTCAGAGCTGCTATACTTTGTACCAACCGACCACGCGATCACCGACGCAAATATGTCCGACTCAACGAACACCAACCAGCCAAGCCTCGTGAGCGGCCACGCACAATACATTAAATCGCAAGCAGAGGTATATCGAACAGCAACATCTCGAAAGTTAACGACCATGCACTAACGTGTTTTAAAGGCTGCTGTTGGAAGCGTCACTGGATCAGCCGATTGGAAAGCCTCAGCCGAGCAAGACAAGCAACAAGCAGTTGATGCGATGAAAGCAGCCTCAGCGAATCGCGACCATCAACAGGAGGGATTTGGGAAGGTAGAGGAGATTGCCGGAAAGGCAGTAGGGTGTGAGGGCATGGAGACGGAGGGTGCTGCGACGAAGAAGCCCGGACAGTAGTCGGAAAGATGAGAGTAATGCAATATATTGAAGTGACAAGAACACAGCGTGGCAACTGCGAAACGACAGTGTCGCCATCCGTTTCCGCTAGACCAACAACGACAGCGTTTCTTGCTAACGCCAACGCGACGATGTGCCAGGAGTAGGCGTGGCGCACGAGAATGTCTTAACCATCATCATCGTCCTCGTAGTCTTGGAAACACAGATCCCACGGCCGCAATGGTATGAGCGACTAAGTGGCATAGGCTGTCTGCTATTTCTTCCGAGCCCTGAGGAATCAGCCCAGCGTGAGCTTGAACCACGCGGGCATGCTCAGGCTTCTTCTTCGCCGGGCAAGAAGATCATCTCCTGTCACCAGCGATGATCTGGTCACACTGTATGGACTAGTGTTGCGTGGAGGCTGTAGACGGAAATGCTGGCCTGAATGTGTCCAGGTGACTGTGTCTGCTGGACTCATCCTGGAAGTCCGTAGTGGCGAGTCTCATACTGCACTCTCATCGGAACCACCAATTGACAGATCCAGTCATGCCTCCACCGACGCCTTTGATGCTATGCCACCATCCTTTCGGTATGAACAGGCCGTCTCCACTCGAGAGCTCTGCTTCCCAGCACAAGGGGCCGCTCGAGTCATTCTGCTCCCACACTTCTCGTTCCAGAGCCTTCTTCTCGGCACCCTGCATCATCTCTTCTCCCCGCATAGACGCACTCGCAGTACCGCCCACATTCTCTTGCACTTTGGCAAATATAGCAAGGCCATCGCTCGGCTTATATAGCCTGACGATTTTGGTTCCCGCAAGTTGGACGAATAGGTTGGGATTAGGGTCTCGATGCAGTGGTGTGTATGTTGGTGCTTGTCCCAGCCAGATCGAAGAGTCGTACAAGTCACCCTTCCCTGCGAGACATACTAGGTCCGGCGTCGGTACATCGTTTACTAGGCTGCGTGGCAAGTCCATCAGAGGGGCCTGGGCCAAATAGATTCGAGCAGTCGGCGTGGTCATGGTAGAGGCACTGAAGAAGTCGTTAGAAGGGACTGTGCGCTTGATAGCTCCTGCGCCTGGCACGTAAGAACTGAAGTAGCGATTGCGCGGCGCCCTGTACTGCGAGGCGAAGGCGATGACGCACTCTAGGAAGAAGCTCAGAGACTGCTCAATGCGAGAGAAGCTGTCGTAGTTGCTGATCTCCAGGGGGACTATCGTAGCGCCGAACTTGGCGAGGTAGGACGCGTTGAGGGCGATGCTCTCGTTGTCGGCCGACTTCAGGAACCATTTGTGTATGGCCGGCATGGCTGCGAAATGCTTGCTGGGCAGCACCGCGGGCACTGCTGGCTGGAAGGCATCGCGCCGAAACGTCTCGACCGAGCCGTTGGATAGAACGCGCACCTTTCGTGTACCTGTGGTCGCTGAGTAGGCTCTACATGTTGTGTGTGACAGTGACGCTGGCAGTCTGCTGCCGCGGAGCATCAGCGTCGTGCCGCGAGGTTGTGGCGTTACCGGATGTCGATGTCGGAGTGAGAAGAGCGGAGATGAAGGCGAAGGTGAAGGCGGAGGTGTTGGCGTCTGGATGCTCGCTTCCTTGTTCCTCAGACCTTTACATGCGAAAAGACATTTCAGCAACAACGAGCCCTTGTATTAGTCGTCTGTCTGGAAAGGGGCGAATGACTGCTTGACACCAGCATGGAGAAGGAGACATGACCGCACCACCGCAGGAGATCGTGCTAGCATACCGCCACCTCTACCAGCACCTTCTCAGAGCTGTGCAATACTCGAAGCCGGCTCGCTACATCGTTCGAGACCAGCTCAGGAATGCCTTTCGAAGACCAGCCCCCGAGCAATACGACAAGGCAGTCATCTGCAACACTCTGCTATTCCTGGACAATGCCGCAAAGAGTAGAGGCCCGGAGCACATCATCTTGAAGAATCTGGTTCATGTGCAATGGGGCCGACGGCAGCTTAAAGCCATAGATGGGTACCAATGTCGCCTTCTCTGATGCGGCGAGCACAGCTGACCTGTCCCAGTCGCAAAGCCGACATGGCCATTCGACGAAAGGCGTACGTGCAGTTCGATCGCACAGTCGAAAGTCTAAACGCTACTATGGGTATATGCCTCAACTGAGGACCGAGATGCAACACAGGTGCTGTCGTCTGGCTTGCAGGTGCATGGCCATTCCTGCGGTCGTTGTAGTATAGCATCGCCTCAGAGGCGTATGGAGCGGTTAAAGGTCTCTTGCTTCAAGAACTCTTGTCCACTACTTGCTGCAGAGCATGCGGTGAGGTGTGAAAGGTGAACGACTTATCAGGAGTGACTGTATGCAAAGAGAAGAATGTATCTTCACCATTGTTTTCACTCCAAACTATGATCCATTGTAATGCCCACTGTCACATCTCGTCTCACTGTCCGTACTTTGAGGCTGCCTTTGCTGACTCCCCAACGCCCTCGCTCATGTTGAATGGAGCATCCAAAATCTCATGGGGTATCTCTGCGATCATGCTCTTCACGAACTCTTCTTGCCCGCTTTCTGCTCCCGGTCCCTCTTCGCATATATCCCAGCCGTGAACGGGTCCTCGAAGCTCAAGGCAATCTGGTAGACGACAAGAACCAGGAAGCTAAGCACGATGCCCGCTGGCTTGCCATACCATAATGCTGTTCCAAGGAAGCTCATGAAACTGCCATAGTACATCGGCGAGCCTGTGACGTTGAAGGGAAAGCCGGTGACCATATGGTCCATAAGGATGCCGAAGTAGTCGCCGAGGTAAGTACCTGTGATGCCCAGCGCCCACATACTGCTGAGGACGAGGGTATTGCCGCTGGCGACGAGACCAACTGCCAGGCCTTGAGACACGAAGCCTAAGAGGGCAGGGTGTGAAGGTTGAGCGCGTAATGCACGCTCGTACAATGCATCCCGGATCAGACCGATTGTGAAGATGGTGACGGCGAGGATGTAGCAGCCATAGTATGGGTTCCCTCCAGCAAGCTTGGTGATAGTCTTGCTGCTATACTCCGTCCGTGCTGCAACGTTCCAGAAGGTTGGGTTGAAGACGATGCATGCTGCGGCGACTGCAGAGGTGGTGTAAGCTACCGGATCGTGTACCGTCGGTGTTTGGACCTACTGAGAAAGCTCGGCTCGCTGACGTTAACGTAGTCTGTTAGAGAGGCCATCGTGGACGTGGTGATGGCTGTTTGGCTAAACTTGGGTCCAGACAAACAAAAATTTGGCGAAGCAAGGTCTGGTAAGCATCGAGTGATGGAGAGCTGCTACGTCAACATGAGGGGACAAGCTTCAAAAAGTGGATCCGCACGGTTGCATGTGCGCGGAAGAACAAGTGGTCAGCAAAAGGCGTGTGCAAGCACCTTCACGAGATGATGATTATGTACCGCATTTCTGTAGATACGGTGCCCCGTGGGCCTGATTCATAGCCCATTGCTATCACATGTGAATGGTCCACCGAACCCATCCGACTCGTAACCATCAACGATGCTCTGCACTGATGCATATGTTCCTCCTCCCAAGAACAAGAACCCGATTCCGATCAGAATGATGTTCACCACGAATCCTACAATACCGCGAATACCTCTTGTCTTGTAGAAGCCAGGGCCGTAGTCTGCATTCCTCATTCGCAAGTACGCAACACCCCAGAATATGAACCCAAAAAAGCTGTCGAAGAGGGAGCTCATAAGGGAGAGCAAATCACTGAAGAACGGAATCACTTCAGCGATGATGAAGGCGAAGAGCCAAGTCACGGCGAGGATGGAGCCCCAGCCGACCCATCCAATGAGTGTATTGCTAGTCATGTGCCTTGTTCCAGCAAACAGGCGGAAGAACACGAACCGTGACGAGACCGATGCGTAAAGGACGCCCAGGAAGATGATGGTTGGGATCATGAAGCTGAAGCTAACCTTGAGATAGACCTCATTACCCAAGGAGCCGAATGCTGGTGCCGTGTTGTAATTCGTGCCAGTGTACGCGTAAATGATAGAGCCCACCAGGGAGAAAAGGATGACCTCAGCAATCGTGACGGCCCACAGCGCCTTTGGGAAGTCCTTTGGCTCCTTCATTTCCGCAATGAAGGATGGGATCGTGATTTGACCAATAAAGGTATAACTGATGTTCATGAATGCATTCATGCCAGCGACAAAGCCAGTGCCCGCAGCCGGAACCGCAAGCACAATTGGGGCGCCCTTGGATGGCCAGCCTGCACCGGGATGATCTTCGATACCAGCGAAGATGGTGGCCAAGAGTACGGAGACGAGGGTGAAGAAGGCCGATAGACCCGCCAGCTTCGCAAGTGTGCTGAAAGTCCGGGGTAGGGAGCAGACCCAGGAGATCACGGCGACGATGGCGCTGAAGCCAATAGTGCAAACGCCATGATTGGTCATGGTGTTGAGGTATTTCGACCCTGTCAGGCAGTGGAAGCCTTGGATGAAAGTGTTATTCAGCAAGAACATGACCGCAGTGAACCACCACGCCCACTTCTTGCCCCAGAAAATTACTTGACCGACATCACACACGTCCTTGACTTCAGGATGGCGGAGACAGAACTCCCTGTGGTCTTGTTAGCCAACGACACGAACGATGCCGCAAGATGCCTCTGACTTACCAAACAATCAGTGATGTGTAGAGCACCATACCAGCCACGACCACTGTCAGGATCAGGCCCGGCACCAGGCCAAGTACGGAGTAGGAGTACGGAAATGACATGATGGCCAGGCAGATGTACTCGGAGAATAGCAATGCTGCAGTCTAGATACGCTGTCAGAGCTGAATGCTGTGGGTTTCTCAATATTGTGAAGATTCTGGCTGTGGTATGGCCCGACCTCATGGAAAATCGTGTCTGCACAACGATTTGGACGTGGTTCCGATGGTGAAGCGCAAACGAATGAAAGGAGGGATCACACCTTCTGCCAACTGCAGGTCCTGTACTGGATCTCATTTCCAGCCTCCATTTCCATCTGCTTGGCGACAGAGTCTACCACGTCCGAATCACTATCATCGAAGCCTCGTCCACCCGCAGACTGCGATATAGACTTCGTCCTGGGCTGATCGATCCTACTCATCTGCCGGGAAGCAGCTCTCATGCCACCTTCTTCGGTAGCCTCGGGCGAGAAGTGGCCGTAGTAGCCATTGCCTCCAAAATCCGGCTTCGTATCGTCTGTGTCCATTGTCTTTTCGTTGCCACCGAGACCGCGTGCCATGTTTTCAAGCCGGATGGTTGCCAATAGAGCCAAGATAATAGTGGAAATACTTGATGACCTGAGGAGAAATCAAGAACATTGAGTCGCTGCAGTTGTGACAATATGCGAGCCTGTGTCGGCAGGCGAGGGTGGTGAGAGCGACAATGTGCGTCGCAGTGGTATGTTGCAATGAGGTTGAGTGGATGAGAAGCCTGTCAAAGTGCGAAGTGAGGATTACTGTACCTCCCACCCGGCGCACGGAAAGCACGCAAGATGGGAGCTGGAGCAGTTTTAGTGGCACTGGTGGGATGGTCTGCACAGGCGTTCGGTTGCATACGCCTGGTTCGTCAGTGAACCGGGGTATTCAGCCGCTCGGACGTGCAAGAGGACGATGATGCTCTGCACCGCTCTGTACGCCTTCTGACTGCCTTTGATTGCTCGAGGTGTTGTGGCAGGATTGGCAGAAGGAAACTCTACCTGCTGGGACCCACGTTGATAGCGTCATATGCAACGACCACACTTCCGGAGTACACCGACGCCGACACCACCCTTTGCAAAAGATTGTGAAAGAAAAGACACCGCGTGGAACGTACGCCGAGCCGTTGCTTGGGCGATGCTCTTGACGATGCCAATTCCGACTTGGCCGCGCTTGACTCGGCAATGTGGCGGAACATACAGTACATGCAAGGTCGCTCATGGGCGGCGACACGTGACGGTAGCCTTCGATGGCTCTCCAACAAATTGCATGTGTGCACTATGCAGGAGGATTCAAGGAAATGCTTCTTGCCTCATTGGGAATTCAGTGCTCTTCACGGCGCTATTCTCGATCGGCGTACTGGTAGGAAGACTCATATCTGGCAATGCGCGTGCTGGGTGTGTAGAGCTAGAATGTAAGCAGCACTCACGAATGAACGATATCGCGAACCGTTCATCGACTCACCAACTGCGTTGTATCACCATCCTGCGACCAACGGAAACCCGGGCGCAGCCAAACCAATCTTCCACAACGTCGTGTCCATCACCACTCCCCCATACAACTACTCCTACCATGCTGTTCCAGCTGCCTTCCTCTTCGGCTTCATACCGCATGGCTACGGTCTCACGCGTCTCATGATCGCGACCAGGAACGCAATGTCCATTGCCATGCCGCGAACAAACCTCGATACATGGAGAGGCCAACTTCCGGCAGAAAGGGTGTGCTGGATCGGGTGTCTGGCTGATGCGACATACCACGATGGGTCAAGCATACTTCTCTCCTGCTTTCACGGAGTGATGCTGCAGCACTTGCACATTCAATGCAGAGGTGATGATGTACCGTCGTAGCTTTGAGTCAGAGCGAATGGCTTTGAAGCAAGCTCAAGCATGAAGGATCAGGTACATTAGGGATGCATCTCGCTATGCGCCTGGTGCCGATATACCTGAACAAAAGTACAAAAACAACTTGACCTTCCTTCTCTATGCATCGATAAGATTCTGCTCGCCGTTCTGCTGCTCGCCATTTTGCTTCGGCTGATCCTCCTCCGAGTTATCTTGCGTGTCCTTGTTGCCCTTCTTTGACTGCCTCTGGTAGTACTGGTCCAGGACCTTCTTTGGAATACGGTTGAGCAACTCCTTGGGGTAGATTCGGAGCAATTCCCATGCTTGGTCCAGGCCGTCGAAGATGTCTCGCTTCTCGTATGCACCTTGCGAGATGTATGTCTTCTCGAATTTCTCGAGGAACTCAAGAGAAAGCTTGTCTTCGTTGGAGAGTGCTTCCTCTCCAACGACTGCTTTCATGCTAGCAGCGTCGCGACCGATGGCGTACTTGGCGTAAAGTTGATTGGAGACATCCGAGTGATCTTTTCGTGTGTGGCCTTCACCGATGGCGGATTTCATCAGTCGGGATAGCGAGGGCAGCACGTTGATAGGTGGGTAAACACCCTTGTTGTACAGAGGTCGGTCAACGAAGATTTGACCCTCCGTGATATAGCCAGTAAGATCGGGAATGGGATGAGTGATGTCTGTCACATATATTAGCGTGCTTTAAAAACGATTGAGGAGGATGGGACTGACCCTCGTTCGGCATGGTCAGGATGGGGATTTGTGTGATGGAGCCGTTTCGTCCTTGCACTCGGCCAGCACGCTCGTAGATGGTGGACAAATCAGTGTACATGTAACCTGGATATCCACGGCGACCTGGCACTTCTTCTCGTGCTGCAGACACCTCACGAAGCGCATCGCAGTATGAAGAGAGATCTGTGAGGATAACCAAGACGTGCTTCTCCAATTGGTACGCGTAGTATTCCGCTGTCGTAAGAGCAAGACGTGGTGTGATGATGCGCTCGATGGTCGGGTCGTTGGCCAGATTCAGGAAGAGGGACACACGCTCCATACTGCCGTTCTCTTCGAAGTCCTTGGTGAAAAACCGGGCAGTCTCCAAGTTGACACCCATGGCACCGAAAACGATGGAGAAATTGTCTTCGTGGCCATCGTGTGTTCCCTTGTTCGTGACACCTTGCTGAGCAGCTTGGTTGACCAGTCCAGCCTGTCTACAGATCTGAGCAGCAATTTCGTTGTGGGGCAGACCAGCGGAAGAGAATATGGGAATCTTCTGACCACGGGCGATGGAGTTCATGGTATCGATGGCCGAGATTCCGGTCATAATCATCTCCTCTGGGTACACACGGTTGTATGGGTTGATCGGAGAGCCGTTGATGTCGAGGTAGTCCTCGGCCAGCACCTTGGGTCCCTTGTCGATAGCTCGTCCAGATCCATCGAAGATGCGACCAAGCATGTCTTCCGAGACTCCCAGCTTCAGGTTGTGGCCAGTGAACTCTACTCTTGTCTACGCCATGTCAGTGCCTGTGCGAAGCACCCACCTATGGCAGAACCATACCTTCTTGACATCGATACCAGAAGTGCCCTCGAAGACTTGCACGACAGCACGGTTGCCTGTATGTCCGGTTCAGTACCGCGCGGAGAGCGGGCGATGTCGCTGTATTATGGATTGAGACCTACCTCTTGCCTCGAGCACCTGTCCTGATCTTTCTGTGCCATCGGGCAGCGTCAACGAGACAATCTCGTTGAATCGAGGGAATTTGACCTGTGTTGCCTCTGTTCAGCCCATTGCCCTGCCTGTGCATGGCCAGATCATTGGCTAGTGACGCACATTCTCCAAGATGACCAGAGGGCCGTTGACACCCCCAATGGTGTTGTAGCGTATGCGAGGTGTCACGCTCATCATCCGCGGATCTGCCTCCTCGGGAGCCATTGCTTCGTCTCCGTCTCCGTCTGCTGACGAAAGTGTGCAGTGGCTCGACGTCGGTGCGGTCGTGCGGATCGGTGTGCTATCGGTGGAGGAGCCTGCTCGAGTCTAGAAGGGTCAAGGGAGAGGATACCTGAAGGTATCGTTGCGGGCAAGGCGGTGTCGTTGGTCTGGCGATCGCAGTGAAGCTGGTGCTGTGCTAGACGAGGTGTGCAGCTAACATTGAAGCTTGCCCTGGTGGACAGCTCACCTGGCACCTGGCAAGCCACACACGTGCCGTCATTGAAGAACCTCCGCCACGATTCTCCCGGTCTACCCGTACAATGCATCTACATGTTCCTCAACCATTATGCATCTTCAACATAGCACCATCTCGACACAATCAAAGCATCACGACCTCCTCAAACCCATCTGATTGTGGGTGTTTCTGGCATACACATAGTGCATCCCGAATCGAACGTGTTGGTACAGATGTGGAAGTTGAAACGAGCAAACTACATTCTGAAGTCGTTGCTGCGTTATACTAATTCTTGAAAGAAAATGCTCCGTCGTTTTCTCCATCTATCCCTCAAAGGGCGTTTCGAAAGGTCGCTCAGCTTGTGGTGTCAATCGGGCGAGGTGGCGACGTTGACCATCCTGCCAGTCAAGGATGGCTGAGTGGGCCGTCACTCTGTTGTCCCATACGATGACCGTGTTCGGCTCCCACTTCATACGCGCCTGGAAATCAGCACCGAGCGCGATGTGGTCGAACAGGAACTTCAGCAGGAAATCGCTTTCTTCTTTCTTGTAGTTAATGATATGTTTTGTGAACTGTGGATTAACAAAAAGCGCTTTCTCGCCCGTTACTGGATGCGTTCTCACGAGAGGATGCACGTTGGACACGGGATCACGACGGACGACGGACCCGCGTGCCAACGCGGCCGCTGCTTGCTGGTGGCCAGAGTGAACGGCTTTCAGCCCATGGAGGCGTCGCTGGAATTCAGGAGAGAGCCGCCTGTAGGCCTCCGCCATATTTGCGAAGAGCGTATCGCCTCCTGATGTTGGTCCATCGAGCAGGTAGAGAAATGTGGTGCCTGGTGGCTGGATCTACTCTGGAGTCAGCGCATGCCCAGCACTATCCTTGAAAATATCACAACATATACCTCATACGTAACATCGGAGTGCCAGGTGATCGAATTCGTCCGCTCCTGGAAATAGTCGGCAGCAGTGGTGTCGCTTGCGCTCCTATGCACCAGATGGACCTTTGGAAATCCTTTGGGCGCTCCGGACGCCGGGTGGATGTGCGAAGGACCGTAATACTCAGCGAACTCCAACGCGTCTTGGATCGGCAGATCAGCAAAGTCCTGGTCTCTGAATGCCACGACCTTGCGCTCTGCCACGAAGCGCGCGAGCTCATCCTTCCCGGCATTGTTGAGTTTACTGAGCTGGATACCTGTCACCTCAGCACCAATGTTGGCTGTCAGTTCCTTGACACTGACAGCGCCGCCAGTCAACAGATTCGGGAAAGATGGATCAGCGTCCTTGCCATGTTCGACTGCATCAAATGGCTCCAGCGCAGGCCACTTGTAATCGTCCCAGTATGGCAAATAGTTTGGGTACTTCGCAGGCGCGTGATTTTCCGTACCATACAGCTCAACGTCGTACTTGGTGGTGGCAGCACCCTGTTGGAACGCCTCCTTGTACTGTGCGCCCTGACGCTTGTCTTTAGACCAGGCTTCCTCGGCCGATTTGTCGAGTGATCTGTCCGCCACTGGGACCTCGATAAGTGCTGGAGCCATCTTCGAAGCTAAGAGTATAGTTGCAATGTCTTATTCACGATCATATCAAGAAGTAGAAGGAAGAGATGGTGTTGAAGTTAAGAGACACGAACCACGGATACTGTAACAAAGGTGCTTCTGACGACGTATATACTCAAGATAGCGTTATCCCGGCATCGGACCCGTCGTCAAGATCACGCTCGGCAGTCCTCGCCTTTAAGCCAGTGTACTTTGCAACAATGCAGAGACCGTGCGAATTGGTCGTGGCGAATGGCTCTGCAACGCTGACCCCAAACAATGCCGAGCATCCCAAGTGGGGTAGACTGCATGGAACAGAGCCATGATCGCAAAACCAACGTGGACGACACCCGGCTGGTCGCCTCTTATGATGCTCGGCTTGTCGTATCGAGCAGAATGTTGCATCGTTGGGCCAACAATTATTGTGGTGAAGAGAGACGCGAGGAGCAGCAATGATGTGATAGCACGCAATGACCTAGATCCATCTGGCTACCTTGTTGGCTGCTAACCTATGCCAATAGCAGCACGTGATCCGCCCAACGATTCACGTGCTGTGGACTGTCAGTGCAATCTTGGAGACGAGTTGTTCACTTGCCGTGGCACCGACGCGTTTTGCTTGTTGCAGTGGGTCGTCTTTGCATTGCGAACGACCCTTGTTGCGGCAAGTTCATCATGACCAGGTCCATTGATGCGACGATTTTCCTTGCTGTATGGATATCGATCCCAGTGTTCGGACAAGAGCTTGACCTTGCTTAAAGCCATGTCAAGCCATGGCGAAATGGGACGGCCATCTCTCAGTCGATCAAATATCATTCTCAGTCGATCAAATATCATCCTTCAGCCTCGTTGGCGCTCCTTGGGAATATCTTGTACCACGTCCTTTCCATCCGGTCGCTAGGCGAACGAAGCTGTGGTGTTCCGGAGCATCAAAACGCTGTGTTGAGTATGGGCACTCAGAGTGAGGTCTCGTCTAGTCCGGATCGTGTGCAAGGAGATCTCAAAGCATTTCCCGAGGCCGTGATTACAGAACCCAGCTTCTTCCAGAGAGCAGGCGGCAAGACTTTCGAAATCGAGTCGCTTGCTTCGTACCACAAGCCCATCGACGAGTCGTATGAAGGATACCACAGATATGATCCCGACTTCCAATGGGAGGGAAAGGAGGAGAAGCGGGTTGTTCGTCGGGTACGTGGTTGTGCCTTTACACAAAGGCCTGGGCTGATCGAAACACAGATCGACTACCGGATCTGTTCCTGGGTCTGCTTGATGTTCTTTGCGCTTCAGCTGGACAGAGGCAATATCTCGCAAGCTTTGAGTGATAACATGCTCGAAGACCTTGGCATCTCGACGAACGCTTACAATACCGGGCAGACCATATTTTATCTCAACTTCCTCTTTGCCGAACTACCCTCGCAGCTCATCTCGAAGAAGATTGGACCGGACAATTGGATCCCAATCCAGATGGTGTCGTGGTCGCTGGTCGCAAGCATGCAGGCGTGTCTATCGGGTCGCAGTTCTTTCTGGGCATGCCGTGCTCTTCTCGGTCTCATCGTAAGTCGAAGACGATGTCATGCCTTGCAGACGCAACTCCGTTGATTTGCGCCCTTGTTTCTCGGGGCATGGCCGCTAACATGACAACATCTAGGAAGGTGGTTTCATCCCCGACAACATCCTCTACTTGAGCTACTTCTACACTGGACGAGAGCTTCCGAGAAGGTTGTCTTTCTTCTGGGTTGCCTTTCAGCGCACCAGCATTGTCTCTGCGTTCTTGGCATTCGGTATCCTGCACATGTGGGGCATTAACGGCATGGCTGGTTGGCGGTAAGCGAATATTCTTTGGATGCGTGACGACCTGAGTATGCTGACTGGCCACAGTTAGCTGGCTGTTCGCACTTGAGGGCACCTTGACTGGCGTGATAGGGATCGTCTCTTACTTCTACCTCCCACCTTCGCCAACCCAAACGGCGTCTCGCTTCCGTCTCGCTTCCGTGGCAAGGAAGGCTGGTTCAGCGAAAGAGAGGAAAAGATTATGGTTAACAGAGTCCTCCGCGATGATCCCAGTAAGGGTGACATGCACAACAGACAAGAGCTCAACCTCGGCATGTTGTGGCAATGCCTCAAGGACTACCACATGTGGCCGATATATCTGATCGGACTCTCTTGGATGATTCCTGCGGTGCCAATGAACAATTACTTGACCTTACAGCTGAAGAGTGTTGGCTTTGGGACCTTTGAGACGAATCTCTTGACGATTCCAGCTTATGTGATCTTGATTATGAATGTTCTCTTCTTCACCTGGCTCTCGGAGAAGTTGAAATGGTGGGCTCTGCCATTGATTATCGCACTCGAGGTTGGTAAAGGCATCGTCTGTGGAAGCAATGCTTGTGCCTGGCTCCCTGCTTGTGCTTGCTGCTGAGCCATTGCCGTGTGCTTCTCGAATATGGCCAATGATTTTTGTGATGGGTGCTGCCTGTGAAGCGCAGTCCTTGGGTGGCATGGATCCTCAGTTGCTTGGTATTCGCGATGCCGTACTTCCACGCTGTACTTGTTGCCATCACCAGGCAAGTAACGAGTGTGAGGCGTACATTTTGAGACGAGCGGCCCCAGATAGGGCGTCGACCGAGACATTACTGCGTGCTTCTCGAGTCTGGCTCACTCTCCTCTAGCAGAAACGCAGGTTCGGTGCGGACGCGGACGGTGGCTTCGGCAATTTACAACATGACCGTGCAGGCATCCAACATAATCGGCTCAAACGTCAGTGCAGAGTGATCAAGCCTGGCAAGAAAAGTTAGCTGACGACCTGCCAGATCTACAGGACTCCCGACAAGCCTACCTACTATACAGGTAACAAGGTCCTTATCGGAATTATATGCTATAACATAGCACTCTTCGTTGGCGCCAAGTTCTCCTGTGTGAATGAAAACAAGAAGAGAGACGCGATTTGGTCCGCCATGTCGAAGGAGCAGAAGGAAGGTCGTGTTTACAAGGAGGACAAACCCACTTTCCCCTAAACCCGGGCCGAGGAGGAGCCGCATTGTAGTATCTCTTATAGTAAACAATCTTTCCGGTCCTACTTACCTTTCTTACCTTACTATCGCTACTATCATTAAATAAAGCCGTAATATCTACTATATAGGCCGATCCTAGGTATTATTTACCTACTACTACCTTCTTATCTATCTACTACGCTTCTAAGCTCTTAATTTACGCGTTTCTACGCTGGTCGAGCCCTCTGATTCGCTTTACCTATTAATAGAGGTATTGCCTAAAAGGTAAGTAGCTCCTCTAAAGAAAGAGGTAGTTAAAGAGCCGTAAAGTTAATACCTTATAGCCGTAGCTACTACTTAAATTACTACTAAACCTTAGTAGTATATTGACGTATTACTATACTTTCGTAACTACTAGTAAATAGCGTCTTATATTAAGGCCGTAAAGGTATTAGTAGTATTACCTTACGCCTTAGCTTATTAATTATCTATTTAATAACTAGCCTTATAGTAAGCTATAAGTTAGTAAGCTACTTATCTATTATCTTTTAACACGTTAGCTTATCTAGCTCCTTTAATATGTCTTCGAGGGTATAGTGACGCTTCTTTATATTAAAGAGCTGGTCCTTTATCTCGAGAGCCCGGTAGATACTACTAGAATCGTTATTTATAGCGTATTAAATAGCGACTCTCTCTAACGTACTTTACTACCGAGCGGGCTATATTACCGAGCGGGCCACTTTTACTAAGAACTGTACCACTTCTATAGATATAGCTATATAACCACTCAATAATCGCCTTATATATTACTCTTGCCCTATCGAATATTGCTCCCTATATAGATGCCGTAGATATATATCTTAGTAATACCTACTTAACGAATTGAAAAATGGCGACGACGACGGCAGTAGACGACCGAGAGCAAGGGGGAGACGAGTGGAGGACGCTCTGCAAGAAGGCGGAAGAGATGGTAGCGGCAAAAGAAGGGAGGTTTCCGGAGAGAGCACTAAAAGGAGTAATAAGCGAACTGCTCGGGGGACTAAAGGCGCTCAAACGACAAACAAGCACTACGATCAACATGGCAATCGAGGCAGCAACACGAAACGTAAGAAACAACCCTTAAAGAGACCCGAGACAGACCTAGGGCCTAACGACCTAGGCAACAATCGCGAGCCAACCTACCCCCCCCTTAAAGCATAGTACTACGAGTCTATATTACGGACTAGAAAGAGAAGGAAGAGATAGGAAAGATGACCGGGAGGGAAATAGTCGAGAAGATCGGAGTAAAGGGAATAGTAGGGGCAAGGGCAGATAACAAAGGGGTCAAGCTGTTTATAGCACACGTATAGGACAAGAAGGCCCTCGAAATAAACAAGGAGTGGACACTAAAGATCGGGAGCACAGCGAAAGTCTCCTATTAATAGTATATAGTAATTACGTATAGGGTCCTACAAACCTTTAATATATAAAGGGATACACCAAACCTCTAGAGGCAAAACTAGGTAACAGCACTAGGACTACAGATCACAAAGACAGCGTGGGTCAAGAAGAAGATAGAGGAGGGCAAGAGGGCCTCCTCGCTAATCTTATAGGTTGTAATACTAGAGCAAGCGAACAAGGTCTTAGACTAAGGGTTGTACTAGGACTTTAAGAGGCTAGATGTAGAAATCTATTAGAGCAACTATAGAATCCTTCAATGTTTTAACTGTCAACAGTACGGACATATTGCCCCAAAGTGTAGCAAAGCTATACTAGTCTGCTTACACTGTACTAGTGATCACGCGACCTAAGAGTGCTAAAAACGGAAGGAGGACACAAGATGCGTAGTATATAGGAGAAAACACCCGGTATAGTCAAACCAATGCCTAGTTAGACTATTAGCCTAGTAGAGAGCGCGGGAAGCAAGGGTAACAACACTAACTAGGTTCCTAGTAGGTGAACAGAAACAACTAGAGAGAACCACCTACCCGAATAAGAGACCCCGGCTATAAGAGGAGCTACAAATAGTGCTAGTAATAGGGAGACTAACGTTCTTGTACAAGGCAGCGCAGAGCAATAGACAAATAAGAATCAACTAAATGATAGGGAGCCAACCCCAAAGGGAAGAACAGGAGGAGGGACGGGAAAACTAATAGTAAGACTAATAGCAAGACCAAACGGACCTAGACACAAACATGTCCTAATGCCTTACACTAATAGACTATCAATCATTTAGTATAATGTGAACAGAAGCAAAGACAAGGTCCAAAGGAGCTTTCTACAAGCCTTAGACCCGGAGGAACACCACATTATAGTAATATAGGAACTATAGATCAACCCACACTCTAGGATTCTATTAACTGTACGAGACCCGAGATACCACGTAGTAATAAACAGAACCGAGGGAGTCCCACGAACTTGTATCTATGTCAGTAAGAAGGTACTAGTAGAGGACTAGCAGGCCTGGCCGAGAACCGATAGGGATATCACTACAGTGTAGCTCAAAACAACTTAAGGCCAAGTCCTAATCTATAGCGTATACAACCCACCTCTAGAGTCCAGAAGCAGCACATAACTACACACGCTAGGAAGGCTCCCGGAAGCAATGGACTAACAAAACCACAACATCGTAATAGGAGATTTCAACCTCTACTACCTAAAGTAGGGATCGGACTTCACCCTAGTACACCACTTCTTAGTAGGGAGGCTCATTAGTTAGATAGAAACAGCCTAAATGGACTTGATCACGCCAAAGGGAACAGAAACTTAGGCTAGAAACAATAGTTCTAGTACGCTAGACCTATACTTTATGTCCTACGCCTTAACACGACGGGTAGAAAGCTACACAGTCAATGACTAACTAGAGTCCTTATTAGACCACTATCCAATCCAAACCGATATCCAACTCATAGTTAAGGAGGAGAGGGAACCTAAGAGGAGGCTCTGCTAGAAGTAGGCCGAGTAGACACTAGTACAGTAGCGGCTAGAAGGCGAACTAGAACAGGTGAACATTAACAATATACACATAACGGAGGGGATTGACTAAGCAGTAGAGTAGCTAATAGAAGCTATACAAAGGGCAGCCTAGGCCTATATACCTAAGAAGAGATGGTCGCTATACTAGAAGCTATACTGGACACTAGAGTACATAGCCAAAGTCAAGGAGGTAAGGAGAGTAAGAAGGAGATAGGAGCAACGACGTACCTAAGCAAACTAGGAAGCCTATAATAACGCGTATAAAGTAAAGAAGGCGTAGATCAGAAGAGACAAGACGTAGGAGTGGAGGTTAACTATAGGGATAATTATAGAACACCCGGAACAAATCTAGAGACTAGTAGAATAGGCTAGGAAACTAGACGAGGAACGAAACTCCCCGCCCTAGTTTCCCTTAATATAGGACTAAGACGGGGAAACGGAAACCACTCCGATAGGGAAAGCGAAAGCATTCGTAGACTACTTCTTCGGGACTTAGGTAGAGGCAGACCTAAGTAACATCCTAGGAACACAAATTCCTCCGCTAAGGGAGGCTAACTAGCAAGTGTCTACTATAGAGATCGGAAACATTATCAAGAAATTGAAGGGTAACAAAGCCCTAGGCCTAGACAAGATCCCTAACTGTTACCTAAAAGCTAGTAGTAGCCTTATTACTCTAGTGCTTACGCCAATCTTTACCTAGTATATAAAGCAGGGGTATTACCTAAAGGCCTTTAGGTAATCACTGACTTACGTCCTAAGGAAACCCTAAAAGGAAGACTATACTAAGTTGAAGTCATATAGACCAATTGCGTTACTGAACATACTAGGGAAGCTCCTAGAGAAGGTCGTAGCTATAAGGCTCACCGGAATAGTAGAAGAACATAACCTCCTCCCGGCAACGTAAATAGGGGGGAGACAAAAGAGATCTACCCTCACAGTAGTCGAACTAATCATAGAGCAAATCAGACATATCTAGCACTATAGCAATAACAAGGTAGCCTTACTACTTTTACTAGACATATTAGGGGCTTTCGACAATGTGTCCTACGTAAGGCTCCTATATATCCTTAGAATAAAAAGCATCCTAGCCTAGATAGTACACTTTATGTAGTCATTCCTTAAGGACAGAACAACCTAGATCCTCCTAGGGTTCTTTAAAGCCCCGTAGACCCTAATTGCGAACACGGGCATCCTATAGGGCTCTATACTCTCCCTAATTCTGTTCCTCCTCTTTATAGCCGACCTGACCCTACTCCTAGAAATAGCAAACACCTTAGTATCGGGGTTCGTAGATAACACAAATATCCTAGCGTAGTCGGGGTCTATAGAGGAAAACTGCGCACTCCTAGAGGAGAGACATAGACAATACGAAAAGTGGGCAAGAGAGCATAGGGCAAAATTCGTACCGGACAAGTACTAACTTATCCATTTTAGTAAGGTAAAGACAAAACACAACTTAGTAGCACTAGTAAAAATCCAGGGGTTCGAGACCTATCCTACAAGGGAACTTAGAGTCCTTAGGATATAGCTAGACCCGAAACTTAGCTAGGGACCATAAGTGAAGAAGGCGTAAGCGAGAGCGGACACTAATAGACAATCAATCGAGAGACTCACTACGTTAACCTAGGGGGCGACCTTTATAAAGGCCTAGACTATGTACAAGGCCATTATCAAGCCCGTAATGCTATATAGAGCAGCAATTTAGGTAGCGGAAAAACACATCCCAAAGAGAATTGAGGACCCCCTTAACAGAGCGTAGGCAGCCTACCTAAAGAGAGTACTAGGGGTATACAAGTCAACCCCTTATAGGACAATAGAAATGGAATTAGGTACAGCCCCTATTAGGGAGTACCTCTAGGGCATGAGGTGTTAATACGCAGAGAAGACATTAGCATACCTAGCCTAGGGAACTATCTAAGCAGCTACTTAAAGGATAAGAACCTAGTAGGAGAGGAGGAGAAGACCTAACCGGCTACATATAATCCTATAGAAGGAAGTAGACCTAAAAACATCATAGGAAATCCTAGTAGCCCTTGAACAGAGAGAAGCTCTGAGGGAGCAAGCTAACACAGGGGACAAAGGGAAAAAGAAGCAAAGCCAAGCAGAAAGGATCGTAGGTCACCTATAGGAAACGCGTTAGAACCAAAAACCGGTAAGGCTAGGAGCCCTACTAGCGGCCAGGACCTTCGGGAGGTATAACTACCTTATCTACAAAGACCTAAAGAGGGCGGAAGCAAGCATAGCTATCTAGATTCGCTCTGAGTACATTAGGCTAAGAGCATACTTGTACTAAAGAAGAGTCCTAGGATACGATTCCAAACGTTGCCCCTGTAGCTACCTATCCCAAAACCCGGAGCACATAGTGCTGAACTGTACTAAGTGGGTAAAAGGGAGAAGCTAGTAGAGGGCGAAGGCAAGAGACAGGCAATACCAGGCCATCATCCAGGACAGACAAGATATAAGGAGAGTGACAAGATGGATCCTTAACGAGGACTACCTAGAGCAATTCTCCCTAGTAGTAGAAACGGAAAGGTGGATAGAGAGGAGGGAGAGAGAGAGAAGAGCCGGGGAAACAGAAGGGAGAAAGGGAATCGAGAGGAGGACATCACTAGGGTTGCGGGCAAGGTAGTTATAGAGTAACAACTATAACACTAGCGTACCCTGAAGGAAGGAGAACGAAAGGACAAGACAGGAAAGAACGAGGAGGGCAAAGACGAGGAGGTTTTCATCCGTTAATCGGGTTTCCTACCTACACAAATAGACCTAAATAGCGAGAGACCTATATAGGCCATAGGGCACTAAAACAGGCGAATGAATAATCTATCTATCTATCTATATAACCACTATTATAGCGTATATTGTCTTTAAACGAGGCTAAACTGACCTTAGCTATCTAAGCTATAAAACGCGACGCGACAATTATAAATCGACTTGGTATAAAGGTATACGACGCGTCTCGAACTATACTAGGGTATCGATTGAATAGACGACCTCCTCGGGGTGACTACGAGCCTATTTCGAAGAAGCTTATAGAGCTAGAAGAGAGGGTGATACTTAAGTATATACTCGAGCTAGATCTTAGAGGTTTCCCGCTATTAAAGGCTAGTATACGAGTAATAGCCGATTCATTACTATAAGAGAAGGGTCTTAAGCCCGCTAGTCTTAATTAGACAGACAGGTTTATTAGGCGGTATCGTAAGCTAAAGGTTCGTATAATACGTAGATACGATCGTTAGCGAGCCCTAATAGAAGATCTAGATGTTATCGAGAAGTAGTTCTTACTTATACGTAATATAAAGGAGAAGTATAGTATCCTTAACTAGGACACCTATAACTTCGACGAGATAGGGTTTATAATAGGTATTATTACGTCTTAGAGCGTCGTTACGGGTTTAGAAAGACGTAGTAGAAAGAGGAAGGTCGTTTAATAGGGTAATAGAGAGGGAGTAGAGAGAAAGTGTATTAGATAGCTCTTATACGAAGCGAGATTAGTAAGCTACGTAAGTCTAACGAGGCCCTTATATAGCGGAAAGTACGAAAGCGCAAGTACATTTAGTCTAGAGGGTCTCTAACCTTCGATAAGGCGTCGTAATTCATACCTCTAGAGGATACTAGGAGGTAGGAAGTAAGTAGAGAGTTGCTAGATAGTATTTGGCTAGTACTAAGGCTACGACGCTATAAGCGATATAGCGAGTCGGGGTATAACGTACGTACCTATTAAGTAGACTCGCTAGATAGCGAAGAATCTAAAGAAGAATTGTCCTCCTAGTAACGATTCTATAGGATGTCGTCGTGTTAAGATACCGTCGTAATCAAAGTAGAAGTAGTATAGTTCTTAGTAAAAGTAGCCCGCTCGGTAGTATAGCCCGCTCGGTAGTAAAGCACGTTATACTAAAGTATATATTAAGATGTAGCATCTCAAAGGGAGTTAACAATTAGGAAGTGATCTAGTAGCCTAAGGTATCTACGATAACTTAGCTTATAGGGAGATACCTTCTCTCCCCTTTAGCTTAGATAGACATCTAATATAATTAATATATGAGTTCCTAATATATTACTATATACTCGTACTATTAGTCAGTTAAAGATTGATCTCTTACTCTACTCCGCTACTATTAATCCGTACCTATTTAATAGTATACCTTATATCTAGACTCCTACTAGACGTAGGTCTAAGTAGTATAATCCTTCTTAATAAGGTTATTATATAGCTTATTTAACTTACCTTTACGTATATTTAAGAGGCTATCGACAAGGACTATCTATTCGACAGCCCTTATTAAGACGAGTAATCTACTTAAGTAGTAGCGACCCGCCTACGCTAGCGGCGGCGTAATCGTAGTATAAAGGACCCTAAAACTAAGGTTCCGTTCCCCTAACGGTAGACCCTAGAATTACGGAGTTACGGAGGATGACTACCTAATTAGGAAGCGCGGACCTTACCCTAAATAGTAGCGGAGGATAGTAACTAACGAGAGCTATAGCCTTACGAATATTTAGTACTAAGAGCTAAACCGGGAAATAAACTAAGAGAAAACCTAGGACATAAGCTAAGGCCTACTATATAGAAAGTAGAGGCTAACGACAAATAATATAGCGTAGACGACCCTATAAATAGAGGCGGAAAACTTACTAGGGGATAATAAATACCTAGCCCGGGTATATAAGAATACTATAGTATAGCTACTAGGAGCGCTAAAAGCGCTATTATACTAAATCCTAAAGACAATCTAATAAGTAATATAGAAGGTAGCCTAGAGACTAACTATATAGGCAATAGTAGTAGTAGGTAACGATTAACCCCCTACGAAGGTAAGCAAGGCGGTACGCCTATATATTACTAATCCGGCGGAGAAACAAGAAATCGTAGCCCTAATAAGTAAGGAGATTGTCGACAGAATCGGCCAAAAGGAGGTAGTTAGGGCGAGGGTAGAGGCAATAGGCGTAGTAAGACTCTTTACCGTATAAGAGTCTAATAGAAAAAAACTAGAGACCTATAAGGAGTAGACTACTAAAGTCGCGAAGTCGATACGAGTCTCCTACTAATAGTATACCGTCATCGCCTACGGGGTCCCTAGGACATTTAAGGTCAAAGACCTTCCTTAACTCTAAGTATAGAACTAGAATATATCCCTAGGAGTACGACTAACCAAGGCGGTATAGTTATATAAGACAGTAGACTAAGAGAAGACGTATTTATCGCTTATTATCTAGGTAGAGACAGCGGAATAAGCTAACTAGATACTAGATAATAGGCTATTCTAGAACTATAAGAGAATAGATACGGAGATCTATAAGAGTAGCTATAGGGTACTATAATACTTCTAATACTAATAGTATAGTTATATAGCCCTAAAATACGGGGAGAAGACCCTAAGGTACCCTTACTACGTAGGCCTATACTAGGGAAGGGAATGCCTAAAAAAGGAGAGTAGGTATATATACTATAGTAGAAGGTACCTAGCGTATTGAAACTAATACCTAGCTAGAATAGTAGTATAAGAATGAGCGAGATAAGTAAGGATCTCTATACTAGCTAGGTACCCCTAATAATAGTAGGAGGGCCCTACCGTATATAAGGGCTCTAGCTAAACTATAAGTTATAGCTCGGGAAGTACCTAACGTCGAGGCCGCTAACGCGTTAGTTAATAATATATAGATAGATAGATATTTCATTAAGCTATTATAGTACCCTTTGGCCTATATAGCTATACTATCTTGTTTTCGTATATATAGAGGGGAAACTATATTAGTAAAAACCCCTCCTCCTTCCCGCCTATCTTTTCCCCCTAGTTGTCGTCTTAAATTTCCCTTGTTAGGGGTAAGCTAGTGTTATAGGCCTGCCCTAATAACTACCCTATCTACAACCCCCCTCACTTCCGCCTCTTATCTATCTACTCCTCCGTCTCGCTCGCGAGGCTAAACTACTAGAGGTATCCCTACTATAGTATCTACCGAGAGATTCGGCGAATATTGCCTTTATCCCTAATAATTGACTTATAGTCTCTCCTTCCCGCTTAGTACCTCCAATTTCCCCTGCCTCTCGCCCACTACGGGCATCTTAGTAGTATATGTTCTAGGTTTTGCGATAGGTAGCTACACTAGCAGGCTGGGCTATAGATGTCTAGTGCGCGTCTCCTAAATAGGTAGGCCCTTAATCCAATGTGTTCGGACCTGATTTGGATCGCTATACTTGCTTCGGCCCTTGTTAGGTCCCTATATAGCTAGTAATTATGTCTCTAGAAGGCTCGGAGCGCTATCGGGCCTATTGTCTTAGGGGGCTTCCTTTTCTAGTCCTGCTCCTATAGGTAGCTCGCTATCTATTCCGCTAGGCTTTAGGTCTTAGCCTTGCTCCCGCCGGCCTAGCGAGTCCTACGCTCCTCCTCCTTTCGTACTAGCCATTCGGTGCTTGTCTGTACGGCCGTAAAGGTAGTAAGGTCATCCTCTTTTTGGCTTGTCCTATGTCCTGCCCCTCTCCGGTAGCGGCTTTCTATCTTATTCTTTACCTCCTAGATCGTAGTTTGTGCTAGGTAACCTATCGTCTTTACCGCGTATTAAATTCTTATTCCCCGGATATACTAGCCGATTAGTAGTATTCCTATCTCCATTTCTACCGTGCTTATTAACGTTGTCTTATATACGCCTAGTACCCTACGTAGGTTGCCTACCTATGTCCTGTTTAGGGGTTGCTCTATCCGTTTCGGGATCGGCTTGCCTACGCCTCCTGTTCCCTAAATCTATGCCCCGTATAATATAGCTAGTCTAACGATTGCCTTATATATTACTCTTGCCTTATCGAATGTTACTCCCTATATAGACGCCGTAAGCCTCTTTATCGAGGCTTTATTAACTTACGCTCGACTCTAGGCTTTCTTAATCTGTACATTCTAGCTTAGCTTCGGGTCGAGCTAAATCCCTAGTACTTATAGCTCCGCTAATAGCTTGGTCTCGTAGCCTTAGATTCTTACTACCGCCTTTATATTATAGTATGTTCTCGCTTTACTAAAGTGCATAAGTTAGTACTTTTTAGGGGCGAACCGGGCACTATGCTTCTTTGCCTACTCCTCGCATTTCTTATACCTATCTTCAAGGAGGCGACAGTTCTCTTCTGTCGAGTCTGACTAGGCTAGGATGTTTATATCGTCTACGAACCCCGATACTAAGGTTTACGGAGAGGTGAGTAGGGGGATTAGATCCGACATAAATATTAGAAACAGGATAGGGGAGAGAGTGGATCCCTAAGGTATTCTAGTCTCTACCTTTACCGGGTCGGACGTATACCTTCCTAGGACTAGGTATGTCGTCCGTTCCTAGAGAAAGGAGTAGACGAACGACGTTACTGTTAGGAACCGCTGTACGTTATCCCAACCGGGCTTGGATCTTTGTAGTGATGTCTCTGACTCGTTGAGAAGGTAGTGGTCCCAAACAGTATATGGTGTATACTTAAAATGAGTTGAGCACGAGGCTCCTATCTACTTGCAAAGGAGCGTCGTCTATATAGTACTATGTCTTGGCGCGGTCACCTCGCTCACGAGTGACCTAAGTGACCCTGAGTCACCTCGTTCACGAGTGACCCAAGTGACTCCAATACACTGGCTGCCTAGTGATCTCCCCTCGTTCTTCGCTTGTCTGACAAATGAGCTTCTCCCACGTTTCAGACCGTAACACCATCCCCCTCCCCAGGATCGGTGTCCCAACGATCACGTGTCATGATGATATAAGCGAATGTCCCATCATTTTCATTCCTCAGCTTGTCCAAAATGTCTTCCTCCTCGTCACAGAAACGCGAACTTCGTGCCTCCCGCATCGAGCGACAGAATCACCTGGCCGAGTCCCCCTGCGAGAACTGTTGTTCGAAGTTGCGTCTGTGTTTCGTCATGCCTGGCTCCGACTCGCGGTGTTCCGAGTGTGTCCGTAGAGGTCGCGCCTGTGTCCGTACGTCGTGGGCCGCCATAGATCGGACCGAAGCATCCATAAAAAGAGAAATCGAGCTGGCGGAGCAACAACAGGAATCGCTCCTGCAGCAACTGGAGCAGGTCCGGGCGATCCTCACCAGGAAGCGCCAAGTACTCGAGCAGAACCGTGCCCGTGAAGAAGAAAAACTCCGTTGCTTGGATCGTGAGCTCGCCGCCGAGGGAGACGATACTCGGGTCGTCCACCTGTCCGCATCCGAGCTGGAGAAGAGCCTCCAAAGCGTCGGTGTAGCGTCCCCTTTCTCCTGGTCTGGTTTTTGTTCTGATCCTCCTCCCGAGGCGCCTTCGTAAGTCGTGTTCCAGTAGTCGTTTATCCGTGTCGTTGTGTTGACTTCTAGTCCTTAGGTCATCAAATCAAGAAGCCGCTGTTTGATGCCTTGTCGTCAGGTCGTTTCTGCTAAGCAGATTTCGAGAAGAAGTTCTCGCATTCCTGGTATGTCTTCTCTTCGCGAATCATTGCGTTGAACTCGCGGCTAACCATATTCTTCTTCTTGCAGTTTTTTGCAAAGTGGCCTTGCTCGCCACATACGTAGCAGGTGGAACCTTTGCTCTTCAGCCCCCTTCCTGTCCTACGATCCGTTACGTCCAATTCCATTGGGTCTCCGTAACTAGGGTCCTGACTTCTGGCCTTGAAGCCCCCTCTTCCGCTCGCGGCGGGTCTCTGGTATCCAGGCTGTACGTGTCGGTCGTACCTCAAATCCTGGAGCCTTTCGTCGATCTCCTTTGCTGCCTTGATCATCGCCCCTAGCGTCACAACGCTGGCGTTTCGGGATAGTTCGGCTTTAACGTTGTCCTTCAGCCCGAGGTAGAACTGCGATCGCAATGCTGCGTCGTTCCATTCTAGGTCGGCGGCATATCCTTGGAATTCTGAGGCGTACAGCGCTACAGAAGTGGTCTGTCGAAGTTGTCGGATATGTCGGTCGGCGTATACCTCCTCATTCGGTATCCCGTATAGATCATCGAGTTTCGTCTCAAACTCGTCGTAGTCGTGGAAAATTTTTCGAGTTTCCGTCTTCGGTGTTTCCCCCTCACCCTGGTTGTGGAGCCAGTCCTTGAGGTATGGTCGGAATCCTCTAGCTGCTTTTCCTCGTAGGAAGGATGCGGCGTACAAGACCTTGCTGGCCTCGCCTTGAAACTGGTGTGCGTTGAAGTGAAGGTACAACTGAACCTGCAGTTGAAAAGCCTCCAGTTTGTCCTTGGTCCCGTCGAACGTCTCCGGCGTAGACACCTTAGGTGCACGGTGGTGGTCCTGTGAGTTCAGCATACTCATAGGAGCGTTGTTGTTCTTGCTGCTTCCTGTAATCGACATTTCGCTCATTCGTTCCGTAATGCCAGTTGACTGTGGCGTTCTTTGTCTTGACGGACTCCGGGTAGCGTCTCTCCCAGACATATGCAAAGGGCCCTGGTGGTGGTGCTCAAAGTTGTTAGGAACCGCTGTACGTTATCCCAACCGGGCTTGGATCTTTGTAGTGATGTCTCTGACTCGTTGAGAAGGTAGTGGTCCCAAACAGTATATGGTGTATACTTAAAATGAGTTGAGCACGAGGCTCCTATCTACTTGCAAAGGAGCGTCGTCTATATAGTACTATGTCTTGGCGCGGTCACCTCGCTCACGAGTGACCTAAGTGACCCTGAGTCACCTCGTTCACGAGTGACCCTGAGTCACCTCGTTCACGAGTGACCCAAGTGACTCCAATACACTGGCTGCCTAGTGATCTCCCCTCGTTCTTCGCTTGTCTGACAAATGAGCTTCTCCCACGTTTCAGACCGTAACAGTTACCTACTAGGGGATGCCTTTCTACTATAGGATATATATTAGCCTTTAGTATAAGACGTTGTCGAAGGCCCCTACGATGTCGAGGGATAGGAAGGACGCCGCTCGGTTCCTACCGTAGTGCTAGAGGGTCTGAATTTGCTCCGTAATTAGCTCTATTACTATTAGTGTCGATCGCTAGCTTCTTCCCCCTATCTGTGTTACTAGGGGTACGTAGTTGTCCTCGGTAAGCTACGTAAGTCTCTAGGCTACTATCTTTTCTAGGACCTTCCCTATCGTATTTAGAAGTGCTATTGGTCTGTACGACTTGGGCTAAGTATAGTCTTCCTTCTATAGCTTACGTAGCACTACTATTATAGACTCTCTATACGGCTTCGGGTAATACCCTATCCGTAGGTACGCGGTAAATAGGTTTATAAGGCTCGGCGCGATGCCTTCTCTATACTCTTTTAGTAGTACGTTTAGTATCCTATCTAGGCCTAGGGCTTTTCGTCCTTTTAGCTTACTTATAACTCCTATTACTGTATTAGAGCTCACCGCCTAATCTATGTCTAGGGGTTCCGGGTATATTGTCATGGTCTCCCCACAGAGTGTACAGAAGGTGGGGACAGAAGAGCCTCAGAGTGCTCAGAAGTCGTCAAGAAGTGACAGTCCAGCTTGGTGTGTGAGCGCCAAGAATCACATGCCCCGCAACATTCACTACGGCACCCAGCCCTCCAAATTCACCCCTCTACCAAACCTTGACAGATTCACTTCGGCTCGTGACTATGTGACTCACGGCACTCCCGCGAGCACCCGCGACTGCGCTGGACCCTGGAAGAAGCACGTGGAAGACTCGGAACGTAGGGCAGGTTGGAATAAGGTTTTGAGCAAAGCTGCTGAGCGCGGCTTCGCACGGGTTAGCCCTGTTGATGCGGGGACACGCACTCGCGAGGGTCGCGTATAAATATCTGGCCTTCCCCAGGCCTCTCTTGCTTTCTTCGTCTTTTGTTTTGTGTAGCAATCATACCATACCCTTTTGCATCTGCACTTCGCACCTGCATTCTCGCTTTCACCCTTGCATCTCACAGGCCAGGCTCTCGCCCTGACATCACAAAAGACCAACAAACCGTCAACCACTCGAGTCATCCTCATGGGTGACCACGCCACCGATAGAGGTGTCAACCTCGACAACCAAGACACTCCATTCCACTTCAGTGAGTGGACTGACATCCCCTTCTCGAACGCCGCTGCCTTCGGTGCCTGGGCAAACGCCAACCCCGACACCGCCTACGCTCTCATCAACCGCACCGTCTCCTCTTTCCGCGAGACCGCCCAGCAGGTCGAGCAAGCAAACAACCAAGCAACATACCTTCAAGGTATTGTGAACACCTTCCAGAACCTCGCCCCGCACGCCGACGACAACCGCCGCCAGCACTTCTCCAAGAAGGTCAACGACCCAGACGAGTTCGACGGCAACAAGAGCAAGTTTGAGGCATTTGAGACACAGCTCACCATCAAGCTGTTGGCTAATGCCGACCACTTTCCGCAAGAGAAGGACAAAGTCACGTACGTCTTCTCCCTCCTTCGGGGAGACGCCGCGGCTCAGGTACAACACTACATCGACAACGCCACGCAGACTATCGGCTGCCCGGACGTCCTCACCTTGATGCAGGACCTCCGTGCTGCCTTTGGTGATCCAGACCGTAGAGCCACCGCCCAGAACGCCATCCACAACCTCCTCCAGAAGAACAAGAGCTTCGCCGAGTACCTCGCGGCCTTCAACCGCGACATCGGGTTCACCGGCTACAACGAAGAGACCAAGAAGAGCACTCTCCGCCGTGGTTTGTCAGCAGAGCTTCTTCGAGCCCTCGAGGACAAGGACGTCGGTGCTATGAGCTTCCGTGAGCTCGTCGAGACCTGTCAGCGCCTCGACTCCAACATGAAACACACCGCCTCTCTCCTCGCTTCCCGTTCTCAAGGTCGTCAGCCTCGTGGTCCCGGAAGCCACTTCGCTGCTCCACTAGGCGCCGCCGCTCCTACGGCTCTCCCTCCCGTCTCTGTAGGTGACGCTATGGATCTCAGCGCTGGTGCCGCCGTCCCTCGAGTCCAGGGCCTCGTCAACGGTAAGCTCACTCCCGAAGAGAAGCTTCGCCGTCGCCAGGCCGGACTCTGCACCTACTGCGGCGGTCCAGGCCACATCGCAGCCAACTGTCCGCAGCTCGCTGCCCGTAACGCCCGCAACCCGGTTCGCGGCGCTGTCGGCGCTATCGAGCCTGCTCCTGCTGCTCCCGCTGAGCAGGAAAAAGCCTAGGTCTTCCTCATCGACGCGATGAAGACGAAGAACAACGTTTACCGAAAGTGAAGAGAGGAAAGAAGTTGAGGATCAATACAGCACAGCTAGACCTGTACGACGAGACGGGCAAGGACCACGCTTGCAAACCGTTCGTCACGAATGTAAATATCGGCTCAAAGAAACTCTCTTCTTCCAATCTCACTCTCATGGACACTGGCGCACTAGGCGAGTCTTTTATGGACTATAAACTCGCGACCTCTCTCAACCTCGAACCCCAGGAACTGAAGTACCCTCGCACCCTTGAACTCTTTGACGGCACGGAGACTACCACTGGTAAGATTACTCATGTTGTACACACGTCAATCACCCTCGGAGGCAAGCGTATGTCGATCACCAGCTTCCTTACGTCCCTACCGCATCAGAAGTTTATCCTCGGCCTCCCCTGGTTCAGACGACACCGACCTATCATCGACTGGACTTCCCTTACTGTCAGCTTCCCTCCAGAAGTTCCTCCGGCACCTCCGCCTTCTCCGCCGCCTCAGCGCGGTCCTGAGTATACCAAGATCTTCCAGGTGAACGCCGCTGCCTTCACCACTGCTGCTAAGCAGCCCAAAGCTCAAGTCTTCGCCGCCTCTCTCCGCGATATCGACATCGCCCTCGAGAAGCTCGACAAGAAGCGTACACCTACCGACCCTGCTACGAAGGTCCCTCCTTGGGCACACCACATCCTCCACGTATTCGATGCTAAAGCCGCAGACGAGCTGCCTCCTCATCGCCCTCACGACCACAAGATTGAGCTAGAAGAAGGTGCAGAGACACCGTTCGGACCGTTATATTCCATGTCCCGAGAAGAGCTTATCGTCCTCAAGAGATACCTCGAAGAGAACCTAAAGAAGGGGTTCATTCGAGCGAGCCGTTCCAGCGCTGGCAGTCCCGTCATGTTCGTCAAGAAGCCCGGCGGTGGTCTACGCTTCTGCGTAGACTACCGAGGCTTGAACGCTGTTACAAAGAAGAACCGCTACCCAATACCGTTGATTCAGGAGACGCTCGAGCGCCTCTCTAAGGCCAAGTACTTCACCAAGCTCGATGTCATCGCTGCGTTCAACAAGTTACGAATGGCAGAAGGACACGAGTATCTCACAGCCTTCCGTACTCGCTACGGGCTGTTCGAGTCGCTCGTTATGCCCTTCGGCGTTTGTAACGGGCCTAGTACCTTCCAGAACTTCATTAACGACATCCTTCAGGAGTTCCTCGATCAGTTCTGCACTGCCTACATCGACGACATCCTAGTCTACAGCGAGACCAAGGAGGAGCACCGCGAGCACGTCTGTAAGGTCCTTCAGAAGCTCGCAGACGCCGGCTTGTAGCTCGACATCGACAAGTGCGAGTTTGAGAAGACCGAAGTCAAGTTCCTTGGTTTGATCATTACCGCAGACGGCATCAAGATGGACCAAGAGAAGATCGACGCTATCGTCGAATGGGATGCTCCTACGAACGTCAAAGAGGTCCAGGGTTTCCTAGGCTTTGCCAACTTCTACCGCCGCTTCATCCACGCATTTTCGGGCGTGGTACGCCCTTTGACGAAGCTCACGCGCAAGGGTGAGAAGTTCGCCTGGACCGACGAATGCCAGGGGGCTTTTGACTTGCTCAAAGCGAAGTTTGTTAAGAACCCGCTTCTACGGCACTTCGATTTCGAACTGGAGACCCGTGTAGAGACCGACGCATCCGACGGCGTGGTGGGCGGTGTCCTGCTACAACGCCGCTCGCCTGAATCCCCCTGGTTACCTGTCGCCTTCCTCTCCAAGAAGATGACCGCCACGGAGTGTAACTACGAGATCTACGACAAGGAGCTTCTCGCCATCGTCAAAGCTTTCGAAGAGTGGCGCCCCGAGCTCGAAGGCTCTGCTATGCCCGTCCAAGTAAGCTCCGACCATAAGAACCTCGTCTACTTTATGAAGAGCAAGCTGCTCAATCGTCGCCAGGCCCGCTGGAGCGAGTTCCTCTCCCGGTTCAACTTCGTGATCTCGTACACGCCCGGCAAGGCCAACTCGATGGCCGACGCCCTTACCCGCCGCCCTGGTGACTCTCCAGTTGATCGAAGAGGGGGCCGGCAAATCGCAGGGCAACAAGTCATCAAAGAGCACAACCTCTCTTCCGAGCTTCGAGAGTACCTATCGAATGGCCAGCCTACGCTCGCCGCTTCCTTTGCTACTCTCGTGCTCGCTCCTGCCTACCTTGACGAGAGTGACGATGAATCCGAGCCTGAAGAATACGCCTCGGACGCTGAGGACTTGAACGACGATGAAGAGGGCTCAGTAACGACCGACGGCTCATCCGAATCAGACTTTGAGGGGTTTGATAATGAGGAGCAGCCCGAAGGCATCATGGCACGAGTACGAACAGCGTACGATGCCGACATAGACGCCCAAGAGTTAGTTCAGGCCCTTGAATCTGGCGCGAGGACATTCCCGGGCTTCTCGCTGTCCGAGTGCGAGCTCCAGGAAGGTGTCGTCTACTTCCGTAAGAAGCTTTACGTACCGCAGCCCGAAGGCTCTAATATCCGAGCTGAGATTCTTCAAATCATCCACGACTCCGCCTCTGGGGGTCACCTAGGCGTAGCCAAGACCCACAAGCTCCTCGCTAGGTATTACTGGTGGCCGCATTCCTGGAAGGACGTCCGCCGCTACGTGCTGAACTGCGCTGCTTGCCGAAGAGCCAAAGCTAACCGCCACCGTCCCCACGGTCTCTTGCACCCTCTCCCGGCTCCTGATCGTCCGTGGAAGCACATCACTATGGACTTTATCACCGATCTTCCTTACGGCAAGACCTTCAGCGGCGTGAAAGCAAAGGCCCTTCTAGTGATCGTGGACCGTCACTCCAAGGACCGGTACATGATCCCGTGCTGGAGCATGACCGCAAAGGAGACTGCTCGCTTGTTCTACGAATTCGTCTGGCGCTTTCAAGGCCTCCCGGATAGCATCACCTCTGACAGAGGCACCCAGTTCATCTCGCACTTCTGGAAGCGTCTGTGTGCTATCCTAGGCATCAAGCATAACCTCTCGACCAGTTTTCAGCCACAGACCGACGGCCAGACCGAAATTACGAACGCTATCCTCGAGCAGGTCCTTCGTTGCTTCGTCGACTACCACCAGAAGGATTGGCCTCAGCATATCCCTGCGGTGGAGTTCGCTACTCGTAACTGGGACTCGGAGACTACTGGCTACTCTCCCTTCTATACTACGAGAGGTTACCACCCTCGTACAGGCATGGAACCAGAAGAACCTCTCCCGCCTACCGAAGACGCAAACGAGCAAGCAGCAGACGAGTTCGCTACTATGCTCTCACAGATCCATGAAGAAGTTCACGACGAGATGGTGTACGCACAAGCAATCTACGAGGATCAAGCCAATCGTCGTCGCCAGCCAGCTCCCGACTACCAAGTAGGCGATATGGTCTACCTCAACTCCAAGAACATCAAGACAGACCGCCCCTCCAAGAAGCTGAACTGGAAGAACCTAGGTCCTTTTGAGATCACCGAGCGTATCAGTTCACACGCCTACCGTCTAGCTCTTCCTGCGAACATAAAGATCCACGACGTCTTCCATCCCGTACGCCTTCGGCCGTCAGCTGAGGACCCATTCCCGAACCAAAACCAAGACATGCCAGGTCCTCCCGATGAAGTAGAAGTCGACGAGCCTGTTAACCTACCTTCTGACGACTATGCCGTCCGCAAGATCCGGGGAATCCGCGTAGAGCCCAACGACGTTGAAGGACTACCGCCGATCAAGTATGAAGTCGAATGGCAAGGTTGCCCTGAGTGGGATACCTCATAGGAACCTATCCAACATATCATCTTCAATCGTCAAGCAATCGAAGAATACCACGCCCGCGCAGACGGCCCAGAAGTCAACATCGGCAGGCTCTTCGAATCTGAGCTTTTCGACGGGGCTTACCAATGGTGTATCGACCATGACATCAGGCCTAGGCCTGGTACTGAAGCTGAACATCCTCGATATGTGGAACTACTACGGCTTCGTAGGAACTCAGCTTTGTTCGGGGGGGCTACTGTCATGGTCTCCCCACAGAGTGTACAGAAGGTGGGGACAGAAGAGCCTCAGAGTGCTCAGAAGTCGTCAAGAAGTGACAGTCCAGCTTGGTGTGTGAGCGCCAAGAATCACATGCCCCGCAACATTCACTACGGCACCCAGCCCTCCAAATTCACCCCTCTACCAAACCTTGACAGATTCACTTCGGCTCGTGACTATGTGACTCACGGCACTCCCGCGAGCACCCGCGACTGCGCTGGACCCTGGAAGAAGCACGTGGAAGACTCGGAACGTAGGGCAGGTTGGAATAAGGTTTTGAGCAAAGCTGCTGAGCGCGGCTTCGCACGGGTTAGCCCTGTTGATGCGGGGACACGCACTCGCGAGGGTCGCGTATAAATATCTGGCCTTCCCCAGGCCTCTCTTGCTTTCTTCGTCTTTTGTTTTGTGTAGCAATCATACCATACCCTTTTGCATCTGCACTTCGCACCTGCATTCTCGCTTTCACCCTTGCATCTCACAGGCCAGGCTCTCGCCCTGACATATATACTCGGGTCGATGTCCGTAAGGTCTGCCTCTACTTACGTCGAAAAGAAATAGTCGGCTAACGCTTTTACCTTGCCCCGGGGCGTAGCCTAGGCAATCCCTTCGCGGTCTACGATTAGGGGGAAGTGAGGGGCTTGTTGCTCTTTAGGTAGTCGTGCCTATTTAGCAAGTCTCTACATCTGTTCCGGGTTTTCTATAACGAGCCTAATCGTCGCTCTCTAGTCCTATAGCTTATCGCGTCTTATCTATGCCTTCTTCTCTTATGTCGCGTGGCAGTATTGCTCCTACGTCTCTTAGGTGTGCTCCTTCGTCCACTGTCGCCTTGCCCTTCTAGCCTCCCTTACCTTCGTAGAGCATTTAGGGGTCTAGAAGGCCTTCTACTACGTTAAGGGCCGGAGTAACGGCGTGTATTGTTCCGCTACTTGCTATATAACCGAGGTAATCTGTTCCGCTACTTGATCTAGCTAAGCTGTCGTCTCGAGTTCTCTATACTATAGTAGGTTCGCTATTAGGAAGCCTCTTATATCGTCCTAGCGTGCCTTCTTCTAGTTACGGCGTAGTTCGTTTACTAGCTCCTCTATCGCCTTCACCCCTAGCGTCGTTTAGTTAGGGATATAGTCTAAGGAGGCTTCTAGCGCGTAGTTCGGTCGGCATTAGACTAGTCTCTCTTCAAGTTCTCGTAATAGGAAGTATAGGTCGATCGTGCTTATACTAGTACGGGCCTTCTACGTCTCTGTTCCCTTTAGTGTTACTAAGGCTATTCCGTAGCGTACGGTTATATCTAGTAGCTTCCCCCCTAGAAACGCGTATAGGGGAGTGAATTCGAGTCCCTACTATAGGTAGTAGAGGTTAAAGTCGCCGAGGAGTACTTGCTTCTTATCTTAGCTTAGGGTCCGCTCTAGGTAGGCGAGGGTTCCTAGTTCCCTACTCGTCCGACCCCGCGGTAGCGGGTTATAAACGTTATAGATCTAGATAGGGCCTTGTGTCGTGTCGATCTAGATTAATGTTATGTCTCCTAGGTTGCCCTACTACGGTAGTATAACCTTCTACGACTCAAGGTCTATAGTCTTGCTTACGTATATATATATCCTCGGGATGACGCCTCGTTAGCCCGCGATGACGGTATAGTATCTCCGGTTATTACAAGTAGCTAGGAGTCCTACGTAGGGGTTGATCTATAGTTCCTGTACCGTAATAACGTAGTGCCGTAGCGGGTCTAGCTCTTATAGAAAGTGGCGCTAGACCTTGTCCCTACTTTTGTTTACGTTGTACTATACGATAGTGATGTTATCGTATAGTATTATTCGTTATCCGTAAGGTCTATTTCCGTGCTAACCTGCTATGTCTCCTAAGCCTATATCTCGCTGTCCGGCTAGCCCTAGGGCCGCTAGGGCGCCCTAAAGATTCGCATTTGGCCTAGTTTATTAGTAGCCCGGTTAAGGTGTCGAGGCCTACCGGGAGGTAGATACGTTTACGGTTAGGTTCCCTTGTTCGTCTCTCCTACCCTCTTCCTTTTGCTCGGCTCGAAGCCCTTATATACGGTAGGTCCCTCCTACTATCGTTAGGGGTACCTAGCTAGTATAGAGATCCTTGCTTGTCTCGCTCGTTCTTATACTACTATTCTAGCCGGGCATTGGCTTAAATACGCTAGGTGCCTTCTACCGTAGTATACGTACCTGCTCTCCTTTTTTAGGCATTCCCTTCCCTAGTATAGGCCTACGTAGTAAGGACACCTTAGGGTCTTCTCCCCGCATTTTAGGGCTATATAACCGTACTGTTAGCATTGGAAGTATTGTAGTACCCTATAGCTACTCTAATAGATCTCCGTATCTATTCTCTCGTAGTTCTAGAATAGCCTATTATCTAGTATCTAGTTAGCTTGTTCCGCTGTCTCTACCTAAATAATAAGCGATAAATGCGTCTTTTCTCGGTCTACTGTCTTGTATAGCTATACCGCCTTCGTTAGTCGTACTCCTAGGGAGGTGTTCTAGTTCTGTACTTAGAGGTAGGGAAGGTCTTCGTTCTTGAATGTCCTAGGGACCCCGTAGGCGATGACGGTATACTGTTAGTAGGAGACTCGTACCGACTTCGCGACTTTAGTAGTCCACTCCTTATAGGTCTCTAGCTTTCGTCTATTAGACTCTTATACGGTAAAGAGTCTTACTACGCCTATTGCCTCTACCCTCGCCCTAACTACCTCCTTTTGGCCGATTCTGTCGACAATCTCCTTACTTATTAGGGCTACGATTTCTTGTTTCTCCGCCGGATTAGTAATATATAGGCGTACCGCCTTGCTTACCTTCGGAGGGGGTTAATTCTTACCTACTACTACTATTGCCTATATAGTTAGTTTCTAGGCTGCCCTCTATATTACTTATTAGATTGTCTTCGGGATTTGGTATAATAGCGCTTTTAGCGCTCCTAGTAGCTGTGCTATAGTGTTCTTATATGCCCGGGCTAGGTGTCCGTCATCCCCTAGTAAGTTCTCCGCCTCCGTATATAGGGTCGTCTACGCTATATTGTTTGTCGTTAGCCTCTACTTTCTATATAGTAGGCCTTGGCTTGTGTCCTAGGTTTTTTCTTAGTTTGTTCCCCGGTTTGACTCTTAGGACAGAATGTTCGTAAGGCTATAGCTCTCGTTAGTTACTATCCTTCGCTATTGTTTGGGGTCGCGCTTCCTAATTAGGCAGTTGTCCTCCGTAACTCCGTAATTCTAGGGTCTGCCTTTAGGGGAAAGGGACCTCGGTTTTAGGGTTTTTTGTATCACGATTGCGCCGCCGCTAGCGTAGGCGGGTCGCTACTACTTAAGTAGATTGCTCGTCTTGATAAGGGCTGTCGATTAAGGGCTAAAACGTATCCCCTAGTAGAATATTAACCGGAGTGCTAGTACTCTAAGTACTATATATAGGTACGCCTACTAGAAGGTTATACTCGCCTACTCTCGAGCCTAGGTACGACGCTATTATAAGGAACGCGATTAAGTCGACTCTAAACTTACGAAGCTCTAAGAAGAATATAATATCGTCTTCGAAGACCGATAGGATATAGCGACCGAACGAGATAAGATATAAGCCGATACTATAATATATTAGACATCCTAGGAAGACGCTAAGGCCCGTATCTAGATACTATAAATAGCCTTAGACGATACCGTAACTAAGGAACACTATAAGAAGATTACCGATAAGCTAGTAGGCCGTATTAATACTACTAATAACTATCTCGAGTAAGTAGAGGACGAAGTCGACTAACTTAAGGCCAAGATTATATAGTAGGACACTAAGATCTCGTAACTTAAGACATAAGCCCGGCTTACCGCCTTACTAAGTAAGCGAGACCGCCCGCCCACTTTTTCTAAGTAGTTACGACTCTAGTAATAGCCGTAGTAGTAGAAATAGTAGACTACTAGTCTAGAGAGATTCCCCTAAGCCGGTACCCGTCGTTCTTAGACTCTAGTAGGTAGCGGCTATCGGGCCCGTACCTATAACCGTACTACCCGCGCCGGTTCTCTCGTACCCTTAGTAGCCCGTACTAATAATACTACAATATTCGCCGCCTAAACCGACTAACGTTTCCCCTATCCTAAAGAGTTCGACAACTTAGGCGAGCTCTCCTATATCGACTAGAAAGAGAGCTATAAGGACTCTATAGCGGTACGATATACTATATAAATACCTTGCCTTAATATCTTTAACTACGTTAAGCGTTATACTCTCGGGACCCCTAGGGATATTATCCGTATAGCTATTAAGGACGACGAATAGGTAAGCCTCGAGGATATATAGGACGAGTTAGACGATACCTTTAGTAAGAATCCTCGAGATATTAAGCTTAAGGCTAGACGCGACCTATACTAGCTAAAGTAGAAGTACGGCTAGGAGTTTAGTAAATATATTATCGAATACCGCCGTATTAGCGCTAAGGCCGGTAAGCCTATAGTGTCGTACGAGCTATAGATTAGCCTAAACGAGTTCTAGATAAAGACGATAGAGGACTACTAGCTTATAGACCCCGTAAGCTAGTTTATTTATATCGCTAAAGACAAAGAAGAGGTATATAATACCGTAAAGAGTATATATAGTAAGAGGGATAAGGACAAGGACACCTAGTAAGGCGGTAATAGGCGTCGTAGTAGTTAAGGACAAGGCTAATAGGGCTCTAGATAATAGAGCGCTAGTATAGTACTACGAGCCGCGCCGCCTACTATAAACAATACGCTTACGGTCTCTACGCGTACCTAGAACGCTAGCCCGGCCGTACGCCTTATCCCCTAGCGTTATACTATACTACCTAAGCTTACCGACGAACTCCGCGACTAGCTACGCTAGTAAGGCCGCTACTTCCGCTATCGTAAACCTAGATATACCGGCCTCGACCCCGTATATATTCTTTATAACTCCCGTAGTAAGTAGTATACCGGCGACGTTAACCGCGAGATACCTATCGCTCTTAACGCTATAACCGACGCGCTAGCCCTCTAGATCGAAGTACTACCCGTTTAGAGAAATGCCTAGCTCCTTAGTACCGTCGCGCTATAGGAGTAATATACGAATTTACGAATCATAAACACGAAGAATAAGACTACGAGATATATACCTAAGAGGAAGAATACCTATATATAGTAATAGCTAAGGGTAACACCTATACGCCTATATATATATATATAACTAACGTATAGAAAGTATATAGTATATACTAGTACTATAACTAGTTTATTAGGTAGAAGAGCAAACGTACTTACCCTCTCTAATACTAGCGCCTCCTCTAAGTTTATTGACCTAAGATTTGTTTACGTAAACAAAGTCCCTACCTTTAAGCTAGAAAGGCTAAGACGCCTACGTATAGCTAACGGAGCGGCTATACAACTACTCGAAGTAGTACTAATAGACGTTACTATCGGTAGCTATACTAGTTAAGAGCTATACTACGTTACTAACCTCGACAAGTACGACCTAGTACTAGGCATCTCCTAGCTCGAAGAACACGACCCTTCGTATAGCTTTAAACATAAGATACTTAGCTTCGATAAGCCTACCTACTACTAACATTATTACTAGAATGGCATACCTTATACGATTATAATAGAAGCTAATAATAGTAAGCCTAAGGCGCTAAAACTAGTACTACCCGAGCTAGAACCCGATATCTATTTTATTAGCGCGGACGCCTATTATCGTATAGCGAAGCGAGCCTAGAAGTAATAAGACTAGCTAGACGCCAATAAGCTCTTCGTACTATAGCTAGAGGATTTCGACGACGAGGAGTACACCTCTACCTTCGCTATATCGCTAGATAATTTAGAAATCTTTATAAATAGGAACAAGGTATAGGACCCGAAGGCTAAGCTACCGCCCGAATATCACGACCTAGCCGACGCCTTTAGGTATAAGAGCGAGTTTAAGCTACCTAAGTATAGCCCGTCCGACTATATAATTAACTTGAAACTAGGATTAGAAGCGTAGCGACCCTATAAGTAGGCCTTTAGTATAAACCTATATTAGCTAGTAGTCGTTAAGAAATTCATTAATAATAGTATAGCTAACGGTACGGTCGAACTATCTAAATTAGACATATTGTCTCCCGTGTTAATTATTAAAAAGCTAGGAGGCGGGCTCCGCGTCTACGTCGACTACCGCGCCCTAAATACTATTATAGTTAAGGACCTATACCTAATACCTCTATTAAGGGAGACACTTAAGCGAGTTTCTAAGGCTAAGTAGTTTAATAAGCTTAATATCGTCGCCGTATTTAATAATATACGTATCCGTAAGGAGGACAAATAGATAACCGCCTTTATTACTAGGTATAGATTATACTAGTTTAAGGTCCTTCCGTTCGGCCTCTATAATAGCCCTAGTAGTTAGTAGCGTAAGTTTAACGACATCCTCCGAGAATTCCTAGACGACTTAGCTATAGTATACCTCGATAATGTCCTAATTTATACGGACGGCTCCTTAGATAATTATAGAGCTTACGTACGAAAGGTCCTATATAGACTACGGGATATAGGGCTACTAGTAGATATCGACAAGTATGAATTCTACGTTAATCGGATCAAATACCTAGGCCTTATTATTACGACGGAGGGCGTTAAGATAGACCCTATAAAGATTAAAGCTATTATAAACTAGTAGGTGCCTCGTAACGTTAAGGACGTTCTTACGTTCCTAAGCTTTACTAGATTCTATAGGAAGTTTATCTACGCCTTCTCTAAAGTAACCGCGTGCCTTATAGACCTTACGAAGATAGGTAAAAAGAGTAAAGTCGACGGTGAGGTAGTTAAGAAGCCACCCTTTATATAGACCTAATAGTACGATATAGCCTTTAAGGAACTTAAGTAGCGCTTTAGCTAAGTAGGTATACTGGCCTATTATTAACTAGGCGAGCAGATTTAGGTAGAAATAGACTCTAGCGACTAGGTCAATATAGGGGTACTATTATAGATAATTAATAGCGTCCTTAGACCCGTAGCGTTCTACTTAAAGAAGCTTGGTCTATAAGAATATAACTACGACATTTACAATAAAGAGCTACTAGCTATCGTTAAGGCGTTCGAGGAATAGTAACCGGAACTTATCGGCGCTATAGACGATAAACTAGTTCGGTACTTACTAATCACCGTAATCTTAAGTACTTTATAACTACTAAGTAGCTTAACCGGCGCTAGGTACGCTAGACCAAGTTCCTATCCTAGTTTAACTTTAAGATTACCTATCGCGCGGGCGCCTAAGGAACGAAACTAGATAGTCTTACCCGTCGCTCTTAGGACATACCGGCGGGAGTAGACGATACTAGATCGTAGTATTAATAATAGACTATTCTAAAACCCTATAACCTAGATATCGTTACTTAGTTTACTATATAAGTATAGGACGACCTACTAATAAACTATTAAGTACTATTAATTTACGACTCGGACAATAAAGAAGAAGACTACTATACTAGTAATATCGCTACCCCCGGTAATTAACCCGCCTCGCCTAGCGAGACGTAATATAGCCGTTACTCGAACTAAATAACGCCGAGGCACGTAGTAACGTCGACTCGGAACTAGATAGTAGAGTCCTAGTCGAAGAGATACCTAGTAATAAACAACCTGTCTGTCACGGTATAGCCCTACGGCCTACGGCCTTCGGGTCACGTGACTTTATAAATATAACGTAACGCCTCGGCTCGGCGAACGTTGCGCTTATCTTCGATACGCGCCTTAGCTAGAACTTCTCTTCTCCGTAGAACTTATTCGATCACTTAGCTACGACACCCTTTTACCTACCGAGAGTAGCCTAGACCCGTATTATTAAGTTCTACTACTCTAAATCCCTCTATAGTAAGTACGCGGATTATCGGCAATATTACCGACCGGTTTACGACACTTTAGTAGGAGTTAGCGAACAAGACCCCGAGTTCGAGGTAGATTATAGTAGTATAATCGGGTGTCCTATATACGTAGGAAGTGTATAGAAGAGGAGGATACAATATAGTTAGTCGTAGACACTTTCGTAGGAGTTCGTCGAGATACGTAGAATTAATATTAATATCCGCCGATCCGTCGAGGATTCGAGATAGCCGCGACTATAGCTACCGATAATTACGAACCGTAACCGTAGTAGACCTAATAGAATAATAGAAGTTAGACTATAGTCGATAGCTAAGATTAGACCTACTAGATACGATAAGCGATAGTAGGTTAATAGTAGAAGACGCAAATTACGTATACGACTCTTAAGACTAAGTACGACCGGCGTGAGCGTATTTACTAATAAGATAGAGGACAGGGTATATCGTCGAGAGTAGATAGGTAGGGAGGCTAGTACACGCCGCTCGACCTATCGTATACTATGCCCCTAGATCCTATAGAAGATAGTAAAGGCGCTTAGTTCCGATACGATCTATAAGTATTTAAGCTATATACCTACGAAGAGTTAGCGGCGTTAGTCAAGAAGAGACCTAAAGCTTAGCTTAATATCCTCGACTTTAGGATATAGATATATACTTATAGTAAGGCCTTACTTAAGAACTCTCGCGACCGAGTTATTAACCTAACGGGTAAGAAAGTCAACCTCGAGGCAGCCCTTTAGTAAGAAAAGGAGGACTCGGAAGAAGCGGCGGGCATTATTAAAGGTCTGACCGTTCAGAACGAGGAAAAGGATAGGCAAATTTAAGAACTAGAAGCTAAGGTATAGACTAAGGACGGCGATACGGAAGATGCTATAGTAGAAATCGAGAGCCTATAAGAGGATAACAACACTTAGCGTAGGTTAGTCGAGAGTCTAAAGTAGCGTATTAAGGAGCTCGAAGTACTTTAGAAGTAATAGTAATAGCCGGAGAGACTAACGACACTAGCTCGCCAGCCCTCTAAGCTACGCGCCCTCCTAGATTTACGAAAGAAGGACGTACGAAACACTCTAGGTATTCGCGTCAATACGTATATAGAGAAAGTCCTACTACGAGGGCTCGGAACTACGCTACTATAACGTACGGCTAGCGCGCTAGGCGGGCGTAGGCAAGAAGTCGAATTTATAGGTATTAATAACTTCGAGACCGCTTACGACAATAGTATCCGTAATATACGTACATCGACTCTATACTAGTTTATGTTAGGGGGTCTCGGTAGGTTCGGCGACGCTAATAAAACGCCTAATCTATACGCGCGTCCTTTTACCCTTACCCTAACTCTAGGTACGTAGTCTATAAAGTCTATTAATATATCTTAGAAGAACCCTATTAAGGTTCTACCTATCTTCTACGCCGACCTAAAGGAAGACAAGGTCAGCTATATTAAGTAGCGTAAGAAGGTTAGCGAGTACCTACTTATAGAACCTAATCGATCGGATACCGAATTATATATTATGTTCTACGGCCTAGTAGGCACGAACGCTCTCGGCCGTATTCGACCTTATAAGCCCACTATTAAGCATTAGAATAAGGCTCTCGAGATCCTCGACTTATCGTATAGCGACTACTTCGAGAAGCGTCGTTACCGTAAGGCCTTTTACGAACTCGAATAGAAGTAGGGTAAGAAGTTTAACCTCTTCTATACGAAGTTTTCCGAGTATACGCACTACCTTAGGAAGTATACTACTAAGGACGGGCGCGAAGAACTAATAGAGAACCTTAAGGAGAAGATTCTTCTACGTCTACGCGCGAAGATCGCGGGTATACGGTTTAGGAGCCTGACCGAGATAGAAGATACTCTCCGTAATATCGAGATCGACCTCGACGATATACCGCGCTAGTAGTAGTAACTACCCGGTAAGAAGCTAAGTAGAGGAGGCCAGACCGGTAGCTAAGGTAACGCGCGACTAGGTTCCTCCGGTAGTACTAGAGGCGGCGGCGGCGGTCGAGGACCTATAGGTAAGCCGCGTAGCGAGCGTATAGACGAGAAGGTGTACTAGTAGTACGATATAGTAGCCGCTAAGCGTACTAGCTTGACATATCGTAAGCTTACAAAGGATAAAGCGGCGTACTAGAAGGATAAGACGTTCTACTACGTATATAAGAGCCCGGACTATAACTAGTAGTACCAATCTTACGAATATTCCTAGTTCCGTAAGGGTAATACTAGAGGTAACGTAGCTACTACGGTCGACTAGAACCTTATTGACTTCGAATCCTAATAATAGGGAAACGGGGCGACTCTAGACTAAGGCATATAGTTTAGAGTATAGCTATTATTACTATAGCTAATATTGCGCCTAGTAAGGATCCTCCTTAGAACATCTACGAGCACCTTACGTTAGAAGAACCGAGTACACATCCGTTGGGCAAAGGCCCGCTAAGGATATTAGAACCTACGCCGATACCCTAGTAACGAAACAAAAAGGTTAACCTACTATAGCGGTAGACTTCGGAGGTAGATATAATTAAGGTTATAGATATCAAGACTATAAAGGTCGGAGCAATTAAAGTCGACATCCTACTACGTAGTAATCGTCTTATTATATACGGTACCGTTAAAGGCAAGCCTACTAGATACCTAGTAGATCTAGGCGCATAGTCGATCTTTTATAGTACGAAGTTTGTAAAGGATTATAATCGGATAAAGCTACCTACTCTATTTAGAATTAGTATAGTAGACCCGTCTAAGAAGAACGAAGCTACGGAGTACGTAAAAGCGACTCTAGACCTAAACGGTCACGTCGAAGAATTGAACTACTTTATTACCGGCATTGAGTATAACTTTATTCTTAGTATACCGTAGGTATAGAAGTACCTACTAGACTTCGGGAACTAGACGAATACCGTTATATTCACGTCTTACTACGGACACTATTACGAAAGAATACTAACGATAGTACGCTATTAACTAGAAAAACAAGCTCGGTAGTAATAGCGTGCCGATCGGATAGACGTAGCGGCAATTATAGGCATTAACATCTCGTCTATAAGTGCTACGGAGGCCGTAGAATGTCTAGAAGATTAGCTTAAAGAGGGCTAATAACTATAAGAAGGCTACCTAATTTAGGAGCAGAATAACGACGCGCTACCTATAACTAAGGAGGAGGCTATAGAAGAAGTTAGTATGTAGCTCAGCGCTAAAGTAGCGTCCGACTTCTAATAATATATAAAAGGCAAAGACGAAGTAGACCTAGATATATCGCTTCCGCGTAAATTTAAGTCGCGACGTAAGGCCTTCGTTCTACGTATAGGAGACGATGCCTTACCTCCTTATCGTAAAGGAGACGACCTCGCTATCGACTTTGACCTAGGTACTAAGCTGCCTTTCGCTCGACTATATCTAATAAGCCTATAGGAGCTCGAAGTCGTAAAGAAGTATATCGACGACTTAAAGGCGAAAGGCAAAATTAGAGAAAGCACTTTGCGTATTATATCGCTAGTCATTATTATTAGAAAGCTAGGTAGTAGACTCCGCGTATACGTAGACTATAGAGTAGTTAACGCTATTACGATCAAGAACCTATACCCTATCCCGTAGGTTCGAGAGACACTATAGCGAATAAGCGGGTACTAATACTTCACCGTACTCGATGTCGTTACTACCTTTAATAAACTACGTATCCGAGTAGGCGACGAATAGAAGACTACATTTACCTTACGGTATAGGACCTTTAAGTACCTAGTAGTGCCCTTCGGATTATATAACGCTCCTAGCGTCTTCTAGGCCTATATTAACAAAGCCCTAAGGCCTTACCTTAACGACTTCGTTACCGTATACCTTAATAATACGATCGTCTTTAGTAGCATAAGAGAGGAGTATATAGAATATATACTTAAGGTGCTAGACTACTTTATCGATACTAAACTACTATTAGACATCGTAAAGAGCAAGTTTTTCTAGAAGGAAGTCAAGTACCTTAGTCTAATTATTACTACTAAAGGTATTAAGATAGACCTAAAGAAGATCAAGACGATCCTCGAATAGGAGACACCTAGAAGCGTAAAGGACGTCCTTTCCTTCCTCGGCCTCGCGAACTTCTATCGAAGGTTTATAGAAGGCTTCTCGAACATCGTACTACCTATAACTACTCTTACGAAGTGGGTCGGTAGTAAGGACAAGTCAAAGCGACCTACGAAATATACTTAGAACTAGACACTAGAGTACTAGTAAGCTTTTAATAGGCTTAAGGCGGAGTTTACGAAGCAACTAGTACTATAGTACTTTAACCTAAGCAAGCCTTACGTTATCGAATACGACGCCTCTAATAGATATACCGGTAGCGTTCTTTTATAGATCGGAGAAGACGGACAGCTTCACCTAGTTATATACTATTCGTAGAAGATAGATCTAGCTAAGTATAACTATAAGATCTACAATAAGGAGCTTATAGCTATCGTTCGAGCTTTTAAGAAATAGCGGCTAGAGCTAATAGGTAGTAAGACTAGAGTATTATCTAATCACCGCGGTCTATAATACTTTATAACTACTAAGTAGCTAAACCGCCGATAAGTACGATAGAGTAAATTCTTGTCCGGTTTCGATTTCTAGATCGAATACCGACTAGGTAAGCTAGGCGGTAAGCCTAATGCCCTAACACGCCGTACTTAGGACATAGACGTAATAGACGATATTAAGAATAGATAACAAACGGTCTTAAAGGAACGTAACCACCCCTAAAGTATAGGAGTCTCTTAGAGTATTAGTAATAATAACGTATACGAACGCTTGCGACTAATATTAGCTCGCGCTTGCCGTGCTTAACGCGAACGAGGCGTCTATTAAGGAAGAGATCTAGAACGCCTACGATTAGGACGAGCTCGTAGTAGTAATTAAGAAAGGCCTATAAGCTAGCGATAGTCGGCTACCGTAGAAATTGAACACGTATATTAATCTTAGCGAGTACGAACTAGAGCACGACCTGATTTATATTTAAGGCCGCCTCTACGTGCCTAACAGTAGTAATATCCGCGAAGAACTTATAGCCGCTTGTTATAATACCCCTATAGCCGGCTACCCGGGGCGCGAGAAGATATACGAGCTAATAACTCGTACGTACTATTAGCCTAGTATATAGGCTAACATCGTACGATATATAAAGAACTGTTATATATATACTAGACCTAAGGCTTTCTATAATACGTACTAGGGCAACCTTAAGCAAATCCTAATACCTAATAGTATATTCGAGGAAGTGGCCCTAGACTATCTTATAGTACTTCTAGACAGCTATAGCCCGGAGGGCGTCAAGTATAACAATATCCTTACCTTGACATATCGTCTTATAAACCGCAAGTACCTTATACTAGTCGTCGACATAGAGCCCGAGATAGCTATAGATATGATTATCCGCTACGTTATTAAGGATTAAGGCCTGTTCCGCTCTATCTACTTAGACCGCGGCTCGTAGTAGGTGAGTCGCTTCTAGAAGACACTTTGCGAACGCCTAGGTATTAAGTATAAGATGTCGACGGTATAGCACCCTTAGACCGATAGTTAGTCCGAACGTACGAACTAAGTTATAGAGTAGTACCTACGTATATATATTAATTACGCCTAAGACAACTAGTACGACTAGCTACTAATAGCAGAGTTTGCTTTAAACAATATAAAAAGCACTGCCGGCGTATTACCGTTCTTCGTAACTTTAGGAAGAAACCTAAGAATAGAAGTTCTTAGTAGACCTACCCGTACGGACGTACTACTAGCTACGTAGAAAATTAGCTAGCAAGATATAGACGCTTTCGTAACTTATATAAGCCGTATATATACACATTATATCAACTAGCTTAAGTATATATAAGCATAGCTTAAAGCCGACTATTAGAAATATAGCCGGAGACCTACGCGGTTATATAAGGTAGGAGATAAGGTTTAGCTCAATTTACGTAATATTCGTACTAAACGACTAGTAAAGAAGCTTAATTATAAGAACGTAGGCCCTTTCACGATCATAAAGAAAGTAGCGACCGATATTTACGAACTCGACCTACCTACGAGTATAAGAATATACTATATATTCTATACCGACCTACTACGACTATCCGCCGAAGACCCGTTCCCTTAATAGACGTACGAACCTACGCTTACCGAAGTTAATAGCGAAGTTAAGGAATGGCACGATGCCGTAGTAGTAGTAGATAGTCGCTAGACTAGAAAAGTAAAGAAGAGTGTTAGCTATACTATTAAATAGGTAGATAGGTTATATACTAAAGAACCTTATATTAACTTAAAAGGTACTATAGACGAACTTGTAGCAGACTACTATTACAAGAACCCTCGCGCTCTAGGACCTCCACGCGGATAGCAAGTACTAGAGCCTAATATAACCGAGTTAATAGACTTGGCGGACAGTACTAGCGATACTAATAATAACGCGACCGGTACCGCCGACGCTAAGCACTAGTTACGATATAACCTAAGGCGTACTAAGGCATAATAAACAGTCACTTTGTTTCTACGATCTACGCCTAGGACTCGCTACCGCTAGTAACGTCGCTTTGCTCGTAGCTTAGGCTTGTCTATAGTCGTATCTTTATATATACCGGAGTTTTAGATTATAGAGTTAGATAGATATACTCTATAGAGCGTTGCTTATTTTGAATTGATAGATACCGCCTCGTAGGCGCTTAAGGCGATTTGAGAAGGGGGGTAGTGTCACGGTATAGCCCTACGGCCTACGGCCTTCGGGTCACGTGACTTTGTGAATATAACGTAACGCCTCGGCTTAGCGAACGTCGCGCTTATCTTCAATACGCGCCTTAGCTAGAACTTCTCTTCTCCGTAGAACTTATTCGATTACTTAGCTACGACACCCTTTTACCTACTAAGAGTAGCCTAGACCCGTATTACTATCGAAGGAAGTATAGAGCCGTTAGACGAACTTACGCTACTAGAGGAACGGGAGCAAACGGAGTTATATAAAGAAGAACTATATATAGAAGTGTATAATAGCCAGTCTATAACGATACGTATACTTAAACTAAAGTCCGATCTCTAGTAGGGGATCGCTAACGTATAGCTATAATAATAGAAGATCGCCGTATTAGATTATAAAATTATTGCGGATCGACTATACGTCGACAAAGCCTTATATATCCTAGCCTTTTAGAACCTCCGTACCCGGATAGTACGTAAATACTATAATAGTAGAGTAGCTAGCTACTAAGGTATAGTAAGGACTTTTAATCTACTATAGAGGCAAAACCTCTTCTAGCCTAGTATAGTAAGTAACGTCGTAAGATACGTATAATACTACCTAATATATAGGCGCTCAACTCTATTAAGACTAATAAAGCAAGGCACCCTATCCCTATACTATACGCCCGGTTACGAATATAAGTATATCGCCGTAGACTTTATTATCGACCTACCCGCTAGTAAAGATCCCGATACTAGACTAATCTATAAACATATTATAATAGTTACTAATATACTAACTAAACGCGTACGGCTACTCCCTACTAATGACTTAAACGCTAAGCACGCCGCTACCTTATTCTATAAGTATATATTCCCCGTATACGGCCTACTAGAGGTAGTCGTAAGCGATAGAGGTACGTAATTCGTTAGTACGCTCTTCCGTATACTCTACGTAAGGCTTAGTATCTACTAAAATCTTTCTATAGCCTTCTATCTAGAAACGGATAGGTAATTAGAACGTATAAACTAAGTACTCGAATAGTATATCCGCGCCTATACTAACTATTAATAAGATAACTAGGTCGAGTTACTACCTAACGCCGAGTTCGCCCTTAATAATTACGAGTCTATAAGTACCGAAATGACTCTATTCTTTGCCGACTCTAGCCGCTACCTACGGATAGAGTTTAGTAGCCTAGCTAAACTATAAGTTATAGCTCGGAAAGTACCTAACGTCGAGGCCGCTAACGCGTTAGTTAATAATAACGTACTTTACTACTAGGCGGGCTATACTACCGAGCGGGCTACTTTTACTAAGAGCTATACTACTCCTACTTTAATTACGACGGTATCTTAACACGACGACATCCTATAGAATCGTTACTAGGAGGACAATTCCTCTTTAGATTCTTTGCTATCTAGCGAGTCTACTTAATAGGTACGTACGTTATGCCCCGACTTACTATATCGCTTATAGCGTCGAAGCCTTAGTACTAGCCGAACACTATCTAGCGACTCTCTACTTACTTCCTACCTCCTAGTATCCTCTAGAGGTATGAATTACGACGCCTTATCGAAGGTTAGAGACCCTCTAGACTAAATGTACTTGCGCTTTCGTACTTTCCGCTATATAAGGGCCTCGTTAGACTTACGTAGCTTACTAATCTCGCTTCGTATAAGAGCTATCTAATACACTTTCTCTCTACTCCCTCTCTATTGCCCTATTAAACGACCTTTCTCTTTCTACTACGCCTTTCTAAACCCGTAACGACGCTCTAAGACGTAATGATATCTATTATAAACCCTGTCTCGTTAAAGTTATAGGTGTCCTAGTTAAGGATACTATACCTCTCCTTTATATTACGTATAAGTAAGAACTACTTCTCGATAACGTCTAGATCTTCTATTAGGGCTTACTAACGATCGTATCTACGTATTATACGAACCTTTAGCTCACGATACCGCCTAATAAACCTATCTGTCTAGTTAAGACTAGCGGGCTTAAGACCCTTCTCTTATAGTAATAAATCGGCTATTGCTCATATACTAGCCTTTAATAGCGGGAAACCTCTAAGATCTAGCTCGAGTATATACTTAAGTATCACCCTCTCTTCTAGCTCTATAAGCTTCTTTGAATTAGGCTCGTAGTCACCCCGAGGAGGTCGTCTATTTAATCGATACCTTAGTATAGTTCGAGACGCGTCGTATACCTTTATAGTAAGTCGATTCGTAATTATCTCGTCGCGTTTCGTAGCCTAGACAGCTAAGGTCAGTTTAGCCTCGTTTAAAGACAATATACGCTATAATAGTAGTTATAGAGCTATATCTATAGAAGTAGTATAGTTCTTAGTAAAAGTAGCCCGCTCGGTAGTATAGCCCGCTTAGTAGTAAAGTACGTTATATAAGACACTTAAGTACAAATACGGCGGGTGCTCGAGTCTATACGCCGCGACCGCCTAGACGAGCTACGCGACGTATATACTTTTACGTAAGTACGAACGGCCGAAGCCGTAAATACTCGGCGAGCGCTAGCGCCTACCTACTAGCCTAATAATATAGTTCTACTAGATGCCCGTAATATTAAGACTATATGCCTAAGTAAGAAACTCGATTATAAGTTCCTTAGACCGTTTCGAGTCGTTAGGGCCGTAGGTAGACGCTCGTATAAACTCGTACTAACTAGGCTAGAATTTTTATATCGTCTATAAATCCCGATACTAAGGTTTACGGAGAGGCGAGTAGGGGAATTAGATCAGACATAAACATTAGAAATAGGATAGGGGAGAGAGTAGATCCCTAAGGCATTCTAGCCTCTACCTTTACCGGGTTAGACGTATACCTCTCTAGGACTAGGTATGTCGTCCGTTCCTAGAGAAAGGAGTAGACGAACTTTATTACCTACTAGGAGATACTTTTCTATTATAGGATATATATAAGCCTTTAGTATAAGACGTTATCGAAGGCCCCTACGATATCGAGGGATAGTAAGGACGCCGCTCGGTTCCTACCGTAGTACTAGAGGGTCTAAATTTGCTCCGTAATTAGCTCTATTACTATTATTATCGACCGCTAACTTCTTCCCCCTATCTATATTACTAGGAGTCCGTAGTTATTCTCGGCTAGCTACGTAAGTCTCTAGGCTACTATCTTCTCTAGAACCTTCCCTATCGTGTTTAGAAGTATAAGGGCGCGCGTACTATAGGGTCCGAACGAGATAGTTATTGTTCTACGAAGCTACGAAAGAGGAGCGCGAGGCGCGGCGAAGTTATAAAGTAAAGCTAAGCCGTACTAACCTAATACGGAAGGTCCGCGGTTTAGCCGGGCCGACGTAGCTATAGTAAGGGGTCACGGGCTACCCGTAATAGTACCCCCCCTCCTAAAATACGCCTTAGTCCTCTAAGCGTTATATACCTTATAAGGCTACTTACCTATCGAGGTCTTTAATCGCGCGAACGCCTAATTTTCCTCTAGTACTCTATCGTTATCCGATAACATCGTATTCGCTCTATTAAGACTATCTTCGACCGGCTTCCTTCGAGAAATATATTACCTAGTTAGCTAGCTTGCCCTAGAACTAAGTCTGTCTTCGGCTAGTACTCGTATATAATCCTTATAACTAAAGTTAGGTATTGTTGAACAGGTACGGGTGGATAGCAGCGGAGTGGAGTAAGAGATCAATCTTCAACTGACTAATAGCACGAGCATGTAGCAATATATCAGGAACCAATATGTTGATTGTGTTGGATGTCTATCTAAGCTAAAGGGGAGAGAAGGTATCTCCCTACAAGCTGAGTCATCGTGGATGCCTCAGGCTGCCAGATCACTTCCTGATTGTTGACTCCCTTTGAGATGCTACATCTTAACACTCCCACTCATCTCGTATGGGAGGTTACAGTCTGCTCACTTCCTGTCAATAGTACTTGGACCTTTTTATGACAGGTTCAGCTGGCTTACAAACCTCTGGAAGTGTGGACCAGTCTTTGGTTTTGTAAACCCGTCTGCAACCATCTCAGAGGTTGGGGTGTACTCAACAGCAATAAGCCTCCTCCACCAAAGTTTCCTAACAGCGTTATAGGCAATGTCAATGTGCTTCGACTTGTCATGAACATGTGCATCTTTCACTAGGGTGAGGGCAGCTTGATTGTCACCTCTTAATTGGACTGGTCTCAAATTTGATACAGTCTCCTGGTTTCCAGTGATTCTTGGTTGATGGGAACAGTCTCCCACTAACTCTGGACAATCCATTTCCCTTAGCAGTGAAGCTAGGAATTGGGACTGCTTCGCACATGCATTCATAGCCATGTATTCAGCCTCCATTGTGGATGTTGCTACAGACTTTTGCTTCTTGCTCATCCAAGAAACTGGTGCCCCACAGAGGAAGAAGACATACCCAAGGATTGAGACTCTGTCTGCTTTGTCCATTGCATAATCAGAATCACAGTATCCAATAAGGTGTCCTTTTCCAGACTTTGAGAACTGAAGTCCTAGATCAGGGTATGATCTTAGGTACCTAGTGATCTTCTTCAAAGCCTTCATGTGGTAGGTGGATGGGTCACTCACAAATGAGCTCATCCTTCCTAGGGCAAAAGCAATGTCTGGCCTTGTGATTGTTGCTGGCCACATCCAAGTACCATTAATACTCTGGTACTCTGCCTTGTCACACCTCTCATCCATGTGGCTTGAAGGTTTGAGGGCCTCATAGCTGTCCATGGGTGAGTGTGTAGGTGCTGCCTTCTCATGGTTCATTCCCATCTTGGCTAGGCTGTCCCTAACAAAGTGTCCTTGGTCAAGTTTCAGGATTCCTCTCTTCCTGTCCCTTGTGACTCTCATGCCAAGGATCTTTTCAGGTTCACCTAGATCTTTGATCTTGAAGATCTTGCCAAGTTCTCTTTTGAACCAGAGAACATCTGTCAACTTTGGTGCAGCAATTGGAATGTCATCCACATGTATAAGGATTATGATCTCCCTCTTCTTATGGATAAGTAGGCATGGATCCACTTCTGACTGTGTGAATCCAATCTCTCTGAGCTTTGACACACAGAGTTGATTCCAATCTCTAGCTGCTTGCTTAAGTCCATACAAGCTTTTGAGGATTTTGAACACCATGTTTGGTGGAAGCTCAACTCCTGGTGGTGGTAACATGAAGATGTCTTCATGGAGGGTGCTTTCTGTGAATGCATTGTTCACATCCACTTGGTGAAGATGAAGATCCTTCTTACACACAATAGCCATAAACACCCTAAGGGTGCCCTGTCTTACTGTAGGTGCAAATGTCTCCATAAAGTCAACACCAAACTTCTGTGAGAAGCCCCTTGCAACTAGTCTAGCCTTGAACTTTTCAATAGCTCCACTAATGCTTCTCTTAATATCAAAGACCCATCTTGATGTAACCAGATTTGCTCCTTTTGGTGGAACAGAATTTTCCCAGGTGTTGTTACTCTGTAGAGCATCTAGTTCCTTTTGGATTGCTTCCTTCCAAAGATGTCCCCATTTCTTGTCATTCACAGCATCCTTGTAGGATTTTGGAATTGGGACCTCTTGCTTGTATGCAATGGCTTCTACAGTTGCTGCAAAGGCCATTTCCTCAACTTCTTCCAGGAATTCGCTATCCCATGGTATTGAACTGTCCACTGATTGCATGGCTGCAAAGAAAGCTTGGTGAAAAGCAGCAAGGTTCTCTGAGAGGTCCATTGCTTCTCCCACTTCAGTGGTTAGTTCGGGCTTAGGGACCATGGATCTTGGGGCTTTCTGTTTCATGTCATAGCCCTCAACATCATAGTCAGCCTTTCTCTTTCCAAGGGATGATTTAGGGACCGTCACTTGTGACCTAGTAACGTCTATTTCCTGGGGATCTAGGGAGCTTCTCTCAATTGGCTGATCGATTTTCTGAAATTCCCCTACGTTCTCCGGAGGCTGGGGAAGTTGCACAAACAGCTTTCTCGGCTGAGCGACTTTAGGGCTCTCAATTGGCTGATCTATTTCGGGGGGGCTCTGATGGACGCCTGAATGGTAGGTAGATTGTCCTAAGGATACGTTCTTCCTCGGCCTTCCTAAGGGCTTCCTAGCTGGTGCACTGCTTGGTAGATTCAATGTTGGAACATTGAGACCCATATCACCTCCAGGCTGGTCCTCAAAGAAGTCTGCATGTGTGTGTTGTTTAACAGCTCTCATGTCTGGTTCCCAAAAGAGCCAGGCTTTAGCTGTGTTTTCAACATACCCAATAAACACTGCTTCTTTACCCCTATTCATTAGCTTGTCACTTCTTGCCCATTGAGGTTGGGATCTTGTGTCCATATAGACAACAGCTTTGCATCCCCAAACTTTCAAATGGTTGATGGTCGGTTTGATACCATCAAAAGCCTCATCTGGTGAAACCTTGAACCCATCGTAATCTGGGCCATTTGGCAGTTTGTTCCTCATATAAGTTTGGGCCTCTAGTGCTTCAGGCCAAAATTCAACCGGCATTTTAGCCTCTTCAAGCATTGCCCTTATAGAGTCCTCTGAGGTTTGTATTGACCTCTCAACTGGTCCATTCTGTAGAGAGTTGTATGCCTCAGTCGGCTCGAGCCCAATCCCCAAATCCTTCTCCCACTGCTTCACTAATGCAATAAGTTCTTTTGCATTGTCAAGTCTTACTGCTTTCAGCTGCGCTGATGATTTCCTCTCTGCTTTGATCTTCCAGTTCTGGAGAGCAACTGGAGCATCTTCTCTTTTCCTAAGAGGAAAGGTCCACTTCTTCCTAGAGAAGTTGTCAACAATCTCAAGCCAGTATTTGAATCCTAGTCTTGAGATTGGTAGTGGGCCACATATGTCAATAGATACAAGGGCAAGTCTTTCAGGTCTTCTCTCTGTAACTTTGCCTTTGTACTTCTTCATCTTTGCTATTGAGCATACTCTGCACTGGTGAAAGCCATCCTTAGGGATAGGAATGGGTTCTTTCAAGTCTGTTACCTTGTGAAGATTCTGGAGCAAATTCTTCCCAAAGTGCGCAAATCTTCTATGCCAAAGCTCCCACTGCTTCAGGTCGGTCTCTGATTGAGCAGTCACAAAGGCATTCTCCATTGGTGGTGCACATGATGAGTAATGTGCCCGTTCTTGTAGGAGAGGAGAAATCTCATCAATGAATGGAACCCCCCCAAGGAGCTTTGTCTGGACAACAGTCTCACCAGAGGGGGAAACAAGAGAAAATGATGGAGGTTGCACACCAAACTGCTTGCTAAACTGGTTCCATGAAACCAGGTTCACTCCTAGCTTGGGTACAAGCAGGACATCTTCCAAAACAACTTTTCTGCCAGCTCTCCCACTCATCTCTGCATTCCCAATATGAGTGGCCAATAAAAACCCACCTCCCACTTTGATCCATTTCTTCCTTGTCAAGGGAGTCATAGATCTAAAGAGGCAGCTTTGGTCAGTCATATGGGATGAAGCACAGGAGTCAAGTAACCACTCTGACGAGGGGAACTTGCCTTGGACTTCTGCAGTTGAGTGAGCCACTTCATCATACTCATCATCATCAGACATTGTCTCTGGGGATGAGCTGCATGGTGACTCTTGGGCGGAGAAACCTTTTCCAGTCTTCTTTGCTTTAGAGGTATAAGACTGGGCCTGGTTCTTCTGGAGTGACAGCATGTCAGAGCTGAGTTTCTTCACCATTTTCTTAAGTTCTTCCATAGAGGACTTCTCTCTTGGTGTCCTCCTTGAAGTGGGTGGTGGAGTTCTCTTCTTCTTGACATGTGTTGTATTCTGGGAAGATGGTGGTTGGGAATGAGATCTAAGGACCTTTCTTGCCTCAGGCAAACTAGGGCAGTCCTTGATCAGATGATCCTTCTCACAGAGAAGGCAGGAGAGTGGTCTTGCTAGACCTGAGGGCTTGACCCAGGTGGCTGCCATGCCATACTCAGCCTTAGAGGGATCCAACCTGGCTTCTTGAGCTTCAAGGATCTTTAAGGTCCTTTCATGATCCATCTTTGGCTGAGCCATGATAGTATCCCTGGCTACATGGTAGTCAGGTGGCAGTGAGCTTAAGAGCTGGGTCATCCTCACATCAGCTTTCCTGTAATGCTGACCCTCTGGGTCAACATCAGCAATCCTTTTTCCAAGAGAAACCAGGTGTGTCCATGCAGATCTGATGGTGAACTCTTCACTCATCTCAAAGGTCACAAATTGCTTTGTGAGCTCATGTGCATGGGTTGGTAGCACCTGGCTATACTTGTTCCAGAGATACACCCACTTCTCAGCAGCTCTTCCAGATTCACATAAGCCCTCAAGCTCAAATTCATCTTCTTCTGTGATCCTACTAAGGATACTGAAGTTGCATACTGCATTGTGTCTTGTCCATGTTGGCGTATTGAGGATCTCTTTGGTTGTAGCCTCTTCTTGGAGTTTCAGAGTCTTGCCCTTGATGTTGTCAAAAGACACTTCCATTAGGTCATCAATTGCAAAGAATGCTGATTGGCTCTCCATCTTGTATCTCTGAAGGTTGAACCATCTCTTCCAATTGTCCCTCCCAAGAATTGGGATTTTGCCTCCCTTCTCCTCTGTCTTCTCTTGGTATGAATCCATAATAAATTGGATGTAATGAAACAAGGTGTGTATGTTCCAAGGTGGTGGCTGAGATCCTGCTGAGGCTTCTGGTGTAGAATGGGAAAGTTCGTAGGTGTGGATACCAAGGCCTGCTTGGTAAAGTAAAGAAGGAGCGGTGTGAGGTCTCGGGGCTAGGACACAGGTCTGTCTCTCCTAGCAGAGCTTCAAATGACTTACTTGAAGTCCTTCTTGATAGTATCTCGATGCAGTTCTGCCTACAGAGTATCTTCAAGGTATTGGCTTTGAGTAAGCCGCACAGAGTCCTTGTCTGGGTTACCTATCACTTAGTATCGAACTAAGCTCCTTGATAGGATAGACGGGGTAGACTTCTGATTCCCAGATGTTTTCTGCTACGATAGCAAGGGATACAAGTAACCTGTACTGATATAGGTTGCTCTTATTCCTGCACAAACCCGGGCTCATAACCTGTTGAACAGGTACGGGTGGATGGCAGCGGAGTGGAGTAAGAGATCAATCTTCAACTGACTAATAGCACGAGCATGCAGCAATATATCAGGAACCAATATGTTGATTGTGTTGGATGTCTATCTAAGCTAAAGGGGAGAGAAGGTATCTCCCTACAAGCTGAGTCATCGTGGATGCCTCAGGCTGCCAGATCACTTCCTGATTGTTGACTCCCTTTGAGATGCTACATCTTAACAGGTATTATTATAGGCTCTATAGGCTCTACTCGAGTATCGAATATATACGGAGTAGATTCTATTAGAGGTAAGGCTCGAGGCGACTTATTCGTAACGGTGTCTTTCGGAATAACCCTAATCGTATTAAGCCCGAGCACCTTAGTAGCTAGTAGGGACTAGTTAGATAGAGCTACGAAGCCTATAGGCGTAGATAACTCCGGCCGGTTAAAGTAAAAGTCTATAATAGCGGCGGCTACGTGTTTAAGTATATCCTCTATAGGTTACTAGGTCTTACTATCCTCCTCGTTCTAATATCTAGCCTATTTCACCTTATACTATATATCTACCTTACGCTTATACCCCTTCTTTACCTTACCTACCCGCTTACGGGTATATATATTAAGGATCTTTTCTACCTCGTATATATACGTAGGTACTGCTACTATATCGGCTACTATATTAGCCTCGGTAGTATTAGGTTCGATAGTTATCGGTAGTAGCGGCGCTAGATACTACCCTTTATATAGTAGGAAATCGGGGTGGTCGGCTCGTTATAGTAGTAAGGTATAGAAGCAGTTATTAAGTCCTACTAGAGCGTCTAATAGTTTTAGTCGATAAGAGAGTCTAGCCGGTATAACTTCCGTAATCTAGTAAGGGCCGGTATATCTCCTATCTAGCTTCTTAGATAGTCGAGTCGTACGGATGTTCTTAGTACTAAGATATACCTAATCACCTACATTATAGTCTAGAGGAATACTTTGGTAGCGGTTTGCTACTTCTACTTAGAGAGCTTATAACATTCGTATATTCTCTTAAAGGTACTTATAAAGCTCGTAAATTCGACGTATAAAGGTTTCTACTAATCGCGTATCTAGTCGCTAGAGAGTAGTTAGTCCTCCCTCCTTTCTAGTATTTAGGTCAACTCGCTCTATAAACTTAGGGTTATAGCCTAAGGTAGCGTAGAACGGCGACATACTAGTAGTCTTAGATAGGTAATTATTGATCGCGAACTAAGCAAGGTATAGCTATTCTACCTAGTTATCCTATACCTTATTAGTAAATATATAAACATACTGTTCTATCGCCTAGTTAGTACGTTCTGACTGTCTATTAGTTTCTAGGTAATACGAAGAACTTAGCTTACGATTTATACGGAGCATCTTATAGAGTTTCTTCTAGAAGGTAGTAACCTACTACTTACTACGGTCTAATATAATAGTATTAGGAGACCCGCGCCAATAGAATATATATTTAAGGAAAAGTCTTGCCGTATTCTATACTATTATCGGGCTAATAGGGATTAGCTCGACTTCCTTAGTAAGCCTATTAGTAACGGTTATAATGTTATTATAGACTATACCGTTAAGAGTACTATCTAGGAGTCCGATAACGAAGTCGACTATAATATGTTTCTAAGGCCGATCTAGAATAGGAAGTGGCTATAATAATCCTAGTGGCTAGGAGTGTAGAGATTTTGTTATACGGTAGGTACGGTAATTCGCGGTGTATCTACGTACGGATCTCGCTAATCTAGGCTAGTAGAATTTACGTACTACGAGTCTATAAGTACGAGCTCGTCCTAGATAGCCTACTACTAGAGCGTTATAGTTTATCTTAATTATCCTAGTCTATAAGGCTTAGTCATTTAGTACCTATAAGCTCTAGCCGTCGTATTGATTTCGAATATATAGTAGGTCGCCATCTACTTTATAGTATACTAGGTAAATCTTCGCTCTCTATAGTAGTGTAGGAGTGCGGTCTTTCTATAGGTCCTAAATCGCAGTCTTGAGCTCGTTATCGGTTACGTACGCCGTCGACATTCGATACTCGAATTCGGCTTCCCGTTGACTTTTACGCGTCGCCGGTTGTTTAGTAGGCGTATCTCGTTCTATAGGCATAAACTCTTTAGCTTTAGGGTCTAGCTATACTAGTTCCTCTTCTTCCGGCGTATCTTCTACTATTGCCTATAGTAAGGCGATCTTAAGGAAGCGCTTAGGAGGCAGTAATGTCTAATGCTAATACTAGTTCCGAGGGTCGTTTACCCCCTACGGAAGGTCCTAGCTACGTCTCGTTAGGCTGTCTAGCTTTGTACCTTGAAGTCCTAGACGGTATATTATCTTGAAGTTGAACTATAACAAGAACTTAGCCTAACGCGCTTGTCGCCGATTTAGCTACTTTGTCTTTATAAAGTATTCTAGGTTCTTATAGTCGGTATAAATCTTAACTAGCTATAAGTCCTTATTATCTACTTCGTAGGCGAGCTCGAGTCACTATTTCTTAAAAGCCTTAATAATAGCTAACAGTTCCTTGTTATAGATTTTATAATTACACTCCTATAGACTTAACTTCTTCGAGTAGAAGGCTATAGGATAGAGTACACCCTTCTCGTTATACTACGAAAGCACGCCGGCGTTCACAAAATCTAAAGAATCTGTCTCTACTACCGTTTTCCTGCCTAGTATATAATGTACGAGCATGCCGGCTTTACTAAACGTAGCTTTCAAATTGTTAAAGGCTCGTTAGCAATCTAGTGACCATTAAATCCTTCTGTTTTTATAATTGCTTAGTCCGTCCGACTTAGTCAGGTTTATAAGAGGAGTAGCTATACGCGAAAATGCTTCGATAAACCGCCTATAGAAGTTAGTAAATCCAAGGAAGGCCTAGATATCCTTTAGGTTCTTAGGAGCTTCCTATGTCTAAATACATTCGAGTTTCTTAAGGTCTATCTCGATACCGTTAGGGGTTATAATTAGCCTAAGATACTTCACCTTCTATTAGTAGAATTCGCTTTTATCGATGTCTACTATAAGTCCTACATCGCGTAGCTTGGTAAGAACCTTCCGTACGTGTTTAATATGCCCCTCTAAGGTGTTACTAAAGATAAGTACGTTATCTAGGTAAGCCGATACAAAGTCGTCTAGGTGTTCTTATAAGACCTGATTAATGTATAATCAGAACGATACTAGTCCGTTATACAAGCCGAATAGTAATACTAGACACTCGTAGATACCGTATCGTGTCGTAAACGCCGTTAACTACTCGTACCCTTTAGCTATCCGTAACTTATTAAAGACTACTATAATGTCTAGCTTCGTAAAGTACTTCTTACTATATATACGGTTAAGCGTCCCTTATATTAAGGAAATCGGATACCGGTTCTTAATAGTAATCGCATTTAATCCTCTATAGTCGATATAAATACGTAGCCTACCTCTAGGCTTACGTACTACTAGTACTAGTATAGGAGACTAGCTCGTCTTTTGCCCTACTTTCCGTACCTTCCCTTTAGATATTTACTCGTCTAGCTATTTCTTAACTACCTCGTTCTCCTTCTTAGCTAGGCCGTAGGGCTTGCGGTATAGTAGCTCTTATAGACTATTAGGCTTAATATGAATCTTATAATCTACGCCTAGTCGGTAAGGTAGGAGTCCTTTATAATCCTTAGCTAAGAAAGCGTCCGTAATATCGTAGTATATCGGCGGCAACTTCTCCTTCGGGTTGTAATTGAACTACTTGTTCAAGAATTAGTCTAGATTATTAGTAGCTATTACACTTAGCTTAAGCTCTCCGTCGTCGCTCTTACGCCTAGTAGGCATAATATAGAAGTACTTAGCCCTAGGCCGGTACGCGTACATTCCCTACGCGCGTTAAGAAACGCCCTAGTAGTCTACTTCTTTATCGTCTATGTCTTCTAGGTCATATAATAAGACGTTCAGCTCCGCCCCTCCTACTATAAAGCTCGCTACTTCTCTAGTAAAGGGCTCTAGTCCGTACCGTACTAGTGCCTACTTCTTCTTCTCGCGATAGTTTAGGGATTGTACTGTTATCGATATCTTATTCTATAGATAGTAACTAAAGTAGTAATCCGATCTAAATGCCACCTCGCCTATCTCCTAGAAGATGTTTAGGTTATGCGCTATAAGCTACGGTAGGCTAAAGACGATGTTATATTCGAGGTCGGTAACGTAGTATAATATTTACTCGTAATAATCGCCGATAACTACGTCTATAAGGGCCGCGTATATAATCTGCCGTGTAGTAGCCGTTCTATCTCCTAGTGTTAGTCGTCGGCTTTGCGTTAAAGGGATCAGGGGTATTGTATATTTGCGTATAAATTTCTAGTTAAGAAAGAGAGAGGTAGAAGTAGAATCTATAAGGCCTCGAGCCTTTCTATATTATATTATTACGGGTAACAATATATAAGGGTATATAGCTAGCTATTATTTATCTAGTACGTATACCGATATCTTAAGCTCCTTACTATAGTCTATTACCGTCTCTTACATTCTGTGTCTCTTAATCTTATACTCTTTCTATCCTAGGAAGTTCGGGTGACCGCTATCTACTACGCTTAGGTAGCGGTCGTACTATTTCCCTACTACGGATCGGCGGCTAGGGAACTAAGGTTTACGTTCGGATTCGGCGTAGTATTACGTAGACGCGGTAGGCAATAGTCGCTATTGTACCTATATATTAGGTATTTAGGGTTAGTCGATACGTAAGAACTTATACGGTAGCGGTAGTACTTACCCTACTTCTTAAGGTCTTCGCGCTACTTACGGTTAAGCGTAGGTAGGTTCTATAGATATATCGGAAGATCCTCCTTCTTCTTAGCATAGCGTACTATAGTAGGCGCTATACTAAGGTACCTACTATACTGGTAGCGGTACTAGTAACTACGTTACCGTTATTCTAGTTATTCTAGCCGCTATTACCGTTCGAGTTACTATTACTACGGGGGCGCTCCTTCTACGGATATAGTCGATCTATCTCGTAGAAGCTCTCGTCTAGTACGGTATACTCCTTAATAACGTCTTATATACTATCTAGGCGGCGGTCGACTTCGTAGTCGCCGAAGGTCTTAATAAAGTACTTACGGTTTAGTCGGTTACGGAATAGTATAAGCTCGGTCTTATCGGTCTATAATATCTAGGCGCGTAACTTCGAGTAGCGGGTATAGAAGGCTATAAAGGTTTCGCCTTGCTCTTACTTATAGGTAGTAATATTAACTATAGCCTTAGTTCCTTTATTACGTATACTATATTAGCATATTATCTAATCTAATAACTCTTCTCTAGTCTTAAACTCGTTAAAGGACTACTATCTAGGCATAGGGATCCTCGGCTTAATACTTCGCTAAGGATCACCTTCCGTCTACCTATATACGAAGCATAGACTATCTGCCTTAGTACGGAAGGTTACTATAGTTAGCTTTAGGAGAACACTACTATACTAGCTATCGAAATTAGGGTCGTTATCGTTCTTAAAGTACTTAGGGTTAGGTATACCCTTACCGATCTCTATACCGCGAGTAAGGGTATAGTTAATAGTAAAGAGACGTTCTAGAAGGTCAACTAGTAGTGTCTAGGTACGGGTATTACGTATTCTTAAGTCACGACTATTATTAGGTCCTAGTCGCGGACGGTCGTTATTACGTCCTCGGCTATTATCACTACGGTCATCGTCGTCTCTATCGTTATAACTACTACCGCTACTGCCACCTCTACTAGTACCTTCGCGATACTTACGTAATAGCTACTCGAGTAAGGTCTCGCGTAGGCGGGAACGAGAGGGTCGGCGGCCTAAGCGGCCCCTACCTCCGTTCTATATAGTGTCTCCTACCTTAAGCCGAGCCTTTAGGTCATCGACTTCTTGTTATAGGGCCTAGTTCTTCACCCTAGCATCTTGTGCCTTCTTCTTCTCCTTCTCGTAGATCTCGCTAAACTGCTTATATAGGTTGTTAGCTTCCTTATATTTCTTCTCTAGCTCTTATAACTTAGCTAGGTCGTAATCCTTCTTACTCTTAAGATCTGCTACCATTTTCTGTGTGACAAGCTCTTCACTTCGTAGCAGCTTATAGATGCGGTCGTATTCGGTGTATAGCGTAGTATACTAGGTGTTCTAGAGGTCGTTAGCTCGCTCTATTATATCGAGTTATCTGCCCTTAGTAATCGCCGTATTGACTACTTATAGCACGAAGTCGTAGGTAGTCTTCGGGTGTTAGGATATAAGGGTCGTAAGGTTGTCTAGGGTGACATTCTAGTATTTGGATACGAGAATATGTTCTACCTCGTCGAGTAATAGATATACCTCGTCTAGGTCGCCGCCTAGGTTCTCTTCGAGCTTGAACTCGAATAGTTCTATAAAGTCAATCTTACTACCTCCTTCTCGCTCGAAGGCCTTCTAGTAAGCTTTATTAATCTCTGATTGTAGCGCGACACCGGTGTCTACTATGACCCGCCGGTTATCGTCCTATGTCTAACTCTAAGGGAAAGAGGAGAGGTCGGGGAAAAGAGATATACGCTACTTGCTTTTGCCCTTAGGCTTAGGTAGCGGTAGTATGCCGCCGTTCGCTATTTATAAAGTTATATTATCTAGGTTCGGGGGAGGCGTAACGGTGCCTATATCCTAACTATCTACGAGCGCGCGACCACCTACTAATAATGTCGCTAGATTACGTTCTCTAGGCATCTACGCGCTATACGCCTTACCGTGTTCTATATTCTAATGCGACTCTACGCGTTCTCGAGTTCTACGGTTCTATCTGTTCCTATTGTTACGCATCCCTTACCTAGATCCGCGATCTAGGTAGGGTAGTAGAATAAACTATAAGGGCGCGCGTATTATAGGGTCCGAACGAGATAGTTATTGTTCTACGAAGCTACGAAAGAGGAGCGCGAGGCGCGGCGAAGTTATAAAGTAAAGCTAAGCCGCGCTAACCCGATACGGAAGGTCCGCGGTTTAGCCGGGCCGACGTAGCTATAGTAAGGGGTTACGGGCTACCCGTAATAAGAAGTACGATTAGCCTATACGATTTGGGCTAAGTATAGTCCTCCTTCTATAGCTTACGTAGCACTACTATTATAGACTCTCTATACGGCTTCGGGTGATACCCTAGCCGTAGATACGCGGTAAATAGGTTTATAAGGCTCGGCGCGATCTCTTCTCTATACTCTTTTAGTAGTATATTTAGTATCCTATCTAGGCCTAGGGCTTTTCGTCCTTTTAGCTTACTTATAACTCCTATTAATATATTAGAGCTAACCGCCCAATCTATATCTAGGGGTTCCGGGTATATACTCGGGTCGATATCCGTAAGGTCTACCTCTACTTATATCGAAAAGAAATAGTCGGCTAATACTTTTGCCTTGCCCCGGGGCGTAGCCTAGGCAATCCCTTCGCGGTCTACGATTAGAGGAAAGTAAGGGGTTTATTACTCTTTAGGTAGTCGTACCTATTTAGTAAGTCTCTATATCTATTTCGGGCTTTCTATAACGAGCCCGATCGTTACCCTCTAGTCCTATAGCTTATCGCGTCTTATCTATACCTTCTTCTCATACATCGCGCGATAGTATTGCTCCTACGTCTCTTAGGTATACTCCTTCGTCTACTATCGCCTTACCCTTCTAGCCGCCTTTACCTTCGTAGAGTATTTAGGGGTCTAGAAGGCCTTCTACTACGTTAAGGGCCGGAGTAACGGCGTATATTGTTCCGCTACTTACTATATAACCAAGGTAATCTATTCCGCTACTTGATCTAGCTAAGCTGTCGTCTCGAGTTCTCTATACTATAGTAGGTTCGCTATTAGGAAGCCTCTTATATCGTCCTAGCGTACCTTCTTCTAGTTACGGCGTAGTTCGCTTACTAGCTCCTCTATCGCCTTCACCCCTAGCGTCGTTTAGATAGAGATATAGTCTAAGGAGGCCTCTAGCGTATAGTTCGGTCGGTATTAGACTAGTCTCTCTTTAAGTTCTCGTAATAGAAAGTATAGGTCGATTATACTTATACTTATACGGGCTTTCTACGTCTCTATTCCCTTTAGTATTACTAAGGCTATTCCGTAGCGTACGGTTATATCTAGTAGCTTTCCCCCTAAAAACGCGTACGGGGGAGTAAACTCGAATCCCTACTATAGGTAGTAGAGGTTAAAGTCGCCGAGGAGTACTTACTTCGTGTCTTAGCTTAGGGTCCTCTCTAGGTAGGCAAGGGTTCCTAGTTTACTACTTGTCTAACTCTACGGTAGCGGGTTATAAACGTTATAGATCTCGATAGAGCCTTATATCGTATCGATCTAGATTAATATTATGTCTCCTAGGTTACTCTACTCCGGTAGTATAACCTTCTACGACTTAAGGTCTATAGTCTTACTTACGTATATATATATCCTCGGGATAACGCCTCGTTCGCCCGCGATTACGGTATAGTATATCTAGTTATTATTACGTCTACGTAAGCGGCCCGCTTATACCCGCGCTACCGACTTATCTAAATAGGTAAAAGACGAGGTTATAAAGCTCGTAAGCTTTATACTAGCGGAGCCTTATCTAGGCTTACTTCGGATAATAGACTACCCTAAGTACCGCCGTAATAGTTATTATAAGTAGCTAGGAGTCCTACGTAGGAGTTGATCTATAGTTCCTATACCGTAATAAGGTAATACCGTAGCGGGTCTAGCTCTTATAGAAAGTAGCGCTAGACTTTGTTCCTACTTTTGTTTACGTTATACTTCATAATAGTAATATCGTTATATAGTATTATTAGTTATCTAGTCGGTTAGTATAAATGCCTATTTCAAGTAGTCTATACTAGAATCCCGTAAGGCTTAACGCTAGTACCTATCCTATTCCTCTTCTTTATAGCGACGCTACTCCTAGCCCTAGAATCCTAGAACACCGCTACGAGCGGCTCTGTAGACGACACGAATATCCTAGCGTAGTCTTCCTCGACTAAGGAGAACTATAGGCTACTAGAAGAGAAGTATAAGATCTACGAGGACTAGGCTAGGAGGTACGGGGCTCGGTTTGCCCTAGAAAAGTACAATCTAATACACTTTACGCGCCGGCTACGGTTCTATAATATATAAGCTTCTATCTAGATATAGGGGTATACGACTAACCCGGCAAGTCAGCTTAGGATCCTCGGACTATAGGTAGACCCGGCGCTACGGTAGAGGAAGTACGTATAGGTAATATTACGGAAAGCTAAATAGAATATAGTATTATACTAGAGGCTTACTACGTTTATATAGAGGGCGGACTTTCGGTAGTTACGACTTCTATATACGGCTATTATATGGCTAGTCCTTACCTATAGTAGCTAAGTATAGTCCTTAGGCGAGAGGGCCTACCTATTAAAGGGACTCGTCGCGCCGTTAGCAAAGATCTAAAACTAATGCCTAAGGAAGGTCACCGGGGTATATAAGTCGATACTAATAAGGATACTTAAGTACGAGACCGCTATACCGCCGATCGACCTATATATCTAGGGACTACGGACCTCCTACTTAGGTAAGTCGGTATAGTACCTAGTATAGAAGGTCATCGCTAGTATAGTCGTAAGGGCCCGCGAATTAGTACTAGTATAAAAGGGTATTCGACGCGGAAACGAGCCGAACTACCGGGTAAGGGACGAATAGCTAGTAATATAATAGGAAGGTAAGAAATCGTTTATAGAGTAACTATAGAAAGAGTGGTAGAGTAACTAGGGTGTAGGGTATAGTAGACGCCCTTAGCTAGCGGGATAACCTAAGGAATAGTTAGCTACAAAATCCGCGGTCAAGTACCCCCCGAAGCTTATCTACTACCGCCTTACGAGGGTATAGAGTAGTATAGCAACCTAACTACGAAGCGAACACATCGGCCTCTAGGGGTACCTATTATAGAGGAAGGTTCTAGAATATACAAATACTAGCTACCCCTACGGCTATTACTCCTAGAACGTACGGTACGTACTCCTCGTCTATCCGAGATAGTCGCTAGGAAGGGGGGAGTAGATAGTAAAGGCGAGGAACCGGACGATTAGGGTACTTCTTAATAACGTTAAGGACCTACGGCGTATTACGAACTAGATACTAGAGAAGGGCTAGCTAGAATAGTACCGCCTAGTAGGAGTAGTATAGGAAGAGAGGATACGGCGTAGCGCAACGAGACCGGCTAGGAGCGGGGGCTAATAGGGTAGTAATATAGACTACGTATATTCGGAGGGAAAGCTGATCTAGATAAGGAGAAGTCGGGGGCGGGAAGGGTTTTTACCTATTCGGGTTTCCCTTTATATATAACAATAGATATATACCTATATAGGCCGAATAGGGTCCTAGAATAGGGGAATAACAAATCTATCTATCTATCTATTATTAGTTATCTATAAGGTCTATTTCCGTACTAACCTACTATATCTCCTAAGCCTATATCCCGCTATTTAGCTAGCCCTAGGGCCGCTAGGGCGCCCTAAAGATTTATATTTAGCCTAGTTTATTAGTAGCCCGGTTAAGGTATCGAGGCCTACCGGGAGGTAGATACGTTTAGGGTAAGGTTCCCTTATTCGTCTCTTCTCCCCTCTTCGTCTTACTCGGCTCGGGGCCCTTATATACGGTAGGTCCCTCCTACTATTGTTAGGGGTACCTAGCTAGTATAGAGATCCTTACTTATCTCGCTTATTCTTATACTACTATTCTAGCTAGGTATTAGTTTAAGTACGCTAGGTGCCTTCTTATTACGGCCGCTCCGTAAGTAAAGGATTCGAATCTAATTACGTAATCCCGGGTCACGTGACCCGGATAACTTAGCTCCGCCCGATACTAACGCCGGATACCTCGGCCTTTAAGTATAGGCCTCGTTCCTAGACTCTCTTCTCTCTTTAGCTATCGACTTCGTTAATACTATACCCTTATACTCTCGTACGGTAGTCTCGTAATACTTCTACCGTAGGATATATACCTACTCTCCTTTTTTAGGCATTCCCTTCCCTAGTATAGGCCTACGTAGTAAGGGTACCTTAGAGTCTTCTCCCTATATTTTAGGGCTATATAACCGTACTATTAGTACTAGAAGCACTATAGTACCCTATAGCTACTCTAATAGATCTCCGTATCTATTCTCTTATAGTTCTAGAATAGCCTATTATCTAGTATCTAGTTAGCTTATTCCGCTATCTCTACCTAGATAATAAGCGATAAATATATCTTCTCTCGGTCTACTATCCTATATAACTATACTACCTTTGTTAGTCGTACTCCTAGAGATATGTTCTAGTTCTATACTTAGAGTTAGGGAAGGTCTTCGACCTTAAATATCCTAGGGACTCCGTAGGCAATGACGGTATACTATTAGTAGGAGACTCGCGCCGACTTCGCGACTTTAGTAGTCTACTTCTTATAGGTCTCTAGTTTTTATCTATTAGACTCTTATACGGTAAAGAGCCTTACTACGCCTATTACCTCTACCTTCGCTCTAACTACCTCCTTTTAGCCGATTCTATCGGCAATCTCCTTGCTTATTAGGGCTACGCTTTCTTGTTTCTCCGCCGGATTAGTAATATATAGGCGTACCGTATTACTTATCTTCGTAGGGAGTTAATCCTTACCTACTACTACTATTACCTATATAGTTAGTCTCTAGGCTACCTTCTATATTACTTATTAGATTGTCTTTAGGATTTACTATAATAGCGCTTTTAGCGCTCCTAGTAGTTATACTATAGTACTCTTATATACCCGGGCTAGGTGTTCGTTATCCCCTAGTAAGTTTTCCGCCTCCGTATATAGAGTCGTCTACGCTATATTATTTATCGTTAGCCTCGTAGGGCTATAGCTCTCGTTAGTTACTATCTTTCGCTACTATTCGGGGTGAGGTCGCGCTTCCTAATTAGGTAGTTATCCTCCGTAACTCTAGGGTCTATCGTTAGGGGAACGGAACCTTAGTTTTAGAGTTCTTTATACTACGATTACGCTGCCGCTAGCGTAGGCGGGTCGCTACTACTTAAGTAGATTGCTTATCTTAATAAGGGCTGTTAAATAGATAGTCGTTATTAATGTTCGGCGATAATATCCGGGTTTCGAGCGTCTAGCTTAATAAAATATCTATCTATCTATCTATTTAAGAGTAGGAGACACCTCGTAACCCTACGGACATCTTATTATTCCTTAGATTCTATAACTTCTACCGGCGCTTTATTCGTAATTACTTGGGCATTGTATACCTACTTATATAGCTTATAAAGAAGGACGTACCGTAGGTATAGGACGATACTTACTAGTAAGCGTTCAATAGTATAAAGTAGGTATCTATAGAAGACGAGGTAGTCCTTACTTACTTCGTCGCTAGACGAGAAACGAAGCTCGAGACTAACGCCTCGGACTACGTTATAGCCGTAGTCCTATCGTAGAAGGGTAAAGACGGCGTATAGCGGCCTATAGCGTTTATATCTAAGAAGATATCTCTATAGAAGTATAATTACGATATCTATAATAAGGAACTCCTAGCTATAGTAAAGGCGTTTAAGGAATAGAAGCTAGAGCTTATAGTAGGAGATATTGATAGTACCGATAATAATACGGACTTTAAGTACCTTCGGGATAAGAGCGGTAAGCCTATCCTAGTATATTTAGATTCGTACTTAGACGATATTTCTATATCTCTTTATCTATAAGGGCGCGCGTACTATAGGGTCCGAATAAGAGAGTTATTGTTCTACGAAGCTACGAAAGAGGAGCGCGAGGCGCGGCGAAGTTATAAAGTAAAGCTAAGCCGCGCTAACCCGATACGGAAGGTCCGCAGTTTAGCCGGGCCGACGTAGCTATAGTAAGGGGTCGCGGGCTACTAGTAATAGTACCCCCCCTCTCAAAACGCGTCTTAGTCCTCTAAGCGTTATCTATCTTATACGGCCGCTTACCCGTACTACTCTATAACCGTACGAAAGTCTAATTATCCTCTAATACCTTATTATCGTCTAGTAATATATCTACGTCCTATCTATCTATAACTAGCCTATCTACGACCGGCTCCCTTCGAGAAATATACTACCTAGTTAGCTAGCCTATCCTAGACCTAAGTCTGTCTTCGGCTAGTACTCGCGTATAATCCTTATAGCCTAGATTAGGTATTATTATAGGCTCTATAGGTTTTACTCGAGTATCGGTATAACTACTAGTACTATCGTAGAGCTAAGGGTAGTAGGTAACACCGGAGTCCTTAGTTAAGATAGTAGGCTTTCCCGTAACCTAGCTAGTATAGCGGTACGTAGTAAATATATACTAAGTAGATTCCCTTAGAGGTATAGCTCGAGACAACTTATTTGTAACGGTGTTACTATTAACCCTAATTGTATTAAGGCCGAGCACCTTACTACTTAGGAGGACCTAATTAGATAGAGCTACGAAGCCTATAGGCGTAGACAACTCCGGCCGGTTATAGTAAAAGTCTATAATAGCGGCGGCCGCGTATTTAAATATATTCTTAGCCGGTTACTAGGTCTTACTATCCTCCTTATTCTAATATCTAAGCTATTTCACCTTATACTAAGTGTCTACTTTACGCTTCTGCCCCTTCTTCACTTTGCCTACTCGCTTACGGGTATATATATCTAAGATCTTCTCTACCTTATATAAATATATAGGTATTACGACTACATTAGCGACTACATCGGCTTCGGTAGTGTCGGGCTCGATAGTTATCGGCGGTAGTAGTACTAGATACTAGCCTTCGAGTAGTAGGAAGTCGGGATGATCGGCTCGCTAAAGTAACGAGGTATAAAAGTAGTTATCGAGTCCTACTATAGCGTCCGACAATCTTAGTTTATATAAGAGCTTAGCTAGTACAACTTCTATAATCTAGTACGGGCTAGCGTATCTTCTATCGAGCTTCTTAGATAGTCGAGTCGTACGGATGTTCTTAGTACTTAGGTATACCTAGTCGCCTACTTTATAGTCTAGCGGGATACTTCGGTAGCGGTTTGCTACTTTAGCTTAGAGAGCTAATAACATCCGTATATTTTCTTAAAGATACTTACAAAGGTCGTAAATCCGGCGTACAAAGGCTTTAGCCGATCGCGTATCTAGTCGCTAGAGAGTAGTTAGCCCTCCCTCTTTTCTAGCGCTTAGGTCTACGCGCTCTATAAACTTAGGGTTATAGCCTAAAGTAGCGTAGTATAGCGACATACTAGTAGTTTTAGAAAGGTAGTTATTAATCGCGAACTGAGCTAGACAAAGCTATTCTACCTAGTTATCTTATACCTCGTTAGTAAATATACGGAGATACTGTTCTATTACTTAGTTAGTACGTTCCGACTATCTATTAGTTTCTAGGTAGTATAAAGAACTTAGCTTACGACTTATACAAAGCATCTTACAAAGTTTCTTCTAGAAGGTAGTAACCTATTACTTACCGTAGTCTAAAGTAATAGTGTTAGGAAATCCGCGTCGGGAGAATATATACTTAAGGAAAAGTCTTGCCGTATTCTATATAGTTATCGCTCCGATCGGAATCAGCTCGACTTCCTTCGTTAGCTTATCTATTACGGTTATAATGTTATTATAGGTCATGCCGTCGAGGGTGCTATTAGGAAGTCCGACTACGAAGTCTACCGCGATGTACCTCTAAGGTCGGTTTGGTACTAAAAGTAGGTATAATAATCTAGGTAGCTAGGAGTATAGAGATTTCGTCGTACGGTATATACGATAATTCGCGGTATATCTACGTACTAATCTTGCTAAGCTAGGCTAATAGAATTCTCGTGCTACGAGTTTCTAGGTTCGAGCTCGTCCTAGATATCCTACTACTAGAGCGTTATGATTTATTCTAATAAGCCGAGTCCGTAGGGCCTAGTTATTAGGTACCTATAGGCTCTAACTATCGTACTAGTTTCGTATATATAACATGTTACTATCTACCTTACAGTACGTAGGGTGTATCTTCGCCTTCTATAAGAGTAGACGGATAGTACTATCTTTCCGTAATATCTTAATTACCGTCTTAAGTTCTTAGTCTAGGGCGTAAGTAGTCGTTATATAGTACTCGAGTTTAGCTTCGACTTCGGCTTTATTTGTAGTCTATACTTCCTAAGCTAGTACTAGCTATATTTATAATACCTGTTCTAGTTCTAGAATAAACTCGGTTGCTTTAGGGTTTAGGGGAGTCGTCTCTTCTTCTTCGGGCGTATCTTCGATAGTAGCTCGTATAGAGTCGATCTTAAGGAATCGCTCTAGCGGAAGTAATGTCTAATACTAGTACTAATTTCTCGGATCGTCTACCCCCTACGGAAGGTCCTAGCTACGTCTCGTTAGGCTATCTAGCTTCGTTCCTTATTTACCTAGGCGGTATATAATCTAGAAGTTAAATTGTAATAGAAATTCTACCTATCGCGCTTATCGGCGATTTAGCTACTTCGTAGTTATAAAATATTCGAGGTTCTTATAGTCTATAAATACTTTGACTAGATCGCCGTCCTCGTCTACTTCGTAAGTAAGCTCCGGGCGCTACTCTTTAAATACTTTAATAATCGCGAGGAGTTCCTTTTTATAGATCTCGTAATTATACTCCTAGGGGCTTAGCTTCTTCGAATAGAAAGCTATAGGATGCAACACTCCCTACTCGTCGTATTATAAGAGCATACCTATATTAGTAAAGTCTAAGGAGTTAGTCTTGACGACGGTCTACCTGCCCGATATATAGTATACTAGTATACCCGCCTTACTAAACGCTACTTTTAACGCCTCGAATGCCCTCTAGTAATCATTAGTCTAGTTGATTCTACGGTTCTTATAATTGCTAGGCCTATCTAACTTCGTCAGGTTAGTTAATAGGGATGTAATACGAGAGAAGGCCTCGATAAACCTACGGTAGAAGTTTACGAATCCTAGGAAGGCTTAGACATCCTTAAGATTAGTTAGTACTTCCTAGGTCTATATACATTCCAATTTCTCCGGGTCTATCTCGCTGCCCTAGGGTGTAATAATAAGGCCTAGATATTTTTTATGTTCCTAGTAGAACTCGGACTTATCGATATTAATAGTAAGCCCGGTATCTCGTAGCTTGATTAATACCTTTCGTACGTATTCGACGTATTCCTCTAGAGTGTCGCTAAAGATAAGGACGTTATCTAGATATACTAATACAAAGTTATCTAGATGTTCCTATAGAACCTTATTAATATATAACTAAAAGGTTACGGGTCCGTTATAGAGGCCGAACGGTAATACGAGGTATTTATATATACCGTAGCGTATTACGAAAGCTATTAGCTACTCGTACCCTTCCGCGATACGTAACTTATTAAAGGCTACTATAATATCTAGTTTCGTAAAGTACTTCTTTCCGTATATACGGTTAAGCGTTTCCTATATTAATAGAATAGGATAGCGATTCTTAATAGTAATAGCATTTAGCCTACGGTAGTTAATATATACTCGTAGCCCTCCTCTAGGCTTTCTTACTACTAATACCGGTGCTAGTAACTAGCTTATTTTCTAACCGGCCTTACGTACCTTACCTTCTAAAGTCTATTCGAGTAACTATTTCTTAATAGCTTTTTTCTCCTTCTCGGCTAGTCCGTATAGCTTTCGATATAGCGGTTCTTAAGGTCTACCGGGTTTGATATAAATCTCGTAGTCGATACCTAGTCGGTAAGGCAGGAGTCCCTCGTAGTCCTTTACTAAGAAAGTATCTATAATGTTATAGTATATAGGCGGGAGCTTCTCTTTAGGATTATAGTTAAACTACTTGTCTAAGAACTGATCTAGGTCATTAGCTACTATAGCGCTTAGTTTGAGGCTATTATTGTTATTATCGTTATCCTCGCGCCCCGTAGGTATAATATAGAAGCACTCGGCCCTAGGCCGGTACGCGTACATCTCCTATACGCGCTACGAGACTTCCTAGTAATCTACCTCTTTATCTACCTCTAGAGCGGATATATTTAGCTCCGCCCCTCTGGCTATAAGTCCTACTAATTCGCTAGTAAAGGGCTTTAGTTTATATTTCGTTTACTAGGTTCTACCGATATAGTTTAGAGATTATACTATTATTAATATCTTATTATATAGATAGTGACCGAAGTAGTAGTTAGATCTAAACGCCACCTCGCTAGTTTCCTAGAAGATGTTTAGGTTATACGCGGAGAGCTACGGTAGTCTAAAGACAATATCGTATTCGAGGTCGGTAACGTAGTATAGTATTTACTCGTAATGACCGCCGATAACTACGTCTATAAGGGCTATATATGTGATCTAACGCGCTATAGCCGATCTATCTCCTAGTATTAATCGTCTGTTCTTCGTTAAAGGGATTAAGGGGGTTATATATTTACGTTTAAATTTCTAATTAAGAAAGAGAGAGGTAGAGGAAGAATCTATAAGGCCGCGAGCCTTTCTATATTATATTATTACGGGTAATACTATATAAGGGTGTATAGCTAGTTATTACTTATCTAGTATATATACCGATATCTTAAGCTCCTTACTATAGTTCGTCTCTTACATTCTATATCTCTTAATCTTATACTCTTTCTGTCTTAGAAAGTTCGGTTACTAACCGCTATCTACTACGCTTAGGTAGCGGTCGTACTATTTCCCTAATACTATAGGTCGGTAGTAAGGGAGCTAAGGTTCGGGTTGTTTCGTAGGCGTAGAGGGCGGTAGTCGCCGTCGTAACTATATATTAGGTATTCGGGGTTCGTTAATACGTACGAGCCTATACGGTAGCGGTAGTACTTACCCTACTTCTTAAGGTCCTCCCGCTACTTACGGTTTAATAAAGGCAGGTTCTATAAGTGAACCGGTAGGTCCTCCTTCTTCTTCGTACCTACGTATTATAGTAGTCGCTAGACGATTATAGCGGTCGTACTAGTAGCTACGGCACCTACGGTATTACTACCGCCCTATACGCCGTTATTGTTCGAATTAGGGTGACTACGTAGGCGCTCCTTCTATAGGTACAGTCGGTCGGTCTCGTAGAAGCTCTTATCTAGTACCGTATATTCCTTGAAACATCCTATATATTGTATAAGCGTCTATCTGCTTCCCTATCGCCGAAAGTCTTAATAAAGTACTTACGGTTTAGGCGGTTACGAAATAGTATTAGCTTAGTCTCGTCGGTCTACTCTATCTAAGTACGTAGCTTCGAGTAGTAAGCGTAGAAGGTAATAAAGGTCTCGCCCTACTCCTACTTATAGGTAGCGATATTAACTATAGCCTTAGTTCCTTCGTTACGGGTACCGTACTAGCGCGTTATCTAATCTAGTAGTTCTTTACTAGTCTTAAACTCGTTAAATAATTGTTGTCTAGATACGGGGATCCTCGGCTTAATACTTCTCTAAGGGTCACTCTATGTCTATCTATATATTAAACGTACGCCGTCTACCTCGGAGCGGAAAGTAGTTATAGTTAGCTTAAGAAGTACGCTACTATACTAACTATCGAAGTTAGGGTCGTTATCGTTCTTAAAGTACTTCGGGTTAGGTACGCCCTTACTAACCTCGATACCGCCTATTAGAGTACGGTTAATAGTAAATAGGCGTTCTAAAAGTTCGGTTAGGGGAGTCTATATACGGGTATTACGCGCTTAAGAGTCGCGACTATTATTATTATTATGTCGTAGACGGTTTCTATTACGTCCTCGGTCGTTATTACTATTGCCGTCATTATCGTTACTACCGCCTCCGCCGCCGCCGCCGCCCCTACTAGTAGCTTTACAATACTTACGTATTAGCTACTCGAGTAAAGTCTCGCGCGGAGGTAAATAGGAGGGTCGGCGACTAGAGCAGCCTCTATTCTATATAGTGTCTTTAGTAGCTTAGAGTCGAGTCTTTAGATCGTTATCCTCCTTCTATAGAGCCTAGTTCTTAGCTTCGGCATCCTATACCTTCTTCTTCTCCTCTTATAACTTTACTATGTTATAATCCTTCTTACTCTTTAGGTCTACGGCTATCTTCTATATTATAACCTCCTCGCTTTGTAGCATCTTATAGATACGGTTATACTCGGTATATAGTATAGTATACTAGGTGTTCTAGAGGTTATTAGCTCGCTCTATTATATCGAGTTATCTACCTTTAGTAATCGCTATATTTACTACCTATAGTACGAAGTCGTAGGTAGTCTTCGGGTACTAGGATACGAGGGTCGTAAGTTTGTCTAGTATAATATTCTAGTATTCGGATACGAGAATATACTCTACCTCGTCGAGTAATAGGTATACCTCGTCTAGGTCGCCGCCTAGGTTCTCTTCGAGCTTAAACTCGAATAGTTCTATAAAGTTAATCTTACTACCTTCTTCTCGCTCGAAGGCTTTCTAGTAAGCTTTATTAATCTCTTATTATAGCGCGACACCGGTGTCTACTATAACCCGCCGGTTATCGTCCTATGTCTAACTCCGAGGAAAAGAGGAGAGGTCGGGGAAAAGAGATATACGCTACTTACCTTTACCCTTAGGCTTTAGTAGCGGTAGTATACCGCCGTTTATCTATAAAGTTATATTATCTAGGTTCGGGGGAGGCGTAACGATGCCTATTTCCTAACTGTCTACGAGCGCGCGACTACCTACTAATAATATCGCCGCGTTACGTTCTCTAGGTATCTACGTACTTAGCGCCTTACCGTATTCTACTACCCGCTCGTAGTCGCGTGTTCTTTAGTTCTATAAGTCTGTTCCTATTATTACGCGTCCCTTACCTAGATCCGTGATCTAGGTAGGCTAGTAGAACAAACTATAAGGGCGCGCGTACTATAGGGTCCGAACGAGATAGTTATTGTTCTACGAAGCTACGAAAGAGGAGCGCGAGGCGCGGCGAAGTTATAAAGTAAAGCTAAGCCGCGCTAACCCGATACGGAAGGTCCGCGGTTTAGCCGGGCCGACGTAGCTATAGTAAGGGGTCGCGGGCTACCCGTAATATTATCGATCGGAGACACGTACGATATACTATTCGAAAGCGCCTATTAAGGCTATTACCTAACGAGAAAAAGAGTAGGGCGCCTACGCTAGCGGCGGTATAATTGCCGCGGAAAGCGACTAGAAAATAGGAATCTACCTCCTATCCGACTAGACCCTAAAATTACGGAGCCGCGGAGGTAAATTACCTATTTAGGTAACTTCTAACCTTAGCCGTAGCCGAAGTATAGTAATATAGAGACTAGATCCTAAGCCTAACTCGCGAGTATTAAGTAGCTCGCGAGTAATACCTAAATCTCTATAGACGGGGATACGATATAGGAACCTAGCTAGTAGTAACTAACTCTTTAATAGCTAAGCTAATAACTAACCTAGTAATAGTAAGACAATAGCTAACGATAATATACTAAGGGCCTAGGTATTACGGGTAGCCCGCGACACCCTACTATAGCTACGTCGGCCCGGCTAAACCGCGGACCTTCCGTATCGGGTTAGCGCGGCTTAGCTTTGCTTTATAACTTCGCCGCGCCTCGTGCTCCTCTTTTATAGCTTCGTAGAACAATAACTATCTCTCCCGGACCCTATAGTACGCGCGCCCTTATAGTTTGTTCTACTAGCCTACCTAGATCACGGATCTAGGTAAGGGACGCGTAATAATAGGAACAGACTTATAGAACTAAAGAACACGCGACTACGAGCGGGTAGTAGAATACGGTAAGGCGCTAAGTACGTAGATACCTAGGGAAGTTAACGCCGCGAAGACCTTAGCGATAGCGATAGGTCGCGTTAATAACTATACTATAACAAGTCAGTAGGACTTATAGACCTAGGACGGTATACTACTACTAGCAAAGCCCTTAGGCAAGCGTATATCTCTTTTCCTAGATCTCTTATCTTTTCTATAGCCCTAGACTTAAGATGACGACCGGCGTGTCACGATTAATACCGGCGCCGCTCTTTAGTAGGAGTTAGATATAGTATAGGAGAAGGCACTCGATAGGGAATAGAGAGGCGCTATTAACTTTATAGAACTCTACGAGCTAAAGGAGTACTAGGAGAAGGGTAGCGACGATATACTACCTATTTACTACTTCCTCGACGAAGCCGAACATATCGCCGCTAGCGATTTCTAGAACGTCGACGCGAACGACCTCGCCGAGTTGGTCCGAGACTATCCTAAGACTTTATACGACTTTATCCTACGAGGATTTAATACCGCGTAGACCGCTACCGAGCAAGTCGACGTCTTATAACGTATAAACGCCCTCTAGAACGACTAGTACCGTAACCTCTATGCCGAATACGACCGTATCTATTAGATACTTAGAACCGAGAAGTCCGCTTTATAGAAGATAGTATAGGATCTTAAGAACGTACTAGACCTAGCTAAGATAAAGGAGGTCTAGGACAAGTATAAGTAAGCTAATAATCTATATAAACAATTTCACGATCTTAGCGAAAAGGAGAAGAAGAAGGCATAAGATACTAAGAGTATAAACTAGGCGTTATAGAAGGAGATTAATGACTTAAAGACTCGACTCTAAGCTATAGAGGACAACACTACTAACGGTAATAGGCGTCGAAGCCGTAGTCCGTTACGCTCGCGCTCTTACCCGCGAGAGACCTCCCTCGAGAAGCTTTAGCGTATATATCGTAAAGCGGCTACCGGGGGCCGTAGGGGTAGTAGTAGAGATAACGATAATGATAACGGCCTAGGCCGTAGCGATAAGGATAAGGATCGAGGCCGCGATAATCGCCGCCGTAACTAGCGCTAAGAGACGGTACGTACTAGAGGAGGACGTACTAATTATATATAGACACCGCTAGTAGACCTCGCCGAGCGTCTTATTAATATCGACCGTACCTTAGAGCGTAGTATAGAGATCGGTAAGGGAGTGCTAGATCCTAAGAAGTTTAAGAACGATACCGACCTATCTTTCGATAGTTAGTATACGAGTATCCTACTAAAGCTTATAGTAGCGACCTTCCGTACTAAGTAGGATGCCCTCCGCTTCCTATATAGATAGACTAATAGTAAAGTCTAGACTACTATTAAGCTACGTATCTCTATCCTAGGACATTAGTTATATAACGAGTTTAGTACCGGCGAGGAGCTACTAGACTAGATAACTCGACAGTACGGTACCCGGAACGAAGCTATAAAGACTATAGTCGATATTATAACCTATAAGTAGTAGTAGAAGGAATCCTTTGTCGTATTCTTCGTACGTTACTCGAAGTTACGTACCTAGATAGACTAGGGGGATGACACCGAGCTAATGCTTTTCCGTAACCGCCTAAACCGTAAATACTTCGTTAAGACATTCGGCGACCGAGAGGTTAACCGTTACCTAAATAGTATATAGGATATTATTAAGGAGTGTACCGAGTTAGACGAGACCTTCTACGAGACCGAGTAGCTATACCCTTAGTAGGACAATAACCGCCCTCGTAGTAGCGGCGGAGGAGGTAACTAGAACCTAGGCCCTACTAGTAACGTAATAACTACTATAGCTACCGTAGCTAGCGCGACCGGTACGATCGTATAACGCCTACTATAGTACTTAGGTATTAAGAAGAAGGAAGACTTGCTAGCACACCTTTAGAATCTACTACCGCTTAACCGCGAGGGTCGTAAAGATCTAAAGAAGTAGGGTAAGTGCTTCCGTTACCGTACCGGACTATATATTACTAGTAACCCCGAGTACGAGATATACGGCTACGACGGCGACTACCGCCTACCTCGACTACGTAACGTAACTCCGAACTTAAGCGCCCTCGCTACCGAGTAGGGAAATGCCGGGGCCACTGCCTAAGTATAGTAGATAGTAGTTAGAACAAGAATTAGAAAGAGTATAAGATCAAGAGGTATAGAATATAAGAGACGGACTATAGCGGAGAACTTAAGATATCGGCCTATATATTAGAACTATAGTTACCGGATGTATACCCTTATATAGTACTACCTGTAATAATACAAAATAGAAAGGTACGAGGCCTACTAGATTCTGCTTTAACCTCTCTCTTTCTTGATTAGAAATATATACGTAAACATAACATCCCTCTAATACCCCTAGTTTAGAGTAAGAACTTGATACTAGGCGATAGGAAGGCGAGTACTAGACGTATCACACACGTAGCCTTAGTCGACGTTATTATCGGCGGTTATTATTACGAGCAAATAATATACTATATAACCGACCTCGAATACGAGATCGTCCTCGGCCTACCTTAGTTAAGCTAGTACAACCCTAACATCTTCTAGGAAACCGGCGAAGTGGCCCTTAGATTAGACTACTACTTTAGTCGCTATCTTCGTAGGAAGACTTCAATAATAGTTTAGTCCCTAAACTACTAATACCGGTAACGTACGAAATACGGACTAGAGCCCTTTACTAGGGAGTCGCTAGGATTTACGGTAGGAGGGGCGGAGTTGAACGTCTCGTCCTTATATATAGACGACGATAAGAAAGTGGACTATTAAGGCGTTAGTCGTCACGCTCAGGAGATATATACGTACCGGCCTAGGGCCGAGTACTTCTACATTCTGCCTACTAGTAACGAGTCTAGTAAAACGGATAGTAACGGCGAGTTGAAGCTAAGCGTAATGTTAGCTAACGATCTTAATTAGTTCCTAAATAAGCAATTTAACCACAACCCGAAGGAGAAGCTTCCGCCCGAGTACTATTATATTACGGACGCGTTCTTAGCTAAAGACTATAAAGGGCTCCCGCCTTATAGGCCGGGCATTAACTATAAAATCTATATTAAGCCCGACGGCCTATAAGAGCCTCCTTACCGCAAACCCTATAGGCTTATACCGTAAGAGAATAAAGTAGTTAAGAAATAGATTACTAAGTAGGAGAGCGAAGGGAAAGTCCGTAAGGCTAGTTAGAAGATAAGCTAGTCCCTAGCTCCTATTCTAGTGGTACGTAAGCTAGGAGGAGGACTCTGAGTACATATTGACTAGAACGATTGATCACGTAGCGGGGGTATATAGGGGTACTACTAAGATATATATAGTTAGGAGATCGGCCTCTAGGGGAACCTATTATAGAGGAAGGGTCCGAAGGAGAAATAGCGACGACGACGGTAGTAGACGACCGAGAGCAAGGGGGAGACGAGTAGAGGACGCTCTATAAGAAGGCGGAAGAGATAGTAGCGGTAGAAGAAGGGAGGTTTCCGGAGAGAGTACTAAAAGGAGTAATAAGCGAACTGCTCGGGGGACTAAAGGCGCTTAAACGACAAATAAGCACTACGATCAATATAGCAATCGAGGTAGCAACACGAAACGTAAGAGACAACCCTTAAAGAGACCCGAGACAGACCTAGGGCCTAACAACCTAGGCAACAATCGCGAGCCAACCCACCCCCCCTTAAAGCATAGTACTACGAGTCTATATTACGGACTAGAAAGAGAAGGAAGAGATAGGAAAGATGACCGGGAGGGAGATAGTCGAGAAGATCGGAGTAAAGGGAATAGTAGGGGCAAGGGTAGACAATAAAGGGGTCAAGCTGTTTATAGCATACGTATAGGACAAGAAGGCCCTCGAAATAAACAAGGAGTAGACACTGAAGATCGGGAGCACAGCGAAAGTCTCCTATTAACAGTACATAGTAATTGCGTATAGGGTCCTACGAACCTTTGATATATAAAGGGATATACTAAACCTCTAGAGGCAAAACTAGGTAACAGCACTAGGACTATAGATTATAAAGACAGCGTAGGTCAAGAAGAAGATAGAGGAGGGCAAGAGGGCCTCCTCGCTGATCTTATAGGTTGTAACACTAGAGCAAGCGAACAAGGTCTTAGACTAAGGGTCGTACTAGGACTTAAAGAGGCTAGATATAGAAATCTATTAGAGCAACTATAGGATCCTTCAATGTTTTAACTGTCAACAGTACGGACATATTGCCCTAAAGTATAGTAAAGCTACACTAGTCTACTTATACTATACTAGTGATTACGCGACCTAAGAGTGCTAAAAACGGAAGGAGGACATAAGATGCGTAGTATATAGGAGAAAACACCCGGCATAGTCAAACCAATGCCTAGTTAGACTATTAGCCTAGTGGAGAGCGCAGGAAGCAAGGGTAATAACACTAACTAGGTTCCTAGTAGGTGAACAGAAACAACTAGAGAGAACTACCCACCCGAATAAGAGACCCCGGCTATAAGAGGAGCTATAAATAGTGCTAGTAATAGGGATACTAACGTTCTTATACAAGGCAGCGTAGAGCAATAGACAAATGAGAATCAACCAAATGATAGGGAGCTAGCCCAAAGGGAAGAACAGGAGGAGGGACGGGAAAACTAACAGCAAGACTAATAGCAAGACTAAACGGACCTAGACACAAACATGTCCTAATGCCTTACACTAACAGACTATCAATCATTTAGTATAATGTGAACAGAAGCAAAGACAAGGTCTAAAGGAGCTTTCTATAAGCCTTAGACCCGGAGGAACACCACATTATAGCAATATAGGAACTATAGATCAACCTATACTCTAGGATTCTATTAACTATACGAGACCCGAGATACTACGTAGTAATAAACAGAACCGAGGGAGTCCTACGAACTTGTATCTATATTAGTAAGAAGGTACTAGCAGAGGACTAGTAGGCCTGGCCGAGAACCGATAGGGATATCACTATAGCATAGCTCAAAACAACTTAAGGCCAAGTCCTAATCTATAGCGTATACAACCTACCTCTAGAGTCCAGAAGCAGTACATAACTATATACGCTAGGAAGGCTCCCGGAAGCAATAGACTAACAAAACCACAACATCGTGATAGGAGATTTTAACCTCTACTACCTAAAGTAGGGATCGGACTTCACCCTAGTATACTACTTCTTAGTAGGGAGGCTTATTAGTCAGATAGAAACAGCCTAAATAGACTTGATCACGCCAAAGGGAACAGAAACTTAGGTTAGAAACAACAGTTCTAGCACGCTAGACCTATACTTTTTATCCTACGCCTTAACACGACGGGTAGAAAGCTACATAGTTAATGACTAACTAGAGTCCTTATTAGACCACTATCTAATCCAAACCGACATCCAACTCATAGTTAAGGAGGAGAGGGAACCTAAGAGGAGGCTCTACTAGAAGCAGGCCGAGTGGATACTAGTATAGTAGCGGCTAGAAGGCGAACTAGAACAGGTAAACATTAACAATATATATATAACGGAGGGGATTGACCAAGTAGTAGAGCAGCTAATAGAAGCTATACAAAGGGCAGCCTAGGCCTATATACCTAAGAAGAGATGGTCGCTATACTAGAAGCTATACTAGACACTAGAGTACATAGCCAAAGTTAAGGAGGCAAGGAGAGCAAGAAGGAGATAGGAGTAACGACGTACCTAAGCAAACTAGGAAGTCTATAACAACGCGTACAAAGCAAAGAAGGCGCAGATCAGAAGAGACAAGACGTAGGAGTAGAGGTCAACTATAGGGATAATTATAGAACACCCGGAACAAATCTAGAGACTAGTAGAATAGGCTAGGAAACTAGACGAGGAACGAAACTCCCCGCCCTAGTTTCCCTTAATATAGGACTAAGACGGGGAAACGCAAACTACTCCGATAGGGAAAGCGAAAGTATTCGTAGACTACTTCTTCGGGACTTAGGTAGAGGTAGACCTAAGCAACATCCTAGGAACATATATTCCTCCGCTAAGGGAGGCTAACTAGTAAGTGTCTACTATAGAGATCGGAAACATTATTAAGAAACTAAAGGGTAACAAAGCCCTAGGCCTAGACAAGATTCCTAACTATTACCTAAAAGCTAGTAGTAGCCTTATTACTCTAGTACTTACGCCAATCTTTACCTAGTACATAAAGTAGGGGTATTGCCTAAAGGCCTTTAGGCAATCACTAACTTACGTCCTAAGGAAACCCTAAAAGGAAGACTATACTAAGTTGAAGTTATATAGACTAATTGCGTTACTGAACATACTAGGGAAGCTCCTAGAGAAGGTCGTAGCTATAAGGCTCACCGGAATAGTAGAAGAACACAACCTCCTCCCGGTAACGCAAATAGGGGGGAGACAAAAGAGATCTACCCTCATAGTAGTCGAACTGATCATAGAGCAAATCAGACACATCTAGCACTATAGTAATAATAAGGTAGCCTTACTACTTTTCCTAGATATATTAGGGGCTTTCGACAATATGTCCTACGTAAGGCTCCTATATATCCTTAGAATAAAAAGCATCCTAGCCTAGATAGTACACTTTATGTAGTCATTCCTTAAGGACAGAACAACCTAGATCCTCCTAGGGTCCTTCAAAGCCCCGTAGACCCTAATTACGAACACGGGCATCCTATAGGGCTCTACACTCTCCCCAATTCTGTTCCTCCTCTTTATAGCCGACCTGACCCCACTCCTAGAAACAGTAAACACCTTAGTATCGGGGTTCGTAGATAACACAAATATCCTAGCGTAGTCGGGGTCTATAGAGGAAAACTGCGCACTCCTAGAGGAGAGACATAGACAATGCGAAAAGTAGGCAAGAGAGTATAGGGCAAAATTTGTACCGGATAAGTACCAACTTATCCATTTTAGTAAGGTAAAGACAAAACACAACTTAGTAGCACTAGTAAAAATCTAGGGGTTCAAGACCTATCCTATAAGGGAACTTAGAGTCCTTAGGATATAGCTAGACCCGAAACTCAGCTAGGGACCACAAGTAAAGAAGGCGTAAGCGAGAGCGGACACTAATAGACAATTAATCGAGAGACTCACTACGTTAACCTAGGGGGCGACCTTCATAAAGGCCTAGACTATGTACAAGGCCATTGTCAAGCCCGTAATGCTATATAGAGTAGTAATTTAGGCAGCGGAAAAACACATCCCGAAGAGAATTAAGGACCCCCTTAATAGAGCGTAGGCAGCCTGCCTAAAGAGAGTACTAGGGGTATACAAGTCAACCCCTTATAGGACAATAGAAATAGAATCAGGTATAGCCCCTATTAGGGAGTACCTCTAGGGCATGAGGTGTCAATACGCAGAGAAGACATTAGCATACCTAGCCTAGGGAACTATCTAAGTAGCTACTCAAAGGATAAGAACCTAGTAGGAGAGGAGGAGAAGACCCAACCGGCCACATATGATCCTATAGAAGGAAGCAGACCTAAAAACATCACAGGAAATCCTAGTAGCCCTTGAACAGAGAGAAGCTCTGAGGGAGCAAGCTAACACAGGGGACAAAGGGAAAAAGAAGCAAAGCCAAGCAGAAAGGATCGTAGGTCACCTATAGGAAACGCGTTAGAACCAAAAACCGGTAAGGCTAGGAGCCCTACTAGCGGCCAGGACCTTCGGGAGGTATAACTACCTTATCTACAAAGACCTAAAGAGGGCGGAAGTAAGTATAGCTATCCAGATTTGCTCTGAGCACATTGGGCTAAGAGCATACTTGTACTAAAGAAGAGTCCTAGGATACGATTCTAAACGTTGCCCCTATAGCTACCTATCCCAAAACCCGGAGCACATAGTGCTGAACTGTACTAAGTGGGTAAAAGGGGGAAGCCAGTAGAGGGCGAAGGCAAGAGACAGGCAATACTAGGCCATCATCTAGGACAGACAAGATATAAGGAGAGTGACAAGATAGATCCTTAACGAGGACTACCTAGAGCAATTCTCCCTAGTAGTAGAAACGGAAAGGTAGATAGAGAGGAGGGAGAGAGAGAGAAGAGCCGGGGAAATAGAAGGGAGAAAGGGAATCGAGAGGAGGACATTATTAGGGTTACGGGCAAGGTAGTCATAGGGTAACAACTATGACACTAGCGTACCCTAAAGGAAGGAGAACGAAAGGACAAGATAGGAAAGAACGAGGAGGGCAAAGACGAGGAGGTTTTCATCCGTTAATCGGGTTTCCTACCTATACAAATAGACCTAAATAGCGAGAGACCTACATAGGCTATAGGGCACTTAAACAGGCGAATGAATAATCTATCTATCTATCTATATATCGACTATCGAGGGCTAAATATAATAACTATTAAGAACAGGTACCCTATACCTTTGATCTAGGAAACCCTTAACAGGATGTATAGTAAGAGGTACTTCACGAAGCTAGACATCGTCGTAGCCTTTAATAAGCTTTGTATTGCCGAAGGGCATAAATGGCTAATAGCGTTCGCTACGCGGTACGGAGTATACGTATATCTAGTCTTACCGTTTGGTCTATATAACGGCCCGGCATCGTTTTAGTCGTACATTAACAGTATGTTATAGGAACACCTTAACGACTTTGTGTTAGTATACCTAGATAATATACTGATTTTTAGCGACATACTTAAAGAGTATATCGAGTACGTAACGAAGGTTTTGACAAAACTACGCGATGCCGGGTTGACCATAGATATTAATAAATACGAATTCTATTAGTAGAGAGTCAAATACCTAGGCCTAATCATTACGCTAGAAGGCATTAAAATAGACTCCGATAAGCTAGAATGTATCTAAAGCTAGGAGGCTCTAACTAACCTAAAGGATATATAAGCGTTCCTAGGCTTCGCTAACTTCTATAGACGGTTTATCGAAGCGTTCTCGCGACTCGTATCGCTACTAACCAACTTGACCAAGTCCGATAGCCCTAGTAACTATAAGAACAGAAGAAACGATTAGACACTAGGGTACTAGAAGGCGTTTAACGCATTAAAGGCAGCATTTAGTATAGCGGGCATATTATACGAAGTAGATAATAACACTATCGAACCGGTCAAAGTGTTTATAGATCATAAGAACCTAGAGTACTTTATAACGACGAAGTAGCTTAATCGACGTTAGGCGAGGTAGGCTAAGTTCCTCTCTTAGTTTAACTTCCGTATCGTCTATAGGCCCGGTGTTTAAGGCATAAAGCTAGATAGTCTAACGAGACGTAGCTAGGACCTTCCGTAGGGAGTAGACGATCCGCGTAATTAGTATTAGCACTAGACGTTACTACCGCCTAAGCGATTGCTTAAGATCGACTCTATACGCGTAACCGTAGAAGATGTTACTAAAGAGACGGAAACTCCGCTAAACCTAGAAGTAATAGAATTTATACTAGCCGAAGCCGCTATACCGGTAGAAGCTACTACCGTATCGAAGCCTACGACAGAGGCTAATTATAAGGCTAAACTCGAGTATCGAATAGTAATAGCGTACGCCGTAGACTAGGAGCTTAAGGTAGTAATTAAGATGCTATAGAAAGGTAACGCAATCCCGCCACTTCTTTAAAAGGCGAAGGTATACCTAGTATACTACGAGGTAGAAGGAGACATGCTCTACGTCCGTAATTAGTACGGCGACTAGAGCTTATAGGTACCGGATAACTAGAAGCTACGGACTCGAATAGTAAAGATAAACTACGACGTACTAGTAGTAGGCCATCCTAGTAGAGCCCGTATATATAAGCTCGTAGTACGTGAATTTTACTGGCCTAGCTTAGTAAGATTAGTACGTAGATATACCGTAAATTGCCGAGTATACCGTACGACGAAATCTCTATATACCTAGCCACCTAGATTATTACATCCACTTTCTATACTAGAACGACCTTAGCGCTATATATTAGTCGACTTTATAGTAGACTTACTAGATAGCGAACTCGACGGCATGACTTATAACAATATTATAACTATTACGGACCGCCTAACAAAAGAAGTAGAACTTATTCCTATTAGAGCTATAACGGCGAAGAATATAGCGCGCCTATTCTTAAAGTACGTATTTAGTCGACGTAGGCTCCCGGACACGATCACCTCTAATAGAGGGAAATAGTTTATCGCAACTTTCTAGAAGTAGCTATATAAGATGCTACGGATTTAACGTAAGCTAAGTTCATTATATTACCCCGAGACGGACGGTCAGTCTAAGCATACTAATTAGAATATAGAATAGTACTTACGCGCCTACGTTAAAAAGGTATAGAGCGACTAGGCTAAATAGCTATACCTAGCTCAGTTTGCTATTAATAACTACGTATTAGAGACTACCGGTGTCTTACCTTTCTACGTAAACCTTAGATATAACCCCGAGTTTACGGAACGTATCGACTTATAGGTAGGCGGGGATCGCCGCTAGATAACGACTCTTTAGCGACTCGATAGCAAATCCGCCGAAGCATTCGCCCGACGCCTTTACGAGCTATATCAGTTCCTCTAAGAGAATATAAGAATGTCCTAAGCCTTATAAGCTAAGGCCGCTAACCGACATCGCCGTATCTCGCCCGACTATAAGGTAGGCGATTAGGTGTTCCTTAGTACGAAGAACATCCGTACGACACGCCCTTCTAAGAAACTAGATCGACGATATACTAGACTATACTAGATCGTAGAAGTCATGCCCTCGAAGCTCTCCTATAAGCTAAAGCTCTCCGATACGTTAGCTAGACTCGACAACTGTTTCTATATATTACTATTATAGCGCGCCGACGATACTAACCTACCGCCGCTAGAGGGATAGTACCTTATACCGCCGCTACCCGTAGTTATAGTTCCTAATACGACGGAAGCTAATGCCGAGGCCGATATTATAGTAGTGGCCGCGGCGACCGAGTACGAGGTAGAAAAGATCTTAGATATATATACGAGGAAGCGTACTAGGAAGGTAAAGAAGGGGTATAAGCGTAAGGTCGACATATAGTATAAGGTACGATAGGTCGGATATTAGGATATAGAGGATAGTAAAACTTAGTAACCTACTAAGGACCTATTTACGAGGGTAGCCGCCGCTATTATAGACTTTTACTACAACCGGCCGGATTTGTCTACGCCTATTAGTTTTATAGCTCTATCTAACTAGTTACCGCTAGACGCTAAGGTGCTCGGACTTAACACGATTAGGATTAATAGAGACACCGTTACGAATAAGTCGACTCGAGCCTTACCTCTAATAGAATCTACTCCGTATATATTCGATACTCGAGTAGAGCCTATAGAGCCTATAATAATACCTAACTTTAGTTATAAGGATTATACGCGAGTACTAGCCGAAGATAGACTTAGGTCTAGGGTAAGCTAGCTAACTAGGTAATATATTTCTCGAAGGAAGCCGGTCGAGGATAGTCTCAATAGAGCGAATACGATATTATCGGATAACGATAGAGTACTAGAGGATAATTAGGCGTTCGCGCAATTATAGAGCTCGATAGGCAAGTGGCCTTATAAGGTAGATAACGCTTAGAGGACTAAGGCGTGTTTTAGGAAGGGGAGTACTATAACGGGTAGCCCGCGACCCCCTACTATAGCTACGTCGGCCCGGCTGAGCCGCGGACCTTCCGTATCGGGTTAGCGCGGCTCGGCTTTACTTTATAACTTCGCCGCGCCTCGCGCTCCTCTTTCGTAGCTTCATAGAACAACAACTATCTCTCCCGGACCCTATAGTACGCGCGCCCTTATACTAGGAAAGGTATAACGAACCCTAGCCGCCCCCGGCCCCTCCGCGTAGATAGAACTATATAAAGAAGCTAAGGTAATACTAGACGAGGACAAATACCTAGCCCGAGTATATAAGAATATAATCGCGTAGCTCCTTAGTACACTTAAGGCACTCGAACACTAGACCCTAAGAACGATCTACTAGACTATATAGTATGTAATATAATAGAAGAACCCTACGTAGGCTATAATCGCCGTAGGATAATACCCGGCCTAGCCCTAGAGGACTAATAACGCGATCCGAGTCTACGTTACCGACCCGGAGGAGAAAAGAGAACTCGAGGGCCTTACGAGTAAGGAGCTCGTGGATAGAATCGGCCGGAAGGAGATCGTAGAAGCGAAGGTAGAGCTAAGGGGGGTAGTAAGGCTTTTTACTATATAGGAGACAGACCGATAAAGACTCGAGACGTATAAGAAATAGGTAACTAAAGTAGATAGATAGATATTCCATTAAGCTGTTATAGTATCCTTTGGCCTATATAGCTATACTATCTTGTTTTTGTATATATAGAGGGGAAACCGTATTAGTAAAAACCCCTCCTCCTTCCCGCCTATCTTTTCCCCCTCGTTATCGTCTTAGATTTCCCTTATTAAGGGTACGCTAGTATTATAGGCCTGCCCTAATAACTACCCTATCTACAACCCCCCTAGCTTCCGCTTCTTATCTATCTACTCCTCCGTCTCGCTAGTAAGGCTAAACTACTAGAGGTATCCCTACTATAGTATCTACCGAGAGATTCGGCGAATATTACCTTTGTCCCTAATAATTGACTTATAGTCTCTCCTTCCCGCTTAGTACCTCTAATTTCCCCTACTACTCGCCTACTACGGGTATCGTAGTAGTATATATTCTAGGTTTTACGATAGGTAGCTACACTAGTAGGCTAGGCTTTAGATATCTAGTACGCGTCTCCTAAATAGGTAGGCTCTTAATCTAATATATTCGGACCTGATTTGGATCGCTATACTTGCTTCGGCCCTTGTTAGGTCCCTATATAGCTAGTAATTATGTCTCTAGAAGGCTCGGAGCGCTATCGGGCCTATTGTCTTAGGGGGCTTCCTTTTCTAGTCCTGCTCCTATAGGTAGCTCGCTATCTATTCCGCTAGGCTTTAGGTCTTAGCCTTGCTCCCGCCGGCCTAGCGAGTCCTACGCTCCTCCTCCTTTCGTACTAGCCATTCGGTGCTTGTCTGTACGGCCGTAAAGGTAGTAAGGTCATCCTCTTTTTGGCTTGTCCTATGTCCTGCCCCTCTCCGGTAGCGGCTTTCTATCTTATTCTTTACCTCCTAGATCGTAGTTTGTGCTAGGTAACCTATCGTCTTTACCGCGTATTAAATTCTTATTCCCCGGATATACTAGCCGATTAGTAGTATTCCTATCTCCATTTCTACCGTGCTTATTAACGTTGTCTTATATACGCCTAGTACCCTACGTAGGTTGCCTACCTATGTCCTGTTTAGGGGTTGCTCTATCCGTTTCGGGATCGGCTTGCCTACGCCTCCTGTTCCCTAAATCTATGCCCCGTATAATATAGCTAGTCTAACGATCGCCTTATATATTACTCTTGCCTTATCGAATGTTACTCCCTATATAGACGCCGTAAGCCTCTTTATCGAGGCTTTATTAACTTACGCTCGACTCTAGGCTTTCTTAATCTATATATTCTAGCTTAGCTTCGGGTCGAGCTAGATCCCTAGTACTCGTAGCTCCGCTAATAGCTTAGTCTCGTAGCCTTAGATTCTTACCGCCGCCTTTATATTATAGTATATTCTCGCTTTACTAAAGTATATAAGTTAGTACTTTTTAGGGGCGAACCGGGCACTATACTTCTTTACCTACTCCTCGTATTTCTTATACCTATCTTTAAGGAGGCGACAGTTCTCCTCTCTCGAGTCTAACTAGGCTAGAATGTTTATATCGTCTACGAATCCCGATACTAAGGTTTACGGAGAGGTAAGTAGGGGGATTAGATTAGACATAAATATTAGAAATAGGATAGGGGAGAGAGTAGATCCCTAAGGTATTCTAGCCTCTACCTTTACCGGGTCGGACGTATACCTCCCTAGGACTAGGTGTGTCGTACGTTCCTAGAGAAAGGAGTAGACGAACTTCGTTACCTACTAGGGGATGCCTTTCTATTATAGGATATATATTAGCCTTTAGTATAAGACGTTATCGAAGGCTCCTACAATGTCGAGAGATAGTAAGGACGCCGCTCGGTTCCTACCGTAGTACTAGAGGGTCTGAATTTGCTCCGTAATTAGCTCTATTACTATTAGTATCGATCGCTAGCTTCTTCCCCCTATCTATATTACTAGGAGTACGTAGTTGTCCTCGGCTAGCTACGTAAGTCTCTAGGCTACTATCTTTTCTAGGACCTTCCCTATCGTATTTAGAAGTGCGATTAGTCTATACGATTTGGGCTAAGTATAGTCCTCCTTATATAGCTTACGTAGTACTACTATTATAGACTCTCTATACGGCTTCGGGTGATACCCTAGCCGTAGGTACGCGGTAAATAGGTTTATAAGGCTCGGCGCGATCTCTTCTCTATACTCTTTTAGTAGTATATTTAGTATCCTATCTAGGCCTAGGGCTTTTCGTCCTTTTAGCTTACTTATAACTCCTATTAATATATTAGAGCTAACCGCCCAATCTATATCTAGGGGTTCCGGGTATATACTCGGGTCGATATTCGTAAGGTCTACCTCTACTTATATCGAAAAGAAATAGTCGGCTAATACTTTTGCCTTGCCCCGGGGCGTAGCCTAGGCAATCCCTTCGCGGTCTACGATCAGAGGGAAGTAAGGGGTTTATTACTCTTTAGGTAGTCGTGCCTATTTAGTAAGTCTCTATATCTATTCCGGGTTTTCTATAATAAGCCCGATCGTTACTCTCTAGTCCTATAGCTTATCGCGTCTTATATTCACCTTCTTCTCTTATATCGCGCGATAGTATTACTCCTACGTCTCTTAGGTGTACTCCTTCGTCTACTGTCGCCTTACCCTTCTAGCCTAATAACTAAAGTAGTAAAGTTAGCGAAGGTCTCCTACTAATAATTTATAGATAGATAGATTTGTTATTCCCCTGTTCTAGGACCCTATCCGGCCTATATAGGTATATATCTATTGTTATATAGAAAGGGAAACCCGAATAGGTGAAAACCCTTCCCGCCCCCGACTACTCCTTATCTAGATTAGCTTTCCCTCTAAACGTACGTAGTCTATGTCACTACCCGTTAGCCCCCGCTCCTAGCCGGTCTCGTCGCGCTACGTCGTGTCCTCTCTTCCTATACTACTCCTACTAGGCGGTACTATTCTAGCCAGCCCTTCTCTAGTATCTAGTTCGTAATACGCCGTAGGTCCTTAGCGTTATTAAGAAGTGCCCTAATCGTCCGGTTCCTCGCCTTTACTATCCACTCCCCCCTTCCTAGTAACCACCTCGGACAGACGAGGAGTACGTACCGTACGTTCTAGGAGCGATAGCCGTAGGGGTAGCTAGTATTCGTATATCCTAGAACCTTCCTCTATAATAGGTGCCCCTAGAGGCCGATGTGTTCGCTTCGTAGTTAGGTTACTATACTACTCTATACCCTCGTAAGGCGGTAGTAGATAAGCTTCGGGGGGGTACTTGACCGCGGATTTTGTAGCTAACTATTCCTTAGGTTGTCCCGCTGGCTAAGGGCGTCTACTATACCCTACAACCTAGTTATTCCACCTCTCTTTCTATAGTTGCTCTATAAACGATTTCTTACCTTCCTATTATATTACTAGCTATTCGTCCCTTACCCGGTAGTTCGGCTCGTTTCCGGGTCGAATGCCCTTATACGCTAGTACTAGTTCGCGGGCCCTTACGACTACACTAGCGATGACCTTCTATACTAGGCACTATACCGACTTGCCTAAGTAGGAGGTCCGTAGTCCCTAGATATATAGGTCGATCGGCGGTATAGCGGTCTCGTACTTAAGTATCCTCGTTAATGTCGACTTATATACCCCGGTGACCTTCCTTAGGTATTGGTTTTAGATCTTCGCTAGCGGCGCGACGAGTCCCTTTAATAGGTAGGCCCTCTCGCCTAAGGACTATACTTAGCTACTATAGGTAAGGACTAGCCGTATAATAGCCGTATATAGAAGTCGTAACTACCGAAAGTCCGCCCTCTATATAAACGTAGTAAGCCTCTAGTATAATACTATATTCTATTTAGCTTTCCGTAATATTACCTATACGTACTTCCTCTACCGTAGCGCCGGGTCTACCTATAGTCCGAGGATCCTAAGCTAATTTGCCGGGTTAGTCGTATGCCCCTATATCTAGATAGAAGCTTATATATTATAGAACCGTAGCCGGCGCGTAAAGTGTATTAGATTGTACTTTTCTAGTATAAACCGAGCCTCGTACCTCCTAGCCTAGTCCTCGTAGATCTTGTACTTCTCTTCTAGTAGCCTATAGTTCTCCTTAGTCGAGGAAGACTACGCTAGAATGTTTATGTCGTCTACGAAGCCGCTCGTAGCGGCGTTCTAGGATTCTAGGGCTAGGAGCAGCGTCGCTATAAAGAAGAGGAACAGAATAGGTACTAGCGTTAAGCCTTACGGGATTCTAGTATAGACTGCTTGAAATGGGCTTCTATACTAGCCGACTAGAATCGACGTACTACGGTTTTAGAGGTAGGACCGTACGAAGTTGACAAGCTACTTAGAGAGTCCCTTCGACCTTAGGATATAGAGTAGCCGCGGGTATAACACGTAGTCGAAGGCTCCCGATATATCTAGGCTAAGTAAGGAAGCCACCTTGTCCCTATTCTTATACTAGATAGCCTTTACCTAAGAGGTGATAAGTTCTATCGCGGATAGCGTCGATCGCTATAGGCGCGCACCTATCTAGGTGTCCGGGAGTAGGGAGTATTCCTCTACCGCCTCGGAGAGTCTCGTTATAACTAGCTTCTTAAGCGCCTTTCTAAGAGTATTAAGGAGCGCAATTAGGCGGTACGACTTTACCTACGTATAGTCTTCCTTTTACGGCTTACGTAGGACCACTATCGTCGATTGTTTAAAAGCTATCGGGTAGTATCCGGTCTGTAGGCAGGCGTTAAAGATCGCTATAACTACTAGGGCTAGTTAATCTCTACACTTCTTTAGTAGCTCGTTTAGGATCCTATCCGGCCCCGGGGCTTTCTTCGCCGGCAACTTCCTTAGTATAGCGGTAACTTCCCCCTCGGACACCTCCTATTAGACCGCGATGCTAGGGGCTAGGGGAGTAGAGCTGTTTATATCGCTTAGATTAGCCTCGACTAGGGGCGGGAAGAACTTACTAGCTAGTAGACGCGCCTTGGCCTCGGGGTCGCTAACCGGGCTACTAGGCGATTATAGCGCTAGGATAGAGAAGGAGGGGCCCTGTATAGGGTCCTGTCGGGCCCATTTCGCTAGCTTCTACATCCTCTCTAGCTTGCCGGCGATTTCTTCTACTATAGCCCTCTAGCCGACTACTTTCTCCCTCCGTATTATAGCTTTCTTCTATTAGTATACCTCCCTATATACGTTCTAGGCCTCCTCGCTATAGCTACTCGTCTATACCCGGCGGGCTCTCCTTACTTCTCTTACTACCGTAGTATACTCTGGCGTCTAGTATAGTTTAGACTATGTCGTTAGTTAGGTAAGCGGATCGTAAAGTAAGGTCGCTTTTCTTATTTCGTCTATTAACCCCTAGACTACTTCGTCTATCTCGTCTTTACTATTGTATTACTACTACGCGATCTGGACTAGCCTCTTAGAGTTATCGAGGTACGCCTAGATATTGGCCTAGTAGGCCTTTCCCTAGTTTAGCTTAGGGGTTCTCGCTAGTATACGTTATATCTATGTCGTAATAGAGGTCCTGACTAGCATGTGGTCTAACGACGCCTCGAGTTTATATTCGATCCTATAGTAGGTTACCGTATAGTAGTAGCTATCTAAGATCTAGGAGAGGTCGATCGTGCCTTAGAGTCCCCCTCTCTTCTAGGTACCTAGGTCCTTCGGAGTATTAAGGGCAATTGCGTTGCTCGCTATCAAGTCGAGTACTTCTTCGGCTATAGGGTACGGCTATATAAGGCTTTCCTAGGAACGGTAGTGTATATTAAAGTCTCTTACTACGATATAGTACCCTTGTCTCTTGAGCGTACTATCTAGGTGTCTATAGACCCCTAGGTCGCGGCTAGACCTCGAGGCTAGCGGTTATATATATAGGTTGTGTATCTAGGTGCTACCTACGTAGAGGGAGGTAATATCGCCCCCGCCTTCTTCGTCTACGTAGTATACTACCTCCTAGTCGGATTCTAGTATGTCCTTGCTAATATAGAAGCACGTGCGGGGTCTGCCGTCGCCTCGTAGGCATGTCGTATAGCCTAGTGACTTACAGGTCGTTAGTCTCTTATAGTACGGGTTAATCTATAGCTCCTAGATTGTAAGGACGTAGTAGACGCGCGGGTCCGCCTCGTGTAGGAAATGGTTCTGGACTATATACTTGCTATAGTTGACGTTATACTAGATAATACTAAGCGTGTCGAGGCTAGTTATCGGTATCGACAATTATTTCCTCTATATCGTCCTATGTCCTACTACCCTATACCTCCTAGTCTACGCCTATCGGCTATATACTAAAGGGGAGCCGGGCCTAGTTAGATTCCCTCGCCGTGGCTAGTAGAGTACGTGGCCTCCCGTACGCCCTAGGTTACGTATCCTTTATATCGTTCTCGGCCCTAGGGCGCTTATACCCGACCGCCGCTAGTTAGTTCCGGTATAGGCTAGCCTTACGGTCGCCGTAGAATCTTAGGGCGACGGTTCTGTTTGTGATTGCCTTGTTTTTTGCTAGTTTCCGCTATAGGCATTCCGTACTATACGATAGGTAGTGCCCCGGACAGTTCGCGTACCGTCTCGTAGTCGATATATAGTCCCTAGATATATAGTCTCCTATATAGTTCGAGCAGGCCTGCTTGTTTATATACGTGTAGGTTTGGTATCTATACTATTAGCATTTGAAGCATTAGAGGACACGAAAGGATAAGGAGTGCTTTTCTACTGTCTTAAGGCTATATTGCTAGACTAGGCCTTGTTCTATCGCTAGATCCGCCGCTTTCGCGTCTTATAGCTATACTATTAGCGCCGAGGCCTTCTTACCTTCTAGCCATTTCCTATAGAGCCAAGTCGCCTTCTGGATTGGAGAGTTAAGAGTGACCGGGTTGTCCTCTTAGAGAGCGCGTAGGTGACCCTAGTTAGTTAGGTCAAACTCCTTAGGTATGTCGTAGACTAGGATCGTGAATTGTTTCGTTAAGACCTTCGCTAATACCGTAACCTTAGATACCTACTATAGCTATACCTCTAGGTGCCTCCTAGTAGTAGTAGAGCTAGTATAGATCTATAGAGTACCGTTAGACTATTGGTTCACTACGACCACCCCTAGTTAGTTAATTCGTTAGGCGAGCTCCTTGTTCGATAGCTTCGTAACTTCGGCCTAGTCTTCCTTTGCTACAATGCGGATCGTAACTACATCGTGCGTTAGGCGGGGGTTTAGTATCGATACCGCGACCGATACCTAGCTATAGGGGTATTGATTCCGGGTGGCCTTACTAATCGCCTAGGACGTCGTCCTCATTTCTTATTGCCCTCGGTAATACGACAGTACAAGCGCCGTACGTAGCTAAGTGATCATTACCTATAGAGACCGGTAAGGGAGCTGATTGTTAGTTTCTATACTTTTTACGTCCTCTATAAGTTACTACTAGTTGTCTGAGGGGGGCTTTGCCTATAGGGCCGTAGGCGCCGTTAGTGCCGTAGCCTAGGCTACTATTACCTAGGAGTTGCCTAATGTAGCTAGGCACCTCCGCGGCGTTTAGAGCTAAAGAAACAGGGTGAAGAGAGCTTCAAGCTATCTAGATTAAATAAGGTAGAACTCCCTTAGTCCTAGGGGTAGTGGCCTACTTTATATATCGTTAGAATAGCCTTAATAAGAGCTTTCGAAAGTGTCGTGTTTTAGCGCGAAAGGATAATAGTCTTAGGCTATCGAGCTTAGGTTAGGTAGTATTACTAATAATTTATAGTAATAGCCTACGGGGTCCCTAGAACCTTTAAGGTCGAAAATGACCTCCCCTAGCTATAAATATAGAACTAGAGTACATCCCTAGGAGTACGCTTCTCTAAGGCCGTCTAGCTATATAGAAGCGTCGAACTAATAAAGACATACTCCTCGTTAATCGTCTAGCTAGTAAATACGAAATAAGCAAACCTTGTCCTAGATAAAGGACTATCCTAGAACTACGAACGTCTTAATACGGAAATCTACTAGAGTAGCTATAGAGTACTCTAATACTTTAACTACTAATAGTACGGACATATCGCCCCGAAATATACGGAGAAGACCCCGAAGTACCTATACTACGTAGGCCTATACTAGGGAAAGTAATGCCTACGAGAAGAAGTAAGGTACGTATACTATAGTCGGAAACACCCGGCGTACTCGAGCTAATACCTAACCCGGATCGCCGTAAAAGGGAAGGCTAACTAAGCACGAATAACGACCCTAGCGAGGTACCCTATCCCGTAGTAAGGTAGCGCTTAATATAAAGGCTTTAAGGCGGTAAAAAGAAAGAGAACGGAGGAGGCTATAAGGGGTACCCTACCGAGTACGTACTCGCCGCTAGGACGGCTAAGGGGGCTAAATAGGGTAGTAAACGAGATAGGATAGAAACGGATTTTTAGAACACCCCTACCGGCCGAAGGCCTACTAACCTAAGAGGAAGAAACAACAACCGTAGGTACTACCTAAGCCCGGAGCACCCCTATAGACATTATCCTAGCTAGCCCGTAATAGTAGTATAGGACAACCTTACTATTATATAGTATAACGTTAATAAAAGTAAAGATAAGGTCTAGCTCTACTTCCTATAGGAGCTCGACTACTAAAAGCACTATATTGTAGCGCTATAGGAACCTTAGACTAACCTATATATAAGTAAACCGGTAACCTATAACGACAAACGATACTATACGGCAATCGGTAGAGGTATAGGATATATCCTAAGAATATATACCTACGTAAGTAAGGCTATAAGTATAGAAGTATAGAAGGTCGTACTATAGCCGGAGGGCTACTAGGGGGACATAACAACAATCGAAATAGTAATAGGCTAGGGAACCGTCCGAATCTATAGCGTCTATAACCCTCTTCTATAAGGACGAACGAGTAGAGACCTAGAAATCCTAGCTACGCTAGACCGGATACTTAAACAAGGGGATATATACTAAGTCCTAGTAGGCGACTTTAACCTTTACTACTCGTAATAGGGTCTAGACTTCACCCCCCTATACGTATACCTAGGAGGCAAGTTACTAGAAATTACCGCGAGCCGCGATATAGAACTAGCGACCCTAAAGGGTATAGAGACGTAGAAGGCGAGATTAAGCGTAAGTATAATCGACCTATACTTCCTCTCGAGAGAGCTAGTAACGAGACTAGATAAGTACCGCCCGAACCTCTCGCTCGAAGTAGGATTAGACTATATCCCGATCTAGATAATAATCGAGGTAGGAGTCGAGGAGGAACTTATAGCGGAGCTACGCCTAAACTAGAAGAAGGCCCTGTAGGAGGAAATCCGAGACGAACTAGCGGCACGACTATACAATAATAGAGTAAATACGGGACTAGAAGCGGGAATAGAAGTAGAATAAGAAGCCGAGCTCGATAAAGAAGCTGAACGGATAACGATGGTCGTATAGGAGATAGCTCGTCGGTATAGACTCTATATCCGACCTTCTTAAAGACGAAAGCTATCCTAGACTACGGCGTACGCGGAAAGTGTAAAGTAGGCGAGGAGGGCTAGACGAGAGTAGACGAAGGAGTATATATAAGTAATATAGGACGTATAATAAAGGGCTAGCTAAGCTAAGAAAGCCTAGATACGTCGGGATAAATAGCTAGACTCGAGAACGACGGTCGGGCTTATAATAGAGAATCCTAACTAGATATAGCGACTAGCGAGGTAGGCGAGAGCCAGTAGGATAGAGCAGACGCCTCACTTCCTACCTATAATCGATATAACGGGGACGCTAAGGTCAACGCCGGAGGTAAAAGCGAAGGCGTTTACGGACTACTTCTTCTTAATATAAGTCGACGCGGACCTAATAGATATAGTAGGCACGTCGTACCTGGAACTACTAGATATATACTAGATAGTCTAGTTAGGCAAGGTTAAGGCCGTAATAGGATAGCTTAAGGAAAGAAAGGCCCTAGGGCCCGACAGAATCCTAAGCCTCTTACTAAAGGAATATAAAGAGGAAATCGCCCCGAGCCTAGCTAAGCTCTTTACTACTTGTCTATAGAAAGGCTACTATCCGAAGCCGTATAGAGACTCCCTAATAGTAGTTATCCGGAAGCTATAGAAGGAAGACTATAATAGGCTTAAGTTATATAGACCGATTACGCTCCTAAATATAGTAGGGAAGACCCTAGAGAAGGTAGTAGCCTAGAGACTTATAAAACTAGTCGAGGAGAATAATATCCTCCCGGAGATATAGATAGGAGGGAGAAGTAACCGCTTAACTATTACGGTAACAGAACTAATAACCGAATAGATCTAAACCCTCTAGTACTATAGACGGAATAGAATAGTATCGCTACTCTCCCTAGATATCTCCGGAGTATTCGATAACGTCTCCTACGAAAGACTACTCTATATACTCTAATAGAAGGGAGTCCCCGTATAGGCTACGAAATTTATATACTCCTTCCTTAAAGAGAGGACTACGAGAATAGTCCTCGGGAGGTATAAATCCGAAAGGGTATACGTAGAGACCGGGATCCCCTAAGGATCTACGCTATCCCTAATCCTATTCCTAATCTTTATAGCCGACCTTATCCCCTTACTTAAGTCCCCTTAGACTTCGGCGTTAGGCTTCGTAGACGATATAAACATCCTAGCCTAGTCCGCGATAACGGAGGAAAACTATAGACTACTTACGGAGAGATATAGAGTATACGAGGACTATACTAGACGCTACGGCGTCCGTTTTGCCCTAGAGAAATACTAGCTAATCCACTTTAGTAAAGCGAGGACCTACTACAATATATAGATAGATAGATAGATATTTCATTAAGCTGTTGTAGTGCCCTTTGGCCTATGCAGCTATGCTATCTTGTTTTTGTATATATAGAGGGGAAACCGTGTTGGTGAAAACCCCTCCTCCTTCCCGCCTGTCTTTTCCTCCTCGTTGTCGTCTTAAATTTCCCTTGTTAGGGGTACGCTAGTGTCATGGGCCTGCCCTGATGACTACCCTATCTGCAACCCCCCTCGCTTCCGCCTCTTGTCTATCCACTCCTCCGTCTCGCTCGCGAGGCTAAACTGCTGGAGGTATCCCTGCTGTAGTATCCACCGAGAGATTCGGCGAATGTTGCCTTTGTCCCTAATAATTGACTTGTAGTCTCTCCTTCCCGCTTGGTGCCTCCAATTTCCCCTGCCTCTCGCCCACTGCGGGCATCGTAGTAGCATATGTTCTGGGTTTTGCGATGGGTAGCCACACTGGCAGGCTGGGCTATAGATGTCTAGTGCGCGTCTTCTGAACAGGTAGGCCCTTAATCCAATGTGTTCGGACCTGATTTGGATCGCTATGCTTGCTTCGGCCCTTGTCAGGTCCCTATATAGCTGGTAATTGTGTCTCTGGAAGGCTCGGAGCGCTATCGGGCCTGTTGTCTTAGGGGGCTTCCTTTTCCAGTCCTGCTCCCATAGGCAGCTCGCTATCTGTTCCGCTAGGTTTTGGGTCTTAGCCTTGCTCCCGCCGGCCTGGCGAGTCCTACGCTCCTCCTCCTTTCGTGCTAGCCATTCGGTGCTTGTCTGTACGGCCGTAAAGGTCGTAAGGTCATCCTCTTTTTGGCTTGTCCTATATCCTGCCCCTCTCCGGTAGCGGCTTTCTATCTTATTCTTTGCCTCCTGGATCGTGGTTTGTGCTAGGTAACCTGTCGTCTTTGCCGCGTATTGAATTCTCATTCCCCGGATGTACTGGCCGATTGGTGGTATTCCTGTCTCCATTTCTACCGTGCTTGTTGACGTTGTCTTGTATGCGCCTAGTACCCTACGTAGGTTGCCTGCCTGTGTCCTGTTTAGGGGTTGCTCTATCCGTTTCGGGATCGGCTTGCCTGCGCCTCCTGTTCCCCAAATCTGTGCCCCGTACAACATAGCTGGTCTGACGATCGCCTTATACATTACTCTTGCCTTGTCGAATGTTGCTCCCCATGTAGATGCCGTAAGCCTCTTTATCGAGGCTTCATTGACTTGCGCTCGACTCTGGGCTTTCTTAATCTGTACATTCCAGCTTAGCTTCGGGTCGAGCCAGATCCCTAGTACTCGTAGCTCCGCTGATGGCTTGGTCTCGTAGCCTTGGATTCTTACCGCCGCCTTCATATTATGGTGTGTTCTCGCTTTACTGAAGTGTATAAGTTGGTACTTTTCAGGGGCGAACCGGGCACCATGCTTCTTTGCCCACTCCTCGCATTTCTTGTGCCTATCTTCAAGGAGGCGACAGTTCTCTTCTGTCGAGTCTGACCAGGCTAGGATGTTTGTATCGTCTACGAACCCCGATGCTGAGGTTTGCGGAGAGGTGAGTAGGGGGATTAGATCCGACATAAATATTAGAAACAGGATAGGGGAGAGAGTAGATCCCTGAGGTATTCCAGTCTCTGCCTTCACCGGGTCGGACGTGTACCTTCCTAGGACTAGGTATGTCGTCCGTTCCTGGAGAAAGGAGAAGACGAACGACGTTGCCCACTGGGGGATGCCTTTCTGCTGTAGGATATGTATTAGCCTTTGGTGTGAGACGTTGTCGAAGGCCCCTGCGATGTCGAGGGATAGTAAGGACGCCGCTCGGTTCCTGCCGTAGTGCCAGAGGGTCTGGATTTGCTCCGTAATTAGCTCCATTGCTGTTAGTGTCGATCGCTGGCTTCTTCCCCCCATCTGTGTTGCTGGGAGTACGTGGTTGTCCTCGGCAAGCTGCGTAAGTCTCTGGGCTACTATCTTTTCTAGGACCTTCCCTATCGTATTTAGAAGTGCTATTGGTCTGTACGACTTGGTCTGAGTATAGTCTTCCTTCTGTGGCTTGCGTAGCACTACTGTCATAGACTCTCTGTACGGCTTCGGGTGATACCCTAGCCGTAGGCACGCGGTAAATAGGTTTGCAAGGCTCGGCGCGATCTCTTCTCTACACTCTTTTAGCAGTACGTTTGGTATCCTGTCTGGGCCTGGGGCTTTTCGTCCCTTTAGCTTACTTATGACTCCTGTTACTGTGTTAGGGCTAACCGCCCAATCCATGTCCAGGGGTTCCGGGTATGTGCTCGGGTCGATGTCCGTAAGGTCTGCCTCTACTTGCGTCGAAAAGAAATGGTCGGCTAACGCTTTTGCCTTGCCCCGGGGCGTAGCCTGGGCAATCCCTTCGCGGTCTACGATTGGGGGGAAGTGAGGGGCTTGTTGCTCTTCAGGTAGTCGTGCCCATTTAGCAAGTCTCCACATCTGTTCCGGGTTTTCTGTAACGAGCCCGATCGTCGCTCTCCAGTCCTGCAGCTTATCGCGTCTTATCTGTGCCTTCTTCTCTTGTGTCGCGTGGCAGTATTGCTCCCACGTCTCTTGGGTGTGCTCCTTCGTCCACTGTCGCCTTGCCCTTCTAGCCTCCCTTACCTTCGTAGAGCATTCAGGGGTCCAGAAGGCCTTCTGCTGCGTTGAGGGCCGGAGTAACGGCGTGTATTGTTCCGCTGCTTGCCATATGACCGAGGTAATCTGTTCCGCTGCTTGATCTAGCTGAGCTGTCGTCTCGAGTTCTCTATGCTGTGGTAGGTTCGCTATTAGGAAGCCTCTTATGTCGTCCCAGCGTGCCTTCTTCCAGTTACGGCGTGGTTCGTTTGCTGGCTCCTCTATCGCCTTCACCCCTAGCGTCGTTTGGATAGGGATATGGTCTGAGGAGGCTTCTAGCGCGTAGTTCGGTCGGCATTGGACTAGTCTCTCTTCAAGTTCTCGTGATAGAAAGCATAGGTCGATCGTGCTTGCACTAGTACGGGCCTTCCACGTCTCTGTTCCCTTTGGTGTTACTAAGGCCATTCCGTAGCGTGCGGTTATGTCCAGTAGCTTCCCCCCTAGAAATGCGTGCGGGGGAGTGAATTCGAGTCCCCACTGTGGGTGGTGGAGGTTGAAGTCGCCGAGGAGTACTTGCTTCGTGTCTTGGCTTAGGGTCCGCTCTAGGTGGGCGAGGGTTCCTAGTTCCCTACTCGTCCGACCCCGCGGTGGCGGGTTGTAAACGTTATGGATCTGGATAGGGCCTTGTGTCGTGTCGATCTGGATTGATGTTATGTCTCCTAGGTTGCCCTGCTGCGGTAGTATAACCTTCCACGACTCAAGGTCTATAGTCTTGCTTACGTATATACATGTCCTCGGGTTGACGCCTCGTTGGCCCGCGATTACGGTGTGGTATCTCCGGTCATTACAAGTGGCTGGGAGTCCTACGTAGGGGTTGATCCATGGTTCCTGTACCGCAATAACGTGGTGCCGTAGCGGGTCTAGCTCTTGTAGAAAGTGGCGCTGGACCTTGTCCCTACTTTTGTTTACGTTGTACTGTACGATAGTGATGTCGTCGTATAGTATCATTCGTTATCCGTGAGGTCCATTTCCGTGCTGACCTGCTGTGTCTCCTGAGCCTGTATCTCGCTGTCCGGCTGGCCCTGGGGCCGCTGGGGCGCCCCAAAGATTCGCATTTGGCCTAGTTCGTTGGCTGCCCGGTTAAGGTGTCGAGGCCGACCGGGAGGTGGATGCGTTTGCGGTTGGGTTCCCTTGTTCGTCTCTTCTGCCCTCTTCCTTTTGCTCGGCTCGAAGCCCTTGTACACGGTAGGTCCCTCCTGTTGTCGTTGGGGCAAGGAAGGAATCGTATTTAGCAAGCTAGCTACGAGATAAGGTGACAAGTCTTAACCGCGCTTTCCCACTCATCTAGCACCACCGTGTAGCCTCGTTTCGAGAGGTTAGCCCGGAGCAAAAGCTTCCCTCTACGCCCTCCCTCCCTGTTTGCTCCTTAAGCCAATATCCACCTCCATAGGCCTGAGCCCTTTAGTGCTCTCTATTGACCGACATGCGCATCCGTCCTCTCGGGCTGTACAGACAGTGTCAGCCGTCGCTGCCAGTGTACACCACGCCCCAGGTTTTGACGCCCTTCGCGTTACCGCAGCCTATCTCTAGAAAGCGGCCGTCCATGCCTCGCAGGTCTGCTCGGGGCACACACCACGCCGGGCAGCGTACTCCTTGCGTTTCCACCTACTAACCAATATGAAGTTCCTTATCACCCTGCCCTCGATCCTCCCCGATCACAGAACTAATCCACTTGCATTGTACGTCTTTTCCCCGTCCTAACAGCCGTCTTTTCCTTGCTCAGGCTATCGTCTTTTCCTCGTCGCAATCTACCATGTCAGACTAGGTGCGTCGTGTAGCGGGACAGGCAGTGCCTCAGGCAAAACCCTCGTTCCCATACCGGGTGTTCAACAGGCCCTTACAGGCTTCGTCGCGTGTCCACCTACCCACCGCATTGCCCGCTGGCAAACACCAGATTGTTTCGTAGTCCGCTCGACGCCGTTGCATAGTCCGCTCAGTTGTTGTTCTGTAGTCCGCTCGTCCAATGTTCGTCGCTTAGCCCGCTCGGTTTGCGGTCTCCGGAGGTGAAAATTCTGCACTCATACCAGAGGTGTCCTGTCGAGCGTATAGGCCACGGTTCCGCGCCCTTCTTACACGTAGAAAGAAGAGGGACTCGCTCCCGACACGAGTACACGCTCGTCGGATGGTTTTCATACCCGTTTTGCTGGTAGTCCTCTGTTCGCCGCGGCTTCGCCTACGCTACGCGCCCGTCGCGCCCACGACGCTCCAGCGTGAGAATACTTGGCTCTCTCGTAGCTAGACGAGAGGTTCGTAGCCGACACCACGTACAGGTGATTCTCGTCGTCGACCTACTACAATATATAGGTAACTATAATAATCTAGGGATACGAAACGAAGCCCTCCCCTAAACTCCGAGTCCTATGAATCTAGCTAGATCCGAAGCTAAGCTAGAACCTATAGATTAAGAAGGCCTAGAATAGGGCATAAGTAAACGAGGCATTAATAATACGTCTTACTAAGTCAACGTAGGGGCGACCTTCGATAAAGCAAGAATAATATATAAAGTAATTGTTCGACTAGCGATACTTTACGGGGTATAAATCTAGAGTACGGGGGGAGTCGATAAGCTAGTACCGCGACGGATCGAATAGCCTCTTAATCGAATCTAAGTAGGCAACTTAAGGAGAATTCTCGGAGCTTATAAGACTATACCGACGAGAGTAGCCGAGATAGAGACCGGGATACTACCTATCCGTTACTATATCTAAGGGATAAGGATCTAATATACGGCAAAGACGATAGAGTACCTAGTATAGTAAAATATCTACGATATAATAGTACGAATCGTATAGAGATATAGCCGGCTATATATAGGACCGTACGTAAGGAGGAGTTAGAAGCGGGACGACCTACGGGTATTTAGAAAAGTATAAGGAACGCCGGAGTAGCTAGCGAGAGAGGAGGAGGAACGAAGAACCCGGGAAAGGAAGGGGAGTATAGGAAAGTTCTAGAGCCTCGTAGAGTAGGTAGCCGGCTACCTATAGGAATAAGAATGGAATAGTAACCCGCTAGCGAGAATAGGCCCCCTAGCCCTACGAACCTTCTAGAGATATAACTACCTCCTATACCTATCATAGTCTCCCTATAGAGTGTATAGAAGGTAGGGACAGAAGAGCCTTAGAGTGCTTAGAAGTCGTTAAGAAGTGACAGTCTAGCTTAGTATATAAGCGCTAAGAATTATATACCCCGTAACATTTACTACGGGACCTAGCCCTCCAAATTTACCCCTCTACCAAACCTTTATAGATTTACTTCGGCTCGTAACTATATAACTCACGGTACTCCCGCGAGTACCCGCGACTACGCTAGACCCTAGAAGAAGCACGTAGAAGACTCGGAACGTAGGGCAGGTTAGAATAAGGTTTTGAGTAAAGCTACTAAGCGCGGCTTCGTACGGATTAGCCCTATTAATACGGGGACACGTACTCGGGAGGGTCGCGTATAAATATCTGGCCTTCCCTAGGCCTCTCTTACTTTCTTCGTCTTTCGTTTTATATAGCAATTATACTATACCCTTTATATCTATACTTCGTACCTATATTCTCACTTTCACCCTTATATCTTATAGGCTAGGCTCTCGCCCTAATATCACGAAAGACTAACAAACCGTCAACTACTCGAGTTATCCTTATAGGTGACCACGCCACCGATAGAGGTGTTAACCTCGACAACTAGGACACTCTATTCCACTTTAGCGAGTGGACTAATATCCCCTTCTCGAACGCCGCTACCTTCGGTACCTAGGTAAACGCTAACCCCGATACCGCCTACGCTCTTATTAACCGTACCGTCTCCTCTTTCCGCGAGACCGCCTAGTAGGTCGAGCAAGTAAACAACTAAGTAACATACCTTTAAGGTATTATAAACACCTTCTAGAACCTCGCCCCGTACGCCGACGATAACCGCTACTAGTACTTCTCTAAGAAGGTTAACGACCTAGACGAGTTCGACGGTAATAAGAGTAAGTTTGAGGCATTTAAGACACAGCTCACTATTAAGCTATTAGCTAATGCCGACCACTTTCTGTAAGAGAAGGACAAAGTTACGTACGTCTTCTCCCTCCTTCGGGGAGACGCCGCGGCTTAGGTATAACACTATATCAACAACGCTACGTAGACTATCGGCTGCCCGGACGTCCTCACCTTAATATAGGACCTCCGTACTACCTTTAGTGATCTAGACCGTAGAGCTACCGCCTAGAACGCTATCTATAACCTCCTCTAGAAGAATAAGAGCTTCGCCAAGTACCTCGCGGCCTTTAACCGCGATATCGGGTTTACTGGCTATAACGAAGAGACTAAGAAGAGTACTCTCCGCCGTGGTTTATTAGTAGAGCTTCTTCGAGCCCTCGAGGATAAGGACGTCGGTACTATAAGCTTCCGTAAGCTCGTCGAGACCTACTAGCGCCTCGACTCTAATAAAAAACACACCGCCTCTCTCCTCGCTTCCCGTTCTTAAGGTCGTTAGCCTCGTAGTCCCGGAAGCCACTTCGCTACTCTACTAGGCGCCGCCGCTCCTACGGCTCTCCCTCCCGTCTCTATAGGTAACGCTATAGATCTTAGCGCTAGTACCGCCGTCCCTCGAGTCTAGGGCCTCGTTAACAGTAAGCTTACTCCCGAAGAGAAGCTTCGCCGTCGCTAGGCCGGACTCTATACCTACTACGGCGGTCTAGGCTATATCGTAGCTAACTGTCCGTAGCTCGCTACCCGTAACGCCCGTAACCCGGTTCGCGGCGCTATCGGCGCTATCGAGCCTACTCCTACTACTCCCGCTAAGTAGGAAAAAGCCTAGGTCTTCCTTATCGACGCGATGAAGACTAAGAACAACGTTTACCGAAAGTGAAGAGAGGAAAGAAGTTGAGGATCAATATAGTATAGCTAGACCTATACGACGAGACGGGTAAGAACTACGCTTATAAACCGTTCGTTACGAATATAAACATCGGCTTAAAGAAACTCTCTTCTTCCAATCTCACTCTTATAGACATTAGCGCACTAGGCGAGTCTTTTATAGACTATAAACTCGCGACCTCTCTTAACCTCGAACCCTAGGAACTAAAGTACCCTCGTACCCTTAAACTCTTTAACGGCACGGAGACTACTACTAGTAAGATTACTTATGTTATATATACGTTAATCACCCTCGGAGGCAAGCGTATGTCGATTACTAGCTTCCTTACGTCCCTACCGCATTAGAAGTTTATCCTCGGCCTCCCCTAGTTTAGACGATACCGACCTATTATCGACTAGACTTCCCTTACTATTAGCTTCCCTCTAGAAGTTCCTCCGGTACCTCCGCCTTCTCCGCCGCCTTAGCGCGGTCCTAAGTATACTAAGATCTTCTAGGTAAACGCTGCTACCTTTACTACTACTACTAAGTAGCCTAAAGCTTAAGTCTTCGCCGCCTCTCTCCGCAATATCGACATCGCCCTCGAGAAGCTCGATAAGAAGCGTACACCTACCGACCCTACTACGAAGGTCCCTCCTTAGGCACACTACATCCTCTACGTATTCGATACTAAAGCCGTAGACGAGCTGCCTCCTTATCGCCCTTATAACTATAAGATTAAGCTAGAAGAAGGTATAGAGACACCGTTCGGACCGCTATATTCTATGTCCCGAGAAGAGCTTATCGTCCTTAAGAGATACCTCGAAGAGAACCTAAAGAAGGGGTTTATTCGAGCGAGCCGTTCTAGCGCTAGTAGTCCCGTTATGTTTGTTAAGAAGCCCGGCGGTAGCCTACGCTTCTACGTAGACTACCGAGGCTTAAACGCTATTATAAAGAAGAACCGCTACCTAATACCGTTGATTTAGGAGACGCTCGAGCGCCTCTCTAAGGCCAAGTACTTCACTAAGCTCGATATTATCGCTACGTTTAACAAGTTACGAATAGTAGAAGGATACGAGTATCTTATAGCCTTCCGTACTCGCTACGGGCTATTCGAGTCGCTCGTTATACCCTTCGGCGTTTATAACGGGCCTAGTACCTTCTAGAACTTTATTAACGACATCCTTTAAGAGTTCCTCGATTAGTTCTATACTGCCTATATCGACGACATCCTAGTCTATAGCGAGACTAAGGGGGAGCACCGCGAGTACGTCTATAAGGTCCTTTAGAAGCTCGTAGACGCCGGCTTATAGCTCGACATCGACAAGTACGAGTTTGAGAAGACCGAAGTCAAGTTCCTTAGTTTAACTATTACCGTAGACGGCATTAAGATAGACTAAGAGAAGATCGACGCTATCGTCGAATAGGATGCTCCTACGAACGTTAAGGAGGTCTAGGGTTTCCTAGGCTTTACTAACTTCTACCGCCGCTTTATCTACGTATTCTCGGGCGTAGTACGCCCTTTAACGAAGCTTACGCGTAAGGGTAAGAAGTTTGCCTAGACCGACGAATACTAGGAGGCTTTTGACTTACTTAAAGCGAAGTTTATTAAGAACTCGCTTCTATAGCACTTCGATTTCAAACTAGAGACCCGTATAGAGACCGACGTATCCGACGGCGTAGTAGGCGGTGTCCTGCTACGACGCCGCTCGCCTAAATCCCCCTAGTTACCTATCGCCTTCCTCTCTAAGAAGATAACCGCTACGGAGTATAACTACGAGATCTACGACAAGGAGCTTCTCGCTATCGTTAAAGCTTTCGAAGAGTAGCGCCCCGAGCTCGAAGGCTCTACTATGCCCGTCTAAGTAAGCTCCGACTATAAGAACCTCGTCTACTTTATAAAGAGCAAGCTACTTAATCGTCGCTAGGCCCGCTAGAGCGAGTTCCTCTCCCGGTTCAACTTTATGATCTCGTACACGCCTAGTAAGGCCAACTCGATAGCCGACGCCCTTACCCGCCGCCCTAGTAACTCTCTAGTTAATCGAAGAGGGGGCCGGCAAATCGTAGAGTAACAAGTCATTAAAGAGCATAACCTCTCTTCCGAGCTTTGAGAGTACCTATCGAACGGCTAGCCTACGCTCGCCGCTCCCTTTACTACTCTCGTGCTCGCTCCTACCTACCTTAACGAGAGTAACGATGAATCCGAGCCTAAAGAATACGCCTCGGACGCTAAGGACTTGAACGACGATAAAGAGGGCTTAGTAACGACCGACGGCTTATCCGAATTAGACTTTAAGGGGTTTAATAATAAGGAGCAGCCCGAAGGCATTATAGTACGAGTACGAATAGCGTACGATGCCGACCTAGACGCCTAAGAGTTAGTTTAGGCCCTTAAATCTAGCGCGAGGACATTCCCGGGCTTCTCGCTATCCGAGTACGAGCTCTAGGAAGGTATCGTCTACTTCCGTAAGAAGCTTTACGTACCGTAGCCCGAAGGCTCTAATATCCGAGCTAAGATTCTTTAAATCGTCTACGACTCCGCCTCTAGGGGTTACCTAGGCGTAGCTAAGACCTATAAGCTCCTCGCTAGGTATTACTAGTAGCCGTATTCCTAGAAGGACGTCCGCCGCTACGTACTAAACTACGCTACTTACCGAAGAGCTAAAGCTAACCGCTACCGCCTCTACGGTCTCTTATACCCTCTCCCGGCTCCTAATCGTCTATAGAAGCACATTACGATAGACTTTATTACCGATCTTCCTTACGGTAAGACCTTTAGCGGCGTGAAAGTAAAGGCCCTTCTAGTGATCGTAGACCGTTACTCTAAGGACCGGTATATAATCCCGTACTAGAGTATGACCGTAAAGGAGACTACTCGCTTGTTCTACGAATTCGTCTAGCGCTTTTAAGGCCTCCCGGATAGTATTACCTCTAATAGAGGCACCTAGTTTATCTCGTACTTCTAGAAGCGTCTATATACTATCCTAGGCATTAAGTATAACCTCTCGACTAGTTTTTAGCTATAAACCGACGGCTAGACCGAAATTACGAACGCTATCCTCGAGTAGGTCCTTCGTTACTTCGTCGACTACTACTAGAAGGATTGGCCTTAGTATATCCCTACGGTAGAGTTCGCTACTCGTAACTAGGACTCGGAGACTACTAGCTACTCTCCCTTCTATACTACGAGAGGTTACTACCCTCGTATAGGTATAGAACTAGAAGAACCTCTCCCGCCTACCGAAGACGTAAACGACTAAGTAGTAGACGAGTTCGCTACTATACTCTTATAGATCTATAAAACAGTTTACGACGAGATAGTATACGTATAAGCAATCTACGAGGATCAAGCTAATCGTCGTCGCTAGCTAGCTCCCGACTACTAAGTAGGCGATATAGTCTACCTTAACTCTAAGAACATTAAGACGGACCGCCCCTCTAAGAAGCTAAACTAGAAGAACCTAGGTCCTTTTAAGATCACCGAGCGTATTAGTTTATACGCCTACCGTCTAGCTCTTCCTACAAACATAAAGATCTACGACGTCTTCTATCCCGTACGCCTTCGGCCGTCGGCTAAGGACCTATTCCTAAACTAAAACTAAGACATACTAGGTCCTCCTAATAAAGTAGAAGTCGACGAGCCTATTAACCTACCTTCTAACGACTATACCGTCCGTAAGATCCGGGGAATCCGCGTAGAGCCTAACGACATTAAAGGACTACCGCCGATTAAGTATAAAGTCGAATAGTAAGGTTACCCTAAGTAGGATACCTTATAGGAACCTATCTAACATATTATCTTCAATCGTTAAGCAATCGAAGAATACTACGCCCGCGTAGACGGCCTAGAAGTCAATATCGGCAGGTTCTTTAAATCTAAGCTCTTCGACGGGGCTTACTAATAGTGTATCGACTATAACATTAGGCCTAGGCCTAGTACTAAAGCTGAACATCCTCGATATATAGAACTACTACGGCTTCGTAGGAACTTAGCTTTGTTTGGGGGGGCTACTATAATAGTCTCCCTATAGAGTGTATAGAAGGTAGGGACAGAAGAGCCTTAGAGTGCTTAGAAGTCGTTAAGAAGTGACAGTCTAGCTTAGTGTATAAGCGCTAAGAATTATATACCCCGTAACATTTACTACGGGACCTAGCCCTCCAAATTCACCCCTCTACCAAACCTTAACAGATTCACTTCGGCTCGTAACTATATAACTCACGGCACTCCCGCGAGTACCCGCGACTACGCTAGACCCTAGAAGAAGTACGTAGAAGACTCGGAACGTAGGGCAGGTTGGAATAAGGTTTTGAGCAAAGCTACTAAGCGCGACTTCGTACGGGTTAGCCCTATCGATACGGGGACACGTACTCGCGAGGGTCGCGTATAAATATCTAGCCTTCCCTAGGCCTCTCTTACTTTCTTCGTCTTTCGTTTTGTATAGCGATTATACTATACCCTTTGTATCTATACTTCGTACCTACATTCTCGCTTTTACCCTTATATCTTATAGGCTAGGCTCTCGCCCTAACAATACCGCGACCTTATAAGGGTAGAAGTAAGCGTAATAATCTAAATCCGGTCCGAATATATCGGGCTTAGGGCTTACTTATATAGAAGGAACATCCTAGATATAGACAACCTAGCGTATAAGTATAGCTACCCGTTATAGAACCCGGAATATACACCGGTGTCGCGCTACAATCAGAGATTAATAAAGCTTACTAGAAGGCCTTCGAGGAAGAAGAAGGTAGTAAGATTAAGTTTATAGAACTGTTCGAGTTCAAGCTCGAAGAGAACCTAGGCGGCGACCTAGACGAGGTGTATCTATTACTCGACGAGGCAGAACACATTCTCGCATCCGAATACTAGAATGTCACCCTAGACAACCTTACGACCCTTACATCCTAATACCCGAAGACTACCTACGACTTCGTACTATAAGTAGTTAACACGGCGATTACTAAGGGCAGACAACTCGATATAATAGAGCGAGCTAACGACCTCTAGAACACCTAGTATACTACGCTATATACCGAGTATAACCGTATCTATAAGATGCTACGAAGTGAAGAGCTTGTTATATAGAAAATGGTAGCAGATCTTAAAAGTAAGAAGGATTACGACCTAGCTAAGTTATAAGAGCTAGAGAAGAAATATAAGGAAGCTAATAACCTATATAAGTAGTTTAGCGAGATCTACGAGAAGGAGAAGAAGAAGGTACAAGATGCTAAGGTGAAGAACTAGGCCCTATAACAAGAAGTCGATGACCTAAAGGCTCGGCTTAAGGTAGGAGACACTATATAGAACGGAGGTAGGGGCCGCTTAGGCCGCCGACCCTCTCGTTCCCGCCTACGCGAGACCTTACTCGAGTAGCTATTACGTAGGTATCGCGAAGCTACTAGTAGAGGTGGCGGTAGCGGTAGTAGTCATGACGATAGAGACGACTATAACCGTAGTAATAATAGCCGAGGACGTAATAACGACCGTCCGCGACTAGGACCTAATAATAGTCGTGACTCGAGAATACGTAATACCCGTATCTAGACACTACTAGTTGACCTTCTAGAACGTCTCTTTACTATTAACCGCACCCTTACTCGCGGTATAGAGATCGGTAAGGGTGTGCCTAACCCTAAGTACTTCAAGAACGATAATGACCCTAATTTCGACAGCTAGTATAGTAGTGTTCTCCTAAAGCTAACTATAGTAACCTTCCGTACTAAGGCAGATAGTCTACGCTTTGTATATAGGTAGACGGAAGGTGATCCTTAGCGAAGTATTAAGCCGAGGATCCTTATGCCTAGACAGTAGTCCTTTAACGAGTTTAAGACTAGAGAAGAGTTGTTAGATTAGATAATACGCTAATATAGTATACGTAATAAAGGAACTAAGGCTATAGTTAACATTACTACCTATAAGTAAGAACAAGGCGAAACCTTTATAGCCTTCTATACCCGCTACTCGAAGTTACGCGCCTAGATATTATAGACCGATAAGACCGAGCTTATACTATTCCGTAACCGACTAAACCGTAAGTACTTTATTAAGACCTTGGGCGACCGCGAAGTCGACCGCCGCCTAGATAGTATATAAGACGTTATCGAGGAGTGTACTATACTAGACGAGAGCTTCTACGAGACAGATCGACTATACCCGTAGAAGGAGCGCCCCCGAAGTAATAGCAACTCGAACGGTAATAGCGGCTAGAATAACTAGAATAACGGTAACGTAGTTACTAGTACCGCTACCGGTATAGTAGGTGCCTTAGTATAGCGCCTACTATAGTACGCTAGTACTAAGAAGAAGGAGGATCTACCGACATATCTATAGAACCTGCCTACGCTTAACCGTAAGTAGCGCGAAGACCTTAAGAAGTAGGGTAAGTACTACCGCTACCGTATAAGTTCTTACGTATCGACTAACCCTAAATACCTAATATATAGGTACAATAGCGACTATTGCCTACCGCGTCTACGTAATACTACGCCGAATCCGAACGTAAACCTTAGTTCCCTAGCCGCCGATCCGTAGTAGGGAAATAGCACGACCGCTACCTAAGCGTAGTAGATAGCGGTTACCCGAACTTCCTAGGACAGAAAGAGTATAAGATTAAGAGACACGGAATATAAGAGACGGTAACAGACTATAGTAAGTAGCTTAAGATATCGGTATACGTACTAGATAAACAATAGCTAGCTATACACCCTTATATATTATTACCCGTAATAATATAATATAGAAAGGCTCGAGGCCTTATAGATTCTACTTCTACCTCTCTCTTTCTTAACTAGAAATTTATACGCAAATATACAATACCCCTGATCCCTTTAACGCAAAGCCGACGACTAACACTAGGAGATAGAACGGCTACTACACGGCAGATTATATACGCGGCCCTTATAGACGTAGTTATCGGCGATTATTACGAGTAAATATTATACTACGTTACCGACCTCGAATATAACATCGTCTTTAGCCTACCGTAGCTTATAGCGCATAACCTAAACATCTTCTAGGAGATAGGCGAGGTGGCATTTAGATCGGATTACTACTTTAGTTACTATCTATAGAATAAGATATCGATAACAGTACAATCCCTAAACTATCGCGAGAAGAAGAAGTAGGCACTAGTACGGTACGGACTAGAGCCCTTTACTAGAGAAGTAGCGAGCTTTATAGTAGGAGGGGCGGAGCTGAACGTCTTATTATATGACCTAGAAGACATAGACGATAAAGAAGTAGACTACTAGGGCGTTTCTTAACGCGCGTAGGGAATGTACGCGTACCGGCCTAGGGCTAAGTACTTCTATATTATGCCTACTAGGCGTAAGAGCGACGACGGAGAGCTTAAGCTAAGTGTAATAGCTACTAATAATCTAGACTAATTCTTGAACAAGTAGTTCAATTACAACCCGAAGGAGAAGTTGCCGCCGATATACTACGATATTACGGACGCTTTCTTAGCTAAGGATTATAAAGGACTCCTACCTTACCGACTAGGCGTAGATTATAAGATTCATATTAAGCCTAATAGTCTATAAGAGCTACTATACCGCAAGCCCTACGGCCTAGCTAAGAAGGAGAACGAGGTAGTTAAGAAATAGCTAGACGAGTAAATATCTAAAGGGAAGGTACGGAAAGTAGGGCAAAAGACGAGCTAGTCTCCTATACTAGTACTAGTAGTACGTAAGCCTAGAGGTAGGCTACGTATTTATATCGACTATAGAGGATTAAATGCGATTACTATTAAGAACCGGTATCCGATTTCCTTAATATAAGGGACGCTTAACCGTATATATAGTAAGAAGTACTTTACGAAGCTAGACATTATAGTAGTCTTTAATAAGTTACGGATAGCTAAAGGGTACGAGTAGTTAACGGCGTTTACGACACGATACGGTATCTACGAGTGTCTAGTATTACTATTCGGCTTGTATAACGGACTAGTATCGTTCTGATTATACATTAATCAGGTCTTATAAGAACACCTAGACGACTTTGTATCGGCTTACCTAGATAACGTACTTATCTTTAGTAACACCTTAGAGGGGCATATTAAACACGTACGGAAGGTTCTTACCAAGCTACGCGATGTAGGACTTATAGTAGACATCGATAAAAGCGAATTCTACTAATAGAAGGTGAAGTATCTTAGGCTAATTATAACCCCTAACGGTATCGAGATAGACCTTAAGAAACTCGAATGTATTTAGACATAGGAAGCTCCTAAGAACCTAAAGGATATCTAGGCCTTCCTTGGATTTACTAACTTCTATAGGCGGTTTATCGAAGCATTTTCGCGTATAGCTACTCCTCTTATAAACCTGACTAAGTCGGACGGACTAAGCAATTATAAAAACAGAAGGATTTAATGGTCACTAGATTGCTAACGAGCCTTTAACAATTTGAAAGCTACGTTTAGTAAAGCCGGCATGCTCGTACATTATATACTAGGCAGGGAAACGGTAGTAGAGACAGATTCTTTAGATTTTGTGAACGCCGGCGTGCTTTCGTAGTATAACGAGAAGGGTGTACTCTATCCTATAGCCTTCTACTCGAAGAAGTTAAGTCTATAGGAGTGTAATTATAAAATCTATAACAAGGAACTGTTAGCTATTATTAAGGCTTTTAAGGAATAGTGACCCGAGCTCGCCTACGAAGTAGATAATAAGGACTTATAGCTAGTCAAGATTTATACCGATTATAAGAACCTAGAATACTTTATAAAGACAAAGTAGCTAAATCGGCGATAAGCGCGTTAGGCTAAGTTCTTGTCACAGTTCAACTTTAAGATATTATACCGTCTAGGACTTTAAGGTACAAAGCTAGACAGCCTAACGAGACGTAGCTAGGACCTTCTATAGGGGGTAGACGACCCTCGGAACTAGTATCAGTATTAGACATTACTGCCTCCTAAGCGCTTCCTTAAGATCGCCTTACTATAGGCAATAGTAGAAGATACGCCGGAAGAAGAGGAACTAGTATAGCTAGACCCTAAAGCTAAAGAGTTTATGCCTATAGAACGAGATACGCCTACTAAACAACCGGCGACGCGTAAAAGTCAACGGGAAGCCGAATTCGAGTATCGAATGTCGACGGCGTACGTAACCGATAACGAGCTCAAGACTGCGATTTAGGACCTATAGAAAGACCGCACTCCTACACTACTATAGAGAGCGAAGATTTACCTAGTATACTATAAAGTAGATGGCGACCTACTATATATTCGAAATCAATACGACGGCTAGAGCTTATAGGTACTAAATGACTAAGCCTTATAGACTAGGATAATTAAGATAAACTATAACGCTCTAGTAGTAGGCTATCTAGGACGAGCTCGTACTTATAGACTCGTAGTACGTAAATTCTACTAGCCTAGATTAGCGAGATCCGTACGTAGATACACCGCGAATTACCGTACCTACCGTATAACAAAATCTCTACACTCCTAGCCACTAGGATTATTATAGCCACTTCCTATTCTAGATCGGCCTTAGAAACATATTATAGTCGACTTCGTTATCGGACTCCTAGATAGTACTCTTAACGGTATAGTCTATAACAACATTATAACCGTTACTAATAGGCTTACTAAGGAAGTCGAGCTGATCCCTATTAGGGCAATAATAGTACAGAATGCGGCAAGGCTTTTCCTTAAACATATGTTCTGTCGGCGCGGGTTTCCTAACACTATTATATTAGACCGCAGTTAGTAGTAGGTTACTACCTTCTAGAAGAAACACTATAAGATGCTCCGTACAAATCGCAAGCTAAGTTCTTCGTATCACCTAGAAACTAATAGACAGTTAGAACGTACTAACTAGGCGATAGAACAGTATCTTCGTATATTCACTAATAAGGTATAGGAGAACTAGGTAGAATGGCTATGCCTTGCTTAGTTCGCGATTAACGATTACCTATCCGAGACTACTAGTATGTCGCCGTTCTACGCTACCTTAGGCTACAACCCTAAGTTTATAGAGCGAGTTGACCTAAACGCTAGAAAGGAGGGAGGACTGACCACTCTCTAGCGACTAGATACGCGATTAGTAGAAACCTTTATACGTCGAATTTGCGAGCTTCATAAGCACCTTTAAGAGAATATACGAATGTTATAAGCTCTCTAAGTAGAAGTAGCAAACCGCTACTGAAGCATTCCTCTAGACTATAAGGTAGGTAATTAGGTATATCTTAGTACTAAGAATATCTATACGACTCGACTATCTAAGAAGCTAGATAGGAAATATACCGGCCCTTACTAGATCACGGAAGTTATGCCGGCTAGACTCTCTTATCGACTAAAACTATTAGACGCTCTAGTAGGACTTAATAACTACTTCTATACCTCACTACTATGACGAGCCGACCACCCCGATTTCCTACTACTTGAAGGGTAGTATCTAGCGCCGCCACTACCGATAACTATCGAACCTAATACTACCGAGGCTAATATAGCAGCCGATATAGTAGTAGCACCTACGTATATATACGAGGTAGGAAAGATCCTTAATATATATACCCGTAAGCGGGTAGGCAAGGTGAAGAAGGGGCATAAGCGTAAGGTAGATATATAGTATAAGGTGAAATAGGCTAGATATTAGAACGAGGAGGATAGTAAGACCTAGTAACCTATAGAGGACATACTTAAACACGCGGCCGCCGCTATTATAGACTTTTACTATAACCGGCCGGAGTTGTCTACGCCTATAGGCTTCGTAGCTCTATCTAACTAGTCCCTACTAGCTACTAAGGTGCTCGGGCTTAATACGATCAGGGTCATTCCGAAAGACACCGTTACGAATGAGTCGCCTCGAGCCTTACCTCTAATAGAATCTGCTCCGTATATGTTCGATACTCGAGTAAAGCCTATAGAGCCTATAATAATACCTAACTTTGGTTATAAGGATTATACGCGAGTACTAGCCGAAGATAGACGTAGGTCTAAGGCAAGCTAGCTAACTAGGCAATATATTTCTCGAAGGAAGCCGGTCGAGGATAGTCTTAATAGAGCGAATGCGATGTTATCGGATGACGATAGGGTACTAGAGGATGATTAGGCGTTCGCGCGATTATAGAGCTCGATAGACAAGTGGCCTTATAAGGTAGATAACGCTTAGAGGACTAAGGCGTGTTTTAGGAGGGGGGATACTATTACGGGTAGCCCGCGACCCCCTACTATAGCTACGTCGGCCCGGCTGAACCGCGGACCTTCCGTATCGGGTTAGTACGTCTTAGCTTTGCTTTATAACTTCGCCGCGCCTCGCGCTCCTCTTTTGTAGCTTCGTAGAACAACAACTATCTCGTTCGGACCCTATAATACGCGCGCCCTTATAATATATATATATATATAACGTACTTTACTACCGAGCGGGCTATACTACCGAGCGGGCTATACTACCGAGCGGGCTACTTTTACTAAGAACTATACTACTTCTACTTTAATTACGACAGTATCTTAATACGACGACATCCTATAGAATTGTTACTAGGAGGACAATTCCTCTTTAGATTCTTCGCTATCTAGCAAGTCTACTTAATAGATATGTACGTTATGCCCCGACTCGCTATATTACTTATAGCGTCGTAGCCTTAGTACTAGCCGAATACTATCTAGCGACTCTCTACTTACTTCCTACCTCCTAGTATCCTCTAGAGGTATTAATTACGACGCCTTAACGAAGGTTAGAGACCCTCTAGACTAAATATACTTGCGCTTTCGTGCTTTTTGCTATATAAGGGCCTCGTTAGACTTACGTAGCTTACTAATCTCGCTTCGTATAAGAGCTATCTAAGACGCTATCTCTCTACTCCCTTTTATAAGCTAATACACCCCTTCCTATAACGAGTTTGGCGATAAACCTGCCCGGGTACGCATTTTGTTCGTTACTAGTGTCGATTAAGAGTCGAATTCTTTTGTAGTTCGTAGTGTCTTCGACTCCTAAGGGGTAGAGTCCGGAGCTAGAGGGGTTAGCGTACGTAGCTTAATATTAAGCTTGTCTATTACTACCTATAGATTAAATAGAACCAAACTAGCGCCTCTGAAGCTCGATAGGATGTTCTCCTATCTAAATATAGCGTTATAGGCTGCCCGGAAGGCGCGTAGGAACTCTACTTTATCGATATAAGTAATACGCTAGCGTACTAAGCCCGAAAGCTAAGTACCGTATACCTTCTTTAAAGGCAAATAGCAACCTACATCTAATAGCTAGAGTAAGTATAAGGCGTACGATAGTATATATAGGGCCAAGATCTTGTATTCCTTATATAGATTCTAGAATGCCTTCGAGTTATAGCTCTCGTAGCTATCGATAATAAGTAGTCTCTATACTCTAGTCGTACTAGCTATAGTATACTTCTAGAAATGCTCTAGCTACCGTATATCGAACTCATTATTAGTCTAGCCGTTCTCTATTAGCCCGATTGTCTAGTCTAGACCTAAGTTACTGTCTTAGTACTAGGTACTAATATACTGTTTACCTATAAGGATGACGTAGGGTAGGAGCGCTATTCCGTCTATATAGATAGTCTTAATCACTATTACCTATTCTCTATTGCCCTATTAAACGACCTTCCTCTTTATACTACGCCTTTCTAAACCCGTAACGACGCTCTAAGACGTAATAATACCTATTATAAACCCTGTCTCGTCGAAGTTATAGGTGTCCTAGTTAAGGATACTATACTTCTCCTTTATATTACGTACAAGTAAGAACTACCTCTCGATAACGTCTAGATCTTCTATTAGGACTCGCTAACGATCGTATCTACGTGTTATACAAACCTTTAGCTCATAATGCCGCCTAATAAACCTATCTGTCTAATTAAGACTAGCGGGCTTAAGACCCTTCTCTTATAGTAATAAATCGGCTATTACTCGTATACTAGCCTTTAATAGCGGGAAGCCTCTAAGATCTAGCTCGAGTATATACTTAAGTATTGCCCTCTCTTCTAGCTCTATAAGCTTCTTCGAATTAGGCTCGTAGTCACCCCGAGGAGGTCGTCTATTCAATCGATACCCTAGTATAGTTCGAGACGCGTCGTATACCTTTATAGCAAGTTGATTCGTAATTATCGCGTCGCGTTTCGTGGCCTAGATAGCTAAGGTCAGTTTGGCCTCGTTTAAAGACAATATACGCTATAATAGTAGTTATAGAGCTATATCTATAGAAGTAGTACAGTTCTTAGCAAAAGTGGCCCGCTCGGTAGTATAGCCCGCTCGGTAGTAAAGCACGTTACTTAGATTATATATAGATAGATTTGTTATTCCCCTGTTCTAGGACCCTATTCGGCCTATATAGGTATATATCTATTATTTAACGTAAATAGGGGGGAGACAAAAGAGATCTACCCTTATAGTAGTCGAACTAATTATAGAGCAAATCAGATATATCTAGTACTATAGTAATAATAAGGTAGCCTCACTACTTTTACTAGATATATTAGGGGCTTTCGACAACGTGTCCTACGTAAGGCTCCTATATATACTTAGGATAAAAAGTATCCTAGCCTAGAAAGTATACTTTATATAGTTATTCCTTAAGGACAGAACAACCTAGATCCTCCTAGGGTTCTTTAAAGCCCCGTAGATCCTAATGACGAACACGGGCATCCTATAGGGCTCTATACTCTCCCTAATTCTGTTCCTCCTCTTTATAGCCGACCTGACCCTACTCCTAGAATTAGTAAACATCTTAGTATCGGGTTTCGTAGATAATATAAATATCCTAGCGTAGTCGGGGTCTAGAGAGGAGAACTACGTACTCCTAGAGGAGAGATATAGACAATACAAAAAGTAGGTAAGAGAGTATAGAACAAAATTCGTACTAGACAAGTACTAACTTATCTATTTTAGTAAGGTAAAGACAAAATATAACTTAGTAGTACTAGTAAATATCTAGGGGTTCGAGACCTATCCTATAAGGGAACTTAGAGTCCTTAGGATATAGCTAGACCCAAAACTTAGCTAGGGACTATAAGTAAAGAAGGTGTAAGCGAGAGCGGATACTAATAGATAATTAATCAAGAGACTTACTACGTTAACCTAGGGGGCGACCTTTATAAAGACCTAGACTATATATAAGGCTATTATTAAGCCCGTAATACTATATAGAGCAGTAATTTAGGCAGCGGAAAAACATATCCCGAAGAGAATTAAGGACCCCCTTAATAGAGCGTAGGTAGCTTACCTAAAGAGAGTACTAGGGGTATATAAGTCAACCCCTTATAGGACAATAGAAATGGAATTAGGTATAGCCCCTATTAGGGAGTATCTCTAGGGCATAAGGTGTTAGTACGTAGAGAAGACATTAGTATACCTAGCCTAGGGAACTATCTAAGTAGCTACTTAAAGGATAAGAATCTAGTAGGAGAGGAGGAGAAGACCTAACCAGCTATATATAATCCTATAGAAGGAAGTAGACCTAAAAACATTATAGGAAATCCTAGTAGCCCTTAATGAGAGAGAAGCTCTAAGGGAGTAAGCTAATATACGGGATAAAGGGAAAAAGAAGCAAAGCTAAGTAGAAAGGATCGTAGGTCACCTATAGGAAACGTATTAGAACCAAAAACCGGTAAGGCTAGGAGCCCTACTAGTAGCTAGGACCTTCGGGAGGTATAACTACCTTATCTATAAAGACCTAAAGAGGGCGGAAGCAAGTATAGCTATCTAGATTTGCTCTAAGCGCATTAGGCTAAGAGTATACTTATACTAAAGAAGAGTCCTAGAATACGATTCTAAACGTTACCTTTATAGCTACCTATCCTAAAACCCGGAGTATATAGTGCTAAACTGTACCAAGTAGGTAAAAGGGAGAAGCTAGTAGAGGGTGAAGGCAAGAGATAGGTAATACTAGGCTATTATCTAGAACAGACAAGATATAAGGAGAGTAATAAGATAGATCCTTAACGAGGACTACCTAGAGCAATTCTGCCTAGTAGTAGAAACGGAAAGGTATATAGAGAGAAGGGAGAGAGAGAGAAGAGCCGGGGAAACAGAAGGGAGAAAGGGAATCGAGAGGAGGACATTACTAGGGTTATAGGCAAGGTAGTTATAGGGTAATAACTATAATACTAGCGTACCCTAAAGAAAGGAGAACGAAAGGACAAGATAGGAAAGAACGAGGAGGGTAAAGAGGAGAAGGTTTTTATCCGTTAATCGGGTTTCCTACCTATATAAATAGACCTAAATAGCGAGAGACCTACGTAGGCTATAGGGCACTAAAACAGGCGAATAAATAATCTATCTATCTATCTATATATCTATTATTATATATAAAGGGAAACCCGAATAGGTAAAAGCTATTCCCGCCCCCGACTTCTCCTTATCTAGATTAGCTTTCCCTCTAAATATACGTAGTCTATATTACTACCCCGTTAGCCCCCGCTCCTAGCCGGTCTCGTCGCGCTACGCCGTATCCTCTCTTCCTATACTACTCCTACTAGGCGATACTATTCTAGCTAGCTCTATAGCGGTTTATAGTTATGTTAATATAAAGTAGCTAGGTACGTAGAAAAGAGGAGCGCGAGGTACGCCGAGGCTATATATAAGCCGAGGTGTTACGCTAGTACGCGCGGTTACGTAACCTATATACTAGCTATCTATTTACTAGGCCTAGGGCCGTGATACCACCCCTATCTCAAATCGCGCTCAGTCCCTTAAGCTTGTATTATTACCGCTACGAATACGACATTATCTTCTATATCGTCCTCTATATCTTCTATCTTATCCGTCTCCTTTGTTAGTCCGGTATCTTACTAACCGTCGGTTATCTTTCTTAAAGTAGCCGCCTATAGGTCTTTATAAGCACTAGTTTTAGGCTCGTAGTTATTAACTAGTAGAAGAGCTATAGGTACCTACGTAATTAACTCGCGTAGCCCTCCTATAGTTACTAGGTTAGTCGTAGCTATTAACGAAGCGTTTACGACGTCTTCGGGTATATCCTTATAAGGAATCTACCCTAGTAGCGGCGTAAAGCCGGCTAGTCTATCCTTCGTAGGATAATTATAGTAGAAGTCCGCGATAGAGGCGGCGGTAGTATCTATTAACTCCTTAGCGGGCTCTTAAGTAGGCTTACTATAACCTACCTATTATACTAGGTATTTATATCTTCGCTCTTTCCTCCTACTACGAGGTACTAGGCCTAGTAGTAGCGAGCTCTTAACGTCTAGTACCTCGTCTAATATCTATTACGCGCTCTTATTACTATTACCGTCCTCTACTTCGATTAGGGTAGGCGGTAGCTAAACTTAACTAGAGACTAGTTCGCAGGCTAGTTAGAGTAGATTAGTATAAAACCCGTTATAGAGATTACTAAGGGAGCGTAGTAGGTCTAGACGATACGTATCGTACGGTAGGACTTCTATAATCGCGTATAGCCCTATATAGCGGTAGTCGAGCTTCTTTAATAGTTGCTTCGTTCGCTAGTTATACGTACTAAGGTAGACTAGATCGCCGACCTCGTATCGTAGTATAATCGTACGGTAATTGTTAGTATAATCTACCTAGCTTACTTATACCATTTCTATTAAATCCCGAAGTCTATATCTTAGATCATTTATACGGCGAGCGAATACGTCGGTAGATTATACGTCGAGCCGTTACTTATATAGTAGTAATACTTATAGTAGGTTAAGTTTAGTATTAGCGTATCGTAGGTTCTTACCGATGTTTACTATAAACGGGCTTACTCCTATAGTCTTAGAGACGTAGTCGTTAGCGGTAAACTCTACGAGAGGTAACTAATCTAGCTAATCGTCCTATATATAGCTAATAAATACGCGCAAATATTGTTCTATTATCTTATTCGTATTTTCGCTTTAACTATCGGTCTCCGGATAGTAACCCGCTAAGATCTTACGTTTAATCTATAGTAGCTTATAGAGCCGCCCCTAAAGGGCGGAGATCTACTAAGGCCCGCGGTCTAATATAATCGTCTTCGGTAGGCCGTAGCGTAAAAAGATATACTTAATATAGATATAGGCAATATATTCGGCTATTATCCCGAGGATAGGAATGTAATATTCCTCCTTCCCTAAGCGGTCCGTAACTATAAGTACATTCTCGAAGATCTAGCTATCTACCGTATACCTCGCTAGGGGTAAATCGACTATAAAGTCTATTACGACATCTTCCTAAGTATTAAATAGAACTAGTAGCGGTATAGGTAGCCCTTATTAAGGTTTATTAATACTACGGCTATTACGGTATATCCGATAGGCGCGTACGAAGGACCTAATAAAACGAGTTATTCGAGGCTATATATAGTACCGTAATACTAATCTACTCGTAGTAGTCTTTCCTAGGTGTTCTACTACTAGCGTATCGTAGAAGGCTTTAATAATACGTATATAGATAGTGTTCTCTTTATCGTCTATAGGCGGGATAAAAAGGCTATATCCGCTATATTAGTTCTTAATATAGATTATACTATCGATTAGCATTATATATTTGTCGTCGATCTTATTCTTACGAAGGAGCTTAACGGGCTTACCGGCTACTAGCTAAGTCGTAGCCTCTATCGTATCTTCTTATTTATATAACTTACTAATGTCGGTAGCTAGTTATTTATCTACGACTACTCCTACTTCTAAGGAAGACAGTCGGAGAATCGTACTTATAGAGACTAAAAGGAAGTGCTCTAGTTTTAGTTAGATCCGGTCCTATTAAGTATACCTCGGGTCGGACTTATCTTATAGAATTGTATCCTAAGAGCGTCGTATAAGACTATCTAGCTTTGCCCCTTATACGCCTAGTCTATATACGATCTTAAAGAAGAATTGTAATAGGAACTCGGCCTATCTCGCTTATCGACGATTTAGCTATTTCGAACTTATAAAGTACTCGAGGTTCTTATAGTCGCTATATACGAGTATAGGGCGACCGCTCGGGTCTTATAGGTTTTCGAAGTCGGATTCTTTATCGATATTACCTACTATAAGTTTAGGTCTCTATTCTTCGAAAGCTTTAATAATAGCAAGTAGCTCCTTATTATAGATATCGTAATTACATTCTTACGGGCTTATTTTCTTAGATAAGTATATAATAGGTCTTAAGATATTGTCCTTATCGTATTAAGATAGTACCGCCGTAGTAACGAAGTCGCTAGTATCTGTTTTAAGGACGGTTCTACGCCCTAGAACGAACATTATAAGGACAGTGCCTCCTATATTAGTAAACGCTTACTTTAGCCTATTAAAGGCCTTTTAATACTCTTCGGTCTACTACTAAGGTATGTCTTTCTTAGTTAGCTTTACTATAGGTAGTACTATCTTACTATAGTCCTTAATAAAGCGCCGATAAAAGCCGGAGAAGCTATTAAACGTAAGAATATCTTTGATATTAGCCGGTATACTCTATTCTCGTATCGCTTATACCTTAGCCGGATCTATTAAGACTCCGTCCTTACTAATAATAAGACCTAAGTACTTAGTAGATTAGGTATGAAACTCGTACTTAGTAATATCGAGTTATAGGCCGGCCTCGCCGTGTTTCTAGAGTACCTTCTTTATATATTCGATATATCCTTCTAAGGTATCACTAAATAATAAGATATTGTCGAGGTATACCGAGGCGAAGTTATCTAAGAACTCCCTTAGGGTATCGTTAATATAAGACTAAAACGTCCTTAGGGCGTTATATAGACCAAACGGTATTATAAGGCATTTAAACTACCTATAGCTCGTCGTAAAAGCTATTAGCTATTCTAAGCCTTTAGTAATCCGGATACAATTAAAGGCTACGATAATATTGAGTTTAGTAAAGTACTTCTTTCCTACGATACGGTTAAGGGTATCCTATATAAGGGGAATCGGATATCTTGACTTAATAGTACGTTCGTTTATACTACGATAGTCGATATATACTCGTAGGCCTCTACCGGGTTTCTTAATAATAAGGACTAGTAAAGAGGCATCTACTCTACCTTAGTATCGGCATATACCCTTCTAGGTAAGCTATTCGTTAACCTAATAGGCGATGATCTTATCTTCTTAGTTTAATATACGGTATAGTCTACTAAATAGAGGAGTCGCGCTAGGTTTAAGCTTAATCTCGTAATCTATACCTAGCCGGTAAGGTAGAAGCTCCTTCGCGTCTTGCTTTTAGAAGCAGTACGCGAAGTTATAATAGATAGGTAGGAGGTAATCCTTTAGATCGATAACTTCCTCCTTCTTCTCTATAAACCTATCTATATCGGACTACGTATATATCTTATAGACGGAAAGTGTCGGACTAACGCGTTATACTACTAGTATTAACGCCGCTATACGTATATCTAGCCGTTCAATAGTCCTGTTATTAGATAGTATCCTATAGCCAGTATTAGGTATATAGGGTACGATATTACGTATATTTCGAGTACTTATCGTATAAGCTATTAGAGGGTCTATTATACGTAGATCCCCTAGTTACTAAGGTTTGTTCTTATCGAATATAAACATTATATAGGCTTTGGCTCCCTTTCGCTTAGCTATCTTCTCGATCGCTCCCGCGCTAACTTCCTAGATATTAATATCTGGTAGTATCGGTATAGTTACTTTATCGGCGGGTAGCGTAGTCGACGGCGATATTAAGTAAGTACGTAGGCGCGGACGCGGCTTTATAATTATGCCGGAGGTCATTGTCTATACTAGATCTCCTTTATTATCTTCCTCTATAGTAGCTCGGAAGGGTAGTCGTGCTAGTAATATAGTCTCGAACTTCTACGTAGTAACTATAGGCTCTTATCCTCTATTATTAATACTTTAGGCCTAAACTAGCTTGCTATCCTATAGGTAATATTCCTTATAGTACTCCGAGTTAAGTATTATTATACTAGAGGCAAAGTGGATACCTAGTTGGTGTTCGTCGTACTAGGGCCTTCCGAGTACGATATCGTATTTAAGATAAGTTACCTAGAAAGTTCTTATCTCTATATAACCGTTACTAAGTATAAGTTATAGGCTTATATAGTATTCTATTATTTCTTTAGCTATTAATCTATTTGCTAACCTGAGAGCTAGTAGGTTATTAAGCTTAATTAGAGGTAGCTTATGTTTTTATATATAGGAGAAGTCGATATATTTAGAGTTAGTACTATTATTAAGGAAAGTAAATACATATTGCCTATTAGCTATCCCTAGTATTATAAGGTATAAGCTAATAATAGGGTTATGTTCTATTTCTACTATTCTAAGAATATATAATAATAGCTTAAGCCCTTCTAGCGGCTCTACTAGTAGTACTTCCTCGTATCGCCTCTTCTCCTCTTCGTATCTACTGCTTATTACGCTTAAATAGCGGACTAGGCATTTTCCGCCGATAGTATAACGGTAGTACCGCTAGCGTTAGTACTAGGACATACTAGTATCTCGTATTTAAAGAGTTCGTAAGTACGCTACTATAGACGGTAACCGGGCTTACGACATTTCTTATAGAGGTTCTTACGTATATAACGAGTATTCTTAGCTTCGTCTATAGTCTCGCCGAGATTACTTTTAAAAGGTTTAGAACGGGTAGACTAGGCCTTACGGGTTAGCTTATTAGAGCCTAAGCCTAAGCCTAGGCCTACTAGCTTATCGTCCTTATCCTTACCGTCCTTGTTCTTATTATCCTTCTTATAGCTCTTTAGCTTCTCTAAGCGCGGGTATAGGGCGTCGAGGATCTTAAAGTCTTCGTCTACTTAATAGAGGTTATCGATTATCTTAGTTATCGTTAAGGGTCGGAAGTTAAGATACTTATTAAAATAGCGGATAGTTAGCTTACGTTATAGATTATCTATTACATCTTTACCCTTAAGGCCTAGGATATTAGTATTCTAGCGCTACTTACGGAAGAAGGTCTAGAAGCTGTCCTTATTACCTATCTTAAGATTATTTAGGCGGTTACGAGCCCTACCGACTAGGTTACGGTCTCTATATCGCTTAGCGAGCTCCTTAATTAGTTCGTTAAGGCCCTTATATATCTTCTTACTACTAGTTAGGCTTCTTAAGATAGTAAGGATCTTAGGTCTAACTAACTCCTAGGCGTTACCTAGCGAGGCTAGTAAGTCGTATACGAACTTAAGTACTACCTTCTTATTACGGAAGACTATATAGTCGATAAAAGTCTCTAACTCGGAGAAGAACTTCTTAAGGGAGGGTCTAGATAGCTTACTATTAATAGTACCGACAAACTTCTTAGGCTTGTCTATACTACGCTAAGTCTTAAAGGGCTAGCTAAGGTCCGGATCGTACTTAACTAGAGACTCGAAGTCGTAGACTAGCTTCTTCTTAGAAGAGCGGCGATGAGTACGAGTATTGCTATCCGACTCCGAGGCTTCCTCTAACTTATTAGATAATAGATCGGAGTCGTTACTATTATCTAGCTTACGTATAGACTTCTTAGCTTTCTTTCTAGTAGTACGGCAAGCTACCTTATCCTCGTACTTATTACCGCGGTCCTTATTACTAGCTCTACTAGCTCTACTATTATTATTCTTGTCCTTAGATAGGGTTCGGCCGTTTTATAGGGCACGGCGCTGTAATATAGCGCGAGATAGCAAGGATCGTACTCGAGAGCGGCCTCGGCGGTCGTCGAGTTACTTCTTAAGATTATCTACCTAAGTTTGTTACGACTTATTAAGCTGCTCGATATCGCTCTAATAGGTCTAGGCTTCTATCTTATATATATTAAGGTCAAATTCGAGGGCCTTAATCTTTGAGTCGTTATTAGATAACTACTAAAGTACCTCCTTCGCTTACCTCCTTAGGGTATCGTTCTTTATAGTAAGCGAGCTAATCTCGGCGGTTATTACTATACTTAAGGATGCTCTAGGTTAGGCCTTTAGGTTGTCTAGTTCCTACTAGACCTAAGTAAGCTATTACTTAGCCTAATCTATTTCTCCTCGTACCGTACCTAGGTCCTTCTAGAAGGCGTCGCGGTACTTAATAGTATCCTCCTTCTATATCTTCTATATATCGCGATCCTTAACTAGTATATCGTACTCGTTACGTATCTACTAATCGTAACTCTTCTACCTCCTAAGCTCTTACCCTACTTTACCGAATTACTCGTAGAGTATAGTCGCTATTTATATTACATTCCTATACTCTCACTCCGTACGTCGTAGGATAAACTAGATAGCCGCGGCCCTCTCGGGCTCCTATACGAGCTTAACGAGTTAATCGGTATCGAGTTATAGGAGGTCGTTAACGGGGATTTGGAGGGTCTTTACGACTTATTGTTATATCTTACCTTCCTCTCCTTTGCCTTCTTCGGTAGCGCCGTCGTCGTCGTAGTTAACTACCGCCGTAGCTATACTATCGACATTCTAGATCTCGTTATCGGAAAGAAGGTCGTATAGGTTAAACTTAGGCGGTAGGTCGGATATAGGGTCCTATCGGGCCTATTTCGCTAGCTTCTATATACTTACTAGCTTATCGGCGATTTCTTCTACTATAGCTCTCTAGCCGACTACTTTCTTCCTCCGTATCGTAGCTTTCTTCTATTAGTATACCTCCCTATATACGTTCTAGGCCTCCTTACTATAGCTACTCGTCTATACCCGGTAGGCTCTCCTTACTTCTCTTACTACCGTAGTATACTTTAGCGTCTAGTATAGTTTAGACTATATTATTAGTTAGGTAAGCGGAACGTAAAGTAAGGTCGCTTTTCTTATTTCCTCTATTAATCCTTAGACTATCTCGTCTATCTCGTCTTTACTATTATATAACTACTACGTAATCTAGACTAGCCTAATACGGATATAGCGTAAGATAGGGCGTAAACGTTTTAATACCTTAGAATCGAATAAGTTCTATAAAGAAGAGAAGATAAGAAAGTCGCGAAGCCGCGATAAAGTAAACGTCGAGGTTAGGGTCTAGGGTCCGGGCGCCCTAGCGTACTAGGTTACGTAATACTAAGTATAGCCTTACGAGGTAAACTATAATACTACCCCCCCTTTTAAACCGCCGTACGCCCTCGTACGCGGAAATATATCGCCGTAGGGTATATCCGTAAGGAAGAACCGTACTATTAGGAAGCGCTAGCTTACGTCGGGTGAACCGTAGAGAGACTATATATCTTACCGTAGTAAGCCTTAAGTCGAGAGTCTATATTATACCGTAGTATACCTTAGATAAGCTAACTATATATTAAGCCTTAGCTTACCTTAAGTCATATCTATATTACGCGGGCGTCGTAGGGTCGACTATTAGTAATAGATTCTTTAGCGTTATAGGCTTACTGTCTATAATATCCGGGTCGTCTAGTATCTAACCCTTTAGCTTCTATTAGCTAGGTAGTAGACCGGCCGCTAATAGGTTCCTATAGTAATAGTTAGCTATTATCTCCTCTATACTACCTTTAAACTTACTATAAGGCACCTCTATAATAGTACCGCCTACCTAGCGGATAGTATACTTTACGTACTTTCTCGTCTTTCTAGTCTACTTACTATCTATAATCGTCTCGACTATATATTCCGGCTCTTTATCTCCGTTGGTAGCCTCGATTAGTAGCTATCCTTATAACTAGTTAGTATAAGGGGGCCGTTCTTAATATAGGGCAAATAACAAAGTTATTAGATAGGCTATCTACGAGGAGTACGAGGTACGGAAAGTTAATATATAAGCTAAGGTATACGGGCCGGCCCGTACCGAGTTACGTGACCAACTACTATTTACTAGACGTCCGCTTAGGCCCGTAATACTACCCCCCTCCTAAAAATCGGCCTGTCCTTAGTACTATTCTTCCTTACGACGTAGACCTATACGAAGGTCGTATCGTCCTCTAGATTCTCCGCTTTATTATCTATCGCTTTATTATTTATTACTTCGTCCTCTATAACGTCGTCTTCGTTATTAGTTATTAAGTTGTCTATCGCTACGCTCTTACGCTTTACTATACTATTATTATCCTCGCTATATTAGATACTGAGAGAGTCGTAGCAATTTATAAAGTCTATAAATGCCTCCGTTATAGGCGTGTTACGGGCAGCCCGCGACCCCCTACTATAGCTACGTCGGCCCGGCCAAACCGCGGACCTTCCGTATCGGGTTAGCGCGGCTTAGCTTTACTTTATAACTTCGCCGCGCCTCGCGCTCCTCTTTCGTAGCTTCGTAGAACAATAACTATCTCGTTCGGACCCTATAATACGCGCGCCCTTATAGTTTATTCTACTACCCTACCTAGATCGCGGATCTAGGTAAGGGATGCGTAACAATAGGAACAGATAGAACCGTAGAACTCGAGAACGCGTAGAGTCGCATTAGAATATAGAACACGGTAAGGCGTATAGCGCGTAGATGCCTAGAGAACGTAATCTAGCGACATTATTAGTAGGTGGTCGCGCGCTCGTAGATAGTTAGGATATAGGCACCGTTACGCCTCCCCCGAACCTAGATAATATAACTTTATAAATAGCGAACGGCGGCATACTACCGCTACCTAAGCCTAAGGGCAAAAGCAAGTAGCGTATATCTCTTTTCCCCGACCTCTCCTCTTTCCCTTAGAGTTAGACATAGGACGATAACCGGCGGGTCATAGTAGACACCGGTGTCGCGCTACAATCAGAGATTAATAAAGCTTACTAGAAGGCCTTCGAGCGAGAAGGAGGTAGTAAGATTGACTTTATAGAACTATTCGAGTTCAAGCTCGAAGAGAACCTAGGCGGCGACCTAGACGAGGTATATCTATTACTCGACGAGGTAGAACATATTCTCGTATCCAAATACTAGAATGTCACCCTAGACAACCTTACGACCCTTATATCCTAACACCCGAAGACTACCTACGACTTCGTGCTATAAGTAGTCAATACGGCGATTACTAAGGGCAGATAACTCGATATAATAGAGCGAGCTAACGACCTCTAGAACACCTAGTATACTACGCTATACACCGAATACGACCGCATCTATAAGCTGCTACGAAGTGAAGAGCTTGTCACACAGAAAATGGTAGCAGATCTTAAGAGTAAGAAGGATTACGACCTAGCTAAGTTATAAGAGCTAGAGAAGAAATATAAGGAAGCTAACAACCTATATAAGCAGTTTAGCGAGATCTACGAGAAGGAGAAGAAGAAGGCACAAGATGCTAGGGTGAAGAACTAGGCCCTATAACAAGAAGTCGATGACCTAAAGGCTCGGCTTAAGGTAGGAGACACTATATAGAACGGAGGTAGGGGCCGCTTAGGCCGCCGACCCTCTCGTTCCCGCCTACGCGAGACCTTACTCGAGTAGCTATTACGTAAGTATCGCGAAGGTACTAGTAGAGGTGGCAGTAGCGGTAGTAGTTATAACGATAGAGACGACGATGACCGTAGTAATAATAGCCGAGGACGTAATAACGACCGTCCGCGACTAGGACCTAATAATAGTCGTGACTTAAGAATACGTAATACCCGTACCTAGACACTACTAGTTGACCTTCTAGAACGTCTCTTTACTATTAACTATACCCTTACTCGCGGTATAGAGATCGGTAAGGGTATACCTAACCCTAAGTACTTTAAGAACGATAATGACCCTAATTTCGATAGCTAGTATAGTAGTGTTCTCCTAAAGCTAACTATAGTAACCTTCCGTACTAAGGCAGATAGTCTACGCTTTGTATATAGGTAGACGTAAGGTGATCCTTAGCGAAGTATTAAGCCGAGGATCCCTATGCCTAGACAGTAGTCCTTTAACGAGTTTAAGACTAGAGAAGAGTTATTAGATTAGATAACACGCTAATATAGTATACGTAATAAAGGAACTAAGGCTATAGTTAACATTGCTACCTATAAGTAAGAACAAGGCGAAACCTTTATAGCCTTCTATATACGCTACTCGAAGTTACGCGCCTAGATGTTATAGACCGATAAGACCGAGCTTATACTGTTCCGTAACCGACTAAACCGTAAGTACTTTATTAAGACCTTTAGCGACCGCGAAGTCGACCGCCGCCTAGATAGTATATAAGACGTTATCGAGGAGTACACCGTACTAGACGAGAGTTTCTACGAGACAGATCGACTATACCCGTAGAAGGAGCGCCCCCGGGGTAATAGCAACTCGAATAGTAATAGCGGCTAGAACAACTAGAATAACGGTAACGTAGTTACTAGTACCGCTACCGGTATAGTAGGTGCCTTAGTATAGCGCCTACTATAGTACGCTAGTACTAAGAAGAAGGAGGATCTGCCGACATCTCTATAGAACCTACCTACGCTTAACCGTAAGCAGCGCAAAGACCTTAAGAAGTAGGGTAAGTACTACCGCTACCGTATAGGTTCTTACGTATCGACTAACCCTAAATGCCTAATATATAGGTACGATAGCGACTATCGCCTACCGCGTCTACGTAATACTACGCCGAATCCGAACGCGAACCTTAGTTCCCTAGCCGCCGATCCGTAGTAGGGAAATAGTACGACCGCTACCTAAGCGTAGTAGATAGCGGTTACCCGAACTTCCTAGGACAGAAAGAGTATAAGATTAAGAGACACGGAATATAAGAGACGGTAACAGACTATAGTAAGTAGCTTAAGATATCGGTATACGTACTAGATAAACAATAGCTAGCTATACACCCTTATATATTATTACCCGTAATAATATAATATAGAAAGGCTCGAGGCCTTATAGATTCTACTTCTACCTCTCTCTTTCTTAACTAGAAATTTATACGTAAATATACAATACCCCTAATCCCTTTGACGTAAAGCCGACGACTAACACTAGGAGATAGAACGGCCACTATACAGCAGATTATATACGCGGCCCTTATAGAAGTAGTTATCGGCGATTATTACGAGCAAATGTTATACTACGTCACCGACCTCGAATATAATATCGTCTTTAGCCTACCGTAGCTTATAGCGTACAACCTAAACATCTTCTAGGAGATAGGCGAGGTGGCATTCAGATCGGATTACTGCTTTAGTCACGATCTATAGAATAAGACATCGACAATAGTACAATCCCTAAACTATCGCGAGAAGAAGAAGTAGCCACTAGTACGGTACGGACTAGAGCCCTTTACTAGAGAAGTAGCGAGCTTTGTAGTAGGAGGGGCGGAGCTGAACGTCTTATTATATAACCTAGAAGACATAGACGATAAAGCAGTGGACTGCTAGGGCGTTTCTTAACGCGCGTAGGGAATATACGCGTACCGGCCTAGGGCTCAGTGCTTCTACATTATGCCTACTAGGCGTAAGAGTGACGACGGAGACCTTAAGCTAAGTGTAATGGCTACTAATGATCTGGACCAATTCTTAAACAAGCAGTTCAATCACAACCCGAAGGAGAAGTTGCCGCCGATATACTACGATATCACGGACGCTTTCTTAGCTAAGGATTATAAAGGACTCCTACCTTACCGACTAGGCGTAGATCATAAGATTTATATTAAGCCTAATAGTCTATAAGAGCTACTATACCGCAAGCCCTACGGCCTAGCTAAGAAGGAGAACGAGGTAGTTAAGAAATAGCTAGACGAGTAAATATCTAAAGGGAAGGTACGGAAAGTAGGGCAAAAGACGAGCTAGTCTCCTATACTAGTACTAGTAGTACGTAAGCCTAGAGGTAGGCTACGTATTTATATCGACTATAGAGGATTAAATGCGATTACTATTAAGAACCGGTATCCGATTTCCTTAATATAAGGGACGCTTAACCGTATATATAGTAAGAAGTACTTTACGAAGCTAGACATTATAGTAGTCTTTAATAAGTTACGGATAGCTAAAGGGTACGAGTAGTTAACGGCGTTTACGACACGATACGGTATCTACGAGTGTCTAGTATTACTATTCGGCTTGTATAACGGACTAGTATCGTTCTGATTATACATTAATCAGGTCTTATAAGAACACCTAGACGACTTTGTATCGGCTTACCTAGATAACGTACTTATCTTTAGTAACACCTTAGAGGGGCATATTAAACACGTACGGAAGGTTCTTACCAAGCTACGCGATGTAGGACTTATAGTAGACATCGATAAAAGCGAATTCTACTAATAGAAGGTGAAGTATCTTAGGCTAATTATAACTCCTAACGGTATCGAGATAGACCTTAAGAAACTCGAATGTATTTAGACATAGGAAGCTCCTAAGAACCTAAAGGATATCTAGGCCTTCCTTGGATTTACTAACTTCTATAGGCGGTTTATCGAAGCATTTTCGCGTATAGCTACTCCTCTTATAAACCTGACTAAGTCGGACGGACTAAGCAATTATAAAAACAGAAGGATTTAATGGTCACTAGATTGCTAACGAGCCTTTAACAATTTGAAAGCTACGTTTAGTAAAGCCGGCATGCTCGTACATTATATACTAGGCAGGAAAACGGTAGTAGAGACAGATTCTTTAGATTTTGTGAACGCCGGCGTGCTTTCGTAGTATAACGAGAAGGGTGTACTCTATCCTATAGCCTTCTACTCGAAGAAGTTAAGTCTATAGGAGTGTAATTATAAAATCTATAACAAGGAACTGTTAGCTATTATTAAGGCTTTTAAGAAATAGTGACTCGAGCTCGCCTACGAAGTAGATAATAAGGACTTATAGCTAGTTAAGATTTATACCGACTATAAGAACCTAGAATACTTTATAAAGACAAAGTAGCTAAATCGGCGACAAGCGCGTTAGGCTAAGTTCTTGTTATAGTTCAACTTCAAGATAATATACCGTCTAGGACTTCAAGGTACAAAGCTAGACAGCCTAACGAGACGTAGCTAGGACCTTCCGTAGGGGGTAAACGACCCTCGGAACTAGTATTAGCATTAGACATTACTGCCTCCTAAGCGCTTCCTTAAGATCGCCTTACTATAGGCAATAGTAGAAGATACGCCGGAAGAAGAGAAACTAGTATAGCTAAACCCTAAAGCTAAAGAGTTTATGCCTATAGAACGAGATACGCCTACTAAACAACCGGCGACGCGTAAAAGTCAACGGGAAGCCGAATTCGAGTATCGAATGTCGACGGCGTACGTAACCGATAACGAGCTCAAGACCGCGATTAAGGACCTATAGAAAGACCGCACTCCTACACTACTATAGAGAGCGAAGATTTACCTAGTACACTATAAAGTAGATAGCGACCTACTATATATTCGAAATCAATACGACGGCTAGAGCTTATAGGTACTAAATGACTAAGCCTTATAGACTAGGATAATTAAGATAAACTATGACGCTCTAGTAGTAGGCTATCTAGGACGAGCTCGTACTTATAAACTCGTAGCACGTAAATTCTACTAGCCTAGATTAGCGAGATCCGTACGTAGATATACCGCGAATTGCCGTACCTACCGTATAACAAAATCTCTACACTCCTAGCCACTAGGATTATTATAGCCACTTCCTATTCTAGATCGGCCTTAGAAACATATTATAGTCGACTTCGTTATCGGACTCCTAGATAGTACTCTTAACGGTATAGTCTATAACAACATTATAACCGTTACTAATAGGCTTACTAAGGAAGTCGAGCTGATCCCTATTAGCGCAATAACAGTATAGAATACGGCAAGGCTTTTCTTTAAACATGTGTTCTGTCGGCGCGGGTTTCCTAACACTATTATATTAGACCGTAGTAAGTAGTAGGTTACTACCTTCTAGAAGAAACACTATAAGATGCTCCGTACAAATCGTAAGCTAAGTTCTTCGTATCACCTAGAAACTAATAGACAGTTAGAACGTACTAACTAGGCAATAGAACAGTATCTTCGTATATTCACTAATAAGGCATAGGATAACTAGGCAGAATGGCTATGCCTTACTTAGTTCGCGATCAACGATCACCTATCCGAGACTACTAGTATGTCGCCGTTCTACGCTACCTTAGGCTACAACCCTAAGTTTATAGAGCGAGTTGACCTAAACGCTAGAAAGGAGGGAGGACTGACCACTCTCTAGCGACTAGATACGCGATTAGTAGAAACCTTTATACGTCGAATTTGCGAGCTTCATAAGTACCTTGAAGAGATCATACGAATGTTATAAGCTCTCTAAGTAGAAGTAGCAAACTGCTACTAAAGCATTCCTCTAGACTATAAGGTAGGTAATTAGGTATATCTTAGTACTAAGAATATCTACACGACTCGACTATCTAAGAAGCTAGATAGGAAATATGCCGGCCCTTACTAGATCACGGAAGTTATGCCGGCTAGACTCTCTTATCGTCTAAAACTATTAGACGCTCTAGTAGGACTTAATAACTACTTCTATACCTCACTACTATAACGAGCCGACCACCCCGATTTCCTACTACTTGAAGAGTAGTATCTAGCGCCGCTACTACCGATAACTATCGAACCTAATACTACCGAGGCTAATATAGCAGCCGATATAGTAGTAGCACCTACGTATATATACGAGGTAGGAAAGATCCTTAATATATATACCCGTAAGCGGGTAGGCAAGGTAAAGAAGGGGCATAAGCGTAAGGTAGATATATAGTATAAGGTGAAATAGGCTAGATATTAGAACGAGGAGGATAGTAAGACCTAGTAACCTATAGAGGACATACTTAAACACGCGGCCGCCGCTATTATAGACTTTTACTATAACCGGCCGGAGTTGTCTACGCCTATAGGCTTCGTAGCTCTATCTAACTAGTCCCTACTAGCTACTAAGGTGCTCGGGCTTAATACGATCAGGGTCATTCCGAAAGACACCGTTACGAATGAGTCGCCTCGAGCCTTGCCTCTAATAGAATCTGCTCCGTATATGTTCGATACTCGAGTAAAGCCTATAGAGCCTATAATAATACCTAACTTTAGTTATAAGGATTATACGCGAGTACTAGCCGAAGATAGACGTAGGTCTAAGGCAAGCTAGCTAACTAGGCAACATATTTCTCGAAGGAAGCCGGTCGAGGATAGTCTTAATAGAGCGAATGCGATGTTATCGGATGACGATAGGGCACTAGAGGATGATTAGGCGTTCGCGCGATTATAGAGCTCGATAGGTAAGTAGCCTTATAAGGTAGATAACGCTTAGAGGACTAAGGCGTGTTTTAGGAGGGGGGATACTATTACGGGCAGCCCACGACCCCCTACTATAGCTACGTCGGCCCGGCTGAACCGCGGACCTTCCGTATCGGGTTAGCGCGGCTTAGCTTTACTTTATAACTTCGCCGCGCCTCGCGCTCCTCTTTCGTAGCTTCGTAGAACAACAACTATCTCGTTCGGACCCTATAATACGCGCGCCCTTATAAGGCGCTATATAGGAAGCTTCCTATTCGTATTAACGTATATTACTCGTATTCCTACTACTAGTCGCTTTTCTCGGGTCCGTACTATATAGGTCTTTATCTAAAGCTACTATTATCATTAGACTAATATAGTTATCTACCTTATATAGGAGAGCTATAGGCGCTAATTCTACCTAAAGGCGGTGCCTACCTATAGTTACTACTTTAGCTATAACTAATACTAACGTAGAGGGGTTCGCTTTATTCGCTACCTATCCTTCTAGTACTATAAAGCCGGCAGGTATTAGTTTCCTTAGGCTATTATAGTAGAAGTCTATAATAGAGGCGGCGGCTATCTCTATTATATCCTCCGCTAGCTCCTATATTAGATCTTCGTCGTCTCCTACCTAACTAACTAGATACTTATACTAGCCGTACTTCCTCTGTATATTTAGGATCTTATCTATATCAATATAAATAAATAAATATATTTATAATACCTATCTAGCTCCTAAAAGGTCTACGAGACCGGGGGCTATTAAGTAAGAGAGAGGGGAAAACCGTCGTACGGAGAAAAACCCTCTTTAGATATTAGTAAGTTCTCTCTATTACTTATCGGTCAATCTGTCGTACTAGAAGCGGTAAGTACTAGGTAGTTAGCCGCCCCGGAGTACTAATCTGCCCGGTACCTAGGAACGAGTATTAGTAGCTAGCCGACTATCGAGTAGATAATAGGTCGACTATTAGTAGAGGCGGGTCGCCTATCGAGTAGGAGACAGGTCGACCGTCGAGCGGAAAACAAGCTAGCCGTCGAGTAGACGACGAGTCGACCCTTCCGGGCTCCTATACTCTATTAGTACTCCTATCGCTATTCCTCCTATACTCGGGGTTGCTATAGGCTACGGTCTACCCGCCTATATAGTCGTCGGTACTACCGGAGTTCTACTACGTCTATAGGTAGGGCGCCTTCGAAGGCTTCCTAGAGCTCTTCCTCCTAGGCTATCTCCCCTATTCTTACTACTATCTTACCCGCTATCTAGAACTACTATAGTAGGCCGGTCCGTATTACTATTCGTACCGCTACTCGTATCCTACGCGCTATACCTATTATATATTAGAAGTCTATAGCCCTAGTCTCGAGGCGTATTACCTACCGGGCTTCTATAAAGCGTAGGTAGAATAGTACGACGTATTTCGGCGTCTAGATACGTCTATATTCGTATAGGCTACTATCTACTCCCGGTACCTTTCGGCGATATAGATAGTCCTTAAACCTAATATGTTCCGAGCGGAGTAGTATCGCGACTATTACCTATAGGCGGGTAAGGGCTCGGAAGAGCATTACCCTATCTCGGCTAATAGGTCCTGTCTTCGCCGCTACCTCGTCTTCTCGTCGGTATACTCGTCGCCGTAGTAGTTACCCGTTCGGGTGCCTTTCGCCTTTCTCCTAGCGCTCGTTCTAGATTCTCTATATATATCTACGGACCGCGTTCGCTATAGCCTTCCGTTCTTCGCGTCCCTATTCCGCTCCTATTACTAGTATACTACTAGCTAGGGCCTATACTCGGAACTTTACTATCGGTGTTTATTACGTATCTAGCTACCGCTAGGCCTATAATCCTATCTTCTTTTTAGGCGCTATAGATCGAAGGCGTGTCGTAATCGCCTAGTACGCCGCGCGGATATCGCTCCCTACCTTACTATTTACCGTCTAGACCGTATAGCCTATAGCGAGCTATTAGAGTTAGAGGTCTAGTAGCGCGATCTACGTGTCCGCTTCTAGGACCTACGTTAGTATAGTACGGTATACCCCGATCGCCCTACGTAGACATTCGTTCTATACGTTTTAAATCTACTTTATCTAGCTAGTCGCGTAGGATAGATACTAGACTAGTACCCTAAAGGTGATCGCCGGTCGGACGATAGAGCTATATAGCTAGCGTACCTTTATAAAGGCTACGCCCTATATAGGGGCCGCGAGGCGTATAACTAAGGCTTTGTTCTAGTCCCCCCGCTACCGGAGCTACTTTAGGTAGGCGTACTACCGGAGTTACGTATCTACTTAAAATCCTAGGACCCGGATAGATAGCTATAGAGTAATCTAGCTTACGCCGGTCCCGGCCTCGATCGTAGCTTAGAGGTTATACTTCTTCGGGGTCCTCGTAAGGTAGATTATCTAGTATTTCTTAGGTACGAAGACTACCCCGTATCGCGCTACCTATTCGTTATATACCTCGAGCGCCGTTTCAAGTTAGCGGCAATTAGTCTCGGTTAAGTCGCTATATATTAGGATATTTATATCGTCGTTAAAGCCTATATAGAAGTTAGTACCGCCGGCGCTTCCCCTAAGTAGCGGGAGGAGCGTAGAGGCGAAGAAAAGGAAGAGGATCGGAGAGAGCGATAAGCCCTACGGGATCTCCGTTTATATAGGCCGTATCTCAGGTTTACGCTACTCCCCTAGGACGAGCTACGTAGATCGGTTACTAAGGAAGGACTTAACGAACGCGACGAGCTAGCTAGGTAGACCTTTTACCCGGAGGTTATAGAGTAGTCGGGCGTAGAAAACTTTATCGAACGCCCCCGAGATATCGAGAGATAGTAGGGTAGCGACCTATTATCGGCGTCTTACCTAGATTATATAAACCTATTCCGTAACGAGTTCTAGGGCGGTCGTCGTAGACCGCCCTAGTCGGGGTCCTATCTACTCGGCTAGGAGGAGCTAGTACTCCTCGGCTAGCTTAGAGATATAATCGGCTACGATACGCTCTAGCGTCTTACTAATCGTACTAAGTAGGGCTATCGGGCGGTAGGCCTTCCTAACGTCGTATCTAGCCTTACCCTCCTTACGGAGGACGACTATACTCGAGTACCGGAAGGGAGTCGGTACGTATAACTACTAGAGGTATACCGTAAATAGCCCCGCGAGGTACGGGGCGAGCGTCTAGCGGTAGTACTTAAGGAATCGGTTAGGGATCTTATCTAGTCCTAGGGCCTTATCTAGTAGCGCCGCTTTTAGTACTATTAGTACCTCCGCCTCCGTTACTTCTTAGCTAGTCTCGAGCTCTATTAGGTATACGAAGCCTTCGATATCGTCGAGTCGGGTAGTAACCGGAGAAGGGAAGAACGCCTCTACTAGCGCGTCGGCTCTACCTTACTAGGCTTCCTAGGGGACCCCTTACCTATTACGGATAGGTAGGAACTATAGTAGTAGTAGCGGCGTCTCTAGCTTCCTCGTACGCGCCTACCTAGCGAGCTTCTAGACCTTACTTTAGTCTCCTATAACTTTACGGACGGCGTTACGCTATATAATATTACCCTAGCGCCTAATAATCCTACCCTTCTTAGTATCTAGTCGGCGGTATTAGGCGTATATAGCGTCTTATTTTGTCTTATTCTACCGGCGCCGCGCCGCTACTATTATACGGACTACGTCTACGTATTCCTACGACTAGGCTAGCGACGCGTACTTCGAGGGTCGGGTATAGGGGATCTTATCCCGGATTACGCTTACTATATACTACTATAGGCTCCCTACCGCCGTATCAATTTCCGCCTCTAAGCGGAGGGGTATCGGCGGTACGAGGGCCGTTATTCGTTCTTTTAGTACCTTATTAATCTCCTTCTAGTCCGCTCTCTTCTACTAAGGCCGTAATTCTAGGGCTAGTAGCGCCTATTAGTATATTACGTTAAACGTCGTACGGATAGCTAGGTAGTCTAGATAGGCGGTATCGAGTTCTAGGTCCGTATCGTAGAAAATAGTCCGCTAGGCTATCTACTATATCGCGAAGGTTAGGTTAAGCGTCTAGGTCGTATTTTTCTACTAATACGTAGCCGTACCTACGGGAAGTACTAGGCTAAGGCCGGATACCTCTACTAGACCGATAAGTGCGTCTACGGCGCTATAGGCCGAGAGTACGCTATCGCCTCCCTATCTAAGGTAGTAGAGGTTAAGGTCGCCGACTAGGATATATATATTAGCTTCCTCTTAGAGAGCTTCTTAGAGCTAGTAGAGGGTGGCCGACTAGCTATCGTCTTCTATTAAGCCCGGTACTAAGTACGGGTTATAGGCGTTATAGATAGCTATTGTCTTACCGTCGGTAAGGCGTAGCCGTAGAGAGACTATATCGCTAGAGTAGGTATAGGTCGTCTACGTTATTATCGCGATTTCTTTACTTACGTAGAAGTAGACCCGCGCTACCGGCTAGTCACCTTAGGGTACTATAAGGTAGTATCTCGGGTCTACGGGTCTACGAGTATTGTCTTTCTGTTTGTCTACTACTCTTAGATAGCGACTATATAGTGCCGGCTAGGGTATAGTAGGCTAAGGAGTAGCTTCTAGGCCTTATCCTTACTCTTATTAGCGTTATACTATCCGATAGTTAGCTAGGTAAGCGTACTATTTATAGTTAGACTATTATATTAGCTATAGTTCCCTATTCTACCTCCGTAGGTTTACTACTATATTATCGTCCTCGTCGCCCTTACCCTCGCCTTCGTTATCCTATCGCGGGGCCGGCGTTACTAGCGTAGCTACCGGTTAGGGCGCGCTACCTCCGTAGAGGCGGAATATCGTCGTATCGAGGCGCGTCTATCCGAGGCCCTAAGCCCGGGGGTCGGTAAGCGCTAGTCGGCCTACTCCGTATATTAAGTATCTATCGCGATTTAGCCTCCTCTTCTTACTCCTAAATATAACCGGCTAGAAGCCGTTAGCGTCGACTCTTAGACGATATAGTACTATCGCTATTCCTCCTCTTTCCTAGCGTATACCTAGGCGCGCTCCTACCACCTATTCCGCTACCTACCTCTTTACTCTCTATCCGCCTATCTACGCCTTATAGTCCCCGCCGTAGTTAGCGTACTTACTTATCTTAGGTTAGGGGTATTCGCGGGTATTATATACCTTTACGTAGTAGCCGTAGTAGGTCTCCTACCGACAATACTTTATAGTATACCCGAATCCCTAGCACCGGAAGTACTAGGTTACTATATAGGTATAGTCGTGCTTTTTAACGTAGTAGTACGAGTAGGCTAGGACTAGTCCCTTCTCTATAGCCTAGATCCTCTAACTATTATACTTAAACGCGAGTACGAGCGACGAGTATTTCCGCTCTATTCGTTCCGGCTTCTTTAGCTAGTACGCCCGGGTAATAACGAGGCCTAGGATAGTGGCCTAGTTGTCCTTTATAATAGCCTCTCCTATCGCTACCGGGCTAGTATATACTAGGAAGGTATTAACTCGGATACCGTATATAAGGGCCTAGTATACTAGCGCGACTAGCGCTACGCTCTTCGCGTTTAGTACCTCGACCGCCTAGGCTACGCTCTATAGTAGCGTCGGTCTCCCCGCTATAGTTACGAGGATCTTATCTATATACTAGAACTAATTAATTCCCTCTTCGTTCTTTACCTCGATCGGCGGTAGGGTTAGTTCTACTTAGCTAGGTAACGCTTTATATATAGGGAGTAAGAGGTTCGTATAGAATCCGTTATATAGGTTCCCTAGCGACCGCGGTAGGCTTAAGCGATACGTATCGTTCGGTAGTACTTCTATTATTACGTAGAGGCCTACGTAGCGATAGTTAAGCTTCTTAAATAGCCGAGCTATACGCTAGTTACGGATACTTAAGTATTACGGGTAGTAATCTATAAGACGATAGTATAGGGTTACCGTAAAATAAGCGTTATTTGGTAAGGCTACGTAAGAGAAGCGTAAAGCGCGCGAGATATATAAGGAAGCGCTAAGGCGCGCAACGTTACGGTAGTAGTAAACCGTAATAGTACCCCCCCTCTAGATTACTATTCGTCCTTAGACGGCTCTGTCTCTATAGTAGTATATCTACGAAAACTATATTATCCTCTAGTCTACCTTATTTAGCTTAAGTATCCTCTAAACCCTTAATAACCTCCTTACTATTAATCACTATATCCGTCGGGCGGCTAAGCTAGTACGGCTATATAGAGGCTTAGGGTACATAGCTTGTACTTCTATTAAGTCTTATCGAGCGGCGTAACGTCCTTACTTATAGCCTAGACGCCGTTACGGGCGTATTAGTTTACGGTATAACTACCGGTATAGACGTACTCGCGTTCTCCGTAGGTACCTACCTAGACTTAGTATAAGATCGTAGTATACTAGTAACTTAGTCCTTATTAGGTACCTAGTCGTACGGCGGCTTAAAGTCGGCGGGTATAGACTTCGTCGGAAAGTTATAGTAGAAGTCTATAATAGAGGCGGCTACTCCTACTAATACTTCTAGTAGCTCCTAGCTCGGCTCGCAATATCCTTTCTACTTTACTAGGTACTTATACTCGTCTTGCTTCGGTAGTAAGTATTTTAGTAGTCTTCCCTTTAGCTTGAAATATTTCCTATCGAGTATGTCCTCTACGAAGTACTCTTCGGATATTTCGCCGTCGTCGTCGCGGGTAATCTCGATTAGAGGCGGCGGTGCTAGGATCTGTCTAGGTTCGGGGTCATTAGTAGCTAGTTATAGGAGCGAGGCGTAGAAAGTATTATAGAGATTGCCTAACTAATCGGGTATTATAATATAGTAAGTATTTTAATACGGGAGTGCTACGGTGATCTCGTACGGCCCTACGTTCTTAATGTCGAGCTTCTTAGACGGGCGTATTATTAACTAGTTAGTAGTGTTAATATAAACTTCGTCGCCGATATTATAATTCGGAGGTAGCTAGCGATATACGTTTATAAAATCTACTTATAACGCTTAGGCTAATACAATTTCTTGCCTTAGATATATATATATCTAGTTTATACGCTTAGTAAACGTATTCGCAGATGCTATATCGAGTCGTTACTTATAGGGCATAAGCTTTATAGGGGTAGTCCGACTAGTATCCGTAAATTCTAGGTTACGACCAGTATTAGCGTAGAAGGGTAATACTCTAGTAGTAGCTAATATATAATTATTAGTAGTAAACTCGGTAAGTAGTAACTAATCAACCTAATCATCTTAGGCGTAGTTAATATAGGCCCTAAGGTAACGTTCTATAACCTTATTTATGTTTTTAGACTATCTATCGGATTCTAGGTAAAAGGCCGTCGATAGTCGTTATTAAATACCGAGTAGGGAGTAAACTCGTCTCTAGAACATAGACGTCTACTAGGAGCCCCGATCCGAGACGATACTCTTAGGAATACTATAATATACGAAGATGTAGCGGATAGAGATATATACGATATATAGGGCGTCTATCTATAGTACTAGAATTAGGTGTCTCTTATTAGTAAGCCTATTCGTAACTATAAGCACGTTCTTATACGTTTGTCTATTAGTTAAGCTCTTACTTACGGGCAAATCTATAACGAAGTTAATAGCGATATCCTCCTATACTCCGAAGGGTACTAGCAATAGTATAAGGAGGCCCTAATACTACTAATTTGACGGAACCGTTATTCTATATATAATATAATTACGGACGAATCTCTTAATCGTTTATACTATACGTAGCTAGCGGTAGTACCTACTAATTAACTCGAATGTCTTTTTACGGCCGGGATACCTAGTCGCGGGTATTTCGTAGAAACGTTTCGTAATTAGAGTACAAAGTTCTACTACGCTAGTAACTTCTAGGACAAATAAGCTATATCTTCCGTAGGCGTTCTTTATATAGATTATACTATCTTCTACTTTAGACGTACGATCGTCGATCTTATATTTACGTAATAGGGGTACTTACTAGTTCTAGGATAGCTATTATATAGTAGCCTAAACGGTCTCTTCGTTATATAGAGCCTTAACTTATATAAGTAAATCCTACTATACTGCCTACTACGCTACCTCCCCCTCCCGTAGCTCGCTTGAATTAAGCTTAATATCGAGGCGAGCGGGCGGTAGGATAACCTAGCTCTAATACTATAGACGTAGATCGCTTAGACCCGACGGTAGATCCTACGATCGTCTAGTAAGACTATTAGGCTTTATGCCCTATATACCTAGACGATAGGTGATTTTGAATACGAACTGTACTAGGAACTATACCTAGCGTACCTACCGTCTATTAAGTTATTTCGTGCTTATAAAGTATTCTAGGTTCTTATAATTAGAGTAGATAATAACGGAATTATTATCTATATCCTTCGTGTTCTCGACATTAGTATCTATATTATCGTCTAAGTTGACGGTAAGCTTAGGTCTCTATTCTTTAAAGGCGAGGACGATAGCTAATAGTTCCTTATCGTAAATCTCGTAGTTATACTCCTATAGTAATATCTTCCTAGACATATATACTACCGGTCTCTAGACGTCTCCGTATTTCTATAAAATTACTACCGTAGTAACGAAATCTAAGGCATCTGTTTCGACTATAGTTTCTAACCCTAGTACGAAGTATACAAGTACCGTGTCCGTTAAGAATATATCTTTCAATCCTTAGAAGGCTGCTTCGTATTCTATTATCTAAACGAATAGTATCGGCTTACTATTCTTACTAGTCTTTATTAAATTCGTAAGGGGTATATAGATTTTAGAGAAGTTCTATATAAACCTTCGATAGAAGTTTCCGAACCTAAGGAATGCTTATACATCCTTTAGGTATGTTAGAGTAAGCTAGTTCTTAACTACGTCGACCTTTTCTAGGTCTATACGGATACCGTCGACTCCTATAATAACACTTAGGTACTTTGTCTCTATTTAGTAGAACTCGTATTTGTCGATATCTAATTATAGGCCGGCTTTACGTATACGCTCTAGTACTTTACGTACGTATTATATATGTTCCTCGAATATGTCGCTAAAGATTAGGATATTATCTAGGTATACTAGATAGAAGTTATTAAGATACTCCCTAGACGTATCGTTAATATATAATTAGAATGTTCCTAGAGTATTATATAGACCGAAAGGCATTACTATATACTCGAATTGAATATAGCGAGTACTGAACGTAGTTTTCTATTCGTAGCCCTCCGTAATACGAATGCGGTCAAAGGTAGAGATAATATCGAGTTTAGTGAAGTACTTCTTCCTATTTAGGCGGTTTAGCGTTTCTTAGAATAGCGGTATTAGGTATCTACTTTTGACCGTAAGGGCGTTAAGAGCTCTATAGTCGATATAGACCCGTAGACCGCCGCCTAGTTTACGTATAATTAGTACTAGTATATAAGCCGGGCTCGTACTTTATTATATCGCTCTAGATTCTAGCTAATTATCGACCTACTTCTTAATTACCTTATTCTTGCGAGACGATATTACGTATAGCCGCTTAAAAGGAGGTGACTTAGTTTCGTCCTTAAGGTGTATTTCATAGTCTTTACTAGGGCGGTAAGGTAGGATCTTCGATATATCCTAACGGTTAAAATAGTCCTCGAAATCGTATAGTTCCTAGGGCAAGTAGACCTTAGTATCTTAGTCCTTATCTTTGCCTTTTATAAATCTGTCGAAGTCGCTATACGCTATTATTACATATACTATTAAGGGCTTTGCTAACTATACCTTCTAAAGGTTTATAGCGTAGAGCCTAGTAGGATCGAAGTCTTGCCTAGTCGCTACTATTACGTAGGCTCGTAATAGGTTAGCGTAGTGCTTCTGACTAGGTAGTATAATCTACATTATATAGACTTCCGCTCCTTTCTTACGAGCTAGCTTTACTAAGTAGGCCGCGGAGATATTAGTAATATCGATCTCTAGTTCTAGTTAGATAACTCGTTACTTTTGTTTCGTATATCGGTACGGTCGCTTTAACGTCTTAACGCCGTCTACCGGTAACGGTTATCGAGTATATATATAGAAGTCATCCTCTTCGTCCTCGAACGTCGTATAGAACTATAGTTAGGGTATGTGCTTAGGTAATAATAGCGTAGGAGCGGTAACTTCGTCGGGGTTATCTTCTACTATCGGCGGTCGATAATTGCCTAATAGTACTAGCGTAGCTAGATAGTTAATAGACTATACTATTAGGTACTTATTAGACCTCTAGTTTACCTTATAGGTACGGTATTTTGAATGATTTATTATTATAATGCCCTTCTCCTATTATATCTCTAGTTCGTAGTCTACGAACTAACTAGAGCCGAGCACGATATTATACTCTAGTGGTTCTACTAAGTAGTAGCTAAGGATTTCGACGTAGCCGCCGACATTAAAAGGAAAGTATATAGACTCGGTAATAAGCTCGTTAGCGAAGCCGCTATTAGCTAGTCCTAATTAAAGAGGTTCTTCCTAGAGTCGAGGAAGATTATATATACGAGTGTATATAGAATTTATATACTAAGAGGTGGTACTATAATTAAGGAAGGTAAGAGCTTAATTACTATCTATACTACTAGGCATTATAAGGTAAGGGACACTCTCGGCCTTAGTACCCCTCGTATAATAGGCGGTATTAGAGAGCTTACTAATATACGTAAAGCGTACTCTAGTCCTTATATTACCGTATCTTACTATATTTCCTTCTTAGTATTATGTTCGTAAGTAAGACTAACGGTTGTCCTACTTAAGCATTAGTCTAGCTATTTCCCTATTACTAAGGGTTAGCCGGTGTCTATATTATAGAGCTAGTATTTGCGCGCGGCGGAGGGCGCTTATACTACTTAATAGAGCAGTCTAGCGAGTATAAGTTATAGTCTATACGGCGGTAGCGGACATAACCGCCTACTACGATAATACTAGCCTTCTCCTTAGGCTCGAGCTTCTTAAGTTCCTTAAATTCGCGCGGTATCTAAGCGTATAGCTTAAGGCCTAAACCTTAGGCTACGCCGGGCGCGGTAGGTATAGTACCGTTACTACCGCGAGTACTACGAGGTGGTCGTAGTATAGCTAGGGTCTTTGACTTTAGGCGCTCGAACTTAGCTTCGAGCTTATAGTATAGGTCGACTAAGTCTTTGCGGTCCTTAGTCCCTATAGGCAGTACCTCTATATATTTATAGTTAAGCTTACCCTCGAGTAGGCGGTGATTAGTCTTAGTTAATAGGCCGTATAAGTTACGCTATTCGTCGTACTTAGCGATGAAAATAAAAAAAGACTCGTTCTTACCCTACTATAAGACCTAGAGCTTCTAGAAGGCCTTGCCTACGACGTCCTTCTTACTATACCGATCGATAAGGAATTAGATCATCCTATTAATAGACTTGAAGGGGTTAACGTAATTACGCTTAGTACGCCTAGAGGGTACTCGCGGATTGTATAGCTAGTACGGGTACCCGTCGAGGTAGTTAAGGATATAGCGTAGTCCGTCCTCGATAGTCTAGAACTATATTACGGACAGCTTAATCTCTAGCTAATCGAGCTAACGGTTAAAGTTTATATTCTTATTATCGAACTTACTTTCTAGGTCCTTAACTAACTTATTAGTATATATAATATTAACGGAGGGTTCGATAGTAGTGAACTAGCTAATGGCGGTATTACTAGTTACCCTAGAAGTACTACTAGGTATGCCCTAGCGTTCTTATTATAAGGAGTTACGGCGTAGGTAACGGCGTAGTCGACTATTATCTCTACCCTTATAGTTATTAGAGTTATCTCCGTCGTTATCGCTACCACCTCTACTACCTCCTCGTCGGGTGCCTCTACCTATACGGTCCTACTAAGTAGGAGACGTAGGTAATCGTAAAATATCGTTACGACGAGGGGAGTAGACGCGGACCTAACGACTACGGTTATTATTATTATTACCGTTAGTACCGCTAGTATCGCTAGTACCGTTCGTGTCCTTAGCTACTAGCTAAGCCTTTAGCTCTACTACCTCCTTATTTAGAGCCTAATTACGCTTAGACAGGGGTTTAATATCCTTAGGTAATATACCTACCTACGACTCCTCGACCTGTCCGAAGAGCGTATCGTTATCCTATTAGAGGCGCTAATTAGCTTCGTAAAGGTCTTATATCTAACTCTTGTACTTCTAGTATTTATTAAAGTAGAATATAAAGAGGCCCTTAACATCCTTATCCTTTTCGAGTTGACTAAGACTCTCGGATACGATATTACGTTCCTTCTTTATATCGGCGTACTTACGCTATATAATCTTATTAGCCTTCTTTAGGGACTCGACCTAGTTGAAAAGTGTAATAAAGTCTAACTATATCTAGCGAACGAGGTGAAATATAATCTCCGGGTATACTATAGCACGAGTCGCGAACTCGGCTAGGCTCTTAATAGTAGTATACTCTAAGGCGATTACCTACTCCTTAGGTTAGCGTATATTATTAGTTTTACTATCTTATGTAGATATATCATCTCTTGACTCTATAATCTTGTATACCTTAATTCCTCCTTCTTCTAAGATCTATTCTTCGTCGAGGAATTGTACGAAGTTAATAGGGTCGGAGGTTAAGGTAAACTACTATTCTTTAGGTAGTAAATCCTTCTCGATCTCTTATTATTCGGCGGCGAATACGTTCGAGTCGTCGTCGGAAGGGAAGCTACATAGGGCGGTATCGATACCTAGATTATCGAGTGTCTACGTTTTAGTAGATACGGTTAGGAAAAGCTTAGCGCGTACGAGCGACTAATACTTATACTTACTAAGATCTAGATAAAGAGGTTGCTTAGGTAAGAGCAATCCCTTAGTAGTACTACTAGGTATAGCTATATTATACTATTACGTAGTAGATAAGACTACTCTCTTAGTAGGTATATAAGGGCCCTATAAGAGTAGGGAGGCGCGCGTTTTACGCGAAGGAGAGAGGTGATCTATTAACTTAACTAATACGCTTATTTACGTAACTATAGTTATTATTAGTACGCCTATACGCGCGACTCGACGGTTAGTAACTATAGTGAACTTGACCTACCTTAACGCGTACTTTACTAGTACGATTTGATTATAACTACTAGCCTAACTAGATAGGCCGCTTATAAGACCGAATAAACTATTACGGGTAGTAATCTATAAGACGATAGTATAGGGTTACCGTAAAATAAGCGTTATTTAGTAAGGCTACGAAAGAGAAGCGCGAAGCGCGCGAGATATATAAGGAAGCGCTAAGGCGCGCGACGTTACGGTAGTAGTGAACCGTAACATTAAGTAGACTTTATTACCTACCTCGTACGTAGGTACTAGCGTAAAATATTAATTAGCGAAGTCGGCTTATAAGTCTTGTACTATATATATTACTTCGTATAGATACTTCCGTATACCGCTTATTCTCTTTACGAAAGCGTCGGCCGATTATACGTTAAGCTTCTACTTTACGGGTATCGCTCGGTTCGGAAGGTCTAGCTCGCCGTCTACGTATCGCGGTAGTTTACCGTAGTTAGCTATAAATAGTAACACTCCCGTACTTTTAGATACTCTATTATTAGCTATAAATTCTACTAGCGGTAGCTAATCCGGCTAGTCGTCCTAGGTATAGTTAATAAAAGCTCGGAGGTACTTTTCTATTTCCTTATTTATATTCTCGCTCTATCTATCGGTCTCGGGGTAGTATCTAGTAGATAACTTTCGCTTGATCTATAGTAACTCGTAGAGGCGTTACTAGAATACTAATAACTATTACGGACTACGATTAGACGTAATTAACTTTAGGAGCCCGTACCTACTAAATACGTACTTAATATAGATATACGCGATATACTCGGCCTTTATACTTAGTACTAGGATTAGATGCCTCTCCTTACTTAGTCTATTAGTTACTATTAGGACGTTCTAATAGGTCTAGCTATCGGTAGTATAGCGTCCTTCGGGTAGCTCGACTACGAAGTCTATAGCTACGTCTTCCTAGGTATCGAATAGAATTAGTATCGGGTATAGTAGGCTATATAGCTTTTTAGTTAAAGTCGTAGTGTTTATATATACTCGATAACTGTTACGGTTTACCTCGTAAGACTATACTTAGTACGAAGTGACCTAGTACGCTAGCGCGCCCGGACCCTAGACGCCGACCTCGACGTTTACTTTATTATAGCTTCGCGACTTTCTTATCTTCTCTTCTTCGTAGAACTTATTCGATTCTAAGGTATTAATACGTTTGCGCCCTATCTTACGCCTTGTCCGTATTAATAACTACAGTAGAAAGTACGAACGGTACGCGCTATCCTCGGCTATACGTAGTACTAGGTGACCTTCTTATACGTCTTAGCTCTTCCTAGATGTCCGGTAGTAGGTATATTATAGAAGGACTTAATAATTCGGCTATAGACCGTATAATACTTATCTTCGGACGGTAGTACGAATAGTCTAAGCCCGCTAAACCGGTTCTTTATATAGATTATATCGTTAATAATAATAGCGTCGCGGTCGTTAAGCTTACTACTACGGAGTAAAGTTACCTTCTATTTATCGCGGAGTTACTATAGGGCTTCTTAGGCGTTATCTTAGTTATATAGATTCCGGATATCGGTCTCTAGGCCCTAGTCGATAACTATACTAGTGTTCGTAGTCGTAGCTATAGACATAATCCTACTAGCTAAGAGACTTAGAGCCTTAGAGGCGGAGACGTTTATTCCCGCTATACTAAGGAATCGTTTAGGGCCGAGTAGTACGCGGTTTTAGTGTTATTAGCGTAGGTCGTTAGTATTATACCGCTCCGGTAGGTCCTACGTCCGTCGTATTAGGCTATCGGGCTTTCTACCTTATTTACCCGGTCGATATACGATCTTAAAGAAGAACTAGGAGAGGAATTCGGCCTAGCGTACTTGACGTCGGTTTAGCTCTTTCGTAGTTATAAACTACTCTAGGTTTTTATAGTCGGAGTAGACGAGTACCGGCTTACCGCTATCTTATAGGTTCTTAAAGTAGCCTTCCTCGCTATCTATATCTCCGGCTATAAGCTTAGGTCGCTATTCTTCGAAGGCCTTAACGATTGTAAGTAGTTCCTTATCGTAGATGTCGTAATTATATTCCTAGAGGGACATCTTCTTAGAAAGGTAAGCGATAGGCGGTAGTACGCCGTCTTTATCTCGCTAGCTAAGTATAGTAGCCGTTACGAAGTAAGATATATTAGTTTCGAGTACTATCTCTCTTCCGGGTTTAAATATAGCTAATATAACACCTTCGGCGTCCGTAAATACCTATTTAAGTCCCTCGAATACGGATTGACATTCTAGGGACTATATAAACACTACGTTATTCTTAGTAAGCCTAACTAGCGGTAGGACGATCTTGCTATAGTTCTTAATAAATCTTCGGTAAAAGCCTACGAATCCGTTAAACGCGAGGATATCCTTAGCTAACTACGGCGTAGCCTAGTCTCGTATAGCCTATACTTTAGCTAGGTCTATAGATACGCCGTCCTTACTAATAATAAGGCCTAGGTACTTTATAGATTAAGTATAGAACTCGTACTTAGAGAAGTCTAGTTATAATCTCGCGTCTTAAATCTTCTAAAGGACCTTCTTTATATGTCCTATATACTCTTCTAGGGTATTGCTAAAGATAAGAATGTCGTCTAAGTATATAGAGCAGAAGGTCGACGACGAGAATCACCTGTACGTAGTGTCGGCTACGAACCTCTCGTCTAGCTACGAGAGAGCCAAGTATTCTTACGCTAGAGCGTCGTGGGCGCGGCGGGCGCGTAGCGTAGGCGAAGCCGCGGCGAACAGAGGACTACTAGCAAAACGGGTATGAAAACCATCCGACGAGCGTGTACTCGTATCGGGAGCGAGTCCCTCTTCTTTCTACGTGTAAGAAGGGCGCGGAACCGTGGCCTATACGCTCGACAGGACACCTCTAGTATAAGTGCAGAATTTTCACCTCCGGAGACCGTAAACCGAGCGGGCTGAGCGACGAACATTAGACGAGCGGACTATAGAACAACAACTGAGCGGACTATGTAACGGCGTCGAGCGGACTACGAAACAATCTAGTGTTTGCTAGCGGGCAATGCGGTGGGTAGGTAGACACGCGACGAAGCCTATAAGGGCCTATTGAACACCCGGTATAGGAACGAGGGTTTTGCCTAAGGCACTGCCTGTCCCGCTACACAACGCACCTAGTCTGACATAGTAGATTGCGACGAGGAAAAGACGATAGCCTGAGCAAGGAAAAGACGGCTGTTAGGACGGGGAAAAGACGTATAATACAAGTAGATTAGTTCTGTGATCGGGGAGGATCGAGGGCAGGGTAATAAGGACCTTCATATTGGTTAGTAGGTAGAAACGCAAGGAGTACGCTGCCCGGCGTAGTGTGTGCCCCGAGCAAACCTACGAGGCATGGACGGCCGCTTTCTAGAGATAGGCTACGGTAACGCGAAGGGCGTCAAAACCTAGGGCGTAGTGTACACTAGTAGCGACGGCTGACACTGTCTATACAGCCCGAGAGGACGGATGCGCATGTCGGTCAATAGAGAGCACTAAAGGGCTTAGGCCTATAGAGGTGGATATTGGCTTAAGGAGCAAACAGGGAGGGAGGGCGTAGAGGGAAGCTTTTGCTCCGGGCTAACCTCTCGAAACGAGGCTACACGGTAGTGCTAGATGAGTAGGAAAGCGCGGTTAAGACTTGTCACCTTATCTCGTAGCTAGCTTGCTAAATACGATTCCTTCCTTGCCCTTGACATCGTAGGGGCCTTCGACAACGTCTCACACTAAAGGCTAATACATATCCTATAGCAGAAAGGCATCCCCTAGTGGGCAACGTCGTTCGTCTACTCCTTTCTCTAGGAACGGACGACATACCTAGTCCTAGGAAGGTACACGTCCGACCCGGTAAAGGCAGAGACTAGAATACCTTAGGGATCTACTCTCTCCCCTATCCTGTTTCTGATATTTATGTCGGATCTAATCCCCCTACTCACCTCTCCGCAAACTTCAGCATCGGGGTTCGTAGACGATACAAACATCCTAGCCTGGTCAGACTCGACAGAAGAGAACTGTCGCCTCCTTGAAGATAGGCACAAGAAATGCGAGGAGTGGGCAAAGAAGCATAGTGCCCGGTTCGCCCCTGAAAAGTACCAACTTATACACTTCAGTAAAGCGAGAACACACCATAATATAAAGGCGGCGGTAAGAATCCAAGGCTACGAGACCAAGCCATCAGCGGAGCTACGAGTACTAGGGATCTAGCTCGACCCGAAGCTAAGCTAGAATGTACAGATTAAGAAAGCCTAGAGTCGAGCGCAAGTCAATAAAGCCTCGATAAAGAGGCTTACGGCATCTACATAGGGAGCAACATTCGACAAGGCAAGAGTAATGTATAAGGCGATCGTCAGACTAGCTATGTTGTACGGGGCACAGATTTGGGGAACAGGAGGCGTAGGCAAGCCGATCCCGAAACGGATAGAGCAACCCCTAAACAGGACATAGGCAGGCAACCTACGTAGGGTACTAGGCGCATACAAGACAACGTCAACAAGCACGGTAGAAATGGAGACAGGAATACCACTAATCGGCTAGTATATCCGGGGAATGAGAATTCAATACGCGGCAAAGACGATAGGTTACCTAGCACAAACCACGATCTAGGAGGTAAAGAATAAGATAGAAAGCCGCTACCGGAGAGGGGCAGGATATAGGACAAGCCAAAAAGAGGATGACCTTACTACCTTTACGGCCGTACAGACAAGCACCGAATGGCTAGCACGAAAGGAGGAGGAGCGTAGGACTCGCCAGGCCGGCGGGAGCAAGGCTAAGACCCAAAACCTAGCGGAACAGATAGCGAGCTGCCTATAGGAGCAGGACTGGAAAAGGAAGCCCCCTAAGACAACAGGCCCGATAGCGCTCCGAGCCTTCCAGAGACACAATTACCAGCTATATAGGGACCTGACAAGGGCCGAAGCAAGCATAGCGATCCAAATCAGGTCCGAACACATTGGATTAAGGGCCTACCTGTTCAGGAGACGCGCACTAGACATCTATAGCCCAGCCTGCCAGTGTGGCTACCCATCGCAAAACCCAGAACATATGCTACTACGATGCCCGCAGTGGGCGAGAGGCAGGGGAAATTGGAGGCACTAAGCGGGAAGGAGAGACTACAAGTCAATTATTAGGGACAAAGGCAATATTCGCCGAATCTCTCGGTAGATACTACAGTAGGGATACCTCTAGCAGTTTAGCCTCGCGAGCGAGACGGAGGAGTGGATAGACAAGAGGCGGAAGCGAGGGGGGTTGCAGATAGGGTAGTCATCAGGGCAGGCCCATGACACTAGCGTACCCCTGATAAGGGAAATTTAAGACGTCAACGAGGAGGAAAAGACAGGCGGGAAGGAGGAGGGGTTTTCACCAACACGGTTTCCCCTCTATATATACAAAAACAAGATAGTATAGCTGCATAGGCCAAAGGGCACTACAACAGCTTAATGAAATATCTATCTATCTATCTATATAGAGCAGAAATTATCTAGGAACTTGCGAAGAGTGTCGTTAATATAAGATTGAAATATGCCTAGCGTATTATATAATCTGAACGGTATTACTAAGTACTCGAACTATCTATATCTAGTAGTAAATACGGTCTTCTATTTATAACCCTCCGTAATACCGATATAATTAAAGGTAGCAATTATATCGAGCTTAGTAAACTACTTCTTGCCCGCTATACTATTAAGCGTGTCTTATATTAAGGGGATAGGGTATCTAGACTTTAACGTAATAGCATTTAGGCCGCGATAGTCTATATATACCCAAAGTCTACTACTAGGCTTACGTACTATAAGTACGGGCGAAGCTATATCCGCTCGTCCTACGTACCTTCGAATCTTCTAGTCCGCTAGGTAGCTATCTATCTAACGTTTAATCACTTTATCCTCCTAAGGCGATATACGGAATAGATACTTAAAAGGTAGCTTACTTCCTTCCTTAAGGTTAATCTTATAATCGATACCTAGTCGGTATAGTAGTAGCTTATATACCGCCTAAGCCGAGAAGGTTCGGGCGTACTTACGGTACTCGGGTAGTAGGTAATCTACCGGGTCTATAATGTTGTCCTTATTAAGCGATTTATAGAACCGGTTAATATCTATTTACGCGTATATTTTTTACTCCCGTAACGAGAGCCCGGATCTTTCTACTACTAGTATAAAGGCTACGGCTCGAGCGTCTAGTCGTTACGTAGTCTTATCGTCTACTACTATACTATAATTACCTTTGTGCGCCGTATAGAGTATAAGCTTAGCTAAGCGGTTAACATCGCTTACGAGTATAGAGGATCGGTGCTTTGCTTCGATCCTAGTAGTTCATCCTTTTCTTAGATATATATAAGGTAGACTTAAGCACCCTTTCGTCTTATATATATTATAAAAGCTCCTACTCCTGCTTCTAGGATGTCTAGTAACTAATTATCCGGTATTATAGTTACGGTTACTTCTACCGGCGTTCTCCGGTCCTTTCCTAAGGAGCGCCTATATAGCTTCTTAATAGTGTCTCTTCCGTCTACTAGTAAGGATAGTCTAGTATAGAGACGGGGCTCCGGTTTATTCTCTATAGTTACTACCGGACGGAAGGTTTAATACGTCTATATAGGCTACTTTCCTTTATTATAAACTGACTGTACCTACACTAACTTACCGTCCTATAGGTATAGCTCCTTATAGCGCTCCGAGTCGAGGGTAAGCGTCCTAGATTCGTAATAGACACCTAGCTAATATACTATACTCTAAGGCCTACCGAGGACTATATTATATTCGAGGTCGGCAAGCTACGTACTTATAACTTCCTTATGACTATTTAGGTCTAGTTCTATCGTTATCTATTCCGTAATCTCTACTCCTAAGGTAGAGTTATCCGCTAGCGTAAGGAGTAGAGGCTCTAGTAACGAATAAACCTTGAAATTATTATTATATATATATATTCGGTCTATAAACTTAGAGTTAGTACCTATATTAAAGAACGACTGAGATTTAATACCATTCGCTATACTAGGTATTACTAAGTATATTACTACCTTAGGTTACTATTCTTATTCCTTTCGAATCGTTCTTAAGGAACGCGAAGATATCCTTAGCCCTTTACCTAGTAGCGGTAGTAGCTCTAGTTCTTTTAGACTTCTAAGAGGCCTAATACTTACTACGCTTAAGTGCTAGCCTAATCATTTCCCCGCTATTATAGAGTAGGTAGACGAGGTAGTATCTCGTGGTCAAAGAGCTTATATACTCGATTAGTAAGGCGGTGTCCGGTCTTACGACACTTCTTATAGCGGCCTTCGTTTATATATCGAGTATTCTTAGCGTTATCAAGAGGACCGATATTAGCGGCCTATATACTAACTTCGCTACGATCCGCCTACGCCTTACGGGTACGTCGAGAGCGTCCTCCGCTACCGCTACTACCTCCGTTATTATTACTAGAACCGGCGGTAGGTAGGTCGGTCTTCTCGTCCTTCTTACTATCCTTCTTATTATCCTTCTTAGTAGGCTACTTTCTCGGGTATAGTATATCGACTAGGCGGAAATCCTCCTTAGCTCGATATAAGTAATCTTCTATAGCTTTAATCGTCTATAGGTCCTTAGAGATAAACTTCTAGAGGTACCGGTAATTTAGCTTACGCTTAAGTATATCGACGTAGTCCCCTTAATCGCGGTAAAGCTATATAATGTTCGTACTCTTTCTAAATAAGACGTTAAACTCGGTAAAGGAGTCGTTACGTCTATCTACTTACTTTAAGGCGGCTATATCGTCGCGTACGTAAGCCTTTACGTTACGCTTACTATAGCGCTTACGTTAGTCCTTTATAAGCTTATTAAATGTCTTATATATACGGTCGCCCTTTACGCTAGTAAGGGACGGGATTTGAGGTCCGATTAATTAGAACGCGCTACCCTTAGTATAGTTATATATAAACTTTAACGTAGCCTTCGAGGTACGGAACGTAGTATTCTATAGCTTAGTTTCTAAGGTGTTCTACTATATCTCGAACGTTAGCCCGATAGGCGTATTGTCCTTATTTCTATTACCGCTAAACTTCTTTACCTCCGTCTTATCTGTCTTAAATATAACTTTAAGGTTTAGGTCGATATTAAGTATTGTATCCTAGTCCGTATTAAGCTCCTCGTCCTTACTCTTACGCCTACTCTTCTTAGACTTCTTCTTACGGTGCTTACGGCGATCTTCGTCGTCGCTAGGCTCGGAGTTAGAATCGGAGTCGGACGAGCTCGAGCTATTAGAGCTAATAGATAAGTTGTCGTCTTAGGCACTATCCTTACGCGATCCGCGGCCGCGACGTCCTTACTTAGGCTTCTCGGCAAGTCGCTTCTTTAGGTCTATAATTTCGTCGTCTTTAGTCTTCTTAATATACTTGATCTCGCGGTTATAGTCCTTAGCGGTAGACTTATAGTTAGAGAGCTTATTATCGACGTCGCTCTATTAGTTCTCGAGGTTCTAGGCACGACTAACGTACTCTACGATCTAGGCGTTAAGTTTAGAGAGCTCTACATTCTTATCTTAAATCTACGATATAGCGTTAAGTATATATTCGTAGTTCTTAGCTATATCCGGCGTAGGCGGTAGTTTCTTAAAATCGTCGACCTACTATTAGAGTAGATCACGGGCTACTATTAGCTAGTCGCGATCCTTTACGGCGGTATCGCGTTCCTTAGTTGTATTGTCTAAGCTCTTCTAGATATTATTACGATCGGCTATAATTGCCTTTAGATCGTCCTTTACTTTAGCGATATCCGGCTCGTTCCTCTTATACTTATCGACCTTATTCGTAAGATACTTAACCTACTTATCTACCTTCTACTATAATATCTATATATCTAACTTCTTCTACTTAAACTCGGCCTTGTCCTACTCTAGCTTATCCTAGGCTATCCTAATCGCTACTCTCTTATCCTAAAGCTTATTATACGCCTAGCCGAATATCTTTAACAACTCGGTTATGTTATAGTCGTCGGCTTAGGCGCATCGAAGTAGGTAATAGATCGTAGATAGTGCTTTAGGTATACTAGCTATAAGGGCTAAGAACTCGGTTATATCTAGGTTCTTTAGCTCCTCTAGATTATAGCGGAAAGTCTTAGCTACCTATTGTTCTCCTTCTCCTTTATCTATTACTATATTATCGTTATAATTAAACTCGATATCCTATCTAGTTATATATTCTTTCACTTCGTCGTCCCGGATATAGTCGGAGAGGTTAATTGTCTTAGGCGGTTCGGTAACTAGTTATATTAGTTGCTTAATACGCTACTATATTTACTCGTTAGTTAGCTATTAGGGTTAGGTTTAGTAACCTTAAGTCTAGCTACTATTAAATATAAGCGACTCGCGGCGGATCTTAGGGCGACTAGTAAGTAGAGAGTAGCTACCGCCTATACTCTTAGCTAGTATCTTATTAATAAAGGTACGATTGTTCTTATTGACTTAGACCTATCGCGTTTGTCGCGCGATTAGTATAGAAAACTCGCGATAAGCGTAGTTTCTATATCTTTAACCTATTAGTTTATAGGTCCTTTGTAGTACGTATTCTATGGTTAGTAAAGGCGGTCTAATAAAGTATAAGGGGGCCATTCTTAATATAGGGCAAATAACGAAGTTGTTAGATAGGCTATCTAAGAGGAGCACGAGGTACAGAAAGTTAATATATAAGCCGAGGTATACGGGCCGGCCCGTACCGAGTTACGTAACCGACTACTATTTACTATACGTCCGCTTAGGCCCGTAATAGTTAGGAAAGAGCTCGTCGCTTACCTCTTATTTATATAGATAGCCTTGTCTTTAGCTAAAATAGTACTTAGCCGTATACTAATATCGTAAATAAGTTCCTTAGTCGTAGGCTCTAGCTGGTTAGGGTTAAGAGTCTCTATTTCCTAAATAAGGTAACCTTTGTCTAGGTTTTCTTCGTAGGCTTCGCTAATCGTTATACTAGACACCTAGATATTAGGGTCTAGAGTCTATAAATAAGGGATAGCGTACTATATACGAACCTTCGTACCGCCGATAGTCGTAGGGTAAGGATCGTAATAATCCGTATAACGTGCTTTACTACCGAGCGGGCTATACTACCGAGCGGGCCACTTTTGCTAAGAACTGTACTACTTCTATAGATATAGCTCTATAACTACTATTATAGCGTATATTGTCTTTAAACGAGGCCAAACTGACCTTAGCTATCTAGGCCACGAAACGCGACGCGATAATTACGAATCAACTTGCTATAAAGGTATACGACGCGTCTCGAACTATACTAGGGTATCGATTGAATAGACGACCTCCTCGGGGTGACTACGAGCCTAATTCGAAGAAGCTTATAGAGCTAGAAGAGAGGGCAATACTTAAGTATATACTCGAGCTAGATCTTAGAGGCTTCCCGCTATTAAAGGCTAGTATACGAGTAATAGCCGATTTATTACTATAAGAGAAGGGTCTTAAGCCCGCTAGTCTTAATTAGACAGATAGGTTTATTAGGCGGCATTATGAGCTAAAGGTTTGTATAACACGTAGATACGATCGTTAGCGAGTCCTAATAGAAGATCTAGACGTTATCGAGAGGTAGTTCTTACTTGTACGTAATATAAAGGAGAAGTATAGTATCCTTAACTAGGACACCTATAACTTCGACGAGACAGGGTTTATAATAGGTATTATTACGTCTTAGAGCGTCGTTACGGGTTTAGAAAGGCGTAGTATAAAGAGGAAGGTCGTTTAATAGGGCAATAGAGAATAGGTAATAGTGATTAAGACTATCTATATAGACGGAATAGCGCTCCTACCCTACGTCATCCTTATAGGTAAACAGTATATTAGTACCTAGTACTAAGACAGTAACTTAGGTCTAGACTAGACAATCGGGCTAATAGAGAACGGCTAGACTAATAATGAGTTCGATATACGGTAGCTAGAGCATTTCTAGAAGTATACTATAGCTAGTACGACTAGAGTATAGAGACTACTTATTATCGATAGCTACGAGAGCTATAACTCGAAGGCATTCTAGAATCTATATAAGGAATACAAGATCTTGGCCCTATATATACTATCGTACGCCTTATACTTACTCTAGCTATTAGATGTAGGTTGCTATTTGCCTTTAAAGAAGGTATACGGTACTTAGCTTTCGGGCTTAGTACGCTAGCGTATTACTTATATCGATAAAGTAGAGTTCCTACGCGCCTTCCGGGCAGCCTATAACGCTATATTTAGATAGGAGAACATCCTATCGAGCTTCAGAGGCGCTAGTTTGGTTCTATTTAATCTATAGGTAGTAATAGACAAGCTTAATATTAAGCTACGTACGCTAACCCCTCTAGCTCCGGACTCTACCCCTTAGGAGTCGAAGACACTACGAACTACAAAAGAATTCGACTCTTAATCGACACTAGTAACGAACAAAATGCGTACCCGGGCAGGTTTATCGCCAAACTCGTTATAGGAAGGGGTGTATTAGCTTATAAAAGGGAGTAGAGAGATAGCGTCTTAGATAGCTCTTATACGAAGCGAGATTAGTAAGCTACGTAAGTCTAACGAGGCCCTTATATAGCGAAAAGCACGAAAGCGCAAGTATATTTAGTCTAGAGGGTCTCTAACCTTCGTTAAGGCGTCGTAATTAATACCTCTAGAGGATACTAGGAGGTAGGAAGTAAGTAGAGAGTCGCTAGATAGTATTCGGCTAGTACTAAGGCTACGACGCTATAAGTAATATAGCGAGTCGGGGCATAACGTACATATCTATTAAGTAGACTTGCTAGATAGCGAAGAATCTAAAGAGGAATTGTCCTCCTAGTAACAATTCTATAGGATGTCGTCGTATTAAGATACCGTCGTAATTAAAGTAGAAGTAGTATAGTTCTTAGTAAACGTAGCCCGCTCGGTAGTATAGCCCGCTCGGTAGTATAGCCCGCTCGGTAGTATAGCCCGCTCGGTAGTAAAGTACGTTAGTACTTTTTAGTAAATATAAATATAGATATAGGGTTCCTCTTTCCTCTATAACGGTAATATAATAAGGGCGTAACCTTAGGAGGTTCTAGTAGTACCGTCTTCGGAGGATTAGTACTAGGCGCGAGTATAGGCTACTAGTCGGTACGTATACGACTAGAGCCTAGGCTTCCCCCGACTCGGTAGCCTTAAGCTCTACTAGTACGTCGCCGACCTAGATCGATACGTTCTTCGTAGCGTTATTAGCGTCGCTACTAGTCTTCTTATACTTCTTAAAGGGACACTTAGGCGACTAGGTACCCTCATAGTCTATAGCCTTATATACGTAGTAGACGCTTTATTACTATAGCTATTGACTACGCGCACGTAGACGATCTCCGGCTAGAAGACACGATGATAGCGATCGCAGGAAACGACCAGGAGCAGGAGAGTAACGAGTGGAAGGAGGTCTGCAGGAAGGCAGAAACAATGGCAATGGCAGGAGATGGCGAGCACCTAGAAAGAGCACTTAAGGGGATGATTTTGGAGCTCCTTGGAGGGCTAAAGGCACTAAGGAGCCAAACAGGACAGATCATTAACAGGACAGTAGCAGCAGCAGTAAAGAAGAGGACACAGGAAGGCCAGAAACTAAGCCAACCAACCTGGGCAGCAGTTGCATCCCAAAACCCTCCCCCCCCCCCAGAAAACAGCTATCAAGGTCTACATTTCCGACCAGCAAGAGCAGAAAGAGATTGAGGGCCTGTCAGGCAAGGAGATTATACAGAAGATTAGGATACAAGGCATCATTGGAGCCAGGAAAGAGAAGGGAGGTGTCCTTAAGCTGTTCACAGCACAGGAGCAAGACAGGAAGAGGCTAGAGACACAGAAGGAGTGGATAGTCAAACTAGGCAAGACGGCTAAGGTCTCACACCAACAAAATATAGTTATTGCCTATGGGATGACCACAAAGTTTGACATTAAAGGAGACCTTAAGAGGCTGCAGGACCAGAACCAGGCTGTATGCCTAGGGCTACAGATCACAAAAGCAGCATAGGTCAACAGAAAGACAAAGGACACAAAGAGAGAGTCTTCTCTAGTGCTCTGGATAGGCACTGTAGAACAGGCAAACACCGTGCTTGACAAGGGCATCTTCTGGGAATGCGAAAGAATGGACACAGAAATCTATAGAAGCACCCACAGACTACTGCAATGTTTCAAGTGCCAACAGTATGGTCATATCTCTACTAGATGCCCAAGCCAAAAGGACACTTGTTCCCACTGTGCTGGTAGCCACAAAGTACAGAATTGCACAGCCCCAAAGAGTGAAGCCAGATGTGCATGCTGTGGAAAGAAACACCCTTCCTGGTCCCAAGACTGCACAGCTAGGATTGAGGCAAAGAGGAGGGCAAGAGAAGCCAGGATCAACACCCCTATCAGATTCCAGACAGGGACAATCACCCAAGAACCCCTAAGGACTGTCTACAACCCTCTGAAAAGAGGCAGAACAGAAGAGACCACACAGGCCCAAGGCCACCCTGCCATGGGTAGACCAAAATCAATTGTGGTTGCAGGAAGAGACCCGTCACAAAGCAGGCTCAACCTTACCACAATCCCAAATAGCAGCCAGCAGCAGGAAGCACGAGAAGACCAGCAGGAGACCAGCATAGATGAGTCATGATTGAGACACCTAATCTTACCACTATCCAGTACAATGTCAACAAAAGCCAGCACAAGGTCCAGAGAAGCTTTCTCTAAGCACTGGACCCAAAGAAACACCTAGTCATTGCAGTCCAGGAACCTTGGATCAACAGCAAATCTAACAGACCATCTACTGCTAACGACCCAAGGTATCACACACTCCTAGCCAAACAAGGCACCCCTAGAACATGCATGTACATCAGCAAAGAGATGGCAACAGACAGCTAGGAACAAATCCAACAGGAAGGGGGAGACATCACCTCAGTCAGACTCAACACTAACCAAGGCAGCATCCACATCCACAGTGTATACAACCCACCCCCTAGCTCCAGAAGCAGCACCCAGCTGGGCACACTACAACAGCTGCCAGACATCTTGCAGAGTGACTCCCAACACATCGTGCTGGGAGACTTCAACTTGCACCATCCTACATGGGGATCAGACTTTGCACCTGCCCATCACTTCCTAGCTAACAGACTCCTCTCCACTACCCAAAGCAACAACATGCACCTAGTTACCCCAAAGGGCCTAACTACCTGGTCACAGAGAGCAAGCTCAAGCACTATTGACCTGTGCTTTGCATCACATGACCTGCAGCAGAAGGTCACCAGATGCTGGGTTAACCAGGACTTGGAGTCCTCATCAGATCACCTCCCAATTCAGGTGGAGTTTGAAACACAGACACAGCAGGAAGGAGACCTAGAACCTCAGCTGGCCTGGAAGGCAGCCAACTGGGAACAGATCAGACAAGACCTGGAACAGAAGCTAGCTGGACTAGAGACCAGGAGACTGGAAACAGCCTTAGACATAGACCAAGCAGTGGCAGAACTGGTTAGAACAATGCAGGAAACTGCAGCAGCCCACACCAGAGAAAAGAAACAGTCACTGTACCAGAAGCCATTCTGGACAAAGGAATGCTCAGAGAAGGTCAAGGCAGCCAGGCAGGCCAGGAGAGCCCTTACCCAGAGTCACTCCCAGGAAGCATGGGACAGATACAACCAGGCAACCAGAGACAAGAAGGCCCAGATCAAGAGGGACAAGATGCTGGAGTGGAGGTCAACAGTTGGATCCATTACCCAGAATCCTGAGAAGATGTGGAAACTAGCAAAGTGGGCAAGACAACCCACACAGGACAGAAACATGCTGCCCCAGTTTCCAAACATTGAAGACCAGGAAGGAGTAATCCAACACACTCTCCTAGGAAAGGCACAGGCATTGGGGAAACATTTCTTTGGCACACAGGTAGAAGCTGACCTGCAGGATCTGGAGGGCAGTGTGTATCCAACACCACTGGAGCAATCCTGCGCAGTGGGAGAGGGAGAGATCAAGAGCATCATTAAGAGACTCTCAGGAAACAAGGCCCCAGGACCAGATGGGATCCCAAACTTGTTCATCAAGACATGCAAGGACCAGATCTCCCCTGCACTGTCAAACATCTTTTCACAGTGCATAGCCCAAGGACACTGCCCTAAACACTTCAAGGAGTCACTGACTGTGGTCTTGAGAAAACCACAGAAAGAGGACTACACAAAGCTAAAGGCATACAGACCTATTGCCTTGCTCAACACACTAGGCAAACTCCTAGAAAAGATCATAGCAGAAAGGCTGACAAACCTAGCTGAAGAACATGGAATCCTTCCTGAAGAACAGATGGAAGGCAGGAAACAAAGATCAACACTAACAGCTGTGGAACTTATCACAGAGCAGATCAAGACCCTATGGCACTTTGGGAACAACAAAGCAGCCACACTCCTCTCACTAGACATATCAGGAGCCTTTGACAATGTCTCACACCAGAGGCTGATCCACATCCTGAAACAGAAGGCTATCCCTAACTGGACAGTCCAGTTTATCCAGTCCTTCCTCAGAGGCAGAACCACAAGACTAAGACTGGGCAGATACAAATCTGACAGCATGCCTACAGAGACAGGAATCCCACAGGGATCAACAATGTCTCCAATCCTGTTTCTCCTCTTTATGGCAGACCTGCCAGCAAAGCTAAACTCCAGAAACACATCAGCCTCAGGGTTTGTAGATGACACAAACATCCTAGCCTGGTCAGACAGCACAGAAGAGAACTGCAGAATCTTGCAGAAGAAACACAAGGAATGTGAGGAATGGGCCAGGAAACATGGGGCCAGATTTGCCCCAGAGAAGTATCAACTCATCCACTTCAGTAGAGCCAGAAACAGACACAATATGCAAGCCCCAATCACTATTCAGGGACACACAACAGAACCCTCAAGTGAATTAAGGGTGCTAGGAATATGGATGGATCCAAAGCTTAGCTAGGGACCACAGGTCAAGAAAGCACAGGCAAGAGCAGACAACAACAGGCAATCAATTGACAGGCTTATAGCCTCTATATAGGGAGCCACATTTGCGAAAGCAAAGGTTATGTACAAGGCCATTGTGAAGCCAGCCATGCTATATGGAGCCCAGATCTGGTCAGCCCAAGACAAGATCCCAAAGAGAATTGCAGATCCCATCAGCAGAGCCCAAGCCTCCTGTCTGAAAAAGGTGCTTGGAGCATACAAGTCAACTCCAACAAGGGTGGTCGAAATGGAGTCTGGCTCCCCACCAGCCAAGCTCTACCTTCAAGGGTTGAGATACCAGTATGCAGGAAAGACGTCTGCATACCCAGCCCAGCTAGTAATCCAGAAGGCAGTCAACAAAATCAGGAGCCAGTGCACAAGAAGGCACAGACAAGCAAGACCCAATCCAGCCCCACAGAAGCAGCAGGACCTGCAGAAGTTCAAAGAACTAACAGAACAGCTGCACCTAGCCCAGCAGGAACAGGACAGAAGGGCTCAAGGGAGAGGATCAGCGGCCAGCCAAGGGAAGAAGCAACAGTCTCTAGCTGAAAGGATAGCAGGACTCCTCTGGAAGACTGAATGGACAAGAACCCCACAGAGGCCAGGAACCCCAAAGGCACTCCAACAGTTTGGTAGCCACAACTACCTACTGTACTCAGACCTGACCAGGTCAGAAGCAAGCATAGCAATACAAATCCGCTCTGAACACATCGGAGTCAGGGCATACCTGCATTAGAGAAAAGTCCTAGGTATCGAAGACAAGAGTTGCCCATGCGGCTACCTGTCCCAGAATGTCGAACATAGACTTCTGGTTTGCAAAGAATGGAGTACAGGGAGAGGTGAATGGAGGGCAAGGGCAAGGAACAGAAACTTCCAAGCCATGATCAGCAATAAGGGAGACCTCCAGAGAATTACAAGGTGGATCATCCACCAAGGATTTTTGGAGCAGTTCTCTCTTACTAGGGAAACAGAGAGATGGATTGAGGAGAGAAAGAAGGAGGAGGAGAGCAGGAAGAGGGGGACAACTCTAGGGTTGTAGACAAGGTAGTCAGGGGCTAACCACCATGACACTAGTGCACCCTAATGGAAGGAAAACTGAGAACTCATAGCAAGGAAGCTATTAGAGAAGGAGAGGAGGTTTTTACCTAGGAACAGGTTTCCTACCTTATATAGTAACATATATAGACATAAACCCGTATAGGCCGGAGGGCACTATAACGGGTAAATGAATTATCTATCTATCTATATACGTAGTAGAATGTATCCTCCTTAGGCTTAGCTACTTCTTCCTTAGTAAGATTACGGAAGGTATAACTATCGCGCTTAGCGGCTTTAAGATTATATTCCTTACGAATCTTCTCGTTATAGTAGATATACTTAGGCTTGCCTTCGTTACTACCGCGACGGCCACTATTATTACCGTTACCGTTACTACGACCACTATTATTACGGCCGCTACCGCCTCCGCCGGAACCCTTAATATCGTCTAATTTCAGTTCGATATTGTAAAGGTATCGCTAAAGGGCTAGGAGGTTATTAAAGTCGTCGCGATATACTAGTACCTACTTTAACTTATTGTTTAGCTTGTCCTAGATATCGTCGATAAGTTCCTTATCTATCTTCTCTAGGTAGTACCCGTACTCTAGGAACTTAGTATAAAATGCGTTAAATATACGATTACCTTAGGTATAGTTATTATAAGCCTTCTTATACTTCTTAAGCTTATAGTACTCGCCGTAAGAGCCGTTTAGTACTATTATTAACTTACGCTAACCGGTTACCTTCTTCTTATATAGCCGTAGGCGGGCGTTAGTATTACCGACTATAAGGGCGCGCGTACTATAGGGTCCGAATAAGAGAGTTGTTATTCTACGAAGCTATAAAAGAGGAGCGCGAGGCGTAGCAAAGTTATAAAGCAAAGTCAAGCCGCGCTAACCCGATACGAAAGGTCCGCGGTTTACCCGGGCCGACGTAGCTATAGTAAGGGGTCGCGGGCTACCCGTAATAGTATTCCCCCTCTTAAGACGCGTCTTAGTCCTCTAAGCGTTATCTATCTTATACGGCCACTTGCCCGTACTACTCTATAACTGTACAAAAGTCTAATTATCCTCTAATGCCTTATTATCGTCTAGTAACACATCTATATCTAGTCTATCTATAACTAGCCTATCCGCGACCGGCTCCCTTCGAGAAATATACTACCTAGTTAGCTAGCTTGCCCTAGACCTAAGTCTATCTTCGGCTAGTACTCGCGTATAATCCTTATAGCTAAGGTTAGGTATTATTATAGGCTCTGTAGGTTTTACTCGAGTATTAGTATAACTACCCGTACTATCGTAGAGCTAAGGGCGGTAGTAAATACCGGAGTCCTTAGTTAAGATAGTAGGCTTTTCCGTAACCTAGCTAGTATAGCAGTACGTAGTAAATATATACTAAGTAGATTCTATTAGAGGTATAGCTCGAGACAACTTATTCGTAACGGTGTTACTATTAACCCTAATCGTAATAAGCCCGAGTACCTTATTACTTAGAGGGACCTAATTAGATAGAGCTACGAAGCCTATAGGCGTAGACAACTCCGGCCGGTTATAGTAAAAGTCTATAATAGCGGCGGCCGCGTGTTTAAATATATTCTTAGCCGGTTACTAGGTCTTACTATCCTCCTTATTCTAATATCTAAGCTATTTCACCTTATACTAAGTGTCTACTTTACGCTTCTGCCCCTTCTTCACTTTGCCTACTCGCTTACGGGTATATATATCTAAGATCTTCTCTACCTTATACAAATGTGTAGGTATTACGACTATATTAGCGACTATATCGGCTTCGGTAGTGTCGGACTCGATAGTTATCGGCGGTAGTAGTACTAGATACTAGCCTTCGAGTAGTAGGAAGTCGGGATGATCGGCTCGCTAAAGTAATAAGGTGTAAAAGTAGTTGTCGAGTCCTACTATAGCGTCCGATAATCTTAGTTTATATAAGAGCTTAGCTAGTACAACTTCTATAATCTAGTACGGGCTAGCGTATCTTCTATCGAGCTTCTTAGATAGTCGAGTCGTACGGATGTTCTTAGTACTTAGGTATACCTAGTCGCCTACTTTATAGTCTAGCGGGATACTTCGGTAGCGGTTTGCTACTTTAGCTTAGAGAGCTAATAACATCCGTATATTTTCTTAAAGATACTTATAAAGGTCGTAAATCCGGCGTACAAAGGCTTTAGCCGATCGCGTATCTAGTCGCTAGAGAGTAGTTAGCCCTCCCTCTTTTCTAGCGCTTAGGTCTACGCGCTCTATAAACTTAGGGCTATAGCCTAAAGTAGCGTAGAATAGCGACATACTAGTAGTTTCAGAAAGGTAGTTATTAATCGTGAACTGAGCTAGACAAAGCTATTCTACCTAGTTATCTTATACCTCGTTAGTAAATATACGGAGATACTATTCTATTACTTAGTTAGTACGTTCCGACTGTCTATTAGTTTCTAGGTAGTATAAAGAACTTAGCTTACGACTTATACGAAGCATCTTATAAAGTTTCTTCTAGAAGGTAGTAACCTATTACTTACCGCGGTCTAAAGTAATAGTATTAGGAAATCCGCGTCGGGAGAATATATACTTAAGGAAAAGTCTTGCTATATTCTATATAGTTATCGCTCCGATCGGAATCAGCTCGACTTCCTTCGTTAGCCTATTATTACGGAGAGCCCGCGACCCCCTACTATAGCTACGTCGGCCCGGCTAAACCGCGGACCTTCCGTATCGGGTTAGCGCGGCTTGGCTTTACTTTATAACTTCGCCGCGCCTCGCGCTCCTCTTTCGTAGCTTTGTAGAACAACAACTATCTCGTTCGGACCCTATAATACGCGCGCCCTTATAGTTTATTCTACTACCCTACCTAGATCGCGGATCTAGGTAAGGGACGCGTAACAATAGGAATAGACAGAACCGTAGAACTCGAGAACGCGTAGAGTCGTATTAGGATATAGAACACGGTAAGGCGTATAGCGCGTAGATACCTAGAGAACGTAACGTAGCGACATTATTAGTAGGTAGTCGCGCGCTCGTAGACAGTTAGGATATAGGCACCGTCACGCCTCCCCCGAACCTAGACAATATGACTTTAGAAATAGCGAACGGCGGCATACTACCGCCACCTAAGCCTAAGGGCAAAAGCAAGTAGCGTACATCTCTTTTCCCCGACCTCTCCTCTTTCCCTTAGAGTTAGACATAGGACGATAACCGGCGGGTCATAGTAGACACCGGTGTCGCGCTACAATCAGAGATTAATAAAGCTTACTAGAAGGCCTTCGAGCTAGAAGAAGGTAGTAAGATTGACTTTATAGAACTGTTCGAGTTCAAGCTCGGAGAGAACCTAGGCGGCGACCTAGACGAGGTGTATCTATTACTCGACGAGGCAGAACACATTCTCGTATCCAAATACTAGAATGTCACCCTAGACAACCTTACGACCCTTACATCCTAATACCCGAAGACTACCTACGACTTCGTGCTATAAGTAGTTAATACGGCGATTACTAAGGGTAGACAACTCGATATAATAGAGCGAGCTAACGACCTCTAGAACACCTAGTATACTACGCTATATACCGAATACGACCGTATCTATAAGATGCTACGAAGTAAAGAGCTTGTTATATAGAAAATGGTAGCAGATCTTAAGAGTAAGAAGGATTACGACCTAGCTAAGTTATAAGAGCTAGAGAAGAAATATAAGGAAGCTAACAACCTATATAAACAGTTTAGCAAGATCTACGAGAAGGAGAAGAAGAAGGCACAAGATGCTAAGGTGAAGAACTAGGCCCTATAACAAGAAGTCGATGACCTAAAGGCTCGGCTTAAGGCAGGAGACACTATATAGAACGGAGGTAGGGACCGCTTAGGCCGCCGACCCTCTCGTTCCCGCCTACGCGAGACCTTACTCGAGTAGCTATTACGTAGGTATCGCGAAGCTACTAGTAGAGGTGGCGGTGGCGGTAGTAGTAATAACGATAGAGACGACTATAACCGTAGTAATAATAGCGAAGGACGTGATAACGACCGTCCGCGACTAGGACCTAATAATAGTCGTAACTCGAGAATACGTAATACCCGTACCTAGACACTACTAGTTAACCTTCTAGAACGTCTCTTTACTATTAACCGTACCCTTACTCGAGATATAGAGATCGGTAATAGTGTGCCTAACCCTAAGTACTTTAAGAACGATAATGACCCTAATTTCAATAGCTAGTATAGTAGTGTTCTCCTAAAGCTAACTATAGCGACCTTCCGTACTAAGGTAGATAGTCTACGCTTCGTATATAGGTAGACGGAAGGTGATCCTTAGCGAAGTATTAAGCCGAGGATCCCTATACCTAGACAGTAGTCCTTTAACGAGTTTAAGACTAGAGAAGAGTTATTAGATTAGATAATACGCTAATATAGTATACGTAATAAAGGAACTAAGGCTATAGTTAACATTACTACCTATAAGTAAGAGCAAGGCGAAACCTTTATAGCCTTCTATACCCGCTACTCGAAGTTACGCGCCTAGATATTATAGACCGATAAGACCGAGCTTATACTATTCCGTAACCGACTAAACCGTAAGTACTTTATTAAGACCTTCGGCGACCGCGAAGTCGACCGCCGCCTAGATAGTATATAAGACGTTATTAAGGAGTACACCGTACTAGACGAGAGCTTCTACGAGATAGATCGACTATATCCGTAGAAGGAGCGCCCCCGTAGTAATAGTAACTCGAACGGTAATAGCGGCTAGAATAACTAGAATAACGGTAACGTAGTTACTAGTACCGCTACCGGTATAGTAGGTACCTTAGTATAGCGCCTACTATAGTACGCTAGTACTAAGAAGAAGGAGGATCTTCTGATATATCTATATAACCTGCCTACGCTTAACCGTAAGTAGCGCGAAGACCTTAAGAAGTAGGGTAAGTACTACCGCTACCGTATAGGTTCTTACGTATCGACTAACCCTAAATGCCTAATATATAGGTACGATAGCGACTATCGCCTACCGCGTCTACGTAATACTACGCCGAATCCGAACGTAAACCTTAGTTCCCTAGCCGCCAATCCGTAGTAGGGAAATAGTACGACCGCTACCTAAGCGTAGTAGATAGCGGTTACCCGAACTTCCTAGGATAGAAAGAGTATAAGATTAAGAGACACGGAATGTAAGAGACGGTAATAGACTATAGTAAGGAGCTTAATATATCGGTATACGTACTAGATAAGTAATAGCTAGCTATATACCCTTATATAGTATTACCCGTAATAATATAATATAGAAAGGCTCGAGGCCTTATAGATTCTCCTTCTACCTCTCTCTTTCTTAACTAGAAATTCATACGTAAATACATAATAACCCTAATCCCTATTAGCGCGATAATAGTATAGAATACGGTAAGCATTTTCCTTAAATATATATTCTATCGGCGCGGGTTTCCTAATACTATTATATTAGACCGTAGTAAGTAGTAGGTTACTACCTTCTAGAAGAAACTCTATAAGATACTCCGTATAAATCGTAAGCTAAGTTCTTCGTATCACCTAGAAACTAATAGATAGTCAGAACGTACTAACTAGGCGATAGAATAGTATCTTTATATATTTACTTATTAGGTATAGGATAACTAGGTAGAATAGCTGTGCCTTGCTCAGTTCGCGATCAATAATTACCTATCTAAGACTACTAGTATATCGCCGTTCTACGCTACCTTAGGCTATAACCCTAAGTTTATAGAGCGAGTTGACCTAAACGCTAGAAAGGAGGGAGGACTAAATACTCTCTAGCGACTAGATACGCGATTAGTAGAAACCTTTATATATCAAATTTGCGAGCTTTATAAGTACCTTTAAGAGAATATACAAATGTTATAAGCTCTCTAAGTAGAAGTAGTAAACCGCTACCGAAGTATTCCTCTAGACTATAAGGTAGGTAATTAGGTGTATCTTAGTACTAAGAACATCCGTACGACTCGACTATCTAAGAAGCTAGACAGGAGATATGCCGGCCCTTACTAGATTACGGAAGTCATACCGGCTAGACTCTCTTATCGACTAAAACTATTAGACGCTCTAGTAGGACTTAATAACTACTTCTATACCTTACTACTATAACGAGCCGACCACCCCGATTTCCTACTACTTAAAGGGTAGTATCTAGCGCCGCTACTACCGATAACTATCGAACCTAATACTACTAAGGCTAATATAGTAGCCGATATAGTAGTAGTACCTACGTATATATACGAGGTAGAAAAGATCCTTAATATATATACCCGTAAGCGGGTAGGCAAGGTGAAGAAAGGGTATAAGCGTAAGGTAGATATATAGATAGATAGATTTGTCATTCCCCTGTTCTAGGACCCTATCCGGCCTATATAGGTATATATCTATTGTTATATACAAAGGGAAACCCGAATAGGTGAGAACCCTTCCCGCCCCCGACTACTCCTTATCTAGTTTAGCTTTCCCTCTGAACGTACGTAGTCTATGTCACTACCCCGTTAGCCCCCGCTCCTAGCTAGTCTCGTCGCGCTACGTCGTGTCCTCTCTTCCTACACTGCTCCTACTAGGCGGTACTATTCTAGCCAGCCCTTCTCTAGTATCTAGTTCGTAATACGCCGTAGGTCCTTAGCGTTGTTAAGAAGTGCCCTAATCGTCCGGTTCCTCGCCTTTGCTATCTACTCCCCCCTTCCTAGCGACCACCTCGGACAGACGAGGAGTGCGTGCCGTACGTTCTAGGAGCGATAGCCGTAGGGGTAGCTAGTATTCGTGTATCCTAGAACCTTCCTCTATAATAGGTACCCCTAGAGGCCGATGTGTTCGCTTCGTAGTTAGGTTGCTATACTACTCTATACCCTCGTAAGGCGGTAGTAGATGAGCTTCGGGGGGTACTTAACCGCGGATTTTGTAGCTGACTATTCCTTAGGTTATCCCGCTAGCTAAGGGCATCCACTATGCCCTACAACCTAGTTGTTCCACCTCTCTTTCTATAGTTGCTCTATAAACGATTTCTTACCTTCCTATTATATTACTAGCTGTTCGTCCCTTACCCGGTAGTTCGGCTCGTTTCCGGGTCGAATGCCCCTATACGCTAGTACTAATTCGCGGGCCCTTACGACTACACTAGCGATGACCTTCTATACTAGGTACTGTGCCGACTTGCCTAAGTAGGAGGTCCGTAGTCCCTAGATATATAGGTCGATCGGCGGTATAGCGGTCTCGTACTTAAGCATCCTCGTCAGTATCGACTTATATACCCCGGTGACCTTCCTTAGGCATTGGTTTTAGATCTTCGCTAGCGGCGCGACGAGTCCCTTCGATAGGCAGGCCCTCTCGCCTAAGGACTACACTTAGCTGCTATAGGTAAGGACTAGCCGTATAATAGCCGTATATAGAAGTCGTGACTACCGGAAGTCCGCCCCCTATATAGACGTAGTGAGCCTCTGGTATGATGCTATATTCTATTTAGCTTTCCGTAATATTGCCTATACGTACTTCCTCTACCGTAGCGCCGGGTCCACCTATAGTCCGAGGATCCTAAGCTGATTTGCCGGATTAGTCGTATGCCCCTATATCTAGATAGAAGCTTGTATATTATAGAACCGTGGCCGGCGCGTAAAGTATATTAGATTGTACTTTTCTAGGGCAAACCGAGCCCCGTGCCTCCTAGCCTAGTCCTCGTAGATCTTGTGCTTCTCTTCTAGTAGCCTATAGTTCTCCTTAGTCGAGGAAGACTACGCTAGGATGTTTATGTCGTCTACGAAGCCGCTCGTAGCGGTATTCTAGGATTCTAGGGCTGGGAGCAGCGTCGCTATAAAGAAGAGGAACAGAATAGGTACTAGCGTTAAGCCTTACGGGATTCTAGTATAGACTGCTTAAAATGGGCTTCTATACTAGCCGACTAGGATCGACGTACTACGGTTTTAGAGGTAGGACCGTACGAAGTTGACAAGCTACTTAGGGAGTCCCTTCGACCTTAGGATATAGAGTAGCCGCGGGTATAACACCTAGTCGAAGGCTCCCGATATATCTAGGCTAAGTAAGGAAGCCACCTTGTCCCTATTCTTATACTAGATAGCCTTTACCTAAGAGGTGATAAGTTCTATTGCGGATAGCGTCGATCGCTATAGGCGCGTACCTATCTAGGTGTCCGGGAGTAGGGAGTATTCCTCTACCGCCTCGGAGAGTCTCGTTACAACTAGCTTCTTAAGCGCCTTCCTAAGAGTGTTAAGGAGCGTAATTAGGCGGTACGACTTCACCTACGTATAGTCTTCCTTCTGCGGCTTACGTAGGACCACTATCGTCGATTGTTTAAAAGCTATCGGGTGGTACCCGGTCTATAGGCAGGCGTTAAAGATCGCTATAACTACTAGGGCTAGTTGATCTCTACACTTCTTTAGTAGCTCGTTTAGGATCCTATCCGGCCCCGGGGCTTTCTTCGCCGGCAACTTCCTTAGTATAGCGGCAACTTCTCCCTCGGACACCTCCTATTAGACCGTAATACTAGGGGCTAGGGGAGTAGAGCTGTTTATATCGCTTAGATCAGCCTCGACTAGGGGCGGGAAGAACTTGCTAGCTAGTAGACGCGCCTTAGCCTCGGGGTCGCTAACCGGGCTACTAGGCGATTGTAGCGCTAGGATAGAGAAGGAGGGGCCCTATATAGGGTCCTGTCGGGCCCATTTCGCTAGCTTCTATATCCTCTCTAGCTTGCCGGCGATTTCTTCTACTATAGCCCTCTAGCCGACTGCTTTCTCCCTTCGTATTATAGCTTTCTTCTGTTAGTATGCCTCCCTATATACGTTCTAGGCCTCCTCGCTATAGCTACTCGTCTATACCCGGCGGGCTCTCCTTGCTTCTCTTACTACCGTAGTGCACTCCGGCATCTAGTATAGTTTAGACTATATCGTTAGTTAGGCAAGCGGAACGTAAAGTGAGGTCGCTTTTCTTATTTCGTCTATTAACCCCTAGACTGCTTCGTCTATCTCGTCTTTACTGTTGTATTACTACTACGCGATCTAGACTAGCCTCTTAGAGTCATTGAGGTACGCCTAGATGTTGGCCTAGTAGGCCTTTCCCTAGTTTAGCTTAGGGATTCTCGCTAGTATACGTTGTATCTATATCGCAATAGAGGTCCTGACTAGTATATAGTCTGACGACGCCTCGAGTTTATGTTCGATCCTATAGTAGGTTACCGTATAGTAGTAGCTATCTAAGATCTAGGAGAGGTCGATCGTGCCTTAGAGTCCCCCTCTCTTCTAGGTGCCTAGGTCCTTCGGGGTATTAAGGGCAATTACGTTACTCGCTATCAAGTCGAGTACTTCGTCGGCTATAGGGTGCGGCTGTATAAGGCTTTCCTAGGAAGGGTAGTGTATATTGAAGTCTCCTACTACGATGTGGCACCCTTGTCTCTTAAGCGCACTGTCTAGGTGTCTATAGACCCCTAGGTCGCGGCTAGACCTCGAGGCTAGCGGTTGTATATATAGGTTGTATATCTAGGTGCTACCTACGTAGAGGGAGGTAATATCACCCCCGCCTTCTTCGTCTACGTAGTACACTACCTCCTAGTCGGATTCTAGTATGTCCTTGCTAATATAGAAGCACGTACGGGGTCTACCGTCGCCTCGTAGGCATGTCGTATAGCCTAGTGACTTGTAGGTCGTTAGTCTCTTATAGTACGGGTTAATCTATAGCTCCTAGATTGTAAGGACGTAGTAGACGCGCGGGTCCGCCTCGTGTAGGAAATGGTTCTAGACTATATCCTTGCTATAGTTGACGTTATACTAGATAATGCTAAGCGTATCGAGGCTAGTTATCGGCATCGACAATCATTTCCTCTATATCGTCCTATGTCCTACTGCCCTATACGTCCTAGTCTACGCCTATCGACTATGTACTAAAGGGGAGCCGGGCCTAGTTAGATTCCCTCGCCGTAGCTAGCAGAGCACGTGGCCTCCCGTACGCCCTAGGTTACGTATCCTTTATATCGTTCTCGGCCCTAGGGCGCTTATGCCCGACCGCCGCTAGTTAGTTCCGGTATAGGCTAGCCTTACGGTCGCCGTAGAATCTTAGGGCGACGGTTCTGTTTGTGATTGCCTTGTTTTTCGCTAGTTTCCGCTATAGGCATTCCGTACTATACGATAGGTAGTGCCCCGGACAGTTCGCGTACCGTCTCGTAGTCGATATATAGTCCCTAGATATATAGTCTCCTATATAGTTCGAGTAGGCCTACTTATTTATGTACGTATAGGTTTGGTGTCTATACTGTTAGCATTTGAAGTATTAGAGGACACGAAAGGATAAGGAGTGCTTTTCTACTATCTTGAGGCTATATTGCTAGACTAGGCCTTATTCTATCGCTAGATCCGCCGCTTTCGCGTCTTATAGCTATACTATTAGCGCCGAGGCCTTCTTACCTTCTAGCCATTTCCTATAGAGCCAAGTCGCCTTCTAGATTAGAGAGTTAAGAGTGACCGGGTTGTCCTCTTAGAGAGCGCGTAGGTGACCCTAGTTAGTTAGGTCAAACTCCTTAGGTATGTCGTAGACTAGGATCGTGAATTGTTTCGTTAAGACCTTCGCTAATACCGCAACCTTAGATGCCTACTATAGCTATGCCTCTAGGTACCTCCTAGTAGTAGCAGAGCTAGTATAGATCTATAGAGTACTATTAGACTGTTAGTTCACTACGACTACCCCTAGTTAGTTAATTCGTTAGGCGAGCTCCTTGTTCGATAGCTTCGCAACTTCGGCCTAGTCTTCCTTTGCTATAATGCGGATCGTAACTATATCGTACGTTAGGCGGGGGCCTAGTATCGATACCGCGACCGATACCTAGCTATAGGGGTATTGATTCCGGGTGGCCTTACTAATCGCCTAGGACGTCGTCCTCATTTCTTGTTGCCCTCGGTAATACGACAGTACAAGCGCCGTGCGTAGCTAAGTGATCATTACCTATAGAGACCGGTAAGGGAGCTGATCGTTAGTTTCTATACTTTTTGTATCCTCTATAAGTTGCTACTAGTTGTCTTAGGGGGGCTTCGCCTATAGGGCCGTAGGCGCCGTTAGTGCCGTAGCCTAGGCTACTATTGCCTAGGAGTTGCCTAATGTAGCTAGGCACCTCCGCGGCGTTTGGAGCTAAAGAAACAGGGTGAAGAGAGCTTCAAGCTGTCCAGATTGAATAAGGTAGAACTCCCTTAGTCCTAGGGGTAGTGGCCTGCTTTGTATATCGTTAGAATGGCCTTGATAAGAGCTTTCGAATGTGTCTTGTTTTGGCGCAGAGATCGATGAGCGTTTTTTCTAAAGGTAGATATATAGTATAAGGTAAAATAGGCTAGATATTAGAACGAGGAGGATAGTAAGACCTAGTAATCTATAGAGGATATACTTTAATATATAGCCGCCGCTATTATAGACTTTTAGTATAACTGGCCGGAGTTGTCTACGCCTATAGGCTTCGTAGCTCTATCTAACTAGTCCCTACTAGCTACTAAGGTGCTCGGGCTTAATACGATTAGGGTTATTCCAAAAGACACCGTTACGAATAAGTCGCCTCGAGCCTTACCTCTAATAGAATCTACTCCGTATATATTCGATACTCGAGTAGAGCCTATAGAGCCTATAATAATACCTAACTTTAGTTATAAGGATTATACGCGAGTACTAGCCGAAGATAGACGTAGGTCTAAGGCAAGCTAGCTAACTAGGCAACATATTTCTCGAAGGAAGCCGGTCGAGGATAGTCTTAATAGAGCGAATGCGATGTTATCGGATGACGATAGGGCACTAGAGGATGATTAGGCGTTCGCGCGATTATAGAGCTCGATAGGTAAGTAGCCTTATAAGGTAGATAACGCTTAGAGGACTAAGGCGTGTTTTAGGAGGGGGGATACTATTACGGGCAGCCCGCGACCCCCTACTATAGCTACGTCGGCCCGGCTAAACCGCGGACCTTCCGTATCGGGTTAGCGCGGCTTAGCTTTACTTTATAACTTTGCCGCGCCTCGCGCTCCTCTTTCGTAGCTTCGTAGAATAATAACTATCTCGTTCGGACCCTATAGCACGCGCGCCCTTATAGTATATTTACGTATAAACTTCTAATTAAGAAAGAGAGAGATAGAGATAGAATCTATAAGGCCGCGAGCCTTTCTATATTATATTATTACGGGTAATACTATATAAGGGTATATAGCTAGTTATTATTTATCTAGTATATATACCAATATCTTAAGCTCCTTACTATAGTCCGTCTCTTATATTCTATATCTCTTAATCTTATACTCTTTCTATCTTAGAAAGTTTAGTTACTAACCGCTAACTACTACGCTTAGGTAGCGGTCGTACTATTTCCCTATTACTATAGGTCGGTAGTAAGGGAGCTAAGGTTCGGGTTAGCGTTCGCGTTATTTCGTAGATGTAGAGGGCGGTAGTCGCCGTCGTAACTATATATCGGGTATTCGGGGCTTATTAATACGTACTATTAAATAGGTACGGGTAGATAGTAGCGGAGTAAAGTAAGAGATCAATCTTCAACTGACTAATAGCACGAGTATATAGCAATATATTAGGAACTAACATATTGATTGTGTTAGATGTCTATCTAAGCTAAAGGGGAGAGAAGGTATCTCCCTACAAGCTGAGTTATCGTAGATACCTTAGGCTACTAGATCACTTCCTTATTATTGACTCCCTTTAAGATACTATATCTTAACACGTACGAGCCTATACGGTAGCGATAGTACTTACCCTACTTCTTAAGGTCCTTACGCTACTTACGGTTTAATAAAGGTAGGTTCTATAAGTAAACCGGTAGGTCCTCCTTCTTCTTTGTACCTACGTATTATAGTAGTTACTCGACGATTATAGCGGTCGTACTAGTAGCTACGGCGCCTACGGTATTACTACCGCCCTATACGCCGTTATTGTTCGAATTAGGGTTACTACGTAGGCGCTCCTTCTATAGATATAGTCGGTCGGTCTCGTAGAAGCTCTTATCTAATACCGTATATCCCTTAATAATATCCTATATGTCGTATAAGCGTCTATCTACTTCCCTATTGCCGAAAGTCTTAATAAAGTACTTACGGTTTAGGCGGTTACGAAATAGTATTAGCTTAGTCTCGTCGGTCTACTCTATCTAAGTACGTAGCTTCGAGTAGTAAGCGTAGAAGGTAATAAAGGTCTCGCCCTACTCCTACTTATAGGTAGCGATGTTAACTATAGCCTTAGTTCCTTTGTTACGGGTACCGTACTAGCGCGTTATCTAATCTAGTAGTTCTTTACTAGTCTTAAACTCGTTAAATAATTGTTGTCTAGATACGGGGATCCTCGGCTTAATACTTCTCTAAGGGTCACTCTATGTCTATCTATATATAAAACATACGCCGTCTACCTCGGAGCGGAAAGTAGTTATAGTTAGCTTAAGAAGTACGCTACTATACTGACTATTGAAGTTAGGGTCGTTATCGTTCTTAAAGTACTTCGGGTTAGGTACGCCCTTACTAACCTCGATACCGCGTATTAGAGTACGGTTAATAGTAAATAGGCGTTCTAAAAGTTCGGTTAGGGGAGTCTATATACGGGTATTACGCGCTCGAGAGTCGCGACCGTTATTATTATTAGGTTATAGACGGTTTCTATTACGTCCTCGGTCGTTATTACTATTACTATTATCATTATTGTTACTACCGCCTCCGCCGCCGCCGCCTCTACTAGTAGCTTTACGATACTTACGTATTAGCTACTCGAGTAAAGTCTCGCGTAGAGGTAAATAGGAGGGTCGGCGACTAGAGCGGCCCCTACCTCTATTCTATATAGTGTCTTTAGTAGCTTAGAGTCGAGTCTTTAGATCGTTAACCTCCTTCTATAGAGCCTAGTTCTTAGCTTCGGTATCCTATACCTTCTTCTTCTCCTTTTCGTAAATCTCGCTAAATTACTTATATAGGTTATTAGCCTCCCTATACTTCTTCTCTACCTCTTATAACTTTACTAGGTTATAATCTTTCTTACTCTTTAGGTCTACGGCTATCTTCTATATTATAGCCTCCTCGCTTCGTAGTATCTTGTAGATACGGTTATACTCGGTATATAGCGTAGTATACTAGGTGTTCTAGAGGTTATTAGCTCGCTCTATTATATCGAGCTGTCTACCTTTAGTAATCGCTATGTTTACTACCTATAGTACGAAGTTATAGGTAGTCTTTGGGTACTAGGATACGAGGGTCGTAAGTTTGTCTAGTATAACATTCTAGTATTTGGATACGAGAATGTGCTCTACCTCGTCGAGTGATAGGTATACCTCGTCTAGGTCGCCGCCTAGGTTCTCTTCGAGCTTAAACTCGAACAGTTCTATAAAGTTAATCTTACTACCTTCTTCTCGCTCGAAGGCCTTCTAGTAAGCTTTATTAATCTCTTATTATAGCGCGATACCGGTGTTTACTATAACCCGCCGGTTATCGTCCTATATCTAACTCTAAGGAAAAGAGGAGAGGTCGGGGAAAAGAGGTATACGCTACTTACCTTTACCCTTAGGCTTTAGTAGCGGTAGTATACCGCCGTTCGTCTATAAAGTTATGTTATCTAGGTTCGGGGGAGGCGTAATGATACCTATTTCCTAACTGTCTACGAGCGCGCGACTACCTACTAATAATATCGCCGCGTTACGTTCTCTAGGTATTTACGCGCTATACGCCTTACCGTATTCTATGTTCTAAAACGACTCTACGCGTTCTTCGAGTTCTATAATTCTATCTATTCCTATTATTACGCGTCCCTTACCTAGATCCGCGATCTAGGTAGGGTAGTAGAATAAACTATAAGGGCGCGCGTACTATAGAGTCCGAATAAGAGAGTTGTTATTCTACGAAGCTACGAAAGAGGAGCGCGAGGCGCGGCGAAGTTATAAAGTAAAGCTAAGCCGCGCTAACCCGATACGGAAGGTCCGCGGTTCAGCCGGGCCGACGTAGCTATAGTAAGGGGTCGCGGGCTACCCGTAATACCGACAACAAAGTTATTAAACACTACTAAGTATACTATAGATAATCGGCTATATAACTCTTCTATAGTTATATAGTCCTCTACTTTCTCCTTCTACTCTACAAATCCTAGTTCATCCTTATAATTAGGTATATTAGCTAAGAATATAGGAATCTTCCTCGAGTTAATCGGGTTATAGGTACTACCGTTACTACGCTAGATAGCGGCGTTAACTAAGACTACCGTAGTGTCGTTATTATTATCGCTAGCTACGGTAGAGGTAGCCTTCTTAGTCTTCGTTATATCTATCTTAATACTAGAGTCCTCGCCGTTAAGTAGCTTCTCGAGGGCGGACTTCTACCTCGTAGGAGGTAGTAGAGGTGTCGGTTCCTTAGGCTTTAGCTAAGCGATACGGTTATCGCGCTCCTTTAGCTAGGCTTATAGATCTGTAATAAACGCGGCGGGACGCTTACCGAAGCTCTACTTAGTAGCTAACTTAGTCTAGGTCGCTTCGAGTTTACTAGCTAGATCTATATTACGACTACGTAAGTTCTTAATCTTAGCGGCCGCCTTCTTACCTAACTTCTTTAGGTAGGTAATCTTAGCCGCTAAGTCCTTATCGTCCCTAAGCTCGTTAAGTATTACTTAGAGTAATACTAACTTATCCTTATACCAATTAGCCTTAGCCTATAGCCGACTCTTCTAAATAGTTAATACCTCCCGTACCTCCTTAAGACCGAGGTAGGCGAGACGGTATTTGTCTAGGATATCTAGCTAGGCTTCTAGGTTCTTAGTAACTAAGTAAGAAAGCTCCTCGGCTATAGTAATCTAGAACTCGGTAGAGTTATACCGTAGCCTATATTCTACCTCTTTGCCCTTCTAGGTAAAGTTAATCGGTATCGTATAGCGGTAGCTAAGATATTCCTCCTTCCGCGTACGTATACCCTATTATAAGGTCTTATCCTCTCTACCTATACGGAGTCAAGTTTCCTTCTTAGACTAACGTCGGTTATACTTATCACGTAGTAGCTCTTAGTGCTTCTAGCGCCGACATTCTTCCTCTTACTAACGAGCCTACTTAGTGTCTCCGCGATCCTAAGTCTCGTTCTATATCTCTTACGCTATATTACGTAGTCGTTCTATACCTACGGTATCGTCGAAATCCGGATCCTACTACGACTCGTCTTCTACCTCTTACTACGCTACGCTAAGTATACCGTTCTACTTTTGTCGGGCTTCTCGGAGGAACGACTTCGTAAGAGGGTTTAGGTTAAGTCTTAGGATAAAGGATAATTCGTCTAGTCTAATAGTCGTATTAGTACCTACGGCTATTCGAGTCTCGGTCGTACGCGGTCGTAGCGGCGATACGTAGTCTATGATCGTACGGCTCGGCGATCTGAGGGCGGTAGAACTTAATAACACGGATAAGGCGTAAGATAGGGCGTAAACGTATTAATACCTTAGAATCGAATAAGTTCTATAAAGAAGAGAAGATAAGAAAGTCGCGAAGCCGCGATAAAGTAAACGTCGAGGTCAGGGTCTAGGGTCCGGGCGCGCTAGCGCACTAGGTCACGTGACACTAAGTGTAGCCTTACGAGGTAAACCGTAATACTTTACCTCCTTATAACCGGCGCCTCTATAGAAGTCTTCTCTATAACGTATACTTTAGAATTAAGGTACGTAATATATACTTCTTTATCTATCTATTGCGTTCTTCGAGTATATAAGCTATAGATAGGCTTATAAGATAGTTATATAGTATCGGTTTTTATCTAACTTATATAGTTTTATATATTACGTACTATCTTAGGAGTAGTATATATCGAGATATTCTATCGTAAGCAATCTTTAGAGGGGGCTTTAATTAAACATTATAGCAGCTAACTAGCTCTAACTAGCCTGAGGCGGATTTTATTTAGCGAGTGCACGTCAAGGGTCAAGATTGATTAGTGCACGTCATGGGGAAGACTTCTACCCCAGATCTCACGAACTCTGATAATTCTTGTCCAGATTCGAACGCCTAGTTGTCCTGCACAGAACTGCATTCGACTCTCAGATACCTTATGTGACAAAATGGCAGACAATATCTACGATGAGATCGAGATTGAGGTGTGTAGTGCTGCATAGCCTATACCCCGTCAGAGCGACTGACTCGCAGCCAGGACATGACCTACGACGAGACGCTCCAGACGTACCACTACCCATGTCCATGCGGCGATCGCTTCGAGATCAACATCGAAGACTTGCGCGACGGCGAGGAGATTGCAGTGTGTCCCAGTTGTAGTCTTCAGATCAGGGTTATCTTTGACGTCGACGATCTGCCCAAGCCTGATGGCGACGCTGCTGCACAGCAGACTCCGGCCCAGCCCCAGCAAGTGGTTGCCGCATCTTGAAGAGCAGGTGGAGAGGTGGCGAGGACACAAAAAGCGACAGAATAAGCAGGATTGACCCGCAGACAGAGCTCCGGCGGTCACAGCAGAGAGCGCGAGCTGCAAGAGCGGAGGTGTCAGTTTCGGCATCAAGAGTGCTGAATAAGGCCTCGCAAGACTACTACACTGTGGGCAGCCTGATAGCGAAGAGGCTGAGCTGCGGCGTAAGATGCATGCGGCAGAAGAGAGTCTCGTTGAGGGCAAGTGATGAAGCATATCGCCACGCCATGACGGCGACAGATGCTTGCAAGGCCTTCGTGCAGCAGAGGGCAAGGCACGGAGAGAAGTGAGAGGAAGACATAGGCCTGGCATCATGAGAAAGGGACTGACAGAACAACGATTGCGAGACTTGTAGCGCGGTTCCGTAAACTTGCCTGCATAAAGTCTCGAGCCTGCCAGCGACTCTGCAATGCATGCACCATTATGCAATAGCCTTAATCTCTGTCGACTCATGCCTCATGCCTCGTGCCTCATGGCAGAGTATCTGCCGCGTCATCTGCGACCTCATAATCAGCCTGTACACACACATCGTATTACTCCACAGGGTCCGTACTCTGTTTGAGTTCTTCCTCATGGTGATCCGGAAGAATGCCTAGTTCCTTGCTGAGGAGATGAGAGAACTTGGTGCCATCGCGCAGATATACCCATTCGCCGCTACCTCCACCCTCTTTCTGGTGCATACTCTCGCCAGTCAGGACCCAGTCGAAGCGCTTCGGTCCAGACAAGGGCGATGATAGCCAGATCTGCTTGTTGGGCGGCTGCTTGTTGATGATGTATGTGCCGTTCGGTGGGAATGTGATCGATAGCACTCCAGCCTACCCGATTGTCAGTCGCGATGCCCGCACACTAAGTACGCCATTGTAGCTCCTGGACATACACTGTATTCCACCTCTACATCGTCCCTTCCCTCCTGAATTTGCTCCGCCTTTTCATGCACAGAGCCCACAAACGCATCGGCGTGCTCATGGTATTCCTCCTCGCTGAGTTCGGTGGGTTCTGTCGGTCGTGGTGTTTCCGGCTTCTCAACTTTCGGTGGCTCTGGCTCCTCTGCATCTGGCATCAAGCCAGCACGGGTGATCGGGCTTGTAGAAAGGCAGCGCGATTGAGAGACCCGCATGGTCGCTATTGAGCCGTATCGAAAGGCAGGCTGATGTTGTTGACGCCGAGCATGGCGAGCAAGCGATGAGGAGACCTTCCTTGTTGCTTGCCGCATCACGTTGCGTGCTGCTGAGGTCGCCGGTGCTGACATGGTCGATTGGAGATGAGCTGTATAGTCCGGTTTCAGTTCAGTTGTTTATCCTGGAACACATGGCAGTGAAACACACAGCTCTGAAGCTGGAGCTGGACGTCCGCTTCCCCACACAATACTGGTGCTACGCTGAACTTCAGCATATATATACCTCGAACTGACAGGAAAGTGAAATAAAACATTGGTGCTCGGGATCGTCAAAACCATACTTCCTACTTCAACAGTATGCTTACCTCGTGGCATACCACCCGTGTTACAAGTGTTGCCAGATGAAATACTACTAGTCACGTGCCTCGAACTCGAAGGCGAAATGGTTCGCATCGCATCGGCGAACTCTACCTCGTTTCCTGTCCTACCTCGCTACTGTATAGCACGGTACATGTCGATTGATCACGCTCTCTGCTCTACCTCCCTAACATTCTCAATCGTCTCCATCTTCTCCTTCATTTCGCCCTGCTCAACAGCACCTCCTATGCCGACAGTGAGGTCCTTGCCCTTGCGGCCGATCAGGTACCACGGCAGCTCGAATACTGCATCCACGGACTCAAGGCTCTTTCCGCTGAGCTCTGGCAAAAAGAACCATGCCCAAACACCGCCGATCAGAGTCACGCATGAAAAGAACATCATGGTCCCTCCCGTGGTCATACCAATGAACATCTCGGGCACGGCCTTGCTATTGCCATACTGATTCACATAATGGATCGTCATCGCAATCGAGCCACCAATCGCACGTAGCCGTAGAGGATATATCTCGGAGTTGATCAGATACTGTATGCTGTTCCAACCCATAGCCCATCCAAAGCCACTCAGGTAGATCATGACGATGGCTCCAGTAGCGGCGCTCTTCTCGCTCGACGTTTGTGATCCAGGATCGTCTACTCCAGTATCGATAAGCAGGAAAATCGCCATGTACAACATTGCGAGAAACTGAAGGGTGATGCCAGTCATCAACGATCGTTTTCGGCCCACGAAGTCGATGAGGAAGAGGGCGCAGATCAGCGCAGATACGAACTTGACCACGCCGAAGATAGCTGTAGCGAATAACTTTTCGTTCTGGCCGCTCTGTCCAACCATGGCGAAGTATTCGGGAGCGTATATGGTGATGCTGTTCGCTCCGCTCCATTGACCCAGTAGCTGCGACATGACGGACAGCATGAGACGGTATCGGTTTGCCGGCGCCATAACGAGCTCCTTCAGCACACCTGTCCATTGTGCACCCAACGTAGCTTCGCGTTCCCTCTCAAGCTGATCGGTAATATCGAGAAGCTCAGACTGGACATACCAGTGTTCTACTGGTAAGTTGCGGAGTTGCGACAAGTTATTTGCTGCCTGCTCTTGCTTGCCAACCTTGCACAGCCAGCGGGGGCTCTCGATGGCGAAGAAGCTCGTCGCTGCGATGATGAAGGCGAAGTAAACATGCAGCAAATTGGGAACAACCCACTGCAGCTGCGATGAGTTCGAGATGTGAATGCTGCTGCCCCAGCTTGCGAAGTACCCGAGCAAGATAGACAGATAGACCGAGCCTGAGAACATGCAAACGCAGAGGCCACGGGTGAACTTTGGAGCGATCTCCGCCAGGTACGAGGGTGCCACGACTGTTGTTTGTCCTATCCCGAGACCCATGATGAAGCGACCCGCGTATACCATACCAATGCTGCCATTCGAAGCTGCCGCGAGGAAGATGGCAACTCCAAGGATCCATACCACGCAAAGCTGTCTGGTCGCCCACAGTCTTCCTATTTTGTCCGTTATGAAGAAGGCAAAGAGTGCTCCTCCGATCGAACCCAGCTGTACCATGGAAGTAATGTTCGAGAGGAGATCTGCTTGTTCGGTCTCGCTTTTGGATGGATCCTTCAAGCCAAACAGTGCAATGAAGCTTTTCTGCGAGGCGGTTGTTCCGATCAGGCCTTCATCCAGACCTCTAGCGGCGCCCATAAGACCGAAGACGAAGACGCCATACCAGAGTCGCCAGTTCAAAATCTCAGGCGGCGCCTCGCTATCCTGTCGCCGAAAGAACATCTTTGCTGTGCCGCTGAAGCTTGGTAGAGGTACCAAAAGCTTGTGTAGTCAGAGTCCAAGACAGGTGAGATCAAGAGTTGCTGAGGAGAAGTCGGAGCTGCTTGGGAGCGCGGCATGCGTCTCAAGTATGCCTCGAAGCTCGAGAGCTACATGTCGGGGGACAACATCCTTTACGCGAAGAGGTGCCGGGAACACCTGCTACACTCCACTACTCCCGTTGCACATGTTGCATTGATACCCCGTTGTGGAGCGCGAGTATGTACGAGGGACTGTCTCAATGCTACCGCCAAGGCTGCCAAGAGCAGCTATTTACGGCCACGGCAGTGAAAACATCACTTGAATGGTAAGCTGCGAGCAGGGCGGGGAGCAGTACAGCGGTGGTATCGTGTCTGTGACCCAATCAGAACAAAGGCCATGAGGTTCTTGGTCACGCGTCTCACAAAGAGCTGAGAGCCGTTAATTGCCATGCCGACGGCGCTGAAGCGCGGGAATCGTGTTTCGCCACGAGAGAAGAGAGCCGGTGAGCGCGGATGTCTAGATCAGGCATTGCGTTTAGACGATATGGTCGGCATCCTGCGAACGTACAGTCCTGGGCATAGTTTTTACAACCCCTGTTCTTCCATCTTTCCTCATTAGGAAGGATGTATCCACTGCTTGGCGTAGCTCACCACCTGGTGTGTCCTCCATTGTTGGCTATTACTGCCTCGCAGCGTTCTCGCATACTCTTGCATATACGTTGTATGTCCTTAGGTGTGAGCTTGGCCCATTCTTGATAGTGAGATTGAAGGTAGCAACACCTTCTGAGATGGACATGGATAGCCGGAAGTGGTTAGCATAAATACAGGGGTTGTAAAAACTATGCCCAGGACGGTAGTGGTCAAAGCCACGTGAAGAGCGGGGCATCAGCCGCGCTGCATTGGCTGTGCCATGGGGAACCATGCAAATATGGTGAGAGCAACTGCTGAGCGAAGCTTGGCGGAAGACTAAGGTGCTTGAGCAGGCTTGTTGGGGCGGTGGTTAAAGGTCCGGTGGACATCCGCCTGCGTCCGGCCCTGGTCTGGCCCGAGAGGGGCGAGAACTGCTGTTCTGCAGAAAGTTGTGCCAGAAACATGCAGCGTTTGTATCGACAGTACCCATGGAGATTGGTTCCGAAGATATGTGCTCTGCTCGAGAAGATCTGGCGATGTCAAAAACTTGCCGTACCTATTCAGACCGTCCTGCGAGCATCGTGCTTGAGCAACTGTGCACTCATTTCCGAGATCTGATATGAATGTGCTCCGAGCCTACGTTATCAGCTTCTGCGTTGAGTGCCTCGACTTCTGCCGAATGGTACGGTATGCCGGATTGTCGTCGGCTCTCCTCCGTTAGCTGCTCTATCTCACCAGGAAAATAAATGCGGTCCACGCCAGCCATCTTATCAGAGTCCTGGACCCGCCTGTAAAGATGGTCCATCCGCTCACGAAAATCGTCCAGAGACATGAAGAGGTCGGGCTTGATTGCTATCAAGAAATGTCCAACATCGGCAGGCTTGCTGGGATCGTATGGATTTGTGACGTGGCCTGCGAATGCGCTGCCAGACAAGACTCCCGAGAAGACGTCCATCACTGCTCAGTATCACAGAGTCAGCGGACAAGATCGCATGCCCAAGACCACGCAACTTACTGATTGCAAGCGCTGAGCCTTTGGGCCCACCCATCGGTAACATCACCCCTTCCAAGGCTGCTGCCGGATCGTCAGTTTGGCGACCTTCAGCGTCGAGCGCCCAGTCTTTCGGTATCTTCTCGCCGCGTCGCTTGGCTTTGTATATCTTGCCACGGGCAGCTACCGAAGGCGCCATGTCCAGTATGAATGGCTTTTCTTCGCCTCCAGGCGCACCGCAAGCAATCGGGCTAACACCCATCAATTTGCTCTTACCGCCCCACACAGGTAGCGCGGGAGAGCTGTTCGTAAACACGAGGCTCATCATGCCCGCATCGATGGCTTGCTGGACGATCCAAGCCGACATCCCAAAATGGTTGCTGTGTTTGATACTCACCATCCCAATCCCGTAGATCTTGGCCATTTCGGTAGCTTTGTCCATACCAAGATGCGCCGCCACGAAGCCGAAGGAGTTGTGTGCATCCACTTGCGCTACCACAGGCGTTATTTCGCTCAGAGTCGGTTGGGCCTTCGCATCAAGTACACCTTGCCTGATCCGCGCCATGTAAGATGGTATGCGATTGACACCGTGGGTGTCGACACCTCTCAGATCGGCGGCGACCAAGCATTTTGCTACAATAGCTGCGTTCTCGGCTGGAACGCCGTTGCCCTTCAGTACACCTTCTGCGAAGGACTGGACGTCAGCTGGTGCCACGTAGATGTGCTGGCTTTCTGCTTCGTCTGTCATGCCGGCTTGTGGCAACGTGTTCGCTGTTGCTAAGAGTGACGTGTCGTTTATATGCTTATAGCAGATTGGGATTGAGTTTTGCGAGCGACGCTAGTCCGTGTCGTCTAAGGTGGGAGGTCACTGTCGTGGCAGAATGTGAGTAGTCGCTGTGAAAGACTTATATACCAAATGCAGTGGTACTTCCGGTCACTGGCCAGGCGACTGTGCTGTTGCATGGCAGCCGCGTCGTTGTCGCTCCGGTGGGTAATGGGTAATTGAAGGCAGCGATCTCGGACCGGGCACTGCACTGCACTGCAGCAAGGACAGCGCGTATCTACCTAGTCTCGTCAGAACGCAAAATAGCTAGCCGTAGAAGTAATACGGCAGCGCTCGAGTATGCGTCCCTTGGATGTAGCGATCCCATTCCAGGATGTCGGTCGGTCAGTCAGTCAGCAACACTTGTCCAAAACAACAGCGCCTCATCTGAGCTGTGCATCAGGTGGCCAGCCCGCCAACAAGGTCGAAGGTGCGTCGGGCTGCAGATGCTCCACGTGCGGACTTGTCTGGTCCTGTTGAGGGGCAAGTTGTTGAAGAGGGTGTGTGTTGTGCTTGGTGTGGCTAAGTCGGAGTCTCGCGCGAGTTTCTGAGCAGTGCTCCGCGCAATGACCAGGTACATGTAGTTCTAGGTTCTCGGGCCACCAATGGCGACACAACGCTTCTCCCTCTTGCCCAGCTCGACCAGAGCTATCGATAGCGCATTTTTGCCGGTACAATCGCCAACTCGAAATCGTGGCCTCGCTGGCTCCAGACACGCGCAACCCACGCTGGGCCCCATCGTCATGGCACAATACATGTAGCCGTGCGAAGACCACGAGGCGCTACACCGGTCCTTCTGCCACACCCCCCTCGCCAGGCCTCGAACTCGCCCTCCTCCCACCGCCCGCGCTTGCCCTCGCGCAAAACAGCCCCGGTCCTCGTGACCGCCTGCGAGAACTTGGACCTGCCTCCCAGGACGCACTCCGGCGCAGGCGCAAGCTCTGCGACCTCGTCGAGCGCGACATGAAGTTCTCCCACAGCATCCAGTTCAATGCCGTGCCGGACTGGTCGTCCAACTACATCTCGTACTCGAACCTCAAGAAGCTCATCTACCAGCTTGAGAAGCAGATCAACCAGCAGAATGGAAAGCCTGCCTCGAGCAGCCAGGACCCCGAAGCCTCCCCACTGCTCGTCACAAGCTCTGTCGACGATTGGGACAAGGTTTTCTCGAGAAAACTCGATGATGAGCTGGAGAAGATCTGCACTTTCTACCAGCTAAAGGAACTCGAGATCTTTGGCGAAGTCGATGCTCTGCTGCGCGACGTTGAAGAGTTCGAGGCCGAGCATGCAGCAGGTGAGGATGGGGAAGATGGTGCGCGACGGCAGAGTGTCTGGGCCAGAGCCAGGCAGCAGAGCATATTCCGCACCTTCACCCAGCCCAAGAGGAGGAAGAGCTCTACGACCGGCAGCGGCAGCAGAAGGCCGAATCTAGAGGAAGAAGACGAGAGCGAGGATGAGGATAACGAACAGACCGCGCTCACCAAGAGCCAGTCAACGCTGGAGAGACGGCCTACTGGTCGTGGCAAAGACTCAACGGTAGGCGATCGCGCAGACGGCTTCGATCTCAATGCAGACTATCGACGGCGGCCTAGCACCGCGTTCAATGATTTTGGCGATGATGCCCTACAAGCACTTTATGACGAAGGCATTACATTGAAGAAGCGCATCACGAACCTCTATGTTAGCATCTGCGAGCTACGATCTTTCATCCAACTTAACGAGACCGGCTTCAGCAAAGTTCTCAAGAAGTACGACAAGATCTTGGACCGTAATCTCAAGCGTCCATACATTGATGCGAATGTAAAGCCAGCATATCCTTTCCAGTCGAGTACAATGGAACGGCTAGCAGAACATCTTCTGAAGGTAGAGGAATCATACGCAAGTATCGTCACCAAGGGCGATGTAGACGCTGCACGACAGGAGCTTCGATTGCACCTACGAGAGCATGTGGTCTGGGAGCGGAACACTGTCTGGCGAGAAATGATCGGCATCGAGCGCAAAGCTCAAGCTGCGAACTTGGGAATCAGAAACACTATGCTTGGTCAAGATAACGACCCCACAAAGGCACGACTGCAGGGAGACCATGAGGACGGCGCCCTTAAGGAAGTCAATCTGCCAATTGGCAATTACAGATGCCCGAAGTTCTTGATCAGCGGGACATTCTGGGTTCTGGTTGCGATAGTCGCTATATTCGCCGTACTGCTTGCAGTCCCAATCATGGAAAGGCCAGAGCAGCAGAACTGTTTAGCTTTGGTCATATTCGTCAGTCTACTGTGGGCCACAGAGGTACGCACGGGGGCCGAAGCACTAAAAGGTCGATCACTGCTAACTGTCAACAGGCCATACCCTTGTTCGTGACCTCGCTCCTGGTGCCTTTCCTCTGCGTCGTGCTGCAAGTCGTGCGCGAGGACAACAAGCCTCATCGTCGCCTTACAAGTAAAGAAGCTGCTGGTTATGTCTTTGCCTCAATGTGGACCCCGGTGATCATGCTTCTTCTTGGTGGCTTCACGATCGCTGCTGCCCTGAGCAAGTACAACATTGCGAAAATGATGGCAACTTTTGTGCTGTCTAAGGCTGGCACGAAACCACGAACCGTTTTACTCACTAGCATGGGTGTCGCGACCTTCGCCAGTATGTGGATCAGTAACGTTGCCGCACCCGTGTTGTGCTTCAGCATCATCCAGCCAATTCTGCGAAATCTGCCGTCAGACAGCGACATGTCCAAGGCGCTATTGCTCGGCATAGCATTGGCATCAAACATCGGCGGAGCGGCTTCACCGATCGCGTCGCCGCAGAACCTCATTGCGTTGGAGAACATGGAGCCTCAGCCCGGATGGGGGACATGGTTCTTCATTGCGCTACCGGTGTGCATCATCAGCATTCTTATGATCTGGGTACTGCTACTGGTGACCTTCAGACCAGGCCGCAACACTACGATCGTACCCATCAGACCTATGAAGGACAAGTTCACCGGCATTCAGTGGTTCATATCAGTAGTCACGCTCGTTACTATTGTGCTGTGGTGTGTCAGCCATGAGCTGGAGGGCACATTCGGGGACATGGGAGTTGTTGCCATCATTCCGATCGTCCTCTTCTTTGGCACTGGAATTCTGACCAAAGAAGATTTCAACAACTTCCTATGGACGATTATCATTCTCGCGGCTGGTGGACTAGCACTTGGCAAGGCTGTCAACAGCTCCGGACTGCTCCGGACTATCGCGATAGCCATCACGAGCGAGGTCTCGAGCCTGTCGTTGTATGGTGTCACCTGCGCTTTCGCTGCGCTGATCGCAGTTGTTGCAACGTTCATCAGTCATACCGTGGCCGCCCTGATCATCCTACCGCTGGTCCGTGAGGTCGGAGCAGGTATGGCTGAGCCGCATCCTAACCTTCTTGTCATGGCTTCCGTGCTGATGGCTTCCGCTGCGATGGGCTTGCCGACTAGCGGCTTCCCCAACATGAGTAAGTTCAATAGTCTTGATTTTTGTGATTGTCCGTACTAATATGATCACAGCTGCTATCATGATGGAAGATCCACAGACGGGCCAGAGATACTTGCAAGTCTGGCACTTCTTGACGAGAGGTGTCCCTGCCAGCATCATGTCGTATGGAGTTATCATAAGCGTTGGATACGGACTAATGGTCGCGGTGGGGTTTTGACGGCAGTAGCATTCTAGAGGATAGAGCTTCACGCAGCATATCAACGCCCGGTGCATGTGTGACCTCGAAATGCCTTCCCATCTGCGGCTCCCGTCCAACATGTCCCGACGGCGCCGAAATGTCGTTCCTGCAGGACGAGCAACGTGCTGACCATGGACCCAATGGCGGTGCACAGGCGTAGCGCTTTCTCCCTGACCTGGCACCCTCCTCCACTTCATGACTGCATAATGAGGCCACCATCGCATTGTGCAAGGCGTTCATCCTGTCTCCTCCGGGTCCTCCTCGCCATACATGTTCTCTTCCCGCTCTTCCATATCTTTGCTCGATTTGCCCCTCGCACTCTCGGCCACCTTGTCTTCGTCCATCTTCTGCGTCAGGTAAACGTTCACTTCGTCTTGCAACTTTGTGGTGTTGGCACGAAGCGCAGCCAGGTAAGCGGTTTTCTGCTGCTCTACATTCGCGCCATCTTCAGGCAGATGCGGCAGTTCTGAAGAGAAGCTCTGGGTCGCGTGCGGCGACTTGTAGTGCGCAACGAGGGACGAAGGGCTCATGGTCTGCTGCGATTGTGCGTTGTGGTCAAGGTGCGGTGGTGAGCGTGATGCAACAACATTGAAGTCTGCAGGCAACAAGTGGAGCCGAAGTTTCGCCTGAGCACCTGAGGTGGTGGCCTGCTGCATTTCCTGGGTGCTCGCTCGCTCCTTTTCCCGCGAGTCACCCTTCGTACAGTCCTCGCATCATGATTCATGAGAGAGCAGAGCAGCAGTCAATGACACGACCTGCCGGGTGTAGAGCGCGATGCCGCCGGATGGAGATGCCTTGAAGGTGCACTACTTGCTGCTCGTCGTGTCCCGCATCAGCGATGTTGAAGAAGTTGCTCTGAACGGCAGGAATATCGGGTGATCGCTGACTGACGCCTTGCTGCCTTGCTGCCCTTGGTTCTACAGGCCGAGCACCTAATACCAGGTTATGCCTCTGGAACGACGCCTTCCGCAGAGTCCGACAACCGCGCTGATCGTTGCAATAGCGTCAGCTTACCACTGCAAGTGAAGTGCCAGCTCTGTCAGGCTTCAACCTGCGAGCTCCGTGCAAGACCATGCACAGGTCCTGGTCCTAGCAGATCGTGGGTTGAGCGTGCTGCGTTGCTGACGGAGGTCACCAGGCCAATGATACCACAAGACAATGCTGTTGGCACAGCACCAACGAGGGAGTCGGTGCCCACTAAATCAGCAATGCATCACGCTTCAGACAACATTTAAAGATCTTGGGCTGCGTACTCTTCAGGTGACGACTGCTTATTCAACATCCACAAATGCAGTCCTGCCCGCAACATCGACTCTAACACCTCGCTTTACCCACACATTTGCATCATGTTCGTCGCTCCCGCCGTGATACCTTACGACCAGCAAGCATACTGGACAGAGCGACAGGGAGGCCAACATGCCTACCGCAAGTTGAGCGGGTCAGTATAGCCAATACGCTCCAAGGTGTAGCGAGGACTGCCACTGACTGGTTATAGTAAACCATTGTCTTCGACAGCGAGAACACTCTCGAAGTCAGCCAGCTCCAAGTCATCGATGAAGTCGACTGGTAGCAGAAGATCAATATTCAGCGGTCTCTCGCGAGTGTTCAGCCGACGTAACAGCTACGACAGCATCCGTCCTTCAACAGGCTGAGCATGCTCCCTGGGTACTTCTCCGACAGCAGAGAAGGGCCTACGTCCCACGGCGCGTTGCACACTAACCCTGGAGAAGAAGCCCTCCTTTGGCAATCCTTCAGCTTGGACTTGAGGAGTGCGGGAAGACTGTGCGGCACAGGCGCGGCTCGTGACAATCACCTAGTTCTGATTATGGACATCACTATGCACTGATATATCGGCACATCATGAATTGCTTGCCTTCTGCATTCTTGTAGCCCCACAGACACATTCCAGCTAATTGTATCCCGCACTTCTCGGCACTATGAACCAAGGTATCGGACTGAAGGGCACCATCGAAGCAACGTGCCGGCACATTTCGTCGCTCGAGGGATGGTGACATTCCTGTCATGCCGTCTGCCCGGCAAAGCACGAAGATAAGGTTTGTCACATCGCGGGCACTTTCTCAGACGTAGACCTACGACCTTCTACGTCTCTATCCGCCAACACGATGCGGATCTCATTGAGTTTTTGCAGCGTGTTCTTCCTGTTGCCAGCCGCCCTCGCGGAAAGCTTCAGATGCGTGAGTGGCCCGATACCTCGATCGTAATGTTCTCTGACATGGAACAGCCTGATGTGGACGGCAGCACGGTGACCGACGACGGTGGTGTGCAATGGATGATCGGCTGTTACGACGACACACAACCACCCAGCTCCTTCAATTATATAATAGTGGAAAACGGCTGGAACGGATGTTTTGCTGCGTGCCGGGCGGACTCGAACTGTGCAGCCTTCACATTTCGTGGAGAACAGCTCGGTGTCAATGGAGCAGGTAGAGGATACTGCTATTTCAAATCTACCAACCGTGCTGCCACCGCCTTCTTCCAGGGTAGGGGAAATGACTTCGTGGGTGCTGTGAAGTTGCAGTACTTGGGGGGCTCACCCGGCACAAGACCGGTAAGTTGACCTGTTCTTATTGTCAACGCACAGTATGGCTGACGTCTTACTAAGTACCTCGACGCCAAATTCCCCAACCCTTCTCAATTCCAGTAGGTCCAGGTCCATACACGAGCCCAAGACAGCAATTTGTTATGGGAACGCTGAGCCTGGGCGCAGATGTCCACGCGACAGTGGCCAAGTCGTGACTGATACATTCGGCACGCAATATGTCATAAGTTGCGGACAAGACACTCTACAAAACAGTGCACAGGCACCCGAAGCGCAGAACAGTTTCCATGAGTGCTTCTACTATTGGTAAGACGCTTCTCGGTCCCCAGTCGAGACACATTGCTTGATACTGATCTGACAACAGCTCGTGGACCTACCCAGGCTGTCTTGCCTTTACCTACTTGGGGTGAGTGTCATACGTGCCGTGTTGACGTAGCATCAACTGAATTCTAGACAACAGTGGCAACAATGGAGTGGGAGCTGGGAACTGTTACCTTAAAACTGCCCTTGCAGCAAACCAATTTTCCGGGGGTGGAAGATCGAATCTCGTTGGCGCTATTCTGTTGTCCAACTACAGAGGCCCTGCAATCACGTACCGTGCCACGACAGTGAGTCGACACCTGTTCAATCTTACAAACAAACCAGTGCCTGACTTGGGAACTAGACTACCACGACAGCTCCTTCTCTTCTTGTTCGGTACGCCTATGCTCAAGCCGTGAACACCATATACTTCACGTCAGTGCAGTGGGTGACGCAGACGGTCATCACAAGCTACCCAGTCACCGCAACTTCAATCACCACTCGATATCAGACCTACACTTCCAGCATCACCGTCACTGCCACCACCGTGACCACTCTTCCGGGTAAGCCTTTCTTGCAAAGTCACATAACATCTCTGATAGCGATCACTGACCATTACAGATGTCACGACTACCCTGCAGCTGACTACGATCATCCCCACGACTGTCGTTACCACGATTGTCTACACGAGCATCATCAGCCAGACTACAACGTTGCAACTCACCACCGTGGTTCCTACCACCGTCGTCACCACGAGATTCAGTACACTTACGCAGACGACCACAATCTCAAATACGGTGACTACCACCATCGTTCCGGTGGTGACGGTCACGCCAACAGTGCTGTGGGCTCAAACGGTGACCGTGACACCTACGTTCGGTTAGGCAGAGAAGCAGGGTGGCAGATCACGGGCGGAAATAGTAGCGGAGCCGATGGCGAGGAACTCGAAGTCTTGCTGTTACTGAGTATCATCATTGGAAGTGCCTTGCGAGCGGGAACAAGGAACGGTTGAAGGTCGGGTTGTCGCTGTGGATAGAACATGGTCAAATCTAGATCAGTGGGAGACTGGAACTCGACCTCTCATCATGTGTCCATTGAGCGCCTCGTGAGCATTCATTTCAATTAATTTCGTGTCATGGTGTAGGAAGGTATGGTGTTGTCAGATGCTGCTTCTCGACGTGGCAGCAGTGATGTTTCGTTCTGGACCCTGAATGCTTGCCTCGACGTGAACTTGGAAGCCAAGACAATGTTCCATTGTCAACCGCTTCACGCCAGGCTGCCACTCGTTCGCCCACCACGCCTGCACTACTTGATCTCGCCATAGTACGACATACGACATGCTGGTCGATCGACGATAGACTGGATCCACCACTGCGACTGAGCTGGGGTCCTCGCGACCGCCACCACAATGAGCTCCCGTATGCCTTGCACCCACCACCGCCCACCACCCACCACTCACCACCCACCACCCTCTCACCCTCTCACCCTCTCACCCTCTCACCCGCCAACTGCTCTGGGCACATTCGCTGACGTTGCTCACACTCCACAGTCAAGCAGTTCATCCGTAATGTGCGCGCCGCCAAAACCATCGCCGACGAGCGGGCCGTCGTGCAGAAGGAGAGCGCGGCCATAAGAGCGAGCTTTAGGGAGGAGTCGCACAACTCAGACTTGCGGTAGGAACACATGCTCGCTGCAAAACTCGCACACATACTCACACCCGGCCCTGCAGACGCAACAATGTCGCCAAGCTTCTCTACCTCTTCACGCTGGGCGAGCGAACACACTTCGGCCAGATCGAGTGCCTCAAGCTGCTGGCTTCACCGCGTTTCGCCGACAAAAGACTGGGCTACTTGGGCACGATGCTGCTGCTGGACGAGAACCAGGAGGTGCTGACCCTCGTCACCAACTCGCTGAAGAACGACCTGAACCACAGCAACCAGTACATCGTCGGACTTGCCCTCTGCACCCTCGGAAACATCGCCTCGATCGAGATGTCCCGTGATCTCTTTCCCGAAGTCGAGACCATCCTGTCCTCGTCGAATCCATACATCAGGCGGAAGGCAGCATTGTGTGCGATGCGCATTTGCAGAAAGGTCCCAGACCTGCAGGAGCACTTCCACGACAAGGCCAACCTCCTGCTGAACGATCGCAACCATGGCGTGCTGCTCAGTGGACTCACGTTGGTCGTGAGCATGTGCGAAGCCGACGAGGAAGAAGGCGGTGAGCAGGGCGTTGTAGAGATGTTCAGGCCCTTGACACCAAGCTTGGTCAAGGTGCTAAAGGCCCTCTCACAGTCCGGATATGCACCCGAGCACGATGTCACTGGAATCACTGACCCTTTCTTGCAAGTGAAGATATTACGATTGTTGAGGGTGCTTGGCAGAGGAGATCCGCAGACCAGCGAGCAGATCAATGACATATTGGCCCAGGTAGCCACCAACACGGAAGCCTCAAAGAACGTGGGCAACTCCATCCTCTACGAAGCCGTGCTGACAATACTGGACATTGAAGCCGATTCTGGCCTGAGAGTGCTCGGCGTTAACATTCTTGGAAAGTTCTTGACCAACAGGGACAACAACATCCGCTACGTCGCTCTAAACACCTTACTCAAGGTTGTTGCCATCGAACCAAATGCTGTGCAACGGCATCGAAACACCATTCTGGATTGTTTGCGAGATCCGGATATCAGCATACGAAGGCGAGCATTGGATTTGAGTTTCACCCTGATCAACGAGTCCAACATTCGAGTCCTCATCAGAGAATTGCTCGCCTTCCTGGAAGTGGCAGACAACGAGTTCAAGCCTGTCATGACTTCTCAGATCGGCATTGCTGCAGATCGCTTCGCACCAAATAAGCGATGGCATGTCGACACTATGCTGCGTGTGCTTAAACTCGCGGGCAACTACGTGAAAGAGCAAATACTGTCGTCCTTTGTCCGCTTGATTGCAACCACGCCGGAACTGCAGACCTATTGCGCACAGAAGCTATATGCGGCTTTGAGAGAAGACATCAGCCAAGAAGGCCTGAATCTCGCTGGTGCCTGGGTCATTGGCGAGTATGGTGACGCACTCCTTAGAGGCGGTTCTTACGAAGAGGAAGAACTCGTTCGCGAGGTCAAAGAGAATGAAATTGTGGAACTTTTCACGACCATCCTCAACTCCAGCTACTCCGGCACAAGCGTGACCGAGTACATCATTACCGCAGCGATCAAGCTGACTACGCGCCTACAAGACCGGGCTCAGGTCGATCGGCTGAGACGATTATTGCTTAGCCGGCAAGCAGATCTGAACGTCGAAGTGCAGCAGCGCTCTGTTGAGTACGGCAACCTGTTCGGCTATGATGAAGTACGTAGAGGCGTCCTGGAACGGATGCCGCCACCAGAGATTCGGGAAGAACAGAGAGTCCTTGGCGAGGCGACCAAGAAACGTCACAGCAAGTTGCCAGCGAAGAAAAAGCCAAGTCAGATCACAGAGCAGGATATGCTTCTCGACCTAATGGGTGGAGACTCGGGCGTCCCAACGGCTGGCACAGGTGCAGTCATGAATGGCTCACAGGCCAACAATGCTGATTTGCTCGCTGATATACTAGGCGGTGGTGACTCCGTTTCGTCACCAGTGCAGCAAAGCGCATCTCCGCCCAACGGATCAGCGCGACCACAGAGTAACATGGATTCGATCATGGACCTTTTCGGCTCTCAACCATCAGCAGCGCCAGCATCATCACCACAGCGTACACATTCCTCCGCTGCCTCGAACGACATCTTAGGTGGGTTTGGAGGCGCCACAGCACAACCCCAACAGCAAGCACATACAGCGTACGACAAGAACGATCTATTCATTGCCTTCAACGTCCAACGCAGCGCGCAAGCTGTGCAGGTCACCGCTCGATTCCAGAACACCAGCGACTTTGTAGCGTTAAGCTCCTTAAATTTGCAAGCGGCGGTGCCTAAAACACAAAAGTTACAGCTGCAGGCCATCAACTCATCTGAGCTTCAGGGTGGACAAGAAGCCACGCAACAAATGCGAATCACTGGGGTCCAAGGAGTAAGATGTAAGCAATACCGCGCGACATATTCGATGCTAATAACCAGCCAGGCCCCTCCAGCAAAGCTACGCTTACGTTTGAAGATCACATATGCTAAAGATGGTGGTGATCCGATCACGGAACAAGTGGATTGGAGCGAGCCGACGTAGAGAGTGGCGGGGGCTTTGATATTGTGCTGAGCGTTCGATGTGTTACGTGCGAGCATCATGATAGCGATCAGTACAGGACAGATCATATCGCCGAACGGGGTCTGATGCACGTTTGAGTGGCCCGTCTTTGATGCCTCATGCCTTCCGTTCCTGTTCTGTCGGGCAGTGCTCATTTCCTACCACTGTTCTTCCCCGTCCACGATGCAGGGGCTTCCTTCACCACGTTGCCATCCTGCACCAGCACCCCTTCTCCAGTTCTGTCCTCCACCAGCTTGAAGTACTCTAACGGCAGAATCCCATCGGCATTCCCTTCACTCAGAATCACCCCGTTGTCGCTCAGCCAGAACTTGATCCCTGCCTCCATCGCTTTCGAGATGTCAAGGTAGACGAGTATGGTCGATGATTTGCGCATGCCAGAGATGACGGGCGCTGCTGCTTCTTCCGTGGTCTCCTTGTCCACGATTGATATGAAGCCTGCCGGTGGTCCTGAAGCAAAATGAACATGGTTCCGGGTCATGGGTTTCAGACCTCCTGATGCGACAATTTGAGGCCATGCTGAATGTGTTGTGCCGTGTATTGCTGCATCTGGCAAATTTTGCGCGGTGATGGGCTGCAGAAGCCCTTCACTTTCGACTTTGAGACTGTGACCCTGGTTCGCTCTGATCAGATAGTCCTTGGGGTTGTTCGATGTGAAGTCAGTCTGTCCGATCGGCTCTGCGTTGCTGTCTAGCGAGGACGCCAGGACCATTGTGAAGCGTTGTTTGTCGTTGTCCTGCACGATTGCTCGGAGTTCGTCAAAGGTTACTTTGAGAGGTTTGAGGTTCCTGTTGGCGAGCACGTCAGATACACCGATGAAGCCTCCGTGGCCGAGTTCGAGGCCTTCTTTTTCGGCGCCGTGACGCAGGAGCCATGCGATCTTTTTGGAGACTTGGACGTCTCGTGCGAGGGGTCCGCGGCCACCTTTGCCTGGCATTTTGAGAAGGTGCGAGTGTGACAGTCGGAAGTACGTTGCTACTCGGAGTGCAGATGAGCAATGTTGCCGTCCGGGATTATGGTGTGCGGGTGGTTGATCTGTTGCTTTGCAGATGTATCGTGCTTTTGGCTTTGGACGTCAAAATTTTAGGTGAAGTGCGGGCTTTGCTTTAGAAGCTTCACATGCAAAGACAAGGCAGGAGTGGCGAGGTCAGTCACTCAACATACAGTATATCTCGATGTAGAACTGGGGTGCATGATGAGAGGTCATATGTGCTTGTTATGAATTGATCGATGAAAAGCATGTACTTGAAGTCGCTGATCCTGCAATCCCGTCCTGTCTCTGGTGTCGTCAAACGCACTGGGCCAACCATTATCGTAACAGTCATCATCATCATCCATCACTCTCAACCCTGCTGCTACTGAGCTTCACCATCCTTCTTACCACCACCCAACATACCACCAACATAGCCGCCAGCGCTCTTAGCTCCCGACAATACCGAGCTTCCGGCACTCTGAGCACCACCAGCAACAGCCTGTCCGCCAGCCTGCACATTGTTGACGACAGGATCAGTCACAGACGAAGCTGCACCCCCATACGAGCCATCGCTGTCCTTCCCTTTGCGCTCAGCTCGATTGATACCTTCCTTCGAGAAAGTGTCGCCCACTGGCTGCAGGATTCCTCCTTTGCCAAATTGCTGACCGACTGCATTGTTGACGCCGTCCTGCAGAGTATCGACCTGCTCGATGCCGGTGATCTTCGATTTGTTAAGAGTGTCTGCGCGGTGATTTGGTCACTACGTGGATTCAAAACAGAGTCAGCGCTTCATACCTTTCGTGGCATAGCTTGCCTTGTTGTCGTTCGTGAACCACTTGAGGTATACGTCCTCGATCCACGGCATCCAATTCTCCTTTTGATGCTGATACCCTTCACTGATCCATTCGTAGTACGACTTTCCATTCTTCTGATCTGCGGGCAGCGAATCGTATGTCTGTTTCTTCTGGTCCTCGGTCATGGCGTTCCACTTCTCTGTGCCTGCTCCGGCAGTGCTCTGCGCCTTGTCGCCGGCTTGTTTAAGTTGATCTGTCATCGTGTAGAAGATTCTGTATTGTATGAAGTCTCTGCTACGTTGTAAGCTGGAGCAACATCTATTTCATCGGCGTTCATCCTCACCTACCTGGTGCGGGTGAGTAGGGATCCAAACCTAGGGGGACAGACTATGGAAGAGGGTGATCTGAGACGTTGTTATCTTGCACCGCACAAGCCGGTTTATGATGCCACCACCACCCCAGGCGCGACGCGTCTGCTGTCCTGCTCATGCCCGCACATGTGCAACAACCCACCCGGGCCCATGATGCTACGTCACAAGGTGCAAATATGAGAGCATTGCTGTGTGTCATGCACCTGGTTGGCTCCCAGCTCCCCTGCCGCAGATCATGCAGAAACCTGTGGCGCAGCCGTTCTTTCCAGCTCTTCCAAGTTTTGCGACTTGGCCTGACGCCTGCGGGCTGACCTGTGTTACCATATTCAACAAGTGAGTTATTCATGTTATATATAAAACGCCTCCTCATGGCACTCGTAACATGTTACGACTGCAAGCAAATGAAAGCTTGGTGTACCGTGAGGTCGCCCACTCTGTAGTGTACATACCGTTATGCATGAAACCATAACCCGTTTCGCCGTGAAAGCATGTATAAATCGCCTTGGAGGTGTATCATCCGACAGTAAAACAATGTCATCTCTCAATGCGCCGTGAGTACGAGTAACGCCTCGCAGATATGCGTGAATCCACCAATAAGTCCATTGACTCCATCGAAACCTATTCGACAATGACATGGCGTCTCTGGTTCAAGCTTGTTGTTCTACCAGGCGCTTCGGATTTTCGAGAACTGTACTGATCGGTGTTGTAGTGACCGAGTGAAGTAATGCGTCGTCTTGGCTGTGAAGGGGTGTGGTATTCTGAAGGGCCAGCTTCTTCCTCCGGGACGGGTGGTGTGGATTCAACATCGAAGAACCTGCGACGGCGCCCTCCAGAACCAGCTGAAGCTATACGTGAGGATTCGCGATTTCGCTCAAATGACGCTGCATTGGTCTTGCTGGCGAGCGCCTCTCGTAGACTGGGTCTTCTCTGTGTCGCTGGTGACCTGTCTTCATCCGTGACGCGGGATTTGCTGCGCATGGCCCCAACGTCCGTCATAGCGCGAGAAGGTGGTCGGAAATTGTTGGCATCCTCGTCACCGCTGACGTCGTCCTGTCTGTGACGGTTGCTGAACACACTACTTGGCGCTCTACTGATACGACGCGGCTGCTGCAAGTACGCAGGATTCTGCACTGGTTCCTGATCCCCGGAAGAGATGTCTCCCACGCTACCACGTGGGCTGATGTTCTCAGCGTATGCGAGCGAATTACCACCGAGGATGCTGCTTTTCCTGGCTTCTAATCGGCTCATTGGACGGCCGACACTGCTGCTTCGCTGGGCCATGGAGCCAGAAGAGTATCTAGTCAGAGGGGAGTTCTGGCTGGGAGTTTCGATAATTGGGGCTGGGGATGCCAGAATGGATGGCGCCTCATGTTTGCCTTCGCACAATGCCAGACATAGTTCGGTAAGGTTGCGACACATGTTGTCGACCTTCCGTCTGACGTGCCGATCAGACACCGTGAGGCCGTTGATGATCGAGGCAGCAGAGTAGTTGGTACCTTGAGGCCCAGCACTGCTAGTGATGGCAGCCAGCTGCAAAGCGTCAGACGCAGTCGCGTCCAGCGTTCGCATTAGGCTCGCGTTCAGCAATAGTCTGGCCTTCTCTAAAGCAGTGTGTAGTGGTGGATGGATGTCAGAAATCGTTTTGGCAGTCGACGCCGTCTCAGGCGGCGTGGGTGTGGCTTTCTTGCTCTCTGATTGGGGCTTCCGCACGTTTTTGGGCGAAGAATCGATGGTGGTAGGAGCTGTGGTGGCAGTCCGTGGTCTCTCGCTAGAGTCTCCAGACGCTGCAGCGCTCGAGGTAGGAGCTTGGCCATTGGACTCCAGACTCTTGATGCGTGATTTCAAGTCGTCCAGCTCGTCCCACACTGTCTCTGCAGGCTGGGACTCGTTGGAGGTGGAATCGGCCTGCTTCTGGTCTGACTCGTCTACTGGAGCCTCCTCTTCGAAGGACTCCATGGTTCTGCTCGGTGCAACGGTGGTGCCGAACGAGGGGCGGCGGCGGCCGTAGCTGGGTAGCTCTGGAGACTGCAGACGCTCGCGCAGTCGCGATGGCGACGCTGGCGACCGGTCGGGAAGCACGGAGTAGCGACGCGAGCGGCCCGAGTTGGACTGGGCAGATACGGAGGCGTTGTCGGCAAAGGCGAAGGTGGTGCAGTTGGTGGGACTCTTGTACTGGTCCATGTGGCGTTGCAGGTCGGTCGAGGGTCTGGTGGTGTGCAGGCGCGAGGAGGGCCGCGAGTAGAGGTGGCCGCTGGTGCTCGGACGGCGGTCGCTCGCGTTGTTTACCAAGATATCGGCAGGCAGAGACCTGCGCTTGCCTGAGTAGGATGCGCGACTGGAGGACCTTAGACGCTGGCCAAGCTCGTCGTCTGAGACCACGTTGTCGTCCGAGTCGTTCTCTGCGGCCACTTGGAGAAACAAATCTCCGTTCCTGCTCCTGCCAATGCGCGACATGGTCGTTATTTTGCGCCTCTCGCGCGACGGTGCGCGAGTCTCCAGCTTCGACAAGGTACGCACGTGCACCTGGGCAATGCGCGTAGCGGGAATCGACGCAGCCCGCTGTTTCTCCGTGATCGCGTGAGATGTGCTATTGCAGACGGCGGGCTTCAGGTTGGGCGTCGCGGAGGGTATCGCATGAGCATTGTTGGCGGTGCTGCTGCTGTTGCTGTTGCTGTTGCTGTTGCTGTCGCTGTTGCTGTTGCTGTTGCTGTTGCGCTTTGCTCGCGTCGTCGTCGTCGTCGAGGTCGTGGTGCTGCTGCTCAACTGTAGTGGTGCTAATGAGAGCGAGGCTCCTGTTCCTATCTCTGCTGCTACTCCTGCTGCTACTCCTGCTGCTGGTGATGTTGACGGGTGTCGTTCAGAGCCCAATGCAGGAGGCGGATTGCTCTCGTCAACATTACCTGCAGCTGCAGCGTGCAGGGGAACACGCGCTTGCGATCCCGCCGACGCAGGCCGTCCAAACCTGCGGTCTTTCAGATACTTGGCTGGGATCGCAGGAGTCGGCGGCACGTCAGTCTGAGGAGGCGAAGTTCGTCTTCGCACCGATACCGTGTCTGCTCGACGCGACCGCGACGCAGAAGGGAGCTGTTGTTGCTGCTGCTGCTGCTCATGCTGATCTCCACCGGCTGCGGGTGATGATTGGCTGTCTTCATGAAACGTGCGTTTAGGCCACTGCCACTCTCCTAACGTCTCGCTCTCCTCATCTCGGGCGTCGAAGAACAGGTCCGCTTCATCGCTTGACGACATCCTCCCGCATCAACCACACAGCGCCTCAAGTGGGGGACGATGGGACGGAGGTGGCCTCGCGCCGAGTGCTCGTACATTCAATCTATATGCTCCTCCAAACTCGCGGACCCTTACTGCACAGGCTCCGCGCCGGATGTCCTTCATTACTTGTACCTTGCATCCAGCTCAAAGTTAGCTGGGCTGGGCTAGCCTCATGATGACTTGGTCAGGGCCACCAGGTACCGCAGATGGCCAGAGTCATGGAAGTGATAGCGAAAGACCGGGTTTGGCTTGCGGGACCATCACAGACCGCGCCAAACATCGTTTGCTCTTCAGCATCCAACTTGCTACCCTTGTCCTTCAGAGCTGAGCAATAGAAAAGTGCAAATCACATCTACGCAATTATTGCAATCATCAAATCATGGCCGTTCTGGCGGCACTTGGAGCGACAGTGCGAGAGGGACCAGCGCCACCATCAGGCCGGCCGGCCGGCAGACCACAGTTCCTCATCGATTCTGCAACGCTGACCGAAGTCTTCCCTCCTTGCGCGTCTGCTGACAATGACATGACGGCCGCTGCGGTCCGGGACATGCCTCTCATTCACAAACGACAGCGATCATGGCAGACTCCTATCACAACCAGAGCGAGGATGCTGACTTTCACACAATTTCGTAGAGTCGTATACGGGAGCCTCACGTAGGCATGTCCCTTCGCCTCGATACTTCCCCGAGCACCACTTGTCAATCAAATCTCAATCAAATTTCAATCAATGTCGACTATCTTGCACGTCGCCGTTGCGCCTCGGGGAGGGCACATCGGCGGGGCCCCTACCCCTGCCTCCTCGTGAGGGCCCCCCCTCCCACTCGTTGCCGGCTGGAAAGATAGATGCTAGAGGTCTTCGAGGTGCAATGTGCATTGAAGTTCAATCAAATTAGTCGGCATATGCTAGGGCTCGGGGCGGCGAAGTGGTGCTCGGGGAAGTATAGAGGGTCCCTTCGATCTCGCTGCAGCATTCTAGCACTCTCCCCTGGAGTTACTACCAGCTCGGCGTGATCGACTCGAGCCTTGCGGACCTTATACCCGCCTGGCATGAAACCTAGATCCGTCCCGCGCGCGCCATGTGCTTGCATCTTCATGGCGTGTTGTGGATCGAACTATCAGCCTCGTCTCATGAAGATTTTCGTCTTGATCCGTGTAAGATGTGCCGGCGCGTCAAGGCCCCAGCTTCATGGTATGTATCACGTTGGTAGATGCGGCGCCACACCTAAAGTTCAGATCACTAGACCGTCCACCGGTACCCTGCAGTCGACAAACTTGACTCCGTGCACGCAGCGAGTTCAGAGTCGACATCGATGAGCGACATCTCAAGTGGCCAGACCGCAGGGCTGTGACAAACATGCAACAGTCGTGCATTGTCCCCGCTGTAAACCGCTGCGCAAATCTTGGGCCCTCTTCGACATGCCTGCAACCAGGTACACTTCGAGCAGCGCAACGGGACGATGGTACGAAAGTGACCTCGTTTTGACCTCAACAGCTCCCGCTCTAGAGCGCACCCGGTAGGTCGGATCTGTGAGAACAGGTGATTATCGACGGCACCGCAACGCTTTGTTTTCTTGCAAGGTCGACCCGGCGAACTGTCCTTGGAGCGTCAGTCCAGCAGCACTGAGTTAGCTTTTCCAACAGGCTCACGACAACGACGCAGTCTTATTCGCAAGATATTCTAGAGGGCGCCGGCGCCATCATCGTTGCTTGGACAGACCCGTGGTGGGACTTGGACGTGCGTACTACGAGAGCACCGTGGGGCTAGTATGGTAGCTCGAATACATACAATGCAGCGTTCTCGTCAACTTGCGCCGGCCTTCTTCTGGCGATGTATGAGCGGCAATACTGATTCGGCTGATAGGCCAACATGGTTCTTTTGCTATAGGTGTCGTGCATTGGTCCAGCATGTCGTTGCGGTAGCAATCGTAAGCTTGTCGGGGCGATCAAGACAATCGCGGTTGATGGTCCAGGGCAAGCAGATGCAATCATTTCGGCTGCAAAGCGTACACTCGGACAGGATAAAGGTCTTTCGGGAATCCTTTCTGAAGCTCGGTGCTGATGAGACGCAGCTTTGCATCCTCGAACAGCTTCCTGAACTTGTCGTCTGTCCTTGTAACGCTGCTGTCGGTCTCATCGTAGACGTCCTCTCCAAGGATGGTGTTGCTCAGGTTCTCTTTAACGATGATCCAGCCCCCTGGTTTGACGTACGACTGTATGTGTTGCAGGTACTCAACCAATTGCGCGTCTGTCAATTGTCCCACGCACCATTGGTTCCATATCACATCGTACTGGTGCTCTGGATGCCACTGCTCCAATCCCACGTTGTATACCTGTCCAACACAAGGCTCATTCTTGACCTGATCTGTGAAGGAGACCACAGGCTCCACAATGTCGACAGTCTCTGCAACCTTGCTCAGGAAGCTTGTTGTGATCCTGCCAATGCCTGCACCGCAGTCGGCTACTCGTTGCAATTTGCCAGCGCTCAATGGGTAGGTCTTTGACTGTCGTCGTAGCTTGGCTAGGAAGTTTGCCGAGCCTTGCAGATCGACGCGACTGACCTGAGGATAGCCGCCCAGCACTCCATCGACAGTGGCAGGTGTGCTTGACCAATACGCGATCGCGGCCGTGTGGTTGATCAACGAATCTGGCGTTGCGCTGGAGTGTGATGGTCCCTCGTTGCCTGCTTCTTCGTTGGTGCGAGACTTCTTACTTGACACGTCTTCGTCGGCGTCGGCCTTGCGTTTTGGAGAGTTCGGCATGGTGTTTGTCCCACTCAATGCACTTAATTTTTGGAGGACAGATCCAGATCCAAGCACACCTGCAGATCCCACATCCCTCGTTTAGTCTACGGTTCAGCGTTCAGCCGAGCGGGCCACATGTAGTCTATCTCACCTCACACACATCAGATCGCAACTTCCTTTTCCTCAAGTCCATCGCAACGACCTGAGTCCATCGCAAGACCAATCCATTGCGTCTCACGTCTTGCGTCTTGCGTCTTGCTCGCTTCAATGGCCACCGAGCTACGAGGCAGTATGAGTGCAAGCTCAGTAGAGGCCGATGACAGCTCGAAGACAACACCCCCTCACCTGCCGGCAACTACAACCCGTCCATCTCTATGGTCCGGCGTGCTGGTCGTTGAACAAGCGAGAGGCATGCTATGTAGTCTCTTATCTGCCAATTTGGCACGCTGATGTGTTCCTCAAGTCCGTTTACCGTTTCTCAATACATTTCTTAGCACTGCAACTACAAGCTGCCTCAGATATGGCCGGCTTTCACAATTCGGCGCCTCGGACGCTGGAGGAGGTCGGTCCGTTCTCTACTCAACTCAAGGCTGCTATGGCTTACAAACAGAAAGATGATGAACAAGGACCCAACCCTGATCGTGAACGGCAATGCTGACGATGCCAACGGGCCGACGCCTCAGCCTCTTGAGCGATATGGCGAGCCGCTGCACAAGAGCTGGATACCGTTGTACAAGAAGCCCATGAGGACACCTACGAGAAAGCTTCGAATAGCATGCATTGGAGCTGGAATTAGTGCTATGAATTTGGCCTACAAGATCTACCACGAGTGGCAGGAGTCTCTAGGCGACTTTACGGAGCTTGTCTTCTATGAAGCGAACGAAGATCTGGGGGGCACTTGGCTTGTCAACACGTATCCAGGAGTTGCTTGTGATGTGCCTGCCCACATCTATACTTTCCCGTTCGAACCGAATCCTTCGTGAGTGAATGTGGAGGGCACAATGCATCGTCCGTCTAGAACATACGTGCAGCATCTTCCGACACTGCCACCTGGTGTTCGAGTATGGCTAACGCCCTTCTGCTTAGGTGGTCAGCTTTTTACGCAAGTGGGGAAGAGATTCTGGAGTACTTCAAGAACGCTGTGGCGAAGTGGGATCTTGCCAGAGACGTCAAGTGTGGCCATAGAGTTTCCGAGGCTCAGTGGAACGAAGACGAGGGCAAGTGGCATCTTACAATGGACACCAAGAACGGACCTGTTGAAGATGCTTGTGACATCTTCGTGTCTGCGGTAGGCTTCCTTTCGAAATGGCGGTGGCCGAGCATACCTGGGGTGGGCACCTTCAGTGGGACTTTAATGCACTCTGCTGCTTGGGATACTGCTTTCGACTCGACGAACAAGAAGATCGGGTGAGTGCTGAAATGCGGGAGGCATTGTCTGATCGGCATGTGCTTGCGCTTGACCTCTTCCCACGCGCTTTCTCCTGGGACATTGACAAATTGATCTCGAGTATGGCTAACATTTCGCCTGCAGAGTGATTGGCAACGGAAGCTCTGCAATTCAAATCATACCGCAAATCGTCGAAAAAGCAACACACCTAACAAACTTTATTCGAAATCCGACATATATTACCGCCGGCCTGGGGTCTGGTATAATAGGCGGCCAAACACAGTACGTTCACAGCGAGGAAGAAAAGCGCAAGTTTCGCGAAGATCCCTCGGCCCTGAAAGAATACCGCAAGAAGATTCAAGCAGGCTCCAATCGTTCCTTCGACATGTTCGTCAAACACTCCGAAGCACAAGAAGCAGGCCGAAAGATAACTACCAACCAAATGAAAGAGAAGCTAGGCAACGACGAGGACCTTGCCGCTAAGCTCACACCAGACTACGAAGTCGGGTGCCGTCGTGCGACTCCAGGCCCCGGATACCTCGAGGCCTTCCAAAGAGACAACGTCTCACTCGTGACAGACCCAATAGACCACATCGAAGTCACAGGAATCCGCACTACGGACGGTACTCTCCATGAAGTCGATGCGATTGTCTGCGCCACTGGCTTCGACGTCTCTCAGCGTCCTCCTTTCCCCTTGATCGGCCGAGATGGCGTTACACTCTCCCAATACTGGGAGAAAGAACCCATGTCATACTTATCACTCTGCGCCCACTCTTTTCCAAACTTCTTCACGTTTAGCGGCCCCAACGCGCCAGTAGGCCACGGTTCTTTGATGGCCGGTCTCAGCTGGAGTGCTGATTACATCTGCCAATGGATCAAGAAGATTGCAGATGAAGATATCAAATCCGTAGATGTAAAGCAGGAGGTACTGGAGGAGTTCAACACGTACAGTGATGAGATTATGCAGACCCTAGCCTGGAGTGGTGGATGCCATAGTGTACGTTGCTCTTACTTTTCCCACTTTCCTGATATGCTCGCTGACATTCGTCCGCAGTGGTACAAGAATCACCGCAAGGATGGGAAGGTGACTGCAGTATGGGCAGGCAGTGTGATCTCCTACCATGACATGATCGAACACATACGACCGGAAGATTTCGAGATAAAGTAGAGGACAAAGAACAGGTTCAGGTTCATGGGTAACGGCAGAACGAAGCGGGAATATGATCCAGAAGCAGATCTGGCATGGTACCTCACAAAGTAGTAGCATAGAGACGTGGAGCTCTCTGTACACTTCGAGACTTGGCTTTTATTCTATTGCTGTACATAGGTCTGGGGTACTACGATGAATATGCTACAAGCTCGGCTACCTAGTGGCCGAGTTCGAAGGCGAGGGACGCCTACCCATTTAGTCGACAAGAAGACTTTGTAGCCGGGCTTCTGTTGACATCACCTGTAAAGTGGTTAGTGAATCTCCTCAAACGGAAGAGGGAAACTGATAGCACTTACATCGACAGCTTGCCTGACCTCCAGTACCCTTCGGCACTCGCTGACCCAGTCACGCGATAGAACGCCAGCCCAGCCCTTGAAACTGTTCATCTCACGCGCAGCAGCGTCTAAATCACCCTCCTCGAGCAAAACCTCGGTCCGGGCAAGTGTGGCCTCGACATCTTCACCCTCTGGTAGCCCACGGTCACTCTTCTTTTGGAACATGAACCTTGAGAGAACAGCGCTGGCAGCGTGGCTTGCAACGCCAGCGTCTTCCGGTAGCAGAGAAGCCTTTCGCACTTCGGTCGCGACTCTCCTGAATCGGTCGATAAGAGCAGCGCCAGACGGAACTCCGCGCTGGTAGGCAGCTGGATTTATTGAAGCAATAGCAGCGCTGACAACATCGTTGTTCTTGCTCACCTCCTTGAGGGCAACCAGCTCGTTGATAAAGGGTGTAGGGTGGTCGGATACCTGAAGTTTAGCCCTCACAGCTTCGAGCGCGACCTGTAGGTGCTGTGTTTGGAGTGTCGCATCAATGACCTCGTTCCATTGCGAAGACAGCTTCTCGAGCTCTTGCACATTCGATGACAGCTCATCGATCTTGGAGAGACGTCCATTGCGCTCCTCCTCTACTTTCGATCGCACGTCATCCATGAACTTCTTTTGTAGCGCAATCTCTTGTTCCAACAAGGCGTTCTTGTTCTTCTGCTCCAGGACCTTCTTGGTGGCATCCACTTCAGCAGAGAGCCTCTGTTGATAGCTCGTGCTGAGCTTCTCACGCTCCTGTTCATACTCCTCACGCCACCTCGTCTCCTGTTCACGCATCTCACCCTCAAGACGCCGGACCAGTTCCTTGGCAGCGTTGTCGAAGTCGGTATGAGCGGATTGGATCTTGCTGTCAGCGTCCTTTGCAATCTGTTCCCTCATGGTCTTGATCTCGGAAATGACCTTGTCCAAGTCCTGCTTGGCCGATGAGATCGTGCTGGCGTACTTGGGAGCTTCGGGAGATGCATTGACAGCAGTTATGATGTTGTTGACGAGCTTGACAACTTCCTGCACTGCATGTTCTTGCCCTTCAGACACGGCCAAGTTGTCCACAAGCGAGGCGGCTGGTAGTGTGGAGGTTGGGTGAGGTGCAGCAGGTGTAGACGGAGCAGCTGTCTTATCGTTCTGCTTTGCTGCAGGTTTGTCCCCCTTCTTCGCTGGCTGGGCAGGCTTCTGCTCCTTCTTTTGTTCTGCCGGGTTGGCCTTGTTATCATCGAGGGCGCTCGTGTGTCTGCCGCGTTGAGCAAGATCTGAGCCAACATTGTCGGTTTCCGACTCGGCGACTCTTGGGTTCACGCCGCTCTGGCGACCTATGGTGATCTTGTTCTCACCGCGCGTCTGCGGCCAGTTCCTGCCCGCAAATTCTCGCTGCGGGAAGCGCTTGCGGAACTCACGATCCTCAAAGTATGCCACTGCATCCTCGCCGAACGGCACGTACTCGGTGAAGAAGTCGTGGAAGTTGTCGTTGACGAGCGAGTAGTATACACCGCCGCCATATCCCAACGCAGAGAGGATCAAGAGGGTGGTGAGGAAGCGTCGGAAGCGGCCCTTCTTCTTGGGAGGTGGAGGAGGCGCGGACGAGGGACCAGTCTTTGCAGTGCCGGTGCCGATGGGTGGGAGATTGCCGGTGTTGGTGGAGGGCGCGGGAGGAGCCGACTTGACCTGGGCGGGCGAGGGCGGCTCCAAGGGAGTGCCAATGGGTGGTATGTCGGTTGCGGCTGGCTTCTCTGTCGCTGGCGGCAGGACGGGTGCTTGAGGGACACCAGCGACGGTGCCGCTCTGGGAGCCAGGCAGGACAGTCTTATCGGGCGATCGTGCATCGACGAATGCTCTCTGCAGCGGTGGGTCAGCGGAGTGCGTCTGTCGCGTGGTGTGTGGTGTCCTCCCAGGTGTAGCAAACATACACTCAGCGGTTGTCGATAGGGCTGTGGTTGCCATTGCCATTGGCGCCGGATGGGCTGTCGGGCGCCTTGCTCGAGGCATGCATTGCTCCGAGCAACGGCTAATCGCAGCATCTTGCGCTGCTGTGCTGTGTGCTGTCCAGGCAAAAGAGAACAGGCGAATGTCGCCAGCCAGCAACCGTCTCAAAAGCTCGAACAAGGGAAGCAGCTCCCGTCGCTGGTCACTGGTCAGGCACTTGTCGGAAGTCATCGGCCCGCTCAGAGACTGGAACCATCCACCTACCTCCTAGACTATTCCACCCACCAACCACACGATCTGGTATCTATCCAAGTCCATTCGTGGGAATTCATCAACCGGCACGTGACCGGGTACTCTGGTCGTCTACGCATAGTAGGAAGACAGCCTCAGGTAGGTCCGAGGCAAGCAAGTCTTTGCTCCTTTTCTGCTCCTGGCCACGGCTCCACGTTCCACTCGCAACACAGCAATTCAGATAATGGACGACTCATTCGACAGCTGATCCTTAAACAGCTCTTGGCCATCATTACAGCGTGTTGTGGTGATGCCCGCGAACGACGCTGCCTCCCAAAATGTGCTACGCGCTGCAAGACTCAAGTCCGGACCGATCAGTATAGGCATCGTGGGCGCTGGATTTGCTGGTCTTCGCGCGGCAGACGTTCTGCTTCAGCATGGTTTCCACGTCACAATGTTTGAGGCTCGAGACAGGCTTGGTGGCAGAGTGGCCCAGAGCGATCGTCTTGGCCACCCAACGGACCTGTGAGCCGCTCCTCAGCCTCTACATGTACTCATCGCGGTGACATCATTGACCGTTCCCATCAGAGGACCTAACTGGATCCATGGGACGAGCGATAATCCGATCATGAAGCTTGCCTCTCAGACGAATACGAAATTACACGCATCTGACGAGGACGAAGTAGCCTTCAGCTCGGACAAAATCGCTTTAGACCCAGCAGAGACAGCGCAATATAGCCAGATCTTGTGGGATGAAGGTCTGATCGCAGAAGCCTTTGCCTACTCTAAAAGTCACGGCGACCTGATCGACAAGGAGAAGAGCCTGTATGACTTCTTCGCGGAGAGAACTGAGAAGTTATTCTCCAACGAGTACCCAGCAATAGCCAAGCGGAAAAGGTTTACCTTTCTGCAGTTCGTGAACACGTAGGTGCCTCCGAAATCACTCGGGACCGCTCGGTATGTCTGTTTGTGGCACAGAAAGGGCGCTGATGGTGGTCTTACAGCTGGGGTTGCTACATCGGAAGCCCCGTCACGAGGCAGTCACTGCGATACTTTTGGCTTGAAGAATGCATCGAAGGCGAGAACCCCTTTGTGGCGGAGACCTACAGCAAAATATGCGATGCTGTGGCAGCGCCGGTGTTGGAGCATGCAGACATATGCTTAAACACTGAAGTGGTCAACATCAGCTCAGGACAGCAGCAAGATCAAAATTACAGCAACTTGAAGCAGGCTGTGGTGGTCACCACTGCGGACGGCAACAGGTCAAGTTTCGATGAGGTCGTCGTTACTGTGCCGCTGGGTTTCCTCAAGCACAGAAAAGATATCTTCGAACCAGAGATCCCGGTACGCGAACTGCAATTGATTGCCTTGTTATCAAGACCTCGAAGACTGACAATGTTCTATATGTAGGCGGCACTCGATCTGGCTTTCGACAGCATCAGTTACGGAACACTGGACAAAGTCTACATAACCTTTCCAGCGGCATTTTGGTCGACCTCGAACACATCGCACGCACACGACCCACCTGAAGACAGCGTCACTGATGCGGAAGGTCCGCCGGTGACAGCCTCAGACGACGAAGTAGGTGCAGAGGCTGACGGTTGGTTCCACTGGCTTCAGCCAGAGTACGCATTATCGACAAATCCAGAACGTTGGAGCCAAGAAGCAATGAATCTGGCTGTCTTACGAGCAGACTGTGCTCACCCAACCCTGCTATTCTACATCCAGGGACCACAATCCAAACACATCGCAAACATGATCGACTTGGCCGAGCACGAGCAGGACAAGGACGCCAAATTGAGAGCTTACTTCGAGCCATATTACTCACTGCTTCCCAATTACAACGACGCGAATCCCGCGTGTACACCCAGCGCTATCCTCGCCACGGCGTGGGCAAACGATCGCTTTGCTGGATACGGCAGCTACTCGAACTTCCAGGTCGGCTTGGAGGACGCCGACCACCATATCGAAGTCATGAGGCATGGCATGCCGGATCGACACATCTGGTTGGCAGGCGAGCACACGGCCCCTTTCGTGGCATTGGGTACCACAACGGGAGCATACTGGAGCGGAGAAGCTGTCGCCAAGCGCATTGCATCGGCATATGGCATGGAGAAGAACGATTCACGATCGTAGCAGTACCATGAACACCACTCAAGGTTCCTGTAAATCTATAGACCTCTTTTCTCATCGTGTTCGCCGTTGAGCATACCGAAGCTATCTTGCCTCCGGCCTTTGCGGCCATAAATCTCTTTTGCCCACTCGCTGATCTGGAAACACCAGCCGCCCGCAACAAGTAGTCCAGATACAACGTTGACCAGCCGTATGAGCAGAGCTGGTATCGAGCTCCATTCCTCGGCGATGGTAAGACCTATTGGCTCGATGTCGAACTTGATGAAAACACCGGGCACGGCATTCTCTGGCACTTTATGAGACTGTTCCGTCACAGCATACTGGTTCGTAAAGACGGTGTTCTTGTTATAACGGTGTGGGTATTGGCTTAGTCCATCTTCGCCCGATGAAGGTGACTCGTGGTGCTTGTCGATCTTGCGGAGTGTCTTCGCATCGGTCGTGTAGATGGTTGGGACCACTGAGAGGTAGTACTGGAATTTGTAAAAGTGATCGGATGTGGTTGCTACCGTGTTGTCGAGAGGGTTGGTCAAGGACGGGTAGAAGGGGCCAAACGAAAGCTCGTTGACCGTATGGCTGAAGTTGAATGCTGCAGGACTTGTTAGCAGTGCTCGTATTCGTCACTCTGTCCTGTCAAGACTTACTACTGTGGTCAAGATGAGCGCCAAACTCCATGTATCCATGCCCTCTGGCAGTGATATGGAAGTCTCCCTGCACCTTGTTCCCATGCATACTGCCGTATATCCTGCAACTGTCCGCCTGCGCTCCCCATGGCAGACCCGGCGTTTTCTTGAACTTCTTCTTCCTCCTTGCTGCGCCAACATAGTTGTGTACGTCCTCCTCGTCATACTCTGCTCCCTTGCCATCATACCCACTCCGAATCCGCTCATCCTTATCCGCGGCAAGAGCATGCGACCTTCCACCCCATTGTCTCCAAGTCGTAGCGTCTTTCTTCAGCGCCGACCCAGCAAGGATGCGATCTCCCGACGAGTCCTGCACATTCACATGCAAGTCACTGCACTGCATCGCAACTACAACATCGAGGTTGATCTGCAGATCATGGCCGACTCCCTGCTCCACCGCAAACGTGTGTGTAGTCTCTCCCACCCACCATCTCGACAGCTCGCTCCATCCCAGGAATAACGATGCGACGATCAGCACCACGGTCCAGACGCCGCCTGATTCTGTGCGTTGTGTATAAGAAGGTTTCGTCTTGGGAAAGGCGTCGAAGGATTTTACGACGCTGGAAGCCTTGCTCTCCCCGAAATTGGAGTCGTCGAGTCCTCTGTCTGAAAAGCCATTCATTGCACCGTGATGGCCACCCGGGCGACGTATGAACAGTGCTATCGGGGGAGCATTGGGTGTGCAAGTGTTGAAGACAAGTTGCACTTCGATCACTGAAGGCCGCGCCAGGGGGAACCCTTGAACGCGGCACGGCCCCTCGGCAGGGTGTATATATAGCTCGTGCGCACGTGAAGCAGAGATCTGAGGATAGAAGAGCAAGACATGAAGATGGTGGAATGATATACTTCATGATTACTGTACCCGATCCATGGTATTCTATGCTCATGCTTGCTCCGTCGCCATGCAATTTTGCTCCCCATATCGACAAGGTGGAATATTCGTTATCTCGTCCATCATGTACATGTACATGCCAGTGGCGGTGTGTCATCAACATGTCGTCTATCTTCCGTCGTGCTCTACAGCACAAGAGCCGCCACACCGATAGCTGCTCCGACCATCACAGCAAATTCGGCAGCATACCAACTCGAAGGGATGGCAGCACCAGATTGAAGACCTGGTCGGTCTGATGGAGACGGATTCGCGCCGCCAGTAGCTCCTGGTGCAGAGTCGCCAGTGGCTTGGCCAACCTCAGCAAAAGAGGTGATGGTCGAACGCATACCGTTTGGTAGTGTCGTGGTCTGGAGACGTAGTCGGCTCACAGTTCCACCGCCAGGTTGATAGGTCACGGTGACAACACGACCTCCAGAGTCACTGGTGGTGTATACACCTCCTGGCGTCGGACTGGACAGCACGACTTCGCTACCATCACCGTCGTTCGTAGTGACAGCTGATGGAACAGAGCTGATGACTCTACCGCCGGACGCGACCGACACTGCTTGAAGAGGCGAGGCAGTGGTGATGGTGCTGCCCTGTTCGTTGACACTAGTGACGACGGCGGCGGGTGCCATGGAAGAGGTAGTCACTGTCTGTCCCTGCTCGTTCGTAGTAGTCACGGTCACAGCCACACTAGTTGGGGCTTCGTTTTGGAACGCCTCTGTTGTTTGGACCACAGTGCCGCCATTGTTGTTCGTGGTAGTCACTTCAACGGGTATCAAAACACCCGTTTGCGTGTTCTCAGCAGATGAGGGTGCTGCTGTAACAGTCGGTTCCGTGATGGATTCATCCGCTGAGACTGTAGAAGAGGCCACGACGGACGTGACAACGGGTATTGTCGTAGCTGGAACAGAAGATGGTGAGCTTTGCGCTTGTAAGGTAGAGCTTGCATCTTCATCATTGGAAGAAGTAGTCGAGGTCGGTCGGTCGCTACTCGTGAGCGTGGGACTGGCTGGTACAGTCACCGGGGTGGAGACAATAATCGTAATCTCTTCGGCTGTCACAGTCGACGCTGACTGGACTACTGTGGAAGGAGAGGTATTACCTGAAGTACTTGTCGGCGCTGCAGCGGAAGACGAGCTTTCGACCGGCGAGGCGTCGACAGAAGACGAAGAGGGAGACTGACCTGAGGTACGCTGCTCGGTCGTTGTCACCACCGTAGTCTGAGTCGTGAACGAGACAGCTGTGGTCGAGGCATCGGTGACAATGACGGGGCTCGTCGTAGTGGCCGTGGAATTGTCATTCTGCCGCCTGCGGAGATGGTCCTTCACGATGGCATCCTGCTTCGCAAGATCGACCAGTTTGGAGGCCAACTCCGGATCATCGCTGCGAACAGCATCGATAGCATCACGTCCGTGTTCGAAAACGCCTTCGCGATATTTAGGCTTCAGATGACCTGCTAGTGCCGCTTTCAGAGACTCTCCGGGTAGTTGTTGAATGATCTCTTCCCACTTGGCGACAGCATCGGCTTCGAAATCGGCCTCATCAGCTTGGTTCCGAGCAATGCCCAGAGTGATGAGAGGCAAGCCGACAAGTAGTATTGATCGTATTGACAGCATTGTCCTTGGATGCCCGCGCTCAACGAATGTAATGTTGCAGAGACCTGCTCGCACGCTGAACGAGTGAAGCGTACTGCAGACAGGGAATGTCAGAGACATACCAAAAAATACTCAAGGCGCTGAGGCAGTAATGACACTCACCAGTAGGATGTCAGCACGGCGCAGGACACGGAAGGTGGCTTGCTAAATATGTGCCGCGGCGAAGAGGTGCTCTCGAGCTTTAAACTTCCTGCGTCGTAATCCTCTTCCTTGAATCTCTTTGGCAGTCCTGTGCTCCTCTATGAACGCGCTTGTTCAGCACAATGAGAAAATGAAGCTATATTTTGAAGACGACAGTGCACAAACAAGGACAGAATGCCTCAAGCACGAGCATCCTCGGACGCTAAGAATTGATGTCGCAGCGCCAAGTGGCACCTCGTCGACGTCGAAGGCGGATCCAATGACGTGAGTGGAGAGGTGACTTCTGGGACATCCTGGCTGCGATACGAGCAAATGCAGGTGGTGTCGTCGCGACGGCAGATCAGCAGCACTTGTACAGAAGGACGGCGCGGCTAGGCCCAAACAGAGCTCGTTTCAGGTGTCGAGTCTCTTCGACGTTGCGTTGCCGACTGTACGCCAGTGGCTTGATATACATGCGGTCTCAAGAAGCTGCACATAGTACTTGCCCTCTCGCTTGCCAAACAACAAGGCTGTATGCAAATGCGGTCTCGTTGCGCAACAAGACCCAAGGTCCCAAGCGGTCGGTCGTCGGAGTTCAGAATAGCAGCTTCAAACCGCGAGGACACCCGCGGACGCCACCCACCGAGAGCTCCTTCTCGGGGCCAGCTCGAGCTATCTAGAGTATCGTGGCATCGAAAGTCGTCCCGTGCACAGCACACACACATCGTACACTCATCCTGCGCAAGGACGGATCTCTGCCGTCTGATGCGGTCCTCGCAACAGACCCGCAGCTTGCTCAGCCAAGATGGCACAAGGAAGCGGTTTGGGTCTTTTCATGTGAAGTTACGCCACGCCTGGACCTGGAGTGTTGGTAGCAGGAACACGAGTGGGACGTTTTGCCACACTGTATGCAAAGCATGCTATTCCAGGTTCAGTCCTGGAAACACTCCAATCAATCGATTGGGTTTTAGCTCCCTTGTTGAACACGGCTACCAGCAAAAGCCGTACTCATCCATGTCGCCTTCGCTGCAGCACGGTCTATAGTCGCGTGCCACCATTCGCTCAAGCCGTAAAGACAATTCATTATACACATATATGTGGTAAGTAGTGACCATGATCACGCCTCGCTGCAATCTACAGGTCCGCGTTCTCACGTCTGAAACCTAGTGCTTGTTGCTATACAGAGTGTTTATGGTTCGCCTGCGCAGCGCGAGGAAGCATTACGAGTGAAGCCGATCTGCATTGCACGCATTTGTCACTCCCCTCTCAGGTGCCTGCACATCTGGCATCCGTGCTAATAGTCGCAGGAAGTCCTGAACCCTCTACGTACCTCTCGCCATTCGTGCTAAGTCGGCCTGCCTGCTGACCAGGTATCACTCCTTCTTGACCCATCGACATCGGTACTGAGGGTGGTGGAGCGCTCTCCATGGCGGATCTTTGTTGCTCAAATGACTTCTCACGAACAGGCATCACTTCAGCTGACTGCAGGTCTTGTTTGCTCCTGGACCTTTCATGTCCACGCTCCGGAGTGCTCGATCGTTTCTCAAAATCCCTCTCTTTGCGATCGAGTTTATTTCTGAGCCAGGACATTGGGCCTTTTCTTTCTCTCTCCGAGTCGGAGAAGACAGTGTCCGAAGTATAAGATGGTTGAATTTGTTGCGCAGGAGTGCCAGGTGCTGGATCGGTGGTGATAGTGCCCATTGGTCTTGGCTCTTGTAAACTTTTCCTAGGCAGGGAACCACCGCTTCCAATCGTAGACCTTGACGTGGCCTGGTCCCGCGCAGTCATGGTACCCAATGGGTTGCCTGGCGTCGATGGTTCTTCAATCTTATTTTGTGACCTAGAAAACCTCCATCGGTGCCTCTTTTTCTTCTCTGGCTGCTCTTCGCTTGGAGCAGGCATATCGTCCCCCACCATATCAGCATCAGACATGTCGGTATGAGACATGTCAGTATGCGAGTGGAACGAATTCGATGGTGATATGGTCGGGCGGAGAGTAGCATCTGTGGGGTTTCGCTGAGGCGTTGTCTGTAAGCCTGTTGGTGTGTTTTGGGCCGTCGCGTAAGCTGAATGCTCGCCGGAGTCCAACGATGCATCCTCGGACGGTACAGTAGCCAGGGTTGTCGGTGCAAACTTTGGCGATATTGGTGACCTTTGTGTGTCTTGCGGCTCATCATGCAGGGAATGGGCAGACGATTGCGCACTAGACAAGGTGGAGCCTGGGATTCTCTTCTTCTGCAGTTTGTTAGGCTTCCGTCCCTCACCTTCGCTTGTCGGCGACTGCTTGAGGATGTCAAGAAACCCCTTGCGTGTAGAAGCTGCAGAAGGTGTGTTGGAAGCAGACCTGTCCGTTGGTCTCTCTGCGTGTCCTGCTGGTGCGAGAAGCGGTGTCGTGTCCTTTTTGGGGGTCTGAAAGTCTCGCGTGACCGTGGAAGAAGTATCGCTGAGAGGCGCGCCCGCGAGTGGTGTAGTAGCCTCACTTGATGAAGCGGACGTGAGTTCGGGTGGTGCCGGGAATGCAGGCGCAGTTGTGGCCACTGGAGTGTTTTGTATTGAGCCTGACCTTTCTGTGGCAGAAGGCCTGTAAACCACGGTTTCGACGGTTGCTGCGGCGTTCACAACCGCTGTGCCAGTTGAGCTGGTAGGCGGGTTCGGCGTGGTTGGATCTGAATGTTTGTCACGCGAGAAACGGGGCGAGTGAGGCGCACTACCTCCTCTTCTCGAGGGCACAGTGTTGCTCCTGTGTACACCACCAGGCGGTGTAGCAGGGGCCGGTGTGCCCGAAGGCGGCTGTCCATTCTCAGATCGCTTGCTGTGCTTACTAGACACAGACACATTGCGGCGAAGACTACCCCATTTCCGCACGCTCTCTGCTGCCACACTAGAGTTCGAGCCCGAGCGGCCAATGACTGTCTTCGACCGACTTGGCGTGGTTGGAGTAGTTGGAGGCTTTGCTGGCGTGCCGCTTTGAACATCACGGACAGTTTCGATTGGAGCCTCGGTACCTTGCATGCCAATAAGGAAGCTGTCTTGGTTCTCGATCAGGAATATCAGCACATCCTGGCTCAGGCGGTATTCCTCAGGGGCCATGTCGTGTCGCGGATGGTTCAAGATGCCAGGTTGAAAGATGGCAGCAAGGTTGGGCGTTGTCATCTTGTTCAAGTCCGATTTGCTTGCGAAGACTGCGAGTAGGTCCAAAATGTACAACAGCAGCTGGCGATTGAGCGGCGGGAGTTCGGTGATCAAGGCCTGGTACGCTCTGATGGCTGCTTCTGGATCGAAGTCGCCCTGGCTTGGACTTTGAGCGTCAATGTGGCCTACCGCTTGGGCTTGATGGTTCCTGAGAGGGTCTCGAAAGCGCTGGTAGAAGTCCAGAGGGATGATTGGCTCCGGCAGTTGGTTGAAATATCTCCGAAGAATGTTGGCAGCATCGTGTACGGTATAGCCTGTCCAGTCTAGGCCCTTGCCATATCTGTCGGGACTGTCAAACGCTATCTTGAGCTCCTTGATGCGCTTCTCACTTCCGGCCAGCCGGAATATGCCCTCAACATCAGTCGCTATGGAGAGACGTCAGTCGGTGCTCGGTACGCCATGGTCCACATGAGCTCACCTTTCTCCTTCAGAAACACACCACACTTGGCCACTACAATAGGAACATAGCCGTAGATGTAGCTTTGTCCCTCATCGTTGAACAAGCTGATGGCCACGTTGGCGTAGCGGATGCTGGCTTGTAGCGGAACACCGAAGATACCCTGCGGGGACGCTGCGTAGTCTGTGTTAGACTTGATCTAGCCGGCGCGAAGCTAACATCCATGAACAGCACAGGGCCCCAAACTGCGGATACAAACACCTTCAGGGCAAGAGCAGCTCACCCCAGCGTCAACTGATAAATGAACGCTGGTGTCTGGGTTGAGGTGCGAGCAGTCCTCCTCATTGTGGGTGCAAGGGTGATGCGTACCTTGGTCATGCGTCTTCTTCTCGCCATCCCTAAACGACTTCCACCACGATCTGAGGTCCTTCTTTTCTTTGACAGCTTCGCTGGGGTGAGGCTGCGGCGCGGATTTAGGACCGCTTGCGCCAGCTGGCGCAGTTGACGGGCCACTGCTCGTCATGCCTGACGATGTTGCGGTCGCGTTTGCGACGCTCGGCTAAAACATGCGCCCGATCGAAGGTGAGTGAAGCGGCGTGGCGTGGCGTGGCGATGCAGAAGCTGGAGGCTGTGAGGCGAGACGACGTGAAAACAAGGCTCACGATCGCGTAGCCCTCTGTGCAGTCACGCGGTGCGGTGCGGTGCGGCTCTACGCGACAGTCTGCTGGTGGTGCTGCTGCTGGTGTTGCTGCTGGTGCTGGCCCAGGGAGGTGTGCGAGACAGCGAGGAGGTGCCAGCGATGCAGTGTGCGCGGCCGTGGTCGTCGTGGTGATGTCGTTATCCAAGATGGGGGTGCTGGGCGTTGGTCGAAGATGGCTTGTGACCTGCCAGAGCGCAGCCCGTGCTGGAGAGATCGAGGTGTCTCGCCAGGCTAGACACGAGACGAGGCCTGGAGTGCACTGGATTGCTGGGGCGGAGGGAGGGTGCTAATGAGACGGGCTATTTTTGGCTTGACAGAAACCTCGCCGGCGGCCGCAACAACAACAACGACACCACCACCACCACCTGCTGCCTCACCTTCGAGCCATGATCTGCTGCTGCAGGAGTGCGTCGCATACACAGTCATGCATGATACCTGGTGGCAGAGCCAATCGTCTGGCGGTGCTGTGCCCTTGATCAACATCCCAACTCCCGCGGCCAATCCCGCTACTTGTTTCGTACCGTAGCTCGACCTTCTACAGAGCTTGTAACACCTTAGACACATGTACATGTAGAGTGCTATCGCGTCCGCACGACATCATACCGCATCTCTGAAACGCACCTAAACGCATCGTCTACCTCACAGCCACCCTATAGCACGCACACACCTAGCCCAAGATGAGCGGAATGGACATGTAAGTCAGCACTCATCGTCATCCTCCGCGCGGATCATGGCGAGAATCGCAGCTGATGTTTGATTAGGCTCAACGCTGCTGAGCAGCGCGAGCTGCAGGGACGAATGGAGAGGAAGCAGATGAAAGACTTCATGAACGTATGCATCACCGAGCTGAACCTCCGCGCATGACTTGAAACTGATGGCGTGAAGATGTATTCGAATCTTGTCCAACGATGCTTCAACGACTGTGTCAGCGACTTCACGTCAAAGAGCCTTCTGGGTAAGGAGGAGGCGTGTGTCATGCGATGCGTCGACAAATTCCTGAAGAGCTCCGAGCGGTTAGGAGAGAGATTCCAAGAGCAGAATGCACAGATGGCACAACAAGGCGGCATGGGCATGGGAAGATAGGTCAGCGCGGACAAGCAAGACACCGCATGTACAAAAATGACACGATATTGGTCGGAACAAGTTTTGCATTGGCATGGCGTTGGGTGCTCATGCAGCTGGCTTGAATCTGCAGACTTCTCTGCTCTCTACATGCGCTAAGCAGAGCGTGATCGAGGAGACCATCAGTCTTTAGGTAGCAAGCCTCGAAGGCTGAGGTCGTAGACAACATCTTCGACTTCTTTGACCCTGTACTTGATCCCGTCGCTTCGCTTGCGAAGACTGTCGTTCTTCAAGTTCAGGATCTGGAACCCAGCGTGGACATCCTTGATGAATTGGCTGATTTGCAGTGGCCGACGATAATCGCCAAGGGTGACCGAGTTGCGTGCAAGACGGGCGAGCTCATCGAGGAGCGTGATGAGTGACAGCAGGTACTCCTCGATAGTGAGGTGGAAGGCGTCACGATCCTTGAGGTTGACGGGGACTGTAACATTGTCAGCATGCCGCAGCCTTGTTGCAAGCTACAAAGTACTGGCCGTTCAGAACCTGGCCAACTTCCTCGATAGTGAGAAGCTTGCCGGTCTCGTTCTTGCCAAAGCCTCCTAGCCAGCCGCAGAGGAGAATGGTGAAGCAAACGCTCTCCATCTGCCGTGACCAAGCATAGTTGAACCGGTAGTACGGATGTTGAGATGCTATCGCGGACAGCTGTTGGATGGTCTGCACTTCGCTGACGATGTTGTTCTGTGCGGCCGTGACTACACTCAGTACTGCAGAGGTGTTAGACGACTTGTTTGTTGCGGGTACTGAGCAAGATCGTACTGTCGTTTGTAGTAGTCGAATGTGCTCGGGACAAAATCGACTGAGTAGCACGATCTATAACGTGTCGGCGCTTGACCTGCTTCGAAGTGCCAGTCGCGGTCGTACCTTGCTTTTCGAGGTTCTGGACAATGTCGCGCAGTGCCTGCTCCATCAATCAAACGCTGTCCATGTCACATATTTGGCTCACGTCCATACATCTTTGACGGCAGAATCTTCATCGATCTTTTGCTGCAAATCCTCGAATATGCCTGGCTGTATGACGCTAGCGCCTCCACCTGTCGCCATGTTGTTGTGTGCCAGGTCTGAAAGTTGTGGTGTTGCAGTCGGGGAAAAACAGACGGGATGCCGTTGAATTCGCGGCGTCACGAAAGCAGAATTGAAGCACGAACTGTGCTTTGCAGATACGGTCACGCTCTTCTCCGAAACCCCGACGTCTACACGATGGGGAAGTCGATGAAAAGAATAGCGTCAGCCAGCGGCAGTGGAAGGCCGGCGACACAGTATCAGCCGGCTTGTAGCAAGCTTCAAGCGCGACAATACAAGGTTGCAAGAATATGGATAAGGACAAGCCTTATGGTGCAAGAGGTTTTACCCATCTTAAGAACAGATACTACGCATGATCAAAGCCAGGTTGGCAAAGCGTGCTGAAAAGGAAAGAAGATGAGGAGAGGGAAGCTGAAGGCGGATTCTTATAGACAGAGCCAAGCAGGCAGCAGAGAGACCTCGTTTGAGTCACGAATATGGTTCATCAACTGATTAATCCGTTGAATCATCTCACACCAACCAGAAGGACACTGTGAACGCCTGCAAATCGTCCGATCCCCCTGCGGCCGAGCTCCAATATCCTTCAGATCGAACAGCTTCCCGCCACTTTCTACCCAACGACGTCCGATGTACCGTACTCACTATTGCTGATAGGGTCGGATGATGGCCGGGTCTGCGCGCACGATAGGCCTGCAGCTGAGCTTGCTACATGGCCATTACCAGAGCTAGCTCGGGCCCACAAGCCAGGTCAACGTCGCAGCATGTCAACTATTGCCCCTGCTTGTAAAGATCAGTAGCGTAGAGCTCCTGTGCACAAGCTTTGGGGAAGTTGTCACCATAAGACGTGAGTAAGAGCCCCTGAATGCGTTCCTCTGCAACGTGTTTCCGCTGTGAGCTTGAATCCTGGGCTACCGTAAGAATATGTAGGAAATCTGCTGCCCAGAGCATCGCCCGACGGGAGAGGTGTAGTATGCTGCGCATCTGGAACTTCCCACTCAGCTCATCTTCATTTTGCTACCTTTCAGTAGTCCTCCCACAACTTTGCCGATCACTGCGCCAGCGTAGAGACCGCAAATAATCGTGATGGGCCACTTCTGCCATTCCCTATCCCAATCCAGCGGTATTGGGATGGTTCCTATCCACGCGCCAACGCAGGCACCCAATGCCATGCCGTAGACCTCGTCCACCGGCTGCTGCAGACTGACAAGTCTTGTCCATGTCGACACTTGGAGGCCGTGAACGTAGAATAAGTGTGGTGTCGTAAGTAGTGCCAGGTGAATTGCTAGGAGAAGGGTATGTAGGTGATGCGAGACCAATGGTGCGCCGAAGAGGATTACGATGATGTAAAGAAGCGGCGCCGACAGGGTGAAGGTAAGGACGAAGGAAAGGAATGCTGGCTGTGAGATGCAAGGTCAGCTGTCCCATCTGTGCGCATTGCTTGCATGTCTACACGTACCACAGCCTTGGCCCATATGTCCTGGGCTGGCTTGCCAGTTGTCGTCTTCAGGCCTGGTTTCGACTTGGGCGATGGTGCCTGGCCACTGGAAGGCAGGCAAAGCACACAGTAGAGCGCCTGAACCAATGCGACCGTCGGCGCCAGACCGAGGAGAGCGCTGACAGGATCTCGCACCAAAGTCGTGAAGGTGACAGGAATGAGGGACAGCAGAAGCACAGGATGCAGATTGGCGTAGAGCCACGACAGCTGGCCCGGGAGGAGATCAACTGCCTTGCCGGGCTTGACTGCCTCTGCGGGCTTCGCCTGGACTGCCGGCGAGCTCATGCTCTGTAGCGTTGGAGTGTGCGACGGCTCACGAAGTCGTGGTGATGTTAATGTTCCGAGCAGTAGTGCATGACGATACGTACATCCATGGATGTGCCAGCAAAAGCAAAGGAGACGCGCCCGCGTCAATGTGTTGCCCCGGCATCCCAGACCGCAATCTCCACAGCGAACCTACAGCAGGCTACAACAGGTGCCGACCGCACTCGTTTGCTGGCAGGAAGTACGACTGCCGTGCTGCAGCATGTGGGGTCCGGCAGGTCCGCTGACGAGGATGACGACGGTAATATATGTCAACAGTGCCTTCGCATGACCAAGAGGATCTGGATCTTCCGATACACCCTTCAACAGGACTTTGCTGTGCGACCATGGCTGAGACCCAATGGATGCCACCAACAGGCAACGCGCCGCAGTTTGGTCAAGACCGACCCGTCACAATCACTGCAAAGCAAGACAACTCGGTCGAAGTCAAGTTCAACAATGGAAGGACCATCCCGGACGTCGAAGCCATAGGACCAGACTCCGAGCCATTGCATTCATGGCAGCAAAGAAACAACATCGATACTGCGAAGCAAGTCAAGCTGGTAAAGCTAGCTCACATGCGATATCAACACCCTGACCTGCAAACCATCACCAAGTTCCTGACCGACTTTGGTATGCACGTCGTCAAGCAACTAGACGATCAAGTCTGGTATCGAGGCTACGGAAGTGATCAATATGTGTACTACGCCCGGAAAGGCGAGAAGAAGTTTCTCGGCGGCACATTCGAAGTAGAATCCATGGCGGAATTACAGAAAGCAGCGAAGATCCCTGGTGCCGGCCAGATCATTGAAATGACTGAAGCTCCAGGTGCCGGCCATATCCTCACACTCCACGACCCAGAAGGCTTTCCCATCAACCTGATCTACGGGCAAACCCCAGCACCCAAAGGCGACCTGCCCGAGAAAGTCATCTACAATTACGAAGGCGACGATAAGCCACGAGTCAGAAAGTTCAACCGCTTTACGCCAGGTCCAGCCGCAGTCCACAAACTAGGGCACTACGGTCTCTGTGTGCAAGACTTCCCAACCTTGCTAGAATGGTACACGAGGAACTTCAATTTCGCACCAACAGACTTTCTACATGTGCCCACTGGCGATGGGAAGACCAAGGACGTAGCCGTGTTTGCCCATATCGATCGTGGAGAAGATCCAGTGGATCATCACACCTTTTTCATGTCTACGAATCCAACCTCGCACGTTCACCACTCTTCATTCGAGGTTCATGATTACGATACACAGCATCTTGGTCACCAGTGGCTGGGCAAGCAGGGTTATACCTCCGTATGGGGCATCGGGCGCCATATCTTGGGTAGCCAGGTGAGCTCATTCGCAAGTCATCGAATTCTTATGTCACGTAGCTGACAGTTTCGCCAGATCTTTGATTATTGGTGGGATACGACAGGTAACATGATTGAGCATTACGCCGATGGCGATCTCGTCAACAAAGACACGCCTGTAGGTTGGGGCCCAGCTGGGGACGAAAGTCTAGCAGTATGGGGTCCCGAAGTACCATCGTGGTTCTTGCACTAGGTGGAGGGATATCATGTGGTGGAGTCTATCACAAAATGGCAGCAGTATCTCCTCCGCCGGGTGATCCGTGCCTCCTGATCAGCAGTTCGCGACTTCCGCCCCCAAAACTCCGTGCTATGCATCTTGATGAATCCAGAATCCTACCGGCTTCCAGAAGGCTCACTGGGCCACGGCAATATTCCGAGGCATATACAGCCCATCTATGCCCTGTCCTGTCTGCGCCGGAGGTTACGTGTTCGCTTCATCAACTTCTTGTACTTGTGCTTCTTCATCTTGAGCTTTCGTTGTCTCTTGACGGAGAGAAGCAACATCTTTGCCCTTCGGGCACTGGGTGCTCGTCGAACGAATGGTTGCGTGCTTGGCTTATCCTGCATCTTCTGCTGCTGTCGAAGCTGATATGCTCGCGTTCGCTCGTTCATGCGTTCGCGGAAAGGATATCTCGATGCGCTCGTCGAACCCTCGATGGTGGCTTGATCCGAAGCACTGGGAATGCGAGTGATTGGGGAGAATGAGCCAGTATATGTACGCTCTCCAGATGCACTCGTGACCTCCGTTAGAATGAAAGTCGTTTCATAGCTTCTCTGTCTTGGCTTCGACGCCTTTTTCTTCATCGATGCCTTGGAATCTTCGGGAAATGGCTGAGGTGGTGGAGGCACTTGGAACGGCTTGAATGCAGCAACCTGCTCATCCAAGCTCTTCAGTCGTGGTGCGCCGTCGAGATGTTTGACACCATCCTGGTTACTTGGGCTCTCTTGAATGACCTCCCATCGTACACTGTCGTCTTGTACTTCGCTTGCACTGCCATCGAGGTTGTCAAAAAGACTGCCGAGGGCGTATACAACATCTTCAGGTCGCCTCTCAGCCGAGTTGCCGTTCTCCCAAGGATCGACCTCTTTCCGCGATTCGAATATGCTCCAGAAGGCTTCCGAGCTCGCTACGGGCGGTATGGTAGTGGAGAGAGACAGTGGCCGGTGGAGGGCGAAGAACGAGGACACGGAGACATCTGGTCAGGAGGTCAGCAAGATTCCAGCATAGTCCACATTGGATGTCTGCTTACCGTTCTTCTCGAGATGTTGCGTACTAGGCACTGAAGGAAGGCCTGCGAACCGGTTCTCTACTTTCTCTGCGGCAGCGGCTCGGGGTGATCGCTTCGTCCGACTGATTCTCTTCGGAGTTCTTTGTTGCGATGTCGGCTCTGCAATGGGCGCCTTCTCCTCGGGCCCGCTGGAGGCCTTGGTGGCGGGCGCAGGCTTCGCACCGCTGGGACTGTTCTCCGGGGGACACGATGCCTTGCTGCTGGAGTGTCGCCGTTGATGAGGTCGACGGGCGGCTATGCACGCGGATGCGGCTGTTCGCTGGGCGGCGGTGGAGGAGGCGGTCGAGATGGATGCATTGCACGTTGCGCGATGGGCCACGCGGGTGAGCTTCGTGGAGAACATCGCGATCGCTCCTCCTGGGCAGCGATGAGGTAGGGCGCTCGTGTGTTGGATAGAGCGCAGGCCAAATACATGTATATGCCCCGGCCGATGTAGGTGAGCAAGAGGCGTGATGCGTGACAGCAGGAGCTGCCGTGACACAAAGCGAAAGGCGGCTGAACTGAACGTCTCGGCGGTCGGATCGGCTCTTTCGACAGGCACCTCACCTCACATGCTCCCAGTCACACCACCGTAGCTCCTCCAAGGATGCATGCAAGTACGTAGCATATCTTGCGACTCTTGTTTCGGTGGCTGTGCCTGCTCGAACTTCAGTACACATTAGGGCTGATCATTGAACGGCGGCATCTCTTGTTTCCGAGCAAAGCGAAGCACATTGCATCTACGGTATAAGTAGATCCTGTCTTCCTCTTTCTTCTCCCTCTCGCCATTAACGACACCAGATTCATCAGAACTCCACAGTACTTCAGTACCGTGCGCAGCAATGGGAGCAATCAATGGCAACGTAAATGCTTCTGAAAAGGCATGGGCCCGTCAGCACCCAGAGCCAAAGTTGCTGGAAGAAGCAGGAGAATTCAAGATTAAAGACGAAAATGGCAAAGACATCCCTCTTCAGTCCCTCTACACCGACAAGGACCCCAACGAGCGCCAGCTGGTAATCTTCATCCGCCACTTCCTCTGCGGCAGCTGCGAAGAATACGTCCGCGCTCTGGGCAAAGACCTCCCACCGTCCACTCTGTCCTCCGCACGCGTCACCCTGACTCTCATCGGCTGCGGCGATCCCAAATGTATTCCCGACTACAAGAAACGCACCAACTGTCCCTGCGAGATCTACGCAGACCCGTCCCGGCAGATATATCAGAAGCTCGGCATGGTCTCGAATCTGAGGAAGAGTGCTCAGAAGCCGCAGTATCTTACCAAGGGATTCGGATCGATCATCTTCAGCTCGTTCGTTAATGCTCTTAAATCCCCCTCCGATGCTCTTGGTGCAGGGCCACCAAGTCAAAATGGTATGTTCACCCTGTCACTCAAAGGTGTTCACCAACAGCAGTCTACGCGGAGGCTGTTCTGCAGCACAGACTCTTATGATATGCGTGGAGTTTGGTCTTCCTCTGACTTGTGATAGGCGGCGAATGGCTTTTCAAGGCTGGCAGTTTGCAGTGGTGCCACAGAATGGAAGATACCACCGGGCATGCGGACACTTCCGAATTGAAAGAAGTGCTAGGCATCGAATGATGCGAGCATCGAGCTGGCTAGGAAAGGACGCATTTCTGCTTACTTTGATTGCTGCTGCATTCTGCTGATACCCTGTTGATGACTCGATATTGTTTGGCTTTTTGCGAGAAGAGCTGCTACTTGTTGCGCATCGAGCGACTTGCTACTGACCTCAGTCTACCTCAATGAGGCGCGCCTTTTTTATGCACGGGACTCCACTGCAGACCTGTACTACTCAAATGCTGCCCAGAGGGCCTCCTGAAGCGCAAATGCGCGCCCTCGTCACGAGCTACTGTCTTGAAGTAGCGCTCTTGGGACGTCTTTTGGGTTCCAGCTTGCGGATCTGTTTGCGTGTGTGCGACAGCGCCATGTTCGACCATTAGTGTCCACGTTACCGCTCGCCGAGCTTCTTCAATGCTTGTGATCCCTGTTCTTCCCACTCCTGCTTCGACACCCACATGCCTTCCTTATCAGCCATGATGTTCGCCAGCACAGCGCCACCCAAGAATACCATGTGCCTCCTCCGCGGCGGATCTTCAATTCGAACCTTGAATTTGTTCAACCGCTCTGGATTTCCACCCAGCACTTTCGTCAGCCACAACTGCTTGATTTCCTTCTCCATGCGCGACGGTAGTCCAGGGTACATGCTGCTGCCTCCAGAGAGGACAATCGCTTTGTATAGTGATGATCTGATGTCGACATCTGCAGCCTGGATCGTGTTGAAGAGGAATTCGGCAATACCAGGTTGTTCGACATCGACGAGGTGTGGTTGAAAGAGACATTCCGGAGCCTCGAATCGCTCGCTCCCTACCCTGATGACTCGGCCGTCGGGAAGGGTGTAAGACTCGACCAGTACTGTTGTGTCTTCACTCAATCGCTGGTCAAGAGCAAGATCATAGGAAACGTAGCAGAGCTTCTCCTTGATGGCGCGGACGGTTTCGAAGTCGGCTGTTCGGTTGAGTGCATAACCTCTTCGAAGCAGTAATGAGATGAGGTTCCGTGTGACGTCTCGGCCGGCGACATCCAGCCTTCGGGTCAGGTGGTTAAGGACTGTGCTCTCGTAGACCGGTACGATATGGGTCACGCCGTCGCCCGAGTCGACCACGACACCAGAAGACAGGCCCTGAGCATATAGTGCCAGCACCGCCTGGATGGCGACATAGACTCCGCCAAAGTTGTATCTTTCAAACATGACTTCGCACATCTGCTCGCGGTTCTTCAGAGGGTTCATTGGTGGTTCCGTTAACAGGATTTTGCGGCCAGCCGGGTCGATGCGCATCTTCTCGAAGAAAGTATAGTCCCAAAGATGTTGCATGTCTTCCCAGCGCTTGACTATGCCGTTCTCCATCTGTTGGACAAATGGTCAGTACCATGTATTCCAGCGACTGTGCTTCTTCATGCGCATACCGGGTACGTTATCTGTAGCATGGATCTTGCCGCAGCTGCCTCATCACCACACATGATATCCTTCAGCTGTATATCTCCTGGTGCCTGCTCTTCGGTTCGCAAGATGGGTCGACCGACGATGGATGGGTATTGGTGATCGGGGAAGTTCTGTTGGTAGAAATCTGTCAGACCGGACTACAGCACAAGCAGGACATGAGAGGCAGACTCACTTGCCCAGCATAGCCAGCCTTGAGGAAGCCGGTACCTCCATCGAGCACTACCAGCAACATCAGCAAGCTTCAGGACAGGCGGTCGAGGCATTGCGTACCGATGGGCGCTTCCGCCATATTCGCACGTCTCCGGTGAGGTTCAGTCCGTTGGTGCGATTCTGATCCGTCTACGAGTTTACGAACGTGCAGTGTGTATGCGCAAATGGTCGAAGGAAGCTATTATGTGTAAGTGCTGCAGGTGCCTGAACTGATGAGACGTCAAGTGAGAGGTAGCGAAGCAGCGGAACGGACCCAGCCCCAGCCCCACGCTGCTCTGCCAAGACTGCTGACGACTGTCAAATCATCAAGACGATGCTCTCCATGTCCTCTTCAAGGCGATGAACTTCGTTGCACCAACATCTAGGGCCGTCGTGGGGAATAGAATCAATCGTGGGACGCAGATCTCGACATTAAGAAAAACGTTATTTACAAGTTGCAATGCCTCATCACTTGCTAGCAGTTTAACCTGGGTCATCGCATAGGCAGACCCATTCTCGGCGTAAGACTTGCTCTTCAGCCTTGCTCTGGTCGCCTGACTGATCGTTAAGTCGGTCGGAAGGTCCGCAGAGCATATAAACATCGCTGGCGCCCGGAACTGCCGTACGGTTCAAGCGAGAGACAGCATCAGCCCCATCCTCTGCGATACAGCGCACTTTCGAACGACACGCGGGCAATAAAACATACACTAAGTTGAAATAGGTCGAACCGTTTGCTCAGCACCGACCCGCAGCGCGAGTTCCAAGACGATTTGGACGAAATGCTGACGTCAATACAGATTCGCTGGGCGGCCTGTGAGCACCATGTTCTCTCTCGCGGAATCTTGCCCGAGAAAAAACATGTACAGCCGCGTCGTTCAGTGTGAGTCCTGCTGCAGCACGCTACGTTGCCTTGAATGATGGCTTGACCGCGCGCTACGAGGAGTCGCTGAACACAAACGTTGCGGTGCCTGAGCTGAGCGAGACCTACAACTTGAGTTAGTCCAAGTACATCACACGGGTTTGAGGTGTAAGCTCACCGTACAGCCGGTCGTGGAGCTGCAGTCGTCGTAGTTAGCACCGCCGCAGTACTGGCCATTGGAGTATTTGCAAGTGCCGGAAACGCCATCGCCGATGATCTCGACACAGTAGTCAAGCTTGGCGTTGGTCGTGGGTGCGTTCTGCATGATGGAGAGCCAGGCAGCACCGTTGCTGTAGCCGACACCCAGGTTGAGAGGAGCGAAGTTGCCCCATGGGTTGCTGGAATCACCCCACTGGCAAGCCTTTTCGACGGGAACACCTGCTGGGTTGACGTAGTACTGGGCGGAAGTTTTGCCACCTTGCCATGTGTAGTAATTGTCCGCATCCGGGCAGGTCAGGTTCGAAACGCCGTTTCCTGGGACATCGACTGGAACAGTCTCACTCTCCGTACCGGGGTAATCAGTACGGCACACGGCAACGTTCTTGGTCATCTTGTTCTGCACCAGAATTTGCACCTTCTCGGAGCCCTTCATACACAGGCTGGCGCACATGCTTGGGTTGGTCAGGTGCAATTTGCCACCTGAGCACTTCAGACCGCCAACGGACTGGCCTGTGGAGCCTTGCGTGGTAGGCCACTGGGACTTCTGGTAGCCAGGTGGGCACGCATATGAGCAGTATGAGCCCTCCGTGCACGAGCCTCCCGAGGTGACCGTCATAATGTTGGAGTAACCGCCAGCAGCGGAAGAGCCAGGCTTCTGGACACCTGTCCATCCACCAAGGCCAGCCCAATCGACCGCAACTGCTCCGTATTTAGATGGGAAGGTGGAGCAGTCAAGCTCGCCGTCGGGGAAGTCTGCGTCGACGCCGGTGGCATCAGAGCCCCAGCCTCCACCTGATCCGCCGCCGTAACTTGGAATAATATTCGACACCGCAGAGTGGACAGCCGCCGCGGCGCTAGAGACCGGGTTGTAAGGCATCGGCGTCGGCTTCGTCTCCTTGGTAGTCGAGCTTGAAGTTGAGGTCGAAGATGATGCAGAAGTCTTCGGTGGGTTATACGAGGGCGGGGCCTTTGACGTGAGCTGCCCGTCGTTGGCAAACACCAGACTTCCGTTTTTGATGCCTTGCTGGACTTCCGATTCGGAGACGGTCTGGCCATTGAGGACGTAGACAACCTCCAATGGTCCAGGGACAGTCACATAGTCTGGCGCGGCATCGGCATTTCGCGCCTTGTGGATGTGTTGGTGCTGGTGATGACCGTGCGGTTGGGCAGCCGAGACGGCGACAGCTGCGCTGAGGAGCGCAAGAGAGATTTTCACCATGGTTGCGGACGCTTCGTATGATGCGCGATGATGCTCGGTAAGTGAGAGGTGGAAGAGGTGCTATCGTTGTCGGCCCGGTAAGAGGTATGTCGTTCGTTCGTTTCGTGCGAGGATGAGCGAAGAGGCTGGGCCTGGCACGGGAGGATGAGGTCGAAGAATGTAAGTCGATGGCGTGGGTGGTGGTGAGCTGGTTTCCAATGAGTGAACACGAGCAAAGGCTCGAGGTGGAATACAATGAACGGGCGGAGGGTGAGCTGCAGCGCTGTCACAGCGTCAGACTGGTTGTCTGGTGTTTCGCGGTGTACTGCAACGAACTGGCAGAGGAAGCAGAGGAGCGCGGGCGATGGAAGCCAGGCGTGCAGGGAGGGAGTCTTGAGATAGCCCTGCTCAATTTCTCGGCTGCCTCCAGCCGAGATTACAAGCGGCAACTTCGGCAACATGCACCTGTGCACGACCCAAGCAGCAGATTCTCGAATTTCTCGTCACAACGGCGTCTAAGCGAAGTCAACCTTGAACCATCACATTATTCTACTACATGAGAGCTACTAGACACTTCTGTAGCGTGACCCTCGCCGCAAATCGTGTACGCCGCCTTCTCATGATCAAGCCTGTCGCATTCACCAGGAAATCCGCATCGCAAGAGCCAAGGACCGAGGGGATACGGCAGGTGCTCTGGCGAGCTCACACAGTTGACCGCTGACGCTGCACACCGTCGCCTCCGCGGTGCGTCGTGAACACATGCATGGCACATTATTGTGTCGGTGTGAATTGGAGCTGGGCACGACAGGCATCATGCCCGGTCTTTGCTGTAGAAAGCGTTATGGGCGGGACGGGGATACTTTCACGAAAGAGGCAAGAGCGATCTTGTGGATGTGGCCCGTGGGGCGTGGCTTGGCCGCTTGGTATCTGCATTTTAGCGGCGAAGTCTCGCTGCGGCTTGGCTGCATTCCTCCAAGTCAGACATATAAACATCGTGCCCACCAACACCCTCGACGAACGATCACCAGTCTTCATTTGATGGCACATTGCGGTGCGGACACACTGCGGATGCGCGGCGACTGCGAGCCACCGAACACCATGGGGTGGCACATTCACGCTGATGCAGCACCGTGTCGCGTGTCACAAGCGCTCTGTGTCTCTTATCTGGAGACTGGTCGTGACCGTGCAACCAAGCTCAATGCTGTGCACGTCCTGATCCAGTAGCTCTTCGACACCATGAACTGTGTGCGAGTCATGCGGCTATTATTCACCATTCCTCTTGCTTACACCAACGAGGATTTGATACGAGACGCCACATCACCAAGACTGGCTTACAATCAGTATTGTCCTGCTCTCTCAAGACCAGCAACAGCCACGGATTCGAAGCCACCGAGGCCGCGATAGCGCTGTGCTCCTAGTACATCTATTTTACAGCCAACGGCAGCGGAAGACCATTGCATTGTGAACTTCAGTGAGACTGATGCAGGTGTCTTGAGCAGTCTTGCGGGTAAAAGTAGCAGGCCCGTCGTCTTGGATATGCCCCGGCGACGCTGAAATCCACTGCATCATGATCCTCCAAGCTCGCTCTCCAGTCGACGACTCCGAATCGAGCGAATCCATAAGCAGTGCGTACCCCTCAAGCATATGTCTGGAGAATCGGTCCATAGGTATCGAACGCTGGTCCATCTTTTGGCTCCAGAGAACATGTAGTCACCCCACCTGTTACACAGTCAGTATAGTACGCTTCGCAGTTTGAAGGCTATTGCGATTACCATGGTCCAGCTCCCCACCATAGGGCACCGCTCCAGACATCACTGTTTGTTTGTACGTAACTAAGCATGTCTTCAACCGCGGCCTCGCAGACATCGTTGACTGCGCCAGCAAACTCTCCAAGAAGCCCAAGTTTTTCGTTTGCCCTGAGCTATTGAGATGCTAGCTCAAGCCTTTCGCTTCCGATTGTTTTGCTAACGCAATCCTCGCTGGTACCACTGCCATCAGAGTCTAGGTACTGATGCATCTGATAGAGCAGCTTGTTCTGGGGATCGGTCAGGTTGCCCATGGTATCAGCGTTTGTCTTGCCGTCCGTGCCGGCGGCGGTAGTCCCTGGAGGATTAGGGGGTCGGTAGTTGCTCAACACCGAGAGAACAGAGTGTTCAGCCGTTACGAGTCTGCAAAGCCCTGTGTAGTTGTGTTGTGTCGAAGGGCAGCGGCATTGCTGTCCAGGACAGCATAGCCAGCTTATAACGTTGCTAGCTTTGCCATGACAGCATATGCACAGTCTAGCCGTGTCGATCCCCATGCACCCGGGAAGCGGGTGTTGGACAACCCAGTGATATTGGACACCTCAACGATATCAATGAGGTGTATTCAACTATCTATTGGCTATATCGTCCATACAGGCAAGCCATATTGGCATAATCTTCCGTCTCTCCACTGGATAAGCAGGTCTGTTGTATGTCCCCTTGATAAAGCTCATAATCTTGCTTATCCGGTGTCTCAATTCACCTGTTCTTGCACGTGCTAGCTGGGCTTCAAGCTGCTTTACTGTGTTCTCTAGACGTTCTTGTATAGCAGCTCTTGCGTTGATAGCCTTCATGACACCTCCACGCTGAAGGTGTTGTCTCTTCTGAGTGTTGCGAGCATTGCGAGCGTTCTAGCGGACCGTGGTGTTGTTCAATTCAGCTACTGCTTCGGCGCCCTCAACGAGAGCAATCTGGGCTCCACGGAAGAGTGGCTCCAGTCGCTGCTTAATAGACTCATCTATCAATGGATCAGCTATAAACGCAGCAGTGTATCGACCGAAGGTCCTCACTGTTGTTGGAAGCTGCTTATCGTTGACAATTGGCTCCGGTGTTGAGACTCGTTTATTCGATCGAAGAGCAGCTAGGTCTTGCCTTGCACGAGCCAATATTGGCTCCGGATTGAAGGGGTAGATACCACACTTCTCGAAGCCGCTTATGATGGTTGTTGGCTTCATTGCTTGCCTTCTGAAGGCCTCGAAGTCATGCAAGAACTAGGTCCAGTATGGTATCGCTTGATGATCGAATTTGCGCTGATCTGGACCATCCGGAGTCGCGCGGATACGCCTATCTTGTCACACCTCCTCAAGTAGGTTGCAAGAACAGCTTCTTGATCGTCTGTCAACACCGTGTGCGTACGCGGCCGTGTGCTGCGTGAGTTGTGACCGAGAAGTCGTCTTCTGAAGCGTTGGTAATCGACACCCCAGTTGGCGGCTACCTGCTTGACAGGACCTGGATTTGACGCGTCGCAGTACCACTGCACGGCCTCACTGATGAGCTCCTCTTCTTCACGATAGATGGAAGCAACCATATTGATGAGATAACGCGTGTTGAATGGAAGATACGCGTGTTGGAAAGCGTGGTTTTATTGAGGTGTCCAATATCACTGGGTTGTCCAACACCCGCTTCGCGGGTGCATGGGGACCGACACGGCTAGAGATGACTCACATGTCCATGCACCAGTGTAGGCATTGCCTTCAACGGTGATATACTGGGTGGTGGCACCAGCACCACGGATTCCATCGATGGCGGCCTGATTGAGCTGAGCGACAAGAGCACCTTCCATGTCATGGAACTGTTCTCGTTAGAGCTTCGCTGGTGGAGATCAAGGTCAATCAATGTTCATACCTCGTTGTTCGTGTCATGTTGCGTGAGATGTGAGATGTCAGCCGCGGCTGCATTTGCTGTCGCCGCCTTGGCGTCAGCATCTTCCCAGGCTGTTGATGAACACTGCCAGATGCGACACCAACATGACCCGGCCGTATCCTACCGCCCTGCCCAGCGACGTGTCCAACTTAGTACTGAGTCTGCACCACGACCGTCCATCACTCGCCGGTGCTCTTCTCGACCATTATGCAGAAAATACATGCCATGCTCTGTTTCGTGCCCGTCAGTCCTGGAACGTGTGCTCGCTGTAGTCCGAAGGTCCGGCACGCTCATTCAGATGCAAATCATACGGCATGGGTCTTTGGATCGGCGGACAGCGGTTGCTAATGTACGCGACAGAAGAAGCGGAAGGTGGGAAGAACAAAGCCCGAGACGACGCCATGGCGTTCACAAATCGCACCCTTCCGAAACACATCTGCAGTCGGATGTGCTCAGCTTTACTCATGCCACTGTCTTGCCGGTGGCTTCCGACTCGCCATAGACCTTGAATTCCTACATCCGTTCCATCACAAGGCTCCGCAAGCATCTTCATCTCTTCATACTACTAGCAGATGTAAGCATCATGTCGTCTTCTCGTCTTCTTACTCTTCGCTTGAGGCAACGGCTTTCTCATGTTCTTGACTGGTCACACTTGCGTTGCTGGCAATGGCGTTGAGCGGGACAGGTAACAGACTGCAACGCAGTCAGAAGCGGAGGACTCGACGTAACGATCAACTATGCCTCAGGATCATGCTATCGAATGGCCGCTTCCCAGTATCTTTGGACTTGGCCCGCCAGCTCTCGAAGGCCGGCCACAAGGTCTTTTGCGTCGATCCTATGAGATACCACGTCTGCAAGTTTTCAGTCGCCACAACCCAATGCAAGCAGGTTCCAGCGCCTCACTCCAACCCGCTTGACTACATCGAAGCCGTCAAGTACTACGCTATCAAATGGGAGATCGACATGATCCTGCCCATACACGAGGAGATCTTCTTCCTCGCCGGGAGCGGAGAACCAGAAATACTGACGAGGTTATTCGCGCCCAGCTTCGAAATGCTGGTTCGACTCCACCACAAGTTCGAATTCTCCAAAATGATGAGAGCCGCTGGGCTCGGAGTTCCCGAGGCATATCTGTGCACGAGCACCAACGATGTTGCCAATCTACCTCTCCACAAGTATGCTCATGGAATGGCACTGAAGCCATGCTTCGGCCGAGCATCTACTGGGCTGCATCATCTCAAGCTTGATGAGCCTATGCCAGATGATTTGATTATTGACGAGCATCATCAGTACGTGGCTCAAGAATGGCTCGTCGGCCAGCGATATTGTAGCTACAGCGTGGTCCGTAATGGTCAAGTCGAGGCAACCGGGCTCTATCCTGTTCTCGAGACCATTGATGGCCACAGTAGCGTTTATTTCCAGCAGAAGTTCCACGCAGGCATCTACGACTATGTCCGAAGTTTCGTCTCCAAAATCCCAGCTTTCAGTGGCCAGATCGCTTTCGACTTCATTGAGGACGCCGATGGGATATGGGCCATCGAAAGTAATCCAAGAGCAGCATCAGGCATCCATCTTTGGAGTGATACCACACATCTGGCTCGCGCGATCACGGGCAGCTTACCGAAAGAAGAGATCGAGCGTCCGATACGGCCTCCAAGGAGAATGCTCGGACACGAACCTCATTTCCAGGTTGCTGCTGGGATGCTCATGTGGAAACATGAGCGAGCAACGTTAAAAGTGTGGGCAAACCACATGCGACGCCTGATGTTCACGAGAGATGTCATCCTAAAGTGGCAAGACCCACTGCCAACTATTGCTCAGCCGTTCTTACTGAGCAATTATTACCGTATGTGCTGGCGAGAACACATGCAGCTACCAGACTGGTTCCAGCAGCAACTTATCTGGGAGCCACAAGATTGGGAATGGAATGCGATGCGAATGATGCTTGCCAAATCTAGTGATGAGGAAGATGAGTATTACGACTGCGTCGATAGCCAGGAAGAACATAGCGAAGTCTAGGCCCTCGCTGCTGACATGGACCATCGCAATATGTCCCTAAGACCGCGTTGCTTGCGTGATTTTAGATCTGCCGCAAGGGATATGCCTCTGTGAGTTAAGTAAGGCACTGTTTTCGATCTGCACAAGCTTGTCGCGACGATCTTGGCTGCTGCGGCCTATCTATTCTACATTCATGATCGAGCACGACATTGCATGATTCCCATCGCTCCTAATTCAGGGGGCTTAAAAGTCCGGCCACCACAACATCGGCGCTTTGGTGTGCTCTGCACCGTCCTGCGCCTGGTATCTCTAGAGAGCGAAGACCCCTCTCCACCAGTCGAGCAAAGTTGCCTCATTACAATGCATTTCTGGAGTCGCCCTTGAACCCTCATCGGTGCTCGCCACGGCCACGGCCTCGTCCACCACGACCGCGATTCCCTCCCCCTCTATCGCCACGGCCGCCCCGACGACCGCCTCCACCACGCCGATTGACAGAATAATCGATATGCACGAGTGGTTTCTCAACCCATTCGACCCCATCCAACCCGAGCCGTTTCTTCTCCTGTGCAGGCAATCGCCAAGCTTGGAAAACACCCATTAGAGAGTCGAGGCTATCTTTCTGGCCCTGGTTCTCATTTGTACCTTTGCCAGCGCCCGCGCCTTCTGTAGACCGTCCCACGTACCTCAGCTCCGGGACCCAGGTACGGACATATTCTCCGTTCGTATCGTAGTCGACAGCTTGCTTGACTGGGTTGAACACTCGCGCAGCACCTCGCGGATCGTTGCCTACGCCTGCAACATATTGCCAGTTTCCCCAGTTACTGGAAAGGTCATAGTCGATCAAATTCATCTCATACCATTCGGCACCGATGCGCCAATCGAGGCCAAGGTGTTTCGACAAATATGATGCAACATTTTGCCGTGCACGATTGGAAGTCCAGCCCGTCATGTACAGCTCTCTCTGAGATGCGTCGATTAGTCCAGTACCAGTTCTCCCAGCCATAAAACGTTCCAGGGTGACACGAGTGTCGTCGTCGTTTGTACCGCCGGTGTTCTTATTCTTGGTGGAGTTGGTGTATGGCGAGCTGATGAACTTCGAGTCCGCTTCCTTATCCCCTTTATATCCCCCAACCCAGAAGAGCCGGGAGCCGAACTTTCGAGTGCAAAGGCGCATATAATCTCTCCAAAGAAGTTCGAAGCGAACTGCTGCAGTACCCTGTCGTAATGCTTAGTATGAGACGGGGATTCACGATTCGAAAACATACCTTATTCTCGCCCTTGCCGTAGCCCTGCGCGTTCTTCCCAACTTCACCCTTCCCGTCCTCAAAATCGATCATGCGCCAATGAATCTGTCTCGACGTAATGCAGCCTAACGCTAGCCAAGCTGAGAGCTTCGTGGAGAAGTCGAGGCCCAGCAGTCTATTTCGGGTGTCCTTGTACCTAAAAGCAAAGGGTTCAAGGTCAGCAGATGTCTCAGACACGCGAAGATGCCTGGCACCCTTCAGTTTGCTTACGCCGACATGGAACCAGTCTCGAGGAGGTGGTTTACTCTCTCGAGCCCAGCTTTTGATCCACCGATGAATGGGTGCGCAGAGCTCGCGCCATTAGGCAACGTCGGGTCCCCAGGAAGATGGTTGTCTTTGTCCAGTGGTTTGGAAAGCCTAGCTATGGTACCTTTGAGAGTCTGTGGGATTTCAAATGGCTTCGCTTGCTCCGGTATAAAGTCGGGCAGTGGTGGAAGTTGCTTCACCTTAGGCAGTTCCTGTCTAGGGGCGGACCTTAGAGGCTCCACCGTCTTTCGGAAGGCTGTGAATACATCGTTCAACTCTCTCGGGTCTTTCAGAGGCAGATCGCGATCGTCCACAAAATACTTCTCATCGGTCCACAGCTTGAATTCCTTCTTCTCTTCTTGCATAAGGTTCCTGGCATTATCTTCTTCAATCTGCTCTTCCCAACCTTCTTCGCTTGTCATCCATAGTCCCTGTACTTCTGCGTCGTCACGCTCGCGGTAGCCATCCAATATAGAGCGAACGACGTCCTTGACGGTACCCACGCGGATTGTGAGTCCACTGTTGATCCTCTCCAGGTCACTCCTCAAGTCGAAGACGCTCTCGGCCAGAAACTTCGCCCTGAGCTTGCCACATCTCCAATATCTTCCTGTCGCACTGCGGGCTTCGGGGTAGGGCGACTTTTCCTGCTCTGAGCTCAGAAATCCGGAAACCTCGACCTGCTGCGCCGGGAAAAGGAAGACAGGAAGAATATGTGTAAAGGGTCGCTTGCTTTGAGAGTTCAATCGAGTTAACTCATGGAAGATGGGGTTGTCGGCAAGTCGTAGATCCCTTCGCAATAGGTAGACCAGCACGCGTTGCATCTTCGACTGATAGACTTATACACAATCCGTCCAAAGGGAGACTGCATTCACTAGTCTGTCAGCGACAGTCGTTGTTCGGTCGAGCCAGGCGAGGACGATAGAACAACTCGTATGTGACTGGTGTTGAATCCGAAGTGGTTTTTCAATGTCTGCGCCGCATGTTCTTGCCACTCCTGGAGGGGAAGAAGTATAACAAACAGAGTTGAAGCAGCAATGCAGGAACGATACTGATATGGCGCTACGGAGTGTTTGTCATGCGGTACTACGATGTAGAATGGTCCTGTGGGCGGATCTAATCTGAGTCGGTGGATAGTGGCAAGGGTGGCATCTTCAACAGCGTCGTTGCGAAGTGTCTCTCGGCCAAACAGATGACGAGACGAGTGCAACGACGGCTGAATGCAGTCAAGTGCCTGAGATCTGGAAGGCCGTGTACCAGATTGCGCACCAGGTACACAGATCGATAGGCGATGAGATCGCGGCTAAGGGATCCTGCGCAGCATGCTTGTTGGTCGACCGCGTGCATGACTACTCTGTGTCGGTGAGCGAGTCCAAGCATGGCGTGGCATGGTGAGATATGCTGCGCACGTTGTGCGTGTTGCATGACAATGCGATCGATCAGCGGCAAGCAAGGGTTCACCTCGCCACTTCCCGGAGCCCCAGTTCGCCGCCCGAGCCCTAGTCACCTAAGCAAATTCTAACCAATCAACATCAATATCAACTTGTCTTGCACGTCGCCGTTGTGCCCTCGGGCCCCCCTCCTACTCGTTGCCGGCTCGAGTGCGCGGGAAACAAAGATGCTAGGGGTCTTTAAGGTGCAGTTTGGAGTTGTAATAGTAAAAAGTTCAATCAAAGTGCCGGCTATTGGTGGGGCTCGAGGGTCTGCCAAGATCAGATCGTCGGCAGATCTCGTAGCTCCGATCGGTCGTGCCGATGCAAGATGGCCATAGAATGTTCATGACACTCTCTCTGATGGCGAGCTCAAGCCGCTGTTGCGAGTCGTGCCCGTGCACGCTCCACACTGACCAAACCGCCCAAAACAACTGGTGGGATTATGTTCATTTCTGAAGGTGTTGTTCTATCTCTCTATTCACATCCACACCACCTTGTTCTTCGTTCTGCTGCGTCTATAGTCACAATGTGTATCTACTGCGTTCTTCTGACCCCTGCTGTGATAGTTCTCAAGCAGCCGTTCACACCGGTCCAAGTCCTCCTTGGATAAGAGCTGATCTGGTCCGGAAGGTGGAGGTTCTGGAAGGTGATATGGCTGTCTTGAGCCTGCAGTGTCCAGAGCATTGCGCACCTGATGCCTTGTGGGTGCGAAGAGCGGTTTGAAGGTCTTAACAAGGTCTCTTTGCGAGCACTTGATGCCCTTAAGTCTGCAGTAGTGATAGGCTCCTACTATCTGATTCTTTTGAGGTGTTGAAAGGTGTTTGGTCATCTTGCAGTAGCTTCTCCAATCCAAGAAACAGGTGAAAAGTTTGCGACGGTAGCATGCGACAACAACACCACATATAGCCAATCCAAGCACGACAATTTGTTCAGTGGTGTATCCAGATACGTATATAAATTTGCTGGTTGCAATGGGCCTCATATTGGATAAAGAAAACACGATTGAAGATGTGGTGTTGTTTTTTGGTGGAGGTGGGCGCTTTGGTCCGTATGACGCGTGCCGTGGTACTGCGACCAACGGATTACATGTAGGTGGGGTGTCTGCATAATGATACTTTGCCACCGAGACTGTTGATGGGCATTCTCCGAGATGTACTAACCTCTGAGACACAGCAAGATTTGTGGTAGTCATGGCTATTACACCCACTAACAATGCTCCATCGGGCGTCAACATGATGGTCTGACAGATGGAAAGGTTCAATGTTCATCATATCGTTTCATGTCATTCTGACACACATGCTGCATACTTGCCAGTGACTAGGTCGGCTACCCGGGCGATCCAGCTCATGGCAGGTGATCCCTGCGACGCCGTTGCTCTGAAGATCATTCAAAGGTACGACTTGGCAACAAAAGGCTCGAGACGCTGCTTCAGGTCCTCGACAGTGAGCTCGCTACCGTCCCAGTGCTCGAGCTCAGCGCCGCCGATCTTTTTGGGTGGAATGAGCACGTCACGCGTAACCTGAATGACACCGTCCTGGGCAATGGCATCCTGCACCGAGACAGTGGCGAAGCCATTGATCTTGATGCTAATGAAGCCACCATAGCGGTCAATGTCCACGGAGAGTGAACGGTCCTTCAGGAATGTCGGGAGGTCGATGTGGAAAAGACCCTTGCGTGGCAGCTCCTGCTCAGCATCGACATTGTCGTGCTTGTGGGCCTGGTAAATGGCATCGGAGTAGAGCGTGGTGCCTGGAACAACGTGGTACTCGAGAAGGGACTTCAAGTACTTCTGTCCGTATTGGGAAAACAAGAACGCGTTGATCTTGGGTCCAAGTTTTTGGAAAGCAAAGTTGGAAGGCGCGAAGAGTGTGCCTCCTGGATGCTCAGTAGTGTTCAACTTCTCGAGGAGACCAGTTCTAGAAACGCGAGTGTTAGCGAATGTCGAATAGAGCATACTGCCTGCCATTCACGAATACTTACTTGCCCAGACCAAGCTCAAGAGTGCTAAACTCTCCTGGAAAAAGGTCGACAATCTCGATCGCATTTGGTGGTGGGAGGATGAGGCTGTCAACGCCGTGGATATAACCATTTGTAGCGGCGATGTTGATAGCCACGATACGGCTGTAGAAGTTAACGGTCAAACCACGCAAGCTGATCTTGAATGCAACCCGCTGCGGCTCTGGCTGGGAGCTCAGGTGCTCGCCCACTAGGAGTGTGGGAGCAGTGTGCATGGCCAGAACATGACCTGCCGGGTAAAGACCTGGCAGAACATGGTACTGCAAGATGGCTTTGAGCTGTTCCTTAGACGGCTTTGGTGCCTTGTCCGGGATCTTCTCGAACGCCGTGTCCGTAGGTGCAAATACAGTAAAGTTTGCTGCAGTAGTGTTCAGGGCGTCGACAAGATCGTCATATTCGGAGATGAGCTTGGCAAGCGTGGTCGTGTACTTGCTACCCGCGATCAACTGGTAAATGGTCTCGTTTGGCTCGTGGTGATGAGGAGGCTTGTGCGGGCGGTGGCCATGATCTTCGACAGCTTCAATGGTATCCTCAAACCAAGATTCGACATCGTCTGAAACTTGGCTCAGCTTATCTCCAAAGAGGCTCGCTGCATCACCCGCTTGCTCAAAAGCGTTGTCCAAGCCGCTCTGGACATCGGTCGACAGCTCTTCCCAAACGTTCTTCGATGTCTCTGTGAATTCGTCGAGGTGCTTCTTGAAGCTTGAAAGAACGTCGTCCTTGGCAGCGCTTGCCTTCTCAACCAAAGAGTCGACTGAGGTGTGGCCATGGTGATCTTCGATAGCGAGTGTGGCAAGAACCTCCTCTTGTGGCAGCACAAAGGCCGAGCTCAATGCCGCGAGCGGCAGAACGTTAGTAATCTTCATCCTGTAATGTTGATGATTAGCAGAACAGATGGCAAAGGAAAGAAAAGCAAGATGTGGTGAGAAACAGGTTGCCTACAAAGAGCAGCACGCAATGTCGATGTCAGCGTGCGTGCAACGAGGCGGCGATTGATGACGAGCAAGACTGACCGGGAGTTTCATCGAGCTTCTCCACGCGTCAGTAGTCACAGGAGGGACCAGGAGCGCGGCATGTTGTTTGTCCGACTCGCGGTCGCGAATCAACACAAAGCTCATATGCACAAGGATCCTGTTCTCCGGATCTTACGGCTGGTCGCCCGGCATTCCTTTGATGATGTTGCAGGGTGTGCAACGTGGGAAGAGAAGTCAGCTAACGAAGCAGCACTCGAAGGTTTCGGTCAGGCCAAATGGTCACACTGAGGTCCATGCATGATGAGCTTATGTAGTCTCATCTGGTGGTACTGTAGTGAACTCATGTGGCCGAACGTTGAGCATCTCGCGCTGGCAACGAACATCCCCGGCCAGGTTCTTGTCGATTTGCTCCGTCAGCATGCTGCCATCTCGAAGTCGCTTGAGCTATCGGACATGCTAGTTCATCATGTCGACAGTGCTATTGAGCAGATACCCAGAGTTGATCGACTGGCCTGTGTGTACATAGAGTGTCTGTGGACAGATGCAGGACAAGGCTCATCGATCGATTTCATCTACATCTTCCCTAGAGGCACATACTGTGATGATTCATATGAGAGAGCAGTCAAAGCACGTCTGCTGGCACAACCCAAAGCATGCCCTCTGATCGAGTGGGATGGTAGCCTGGGAAATGTCGACGACTGGACTGATGATGAACAGGAAAGGGTTTACGCCAGTGAAGAGAAGAGATGATGGACATAGATCATTCTTGTTGACTGGCACTACGTCGAAGTCGTGCCACCGCGGACAGCTTGTTTGGCTTGGACAAAGATTGTCTATCGCTGCTCCTGGGGCATGTGGCTAGGAGCCCAACGGCGAGTTCGATAGTACTCACGGGACCCTGCGCATGTGCGTGTCCAAATTCGCCGCCCAGTACTTGGTTCCAGACGCCCTATCCCGAATCTATACCGCAAGGGAGTGCCTGAGGTACGTCTACAGCTATGCTTGCGTTGCCTGAGGATACTTCAAATGAATTTATCCACGTAAGCGCCACAACAAACCACTTTCTACGCTGATCCAATACCATCATCTTTTCCGTGTGCGTCATGTTGTGTGCGCAGGATACACCAGCTCAGCTGCGAGCTAGAGTTGTGCGATCTCTGGAACCTATCCCGCGATCCAGAAATACTGATGCAGTAAATCCAGGCCGAGCATTGACGGTGAGTATGCTGGCAATATGGTGGGATGATGACAATCTCCCGGGCAACGCCTGTCGCTTGCGTGGGTATCTCAGGGCTTTGAGTGTAGTCATGTAGACACAGGCGGGCTCCATTGGGCCGTTGTCTCTGCTCAGTGCTAGGCAAGTAGCACTTGCGGAGTCGTGGTTCCAATTGGCTCAGTAGTCATGGAGTGGTGCCGTGCAGGGCGCTGGAGACCAGAATCGCATACCCTTCCAAGGCTAGCAGCTTCGCACCAATCGCTCGTTCAGCTCAGGCGTTGCAGATATCCTTGTTGGATGAGGCGCTCAACATCGCCTTGCCGTACGTAGAATTGACTGTTCTTGGTCAGGTTGATTGATCCGTACTCGGTTTGGATCTCGCCAGCATCTTTCAGCACTCTCACGTCGATGAAGATGTCCTTAGGTGGCTCCAAGCTCCCAGTCAGATCGATGTCGGTCCATTGGCCCTTGTACGCTGCAAGCAGATCGCTGTACTGATGAACATACTGCTCCTCCTCAGCACTTAGACTGCTCGTCGCCGCGTTTGATCTTCCAGCGGCGGATGCTCCTACCGACGCTTGCTGCAAGTTCGAGATGTCGTGGCCTTCCCAACACATTTCCTCGAGTTTGTCGGTGCGAGTTTTGTGATATGCCAAGAGGCAACGCTTGTTTCGGCGTATAGACAGCTGGTTCACCAGAAGGGCGCATGCCATTGCTGGATCGTCGGCCGGGTTGAAAGAAGACTTGATCTGGGTGCCATCGCTTCCCTGGGTGCCGCCAGAATTCACGTTGTATGGAGCTAGTAGATTGGTCGCGTCGCGGTCGAGATCGCGGACCTCTTTTGTGACCGTCCGGACCGTTGTAGTGGCGTATGGAGGAAGCTGCGGCAGGCTCTGGATGCGCTTCGCGTCTACGACGAGCTTGTTGGCTTGCTCGCCATACATTGTGTCGATGCAGTCGGACTGAGAGGAAAGACCACCTGCATACAGTAGACGACCGCGTGAGTTACGCGTCTGCGGCTCGGTTTCCGCTTCGGCTGCGCGATCTCCCCAAAGCGACTTCACTGTTGTCGTTCGAACTTGCACTTCTTCTTTCACGACAACTTTGGTCAGACATTGCTTCGCGTTACTCCCAGTGATCACGAGATGAGAGCTGATCCAGGAAGTGAGCGGTCGAGATACTGGCATCCTGCATGATACAAAACACTCAACCAGCGACCTCACCATCATCGATGCACTAGGAACATGAGGGAGGAAGAGCGTCTGCTACGCAAGCAGCAGATGTATGACGACCTCGACACACTTCAAGCCGATGACGACGCTCCAGATACAGGGCGCAAGACATCGAACTCGAAGTGGAAAGTCTCGAAGAATGAGAAGCCCATCGCAGTGGAGCGACCGACTGCAGCGCGGACATTCGCACGGTCACTGTCTGATAGCACGGTAAGCGCAAAGGCGCAGAACAAAGTCATTCCTGACGTGCTGCTTCCACCATCATCGACAGATCCACTGAGACGTACACAAAATCAGCTGGCTAGTCTACCCACGCTCAGAAAGACCGTCTCTGACTTCCCCAAAGCGTCGGCTGCATCCAAACTCAACGGTAAGCGCAAACGCGACAGTTTCATTTTGCAGGTACCCGAGGAACAGCGAGTCTTCAGGAACTTGCACATATTCTTTTTTCCGAATAACGATGTACATCCTGCACGCCGCATGAGGATTGCGAAAGCCGTGGAGCATGGCGCTGTCTGGGAAAAGGACTGGTCTGCAAGAGTCAGTCATGTCGTCTTGGATAATACAATGGACCTGAATCATCTTCATACTTTCCTCGGCTTGGAACAACTACCTGATCGTGTGATCGTGGTCACCGAGCAATACGCCGCGGAGTGTCTGTGCTTCAAGACCTTGCTGGATCCCTTGCAGGCTCGCTTTGCCGTCAAAGGCCACTTGCCGGCAGGGCTGAAGAAAGCGGATTCTACAGACTCCGACGCGTCTCTACAGCTCAAGCCGGCTGGCAAAGACGTTCAGGTCCGTCAGGTGAAGACGCCATCTATGGAGAGGCCAGTGGAAGCTGTGCCAGCAACCATAGTTTCTACAGCGGAAGATGCAGAAGACGATGCAGAAGACGATGCAGAAGAGTCAGACCGAGTGCCAAACACTTCCGGGGTGCCCGTCGACAATGACCTCGACGACGCCATCAAGAAGGCGAGAGAGCTGCAGCATGTGCCACTCGATGACGAAGAAGGAGAAGATGCCAGTGGCAGACCAGCCACTTCCGAAGGCATGGTATCAGGCGACGAGGAGCCCAAGACCGGACTGAAGCTCCTTCCGAAGAAGAAGTCCAAGTATCACCGAGTACAGGACAAGTTCCAATGCATGCAGAAGCATACGGGTGACAGATCTGAAACGGAAAATTCTGCTGTTATCAATATTCTCCAGCAAATGGCGGTCTACTACGGCCAGATGGGCGACGAATGGCGCATCAGAGCTTATCGAAATGCCATATCGAGCTTGCGCAATCACCCAGTGAAAGTCACGACTAGAGAACAGGCTCTGGCTTTGCCGAACATCGGTGAACGCTTGGCCACCAAGATCGAGGAGATTGCTTTCACAAATCGTCTGAGAAGACTGGACAACGCCAAGGCGGAACCGAACGATCAAGTGTTGCAGACATTCATGGGTGTATACGGAGCCGGGTTGGTGCAAGCCAGCCGATGGGTCAGCGAAGGTTACACGACTCTCGACGGACTGCTGCAGAAAGCCAAGCTCACGCAAAATCAGCGCATCGGCATCGAGCACTACACAGACTTTAACTCGCGTATTCCTCGAGAAGAAGTCGCAGAGCATGGTGCCGTGGTACGGAAAGCACTCCAGGAGATTGACCCTGCATTTGAGGTCATCATAGGTGGTTCATACCGCCGGTAAGTACAGCCCCGACCAGAACTCCTTACATCTGAGACATAGCGATACAAGTTCTGACCCTCGCTTTAAGTGGCTCGAAGGACTCTGGAGATATCGACTGCATCATCACCCGGCCGAATACCAATGCTGACCACTTGCGAAACGTGGTTCTCGGGCAAGTGGTGCCGCAACTTACTGCAAGCGGCTTCCTCGTTGCTAGTCTTGCAATCACGTCTCGGGACGATGGGAGCAAATGGCATGGCGCTTCGTGCCTGCATGGCTCAGTTGTATGGAGACGGCTCGATCTGCTGTTAGTGCCGGCCGATGAGCTTGGTGCAGCACTGATTTACTTCACTGGTAAGTTATTGAACCAACACCCCAATCTTGTCGAGTACGACTAATAGTGACCTTCCATCTGCAGGGAACGACATATTCAATCGCAGCCTACGCTTATTGGCAAGCACGAAAGGGATGCGGCTGAACCAACGTGGACTTTACCGCGACGTCATAAGAGGACCGAAGCGTGTAAAGCTCACGGAGGGTACGCTTGTGGAAGGGAAAGACGAGAAGAAGATCTTCGAGGCACTTGGAGTCACTTGGCGCCCACCTAGTCACAGGATTTGTTAGGTGGGACTACAGATACGGCTGAGTATCAGTCAGACTGGATAGCGGACTAACGGCTGGGTATCAGATTAGACTAGTACTCGTATACTTGCCCCGTGAGAACTTCAGATCCTTGTGTGACCCGTTTTTGGTTTCATCTTCACATGCAAGTTTTCAGTCACGTGCTTTGCTTTGTCACCACCGACCTTCACTTCTTCGAAGTTCTCGAAGGCTCAGCTTCACAACACCTGCGCCAACAACCACAACTCACCGCCACAACCTTTCCAGTCCACCTCAGTATCACCAATACAATCCTCTCACCCACAATCATGTCACGCGAACAATACACCCCACCATCCCTCTCGCAAGGCGGCAACAACAACGCCGGCGGCTCAACAGGCGGCGGCTTCGCAATCTCCGGCAACAGCTTCGAGGACACCGGCAAACCAGTCCAGTACCTCTGCGGCGACTGCGATACCAAAGTCGCGCTGAAGAAGGGAGATCCCATCAGATGCAAGGAGTGCGGATACCGTGTGCTGTACAAGGAGAGGACGAACAGGTGAGACAAAGCACAAAGGAGCGGTTCGTGGAATGGGAACTGACAGAGGTTGGTAGGATGATCCAGTTCGAGGCAAGATGAAAATGAACGAGGCTATCGAGCGAGGGAAATACTCGTCACGGAAAATGTAGACTCGGCGCGAGGGCACCCGCCAGTTTGCACCAAATGACTGACACCAGCGGCAAGAGGGTGAATCACGAGCATGGGCATTGAGATATTAGCGCGGCGTTGAGACGGTTTCATGAAAACAGCACAAGGCGCATTCGAAGTTGGGCGTTCACATTTTGACCCGGCCACAGATCTTCTGCGACGTCCAACTGCTAGCTACGTTTTGCGCTGCGACAGCAGCAGCAAAGGTGCTCAGAACCTGCTGCTTTATGCCCAAGAGCTTGTCCAGAGCTCGTTTTCGGGCAGCAGCAGGATTTAGTAGTGGTTCTGCCCTGCAAACTTGCTCCTTCCCAGACACACGATTCTCGTTCGTCTTCCATCATTAACACATCAGTATCGAATTGCGCCGCCCATGCAAAGCTTCGAATGCCTGTCGCAAGCTTGCCTGTTATGCCATGTAGTGTCTCTTCTCAAGTTGCCCAATTTACAGCACATCTAGGTTCCACGGAAAGCATCGAAGCGCTTGTAAGTGTAGCCAATGAAGGGCAAGCTCAGTGTCGAGTCGTCCTGTCCAATCTGGGCCTCAGTCTGAGCACGAAGCTGGGCTGAGTTGTCGACCTGAGGAATTTCGTCGATCGGGAAGTATTGAGTGTCAATGTTGCTCTGCAGCTTCGGCTCGAATGGTGCGCGGATCTTGCGGAGACCATCCCAGTTGACACCATGGAAGAAAGGGTGCTGCTTGAGCTCAGCAGCGCCGTGGGATCGACCTAAGCGATTTTGAGAGTCGCAGATGAGACTGTAGGTCATGTTAGCCAGAAGAAGTATGAGCTGCAGAAAGTGCTTACCTTCGGATGAAGTGCTCTGCCTCTGGTCCGAGCTGTTGATCTGGAGGGAAGTTGAGATGGCGTGGCCAGTCCACGATTTTGCGGTAGGTGTCGTGTGGCTCCTCGGCGCAGAATGGAGGCCAGCCGACCAAGCACTCGAACATGATGGTACCCACGCTCCACCAATCGCATCCGAAGTCGTAGCCCTTGCCGCTGAAGATCTCAGGAGCGATGTAATCTGGTGTGCCGACGGTTGAGTAGGCGAGCTGACGTCTCGACTTGCGCCAGGTGTTGATCTGATTGCGGTTGGAGACGGTGAGCTGGATTTGGTCGATCGACACACTGTTGCGGTTTTGGGAAGCAGACTTGGACTTGCTTGTGGACATGAGCTGCTGGTAGTAAGATGCTTGATGCTCCTTGGAGAAGCCAGTGGAGAGACCGAAGTCGGTAAGCTTGATGTGTCCGCCACGATCTAGGAGGATGTTGTCTGGCTTAATGTCACTAAAGGACCGTTAGCGCATACTATTTGCGTAGGATGACATATACTCACCGATGGATGAAGCCAAGCTTGTGCACTGCTTCGATGGCTAATGTGATCTCTGCCATATAGAAGCGCGTGATGTCCTCCGAGAAGATCTCGTACTTGATGAGCATTGTCATGAGATCACCACCGGGCAGAAACTCCATCAGCATGTACAAGAAGGTTGTATCCTGGAAGGATGTGTGCAGCTTGACCAGCCAAGGGCTGTCTGCGTTGGCGAGGATGTCACGCTCGGCGCGAACGTGGGCGAGCTGATCCTTCTTGTGCTGCGGAAGTGTCAGTGGCGTGCTTCATGTCAAGTGGTACTGCAACTTACCATCTCTTGCTTGATCAACGACTTCAAAGCGTAGACCTTTCCATCGTGCTTCCTCTGCACCAGACGCACTTCACCGAATGCACCCTTTCCGATGATCTTGACGGTGGAGTAGTTTCCTGGCTTCTCGTGTGTCCTCAAGAACCGCAGGAAATTGGCCTCTGCCTTGCGCGTGCTGTTCTTTTTTTGCTCCTTGCGATTGGCCGAAAGATTCTCGTCGGCGAGGATGGCATCAAGCTCCTTTGCTCTGCAACATGTCAGCTGTGTCATGCCAAAACTCCATTCCTCATCCTACCTCTCATTTCGAGCACGTGCTCTCTCGACATTCTCCTTGAAGAACTCCTGGGTGAGCATCTTCTGTACCTTGACACGCTCGGTGATCGCGGTCGAGTACTTCTCGGGATTCTTTGGAGGCGGCTCATCGTCGTAGATGCTGAGCGGTGGTGGCATGGCCGGCATTGGGGCGTTCAAGTAGTTGCCGTAGCTCTGCGGGGTGGCTCCTGCAGTGCGCGGACGTGCATTCGCGGGTGAAGGCTGTCTGCCGTATGGGCTCGCCGAACGTGGTGAGTTTCCTCCAAGGTTCTGGTGCTGGAACTGATGTGCGAGGCCATTGGTCACATCGTTGTAGCCGCCCGCCGGCGAGCGATAGCCGGCATTGGGAGTGGATGTGCCGCTGGTGTACTGCTGTTGGTATGCATTTGGGTTGTTGTAGAAATAGCCCTGGCTGTTGATGCCACTGGTCGCCTGCTGGGTGCCCCAGACCTCTTGTTGTCCGGCGGCATTGGGGAATGGCTGCGGGAAGGTGGACGGAGTGGTAGGGAAGGCACGACCTTGCTCGGCGGCGAAATTGGGCGGGTTGTTGAAGCCGAAGTTGAGCTGGAGGCGATTGGGGTTGCGGCTGTCAGGCTGCGCCTGCGCCTGCTGTTGGTGTTGGTGTTGCTGCGACTGCTGCTGCTGTTGTTGGTGCTGCTGGTACGCCATCTTGAGCGGTGCACTACAGACTGGTCAGACCGGGTCGGAGGTGAAAGGAGGTTGGTGGTGGTTGTTCTTCGTACCTTTGCGGTTGCAGAGCTGTTCGAGTCGGGCGGAGTGTCGTTTCGCTTCAAGGAGGTGCGAGCGTGGACCTGGGCCGTGTTTGAGCCGTAAGGGGGTCTGTCTGTTGGAAGCTCGAGGCGGTGGACTGGACCAAGCGAATGATAAGTTTAGTCGAGCTTGCGCTTGGTACGAATGTGTTGCCTCAGACGTTCGAATACATTCGCAAGACCGGGGTGCGAGAGAGCAGGAACGAGCGAAGAGCTTCACTACTTGACAGGCGTGAGGAGTGTGAGTGCTCCTCCAAGAGGACAGCATGCAATCGGGGTCGAGAATGTGAAACCGCGATGATCCCTGTCCAGGGAAACAAACCCCCGCATCACTTCCGCGCCTGCAAGGGCCGTTCCTTCCCTCCTCCTCTGTCCCATGACTCCCAGCCCATCCCTCACCCTCACCCGGGACGCGCTCATGCACGTGAAGCTTATCTCGCAAGCACGTGTGACGAAGGCATGTGCTGCTCGTGCACGCAATGGCGATTCTTGTGCTACCGTGGTGCTATACCTGCTACATCGACATCTGTGCCTCGCGCGAGGCGGCCCACGCAAGATCACTGGCTTCACCGCAACTTCGTGCCTCAGGAGAACCCCAACGGAGCATCATCGGGATTAATCGTCGAGACTGAGCATCATGCCTCATCGACATCGCGCTGGCGATGCTCTCTTTAGCCTGATGGGCGCACGAAGGCCGGCCCATCTCCTGCTCACCACCCTTCTGCGATGCTCGGTGAAACGAGTCTGCGAAGTCCCATGAACACCTTCGACCAGGTGAACACAGCCAGTACATCTCGCTGATACCTGCAACCGGAGGTCTGCCTCCAAGGCGATACAACACTGGCGCGGTGTCCATGGCTACTGGCACCTGAAGCAACGCCGCCAAGGCGTTGCATTCTGGCCGTTTCTCACTATTTGCACTGGTTTATGCAGCCCCGGAAATCTAGAGCAGGAATTGGTGTATGGATGTCCTCGCATCGCCTTTTCCTGAGTCGTCAGAGCTCATCAGTAGGCTCATCTAAGGGGTTTACACCGTAATCGACCGCTTTTGGCCTAAATACATGCTGGAGCCTACCGCGGGCTAATCACCGGACAGACTCAGCGAATACGTATGAACTGGACACCGTGGCAGCAACTTGAGACTTCTCCCTGTGCTGCGATGTAAGGCAACATCGTTGAACGCCATACGAGAATTCTCGAGGTCGTGCCCAAGAACGCTCTGTCTTCAGAGCGCTATCGAGAAGCGTACACAGGAGAGCGTGGTCTCCACAAACTGTTATCTGCTGTCTAACCTCTGTTCAAGTTGCTGGAGCACCTGGCCCTGTTCGCTATGTTGACGTTTCATCTCCAGAAGAAGGTCTTTCACTTCAATCCTGTTGGAGCCTACAACATCTGACAGCGCAGATCCCAATCGTTCCTCGATCGAGCTTACGGTACCGGGCCTCGCTGACGCCTTTCCACGGCAGGCACAGGAGCAACTTGACGAGGTTGACGAAGACTGTCGTTGTGGATTGGGCTCCATTTCCCGGGCTCTCCTCCCCACGTACGGATGACAGTTTCGGATATGCTGCTGCAAATGGTCCTTGCGCTTGAACCCCTTGGGCTGGTCCTCTCCTCGACACAACATGCACTCGTATGACCTAGGCTGCTTGTGGGTCCGCATGTGCCTCGTATAGAGATCCCTCCGGCAATAGGATCGGCCGCACGAAGCGTCGGTGCATACGTATGTCCGGTGGTTCTCTCCCCTGGCATGTTGTTCCAGCTTAGACGCCGTCTCAAAGGAGCTATAACATATTACGCAGGAGAACTGGCGCTGCACCGAAGGGGGAATACAGTCCGGGAGTATTGATGGGCCAGGCGATAGACTATCTCCTGTGGAAGAGGTGACAGATGGAGAGTATCCCTCCGAAGGCATTCCGGGTACATTGTCCAATCCATGGTGACCTCGATAGCTGTCAGCACGGCCATGCTGCGATCACAGTTCTTGCTGGGCTCTTTACCGGAATAGGGTTTCAAAACTTGCAGATCATCAGCGCAGGGCGACCAAATGTCCGAAGTCCAGACCGAGTTTATATCAAGGTCAAAATGACCCCGTGGCGAACCCCACGAGAGGCTCGGCTCAAAGATGTTATCCGTAACCACATCGTGCAAGATGTAGTTCTGTGCACATACTGGCATAGTAGGTGAGGAAATCGAAAGAATGACATGGGATGCAAGTGCTGCAGCAGGGCGGCTGAGCCATATATGTCTAGAGTCGCGCAGAAGGCATCACAGGGGGCGAGACATCTTCCGGAATCTGATAGCTACATCGCAACGGATGATACAATCAACCTTCCACGACAACCGGTGGAACTTGCTTGGAAGAAATTCCCATGCAGTAAGAGCAATGTGGTACCTGTCGCAAGATGCCTTGCTGCAGTCCAAGCTTACATCCACCAATCAGAGTCATTCACTCGACTTCATGGCAGCAGCCTCCACATCATCAAGGCAAAGGTGTCTTTTGCCCTCAAGTAGACCTCGACAAAGTGGTCACACTACTATGCTGAATCTCCAGCTCTTATATAGCTCCTGGTGCTCAAGATCGCCCTCATTCTTCCGGAGTGTTTACGCTGCGTAGTCGCTGCACGCAGGGACGAGCTCAGGAAACAACGAGCACACTGCCACATCTTTGGACCCCATGACAACTCATGGCCCCCTGGACTATCTGCATTTGGCTGGCCGCAAGCATACGAACATCGGAAGTGTCGGGAGGGCATGATGGCATGTGCTTCCATCAATCAGCAAGGTAGTAGCACGCTGGTATCCAATGGTAATCACTCCTCCATTGTCAGCAGCTCCCTCGCAGCCCGTTCAACAGCTTGAAGTCCATCTTGCAAGCCACAGCGGCAAACGCGACCTTCCAGTTGGCTGAGGACTCGATCACCTGGCCGCCTGGAACGCAGCCAAGGAGAGGCCGCACCTGCACGAGATCGGAAGACGATCATTGAGAGTGGCATGACTACCCGACGACTCGCTTTCAAGAATCTCCCAGCTTTCACGTGCGATGGTTCTGCGAACCTCAGGCAGCGAAGAAGATACAGGATGACGAGGTTGAAAGGCAATTGCACACGGTCTTTTCGGCCCAAACCGCCTGGCGTGACCGAAGGATCAACAACCCATTGATAGGTGATTCGCAGAGCTCGCCCTGGAAGGTGCCTGTTCTACGCGAGCTCGCACATAGCCAGAATTGTAAGACACGCTGAAATGGCTAGAACAGGCTAAGAGGTCATCCTCCTGATGAGTGCACCGCCAAAAGCACCATGCTTATGAATTTGCGGTACCTCCAGGTGCCGTTTCGGTCGGATGCTGGTGTAGCTCAGCTTGCACTCTTGCCGCAGAGTCTGGTGTCAGTCCGGCATTCGGCCACTCGACACGGACTAGATCCCTACAGGTGAAGGTCACGCCAATTTGCTGGAAGTCAGTCTGTACGTTGCGCAGGAGCAGCTCCCTTGACATCGAACTTCTCTCCCACCTTCAAAATCTGTTCGACAACGGCTCAGAGACCCAGAGGTGAATGGACACCGCCCCTTCCGTCGCCCTTTGGCCCCCTCTCGAGCTCGAGAGTTCGCCAGGGTCGAGGGTGTGATCTTTCGTCTGCCGTCGCGTTGCCGATTGTAACGCGCAGCAAGTTTCCGACACTGCTGACCAGACCGCCCCTTTTTGGAAGTCCTAGCTCAGGCGTCGGGTTTAATTCTCCTCTCCTTCAGCATATACCGACAATACATGACAACGCAGCTCCATATTCTCGAGCCAAAGTCGTAGTTGTCCAGAACCACCTCTACAACCCTCCTCATCTACATCCACGGCAAGGTACTGCTCCATCGCAAGCCGTTTCGTTGATGATGAGCCACTCACGCATCAGGAACCGGAGCCGCAGTGCCTGTGACAACGACTACCGTACGCCAATATCGTAGGCAATTTGAACGCATGCTGACTTTGGTTTAGAAGTGGATTTGGCAGCTGTCGCCAACCATTCGGCGCGGGAGCATCGTTGCAATGATCGGTCGCTCGGTAGGTCATCATCCCGCAACTTTTTGCATGTGCTGATGACTCTATAGTCAGTAACGCAACCCAGCGCTCGCGCACATCGCAGTTTATGACGGTCCAGCCGAATCGCACCGCTGAGTGCCCGACCATGGGATCTCGTCAGACCAATGACGAAACGGCGGGATCGATGGACGATGACTTCGATCAAATCTACCGCGACCCGGAACATATGACTTCTTGGATCGGCGACTTCCCAACTGGTGATCAGTACGGCGTGCTCGATGATCAGTACACTCGCCAGCAAGCTAGCCGTCAGGCGGTAAGCTATCATCGTAACGGTGCGCACCTCGGCCGCTCTGCAGATGTCAGCTATACCAACTGTCCTCTCCAGCTCGAGACGCTGAATGGATACAGCCAGGACGTGACGTCCGACAGCCGTATCAACGAAGTACCAGAGACGCCGACCGTCAGCACAATTTATCCTCGAAACGTGATTCCTTTCCCGACCAATGGTGGTCACAGGAGCCAGTCCAGCATGAGAAAGCATGCTATAGCCAGATACATGCATGACGCCGAGGACTACGCTCCTTCACATTTCATCTCGAATGGCGGTCGTCCTCGCGACTCCTACTGACTCGCTTCGCTGGTTCGTTCTGGATCATGGGCTTTGGTATTGGCGTTATTCGTGATTTGGCTGCGAGGTTCTAGTGTTATCACATCGAGAGGAGAAAGATGGCGCACATTTCGCAGTAACGGCAGGCTATCTTCACGAGGAATGTCAGACTTCTTATAATCTACGGCGACCCACCTGCAGCACCGTGTTGCCGTGCCGCAGCGGATCTCAGCTCTAAGCCTCAGCGCCTCTGCTCACCGGCAGCTTGCTTGATCACACAAAACATTTGAGGTCGCCTTCTCAGCCCCCATCGATGCTTCCACCTCCGGCCAGCACAGCCTTCATCGCCTCGAAAGCCGTTTCCCATGTCATGGCAGATTGATCGTGAAGTCGCGCTGTTTCGGAGTTACATTCTTTCCCAGCCATCTTTCAGCTGAAGCTTCGCTTAGTATCTCCATGCAGCGCAAGCGCATTGCGCGGTGTAACGCCAATGCAACTCCAAGTGCAGAGGAAGCTGTTCTTCATGACCACACGACGGACGTTGGTATTACCGTGAGAGAAGCACCGCGGAGCAACATGGCTCAGATGATACGTTGTGGCAGATGTTTCCTAATTCCTCGCTGTCTCAACCGCCTGCCCAAAGGCCGACTTGATCGCAGCAACGTCATTCATTGCATTTACCATGTTGAAGCCCTGTTCGGCATACTTCTTTGCCGATTCCCCTCCTGCGGTGTAGAGCGCGGTGTACTTGCCAGCATCCTTTGTCGCTTGGTGTACAGTCTTCATGGCTTCTTCAAGCTCACGCGAATACTGACCGATCGACTCGGCCGAGTGTCCTATGCTGTTGCCAAGATCAACAGGACCGAGGAATAGAACATCGATCCCATCAACAGCCGCGATCTCCTTGATCTGCTCCAGGGCCGAAGCGGTCTCGATCTGCACGATGACAACAATACCATCATTCGCTTGGCGGTAGTAATCCATCAACGAGAGCTCCTTCCCGTTGACAGTCTGCTCGGCGAACTTCTCCATCGCGAATGGACTGCCCAATCCCCGATTACCTGTTCAATGATCAGACCAAGAGAAGGGCATGGCAGCCTTGAGTCATACCTTGCGGCGGAAATTTGCTAAAACGGACAACGTTCTTCGCGTCTTGGGCAGTCTGCAGCAGCGGTACGATGATACCATGCGCTCCAGCATCCAATGCTCTCTTGATCATCCAATGCTGACCATCTGCCACTCTCACCACAGGGCTGACTCCACAGGCCGCAATTGCTGCTACCGATTCGTGCATCGCGTCGTCTGAGATGTTGCCATGCTCGCAGTCGACGCAGATCCAGTCTAGGTTGGGAGTCCTTGCTATGGTTCTGCTCAGATTGGCACCAGGAAGCATCTATACCGCCAGTCAGAACCATGTACATATCGCCAGATTGCGATTGCGTGCCTGCCATCCTCCGAAGCTTGTCTTGCCACTCTTCAGTGCCTTCTGGAGTCGGTTTGCAGCTTGCATCTTGTTGAGCTCACCGCTGTTGTGTAAGCTGTTTGGGCGTTGGCTAGTATTGCATTGTAGAGATATTACTTCCCCAGTGCATGCAATCAAGTCTCGCTCGGTGAGGTATTTCACCTCGACAGCCTCCGCCGTTACTTGTCCGTACAGTCGCCATTCAGAGCTCGGCATTTCGGGTTGAGCACCCCGCTTCAGCATTGTTCCTGCATCTGCGGTGCGTGTATGGTCACCCACTCAGGACCTCTCAACTTCATCCATGACCTTCTCAAGCTCGCCTGCAGCAAAGCGATGCTTCAGCTTGCGAGCAGCAGCAGTCGTTTCGCCGTTGCTCGAGGCGAGCATAGCAGTTCGATCAACGTGGACCTGCAGATCGTCATTGTCAGCAGAGATCGTAACTCTGCCAGAGCCTCCTCACCACCGGAATCTCGAGCTCATACAGAGACATCCACTGCTTGTTCTCGGGAGCCAAGATATCGACCTCTTTGTACTCGAAATGCCTGCGGTCCCACACCTTGCTCATCACCCCCTTCACGCTGTCGCACAGTGAGCAACGATCGTGGGTGAATAGTGTCAATCGCAGCGAGTGCTGCATCAGACGCAACGTCGAATGCATATTGAAGACGATGTGTCTTCTCATCGTGCTCTGCGTGTCGACGCGCAGAGGAACATTGAAGCTCGGCCACACAGTCCACGCACATGTCCACAAAGCTACGTCAGGTTCTGTGGTATTCTAGATGCATCTTCGTTTGAAGAGCTTCCTCCCGTCTGCTCTGTCCCATCGCGGCACCACAACGACGGCCACTCACCACAACTGCAATCATGGCGCAGAAGTGCGTACACAAAGGCTGCGGCAAGTCCTTCTCTGACCCGGAGGAGCCTTGCGTGTACCATCCTGGGTTCGTTCTACAACCTTAATGACCTCTAGTGTCCGCCTGTGCTAACATTTACTTGCAGCCCACCCGAATTCCACGAAGGCCAAAAGGGTAGGTCTGCCTCACTGTACAATGCTCCTCTCTTACGCATGATACTGATTCGCTTGCAGGCTGGAAATGCTGTAAGCCACGAGTGCTCACATTCGATGAGTTCATGACCATTCCGCCATGCACGACCGGCAAACACAGCATCGTCGACGACAGTCCCAAGGAAGAGCCGAAGCCTGGGTTGAGCGAGGAAGAGGTTGAGGCGAAGATCAAGGCACAGCAAGAGAAGAAGGACTCCTTACCACCGCCAGTCGCTCGAGGTCCTGTAGCCACTGCAGCACCGCGTCCTACGGCAAGCCCAGCACCCCCAGAGGAAGAAGAAGATGATCCTGAGGCTGTGGTGCCAGACGGAGCCAGCTGTAAGCGTCGAGGATGTGGTGCATCGTTCAAATCAGGGCAGGACAGAGACGAGGAACAATGCGTACACCACCCAGGACAAGCGCTCTTCCACGAAGGCAGCAAAGGCTGGACATGCTGTAAGCGCCGAGTGTTGGAGTTTGACGAGTTTATGAAGATTCAGGGCTGCAAGACAAAGTCTCGACATTTGTTCGTGGGCAAGCAGAAGGACCCAGACGAGGAGGAGAAGCTGAGCGAGGTCCGAAACGACTTCTATCAGACGGCCACCACGGTCATCGCGTCGCTGTACCTGAAGAAGATTGACAAGGATCGATCGAAGGTTGAGTTCTCAGCGGATGGCGCGAAAGTGGAATTGGACTTACACACCGGCGACAACAAGCGATACCAGACCTCAATGTCACTCTTCGCTGCCATCAAACCGGACGAGAGCAAGTTCAAGATCATGGGCACCAAGCTGGAGCTTACTCTCGCAAAGGCAGGCGGCTCAGGCTGGCCTGTTTTGAGAGCAGATGATCCTCACACTGGAGAGATCATTCAGGCAGGTCGTGCAGGAAGAGCATAAGTAGCGACCTTGACAATGATAGATGAGGCGTGAAGCATCAGCGAGGCGTTGGCTGAGGGACTGAGAAGATGACCGCATCGTAGCTTGGTTACTCCACAGCCAGCGCAGAAGATGAGACGTTTGCATGATGTGAAGCCATGATCAATGGCTGTCAGCTAATGCAGTGCCCTTCTCTATTGTACCAAAGCCACGCCATGCGGCCAGAGAGTACTTTAGATTGCCAACCGCACCACGGAAAACACCACGATCCTCGTGCAACGATTTCGACATGATGTGATGACGCCGAACAGGCCATGACAGGGATGCTCTGCATAGAGTTTGTCAGCAACCACACCCTAGCTCCACTAGCCTGCTTCTTTGGAATCACGCAAGATCTTGTACCTGGGACGTATATCAGCTCTGCGCAGCACACTTGAACTAACCATAGCTTTCTGCTCACACCATGGCAGAAGTCATGAACAAGATGTTATCGTATTGGGCGTTCATGCCATCTTCTGGACAAATACAAGTCCCGACTCAAGCTCCACCTACAAAGAAGCAAAACCCAAAGCCGACATCAACGCCGAAAGCCCCGGTCACGACAGAGAAGCACTGATCCGGACGACTGTACAACAATGCGATTACACGGGGTTCAAATGAGGTTTCTGCAATGCCACTCTCACCGGCCTTTGCCAAGGCTCTGTTGGAACCACAGTCACGGCCAGGCTCACTGCTATGCACGCATAGCGCACGCCTTTGATCCGCTGTCTATTTAATCTGGTATTTGGGCTGATGACAAGACCTCAATGTATCAAACAGCCTGCCAACGATTTGTACCAGAATTGGCCGCCGCTTTTGACGTTCACTCTGGCTTCGCGGACCCAGTGGCTTCTGGCCATCACAGCACTGGACAATGAGCGTTATCTCGTGCCATTACAATGTTCCCCTCCATCTAGTGGCATACAAGGCTCGAGGAGCTATTCTCTGCTTTAAAATTACAAGAAGAGCTACCCGGCCGCAGGGAACCTCGCTACGTCTGGTCTCACAAGGCGGCAAGGGCACAAGTCTTCACAACGCCAACAAAATCACTGAAGTGTCAGGCTCCGTATACTACGCCAGACAACCCTTCCACGAGACGCAAGAGCGAGCTTGAAGAGAGGTGTCGCGGCGTAGCCGAAAAGTGAAGGGAAAGACGTTACAGAATATCGACAAAGCTAGCATGAAGCTTGTGTTAAGGCTGTTTCTGTCCCGCAGATCGCTCTGATAGCTCAGATACAACATGAGTTGCGCAGTTCCGTTGCGCTACCCACGCAGATTGAACTTCGCGCGTTCATCCTGTGATCCACTTGCAAACTGTGCCAGGTCATAGAGCCTCTGGGCGTTCTTCAACAGCAGCCGACGATGGTGTCCCTATTCCTGTCACGTAGAAGGGTCAGAAGTCACCTGTGGGGGCTGTCAAGTAACTGTGACGCCTCGCCTCATGCACACGACAAGGTCGGATCTGAGATGCAGTCTGGCAGCAGCTTTCGCCTTTGCCGGCATCAACTTCCTTCTTCACGCCCTCACCATCATCCCCGCCATCACAACACCTCAATCGTAAGGCCACACGCTGGAATCTCTGATCCCGCACCACGAAAGTCGGTTCCGATTGTGCAGTCGAATAACACGCAGGATCTTGGCTACAGGATCGGTGAACGTGACCCCATCAGAAGTTGGTGGCGGTACATCTGGCTTTCGGGGACGTTGGAACGCCGCCACAACCCTGGAAGCACCATCTGTCACGATGGAATCAATGCATCCGGGCTTGATGGGGAGATTCCAAAAGTGCTGTACGGTCTCCATTGATGGCGCTGCATGTGATCCTCGGGCAGCACAATTTGGTGGTAGGCGGTCCGGTCTTGGCGCCTCGAACGAAGAACGCCTTGGGATCGCAGTAGGCTTCGTAATCCCATCATGGTCACCGAACACAACCTACACATAGCACCAAGATCACCGTCCGCATGGCTGATTTGGTCCAACGGCAAGATCCTTACTTTCCTGGGCAACTCCCGGCGGTGTGAGGGATGCGGGTTCGAGTCCCGCGCACTTCTGGTGGAAATCAGCTCATCATTGATGGAATCTCTGGAGATTTGTTCGAAGCATAGAATCCGAAAGACTCATGTGGTTCCCACCAAAACTGTTACCATACTCGTCCTCGATTTACTGCCAGCCAAATTTGGTGAAAGGTGGTCAGCCTTGGCATCAGATTCCAACATGCCCTGGAATCACCACATATTGCTGGAACCATGTTCAAATCTCTGGATTCTCTCAAGTGTGGCTCGCCGCGTAGATTCCAAAAGACCTGTGTGGTTTCCATTAGGTGTGCGGCGGCGGTTGTGTGATACATCTAACGCCTGTAAAAATCGAGCCTCTGCAAAACATGCGTCCAAGTTGTCGTACGGATGTTGGTGGAAAGCACATACTACGTTGTGGAACCTCATCTTCATGACAATATTCAGAGACGCCAAAACTGTCATATCGGTTCCACACGCATGGACCTCACTGTTGCCTCCCGATGACCTGCCCGCAAAAGTTGGTGACATACGATCTTCAGCCACTTTCCGGGGCTGCACGATCTCTGGCACATTATACAGCTGGAAACTCATTCAATTGAGTTCATGCACATGTTTCGAGGAATTGGAGAGGTTTCCAGCTGTTTAAATCTCGCTGTCGTGTCTCGACCATTTGTCACCCAACCCCTACCCGGGAGTATCGAGGTCTGTCATACTCGCTCTTCTCGTGGAATGGCCGAGCCGCATCTGGAATCATGATTTCAGGGGTACTGGAAGAGATTCCAATACGACGGGACAGGTTTCCAGCAGTAGACACCTCACTGTCATGACTCGGATCCGGCTTCACCAAATTCCTGCGAAACGACATCGAGCGTCGTCAAAGTCGCTCTTTCCACGGAAAGGAGAAATTAGCCCCGGAATCTCAGCTTCATGAGTGTGAGAAGAGATTCCATAAGGCTCGTCGAAGTTCCTATGAACATGGGCCTCATTATCAACGTCGACGTTTCGGCTACCAAGATCTCCCTACCGAAACATCGCGCAGTGGGACGCGTATTTCCTAGCTGGAAACGGGCCCTATGGTCTGGATCATCGTCTTCCAGGATGGCTTAAGGGATTCCACAATGCACAGAGATACCTCCAGGGACTGCAAGATAACTACCATTCACTGACCATATGTCACCAAAACTCTGTGGGAGATGATCCCACAAGGTCTCGGAGGATGTCACAGTCGCTTTTTGGCTGTCAACCACGCATCAGTTTCGGAACGTCATCTTTATAGGCACGTGAATCAGTTCCGGAAGGACCAAATAGGTCTCCACCACTGTCGAGCTCGCTGTCGTGTTGGACGATCTCGCGCCAAATCTGAAAGGAGCATAATCTTCAAATTTTCCGCCCGGCAGAAAGCTCGCTCCCTTACAGAAGAGGGGTTGTCGCATACGGAATCTCTTCGTCGCAGATGATCTACTCCATTCCGAAAGGCCTGAGAGGATGCCGCCAAGACTCGCCTCGCTGCCCGTGTCCGATAAGTTCTCACCAGATTTGTATGGCACAGGGTCTAGCCAAGACAGCACATGTTACAGGTACGCTTTTCCTGCTAAACTTCCGGGGCTGTCGGAATGTCTTGAAGTACGTATAAAGAACAGATTCTAAGCTTGCTGTTGAATCTCCACCAAAACACAGCTCGCTGTCGGCGCCGGATGCTTCTTCACCAAATTTGTATACAACGCCATCTGGTGACACCTACCGCACGGCCGGATCCTCGCTGTACTAGTGGAAACATCGTACTACTGCTGGAATCTATGCTCTTTGAGTGTATCGAGAGCTTCCGAATGTCTTGTATGGTTTCCACCAATATGCACGTCGCTCTCCACGCTCGATATTATACCCGCCAATTGGTATAGGCGGTCATCGGGCGCAACATCAAGCAGGTGGAACGCGTCCTATATCTGTGGAAATTTCACGGCATTACTGGAATCTATGCTCTACAGGTACTTCGATAGCTTCCAGAAGTCTTATTTGGTTTCCAGCAGTATGCACCTCACTGTTGCCGCCCGATGCTTCTTCTGCCAATTTGTATGGGTTGCCATCCGGCTCAACCTTCAGCAGGTGGAACACGACTTGTGTCTGTGGAAACCTCACAGTTTTCATGGAATCTATGCTCTATGCGTACTGCAATAGATTCCGAGGGCCTCGTAAGGTTTCCATGCCCAAATTGCTCGCTGTCGCCATCCGACGCTTCATTACCTAACTCGGGTGGGCATCCGTCTGGAAAAGATTGCTTAGGCTGTGTTTACGGAAACCATATAGTGCTCTTGGAATCTACGCTTTCCAAGTGTCTCGATAGATTCCAGAAGGCTTGTGTGGTTTCTATCCACGCTGGTCTCACCATTGCCCTCTGACTGCGGGCCACCAAAATCGTGCGCAAGTCCATCCAGCTAGAGATGAATACAATCAAACTGATGCGCCGTAAACGGACTCGATGTGACACGTCCGGAATCTATGCTTGACGACCTCTACTGGAGGTTCCAAAAGCCTCGCGGCGGTCATAGCGTCAGACATCTTGTTGGAGCCAGATGGACGTGCTCACGCAAACTTGATGATGGCTCGTCTGATCGTTCTGAGTATGCTACTTCAGTGCATTGGGCATGGGAACTGTGACCCCAAGCTAGTGCAAATATCCAATTGATGCTGAGCGTTCGAAGAAGGTTCCATTGACGTCCACCTCACTGCCACGACCACTCGGCGTGCCTTCGAAACCTGAGTTTGACTGCTCTGAGTCTGGTCCCCAGTGATTCTCCGCAAGCAGGTACACTCGGTTGAGATCTCATTCGTAGATCCCAACGACATGTATACTACTATCGCCATGCACCTCACTATGGAGGTCTCTAATCCATCTTTTGCACAGGTCGTTCATGATCGCAGCTCTACATCGGTCGCATTTCGAATATATATCCCGGATATGAGAACAGCACGCCGTGAAGCATCAGTCTAGGAGCTATATACATGTCCTCTCCACGTCTGCCACCAGCTTGAACCATGACTGCCACGCCTTCGACCAACGCGCAAATTCGAAACGCGTTCGCTGCCTTCACCAACACTGAACTCTAGCTTGTATCAACGCGGGGTCGATAGAAACCCATGTGGATGCTCGCAAAGGACTGCCTGGTATGATCATTCACTTCACGTCTCCTCACTTTGCTTTGCCTGCCATTGGCACTTGAACCTTGTAATGATGATAATGCTCGAGACTCCCCTCGTTCAGCGTATGACAGTCTCCGCCCCTCCGACAGCATGTAGTCTGTCGATAAGTACGATGCCGCAGATATTGTCGTCGTGATGAACTTACACGCTCCAACGTATAACCCACAATGCCTCTCTACAACTCTCTACCAGATAGCATCCTTACCGATGGCGTCGACGTGATCATTGCTGGAGGTAGACAGTCCGTAGATTGTGTGCGGGATCAGATGCTGACATCATTCAGGCGGTACAGCAGGATGCGTGGTTGCCTCCCGCCTCGCAGAGGCTGATCCGAACCTTTCGATCCTCGTTATCGAGCAAGGTATCAACAACTTCAAGTGCGCACTTATCAAGACGCTGGTCTTCACGGACTGACCTGTTCCTAGCCTCCCACAATGCATCTATCCAGCTCTGTTCCCGAAGAACTTGCTCGTTGACAACGAAACGGCTACAGCTCTGTTTTGGAAAGGCAACAAGTCTGCCTTGCTTGGTGATCGCGAGCCAATCGTGCCGTCTGGCGGGGTTCTAGGGGGTGGGAGCAGCATAAACTGGATGGTATATACGAGAGCACAGCGCAGTGACTTTGACAGCTGGAACACGCCAGGATGGAGTGCGAACGAAGGTTGGCAATATCCGCCAGAGCGCCGACCATGCTGACGTAATATGTACTTCGAGACATACCATGGCAAAGGCGATCGCGAGCATCACGGCGACTCTGGTCCTGTGAACGTCTCATCCGGCACTTTCCGAGCTAGGCATGCTGAGGACGAGTTCATCGATGCAGCTGCCAAGCTTGGTTATCGCGAGCTCAAAGACTTGCAGAATCTCGATGCGAACAACGGCACTGAACGCTGGCTGCGCTACGTCGGGCCCGATGGCAAGAGACAAGATGCTGCTCATCGCTTTCTTCATCCAAAGCTGCAGAGTGGAGGATATCTCAACCTTCACGTTCTGGTCGAGACTCAAGTCGTGCGGGTCATCTTCGATGAAAACAAGCGAGCTGTAGGCATTGAGTACCAGCCGAACCCAAGGTATAGATCCGACGGCAAGCCACAGGTGGTCAAAGCTTCAAGAATGGTCGTCCTCTCCGCTGGTGCGAATGGAACACCACTCATCCTCGAGCGATCTGGCGTAGGTGATCCTGAGATTCTCAAACGTGCTGGCGTCCCCCTTGTGGAGCCTGTTACCAATGTCGGCAAAGAGTATCAAGATCACCACCTCAGTCTCTGGGCATATCGGACAGACCTTGGCCACCGAGACACCATCAACGGATTCTCTGATGGTCGCTTTGATGTTGCAGATGCAATCCGCAAAAACGATGAGCTTCTAGGTTGGAATTCCATGGATGCCTCTGGCAAGTTCCGACCAACGGAGCGTGAAGTTGCCAACCTCGGTCCTGCCTTTCAGAAAGCATGGGAACGAGACTTCAAACACGCCCCAGATCGTCCTCTCATGATAATCGCCATGTACCTCTCCTACTTCGGTGACCATACTACTCTTCCAGACTCGGCCGAGTACGTGTCGATGGCATGCTGGACAGCCTACCCTTACTCGCGCGGCCATATTCACATCACAGGTCGCAGCCTCGATGATCCCATCGACTTCGATACGGGATATCTCAACGACGAGAAGGAAGGGTATGTCGACGTTAAGAAGCATATATGGTCGTACAAGCTGCAGCGCGAGATGTTCTGAAGGACGAAGATCTATCGCGGCGAGCTTGCTTCTTCTCATCCCAAGTTCCCGGCTGGGTCGAAGGCTGCGGTAGTTGAGAGGGCATTAGGACCGGTCCCGGATGATGCGCCGTTCATACAGTATTCGAAGGAAGATGATGCGGCGATCGAGCAGAAGGTGAGGGAGACTGTGTCCACCACGTGGCATAGTCTAGGTACATGCAAGGTTGGAAACCCTCGTTTCCTAGAAAGACAATGGGTGCTGACTTGACTGTAGATGTCTCCTCGTGAAAAGGGTGGTGTTGTCGACAGGACCCTAAGCGTGTACGGCGTTAAAGGCCTCAAGCTTGCTGACTTGAGCATTCCACCGGAGAATGTTGGTGCGAACACTAACAACACTGCTCTTATGATAGGCGAGAAAGCGGCCGACTTGTTTATCAAGGAGCTCGGCATCAAAGCCAGGATATAATCAAATGAATGCATGCGGAAGGATGATCTGAATCCGTTTGCGGTGGGTTGTCTTGAGCCTCGGTCAGCTCCTTAACTTGGTCATTCACGCATGAGTATGTAGTATCGACCATTCGATGTGACGTTGCCAAAGAAAACTGCCATGCTCTGAGCGTTGCCCGATGGCCGGACTTCGTTCGTTTAACCATTGTTAAGCGTAGCGACTGACGAGCGCTAGCCACACTGTAGCGACGTGTGAGCTTGCGAACACTCGAGCGTAGGTAGTGGCGTCAGCGAGGAGGGAGTGGAGCTCTATCACCAGCCTTCAACTAGCCTTAGCGCCGCCTCTTATTGGTCCGTTTTCAAAAGGTACCCTAACTAAGCAATCAAGTTTTGGTGTTACGTGCTAGCCGCGCTGTGGCTGTTGGCGAACTCGCAGTTAATACTACGTATTAATATCGTTCGCAGCCGGAGTAGCAGGTTACGGACAATCGAACGTATAGCGTGCATCGCACGCCTTCGCGACAAGCTAGCAGATGCTAGATAGAGCTCCACACCGCTGCGCTTATTCTTGGAGGTTCACAACCGCCAACAGCACATTTTAAGATATCGCTCCAATCGACATGGCGGCTCAATGTGCCAGAGAGGACTCTCTACTGAGACATTCGCTAGATTGGTAACACGTGAGAATGAGCGAAGGCTTACTTGTTGCATGCAAGCGTATGTTACACATGCTGGACTGCAGCACGTGCCATCTGCATGAGGTCGGATGCTGCATGCAGACCGCGTGCCGCGGCATGATGGCTCATGCTGTGCGCCTCGTTGAGCCCGGTTCCTCCTTCTCGCGTACCCGACGACGGCCCTATGTTTTCCGCGCGCCCTCAGCAGTCGCCGCACAAATCGGCTGGGCAGCTATGCGAAGATGGCGGCCACAAACAAGTATGCTTGCCATGTCTCACGCTATAGCTGGGTGGTAAAGCTGTGAGGAGTTCTGCCTGTCCAATGCATTTCGTGCTGGGATCATTGTAGCACTGCAAACAGGTAATTCCGTTTCGCCCCGCGCAGCTCCGATGCAAAAAGGCCCACTGCGTTCATGCAGCTGCTCAAGGTGCACGAGCGTGACTTGGCGTAGTGCGACAAATGGAGGGCTGTGTCCTGGGTCCGAAGTCCTATTCCTGCTTATGGGATGCTGGCCGCGTAACGCGCAAGAGTGTGTAGGTGAACTCGATGCTCGAGAGTCTAATGTATTTCGACGACATGTCGGATGAAGTCGAAGAGACGGTGAACTTGATGAATCAGAGAGGTACCATGTACGTACAGGAGCATACGGCTCCTAATAAGTTAACTACTAACAAAGGAGACCGGATGCGGTGAGGTATGTAGAGCCCATTGTCCAACAGAACCGACTCGCGGACACTTTGGAGGGCTGGAAAAAGTGCCGACGTGACAAACGTGCCGCTTCCCGTGTGTCAACTATGTCCTCGTCCCTCTCTTCCTAGACACGAGCAAGGCATGCTGGCGTTTACGGCGCCTCCCTGCGATTGCCATGGTATCGACGGCGTTTCGCCAAGGCCGAGCCATTACAATTTACACGGCTTGCTTCCCATTGATCTGTTCACGATGTTGGGAGTCATATCAGCGGTGTATCACATACCGCTCTTCCCTCGTCACGATGAAGCATACATTCTGTTTGACCCTAGCAAGCAAGTCGACCGGACAAATTGGGTTGTCGCTCTAGCCATTCACCCAATTCGCGGGCGGGTAGGGTTGACCAAGCTCCGACGCGTTGCAAGCGTTCTTGGTGTGCGAGCAGGTCGCGGGCTGCAGGTGAGTCAAACGGTGAGGACGAACAATGATGCTGCCGGACATTTCTACACACAGCCGTTGGGTACACACACACATCCATCACCCTGCTTGGGCACGCACCACAATCGTCGACAGCGTTCAGCGTTGTTGACGGTTTGCCGTTTGTGTTTGCGTTTGCGTTTGCGTTTGCGTGTGCATCTTTCCTTCTCCTCTCAGCAGGCAATGAAGATGGCGATGATAACGATGGAGTCCGCGGTTGTGCCTCTTGAAACAACGTCGCGCTCGTCCACTCGATTTGCGACGTCACGCGGCATCTGAAACCAGCCTCGTGCTCACACCCACCTGTTGCTCGGCGCATGCTGCAAAGTGAAAGCTGTGCAGGCTCATCAGGGCAGCAGCTCATCATCACAGAACCGATCGCAGCTATCGGCAGCGTCGCCCAAAGCTTCACGTCCATGCAGGCGTCGGGTAGCATGTAGCATGCAGCATGTAGCATGCAGCATGTAGCATGCAGCATGTAGCATGCAGCACGCACTGGCCCATCCGCCCTCGCGGATACCTCAGTCCTGTACTGTACATGTCTCCATGTCTCCATGTCTTGCCGAGCTGCCGAGCTGAGAGCTGAGAGCTGATGGGGGCGGAGAGTTGCTGGGACTGGGAGAGCTCTCGCGGCAATCCTAGCAAGCAGAGCGAGAGCACGGCGAGTCTGCGACAGGCCCGCCGAGGAGACTGGCTTGGATTGGACGGCTACCAGTTCTACGGTCTACCTCTGCTGCACCCTCCCGCTGCTCACCACCTATCGTTGCTGGCCCTAATGCAGCATCTTCTGCACGACGACCCGATCATTCAGGCTCGACTGGGCACCGAATGAGATGCGCCGCGAGCGTCTTGCCTTCGCGTGCTCTTGGACAGGACCGTCCCGTACCATCCTCCCCTTCCCTTCCCCCACCTGCGCAGCACTAAGGTGGCCTGCCTCCGAAGCACATGTAGGCTGTAGCAAAGCTGCCGTGCTAGCAGTATCTAAAGCAAGCCTTTCCCTGCTCTTTTTGCCACTCTCTACTACACTTTGAGCAATTGATTGTCGCTCGACGCTCGACACCTGTCTGCCACCTCTCACGCCCTTACGGCGATCCTTGTCCCCGTCCCCATCCCCGTTCCTTCGAGCCTTCGTTCGAGCCCTCCCCTCCTGCAGCGCGCTCTCACGCTGCCGCACACCGGGCGCAACACTCGGCGACGCGCTCCCTCGGCAGACCTGGATGTTGTTGAGTCAGTCACGTTGGCACAACGTGGGCAGGCGCCGGCTTCGCGTGAGCGCGCAGCACGCCCGGATTCAGCCGTCCTCACCGCTCATCGCCGACACCCCACCGGTACTTGTATACAAGTAACCCAAACATGGCATACGCCAGCAACCGATTTGGCTACCATCAACCGCAAACAGACACTGCGCTTGACAACAAACGTCCAGCGTTCATCGACGAGGACGACGCTGCTGTGCTGGATCCCTCCATATTGGATGCTGACATCATGCAAAGTCCTAACCACAACGCATTCAGGAAGGACTCCTTCGCCAACAGCAACGGTGTCCTCACGCCAGTGGACTCCCAGGCCTGGGACCACCAGTACGGCGGTGCTTTGTCGGTAGAGCCGGCCTCGGCGGGAGCTACGAATCCATATCACGAAGACGGGCCAGCATACATGCGCCAGAACAACCCTCACCACCCGGCCTTCTCACACCAGCAAGGCGCGCCGCAGTGGGCGTTCGATCAGGCCCCCCGCAACGGCACTCCCACCACCGGCGTCGAGTTCATCCCACCGACAGCACCATTCGATGGCGCGCATTATCAACGCAACGACAGCGTCCACGGGACCTTCACTCACGGGCCACCTCCGCCGCACTTCAACGTGTCGCATCCGGAGCCTGGTTTCATCCCAGCGCCCCAAGTCCAGACGCCAATGTCTCCCCAGACTCACGCAGACTGGATGACCATGGCGCAGCAGGAAATGGAGGGTAGACCATCTTCGCAAAAGCGAATGAGACCCGGCAGTCCACCGCGCACCATGATCGATTTCCAACGGCGGGATGGCATCCGGAAGAAAAACGGTCGCATTGACATCCCTCATGAACGCAATATCCAGACAATAGACGATCTGATCGAGAAGACCACTGACGACGAGCTGCTGAAGGAGCTCAAGCAACAGAAGCGATTACTTCGCAACCGTGAAGCAGCGTGAGTATTGTCGAAAGCACTGGGTCTTTCTGACGCTGACCGCATGACAGTCTGGCCTCTCGTCAGCGCAAGAAGAAGCATACCGAAGATCTCGAAGTGAAAGAGAAGAGCTACGCAACGCAGATCTCCATGCTCGAATCACAGCTCAACGAAGCCAACCGCGACCGTGAGCTGCGGGAGCGGGAACGACATGTCGCGCACGAGCGCATCCAGCAAGCCCAACGAGTCATTGACACAATGCACGAGGAAAAGCGAGAGCTCATCGTGCGCCACAATGAGGAAGCGTCGACTCTCAGGAAACGCGTCCAACTTCTCACCGAGCAACTGGAGCAGATGGAAGTAGGTGGTGCGCCAGCAATGTCAACAGTACCTAGCAGCACTGGCTTTACCGATTTCAACGCCGAGATGGAGGCATTGCATATGGAGCCACATGACTGGGACAGCTTTATCCTCGCAAATGAATTCCAGAACGAGGGCTTGGAAGACTTTGCGCTGATCTCGAAACCAGAAGCTATGAAGTCAGCACCAACGCTCGAGAAGAAGGCGTCAACCGCGACAATTGTGCCGCAATCGAACAAGAAGAACAATGAACATGCGACAGAGCAGCCAATCGCCTCAGGGCTCCTGTTCATGCTCTTGCTTTGCGGCGCTTTCGTGGCATCAAAGCCAGCGAAACTGCAGCCTCCGGAAGTGTCGCGAATGCCACCTGATGTGCGCGCGGCAGCACCAATGGTCCTCAGCAGCTTGCTTTCGGACTCCGGACTGAGCGATGCTCATGACCAAAACCACGCTGATGCAAGGAGAGGTCAGGAAGCGGTGCCATCAAACATCCAACAAAATAACCCTAGGACCAGCCGGATGGACAGGATGCATCGGACAATCACTTCCCCCTCGAAGCAACAGGAAGCAGATCAAGCTTTCTCCTTGACGACCGCACAATATGCCTCAATGGCCAACGTGGACTATCCAGCTTACAGCCAACATCCCACACCAAGTCAGAGTGAGCCTGCGCCACACCCAACGCGTAACCTTGCAGAGGCTCTGGCAAATCTGGAAAACGAGAACTTTGGTAGCAGCAAGGCCGAAGTATACACACGAAGCCTGTTGTGGGATCAGATCCCGGCGGATGTGGTGCGGCAGTTCAAGGAAATAGTGCGCGATCATAACCAGCTGGAGACGAGACAGCAACAGCAGCAGGGACCACGACGGACGAGCCACGACTTCACGTACAAAGCTGAGCAATAGAGACGACGATGGATGAATGCATAGATGACGATGAATACTCACCCTCACGACATCAATGATCACGACAAAACGACCACACCTTTTATCTACACTTTCCTCTTTCCCAGACAACAGCGGCTCTGGCCAGCTGCCAGAACGCCAGTCATTTCGGCATCTGCATCCTACTACACCAAAACTTGGAGATTTCACGGACTTTACGAGGAGACAGGAAGGGACCTCAATGGCGGCGACATTGGTACATGTTCGGCCACCGACTCTTACAAAATGCTTCTTTCTGGCGATACCCGATCTTGAGCGGCCCCCTTTGTTGAAATACTCTTTGGCCGACTCACTCTTGCAACAACATCAAGTAGCAGCATCATTATCTATATTCCTCTTTGTTGGAAACTTTTGTTTGAGACTATGCCCACCAGGAAAAGGAGCTCGGTGTACAAACCTTGAGCAGCACATTGGATGGGCTTCGGAACTATTGGCGCGGAAGCGTCGTGTTTCATCTTGTATCTATGATGAATGAGGCCTCACGGTGACAGAAATGTTGGCACTCGAATGAGCTGTGTGGGTAGATAGTGTAATCATGAACCGGCATTTGCACATTACACTCCGAGACTTGTTCCTTTTTCCTGAACTGTGTCATCTGACAGCTTTTGCTTGCTCTCTCTCCTGCGTTTCCGTCCTTTTCCCAGATTCTGCCTGTTGGAAAAAGTTTCGATTACTGACCCTCTTGCCTGCAAGAAGGCGGTGAGAGTGGCAGCCCTTCCAATTCGACTGATAGCTGTCAAATGAACGATGACAGCGGACATCTCTGCCAACCGGACAGGTTCGGGATTTATTGCGGATTGTACTTGTCCTTCCAGATCCTGCCAAACCCAGCGTTAGCGCCCAGATACCTTGCAGTAGATTATGCACCTCGCCGCGGCGCTAGCCGAGGGTGTGGATGTGGATGGTGTCGTCAGCAGCAGCAGCAGCAGCCGGAACGGCCTAGCAAGTAAGCTGGGAGCCGACTACAATGCAGCAAAAGCGCCAACAGCTCCTCCTGCTGATGTTTACCCGCTCTCGTCTCGCGCATCGTGCAGCCTGTCTGGAGGCAGGTACGATTTGCCGTGTACAGATGCCGCTGCAAGCGCGACTGATCGTGTACACTGCAGGGTACATTGACCTCCGTACTGAGTAGCACAGATGACCATGAAATCAAGGAGGGGTGGAGTGATGAGAAAGGGGTGCACCGTACCATGAGTTGCCCACCGTCTTGCCACCTGTCTGCTCGGCGAGACGCAAGTACTGCGCCGCTTTGAACTAGGGAGAAATCGCGTCAGCGGCTTTCATGTGGTTTATGCTGGTTGTGCATCTGACGTGCATGGATGCCCAAGTTTCGAGGCGTTACCGAGCGGGCTGTTTTGCAGGAGCAGCGAATGCACAAGCGGCGTGTACTATACCCCCCTGCTCACAACCGTCTCCTCTACCAAGCTCACCTGTTCATGCACTTGCGTGCTTGACGTCGCTCACGTGGAATAGACGAGATGGGCAGCGCTCACAAAGGGAACGGGCTCGTAACGTACCTTCTCCTTGCCGCCCCCAAAACCTTCCATGTAGCACCAGGCAGCTTCTTCCATGGCGTCTGTATCGCCCAAGTTGGCCGCCGTCTCGTAATACTGCCGAGCTGCGACTGCATCCTTCTTCACGCCCCAACCGTGTCGGAAACAGTTGGCCAGCTCGAAGATGGCGAGGACCAGCTCGCCTTTCGCTGCACCGCCTTTCTTGAGGCCTGATGCAAGAGCCTGCTCTTCGATCGAGGCTGAGTTGGACGCTGCTAGAGAGAGATAGTGGATGGCTCGTTCTGGCTCGATGGGGATGCCCCAGCCGTGGCGTAGAGCGAGGCCGTAAAGGACTTGTGCGAGAGCGTTGTTAGCACCCTTGGGATTCGCGAGCTGCCCGAACATCTCAGTCGACAGGCGCAGGTCTCCATCCTCGTGTAGCCGAATGGCCTCCTGAATGTTGACGTCACCTTTGGCGTCTGATATGCTCGGACTTCTGCTCCTGCCTTGTGCCGGCGCTTCCTGCTCTGTTTGTAGCTGCCCATCACGTAGCGGGTTGTTCATCGCCAACAGAGTCGCGCGCTTCTCCCATTGTGCTTCCCTGTGCTCTTTCGCGGTCCTGTCTTCCTCATGCTGTGTGGTGCCCGAACTTGATCGCGCCGCGACTGCCTCTCCTTCGGGCGCCTCTGGCAGATTTCTTGGGACGTAGCTGCTTGATTCGGCAGATCCCGATCGCGATCGATCGGTTTTGTGTAGATGGAGCCTCTCTGACAATCGTCGCTCTCCCTTCGGCCTCACGGGGAGTTGCTGGCTCGAGCGCTCTGCTGCATGTGAAAGTGCCGTGGCGGTCGGATCTTTCGTGAATGAAGAGTAGGAGGACTGGCGAAAGCCCAATGCCCGTCTATGCTCCCTCTTCTCGGCGCCTGTCGGTCGGTTGTCCTCGGGGTATGTTGGCGGCTGAATGATCTCCTCGGACTCGGTGGTTGATCTTATGAATGTGAACTCTGGTACACCCAGCTTCTGCTGCTCTGATCGTGCCGCTGTTTCTGGCGCTATCTTCTCCTTCTTCTTCAGCAAGTCCTTGAGTCCAGGCATTGCGACTGCGCTGCTTCACCACGCAACCCGGTGTGAGGGCTTAAGTTTCAGGTTGGAGGTGTTTTGGGGCGTTGGAAGTGTTGACAAAGAAGAGCATGTTCCGCCTACCAAGAAAGTCTTATTGGGCATGCTGTGTAGAGCTCTCTCTACGCCTTCCCGTTCACGGCAGCGAGTGGTCGCCTGTTGGTGTGCTGACTGTCCGCGCTCCAAGCGATTGAGGCGGTGCTTCGATGCTGGATGCAGCGCTGAGCTGCGTCGTACAGGCACCCCATGTGGCTGTTCTGATGAAGAGCTTCTATTTTGGAGTCTACACTGATCAGCACAGACAACAAATGAGATCATTCGGCAGAATGATTTTGGACTACATATATTAACCAACGTGCACGGCGAGTTGATAAAATTGGATATCATTGAAGTGGAAGACTTCGATCAATGGTTCTTCAAATATGTACTGTTGCTTATGTACGCTTCTTTTGTTCGCTGTAAGTAACTCAACGCAACATGGGTATCATGCAAATGCTGGGATCCTCCGCACTCTGCAACGCGTTCTGGGAAAGCATTCATCGCCTTAGACGAATGGAACATAATCTTGCTGCTGAGTGAGCTCATGACTGTCGTCGTCGGAGCCCATAATGATGTCTGAGTCGTGGTCATTGTCTTCTGAACCCGCGTTGTTGTCCTCCTCGTCGCTAGACAAGTCGGATGCATCATCAGAAGCCATCTTGGCCTGTCGGCGGGCAGCCCTGCGGAGTGTGCCTGCATGTTCCATATGCGGCAGTTGGCAAATGCCCTTCTCGTGGTCCGCACAGTACCGCTTCTCAGCATACGCCGGACACTCAAACACATGACGCTTGTCACAATCAGTACCTTTGGCACAGTAGCCAAGGCGTGCAAAAGCATCGCAGACGCGGGTAGGGGAGGGATGAACATCGACGTGAACATAACGGCATGCACTGTTTGTGCAGTTGCCGCGCAGGAAGAATGTGCAGGCTGGCACGCGGTGGTAAGTCTTGTCGTGCGACATGTCACAGGCGTCTTCCGATGGGCACTTTCCATGTTGTAGAAGGTCCTTGCAGTAGGCGACTTTGGCTGGGTCGTGGGAGTATCGGCATGCGAGTCCGTGAAGGCAGGTTCCTGCGAAACGAGTTAGCAACGACAGAGACGCCTTACCGGCATACTTCGCGCGAGCTGGATTCGGGGTTTCTCCGCTTTAGCGTGACCGGGGCATATGTGTTGGTTGGAATAGGTACCATATCGAGTGAACTTCGCGCACTGCTTCTTCGGAGTCGGCCTGCTGAAAGTCAAGGGTGAGTCGTGCCCATGTGGATATGTTCCATGCTCTTGACGATACCTCTGGCTCGGTGTGGTCGCTTTGATTAGATTACCATGCTTGCTGCGGAGGAAGGTGACTGGACCTTGTTCCCACTTCTTTGGCGTTTCCAGATCGACCGTAGTCGGATCTGTGATGGTCAAGTCAGTTTCGGTCCACGTGAGTATTGCATGTGGCTTACCAGAAACGCGCACTAGCTTGCTTCCATCGTGGTTAATCTCGAATTTAATGTTGTCAATGATCAGGGTGCGGGATAATTTGGTGTCCCTTGCGGTGTCCTTATAGTCCTGTCGCTTAGGGGCTGGTGGGTGTGGTTCCTGGTAGTCTGCTTTCTGCCTCTGTTGTCGCTGAAAGGTGTCCTTGGTCATGATTGAGTTCGTGCCAGCTCGCCGATTGGACACGAAGGCAGACGAGTCGCTGCCTGAGTCGTCGCGGGCGTCATCGGCCACAGGATTGCCAGTCCTGCTACCCACGACCAGGGATCGATTCTGGAATCCAGCTCGGTATCCTGCTCTTCCGCCACGGCCATAAGGCGTCCAGTGTGAAGCCTCTCGGGCGTGATGGGATGGACGCGAGGGGTGAGTGTAATATGTTGTGTTCGCCGCCAGCGCAATTTGCTGCTGCCGCTGCTTCGCCTGGTTGATCTGGCTGGCCAGGGCGGCGATTTTCGCCTGTATCTGTTCCTCGTTCATGCTGTCACTGTCACTGTCACTGCCAATATTAGCGCACTTGAATATCGCATACGGATATTGAGTGCATGCGGGTGAGGTTGCGCGCGATGGAGGGGAGGCTTGTCGTTGAGGTGAAGAGAGAGGAAGCGGCGGTCTTGAAAGGACGGTACGGAAGCCGATGCTTAGCGCCAAATGAACATCACGTGAATTGTGTTTGGGATGACTTCCTTGACAGAGCTCCCCCGCGATGCACACGTCTGCGAGGAGAGAGCTCCATCCAGTCAACCACACAACGATCGAAACGGCGCATCTCGTGCAGCTCGTTGTGTCATGTACGTGTAGTTGTACACTTGAGCAGTACTCCTCTCTTCGTCCCCTCTGTTGCATCAACACTTCTCGATCAACATCAGGCAGAATCGAATCACTAATACCAGGCGACTGACTTGGACCACCATGGCACCGCTCTCGCCTCACGCCGGCCATATCGGCCTCGTCCTCCCCCTCTGTACCTCCGCCGCAACAGTCGGTCTAGCGCTCTACCAGTACCCAGTCTTTTTGAGCTTCTTGACACCGTAAGTGAACACGAAGGACAGAAGGTACATGTATCCTCTGCCGAAGACATGCGCACTGTATTTCCAGCTCACAGGCAGTCGCTGAGATGCTTTGTTCAGGGACGAGTCCGGTAAGACCATTGCCGGTCATCCTCTGAGCAAATTCTGGCATTTTATGGTCAAGCCAGGACGAGCCTTGATTGCGGGCCTTGCACTTTCTTCCACTCTTGGGGGCGCTCTGGCCGCGAGATGGTTGAGAACGCATTCGACGCTTGAGACGACGGATGTGAGCTCATGGTATATTGCCGGGACAGTATTAGCCGGGGCGCATTTGGTGAGTAACTCAGTTCGTTGTTCAAATGGAAGGGAAGAGTGTTGGAATCAGGACTGATGTGACTTTATTAGGCCTCGCTGCCTATTATCGCTCAGCCTGTCAACAGGATCTTGGAGGCTGCGAACGCGAGTAGCGAGGATGCTGCAGAGGAGAACAACAAGGAGAACATGAAGACTTGGTTCACGATCCACACGGTTAGGACTTTGTTGGTGGACGTGCCAGCGCTCTGGTGTTTTGCCGAGGGCGCTTCGCTCAGCTTCTGGCTGTCTTAACAGTGGAGCACACAACTCGCATGCAGCGAGACACGCGGAAGGGAGCTATATACACGCTGTTCGTACTACGCTGTGCCTTCGAGGCCGATGTTTGTACTGTTTTCCTACACATCTCTGGATCCACATGATCGTAATCACTCTCCATTGTATACTTGCTGACCGGCAACCCAAGTCTGTAGGATATGACCTTGGTTATTAAGAACTACGAAATCAGCTCTTCGGCCACTCTCCAGCTTTCCCCGAGCTCCATCGCCCATAAGATCGACGATGTTCTCAGTGACGCATCGTACCGCCTCAGCAACTGTGCATCCACTCCACTCGATTAAATTGCTAACACATTCGGAGAGATCTGCGCAGCCCCCTATCAGCGTCTGTGTCGTCTCAATTACGACTCGATTCCCAACCTTGGTCTGGTTGAAGGGAATTTGAGAATGGCCAGGATATGTTCCGTCTTCAAGGCCAGCGAGCTCGGTGCTGTCGGTGATGAGGATGCACTTGGTAGGATTCGAGTGGAAAAGCATTGTCGCCACGCTGGGATGAAGGTGGTTGCCATCGGGGATGATGCTGAAGAATGGCGTGCCGGCCGTGCTAGACGATGCTGTGACAAGGCCTGCTAATCCTGGATCCCGATGGTGTAGCGGCGCCATGGCATTCAGAGTATGGGTGAGACAAGCTGCACCGGCCTTGATGGCAGTCATGCCTGTGTCGTACGAGGCGTTCGAATGGCCCAAAGACACTACAATGCCTTTGCTGGTCAGGCTTCTCACAAGTGCGGCAGAATCGTCCAGTTCCGGCGCGATAGTCACGAGCTTGAGTATGTTGCATGATTCGGCCGCGGGTCCATACACATCGATGGGAGGTGTCGAGGGAACATGGAAGAGGTCTGCATTGTGCGCCCCCTTCTTACTTGGGCAGAGATAAGGTCCTTCCGCGTGAGCACCCAATATAGAAGCTCCTCGTGAGACGTGACGAGGGCTGAGGGAGGGGAGAATCTACAAGACCTACCGTGAGCGATACATCAGAATGTAGGATGGTGATGAATGATCGAAGCCGACCTTCTTGAAATGCTCGCTGGCGACGGTAGGAATCGTCACATAGAAGCTTGTCACTCCCGTGCTTGGGAGGTACTGTGCCACGTTGTTCAATGCATTGGCATATTGCAGTGGATCTTCGAAATGTGTAAAGTGGAAGCCGCGCATGCCGTTCGTCTGCAGTTCGATGAAGCCTGGGGCGATGATGCCGCCTTGGAGGTCGATTGCATCGGTCGAGACATAGCCTATGTTGTCCGCGATCTGGCCTGTGACATTGTTGACGATCAGGTTGTCTCTCACTAGCTGTCCACCTCTGCACAGTCTGCAGTTGATGAAGCAAGTAAAGTCGCCAGCCATATCGTGGTGGAGATGATGGAGAAGAGATGATGAACTTGCCTTAGATGGATGCGGAAGACATGGATGTGGTGATGACGCTGCTGGGCGCTGGCTCCACGGACACTGAAACATGTTCAGATTGCAAGGCCGCAGAGTTGGGCAGCAATAGTTCCTTTCTGCCATCCTCTGCCGTGCATATTGTACTGCACTGCACTGCACTGCACCGCACACGCCTCGCCTCGCACTCGGCCGGCCGACTGTCGCCCCTGGAGAATCTCACGCCGCCCGTCCTGGTCACGGCGCACGTGTTGACGCAGCACCAACGGGTTGCACTGCAGCGACGTACGCAATCTACCGCACCACCACCACCACCACGCTGGCGCTGGAGCTGGAGCTGGACTTGACCGAGGTGCTGCAGTCTGTCTGCCTGCCTTTGCCGCGCATATCCTCTCCTCCACGTCCGCGTCCACGTCCACGTCCACGATGCCTTTCGAGTCAGTCGTGCGTGCCGTCTACGACTACCAGCCGCAAAGTGAGGAAGAGCTCGAGATCCACGAAGGAGACCTGCTGTTCGTGTTGGAGAAGAGCGCCGACGACGACTGGTGGAAGTGCAAGAAGAAGGCGTCCGACGATGACGACGAGGAGCCGGAAGGTCTTGTGCCCAACAACTACGTCGAGGACGTAAAGGCCGTGTATCAAGCCAAGGCGCTGTACGACTACACGAAGCAGACCGACGAGGAACTGAGCTTCAAGGAGGAGGCACGCCTGGATGTCTACGACACCACCGACCCGGACTGGACACTGGTGGGCAGCGATGGCGAGTTTGGCTTTGCGCCCGCCATCTATATCGAGCGTGTAGAGGCGACATCTGCGGTGCCGCCAGCTCGCAGTCTAGCACCAGCACCTCCGCCGATGCCCGCTCGGCCGCCAGCTGCGAACGAACCCATACCTGGCGAGGCTGACTATCCCGATCCTGGAGCTGCACCCACACCTTCTCCTGACCCTTCCGCCCACAACCCGGCTGCTCAGCTCGCAGGAATCATCGCGCAAAGGACGGGCGGCACCCAGCTTTCACCGACGATAGACCGCGGACTGGCGTCGCCTCCACTTCCCAACAGGCCGCAGTATACGCCTGAAGACAGCGACGAAGAAGCAGCTCCATCGCTTCCGCAACGACCGCCCTTGCAGACCATTCCCGTCTCCCCTCCGCCGCCGCCGGTGCAATATTCTTCTCCCCGGGAAGCGCGATCGCCAAGTATACCATCGCCACCCCGTAATAGAGTCGCGACTTCGTACGACGACGAACATGGCGACGACGAGCTACGATCACCTGGCGGCTTCCACCTTTACAATGTGCACGAGATGATACAGCACATGGGCAAGAACAAGAAGATGCCGACGACCTTGGGAATCAACATCGGCAAGGGCATCATCATGATCAGCCCAGAAAAGAGCAGAGATGGTCCGAGCAAAGAGTGGACAGCAGACAAGCTCACACATTACAGTATTGAAGGTAAGCACGTCTTTGTGGAACTCGTGCGACCCAGCAAGAGCATCGACTTTCATGCCGGCGCGAAGGATACTGCACAAGAAATTGTGTCTGCACTAGGTGAGCTGGCTGGTGCGGTCCGACAGGAAGGGCTGAAAGAAGTGTTGGCGGCAGGAGCAGCGGCAGGAGCAGCTGGCAAGAAGAAGGGTCAGATGCTTTATGAGTTCATGGCTCAGAGCGAAGATGAGGTGACGGTGGGCGTTGGAGATGAAGTTATTATATTGGATGACACCAGAAGCGAGGAATGGTGGATGGTTCGCCGTATGAAGAATGGTAAAGAGGGAGTTGTTCCCTCTTCATATGTTGAAGTCACTGGTCGAATCCCCGATGCGCTGGACAGCATCACAGGACTTGACACAGCACGAAGCACCGTTGAGCAGAATAGGCTGGAGGAACAGCGGCTAGCGAAGGAGGCTGCTAAAAGAGACAAGCGTCGCGACGGGGACGTGGTACCTCCGGAACGCCACAGCAGTCTTGCAGGGGACACACGACGAACGTCCATGCGTAGCTCGAAGTCCAAAGACCAGTCTAAGAGTAAGCCGAACTTATTGAAAGTGCGGACATGGACAGACCGGACTGGAAGCTTCAAGGTGGAAGCTGAGTTCATTGGCCTGCGTGACGGCAAGATTCACCTCCACAAGATGAACGGCGTTAAGATTGCTGTGCCTGTATCGAAGATGGCAGTGGAGGACCTCGAATATGTGGAGACAGCTACTGGCGCAAGCTTGGATGAGGATAAACCGCTTTCGGACATCAAACGAAGGAATACTCAGCGATCCAAGGCCACTGGTCAAAATGGCACAGCTGGAGCATCAGTGCAAAAGAAGGATGATTATGATTGGTTCGACTTCTTTTTACAATGCGGTGTGAACCCACAGATCTGCGAGCGTTATGCAGGCGCCTTCTCCAGAGACCAGATGACTCCTGAGGTGTTGCCCGATGTTACCGAACAACTTCTCCGCACGCTTGGCCTTAAGGAGGGCGACATATTGAGGGTGACGAAGTACCTCGACAACAAATACGATCGAAAGAATGGCGCAGGATCAAGTGCAGACGGCGCCAGCGGAGCCGAGGGTGGGCTGTTTTCTGGACCTGGTGGAGCGCTACGGAACAACACACGAAAAGGCAGGCCTGCTCCTGTAGTACAGACCAACGATGTCGTCGACGAAAGCGCGTTCAAGCCAAAGGATGGCAGTCCAACGTCCAGAGGTGTCCCGGGCGATGCCAAAGCTACTCCTCTTACTTCCGCGCCTGCGAGAAAAGCGACGAGTGGTTTCGACGACGATGCATGGGATGTTAAGCCCGCAAGAAGTCAACCACCCACATCTGATACCGCTGTAGCGCCATCGCCTGCCCTCGTCGATCCACCCAAAGCCCCTGGACCAAAGATCAACGAAGATCTGGTTTCACTGTCTATCTCATCGCCAGCGCTTGAACCAACCCCAGCCACGCCAACAGCCCCAGCTCAAGTATTGGTAGCCCAGCCGACTGCACCGCAACAACCACAGGCGCCACCTGTTGCCAATCAGGCCATATTTGATAAGATTGCCTCACTAGCGCCTGCAGCTCGCCGGCAGCAGCCTATGCAGACAGGATACCAGCAGCCAATGCAAGCTCAACAGACAGCTCTGCCAAGGCAACGGCCGACCGCTCCTCAACAGCAGAGCCCTAAAGGTCCTCTGAATATGCCTCCTCCTCCACGAGCAGCTTCTGCGCCAGGCTTCCCACCCCAACAATCACAATTTGGGGCCGCTCCGTTACAACCGCAGTTGACCGGGTATCCTCCCCAGCAATTCCAGCAGCTACAGCCCCAACAGACGTCTTTCCAGGGTGCTCAAGGTTATGGTCAACCTTACCAGCAACCAAATGGCATGCAACCTCAGATGAACTCTATACAAACGATGCAGCAGAACTATCCAAGTTTACAGCCACAGCCAACTGGCTTCCAACCTCAATCGCAGTTCGGGCAACAAGCACAGCAACTTGGCATGGCACCGACAGGCTATCAACAGCAGCTCGTCAACGGAGCGCAGACGGGGTCACCATTCGCCGACCCACCAAGGCAGCAATTCCAGCCGATGCCTTCTGGACTGTCGAGTTCTTTCTCACCACAACAAACTGGTTTCCAGACAGCTTTCAGTGTCTCACAACCTACCGGCATGAACGGATTTGGGGCTCAGCCTACTCAGCCAGTGCCTCAATTACCTCCGCAACAGACTGGCGGTGTGTTTGGTCCCTCGCAGCCTCTGGGATCACAAGCTCCACCTATGCCCCTTGTCCCTCAGAAAACTGGTCCACCGCCGCCTGTACGATTCGGCGTTCAGCCTGGAGTGAAGCCTTTAGCGCCACAGCCGACTGGGAGGGCCAATTTGGCCAAAGCAAGTGAGTACAGTATTTACTCCGGCCCTAAGGCTTTGTTGCTAACATTCCTGCAGCACCCCAAAATCCCTTTGGATTTTAAGCATTTGAGTGTAATTGAATGTATGTAGAATGCCGACATATGCCATCTTGCAATCGGTGGAACCTCTGACAGACAGACCAGAGGCTGCAGAAGATTCTCAGCCAGCTAGGGTTCCAGCCCGAACGAGAAGGGTCACTGGCGCATCTGGGGTAAAAGTCGACCACGGCACGTACGTGAGCATGTCATCTAAACTCGCCTAGGGCCGGGTGCATGGAGGTAACACTTCAACTCGCCAGCCACTGTATCTTACGAGCGGTATGGCTGTAGCTATCGAATAGCCGCCAGCGCAACGCCGTTGCAGGGAGCAGGTCTAACCCTGCACTTCACTGCTCGCCTTCATCTGGACCGGCTGGACAAATGCGCTTCGAAAGCGCTGCGCAAGGATTGCTGCAGCTGCTGTACAGTTTCCGTAGCATCAAGGCATTGCTCACCGCAAGTATAGATAGACTGTCATCATTTCCCCGGCCTTCACTTGCCGATAATTTTGAAGATGAAAGGAGCTGTTCCATTTGCATGCAGGTCCGACCGTGACCGGAGTAATGAAGAAATACGAAGCAGAGAGAAGCCAACGCTGAACCGCCGCTGCTGTACTGTTTGGATTTGCCACCCTCACCATCTCAACCGCCATCTCCGACCCTCACGCTTCTCGTTGAATCACCGTTTACCAGTCCCGTCTGGTGATGCCGCTGTTTTCTCAGGCTACCTCCGCTCGGCTTCCTCCTTTGCGCAACTTCCTGTACTGCCTGGCCGCTACTCCTAACAGCCGTCGCAGACGATGCATCCATGTCCTGATGCTCTACCTCCCCATCATCAATTTCTTCGTTATCGTCAGCCATTTCCGAATCGCCAATTTCCGCTTCTGCCGCCGCCGCGGCTGCTTCATTCATCATTGCTGCCTGGTTCTGCGCCCATGTCGCACACTCATCGAGGTCGTTGACATTCTCAGGCCGCTCTCGTAACCACTTCATTCGAGGTCCTGTCTTGGCTATCTCGCTGACACGAAAGCCGTAGATTCGTGGTTCGTAGATATTGCCCTTTCCCAACCCTGGTGCAAGGTTCCGAGGCGCGACTCCGTTGATCTGGTCTGGTTGCTTGGGCAAAGCAGCATTCTCGCCCAATGGCGGAGGTGGAACACCTGGTTGCTGTGATGTTAGAGAGGATGAAAGGGAGCCGCGTGAAGTCTTGTCTATACTGCTGTTCTGCGCAGTAGTGCTACCAGATAGCGGTGACGATGCCGAGACGGATGGGTCAAGCTGTTGTAATGCAGGTTTCTGCCCGCCGACATCAAGCTCCGGGAAGGTCATGAAGAAGAGACAGCCAAACGTCGTTCCAAAGAATGCTCCGTCTACGGTCTGGAAGCGGCTGTTAGGAGGGCTGTAGACGTCTAGACAGCTCGGGCAGAACAACTTCACAGTCTCCTGGCCGGGTATATCTGAGCAACCCACGGGGAGCACTTTCGCGCCGTGGCAGAAGACTCGCGGGCAGTGTCCGAAGTGGCCCAGCTCGTACTTCTCTGCCATCTGTTGAATCCCAGGCCTACTCGTGATGAACCTCTGATGTATCAGGCCGTAGAGCATCTCTGCTGAGCTTTCAATCACGCTCAGGTCACTTGCCATCCTCAAGTGCCTGCGTTCCGCTGCAGCTGCGGCTGCATCTGCTGCTCTTCTATAGCCACCTCGCACCCCGTCCTGCAGTTCATCTTCGTCCTCATCCTCATCCTCGTCCTCGTCCTCTTCGTCCTCTTCTTCACTTGCATCCTCGGGCTCGACATCCAGGATCATCTCGAGGGCCTCTTTGTACATGGGAACCTGACTTTGCAGACCTGTCAGATTGAAGTCGTCCTCTATAAAGTCCTCCGACACCTCTGCGAAGTACTCATGGCCCACGAGTGAGCAGAAGGCGGAGATCCAGCTTTCGGGTGCTTGACTAGAGGAAGACATATTGCCGAGATCGTCGAGGGCCAGGTGGTGGATGGTGCACGCCTTCTCGAATGCAGCACTGAGGCCGCGGTCGTGGAGGCCTGGGCGTAGCAGCGCCTCGCCGTGAGGTTGAGGGGATGGAGAGCGGAGGCGGTGGCGGTGGCGGTGGCGGCGGCGGGCTTGGATGGGCGGTGGCGAGGAAGACGAATTGCTGCTCGTCTGAAGCGTTTCGTGGTGCAGGTAAGAGTCAGCCAGTTTCGCGGCGGGATGCTACCAGACACGGCAGGCTGCCGTCGCGTTCGGTGCTCGGTGGGGCTGTCTTCGTTCGTAGTGGTGGCCGGCTGCTCCAAGGTGCTTTCTGCTGGCCGCTGGCGGCGTTCTCCGAGTGTATGTGTGCTTCAGGTGGTGCTGGTGCTGGGCGGGCTCGTAAGATCACGTAGAACTAGTCTTCCCTCGCGCGCAGGCGGCAGAGATAGCGCATCTGTCGTGTTATGCTATCGTCATGTACAATACCAAGACGCCCTCACTGGCCAAGCGCATGCTCTGTGTGTCTGCTGGGTGCTGCGGTCGAGTGTGCGCGCAACGTGATCAGGTGGCATATACATGTACACACAATGCAGTTGGCAGTTGCAACTTGCGTCAAATGTGGACCGGCCTTCCTTGCTCGTCGTCCGCGCCCCCACTTTCTCCGTCGTCGTGGTCGTGGTCGTGGTCGTGGTCGTGGTCGTCGTCGTTATGTGCTCTTTCCAACAGACGCCTGCACACGCACATGTAGCTGCAAACGTGTCAACAAGATGCTGTCGGCGTCAATATCAGTACTGTAATCACCAGTAGGGCGGCTGCATCTGCTTCTGCATGTGAATTGTTTCTCGAGCAGACAATCCAACGAGCGGCATAAAGCCACAGAAACCACAGCGGCTGAACGTGAACATGGCAACGGTATACTCAATCACGTGCTGACTTTGACTTGTAACTAAGGTAGATATCAAACGGGCCTACGCAGCTCCAAGACTAGAAGAGCTCTTTCAGGATATTGGTCAGTCCCTCATCGCTCGCAAAGCCATCGATGCTGTCTGCGTTGGCGTAGCTCCCATCTGGCGCGCCGTTGATGGCCATGTTCTGATAGCCTCCAGCCGCCTCAAACAGACTCGTTAGATCGTGTACCATCCTTTCTGGGCTACTGCTTGCGCCAGTCTGGACAGACCACTGGTGCGCTTGGCCATTATACAGCGTCATCTCATCGACGTTGTGACCTGCAAGGCCTGCCATCGCCACAGCCGCACTTCGGTCAAGATCGTCCTTGTTGCGTGGCTGGCCGTCTTTCATAACCAGACCGAGCTTCGGACCTACCTCCTTGAGTACGCGAATCGTCCTCCAGAGTCGCTTGCTGACCCAGCTGCCCTTGCTAAAGCCTCGCACCAGCTCCAGCGCCATGTAAAACTCTTCTCGCACATTTTCGGCGAACAGTGCCGGGGTATGGCTGACAGCGAGGAACAGAACTGCCAGAGCGGACGTCAGGAATGCATTGAACAGTACCTGCTGAGTGTGGTATAAGTCCGAAGTCTGGTTGATATGTGTCAGCACCCGGACGGTATCTTTGGCGACGTCAGTGGCCTTCTGTGCTTGATCGCGGTGCTGCATGATTGACGTGGCCGAGTGAAGCACAGGTCTATGGATGAGGATGCGCATCTGATTGGCGCGGAGGTAGAGCAATATACGTAAGCGGTGTCCAGCGCGAGACGGCGTAGGACCAATGGGTGCGCCAAGACGTCCAGTATTCGATGGATGCTCGAATCGCAGATGGGCTGGGATGTTTTGCAGCCACTGAATAACTTGATAGTCGAGGTAGCCCATCTCATCGATATCGATCGGTGCACCTCCGCGATTTGGCGATTGCGGTGCAGCTACTGAACGCCAAACTTTGCTGCTGATGGCCGAGTACTGGATCATAGCGCTGAGGTACGGTGAACGATCCTCAGGTTTCGGAAGTTGTGGGTCGATGTCAGAATCCTGCAGTGCGAAGGGCATGCCAGTGCCAAAGCTCCATCTGCGGTCCAACACGTATATTGCCCAGAACAAGAGGACAGTGTCAGATCTCCCCGACTCATCTGCGATGGCGTCGTAGGTCTCTTTACGATGCAGACCGAGCTCAATGCATAATCGAGCGGTGAGTCCAATGATGCGCCACGATGTTCCTTCGTTGTCGCGGTGGAACTCGTACATTGCCTGTTGATAAGTCAGTTCAATCCGGACGTACTACTGTCTGCTGCAACTTACCGTCATAGTCAGTAGACGGATGGCTTTGATTCCGACATTGCCTAGCAACATTTGTTCGATCGCTGGCTGCACATACTCACACAGACGCTGCCCAAGCTCGCTACGCCCAGAAGCTTCGACCGTCAAGGCAGTCGCTAGAACCATCTTGAGGATGTTCGTGTCCTCATCGTCAATTGAGTCGGCGCCTGGCATGCCTTGCTGCATCAGCCCGGTGCGATGAGCAGCCTCCATAAACCGGTAGAGCCTCGTAGCATAGTCCACAACTGTGTTGACATCGACCACGGGATACATCAAACCCATTTCATCTTCATACACCCGACAGAGTCGCAGAGCTTCTTCTTGGGAGATGCTCCAGATCGGATCCTTGTCACCGTGAATGCTTTGAACCAGCTGTCCCGAATTTGCTATGATGTCTCTGAATGGCGATCTGTCTGGTGATCCTTCTGCAGCGTTTGTGCCTGCCACACCACTACCATTCACGTTCTCCTCGCCATGACCAGTAATACCCATGGCTTCCAGACTGTTTTTAGCCACTCCGAAGTTGAAAGCGGCGCTAGTAGGGCCGTGGAACCGCGACTGCTTACTGTGCGACTCGCTCCTTGGTCGTGGTATGCTCGGAGACATGGTCGCGGTTGGTGCTGCTGGCGAGGGTTGAGCGCCTGTCAATGAGCCCCTGTGGGCAGGATATGCCCCAGACTGCAGCGATGGGTCAATTGGGGTGTGTGGTTGCACGCTCATGCCCGTGCCATGGGCAACTTGCGCCCGCAGTGTGGTCAGGCCTTCATACAGAGCATTGACCTGATCTTGCAAGACTGCTATGTGGTTTGCCATGTCCTTGTACTCTTGGGTGTCTTTGAAGCCATTGCAGCAATTGGGCGCGTATATGCACTCGAGATTGAGGTTGCCGCATCTCTGGCAGGGTGTCTGGCCATTGCACTTGATCTTACGACGCTTGCATTCGTTGCTGAGTTTACGACATCAGTGGCCTGCTAACAGGTGCTAGCCATCGCCGCAAGACTCACCATGCGATCGAGACGTAGCGATTTCGACGTGCCCGCTGCTGACCTCCGTCATCACCGGCCTTGCGCTTCAGGTTATTACTCTGCCCATCTTGCTCGTGGTTCTCGCGCGATGTCTCAAGTCGACTTGCATCTTCGAGACGTGCTGTCATAGAGGCAATGCTCTGAAGGTCAATGCTGGCACTCATTGGCGGAAGGAAAGCCGCATACAGCGGAATGGTAGAGCTTTTCTGGAGAAGGAATTTAGGAGCGGGGTCGGCTGCTGACCGGGACTAGGTATGCGAGTACAAAGTGACATCTCAGTTTGCCTAACCCGATGAGGCTTAGTGTGACATCATCACTCATACCCAAGGTGATGTCATTTTCACTTTACACCAAATATTGCTTGCCTAGCCTTTAAGATTTAAGTAGACCCTAGTTATACGTAATATTAAAGTAAAAGCTTTTATAACGTAAAGTACTAGTAAGCTAGGAACACTAGTGAGCTAGGAATTTTGTCTTAGTACGACTAACTTCTTGATTATCGTACTATATCTTAATAACACAATATATAATCGTCTAATAAAGAAGGTAGAATTGCTCTTACCCTCTCTATCTATCGTTAGGGCTAATTTCCGAGTCTCCTACGCGTAGCTATAGTATATTACGTACCTTGTTCGACGCTAACTAGCCGGTAATACGGAATCACTCCTCGCGTCGATACTCGCCCTATTATTACGGTTCTGATTTAGGGCCGGAGGTTCCGGCTAATTCGAACTATATAGTTAGCGGACGCTCTCGTAGTAGAAGTACTCTCCTACCTATAGGACAAAAACCTAGGAACCGAGAGAGCATACTTTCGAATAATCTCTCTAATCTCTCTAATATCTATAATCTCTAGAGAGTAGAGGGAATATAGAGAATACGGAGAGTAGACGCTCTATCTCCTTTATATTTAGGAACGCTAAGAATCCCTTATAGCTTCGGCGCGTTTAACTTACTATTTAATATTACTATTTAGAATATACCGTAACCTAACCTCTACCTTACTACTACTTAATCTTTATAAGACAAGACAGCTACTGCTTTATTACTCTCCCTTGACTTCCTATCGGCCCGAGATAAAACCCGATTAAGCTTATCTTCTTAACTTATAATATTATTAGGTTATACTAAACCTAATACCTATCTAGTATTAACTTACGTTAACCGAAGAATAGACAATTATTCGATATATCCTCGACCTCGATTCGCGAGGATTTACGCCTACCCTTAGCAAGGTAGTAGATATAGCGGACAAGCTACTTAGTAAACGCGACGCGGATCGGATCCGGTAGGTAAGAACTAGGTAGAGAGATTCGTTTTACGCTCTACCGAGCTTAAAACGGCCTTTACCTAAGCGAAGGACCGTTAGAGAATACTCTAGGAAGATCTAGAAGTTATAAGCGCCTAGTTCAAGCTTATATAAGAGACGACTACTAAGTATAACGTGCTTTACTACCGAGCGGGCTATACTACCGAGCGGGCTACTTTTACTAACAACTATACTACTTCTATAGATATAGCTATATAACTACTATTATAGTATGTATTATCTTTAAACGCGGCCAAACTGACCTTAGCTATCTAGGCTACGAAACGTAACGCGACAATTATAAATCGACTTGCTATAAAGGTATATAACGCGTCTCGAACTATACTAGGGTATCGATTGAATAGACGACCTCCTCGGGGTGACTACGAGCCTAATTTGAAGAAGCTTATAGAGCTAGAAGAGAGGGTGATACTTGAGTATATACTCGAGCTAGATCTTAGAGGTTTCCCGCTATTAAAGGCTAGTATACGAGTAATGGCCGATTTATTGCTATAAGAGAAGGGTCTTAAGCCCGCTAGTCTTAATTAGACAGACAGGTTTATTAGGCGGCATCGTAAGCTAAAGGTTCGTATAACACGTAGATACGATCGTTAGCGAGCCCTAATAGAAGATCTAGACGTTATCGAGAGGTAGTTCTTACTTATACGTAATATAAAGGAGAAGTATAGCATCCTTAACTAGGACACCTATAACTTCGACGAGATAGGGTTTATAATAGGTATTATTACGTCTTAGAGCGTCGTTACGGGTTCAGAAAGACGTAGTAGAAAGAGGAAGGTCGTTCAGTAGGGTAATAGAGAATAGGCAATAGTAATTAAGACTATCTATATAGACGGAATAGCGCTCCTACCCTACGTTATCCTTATAGGTAAACAGCACATTAGTACCTAGTACTAAGACGGTAACTTGGGTCTAGACTAGACAATCGGGCTAATAGAGAACGGCTAGACTAACAATAAGTTCGGTATACGGTAGCTAGAGCATTTCTAGAAGTATACTATAGCTCGTTCGACTAGGGCATAGAGACTACTTATTATTGATAGCTACGAGAGCTACAACTCGAAGGCATTCTAGAATCTGTACAAGGAATATAAGATCTTAGCCCTATATATACTATCGTACGCCTCGTACTTACTCTAGCTATTAGATATAGGTTGCTATTCGCCTTTAAAGAAGGTAAACGGTACTTAGCTCTCGGGCTTAGTACGCTAGCGTATTACTTATATCGACAAAGTAGAGTTCCTACGCGCCTTCCGGGCAGCCCATAACGCTAATTTTAGACAGGAGAACATCCTATCGAGCTTTAGAGGCGCTAGTTTAGTTCTATTTAATCTATAGGTAGTAATAGACAGGCTTAATGTTAAGCTACGTACGCTAACCCCTCTAGCTCCGGACTCTACCCCTTAGGAGTCGAAGACACTACGAACTACAAAAGAATTCGACTCTTAATCGACACTAGTAACGAAGAAAATGCGTGCCCGGGCAGGTTTATCGCTAAACTCGTTATAGGAAGGGGTATATTAGCTTATAAAAGGGAGTAGAGAGATAGCGTATTAGATAGCTCTTATACGAAGCAAGATTAGTAAGCTACGTAAGTCTAACGAGGCCCTTATATAGCGAAAAGCACGAAAGCGCAAGTATATTCAGTCTAGAGGGTCTCTAACCTTCGATAAGGCGTCGCAATTAATACCTCTAGAGGATACTAGGAGGTAGGAAGTAAGTAGAGAGTCGCTAGATAGTGTTTAGCTAGTACTAAGGCTATAACGCTATAAGCGATATAGCGAGTCGGGGTATAACGTACGTACCTATTAAGTAGACTTACTAGATAGCGAAGAATCTAAAGAGGAATTGTCCTCCTAGTAACGATTCTATAGGATGTCGTCGTATTAAGATACCGTCGTAATCAAAGTAGAAGTAGTATAGTTCTTAGTAAAAGTAGCCCGCTCGGTAGTATAGCCCGCTCGGTAGTAAAGTACGTTAGCGTATATAACGAGAATATCTATAACTTCGATAAGATAGGCTTTTAAATAGGCGTAATTAGCTCTATAAAAGTCGTTACTAGCTTAGAACGACGCTCTCGCCCTACGACTACTTAGCCTAGTAATAGAGAGTAGGTTATAGTTATTTAGAGTATCTATACCGCTAGCTACTCGACCCTACCCTTTATTATCTATAAAGAGCGCGTCTATATTTTAGTATAGTACGAAGAGGTAGATATACCGCGGAATTAGAAGCTTACGGTCTCCGAGAATAGATAGATAAATAACGTACTTAGCCTCGAGTAGTTAAAGCACTTTAACGCGTATATAGAGGCGCGTTCTATAGGTAGCTATAGGTTATATTAAATAGGTACGAGTTACGTAGTAGTAGAAGATAGCGGATTATACGAAAGACGAAGAAGGACCTAATAGGATAGCGTATATCTATATATAGTATCGCTAGTATTAGTATAGGTAGATACTAGGTATCCGGATGTTTGCTAGCCTATAGGCTAGTAAACCCTAGTCACGTGATCTAGCCATATAACATACTTATACCTATATACTTATCCTACGGCCTATATATTCTTAATAGGTTACTTATTTTAGACGGCTATAGCTACTCTATATTAACACGACTATAAACCGCTATACTTAGCTAGGTCTCTATATCCGTAGAAGAGCTACGACGGGATCTATAAGAGTATAGATTATTAATAACCGTAATAAGACATTATAGCGTACGTTAGAAAAAATATACGACTCGGTATAAGCGACTACTACCTTAGGCTAAGTAGTACCTAATATAGTACGCTCTTAAGGACAACGAGGCTTACTACTAGCTATACGACTAGTAGTATAGCGCGAGTCTATATATAATATATAGACTCTAGGATAGATATAGTAGTAGTAGTAAACTACCGACGACGCCTTATAGTATAAACTCGAGAGCTTATAGCGACTAGTTACCGACCTACCGCCTAAGTTTAACCTATACGACCTTCTTTCTAATAACGAGATCTAGAATGTCGATAGTATAGCTACGGCGGTAGTTAACTACGACGACGACGGCACTACCGAAGAAGGCGAAGGAGAGGAAGGTAAGACATAATAATAAGTCGTAAAGACCCTCCGAATCCCCGTTAACGACCTCCTATAACTCGATACCGATCAACTCGTTAAGCTCGTATAGGACCTCGAGAGGGCCGCGGCTATCTACTTTATCCTACGACGTATCGAGTAAGAGTATAGTAATACGGTATAAATAGCGACTATACTCTATAAGTAATTAGGTAAAGTAGAGTAAGAGCTTAGGAGATAGAAGAGTTACAATAAGTAGATACGTAACGAGTACGACATACTAGCTAAGGATCGCGATATATAGAAGATATAGAAGGAGGATACTATTAAGTACCGCGACGCTTTCTAGAAGGACCTAGGTACGGTACGAGGAGAAATAGATTAGGCTAAGCAATAGCTTACTTAGGTCTAGTAGGAACTTAATAACCTAAAGGCCTAACCTAGAGTATCCTTAAGTATAGTAATGACCGCCGAGATTAGCTCGCTTACTATAAAGAACGACACCCTAAAGAAGTAGGCGAAGGAGGCACTTTAGTAGTTATCTAATAACGACTCGAAGATTAAGGCCCTCGAATTCGACCTTAATATATATAAGATAGAAGCCTAGACCTATTAGAGCGATATCGAGTAGCTTAATAAGTCGTAGTAAACTTAGGTAGATAACCTTAAGAAGTAACTCGACGACCGCCGAGACCGCTCTCGAGTACGATCCTTACTATCTCGCGCTATATTATAGCGCCGTGCCCTATAAAACGGCCGAACCCTATCTAAGGATAAGAATGATAATAGTAGAGCTAGTAGAGCTATTAATAAGGACCGCGGTAATAAGTACGAGGATAAGGTAGCTCGCCGTACTACTAGAAAGAAAGCTAAGAAGTCTATACGTAAGCTAGATAATAGTAACGACTCTGATCTATTATCTAATAAGTTAGAGGAGGCCTCGGAGTCGGATAGCAATACTCGTACTTATCGCTAATCTTCTAAGAAGGAGCTAGTCTACGACTTCGAGTCTCTAGTTAAGTACGATCCGGACCTTAGCTAGCCCTTTAAGACTTAGTGTAGTATAGACAAGCCTAAGAAGTTTGTCGGTACTATTAATAGTAAGCTATCTAGACCCTCCCTCGAGAAGTTCTTCTCCGAGTTAGAGACTATTATCGACTATATAGTCTTCCGCGACAAAAAGGTAGTACTTAAGTTCGTATACGACTTACTAGCCTTACTAGGTAACGCCTAGGAGTTAGTTAGACCTAAGATCCCTACTATCTTAGGAAGCCTAACTAGTAGTAAGAAGACGTATAAGGGCCTTAACGTCCTAATTAAGGAACTCGCTAAGCGATATAGAGACCGTAACCTAGTCGGTAGGGCTCGTAACCGCCTAAATAATCTTAAGATAGATAATAAGGATAGCTTCTAGACCTTCTTCCCTAAGTAGCGCTAGAATACTAACATCCTAGGCCTTAAAGGTAAAGATATAATAGATAATCTATAACGTAAGCTAACTGTCCGCTACCTTAATAAGTATCTTAACTTCCGACCCTTATTTATAACTAAGATAATCGATAACCTCTATTAAGTAGACGAAGACTTTAAGATCCTCGACGCCCTATACCCGCGCTCCGAGAAGCTAAAGAACAATAAGAAGGATAATAAGAACAAGGACGATAAGCTAGTAGGCCTAGGCTCGGGCTTAGGCTCTAATAAGCTAACCCGTAAGGCCTAGTCTACCCGTCCTAAATCTTTTAAGAGTAATCTCGGCGAGACTATAGATAAAGCTAAGAATACTCGTTATATACATAAGAACCTCTATAAGAAATGTCGTAAGTATTACGGCCGCTCCGTAAGTAAAGGATTCGAATCTAATTACGTAACCCTAGGTTACGTAACCCGGATAACTAAGCTCGGCCCGATACTAACGCCCGATACCTCGGCCTTTAAGTATAGGCCTCGTACTTAGACTCTCTTCTCTCTTTAGCTATCGACTTCGTTAATACTATACCCTTATACTCTCGTACTATAGTCTCGTAATACTTCGATAGCTTATATTAAGGACGCTACTATATTTAGCGCCGCTTAAGACTCTAGAAATCGCGCTATTACGACTCCTCGAAATCCCCGACTCGTACTAGCGTAAAAGTAGCGTAGTGCTCTCTCTTTCTCCCTAGATCAAGACGCTAAGAAGGCGTATTACTATATTATAGCTAGGCTATAGGGCACCGGTTACCCTAGTAGCGGCGGCGGCGCGAATACTTAACGTATCGAGCGCCGCGCGCGACTAACTCGAAACTTAGAACTTTTTATACGATCCGATTAGTATATCTAGTCCGACGATACCGTCCTACTAGATCCCTTTACTAAGTACGCTAATAAGGAACGCGCGGTTCTCGATAGGCTCCTAGAAGAAGAGGAAGGAGAGGATACCTAACCCGAAATTATAGACACTTTTAACCTCGTAGTATTACTCTACGAGGGCGATATTATAGACCACCTCGATAAGAACAGGTCAACCGATAATACTCGTAAGGACTTTGCTATTAACTATATAGACGACCGCGGTCGTACCGGGATATACCGTATCCTACTCGACTAACTATAGTTACTTAACGCGACTTAGTTTTACGACTACGTCTAGAACTAACTAGAGGCAATTGCCTACGCCCTTCGTAAACTCGAGGCTAATCACCGCTAAGCTATCCTAGATAGGGCGGCGCTATATTAAGCTAACGAGCTAAATAAGAAGAAGTTCGAGGAAGTGTATACCGAACTATAATATATAGAAAAGTATAAGTAGGAATATAAGTAGGACCTAGAACAAGCTAATAAGGACCTTATAAAGGCTAACTAGGACGTCACTAAGTATAGGAAGTAGGCTAATAACTAGTATAGCTCTACTAAGAGAGCCGAAAAGGAGGTCGATATATTTAAAGTTAAAGTCGCTAAACTAGAAATACTCGTACCGGACGACTCCGCTCCTACGGCTACCGACGTAGTAGGGCTATAGTTGACTATCGCTACGCTTAAATAGGATCTCGAGGAGGCTAAGCGTAGCCGTACTACCGAGAAACCTAAGGAGTATAGCGCCCGCTCCCTCTCCGAGTTACGACGTCGACGTAGTAATAGACTAGCTAAAAAGCCCGCCGAATAACCCGCTACGAAGCCTACGCGGAAGCAACGTAAGGCTCGATTCGTAAATAACTCCTCCGACCCCGATTCTTCCGACTCGTCCTTAGACTCTAATTCCGATTTCGAAGAGCGTCCGCGCCGTAAGAGTAAGGGTAAGGACAAGAGATCGAGAAAGAGATAAGAGACCGTTATTATCGACGACGACGACTTCGAGATTATAAATAGTAGCGTAGATATCGTACGCTATAACCTAACTATAGTAGAAGACTTTAAGACGAGTTCCCGTATCGAAGTACCTAAGCCTAAATTCTTAGGAGAGAATATAGGTAGTAAAGACTCGCCGATACTTAATAAGTAGACTACTAAACTCGGTAATAAACTTACCGCTTCTATCTTTAAGGACGTGCTATCCGCCCTACGTTTCGTATAAGAAACTACTATAGGGTTAGTATACTCTATACTCCGTAACTATATTCCCTAGAAGATTGTCTTCTCTAAGGTTCTCTCCGCGAGCCGGCTATTTAAGAGCGTAAAGAAATGCCTACGTTTCCTAGATAAGAACTTCGGCGACTATAATCCCGGGGGCACCGCGCGTAATAATATAGACGCGCTTAAGATAGTAGAGAATAACAAGTTCTCCGAGTTCTATACTAAGTTCTAACGTAAGCGCGCCTAGCTCCTATAAGGCGCGAGCCGTAAGTACGAGGTTATCGAGCTTAAGAAGAAGCTAAGCTTTAAGTACTGTTTTCGACTAGTCGTACTACCTAACGCAAAGTCGTTTAAGGAGCTTACTCGGCAATACTACCGCCTAGAGAGCGAGCTAGCTTAACTTAAACACGACCTACTACGTACTCAGAACGACGAGAAGAAGGACAAGAAGACGACTGTACCTAAGGGTAACGGTACGGTATCGGCACCTCCTATAGTAGGGTAGATTATACTACCGGTACTCCCTTTAGATAACGGTATACCTCTCGGCCGCTCTCCTTATACTAATTAGCCGCTCCTTCCGTAGAAGGACCGCCCTAATTAGTATAAGAACCTTATACAACTTACTTAAGATTAGCGTACTTAGATTATTACTAGCGGTAGCTACCTACGCTACCGGGGTACCGGCTACGTCTTAGGCGCCGCCGGCTACCTACTTGACCTATACAAGCATCCTAAGAAGAAGGCTAATAATAACGGCCTTACGGTTACTAAAGTACCGGCGGGAAATGCCTAAGCTATTATATAAGCGTAATAGATAATAGTCCGCCTTAGAAAGTCTTATACCCTTACGAACCTTATAAATATACCCGTACCGTATAGGCGTTTTACTTATAAGCCCGAGCGAGCACGCCCTCTTCTATAGAAGTAGATAAAGGACCCGAAGTCTCGTATAACTTTATAGTAGAGGGTAGGGCAAATAGAATATATATATATACCTTCCTTAACAATAGTACTAACTCTAAACTCGTAAATACTTCCTTTACGTAAAAACATAAATTCCCGCTCTACGATATTAAGCCCTTTACGCTAGGCCTAGGTAATAGCTCCTAAGCACTAACAATAATTACTAAAGCTATAAACATTAAACTAAACCTTTAAGGCTATGTCGAGACGGTTAAATACCTAGTTACTAATACCTACTATAGGGGCATATAAGTCGACACTAACGAGGATACTTAAGTACGAGACCGCTATACCGCCGATCGACCTATATATCTAGGGACTACGGACCTCCTACTTAGGCAAGTCGGTATAGTACCTAGTATAGAAGGTCATCGCTAGTGTAGTCGCAAGGGCCCGCGAATTAGTACTAGCGTATAGGGGCATTCGACCCGGAAACGAGCCGAACTACCGGGTAAGGGACGAATAGCTAGTAATATAATAGGAAGGTAAGAAATCGTTTGTAGAGCAACTATAGAAAGAGAGGTAGAACAACTAGGTTGTAGGGCATAGTAGACGCCCTTAGCTAGCGGGACAACCTAAGGAATAGTCAGCTACAAAATCCGCGGTCAAGCACCCCCTAAAGCTTATCTACTACCGCCTTACGAGGGTATAGAGTAGTATAGCAACCCAACTACGAAGCGAACATATCGGCCTCTAGGGGTACCTATTATAGAGGAAGGTTCTAGGATACACGAATACTAGCTGCCCCTACGGCTATCGCTCCTAGAACGTACGGCACGCACTCCTCGTCTGTCCGAGGTGGTCGCTAGGAAGGGGGGAGTGGATAGCAAAGGCGAGGAACCGGACGATTAGGGCACTTCTTAACAACGCTAAGGACCTACGGCGCATTACGAACTAGATACTAGAGAAGGGCTAGCTAGAATAGTACCGCCTAGTAGGAACAGTATAGGAAGAGAGGACACGACGTAGCGCGACGAGACCGGCTAGGAGCGGGGGCTAACGGGGTAGTGATATAGACTACGTACGTTCAGAGGGAAAGCTAAACTAGATAAGGAGTAGTCGGGGGCGGGAAGGGTTTTCACCTATTCGGGTTTCCCTTTGTACATAACAATAGATATATACCTATATAGGCCGGATAGGGTCCTAGAACAGGGGAATGACAAATCTATCTATCTAATACCTACTACAATATAGTCCTTAGCCTTAGATAGTACGTAAAGTATAGCCCTTATAAAGACTAGAAGCGAAGCGTACTCACCTTTAACGACGTTAACTATTAGAATCACTCTCTCTATAAGAAAGTTAGCCTACTAGTAACGTTACCTATCCCCCAGTTACTACTAACGCCGGTACCCGACTACGATAGCCTTAAGCGACCCGATATCCGCGACATACCGGTCCCTTAGCCCCTCGAAGTCGGCGCTAAAAGAGTTAGGGCTAGGTATAGAGACGATATTAAGTAGATCAACTTATACGAACTCCGGAGACTCTATTATACGAGAGGTACGGAAGTATATACTATATAGATTAACCTACGCGAAGTATATACGGCTAAGAGCACGGCCGATCTAGTTATAGTATAAGCGTTAGGGCTTTACGCTATAATAGTACGAAAGGTTATAGGCGGTAACGCTATATTCGCGTACGCTATATATATTAAAGATAGCTACTATAGGACGCTCCGTTATCGATAGGAGTACTAGGTAGAGGCCTACGCGATAAACGTAACTAATTATAACGTGTTTATAGAAAAGCTATACCGGAAGTAGAAGGACCCCGACGTACTTAGTAAGCTACCGGCTATATACTATTATCGGTAAGCTCTATTCTCGAAGTTAGAGTTAGATAAGCTACTACCTTATCGCCCTAGCCTAGATTATAAGATTAAGCTAAAGAAGGATACTCGGCTACCGTTTAAGCGGCCCTATCCAATTTCGAATAGAGAGTTAGAAGTAGTAAAAGCTTAGATAGATAACTAACTTTAAAAAGGTAATATCTAACGTAGTTACTTACCTATAGTATTACCGGTAATAATCGTACGTAAACTAGGTAGTAGACTACGCGTCTTTCTCGACTACCGCGCCCTAAACGCTATTACTATAAAATCGAGGTACCCTATCCTACTTATTTAAGATACCCTTAACCGGATTAGTAGTAAGAAGTACTTTACTAAGCTCGATATAATCGCTACCTTTAATCGTTTACGTATTACGGAAGGGGACGAGTAGAAAACGGTATTTACTACGCGCTACGGTCAATTCGAATGTCTAGTAATGCCCTTTAGTCTCTATAATATACCCGGCACCTTCTAGTTATATATTAATAACGCGCTCTAAGAGTACCTAGACGATTTTACCTCCGCGTACCTCGATAACGTACTTATATTTAGCGATATCCTAGAGGAGTATATCGTTTACGTCGAGAAGGTTATAGCGAAGCTATAGGAGGTAGGACTTTAACTCGATATCGATAAGTACGAGTTTCACGTCTAAGAGACGGAGTACCTTAGCTTAATTATAGGCGCGGACGGCATTAAGATAGATAAGGACAAGATCGCCGTAATCTAAGAATAGGAGACCCCTCGTAACCTAATAGATATTCTGTCCTTCCTTAGCTTTTATAACTTCTATAGGCGATTTATTCGTAACTACTTAGGCATCGCCTACCCGATAATATAGCTTACTAAGAAAGATATGCTATAGGTATAGGGTAACGAATATTAGGACGCTTTCGAATACATAAAATAAGCGTTTACTAAGGACGATATTATACTCGTACATTTCGTACCCGGGCGAGAAACGAAGCTCGAAACGGATACGTCGGACTTCGTTACTACTATAGTAATGTCGTAGCGAGGAGAAGACGGTATATAGCGCCTAGTAGCTTTTATATCTAAGAAGATGTCGCCGTAAGAATATAACTACGATATCTATAATAAGGAACTACTCGCTATCGTAAAAGCCTTTAAGAAATAGAAGCTAGAGCTTATATCTAGGGACATTAATAGAGATAAGGCCGACTTCGAAAACCTTACCGACGAAAGCGGTAAGCTAATCCTAGTATACTCTAATTATAAGAACCTTAAATAGTTTACGAGTACTAAGGTCCTAAATAGACGCTAGGTACGTTAGTCCGAGTTCTTATCGTAGTTCTACTTCAAGATTGTCTATATCCCTAGTAAGACGAATATCAAACCTAATACTCTAATACGACGGCTATAGGACGTCCCTATAAACAATAACGACCTACGAAGATAGCATTAAGAACAGACATTACTACCTAAGTACCGATTCCTTAACATCTCGCCGATAAAGATCCGTCTAGGCCGATAGGATAATGAACTTATAACTAAGATCCGCGTTATATACGGAGAAGCGGAGCTATAGTAAGCGTTACGCTAGTTAGACGTAGGAGAGCCTTATACGCTACTACGCTAGTACCGTATAGATAATAGCGAGGCGGTAGCTATAGGCGGCCTTATCTATATCAAGAATAGATACGGCGGCTATAACGTCTTCGTACTAGACGTACCGGGTTTACGCTTTAAGGTCTTCTAAGTATATTATAGCACCCCCTCTACTAGTTACCTAGGTCGTACGAAGACCTACGAGCTTATTACTCGCGACTTCGTCTAGCCCGGCCTTTCGTAGTATATACGTAATAAGATCTTTAAGTACTACGAATACCGCTCGTTAAAACCCTCGTAGACGTAATACCTAGGACTACTAAAACCCCTACTAATCCCGTTTAAACTATAGGACGAAATTGCTATAGATTTCGTAGTAGGACTACCGAAGAGTACTAATTATAATAGCGTTATATATACTAATACCCTTACGATTACTAACCGTACGGGTAAGGGATGCTATATAATCCTAGTAAAAGAGATAACGGCCAAATATATCGCCGAGGTCTTCGTCCGGGACTACTACCGCTTATATAGTACCCCTCTATCTATCGTTATAGATCGAGGTAGTTAGTAGCTATTAGCTTTTTAGTAACGCTTCTACGAACTAGTAGGGATAGTCTATAAGTTATCTATAGCCTTCTATCCTAAGACCGATAGATAGTCTAAGAATACGAATAAGGAGATAGGGAAGTACCTCCGTGTCTTTATCGACTACGTATAAGGAGATTAGGTATAGTAGGTTCCGCTAGCGGAATTCGTAAAGAACAACTATATTAGAGAAGTAATAGGTATGTCGCTATTCTTTACTAAACGAGGTCGTAATCCTCGTACTAGTAACTTTAATAGAGATAGCCTCCCTAAGCGTCTAATACCTACTAAGTAACGCCTATCCGCCGAAAAGGCAGAGCGTTTTACTTAATAGATAAAGGACTTCCGTACGTACCTATACGAATACTTACGTTACGATCAAGCCCTATAAGTAGATAACGCTAATATATACCGTACTATACTACCGTAATATAGCCTAGGCGACCGTATCTATATTAATACTAAGAGCTAGAAGTCATTACGCCTAGCTAAGAAGCTTAATATCAAATAGTTTAGACCGGTAATAATTACTACCGCGCTCGGTAAGAATACGTATAGTATTACCCTACTAGAGACGATCCGCGTATATAACTCCTTCTATTCAAATCTTCTCCGACCGGTAGATCTAGAAGATAACGTACGACCGCCGCTAATCGAGGTTACTAATAAAACTAGTAATACGTTTAAGACCTAGGAGGTTAAACGCGTCCTAGATTCTAAGCCGAAGGGCAGAGGCATTACTATACTAGTGAAATAGAAGGGCTATTTAGATAGTAAGTCTATCTAGGAGCCCGCGAGCGTAGTATATAAGGATATACCGAAGGTAGTCGTAGACTTTAAGTATAATAACCTAACTAAGTCTCTACCGATTAACTTTTATCCGCTAGAAGATTAGATTCCGAATAAGACCTTAGTCGATATAAGGCCGGACGCGAACGTAATAGATCTAGTACCTTAGTTAACCGTAATAGTATAGCCTCTACGTAAAGGTAATAGCCCTATAGCTCTAGCTAAGGATAACTATACGCCTAATACTAACGATAGTATTACGGGTAGCCCGCGACCCCCTACTATAGCTACGTCGACCCGGCTGAACCGCGGACCTTCCGTATCGGGTTAGCGCGGCTTAGCTTTGCTTTATAACTTCGCCGCGCCTCGCGCTCCTCTTTCGTAGCTTCGTAGAACAACAACTATCTCGTTCGGACCCTATAATACGCGCGCCCTTACAGTTTGTTCTACTACCCTACCTAGATCGCGGATCTAGGTAAGGGACGCGTAATAATAGGAATAGATAGAACCGTAGAACTCGAGAACGCGTAGAGTCGTATTAGAGTATAGAACACGGTAAGGCGTATAGCGCGTAGATACCTAGAGAACGTAACGTAGCGATATTATTAGTAGGTAGTCGCGCGCTCGTAGATAGTTAGGATATAGGCACCGTTACGCCTCCCCCGAACCTAGACAATATAACTTTATAAATAGCGAACGGCGGTATACTACCGCTACCTAAGCCTAAGGGCAAAAGTAAGTAGCGTACATCTCTTTTCCCCGACCTCTCCTCTTTCCCTTAGAGTTAGACATAGGACGATAACCGGCGGGTTATAGTAGATACCGGTGTCGCGCTATAACAAGAGATTAATAAAGCTTACTAGAAGGCCTTCGAGCGAGAAGAAGGTAGTAAGATTGACTTTATAGAACTGTTCGAGTTCAAGCTCGAAGAGAACCTAGGCGGCGACCTAGACGAGGTGTATCTATTACTCGACGAGGTAGAACACATTCTCGTATCCGAATACTAGAATGTTACCCTAGACAACCTTACGACCCTTATATCCTAACACCCGAAGACTACCTACGACTTCGTACTATAAGTAGTTAATACGGCGATTACTAAGGGTAGACAACTCGATATAATAGAGCGAGCTAACGACCTCTAGAATACCTAGTACACTACGCTATATACCGAATACGACCGTATCTATAAGATGCTACGAAGTAAAGAGCTTATTATATAGAAAATGGTAGTAGATCTTAAGAGTAAGAAGGATTACGACCTAGCTAAGTTATAAGAGCTAGAGAAGAAATATAAGGAAGCTAATAACCTATATAAGCAGTTTAGCGAGATCTACGAGAAGGAGAAGAAGAAGGCATAAGATGCTAAGGTAAAGAACTAGGCTCTATAATAAGAAGTCGATAACCTAAAGGCTCGGCTTAAGGTAGGAGACACTATATAGAACGGAGGTAGGGGCCGCTTAGGCCGCCGACCCTCTCGTTCCCGCCTACGCGAGACCTTACTCGAGTAGCTATTACGTAGGTACCGCGAAGCTACTAGTAGAGGTGGCGGTAGCGGTAGTAGTAATAACGATAGAGACGACTATAACCGTAGTAATAATAGCCGAGGACGTAATAACGACTGTCCGCGACTAGGACCTAATAATAGTCGTGACTCGAGAATACGTAATACCCGTACCTAGATACTACTAGTTGACCTTCTAGAACGTCTCTTTACTATTAACCGTAACCTTACTCGCGGTATAGAGATCGGTAAGGGTGTGCCTAACCCTAAGCACTTTAAGAACGATAATGACCCTAATTTCGACAGCTAGTATAGTAGTGTTCTCCTAAAGCTAACTGTAGTAACCTTCCGTACTAAGGCAGATAGTCTACGCTTCGTATATAGGTAGACGTAAGGTAATCCTTAGCGAAGCATTAAGCCGAGGATCCCTATGCCTAGATAGTAGTCCTTTAACGAGTTTAAGACTAGAGAAGAGTTATTAGATTAGATAACACGCCAATATAGTATACGTAATAAAGGGACTAAGGCTATAGTTAATATTACTACCTATAAGTAAGAATAAGGCAAAACCTTTATAGCCTTCTATATACGCTACTCGAAGTTACGCGCCTAGATATTATAGACCGATAAGACCGAGCTTATACTATTCCGTAACCGACTAAACCGTAAGTACTTTATTAAGACCTTCGGCGACCGCGAAGTCGACCGCCGCCTAGATAGTATATAAGACGTTATCGAGGAGTGTACCGTATTAGACGAGAGCTTCTACGAGACAGATCGACTATACCCGTAGAAGGAGCGCCCCCGTAGTAATAGTAACTCGAACGGTAATAGCGGCTAGAATAACTAGAATAACGGTAACGTAGTTACTAGTACCGCTACCGGTATAGTAGGTGCCTTAGTATAGCGCCTACTATAGTACGCTAGTACTAAGAAGAAGGAGGATCTACTAACATATCTATAGAACCTGCCTACGCTTAACCGTAAGTAGCGCGAAGACCTTAAGAAGTAGGGTAAGTACTACCGCTACCGTATAGGTTCTTACGTGTCGACTAACCCTAAATACCTAATGTATAGGTACGATAGCGACTATCGCCTACCGCGTCTACGTAATACTACGCCGAATCCGAACGCGAACCTCAGTTCCCTAGCCGCCGATCCGTAGTAGGGAAATGGTACGACCGCTACCTAAGCGTAGTAGATAGCGGTTACCCGAACTTCCTAGGATAGAAAGAGTATAAGATTAAGAGACACGGAATGTAAGAGACGGTAATAGACTATAGTAAGGAGCTTAAGATATCGGTATACGTACTAGATAAACAATAGCTAGCTATAAACCCTTATATAGTATTACCCGTAATAATATAATATAGAAAGGCTCGAGGCCTTATAGATTCTACTTCTACCTCTCTCTTTCTTAACTGGAAATTTATACGTAAATATACAATACCCCTAATCCCTTTAACGTAAAGCCGACGACTAACACTAGGAGATAGAACGGCCACTATACGGCAGATTATATACGCGGCCCTTATAGACGTAGTTATCGGCTATTATTACGAGTAAATGTTATACTACGTCACCGACCTCGAATATAATATCGTCTTTAGCCTACCGTAGCTTATAGCGTATAACCTAAACATCTTCTAGGAGATAGGCGAGGTGGCATTTAGATCGGATTACTACTTTGGTCACTATCTATAGAATAAGATATTGACAATAGTATAATCCCTAAACTATTGCGAGAAGAAGAAGTAGGCACTAGTACGGTACGGACTAGAGCCCTTTACTAGAGAAGTAGCGAGCTTTATAGTAGGAGGGGCGGAGCTAAACGTCTCATTATATAACCTAGAAGACATAGACAATAAAGAAGTGGACTACTAGGGCGTTTCTTAACCCGCGTAGGGAATGTACGCGTACCGGCCTAGGGCTAAGTACTTCTACATTATGCCTACTAGGCGTAAGAGCGACGACGGAGAGCTTAAGCTAAGTGTAATAGCTACTAACGATCTAGACCAATTCTTAAACAAGCAGTTCAATTATAACCCGAAGGAGAAGTTACCGCCGATATACTACGATATTACGGACGCTTTCTTAGCTAAGGATTATAAAGGACTCCTACCTTACCGACTAGGCGTAGATCATAAGATTCACATTAAGCCTAATAGTCTATAAGAGCTACTATACCGCAAGCCCTACGGCCTAGCTAAGAAGGAGAACGAGGCAGTTAAGAGATAGCTAGACGAGTAAATATCTAAAGGGAAGGTACGGAAAGTAGGGCAAAAGACGAGCTAGTCTCCTACACTAGTACTAGTAGTACGTAAGCCTAGAGGTAGGCTACGTATTTATATCGACTATAGAGGATTAAATACGATCACTATTAAGAACCGGTATCCGATTCCCTTAATATAAGAGACGCTTAACCGTATATACGGTAAGAAGTACTTTACGAAGCTAGACATTATAGTAGCCTTTAATAAGTTACGGATAGCTAAAGGGCACGAGTAGTTAACGGCGTTTACGACACGATACGGCATCTACGAGTGTCTAGTGCTACTATTCGGCTTGTATAACGGACTAGCATCGTTCTAATTATACATTAACAAGGTCTTATAAGAACACCTAGACGACTTTGTGTCGGCCTACCTAGATGACGTACTTATCTTTAGTAACACCTTAGAGGAGTACATTAAACACGTACGGAAGGTTCTTACTAAGCTACGCGATGTAGGACTTATAGTAGACATCGACAAAAGCGAATTCTACTAATAGAAGGTGAAGTATCTTAGGCTAATTATAACCCCTAACGGCATCGAGATAGACCCCGAGAAACTCGAATATATTTAGACATAGGAAGCTCCTAAGAACCTAAAGGATGTCTAGGCCTTCCTTAGATTTGCCAACTTCTATAGGCGGTTTATCGAAGCATTTTCGCGTATAGCTACTCCTCTTATAAACCTGACTAAGTCGGACGAACTAAGCAATTATAAGAACAGAAGGATTTAATAGTCACTAGATTGCTAACGAGCCTTTAAGAATTTGAAAGCTACGTTTAGCAAAGCCGGTATGCTCGCACATTATATACTAGGTAGGGAAACGGTAGTAGAGATAGATTCTTTAGATTTTATAAACGCCGGCGTACTTTCGTAGTATGACGAGCATAGTATACTACATCCTATAGCCTTCTACTCGAAGAAGTTAAGTCTATAGGAGTGCAATTATAAAATCTATAACAAGGAACTATTAGCCATTATTAAGGCTTTTAAGGAATAGAGACCCGAGCTCGCCTACGAAGTAGATAATAAGGACTTATAGCTAGTCAAGATTTATACCGACTATAAGAACCTAGAATACTTCATAAAGACAAAGTAGCTAAATTGGCGACAAGCGCGTTAGGCTAAGTTCTTGTTACAATTCAACTTTAAGATAATATACCATCTAGGACTTTAAGGTACAAAGCTAGACAGCCTAACGAGACGTAGCTAGGACCTTCCGTAGGGGGTAAACGACCCTCGGAACTAGCATTAGCATTAGACATTGCTACCTCCTAAGCGATTCCTTAAGATCGCCTTACTATAGGTAATAGTAGAAGATACGCCGGAAGAAGAGGAACTAGTATAGCTAAACCCTAAAGCTAAAGAGTTTATGCCTCTAGAACGAGATACGCCTACTAAATAACCGGCGACGCGTAAGAGTTAACGGGAAGCCGAACTCGAGTATCGAATGTCGACGGCGTACGTAACCGATAACGAGCTTAAGACCGCGATTAGGGACCTATAGAAAGACCGTGCTCCTACACTACTATAGAGAGCGAAGATTCACCTAGTATACTATAAAGTAGATAGCGACCTACTATATATTCGAAATCAATACGACGGCTAGAGCTTATAGGTACTAAACGACTAAGCCTTATAGACTAGGATAATTAAGATAAACTATAACGCTCTAGTAGTAGGCTATCTAGGACGAGCTCGTACTTATAAACTCGTAGTACGTAAATTCTACTAGCCTAGATTAGCGAGATCCGTACGTAGATATAACGCGAATTACCGTACCTACCGTATAACAAAATCTCTACACTCCTAGCCACTAGGATTATTATAGCCACTTCCTATTCTAGATCGGCCTTAGAAACATATTGTAGTCGACTTCGTTATCGGACTCCTAGATAGTACTCTTAACGGTATAGTCTATAACAATATTATGACCGTTACTAATAGGCTTACTACGGAAGTCGAGCTGATCCCTATTAGCGTAATAATAGTACAGAATGCGGCAAGGCTTTTCCTTAAATATATGTTCTGTCGGCGCGGGTTTCCTAACACTATTATATTAGACCGTAGCAAGTAGTAGGTTACTACCTTCTAGAAGAAACACTATAAGATGCTCCGTATAAATCGTAAGCTAAGTTCTTCGTATTACCTAGAAACTAATAGACAGTTAGAACGTACTAACTAGGCGATAGAATAGTATCTTCGTATATTTACTAATAAGGTATAGGATAACTAGGTAGAATAGCTATGCCTTACTTAGTTCGCGATTAACAATTACCTATCCGAGACTACTAGTATATCGCCGTTCTACGCTACCTTAGGCTATAACCCTAAGTTTATAGAGTGAGTTGACCTAAACGCTAGAAAGGAGAGAGGACTGACTACTCTCTAGCGACTAGATACGCGATTAGTAGAAACCTTTATACGTCGAATTTACGAGCTTTATAAGCACCTTTAAGAGAATATACGAATGTTATAAGCTCTCTAAGTAGAAGTAGCAAACCGCTACCGAAGCATTCCTCTAGACTATAAGGTAGGTAATTAGGTATATCTTAGTACTAAGAACATCCGTACGACTCGACTATCTAAGAAGCTAGATAGGAAATATGCCGGCCCTTACTAGATTACGGAAGTCATACCGGCTAGACTCTCTTATTAACTAAAACTATTAGACGCTCTAGTAGGACTTAATAACTACTTCTATACCTTACTACTATAACTAGCCGACCATCCCGATATCCTACTACTTAAAGGGCAGTATCTAGCGCCGCTACTACCGATAACTATCGAACCTAACACTACCGAGGCTAATATAGTAGCCGATATAGTAGTAGCGCTAACGTATATATACGAGGTAGGAAAGATCCTTAATATATACACCCGTAAGCGGGTAGGCAAGGTGAAGAAGGGGTATAAGCGTAAGGTAGATATATAGTATAAGGTGAAATAGGCTAGATATTAGAACGAGGAGGATAGTAAGACCTAGTAACCTATAGAGGATATACTTAAACACGTAGCCGCCGCTATTATAGACTTTTACTATAACTAGCCGGAGTTGTCTACGCCTATAGGCTTCGTAGCTCTATCTAACTAGTCCCTACTAGCTACTAAGGTGCTCGGGCTTAACACGATTAGGGTCATTCTAAAAGAGACCGTTACGAATAAGTCGCCTCGAGCCTTACCTCTAATAGAATCTACTCCGTATATATTCGATACTCGAGTAGAGCCTATAGAGCCTATAATAATACCTAACTTTAGTTATAAGGATTATACGCGAGTACTAGCCGAAGATAGACTTAGGTCTAGGGCAAGCTAGCTAACTAGGCAATATGTTTCTCGAAGGAAGCCGGTCGAGGATAGTCTTAATAGAGCGAATACGATGTTATCGGATAACGATAGGGCACTAGAGGATAATTAGGCGTTCGCGCGATTATAGAGCTCGATAGGCAAGTAGCCTTATAAGGTAGATAACGCTTAGAGGACTAAGGCGTGTTTTGGGAGGGGGGATACTATTACGGGTAGCCCGCGACCCCCTACTATAGCTACGTCGGCCCGGCTAAACCGCGGACCTTCCGTATCGGGTTAGCGCGGCTTAGCTTCACTTTATAACTTCGCCGCGCCTCGCGCTCCTCTTTCGTAGCTTCGTAGAACAATAACTATCTCGTTCGGACCCTATAATACGCGCGTCCTTATAGATAGCTATATTAAAAGAGTTTTAGTACCTACCTCTAGTAAGTTATTAGAGCTTATAGACGAAACGAACGATATAGAAGATAATAAAGCTTTCGCGTTTACGCTAAGGGAGATTTAAGGACATACGCTTCGAGACGAAGGTATTTTAGAGGGGGGGTAGTGTTATAGCCGCTCCGTAAGTAAAGGATTCGAATCTTATCACGTGACCTCTGTTCACGTGACCTAGATGACTAAGCTCGGTCCGATACCGACGCCCGATACCTCGGCCTTTAAGTATAGGCCTCGTTCTTAGACTCTCTTCTCTCTTTAGCTATCGACTTCGTTAATACTATACCCTTATACTCTCGTACTATAGTCTCGTAATAGTAAGCCCGGTTACCGTCTATAGTATTACGGCCCTAGGCCTAGTAAATATCTATCTAGTACGTAGGTTACGTAACCGCGCGTACTATTATAGTACCTCGGCTTATATATAGCCTCGGCGTACCTCGCGCTCCTCCTTCCTACGTACCTAGCTACTTTGTATCAATACGACTATAAACCGTTATACTTAGCTAGGTCTCTATATCCGTAGAAGAGCTACGACGGGATCTATAAGAGCGTAGATTATTAAAAACAACCGTAATAAGAGATTACGGCGTATAATAAAAAACGCGCGACTCGGTATAAGAGACTACTATAGGCTAAGTAGCACCTAATATAGTACGACCCTAAGGGTAGCGAGGCTCGCTACTAGCTATACGACTAGTAGTATAGCGCGAGTCTATATTTAATATATAGACTTAAGGACAAACGTAAGAGTAGTAGTAGACTACCGACGACGCTATATAGTAGAAACTCGAGAACTTATAGCGCCTAGTCACTAACCTACCTAGTAAGTTCAACTTATACGACCTTCTAAACGACGACGAGATCTAAGACAAGAACGGCGTTACTATAGCGGTAGTCGACTACGACGACGACGGCGCGACCGAGAAAGGTAAGGGCGAGGATATATAACAAGTCGCGAAAACCCTCCGAATTCCCGCGAACGACCTCCTTTAACTCGATATCGACTAGCTCGTTAAGCTCCTAGTAGAGCCCGAGACCGCCGCGGCTATCTACTTTATCCTACGACGCGCCGAGTAAGAGTATAGGAACGTAATATAGATAGCGACTATCCTCTACGAGTAGTTAGGCAAAGTAGAGTAAGAGCTTAGGAAATAGAAGAGTCACGACTAATAGATACGTAATAAATACGACACCCTAGTTAAGGACCGCGATACGCTAAAGGTATAGAAGGATAATACTACTAAGTACCGCGACGCTTATTAGAAGGACCTTAGTACGGTACGAGGAGAAATAGATTAGGCTAAGTAATAGCTTATCTAGGTTTAGTAGGAACTTAATAACCTAAAGGCCCGACCTAAGGTATTATCGAATATAGATAGATAGATTTGTCATTCCCCTGTTCTAGGACCCTATCCGGCCTATATAGGTATATATCTATTGTTATGTACAAAGGGAAACCCGAATAGGTGAAAACCCTTCCCGCCCCCGACTACTCCTTATCTAGATTAGCTTTCCCTCTGAACGTACGTAGTCTATGTCACTACCCCGTTAGCCCCCGCTCCTAGCCGGTCTCGTCGCGCTACGTCGTGTCCTCTCTTCCTATACTGCTCCTACTAGGCGGTACTGTTCTAGCTAGCCCTTCTCTAGTATCTAGTTCGTAATACGCCGTAGGTCTTTAGCGTTATTAAGAAGTGCCCTAATCGTCCGGTTCCTCGCCTTTGCCATCCACTCCCCCCTTCCTAGCGACCACCTCGGACAGACGAGGAGTGCGTACCGTACGTTCTAGGAGCGATAGCCGTAGGGGCAGCTAGTATTCGTGTATCCTAGAACCTTCCTCTATAATAGGTACCCCTAGAGGCCGATATGTTCGCTTCGTAGTTAGGTTGCTATGCTACTCTATACCCTCGTAAGGCGGTAGTAGATAAGCTTCGGGGGGTGCTTGACCGCGGATTTTGTAGCTGACTATTCCTTAGGTTATCTCGCTAGCTAAGGGCGTCTACTATACCCTATAACGTAGTTGTTCCACCTCTCTTTCTATAGTTACTCTACTAACGATTTCTTACCTTCCTATTATGTTACTAGCTATTCGTCCCTTACCCGGTAGTTCGGCTCGTTTCCGGGTCGAATGCCCTTATACGCTAGTACTAATTCGCGGGCCCTTACGACTATACTAGCGATGACCTTCTATACTAGGTACTATGCCGACTTGCCTAAGTAGGAGGTCCGTAGTCCCTAGATGTATAGGTCGATCGGCGGTATAGCGGTCTCGTGCTTAAGCATCCTCGTTAGTATCGACTTATATGCCCCGGTGACCTTCCTTAGGCATTGGTTTTAGATCTTCGCTAGCGGCGCGACGAGTCCCTTCGATAGGTAGGCCCTCTCGCCTAAGGACCACACTTAGCTACTATAGGTAAGGACTGGCCGTATAATAGCCGTATATAGAAGTCGTAACTACCGGAAGTCCGCCCCCTATATAGACGTAGTGAGCCTCTAGTATGATGCTATATTCTGTTTAGCTTTCCGTAATATTGCCTATACGTACTTCCTCTACCGTAGCGCCGGGTCTACCTATAGTCCGAGGATCCTAAGCTGATTTGCCGGGTTAGTCGTGTGCCCCTATATCTAGATAGAAGCTTATATATTATAGAACCGTGGCCGGCGCGTAAAGTGTATCAGATTGTACTTTTCTAGGGCAAACCGAGCCCCGTGCCTCCTAGCCTAGTCCTCGCAGATCTTGTGCTTCTCTTCTAGTAGCCTATAGTTCTCCTTAGTCGAGGAAGACTACGCTAGGATGTTTATGTCGTCTACGAAGCCGCTCGCAGCGGTGTTCTAGGATTCTAGGGCTGGGAGTAGCGTCGCTATAAAGAAGAGGAACAGAATAGGTACTAGCGTTAAGCCTTACGGGATTCTAGTATAGACTACTTAAAATGGGCTTCTGTACTAGCCGACTAGGATCGACGTACTACGGTTTTAGAGGTAGGACCGTACGAAGTTAACAAGCCACTTAGGGAGTCCTTTCGACCTTAGGATGTAGAGAAGCCGCGGGTATAATACGTAGTCGAAGGCTCCCGATATGTCTAGGCTAAGTAAGGAAGCCACCTTGTCCCTATTCTTATACTAGATGGCCTTTACCTAAGAGGTAATAAGTTCTATCGCGGATAGCGTCGATCGCTATAGGCGCGTACCTATCTAGGTGTCCGGGAGTAGGGAGTGTTCCTCTACCGCCTCGGAGAGTCTCGTTATAACTAGCTTCTTAAGCGCCTTCCTAAGAGTGTTAAGGAGCGTAATTAGGCGGTACGACTTCACCTACGTATAGTCTTCCTTCTACGGCTTACGTAGGACTACTATCGTCGATTGTTTAAAAGCTATCGGGTGGTATCCGGTCTGTAGGCAGGCGTTAAAGATCGCTATAACTACTAGGGCTAGTTGATCTCTATACTTCCTTAGTAGCTCGTTTGGGATCCTATCCGGCCCCGGGGCTTTCTTCGCCGGCAACTTCCTTAGTATAGCGGTAACTTCTCCCTCGGACACCTCCTATTAGACCGCGATGCTAGGGGCTAGGGGAGTAGAGCTGTTTATATCGCTTAGATCAGCCTCGACTAGGGGTAGGAAGAACTTACTAGCTAGTAGACGCGCCTTGGCCTCGGGGTCGCTAACCGGGCTACTAGGCGATTGTAGCGCTAGGATAGAGAAGGAGGGGCCCTGTATAGGGTCCTGTCGGGCCCATTTTGCTAGCTTCTACATCCTCTCTAGCTTGCCGGCGATTTCTTCTACTATAGCCCTCTAGCCGACTGCTTTCTCCCTCCGTATTATAGCTTTCTTCTATTAGTATGCCTCCCTATATACGTTCTAGGCCTCCTCGCTATAGCTACTCGTCCACACCCGGCGGGCTCTCCTTGCTTCTCTTACTACCGTAGTGTACTCCGGCGTCTAGTATAGTTTGGACTATGTCGTTAGTTAGGCAAGCGGAACGTAAAGTAAGGTCGCTTTTCTTATTTCGTCTATCAACCCCTAGACTGCTTCGTCTATCTCGTCTTTACTGTTGTATTGCTACTACGCGATCTAGACTAGCCTCTTAGAGTTATCGAGGTACGCCTAGATGTTGGCCTAGTAGGCCTTTCCCTAGTTTGGCTTAGGGGTTCTCGCTAGTATACGTTATATCTATGTCGTAATAGAGGTCCTGACTAGCATATAGTCTGACGACGCCTCGAGTTTATGTTCGATCCTATAGTAGGTTACCGTGTGGTAGTGGCTATCTAAGATCTAGGAGAGGTCGATCGTGCCTTAGAGTCCCCCTCTCTTCTAGGTGCCCAGGTCCTTCGGGGTATTAAGGGCAATTGCGTTGCTCGCTATCAAGTCGAGTACTTCGTCGGCTATAGGGTACGGCTATATAAGGCTTTCCTAGGAAGGGTGGTGTATGTTAAAGTCTCCTACTACGATGTAGTACCCTTGTCTCTTAAGCGCACTGTCTAGGTGTCTACAGACCCCTAGGTCGCGGCTAGACCTCGAGGCTAGCGGTTGTATATATAGGTTGTGTATCTAGGTACTACCTACGTGGAGGGAGGTAATATCGCCCCCGCCTTCTTCGTCTACGTAGTACACTACCTCCTAGTCGGATTCTAGTATGTCCTTGCTGACATAGAAGCACGTACGGGGTCTGCCGTCGCCTCGTAGGCATGTCGTATAGCCTAGTGACTTGTAGGTCGTTAGTCTCTTATAGTGCGGGTTAATCTATAGCTCCTAGATTATAATGATGTAGTGGACGCGCGGGTCCGCCTCGTGTAGGAAATGGTTCTAGACTATATCCTTACTATAGTTGACGTTATACTAGATGATACTAAGCGTGTCGAGGCTAGTTATCGGCATCGACAATCATTTCCTCTATATCGTCCTATGTCCTACTACCCTATACGTCCTAGTCTACGCCTATTAGCTATGTACTAAAGGGGAGCCGGGCCTAGTTAGATTCCCTCGCCGTAGCTAGCAGAGCACGTGGCCTCCCGTACGCCCTAGGCTACGTATCCTTTATATCGTTCTCGGCCCTAGGGCGCTTATGCCCGACCGCCGCTAGTTAGTTCCGGTATAGGCTAGCCTTACGGTCGCCGTAGAATCTTAGGGCGACGGTTCTGTTTGTAATTGCCTTGTTTTTCGCTAGTTTCCGCTATAGGCATTCCGTACTATACGATAGGTAGTGCCCCGGACAGTTCGCGTACCGTCTCGTAGTCGATATATAGTCCCTAGATATATAGTCTCCTATATAGTTCGAGCAGGCCTACTTGTTTATACACGTGTAGGTTTGGTGTCTATACTGTTAGCATTTGAAGTATTAGAGGACACGAAAGGATAAGGAGTGCTTTTCTACTATCTTAAGGCTATATTACTAGACTAGGCCTTGTTCTATCGCTAGATCCGCCGCTTTCGCGTCTTGTAGCTATACTATTAGCGCCGAGGCCTTCTTGCCTTCTAGCCATTTCCTATAGAGCCAAGTCGCCTTCTAGATTAGAGAGTTAAGAGTGACCGGGTTGTCCTCTTAGAGAGCGCGTAGGTGACCCTAGTTAGTTAGGTCAAACTCCTTAGGTATGTCGTGGACTAGGATCGTAAATTGTTTCGTTAAGACCTTCGCTAATGCCGCAACCTTAGATGCCTACTATAGCTGTGCCTCTAGGTACCTCCTAGTAGTAGTAGAGCTAGTATAGATCTATAGAGTACCGTTAGACTATTAGTTCACTACGACTACCCCTAGTTAGTTGATTCGTTAGGCGAGCTCCTTGTTCGATAGCTTCGTAACTTCGGCCTAGTCTTCCTTTACTATAATGCGGATCGTAACTATATCGTGCGTTAGGCGGGGGCCTAGTATCGATGCCGCGACCGATACCTAGCTATAGGGGTGTTAATTCCGGGTGGCCTTACTAATCGCCTAGGACGTCGTCCTCATTTCTTATTGCCCTCGGTAATACGACAGTATAAGCGCCGTACGTAGCTAAGTGATCATTACCTATAGAGACCGGTAAGGGAGCTGATCGTTAGTTTCTATACTTTTTACGTCCTCTATAAGTTGCTACTAGTTGTCTTAGGGGGGCTTCGCCTATAGGGCCGTAGGCGCCGTTAGTACCGTAGCCTAGGCTACTATTGCCTAGGAGTTGCCTAATGTAGCTAGGCACCTCCGCGGCGTTTAGAGCTGAAGAAATAGGGTGAAGAGAGCTTCAAGCTGTCCAGATTAAATGAGGTAGAACTCCCTTAGTCCTAGGGGCAGTGGCCTGCTTTTTATATCGTTAGAATGGCCTTAATAAGAGCTTTCGAATATGTCGTGTTTTGGCGTAGAGATCGATAATTCCTATTCAACGTTCGTCAATCTATTATAAGGTAGATATATCTATTATCGAATATAGTAATGTCCGTAGAGATTAGTATACTTACCGCGAAGAACGACACCCTAAAGAAGTAAGCTAAGGAGGCACTTTATTAGTTATCTAACAATAACTCGAAGATTAAGACCCTCGAATTCGATCTCGATACGTATAAGATAGAAGCTTAAACCTACTAGAACGACACTAAGTAGCTTAATAAGTCGTAGTAGACTTAGGTAGATAATCTTAAGAAGTAACTCGAAGACCGCTAAGGCCGCTCTCGAGTACGATCCTTACTATCTCGCGCTATATTATAGAGTCGTGCCCTATAGAACGGCCGAACCCTATCGAAGGACAACAATAAGGATAATAATAGAGCTAGTAATAAGGACGAGGAGGACAAGGCAGCTCGCCGTACTACTAGAAAGAAGGCTAAGAAGTCTATACGTAAGGATAATAGTAACGACTCTAATCTATTATCTAAGGGGTTAGAGGAGGACTCGGAGTCGGATAGCGATACTTATACTTATCGCCGCTCTTCTAAGAAGAAGAAGCTAGTCTACGACTTCGAGTCTCTAGTTAAGTACGATCTAGACCTTAGCCAGCCCTTTAAGACTTCGCGTAGTATAGATAAGCTAGAGAAGTTCGTCGGTACTATCGATAGTAAGCTATCTAGACCCTCCCTCGAGAAGTTCTTCTCCGAGTTCGAGACTATTATCGACTATACGGTCTTTCGCGATAAGAAGGTAGTACTTAAGTTCGTATACGACTTACTAGCCTTACTAGGTAATACTTAGGAACTAGTTAGACTAAAGATCCCTACTATCTCGGGTAGCCTAACTAGTAGTAAGAAGACGTATAAGGGTATTAACGACCTTATTAAGGAACTCGCTAAGCGATACGGAGACCGTAACCTAATTAGTAGGGCTCGTAATCGCCTAAGCAACCTTAAGATAGACAATAAGGACAGCTTCTAGACCTTCTTCCCTAAGTAGCGCTAGAATACTAATATCCTAGGCCTTAAAGGTAAAGATATAATAGATAATCTATAACGTAAGCTAACTGTCCGCTACCTTAATAAGTATCTTAACTTCCGACCCTTATTTATAACTAAGATAATCGATAACCTCTATTAGGTAGATAAGGACTTTAGGATCCTCGACGCTCTCTACCTACGCTCCGAGAAGCTAAAGAATAATAAGAAGGACGATAAGAAGGACGGTAATAAGGATAATAAGGACGACAAGCTAGTAGGTTTAGGCTCTAATAAGCCGACTCGTAAGGCTTAGTCTACCCGACCTAAACTATTTAAGAGTAGCCTTAGTAAGACTATAGACGAAGCTAAGAACACTCGCTATATACGTAAGAGCCTCTATAAGAAGTGTCGTAAGCCCGGTCACCGCCTATAGTAGCGTACTTACGAGCTATTTAAGGACAAGATACTAGTATATCTAGGTACTAACGCTAGCGGTACTACCGTTATACTACCGGCGGAAAATGCCTAGTCTACTACTTAAGCGTAATAACTAGTAGACATAAAAAGGAGAATATAAGACATAACGAAGAGGTACTACTAGTAAAGCCACCCGAAGGGCTTAAGCTGTCATTATATATTCTTAGGATAGTAGAAATAGAATATAACCCTATTATCGGCTTATACCTCGTAATACTAGGGATAGCTAATAGGCAAAATACATTTACTTTCCTTAATAACGGTACTAATTCTAAGTATATCGACTTCTCCTATACGTAAAAACACAATCTACCCTTAATTAAGCTTAATAACCTACTAGCCCTTAGGTTAGCAAACGGCTCGATAGCCGCGGAAATAATAGAATACCGTATAAGTCTAGAACTTACACTCGGCAATAGTTATAAGGAGACTAGAACCTTCTAGGTTATATATCTAGAGTATAACATTGTGCTAGGTAGGCCCTAGTATAATAAACACTAGCTAGGTATCTACTTTACGTTAGGTACTATAACCCTCGACTCGGAGTACTATAAGGAGTATTGCCTATAAGATAGCGAGCTAGTCTAGGTATAGAGTGTTAACGATAAGTAGGAACCGGTAATTACTAAGTAGACCTTCGAACCTACCCTAAAGACCCGACTAGCGTATTAAGCCACTGTCGAAGAAGACGATAATAGAGATTTTGTCTAGACTATATCCTCTAATATAATTATAAAGGAACGCCCGCGAACCGCTAAACTATTATTCGAAAAGAAACTAGCTACGCCGACACTACCGGATGTCGACATCTAGGAAGTTAGCGCGGAGGCAATTAAGAAGATAGTAAGGCGGAAAGGAGTAGAGGTATATATAATGTTCATCTTTAATAAGAACGAGCTATAGTAACCTAGCGATATACGTACTATAGACCCACTTACTACCTACGCTATAAGCGCCCGTAATATACGTAATATAGCGATATACTCGCCTAATACCGGCTATAGGATGCTTTCTAATAACAAGACTATCGAGCGACTTGATATACGTATAGCGGCGTTCGTACTAGTAGCGTAACGAGTTAGTCCGACTCTCTCTAACTATAAGATGTATATATAAGCCGATATAGACAAATTTATACGTAAGAAGGAGGAGACTATCGATCTAAAGGACCACCTTCTCCCTATATATCACGAATTCGTATATTACTTCTCTAAATAAGATACGAAGGAGCTTCTACTATATAGGCCTAGTATTAACTACGAGATCAAGCTAAAGCTAGGAACTATACCGCCTTTTAGTAGGCCCTACCGGATGTTAAACTAGGAGGACGAAGTCATCGCGTACTAGGTCTAAGAGCAGTTAGCCTAGAAGGGCATTCGTAGATACGAAGGTAGAGTAGATACTTTATTACCCGTGCTTATTATCAAGAAACTAGGAGGTAGATTAAGAGTCTATATTAACTATAGACAAGTTAACGAACGCACGATCAAGTCTAGGTATCCTATACCCTTAATATAAGACACACTTAATCGTATTACTAGTAAGAAGTACTTTACTAAGCTAGATGTCATGACCGCTTTCAATCGTATTAGAATAGTAGAGGGCTCCGAATAGCTAACCGTATTTATAACACGATATAGATAGTTTAAATACCTAGTAATGCTATTCGGGTTATATAATGCCCCTAGTACTTTCTAGTCTTATATTAACGATATACTACGAGAGTTCCTTAACGACTTTACGTCGGTATACCTAGATAATATACTTATCTTTAGCGATACTCTTAAGGAGTATATAGAGTATATTAAGAAGGTACTTCGTAAATATAGTAAAGCCGGCCTATAACTCGACATTACTAAATATAAGTTTTATACCTAATCTACTAAATACCTAGGCCTTATTATCGGCAAGGACGGAGTCTTTGTCAGGGCGAGAGCCTAGCCTATAAGATGTAAGGGTGAAAGCGAGAATGCAGGTGCGAAGTGTAGATACAAAAGGGTATAGTATAATTGCTACACAAAACAAAAGACGAAGGAAGCAAGAGAGGCCTAGGGAAGGCCAGATATTTATACGCGACCCTCGCGAGTGCGTGTCCCCGTATTAACAGGGCTAACCCGTGCGAAGCCGCGCTTAGTAGCTTTGCTCAAAACCTTATTCCAACCTGCCCTACGTTCCGAGTCTTCTACGTGCTTCTTCTAGGGTCTAGCGTAGTCGCGGGTGCTCGCGGGAGTGCCGTGAGTCACATAGTCACGAGCCGAAGTGAATCTGTCAAGGTTTAGTAGAGGGGTAAATTTGGAGGGCTAGGTCCCGTAGTAAATATTACGGGGCATATAATTCTTGGCGCTTATATACTAAGCTAGACTATCACTTCTTGACGACTTCTGAGCACTCTAAGGCTCTTCTGTCCCTACCTTCTATACTCTCTATAGGGAGACTATAACAGTAGCCCCCCTAAACAAAGCTAAGTTCCTACGAAGCCGTAGTAGTTCTATATATCGAGGATGTTTAGCTTTAGTACTAGGCCTAGGCCTAATGTTATAGTCGATATACTATTAGTAAGCCCCGTCGAAGAGCTTAGATTCGAAGAGTCTACCGATATTGACTTCTAGGCCGTCTACGCGGGCGTAGTATTCTTCGATTGCTTAACGATTAAAGATGATATATTAGATAGGTTCCTATAAGGTATCCTACTTAGGGCAACCTTACTATTCGACTTTATACTTAATCGGCGGTAGTCCTTTAACGTCGTTAGGCTCTACGCGGATTCCCCGGATCTTACGGACGGTATAGTCGTTAGAAGGTAGGTTAATAGGCTCGTCGACTTCTACTTTATTAGGAGGACCTAGCATGTCTTAGTTTTAGTTCGGGAATAGGTCCTTAGCCGACGGCCGAAGGCGTACGGGATAGAAGACGTCGTAGATCTTTATGTTCGTAGGAAGAGCTAGACGGTAGGCGTGTGAACTAATACGCTCGGTGATCTTAAAAGGACCTAGGTTCTTCTAGTTCAGCTTCTTAGAGGGGCGGTCTGTCTTAATGTTCTTAGAGTTAAGGTAGACTATATCGCCTACTTAGTAGTCGGGAGCTAGCTAGCGACGACGATTGGCTTAATCCTCGTAGATTGCTTATACGTATACTATCTCGTCGTAAACTTCTTTATAGATCTATAAGAGTATAGTAGCGAACTCGTCTACTACTTACTCGTTTACGTCTTCGGTAGGCGGGAGAGGTTCTTCTAGTTCTATGCCTATACGAGGGTAGTAACCTCTCGTAGTATAGAAGGGAGAGTAGCTAGTAGTCTCCGAGTCCTAGTTACGAGTAGCGAACTCTACCGTAGGGATATACTAAGGCCAATCCTTCTAGTAGTAGTCGACGAAGTAACGAAGGACCTACTCGAGGATAGCGTTCGTAATTTCGGTCTAGCCGTCGGTCTGTAGCTAAAAACTGGTCGAGAGGTTATGCTTAATGCCTAGGATAGCATATAGACGCTTCTAGAAATACGAGATGAACTAGGTGCCTCTATTAGAGGTAATACTATCCGGGAGGCCTTAAAAGCGCTAGACGAATTCGTAGAACAAGCGAGCAGTCTCCTTTACGGTTATGCTCTAGCACGGGATTATGTACCGGTCCTTAGAGTGACGGTCTACGATCACTAGAAGGGCCTTTACTTTCACGCCGCTAAAGGTCTTACCGTAAGGAAGATCGGTAATAAAGTCTATAGTAATGTGCTTCTACGGACGATTAGGAGCCGGGAGAGGGTATAAGAGACCGTAGGGATAGTAGCGGTTAGCTTTAGCTCTTCGGTAAGTAGCGTAGTTTAGTACGTAGCGGCGGACGTCCTTCTAGGAATACGGCTACTAGTAATACCTAGCGAGGAGCTTATAGGTCTTAGCTACGCCTAGGTGACCCCTAGAGGCGGAGTCGTGGATGATTTGAAGAATCTTAGCTCGGATATTAGAGCCTTCGGGCTACGGTACGTAAAGCTTCTTATAGAAGTAGACGACACCTCCCTAGAGCTCGTATTCGGATAGCGAGAAGCCCGGGAATGTCCTCGCGCCAGATTCAAGGGCCTGAACTAACTCTTAGGCGTCTATATCGGCATCGTACGCTATTCGTACTCGTGCTATAATGCCTTCGGGCTACTCCTTATTATTAAACCCCTTAAAGTCTAATTCGGATAAGCCGTCGGTCGTTACTAAGCCCTCTTTATCGTTGTTCAAGTCCTTAGCGTCCGAGGCGTATTCTTTAGGCTCGGATTTATCGTTACTCTCGTTAAGGTAGGTAGGAGCGAGCACGAGAGTAGTAAAGGAAGCGGCGAGCGTAGGCTAGCCGTTCGATAGGTACTCTCGAAGCTCGGAAGAGAGGTTATACTCTTTAATAACTTATTGCCCTACGATTTGCCGGCCCCCTCTTCGATTAACTAGAGAGTCACTAGGGCGGCGGGTAAGGGCGTCGGCTATCGAGTTAGCCTTACCGGGCGTATACGAGATTACGAAGTTAAACCGGGAGAGGAACTCGCTCTAGCGGGCCTAGCGACGATTAAGTAGCTTGCTCTTTATAAAGTAGACGAGGTTCTTATAGTCGGAGCTTACTTGGACGGGTATAGTAGAGCCTTCGAGCTCGGGGCGCTACTCTTCGAAAGCTTTAACGATAGCGAGAAGCTCCTTGTCGTAGATCTCGTAGTTACACTCCGTAGCGGTCATCTTCTTAGAGAGGAAGGCGATAGGTAACTAGGGGGATTTAGGCGAGCGGCGTTATAGTAGGATACCGCCTACTACGCCGTCGGATACGTCGGTCTCTATACGGGTCTCTAGTTCGAAATCGAAGTGCCGTAGAAGCGGGTTCTTAATAAACTTCGCTTTAAGCAAGTTAAAAGCCTCCTAGTATTCGTCGGTCTAGGCGAACTTCTTACCCTTACGCGTAAGCTTCGTTAAAGGGCGTACTACGCCCGAAAATACGTAGATAAAGCGGCGGTAGAAGTTAGTAAAGCCTAGGAAACCCTAGACCTCTTTAACGTTCGTAGGAGCATCCTATTCGACGATAGCGTCGATCTTCTCTTAGTCTATCTTAATACCGTCTACGGTAATGATCAAACTAAGGAACTTGACTTCGGTCTTCTTAAACTCGTACTTGTCGATATCGAGCTACAAGCCGGCGTCTACGAGCTTCTAAAGGACCTTATAGACGTGCTCGCGGTGCTCCTCCTTAGTCTCGCTATAGACTAGGATGTCGTCGATATAGGCAGTATAGAACTGATCGAGGAACTCCTAAAGGATGTCGTTAATAAAGTTCTAGAAGGTACTAGGCCCGTTATAAACGCCGAAGGGTATAACGAGCGACTCGAATAGCCCGTAGCGAGTACGGAAGGCTATAAGATACTCGTGTCCTTCTACTATTCGTAACTTGTTAAACGTAGCGATGACATCGAGCTTAGTGAAGTACTTGGCCTTAGAGAGGCGCTCAAGCGTCTCCTAAATTAACGGTATTAGGTAGCGGTTCTTCTTTATAATAGCGTTTAAGCCTCGGTAGTCTACGTAGAAGCGTAGACTACCGCCGGGCTTCTTAACGAACATAACGGGACTACTAGCGCTAGAACGGCTCGCTCGAATAAACCCCTTCTTTAGGTTCTCTTCGAGGTATCTCTTAAGGACGATAAGCTCTTCTCGGGATATAGAATATAACGGTCCGAACGGTGTCTCTATACCTTCTTCTAGCTTAATCTTATAGTCGTAAGGGCGATGAGGAGGTAGCTCGTCTACGGCTTTAGTATCGAATACGTAGAGGATGTAGTGTGCCTAAGGAGGGACCTTCGTAGTAGGGTCGGTAGGTATACGCTTCTTGTCGAGCTTCTCGAGGGCGATGTCGATATCGCGGAGAGAGGCGGCGAAGACTTAAGCTTTAGGCTACTTAGTAGTAGTAGTAAAGGTAGCGGCGTTCACCTAGAAGATCTTAGTATACTTAGGACCGCGCTAAGGCGGCGGAGAAGGCGGAGGTGCCGGAGGAACTTCTAGAGGGAAGCTGATAGTAAGGGAAGTCTAGTCGATAATAGGTCGGTATCGTCTAAACTAGGGGAGGCCGAGGATAAACTTCTAATACGGTAGGGACGTAAGGAAGCTAGTGATCGACACACGCTTGCCTCCGAGGGTAATTAACGTGTGTATAACATAAGTAATCTTACTAGTAGTAGTCTCCGTACCGTTAAAGAGTTTAAGGGTGCGAGGGTACTTTAGTTCCTAGGGTTCGAGGTTAAGAGAGGTCGCAAGTTTATAGTCTATAAAAGACTCGCCTAGTACGCTAGTGTCTATAAGAGTAAGATTAGAAGAAGAGAGTTTCTTTAAGCCGATATTTACATTCGTAACGAACGGTTTATAAGCGTAGTCCTTGCCCGTCTCGTCGTATAGGTCTAGCTATACTATATTAATCCTTAACTTCTTTCCTCTCTTCACTTTCGGTAAACGTTGTTCTTAGTCTTTATCGCGTCGATAAGGAAGACCTAGGCTTTTTCCTACTCGGCGGGAGTAGTAGGAGTAGGCTCGATAGCGCCGATAGCGCCGCGAACCGGGTTACGGGCGTTATAGGTAGCGAGCTACGGATAGTTAGCTACGATATAGCCTAGACCGCCGTAGTAGGTATAGAGTCCGGCCTAGCGACGGCGAAGCTTCTCTTCGGGAGTAAGCTTACCGTTAACGAGGCCCTAGACTCGAGGGACGGCGGCACTAGCGCCAAGATCTATAGCGTTACCTATAGAGACGGGAGGGAGAGTCGTAGGAGCGGCGGCGCCTAGTAGAGTAGCGAAGTGGCTTCCGGGACTACGAGGCTAACGACCTTAAGAACGGGAAGCGAGGAGAGAGGCGGTGTGTTTTATATTAGAGTCGAGGCGCTAGTAGGTCTCGACGAGCTTACGGAAGCTTATAGTACCGACGTCCTTATCCTCGAGGGCTCGAAGAAGCTCTACTAACAAACTACGGCGGAGAGTGCTCTTCTTAGTCTCTTCGTTATAGCCGGTGAACCCGATGTCGCGGTTAAAGGCCGCGAGGTACTCGGCGAAGCTCTTGTTCTTCTAGAGGAGGTTATAGATAGCGTTCTAGGCGGTAGCTCTACGGTCTAGATCACTAAAGGCAGCACGGAGGTCCTATATTAAGGTAAGGACGTCCGGGCAGCCGATAGTCTACGTAGCGTTATCGATATAGTATTATACCTAAGCCGCGGCGTCTCCCCGAAGGAGGGAGAAGACGTACGTAACTTTGTCCTTCTCTTACGGAAAGTGGTCGGCATTAGCTAACAGCTTGATAGTGAGCTATGTCTCAAATGCCTTAAACTTGCTCTTATTACCGTCGAACTCGTCTAGGTCGTTAACCTTCTTAGAGAAGTACTAGCGGCGGTAGTCGTCGGCGTACGGGGCGAGGTTCTAGAAGGTATTTATAATACCTTAAAGGTATATTGCTTAGTTGTTTGCTTGCTCGACCTACTAGGCGGTCTCGCGGAAAGAGGAGACGGTACGGTTAATAAGAGCGTAGGCGGTATCGGGGTTAGCGTTTGCCTAGGTACCGAAGGTAGCGGCGTTCGAGAAGGGGATATTAGTCTACTTACTAAAGTAGAATAGAGTGTCTTAGTTGTCGAGGTTGACACCTCTATCGGTAGCGTGGTCACCTATAAGGATGACTCGAGTAGTTAACGGTTTGTTAGTCTTTTATAATGTTAGGGCGAGAGCCTAGCCTATAAGATATAAGGGTGAAAGCGAGAATATAGGTACGAAGTGTAGATATAAAAGGGTATAGTATGATTACTATACAAAACAAAAGACGAAGGAAGCAAGAGAGGCCTAGGGAAGGCCAGATATTTATACGCGACCCTCGCGAGTGCGTGTCCCCGTATCAATAGGGCTAACCCGTACGAAGCCGCGCTTAGTAGCTTTGCTCAAAACCTTATTCTAACCTGCCCTACGTTCCGAGTCTTCTACGTGCTTCTTCTAGGGTCTAGCGTAGTCGCGGGTGCTCGCGGGAGTGCCGTGAGTTATATAGTCACGAGCCGAAGTGAATCTGTCAAGGTTTAGTAGAGGGGTGAATTTGGAGGGCTAGGTCCCGTAGTAAATATTACGGGGTATATAATTCTTGGCGCTTATATACTAAGCTAGACTGTCACTTCTTAACGACTTCTGAGCACTCTAAGGCTCTTCTGTCCCCACCTTCTGTACTCTCTATAGGGAGACCATGACAGTCTTAATAGACCTAGCTAAGGTATAAGCTATAAGGGAATAGGGAATACTAGTAAACGTAAAAGATGTCCTTACGTTTAATAGGTTCTCCGGGTTCTATCGGCGCTTTATTAAGGACTATAGTAAGATAGTATTACCTATAGTAAAGCTAACTAAGAAGGACTGCCCTTAGTAATAGACAGAGGAATATTAGAAGGCATTCGACGGGCTGAAGTAAGCTTTTACCAATACTAAAGGCACTATATTAGCGATGTTTGTCCTAGGACGTAGAATAGTACTTAAAACGGATACGAGTCACTTTATTATAGCTACGGTCCTATCGTAATATAATAAGGACAACATCCTAAGGCCAATCGTATACCTGTCTAAGAAGATAAGCCCGTAGGAGTGTAATTACGATATTTATAATAAGGAACTACTTACTATCGTCAAAGTATTTAAAGAGTAGAAGCCCGAACTTATAGCTAGCGATATCGACGAACTAGACTTTAAGAACTTCACTAATCTAAGCGGCTACCTAGTACTAGTATATAGCGACTATAAGAACCTCGAATACTTTATGACTTCTAAGTAACTAAATAGACGATAAGTAAGATAGGCCGAGTTCCTCTTATAAGTCTTCTTTAAGATTATATATCGTCTAGGTATTTAAGGAGCTAAACTAGACAGCCTTACTAGACATTTATAGGATGCGATTCTATATAACAAATCAGATCCGCGGTACGTATAGTAGGATCGTATACTACTTAATACTAGAACACTTCTTATCTATTAGCGCTAGCTAAATCCTACGGCTAAGCGTATCCGAAGTCGAAGAAGTAGTAATAGACGAAGCGCTATTAGCCGATATTAGTAAGCTATACGAATAGGACGATATAATCGAAGCTACGACCTAGTTAGTAGTAGACGAACCTATTAAACTACTACGAAAGAACAAGATTGACGATAAGTACGCGATACTAGTCGATAGGATAATCTATATTAAGAATAGATATAGCGGTTATAGTCTCTTTATCCTACCTACCGAAGATAAGGAAAACACTATACGTATACGTATCGTTAAGGCCTTCTACGATATACCTACTATAGGACACCCCGGCAAGATAACTACGAGCCGTTTAGTATTACGTTACTATATATAGCCACGGATATTATACCGTAGTGTGCCTTAGACAAGCTAACTATATATTAAGCCTCCTATTACTAAATTCGGCGTATTCGATAGCGCGTATCGAGAGTAACTTAGGAACGTATAAAGCAACTGTCCGTACCGGATACCTATCGAGATATATAGCTCTAAAGCTAGCCTATTTCGAGGTTCTAGTCACCCCGTTTCTATAGCTTAGCTACGGCCCTAAGCCCCCTTCTAGACTAGCCGAAACTTAGATAGAACATTACCTGACTTAGATTATAAGCTATACTAGCATTTCACTACAAACCTACTATATACCCTTAATATACACAGCTCGCGTAATATATAGAACACTTATAAGACCTTACGCTATAACCTAAACGGCCGCCCGCTAGTCCTCTCGAAAAGGAGAAGGCGAACTAGAGACATAGACTCTAGACTAGAAGCCTAGCTAGCGAGTATTAAGTAACTTATAAGGGAAACCTACGCCTACTAAAAACAGATATAAAGCACACTACTACTAAGCTAGTAATAATACGGCTAGTAACAATAGCTAAACTAGTAACAGCTATAGTAACCGCGACTATAAATATAGGGCAAGCCTCCCCTCCGGGTTAACTAAACCTCTATATAGAAGGACCTCTATAAAGAGGCTTAAGAGATACTCGAAGTAGATAAGCGCCTAGCTAGGGCGTATAAGAACACGATTGCCTAACTCCTCGGAGCCCTTAAGGCACTCGAATATTAGATCCCGAGAGCAATATAGTAGATAATATAGAAAGCTACTACCTAGTATACTCCTATATAGGCAAACGTAGTAGCTAGCTCCCCTAACCTACGGACCTAAAGGACAAACAACGCTATTAGGGTGTACGTTACGGACCCGGAGGAGAAGCGAGAGCTAGAGGGCCTAATAAGCAAGGAACTTATAGATAGGATTGGCTAGAAGGAGATAGTAGGAGCCAAAATCGAGCCTAGAGGAGTAATACGCCTCTTTATAGCACAGGAGACAGACCGACAAAAGCTCGAGACCCTTAAGGACTAGATAGTCAAGGTAGCGAGGTCGGTAAAGGTCTCTTACTAGTAGTTCACGGTAATAGCCTATAGGGTACTAAGGACCTTTAGGGTAGAGAACGACCTCGCCCTACTCTAGATATAGAACTAGAACACCTCACCGGGAGTACGCTTTACTAAAGTAGCGTAGCTAAATAAGAACGTCGAAGCTACTAAGACGTACTCCTCTCTAATCGTCTAGATAGCTACCGCGGAACAAGCGAACTAGGTCCTAGAAGGAGGACTATTCTAGTAATACGAACGCCTCGACACGGAGATACACAAGAGTAGCTATAGAGTGCTCTAATGCTTTAACTACTAATAATACGGCCATATCGCGCTAAAGTATACCGAGAAGACCCCTAAGTACCTATACTACGTAGGACCGTATTAGGGGAAATAATACCTACGGGAGGAATCGAGGTACGCGTACTACGGCCGTAAACACCCGGTATACTCGAACCAATGCCCTATAAGGATAGTAGCGTAAGAAAAGGCCCGCTAGGCTAGGGTAATAACTCCGGCGAGGTACTCTATACTAACGCTCGGCAATTCCTAGTATAGAGGATTCGAGGCCGTAAAGAGGAAAAGGATAGACGAAGCGACACAAAATATATAGTAGAGTACTTACCTACCGCCGGGACGCCTAAGGGGGCTATAGAGGGCGGCAAATAAAGCTAGATAGATACGAATCTTTAGGTACCCCCTAACGACCGAACGCTAACTAATCTAATAGGATAGCGCGACAAACGAAGGAGCTATATAGCTAACGAGTGCCCTAATAGACCTTATCCTAGCTAGTCCGTAATACTAACATAAGCTAACCTTACTGTTATATAGTATAACGTTAATAAAAGTAAGGATAAGGTTCAACTCTACTTCCTCTAGGAACTCGACGACTAAAGGCATTATATCGTAGCGATATAAGAGCTATAGCTAAACCTATATACTCGAAGACCTACTACCTATACCGACCTACGGTACTATATAGCTATCGAGGGAGGTATAGGCTATACTCTAAGGACATATATATACGTTAGTAAAGCATTACGTACGGACGCCTAGAAGGTAATCTCGTACCCGGAAGGGAGTCAAGGGGACATTACGACTATCTAAATCACTACGAGTCAAGGACCTATCCGGATATATAACGTCTATAACCCTCCTCCTTAGGGAAGAACGAGTAGAGACCTTAGTACGCTAGTACGACTTAACTAGGTACTCGACTAAGGGGATATAAACTATATCCTCCTAGGCGACTTTAACCTCTACTACCTAACGTAGGGTCTAGAATTCACCCCCCCTTATGTATATCTAGGAGGTAAGCTCCTAGAGATTACGGAAAGTAGGGATATAGAGCTCGTAACCCTAAAGGGTATAGAGACGTAGAAGGTAAGAACAAGCGCGAGTACTATCGACCTATACTTTCTATCGAGGGACGTAGTAATAAGGCTAGTAGAGTATAGACCTAACCTTGCCCTAGAGGTAGGGTCAGACTATATCCCTATCTAGATAACGATAGCGACGGGGATAGAAGAGGAGCTCCGGGGTAAAAAGCGCCTTAACTAGAAAAAAGCTCCCTAGGAGGAGATCTAGAATCTACTTAGATAGTACCTAAATAATACTAGTATCGGAGAGACGGAAGCCGAGCTTAATAGTACGGTAGAATAGATAATAACGACGATATAGTAGGCGGCCGAGGAATATATACTAGAACTAAGGCCCTCGAAGTACTAGAAGCCCTTCTAGACCCTAGAGTACTTAGCTAAAGTCAAGGACGTAAGGAGGGCAAGGCGAAAATAGACGAAGGAGCAAAGCTAAGAAGCGTAGGACAAGTACTAGGAAGCAAGTTAGGCAAAGAAGGCCTAAATACGACGAGATAAGCGATAAGACTAGAGGGCAACTATAGGTCTTATAATAGAGAACCCGGAGTAGATATAGCGGCTTATAAGGTAGGTAAGGGCCGGAGACGGGGATAGGACACTACACTTCCCCCTAATCTAGGATACGATAGGTACAATATAGATAACGCCGGAAGGGAAGGCGAAGGCGTTTACCGACCACTTCTTTACGATATAGTTAACGGCCGACCTAACGGACATAGAGGGAACGATCTACCCGGAGCCACTCGATATATACTAGATAGTAGGCGAGGAGGAGAAAAAGGAGATTATAGGAAAGCTAAAGGGCCGTAAGGCCCCGGGACCCGACGTAATCCCAAACCTCCTCCTTAAAGAATATAAAGAAGAAGTCGCCCTATACCTCCCCGAACTATTTACGGCTTGCCTACGTAAGGGGTAGTACCTATAGCTATTTAGGCGGTCCCTTATAGTCGTCCTAAAGAAGCTATAGAAGGAAGACTATACAAAGCTAAAGTCCTATAGGCCGATCGTACTCCTAAACATAATTAGAAAGATACTAGAGAAGGTCGTAGTAAGAAGAATTATATAGCTCGTCGAGGACAATAACCTACTCCTAGAGACATAGATAGGTAGTAGGAGTAAACGATCTACCCTAACGGCTATAGAGCTTATTACCGAACAGATTTATACTCTCTAGTACTATAGACGGAATAGGGTTATATTACTATTATCTCTCGACATCTTAGGGGTATTCGATAACGTCTCCTACGAGCGACTCCTCTATATCCTACGGTAAAAAGGAATCCCGCGGTAGGTAATAAGTTTCGTAAACTCCTTCCTTAAGGAGAGAATAACGTAGATTGTCCTTAGGAAGCGTAAGGAGGGCAACCTTATATATATAGAATACGGGATCCCCTAGGGCTTAACACTATCCCCGATCCTCTTCCTAATCTTTATAGCGGACCTAATCCTACTACTCACCTTACTATAAACGTCGGCCTCGGGGTTTGTCGACGATACGAACATCCTAGCCTAATTAACGACGACCGAAGAAAACTACCGGCTACTTATAGAAAGACACGAGGTATATAAGGAATAGGTACGTCGACACGGCGCCCGTTTCGCCCCGGAAAAGTACTAGCTTATCCACTTTAGTAAGGTAAGAACCTACTATAGTATATAAGTAACGGTAACTATCTAGGGTTACGTAATAAAGCCCTCTCCCGAATTACGAGTCCTAGGAATCTAGCTAGACCCTAAGCTTAGCTAGAACCCCTAGATTAGGAAAGCCTAGAATAGAGCCTAGGTTAACGAGGCTATAATAACTAGACTCACAACGTCAATATAGGGAGCTACGTTTAGTAAGGCAAGGGTTATATATAAGACGATCGTAAAACTAGTAATACTCTATAGGGCCTAGATATAGGGGATAGGAGGAGTAGGTAAACCGATCCCGAAGCGGATAGAGGGACCCCTAAACCGGACGTAGGCCGCGAACCTTAGACGGATACTAGGAGCCTATAAGATAACGCTAACGAGAGTAGCGGAGGTAGAGACAGGGTCCCCCCTAATTAAACATTATATTAAGGGAATGAGGATCTAATACGCTAGGAAGACGGCGGATTATCTAGTATAATAAGCTATTCGGGACTCTACGGAGAAGATCGCTAGGAGGTACGACCGACTGCCTTGCCTTAGGGTACGTTAAAGCTAAAAGCAAGACGACCTACGTACGTTTAAAGTCGTTAAGCGAACCTAGGAGGAGATAGAGAGGAAGGAGGAGGAGGAAAAGGCACGGAGGAAAAAGGGCAATAAGGCAAAGATATAAAGCCTCGTAGAGTAGGTAGCGGGCTACCTTTAGGAATAGGAATAGAAAGAGAATCCCCTACCAAATCGAGGACCCCTAGCCTTACGCCCCTTCTAGAGACATAACTACCTACTCTACCGTGACCTAATAAGGGCCGAAGCAAGTATCGCAACATAGATTAGGTCCGAACATATCGGGTTAAGGGCCTACCTATATAGAAGGAAAGTCCCGGACGTATATAGCCTAGTATACTAGTATAACTACCCGTTATAGAACCCGGAGTATATAATACTACGGTGCCCGTAATAGGTAGAAGGACGAAGCTAGTAGAGAGCCAAGGTAGTAAGACGCGACTACTAGTTAATCGTAACGGACAAGCGAGACGTAAAACGGATAGTATAGTAGATACTATAGTAGGGCTTTCTTAAACAGTTCGCGCTAGCTAGCGAGACGGAGGAGTAGATAGAGAAGAGGCGGGAGGTCAAGGGGGTGTAGACAGGGTAGTCATTAGGGCAGGCCTATAATACTAGTATACCCTTAATAAGGAAAATACGAAAGAAGGCAAGGTTAAGAACGTATAGGAGAGGAGAGGGGGTTTTTACTCTATAATACGAGTTTCCCCTTTGTAACTAGAAGTAGGTAGTATAGCTATATAGGCTCATAGGCTCTATAACAGCATAATAAACAATATATATATATATATATATATATAGCTACGAATAACACGGTTTATTAGATCTTTCGTACGAGTATACCGTATATACCGTAATAGCCGTAGTATTAACGAACCTTAATATAGACTACTTGCTCTACTACTAGTCCTATTCGATACGTAGGACGACGTTACCTTAGACTTTGTTATCGAACTACTAAGGGCTAAGTATACGGTAGATAGTTAGTACTATAAGAACGTACTTATAGTTATAGACCGTTTAGGTAAGGAGCGGCATTATATCCTAGTATTAGAAATAATAGCGGAGTATATCGTATATATCTACGTAAAGTATATCTTCCTCCGATATAGTCTACTAAAGACAATTACGTCGGATCGTAGTCCTTAATAGGTATTAGCCTTCTAGGGACGCCTCTACGAGTTACTATAAATTAAGCGTAAGATCTTAACCGGCTATTACCCTAAGACTGATAGTCAAAGCGAGAATACTAATAAAATAATAGAATAGTACCTACGTACGTTTACTAGTTACGCTTAGGATAACTAGCTAGATTAGCTCCTACTTATAGAGTTTACTATAAACGACTACGTCTCCGAAACGACTAGCGTAAGTCCTTTTATAGCGAACATTAGTAAGAACCTACGTTATATAGATACTAAACTCAATCTCCCTATATAACTACTTCCGTATAAATAGCGATTAGACGTAGAGTCTACAAATACATTCGTATAACGTATAATAGACCTTAGGTATAAGCTACGAGACTCTATAGTAATAGTATAAGCATTATAAGCTAAATATACTAATAAGTATCGAACGATTATACTACGGTACGAAGTCGGAGACCTAGTACACCTTAGTATACGTAACTAGCGTACTAAGCGCCTATTAAAGAAACTTAATTACCGCTATACTAGACTATACGTAGCCACTAAGGTGCTACTATACGATACGTACCGTCTAGACCTCCCTCGGTCCCTAAGTAACTTCTATAACGGCTTTTACGCTAAGTTACTAATGCCTATATACGTACTAATACTAGGACAAGTATAGCCGCCTCCGGCCCTAATCGAGGTAGAAGATAATAACGGAGATATAAGTACGTATTAGCTTCTAGATATAGTACTTAACGTAAAGAGTACATTGCCGCTAGGCCTAGCGCTACGCGGTAGGAGGAAGGAACGAAGGTATAAATACCTTATATAATAGGTAGGTTATAGTAAGCCTATCTAGGAGCCCGCTAAGGAGTAAATAGATACTACTACCGCCTCTATCGCGGACTTCTACTATAACTATCCTACGAAGGACAGGCTAGCTAGCTTCACGCCGCTACTAGGGTAGATTCCTAATAAGGATATACCCGAAGACGTTATGATTAGCGAAGTAATAAACGCTTTAGCCGTAAACGCTTCGTCAATAGTTACGTCTAACCCGGTAACTATAGGTAGGCTACGTAAGTTATTTACGTAGGTACCTATAGCTCTTCCGGTAGTTACGTATTACGAACCTAATACTAGTACTTATAATAGCCCGTAGGCGGCTACTTTAAGAAAGATGACCGTTAGTAGGTAAGTACCGGATATACGTTAATATAAGTAGTATACTTCCCTTAACTCGGTAACTACGGATATACCGCTAGCTTAAGCTAGTAATAGGTACCGTAGCTCTTCCTCGACTTAAGTAATAGCTACTATAGCGGACTCCTTCGCGGAGTTTGTGTATCGCTACGATAGAAACGAAATCACGACTCGTATAGGCTAGGTTAGCTACCGCGGAGGATACGATAATACTAAGATTAACGAATACGATACCGGACTAACGAAGATAGATAAGATAGACGGTATAGAGGATGATATAGAGGATAACGCCGCGCTTATAGCGGCTATACTACGAGCTCAAGGGACTGAGCGCGATTTTGAAGGGGGGGGTAGTATTACGGCCCTAGGCCTAGTAAATGTCTAGCTAGTACGTAGGTTACGTAACCGCGCGTACTAGCGTAGTACCTCGGCTTATATATAGCCTCGGCGTACCTCGCGCTCCTCCTTCCTACGTACCTAGCTACTTTATATTAATACGACTATAAACCGTTATATATAGTAGCGTACTTACGAACTCTTTAAATATAAGATACTAGTACGTCCTAGTACTAACGCTAGCGGTACTACCGTTATACTACCGGCGGAAAATGCCTAGTCCGCTATTTAAGCGTAATAAGTAGTAGACACGAAGAGGAGAAGATACGATACGAGGAAGTACTACTAGTAGAGACGCTAGAAGGGCTTAAGCTATTATTATATATTCTTAGAATAGTAGAGATAGAACATAACCCTATTATCGGCTTATACCTTATAATACTAGGGATAGCTAATAGGTAATATGTATTTACTTTCCTTAATAATAGTACTAACTCTAAATATATCGACTTCTCCTATACGTAAAAACACAATTTGCCTCTAATTAAGCTTAATAACCTACTAGCTCTCGGGTTAGTAAATAGATTCATAGCTAAAGAAATAATAGAATACCGTATAAACCTCGAACTTATACTTAGCAACGGTTATATAGAGATAAGAACTTTCTAGGTAACTTATCTTAAATATAATATTGTACTCGGAAGGCCCTAGTACGACAAACACTAACTAGGCATCCACTTTGCCTCTAGTATAGTAATACTTAACTCGGAGCACTATAAGAAATATTGCCTATAGGATAGTAAGCTAGTTTAGGCCTAAAGTGTTAATAATAGAGGACAAGAGCCTATAGTTACTACGTAGAAGTTCGAGACTATACTACTAGTACGACTACCCTTCCGAGCTACTATAGAGGAAGATAATAAAGGAGATCTAGTATAGATAATGACCTCCGGCATAACTATAAAGCCGCGTCCGCGCCTACGTACTTACTCGATATCGCCGTCGACTACGCTACCCGCCGATAAAGTAACTATACCGATACTACCGGATATCGATATCTAGGAAGTTAGCGCGGGAGCGATCGAGAAGATAGCTAAGCGAAAGGGAGCTAAAGCCTATAAAATGTTTATATTCGATAAGAACGAACCTTAGTAACTAGGAGATCTACGTATAATAGACCCTCTAATAGCTTATACGATAAGTACTCGAAATATACGTAATATCGTACCCTATATACCTAATACCGACTATAGGATACTATCTAATAACAAGACTACCGAGCGGCTAGATATACGTATAGCGGCGTTTATACTAGTAGCGTAGCGCGTTAGTCCGACACTTTCCGCCTATAAGATATAAACATAGTCCGATATAGATAGGTTTATAGAGAAGAAGGCGGAAGTTATCGATCTAAAGGATCACCTCCTACCTATCTATTATGACTTCGCGTATTGCTTCTTAAAGTAAGACGCGAAGGAGCTTCTACCTTACCGGCTAGGTATAGATCACGAGATCAAGCTTAAACCTAGCGCGACTCCTCTATTTAGTAGACTATACCGTATATTAAACTAAGAAGATAAGATCATCGCCTATTAGGTTAACAAACAGCTTGCCTAGAAGGGCATACGCCGTTACTAAGGCAGAGTAGATGCCTCTTTACTAGTCCTTATCGTTAAGAAACCCGGTAGAGGCCTACGAGTATATATCGACTATCGTAGTATAAACAAACGTACTATTAAGTCAATATATCCGATTCCCCTTATATAGGATACCCTTAACCGTATTGTAGGAAAGAAGTACTTCACTAAAATCGATATTATCGTAGCCTTTAATCGCATACGGATTGCTAAAGGCTCAGAATAGCTAATAGCTTTTACTACGAGATATAGGTAGTTTAAATGCCTTATAATACCGTTTGGTCTATATAACGCCCTAGGGACGTTTTAGTCTTATATTAACGATACCCTAAGGGAGTTCTTAGATAACTTCGCCTCGGTATACCTCGACGACATCTTAATTAGTGACACCTTAGAAGAACATATCGAATATATAGAGAAGGTGCTCTAGAAATACGGCGAGGCCGGCCTATAACTCGACATTACTAAGTGCGAGTTTTATAACTAATCTACTAAGTACTTAGGTCTTATTATTAGTAAGGACGGAGTCTTAATAGATCCGGCTAAGGTATAAGCGATACGAGAATAGGGCATACCGGCTAATATTAAAGATATCCTTACGTTTAATAGCTTCTCCGGCTTTTATCGGCGCTTTATTAAGGGCTATAGCAAGATAGTACTACCTATAGTAAAGCTGACTAAGAAAGACACACCTTAGTAGTAGACCGAAGAGTATTAAAAGGCCTTTAATAGGCTAAAGTAAGCGTTTACCGACGTAGAAGGTACTGTCCTTACAATGTTCGTTCTAGGGCGTAGAACCGTCCTTAAAATAGATACTAGCGACTTTATCACTACGGCCGTACTGTCTTAATACGATAAGGACAACATCTTAAGACCTATCGTATACTTGTCTAAGAAAATGAGCCCGTAAGAATATAATTACGATATCTATAACAAGGAGCTACTTACTATTATCAAAGCTTTCGAAGAATAGAGACCTGAGCTTATAGTAGATAATATCGATAGAGAATCCGACTTCGAGAACATATAAGACCTGAGCGGCCGCCCTATACTCGTATATAGCGACTATAAGAACCTCGAGTACTTTATAAGTTCGAAATAGCTAAATCGTTAACAAGCGAGATAGGCCGAGTTCCTATCACAATTCTTCTTTAAGATCGTATATAGACTAGGCGTATAAGGGGCAAAGCGAGATAGTCTTATACGACGCTCTTAGGATACAATTCTATAAGACAAGTCCGACCCGAGGTATACTTAATAGGACCAGATCCTACTAGAACTAGAGTACTTCCTTTTAGTCTCTACGAGCACGATTCTCCGACTGTCTTCCTTAGAAGTAGGAGTAGTCGTAGATAAACAACTAGCTACCGACATTAGTAAGTTATATAAATAAGAAGATATAATAGAGGCTACGACTTAGCTAGTAGCCGGTAAGCCCGTTAAGCTCCTTTATAAGAACAAGATCGACGACAAATATATAATACTAGTCGATAGTATAATCTATATTAAGAACCGATATAGCGGATATAGCCATTTTATCCCGCCTATAGACGATAAAGAGAACACTATATATATACGTATTGTTAAAGCCTTCTACGATACGCTAGTAGCGGGATACCTAGGGAAGACTACTACGAGTAGATTAGTATTACGGTACTATATATAGCCTCGAATAACTCGTTTTATTAGGTCCTTCGTACGCGCCTATCGGATATACCGTAAGATCCGTAGTATAAATAAACCTTAATACGGGCTATTTATACCGCTACTAGTTCTATTTGATACTTAGAACGATATCGTAATAGACTTTATAGTCGATTTACCCCTAGCGAGGTATACGGTAGATAGCTAGATCTACGAGAACGTACTTATAGTTACGGACCGCTTAGGGAAGGAGCGACATTATATTCCTATCCTCGAGATAATAGCCGGATATATCGCCTATATCTATATTAAGTATATCTTTTTACGCTACGGCCTACTAAAGACGATTATATTAGACCGCGGGCCTTAGTAGATCTCCGCCTTTTAGGGGCGGCTCTATAAGCTACTATAGATTAAATATAGATCTTAACGGGTTACTATCTAGAGACCGATAGTTAAAGCGAAAATACGAACAAGATAATAGAATAATATTTACGCGTATTTATTAGCTATATTTAGGACGATTAGCTAGATTAGTTACCTCTCGTAGAGTTTACCGCTAACGACTACGTCTCTAAGACTATAGGAGTAAGCCCGTTTATAGTAAACATCGGTAAGAACCTACGATACGCTAATACTAAACTTAACCTACTATAAGTATTACTACTATATAAGTAACGGCTCGACGTATAATCTACTAACGAACTCGCTCGCCGTATAACTGACCTAAGACATAGACTTCGGGATTTAATAGAAATGGTATAAGTAAGCTAGGTAGATTATACTAACGATTACCGTACGATTATACTACGATACGAGGTCGGCGATCTAGTCTTCCTTAGTACGCGTAACTAGCGAACGAAGCGACTATTAAAGAAGCTCGACTACCGCTACGTAGTGCTATACGCGATTATAGAAGTCCTACCGTACGACAAGTATCGTCTAGACCTACTACGCTCCCTTAGTAATCTCTATAACGGGTTTTATACTACTCTACTCTAACTAGCCTACGCGCTAGTCCCTAGTTAAGTTTAGCTACCGCCTACCCCGATCGAAGTAGAGGACGATAATAGCGATAAGAGCGCGTAATAGGTGTTAGACGAGGTGCTAGACGTTAGGAGCTCGCTACTATTAACGAGCTAAGAGCCCCCTTTAGACCCTGAAATTTACGCGTCGAATCTCGTTAACCTTTAACGGTTAATTATATAGTAGGGGTGTATAGGGGTACTGCTAAGATATATATAGTTAGGAGGCGACCTTAGTAGGAAGCTAGGAATCACGAAGAATCTCTCTATAAGGCAAAATACGGGAATCTAAAAGTTTCAGATTTATCTTTTTTAGGATCACTATATATATTTTACGGCCCGCGGACCGATAAGTATATATACCTACGCGTAAGCTATTCTAGTGTCAGGGCGAGAGCCTGGCCTGTGAGATGCAAGGGTGAAAGCGAGAATGCAGGTGCGAAGTGCAGATGCAAAAGGGTATGGTATGATTGCTACACAAAACAAAAGACGAAGAAAGCAAGAGAGGCCTGGGGAAGGCCAGATATTTATACGCGACCCTCGCGAGTGCGTGTCCCCGCATCAACAGGGCTAACCCGTGCGAAGCCGCGCTCAGCAGCTTTGCTCAAAACCTTATTCCAACCTGCCCTACGTTCCGAGTCTTCCACGTGCTTCTTCCAGGGTCCAGCGCAGTCGCGGGTGCTCGCGGGAGTGCCGTGAGTCACACAGTCACGAGCCGAAGTGAATCTGTCAAGGTTTGGTAGAGGGGTGAATTTGGAGGGCTGGGTCCCGTAGTGAATGTTGCGGGGCATGTGATTCTTGGCGCTCACACACCAAGCTGGACTGTCACTTCTTGACGACTTCTGAGCACTCTGAGGCTCTTCTGTCCCCACCTTCTGTACACTCTGTGGGGAGACCATGACAGTAGCCCCCCCGAACAAAGCTGAGTTCCTACGAAGCCGTAGTAGTTCCACATATCGAGGATGTTCAGCTTCAGTACCAGGCCTAGGCCTGATGTCATGGTCGATACACCATTGGTAAGCCCCGTCGAAAAGCTCAGATTCGAAGAGCCTGCCGATGTTGACTTCTGGGCCGTCTGCGCGGGCGTGGTATTCTTCGATTGCTTGACGATTGAAGATGATATGTTGGATAGGTTCCCATGAGGTATCCCACTCAGGGCAACCTTGCCATTCGACTTCATACTTGATCGGCGGTAGTCCTTCAACGTCGTTGGGCTCTACGCGGATTCCCCGGATCTTGCGGACGGCATAGTCGTCAGAAGGTAGGTTAACAGGCTCGTCGACTTCTACTTCATCGGGAGGACCTGGCATGTCTTGGTTTTGGTTCGGGAATGGGTCCTCAGCCGCCGGCCGAAGGCGTACGGGATGGAAGACGTCGTGGATCTTTATGTTCGCAGGAAGAGCTAGACGGTAGGCGTGTGAACTGATACGCTCGGTGATCTCAAAAGGACCTAGGTTCTTCCAGTTCAGCTTCTTGGAGGGGCGGTCTGTCTTGATGTTCTTGGAGTTGAGGTAGACCATATCGCCTACTTGGTAGTCGGGAGCTGGCTGGCGACGACGATTGGCTTGATCCTCGTAGATTGCTTGTGCGTACACCATCTCGTCGTGAACTTCTTCATGGATCTGTGAGAGCATAGTAGCGAACTCGTCTGCTGCTTGCTCGTTTGCGTCTTCGGTAGGCGGGAGAGGTTCTTCTGGTTCCATGCCTGTACGAGGGTGGTAACCTCTCGTAGTATAGAAGGGAGAGTAGCCAGTAGTCTCCGAGTCCCAGTTACGAGTAGCGAACTCCACCGCAGGGATATGCTGAGGCCAATCCTTCTGGTGGTAGTCGACGAAGCAACGAAGGACCTGCTCGAGGATAGCGTTCGTAATTTCGGTCTGGCCGTCGGTCTGTGGCTGAAAACTGGTCGAGAGGTTATGCTTGATGCCCAGGATAGCACACAGACGCTTCCAGAAGTGCGAGATGAACTGGGTGCCTCTGTCAGAGGTGATGCTATCCGGGAGGCCTTGAAAGCGCCAGACGAATTCGTAGAACAAGCGAGCAGTCTCCTTTGCGGTCATGCTCCAGCACGGGATCATGTACCGGTCCTTGGAGTGACGGTCCACGATCACTAGAAGGGCCTTTGCTTTCACGCCGCTGAAGGTCTTGCCGTGAGGAAGATCGGTGATAAAGTCCATAGTGATGTGCTTCCACGGACGATCAGGAGCCGGGAGAGGGTGCAAGAGACCGTGGGGACGGTGGCGGTTAGCTTTGGCTCTTCGGCAAGCAGCGCAGTTCAGCACGTAGCGGCGGACGTCCTTCCAGGAATGCGGCCACCAGTAATACCTAGCGAGGAGCTTGTGGGTCTTGGCTACGCCTGGGTGACCCCCAGAGGCGGAGTCGTGGATGATTTGAAGAATCTCAGCTCGGATATTAGAGCCTTCGGGCTGCGGTACGTAAAGCTTCTTACGGAAGTAGACGACACCTTCCTGGAGCTCGCACTCGGACAGCGAGAAGCCCGGGAATGTCCTCGCGCCAGATTCAAGGGCCTGAACTAACTCTTGGGCGTCTATGTCGGCATCGTACGCTGTTCGTACTCGTGCCATGATGCCTTCGGGCTGCTCCTCATTATCAAACCCCTCAAAGTCTGATTCGGATGAGCCGTCGGTCGTTACTGAGCCCTCTTCATCGTCGTTCAAGTCCTCAGCGTCCGAGGCGTATTCTTCAGGCTCGGATTCATCGTCACTCTCGTCAAGGTAGGCAGGAGCGAGCACGAGAGTAGCAAAGGAAGCGGCGAGCGTAGGCTGGCCATTCGATAGGTACTCTCGAAGCTCGGAAGAGAGGTTGTGCTCTTTGATGACTTGTTGCCCTGCGATTTGCCGGCCCCCTCTTCGATCAACTGGAGAGTCACCAGGGCGGCGGGTAAGGGCGTCGGCCATCGAGTTGGCCTTGCCGGGCGTGTACGAGATCACGAAGTTGAACCGGGAGAGGAACTCGCTCCAGCGGGCCTGGCGACGATTGAGCAGCTTGCTCTTCATAAAGTAGACGAGGTTCTTATGGTCGGAGCTTACTTGGACGGGCATAGCAGAGCCTTCGAGCTCGGGGCGCCACTCTTCGAAAGCTTTGACGATGGCGAGAAGCTCCTTGTCGTAGATCTCGTAGTTACACTCCGTGGCGGTCATCTTCTTGGAGAGGAAGGCGACAGGTAACCAGGGGGATTCAGGCGAGCGGCGTTGTAGCAGGACACCGCCCACCACGCCGTCGGATGCGTCGGTCTCTACACGGGTCTCCAGTTCGAAATCGAAGTGCCGTAGAAGCGGGTTCTCAACAAACTTCGCTTTGAGCAAGTCAAAAGCCTCCTGGCATTCGTCGGTCCAGGCGAACTTCTCACCCTTGCGCGTGAGCTTCGTCAAAGGGCGTACCACGCCCGAAAATGCGTGGATGAAGCGGCGGTAGAAGTTGGCAAAGCCTAGGAAACCCTGGACCTCTTTGACGTTCGTAGGAGCATCCCATTCGACGATAGCGTCTATCTTCTCTTGGTCCATCTTGATGCCGTCTGCGGTAATGATCAAACCAAGGAACTTGACTTCGGTCTTCTCAAACTCGCACTTGTCGATGTCGAGCTGCAAGCCGGCGTCTGCGAGCTTCTGAAGGACCTTACAGACGTGCTCGCGGTGCTCCTCCTTGGTCTCGCTGTAGACTAGGATGTCGTCGATGTAGGCAGTGCAGAACTGATCGAGGAACTCCTGAAGGATGTCGTTAATGAAGTTCTGGAAGGTACTAGGCCCGTTACAAACGCCGAAGGGCATAACGAGCGACTCGAACAGCCCGTAGCGAGTACGGAAGGCTGTGAGATACTCGTGTCCTTCTGCCATTCGTAACTTGTTGAACGCAGCGATGACATCGAGCTTGGTGAAGTACTTGGCCTTAGAGAGGCGCTCGAGCGTCTCCTGAATCAACGGTATGGGGTAGCGGTTCTTCTTTGTAACAGCGTTCAAGCCTCGGTAGTCTACGCAGAAGCGTAGACCACCACCGGGCTTCTTGACGAACATGACGGGACTGCCAGCGCTGGAACGGCTCGCTCGAATGAACCCCTTCTTTAGGTTCTCTTCGAGGTATCTCTTGAGGACGATAAGCTCTTCTCGGGACATAGAATATAACGGTCCGAACGGTGTCTCTGCACCTTCTTCTAGCTCAATCTCGTGGTCGTGAGGGCGATGAGGAGGCAGCTCGTCTGCGGCTTTAGCATCGAATACGTGGAGGATGTGGTGTGCCCAAGGAGGGACCTTCGTAGCAGGGTCGGTAGGTGTACGCTTCTTGTCGAGCTTCTCGAGGGCGATGTCGATATCGCGGAGAGAGGCGGCGAAGACTTGAGCTTTGGGCTGCTTAGCAGCAGTGGTGAAGGCAGCGGCGTTCACCTGGAAGATCTTGGTATACTCAGGACCGCGCTGAGGCGGCGGAGAAGGCGGAGGTGCCGGAGGAACTTCTGGAGGGAAGCTGACAGTAAGGGAAGTCCAGTCGATGATAGGTCGGTGTCGTCTGAACCAGGGGAGGCCGAGGATAAACTTCTGATGCGGTAGGGACGTAAGGAAGCTGGTGATCGACATACGCTTGCCTCCGAGGGTGATTGACGTGTGTACAACATGAGCAATCTTACCAGTGGTAGTCTCCGTGCCGTCAAAGAGTTCAAGGGTGCGAGGGTACTTCAGTTCCTGGGGTTCGAGGTTGAGAGAGGTCGCGAGTTTATAGTCCATAAAAGACTCGCCTAGTGCGCCAGTGTCCATGAGAGTGAGATTGGAAGAAGAGAGTTTCTTTGAGCCGATATTTACATTCGTGACGAACGGTTTGCAAGCGTGGTCCTTGCCCGTCTCGTCGTACAGGTCTAGCTGTGCTGTATTGATCCTCAACTTCTTTCCTCTCTTCACTTTCGGTAAACGTTGTTCTTGGTCTTCATCGCGTCGATGAGGAAGACCTAGGCTTTTCCCTGCTCAGCGGGAGCAGCAGGAGCAGGCTCGATAGCGCCGACAGCGCCGCGAACCGGGTTGCGGGCGTTACGGGCAGCGAGCTGCGGACAGTTGGCTGCGATGTGGCCTGGACCGCCGCAGTAGGTGCAGAGTCCGGCCTGGCGACGGCGAAGCTTCTCTTCGGGAGTGAGCTTACCGTTGACGAGGCCCTGGACTCGAGGGACGGCGGCACCAGCGCTGAGATCCATAGCGTCACCTACAGAGACGGGAGGGAGAGCCGTAGGAGCGGCGGCGCCTAGTGGAGCAGCGAAGTGGCTTCCGGGACCACGAGGCTGACGACCTTGAGAACGGGAAGCGAGGAGAGAGGCGGTGTGTTTCATGTTGGAGTCGAGGCGCTGGCAGGTCTCGACGAGCTCACGGAAGCTCATAGCACCGACGTCCTTGTCCTCGAGGGCTCGAAGAAGCTCTGCTGACAAACCACGGCGGAGAGTGCTCTTCTTGGTCTCTTCGTTGTAGCCGGTGAACCCGATGTCGCGGTTGAAGGCCGCGAGGTACTCGGCGAAGCTCTTGTTCTTCTGGAGGAGGTTGTGGATGGCGTTCTGGGCGGTGGCTCTACGGTCTGGATCACCAAAGGCAGCACGGAGGTCCTGCATCAAGGTGAGGACGTCCGGGCAGCCGATAGTCTGCGTGGCGTTGTCGATGTAGTGTTGTACCTGAGCCGCGGCGTCTCCCCGAAGGAGGGAGAAGACGTACGTGACTTTGTCCTTCTCTTGCGGAAAGTGGTCGGCATTAGCCAACAGCTTGATGGTGAGCTGTGTCTCAAATGCCTCAAACTTGCTCTTGTTGCCGTCGAACTCGTCTGGGTCGTTGACCTTCTTGGAGAAGTGCTGGCGGCGGTTGTCGTCGGCGTGCGGGGCGAGGTTCTGGAAGGTGTTCACAATACCTTGAAGGTATGTTGCTTGGTTGTTTGCTTGCTCGACCTGCTGGGCGGTCTCGCGGAAAGAGGAGACGGTGCGGTTGATGAGAGCGTAGGCGGTGTCGGGGTTGGCGTTTGCCCAGGCACCGAAGGCAGCGGCGTTCGAGAAGGGGATGTCAGTCCACTCACTGAAGTGGAATGGAGTGTCTTGGTTGTCGAGGTTGACACCTCTATCGGTGGGGTGGTCACCCATGAGGATGACTCGAGTGGTTGACGGTTTGTTGGTCTTTTGTGATGTCAGGGCGAGAGCCTGGCCTGTGAGATGCAAGGGTGAAAGCGAGAATGCAGGTGCGAAGTGCAGATGCAAAAGGGTATGGTATGATTGCTACACAAAACAAAAGACGAAGAAAGCAAGAGAGGCCTGGGGAAGGCCAGATATTTATACGCGACCCTCGCGAGTGCGTGTCCCCGCATCAACAGGGCTAACCCGTGCGAAGCCGCGCTCAGCAGCTTTGCTCAAAACCTTATTCCAACCTGCCCTACGTTCCGAGTCTTCCACGTGCTTCTTCCAGGGTCCAGCGCAGTCGCGGGTGCTCGCGGGAGTGCCGTGAGTCACACAGTCACGAGCCGAAGTGAATCTGTCAAGGTTTGGTAGAGGGGTGAATTTGGAGGGCTGGGTCCCGTAGTGAATGTTGCGGGGCATGTGATTCTTGGCGCTCACACACCAAGCTGGACTGTCACTTCTTGACGACTTCTGAGCACTCTGAGGCTCTTCTGTCCCCACCTTCTGTACACTCTGTGGGGAGACCATGACATCTAGGGTCACTAGGCGCGCTATTACTTACTAGGGTAGTTAGTCGTCTATATTTTAGTAGTTAATAAGGGGGGGTCTCAAGTATATACCCGGTAGTATTATTAGTACATTTTAGTAAAATCAAGGTCAAGGTCGACTCGAAGTCGAAATCTTAAGGTATTAAGGCACCTAAGGTCAAGGTTCTTAGTATTAAGCAAAGTAAGTATAACGTTACGAGTAAGGTTACGAACAAGGTCATAAGTTTTAGTTATATCTTTATCGAGGTTCGAATCGTTTACTAGTATTAGAGCTGGCTAAGAGTTACTAGAAAGTCTAACGAAGGTATATAGGCCTTATAGGGAGGCTATAATCCTAGAAGGGATAGAAGACTCGGATAGCGACGAAGATAACACCCCGGAGGCTTTAGGCTCTAATAAGGGTAAGGAAAGAGTACGACGAAATGACTAAGAAGAAGATGACTTAAATAAGGGCACTATAACGTCAGGAATACCCTATAGTCCGGATGCGATAGTAGCCTTGTTTAGCCGTCTTGCTATTACTATAGAAAATGTAGGACCTCGCTTCCCTACTCTAGGGAGTCCGGAAAACCCCCTCTTTAATAGTAGGAACGCTACTAAATTCTAGGTGAGGTTTAATAATCTTATAGACTAGTATCTACTAAGGCTATTAATTAAGAAAGACAACTTCTAGGGTCGTTTCGAGCGTAACTACAAGACTACTATCCGACGTTTAGTAATAAGGTTAGAGGGATAGTAAGTAAGGCGGAGCACCTTTAGGAGGTCCTTCGTAGCTAAATTTTCGAGATTCGATACCTATTCGATATTAGGAAGTCGAGAATATCTAGAAGAGATAGTCCGGGCCGAGTAAGGGAAAAGCCCTAAGGAATAGGATATAAAGGAGTTTATCCGTCTCTTCGTAGCCTCTAGTAACCTAATTGATCCCGAAGACCTTAATAATAGCTCCCGTAGCCGTCTTCTACTTTAGGGGCTCCTAGAGTTAGTTACTAAGGCAGTTTATAAGAAATGTAGGCTCTATCCGAAGTAGCCTAAGAAGTTTCGGCGCTTTTAAAAGATACTAGACGAGGCTATAAGTATCGCTAATAGTAAAGAAGGATAGAAGGCCGTATATATAGACTTTCTACTTACTTTACCGTAGCTTTATTGGTCAGTTATAAAGTAGATGCCGCGCTTAATCCCTAAGATTAATATACTTAATAAACTAGCTACTTCCGCTACTATCGACGATGACCTTATTTAGAAAATAGTAGAAATGAGTATTTAGGCTTACTAACGAGGTCGCGCGGCGGAGGTTAGATCCTTTAACCCTAGTGAAAATCAAAGGTCTATATAACTAGAGAACCCCGATCGAGTGCCTAAACTATAGGTTTACTTAATATAGCGCCCGTAGTTATAGAACCGCGAGTAGTCTAAAGCGCTTAGTAGGTACTATTACAACTATAGTAGTACGGAACATTAGGCTAATAGGTGCCCCGTAATACTATTCCTTATCTTATAAGGGTATGTCTTTTTAGCGACGAACATCTAGTAGTACCTAGGAAAGAAGACCGATCTAAATCCCCCTAAGTTTAACTTCCGACGGGACTATAGTAAACCTAAGCTCCTTTATATACTTCCGTAGCTTAAGGAACACTATAGCCCGATTCTATTTAATAAGGACATAAAAATCCCTACGCTTCGGAAACAATAGATAGGTCGAGATTATACTAGTATCTTAAGCGTAAAGCTTTCTAACTACTCTAAACCTCTACCTAATAACCGATACCTTATAGAATACGGCCCTTAAGATGTTAGATCTAGGTAGTAACCGACGGCCGCTAGTAGTTACTAGATCTAGTTTAAGGAAGAAGAAGAAGAACCGGCTCTATAAGGGAGTAGGATTATAAACTACGACGAGGTTAAGGTTAAGGCCTACCTAATCTAGAGTAACAAATCTTGAGGTAAAGCTCTAGTAGGAATTATAAAGAACCCGAATCCTCGAACTAGGTCTAGTATATAGGCATTAAGAGTACGAGCCGAGGCCGCTAAAGCTATACGATAAGAACTCGAAGAGGAGATCCGGTAGGAAGAACTCGGTTAGTAGGAGGTAGAGATAATAAGAGACGCCGGTTCTAGGGCTAGTAGAAGCTAGTTAACGGTATCGTTAGGGGAGACTCTTAGAAGAAGGACGCCTAAGCCTCGAGCTAAGTTAAGGCCTACGCCCTCGGAATAGCCGGTAGGGCCTATTAATGCCCTATTTATATAGCGTAAACGGCTATAGAATACGAAGACGATAAGGATTAATAACTACGTCCAATAGTACGGTACTAGAGATAGGCCCGTTACTAAGGAGGAGGGAGTGACCTATTAGATTGATCAAATCCTTTAGACTACGTTTCTAAATATTAATGCCCGGGACTAGTTTCGGTATAGTCGCTAGTTTAAGACTACCTTGTTTAGGAGAGTAGTAAATACCCCTGATCTATAGTCTAAGCTTACTACCGTCCGTAAGTTAGCTAGCTAAGAAGGGACTAAAGTCCGTACGAGTCATGTCGCTACTTATAAAGACGAGGAAGAAGAGGCTAATAAAGAAGTCTTTCGGAATAATTATTAAGCTCGCTTTATAGGTATGTTCTTAACGATATTATGTAGTAAGAATACTATCCCTACCGCCGAGTTGTACGAGAACATTAAAAAGATCGGTCTCTCTAGTATACTAGACGATTTTATAATAGTACCTAGCCCTTAGGTAGTTACCGAGCTTAGGACTAGTAAAGGTTAGACTCGAGCCCTGCTTAACGAGGGATCTAAAGTCAATATTATTAGCCCGAGGATAGTATATAAGTTTGGCTTGCCTATCGTACCTAGCGCCTACTTGTCCTTTTAAGGAGCGGGTAGAAGAGCGAAGTTTAAGGGGGTAATTTCAAAGCTTAATACTTAGGTATTTAGTATATACTACTAGATCGACATGTTTGTCTCCGCTAATCTAGATTCGCCTACGATCCTTAGCCGCCCTTAGTATAGAAAGGTATAACTAATAGGCCGTAACTACGACGATAGATTATAGGAGGGAACAATCGCTAGTAGGAAAGGTAAAAGTATAATATTCACGGCTATTATAGGTATTAATAAGTGCAAAACTCTTTAAGAACTTCTATAGTCCTCGAAAAATACGAACGCGGATTGATTTACGGTAGTCAACCCGCTATAAGTATTAGAAGTCCGGTTTTAAAACAAGTCCGCTTTTCGAGTCTAGTCGAGGAGACCTTAGCAAATATATTAGGGGCGGAGTGTTCTAATAATACGGCGTATCGACATCGATAAGAAGGTATAACGAAGCTAATCCCTAACCCTATAGACACGACTATCTTCGACTACTTTAAAAACTACGGCGGCTCCGTATTATAATAAAGGGAAAATGTCCTCGGCCTTAGCCCGTATCCGAAGAAATTACTAGAACTACTCGGGAACCGCTAATACTTAAGCGCTAAGGTGACTACTAACGCTCTAGGAGAGTAGGTCATTATAAATATATACTCCGTATAGGGCGACTAGTGTACGGAGATCCTGAAATAGAGCTAGATTAATAGGTAGGCTTAGAAACGAGACGTAGGGTTATATAGACCCGGTATTAGGATGCCGTATATATTTACTATATATAAGCGAAAAGCTAACAAGAAAAGACCTATTAATACGAGCGTTTACGAGAGGCCTTAGTCGAAAGTAGATAGTAATATAGATTAGAAGCGGAAGGCCCTTTACTAGGAATCTCTAATACTAGTAGGGCAAGGCCCGTTCGATAGGAGGTATCTTATTAAAAAGTTCTCTAGTATCGAGCGCGGCTCGAGGATTATACCTAAAAGGCTCGCTAGTATTAAGGTTAGTATCGCTCTCTCGGCTAAGAAAAGACAAATGTTTAATAAAATGCTCTTTAACCGAGAAGGTATCCTAGCGTAGGATTTCAGCTATATACGGTAGATTAGACATAATGTTATACCCCCTTAGAAGATTATAACGATTGCGTATAAACCGTAGTAGGCGCGGAACATTCGATTACACCTAAGCTTCCGAGCGATTATAGAATAGATAATCCGCACTCGAATTAAGAACAGAATTCTTAAGTATAGTTAAGGTGCTTATACGAATACTTAGTTCTTAGTAGCGAAGATAGTCGAGCTAAATAGCGAAGCTATAATATATAGGTTGATCAACTCCGCTATACTCTTAAACGAGGTAATAATAAGGGATACGAATATTCCCCTAGATACGGACGGGTTCTCGGAAGACTTTACTAGGTATAGAGTAGCCTCTTTAGTAGACTTGTTTTTAGAGTACGACTAGATTACGCTTAACGAAAGTAGCCGGGATTTGACGGCCTTTATAACGCCTCTTAGGCTTATACGGTATATAACGTTACTATAGGGTACGACAAACTTAGTTACTTAGTTCGTACTAGTAGTAACTAAGGTGTTAATAGACTATATTTCTTACCGAGCAAAACTATTTCTTAACGATATTAGCGTAAAAGGTCCTACTAAGGACTATAGTAACGCTAAGGTAGAGCCTAGCCTTCGACAATAGGTCGTAGAACATATTATGTCCCTTAAACTTATTCTTACGGACCTAGAGAGGGCCGGAGCGGTAGTCGTAGGGGAGAAGTCGCCGTGGCTTTATAAGACCCTAAAGATCGTAGGCTATATTACTAGCCTAAGCGGCCGCTATCTAGATCCTAAGGTAGTAGCTAAGATCTTGAACTAGCTAACCCTAAAGTACGTAAAGGACGTTCGAGTTTATATTAGAATCTATATTTACTTCCGGATTTAGGTCCCCTAGTTCGTAATCGTCGCTCGGCTAATATATAAGCTTTTAAGGAAGGACGTCGAGTTTGTCTAGACTAAGAATAAGTAGTTCTCGAAAGAGAACCTAGTAAGATTCTTAGTAATAGTACTAGCGTTAGTAACTATCTCCTACGCCCTAGGAGCTAGTAGGATCTTCGTTTCTATTAACGCGAGTAGTATTAGGTAGGGTTATATAATATCGTAGGAATTACTAGATAACACTCGACGAAGACACCTAGTAAGGTATAAGAGCGGTACCTAGAACGTAAATGAGGCTAAGTACAATATAGGAAAGCGAGAGTACCTCGGAGTACTAAAGGGCCTTAAGAAGGTGTAGCGCTACCTCGTAGGAGTAGACTTCATCCTCGAAGTTAATATCAAAACGCTAGTATAGTAGTTAAATCGGCTAGTATCCGACATTCTAAACTCTATAATAGTAAGGTAGGTTACTTAGATCCGGCTATTTACCTTTAAAGTAAGGCATGTCGATAGGAAGAAGTACTCCGGACCGGATGCACTGTCTCGTAAACTACCTATAGCTAAGGAGCTTACGGAACCTAACGATAACATTAATAAGATAATTGACGACAAATTCTTCCGTTACGCCGAGCTAGTTAATACTTTCCCCGTTATTCTAGAGCTTGAACGACTCCTCAAACCCTAGTATAGTAACAATTCCGAGCTTATAGCTTATATTCTAGTATATCGAATACGACCGGAAGGGGTCACCCGGGCTAAGTATCGAAACCTCGTTAAGAAGAGTCCTCGGTACTACTTAAGAGATAAGCTCTTATTTTATTAGCGGCGAAGGGGTATAACGATATAGCTAGTAGTAGACGATAATAATGCTTAGAAAGAGATCGTGATATACTATTACGAAAAGTATAGTTACCGGAGTATAGAGCTAGTATATAATCTTATTACTAGCCGGTATTACTAGGAGGGCTACTTCTCCGACGTATCGAATTAGGTAAGGACTTATACTCCTTATAACTTTCGTAAAGGCAACAAGAGAGTAGGAGAAATGTACTTATCGACTTAGTAGGTTATAGGAGAGAGGTAGTACTACGATCCCGTCTACGTATATAGAAACGGGTACTTACTTATCGCCCGAGAAGCTCTAAGTAGGTAGATTAAGGCGAAGGTCGTACGGAAGCCTCTAAATTCGCGGGCGATTACTAAGTTCTTATATAAGATAGTGTTTAGCCGGTATAGATACTACTATAAGATTGTGCTTAATAACACTAGTATTAACGAAGGGGAGGTAGAGAGGATACTTATTAGTATAGATATTAAGCACATCCGGATCTTACCCTACTATCCGTAGTTAAATATAACTATAGAAGTAGGATATCGACCTGTTCTAGCTACATTAGCTAAGCTTACTAAGAATACCTATAAGTCCTAGGAAGGATAGATTACTACGGTGCTTTAGGCTAATAGTACTACGGTATCTAGAATCACGGGTATAACGCCGGTAGAGGTCCTATATAGCTATTATACTATTCTCCCGATCGAGGTAGATTACTAGATATAGGCGAACTATAAATAGGGATCTATTAGACTAACGGAGGAGCTATTAGCTATTCGGGCGCGTTAATTATAGGTACGGGATATAAGTCTTTAAAAGTTATAGTTACGAAGAGTAAGGCTTCGTACCCTAAGTAAGGAATACTTCGATACTAGACGTAGTGTTAACTTCTAGGGGTTCTAGGTCGGGGATCTTGTAGTCAAGTTTAACAAGCCGTATAAGGATAACCTATCTAGAAAGATTAGTTACCGCTAGCTTAGGCCGTATCGTATAGCTAAGGTATACTCGGGATTTAGTATATACGTCCTCGAAGAGCTTAATAGTACGAGGTTAAAGGGTATATAAGCCCGAGAGAACCTAAAGCTAATCCTATAGTTAAGACCGGACCCGGAGCTTAATTTTCCTAAAGCTAAAGACATTATAGCGCTAGAGGATAGGATTAATGTCGCGAATGTCGAAAAAGGCGATCTTCCGAATAAGAACAGACCTACTACGTCTAAATCTAACAACAAAGAGGATGACGATATACTTCTAATAGGCATTAATAGAGCTACTACACTTCCGGAACTAGAATCTAAGCCGACGAGACTATAGGTACGGCCTTATAACCTTACTACGGAGGAGATAGCCAAATTTACTAGGATTTAGGTCAAAGGAGGGATAGGACTTTATTATTTCTTTTTTTTCTTAGGCGTAAGGAGTTTACTTAATAGTTTTAGTTTCTGACCTTGATTTAACTAGCTTCTAGTTCTAGTACCTAGTTTCTAGCGTGCTTAACTAATTTCTAGGCTATATCCTTAATTTAAGAGTAGGCTTACTACGAAGACTAGACTTTGACTTAGCCTCCTTAGCCCCTTATAGAATGAACTTGCAATCTCCTTAATATCTCTAGACTAACTACTTAACTAGACGCCGGATCCGCCTTCCTTATATATAACTTGTAGGTATAGTTTCTTAGTTTATGTTAGCGTAGCGGAGGTGAAACTAGGGACAGTTTCGTAATAGGGGAGGATATATTAACGAGCTAAGAGCCCCCTTTAGACCCTGAAATTTGCGCGTCGAATCTCGTTAACCTTTAACGGTTAATTACGTCGTAGGGGTATATAGGGGTACTACTAAGATATATATAGTTAGGAGGCGACCTTAGTAGGAAGCTAGGATTTACGAAGAATCTCTCTATAAGGCAAAATACGGGAATCTAAAAATTTCAGATTTATCTTTTTTAGGATCACTATATATATTTTACGGCCCGCGGACCGACAAGTATATACACCTACGCGTAAGCTATCCTAGGGTCACTAGGCGCGCCCTTACTTACTAGGGTAGTTAGTTGTCTATACTACCGCTAGGCCTAGTACCTCGTAGTAGGAGGAAAGAGCGAAGATATAAATACCTAGTACGATAGGTAGGTTATAGTAAGCCTACTTAGGAGCCCGCTAAGGAGTTAATAGATACTATAGCCGCCTCTATCGCGGACTTCTACTATAACTATCCTACGAAGGACAGGCTAGCCGGCTTTACGCCGCTACTAGGATAGATTCATAATAAGGATACACCCGAAGACGTCGTAAACGCTTCGTTAATAACTACGACTAACCTAGTAACTATAGGAGGGCTACGCGAATTGATTATATACCGGACTAACGAAGGAGACGGATAAGATAGAAGATATAGAGGACGATATAGAATATAATGTCGCATTCGTAGCGGTAATAATACGAGCTTAAGGGACTAAGTACGATTTGAGAGGGGGGGTAGTATCACGGCCCTAGGCCTAGTAAATAGATAGCTAGTACGTAGGTTACGTAACCGCGCGTACTAGCGTAACACCCCGGCTTATATATAGCCTCGGCGTACCTCGCGCTCCTCTTTCCTACGTACCTAGCTACTCTATATTAACACGACTATAAACCGCTATAATATACCGGCGTATTCGTCGTATATCCTATAGCCTCTTAACGTAGTTTGTTTTACGCTATTAAAGCTAAAGTACTTATAATACGTATAGGACTTAGCGCATTAGCGCGTCTTCTATATTAATAAAGAAACCTTCCTTCTAGCGTTTAAAGACGCGTTTTTCGACGTATTTACCGTATCAAACTATAAGAAGGCCTTTAAAGCTATCGGGTTAGTTCCTATTAACGAGTAAGTAGTACTTAATCGCCTTAATATATACCTAAATTATTAAGTTCGCTTTATAGGTCTATTCTTAATAATATTATATAGTAAGGAGAATTAGTAGAGGTATTAATCTTACCGAACTAGCGCTATCGCTAAATACAATATATTCGAAAGCCCTTATTAAGGCTATTCTAACGATCTATAAAGTAGGCTACTACCCCTAGAATTAAGGGAGTTCTACCTTATTTAATTTGGATAGCTTAAAGTTCTCTTTACCCTATTTCTTTAGCTCGACTTATCCTTTACCTCCGTAGTAGCTATATTAGTAGGGAGTACCTTATCGATCGAAGATACGTACGACGTACTATTCGAAAGCGCCTATTAAGGCTATTACCTAACGAGAACAAGAGTAGCGCGCCTACGCTAGCGGCCGCGTAATTACCGCTAAAAGCGACTAGAAAATAGGAATCTATCTCCTATCCGACTAGACCCTAAAATTACGGAGCCGCGGAGGTCAATTGCCTATTTAGGTAACTTCTAATCTTAGCCGTAGCCGAAGTATAGTAATATAGAGACTAGATCCTAAGCCTAACTCGCGAGTATTAAGTAGCTTACGAGGGATACCTAAATCTCTATAAATAGGGATACGATATAGGAACCTAGCTAGTAGTAACTAACCCTTTAATAGCTAAGCAAATAACTAACCTAGTAATAGTAAGACAATAGCTAACGATAATATACTAAGGGCCTAGGAAAGGCATAACGAACCCTAGCCGCCCCCGGCCCCTCCGCGTAGATAGAACTATATAAAGAAGCCTAGGTAATACTAGACGAGGACGAACACCTAGCCCGAGTATATAAGAATATAAACGCGTAGCTCCTTAGTACACTTAAGGCACTCGAACACTAGACCCTAAGAACGATCTACTAGACTATATAGTACGTAGTATAATAGAAGAACCCTACGTAGGCTATAATCGCCGCGGAATACTACCCGGCCTAGCCCTAGAGGACTAATAACGCGATCCTAGTCTACGTTACCGACCCGGAGGAGAAAGGGGAACTCGAGGGCCTTACGAGTAAGGAGCTTATAGATAGAATCGGCCGGAAGGAGATCGTAGGAGCGAAGGTAGAGCTAAGGGTAGTAGTAAGGCTTTTTACTATATAGGAGACAGACCGATAAAGACTCGAGACGTATAAGGAATAGATAAATAAAGTAGTAAAGTTAGCGAAGGTCTCCTACTAACAATTTATAGTAATAGCCTACGGGGTCCCTAGAATCTTTAAGGTCGAAAATGACCTCCCCTAGCTATAAATATAGAACTAGAGCACATCCCTAGGAGTACGCTTCTCTAAGGCCGTCTAGCTATATAGGAGCGTCGAACTAATAAAGACATACTCCTCGTTAATCGTCTAGATAGTAAATACGGAATAAGCAAACCTTGTCCTAGATAAAGGACTATACTAGAACTACGAACGTCTTAATACGGAAATCTACTAGAGTAGCTATAGAGTACTCTAATGCTTTAACTACTAATAGTACGGATATATCGCCCCGAAATATACGGAGAAGACCCCGAAGTACCTATACTACGTAGGCCTATACTAGGGAAAGTAATGCCTACGGGAAGAAGTAAGGTACGTATACTATAGCCGGAGACACCCGGCGTACTCGAGCTAATACCTAACCCGGATCGCCGTAAAAGGGAAGGCTAACTAAGTACGAGTAACGACCCTAGCGAGGTACCCTACCCCGTAGTAAGGTAGCGCTTAATATAAAGGCTTTAAGGCGGTAAAAAGAAAGAGAACGGAGGAGGCTATAAGGGGCACCCTACCGAGTACGTACCCGCCGCTAGGACGGCTAAGGGGGCTAAATAGGGTAGTAAACGAGATATAATAGATACGGATTTTTAGAACACCCCTACTAGCCGAAGGCCTACTAACCTAAGAGGAAGATACGATAATCGTAGGTACTACCTAAGCCCGGAGCACCCCTATAGACATTATCCTAGCTAGCCCGTAATAGTAGTATAGGACAACCTTACTATTATATAGTATAACGTTAATAAAAGTAAAGATAAGGTCTAGCTCTACTTCCTATAGGGATTCGACTACTAAAAGTACTATATTGTAGCGCTATAGGAACCTTAGACTAACCTATATATAAGTAAACCGGTAACCTATAATAATAAACGATACTATACGGTAATTAGTAGGGGTATAGGACATACTCTAAGAATATATACCTACGTAAGTAAGGCTATAAGTATAGAAGTATAGAAGGTCGTACTATAGCCGGAGGGCTACTAGGGAGACATAACGACAATCGAAATAGTAATAGGCTAGGGAACCGTCCGAATTTATAACGTCTATAACCCTCCTCTATAAGGACGAACGAGTAGAGACCTAGGAACCCTAGCTACACTAGACCGGATACTCGAACAAGGGGATATATACTAAGTCCTAGTAGGCGACTTTAACCTTTACTACCCGTAATAGGGTCTAGACTTCACCCCCCTATACGTATACCTAGGAGGTAAGTTACTAGAAATTACCGCGAGCCGCGATATAGAACTAGCGACCCTAAAGGGTATAGAGACGTAGAAGGCGAGATTAAGCGTAAGTATAATCGACCTATACTTCCTCTCGAGAGAGCTAGGAACGAGACTAGACAAGTACCGCCCGAACCTCTCGCTCGAAGTAGGATTAGACTATATACCGATCTAGATAATAATCGAGGTAGGATCCGAGGAGGAACCTATAGCGGAGCTACGCCTAAACTAGAAGAAGGCCCCGTAGGAGGAAATCCGAGACGAACTAGCGGTACGACTATACGATAATAGAGCAAATATAGGACTAGAAGCAGGAATAGAAGTAGAATAAGAAGTCGAGCTTAATAAAGAAGCCGAACGGATAACGACAGTCGTATAGGAGACAGCTCGTCGGTATATACCCTATATTCGACCTTCTTAAAGACAGAAGCTATTCTAGACCCCGGCGTACGCGGAAAGGGTAAAGGAGGCGAGGAGGGCTAGACGAGAGTAGACAAAGGAGTATATATAAGTAATGTAGGACGTATACTAAAGGGCTAGCTAAGCTAAGAAGGCCTAGATATATCGGGACAGATAGCTAGACTAGAGAACGACAGTCGGGCTCGTAATAGAGAATCCTAACTAGATATAGCGACTAGCGAGGTAGGCGAGAGCCGGTAGGATAGAGAAGACGCCTCACTTCCTACCTATAGTCGATATAACGGGGACGCTAAGGTTAACGCCGGAGGTAAAAGCGAAGGCGTTTACGGACTACTTCTTCTTAATATAAGTCGACGCGGACCTAGCGGATATAGTAGGCACGTCGTACCCGGAACTACTAGATATATACTAGACAGTCTAGCTAGGCGAGGTTAAGGCCGTAATAGGATAGCTTAAGGGAAGAAAGGCCCTAGGGCCCGACAAAATCCTAAACCTCCTACTAAAGGAATATAAAGAGGAAATCGCCCCGAGCCTAGCTAAGCTCTTTACTACTTATCTACGGAAAGGCTACTATCTAAAGCCGTATAGAGACTCTATAATAGTAGTTATCCGGAAGCTATAGAAGGAAGACTATAATAGGCTTAAGTTATATAGCCCGATTACGCTCCTAAGTATAGTAGGGAAGATCCTAGAGAAGGTAGTAGCCTAGAGACTTATAAAATTAGTCGAGGAGAATAATATCCTCCCGGAGACATAGATAGGAGGGAGAAGTAACCGCTTAACCCTTACGGTAATAGAACTAATAACTAAATAGATCTGTTACGGCCACTCTATTAGTGAAGGATTAGCAAAGGGGCACGTGACCTCAGATCACGTAACGCTCGGCCCGAAGCCGACTCGTAATACCTCGGCCCTTAAGTATAGGCCTCGACCTTAGAACCTACTTCTCTCTTTAGCTATCGACTTTGTTAATACTATACCCCTATACTCTCGTACTATAGCCTCGTAATAAGATCTAAACCCTCTAGTACTATAGACGGAATAGAATAGTATCGCTACTCTCCCTAGACATCTCCGGAGTATTCGATAACGTCTCCTACGAAAGACTACTCTATATACTCTAATAGAAGGGAGTCCCCGTATAGGCTACGAAATTTATATACTCTATTAAATAGGTACGGGTAGATAGTAGCGGAGTGGAGTAAGAGATTAATCTTTAACTAACTAATAGTACGAGTATATAGCAATATATTAGGAACTAATATATTGATTATATTAGATGTCTATCTAAGCTAAAGGGGAGAGAAGGTATCTCCCTATAAGCTAAGTCATCGTAGATGCCTTAGGCTACTAGATTACTTCCTAATTATTGACTCCCTTTAAGATACTATATCTTAATACTCCTACTTATCTCGTATAGGAGGTTATAGTCTACTCACTTCCTATCAATAGTACTTGGTCCTTTTTATAACAGGTTAAGCTGGCTTATAAACCTCTAGAAGTGTAGACTAGTCTTTAGTTTTATAAACCCGTCTATAACTATCTTAGAGGTTAGGGTGTACTTAATAGCAATAAGCCTCCTCTACTAAAGTTTCCTAATAGCGTTATAGGTAATGTCAATGTGCTTCGACTTGTCATAAACATGTACATCTTTTACTAGGGTAAGGGCAGCTTGATTGTTACCTCTTAATTAGACTAGTCTCAAATTTGATACAGTCTCCTAGTTTCTAGTGATTCTTAGTTAATAGGAACAGTCTCCTACTAACTCTAGACAATCCATTTCTCTTAGTAGTAAAGCTAGGAATTGGGACTGCTTCGTATATATATTTATAGCTATATATTTAGCCTCTATTATAGATATTGCTACAGACTTTTGCTTCTTGCTTATCTAAGAAACTGGTGCCCTATAGAGGAAGAAGACATACCTAAGGATTGAGATTCTGTCTGCTTTGTCTATTGTATAATCAGAATCATAGTATCTAATAAGGTGTCCTTTTCTAGACTTTGAGAACTAAAGTCCTAGATTAGGGTATAATCTTAGGTACCTAATGATCTTCTTCAAAGCCTTTATGTAGTAGGTGGATAGGTTACTTATAAATGAGCTTATCCTTCCTAGGGCAAAAGCAATGTCTAGCCTTATGATTGTTACTAGCTATATCTAAGTAGTATTAATACTCTAGTACTCTGCCTTGTCACACCTCTTATCTATATAGCTTGAAGGTTTAAGGGCCTTATAGCTATCTATAGGTAAGTATGTAGGTGCTACCTTCTTATAGTTCATTCTTATCTTAGCTAGGCTATCCCTAATAAAGTGTCCTTAGTCAAGTTTTAGGATTCCTCTCTTCCTGTCCCTTATAACTCTTATACTAAGGATCTTTTTAGGTTCACCTAGATCTTTGATCTTGAAGATCTTGCCAAGTTCTCTTTTGAACTAGAGAACATCTATTAACTTTAGTGTAGCAATTGGAATGTCATCTATATGTATAAGGATTATGATCTCCCTCTTCTTATAGATAAGTAGGCATAGATCCACTTCTGACTATATAAATCCAATCTCTCTAAGCTTTAATACATAGAGTTGATTCTAATCTCTAGCTACTTACTTAAGTCTATATAAGCTTTTAAGGATTTTGAACACTATGTTTAGTAGAAGCTCAACTCCTAGTAGTAGTAATATAAAGATGTCTTTATAGAGGGTGCTTTCTATAAATGTATTGTTCATATCTACTTAGTAAAGATAAAGATCCTTCTTATACACAATAGCTATAAACACCCTAAGGGTGTCCTGTCTTACTATAGGTGTAAATGTCTCTATAAAGTCAATACTAAACTTCTATAAGAAGCCTCTTACAACTAGTCTAGCCTTGAACTTTTCAATAGCTCTACTAATGCTTCTCTTAATATTAAAGACCTATCTTGATGTAACTAGATTTGCTCCTTTTAGTAGAACAGAATTTTCCTAGGTATTGTTACTCTATAGAGCATCTGGTTCCTTTTAGATTGCTTCCTTCTAAAGATGTCCCCATTTCTTATCATTTATAGCATCCTTATAGGATTTTGGAATTAGGACCTCTTGCTTATATATAATAGCTTCTATAGTTACTATAAAGGCCATTTCCTTAACTTCTTCTAGGAATTCGCTATCCTATAGTATTGAACTGTCCACTAATTACATAGCTATAAAGAAAGCTTAGTGAAAAGCAGCAAGGTTCTCTAAGAGGTCTATTGCTTCTCCTACTTTAGTAGTTAGTTCGGGCTTAGGGACTATAGATTTTAGGGCTTTCTGTTTTATGTTATAGCCCTTAACATCATAGTCAGCCTTTCTCTTTCTAAGGGATGATTTAGGGACCGTCACTTATGACCTAGTAACGTCTATTTCCTAGGGATCTAGGGAGCTTCTCTTAATTAGCTAATCGATTTTCTGAAATTCCCCTACGTTCTCCGGAGGTTAGGAAAGTTGTATAAATAGCTTTCTCGGCTAAGCGACTTTAGGGCTCTCAATTAGCTAATCTATTTCGGGGGTGCTTTAATAGACGCCTGAATAGTAGGTAGATTGTCCTAAGGATACGTTCTTCCTCGGCCTTCCTAAGGGCTTCCTAGCTAGTACGCTACTTAGTAGATTTAATGTTAGAACATTAAGACCTATATCACCTCTAGGCTAGTCCTTAAAGAAGTCTATATATATATATTGTTTAACAGCTCTTATGTCTAGTTCCTAAAAGAGCTAGGCTTTAGCTATGTTTTTAATATACCTAATAAACACTACTTCTTTACCCCTATTTATTAGCTTGTTACTTCTTACCTATTAAGGTTAGAATCTTGTGTCTATATAGACAACAGCTTTATATCCCCAAACTTTCAAATAGTTGATAGTCGGTTTGATACTATCAAAAGCCTTATCTAGTGAAACCTTAAACCTATCGTAATCTAGGCCATTTCAGTTTGTTCCTTATATAAGTTTGGGCCTCTAGTGCTTTAGGCCAAAATTTAACCGGCATTTTAGCCTCTTTAAGCATTGCCCTTATAGAGTCCTCTAAGGTTTGTATTGACCTCTCAACTAGTCCATTCTGTAGAGAGTTGTATACCTTAGTCGGCTCGAGCCTAATCCCTAAATCCTTCTCCTACTGCTTTACTAATATAATAAGTTCTTTTATATTGTTAAGCCTTACTACTTTTAGCTACGCTAATGATTTCCTCTCTACTTTGATCTTCTAGTTCTAGAGAGCAACTAGAGCATCTTCTCTTTTCCTAAGAGGAAAGGTCCACTTCTTCCTAGAGAAGTTGTTAACAATCTCAAGCTAGTATTTAAATTCTAGTCTTAAGATTAGTAGTAGGCCATATATATTAATAGATATAAGGGCAAGTCCCTTAGGTCTTCTCTCTATAAATTTGCCTTTGTACTTCTTTATCTTTGCTATTAAACATACTCTGTACTAGTGAAAGCCACCCTTAGGGATAGGAATAGGTTCTTTTAAGTCTATTACCTTATAAAGATTCTAGAGCAAATTCTTCCTAAAGTGTGCAAATCTTCTATACTAAAGCTCCTACTGCTTTAGGTCGGTCTCTAATTAAGCAGTCATAAAGGCATTCTCTATTAGTAGTGTATATAATAAGTAATATGCCCGTTCTTATAGGAGAAGAGAAATCTCATCAATAAATAGAACCCCCCTAAGGAGCTTTGTCTAGACAACAGTCTTACTAGAGGGGGAAACAAGAGAAAATAATAGAGGTTGAATACCAAACTGCTTACTAAACTAGTTCTATAAAACCAGGTTTACTCCTAGCTTAGGTATAAGTAGGACATCTTCTAAAACAACTTTTCTACCAGCTCTCCTACTCATCTCTACATTCCTAATATAAGTGGCTAATAAAAACCCACCTCCCACTTTTATCCATTTCTTCCTTGTTAAGGGAGTTATAGATCTAAAGAGGCAGCTTTGGTTAGTTATATAGGATGAAGTATAGGAGTTAAGTAACTACTCTAACGAGGGGAACTTACCTTAGACTTCTATAGTTAAGTAAGCCACTTTATTATACTCATCATTATTAGACATTATCTCTAGGGATGAGCTATATAAGTCACGTGACTCTTAGGCGGAAAAACCTTTTCTAGTCTTCTTTACTTTAGAGGTATAAGACTAGGCCTAGTTCTTCTAGAGTGATAGTATGTTAGAGCTGAGTTCCTTCACCATTTTCTTAAGTTCTTCTATAGAGGACTTCTCTCTTAGTGTCCTCCTTGAAGTGGGTGGTAGAGTTCTCTTCTTCTTGATATGTGTTATATTCTAGGAAGATAGTAGTTAGGAATAAGATCTAAGGACCTTTCTTGCCTTAGGTAGACTAGGGCAGTCCTTGATCAGATGATCCTTCTTATAGAGAAGGTAGGAGAGTGGTCTTACTAGACCTAAGGGCTTGACCTAGGTGGCTACTATGCTATACTTAGCCTTAGAGGGATCTAACCTAGCTTCTTAAGCTTCAAGGATCTTTAAGGTCCTTTTATCATCTATCTTTAGCTAAGCCATAATAGTATCCCTAGCTATATAGTAGTCAGGTAGCAGTGAGCTTAAGAGCTAGGTCATCCTTACATTAGCTTTCCTATAATACTGACCCTCTAGGTCAACATTAGCAATCCTTTTTCTAAGAGAAACTAGGTAGGTCTATACAGATCTGATAGTGAACTCTTTACTTATCTTAAAGGTCACAAATTGCTTTATAAGCTTATGTGCATAGGTTAGTAGCACCTAGCTATACTTGTTTCAGAGATATACCTACTTCTTAGTAGCTCTTCTAGATTTATATAAGCCCTTAAGCTCAAATTCATCTTCTTCTATAATCCTACTAAGGATACTAAAGTTATATACTGTATTATGTCTTGTCTATATTAGCGTATTAAGGATCTCTTTAGTAATAGCCTCTTCTTAGAGTTTTAGAGTCTTGCCCTTAATGTTGTTAAAAGACACTTCTATTAGGTCATTAATTACAAAGAATGCTAATTGGCTCTCTATCTTATATCTCTAAAGGTTGAACTATCTCTTCTAATTGTCCCTCCTAAGAATTAGGATTTTGCCTCCCTTCTCCTCTATCTTCTCTTAGCATAAATCTATAATAGATTGGATGTAATAAAACAAGGTGTGTATATTCCAAAGTAGTGGCTTAGATCCTACTAAGGCTTCTAGTATAGAATAGGAAAGTTCGTAGGTATAGATACTAAGGCCTACTTAGTAAAGTAAAGAAGGAGCGGTATAAGGTCTCGGGGCTAGGACATAGGTCTATCTCTCCTAGTAGAGCTTCAAATGACTTACTTAAAGTCCTTCTTGATAGTATCTCAATACAGTTCTGCCTATAGAGTATCTTCAAGGTATTGGCTTTAAGTAAGCCGTATAGAGTCCTTGTCTAGATTACCTATTACTTAGTATCAAACTAAGCTCCTTAATAGGATAGACGGGGTAGACTTCTAATTCCCAGATGTTTTCTACTACGATAGCAAGGGATACAAGTAACCTATACTAATATAGGTTGCTCTTATTCCTACATAAACCCGGGCTTATAACCTATTAAACAGGTACGGGTAGATAGTAGCGGAGTAGATTAAGAGATCAATCTTTAACTAACTAATAGTACGAGCATATAGTAATATATCAAGAACCAATATGTTGATTATATTAGATGTCTATCTAAGCTAAAGGGGAGAGAAGGTATCTCCCTATAAGCTAAGTTATTATAGATACCTTAGGCTACTAGATCACTTCCTAATTATTGACTCCCTTTGAGATACTATATCTTAACACTACCTAAGCTTACCGACAAACTCCGCGACTAGCTACGCTAGTAAGACCGCTACTTCCGCTATTATAAACCTAGATATACCGGCCTCGACCCCGTATATATTCTTTATAACTCCCGCGGTAAGTAGCGTACCGGCGACGTCGACCGCGAGATACCTATCGCTCTTAACGCTATAACCGACGCGCTAGCCCTCTAGATCGAAGTACTACCCGTTTAGGGAAATGCCTAGCTCCTTAGTACCGTCGCGCTAAAGGAGTAATATACGATTCTACGAATCATAAATACGAAGAATAAGACTACGAGATATATACCTAAGAGGAAGAATACCTATATATAGTAATAGCTAAGGGTGACACCTATACGCCTATATATATATAACTAACGTATAGAAAGTATATAGATAGATAGATGATTCATTTACCCGTTATAGTGCCCTCCGGCCTATACGGGTTTATGTCTATATATGTTACTATATAAGGTAGGAAACCTGTTCCTAGGTAAAAACCTCCTCTCCTTCTCTAATAGCTTCCTTGCTATGAGTTCTCAGTTTTCCTTCTATTAGGGTGCACTAGTGTCACGGTGGTTAGCCTCTGACTACCTTGTCTACAACCCTGGAGTTGTCCCCCTCTTCCTGCTCTCCTCCTCCTTCTTTCTCTCCTCAATCCATCTCTCTGTTTCCCTAGTAAGAGAGAACTGCTCCAAAAATCCTTGGTGGATGATCCACCTTGTAATTCTCTAGAGGTCTCCCTTATTGCTGATCATAGCTTGGAAGTTTCTGTTCCTTGCCCTTGCCCTCCATTCACCTCTCCCTGTACTCTATTCTTTGCAAACCAGAAGTCTATGTTCGACATTCTGGGACAGGTAGCCGTATAGGCAACTCTTGTCTTCGATACCTAGGACTTTTCTCTAATGCAGGTATGCCCTGACTCCGATGTGTTCAGAGCGGATTTGTATTGCTATGCTTGCTTCTGACCTGGTCAGGTCTGAGTACAGTAGGTAGTTGTGGCTACCAAACTGTTAGAGTGCCTTTGGGGTTCCTAGCCTCTATAGGGTTCTTGTCTATTCAGTCTTCTAGAGGAGTCCTGCCATTCTTTCAGCTAGAGACTGTTGCTTCTTCCCTTGGCTAGCTGCTGACCCTCTCCCTTAAGCCCTTCTGTCCTGTTCCTGCTAGGCTAGGTGCAGCTGTTCTGTTAGTTCTTTGAACTTCTGTAGGTCCTGCTGCTTCTGTAGGGCTGGATTGGGTCTTGCTTGTCTGTGCCTTCTTGTGCACTAGCTCCTGATTTTGTTGACTGCCTTCTGGATTACTAGCTAGGCTAGGTATATAGACGTCTTTCCTGCATACTGGTATCTCAACCCTTGAAGGTAGAGCTTGGCTGGTGGGGAGCCAGACTCCATTTCGACCACCCTTGTTGGAGTGGACTTGTATGCTCCAAGCACCTTTTTCAGACAGGAGGCTTGGGCTCTGCTGATAGGATCTACAATTCTCTTTGGGATCTTGTCTTGGGCTGACCAGATCTAGGCTCTATATAGCATAGCTGGCTTCACAATGGCCTTGTACATAACCTTTGCTTTCGCAAATATGGCTCCCTATGTAGAGGCTGTAAGCCTGTCAATTGATTGCCTGTTGTTGTCTGCTCTTGCCTGTGCTTTCTTGACCTGTGGTCCCTAGCTGAGCTTTGGATCTAGCTATATTCCTAGCACCCTTAATTCACTTAAGGGTTCTATTGTGTGTCCCTAAAAAGTGATTAGGGCTTGCATATTGTGTCTGTTTCTGGCTCTACTGAAGTGGATGAGTTGATACTTCTCTGGGGCAAATCTGGCTCCATGTTTCCTGGCCCATTCCTCACATTCCTTATGTTTCTTCTGCAAGATTCTGCAGTTCTCTTCTGTGCTGTCTGACCAGGCTAGGATGTTTGTGTCATCTACAAACCCTGAGGCTGATGTGTTTCTGGAGTTTAGCTTTGCTGGCAGGTCTGCCATAAAGAGGAGAAACAGGATCGGAGACATTGTTGATCCCTGTGGGATTCCTGTCTCTGTAGGCATGCTGTCAGATTTGTATCTGCCCAGTCTTAGTCTTGTGGTTCTGCCTCTGAGGAAGGACTGGATAAACTGGACTGTCCAGTTAGGGATAGCCTTCTGTTTCAGGATGTGGATCAGCCTCTGGTGTGAGACATTGTCAAAGGCTCCTGATATGTCTAGTGAGAGGAGTGTGGCTGCTTTGTTGTTCCCAAAGTGCCATAGGGTCTTGATCTGCTCTGTGATAAGTTCCACAGCTGTTAGTGTTGATCTTTGTTTCCTGCCTCCCATCTGTTCTTCAGGAAGGATTCCATGTTCTTCAGCTAGGTTTGTCAGCCTTTCTGCTATGATCTTTTCCAGGAGTTTGCCTAGTGTGTTGAGCAAGGCAATAGGTCTGTATGCCTTTAGCTTTGTGTAGTCCTCTTTCTGTGGTTTTTCAAGACCACAGTCAGTGACTCCTTGAAGTGTTTAGGGCAGTGTCCTTGGGCCATGCACTGTGAAAAGATGTTTGACAGTGCAGGGGAGATCTGGTCCTTGCATGTCTTAATGAACAAGTTTGGAATCCCATCTGGTCCTGGGGCCTTGTTTCCTGAGAGTGTCTTAATGATGCTCTTGATCTCTCCCTCTCCCACTGTGCAGGATGACTCTAGTGGTGTTGGATACACACTGCCCTCCAGATCCTGCAGGTCAGCTTCTACCTGTGTGCCAAAGAAATGTTTCCCCAATGCCTGTGCCTTTTCTGGGAGAGTGTGTTGGATTACTCCTTCCTGGTCTTCAATATTTGGAAACTGGGGCAGCATGTTTCTGTCCTGTGTGGGTTGTCTTGCCCACTTTGCTAGTTTCCACATCTTCTCAGGATTCTGGGTAATGGATCCAACTGTTGACCTCCACTCCAGCATCTTGTCCCTCTTGATCTGGGCCTTCTTGTCTCTAGTCGCCTGGTTGTATCTGTCCCATGCTTCCTGGGAGTGGCTCTGGGTAAGGGCTCTCCTGGCCTGCCTGGCTGCCTTGACCTTCTCTGAGCATTCCTTTGTCCAGAATGGCTTCTGGTACAGTGACTGTTTCTTTTCTCTGGTGTGGGCTGCCGCAGTTTCCTGCATTGTTCTAACCAGTTCTGCCACTGCTTGGTCTATGTCTAAGGCTGTTTCCAGTCTCCTGGTCTCTAGTCCAGCTAGCTTCTGTTCCAGGTCTTGTCTGATCTGTTCCCAGTTGGCTGCCTTCCAGGCCAGCTGAGGTTCTAGGTCTCCTTCCTGCTGTGTCTGTGTTTCAAACTCCACCTGAATTGGGAGGTGATCTGATGAGGACTCCAAGTCCTGGTTAACCCAGCATCTGGTGACCTTCTGCTGCAGGTCATGTGATGCAAAGCACAGGTCAATGGTGCTTGAGCTTGCTCTCTGTGACCAGGTAGTTAGGCCCTTTGGGGTAACTAGGTGCATGTTGTTGCTTTGGGTAGTGGAGAGGAGTCTGTTAGCTAGGAAGTGATGGGCAGGTGCAAAGTCTGATCCCCATGTAGGATGGTGCAAGTTGAAGTCTCCCAGCACGATGTGTTGGGAGTCACTCTGCAGGATGTCTGGCAGCTGTTGTAGTGTGCCCAGCTGGGTGCTGCTTCTGGAGCTGGGGGGTGGGTTGTATACACTGTGGATGTGGATGCTGCCTTGGTTGGTGTTGAGTCTGACTGAGGTGATGTCTCCCCCTTCCTGTTGGATTTGTTCCTAGCTGTCTGTTGCCATCTCTTTGCTGATGTACATGCATGTTCTAGGGGTGCCTTGTTTGGCTAGGAGTGTGTGATACCTTGGGTCGTTAGCAGTAGATGGTCTGTTAGATTTGCTGTTGATCCAAGGTTCCTGGACTGCAATAACTAGGTGTTTCTTTGGGTCCAGTGCTTGGAGAAAGCTTCTCTGGACCTTGTGCTGGCTTTTGTTGACGTTGTACTGGATAGTGGTAAGATTAGGTGTCTCAATCATGACTCATCCATGCTGGCTTCCTGCTGGTCTTCTCGTGCTTCCTGCTGCTGGCTGCTATTTGGGATTGTGGTAAGGTTGAGCCTGCTTTGTGACGGGTCTCTTCCTGCAACCACAATTGATTTTGGTCTACCCATAGCAGGGTGGCCTTGGGCCTGTGTGGTCTCTTCTGTTCTGCCTCTTTTCAGAGGGTTGTAGACAGTCCTTAGGGGTTCTTGGGTGATTGTCCCTGTCTGGAATCTGATAGGGGTGTTGATCCTGGCTTCTCTTGCCCTCCTCTTTGCCTCAATCCTAGCTGTGCATTCTTGGGACCAGGAAGGGTGTTTCTTTCCACAGTATGCACATCTGGCTTCACTCTTTAGGGCTGTGCAATTCTGTACTTTGTGGCTACCAGCACAGTGGGAACAAGTGTCCTTTTGGCTTGGGCATCTAGTAGAGATATGACCATACTGTTGGCACTTGAAGCATTGCAGTAGTGTATAGGTGCTTCTATGGATTTCTGTGTCCATTCTTTCACATTCCTAGAAGATGCCCTTGTTAAGCACGGTGTTTGCCTGTTCTATAGTGCCTATCTAGAGCACTAGAGAAGACTCTCTCTTCGTGTCCTTTGTCTTTCTGTTGACCTATGCTGCTTTTGTGATCTATAGCCCTGGGCATACAGCCTAGTTCTGGTCCTGCAGCCTCTTAAGGTCTCCTTTAATGTCAAACTTTGTGGTCATCCTATAGGCAATAACCATATTTTGTTAGTGTGAGACCTTAGCCGTCTTGCCTAGTTAGACTGTCTACTCCTTCTGTGTCTCTAGCCTCTTCCTGTCTTGCTCCTGTGCTATGAACAGCTTAAGGACACCTCCCTTCTCTTTCCTGGCTCCAATGATGCCTTGTATCCCAATCTTCTGTATGATCTCCTTGCCTGACAGGCCCTCAATCTCTTTCTGCTCTTGCTAGTCGGAAATGTAGACCTTGATAGCTGTTTTCTAGGGGGGAGGGTTTTGGGATGCAACTGCTGCCCAGGTTGGTTGGCTTAGTTTCTGGCCTTCCTGTGTCCTCTTCTTTGCTGCTGCTGCTACTGTCCTGTTAATGATCTGTCCTGTTTGGCTCCTTAGTGCCTTTAGCCCTCTAAGGAGCTCCAAAATCATCCCCTTAAGTGCTCTTTCTGGGTGCTCGCCATCTCCTGCCATTGCCATTGTTTCTGCCTTCCTACAGACCTCCTTCCACTCGTTACTCTCCTGCTCCTGGTCGTTTCCTGCGATCGCTATCATCGTGTCAAGCCATATATCTATTGACTATATAGCTTTCTACCCGTCGTGTTAAGGCGTAGGGCATAAAGTATAGGTCTAGCGTGCTAGAACTATTGTTTCTGGCCTAAGTATCTGTTCCCTTTAGCGTAATCAAGTCTATATAGGCTGTTTCTATCTGACTAATAAGCCTCCCTACTAAGAAGTAGTGTACTAGGGTGAAGTCCGATCCCTACTTTAGGTAGTAGAGGTTGAAATCTCCTATTACGATGTTATAGTTTTGTTAGTCTATTACTTCCGGGAGCCTTCCTAGCGTGTGTAGTTATGTGCTGCTTCTGGACTCTAGAGGTAGTTTATATACGCTATAGATCAGGACCTAGCCTTAAGTTGTTTTGAGCTATACTATAGTAATATCCCTATCGGTTCTCGGCTAGGCCTACTAGTCCTCTACTAGTACCTTCTTACTAATGTAGATATAGATAGATAGATAGATTTGTTATTCCCCTATTCTAGGACCCTATCCGGCCTATATAGGTATATATCTATTGTTATATACAAAGGGAAACCCGAATAGGGAAAAACCCTTCCCGCCCCCGACTACTCCTTGTCTAGTTTAGCTTTCCCTCTAAACGTACGTAGTCTATGTCACTACCCCGTTAGCCCCCGCTCCTAGCCGGTCTCGTCGCGCTACGTCGTGTCCTCTCTTCCTATACTACTCCTACTAGGCGGTACTATTCTAGCTAGCCCTTCTCTAGTATCTAGTTCGTAATGCGCCGGAGGTCCTTAGCGTTGTTAAGAAGTGCCCTAATCGTCCGGTTCCTCGCCTTTACTATCTACTCCCCCCTTCCTAGCGACTACCTCGGATAGACGAGGAGTACGTACCGTACGTTCTAGGAGCGATAGCCGTAGGGGCAGCTAGTATTCGTATATCCTAGAACCTTCCTCTATAATAGGTACCCCTAGAGGCCGATGTATTCGCTTCGTAGTTAGGTTACTATACTACTCTATACCCTCGTAAGGCGGTAGTAGATAAGCTTCGGGGGGTGCTTAACCGCGGATTTTATAGCTAACTATTCCTTAGGTTATCCCGCTAGCTAAGGGCGTCCACTATACCCTACAACCTAGTTGTTCCACCTCTCTTTCTATAGTTGCTCTATAAACGATTTCTTACCTTCCTATTATATTACTAGCTATTCGTCCCTTACCCGGTAGTTCGGCTCGTTTCCGGGTCGAATGCCCCTATACGCTAGTACTGATTCGCGGGCCCTTACGACTATACTAGCGATAACCTTCTATACTAGGTACTGTGCCGACTTGCCTAAGTAGGAGGTCCGTAGTCCCTAGATATATAGGTCGATTGGCGGTATAGCGGTCTCGTACTTAAGCATCCTCGTTAGTATCGACTTATATGCCCCGGTAACCTTCCTTAGGCATTGGGTTTAGATCTTCGCTAGCGGCGCGACGAGTCCCTTCGATAGGTAGGCCCTCTCGCCTAAGGACTATACTTGGCTACTATAGGTAAGGACTGGCCGTATAATAGCCGTATATAGAAGTCGTAACTACCGGAAGTCCGCCCCCTATATAGACGTAGTGAGCCTCTAGTATAATGCTATATTCTGTTTAGCTTTCCGTAATATTACCTATACGTACTTCCTCTACCGTAGCGCCGGGTCCACCTATAGTCCGAGGATCCTAAGCTGATTTGCCGGGTTAGTCGTGTGCCCCTATATTTAGATAGAAGCTTATATATTATAGAACCGTGGCCGGCGCGTAAAGTGTATTAGATTGTACTTTTCTAGGGCAAACCGAGCCCCGTACCTCCTAGCCTAGTCCTCGTAGATCTTGTGCTTCTCTTCTAGTAGCCTACAGTTCTCCTTAGTCGAGGAAGACTACGCTAGGATGTTTATGTCGTCTACGAAGCCGCTCGTAGCGGTGTTCTAGGATTCTAGGGCTGGGAGTAGCGTCGCTATAAAGAAGAGGAACAGAATAGGTGCTAGCGTTAAGCCTTACGGGATTCTAGTATAGACTAGTTGAAATGGGCTTCTATACTAGCCGACTAGGATCGACGTACTACGGTTTTAGAGGTAGGACCGTACGAAGTTAACAAGCTACTTAGGGAGTCCTTTCGACCTTAGGATATAGAGTAGCCGCGGGTATAACACGTAGTCGAAGGCTCCCGATATGTCTAGGCTAAGTAAGGAAGCCACCTTGTCCCTATTCTTATACTAGATAGCCTTTACCTAAGAGGTAATAAGTTCTATCGCGGATAGCGTCGATCGCTATAGGCGCGTACCTATCTAGGTGTCCGGGAGTAGGGAGTGTTCCTCTACCGCCTCGGAGAGTCTCGTTATAACCAGCTTCTTAAGCGCCTTCCTAAGAGTGTTAAGGAGCGTAATTAGGCGGTACGACTTCACCTACGTATAGTCTTCCTTCTACGGCTTACGTAGCACTACTGTCGTCGATTGTTTAAAAGCTATCGGGTGGTATCCGGTCTGTAGGCAGGCGTTAAAGATCGCTATAACTACTAGGGCTAGTTAATCTCTATACTTCCTTAGTAGCTCGTTTAGGATCCTATCCGGCCCCGGGGCTTTCTTCGCCGGCAACTTCCTTAGTATAGCGGTAACTTCTCCCTCGGACACCTCCTATTAGACCGCGATGCTAGGGGCTAGGGGAGTAGAGCTGTTTATATCGCTTAGATCAGCCTCGACTAGGGGTAGGAAGAACTTGCTAGCTAGTAGACGCGCCTTGGCCTCGGGGTCGCTAACCGGGCTACTAGGCGATTGTAGCGCTAGGATAGAGAAGGAGGGGCCCTGTATAGGGTCCTGTCGGGCCCATTTCGCTAGCTTCTACATCCTCTCTAGCTTGCCGGCGATTTCTTCTACTATAGCCCTCTAGCCGACTGCTTTCTCCCTCCGTATTATAGCTTTCTTCTATTAGTATACCTCCCTATATACGTTCTAGGCCTCCTCGCTATAGCTACTCGTCCACACCCGGCGGGCTCTCCTTGCTTCTCTTACTACCGTAGTGCACTCCGGCGTCTAGTATAGTTTGGACTATGTCGTTAGTTAGGCAAGCGGAACGTAAAGTAAGGTCGCTTTTCTTATTTCGTCTGTCAACCCCTAGACTGCTTCGTCTATCTCGTCTTTACTATTGTATTGCTACTACGCGATCTAGACTAGCCTCTTAGAGTTATCGAGGTACGCCTAGATGTTGGCCTAGTAGGCCTTTCCCTAGTTTGGCTTAGGGGTTCTCGCTAGTATACGTTATATCTATGTCGTAATAGAGGTCCTGACTAGTATATAGTCTAACGACGCCTCGAGTTTATGTTCGATCCTATAGTAGGTTACCGTGTGGTAGTGGCTATCTAAGATCTAGGAGAGGTCGATCGTGCCTTAGAGTCCCCCTCTCTTCTAGGTGCCCAGGTCCTTCGGGGTATTAAGGGCAATTGCGTTGCTCGCTATCAAGTCGAGTACTTCGTCGGCTATAGGGTACGGCTATATAAGGCTTTCCTAGAAAGGGTGGTGTATGTTAAAGTCTCCTACTACGATGTAGTACCCTTGTCTCTTAAGCGCACTGTCTAGGTGTCTATAGACCCCTAGGTCGCGGCTAGACCTCGAGGCTAGCGGTTGTATATATAGGTTGTGTATCTAGGTACTACCTACGTGGAGGGAGGTAATATCGCCCCCGCCTTCTTCGTCTACGTAGTACACTACCTCCTAGTCGGATTCTAGTATGTCCTTACTGACATAGAAGCACGTACGGGGTCTGCCGTCGCCTCGTAGGCATGTCGTGTAGCCTAGTGACTTGTAGGTCGTTAGTCTCTTATAGTGCGGGTTAATCTATAGCTCCTAGATTATAATGATGTAGTGGACGCGCGGGTCCGCCTCGTGTAGGAAATGGTTCTAGACTATATCCTTACTATAGTTGACGTTATACTAGATGATGCTAAGCGTGTCGAGGCTAGTTATCGGCATCGACAATCATTTCCTCTATATCGTCCTATGTCCTACTACCCTATACGTCCTAGTCTACGCCTATTAGCTATGTACTAAAGGGGAGCCGGGCCTAGTTAGATTCCCTCGCCGTAGCTAGCAGAGCACGTGGCCTCCCGTACGCCCTAGGCTACGTATCCTTTATATCGTTCTCGGCCCTAGGGCGCTTATACCCGACCGCCGCTAGTTAGTTCCGGTATAGGCTAGCCTTACGGTCGCCGTAGAATCTTAGGGCGACGGTTCTGTTTGTAATTGCCTTGTTTTTCGCTAGTTTCCGCTATAGGCATTCCGTACTATACGATAGGTAGTGCCCCGGACAGTTCGCGTACCGTCTCGTAGTCGATATATATTCCCTAGATATATAGTCTCCTATATAGTTCGAGCAGGCCTACTTGTTTATACACGTGTAGGTTTGGTGTCTATACTGTTAGCATTTGAAGTATTAGAGGACACGAAAGGATAAGGAGTGCTTTTCTACTATCTTAAGGCTATATTACTAGACTAGGCCTTGTTCTATCGCTAGATCCGCCGCTTTCGCGTCTTGTAGCTATACTATTAGCGCCGAGGCCTTCTTGCCTTCTAGCCATTTCCTATAGAGCCAAGTCGCCTTCTAGATTAGAGAGTTAAGAGTGACCGGGTTGTCCTCTTAGAGAGCGCGTAGGTGACCCTAGTTAGTTAGGTCAAACTCCTTAGGTATGTCGTGGACTAGGATCGTAAATTGTTTCGTTAAGACCTTCGCTAATGCCGCAACCTTAGATGCCTACTATAGCTGTGCCTCTAGGTACCTCCTAGTAGTAGTAGAGCTAGTATAGATCTATAGAGTACCGTTAGACTATTAGTTCACTACGACTACCCCTAGTTAGTTGATTCGTTAGGCGAGCTCCTTGTTCGATAGCTTCGTAACTTCGGCCTAGTCTTCCTTTACTATAATGCGGATCGTAACTATATCGTGCGTTAGGCGGGGGCCTAGTATCGATACCGCGACCGATACCTAGCTATAGGGGTGTTGATTCCGGGTGGCCTTACTAATCGCCTAGGACGTCGTCCTCATTTCTTATTGCCCTCGGTGATACGACAGTATAAGCGCCGTGCGTAGCTAAGTGATCATTACCTATAGAGACCGGTAAGGGAGCTGATCGTTAGTTTCTATACTTTTTACGTCCTCTATAAGTTGCTACTAGTTGTCTTAGGGGGGCTTCGCCTATAGGGCCGTAGGCGCCGTTAGTGCCGTAGCCTAGGCTACTATTGCCTAGGAGTTGCCTAATGTAGCTAGGCACCTCCGCGGCGTTTAGAGCTGAAGAAATAGGGTGAAGAGAGCTTTAAGCTGTCCAGATTAATTGAGGTAGAACTCCCTTAGTCCTAGGGGCAGTGGCCTACTTTGTATATCGTTAGAATAGCCTTGATAAGAGCTTTCGAATATGTCTTGTTTTAGCGTAGAGATCGATGAGCCTAATATAGATATATGTTCGTAGGACTCCCTCGGTTCTATATATTACTACGTAGTATCTCGGGTCTCGTATAGTCAATAGAATCCTAGAGTATAGGTTGATCTATAGTTCCTATATTGCTATAATATAGTATTCCTCCGGGTCTAAGGCTTATAGAAAGCTCCTTTAGACCTTGTCTTTACTTCTGTTTACATTATACTAAATGATTAATAGTCTATTAGTATAAGGCATTAGGACATGTTTATGTCTAGGTCCGTTTAGTCTTACTATTAGTCTTACTATTAGTTTTCCCGTCCCTCCTCCTGTTCTTCCCTTTAGGATTAGCTCCCTATTATTTGGTTAATTCTTATTTGTCTATTGCTCTACGCTACCTTATATAAGAACGTTAGTCTCCCTATTACTAGTTTATAGCTCCTCTTATAGCCGGGGTCTCTTATTCGAGTAGGTAGTTCTTTCTAGTTGTTTCTATTTACCTACTAGGAACCTAGTTAGTATTATTACCCTTGCTTCCTACGCTCTCTACTAGGCTAATAGTCTAACTAGACATTAGTTTGACTATACCGGGTGTTCTCTCCTATATACTATATATCTTATATCCTCCTTCCGTTTTTAGTACTCTTAGGTCGCGTGATCACTAGTATAGTAGGAGTAGACTAGTATAGCTTTGCTACATTTTAGGGCAATATGTCCGTACTATTAATAGTTAAAACATTAAAGGATTCTATAGTTACTCTAATAGATTTCTATATCTAGCCTCTTAAAGTCCTAGTACAACCCTTAGTCTAAGACCTTGTTTGCTTACTCTAGTATTATAACCTATAAGATTAGCGAGGAGGCCCTCTTACCCTCCTCTATCTTCTTCTTAACCTACGCTATCTTTATGATCTATAGTCCTAGTACTATTACCTAGTTTTGCCTCTAGAGATTTAGTATATCCCTTTATATATTAAAGGTTCGTAGGACCCTATACGTAATTACTATATACTATTACTAGGAGACTTTAGCTATACTCCCGATCTTTAGTGTCTACTCCTTATTTATTTCGAGGGCCTTCTTGTCCTATACGTATACTATAAATAGCTTGACCCCTTTATTGTCTACCCTTGCCCCTACTATTCCCTTCACTCCGATCTTCTCGACTATCTCCCTCCCGGTCATCTTTCCTATCTCTTCCTTCTCTTTCTAGTCCGTAATATAGACTCGTAGTACTATACTCTAAGGGGGGGTAGGTTGGCTCGCGATTATTACCTAGGTCGTTAGGCCCTAGGTCTGTCTCGGGTCTCTTTAAGGGTTGTTTCTTACGTTTCGTGTTGCTGCCTCGATTGCCATGTTAATTGTAGTGCTTATTTGTCGTTTGAGCGCCTTTAGTCCCCCGAGTAGTTCGCTTATTACTCCTTTTAGTGCTCTCTCCGGAAACCTCCCTTCTTCTACCGCTACTATCTCTTCCGCCTTCTTATAGAGCGTCCTCTACTCGTCTCCCCCTTGCTCTCGGTCGTCTACTACCGTCGTCGTCGCCATTTTTATATTAAGAGGAGTATCGAGGGTAGACTAACTATATAGGCAATAGTCTCCGCCCTATATAGGTTAGCTAAGTTTAGCTCTATCTCGACCTCCTCTTCCTCAATCGCCTTAAGTTAGTCGAACACCTTCTTATACTACTTATAGTACTAGTTATTCTCGTCGAGGAGCCTATTTACGATATCCTCTTTATGTCCTTAAGTCTATATCGCCGGGTTTGCGCTATTATTATCGGGTAGATCGGATAGTAGGGTAAAGAAGGATGATCTATTAAGGGACGCGTAATAAACGCGTCTATTAGTGTTCTCTATACTTACGCCTAGTACGCCGGTACCGGTCTGTCTCGATATTATTACTATATTAGCTATAATCTACTTTAAGGTACGACTTAGCGAGTACGACACCTAATCTTAGTACTTTCTCGTATACTATCGCGGTTTCTCTATAATCTCTCGAATATAGCTTCTTGTGTCTCTCTATACGTTAGTAATAATCTATTCGAAGTGTTATAAGTAGGTATAAGTACGTAGTCGGGTAAGGTATAAGTCGAATAGATGTTCTATCTAAGGGCGGCGCGGAGGGCGCGAGAGTTATATACGGGCGCTAAGCCGCTAGTCGGATTAGTTAGCGGGCGCGAGGTCTAGGTACGTACCCGCGGGTTTAAGTAAATGTACACCGGTACGGTGACACTATAGGTCTATTTTAAAGAGAGTTATAGGTATTAGTTATGTCTATCTAAGTACTAAACTCCTTCTCCTACTCTTTTAGTAAGGCTAGAATTTCCCTCGTACTATTACTACGGATCGTAGATAGAAAGCACCTTGACTACTGTTCTACCTAGACCTTCTAATCCCGTAGGGCTATAGAAGCGTCGCTCCTAGCCTTTAAAGGGATTACCTACTTCTTCCTAGAGAAGTTGTCTACAATCTTAAGCTAATATTTATATCCTAGCCTAGAGACTACGCCCTAAAAAGGCCTATAGATATTAATAAAGACAAGGGCTAGCCTTTCTCCTTTTCTCTCTATAGCAGGTCCCTTAAACTTCCTTATATTAGTAAGGGAGCATACCTTATAACTTAGGTGTTTAGAAGGAATAGGGATAGGATCTTTCTTATTAGTAACTCTATAAAGATTTCTTAGTAGTCCCTTACTAAGGTGTATATATCTTCTATACTATAGCTCCTACTGATCTTCGGACTTAGTATTAGCTATAGCGATACCGTCACGTTCTTAAGAGAGTATACTAGTATACTATAGCTTAAGAATTTCCGAGATCGAGTAGATAAACGGTACTCCTCCTCGAAGTTTGGTCTAGATAACGGGTTTACTAGACAAGGATTTTAGGGTGAAACTAGGTAGTTAGATAGTAAACTATTAGCTAAACTAATTCTACGAAACAAGACTAACTCTAAGGCTAGTGACAAATAAGACATTTTCTAATACAATTTGCTTTCTAGAAGGACTACCTATTACTACACTTCCTATATATATAGCTTATAGATAGCTACCCCTAACCTTGATCCACTTCCTCTTTTAAAGAGGCTTTAGTGTCCTAAATAGTGAATCTTAGTCAGTTATATATAATGAAGTATAAGAGTCAAGTAACTACTCGGACGAGGGGTACTTACCCTTAGCTTCTATAGTAGAATAGGCAACCTCATTAACATTATTATCTTCTAATAGTATCTTAGAGTCTAATACGTCTTCCTAGGTCGTATAGGCCCTTATAGGCTTCTTACTAGAGGAGGCCTTTAGCTTACGGCTCTCCTTTATCTACTTTATAAGGTCCGTTATCACCTTAAGGACATCACGAAGGTTTAGTAATAATGACCTCCTATAAGGTAGTAATAGTTATCTCTTAGTAGGGTAGGTAACCCTAGCTAGTTTGTCCTTATTCCTAATAGCCTACTAAGCTATAGAAAGGTATAGGCACTTGCTTATAAAATAGTTACTATCGTAGAGATAGCACGTAAGCTTACCCTAGAAACCCTTCTTAGCAAACATAGCTGTCCCTTAATAAATTATTGTTTCTTACTTCTCCCTAAGAATTGTAAGAATGTCTTATAGTAAGAGATTTACCTAGGTATTAATTGTATCGCGAATTGAGCTAAATAAGTCTAGTAGAGCTACTAAGAGTTACTAGATCTTTCTGTCCTTAGTCTTAATGTCTTAGAACTAAGGCGAGATTAAAACAGCCCTCCTTATAATTGAGCTAAGCTCCTACTAGGCGTCATCTATTAACTAGTCCTCTATTATCACGAAATTGGTATATTACTAAAGCAAACTTCTTCTAGTAGCGAGAAGTCCTCTCTTATATTTAGCTTTAGCCTATTCCTAGAACTCCTTCGTATACCGGATCCCGTATATTATCTCTTAATTATCTATCGATAGACAGATATATATCTTATATAGGGCCGTTATATTATGCCGTCTATACGATACCTTCCTTATCGCTTAATCTAAAGGAAGGGATAACTCCGATAATATAGAGGGTGTCGCTATAGATAGAGTTATAGTAGGAATGTCCGTAATAATGTCTTTAAGGACCTAGTTAACCTACTTTAATACTAGGTATATTCTTATTAGCTTGAACTATATTTTGTGGTTCTCTCTTATTAGAACAGGTACTGCTCTCTTTCTTAAGAGCCTAGTCTCGTTCTCCGTTTTTTATAAGTTAAGGGACAGATTAGCTACCCTTAGGTAAAAGGATATATTTAGTCGGTAAGGATTATATTAGTACTAAGACACTATAGCGTAACTCTCTTAGTAGAGGGGGTTTCTAAGACACTACGGCTCTCTTAGAATAAACAGTTAGTCGATACGAACGCGATGTCCGGAGAGCGACTCTTCTTAGTAAGCTCGCCTACTTATCTAGGGTATTAGTATAGGCTCCCTAACTCGGAGTCTAATAGTGCCTTACTAGGCTCTTTTACGTCTTATATATACCTATAGCACGGCTATACCTTCCTATATAAGGTAGGTACGGCCTCTAGTCTACCTTCCTTTTGTTCTAAAGAGGAATAACTTTAATACGACTTTATCGAGGGTGAAATACCGAGTTACTAACCCGGGCTTATAACCTATTAAATAGGTACGAGTTACGTAGTAGTAGAAGACGGCGGATTATACGAAAGACGAAGAAGGACCTAATAGGATAGCGTGTATCTATATATAGTATCGCTAGTATTAGTATAGGTAGATACTAGGTGTCCGGATGTTTACTAGCCTATAGGCTAGCAAACCCTAGTCACGTGATCTAGTCACATGACACACCTACACCTATATACTTGTCCTACGGCCTATATGTTCTTAATAGTCCGCGCTAATAAAATAGATATCGGGTTCTAGCTCGGGTAGTACTAGTTTCGGTACCTTAGGCTTACTATTATCGACTTCTATTATAATCGTATAAGGTATACCGTTCTAGTAATAATATTAGTAGTAGGTAGGCTTATCGAAGCTAAGTATCTTATATTTAAAGCTATACGAAGGGTCGTGTTCTTCGAGCTAGGAGATGCCTAGTACTAGGTCGTACTTATCGAGGTTAGTAACGTAGTATAGCTCTTAACTAGTATAGCTGCAGATAGTAACGTCTATTAGTACTACTTCGAGCAGTCGTATAGCCGCTCCGTTAGCTATACGTAGGCGTCTTAGTCTTTCTAGCTTAAAGGTAGGGACTTTATTTACGCGAACGAATCTTAGGTCAATAAACTTAGAGGAGGCGCTAGTATTAGAGAGGGTGAGTACATTTACTCTTCTACCTAATATACTAGTCATAGTACTAGTATACACTATATACTTTCTATAATCTATCCTTAATATAGCAGAATAGCGAAGACACGATGATATCGATCGTAGGAAACGACTAGGAGCAGGAGAGTAACGAGTGGAAGGAGGTCTATAGGAAGGCAGAAACAATAACAATAGTAGGAGATGGCGAGCACCTAGAAAGAGCACTTAAGGGGATCATTTTGGAGCTCCTTGGAGGGCTCAAGGCACTAAGGAGCCAAATAGGACAGATCATTAATAGGACAGTAGTAGCAGCAGCAAAGAAGAGGACATAGGAAGGCCAGAAACTAAGCCAACCAACCTGGGCAGCAGTTGCATCCCAAAACCCCCCCCCCAGAAAACAGCTATCAAGGTCTACATTTCCGACTAGCAAGAGCAGAAAGAGATTGAGGGCCTGTCAGGCAAGGAGATCATACAGAAGATTGGGATACAAGGCATCATTGGAGCCAGGAAAGAGAAGGGAGGTGTCCTTAAGCTGTTCACAGCACAGGAGCAAGACAGGAAGAGGCTAGAGACACAGAAGGAGTGGACAGTCTAACTAGGCAAGACGGCTAAGGTCTCACACTAACAAAATATGGTTATTGCCTATAGGATGACCACAAAGTTTGACATTGAAGGAGACCTTAAGAGGCTGCAGGACCAGAACTAGGCTGTATGCCCAGGGCTATAGATCACAAAAGCAGCATAGGTCAACAGAAAGACAAAGGACACGAAGAGAGAGTCTTCTCTAGTGCTCTAGATAGGCACTATAGAACAGGCAAACACCGTGCTTAACAAGGGCATCTTCTAGGAATGTGAAAGAATGGACACAGAAATCCATAGAAGCACCTATACACTACTGCAATGCTTCAAGTGCCAACAGTATGGTCATATCTCTACTAGATGCCCAAGCCAAAAGGACACTTGTTCCCACTGTGCTGGTAGCCACAAAGTACAGAATTGCACAGCCCTAAAGAGTGAAGCCAGATGTGCATACTGTGGAAAGAAACACCCTTCCTGGTCCCAAGAATGCACAGCTAGGATTGAGGCAAAGAGGAGGGCAAGAGAAGCCAGGATCAACACCCCTATCAGATTCCAGACAGGGACAATCACCCAAGAACCCCTAAGGACTGTCTACAACCCTCTGAAAAGAGGCAGAACAGAAGAGACCACACAGGCCCAAGGCCACCCTGCTATGGGTAGACCAAAATCAATTGTGGTTGCAGGAAGAGACCCGTCACAAAGCAGGCTCAACCTTACCACAATCCCAAATAGCAGCCAGCAGCAGGAAGCACGAGAAGACCAGCAGGAAGCCAGCATGGATGAGTCATGATTGAGACACCTAATCTTACCACTATCCAGTACAACGTCAACAAAAGCCAGCACAAGGTCCAGAGAAGCTTTCTCCAAGCACTGGACCCAAAGAAACACCTAGTTATTGCAGTCCAGGAACCTTGGATCAACAGCAAATCTAACAGACCATCTACTGCTAACGACCCAAGGTATCACACACTCCTAGCCAAACAAGGCACCCCTAGAACATGCATGTACATCAGCAAAGAGATGGCAACAGACAGCTAGGAACAAATCCAACAGGAAGGGGGAGACATCACCTCAGTCAGACTCAACACCAACCAAGGCAGCATCCACATCCACAGTGTATACAACCCACCCCCCAGCTCCAGAAGCAGCACCCAGCTGGGCACACTACAACAGCTGCCAGACATCCTGCAGAGTGACTCCCAACACATCGTGCTGGGAGACTTCAACTTGCACCATCCTACATGGGGATCAGACTTTGCACCTGCCCATCACTTCCTAGCTAACAGACTCCTCTCCACTACCCAAAGCAACAACATGCACCTAGTTACCCCAAAGGGCCTAACTACCTGGTCACAGAGAGCAAGCTCAAGCACCATTGACCTGTGCTTTGCATCACATGACCTGCAGCAGAAGGTCACCAGATGCTGGGTTAACCAGGACTTGGAGTCCTCATCAGATCACCTCCCAATTCAGGTGGAGTTTGAAACACAGACACAGCAGGAAGGAGACCTAGAACCTCAGCTGGCCTGGAAGGCAGCCAACTGGGAACAGATCAGACAAGACCTGGAACAGAAGCTAGCTGGACTAGAGACCAGGAGACTGGAAACAGCCTTAGACATAGACCAAGCAGTGGCAGAACTGGTTAGAACAATGCAGGAAACTGCGGCAGCCCACACCAGAGAAAAGAAACAGTCACTGTACCAGAAGCCATTCTGGACAAAGGAATGCTCAGAGAAGGTCAAGGCAGCCAGGCAGGCCAGGAGAGCCCTTACCCAGAGCCACTCCCAGGAAGCATGGGACAGATACAACCAGGCGACTAGAGACAAGAAGGCCCAGATCAAGAGGGACAAGATGCTGGAGTGGAGGTCAACAGTTGGATCCATTACCCAGAATCCTGAGAAGATGTGGAAACTAGCAAAGTGGGCAAGACAACCCACACAGGACAGAAACATGCTGCCCCAGTTTCCAAATATTGAAGACCAGGAAGGAGTAATCCAACACACTCTCCCAGAAAAGGCACAGGCATTGGGGAAACATTTCTTTGGCACACAGGTAGAAGCTGACCTGCAGGATCTGGAGGGCAGTGTGTATCCAACACCACTAGAGTCATCCTGCACAGTGGGAGAGGGAGAGATCAAGAGCATCATTAAGACACTCTCAGGAAACAAGGCCCCAGGACCAGATGGGATTCCAAACTTGTTCATTAAGACATGCAAGGACCAGATCTCCCCTGCACTGTCAAACATCTTTTCACAGTGCATGGCCCAAGGACACTGCCCTAAACACTTCAAGGAGTCACTGACTGTGGTCTTGAAAAACCACAGAAAGAGGACTACACAAAGCTAAAGGCATACAGACCTATTGCCTTGCTCAACACACTAGGCAAACTCCTGGAAAAGATCATAGCAGAAAGGCTGACAAACCTAGCTGAAGAACATGGAATCCTTCCTGAAGAACAGATGGGAGGCAGGAAACAAAGATCAACACTAACAGCTGTGGAACTTATCACAGAGCAGATCAAGACCCTATGGCACTTTGGGAACAACAAAGCAGCCACACTCCTCTCACTAGACATATCAGGAGCCTTTGACAATGTCTCACACCAGAGGCTGATCCACATCCTGAAACAGAAGGCTATCCCTAACTGGACAGTCCAGTTTATCCAGTCCTTCCTCAGAGGCAGAACCACAAGACTAAGACTGGGCAGATACAAATCTGACAGCATGCCTACAGAGACAGGAATCCCACAGGGATCAACAATGTCTCCGATCCTGTTTCTCCTCTTTATGGCAGACCTGCCAGCAAAGCTAAACTCCAGAAACACATCAGCCTCAGGGTTTGTAGATGACACAAACATCCTAGCCTGGTCAGACAGCACAGAAGAGAACTGCAGAATCTTGCAGAAGAAACATAAGGAATGTGAGGAATGGGCCAGGAAACATGGAGCCAGATTTGCCCCAGAGAAGTATCAACTCATCCACTTCAGTAGAGCCAGAAACAGACACAATATGCAAGCCCTAATCACTTTTTAGGGACACACAATAGAACCCTTAAGTGAATTAAGGGTGCTAGGAATATAGCTAGATCCAAAGCTCAGCTAGGGACCACAGGTCAAGAAAGCACAGGCAAGAGCAGACAACAACAGGCAATCAATTGACAGGCTTACAGCCTCTACATAGGGAGCCATATTTGCGAAAGCAAAGGTTATGTACAAGGCCATTGTGAAGCCAGCTATGCTATATAGAGCCTAGATCTGGTCAGCCCAAGACAAGATCCCAAAGAGAATTGTAGATCCTATCAGCAGAGCCCAAGCCTCCTGTCTGAAAAAGGTGCTTGGAGCATACAAGTCCACTCCAACAAGGGTGGTCGAAATGGAGTCTGGCTCCCCACCAGCCAAGCTCTACCTTCAAGGGTTGAGATACCAGTATGCAGGAAAGACGTCTATATACCTAGCCTAGCTAGTAATCCAGAAGGCAGTCAACAAAATCAGGAGCTAGTGCACAAGAAGGCACAGACAAGCAAGACCCAATCCAGCCCTACAGAAGCAGCAGGACCTACAGAAGTTCAAAGAACTAACAGAACAGCTGCACCTAGCCTAGCAGGAACAGGACAGAAGGGCTTAAGGGAGAGGGTCAGCAGCTAGCCAAGGGAAGAAGCAACAGTCTCTAGCTGAAAGAATGGCAGGACTCCTCTAGAAGACTGAATAGACAAGAACCCTATAGAGGCTAGGAACCCCAAAGGCACTCTAACAGTTTGGTAGCCACAACTACCTACTGTACTCAGACCTGACCAGGTCAGAAGCAAGCATAGCAATACAAATCCGCTCTGAACACATCGGAGTCAGGGCATACCTGCATTAGAGAAAAGTCCTAGGTATCGAAGACAAGAGTTGCCTATACGGCTACCTGTCCCAGAATGTCGAACATAGACTTCTGGTTTGCAAAGAATAGAGTACAGGGAGAGGTGAATGGAGGGCAAGGGCAAGGAACAGAAACTTCCAAGCCATGATCAGCAATAAGGGAGACCTCCAGAGAATTACAAGGTGGATCATCCACCAAGGATTTTTGGAGCAGTTCTCTCTTACTAGGGAAACAGAGAGATGGATTGAGGAGAGAAAGAAGGAGGAGGAGAGCAGGAAGAGGGGGACAACTCTAGGGTTGCAGACAAGGTAGTCAGAGGCTAACCACCATGACACTAGTGCACCCTAATGGAAGGAAAACTGAGAACTCATGGCAAGGAAGCTATTAGAGAGGGAGAGGAGGTTTTTACCTAGGAATAGGTTTCCTACCTTATGCAGTAACATATATAGACATAAACCCGCATGGGCCGGAGGGCACCACAACGGGTAAATGAATCATCTATCTATCTATCTATATAGTCAATAACTAACTAGAGTCCTTATTAGACCACTATCTAATCTACACCGACATCTAACTTATAGTTAAGGAGGAGAGGGAACTTAAGAGGAGGCTCTACTAGAAGCAGGCCGAGTGGACACTAGTATAGTAGCGGCTAGAAGGCGAACTAGAACAGGTGAATATTAACGATATATATATAACGGAGGGGATCGACTAAGTAGTAGAGTAGCTAATAGAAGCTATATAAAGGGCAGCCTAGGCCTATATACCTAAGAAGAGATAGTCGCTATACTAGAAGCTATACTAGACACTAAAGTATATAGCCAAAGTCAAGGAGGTAAGGAGAGCAAGAAGGAGATAGGAGTAACGACGTACCTAAGCAAACTAGGAAGCCTATAACAACGCGTATAAAGCAAAGAAGGCGTAGATCAGAAGAGACAAGACGTAGGAGTAGAGGTTAACTATAGGGATAATCACAGAACACCCGGAACAAATCTAGAGACTAGTAGAATAGGCTAGGAAACTAGACGAGAAACGAAACTCCCCGCCCTAGTTTCCCTTAATATAGGACTAAGACGGGGAAATGTAAACCACTCCGATAGGAAAAGCGAAAGTATTCGTAGACTACTTCTTTAGGACTTAGGTAGAGGCAGACCTAAGCAACATCCTAGGAATATATATTCCTCCGCTAAGGGAGGCTAACTATTAAGTGTCTACTATAGAGATCGGAAACATTATTAAGAAACTAAAGGGCAACAAAGCCCTAGGCCTAGATAAGATCCCTAACTATTACCTAAAAGCTAGTAGTAGCCTTATTACTCTAGTACTTATACTAATCTTTACCTAGTATATAGATAGATAGATAGATATTTCATTAAGCTATTATAGTGCCCTTCGGCCTATATAGCTATACTATCTTGTTTTTGTATATATAGAGGGGAAACCGTATTAGTAAAAACCCCTCCTCCTTCCCGCCTGTCTTTTTCCCCTAGTTATCGTCTTAGATTTCCCTTATTAGGGGTACGCTAGTATTATAGGCCTGCCCTAATAACTACCCTATCTATAACCCCCCTAGCTTCCGCCTCTTATCTATCTACTCCTCCGTCTCGCTAGCGAGGCTAAACTACTAGAGGTATCCCTACTATAGTATTGTCATGGTCTCCCCACAGAGTGTACAGAAGGTGGGGACAGAAGAGCCTCAGAGTGCTCAGAAGTCGTCAAGAAGTGACAGTCCAGCTTGGTGTGTGAACGCCAAGAATCACATGCCCCGCAACATTCACTACGGGACCCAGCCCTCCAGATTCACCCCTCTACCAAACCTTGAAGCACGTGGAAGACTCGGAACGTAGGGCAGGTTGGAATAAGGTTTTGAGCAAAGCTGCTAAGCGCGGCTTCGCACGGGTTAGCCCTGTTGATGCGGGGACACGCACTCGCGAGGGTCGCGTATAAATATCTGGCCTTCCCCAGGCCTCTCTTGCTTTCTTCGTCTTTTGTTTTGTGTAGCAATCATACCATACCCTTTTGCATCTGCACTTCGCACCTGCATTCTCGCTTTCACCCTTACATCTCACAGGCCAGGCTCTCGCCCTGACATCACAAAAGACCAACAAACCGTCAACCACTCGAGTCATCCTCATGGGTGACCACGCCACCGATAGAGGTGTCAACCTCGACAACCAAGACACTCCATTCCACTTCAGTGAGTGGACTGACATCCCCTTCTCGAACGCCGCTGCCTTCGGTGCCTGGGCAAACGCCAACCCCGACACCGCCTACGCTCTCATCAACCGCACCGTCTCCTCTTTCCGCGAGACCGCCCAGCAGGTCGAGCAAGCAAACAACCAAGCAACATACCTTCAAGGTATTGTGAACACCTTCCAGAACCTCGCCCCGCACGCCGACGACAACCGCCGCCAGCACTTCTCCAAGAAGGTCAACGACCCAGACGAGTTCGACGGCAACAAGAGCAAGTTTGAGGCATTTGAGACACAGCTCACCATCAAGCTGTTGGCTAATGCCGACCACTTTCCGCAAGAGAAGGACAAAGTCACGTACGTCTTCTCCCTCCTTCGGGGAGACGCCGCGGCTCAGGTACAACACTACATCGACAACGCCACGCAGACTATCGGCTGCCCGGACGTCCTCACCTTGATGCAGGACCTCCGTGCTGCCTTTGGTGATCCAGACCGTAGAGCCACCGCCCAGAACGCCATCTATAACCTCCTCCAGAAGAACAAGAGCTTCGCCGAGTACCTCGCGGCCTTCAACCGCGACATCGGGTTCACCGGCTACAACGAAGAGACCAAGAAGAGCACTCTCCGCCGTGGTTTGTCAGCAGAGCTTCTTCGAGCCCTCGAGGACAAGGACGTTGGTGCTATGAGCTTCCGTGAGCTCGTCGAGACCTGCCAGCGCCTCGACTCCAACATGAAACACACCGCCTCTCTCCTCGCTTCCCGTTCTCAAGGTCGTCAGCCTCGTGGTCCCGGAAGCCACTTCGCTGCTCCACTAGGCGCCGCCGCTCCTACGGCTCTCCCTCCCGTCTCTGTAGGTGACGCTATGGATCTCAGCGCTGGTGCCGCCGTCCCTCGAGTCCAGGGCCTCGTTAACGGTAAGCTTACTCCCGAAGAGAAGCTTCGCCGTCGCCAGGCCGGACTCTGCACCTACTGCGGCGGTCCAGGCCACATCGCAGCTAACTGTCCGCAGCTCGCTGCCCGTAACGCCCGCAACCCGGTTCGCGGCGCTGTCGGCGCTATCGAGCCTGCTCCTGCTGCTCCCGCTGAGCAGGAAAAAGCCTAGGTCTTCCTCATCGACGCGATGAAGACCAAGAACAACGTTTACCGAAAGTGAAGAGAGGAAAGAAGTTGAGGATCAATACAGCACAGCTAGACCTGTACGACGAGACGGGCAAGGACCACGCTTGCAAACCGTTCGTCACGAATGTAAATATCGGCTCAAAGAAACTCTCTTCTTCCAATCTCACTCTCATGGACACTGGCGCACTAGGCGAGTCTTTTATGGACTATAAACTCGCGACCTCTCTCAACCTCGAACCCCAGGAACTTAAGTACCCTCGCACCCTTGAACTCTTTGACGGCACGGAGACTACCACTGGTAAGATTACTCATGTTGTACACACGTCAATCACCCTCGGAGGCAAGCGTATGTCGATCACCAGCTTCCTTACGTCCCTACCGCATCAGAAGTTTATCCTCGGCCTCCCCTGGTTCAGACGACACCGACCTATCATCGACTGGACTTCCCTTACCGTCAGCTTCCCTCCAGAAGTTCCTCCGGCACCTCCGCCTTCTCCGCCGCCTCAGCGCGGTCCTGAGTATACCAAGATCTTCCAGGTGAACGCCGCTGCCTTCACCACTGCTGCTAAGCAGCCCAAAGCTCAAGTCTTCGCCGCCTCTCTCCGCGATATCGACATCGCCCTCGAGAAGCTCGACAAGAAGCGTACACCTACCGACCCTGCTACGAAGGTCCCTCCTTGGGCACACCACATCCTCCACGTATTCGATGCTAAAGCCGCAGACGAGCTGCCTCCTCATCGCCCTCACGACCACAAGATTGAGCTAGAAGAAGGTGCAGAGACACCGTTCGGACCGTTATATTCCATGTCCCGAGAAGAGCTTATCGTCCTCAAGAGATACCTCGAAGAGAACCTAAAGAAGGGGTTCATTCGAGCGAGCCGTTCCAGCGCTGGCAGTCCCGTCATGTTCGTCAAGAAGCCCGGCGGTGGTCTACGCTTCTGCGTAGACTACCGAGGCTTGAACGCTGTTACAAAGAAGAACCGCTACCCAATACCGTTGATTCAGGAGACGCTCGAGCGCCTCTCTAAGGCCAAGTACTTCACCAAGCTCGATGTCATCGCTGCGTTCAACAAGTTACGAATGGCAGAAGGACACGAGTATCTCACAGCCTTCCGTACTCGCTACGGGCTGTTCGAGTCGCTCGTTATGCCCTTCGGCGTTTGTAACGGGCCTAGTACCTTCCAGAACTTCATTAACGACATCCTTCAGGAGTTCCTCGATCAGTTCTGCACTGCCTACATCGACGACATCCTAGTCTACAGCGAGACCAAGGAGGAGCACCGCGAGCACGTCTGTAAGGTCCTTCAGAAGCTCGCAGACGCCGGCTTGCAGCTCGATATCGACAAGTGCGAGTTTGAGAAGACCGAAGTCAAGTTCCTTGGTTTGATCATTACCGCAGACGGCATCAAGATGGACCAAGAGAAGATCGACGCTATCGTCGAATGGGATGCTCCTACGAACGTCAAAGAGGTCCAGGGTTTCCTAGGCTTTGCCAACTTCTACCGCCGCTTCATCCACGCATTTTCGGGCGTGGTACGCCCTTTGACGAAGCTCACGCGCAAGGGTGAGAAGTTCGCCTGGACCGACGAATGCCAGGAGGCTTTTGACTTGCTCAAAGCGAAGTTTGTTGAGAACCCGCTTCTACAGCACTTCGATTTCGAACTGGAGACCCGTGTAGAGACCGACGCATCCGACGGCGTGGTGGGCGGTGTCCTGCTACAACGCCGCTCGCCTGAATCCCCCTGGTTACCTGTCGCCTTCCTCTCCAAGAAGTTGACCGCCACGGAGTGTAACTACGAGATCTACGACAAGGAGCTTCTCGCCATCGTCAAAGCTTTCGAAGAGTGGCGCCCCGAGCTCGAAGGCTCTGCTATGCCCGTCCAAGTAAGCTCCGACCATAAGAACCTCGTCTACTTTATGAAGAGCAAGCTGCTCAATCGTCGCCAGGCCCGCTGGAGCGAGTTCCTCTCCCGGTTCAACTTCGTGATCTCGTACACGCCCGGCAAGGCCAACTCGATGGCCGACGCCCTTACCCGCCGCCCTGGAGACTCTCCAGTTGATCGAAGAGGGGGCCGGCAAATCGCAGGGCAACAAGTCATCAAAGAGCACAACCTCTCTTCCGAGCTTCGAGAGTACCTATCGAACGGCCAGCCTACGCTCGCCGCTTCCTTTGCTACTCTCGTGCTCGCTCCTGCCTACCTTGACGAGAGTGACGATGAATCCGAGCCTGAAGAATACGCCTCGGACGCTGAGGACTTGAACGACGATGAAGAGGGCTCAGTAACGACCGACGGCTCATCCGAATCAGACTTTGAGGGGTTTGATAATGAGGAGCAGCCCGAAGGCATCATGGCACGAGTACGAACAGCGTACGATGCCGACATAGACGCCCAAGAGTTAGTTCAGGCCCTTAGATCTGGCGCGAGGACATTCCCGGGCTTCTCGCTGTCCGAGTGCGAGCTCCAGGAAGGTGTCGTCTACTTCCGTAAGAAGCTTTACGTACCGCAGCCCGAAGGCTCTAATATCCGAGCTGAGATTCTTCAAATCATCCACGACTCCGCCTCTGGGGGTCACCCAGGCGTAGCCAAGACCCACAAGCTCCTCGCTAGGTATTACTGGTGGCCGCATTCCTGGAAGGACGTCCGCCGCTACGTGCTGAACTGCGCTACTTGCCGAAGAGCCAAAGCTAACCGCCACCGTCCCCACGGTCTCTTGCACCCTCTCCCGGCTCCTGATCGTCCGTGGAAGCACATCACTATGGACTTTATCACCGATCTTCCTCACGGCAAGACCTTCAGCGGCGTGAAAGCAAAGGCCCTTCTAGTGATCGTGGACCGTCACTCCAAGGACCGGTACATGATCCCGTGCTGGAGCATGACCGCAAAGGAGACTGCTCGCTTGTTCTACGAATTCGTCTGGCGCTTTCAAGGCCTCCCGGATAGCATCACCTCTGACAGAGGCACCCAGTTCATCTCGCACTTCTGGAAGCGTCTGTGTGCTATCCTAGGCATCAAGCATAACCTCTCGACCAGTTTTCAGCCACAGACCGACGGCCAGACCGAAATTACGAACGCTATCCTCGAGCAGGTCCTTCGTTGCTTCGTCGACTACCACCAGAAGGATTGGCCTCAGCATATCCCTGCGGTAGAGTTCGCTACTCGTAACTGGGACTCGGAGACTACTGGCTACTCTCCCTTCTATACTACGAGAGGTTACCACCCTCGTACAGGCATGGAACCAGAAGAACCTCTCCCGCCTACCGAAGACGCAAACGAGCAAGCAGCAGACGAGTTCGCTACTATGCTCTCACAGATCCATGAAGAAGTTCACGACGAGATGGTGTACGCACAAGCAATCTACGAGGATCAAGCCAATCGTCGTCGCCAGCCAGCTCCCGACTACCAAGTAGGCGATATGGTCTACCTCAACTCCAAGAACATCAAGACAGACCGCCCCTCCAAGAAGCTGAACTGGAAGAACCTAGGTCCTTTTGAGATCACCGAGCGTATCAGTTCACACGCCTACCGTCTAGCTCTTCCTGCGAACATAAAGATCCACGACGTCTTCCATCCCGTACGCCTTCGGCCGTCGGCTGAGGACCCATTCCCGAACCAAAACCAAGACATGCCAGGTCCTCCCGATGAAGTAGAAGTCGACGAGCCTGTTAACCTACCTTCTGACGACTATGCCGTCCGCAAGATCCGGGGAATCCGCGTAGAGCCCAACGACGTTGAAGGACTACCGCCGATCAAGTATGAAGTCGAATGGCAAGGTTGCCCTGAGTGGGATACCTCATGGGAACCTATCCAACATATCATCTTCAATCGTCAAGCAATCGAAGAATACCACGCCCGCGCAGACGGCCCAGAAGTCAACATCGGCAGGCTCTTCGAATCTGAGCTTTTCGACGGGGCTTACCAATGGTGTATCGACCATGACATCAGGCCTAGGCCTGGTACTGAAGCTGAACATCCTCGATATGTGGAACTACTACGGCTTCGTAGGAACTCAGCTTTGTTCGGGGGGGCTACTGTCATGGTCTCCCCACAGAGTGTACAGAAGGTGGGGACAGAAGAGCCTCAGAGTGCTCAGAAGTCGTCAAGAAGTGACAGTCCAGCTTGGTGTGTGAACGCCAAGAATCACATGCCCCGCAACATTCACTACGGGACCCAGCCCTCCAGATTCACCCCTCTACCAAACCTTGAAGCACGTGGAAGACTCGGAACGTAGGGCAGGTTGGAATAAGGTTTTGAGCAAAGCTGCTAAGCGCGGCTTCGCACGGGTTAGCCCTGTTGATGCGGGGACACGCACTCGCGAGGGTCGCGTATAAATATCTGGCCTTCCCCAGGCCTCTCTTGCTTTCTTCGTCTTTTGTTTTGTGTAGCAATCATACCATACCCTTTTGCATCTGCACTTCGCACCTGCATTCTCGCTTTCACCCTTACATCTCACAGGCCAGGCTCTCGCCCTGACAAGTATCTACCGAGAGATTCGGCGAATGTTATCTTTATCCCTAATAATTAACTTATAGTCTCTCCTTCCCGCTTAGTACCTCTAATTTCCCCTACCTCTCGCCTACTACGGGCATCGTAGTAGTATATATCCTAGGTTTTACGATAGGTAGCTATACTAGTAGGCTAGGCTATAGATGTCTAGTACGCGTCTCCTAAATAGGTAGGCCCTTAATCTAATATGTTCGGACCTAATTTGGATTGCTATACTTGCTTCGGCCCTTGTTAGGTCCCTATATAGCTAGTAATTATGTCTCTAGAAGGCTCGGAGTACTATCGGGCCTATTGTCTTAGGGGGCTTCCTTTTCTAGTCCTACTCCTATAGGTAGCTCGCTATCTATTCTGCTAGGCTTTAGGTCTTAGCCTTACTCCCGCCGGCCTAGCGAGTCCTATGCTCCTCCTCTTTTCGTACTAGCTATTCGGTGCTTATCTATACGGCCGTAAAGGTAGTAAGGTCATCCTCTTTTTAACTTATCCTATGTCTAGCCCCTCTCCGGTAGCGGCTTTCTATCTTATTCTTTACCTCCTAGATTATAGTTTATACTAGGTAGTCTGTTATCTTTACTACGTATTAAATTCTTATTCCCCGGATATATTGGCCGATTAGTAGTGTTCCCGTCTCTATTTCTACCGTGCTTATTAACGTTGTCTTATATACGCCTAGTATCCTACGTAGGTTACCTACCTATATCCTATTTAGGGGTTGCGGAGGAAAACGCTTATCGATCTCTACGCCAAAACAAGACACATTCGAAAGCTCTTATTAAGGCTATTCTAACGATATACAAAGTAGGCCACTGCCCCTAGGACTAAGGGAGTTCTACCTCAATTAATCTGGACAGCTTAAAGCTCTCTTCACCCTGTTTCTTTAGCTCTAAACGCCGCGGAGGTGCCTAGCTACATTAGGCAACTCCTAGGTAATAGTAGCCTAGGCTACGGCACTAACGGCGCCTACGGCCCTATAGGCGAAGGCCCCCTAAGACAACTAGTAGCAACTTATAGAGGACGCAAAAAGTATAGAAACTAACGATTAGCTCCCTTACCGGTCTCTATAGGTAATGATCACTTAGCTACGTACGGCGCTTATACTATCGTATTACCGAGGGCAATAAGAAATAAGGACGACGTCCTAGGCGATTAGTAAGGCCACCCGGAATCAACACCCCTATAGCTAGGCATCGGTCGCGGCATCGATACTAGGCCCCCGCCTAATGTACGATGTAGTTACGATCCGTATTGTAGTAAAGGAAGACTAGGCCAAAGTTACGAAGCTATCGAATAAGGAGCTCGCCTAACGAATTAACTAACTAGGGGTAGTCGTAGTGAACTAACAGTCTAACGGCACTCTATAGATCTATACTAGCTCTACTACTACTAGGAGGCACCTAGAGGCACAGCTATAGTAGGCATCTAAGGTTACGGCATTAGCGAAGGTCTTAACGAAACAATTTACGATCCTAGTCTACGACATACCTAAGGAGTTTGACCTAACTAACTAGGGTTACCTACGCGCTCTCTAAGAGGACAACCCGGTCACTCTTAACTCTCTAATCTAGAAGGCGACTTGGCTCTATAGGAAATGGCTAGAAGGCAAGAAGGCCTCGGCGCTAATAGTATAGCTATAAGACGCGAAAGCGGCGGATCTAGCGATAGAACAAGGCCTAGTCTAGCAATATAGCCTTAAGATAGTAGAAAAGTACTCCTTATCCTTTCGTGTCCTCTAAAGCTTCAAATGCTAATAGTATAGACACCAAACCTATACGTGTACAAATAAGCAGGCCTACTCGAACTATATAGGAGACTATATATCTAGGGAAGCACCTAGGGACTCTAAGATCTACACAAGAGGTTCGAATCATCGATCTCTGCGCCAAAACACGACACATTCGAAAGCTCTTATCAAGGCCATTCCAACGATATAAAAAGCAGGCCACTGCCCCTAGGACTGAGGGAGTTCTACCCCATTCAATCTGGACAGCTTGAAGCTCTCTTCACCATGTTTCTTCAGCTCCAAACGCCGCGGAGGTGCCTAGCTACATTAGGCAACTCCTAGGCAATGGCAGCCCAGGCTACGGTACTAACGGCGCCTACGGCCCTACAGGCGAAGCCCCCCCAAGACAACTGGCAGCAACTTATAGAGGACGCAAAAAGCATGGAAACTAACGATCAGCTCCCTTACCGGTCTTTACAGGTAATGATCACTCAGCTACGCACGGCGCTTGTACTGTCGTATCACCGAGGGCAACAAGAAATGAGGACGACGTCCCAGGCGATTAGCAAGGCCACCCGGAATCAACACCCCCATAGCTGGGCATCGGTCGCGGCATCGATACCAGGCCCCCGCCCAACGCACGATGCAGTTACGATCCGCATTGCAGCAAAGGAAGACCAGGCCGAAGTTGCGAAGCTATCGAACAAGGAGCTCGCCCAACGAATTAACCAACCAGGGGTGGTCGCAGTGAACCAACAGTCTAACGGCACCCTACAGATCTATACTAGCTCTGCTACTGCTAGGAGGCACCTAGAGGCACAGCCACAGTGGGCATCTAAGGTTGCGGCATCAGCGAAGGTCTCAACGAAACAATTCACGATCCTAGTCCACGACATGCCTAAGGAGTTTGACCCAACCAACCAGGGTCACCTACGCGCTCTCCAAGAGGACAACCCGGTCACTCTTAACTCTCCAATCCAGAAGGCGACTTGGCTCCATAGGAAATGGCCAGAAGGCAAGAAGGCCTCGGCGCTAATAGTATGGCTACAAGACGCGAAAGCGGCGGATCTAGCGATAGAACAAGGCCTGGTCTGGCAATACAGCCTCAAGACAGTAGAAAAGCACTCCTCATCCTTTCGTGTCCTCCAATGCTTCAAATGCCAACAGTATGGACACCAAACCTACACGTGCACAAACAAGCAGGCCTGCTCGAACTGTGCAGGAGACCATATGTCTAGGGACTGTACATCGACTACGAGACGGTGCGCGAACTGTCCGGGGCACCACCCATCGTATAGTGCGGAATGCCCACAGCGGAAACTAGCGAAAAACAAGGCAATCACAAACAGAACCGTCGCCCCAAGATTCTACGGCGACCGTGAGGCTAGCCCACACCGGAACCAACTAGCGGCGGTCGGGCACAAGCGCCCTAGGGCCGAGAACGATGTAAAGGATGCGCAGCCTAGGGCGTACGGGAGGCCACGTGCTCTGCTAGCTGCGGCGAGGGAATCTAACCAGGCCCGGCTCCCCTTTAGTACACAGCCGATAGGCGTAGACCAGGACGCACAGGGCAGTAGGACACAGGACGATACAGAGGAAATGATTGTCGATGCCGATGACTAGCCTCGACACGCTTAGCATCATCCAGTATAACGTCAACCATAGCAAGGATATAGTCCAGAACCATTTCCTACACGAGGCGGACCCGCGCGTCCACCACGTCCTTGCAATCCAGGAGCCATGGATTAACCCGCACTATAAGAGACCAACGACCTGCAAGTCACCAGGCTACACGACATGCCTACGAGGCGACGGCAGACCCCGCACGTGCTTCTATGTCAGCAAGGACATACTAGAATCCGACTGGGAGGTAGTGTACTACGCAGACGAAGAAGGCGGGGGCGATATTACCTCCCTCCACGTGGGTAGCACCTGGATACACAACCTATACATGCAACCGCCAGCCTCGAGGTCTAGCCGCGACCTAGGGGTCTGCAGACACCTAGACAGTGCGCTCAAGAGACAAGGGTGCCACATCGTAGTAGGAGACTTCAACATACACCACCCTTCCTGGGAAAGCCTTATGCAGCCGCACCCTATAGCCGACGAAGTACTCGACTTGATGGCGAGCAACGCAATTGCCCTCAATACCCCGAAGGACCTGGGCACCTGGAAGAGAGGGGGACTCCAAGGCACGATCGACCTCTCCTGGATCTCAGATAGCCACTACCACACGGTAACCTACTGTGGGATCGAACATGAACTCGAGGCGTCGTCAGACCACATGCCAGTCAGGACCTCTATTGCGACACAGATACAACGCACACCAGCGAGAACCCCTAAGCCAAACTGGGGAAAGGCCCACTGGGCCAACATCCAGGCGTACCTCGATGACTCCAAGAGGCTAGTCCAGATCGCGCAGCAGCAATACAACAGTAAAGACGAGATAGACGAAGCAGTCCAGGGGTTGACAGACGAAATAAGAAAAGCGACCTCACTCCACGTTCCGCTTGCCCAACCAACGACATGGTCCAAACCATACTGGACGCCGGAGTGCACTGCGGTAGTAAGAGAAGCAAGGAGAGCCCGCCGGGTGTGGACGAGCAGCCATAGCGAGGAGGCCTGGAACGTATACAGGGAGGCATGCCAACAGAAGAAAGCCATAATACGGAGGGAGAAAGCAGTCGGCTGGAGGGCCACAGTGGAAGAAATCGCCGGCAAGCCAGAGAGGATGTGGAAGCTAGCGAAATGGGCCCGACAGGACCCTACACAGGGCCCCTCCTTCTCTATCCCAGCGCTACAATCGCCTAGTGGCCCGGTTAGCGACCCCGAGGCCAAGGCGCGTCTACTGGCTAGCAAGTTCTTCCCACCCCCAGTCGAGGCTGATCTAAGCGACATAAACAGCTCTACTCCCCTAGCCCCTAGCATCGCGGTCCAACAGGAGGTGTCCGAGGGAGAAGTTACCGCTGTGCTGAGGAAGTTGCCGGCGAAGAAAGCCCCGGGGCCGGATGGGATCCCAAACGAGCTACTAAAGAAGTGTAGAGATCAACTAGCCCCAGCAGTTGCAGCGATCTTCAACGCCTGCCTACAGACTGGATACCACCCGATAGCTTTTAAACAATCGACGACAGTGGTCCTACGCAAGCCGCAGAAGGAAGACTATACGCAGGTGAAGTCGTACCGCCCAATTGCGCTCCTTAACACTCTTGGGAAGGCGCTTGAGAAGCTGGTTGCAACGAGACTCTCCGAGGCGGCAGAGGAACACTCCCTACTCCCGGACACCCAGATGGGTGCGCGCCCACAGCGATCGACGCTATCCGCGATGGAACTTATCACCTCTCAGGTAAAGGCCATCTGGTATAAGAATAGGGACAAGGTGGCTTCCTTACTTAGCCTAGACATATCGGGAGCCTTCGACTACGTGTCACACCCGCGGCTTCTCTACATCCTAAGGTCGAAAGGACTCCCTGAGTGGCTTGTCAACTTCGTACGGTCCTACCTCCAAAACCGCAGTACGTCGATCCTGGTCGGCCAGTACAGAAGCCCATTTCAAGCAGTCCACACTGGAATCCCGCAAGGCTCAACGCTAGCACCTATTCTGTTCCTCTTCTTTATGGCGACGCTGCTCCCAGCCCTAGAATCCCAGAACACCGCTGCGAGCGGCTTCGTAGACGACACAAACATCCTAGCGTGGTCTTCCTCGACTGAGGAGAACTGTAGGCTACTAGAAGAGAAGCACAAGATCTGCGAGGACTGGGCTAGGAGGCACGGGGCTCGGTTTGCCCCAGAAAAGTACAATCTGATACACTTTACGCGCCGGCCACGGTTCCACAATATGCAAGCTTCTATCCAGATACAGGGGCACACGACTAACCCGGCAAATCAGCTCAGGATCCTCGGACTATGGGTGGACCCGGCGCTACGGTGGAGGAAGCACGTACAGGCAATATTACGGAAAGCTGAACAGAATATGGCATCATGCCAGAGGCTCACTGCGTCCACATGGGGGGCGGACTTCCGGCAGTCACGACTTCTATATACGGCTATTGTACGGCCAGTCCTTACCTATGGCAGCCAAGTGTGGTCCTTAGGCGAGAGGGCCTGCCCATCGAAGGGACTCGTCGCGCCGCTAGCGAAGATCCAAAACCAATGCCTAAGGAAGGTCACCGGGGCATATAAGTCGACACCAACGAGGATGCTTGAGCACGAGACCGCTATACCGCCGATCGACCTATACATCCAGGGACTACGGACCTCCTACTTAGGCAAGTCGGCACAGTACCCAGTACAGAAGGTCATCGCCAGTGCAGTCGCAAGGGCCCGCGAATCAGTACCAGCGCATAAGGGCATTCGACCCGGAAACGAGCCGAACTACCGGGCAAGGGACGAACAGCTAGCAACACAATGGGAAGGTGAGAAATCGTTTGTAGAGCAACTATGGAAAGAGAGGTGGAACAACCAGGTTGTAGGGCATAGTGGACGCCCTCAGCCAGCGGGACAACCTAAGGAATGGTCAGCTACAAAATCCGCGGTCAAGCACCCCCCGAAGCTCATCCACTACCGCCTTACGAGGGCACAGAGTAGCATAGCAACCCAACTGCGAAGCGAACACATCGGCCTCCAGGGGTACCTATCATGGAGGAAGGTCCCAGGATACACGAATACTAGCTGCCCCTGCGGCTATCGCTCCCAGAACGTACGGCACGCACTCCTCGTCTGTCCGAGGTGGTCGCTAGGAAGGGGGGAGTGGATGGTAAAGGCGAGGAACCGGACGATTGGGGCACTTCTTAACAACGCTGAAGACCTACGGCGCATTACGAACTGGATACTAGAGAAGGGCTGGCTAGAACAGTACCGCCTAGTAGGAGCAGTGCAGGAAGAGAGGACACGACGCAGCGCGACGAGACCGGCTAGGAGCGGGGGCTAACGGGGTAGTGACATGGACTACGTACGTTCAGAGGGAAAGCTAATCTAGACAAGGAGTAGTCGGGGGCGGGAAGGGTTTTCACCTATTCGGGTTTCCCTTTGTACATAACAATAGATATATACCTGCATAGGCCGGATAGGGTCCTAGAACAGGGGAATGACAAATCTATCTATCTATATATCTAGGGACTGTACATCGACTACGAGACGGTACGCGAACTGTCCGGGGCACTACCTATCGTATAGTACGGAATGCCTATAGCGGAAACTAGCGAAAAACAAGGCAATTACAAACAGAACCGTCGCCCTAAGATTCTACGGCGACCGTAAGGCTAGCCTATACCGGAACTAACTAGCGGCGGTCGGGTATAAGCGCCCTAGGGCCGAGAACGATATAAAGGATACGTAACCTAGGGCGTACGGGAGGCTACGTACTCTACTAGCTACGGCGAGGGAATCTAACTAGGCCCGGCTCCCCTTTAGTATATAGCCGATAGGCGTAGACTAGGACGTATAGGGCAGTAGGACATAGGACGATATAGAGGAAATGATTGTCGATACCGATAACTAGCCTCGACACGCTTAGCATTATCTAGTATAACGTTAACTATAGTAAGGATATAGTCTAGAACCATTTCCTATACGAGGCGGACCCGCGCGTCCACTATATCCTTATAATCTAGGAGCTATAGATTAACCCGTACTATAAGAGACTAACGACCTACAAGTCACTAGGCTATACGACATACCTACGAGGCGACGGCAGACCCCGTACGTGCTTCTATATTAGCAAGGATATACTAGAATCCGACTAGGAGGTAGTGTACTACGTAGACGAAGAAGGCGGGGGCGATATTACCTCCCTCTACGTAGGTAGCACCTAGATATACAACCTATATATACAACCGCTAGCCTCGAGGTCTAGCCGCGACCTAGGGGTCTATAGACACCTAGACAGTACGCTTAAGAGACAAGGGTACTACATCGTAGTAGGAGACTTCAATATATACTACCCTTCCTAGGAAAGCCTTATATAGCCGTACCCTATAGCCGACGAAGTACTCGACTTGATAGCGAGCAACGTAATTGCCCTTAATACCCCGAGGGACCTAGGTACCTAGAAGAGAGGGGGACTCTAAGGCACGATCGACCTCTCCTAGATCTTAGATAGCCACTACTATACGGTAACCTACTATAGGATCGAACATAAACTCGAGGCGTCGTTAGACTATATACTAGTCAGGACCTCTATTACGATATAGATATAACATATACTAGCGAGAACCCCTAAGCCAAACTAGGGAAAGGCCTACTAGGCTAACATCTAGGCGTACCTCGATAACTCTAAGAGGCTAGTCTAGATCGCGTAGTAGTAATATAACAGTAAAGACGAGATAGACGAAGTAGTCTAGGGGTTGATAGACGAAATAAGAAAAGCGACCTTACTTTACGTTCCGCTTGCCTAACTAACGATATAGTCTAAACTATACTAGACACCGGAGTGCACTACGGTAGTAAGAGAAGCAAGGAGGGCCCGCCGGGTATAGACGAACAGCTATAGCGAGGAGGCCTAGAACGTATATAGGGAGGTATACTAATAGAAGAAAGCTATAATACGAAGGGAGAAAGTAGTCGGCTAGAGGGCTATAGTAGAAGAAATCGCCGGCAAGCTAGAGAGGATGTAGAAGCTAGCGAAATGGGCCCGACAGGACCCTATATAGGGCCCCTCCTTCTCTATCCTAGCGCTATAATCGCCTAGTAGCCCGGTTAGCGACCCCGAGGCTAAGGCGCGTCTACTAGCTAGTAAGTTCTTCCCGCCCCTAGTCGAGGCTAATCTAAGCGACATAAACAGCTCTACTCCCCTAGCCCCTAGTATCGCGGTCTAATAGGAGGTGTCCGAGGGAGAAGTTGCCGCTATACTAAGGAAGTTGCCGGCGAAGAAAGCCCCGGGGCCGGATAGGATCCTAAACGAGCTACTAAAGAAGTATAGAGATCAACTAGCCCTAGTAGTTATAGCGATCTTTAACGCCTACCTACAGACCGGATACCACCCGATAGCTTTTAAACAATCGACGATAGTGGTCCTACGTAAGCCGTAAAAGGAAGACTATACGTAGGTAAAGTCGTACCGCCCAATTACGCTCCTTAACACTCTTAGGAAGGCGCTTAAGAAGCTGGTTATAACGAGACTCTCCGAGGCGGTAGAGGAACACTCCCTACTCCCGGATACCTAGATAGGTACGCGCCTATAGCGATCGACGCTATCCGCGATAGAACTTATCACCTCTTAGGTAAAGGCTATCTAGTATAAGAATAGGGACAAGGTGGCTTCCTTACTTAGCCTAGATATATTAGGAGCCTTCGACTACGTGTTATACCCGCGGCTACTCTATATCCTAAGGTCGAAAGGACTCCCTAAGTGGCTTGTTAACTTCGTACGGTCCTACCTCCAAAACCGTAGTACGTCGATCCTAGTCGGCTAGTATAGAAGCCCATTTCAAGTAGTCTATACTAGAATCCCGTAAGGCTTAACGCTAGTACCTATTCTATTCCTCTTCTTTATAGCGACGCTACTCCTAGCCCTAGAATCCTAGAACACCGCTACGAGCGGCTTCGTAGACGACATAAATATCCTAGCGTAGTCTTCCTCGACTAAGGAGAACTATAGGCTACTAGAAGAGAAGCATAAGATCTACGAGGACTAGGCTAGGAGGCACGGGGCTCGGTTTGCCCTAGAAAAGTACAATCTGATATACTTTACGCACCGGCCACGGTTCTACAATATATAAGCTTCTATCTAGATATAGGGGCATACGACTAACCCGGCAAATCAGCTTAGGATCCTCGGACTATAGGTAGACCCGGCGCTACGGTAGAGGAAGTACGTATAGGCAATATTACGGAAAGCTAAACAGAATATAGTATTATACTAGAGGCTCACTACGTCTATATAGGGGGCGGACTTCCGGTAGTTACGACTTCTATATACGGCTATTATACGGCCAGTCCTTACCTATAGTAGCCAAGTATAGTCCTTAGGCGAGAGGGCCTACCTATCGAAGGGACTCGTCGCGCCGCTAGCGAAGATCTAAACCCAATGCCTAAGGAAGGTCACCGGGGCATATAAGTCAATACTAACGAGGATACTTAAGTACGAGACCGCTATACCGCCGATCGACCTATATATCTAGGGACTACGGACCTCCTACTTAGGCAAGTCGGCATAGTACCTAGTATAGAAGGTTATAGCTAGTATAGTCGTACGGGCCCGCGAATTAGTACTAGCGTATAGGGGCATTCGACCCGGAAACGAGCCGAACTACCGGGTAAGGGACGAATAGCTAGTAATATAATAGGAAGGTAAGAAATCGTTTATAGAGCAACTATAGAAAGAGAGGTAGAACAACTAGGTTATAGGGCATAGTAGACGCCCTTAGCTAGCGGGACAACCTAAGGAATAGTTAGCTACAAAATCCGCGGTCAAGCACCCCCCGAAGCTTATCTACTACCGCCTTACGAGGGCATAGAGTAGTATAGCAACCTAACTACGAAGCGAACACATCGACCTCTAGGGGTACCTATTATAGAGGAAGGTTCTAGGATATACGAATACTAGCTACCCCTACGGCTATCGCTCCTAGAACGTACGGTACGTACTCCTCGTCTGTCCGAGGTGGTCGCTAGGAAGGGGGGAGTAGATAGTAAAGGCGAGGAACCGGACGATTAGGGCACTTCTTAACAACGCTAAGGACCTACGGCGCATTACGAACTAGATACTAGAGAAGGGCTGGCTAGAATAGTACCGCCTAGTAGGAGTAGTATAGGAAGAGAGGACACGACGTAGCGCGACGAGACCGGCTAGGAGCGGGGGCTAACGGGGTAGTGATATAGACTATATACGTTCAGAGGGAAAGCTAAACTAGATAAGGAGTAGTCGGGGGCGGGAAGGGTTTTCACCTATTCGGGTTTCCCTTTGTATATATCAATAGATATATACCTATATAGGCCGGATAGGGTCCTAGAACAGGGGAATAACAAATCTATCTATCTATTTAGGGGTTACTCTATCCGTTTCGGGATCGGCTTACCTACGCCTCCTATTTCCTAAATCTATACCCCGTATAATATAGCTAGTTTAATAATCGCCTTATATATTACTCTTGCCTTATCGAATGTTACTCCCTATATAGACGCCGTAAGCCTCTTTATCGAGGCTTTGTTAACTTACGGTCGACTCTAGGCTTTCTTAATCTATATATTCTAGCTTAGCTTCGGGTCGAGCTAGATCCCTAGTACTCGTAGCTCCGCTAATAGCTTGGTCTCGTAGCCTTAGATTCTTACCGCCGCCTTTATATTATAGTATATCCTCGCTTTACTAAAGTGTATAAGCTAGTACTTTTTAGGGGCGAACCGGGCACTATACTTCTTTGCCTACTCCTCGTATTTCTTATGCCTATCTTTAAGGAGGCGACAGTTCTCTTCTATCGAGTCTAACTAGGCTAGAATGTTTATATCGTCTACAAATCCCGATACTAAGGTTTACGGAGAGGTGTGTAGGGGGATTAGATCAGACATAAATATTAGAAATAGGAAAGGGAAGAGAGTAGATCCCTAAGGTATTCTAGCCTCTACCTTTACCGGGTCGGACGTATACCTCCTTAGGACTAGGTATGTCGTCCGTTCCTAGAGAAAAGAGTAGACGAACTTCGTTACCTACTAGGGGATGCCTTTCTACTATAGGATATGTATTAGCCTTTAGTATAAGACATTATTAAAGGCTCCTACGATATCGAGGGATAGTAAGGACGCCGCTCGGTTCCTACCGTAGTACTAGAGGGTCTGAATTTACTCCGTAATTAGCTCTATTACTATTAGTATCGATCGCTAGCTTCTTCCCCCTATCTATATTACTAGGAGTACGTAGTTGTCCTCGGCTAGCTACGTAAGTCTCTAGGCTACTATCTTTTCTAGGACCTTCCCTATCGTATTTAGAAGTGCTATTAGTCTATACGACTTGGGCTAAGTATAGTCTTCCTTCTATAGCTTACGTAGCACTACTGTTATAGACTCTCTATACGGATTCGGGTGATATACTAGCCGTAGGTACGCGGTAAATAGGTATATAAGGCTTAGCGCGATCTCTTCTCTATACTCTTTTAGTAGTATATTTAGTATCCTATCTAGGCCTAGGGCTTTTCGTCCTTCTAGCTTAATTATAACTCCTATTACTATATTAGAGCTAACCGCCTAATCTATATCTAGAGGTTCCGGGTATATACTCGGGTCGATATCCGTAAGGTCTACCTCTACTTATATCGAAAAGAAATAGTCGACTAATACTTTTGCCTTAGCCCGGGGCGTAGTCTAGGTAATCTCTTCGCGGTCTACGATTAGAGGGAACTAAGTGGTTCGTTACTCTCTAGGTAGTCGTACCTATTTAGCTAGTCTCTATATCTATTCCGGGTTTTCTATAACGAGCCCGATCGTCGCTCTCTAGTCCTATAGCTTATCGCGTCTTATCTATACCTTCTTCTCTTATGTCGCGCGATAGTATTACTCCTACGTCTCTTAGGTATACTCCTTCGTCTACTATTACCTTACCCTTCTAGCCTCCTTTACCTTCGTAGAGTATTTAGGGGTCTAGAAGGCCTTCTACTATATTAAGGGCCGGAGTAACGGCGTATATTGTTCCGCTACTTACTATATAACCGAGGTAATCTATTCCGCTGCTTAATCTAGCTAAGCTATCGTCTCGAGTTCCCTATACTACGGTAGGTTCGCTATTAGGAAGTCTCTTATATCGTCCTAGTATACCTTCTTCTAGTTACGGCGTAGTTCGCTTACTAGCTCCTCTATCGCCTTTATCCCTAGCGTCGTTTAAATAGGGATATAGTCTAAGGAGACCTCTAGTACGTAGTTCGGTCGGTATTAGACTAGTCTCTCTTTAAGTTCTTGTAATAGAAAGTATAGGTCGATTATACTTATACTTATACGGGCCTTCTACGTCTCTATTTCCTTTAGTATTACTAAGGCTATTCTATAGCGTACGGTTATGTCTAGTAGCTTTCCCCCTAGAAGCGCGTACGGGGGAGTAAAGTCGAGTCCCTACTATAGGTAGTAGAGGTTAAAGTCGCCGAGGAGTACTTACTTCGTGTCTTAGCTTAGGGCCCGCTCTAGGTAGGCGAGGGTTCCTAGTTCCCTACTAGTCCGACCCCGGGGTAGCGGGTTATAAACGTTATAGATCTAGATAGAGCCTTATATCGTATCGATCTAGATCAATATTATGTCTCCTAGGTTGCCCTACTATAGTAGTATAACCTTCTACGACTTAAGGTCTATAGTCTTACTTACGTATATATATATCCTCGGGATAACGCCTCTTTCGCCCGCGATTACATAATAGTATCTCCGGTTATTATAAGTAGCTAGGAGTCCTACGTAGGGGTTGATCTATAGTTCCTATACCGTAATAACGTAGTACTATAGCGGGTCTAGCTCTTATAGAAAGTAGCGCTATACCTTGTCCCTACTTTTATTTACGTTATACTATACGATAGTAATGTCGTCGTATAGTATTATTCGTTATCCGTAAGGTCTATTTCCGTACTAACCTACTATGCCCCCTAAGCCTATATCCCGCTATCCGGCTAGCCCTAGGGCTACTAGGGCGCCCTAAAGATTCGTATTTAGCCTAGTTTATTAGTAGCCTAGTTAAGGTGTCGAGGCCTAGTAGGAGGTAGATACGTTTAAGGTTAGGTTCCCTTATTCGTCTCTTCTACCCTCTTCCTCTTACTCGGCTCGAAGCCCTTATATACGGTAGGTCCCTCCTACTATCGTTAGGGGTACCTAGCTAGTATAGAGATCCTTACTTGTCTCGCTCGTTCTTATACTACTATTCTAGCTAGGTATTAGTTTGAATACGCTAGGTGCCTTCTACCGTAGTATATATACCTACTCTCCTTTTTTAGGCATTCCCTTCCCTAGTATAGGCCTACGTAGTAAGGATACCTTAGGGTCTTCTCCCCGTATTTTAGGGCTATATAACCGTACTATTAGTATTAGAAGTATTGTAGTACCCTATAGCTACTCTAATAGATCTCCGTGTCTATTCTCTTATAGTTCTAGAATAGCCTATTATCTAGTATCTAGTTAGCTTGTTCCGCCATCTCTACCTAGATAATAAGCGATAAATACGTCTTCTCTCGGTCTACTATCTTATATAACTATACCGCCTTTATTAGTCGTACTCCTAGAGATATGTTCTAGTTCTATACTTAGACGTAGGGAAGGTCTTCGACCTTAAATGTCCTAGGGACCCCGTAGGCGATAACGGTATACTATTAGTAGGAAACTCGTACCGACTTCGCGACTTTAGTAGTCTACTCCTTATAGGTCTCTAGTTTTTGTCTATTAGACTCTTATACGGTAAAGAGTCTTACTACGCCTATTGCCTCTACCTTCGCTCTAACTACCTCCTTTTAGCCGATTCTGTTAATAATCTCCTTGCTTATTAGGGCTACGATTTCTTATTTCTCCGCCGGATTAGTAATATATAGGCGTACTATATTACTTGCCTTCGGAGAGGGTTAATTCTTACCTACTACTACTATTACCTATATAGTTAGTCTCTAGGCTACCTTCTGTATTACTTATTAGATTGTCTTCGGGATTTAGTATAATAGCGCTTTTAGCGCTCCTAGTAGCTATACTATAGTGTTCTTATATACCCGGGCTAGGTATTTGTTATCCTATAGTAAGTTTTCCGCCTCCGTATATAGGGTCGTCTACGCTATATTGTTTGTCGTTAGCCTCTACTTTCTATATAGTAGGCCGGTCGACGACGAGAATCACCTATACGTAGTGTCGGCTACGAACCTCTCGTCTAGCTACGAGAGAGCTAAGTATTCTTACGCTAGAGCGTCGTAGGCGCGACGGGCGCGTAACGTAGGCGAAGCCGCGGCGAATAGAGGACTACTAGCAAAACGGGTATAAAAACTATCCGACGAGCGTGTACTCGTATCGGGAGCGAGTCCCTCTTCTTTCTACGTATAAGAAGGGCGCGGAACCGTGGCCTATACGCTCGATAGGACACCTCTAGTATAAGTGTAGAATTTTCACCTCCGGAGACCGTAAACCGAGCGGGCTAAGCGACGAATATTAGACGAGCGGACTACAGAACAACAACTGAGCGGACTATATAACGGCGTCGAGCGGACTACGAAACAATCTAGTGTTTGCTAGCGGGCAATACGGTGGGTAGGTAGACACGCGACGAAGCCTATAAGGGCCTATTAAACACCCGGTATAGGAACGAGGGTTTTGCCTAAGGCACTGCCTGTCCCGCTACATAACGCACCTAGTCTAATATAGTAGATTGCGACGAGGAAAAGACGATAGCCTAAGCAAGGAAAAGACGGCTATTAGGACGGGGAAAAGACGTATAATACAAGTGGATTAGTTCTGTAATCGGGGAGGATCGAGGGCAGGGTAATAAGGAACTTTATATTAGTTAGTAGGTAGAAACGTAAGGAGTACGCTGCCCGGCGTAGTGTGTGCCCCGAGCAAACCTACGAGGTATAGACGGCCGCTTTCTAGAGATAGGCTACGGTAACGCGAAGGGCGTCAAAACCTAGGGCGTAGTATACACTAGTAGCGACAGCTAACACTATCTATATAGCCCGAGAGGACGCATACGTATGTCGGTTAATAGAGAGCACTAAAGGGCTTAGGCCTATAGAGGTGGATATTAGCTTAAGGAGCAAATAGGGAGGGAGGGTATAGAGGGAAGCTTTTACTCCGGGCTAACCTCTCGAAACGAGGCTACACGGTAGTACTAGATAAGTAGGAAAGCGCGGTTAAGACTTGTCACCTTATCTCGTAGCTAGCTTACTAAATACGATTCCTTCCTTGCCCTCGACATCGTAGAGGCCTTCGACAACGTCTTATACCAAAGGCTAATACATATCCTATAGTAGAAAGGCATCCCCTAGTAGGCAACGTCGTTCGTCTTCTCCTTTCTCTAGGAACGGACGACATACCTAGTCCTAGGAAGGTACACGTCCGACCCGGTAAAGGTAGAGACTAGAATACCTTAGGGATCTACTCTCTCCCCTATCCTGTTTCTAATATTTATGTCGGATCTAATCCCCCTACTCACCTCTCCGCAAACCTTAGTATCGGGGTTCGTAGACGATACAAACATCCTAGCCTAGTCAGACTCGACAGAAGAGAACTGTCGCCTCCTTAAAGATAGGCACAAGAAATACGAGGAGTAGGCAAAGAAGTATAGTGCCCGGTTCGCCCCTAAAAAGTACCAACTTATACACTTTAGTAAAGCGAGAACACACTATAATATAAAGGCGGCGGTAAGAATCTAAGGCTACGAGACCAAGCTATTAGCGGAGCTACGAGTACTAGGGATCTAGCTCGACCCGAAGCTAAGCTAGAATATATAGATTAAGAAAGCCTAGAGTCGACCGTAAGTTAACAAAGCCTCGATAAAGAGGCCTACGGTATCTATATAGGGAGCAACATTCGACAAGGTAAGAGTAATGTATAAGGCGATCGTCAGACTAGCTATATTGTACGGGGTATAGATTTAGGGAACAGGAGGCGTAGGCAAGCCGATCCCGAAACGGATAGAGCAACCCCTAAATAGGACATAGGTAGGGAACCTACGTAGGGTACTAGGCGTATATAAGACAACGTTAATAAGCACGGTAGAAATGGAGACAGGAATACTACTAATCGGCCAGTACATCCGGGGAATGAGAATTCAATACGCGGTAAAGACGACAGGTTACCTAGCACAAACCACGATCTAGGAGGCAAAGAATAAGATAGAAAGCCGCTACCGGAGAGGGGTAGGATATAGGACAAGCTAAAAAGAGGATGACCTTACTACCTTTACGGCCGTATAGACAAGCACCGAATGGCTAGCACGAAAGGAGGAGGAGCGTAGGACTCGCTAGGCCGGCGGGAGCAAGGCTAAGACCCAAAACCTAGCGGAATAGATAGCGAGCTACCTATAGGAGCAGGACTGGAAAAGGAAGCCCCCTAAGACAACAGGCCCGATAGCGCTCCGAGCCTTCTAGAGACACAATTACTAGCTATATAGGGACCTGACAAGGGCCGAAGCAAGCATAGCGATCTAAATTAGGTCCGAACACATTGGATTAAGGGCCTACCTATTTAGGAGACGCGCACTAGACATCTATAGCCCAGCCTACTAGTATGGCTACCTATCGTAAAACCTAGAACATATACTACTACGATGCCCGTAGTGGGCGAGAGGCAGGGGAAATTGGAGGCACTAAGCGGGAAGGAGAGACTACAAGTCAATTATTAGGGACAAAGGCAATATTCGCCGAATCTCTCGGTAGATACTATAGTAGGGATACCTCTAGTAGTTTAGCCTCGCGAGCGAGACGGAGGAGTGGATAGACAAGAGGCGGAAGCGAGGGGGGTTATAGATAGGGTAGTCATTAGGGCAGGCCTATAATACTAGCGCACCCCTAACAAGGGAAATTTAAGACGACAACGAGGAGGAAAAGACAGGCGGGAAGGAGGAGGGGTTTTCACTAACACGGTTTCCCCTCTATATATACAAAAAACAAGATAGTATAGCTATATAGGCCAAAGGGCACTACAACAGCTTAATGAAATATCTATCTATCTATATAGTAGGCCTTAGCTTATGTTCTAGGGTTTTTCTTAGTTTATTCCCCGGTTTAGCTCTTAGTATAGAATATTTGTAAGGCTATAGCTCTCGTTAGTTACTATCCTTCGCTACTATTCGGGGTGAGGTCGCGCTTCCTAATTAGGCAGTTATCCTCCGTAACTCCGTAACTCTAGGGTCTACTATTAGGGGAACGGAACCTTAGATTTAGGGTTCTTTATACTACGATTACGCCGCCGCTAGCGTAGGCGGGTCGCTACTACTTAAGTAGATTACTCGTCTTAATAAGGGCTGTCGAATAAACAGTCCTCGTTAATATTCCGCTCTACTCTCTTCTTCTTACTTCTATATATATAACTCTAAAGACATATATAGTTACGCGAGCTATCTAAGAGAGCGCGAGAAGCGCGAGAAGATAAAGTCGCGCGAATCGAGCTAGCGGGTACTAGCGGCCGCTAGCGCGCGGGCGTACGGCTAACGATACTATATTACGAGATAGTTCGTAGAAAGGGCTATCTTATAATAGTACCCCCCCTCCTCGGATAAGGAGCTCCTACGACGTTTCTACGTTTAATACTCGGAGCGTATAGAGGGCTATTACTAGTACTAATACCGGTACTAGTTTCGAGAGCTTTATTAAGGAAGCTATAGTTATGCCGCGTTAATATATACGGTCTAAGGATTAGCGCTAGCCCGTATTAAGTTACCGACTAATCGAGTCCCTCGAAGGTAGGCTTAGGTTTATCTAGGTATCGCTAGTAGAACGCGATTACGAGTTCTTTATATCTAGGTAGTACGGCTAACTACTTAGCCTAGCTCCGCGTACGATCCTTCTAAATGTCTATATACTATATATCGTTATACCTAATCTTAGAATCTACTAGATCTTCTACTTCGTATTCCTCTAATACCTAGCCTTCGCGTTCGACGATTACGGGCGCTAGTAGTAGTCTACGTTATCTAGGAATCCCTTTAGTTACTACGCGGCGTAACTTACTCGTATAGAATACGTTAGAGATTTATATCCTATCGCTAAGTTCGAGTTCCTACGAGCGTCTACCTACGGCCCTAACGACTCGAAACGGTCTAAGGAACTTATAATCGAGTTTCTTACTTAGGCGTATAGTCTGAATATTACGGGCATCTAGTAGAACTAGATCGTTAGGCTAGTAGGTAGGCGCTAGCGCTCGCCGAGTGTTTATAGCGTCGGCCGTTCGTACTTACGTAAAAGTATATACGTCGCGTAGCTCGTCTAGGCGGTCGCGGCGTATAGACTCGAGTACCCGCCGTATTTGTACTTAAGTGTCTTATATATTATTAACTAACGCGTTAGCGGCCTTAACGTTAGGTACTTCCCGAGCTATAACTTATAGTTTAGCTAGACTACTAAACTCTATCCGCGGGTAGTAGTAGAGTCGGCGAAGAATAGAGTCATTCCGGTACTTATAGACTCGTAATTATTAAGGGCGAACTCGGCGTCGGGTAGTAACTCGACCTAGTTATCTTGTTAATAGATAGATAGATTATTTATTCGCCTGTTTTAGTGCCCTATAGCCTATATAGGTCTCTCGCTATTTAGGTCTATTTATATAGGTAGGAAACCCGATTAACGGATAAAAACCTCCTCATCTTTACCCTCCTTGTTCTTTCCTATCTTGTCCTTTCGTTCTCCTTCCTTTAGGGTACGCTAGTATTATAGTTATTACTCTATAACTACCTTGTCCGTAACCCTAGTAGTGTCCTCCTCTCGATTCCCTTTCTCCCTTCTATTTCCCCGGCTCTTCTCTCTCTCTCTCTCCTCTCTATCTACCTTTCCGTTTCTACTACTAGGGAGAATTACTCTAGGTAGTCCTCGTTAAGGATCTATCTTATTACTCTCCTTATATCTTATCTGTTCTAGATAATAGCCTAGTATTACCTATCTCTTACCTTCGCCCTCTACTAGCTTCTCCCTTTTACCTACTTAGTACAGTTTAGTACTATATACTCCGGGGTTTAAGATAGGTAGCTATAGGGGCAACGTTTAGAATCGTATCCTAGGACTCTTCTTTAGTATAAGTATACTCTTAGCCTAATGTACTTAGAGTAAATCTAGATAGCTATACTTACTTCCGCCCTCTTTAGGTCTTTATAGATAAGGTAGTTATACCTCCCGAAGGTCCTAGCCGCTAGTAGGGCTCCTAGCCTTACCGGTTTTTAATTCTAATACGTTTCCTATAGGTAACCTACGATCCTTTCTACTTAGCTTTGCTTCTTTTTCCCTTTGTCCCCTATATTAGCTTACTCCCTTAGAGCTTCTCTCTGTTTAAGGGCTCCTAGGATTTCCTATAATGTTTTTAGGTCTACTTCCTTCTATAGGATTATATATAGCCGGTGAGGTCTTCTCCTCCTCTCCTACTAGGTTCTTATCCTTTAAGTAGCTACTTAGATAGTTCCCTAGGCTAGGTATACTAATGTCTTCTCTACGTATTAACACCTTATACCCTAGAGGTACTCCCTAATAGGGGCTGTACCTAATTCCATTTCTATTGTCCTATAAGGGGTTGACTTGTATGCCCCTAGTACTCTCTTTAGGCAAGCTACCTACTCTCTATTAAGGGGGTCCCTAATTCTCTTCGGGATATATTTTTCCGCTACCTAAATTACTACTCTATATAGTATTACGGGCTTAATAATAGCCTTATATATAGTCTAGGCCTTTATAAAGGTCGCCCTCTAGGTAAACGTAGTAAGTGTCATAGCCGCTCCGTAAGTAAAGGATTCGAATCTGATCACGTGACCCCGGGTCACGTGATCCGATTGACTAAGCTTGGCCCGATACCGACGCCCGACACCTCGGCCTTTAAGTATAGGCCTCGTTCTTAGACTCTCTTCTCTCTTTAGCTACTGACTTCGTTAATACTATACCCTTATACTCTCGTACTATAGTCTCGTAATACTTCGATAGCTTCTATTAAGGACGCTACTATATTTAGCGTCGCTTAAGACTCTAGAAATCGCGATATTACGACTCCTTAAAATCCCCGACTCGTACTAGCGTAAAAGTAGCGTATTACTCTCTCTTTCTCCCTAGATCAAGACGCTAAGAAGGCGTATTACTATATTATAGCTAGGCTATAGAGTACCGGTAGCCCTAGCTACGGCGGCGGCGCGAATACTTAACGTATTAAGCGCCGCGCGCGACTAACTTAAAACTTAGAACTTTTTACGCGATCCGATTAGTCTATCTAGTCTGACGACACCGTCCTACTAGATCCCTTTACTAAGTACGCTAATAAGGAACGCGCGGTTCTCGATAGGCTCCTAGAAGAGGAAGAAGGAGAGGACACCTAACCCGAAATTATAGATACTTTTGACCTCGTAGTATTACTCTACGAGGGCGATATTATAGACCACCTCGATAAGAATAGGTCAACCGACAATACTTATAAGGACTTTGCTATTAACTATAGAGACGACCGCGGTCGTACCGGGATATACCGTATCCTACTCGACTAACTATAGTTACTTAACGCGACTTAGTTTTACGACTACGTCTAGAACTAACTAGAGGCAATTACCTACGCCCTTCGTAAACTCGAGGCTAATCACCGCTAAGCTATCCTAGATAGAGCGGCGCTATATTAAGCTAACGAGCTAAATAAGAAGAAGTTCGAGGAAGTATATACCGAACTATAATATACGGAAAAGTATAAGTAGGAATATAAGTAGGACCTAGAACAAGCTAATAAGGACCTTATAAAGGCTAACTAGGACGTCACTAAGTATAGGAAGTAGGCTAATAACTAGTATAGCTCTACTAAGAGAGCTAAAAAGGAGGTCGATATATTTAAGGTTAAAGTCGCTAAACTAGAAATACTCGTACCGGACGACTCCGCCCCTACGGCTACCGACGTAGTATAGCTATAGTAGACTATCGCTACGCTTAAATAGGATCTCGAGGAGGCTAAGCGTAGCCGTACTACCGAGAAACCTAAGGAGTATAGCGCCCGCTCCCTCTCCGAGTTACGACGTCGACGCGGTAATAGACTAGCTAAAAAGCCCGCCGAATAACCCGCTATAAAGCCTACGCGGAAGCAACGTAAGGCGCGATTCGTAAATAACTCCTCCGACCCCGATTCTTCCGACTCGTCCTTAGACTCTAATTCCGATTTCGAAGAGCGTCCGCGCCGTAAGAGTAAGGGTAAGGACAAGAGATCGAGAAAGAGATAAGAGACCGTTATTATCGACGACGACGACTTCGAGATTATAAATAGTAGCGTAGATATCGTACGCTATAACCTAACTATAGTAGAAGACTTTAAGACGAGTTCCCGTATCGAAGTACCTAAGCCTAAATTCTTAGGAGAGAATATAGGTAGTAAAGACTCGCCGATACTTAATAAGTAGACTACTTAACTCGGTAATAAACTTACCGCTTCTATCTTTAAGGACGTGCTATCCGCCCTACGTTTCGTATAAGAAACTACTATAGGGTTAGTATACTCTATACTCCGTAACTATATTCCCTAGAAGATTGTCTTCTCTAAGGTTCTCTCCGCGAGCCGGCTATTTAAGAGCGTAAAGAAATGCCTACGTTTCCTAGATAAGAACTTCGGCGACTATAATCCCGAGGGCACCGCGCGTAATAATATAGACGCGCTTAAGATAGTAGAGAATAACAAGTTCTCCGAGTTCTATACTAAGTTCTAACGTAAGCGCGCCTAGCTCCTATAAGGCGCGAACCGTAAGTACGAGGTTATCGAGCTTAAGAAGAAGCTAAGCTTTAAGTACTGTTTTCGACTAGTCGTACTACCTAACGCGAAGTCGTTTAAGGAGCTTACTCGGCAATACTACCGCCTAGAGAGCGAGCTAGCTTAACTTAAACACGACCTACTACGTACTCAGAACGACGAGAAGAAGGACAAGAAGACGACTGTACCTAAGGGTAACGGTACGGTATCGGCACCTCCTATAGTAGGGTAGATTATACTACCGGTACTCCCTTTAGATAACGGTATACCTCTCGGCCGCTCTCCTTATACTAATTAGCCGCTCCTTCCGTAGAAGGACCGCCCTAATTAGTATAAGAACCTTATATAACTTACTTAAGATTAGCGTACTTAGATTATTACTAGCGGTAGCTACCTACGCTACCGGGGTACCGGCTATATCTTAGGCGCCGCCGGCTACCTACTTGACCTATATAAGCGTCCTAAGAAGAAGGCTAATAATAACGGCCTTACGGTTACTAAAGTACCGGTAGGAAATACCTAAGCTATTATTTGAGCGTAATAGATAATAGTCCGCCTTAGGGAGTCTTATACTAGAACTAATACCCTTACGAACCTTATAAATATACCCGTACCGTATAGGCGTCTTCCTTATAAGCCCGAGCGAGTATGCCCCCTTCTATAGAAGTAGATAAAGGACCCGAAGTCTCGTATTACTTTCTAGTAGAGGGTAGGGCAAATAGAATATACATATATACCTTCCTTAATAATAGTACTAACTCTAAACTCGTTAATACTTCCTTTACGTAAAAACATAAATTCCCGCTCTACGATATTAAGCCCTTTACGCTAGGCCTAGGTAATAGCTCCTAAGTACTAATAATCATTACTATAGCTATAAACATTAAACTAAACCTTTAAGGCTATGTCGAGACGGTTAAATACCTAGTTACCGATACCTACTACGATATAGTCCTTAGCCTTAGATAGTACGTAAAGTATAGCCCTTATAAAGACTAGAAGCGAAGCGTACTTACCTTTAATAACGTTGACTATTAGAATCACTCTCTCTATAAGAACGTTAGCCTACTAGTAACGTTACCTATCCCCGAGTTACTACTAACGCCGGTACCCGACTACGATAGCCTTAAGCGACCCGATATCCGCGATATACCGGTCCCTTAGCCCCTCGAAGTCGGCGCTAAAAGAGTTAGGGCTAAGTATAGAGACGATATTAAGTAGATCAACTTATACGAACTCCGGAGACTCTATCGTATAATAGGTACGGAAGTATATAGTATATAGATTAATCTACGCGGAGTATATAAGGCTAAGAGCGCGGCCGATCTAGTTATAGTATAAGCGGTAGGGCTTTACGCTATAATAGTACGAAAGATTATAGGCGGTAACGCTATATTTACGTACGCTATATATATTAAAGATAGCTACTATAGAACGCTCCGTTATTAGTAGGAGTACTAGGTAGAGGCCTACGCGATAAATGTAGCTAATTATAACGTATTTATAGAAAAGCTATACCGGAAGTAGAAGGACCCCGACGTACTCGGTAAGCTACCGGCTATATACTATTATTAGTAAGCTCTATTCTCGAAGTTAGAGTCAGATAAGCTACTACCTTATCGCCCTGGCCTAGAGTATAAGATTAAGCTAAAGAAGGATACTCGGCTACCGTTTAAGTAGCCCTATCCGATTTCGAACAGAGAGTTAGAAGTAGTAAAAGCTTAGGTAGATAATTAACTTTAGAAAGGTAATATCTAACGTAGTAACTTACCTATAGTATTACCGGTGATTATCGTACGTAAACTAGGTAGTAGACTACGCGTCTATTACGGGTAGCCCGCGACCCCCTACTATAGCTACGTCGGCCCGGCTAAACCGCGGACCTTCCGTATCGGGTTAGCGCGGCTTAGCTTTACTTTATAACTTCGCCGCGCCTCGCGCTCCTCTTTCGTAGCTTTATAGAACAATAACTATCTCGTTCGGACCCTATAGTACGCGCGCCCTTATAGTTTGTTCTACTACCCTACCTAGATCGCGGATCTAGGTAAGGGACGCGTAATAATAGGAATAGATAGAACCGTAGAACTCGAGAACGCGTAGAGTCGTATTAGAATATAGAATATAGTAAGGCGTATAGCGCGTAGATACCTAGAGAACGTAATACGGCGACATTATTAGTAGGTAGTCGCGCGCTCGTAGACAGTCAGGATATAGGCACCGTTACGCCTCCCCCGAACCTAGACAATATAACTTTACAAATAGCGAACGGCGGTATACTACCGCTATCTAAGCCTAAGGGCAAAGGTAAGTAGCGTATATCTCTTTTTCCCGACCTCTCCTCTTTTCCTTAGAGTTAGACATAGGACGACAACCGGCGGGTTATAGTAGACACCGGTATTGCGCTATAATAAGAGATTAATAAAGCTTACTAGAAGGCCTTCGAGCGAGAAGAAGGTAGTAAGATTGACTTTATAGAACTGTTCGAGTTTAAGCTCGAAGAGAACCTAGGCGGCGACCTAGATAAGGTGTATCTATTACTCGACGAGGTAGAACATATTCTCGTATCCGAATACTAGAATGTCACCTTAGATAACCTTACGACCCTTATATCCTAACACCCGAAGACTACCTACGACTTCGTACTATAAGTAGTTAATACGGCGATTACTAAGGGTAGACAACTCGATATAATAGAGCGAGCTAACGACCTCTAGAACACCTAGTATACTACGCTATATACCGAATACGACCGTATCTATAAGACGCTACGAAGTGAAGAGCTTGTTATATAGAAAATGGTAGTAGATCTTAAGAGTAAGAAGGATTACGACCTAGCTAAGTTATAAGAGCTAGAGAAGAAATATAAGGAAGCTAATAACCTATATAAGTAGTTTAGCGAGATCTACGAGAAGGAGAAGAAGAAGGCACAAGATACTAAGGCGAAGAACTAGGCCCTATAACAAGAAGTCGATGACCTAAAGGCTCGGCTTAAGGCAGGAGACACTATATAGAACGGAAGTAGGGGCCGCTTAGGCCGCTAACCCTCTCGTTCCCGCCTACGCGAGACCTTACTCGAGTAGCTATTACGTAGGTATCGCGAAGCTAATAGTAGAGGTAGCGGTAGCGGTAGTAGTAATAACGATAGAGACGACGATGACCGTAGTAATAATAGCCGAGGACGTAATAACGACCGTCCGCGACTAGGACCTAATAATAGTCGTAACTCGAGAATACGTAACACCCGTACCTAGATACTACTAGTTGACCTCCTAGAACGTCTCTTTACTATTAACCGCACCCTTACTCGCGGTATAGAGATCGGTAAGGGTATACCTAACCCTAAGTACTTTAAGAACAATAATGACCCTAATTTCGACAGCTAGTATAGTAGTGTTCTCCTAAAGCTAACTATAGTAACCTTCCGTACTAAGGTAGATAGTCTACGCTTTGTATATAGATAGACGTAAGGTGATCCTTAGCGAAGTATTAAGCCGAGGATCCCTATACCTAGACAGTAGTCATTTAACGAGTTTAAGACTAGAGAAGAGTTGTTAGATTAGATAACACGCTAATATAGTATACGTAATAAAGGAACTAAGGCTATAGTTAACATTACTACCTATAAGTAATAACAAGGCGAAACCTTTATAGCCTTCTATACCCGCTACTCGAAGTTACGCGCCTAGATATTATAGACCGATAAGACCGAGCTTATACTATTCTATAACCGACTAAACCGTAAGTACTTTATTAAGACCTTCGGTAACCGCGAAGTCGACCGCCGCCTAGATAGTATATAAGACGTTATCGAGGAGTACGTTATACTAGACGAGAGCTTCTACGAGACAAATCGACTATACCCGTAGAAGGAGCGCCCCCGTAGTAATAGGATCTCGAACGGTAATAGCGGCTAGAATAACTAGAATAACGGTAACGTAGTTACTAGTACCGCTACCGGTATAGTAGGTGCCTAGTATAGCGCCTACTATAGTACGCTAGTACTAAGAAGAAGGAGGATCTGCCGACATATCTATAGAACCTACCTACGCTTAACCGTAAGTAGCGCGAAGACCTTAAGAAGTAGGGTAAGTACTACCGCTACCGTATAGGTTCTTACGTAGCGACTAACCCTAAATACCTAATATATAGGTACGATAGCGACTATCGCCTACCGCGTCTACGTAATACTACGCCGAATCCGAACGCGAACCTCAGTTCCCTAGCCGCCGATCCGTAGTAGGGAAATAGTACGACCGCTACCTAAGCGTAGTAGAGCGTAGTAGATAGCGGTTACCCGAACTTCCTAGGATAGAAAGAGTATAAGATTGAGAGATACGGAATATAAGAGACGGTAACAGACTATAGTAAGGAGCTTAAGCTATCGGTATACGCACTAGATAAATAATAGCTAGCTATACACCCTTATATATTGTTACCCGTAATGATATAATATAGAAAGGCTCGAGGCCTTATAGATTCTGCTTCTACCTCTCTCTTTCTTAACTAGAAATTTATACGCAAATATATAATACCCCTAATCCCTTTAACGTAAAGCCGACGACTAACACTAGGAGATAGAACGGCTACTATACGGCAGATTATACACGCGGCCCTTATAGACGTAGTTATCGGGGATTATTACGAGCAAATGTTATACTACGTCACCGACCTCGAATATAACATCGTCTTTAGCCTACCGTAGCTTGTAGCGTACAACCAAAACATCTTCTAGGAGATAGGCGAGGTGGCATTTAGATCGGATTACTACTTTGGTCACTGTCTATAGAATAAGACATCGATAATAGTATAATCCCTAAACTATCGCGAGAAGAAGAAGTAGGCACTAGTACGGTACGGACTAGAGCCCTTTACTAGAGAAGTAGCGAGCTTTATAGCAGGAGGGGCAGAGCTAAACGTCTTATTATATAACCTAGAAGATATAGACGATGAAGAAGTGGACTACTAGGGCGTTTCTTAACGCGTATAGAGGATGTACGCGTACCGGCCTAGGGCTAAGTACTTCTACATTATACCTACTAGGCGTAAGAGCGACGGCGGAGAGCTTGAGCTAAGTGTAATAGCTACTAATAATCTAGACCAATTCTTGAACAAGTAGTTCAATTACAACCCGAAGGAGAAGTTACCGCCGATATACTACGATATTACGGACGCTTTCTTAGCTAAGGATTATAAAGGACTCCTACCTTACCGACTAGGCGTAGATTATGAGATTTATATTAAGCCTAATAGTCTATAAGAGCCACTATACCGTAAGCCCTACGGCCTAGCTAAGAAGGAGAACGAGGCAGTTAAGAAATGGCTAGACGAGTAAACATCTAAAGGGAAGGTACGGAAAGTAGGGCAAAAGACGAGCTAGTCTCCTATACTAGTACTAGTAGTACGTAAGCCTAAAGGTAGGCTACGTATTTATATCGACTATAGAGGATTAAATGCGATCACTATTAAGAACCGGTATCCGATTCCCTTGATATAAGAGACGCTTAACCGTATATACGGCAAGAAGTACTTCACGAAGCTAGACATTATAGTAGCCTTTAACAAGTTACGGATAGCTAAAGGCTACGAGTAGTTAACGGCGTTTACGACACGATACGGTATCTACGAGTATCTAGTATTGCTATTCGGCTTGTGTAACGGACTAGTATCGTTCTAATTATATATTAATAAGGTCTTATAAGAACACCTAGACGACTTTATATTGGCCTACCTAGATAACGTACTTATCTTTAGTAACACCTTAGAGGAGCATATTAAACACGTACGGAAGGTTCTTACTAAGCTACGCGATATAGGACTTATAGTAGACATCGACAAAAGCGAATTCTACTAATAGAAGGTGAAGTATCTTAGGCTAATTATAACCCCTAACGGTATCGAGATAGGCCCCGAGAAACTCGAATGTATTTAGATATAGGAAGCTCCTAAGAACCTAAAGGATGTCTAGGCCTTCCTTAGATTTACTAACTTCTATAGGCGGTTTATCGAAGCATTTTCGCGCATAGCTACTCCTCTTACAAACCTGACCAAGTCGGACGGACTAAGCAATCATAAGAACAGAAGGATTTAATAGTCACTAGATTACTAACGAGCCTTTAACAATTTGAAAGCTACGTTTAGCAAAGCCGGTATACTCGTACATTATGTACTAGGTAGGGAAATAGTAGTAGAGACAGATTCTTTAGATTTTGTAAACGCCGGCGTGCTTTCGTAGTATGACGAGAATAGTGTACTTCATCCTATAGCCTTCTACTCGAAGAAGTTAAGTCTATAGGAGTGTAATTATAAAATCTATAATAAGGAACTATTAGCTATTATTAAGGCTTTTAAGGAATAGAGACCCGAGCTCGCCTACGAAGTAGATAATAAGGACTTATAGCTAGTCAAGATTTATACCGACTATAAGAACCTAGAATACTTTATAAAGACAAAGTAGCTAAATCGGCGATAAGCGCGTTAGGCTAAGTTCTTGTCACAGTTCAACTTTAAGATATTATACCGTCTAGGACTTTAAGGTACAAAGCTAGACAGCCTAACGAGACGTAGCTAGGACCTTCTATAGGGGGTAGACGACCCTCGGAACTAGTATTAGTATTAGACATTACTACCTCCTAAGCAATTCCTTAAGATCGCCTTACTATAGATAATAGTAGAAGATACGCCGGAAGAAGAGGAACTAGTATAGCTAAACCCTAAAGCTAAAGAGTTCATACCTATAGAACGAGATGCGCCTACTAAATAACCGGCGACGCGTAAAAGTTAGCGGGAAGCCGAACTCGAGTATCGAATGTCGACGGCGTACGTAACCGATAACGAGCTTAAGACTACGATTAAGGACCTATAGAAAGACCGTACTCCTATACTACTATAGAGAGCGAAGATTTACCTAGTATACTATAAAGTAGATAGCGACCTACTATATATTCGAAATCAATATAACGGCTAGAGCTTATAGGTACTAAATAACTAAGCCTTATAGACTAGGATAATTAAGATAAATTATAAGGCTCTAGTAGTAGGCTATCTAGGACGAGCTCGTACTTATAAACTCGTAGTACGTGAATTCTACTAGCCTATATTAGCGAGATCCGTACGTAGATATACCGCGAATTGCCGTACCTACCGTATAACAAAATCTCTATACTCCTAGCTACTAGGATTATTATAGCTACTTCCTATTCTAGATCGGCCTTAGAAACACATTGTAGTCGACTCCGTTATCGGACTCCTAGAAAGTACTCTTAACGGTATAGTCTATAATAATATCATAACTATTACTAATAGGCTTACTAAGGAAGTGGAGCTGATCCCTATTAGCGTAATAATAGTATAGAATACGGCAAGGCTTTTCCTTAAACATATGTTCTATCGGCGCGGGTTCCCTAACACTATTATATTAGACCGTAGTAAGCAGTAGGTTACTACCTTCTAGAAGAAACTCTATAAGATACTCCGTATAAATCGTAAGCCAAGTTCTTCGTATTACCTAGAAACTAATAGTGTTATAGTCTCCCTATAGAGTGTATAGAAGGTAGGGACAGAAGAGCCTTAGAGTGCTTAGAAGTCGTTAAGAAGTGAAAGTCTAGCTTAGTACGTAAGCGCTAAGAATTATATGCCCCGTAATACTTACTACGGGACCTAGCCCTCCAAATTTACTACTCTACTAAACCTTAACAGATTCACTTCGGCTCGTAACTATATGACTTACGATACTCCCGCGAGTACCCGCGACTACGCTAGACCCTAGAAGAAGCTCGTAGAAGACTCGGAACGTAGGGTAGGTTGGAATAAGGTTTTGAGCAAAGCTACTAAGCGCGGCTTCGTACGGGTTAGCCCTATTAATACGGGGATACGTACTCGCGAGGGTCGCGTATAAATATCTAGCCTTACCTAGGCCTCTCTTACTTTCTTCGTCCTTCGTTTTGTGTAGTAATTATACTATACCCTTTGTATCTACACTTCGTACCTACATTCTCGCTCTTATTCTTATATCTTATAGGCTAGGCTCTCGCCCTAACATTACGAAAGACTAACAAACAATTAACTACTCGAATCATCCTTATAGGTAACTACGCTACCGATAGAGGTGTCAACCTCGACAACTAAGACACTCTATTCTACTTTAGTAAGTAGGCTAATATCCCCTTCTTAAACGCCGCTACCTTTAGTACCTAGGCAAACGCTAACCCGGACACCGCCTACGCTCTTATCAATTATACCGTCTCCTCTTTCCGCGAGACCGCCTAGTAGGTCGAGCAAGCAAACAACTAAGTAATATACCTTTAAGGTATTATAAACACCTTCTAGAACCTCGTCCCGTACGCCGACGATAACCGCCGCTAGTACTTCTCTAAGAAGGTTAACGACCTAGACGAGTTCGACGGTAATAAGAGGAAGTTTAAGGCATTTAAGACACAGCTCACTATTAAGCTATTGGCTAATGCCGACCACTTTCCGTAAGAGAAGGACAAGGTTACGTACGTCTTCTCCCTCCTTCGGGGAGACGCCGCGGCTTAGGTATAATACTATATCGATAACGCTACGTAGACTATCGGCTACCCGGACGTCCTTACCTTAATATAGGACCTCCGTGCTACCTTTAGTGATCTAGACCGTAGAGCTACCGCCTAGAACGCTATCCACAACCTCCTCTAGAAGAACAAGAGCTTCGTAGAGTACCTCGCGGCCTTTAACCGCGACATCGGGTTTACCGGCTATAACGAAGAGACTAAGAAGAGCACTCTCCGCCGTGGCTTATTAGTAGAGCTTCTTCGAGCCCTCGAGGACAAGGACGTCGGTACTATAAGCTTCCGTAAGCTCGTCGAGACCTACTAGCGCCTCGACTCTAATATAAAACACACCGCCTCTCTCCTCGCTTCCCGTTCTTAAGGTCGTAAGCCTCGTAGTCCCGGAAGCTACTTCGCTACTCTACTAGGCGCCGCCGCTCCTACGGCTCTCCCTCCTATCTCTATAGGTACCGCTATAGATCTTAGCGCTAGTACCGCCGTCCCTCGAGTCTAGGGCCTCGTTAACGGTAAGCTTACTCCCGAAGAGAAGCTTCGCCGTCGCTAGGCCGGACTCTATACCTACTACGGCGGTCTAGGCTATATCGTAGTTAACTATCCGTAGCTCGCTACCCGTAACGCCCGTAACCCGGTTCGCGGCGCTATCGGTACTATCGAGCCTACTCCTACTACTCCCGCTAAGTAGGGAAAAGCCTAGGTCTTCCTTATCGACGCGATGAAGACTAAGAATAACGTTTACCGAAAGTGAAGAGAGGAAAGAAGTTGAGGATCAATATAGTATAGCTAGACCTATACGACGAGACGGGTAAGGACTACGCTTATAAACCGTTCGTTACGAATATAAATATTGGCTTAAAGAAACTCTCTTCTTCCAATCTCACTCTTATAGACACTAGCGTACTAGGCGAGTCTTTTATAGACTATAAACTCGCGACCTCTCTTAACCTCGAACCCTAGGAACTAAAGTACCCTCGTACCCTTGAACTCTTTAACGGTACGGAGACTACTACTAGTAAGATTACTTATATTATATACACGTTAATCACCCTCGGAGGCAAGCGTATGTCGATTACTAGCTTCTTTACGTCCCTACCGTAGCAGAAGTTTATCCTCGGCCTCCCCTAGTTTAGACGATACTAACCTATTATCGACTAGACTTCCCTTACTATTAGCTTCCCTCTAGAAGCTCCTCCGGTACCTCCGCCTTCTCCGCCGCCTTAGCGCGGTCCTAAGTATACTAAGATCTTCTAGGTAAACGCCGCTACCTTTACTACTACTACTAAGTAGCCTAAAGCTTAAGTCTTCGCCGCCTCCCTCCGCGATATCGACATCGCCCTCGAGAAGCTCGATAAGAGGCGTATACCTACCGACCCTACTACGAAGGTCCCTCCTTAGGCACACTACATCCTCTACGTATTCGATACTAAGGCTATAGACGAGCTGCCTCCTTATCGCCCTTACGACTATAAGATTAAGCTAGAAGAAGGTGTAGAGATACCGTTCGGACCGCTATATTCTATGTCCCGGGAAGAGCTTATCGTCCTTAAGAGATACCTCGAAGAGAACCTAAAGAAGGGGTTCATTCGAGCGAGCCGTTCTAGCGCTAGTAGTCCCGTTATATTCGTTAAGAAGCCCGGCGGTAGTCTACGCTTCTACGTAGACTACCGAGGCTTAAACGCTATTATAAAGAAGAACCGCTACCTAATACCGTTAATTTAGGAGACGCTCGAGCGCCTCTCTAAGGCTAAGTACTTTACTAAGCTCGATGTCATTACTACGTTTAATAAGTTACGAATAGTAGAAGGATACGAGTATCTTATAGCCTTCTGTACTCGCTACGGGCTGTTCGAGTCGCCCGTTATACCCTTCGGCGTTTATAACGGGCCTAGTACCTTCTAGAACTTTATTAACGATATCCTTTAGGAGTTCCTCGATCAGTTCTATACTGCCTATATCGACGACATCCTAGTCTATAGCGAGACTAAGGAGGAGCACCGCGAGCACGTCTATAAGATCCTTTAGAAGCTCGTAGACGCCGGCTTATAGCTCGATATCGATAAGTATAAGTTTAAGAAGACCGAAGTCAAGTTCCTTAGTTTAATTATTACCGTAGACGGCATCAAGATGGACTAAGAGAAGATCGACGCTATCGTCGAATAGGATGCTCCTACGAACGTTAAGGAGGTCTAGGGTTTCCTAGGCTTTACTAACTTCTACCGCCGCTTTATCTACGTATTCTCGGGCGTAGTACGCCCTTTAACGAAGCTTACGCGTAAGGGTAAGAAGTTTGCCTAGACCGACGAATACTAGGAGGCTTTTGACTTACTTAAAGCGAAGTTTGTTAAGAACCCGCTTCTATAGCACTTCGATTTCGAACTAGAGACCCGTATAGAGACTAACGTATCCGACGGCGTAGTAGGCGGTGTCCTACTATAACGCCGCTCGCCTAAATCTCCCTAGTTACCTATCGCCTTCCTCTCTAAGAAGATGACCGCTACGGAGTATAACTACGAGATCTACGACAAGGAGCTTCTCGCTATCGTTAAAGCTTTCGAAGAGTAGCGCCCCGAGCTCGAAGGCTCTACTATACCCGTCTAAGTAAGCTCCGACTATAAGAACCTCGTCTACTTTATAAAGAGCAAGCTACTTAATCGTCGCTAGGCCCGCTAGAGCGAGTTCCTCTCCCGGTTTAACTTCGTGATCTCGTATACGCCCGGTAAGGCTAACTCGATAGCCGACGCCCTTACCCGCCGCCCTAGTGACTCTCTAGTTAATCGAAGAGGGGGCTAGCAAATCGTAGAGTAACAAGTTATTAAAGAGTATAACCTCTCTTCCGAGCTTCGAGAGTACCTATCGAACGGCTAGCCTATACTCGCCGCTTCCTTTACTACTCTCGTGCTCGCTCCTACCTACCTTAACGAGAGTAATAATAAACCCGAGCCTAAAGAATACGCCTCGGACGCTAAGGACTTGAACGACGATAAAGAGGGCTTAGTAACGACCGACGGCTTACCCGAATTAGAGTTTAAGGGGTTTAATAATAAGGAGCAACCTAAAGGCATTATAGTACGAGTACAAATAGCGTACGATGCCGACCTAGGCGCCTAAGAGTTACTTTAGGCCCTTGAATCTAGCGCGAGGACATTCCCGGGCTTCTCGCTATCCGAGTACGAGCTCTAGGAAGGTGTCGTCTACTTCCGTAAGAAGCTTTACGTACCGTAGCCCGAAGGCTCTAATATCCGAGCTGAGATTCTTCAAATCGTCTACGACTCCGCCTCTAGGGGTCACCTAGGCGTAGCTAAGACCTATAAGCTCCTCGCTAGGTATTACTAGTAGCCGTATTCCTAGAAGGACGTCCGCCGCTACGTACTAAACTACGCTACTTACCGAAGAGCTAAAGCTAACCGCTACCGCCCCTACGGTCTCTTATACCCTCTCCCGGCTCCTAATTGTCCGTAGAAGCACATCACTATAGACTTTATTACCGATCTTCCTTACGGCAAGACCTTTAGCGGCGTAAAGGTAAAGGCCCTTCTAGTGATCGTGGACCGTTACTCTAAGGACCGGTATATAATCCCGTACTAGAGCATAACCGTAAAGGAGACTACTCGCTTATTCTACGAATTCGTCTAGCGCTTTTAAGGCCTCCCGGATAGTATCACCTCTAATAGAGGCTCCTAGTTCATCTCGTACTTCTAGAAGCGTCTATATACTATCCTAGGCATTAAGTATAACCTCTCGACCAGTTTTTAGCTATAGACCGACGGCTAGACCGAAATTACGAACGCTATCCTCAAGTAGGTCCTTCGTTACTTCGTCGACTACTACTAAAAGGATTGGCCTTAGTATATCCCTACGGTAGAGTTCGCTACTCGTAACTAGGACTCGGAGACTACTAGCTACTCTCCCTTCTATACTACGAGAGGTTACTACCCTCGTATAGGTATAGAACTAGAAGAGCCTCTCCCGCCTACCGAAGACGTAAACGAGTAAGTAGTAGACGAGGTCGCTACTATACTCTTATAGATCTATAAAGAAGTCCACGACGAGATAGTGTACGTATAAGTAATCTACGAGGATCAAGCTAATCGTCGTCGCTAGCTAGCTCCCGACTACTAAGTAGGCGATATAGTCTACCTTAACTCTAAGAATTTTAAGACGGACCGCCCCTCTAAGAAGCTAAGCTAGAAGAACCTAGGTCCTTTTAAGATCACCGAGCGTATTAGTTTATACGCCTACCGTCTAGCTCTTCCTACGAACATAAAGATCTACGACGTCTTCTATCCCGTACGCCTTCGGCCGTCGGCTAAGGACCTATTCCCGAACTCAAACTAAGACATACTAGGTCCTCCTGATAAAGTAGAAGTCGACGAGCCTATTAACCTACCTTCTAACGACTATACCGTCTATAAGATCCGGGGAATCCGCGTAGAGCCTAACGACGTTAAAGGACTACCGCCGATCAAGTATAAAGTCGAATAGCAAGGTTGCCCTAAGTAGGATACCTTATAGGAACCTATCTAACATATCATCTTTAATCGTTAAGTAATCGAAGAATACTACGCCGGCGTAGACGGCCTAGAAGTTAATATCGGCAGGCTCTTCGAATCTAAGCTCTTCGACGGGGCTTACTAATAGTATATCGACTATAACATTAGGCCTAGGCCTAGTACTAAAGCTGAACATCCTCGATATATAGAACTACTACGGCTTCGTAGGAACTTAGCTTTGTTTAGGGGGGGCTACTATTATAGTCTCCCTATAGAGTATATAGAAGGTAGGGACAGAAGAGCCTTAGAGTACTTAGAAGTCGTTAAGAAGTGAAAGTCTAGCTTAGTACGTAAGCGCTAAGAATTATATGCCCCGTAATACTTACTACGGGACCTAGCCCTCTAAATTTACTACTCTACTAAACCTTAACAGATTCACTTCGGCTCGTAACTATATAACTTACGACACTCCCGCGAGTACCCGTAACTACGCTAGACCCTAGAAGAAGCTCGTAGAAGACTCGGAACGTAGGGCAGGTTAGAATAAGGTTTTAAGCAAAGCTACTAAGCGCGGCTTCGTACGGGTTAGCCCTATTAATACGGGGACACGTACTCGCGAGGGTCGCGTATAAATATCTAGCCTTCCCTAGGCCTCTCTTACTTTCTTCGTCTTTCGTTTTGTATAGCAATTATACTATACCCTTTATATCTACACTTCGTACCTACATTCTCGCTTTTATTCTTACATCTTATAGGCTAGGCTCTCGCCCTAACAAATAGATAGTTAGAACGTACTAACTAGGCGATAGAACAGTATCTTTGTATATTTACTAATAAGGTATAGGATGACTAGGTAGAATAGCTATACCTTACTTAGTTCGCGATTAACAATCACCTATCTAAGACTACTAGTATGTCGCCGTTCTACGCTACCTTAGGCTATAACCCTAAGTTTATAGAGCGAGTTAACCTAAACGCTAGAAAGGAGGGAGGACTAACTACTCTCTAGCGACTAGATACGCGATTAGTAGAAACCTTTATACGTCGAATTTACGAGCTTTATAAGTACCTTTAAGAGAATATACGAATGTTATAAGCTCTCTAAGTAGAAGTAGTAAACCGCTACCGAAGCATTCCTCTAGACTATAAGGTAGGTAATTAGGTATATCTTAGTACTAAGAATATCCGTACGACTCGACTATCTAAGAAGCTAGATAGGAGATATACTAGCCCTTACTAGATCACGGAAGTTATACCGGCTAGACTCTCTTATCGACTAAAACTATTAGACCCTCTAGTAGGACTTAATAACTGCTTCTACACCTCACTACTATAACGAGCCGACCACCCCGATTTCCTACTACTTAAAGGGCAGTATCTAGCGCCGCTACTACCGATAACTATCGAACCTAACACTACCGAGGCTAATATAGTAGCCGATATAGTGGTAGTACCTACGTATATATACGAGGTAGGAAAGATCCTTAATATATACACCCGTAAGCGGGTAGGCAAGGTGAAGAAGGGGTATAAGCGTAAGGTAGATATATAGTATAAGGTGAAATGGGCTAGATATTAGAACGAGGAGGATAGTAAGACCTAGTAACCTATAGAGGACATACTTAAATACGCGGCCGCCGCTATTATAGACTTTCACTATAACCGGCCGGAGTTATCTACGCCTATAGGCTTCGTAGCTCTATCTAACTAGTCCCTACTAGCTACTAAGGTGCTCGGGCTTAACACGATTAGGGTTATTCCGAAAGACACCGTTACGAATAAGTCGCCTCGAGCCTTACCTCTAATAGAATCTGCTCCGTATATGTTCGATACTCGAGTAGAGCCTATAGAGCCTATAATAATACCTAACTTTAGTTATAAGGATTATACGCGAGTACTAGCCGAAGACAGACGTAGGTCTAGGGCAAGCTAGCTAACTAGGCAATATGTTTCTCGAAGGAAGCCGGTCGAGGATAGTCTTAATAGAGCGAATGCGATATTATCGGATAACGATAGGGCACTAGAGGATAATTAGGCGTTCGCGCGATTATAGAGCTCGATAGGTAAGTAGCCTTATAAGGTAGAGAACGCTTAGAGGACTAAGGCGTATTTTAGGAGGGGGGATACTATTACGGGCAGCCCGCGACCCCCTACTATAGCTACGTCGGCCCGGCTGAACCGCGGACCTTCCGTATCGGGTTAGCGCGGCTTAGCTTTGCTTTATAACTTCGCCGCGCCTCGCGCTCCTCTTTCGTAGCTTCGTAGAACAATAACTATCTCGTTCGGACCCTATAATACGCGCGCCCTTATAAAGTAAGAGGTCCTAATTCCAAAATCCTATAAGGATACTATAAATAATAAGAAACGGGGACATCTTTAGAAGGAAGCAATCTAGAAGGAACTAGATACTCTATAGAGTAACAACACCTAGGAAAATTCTATTCTACTAAAAGGAGCAAATCTAGTTATATTAAGATAGGTCTTTGATATTAAGAGAAGTATTAGTAGAGCTATTGAAAAGTTCAAGGCTAGACTAGTTATGAGGGGCTTCTTATAGAAGTTTAGTATTGACTTTATAGAGACATTTATACCTATAGTAAGACAGGACACCCTTAGGGTGTTTATAGCTATTGTGTATAAGAAGGATCTTTATCTTCACTAAGTGGATATGAACAATGCATTTATAGAAAGCACCCTCTATAAAGGCATCTTTATGTTACTACTACTAGGAGTTAAGCTTCTACTAAACATAGTGTTCAAAATCCTCAAAAGCTTATATAGACTTAAGTAAGCAGCTAGAGATTGGAATTAACTCTATGTGTCAAAGCTTAGAGAGATTGGATTTATATAGTTAGAAGTAGATCTATACCTACTTATCTATAAGAAGAGGGGTATTATAATCCTTATATATATAGATGACATTCTAATTGCTACACCTATACACTTACCTATAGATAGCTATAAGGCCCTTAAACCTTCAAGCCATATAGATAAGAGGTGTGACAAGGCAGAGTACTAGAGTATTAATAGTACTTAGATATAGCTAGTAACAATCATAAGGCTAGACATTGCTTTTGCCCTAGGAAGGATAAGCTCATTTATAAGTGACCTATCCACCTACTACATAAAGGCTTTGAAGACGATCACTAGGTACCTAAGATCATACCCTAATCTAGGACTTCAGTTCTTAAAGTCTAGAAAAGGACACCTTATTAGATACTATAATTCTGATTATATAATAGACAAAGTAGACAGAGTCTCGATCCTTAGGTATATCTTCTTCCTCTATAGGGCACTAGTTTCTTAGATAAGCAAGAAGCAAAAGTTTGTAGTAACATCTATAATAGAGGCTGAATATATAGCTATAAATATATATACGAAGCAGTCCCAATTCCTAGCTTTACTACTAAGAGAAATAGATTGTCTAGAGTTAGTAGGAGACTGTTCCTATTAACTAAGAATCACTAGAAACTAGGAGACTGTATCAAATTTAAGACCAGTTCAATTAAGAGGTAACAATCAAGCTACCCTTACCCTAGTAATAGATGTACATGTTTATAACAAGTCGAAGTATATTGACATTGCCTATAACGCTGTTAGGAAACTTTAGTAGAGGAGGCTTATTACTATTAAGTACACCCTAACCTCTAAGATAGTTATAGACGGGTTTATAAAACCAAAGACTAGTCTATACTTCTCGAGGTTTATAAGCTAGCTTAACCTGTCATAAAAAGGTCCAAGTACTATTAATAGGAAGTGAGTAGACTATAACCTCCTATACGAGATAAGTAGGAGTGTTAAGATATAGTATCTTAAAGGGAGTCAACAATTAGGAAGTGATCTAGTAGCCTAAGGTATCTACGATGACTTAGCTTATAGGGAGATACCTTCTCTCCCCTTTAGCTTAGATAGACATCTGACACAATTAATATATTAGTTCCTAATATATTGCTACATGCTCGTACTATTAGTTAGTTAAAGATTAATCTCTTACTCTACTCCGCTACTATCTACCCGTACCTATTTAACATTAAGTATATTAATCTTAGGGATTAAGCGCGGCATCTGCTTTTTAACTGACCGATAAAGCTACGGTAAAGTAAGTAGAAAGTCTATATATACGGCCTTCTATCCTTCTTTACTATTAGCGATACTTGTCGCCTCGTCTAGTATCTTTTAAAAGCGCCGAAACTTCTTAGGCTACTTCGGATAGAGCCTATATTTCTTATAAACTGCCTTAGGAACTGACTCTAGGAGCCCCTAAAGTAGAAGACGGCTACGGGAGCTATTATCGAGGTCTTCGGGATCAATCAGGTTACTAGAGGCTACGAAGAGACGGATAAACTCCTTTATATCCTATTTCTTAGGGCTAGTCGACGACGAGAATCACCTGTACGTAGTGTCGGCTACGAACCTCTCGTCTAGCTACGAGAGAGCCAAGTATTCTTACGCTAGAGCGTCGTAGGCGCGACGGGCGCGTAGCGTAGGCGAAGCCGCGGCGAACAGAGGACTACTAGCAAAACGGGTATAAAAACTATCCGACGAGCGTGTACTCGTGTCGGGAGCGAGTCCCTCTTCTTTCTACGTATAAGAAGGGCGCGGAACCGTGGCCTATACGCTCGATAGGACACCTCTAGTATAAGTACAGAATTTTCACCTCCGGAGACCGTAAACCGAGCGGGCTAAGCGACGAACATTAGACGAGCGGACTATAGAACAACAACTGAGCGGACTATATAACGGCGTCGAGCGGACTACGAAACAATCTAGTGTTTACTAGCGGGTAATGCGGTAGGTAGGTAGACACGCGACGAAGCCTATAAGGGCCTATTAAACACCCGGTATAGGAACGAGGGTTTTGCCTAAGGCACTGCCTGTCCCGCTACATAACGCACCTAGTCTAATATAGTAGATTGCGACGAGGAAAAGACGATAGCCTAAGCAAGGAAAAGACGGCTATTAGGACGGGGAAAAGACGTACAATACAAGTGGATTAGTTCTATAATCGGGGAGGATCGAGGGCAGGGTAATAAGGAACTTTATATTAGTTAGTAGGTAGAAACGTAAGGAGTACGATGCCCGGCGTAGTGTGTGCCCCGAGCAAACCTACGAGGTATAGACGGCCGCTTTCTAGAGATAGGCTACGGTAACGCGAAGGGCGTCAAAACCTAGGGCGTGGTGTATACTAGTAGCGACGGCTAATACTGTCTATATAGCCCGAGAGGACGGATGCGCATGTCGGTCAATAGAGAGCACTAAAGGGCTTAGGCCTATAGAGGTAGATATTGGCTTAAGGAGCAAATAGGGAGGGAGGGCGTAGAGGGAAGCTTTTGCTCCGGGCTAACCTCTCGAAACGAGGCTACACGGTAGTACTAGATAAGTAGGAAAGCGCGGTTAAGACTTGTTACCTTATCTCGTAGCTAGCTTACTAAATACGATTCCTTCCTTATACGAGACGGTACGCGAACTGTCCGGGGCACTACCTATCGTATAGTACGGAATGCCTATAGCGGAAACTAGCGAAAAACAAGGCAATCACAAACAGAACCGTCACCCTGAGATTCTACGGCGACCGTAAGGCTAGCCTATACCGGAACTAACTAGCGGCGGTCGGGTATAAGCGCCCTAGAGCCGAGAACGATATAAAGGATGCGTAGCCTAGGGCGTACGGGAGGCCACGTGCTCTACTAGCTACGGCGAGGGAATCTAACTAGGCCCGGCTCCCCTTTAGTATATAGCCGATAGGCGTAGACTAGGACGTATAGGGCAGTAGGACATAGGACGATATAGAGGAAATGATTGTCGATGCCGATAACTAGCCTCGATACGCTTAGTATTATCTAGTATAACGTCAACTATAGCAAGGATATAGTCTAGAACCATTTCCTATACGAGGCGGACCCGCGCGTCCACTACGTCCTTATAATCTAGGAGCTATAGATTAACCCGTACTATAAGAGACTAACGACCTATAAGTCACTAGGCTATACGACATACCTACGAGGCAACGGCAGACCCCGTACGTGCTTCTATATCAGCAAGGACATACTAGAATCCGACTGGGAGGTAGTGTACTACGTAGACGAAGAAGGCGGGGGCGATATTACCTCCCTCTACGTAGGTAGCACCTAGATACATAACCTATATATACAACCGCTAGCCTCGAGGTCTAGCCGCGACCTAGGGGTCTATAGACACCTAGACAGTGCGCTTAAGAGACAAGGGTGCCACATCGTAGTAGGAGACTTCAATATACACTACCCTTCCTAGGAAAGCCTTATATAGCCGCACCCTATAGCCGACGAAGTACTCGACTTAATAGCGAGCAACGTAATTGCCCTCAATACCCCGAAGGACCTAGGCACCTAGAAGAGAGGGGGACTCTAAGGCACGATCGACCTCTCCTAGATCTTAGATAGCTACTACTACACGGTAACCTACTATAGGATCGAACATAAACTCGAGGCGTCGTTAGACTATATACTAGTCAGGACCTCTATTACGATATAGATACAACGTATACTAGCGAGAACCCCTAAGCTAAACTAGGGAAAGGCCTACTAGGCTAACATCTAGGCGTACCTCGATGACTCTAAGAGGCTAGTCTAGATCGCGTAGTAGTAATACAACAGTAAAGACGAGATAGACGAAGCAGTCTAGGGGTTAATAGACGAAATAAGAAAAGCGACCTCACTTCACGTTCCGCTTACCTAACTAACGATATAGTCTAAACTATACTAGACGCCGGAGTGCACTACGGTAGTAAGAGAAGTAAGGAGAGCCCGCCGGGTATAGACGAGCAGCTATAGCGAGGAGGCCTAGAACGTATATAGGGAGGTATACTAACAGAAGAAAGCTATAATACGGAGGGAGAAAGTAGTCGGCTAGAGGGCTATAGTAGAAGAAATCGCCGGCAAGCTAGAGAGGATATAGAAGCTAGCGAAATGGGCCCGACAGGACCCTATATAGGGCCCCTCCTTCTCTATCCTAGCGCTACAATCGCCTAGTAGCCCGGTTAGCGACCCCGAGGCCAAGGCGCGTCTACTAGCTAGCAAGTTCTTCCCACCCCTAGTCGAGGCTGATCTAAGCGATATAAACAGCTCTACTCCCCTAGCCCCTAGCATCGCGGTCTAATAGGAGGTGTCCGAGGGAGAAGTTACCGCTATACTAAGGAAGTTACCGGCGAAGAAAGCCCCGGGGCCGGATAGGATCCTAAACGAGCTACTAAAGAAGTGTAGAGATCAACTAGCCCTAGTAGTTATAGCGATCTTTAACGCCTGCCTACAGACCGGATACTACCCGATAGCTTTTAAACAATCGACGATAGTAGTCCTACGTAAGCCGTAGAAGGAAGACTATACGTAGGTAAAGTCGTACCGCCCAATTGCGCTCCTTAACACTCTTAGGAAGGCGCTTAAGAAGCTAGTTATAACGAGACTCTCCGAGGCGGTAGAGGAACACTCCCTACTCCCGGACACCTAGATAGGTACGCGCCTATAGCGATCGACGCTATCCGCGATAGAACTTATCACCTCTTAGGTAAAGGCTATCTAGTATAAGAATAGGGACAAGGTGGCTTCCTTACTTAGCCTAGACATATCGGGAGCCTTCGACTACGTGTTATACCCGCGGCTTCTCTACATCCTAAGGTCGAAAGGACTCCCTAAGTAGCTTGTCAACTTCGTACGGTCCTACCTCTAAAACCGTAGTACGTCGATCCTAGTCGGCTAGTATAGAAGCCTATTTTAAGTAGTCTATACTAGAATCCCGTAAGGCTTAACGCTAGTACCTATTCTGTTCCTCTTCTTTATAGCGACGCTACTCCCAGCCCTAGAATCCTAGAACACCGCTACGAGCGGCTTCGTAGACGACATAAACATCCTAGCGTAGTCTTCCTCGACTAAGGAGAACTATAGGCTACTAGAAGAGAAGCACAAGATCTACGAGGACTAGGCTAGGAGGCACGGGGCTCGGTTTGCCCTAGAAAAGTACAATCTGATACACTTTACGCGCCGGCCACGGTTCTATAATATGTAAGCTACTATCTAGATATAGGGGCACACGACTAACCCGGCAAATTAGCTTAGGATCCTCGGACTATAGGTGGACCCGGCGCTACGGTAGAGGAAGTACGTATAGGTAATATTACGGAAAGCTAAACAGAATATAGCATTATACTAGAGGCTCACTACGTCTATATAGGGGGCGGACTTCCGGTAGTTACGACTTCTATATACGGCTATTATACGGCCAGTCCTTACCTATAGTAGCCAAGTATAGTCCTTAGGCGAGAGGGCCTACCTATCGAAGGGACTCGTCGCGCCGCTAGCGAAGATCTAAACCCAATGCCTAAGGAAGGTTACCGGGGCATATAAGTCGATACTAACGAGGATGCTTAAGTACGAGACCGCTATACCGCCAATCGACCTATATATCTAGGGACTACGGACCTCCTACTTAGGCAAGTCGGCACAGTACCTAGTATAGAAGGTTATCGCTAGTATAGTCGTAAGGGCCCGCGAATCAGTACTAGCGTATAGGGGCATTCGACCCGGAAACGAGCCGAACTACCGGGTAAGGGACGAATAGCTAGTAATATAATAGGAAGGTAAGAAATCGTTTATAGAGCAACTATAGAAAGAGAGGTGGAACAACTAGGTTGTAGGGTATAGTGGACGCCCTTAGCTAGCGGGATAACCTAAGGAATAGTTAGCTATAAAATCCGCGGTTAAGCACCCCCCGAAGCTTATCTACTACCGCCTTACGAGGGTATAGAGTAGTATAGTAACCTAACTACGAAGCGAATACATCGGCCTCTAGGGGTACCTATTATAGAGGAAGGTTCTAGGATATACGAATACTAGCTGCCCCTACGGCTATCGCTCCTAGAACGTACGGTACGTACTCCTCGTCTATCCGAGGTAGTCGCTAGGAAGGGGGGAGTAGATAGTAAAGGCGAGGAACCGGACGATTAGGGCACTTCTTAACAACGCTAAGGACCTCCGGCGCATTACGAACTAGATACTAGAGAAGGGCTAGCTAGAATAGTACCGCCTAGTAGGAGTAGTATAGGAAGAGAGGACACGACGTAGCGCGACGAGACCGGCTAGGAGCGGGGGCTAACGGGGTAGTGACATAGACTACGTACGTTTAGAGGGAAAGCTAAACTAGACAAGGAGTAGTCGGGGGCGGGAAGGGTTTTCACCTATTCGGGTTTCCCTTTGTATATAACAATAGATATATACCTATATAGGCCGGATAGGGTCCTAGAACAGGGGAATGACAAATCTATCTATCTATCTATTTCTTAGGGCTTTTCCCTTACTCGGCGAGGACTATCTCTTTAAGATATTCTCGACTTCCTAATATCGAATAGGTATCGAATCTCGAAAATTCAGCTAAGAAAGACCTCCTAAAGATGCTCCGCCTTACTTACTATCCCTCTAACCTTATTACTAAACGTCGGATAGTAGTCTCGTAGTTACGCTCGAAACGACCCTAGAAGTTGTCTTTCTTAATTAATAGCCTTAGTAGATACTAGTCTATAAGATTATTGAACCTCTCCTAGAATTTAGTAGCGTTCCTACTATTAAAGAGGGGGTTTTCCGGACTCCCTAGAGTAGGGAAGCGAGGTCCTACATTTTCTATAGTAATAGTAAGACGGCTAAATAAGGCTGCTATCGCATCTGGACTATAGGGCATTTCTAACGTTATAGTGCCCTTATTTAAGTCATCCTCTTCTTAGTAATTTCGTCGTGCTCTTTCCTTACCCTTATTAGAGCTTAAAGCCTCCGGGTTATTATCTTCGTCGCTATCCGAGTCTTCTATTCCTTCTAGGATCGTAGCCTCCCTATAAGGCCTATATACCTTCGTTAGACTTTCTAGTAACTCTTAGCTAGCTCTAATACTAGTGAACGACTCGAACCTCGATAAAGATATAACTGAAACTTATGACCTTATTTATAACCGTAACCTTGCTCGTAACGTTATACTTACTTTGCTTAATAGATAGATAGATAGATTTGTCATTCCCCTATTCTAGGACCCTATCCGGCCTATATAGGTATATATCTATTATTATGTACAAAGGGAAACCCGAATAGGTGAAAACCCTTCCCGCCCCCGACTACTCCTTATCTAGATTAGCTTTCCCTCTAAACGTACGTAGTCTATATTACTACCCCGTTAGCCCCCGCTCCTAGCCGGTCTCGTCGCGCTACGTCGTGTCCTCTCTTCCTAGACTACTCCTACTAGGCGGTACTGTTCTAGCTAGCCCTTCTCTAGTATCTAGTTTATAATACGCCGTAGGTCCTTAGCGTTATTAAGAAGTGCCCTAATCGTCCGGTTCCTCGCCTTTACTATCTACTCCCCGCTTCCTAGCGACCACCTCGGATAGACGAGGAGTACGTACCGTACGTTCTAGGAGCGATAGCCGTAGGGGTAGCTAGTATTCGTATATCCTAGAACCTTCCTCTATAATAGGTACCCCTAGAGGCCGATATATTCGCTTCGTAGATACGTTACTATACTACTCTATACCCTCGTAAGGCGGTAGTAGATAAGCTTCGGGGGGTACTTGACCGTGGATTTCGTAGCTAACTATTCCTTAGGTTATCCCGCTAGCTAAGGGCGTCCACTATACTCTACAACCTAGTTGTTCTACCTCTCTTTCTATAGTTGCTCTATAAACGATTTTTTACCTTCCTATTATATTACTAGCTATTCGTCCCTTACCCGGTAGTTCGGCTCGTTTCTAGGTCGAATGTCCTTATACGCTAGTACTAATTCGCGGGCCCTTACGACTATACTAGCGATGACCTTCTATACTAGGTACTATGCCGACTTGCCTAAGTAGGAGGTCCGTAGTCCCTAGATATATAGGTCGATCGGCGGTATAGCGGTCTCGTACTTAAGTATCCTCGTTAGTATCGACTTATATACCCCGGTGACCTTCCTTAGGCATTAGTTTTAGATCTTCGCTAGCGGCGCGACGAGTCCCTTCGATAGGTAGGCCCTCTCGCCTAGGGACTATACTTAGCTACTATAGGTAAGGACTAGCCGTATAATAGCCGTATATAGAAGTCGTAACTACCGGAAGTCCGCCCCCTATATAGACGTAGTGAGCCTCTAGTATAATACTATATTCTATTTAGCTTTCCGTAATATTACCTATACGTACTTCCTCTACCGTAGCGCCGGGTCTACCTATAGTCCGAGGATCCTAAGCTGATTTGCCGGGTTAGTCGTATACCCCTATATCTAGATAGTAGCTTACATATTATAGAACCGTAGCCGGCGCGTAAAGTATATTAGATTGTACTTTTCTAGGGCAAACCGAGCCCCGTACCTCCTAGCCTAGTCCTCGTAGATCTTATGCTTCTCTTCTAGTAGCCTATAGTTCTCCTTAGTCGAGGAAGACTACGCTAGGATGTTTATGTCGTCTACGAAGCCGCTCGTAGCGGTGTTCTAGGATCCTAGGGCTAGGAGTAGCGTCGCTATAAAGAAGAGGAACAGAATAGGTACTAGCGTTAAGCGTTACGGGATTCTAGTATAGACTACTTAAAATAGGCTTCTATACTAGCCGACTAGGATCGACGTACTACGGTTTTAGAGGTAGGACCGTACGAAGTTAATAAGCTACTTAGGGAGTCCTTGTTCTAGGCCTCCTCGCTATAGCTACTCGTCTACACCCGGCGGGCTCTCCTTACTTCTCTTACTACCGTAGTATACTCTAGCGTCTAGTATAGTTTAGGCTATGTCGTTAGTTAGGTAAGCGGAACGTAAAGTAAGGTCGCTTTTCTTATTTCGTCTATTAACCCCTAGACTGCTTCGTCTATCTCGTCTTTACTATTGTATTGCTACTACGCGATCTAGACTAGCCTCTTAGAGTTATTAAGGTACGCCTAGATGTTGGCCTAGTAGGCCTTTCCCTAGTTTAGCTTAGGGGTTCTCGCTAGTATACGTTATATCTATGTCGTAATAGAGGTCCTAACTAGTATATAGTCTAACGACGCCTCGAGTTTATGTTCGATCCTTTAGTAGGTTACCGTATAGTAGTAGCTATCTAAGATCTAGGAGAGGTCGATCGTGCCTTAGAGTCCCCCTCTCTTCTAGGTGCCTAGGTCCTTCGGGGTATTAAGGGCAATTACGTTGCTCGCTATTAAGTCGAGTACTTCGTCGGCTATAGGGTACGGCTATATAAGGCTTTCCTAGGAAGGGTAGTGGATGTTAAAGTCTCCTACTACGATGTAGCACCCTTATCTCTTAAGCGTACTGTCTAGGTGTCTATAGACCCCTAGGTCGCGGCTAAACCTCGAGGCTAGCGGTTATATATATAGGTTGTATATCTAGGTACTACCTACGTAGAGGGAGGTAATATCGCCCCCGCCTTCTTCTTCTACGTAGTACACTACCTCCTAGTCGGATTCTAGTATGTCCTTACTAATATAGAAGTACGTACGGGGTCTACCGTCGCCTCGTAGGTATGTCGTATAGCCTATTAACTTATAGGTCGTTAGTCTCTTATAGTACGGGTTAATCTATAGCTCCTAGATTATAAGGACGTAGTAGACGCGCGGGTCCGCCTCGTATAGGAAATAGTTCTAGACTATATCCTTGCTATAGTTAACGTTATACTAGATATTACTAAGCGTGTCGAGGCTAGTTATCGGTATCGACAATCATTTCCTCTATATCGTCCTATGTTCTACTACCCTATACGTCCTAGTCTACGCCTATCGGCTATATACTAAAGGGGAGCCGGGCCTAGTTAGATTCCCTCGCCGTAGCTAGTAGAGCACGTGGCCTCCCGTACGCCCTAGGTTACGTATCCTTTATATCGTTCTCGGCCCTAGGGCGCTTATACCCGACCGCCGCTAGTTAGTTCCGGTATAGGCTAGCCTTACGGTTGTCGTAGAATCTTAGGGCGACGGTTCTGTTTGTGATTGCCTTGTTTTTCGCTAGTTTCCGCTATAGGCATTCCGTACTATATAATAGGTAGTGCCCGGGACAGTTCGCGTACCGTCTCGTAGTTAATATATAGTCCCTAGATATATAGTCTCCTATATAGTTCGAGTAGGCCTACTTGTTTATGCACGTATAGGTTTGGTGTCTATACTGTTAGTATTTTAAGCATTAGAGGACACGAAAGGATAAGGAGTACTTTTCTACTATCTTAAGGCTATATTGCTAGACTAGGCCTTATTCTATCGCTAGATCCGCCGCTTTTGCGTCTTATAGCTATACTATTAGCGCCGAGGCCTTCTTACCTTCTAGCCATTTCCTATAGAGCTAAGTCGCCTTCTAGATTAGAGAGTTAAGAGTGACCGGGTTGTCCTCTTAGAGAGCGCGTAGGTAACCCTAGTTAGTTAGGTCAAACTCCTTAGGCATATCGTAGACTAGGATCGTAAATTGTTTCGTTAAGACCTTCGCTAATACCGTAACCTTAGATGCCTACTATAGCTATGCCTCTAGGTGCCTCCTAGTAGTAGTAGAGCTAGTATAGATCTATAGAGTACCGTTAGACTGTTAGTTCACTACGACTACCCCTAGTTAGTTAATTCGTTAGGCGAGCTCCTTATTCGATAGCTTCGTAACTTTGGCCTAGTCTTCCTTTACTACAATACGGATCGTAACTATATCGTACATTAGGCGGGGGCCTAGTATTGATACCGCGACCGATTCCTAGCTATAGGGGTGTTAATTCCAGGTGGCCTTACTAATCGCCTAGGACGTCGTCCTTATTTCTTATTGCCCTCGGTAATACGACAGTATAAGCGCCGTACGTAGCTAAGTGATCATTACCTTTAGAGACCGTTAAGGGAGCTAATCGTTAGTTTCTATACTTTTTACGTCCTCTATAAGTTGCTACTAGTTGTCTTAGGGGGGCTTCGCCTATAGGGCCGTAGGCGCCGTTAGTACCGTAGCCTAGGCTACTATTGCCTAGGAGTTGCCTAATATAGCTAGGCACCTCCGCGGCGTTTAGAGCTAAAGAAACAGGGTGAAGAGAGCTTCAAGATATCTAGATTAAATAAGGTAGAACTCCCTTAGTCCTAGGGGTAGTGGCCTACTTTATATATCGTTAGAATAGCCTTAATAAGAGCTTTCGAATGTGTCGTGTTTTGGCGCGAAAGGATCAACTAAGCTTTCGAGTAGGTATATATACTACTACTTTGCTTAATACTAAGAACCTTGACCTTAGGTGCCTTAACACCTTAAGATCTCGACTTCGAGTCGACCTTGACCTTGATTTTGCTAAAATGTACTAATAGTACTACCGGGTATATACTTAAAACCCCCCCTTATTAACTACTAAAATATAGACGACTAACTACCCTAGTAAGTAAGGGCGCGCCTAGTGACCTTAGGATAGCTTACGCGTAGGTGTATATATTTACTAGTCCGCGGGCCGTGAATTATATACTAAGATCCTAAAAGATAATAAATATGAAATTTTTAGATTCCTATATTTTACCTTATAGAGAGATTCTTTATAAAACCTATCTTCCTACTAAGGTCGCCTCCTAACTATTTATATCTCAGCAGTACCCCTATGTACCCCTACTACGTAATTAACCGTTAAAGGTTAACGAAATTTGACGCGCAAATTTTAGGGTCTAAAGGGGGCCCTTAGCTTGTTAATAATAGGCCAAAGGGTACTATAATAGCTTAATGAAATATCTATCTATATATGTCTTCACCCGACCCTATTATAGTACTCTCGCCCGTAACAATAACTATAATATTTAAAATTAAATAGCGGTAAGGGTAAGAACCTCTCTAGGAATTAACCTATTTAATCTAAGAGAGCGTTATCCTTCTACTACTATTCTATCTAGTATTATCTACTTCTTAGGCTTTAGTAGATTAAATAGTAGAGAACCCTATTTAATATACTCGTTTATATTATAGGGCTACGGCGTATATAATAAATATTAGTATTACGGAATAGAGTTACGTAACTTCTTAGCGCTCGCGAATAGTTATCTTCGCTTTACGCTCCTCTTAGATCTTAGCTTTAATATAGATAGTTCTTAATATTAGGTTTTATACCTACGCTTACTATATCTCTATATCAGTTTAGAAAGTAAGAAGCTAGCGATATAATTAGTAAGAAACGTATTAATAATAAGATAGATAGGGATTAAGGTAAATAAAGAGCTTAGAATACCGGTATAGGGCTTCTCAGGACTCTATAGTAAATAATACCTCCTATTAATAGTATAGTAGAAATAAGATACCTTAATAAGGTCAAGAATACGTTAATAACCGGTAAGCTAATCGATAAGATCTCTAGGCTTAGCAATACCATAGCGTAATATATAGACCTTAATATGAAGTTGATACTAAGAGCGTCTAACGACTACGACATACTGTTGCCGTGTCATATAGAAGCTACAATGCAGGAAGTCTAGCCACGATCCGCGCTATGGACAGACACTACGATTCGAGCTGCCACGCGAAGACTTCCTGGATCGAGTTTGCTATGAGTGGTCAGTTGTATACAAACAAGTCTTCGGTTGCTCTGCAGGAGCCATAGGCTAACGCCGAGCACAAGATGTTTTCGCAGCCATTGTTGGTGTACCACACATCCTATGCAGATTCGCAATTGAACATTCACACAGCTCGCTCTTGTGCTGTGCAATAAAAATACTGTGGTGACGGCCTTCATGTTCTCCGCAACTACCATCCCCGTGTAGATCCGTAGCTCTCAGATCGCCAGGGCTGGACCCATGTCTAGCAAGGTTCATGCACAGCCACAATGCATGCTCGGAAAACTTATGACGTGCCATTGAGCAGAAGCTTGGAAAGAACTTCTTCCGTAGGGAGAAAACATCAAGCATATATTGAACGTGCCCACCCACCCTCAGCTGCATCCCTCAAACCTCGACCTTCTCCCTCCAAGCCACATTGCAGAAGAGAAACCGTGAGACCCCCCGGCAGGCGAGAACTGACATCGTTGTGCCAGTGCACACCGACCCACAAACATTCTGACATCGCAGCAGCAAAACGACATCTGATACAAGCACATAATGGCATCTCCACAGTCTGCCGGCCCTTCGCCAGCTTCCACTCTCCCAACGCGATCAGCGACCAACTCTACCGACGATGCGGTCCCCGATGAAGACTCCTCTGAAGTCTCTAAGCTCTTCCATGAGCGGCTGTCCGGCTGGAAGCATGCCGTTGCCTACCTCGAAGACTACGTCGAAGCGACACAGAAGATGTACCAGTCCAGCTCAAAAGACTACGAGAAGGTGCTGAAGACCGTGAGCAATCCGCTCAAGGAGGGACACCACTTTGACCAAAACCTCGGCGGCATTGCAGGTCTCTTCGACAACATGCGTTCCAACACGCAAGGGCTGCACAACAGCAATGCTGAGACGGCCAAGGCTCTCAAGGGCTCTGTTCTACCCATCTTCGAACGACTGCACACCGAAATCAAAAACAAGACCAAGGAGCTCACGAAAGGCGCGGGTAAGGGTGCGAAGGCAGTCGACAAGTCACGTAATACGTCTCAGAAGCATATCGAGCTGCTCGGACAACATACCGCCGCCTTCGACGCTCATGGTGGGCATGTCAAGGCTGATAACGACCCATACATCCTCCAACGTCAGGTCTACCACCGACTCAACAAGCAGGTGCAGGACGAGAACAACAACCGTGACGACATGATTGCTGTGCAGAATTCCTTCTCGCAGTTTGAAGCACACATCATCCAGACGATTCAGAACGGTGTCTCACAGTTCAATCAAGTTGCAGCTCACCAGGCCGAGCAAACACGTACCATGTACGGCGACATGGTCGGAAATGTAAGTTCGCCTAAATCTTGTGTTCTACAACCAAGCTAATATGTAGAAGGCCCAGCGTATTCCACCAGACTTCGAGTGGAATGGTTTTGTGCAGAGGAACGCCAGTGTACTTATCGACCCTAGCGGTTCGAAGCGTACCGTCGAAAACATTGGCTTTGCAAACCAGGATCACAGCGCAACCAAACCTCTTATCGCAGGATCCTTGCAGCGAAAGAGCGGCCTCCTGAAGAAGTACGATACTGGTTTCTACGTTGTGACACCATCCAAATACCTGCACGAGTTCAAGACGGACGATGATTTTGCCAAGGATCCAACTCCAGAAAACAGTCTGTATTTGCCAGACTGTCTCATTGGTGCCGTTGACGGCGTCAAGTTCAACGTGCGCGGCAAAGACGCAAGCGGCTCAAGCATAGCCAACAAGATGGCAAGATCGCACGAGTTCGCCTTCCAGGCTCACACCGCTTCGGATGCTCAGCAGTGGCACAAGGTCATCTCCAGTGTCGCCGGCCAGACCACGAACGAGTTGCCAGAGACCAGTGCCCCAAGCTCGCCAGCCGTCGCGAACAGCTCATCTGTTGGCACGGACGAACTTGCCAGCCCAACCACCCAAACGACTGGCACGACCGGCACAGCCGCTGCTCCCGTCGCTGCGGAAGCCCAACAGACCACTGCTGGACCGGGCCACGGCATTGCTACCCAGGACAAGGTCTAATGCTGGGATACTTGGTTTGCATGGAAACTTATGATATGGATGATAGCACACTATGGTTACGTCACAGCCTCACAGAACAATACTCCAAACTACATAATACCTAATCAATATGAGCACTGTTTGCATTCTTGCTTCTAACAGCTTTCACCATGTGTTCACATGACCATTCGACAGTATCGTGGATTCGCGCTGCCTCACGATGTGATAGCACCCGCGGAGAGCTTCATGCCTTTGGCAGGCTGCTGTAGTACATGTAGCTGCAACTTCGTCCTTGCGGATGGCACAATCCGGCTGCGCTTGGCGGACGACCCAGCGGCTTCCTCGTACACACGGCACGAGTTGCCGTACACACATGTCCAGCTCCGAACTTTCTCTTCAATGGCCACTTAAATTGGTGTTATTATCTTCAATAGCCACCTTGTCTTTAGTAGCTACTTCCTTAGTAGCTACCTATTATTAATAGTACCTTACCGCTTTATTCTATCGTATTATTACCTTACTATTACCGTCGCCGCCGTATCGTATTTTCAGATATATTTACTAAGCTCCTAAGCTTGACTTTACGCCCTCTATACCTAACTTTACTATTAATATCGCTTCTATTATAATACCTATAATACGCGTAGTCACGATATAAGAGATAGACGGAATAGTTAATATTAATAGCCTTATCTCGCTAGAGAAGTAGATTAGTATTACGGCTAACGTACTTTACTACCGAGCGGACTACACTACCGAGCGGGCCACTTTTACTAAGAACTATACTACTTCTACTTTAATTACGACGGTATCTTAACACGACGACATCCTCTAGAAGCGTTACTAGGAGGACAATTCCTCTTTAGATTCTTCGCTATCTAGCGAGTCTACTTAATAGGTACGTACGTTATGCCCCGACTCGCTATATCGCTTATAGCGTCGTAGCCTTAGTACTAGCCGAACACTATCTAGCGACTCTCTACTTACTTCCTACCTCCTAGTATCCTCTAGAGGTATTAATTACGACGCCTTATCGAAGGTTAGAGACCCTCTAGACTGAATGTACTTACGCTTTCGTGCTTTCCGCTATATAAGGGCCTCGTTAGACTTACGTAGCTTACTAATCTCGCTTCGTATAAGAGCTATCTAATACGCTATCTCTATACTACCTCTCTATTGCCTTATTAAACGATCTTCCTCTTTCTACTACGCCTTTCTAAACCCGTAACGACGCTCTAAGATATAATACTACCTATTATAAACCCTGTCTCGTCGAAGTTATAGGTGTCCTAGTTAAGGATACTATACTTCTCCTTCATATTACGTATAAGTAAGAACTACTTCTCGATAACGTCTAGATCTTCTATTAGGGCTCGCTAACGATCGTATCTACGTGTTATACGAAACTTTAGCTTACGATACCGCCTAATAAACCTATCTATCTAATTGAGACTAGCGGGCTTAAGACCCTTCTCTTATAGTAATAAAACGGCTATAACTCGTATACTAGCCTTTAATAGCGGGAAACCTCTAAGACCTAGCTCGAGTATATACTCAAGTATTACCCTCTCTTCTAGCTCTATAAGCTTCTTTAAATTAGGCTCGTAGTCACCCCGAGGAGGTCGTCTATTCAATCGATACCCTAGTATAGTTCGAGACGCGTCGTATACCTTTATAGTAAGTCGATTCGTAATTATTGCGTCGAGTTTCGTAGCCTAGACAGCTAAGGTCAGTTTGGCCTCGTTTCAAGACAATATACGCTATAATAGTGGTTATATAGCTATATCTATAGAAGTGGTATAGTCCTTAGCAAAAGTAGCCCGCTCGGTAGTATAGCCCGCTCGGTAGTATAGCCCGCTCGGTAGTATAGCCCGCTCGGTAGTAAAGCACGTTATAGATAGTATACCTATACTATAGTAGGGCTCTATACTCTCGTCGATACGCGAGTTTAAGCTAGTAGTAAAGGCTCTAGGTATATCTAAAGGCTAGCTCCTTAATCTAGAGACAGAGAGATTTATTATTCCCCTATTCTAGGACCTTATTCGGCCTTTATAGCTATATATCTATTGTTATATATAAATAGAAACCCGAATAGGTAGAAATACTTCCCGCCCCCGACTTCTCCTTATCTAGATTAGCTTTCCCTCTAAACGTACGTAGTCTATATTACTACCCCGTTAGCCCCCGCTCCTAGCCGGTCTCGTCGCGCTACGCCGTATCCTCTCTTCCTACACTACTCCTACTAGGCGGTACTATTCTAGCCAGCCCTTCTCTAGTATCTAGTTCGTAATACGCCGTAGGTTCTTAACGTTATTAAGAAGTGCCCTAATTATCCGGTTCCTCGCCTTTACTATCTACTCCCCCCTTCCTAGCGACTACCTCGGATAGACGGGGAGTACGTACCGTATATTCTAGGAGTAATAGCCGTAGGGATAGCTAGTATTCGTATATTCTAGAACCTTCCTCTATAATAGGTACCCCTAGAGGCCGATATGTTCGCTTCGTAGTTAGGTTACTATACTACTCTATACCCTCGTAAGGCGGTAGTAGATAAGCTTCGGGGGGTACTTGACCGCGGATTTCGTAGCTAACTATTCCTTAGGTTGTCCCGCTAGCTAAGGGCGTCTACTATACCCTATAACCTAGTTGTTCTACCTCTCTTTCTATAGTTACTCTATAAACAATTTCTTACCTTCCTATTATATTACTAGCTATTCGTCCCTTACCCGGTAGTTCGGCTCGTTTCCGGGTCGAATGCCCTTATACGCTAGTACTAATTCGCGGGCCCTTACGACTATACTAGCGATAACCTTCTATACTAGGTACTATACCGACTTGCCTAAGTAGGAGGTCCGTAGTCCCTAGATATATAGGTCGCTCGGCGGTATAGCGGTCTCGTACTTAAGTATCCTCGTTAGTATCGACTTATATACCCCGGTAACCTTCCTTAGGCATTAGTTCTAGATCTTCGCTAACGGCGTAACGAGTCCCTTTAATAGGTAGGCCCTCTCGCCTAAGGACTACACTTAGCTACTATAGGTAAGGACTAGCCGTATAATAGCCGTATATAGAAGTCGTAACTACCGAAAGTCCGCCCCCTATATAGACGTAGTAAGCCTCTAGTATAATACTATATTCTTTTTAGCTTTCCCTAATATTGCCTATACGTACTTCCTCTACTATAGCGCCGGTAAGGAAGGATTCGTATTTAGTAAGCTAGCTACGAGATAAGGTAATAAGTCTTAACCGCGCTTTCCTACTTATCTAGTACTACCGTATAGCCTCGTTTCGAGAGGTTAGCCCGGAGCAAAAGCTTCCCTCTACGCCCTCCCTCCCTATTTACTCCTTAAGCTAATATCCACCTCTATAGGCCTAAGCCCTTTAGTGCTCTCTATTAACCGATATACGTATCCGTCCTCTCGGGCTATATAGATAGTATTAGCCGTCGCTACTAGTATATACTACGCCCTAGGTTTTGACGCCCTTCGCGTTACCGTAGCCTATCTCTAGAAAGCGGCCGTCTATACCTCGTAGGTTTACTCGGGGCATATACTACGCCGGGTAGCGTACTCCTTACGTTTCTACCTACTAACTAATATAAAGTTCCTTATTACCCTACCCTCGATCCTCCCCGATTATAGAACTAATCCACTTATATTATACGTCTTTTCCCCGTCCTAATAGCCGTCCTTTCCTTACTTAGGCTATCGTCTTTTCCTCGTCGTAAGCTACTATATTAGACTAGGTACGTTATATAGCGGGATAGGTAGTGCCTTAGGCAAAACCCTCGTTCCTATACTAGGTATTTAATAGGCCCTTATAGGCTTCGTCGCGTATCTACCTACCTACCGTATTACCCGCTAGTAAACACTAGATTGTTTTGTAGTCCGCTCGACGCCGTCGTATAGTCCGCTTAGTTGTTGTTCTATAGTCCGCTCGTCTAATGTTCGTCGCTTAGCCCGCTCGGTTTACGGTCTCCGGAGGTAAAAATTCTATACTTATACTAGAGGTGTCCTATCGAGCGTATAGGGCACGGTTCCGCGCCCTTCTTATACGTAGAAAGAAGAGGGACTCGCTCCCGATACGAGTATACGCTCGTCGGATAGTTTTTATACCCGTTTTACTAGTAGTCCTCTATTCGCCGCGGCTTCGCCTACGTTACGCGCCCGTCGCGCCTACGACGCTCTAGCGTAAGAATACTTAGCTCTCTCGTAGCTAGACGAGAGGTTCGTAGCCGACACTACGTATAGGTAATTCTCGGTGTCGACCTACTATCTATATAATAAGACATCGATAATAGTATAATCTCTAAACTATATCGGTAGAACCTAGTAAACGAAATATAGACTAAAGCCCTTTACTAGCAAATTAGTAGGATTTATAGCCGGAGGGGCGGAGCTAAATGTCCGCTCTAGAGGTAGATAAAGAGGTAGATTACTAGGAAGTCTCGTAGTATCACGGTGTAGCCCTACGGCCTACGGCCTACGGGTTATATAACTTCGTAAATTTAACGTAACGCCTCGGCTCGGTAAACGTCGCGCTTATCTTCGATACGCGCCTTAGCTAGAACTTCTCTTCTCCGTAGAACTTATTCGATTACTTGGCTACGACACCCTTTCACCTACCGAGAGTAGCCTAGACCCGTAACATTAAGTTCTACTACTCTAAATCCCTCTATAGTAAGTACGCGTATTATCGGCGATATTACCGACCGGTTTACGACACTTTAGTAGGAGTTAGCGAACAAGACCCCGAGTTTAAGGCGGATTATAGTAGTATAATCGGGTGTCCTATATACGTAGGAAGTGTATAGAAGAGGAGGATACGACATAGTTAGTTATAGACACTTTCGTAGGAGTTCGTCGAGACACGTAGGATCAATATTAATATCCGCCGAACCGTCGAGGATTCGAGATAGCCGCGACTATAGCTACTAACAATCACGAACCGCAACCGTAGTAGACCTAATAGAATAACAGAAGTTAGACTATAGTCGATAGCTAAGATCAGACCTACTAGATACGATAAGCGACGGCGGGTTAATAGTAGAAGACGGAAGTCACGTACACGACTCTTAAGACTAAGTACGACCGGCGTAAGCGTATTTACTAATAAGATAGAGGATAGGGTACATCGTCGAGAGTAGATAGGTAGGGAGGCTAGTACGCGCCGCTCGACCTGTTATATACTATACCCCTAGATCCTATAGAAGATAGTAAAGGCGCTTAGTTCCGATACGATCTATAAGCATTTAAGCTATATACCTACGAAGAGTTGGCGGCGTCAGTCAAAAAGAGACCTAAGGCTTAGCTTAATGTCCTCGACTTTAGGATATAGATATATACTTATAGTAAGGCCTTACTTAAGAACTCTCGCGACCGAGTTGTTAACCTAACGGGTAAGAAAGTCAACCTCGAGGTAGCCCTTTAGTAAGAAAAGGAGGACTCGGAAGAAGCGGCGGGCATTATTAAAGGTCTGACCGTTTAGAACGAGGAAAAGGATAGGCGAATTTAAGAACTAGAAGCTAAGGTATAGACTAAGGACGGCGATACGGAAGATGCTATAGCAGAAATCGAGAGCCTATAAGAGGATAACAACACTTAGCGTAGGTTAGTCGAGAGTCTGAAGTAGCGTATTAAGGAGCTCGAAGCACTTTAGAAGTAATAGTAATAGCCGGAGAGACTAACGATACTAGCTCGCTAGCCCTCTAAGCTACGCGCCCTCCTAGATTCACGAAAGAAGGACGTAGGAAACACTCTAGGTGTTCGCGTCAATACGTATATAGAGAAAGTCCTACTACGAGGGCTCGGAACTACGCTACTATAACGTACGGCTAGCGCGCTAGGCGGGCGTAGGTAAGAAGTCGAATTTATAGGTATTAATGACTTCGAGACCGCTTACGACGATAGCATCCGTAATATACGTATATCGACTCTACACTAGTTTATATTAGGGGGTCTCGGTAGGTTCGGCGACGCTAGTAATACGCCTAATCTATACGCGCGTCCTTTCACCCCTACCCTAACTCTAGGTACGTAGTCTATAAAGTCTATTAACATATCTTAGAAGAACCCTATTAAGGTCCCACCTATCTTCTACGCCGACCTAAAGGAAGACAAGGTCAGCTATATTAAGTAGCGTAAGAAGGTTAGCGAGTACCTACTTATAGAACCTAATCGATCGGATACCGAATTATATATTATGTTCTACGGCCTAGTAGGCACGAACGCTCTCGGCCGTATTCGACCTTATAAGCCTACTATTAAGCATTAGAATAAGGCTCTCGAGATCCTCGACTTATCGTATAGCGACCACTTCGAGAAGCGTCGTTACCGTAAGGCCTTTTACGAACTCGAATAGAAGTAGGGTAAGAAGTTTAACCTCTTCTATACGAAGTTTTCCGAGTATACGTACTACCTTAGGAAGTATACTACTAAGGACGGGCGCGAAGAACTAATAGAGAACCTTAAGGAGAAGATTCTTCTACGTCTACGCGCGAAGATCGCGGGTATACGGTTTAGGAGCCTAACCGAGATAGAAGATGCTCTCCGTAATATCGAGATCGACCTCGACGATATACCGCGCTAGTAGTAGCAACTACCCGGTAAGAAGCTAAGTAGAGGAGGCCAGACCGGTAGCTAAGGTAACGCGCGACTAGGTTCCTCCGGTAGTACTAGAGGCGGCGGCGGCGGCGGTCGAGGACCTATAGGTAAGCCGCGTAGCGAGCGTATAGACGAGAAGGTGTACTAATAGTACGACATAGTAGCCGCTAAGCGTGCTAGCTTGATATATCGCAAGCTTACGAAGGATAAAGCGGCGTACTAGAAGGACAAGACGTTCTACTACGTATATAAGAGCCCGGACTATAACTAGTAGTACCGATCTTACGAATAGTTCTAGTTCCGTAAGGGTAATACTAGAGGTAACGTAGCTACTACGGTCGACTAGAACCTTATCGACTTCGAACCCTAATAATAGGGAAACGGGGTAACTCTAGACTAAGGCGTATAGTTCAGAGTGTAGCTGTTGTTACTATAGCTAACATTACGCCTAGTAAAGATCCTCCTAAGAACATCTACGAGCACCTTACGTTAGAAGAACCGAGTATATATCCGTTAGGCAAAGGCCCGCTAAGGATGTTAGAACCTACGCCGATGCCCTAGTAACGAAACAAAAAGGTCAACCTACTATAGCGGTAGACTTCGGAGGTAGATATACCTAAGGTTATAGATATCGAGACTATAAAGGTCGGAGTAATTAAAGTCGATATCCCGCTACGTAGTGATCGTCTTATTATATACGGTACCGTTAAAGGCAAGCCTACTAGTTGCCTAGTAGATTTAGGCGTATAGTCGATCTTTTATAGCACGAAGTTTATAAAGGATTGTGATCGGACAAAGCTGCCTACTCTATTTAGAATCGGTATAGTAGACCCGTCTAAGAAGAACGAAGCTATAGAGTACGTAAAAGCGACTCTAGACCTAAACGGTCACGTCGAAGAATTGAACTACTTTGTTACCGGCATTAAGTATAACTTTATTCTTAGTATGCCGTAGGTATAGAAACACCTACTAGACTTCGGGAACTAGACGAATACCGTTACGTTTACGTCTTACTACGGAGACTATTACGAAAGAATACTAACGACGGTGCGCTATTAACTAGAAAAATAAGCATAAGCTCGGTAGTAATAGCGTGCCGATCGGACAGACGTAGCGGCAATTATAGGCATTGACATCTCGTCTATAAGTACTACGGAGGCCGTAGAATGTCTAGAAGATTAGCTTAAAGAGGGCTAACAATTATAAGAAGGCTACCTGATTTAGGAGTAGAATAACGACGCGCTACCTATAACTAAGGAGGAGGCTATAGAAGAAGTTAGTATATAGCTCAGCGCTATAGTAGCGTCCGACTTCTAACAATATATAAAAGGTAAAGACGAAGTAGACCTAGATATATCGCTTCCGCGTAAATTCAAGTCGCGACGTAAGGCCTTCGTTCTACGTATAGGAGACGATACCTTACCTCCTTACCGTAAGGGAGACGACCTCGCTATCGACTTGAACCTAGGTGCTAAGCTGCCTTTCGCTCGACTATATCTAATGAGCCTATAGGAGCTCGAAGTCGTAAAGAAGCATATCGACGACTTAAAGACGAAAGGTAAAATTAGAGAAAGCACCTTACGTATCACATCGCTAGTCATTATTATTAGAAAGCTAGGTAGTAGACTACGCGTCTACGTAGACTATAGAGCAGTCAACGCTATTACGATTAAGAACCGATACTCTATCCCGTAGGTTCGAGAGACACTATAGTAAATAAGCGGGTACTAATACTTTACCGTGCTCGATGTCGTTACTGCCTTTAATAAACTGCGTATCCGAGCAGGCGACGAATAGAAGACTACATTCACCTTACGGTATAGGACCTTTAAGTACCTAGTAGTGCCCTTCGGATTGTATAACGCTCCTAGCGTCTTCTAGGCCTATATTAATAAAGCCCTAAGGCCTTACCTTAACGACTTCGTCACCGTATACCTTAATAATGCGATCGTCTTTAGTAGCATAAGAGAGGAGTATATAGAATATATACTTAAGGTACTAGACTGCTTTATCGATACCAAACTACTATTAGACATCGCGAAGAGCAAGTTTTTCTAGAAGGAAGTTAAGTACCTTAGTCTAATCATTACTACCGAAGGTATTAAGATAGACCTAAAGAAGATCAAGACGATCCTCGAGTAGGAGACACCTAGAAGCGTAAAGGACGTCCTTTCCTTCCTCGGCCTCGCGAACTTCTATCGAAGGTTCGTAGAAGGCTTCTCGAACATCGTACTACCTATAACTGCTCTTACGAAGGGGGTCGGTAGTAAGGACAAGTCAAAGCGACCTACGAAATATACTTGGAACTAGACACTAGAGTGCTAGTAAGCTTTTAATAGGCTTAAGGCGGAGTTTACGAAGCAACTAGTACTATAGCACTTTGACCTAAGCAAGCCTTACGTTGTCGAATACGACGCCTCTAATAGATATACCGGTAGCGTTCTTTTATAGATCGGAGAAGACGGATAGCTTCACCTAGTTATATACTATTCGTAGAAGATAGATCTAGCCGAGTGTAACTATAAGATCTACGACAAGGAGCTTATAGCTATCGTTCGAGCTTTTAAGGAATAGCGGCTAGAGCTAATAGGTAGTAAGACTAGGGTATTGTCTAATTACCGCGGTCTATAATACTTTATAACCACTAAGTAGCTAAATCGCCGATAAGTACGATAGAGTGAATTCTTGTCTAGGTTCGATTTCTAGATCGAATACCGACTAGGCAAGCTAGGCGGTAAGCCTAATGCCCTAATACGCCGTACTTAGGACATAGACGTAATAGACGATATTAAGAATAGACAACAAACGGTCTTAAAGGAACGTAACCTCGCCCCTAAAGTATAGGAGTCTCTTAGAGTATTAGTAATAATAACGCACACGAACGCTCGCGACTAATATTAGCTCGCGCTTGCCGTACTTAACGCGAACGAGGCGTCTATTAAGGAAGAGATCTAGAACGCCTACGATTAGGACGAGCTCGTAGTAGTAATCAAGAAAGGCCTATAAGCTAGCGACAGTCGGCTACCGTAGAAATTGAACACGTATATTAATCTTAGCGAGTACGAACTAGAGCACGACCTGATTTATATTCAAGGCCGCCTCTACGTACCTAATAGTAGTAATATCCGCGAAGAACTTATAGCCGCTTATTATAATGCCCCTATAGCCGGCTACCTAGGGCGCGAGAAGATATATAAGCTAATGACTCGTACGTACTATTAGCCTAGTATATAAGCTGACATCGTACGATATATAAAGAACCGTTATATATATACTAGAACTAAGGCTTTCTATAATACGTACTAGGGCAACCTTAAGCAAATCCTAATACCTAACGGTATATTCGAGGAAGTGGCCCTAGACTATGTTATAGCACTTCTAGACAGCTATAGCCCGGAGGGCGTCAAGTATAACAACATCCTTACCTTAACATATCGTCTTATAAAGCGCAAGTACCTTATACTAGTCGTCGATATAGAGCCCGAGATAGCTATAGATATGATCATCCGCTACGTTATTAAGGATTAAGGCCTGTTCCGCTCTATCTACTTAGACCGCGGCTCGTAGTAGGTAAGTCGCTTCTAGAAGACGCTTTACGAACGCCTAGGCATTAAGTATAAGATGTCGACGGCATAGTACCCTTAGACTAATAGTTAGTCCGAACGTACGAACTAAGTTATAGAGTAGTACCTACGTATATATATCAATTACGCCTAAGACAACTAGTACGACTAGCTACTAATAGCGGAGTTTGCTTTGAATAACATAAAAAGTACTGCCGGCGTGTTACCGTTCTTCGTAACCTTAGGAAGAAACCTAAGAATAGAAGTTCTTAGTAGACCTACCCGTACGGACGTACTTCTAGCTACGTAGAAAATTAGCTAATAAGATGTAGACGCTTTCGTAACTTATATAAGCCGTGTATATACACATTGTATCAACTAGCTTAAGTATATATAAGCACAGCTTGAAGCCGACTATTAGAAATATAGCCGGAGACCTACGCGGTCTTATAAGGTAGGAGATAAGGTTTGGCTCAATTTACGCAATATTCGTACTAAACGACTAGTAAAGAAGCTTGATCATAAGAACGTAGGCCCCTTCACGATCATAAAGAAAGTAGCGACCGATGTCTATAAACTCGACCTGCCTACGAGCATAAGAATATACTACGTGTTCTATACCGACCTACTATAACTATCCGCTAAAGACCCGTTCCCTTTATAGACGTACGAACCTACGCTCACCGAAGTCGATAGCGAAGTTAAAGAATAGCACGATACCGTAGTAGTAGTAGACAGTCGCTAGACTAGAAAAGTAAAGAAGAGTATTAGCTATACTATTAAATAGGTAGATAGGTCATATACTAAAGAACCTTATATTAACTTAAAAGGCACTATAGACGAACTTATAGCAGACTACTATCACAAGAACCCTCGCGCTCTAGGACCTCTACGCGGATAACAAGTACTAGAGCCTAATATAACCGAGCTAATAGACTCGGCGGACAGTACTAGCGATACTAATAACGACGCGACCGTTACCGCCGACGCTAAGTACTAGTCACGATATAACCTAAGGCGTGCTAAGGTATAATAAACAGTCACTTCGTTTCTACGATCTACGCCTAGGACTCGCTACCGCTAGTAACGTCGCTTTGCTCGTAGCTTAGGCTCGTCTATAGTCGTATCTTTATATATACCGGAGTTTTAGATTATAGAGTTAGATAGATATACCCTATAGAGCGTTGCTTATTTTGAATTAATAGATACCGCCTCGTAGGCGCTTAAGGCGATTTGAGAAGGGGAGTAGTGTTACGGTATAGCCCTACGGCCTACGGCCTACGGGTTACGTAACTTCGTAAATATAACGTAACGCCTCGGCTCGGCGAACGTCGCGCTTATCTTCGATACGCGCCTTAGCTAGAACTTCTCTTCTCCGTAGAACTTATTCGATTACTTAGCTACGACACCCTTTTACCTACCGAGAGTAGCCTAGACCCGTAATACGTAGCGCGTATAGGAGATATACGCGTACCGGCCTAGGGCCTAGTACTTCTATATTATATCTACGGGGCGCGAGGATAACGATAATAACGATAATAGCCTTAAACTAAGCGGGATAGTAGCTAATGACCTAGATCAGTTCTTAAATAAGTAATTTAACTATAATCCTGAAGAGAAGCTCCCGCCTATATACTACAACATTATAGATACTTTCTTAGTAAAGGACTATAGGGACTCCTACCTTACCGACTAGGTATTGACTACGAGATTTATATTAAACCCGGTAGACCTTAAGAACCGCTATATTAAAAGCTATACGGACTAGCCGAGAAGGAGAATAAAGCCGTTAAGAAATAGTTACTCGAATAGACTTTAGAAGGTAAGGTACGTAAGGCCGGTTAGAAAACAAGCTAGTTACCGGTACCGGTATTAGTAGTAAGAAAGCCTAGAGGAGGGCTACGAGTATATATTAACTACCGTAGGCTAAACGCTATTACTATTAAGAATCGCTATCCTATTCTATTGATATAGGAAACGCTTAACCGTATATATAGAAAGAAGTACTTTACGAAACTAGATATTATAGTAGCCTTTAATAAGTTACGTATCACGGAAGGGTACGAGTAGCTAATAGCTTTCGTAATACGCTACGGTATATACAAATGCCTCGTATTACTATTCGGCCTCTATAACGGACCCGTAACCTTTTAGTTATATATTAATAAGGTTCTATAGGAACATCTAGATAACTTTGTATTAGTATATCTAGATAACGTCCTTATCTTTAGCGATACTCTAGAGGAATACGTCGAATACGTACGAAAGGTATTACTTAAGCTACGAGATACCGGGCTTACTATTAATATCAATAAGTCCGAGTTCTACTAGGAACGTATAAAATATCTAGGCCTTATTATTATACCCTAGGGCATCGAGATAGACCCGGAGAAATTAGAATGTATATAGACCTAGGAAGCACTAACTAATCTTAAGGATGTCTAAGTCTTCCTAGGATCCGTAAACTTCTACCGTAGGTTTATCGAGGCCTTCTCTTATATTATAACCCTATTAACTAACCTAACGAAGTTAGATAGGCCTAGCAATTATAAGAACCGTAGAATCAACTAGACTAATAATTACTAGAGGGCATTTGAGGCGTTAAAAGTAGCGTTTAGTAAGGCGGGTATACTAGTATAATATATACCGGGTAGGTAGACCGTCGTCGACACTAACTCCTTAGAGTTTATTAATATAGGTGTACTCTTATAATATAATGAGTAGGGAGTATTACATCCTATAGCTTTCTATTCGAAGAAGCTATGCCCCTAGGAGTATAATTACGAGATCTAGGATAAGTAACTCCTCGCGATTATTAAAGCATTCGAAGAGTAGCGCCCGGAACTTACTTACGAAGTAGACGAGGACGGCGATCTAGTTAAAGTGTTTATAGACTATAAGAACCTCGAATATTTTATAACTACAAAGTAGCTAAATCGCCGATAAGCGCGATAGGTAGAATTTCTATTATAATTTAACTTCTAGATTATATACCGCCTAGGTATATAAGGAACGAAGCTAGATAGCCTAACGAGACGTAGCTAGGACCTTCCGTACGGAGTAGACGATCCGAGAAATTAGTACTAGTATTAGATATTATTAAATAGGTACGAGTTACGTAGTAGTAGAAGACGGCGGATTATACGAAAGACAAAGAAGGACCTAATAGGATAGCGTGTATCTATATATAGTATCGCTAGTGTTAGTGTAGGTAGATACTAGGTGTCCGGATGTTTGCTAGCCTATAGGCTAGTAAACCCTAGTCACGTGATCTAGTCACATAACATACCCACATACTTATCCTACGGCCTATATGTTCTTAACACTCCTACTTAGGCCATATGGTCTCCTACAATCCCTTTACGTAAGCTAGAGCTACCTTATAAAGTTTTAGAACTACTAGCTATTAAGGGGCTTTATTAACCTATTAGTAGCTATGTCCTTTATATAGTAGTAGTCTACTATAATCTTCTTCTACTACTAGAGATATCTGACATAGTTATATATAACATCAATATACTTTGACCTTTTATGTATATAGGCATCTTTAATAAGTGTTAAAGCGGCTTAGTTGTTACCTATAAGCTTGACTAGCCTTAGCTCGTTAACAGTGCCCTTGCTTACCCTTATACTTAGCTAGAAAGAGCTCTTTCCTACTAGTTCTAGGCACCCTATTTCCCTAAGGATAGTAGTAAGAAATTGTGACTGCTTTGCGGCTACGTTTATAGCTATAAACTTAGCTTCTATTATTAATATTAGAATAGACTTCTGCTTTATACTTATCTAGGACATAGGTGATCTATAAAGGAACCACACGTATCCTAGAATTGAGACTCTATCCACTTTGTCTATAGCGTAGTTAGAGTCCGAGTATCCCTAGAGATTGCCCCCTCCCTTTCTATATATAAGACCTAGGTCTAGGTACGACCGTAGGTATCGGAAGAGCTTCTTTAAAGCCTTTATATACTACTACAAGGGATTAGCAATATATAAGCTAATTCTTCTAAGGGGAAATGCTAAGTCTAGCCTTGTTATTGTTATTAGCTATATCTAGGTACTATTATAGCTCTAGTAATCCTATTTGTTATACCTCTTATCGATAGGAGCCGTAGGTACTAGATGCTCGTAGCTCTCTATAGGTAAGTAGGTTAGCGTAGCCTTCTCTCTAGCTATATTTATCTTAGCTAATTTAGCGTAGACATAGTGTCCTTAATCAAGCTTTAAAGTACCTTAGGACCTGTCTCTTATAATCCTTATTCTAAGGATCTTCGTAGGTTTACTAAGATCTTTAATCTTAAACACTTTTCTAAGCTTAGCCTTAAACTACTAAACATCTAATAGCTTCGGAGCTATAATAGGTATGTCATCTATATAGGTAAGGACTATAAGGTCTCTATCCGTATAGATAAGTAGGTATAGATCTACCTAGGACTAGGTAAATCTAATCTTCTCTAGCTTCGTAATATAGAGCTTGTTCTAGTCTCTAGCTACTTCCTTAAGCCTATAAAGGCTTCGTAGGACCTTAAACACTATGTTTAGAGGTGCTTCAACTCCTAGGGGTAGGATCATATAGATGTCTTTAAGGAGGCTACTTTAGGTAAAAGCATTATTCACATCTACTAGGTGCATCTCGAGATCTCTCTCATACACTACTACTATAGATACTCGGAGAGTATCATGTCTAATAGTAGGTGCAAAGGTCTCTTCGAAGTCAACCCTATATTTCTATAAAAACCCTCTTATAACTAGTCTTGCCTTGAACTTCTTAATAGCTCCACTAATCATTCTTTTCACATTAAAGACCTACCTAGAAGTAATTAGATTCGTACCATTTGGCGGTATAACTACTTCCTAGGTGTTGTTACTTACTAAGGCAATAAGTTCGTTCTCGATTACCTCTCTCTATATATGTCCCTATTCGGGGTCTCCTACGGCTACCTTATAGGACTTTAGGATTAGCACTTCCTGCTAATAGGCTATGGCCTGCCTAACAGTAGCAAATGTATGTTCTTCCACGTCGTTTAGAATCTCCTCTACCTAGCTTATTGTAGGGTCTAGATAGAACATCTGGGCGATAAGAGCCTTATAGTGTTTAGCCTTATACTCTTCAGAGTTATCATCTCCGTCCCCCCTTAACCTCTTGTTGCCTACAACCTGAGGTGGCGCTAGGTGTTTAGATAGGTCGAACTGAACGACATCTTCTTTTTCTTTTATTAGAGTACCCTGATCTCCAAACTTCTGGTATTCCCTAATGTCCTTTAGGGGAGGGGGAAGTTGTATAGACAGCGGTTGCTATAGTGTTGATGACTCGGGTAGGTTCTGTATAGATCTACCGTTATCGGCCTTCGATAGTATTAAAAGCGCCTTAATATTTTCTCCTAGCCTTCGTAACGGTATCTCTAATAATCCCCTATCGGAAAATTTCGCCCTAAAGGTCAATAGAGATGAGGGCCAGCCTCTCCCCTTTCCTCTCTATAGTAGGTCCTTTAAACTTCCTTATGTTTATAAGGGAGTAGACCTTGCAATTCTAGTGTTTAGAAGGAATAGGAATGGGATCTTTCTTATTAGTAACTCTATATAGGTTTCTTAGCAGTCCCTTGCTAAGGTGTGTACATCTTCTATACTATAGCTCCTACTGATCTTCGGACTTAGTATTAGCTATAGCGGTACCGTTACGTTCTTAAGAGAGTGTACTTATATACTATAGCTTAAGAATTTCCGAGATCGAGTGGATAAACGGTACTCCTCCTCGAAGTTTAGTCTAGACAACGGGTTTACTAGACAAGGATTTTAGGGTGAAACTAGGTAGTTAGATAGCAAACTGTTAGCTAAACTAATTCCACGAAACAAGACTAACTCTAAGGCTAGGAACAAACAGGACATTTTCTAAGACAATTTACTTTCTAGAAGGACTACCTATTACTACACTTCCTATATATATAGCTTATAGATAGCCACCCCTAACCTTAATCCACTTCCTCTTTTAAAGAGGCTTGAGTGTCCTAAATAGTAAATCTCAGTTAGTTATATATAATGATGTATAAGAGTTAAGTAACTACTCGGACGAGGGGTACTAACCTTTATCTTCTATAGTAGAATAGGCAACCTCATCAACATTATTATCTTCTAATAGTATCTTAGAGTCTAATACGTCTTCCTAGGTCGTATTGGCCCTTATAGGCTTACTAGAGGAGGCCTTTAGCTTACGGCTCTCCTTTATCTACTTTATAAGGTCCGTTATTACCTTAAGGACATTACGAAGGTTTAGTAATAATGACCTCCTACGAGGTAGTAACGGTTGTCTCTTAGTAGGGTAGGTAACCCTAGCTAGTTTGTCCTTGTTCCTAACAGCCTACTAAGCTATAGAAAGGTGTAGGCAGTTGCTTATAAAATGGTTACTACCGTAGAGATAGTACGTAAGCTTACCCTAGAAACCCTTCTTAGTAAACATAGCTATCCCTTAATAAATTATTGATTCTTACTTCTCCCTAAGAATTGTAAGAATGTCTGATAGTAAGAGATTCACCTAGGTATCAATTGTATCGCGAATTGGGCCAAATGAGTCTAGTAGAGCTACTAAGAGTTACTCAATCTTTCTGTCCTTAGTCTAAATGTCTTAGAACTAAGGCGAGATTGAAACAGCCCTCCTTATAATTAAGCTAAGCTCCTACTAGGCGTTATCTATTGACTAGTCCTCTATCATTACGAAATTAGTGTATTGCTAGAGTAAACTCCTTCTAGTAGTAATAAGTCTTCTCTAATATTTAGCTTTAGCCTATTCCTATAACTCCTTCGTATACCGGATCTCGTATATTATCTCTTAGTTATCTATTAACAGACAGATATATATCTTATATAGGGCCGTTACATTATACTGTCTATACAATACCTTCCTTATCGCTTAATCTAAAGGAAGGGATGACTCCGATAATATAGAGGGTGTCGCTATAGATAGGGTTGTAGCGGGAATGTCCGTAATAATGTCTTCGAGGACCTAGTGAACCTACTTTAATACTAGGTGTATTCTTATTAGCTTGAACTATATTTCGTGGTTCTCTCTTATTAGAAGAGGTGCTACTCTCTTTCTTATAAACCTAGTCTCTTTCTCTATTTTTGTAAGTTAAGGGACAGGTTAGCTACCCTTAGGTAAAAGGATTTATTCGGTCGTACGCGATCGGATCGAAATAGGATAAACCGAACGCGAGGTTAATAGCGGAGAGGATAGCTATCCGCCGGGAAGAGGAGGAAAGTCGGTCGGTAAGGATCGTATTAGTACTAAGACACTATAGCGTAACTCTCTTAGTAGAGGGGGTTTCTAAGACACTACGGCTCTCTTAGAATAAATAGTTAGTCGATACGAACGCGATGTCCGGAGAGCGACTCTTCTTAGTAAGCTCGCCTACTTGTCTAAGGTATTGGTATAGGCTCCCTAACTCGGAGTCTAACAGTGCCTTACTAGGCTCTTTCACGTCTTATATACACCTATAGCACGGCTATAGCTTCCTATACAAAGCGGGTACGGCCTCTAGTCTACCTTCCTTTTGTTCTAAAGAGGAATAACTCTAATACGACTTTGTCGAGGGTAAAATACCGAGATACTAACCCGGGCTTATAACCTATTAAATAGGTACGAGTTACGTAGTAGTAGAAGACGGCGGATTATACGAAAGACGAAGAAGGACCTAATAGGATAGCGTATATCTATATATAGTATCGCTAGTGTTAGTATAGGTAGATACTAGGTATCCGGATATTTACTAGCCTAAGGGCTAGTAAACCCTAGTCACGTAATCTAGTCATATAACACACCTATACCTATATACTTATTCTACGGCCTATATGTTCTTAATAGATATTACTTCCGCTAGAGCGATTCCTTAAGATCGACTCTATACGAGCTACTATCGAAGATACGCCTAAAGAAGAAGAGACGACTCCCCTAAATCCTAAAGTAATCGAGTTTATTAATTAAGATACTACGGAAAGATAGTACTATCCGTCTACTCTTATAGAAGGCGAAGATATACCCTACGTACTATAAGGTAGATAGTAACATATTATATATACGAAACTAGTACGATAGTTAGAGCCTATAGGTACCTAATAACTAGGCCCTACGGACTCGGCTTATTAGAATAGATTATAACGCCCTAGTAGTAGGATATCTAGGACGAGCTCGAACCTATAAACTCGTAGTACGAGAATTCTATTGGCCTAGCTTAGTAAGATTAGTACGTAGATATACCGCGAATTACCGTAAATACTATACGACGAAATCTCTATACTTCTAGCTACCTAGATTATTATACCTACTTTTAGTACCGGACCGACCTTAGAGGTATATCGCGGTAGACTTCGTAGTCGGACTTCCTAATAGCACCCTCGATAGCATAACCTATAATAATATTATAACCGTAATAGATAGGCTAACGAGGGAAGTCAAGCTGATTCCGATCGGAGCGATAACTATATAGAATACGGTAAGACTTTTCCTTAAGTATATATTCTCCCGACGGGGATTTCCTAATACTATTACTTTAGACCGTAGTAAACAATAGGTTACTACCTTCTAGAAGAAGCTTTATAAGATACTTCGTATAAGTCGTAAGCTAAGTTCTTTATACTACCTAGAAACTAATAGACAGTCGGAACGTACTAACTAAGTAATAGAATAGTATCTCTATATATTTACTAACGAGGTATAAGATAACTGGGTAGAATAGCTTTATCTAGCTTAGTTTACGATCAATAATTACCTTTCTAAAACTACTATTATGTCGCTATTCTACGCTACTTTAGGCTATAACCCTAAGTTTATAGAGCGCGTAGACCTAAGCGCTAGAAAAGAGGGAGGACTAACTACTCTCTAGCGACTAGATATAGGATCGGCTAAAGCCTTCGTACGCCGGATTTACGACCTTTATAAGTACCTTTAAGTAAATATACGGATGTTATAAGCTCTCTAAGCTAAAGTAGTAAACCGCTACCGAAGCATCCCGCTAGACTATAAAGTAGGCGACTAGGTATACCTAAGTACTAAGAACATCCGTACGACTCGACTATCTAAGAAGCTCGATAGAAGATACGCTAGCCCGTACTAGATTATAGAAGTTATACTAGCTAAGCTCTTATATAAACTGAGATTGTCGGACGCTATAGTAGGACTCGATAACTACTTTTATACCTCGTTACTTTAGCGAGCCGATTATCCCGACTTTCTACTACTCGAAGGCTAGTATCTAGTACTACTACCGCTAATAACTATCGAGCCTAATACTACCGAAGCCGATATAGTCGCTAATATAGTCGTAACACCTATATATATATATAAGATAGAGAAGATCTTAGATATATATACCCGTAAGCGAGTAGGCAAAGTAAAGAAGGGGTAGAAGCGCAAAGTAGACACTTAGTATAAGGTGGAATAGCTTAGATATTAGAATGAGGAGGATAGTAATACCTAGTAACCGGCTAAGAATATATTGAAACACGCGGCCGCCGCTATTATAGACTTTTACTATAACCGGCCGGAGTTGTCTACGCCTATAGGCTTCGTAGCTCTATCTAATTAGGTCCCTCTAAGTAATAAGGTACTCGGGCTTAATATCTAGCTAGCCCTTCTCTAGTATCTAGTTCGTAATACGCCGTAGGTTCTTAACGTTATTAAGAAGTGCCCTAATTATCTAGTTCCTCGCCTTTACTATCTACTCCCCCCGTCCTAGCGACTACCTCGGATAGATAGAGAGTACGTACCGTATATTCTAGGAGTAATCGCCGTAGGGGTAGCTAGTATTCGGGTATTCTAGAACCTTCCTCTATAATAGGTACCCCTAGAGGCCGATATATTCGCTTCGTAGTTAGGTTACTATACTACTCTATACCCTCGTAAGGCGGTAGTAGATAAGCTTTAGGGGGTACTTGACCGCGGATTTCGTAGCTAACTATTCCTTAGGTTATCCCGCTAGCTAAGGGCGTCTACTATGCCCTACACCCTAGTTGTTCTACCTCTCTTTCTATAGTTACTCTATAAACGATTTCTTACCTTCCTATCGTATTACTAGCTATTCGTCCCTTACCCGGTAGTTCGGCTCGTTTCCGGGTCGAATACCCTTATACGCTAGTACTAATTCGCGGGCCCTTACGACTATACTAGCGATAACCTTCTATACTAGGTACTATACCGACTTACCTAAGTAGGAGGTCCGTAGTCCCTAGATATATAGGTCGATCGGCGGTATAGTAGTCTTATACTATTACGGTTTACTACTACCGTAACGTCGCGCGCCTTAGCGCTTCCTTATATATCTCGCGCGCTTCGCGCTTCTCTTTCGTAGCTTTACCGAACAACGCTTATTTTACGGTAACCCTATACTATCGTCTTATAGATTACTACTCGTAATAGTTTGTTCGGTCTTATAAGCGGCCTATCTAGTTAGGATAGTAATTATAATTAAATCGTACTAGTAAAGTACGCGCTAAGGTAGGTCAAGTTTACTATAGTTACTAACCGTCGAGTCGCGCGTATAGGCGTACTAATAATAACTATAGTCGCGTAAACAAGCGTATTAGTTAAGTTAATAGATCACCTCTCTCCTTCGCGTAAAACGCGCGCCTCTCTAATCTTATAGGGCCCTTATATACCTACTAAGAGAGTAGTCTTATCTACTACGTAACAGTATAATATAGCTATACCCGGTAGTACTACTAACGGGGTACTCTTGCCTAAGTAACCTCTTTATCTAGATCTTAGTAAGTATAAGCGTTAGTCGCTCGTACGCGCTAAGCTTTTCCTAACCGTATCTACTAAAACGTAGACACTCGATAACCTAGGCATCTGTTAAGAACATATAGGCCGTAGGACAAGTATGTAGGTATAGGTGTGTTATGTAACTAGATCACGTGACTAGGGTTTACTAGCCTATAGGCTAGTAAACATCCGGACACCTAGTATCTACCTATACTAACACTAGCGATACTATATATAGATATACGCTATCCTATTAGGTCCTTCTTCGTCTTTCGTATAATCCGCCGTCTTCTACTACTACGTAACTCGTACCTATTTAATAGGTTATAAGCCCGGGTTAGTAACTCGGTATTTTACCCTCGACAAAGTCGTATTAGAGTTATTCCTCTTTAGAACAAAAGGAAGGTAGACTAGAGGCCGTACCCGCCTTGTATAGGAAGCTATAGCCGTCCTATAGGTATATATAAGACGTAAAAGAGCCTAGTAAGGTACTATTAGACTCCGAGTTAGAGAGCCTATACTAATACCTTAGATAAGTAGGCGAGCTTACTAAGAAGAGTCGCTCTTCGGACATCGCGTTCGTATCGACTAACTATTTATTCTAAGAGAGCCGTAGTGTCTTAGAAACCCCCTCTACTAAGAGAGTTACGCTATAGTGTCTTAGTACTAATACGATCCTTACCGACCGACTTTCCTCCTCTTCCCGGCGGATAGCTATCCTCTCCGCTATTAACCTCGCGTTCGGTTTATCCTATTTCGATCCGATCGCGTACGACCGAATAAATCCTTTTACCTAAGGGTAGCTAACCTGTCCCTTAACTTACAAAAATAGAGAAAGAGACTAGGTTTATAAGAAAGAGAGTAGCACCTCTTCTAATAAGAGAGAACCACGAAATATAGTTCAAGCTAATAAGAATACACCTAGTATTAAAGTAGGTTCACTAGGTCCTCGAAGACATTATTACGGACATTCCCGCTACAACCCTATCTATAGCGACACCCTCTATATTATCGGAGTCATCCCTTCCTTTAGATTAAGCGATAAGGAAGGTATCGTATAGACGGCACAATGTAACGGCCCTAGATAACATATATATCTGTCTATCGACAGATGACTAAGAGATAATATACGAGATCCGGTATACGAAGGAGTTATAGGAATAGGCTAAAGCTAAATATAAGAGAAGACTTCTCGCTACTAGAAGAAGTTTGCTTTAGCAATACACTAATCTCGTGATGACAGAGGACTAGTCAATAGATGACGCCTAGTAGGAGCTTAGCTCAATTATAAGGAGGGCTGTTTCAATCTCGCCTTAGTTCTAAGACATTAAGACTAAGGATAGAAAGATCTAGTAACTCTTAGTAGCTCTACTAGACTCATTTAGCTCAATTCGCGATGCAATTGATACCTAGGTGAATCTCTTACTATAAGACATTCTTATAATTCTTAGGGAGAAGCAAGAATTAATGATTTATTAAGGGATAGCTATATTCGCTAAGAAGGGTTTCTAGGGCAAGCTTACGTACTATCTCTACGGTAGTGACCATTTTATAAGCAAGTGCCCACACCTTTCTATAGCTTAGTAGGCTGTTAGGAACAAGGACAAACTAGCTAGGGTTACCTACCCTACTAAGAGATAACCGTTACTACCTCGTAGGGGGTCATTATTACCAAACCTTCGTAATGTCCTTAAGGTAATAACGGACCTTATAAAGTAGATAAAGGAGAGCCGCAAGCCAAAGGCCTCCTCTAGTAAGCCTATAAGGGCCTATACGACCTAGGAAGACGTATTAGACCCTAAGATACTATTAGAAGATGATAATGTTAATGAGGTTGCCTATTCTACTATAGAAGCTAAAGGTAAGTACCTCTCGTCCGAGTAGTTGCTTAACTCTTATACATTATTATATATAACTAACTGAGATTTACTTTTTAGGACACTTAAGCCTCTTTAAAAGAGGAAGTGGATCAAGGTTAGGAGTGGCTATCTACAAACTATATATATAGGAAGTGTAGTAATAGGTAGTCCTTCTAGAAAGCAAATTGTCTTAGAAAATGTCTTATTTGTCCCTAGCCTTAGAGTTAGTCTTGTTTCGTAGAATTAGTTTAGCTAATAGTTTACTATCTAACTACCTAGTTTCACCCTAAAATCCTTGTCTAGTAAACCCGTTATCTAGACTAAACTTCGAGGAGGAGTACCGTTTATCTGCTCGATCTCGGAAATTCTTTAGCTATAGTATACTAGTATACTCTCTTAAGAACGTGACGGTACTGCTATAGCTAACACTAAGTCCGAAGATAAGTAGGAGCTATAGTATAGAAGATATACACACCTTAGCAAGGGACTACTAAGAAACCTATATAGAGTCACTAATAAGAAAGATCCTATTCCTGTTCCTTCTAAACACTAGAATTGCAAGGTCTACTCCCTTATAAATATAAGGAAGTTTAAAGGACCTACTATAGAGAGGAAAGGGGAGAGGCTGGCCCTCATCTCTATTGACATCTATAGGCCTTTTTAGGGCGTAGTCTCTAGGCTAGGATATAAGTATTAGCTTGAGATTGTAGACAACTTCTCTAGGAAGAAGTAGGTAATCCCTTTGAAGGCTAGGAGCGACGCTCCTACAGCCCTACGGGATTAGAAGGTCTAGGTAGAACGGCAGTCAAGGTACTTTCTATCTATGATCCGTAGTAATAGTATAAAGGAAATTCTCGCCTTACTAAAAGAGTAGGAGAAGGAGTTTAGCACTTAGATAGACACAACTAATGCCTATAACTCTCTTTAAAATAGACCTATAGAAAGGTCAATTTAAGCCTCTAAGAACATAGTCCGGGCTATACTTAAAGACTCTAGCATACTAGTTAAGTTCTAGCTAGAAGCTTTATAAGTATAGACTATAATTAGAAACAGACTGCCTAATAGTCCGATTATTAATAGTATTGCTCTTTTACTAGAAGAAGCCTTTATAGCTAAGCACCGTTAGTCGACCATTTCCGCGTCTAGGGATATAAAGCTATAGTCTATATAGACCTAAGAGCCTAACCTTAAGGCTTAAGGAGAGACAAGTTAATAAACCGAGGAAAAGAAGCCGTGTTTATAGGCTACCTAGAAAACACTACAAAACAATAGCTATTCTAGGATCCCGACATAAAAGCAATAAAAGCGTATAGTCACGTCGACTAGTTTGAGAACAAGAAGGGGGGAGATATAGATCTTGGTATCACCTTTACTAACTAGCCGAGTCGAGCGCTACAGCGCAATCCTATTAGGAGGAAGCCCTTTAGGGCGAAATTTTCCGATAGGGGATTATTAGAGACACCGTTACGAAGGCTAGGAGAAAATATTAAGGCGGTTTTAATACTGTCGAAGGCCGATAACGGTGGATCTATACAGAGCCTACCTAAGTTATTAACACTATAGTAACCGCTATTTATACAACTTCCCCCTCCCCTAAATAATATTAGGGAATACTAGAAGTTTAGAGATTAGGGTACTCTAGTAAAAGAAAAAGAAGATGTCGTTTAGTTCGACCTATCCGAACACCTAGCGCCACCTTAGGTTATAGGCAATAAGAGGTTAAGGGGGGACGGAGATAATAACTCTAAAGAGTATAAGGCTAAACACTTTAAGGCTCTTATCGCCTAGATGTTCTATCTAGACCCTATAATAAGCTAGGTAGAGGAGATTCTGAACGACGTAGAAGAATATACATTTGCTACTATTAGGTAGGCCATAGCCTATTAGTAGGAAGTGCTAATCCTAAAGTCCTATAAGGTAGCCGTAGGAGACCCCGAATAGGGACATATATAGAGAGAGGTAATCGAGAACGAACTTATTGCCTTAGTAAGCAACAACACCTAGGAAGTAGTTATACCGCTAAAGAGTACGAATCTAATTACTTCTAGGTAGGTCTTTGATATAAAAAGAATGATTAGTAGAGCTATTAAGAAGTTCAAGGCAAGACTAGTTATAACAGAGGTTTTATAGAAATATAGGGTTGACTTAGAAGAGACCTTTATACCTACTATTAGACATAATACTCTCCGAGTATTCATAGTAGTAGTATATAAGAGAGATCTCGAGATACACCTAGTAGATATAAATAATGCTTTTACCTAAAGTAGCCTTCTTAAAGACATCTATATAATCCCACCCCTAGGAGTTAAAGCACCTCTAAATATAGTGTTCAAGGTCCTACGAAGCCTTTATAGGCTTAAGCAAGCAGCTAGAGACTAGAACAAGCTCTATGTTACGAAGCTAGAGAAGATTAGATTTACCTAGTCCTAGGTAGATCTATGCCTACTTATCTATACGGATAGAGACCTTATAGTCCTTACCTATATAGATGACATACCTATTATAGCTCCGAAGCTATTAGATGTTCAGTGGTTTAAGGCTAAGCTTAGAAAAGTGTTTAAGATTAAAGATCTTAGTAAACCTACGAAGATCCTTAGAATAAGGATTATAAGAGACAGGTCCTAAGGCACTTTGAAGCTTAATCAAGGACACTATATCTACGCTAAATTAGCTAAGATGAACATAGCTAGAGAGAAGGCTACGCTAACCTACTTACCTATAGAGAGCTACGAGCATTTAGTGCCTACGGCACCTATAGATAAGAGGTGTAACAAACAGGATTACTAGAGCTATAATAGTACCTAGATGTGGCTAATAATAATAACAAGGCTAGCCTTAGCATTCCCCCTTAGAAGAATTAGCTCATTTGTTACTAATCCCTCGCAGTAGTATATAAAGGCTTTAAAGAAGCTCTCCCGATACCTACGGTCGTACCTAGACCTAGGTCTTATATATAGAAAGGGAGGGGGTAATCTCTAGGGATACTCGGACTCTAACTACGCTATAGACAAAGTAGATAGAGTCTCAATTCTAGGATACGTATAGTTCCTTTGTAGATCACCTATGTCCTAGATAAGTAGGAAGTAGAAGTCTGTTATAACATCAATAATAGAAGCTAAGTTCATAGCTATAAACGTAGCCGTAAAGTAGTCACAATTTCTTACTACTGTCCTTAGGGAAATAGGGTGCCTAGATCTAGTAGGAAAGAGCTCTTTCTAGCCGAGTGTAAGGGCAAGCAAGGGTACTATTAACGAGCTAAGGCTAGTCAAGCTTATAGGTAACAACTAAGCCGCTTTAATACTTGTTAAAGATGCCTATATATATAAAAGGTCAAAGTATATTAATGTCATATATAACTATATTAGACATCTCTAGTAGTAGAAGAAGATTGTAGTAGACTACTACTATATAAAGGACATAGCTACTAATAGGTTAATAAAGCCCCTTAATAGCTAGTAGTTCTAAAACTTTACGAGGTAGCTCTAGCTTACGTAAAGAGATTATAGGAGACTATATAGCCTGAGTAGGAGTGTTAAGAACATATAGGCCGTAGGACAAGTATATAGGTATAGGTGTGTCATATGACTAGATCACGTAACTACGGTTTACTAGCCTATAGGCTAGTAAACATCCGGACACCTAGCATCTACCTACACTAACACTAGCGATACTATATATAGATATACGCTATCCTATTAGGTCCTTCTTTGTCTTTCGTATAATCCGCCGTCTTCTACTACTACGTAACTCGTACCTATTTAATAGTATCGATACCCCCCTAGGTGCCTTCCCTTCCGACGACGACTCGAACGTATTCGCCGCTAAATAATAAGAGATCTAGAAGGATATACTACCTAAAGAATAGTAGTTTGCCTCAACCTCCGACCCTATTAACTTCGTATAGTTCCTCGACGAAGAATAGATCTTAGAAGAAGGAGGAATTAAGGTATATAAGATTATAGAGTCAAGAGATAATATATCTATATAAGATAGTGAAACTAATAATATACGCTAACCTAAGGAGTAGGTAATCGCCTTAGAGTATACTACTATTAAGAGCCTAGCCGAGTTCGCGACTCGTACTATAGTATATCCGGAGATTATATTTCATCTTATTCGCTAGATATAGTCAGACTTTATTATACTTTTCAACTAGGTCGAGTCCCTAAAGAAGGCTAATAAGGTTAAATAGCGTAAGTACGCTAATATAAAGAAGGAACGTAATATCGTATCCGAGAGTCTTAGTTAACTCGAAAAGGATAAGGATGTTAAGGGCCTCTTTATATTCTACTTTAACAAATACTAGAAGTATAAGAGTTAGATAAAAGACCTTAAGGAAGCTAATTAGCGCCTCCGATAGGATAACGATACGCTCTTCGGATAAGTCGAGGAGTCGTAGGTAGGTATATTACCTAAGGATATTGAAGCCCTATCTAAGCGTAATTAGGCTCTAAATAAGGAGGTAGTAGAGCTGAAGGCTTAGCTAGTAGCTAAGGACACGAACGGTACTAGCGATACTAGCGGTACTAACGGCAATAATAATAATGACCGTAGTTATTAGGTCCGCGTCTACTCCCCTCGTCGTAAGGGTGTTTTGCGATCACCTACGCCTCCTACTTAGTAGGACCGTATAGGTAGAGGCACCCGACGAGGAGGTAGTAGAGGTAGTAACGATAACGACGGAGACAACTCTAATAACGATAAGAGTAGAGATAATAGTCGACTACGCCGTTACCTACGCCGTAACTCCTCACGACGAGAACGCTAGGGTATACCTAGTAGTACTTCTAGGGTAACTAGTAATACCGCCATTAGCCAGTTTACTACTATCGAACCCTCCGTTAATATTATATATACTAATAAAGACACATTCGAAAGCTCTTATTAAGGCCATTCTAACGATATATAAAGTAGGCCACTACCCCTAGGACTAAGGGAGTTCTACCTCATTCAATCTAGACAGCTTGAAGCTCTCTTCACCCTGTTTCTTCAGCTCTAAACGCCGCGGAGGTGCCTAGCTACATTAGGCAACTCCTAGGTAATAGTAGCCTAGGCTACGGTACTAACGGCGCCTACGGCCCTATAGGCGAAGCCCCCCTAAGACAACTAGTAGCAACTTATAGAGGACGTAAAAAGTATAGAAACTAACGATTAGCTCCCTTACCGGTCTCTATAGGTAATGATCACTTAGCTACGTACGGCGCTTGTACTGTCGTATTACCGAGGGCAATAAGAAATAAGGACGACGTCCTAGGCGATTAGTAAGGCCACCCGGAATCAACACCCCTATAGCTAGGTATCGGTCGCGGCATCGATACTAGGCCCCCGCCTAACGCACGATATAGTTACGATCCGTATTGTAGTAAAGGAAGACTAGGCCGAAGTTACGAAGCTATCGAACAAGGAGCTCGCCTAACGAATTAACTAACTAGGGGTGGTCGTAGTGAACCAATAGTCTAACGGCACTCTATAGATCTATACTAGCTCTACTGCTACTAGGAGGCACCTAGAGGTATAGCTATAGTAGGCATCTAAGGTTACGGCATTAGCGAAGGTCTTAACGAAACAATTCACAATCCTAGTCCACGACATACCTAAGGAGTTTGACCTAACTAACTAGGGTCACCTACGCGCTCTCTAAGAGGACAACCCGGTCACTCTTAACTCTCTAATCTAGAGACGACTTGGCTCTATAGGAAATGGCTAGAAGGCAAGAAGGCCTCGGCGCTAATAGTATAGCTATAAGACGCGAAAGCGGCGGATCTAGCGATAGAATAAGGCCTAGTCTAGCAATATAGCCTTAAGATAGTAGAAAAGCACTCCTTATCCTTTCGTGTCCTCTAATGCTTTAAATGCTAACAGTATAGACACCAAACCTACACGTATATAAACAAGTAGGCCTACTCGAACTATATAGGAGACTATATGTCTAGAGACTATATATCGACTACGAGACGGTACGCGAACTGTCCGGGGTACTACCTATCGTATAGTACGGAATGCCTATAGCGGAAACTAGCGAAAAACAAGGCAATCACAAATAGAACCGTCGCCCTAAGATTCTACGGCGACCGTAAGGCTAGCCTATACCGGAACTAAATAGCGGCGGTCGGGTATAAGCGCCCTAGGGCCGAGAACGATATAAAGGATACGTAACCTAGGGCGTACGGGAGGCCACGTGCTCTACTAGCTACGGCGAGGGAATCTAACTAGGCCCGGCTCCCCTTTAGTACATAGCCGATAGGCGTAGACTAGGACGTATAGGGCAGTAGGATATAGGACGATATAGAGGAAATGATTGTCGATACCGATAACTAGCCTCGACACGCTTAGCATCATCTAGTATAACGTTAACTATAGCAAGGATATAGTCTAGAACCATTTCCTACACGAGGCGGACCCGCGCGTCTACTACGTCCTTATAATCTAGGAGCTATAGATTAACCCGTACTATAAGAGACTAACGACCTATAAGTTACTAGGCTATACGACATACCTACGAGGCGACGGCAGACCCCGCACGTGCTTCTATATTAGTAAGGACATACTAGAATCCGACTAGGAGGTAGTGTACTACGTAGACGAAGAAGGCGGGGGCGATATTACCTCCCTCTACGTAGGTAGTACCTAGATACACAACCTATATATATAACCGCTAGCCTCGAGGTCTAGCCGCGACCTAGGGGTCTATAGACACCTAGACAGTGCGCTTAAGAGACAAGGGTACCACATCGTAGTAGGAGACTTCAATATACACTACCCTTCCTAGGAAAGCCTTATATAGCCGCACCCTATAGCCGACGAAGTACTCGACTTAATAGCGAGTAACGCAATTGCCCTTAATACCCCGAAGGACCTAGGCACCTAGAAGAGAGGGGGACTCTAAGGCACGATCGACCTCTCCTAGATCTTAGATAGCTACTACTATACGGTAACCTACTATAGGATCGAACATAAACTCGAGGCGTCGTTAGACTATATACTAGTTAGGACCTCTATTACGATATAGATATAACGTATACTAGCGAGAACCCCTAAGCTAAACTAGGGAAAGGCCTACTAGGCCAACATCTAGGCGTACCTTAATAACTCTAAGAGGCTAGTCTAGATCGCGTAGTAGCAATACAATAGTAAAGACGAGATAGACGAAGCAGTCTAGGGGTTAATAGACGAAATAAGAAAAGCGACCTTACTTTACGTTCCGCTTACCTAACTAACGACATAGCCTAAACTATACTAGACGCTAGAGTATACTACGGTAGTAAGAGAAGTAAGGAGAGCCCGCCGGGTGTAGACGAGCAGCTATAGCGAGGAGGCCTAGAACGTATATAGGGAGGTATACTAATAGAAGAAAGCTATAATACGGAGGGAGAAAGTAGTCGGCTAGAGGGCTATAGTAGAAGAAATCGCCGGAAAGCTAGAGAGGATGTAGAAGCTAGTAAAATAGGCCCGATAGGACCCTATATAGGGCCCCTCCTTCTCTATCCTAGCGCTACAATCGCCTAGTAGCCCGGTTAGCGACCCCGAGGCTAAGGCGCGTCTACTAGCTAGTAAGTTCTTCCCGCCCCTAGTCGAGGCTAATCTAAGCGACATAAATAGCTCTACTCCCCTAGCCCCTAGTATCGCGGTCTAATAGGAGGTGTCCGAGGGAGAAGTTGCCGCTATACTAAGGAAGTTGCCGGCGAAGAAAGCCCCGGGGCCGGATAGGATCCTAAGCGAGCTACTAAAGAAGTATAGAGATCAACTAGCCCTAGTAGTTATAGCGATCTTTAACGCCTGCCTATAGACCGGGTACTACCCGATAGCTTTTAAACAATCGACGACAGTGGTCCTACGTAAGCCGTAGAAGGAAGACTATACGTAGGTGAAGTCGTACCGCCTAATTGCGCTCCTTAACACTCTTAGGAAGGCGCTTAAGAAGCTAGTTATAACGAGACTCTCCGAGGCGGTAGAGGAACACTCCCTACTCCCGGACACCTAGATAGGTACGCGCCTATAGCGATCGACGCTATCCGCGATAGAACTTATCACCTCTTAGGTAAAGGCTATCTAGTATAAGAATAGGGACAAGGTAGCTTCCTTACTTAGCCTAGACATATCGGGAGCCTTCGACTACGTGTTATACCCGCGGCTACTCTATATCCTAAGGTCAAAGGGACTCCCTAAGTAGCTTATTAACTTCGTACGGTCCTACCTCTAAAACCGTAGTACGTCGATCCTAGTCGGCTAGTACAGAAGCCTATTTCAAGTAGTCTATACTAGAATCCCGTAAGGCTTAACGCTAGTACCTATTCTGTTCCTCTTCTTTATAGCGACGCTACTCCCAGCCCTAGAATCCTAGAACACCGCTACGAGCGGCTTCGTAGACGATATAAACATCCTAGCGTAGTCTTCCTCGACTAAGGAGAACTATAGGCTACTAGAAGAGAAGCACAAGATCTACGAGGACTAGGCTAGGAGGCACGGGGCTCGGTTTGTCCTAGAAAAGTACAATCTGATACACTTTACGCGCCGGCTACGGTTCTATAATATATAAGCTTCTATCTAGATATAGGGGCATACGACTAACCCGGTAAATCAGCTTAGGATCCTCGGACTATAGGTAGACCCGGCGCTACGGTAGAGGAAGTACGTATAGGCAATATTACGGAAAGCTAAATAGAATATAGTATTATACTAGAGGCTCACTACGTCTATATAGGGGGCGGACTTCCGGCAGTCACGACTTCTATATACGGCTATTATACGGCCAGTCCTTACCTATAGTAGCCAAGTGTAGTCCTTAGGCGAGAGGGCCTACCTATCGAAGGGACTCGTCGCGCCGCTAGCGAAGATCTAAACCCAATGCCTAAGGAAGGTCACCGGGGCATATAAGTCGACACTAACGAGGATACTTAAGCACGAGACCGCTATACCGCCGATCGACCTATACATCTAGGGACTACGGACCTCCTACTTAGGTAAGTCGGTATAGTACCTAGTATAGAAGGTCATCGCTAGTATAGTCGTAAGGGCCCGCAAATTAGTACTAGCGTATAGGGGTATTCGACCCGGAAACGAGCCGAACTACCGGGCAAGGGACGAATAGCTAGTAATATAATAGGAAGGTAAGAAATCGTTTATAGAGCAACTATAGAAAGAGAGGTAGAACAACTAGGTTGTAGGGTATAGTAGACGCCCTTAGCTAGCGGGACAACCTAAGGAATAGTTAGCTACAAAATCCGCGGTTAAGCACCCCCCGAAGCTTATCTACTACCGCCTTACGAGGGCATAGAGTAGTATAGTAACCTAACTACGAAGCGAACATATCGGCCTCTAGGGGTACCTATTATAGAGGAAGGTTCTAGGATATACGAATACTAGCTGCCCCTACGGCTATCGCTCCTAGAACGTACGGTACGCACTCCTCGTCTGTCCGAGGTAGTCGCTAGGAAGGGGGGAGTGGATAGTAAAGGCGAGGAACCGGACGATTAGGGCACTTCTTAACAACGCTAAAGACCTACGGCGTATTACGAACTAGATACTAGAGAAGGGCTGGCTAGAACAGTACCGCCTAGTAGGAGCAGTATAGGAAGAGAGGACACGACGTAGCGCGACGAGACCGGCTAGGAGCGGGGGCTAACGGGGTAGTGACATAGACTACGTACGTTTAGAGGGAAAGCTAATCTAGATAAGGAGTAGTCGGGGGCGGGAAGGGTTTTTACCTATTCGGGTTTCCCTTTATATATAACAATAGATATATACCTATATAGGCCGGATAGGGTCCTAGAACAGGGGAATGACAAATCTATCTATCTATCTATATTAGAGCTAACCGCCTAATCTATATCTAGAGGTTCCGGGTATATACTCGGGTCGATATCCGTAAGGTCTACCTCTACTTACGTCGAAAAGAAATAGTCGACTAATACTTTTGCCTTACCCCGGGGCGTAGTCTAGGTACTCCCTTCGCGGTCTACGATTAGAGGGAACTAAGTGGTTCGTTACTCTCTAGGTAGTCGTACCTATTTAGCTAGTCTCTATATCTATTCCGGGTTTTCTATAACGAGCCCGATCGTCGCTCTCTAGTCCTATAGCTTATCGCGTCTTATCTATACCTTCTTCTCTTATGTCGCGCGATAGTATTACTCCTACGTCTCTTAGGTATACTCCTTCGTCTACTATTACCTTACCCTTCTAGCCTCCTTTATCTTCGTAGAGTATTTAGGGGTCTAGAAGGCCTTCTACTACGTTAAGGGCCGGAGTAACGGCGTATATTGTTCCGCTACTTACTATATAACCGGGGTAATCTATTCCGCTACTTAATCTAGCTAAGCTGTCGTCTCGAGTTCCCTATACTACGGTAGGTTCGCTATTAGGAAGTCTCTTATATCGTCCTAGTATACCTTCTTCTAGTTACGGCGTAGTTCGCTTACTAGCTCCTCTATCGCCTTTATCCCTAGCGTCGTTTAAATAGGGATATAGTCTAAGGAGGCCTCTAGTACGTAGTTCGGTCGGTATTAGACTAGTCTCTCTTTAAGTTCTTATAATAGAAAGTATAGGTCGATTATACTTATACTTATACGGGCCTTCTACGTCTCTATTTCCTTTAGTATTACTAAGGCTATTCTATAGCGTACGGTTATGTCTAGTAGCTTTCCCCCTAGAAGCGCGTACGGGGGAGTAAAGTCGAGTCCCTACTATAGGTAGTAGAGGTTAAAGTCGCCGAGGAGTACTTACTTCGTGTCTTAGCTTAGGTTTATATATAAAGGGAAACCCGAATAGGTAAAAACCCTTCCCGCCCCCGACTACTCCTTGTCTAGTTTAGCTTTCCCTCTAAACGTACGTAGTCTATGTCACTACCCCGTTAGCCCCCGCTCCTAGCCGGTCTCGTCGCGCTACGTCGTGTCCTCTCTTCCTATACTACTCCTACTAGGCGGTACTGTTCTAGCCAGCCCTTCTCTAGTATCCAGTTCGTAATGCGCCGTAGGTCTTCAGCGTTGTTAAGAAGTGCCCCAATCGTCCGGTTCCTCGCCTTTACCATCCACTCCCCCCTTCCTAGCGACCACCTCGGACAGACGAGGAGTGCGTACCGTACGTTCTAGGAGCGATAGCCGTAGGGGCAGCTAGTATTCGTATATCCTAGAACCTTCCTCTATAATAGGTACCCCTAGAGGCCGATATGTTCGCTTCGTAGTTAGGTTACTATACTACTCTATGCCCTCGTAAGGCGGTAGTAGATAAGCTTCGGGGGGTGCTTAACCGCGGATTTTGTAGCTAACTATTCCTTAGGTTGTCCCGCTAGCTAAGGGCGTCTACTATACCCTACAACCTAGTTGTTCCACCTCTCTTTCTATAGTTGCTCTATAAACGATTTCTTACCTTCCTATTATATTACTAGCTATTCGTCCCTTGCCCGGTAGTTCGGCTCGTTTCCGGGTCGAATACCCCTATACGCTAGTACTAATTTGCGGGCCCTTACGACTATACTAGCGATGACCTTCTATACTAGGTACTGTACCGACTTACCTAAGTAGGAGGTCCGTAGTCCCTAGATATATAGGTCGATCGGCGGTATAGCGGTCTCGTGCTTAAGTATCCTCGTTAGTGTCGACTTATATGCCCCGGTGACCTTCCTTAGGCATTGGGTTTAGATCTTCGCTAGCGGCGCGACGAGTCCCTTCGATAGGTAGGCCCTCTCGCCTAAGGACTACACTTGGCTACTATAGGTAAGGACTGGCCGTATAATAGCCGTATATAGAAGTCGTAACTGCCGGAAGTCCGCCCCCTATATAGACGTAGTGAGCCTCTAGTATAATACTATATTCTATTTAGCTTTCCGTAATATTGCCTATACGTACTTCCTCTACCGTAGCGCCGGGTCTACCTATAGTCCGAGGATCCTAAGCTGATTTACCGGGTTAGTCGTGTGCCCCTATATCTAGATAGAAGCTTATATATTATAGAACCGTAGCCGGCGCGTAAAGTGTATCAGATTGTACTTTTCTAGGACAAACCGAGCCCCGTGCCTCCTAGCCTAGTCCTCGTAGATCTTGTGCTTCTCTTCTAGTAGCCTATAGTTCTCCTTAGTCGAGGAAGACTACGCTAGGATGTTTATATCGTCTACGAAGCCGCTCGTAGCGGTGTTCTAGGATTCTAGGGCTAGGAGCAGCGTCGCTATAAAGAAGAGGAACAGAATAGGTACTAGCGTTAAGCCTTACGGGATTCTAGTATAGACTACTTGAAATAGGCTTCTGTACTAGCCGACTAGGATCGACGTACTACGGTTTTGGAGGTAGGACCGTACGAAGTTGACAAGCCACTTAGGGAGTCCTTTCGACCTTAGGATATAGAGTAGCCGCGGGTGTGACACGTAGTCGAAGGCTCCCGATATGTCTAGGCTAAGTAAGGAAGCCACCTTGTCCCTATTCTTATACTAGATAGCCTTTACCTAAGAGGTGATAAGTTCTATCGCGGATAGCGTCGATCGCTATAGGCGCGTACCTATCTAGGTGTCCGGGAGTAGGGAGTGTTCCTCTACCGCCTCGGAGAGTCTCGTTATAACTAGCTTCTTAAGCGCCTTCCTAAGAGTGTTAAGGAGCGCAATTAGGCGGTACGACTTCACCTACGTATAGTCTTCCTTCTACGGCTTACGTAGGACCACTGTCGTCGATTATTTAAAAGCTATCGGGTAGTACCCGGTCTATAGGCAGGCGTTAAAGATCGCTATAACTACTAGGGCTAGTTGATCTCTATACTTCTTTAGTAGCTCGCTTAGGATCCTATCCGGCCCCGGGGCTTTCTTCGCCGGCAACTTCCTTAGTATAGCGGCAACTTCTCCCTCGGACACCTCCTATTAGACCGCGATACTAGGGGCTAGGGGAGTAGAGCTATTTATGTCGCTTAGATTAGCCTCGACTAGGGGCGGGAAGAACTTACTAGCTAGTAGACGCGCCTTAGCCTCGGGGTCGCTAACCGGGCTACTAGGCGATTGTAGCGCTAGGATAGAGAAGGAGGGGCCCTATATAGGGTCCTATCGGGCCTATTTTACTAGCTTCTACATCCTCTCTAGCTTTCCGGCGATTTCTTCTACTATAGCCCTCTAGCCGACTACTTTCTCCCTCCGTATTATAGCTTTCTTCTATTAGTATACCTCCCTATATACGTTCTAGGCCTCCTCGCTATAGCTGCTCGTCTACACCCGGCGGGCTCTCCTTACTTCTCTTACTACCGTAGTATACTCTAGCGTCTAGTATAGTTTAGGCTATGTCGTTAGTTAGGTAAGCGGAACGTAAAGTAAGGTCGCTTTTCTTATTTCGTCTATTAACCCCTAGACTGCTTCGTCTATCTCGTCTTTACTATTGTATTGCTACTACGCGATCTAGACTAGCCTCTTAGAGTTATTAAGGTACGCCTAGATGTTGGCCTAGTAGGCCTTTCCCTAGTTTAGCTTAGGGGTTCTCGCTAGTATACGTTATATCTATGTCGTAATAGAGGTCCTAACTAGTATATAGTCTAACGACGCCTCGAGTTTATGTTCGATCCTTTAGTAGGTTACCGTATAGTAGTAGCTATCTAAGATCTAGGAGAGGTCGATCGTGCCTTAGAGTCCCCCTCTCTTCTAGGTGCCTAGGTCCTTCGGGGTATTAAGGGCAATTACGTTACTCGCTATTAAGTCGAGTACTTCGTCGGCTATAGGGTGCGGCTATATAAGGCTTTCCTAGGAAGGGTAGTGTATATTAAAGTCTCCTACTACGATGTGGTACCCTTGTCTCTTAAGCGCACTATCTAGGTGTCTATAGACCCCTAGGTCGCGGCTAGACCTCGAGGCTAGCGGTTGTATATTTAGGTTATATATCTAGGTGCTACCTACGTAGAGGGAGGTAATATCGCCCCCGCCTTCTTCGTCTACGTAGTACACTACCTCCTAGTCGGATTCTAGTATGTCCTTACTAATATAGAAGCACGTACGGGGTCTGCCGTCGCCTCGTAGGCATGTCGTATAGCCTAGTAACTTGTAGGTCGTTAGTCTCTTATAGTACGGGTTAATCTATAGCTCCTAGATTACAAGGACGTAGTAGACGCGCGGGTCCGCCTCGTATAGGAAATGGTTCTAGACTATATCCTTGCTATAGTTAACGTTATACTAGATGATACTAAGCGTGTCGAGGCTAGTTATCGGTATCGACAATCATTTCCTCTATATCGTCCTATGTCCTACTACCCTATACGTCCTAGTCTACGCCTATCGGCTATATACTAAAGGGGAGCCGGGCCTAGTTAGATTCCCTCGCCGTAGCTAGTAGAGTACGTGGCCTTCCGTACGCCCTAGGTTACGTATCCTTTATATCGTTCTCGGCCCTAGGGCGCTTATACCCGACCGCCGCTATTTAGTTCCGGTATAGGCTAGCCTTACGGTCGCCGTAGAATCTTAGGGCGACGGTTCTATTTGTGATTGCCTTGTTTTTCGCTAGTTTCCGCTATAGGCATTCCGTACTATACGATAGGTAGTGCCCCGGACAGTTCGCGTACCGTCTCGTAGTCGATATATAGTCCCTAGATATATAGTCTCCTATACAGTTCGAGTAGGCCTACTTGTTTATATACGTATAGGTTTAGTGTCTATACTATTAGCATTTGAAGCATTAGAGGACACGAAAGGATAAGGAGTGCTTTTCTACTATCTTAAGGCTATATTGCTAGACTAGGCCTTGTTCTATCGCTAGATCCGCCGCTTTCGCGTCTTATAGCTATACTATTAGCGCCGAGGCCTTCTTGCCTTCTAGCCATTTCCTATAGAGCCAAGTCGTCTCTAGATTAGAGAGTTAAGAGTGACCGGGTTGTCCTCTTAGAGAGCGCGTAGGTGACCCTAGTTAGTTAGGTCAAACTCCTTAGGTATGTCGTGGACTAGGATTGTGAATTGTTTCGTTAAGACCTTCGCTAATGCCGTAACCTTAGATGCCTACTATAGCTATACCTCTAGGTGCCTCCTAGTAGCAGTAGAGCTAGTATAGATCTATAGAGTGCCGTTAGACTATTGGTTCACTACGACCACCCCTAGTTAGTTAATTCGTTAGGCGAGCTCCTTGTTCGATAGCTTCGTAACTTCGGCCTAGTCTTCCTTTACTACAATACGGATCGTAACTATATCGTGCGTTAGGCGGGGGCCTAGTATCGATGCCGCGACCGATACCTAGCTATAGGGGTGTTGATTCCGGGTGGCCTTACTAATCGCCTAGGACGTCGTCCTTATTTCTTATTACCCTCGGTAATACGACAGTATAAGCGCCGTGCGTAGCTAAGTGATCATTACCTATAGAGACCGGTAAGGGAGCTAATCGTTAGTTTCTATACTTTTTACGTCCTCTATAAGTTGCTACTAGTTGTCTTAGGGGGGCTTCGCCTATAGGGCCGTAGGCGCCGTTAGTACCGTAGCCTAGGCTACTATTACCTAGGAGTTGCCTAATGTAGCTAGGCACCTCCGCGGCGTTTAGAGCTGAAGAAACAGGGTGAAGAGAGCTTCAAGCTGTCTAGATTAAATAAGGTAGAACTCCCTTAGTCCTAGGGGTAGTGGCCTACTTTGTATATCGTTAGAATAGCCTTAATAAGAGCTTTCGAATGTGTCTTGTTTTGGCCTACGCTCGTATATATAATCTTCCTCGACTCTAGGAAGAACCTCTTTAATTAGGACTAGCTAATAGCGGCTCCGCTAACGAGCTTATTACCGAGTCTATATACTTTCTTTTTAATATCGGCGGCTATATCGAAATCTTTAGCTACTATTTAGTAGAATCACTAGAGTATAACATCGTGCTCGGCTCTAGTTAGTCTATAGACTACGAACTAGAGATATTATAGGAGAAGGGCATAATAATAATAAATCATTTAAAATGCCGTACCTATAAGGCAAACTAGAGGTCTAATAAGTACCTAATAGTATAGTCTATTAACTATCTAGCTACGCTAGTACTATCAGGTAATTATCGACCGCCGATAGTAGAAGATAACCCCTACGAAGTTACCGCTCCTACGCTATCGTCACCTAAGTATATACCCTAACTATAGTTCTATACGACGTTCGAGGACGAAGAGGATGACTTCCGTATATATACTCGATAACCGTTACCGGTAGACGGCGTTAAGACGTTAAAGCGACCGTACTAATATACGAAACAAAAGTAACGAGTTGTTAAACTAGAACTAGAGATCGATATCGTAAACATCTCCGCGGCCTACGTAGTAAAACTAGCTCGTAAGAAAGGAGCGGAAGTCTATATAATATAGATTATACTACCTAGTCAGAAGCACTACGCTAGCCTAATACGAGCCTACGTAATAGTAGCGACTAGGTAAGACTTCGATCCTACTAGGCTCTACGCTATAAACCTTCGGAAGGTGTAGTTAGTAAACCCCTTAACAGTATATATAATAATAGTGAATAGCGACTTCGATAGATTTATAAAAGGCAAAGATAAGGACTAAGATACTAAGGTCTACTTGCCCTAGGAACTATACGATTTCGAGGACTATTTTAACCGCTAGGATATATCGAAGATTCTACCTTACCGCCCTAGTAAAGACTATAAAGTATACCTTAAAGACGAAACCAAGTCACCTCCTTTTAAGCGGCTATACGTAATGTCGTCTCGCGAGAATAAGGTAATTAAGAAGTAGGTCGATAATTAGCTAGAATCTAGAGCGATATAACGAAGCACGAGCCCGGCTTCTATACTAGTACTAATTATACGTAAACTAGGCGGCGGTCTACGGGTCTATATCGACTATAGAGCTCTTAACGCCCTTACGGTCAAAAGTAGATACCTAATACCGCTATTCTAAGAAACGCTAAACCGCCTAAATAGGAAGAAGTACTTTACTAAACTCGATATTATCTCTACCTTTAACCGTATTCGCGTTACGGAGGGCTACAAATAGAAAACTACGTTTAGTACTCGCTATAGTCAATTCGAGTATATAGTAATGCCTTTCGGCCTATATAATACTCTAGGAACATTCTAATTATACATTAACGATACGCTTAGAGAGTATCTCGATAACTTCTATTTAGTATACCTAGATAATATCCTTATCTTTAGCGACATATTCGAGGAATATATATAATATGTACGTAAAGTACTATAGCGTATACGTAAAGCCGGCCTATATTTAGATATCGATAAATACGAGTTCTACTAAATAGAGACGAAGTACCTTAGTATTATTATAGAAGTCGACGGTATCCGTATAGATCTAGAAAAGGTCGACGTAGTTAAGAACTAGCTTACTCTAATATACCTAAAGGATATATAAGCATTCCTTAGGTTCGGAAACTTCTATCGAAGGTTTATATAGAACTTCTCCAAAATCTATATACCCCTTACGAATTTAATAAAGACTAGTAAGAATAGTAAGCCGATACTATTCGTTTAGACAATAGAATACGAAGTAGCCTTCTAAGGATTAAAAGATGCATTCTTAACGGACACGGTACTCGTACACTTCGTACTAGGGTTAGAAACTATAGTCGAAACAGGTGCCTTAGATTTCGTTACTACGGTAGTAACTTTATAGAAATACGGAGACGTCTAGAGACCAGTAGTATATATATCTAAGAAGATGTCACTATAGGAGTATAACTACGAGATTTACGATAAGGAACTATTAGCTATCCTCCTCGCCTTCGAAGAATAGAGACCTAAGCTTACCGTTAACTTAGACGATGTTATAGACACCGATTTCGAGAATATAAAGGATATAGATAACAATCCCGTTATTATCTACTCCGATTATAAGAACCTAGAATACTTTATAAGTACGAAACAACTTAATAGACGGTAGGTACGCTAGGTATAGTTCCTAGTATAGTTCGTATTTAAAATCACCTATCGTCTAGGTATATAGGGTATAAAGCCTAATAGTCTTACTAGACGATCGTAAGATCTACCGTCGGATCTAAGCGATCCACGTCTATAGCATTAGAGCTAGGTTATCCTACCGCCCGCTCGCCTCGATATTAAGCTCAATTTAAGCGAGCTATAGGAGGGGGAGGTAGCGTAGTAGGTAGTATAGTAGGATTTACTTATATAAGTTAAGGCTCTATATAACAAAGAGACCGTTAAGGCTACTATATAATAGCTATCTTAGAACTAGTAAGTACCCCTATTACGTAAACATAAGATTGACAATCGTACGTCTAAAGTAGAAGATAGTATAATCTATATAAAGAACGTCTACGGAGGATATAGCTTATTTGTCCTAGAAGTTACTAGCGTAGTAGAACTTCGTACTCTAATTACGAAACGTTTCTACAATATACCCGCGACTAGGTATCCCGGCCGTAAAAAGACATTCGAGTTGATTAGTAGATACTACCGCTAGCTACGTATAGTATAAACGATTAAGAGATTCGTCCGTAATTATATTATATATAGAATAACGGTTCCGTCAAATTAGTAGTATTAGGGCCTCCTTATACTATTACCGGCACCCTTTGAAGTATAGGAGGATATCGCGATTAACTTCGTTATAGATTTGCCCGTAAGTAAGAGCTTAACCGATAGACAAACGTATAAGAACGTCCTTATAGTTACGGATAGGCTTACTAAGGAGAGACACCTAATTCTAGTACTATAGATAGACGCCCTATATATCGTATATATCTTTATCCGCTACATCTTCGTACGTTATAGTATTCCTAAGAGTATCGTCTCGGATCGGGGCTCCTAGTAGACTTCTACGTTCTAGAGACGAGTTTACTCCCTACTCGGTATTTAATAACGACTATCGACGGCCTTTTACCTAGAATCCGATAGATAGTCTAACAACATAAATAAGGTTATAGAACGTTACCTTAGGCCCTATATTAACTACGCCTAAGATAATTAGGTTGATTAGTTACTACTTGCCGAGTTTACTACTAACAATTATATATTAGCTACTACTAGCGTATTACCCTTCTACGCTAATACCGGTCGTAACCTAGAATTCACGGATACTAGTCTAACCATCCCTATAAAGCTTATGCCCTATAAGTAACGACTCGATATAGAATCTACGAATGCGTTTGCTAAGCGTATAAATTAGATATACGTATATCTAAGGTAAGAAATTGTATTGGCCTAAGCGTTATAAGTAGAGTTTATAAACGTATATCGCTAGCTACCTCCGAATTATAATATCGGCGACGAAGTTTATATTAATACTACTAACTAGTCAACAATACGCCCGTCTAAGAAGCTTGACATTAAGAACGTAGGGCCGTACGAGATCACCGTAGTACTCCCGTATTAAAATACTTACCGCGTTATAATACCCTATTAGTTAGGTAATCTCTATAACACTTTCTACGCCTCGCTCCTATAACTAGCTACTAATTACCCCGAACCTAGACAGATCCTAGTACCGCCGCCTCTAATCGAGATTACCCGCGACGACGACGGCGAAACATCCGAAGAGTACTTCGTAGAGGATATACTCGATAGGAAATATTTTAAGCTAAAGGGAAGACTACTAAGACACTTACTACCGAAGTAAGACGAGTATAAGTACCTAGTAAAGTCGAAAGGATACCGCGAGCCGAGCTAGGGCTACTAGAAGTATTAGTAGGAGCAGCCGCCTCTATTATAGACTTCTACTATAACTTTCCGACAAAGTCTATTCCCGCCGACTTTAAGCCGCCGTACGACTAGGTACCTAATAAGGACCGAGTTACTAGTATACTACGATCTTATACTAAGTCTAGGTAGGTACCTACGGAGAACGCGAGTACGTCTATACCGGTAGTTATACCGTAAACTAATACCCCCGTAACGGCGTCTAAGCTATAAGTAAGGACGTTACGCCGCTCGACAAGACTTAATACGAGTATAATAGAGTTTTATCCTATAGCCGCCGTCGATACGCCTATAGTTAACCTATAAAGCTCTATAGAAACGAACGCTATAGATATAGACTCGGATACTTAATACGCTAGGGCTACTATAGAACCGGGTATACCTACTTCTATAAGGATAATAACGGATAGAAGTCTCTATAATAAGCGTTAGAACAAGGATGTCGCTATATACCCTAAGCCTCTATATAGCCGTACTAGCTTAGCCGCCCGACGGATATAGTAATCGATAGTAAGGAGGATATTAAGGGTTTAGAGGATGCTTAAGCTAAACAAGGTAGACTAGAGGATAATATAGTTTTCGTAGATATACTACTATAGAGACAGAGCCGTCCGAGGACGAATAGCAATCTAAAGGGGGGGGTACTATTACGGTTCACTACTACCGTAACGTCGCGCGCCTTAGCGCTTCCTTATATATCTCGCGCGCTTCGCGCTTCTCTTTCGTAGCCTTACCGAATAACGCTTATTTTACGGCAACCCTATACTATCATCTTATAGATCACTACCCGTAATACGTACTTAAGTACCCTTATTAGTATCGACTTATGTACTTCGGTAACCTTCCTTAGGTATTAGTTTTAGATCTTCGCTAACGGCGTAACGAGTCCCTTTAATAGATAGACCCTCTTGCCTAAGGACTATACTTAGCTACTATAGGTAAGGACTAGCCGTATAATAGCCGTATATAGAAGTCGTAACTACCGAAAGTCCGCCCCCTATATAGACGTCCGTAATATAGTAGAGTTCTTAGCTCGTATATCCTCTAATAGTAATATTTATTAGGGCTACTTCGAGTAGCCTCGTAGTTACCCCGTTAGCTATCCGTAGGCGACGGGGTTTATTAAGCTTAAAAGTAGGGATATTATATACGTAAATAGAACTAATTACCTAGTATTAACGTACGGAATTCATAGACTTTATTACTAAATTCGGCGTATTCGATAGCGCGTATCGAGAGTAACTTAGGAACGTATAAAGCAACTGTCCGTACCGGATACCTATCGAGATATATAGCTCTAAAGCTAGCCTATTTCGAGGTTCTAGTCACCCCGTTTCTATAGCTTAGCTACGGCCCTAAGCCCCCTTCTAGACTAGCCGAAACTTAGATAGAACATTACCTGACTTAGATTATAAGCTATACTAGCATTTCACTACAAACCTACTATATACCCTTAATATACACAGCTCGCGTAATATATAGAACACTTATAAGACCTTACGCTATAACCTAAACGGCCGCCCGCTAGTCCTCTCGAAAAGGAGAAGGCGAACTAGAGACATAGACTCTAGACTAGAAGCCTAGCTAGCGAGTATTAAGTAACTTATAAGGGAAACCTACGCCTACTAAAAACAGATATAAAGCACACTACTACTAAGCTAGTAATAATACGGCTAGTAACAATAGCTAAACTAGTAACAGCTATAGTAACCGCGACTATAAATATAGGGCAAGCCTCCCCTCCGGGTTAACTAAACCTCTATATAGAAGGACCTCTATAAAGAGGCTTAAGAGATACTCGAAGTAGATAAGCGCCTAGCTAGGGCGTATAAGAACACGATTGCCTAACTCCTCGGAGCCCTTAAGGCACTCGAATATTAGATCCCGAGAGCAATATAGTAGATAATATAGAAAGCTACTACCTAGTATACTCCTATATAGGCAAACGTAGTAGCTAGCTCCCCTAACCTACGGACCTAAAGGACAAACAACGCTATTAGGGTGTACGTTACGGACCCGGAGGAGAAGCGAGAGCTAGAGGGCCTAATAAGCAAGGAACTTATAGATAGGATTGGCTAGAAGGAGATAGTAGGAGCCAAAATCGAGCCTAGAGGAGTAATACGCCTCTTTATAGCACAGGAGACAGACCGACAAAAGCTCGAGACCCTTAAGGACTAGATAGTCAAGGTAGCGAGGTCGGTAAAGGTCTCTTACTAGTAGTTCACGGTAATAGCCTATAGGGTACTAAGGACCTTTAGGGTAGAGAACGACCTCGCCCTACTCTAGATATAGAACTAGAACACCTCACCGGGAGTACGCTTTACTAAAGTAGCGTAGCTAAATAAGAACGTCGAAGCTACTAAGACGTACTCCTCTCTAATCGTCTAGATAGCTACCGCGGAACAAGCGAACTAGGTCCTAGAAGGAGGACTATTCTAGTAATACGAACGCCTCGACACGGAGATACACAAGAGTAGCTATAGAGTGCTCTAATGCTTTAACTACTAATAATACGGCCATATCGCGCTAAAGTATACCGAGAAGACCCCTAAGTACCTATACTACGTAGGACCGTATTAGGGGAAATAATACCTACGGGAGGAATCGAGGTACGCGTACTACGGCCGTAAACACCCGGTATACTCGAACCAATGCCCTATAAGGATAGTAGCGTAAGAAAAGGCCCGCTAGGCTAGGGTAATAACTCCGGCGAGGTACTCTATACTAACGCTCGGCAATTCCTAGTATAGAGGATTCGAGGCCGTAAAGAGGAAAAGGATAGACGAAGCGACACAAAATATATAGTAGAGTACTTACCTACCGCCGGGACGCCTAAGGGGGCTATAGAGGGCGGCAAATAAAGCTAGATAGATACGAATCTTTAGGTACCCCCTAACGACCGAACGCTAACTAATCTAATAGGATAGCGCGACAAACGAAGGAGCTATATAGCTAACGAGTGCCCTAATAGACCTTATCCTAGCTAGTCCGTAATGCTAACATAAGCTAACCTTACTGTTATATAGTATAACGTTAATAAAAGTAAGGATAAGGTTCAACTCTACTTCCTCTAGGAACTCGACGACTAAAGGCATTATATCGTAGCGATATAAGAGCTATAGCTAAACCTATATACTCGAAGACCTACTACCTATACCGACCTACGGTACTATATAGCTATCGAGGGAGGTATAGGCTATACTCTAAGGACATATATATACGTTAGTAAAGCATTACGTACGGACGCCTAGAAGGTAATCTCGTACCCGGAAGGGAGTCAAGGGGACATTACGACTATCTAAATCACTACGAGTCAAGGACCTATCCGGATATATAACGTCTATAACCCTCCTCCTTAGGGAAGAACGAGTAGAGACCTTAGTACGCTAGTACGACTTAACTAGGTACTCGACTAAGGGGATATAAACTATATCCTCCTAGGCGACTTTAACCTCTACTACCTAACGTAGGGTCTAGAATTCACCCCCCCTTATGTATATCTAGGAGGTAAGCTCCTAGAGATTACGGAAAGTAGGGATATAGAGCTCGTAACCCTAAAGGGTATAGAGACGTAGAAGGTAAGAACAAGCGCGAGTACTATCGACCTATACTTTCTATCGAGGGACGTAGTAATAAGGCTAGTAGAGTATAGACCTAACCTTGCCCTAGAGGTAGGGTTAGACCACATCCCTATCTAGATAACGATAGCGACGGGGATAGAAGAGGAGCTCCGGGGTAAAAAGCGCCTTAACTAGAAAAAAGCTCCCTAGGAGGAGATCCGGAATCTACTTAGACAGCACCTAAATAATACTAGTATCGGGGAGACGGAAGCCGAGCTTAATAGTACGGTAGAATAGATAATAACGACGATATAGTAGGCGGCCGAGGAACATATACTAGAACTAAGGCCCTCGAAGTACTAGAAGCCCTTCTAGACCCTAGAGTACTTAGCTAAAGTCAAGGACGTAAGGAGGGCAAGGCGAAAATAGACGAAGGAGCAAAGCTAAGAAGCGTAGGACAAGTACTAGGAAGCAAGTTAGGCAAAGAAGGCCTAAATACGACGAGATAAGCGATAAGACTAGAGGGTAACTATAGGTCTTATAATAGAGAACCCGGAGTAGATATAGCGGCTTATAAGGTAGGTAAGGGCCGGAGACGGGGACAGGACACTACACTTCCCCCTAATCTAGGATACGATAGGTACAATATAGATAACGCCGGAAGGGAAGGCGAAGGCGTTTGCCGACCACTTCTTTACGATATAGTTAACGGCCGACCTAACGGACATAGAGGGAACGATCTACCCGGAGCCACTCGACATATACTAGATAGTAGGCGAGGAGGAGAAAAAGGAGATTATAGGAAAGCTAAAGGGCCGTAAGGCCCCGGGACCCGACGGAATCCCAAACCTCCTCCTTAAAGAATATAAAGAAGAAGTCGCCCTATACCTCCCCGAACTATTTACGGCTTGCCTACGTAAGGGGTAGTACCTATAGCTATTTAGGCGGTCCCTTATAGTCGTCCTAAAGAAGCTATAGAAGGAAGACTATACAAAGCTTAAGTCCTATAGGCCGATCGTACTCCTAAACATAATTAGAAAGATACTAGAGAAGGTCGTAGTAAGAAGAATTATATAGCTCGTCGAGGACAACAACCTACTCCTAGAGACATAGATAGGTAGTAGGAGTAAACGATCTACCCTAACGGCTATAGAGCTTATTACCGAACAGATTTATACTCTCTAGTACTATAGACGGAATAGGGTTATATTACTATTATCTCTCGACATCTTAGGGGTATTCGATAACGTCTCCTACGAGCGACTCCTCTATATCCTACGGTAAAAAGGAATCCCGCGGTAGGTAATAAGTTTCGTAAACTCCTTCCTTAAGGAGAGAATAACGTAGATTGTCCTTAGGAAGCGTAAGGAGGGCAACCTTATATATATAGAATACGGGATCCCCTAGGGCTTAACACTATCCCCGATCCTCTTCCTAATCTTTATAGCGGACCTAATCCTACTACTCACCTTACTATAAACGTCGGCCTCGGGGTTTGTCGACGATACGAACATCCTAGCCTAATTAACGACGACCGAAGAAAACTATCGGCTACTTATAGAAAGACACGAGGTATATAAGGAATAGGTACGTCGACACGGCGCCCGTTTCGCCCCGGAAAAGTACTAGCTTATCCACTTTAGTAAGGTAAGAACCTACTATAATATATAAGTAACGGTAACTATCTAGGGTTACGTAATAAAGCCCTCTCCCGAATTACGAGTCCTAGGAATCTAGCTAGACCCTAAGCTTAGCTAGAACCCCTAGATTAGGAAAGCCTAGAATAGAGCCTAGGTTAACGAGGCTATAATAACTAGACTCACAACGTCAATATAGGGAGCTACGTTTAGTAAGGCAAGGGTTATATACAAGACGATCGTAAAACTAGTAATACTCTACGGGGCCTAGATATAGGGGATAGGAGGAGTAGGTAAACCGATCCCGAAGCGGATAGAGGGACCTCTAAACCGGACGTAGGCCGCGAACCTTAGACGGATACTAGGAGTCTATAAGATAACGCTAACGAGAGTAGCGGAGGTAGAGACAGGGTCCCCCCTAATTAAACATTATATTAAGGGAATGAGGATCTAATACGCTAGGAAGACGGCGGATTATCTAGTATAATAAGCTATTCGGGACTCTACGGAGAAGATCGCTAGGAGGTACGAGCGACTGCCTTGCCTTAGGGTACGTTAAAGCTAAAAGCAAGACGACCTACGTACGTTTAAAGTCGTTAAGCGAACCTAGGAGGAGATAGAGAGGAAGGAGGAGGAGGAAAAGGCACGGAGGAAAAAGGGCAATAAGGCAAAGATATAAAGCCTCGTAGAGTAGGTAGCGGGCTGCCTTTAGGAATAGGAATAGAAAGAGAATCCCCTACCGAATCGAGGACCCCTAGCCTTACGCCCCTTCTAGAGACATAACTACCTACTCTACCGTGACCTAATAAGGGCCGAAGCAAGTATCGCAATATAGATTAGGTCCGAACATATCGGGTTAAGGGCCTACCTATATAGAAGGAAAGTCCCGGACGTATATAGCCTAGTATACTAGTATAACCACCCGTTATAGAACCCGGAGCATATAATACTACGGTGCCCGTAATAGGTAGAAGGACGAAGCTAGTAGAGAGCTAAGGTAGTAAGACGTGACTACTAGTTAATCGTAACGGATAAGCGAGACGTAAAACGGATAGTATAGTAGATACTATAGTAGGGCTTTCTTAAACAGTTCGCGCTAGCTAGCGAGACGGAGGAGTAGATAGAGAAGAGGCGGGAGGTCAAGGGGGTGTAGATAGGGTAGTTATTAGGGCAGGCCTATAATACTAGTATAGCCTTAATAAGGAAAATACGAAAGAAGGTAAGGTTAAGAACGTATAGGAGGGGAGAGGGGATTATTACTCTATAATACGAGTTTCCTATTTATAACTAGAAGTAGGTAGTATAGCTATATAGGCTAATAGGCTCTATAATAATATAATAAACAATATATATATATACGTAAACAAAACGTAGATTAGTAAACTTAGACAATACTCCGGTATTAGAAAGAGTTAGAGCTTTTGCTTTTCTACCCGTACTAGTTATAGTACTAGTATATACTATATACTTTCTATAAGAGAGATTCTTTGTAAACCCTACCTTCCTACTAAGGTCGCCTCCTAGCTATATATATCTTAGTAAAGAATATTAACGAGGACTATCTATTCGATAGCCCTTATTAAGACGAGTAATCTACTGAAGTAGTAGCGACCCGCCTACGCTAGTGGCGGCGTAATCGTAGTATAAAGAACCCTAAAACTAAGGTTCCGTTCCTCTAACGGTAGACCCTAGAGTTACGGAGTTACGGAGAACAACTACCGAATTAGGAAGCGCGACCTCACCCCGAATAGTAGCGAAGGATAGTAACTAACGAGAGCTATAGCCTTACGAACATTCTATACTAAGAGCTAAACCGGGGAACAAACTAAGGAAAAACCTAGGACATAAGCTAAGGCCAATTATATAGATAGATGGATTATTTATTCGCCTATTTTAGTGCCCTATAGCCTATATAGGTCTCTCGCTATTTAGGTCTATTTGTATAGGTAGGAAACCCGATTAACGGATAAAAACCTCCTCGTCTTTACCCTCCTCGTTCTTTCCTATCTTGTCCCTTCGTTCTCCTTCCTTTAGGGTACGCTAGTGTCATAGTTATTACTCTATAACTACCTTGCCCGTAACCCTAGTAATGTCCTCCTCTCGATTCCCTTTCTCCCTTCTATTTCCCCGGCTCTTCTCTCTCTCTCCCTCCTCTCTATCTACCTTTCCGTTTCTACTACTAGGGAGACTTGCTCTAGGTAGTCCTCGTTAAGGATCTATCTTATTACTCTCCTTATATCTTATCTATTCTAGATAATGGCCTAGTATTGCCTATCTCTTGCCTTCGCCCTCTACTAGCTTCTCCCTTTTACCTACTTAGTACAGTTCAGCACTATATACTCCGGGTTTTAGGATAGGTAGCTATAGGGGTAACGTTTAGAATCGTATCCTAGGACTCTTCTTTAGTGTAAGTATACTCTTAGTCTAATGTACTTAAAGCGAATCTAGATAGCTATACTTACTTCCGCCCTCTTTAGGTCTTTATAGATAAGGTAGTTATACCTCCCGAAGGTCCTAGCTACTAGTAGGGCTCCTAGCCTTACCGGTTTTTAGTTTTAACGCGTTTCCTATAGGTAACCTACGATCCTTTCTACTTAGCTTTGCTTCTTTTTCCCTTTGTCCCCTATATTAGCTTACTCCCTTAGAGCTTCTCTCTGTTTAAGGGCTCCTAGGATTTCCTATAATGTTTTTAGGTCTACTTCCTTCTATAGGATTATATATAGCCGGTTAGGTCTTCTCCTCCTCTCCTACTAGGTTCTTATCCTTTAAGTAGCTACTTAGATAGTTCCCTAGGCTAGGTATACTGATGTCTTCTCTACGTATTAACACCTTATACCCTAGAGGTACTCCCTAATAGGGGCTGTACCTGATTCCATTTCTATTGTCCTATAAGGGGTTGACTTGTATACCCCTAGTACTCTCTTTAGGTAGGCTACCTACGCTCTATTAAGGGAGTCCTTAATTCTCTTCGGGATATGTTTTTCCACTATCTAAATTGCTACTCTATATAGCATTACGGGCTTAAGAATAGCCTTGTATATAGTCTAGGCCTTTATCAAGGTCGCCCCCTAGGTTAACGTAGTAAGTCTCTCGATTAATTATCTATTAGTGTCCGCTCTCGCTTACGCCTTCTTTACTCGTAGTCCCTAGCTAAGTTTCGGGTCTAGCTATATCCTAAGGACTCTAAGATCCCTTATAGGATAGGTCTCGAACCCCTAGATTTTTACTAGTACTACTAAGTTGTGTTTTGTCTTTGCCTTACTAAAATAGATAAGTTAGTACTTGTCCGGTACGAATTTTGCCCTATACTCTCTTGCCTACTTTTCGTATTGTCTATATCTCTCCTCTAGGAGTACGTAGTTTTCCTCTATAGACCCCGACTACACTAGGATATTTATATTATCTACGAACCCCGATACTAAGGTATTTACTATTTCTAGGAGTAGGGTCAGGTCGGCTATAAAGAGGAGGAACAGAATTAGGGAGAGTATAGAGCCCTATAGGATGCCCGTGTTCGTAATTAGGGTCTATAGGGCTTTAAAGGACCCTAGGAGGATCTAGGTTGTTCTGTCCTTAAGGAATGACTATATAAAGTGTACTATCTAGGCTAGGATACTTTTTATTCTAAGGATATATAGGAGCCTTACGTAGGACACGTTATCGAAAGCCCCTAATATATCTAGTAAAAGTAGTAAGGCTACCTTATTGTTACTATAGTGCTAGATATATCTAATTTGCTCTATGATCAGTTCGACTACTATAAGGGTAGATCTCCTTTATCTCCCCCCTATTTACGTTACCGGGAGGAGGTTATATTCTTCTACTATTCCGGTAAGCCTTATAGCTACGACCTTCTCTAGGAGCTTCCCTAGTATATTTAGTAACGTAATTAGTCTATATAACTTCAACTTAGTATAGTTCTCCTTTTAGGGTTTCCTTAGGACGTAAGTTAGTAATTGCCTAAAGGCCTTTAGGCAATACCCCTACTTTATATACTAGGTAAAGATTAGCGTAAGTACTAGAGTAATAAGGCTACTACTAGCTTTTAGGTAATAGTTAGGGATCTTATCTAGGCCTAGGGCTTTATTGCCCTTTACTTTCTTAAAAATATTTCCGATCTCTATAGTAGACACTTACTAGTTAGCCTCCCTTAGCGGAGGAATGTGTGTTCCTGGGATGTTACTTAGGTCTACCTCTACCTAAGTCCTAAAGAAGTGGTCTACGAATACTTTCGCTTTCCCTATCGGAGTGATTTACGTTTCCCCGTCTTAGTCCTATATTAAGGGAAACTAGGGCGGGGAGTTTCGTTCCTCGTCTACTTTCCTAGCCTATTCTACTAGTCTCTAGATTTGTTCCGGGTGTTCTATAATCATCCCTATAGTTGACCTCTACTCCTACGTCTTATCTCTTCTGATCTACGCCTTCTTTGCTTTATACGCGTTGTTATAGGCTTCCTAGTTTACTTAGGTACGTCGTTACTCCTATCTCCTTCTTACTCTCCTTACCTCCTTGACTTTAGCTATATACTCTAGTGTCTAGTATAGCTTCTAGTATAGCGACTATCTCTTCTTAGGTATATAGGCCTAGGCTATCCTTTATATAGCTTCTATTAGCTACTCTACTACTGAGTCGATCCCCTCCGTTATATATATATCGTTAATGTTTATATATTCTAGTTCGCCTTCTAGCCGCTACTATACTAGTGTCTAATTGGCCTACTTCTAGTATAGCTTCCTCTTAGGTTCCCTCTCCTCCTTAACCGTAAGTTAGATGTTAGTTTGGATTAGATAGTAGTCCGATAAGGACTCTAGTTAGTCATTAACTATATAGCTTTCTACCCGTCCTATTAATGCGTAGGATATAAAGTATAGGTCTAGCGTGCTAGAACTGTTGTTTCTAGCCTAAGTTTCTGTTCCCTTTGGCGTGATTAAGTCCATTTGGGCTGTTTCTATCTGACTAATAAGCCTCCCTACTAAGAAGTAGTATACTAGGGTGAGGTCCGATCCCTACTTTAGGTAGTAGAGATTGAAATCTCCTATTACGATATTGTGGTTTTGTTAGTCTATTACTTCCGGGAGCCTTCCTAGCGTATATAGTTATGTACTGCTTCTAGACTCTAGAGGTAGGTTATATACGCTATAGATTAGGACCTAGCCTTAAGTTGTTTTTAGCTATACTATAGTGATATCCCTATCGGTTCTCGGCTAGGCCTACTAGTCCTCTACTAGTACCTTCTTACTAATATAGATATATGTTCGTAGGACTCCCTCGGTTCTGTTTATTACTACGTAGTATCTCGGGTCTCGTATAGTTAATAGAATCCTAGAGTATAGGTTAATCTACGGTTTCTATATTACTATAATGTAGTGTTCCTCCGGGTCTAAGGCTTTTAGAAAGCTCCTTTAGACCTTGTCTTTACTTCTGTTTACATTATACTGAATGATTAATAGTCTACTAGTATAAGGCATTAGGACATGTTTGTGTCTAGGTCCGTTTAGTCTTACTATTAGTCTTACTATTAGTTTTCCCGTCCCTCCTCCTATTCTTCCCTTTAGGGTTAGCCCCCTATTATTTGGTTAATTCTTATTTGTCTATTGCTCTACGCTACCTTGTATAAGAACGTTAGTCTCCCTATTACTAGCACTATTTATAGCTCCTCTTATAGCCGGGGTCTCTTGTTCGGGTAGGTAGTTCTCTCTAGTTATTTCTATTCACCTACTAGGAACCTAGTTAGTATTGTTACCCTTACTTCCCGTACTCTCTACTAGGCTAATAGTCTAACTAGGCATTAGTTTGACTATACCGGGTATTTTCTCCTATATACTACGTATCTTATATCCTCCTTCCGTTTTTAGTACTCTTAGGTCGCGTGATCACTAGTATAGTAGGAGTAGACTAGTATAGCTTTGCTACACTTTAGGGCAATATTTCCGTACTATTAACAGTTGAAATATTGAAGGATCCTATAGTTGCTCTAATAGATTTCTATATCTAGCCTCTTAAATTCCTAGTACAACCCTTAGTCTAAGACCTTGTTCGCTTACTCTAGTGTTATAACCTATAAGATTAGTAAGGAGGCCCTCTTGCCCTCCTCTATCTTCTTCTTGACCTACGCTGCCTTTATAATCTTTAGTCCTAGTACTATTACCTAGTTTTACCTCTAGAGGTTTAGTATATCCCTTTATATATTAAAGGTTCGTAGGACCCTATACGTAATTACTATAAACTATTAATAGGAGACTTTCGCTATGCTCCCGATCTTTAGTGTCTACTCCTTGTTTATTTTAAGGGCCTTCTTGTTCTATACGTATGCTATAAACAGCTTGACCCCTTTATTATCTACCCTTACCGCTACTATTCCCTTTACTCCGATCTTCTCGACTATCTCCCTCCCGGTCATCTTTCCTATCTCTTCCTTCTCTTTCTAGTCCGTAATATAGACTCGTAGTACTATACTCTAGGGGGGGTAGGTTAGCTCGCGATTGTTACCTAGGTCGTTAGGCCCTAGGTCTATCTCGGGTCTCTTTAAGGGTTGTTTCTTACGTTTCGTATTACTACCTCGATTACTATATTAATCGTAGTGCTTATTTGTCGTTTAAGCGCCTTTAGTCCCCCGAGTAGTTCGCTTATTACTCCTTTAAGTACTCTCTCCGGAAATCTCCCTTCTTCTACCGCTACTATCTCTTCCGCCTTCTTATAGAGCGTCCTCTACTCGTCTCCCCCTTACTCTCGGTCGTCTACTACCGTCGTCGTCGCCATTTTTTCAAGGTCGTTTTTCTCTTCGTAGATATGTCTTAATATATATACTTAGGATCGTTTAGAGCGTCCTTAAGCTCTTTAATAGATAGATAGATTTGTTATTTCCCTATTCTAGGACCCTACTCGGCCTATACAGGTATATATCTATTGTTATATACAAAGGGAACCCCGGATAGGTGAAAACCCTTCCCGCCCCTAACTTCTCCTTATCTAGATTAGCTTTCCCTCTGAACGTACGTAGTCTATATCACTACCCCGTTAGCCCCCGCTCCTAGCCGGTCTCGTCGCGCTACGTCGTGTCCTCTCTTCCTATACTACTCCTACTAGGCGGTACTGTTCTAGCCAGCCCTTCTCTAGTATCTAGTTCGTAATACGCCGTAGGTCCTTAACGTTATTAAGAAGTACCCTAATTATCCGGTTCCTCGCCTTTACTATCTACTCCCCTATTCCTAGCGACTACCTCGGATAGACGAGGAGTACGTACCGTATATTCTAGGAGTAATAGCCGTAGGGATAGCTAGTATTTGTATATTCTAGAACCTTCCTAGATAATAGGTACCCCTAGAGGCCGATATATTCGCTTCGTAGTTAGGTTACTATACTACTCTATACCCTTATAAGGCGGTAGTAGATAAGCTTAGGAGGGTACTTGACTACGGATTTCGTAGCTAACTATTCCTTAGGTTGTCCCGCTAGCTAAGGGCGTCTACTATACCCTATAACCTAGTTGTTCTACCTCTCTTTCTATAGTCGCTCTATAAACGATTTCTTACCCTCCTATTATATTACTAGCTATTCGTCCCTTACTCGGTAGTTCGGCTCGTTTCCGGGTCGAATACCCTTATACGCTAGTACTAATTCGCGGGCCCTTACGACTATACTAGCGATGACCTTCTATACTAGGTACTATACCGACTTGCCTAAGTAGGAGGTCCGTAGTCCCTAGATATATAGGTCGATCGGCGTTATAGCGGTCTCGTACTTAAGTATCCTCGTTAGTATCGACTTCTATACCCCGGTAACCTTCCTTAGGCATTAGTTTTAGATCTTTACTAACGGCGCGACGAGTCCCTTTAATAGATAGACCCTCTTACCTAAGGACTATACTTAGCTACTATAAGTAAGGACTAGCCGTATAATAGCCGTATATAGAAGTCGTAACTACCGAAAGTCCGCCCCCTATATAGACGTAGTAAGCCTCTAGTATAATGCTATATTCTATTTAGCTTTCCGTAACATTACCTATACGTACTTCCTCTACCGTAGCGCCGGGTCTACCTAAAGTCCGAGGATCCTAAGCTTATTTACCGGGTTAGTCGTATACCCCTTTATCTAGATAGAAGCTTATATATTATAGAACCGTAGCCGGCGCGTAAGGTATATTAGATTATACTTTTCTAGGGCAAACCGAGCCCTATACCTCCTAGCCTAGTCCTCGTAGATCTTATACTTCTCTTCTAGTAGCCTATAGTTCTCCTTAGTCGAGGACGACTACGCTAGGATGTTCGTTAAGCTCTTTAATACGGTACTAAGCTTTTATTAATTCTAATTAGAATAGTATAGCGTCTACGTCTCGCTAGTCCCGCTCTTCTACGTACTCGTTACGATCCTACCGAAGTATATTACGGTCTTCTTAGATAGCGTTATAGTCTTTCTATACTAATATTATCTTGTTTTAAGCCTAGTTATACTCTTACTATATAAGCTTAGCTTTCTCCTTAGTATCTTCCGCTTCTTTAAGGGCTTAATCCCTCTCTATTCGTACTTTATTACGTTTATCTCGATAATATCGGTAGACTAGTTTTAGTTAAGCGTAGTTATTAACTATCGATTTGACGTTAAGATAGATAGTATAAGGTCGTAGGTTAACGGCGCGCTAAAAGGCTATCGCGTCTACTATTCGATAGTTATCGGGGTCGTACTCGAAATCGCTAGCGTCGCGGTCGATATTATCGATTCGAGGAGGTTCTACTAGGTTCATAAACTAGCTAAAGTCGATACCCTTACTATCGTCTTTATATCTAGATAGGTAAGTATCCTCCTACCGACTCGCCGGCTATTTACCCTATCGTATTAAAGACTCGGTTTTTATAGGAGGGACAGGGGTACGTAGAAGAGACGGAGGAAAGTATTTCTAGGTATTACCGCGTAGAGTCTCTTAAGTCTCTACGGGTTATAAAGTCGGTGTCTAGGAAGCGTAATCCGGATATATACTCGGTATATCACTATTATTACCTCTAAGTATCGAGTCTAGTACCTCCTAGGTTCTCGGGTCGTAGAGGTTCTTTAGCTACTTAGCTATTAGGCGTAGTTCTAATCTAGGGCGTATACTAGTCCGGTTACTTGTCCTTAAGGATAGGCGAGAGCGTTCGTTATTAGCTATACTAGCGTAGTAGTTCGCGACTCGGTCGCGTCGTACTTACGACTTAGTCGCTTAGTATTAGTATCGTACTTACGTAGAGTTTAGCTCTCTACTTTTAAAGGCGTAACTAACTATTACGGGCGAGGGGGCTATAGTATAGTCTAGTAATGTTATAGTTTCCCTATAGAGTGTATAGAAGGTAGGGACAGAAGAGCCTTAGAGTGCTTAGAAGTCGTTAAGAAGTGAAAGTCTAGCTTAGTATATAAGCGCTAAGAATTATATACCCCGTAATATTCACTACGGGACCTAGCCCTCCAAATTCACTACTCTACTAAACCTTAATAGATTCACTTTAGCTCGTAACTATATAACTTATAGTACTTCCGCGAGTACCCGCGACTACGCTAGACCCTAGAAGAAGCACGTAGAAGACTCGGAACGTAGGGCAGGTTAGAATAAGGTTTTAAGCAAAGCTATTAAGCGCGGCTTCGTACGGGTTAGCTCTATTAATACGGGGACACGTACTCGCGAGGGTCGCGTATAAGTATCTAGCCTTCCCCAGGCCTCTCTTGCTTTCTTCGTCTTTCGTTTTGTATAGCAATTATACTATACCCTTTATATCTATACTTCGTACCTACATTCTCGCTTTTACTCTTATATCTTATAGGCTAGGGTCTCGCCCTAATATTACGAAAGACTAATAAACCGTTAACTACTCGAGTCATTCTTATAGGTGACTACGCTACTAATAGAGGTGTCGACCTCGACAACTAAGACACTCTATTCTACTTTAGTAAGTAGGCTAATATCCCCTTCTCGAACGCCGCTACCTTCGGTACCTAGGCAAACGCTAACCCCGACACCGCCTACGCTCTTATTAACCGTACCGTCTCCTCTTTTCGCGAGACCGCCTAGTAGGTCGAGCAAGTAAATAACTAAGTAATATACCTTCAAGGTATTATAAACACCTTCTAGAACCTCGTACCGTACGCCGACGATAACCGCCGCTAGTACTTCTCTAAGAAGGTTAACGACCTAGACGAGTTCGATAGTAATAAGAGTAAGTTCGAGGCATTTAAGACATAGCTCACTATTAAGCTATTAGCTAATACCGACTACTTTCCGTAAGAAAAGGACAAGGTTACGTACGTCTTCTCCCTCCTTCGGGTAGACGCCGCGGCTTAGGTATAATACTATATCGATAACGCTACGTAGACTATCGGCTACCCGGACGTCCTTACCTTAATATAGGACCTCCGTACTGCCTTTAGTAATCTAGACCGTAGAGCTACCGCCTAGAACGCTATCTATAACCTCCTCTAGAAGAACAAGAGCTTCGCCGAGTACCTCGCGGCCTTTAACCGCGATATCGGGTTCACCGGCTATAACGAAGAGACTAAGAAGAGCACTCTCCGCCGTGGCTTATTAGTAGAGCTTCTTCTAGCCCTCGAGGACAAGGACGTCGGTACTATAAGCTTCCGTAAGCTCGTCGAGACCTCCTAGCGCCTCGACTCTAACATAAAACACACCGCCTCTCTCCTCGCTTCCCGTTCTTAAGGTCGTAAGCCTCGTAGTCCCGGAAGCTACTTCGCTACTCTACTAGGCGCCGCCGCTCCTACGGCTCTCCCTCCCGTCTCTATAGGTACCGCTATAGATCTTAGCGCTAGTACCGCCGTCCCTCGAGTCTAGGGCCTCGTTAACGGTAAGCTTACTCCCGAAGAGAAGCTTCGCCGTCGCTAGGCCGGACTCTATACCTACTACGACGGTCTAGGCTATATCGTAGTTAACTATCCGTAGCTCGCTACCCGTAACGCCTATAACCCGGTTCGCGGCGCTATCGGCGCTATCGAGCCTACTCCTACTACTCCCGCTAAGTAGGAAAAAGCCTAGGTCTTCCTTATCGACGCGATAAAGACTAAGAACAACGTTTACCGAAAGTAAAGAGAGGAAAGAAGTTGAGGATCAATATAGTATAGCTAGACCTATACGACGAGACGGGTAAGGACTACGCTTATAAACCGTTCGTTACGAATGTAAATATCGGCTCAAAGAAACTCTCTTCTTCCAATCTTACTCTTATAGACACTAGCGTACTAGGCGAGTCTTTTATAGACTATAAACTCGCGACCTCTCTTAACCTCGAACCCTAGGAACTAAAGTACCCTCGTACCCTTAAACTCTTTAACGGCACGGAGACTACTACTAGTAAGATTACTTATGTTATATACACGTTAATCACCCTCGGAGGCAAGCGTATGTCGATTACTAGCTTTCTTACGTCCCTACCGTATTAGAAGTTTATCCTCGGCCTCCCCTAGTTTAGACGATACTAACCTATTATCGACTAGACTTCCCTTACTATTAGCTTCCCTCTAGAAGCTCCTCCGGTACCTCCGCCTTCTCCGCCGCCTTAGCGCGGTCCTAAGTATACTAAGATCTTCTAGGTAAACGCCGCTACCTTTACTACTACTACTAAGTAGCCTAAAGCTTAAGTCTTCGCCACCTCTCTCCGCGATATCGACATCGCCCTCGAGAAGCTCGATAAGAAGCGTATACCTACCGACCCTACTACGAAGGTCCCTCCTTAGGCATAGTATATCCTCTACGTATTCGATACTAAAGCCGTAGACAAGCTACCTCCTTATCGCCCTTACGACTATAAGATTGAGCTAGAAGAAGGTATAGAGACACCGTTCGGACCGCTATATTCTATGTCCCGAGAAGAGCTTATCGTCCTTAAGAGATACCTCGAAGAGAACCTAAAGAAGGGGTTTATTCGAGCGAGCCGTTCTAGCGCTAGTAGTCCCGTTATGTTCGTTAAGAAGCCCGGCGGTAGCCTACGCTTCTACGTAGACTACCGAGGCTTAAACGCTATTATAAAGAAGAACAGCTACCTAATACCGTTGATTTAGGAGACGCTCGAGCGCCTCTCTAAGGCTAAGTACTTTACTAAGCTCGATATTATTACTACTATTAAATAGGTACGAGTTACGTAGTAGTAGAAGACGGCGGATTATATAAAAGACGAAGAAGGACCTAATAGGATAGCGTGTATCTATATATAGTATCGCCGGTGTTAGTATAGGTAGATGCTAGGTGTCCGGATGTTTACTAGCCTATAGGCTAGCAAACCCTAGTCACGTGATCTAGTTATATAATACACCCATACCTATATACTTGTCCTGCGGCCTATATGTTCTCAACACTCCTACTTAGGCCATATGGTCTCCTATAATCCCTTTACGTAAGCTAGAGCTACCTTATAAAGTTTTAGAACTACTAGCTATTAAGGGGCTTTATTAACCTATTAGTAGCTATATCCTTTATATAGCAGTAGTCTACTACAATCTTCTTCTACTACTAGAGATGTCTAACATAGTTATATACAACATCAATATGCTTTGACCTTTTATATATATAGGCATCTTTGACAAGTGTTAAAGCGGCTTAGTTGTTACCTATAAGCTTGACTAGCCTTAGCTCGTTAACAGTGCCCCTGCTTGCCCTTATACTCGGCTAGAAAGAGCTCTTTCCTACTAGTTCTAGGCACCCCATTTCCCTAAGGACAGTAGCAAAAAATTGTGACTACTTTGCGGCTACGTTTATAGCTATAAACTCAGCTTCTATTGTTAATGTTACAATAGACTTCTGCTTCCTACTTATCTAGGACACAGGTGATCTATAAAGGAACCACACGTATCCTAGAATTGAGACTCTATCCACTTTGTCTATAGCGTAGTTAGAGTCCGAGTATCCCTAGAGATTGCCCCCTCCCTTTCTATATATAAGACCTAGGTCTAGGTACGACCGTAGGTATCGGGAGAGCTTAGCTTCTTCAAAGCCTTTATATACTACTACGAGGGATTAGTAACATATAAGCTAATTATTTTAAGGGGGAATGCTAAGTCTGGCCTTGTCATTGTCATTGGCCACATCTAGGTACTATTATAGCTCTAGTAATCCTATTTGTTGCACCTCTTATCTATAGGTGCCGTAGGCACTAAGTGCTCGTAGCTCTCTATAGGTGAGTAGGTTGGCGTAGCCTTCTCTCTAGCTATGTTCATCTTAGCTAAGTTAGCGTGGACATAGTGTCCTTAATCAAGCTTTAAAGTGCCTTAGGACCTATCTCTTGTAATCCTTATTCTAAGGGTCTTCGTAGGTTTACTAAGATCTTTAATCTTAAACACTTTTCCAAGCTTAGCCTTAAAACCACTGAACATCTGACAGCTTCGGAGCTGTAATAGGTATGTCATCTATATAGGTAAGGACTATAAGGTCTCTATCCGTATAGACAAGTAGGCATAGATCTACCTAGGACTAGGTAAATCTAATCTTCTCTAGCTTCGTAACATAGAGCTTGTTCCAGTCTCTAGCTACTTGCTTAAGCCTATAAAGGCTTCGTAGGACCTTAAACACTATGTTTAGAGGTGCTTCAACTCCTAGGGGTAGGATCATATAGATGTCTTTAAGGAGGCTGCTTTGGGTAAAAGCATTATTCACATCTACTAGGTACATCTCGAGATCTCTCTCACACACTACTACTATAGATACTCGGAGAGTATCATGTCTAATAGTAGGTGCAAAGGTCTCTTCGAAGTCAACCCTATATTTCTGTGAAAACCCTCTTATAACTAGTCTTGCCTTGAACTTCTTAATAGCTCCACTAATCATTCTTTTCACATCAAAGACCCACCTAGAAGTAATGAGATTCGCACCATTTGGCGGTATAACTACTTCCTAGGTGTTGTTGCTTACTAAGGCAATAAGTTCGTTCTCGATTGCCTCTCTCTATATATGTCCCTATTCGGGGTCTCCTACGGCTGCCTTATAGGACTTTAGGATTAGCACTTCCTGCTGATAGGCTATGGCCTACCTAACAGTAGCAAATATATGTTCTTCCACGTCGTTCAGAATCTCCTCTACCTAGCTTATTGTAGGGTCTAGATGGAACATCTGGGCGATAAGAGCCTTATAGTGTTTAGCCTTATGCTCTTCAGAGTTATCATCTCCGTCCCCCCTTAACCTCTTGTTGCCTACAACCTAAGGTGGCGCTAGGTGTTTAGATAGGTCGAACTGAACGACATCTTCTTTTTCTTTCATTAGAGTACCCTGATCTCCAAACTTCTGGTATTCCCTAATGTCCTTTAGGGGAGGGGGAAGTTGCATAGACAGCGGTTGCTGTGGTGTTGATGACTCGGGTAGGTTCTGTATAGATCCACCGTTATCGGCCTTCGACAGTGTTGAAACCGCCTCAATATTTTCTCCTAGCCTTCGTAACGGTGTTTCTGATAATCCCCTATCGGAAAATTTCGCCCTAAAGGGCTTCCTCCTAACAGGATTGCGCTGTGGCGCTCGACTCGGCTAGTTAGTGAAGGTGATACCAAGATCTATATCTCCCCCCTTCTCATTCTCAAACCAGTCGACGTGACTATGCGCTTTTATAGCTTTTATGTCGGGATCCCAGAACAGCCATTGTTTTGTAGTGTTTGCTAAGTAGCCCACAAACACGGCTTCTTTTCCTCGGTTCATCAACTTGTCTCTCCTCAAGCCTTGAGGTTGGGCTCTTGGGTCTACATAGACCACAGCTTTGCATCCCTAGACGCGGAAATGGTCGACTGACGGTACTTGGCCAGTAAAGGCTTCTTCTAGTGAAAGAGCAATACCATCAATGATCGGACCATTAGGCAGTCTGTTTCTGATCACAGTCTGTGCTTGCAAAGCTTCTGGCCAGAACTCAACTGGCATGCTAGAGTCTTCAAGCATAGCCCGGACTGTGTTCTTAGAGGCTTGAATTGACCTTTCCACAGGTCCATTCTAAAGAGAGTTGTAGGCATCAGTTGTGTCCATCTGAGTGCCAAACTCATTCTCCCACTCTTTTAGCAAGGCGAGAATTTCCTTTGCACCATCACTGCGGATCGCAGACAGAAAGCACCTTGACTGCCGTTCTGCCTAGACCTTCCAATCCCGTAGGGCTGCAGGAGCGTCGCTCCTGGCCTTCAAAGGGATTACCCACTTCTTCCTAGAGAAGTTGTCTACAATCTCAAGCCAATATTTGTATCCTAGCCTAGAGACTGCGCCCTGAAAAGGCCCACAGATGTCAATGGAGATGAGGGCCAGCCTCTCCCCTTTCCTCTCTGTGGCAGGTCCTTTGAACTTCCTCATGTTTGCAAGGGAGCAGACCTTGCAATTCTAGTGTTCAGAAGGAACAGGAATGGGATCTTTCTTGTCAGTGACTCTATGCAGGTTTCTTAGCAGTCCCTTGCCATAGTGTGCACATCTTCTATGCCATAGCTCCCACTGATCTTCGGACTCAGTGTTAGCCATAGCGGTACCGTCACGTTCTTAAGAGAGTATGCTAGCATGCTGTAGCTCAAGAATTTCCGAGATCGAGTGGATAAACGGTACTCCTCCTCGAAGTTTGGTCTGGACAACGGGTTTACTAGACAAGGATTTTAGGGTGAAACTGGGTGGTTGGACAGCAAACTGTTGGCTGAACTGATTCCACGAAACAAGACTAACTCCAAGGCTAGGAACAAACAGGACATTTTCTAAGACAATTTGCTTTCCAGAAGGACCACCTATTACTGCACTTCCTATATGTGTAGCTTGTAGATAGCCACCCCCAACCTTGATCCACTTCCTCTTTTAAAGAGGCTTCAGTGTCCTGAATAGTGAATCTTGGTCAGTCATATGTGATGATGCACAAGAGTCAAGCAACCACTCGGACGAGGGGTACTTGCCTTTGGCTTCTACAGTGGAATGGGCAACCTCATCAACATCATCATCTTCTGATGGTATCTCAGAGTCTGATGCGTCTTCCTGGGTCGCATGGGCCCTTGCAGGCTTACTAGAGGAGGCCTTTGGCTTGCGGCTCTCCTTCATCTGCTTTGCAAGGTCCGTCATCACCTTAAGGACATCACGAAGGTTTGGTGATGATGACCTCCTACGAGGTGGTGACGGTTGTCTCTTAGCAGGGTAGGTAACCCTAGCTAGTTTGTCCTTGTTCCTAACAGCCTGCTAAGCTGCAGAAAGGTGTGGGCACTTGCTCATAAAATGGTCACCATTGCAGAGATGGTACGTGAGCTTGCCCTAGAAACCCTTCTTAGCGAACATGGCTGTCCCTTGATGAATCATTGATTCTTGCTTCTCCCTAAGGATTGCAAGAATGTCTTGTGGTGAGAGATTCACCTAGGCATCAATTGCATCGCGAATTGAGCCAAATGAGTCTGGCAGAGCTGCTAAGAGTTGCTAGATCTTTCTGTCCTCAGTCTTGATGTCTTGGAACTGAGGCGAGATTGAAACAGCCCTCCTTACAATTGAGCTAAGCTCCTGCCAGGCGTCATCTATTGACTAGTCCTCTGTCATCACGAAATTAGTGTATTGCTGAAGCAAACTTCTTCTAGTAGCGAGAAGTCTTCTCTTGTATTTGGCTTCAGCCTATTCCCACAACTCCTTCGCATGCCGGATCTCGTATATCATCTCTTAGTCATCTGTCGACAGATAGATGTACATCTCATACAGGGCCGTTGCATTGTGCCGTCTGTACGATGCCTTCCTTATCGCTTGATCTAAAGGAAGGGATGACTCCGATAATGTAGAGGGTGTCGCTATAGATAGGGTTGCAGCGGGAATGTCCGTAATGATGTCTTCGAGGACCTAGTCAACCTGCTTTGATACTAGGTGTATTCTCATCAGCTTGAACTATGTTTCGTGGTTCTCTCTTATCAGAAGAGGTGCTGCTCTCTTTCTTATAAACCCAGTCTCGTTCTCCATTTTTGTAAGTTAAGGGACAGGTTGGCTGCCCTTAGGTAAAAGGATGTATTCGGTCGTACGCGATTAGATCGATAGGAGGTGAACCGAACGCGAGGTTGATAGTGGAGAGAATGGCTGTCTACTAGAAAGCGAGGAAAGTCGGTCGTAAGGATAGTGTTGGTGCTAAGACACTATAGCGTAACTCTCTTAGTAGAGGGGGTTTCTAAGACACTACGGCTCTCTTAGAATGAACAGTTAGTCGATGCGAACGCGATGTCCGGAGAGCGACTCTTCTTAGTAAGCTCGCCTACTTGTCTAAGGTATTAGTACAGGCTCCCTAACTCGGAGTCTAACAGTGCCTTACTAGGCTCTTTCACGTCTTATATGCACCTATAGCACGGCTATAGCTTCCTGTACAAGGCGGGTGCGGCCTCCAGTCTGCCTTCCTTTTGTTCTAAAGAGGACTAACTCTAATACGACTTTGTCGAGGGTGAAACACCGAGTTGCTAACCCGGGCTTATAACCTATTAAACAGGTACGAGTTACGTAGTAGTAGAAGACGGCGGATCACACGAAAGACGAAGAAGGACCTAATAGGATAGCGTGTATCTATATATAGTATCGCCGGTATTAGTATAAGTAGATACTAGGTGTCCGGATGTTTGCTAGCCTATAGGCTAGCAAACCCTAGTTACGTGATCTAGTCACATGACACACCTACACCTATATACTTGTCCTGCGGCCTGTATATTCTCAATAGCTACGTTCTACAAGTTACGAATAGTAGAAGGACACGAGTATCTTATAGCCTTCCGTACTCGCTACGGGCTATTCGAGTCGCTCGTTATACCCTTCGGCGTTTATAACGGGCCTAGTACCTTCTAGAACTTTATTAACGATATCCTTTAGGAGTTCCTCGATCAGTTCTATACTACCTATATCGACGACATCCTAGTCTATAGCGAGACTAAGGAGGAGCACCGCGAGCACGTCTATAAGGTCCTTTAGAAGCTCGTAGACGCCGGCGTATAGCTCGATATCGATAAGTACGAGTTTAAGAAGACCGAAGTCAAGTTCCTTAGTTTAATTATTACCGTAGACGGCATTAAGATAGACTAAGAGAAGATCGACGCTATCGTCGAATAGGATACTCCTACGAGCGTTAAGGAGGTCTAGGGTTTCCTAGGCTTTACTAACTTCTACCGCCGCTTTATCTACGTATTCTCGGGCGTAGTACGCCCTTTAACGAAGCTTACGCGTTAGGGTAAGAAGTTTGCCTAGACCGACGAATACTAGGAGGCTTTTGACTTGCTTAAAGCAAAGTTTATTAAGAACCCGCTTCTATAGTACTTCGATTTCGAACTAGAGACCCGTATAGAGACTAACGTATCCGACGGCGTAGTAGGTAGTGTCCTACTATAACGCCGCTCGCCTAAATCTCCCTAGTTACCTATCGCCTTCCTCTCTTAGAAGATGACCGCTACGGAGTATAACTACGAGATCTACGATAAGGAGCTTCTCGCTATCGTTAAAGCTTTTAAAGAGTAGCGCCCCGAGCTCGAAGGCTCTACTATACCCGTCTAAGTAAGCTCCGACTATAAGAACCTCGTCTACTTTATATAGAGTAAGCTACTTAATCGTCGCTAGGCCCGCTAGAGCGAGTTCCTCTCTCGGTTCAACTTAATAATCTCGTATACGCCCGGTAAGGCCAACTCGATAGCCGACGCCCTTACCCGCCGCCCTAGTAACTCTCTAGTTAATCGAAGAGGGGGCTAGCAAATCGTAGAGTAATAAGTCATTAAAGAGTATAACCTCTCTTCCGAGCTTCGAGAGTACCTATCGAACGGCTAGCCTACGCTCGCCGCTTCCTTTACTACTCTTATACTCGCTCCTACCTACCTTAACGAGAGTAATAATAAATCCGAGCCTAAAGAATACGCCTCGGACGCTAAGGACTTGAACGACGATAAAGAGGGCTTAGTAACGACCGACGGCTTATCCGAATTAGGCTTTAAGGGGTTTAATAATAAGGAGCAATATAAAGGTATTATAGCACGAGTACGAATAGCGTACGATACCGACCTAGGCGCCTAAGAGTTAGTTTAGGCCCTTAAATCTAGCGCGAGGATATTCCCGGGCTTCTCGCTATCTAAGTACGAGCTCTAGGAAGGTGTCGTCTACTTCCGTAAGAAGCTTTACGTACCGTAGCCCGAAGGCTCTAATATCCGAGCTAAGATTCTTCAAATCGTCTACGACTCCGCCTCTAGAGGTCACCTAGGCGTAGCTAAGACCTATAAGCTCCTCGCTAGGTATTACTAGTAGCCGTATTCCTAGAAGGACGTCCGCCGCTACGTACTAAACTACGCTACTTACCAAAGAGCTAAAGCTAACCGCTACCGCCCCTAGGGTCTCTTATACCCTCTCCCGGCTCCTAATCGTCCGTAGAAGTACATTACTATAGACTTTATTACCGATCTTCCTTACGGTAAGACCTTTAGCGGCGTAAAGGTAAAGGCCCTTCTAGTAATCGTAGACCGTTACTCTAAGGACCGGTATATAATCCCGTACTAGAGTATAACCGTAAAGGAGACTACTCGCTTATTCTACAAATTCGTCTAGCGCTTTTAAGGCCTCCCGGATAGTATCACCTCTAATAGAGGCTCCTAGTCTATCTCGTACTTCTAGAAGCGTCTATATACTATCCTAGGCATTAAGTATAACCTCTCGACTAGTTTTTAGCTATAGACCGACGGCTAGACCGAAATTACGAACGCTATCCTCGAGTAGGTCCTTCGTTACTTCGTCGACTACTACTAGAAGGATTAGCCTTGCTATATCCCTACGGTAGAGTTCGCTACTCGTAACTAGGACTCGGAGACTACTAGCTACTCTCCCTTCTATACTACGAGAGGTTACTACCCTCGTATAGGTATAGAACTAGAAGAGCCTCTCCCGCCTACCGAAGACGTAAACGAGTAAGTAGTAGACGAGGTCGCTACTATACTCTTATAGATCTATAAAGAAGTCCACGACGAGATAGTATACGTATAAGCAATCTACGAGGATCAAGCTAATCGTCGTCGCTAGCTAGCTCCCGACTACTAAGTAGGCGATATAGTCTACCTTAACTCTAAGAATATTAAGACGGACCGCCCCTCTAAGAAGCTAAGCTAGAAGAACCTAGGTCCTTTTAAGATTACCGAGCGTATTAGTTTATACGCCTACCGTCTAGCTCTTCCTAGGAACATAAAGATCTACGACGTCTTCTATCCCGTACGCCTTTGGCCGTCGGCTAAGGACCTATTCCCGAACTAAAACTAAGATATACTAGGTCCTCCCGATAAAGTAGAAGTCGACGAGCCGGTTAACCTACCTTCTAACGACTATACCGTCCGTAAGATCCGGGGAATCCGCGTAGAGCCTAATAACATTAAAGGGCTACCGCCGATTAAGTATAAAGTCGAATAGTAAGGTTGCCCTAAGTAGGATACCTTATAGGAACCTATCTAATATATTATCTTTAATCGTTAAGTAATCGAAGGATACTACGCCCGCGTAGACGGCCTAGAGGTTAATATTGGTAGGCTTTTCGAATCTAAGCTCTTCGACGGGGCTTACTAATAGTGTATCGACTATAATATTAGGCCTAGGCCTAGTACTAAAGCTAAACATCCTCGATATATAGAACTACTACGGCTTCGTAGAAACTTAGCTTTGTTTAGGGGGCTACTATTATAGTCTCCCTATAGAGTATATAGAAGGTAGGGACAGAAGAGCCTTAGAGTACTTAGAAGTCGTTAAGAAGTAAAAGTCTAGCTTAGTATATAAGCGCTAAGGATTATATACCCCGTAACATTTACTACGGGACCTAGCTCTCCAAATTCACTACTCTACTAAACCTTAATAGATTCACTTCGGCTCGTGACTATATAACTTACGGTACTCCCGCGAGCACCCGCGACTACGCTAGACCCTAGAAGAAGTACGTAGAAGACTCGGAACGTAGGGTAGGTTAGAATAAGGTTTTAAGCAAAGCTATTAAGCGCGGCTTCGTACGGGTTAGCTCTATTAATACGGGGACACGTACTCGCGAGGGTCGCGTATAAGTATCTAGCCTTCCCTAGGCCTCTCTTACTTTCTTCGTCTTTCGTTTTATATAGCAATTATACTATACCCTTTATATCTACACTTCGTACCTATATTCTCGCTTTTACTCTTATATCTTATAGGCTAGGCTCTCGCCCTAACAAGTGAAGATATATATAGTTACGCGAGCTACCTAAGAGGTCTAAGAGAAGGCGAATAGATAAAGGAGTCGGAAGGGCGCTAGCGGGCGCTAGCGGCTACTAGCGCGTAGAGTTACGGCCGATAACGTTAATATATCGCGGGGTAGTATATAAAGTAAGTAAAAGGGCTGTCTCGTAATAGGAAGTATAGCTATTATCGCTATATAGTACGAGCTCGTCTATTCTATACCGACCGCGTACGCCGCCTACCCGGACGCGAGCTATAGCTCGTAATTATTAAAGAATAGCGTCGTATCTTATATAATTAGGTAAAGTAGTAGGTCGCTAGTATACCTAACCGTATAAACGTAGTTATTAACGCTAATAGAGGGTAGATAAGGTAGTAAGAGTGTTCTAACGTTATATATAGCTATATATCCGTCTTAATCTAAATATTAAGTCACTATACCTTAATTCTAGCTTTAAGACTAGTTATAAGTTATACTATTAATATAGCTTCAAGGTAGTAAGGTGTCACGGGCAGCTCGCGACCCCCTACTATAGCTACGTCGGCCCGGCTAAACCGCGGACCTTCCGTATCGGGTTAGCGCGGCTTAGCTTTGCTTTATAACTTCGCCGCGCCTCGCGCTCCTCTTTCGTAGCTTAGTAGAATAACAACTATCTCGTTCGGACCCTATAATACGCGCGCCCTTATAGTTTGTTCTACTACCCTACCTAGATCGCGGATCTAGGTAAGGGACGCGTAATAATAGGAATAGACAGAACCGTAGAACTCGAGAACGCGTAGAGTCGCATTAGAACATAGAATACGGTAAGGCGTATAGCGCGTAGATACCTAGAGAACGTAACGTAGCGACATTATTAGTAGGTAGTCGCGCGCTCGTAGACAGTTAGGATATAGGCACCGTTACGCCTCCCCCGAACCTAGACAACATAACTTTATAAATAGCGAACGGCGGTATACTACCGCTACCTAAGCCTAAGGGCAAAAGTAAGTAGCGTACATCTCTTTTCCCCGACCTCTCCTCTTTCCCTTAGAGTTAGATATAGGACGATAACCGGCGGGTCATAGTAGACACCGGTGTCGCGCTATAACAAGAGATCAATAAAGCTTACTAGAAGGCCTTCGAGCGAGAAGAAGGTAGTAAGATTGACTTTATAGAACTGTTCGAGTTTAAGCTCGAAGAGAACCTAGGCGGCGACCTAGACGAGGTGTATCTATTACTCGACGAGGCAGAATATATTCTCGTATCCGAATACTAGAATGTCACCCTAGATAACCTTACGACCCTTATATCCTAACACCCGAAGACTACCTACGACTTCGTACTATAAGTAGTTAATACGGCGATTACTAAGGGCAGATAACTCGATATAATAGAGCGAGCTAACGACCTCTAGAACACCTAGTACACTACGCTATACACCGAATACGACCGTATCTATAAGATACTACGAAGTGAAGAGCTTATTATATAGAAAATGGCAGTAGATCTTAAGAGTAAGAAGGATTACGACCTAGCTAAGTTATAAGAGCTAGAGAAGAAATATAAGGAAGCTAATAACCTATATAAGCAGTTGAGCGAGATCTACGAGAAGGAGAAGAAGAAGGCGTAAGATGCTAAGGTAAAGAACTAGGCCCTATAACAAGAAGTCGATGACCTAAATGCTCGGCTTAAGGTAGGAGACACTATATAGAACGGAGGTAGGGGCCGCTTAGGCCGCCGACCCTCTCGTTCCCGCCTACGCGAGACCTCACTCGAGTAGCTATTACGTAGGTATCGCGAAGCTACTAGTAGAGGTGGCGGTAGCGGTAGTAGTCATGACGATAGAGACGACTATAACCGTAGTAATAATAGCCGAGGACGTAATAACGACCGTCCGCGACTAGGACCTAATAATAGTCGTAACTCGAGAATACGTAATACCCGTACCTAGACACTACTAGTTAACCTTCTAGAACGTCTCTTTACTATTGACCGTACCCTTACTCGCGGTATAGAGATCGGTAAGGGTATACCTAACTCTAACTACTTTAAGAACGATAATGACCCTAATTTCGATAGCTAGTATAGTAGTGTTCTCCTAAAGCTAACTATAGTAACCTTCCGTACTAAGGCAGATAGTCTACGCTTTATATATAGGTAGACGTAAGGTGATCCTTAGCGAAGTATTAAGCCGAGGATCCCTATGCCTAGACAGTAGTCCTTTAATAAGTTTAAGACTAGAGAAGAGTTATTAGATTAGATAACACGCTAATATAGTATACGTAATAAAGGAACTAAGGCTATAGTTAACATTGCTACCTATAAGTAAGAATAAGGCGAAACCTTTATAGCCTTCTATATACGCTACTCGAAGTTACGCGCCTAGATATTATAGACCGATAAGACCGAGCTTATACTGTTCCGTAACCGACTAAACCGTAAGTACTTTATTAAGACCTTTAGCGACCGCGAAGTCGACCGCCGCCTAGATAGTATATAAGACGTTATCGAGGAGTACACCGTACTAGACGAGAGCTTCTACGAGACAGATCGACTATACCCGTAGAAGGAGCGCCCCCGTAGTAATAGTAACTCGAACGGTAATAGCGGCTAGAACAACTAGAATAACGGTAACGTAGTTACTAGTACCGCTACCGGTATAGCAGGTACCTTAGTATAGCGCCTACTATAGTACGCTAGTACTAAGAAGAAGGAGGATTTGCCGACATATCTATAGAACCTGCCTACGCTTAACCGTAAGTAGCGCGAAGACCTTAAGAAGTAGGGTAAGTACTACCGCTACCGTATAGGTTCTTACGTATCGACTAACCCTAAATGCCTAATATATAGGTACGATAGCGACTATCGCCTACCGCGTCTACGTAATACTACGCCGAATCCGAACGCGAACCTTAGTTCCCTAGCCGCCGATCCGTAGTAGGGAAATAGTACGACCGCTACCTAAGCGTAGTAGATAGCGGTTACCCGAACTTCCTAGGACAGAAAGAGTATAAGATTGAGAGACACGGAATGTAAGAGACGGTAATAGACTATAGTAAGGAGCTTAAGATATCGGTATATATACTAGATAAATAATAGCTAGCTATATACCCTTATATATTATTACCCGTAATGATATAATATAGAAAGGCTCGAGGCCTTATAGATTCTACTTCTACCTCTCTCATTCTTGACTAGAAATTTATACGCAAATACATAATACCCCTGATCCCTTTGACGTAAAGCCGACGACTAATACTAGGAGATAGAACGGCTACTATATAGTAGATTATACACGCGGCCCTTATAGACGTAGTTATTAGCGATTATTACGAGCAAATGTTATACTACGTTACCGACCTCGAATATAACATCGTCTTTAGCCTACCGTAGCTTGTAGCGTATAACCTAAACATCTTCTAGGAGATAGGCGAGGTGGCATTTAGATCGGATTACTGCTTTAGTTACTATCTATAGAATAAGATATCGACAACAGTATAATCCCTAAACTATCGCGAGAAGAAGAAGTAGACACTAGTACGGTACGGACTAGAGCCCTTTACTAGAGAAGTAGCGAGCTTTATAGTAGGAGGGGCGGAGCTAAACGTCTTATTATATGACCTAGAAGATATAGACGATGAAGAAGTAGACTACTAGGGCGTTTCTTAACGCGCGTAGGGAATGTACGCGTACCGGCCTAGGGCTAAGTGCTTCTACATTATGCCTACTAGGCGTAAGAGCGACGACAGAGAGCTTAAGCTAAGTGCAATAGCTACTAATAATCTAGACCAATTCTTAAACAAGTAGTTTAATCACAACCCGAAGGAGAAGTTACCGCCGATATACTACGATATTACGGACGCTTTCTTAGCTAAGGATTATAAAGGACTCCTACCTTACCTACTAGGCGTAGATCATAAGATTTATATTAAGCCTAATAGTCTATAAGAGCTACTATACCGTAAGCCCTACGGCCTAGCTAAGAAGGAGAACGAGGTAGTTAAGAAATGGCTAGACGAGTAAATATCTAAAGGGAAGGTACGGAAAGTAGGGCAAAAGACGAGCTAGTCTCCTATACTAGTGCTAGTAGTACGTAAGCCTAGAGGTAGGCTACGTGTTTGTATCGACTACAGAGGATTGAATGCGATCACTATTAAGAACCGGTATCCGATTCCCTTGATATAAGAGATACTTAACCGTATATACGGTAAGAAGTACTTTACGAAGCTAGACATTATAGTAGCCTTTAATAAGTTACGGATAGCTAAAGGGCACGAGTAGTTAACGGCGTTTACGACACGATACGGCATCTACGAGTGTCTAGTGCTACTATTCGGCTTGTATAACGGACTAGCATCGTTCTAATTATACATTAACAAGGTCTTATAAGAACACCTAGACGACTTTGTGTCGGCCTACCTAGATGACGTACTTATCTTTAGTAACACCTTAGAGGAGTACATTAAACACGTACGGAAGGTTCTTACTAAGCTACGCGATGTAGGACTTATAGTAGACATCGACAAAAGCGAATTCTACTAATAGAAGGTGAAGTATCTTAGGCTAATTATAACCCCTAACGGCATCGAGATAGACCCCGAGAAACTCGAATATATTTAGACATAGGAAGCTCCTAAGAACCTAAAGGATGTCTAGGCCTTCCTTGGATTTACTAACTTCTATAGGCGGTTTATCGAAGCATTTTCGCGTATAGCTACTCCTCTTATAAACCTGACTAAGTCGGACGGACTAAGCAATCATAAGAACAGAAGGATTCAATAGTGACTAGATTGCTAACGAGCCTTTAACAATTTGAAAGCTACGTTTAGCAAAGCCGGCATACTCGTACATTATGTACTAGGTAGGGAAACGGTAGTAGAGACAGATTCTTCGGATTTTATAAACGCCGGCGTACTTTCGTAGTATAACGAGAAGGGTGTGCTATATCCTATAGCCTTCTACTCGAAGAAGTTAAGTCTATAGGAGTGTAATTATGAAATCTATAACAAGGAACTATTAGCTATTATTAAGGCTTTTAAGTAATAGAGACCCGAGCTCGCCTACGAAGTAGATAATAAGGACTTATAGCTAGTCAAGATTTACACCGACTATAAGAACCTAGAATACTTTATAAAGACAAAGTAGCTGAACCGGCGACAAGCGCGTTAGGCTAAGTTCTTGTTATAGTTCAACTTCAAGATAATATACCGTCTAGGACTTTAAGGTATAAAGCTAGACAGCCTAACGAGACGTAGCTAGGACCTTCCGTAGGGGGTGAACGACCCTCGGAACTAGCATTAGTATTAGACATTACTACCTCCTAAGCGATTCCTTAAGATCGCCTTACTATAGGTAATAGTAGAAGATGCGCCGGAAGAAGAGGAACTAGTACAGCTAGACCCTAAAGCTAAAGAGTTTATACCTATAGAACGAGATACGCCTACTAAATAACCGGCGATGCGTAAAAGTTAATAGGAAGCCGAACTCGAGTATCGAATATCGACGGTGTACGTAACCGATAACGAGCTTAAGACCGCGATTAAGGACCTATAGAAAGACCGCACTCCTATACTACTACAGAGAGCGAAGATTTACCTAGTACACTATAAATTAGATAGCGACCTACTATATGTTCAAAATCAATACGACGGCTAGAGCTTATAGGTACTAAATGACTAAGCCTTATAGACTAGGATAATCAAGATAAACTATAACGCTCTAGTAGTAGGCTATCTAGGACGAGCTCGTACTTATAAACTCGTAGCACGTAAATTCTACTAGCCTAGATTAGCGAGATCTGTACGTAGATATACCGCAAATTGCCGTACCTACCGTATAACAAAATCTCTATACTCCTAGCCACTAGGATTATTATAGCTACTTCCTGTTCTAGATTGGCCTTAGAAACATATTGTAGTCGACTTTATTATTAGACTCCTAGATAGCACTCTTGACGGTATAGTCTATAATAACATTATAACCGTTACTAATAGGCTTACTAAGGAAGTCGAGCTGATCCCTATTAGCGTAATAACAGTATAGAATACGGCAAGGCTTTTCCTTAAATATATGTTCTATCGGCCCGGGTTTCCTAACACTATTATATTAGACCGTAGTAAGTAGTAGGTTACTACCTTCTAGAAGAAACACTATAAGATGCTCCGTACAAATCGTAAGCTAAGTTCTTCGTATTACCTAGAAACTAATAGACAGTCAGAACGTACTAACTAGGCGATAGGACAGTATCTTCGTATATTTACTAATAAGGCATAGGATGACTAGGCAGAATAGCTATGCCTTACTTAGTTCGCGATTAATAATCACCTGTCCGAGACTACTAGTATGTCGCCGTTCTACGCTACCTTAGGCTACAACCCTAAGTTTATAGAGCGAGTTGACCTGAACGCTAGAAAGGAGGGAGGACTAACTACTCTCTAGCGACTAGATACGCGATTAGTAGAAACCTTTATACGTCGAATTTGCGAGCTTTATAAGCACCTTTAAGAGAATATACGAATGTTATAAGCTCTCTAAGTAGAAGTAGCAAACCGCTACCGAAGTATTCCTCTAGACTATAAGGTAGGTAATTAGGTATATCTTAGTACTAAGAACATCCGTACGACTCGACTATCTAAGAAGCTAGACAGGAAATATGCCGGCCCTTACTAGATCACGGAAGTCATGCCGGCTAGACTCTCTTATCGACTGAAACTATTAGACGCTCTAGTAGTACTTAATAACTACTTCTATACCTTACTACTATAACGAGCCGACCACCTCGATTTCCTACTACTTAAAGGGTAGCATCTAGCGCCGCTACTACCGATAACTATCGAGCCTAACACTACTAAGGCTAATATAGTAGCCGATATAGTAGTAGTACCTACGTATATATACGAGGTAGGAAAGATCCTTAATATATATACCCGTAAGCGGGTAGGTAAGGTAAAGAAGGGGTATAAGCGTAAGGTAGATATATAGTATAAGGCGAAATAGGCTAGATATCAGAACGAGGAGGATAGTAAGACCTAGTAACCTATAGAGGACATGCTTAAACACGCGGCGGCCGCTATTATAGACTTTTACTATAACCGGCCGGAGTTGTCTACGCCTATAGGCTTCGTAGCTCTATCTGACTGGTCCCTACTAGCTACTAAGGTGCTCGGGCTCAACACGATCAGGGTCATTCCGAAAGACACCGTTACGAATGAGTCGCCTCGAGCCTTACCTCTAATAGAATCTGCTCCGTATATATTCGATACTCGAGTAGAGCCTATAGAGCCTATAATGATACCTAACTTTAGTCATAAGGATCATACGCAAGTGCTAGCCGAAGACAGACGTAGGTCTAGGGCAAGCTAGCTAACTAGGCAACATGTTTCTCGAAGGAAGCCGGTCGAGGATAGTCTTAATAGAGCGAATACGATGTTATCGGATAACGACAGGGCACTAGAGGATGATTAGGCGTTCGCGCGATTATAGAGCTCGACAGGCAAGTGGCCTCACAAGGTGGATAACGCTCAGAGGACTGAGGCGTGTTTTGGGAGGGGGGATACTGTCACGGGCAGCCCGCGACCCCCCACTGTAGCTGCGTCGGCCCGGCTGAACCGCGGACCTTCCGCATCGGGTTAGCGCGGCTTGGCTTTGCTTTATAACTTCGCCGCGCCTCGCGCTCCTCTTTCGTAGCTTCGTAGAACAACAACTATCTCGTTCGGACCCTATGATACGCGCGCCCTTACATCAGGTTAGGTAGTAAGAGTCCGATTAGTTCAATCTCCCGCGCACGGCCTCGGATAGTATAGCAGAATGCGGAATAGCTAGGTCTTACTACCCTGGCTGCTCTACCCTGCTGCGGAAAGAGAATAACCTTCCGCTGCGAGGAGACGCTGTAGTGGGTGCGTGCAGTCTTAGTGCAGATCATCTTGACTCGCTGTCGCATGGCGCGTGGTGGTCGACTGCCGATTGGCACATCACGCCTCCTGGCTTGCAGGCAATACCACGCTGAGACATTGACCCCAGTCGCTTCAGTCGGGCCGTGAGGAAAGAGCAGACGAGCTTCGAGTTGTCGACAGTCAACAAGCGGGATCAAGTGTATTACGCCGGAATATGAACTATTCCTTGTTCCTCTGCATCTACATAGGATGAAAACTTTGGGGTATCTTGCCTAGTCGAACGCCTTGTATGAAACTGGAGTCCAGCTCGTCCCTAGTGCCAGATCGACAGAAGTGCTGTCATTGTCATGGTCTCAAAGCAGAGTGCCACGCGACCACCACGCAGCGCAAATGTCGCAGCAACGAAGTAGCTGCTTTATGAACGATTCGCTCGAGTCTCAAGCGCTCCTGGCGCTGTATCAGAACGCTCAATGCGTTCCTCGATCGGTTCCTCAAGCTCGGCTGGAGGCTCGAGTCGCCCGTTACTCGAAGGAGACTGATCATCGGTTCCGTTACGTGACGGACTGTCCACACGAGCTTTGAATTTCTGGTCGAGTATGCCCACCAGCCGATCACTTGCTTGGTCGAGTAGCTTCGCCAAGATGGCTTCATCCACGCCCTTGCCCTGTGACTTCTCGCCTATTGCGCGAACAGTCAACTTGAGCTCCTTCTCCAGCTCTCGGAATGCTGCTGGTGCTATGTCGTTGCCGGTGTTCGGCGATGCGAGCTTTCTGCGATAAGCACGTAATGTTCGACAGACAGACTCTGTGGAGGATGTAAGGCTGCCGAACCCACTGACATGGCCGTTGGAGGAAACGCCAGCGTTGAGCACGTTATCGCTGCTCTTCGACCGTATCGACATGCCTAGTGTTTGCCGTTTGGTGATATCTCTCTTGCTAGTAGTCCTTGGGCTGGGAGGTGACGGCGACCGTTGCATAAGACTCCTTCGGCGTGATGTGTCAAAGTTCGATCGATGACCGGGCTCGAGCTTGGGTGCTTGAGCGAGGGATAGCCTAGATGTCTTCTTCCGTACCTTCGGCGGCGAGACTGGAGGTACTGTCGCAGCCGGCGGCGAAGGAGAGCCTAGCTCCTCAACCGAACTTTCTCGTCGAAATCTGTTCATCTCAGAGTGCGAAAGCACCCTTCTTAATGGAGGTCCCAGCGGAGCCAGATTCTTGGGCTTCTCCTCGTCGCTGCCAGGAAGGTTCTGGCTCGATCGGCGGCCTCCTGGCGCCACACCAGCCCAGAGGAACACAGTCGAGTCTGCGGCCACGGTCACGATCCGTGGAACTGGCGATTGATCTATTTCTGTGGTGGCGACTGGCAAGAATGTCATGTTCGTGACACCTTCGGTATGACCCCAGTCCCTCGCTATCAAGCTGCCGTATTCGGAGTATAGGCGCAGTGACTTGTCACTGCTGGAGATGCCTGCGATGACTGGGTTGCCGTTGAAGTTGGAGGCGTAGGATATCTTGGACATGATGACCGCTTCGCCGTTTTCATTGTCAGAGCACTTGAATGCAAACCCGGCTTGGCCGCTTTTGATGCTGTACTTGCCTATGCAACGATCGGACGACGAAGCTAGGATCACATTCTCTTCTCCGGTCAGAGCCATGCTGGTAATGGTCGTCTTGATGGCTATTGCTCTGAGCATGACGAACGCCAATGTCGACGATCCGTTTACCTCACGCGCCATAGCTTTACGGATCACAATGGAACGATCCGATGAGCACGATAGCAGCTGGTCGCCGCTCCTGGTGATAAGCAGCCCGGTCACAGCGCCTGCATGCTCATCCATGGTCTGTACGAGGTCTAGGCGACCGTCTCGACTTCTGAAAAGTTGAACCGTTCGGTCTCTACTCGCAGAAGCCAAGTAGTTGGTGTTGTCGCGCTCAAAAGCCAGCAAATCGAGAACTTCAGCGGAGTGTGCTCGGATCTGGTGAGCTAGGCGTCGCGCCTGCATGTCCAACACAGCCAGCGACCCATACTTGTCACCAGATACAAGCAAGCTGCCCTTATAGAGTGTCGTGACCGCCTTCAATTCGTTCTGCAAGCCGTACATTTCTGGAGAGTCCTCGATCGGCAACGAAAGTGCTGCTGCGACCGAGACGCCATCCTGGTCCCAGATGTGGACGGTACCCCTCGCCGAAAACGTTATGAATGATGCGTTTGGCATATGTGAGGACTCCAGCGGCTGGACGCCAAGGACGGGGTCTTCATGAGCTGGGAGCTGCCTTGTAGTCATGTTTGTCTTGTCGTCAACGCCATGGCCGTTCGTCAATCGGATGACATGGTCAGAAGTGACCTCAACAACCGCGTTGTCGAGCGTGGCCAGCGCCACTATCGCCGGTCCACTTCTTATGGACGCTTTCGTAGGAGAAGCTGAGTTCGGTCGCGACCTGATAGGGCTGCTGGGTTGACACTCCAGATCAGATATCGCGAAGCTGGCAGATTCTTCGCAGTCTCCAGCGACATAGAGCATTGCATCTTCCTCAACACGAGCAGCTGTGATCCGGATGCCGGCATTTGCAGTGGTCGTGAGTGTCTGCATCTTCGCAGTGTCGTCCAGCAAGCATATCTCACCAGAGTCGGCACAGACGAAAGCTTTGCAGTCGGACACTGGAACAATGCAGGTAAATGTAGCGTCTAGCAGATCGCCCAGTAGGCTATTCTTCCCTGCCAATGCACGGTGCTTCGGGCTTAAGATGCTGTTTCCAAAGTCAGATGATCGATTATCGATGCGAGCTCGCGGCGTGGTCAGAGAGTTTCCTCGCACTGTGTCGCCGCTTCGCACATCGGCTGAAAGATCATCGTCAGGTCGGAAGACTTTGACAAACCTCAGTCCGGCTATGATAATGCTCCGGCCGAGCCATGCCATTGCATGGATCACTGTGGTGCACTTGTTGCTGGCAAGCAGCGAAGCCGCGCCAGTTCGTTCGTCGATAGTCCAGATGTATAGGAAGCCATCGTTGACCGTTCCTAGCGATGCAAGGTATTTGGAATCAGGACTAAACCTCAATGCATGTACGCCGAAAGTGTGCTCAGCCATTGCGCAAACAGGTGTATCTGAGGAAGCATCCTTCGCGGAGAAGACCAAGACACGAGGTCGATAGCCTGTCTCACCGACGGCAAGCCACTTGCCATTTGGACTTATTGCTACCGAAGTAGCTGCCTTCACTCGGTCCTTTGCAGATATTGTTCTTCCGGGAGAATCGGACCAGTCTCGATTCGCAGAGCTGATAGGCGAGCGATTGTCACCACGGTCTTTCAGGTTGCCCACTGTTCTGTGCCGTGGCTCTGTTGGCGTGGGTGTCGCAGGCCATGCGCCATTACCGTCGCGCGTCTGCACGGCAATGCCCGGGTTCGCTCGAAAGAAGCTCTGCGTGACATGTAGATTCTCATCGACCTTTGCGAGCACAGCAGCAGCGCCCGCGGTGAAGGCGAACTGACTCGTAGACGGCAGGGCATCGAAGCCAGTGGTGCTAGCGGTTGTTGTCCCGATGACCTTCTGCAATCGCAAGCCCGGCTCTTCACATCTGCTGGCTTTGACGGGCGATCGAGGGGTGGAGGATTTGAAGAAGGACGAGTGGGAAGGCGTCAGTCGCAAGGTGGCGTGTTGGTGTTTGTTCATGCTTCCGCCTGGTCTGCGCAACGTCGTCGGCTGTGCCAGCTATTGCAAGGACATGGTCAGTCTCCACCTTTATGATGCGCAACATGTGAGCGCCGGCGACGCGACATACGGATCCCTCGGTGAATGCCAGCTCAACGACAGCGTCATTACCCAAGCAACATGGTCTTGCGGTCTGCGCAGGCGTGGAATGCTGGGAAAGGGTGCAGGTGCTTGCCAAGTCGCTGCTGTCTTTCGCATTGGATTTGGATGTGTTGCGCGCTCGATGGTGATTAGGAGATGATGGTGATCATTTCTGCGCACGACTCCTTTCACCAACGCATCTGCTGCTGCTGTGCGGTTTCGGAGTGCGCGGTGATGGTAAACAATGCGAAACGGCGACAGTTTGTGGTTCGCGACAGAGCGGCAGCAACAGTGATTGAGTTCCAGGGACAGCGAAGCATTGACATGCACCATGTGCACCATGCGTCGATCCACGAACTCGGAACACACATCACGAGTGACGAGTCACGCCGCTTGCACAGCTTGCACAGCTTGCACAGCTTGCACAGCTTGCACAGCTTGGCTCTGCGGCCTGCAGCGTCACCGTCACGGGAGCCTGTCGCGTGGGAGGCATGGATGATGGATCAAGATTCAAGAGCGTGTCGCGGAACTCCTCGGGCTGTCGCCGTACCTGCCACAGAAACACACCAGACTACTCGACGGATGCATGCATGATGCATCTTGTGCTCGAGCAGGCCTACTACATGTATGTGCAGACGGCATCTGCTGGAGCCAACATCACATCGTCGAGGCCCCTTGAGCCACTGCCTTCGCCTTGCTTCCACTCCTGGAGTCCTGGGCGTACTGTGTACATGGCAACGGACCAACGGTGCCTGGCGAATACTGTACCGGTGACACAGTGAGGGCGCGCACACGGTATGAGATCTCTAGCACACGCAACTCACACTGTCAGCACTTCACAGCTCACGTCACGTCTTGCACGTTGCACGCCGCTTAGCAGTCAGCAGCGAGCGTACGGACCAAAGGAATCCAGCCGGCCTCGCTGCAGGCGTCGCTGAGGCCAAGAGCTCTCGCGGCTTGCCCGCCATTGCCCCGCCATTGCCCCGCCATATCATTGCTGGGCCCATGTCGTTGTCACACCCCGTCTCAACACACATGCACCCAACACCACTGCTGTGACGCAGTAGCCGCCTGTGCCAGCCTGTGCCCATCCTGCCACCCTGCTTCCTCCGCTGCCCTCCCGGCTAGCTGACAGTAATCTCAAATCCCAGACAAACTCCCCTCGGAAAGGCAATCAAAGGCTTTTGGAGCACCCTAGCCAGGAGCCACTTACCCGAACTATTAAGCTGCCGAATAGCTCTCTGTACCTGCACACTACATCATACTTCCTCTTGTCACACTCCTCCGTCTTCTCCACCACTTCGTCCTCATCTTGCACCCTGAAAGCACTCCCACAGAAGACCACACATAGCAACAACCCAGAACAGGAGCAGCCAACATGTCCGAAGGCAGTCAGCAGCCTCCAAATGGCATCCCAGAGTCTCACCATGCCGAGACCTACCACGTCCCAGACGCCTTCTTGAAGTACGTCAGAGGAAACAGCCATCCAATCATGGTAGCTAACATACAGCAGGAAGCACCCAGGAAAGCCTCATATCGCCTCGCTCGACGAGTACAAAGACATGTACAAGGAGTCGATCACACAACCAGACAAGTTTTGGGGAAAGATGGCCCGTGACCTCTTGACCTGGGAGCGCGATTTCCACACTGTACACACTGGATCTCTTGCTGGAGGTGACAACGCTTGGTTCTTGGAGGGCAGGCTCAACGCCTCATACAACTGTGTGGACCGTCACGCAGCAAAGAACCCAGACAAGCCAGCCATCATCTACGAGGCCGACGAGAAGGGCGAGGGTCGCACAATTCGCTACGGCGAGCTGCTCCGGGAAGTGTCCAAGCTTGCATACGTTCTCAAGCAGATGGGTGTGAAGAAGGGTGACACAGTCGCACTTTACATGCCCATGATTCCAGAGGCCGTTATTGCCTTCCTTGCCTGCACACGCATTGGAGCAGTGCACTCTGTCGTTTTCGCTGGCTTCAGCTCAGACTCCCTCCGAGATCGCATCATCGATGCAGAGTCCAAGGTTGTCCTTACCACAGACGAGGGCAAGCGTGGTGGCAAGCTCATTGGCACCAAGAAGATCGTTGACGAGGCATTGAAGCAGTGTCCCGATGTCACTGGCTGCCTTGTATACAAGCGAACTGGTGCTGAAGTACCATGGACCAAGGGCAGAGACTTGTGGTGGCACGAGGAGACCGAGAAGTGGCCAGCATACATTGCACCAGAGAGCATGAACTCTGAGGACCCACTCTTCCTTCTTTATACAAGTGGTAGCACCGGCAAGCCCAAGGGTGTCATGCACACAACCGCTGGATACCTGCTCGGAGCAGCAGCTACCGGAAAGTACGTCTTCGACATCCACGACTCTGACAGATTCTTCTGCGGTGGAGACGTTGGTTGGATCACTGGTCACACCTACGTGGTTTACGCTCCGTTGGTTCTCGGTGTTGCTACTGTCGTCTTCGAGGGAACGCCAGCATACCCCGATTTCAGCAGATACTGGGATGTTTGCGAGAAGCACGAGGTGACACAGTTCTACGTTGCACCAACTGCACTCAGACTCCTGAAGCGTGCTGGTAACGAGCACGTCAAGGCCCAGATGAAGGCTCTCCGTGTTCTCGGCTCTGTCGGTGAGCCCATTGCAGCAGAGGTTTGGAAGTGGTACCACGAGATTGTCGGCAAGAAGGAGGCGCACATTGTGGATGTGAGTATTCACAAGTATTTATTGAGAAATATCGCACACTGACCTCCTAACAGACCTACTGGCAAACCGAGACCGGCTCCCACGTCATCACTCCAATGAGTGGTGTGACCCCAACCAAACCTGGCTCCGCCTCCCTCCCTTTCTTCGGCATCGAACCCGCCATCATCGACCCCGTCTCCGGCGAAGAGATCCAAGGCAACGATGTCGAGGGTGTCCTCGCCTTCAAGCAAGCCTGGCCTTCCATGGCCCGCACTGTCTGGGGCGCCCACAAGAGATACATGGACACCTACCTAAACGTCTACAAGGGCTACTACTTCACCGGTGACGGCGCCGCACGAGACTACGAGGGCTACTACTGGATCCGCGGCCGTGTCGACGACGTCGTCAACGTCTCCGGTCATCGCTTGTCAACCGCTGAAATCGAAGCCGCCCTGATCGAGCACCCGTCCGTCGGCGAAGCCGCTGTCGTCGGTATCAACGATGAGCTGACCGGCCAAGCTGTCAACGCTTTCGTTTCCATCAAGGACGGCCACGAGATCAACGATCAGCTGAAGAAGGACCTCGTCCTGCAGGTCAGGAAATCTATCGGCCCCTTCGCCGCTCCCAAGGCCATCTTCCCAATCCCCGATCTGCCAAAGACACGATCGGGCAAGATAATGAGGAGAATTTTGAGGAAGATCCTCGCGGGTGAGGAGGATCAGCTTGGTGATACGAGCACGTTGGCGGATCCCTCGGTGGTTGACAAGATCATTGAGACTGTGCATGAGTCGAAGGGGAAGAAGTGATGGTGATGATGTGACGTGATGAAGGATGAGATGGGAGGCGCTTTTGACTTGTATGATTCTCATGAGGATGCTCCGTTTGGGGATACCATTCTTAGCTCTTGAGACTATTGATGAAATGGACAAGTGTGATGAAGAAAATTCTAGGAAGCCACTCCCTCTGTGTATACGTTCAACAGGAGCTTGCGGGTCATGTTCTTCCAGTTGCACGAAGACAATGATTCGTCGTGGATACCATGCTTCAAGAAACACATCATCTTAAATTCCAGCTCGAATCTGTCTGTGCATCCATCTGCAGGAGAATCCATCTACAACCATCGTCTCAATGCCTCTAAATCTCCCTTCCGAACCAATCGCTATGCCAATCAACTCTGTTGACGGTCCTGTCTCGCCGCGTTCTCTCTAATAATGCAATCTTCTCTTCGGTCATCACAGTCATTTCCGAAACACATGTAAACGCCAAAAGCCCATGCACAACGATGATGCCCTGCTCTATGCATACCTCATGCTATTACTCCTCTGCTGATACGCCGGTGGCGGCACAGGAGGTGGAGTCCAACCACCGGTGTTACCGTGCTGTTGATTAAACCATCCATGACTTGGATGTTGTTGTTGCTGTTGTTGCATATTCGGGTGACCGCGTGCGGCTCCGCTCATGACAGGAGCGTTCCATCCTTGCCTACAATTCAGGAGAGGAATATCAGCGTTTGATACTTTGTGCATGTGAAACACATAAATATCAGCAAGCTTTGGGTGATAGGGGAACTTACCATCCTCCCGGAGGAGCAGCAGGGGGCCCTGACGGAACCCGCTTCGAGCCGCGACGGCGGCGCTTACAGCAGCGGACGAGGCAGCCTAGGATGGCAAATAGGATGAGACCTCCTATCGCGGCGCAGATTCCTATCACAAGGGCTTTGTGGTCGTCGATCCAGGAGCGGATTTGGCCACCGGTTGTTGCGCCTTTGCATTGTCCCTGTTTGAGACGTTAGTGTGTTGGTCAAGGGTGGATAAGGGTATTCGGACGAGCGGGGGATTTGATGCTTACATTCGCACAACGACCACCGCCACCACACTCGGTGCCATCTAGGAAGTTTTGTTGCAGGCCATAGCAGACTCCTGTTCCGAACTCTGGACTGGCACAGCTGATTGCACAGCCGGAAGTGCCGCAGGCGTATGTATCGTTTCCGCGGGTGTAGCTTCCCATTACTGATTTGCATTGCTGGTCGCGGCTGGTGCATTGTCCGGAAGCGCATTCGAGGCCGTCACCACAGTCGGTGCCATCTGGTTGGGTGTTGTCTTCAGGGCACAAAGCTCCAGTACCGGAGCAGGTTTCCTGGGGGTCACAATCTCCGGTGCTTGCTCGACATACTGTCCCAGCGGATGCGAATTGACAGCTACGGCAGCAGTCTTCGTTGGCATCGTCACAGACGGAGCCGCTGGTGAACAAACAGGTCGTTGGCTCACAGCAAGTGTCGCCCGCGCAACCTGCCTCGCCACCACAATCACAGTCTTCTCCTGGCTCAACAATGCCATTACCGCACTGCTGTCCGCTGATGGTTGTTACACCTCGGTTGTCTGTCAAGCACTGACTGTTGACCGAGTTGCGGTCCAGCGCACCACAGATGTTGCCAATCGAGCAAGGACTGAACGTGTTCACACCTCGTGAGGTGGATGGGTTCATGATGTATCGTTCGCCAGCATCACAATTGTCGGCGGTGAGTGGGCAACACTGCTGTGAGTTGACGATATTCTGATTGGCACAGGTCGACGATGTGCAGTCGTGGACAGCTCCGAAGGTATGGCCAGTCTCATGGGCAATAACCTGCCACTCCATGGCTCCTTGAGTTCGGATGACCACGTTGGCGCCAGCAACAGTCTCACTACCACTTCCGCCAGTCTGGCCGTTACCAGTAACGCTTCCGTTGGTCATGATGGCTGTCCCGACACAAGCCTGTCCGAGCCAGGCAAGCCCGACAGCGGTCTGCGTCGCGCAAGTGCTGAGTAATGTCCAGTGACTGTTTGAGTCTCGTTGATTGCCGCGCCAGGCGGAGAACAGGTTGAGACGGTCCTGAATATCGACGTCGTCGGAACACCTCTGGTTCCACTCGTTCGCGGAGTTCGGTGTTCCAGGGCAGTTCGCGTCCGAGAGAGTCAAGTTCTGTAGGCCAAGTGAGATGTTGAAAGCATTCTCCCATATCCCGGAAGCAGTGTTCATCTGCTGGATCACGTTCTCACGAGCCGACTGTGTCGAGTTAAATGCAGCAGTGTAAGTGCAGTCGGTGGCGACGCCGACCAGGGCGACCTTCCGAGTACTCGGACACCCAGCAGTGTTTCCGATGTTGCTAGCCAAGTTGACACCTGCACTTCTTCCGCCACTTGTGCTATCGATCTGTCGTTTGAAGATGTTCGAGAAGTCCATGAAGCCGTAAGACTTGTCGTCTGAGGAGCGCTTCGTCTTCATCGCCATGTAGACAGGATGATCGTCGCGAGCGTTGAACATGAGTCGATCAGCAGCGCAGGACCCCAGTTCACCATCAATACTGCGACGCAAGTCATTATGCTGTCCATAGTGCGCAACGTCGTCCAAGATATCCGAGTCTCTCCAGATGACCAAGTATTCCTCGGAGCTGTCCACCTCAGGATCCATCGGATGCCGCGTCCTCATAAAGTTCGTCGAAGTCTCAATGTGATGGTTATCATGGTTCACCGAAAATGCTCCCTGAAACACAGGCTGCGCACCATCCTGCGTCACAGCAATACGAGCCCATCCAACACGCTGCCATTGGTTCTGTCCTATACTCGGCCTTTGCGCCCACGCCACACCTTTAAACACCCTATGCCCCAATCTATCCACGCCTTCTCGGCGCGCAACGCTCCCATCCGGCGCAAGATATGTAACCGTCGTATCTTCTCCCAGAATATCATGATTCGGTTCTAACGAGAGTTTGATGTGTACATCGTCGCGGATATTGAAGCTGAGCTCGAAGTCGGACAGGGCTGTGAGCCGGTGGTTGTGGGTATGTATCGTGGCATTTTGTACAGCGGAGAGTGCGCCTATGGGGTTTCGGATGGTGGAGCTGGCACTCGCGAGTGGTGAGAGGATGGATGCGGCCAGCGAGAGGAGCGTGAAGGGGAGGAAGTGCATGGCGGTGGCGAAGAGGAGAGGGAAGCGCCTAGTGGAGGCAAGGGTGAGTCGCGGTAGTTTCCATGCGCTGCGGCGGAAGGTGCAAGGTGATTGCAGGGCCGTCGGTATGTCGATGGTACGGATGAAATGGGATTGTGAGCGAGCGTCGAGGTCGGTAGTGTCCAAGAGTGGTGGTAGGGAATGTGTAGTAGACTAGTACTGGTAGTAGATGTGCGTGCTAAGTCTTACAAGGAAGCGTCGCCGTGTTCACTGGTGGTGGCTGAGTGCACGGTATTACACTCCCCGTTGCGCTCAGAAACCTTGGCTTCGGCTGCTTTTCTCCGACTCCACCGTCTACCAAGTACCAACAAACGATGCCCTGCTGACGCATGGAGACCCTCGCCTGTCCTGTCCTGTAAATAGAGTTCACCAGACACGCAAAAGCAAAAGCATCACTACAGCAACTTCCTCAATAACCTCTTCACATCCAACCAGAAGACACCGACATCCATGCTACATCTACCAAAAACGACACATCTGCAGTACAGCAGCAGCACACACATCACCGCCGCAGCCCCGCGGCCGCATCTTTACGAGCATCTGCAACATCTACCGATCACGAATCACAGCCAATGCACGAACCAACCGTCTTGTCACTACATCCACACTTCGTGTTGAAGCCAAGCAACTCCCAAGACAAAATTGCGTGTACCTCTTCGAGAATTACTGTGTCTGGTTGGACGCCACAGCATCTCCACGCTCACCATGCTACGATTCTACACCTTAACTCCGGCGCTGTAGAAAGTGATGATCTCACCCCACCTTTCACGCCTCTTGAGGTCTTGGAGTCTGTTATCTCACGCACTACGTTGCGCGGAGTAGCACATGGCGATGCAATGTTGGTGTAGCGGTGAGACTATTCTCACATCTGTGTGGTCGGCCTTATGCAGGACCCGGCGTCCCGTGTGCAGTGCGCCTGAAACTTATGCTTACTGCTCGGAGGAATAGCATGCACATGACACTCGACCCGAGCTGTCATCTGCACGGATTACTTCGCCTATCAATGCTATTGTATCCTATCACGGCGGAGGCCGCGGCCGCACAAGAGCAGCATTCTCATCGACCGTGCCTGCATCGCCAGTACCGAACCCGTACGTCGTCTTCTTCTTCCTGCCCTTACGATCACCATACTGTTCGTCGAATTTCCGGATGGCCACCAGCGAGCCCATGTCTTCGCTAATAGAAGCGCTGATCTCTCTAATGGCCTTCTCAAAGTGACTTGAGGAGAGTGTACGCTTCTCGGGCAGCTTGAAGTCTTTGTCGTCTTCTTTGCTGCTTGCTAGCTCGTTCTCCTCTCGTACACAGGCCAACGCAGCGGAGACGCAGAGGTTCTTGAGATCGGAGCCGCTGTATAGTGGTGTTTGTTCAGCAAGACTTGACAGATTGACCGTGTCGTCCAGCTGTTCGTCTTTGAGGTGAATCCCCAGGATTGACTCGCGGTCTTTCGCTACAGGTAAGTCAATCAGTATCCTGCGTGGCAGTCTCCGCAGAACAGCATCGTCCATGTCGAAAGGTCGATTGCTTGCTACCATGATGAACACGTTGTGCAGGTCCATTCCGTCCCACTCTCGTAGGAACTGGTTAATGATCTCGCGGTGAGTGTTTCTGTTACCGGCGCTGCTACGGCTGCCGAAGATGGCGTCTGCTTCATCGATGAAGACTATGCAGGGCGATAACTTCTTCGCTAAGCTGAAGACTGCCTTGACCATCTTCTCACCTTCTCCGACATACTTCTCGTAGACCTGGGCGCCGCTGATCTCGAGGACGGTGGCTTTGGATTCTTTTGCCACTGCTTTCGCGAGCAGCGTCTTACCAGTTCCAGGCGGGCCGTACAGCATCAAGCCGGGCAGTCTGTCAGCAGCCAGAACACCGTACTTGAAGGCATCCGGTCTGAGCAGCGACAACGACGTCATGGTCTTCAATGCGTCGATAGTCTCTGGTGTCGCGTGTACTTGCTGAAATCCGGTCTTAATGTTCTGGGCGTCTACCACTCCTCCAAGTAGCCGACTCTCGTGAGAGTTGCAGTTTTTCTTGAGCTTTTCAATGCGCGCGCTCCCCTTGTCGGCGTCTTCCCGGAACCCCTGTGCTACCTGTGCTCGGTCCCTCGCTGCCGAGGTGGCCTTCTCCATGTTGTACTCAGACCAGGCGCGCTGGGTACGATCTGCCTTTGCCGTGATGAAGGCAGCAAGCCCAATGTGACTGGCGTTGACCACTTCGGACGTGGCGTGCTCTTGCGAAAGTCCAATGGCTGTAAGTACGAGCCGCTGTACTTGATCGAAAGCCATCACTTTCTGACCCATGGTGCGGGTTTCAGCAAAGTGGAGCTGTCGCAGAGAGCTTTCGGAGAAGAGATCTGTTTCGTCACCTGGACGCAGTCGACGTAGCATAGATTGTATGTTACGGATGTTGATCTCGAGAATGCGACGATACGTCGAGTCTGTCGTGTTCTCCAATGCAAGACCCTCTGAGGCGAGCTGGGTCTGCGCACTCTTGGACATGCTGAAGAATGGCGGGACGACTATCGATCGAAATTCTGTCTCATCTGTATCTTGACCAAAGCTGGCGAAGCTAGCACTGCCGAAGTGCTGTGCAGTAGTGCCCACAATGATCACTGCATTCCCTGCTTTTCGACGTTTTTGCACGACTCGGACCAAGTTGCGGACAATCGCATCGCCCATGCGGGCATCGCAGACATCCTTCAGATCTCGTACGTGAACAATTGTTCTTGTCGTTTCAGAACGGCTAGGCGTTAGTGTGGTGCCTTGCCCAGCAGCTTCTAGCTTAAGAGCACCTTCTGGTCCCATCAGTCGGTTGACGTGGCCGGCAATAAGGCCAGCAACATCTGGAAGCCAGCAGCTACGACTTGACCGCCATGCTCGCCACAGTGCTTGATAGGAAACATCAGCTGCCGTCATGCTGTCCCTGTGGTGTACTACGGGCGAGCTCTCCTTTAGACGATAATGCAGGCTATCTGTACCTGAAGGTGGCTGCTTCTCAAGCTTCTGCATCGGTGCATCCAGTAAAGAGTTGAGAAGCGCTTGAAGCCGTGTCTCATCCCACGGCGCATCTGCGTTACTGAGGGACCTGAAAGGACTTGGTCCTCCGGGTCCCATCTTTGCTATCATAGTCATGCCAAATGGAATGGCGATCCCGTCCATCTTACCGAGGGCCTTGCCAACACCTGGACTTTTTAAGATGGCTTGTCTGAGCCAATCTAAAGTGGTAAGACGACCTGGCGGGAAATCGCTGGCATTGTGCCTACTGGAATCTTCATCTTCCTCATCCTCATCAAACTCGTCCTCCTCGTCCTCTTCCATCAACCGGCCAGGCTGAGAGCTTTTAGAGGTGTAGCCATCGAAAACATCGTATGCAAGATTCGAGAAGGAGCCAACTGCATCGGACGTGGCCCCAACATAGTCTGCAGTCAAGTCGGCGAAATCGCTGGCGTCAATTCGGATTACATTCGAGCGCGTGATGTTCGCAAGATCGTCTACTATGCTATCCATCTGGTCGTGCGAATCCGAGTCGGGACATATCAGTGACACATCGACTCGTGATGCCGCAGTCGAAGAGGCCTGCGCAGCTTCTCTAGATGCTGAGTACCCTGCAATGATGGCTGTCTCGGCCTCCAGAAGCACCCATCGTAATAGCGCGTGTGGGTTTACGTCGTTGTAAGCCTCATCAGAGGGAGGCGTAGATATTGTGGGCGCAGGAGTCTCTGTAGTGGCCTTGGGTTGTGTCTCGGGTGGTGTCTCGGAGTGCGGCGCAGCGAACTTGCTGTCGAAGAAGCTCTGGTCAAGGGCTTTCTTCTTCGGTGTCGCAGCCTTAGCTGGCTGGAGTCCGCCGGGCCATGCTTCGTAATTCGGGACGGTGAACAGCGTATGCCCAGTCTCTCTGTCTACACATCTGAGGATCTGCGCATTCTTCGCGCTACGATTTGGCTGTTCTGTATCGAGATACAGCTTGACGTTGTGATCGAGGAACCATTGCGGAATCGCAGGTGGTTCGGGAGGCTCCGGCGTGTGGTTGTCTCTTCGCCTTCTGGGTCTGCCAGCGGTTAAGCCAACTTTGCGCGTACTATCGGTAGCCTTCGGCTCTGTCTCCTGCTCTGCCGCTGCTGGCGGATCTGACTGCTTCTTTTGCTCTTCATGTCGCGGCTCTATCGACGGTGTGTGTGAATGATCAGAGGGAGGATGGGGTCCGCGTGCATCGTTCTGACATGGGGCATGTCTGCTGAAGCATCGGACTTGTTCTCGAGGAAAGGCTCTCGATCGTGAGGCGCCTCGTGCTCGACTGTTACTTGCCAGGCGGACGCCTTGACGTGCGACGGGTTTCATTCGAGTAAAGGCGGTAGGTTGATGTAGGTTGCAAACAATTGGACCCTCACCCAAATCTTTGGACCAGCTTGCATAACCAGTGTACACGCTCGCGGCTCGTGCTTGTGCATGGTCATGTCCGGCGTTAAGACCGAAGTGCACACTTCGTCGACCTCACATTACCATAGCTACACTACCACCGACAACGATGCGTTCGAAGTGGAATCCAACTAGGAAACAGCTCCGTCGACCAGAGCAATAATAGAACCCACGAGCAAATGATCCATGGCGGGAGGGATGTCTAGGAACACAACGCGCGACTTTCGCGATTGCGACCAACATGTCACCTTCCCAAGGCCGGCCCTGAGAGCAGCTTGGACGACCGAACGACTCTCGAGTCACGCCTGAGCTCGCAATAATCAGCTATCCGAATTTCGGAGCGGCCGCGGCAGTCGTAGCTGCCTTCCTTCCACATCCGACAAATGGGCTGGACGAGAATGACAAGCAGCATCCTCGCGGTGGGGTATTCTTGACTGCAATAAGTCAGCTATGCGGCGAGTCTCATAATGAGACGCATCAAAAGGGCCAATCATATTGTCAAAGTCCTCTACTTGGAGACATCCACCATTCACTTCCAAGCTGCGCACGTGCTTCAAGCAACCTCCAGTCAAGGTTCGAAAGTATTCATCTCACCACACAGACTACTCGCTCCTCTGCCACGAGCCCACAAACAAGTCTGCCACGCACCTGAACTTCCTTATTTGCCATGTCGCCCTACACCTTACCTCGACCCGCGCCACCATGCCATACACTCAACCGAAGCTGAAAGTCAGTACTTCTGATCACGATTACGCTAGGCGGCCAGTCTTGATGATTCCGGGCTGGCTCGACCCGCGACGACCCGCGATAGCGACCTTGTGTCTACTCGAGGTCGAGGAGCAAAATACCGCGGTTCTCCACTGTTGCACGGCAATGGCGCCGGTTAATGGCATCTTGTTGTTGGCGTGATGTCGAGGCGGGATTGGGGTGAGGACCCAGGTATGTATGCAGCGACTCTCTGGGGACTCGGCTGAAGACTGGTGCAGGCAGTGTGCCACTGCCTCATCAGACCCAGACTGGAGCAACACTCGTGCTTCGCACCCTTTTCATGAGTGCTTTCGCGATGCGCCTGAGGCTAGAGAAGAAGTCGGTACTTCGTACGTATGGCCTTCGTAGATAGCTCCGCATCACGAGAAGCACAGTAGTGAGAATACCTACATGTTGGCTTCATTTGGAACTTCTTCGACTCGGCCTTCTGCAACCAGCCTCTCCATCTATGTATTCGTTCCATCAACAACGGTAAGTGATATGGTCGAGAGCCACTCACATCACGCAGAGTACTGCCAGTTTGAAAGTATCCGTCTAGTGACTGAAAGTTGCCCAAATGTAGGCCTGGTGACCTGATCTGAACCTTCATATACGAGCCTAGTCCCTGCGTTCCCACATCACCCAGAAAGCACAAAAGCAGAAGATCTCGGGCAATTAGATCAGTGGTAGATCGTCTGTTTCGCAGCCTCACAGCAACGTGAAGTACAGAAGGCCCTCGGTTCAATCCCGAGATTGTCCATTTATGCGCGCATGCTTGCGGTAGACTGGTGTGGTTCGTTCTTTTTGAATCTCGATGGTGCCACTCATTATGTTTCCAATAGCGTCTACTTCGATGCTGGCATTGGAGTACGGTACAGACTGCAGTTACGTCTTTTGCTCGGAAATCGGGGAATCCTGAATCATGTAGCCATAAGATGGGTCCTGGGGGCAATAATCTTTCGAATCCGTGTGGTTTGTCCAAAGGTATTCAAGCACCAAGACAGCATCTTTCTACCATCTATGATTCATGCAGTATCAATCCACTGCAGTGTGCAAGCCATCTATATCCTACCCCTGGAACTCCATAACTCATCGCTCGCCTGTGCTGGGTATCTCATCTATGCTATGCTTGCTCATACGACGAGTCCACCTCTTCCATGCTTAGCCGTCGTTCTTATCCCAGCGATGGGCCTCATTGCCACCCTCCCAGATCTTCTCGTTGTAGCCGACGGCCTCCTTGACCGAACGCATGAACTCCTCATTGCCCATGTTCTTACCCTTGTCATCGCTGAGCTTGATCGCATATCTACCGTTGGCACGACTGAGTTTGATCACGATGTTGAGCGGTACACTCTTCTCGTTGGTACTCAGATTCTTGAAATCGTTTGTGAAGAAAGTGCCCACGCCGAAACTTGGAGTCAGACCTGCAGCCTCCGTCGCCTCCTTGTACTGAATGCAGCGGTCGATGTTGAGGCTATCAGAGAATACGATGATCTTCTTATCCTTGATACCCTGGCTATCGTAGTACTTGCGCATCATCTTGATGTATTCGACTGGATCGCCAGAGTCTTGACGAACACCACTGAAGATGTGCGCGTAGTTTGGCTCGTTCCCATGAATGTTGTCGGTTTCGCCACTCTGTGGTGCTGGGCGTGAGAAAGCTCTGAGGAATGAGGGTGTGCCGAACGTGTCTGTCAGTGCGATAGCTAGCACGCCACGACCGAATGTGCCCGTCCAGTACTGCATTGCAGCCTCGTTCGCGTTGGCATAGTCTTGGGTAATGGCAGCGATGCCCATGAACCACTCGTGTGCAACGGTACCGCTCGGGTTGACACCATACTTCATGGCCATGTGAACATTGGATGTACCTGTCCACTTGCCCTTCCAGTCTTTACCGTTGCTCTCGGACTCTTTCTGAGCTTCGATCAAGCCATCCATGACCATCTCGTGCGTCTTGTAGTCTCTGCGCCTCCTGCTGCCGAACTCGCTGAAGACACACCCTGCTTCAATAAGTCGCTCACCCTTGCGCTTTGCGTTCTCGACCTGACCTTCGTGGCTCCAGGCGGTGTCCACGAACTTGAAATAGGCCTCGGAAGTGAGTGCAAGCAGCGGAATCTCGTACAGTATCGTGTCCTTCCAGACGCCATGTACAGACAGATCGATGTCGCCAGGGTGGTCTTCCGAGACGTCGCCAGTCTTCACGGATGTGAAACTAAGCTTGACCTGTTCCGAGGGATGCAGACGGAAAGTCCTCAGGAACTCCAAGTACTCTGTGGTGAGGTATGGGCATGTCTTCTTCAGCCAAGCAATCTCCTCGTATGTGACCCTGATGTTCTCGAGCTTATCGATTTGCTCTTGTAGCCATGTGTATGCTTTCTTGGTCAAGCGCTTCTCTGGTGTGCGATTGGTGAACTGGTAGCTGACTGGCGTGTCTGGAAAGTACTTGAGCACGGCGCATTGCATGGTCAGCTTGTAGAGGTCGGTGTCGAGGAGGGAGAAGATGCCCTCCGGAGTGTCTTGGCCATCGATTGGTGCCATGTCGTCGGTGGGTTTTGAGGGTGTGTCGGGACGTAGGAGCACGATGGTGATGATGATATGTCCAACGTCGTTCACTGTCCGCCTCGCGTGGTGGGGCAGATAACGCTGGATTCGAGACGGTACGATGTCTTGTTGGTGGCTGCTAGCTGGAGGGTGAAGAAGAAATTATAGCTGCGCTCATGATGTGTTAAAACGAATGACTGATGAGGGTGATCCAAGATGGCAATGCAGTGAATAAGTGTTTGTAGACTCAAACGGCGACCACTAAGAGATAGTGGGGCATTGAGGGCGACTTTGTTTATCCTTGTCGAGCCATGACGTATCCCTGCTCAGGGTCAAGCTCAAGCTCTCATGCGGACTTTCCTAAAACATTACCGACCTTCTGGCGCTCAGAAACAACACACTTCTTTGCATGCATTGACTTCTTCTTCAGGGGCACTACATATCATTTGCATTGGGATCGCACACACATTCCATTGAAGAGGGATACACTACAGCATCACCGAGGTTCTCAAACCGCCAATCAAGGCCTTATCTCCCAGTGCTCAGTCAAGATGTTGCGCTGGTATGTATATCCCTCGAGAACTGCAGGTGCTGGATCTCTAACATTTTGAATCAGGTACCAAGTCAAACTCGCCTCCTCCCCTCTCCTCACACAATCCATCACCACCGCCGTCTTGTTCGCGACCGGCGACACCATGGCCCAGCAACTGGTCGAAAAGAAAGGCATCGCTAACAACGAATGGGCCCGCGCCGGCCGCATGGCCCTCTACGGCGGCTGCGTCTTCGGTCCTGCCGCAACAAAGTGGTTCGGATTCCTTCAGCGCCGCATCAACATCCCCAACCGACCCAACGCGACGATCGTAGCAAGAGTCTTGACAGATCAGACCGTATTCGCTAGTACGAATCTGTTCTGCTTCTTGTCGAGTATGGCGTTGATGGAGGGAACGGATCCGAAAGAGAAGCTGAAGCAGAGTTATGGAACAGCGTTGCAAAAGAATTGGATGGTGTGGCCGATTGTCCAGGCAACAAACTTCAAGTTTGTGCCGTTGGAACATCGCGTTCTGGTTGTGAACGTGGTGTCTCTGGGTAAGTACTATCGCAAGTCTGGGGTGTAGAAGGAAAGCTGACGTTGAATACCAGGCTGGAACTGCTACCTCAGCTACCTCAACAGTGCGCCTAGTGGTACGCATGACAAGGACGGCGGCGAGCTTCCCCCATCATAAACCTGCGATGCGACGAAGTCATGCAATCACCTACGATCCTACTATTCATCGTTGTACAGTCCTACATACCTCGATCCGTTGGTAGCATTAGCGAGGCGTTGAGATACATGGCGTGCGGCTGCAGGACAGACAGCTGCCATGAAGCGATTGGATAGCGTCGATACGCAATATTAGCACGCACTACGAAGCTGCCTTAGCCTGAGCTTTCTCTTCCTCCTCGGTCGTCCGGGTCTTGAGTTGGAGAGCGTGAATGCCACCTTCTTGGGCAAGCTCGTCCTTGAGTAGGGTGTAGACCAAGCGATGGCGGACTGGTTGCATCTTGCCTTTGAAGGAGTCCGAGACGATATTGACTCTGCTAAGTCATCAGCAATCATCATTGATCAGATTGACGAGTCCAGTACCTGAAGTGTGTCTCTTTCGAGGTTACGCCTTGCATTGCTTGATGATGGGAGTGCTTGTGTGAGTCGTTGAAGATTTCGAGAGATGTAGGTGCGAGCGTCTCAGTGACCTGTAGCTTCATCAGTCCCGTCGTAGTAATCTCGCCAGTAACAAGATACGGTACGCTCGCGGAGCTCGAGAATTCGCTAGCGAATCAATACGAACATATAAATCTACTGACCTTGCTCCTGATGGCATCCTCCATGGGCGTTTGTGAAGCCATTGCTGCAAATGTCCGTCTTTGCGCAAGACGTAGTGTACGCGCCAACATTGACAAATTCAAGATCTACTTATGATATAGGTAATGCTCGAAGTACGAGGAGGTCAGCAAACATCTAAAGAGTTGTGGTTGGTGAAGAAGAGGCGGAGGATCGGAGGTTTCACATGCCGAGATGGATGACTTCACCTTTGATCTACACCAACATACCTTGCTCGCACAACAATGGCTGCAAGGCTGCCGCTCATCATACCGCAATGACAATACGATAACACAGCACCGCCATGCCTCCCATCCGCCGCTACCTTCGCATAACGAAGTTTTCCGTCCTCGAAGTCCGCATATACCTCCACAAGCCTTCGGACGCGTCATGGCTTCTGTCAAGTCGAGACGATGTCCTAGGCAAAGTGATCCAGGAGGTCAGACCCAAGGTGTTGCCTAAATTGCGAGAAGAGAACGAGATCGCCAAGAAGAAAGGCTCAAAGAAGAAGCGAAACATCAAGGACGTAGTCGCGACGCCAGAGTTCGAGGTCGCGATCTTCCTCAAGGAGAACAGTACGCGACACAGCTTGCTCACCAAAGAGAAAGAGTTCACGAAGAAGGACAAGTTCAGGAGTAACAGTGGGAAGCTCACAGGCTGGCTCAACAATAGCGATAACCCCATCAGGATCGATGAGGATGAGGCGCCACCTGAGGCCCTGCAAGAAGATGCAGACGAGGACGTCGTGGCGTTGAACGATATACCTGAAGCGCCCGCAAAGGAGAGAAATGATCAAGGCGAAAATGACGACGAAGATGCGCTGTTTGTCAGCTCTGGTGATGAGGAATTCTTTGCGACACAACGAGCGAAGCCTACGAAGAAGCGGAAACGTGATGAGCGTGAGCGAGAGGATCCCGAAGCTGGAGACGAGGAGGAATCACAGCAAGATGACAAGAAGAAGTTAGCACTGGATACCTCATATGATGGGTTCAGTATTTATGGCAGGATTCTGTGTTTGATCGTGACGAGAAAGGGGAAGAAAGCTGCGGAGGCGCCGGTGGGTGGGAGTCAGATGATGGAGCAGTGGGTTAGCACGCAGGCCACGCAGGAGGCTGGTGTTGGAGGCGATGAGGATGGATGAGGAGATGGCGAGACGACTCATGATGAGGCATGAATGATGAGACACGGAACACGATACATGAGAAATGAGGAATGACGTGGCTCATACCCGATACGACAACAGTGCCCGCGACGACCTGGTATATGAACCGACGACTTTGTACAACCAAGGCCCCTACGCTATCGTGGCCATTCAAGTTCACCTTTCGACAACGCGAAGTCCTCGGGATCACGAAAAGTATTCCTCGATGCCCGAAGCGTTTGAAAGTGGGCATAACTGGTGCCGGACCATTGACCTCCTGCCATACACATCTCATACGATCTCACTAGAACATCGGAGTAGCTCGTACCAGAGGCATCATCTGTGAAGCATGTCCCGTCGGACTATGGTGCAGACGCTGTACCACTGAGCTACATGCCCGAAAAGAACCACTCTCTTGTGGTGCTGTTGTTGCTGTTGCTATGGATAGATTAGAACAGGATGGCATATAAGAACTCTGCGTACGGCGTGCTGGGACTGGGCAAAGAGTCCCTCAATGTTCGTCCTCGAGCGACGTCTGTTCACAGGTCACGGAGCAGCAGTGTTTTGACCAGCTACTGCAGGAACAAAGTTCGAGCGTGCATGATGTGGCTGGAAGCTGAGCTTGCGGCTGGAGGCTCTAAACAGCTTTACTTGATGAAACATATCTTCTCTCTCCAAGTCTTCTTACGGGGCAAACCGGCAGCGCGATGACACCGACCACATCTGCCAGATAACACGATGGATGTATCACCAGCATTTCCATACCAGCATCTCGAGGACGACCACATTCGTCTGATTCAGCTTCTACCGCAAAGTACAGGAACGACTATAGAGTGCTCGATACACCATAGCAAGCTTGAAGAGGCAGAAGACAATTACATCGCGCTATCCTACTGCTGGGGAGATTCGACCACCACCGAACTAATCACCTTAGATGGACACCCAATCCGGGTCACTCAGAATCTATGGCACGCTTACACAGCCATCGTACAGCACCACGATCGCAACGCATACTATTGGATTGATGCACTGTGCGTAAATCAGCAGAACCTTGCAGAGCGGAATCACCATGTTCAGAGAATGGGCATGGTCTACTCCACTGCGAAAGCGGTGCACACCTGGCTGGGTTCCGAGGACCACGAGACCGTGATCGCCTTCACTGAGATCGTCTCTAGAGCAAATGCCAACACTTCCACAGGATCCAACCCTCCAGACCAGAGAGCAGCCACTGCGGTAGGAAACCTTGCCTCACGGGAATATTTCAATCGAGCCTGGGTAATCCAGGAATTCATTCCAGCACGCAATCTACAAATCCTCTGCGGGCGCTTCACCTGCGACTGGACAGCCCTTGACGCTTGCATAAAAGATATAGAGACATATAGCGGCGTTGAGATTGACTACACAGTAGGCGCCAACAACCTGCTAGGAGGGCGCGGTGCCCATCTCAATGCGGAGCCAGACACTGCTACACTGAGTCACTGGGAGCGCTTCTACGGATGTATGATGATCTTCTCGCAGGCGAAATGCTTCGATGCTCGAGATCGTGTCTTCGCCACATTGGACCATCCATGGCTGGAAAGCATACCCGGTGATATGCTGAGAGTGGACTACTCATTGACGAAGGAAGAAGTCATGCTATCCACTCTGGAGACCTGTGAGCGCATTCGTGTCTTCGAGCGAGAAGTCTCGTCGGCGGGGCTCAGTGAGGATGACCAGGAATTTGTCGAAGCAATCTGGCAGCAGATGTTCCTGACCATTGGGCAGGCAGGAGTTGACCACGGGAAAAGAGAATTGAAGCTGTTCAGACATGGGGTTCTGGAGCAGCATGGGTGGGGTTGTTCTCGACTGCCGCTATCGGTTTCGACACAGTCTGGTCGTGAAGTCGATTGCTCGGGTCCGGTGCTGGCGTTTCTGCTTCAGCTTGCGGAGATACAGACTACTTGAAAAAGAGGTTTCAATCAACAGTACAGACATGTCATAGCGTGATGTGCCAGATACATGTAGGGAGTCTGCCGTCTACTTGCACCTCTTTTCTTCAATGCGATGCGGCTCTCACTGCTGTCGGCCTTTTCTCGGGAATACAATGTCAGTCGTGTCGTCACGGCAGCTGTCAAGTACATGTACCTCTCATTCGCACTCACCACCATATCTTCACTTTACAACTGTCGGTAGCATGATGTCGCATGTAGCCGCTTGATAGGTGATAGGGGAGGCAATGTCTGATGGAGGTCAGAAACCGAAGACGAGTTTAGGTGCGATGGTAGTGTACGCGTTGAGCCATGTGGAAGGTCCGCTAACCAGCCATCGGCGTCCAGGCTTTCACCTTGCTGCTGGACTCGGCTCTGGAGTCGCCAGCGCCTTCTTGCTACAGCCGGCCGACCTGTTGAAAACACGCCTGCAGCAAACCCACGCGCCCTCCCTGCGACACGCTCTCCGCCAGGTCCTCGACGGCCCCAGCCCCATGCGCCAGCTGTGGCGTGGCACAACCCCGTCAGTCATCCGCACGGGATTTGGCTCGGCGCTGTACTTTGGCATGCTCAATCAGATGAGACAGTACGTCTCGCGCATGCGCATGCCCGCCGTTCCTGCAATTCCGCTCACCGCGCCGTCACCGTCACCCTCGCCGTCACCGTCACCCTCACCCTCACCCTCACCCTCACCGTCACCCTCACCCTCACCCTCACCCTCACCCTCACCCTCACCCTCACCCTCACCCTCGAATACTTCGTCGGCTTTGCCGAAACTCGGCAATGTCGCCAATTTAACGACGGGTGCGTTTGCGCGAGTCGCCGCTGGCTTTCTCATGAACCCGGTCACGGTGCTGAAGGTGCGCTACGAGTCTACCCACTACTCGTACACCTCTCTAGCCGGAGCTGCACGAGACGTGGTTGCTAAAGAGGGCGTCCGTGGTTTCTTTGCTGGCTTTGGCGCCACAGCTGTGAGGGATGCGCCGTATGCTGGACTGTACGTTCTCATCTACGAAGAGGCCAAGACGCGCTTGGGCGCTCTGTCCACAGTCGTGGCAGCACCAGAGGGAGGGCTTGCACCTCGTTCAATGTCACGCTCGGCCACGATCAACTTCCTGTCTGGCATCGTTGCGGCAGTCACTGCCACGGCCATGACAAACCCTTTCGACGCCATCAAGACACGCCTTCAGATCGCGCCGGGAAGGTACAAGAATATGCTCCAGGCGGCGAAGATGATGCTTCAAGAGGAAGGCGTCCGGAGCATGTTTAGTGGACTAAGTCTTCGCATTGGCCGCAAAGCCCTTAGCAGCGCCTTGACCTGGACGGTGTACGAGGAGATCATTCGGCGAGCTGAGCAAGCCATTGTCTGATCTGGGAATGCATCATGCGGCCAGATGTCACGCCTTCATACGACAGTCGAGCGGCACCGGTGGAATCATCCACTCATCGCAAGTCGCTACACGTAGGACTTATGGACGCCACTGACGGCCAAGAGGTACCGTCTCAAGAATACATGAGGAGCTGAGCGCGATTGGGAGAATCTAGGTGCATACAGGACTGTCTACCGACCCTGGTTTTCGGCGAGGTTCAGCTTCCTGCTGACGGAATCGTTCATTCGCCGACGACGTTGGCAAGCACAGTCGACATGGTTATTCAGCAGCAAGGAGAAAGGGATCACACTGTCAGAGCTGGCTGGCTTCAGACGATCGCTGTAACAAGATTTGCACGAGTGGCTGCTGCACAAAGGCCTGATTAGGCTGGCTTTGTCCCTAGCCGGAAGCAAAAGCCACTAAATTTGGCTGGTCGGCATCTTGAAACCCGGGTGCAACGGCTCTCCGGCGACTCCTTGGATGTTGATGAGTGTATGCATCTGCATCTTCGTGTCCTGTACACACACACTGTAGCCGTCATCCATCACGTCCGGCTTAGAGCTCGTCGTATCCTCTCTTAAAGTATTTGTACTCTTCTCGCGCCGGCACCACTATCATCAGGAACAACTCCATCAGGCGTGACAATCAAAACATTTCTGTCCGGGGCGAAACGACCAGAAGTACAACTAATATTGCGCCTACGGATCCTATCAGTGAGACAGACTGAGCAACGCGACAGACAAGATGACACAGACTCGCAACATTGTTATCCTCGGCACGTCGTTTGGCGGACTCGGTGCAGCGCATTATCTAGCAAAACATGTATTGCCGCAACTCGCCAAAAGTCAAGACACCAAATACGTACTACATCTGATCGATCCTTCAACCCGATTCTGGTGGCACATCGCCGCGCCGAGGCAAATAGTATCGCTGGAGCAGCTCACCATTGAGTCGAGTTTCGTACCAATCATGGACGGCTTCAAGCAGTACGGAAGTCTCCTGGATTCTATCAAGTTTCACCACGGCTCAGCGACATCAATGAACAAGGACTCTCGGACTGTCACAATATCGCTCCATGAAGGTGGCTCCGAGAGCTTGGACTACTATGCATTGGTCATATCGACTGGCATCCGCTCGCCTACGCCCTTGACGACGTTTCATGGAGACTACACCATCTCAGAGAAGGCCATCAAAGATATGAACGCGAAGCTAAGCACAGCAAAAGATGTGGTCATCAGCGGAGGGGGCCCTGTCGGCGTTGAGATGGCCGGTGAGATCGCGATGCACCTCAAGGGAAAGGCAAAGGTGACGCTATATTCGGGATCGGACAAGATCCTGCCTGTCTTCAAGCAAAGCCGCGCCGCCAAGGCACAGATGCTTCTAGAGAAGGCAGGTGTGACTGTCATCCACAACGTCAAGATCACTGGCAGTGGGCAGGCCGGCGATGGCAGGACTGAAATCTCCCTCAGTAATGGAAAGGCCGTCCATGCGGATGTGTACATCCCTTGCCACGGTGTCACTCCCAACGCCGACTTCGTGCCAGCAGAGCTGAAGGGCGGAAATGGCTATGTCCAGACCGATCCATCAACACTGCGGGTAGACGCAGCTGGGCCACGTGTGTACGCGGCCGGCGACGTTGCTGGTGTCGACAAGGGCGGTGTCTTGAATATGTAAGCTGCTTCGATCTCAATGACGATGATCCGTACTGACCGCGTTAGGTACAACTCTTTACCGGTACTCAACGCAAACATTGCACACGATTTGCTGGCAGAGGCAAAGCTGGGTAGTGTCGCGGAAAAGAAGTACACGTTCAAACCGTCTGAGACGCAGTTGGTGCCAGTCGGCCCAAAGACTGGTACGTCACACACGTTTGTTATCGAGTTGAGGCTCGATACTGATGACAGTTGCAGGAGTTGCTGCCTTCAACGGCTGGGGAATGCCAGGGTTTTTGGTTGGACTGATCAAGGGCAAAGACTACATGCTCTCGCAGATGGAGAACTTTACCGAGGGAAAGAAGTTTTTGAAACCCTGATGCGTTGCGAAGGACTCCTAATGACTAAAAGCGTGGATCTACGGAACTGATATGCTCCTTGGTATGGTACGCATGATACCCCTTGCTTAATAACATTGGTGAGACTTTTAGTAGGTGCGACCGACCTTATACAGCTGGCGAAGTTGAAGAAGCAGTGCATGTGACACCGGTCTCGCTTCACTTTGACGTTCCTCGGATCCGAAAGTGATCATGTTCGCACGCTGGTCACTCTCCCAGCAAGTAACAACACGTTTTGTCATCTGCAATCCAATCCTCTCCACTACACCTTTCGTCCCTTTTCTAGCAATTCATACTCAAACAGAGCATGGCCCAACACGCTACCCGCGAGTATGCAAAGTTTCAGCAGTACGGCACCCAAGCGAAGTCAATGCTGCGCGCCATGCGCACCCATCTTCGACACCACGTCGAGCGCCCGGACTTTGACGTCGATGGCTTATTCGACGAGCTCAGCGAGTTGATCAAGGACCTCCAGTACAGGAAGAAGCACAAGATCACAACAGAACCTATACGTAGGGCTCACGAACTCGAGGTCAAAGTGCCCACGCCGCAGATCATCTTCGTTGATTCAATAGCCAAGGTTCAGGATGTGATCCGGAGCATTGAGATCGCTCGGGTGGGCGCGAGGGACCATCCGATATTGTACTTGGACTGCGAAGGTGACAATATGGGTAGGAGGGGTACTTTGGATCTCGTCAACATATTCGTACCGCGGGAGAACGTCGTGTTTGTGATCAATGTGGCGACGCTGAAGGAGCAAGCGTTCTCCGCAACCATGGACAACGAAGCGTTGAACCTGAAGGCTGTGCTAGAGGATGAAAGCATGAGCAAAGCAATCTTTGATTGCCGAACCGACAGTGATGCTCTGTTCTCCCACTTCGGAATCAAGCTTGCCGGAGTTGTTGACATCCAATTACTGGACAACGTTACACAATGGAAGAAGAAGAAAGTTGATAAACTGCAAGCTCTCTCGTGCTGCTTTCACCGTCTGAATCTGAAAGCTTCGCAGCTGCAAGCCTTGGAGACCATTCAGTTCTGGGGCAAAGAAGCGATGAGGGAGACCGCCGAAGACGTGGGGCGACGGATGTCGATCTACGTACCTGGCTTCGAGACTCGCGAGCCGACAGCAGAAGATCGGGCACAGGATGAGATCAAAGGTCGTGTTGCGATCGGTCTAGCAAAACCAGCATTTGACGAGAAGCCACTGCCACCGTTTCTGCTTCAGTATGTAACGGCTGACCTGATCCTGCTGCCAGCACTCTATCATCACCTCACGGCGCATCCGTTCTGGAGCAATGAGTGGGCCGCTCGTGAGCGAAAAGCGACTATTTCCCGGCTGGCATTCCCGCGATCTCCTGACTTCGACAGCCGGAAGATCAAGATGAACCTGCCGCCTGATGGGCGGGCGGATATCGAGAGGACTTCGAGGGCAGTGTGAGCAGCCATGACTCCACATCAAACAACATGATTAGGCAGTACAGCTCGTGACCGCCACTCTGATAAGCAGATGCTTCTGTTGTGCGTGCGTTAGACATTCCATCACAGTCTCTACTCATCCCTATATGCCTTCCCCAAAGGCGTCAATTTCCCCTCATCATCTAGCATCCTCGCCCACTTTCCAACTGTGCCCGTATCCCGCATCGGTCCAAACCACGCATACCTCTCCACCCAATCCAGAGTGTCAAGATACTTTACCGACTCCCTCGCAAAGTGCTCTACATGCTCCCTCGGCAACGGGGCATCCTGATTCCAATTCGTGCACGCAAACTCAGTAATCCACACCGGCTTCGACGCATCAATTTGATGCTTCGTCGACCAGATGTAGTCATAAAAGCCGCCAAGAGCAATACCGTACCAGTGCAAACATAGAAAGTCCACATCACTCCCCCCAGCTCGAATCCTGCAAAGGAAGTCTTGCATGTAGCCAACAGCGTGTCCCGCATTACTGAGTCCCGGACTTCCACATCTTATGCCCTGCTTTCGTAGCGGCTCAATACATCTCAACCATTCATTCGCTGCCAGTTCAACGGACATGTTCGACTGATCCGGTAGTTCTGGCTCATTGAAGTATAGCACCGAATGGGCATTGACATCTTTGATCTTGGTCGGTAGATCGTCAATGCCGACGTTGTTCCATTGCATGGGGACAAAGTCGAGAGAAGTGCAGCCTGCGGTTGTGTTGGGAGACCAGTTATAGATCCATGTTATTTTGGAGCCGGGTTTGGTGAAATTGAACACCGGGTCTTTGTTTTCTACGGGCCAGCATAGGCCGCGTTTGGAAGGAACATTGGAGAGACTGCTGCCTTGAGCATTTTTGGTGACTTCGCCGACTTTGTCTTTTACAAAGTCTCTGAACCCCATGTTCAGTCTGTGTGGTCGATGAAAATGTCAAGCGTCAGGCGTAAGAGAGGTGAGGTTGTTAGCATGCCAAGCTCTAGTGCCACGCGTATATCCACGAATGAAGCGCCCTCTTGCAGACAGGGCAGGAAAAGGCATCTGAACAGTATTTGCAAATGGGTTTCTTCACTTCATGTTCGACATTCCTTTCTATGGACGAACACCTCCCGTCATCAAGTCATGATGCATGCATGGCGGCCTGCCACATTACTGGATAAAACGATGAAAACTATGCACAAATACCGAGCTCGCTATCCTGGAATGCCGACACAGCGTACTGAGATCTCTTTGACTCAACAGAGTACACGCACTTGCATTTGTCGGACGGCTTGCGGGCCGTCCTAGTCTTGTTATTGCAGGGGCCAGTCGCCCACGAAATCAGTATTCGTGAAGTCCCCGTGTAGACTGTAAGGGCTTGCGAAGTCATCGTTAGGAATGCTCATTGAGCCGTCACTCCATGGCGGACTGGTGAGCCCGCTTGAGTCGTCCATTGGGCCGATGGCTGTAGCTGGCGAGGTGGCAACTGGCAAATCACCTAGTCGTTTTGTATCAACGGCCGACGGGTTGCTAGCCTGACCAAACGAGTCACCGTTGACGTCGATCTCAGGGAAGAGCTGCTTGATGAGATCATCATTCGGAGCGTTGCCTGGTCCAACAGACTGTGACTGGGGGCGGCCAGGGTTGAAGGGCATGGAGGTGTTACCTTGCGTGATGCCGGTCATGGGAGAGATTGTCGGTGTATCCCAGAAGTCCGGGAAACCCATGCCTGACTCGTTTGCGGTAGGCTTCATTGCGACATCAAACTCGGCCGTAGTCTGCCAGTCCGGTGGCATGGGAGCGGCGAAGTTGGGGTTGCCGAAGAAGCTTGGTGGTAGGCTGCGACGATTATTGTTCGTAGAGTCAGGGAGTGTGCCGTCCGGATTGAACGCAGCCGCATCTTCTTGAATGCTGGGCATCGGGAAGCCGTAAAGATCGTCCATGTTTGGCAGTTCATCGACCTCGGACTGCGTGCCTGAAGATGCAGCAGTCAGCGCAGGTTGCGCGACATTACTGTGATCAAAGGTGGTAGGCCACGCACCAAAGGGGTTGTTGTTTGGCATGGTGGAGTCGGCCGAGGGGAACGCCGACCACGGGTCAAACGAGGCGTCGGTGATGCTCGACATGGGATCCAGTGGAAATCCTGTGGCATCGCTGGCGGCCGAGTCCACACTCTGGTTCGTCTGGACAAGTCCAAGATCGCTAAAGTTGAAGGGTGAAAGCTTGGCACCGGCCATGTCACCGCAGCATCCACTGGCAGTCAAGGTTGGCGAAGGCTGCTCTGACTTGGACAGACGCCTCTCTGTGTTGAACAAAGGCGTGGGCTGGAATGGGACCGGCGTCTGTCTCCACGGGATGTTGCTGTCCAAGGCGAGGCTGTCGACAGAGCGGCGAGCTTGCGTTGCAACAGAGTTGTCGGCATGGGCTCTTGGCATGGGCATCTTGTACGGCATTCCACACTCGTGCGCGGCATGGTTTCTCTTGTGCACAGGTTTGTGGTGTCCGTTCGCGAAGTGGGTGAGGGAGCCCTCTGACTTCTGTGTCTCGAGGCGGGGCTTGTGCACGGCAGGGCCATGGGGCGGCGTGCCATCCTTGAGCTGCGACTCTTTCTTGACAATGGAGCAGGCGCACTTGCCGCCGTGGTGACAGCAGCAGCCTTGCTCTTCGGCGACGGCAGCCAGGTGGTAGGGGTCGTCGTCGATCTTCTTGGTGTGCTCGTCGTGGTAGCCGGCTTTGGCGCGCTCCTCAGCTTCGCGCAGGTGGATGCACTTCTCCTTGGAATGGTGCACCTTCTCGGCCTGGCCGCAGTCGCAACTGACGTGTGCCGACCGCTTCTTGCGCTCGAGTCGGCAGTGCTGGCATTGGGTGACCGGGCGGCCCTTCTTGGGCACAAGCGTCAGCTCGCGGTCTGGGCAACGGTCAGCGACAGCATCATCATCATCATCATCACCACCACCACCGCACCCGCACACACACACACACACACACACGCACACACATCCCCACCCGGCGACGGCGACGACACAGAGACCAACTTACCCGTGTGGTTGCAGCCACTCACGCGGTGGCCCTTCAAGCATGACTGGCATGCCCATTTGGTGCCATCGCTCTTAAGAACCATTCCGGGTGGTGTTGCTCGACGTCGGATCTGCGGGTGCGCGACTTTCGGGCGGGCTGCTTGCGCGGTGGTATGACAGGGCTCGTGGTGGTGGTGGTGGTCGTCGTCGTCGTTGCGTCGTCGTCGTTCAGTGGTAGAGGTGCAGAAGGTGGTATACTGGGAGAATAGGAAGGTGAGGCCGAGCCGGTCGTCAAAATGCGTTGGGTATCTCTTCTAATCGTCCTCCATCCGGAACGCCTTCAGTGCTCTGTTGTTACGCCAAGCGCGACAATGAAACCCGTCCCTCCGTAGGAATCGCCACGGAGTCGTGGGAGGCGGAGCGGGGGAGCGTTCAAGGCCGAGCACACCACCAGAGGCGGCGGCTGTGAAATGGCCGGACTATAGATGTGTATGAACGATCAAAATCGGCGTGCTCCTCGACTGTCGTGCCTCAAGAGCAAGAGCAAGGAGCAGGACAGAAAAGAGCGGGCAGGCTCACAGCGCAGCACACAGCAGAAGCCAGTCCGTGTGCACGCCAGATCACGCTTGTTAAGCTCCAGCTTGTTTCCATGTCAATCGCCTCCACTCCGCAAAGCGCCCGAGAAATAATACACTAAGTTACTCGCAGTCTCGCAGCTCCTCTCACAGTCTGATCCCGTGCTTCATGCACTGCCACTGTCCTCAATGTCATTGTCCATCTGGCGACGTGCCGGAGACGACCATCCCGAACTTAGCTCTACCCGGTTGTGTACATGAGCTCATTCGACGCGGTCCCTGGAGTCTACCACTGGATGGCTCTCCATGTCGCGCAGAGTTTACTCTCCGCTCTGCCATCCATCAGCCCGCAAGTGTTGTACATCATGTTTGTGCATTTCCTACACCTAGGTTGTCATAAACTACAGCTAAGAAGCGCAGATCACCAAGCCGTCCACTCCATCATCCCGCGTTTGTTGACTGTACATACTGCAGGCTGCGTCGCCCATTAGCGCCATGTCTCGCACTCTTTTAAACATTTCCGACCACCAGCAGACTATTCGGTAGCTGCAGCCGACCGCTGTGCCGACTGCCTTGCAGTGTGAAGTTCGGACCAAAAAGTCATGCTGCCAATCTCACGAGTTGTTGACAGAATACAGCCGTCGTATCATGTTGTGGTTTTCGGCGCGTTGTCGTTGACCTCGCGGGACAGTATCCTCTGAATCTCAGCAAGCCGTCCGCTTCGAGCGCCATCGCGCTTGTTGCTCTTCTCGGAAAAGGCCACCATCATCTGGAAATGCATTAGCTCGCATGCCACATTGCATGACTGTTGGGAAACGCTCACCAGCTTGCGCTTGTCTGCTTGAACCATAAGCGTATCTTCTTCGATGCTGCCATCCATTACGAGCCTGAACACTCGAGTCTCTCGTTTCTGTCCTAGTCTGTGTACGCGATCTACAGCTTGGTCCTCGATCGCTGGAGCCCACCATGTGTCGGAAAGGATGACATTGTTCGCAGCCGTCAGATTGAGCCCGACAGCGCAGACGCCCAAGGATGCGAGCATGACTGTGGTGCCTTTGTCTTGCTCTAAAGCCTGTAGTGCTCCATCACGCTTGGAAGCAGACATTGTACCATCAAGTCTGCAGTACTTGTAGCCTTCGTTGTCGAGTCTCGACTGCACAATGTCTAGGAAACGCGTCCACTGGGAAAAGATCACGGTTTTGTTGCCGTCACCCTTGGTGGCTTCCAGTATTCTAACCAAGGCCTCCAGCTTCGAAGACGATTGGGTCAGGTCCATGTCGTCATCAGCAGATTCGTCGCTGCAATCGTTGGCTGGACCCACAAGCACAGTGTCATCTGGTAGCTCGGCACGACACATGGGGCACTTGTGTTGTGTCTCAATGACCTTCGAGATGCATTCCTGTCCGAATGCATGACCGCAAGTGGTGATGACGGGGTTGTGTAGTGTCTCCAGGCAAATGGCGCAGTCTTCCTGCGACTCGACCTGGACTTGAAGAACATCCTGCAAAGCTTTCTTGTTCTCAGGCGTCAAGGCCACAGTCTTTTGCGTTTCCAGCTGTGCGAGCAGATTTGTGACCCGTTCGCCACACAGCTGCCAGTGGTTGCAACACTGCCGCAGCCGAAGCAGAATCTCTAGCAGATGCTGATATGCGCTCGACGAACCTTTGGCTCCATTATTTCTCTTTTCGGTGTACGTCTTCATCATACCTTTGGCCTGCGCAAAAAGGGCTTCGAAGCGCTCTCTCTCTTTATCGGTGAAGTCGATACGGTGGACGAACTCCTCCAGCTTCGGTAGCTTCAGGTCGATAAACTTCATGTCTTTCCGCCTCCTCAGCGAGAATGCCTTCATGATGGCCTTGAGCAACGCTGTAGCGCTCTCATCGCCATTCTTGATCGGACGTACCAATACACAATTGAACAACTCGAGCTGGTCCAGACCTCCACTGACACCAATGAACCTCAGCAATGAGTAAAGGTCTGCAAGCGAGTTGACGATTGGTGTTCCAGTCAGCACCCACCTCGATCGGGAGAAGAGACTGCAGACAGCCATGGACCCTTTGGTCTTAGGGTTTCTGACTTGATGGCCTTCGTCCAGAATGATGCGCCTCCACTCCATGCTGTAAAGTCCGTGCGTGCGTAACTTGCGCTCAGGTTGTTTTGAGCCTTTGCCACCGGGCATATATATATATATATATATATATATATATATTGTTCATTAAGCTGTTGTGGTGCCTCCTGGCCCATGCAGCTGTTCTACGTACTTCTGTCTTACGAAGGGGAAACCGCTCGCGGTGAAAACCCCTCTCCTCTCCTATGCTACTGTTGTCCGTTGTTTGCCTTCCCGCTTTCCTTATAGAGGGTGCACTAGTGTCATGGGCCTGCCCTGATGACTACCTTGTCTGCATCCCCTTGGTCTCCCTCCTCTTCTCCGTCCACTCCTCCGTCTCGTTGGCTAGTTTAAACTGGGTGAGGTATCCTTGTCTTAGGACCCAACGTGCTATCCTCTATACGTCGCTCTTGTTCGTAACGATCGACTAGTAGTCGCGTCTAGCTGCTCTCGCTCTCTATGTGCTCCGCCCTTCTACCCACTATGGGCACCGTACGACTATATATTCCGGGTTCTACGACGGGTAGCCACACTCGTACGCTAGGTTGTCTATGTCTAGGACGTTCCTCCTATATAAGTAAGCCCTAAGCCCGATGTGTTCGGACCGGATTTGGATTGTTACGCTTGCTTCTACCCTTATAAGGTCGCGGTATAGGAGGTAGTTATGTCTCTAGAAGGTTCGTAGGGCTGGGGGGCCTGTTCTCGCTAGCGGGTTACTATTCTATTCCTGTTCCTATAGGTAGCCGGCTACCTACTCTACGAGGCTCTAGGACTTTCCCTTGCTCCCCTTCTTTTCCCGGGTTCTTCGTTCCTCCTCCTCCCTCGCTAGCCACTCCGGCGTTCCTTATACTTTCCTAAAAACCCGTAAGTCGTCCCGCTTCTAACTCCTCCTTACGTACGGTCCTATATATAGCCGGCTGTATCTCTATACGATTCGTGCTGTCTTATCGTAGATAGTTTACTGTACTAGGTACTCTATCGACTTCGCCGTATATTAGATCCTTATCCCTTAGATATAGATAGATAGATAGATTTGTCATTCCCCTGTTCTAGGACCCTATCCGGCCTATATAGGTATATATCTATTGTTATATATAAAGGGAAACCCGAATAGGTGAAAACCCTTCCCGCCCCCGACTACTCCTTATCTAGTTTAGCTTTCCCTCTAAACGTACGTAGTCTATATCACTACCCCGTTAGCCCCCGCTCCTAGCCGGTCTCGTCGCGCTACGTCGTGTCCTCTCTTCCTATACTGTTCCTACTAGGCGGTACTATTCTAGCCAGCCCTTCTCTAGTATCTAGTTCGTAATGCGCCGTAGGTCCTTAGCGTTGTTAAGAAGTGCCCTAATCGTCCGGTTCCTCGCCTTTGCCATCCACTCCCCCCTTCCTAGCGACTACCTCGGACAGACGAGGAGTACGTACCGTACGTTCTAGGAGCGATAGCCGTAGGGGTAGCTAGTATTCGTATATCCTAGAACCTTCCTCTATAATAGGTACCCCTAGAGGCCGATATGTTCGCTTCGTAGTTAGGTTACTATACTACTCTATGCCCTCGTAAGGCGGTAGTAGATAAGCTTCGGGGGGTGCTTAACCGCGGATTTTGTAGCTAACTATTCCTTAGGTTGTCCCGCTAGCTAAGGGCGTCTACTATACCCTATAACCTAGTTGTTCTACCTCTCTTTCTATAGTTGCTCTATAAACGATTTCTTACCTTCCTATTATATTACTAGCTATTCGTCCCTTACCCGGTAGTTCGGCTCGTTTCCGGGTCGAATACCCCTATACGCTAGTACTAATTTGCGGGCCCTTACGACTATACTAGCGATAACCTTCTATACTAGGTACTATGCCGACTTGCCTAAGTAGGAGGTCCGTAGTCCCTAGATATATAGGTCGATCGGCGGTATAGCGGTCTCGTACTTAAGCATCCTCGTTAGTATCGACTTATATACCCCGGTAACCTTCCTTAGGCATTAGTTTTGGATCTTCGCTAGCGGCGCGACGAGTCCCTTCGATAGGTAGGCCCTCTCGCCTAAGGACCACACTTAGCTACTATAGGTAAGGACTGGCCGTATAATAGCCGTATATAGAAGTCGTGACTACCGGAAGTCCGCCCCCTATATAGACGTAGTAAGCCTCTAGTATAATGCTATATTCTGTTTAGCTTTCCGTAATATTGCCTATACGTACTTCCTCTACCGTAGCGCCGGGTCCACCTATAGTCCGAGGATCCTAAGCTGATTTGCCGGGTTAGTCGTATGCCCCTATATCTAGATAGAAGCTTATATATTGTGGAACCGTGGCCGGCGCGTAAAGTGTATTAGATTATACTTTTCTAGGGCAAACCGAGCCCCGTGCCTCCTAGCCTAGTCCTCGCAGATCTTGTACTTCTCTTCTAGTAGCCTACAGTTCTCCTTAGTCGAGGAAGACTACGCTAGGATGTTTATGTCGTCTACGAAGCCGCTCGTAGCGGTGTTCTAGGATTCTAGGGCTAGGAGCAGCGTCGCTATAAAGAAGAGGAACAGAATAGGTACTAGCGTTAAGCCTTACGGGATTCTAGTATAGACTACTTGAAATAGGCTTCTATACTAGCCGACTAGGATCGACGTACTACGGTTTTGGAGGTAGGACCGTACGAAGTTGACAAGCTACTTAGGGAGTCCTTTCGACCTTAGGATATAGAGTAGCCGCGGGTATAATACGTAGTCGAAGGCTCCCGATATGTCTAGGCTAAGTAAGGAAGCCACCTTGTCCCTATTCTTATACTAGATAGCCTTTACCTAAGAGGTGATAAGTTCTATCGCGGATAGCGTCGATCGCTATAGGCGCGTACCTATCTAGGTGTCCGGGAGTAGGGAGTGTTCCTCTACCGCCTCGGAGAGTCTCGTTATAACTAGCTTCTTAAGCGCCTTCCTAAGAGTGTTAAGGAGCGCAATTAGGCGGTACGACTTCACCTACGTATAGTCTTCCTTCTACGGCTTACGTAGGACCACTGTCGTCGATTGTTTAAAAGCTATCGGGTAGTACCCGGTCTATAGGTAGGCGTTAAAGATCGCTATAACTACTAGGGCTAGTTGATCTCTATACTTCTTTAGTAGCTCGTTTACGATCCTATCCGGCCCCGGGGCTTTCTTCGCCGGCAACTTCCTTAGTATAGCGGCAACTTCTCCCTCGGACACCTCCTATTAGACCGCGATACTAGGGGCTAGGGGAGTAGAGCTATTTATGTCGCTTAGATCAGCCTCGACTAGGGGCGGGAAGAACTTGCTAGCTAGTAGACGCGCCTTGGCCTCGGGGTCGCTAACCGGGCCACTAGGCGATTGTAGCGCTAGGATAGAGAAGGAGGGGCCCTATATAGGGTCCTGTCGGGCCCATTTCGCTAGCTTCTATATCTTCTCTAGCTTGCCGGCGATTTCTTCCACTATAGCCCTCTAGCCGACTGCTTTCTCCCTTCGTATTATAGCTTTCTTCTATTAGTATACCTCCCTATATACGTTCTAGGCCTCCTCGCTATAGCTGCTCGTCTATACCCGGCGGGCTCTCCTTGCTTCTCTTACTACCGTAGTGCACTCCGGCGTCTAGTATAGTTTGGACTATATCGTTAGTTAGGCATCCCTTAGATATAGTAACGGATAGGTAGTGTCCCGGTCTCTATCTCGGCTACTCTCGTCGGTATAGTCTTATACGCTCCGAGAATTCTCCTTAAGTTGCCTACTTAGGTTCGATTAAGAGGCTATTCGATCCGTTACGGTACTAGCTTATTAACTCCCCCCGTGCCCTAGATTTATGCCCCGTAAAGTATCGCTAGTTAAACGATTACTTTATACATTATTCTTACTTTATCGAAGGTCGCCCCCTACGTTGACTTAGTAAGACGTATTATTAATGCCTCGTTTACTTATGCCCTATTCTAGGCCTTCTTAATCTATAGGTTCTAGCTTAGCTTCGGGTCTAGCTAGATTCCTAGTACTCGGAGTTCGGGGGAGGGCTTCGTCTCGTATCCCTAGATTGTTATTATTACCTATATATTGTAGTAGGTCCTCGCTTTACTAAATTAGATCAGCTAGTATTTCTCTAGGGCAAAACGGACGCCGTAGCGTCTAGCCTAGTCCTCGTATACTCTATATCTCTCCGTAAGTAGTCTATAGTTTTCCTCCGTTATCGCGGACTAGGCTAGGATGTTTATGTCGTCTACGAAGCCTAACGCCGAAGTCTAAGGGGACGTAAGTAAGGGGATAAGGTCGGCTATAAAGATTAGGAATAGGATTAGGGATAGCGTAGATTCTTAGGAGATTCCGGTCTCTACGTATACTCTTTCGGATTTATACCTCCCGAGGACTATTCTCGTAGTCCTCTCCTCTTTAAGGAAGGAGTATATAAATTTCGTGGCCTATACGGGGACTCCCTTCTATCGGAGTATATAGAGTAGTCTTTTATAGGAGACGTTATCGAATACTCCGGAGATGTCTAGGGAGAGTAGCGATGCTATTCTATTCCGTCTATAGTACTAGAGGGTTTAGATCTGTTCGGTTATTAGTTCTATTACCGTAAGGGTTAAGCGGTTACTTCTCCCTCCTATCTATGTCTCCGGGAGGATATTATTCTCCGCGACTAGTTTTATAAGTCTCTAGGCTACTACCTTCTCTAGGATCTTCCCTATTATATTTAGGAGCGTAATCGGTCTATAACTTAAGCCTATTATAGTCTTCCTTCTATAGCTTCCGGATAACTACTATTAGGGAGTCTCTATACGGCTTCGGATAGTAGCCTTTCCGTAGATAAGTAGTAAAGAGCTTAGCTAGGCTCGGGGCGATTTCCTCTTTATATTCCTTTAGTAGGAGGTTTAGGATTTTGTCGGGCCCTAGGGCCTTTCTTCCCTCAAGTCGTCCTATTACGGCCTTAACCTCGCCTAGCTAGACTGTCTAGTATATATCTAGTAGTTCCGGGTACGACGTGCCTACTATATCCGTTAGGTCCGCGTCGACTTATATTAAGAAGAAGTAGTCCGTAAACGCCTTCGCTTTTACCTCCGGCGTTAACCTTAGCGTCCCCGTTATATCGACTATAGGTAGGAAGTGAGGCGTCTTCTCTATCCTACCGGCTCTCGCCTACCTCGCTAGTCGCTATATCTAGTTAGGATTCTCTATTACGAGCCCGACCGTCGTTCTCTAGTCTAGCTATTTATCCCGACGTATCTAGGCTTTCTTAGCTTAGCTAGCCCTTTAGTATACGTCCTATATTGCTTATATATGCTCCTTCGTCTACTCTGGTCTAGCCCTCCTCGCCTCCTTTACCCTTTCCGTGTACGCCGGGGTCTAGAATAGCTTCTATCTTTAAGAAGGTCGAATATAGGGTATATACCGATAAGCTACCTCCTATACGACTATCGTTATCCGTTCGGCTTCTTTGTCGAGCTCGGCTTCTTATTCTGCTTCTATTCCCGCTTCTAGTCCCGTATTTGCTCTATTATCGTATAGTCGTACCGCTAGTTCGTCTTAGATTTCCTTCTACGGGGCCTTCTTCTAGTTTAGGCGTAGCTCCGCTATAGGTTCCTCCTCGACTCCTACCTCGATTATTATCTAGATCGGGATATAGTCTAATCCTACTTCGAGTAAGAGGTTCGGGCGGTACTTATCTAGTCTCGTTACTAGCTCTCTCGAGAGGAAGTATAGGTTAATCGTACTTACGCTTAATCTCGTCTTCTACGTCTCTATATCCTTTACGGTCGCTAGTTCTATATCGCGGCTCGCGGTGATTTCTAGTAACTTGCCTCCTAGGTATACGTATAGGGGGGTGAAGTCTAGACCCTATTACAGGTAGTAAAGGTTAAAGTCGCCTACTAGGACTTAGTATTTATCCCCTTGTTCGAGTATCCGGTCTAGCGTAGCTAGGGTTCCTAGGTCTCTACTCGTTCGTCCTTATAGGGGAGGGTTATAGACGTTATAGATTCGGACGGTTCCCTAGCCTATTGCTATTTCGATTGTCGTTATGTCCTCCTAGTAGCCCTCCGGCTATAGTACGACCTTCTATACTTCTATACTAATAGCCTTATTTACGTAGGTATATATTCTTAAGGTATATCCTATACCCCTACCGATTACCGTATAGTATCGTTAGTCGTTATAGGTTGCCGGTTTACTTATATATAGGTTAGTCTAAGGTTCCTATAGCGCTACGACATAGTGCTTTTAGTAGTCGAGTTCTTATAGAAAGTAGAGCTAGACCTTATCTTTACTTTTATTAACGTTATACTATATAATAGTAAGGTTGTCCTATACTACTACTACGGGCTAGCTAGGATAATGTCTATAGGGGTGCTCCGGGCTTAGGTAGTACCTACGGTTATCGTATCTTCCTCTTAGGTTAGTAGGCCTTCGGCCGGTAGGGGTGTTCTAAAAATCCGTATCTGTCCTATCTCGTTTACTACCCTATTTAGCCCCCTTAGCCGTCCTAGCGGCGGGTACGTACTCGGTAGGGTGCCCCTTGTTACCTCCTCCGTTCTCTTTCTTTTTGCCGCCTTAAAGCCTTTATATTGAGCGCTACTTTACTACGGGATAGAGTACCTCGCTAGGGTCGTTATTCGTACTTAGTTAGCCTTCCCTTTTACGGCGATCCGGGTTAGGCATTAGCTCGAGTACGCCGGGTGTTTCCGGCTATAGTATACGTACCTTACTTCTTCTCGTAGGTATTGCTTTCCCTAGTATAGGCCTACGTAGTATAGGTACTTCGGGGTCTTCTCCGTATATTTCGGGGCGATATGTCCGTACTATTAGTAGTTAAAGCATTAGAGTACTCTATAGCTACTCTAGTAGATTTCCGTGTCAAGACGTTCGTAGTTCTAGTATAGTCCTTTATCTAGGACAAGGTTTACCTATTCCGTAATTGCTATCTAGATAATTAACGAGGAGTATATCTTTATTAGTTCGACGCTCCTATATAGCTAGACGGCCTTAGAGAAGCGTACTCCTAGGGATGTGCTCTAGTTCTATATTTGTAGCTAGGGGAGGTTATTTTCGACCTTAAAGGTTCTAGGGACCCCGTAGGCTATTACTATAAATTGTTAGTAGGAGACCTTTACTAACTTTACTACTTTAGTTTTCTATTCCTTATACGTCTCGAGTCTTTATTAGTCTGTCTCCTATACGGTAAAAAGCCTTACTACTCCCCTTAGCTCTACCTTCGCTCCTACGATCTCCTTCCGGCCGATTCTATCTACGAGCTCCTTACTCGTAAGGCCCTCGAGTTCCCTTTTCTCCTCCGGGTCGGTAACGTAGACTCGGATCGCGTTATTAGTCCTCTAGGGCTAGGCCGGGTAGTGTCCCGCGGCGATTATAGCCTACGTAGGGTTCTTCTATTATATTACGTACTATATAGTCTAGTAGATCGTTCTTAGAGTCTAGTGTTCGAGTGCCTTAAGTATACTAAGGAGCTACGCGATTATATTCTTATATACTCGGGCTAGGTGTCCGTCTTCGTCTAGTATTACCTAGGCTTCTTTATATAGTTCTATCTATACGGAGGGACCGGGGGCGGCTAGGGTTCGTTATACCTTTCCTTAACCCTTAGTATATTGTCGTTAGCTATTATCTTACTATTACTAGGTTAGTTATTAGCTTAGCTATTAAAGGGTTAGTTACTACTAGCTAGATTCCTATATCGTATCCCCGTTTATAGAGATTTGGGTGTCCCTCGCGAGCTGCTTGATGCTTGCGAGTTGGGCTTGGGAGCTAGTCTCCATATCGCTGCACTTCAGCTACGGCTGAGGTTAGAAGTTGCCTAAATAGGCAATTCACCTCCGCGGCTCCGCAATTTCAGGGTCCAGTCGGACAGGAGGTGGATTCCTGCTTTCTGGTCGCTTTCCGCGGCAATTGCGCGGCCGCCGGCGCAGGCGCGCTGCTCTTGTTCTCGTTAGGTGATAGCCTTAATAGGCGCTTTCGAATGGTGTGTCGTGCGTGTCTCCGATCGATAGAAAAGCTTGTTGTACCTGTCACTTCCACCGGGCATATAGTCGCTTGCCAAGGTGTGATATGTTGTCAATACGACATCGTACTGCGCAAAGTCTTGTGACTTCATCTTCGTGCGTCCTGCGCCATGATATGTGTACACACTCGTTTCATCTTTCGTTTTCACATGGGTAGCGATCTGTCCACTCCAATTGGACATCATGGAGAGAGGAGCCACGACAAGCGTGGTGCCACGGCCAAACTTCTCGACATCTGCTGCGATTAGGGAGATCATTTCCAATGTCTTGCCTAAGCCCATGTCGTCGGCGAGGATACCACCCGACGCCAGAATCGGTTGATTCTGAGTTGAGTGATTGGTAGCGAGGTTGGTGTACTTGCCATTAGAGAAGGTCCAGAGCTGAACCGCGTCTCTCGGTGAAGCTCCAGGCGATTTTGGACACTCCTGATCCAGGAGCCATTGTAATGCCTGGCGTTGATATGGGAGCATCTCTGTCTGAATACTATCGGGCTTCTCGGCCATTGGCATGGCGCTGAGATCTTCCTCAGAAGTCCCCAGCTGCTCGGCAGAATTGGCAATGTCTCGAGGATTGATTCGCTGCGATGCTTCCATGATATCGGACATGTCGACCTGGCTGCTGCCACCAGGAATCGCTTGATTCGTGAACTTTGAGTTCTTGGAAGCGGCTGCAGCGCGTCTGGCAGCTGCCAATTTCTCCTTCTCCTGCTGCTTGCGGCGAGCTTCAGCTTCTTGCAAAGCTCTGATAGGTAACTTGTCCGCGACCATACGATCTCGCAGCTGTCGGCCTTCATCGCTGTCCGGATTGACTCCGTAAAGATACACCGAAAGCGGACAGTCGAATTGACCAATCTCTCCGTTGAGCTTGCCTTCGACGGCCAACCAACCGTTGTCAATGTACTTTACCAGCTTCACCGCCATAGTACGCGGGATGTGGCCAATCTGCTGGCGAGATGCATTGTCGATCCGGATGGCATTGGAATCATACTCGTTACCAGGTTCACGTCTTACGAGAATTTGCTCTCCTGGATTTGCGTAGCCTCTGTAATATCGCACACCCACAACCTTCGTAGGTAGCTGGCCATATAGATAGAGTTGATCATTGAACTCGGCTTCGTTCTGGGAAGAAGCTACAATCGAGTTGAAGTCCTCATCAGCTAACCAAGCGTCACGATCAGTCTGGGTGAAATGTTGTGACGCCTGAGGGTCCGAGCTTCCCGGTGCAGCATACACGCTCTCGTAGCCATTGCTGCGAGCACTACTCGCCGGGGGTGTCGGTAACGTGCTGCGGTTTGCTGCATTCCTGTGAGCATTCTTTACAGCCGGAGTTCTTTTGGTGGCCGGTGCGTCTAGATCACCGTCCGGTTCCTCACCGCTGTTGGTGAGATCGATCTCGACGCGTTTGCGCTTCCCGTCCGAGGTACTTTGCGACATGCTGTTGCCACTGCGCTCTCGGAGTGGAGCCATGTACATGTGTCTGTGAAGTCGTCTAGAGCTTGTCAAAACACAACAATTGGAGTTGTGATGGAAGGAAAGAGCAACCTTGGAATGGCAAGTGACGGAAGTCTCACGCGTGCGTAGACTTCAAGGGTCCAAAACATTGCATTAGCGGCCCACGGGCTTTCCGCGTTGACACGTGCAGATAAGGAAAGGAGTGCAGGGGGATGTCCTTGCATGAGAATTGCCCGAAGGCTGTTCCGAGGCGTTCGCAAGTGGCAGTACGGACGAGGGCTTCTGACAGAACCAAGTCGAAGCGCTCGCGGAGTATCACTTCAAATTGCACTCATTCCTATACATTGCGATCGTGCCCATCGGCACATCATTGGTACCATCTCCAAGCTCCCTCTACACTGAAACGCTCAAAACGCCCTTGATGCAACGCTTAATCGCTGGCAAATTGAACATAATGCTATCTCGATTATCAGAACTTGTTTGGTGTTGCGGCCTCATTCGGCGATCGCCTCTGGTAGAATACCAAGTATGCCTGATCATTGTCCAGAGCTTTCGACGAGCTCAATGTCCTCGGGTCGAAGTCCTGCGCACTCGTGTCGTTGAAATAACGCCAGCAGTTCCTGACTTTATCTCGGACTGCAGCAGTGTAATGACCACTTCGTGTCGACTCGCCCATGTGCCGTACTACAGCATATGCGTCGTACGTATAAGGTGGTGTAAGTGTCACATCCGTCTTCAGTGCTTCGGCGCCATATGTGCTTGCTATAGCTTGCGCCTCCTGAGGAGACGGCTGCGGCAACATGAACTCTTCCATATCTAGCCCGTCAAGTGGGAAGCGCACAGCAGTGTGTATTTTCCTCTGGTCGCCAGTGCGGGGGTTCGTCTTGAAGCGCTTGAGCCCGACAACAAGGAACGGTGGCGCACGAGTCATGGTGAGTTTCTTCCAGGCACGCCGCGGTGCCTTGCAGTTGGGACAGGTCCACCGATTGTCCTCGTCAAGTAGTTCATCCTTGAAATGCTGGCGAAAGCAGTCTTGGATGTTGGCCTCGCGACAGTCAGGTATTTCGACCTGAAGAAGCGCCCAAGCATCGTATTGAGTGCTGGTGAGACCGCATTGCGGGCACTTTAGCCTCGAGGACTGCTGGCCGTAGAACAGTGAAGTGAGGAACGAGTTCTCACGGTGAGTGTACCGACCCCACTCTGTTTTTGCAACATGGATCTTTGGCATCCGCTCGCGCTTCTGTTCTTCCTGATCTGTCAAGGCACGTAGCGGTGTGCGTGCCCACATTGCGTTGAAGTCCTCGTGAAGCACATCCACAATCATGCTGAAGAACTCTTGTGCATCCTGCTGTTGGCCAGGATCACGGAACATGCTATTGAGTCGTCCCACAAAGTTGAACAGTGTGGTCGGCTTGATGCAGTTCATGTCCCCCTTCCACAAAGATCGCACGGTGTTCGCGTAAATGTCAGGGAGTAACCCACGACTCCCTTTCCAGTTGTCCTTTTGCACGAGACTTTTGAATTGATCGTCCAGAAAGAGGATGGACAGCGGTGTGGTCGCGGATAACGCCTGGAGAGTAGCATTCATGTAACAAGTGCTGCCAAAGTTGACGAGGCCCGTTCTCGGCAGGCGAAGATTGGAGGAGAGGTACTTTGTTGGAATGTACGGGATCAAAGAGCTCGACGATCTGGTAGTTGGCGTTGTGTGAGACACAACTCTGTCGCTGACACCAGTGTAGCTCATGCGCGGCGCTGCTGGTGCTGGTCGACTGGGCACAGGGGGGTAGACTGAAGGCGATGGCGCTGCTGGATATACCGGTATCTTCCCAGGTCGGTCGGGGACTTGTCGAGCGGCCACACCGTTGGTGACCTGCTTTCCCAATGAACCAGCTTCTGGGAATCGAGCATTGAAGTCATCAATGTTCGGGTACTTTTGCAAAGCATCTCCGTCCTCATCATCGTCGTCCTCGTCTTCGCTGGAGCGCGTGAAAGCTGGCGTCTCCGGAACACTCTCGCTCTTGGCACGATCCCGCCACTTCTTTTCTTCCTCGGGATCTAGTGGATTGTATTCTCTCAACCGTCGCTTTGGTGGTCGCATTGGACCGTCTCGCGGTGGTGGCCGCCGTTGGAGCGGACGGCCTTGTTTCACTCTGGCTTGCGTCTGTGACATCAGCAATGCTTGGTTACCCATCAGATCAACCCAGGCGCTGATGCCGCCAATGAGAAGAATCGGTGGTCTTTGCAAAGGCTTATCGTGGTTGAACTCGTACAGCGCTTCATGGAGATACTGCAACTTCGTCTCTGCATCGCTAGTCGGCCTTGAGATGTAGCTTTCTGACTGCGTGTGGTCATCGTAATACACAACCAGATCAAACTTGTCTCTATCATGGAAGAGTTCTTGCTCTTCCTCAGGCGACAGAACCAATTTATCGGCTAATTCCGAAGCGCTGATGCCTTGGCGCGTGGTCAATGGATCGACGCACAGTATGTTTCGTGTGAAGATATGACCCTGATCAAACTCCTCTCGAGACCGAAAGTCGATCAATAGGATGTTGAATCGTTCCAGATAGTCGTATAGCCTTTCAGCCCCAATGCGAGTCTCCTTGGGCATATGCACAGACTTCCTTCGCGGCATTTGGCCCGGCACGAATCCTGTGGTCTGCATGTTCGAAAAGTAATCACCTCCCGTGCCGTTAGGTGTCATTGCGGTCGGTGTCGGAGCCAAAGACGACTTTCGACTACTGGAACCTGCAAGACTGCGTGCACTGTGCCTAGGTGGTGCGATGTTCCCTGTGACCTGCATATTACGGGCAGGACTGTATGTTGGACTGGGCGCTTTGGGCATGGCCGCAGCAAGTTCCGTATCTAGTGGCAACTTGGATGGTCGACCCGGGCCAGCATCCGGCATACCACGAGGTCCCAGCGGTTTGCTCGAGAGTGGTCCGCCAAAGACATCGAACCCACCGCCATATTCACTAGCGGTTGGCATGGCCAAATTGTGGACCGAGGAGGTTGATCCTCTGGAGTCTGGCCTTTTGGCAGCATCGGCTTGTCCAATGCCTCGCAGCTTGGCAAATCGGTCGTTCAAGGCGTCTGCAGTCGGCGATGAGAGCGAGCCATCCGTGCCAGTGGGTGCCTGTGAGACTGCTCTGGCATGAAGCTTTTCTGGCTTGGGGGAAACCGATGGCTTCACTTTATGAGCGCCAGAAAGTGCCATGGCACTAGTGGACTCCGCTCGGACATGACCGGACGATTGTGTCTGTCGTAGTTGGCTCTTTGGTTGTACGCCAGATCGGCTGTTGTTATTCACAATGATCTTCTTGATGCTCTCAAACTGCTCGTCCATCGAGTTGATCCTCCGCTGTAACAGCCGCAACTTCTCTTCTCCATGTTGATCGTGAATAAAGTGTGTCTTGTCCTTGTGCCTCGGCAGAACATCGACTGCAATCTCGTAGGCTCTGAGGTAGTTCACAAAGGCAAGGTCTGGGCGACGGAAATCGATGTACGTCTTTGCCTGCGCCAAAGCCGTCTCCGCGCGGTTCAGCAATGTGCCCACCGACTGCTGAGGCGAGAAGTCCGTCAGGGCCTCCGCCTGGAGATCCTGTATGTGCGCAAAGACGCGCTCGCCACTGCCGTTTGTATTTGTCGAACGGCCATTAGGTTGCGAGGATGAAGGGTATGGCGGCGGCAAAGGCCCCGCAGCGCTCATGGTGGAGGTGGTGGGCGGACGTCGCGCCGCATGTCGTGGCAGGCGAGTAGGACAAGGTGGTCGGAGTCTGCTCGCTCGCGGCGGGGGAGAATGGAGGCGGATGCACCAACAGCCACGCGTTGACGTGAAAGATCCCGGCAGGCGGCACTGCAATGGCGGTGGTTGATTGCGCAGTCGGGGGGCTGTGAGTGTGGCGGATGTGTTCACGATCGGTATTGTATGTGGCGAAGGCAATCCAGAGGGTACACACAATCGTTTAGAGGGAGAGATCAACGAGGTGGTGGTGAGTGTCGTGGAATAGACTTCACATGAACAGCTGCCTCGACATGCAGTACATGTACAGTACTGTACCAGACCCCAAAGACTGACGTACATGTGTCTTGGCCTGCAGTGGAGCTTCCCTCGTTCCTCTATGCACTGCCATCACCCAACTTTCCTGTACACTACATTCTCCCCCTTAGCGACTCCTCACTCGTGTCAGTTGAGAGACTGTTGCACGCCTATACGGCCACACCGAGAGTACAGCAGGAGTGGAAGACGACAGTGACGGCGAGAGACAGCACATAGCACACAGCACACAGCACACAGCGGCGGGCAGGATGGCATCGTGGTTTGGCAACACCGCCAACGCCGAGCTGGACGGGCAGATCGAACGGGCGACGGCGAGCTCGCTGGAGGACATCGCGCTCAACCTCGAGATCAGCGATGTCATTCGCAGCAAGACGGTGCAGCCCAAGGAGGCTATGCGCAGCCTGAAGCGGCGCATAGGCAACAAGAACCCCAACGTGCAGCTCGCCGCCCTGAACCTAACCGACACGTGCGTCAAGAATGGCGGCTCGCACTTCATGGCCGAGATCGCCAGCAGAGAGTTCCTCGACAACCTGACCAGCATCCTCAAGGCCAGCGCCAGCGGCTACACCGAGACCAACCACGACGTGCGCTCCAAGATCCTCGACCTCGTCCAGAACTGGGCCTCTGCCGCCCAAGGCCGCGAGAGCCTGACCTACCTCTCCGAGACCTACCGTACACTGCAGCACGAAGGCTTCCGCTTCCCGCCGCGGCAAGAGGTCGCCGCCAGCATGTTCGACTCCTCTGCACCGCCCGAGTGGGCTGACAGCGACGTCTGCATGCGATGTCGGGAAAAGTTCACCTTCACGAATCGCAAGCACCACTGTCGGAACTGCGGGAATGTCTTTTGTGGGACGTGTTCGAGTAAGAGCCTGCCGCTACCACACCTGGGCATCATGCAGCCCGTCAGGGTCGACGATGGATGCTACGCAAAGCTTACGGAGAAGAGTCGGGGTACACCAGGACCGCAGAGTCCAAGTGGAGGCAGTAGGAGGACGCTGTGGCAAACATCGAACATGAGCTCGGAAAGGATGCAGCCGAGAGGTGCGAGAGTGACCGAGGACAGCTTCGACGCGGATCTGAGGAGAGCGCTCGAGATGAGCTTGGAGGACAGCAAAGGACACTCTGGAGCGGGATATGTGCCTCGAGAGCAGCTGCAGACCCCGATGCCACGAACGAATGGCGTCAGCAAGAGTGCCCCCAAGGAGGAGGAGGAGGAAGATGCAGATCTAAAGGCAGCGATAGCGGCGAGTCTGAACGACGTCGAAGAGCAGAAGAAGCGACACGCGAAAGAGCTGAAGGAGCAGTCTTCGTCGTCCTCGGTCGCGCCGGCCGCACAGTACAAGCCCAACAACCAGTTCGAGCTAACACCGGTAGAGGCGGAGAACATCAACTTGTTCGCAACACTGGTCGATCGACTACAGCATCAACCGCCTGGAACCATATTGAGGGAGCCACAGATCCAGGAGTTGTACGAGAGTATAGGAACACTGAGGCCGAAGCTCGCCAGGACATATGGGGAGACAATGAGCAAACACGATACACTGCTGGACCTGCACTCGAAGCTGGCGACTGTTGTGCGGTATTATGATCGAATGCTGGAAGAGCGGATGGCGAACGCGTACAACTCTGGCCGGTACGGTGCCACACAGCCACAGCGGTCGAGTATGTACCCCAGCATACCGTCCGCTGCACCTGAGCATCAAGGCGGCATGGACAGCTACTATACTGGCAATGCACCTCAGATGGACAGCTATGGGCCGCCTCAGCAGGGGATTGGATACGGTGGTTATCAGCAGCAATCACAAGCGCCATATCCTTCGTTCGACAAGCAAAGAGTCAGCTCCTATGGTCAACCGCCACCCGACGCCTCATACTATCAACATCCACAGCAAGGAATCGCTCCTCAACCGCAACAGTCGCACACTCCATATCCTCAGCAGCCTCCGGTTGAGCAGCAACCTCGACTACAACGACGGGAATCAGTACAGCATTATTCGCAACCCTCTTCGCAGTACGCTCCCAGCCATACATCACAACACTCGAATCCTCAGGTTACTTCACCTCCCGCGGACCCTGCCGCGAGTTTCTACTTTGGCGATCAGCAGCAGCCGCCCTCTGCTCCTCCTCCACAACAACATCAACAACCGCCGAGCCCAGAAATGTACAGTCAGCCTCCGCCGCAGCAGCAGCAACCATACCAGCAGCCGCCGACTCAGCAGTACCAACAAGCACCGACGTCGCAATATCAGCAACCAGCGCAACCACCTCTGCAACGACAAACTTCACAACCATACTACCCACAGCAACGGCAAGCCCAACCCACCTCAGCACCGAGCCAACAATGGCCTCAAGCGCCAGTAGTGCACGGCGGTTACGGTCAGGAAGCATTTCCAACCGCACCGCAGCACGCCCCGCAGGTGAAAGAAGAGAGCTTGATCGAGCTGTGAACTGATATGTTGAATGACTTGTACCTCTAGATATCCACAATGGAATGGAAAGGGCGCTCCACGCCCCTCTTCCGTGCCGTGTCCTATTGCGGTATCAAAGCTCGTCTCTCTTCCCGCTCGCTACGCCATTGCTTTCACTGCTCGGTGGCCGTACTTTCAGGATCACACGTTTGTATCGAGTGACTGGAGGTGTGCCACTGCCCGTGACTTCGAACACGACATGGTATTGCTGACATTCGCCTTGCACGCCGGCGTTGGCGTTCTGTAGCGCTTCCACTGCTCCGCAGGCCTCTGCCACGCTTGGAAGTCTTGTCGTAGCAACACGCCCATTTTCCGAGACGGTGAAGTTTAGCTGGGGTACGTCGGCCTCGGTATTGGACTGCGAAGCCGATACGTCGCGGTATTGGAACCATTTGTACTGCAAAGCGTTACGATCGGTCAAGTTCGCGTCTAGATCGTCAGTGTCAGATCCATCGAGCGTGATGTTTTCTGCAGGGTCAACGTGGAGGATGAGTGGAGCACTACCGCAGGATCCATTCACAGAGACGACAGGAGGGTGGCTGCCTGTACTGTAGTTGGACTGTACGGACCATTGGGTACGCGCAGCCATTTCGTCCTGGTAGGCTTGTCTCCATCGCCAGATTGTCGCTTGGTTCGACTTGAGGGTCTGGTTGTTTTTGCCAATGACTTCATCTGTGGTGTCCGTGTAGGTCATGGTCTGTCGAGTTCTGTCAAGGAGGATGTATCTGCCACCCCAGCCGCCCCATTCTGGAAAGTCAAAGGGACCGCCATTGAGCCCGTTCTGCATGCTATGCATGAGGGATGGCGAGTCCCCTTCCATAATGTATGCGACATCGGGGTAATGGGAGCCTAGAGGGCCGACCTGAAAGTTCTTCTTGACGTACTCCTCGCTGACAAGTGATGAATCTGGACCACCAAGTTGTAGAATTCCTCTCCACTGATTCCACTCCAAGCTGCGAGACGGTATTGGTTGAAGCCATGAATCGACGCAATATATGGGATGGTCGGAAAGTTGGCTCTGATCCACGGCCCTGTGTTATCTTGATCGCTAATGGTGTAAACTCTCAGCTGGTCATAGAACTGCTGGGCATCCAGTTGAGTACGACTCGATCGAATGTGCGCAAGTGCTCCTGCTAGGAGATTCGCTCCACCCCAGCCCTGGACATTGAAGAAGTCGTCGCTGGATAGTCCATCGACAACGTCAATCAAGTGCAGCGCTCCGGATGACATTGGGGATTTTCCAATGGCTGCTGTGCCATACACAGGCTGGCCACTCTTCACTACGGACGAAAGGTACTCAGAGGTCGGGAAGTGTCCTTCGGAGTGAGTGTTCAAGTTGTCAAGCACTAGTCCATACGCGTTGGTGGTATTCAGAATCTGATCAGGATAGACGATCGAGTTCAGCCACGTTGATGTAACGGCGGCCTGCGAAGAAGCTATCAGTGGCGCTTCGTGTAATCAGCGTTGCTGCCGGCCTGTTGCTTACCATATCAGTGATGTTGTATTGATCTGAGTGCAGTAATAGTCGAATGAAAGACATAGTATCATCCGGTTCGTTGGAAATGTCGCTCATGATGAAGACTTGCGGCTTCTTGTCGATCGAGATTGCAGGCAGACATTGTTGCTGTGCATAGCTCAGGTGTGCAGCAACGAGTGTGCCCAAGAGGACAGAGCATGAAGCGAGCATTGTGCTCGTCTTGGAGAATCTGGCCAAAGCACGTAGAAGACGCTTCTTACCTGCCTAGCACTTATTCTCATGTCTACTTTATAGTTTCGTTGTGCCCGCTCGTTGGCACGCGGCCGGGCTATCACGCCCCGAACTTGCCATGTCGTAGGGACGGCGTCAGGCGCTCTGACTGCTCAGTGGTATTGGCAAAAGTAAGTCGAAGTACCGTGAATCGTTTGTTGGTGTCTCGGTAGAAGATCCTTAGCCAGTGCGCATCGTGAAGTGGAGTTGCAGGGATGCTGCCTGCTTTCTTCACGAGAAGAGTAAGTCGCACTTCGAGCGATGATTGATGTTTCAGCTCTTCGGCATCTCGGAAGATCAGCGGGGAAGAGATGGATGGCACGTCATATCGGAATCTATTCCACACTGCACCACTCGCGGGAACGGCAGCGCAGCGCTGCGCTCTCACATGGCAGGTGGCAGAGCTCATTCGGCAGTGCTCCTTCCATAGCAATGGCCCAGTGGCGACACGCAAGCAGGACAGCCATCTCCTAGGTGTCAACACCTTATAAGACACACTTTCTCTCACGTTAACAATAACCACCTTGGCACGGCCATTTCTCTCACCACAGCACTTCACAGCAAGACACATCATCATGCCTCATGCACAAGAGCTGTCCGAATTCACTCCGGACCACTATCCTCCATTTCCAGAGTCTGCCGAGTTTCCTACCATCGACTTGGAGACCATATCTCTAGCCAGACTTCAGGATGGTGATCCGCGGGAGCTAGATAGAGTCTTTGAAGCATGCAAGAGCTGGGGCTTCTTCTATCTTGAGCTCCCAGGTTGCGAGCAAGGCGACACCATCGCCAATGGAGCCGACGACATCTGCCGTGTCGCCGAGAAAGTATTTCACCTACCTCTTGACGAGAAGCTGAAATATGAGTTTCAAGGCAAAGACATATTTGGGTATGCACAGCGTTCTTCTAACATAATGCTACCGCTATACTAATCCCGCAACAGCTACAAGGGGGCTGGGCGCACAGTCACCGACAAGAACAAGACTCCCGACACGGCAGAGTTCTTCAATGTCGCAAAGAACGACATGATTGTCGAGGACGGCAAGATGCGTTCGCAATGGCCCGACGTTGTCAAAGAAAACAAGCCTCTGTTCCGCAAATACCAAATCGCAGCCCACTCCATCGGCATGCAAATCCTCGAAATACTGGCGAATAGATTAGGGATCGACCCAAACGAATTGCACAGCCGTCACGAGCTTCAGAAGCTGGCTGGAGATCACGTCCGCATGACTAGAGGTCCACCGCGGAAGAATATTGAGATGCCAGAGATCCAAACGCCATCGCACACCGACTTCGGCACCATCACGATTCTTATGAACTGGCTCGGTGGCTTGCAAGTCTACGCTACGCCCAACAAGGTGCTGGGAAATCTGTCGTACGACGACGACGATGAAGGAGAGTGGCGCTGGGTCAAGCCCAAGAAGAATTGCGCCATCATCAATCTTGGCGATGCTGCAGTCAAATTCACCAACGGAGTACTCTGCTCTGGACGACACCGCGTCGTGCCCTCCCCTGGCGAGCAGGGGAAATGGCCGAGGTACAGTATTGTGTACTTTGTTCGGCCCAATGATGATTGCAATCTGAAGCCGCTGAAGGGTCACGGAGTACCAGAGTCCGATGAGCAGAATGCAGAGGGCATCAATGCCAAAGAATGGATCTTCATGCAGACAGAGAGGTTGAGGACTGGGTACGCGAACTAGTAGCCAGACACGAATCTGCCGGATGTTCGTAAGAGACCACATGACTGTTTCAATATAATGCTTTCTGCACTGCATACATTTCAAGAGCGAGCGTATCTCAGCCAATGTCTGCATCCCTGAAGTGCTCCTTGTAGACCTTGGTGGCTCCGCGTCCACTGGACGCTGTAGCAAGTGGTCGCTTGCCATTGGCGTTCAGTATCCCGGCGATCCCACCATTTTGTAGTGGATCGACCTTGTCATCGACAGGACCGTCAAATCTTCGTGTCAGAGCATTCTGTGTGCTGTAACTCGGCTCATCTTCAGCCTCACCTTCCGCGTCTGCATCGGCATTCGACCCCCCATCTTCATCGTCGGCCCCTACCACGGCGCCGGGCTGAGGCGGTGTTTGGTAGGAAACAGCATCTAATTGCTTGCGGGCCGTCTCTGTGTGAAACTCACGCTGACGTGGAACGGGTCCATTCACGTTCCAGACAGAACCCTGCATAATCATATCATCGCGAAGCTGGTTGCGATCCGGCTCATCGTATATGGAACTGGAGCTGGCAGTACCCTGTTGCGGCTGCTGCTGCGATGTTTTCAGAGGCCGTGTGGTCTGGCGTATGGTGGTCCGCCATTTTGATAGAAGCTCCCCAGCATCATAATTCGTCTCCGCTACACCAGATCTGAAGGTCGATGTGTTCATCTCTCGCAGAACATTCTGAGGGACTGGAAGTGTGTTCGGTGGATGCATGAGATATTCTCTTGGAAGTTGACATTGTGACAGCCGCTCGTACTCCGCCTCGAGATGGCGAGTGTGATGTTGCGCTTGTTCTAGCTGCGAACGCAGCTGTCGCGTCTGATCCGATGCGCGCGTAAAAGATCGCAAAATCTCCAGAGTCCATGCTGATGTCCGATCGGTATCGGTCATGCTCTGCCAATGTTCCCATGCACCGGACAGATGCGAGTGGTGCTTGAACGCCACAGAGTCCGGAATGTGTATGTTCTTACGTTTAGCGGCGATGCGCTCGTTGAGAAAGCGATTCATGGCCTCAAATTGTCTAAGACCTGGCGGCCCCAGCGTCCAAGACTCCGCCGATGGGAAAGGTGTTGGGCTGAATAAAGTGCCTGGCGGGGGCAGTATGGCCAAGCATAAGCCAGGGAAAGATAACGAATAGAAGTCAAAGTCATCGAATATCGCCTTTGGCTCAACCTTCTTCTGCGCGGCCTCGAGGCTGCCGAGCACTTCTCGTAGCGCCATTTCTGCTGCACGTCCAAGCTCTGCCGCCTCTTGCAGCTTCCACATGCTCTCGCTTTCATGTTCAGGTCGCTGGATCCTGTGGCCTCCAGCATCTCGGCGCATTTTGTGAACGCGCTGTGCTTGGCCAGTTCCAGGACGCTCATTGTTGCGCGATGGCGCTCTCGGAGGAAGATTGTTGATCACTCCCGTAGCTTGCCAGTTTGCCTGATTCAAGAATGTGTGTGCATGGTCGTTCCTGTCCGCATTGACCGGCGATGCCAGCGGCGTGTCGTCCGTCAGCCGCCCGTCGTACGCTGATGGCCGGGCGGTACCAGCGCGGCTCGGCGTGCCATTGGTGTTGTCTCCCTGAGGGTCAAGACTGCCGTTGCGGCCATTGTCCAACGATGCCTTCAAGCTCGTTCTGGGCTGACGACGGGTAATGCCGCCTCTGAGTTTCCTGATCTCATCGATATCGTGCACGCCGTCCGGCGGCTTCGGGTTCTTCGGTTTGATGTAGAGGTCGAGATGCCGACCCAGACTCGAGGAGGTGAAGGCTTGTCCACAGAAGGGGCAGCTGCGATCCTTCGATGCCTTGGTGTTTCCTGCGGTGCCGCTGTTCGAGGTTGGCGTGCTCGCCGATGTCTCGTCGGGGTTGTTGTTCGTCTCTTCGTCTGCCATGGTCTCGTTGTGTCCGCTGACGTGCCTGATGCTACACGCGCATACTCACTGCTCACTACAGCCTCAGAGAGCGACCATGATTTGACGCCGCCTGGTGTCGAGAGCTCCAGCGCGTCCAGCCGCCCCCACTGATTATTGATGACTGCGCCGCAGAGGTATGTATTGATCAGCGGGAGTGACTGCACGAGGCTCTCCCTGCACTGCGATCCAAGGCTTCCTCCCACAAGGCACAAGCGGGCACCACAAAACGAAACACTCTCTCGGATCGGCACCAAAGATTGTATCGCCGTCAAGGGATCAGAGCTGGACCGCCGAGCCGGTAGTGTTGCACTTATTAATGCTGCTATATGAATTTAACTGTAACTTACGCTTAATTAACAATATTCTTTTTTAATACTTTCAAATAGATATATACGATAACTTATATAAATAATTATATATAACGTGCTTAACTACCGAGCGGGCTATACTACCGAGCGGGCTACTTTTACTAAGAACTATACCACTTCCACTTTAATTGCGACGGTATCTTAACACGACGACATCCTATAGAATAGTTACTAGGAGGACAATTCCTCTTTAGATTCTTTACTATCTAGTAAGTCTACTTAATAGATACGTACGTTATACCCCGACTCGCTATATTACTTATAGCGTCGTAGCCTTAGTACTAGCCGAACACTATCTAGCGACTCTCTACTCACTTCCTACCTCCTAGTATCCTCTAGAGGTATTAATTACGACGCCTTATCGAAGGTTAGAGACCCTCTAGACTAAATATACTTACGCTTTCGTACTTTCCGCTATATAAGGGCCTCGTTAGACTTACGTAGCTTACTAATCTCGCTTCGTATAAGAGCTATCTAATACGCTATCTCTCTACTCCCTCTCTATTACCCTATTAAACGACCTTCCTCTTTCTACTACGCCTTTCTAAACCCGTAACGACGCTCTAAGACGTAATAATACCTATTATAAACCTTGTCTCGTCGAAGTTATAGGTGTCCTAGTTAAGGATACTAGACTTCTCCTTTATATTACGTATAAGTAAGAACTACTTCTCGATAACGTCTAGATCTTCTATTAGGGCTCGCTAACGATCGTAGCTACGTATTATACGAACCTTTAGCTTACGATACCGCCTAATAAACCTGTCTATCTAATTAAGACTAGCGGGCTTAAGACCCTTCTCTTATAGTAATAAATCGGCTATTACTCGTATACTAGCCTTTTATAGCGGGAAACCTCTAAGATCTAGCTCGAGTATATACTTAAGTATTACGCTCTCTTCTAGCTCTATAAACTTCTTCAAATTAGGCTCGTAGTCACCCCGAGGAGGTCGTCTATTTGATCGATACCCTAGTATAGTTCGAGACGCGTCGTATACCTTTATAGTAAGTCGATTCGTAATTATCGCGTCGCGTTTCGTAGCCTAGATAGCTAAGGTCAGTTTGGCCTTGTTTAAAGATAATTTACGCTATAATAGTAGTTATATAGCTATATCTATAGAAGTAGTACAGTTCTTAGCAAAAGTAGCCCGCTCGGTAGTATAGCCCGCTCGGTAGTAAAGCACGTTATAATATATCTAGCGTTAACTTATATATTATATTACTAATAAGATTACGAAGTAGTAGCTACTAAAGCTAGAGGAAGCCGGCTCCGGAGCCTAAGCCGTATATTATAGCTTTCCGCTTACTAGAGATAGTTATAAGCTCTAACGTACTTTACTACCGAGCGGGCTATACTACTAAGCAGGCTACTTTTACTAAGAACTATACCACTTCTACTTTAATTACGACGGTAAACGATAACTAGCCTCGATACGCTTAGTATTATCTAGTATAACGTTAACTATAGTAAGGATATAGTCTAGAACTATTTCCTATACGAGGCGGACCCGTACGTCTACTACGTCCTAGTAATCTAGGAGCTATAGATTAACCCGTACTATAAGAGACTAACGACCTATAAGTTACTAGGCTATACGATATACCTACGAGGCGACGGTAGACCCCGTACGTACTTCTATATTAGTAAGGATATACTAGAATCCGACTAGGAGGTAGTATACTACGTAGACGAAGAAGGCGGGGTAGATATTACCTCCCTCTACGTAGGAGGCACTTAGATATACAACTTATATATATAACCGCTAGCCTCGAGGTCTAGCCGCGACCTTAGGGTCTATAGATACCTAGACAGTACGCTTAAGAGACAAGGGTACTATATCGTAGTAGGAGACTTTAATATATACTACCCTTTCTAGGAAAGCCTTATATAGCCGTACCCTATAGCCGACGAAGTAATCGACTTGATAGTAAGTAACGTAATTGCCCTTAATACCCTAAAGGACCTAGGTACCTAGAAGAGAGGGGGACTCTAAGGTACGATCGACCTCTCCTAGATCTTAGATAGCTACTACTATATAGTAACCTACTATAGGATCGAATATAAACTCGAGGCGTCGTTAGACTATATACTAGTTAGAAAAAACGGCGTGACACGATGATAGCGATCGCAGGAAACGACCAGGAGCAGGAGAGTAACGAGTGGAAGGAGGTCTGCAGGAAGGCAGAAACAATGGCAATGGCAGGAGATGGCGAGCACCCAGAAAGAGCACTTAAGGGGATGATTTTGGAGCTCCTTGGAGGGCTAAAGGCACTAAGGAGCCAAACAGGACAGATCATTAACAGGACAGTAGCAGCAGCAGCAAAGAAGAGGACACAGGAAGGCCAGAAACTAAGCCAACCAACCTGGGCAGCAGTTGCAGCCCAAAACCCTCCCCCCCAGAAAACAGCTATCAAGGTCTACATTTCCGACCAGCAAGAGCAGAAAGAGATTGAGGGCCTGTCAGGCAAGGAGATCATACAGAAGATTGGGATACAAGGCATCATTGGAGCCAGGAAAGAGAAGGGAGGTGTCCTTAAGCTGTTCACAGCACAGGAGCAAGACAGGAAGAGGCTAGAGACACAGAAGGAGTGGACAGTCAAACTAGGCAAGACGGCTAAGGTCTCACACCAACAAAATATGGTTATTGCCCATGGGATGACCACAAAGTTTGACATTGAAGGAGACCTTAAGAGGCTGCAGGACCAGAACCAGGCTGTATGCCCAGGGCTACAGATCACAAAAGCAGCATGGGTCAACAGAAAGACAAAGGACACAAAGAGAGAGTCTTCTCTAGTGCTCTGGATAGGCACTGTAGAACAGGCAAACACCGTGCTTGACAAGGGCATCTTCTGGGAATGCGAAAGAATGGACACAGAAATCCATAGAAGCACCCACAGACTACTGCAATGCTTCAAGTGCCAACAGTATGGTCATATCTCTACTAGATGCCCAAGCCAAAAGGACACTTGTTCCCACTGTGCTGGTAGCCATAAAGTACAGAATTGCACAGCCCCAAAGAGTGAAGCCAGATGTGCATGCTGTGGAAAGAAACACCCTTCCTGGTCCCAAGACTGCACAGCTAGGATTGAGGCAAAGAGGAGGGCAAGAGAAGCCAGGATCAACACCCCTATCAGATTCCAGACAGGGACAATCACCCAAGAACCCCTAAGGACTGTCTACAACCCTCTGAAAAGAGGCAGAACAGAAGAGACCACACAGGCCCAAGGCCACCCTGCTATGGGTAGACCAAAATCAATTGTGGTTGCAGGAAGAGACCCGTCACAAAGCAGGCTCAACCTTACCACAATCCCAAATAGCAGCCAGCAGCAGGAAGCACGAGAAGACCAGCAGGAGACCAGCATGGATGAGTCATGATTGAGACACCTAATCTTACCACTATCCAGTACAACGTCAACAAAAGCCAGCACAAGGTCCAGAGAAGCTTTCTCCAAGCACTGGACCCAAAGAAACACCTAGTTATTGCAGTCCAGGAACCTTGGATCAACAGCAAATCTAACAGACCATCTACTGCTAACGACCCAAGGTATCACACACTCCTAGCCAAACAAGGCACCCCTAGAACATGCATGTACATCAGCAAAGAGATGGCAACAGACAGCTGGGAACAAATCCAACAGGAAGGGGGAGACATCACCTCAGTCAGACTCAACACCAACCAAGGCAGCATCCACATCCACAGTGTATACAACCCACCCCCCAGCTCCAGAAGCAGCACCCAGCTGGGCACACTACAACAGCTGCCAGACATCCTGCAGAGTGACTCCCAACACATCGTGCTGGGAGACTTCAACTTGCACCATCCTACATGGGGATCAGACTTTGCACCTGCCCATCACTTCCTAGCTAACAGACTCCTCTCCACTACCCAAAGCAACAACATGCACCTAGTTACCCCAAAGGGCCTAACTACCTGGTCACAGAGAGCAAGCTCAAGCACCATTGACCTGTGCTTTGCATCACATGACCTGCAGCAGAAGGTCACCAGATGCTGGGTTAACCAGGACTTGGAGTCCTCATCAGATCACCTCCCAATTCAGGTGGAGTTTGAAACACAGACACAGCAGGAAGGAGACCTAGAACCTCAGCTGGCCTGGAAGGCAGCCAACTGGGAACAGATCAGACAAGACCTGGAACAGAAGCTAGCTGGACTAGAGACCAGGAGACTGGAAACAGCCTTAGACATAGACCAAGCAGTGGCAGAACTGGTTAGAACAATGCAGGAAACTGCGGCAGCCCACACCAGAGAAAAGAAACAGTCACTGTACCAGAAGCCATTCTGGACAAAGGAATGCTCAGAGAAGGTCAAGGCAGCCAGGCAGGCCAGGAGAGCCCTTACCCAGAGCCACTCCCAGGAAGCATGGGACAGATACAACCAGGCAACCAGAGACAAGAAGGCCCAGATCAAGAGGGACAAGATGCTGGAGTGGAGGTCAACAGTTGGATCCATTACCCAGAATCCTGAGAAGATGTGGAAACTAGCAAAGTGGGCAAGACAACCCACACAGGACAGAAACATGCTGCCCCAGTTTCCAAACATTGAAGACCAGGAAGGAGTAATCCAACACACTCTCCCAGGAAAGGCACAGGCATTGGGGAAACATTTCTTTGGCACACAGGTAGAAGCTGACCTGCAGGATCTGGAGGGCAGTGTGCATCCAACACCACTAGAGCAATCCTGCACAGTGGGAGAGGGAGAGATCAAGAGCATCATTAAGACACTCTCAGGAAACAAGGCCCCGGGACCAGATGGGATTCCAAACTTGTTCATCAAGACATGCAAGGACCAGATCTCCCCTGCACTGTCAAACATCTTTTCACAGTGCATGGCCCAAGGACACTGCCCTAAACACTTCAAGGAGTCACTGACTGTGGTCTTGAGAAAACCACAGAAAGAGGACTACACAAAGCTAAAGGCATACAGACCTATTGCCTTGCTCAACACACTAGGCAAACTCCTGGAAAAGATCATAGCAGAAAGGCTGACAAACCTAGCTGAAGAACATGGAATCCTTCCTGAAGAACAGATGGGAGGCAGGAAACAAAGATCAACACTAACAGCTGTGGAACTTATCACAGAGCAGATCAAGACCCTATGGCACTTTGGGAACAACAAAGCAGCCACACTCCTCTCACTAGACATATCAGGAGCCTTTGACAATGTCTCACACCAGAGGCTGATCCACATCCTGAAACAGAAGGCTATCCCCAACTGGACAGTCCAGTTTATCCAGTCCTTCCTCAGAGGCAGAACCACAAGACTAAGACTGGGCAGATACAAATCTGACAGCATGCCTACAGAGACAGGAATCCCACAGGGATCAACAATGTCTCCAATCCTGTTTCTCCTCTTTATGGCAGACCTGCCAGCAAAGCTAAACTCCAGAAACACATCAGCCTCAGGGTTTGTAGATGACACAAACATCCTAGCCTGGTCAGACAGCACAGAAGAGAACTGCAGAATCTTGCAGAAGAAACACAAGGAATGTGAGGAATGGGCCAGGAAACATGGAGCCAGATTTGCCCCAGAGAAGTATCAACTCATCCACTTCAGTAGAGCCAGAAACAGACACAATATGCAAGCCCCAATCACTATTCAGGGACACACAACAGAACCCTCAAGTGAATTAAGGGTGCTAGGAATATGGATGGATCCAAAGCTCAGCTGGGGACCACAGGTCAAGAAAGCACAGGCAAGAGCAGACAACAACAGGCAATCAATTGACAGGCTTACAGCCTCCACATGGGGAGCCACATTTGCGAAAGCAAAGGTTATGTACAAGGCCATTGTGAAGCCAGCCATGCTATATGGAGCCCAGATCTGGTCAGCCCAAGACAAGATCCCAAAGAGAATTGCAGATCCCATCAGCAGAGCCCAAGCCTCCTGTCTGAAAAAGGTGCTTGGAGCATACAAGTCAACTCCAACAAGGGTGGTCGAAATGGAGTCTGGCTCCCCACCAGCCAAGCTCTACCTTCAAGGGTTGAGATACCAGTATGCAGGAAAGACGTCTGCATACCCAGCCCAGCTAGTAATCCAGAAGGCAGTCAACAAAATCAGGAGCCAGTGCACAAGAAGGCACAGACAAGCAAGACCCAATCCAGCCCCACAGAAGCAGCAGGACCTGCAGAAGTTCAAAGAACTAACAGAACAGCTGCACCTAGCCCAGCAGGAACAGGACAGAAGGGCTCAAGGGAGAGGATCAGCAGCCAGCCAAGGGAAGAAGCAACAGTCTCTAGCTGAAAGGATGGCAGGACTCCTCTGGAAGACTGAATGGACAAGAACCCCACAGAGGCCAGGAACCCCAAAGGCACTCCAACAGTTTGGTAGCCACAACTACCTACTGTACTCAGACCTGACCAGGTCAGAAGCAAGCATAGCAATACAAATCCGCTCTGAACACATCGGAGTCAGGGCATACCTGCATCAGGTAAAAGTCCCAGGTATCGAAGACAAGAGTTGCCCATGCGGCTACCTGTCCCAGAATGTCGAACATAGACTTCTGGTTTGCAAAGAATGGAGTACAGGGAGAGGTGAATGGAGGGCAAGGGCAAGGAACAGAAACTTCCAAGCCATGATCAGCAATAAGGGAGACCTCCAGAGAATTACAAGGTGGATCATCCACCAAGGATTTTTGGAGCAGTTCTCTCTTACTAGGGAAACAGAGAGATGGATTGAGGAGAGAAAGAAGGAGGAGGAGAGCAGGAAGAGGGGGACAACTCTAGGGTTGCAGACAAGGTAGTCAGAGGCTAACCACCATGACACTAGTGCACCCTAATGGAAGGAAAACTGAGAACTCATGGCAAGGAAGCTATTAGAGAAGGAGAGGAGGTTTTTACCTAGGAATAGGTTTCCTACCTTATGTAGTAACATATATAGACATAAACCCGCATGGGCCGGAGGGCACCACAACGGGTAAATGAATTATCTATCTATCTATATACTAGTTAGGACCTCTATTACGATATAGATATAATATATACTAGCGAGAACCCCTAAGCTAAACTAGGGAAAGGCCCCCTAGGCTAACATCTAGGTATACCTCGACGACTCCGAGAGGCTAGTCTAGATCGCGTAGTAGTAATATAATAGTAAAGACGAGATAGACGAGGTAGTCTAAGGGTTAATAGACGAAATAGGAAAAGCGACCTTACTCTACGTCCCGCTTACCTAACTAACGATATAGTCTAAACTATACTAGACGCTAAAGTACACTACGACGGTAAGAGAAGTAAGGAGAGCCCGCTAGGTATAGACGAGTAGCTATAGCGAGGAGGCCTAGAACGTATATAGGGAGGCATACTAATAGAAGAAAGCTACGACACGGAGGGAGAAAGTAGTCGGCTAGAGAGCTATAGTAGAAGAAATCGCCGGCAAGCTAGCGAGGATATAGAAGCTAGCGAAATAGGCCCGATAGGACCCTATATAGGGCCCCTCCTTCTCTATCCTAGCGCTATAATCACCTAGTAGCCCGGTTAGCGACCCTAAGGCTAAGGCGCGTCTACTAGCTAGTAAGCTCTTCCCGCCCCTAGTCGAGGCTAATCTAAGCGATATAAATAGCTCTACTCCCCTAGCCCCTAGTATTACGGTCTAATAGAATAGGTCCGAGGGAGATATTACCGCTATACTTAGGAAGTTACCGGCGAAGAAAGCCCCGGGGCCGGATAGGATCCTAAACGAGCTACTAAAGAAGTTGTTATAAGTAGGTATAAGTACGTAGTCGGGTAAGGTATAAGTCGAATAGATGTTCTATCTAAGGGAGGCGCGGAGGGCGCGAGAGTTATATACGGGCGCTAAGCCGCTAGTCGGATTAGTTAGCGGGCGTAAGGTCTAGGTACGTACCTACGGGTTTAAGTAAATATACGCCGGTATAGTAACACTACCCCCCCTCTTAGAGTGCGCTACGGAGCACTCTCCTCTCCTCTTATATCTATCGTATCTATTATATCTCTTATTGCCTTCGTAAACACCTTATTATCTATTAGACTATACGTATCGCTCTCTTTCTTATAAGCCCGGAGGCCTCGTTCTACCGGTATTAGAGCTATCGCTACTTATACTAGTTAGCGCGCTATACGTATGCCTATAGTATTCTTATTTGGTATCTAGTCTATAGGTAGTTAAAAACTAGGTAGCTTAGTCGCTCTCGGGTAGTTATAGTAAAAGTCGGCTACGGAGGCGGCGGTAGTCTCGATAACCTAGTCCGTAGCTTTATAGAGTAGCTTATTATATCTAATATATTTTACTAAGTATTCCTAATATAGCTACTTACCTCCTACCGGTATTAGTCCTTACGGCTATCTCTTCTTATAGTCTGAAATTTGCTTAACTTCCTATTAATCGGGTTCGGCGGGATCGGCTTCGTATTATTCGTCGTCGATAATTTAGATCGGTAGTAGTACGGGTTATGTCTATCCTATAACCGGCGGATAAACTAGTATAAGAAGGTATAAGTAGAAGCGATTGTCGATATTTAAAGTAGGTAGGAGCTCTACGTTATAAGTATTACCCGGTAGTATCTCCGTAATTACGTACGGTCTAGACTACTTTACGTCTATCTTACGAGAAGGTCTCTCTATCGTCTAGTTCTTAGTGCTTACCTATACTTCGTCGCCTTCGGCGTACCGTAGTATAGGTATACGCGTCTAGTTTACGTACTTAGCTTAGACTACTTATACTAAGGCTATCTACTACCGTAAGTATTAGTATATCTCTTATATCTTAGCCGTAAACTTGTCCGCGGACTCGGCGTCTAGACGCTATTTATATAGTATTAGTAGTATAGGTAAGTCTAAGTCGAACTTAGAGAACCTTAGATTACGCCTAGTATTAGTATAGAACGGCGAGACGCCTATTATTACGGACACTATATTATTTGCTATAAACTTAGCTAATAGAGTCTAATCTAGCTAGTGGTCCTAGGTATAGTTAACAAAGATACGTAGGTATTGCTCTATTACTTTATTCGTGTTCTCCGACTGTCTATCTATTTCTAGGTAGAATAACGAAGATAGCTTTCGATTAATACTAAGTAGCGCGTATATCCTACGCTAGAATACGGAAACCTATTACGTACTACGATCCGAGACAATAGACTTCGGGAGCCTATGTCTACTAAATACGTACTTAAGGAATACTAGTACGTAATGCTCTACTATTATCGAGGTAATAGGAATCATATATCGCTCCTTAGTTAAGCGGTATATAACGGTTATAATATTCTCGTACGTTTATCTATCGACTACGCTTATTCCCTTCGGTAGTTTAACTACGAAGTTAATAGAGATATCCTCCTAAGCGCTAAATAGTACTAGTAGCGGTCTAAATAGCCCTAGGTACTAGATATTAGTATTCTTATTCGTACGGTAAGCGCGGTAGGCACGTATATAGCTCTTATTAAATCGTACGATACCTAGCTAGATATAGTTACGAGCTACTAATTTATACGTCTTCTCGTCCCCTAAGTAACTAGCTACTATATAGTCGTAGAAAGACTATACGATACGAGTACGTACCGGGATTTCACCTTTATCTAGATTATCTTCTAACTCCGGAGGAACGAATAGGCTATAACTACTATATATATTCTTAATATATATTATACCTCCGACTAGGACTATATAACGGTTATCGATACGGTACTTCCTTAGTAAGGTGTATAGATCATCTCGTTCTAGCTATTAAACGGCTTCCTTAGCCTCTAGTTATGTATAGAGTCCTCGAATAGCGGTCGTAAGCGGGGTTATAACGTTATTAGTATATACCGATAATACTCTAGTAGACGACAGGTTTAGGATACGATCCGGGCCTAGTAATACCTAATGCTACTATTAGTTTCGTAGGTTATCTAGGTCTCTAGGCTTTAGTAAGTCCTATAAACGTCGGGTTAAGCTATCTAGCTTAGTACCTTAAACTCCTAGCCTATAGACGATCTTAAAGAAGAACTACGAGAGAAACTCGGCCTAGCGAGCTTATCTACGGTTTAATTACTTCGTGCTTATAAACTATTCGAGGTTCTTATAATCGAAAGATTTAAGCGTCGGCTTGTCCTTAGATTCCGGGTCTAGTAGATTCTTATAATCGTCGGTACCGTATTCGTTAATAGTTAGTTCCGGTCGCTATTCCTCGAAAGCTTATATAATAGCTAGGAGCTCCTTATCGTAGATGTCGTAGTTATATTACTAGGGATCTATCTTCTTAGATATATAAGCGATAGGATGTAATACTCCTCGCTCGTTACGTTATAAGAGTACTACTACTATTACGTAATCTAAGGCATCTGTTTCTAAAATAGTCTCTCGCCCTAGGTAGAAGTGTTTTAAGGTAGGCGTATCGATAAATACTTGCTTTAATGCCTCGAACGCCTATTAATATACTAGAGACTAGTCCTATAGGATATTCTTCCTCGTAAGCTTCGTTATAGGTAAGTAGATCTTACTAAAATCCTTAATAAACCTACGGTAGAAGTTAGTAAACCCTATAAACGATAAGATGTCGGTAATATTCGCGGGTATAGGCCAATTCTTAACGTATTTAATCTTAGCTAGGTCTATCTTAATGCCCTTATTTATGATAATAACACCTAGATAAGTGGTCTTGTATCTAAAGAACTCGTATTTATTAATATCTAACTAGAGCCCGGCGGTATCTAGCTTTCGTAGAACCTTTAGGATATATTAGATATACTCTTCTCTTGTCTTACTAAAGACAAGTACGTTATTAAGATAATATAATACGAAGATATCTAAAAACTCCCTTAGTATATCGTTTATAAATAACTAAAACGTTTCTAGTATATTATATAGTCTAAAAGGCATAACTACGTACTCAAACTGTCTATATCTAGTAGTAAAGGCCGTTTTCTACTCGTCTCCTACTATAATACGGATACGATTAAACGTAGCGATAACATCTAGCTTAGTGAACTATTGCGCGCTAGTAATACGATCTAAGGTCTCTTAAAATAGTGGAATCGGGTAGCGACTCTTCGTCGTAAGCGCGTTTAGAGCTCTATAGTCTACGTATACTCGTAGCCCTCTACCCGGCTTTTTAACTATTAGAACAAGTACTACTACTAGTAACACGCTTCTCTAAATAAGACCTTTCTTAAGTTAGTCGTTAATCTACTTCTTAATCACCTCGTTCTCTCGTATAGAGAAGGAGTATAGTCTTCGAAATAGCGGTGTCTAACTATTCTTTAGCTTAATCTTATAGTCTACGCTAGGCCGTCGCGGTAGGACCTTATCTACTTCCTTACGGCTAAATAGCCTAGCTATTTCCCTAAACTCTACTAGTAATAAAGGGATAGGATCCTAGTCTTTGTCCTTACCGTTTATAAAACGTTAATAGTCGTTAGCTAATATAGTAGAGGCGTTAAGTTGCCGCTAGGTATAGTTACCCTAGGGCTTCTCCTGTCTATCTATGTTTTCTTAAGTATTAGTATCTACTAACATCGCCGCGCTACCTCCTAGTACTAGCTTCGCTCTTATACCGAAAGCCTTTAGTATATACGCGGATAGTAGGTCTCGCGCGACTTACTTATTAAGATTTTCTTTCGGATTAAATATCTATACTATATATACTTTATAGCCCTTCCTCCGGCTTATACGCCGAAGTGCTTCTATATTGATAGGCTTAATGTCGATCTCCGGCTTAGTCTCGACCTTTAGTTCTTTCTTCGTTCGACGCGCTAGGCGCTTAAGTGTTTTAACCCTACCGGCGGGTAGTAGCTAGCGGACGTAATAAGACGGTTCCGGTTTATCGTAGATATCGACGGTATGTCGTATTACTACCTTCGTTATATACGTCTCCTATACTACTATAGGTTCGTCTTTATCCTCTACGTAGGGTTTGACGTAATTAGATAGAGCTTGAGGTCGCGAACTCTCTAGTACTAGTATCTCCGTCTAAAGAACGCCTATTAGTATAATACCCTTATCGTTAATAGACTATATATATACTAGTTTAGTTCCGAGTATATAGTTCTATCGACAATATAGTAAGAATAGGGTTATAGTTCCTAACGCGTAGTAGAACGTAGGTTAATACTCGTCGTACTAGGGACGGCCGAGGACTATATCGTATTCTAGTAATACGTAGTAGCTAGACCTAGTCTCTACGTAGTTACCGATCTGAATCTATACTGTTATTCTATAAGTAATAAGGTCACTAGTAGGTCGGCTATCTACTAATATTAGCCCTAACGGATTAGGTAGCTATATTATATTAATGTTGTTCTTATACGTAAAGTCGATATTAAAGTACGTAGAGTTAGTACTATTATTATAAAGGGTTTAAGTAGGGATCTTTCTATTTACTATATATAGTATAACTAGATAAGAAGCTATTACCGGATTGTGTTTATCTATAGAGTAGTTTATAGCTAGTAGGGAGTATACCGATATACTTAAAACCTTGCCTCTCTTAGGAGGCCTATGTTTATATTTATACTTTTTCTCGTTTTCTCGTAACTCTAACTCGTACGGTCTACTACGTATTACGCTTACGGAGTAGACTAGGCGTTTCCCGCGTCGCCGGTATTATTAGCGTTACTACTATTACTACCGTTACGGCGGTTATTACTTAGGTTATAGCCTAGCGTAAATAGGCGGCGGGCGATATCTCGAAGGGGGTACTAATCGGTATCGACACGGTAGTGACCTTCTTATTCGCATTTTAAGTACCGGTTCTAATCGATATATTCCTAGGCGCGAGTAGTATCTAAAGGTTAGATATACTAAAATGCCTAAGGTCGATCAGCCTACTTAGTCTTAGCGTTTAGGTTAGTATTATTACCGCTACTACCCGAAGCCGTATCCTTCTTATCGTCGTTACCCTTAGTAGTCTTCTTATTACCTTAGGTCTTATTACCGTTACCGGTCTTACCGTACTTAAGGTCGAACGCCTTAAACTTGTCCTCGTAGTTATATAGCGTAGACACGACTTGCTTAAGGGTCATGTTGACTATATCCTCGTTTATAATACGGTTGTCGTAGCGTAAGTTTAAGTTACGGAGTAGGAAGTCCTTCTTAAGTTTCTTTTCCTTCGTACCGTTATTAAGGTTAACGATATCGGCATTCTTACGGAAGGATAGGTAGAAGTTACTAAACTTCTCCTTATTACCCTACTATAGACTATTAAGCTTAGTTATAGTATTAGTATAGGTATTACGGGTACCGTAGCGCCGGGCTAGATCTTCTATTATCTTATCTATAGAAGCGTACTAAGTAGTCGTACCTTCCGTAGACTTAGTAAGGCTAGGGATCTTTAAGTCGACAAAGTTCTATATACCGTTCTTTAACTAGCTCTAGACGTTATAAAGGGAGTCCTTTACGGTACGGTACTTAGAGGCTTAGAGCTTAGCTTTAGTAGTACGCTACTACTCTTAGAACTTAATGTCGTCGCTCTTTAGATCGAACTTAGTAGGGGCCTTTAGCTCGTTAGAGGACTTGATACTAGTAGTTATGTCGGCGTCGTAAGACGTATATACGGAGATAGGGTTACTATCTAAGTCGGTACTCGGGCGATTCTTCCTACCCTTATAACTACCGTCCTTACGGCTATTCTTATAGCCCTTATTACCGTCGTCCTCGTCGTCTAATAAGTCCGATAAATCCGGGTCCGACTTCTTCTTATTAGGCTTACCTCTATTCTATCGACGCTCTAGTGACTCTTTAGACTCGGTTCGCTAAGGTAGTAGGTCTTACTTTTCCTAAGACCGGCTACGGTCCTTCTCTTACTTCTTAAGCTTAGTAACACGCTTCTCGGCTACTACGAGCTTAGTCTCGGTCTCTACTAGCTTACTCTCCGCTACCTTATACTACGTACGATATACCTTCTTTATATCTTTAGCCCTCGTAAGCTCGTCTAGGTTAATAATAATAGTGTTATCGCGCTTAGCGATCTCCTCCTTTAGTCGCGTAACCTCCTCTTCTAGGGACTGTCTAGTCGCCTATTCCGTATCGATTATATCCTCGAGTCGGTCTATCTAGTCCTTAGTATCTTACGCCTTACGGAGCTTAATATAGTTAGCTATATCGAGCGTAGTATTAAGCTTATACGTACGTCGGTAATCGGACTCGATATTATAGAGAATCTTATAGATCTACTACGGATAGTTATTAACTGTCTTCTTAAACTTGTCTATATTTAACCCGTTTAACGAGTCGAAGGCTTCCTAGAAGTTGTCGATAGTAACCCTCCTCTTCCTCGGTACCTTAGTACCCTTATCTTCTATCTTATCCTCGATAAACTCTACCCTATATAGGTTAGCTAAGTTTAGCTCTATCTCGACCTCCTCTTCCTTAATTACCTTAAGTTGGTCGAACACCTTCTTATACTACTTACGGTACTATTTATTCTTGTCGAGGAGCTTGTTTATAATATCCTCTTTACGTCCTTAAGTCTACTTCGCCGGGTTCGCGCTTTCGTTATCGGGCGGATCGGGTAGTAGAGTAAAGAAAGATAATTTATTAAGGGGCGCGCGATAAACACGTCTATTAGTGTTCTCTATACTTACGCCTAGTACGCCGGTGCCCGTCTGTCTCGCTATTATTACTATATTAGCTATAATCTACTTTAAGGTACGACTTAGCGAGTACGATACCTAATCGTAGTACTTCCTCGTATACTATCGTGGTTTCTCTATAATCTCCTAAATATAGCTTCTCGTATCTCTCTATACGTTAGTAAGAATCTATTCGAAGTATTATAAGTAGGTATAAGTACGTAGTCGGGTAAGGTACAAGTCGAATAGACGTTCTATCTAAGAGAGGCGCGGAGGGCGCGAGAGTTATATACGGGCGCTAAGCCGCTAGTCGGATTAGTTAGCGGGCGCGGAGTCTAGGTACGTACCTACGGGTTTAAGTAAATGTACGCCGGTACGGTGACATATTAGGTCCCTATATAGCTAGTAATTATGTCTCTAGAAAGCTCGGAGTACTATCGGGCCTATTGTCTTAGGGGGCTTCCTTTTCTAGTCATACTCCTATAGGTAGCTCGCTATCTATTCCGCTAGGCTTTAGGTCTTAGCCTTGCTCCCGCCGGCCTAGCGAGTCCTACGCTCCTCCTCCTTTCGTGCTAGCCATTCGGTGTTTATCTATACGGCCGTAAAGGTAGTAAGGTTATCCTCTTTTTAGCTTGTCCTATGTCCGGCCCCTCTCTAGTAGCGGCTTTATATCTTATTCTTTACCTCCTAGATTATAGTTTATACTAGGTAGTCTATCGTCTTTACCGCGTATTAAATTCTTATTCCCCGGATATATTAGCCGATTAGTAGTATTCCCGTCTCTATTTCTACCGTACTTATTAACGTTATCTTATATACCCCTAGTATTCTACGTAGGTTACCTACCTATATCCTATTTAGGGCTTAGTCTATCCGTTTCGGGATCGGCTTACCTACGCCTCCTATACCCTTAATCTATACCCCGTATAATATAGCTAGTCTAACGATCGCCTTATATATTACCCTTACCTTATCGAATATTACTCCCTATATAGACACCGTAAGCCTCTTTATCGAGGCTTCGTTAACTTACGCTCGACTCTAGGCTTTCTTAATCTATACGTTCTAGCTTAGCTTCGGGTCGAGCTAGATCCTTAGTACTCGTAGCTCCGCTAATAGCTTAGTCTCGTAGCCTTAGATTCTTACCGCCGCCTTTATATTATAGTATGTTCTCGCCTTACTAAAGTGTATAAGCTAGTACTTTTTAGGGGCGAACCGGGCACTATACTTCTTTACCTACTCCTCGCATTTTTTATACCTATCTTTAAGGAGGCGACAGTTCTCTTCTATCGAGTCTAACTAGGCTAGAATATTTATGTCGTCTACGAATCCTAATACTAAGGTTTACGGAGAGGTAAGTAGGGGAATTAGATCCGACATAAATATTAGAAATAGGATAGGGGAGAGAGTAGATCCCTAAGGTATTCTAGTCTCTACCTTTACCGGGTCGGACGTATACCTTCCTAGGACTAGGTATGTCGTCCGTTCCTAGAGAAAGGAGTAGACGAACGTCGTTACCTACTAGGGGATGCCTTTCTACTATAGGATATGTATTAGCCTTTAGTATAAGACGTTATCGAAGGCCCCTACGATGTCGAGGGATAGTAAGGACGCCGCTCGGTTCCTACTATAGTACTAGAGGGTCTGAATTTGCTCCGTAATTAGCTCTATTACTATTAGTATCGATCGCTAGCTTCTTCCCCCTATCTATATTACTAGGAGTACGTAGTTGTCCTCGGCTAGCTACGTAAGTCTCTAGGCTACTATCTTTTCTAGGACCTTCCCTATCGTATTTAGAAGTACGATTAGTCTATACGATTTGGGCTAAGTATAGTCCTCCTTCTATAGCTTACGTAGCACTACTGTTATAGACTCTCTATACGGCTTCGGGTGGTACCCTAGCCGTAGCTACGCGGTAAATAGGTTTATAAGGCTCGGCGCGACCTCTTCTCTATACTCTTTTAGTAGTATATTTAGTATCCTATCTAGGCCTAGGGCTTTTTGTCCTTTTAGCTTACTTATAACTCCTGTTACTATATTAGAGCTAACTGCCTAATCTATATCTAGGGGTTCCGGGTATATACTCGGGTCGATGTCCGTAAGGTCTACCTCTACTTACGTCGAAAAGAAATGGTCGGCTAATGCTTTTGCCTTACCCCGGGGCGTAGCCTAGGCAATCCCTTCGCGGTCTACGATTAGAGGGAATTGCGGGGTTTGTTACTCTTTAGGTAGTCGTACCTATTTAGTAAGTCTCTATATCTATCCCGGGTTTTCTATAACGAGCCCGATCGTTACTCTCTAGTCCTATAGCTTATCGCGTCTTATCTATGCCTTCTTCTCTTATGTCGCGCGATAGTATTGCTCCTACGTCTCTTAGGTATACTCCTTCGTCTACTATCGCCTTGCCCTTCTAGCCTCCTTTACCTTTATAGAGTATTTAGGGGTCTAGAAGGCCTTTTACTACGTTAAGGGCCGGAGTAACGGCGTATATTATTCCGCTACTTACTATATAACCGAGGTAATCTGTTCCGCTACTTGATCTAGCTAAGCTATCGTCTCGAGTTCTCTATACTATAGTAGGTTCGCTATTAGGAAGCCTCTTATATCGTCCTAGCGTACCTTCTTCTAGTTACGGCGTAGTTCGCTTACTAGCTCCTCTATCGCCTTCACCCCTAGCGTCGTTTCAAGAGGGATATAGTCTAAGGAGGCTTCTAGCGCGTAGTTCGGTCGGCATTAGACTAGTCTCTCTTCAAGTTCTCGTAATAGAAAGTATAGGTCGATCGTACTTATACTAGTACGGGCCTTCTACGTCTCTATTCCCTTTAGTATTACTAAGGCTATTCCGTAGCGTACGGTTATATCTAGTAGCTTTCCCCTTAGAAACGCGTACGGGGGAGTGAATTCGAGTCCCTATTATAGGTAGTAGAGGTTAAAGTCGCCGAGGAGTACTTACTTCGTGTCTTAGCTAAGGGTCCGCTCTAGGTAGGCGAGGGTTCCTAGTTCCCTACTCGTCCGACCCCGCGGTAGCGGGTTATAAACGTTATAGATCTAGATAGAGCCTTATATCGCGTCGATCTAGATTAATATTATGTCTCCTAGGTTGCCCTACTACGGTAGTATAACCTTCTACGACTTAAGGTCTATAGTCTTACTTACGTATATATATGTCCTTAGGATAACGCCTCTTTCGCCCGCGATTACGGTATAGTATCTCCGGTTATTATAAGTAGCTAGGAGTCCTACGTAGGGGTTGATCTATAGTTCCTATACCGTAATAACGTAGTACCGTAGCGGGTCTAGCTCTTATAGAAAGTAGCGCTAGACCTTGTCCCTACTTTTGTTTACGTTATACTATATAATAGTAATGTCGTCGTATAGTATTATTCGTTATCCGTAAGGTCTATTTCCGTACTAACCTACTATATCTCCTAAGCCTATATCCCGCTATCCGGCTAGCCCTAGGACCGCTAGGGCGCCCTAAAGATTCGTATTAGCCTAGTTCGTTAGCGGCCCGGTTAAGGTGTCTAGGCCTACTAGGAGGTAGATACGTTTAAGGTAAGGTTCCCTTATTCGTCTCTTCTACCCTCTTCCTCTTACTCGGCTCGAAGCCCTTATATATAGTAGGTCCCTCCTACTATCGTTAGGGGTACCTAGCTAGTATAGAGATCCTTACTTATCTCGCTCGTTCTTATACTACTATTCTAGCTAGGTATTAGTTTTAATACGCTAGGTACCTTCGGCCGTAGTATATATACTTACTCTCCTTTTTAGGCATTCCCTTCCCTAGTATAGGCCTACGTAGTAAGGGTACTTTATAGTCTTCTCTCCGTATTTTAGGGCTATATAACCGTACTATTAGTATTAGAAGTATTATAGTACCCTATAGCTACTCTAATAGATCTCCGTATCTATCCTCTCGTAGTTCTAGAATAGCCTATTATCTAGTATCTAGTTAGCTTGTTCCGCTATCTCTACCTAGATAATAAGCGATAAATACGTCTTCTCTCGGTCTACTATCTTATATCACTATACCGCCTTCGTTAGTCGTACTCCTAGGGATATATTCTAGTTCTATACTTAGAGTTAGGGAAGGTCTTCGACCTTAAATATCCTAGGGACCCCGTAGGCGATAACGGTATACTATTAGTAGGAGACTCGCGCCGACTTCGCGACTTTAGTAGTCTACTCCTTATAGGTCTCTAGTTTTTATCTATTAGACTCTTATACGGTAAAGAGTCTTACTACGCCTATTACCTCTACCTTCGCTCTAACTACCTCCTTTTAGCCGATTCTATCGACAATCTCCTTACTTATTAGGGCTACGATTTCTTGTTTCTCCGCCGGATTAGTAATGTATAGGCGTACCGTATTACTTACCTTCGTAGGGGGTTAATTCTTACCTACTACTACTATTACCTTTATAGTTAGTCTCTAGGCTACCTTCTATATTACTTATTAGATTGTCTTTAGGATTTAGTATAATAGCGCTTTTAGCGCTCCTAGTAGCTATACTATAGTGTTCTTATATACCCGGGCTAGGTATTCGTTATCCCCTAGTAAGTTTTCCGCCTCCGTATATAGGGTCGTCTACGCTATATTATTTGTCGTTAGCCTCTACTTTCTATATAGTAGGCCTTAGCTTATGCCCTAGGTTTTTCCTTAGTTTATTCCCCGGTTTAGCTCTTAGTATAGAATATTCGTAAGGCTATAGCTCTTATTAGTTACTATCCTTAGCTACTATTCGGGGTGAGGTCGTGCTTCCTAATTCGGTAGTTATTCTCCGTAACTCCGTAACTCTAGGGTCTACCGTTAGAGGAACGAAACCTTAGTTTTAGGCTTCTTTATACTACGATTACGCCGCCGCTAGCGTAGGCGGGTCGCTACTACTTTAGTAGATTACTCGTCTTAATAAGGGCTATTTAATAGATAGTCCTCGTCGATATTCTTTACTAAGATATATATAGCTAGGAGGCGACCTTAGTAGGAAGGTAGGGTTTACGAAGAATCTCTCTTATAGAAAGTATATAGTATAGTTATACTAGTACTATAACTAGTACGGGTAGAAAAGCAAAAGCTCTAACTCTTTCTAATACCGGAGTATCGCCTAAGTTTACTAATCTACGTTTTGTTTACGTATATAATATCCCTACTTTTAAGCTTAATAAACCCCGTCGCCTATAGATAGCTAATAGGGTAACTACGAGGCTACTCGAAGTAGCCCTAATAAATATTACTATTAGAGGATATACGAGCTAAGAACTCTACGATACTACGGACTTCTATATAGAGGGCGGACTTTCGGTAGTTACGACTTCTATATACGGCTATTAATATATACGCTTATAGTAAGCTTTTCTATCGATTAGAGGTACGTACGACGTACTAGTCGAAAGCGCCTATTAAGGCTATTACCTAACGAGAATAAGAGTAGCGCGCCTACGCTAGCGGCCGCGTAATTACCGCGGAAAGCGACTAGAAAATAGGAATCTACCTCCTATCTAACTAGACCCTAAAATTACGGAGCCGCGGAGGTAAGTTACCTATTTAGGTAACTTCTAACCTTAGCCGTAGCTAAAGTATAGCGATATAGAGACTAGATCCTAAGCCCAACTCGTAAGTATTAAGTAGCTCGCGAGGAATACCTAAATCTCTATAAACGGGGATACGATATAGTACCTAGCTAGTAGTAACTAACCCTTTAATAGCTAAGCTAATAACTAACCTAGTAATAGTAAGACAATAGCTAACGACAATATACTAAGGGCCTAGGAAAGGTATAACGAACCCTAGCCGCCCCCGGCCCCTCCGCGTAGATAGAAGTATAGAAAGAAGCCTAGATAATACTAGACGAAGACGGACACCTAGCCCGAGTATATAAGAATATAATCGCGTAGCTCCTTAGTATACTTAAGGCACTCGAACACTAGACTCTAAGAACGATCTACTAGACTATATAGTACGTAATATAATAGAAGAACCCTACGTAGGCTATAATCGCCGCGGGACACTACCCGGCCTAGCCCTAGAGGACTAATAACGCGATCCGAGTCTACGTTACCGACCCGGAGGAGAAAAGGGAACTCGAGGGCCTTACGAGTAAGGAGCTCGTAGATAGAATCGGCCGGAAGGAGATCGTAGGAGCGAAGGTAGAGCTAAGGGGAGTAGTAAGGCTTTTTACCGTATAGGAGACAGACCAATAAAGACTCGAGACGTATAAGGAATAGAAAACTAAAGTAGTAAAGTTAGTAAAGGTCTCCTACTAACAATTTATATTAATAGCCTACGGGGTCCCTAGAACCTTTAAGGTCGAAAATAACCTCCCCTAGCTACAAATATAGAACTAGAGCACATCCCTAGGAGTACGCTTCTCTAAGGCCGTCTAGCTATATAGGAGCGTCGAACTAATAAAGATATACTCCTCGTTAATTATCTAGATAGTAAATACGGAACAAGCAAACCTTGTCCTAGATAAAGGACTATACTAGAACTACGAACGTCTTAATACGGAAATCTACTAGAGTAGCTATAGAGTACTCTAATGCTTTAACTACTAATAGTACGGACATATCGCCCCGAAATATACGGAGAAGACCCCGAAGTACCTATACTACGTAGGCCTATACTAGGGAAAGCAATGCCCGCGAGAAGAAGTAAGGTACGTATACTATAGCCGGAAATACCCGGCGTACTTAAGCTAATGCCTAACCCGGATCGCCGTAAAAGGGAAGGCTAACTAAGTACGAATAACGACCCTAGCGAGGTACTCTATCCCGTAGTAAAGTAGCGCTTAATATAAAGGCTTTAAGGCGGCAAAAAGAAAGAGAACGGAGGAGGTAACAAGGGGCACCCTACCGAGTACGTACCCGCCGCTAGGACGGCTAAGGGGGCTAAATAGGGTAGTAAACGAGATAGGACAGATACGGATTTTTAGAACACCCCTACCGGCCGAAGGCCTACTAACCTAAGAGGAAGATACGATAACCGTAGGTACTACCTAAGCCCGGAGCACCCCTATAGACATTATCCTAGCTAGCCCGTAGTAGTAGTATAGGACAACCTTACTATTATATAGTATAACGTTAATAAAAGTAAAGATAAGGTCTAGCTCTACTTCCTATAAGAACTCGACTACTAAAAGCACTATATCGTAGCGCTATAGGAACCTTAGACTAACCTATATATAAGTAAACTAGTAACCTATAACGACTAACGATACTATACGGTAATCGGTAGGGGTATAGGATATACCCTAAGAATATATACCTACGTAAATAAGGCTATTAGTATAGAAGTATAGAAGGTCGTACTATAGCCGGAGGGCTACTAGGGGGACATAACGACAATCGAAATAGCAATAGGCTAGGGAACCGTCCGAATCTATAACGTCTATAACCCTCCCCTATAAGGACGAACGAGTAGAGACCTAGGAACCCTAGCTACGCTAGACCGGATACTCGAACAAGGGGATAAACACTAAGTCCTAGTAGGCGACTTTAACCTTTACTACCCGTAATAGGGTCTAGACTTCACCCCCCTATACGTATACCTAGGAGGCAAGTTACTAGAAATCACCGCGAGCCGCGATATAGAACTAGCGACCGTAAAGGGTATAGAGACGTAGAAGACGAGATTAAGCGTAAGTACAATTAACCTATACTTCCTCTCGAGAGAGCTAGTAACGAGACTAGATAAGTACCGCCCGAACCTCTTACTCGAAGTAGGATTAGACTATATCCCGATCTAGATAATAATCGAGGTAGGAGTCGAGGAGGAACCTATAGCGGAGCTACGCCTAAACTAGAAGAAGGCCCCGTAGAAGGAAATCTAAGACGAACTAGCGGTACGACTATACTATAATAGAGCAAATACGGGACTAGAAGCGGGAATAGAAGCAGAATAAGAAGCCGAGCTCGACAAAGAAGCCGAACGGATAACGATAGTCGTATAGGAGGTAGCTTATCGGTATATACCCTATATTCGACCTTCTTAAAGATAGAAGCTATTCTAGACCCCGGCGTACACGGAAAGGGTAAAGGAGGCGAGGAGGGCTAGACGAGAGTAGACGAAGGAGCATATATAAGCAATATAGGACGTATACTAAAGGGCTAGCTAAGCTAAGAAAGCCTAGATACGTCGGGATAAATAGCTAGACTAGAGAACGACGGTCGGGCTCGTAATAGAGAATCCTAACTAGATATAGCGACTAGCGAGGTAGGCGAGAGCCGGTAGGATAGAGAAGACGCCTCACTTCCTACCTATAGTCGATATAACGGGGACGCTAAGGTTAACGCCGGAGGTAAAAGCGAAGGCGTTTACGGACTACTTCTTCTTAATATAAGTCGACGCGGACCTAACGGATATAGTAGGCACGTCGTACCCGGAACTACTAGATATATACTAGACAGTCTAGCTAGGCGAGGTTAAGGCCGTAATAGGACAACTTAAGGGAAGAAAGGCCCTAGGGCCCGACAAAATCCTAAACCTCCTACTAAAGGAATATAAAGAGGAAATCGCCCCGAGCCTAGCTAAGCTCTTTACTACTTATCTACGGAAAGGCTACTATCCGAAGCCGTATAGAGACTCCCTAATAGTAGTTATCCGGAAGCTATAGAAGGAAGACTATAATAGGCTTAAGTTATAGACCGATTACGCTCCTAAATATAATAGGGAAGATCCTAGAGAAGGTAGTAGCCTAGAGACTTATAAAACTAGTCGCGGAGAATAATATCCTCCCGGAGACATAGATAGGAGGGAGAAGTAACCGCTTAACCCTTACGGTAATAGAACTAATAACCGAACAGATCTAAACCCTCTAGTACTATAGACGGAATAGAATAGCATCGCTACTCTCCCTAGACATCTCCGGAGTATTCGATAACGTCTCCTATAAAAGACTACTCTATATACTCCGATAGAAGGGAGTCCCCGTATAGGCCACGAAATTTATATACTCCTTCCTTAAAGAGGAGAGGACTACGAGAATAGTCCTCGGGAGGTATAAATCCGAAAGAGTATACGTAGAGACCGGAATCTCCTAAGAATCTACGCTATCCCCAATCCTATTCCTAATCTTTATAGCCGACCTTATCCCCTTACTTACGTCCCCTTAGACTTCGGCGTTAGGCTTCGTAGACGACATAAACATCCTAGCCTAGTCCGCGATAACGGAGGAAAACTATAGACTACTTACGGAGAGATATAGAGTATACGAGGACTAGGCTAGACGCTACGGCGTCCGTTTTGCCCTAGAGAAATACTAGCTGATCTACTTTAGTAAAGCGAGGACCTACTACAATATATAGGTAATAATAACAATCTAGGGATACGAGACGAAGCCCTCCCCCGAACTCCGAGTACTAGGAATCTAGCTAGACCCGAAGCTAAGCTAGAACCTATAGATTAAGAAGGCCTAGAATAGGGTATAAGTAAACGAGGCATTAATAATACGTCTTACTAAGTCAACGTAGGGGGCGACCTTCGACAAAGTAAGAATAATGTATAAAGTAATCGTTTAACTAGCGATACTTTACGGGGCACAAATCTAGGGTACGGGGGGAGTTAATAAGCTAGTACCGTAACGGATCGAATAGCCTCTTAATCGAACCTAAGTAGGCAACTTAAGGAGAATTCTCGGAGCGTATAAGACTATACCGACGAGAGTAGCCGAGATAGAGACCGGGACACTACCTATCCGTTACTATATCTAAGGGATGCCTAACTAACGACATAGTCTAAACTATACTAGACGCCGGAGTGTACTACGGTAGTAAGAGAAGCAAGGAGAGCCCGCCGGGTATAGACGAGTAGCTATAGCGAGGAGGCCTAGAACGTATATAGGGAGGCATACTAATAGAAGAAAGCTACGATACGGAGGGAGAAAGTAGTCGGCTAGAGAGCTATAGTAGAAGAAATCGCCGGCAAGCTAGCGAGGATATAGAAGCTAGCGAAATAGGCCCGATAGGACCCTATATAGGGCCCCTCCTTCTCTATCCTAGCGCTATAATCGCCTAGTGGCCCGGTTAGCGACCCCGAGGCCAAGGCGCGTCTACTAGCTAGCAAGTTCTTCCCGCCCCTAGTCGAGGCTGATCTAAGCGACATAAACAGCTCTACTCCCCTAGCCCCTAGCATCGCGGTCTAATAGGAGGTGTCCGAGGGAGAAGTTGCCGCTATACTAAGGAAGTTGCCGGCGAAGAAAGCCCCGGGGCCGGATAGGATCCTAAACGAGCTACTAAAGAAGTGTAGAGATTAACTAGCCCTAGTAGTTATAGCGATCTTTAACGCCTACCTATAGACCGGGTACTACCCGATAGCTTTTAAACAATCGACGATAGTAGTCCTACGTAAGCCGTAGAAGGAAGACTATACGTAGGTAAAGTCGTACCGCCTAATTGCGCTCCTTAACACTCTTAGGAAGGCGCTTAAGAAGCTAGTTATAACGAGACTCTCCGAGGCGGTAGAGGAACACTCCCTACTCCCGGACACCTAGATAGGTGCGCGCCTATAGCGATCGACGCTATCCGCGATAGAACTTATCACCTCTTAGGTAAAGGCTATCTAGTATAAGAATAGGGACAAGGTGGCTTCCTTACTTAGCCTAGACATATCGGGAGCCTTCGACTACGTGTTATACCCGCGGCTACTCTATATCCTAAGGTCGAAGGGACTCCCTAAGTAGCTTATTAACTTCGTACGGTCCTACCTCTAAAACCGTAGTACGTCGATCCTAGTCGGCTAGTATAGAAGCCTATTTTAAGCAGTCTATACTAGAATCCCGTAAGGCTTAACGCTAGCACCTATTCTGTTCCTCTTCTTTATAGCGACGCTACTCCTAGCCCTAGAATCCTAGAACACCGCTACGAGTGGCTTCGTAGACGACATAAACATCCTAGCGTAGTCTTCCTCGACTAAGGAGAACTGTAGGCTACTAGAAGAGAAGCATAAGATCTACGAGGACTAGGCTAGGAGGCACGGGGCTCGGTTTGCCCTAGAAAAGTATAATCTAATACACTTTACGCGCCGGCCACGGTTCTATAATATATAAGCTTCTATCTAGATATAGGGGCATACGACTAACCCGGTAAATTAGCTTAGGATCCTCGGACTATAGGTAGACCCGGCGCTACGGTAGAGGAAGTACGTATAGGCAATATTACGGAAAGCTAAACAGAATATAGCATTATACTAGAGGCTCACTACGTCTATATAGGGGGCGGACTTCCGGTAGTCACGACTTCTATATACGGCTATTATACGGCCAGTCCTTACCTATAGTAGCTAAGTGTAGTCCTTAGGCGAGAGGGCCTACCTATCGAAGGGACTCGTCGCGCCGCTAGCGAAGATCTAAAACTAATGCCTAAGGAAGGTCACCGGGGTATATAAGTCGACACTAACGAGGATGCTTAAGTACGAGACCGCTATACCGCCGATCGACCTATATATCTAGGGACTACGGACCTCCTACTTAGGCAAGTCGGCACAGTACCTAGTATAGAAGGTCATCGCTAGTATAGTCGTAAGGGCCCGCGAATCAGTACTAGCGTATAGGGGCATTCGACCCGGAAACGAGCCGAACTACCGGGCAAGGGACGAATAGCTAGTAATATAATAGGAAGGTGAGAAATCGTTTGTAGAGCAACTATAGAAAGAGAGGTAGAACAACCAGGTTGTAGGGCATAGTAGACGCCCTTAGCTAGCGGGACAACCTAAGGAATAGTTAGCTACAAAATCCGCGGTCAAGCACCCCCCGAAGCTTATCTACTACCGCCTTACGAGGGCATAGAGTAGTATAGTAACCTAACTACGAAGCGAACACATCGGCCTCTAGGGGTACTTATTATAGAGGAAGGTTCTAGGATACACGAATACTAGCTGCCCCTACGGCTATCGCTCCTAGAACGTACGGCACGTACTCCTCGTCTATCCGAGGTGGTCGCTAGGAAGGGGGGAGTAGATAGTAAAGGCGAGGAACCGGACGATTAGGGCACTTCTTAATAACGCTAAGGACCTACGGCGTATTACGAACTAGATACTAGAGAAGGGCTAGCTAGAATAGTACCGCCTAGTAGGAGCAGTGTAGGAAGAGAGGATGCGATATAGCGCGACGAGACCGGCTAGGAGCGGGGGCTAACGGGGTAGTGACATAGACTACGTACGTTCAGAGGGAAAGCTAAACTAGACAAGGAGTAGTCGGGGGCGGGAAGGGTTTTCACCTATTCGGGTTTCCCTTTATATATAACAATAGATATATACCTATATAGGCCGGATAGGGTCCTAGAACAGGGGAATGACAAATCTATCTATCTATCTATATCTAAGGGATAAGGATCTAATATACGGCGAAGTCGATAGAGTACCTAGTATAGTAAACTATCTACGATAAGACAGTACGAATCGTATAGAGATACAGCCGGCTATATATAGGACCGTACGTAAGGAGGAGTTAGAAGCGGGACGACTTACGGGTTTTTAGGAAAGTATAAGGAACGCCGGAGTGGCTAGCGAGGGAGGAGGAGGAACGAAGAACCCGGGAAAAGAAGGGGAGTAAGGGAAAGTCCTAGAGCCTCGTAGAGTAGGTAGCCGGCTACCTATAGGAACAGGAATAGAATAGTAACCCGCTAGCGAGAACAGGCCCCCCAGCCCTACGAACCTTCTAGAGACATAACTACCTCCTATACCGCGACCTTATAAGGGTAGAAGCAAGCGTAACAATCCAAATCCGGTCCGAACACATCGGGCTTAGGGCTTACTTATATAGGAGGAACGTCCTAGACATAGACAACCTAGCGTACGAGTGTGGCTACCCGTCGTAGAACCCGGAATATATAGTCGTACGGTGCCTATAGTAGGTAGAAGGGCGGAGCATATAGAGAGCGAGAGCAGCTAGACGCGACTACTAGTCGATCGTTACGAACAAGAGCGACGTATAGAGGATAGTACGTTAGGTCCTAAGATAAGGATACCTTACCTAGTTTAAACTAGCTAACGAGACGGAGGAGTAGATAGAGAAGAGGAGGGAGACTAAGGGGATGTAGACAAGGTAGTTATTAGGGCAGGCCTATAATACTAGTATGATCTCTATAAGGAAAGCGGGAAGGTAAATACCGGACAAGAGTAGTATAGGAGAGGAGAGGGGTTTTTACCGCGAGCGGTTTCCCCTTCGTAAGACAGAAGTACGTAGAATAGCTATATAGGCTAGGAGGTACTATAATAGCTTAATAAACAATATATATATATACGGCTATTATACGGCTAGTCCTTACCTATAGTAGCTAAGTATAGTCCTTAGGCGAGAGGGCCTACCTATTAAAGGGACTCGTCGCGCCGTTAGCGAAGATCTAAAACTAATGCCTAAGGAAAGTCACCGGGGCATATAAGTCGACACTAATAAGGATACTTAAGTACGAGACCGCTATACCGCCGATCGACCTATATATCTAGGGACTACGGACCTCCTACTTCGGTAAGTCGGCATAGTACCTAGTATAGAAGGTCATCGCTAGTATAGTCGTAAGGGCCCGCGAATTAGTACTAGCGTATAAGGGCATTCGACCCGGAAACGAGCCGAACTACCGGGTAAGGGACGAATAGCTAGTAATATAATAGGAAGGTAAGAAATTGTTTATAGAGTAACTATAGAAAGAGAGGTAGAACAACCAGGTTGTAGGGCATAGTAGACGCCCTTAGCTAGCGGGACAACCTAAGGAATAGTTAGCTACAAAATCCGCGGTCAAGCACCCCCCGAAGCTTATCTACTACCGCCTTACGAGGGCATAGAGTAGTATAGTAACCTAACTACGAAGCGAACACATCGGCCTCTAGGGGTACCTATTATAGAGGAAGGTTCTAGGATACACGAATACTAGCTGCCCCTACGGCTATCGCTCCTAGAACGTACGGCACGTACTCCTCGTCTATCCGAGGTGGTCGCTAGGAAGGGGGGAGTAGATAGTAAAGGCGAGGAACCGGACGATTAGGGTACTTCTTAATAACGTTAAGGACCTACCGCGTATTACGAACTAGATACTAGAGAAGGGCTAGCTAGAATAGTACCGCCTAGTAGGAGTAGTATAGGAAGAGAGGATACGGTATAGCGCGACGAGACCGGCTAGGAGCGGGGGCTAACGGGGTAGTAATATAGACTACGTACGTTTAGTAGGAAAGCTAATCTAGATAAGGAGAAGTAGGGGGCGGGAAGAATCTTTACCTATTTAGGTTGCCCTCTATATATAACAATAGATATATACCTATATAGGCCGAATAGGGTCCTAGAATAGGAGAATAACAAATCTATCTATCTATCTAGTTATAGCGTTAGATAGTTATACCCTATAACGATTGATTTCGTTAATAGATTTACGCGTACGAGGGCGTACGGCGGTTTAAGAGGGGGGTAGTATTACGGTTTACCTTTATAGATAGATAGATAGATTTTGCCTAGTTAGCTAGCTTGCCCTAGACCTAAGTCTGTCTTCGGCTAGTACTCGCGTATAATCCTTATAGCTAAGGTTAGGTATTATTATAGGCTCTATAGGTTTTACTTAGGTATCGGTATAACTACTAGTACTATCGTAGAGCTAAGGGTAGTAGGTGACACCGGAGTCCTTAGTTAAGATAGTAGGCTTTCCCGTAACCTAGCTAGTATAGCGGTACGTAGTAAATATATACTAAGTAGATTCTATTAGAGGTATAGCTCGAGACAACTTATTCGTAACGGTATTACTATTAACCCTAATCGTATTAAGCCCGAGCACCTTATTGCTTAGGAGGACCTAATTAGATAGAGCTACAAAGCCTATAGGCGTAGATAACTCCGGCCGGTTATAGTAAAAGTCTATAATAGCGGCGGCCGCGTGTTTAAACATATTCTTAGCCGGTTACTAGGTCTTACTATCCTCCTTATTCTAATATCTAAGCTATTTTACCTTATACTAAGTGTCTACTTTGCGCTTCTACCCCTTCTTTACTTTACCTACTCGCTTACGGGTATATATATCGAAGATCTTCTCTACCTTATATATATATATATAGGTGTTACGACTATATTAGCGACTATATCGGCTTCGGTAGTGTCGGGCTCGATAGCTATCGGCGGTAGTAGTACTAGATACTAGCCTTCGAGTAGTAGGAAGTCGGGATAATCGGCTCGCTAAAGTAATAAGGTCTAAAAGTAGTTATCGAGTCCTACTATAGCGTCCGACAATCTCAGTTTATATAAGAGCTTAGCTAGTATAACTTCTATAATCTAGTACGGGCTAGCGTATCTTCTATCGAGCTTCTTAGATAGTCGAGTCGTACGGATATTCTTAGTACTTAGGTATACCTAGTCGCCTACTTTATAGTCTAGCGGGATACTTTAGTAGCGGTTTACTACTTTAGCTTAGAGAGCTTATAATATCCGTACACTTTCTTAAAGGTACTTATAAAGGTCGTAAATCCGGCGTACGAATGTTACGGGTCTAGGCTACTCTCGGTAGGTAAAAGGGTATTATAGCTAAGTAATCGAATAAGTTCTACGGAGAAGAGAAGTTCTAGCTAAGGCGCGTATCGAAGATAAGCGCGACGTTCGCCGAGCCGAGGCGTTACGTTATATTCACGAAGTCACGTGACCCGTAGGCCGTAGGCCGTAGGGCTACACCGTGACACTACTCCCCTTCTCAAATCGCCTTAAGCGCCTACGAGGCGGTATCTATTAATTCAAAATAAGTAACGCTCTTTAGGGTATATCTATCTAACTCTATAATCTAAAACTCCGGTATATATAAAGATACGACTATAGACGAGCCTAAGCTACGAGCAAAGCGACGTTACTAGCGGTAGCGAGTCCTAGGCGCAGATCGTAGAAACGAAGTAAATGTTTATTATGCCTTAGTACGCCTTAGCTTGTATCGTGACTAGTACTTAGCGTCGGCGGTAACGGTCGCGTCGTTATTAGTATCGCTAGTACTATCCGCCGAGTCTATTAGCTCGGTTATATTAGGCTCTAGTACTTGCTATCCGCGTAGAGGTCCTAGAGCGCGAGGGTTCTTATAATAGTAGTCTGCTACAAGTTCGTCTATAGTGCCTTTTAAGTTAATATAAGGTTCTTTAGTATATAACCTATCTACCTATTTAATAGTATAGCTAATACTCTTCTTTACTTTTCTAGTCTAGCGACTATCTACTACTACTACGGCATCGTGCCATTCCTTAACTTCGCTATCGACTTCGGTGAGCGTAGGTTCGTACGTCTATAAAGGGAACGGGTCTTTAGCGGATAGTCGTAGTAGGTCGGTATAGAATACGTAGTATATTCTTATGCTCGTAGGTAGGTCGAGTTCGTAGACATCGGTCGCTACTTTCTTTATAATCGTGAAGGGGCCTACGTTCTTATGATTAAGCTTCTTCGCTAGTCGTTTAGTACGAATATTACGTAAATTGAGCTAAACCTTGTCTCCTACCTTATAAGACCGCGTAGGTCTCCGGTTATGTTTCTAATAGTCGGCTTTAAGCTATACTTATAGATACTTAAGCTAGTTAATATAATGTGTATATACACGGCTTATATAAGTTACGAAAGCGTCTATATCTTGTTAGCTAATTTTCTACGTAGCTAGTAGTACGTCCGTACGGGTAGGTCTACTAAGAACTTCTATCCTTAGGTTTCTTCCTAGGGTTACGAAGAACGGTAACACGCCGGCAGTACTTTTTATATTATTTAAAGCAAACTCCGCTATTAGTAGCTAGTCGTACTAGTTGTCTTAGGCGTAATTAATATATATACGTAGGTACTACTCTATAACTTAGTTCGTACGTTCGGACCAACTATCGGTCTAAGGGTGCTATGCCGTCGACATCTTATACTTAATGCCTAGGCGTTCGTAAAGCGTCTTCTAGAAGCGACTCACCTACTACGAGCCGCGGGTTGAGTAGATAGAGCGGAATAGGCCTTGATCCTTAATAACGTAGCGGATGATCATATCTATAGCTATCTCGGGCTCTATGTCGATAACTAGTATAAGGTACTTGCGCTTTATAAGACGATATATTAAGGTAAGGATGTTGTTATACTTGACGCCCTCCGGGCTATAGCTGTCTAGAAGTGCTATAACATAGTCTAGGGCCACTTCCTCGAATATACCGTTAGGTATTAGGATTTACTTAAGGTTACCCTAGTACGTATTATAGAAAGCCTTAGTTCTAGTATAGATATAACAGTTCTTTACATATCGTACGATATTAGCCTATATACTAGGCTAATAGTACGTACGAGTTATTAGCTCGTATATCTTCTCGCGCCCCGGGTAGCCGGCTATAGGGGCATTATAATAAGCGGCTATAAGTTCTTCGCGGATGTTACTACTATTAGGTACGTAGAGGCGGCCTTAAATATAAATCAGGTCGTGCTCTAGTTCGTACTCGCTAAGATTGATATACGTGTTCAATTTCTACGGTAGCCGACTATCGCTAGCTTATAGGCCTTTCTTAATTGCTACTACGAGCTCGTCCTAATCGTAGGCGTTCTAGATCTCTTCCTTAATAGACGACTCGTTCGCGTTAAGCACGGCAAGCGCGAGCTAATATTAGTCGCGAGCGTTTGTATACGTTGTTATTACTAACACTCTAAGAGACTCCTATACTTTAGGGGCGAGGTTACGTTCCTTTAAGACCGTTTGTTATCTATTCTTAATATCGTCTGTTACGTCTATGTCCTAAGTACGGCGTATTAGGGCATTAGGCTTACCGCCTAGCTTGCCTAGTCGGTATTCGATCTAGAAATCGAACCCGGACAAGAATTTACTCTATCGTGCTTATCGGCGATTTAGCTACTTAGTAGTTATAAAGTATTATAGACCGCGGTAATTAGACAACACCCTAGTCTTACTACCTATTAGCTCTAGCCGCTATTCCTTAAAAGCTCGAACGATAGCTATAAGCTCCTTATCGTAGATCTTATAGTTATACTCGGCTAGATCTATCTTCTACGAATAGTATATAACTAGGTAAAGCTGTCCGTCTTCTCCGATCTATAAAAGAACGCTACCGGTATATCTATTAGAGGCGTCGTATTCGATAACGTAAGGCTTACTTAGGTCAAAGTGCTATAGTACTAGTTACTTCGTAAACTCCGCCTTAAGCCTATTAAAAGCTTACTAGTACTCTAGTGTCTAGTTCTAAGTATATTTCGTAGGTCGCTTTGACTTGTCCTTACTACCGACCCCCTTCGTAAGACTAGTTATAGACAGTACGTTGTTCGAGAAGCCTTCTACGAACCTTCGATAGAAGTTCGTAAGGCCGAGGAAGGAAAGGACGTCCTTTACGCTTCTAGGTGTCTCCTACTCGAGGATCGTCTTGATCTTCTTTAGGTCTATCTTAATACCTTCGGTAGTAATAATTAGACTAAGGTACTTGACTTCCTTCTAGAAAAACTTGCTCTTCGCGATGTCTAATAGTAGTTTAGTATCGATAAAGTAGTCTAGTACCTTAAGCATATGTTCTATATACTCCTCTCTTATACTACTGAAGACGATCGTATTATCAAGGTATACGGTAACGAAGTCGTTAAGGTAAGGCCTTAGGGCTTTATTAATATAGGCCTAGAAGACGCTAGGAGCGTTACACGATCCGAAGGGCACTACTAGGTACTCAAAGGTCCTATACCGTAAGGTAAATATAGTCTTCTATTCGTCGCCTACTCGGATACGTAGTTTATTAAAGGTAGTAACGACATCGAGTACGGTAAAGTATTAGTACCCGCTTATTCGCTATAGTGTCTCTCGAACCTACGGGATAGGGTATCGGTTCTTAATCGTAATAGCGTTGACTACTCTATAGTCTACGTAGACGCGTAGTCTACTACCTAGCTTTCTAATAGTAATGACTAGCGATATAATACGTAAGGTACTTTCTCTAATTTTGCCTTTCGTCTTTAAGTCGTCGATATACTTCTTTACGACTTCGAGCTCCTATAGGCTCATTAGATATAGTCGAGCGAAAGGCAGCTTAGCACCTAGGTCAAAGTCGATAGCGAGGTCGTCTCCTCTACGGTAAGGAGGTAAGGCATCGTCTCCTATACGTAGAACGAAGGCCTTACGTCGCGACTTGAATTTACGTAGAAGCGATATATCTAGGTCCACTTCGTCTTTGCCTTTTATATATTATTAGAAGTCGGACGCTACTATAGCGCTAAGCTACACACTAATTCTTCTATAGCCTCCTCCTTAGTTATAGGTAGCGCGTCGTCATTCTGCTCCTAAATTAGGTAGCCTTCTTATAGTTGTTAGCCCTCTTTAAGCTAATCTTCTAGACATTCTACGGCCTCCGTAGCACTTATAGACGAGATATTAATGCCTATAATTACCGCTACGTCTGTCCGATCGGCACGCTATTACTACCGAGCTTATGCTTGTTTTTCTAGTTAATAGCGTACCGTTATTAGTATTCTTTCGTAATAGTCTCCGTAGTAAGACGTGAACGTAACGGTGTTCGTCTAGTTCCCGAAGTCTAGTAGGTGTTTCTATACCTACGGTATACTAAGAATAAAGTTATACTTAATACCGGTAACAAAGTAGTTCAATTCTTCGACGTAACCGTTTAGGTCTAGAGTCGCTTTTACGTACTCCGTAGCTTCGTTCTTCTTAGACGGGTCTACTATACCGATTCTAAATAGAGTAGGTAGCTTTGTCCGATTATAATCCTTTATAAACTTCGTACTACAAAAGATCGACTATACGCCTAGATCTACTAGGCATCTAGTAGGCTTGCCTTTAACGGTACCGTATATAATAAGACGATCACTACGTAGCGGGATGTCGACTTTAATTACTCCGACCTTTATAGTCTCGATATCTATAACCTTAGGTATGTCTACCTCCGAAGTCTACCGCTATAGTAGGTTGACCTTTTTATTTCGTTACTAGGGTATCGGCGTAGGTTCTAACATCCTTAGCGGGCCTTTGCCTAACGGATATATACTCGGTTCTTCTAACGTAAGGTGCTCGTAGATGTTCTTAGGAGGATCTTTACTAGGCGTAATGTTAGCTATAGTAACAATAGCTATACTCTAAACTATACGCCTTAGTCTAGAGTTGCCCCGTTTCCCTATTATTAGGGTTCGAAGTCGATAAGGTTCTAGTCGACCGTAGTAGCTACGTTACCTCTAGTATTACTCTTACGAAACTAGAACTATTCGTAAGATCGGTACTACTAGTTATAGTCCGGGCTCTTATATACGTAGTAGAACGTCTTATCCTTCTAGTACGCCGCTTTATCCTTCGTGAGCTTACGATATATTAAGCTAGTACGCTTAGCGGCTACTATATCGTACTATTAGTATACCTTCTCGTCTATACGCTCGCTACGCGGCTTGCCTATAGGTCCTCGACCGCCGCCGCCGCCTCTAGTACTACCGGAGGAACCTAGTCGCGCGTTACCTTAGCTACCGGTCTGGCCTCCTCTACTTAGCTTCTTACCGGGTAGTTACTACTACTAGTACGGTATATCGTCGAGGTCGATCTCGATATTACGGAGAGCATCTTCTATCTCGGTTAGGCTCCTAAACCGTATACCCGCGATCTTCGCGCGTAGACGTAGAAGAATCTTCTCCTTAAGGTTCTCTATTAGTTCTTCGCGCCCGTCCTTAGTAGTATGCTTCCTAAGGTAGTACGTATACTCGGAAAACTTCGTATAGAAGAGGTTAAACTTCTTACCCTACTTCTATTCGAGTTCGTAAAAGGCCTTACGGTAACGACGCTTCTCGAAGTAGTCGCTATACGATAAGTCGAGGATCTCGAGAGCCTTATTCTAATGCTTAATAGTAGGCTTATAAGGTCGGATACGGCCGAGAGCCTTCGTACCTACTAGGCCGTAGAATATAATATATAATTTAGTATCCGATCGATTAGGTTCTATAAGTAGGTACTCGCTAACCTTCTTACGCTACTTAATATAGCTGACCTTGTCTTCCTTTAGGTCGGCGTAGAAGACAGGTAGGACCTTAATAGGGTTCCTCTAAGATATATTAATAGACTTTATAGACTACGTACCTAGAGTTAGGGTAGGGGTAAAAGGACGCGCGTATAGATTAGGCGTATTATTAGCGTCGCCGAACCTACCGAGACCCCCTAATATAAACTAGTATAGAGTCGATATGCGTATATTACGGATACTATCGTCGTAAGCGGTCTCGAAGTCATTAATACCTATAAATTCGACTTCTTACCTACGCCCGCCTAGCGCGCTAGCCGTACGTTATAGTAGCGTAGTTCCGAGCCCTCGTAGTAGGACTTTCTCTATATACGTATTGACGCGAACACCTAGAGTGTTTCCTACGTCCTTCTTTCGTGAATCTAGGAGGGCGCGTAGCTTAGAGGGCTAGCGAGCTAGTATCGTTAGTCTCTCCGGCTATTACTATTACTTCTAAAGTACTTCGAGCTCCTTAATACGCTACTTTAGACTCTCGACCAACCTACGCTAAGTGTTGTTATCCTCTTATAGGCTCTCGATTTCTGCTATAGCATCTTCCGTATCGCCGTCCTTAGTCTATACCTTAGCTTCTAGTTCTTAAATTCGCCTATCCTTTTCCTCGTTCTAAACGGTCAGACCTTTAATAATGCCCGCCGCTTCTTCCGAGTCCTCCTTTTCTTACTAAAGGGCTGCCTCGAGGTTGACTTTCTTACCCGTTAGGTTAATAACTCGGTCGCGAGAGTTCTTAAGTAAGGCCTTACTATAAGTATATATCTATATCCTAAAGTCGAGGACATTAAGCTAAGCTTTAGGTCTCTTTTTGACTAACGCCGCTAACTCTTCGTAGGTATATAGCTTGAATACTTATAGATCGTATCGGAACTAAGCGCCTTTACTATCTTCTATAGGATCTAGGGGTATAGTATACGACAGGTCGAGCGGCGCGTACTAGCCTCTCTACCTATCTGCTCTCGACGATATACCCTGTCCTCTATCTTGTTAGTAAATGCGCTTACGCCGGTCGTACTTAGTCTTAAGAGTCGTATACGTGATTTCCGTCTTCTACTATTAACCCGCCGTCGCTTATCGTATCTAGTAGGTCTAATCTTAGCTATCGACTATAGTCTAACTTCTGTTATTCTATTAGGTCTACTACGGTTACGGTTCGTAATTATTGGTAGCTATAGTCGCGGCTATCTCGAATCCTCGACGGTTCGGCGGATATTAATATTGATCCTACGTGTCTTAACAAACTCCTACGAAAGTGTCTACGACTAACTATGTCGTATCCTCCTCTTCTATACACTTCCTACGTATATAGGACACCCGATTATACTACTATAATCCGCCTCGAACTCGGGGTCTAGTTCGCTAACTCCTACTAAAGTGTCGTAAACCGGTCGGTAATGTCGCCGATAATACGCGTACTTACTATAGAGGGATTTAGAGTAGTAGAACTTAATGTTACGGGTCTAGGCTACTCTCGGTAGGTAAAAGGGTGTCGTAGCTAAGTAATCGAATAAGTTCTACGGAGAAGAGAAGTTCTAGCTAAGGCGCGTATCGAAGATAAGCGCGACGTTCGCCGAGCCGAGGCGTTACGTTATATTTACGAAGTCACGTGATCCGTAGGCCGTAGGCCGTAGGGTTGTACCGTAATAACGAAGGCTTTAGCCGATCGCGTATCTAGTCGCTAGAGAGTAGTTAGTCCTCCCTCTTTTCTAGCGCTTAGGTCTACGCGCTCTATAAACTTAGGGTTATAGCCTAAAGTAGCGTAGAATAGTAATATACTAGTAGTTTTAGAAAGGTGGTTATTGATCGCGAACTAAGCTAGACAAAGCTATTCTACCTAGTCATCTTATACCTTGTTAGTAAATATACGGAGATACTATTCTATTACTTAGTTAGTAAGTTCCGACTGTCTATTAGTTTCTAGGTAGTATAAAGAACTTAGCTTACGACTTATACAAAGTATCTTATAAAGTTTCTTCTAGAAGGTAGCAACCTATTATTTACCGCGGTCTAAGGTAATAGTATTAGGGAATCCGCGTCGGGAGAATATATACTTAAGGAAAAGTCTTATCGTATTCTATATAGTTATCGCTCCAATTAGAATTAGCTCGACTTCCCTCGTTAGCCTATCTATTACGGTTATAATGTTATTATAGGTTATGCTATCGAGGGTACTATTAGGAAGTCCGACTACGAAGTCTACCGTAATATGCCTCTAAGGTCGGTCCGGTACTTAAAGTAGGTATAATAATCTAGGTAGCTAGGAGTATAGAGATTTCGTCGTAAGGTATATACTATTAAGAATATATAGGCCGTAGGTCAAGTATATAGATAGATAGATAGATTATTCATTCGCCTGTTTTAGTGCCCTATAGCCTATATAGGTCTCTCGCTATTTAGGTCTATTTGTATAGGTAGGAAACCCGATTAACGGATAAAAACCTCCTCGTCTTTGCCCTCCTCGTTCTTTCCTGTCTTGTTCTTTCGTTCTCCTTCCTTTAGGGTACGCTAGTATCATAGTTGTTACCCTATAACTACCTTGCCCGTAACCCTAGTAATGTCCTCCTCTCGATTCCCTTTCTCCCTTCTATTTCCCCGGCTCTTCTCTCTCTCTCCCTCCTCTCTATCTACCTTTCCGTTTCTACTACTAGGGAGAATTGCTCTAGGTAGTCCTCGTTAAGGATCCATCTTGTCACTCTCCTTATATCTTGTCTGTCCTAGATGATAGCCTAGTATTGCCTATCTCTTGCCTTCGCCCTCTACTAGCTTCTCCCTTTTACCCACTTAGTACAGTTTAGTACTATGTGCTCCGGGTTTTAGGATAGGTAGCTATAGGGGCAACGTTTAGAATCGTATCCTAGGACTCTTCTTTAGTACAAGTATGCTCTTAGCCCAATGTGCTTAGAGCGAATCTGGATAGCTATGCTTGCTTCCGCCCTCTTCAGGTCTTTGTAGATAAGGTAGTTATACCTCCCGAAGGTCCTAGCCGCTAGTAGGGCTCCTGGCCTCACCGGTTTTTAGTTCTAACGCGTTTCCTATAGGTGACCTACGATCCTTTCTACTTGGCTTTACTTCTTTTTCCCTTTGTCCCCTATGTCAGCTTGCTCCCTTAGAGCTTCTCTCTGTTCAAGGGCTGCTAGGATTTCCTATAATGTTTTTAGGTCTGCTTCCTTCTATAGGATTATATGTGGCCGGTTAGGTCTTCTCCTCCTCTCCTACTAGGTTCTTATCCTTTGAGTAGCTGCTTAGATAGTTCCCTAGGCTAGGTATGCTAATGTCTTCTCTACGTATTAACACCTTATGCCCTGGAGGTACTCCCTAATAGGGGCTGTACCTGATTCCATTTCTATTGTCCTATAAGGGGTTGACTTAGATGCCCCTAGTACTCTCTTTAGGTAGGCTGCCTACGCTCTGTTAAGGGGGTCCTTAATTCTCTTCGGGATATGTTTTTCCGCTGCCTAAATTGCTACTCTATATAGCATTACGGGCTTGACAATGGCCTTATATATAGTCTAGGCCTTTATAAAGGTCGCCCCCTAGGTTGACGTAGTAAGTCTCTCGATTGATTGTCTATTAGTGTCCGCTCTCGCTTACGCCTTCTTTACTTATAGTCCCTAGCTGAGTTTCGGGTCTAGCTATATCCTAAGGACTCTAAGTTCCCTTATAGGATAGGTCTCGAACCCCTAGATTTTTACTAGTGCTACTAAGTTGTGTTTTGTCTTTGCCTTACTAAAATAGATAAGTTAGTACTTGTCCGGTACGAATTTTGCCCTATACTCTCTTGCCCACTTTTCGCATTGTCTATGTCTCTCCTCTAGGAGTGCGCAGTTTTCCTCTATAGACCCCGACTACGCTAGGATATTTGTGTTATCTACGAACCCCGATACTAAGGTGTTTACTATTTCTAGGAGTAGGGTCAGGTCGGCTATAAAGAGGAGGAACAGAATTGGGGAGAGTGTAGAGCCCTATAGGATGCCCGTGTTCGTAATTAGGGTCTACGGGGCTTTAAAGGACCCTAGGAGGATCTAGGTTGTTCTGTCCTTAAGGAATGACTATATAAAGTGTACTATCTAGGCTAGGATGCTTTTTATTCTAAGGATATATAGGAGCCTTACGTAGGACATATTGTCGAAAGCCCCTAATATGTCTAGTGAAAGTAGTAAGGCTACCTTGTTGTTGCTATAGTACTAGATATGTCTGATTTGCTCTATAATCAGTTCGACTACTATAAGGGTAGATCTCTTTTGTCTCCCCCCTATTTACGGTGCCGGGAGGAGGTTGTGTTCTTCTACTATTCCGGTGAGCCTTATAGCTACGACCTTCTCTAGGAGCTTCGCTAGTATATTTAGTAACGCAATTGGTCTATATGACTTCAACTTAGTATAGTCTTCCTTTTAGGGTTTCCTTAGGACGTAAGTCAGTGATTGCCTAAAGGCCTTTAGGTAATACCCCTGCTTTATATACTAGGTAAAGATTAGCGTAAGCACTAGAGTGATAAGGCTACTACTAGCTTTTAGGTAACAGTTAGGGATCTTGTCTAGGCCTAGGGCTTTGTTGCCCTTTAGTTTCTTAATAATGTTTCCGATCTCTATAGTAGACACTTGCTAGTTAGCCTCCCTTAGCGGAGGAATGTGTGTTCCTAGGATGTTGCTTAGGTCTACCTCTACCTAAGTCCCGAAGAAGTGGTCTACGAATACTTTCGCTTTCCCTATCGGAGTGGTTTGCGTTTCCCCGTCTTAGTCCTATATTAAGGGAAACTGGGGCGGGGAGTTTCGTTCCTCGTCTAGTTTCCTAGCCTATTCTACTAGTCTCTAGATTTGTTCCGGGTGTTCTATAATCATCCCTACAGTTGACCTCTACTCCTACGTCTTGTCTCTTCTGATCTGCGCCTTCTTTGCTTTATACGCGTTGTTATAGGCTTCCTAGTTTGCTTAGGTGCGTCGTTACTCCTATCTCCTTCTTACTCTCCTTACCTCCTTGACTTTAGCTATACACTCTAGTGTCTAGTATAGCTTCTAGTATAGCGACTATCTCTTCTTAGGTATATAGGCCTAGGCTGCCCTTTGTATAGCTTCTATTAGCTGCTCTACTGCTTAGTCAATCCCCTCCGTTATATATATGTTGTTAATGTTCACCTATTCTAGTTCGCCTTCTAGCCGCTACTATACTAGTGTCTACTCGGCCTACTTCTAGTAGAGCCTCCTCTTAGGTTCCCTCTCCTCCTTAACTGTGAGTTAGATGTCGGTTTGGATTGGATAGTGGTCTAATAAGGACTCTAGTTGGTCATTAACTATATAGCTTTCTACCCGTCGTGTTAAGGCGTAGGACATAAAGTATAGGTCTAGCGTGCTAGAACTGTTGTTTCTAGCCCAAGTTTCTATTCCCTTTAGCGTGATCAAGTCCATTTGGGCTGTTTCTATCTAACTAATAAGCCTCCCTACTAAGAAGTAGTGTACTAGGGTGAAGTCCGATCCCTACTTTAGGTAGTAGAGGTTGAAATCTCCTATTACGATGTTGTGGTTTTGTTGGTCTATTGCTTCCGGGAGCCTTCCTAGCGTGTGTAGTTGTGTGCTGCTTCTAGACTCTAGAGGTAGGTTGTATACGCTATAGATTAGGACTTGGCCTTAAGTTATTTTAAGCTACACTATAGTGATATCCCTGTCGGTTCTCGGCTAGGCCTACTAGTCCTCTGCTAGTACCTTCTTACTAACATAGATACAAGTTCGTGGGACTCCCTCGGTTCTGTTTATTACTACGTAGTATCTCGGGTCTCGTATAGTTAATAGAATCCTAGAGTATAGGTTAATCTATAGTTCCTATATTGCTATAATATAGTGTTCCTCCGGGTCTAAGGCTTGTAGAAAGCTCCTTTGGACCTTGTCTTTGCTTCTGTTTATATTATACTAAATGATTGATAGTCTGTTAGTATAAGGCATCAGGACATGTTTATGTCTAGGTCCGTTTAGTCTTGCTGTTAGTCTTACTATTAGTTTTCCCGTCCCTCCTCCTATTCTTCCCTTTAGGGTTAGCTCCCTATCATTTGGTTGATTCTTATTTGTCTATTGCTCTACGCTGCCTTGTATAAGAACGTTGGTCTTCCTATTGCTAGCACTATTTATAGCTCCTCTTATAGCCGGGGTCTCTTACTCGGGTAGGTAGTTCTCTCTAGTTGTTTCTGTTTACCTACTAGGAACCTAGTTAGTGTTGTTACCCTTGCTTCCCGCGCTCTCTACTAGGCTGATAGTCTAACTAGGCATTAGTTTGACTATGCCGGGTGTTTTCTCCTATATACTACGCATCTTGTGTCCTCCTTCTGTTTTTAGCACTCTTAGGTCGCGTGATCACTAGTATAGTATAAGCAGACTAGTGTGGCTTTACTACACTTTAGGGCAATATGTCCGTACTATTGATAGTTAAAACATTGAAGGATTCTATAGTTACTCTAATAGATTTCTATATCTAGCCTCTTAAAGTCCTAGTACAACCCTTAGTCTAAGACCTTATTCGCTTGCTCTAGTGTTATAACCTATAAGATCAGCGAGGAGGCCCTCTTGCCCTCCTCTATCTTCTTCTTGACCTACGCTGTCTTTGTGATCTATAGTCCTAGTGCTATTACCTAGTTTTGCCTCTAGAGGTTTAGTATATCCCTTTATATGTCAAAGGTTCGTGGGACCCTATACGTAATTACTATATACTATTGATAGGAGACTTTCGCTGTGCTCCCGATCTTCAGTGTCTACTCCTTGTTTATTTCGAGGGCCTTCTTGTCCTATACGTATGCTATAAACAGCTTGACCCCTTTGTTGTCTACCCTTGCCCCTACTATTCCCTTTACTCCGATCTTCTTAACTATCTCCCTCCCGGTCATCTTTCCTATCTCTTCCTTCTCTTTCTGGTCCGTAATATAGACTCGTAGTACTATACTTTAAGGGGGGGTGGGTTGGCTCGCGATTGTTGCCTAGGTCGTTAGGCCCTAGGTCTGTCTCGGGTCTCTTTAAGGGTTGTTTCTTGCGTTTCGTGTTGCTACCTCGATTGCTATGTTGATCGTAGTGCTTATTTGTCGTTTGAGCGCCTTTAGTCCCCCGAGTAGTTCGCTTATTACTCCTTTTAGTGCTCTCTCCGGAAACCTCCCTTCTTCTACCGCTACTATCTCTTCCGCCTTCTTATAGAGCGTCCTCTACTCGTCTCCCCCTTGCTCTCGGTCGTCTACTGCCGTCGTCGTCGCCATTTTTCAATCCGTTTAACGCACGATATAGTTACGATCCGTCCTAGCTTAAGGTCAAGTATATAGGTATAAATATTATATAACTAGATTACGTGACTAGGGTTTACGAGCCTATAGGCTAGTAAACATCCGGACACCTAGTATCTACCTATACTAATACTAGCGATACTATATATAGATATACGCTATCCTATTAGGTCCTTCTTTGTCTTTCGTATAATCCGCCGTCTTCTACTACTACGTAACTTATACCTATTTAATATATACGGCAATTCGCGGTATATCTACGTACTAATCTTACTAAGCTAGGCCAATAGAATTCTCGTACTACGAGTTTATAGGTTCGAGCTCGTCCTAGATGTCCTACTACTAGAGCGTTATAATTTATTCTAATAAGCCGAGTCCGTAGGTCCTAGTTATCGGGTACCTATAGGCTCTAACTATCGCACTAGTTTCGTATATATAATATGTTACTATCTACCTTATAGTACGTAGGGTGTATCTTCGCCTTCTATAAGAGTAGAGGGATAGTACTATCTTTCTGTAGTATCTTAATTACCGCCTTAAGTTCTTAGTCTAGGGCGTAGGTAGTCGTTATATAGATAGATAGATAGATATTTCATTAAGCTGTTGTAGTGCCCTTTGGCCTATGCAGCTATGCTATCTTGTTTTTGTATATATAGAGGGGAAACCGTGTTGGTGAAAACCCCTCCTCCTTCCCGCCTGTCTTTTCCTCCTCGTTGTCGTCTTAAATTTCCCTTGTTAGGGGTACGCTAGTGTCATGGGCCTGCCCTGATGACTACCCTATCTGCAACCCCCCTCGCTTCCGCCTCTTGTCTATCCACTCCTCCGTCTCGCTCGCGAGGCTAAACTGCTGGAGGTATCCCTGCTGTAGTATCCACCGAGAGATTCGGCGAATGTTGCCTTTGTCCCTAATAATTGACTTGTAGTCTCTCCTTCCCGCTTGGTGCCTCCAATTTCCCCTGCCTCTCGCCCACTGCGGGCATCGTAGTAGCATATGTTCTGGGTTTTGCGATGGGTAGCCACACTGGCAGGCTGGGCTATATATGTCTAGTGCGCGTCTTCTGAACAGGTAGGCCCTTAATCCAATGTGTTCGGACCTGATTTGGATCGCTATGCTTGCTTCGGCCCTTGTCAGGTCCCTATATAGCTGGTAATTGTGTCTCTGGAAGGCTCGGAGCGCTATCGGGCCTGTTGTCTTAGGGGGCTTCCTTTTCCAGTCCTGCTCCCATAGGCAGCTCGCTATCTGTTCCGCTAGGGTTTGGGTCTTAGCCTTGCTCCCGCCGGCCTGGCGAGTCCTACGCTCCTCCTCCTTTCGTGCTAGCCATTCGGTGCTTGTCTGTACGGCCGTAAAGGTCGTAAGGTCATCCTCTTTTTGGCTTGTCCTATATCCTGCCCCTCTCCGGTAGCGGCTTTCTATCTTATTCTTTGCCTCCTGGATCGTGGTTTGTGCTAGGTAACCTGTCGTCTTTGCCGCGTATTGAATTCTCATTCCCCGGATGTACTGGCCGATTGGTGGTATTCCTGTCTCCATTTCTACCGTGCTTGTTGACGTTGTCTTGTATGCGCCTAGTACCCTACGTAGGTTGCCTGCCTGTGTCCTGTTTAGGGGTTGCTCTATCCGTTTCGGGATCGGCTTGCCTGCGCCTCCTGTTCCCCAAATCTGTGCCCCGTACAACATAGCTGGTCTGACGATCGCCTTATACATTACTCTTGCCTTGTCGAATGTTGCTCCCCATGTAGATGCCGTAAGCCTCTTTATCGAGGCTTCATTGACTTGCGCTCGACTCTGGGCTTTCTTAATCTGTACATTCCAGCTTAGCTTCGGGTCGAGCCAGATCCCTAGTACTCGTAGCTCCGCTGATGGCTTGGTCTCGTAGCCTTGGATTCTTACCGCCGCCTTCATATTATGGTGTGTTCTCGCTTTACTGAAGTGTATAAGTTGGTACTTTTCAGGGGCGAACCGGGCACCATGCTTCTTTGCCCACTCCTCGCATTTCTTGTGCCTATCTTCAAGGAGGCGACAGTTCTCTTCTGTCGAGTCTGACCAGGCTAGGATGTTTGTATCGTCTACGAACCCCGATGCTGAGGTTTGCGGAGAGGTGAGTAGGGGGATTAGATCCGACATAAATATTAGAAACAGGATAGGGGAGAGAGTAGATCCCTGAGGTATTCCAGTCTCTGCCTTCACCGGGTCGGACGTGTACCTTCCTAGGACTAGGTATGTCGTCCGTTCCTGGAGAAAGGAGAAGACGAACGACGTTGCCCACTGGGGGATGCCTTTCTGCTGTAGGATATGTATTAGCCTTTGGTGTGAGACGTTGTCGAAGGCCCCTGCGATGTCGAGGGATAGTAAGGACGCCGCTCGGTTCCTGCCGTAGTGCCAGAGGGTCTGGATTTGCTCCGTAATTAGCTCCATTGCTGTTAGTGTCGATCGCTGGCTTCTTCCCCCCATCTGTGTTGCTGGGAGTACGTGGTTGTCCTCGGCAAGCTGCGTAAGTCTCTGGGCTACTATCTTTTCTAGGACCTTCCCTATCGTATTTAGAAGTGCTATTGGTCTGTACGACTTGGGCTGAGTATAGTCTTCCTTCTGTGGCTTGCGTAGCACTACTGTCATAGACTCTCTGTACGGCTTCGGGTGATACCCTAGCCGTAGGCACGCGGTAAATAGGTTTGCAAGGCTCGGCGCGATCTCTTCTCTACACTCTTTTAGCAGTACGTTTGGTATCCTGTCTGGGCCTGGGGCTTTTCGTCCCTTTAGCTTACTTATGACTCCTGTTACTGTGTTAGGGCTAACCGCCCAATCCATGTCCAGGGGTTCCGGGTATGTGCTCGGGTCGATGTCCGTAAGGTCTGCCTCTACTTGCGTCGAAAAGAAATGGTCGGCTAACGCTTTTGCCTTGCCCCGGGGCGTAGCCTGGGCAATCCCTTCGCGGTCTACGATTGGGGGGAAGTGAGGGGCTTGTTGCTCTTCAGGTAGTCGTGCCCATTTAGCAAGTCTCCACATCTGTTCCGGGTTTTCTGTAACGAGCCCGATCGTCGCTCTCCAGTCCTGCAGCTTATCGCGTCTTATCTGTGCCTTCTTCTCTTGTGTCGCGTGGCAGTATTGCTCCCACGTCTCTTGGGTGTGCTCCTTCGTCCACTGTCGCCTTGCCCTTCTAGCCTCCCTTACCTTCGTAGAGCATTCAGGGGTCCAGAAGGCCTTCTGCTGCGTTGAGGGCCGGAGTAACGGCGTGTATTGTTCCGCTGCTTGCCATATGACCGAGGTAATCTGTTCCGCTGCTTGATCTAGCTGAGCTGTCGTCTCGAGTTCTCTATGCTGTGGTAGGTTCGCTATTAGGAAGCCTCTTATGTCGTCCCAGCGTGCCTTCTTCCAGTTACGGCGTGGTTCGTTTGCTGGCTCCTCTATCGCCTTCACCCCTAGCGTCGTTTGGATAGGGATATGGTCTGAGGAGGCTTCTAGCGCGTAGTTCGGTCGGCATTGGACTAGTCTCTCTTCAAGTTCTCGTGATAGAAAGCATAGGTCGATCGTGCTTGCACTAGTACGGGCCTTCCACGTCTCTGTTCCCTTTGGTGTTACTAAGGCCATTCCGTAGCGTGCGGTTATGTCCAGTAGCTTCCCCCCTAGAAATGCGTGCGGGGGAGTGAATTCGAGTCCCCACTGTGGGTGGTGGAGGTTGAAGTCGCCGAGGAGTACTTGCTTCGTGTCTTGGCTTAGGGTCCGCTCTAGGTGGGCGAGGGTTCCTAGTTCCCTACTCGTCCGACCCCGCGGTGGCGGGTTGTAAACGTTATGGATCTGGATAGGGCCTTGTGTCGTGTCGATCTGGATTGATGTTATGTCTCCTAGGTTGCCCTGCTGCGGTAGTATAACCTTCCACGACTCAAGGTCTATAGTCTTGCTTACGTATATACATGTCCTCGGGATGACGCCTCGTTGGCCCGCGATTACGGTGTGGTATCTCCGGTCATTACAAGTGGCTGGGAGTCCTACGTAGGGGTTGATCCATGGTTCCTGTACCGCAATAACGTGGTGCCGTAGCGGGTCTAGCTCTTGTAGAAAGTGGCGCTGGACCTTGTCCCTACTTTTGTTTACGTTGTACTGTACGATAGTGATGTCGTCGTATAGTATCATTCGTTATCCGTGAGGTCCATTTCCGTGCTGACCTGCTGTGTCTCCTGAGCCTGTATCTCGCTGTCCGGCTGGCCCTGGGGCCGCTGGGGCGCCCCAAAGATTCGCATTTGGCCTAGTTCGTTGGCTGCCCGGTTAAGGTGTCGAGGCCGACCGGGAGGTGGATGCGTTTGCGGTTGGGTTCCCTTGTTCGTCTCTTCTGCCCTCTTCCTTTTGCTCGGCTCGAAGCCCTTGTACACGGTAGGTCCCTCCTGTTGTCGTTGGGGGTACCTAGCTGGTGTAGAGATCCTTGCTTGTCTCGCTCGTTCTTGTGCTGCTATTCTAGCCGGGCATTGGCTTGAATACGCTGGGTGCCTTCTGCCGCAGCATGCGCACCTGCTCTCCTTTTTGGGCATTCCCTTCCCTGGTGTGGGCCTGCGCAGTGAGGACACCTTGGGGTCTTCTCCCCGCATTTTGAGGCTATGTGACCGTACTGTTGGCATTGGAAGCATTGTAGTACCCTGTGGCTGCTCTGATGGATCTCCGTGTCCATTCTCTCGCAGTTCCAGAATAGCCCATTGTCTAATATCTGGTTAGCTTGTTCCGCTGTCTCTACCCAAATAATAAGCGATGAATGCGTCTTTTCTCGGTCTACTGTCTTGTGCAGCCATGCCGCCTTCGTTAGTCGTACTCCTGGGGAGGTGTTCTGGTTCTGTACTTGGAGGTGGGGAAGGTCTTCGACCTTGAATGTCCTAGGGACCCCGTGGGCGATGACGGTATACTGTTGGTGGGAGACTCGTGCCGACTTCGCGACTTTAGTAGTCCACTCCTTATAGGTCTCCAGCTTTCGTCTATCAGACTCTTGTGCGGTAAAGAGTCTTACTACGCCTGTTGCTTCTACCCTCGCCCCAACTACCTCCTTTTGGCCGATTCTGTCGACAATCTCCTTGCTTGTTAGGGCTGCGATTTCTTGTTTCTCCGCCGGATCAGTAATGTATAGGCGTACCGCCTTACTTTCCTTCGGAGGGGGTTGATTCTTGCCTGCTGCTACTGTTGCCCATGTAGTTGGTTTCTGGGCTGCCTTCTGTGTTACTTGTTGGATTGTCTTCGGGATTTGGTATGATAGCGCTTTTAGCGCTCCTAGTAGCTGTGCTATGGTGTTCTTATATGCCCGGGCTGGGTGTTCGTCATCCCCTAGTAAGTTCTCCGCCTCCGTATATAGGGTCGTCCACGCTGTGTTGTTTGTCGTTGGCCTCTGCTTTCTGTATAGTGGGCCTTGGCTTGTGTCCTGGGTTTTTTCTTGGTTTGTTCCCCGGTTTGACTCTTGGTGCAGAATGTTCGCAAGGCTATGGCTCTCGTTGGTTGCCATCCTTCGCTGTTGTTCGGGGTCGCGCTTCCTAATTGGGCAGTTGTCCTCCGCAACTCCGCAATTCTAGGGTCTGCCTTCAGGGGAAGGGGACCTCGGTTTTGGGGGGTTTTTTTTTGTATCACAATTGCGCCGCCGCCAGCGCAGGCGGGTCGCTACTGCTTGAGTAGATTGCTCGTCTTGATAAGGGCTATCGATTGAATGGTCCTCGTCCTAGTACCCGAAAGAGTCTTGTTACCTATATAATCAAGGTGTTTTCGGTAGTCGTTATATAGTACCCGAGTTTAGCTTCGACTTCGGCTTTATTTATAGTCTATACTTCCTAAGCTAGTACTAGCTATATTTATAGTACCTATTCTAGTTCTAGAATAAACTCGATTGCTTTAGGATTTAGGGGAGTTGTCTCTTCTTCTTCGGGCGTATCTTTAATAGTAGCTCGTATAGAGTCGATCTTAAGGAATCGCTCTAGCGGAAGCAATGTCTAATACTAGTACTAATTTCTCGGATCGTCTACCCCCTACGGAAGGTCCTAGCTACGTCTCGTTAGGCTGTCTAGCTTCGTTCCTTATATACCTAGGCGGTATATAATCTAGAAGTTAAATTGTAATAGAAATTCTGCCTATCGCGCTTATCGGCGATTTAGCTACTTCGTAGTTATAAAATATTCGAGGTTCTTATAGTCTATAAACACTTTGACTAGATCGCCGTCCTCGTCTACTTCGTAAGTAAGCTCCGGGCGCTACTCTTTAAATGCTTTAATAATCGCGAGGAGTTCCTTATCGTAGATCTCGTTATTATACTCCTAGGGGCTTAGCTTCTTCGAATAGAAAGCTATAGGATGTAATACTCCCTACTCGTCGTATTATAAGAGCACACCTATATTAATAAAGTCTAAGGAGTTAGTCTCGACGACGGTCTACCTACCTAGTATATAGTATACTAGTATACCCGCCTTACTAAACGCTACTTTTAACGCCTCGAATGCCCTCTAGTAATTATTAGTCTATTTAATTCTACGGTTCTTATAACTACTAGGCCTATCTAACTTTGTTAGGTTAGTTAATAGAGATGTAATACGAGAGAAGGCCTCGATAAACCTACGGTAGAAGTTCGCGAATCCTAGGAAGGCTTAGACATCCTTAAGATTAGTTAGTACTTCCTAGGTCTATATACATTCCAATTTCTCTAGGTCTATCTTAATACCCTAGGGTATAATAATAAGGCCTAGATATTTTATACGTTCCTAGTAGAACTCGGACTTATCGATATTAATAGTAAGCCCGGTATCTCGTAGCTTAATTAATACCTTTCGTACGTATTCGACGTGTTCCTCTAGAGTGTCGCTAAAGATAAGGACGTTATCTAGATATACTAACATAAAGTTATCTAGATGTTCCTATAGAACCTTATTAATGTATAACTAAAAGGTTACGGGTCCGTTATAGAGGCCGAATAGTAATACGAGGTATTCGTATAGAACGTAGCGTCTTACGAAAGCTATTAGCTACTTATACCCTTCCGCAATACGTAACTTATTAAAGGCTACTATAAAATCTAGTTTCGTAAAGTACTTCTTTCCGTATATACGGTTAAGCGTTTCCTATATTAATAGAATAGGATAGCGACTCTTAATAGTAATAGCGTTTAGCCTACGGTAGTTAATATATACTTGTAGCCCTCCTCTAGGCTTTCTTACTACTAATACCGGTACCGGTAACTAGCTTGTTTTCTAACCGGCCTTACGTACCTTACCTTCTAAAGTCTATTCGAGTAGCTATTTCTTAACGGCTTCATTCTCCTTCTCGGCTAGTCCGTATAGCTTTCGATATAGCGGTTCTTAAGGTCTACCGGGTTTGATATAAATCTCGTAGTCGATACCTAGTCGGTAAGGTAGGAGTCCCTCGTACTCCTTTACTAAGAAAGTATCTATAATGTCGTAGTATATAGGCGGGAGCTTCTCTTCAGGATTATAGTTGAACTACTTATTTAAGAACTAATCTAGGTCATTAGCTACTATCGCGCTTAGTTTAAGGCTATTATCGTTTTTATCGTTATCCTCGCGCCCCGTAGGTATAATATAGAAGTACTCGGCTCTAGGCCGGTACGCGTACATCTCCTATACGTACTACGAGACTTCCTAGCAATCTACCTCTTTATCTACCTCTAGAGCGGATATATTCCGCTCCGCCCCTCCGGCTATAGATCCTACTAATTTGCTAGTAAAGGGCTTTAGTCTATATTTTGTTTACTAGGTTCTACCGATATAGTTTAGAGATTATACTATTATCGATGTCTTATTATATAGATAGTGACCGAAGTAGTAGTTAGATCTAGACGCTACCTCGCTAGTTTCCTAGAAGATGTTCGGGTTGTCCGCGGAGAGCTACGGTAGTCTAAAGACGATATCGTATTCGAGGTTAGTAACGTATTATAGTATTTACTCGTAATGACCGCCGATGACTATGTCTATAAGGGCTATATATATGATCTGACGCGCTATAGCCGATCTATCTCCTAGTATTGATCGTCTGTTCTTCGTTAAAGGGATTAAGAGGGTTATATATTTACGTATAGAATCATCGATCTCTACGCCAAAACACGACACATTCGAAAGCTCTTATCAAGGCCATTCTAACGATATAAAAAGCAGGCCACTACCCCTAGGACTAAGGGAGTTCTACCTTATTTAATCTAGATAGCTTGAAGCTCTCTTCACCCTGTTTCTTCAGCTCTAAACGCCGCGGAGGTGCCTAGCTATATTAGGCAACTCCTAGGCAATAGTAGCCTAGGCTACGGTACTAACGGCGCCTACGGCCCTATAGGCGAAGCCCCCCTAAGACAACTAGTAGCAACTTATAGAGGACGCAAAAAGTATAGAAACTAACGATCAGCTCCCTGACCGGTCTCTATAGGTAATAATCACTTAGCTACGCACGGCGCTTATACTGTCGTATTACCGAGGGTAACAAGAAATAAGGACGACGTCCTAGGCGATTAGCAAGGCCACCCGGAATCAACACCCCTATAGCTAGGTATCGGTCGCGGTATCGATACTAGGCCCCCGCCTAACACACGATATAGTTACGATCCGTATTATAGTAAAGGAAGACTAGGCCGAAGTTACGAAGCTATCGAACAAGGAGCTCGCCTAACGAATTAACTAACTAGGGGTGGTCGTAGTGAACTAATAGTCTAACGGCACTCTATAGATCTATACTAGCTCTGCTACTACTAGGAGGCACCTAGAGGCACAGCTATAGTGGGTATCTAAGGTTGCGGTATTAGCGAAGGTCTTAACGAAACAATTTACGATCCTAGTCTACGACATGCCTAAGGAGTTTGACCTAACTAACCAGGGTCACCTACGCGCTCTCTAAGAGGACAACCCGGTCACTCTTAACTCTCTAATCTAGAAGGCGACTTGGCTCTATAGGAAATAGCTAGAAGGCAAGAAGGCCTCGGCGCTAATAGTATAGCTACAAGACGCGAAAGCGGCGGATCTAGCGATAGAATAAGGCCTAGTCTAGTAATATAGCCTCAAGATAGTAGAAAAGCACTCCTTATCCTTTCGTGTCCTCTAATACTTCAAATGCTAACAGTATAGACACCAAACCTACACGTGTACAAACAAGCAGGCCTACTCGAACTATATAGGAGACTATATATCTAGGGACTATATATCGACTACGAGACGGTACGCGAACTGTCCGGGGCACTACCTATCGTATAGTACGGAATGCCTATAGCGGAAACTAGCGAAAAACAAGGCAATCACAAACAGAACCGTCGCCCTAAGATTCTACGGCGACCGTAAGGCTAGCCTATACCGGAACTAACTAGCGGCGGTCGGGTATAAGCGCCCTAGGGCCGAGAACGATATAAAGGATACGTAGCCTAGGGCGTACGGGAGGCCACGTGCTCTACTAGCTACGGCGAGGGAATCTAACTAGGCCCGGCTCCCCTTTAGTACATAGCCGATAGGCGTAGACTAGGACGTATAGGGTAGTAGGACATAGGACGATATAGAGGAAATGATTGTCGATGCCGATAACTAGCCTCGATACGCTTAGCATCATCTAGTATAACGTCAACTATAGTAAGGATATAGTCTAGAACCATTTCCTATACGAGGCGGACCCGCGCGTCCACTACGTCCTTATAATCCAGGAGCTATAGATTAACCCGTACTATAAGAGACTAACGACCTATAAGTCACTAGGCTATACGACATGCCTACGAGGCGACGGCAGACCCCGTACGTGCTTCTATATTAGCAAGGACATACTAGAATCCGACTAGGAGGTAGTGTACTACGTAGACGAAGAAGGCGGGGGCGATATTACCTCCCTCTACGTAGGTAGCACCTAGATACACAACCTATATATACAACCGCTAGCCTCGAGGTCTAGCCGCGACCTAGGGGTCTATAGACACCTAGACAGTGCGCTTAAGAGACAAGGGTACTACATCGTAGTAGGAGACTTCAACATACACTACCCTTCCTAGGAAAGCCTTATATAGCCGTACCCTATAGCCGACGAAGTACTCGACTTAATAGCGAGCAACGTAATTACCCTTAATACCCCGAAGGACCTAGGCACCTAGAAGAGAGGGGGACTCTAAGGCACGATCGACCTCTCCTAGATCTTAGATAGCTACTACTATACGGTAACCTACTATAGGATCGAACCTAAACTCGAGGCGTCGTTAGACTATATACTAGTCAGGACCTCTATTACGATATAGATACAACGCACACTAGCGAGAACCCCTAAGCTAAACTAGGGAAAGGCCTACTAGGCCAACATCTAGGCGTACCTCGATAACTCTAAGAGGCTAGTCCAGATCGCGTAGTAGTAATATAACAGTAAAGACGAGATAGACGAAGTAGTCTAGGGGTTGATAGACGAAATAAGAAAAGCGACCTTACTTCACGTTCCGCTTACCTAACTAACGACATAGTCTAAACTATACTAGACGCCGGAGTGCACTACGGTAGTAAGAGAAGCAAGGAGAGCCCGCCGGGTGTGGACGAGCAGCTATAGCGAGGAGGCCTAGAACGTATATAGGGAGGCATGCTAATAGAAGAAAGCTATAATACGGAGGGAGAAAGCAGTCGGCTAGAGGGCTATAGTAGAAGAAATCGCTGGCAAGCTAGAGAGGATGTAGAAGCTAGCGGAATAGGCCCGATAGGGCCCTATATAGGGCCCCTCCTTCTCTATCCTAGCGCTACAATCGCCTAGTGGCCCGGTTAGCGACCCCGAGGCTAAGGCGCGTCTACTAGCTAGCAAGTTCTTCCTACCCCTAGTCGAGGCTAATCTAAGCGACATAAACAGCTCTACTCCCCTAGCCCCTAGTATCGCGGTCTAATAGGAGGTGTCCGAGGGAGAAGTTACCGCTGTGCTAAGGAAGTTGCCGGCGAAGAAAGCCCCGGGGCCGGATAGGATCCTAAACGAGCTACTAAAGAAGTGTAGAGATCAACTAGCCCTAGCAGTTATAGCGATCTTTAACGCCTGCCTATAGACCGGATACTACCCGATAGCTTTTAAACAATCGACGACAGTAGTCCTACGTAAGCCGTAGAAGGAAGACTATACGTAGGTGAAGTCGTACCGCCTAATTACGCTCCTTAACACTCTTAGGAAGGCGCTTAAGAAGCTAGTTATAACGAGACTCTCCGAGGCGGTAGAGGAACACTCCCTACTCCCGGATACCTAGATAGGTGCGCGCCTATAGCGATCGACGCTATCCGCGATAGAACTTATCACCTCTTAGGTAAAGGCTATCTAGTATAAGAATAGGGACAAGGTGGCTTCCTTACTTAGCCTAGACATATCGGGAGCCTTCGACTACGTGTTATACCCGCGGCTTCTCTACATCCTAAGGTCGAAAGGACTCCCTAAGTAGCTTGTTAACTTCGTACGGTCCTACCTCCAAAACCGTAGTACGTCGATCCTAGTCGGCTAGTATAGAAGCCCATTTCAAGTAGACTATACTAGAATCCCGTAAGGCTTACCGCTAGCACCTATTCTGTTCCTCTTCTTTATAGCGACGCTGCTCCTAGCCCTAGAATCCTAGAACACCGCTACGAGCGGCTTCGTAGACGACACAAACATCCTAGCGTAGTCTTCCTCGACTAAGGAGAACTATAGGCTACTAGAAGAGAAGCACAAGATCTACGAGGACTAGGCTAGGAGGTACGGGGCTCGGTTTGCCCTAGAAAAGTACAATCTAATACACTTTACGCGCCGGCTACGGTTCTATAGTATATAAGCTTCTATCTAGATATAGGGGCACACGACTAACCCGGTAAATTAGCTTAGGATCCTCGGACTATAGGTGGACCCGGCGCTACGGTAGAGGAAGTACGTATAGGCAATATTACGGAAAGCTAAACAGAATATAGCATTATACTAGAGGCTTACTACGTCTATATAGGGGGCGGACTTCCGGTAGTTACGACTTCTATATACGGCTATTATACGGCTAGTCCTTACCTATAGTAGCTAAGTGTGGTCCTTAGGCGAGAGGGCCTGCCTATCGAAGGGACTCGTCGCGCCGCTAGCGAAGATCTAAAACCAATGCCTAAGGAAGGTTACCGGGGCATATAAGTCGATACTAACGAGGATACTTAAGTACGAGACCGCTATACCGCCGATCGACCTATATATCTAGGGACTACGGACCTCCTACTTAGGCAAGTCGGCACAGTACCTAGTATAGAAGGTCATCGCTAGTACAGTCGTAAGGGCCCGCGAATTAGTACTAGCGTATAAGGGCATTCGACCCGGAAACGAGCCGAACTACCGGGTAAGGGACGAATAGCTAGCAATATAATAGGAAGGTAAGAAATCGTTTATAGAGCAACTATAGAAAGAGAGATAGAATAACTAGGTTATAGGGTATAGTAGACGCCCTTAGCTAGCGGGATAACCTAAGGAATAGTTAGCTACAAAATCCGCGGTTAAGCACCCCCCGAAGCTTATCTACTACCGCCTTACGAGGGCATAGAGTAGCATAGCAACCTAACTACGAAGCGAACACATCGGCCTCTAGGGGTACCTATTATAGAGGAAGGTTCTAGGATACACGAATACTAGCTGCCCCTACGGCTATCGCTCCTAGAACGTACGGTACGCACTCCTCGTCTGTCCGAGGTAGTCGCTAGGAAGGGGGGAGTGGATGGCAAAGGCGAGGAACCGGACGATTGGGGCACTTCTTAACAACGCTAAAGACCTACGGCGTATTACGAACTAGATACTAGAGAAGGGCTAGCTAGAATAGTACCGCCTAGTAGGAGCAGTGTAGGAAGAGAGGACACGACGTAGCGCGACGAGACCGGCTAGGAGCGGGGGCTAACGGGGTAGTGACATAGACTACGTACGTTCAGAGGGAAAGCTAATCTAGATAAGGAGTAGTCGGGGGCGGGAAGGGTTTTCACCTATTCGGGTTTCCCTTTGTACATAACAATAGATATATACCTGTATAGGCCGGATAGGGTCCTAGAACAGGGGAATGACAAATCTATCTATCTATTTACGTATAAATTTCTAATTAAGAAAGAGAGAGGTATAGGTAGAATCTATAAGGCCGCGAGCCTTTTTATATTATATTATTACGGGCAATGACATATTAGGGTATATAGCTAGTTATTATTTATCTAGTATATATACTAATATCTTAAGCTCCTTACTATAGTCCGTCTCTTATATTCTATATCTCTTAATCTTATACTCCTTCTGTCTTAGAAAGTTTGGTTACTAACCGCTATCTACTACGCTTAGGTAGCGGTCGTACTATTTCCCTATTGCTATAGGTCGGTAGTAAGGGAGCTAGGGTTCGGGTTAGCGTTCGCGTTATTTCGTAGACGTAGAGGGCGGTAGTTACCGTCGTAACTATATATCGGGCATTCGGGGTTCGTTAATAAGTACGAGCCTATACGGTAGCGGTAGTACTTACCCTACTTCTTAAGGTCCTCCCGCTACTTACGGTTTAATAAAGGTAGGTTCTATAAGTAAACCGGGAGGTCCTCCTTCTTCTTCCTACCTACGTATTATAGTAGTCGCTAGACAATTATAGCGGTCGTACTAGTAGCTACGGCGCCTATAGCATTACTACCGCCCTATACGCCGTTATTATTCGAATTAGGATTACTACGTAGGCGCTCCTTCTATAGTTATAGTCGGTCGGTCTCGTAGAAGCTCTTATCTAATACCGTATATTCCTTAATAATATCCTATATATTGTATAAGCGTCTATCTACTTCCCTATTGCCGAAAGTCTTAATAAAGTACTTACGATTTAGGCGGTTACGAAACAGTATTAGCTTAGTCTCGTCGGTCTACTCTATCTAAGCACGTAGCTTCGAGTAGTAAGCGTAGAAGGTAATAAAGGTCTCGCCCTACTCCTACTTATAGGTAGCGATATTAACTATAGCCTTAGTTCCTTCGTTACGGATACCGTACTAGCGCGTTATCTTATTTACTAGTTCTTTACTAGTCTTGAACTCGTTAAATAATTGTTATCTAGGTACAGGAATCCTCGGCTTAATACTTCTCTAAGGGTCACCCTATGTCTATCTATATATAAAACGTAGGCCGTCTACCTCGGAGCGGAAAGTAGTTATAGTTAGCTTAAGAAGCACGCTACTATACTAACTATTAAAGTTAGGGTCGTTATCGTTCTTAAAGTACTTCGGGTTAGGTACGCCCTTACTAACCTCGATACCGCGTATTAGAGTACGGTTAATAGTGAATAGGCGTTCTAAAAGTTCGGTTAGGGGAGTCTATATACGAGTATTACGCGCTCGAGAGTTACGACCGTTATTATTATTAGGTTATAGACGGTTTCTATTACGTCCTCGGTCGTTATTACTATTACCGTTATTATTATTATTATTATTATTATTATTATTACTACCGCCTCCGCCGCCGCCGCCTCTACTAGTAGCTTTACGATACTTACGTATTAGCTACTCGAGTAAAGTCTTACGCGGAGGTGAATAGAAGGGTCGGCGACTAGAGCGGCCCCTACCTCTATTCTATATAGTGTCTTTAGTAGCTTAGAGTCAAGTCTTTAGATCGTTAACCTCCTTCTATAGAGCCTAGTTCTTAGCTTCGGCATCCTATACCTTCTTCTTCTCCTTTTCGTAGATCTCGCTAAATTGCTTATATAGGTTATTAGCCTCCCTATACTTCTTCTCTACCTCTTATAACTTTGCTAGGTTATAATCCTTCTTACTCTTTAGGTCTACGGCCATCTTCTATATTATAGCCTCCTCGCTTCGTAGTATCTTATAGATACGGTTATACTCGGTATATAGCGTAGTATACTAGGTGTTCTAGAGGTTATTAGCTCGCTCTATTATATCGAGTTGTCTACCTTTAGTGATTGCTATATTTACTACCTATAGTACGAAGTTGTAGGTAGTCTTTAGGTACTAGGATATAAGGGTCGTAAGTTTGTCTAGTATAATATTCTAGTATTCCGATACGAGAATGTGCTCTACCTCGTCGAGTAATAGGTACACCTCGTCTAGGTCGCCGCCTAGGTTCTCTTCGAGCTTAAACTCGAACAGTTCTATAAAGTCAATCTTACTACCTTCTTCTCGCTTAAAGGCTTTCTAGTAAGCTTTATTAATTTCCTATTATAGCGCGACACCGGTTTCTACTATAACCCGCCGGTTATTGTCCTATATCTAACTCTTAGGAAAAGAGGAGAGGTCGGGGAAAAGAGATATACGCTACTTACCTTTACCCTTAGGCTTTAGTAGCGGTAGTATACCGCCGTTCGTCTATAAAGTTATATTATCTAGGTTTAGGGGAGGCGTAACGATACCTATTTCCTAACTATCTACGAGCGCGCGACTACCTACTAATAATATCGCCGCGTTACGTTTACTAGGCATTTACGCGCTATACGTCTTACCGTGTTCTATATTCTAATACGACTCTACGCGTACTTCGAGTTCTATAGTTCTATCTATTCCTATTATTACGCGTCCCTTACCTAGATCCGCGATCTAGGTAGGGTAGTAGAACAAACTATAAGGGCGCGCGTACTATAGGGTCCGAATAAGAGAGTTGTTGTTCTACGAAGCTACGAAAGAGGAGCGCGAGGCGCGGCGGAGTTATAAAGTAAAGCTAAGCCGTACTAACCTAATACGGAAGGTCTACGGTTCACCCGGGCCGACGTAGCTATAGTAAGGGATCGCGGGCTACCCGTAATAACGGACAAGGCGTAAGATAGGGCGTAAACGTATTAATACCTTAGAATCGAATAAGTTCTATAAAGAAGAGAAGATAAGAAAGTCGCGAAGCCGTAATAAAGTAAACGTCGAGGTTAGGGTCTAGGGTCCGGGCGCGCTAGCGTACTAGGTTACGTAATACTAAGTATAGCCTTACGAGGTAAATCGTAATACCTAGTTAATGAATTCGTTAGGCGAGCTCCTTATTCGATAGCTTCGTAACTTCGGCCTAGTCTTCCTTTACTATAATACGGATCGTAACTATATTATACGTTAGGCGGGGGCCTAGTATCGATACCGCGACCGATACCTAGCTATAGGGGTATTGCTTCCGGGTAGCCTTATTGATCGCCTAAGACGTCGTCCTTATTTCTTATTACCCTCGGTAATACGATAGTACTAGCGCCGTATATAGCTAAGTAATTATTACCTATAGAGACTAGTATAGGAGCTAATCGTTAGATCCTATTAAATAGGTACGAGTTACGTAGTAGTAGAAGACGGCGGATTATACGAAAGACGAAGAAGGACCTAATAGGATAGCGTGTATCTATATATAGTATCGCTAGTATTAGTATAGGTGTTTTAGGAGGGATAGCTATACTTAGGACTTGACTAGCCAGCCCTAATTACTAATCCTCCTAAGTACCTAATATTAACCCTATAACCTATATATTCTTAACAGTTTCTATACTTTTTACGTCCTCTATAAGTTGCTACTAGTTGTCTTAGGGGAGCTTTACCTATAGAGCCGTAGGCGCTAGTAGTACCGTAGCCTAGGCTACTATTACCTAGAAGTTACCTAATATAGCTAGGTACCTCCGCGGCGTTTAGAGCTAAAGAAATAGGGTAAAGAGAACTTTAAGCTATCTGAATTAAATAAGGTAGAACTCCCTTAATTCTAGGGGTAGTAGCCTACTTAATAGATCTTTAGAATAGCCTTTATAAGGCCTTTCGAATATATCGTATTTAGTAATAGCGCCGATTAATCTAGGATCACTTCTAGAGGCGTAATATAGATAGATAGATTTGTTATTCCCCTATTCTAGGACCCTATCCGGCCTATATAGGTATATATCTATTGTTATATATAAAGGGAAACCCGAATAGGTGAAAACCCTTCCCGCCCCCGACTACTCCTTATCTAGTTTAGCTTTCCCTCTAAACGTACGTAGTCTATGTCACTACCCCGTTAGCCCCCGCTCCTAGCCGGTCTCGTCGCGCTACGTCGTATCCTCTCTTCCTATACTGCTCCTACTAGGCGGTACTGTTCTAGCTAGCCCTTCTCTAGTATCTAGTTCGTAATACGCGGTAGGTCCTTAACGTTATTAAGAAGTGCCCTAATCGTCCGGTTCCTCGCCTTTACTATCTACTCCCCCCTTCCTAGCGACTACCTCGGATAGACGAGGAGTACGTACCGTATATTCTAGGAGTAATAGCTATAGGGGTAGCTAGTATTCGTATATTCTAGAACCTTCCTCTATAATAGATATCCCTAGAGGCCGATATGTTCGCTTCGTAGTAAGGTTACTATACTACTCTATACCCTCGTAAGGCGGTAGTAGATAAGCTTCGGGGGGTACTTGACCGCGGATTTTGTAGCTAACTATTCCTTAGGTTATCCCGCTAGCTAAGGGCGTCTACTATACCCTACAACCTAGTTATTCTATCTCTCTTTCTATAGTTGCTCTATAAACGATTTCTTACCTTCCTATTATATTGCTAGCTATTCGTCCCTTACCCGGTAGTTCGGCTCGTTTCCGGGTCGAATGCCCTTATACGCTAGTACTAATTCGCGGGCCCTTACGACTGTACTAGCGATGACCTTCTATACTAGGTACTATGCCGACTTGCCTAAGTAGGAGGTCCGTAGTCCCTAGATATATAGGTCGATCGGCGGTATAGCGGTCTCGTACTTAAGTATCCTCGTTAGTATCGACTTATATACCCCGGTGACCTTCCTTAGGTATTAGTTTTAGATCTTCGCTAGCGGCGCGACGAGTCCCTTCGATAGGTAGGCCCTCTCGCCTAAGGACCACACTTAGCTACTATAGGTAAGGACTAGCCGTATAATAGCCGTATATAGAAGTCGTAACTACCGGAAGTCCGCCCCCTATATAGACGTAGTAAGCCTCTAGTATAATGCTATATTCTGTTTAGCTTTCCGTAATATTGCCTATACGTACTTCCTCTACCGTAGCGCCGGGTCCACCTATAGTCCGAGGATCCTAAGCTAATTTACCGGGTTAGTCGTGTGCCCCTATATCTAGATAGAAGCTTATATACTATAGAACCGTAGCCGGCGCGTAAAGTGTATTAGATTGTACTTTTCTAGGGCAAACCGAGCCCCGTACCTCCTAGCCTAGTCCTCGTAGATCTTGTGCTTCTCTTCTAGTAGCCTATAGTTCTCCTTAGTCGAGGAAGACTACGCTAGGATGTTTGTGTCGTCTACGAAGCCGCTCGTAGCGGTGTTCTAGGATTCTAGGGCTAGGAGCAGCGTCGCTATAAAGAAGAGGAACAGAATAGGTACTAGCGTTAAGCCTTACGGGATTCTAGTATAGACTACTTAAAATAGGCTTCTATACTAGCCGACTAGGATCGACGTACTACGGTTTTAGAGGTAGGACCGTACGAAGTTAATAAGCTACTTAGGGAGTCCTTTCGACCTTAGGATATAGAGTAGCCGCGGGTATAATACGTAGTAGAAGGCTCCCGATATGTCTAGGCTAAGTAAGGAAGCTACCTTGTCCCTATTCTTATACTAGATAGCCTTTACCTAAGAGGTAATAAGTTCTATCGCGGATAGCGTCGATCGCTATAGGCGCGTACCTATCTAGGTGTCCGGGAGTAGGGAGTGTTCCTCTACCGCCTCGGAGAGTCTCGTTATAACTAGCTTCTTAAGCGCCTTCCTAAGAGTGTTAAGGAGCGTAATTAGGCAGTACGACTTTACCTACGTATAGTCTTCCTTCTACGGCTTACGTAGGACTACTGTTATCGATTGTTTAGAAACTATCGGGTAGTATCCGGTCTGTAGGTAGGCGTTAAAGATCGCTATAACTACTAGGGCTAGTTGATCTCTACACTTCTTTAGTAGCTCGTTTAGGATCCTATCCGGCCCCGGGGCTTTCTTCGCCGGTAACTTCCTTAGTATAGCGGCAACTTCTCCCTCGGACACCTCCTATTAGACCGCGATACTAGGGGCTAGGGGAGTAGAGCTGTTTATATCGCTTAGATTAGCCTCGACTAGGGGCGGGAAGAACTTACTAGCTAGTAGACGCGCCTTGGCCTCGGGGTCGCTAACCGGGCCACTAGGCGATTGTAGCGCTAGGATAGAGAAGGAGGGGCCCTATGTAGGGTCCTGTCGGGCCTATTTTGCTAGCTTCTACATCCTCTCTAGCTTGCCGGCGATTTCTTCTACTATAGCCCTCTAGCCGACTACTTTCTCCCTTCGTATTATAGCTTTCTTCTGTTAGTATGCCTCCCTATATACGTTCTAGGCCTCCTCGCTATAGCTGCTCGTCTACACCCGGCGGGCTCTCCTTGCTTCTCTTACTACCGTAGTGCACTCCGGCGTCTAGTATAGTTTAGACTATATCGTTAGTTAGGTAAGCGGAACGTGAAGTAAGGTCGCTTTTCTTATTTCGTCTATTAACCCCTAGACTACTTCGTCTATCTCGTCTTTACTATTGTATTGCTACTACGCGATCTAGACTAGCCTCTTAGAGTCATCGAGGTATACCTAGATATTGGCCTAGTAGGCCTTTCCCTAGTTTGGCTTAGGGGTTCTCGCTAGTATACGTTATATCTATATCGTAATAGAGGTCCTAACTAGTATATAGTCTGACGACGCCTCGAGTTTATGTTCGATCCTATAGTAGGTTATCGTATAGTAGTAGCTATCTAAGATCTAGGAGAGGTCGATCGTGCCTTAGAGTCCCCCTCTCTTCTAGGTACCTAGGTCCTTTAGGGTATTAAGGGCAATTACGTTACTCGCTATCAAGTCGAGTACTTCGTCGGCTATAGGGTACGGCTATATAAGGCTTTCCTAGGAAGGGTGGTGTATATTAAAGTCTCCTACTACGATGTAGCACCCTTGTCTCTTAAGCGTACTGTCTAGGTGTCTATAGACCCCTAGGTCGCGGCTAGACCTCGAGGCTAGCGGTTGTATATATAGGTTGTGTATCTAGGTGCTACCTACGTAGAGGGAGGTAATATCGCCCCCGCCTTCTTCGTCTACGTAGTATACTACCTCCTAGTCGGATTCTAGTATGTCCTTGCTAATATAGAAGCACGTACGGGGTCTACCGTTGCCTCGTAGGTATGTCGTATAGCCTAGTAACTTGTAGGTCGTTAGTCTCTTATAGTACGGATTAATCTATAGCTCCTAGATTATAACGACGTAGTAGACGCGCGGGTCCGCCTCGTATAGGAAATGGTTCTAGACTATATCCTTACTATAGTTAACGTTATACTAGATAATACTAAGCGTGTCGAGGCTAGTTATCGGCATTAACAATTATTTCCTCTATATCGTCCTATGTCCTACTGCCCTATACGTCCTAGTCTACGCCTATCGGCTATATACTAAAGGGGAGCCGGGCCTAGTTAGATTCCCTCGCTATAGCTAGTAGAGTACGTAGCCTCCCGTACGCCCTAGGTTACGTATCCTTTATATCGTTCTCGGCCCTAGGGCGCTTATACCCGACCGCCGCTAGTTAGTTCCGGTATAGGCTAGCCTTACGGTCGCCGTAGAATCTTAGGGCGACAGTTCTATTTATGATTGCCTTGTTTTTCGCTAGTTTCCGCTATAGGCATTCCGTACTATACGATAGGTAGTACCCCGGACAGTTCGCGTACCGTCTCGTAGTCAATATACAGTCCCTAGATATATAGATAGATAGATAGATATTTCATTAAGCTGTTGTAGTGCCCTTTGGCCTATATAGCTATGCTATCTTGTTTTTTGTATATATAGAGGGGAAACCGTATTGGTGAAAACCCCTCCTCCTTCCCGCCTGTCTTTTCCTCCTCGTTGTCGTCTTAAATTTCCCTTGTTAGGGGTACGCTAGTGTCATGGGCCTGCCCTGATGACTACCCTATCTGCAACCCCCCTCGCTTCCGCCTCTTGTCTATCTACTCCTCCGTCTCGCTCGCGAGGCTAAACTGCTAGAGGTATCCCTACTATAGTATCTACCGAGAGATTCGGCGAATATTGCCTTTGTCCCTAATAATTGACTTGTAGTCTCTCCTTCCCGCTTGGTGCCTCCAATTTCTCCTGCCTCTCGCCCACTACGGGCATCGTAGTAGCATATATTCTGGGCTTTGCGATGGGTAGCCACACTGGCAGGCTGGGCTATAGATGTCTAGTGCGCGTCTCCTAAACAGGTAGGCCCTTAATCCAATGTGTTCGGACCTGATTTGGATCGCTATGCTTGCTTCGGCCCTTGTCAGGTCCCTATATAGCTAGTAATTGTGTCTCTAGAAGGCTCGGAGCGCTATCGGGCCTGTTGTCTTAGGGGGCTTCCTTTTCCAGTCCTGCTCCTATAGGCAGCTCGCTATCTGTTCCGCTAGGGTTTGGGTCTTGGCCTTGCTCCCGCCGGCCTGGCGAGTCCTACGCTCCTCCTCCTTTCGTGCTAGCTATTCGGTGCTTGTCTATACGGCCGTAAAGGTAGTAAGGTCATCCTCTTTTTGGCTTGTCCTATATCCTGCCCCTCTCCGGTAGCGGCTTTCTATCTTATTCTTTGCCTCCTAGATCGTGGTTTGTGCTAGGTAACCTGTCGTCTTTGCCGCGTATTGAATTCTTATTCCCCGGATGTACTGGCCGATTAGTAGTATTCCTGTCTCCATTTCTACCGTGCTTGTTAACGTTGTCTTGTATACGCCTAGTACCCTACGTAGGTTCCCTACCTGTGTCCTGTTTAGGGGTTGCTCTATCCGTTTCGGGATCGGCTTGCCTACGCCTCCTATTCCCCAAATCTATGCCCCGTACAACATAGCTAGTCTGACGATCGCCTTATACATTACTCTTGCCTTGTCGAATGTTGCTCCCTATATAGATGCCGTAAGCCTCTTTATCGAGGCTTCATTGACTTGCGCTCGACTCTAGGCTTTCTTAATCTGTACATTCTAGCTTAGCTTCGGGTCGAGCTAGATCCCTAGTACTCGTAGCTCCGCTGATGGCTTGGTCTCGTAGCCTTGGATTCTTACCGCCGCCTTTATATTATGGTGTGTTCTCGCTTTACTAAAGTGTATAAGTTGGTACTTTTTAGGGGCGAACCGGGCACTATGCTTCTTTGCCCACTCCTCGCATTTCTTGTGCCTATCTTCAAGGAGGCGACAGTTCTCTTCTGTCGAGTCTGACCAGGCTAGGATGTTTGTATCGTCTACGAACCCCGATGCTAAGGTTTACGGAGAGGTGAGTAGGGGGATTAGATCCGACATAAATATCAGAAACAGGATAGGGGAGAGAGTAGATCCCTAAGGTATTCCAGTCTCTGCCTTCACCGGGTCGGACGTGTACCTTCCTAGGACTAGGTATGTCGTCCGTTCCTAGAGAAAGGAGAAGACGAACGACGTTGCCTACTAGGGGATGCCTTTCTGCTATAGGATATGTATTAGCCTTTGGTGTGAGACGTTGTCGAAGGCCCCTACGATGTCGAGGGATAGTAAGGACGCCGCTCGGTTCCTGCCGTAGTGCTAGAGGGTCTGAATTTGCTCCGTAATTAGCTCTATTGCTGTTAGTGTCGATCGCTAGCTTCTTCCCCCCATCTGTGTTGCTGGGAGTACGTGGTTGTCCTCGGCAAGCTGCGTAAGTCTCTAGGCTACTATCTTTTCTAGGACCTTCCCTATCGTATTTAGAAGTGCTATTGGTCTGTACGACTTGGGCTGAGTATAGTCTTCCTTCTGTGGCTTGCGTAGCACTACTGTTATAGACTCTCTGTACGGCTTCGGGTGATACCCTAGCCGTAGGCACGCGGTAAATAGGTTTACAAGGCTCGGCGCGATCTCTTCTCTATACTCTTTTAGTAGTACGTTTGGTATCCTGTCTAGGCCTGGGGCTTTTCGTCCCTTTAGCTTACTTATAACTCCTGTTACTATGTTAGAGCTAACCGCCCAATCTATGTCTAGGGGTTCCGGGTATATGCTCGGGTCGATGTCCGTAAGGTCTGCCTCTACTTACGTCGAAAAGAAATGGTCGGCTAACGCTTTTGCCTTGCCCCGGGGCGTAGCCTAGGCAATCCCTTCGCGGTCTACGATTGGGGGGAAGTGAGGGGCTTGTTGCTCTTCAGGTAGTCGTGCCCATTTAGCAAGTCTCTACATCTGTTCCGGGTTTTCTGTAACGAGCCCGATCGTCGCTCTCTAGTCCTACAGGTTATCGCGTCTTATCTGTGCCTTCTTCTCTTGTGTCGCGTGGCAGTATTGCTCCTACGTCTCTTAGGTGTGCTCCTTCGTCCACTGTCGCCTTGCCCTTCTAGCCTCCCTTACCTTCGTAGAGCATTCAGGGGTCTAGAAGGCCTTCTACTACGTTGAGGGCCGGAGTAACGGCGTGTATTGTTCCGCTGCTTGCTATATAACCGAGGTAATCTGTTCCGCTGCTTGATCTAGCTAAGCTATCGTCTCGAGTTCTCTATACTATAGTAGGTTCGCTATTAGGAAGCCTCTTATGTCGTCCTAGCGTGCCTTCTTCTAGTTACGGCGTGGTTCGTTTGCTAGCTCCTCTATCGCCTTCACCCCTAGCGTCGTTTGGATAGGGATATGGTCTAAGGAGGCTTCTAGCGCGTAGTTCGGTCGGCATTGGACTAGTCTCTCTTCAAGTTCTCGTGATAGAAAGTATAGGTCGATCGTGCTTGTACTAGTACGGGCCTTCCACGTCTCTGTTCCCTTTGGTGTTACTAAGGCCATTCCGTAGCGTGCGGTTATGTCCAGTAGCTTCCCCCCTAGAAATGCGTGCGGGGGAGTGAATTCGAGTCCCTACTGTAGGTGGTAGAGGTTGAAGTCGCCGAGGAGTACTTGCTTCGTGTCTTGGCTTAGGGTCCGCTCTAGGTGGGCGAGGGTTCCTAGTTCCCTACTCGTCCGACCCCGCGGTAGCGGGTTGTAAACGTTATGGATCTGGATAGGGCCTTATGTCGTGTCGATCTGGATTGATGTTATGTCTCCTAGGTTGCCCTGCTACGGTAGTATAACCTTCTACGACTCAAGGTCTATAGTCTTGCTTACGTATATACATGTCCTCGGGATGACGCCTCGTTGGCCCGCGATTACGGTGTGGTATCTCCGGTCATTACAAGTGGCTAGGAGTCCTACGTAGGGGTTGATCTATAGTTCCTGTACCGCAATAACGTAGTGCCGTAGCGGGTCTAGCTCTTGTAGAAAGTGGCGCTGGACCTTGTCCCTACTTTTGTTTACGTTGTACTGTACGATAGTGATGTCGTCGTATAGTATCATTCGTTATCCGTAAGGTCCATTTCCGTGCTAACCTGCTGTGTCTCCTGAGCCTATATCTCGCTGTCCGGCTGGCCCTAGGGCCGCTAGGGCGCCCCAAAGATTCGCATTTGGCCTAGTTCGTTAGCAGCCCGGTTAAGGTGTCGAGGCCTACCGGGAGGTAGATGCGTTTGCGGTTAGGTTCCCTTGTTCGTCTCTTCTGCCCTCTTCCTTTTGCTCGGCTCGAAGCCCTTGTACACGGTAGGTCCCTCCTGCTGTCGTTAGGGGTACCTAGCTAGTGTAGAGATCCTTGCTTGTCTCGCTCGTTCTTATGCTGCTATTCTAGCCGGGCATTGGCTTGAATACGCTGGGTGCCTTCTGCCGCAGTATACGCACCTGCTCTCCTTTTTTGGGCATTCCCTTCCCTAGTGTGGGCCTGCGCAGTGAGGACACCTTGGGGTCTTCTCCCCGCATTTTGAGGCTATGTGACCGTACTGTTGGCATTGGAAGCATTGTAGTACCCTGTGGCTGCTCTGATAGATCTCCGTGTCCATTCTCTCGCAGTTCCAGAATAGCCTATTGTCTAATATCTAGTTAGCTTGTTCCGCTGTCTCTACCCAAATAATAAGCGATGAATGCGTCTTTTCTCGGTCTACTGTCTTGTACAGCCATGCCGCCTTCATTAGTCGTACTCCTAGGGAGGTGTTCTGGTTCTGTACTTGGAGGTGGGGAAGGTCTTCGACCTTGAATGTCCTAGGGACCCCGTGGGCGATGACGGTATACTGTTGGTAGGAGACTCGTGCCGACTTCGCGACTTTAGTAGTCCACTCCTTATAGGTCTCCAGCTTTCGTCTATTAGACTCTTATGCGGTAAAGAGTCTTACTACGCCTGTTGCCTCTACCCTCGCCCCAACTACCTCCTTTTGGCCGATTCTGTCGACAATCTCCTTGCTTGTTAGGGCTGCGATTTCTTGTTTCTCCGCCGGATTAGTAATGTATAGGCGTACCGCCTTACTTGCCTTCGGAGGGGGTTGATTCTTGCCTGCTACTACTGTTGCCTATATAGTTGGTTTCTAGGCTGCCTTCTATGTTACTTGTTAGATTGTCTTCGGGATTTGGTATAATAGCGCTTTTAGCGCTCCTAGTAGCTGTACTATAGTGTTCTTATATGCCCGGGCTAGGTGTTCGTCATCCCCTAGTAAGTTCTCCGCCTCCGTATATAGGGTCGTCCACGCTATGTTGTTTGTCGTTGGCCTCTGCTTTCTGTATAGTAGGCCTTGGCTTGTGTCCTGGGTTTTTTCTTGGTTTGTTCCCCGGTTTGACTCTTGGTACAGAATGTTCGTAAGGCTGTGGCTCTCGTTAGTTGCCATCCTTCGCTGTTGCTCGGGGTCGCGCTTCCTAATTGGGCAGTTGTCCTCCGCAACTCCGCAATTCTAGGGTCTGCCTTCAGGGGAAGGGGACCTCGGTTTTGGGGTTTTTTTGTATCACAATTGCGCCGCCGCTAGCGTAGGCGGGTCGCTACTACTTGAGTAGATTGCTCGTCTTGATAAGGGCTATCGATTGAATGGTCCTCGTCCTAGTACCCGAGATGGGTCGTTTTAAGGAGGACACTAAGAGAGAAGTCCTCTATAGAAGAACTTCTCCCTAGATATATAGTCTCCTATATAGTTCGAGTAGGCCTACTTATTTATATACGTATAGGTTTGGTGTCTATACTGTTAGCATTTGAAGTATTAGAGGACACGAAAGGATAAGGAGTACTTTTCTACTATCTTAAGGCTATATTACTAGACTAGGCCTTGTTCTATCGCTAGATCCGCCGCTTTCGCGTCTTATAGCTATACTATTAGCGCCGAGGCCTTCTTACCTTCTAGCCATTTCCTATAGAGCCAAGTCGCCTTCTAGATTAGAGAGTTAAGAGTGACCGGGTTGTCCTCTTAGAGAGCGCGTAGGTGACCCTAGTTAGTTAGGTCAAACTCCTTAGGTATGTCGTAGACTAGGATCGTAAATTGTTTCGTTAAGACCTTCGCTAATGCCGTAACCTTAGATGCCTACTATAGCTATGCCTCTAGGTGCCTCCTAGTAGTAGTAGAGCTAGTATAGATCTATAGAGTGCCGTTAGACTATTAGTTCACTACGACCACCTCTAGTTAGTTAATTCGTTAGGCGAGCTCCTTGTTCGATAGCTTCGTAACTTCGGCCTAGTCTTCCTTTACTATAATACGGATCGTAACTATATCGTACGTTAGGCGGGGGCCTAGTATCGATACCGCGACCGATACCTAGCTATAGGGGTGTTGATTCCGAGTGGCCTTACTAATCGCCTAGGACGTCGTCCTCATTTCTTATTGCCCTCGGTAATACGATAGTATAAGCGCCGTACGTAGCTAAGTGATCATTACCTATAGAGACCGGTAAGGGAGCTGATCGTTAGTTTCTATACTTTTTACGTCCTCTATAAGTTGCTACTAGTTGTCTTAGGGGGGCTTTGCCTATAGGGCCGTAGGCGCCGTTAGTGCCGTAGCCTAGGCTACTATTACCTAGAAGTTGCCTAATGTAGCTAGGCACCTCCGCGGCGTTTAGAGCTAAAGAAACAGGGTGAAGAGAGCTTTAAGCTATCTAGATTAAATAAGGTAGAACTCCCTTAGTCCTAGGGGCAGTGGCCTGCTTTATATATCGTTAGAATGGCCTTAATAAGAGCTTTCGAATATGTTATGTTTTAGCGTAGAGATCGATAGTCTACTAGTTTAGTAGATATAAGGCGGAATATACTTACTAGTAGTATAGCGGCGTATATATCTAAGTATATTCCTTATAAATCGCCTCTTACGTATAGCCTAGCCTTAAAGCTCTTTAGTATACCGTACTCGTCTCGGTTATATTTATATACCTACTTTAGCGATAGGAGTAGCTAAAGTCCCTCCCCTTACTAAGTATCCTAATCCTTCTCTTCCTTTATTACCTATCTAAATGTACCTATTACTAGGGCTTTAGTAAACTCCTTAGCTATAGCTTCGATATACTATTAGTAGAAGCGGTGTTTTATAGCGGCTCGGTAGTTAGAAGGTTCAGGCGGAAGGTTATCGCGGTATATAGATAGATAGATTTGTTATTCCCCTATTCTAGGACCCTATTCGGCCTATATAGGTATATATCTATTGTTATATATAGAGGAAAACCTGAATAGGTAAAGACCCTTCCCGCCCCCTACTTCTCCCTATCTAGATTAGCTTTCCTACTAAACGTACGTAGTCTATATTACTACCCCGTTAGCCCCCGCTCCTAGCCGGTCTCGTCGCGCTACGCCGTGTCCTCTCTTCCTATTCTACTCCTACTAGGCGGTACTATTCTAGCTAGCCCTTCTCTAGTATCTAGTTCGTAATACGCGGTAGGTCCTTAACGTTATTAAGAAGTGCCCTAATCGTCCGGTTCCTCGCCTTTACTATCTACTCCCCCCTTCCTAGCGACTACCTCGGATAGACGAGGAGTACGTACCGTATATTCTAGGAGTAATAGCTATAGGGGTAGCTAGTATTCGTATATTCTAGAACCTTCCTCTATAATAGATATCCCTAGAGGCCGATATGTTCGCTTCGTAGTAAGGTTACTATACTACTCTATACCCTCGTAAGGCGGTAGTAGATAAGCTTCGGGGGGTACTTGACCGCGGATTTTGTAGCTAACTATTCCTTAGGTTATCCCGCTAGCTAAGGGCGTCTACTATACCCTATAACCTAGTTATTCTATCTCTCTTTCTATAGTTGCTCTATAAACGATTTCTTACCTTCCTATTATATTGCTAGCTATTCGTCCCTTACCCGGTAGTTCGGCTCGTTTCCGGGTCGAATGCCCTTATACGCTAGTACTAATTCGCGGGCCCTTACGACTGTACTAGCGATGACCTTCTATACTAGGTACTATGCCGACTTGCCTAAGTAGGAGGTCCGTAGTCCCTAGATATATAGGTCGATCGGCGGTATAGCGGTCTCGTACTTAAGTATCCTCGTTAGTATCGACTTATATACCCCGGTGACCTTCCTTAGGTATTAGTTTTAGATCTTCGCTAGCGGCGCGACGAGTCCCTTCGATAGGTAGGCCCTCTCGCCTAAGGACCACACTTAGCTACTATAGGTAAGGACTAGCCGTATAATAGCCGTATATAGAAGTCGTAACTACCGGAAGTCCGCCCCCTATATAGACGTAGTAAGCCTCTAGTATAATGCTATATTCTGTTTAGCTTTCCGTAATATTGCCTATACGTACTTCCTCTACCGTAGCGCCGGGTCCACCTATAGTCCGAGGATCCTAAGCTAATTTACCGGGTTAGTCGTGTGCCCCTATATCTAGATAGAAGCTTATATACTATAGAACCGTAGCCGGCGCGTAAAGTGTATTAGATTGTACTTTTCTAGGGCAAACCGAGCCCCGTACCTCCTAGCCTAGTCCTCGTAGATCTTGTGCTTCTCTTCTAGTAGCCTATAGTTCTCCTTAGTCGAGGAAGACTACGCTAGGATGTTTGTGTCGTCTACGAAGCCGCTCGTAGCGGTGTTCTGGGATTCTAGGGCTAGGAGCAGCGTCGCTATAAAGAAGAGGAACAGAATAGGTACTAGCGTTAAGCCTTACGGGATTCTAGTATAGACTACTTAAAATAGGCTTCTATACTAGCCGACTAGGATCGACGTACTACGGTTTTAGAGGTAGGACCGTACGAAGTTAATAAGCTACTTAGGGAGTCCTTTCGACCTTAGGATATAGAGTAGCCGCGGGTATAATACGTAGTAGAAGGCTCCCGATATGTCTAGGCTAAGTAAGGAAGCTACCTTGTCCCTATTCTTATACTAGATAGCCTTTACCTAAGAGGTAATAAGTTCTATCGCGGATAGCGTCGATCGCTATAGGCGCGTACCTATCTAGGTGTCCGGGAGTAGGGAGTGTTCCTCTACCGCCTCGGAGAGTCTCGTTATAACTAGCTTCTTAAGCGCCTTCCTAAGAGTGTTAAGGAGCGTAATTAGGCAGTACGACTTTACCTACGTATAGTCTTCCTTCTACGGCTTACGTAGGACTACTGTTATCGATTGTTTAGAAACTATCGGGTAGTATCCGGTCTGTAGGTAGGCGTTAAAGATCGCTATAACTACTAGGGCTAGTTGATCTCTACACTTCTTTAGTAGCTCGTTTAGGATCCTATCCGGCCCCGGGGCTTTCTTCGCCGGTAACTTCCTTAGTATAGCGGCAACTTCTCCCTCGGACACCTCCTATTAGACCGCGATACTAGGGGCTAGGGGAGTAGAGCTGTTTATATCGCTTAGATTAGCCTCGACTAGGGGCGGGAAGAACTTACTAGCTAGTAGACGCGCCTTGGCCTCGGGGTCGCTAACCGGGCCACTAGGCGATTGTAGCGCTAGGATAGAGAAGGAGGGGCCCTATGTAGGGTCCTGTCGGGCCTATTTTGCTAGCTTCTACATCCTCTCTAGCTTGCCGGCGATTTCTTCTACTATAGCCCTCTAGCCGACTACTTTCTCCCTTCGTATTATAGCTTTCTTCTGTTAGTATGCCTCCCTATATACGTTCTAGGCCTCCTCGCTATAGCTGCTCGTCTACACCCGGCGGGCTCTCCTTGCTTCTCTTACTACCGTAGTGCACTCCGGCGTCTAGTATAGTTTAGACTATATCGTTAGTTAGGTAAGCGGAACGTGAAGTAAGGTCGCTTTTCTTATTTCGTCTATTAACCCCTAGACTACTTCGTCTATCTCGTCTTTACTATTGTATTGCTACTACGCGATCTAGACTAGCCTCTTAGAGTCATCGAGGTATACCTAGATATTGGCCTAGTAGGCCTTTCCCTAGTTTGGCTTAGGGGTTCTCGCTAGTATACGTTATATCTATATCGTAATAGAGGTCCTAACTAGTATATAGTCTGACGACGCCTCGAGTTTATGTTCGATCCTATAGTAGGTTATCGTATAGTAGTAGCTATCTAAGATCTAGGAGAGGTCGATCGTGCCTTAGAGTCCCCCTCTCTTCTAGGTACCTAGGTCCTTTAGGGTATTAAGGGCAATTACGTTACTCGCTATCAAGTCGAGTACTTCGTCGGCTATAGGGTGCGGCTATATAAGGCTTTCCTAGGAAGGGTGGTGTATATTAAAGTCTCCTACTACGATGTAGCACCCTTGTCTCTTAAGCGTACTGTCTAGGTGTCTATAGACCCCTAGGTCGCGGCTAGACCTCGAGGCTAGCGGTTGTATATATAGGTTGTGTATCTAGGTGCTACCTACGTAGAGGGAGGTAATATCGCCCCCGCCTTCTTCGTCTACGTAGTATACTACCTCCTAGTCGGATTCTAGTATGTCCTTGCTAATATAGAAGCACGTACGGGGTCTACCGTTGCCTCGTAGGTATGTCGTATAGCCTAGTAACTTGTAGGTCGTTAGTCTCTTATAGTACGGATTAATCTATAGCTCCTAGATTATAACGACGTAGTAGACGCGCGGGTCCGCCTCGTATAGGAAATGGTTCTAGACTATATCCTTACTATAGTTAACGTTATACTAGATAATACTAAGCGTGTCGAGGCTAGTTATCGGCATTAACAATTATTTCCTCTATATCGTCCTATGTCCTACTGCCCTATACGTCCTAGTCTACGCCTATCGGCTATATACTAAAGGGGAGCCGGGCCTAGTTAGATTCCCTCGCTATAGCTAGTAGAGTACGTAGCCTCCCGTACGCCCTAGGTTACGTATCCTTTATATCGTTCTCGGCCCTAGGGCGCTTATACCCGACCGCCGCTAGTTAGTTCCGGTATAGGCTAGCCTTACGGTCGCCGTAGAATCTTAGGGCGACAGTTCTATTTATGATTGCCTTGTTTTTCGCTAGTTTCCGCTATAGGCATTCCGTACTATACGATAGGTAGTACCCCGGACAGTTCGCGTACCGTCTCGTAGTCAATATACAGTCCCTAGATATATAGATAGATAGATAGATATTTCATTAAGCTGTTGTAGTGCCCTTTGGCCTATATAGCTATGCTATCTTGTTTTTTGTATATATAGAGGGGAAACCGTATTGGTGAAAACCCCTCCTCCTTCCCGCCTGTCTTTTCCTCCTCGTTGTCGTCTTAAATTTCCCTTGTTAGGGGTACGCTAGTGTCATGGGCCTGCCCTGATGACTACCCTATCTGCAACCCCCCTCGCTTCCGCCTCTTGTCTATCTACTCCTCCGTCTCGCTCGCGAGGCTAAACTGCTAGAGGTATCCCTACTATAGTATCTACCGAGAGATTCGGCGAATATTGCCTTTGTCCCTAATAATTGACTTGTAGTCTCTCCTTCCCGCTTGGTGCCTCCAATTTCTCCTGCCTCTCGCCCACTACGGGCATCGTAGTAGCATATATTCTGGGCTTTGCGATGGGTAGCCACACTGGCAGGCTGGGCTATAGATGTCTAGTGCGCGTCTCCTAAACAGGTAGGCCCTTAATCCAATGTGTTCGGACCTGATTTGGATCGCTATGCTTGCTTCGGCCCTTGTCAGGTCCCTATATAGCTAGTAATTGTGTCTCTAGAAGGCTCGGAGCGCTATCGGGCCTGTTGTCTTAGGGGGCTTCCTTTTCCAGTCCTGCTCCTATAGGCAGCTCGCTATCTGTTCCGCTAGGGTTTGGGTCTTGGCCTTGCTCCCGCCGGCCTGGCGAGTCCTACGCTCCTCCTCCTTTCGTGCTAGCTATTCGGTGCTTGTCTATACGGCCGTAAAGGTAGTAAGGTCATCCTCTTTTTGGCTTGTCCTATATCCTGCCCCTCTCCGGTAGCGGCTTTCTATCTTATTCTTTGCCTCCTAGATCGTGGTTTGTGCTAGGTAACCTGTCGTCTTTGCCGCGTATTGAATTCTTATTCCCCGGATGTACTGGCCGATTAGTAGTATTCCTGTCTCCATTTCTACCGTGCTTGTTAACGTTGTCTTGTATACGCCTAGTACCCTACGTAGGTTCCCTACCTGTGTCCTGTTTAGGGGTTGCTCTATCCGTTTCGGGATCGGCTTGCCTACGCCTCCTATTCCCCAAATCTATGCCCCGTACAACATAGCTAGTCTGACGATCGCCTTATACATTACTCTTGCCTTGTCGAATGTTGCTCCCTATATAGATGCCGTAAGCCTCTTTATCGAGGCTTCATTGACTTGCGCTCGACTCTAGGCTTTCTTAATCTGTACATTCTAGCTTAGCTTCGGGTCGAGCTAGATCCCTAGTACTCGTAGCTCCGCTGATGGCTTGGTCTCGTAGCCTTGGATTCTTACCGCCGCCTTTATATTATGGTGTGTTCTCGCTTTACTAAAGTGTATAAGTTGGTACTTTTTAGGGGCGAACCGGGCACTATGCTTCTTTGCCCACTCCTCGCATTTCTTGTGCCTATCTTCAAGGAGGCGACAGTTCTCTTCTGTCGAGTCTGACCAGGCTAGGATGTTTGTATCGTCTACGAACCCCGATGCTAAGGTTTACGGAGAGGTGAGTAGGGGGATTAGATCCGACATAAATATCAGAAACAGGATAGGGGAGAGAGTAGATCCCTAAGGTATTCCAGTCTCTGCCTTCACCGGGTCGGACGTGTACCTTCCTAGGACTAGGTATGTCGTCCGTTCCTAGAGAAAGGAGAAGACGAACGACGTTGCCTACTAGGGGATGCCTTTCTGCTATAGGATATGTATTAGCCTTTGGTGTGAGACGTTGTCGAAGGCCCCTACGATGTCGAGGGATAGTAAGGACGCCGCTCGGTTCCTGCCGTAGTGCTAGAGGGTCTGAATTTGCTCCGTAATTAGCTCTATTGCTGTTAGTGTCGATCGCTAGCTTCTTCCCCCCATCTGTGTTGCTGGGAGTACGTGGTTGTCCTCGGCAAGCTGCGTAAGTCTCTAGGCTACTATCTTTTCTAGGACCTTCCCTATCGTATTTAGAAGTGCTATTGGTCTGTACGACTTGGGCTGAGTATAGTCTTCCTTCTGTGGCTTGCGTAGCACTACTGTTATAGACTCTCTGTACGGCTTCGGGTGATACCCTAGCCGTAGGCACGCGGTAAATAGGTTTACAAGGCTCGGCGCGATCTCTTCTCTATACTCTTTTAGTAGTACGTTTGGTATCCTGTCTAGGCCTGGGGCTTTTCGTCCCTTTAGCTTACTTATAACTCCTGTTACTATGTTAGAGCTAACCGCCCAATCTATGTCTAGGGGTTCCGGGTATATGCTCGGGTCGATGTCCGTAAGGTCTGCCTCTACTTACGTCGAAAAGAAATGGTCGGCTAACGCTTTTGCCTTGCCCCGGGGCGTAGCCTAGGCAATCCCTTCGCGGTCTACGATTGGGGGGAAGTGAGGGGCTTGTTGCTCTTCAGGTAGTCGTGCCCATTTAGCAAGTCTCTACATCTGTTCCGGGTTTTCTGTAACGAGCCCGATCGTCGCTCTCTAGTCCTACAGGTTATCGCGTCTTATCTGTGCCTTCTTCTCTTGTGTCGCGTGGCAGTATTGCTCCTACGTCTCTTAGGTGTGCTCCTTCGTCCACTGTCGCCTTGCCCTTCTAGCCTCCCTTACCTTCGTAGAGCATTCAGGGGTCTAGAAGGCCTTCTACTACGTTGAGGGCCGGAGTAACGGCGTGTATTGCTCCGCTGCTTGCTATATAACCGAGGTAATCTGTTCCGCTGCTTGATCTAGCTAAGCTATCGTCTCGAGTTCTCTATACTATAGTAGGTTCGCTATTAGGAAGCCTCTTATGTCGTCCTAGCGTGCCTTCTTCTAGTTACGGCGTGGTTCGTTTGCTAGCTCCTCTATCGCCTTCACCCCTAGCGTCGTTTGGATAGGGATATGGTCTAAGGAGGCTTCTAGCGCGTAGTTCGGTCGGCATTGGACTAGTCTCTCTTCAAGTTCTCGTGATAGAAAGTATAGGTCGATCGTGCTTGTACTAGTACGGGCCTTCCACGTCTCTGTTCCCTTTGGTGTTACTAAGGCCATTCCGTAGCGTGCGGTTATGTCCAGTAGCTTCCCCCCTAGAAATGCGTGCGGGGGAGTGAATTCGAGTCCCTACTGTAGGTGGTAGAGGTTGAAGTCGCCGAGGAGTACTTGCTTCGTGTCTTGGCTTAGGGTCCGCTCTAGGTGGGCGAGGGTTCCTAGTTCCCTACTCGTCCGACCCCGCGGTAGCGGGTTGTAAACGTTATGGATCTGGATAGGGCCTTATGTCGTGTCGATCTGGATTGATGTTATGTCTCCTAGGTTGCCCTGCTACGGTAGTATAACCTTCTACGACTCAAGGTCTATAGTCTTGCTTACGTATATACATGTCCTCGGGATGACGCCTCGTTGGCCCGCGATTACGGTGTGGTATCTCCGGTCATTACAAGTGGCTAGGAGTCCTACGTAGGGGTTGATCTATAGTTCCTGTACCGCAATAACGTAGTGCCGTAGCGGGTCTAGCTCTTGTAGAAAGTGGCGCTGGACCTTGTCCCTACTTTTGTTTACGTTGTACTGTACGATAGTGATGTCGTCGTATAGTATCATTCGTTATCCGTAAGGTCCATTTCCGTGCTAACCTGCTGTGTCTCCTGAGCCTATATCTCGCTGTCCGGCTGGCCCTAGGGCCGCTAGGGCGCCCCAAAGATTCGCATTTGGCCTAGTTCGTTAGCAGCCCGGTTAAGGTGTCGAGGCCTACCGGGAGGTAGATGCGTTTGCGGTTAGGTTCCCTTGTTCGTCTCTTCTGCCCTCTTCCTTTTGCTCGGCTCGAAGCCCTTGTACACGGTAGGTCCCTCCTGCTGTCGTTAGGGGTACCTAGCTAGTGTAGAGATCCTTGCTTGTCTCGCTCGTTCTTATGCTGCTATTCTAGCCGGGCATTGGCTTGAATACGCTGGGTGCCTTCTGCCGCAGTATACGCACCTGCTCTCCTTTTTTGGGCATTCCCTTCCCTAGTGTGGGCCTGCGCAGTGAGGACACCTTGGGGTCTTCTCCCCGCATTTTGAGGCTATGTGACCGTACTGTTGGCATTGGAAGCATTGTAGTACCCTGTGGCTGCTCTGATAGATCTCCGTGTCCATTCTCTCGCAGTTCCAGAATAGCCTATTGTCTAATATCTAGTTAGCTTGTTCCGCTGTCTCTACCCAAATAATAAGCGATGAATGCGTCTTTTCTCGGTCTACTGTCTTGTACAGCCATGCCGCCTTCATTAGTCGTACTCCTAGGGAGGTGTTCTGGTTCTGTACTTGGAGGTGGGGAAGGTCTTCGACCTTGAATGTCCTAGGGACCCCGTGGGCGATGACGGTATACTGTTGGTAGGAGACTCGTGCCGACTTCGCGACTTTAGTAGTCCACTCCTTATAGGTCTCCAGCTTTCGTCTATTAGACTCTTATGCGGTAAAGAGTCTTACTACGCCTGTTGCCTCTACCCTCGCCCCAACTACCTCCTTTTGGCCGATTCTGTCGACAATCTCCTTGCTTGTTAGGGCTGCGATTTCTTGTTTCTCCGCCGGATTAGTAATGTATAGGCGTACCGCCTTACTTGCCTTCGGAGGGGGTTGATTCTTGCCTGCTACTACTGTTGCCTATATAGTTGGTTTCTAGGCTGCCTTCTATGTTACTTGTTAGATTGTCTTCGGGATTTGGTATAATAGCGCTTTTAGCGCTCCTAGTAGCTGTACTATAGTGTTCTTATATGCCCGGGCTAGGTGTTCGTCATCCCCTAGTAAGTTCTCCGCCTCCGTATATAGGGTCGTCCACGCTATGTTGTTTGTCGTTGGCCTCTGCTTTCTGTATAGTAGGCCTTGGCTTGTGTCCTGGGTTTTTTCTTGGTTTGTTCCCCGGTTTGACTCTTGGTACAGAATGTTCGTAAGGCTGTGGCTCTCGTTAGTTGCCATCCTTCGCTGTTGCTCGGGGTCGCGCTTCCTAATTGGGCAGTTGTCCTCCGCAACTCCGCAATTCTAGGGTCTGCCTTCAGGGGAAGGGGACCTCGGTTTTGGGGTTTTTTTGTATCACAATTGCGCCGCCGCTAGCGTAGGCGGGTCGCTACTACTTGAGTAGATTGCTCGTCTTGATAAGGGCTATCGATTGAATGGTCCTCGTCCTAGTACCCGAGATGGGTCGTTTTAAGGAGGACACTAAGAGAGAAGTCCTCTATAGAAGAACTTCTCCCTAGATATATAGTCTCCTATATAGTTCGAGTAGGCCTACTTATTTATATACGTATAGGTTTGGTGTCTATACTGTTAGCATTTGAAGTATTAGAGGACACGAAAGGATAAGGAGTACTTTTCTACTATCTTAAGGCTATATTACTAGACTAGGCCTTGTTCTATCGCTAGATCCGCCGCTTTCGCGTCTTATAGCTATACTATTAGCGCCGAGGCCTTCTTACCTTCTAGCCATTTCCTATAGAGCCAAGTCGCCTTCTAGATTAGAGAGTTAAGAGTGACCGGGTTGTCCTCTTAGAGAGCGCGTAGGTGACCCTAGTTAGTTAGGTCAAACTCCTTAGGTATGTCGTAGACTAGGATCGTAAATTGTTTCGTTAAGACCTTCGCTAATGCCGTAACCTTAGATGCCTACTATAGCTATGCCTCTAGGTGCCTCCTAGTAGTAGTAGAGCTAGTATAGATCTATAGAGTGCCGTTAGACTATTAGTTCACTACGACCACCTCTAGTTAGTTAATTCGTTAGGCGAGCTCCTTGTTCGATAGCTTCGTAACTTCGGCCTAGTCTTCCTTTACTATAATACGGATCGTAACTATATCGTACGTTAGGCGGGGGCCTAGTATCGATACCGCGACCGATACCTAGCTATAGGGGTGTTGATTCCGAGTGGCCTTACTAATCGCCTAGGACGTCGTCCTCATTTCTTATTGCCCTCGGTAATACGATAGTATAAGCGCCGTACGTAGCTAAGTGATCATTACCTATAGAGACCGGTAAGGGAGCTGATCGTTAGTTTCTATACTTTTTACGTCCTCTATAAGTTGCTACTAGTTGTCTTAGGGGGGCTTTGCCTATAGGGCCGTAGGCGCCGTTAGTGCCGTAGCCTAGGCTACTATTACCTAGAAGTTGCCTAATGTAGCTAGGCACCTCCGCGGCGTTTAGAGCTAAAGAAACAGGGTGAAGAGAGCTTTAAGCTATCTAGATTAAATAAGGTAGAACTCCCTTAGTCCTAGGGGCAGTGGCCTGCTTTATATATCGTTAGAATGGCCTTAATAAGAGCTTTCGAATATGTTATGTTTTAGCGTAGAGATCGATAGTCTACTAGTTTAGTAGATATAAGGCGGAATATACTTACTAGTAGTATAGCGGCGTATATATCTAAGTATATTCCTTATAAATCGCCTCTTACGTATAGCCTAGCCTTAAAGCTCTTTAGTATACCGTACTCGTCTCGGTTATATTTATATACCTACTTTAGCGATAGGAGTAGCTAAAGTCCCTCCCCTTACTAAGTATCCTAATCCTTCTCTTCCTTTATTACCTATCTAAATGTACCTATTACTAGGGCTTTAGTAAACTCCTTAGCTATAGCTTCGATATACTATTAGTAGAAGCGGTGTTTTATAGCGGCTCGGTAGTTAGAAGGTTCAGGCGGAAGGTTATCGCGGTATATAGATAGATAGATTTGTTATTCCCCTATTCTAGGACCCTATTCGGCCTATATAGGTATATATCTATTGTTATATATAGAGGAAAACCTGAATAGGTAAAGACCCTTCCCGCCCCCTACTTCTCCCTATCTAGATTAGCTTTCCTACTAAACGTACGTAGTCTATATTACTACCCCGTTAGCCCCCGCTCCTAGCCGGTCTCGTCGCGCTACGCCGTGTCCTCTCTTCCTATTCTACTCCTACTAGGCGGTACTATTCTAGCTAGCCCTTCTCTAGTATCTAGTTCGTAATACGCGGTAGGTCCTTAACGTTATTAAGAAGTGCCCTAATCGTCCGGTTCCTCGCCTTTACTATCTACTCCCCCCTTCCTAGCGACTACCTCGGATAGACGAGGAGTACGTACCGTATATTCTAGGAGTAATAGCTATAGGGGTAGCTAGTATTCGTATATTCTAGAACCTTCCTCTATAATAGATATCCCTAGAGGCCGATATGTTCGCTTCGTAGTAAGGTTACTATACTACTCTATACCCTCGTAAGGCGGTAGTAGATAAGCTTCGGGGGGTACTTGACCGCGGATTTTGTAGCTAACTATTCCTTAGGTTATCCCGCTAGCTAAGGGCGTCTACTATACCCTATAACCTAGTTATTCTATCTCTCTTTCTATAGTTGCTCTATAAACGATTTCTTACCTTCCTATTATATTGCTAGCTATTCGTCCCTTACCCGGTAGTTCGGCTCGTTTCCGGGTCGAATGCCCTTATACGCTAGTACTAATTCGCGGGCCCTTACGACTGTACTAGCGATGACCTTCTATACTAGGTACTATGCCGACTTGCCTAAGTAGGAGGTCCGTAGTCCCTAGATATATAGGTCGATCGGCGGTATAGCGGTCTCGTACTTAAGTATCCTCGTTAGTATCGACTTATATACCCCGGTGACCTTCCTTAGGTATTAGTTTTAGATCTTCGCTAGCGGCGCGACGAGTCCCTTCGATAGGTAGGCCCTCTCGCCTAAGGACCACACTTAGCTACTATAGGTAAGGACTAGCCGTATAATAGCTGTATATAGAAGTCGTAACTACCGAAAGTCCGCCCCCTATATAGGCGTAGTAAGCCTCTAGTATAATACTATATTCTACTTAGCTTTCCGTAATATTGCCTATACGTACTTCCTCTACCGTAGCGCCGGGTCTACCTATAGTCCGAGGATCCTAAGCTAATTCGCCGGGTTAGTCGTATACCCCTATATCTAGATAGAAGCTTATATATTTGTTACGGGCAGCCCGCGACCCCTACTATAGCTACGTCGGCCCGGCTGAACCGCGGACCTTCCGTATCGGGTTAGCGCGGCTTAGCTTTACTTTATAACTTCGCCGCGCCTCGCGCTCCTCTTTCGTAGCTTCGTAGAATAATAACTATCTCGTTCGGACCCTATAATACGCGCGCCCTTATAGTTTGTTCTACTACCCTACCTAGATCGCGGATCTAGGTAAGGGACGCGTAACAATAGGAATAGATAGAACCGTAGAACTCGAGAACGCGTAGAGTCGTATTAGAATATAGAACACGGTAAGGCGTATAGCGCGTAGATACCTAGAGAACGTAACGTAGCGATATTATTAGTAGGTAGTCGCGCGCTCGTAGATAGTCAGGATATAGGCACCGTTACGCCTCCCCCGAACCTAGATAATATAACTTTATAAATAGCAAACGGCGGTATACTACCGCTACCTAAGCCTAAGGGCAAAAGTAAGTAGCGTATATCTCTTTTCCCCGACCTCTCCTCTGTCCCTTAGAGTTAGATATAGGACGATAACCGGCGGGTTATACTAGACACCGGTGTCGCGCTATAACAAGAGATTAATAAAGCTTACTAGAAGGCCTTCGAGCGAGAAGAAGGTAGTAAGATTGACTTTATAGAACTGTTCGAGTTTAAGCTCGAAGAGAACCTAGGCGGCGACCTAGACAAGGTATATCTATTACTCGACGAGGTAGAATATATTCTCGTATCCGAATACTAGAATATCACCCTAGACAACCTCACGACCCTTATATCCTAACACCCGAAGACCACCTACGACTTCGTACTATAAGTAGTTAATACGGCGATTACTAAGGGTAGATAACTCGATATAATAGAGCGAGCTAACGACCTCTAGAACACCTAGTATACTACGCTATATACCGAATACGACCGTATCTACAAGATACTACGAAGTGAAGAGCTTGTTATACAGAAAATAGTAGCAGATCTTAAGAGTAAGAAGGATTACGACCTAGCTAAGTTATAAGAGCTAGAGAAGAAATATAAGGAAGCTAACAACCTATATAAGCAGTTTAGCGAGATCTACGAGAAGGAGAAGAAGAAGGCACAAGATACTAAGGTGAAGAACTAGGCTCTATAATAAGAAGTCGATGACCTAAAGGCTCGGCTTAAGGCAGGAGACACTATATAGAACGGAGGTAGGGGCCGCTTAGGCCGCCGACCCTCTCGTTCCCGCCTACGCGAGACCTTACTCGAGCAGCTATTACGTAGGTATCGTGAAGCTACTAGTGGAGGTGGCGGTAGCGGTAGTAGTAATAACAATAGAGACGACTATGACCGTAGTAATAATAGCCGAGGACGTAATAACGACCGTCCGCGACTAGGACCTAACAATAGTCGTAACTCGAGAATACGTAACACCCGTACCTAGACACTACTAGTTGACCTTCTAGAACGTCTCTTTACTATTAACCGTACCCTTACTCGCGGTATAGAGATCGGTAAGGGTGTGCCTAACCCTAAGCACTTTAAGAACGATAATGACCCTAATTTCGATAGCTAGTATAGTAGCGTTCTCCTAAAGCTAACTATAGTAACCTTCCGTACTAAGGCAGATAGTCTACGCTTCGTATATAGGTAGACGTAAGGTTATCCTTAGCGAAGCATTAAGCCGAGGATCCCTATACCTAGACAGTAGTCCTTTAACGAGTTTAAGACTAGAGAAGAGTTATTAGATTAGATGATACGCTAATATAGTATACGTAATAAAGGAACTAAGGCTATAGTTAATATTACTACCTATAAGTAAGAACAAGGCGAAACCTTTATAGCCTTCTATATACGCTACTCGAAGTTACGCGCCTAGATATTATAGACCGATAAGACCGAGCTTATACTATTTCGTAATCGACTAAACCGTAAGTACTTTATTAAGACCTTCGGCGACCGCGAAGTCGACCGCCGCCTAGATAGTATATAAGACGTTATCGAGGAGTGTACCGTACTAGACGAGAGCTTCTACGAGACAGATCGACTATACCCGTAGAAGGAGCGTCCCCGTAGCAATAGTAACTCGAACGGTAACAGCGGCTAGAACAACTAGAATAACGGTAATATAGTTACTAGTACCGCTACCGGTATAGTAGGTACTATTAAACAGGTACGAGTTGCGTAGTAGTAGAAGACGGCGGATCACACAAAAGACGAAGAAGGACCCAATGGGATAGCGTGTATCTACATACAGTATCGCCGGTGTTGGTGTAGGTAGATGCTAGGTGTCCGGATGTTTGCCAGCCTATAGGCTGGCAAACCCTAGTCACGTGATCTAATCACATGACACACCCACACCTACATGCTTGTCCTGCGGCCTGTATGTTCTCAACACTCCCACTCAGGCCACATGGTCTCCTACAATCCCTTTACGCAAGCTGGAGCTGCCTTACAAAGTTTTGGAACTGCTGGCCATTGAGGGGCTTTGTTAACCCATCAGCAGCCATGTCCTTTGTATGGCAGTAGTCCACTGCAATCTTCTTCTGCCACCAGAGATGTCTGACATAGTTATATGCAACATCAATATGCTTTGACCTTTCATGCACATGGGCATCTTTGACAAGTGTCAAAGCGGCTTGGTTGTCACCCATGAGCTTGACTGGCCTTAGCTCGTCAACAGTGCCCTTGCTTGCCCTTACACTCGGCTGGAAAGAGCTCTTTCCCACCAGTTCTGGGCACCCCATTTCCCTGAGGACAGCAGCAAGAAATTGTGACTGCTTTGCGGCTGCGTTCATAGCCATGAACTCAGCTTCCATTGTTGATGTTGCAACAGACTTCTGCTTCCTACTCATCCAGGACACAGGTGATCCACAAAGGAACCACACGTATCCCAGAATTGAGACTCTATCCACTTTGTCCATAGCGTAGTCAGAGTCCGAGTATCCCTGGAGATTGCCCCCTCCCTTTCTATACATAAGACCTAGGTCTGGGTACGACCGCAGGTATCGGGAGAGCTTCTTCAAAGCCTTCATATGCTGCTGCGAGGGATCAGCAACAAATGAGCTAATTCTTCCAAGGGGGAATGCTAAGTCTGGCCTTGTCATTGTCATTGGCCACATCCAGGTACCATTGTGGCTCTGGTAATCCTGTTTGTTGCACCTCTCATCCATAGGTGCCGTAGGCACTAAATGCTCGTAGCTCTCCATAGGTGAGTGGGTTGGCGTAGCCTTCTCTCTAGCCATGTTCATCTTGGCTAAGTTAGCGTGGACATAGTGTCCTTGATCAAGCTTCAAAGTGCCTTGGGACCTGTCTCTTGTAATCCTCATTCCAAGGATCTTCGTAGGTTCACCAAGATCTTTAATCTTAAACACTTTTCCAAGCTCAGCCTTAAACCACTGAACATCTGACAGCTTCGGAGCTGCAATGGGTATGTCATCCACATGGGTAAGGACCATAAGGTCTCTATCCGTATGGATAAGTAGGCATGGATCTACCTGGGACTGGGTAAATCCAATCTTCTCTAGCTTCGCAACACAGAGCTTGTTCCAGTCTCTAGCTGCTTGCTTAAGCCCATAAAGGCTTCGTAGGACCTTGAACACCATGTTTGGAGGTGCTTCAACTCCTGGGGGTGGGATCATATAGATGTCTTCAAGAAGGCTGCTTTGGGTAAAAGCATTATTCACATCCACTAGGTGCATCTCGAGATCTCTCTCACATACTACTGCCATGAATACTCGGAGAGTATTATGTCTAACAGTAGGTGCAAAGGTCTCTTCGAAGTCAACCCCATATTTCTGTGAAAACCCTCTTGCAACTAGTCTTGCCTTGAACTTCTCAATGGCTCCACTAATCATTCTTTTCACATCAAAGACCCACCTAGAAGTAATTAGATTCGCACCCTTTGGCGGTACAACTGCTTCCCAGGTGTTGTTGCTTGCTAAGGCAATAAGTTCGTTCTCGATTGCCTCTCTCCACATATGTCCCCATTCGGGGTCTCCTACGGCTGCCTTATAGGACTTTGGGATTGGCACTTCCTGCTGATAGGCTATGGCCTGCCCAACAGCAGCAAATGCATGTTCTTCCACGTCGTTCAGAATCTCCTCTACCCAGCTCATTGTAGGGTCTAGATGGAACATCTGGGCGATAAGAGCCTTATGGTGTTTAGCCTCATGCTCTTCAGAGTTATCATCTCCGTCCCCCCTTGACCTCTTGTTGCCTGCAACCTGAGGTGGCGCTAGGTGTTCGGATGGGTCGAACTGAACGACATCTTCTTTTTCTTTCATTGGAGTACCCTGATCTCCAAACTTCTGGTATTCCCCAATGTCCTTTGGGGGAGGGGGAAGTTGCACAAACAGCGGTTGCTGTGGTGTTGATGACTTGGGTAGGTTCTGTATAGATCCACCGTTATCGGCCTTCGACAGTGTTGAAACCGCCTCAATATTTTCTCCTGGCCTTCGTAACGGTGTCTCTGATAATCCCCTATCGGAAAATTTCGCCCCAAAGGGCTTCCTCCCAACAGGATTGCGCTGTGGCGCTCGACTCGGCTGGTTAGTGAAGGTGATACCAAGATCCATATCTCCCCCCTTCTCATTCTCAAACCAGTCGACGTGACTATGCGCTTTTATTGCTTTCATGTCGGGATCCCAGAACAGCCATTGTTTTGTGGTGTTTTCTGAGTAGCCCACAAACACGGCTTCTTTTCCTCGGTTCATCAACTTGTCTCTCCTCAAGCCTTGAGGTTGGGCTCTTGGGTCTACATAGACCACAGCTTTGCATCCCCAGACGCGGAAATGGTCGACTGACGGTACTTGGCCAGTAAAGGCTTCTTCTGGTGAAAGAGCAATACCATCAATGATCGGACCATTAGGCAGTCTGTTTCTGATCACAGTCTGTGCTTGCAAAGCTTCTGGCCAGAACTCAACTGGCATGCCAGAGTCTTCAAGCATAGCCCGGACTGTGTTCTCAGAGGCTTGAATTGACCTTTCCACAGGTCCATTTTGAAGAGAGTTGTAGGCATCAGTTGTGTCCATCTGAGTGCCAAACTCCTTCTCCCACTCTTTTAGCAAGGCGAGAATTTCCTTTGCACCATCACTGCGGATCGCAGACAGAAAGCACCTTGACTGCCGTTCTGCCTGGACCTTCCAATCCCGTAGGGCTGCAGGAGCGTCGCTCCTGGCCTTCAAAGGGATTACCCACTTCTTCCTAGAGAAGTTGTCTACAATCTCAAGCCAATATTTGTATCCTAGCCTAGAGACTGCGCCCTGAAAAGGCCCACAGATGTCAATGGAGATGAGGGCCAGCCTCTCCCCTTTCCTCTCTGTGGCAGGTCCTTTGAACTTCCTCATGTTTGCAAGGGAGCAGACCTTGCAATTCTGGTGTTCAGAAGGAACAGGAATGGGATCTTTCTTGTCAGTGACTCTATGCAGGTTTCTTAGCAGTCCCTTGCCAAGGTGTGCACATCTTCTATGCCATAGCTCCCACTGATCTTCGGACTCAGTGTTAGCCATAGCGGTACCGTCACGTTCTTGAGAGAGTATGCCAGCATGCTGTGGCTCAAGAATTTCCGAGATCGAGTGGATAAACGGTACTCCTCCTCGAAGTTTGGTCTGGACAACGGGTTTACCAGACAAGGATTTTAGGGTGAAACTGGGTGGTTGGACAGCAAACTGTTGGCTGAACTGATTCCACGAAACAAGACTAACTCCAAGGCCAGGAACAAACAGGACATTTTCTAAGACAATTTGCTTTCCAGAAGGACCACCCATTACTGCACTTCCCATATGTGTAGCTTGTAGATAGCCACCCCCAACCTTGATCCACTTCCTCTTTTGAAGAGGCTTCAGTGTCCTGAATAGTGAATCTTGGTCAGTCATATGTGATGATGCACAAGAGTCAAGCAACCACTCGGACGAGGGGTACTTGCCTTTGGCTTCCACAGTGGAATGGGCAACCTCATCAACATCATCATCTTCTGATGGTATCTCAGGGTCTGATGCGTCTTCCTGGGTCGCATGGGCCCTTGCAGGCTTACTAGAGGAGGCCTTTGGCTTGCGGCTCTCCTTCATCTGCTTTGCAAGGTCCGTCATCACCTTGAGGACATCACGAAGGTTTGGTGATGATGACCTCCTACGAGGTGGTGACGGTTGTCTCTTAGCAGGGTAGGTAACCCTAGCTAGTTTGTCCTTGTTCCTAACAGCCTGCTGAGCTGCAGAAAGGTGTGGGCACTTGCTCATAAAATGGTCACCACCGCAGAGATGGCACGTGAGCTTGCCCTGGAAACCCTTCTTAGCGAACATGGCTGTCCCTTGATGAATCATTGATTCTTGCTTCTCCCTAAGAATTGCAAGAATGTCTTGTGGTGAGAGATTCACCTGGGCATCAATTGCATCGCGAATTGAGCCAAATGAGTCTGGCAGAGCTGCTAAGAGTTGCTGGATCTTTCTGTCCTCAGTCTTGATGTCTTGGAACTGAGGCGAGATTGAAACAGCCCTCCTTGCAATTGAGCTAAGCTCCTGCCAGGCATCATCTATAGACTGGTCTTCTGTCATCACGAAATTGGTGTATTGCTGAAGCAAACTTCTTCCAGTAGCGAGAAGTCTTCTCTTATATTTAGCTTCAGCCCATTCCCACAACTCCTTCGCATGCCGGATCTCGTATGTCATCTCTTGGTCATCTGTCGACAGACAGATGTACATCTCATACAGGGCCGTTGCATTGTGCCGTCTGTACGATGCCTTCCTTATCGCTTGATCCAAAGGAAGGGATGACTCCGATGATGCAGAGGGTGTCGCTATAGATGGGGTTGCAGCGGGAATGTCCGTGATGATGTCTTCGAGGACCCAGTCAACCTGCTTTGATACCAGGTGTATTCTCATCAGCTTGAACCATGTTTCGTGGTTCTCTCTTGTCAGAAGAGGTGCTGCTCTCTTTCTTATGAACCCAGTCTCGTTCTCCATTTTTTGTAAGTTGAGGGACAGGTTGGCTGCCCTCAGGTAAAAGGATGTATTCGGTCGTACGCGATCGGATCGAAATGGGATAAACCGAACGCGAGGTTGATAGCGGAGAGGATGGCTATCCGCCGGGAAGAGGAGGAAAGTCGGTCGGTAAGGATCGTGTTAGTGCTGAGACACTGTAGCGTAACTCTCTTAGCAGAGGGGGTTTCTAAGACACTATGGCTCTCTCAGAATGAACAGTTAGTCGATGCGAACGCGATGTCCGGAGAGCGACTCTTCTCAGTAAGCTCGCCCACTTGTCTGAGGTATTGGCACAGGCTCCCTGACTCGGAGTCTGACAGTGCCTCACTAGGCTCTTTCACGTCTTATATGCACCTACAGCACGGCTGTAGCTTCCTGTGCAAGGCGGGTGCGGCCTCCAGTCTGCCTTCCTTTTGTTCTGAAGAGGAATAACTCCAATACGACTTTGTCGAGGGTGAAACACCGAGTTGCTAACCCGGGCTCATAACCTGTTAAACAGGTACGAGTTGCGCAGTAGTGGAAGACGGCGGATCACACAAAAGACGAAGAAGGACCCAATGGGATAGCGTGTATCTACATACAGTATCGCCGGTGTTGGTGTAGGTAGATGCTAGGTGTCCGGATGTTTGCCAGCCTATAGGCTGGCAAACCCTAGTCACGTGATCTAATCACATGACACACCCACACCTACATGCTTGTCCTGCGGCCTGTATGTTCTCAACAGGTGCCTTAGTATAGCGCCTACTATAGTACGCTAGTACTAAGAAGAAGGAGGATCTGCCGACATATCTATAGAACCTGCCTACGCTTAACCGTAAGTAGCGTAAAGATCTTAAGAAGTAGGGTAAGTACTACCGCTACCGTATAGGTTCTTACGTATCGACTAACCCTAAATGCCTAATATATAGGTACGATAGCGACTATCGCCCACCGCGTCTACGTAATACTACGCCGAATCTAAACGCGAACCTTAGTTTCCTAGCCGCCGATTCGTAGTAGGGAAATAGTATAACCGCTACCTAAGCGTAGTAGATAGCGGTCACCCGAACTTCCTAGGACAGAAAGAGTATAAGATTAAGAGACACGGAATATAAGAGACGGTAATAGACTATAGTAAGGAGCTTAAGATATTGGTATACGCACTAGATAAATAACAGCTAGCTATACACCCTTATATATTGTTACCCGTAATAATATAATATAGAAAGGCTCGAGGCCTTATAGATTCTGCTTCTACCTCTCTCTTTCTTGACTAGAAATTCACACGTAAATACATAATACCCCTAATCCCTTTGACGTAAAGCCGACGACTAATACTAGGAGATAGAACGGCTACTATACGGTAGATTATATACGCGGCCCTTATAGACGTAGTTATTGGCGATTATTACGAGTAAATGTTATACTACGTCACCGACCTCGAATATAACATCGTCTTTAGCCTACCGTAGCTTATAGCGTACAACCTAAACATCTTCTAGGAGATAGGCGAGGTGGCATTTAGATCGGATTACTGCTTTAGTCACTGTCTATAGAATAAGACATCGATAACAGTATAATCCCTAAACTATCGCGAGAAGAAGAAGTAGGCACTAGTACGGTACGGACTAGAGCCCTTTACTAGAGAAGTAGCGAGCTTTATAGTAGGAGGGGCGGAGCTAAACGTCTTATTATATAACCTAGAAATCCTGCACAGTGGGAGAGGGAGAGATCAAGAGCATCATTAAGACACTCTCAGGAAACAAGGCCCCGGGACCAGATGGGATTCCAAACTTGTTCATCAAGACATGCAAGGACCAGATCTCCCCTGCACTGTCAAACATCTTTTCACAGTGCATGGCCCAAGGACACTGCCCTAAACACTTCAAGGAGTCACTGACTGTGGTCTTGAGAAAACCACAGAAAGAGGACTACACAAAGCTAAAGGCATACAGACCTATTGCCTTGCTCAACACACTAGGCAAACTCCTGGAAAAGATCATAGCAGAAAGGCTGACAAACCTAGCTGAAGAACATGGAATCCTTCCTGAAGAACAGATGGGAGGCAGGAAACAAAGATCAACACTAACAGCTGTGGAACTTATCACAGAGCAGATCAAGACCCTATGGCACTTTGGGAACAACAAAGCAGCCACACTCCTCTCACTAGACATATCAGGAGCCTTTGACAATGTCTCACACCAGAGGCTGATCCACATCCTGAAACAGAAGGCTATCCCCAACTGGACAGTCCAGTTTATCCAGTCCTTCCTCAGAGGCAGAACCACAAGACTAAGACTGGGCAGATACAAATCTGACAGCATGCCTACAGAGACAGGAATCCCACAGGGATCAACAATGTCTCCAATCCTGTTTCTCCTCTTTATGGCAGACCTGCCAGCAAAGCTAAACTCCAGAAACACATCAGCCTCAGGGTTTGTAGATGACACAAACATCCTAGCCTAGTCAGACAGCACAGAAGAGAACTGCAGAATCTTGCAGAAGAAACACAAGGAATGTGAGGAATGGGCCAGGAAACATGGAGCCAGATTTGCCCCAGAGAAGTATCAACTCATCCACTTCAGTAGAGCCAGAAACAGACACAATATGCAAGCCCCAATCACTATTCAGGGACACACAACAGAACCCTCAAGTGAATTAAGGGTGCTAGGAATATGGATGGATCCAAAGCTCAGCTGGGGACCACAGGTCAAGAAAGCACAGGCAAGAGCAGACAACAACAGGCAATCAATTGACAGGCTTACAGCCTCCACATGGGGAGCCACATTTGCGAAAGCAAAGGTTATGTACAAGGCCATTGTGAAGCCAGCCATGCTATATGGAGCCCAGATCTGGTCAGCCCAAGACAAGATCCCAAAGAGAATTGCAGATCCCATCAGCAGAGCCCAAGCCTCCTGTCTGAAAAAGGTGCTTGGAGCATACAAGTCAACTCCAACAAGGGTGGTCGAAATGGAGTCTGGCTCCCCACCAGCCAAGCTCTACCTTCAAGGGTTGAGATACCAGTATGCAGGAAAGACGTCTGCATACCCAGCCCAGCTAGTAATCCAGAAGGCAGTCAACAAAATCAGGAGCCAGTGCACAAGAAGGCACAGACAAGCAAGACCCAATCCAGCCCCACAGAAGCAGCAGGACCTGCAGAAGTTCAAAGAACTAACAGAACAGCTGCACCTAGCCCAGCAGGAACAGGACAGAAGGGCTCAAGGGAGAGGATCAGCAGCCAGCCAAGGGAAGAAGCAACAGTCTCTAGCTGAAAGGATGGCAGGACTCCTCTGGAAGACCGAATGGACAAGAACCCCACAGAGGCCAGGAACCCCAAAGGCACTCCAACAGTTTGGTAGCCACAACTACCTACTGTACTCAGACCTGACCAGGTCAGAAGCAAGCATAGCAATACAAATCCGCTCTGAACACATCGGAGTCAGGGCATACCTGCATCAGAGAAAAGTCCCAGGTATCGAAGACAAGAGTTGCCCATGCGGCTACCTGTCCCAGAATGTCGAACATAGACTTCTGGTTTGCAAAGAATGGAGTACAGGGAGAGGTGAATGGAGGGCAAGGGCAAGGAACAGAAACTTCCAAGCCATGATCAGCAATAAGGGAGACCTCCAGAGAATTACAAGGTGGATCATCCACCAAGGATTTTTGGAGCAGTTCTCTCTTACTAGGGAAACAGAGAGATGGATTGAGGAGAGAAAGAAGGAGGAGGAGAGCAGGAAGAGGGGGACAACTCTAGGGTTGCAGACAAGGTAGTCAGAGGCTAACCACCATGACACTAGTGCACCCTAATGGAAGGAAAACTGAGAACTCATGGCAAGGAAGCTATTAGAGAAGGAGAGGAGGTTTTTACCTAGGAATAGGTTTCCTACCTTATGCAGTAACATATATAGACATAAACCCGTATGGGCCGGAGGGCACCACAACGGGTAAATGAATTATCTATCTATCTATATAACCTAGAAGACATAGACGATAAAGAAGTGGACTACTAGAGCGTTTCTTAACGTACGTAGGGAATGTACGCGTACCGGCCTAGGGCTAAGTGCTTCTATATTATGCCTACTAGGCGTAAGAGCGACGACGGAGAGCTTAAGCTAAGTGTAATAGCTACTAATAATCTGGACCAATTCTTAAACAAGCAGTTTAATTACAACCCGAAGGAGAAGTTACCGCCGATATACTACGATATTACGGACGCTTTCTTAGCTAAGGATTATAAAGGACTCCTACCTTACCGACTAGGCGTAGATTATAAGATTTATATTAAGCCTAATAGTCTATAAGAGCCACTATACCGCAAGCCCTACGGCCTAGCTAAGAAGGAGAACGAGGTAGTTAAGAAATGGCTAGACGAGCAAACATCTAAAGGGAAGGTACGGAAAGTAGGGCAAAAGACGAGCTAGTCTCCTATACTAGTACTAGTAGTACGTAAGCCTAGAGGTAGGCTACGTGTTTATATCGACTATAGAGGATTGAATACGATCACTATCAAGAACCGGTATCCGATTCCCTTAATATAAGAGACGCTTAACCGTATATACGGTAAGAAGTACTTTACGAAGCTAGACATTATAGCAGCCTTTAATAAGTTACGGATAGCTAAAGGGCACGAGTAGTTAACGGCGTTTACGATACGATACGGCATCTACGAGTGTCTAGTACTGCCATTCGGCTTATATAACGGACTAGCATCGTTCTAATTATATATTAATAAGGTCTTATAAGAACACCTAGACGACTTTGTATCGGCCTACCTAGATAACGTACTTATCTTTAGTAACACCTTAGAGGAGCACATTGAACACGTACGGAAGGTTCTTACTAAGCTACGCGATATAGGACTTATAGTAGACATCGATAAAAGCGAATTCTACTAATAGAAGGTGAGGTATCTTGACTAATTATAACCCCTAATAGCATCGAGATAGACCCCGAGAAACTCGAATATATTCAGACATAGGAAGCTCCTAAGAACCTAAAGGATGTCTAGGCCTTCCTTAGATTTACTAACTTCTATAGGCGGTTCATCGAAGCATTTTCGCGTATAGCTACTCCTCTTACAAACCTGACCAAGTCGGACGGACTAAGCAATTATAAGAACAGAAGGATTCAATAGTTACTAGATTGCTAACGAGCCTTTAACAATTTGAAAGCTGCATTTAGTAAAGCCGGTATGCTCGCACATTATATACTAGGTAGGGAAACGGTAGTAGAGACAGATTCTTTAGATTTTGTGAACGCCGGCGTGCTTTCGTAGTATGACGAGAAGGGTATACTACATCCTATAGCCTTCTACTCGAAGAAGTTGAGTCTATAGGAGTGCAATTATGAAATCTATAACAAGGAACTATTAGCTATTATTAAGGCTTTTAAGAAATAGAGACCCGAGCTCGCCTACGAAGTAGATAATAAGGACTTATAGCTAGTTAAGATTTATACCGACCATAAGAACCTAGAATACTTTATAAAGACAAAGTAGCTGAATCGGCGACAAGCGCGTTAGGCTAAGTTCTTATTATAGTTCAACTTCAAGATAATATACCGTCTAGGACTTTAAGGTATAAAGCTAGATAGCCTAACGAGACGTAGCTAGGACCTTCCGTAGGGGGTAAACGACCCTCGGAACTAGCATTAGCATTAGACATTACTACCTCCTAAGCGATTCCTTAAGATCGCCTTACTATAGGCAATAGTAGAAGATACGCCGGAAGAAGAGGAACTAGTATAGCTAGACCCTAAAGCTAAAGAGTTCATGCCTATAGAACGAGATACGCCTACTAAATAACCGGCGACGCGTAAAAGTTAACGGGAAGCCGAACTCGAGTATCGAATGTCGACGGCGTACGTAACCGATAACGAGCTTAAGACCGCGATTAAGGACCTATAGAAAGACCGTACTCCTATACTACTATAGAGAGCGAAGATTCACCTAGTACACTATAAAGTAGATAGCGACCTACTATATATTCGAAATTAATACGACGGCTAGAGCTTATAGGTACTAAATGACTAAGCCTTATAGACTAGGATAATTAAGATAAACTATAACGCTCTAGTAGTAGGCTATCTAGGACGAGCTCGTACTTATAAACTCGTAGTACGTAAATTCTACTGGCCTAGATTAGCGAGATCCGTACGTAGATACACCGCGAATTGCCGTACCTACCGTATAACAAAATCTCTATACTCCTAGCCACTAGGATTATTATAGCCACTTCCTATTCCAGATCGGCCTTAGAAATATATTGTAGTCGACTTCGTTATCGGACTCCTAGATAGCACTCTTAACGGCATAGTCTATAATAACATTATGACCGTTACTAATAGGCTTACTAAGGAAGTCGAGCTAATCCCTATTAGCGTAATAATAGTATAGAATGCGGCAAGGCTTTTCCTAAAACATATGTTCTATCGGCGCGGGTTTCCTAATACTATTATATCAGACCGTAGTAAGTAGTAGGTTGCTACCTTCTAGAAGAAACACTATAAGATGCTCCGTACAAATCGTAAGCTAAGTTCTTCGTATTACCTAGAAACTAATAGACAGTCAGAACGCACTAACTAGGCGATAGAACAGTATCTTCGTATATTTACTAATAAGGTATAGGATGACTAGGTAGAATGGCTATACCTTACTTAGTTTGCGATTAACAATCACCTGTCCGAGACTACTAGTATATTGCCGTTCTACGCTACCTTAGGCTATAACCCTAAGTTTATAGAGCGAGTTGACCTGAACGCTAGAAAGGAGGGAGGACTAACTACTCTCTAGCAACTAGATACGCAATTAGCAGAAACCTTTATACGTCGAATTTGCGAGCTTTATAAGCACCTTTAAGAGAATATACGAATGTTATAAGCTCTCTAAGTAGAAGTAGCAAACCGCTACTAAAGCATTCCTCTAGACTATAAGGTAGGTAATTAGGTATATCTTAGTACTAAGAACATCCGTACGACTCGACTATCTAAGAAGCTAGATAGGAAATATGCCGGCCCTTACTAGATTACGGAAGTCATACCGGCTAGACTCTCTTATCGACTAAAACTATTAGACGCTCTAGTAGGACTTAATAACTACTTCTATACCTCACTACTATAACGAGCCGACCACCCCGATTTCCTACTACTTAAAGGGTAGTATCTAGCGCCGCTACTACCGATAACTATCGAACCTAATACTACCGAGGCTAATATAGTAGCCGATATAGTAGTAGCACCTACGTATATATACGAGGTAGGAAAGATCCTTAATATATATACCCGTAAGCGGGTAGGCAAGGTAAAGAAGGGACATAAGCGTAAGGTAGATATATAGTATAAGGTGAAATGGGCTAGATATTAGAACGAGGAGGATAGTAAGACCTAGTAACCTATAGAGGATATACTTAAACACGCGGCCGCCGCTATTATAGACTTTTACTATAACCGGCCGGAGTTGTCTACGCCTATAGGCTTCGTAGCTCTATCTGACTAGTCCCTACTAGCTACTAAGGTGCTCGGGCTCAATAAGATTAGGGTCATTCCGAAAGACACCGTTACGAATAAGTCGCCTCGAGCCTTACCTCTAATAGAATCTACTCCGTATATATTCGATACTCGAGTAGAGCCTATAGAGCCTATAATAATACCTTACTTTAGTTATAAGGATTATACGCGAGTACTAGCCGAAGATAGACGTAGGTCTAGGGTAAGCTAGCTAACTAGGTAATATATTTCTCGAAGGAAGCCGGTCGAGGATAGTCTTAATAGAGCGAATACGATGTTATCGGATAACGATAGGGTATTAGAGGATAATTAGGCGTTCGCGCGATTATAGAGCTCGATAGGTAAGTAGCCTTATAAGGTAGATAACGCTTAGAGGACTAAGGCCTATTTTAGGAGGGGGGATACTATCACGGGTAGCCCGCGACCCCCTACTATAGCTACGTCGGCCCGGCTAAACCGCGGACCTTCCGTATTAGGTTAGCGCGGCTTAGCTTTGCTTTATAACTTCGCCGCGCCTCGCGCTCCTCTTTCGTAGCTTCGTAGAATAACAACTATCTCGTTTGGACCCTATAATACGCGCGCTCTTATAGGAGTTGCCTAATGTAGCTAGGCACCTCCGCGGCGTTTAGGGCTATAGAGCTAAAGAAATAGGGTAAAGAGAACTTTAAGCTATCTAACTTGAATAAGGTAGAACTCCCTTAATTCTAGGGGTAGTAGCCTACGTTCTAGTTATCTATATATATATACATATATATATAGGGTAACTATAACGATTAAGAATAAGCTAATATTATATATACAATAGTAAGCTATCTATAACCTTATAAGTTAAGGCTCTATAGATACGAGACTATTAGATTATAGCTTACGGTAACCCCTACTTATATTACGAGTTATTAGTAGTATTAATACCTTAGATTATAGCCTTAATTTAGCTAATCCGAGTACTACGAAGTCTTTATACTATATTATCTTACTACGAGCTATAGTAAGAGAATATGTGTTCTAGAGAAGCCTCGGTTATACGCCTAAGTGGCCGATCTACGCATACGATATGCTAGGGGCCCCTATATCACGTTAGAAGTGTGGGAAGTTATTGTACGGGCTCATATAGGGTGTTTCAAAAGCAGGTTGTGTATTGCATGTGTCTATCTAGAATGGACAAGTGTTGCTCTTGAAGAGGCTGCAGGTGACTAATCAGTCACCTGATTCTTAGCGTACGTGGCCTCAAGTCTTGATGATGGGATGTTGCCCATGTGCACGCTCGGATCGCGACACCCTATACACCTCCTAATCGTGGCATAGTGTCCTTACCAAGAATGGCAGTGTTATCCATGTTGCGGAAGGGAAATAACCTTCCGCTGCGAGGAGACGCTGTATGCTTCCAGCCACGCGACTATAGCACTAACGTACAAATGTGCACTCCGACTTCACGTCTTCGAACGACCCGCGTGAGGCAGACGCCACGACTGCCAAGTGCGAGTCATGGCCCACGCGCTCCAGCAACAATAAGTCCCGAATGTGATGGACAGGGTACGTCTTCGGCATCATCCATGCCATCAACCTCTTCGATGCCACAAGCTTCGCCGCACCCCAGTGACTTTTTATCATCAACACCACCAATATTGCTCATATCAACTTGATTCTTTTCCCAATGTGTTCGCAGCTATCTGTTTCCATACTCTGCATACTCATATCGCGTAAAAACACGTTGTGTTGCCGAGAGGTTGGTGTTGACGCTTCGGCATGGGATTTTGGTGAGAGCCCCACCAAAGCTTCATGCGCCCGTGTCGAGATTCACGCGTTTCTTGCTTTCTCACCACCTCACCACATACAACAACACACCATGGAGCCCACTATAGTGCCCACAGGCTCTCAAATTCTGTATTCGCGATGCTATTCTGAGCAATTTGAGCTACATATCGTGTATTTTGAGCGTGTGTGGCAATTGATACAAGCCAGCAACACCATGTGTCGGAACGCGAGAATCCGAGCTGGGGTGCGGCGATTGCTGGGGTGCGGCGAAGCTTGTGGCCTCTTCGATCACAAGACGACTGGGGTCGTGTACTTGGTATACCTGAAATGTGATGGCGCGAAGTCCGGCGCACAGCCCGTTTGTTTTGCTTCTTCATTTTCAGTTATCAACCGTCCTTAGCGCTTTTTCCTTCGATGTTTATCACCTTATCGTGCTATAGGTTCGCAAGAAAATAATCCACCGGAGCACGGGCAGGGAAGCACAACCGTCGCAACCATTGCCGCCGAAACAATACCTCGAGGAGCGTTCCGATGGCACCATAGCAGCGACAGATGTCAGCGTTCACTGGAGAGCAAACACCCGCGTGAGGCCCACGAGCGACAACAATGGGACTATCAGGCCATGCATCAGGCGCAGCGGTCGTGGCAATCGCCTTGACGTTCACGATACTTGCGCTCATAACTTTTGTGGGGCGCATGTACGCACGGCTGGTGATCGGGAGGAGTGCTGGGCTTGATGATTTGTTTATTGCTTTTGCGATGGTATGTATGTCCTTGTTCGAACGTGCGAGGATGGGAATGGCTTATGAATTGAGGTATAGTTGTTCTCGATTGCGACTACAGTGACGATGGTAAGTACTGAAGGGTAGAAGGCATCGTCTGTTTCAGACATGCCTGGCGCCATCCGCTAAGACATTACCACGTGGTTCTCGAGTATAGCTAACACCATTCTGTTTGGCAGGTGTTGCAGGTCAAATACGGTATGGGAACACATCAGGATAGTATATCGCCGGCGGAGTTTATGATGCAGTTGAAAGCTGTTAGTATCGATTCTCCCTTTCCTCACGATATATGATGTACTAGATTGGAGTGCAGCTAAATTGATGGAACTACAGTTCTACGTCGCCATCTGGGTCTACAATCTCAGCCTCTCATGCACGAAGATCAGCATCCTCCTCCAATACCTCCGGATCTTCCCCCAACGGATTTTCAGGATATGCGCTTATACGCTCCTCGGGATCGTGGTGGTGTACTCCCTTTATACATTCTTCACGGCGGTATTCCTTTGTTCACCGATACGATATTTTTGGGATAGTACTGTGGAGGGTGGGACGTGTCTTGATCGGTTTGCGATCTGGTGAGTCTGGGACCTTTCCTCAATCGGGTTGGTAGGAGAGGAATGTTGCTGATTGATCTCGAAGGTTCACGAATGCTGGTATCAACATCGCGACTGACATTGCAGCCTCCCTACTCCCGGTCCCGGTGCTCAAACAACTCGAGCTCCCGTCCCGTCAGCGAAGAGCGCTGATGATCGTCTTCGGTCTCGCAGGCTGTAAGACTACACCCTCCCCGTATCCCGGCCCATCCACTGACTTTCATCTCAGTCGCCTGCATAGCCGCAATCCTCCGCCTCCCATCTCTCTACGTAATCTCCCGCACTACCAACATCAGCTGGCAGAACCCCATGGCGGCAATATGGTCCAACGTCGAAATGAACATCGCCCTAACCTGCTCCTGTCTGCCCACAATCCGGGTCCTGTTCCCTCGCCTATTCCGATCGCAGGTCTCCATCTCCCTCTCGCGGAGTGGTGAAGACTCTGGAGGGCGTACGCCAAAGTTTCCGACTGTGAGAATTTCGACGCGGCCGCGGGGATCTTCCACGACTGCGTTACGGCCGTACCGGTCTAGCAATCATGAAGTGACAGGGAAGAGTGCGAGTAGTCTGGAGGCTTTTGGGAAGTCATTGGATGGGCAGGAGAAGGGCCTAAGGAGGGCGAAACAGAAAAGTTCGTATACGAGGAATGATAATGGGAGCTTTGATTTCGAGATGAAGGATTATGAGATGTCGCAGGGGCTACCGCTGGAAGGAAATCAAGTGGTGACGACGTTATGAGGAAGGCCGTTAGGTTCGCCCCAGAGACGATCCGTGACGAGAGTGGGGAGTGAGAGTGAGAGTACGAGGGATCTTGTGAGGGCGAAAAGTTTTGATGGCGTGTAGAGTACGATCCATGAAGCAATTTACCTACATACATAGGGCAGGGCCATGACATTTAATATGCTAGCGACCCCCATCACAGCAGTGGCCCTTTTCGTATGACGCAGCTCATGCGCAGCACAGCATCTTGCGTAGCCCGTCGGAAGCGCTCTCCCTGGGCGACTCTGAGTGAACCCGTCTCACCGGCGGTGCTACTGCTGATGGCGCGAGATCGGCTCTGCTGCTCTGAAACTGCGCCGCCGTGCTGTAGCCAGTAATCGTGAGGGAAAGGCGTGACCGAACAGTACACGCAGTGAGGCGGACCAATTCGTCTACTCCGGCACGGTGCAGAGCATCGCGCCCTTCGCCACCATCTCCTCGATCCTTCGCTGTCCCTCCTCTGTATTAGGATCCACGAACTCTCCCTCCAGGTTCTGCTCATCCAGTCTCTTCTGAATGTACTCCATCTTCATCTCATGCTGCCGCTTCTCGTTTTCCTTCTCCTCCCGCTCCGCCCTCTCCCTCTCTGCTCGGTTATTCTTCTGGTTCTGTCGCTTCTTCCTTGCTTTCTCTCACTTCCTCTCCCCTGCTGCAGGGTCGATGCTGGACTGGTCTGTGGTTGTGGTTGTGATTGAGGCGTTAGTTGATTCTTCCCTTGCCTGCAAACCTCATTAGCACTTCCCACAGATTCTATGTACTAAGTCAGTGTGATCAACCTCCTTCTGCCTCTCCCTCTTCTCCCTCTTCGCCTCCGCCCGCTCCTCCTGCACCGCCTTCACATCCCCATAAAGCCCCTCCAAAACCCTCTCACCGACCAAGTCCTGCACCACCACGTCCTTGACAAACTTCCTTCCAGTATTGTCAAAGAACGTCTTGAACCTCTCATCGTCGCAAGTCATGACGATCTCCGCGTCGTTGATGGTGCCAATAATCTCATACCTGACGACCCCGTCTGACGCGTCATCTCGGAGGGTGATGGTTTGGCCCTTCTCGACTTGCTCCGGGAATTGGTCTTCGTTCAACACCACCAGCAAGAGGCGCCGGTAGCCGCCATCCGCGATGAAGGCGTACTCGACCTCGTATTTGACGTGCTTAGTGGAGCTGTCGAGGAAATCGTGGAACGTGTTGTTGATGCGGGTGATGAGCTCTTTTGGCTGTGGGCGAGGGATTGCGGTCCAGCCTGGCGGTAGGTTGACTGCCATGGTGGTGGTGGTGTTTGATGGTGGATGGTGAGCGGTGGTGTAGTTGCTATTCAATGTTAGTCTTAAGAAGTCTCGCAACGTAGAAATGGCATGGCGGTGCTCAAGGATCTAGGCAGCACATGCAAGTATGTGAGGCAAACGGGGTCAGGCAGTAAGGTGCGTTTCATCGTGAAGTGGCCGCGGAAGGTCACCGTTTACTGGCCTGCACTCACTTTAGCCTCACGGTGAAGCAGAGAGATACGCGGAAAGGGAAGAACAAGGTACTACACAAGTCGTGAATCATAATGGAGACAGTAAGTTCCTGGTATCTTTTGAACTAACTATCCTCAATGCCTTTCAAGGCCAGCGAGTCCGTCTGCTCCCTGAAGGCCCTGTAGAACGCCATCACCCATGCCCAAAACGCTAGCAGCTTATGATGAGGCGACAAGATCCTTCTTGAGGGTACCGACGAATTGCTTCTTCTCGGCAGCAGTCTGGTAAGCACCGTGACCAAACTTGCTGGAGGTGTCGATCCACTTGAGTTCGACCTTCTCGAGTGCGCGGCGGGATGTGTGGATGAACATGGACTTGCGGAGGGTCATGACACGCTTCTTGACACCTGGGACAGAGCCCTTGAGGAGCACGAAGTCGTTCTTGACCTCACCGTAGCGGACGAAACCACCCATACTGTGAGCAAATTAGCATTTATTCTAAGTGCGAGGCATACATTGTGAACATACGGAGTGATCTGCTTGTTGGAGTGGTCGAAATCGGTGGTGGCGTTTCGCTCGTCTGTGCCCTTGCCAACACGGTAGACCTTGTGGTTGACGGATGTACGGTGGTGGTAACCCATCTGACCAGCACGGGCGACAGTCCACTGCACGTGGGACGGATGCCATGCACCGATACAAGCGACCTTGCGGAGACCCTTGTGCGTCTTGCGCGGAAGCTTCTTGGTTCCCCATCTGCTGGTGACACCCTGGAATCCGTGACCCTTGGTGACGGCGATGCAGTCGATCATCTCGTCCTGCTCGAAGACGGAGTCGATCTCCACTGGCTTCTCGAAGAGGCCGTGACCGAACTCGACCTTGTCGGCGATGGAGCCACCGTTGACCTGGATCTCCATAAGGTGTGCCTTCTTCTGCTTGAGAGGGGTCTTGTGGATTTGAGTGTGTGCGAGGACGCGGACGACGGTGCAGTACTTCTTGATGCGCTCGAGATCGCGGGTGATGTTCTTGCCGCCCTCCTCAGCGTGCTTCTTGGCGTACTTGGTGAAAGCCTTCTTCTTGCTCTTGTACCAGTTCTTGTAGAATCGGCGCTTGACCTCGTCGGAAAGATGCTCAGCCCAGACAGTAGTCAACGAGCGCAGGCCGCGGGGAGTCTCGATGTAGCCAACCAGACCAACAACGACCATCTGTGAGAATGTACGGATCAGCGCATGCCATGAATGGTATTGGCGCCAGCTCTCGTACCGGAGGAGTTTCGATGACCGTGACGGCCTCGACGATCTCCTTCTTGTGCAGCTTGGCACCTGGACGGTCAAGGTCGCGCACGATGGTGGTCATGCCGGCCTTGTAGCCCATAGCAGCAGTCAAGTGAGGCTTCTGCTTCTGGTCATCCTTGGGGAAGCTGTTTGTCGCGACATAGTCGTTAGCCAATGCTCTCCTCCGCCGTAGTTATGTCTCTCTGCGCATATGTACCTCTTGACCTTTCCTCTGTGGCGGGATGCGCGCTTTCGTGGCAAGAAAGCCAGCGAGCCGTGGCGAGGCGCCTCGAACTTCCTGTGAGACATGTTGGGCGTGTAGTTGTTGACGAATGTCTCTCGGACGCTGAAGCAAGAAAGTTCGAAGATGGAGGTCGAGCAATTCCAGAGATGGTGCAGAATCGCCCTTGGCGCGCTAGGCCCTGTCCGCGGTGAAACTTCGGCAGGCACGCGACAACTTTCGGAAGGTGCGATTGTATTGTCTCGAGAACATGAGTATTTCCTCGAGAACATGAAATCGTACTGTAGCAACGGCATACAAGATCATGATACAATGTGGACTTTGGTGTGAGGCCGCCGTCATTCAGTTGTCTTCTTATCGGCGGAAGCGTACATGCGTGGACTATGCAATCGCTTGCTTCCTTTCTACACATCACTCATGATGATTTATCTCTAGAACTCGAAAATACATTCTCTGTAACACCATGCATCCTCCTCGCCAACAGGTCTTCCGTCGAGCTCAGCTTCGCGATAGCAACACTGCGAGCTTCTGCAGGACTCTTCCTTCCAGACATGCTATTCCTCATGATCCGGCCTCTGTGTCGACTCGAGCTATTGGGAGCACCATTCGTGAGATGGCCATTCGACTTCCTCCTCGAGGTGTCTATCTGCGTCATTCGTAATTTCGAAGGTATCATTAGTGGCTTCTCTTCCGCCGTCTCGGAACCTCTTCTCGACTTTGATTTGGGGTAGCTGAAATAGTCGGCGGCATTGCCATTCGATGCGACGCTTGCGGGCTCGTTTGCATCGCTCTCTTCGAACACAGCTCGCATCCAGCGACTGCAGTGGTGGATGTATTCCCAGCCTCGTGGAAATACGCTGACAAACTGCAAGAAGCCATGACTGACACCATTGACCAAAACGACCTCGACATGTTTCTTGTCATCAAACACCGCATCTTCCGACTCGATGCCGAGCTCTTGCCTTTGCTTGAATGCAGTGCCATGTGCCTGACGAAGTCTGCCAGCAAAGATCGCAGTGTCGTCTACAAGCGGATCTCGCTCTCCACAAAGTAGGAAACACTTCGGAAATTTTGCCAGTAACGCCTCGGGCGCTCTCAACGGCGACAGCAAGTGATCTGTGGCGAAGTCTGGCCGATTGTGTTCTCCCACATATAGCAAAATCATCGCTCGAAGCATTTCTGGGGAGATGATGCGGTCGTTGAAGTACGAGATCATACTGCTCATAGCAAGTCTCGTCTTCGGCCTTCTGTCATATTCACTTCTCGTTGATCGTGATTTCGTACTTGGCTCGTCATCTTCGTCGTCCGAAGCATATGGCGTTCCTGGAGTAAGCCGTCGATAGTCGTCCGCCTTGCGATCCAGGATCCTCTTGTTTTCTCGTCGTTGCGAAGGTGTCTTCAACAGGGCTAGTTGCTCATCAGACATCCAGTTCCCGATACTCATCTCCAAAGCTGGGTATATGCCGACAATCGCTTCAGGAGCTGGTAGTGTATTGTGACCGCGTGCTCCAGGCTCCCAAGTAGAGTGCGGTGAGCCCGTGTCGAGGAGAAGCAGAGTCATGCCGAAAGCAAGGTTACCACCTGCACTATCACCACTTACGATGATCTTCGGAATGAGCTCTCCAGAAAGTCCAATGCATGTACCACGCGTCGCAACAAGCTGGTAGTAGGCATCGTAGCACTCATAAAGAGCATAAGGATATGGATACTCTGGTGCCTTCTTGTAGTCCAATGCCAGCAAAGGTAGGCCCAGCTTTCCCGCCCAAGCCATCAACTTATCATCATGACAACGTGGGTCCATGGCCACGAAGCCACCTCCTGGTATGTCCAGCACCATCTTGTCCTGGTTCTTCAAGTCCTTCTCTGGGCCGTCGAAGTACAGCCATGCCTCTATCGGACGCTTGTAGTCACTATTCTTCGGTCGTGGTATTATGATCTTTCTTGGCTCATACTTCATGAACTTCGGTCGCAACAGCGTTGTGAAGAAGCGTAGAATCGGTGTATTCGGCTTGTTCCAACTGACCCTCAAATGTTCCACACTCAAGTCTCCTCTTACCCTTCGACACATCTCATCCGCCTGCTCAGCACACACGAGGTAGTACAGCGTGAACCCAATCTCACACGTTCGCCTAAGCCACGCAGGCCGTATCCGCATCGCTGTCCAGAACCCAGCATCCAATGCAGTGGTTACCCATGTCGCCCGGAAGAAGCTACGATCGTATAGATTCGCCAACGGCTCCGGGGACTCAAGACCTATAACTCTTGCAAAGTTTCGAGAGACGTAGAGGGAGACGCAGAAGACGACGAGCGCTTGGTGCATTGTGAAGCGTTTCGAGAGCCATCGCGATAGTCGTGAGACGCCGGGTGGGCCATGTCTTTGGAACTTCGAGAGATAGGTACTCCATAACAGTACGACGAGGAAGACTTGGTATTTGCGAAACCGGGTGGACGGGCGTCCGAGGATGTGGTCTAACATCGCGTGAGAATCGAGTGCAAGCAGTGCATCGCATCTGCAACATACCTATCATGGTTCCCACATGCTATTCCACGCCCGTGAACACTAACCAAGCCACACGAACTACCACCAACTCGCCCAGCTACCACCGGTTCTGCTAAGAAATGCGCGGTGACCGTAACAGAAGAAACAAGAAAGGAGAGTTCAGAGCCTACCCGCGCAGTCACTGTTGCAAGAAAGAACAACAAAGGAACGAAACATGGAAGAGCCAGCATCAGCGTGGGCGTCCATCGTGACCACCTGAGTCTAACTATTGCACTGTCTGACATGTGAAGATCGATCTTGCACGTGCCCTGCTTACGGAGTCGACATCGATTGGCTGTCAAGCCATCCTCGGCAGGCTTGAGCGTAGTGAAGAAAGTTGGTGGGACATGTCAGAACTGTGAGTGACTGGAGCGAGAAGATACATCCGACTGCTCTCTCCATTTCCCACCAGATCCTCCAAGATGTTCACTAAGTACAACAAGAATACAACAATCATCAATTGATCCACTCTACTCAGCCACAGCATTCGCCCCAAAAGCTCTGACCCACTCGCTCACCTCGAATCCCAAACGCCTCAAAGTACTGGCCTCAATCTCCGACGTCTCCTTGCCTTCGGCCTTCGTTCTCTTCACAACAAACAAATTGCCCTCCTCGATAATATCAACGCTCTGCTTTCCCATGTCGCCTGCCGCAGCATCGCGAATGTAGATGGTCAGATCAGGCCCTATAATCCCACGCCACTGCGACGCGGTCCATTGCCAGTGGTCCACAGCCGAGTAAGGATCATTCGAGCCGATGGGGATGTGACATGCGAAGAAGTTGCTGGCGTGGAGGGAGTAGTTGGCGATGATGCTGACGGGCTTGCCAGTCGCAGTAGTATCTCTATTGCTGCCGTCGGTTGTGGTCTTGACAGGTGTGCTGACATCCATTGCTGATGGATCTGAAGTCTTTCGACTCTCCCGACCGTGGTACTCGCCATCGGCGCCGGCTACTACACGCTCTTTTGGAGATGACGAGTCAGTGTCGTCGTAGTCCTCGTCGATTTCTCTGCCTTTCGGCTTCGATGCTGGTGTGGGTACAGCATCGACCATGACAGAATCTGTAGGCGATCCTACTTTGCTTGAAAGCGATTCTCTGATCTCGCCGCTCTTGGTCAGCCAGTCTGCTACAAGACGATGGTATTGCGACATCAGTGACTCCTTTGTGCCTCCAGTAGAAAGCTTTGGTCCTTCGAGCAGACTGATGCCGAGGTCGTCATCCTTTCGGAGGGTGTCACTCAGCCATGTTCCAAGGTCTTTGACAGCTTCGGGCGTATCACCTTCAATGGCCACGAATGGACCGCGAGGAGCTGACTTCTTGATGATACCCGGAGGAGCGACGCGTCGAAGGATAGCGACTTTGCGGCTGAAATCCATGGTCATGATCTGATCTTTCGCGGACTTGCCGAGAGCAGGTGTAGCGAGAGCAACAGCGATTCCGCCTGAATTTCCAGTCTGAAGCGGCGGTAATGTCAAAGATCGATCGTGTGTGATGTGGCCCTGTGACAGGCGGTGTTGTTGGTAACCTGGCCCAGGTCTTGGAGGCGGCGCCATTGTTCCAGGTTGGCTGACGACACCGCGTATACCTGGCAAGCTTTCGCGTCGTGCATGAACGGCGCCTGGTGGGTAAGGGTGTGGTTGTTGTTGTCCGAAAGGGAATGGCGTTCCTGGTCCAACAGCTGGCCCAGGAGGCGGCGCCACTACGTATCGCGGTGGCATCGGACGAGCCATTGATGAAGGATGATCGCCATTGAAACGACGACGCTTGGCGTCTGGGCTCAAAGGACCCAGTTCATCTCTCTCATCTGGATGGCCGTGATGACTTGGTGACATGTTGCTTCCAGGACATTGCTTGACCATGCGACGAGCTGCTGGAGACTGCAGACTCAAGTCTCGCAAGACTGGAAGTGTTCTCGAGACTGGTGTGATGGCAGAAGCAGGTGTGTGCTGTGATGATGCTGGGCTGAGCCCACTGGATTGCAAACTGTAGGGGGTCGATGGTGCCAGAATACTTCTTCCTCCGCACTTGGTACACCTGGGCTTTTCAGCGTTCGCAAGGCCGTCAGATGACAGACTATTGCGACGTCCGCTTCTTTTGGGCTGATAGCGGTAAGTCGGGTACTGTTGCTGATGACGGATCTTCTCCTCCTCGGCCAAGGCCTTCCACTTGTTCTTGACTTCAGGAGGCTGGTTCTGCCACTGCTCGCCGATGATCTTCGAGATTTCAGGGTTCGCTAGACCGGGATTCTGTGAAATGACGTTCGCTTGGTGGTGTTGTCGATAAAGGATGAAAGCTATTACATATCAGCAAATGTTATCAAGTCAGTATCGTTGACGAAAACGTACCGTTTCGCGGTCTTGGTATCTTCGGATCTGGTTGGCAGATACAAACGTGAGCAGCACTGTCACCACTACTCTGTCTCGTATGAGCAGAGGTGGGCTCTATAAGATCCGCGTCTTTGTCCTCTTCCTCGACAATACCGGCGGTGCGCTTCCTTGTTGTCCTACAAGGGGGACTCTCCTCGGGTGTCAAAGGCGTCTTCGCACGCAGCGGACTGGGTGAACGCCTCCGAGACGACGCAGAAGAAGTCCGCCTACTGGAACTAGCGGCGACGACAGTGCCGTCGGACTTCTCCTGAGGGTGAAACCTGTTCAAGACAACCTGATCACTCCGGCTCCCGTCTGGCATGGTTCGCTGCCACAGCTGTCGTGTGAAGACGATGCGCGCGGGTTCATTTGCGGGCTGCGTTTGTATGCCAGTGTGCGGCGACGTCCAGTGAGCAGGCAGCGACGGCAGTGATGGCTGATGGGCAGTAGACATCGAAAGATGAGATGACAGGGTCTTACAGTTCTCTTGTTCCACCCGATTAACAATGAGAGGCCAGAGCACCAATGACAAGGCGTGGCGAATCAAGTACTTCCATTATTGCAACGACGAGGAGGCTCTTTGTGTGCCTATAACCCAAGCCTACTGTGGTATGCGCCTCTATGTCCGATGACGGGGTCTGCCTCGCGCCGTGCAATTGTTAGCGGAGTCGATACTGTGCAAGTTCTTTGTTCTTTCTCGCGGGCCGAAAGCGGCCAAGCGTCAATGAGACACATTCCAAGGCGGTAAGCATATGCAAGGAGGCGCCCTTAAAGAAATGCAGGCTGCCACAATGTGGACAAACGACGCCGCACATCCGTGGCCGTTCGTTGGTGATTAGAGCTGGAATTTCAGGAGGTCATGGAGTCATGGCATTCTCGCCTGGGCAACACGAGTGTACCGGTCCAGTGGGGTGTTACACCTCTCTGCAACTCTGTGAGCGTGTTGTGCGACGCAGCGATGAGCTCATTATCGTCAGTATACTCCATCGCTTGAGCGTACGTTCGGGAACACCGCTGCACGGCGATCGTGCTGCACTCCATACAAGCTTGCTGGTTGCTTGCCAGACTATCGGGTCGCTGTCACTCAAAAGTAATAGGTCCACCTGAAATGCTTGGCACGTTGTGTTCACTGCAGCTATTGAAAGCGTGCATTAGGAACGAGGCGTCCACGGCGATGGTCCAGTCTGACCTGCAATCTGCACCCGAAACAAAGCCGTATGTCCGTTGAACACACCAACAACGGTGTGCAACCGAAGTGCAGTTATAGTCGAGAAGTAATCAGAGGGCGGTGTCAAGACATCGTCGAGTAACATGAGAACCGGCACCGTGGCTGCACGAGGTCTCAGCGAGATGACAACGGAGAACGTGTCTGAACCGGCTCGTGCTGCCGCGCGTGCGGTCCCGTTGCTTGTGGAACACTTGGACTCAGTATAAGCCAATACCTTTCCGTAAAAATTCCTCCGGATTATTTCGCTCTGATTGAAGTACACAGAGGTGTCGGGTGGAGTCTGTAGAGAGATTCGGTAATGTCGCTAGCCGAGCGGCAGGCGGCATGAACACGCGCGAGAGCTGCGCCGAAACGTTCTGTGTTTGTGTCGCCAGACCAGTCCACGGAAAACTGCATTTATCATGTCTCGTGCATGCCGGGAGGAGTAACACGAACAGTATCTTGTCATCTTGCGTAGACACTAAGTGGTGTTGACCCTGATTAGTCGTGATGACCGCTCTTTCGACGTTTCGCACCAAATCATTGATCATGGCTCGCGCGACGGGTTTCGTTTGCAGATCCTTCAGACCTATCTGATGAGACCTTGTTGTCACATGTTGCCCGGATTCCCGTCCGAGCGTTAATAAAATCCCGCGAAAGGGTAATTAGCAGCAGGTGATCATGTCACAGCCGTGCTGATAGCAACAGTCCTGCATGATGCCTTGAGCCATCGACTCCGCGTATAGGCTCCAGATTTCGAACGTTATGGTCTCTCAAGCATATGGGTCTCACGTCCGGGTGGCCAGCTCAATCTCGTCGGTCCTTCCCACCCTCCACAACGAAATACCTCCCAGCTTTCCTCGCCGCACTCCCCATGACGTCCCATTTCTCTTCCCTCTTCTCCGGCAATAGATCTTGCCGCCTCCGTATGCGCTTGTGATGCTTGCCTCTGATCTCTTCCCTGTCTAGAGCCTCTTTCAACGCATCCATGCCCAGTTCAGCCTCTTTCTCTCCTTGCGCTGTCTCATCTCGTAGACTCCGGAGTGGCTCGACTCCAGTGGTGTCGACTTGCTGAATATCCTTGACGAAGTGAAGCTGGGAGGACAGGGTGGAGAGCATCTTGTCCTCTTCTTCTTGGTCCCTGGGAGGTGGCAGGGCGGAGAGACGGAGGAGGTGGTGCAGTTGCTTTGGTGTGATTCCTGGTGTGCTGGAGGCTGTCTGATCAAAGGGCAGTAGTGATGCGGCGGACCATGACGGCGTCGCAAGTAACTCTTCCACGTTGATCTTGTTCGAGCTGGACTGTGAGTACAGTGCTGGGCAACTGCTAAGCGATCTCCATCCCAGAGAACGATAGACGGCTCTACTGCTTGGAACTCCTGCTCTGAACAGGCTCTTGGGTATCATAGCACCTACTGCGCGCGTTGCCGTATCAGCATGTGCGCAGGTGAATGTTGGTGTCCATTGCAGGTGTTGCATGGCGTGTCAGTCTCGTGTCAAGCTTCCGGCTTTTCTCCGCAGTCTCGCGACTCGATGCGCTCATTGAGCAGCCCGTCGCCCGCATCGTCTTCATCTTTCTCTACAGCCATTGATTGACCTCAATCATGAAGGGAGGAGCTGTGCTTAGCCCGGTACTAGCCACAGCACTCGGAGTCCTCGTCGGTACATGAAACAGACCTGTCACACAGAACGACTTGCGCTAATCAATCTGCACAGCATACAGCACCTTCCAGCCCGAACTTGACAAGCAGCGGCAGGAGAAACTGGGCACCTTTTCCAAAGAGCACCAGTCCAAGGAAGATAGAGACAAAATGTTGAGCAACGCAATTCGAAGTGACCTTGAAGAGGCAAGACAGGAGGCGCTAGCATTGCAGCCTAAGGAAGGCTTCGCTTGGGGCATCAGGAAATGGTTCAATAGTAAGCCACAAGCTGGAACATCGACATCGACACCTCCGCCACAATCGTCACCCGCGCACGGAGTCGATCAAAAGCGAGATGATAAGTGAGGGTATATTTGCTGGTTTGGACAAGCTCGGAACAAGTCCTGCCTCGCCACGCTACAGAAAGCTGGGGTGCTGGGCTCTGTTCGACCTTTTATTCGAACGTGCAGACACAAGGGCAACCACGGCTCTTGCAGGCCAGCCCACTGGTCTTGCTGTACTGAGGGAGCTGCTACCAACAGCAACGCCTTCAACGCCGTCCCAATGCTCGGCGTAGCGCTTGATCATGCGAAGTCTTCCTCCTTGCCTTCAATCGTCTCCTTGACTCGCAACAGCAATGTGGTCTTCCACTTGTCAAGCTTCGACATTTGGTCGAATTGGAACAGCTTGTCGGCGAACACCTCCTGGTCACCCTCTTCCACCGCCCCAGCTAGGTCAACGAGCAGCTGATGCTCTCGGGTCTGTGTAAAGGCAGGGTCCAGATCTCGGTATGAATCCAGAGCTCGATTCACTGCTACCATATCGCCACTCGCAAGATGGCAGATTCCAGCTTTCAGGAAATACTCTTTCACCGACCACTTCATGAGGTTGTTGTTGATGGCAGATTTCGATATGCGCTCGTAGTTCGAGATCGCTTTGAGGTAGTCGCCTTCCAGCGCGGCGATGTCGGCGAGCTTGAGGTATAGCTTGTTGGCCAGTCTAGAGTTCAATGTCAGCATATAGTAGAACTATATCGGCCTCGCACGTAACCCACTGTTCTGCGTTATCTGTCTCATACCACCCTGCAGCAGTCTCGTATGCGTCCATGGCCCGCTTCTGATCGCCCAAAGTTACCTCGTACAGTTCTGCCAGGTTCTGTTTATGTGTCGCTGCTCTTCTGAAGTTGCCCTTCGATGTGTAATGGTTGATCGCCTTCTCCAGTACTCGAGCAGCATCTTCAGGCTCGTCCGTTCGGTATGCCTTGTAGGCCTCGGTCAGAGTATTCGCAGCATCATCCGGCTCGCTCAGCTTTCCAGATTGTATCTCAGCTGCTCGTTCGAAAGCCTGTCCTGCTTCCTTGCCAGACTTCTGCATGCGAAAGGCGTTCGCTGCCTGTGTGTATAGCTCGACTGCATTCTCCAGCTTCTCGGTCTTACCGCCGAACAGTGAGAAGCCTCCACTCGCAGATGCGGCAGCCTTGTCCGCCTACAACATCGTGCGTTAGTGATTGTCCCAGCTATCTCGTGGCCTCGAAAGATCCCACCTTCTGCAAAAGTGCCCGCGGGTCTTGTGCCATGGTCGCCCAACTATGCGCGCAGCTAGAAAGCTTGGTACGACTCTGCTATCTGCGCGATGTTGTTGCCTGCGAGTGTTTATGCACAGCTTGAAGGTTAGCAGTCAGTCCAAGCAGTCATGTGAGAACGCTCGGCAGAGGTGACGACTTGTGAACAAGGGTCTCCTCGGCTTTGCGGGGCAGGTCAAGCGGAAGTTACAGTAGCACTAATCTAGCACGCGTCGAGGCGCGTCGCCTGAACTTCGACCACACTCCAACGACCTCAGCGGACAGTCATCTCTGCAGCTTCAACACACACCATAGCAACACCCGACATGCTCACAGTATCAAATGAAGCGGTGGCAGGATCGAGGTGTGGTGGAAGATTCTGAAGACGACGAGATCAGTCTGGGTGCTGCTTCCCCAAGCCCAGAACCGCCACGAAAGCGAACAAAACATGATCGGGACGATGCTTTGCCGGACCAACAGGACGATGGCTTACAGATATCACCAACCAAGCAGAATGACACCCCATACGAGACTGCAGACCACCCGTGGACTGGACCGAAGGTGGCGATTACCTACGGTCAAAAGACGAAAACAAAGCCTCAGAATCGTCCACGAACACCGGAGGCACCCCCACGGCGCGAGTATGCCAGTCCTCGTGTCTTGATCTCTGTAGAGAGCCCACATGCGGAGCGCCCTCCTGCGACTCAAAGATTTCTTTTCGCCGAGCCACAGTCTCCACCAGATAGCGACTCGGATGGTTTGCCGGACTTAGGACCGGTCTTGCGACGCCCTGAAACCCCGACACAACATGCATTGAGCGCTGCTTCGTCACCTCTCAGCGAACGCGATGTGTCGCCTCCTGCTGTCTTCCTACCGTCAACAGAGCCATCTCGTCTGGAATGGACGGAGTCGGAAAGCACAAGGATCGATAATGCTGCAACTGGACTTCTTGAGCTGGGACACATCGAAGGTCAAGTCCCTACCTCTACTGCAGCAGCAAAGCGTAATCTTCGTGCCCGGAAGCCGAACCAGCTCAACCCGTACCAGTATGACAGAGCTCTGTATGTGCAGCAGTGCAAAGCCAGAGGCGTGCAGCCGATCCGCTTGGTCGAGCAAGAACTCCAGGAAGAGGAGAGTCAAAGTCAATCCCACAATAGCACATCTCAGAGTCAAAGCACTTTTCATGCTGCCTCTTCACCTGTCGATACACGAGGCATCGATGCTCTTGGGCCCTCGGACGTACCATCTGACTCTGTCGACAGAGAGACTCCCTCCGGCCATCGACTTCCTAAGCGCCGAAGATTGGAGGATCGAGGTAGTGGAGCTGGTTTAGCTGCTTCGACAGAAGCACAGCGAGGGCAGCGCGAGGAGTTCTCTGTACCTCCGTCTCCCCCGCGTACTGGCAGCGACCTGAGCACAAGCGAAGAAGCACCCTCGGGTTTCAGATTTCCTCCACGAATGACACCTATACCGCTCCCAACGCCTCAGATTTCTTCTGACATGACGCGGGTGGAAGCAGATGACGACTCAACGCCTGGATCATCTCCGAGAAGGCCAAGAACCTCTACCCTCAATCGCTCTCGCATGAAGGCGCCAGTGGTAACGGTCTCTTCTGAGTCAGAGCCCGAGTCTGACCTCGAAGCCAAGCGGATACGCCGGGAGCAGAAGCGCATTAGAGGCGTATTGCCAGCTTCGTGGCTCAAGATTGACTTCAGAGCACAAAAGCCGCGCGAGGTCCCAGCGGCGAGTACAAGGCAAAGGTCACCGAGCACCTCTCCCGAGCGGCATCAGCCTCAAAAAGGCGTTGCCCACAGAATCTCAAGGCGAAGTGTCCCCGTCGACGGCTGCGCGTTCCCGATCGCATCAGGCGAAGAAAATGACTCGGGCACTTCTGTGCGGTCGTTGGCTCGTTTGAAGCAGAGGAAGCTTGATGCTAACTCGACACGACTCAAGCTCGGACAACAGAGCACGTTCGACGACGACGTTATGGAGAACGACTTTGTCGACCCTATGCTAGCAGGTCCTGCGCGCTCACGAGGTGCTAAACAGAGTCGCGGCCATCAGCCACGAATCACACAGGCGTTTCCTGAAGGATTGAGGACAGACTTCTCAGAGGAGCGCTCATCTCGCAAGCAAGCACCAATAAGTCGACGGCACGGTATACCGAAGAGTACAACACGACGACGTGCGTGTGCCTCGCCGCCAGCTCCCGTTCGACTCAGCATTACAGATGCTTTCGACGATCCCGAGCCAGGGGAAGCACAATTGCCCTCATTCGTTAGGCTTGCACTTCGGCAGACCCGTCATCGTCACGATCGAGGACGTCATTCTCCCACGCACAAGGTCGTTCGCCTTGCCACGGCTGACGAGACTGAAGATGCATCGGCTACCCTTCGTGCTTGGCGCGAAAGCGCCATTGTCCAGCGTGTCGGCCGACAACGAACACGTTCCGCAGGCAACGGCTACATGCCCTTTCAAGGCCAAGCTGCTCGGGTAGCGCTGGCAGAGATCTCCGGGAACCAGCGCACTTTGGCGACTTACGACTCTCTAGACCAGGGCATCCGTCAGCTTCGACCCAGGGAACTTGCAGGGCGGGAGGAAGTCATCGAAGAGCTGACTTCGCCGCAGGCATTACGCACAGTAGATGGGGTGGAAACGGCTACAAAGGCTACGTCCAAGAGACGACTGCGCTCAGGCATGCGTCCTTTACGCCTGCGTGACGCTCAGCTTGAGTCCCTAGAGAGATGTTTCGATCAGAATCATCGCTCTGCTGTCTTCGAACGTCGTATGCAATGCATGACCGAACAAGTTGCGCGACGAGCAAGACAGCAGGGAGAAGCCAACTTCCATCTGGAACGGTATCTCCACACAGGTAACGCCTTGGATGTGATCGCCGGTGAGCGTATGAAGGCAGCACACAATCCAGCTGAAGATGTTTCCAGGACGCAGGAGGTTCACCAGGCTACATCCATCCCTTACAGACCGAGGAAGAGGCAAGCGCGTAGACTCAACGTAGAGGCGCGCGAGTACAGACAGCCAAGTGAGCCTTTGCCCGACATTGCCATCACATTGGAGGACGAGGATGAGCCGTACGAAGCGCCAAGGCCTGTTCTTCAGGACCTGGGTCCATTTGGTACTCGCTACTCGAACAGCTTCGACATCAGACCATTGCAATCTGGGACGTTCTTCGATCAGAACACTTTTGTTGGTTCTGGTGAGCTCTCTGATGCTCTGGCCCTAACCCAGCACGACCTTAACCAGCAAAGAGGATGCATGCGGGTTCACCTTGGGGCTGAGATACTGAGCTGGGGCGTGTGGCAAGACGAGGTCGCAGTGCATTTTGTACGCATCGCCACGTCAATTGGCAACACCCTAGGGGGCCATGGGAGTGTTCTCGAACAACAAGCCAGCAGACTCTCCAGTCACGAAATCACAGAGGTGGCATCGTACCTCTTGCGATCCGTTATTCGCTATTTGGCGCAATGTGTCTATTTCTCAGATCCGATCGACCGACTTACATGCGTAGAGAGTATAAGTCAGCTTGTCACAACCTTGTCCGAGACGTTTGTGGAGCATCAATCTACCGCGGATGCGGCAATGGCAGTCACACGCATTATGCAGTACTCGACAATACTCGCCAAGCAAGCATTGCACCTCTGCGACCACAGCGTAATACCAGCAGCCATGGAGACCGGAGTCAAGAAACTCTTGCTAAGCATTGCACAACGCCTGGCTAGTCATGCAGTCAGGAACCACGTAGGAGAGCTACGTAGTGCTTATGAGGACAGCCACATGTCAGATCATCATGAGACCGGCTTCAAGGACGTTGTGCCTACACTGAGCAGTATGGTCATCCTCCGAAACGTTCTTCAAGACACGTCTGGATTGACGGTGGATTTCTGGGCTGTTGCCAGAGCTTTCTTCAATCCAGAGAACGCAGCCACATGCTCGGTCAAGCACCTCGAGAAAGCTTGGTATGACCTGTTCACAATTCTCCCAGCGCTGACCTTCGACTCTCATGGTATCTCTCGCGATAACGCCCTTTCCGCGGACACGACCGCGGCATGGACTCTACCGCAACTGCTGCTCAAACGGGTATTTGACCTGTATGAAGCCTCTAGCGCCGTGAGATGCGCCAGTGTCAATGACTATGTACGGGTCCTGCTCTCAAGATGTCACTCTCTGGTTGTTACCTGGGGATATTGGCAATCCGACCTTGCGCTCAGCACGATTTACGACTTTTTCGCTCAACGAAACCTGCATTTACTGAACAGTGAGGAAGATCGAGGCTCTCCTTCCTTCCTCGAGGACTTCGGCTCGGAAGCTTTCCTGCAGATCCAGCCAGATGATCGATCATTTCACATCTTCCTGAAGATACTCGCGGCCAGTCTGAAGGGAATGCAATCGCACAGCATTCCCCTTCGAAAGATACAAAGCATTGTCTTTCGGTTGACTCCAAACCACGCTCGCACTTACCGGAAGGACGCAACTTTGGTAAAGGCCGACCTGGAAGCTCTTCGCAATCACTACGATCTTCTTTGCACTTTGTATTGCGCCGCACCTGTCGGAAGTAGGCCAAGCGTCTACTTGCTACAGAACTTGGTCGATCATAGCAGTTCCCATCGAGAAGCCTGCCGAGCTAGTGTGCGGGCCTGGGCTCATGTCGCTGCCTTTCAGGCCGCCAGTGATCAGTCTATTGACAGCCTCACCAGCCTGATTGACTGGTACTCAGATATGGTCAACACTACGATCACACAATACCGGCTGGCCAAATCGGAAGCCGAGCGTGACTTTGAGGTGGCCCAATCAGAGGCACTGGAAGCTGGTTCTGATATGCCTTTTGCTATATTGGAAAGCACCATAGCCAACAATCAAGTTCAGATTGCGGCAACCCTTTTAGATGCCCTAGCAGGGCTCAAGCGTACTCTGCAATCGACTAGTAGTGTCAAGACGGCCAAGGCTCTCGTGGAAGGCACAGGTTTCATGTCTACACTCGAGCTATTCGACCCTGCACAACGGCGGTTGCTCAGTACTATGCTAGAGGCTTTAGCTATTGTCAACGCAGCTTTGGATGCTGAGAGTCGACCGACGAACAGCGTCAGCCAGTCGGAGGGCAGTGAAGACAGCCAGGAATTCGGAGATTTCGATGCTTTACAAGCCTTCGTCGAGGATGACACCGGACTCGAAGACGACCAAGTAACGCTCGCTGGGACTTTCTTGGCTCCTATTGGGCACTTCCTGTCCAATGTCTTCGGGGCAGACGCGGCAGCGGACGACACGCTGCTAATGACGACCGTAGACACCTGGTCTCGTATCGCTGGATGTACCAGCGTTGCTCATCGCAGGAGCTGGCACAGCTATGTTGACGAGTACAGCTCGACCAGCTGGAACCAGATGCGTGATACCAGCCACAAGCGCAAATACACGACATACTTCCTATCGCGTCTCGTAGAGCAGTCGAAAGGATCTGATGATATCAAACAAGCTGTGCTAACCACTTGGCTGTTGTCTTTGGTCGAAAGGGAAGCCACCTTGAAATTCCAGCACTTGCTGACTGCAACGATACTCGAACACTGGTCAAATGAGCCACTACTCAGGAACTTACCTTTCGCATCGGAACGCGACGGTAGCAAGTATCACATCACTCTGACCCAACTGCGCGAGAGGAGAGTTGCATTGGTGTCCTCAATCCTGTGCAACATGCGGGAGCACTACAACTACAGCATTCGCTTTAGCCGGAGCAGATCGCCCGAGTTGCGCAGCACATATGGTATTATGCTTCGACAAATGATGAGCGTGATGAAGAACTACTATCAAGAGCTGCAGAGCACGGTTAACGTAGAGGTCGCTGACGCGGGCGCAACAGGCGCTTACGTCAACTTCGTACAGCAGATCGTCGCTTCGCTGCAGCAGTTTACCTTGGACATTTCTCCGGTGGATCGTTTCTTCCTGGACTCCTCGGCGTTCCCACTGCCAGCTGGGGATCCCACGTACGTGGTGGGCAGGCTGCGTAGCTATGCCCCCAAACTGCAGGAAAGTCACGGCAGGGCGCAGCTTGCTGTCTTTGTCCAGTCTGTCATGGAGAGGGCTCTCGTCGATGGCCAGCAAGACTATCTCATCGACCAGATGTCTACGGCAATGGTTGGAGTTGACATGCTGAGCTGTCAGTTACCCACGCTGTGGCAGGTGATGTCGCACAGTCTGCTGACAGTATACATTTCACGGAGCTTCGAGACCCAAAGTTCCTGGATCGCTGTCGTGCTGCTACTCCAGGCTTGCATAAGAGCTGCGCCCAAGATCTTCTACAACATCGACATAGGTGACGGCGCTATGGTTCAGGCGGCCATCACATCGCTGGGTTCTGTTCTGCATAGCATAAGCCAGCAGGTCGCAACAGTGCTAAGTCAGTCAACCCTCCTGGACTCAGCACATGCGCTGAAAGTGCTCGGAGCTATGCTTATGGTTGGCCAAGCAAGCACCACTTTCATCGCTTTTTTGGAGCAGTCTACCGCAGCCGGCAAGGAGCTAGCAGCCCATTTGAAAGTGCTTCGCAGCCAAGCACGAGCGTTGCGGACGCAACTTACATCCCCCGAGCGTGATCATCTGATGGACCTCCCTGCTGTAGCACCTTCACCGGACTGCATATGGCAAGACACCAAGAACTTCACAGAGAAGCAGCTGAAAGAGACGGTAGAAACAAACTGGTACAGCGACGGTAGCGCGTACTTCGTGCGAAGAGGCAACACCTCTAAAAGGCTGGCGGTGCAACTGGACAGTGCTGAAGTCGGAAGGAACGTTCTGCTGCAGATCATCAGGGAGTTCTCCAACACCTATGATGCAACTTCCGACCACCGTTGCAGGCAGCGGCAAGCAAGACGACAATGTGATGATATTTTGAGCAAACTTCATGTATGATGAGATGACTATCGAAAGCATGGCAGTGATGGTAAGGAGAAGTTGGATTGTGTGAGAGCGTTCAGAGCGAGCATTGCTATCTCGATTGCTTCGTAGCTTACATACACATTGCAAGTATTCACCAACTTCACAGTTTTGATCTCGGTTCGTACGGGTCGTCAAGCAACGCGACGATCCCTCCAACTCTATTGTTGGTCCTTCTGCTTATCCATTGCTCTGCCAGAGCATAGCGTATTTCGCCAGTGCCAATCACGGTTTTGCAACAGTCCTTGCTTGCGGAGGTCCTCGATGCCTCACATCTCGGTAGTACAAACATAAAGGCGATGTCAGGCGACTAAGGTGGTGCATGCATGTGGTCGGACTTTTGCAGGGCGACGCACTTCTTGACGGGTCGTGCAGTACATCGCTCGATCTTCTCAAGCCCGTCTTTACTTGGTTGATGTCCGCCGACAAATTCGGATAGCTGGATATGATCTCTGTGACTGGCACGGCGTCTACAGTGACAGCTCCGCCACGACCCGTATAGTGATTGAGCAAGACGAATGAGACTGGGCTCACCGATGTGGATATTCGATACTCTACGACGGGCTCAAGGAGCTTCTTGTCCGAGGACGTACTTTCGCACCGCCTGCCGAAGCACTTCCAGTCTCTGCTGTGTCCGCATGTAGACCGCTCGGTATTGCTCGACCGTCTCTTGGACAACTTCGTTACGAGTCTTACGGCCTTCAGAGATGGCTTTCATCTTCAGTTCCATCTCCTTGCGAAGGAATGGCTTTGCAAGACTGACATCGAAACCCATGTTTTCAAAGCCTTCGATCAGGGCGATGCCGAGAGTCGTGGGAATGAACTCTTGTACTCCGTTCGTGCCCCCATTTCCACGATTATTGGCTCCGCCACGACCACCTCGACCTCTGCCCCGAGCCCTTCCGCGCCCACGACCACGACCACGCGCAGCTGGCTGATCATCATCGTCAGGCTCAACATCAGACGGCGCGTCGTTATTGTTGCCGGGCTGTCTTGTCCGAGCCCTTGTGCCGACATACTCTCGCTCCTTGATCTTGGCAATGTGCTCTGCCATTGTTGCGTCTGTACCAATGCCATTGGTGTCCATGAGTGCAATGAGTTCCGGCTCGGTGAGGTAGCCAGGCGGACTGGTCTGACCTTCGTGAATCTGGGCTTCCGTCGGTACAAACGTTTCACCTTCCTCAAAGTTCGGCAACTCCTGGGTGCTGGTCCACTTATCGTAAGGATAGACATCGAGATAGTTCCGTTGGAGCACCGTCAGGCCAGAGGCGTTGAACGTCTCCGAGCCGTACGATATGCTAACTTCCGTCTTAGAGCCACGAGCATCTGCGCTGCAGCAGGCAAGGAAACGTCGGACCACGAACTCATATACTCGCTGTTCTTGCTGATTAAGCGCCGTAGGAGCCACAAAATTGACTGGGTGGATTGGAGGATGAGCTTTGTCGTTGTTGCGGCCCATTCGAGGCCACGAGAAGCCGCCACTTACCAAGCCTTGTGCGAAAGGGCCCCAAGCTTGGCTCTGGGTCTGCTTTTGAACCAGAGCTTGCAGGTCCATGCCACGGTCGTATTGATCCGTCTCGGTCCTAGGATAGCTGATCCAACCACTCTGATACAGCTTCTCGGCGACGTTCATGATCGTTTGACTGTCCATCCGCAAGAACCTACTGCCACACTTCTGCAGCTCGACCGTCGTCAAAGGCAGTGGCTTCCACTTGCTGGTTGGCTTCGTTTGCACCTTTGTGACTCTAGCCGTGCGTACTGCCAAGCACCTTTCGAAGAGAATGACCACAACCATGCGATCGAAGAGGTGGTTGCGCGACCACTTGAAGTTGACCTTGATACCCTCCTTCTCGTGCATCACCTTGATACCCCAGAACGTCTCTGGCACGAAGTTGCGAACCCGCAGGTACCTTTCCACCACGAAGCCGAGCGTCGGGAACTGGCAGCTGCCGTAGCTAATGGTCTCGCGCTTTTCAATGACAGGCTGTACTGTGAAGCTCAGGTTGCGAGTGAAGCAGGCTCCGATCCGAAGATCGATCTCCATTCTCGCGAAGACGGCATTGGCTTGTGCTTCATCTAAAGGCACAGGATTCCGAGCGGCATTGATCACATGTGCTCGCTCAATGTTGGAGAAGCGAGCACGCACTGTGCGACCTGGCTGCTTGAGATCAGGCTTGATCTTGGCTGCAGCTTCTCGGATCTCGACGCCGATGTTCTCGCCTTCTCTATCGCAGTCGGTCCAGATGTAGAGATAGTGAGCATATCGCGCTCGAGCCTCGATGTTCTTCGCGATGGCCTTACTTTGATCTTTGACCGAGGTCTCGATGCGCGCCTCGAACAGGGCAGAAGGATCGCAAGAGTACCATCCACGGTGTTGGCTGTCGAAGTCTTGCTCCATCATATGTCCAGTGACCGAGGTCATGGTGACATCGCAGAGACCCCATTGAGGGAAGTTGTACTGAAACTCGTAGTTCTTGATATAGACGTTGCCGTTGATGTTTCGAGGTTGTGCTCGCCCGCCGCCAGCCAGATGATTGGCGACTGCCTTTGCGATCGAGGGCTTCTCAGCCACGCATAGGACCTTCGTCGGCATCTTGCCACCTTGTACCGCCGAGGAGCCGTCGCTTCGTCATAGTAGGTTGTGTCAAGGAAGATGTACTTTGCCACACCCATGTGCTTCGGTCTAGGCAGGAACGAAAGAAGTTCGTGCTCGCCTGAACGCGACAGCACGTGTGACATCGACTTCTGCTCTCGAGCCTCGACTGTCCTCAAAATCGCATCCTGTCAGCACATTTGTTAGTGGATGGTCTGTGCCAGGCTGTATGGACGAATCATGGAGCTTGCCGTGCACCGAGAGACCCGAAGTATTCATTGCCAAAAGTGATGGGACTTTTGCTGCTGCGACCTGTGTCGGTGTCATTTCTGGACACCAGGCTGCTATGCACTGAGTGAGAGAATGCGCTGTATCCAGGGCGTTTGACGGTCGTGGAATTCATCCGCCGGGAAGTCCTGGCGGTCGAACTTCGAAGCTGTAGATACTTGACCGCGTCTCAAGCTGTCGACTCGAGGTTGGCGACGTTGTCTTTGGTGAGATGCATCGATCGCACTGATCATCATGGTTCCCATAGTTCTACCAGAGCCCAGAACGGGCGCGAAGCGCGGTGCAGGGAGCCGGCCGAAGAGTGCGACGCCGGCCGCGAAGAAGCAGCGACTGTCAAGCACGGCGACACCCTCCTCCACGACGCCACTCACCCGATCGCCCGCGGTGGACTCTCCCGCGCCAGAAAGGAGACAGCCTCGACTGCCAGCGAAAGTGCTCGACACCCGTCCCCTGCCGAGCTTGTCAGAAGCACAGCCCTTTGCCCTGCCCAACGAGGAATACCAGAGCATGGCCGCGAGCGCAGTCCTGTCCGCGTCACTCGACCGATCACGAGCAAAGTGGACAGGTGAGGGCATCTTCAAGAAGCATTGGGTGAAGCCCGAGAGTGGGAGGAACGCGAAGCCGCCTCCACCCGGCAACCCGGAGATGAAGTCAATGAAGCACAAGGGAGAGTGTAGAATACGCCTGGAGCCTCACATCTTCACTGCGGACGTCTATGTGGCAGATCAAGTGAGACAGCCCGCACCGCCGAAGCAACAACTACATCCTCAGACCCATCGGCCGGTCCAGCAACAGCCTCAGAACAGAGCTCTGCCCCCACTACAACCAGGAAGGCCGCAGCCCATGCAGAACGGGTCCGCGAGCCCGTTCAGCCAGGCAACTCCTGCTGCAGGGCCACGCGCACCTCAAGCCACATCTGGCCCTTCTCCCGCACCTCCGCAGCAGAGCAACAAGCAGCCGCAGGCAGATCCAGTCATTAGCATGCTTGCCAGCCGCGCCTCTTCTGACGCCGAACTGAAAGCACTGATGAAGCAGGTAGCTACCGGCAATGCCACTCCAGATCAATTGCGCATCTTCCAACGGCACATTGATGAGCTCACCGCCATCATTTCTCAGCAGAACGAGGAAGAGGAGCATCGCAAGGCGAAGGCAGCACAAAGCAGCGACAGCATCCAATATGACGGAGCAGCGGACTCGAGGCCGGCGGTGCCAGCACAGGGCCGACCGATACAACCACAACAGCCCATCCATCTGCAGCCAGTGGCCTCGCCGCCATATCCTCAGCCGCAGCCACCTCTCACCTTTCAGCAACAGCCACCCGCTTGGACTCCGCCTGCGCCAAACAGCAATGCCGTCCTCTTGAGCTTTGCTCCTTGCGGAGGCTCCGATGATCGCTTCCTCTTTCCGCAATACGGCATCCTGGAGTCTCTCTCGCCGCAACACTTGCTGATCAGTTTCATGGTCACAAAGAAGGGTAGAGAGGCAGCCGACACCACTGGGCTGGATCTGGACAAAGAATTCTGGCAGCCAGTCACCATGATGATAGAGGTCATGTACGGCAAAGAAGAGATCCTGAACTGCGTTAGGAGGTGGGTGAAGCCTGAAGATGAGGTTCGGAAGCACATGGAGGATGTCATGAAGAGATGCGAGAGAGCGCCCTTGAGCTATCTAGCCGTGAGACTGCCATTCAAAGGCGCTGTCAGCCTACCAGAGAGTGAAGAGGCGAGCAAGGAGACCACTCCGGCTGCCGAGGAGAAGATCAAGACAAAAATGGCTGGACCCGCCAAGAAGAGGGCTTCACTGTTGTCGAAATCTGTCTCGGAACCGACAAAGAGTGCTGGCGAAGCAGAGAGCCAGACAACAGTAGCAGGTGCTTCGCAGACACTAGATGGTGCCAGCGATCCGAAAGCCACGAGCGATACCGCTCAGGCAGAAACTCCTGAAGGCGGACGTCCTCGGAGAACTGTAAGAAAGAGCGTGCGGATCAGCGAAGGCTGAGAGCTTCCATAGGCGTCTTGTAACGACGTGACGATACAGTAGGTAATGACTTGAGATACCCAATATACTTACTTCTTCATCGAAGATTCAGACAGAGCGTGCCAACTCACATCGATCAAGCTTCATTGGCTCTCCTTCGAAACCGAAATCCTGCCGCTTACGAAATCATGGCGCTTTCCATCTCAGCTGCAATACACATCCACTACGTTTGTACACGTCCAACACTGGTCTCTTGACAGGCCAGACGTCGCCGTCATGGCATCTGTGGTCAAGAAGCGAACGATCACTCGAGCTCGCGAAACGCTAACGTGCAACCCTTGTAGAAGCAGGAAGCTCAAGTGTGACAAAGATATACCGTGTAGCTCGTGTACGAAGAGAGGCGAAGCGGAGGCGTGTTCATATGCCAAAAGGCCCGTGAGGAAGGAACACGCCGACCAGAGCAAAACAGCTAGAGCCGAGGAGAGGTTGCAACATCTCGGGGACCTTCTTGAAATATATGCTTCCAGCGGCGCAGTCAACAATGTCACGAGTCACACCGAGGAAGATGAGAGCAGCACCTGCACCAACGGCAGTGCTACCTACATTGGTGCAACACATTTTTCAGCAATGCTGGACGACATTGAATGGCTACGACAGGTCCTTGTCGAAGAAGAGCCGGGAGCAGCAGTATCTCCGCCACCGAGTGAGAGAATCGTCGATCAGACTGACATTTTTGTTCGGAGGGACGCCACGGCTACCATTACAAGTGGTCTTAGCCAACCACTTACCACCAAAGATCGAGGTCGACAGACGTCTTGCTGCGTATTTCCGAGCTGAAGCCATCGCCGCGCCTTGCATTCATACACCACATTTCAAGCGACAGTACGAGCATTTCTGGCAGGATCGAACTTAGGTATCGCCACTATGGATCTCCAGCCTCTTCTCAATTCTAGACTTATTCCGAGGCGTCGGAAGGGCAAGACTGTATGACGAGTCACCCGACGAAGGGCACAAGCACAACTTCTCATTGGCAGCCACACACTGTCTTGCTATCGGGAGATACAGCCGACCACAGCCACTTGCTGTGGAGGCGTTGGCTGTCTACATCCAAGCAAAAGTCATCGTCACCCTGGATCCGTCTCTCGATCTTGGCATCTTGTTCGGGACGCTTGTGCAGCTTGCATATGCCATGGGCTATCACCGTGGGCTATTACCGCGAGCCTGACAACTTCAAACTTTTGACTGCTTTCGAAGGCGAGATGAGGCGGAAAACGTGGTCCTTTGCTATGCAACTTGATCTCTTGATATCCTTCCAGCTCGGCCTACCGAATAACGTCCAGTTCGGTAGCTGGGACACGCGACCGCCATCGAATTTAAAGGACGAAGACTTCGATGAAGACAGCGCTGTTCTACCACCGCCGCGCCCAGCACACGAGCCAACGAAGACGACTTTCTACACCGCAAAGCACATGCTTATGACAGTGTTCGACAAGATACTGAAATATGCTCTAGCTGCGGGTTCGATTCGATCAGAAGAAGAGTTGATCGCACTTGACGCTGAGGGGTTTCAAGCACGATATGAAACGTTACCTGCAGTCCTCCATTATCGTAGCATATCCACCTCGTTGACGGACCCAGCATACATCGTGATCACCAGGAAGTGCATTGAGCTTCTGTATCAGAAATGCCGCTGCGTCCTGCATCGGAAACATGTCACCACCGGCAGGCTGGAGAGTATACGGGTACGCTTCGAGGCAGCCTCGCAAATCGTTGGTGCATTTTTTTGGGAAATGTACCCAGAGCTCAAGCCTGGCGGTCAATTCTACGACGATCGCTGGTTATTGGGGAGCATCACAGGGAATGACTATCTGTTGGCGGTGATGGTGCTATGTCTCCTCATGTGTCAGAGCCGGAGAGCGGCGGTACCTGGGCTGACTCAAGAGGAGCTGCAGTCGGTATTACGCTTGCTAAAGCATTCGCTTGATATTTGTATTTAGAAGGCAGACGTGAGCATAGCTGCAAGGCGCACGAGGAGGATCTTTGAAGCGATGCTGTCCCCGTGCCAAGGAGCGACGGCGAACGGTACGGGGACGATGCAGTCAGATATGTCCGCGATCCCCACCAGTATACCGATGAATGCTTCTACCGACATGCTGCCAAATGGCATAGCTCCAATGCTTCCCGACCATGGACGGCAATATTAGTGACTTCACACAAAGCTGGAACGACCCCTGGTCCAACATGTTCGACACACACGAGTGGGCTTTCCTGGAAGAAAGCCTGAACAGTAATTTCGAAACACAATAGATGCAACCCCCCCCCCCACCTACCATTACCCTGTGATGCCGTCAAAGATCATACTCACCATCACGACACCGTCCCTCCATCTCCCTAGGACTCCACCACTGGAAGATGATCCTCGCCGCCTCAGCTGGCGCGAGATTGGTAACATCAAGCACCAACTCATCCTCATCACCAAACTTCCAAATGCCACCGTGGTACTTCCTTCTGTACTCCAACAACACTTCCGCATCCCTTAGCTTGCCACCTTTCCTGCCTTCACTCTCCAGCCTTCTGACGTTTTCCCCCTCGTCGCACTCCAGTACAACACTGTAGAACCTACAAACAGAGGAGTTTTAGCCATAGTCGAGAACCACGTGGTAGTGTCTAAGACGACGGTATTCGTGGAGTGCCTCGTGAAGCGCATAATTCGTGCAATTCCACCATAGTCTAAGCCACTGCTCGATGTCTGGACACCCCTTAGAACGTACCTCCTGTTCGTAGGCCACAAGGCCAAATCCATATAGTCCCCCACACACTCATCGTATCCCGCTCGACTATCTGTGAAGATATAAACAGTCTCAGGATCCTCTTTGACCCTTGCAAGGAGCTTCTGACGAAGCTTGGCGCGCTCGTCCCAGTACTTTGGGTGGCCGCGAGGGCAGTAGGACTCAACGGGGTCAATGAGTTGGTGGTTGTCGAGAATCCTGGAGCTGACTATGAGAGGTGCGAGGTGCCTGGCGATTGTTAGCTTGCCGGAGCCGGGGAAGGCGTTGAGGTAGAGGACTGAGGCGGGCATGGTGGTTGGTGAGAGGTTGATACACTGTGAGCTTCGAGGATTTGGGAGCAGTCTGGAAGTGATGTTGGTAGGTTGGGCGACGCAAGTGTGAAGGAAGGGAAAGTGACTAGTAATGTGTTTGTCACACATGGTTCACGATTGCTCACGATGTGCTCAGAGTTGTGTTGCTGTGCGCAATTGGGCAAGGCTCACATGGAGAACGTGAATAGTGGCCGTCAGCATTGATTGGTAGTATCGGGGATGTGATAAGTCTATCTAGGTCTCGTAATATTTTGCGAACTGGTCGCTTTTCTCGTTCGTGCAATCGTGGTATCAATGGAGGGAGCATAATCATTCTGAATCGACTCATTCCCTTTATGTGCAGTGCACGTCTCCATTGGCGTGAGTATGGCAATTCTCTGGAACTGATCCACTGTCGCTGCCAGAGTCCTGAGCTGCTGCGCTGGCTGTCGCAGTGGCCATGGCGCTAGTAGCAGATACACCAGCAGCGGTAGCAGTAGCGGTCAAGGTAGCGCTGCTGGTCGATGCCGGTGCCGCGGCGGCGGAACTAGTCGATGGAAGCTCGCCTGTTGGACCTGGGCAACCTTGACCTGGGAGGATGACATCGTATGCATATGCCTCGAGAGCAAAGTACTGCAGACCATCGGAGTCGTGAGTTGCGTTGGGGCTGTTCATAGATGCACTCTCCACGATGGCCTCGTAGCCCTCAGAGTAGTGATCAATGTAGCCCTGGCCGAATGCCGGGATGTGGTAGAGTCGGTGCAGCAGGTCGGAGCCCCAGAATAGCGAGCGGGAATATTCGCGGACGTTGTAACCCCACGCACAGAGAGTTGCGAGTGGTCGACGCTCGAAGAATGATGTCGGACAGATGACGGTCTCGCCAGTCGCGTTGCTGCCTCGCCAGTGGCCACCCCATGCTACGACGAGGTTAGCAAGGCGAAGAATGGATGATGTAAGGCAGTCACTTACTCGGCATGTTCGCACAGTTCTGATCTGGGTCGTCGCATCTGAATAGAGCGCCAGCCCTGTCTCCATTGACAATGATGTCGAGAGCCCCAATAGCCTCAAAGGTTGGCCGGTTACCAAAGTACTTCTGATAAATTTCGCTGTTGTTGCCCCATCGATTGATGTGTTGTCTGCCGTGCTCAGCGAGCATGACAGCCTCGTTCAGGCCCTGCTCAAGCTGATAGCGCTGCGAAGCGTTACAGCTGGAGTGTATCCTCCACTCAGGAGTAGCCCCTGCGTTCCATGCTGCTTGCATGGTGACCTCGAACGGTGCTTGCCTCTCCTCGATGGGAGCGGCAGACACAGCCGTGAGGGCAGTAAGAAGAACGGCGGAGACTGAACGCATCTTGCTGGTATGGATGACTGAGTTGTCTGGATTGTAATGCACAAAGAGGCAGTGGAAGGCTGGTAGATACGATGACTTGGGCAGATTACATTCTTATACCAAACATGTTCGTACAGCATCAAATGCCATGCCCAGACACGTGGGATCCTGGGTGCCGCCAGTCGCCTCATCCAAGACATTCCGTTCCTGATCCAGCAAGTTGGTCGAACATGCGACTTGGCAAAACCATCACAGTCATGTTCAACGTAAAGATTTTTCCGCCTACACAGCCGCAGGATGTGGATGGGTGTATGCAGTGACGTGCCTGCGTTGCAGCGCCAATACTGACCCTGGGGCTCGGCAAGGGTGTTCTAGAGTCCGAGCGCACTACTCGATCAGGCAGGAACAGCATGTGCTGGAGTCCGGGGAGATCTGATCACGAGGATCTGACGATGATCTTGCTACCTTGTGATCTTTCTAGACCAAGCTCGATCCACGCTCCACGCCATCCAGGTTGTGCTTGGACCTTTTCACTCATACTGTGCCGCATGATTGACAAAACATAACCCACGCCGTGAGAAAGGTTTGTTCCTCCATGCTGGGCAGCGGTCAGTGGCTGGTCGTTCGGAAGTGCCGTGATGGTGGACCTCGTGGTGAACAAGCTTGCCAAGGGCCCGATCCTGCCAAGGGCCGTCTTACTTGTCTCTAGAAGCATTCACCAGCGTGATCATTGACCAGGGCCTGGTTCGATATGGACAGTAGTCCGGCGTAAGTGAGCGAGGACCGCTTCCACAGCCGCGAGCTGTATAGGCAGTGGCTACACGTTGATGGCCCATCGGCCAATACCGGACCTATCTACACCGAACGGTGTTCTTCATGAGCCATGCCTTCCGAAGCCGAATGTGGAGGAGGAGAAGCATGCGGTGCGGTGGGCGGAGCCAAGTGTATGCCAAGTCGAGATGCTTCGCCTAGGAGGACATTGATGGTCAACTAGCCCCGAAATCTGTCCAAACAGCGGGTATCCCACGCTACACGACCGAATGTCGCTTTGTCGACGGATGCTCTGCTCCAGTCGTTGCAGACAACCAACGCGAGCAGGCTTCGCTTCGCTATACCCGGAAAGTCGATATCGCCGTCTGCGCGCTTTGTTCATCGCTGCAGCCAAGGTATATCCCACAGAAGGTCATCAGAGTTCTGCTGGGCTCGTCTCGGCGTTCGTAGAGGCGATGCAACGTGAAGGTTCTGCACGGCGTGGCCCTGCATTTACCACATGGCACAGCCAGGCTGGAACTATTTGACCCGTTGAACATACACATCCAAACAGGTTGAAATCGCAGCAAGGAAGCAATGTTGTACAACGCCGTCCTTATCGCTGCACTGTCAGCAGGCAGAGCGCTTGCACAAACGACTTACACCGGTTGCCACAATGACACAACGAGTGGTGTTGCTGTGGAATACTGCTTCGGACCGGATGGCATTGAAAGCGCACGTGCCACTTACTCTCCAGAGCTGACCAGCGGCTCGACACCAGTGACAAACGAGGCCACAGCGACGGCAACGGCGACAGCTACCTACCAGACTGACTCCATCACTGGATGTCACAGCCATGAGACAGCATTGTTCTGTATCAATGGCGCAGGATCCGAGGTAGAAGTCGAAGCGACGCCAACAGGCGAGGCACCGGCTCAATACACCGGCTGCCATTCCCATGGCGCTGAGATGTAAGTGATAGCTCGACAAGTTGGCGCAGGAGATGTACTGACAGGTCGCAGGTTCTGCGTAGATCCAGATGGCAACGATGTTGCCGTTCTCGCGACTGCCGAGGACTCAGGACACACGGAAGCGACTGGTACGAGCGGAGAAGCTTCATCATCTTCTGCTGTAACGGATTGCCATTCGCACGACTCGGCGGTGTTCTGCATCAACAGCGAGGGTGCCGAAGTCGAGATCGTGGGCGCTTCTGCGACCGGCGAGATCCCAGCTCAATACACTGCCTGTCACTCACACGGCGATGAGACATACTGCCTGGATCCAGCTGGAGAAGAAGTTGCTGTGCTCGCCGAGGGTGCATCTGCCGAGGAGAACCAACACTGTCATTTCCACGCTGGAGTAGAGCACTGCGTCGGCGCTGGCGGAGAAGAGACTGAAGTCGACTGTGGCCTTCGCGAGCGAGATTACAACATCGGCCTTCGTGTCGGCACTCTTTTCGTCATCCTGGTCACTAGCGCGATTGGTGTCTTCCTTCCAATCTTGCTGCAAAAGCTTCCACTGGGCAAGTTTAGCGCCATCGGACTCATGGTCGTCAAACAGTTCGGTACTGGTGTCATCATATCGACAGCCTTCATCCATCTCTACACCCACGCCGGACTGATGTTCCAGAATCAGTGTCTTGGTGAGCTGGGTTATGAAGCTACCACATCAGCTGTCGTCATGGCTGGCCTCTTCCTCTCCTTCTTGGTAGAGTATATCGGAATGCGACTTGTGGCGTGGCATTCTGCCAAGAAGCCAGCAGAAGCTCCAGCGTATTCTGAGCAGGCAGCAAGCGGCGACAAAGCTGCCAACCACGACGTCTTCTCTCAAGAGTCGCGCAGCAATGCATTCATGGCGGTCGATCATCATCACGGTGGCGGGAACAACAAGTTGTCGGTCCTAGTCATGGAAGCTGGCATCCTCTTCCACTCCATCCTCATTGGCTTGACGCTGGTCGTAGCGGGCGACTCTTTCTATCGAACTTTGCTGGTGGTCATCGTCTTCCACCAATTCTTCGAAGGCATGGCACTGGGAGCACGAATTGCACTACTACCAGGCAAGGTCTTTCCAGCAAAGTTCGCCATGGCCTTTGCGTTCACTCTCATCACGCCGATCGGTATGGCCATTGGTATTGGTGTTCTCAACTCCTTCAACGGCAACAACCCAAGCACTGTCCTCACTTTCGGTGTGCTCGATGCACTGTCGGCAGGCATTCTGGTTTGGGTCAGTGTTGTCGACATGTGGGCTCGAGACTGGGTGATTGAAGGTGGAGAGTTGATGACGAGCGGTCTGTTCAAGACGTTTGGTGCTGGCTTGTCGCTCATCTGTGGTATGATCTTGATGGGCGTATTAGGAAAATGGGCGTGATTGTCACCCTCCAAAGCTCATGACTTATGCGATAGAATGTCCGTTACGACCATCATAGATACCCCGTGAATAACATGGGCCGAGCATGCCACGGTCTCCACCAGTCTATGCCATCGACTAAAACTTTGCATTGTACTACCACACCGCAGTATGATGCGCAGTGAGTGTCGGAATCGAAATTTTTGATGCGCGCGTGAGATTGGTGTTGCAAGTCGGTGGCACAATGCTTTCCATCTCCTGTTCAGTCGCGAGACTTCCTGCCGCTTTCTCGCTTGGCACGCATGCCGCCGAAGCAACGCAATGTGTCATGCTACCAGACCGCGTGCTTCCGGTAGACATAGCGTAGAATCGATATAAAAGGCCGGCCGTGGCAGTTCTAGTCAATGCATCTGCCAGCCATAACGGATAACACGAAACACGAAACACCGCTACACCATCGTCAACTACAAACAACCACCTGCACAGTCGTACACCAATGCCAATGTCGATATGCCAGATCTGCGGAGAACGCCTATGTGGCAGCGACTTGTTCAGCGACCCTGCGATGCATTTCTGCGTTGGGCTAGACGGCCCTGCAATCGTACAGACGACGAGCTTTGTGCCGAAATGCGTGAGTTGGTAATGCAGAGTATGTCTTTCATCTTGCTCACTATTCTGTAGTTGGACTCGGACTCTGAAGAAGAATTCCGTGCCACCAAGAAGAAGAACGACCCAGCTTCAGCACAGCCCAAAGCTGCCTTGTCGATACACAATCCAGAAGACCTAGAAGAGATTGGTCGGCTGCAAGAGGAAATCGAGCAGCTGAGGCAGATGCTGCCAAATATCGAGTCGCCAGTTCCTGCGAAGACTGCAGTCGTCGAGACTTAGTCGGTAGTCTGATGAGCGGGGCTTCCTGGAGTCAAGGTGTTTGGCGGTGAAGCAAAAGGCAGCGCCGGTTGACAGCGCGGTGAATAGGACGCAATAATTCTGCTTGGTGATGGACCTGGAGGCGGCCGCGTGCGATGTATAATGCCAAACACGGCTCAAGTCTTCCTTCACGCTTCGTTGTGACGTCTCTTCTCAATCCAATCGATGACCAGACCCACGTCTTTGACAACAGCGCCTGGCACACCGAGTTTCTGCATGAACATAGGCAGGTTTCCGCCAGCGTCACTCGCAGTCGCCATATGCCACACTGTATGGTCTCCCTTGTCAACCAGCACACACCGCTCGATCGAGCAGTACATGCCCGGTGTAACCTTCGAATCCTTGTTGTACTTGTTGCCCGGGACATTGGAGAGATCAACTGGTATCTGAACCACGTAGAACTCGCTATCTTTCTTCGCGGTGATCACCATGACTCTGAAGACTCTGTTGTTCAATGGAAAGGGAATCTTGCGCACCATCTCCATCAAGTTGACGTTGATCTTAGTCCAGCCTGCCCACGTCCTCTGTATGCTTTCCAACTCGTCGTCCCAGTCGAGAACCTCATGTGCATCCACGACGTCTGGTGTGTAGTCCTTCTCATGCTGGCTGTGATTCTCCCTCAATGCGTCATCGAACTCCTGCCAGCTTGCGGTGCCAGCCTCTGCTGCATCTCTGTGGCAGCTTCTTCGAGCAAACCAGGTCTCTGACTGTCCCATCGTTCGGCCTTCCTCGGGAAGATCGTGCGCACTGATTTCATGAGTGTATAGCGTGACTTGGGCCTCAGACGGCGGTGAAGGTTTCTTTTCTGCCTTCTCCTTGAACATGCTTCGAAGATACACATTCAGAAAGAGCTCTGCTTCTTCCAGAACAGTCTCGGCGAAGTCTGCAACTCGCGGTGGTGTATTTGCTGTCTGAAGGGATACTAGAGATCGGTGCCGTGGCAGCTCAGATGGCTTGAGAGCCTTCATGCGGATGTGCGATCCCAATGCCGCAGTCGCTTCGGCAGGTGACACAATGGACATGGTTGATGGGCTTCTGTGCTGATGTCGAAGATGCTGAGTATGTCGTCGCAGATGATGCCAAGCGTACGCTATTCGATAAACGCTTCGAGGAGGGGGGTGTTGGGCTGGAATCGAGTCGAAAATGTTCAGGTCGTGTTTGTGGCGGTCATGACAACGACGGTGCTCCGCGACTTCCTCGAAGTCAAAAGCGCGTCATGCGGCTGCCAAGATTGAACCTTGAATGGCCTGCATGAGGCTGCATCGTTCCTTCGAGCTTCGTGCGAGCTGGACCAGCGGAAGTAGCACTGCTCGAGGCGCAGGCCCATGTTGAGCAATGCTGTCCACAGAGTCAGATAGATTTGTGTTCGCACATGAGCACATGATCCTCTGATATTGAAGTATGAGGATCTTGCCCAGCGGTGGCATGAGACTGGCATCAAGTTTGCACAGCTGGAGGTCAGCTCTGAAACAAGGTATCTCAAGAGCACTCCATGATCAAGTGCTTCAACTCACCAGTCGACAGCATGATGTTCAAGTTCTCTCCGAACCAGCTTCCCGTAACAGTTTTCATGGTGAGAGACGCTTGGGCAAAGACGCTGATGGAGCCAGATTTGATTGGAGTCGAGGCAGCGTGAGGCGAACTGCTGAAGGCAGCGAAGCCGCTGAATGACTCTCCATGTGAGGATGGTGGCTATCTGGCATGCTTTCGACAGTCTTGAGTTATATATCTTTCCGAAGGAGTCCAAGGAGAGGCATGCTTCTTTGCTGCGAGGCTTGGTGGAGACAGTTGCATGATTAGCCAAGCCGGACTTGCCTCCGCGCTCCGGCAACAATGTTTGTAAACAGCGACCCCGAACTCAGCTGCAACATGTACATCTCTTGGGCGCAACCTTTCTACCTGCACTAGCCGGCACCTTTGGACATCCGCCGAGCATGTCTTACACACAGTATCTTAGCCAACATGGCCATCTCGATAGCCAGGCCGGGACGAAAAGGAAAAGGGCAAACCAGGATGCCTCGATCGAGGAAGAAATTGCTTGGACGGCAGCACGATGTAACAGATTGTTACGGAGCATCACTTCTCGATTGAATACTCTAAGAAGAATCCATAAACTTGGACCAAATCACCTCGAGTCGCAGGCGCCCAGGAGACCCGAGCAGCAAGCAGGCAAATCGGGCAAGGCGAGTTCGGACCACTGGTCAACGAAGGATCCTGTCTGGCTACCTGGGGGTCAGAAGAGCCACGGCCAGACTTATGCCGCAAAGTCAAGACGAGTGAAGCCAAAGCCACAGGCGCGATCTACTAGCCATGACTCGGCGTCCTCCGCATTTCCTACCCCGTTCGTGAAGCGGATGGGAGCATTACGATGCGACAAGGAGAACGCAAACCCAGATGTTGCCACGTCTCCCACGAAGGTCCAAGCTCGAATGCGCAAGTCGATGAAGTTACCAGTGAAGCCCGCCTCGTCTGCACAAGAAGCTGAGCAAGGACTGGAAAGTGCACTCGACAATCTGCTTCGTCAGACCCAGCAGGAGCACAGACCGGCAGCATCCGGAACACGGTCTCTGTTTGCTTCCTGCTTGCGACGAGTCCCTGCGTATATCAACCTGGACTCTGGACGGTCAGATGACGAAGGGAGTGATGAAGACGACGAGTCTGACATCTATCAGTACCTCGAGAGCTTAGGTACGAAAGTAGGTGCGGGTTGGTCTGGTCTTCGGGAAGTCGTCTGGAGCCATGGTGTGCAACTCATATCAGATGCCATTCGCCAAGGTCTTTTGTCTGAAGACGTCGTACAGCGGCTATCAAAGACATGCAGTCCTTACGGTGCGGCGTCGGCAGGCCAGGACTTCTCTGCATCATTAGTCTGGCATCAGAAATCGATCAAGAGCTTACAACGACTTGGAAGCTTCTCAAGGCAGCATGGTCTTGGAAGTTCGAAATACAGAGCACTTCAAGCTTTCGTTCAATATGAACCAGTGAATCTCGGGAAATTGTGCGATCTACCTGGATTCTGGAACGACTTACTAGGCGCTCTCACAGGCCCTGCTGGATACGAGGCGTTAAGACTGCTGCATGCTTGCATGGAGGCAACGCAGCAATTGAGCGCTACTGGCCGTGTGAAGCCGAGAATCACATCGCAAATTCGAGGCGCGTTGATCAAGCTATCAGTGATGGCCACAGCAGGTGCCCTTCTACCGCAGCCTGTTCATGACCGCCTGGCACTCAGCGAGATCATGCTTCAACTCGCTGTTGAACAAGTAATCAGTCCACCGCAAGGCTCTCGTCAGCGATCCCCAGGATACTTTATGGGATCTCCGGTCTTCTGCGGTCAAGTTCTGTTAGCGCTTGATCCCGGGGCCAGTGCGGACATCGGCACTGCTTTGGAAGGATATCTCGAGGTTACTTCTCGCGGCATCTGCCACTCGAGATTCCAAGATGAGCTTGTTGACTTCGCCTCGGAATTTGCTGAGGACCTTGTTGCACTAGGAGCTTTCATCGACAATGATATTGCCGACATGTTCTTAAGGCGTGCTTCGGACGTTGTCGAGAGAGGATGCCCGGCAACATCTTTGCTTAGACGGGTGTCCACCCAGGTGATCACAGTGCTCAAACAGTCCAAGGAAGACGTAGATGAGGTCCTGCTACAACAGTACCTCGGGACGCTGTACCATCAGCCCGAACATCGTGCTATACTCAAAACACCACTGCGCGGAAGCAGACCTAGCCGATTCCGTTGGGAAGCTGGACTTTGCGAGTGGGTTGCTGCTACACCATATCGTTTTGCTAGAGGACGACCACTTGCAGACGAAGCTCTAGATGCGGCAGAAGGGCCGAGCAGTCGGTATGCCGAAGATTCCTATCCTAGTCCGGATACTATGGCAGACTTCTCACCTGATGTTTTGGCTATGTCACAACCAGCGAAGAAGCGTGCACGATGGAAGTCGGTGAGTCCCATGGAGCTAAGTCCAGTAGCAGAGAAGCCTTTGAAGACTGCGTGGATTGTCATTCCAAGGTTGAAGCCAGCGAAGCGACGCACGTCGGGTCGTTTGCTGGCCAGAGAGGAAGCAGATACTCTTGACGAGCTTTGTATGTAGCAAGTTATGTGAGTTCCCTCGTTAGGGACCAATGTTCTGCTGCAATATGCTTGGCCATCGTTGTGTCGATCATATGATCGGACTGCAGTCCGGCTTCGATCACCATCCGTGGCCGGCTGCTCGATCGCGAAGCTGCAGAAACATCGCCAAGTAGATATCTCCGCTCCAAAGCCGGCAGGCAGGTGTGGTCCGGTGACAGTACTCCCGGCTCAAAGTAGCGCAGACCAGGATCTGCCAATCGATGCAATCATACAACTGAGCTTGCAGATGGCTGGGTGCGACATTGGCAGCACTGGAAGCTGTCATGCGCCGCGAGGTCTGGTGATGTCTGGGGATGATGATTGATAGCCACGACAGAAGGAACGAGCTTGGCAAAGTATGATAGTTGTAACTTGCGCATTGGTTGCCGTACCAGCCGCTGCGAGTGTGGTGGCTAGCCGCTGATGTTGCTGAGAGAGCACGGCTCCGCTGGGGGAGGAGGCTTGCAGAAACCTGCTCGAGGAAGCTTTTCCCAGCTTTTCCCAGCGCGTCATACGCTGGTCACGGAGATGGTGGAAACAACATTGAATTGTCTGCAGACCGTGAAATGGTCAATCACTTTGGGCGAGGACAGCGTAAGATTGCAGCTGGACGGCCGCGGAACAAGCAGGCTGTGTGTAGCACTGCAGCGTCGAGATCTTGATAGAGGTCGTTGTACCTTTGTATCACCCGCAAATGTGAATGTTTCGAGGCTGCAATCTGCATGGATGGGTGCGGGGAGAGCTGAGCTCGGGACAGCTCCCAGCTGTTTGTGTTTGAGACCAAGACAGACGATCGCTGGCCGCGAGATGAGGAACAGCCGTCGAAGAGGCAGACTGCGGTGATGGCTGTGCTGCGCGCAACATCGCACGAGCGTGAGAGCGAGACTTGGTCGACGACCATGGTCGCCGCATGTAGAGCACAGAGGACGACGCAGAGGCAGAGCGCGGTGCCTGCGCATGTCCATTGAAGTGGTTCCAGGAATATCCAATGACGTCCGCGCCTTCCTGCATGGCCGTGCATCAGCCAGTAGACTCTATTGGTGTGGCAGGTGTGCTCATGTGGTACGAGCTCTCTTCCCCACCCGTCCTTGCGACTCTTCTACCACGCACACTCTTTCTCTCTCCTTCACAACCACATCAACTGCTTGACGAAAGCACATTACCACACTGAGGAATCCATCAAGAACACCTCGCAAACATGATCGTCGACCCAGTTCAGGCGTTTAAGACGCACCCAACTGTGCCGCTGTCGTCGCCAACGAGCATCGCTCCAGGTACGTCGTCATCGAGAGCTTCACCGAGCTGCCGCTTCAAACCAAACAACATCACATCTAACGCCATCGCAGTACCAACCGTCGTCCCAAGCCTCCCAGAGTACCAGGATGCCACCGAGACTGGCGAGAGGACCCTTTGGTGAGTTTCGTCGAGCAAGAGCATCGTCATGTCGGCGGGCGAGACACCGCGACATCCAACGGCGGTGAGAGCAACAAGAGACAATGCGCAGCTTGCTGACATCTCCCCAGGGTCGTCTTCGTCGTTATGCTTGTTGCCACCATCGTCTTCACTGGCATGTCATGGAACATCCCAATGGTAAGCTGTTCCGGTGTTTCCCTCCATCTCAGGCATCGAGGCTGACATCTCGCCCAGGGCAAGCGTCTCTATCACGTTATCACCGGCCTGATCACCACCACTGCTGCTCTCTCTTACTTCGCCATGGCCACCGGCCACGGTGTCAGCTACCACCACGTCACCGTCCGCGAGTCGCACAAGCACGTTCCAGACACCGAGCACGACATCTACCGCCAGGTCTACTGGGCTCGATACGTCGACTGGTCGCTCACCACTCCACTTCTGCTCCTCGACCTTGCACTCCTCGCTGGCATGAACGGTGGCAGCATCGTGCTCGCCATCGTCGCCGACATCATCATGATCTTGACCGGTCTCTTCGCTGCTTTCGGCACTGAGGGCACTCCACAGAAGTGGGGCTGGTACGCCATTGCTTGCATCGCCTACCTCGTTGTCATCTGGATGCTCGTCATCCACGGTCGCTCTGCTGCTACTTCCAAGGGTGGCAAGGTCGGCAACTTCTTCGCTGCCATCGGTGGCTTCACTCTCATCATCTGGACCGTCTACCCAATGTAAGCCTCGCCACACGTCCCCATGCGTCCTACAATTGCTAACCATTCTAAAGTATCTGGGGCATTGCTGACGGCAGCCGCAACATGAACGTTGACGAAGAGATCATCGCCTACGCCGTTCTCGACATCCTCGCCAAGCCAATCTTCGGTGCATGGCTCCTGTTCACCCACGCCAGCATGCCAGAGACCAACGTTGACCTTGGTGGCTTCTGGTCCCACGGTCTCGGCTCTGAGGGTCAGATCCGTGTTGGTGACGATGACGAGGGTGCTTAAATGGACTCCGGAAACCCACCAAGAGGCAAGTCATCGCTCGACAATCCAAATGACTGGCTTGACTCATCACCTGCGATGAGATTGTAGATGGACCAGACTACAAGAAACGAAAAGATTGTGTGCAAAACGATCACGAGGGTCATATTCCACCGGCACGAACATGGTTAAATGACAGGAATTCACGGACCGCGGGCTCTACTTCTGGCGTAAGCCAGCCATTGGCTCGACAGCATTCAATGGCATTGTGTGCAATAGCGTAGCTAATGCATAATCGGAGTTGTGGTTGCGATGAAAGATGTCCACGTCCATGAACTTGATGCTGTGCAACCCCGTCTGTGTGTGGCTGTGCGGTGTCGTGCGCGGTCTCACCTCAGCTCGTGCCTCCGCTCTTTGTGCAGCGATCGAAACCTGAATGCGGGGAGATCTCTTGTCGAGCTCCAGGAATGCAGGTCGTGATGCTACGGTGCGACCAGGACCTCGAGCTGAGCTTTGTTGCTACGCGATTGGTTGCGATGCTGTCGTAGAAACAAGACTGTGTACAGCTTGAAACGATCGTCATTGTTTTGGCCTCGCGCTGCGCCTGCCGACCGCTTCGTGACTCGCGGGAGGAAGTACCTTCCACGTTCTTTCGAGGCACGAAGAAGTGACACCGCTACATCAGAGATAGAACACAAACACAAGCCCCCACTCACAGCAACAATGGCCTCTGCACCGGTTCCCAACCTTGAGAACGAGTCTCCGAGCACGCTCGAGCGTCGCAACAGTCTTGAGAAGCACTTGCAAGCGAGACCGACGGAGCAGGATTTGAAGGATCGTACGTTCACCGCAAGCTGCTGCGGCGACCACCTCTGCACGCGATATGCACTGACTGGATTCGGCAGGTCATATCCTCCTGGACACTACTGCGGCTCCAGCGCTCCAGGCCAAAGCAGCTGAGCTGGAGAGACAGAGGATTACGGATAACCTGAAGAAGGTATGAAGACTGCCCCTGCCGGATGGTGTCGGAGATTGTTGTGCTGACAAGGTGCTCTGTCTGTAGGGACTCGAGAATAGACCTGAGAGGGAAGAGTTAGTGGAGAGAAACGTTCTGCCGGATTCAAATGCTGCTCCCGCCATTCAGGGACAGCAGAAGGAGTTGGAGAAGCATATGAAGGCGGATGCTCTGGATAAGAAGTTGCAGCACCGGCCGGAGAAGGAGGAGTTGATCAAGGAGGGAATATTGAAAGGTGTGTGAGATGAAGGCTTCCTGTGGGGGCACCGTCAACACTGTTTTGCTATCGGTGGTGTTGTGCTGGTGGAGATGTTCGACCTTGATCTTCGGTTGTCATCAGGCTTTATATTCGAAACCCAAACACCGGCACACTCGATGCGAAACCAAGCTGACAACGATGTTCAAACAGACCAAGATGCCGTGCCGGAGCAGTGATTGATGCTGTCCGACGAAGGTGGATGCCAGCGACGTTCAACGCTGGAGGCGAAACAATGAAGACGCGTGCGCGGCAAGCATGTTTGATTGATGCGGTGTGTCGCGTCACTTGATAGTCACCACGCGTGCAGTAGCAGCAGCATGGGTGGAGTATGTACGTTGCAGTGGAGGGGACATGCGGTTGTTGTTTGCGTAGGAGGTACGACCACCTGCGACCGACAACGGCCCACAGCAAAGTCTGCACAGCACAAGATTGGTGGCCACCGTTGTGAAAGGGATAGCTGGCTAAATACGTACCACGAAATGGCATGACTGCTTCTGAATGGCAAATCTGGTGCCGAAGATCGGCTTGTATGCATTCGAAGTTTGGTTCGACACACGGCGGTTTGATACACGTGACAGCTAAAGCCGATTTGTTCCTACAGCGGTTAGAGCTGTTGCAGAGCCATAGATAGTAACAAAGGCCAGCATGAGCTTACACGGCGTAGCAACGGGTGTTTGATCACTTTACCCATACTCAGGACGTTAATAGGACCATCAGACAGCCCAACAGACATGAGAGAAGGCCGCATTGCCATGCACCGTAGGTAGAATGATGATGGCGTTCACAGCGACAGTCAGAAGAAGACACTTTCTTCCACCGTTCGTTGCGTTGCTGCAGGGTCGTGGCGCCTCGGCGATCGAGAAGTGCGGGAGGCAACCCTGAAACGAAGGCTATTTTTGGGCGTGTGCTCAGTGCTGTGTGTGTGTGTGTGTGTGCGTGCGTGTGTGTGGTCACTGGTGGTCGAGTCGTGCGCTCCGCCGCTTGTGGGCTGCGCTGCGCTTCGACCGCGAACAGCGTTTCTTCCACCATTCCTCGCATACCCGCACTGCGCACTGCCTTCTGCTGCTCACGGCAGCTCCGTCGACGACGACGACGACGACGACGACACCCTTCTCCCGCCTTCCGAGCGACGACCTTTCTTGGACATTATTCTTGGACGAGCTTCTTCCTTCAACGCGGCCAGTCTGCACACAATCACGCGGCTCAGCACCTCGTGTGACGACCCGCGGCCTTCCTTTGTTCACATCCGGCACAATCAATAGAGGCGCATCTGGACGTCTGCAAGAGCCTGTATACGTCGAGGACCGCCGCAGCTCCACCACTTCCTCTGGCCGCACCGTCGAGACGTACGAGCGCATTCCACACGATCCACAGCGCTTGCACTCGAGCAGCCGGCAGCATCGGCAGCGTGCTGACCTGCGTTGCATCTGGACCGGTCTTCTGAGCCGAGCATATCCAACAAGGCACCTCCTCGCAAGGCTACGAGCAATACACACTGCTTCGCACGCTCGCGGACAAGGCTGGCTCAGCTGGATCGAGACGAGCTCGGCGAGGTTCCTCCTACGTCAGGTAAGTTCGCCACGCCAACTGCAGGGGAGCTTCATACGGAACAGCAATCTTGAAGCACACAGTCAAGCTCGAAATTGTCCTCACCATCCGTCACCCCTCTTATACCACCGATGCCACTGCTGGTGGCCATGCCTGTTCTTGTGCTGATTGGTTAGCAGCCATTTGTGCCAGCGCGTAGTCGCCGCTCTCCCATTGGCTCAGCGAATAGACGCCTTCTGGAAGCCGCTTGCTTCTGAGCGCCTCAGCTGGCCTCACATTCGTCTACACCTCTTGTCGCTCGGCTCTCGCGAGCGTCTATCTGCATGTCATAGCAGCCTGCTGCCCACTCAGCGATTTTCTCTCCTCTTGCACCTGCGTCCACGCGACCATGTGCTGAAGAGGTGCTAAGAAAAGCAGCGACCATCCTTTCCCGGGATCATTATACATTCTCTACCATCTAACCTCGACGCCAAAGGCGCATTGCCGCTCCCTCGTGTAGCATTTGGCGCCGTTGAGATCTGGCATCTCACCACTAACAGTTCTTCCTGGCGAAGGCTTTCCGGTACGTCCCTGTGTCGATTGCGCAACGTGAACGCCGTTCACACCTCGTACCTGCAGCATGGCACTTTTGGGACGCCTGTCTCGGACACGTTGTGCTATCAATTGCAAGCGCCATGGATTGTCCACGTGCAACCGAGCACCTTGATTGCTGTCCTTGCCCTTCCTTCGACGTCTTCATTGACCTCAGTCACTGCGTTGCTTGCTGCCCCGTCCATTGTTAGCTGGCTAACATGGCTTCTCCTAGATCTTTAATACCAAGCTGGCAACAGCGAGATACAAATCACGATCAAATCACCCAAAGAACACATGGACGCTTCTGGCAACATCGAAGGATGAATGGCCACTCACCAGAAGTATCCCTCTTTTCTGTCCGATCAATTTTCTCACATCAGCACTCGCCAACCAACATGTCGCAGGCAGAGGAGCTGACAAAACCTTCACCTCATTCTGCGACATCAGCGTCGCCCAGAAGCCTCTTTCCAGTGTCCGAGTATGACGGCGTGCTAAGGAGATTGCATCACCATAATTTGAGCGACTCGACAAATACAACCGGCTCCAACGACTCTTCGCCAACGACAACGATATCAACGGTAGACGACTCTAGTGCGACGGAGCCTTCACCTGGCTCGTCGCCAGAGTCACCGCCTCCAAGCACATTCTCGGTCGGCATGTTACGGCCGAGGACAGCCGATGACCATAGAGGTGCATTTTTCGAGCTCCAGAAGCATCCTCCACCCAGGAAAGGTCGCAATCTCAAGAACCTGGCCGTGAACACCTCAAGACAACCAGGCCGAGCATTGTCCACGACGAGCCTACCGCTCAACGTCCCATCAGACGCGAATGCGACAATACTATCACCATCCTTCGTCAAGCCACCCACACCTCCTCGAAGGAAGCCCAGCAATCTCGGGCTGACGATACTGACACCAGCTCCTGCAAAGCAATTACCGCAGGAAGTCAGCCTCACTATCCCTCCCACACCGGGATATGGTCGCCCTAACACGCTGCGGCAATATCAATCATCCCCCTCATTACCCTTAGTGCCTGGGTTGGGTCTGCCTCACAACAACCACATATTGCAACAGAGGACATTGGACACCATCTTTTCACCTCTTGAGCAGAAGGAGTCCATTCCAGTTGAGGACGAAGAGGAACAGAATTTCGAAATCCCTTTATCGCGAGAAGAAAAGCCTGAAGCCTACCCGCATGGACCTATATGCGTCTACGAGCCAGCGATAGATCTTTACCTTGAGCCCACGGCAGAGCAATGCCGACAGTATGATGTGGTCATGAATGTGGCCAGTGAGGTGCTGAATCCCATGGTCGAGCATGTTGATTGTGCACCAGCTCAACCAGACCTACGGATAGACGGCGGTGGAGGCATCCAATTCGCGCCCAAACGAACCAATTTGGTCGTCAAGTCTCAGATAGCAGCCCCGTCCACCGGCGATACCTCTCCGTCAACGCCCAAGGCGACTCCGCTGGAAGAACATTTCCTGCGACAGGACCTTCCTAGCATAGCGGAGAAGGAACCGGAATATATCCACATCAAGTGGGAACACAACAGTGACATCGTCCCTGATCTTCTTGGCCTGGTAAAACTGATTGATGAGAAGGTCGGCCAGGGCAAACGTATTTTGATCCATTGTCAATGCGGCGTCAGTCGCTCAGCGAGTCTCGTCGTGGCATATGGGCTCTACAAAGATCCATCACTAAGCGTCCAGGAAGCATATGACGCCGTCAAGAAGCGAAGCAAGTGGATCGGGCCCAACATGAACCTCATCATGCAGCTACAAGAGTTCAGGTCAAGTCTTGCACGTGGCGGCCTTCTGTCAGGCAACAGGGGTCTGAGCCCAATAGAGCCAAGCTCGGCTTTGAGTGAGTGGAAGGGACCATTCTCAAGCATGGCTTCGCCAGCGTCGACCCGGGATATGCCGTTGTCAGCAGCAAGAGCGCCAACCAGCGACAGCAAGGCCGCTGATGGCCTGTCGGCTCTATCACCCGGTCCGTCCTCCGCGCCATCGGGTGTACCTTGGCCATCGACCGACAGGCGACAAGGCCGACCTTCTGTTTCGGTCAAGCCTGCTACGGCATATGTTGATCCTTCAGGCCATGTCGTGCCAGTATTGAATATTGTGGACGCTGAGTCGAAACCTGCCGAGCGATTGTCGTTACCAAAACCACTGCCGTTCCGCAACAAGCCACCGACCCAGGAGCCTGCGGTGTCTTCACCACGTTCCGCCGAGTTTGCCATGACACCCATCAAACCAGCAGAGGATGCTGATCCCGCTGATAGCTTTGGCATCCTCTCGCCGACATCAACTGAGTTCGCTTCCAATCCATTCGATAGATCAGCATTGCTGGCGTCGCTCGGCATGGGATCAATGGGCCCTGACGAACAAGCCCCTCGAAGATCCCTGTCGCTCCAAAAGCAAAAGGCACAGCCAGTAAGCAAGCAGCCCGATAGCCACCTCGACCCTGCAAGCACCGATGGAGGACGTCCACTCCGAGGGAAAATCTCTTCACCAAGTCTGCGAGAACAGCAGCAGCTTCAGAGCTTGCAGGCCAAGATCGAAGCATCGCTCCCAACGCGAACACTACCAAACCCGCAGTCGAGCGCAGAGGAGGACGAACCATTAATGTCGCCCAGAGCCACAGAGTTCACACAGAACCCGTTCGCACTGGCGTTGAACATCCCCTCCATCACCACAACCTCCCCGCAACCCGCGAGCAACGATGCCACGAGAAAGATCGACGAGGACCCTCGGAGTCCTGTTGCGCAAAAGGGCGCAAGTCCGATCACACGCAACATTTACACGTTTTTATGACAGCACACGAAGAGGACATAGCCCCCTCAATTCTCTTCAGGAACACGGTTTGCAGTACGAATCGATCTTGCAAAGCCTAGAGATGTTAGATTTTTTTTTGCTTTTTGCATGGTGAGCATGGCGTAACGAGGGAATAGCAAAAAGGACCGTATCCCATCTGGCAGAGAGGCATCATGCACTGGCGTATTGTGGAGTCTTTGGGAATACCCTACCTGTGTGCGAGTGAGATACACCGCACTGTTTGGATGGGTTGGAGGCTGGGTTTGGCTGGGAGAGGTGGGTGGTTGTCACGCAGATAGGATGATGACGTTGACCCGTAGCATATGGTGCGAGCTCAGTGTAGCTCAGTGTTATGTAAGAATACCCCTTTTGTTGTCTATGAGCCCGCTCTACATGCTCCCCATGTTCCACGTGCTATATGCATTCAAGCACTTTATCGCGGTTTCAAGGGAGCAAGACGCTATGTTGGGCGCCCTTGAATCTTGCTTGAGGGAGCTACAAGAGTTCATTGTCTGCGGGCTGCCGTCCAGAGCAGTACATCGATGCCCTGCATCCTGAAGCCCGGTGCAGCCAGCATGCCACTCCGAGTGGCTGGGAAGATTAGTTGGCTCCTGCTCATGTCTTGTAAAAGGGCGGCCATGGCGGTCGACTGCTCGCCTAACGACGTCCCACGCGCAACTACGCCAGTGGGCTGGGTAGACATCGACCTTGGAACCGGCCATATTTCATACACGTTCCACGCAAGACTTCGTCAAGCGGCAGCATGGGTCTTGCCCACCGAATTCGCTTGATCGATGTAGCCTTGTTACGGGAGTGGTAAAGATCACTGGCCCTTCATCCACCCTTCCTTGCGAATCTGCTGAGCGCTGGGCCTAGCTCCTCTGCCTGCCTGCCCTCCTTGATCTCCTTCACGCGTTGTCGTTGCTTCTCTCGCATTTCCATCACACGCATCTTGTGCTCGTCAATCACGTTCTTGTTGCCCTTCTTGCGGAGATACTTCCTCAGACTGCTGTTTTTGCCACGGCCGCGGTTCTTCAGATCTTCGATGCGCTCCTTCTCGGCTTCGGCGCCGGTCTTGCGGTCGAGATCTTTTTCCAGCTTGCGTTGTTCGTGTGAGGCGGTGTCGAGGTTGCCGACGAAGTTGGGGTCTAGGCTTATTGTCTCGGGTTGCAGCTTGTTTAATAGAGACTTCACTTCGGCTTCTTGTCGTTGCTTTGAGTTCTCGTATGGGTTTTGTTCCATTGCATCGTAGTTGGCCTCGCCGGCTCCGGGTACGATGATGGACGAGAAGCCTTTGTTGTGGCCGATGCCGAGGGTGTCGGTGTAGGGACACCAGCGTACGCGCTCTACTGTTTCGCCTTGTGCTCCCCACGACATATATGGAGACTGCACCTTGACTTGTTCGATGTCGGAACGGTGCTTTGAGAAGAGGTCCTTCCAAATAGAGGTCTGAGTGCCCCAGCCGACTGCGGTGAGGTTTGTGTCACTGATAGCAAGACTCGATCCAGGCTGTCGTAGGAAGTATTCGTGAACTGGCTTGAAGTTCCTTACGTCCCACACAGCCATCTTCATGTCTTGACCCGTGCTGACCATGTACCTGCCCTCCCTGTCCACAGCGAGTGAGCGGACTGGTCCACGATGGCAGAGCATCTTCACAAGCGGTGTTGTGACATTCGGTGACCATAATGAGACTGTGCCGTTCTGGTGGCCGACGTGCAGTATGGCGTTGTAGGGGTTCTGGCCGAAAGCTGTGGGCGTGCCTTGCTTGGTTCCCATTTGCATCACGAGCTTGCCGGTGCTGGTGTCTTGCCACTTCAGCCAGCCTGCATTGCCAATTGTGGCGAGGAGAAAGTGATACGGCAGGAACTCCATGTGCGTGACTTCGACGTGTTGGTCCAGTTTATGTATCTCCACGCCGTGATGATCATAGATGTAGACATTCTTCTTCTGCGCCACGGCAAAGTATTGATTGTTGTGCAGCCACTTCGCATCGCGCACAGTCTCTCCGAGCTGTAGCTCGCATCCCAACTTTCCACTTCTCCAATCGAATGTCGCGACATGACCTTTGCGACCGGCCAGCAGCAGATCTCGTCCGTTTCTCGTGTAGTCGTGGGTGTATGGCCCCAAGCCCAGATCCTTCAGCTCGAAGTTCTGTTTGGCTGTTTCCACTGCGACACTGGATCTGATCTCATCCTGCCGGACTTTGTATGTGCGTTCGAGTTCGCCTTCAGGCTCGAGGAAGCCAGACTGGTGCTCCAGCAGGATCTCGGCATCTTTGGCCTTGAGCGCTGCATCCTTGTACTGTCCTTCCAGCTTCTTCAGCGTCTCTCGCAGCTTCTTGTCCTTGATGCCCTTCGTCTGCACCGCCTTGCCTCTGCCATACCGCGCATTCGCTTCCTGCTGTCTCTTCTTCAACGCCGCATGCTCTGCACTCAGTCGCGCTGTGGGCCCGGCTCTTTTCTGCTGGCGCTGTACTTTGACCTTGCCATTCGCACCGACCAGATCAGTCGTCTCCACTTCCGCCATGATGTGTGCGCCTGAGATCACTTGGCCATATCGCTGGCATGTGCAAAAGTGGCCAGTCGATCTGAGATTCACCGCACTAGCGTGATCCCTGCAACACGGATCGGCGCCGAGGGTCGCCGACGGTCCCCTCGGTCCCCATCCCCATATATTTGCTTAGTACGTCTGGAGCTTCGCGCCCTTCATCGTGCGTTTCAAACTCCTTTCCATCAACCCATCATTCCAGTCGTTCCTTCGAACATCTGTCGAATCGCATCTTGGTCAATTGCAACCGCATCAACCTTCCATACACTCTTGGACCGACTCCAACCATGATCGCCAAGTCCGCCCTCCAGCGAGCTGCCGCAGCTCCAGCTCGCAGCGCCTTCACCCAGCAGTCCATCCGCGCCGCCTCAGCTTGGTCGAAGGTGCCTCAGGGCCCACCAGACGCCATCTTGGGTATCACCGAGGCATTCAAGAAGGACAGCAATTCACAAAAGATCAACCTTGGTGTTGGCGCATATCGTGACGACAAGGGCAAGCCATACGTTTTGCCCTCAGTGAAGCAGGCCGAGCAGAAGGTCGTCCAGGCCAACCTCGACAAGGAGTATGCCGGCATCACTGGTGTGCCAGACTTCACCAAGGCAGCTGCGCTCCTCGCCTACGGCCCAGACAGTGCTCCTCTCAAGGAGGGCCGCATCGTCATCACTCAGAGCATTTCTGGAACTGGCGCTCTCAGAATAGGCGGAGAGTTCCTCGCTCGACACTACCCACACGCCAAGAGCATCTACATCCCCACTCCGTCATGGGCGAACCACAAGGCCGTCTTCCTTGACAGCGGTCTTGAGGTCAAGCAATACCGATACTACAACAAGGACACCATCGGCCTGGACTTCGACGGAATGGTCGCGGACATCAAGAGCATGCCAAAGAACTCCATCGTCCTCCTGCACGCCTGCGCACATAACCCAACCGGTATTGACCCAACAGAAGAGCAGTGGAAGGCCATCAGCGATGCCGTCAAGAAGGGCGAGCACTACCCATTCTTCGACATGGCATACCAGGGCTTCGCTTCAGGAGACACCGACAAGGACGCCTTTGCTCTGCGCTACTTCCTCAAGGAGGGCCACCAGCCATGTCTCGCGCAGTCGTTCGCGAAGAACATGGGTCTCTATGGTGAGCGTGTCGGTGCTTTCTCCATCGTCACCGCCTCCAGCGAGGAGAAGGCCCGTGTCGACTCGCAGGTCAAGATCCTCGTTCGCCCACTCTACTCCAACCCACCTGTCCATGGTGCTCGTGTTGCAAGCACCATCCTGAATGACCCCGCCCTCAACAAGCAGTGGCTCGGTGAGGTCAAGGGCATGGCCGACCGCATCATCAAGATGCGCGCGCTGCTCAAGGACAACCTTTCCAAGCTCGGCAGCAAGCACAACTGGGACCACATCACCTCGCAGATTGGCATGTTCGCCTACACCGGCTTGACTGCCGAGCAGATGACCAAGCTGGCAGAGGAGCACTCGGTCTACGCTACCAAGGACGGTCGCATCAGTGTTGCTGGCATCACGTCCGAGAACGTCGGTCGCCTTGCCGAGGCCGTCTACAAGATCACTGGTTAGCGGTCTTGATACGACCAAGCCAGCTTCTCAATAGCGCCGCCGACGGCACACTACGGAAAGCAGAAAACTCTTCTATAGCTTGCAGTACGACCGAATAGTCACAGCTGCAGCATGATGTACAATAGTTTGAAGCATTGACTAGCGGGCGGGGTGTGGAAGTACTTAGCCGCCAAGGCCATATACCGGAATGAAGCACGATTCTACTATGTGATGCCGAGAAGCCCTCCTGTAAGCACTGCTGAGGCCAGCATAACAGCACGCCTTCACTTCATCACGTTAGGTTGTTTTTGTATGCTTGGCGGTGATTCTGTCCGTAGCAGGAGCTGCTGTAGCTGTCCCGATCCACGTGTCTGCCACTCGCATATCCGGAGATCGCTGGTAAGCTTAGCGTTTCCCGCAAGCTCCATGACCCTGGAACTCGACGATGTCGTCTTGATCAGGGCCCGGCGCATGCCAAAAAGGCTCTCAACGTCCGAGACAGCCATACGTCACGGCCTGCGATTGGCATGGAGACCTCGAAAGCATCATCCTTTGCATGCCCCTTCAGCTCGAGATGGAGCAGCCATGCCGGAGCTATAAGAGGAGGAGAAAAGGTCGAGGCCCTAAGTTTGCGTAACTTCGGGCGAAAGATCGGCAAGCGCGACCCTGCATCGATTTTGACTTTGGAATGGTTTTGTGGAGGCTGTGACATCATTTGAGACTTCAGAAATTGTCCTGTGCGCGTGAGAAGAGGTCGCAAGGGAGGGTGCGGTGCTGGGCGGGCGTACGGTGCGGTGCATAGCATAGTAGCAAAGCAGATATGTAGGGGCGAGGTGCCAGTTGTACATGCAGTGAATGCGCCGTCTCAGTAGAGGCCACACCGGCAGTGAGAAGCCAGTCGCAGTAGCAGCCGGGAAGAATGACGGAGTTGTCAGAACAGGACAACATGTCGTCTCCGGCAGCGTCAGATCAGCACAAAGACAGCGTGCCGGCGACAGGCTGGACGTTGGATGAGTGGAGAGCTCACCTATTAGCGTTCGATACTGGCAGGACAAGAAGTCGGTGCTCTCCAATTGACCCACCAAGGCAATCTCTACCCCTCGTCGACGATTCTTCATCATCAACAACTGCACGCCTGCTACTCCCCGTCTCCCAGCAAACCGTCTCCGTCTCGCCTAACTCATCTAGAAACACCGACACGTGCGTACCGTCGTGCCTGACTTGTTGGGAGCATCTCTTCAGCACTACCGCAGCAGGAAGCCACCGAGCACCTTGCCGCCCTCTTCGCCAGCTTCAGCTTCAACTACCCTAATTCAACCTTCTTGCTCCCACCGCGCCGTGCTGCACACACACTCCAGCTTGGACTGCCTGGAAGGTACTTGCGGCCAACCACCTTCTTACGTCACGCGTGCCGTCTCTCGAATTGACCAGCAACACCAGGCCGCATATTCACGCCCGTATCGCTAGACTAACCACCTCGACGCCCTACGTCGGACCGCCGACAGGTTCATCATTGTTCCGCGCCACACACCATAATCGCCATTCCACCTACCGCCCCCGCCCACAACTATGGCAGCCGCAGCGAAACCCAACGATGTCACTGTACGCTCCACCTCCCAAGCACCAGCGTTGTTTGATTCACCAGACCAGCCGCATCGCGGACTGAGCGCGAGGACAAACAGGCCGGAAGTAGCCAGGTGCCAGTCATACTGCTGCTCGCCTTCGCCGTCTCAACAGCCTCAGCTCAGTCGCGGCGCGGGGTCTTGCTATTCTTATTCCTCCTCACCAGCGCGATCTTTCTGCTATAGCGTTGATGGAACTGATGGCTCTGACTATGCGCAGTCCGAGGATGGCTCCTTCCCTGAATTTGGAGAGCACATTGACTCGACGACATTCGAGCAGGTGAGTCGCAACCATTCGAGAAAGTTCATCTTTGAAGGAATATGCTGATCAGTGAATAATTAGATTCTCGAGATGGACGATGATGAAGAAGAACGCGAATTCAGCAAGAGCATAGTATACGACTTCTTCACTCAGGCGGACAGTACTTTCGAGAAGATGCACTCCAACCTGTACGCTTTCTCACCCCTTTCCCTGCATCAATTATGTGCTCCTCCAGCACACACCCTACTGACAAGTTCACACTAGGGACAAAAAAGACCTGAACCAACTCTCAGCCCTAGGTCACTTCCTCAAGGGCTCCTCCGCCACCCTCGGCCTTACCAAGGTCAAGGACTCGTGCGAGAAGATCCAACATTTCGGCGCGATGAAGGACGAGACGGGGACCAAGGACGTGGATGATGTGGAGAAGTGTCTGGCTAATTGCAAGACGACGATTGAGCAGGCACAGAAGGAGTTCAAGGAGGTTGAGACGCTGTTGAAGAAGTTTTATCATGATGATGGAAGGGGGCCTGCGTAGATGACGTTCCCTCGATCGATCTTGGGGACGAGGGCGTTGGGTATGACCCAACTCAAGTGCGAAAGTGACAAGGCCTCAACGTGAAGTGAGGGAATGACCTACGACATTACTCTATCAACTGGCAGTGGGGATGACTGTCACCGCTTCTTCTTTTGTGTCCCTGAACGAGCACTTCCACTCGTTGTCAGTCTGTCCAGCTACTAGAGCGATCATAGCGAAGATGCATCAAATCTTGGATATGCTTTCAAGCATGTTTTGATTCTGTTGTTCTTACACATGATCCCATCAGATCCGAGGATTATGTCCTCGTCAACCATCAAATACCACAAACGCCATGCATGTTATCGTCTTAATGTTTTTGATGTACATCCTCGACCACTATGGCTATCGCTTCCTTTCTTGATCTCGAAGTTCTCGCCATCGCGATATGAGCGGCCCCATTTCTTGTTCGCAATCTCGCGCGGGGTCTCGTTGGCAGCCGTGGAAGTTCGCTACGAAGTCGCCTTCTTGGTATAGTCCTACAAGGATGTTAGTCACGTCTCCTTCCAACAGACACGATGTCGTGCTAATATCTTACCTTCCGGCGTACTTGTCCCAACCTCTCTCGTGTAGCTATTCAGTGCCCTCTGCGGCACCAGCGCAAGTTTCGCAAGAATTGTTCCATGCCACTGCACCATATGTTCTAGCGCATGGCCCTCCGCTTTTTGGAAGTTATAGCTCCGGTACAATGGATCGTACCATGAGTCCAAGAAGAACTTAGCCCACTCCCCAGTCCGTACCAAGAGACTCCCTCCTGCTAATCCCTCCTTGTCCTGTGTCATGATCAAGTCTACTCTTTCGCCCTTGAGGTGGGAGAAAGTCTTGATGACGCTGTCGGGAGGTACGATGGGGCGGTCTGTGATCATTTGTGATTCGAGCGTTCGGGGTTCGAGGAGCATCGTTTGCAGGGAAGATTGCGTGGACATGATGAGGGCGGTGGAGGTGAGGTACCAGAGCCATGGGGTGTCGGGGTACATGGTCATTGCGTGTCGTAGAGCTGGCACTTTACTCCAACTTGAAGGCACCTTCTCCATAAGGTCGTAGTCTGTGGTGTTGGGGAAGAACGTCGCGTAGCCGTGTCGCGCGGCATAGTGTCTCCTGTTCTCGATGATGGCGTCCTTGTATTTATCTGAGAGTTTTGGATCGAGGGTTGTGATGATGACGACTTCGGGTGTGCCTGGTGGTGTCCATCGTACTGTTTCTGAGGGTCCGCTGAAGAGGTATATGAGGAGCCAGATCAGGCCGACTATGCCCACGAAGGGAGGGCCGTAGGTTTTGAGCGCGCGCTTCTGGCGGTAGGAGGATGCGCGGGTGGGTGTGTAGGAGGAGGTGGATTGAGGCATTGACGATTTGCGCGGATATGGGAACTGCATGTCGGGCATCGCCTCGTATTTGAAGAATCTAAGGACGAGCGAAACGAGACGGGGCGTGACACCTGGTCAGATAGAGGGGTGCGTCCGGCGATCTAAGGCCACATTGTGCTCTGATTCGTGCTGGTAGAGATTGAGTCGCGATCAAGGGTGCTATGCGCTTGGTGGTGGTATGCGTGTGAATGCAGAAGTAGTTCAGGTGTTTCCTGCTGCCCATGAGTTGAATCGCAATTAGACTTCGCGTTGAAGGAGTTCCAAGTTTCCAAAATAGCCGGGGTGCTTGTGGTTGATGCAGGGTTGCCGTGATCTTATAAAGTGGACCGTTTCAGCCCTACGAGCTCCGTCTGCTGCACCGTCTGCCGTCTGCCGCTTCTTCTTCTCGTGCTCGAGAGCTTCTCCTCATCCTTCGACATCCTCATCGACTGGCCTCTTGATGTTGACGACGTGTCGTGTTGCTCAGCACCACTTCAATCTCAAGCGACTCCTACCGAGCGAACGCGCTGCTGGGCTTGGACTGCTCCGGCTACATTCGCGAACACAATGTCCATCACGTGAAAGACGATGCTTCAGCATCACGAGGCACCAGCGACAGGATTTAACTAGCGAGGCACCGTCGCCATCTCTTGAGCCCCCAAGACATATCAGGGACGATGCGACCGCATTCGCGAGATCCCTACCAGTTGTCTGCCCTGGGTGCGGAGGTCTGAGCCAGACTGTGGAACTAGAGGCACCAGGCTACTACAGTCAGAAGCAGAGGAACATCAAAAGGAGGAAGGCCGAAGATGAGGATAGCATCTTTCAGCAGGCAATGTCGCGTCTATCCGGAGGCGATGATGCATCCGCGAAAGAACTACCGACAAGGCCAGATCGAGATGCGAACCAAAGCTCAGACATATTGATATGTGATCGATGTCACGATCTCGTACATCAGTCGAAAGGCAACTCTATTCTGCATCCTTCTATGCAGTCAATACAAGCCATCATCGAGTCAAGTCCACACAAGCACAATCACATCTACCACGTACTCGATGCAGCCGATTTTCCTCTGTCGCTCATTCCGAACCTCATGTCCACCCTGAAACTTCCCCGTCTACGATCCCAGAACCGGCGCTCGAAGACCATGAATCATGCCCACGGCCGTCAAGCAGATGTGTCATTCATCATCACGCGCTCTGATCTGCTAGCGCCACAGAAGGAACAGGTCGACCGCATGATGCCATATCTGCAGGACGTTCTGCGAGATGCTCTTGGTCGGACGAAAAGAAACCTGCGGCTGGGTAACGTACGCTGCGTCAGCGCAAAGCGAGGATGGTGGACGCCACAAGTCAAGCAAGAAATATGGGATCGAGGCGGTGCTGGTTGGGTTGTTGGCAAGGTGAATGTGGGCAAAAGTGCACTGTTCGAGGTTGTCTTCCCGAAAGGGCGTGCAGCGGTGGGCGTCAAGGACACCAAGCTTCTGGCAATGTTAGCTCCTGGTGCCTCCAAGGCTGAAGTTGAGGATGCAGCGGCCGCGGAGCAGGATTTGTCTGCGGCTGAGAATGTTGCACTGTCTGCGTCCGCAGGACGCCAACTGCCGACAGAGGACATTAGCCCGACAGGAGTCAAGGAATCTTCTGATGTCTCAGCTGCGGCGAGTGAGCAGGCGACGATCTCGAAAGACGTTGATGAGGAAGCAGACCTGGACGATGAAGAGAGCACGTCTCTGCTCCCGCCTGTTCAGCCCGAAAGACAGTATCCTCAAATGCCGATTGTATCAGCTCTTCCTGGCACTACTGCCTCGCCAATTCGAGTTCCATTTGGCAAGGGCAAAGGCGAACTAATCGATCTGCCGGGGGTGCAGCGCAGCTCAATGGAGACTCACATTCAGCCCAAGCACGTACCAGCTTTGGTGATGAAGAGCAGAGTCATCCCTGAGCAGCACACGCTAAAGGCTGGTCAATCACTACTGCTAGGCGGCATTATTAGACTAACGCCGAAGACTGAAGGTGTCACCTTCTTGGCTTATGCATTCACACCACTGAGAGCACATGTCACTGGCGACCAGAAGGCTGTGGCGATCCAGACTGGACTCTACGAAGATGGCACACTCTACACGGGCACTGTCGAGAACATCGCCACTGACAAGGCCAAAGGACGTATAAAGAGCGCAGGAACTTTCCAGCTGGCGTGGGATGTCACCAAGAAGCGAGCAGGCCCATTGACAGACAGGGCGGCCGGCAAGCAGAAAGCGGAGAACCTTCCATTCATCGTATACAGTGCAGACATATTGATTGAAGGCGTGGGCTGGATAGAGCTGGTCTGTCAAGTGCGAAATCGACGGAAGAGCTTGATACCAGATGCTTTGACTGCTGAGCTCGGCGACAATTCACCTGAGAAAGAAGCTCTACCTGAAGTGGAAGTTTTCACACCAAAAGGCAAGTTCATCGGCATACGTCAGCCCATGAACGCCTGGTTGATCGCAGGCCAGAAGAAAGTCGCCAAACACGCTCAGCGATCCCGACCCAGAATGAGCATTTCCATGCGGAAGAGAAAAGAAGGTGGCGGCAGAAGCACCTCAGCCAACGTCACACCCACATGAGATACCCAAAACCAAATACCGCCGATTACCACTGAGCTCGTCCATCGATTCAATCCCTCGCCCACATATTCTCCCCACTCTCCTGCTGTATCAACGGACTGGGTCTCACCCTACTGCTATTCCCTACCACATGCGTCGCAAGATTACTGTCCTGATTCAATCTCGTCACCTCCTCCCTCAAACTATCCGCCTCACCCTCTTCCTCCACATCCCTGAACGTGATTGCCGGCCGAATTCTCGCCTCTCCACTCCCTTCCCCATCTCTCGGCAACCTAATCGCACTCGGTAACCACCCGGCGTCCCCTCCCTCCAACGCCACAAACAACGCAACTTTCCACAAGAACACCGCAACCGGCACAACTAACAAAATAATCGCGACTTTCCTCTCCATTGTCCTCCAAGGCTCAATACACGCCTCATCCCTTTCATACCGCACCACACACGCATCACTCCCATGACTGTGGTCCGGAAATGGAAACGCCATATCCTGAACCCCTTTAAACCCACAACACTGCAACGCGTCCTGAATCCGGGCAACATTCACACCATCCTTGGTCTTAAACATCTCCATCCACTTATCATGCAGTGGACACCACAGCCCTCCCAAAGGAGAAATGTGCGTGCCAGCCAAAGTAGCGAGGACAGTCTCATAGATGAGGAAGAAGACGTTGACGGTTTGGAAGATTTTGGAGGTCTGAAGCTGCCACTTGGAGGTGAGGCGATTTTGGAAAGAGGTTAGGAGCTCGATGGCTATGCCCGCCAGAGGAGGGAGGGCGACGGTTAGGGCGGTGTGGACGTTGGGGATGGGAAGGGAGTAGAAGTTGCTGAGGTGGAGGGCGTAGGCGGCGAGGATTGTTAGGGTGAGGAGGTACTGTGGGTAAGCATGTGTTAGATTTGTGTTGTGGTTTTGGTAGCAGGGAGGAGTGGACGGAGCTTACGATGATGCTGAGGATCGTTATGAACTGTCTTCTGTTGGGTTTGAAGCTTGCCATTTTGATCTGATCGTGGACTGGTGTTGCGAGTTATGGTATGATCAGCATACGCGCTTCAAGAATTGGCCAAGCTGTAAGGCCTGATCGTGGCAGCAATATGCCTATCCTCACTCATCGACGAGTCGATGTGACAATGTAAGAGAGAGACCGCCACCTTTGAAAAGGAGGAGCAACAAGCACATCATGTACTGCCCTCCTTCGCTTCTGCCATCCCTACCTCTGCAGCAGGAATGTGGTACATCTTCAAGGAGCTTGAATCATAGAGCTCCATGTATAGGCCGGAAGTATCTTACCCCGCTGCGCATGTTGCACAGAGCAACCTTGCAGTTACCTTCATGGCAGCTGCAGAATGAGTGCGATGCAGTGATGCAACAAAGAGCTGCGAGTCTGGTCGGCCCTAGATCCTGGGCATCTGCATGCACTCGTACACCACTTCATGCAGCCGGAACTGAGGCCGAAAGCTAGAATGCACGCTAAAGTGCCGGGAGGTGAAGTGGTGAAAAGCAAATGGCGACTGAGACCGAGGGCTCCTGACAAAAATTATGGCCATCGCGCTTCGAAGTGCGATAGTAACAAGAGCCTATACGAGAGGCTCTAAGCACCATTGGCCTTCGTCATATTGTGGAGAGAGGCGCGCTCTTAATAATGCTTCCGCTTCTTTGCGAGAAGTCGCTGCGCTGCAGTACAATTGTCGCCGCTGATGAGGCATCAATCTGCGGGCATCAAGCAACCACCTCTTTTGTGGTGAGCCCTTGGGCCAATCACTGCAAATAGCATCACAATGGTATTCGGGCTGGACCGTAACGACATTCTATGCCGCTCGTGCGCTGGATTTGTACTTGTCTCTGCAACCCGTGCACACAATCAGTCGGCAGCGCATGCAGTCCCATGCCTCCTTCCCGATATCTGGCTGTTTACTGGGTCGATCCTTCGTTCCTGGCCGCGAAGGGGTGGGCATCAACGGTGGCGCTGGCTGCAGTGACTCAAAGCAGCGATTACACTCCAAATAGTTCAGGTCGCCATGGTCGAAACGATCGGTGGGAGTTCTGAACTCGATCCAGGAGTGCTCGCACGACCACACTTGGACTGATGGGTCTTCTGGCTCATCGCCAAAATCGTATCCACCTCCGGCCCAGCGACGAGATCCTCCAGCGTCCAGATTGACAGCTTGGATGATAGGAGAGGCCAGAACTCGCGTCGGGTCATTTATCGGCGCAGGAGGCCCTGCATCAAGCATGGGAGTGTCGCCGTTGTTGCTAACAACGCCATCGTCCGAATCGCTTTCCCCTACAAACAGGGGGACGTTAGCGATACCCCTTGAACCACGTGGCAGTGGTGTAAATGAAGCGCGTCGTGCAGCGCATATCTCGCGCGATCCACCATGGTCTGAGCAACTGCTCGAAGTCTGGTAGTCTTCAGAAACGTACCCTCTTCACTGTCTTCATCATCTTCGTCATCGATCTCGTCATCAGCTATTATCAAGTCAGCACACCAAAACACGGTCTCCCTGTCAGACTCACCGGGGCCAGCGCAATCGCCCTGACACTCATCAATGCTGCGCAGACACCACCAGCACCAGTGTGCGCCGCAAGTGCACTGCATGTGGCTGCAACCGTACATACGGCGGACTCCATGCTTACACCTCGGGCACTTCTTGTAGCCAAATTGCTGGAGCATGGCGACTTCTTCGTCATTGGTCGATGTGTCGCAAGCTCCTTTGTCACGATGTTCGATGTGCTTGCAAGACGTGCAGATTGCGATATGGCAGGTAGGACATGCGAAGATATCGTGCTGTACAGTCCGACGTACTGCACTCAGCTGGTCGGCGGTGGAAGAGAGGACCTGTCAACATTAGCGTGTGCGCTTCTGTATGTGTGGCTGCTTATCGAGGCGTGGGTTCATCGTACCTCAAGGTACTTCGACAAGAGTTTGTCCGCTGCTAGCGACACTGGATGTTGGTGGCCGTTGTAGCGTTTGGTATTGGCATGTAGCAGCAATACGTCCTGGGACATTTCCGCCGAGGATGTGTACTCATGGTCGTCGATCTTCTGCTGTATTCGCTGTAGGTGTATGGGTTTCGGCACGCGTTTGGTATAGCCCGGCAGTTCAATGGTATGAACATCAGTTCGAAAGAATCTAGCCTCTGCGCTCGTGTCGAGTTTGTGGAAGATAGCTTTCATCACCTGTTGCTTCGATGGCGCAGGTTCTACGATGGGCTCGTTTGACGGGACCTTGCTGCGAGGACGTTAGCCTGTTGTCACCAACAGTGGCTTTGCCACTCACTACTTTTCAGAGATGAACGCAGAGCAGGCTGGCGAAGGACAGTACAGCTTATCAATCGCCAGCCATTCTTCGAACTTGAGTCTGAATGTGTTGGTTCCTTCGGGGTGGAACCAGGGTAGTACGGTGTAAAGCTGAATGAGGGTGCAACTGGCAACGTCAGCTATGAAGCCAGGCGAGTACGCGTGAGCCTACCATCGTGGCGGAAACCTTGTTGGGTCGGTCAGAGAATCATGGAACATGCCGAGCAGACATTGGCGACAGTAGGTCGCAGGACATGAGCGACATGCCCGTATCAGTGCTTTGGCCGGTTCGCAACAGATTATGCATATTGGAGGACCGGCGGAAGCGACAGGAGGTTTCGGCGGGACAGCTGTGCCTGTCGGTGGTACGAGTTGGAAGTCCATGTGTGCCTGTGCGAGACGCTCCGAGTGCCGTTGATCTTAGCAATGTCTGGTGCTGATGCCTAGATCGCGAGTCTGCAGTGATTCACGACTCAAGTGAGTCGTCGAGGTAAGCACAAAAGTGAGCGATCCACTCGCGAACGACTTGTCTGTTCTTGCCTACCAAAGCACAGTGCAGGTGGCTACCAGGCCCCAGTATGCACGCATCCGTAGGGAAGGCACCTTCTACACGGCATCATGTAACCTATCCAAGAGAGGCATGATGATGACGACACAGCACAGACTAGACGACAAGCACTCGAACGGCGCTGGAAGCGACCGTGCGGCCGTGCTCGACATGTACAGGGCATGACGGGAAAAGAGAAGTATAGCAGAACATGAAGCTGAGATGCAGGATGCAGGACATCATCCCTGTCAAGCATATGCTTGGACCGTGGTCGGATCTGACAACCGAAGCACTAGCTCTGTGTCTCTGTCCCACGGCTTCGATCGTTGTTGCTCTGTGTGCTCTCCTCTTGTTGATGCAACGAAATCGAGGCTGCTTCCTGGGACGAGTCATACGCCGTGAATTGTAGTCGCGAGGCAGAAACGTAACATGCCGAGATGTGAACCAGATGACTGACGCGACAGTCCTCGTGACAGCCGGCGAAGGCAGACGACTTCCCGACTACAGATTCGACCTTCGCGTACATTCGACCCTACGCGCCTATATTGACAAACATGCCTTCCGGCAAGTCCTGGTACGCGCAAGCATCATCAAGCAAGGCTCGGCTGTCGAACTCAAGTCATGAGCTTCCGCGATGGACATCTCCTTCGCCCTCTGCATCGATCATTCCACCACCCATCGTACAAAGCGTCGCCCAACTGCCTAGTAATGCCCCCACCCAGTCGACTGTGATCGAGCGACCGTCACCTATTGAAGATCGGCATCAGGAACTGGAGGCAGATCTACAGTTCTTGCTAGATGCACAAGCTGAAGGGCTGATTCGAGGCCTTGGTGACGTCGCTGTAGACGACCGCAGTTCGACAAGCAGCACCACGCCGACTGCGCAAAGCGTAAGGAGTGCGTCAGCCAGGCGGACGCGTAAGCCTGCTCGTCGGCAGCTGGGTCTACGAAGTGCACGAAAGGGTATCTACAATGCAATAAGTGCTCTGTCGGCGCTGAAGGACGATGAGATTCAGGATGTCTGTTCTCAGCTGCAAGATGATGAGAATACACTTGCTCAGATCGATGACTGGGAGGCCAAACGGAAAGGGTTGGAGGAAGTTTCCGATAGCGTGGACGAGAGCGGCGAGACTGTCAGGGTGCAACGACTGAAGCAAGAGGCAGATACTCTCCAGACAGAAATCAACACGGTCGAACTTCAGCTTATGGAGATGAAGTCGAGGCATCGAAAATTGCTCAAGCAAGCTGCGGCAGTAGAGAATTCGGTTCAGGCCAAAATGGCATCATACACATCGAGCTTGCATCTACTTGAGGAAGAGGTGCAGAGATTCCTGAGCGCGAAGCCATACACTCGGGAAGAGCGGTCTACCTCGTCAGACGGTCAACAATCTATGTGGCAACTTCCGCCGAACCGGAGGAACTTGGACATGGCGAAGCAGTATTGGACCGAGCAACGTGAGTCTACTGTAGAAATGCGCAAGCAACATGAGCAGGAGAGAGCAGCTCTAGTTGAGGGAGCTCAATTGTGGAAGGAGACTGTGATGGAGGTAACAGATCTCGAAAGACAGATTCGAGATGAGATGACTGGCTTGAGACCAATCTCTCCGGAATCGCCATCAGCTTGGGACGATGCGCCGCCTTCCCAGCCAGTCGATCACTCTCGACAGCTGAAGAATACCTTGGGCAAGATGCAGTCGGTCATCTCATCGGTAGAAGGCAAGCTTCAGAAGGCGGAAGACAACCGATGGTCGCTTTTGATGGCTGCAATTGGGGCTGAGCTGGACGCTCTCAAGCGTGGCAAGGAAATTCTCGCCGGCGTTCTCGGTGTGACAGAGCCCGACCTGATGGACGCCAACGGACATGATAGCAAGGATGACAGTCCTGGCGAGGATATCCGTGGGCTTGACAAAAGCTTCGAGACTGCACGACTTGATGAGGCCAGAAGTCCACAGCGCAAGCATGAGGACGATGACCATGATGAGCCAGACCCCGAGCTACTGTTCTCGCGGCAAGACATAGATAATGAATAAATCAGCGCTGTCTCGCACAATATGATGCTCTCTCCGTGTAATTCGTCGAGGCTTCCCGTCCACACTTTCTGCGCACAGACCATCACTCCTTCGGCAGGATCCGCGCTGCTGTTCCGAACCTGAACCTCGTTCAAAGCTCTCCCTGTGGTAACCGGAGGCATTGACGACCAGCACACACATCAACCACCACAATGAACTCCCTCCGTGTCGCCCGAACTGCTCTCAGAGCCCGTTCCTCCACCTTCAGGACTGCCCAGCCGCTCCTGAAGCGCACATATGCCGATGTCGCGCCCGACAAGATCCAGTTGACTTTGGCTCTGCCGCACCAGGTGTGTTTATACCATGACTTCGGAGGAGCAGAGTCGCAAAAGTGGCCTCTTGCAACAGGCCCTACGAAAACATGCAGAAGGGAAATACTGACAGTTGCGCGCAGGCTATCTACAAGTCGCAGGATGTGTATGTCCCTTCCACCTAGAACCGAACCATTACCGAGAGCACGAGAGCGATATCGCGACACGAGACTGGCGGCATGAGAATACAGGGCTGACGGTGATACAGCGTGCAGGTGAACATCCCAGCCGAGTCCGGAGAGATGGGTGTTCTTGCCAGCCACGTTCCTTCCATCGAGCAGCTTAAGCCAGGTCTTGTTGAGGTCATTGAGGAGAGCGGTGGCAGCAAGCAATTCTTCTGTACGTTGAGACACCATTTCAGTGAATGAGGCGGAAAAGAAATGCGACATTGCATGGATGCTTGGGGCCATGGAGTTGGATTTGGGAAAGTCGGACATGAAGAGATGTAACGGCTAATACCGCTGTGTATAGTGTCCGGTGGTTTCGCGACCGTCCAGCCAGGCTCGATCTTGAGCATCAACGCCGTCGAGGGATACCCACTCGAGGACTTCAGCGCGGATGTAAGTGATGAAGGGCAGATGCTCGTGCAATGCGTGACACTGATATGTTTGAACAGGCCGTGAGGAATCTGATCGCTGAGGCACAGAAGATTGCCGGCGGTAGCGGTAGCGAGCAGGATGTCGCTGAGGCTAAGATTGAGCTCGAGGTGTGTATCGAATCAACATCCTGTGCACCTGAACCTTCTTCCACTAACTATCGAACAGGTTCTCGAGAGTCTGCAAGCCAACCTCAAGTAGAGATTGCGCATGTACATATTGTATACCATCAGCGGCCTTTCGAGCATCACAGTCGAGAAGTAGCGATGCCATAGATTGTGCAGTTGCAGCTTCCCCTTTTGTTACAGTGACGAACAGACAAGCACGCTTGCCACGCGATGTAGCTACTTCTTACCCGCCATGTCCTGATACCTTCATCTCACAGCTGGAGGCAAAACACCTCTCGCACCCTGAGCATCTTTTGTGACTTGTCTCGAGATTTGTCCACCTGCATCAACGACATCATTCATTCGTTCACAGATCTCGAAATCTCCATGTAACGACACCACCGCCGCAGGCGGAGTGCAGCCTACATGCTTTCTCTTCCGGCCAAGGACGATCACCCTCTCTTCCCGCCGAGCAGCAGCCATGACGGTACCACAGTCGAAGCTCGTGAGTGGCATCATTCAGCAGCTAGCTCTTCACTGACCTACACACCTAGCGTCGAGCCTTGTCTCGAGCAACGATGAAGAAGTCCAAACCTACTGCGGATCCGGAGCCCTCGAGCACGACGCCAGCGCCCGCAAGCTGTGGCGAAGTACAGTCCGCAAACGCCAGCGACAACACAGCGAGCACGGCGGACAACGCGGATGTAGACTCGATTGCGGCGATACTCCGTCGATCTGGAAGGGCCAGATCAACTTCTGTGAGAACATTGTTCAAGAGCAGATCAGCAGCTTCGTTGGCACCGTCAATACCGTCCACTGTGATGAGCAGCAGCAACGACGACTCTGCGACAAAGCGCCGGATGCAGGGGAGCGAGTCTTCTTTCTCTCAGACTGCCCCCGGGTCTCCGCCTGCTCGACCAACTGTCTATCCTCTGTCACGCGGCCGCCATGCAAAGTTTATACCGCGCAAGCGACGCGAATCGAATGTGCCAATGATCAAGCCGGAGATAGCCACGGAGAAGGTGGACAAGCTCAATGTGAGCAAAAGGCAGCGGTTGCGCTCACGCTTGATGGCACACAAGAGACACCTCAGTCGCAAGAGTCGGCGCATGGAAGAGCGCAAGATGGACCCCGAACAGACCCAGCAGGACGAAAGGCAGCCAGTTCCCTGTCCGTAGCAGATCGAATCCTGGGCTTCGAGCGGAGAGGTACACATAGCGAACTCCCGAAGCCTGTGAAAAGACACAGGCACTCCAAGGCTGTGTACGATGAAGACGCCGCTGAAGAGTCACCTGGCAAAGACAAAGAGTCGTTGCCGATTGTCTTTCCACTACACGTGAGAAAGTTCCAGAGACGGGACAGCAAAGCAGCAGCGATGATACAGAAACCAGACACACCACTCTATCGATCTGCGGCCGATGAGGGCACGACCATGCATCACCCATCTCCACAACGTGCTATACCTGCACTAAAGACGCTCCCTGGTACACCTCCGCCTCTTGAAGCGGCTGTAAGCGTGGCAAAGACTGCACTACAGCAGGCGAACGCACAAGCAAGCCTTGCCAAGTCCGCAATTGAGCAGTCAAGCAAGCAGGCTGACCGACCATCCGACGCGAGGACCGAGCCAGCAACCTTGACCAGCCAGAAAGCACAGCTGAAGAGGACGAAAAGCAACAAAGTCATTGAACGTCAACGTGAAATCGAAGCTCTGTCAGCGAAGAGTGCCACCTCTGCTCCACTGCAGAGAAGCAACACTCAACCCAAAAGCAAGGACCTAGAAGCCGCCATCCCGACATCCCGCATAAACCCCTTCGCCCATTTCCACGGCACACGAGGCTACTGCGTCCGCCATGGCCGCAAATCCAGTCAACGCAGTCCGAAAGGTGCACGCTCGACAAAGGACATGTGCGAGCGTGGCAGAAATGGTATGTTGATACCTGTCGGCCTTTCAGCGCGACGACAGATGGAAGCCACGAGCCCTTGGGTCTATACTGGCAGTTGCAGCAAGCTGACGTGCTTCATAGACGAGACTCAATCGAACGCTGATGCTTGTCCGGATTGTGTGGCTGAGCTGAATATCAAGAGGAAGGAACTGGTTGAGAAGGGAGATTTTGGGACGGAGAGCTTGGTGGGGAAGGAGTTCAAGGTGAAGAGTGATGAGAAGAGACATGAAGAGGAGCTGGCACAGAAAGTTGCGCAGAAGGTACCGTCACCCACGAGCGGCGTGAACCACGAACCGATGGTGCAACGCCAAATCGAAACGCAGAACATTGGTCCATCGACGAACCAGGCAGACCCGCAGTCGGCAATGCAGCAAAGGGGTGAGACGCCACAACCGAACGGGCATGATCAGACGCAGGTAATCGACCACGGCAAGTCAGACATTAAAAACGGTGGAAAGATGCCCATTGAAGGAGGACCAGCGCCGGCCAGCCTGCAGGAGCAGCCTCGCAATAAGATCGATCTGCAGAATCCAGGCCCAAGCCACCATCTCTCTTGGGACTCTGCAGAGGTCGAGCCACCCATGTCGACTCGTCGCGCCACGTCCTCTGGCCCACCTTCACAAACCAAATCTCACACCAGCTCTCACAGCTCAACATACGCGGCATCCGAGAATAACGTCGCTCCCACCCCAGACCTCCAGCCGAGAGCAGTGCACTTCCGAGCATTGTCGAGCTCCAAGGAACGCGACCAGAGTCACGATGACGGTATTGTAGTGCAGCGAGATCTTGGCGATGGTCTCGATGCCATGATTTTGGAACGCGGAGGACGTCTTGAGAGGGTAGTGATGAACTCACGCAAAGGAGGGCCTATCGCGGAAGTCATGGCACGATTGGCAAGAGAGCTGTCGCAGGTTTCGTCGGCGATCTCGACCACGAACCCGCAGCGGAGGCCCAGGGAGCATACTGATGGTAGTCTTGATGAGATCATTGCGAGGCGAAAGTCGGTTGCGGAGCTGGAGCATTTGCTGAGAGATGCTGCAGATGCGCAAGGGACGAAATTACATCATCAGGCTGATGGGTCTGCTGAGGACATTGTCATGAAGAACTTCGCTGGCGAGGGTCCCCCAGAGAGCCCCTTGCTGGAGGAAGAAAATGAGGAAGACGAGGAAGACACCATCGAAGAGATCCTGCAACGCACACCCTCCCAAATCGAAAGAGCGGCGATACGTCAATCCATTGAACATGACTACCGCGCTCTGCAAGGATACCTCGACTCCGCAGCAGCGACTGTGGACAGGCGATATCAACCCCAACCCACAGGACTAGGATACCGATGGCCGACGCCTCAGCAGTATCGTTCCCTATCGATCCCTACCTCGACCAGAATGCAGAACCCAAACCTAGGATCAAGGACGCTGCCGATCATGGTCGAGGACGAACACCGACGGGCGGCTGCTCCTTGTACCTCACTTGAACGAGCTTCAACACTTCACATCACTACCACCTGTACATCCCCATCAACCTCCGGGCTCCCTACGCTCCCCTCCCACATCCTTCGCGCACAGGACATGACCAGTCCCTCGCCAACGGACATGGACATCCCACCATCACCCTTATTATTCACGGCCTCGACGGCGCCATCCCTGAACACCTCAGCCCTACCAAGTCCGCAGACGCCACATGCCATTGAAAGTCCTCCAGCACTCGTACCTTGCGCCCCACATTCACCTACTGAGACGAGTCCTGGAATTGCAGTCCGCGTTGCAACGCCGATGCCTCCTCCGATGCCGCCGCCCAAGCCATTGGGAAGTCCCAGCCAGGTAAGAGCGGATTCGATGGTGATTCGACAAGTGATGAGGATGGAGAAGAATAAAGCTGTGCAGGAGGCTGCTGCTGTCGAGAGGGATACGCGGAGAAGAAGGGCTCTGAAGAAGGAAGGTAAGGATGGGGAGAAAATGGCCGAGTGAAGTGACGGGGTGAAGTGACGGGGTGAAGTGACGGGGTGAAGTGACGGGGTGAAGTGACGGGGTGAATCTTGCTCTGGAGGATGGGACCCTATCTATAAGACTGACCTAATGCAGACGCTAAAGTTACATCTACAATCGAGATTCTGGTCTCTGAAAAGCTGGGACGTGATGTCTTTGATGATACATGCGCTGCTCTTGCGCTTAGTCCTCAGGTTCCGAGTTACGCGCGGGTCGTTCTTCAGCGAAAGCCTCCTCGCTTTCACGAGCAGTTGTGCCGGAGAGTCGAGTCACTTCGTCTTCGTCGTGATCATGCGTGTCACTGGCAGTGTGCTCATCAGATGCGTTTCCTTGTTGTTGCTCGGCTGATTTGACCGTTACATCGTCGGCGACGACACCAGCCGGCATAAGTGGCGGTCCATCCTCGTCACTGTCGAGTTGGAGGAGATATGTCTCCCAGAGTTCGATCAGCTGTGTGTAATGTTAGCATGGGTCAAAGATTGCTTCGTTGCTTGCATCAAGGCTGTGGCTTACCTCCTTCTGTGCCTCAATCGCGCTCTCTAGGAAAGTCTCAACCCCACTCTTGAAGTCCTCGACTTTCTCGCGCTCGAAACGGTCCAGCTCACTTCGCATGAGCCTGCCCATATCTTCGAACAGCAGACGACTTGCATGCACTCTCCTCTCAGCATCGGCGACATCTGCCTGCATCTGCCCAATGCGGTCTTGTTGCGTGCGGCCAGCGCGCATGAGCTTATCTTGCCCCTTCTTGACCTCTTGAAGTTTCGTTTCAGACGAGTGCCAGGAGTGATAGGCCTTTTGTCGCTGTTCGAAAGCCTTCTTCACGGAGCCAATCAGCCGGATGTACTCATCAATGACAATACCAATGGTGAGGATATCCTGTAGGGCTTGTCGGTGGTAAAGCTCCTGTATCCGTAGTTGCAGATCGCCAAGGGCATCTAGGGGTCCGGAAAGGCTGGGTGAGAGCTCAACGGCGGCAAGATTGTGTAGCGAGGCGCTGAACTCGCCGCACGATTCTGCAAGACCTTTTCGTTGCGCAACGACTGCGTCGGTGCTCTTTTGCAAGGCTTTGAGCTGATTCTCGAGCGCGTCGAGGTATATCCGACGATCGTGGAACCAGTCATCGTGCTCGACGAACTTGCCACCGGAACTTCCCAGACCAATGCTGCCCATGAAGCCTTTCGATTCAGTAGCGCCGAGAAGCGGATCCTTGCCTGTAGAATGCTTGATGGCGACGTTGAACGATTCGCTTTCCAGGAATGTCTTCAGGTCGCCGTCCAGTTGTAGTACTGGGTGTCCTGCGATCTTGTTCATCATGCGCTCGAGGGCCATCCGTCGAGACTCGATAAAGTTGAGATCGAACCTTCCCATTTGCTGCTTTTCAGGCGGAGGAGGAACTACCACACCGGGATTGTTGTCATGCAAGCGTTCGTACAGCCATAGGAAATCCCGGTATCGCCTCGTTACTGTCATAGAAGGGTTCATGAATGCCTTGGATGTTGTCCTTGTCATGACACTGTATACTGTATGGCTGGTCGCTGCGTTCCCAACAGTATGAGGATCGCCCACTGTGATGTTGAAGGTCGGTTTCGCGGCCTGTTCTACAGACATGGAGGGTTGTGTCGATCGTGCTCGTCCGTCGAACTGCGGTGGCTGTACAGGAGGAGGCACACGAGGCCCTCCACTGAGCGATCCACCATCTCCATCGTAGTCGGCGCTGCGAGAAGAAACGCCGGATACTGCCGTGCCTGGTCGTGAGTGGACTGGCTGCCTTGTTCTCGATGCGAGCTCTTTCACGGGTGGTGTCGGGGCAAGTGGTTCGTCTACAGGCTCGACTCCCAGTGGTCCCAGCGGTCCCATGGAATCGTCGAGCGTCTCGAGCGTGGTCGATTGTGTGAGGTTGCCATGTCTTCGAGGGCCGCGAGTCTTGGATGGAGCGGGTTTGACGCCTGCAGCGATGTTCGGGGTGGACTGGGAGAGCTTTGATGGTGTTTCCTGATCTGCTAGGCCACAATCATCAGCCATATGCTCCATTCCGTCTGCGCTACACCACCTACCCGCTGGTGTTTGCGCATCATCCGCCTGCTTGGCCAAGCTCTGGTTGCTGTGTGAGCGCGAGGGCTCATCTGGTACTCCGATCAGCCATGCAATCCTGCTGTGGTTGTCATATCGCCGTCATTCCATACCACTCCACGGACTGCCTTCATCCATTGCGCTAAACGGGTCGAGATTGGCAATGTTCATGGTGCTGCTCTAGCTGTGCTCGCCGTGTGGAGGATTCGGGGGAAGCTCGGTGACGACAAGATCCACCTTCGTGGTCAAGACGTGCATGTACATGTACAGTAAGTTCAGCAGCTGCGTGTGACGTGTCAAAGCTCGAGCCTGGAGCCTGTCATGCTGCATGCACAAGTTACAACTTACAACGGCCGGGACATGGCTTCCCTGGCCATCTGGCATCAGCAAGCAAGCATGCGCCGTTGCCCGACCGTTGCAACGACAGTCTTACCACATGTAGTTCTATCCCGGTCAAGATGCACATAACAAAGAGACCATCAGCCATTGACACACATACACACAGCCTCGACTGCAACTAGACACCGCAATGCTTGACTCCTTCACTTCATGTTACTAGCGTAGTGACTCACGTGGAACATGGCATACCGCACGCCTGAGGCTGTGCATTCGACGCAGGTATATGATCCATATTGCATCCAGCATGTCTGGTGCAACTACACTTCCTCCTTGAGGCATCTTGGAGACTTTAATACCAACACAGGAACCCCGCACCGATGCCTCGTGGAGACAGACGCAAAGCGCGCACGTGGTGGGATTACCTTGACGCTGTCCCTCACCCCACCCCGAAGTTGTCGTGATTACATCTTCGCATCAATCCGACAAGCCCAACCCAATGGCGCGTTTTGCCGTACCAGTACAAGAGCTCAAAGCTCAAAGGAGGTCCTCTGAGCACAAGGTGCAGCGAGCTCACAAGAAGATCCTTCAAGCCAGAGCATCGACGTCAACACCATCCCTAGCAGACCGCCTCTACGCCCTCCCGGGCGAGCTCAGAAACCACATCTTCGCCTTCTTACTCGTCCAGCCCGTCAAATGGGACCTCGAACACAACCCAGACTGCCCACGCAGAACCTCAGACGAGGACCTAACACCCCAGATCCCAGGCCGCAACTACGTCCAGCCCATAAACTGCGCCACCTCGGTGGGAGGCTACTGGCGTCGGTGGCGTCGAGATACAACGCACGGCATGGAACCCTGGACCTCTCCATGGCGAAGCCAGTGGGCCCCCGTGCAAAGGAATCCTTACATCTGCTCCACCTGCTACGATGACCGCGTTCGACCTACCTTTGACCCAGTCCCGAGGGCGAGGAGTCTACCCTGTCTCTGCGCTCGACGGCAGAATTTGCAGGTCTTGCTAGTCTGTAGGCAATGGTACGAAGAGGGCGCCTACGTCTTCTACACACGCAACACCTTCGCCTTCGAAGATAGTGGTACGTTCCTCGCGTTCTCTGCGAACGTCACTCCATATTGGAAGCGCCTCATCACGAAGCTCAGCCTCGCCGCTTGGATCCTCGACGACGTGCCCTACGAATCTGCGGCCGACCATCTCGAACCCAAGGCTCAACTCTCACCCATCTGGTCCACGCTCCGTACCTACCCATCCCTCTCGACTCTCGAGCAAGCAGGAACATTCCTCAACCACCACCCCTCCGTGGACGCCATGTTGAAGCTTGGCTTGAGGAACTTGAGACGGCTATGCTTCGTTCGCGAGCCACCGAAGCCGAAGACCCCGGTCTGGAACTGGCACAGAGGCACGCCGACGATCTGGCCTCAGCTCGCGAAGAGAGAGTTGGTTGTCGGTGGTTTCGCGGAGGAAGTGGCCAGGGCGATCAAGGGCCAGAGGCAGAAGCGGTTGAAGGGCCCGGTGGGCAGGTGTGCTAAGGGAAGTGGTCTGGCAGAAACACGAGATCGACGCGGTGTCACGTGACCTTATTCAGGGTCCGGACACCTCCATCTTCAGAACAGCTTCGTAGACACTTCTATAGCATCGACATCACTACCACTTTTCTGGTGACCGACGCAGGGAGAAGTGTGGCGTCATATAGGCTCTCTTCGACGATGCACTCAAGTCGCTAATCCATTCGTTTCCAGCGTGCCAGTCGCTATCGCCATCACCAAGCTAGGAAGTCATCACAGCAAACGCCGGAAAGTCATCAGGAAAGTCCTCAAGCAAGCCATTACAACGTCGCCAGATCAGCAGCAGAGTCCACGCCAGTCATCAGATCGTTCAGTCTAGCAGTCAGCGATTGTTAGTCAACGCTAGGCCTATGTCGCTAGCATCTAGCACTAACAGCCCAGTCAACGAGTACTATCTAGCAGAGACCTCTAGTGAGCCCTAGCACCCCTACGTTATCGAGCCCTACGCAGCACGCGGATTGCCTACGCCAGATCCATCGTCGTCAACTTTGCTAACAACCAGTCCTCAACGCGAGCTTTAGCGAGATCAGGGCACGTACGATTTGAAGGGCTTAGCAGGTTACACTAACAGTGCAGAGATTGTAGCAAGACGAGAACAAGCTCGGAAGGACAGGCAGGAGCGAGAAGCCTTGCGTCAATAGTGGGCAGCAGCAGCAGACACACACCGAGAGCTAGCGTTAGTTACTAAGGAAGAGATCACGCCGTAGGATAATACTAGTGTTCTAAGCCGCGTTCGAACACCGCAGTCGTTACTAGCTAGTACATTCGATCGGTACGAGAGCCCAGAACGACAGCGTAGCCGGAAGATTCTTAGTAAGGCGTTACCGCTATTATTAAGCAATATTACTAAGGTGTTAACACCGCTTAGTAAGCTAGGGTCCGAACACTCTTTAGATAACGAGGATAAGCCCGACGGTTAGAACTACAAACTAGCGTTAGATATTACCGCGAGTCTAGTAATCACTATAGCGCTACCGATACTAGTAGACTCGAAGCCTCCTTATAGAAAGTCTACGGACCCTCCTTATAGAAAGTCTTCTACGCTAGGTCTAGTACTAGCATCCCTAGTATTAGGCTCTAGCGTACTCGTATCTTCGGAGTTATTAATAAGTAGCCGTTTAGTAATACTAGTTATTATAGCGTAGCGCGTAGATCTTAATAGGCCTAATATAAAGCTATTCCTTAGGAGGAAGGCTTTTAAGGCAACTAAGAAGGGCGAAGAGGATCGTCTAGTAGATAACCCTATTAGATAGTTAATAAGGTTTAACCGGGCTTAAGACGATACGGATACTATACTAGTAATATAGACGGAAGACTTCTTCCTATATATAGAAGGTCGTATAGTAGTATAGGCGGATAAGGACCCTATTATTACGCTATACCTAAAGGACACGGAGTAGGTAAATACTTCCGAAGCCCGTATTAATATTATTAGTAGGGAGTTCAAATTATACTTTCGTACTACTAATATCGTTACCGAGAAAGACGCTATAACCGAGCTCGGCGAGCTTAAGTAAGGCGAACATAAGACTCTATATAACTACTATAAGCGAACCGCGTAGATCCTTCGCCGTATAGGCGGGGATAATATTAAAGAAGGAGACTAGCCTACCCTATTACGGCTTTAGTAGTCTAACTTAAAGTACGCCGTACTTAAGTTCTAGTAAGGTTTATATAACTATAAGTTATATCTATAGCTTCTATAGAATAGCGGTCGGTCACTACGTACCCTTAATAGGGCGTATTAGTAAGCTAAAGACGGTCGCGAGACTATAGAGATTATTGCTCGTAAGACTAGGAGTAATAGCCTTAGTAAGAACATCCCCCTTCTTAAGAGGGTAGCGATAGTATTCGTTAGTAATAAGCCCGTAGTAGTAGAGCTTCGTACTTAGGTTACGAGGGTAATAAATATTTAGGTACCGCTAAGACACTAGCCGCTAGCCTATTAGTAGCCTATCTAGTAGGTTACGTAGACAATACAATACGTACCTCCGTAGTAACGATAGCTTAAAGCTCTACTAGCCTAGGTTATAGTCTATAATACGGAAGTTTAGCCTTAGTAACGTTAACTTAAGCTAGCGGCTCCTACCTTATATCGCCTAAGCACGCCGCCTCGATAGGATTACCGAGCTTAGTAGATACCGTCCGTACTACGCGGCGGTTATAGTAGATTTAATAGCCGTAACCGTAGTAACTTCGGAGATCGCCGTGACCCTAGTAATACTTACTAGCCTATATAGCTATATTATTAGGAAGTAGTCTCCGCTACTCGTTAGTAGTTCCCTAGTTTCGACCTAACGAGGTCTCGATACTATATAATTAACGGCCGTTTAGTATAGTAAGTGAATGAGTATAGTATCCTATTAGTTAATACTAGTTACTACGCGGTTATTAGTAGGTACGGTATCGCCGTCGTTGCTAGTAGTAGTAGTATAGTATTCTTACCTTACTAGTACCGGTAACTAGATCTAAATAAGGTATCTACTACGCTCTAGTCGGATAGCTATCCGTAGTAGGTCACTACTAAAATAGTATATTACCGGAGTCGCGTAAATACGCGTATTATATATATCCTCGTACCTCTCTTTCTTATTACCTATTTACCTCACTACCGCTAATATACTAGCCTTTCGATAGCTATTTACCTTACCTTCGAAGAACACTACGAAGGTGACTCTATACCTTAAGAAGCCTAAGTTCGACGCTAAATTACGGCTCGACGAGTTCAATGTCGATAGTGTTACGTATACGCGTAAGAATGCCGTCTAGTAGCTAAAGAAAGGGCGTACGAAGACCTCTCTAATATAGGCCTATAGAGAGGCGTTAGTACGTAATAGCGATTTAAGAGAGGTGTATTACTACTATAACTATAAGCTCGAGAATAGGCTATAATCGCTACCTATAATAAACGGTAATTAAGGTCCATTTGTCTATCTTTAGAGCTATTAGATGAACAAGCGTAGTGAGCCTATTGATATTATTAAAGAGCCTAAAGAGAGCTCGTAGTCGTAGACCTTTATTAACTTCACCCTAGTTCGAAAGTTCGATAAATTTAAGCGCCTACTTATCCGGTAGATTATATATTGTTATATAGCCTTCCGTATAGTAGAGAATACCTACTTTCGAGAGCTAGTATCTTGCTTATTATTTAAGATTAGTATATACCTACCGAAGGCTAGTACTACGATTCGAAAGTTGGTTATCTATAAATACGAGAATTAGAAGGCTTAGCTAGTAGTAGAGCTACTATATACCCTTAGCGATATTTATATCTCTTTCGACGTCTAGACCTCGCCTAACTATTACTCTATCGTAAGTGTTTATAGCTATTATATCTACCGTAGCGGTAAGCGTTATACTAAGCTCTTAGCCTTTAGAAGACTACGTAGTGACTATATAGGCAAGAATATCGTATTAGCCCTATAGAAGGTATTCTAGGAGTACCGGCTCTTAGGTATGATCGAATTCTTTATTACGGATAATACTACTAATAACGATACGGCAATTAAGGTCCTACTATAACGGATATATCTAGAGATAAAGACCTATTATCGTAAGGGCCGCCGCCTTTATTATTTCGGTTATATCGCTAATCTCTACGCCAAATCGCTACTCCTAGGAGAAGGCTCGGGAAGGGCGCTTAAGGAGCTTGAATTAGATGTCGAACGCGGCGCTATTGACGTAGTATACGAGTTCTAGTTAAAGCGAGGAGCGGTTAGTAAGCTATATAATATAATAAGGTAGATTAGGGCCTTAATATAGAGGTTAGATAAGTTCTTAGAGGTAGTAGGTAGTAAAGGATTAGAGGAATTTAATAAGCTAAAGGTAAGTAGGATCTTATACGTAAAAGGCTTATCTAAGCTTATCTATTAGCTTTCGGCCGCTTTTAAACGCCTCCGACGTTCTACCGGCGGTACTTCGTAACTTCGAATATCTCCCTAAAAATACCTCCTAGCTAACCTATTATCTTATAGCTTATTTAAGACAACTCTATACAATAGAACAGCTTCTATTATATAATCGGACGAGCGCTTACTATTAAGGAACGTGTCGATACGTTTTATATACGATACCGTAACGATACGACTACCTAAAAGAATATACTCTCCCCGAACGATTAGGCCTAGCTAGATTCCCTCTATAACACCCTCTAGGTCTTTGAGATAGGCACGATAGATATGTACGGCGAGAAGAAGCACCTATACGACTAGTATCCGACTCTATACTTTGTGCTTAATATACTCGATATATGTAAAGAGTAATTTAAAGAGGAAGTAAGGAATAACGACTCCTATAAATATCTCTCCGCGTATTACGCTATAAGCTAGTCTAAGGCCGAGAAGTACTTCGGACTCATAGATTAGATACCTATCTATTACGCCGCTATAATGCTCAATCCTATCTAGAAGTAGGAGTAGTTTAAAGATATATAGTCGGCCGGTACTAAAGAGTAGTAGAATTAGATTAATACTACCTACGCGTAAGTATAAGAGCTCTAGATAGACTTCTATAAGCTAGCCGATTAGATAGTTATAATACCTACTGAAGAGCCGGCGTCTAAGAAGCGTAAGAATAAGAAGGGTAAGGTACTAGCGGTATCTTAATCTTAGCCTTTATAACCGGTTATTATTAAGGATAATAACGACCTTCGAAGAGTACTTAATAATAAGTATAAGCGGCGGAGTATTACTATACCGGGGAACATTTACCTTAATCTACGTATACGGGCTTAGACACCTACTTACATAAGCGGGCTTAGCGCTCGTATAAGAACCTCGCGTACCCCGCGCCTCTCTTAGATAGAACATCTATTCGACTTATACCTTATCCGACCACGTACTTATACCTACTTATAACACTTTAAAAAGATTATTACTAATATATAGAGAGATACAAGAAGCTACGATTAGGAGATTATAGAGAAACGCGATAGTATATAAAGAGTACTAAGTATTAGGTATCGTACTCGATCGAGTCGTATATTAAGTAGGTTATACGGCTAATACCGTAGGATAGCTAGAGTTAATAATAACGGCGGCGCGCTAGGCGCGTAGATAACTAATAGTCGCGTTAACCGCGTAAGTATTAGTAGATCCTCTTTCTTTACCCTTCTACCCGACCCTAGCGACGATAGCGGAACCGAGGGCGACGCGACGTAGACCTAAGGACGCGAAGAGGAGGTAGTAAGGAAACTCGTCGATAAGAGTAACGTATACTATAAGTAGTATAAGAAGGTCTTCGACCGACTCGCGGAGATATAAGAAGAGGACGAGACCGAGGCCGAGCTTAAACTTAACCTAGCTAACTTAGTAGGTAATAGCTACGTCGAGGACGAGACTACCGACAAGGGTAGGACCGGTATAATAGGACGCCGAGTTACGATTAATAACTTCTAGAGCCCGTTCGACGTACTTAATAGCTTATTAGCGGACAAGTTTAAGAAGTAAGTTAACGACTACCTATAGTAGATATATAAGATCTTACTCGATATCGAGTTAGACTATCGACGCGTATATAAGACGATCTCTATACTAGATATAGCTAACTATATTAATATACGTAAGGTTAAGGATACGAGAGATTAGATAGATAGACTCGAAGACGAGATTAGTACTATTTAGGCTACTAACTAGTTACTTTAGGACGAAGTAGCTCGACTTAAGAGCACCCCGATTGTTATCGATCTAGGTAAGCTAGTAAAAGCTTAGGAAGAAGTAACGAAGGCTAAGGAAGGTAAAGCCTTAAATAGGATATAGTATAAGGGCGCGGAAAATAAGTAAATAGCTACTAAATAGCGTATCGCTAAACTCGAGTAAGAGGCGTATAGTCGAGTATAAGAAAAGTAAGATCTACTACCGTAGCGTACTAAATCTGAGGAATCGCTAGAACGTCGTAAGAGTAAGCCTAGTCGGAAGCCGGCGAAGGGAAACGGCGATCTAGACTCCTTAGACAAGGACGATAACGATAAGAATAAGGACGGTAAGCGTAAGAGTAGTAGTAAGCCGAGGCGTAAGAACGCTAGCAACTCAAATATACCTATCTCTAGGTATAATATATAGGACCCCGATATAATAACGGGTATTAAGTTATTATACGATCTAAAGGCCCCTATACCTTTCGATCTAAAGAATAAGGAGGGTATTAAGTTTCGAGAATAGTAGCGAGTAGCCGAAGCTAAGCTATAAGTATCGAAATATAGATAGATAGATAGATAGATAGATAGATTTGTTATTCTCCTATTCTAGGACCCTATTTAGCCTATATAGGTATATATCTATTATTATATATAAAGGGAGACCCGAATAGATAAAAACCCTTCTCGCCCCCGACTTCTCCTTATCTAGATTAGCTTTCCCTCTAAACGTACGTAGTCTATATTACTACCCCGTTAGCCCCCGCTCCTAGCCGGTCTCGTTACGCTACGCCGTATCCTCTCTTCCTATACTACTCCTACTAGGCGGTACTGTTCTAGCTAGCCCTTCTCTAGTATCTAGTTCGTAATACGCCGTAGGTCCTTAACGTTATTAAGAAGTGCCCTAATCGTCCAGTTCCTCGCCTTTACTATCTACTCCCCCCTTTCTAGCGACTACCTCGGATAGACGAGGAGTACGTACCGTACGTTCTAGGAGTAATAGCCGTAGGGGTAGCTAGTATTCGTATATTCTAGAACCTTCCTCTATAATAGGTACCCCTAGAGGCCGATATGTTCGCTTCGTAGTTAGGTTACTATACTACTCTATACCCTCGTAAGGCGGTAGTAGATAAGCTTTGGGGGGTGCTTGACCGCGGATTTCGTAGCTAACTATTCCTTAGGTTGTCCCGCTAGCTAAGGGCGTCTACTATACCCTATACCCTAGTTATTCTACCTCTCTTTCTATAGTTACTCTATAAACGATTTCTTACCTTCCTATCGTATTACTAGCTATTCGTCCCTTACCCGGTAGTTCGGCTCGTTTCCGGGTCGAATGCCCTTATACGCTAGTACTAATTCGCGGGCCCTTACGACTATACTAGTGATGATCTTCTATACTAGGTACTATGCCGACTTGCCTAAGTAGGAGGTCCGTAGTCCCTAGATATATAGGTCGATCGGTAGTATAGCGGTCTCGTGCTTAAGTATCCTTATTAGTATCGACTTATATACCCCGGTGACCTTCCTTAGGCATTAGTTTTAGATCTTCGCTAACGGCGCGACGAGTCCCTATAATAGGTAGGCCCTCTCGCGTAAGGACTATACTTAGCTACTATAGGTAAGGACTAGCCGTATAATAGCCGTATATAGAAGTCGTAACTACCGAAAGTCCGCCCCCTATATATACGTAGTAAGCCTCTAGTATAATACTATATTCTGTTTGGCTTTCTATAATATTACCTATACGTACTTCCTCTACCGTAGCGCTACGAAAGGATAAGGAGTACTTTTTAACTATCTTAAGGCTATATTACTAGATTAGGCCTTATTCTATTACTAGATCCGCCGCTATCGCGTCTTATAGCTATATAATTAGCGCCAAGGCCTTCTTACCTTCTAGCTATTTCCTATAGAGCTAAGTCGCCTTCTAGATTAGAGAGTTAAGAGTAACCGGGTTGTCCTCTTAGAGAGTACGTAGGTAACCTTAGTTAGTTAGGTCGAACTCTTTAGGTATATCGTAGACTAGGATTATAAATTACTTCGTTAAGACCTTTACTAATGCCGTAACCTTAGATACCTACTATAGCTATACCTCTAGGTGCCTCCTAGTAGTAGTAGTAGTAGAGCTAGTATAGATCTATAGAGTACCGTTAGACTATTAGTTCACTATAACTACCCCTAGTTAATTAATTCGCTATATAAGCTCCTTATTCGATAGCTTCGTAACTTCGGCCTAGTCTTCCTTTACTATAATACGGATCGTAACTATATCGTATATTAGGCGGGGGCCTAGTATCGATACCGCGACTAATACCTAGCTATAGGGGTATTAAATCCGGGTGGCCTTACTAATCGCCTAAGACGTCGTCCTTATTTCTTATTACCCTTAGTAATACGATAGTATAAGCGCCGTACGTAGCTAAGTGATCATTACCTATAGAGACCGGTATAGGAGCTAATCGTTAGTTTCTATACTTTTTACGCCCTCTATAAGTTACTACTAGTTGTCTTAGGGGAGCTTTACCTATAGAGCCGTAGGCGCCGGTAGTACCGTAGCCTAGACTACTATTACCTAGGAGTTACCTAATATAGCTAGGCACCTCCACGGCGTTCAGAGCTAAAGAAATAGGGTAAAGTGTTAAGATGTAGTATCTTAAAGGGAGTTAACAATTAGGAAGTGATCTAGTAGGCTAAGGCATCTACGATAACTTAGCTTATAGGGAGATACCTTCTCTCCCCTTTAGCTTAGATAGACATCTAACACAATCAACATATTAGTTCCTAATATATTGCTATATACTCGTGCTATTAGTTAGTTAAAGATTGATCTCTTAATCTACTCCGCTACTATCTACCCGTACCTATTTAATAGGTTATAAGCCCGGGTTTATATAGGAATAAGAGCAACCTATATTAGTATAAGTTACTTATATCCCTTACTATCGTAGTAGAAAACATCTAGGAGTCAGAAGTCTACCCCGTCTATCCTATTAAGGAGCTTAGTTTGATACTAAGTAATAGGTAACCTAGACAAGGACTCTATACGGCTTACTTAAAGCCAATACCTTAAAGATACTCTATAGGTAGAACTGTATCGAGATACTATTAAGAAGGAATTCAAGTAAGTCATTTGAAGCTCTACTAGGAGAGACAGACCTATGTCCTAGCCCCGAGACCTTATACCGCTCCTTCTTTACTTTACTAAGTAGGCCTTAGTATCTATACCTACGAACTTTCCTATTCTATACTAGAAGCCTTAGTAGGATCTAAGCCACTACTTTGGAATATACATACCTTGTTTTATTACATCTAATCTATTATAGATCTATACTAAGAGAAGATAGAGGAGAAGGGAGGCAAAATCCTAATTCTTAGGAGGGACAGTTAGAAGAGATAGTCTAACCTTTAGAGATATAAGATAGAGAGCTAATCAGCATTCTTTACAATTAATGACCTAATAGAAGTGTCTTTTAACAATATTAAGGGCAAGACTCTGAAACTCTAAGAAGAGGCTATAACTAAAGAGATCCTTAATACGCTAATATAGACAAGATATAATATAGTGTACAACTTTAGTATCCTTAGTAGGATTATAGAAGAAGATGAATTTGAGCTTAAGGGCTTATATAAATCTAGAAGAGCTACTAAGAAGTAGGTATATCTCTAGAACAAGTATAGCTAGGTGCTACTAACCTATATATATAAGCTTATAAAGCAATTTGTGACCTTTAAGATAAGTAAAGAGTTCACTATTAGATCTGTATAGACATACCTAGTTTCTCTTAGAAAAAGGATCGCTAATGTTGACCTAGAGGGTTAGTATTATAGGAAAGCTAATATAAGGATGACCTAGCTCTTAAGCTCACTACTACCTAGCTACTATATAGCTAGGGATACTATTATAACCTAGCTAGATTAAAAAACGCTCATCGATCTCTGCGCCAAAACAAGACACATTCGAAAGCTCTTATTAAGGCCATTCTAACGATATATAAAGCAGGCCACTACCCCTAGGACTAAGGGAGTTATACCTCATTCAATCTAGATAGCTTGAAGCTCTCTTCACCCTGTTTCTTCAGCTCCAAACGCCGCGGAGGTGCCTAGCTACATTAGGCAACTCCTAGGTAATAGTAGCCTAGGCTACGGCATTAACGGCGCCTACGGCCCTATAGGCGAAGCCCCCCTAAGACAACTAGTAGCAACTTATAGAGGACGTAAAAAGTATAGAAACTAACGATCAGCTCCCTTACCGGTCTCTATAGGTAATGATCACTTAGCTACGTACGGCGCATATACTATCGTATTACCGAGGGCAATAAGAAATAAGGACGACGTCCTAGGCGATTAGTAAGGCCACCCGGAATCAACACCCCTATAGCTAGGTATCGGTCGCGGTATCGATACTAGGCCCCCGCCTAACGTACGATATAGTTACGATCCGTATTATAGCAAAGGAAGACTAGGCCGAAGTTACGAAGCTATCGAACAAGGAGCTCGCCTAACGAATTAACTAACTAGGGGTAGTCGTAGTGAACTAATAGTCTAACGGCACTCTATAGATCTATACTAGCTCTACTACTACTAGGAGGCACCTAGAGGTATAGCCATAGTAGGCATCTAAGGTTACGGCATTAGCGAAGGTCTTAACGAAACAATTTACGATCCTAGTCCACGATATGCCTAAGGAGTTTGACCTAACTAACTAGGGTCACCTACGCGCTCTCTAAGAGGACAACCCGGTCACTCTTAACTCTCTAATCTAGAAGGCGACTTGGCTCTATAGGAAATAGCTAGAAGGTAAGAAGGCCTCGGCGCTAATAGTATAGCTATAAGACGCGAAAGCGGCGGATCTAGCGATAGAACAAGGCCTAGTCTAGCAATATAGCCTCAAGATAGTAGAAAAGCACTCCTTATCCTTTCGTGTCCTCTAATGCTTCAAATGCTAATAGTATAGACACCAAACCTACACGTGTATAAACAAGTAGGCCTGCTCGAACTATATAGGAGACTATATGTCTAGGGACTGTATATCGACTACGAGACGGTACGCGAACTGTCCGGGGTACTACCTATCGTATAGTACGGAATGCCTATAGCGGAAACTAGCGAAAAACAAGGCAATTATAAATAGAACCGTCGCCCTAAGATTCTACGGCGACCGTAAGGCTAGCCTATACCGGAACTAAATAGCGGCGGTCGGGCATAAGCGCCCTAGGGCCGAGAACGATATAAAGGATACGTAACCTAGGGCGTACGGGAGGCTACGTACTCTACTAGCTACGGCGAGGGAATCTAGCTAGGCCCGGCTCCCCTTTAGTATATAGCCGATAGGCGTAGACTAGGACGTATAGGGCAGTAGGACATAGGACGATATAGAGGAAATGATTATCGATGCCGATAACTAGCCTCGACACGCTTAGCATCATCTAGTATAACGTCAACTATAGCAAGGATATAGTCTAGAACTATTTCCTATACGAGGCGGACCCGCGCGTCTACCACGTCCTTACAATCTAGGAGCTATAGATTAATCCGTACTATAAGAGACTAACGACCTACAAGTCACTAGGCTATACGACATGCCTACGAGGCGACGGTAGACCCCGCACGTGCTTCTATATTAGCAAGGATATACTAGAATCCGACTAGGAGGTAGTGTACTACGTAGACGAAGAAGGCGGGGGCGATATTACCTCCCTCTACGTAGGTAGCACCTAGATATACAACCTATATATATAACCGCTAGTATCGAGGTCTAGCCGCGACCTAGGGGTCTACAGACACCTAGACAGTGCGCTTAAGAGACAAGGGTGCCACATCGTAGTAGGAGACTTCAATATACACTACCCTTCCTAGGAAAGCCTTATATAGCCGCACCCTATAGCCGACAAAGTACTCGACTTGATAGCGAGTAACGTAATTGCCCTTAATACCCCGAAGGACCTAGGTACCTAGAAGAGAGGGGGACTCTAAGGCACGATCGACCTCTCCTAGATCTTAGATAGCTACTACTATACGGTAACCTACTATAGGATCGAACATAAACTCGAGGCGTCGTCAGACTATATACTAGTTAGGACCTCTATTACGATATAGATATAACGTATACTAGCGAGAACCCCTAAGCCAAACTAGGGAAAGGCCTACTAGGCCAATATCTAGGCGTACCTCGATAACTCTAAGAGGCTAGTCTAGATCGCGTAGTAGCAATATAATAGTAAAGACGAGATAGACGAAGTAGTCTAGGGCTTAATAGACGAAATAAGAAAAGCGACCTTACTTTACGTTCCGCTTGCCTAACTAACGACATAGTCTAAACTATACTAGACGCCGGAGTACACTACGGTAGTAAGAGAAGCAAGGAGAGCCCGCCGGGTATAGACGAGCAGCTATAGCGAGGAGGCCTAGAACGTATATAGGGAGGCATACTAATAGAAGAAAGCTATAATACGAAGGGAGAAAGCAGTCGGCTAGAGGGCTATAGTAGAAGAAATCGCCGGCAAGCTAGAGAAGATATAGAAGCTAGCGAAATGGGCCCGATAGGACCCTATATAGGGCCCCTCCTTCTCTATCCTAGCGCTATAATCGCCTAGTAGCCCGGTTAGCGACCCCGAGGCCAAGGCGCGTCTACTAGCTACTCTACTCCCCTAGCCCCTAGCATCGCGGTCTAATAGGAGGTGTCTAAGGGAGAAGTTGCCGCTATACTAAGGAAGTTGCCGGCGAAGAAAGCCCCGGGGCCGGATAGGATCCCAAACGAGCTACTAAAGAAGTGTAGAGATCAACTAGCCCTAGTAGTTATAGCGATCTTTAACGCCTGCCTATAGACCGGGTACTACCCGATAGCTTTTAAACAATCGACGACAGTGGTCCTACGTAAGCCGTAGAAGGAAGACTATACGTAGGTGAAGTCGTACCGCCTAATTACGCTCCTTAACACTCTTAGGAAGGCGCTTAAGAAGCTAGTTATAACGAGACTCTCCGAGGCGGTAGAGGAACACTCCCTACTCCCGGACACCTAGATAGGTGCGCGCCTATAGCGATCGACGCTATCCGCGATAGAACTTATCACCTCTTAGGTAAAGGCTATCTAGTATAAGAATAGGGACAAGGTGGCTTCCTTACTTAGCCTAGACATATCGGGAGCCTTCGACTACGTGTTATACCCGCGGCTACTCTACATCCTAAGGTCGAAGGGACTCCCTAAGTAGCTTGTTAACTTCGTACGGTCCTACCTCTAAAACCGTAGTACGTCGATCCTAGTCGGCTAGTATAGAAGCCCATTTCAAGCAGTCTATACTAGAATCCCGTAAGGCTTAACGCTAGTACCTATTCTATTCCTCTTCTTTATAGCGACGCTACTCCTAGCCCTAGAATCCTAGAACACCGCTACGAGCGGCTTCGTAGACGACACAAACATCCTAGCGTAGTCTTCCTCGACTAAGGAGAACTATAGGCTACTAGAAGAGAAGCACAAGATCTGCGAGGACTAGGCTAGGAGGCACGGGGCTCGGTTTGCCCTAGAAAAGTACAATCTAATACACTTTACGCGCCGGCCACGGTTCTATAATATATAAGCTTCTATCTAGATATAGGGGCATACGACTAACCCGGCAAATTAGCTTAGGATCCTCGGACTATAGGTGGACCCGGCGCTACGGTAGAGGAAGTACGTATAGGCAATATTACGGAAAGCTAAACAGAATATAGCATTATACTAGAGGCTCACTACGTCTATATAGGGGGCGGACTTCCGGTAGTTACGACTACTATATACGGCTATTATACGGCCAGTCCTTACCTATAGTAGCCAAGTATAGTCCTTAGGCGAGAGGGCCTACCTATCGAAGGGACTCGTCGCGCCGCTAGCGAAGATCCAAAACCAATGCCTAAGGAAGGTTACCGGGGTATATAAGTCGACACTAACGAGGATGCTTAAGCACGAGACCGCTATACCGCCGATCGACCTATATATCTAGGGACTACGGACCTCCTACTTAGGCAAGTCGGCATAGTACCTAGTATAGAAGGTCATCGCCAGTACAGTCGTAAGGGCCCGCGAATTAGTACTAGCGTATAGGGGTATTCGACCCGGAAACGAGCCGAACTACCGGGTAAGGGACGAATAGCTAGTAATATAATAGGAAGGTAAGAAATCGTTTATAGAGCAACTATAGAAAGAGAGGTGGAACAACCAGGTTATAGGGTATAGTAGACGCCCTTAGCTAGCGGGACAACCTAAGGAATAGTTAGCTATAAAATCCGCGGTCAAGTACCCCCCGAAGCTTATCTACTACCGCCTTACGAGGGTATAGAGTAGTATAGTAACCTAACTGCGAAGCGAACACATCGGCCTCTAGGGGTACCTATTATAGAGGAAGGTTCTAGGATACACGAATACTAGCTGCCCCTACGGCTATCGCTCCTAGAACGTACGGCACGCACTCCTCGTCTATCCGAGGTAGTCGCTAGGAAGGGGGGAGTAGATAGCAAAGGCGAGGAACCGGACGATTAGGGCACTTCTTAATAACGCTAAGGACCTACGGCGTATTACGAACTAGATACTAGAGAAGGGCTAGCTAGAATAGTACCGCCTAGTAGGAGTAGTATAGGAAGAGAGGACACGACGTAGCGCGACGAGACCGGCTAGGAGCGGGGGCTAACGGGGTAGTGACATAGACTACGTACGTTCAGAGGGAAAGCTAAACTAGATAAGGAGTAGTCGGGGCGGGAAGGGTTTTCACCTATTCGGGTTTCCATTTGTATATAACAATAGATATATACCTATATAGGCCGGATAGGGTCCTAGAACAGGGGAATGACAAATCTATCTATCTATTATAACCTAGCTAAAGATGGATTATAAAAGGACCTTAAAGATCCTTAAAGCTTAAGAAGCTAGGTTAGATCCCTCTAAGGCTAAGTATAGTATAGTAGCTACCTAGGTCAAGCCCTTAGGTCTAGTAAGACCACTCTCCCGCCTTCTCTATAAGAAGGATTATCTAATCAAGGACTGCCCTAGTCTGCCTAAGGCAAGAAAGGTCCTTAGATCTTATTCCTAACTACTATTTTCCTAGAATATAACATATATTAAGAAGAAGAGAACTCTACTACCTACTTTAAGGAGGATACTAAGAGAGAAGTCCTCTATAGAAGAACTTAAGAAAATAGTAAAGAAACTTAGCTCTAATATACTATCACTCTAGAAGAACTAGGCCTAGTCTTATACCTCTAAAGTAAAGAAGACTAGAAAAGGTTTTTCCGCCCAAGAGTCACGTGACTTATATAGCTCATCCCTAGAGACAATGTCTGATAATAATAAGTATAATAAAGTGGCTTACTCAACTGTAGAAGTCTAAGGCAAGTTTATCGCGATCCGAGCGTATATATAGGTAATATCCTATTATTAAAACTTAAGGCTACGTACCCTAGGAATCAGGTGACTAATTAGTCACCTATAGCCTCTTTAAGAGCAACACTTGTCCATTCTAGATAGACATATATAATACACAACCTGCTTTTGAAACACCCTATATAAGGCCGTATAATAACTTCCTATACTTCTAACGTAATAGTTATAAGCCTAGTTAGCGCTTACTAATATTCGCTACGACAAGGAAGCCCTAAAGTAGAGTTTATATCGTTATAGCACTACTACTATAACTAGTACAGTAGTATCCCCTAGGCCTAGTAAACCCGCGTAGAACTTTTACTAGCCTATAACCTATTTTATAGTTATAGCTACTACCGAGACGCCGGTAACTACCGGTACCCTACCTTAGGGTACCGTAGTTCTAAAGAGCTATAACTAATAGGACAAGTTTGACCGTGAGCTAGAGCTCTACGTAGAGTCTTTAAATGTCTAGAAGTATATAGATCCTTACTAACTAAGTAACGAGCTAATAGAGCCTACTTACTTAACCTTTAAGGAAATCTAATAAGCGTATACGGTAGGAGACGCTATATTAAGAGACCTTATTAAGCTACGATAAATAGACGTAGACCGAAGGTAACGGATATACGACATCTTTACTACTACGCGATTAAAGCTTATTACCTACCTTATCCGTACGGCGATAGAGCTAGGGTAAGAGCTAATATACGGCTAGAACACCCTTAGAGCGAAATACTAGGCTCTTAAGGGTCAGTATAGTCTAGACGATATACTACGTAAGCGGTAGCTTACGCTTAAGCTATCTAGGCTTTAGAAGGCTAGCGTACGTAGAATCGATAACTAGTACTTAGACTAGTTAGTTTTATAGACTAAGATACTTAAGTATAACTACGCCGAGTACGACGACCTTAGTAGACACTTCCTACTTACTATTTAGTAGAAGTAGGCTCTAGCCTACGGTACTTCTCTATATAACAAGTAGAAGCGTAACAAAATGTTACTATAAAAGCTTACTAAGCGTTACCTCGAATAGATACGCGATACTATACTAGTAATAACTAACGGTCGATTAGTCTTCGTAACCTTCTCCGGAGAAACCTTAGTAGAGGATAAAATAGCACCTATAGGTACTAGTTAAAAGGAGGGTGACCGTAGTAGTAGCTACGGTAATAATAACCGTAGTAATAGCCGCGGTAATAAGGGTCGTAGTAGTAGCCGCGGCGATAAGAACAGAGATAAGGATAACAATAGGCTAAGTGGCTACTAGAACATTACCGGCGAGCCTAAGGACACCTGTTATAAGGGCCTGTTCTTATACGATATAATTAACCCCGATAAGCGCCTAGTAAAGGATTAGCGCTTAGAGTAGTAGAAGAAGTACTAGAAAAACTTTATTAACTACTACTTAAGTAACGACGGCGAGCGTCTACTTAGCGTATTAAATTGTAACAATCGTAAGGACTAGGAACGCGACAAGGCTATTACTAATACAAAGAAGGTATTACTAAGCGATAAGGGCTTTATTAGCCTTACTGTTCTTTCTAGCTCAATTAGCAAGTTAAGCGTTAACTTTAGGGATTACTAGGTATATAATAACTATTCAGACACTTATATAATCAATTATTATGACTAGGAGAGTATAGAGTTTATTATAGAGCGCCTTACTACCTTAGAAATCTAGGCTAGAACAACTACCTTTCTAATTATAGCGTTAGGGCGTGTTTATATATCAATTAGGGGCTATTTATCTACCTTACTAGATATAGCTTACTACCTAGGCTTTTATATAAACGTTATCTCTTATATACGTATAGAAAGAGCCGGACTCTAGTAGTACGGACGTAGTAATTCAATATAGCACAACGACACTAAATTGATAGACCTACACCGCCCTACTAGTTTAATCCCTTTCTTTAAGGTAGTTATACTACCTAAGTCACCTATCATTTACTAATGGCCTATAAAAGAGGGCCTAGTACTACCGAAGGTTACTAAAAAGATGCGTAACGCGCACTTTATTAGCACTATTAGTAGGGGTATAAACATCGGCGATAAACCTACTAATAGCGTAGCATCTCTAACTACTTAAGAGGATAGTAACCGTACCGTTCTTATAGTTATAAACAGTACTAGGGGCACTAAAGGTATAGCTACGTCTAGTAGGACCCCTATTAAACACCGAAAGCTCTCTAGCCGCTAGTGGCATTAAATCTTTAGTCACATTAGCGCTAAACGTATTAAGTAGTTGCCGCTTAGAGTTAAGGGGATTGTTAAGAACATATAGGCCGTAGGACAAGCATGTAGGTGTGGGTGTGTCATGTGATTAGATCACGTGACTAGGGTTTGCCAGCCTATAGGCTAGCAAACATCCGGACACCTAGCATCTACCTACACTAACACCGGCGATACTGTATGTAGATACACGCTATCCCATTAGGTCCTTCTTCGTCTTTTGTGTGATCCGCCGTCTTCCACTACTACGCAACTCGTACCTGTTTAACAGGTTATAAGCCCGGGTTAGCAACTCGGTGTTTCACCCTCGACAAAGTCGTATTGGAGTTATTCCTCTTCAGAACAAAAGGAAGGCAGACTAGAGGCCGCACCCGCCTTGCACAGGAAGCTATAGCCGTGCTGTAGGTGTATATAAGACGTGAAAGAGCCTAGTGAGGCACTGTCAGACTCCGAGTCAGGGAGCCTATGCCAATACCTCAGACAAGTGGGCGAGCTTACTAAGAAGAGTCGCTCTCCGGACATCGCGTTCGCATCGACTAACTGTTCATTCTGAGAGAGCCGCAGTGTCTCAGAAACCCCCTCTACTAAGAGAGTTACGCTACAGTGTCTCAGCACTAACACGATCCTTACCGACCGACTTTCCTCCTCTTCCCGGCGGATAGCCATCCTCTCCGCTATCAACCTCGCGTTCGGTTTATCCCATTTCGATCCGATCGCGTACGACCGAATACATCCTTTTACCTAAGGGCAGCCAACCTGTCCCTCAACTTACAAAAAATGGAGAACGAGACTAGGTTTATAAGAAAGAGAGCAGCACCTCTTCTGACAAGAGAGAACTACGAAACATGGTTCAAGCTGATGAGAATACACCTAGTATTAAAGCAGGTTGACTAGGTCCTCGAAGACATCATCACGGACATTCCCGCTGCAACCCTATCTATAGCGACACCCTCTACATCATCGGAGTCATCCCTTCCTTTAGATCAAGCGATAAGGAAGGCATCGTATAGACGGCACAATGCAACGGCCCTGTATGAGATGTACATCTGTCTGTCGACAGATGACCAAGAGATGACATACGAGATCCGGCATACGAAGGAGTTGTGGGAATGGGCTGAAGCTAAATATAAGAGAAGACTTCTCGCTACTAGAAGAAGTTTGCTTCAGCAATACACCAATTTCGTGATGACAGAAGACCAGTCTATAGATGACGCCTGGTAGGAGCTTAGCTCAATTGTAAGGAGGGCTGTTTCAATCTCGCCTCAGTTCCAAGACATCAAGACTGAGGACAGAAAGATCCAGCAACTCTTAGTAGCTCTGCCAGACTCATTTGGCTCAATTCGCGATACAATTGATGCCCAGGTGAATCTCTCACCACAAGACATTCTTGCAATTCTTAGGGAGAAGCAAGAATCAATGATTCATCAAGGGACAGCCATGTTCGCTAAGAAGGGTTTCTAGGGCAAGCTCACGTGCCATCTCTGCGGTAGTGACCATTTTATGAGCAAGTGCCCACACCTTTCTGCAGCTCAGCAGGCTGTTAGGAACAAGGACAAACTAGCTAGGGTTACCTACCCTGCTAAGAGACAACCGTCACCACCTCGTAGGAGGTCATCATCACCAAACCTTCGTGATGTCCTCAAGGTGATGACGGACCTTGCAAAGCAGATGAAGGAGAGCCGCAAGCCAAAGGCCTCCTCTAGTAAGCCTGCAAGGGCCCATGCGACCCAGGAAGACGCATCAGACCCTGAGATACCATTAGAAGATGATGATGTTGATGAGGTTGCCCATTCCACTGTGGAAGCCAAAGGCAAGTACCCCTCGTCCGAGTGGTTGCTTGACTCTTGTGCATCATCACATATGACTGACCAAGATTCACTATTCAGGACACTGAAGCCTCTTCAAAAGAGGAAGTGGATCAAGGTTGGGGGTGGCTATCTACAAGCTACACATATAGGAAGTGCAGTAATGGGTGGTCCTTCTGGAAAGCAAATTGTCTTAGAAAATGTCCTGTTTGTTCCTGGCCTTGGAGTTAGTCTTGTTTCGTGGAATCAGTTCAGCCAACAGTTTGCTGTCCAACCACCCAGTTTCACCCTAAAATCCTTGTCTGGTAAACCCGTTGTCCAGACCAAACTTCGAGGAGGAGTACCGTTTATCCACTCGATCTCGGAAATTCTTGAGCCACAGCATGCTGGCATACTCTCTCAAGAACGTGACGGTACCGCTATGGCTAACACTGAGTCCGAAGATCAGTAGGAGCTATGGCATAGAAGATATGCACACCTTGGCAAGGGACTGCTAAGAAACCTGCATAGAGTCACTGACAAGAAAGATCCCATTCCTGTTCCTTCTGAACACCAGAATTGCAAGGTCTGCTCCCTTGCAAACATGAGGAAGTTCAAAGGACCTGCTACAGAGAGGAAAGGGGAGAGGCTGGCCCTCATCTCCATTGACATCTGTGGGCCTTTTCAGGGCGCAGTCTCTAGGCTAGGATACAAATATTGGCTTGAGATTGTAGACAACTTCTCTAGGAAGAAGTGGGTAATCCCTTTGAAGGCCAGGAGCGACGCTCCTGCAGCCCTACGGGATTGGAAGGTCCAGGCAGAACGGCAGTCAAGGTGCTTTCTGTCTGCGATCCGCAGTGATGGTGCAAAGGAAATTCTCGCCTTGCTAAAAGAGTGGGAGAAGGAGTTTGGCACTCAGATGGACACAACTGATGCCTACAACTCTCTTCAAAATGGACCTGTGGAAAGGTCAATTCAAGCCTCTGAGAACACAGTCCGGGCTATGCTTGAAGACTCTGGCATGCCAGTTGAGTTCTGGCCAGAAGCTTTGCAAGCACAGACTGTGATCAGAAACAGACTGCCTAATGGTCCGATCATTGATGGTATTGCTCTTTCACCAGAAGAAGCCTTTACTGGCCAAGTACCGTCAGTCGACCATTTCCGCGTCTGGGGATGCAAAGCTGTGGTCTATGTAGACCCAAGAGCCCAACCTCAAGGCTTGAGGAGAGACAAGTTGATGAACCGAGGAAAAGAAGCCGTGTTTGTGGGCTACTCAGAAAACACTACAAAACAATGGCTGTTCTGGGATCCCGACATGAAAGCAATAAAAGCGTATAGTCACGTCGACTGGTTTGAGAATGAGAAGGGGGGAGATATGGATCTTGGTATCACCTTCACTAACCAGCCGAGTCGAGCGCCACAGCGCAATCCTGTTGGGAGGAAGCCCTTTGGGGCGAAATTTTCCGATAGGGGATTATCAGAGACACCGTTACGAAGGCCAGGAGAAAATATTGAGGCGGTTTCAACACTGTCGAAGGCCGATAACGGTGGATCTATACAGAACCTACCCGAGTCATTAACACTATAGTAACCGCTGTCTATACAACTTCCCCCTCCCCTAAAGGACATTGGGGAATACCAGAAGTTTGGAGATCAGGGTACTCCAATGAAAGAAAAAGAAGATGTCGTTCAGTTCGACCCATCCGAACACCTAGCGCCACCTCAGTTTGCAGGCAACAAGAGGTCAAGGGGGGACGGAGATGATAACTCTGAAGAGCATGAGGCTAAACACCATAAGGCTCTTATCGCCCAGATGTTCCATCTAGACCCTACAATAAGCTGGGTAGAGGAGATTCTGAACGACGTGGAAGAACATGCATTTGCTGCTGTTGGGCAGGCTATAGCCTATCAGCAGGAAGTGCCAATCCCAAAGTCCTATAAGGCAGCCGTAGGAGACCCCGAATGGGGACATATGTGGAGAGAGGCAATCGAGAACGAACTTATTGCCTTAGTAAGCAACAACACCTGGGAAGCAGTTGTACCGCCAAAGGGTGCGAATCTAATTACTTCTAGGTGGGTCTTTGATGTGAAAAGAATGATTAGTAGAGCCATTGAGAAGTTCAAGGCAAGACTAGTTGCAAGAGGGTTTTCACAGAAATATGGGGTTGACTTCGAAGAGACCTTTGCACCTACTGTTAGACATGATACTCTCCGAGTATTCATGGCAGTAGTATGTGAGAGAGATCTCGAGATGCACCTAGTGGATGTGAATAATTCTTTTACCCAAAGCAGCCTTCTTGAAGACATCTATATGATCCCACCCCCAGGAGTTGAAGCACCTCCAAACATGGTGTTCAAGGTCCTACGAAGCCTTTATAGGCTTAAGCAAGCAGCTAGAGACTGGAACAAGCTCTGTGTTGCGAAGCTAGAGAAGATTGGATTTACCCAGTCCTAGGTAGATCCATGCCTACTTATCTATACGGATAGAGACCTTATGGTCCTTACCTATGTGGATGACATACCCATTGCAGCTCCGAAGCTGTCAGATGTTCAGTGGTTTAAGGCTGAGCTTGGAAAAGTGTTTAAGATTAAAGATCTTGGTGAACCTACGAAGATCCTTGGAATGAGGATTACAAGAGACAGGTCCCAAGGCACTTTGAAGCTTGATCAAGGACACTATGTCCACGCTAACTTAGCCAAGATGAACATGGCTAGAGAGAAGGCTACGCCAACCCACTCACCTATAGAGAGCTACGAGCATTTAGTGCCTACGGCACCTATGGATGAGAGGTGCAACAAACAGGATTACTAGAGCCACAATAGTACCTGGATGTGGCCAATGACAATGACAAGGCCAGACTTAGCATTCCCCCTTGGAAGAATTAGCTCATTTGTTGCTGATCCCTCGCAGCAGCATATGAAGGCTTTGAAGAAGCTCTCCCGATACCTACGGTCGTACCCAGACCTAGGTCTTATGTATAGAAAGGGAGGGGGCAATCTCTAGGGATACTCGGACTCTGACTACGCTATGGACAAAGTGGATAGAGTCTCAATTCTGGGATACGTGTGGTTCCTTTGTGGATCACCTGTGTCCTGGATGAGTAGGAAGCAGAAGTCTGTTGCAACATCAACAATGGAAGCTGAGTTCATGGCTATGAACGCAGCCGCAAAGCAGTCACAATTTCTTGCTGCTGTCCTCAGGGAAATGGGGTGCCCAGAACTGGTGGGAAAGAGCTCTTTCCAGCCGAGTGTAAGGGCAAGCAAGGGCACTGTTGACGAGCTAAGGCCAGTCAAGCTCATAGGTGACAACCAAGCCGCTTTGACACTTGTCAAAGATGCCCATGTGCATAAAAGGTCAAAGCATATTGATGTTGCATATAACTATGTCAGACATCTCTGGTGGCAGAAGAAGATTGCAGTGGACTACTGCCATACAAAGGACATGGCTGCTGATGGGTTAACAAAGCCCCTCAATGGCCAGCAGTTCCAAAACTTTGTAAGGCAGCTCCAGCTTGCGTAAAGGGATTGTAGGAGACCATGTGGCCTGAGTGGGAGTGTTGAGAACATACAGGCCGCAGGACAAGCATGTAGGTGTGGGTCTGTCATGTGATTAGATCACGTGACTAGGGTTTGCCAGCCTATAGGCTGGCAAACATCCGGACACCTAGCATCTACCTACACCAACACCGGCGATACTGTATGTAGATGTCATGGTCTCCCCACAGAGTGTACAGAAGGTGGGGACAGAAGAGCCTCAGAGTGCTCAGAAGTCGTCAAGAAGTGACAGTCCAGCTTGGTGTGTGAGCGCCAAGAATCACATGCCCCGCAACATTCACTACGGGACCCAGCCCTCCAAATTCACCCCTCCACCAAACCTTGACAGATTCACTTCGGCTCGTGACTGTGTGACTCACGGCACTCCCGCGAGCACCCGCGACTGCGCTGGACCCTGGAAGAAGCACGTGGAAGACTCGGAACGTAGGGCAGGTTGGAATAAGGTTTTGAGCAAAGCTGCTAAGCGCGGCTTCGCACGGGTTAGCCCTGTTGATGCGGGGACACGCACTCGCGAGGGTCGCGTATAAATATCTGGCCTTCCCTAGGCCTCTCTTGCTTTCTTCGTCTTTTGTTTTGTGTAGCAATTATACTATACCCTTTTACATCTACACTTCGCACCTGCATTCTCGCTTTCACCCTTGCATCTCACAGGCCAGGCTCTCGCCCTGACATCACAAAAGACCAACAAACCGTCAACCACTCGAGTCATCCTCATGGGTGACCACGCCACCGATAGAGGTGTCAACCTCGACAACTAAGACACTCTATTCTACTTTAGTAAGTGGACTGACATCCCCTTCTCGAACGCCGCTGCCTTCGGTGCCTGGGCAAACGCCAACCCCGACACCGCCTACGCTCTCATCAACCGCACCGTCTCCTCTTTCCGCGAGACCGCCTAGTAGGTCGAGCAAGTAAACAACTAAGCAACATACCTTTAAGGTATTGTAAACACCTTCTAGAACCTCGCCCCGCACGCCGACGACAACCGCCGCCAGCACTTCTCTAAGAAGGTCAACGACCCAGACGAGTTCGACGGCAACAAGAGCAAGTTTGAGGCATTTGAGACATAGCTTACTATTAAGCTATTAGCTAATGCCGACCACTTTCCGTAAGAGAAGGACAAAGTCACGTACGTCTTCTCCCTCCTTCGGGGAGACGCCGCGGCTTAGGTACAACACTACATCGACAACGCCACGTAGACTATCGGCTACCCGGACGTCCTCACCTTGATACAGGACCTCCGTACTGCCTTTAGTGATCTAGACCGTAGAGCTACCGCCTAGAACGCCATCTACAACCTCCTCCAGAAGAACAAGAGCTTCGCCGAGTACCTCGCGGCCTTCAACCGCGACATCGGGTTCACCGGCTATAACGAAGAGACTAAGAAGAGTACTCTCCGCCGTAGTTTGTTAGTAGAGCTTCTTCGAGCCCTCGAGGATAAGGACGTCGGTGCTATAAGCTTCCGTGAGCTCGTCGAGACCTGCCAGCGCCTCGACTCTAACATGAAACACACCGCCTCTCTCCTCGCTTCCCGTTCTTAAGGTCGTTAGCCTCGTAGTCCCGGAAGCCACTTCGCTACTCTACTAGGCGCCGCCGCTCCTACGGCTCTCCCTCCCGTCTCTGTAGGTGACGCTATAGATCTTAGCGCTAGTGCCGCCGTCCCTCGAGTCTAGGGCCTCGTTAACGGTAAGCTCACTCCCGAAGAGAAGCTTCGCCGTCGCTAGGCCGGACTCTATACCTACTGCGGCGGTCTAGGCTACATCGTAGCTAACTGTCCGTAGCTCGCTACCCGTAACGCCCGTAACCCGGTTCGCGGCGCTGTCGGCGCTATCGAGCCTACTCCTGCTACTCCCGCTAAGTAGGAAAAAGCCTAGGTCTTCCTTATCGACGCGATAAAGACCAAGAATAACGTTTACCGAAAGTGAAGAGAGGAAAGAAGTTAAGGATCAATACAGTATAGCTAGACCTATACGACGAGACGGGCAAGGACTACGCTTACAAACCGTTCGTCACGAATGTAAATATCGGCTTAAAGAAACTCTCTTCTTCCAATCTCACTCTTATAAACACTGGCGTACTAGGCGAGTCTTTTATAGACTATAAACTCGCGACCTCTCTCAACCTCGAACCCTAGGAACTAAAGTACCCTCGCACCCTTGAACTCTTTAACGGCACGGAGACTACTACTGGTAAGATTACTTATGTTGTACACACGTTAATCACCCTCGGAGGCAAGCGTATATCGATCACTAGCTTCCTTACGTCCCTACCGTATCAGAAGTTTATCCTCGGCCTCCCCTAGTTTAGACGACACCGACCTATCATCGACTAGACTTCCCTTACTGTCAGCTTCCCTCTAGAAGTTCCTCCGGCATCTCCGCCTTCTCCGCCGCCTCAGCGCGGTCCTAAGTATACTAAGATCTTCTAGGTGAACGCCGCTACCTTCACTACTGCTACTAAGTAGCCTAAAGCTCAAGTCTTCGCCGCCTCTCTCCGCGATATCGACATCGCCCTCGAGAAGCTCGACAAGAAGCGTACACCTACCGACCCTACTACGAAGGTCCCTCCTTAGGCACACCACATCCTCTACGTATTCGATGCTAAAGCCGTAGACGAGCTGCCTCCTTATCGCCCTTACGACCACAAGATTGAGCTAGAAGAAGGTGTAGAGACACCGTTCGGACCGTTATATTCTATGTCCCGAGAAGAGCTTATCGTCCTCAAGAGATACCTCGAAGAGAACCTAAAGAAGGGGTTTATTCGAGCGAGCCGTTCTAGCGCTAGTAGTCCCGTTATGTTCGTTAAGAAGCCCGGCGGTAGTCTACGCTTCTACGTAGACTACCGAGGCTTAAACGCTGTTATAAAGAAGAACCGCTACCTAATACCGTTAATTTAGGAGACGCTCGAGCGCCTCTCTAAGGCCAAGTACTTCACTAAGCTCGATGTCATCGCTGCGTTTAACAAGTTACGAATGGCAGAAGGACACGAGTATCTCATAGCCTTCCGTACTCGCTACGGGCTGTTCGAGTCGCTCGTTATGCCCTTCGGCGTTTATAACGGGCCTAGTACCTTCTAGAACTTCATTAACGACATCCTTTAGGAGTTCCTCGATTAGTTCTACACTACCTACATCGACGACATCCTAGTCTATAGCGAGACTAAGGAGGAGCACCGCGAGCACGTCTATAAGGTCCTTTAGAAGCTCGTAGACGCCGGCTTACAGCTCGACATCGACAAGTGCGAGTTTAAGAAGACCGAAGTCAAGTTCCTTAGTTTAATCATTACCGTAGACGGCATCAAGATGGACCAAGAGAAGATCGACGCTATCGTCGAATAGGATGCTCCTACGAACGTCAAAGAGGTCTAGGGTTTCCTAGGCTTTACTAACTTCTACCGCCGCTTCATCTACGTATTTTCGGGCGTAGTACGCCCTTTGACGAAGCTCACGCGCAAGGGTGAGAAGTTCGCCTAGACCGACGAATGCTAGGAGGCTTTTGACTTGCTCAAAGCGAAGTTTGTTAAGAACCCGCTTCTATAGCACTTCGATTTCGAACTAGAGACCCGTGTAGAGACCGACGTATCCGACGGCGTAGTAGGCGGTGTCCTGCTATAACGCCGCTCGCCTAAATCCCCCTAGTTACCTATCGCCTTCCTCTCTAAGAAGTTGACCGCCACGGAGTGTAACTACGAGATCTACGACAAGGAGCTTCTCGCCATCGTTAAAGCTTTCGAAGAGTAGCGCCCCGAGCTCGAAGGCTCTGCTATACCCGTCCAAGTAAGCTCCGACTATAAGAACCTCGTCTACTTTATAAAGAGCAAGCTGCTTAATCGTCGCCAGGCCCGCTAGAGCGAGTTCCTCTCCCGGTTCAACTTCGTGATCTCGTACACGCCCGGTAAGGCTAACTCGATAGCCGACGCCCTTACCCGCCGCCCTAGTGACTCTCTAGTTGATCGAAGAGGGGGCCGGCAAATCGTAGGGCAACAAGTCATTAAAGAGCACAACCTCTCTTCCGAGCTTCGAGAGTACCTATCGAACGGCCAGCCTACGCTCGCCGCTTCCTTTACTACTCTCGTGCTCGCTCCTGCCTACCTTAACGAGAGTGACGATGAATCCGAGCCTAAAGAATACGCCTCGGACGCTAAGGACTTGAACGACGATAAAGAGGGCTTAGTAACGACCGACGGCTTATCCGAATCAGACTTTGAGGGGTTTGATAATAAGGAGCAGCCCGAAGGCATTATAGCACGAGTACGAACAGCGTACGATGCCGACATAGACGCCTAAGAGTTAGTTCAGGCCCTTAGATCTAGCGCGAGGACATTCCCGGGCTTCTCGCTATCCGAGTACGAGCTCTAGGAAGGTGTCGTCTACTTCCGTAAGAAGCTTTACGTACCGCAGCCCGAAGGCTCTAATATCCGAGCTGAGATTCTTCAAATCATCCACGACTCCGCCTCTAGGGGTCACCTAGGCGTAGCTAAGACCCACAAGCTCCTCGCTAGGTGTTACTAGTGGCCGTATTCCTAGAAGGACGTCCGCCGCTACGTGCTAAACTACGCTACTTGCCGAAGAGCCAAAGCTAACCGCCACCGTCCCTACGGTCTCTTGCACCCTCTCCCGGCTCCTGATCGTCCGTAGAAGCACATTACTATAGACTTTATTACCGATCTTCCTTACGGTAAGACCTTTAGCGGCGTGAAAGCAAAGGCCCTTCTAGTGATCGTGGACCGTCACTCTAAGGACCGGTACATGATCCCGTGCTAGAGCATGACCGTAAAGGAGACTGCTCGCTTGTTCTACGAATTCGTCTAGCGCTTTCAAGGCCTCCCGGATAGCATCACCTCTAACAGAGGCACCCAGTTTATCTCGTACTTCTGGAAGCGTCTATGTGCTATCCTAGGCATCAAGCATAACCTCTCGACTAGTTTTTAGCTACAGACCGAAGGCCAGACCGAAATTACGAACGCTATCCTCGAGCAGGTCCTTCGTTACTTCGTCGACTACTACTAGAAGGATTGGCCTTAGCATATCCCTACGGTAGAGTTCGCTACTCGTAACTAGGACTCGGAGACTACTGGCTACTCTCCCTTCTATACTACGAGAGGTTACTACCCTCGTATAGGCATAGAACTAGAAGAACCTCTCCCGCCTACCGAAGACGTAAACGAGTAAGCAGCAGACAAGTTCGCTACTATACTCTTACAGATCTATAAAGAAGTTCACGACGAGATAGTATACGTATAAGTAATCTACGAGGATCAAGCCAATCGTCGTCGCTAGCTAGCTCCCGACTACTAAGTAGGCGATATAGTCTACCTTAACTCTAAGAACATTAAGACGGACCGCCCCTCCAAGAAGCTGAACTAGAAGAACCTAGGTCCTTTTGAGATCACCGAGCGTATTAGTTCACACGCCTACCGTCTAGCTCTTCCTACGAACATAAAGATCCACGACGTCTTCTATCCCGTACGCCTTCGGCCGTCGGCTAAGGACCTATTCCCGAACTAAAACTAAGACATACCAGGTCCTCCCGATAAAGTAGAAGTCGACGAGCCTATTAACCTACCTTCTAACGACTATGCCGTCCGCAAGATCCGGGGAATCCGCGTAGAGCCTAACGACGTTAAAGGACTACCGCCGATCAAGTATAAAGTCGAATAGTAAGGTTGCCCTAAGTAGGATACCTTATAGGAACCTATCTAACATATCATCTTTAATCGTCAAGCAATCGAAGAATACTACGCCCGCGTAGACGGCCTAGAAGTCAACATCGGCAGGCTCTTCGAATCTAAGCTCTTCGACGGGGCTTACTAATGGTGTATCGACTATAACATTAGGCCTAGGCCTAGTACTAAAGCTGAACATCCTCGATATATAGAACTACTACGGCTTCGTAGGAACTTAGCTTTATTCGGGGGGGGGGGCTACTGTCATAGTCTCCCTATAGAGTGTACAGAAGGTGGGGACAGAAGAGCCTTAGAGTGCTTAGAAGTCGTTAAGAAGTGACAGTCTAGCTTAGTGTGTGAGCGCTAAGAATCACATACCCCGTAATATTCACTACGGGACCTAGCCCTCTAAATTCACCCCTCTACTAAACCTTGACAGATTCACTTCGGCTCGTGACTATGTGACTTACGGCACTCCCGCGAGCACCCGCGACTGCGCTAGACCCTAGAAGAAGCACGTGGAAGACTCGGAACGTAGGGCAGGTTGGAATAAGGTTTTGAGCAAAGCTACTAAGCGCGGCTTCGCACGGGTTAGCCCTATTAATACGGGGACACGCACTCGCGAGGGTCGCGTATAAATATCTGGCCTTCCCTAGGCCTCTCTTGCTTTCTTCGTCTTTTGTTTTATGTAGCAATCATACTATACCCTTTTACATCTACACTTCGTACCTACATTCTCGCTTTCACCCTTATATCTTATAGGCCAGGCTCTCGCCCTAACAGTAGATACACGCTATCCTATTAGGTCCTTCTTCGTCTTTTGTGTGATCCGCCGTCTTCTACTACTGCGTAACTCGTACCTATTTAATAGGAATGATTATTAACGATAGTCTAAGCGTACCCCTTACTACACATTATAGAGTATATAGGCTTAGTAAAGCTCATAAGGTATATAATCGGTCTTAGCCTATTAGGGTGATGACCCTATACAGCTATATAGCTATAGACTTCGTAGAATTCACTGTCGCCTATAACGGTAATAGGTACCTCGTCTACTTCTACGATCTAGATACCTATAGACACTTCTAGTTCACTATTAAGAATAGGGATTAGCAATCGGTATTAGCTTACTTTAATAGCCTACTAAGCTTTATTAACTTCATTAGTCGTAGGTTCGTATACTTCTATAGCGATAACGAGCCCGCTATTAGGAAGGTGTTTCGCTTAGTTATTAATAACAATAAGATTGAATAGTACGTAACCGCGGAATACGCGCCTACGTAGGACCTAGTAGAAAGAGCTAGAGCTCTAATCATCACTATAAGTAGAACTATTCGTATCTACGTACGATTACCGGAAAAGCTTTAGCTAGAATATACTATAGTAGCGGTATATATCCTCTAGCGATCCCCTATCTAGTCGAAGGGCTAGAAGACCCTATTCGAATTAGTAATAGGACGAATTCCAAACGTAGGTTATATAGTAGTGTATAGCTCCCTTATATACGTGTTTATCTATAGACCAGATCAGCCTAGTAAGAGCGAGAAACTCTAAGAGAGAGCGCTTATAGGCTACCTTATAGGATACGACTCTACTAATATCTACCGCGTATAGGACCTATTAAAAGATAGGGTTATACGAGTTAAGGACGTCCTCTTCGATAAGACTACGTTCTATAACCTATTACGCCTAATAGTAGGGTATACGACCCCTATTAAGAACATCGTAATAGCGGAACCGGCTAAAGAGCCTAAATAATACTACGACCTATATATCGCTTATTACGAGTAAGACATAGTATAGGCCGAGGGGGTAGAAGAATAGGCTTAGTAGCTATACACCTAATAACCTCGAGACGCCTACTAAAAGCTCCTTAGGTAAGAACTATACTAGCCGTAACACCGCGAGTTAGTAATATATAACTAAAAAGACCGGTAAATCGAGTACGTAACAGATCACGTGACTTAAGACAATATATAGTAGTTAGTATATAACACTACTAACTACTACGACACCCTATAGTAGTAGATAATAGATGCCCTTACCGTAGAAGACCGTAAGGAGATTATAGGTAATACGGACCCTAATTACGAGCTATATTAAACAGGTACGGGTAGATAGTAGCGGAGTGGAGTAAGAGATCAATCTTTAACTAACTAATAGCACGAGCATATAGCAATATATTAGGAACTAATGTGTTGATTATGTTGGATGTCTATCTAAGCTAAAGGGGAGAGAAGGTATCTCCCTATAAGCTGAGTTATCGTAGATGCCTTAGGCTACTAGATCACTTCCTAATTATTGACTCCCTTTGAGATGCTACATCTTAACACTCCTACTCATCTCGTATAGGAGGTTATAGTCTACTCACTTCCTATCAATAGTACTTGGACCTTTTTATAATAGGTTTAGCTAGCTTACAAACCTCTAGAAGTATAGACTAGTCTTTGGTTTTATAAACCCGTCTACAACTATCTCAGAGGTTAGGGTGTACTTAATAGCAATAAGCCTCCTCTACTAAAGTTTCCTAATAGCGTTATAGGCAATGTTAATATACTTTGACTTGTTATAAACATTTGCATCTTTCACTAGGGTAAGGGCAGCTTGATTGTCACCTCTTAATTGGACTGGTCTCAAATTTGATATAGTCTCCTAGTTTCTAGTGATTCTTAGTTAATAGGAACAGTCTCCTACTAACTCTAGACAATCCATTTCCCTTAGTAGTGAAGCTAGGAATTGGGACTGCTTCGTATATACATTTATAGCTATGTATTTAGCCTCTATTATAGATGTTGCTACAGACTTTTGCTTCTTGCTCATCTAAGAAACTGGTGCCCTATAGAGGAAGAAGACATACCTAAGGATTGAGACTCTGTCTACTTTGTCTATTATATAATCAGAATCATAGTATCTAATAAGGTGTCCTTTTCTAGACTTTAAGAACTGAAGTCCTAGATCAGGGTATGATCTTAGGTACCTAGTGATCTTCTTCAAAGCCTTTATGTAGTAGGTGGATGGGTCACTTACAAATGAGCTCATCCTTCCTAGGGCAAAAGTAATGTCTAGCCTTGTGATTGTTACTGGCCACATCTAAGTACTATTGATACTCTAGTACTCTGCCTTGTCACACCTCTTATCTATATGGCTTGAAGGGTTGAGGGCCTTATAGCTGTCTATAGGTGAGTGTGTAGGTGCTGCCTTCTTATAGTTCATTCCTATCTTAGCTAGGCTGTCCCTAACAAAGTATCCTTAGTCAAGTTTCAGGATTCCTCTCTTCCTGTCCCTTGTGACTCTCATGCCAAGGATCTTTTCAGGTTCACCTAGATCTTTGATCTTGAAGATCTTGCCAAGTTCTCTTTTGAACTAGAGAACATCTAACAACTTTAGTGTAGCAATTAGAATGTTATCCACATATATAAGGATTATGATCTCCCTCTTCTTATAGATAAGTAGGCATAGATCCACTTCTGACTGTATAAAAACAATCTCTCTAAGCTTTGACACACAGAGTTGATTCTAATCTCTAGCTACTTACTTAAGTCTGTACAAGCTTTTAAGGATTTTGAACACTATGTTTAGTAGAAGCTCAACTCCTAGTAGTGGTAACATAAAGATGTCTTTATAGAGGGTGCTTTCTGTGAATGCATTGTTTATATCCACTTGGTGAAGATGAAGATCCTTCTTATACATAATAGCCATAAACACCCTAAGGGTGTCCTATCTTACTATAGGTACAAATGTCTCTATAAAGTCAACACCAAACTTCTATAAGAAGCTCCTTATAACTAGTCTAGCCTTGAACTTTTCAATAGCTCTACTAATGCTTCTCTTAATATCAAAGACCTATCTTAATGTAACTAGATATACTCCTTTTAGTAGAACAGAATTTTCCTAGGTGTTGTTACTCTATAGAGCATCTAGTTCCTTTTAGATTGCTTCCTTCTAAAGATGTCCCCATTTCTTGTTATTTATAGTATCCTTATAGGATTTTGGAATTAGGACCTCTTGCTTATATATAATAGCTTCTATAGTTGCTATAAAGGCCATTTCCTCAACTTCTTCTAGGAATTCGCTATCCTATAGTATTGAACTGTCCACTAATTACATAGCTATAAAGAAAGCTTAGTGAAAAGTAGCAAGGTTCTCTAAGAGGTCTATTACTTCTCCTACTTTAGTATTTAGTTCGGGCTTAGGGACTATAGATTTTAGGGCTTTCTATTTTATGTTATAGCCCTTAACATTATAGTTAGCCTTTCTCTTTCTAAGGGATAATTTAGGGACCGTTACTTATGACCTAGTAACGTCTATTTCCTAGGGATCTAGGGAGCTTCTCTTAATTAGCTAATCGATTTTCTGAAATTCCCCTACGTTCTCCGGAGGTTAGGGAAGTTACACAAACAGCTTTCTCGGCTAAGCGACTTTAGGGCTCTTAATTAGCTAATCTATTTCGGGGGGGGGGCTCTAATAGACGCCTAAATAGTAGGTAGATTGTCCTAAGGATACGTTCTTCCTCGGCCTTCCTAAGGGCTTCCTAGCTAGTACACTGCTTAGTAGATTTAATGTTAGAACATTAAGACCTATATCACCTCTAGGCTAGTCCTTAAAGAAGTCTGTATATGTGTGTTGTTTAACAGCTCTTATGTCTAGTTCCTAAAAGAGCTAGGCTTTAGCTATGTTTTCAATATACCTAATAAACACTACTTCTTTACCCCTATTTATTAGCTTGTCACTTCTTGCCTATTAAGGTTGGGATCTTGTGTCTATATAGACAACAGCTTTATATCCCTAAACTTTCAAATGGTTGATAGTCGGTTTGATACTATCAAAAGCCTTATCTAGTAAAACCTTGAACCTATCGTAATCTAGGCCATTTAGCAGTTTGTTCCTTATATAAGTTTGGGCCTCTAGTGCTTTAGGCCAAAATTCAACCGGCATCTTAGCCTCTTTAAGCATTGCCCTTATAGAGTCCTCTAAGGTTTATATTGACCTCTTAACTGGTCTATTCTATAGAGAGTTGTATGCCTTAGTCGGCTCGAGCCTAATCCCTAAATCCTTCTCCTACTACTTTACTAATACAATAAGTTCTCTTGTATTGTTAAGTCTTACTACTTTTAGCTACGCTAATAATTTCCTCTCTACTTTGATCTTCTAGTCCTAGAGAGCAACTAGAGCATCTTCTCTTTTCCTAAGAGGAAAGGTCCACTTCTTCCTAGAGAAGTTGTTAACAATCTTAAGCTAGTATTTGAATCCTAGTCTTAAGATTAGTAGTAGGCCACATATATTAATAGATATAAGGGCAAGTCTTTTAGGTCTTCTCTCTATAACTTTGCCTTTGTACTTCTTTATCTTTACTATTAAGCATACTCTATACTAGTGAAAGCTATCCTTAGGGATAGGAATGGGTTCTTTTAAGTCTATTACCTTATAAAGATTCTGGAGCAAATTCTTCCTAAAGTGTACAAATCTTCTATACCAAAGCTCCTACTACTTTAGGTCGGTCTCTAATTGAGCAGTCACAAAGGCATTCTCTATTAGTAGTGTACATAATGAGTAATGTGCCCGTTCTTATAGGAGAGGAGAAATCTTATTAATAAATAGAACCCCCCTAAGGAGCTTTGTCTAGACAATAGTCTTACTAGAGGGGGAAATAAGAGAAAATGATAGAGGTTGTATACTAAACTGCTTGCTAAACTAGTTCTATAAAACCAGGTTCACTCCTAGCTTAGGTATAAGTAGGACATCTTCTAAAACAACTTTTCTGCTAGCTCTCCTACTTATCTCTACATTCCTAATATAAGTGGCCAATAAAAACCTACCTCCTACTTTGATCTATTTCTTCCTTATTAAGGGAGTTATAGATCTAAAGAGGCAGCTTTAGTCAGTTATATAGGATAAAGTATAAAAGTTAAGTAACTACTCTAACGAGGGGAACTTGCCTTAGACTTCTATAGTTAAGTAAGCCACTTCATCATACTTATTATTATTAGACATTGTCTCTAGAGATGTAAGAACCTTAGCGAGTATGAATCTAAGATATAGGAAAGCTACCTAAGAAAAATCTAAATATAAAGCTAAGCGCTAAGCCGGCGGTATGTTCGGATAAGAACGTTATATCCTCCCCTACTAGACCCTAATACACCTATGTTAGCCTAAGGCGGCCAGCCTGATCGCCTATATACTTAAATCGATAACAAAAGAGATCCTAAAGCTTTAGCTTCCTTCGTCGTAGCTTCCTAGCCTACGACCCTTTAGCTTACTTCACTCCGTATATATAACTGCCTTACGCGGCTTAACTCTACTACCTAAGCTTACCACGAGCTCACTGACCCCGTTAGATGACCTCGCCGCGAGCTTCTTACGCGTATATACGCCTTCCTATATCGTTAGAAGCTCGTAGTATTAGGTAGCTCGTACAGAACGTAAGTATAAAAGTACGCTCCTATTCCAAATTAATCTAACTACGAACATTAACCTTTAAGCTTACTAAGTCTTTAACAACCTCTTCGCCCTTCGGTAGCTTCTTCCTTAACCTTCTTTAGCCTTAGCTAACTTATTCTTAATCAGATCAAGGTATATAAGCCGCGCCGCGGTATCGGCGTTAACGTAGTAATACTAACGTGTTTTAGACTCCTTTCTTCCTTATAGCTCACTATAGCTCCTGTCCCGCGCTCTCCTTAAGGCGAGGAGTTGATAGCTTAGATAGACGCCCTTACCGTCACCTATACTTCGGCCGTATCTAATAACTTCCCGCGGCTCCCCGTTCGTACTAAGACGCGCCTTCCGGATATACCTACCGGATAGTTAGCCGGTTAGTAGACTCGGCTCTACGCCTTCTAGTTTGAAGTCTAGTTCTCTCGCGACGTTATTAAGCTAGACAATTAGATCGCGCTATAGTTAGCCCGTATCGCGCGCTAGTGTCTAAGGATCGACGGAGGAGCTAGATTCTTTAAGATAATTTATATACTCCCTTCGCGCTATAGCCGCTTCTAGTTTAGCGGCATTCTAAAGCTAGTAGCCGCGTTAGACTCCGACTTCGACGTTTTCGAAGAGGTCCCTAAGGGCGGTATTCTAAGGCAGCCTGTCGCTTTTAGACCGTATACCGTATAAACTAGGCTAGCGGCGATCGTCTTTAGCTACTATAGCGGCCGCTCTAGATCTACGCGATACGTATAAAGCTACCGTTCTAAGGGCGATACCGAGCGTCCGCTAGGAACCTTTACTAAGTACTAGTAACTTAGCCTACCGAGTAGTAAGCTAGAGAAATGCGACTAGGAGGATCCTAAGCCTAATACTATAGGCGACTTCACCTTTATCGAGCGCGGCGGCTATACTAATTATTTCTAGACTAGTAAGTACTCTACCTACGACCGTAGCTAGTCTCGTACTAAGTTTAGCTATACTAAGCGGTCTTCCCGGTCAAAGGACTCTAAGCGCCTAGTTACCCCTAGTAAGGTAGCTAACTTCTCTAATCTTCCCTAGGCCTACGATATTACTTAGGTTACGGAGTCTAGTTAGTTCTAGAATACTAAGTTTGAGTATCGTAATCTAGCTTAGATTAACGCCCCGACCCTAGCTATATATAGTCTAGTCTTCTAGGTTAGTCGTAAGCCTTATACTGCCCGCGACGCCGCTAGCCGCCTAAAGGCCGCGTTAAAGGCTAACTTAGCTTACGTCCGCGCCTTTATTCGCGAGAACGCCGAGACTAATACGAATAGACCTAGCTAGGAGGAGAACACCTTAGATAGGGAGAACGACGGCTTGTTCGTATTACTAACTAAGCCTAGTAAGTCCGCTAGTATACCTTAGGTACCTAGGAAGCCTCCTAGTAAGAAGCCCGTATCTTTAGCTAGTAAGAAGCCCGCGGCCTTAGCTAAGAAGAAGTCGGCTCCTAGGACTCGGCGTAGCCCTCGGTAGATATCGCCGCGCTATACCCTAGACCGTAATAAGCCGTAGGAGGGTCTAAGCGATACCTCCGACTACGTTAGGTAGCTCCGTAAGATTCCGGTATAGACGCCTCTCCTAGAAGACTCTAAGGGTAAGGGCGAGGCGGTCGTGACCTCGCCTACGGTCTACGGTCGTATAGCTAGTCCTCCCGTTCTTCTAGTAGCTAAGCGGTTTAGGCGGTTAATCGCGACTAGACGTACTTTACGATTCGGCTCGATTACCGAGAGGCCGAGAGGGGCTATAGTTCTATCTAGCTCCTTAGCTCGTTCGCCTATACCGATAATAGAGGATAATAATAGAGAGGATAATAATAGAGAGGATCTAGAGGTAGTGCCTAGCAATTTCCGGTTCCTAGGTTAGAAGTAAGGCTCTAAGAGCCTAGATAATAATAAGCCCGAGGCTACTTTATAATTTAGTACTACGTTCTTGTTTTATACGAGCGATAGGTAGCCGAGTAGCCTGACTTAAGAGTACTATAGACTAATAACCCTAATTGATAATTCTTACGACCTGACTCCCTTAGCGCCGCTTCGGTAACTAGGCTTACTCCTATAGTTTCTTCTTCGTTATCCGCTACCTTAGTCCCTTTAGGCGAGCGGTCTTAGCTACTACCTCGGCTTCTTAAAGTAGCTACTACGATAGGTTAGCTTATCTAACCTCCGGGTCTACTAAGTCCGGTATGTCTATATCTAAAAGGCTATTAGCCGCTTTAGGTTCGGCTATAACTTCGTCCGCTACGCTTGATCTAAGTAATGTTCCCTAAGGTAGGGCTGACTCTTTTTCGTCGGCCTAGGGATAGAGCGTCGAGCTAAACACTTTAATCTCCCTAACCGGCATCTCCTACGGGACCTTAGCGGGTTTAGCTAGGGTAGGGATAGCTTCCTAAGGACTTTCTTATTATAGAGGCTAACGATCTTCCTAAGTGTCCTTCTCGAGTAGTAGGGAATGTACCTGATCTTACTCCTCGCCTACTCTTCTTAACTTAATCTAATGAGATCGCCTTTAAGACCTAAGTGCTTTAGCTAAAGTCTTTTGCTCGCTTCTTTTCCTCTAAGTATTCTTCGTAACTCTTAGGTCTCGCTAAACTTACTCTAGCAAGTCAGCTTCTCTTCTTTGACCTTCCTCCCCTACTAAGAACCCTTACGCTCCTACGTAAGGCTAGCTACGTTCTTTCGTAGTCTAGAGTTCAACTTGTTTCTTTAACTACCTAGCCTCCGGCATAGTTAAAAGGTCCTTTAGATCAAGACTCGTGTCTTAACTAGTACCTAGAACTTCCTTAAGTTCTAGCTTATCTTCTGAAATACCGGACCTATCTAGAAGTCTCCTAGCTAGATACCGATACTAGAATTTAGCTAGATCCTTATACACGGCTAATACAAGCCTATTCCTATAGACGAGATGCCTTAGAATCCTACCCGTAGGGGTCTAAAGTATATACGTCCCTAGGAAGCTCGCTTTACGGATCTTATAGGGTCTAAAGTACTTAAGTTCTAGCTTACGCGGATCTAGGTTCATTAGTAAGACCTATTCTCCGACTTTACGTCTTAGCTATACCTCCGGCGGAAGTAACTTTAGACTTATTAGGTTCCTAGTCTAAGCTCGAGAAAGTAGTCTTTTATTTACGAGCTAACCCGTATAGCGGACGCGGACGATACGCTTCCTATAGTCGTTATCTAAGACATTCTTAGCTCGTAGCTCGTTCTCGTCTTCTAGGATTCGTAGGTGTTAGCTATATATAAGGTAGAAGGGGCTAAGGTAGGTTATTATATACTAGCGGCATCTAGTATAGTAGATCGCTTTAGGTAGGAAGGTATCCTATAGCCTAATATCGTTACTAATATATAGCTTCGTTAGTATTGATCCTAGTATACCGTTTAGGTTTTCTACCTTCCTATTCGTTATAGGATAATATAGGGATACTAGACGATAATTAGCCTTAAACTACTTTATTAGGTAGCTTATAACCCTACTTAGGAAGTTCTTACTATTGTCTAAGAGGAGCTCGCGGGGTGGCCCGTAGTCCTAATAGATTCTCTCGTATAGGAATACTATAGTCGCTTTAGTATCCGTACGCGGAACGGCCTAAGCGACTAGCTAACCCGTAGCGCAATCTATCGCCGTAATAATGTACTCGTTCCCTAGTAGACTATTCGGTAAAGGCCCTACGACATCAATCGCCTATCTCTCGAAGGGCCTAAGCTTATCGTTAACCTAGTAAAACCGCGGCTCGCGTGTTTTAGGCTTATTAGGCTTCTTTTTCTACGTTAGCTAGTATCTAGGGTAGGATTCGATAAACTTTCGTACGTCCTTTCTTATACTAGGCTACTAGGCTCTTATCTCGAGCTAACCTATTAGCCCGGGCGCCGTAAAGTGTCCGTATCGCTAGTATACGTAGTTTACTAGATCAAGACGCTAGGTTAGTACGAGGAAAGGCGCTGTTCCCTTATCGTCTAGAAGAATAAAGCCTAATCTAGGTTCCTTAGACTCGTCGATCGGTAGGAGCAGCTCGAATTCCTCTTCTCGTACCTTAATTAAGCTCTCGAGGTAGGGACCGCAAGTTAGTATCTATCCCGTTAACTTGAACTACCTTATTAGTTTAGGGAACAAGTCGGTCTCGTTAGCTTTAAATCTTATAGCTACGAGTTGCTTAACCGGCTGAGCTAGGTTAGTAGGTCCTTCTCCGATAAAGTTAGGCCGACGGGAGAGCGTATCGGGAACGATCGCCTCTTCCCCCTTATAATACCTAATGTCTAAGTTATATTACTAAAACTCTTTAGCCTATCGTACGATCCTCTTACTCTAGCCCTTAGTACTATTAAGGTACCTAAGCGACTAGTGATCGGTTAGGATCGTGACCGTATAGCCATTTTCTACGTAGTTGTCCTAGGTTCGGAGGGCTTCCTTAATTACTAGGCCCTCCTTTTCGTAAACTAGGTAATTTAGCTCGGCTCCCTAAAGCTTCCTTCTAGAGAAGGCTATAGGGTGTAGCTAGTTGTTAGCTCCTATTTAATAGAGAGTAGCGCCTATAGCCTATTTAGATATATTAGTCTTAATCGTAAAGGGCTTCTTAGGGTTAGGCGGGATTAGTATAGGCCCTAAGGTTAGCGCGAGCTTTAGGCTCTTCAAAGCGTATACGTACTAGGAGTTCTATCGTAACAGGCGACGCTTTTTCCGCCTAAGGGACTCGTCGCTTTCCTTAAGAAGATCTAAGAGGGACGCTACGAGTTTCGCGAAGCCCTTAATAAAGCGGCGGTAGTAGCCTACGAGGCTAAGGAACTACCTAATCTACTATATATTAGTAGGCGTAGGCTAACTGTTGATCGCGTCGATCTTGTCTTATAGTAGCCTAATCGAATTCTTCTCGATCTAATGCCCGTAGAAGGTGACTAACTTGACTCTAATGTCGTACTTCTTAGGGGAGTAGAACAGTTTAGCTTTCTTTAGGCGGTCGAAGACCTCCTTTAGGTCTTTTTCGTGCTGTTCCTTAGAGTCTAAGAAGACTAGGATGTCGTCGAGGTACACGACGACCTTCTTCTAAAGTAGATCTCTTAGGATCTCGTTTATTATAGACTGAAACGAGGCTAGGGCGTTTGTTAGCCTAAAGGGTATAACGAGGAACTCGTACTTCCTATCCCTAGTATTAAACGTAGTCTTATACGTGTCGGCTAAGTCGATTAGTAGCTACTAGTACCCTAAGACTAGGTCTAGTTTACTAAAGTATCTAGCCTTCGCGACCGTGTCTAGGCACTCCTAGATACGTAGGAGGGGGAAGCCGTTTCTAGTAGTTACGGCGTTTAGGGCGCGATAGTCGATATATATACGCTACTAGCCGTCTAGCTTAGGGACAAAGAGGACTAGGGATCCCTAGGGTAAGGACGAGACTATAATTAGTCCGCGATTAAGGAGTATCTAGATCTAGCGAGCCTGTTCTCGAAGCTAACCCGGGATTAGACGGTATACGGGCTAGTTAATAGGTCGAGCGTTACTAGTAGGGATAGTATAGTCGAAAGCTCTCTTCCGTAGGAGTCTAGCCGGGAGCTAAGCTCTCTAGATCTCTAGGAAGAGATTAACTAACGTCTAGAAGACCTAGTCACCTATCTACGGTAGCTAAGACTCGTCGTCTAGGTCCCCTACTATAGCTATAAGGCGTTCGTATACCTTATCTAAGCCGTGCTCCTCGAAGTCGATATTAACTAGGGTATCGTCGGGGAGTTACCTAAGCGAGTAGAAGAGCTAGGGTCCTTCGTATCGTATAGCGAAGTCTACTAAATATATAGAGTTAAACATTTCTAGCTCGCCTTCGTCGTCCTTTAGGTCGAACACCTTAGAGTACGACCTGATCGTATAGTACCGGCCACGCCGGTCCCGTAGTCTAGTAGAGCTAGACTACTAGTTTACGTTAGGGTTGACTTCCTAGAACTACTTAAGGCCTAGGATAAGGTCAAATCCTTCTATATCGATGACTCTAGCGGGGACTATGTCCTACTAGGTGCTAATCTGATATAGTAGAAGGATACCCTAAGTAGAAATAATCTCCTTACCGTTTAGGAGGACGATCCTTACTAGTAGTAAGTCCCTAAAAAGCGATCGGGGGAGTTGCTTCGATTTTCGGGCTAAGAGATATACTTTAGAGGCTACGTAGTCTAGGGTAACCTTAGCCCAAACCTAACTAGGTCCTAAGCGGGCATCGATAGTAAAGAGCCCCCCGCCTATCGCTATTAGCCTCTCTATCGTATAGTCGACCTCCTCTTTAGTCTCCGACTCGGGTTCTTTAGATAAAGACAATGCTCTATCCTCTTCTACTTATGTCTACTAAGCCTTACCCTTAGTAGCTAGGGTCGTCCTATCCTAGTAGGATTCTCTAGGTAGGGGTATAGAGGCGTCTAATAATCCTAAGTACGTCTACCTCGATTAAGACGTCTTAGGCTCTATTTTTTTAGCTTAGAGTAGTCGCGCGCGAAGTGGCCTGTCTTACTATAGTTATAGTATTCGTCTAAGCGCCCGGAGGGACCTCTACTATTGCCTCGCCCGCGTCTACGTCCGCCGCGGCCTCTACCGCGCGCCGAGCTACCTAAGTCGCTCCGGAGAGCTATAAAGGCTTTAGTGTCCCCGTCTACGAACTTCTCGACGGCTAATATTATTACGGCTAGCTTCTAGTCTCTTCCGCGGCTAAGATAGAGTCGCTAGTCGGCTGTAATAGCCTACTAGAAGTAGACGCGGATCTTGAGGCGATTTAAGAAGGGGAGTAGTGTTACGGTATAGCCCTACGGCCTACGGCCTACGGGTTACGTAACTTCGTAAACATGACGTAACGCCTCGGCTCGGCGAACGTCGCGCTTATCTTCGATACGCGCCTTAGCTAGGACTTGTCTTCTCCGTAGAACTTATTCGATTACTTAGCTACGACACCCTTTTACCTACTAAGAGTAGCCTAGACCCGTAATATCCTCCTCGAAGTTTAGTCTAGATAACGGGTATACTAGACAAGGATTTTAGGGTAAAATTAGGTAGTTAGATAGCAAACTATTAGCTAAACTAATTATATAAAACAAGACTAACTCTAAGGCTAGGAACAAACAGGACATTTTCTAAGACAATTTGCTTTCTAGAGGGACTACCTATTACTACACTTCCTATATATATAGCTTATAGATAGCTAGCCCCAACCTTAATCTACTTCCTCTTTTAAAGAGGCTTTAGTGTCCTAAATAGTGAATCTTGGTCAGTTATATATAATGATGTACAAGAGTTAAGCAACTACTCGGACGAGGGGTACTTACCTTTAGCTTCTATAGTAGAATAGGTAACCTTATTAACATCATTATCTTCTAATAGTATCTCAGAGTCTAATACGTCTTCCTAGGTCGTATAGGATCTTATAGGCTTACTAGAGGAGGCCTTTGGCTTACGGCTCTCCTTTATCTACTTTATAAGGCCCGTTATTACCTTAAGGACATTACGAAGGTTTAGTAATAATAACCTCCTACGAGGTAGTAACGGTTGTCTCTTAGTAGGGTAGGTAACCCTAGCTAGTTTGTCCTTGTTCCTAATAGCCTACTAAGCTATAGAAAGGTGTAGGCACTTGCTTATAAAATGGTCACTATTATAGAGATAGTACGTAAGCTTGCCCTAGAAACCCTTCTTAGCGAACATAGCTGTCCCTTAATAAATTATTGATTCTTACTTCTCCCTAAGGATTGTAAGAATGTCTTATAGTAAGAGATTCACCTAGGTATTAATTGCATCGCGAATTGAGCCAAATGAGTCTAGTAGAGCTACTAAGAGTTGCTAGATCTTTCTGTCCTTAGTCTTAATGTCTTAGAACTAAGGCGAGATTAAAACAGCCCTCCTTACAATTGAGCTAAGCTCCTACTAGGCGTTATCTATTGACTAGTCCTCTATTATTACGAAATTGGTGTATTGCTAAAGCAAACTTCTTCTAGTAGCGAGAAGTCTTCTCTTATATTTAGCTTTAGCCTATTCCTATAACTCCTTCGTATACCGGATCTCGTATATTATCTCTTAGTTATCTATCGATAGACAGATATACATCTTATATAGGGCCGTTACATTATGCCGTCTATACGATACCTTCCTTATCGCTTGATCTAAAGGAAGGGATAACTCCGATAATGTAGAGGGTGTCGCTATAGATAGGGTTGTAGCGGGAATGTCCGTAATAATGTCTTCGAGGACCTAGTCAACCTGCTTTAATACTAGGTATATTCTTATTAGCTTGAACTATATTTTGTAGTTCTCTCTTATTAGAAGAGGTGCTACTCTCTTTCTTATAAACCTAATCTCGTTCTCTATTTTTTATAAGTTAAGGGATAGGTTAGCTACCCTTAGGTAAAAGGATGTATTCGGTCGTACGCGATCGGATCGAAATGGGATAAACCGAACGCGAGGTTAATAGCGGAGAGGATAGCTATTCGCCGGGAAGAGGAGGGAAGTCGGTCGTAAGGATAGTGTTTCTAAGACACTGTCTCGCATTAGTACTAAGACACTATAGCGTAACTCTCTTAGTAGAGGGGGTTTCTAAGACACTACGGCTCTCTTAGAATAAACAGTTAGTCGATACGAACGCGATGTCTAGAGAGCAACTCTTCTTAGTAAGCTCGCCTACTTATCTAAGGTATTAGTATAGGCTCCCTAACTCGGAGTCTAATAGTGCCTTACTAGGCTCTTTTACGTCTTATATATACCTATAGCACGGCTATAGCTTCCTATATAAGGCGGGTGCGGCCTCTAGTCTACCTTCCTTTTGTTCTAAAGAGGAATAACTCTAATACGACTTTGTCGAGGGTGAAATACCGAGTTACTAACCCGGGCTTATAACCTATTGAATAGGTACGAGTTACGTAGTAGTAGAAGACGGCGGATTATACGAAAGACGAAGAAGGACCTAATAGGATAGCGTATATCTATATATAGTATCGCCGGTATTAGTGTAGGTAGATACTAGGTGTCCGGATATTTACTAGCCTATAGGCTAGTAACAATATATATAAAAGGTCAAAGCATATTAATGTTATATATAACTATATTAGACATCTCTAGTAGTAGAAGAAGATTATAGTAGACTACTACTATATAAAGGATATAGCTTCTAATAGGTTAATAAAGCCCCTTAATAGCTAGTAGTTCTAAAACTTTATAAGGTAGCTCTAGCTTACGTAAAGGGATTATAGGAGACTATATAGCCTAAGTAGGAGTGTTAAGAACATATAGGCCGTAGGACAAGTATATAGGTGTAGGTGTGTTATGTAACTAGATCACGTAACTAGGGTTTACTAGCCTATAGGCTACTAAATATCCGGACACCTAGTATCTACCTATACTAATACCGGCGATACTATATATAGATATACGCTATCCGATTAGGTCCTTCTTCGTCTTTCGTATAATCCGCCGTCTTCTACTACTACGTAACTCGTACCTATTTAATAAGAGTGACCGGGTTGTCCTCTTAGAGAGTACGTAGGTGACCTTAGTTAGTTAGGTCAAACTCCTTAGGTATGTCGTAGACTAGGATTATAAATTGCTTCGTTAAGACCTTCGCTAATACCGTAACCTTAGATACCTACTATAGCTATACCTCTAGGTACCTCCTAGTAGTAGTAGAGCTAGTATAGATCTATAGAGTACCGTTAGACTATTAGTTCACTACGACTACCCCTAGTTAGTTAATTCGTTAGGCGAGCTCCTTGTTCGATAGCTTCGTAACTTCGGCCTAGTCTTCCTTTACTATAATACGGATCGTAACTATATCGTACGTTAGGCGGGGGCCTAGTGTTAATACCGCGACCGATACCTAGCTATAGGGGTGTTAATTCCGGGTGGCCTTACTAATCGCCTAAGACGTCGTCCTTATTTCTTATTACCCTCGGTAATACGATAGTATAAGCGCCGTACGTAGCTAAGTAGTTATTCCCTATAGAGACCGGTAGAGGAGCTAATCGTTAGTTTCTATACTTTTTACGTCCTCTATAAGTTACTACTAGTTGTCTTAGGGGAGCTTCGCCTATAGAGCCGTAGGCGCCGTTAGTGCCGTAGCCTAGGCTACTATTACCTAGGAGTTACCTAATATAGCTAGGCACCTCCGCGGCGTTTAGAGCTAAAGAAATAGGGTGAAGAGAACTTTAAGCTATCCAGATTAAATAAGGTAGAACTCCCTTAATTCTAGAGGTAGTGGCCTACTTTATAGATCGTTAGAATGGCCTTAATAAGATCTTTCGAATATGTCGTGTTTAGCGATATAAGGCGAAAATCGGTTCTATCTCCCTTTAAGCGTATTTATTAATAATAGTATAGCTAACGGTACGGTCGAACTATCTGAATTAGACATGTCGTCTCCTATATTAATTATTAAAAAGCTAGGAGGCGGACTCTACGTCTACGTCGACTACCGCGCCCTAAATACTATTATAGCTAAGGACCGATACCTAATACATCTATTAAGGGAGACACTTGAGCGAGCTTCTAAGGCCAAGTAGTTTACTAAGCTTAATATTGTCGCCGTATTTAATAATATACGTATCCGTAAGGGGGACGAATAGATAACCGCCTTTATTACTAGGTATAGATTATACTAGTTTAAGGTCCTTCCGTTCGGCCTCTATAATAGCCCTAGTATTTAGTAGCGTAAGATTAACGACATCCTCCGAGAATTCCTAGACGACTTCGCTATAGTATACCTCGATAACGTCCTAATTTATACGGACGGCTCCTTAGATAATTATAGAGCTTACGTACAAAAGGTCCTATATAGACTACGGGATATAGGGCTACTAGTAGACATCGATAAGTATAAATTCTACGTTAAACGAATCAAATACCTAGGCCTTATTATTACGACGGAGGGCGTTAAGATAGACCCTATAAAGATTAAAGCTATTATAAACTAGGAGGTACCTCGTAACGTTAAGGACGTTCTTACGTTCCTTAGCTTTACTAGATTCTATAGGAAGTTTATCTACGCCTTCTCTAAAGTAACCGCGTACCTTATAGACCTTACGAAGATAGGTAAAAAGAGCAAAGTCGACGGTAAGGTAGTCAAGAAGCTACCCTTCGTATAGACCTAATAGTACGATATAGCCTTTAAGGAACTTAAGTAGCGCTTTAGCCAAGTAGTTATACTAGCCTATTATTAACTAGGCGAGTAGATTTAGGTAGAAATAGACTCTAGCGACTAGGTCAATATAGGGGTACTATTATAGATAATTAACGGCGTCCTTAGACCCGTAGCTTTCTACTTAAAGAAGCTTAGTCCGTAAGAATATAACTACGACATTTACGATAAAGAGCTACTAGCTATCGTTAAGGCGTTCGAGGAATAGTAACCGGAACTTATCGGCGCTATAGACGATAAGCTAGTTCGGGTACTTACCGATCACCGTAATCTTAAGTACTTTATAACTACTAAGTAGCTTAACCGGCGCTAGGTACGCTAGGCTAAGTTCCTGTCCTAGTTTAACTTTAAGATTACCTATCGCCCGGGCGCCTAAGGAACGAAACTAGATAGTCTTACCCGTCGCTCTTAGGACATACCGGCGGGGGTAGACGATACTAGAACGTAGTATTAATAATAGACTATTCTAAAACCCTATAACCTAGACATCGTTACTCAGTTCGCTATATAAGTATAGGACGACCTACTAATAAACTATTAAGCACTATTAATTTACGACTCGGACGATAAAGAAGAAGACTACTATACTAGCGATATCGCTACCCCCGGCAATTAACCCGCCTCGCCTAGTAAGACGTAATATAGCCGTTACTTAAACTAAACGACGCCGAGGTAGGTAGTAACGTCGACTCGGAACTAGATAGTAGAGTCCTAGTCGAAGAGACGCCTAGTAACGAGTAACCTATCGAAGGAAGTATAAGCCGTTAGACGAACCTACGCTACTAGAGGAACGGGAGTAAACGGAGTTATATAAAGAAGAACTATATATAGAAGCATATAATAGCCGGTCTATAACGATACGTATACTTAAACTAAAGTCCGATCTCTAGTAAGGGATCGCTAACGTATAGCTATAATAATAGAAGATCGCTGTATTAGATTACGAAATTATTGCGGATCGACTATACGTCGACAAAGCCTTATATATCCTAGCCTTTCAGAACCTCCGTACCCGGATAGTACGTAAATACTATAATAGTAGAGTAGCTAGCTACTAAGGTATAGTAAGGACTTTTAATCTACTATAGAGGCAAAACCTCTTCTAGCCTAGTATAGTAAGTAACGTCGTAAGATACGTACGATACTACCTAATATATATATATATATATATATTGTTTATTATACTAGTATAGAGCCTATTGGCCTATATAGCTATACTACCTACTTCTAGTTACAAAGGGGAAACTCGTATTATAGAGTAAAAACCCCCTCTCCTCTCCTATACGTTCTTAACCTTACCTTCTTTTGTATTTTCCTTATTAAGGGTACACTAGTGTTATAGGCCTACCCTAATAACTACCCTGTCTACACCCCCTTAATCTCCCGCCTCTTCTCTATCTACTCCTCCGGCTCGCTAGCTAGCGAGAACTATTTAAGAAAGCCCTACTATAGTATCTACTATACTATCCGTTTTACGTCTCGCTTGTCCGTTACGATTAACTAGTAGCCGCGTCTTACTACCTTAGCTCTCTACTAGCCTCGTCCTTCTACCTATTACGGGCACCGTAGTATTATATACTCCGGGTTCTATAACGGGTAGTTATACTAGTATACTAGGTTATATACGTCCGGGACTTTCCTTCTATATAGGTAGGCCCTTAACCCGATATGTTCGGACCTAATCTATATCGCGATGCTTGCTTCGGCCCTTATTAGGTCACGGTAGAGTAGGTAGTTATGTCTCTAGAAGGGGCGTAAGGCTAGGGGTCCTCGATTTAGTAGGGGATTCTCTTTCTATTCCTATTCCTAAAGGTAGCCCGCTACCTACTCTACGAGGCTTTATATCTTTGCCTTATTGCCCTTTTCCCTCCGTGCCTTTTCCTCCTCTTCCTTCCTCTCTAGCTACTCCTAGGTTCGCTTAACGACTTTAAACGTACGTAGGTCGTCTTACTTTTAGCTTTAACGTGCCCTAAGGCTAGGTAGTCGGTCGTACCTCCTAGCGATCTTCTCCGTAGAGTCCCGAATAGCTTATTATACTAGATAATCCGCCGTCTTCCTAGCGTATTAGATCCTCATTCCCTTAATGTAATGTTTAATCGGGGGGGGCCCTATCTCTACCTCCGCTACTCTCGTTAGCGTTGTCTTATAGGCTCCTAGTATCCGTCTGAGGTTCGCGGCCTACGTCCGGTTTAGGGGTCCCTCTATCCGCTTCGGGATCGGTTTGCCTGCTCCTCCTATCCCCTATATATAGGCCCCGTAGAGTATTACTAGTTTTACGATCGTCTTATATATAATCCTTGCCTTACTAAACGTAGCTCCCTATATTAACGTTATGAGTCTAGTTATTATAGCCTCGTTAACCTAGGCTCTGTTCTAGGCTTTCCTAATCTAGGGGTTCTAGCTAAGCTTAGGGTCTAGCTAGATTCCTAGGACTCGTAATTCGGGAGAGAGCTTCGTTACGTAACCCTAGATAGTTACCGTTACTTATATATTATAGTAGGTTCTTGCCTTACTAAAGTAGATAAGCTAGTACTTTTCCGGGGCGAAACGGGCGCCGTGTCGACGTACCTATTCCTCGTATACCTTATGTCTTTCTATAAGTAGCCGGTAGTTTTCTTCGGTCGTCGTTAACTAGGCTAGGATATTCGTATCGTCGACGAACCCCGAGGCCGACGTTTATAGTAAGGTAAGTAGTAGGATTAGGTCCGCTATAAAGATTAAGAAGAGGATCGGGGATAGTATTAAGCCCTAGGGGATCCCGTATTCTATATATATAAGGTTGCCCTCCTTACGCTTCCTAAGGACAATCTACGTTATTCTCTCCTTAAGGAAGGAGTTTACGAAACTTATTACCTACCGCGGGATTCCTTTTTACCGTAGGATATAGAGGAGTCGCTCGTAGGAGACGTTATCGAATGCCCCTAAGATATCGAGAGATAATAGTAATACAACCCTATTCTATCTATAGTACTAGAGAGTATAAATCTGTTCGGTAATAAGCTCTATAGCCGTTAGGGTAGATCGTTTGCTCCTACTATCTATCTATATCTCTAGGAGTAGATTGTTATCCTTGACGAGCTATATAATTCTTCTTACTACGACCTTCTCTAGTATCTTTCTAATTATATTTAGGAGTACGATCGGCCTATAGGACTTTAGCTTTATATAGTCTTCCTTCTATAGCTTCTTTAGGACGACTATAAGGGACCGCCTAAATAGCCGTAGGTAGTACCCCTTACGTAGGCAAGCCGTAAATAGTTCGGCGAGGTATAGGGCGACCTCTTCTTTATATTCTTTAAGGAGGAGGTTTAGAATACCGTCGGGTCCCGGGGCCTTACGGCCCTTTAGCTTTCCTATAATCTCCTTTATCTCCTCCTCGTCTACTATCTAGTATATATCGGGTAGCTCCGGGTAGATCGTTCCCTCTATATCTATTAGGTTAGCTGTTAACTATATCGTAAAGAAGTGGTCGGCGAACGCCTTCGCCTTCCCTTCCGGCGTTATCTATATTATGCCTATCGTATCCTAGATTAGGGGGAAGTATAGTGTCCTATCCCCGTCTCCGGCCCTTACCTACTTTACGAGCCGCTATATCTCCTCCGGGTTCTCTATTACGAGACCTACTATTACCCTCTAGTCTTATCGCTTATCTCTTTATATTTAGGCCTTCCTTACCTAACTTACTTCCTAGTACTCGTCCTACGCTTCTTAACTTTACTCCTTTGACTATTTTCGCCTTACCCTCCTTACGTCCTTAACTTTAGCTAAGTACTCTAGGGTCTAGAAGGGCTTCTAGTACTTCGAGGGCCTTAGTTCTAGTATATATTCCTCGGCCGCCTACTATATCGTCGTTATTATCTATTCTACCGTACTATTAAGCTCGGCTTCCGTCTCCCCGAGGCTAGTGTCGTTTAGGTACTATTTAAGTAGATTCCGGATCTCCTCCTAGGGAGCTTTTTTCTAGTTAAGGCGCTTTTCACCCCGAAGCTCCTCTTCTATCCCCGTCGCTATCGTTGTCTAGATAGGGATGTAGTCTAACCCTGCCTCTAGGGTAAGGTTAGGTCTATACTCTACTAGCCTTATTACTACGTCCCTCGATAGAAAGTATAGGTCGATAGTACTCGCGCTTGTTCTTACCTTCTACGTCTCTATACCCTTTAGGGTTACGAGCTCTATGTCCCTACTTTCCGTGATCTCTAGGAGCTAACTACCTAGATATACGTAAGGGGGGGGGGAATTCTAGACCCTACGTTAGGTAGTAGAGGTTAAAGTCGCCTAGGAGGATATAGTTTATATCCCCTTAGTCGAGTACCTAGTTAAGTCGTACTAGCGTGCCGAGGTCTCTACTCGTTCTTCCCTAAGGAGGAGGGTTATAGACGTTATATCCGGATAGGTCCTTAACTCGTAGTAATTTAGATAGTCGTAATGTCTCCTTAACTCCCTTCCGGGTACGAGATTACCTTCTAGGCGCCCGTACGTAATACTTTACTAACGTATATATATATCCTTAGGGTATAGCCTATGCCTCCCTCGATAGCTATATAGTACCGTAGGTCGGTAAAGGTAGTAGGTCTTCGAGTATATAGGTTTAGCTATAGCTCTTATATCGCTACGATATAATACCTTTAGTCGTCGAGTTCCTAGAGGAAGTAGAGTTGAACCTTGTCCTTACGTTTATTAACGTTATACTATATAATAGTAAGGTTGGCTTATATTAGTATTACGGACTAGCTAGGATAAGGTCTATTAGGGTACTCGTTAGCTATATAGCTCCTTCGTTTGTCGCGCTATCCTATTAGGTTAGTTAGCGTTCGGTCGTTAGGGGGTGCCCGAAGATTCGTATCTATCTAGCTTCATTTACCGCCCTCTACAGCCCCCTTAGGCGTCCCGGCGGTAGGTAAGTGCTCTACTATATATTTTGTATCGCTTCGTCTATCCTTTTCCTCTTTACGGCCTCGAATCCTCTATACTAGGAATTACCGAGCGTTAGTATAGAGTACCTCGCCGGAGTTATTACCCTAGCCTAGCGGGCCTTTTCTTACGCTACTATCCTTATAGGGTATTAGTTCGAGTATACCGGGTATTTACGGCCGTAGTACGCGTACCTCGATTCCTCCCGTAGGTATTATTCCCCCTAATACGGTCCTACGTAGTATAGGTACTTAGGGGTCTTCTCGGTACACTTTAGCGCGATATAGCCGTATTATTAGTAGTTAAAGCATTGGAGCACTCTATAGCTACCCTTATATATCTCTATATCGAGGCGTTTGTATTACTAGAATAGTCCTCCTTCTAGGACCTAGTTCGCTTATTCCGCGGTAGCTATCTAGACGATTAGAGAGGAGTACGTCTTAGTAGCTTCGACGTTCTTATTTAGCTACGCTACTTTAGTAAAGCGTACTCCCGGTAAGGTGTTCTAGTTCTATATCTAGAGTAGGGCGAGGTCGTTCTCTACCCTAAAGGTCCTTAGTACCCTATAGGCTATTACCGTAAACTACTAGTAAGAGACCTTTACCGACCTCGCTACCTTGACTGTCTAGTCCTTAAGGTAAGGAAGGAATCGTATTTAGTAAGCTAGCTACGAGATAAGGTAACAAGTCTTAACCGCGCTTTCCTACTTATCTAGTACTACCGTATAGCCTCGTTTCGAGAGGTTAGCCCGGAGCAAAAGCTTCCCTCTACGCCCTCTCTCCCTATTTGCTCCTTAAGCTAATATCCACCTCTATAGGCCTAAGCCCTTTAGTACTCTCTATTGACCGATATACGTATCCGTCCTCTCGGGCTATATAGATAGTGTTAGCCGTCGCTACTAGTATATACTACGCCCTAGGTTTTGACGCCCTTCGCGTTACCGTAGCCTATCTCTAGAAAGCGGCCGTCTATACCTCGTAGGTTTGCTCGGGGCACACACTACGCCGGGCAGCGTACTCCTTACGTTTCTACCTACTAACTAATATAAAGTTCCTTATTACCCTACCCTCGATCCTCCCCGATTATAGAACTAATCTACTTATATTATACGTCTTTTCCCCGTCCTAATAGCCGTCTTTTCCTTACTTACGCTATCGTCTTTTCCTCGTCGTAATCTACTATATTAGACTAGGTACGTTATATAGCGGGATAGGTAGTACCTTAGGTAAAACCCTCGTTCCTATACCGGGTGCTTAATAGGCCCTTATAGGCTTCGTCGCGTATCTACCTACCTACCGTATTACCCGCTAGTAAACACTAGATTGTTTCGTAGTCCGCTCGACGCCGTCGTATAGTCCGCTTAGTTGTTATTCTATAGTCCGCTCGTCTAATATTCGTCGCTTAGCCCGCTCGGTTTACGGTCTCCGGAGGTAAAAATTCTGTACTTATACTAGAGGTGTCCTATCGAGCGTATAGGCTACGGTTCCGCGCCCTTCTTATACGTAGAAAGAAGAGGGACTCGCTCCCGATACGAGTACACGCTCGTCGGATAGTTTTTATGTCCGTTTTACTAGTAGTCCTCTATTCGCCGTAGCTTCGCCTATATTACGCGCCCGTCGCGCCTACGACGCTCTAGCGTAAGAATACTTAGCTCTCTCGTAGTAAGACGAGAGGTTCGTAGCTAATACTACGTATAGGTAATTCTCGTCGTCGACCCTACCTAATATATAGGCGCTCGACTCTATTAAGACTAATAAAGTAATATACCCTATCCCTATACTATGCGCCCGGTTACGAATAGAAGTATATCGCCGTAGACTTTATCGTCGACCTACCCGCTAGTAAAGATCGCGATACTAGACTAATCTATAAATATATCATAATAGTTACCGATATACTAACTAAACGCGTACGGCTACTCCCTACTAATAACTTGAACGCTAAGCACGCCGCTACCTTATTCTATAAGTATATATTCCCCGTATACGGCCTGCCGGAGGTAGTCGTGAGTAATAGAGGCACGTAATTCGTTAGCGCGCTCTTCCGTAGACTCTACGTAAGGCTTAGTATCTACTAGAATCTTTCTATAGCCTTCTATCTAGAAACGGATAGGTAATTAGAACGTATAAACTAAGTACTCGAATAGTATATCCGCACCTATAATAACTATTAACAAGATAACTAGGTCGAGTTACTACCCGACGCCGAGTTCGCCCTTAATAATTACGAGTCTATAAGTACCGGAATAACTCTATTCTTCGCCGACTCTAGCCGCTACCCGCGGGTAGAGTTTAGTAGCCTAGCTAAACTATAAGTTATAGCTCGGGAAGCACCTAACGTTAAGGCCGCTAACGCGTTAGTTAATAATATATAAGACACTTAAGTACAAATGCGGCGGGTACTCGAGTCTATACGCCGCGACCGCCTAGACGAGCTACGCGACGTATATACTTTTACTTAAGTACAAACGGCCGACGCCGTAAACACTCGGCGAGCGCTAGCGCCTACCTACTAGCCTAACGATATAGTTCTACTAGATACCCGTAATATTAAGACTATACGCCTAAGTAAGAAACTCGATTATAAGTTCCTTAGACCGTTTCGAGTCGTTAGGGCCGTAGGTAGACACTCGTATAAACTCGAACTTAGCGATAGGATATAAATCTATAACGTGTTCTATACGAGTAAGTTACGCCGCGTAGTAACCGAAGGGATACCTAAATAACGTAGACTACTACTAGCGCCCGTAACCGTAGAACGCGAAGGCTAGGTATTAGAGGAATACGAAGTAGAGGATCTAGTAGATTCTATTAAATAGGTACGAGTTACGTAGTAGTAGAAGACGGCGAATTATACAAAAGACGAAGAAGGACCTAATAGGATAGCGTGTATCTATATATAGTATCGCTAGTATTAGTATAGGTGTTTTAGAAGGGACAGCTATACTTAGGACTTAACTAGTAAGCCCTGATTACTAATCTCCCTAAGCACCTAATGTTAACCCTATAACCTATATATTCCCAATACTCCTACTTAGGTCAGAAGGTCTTAAACAATCCCTTATATAAGCTAGAGCTGCCTTATAAAGTTTTGAAACTGCTAGCTATTAAGGGGCTTAGTCAGCCTGTTAGTAACTATGTCCTTTATATAGTAGTAATCCACTATAATCTTCCTTCGCTACGAGAGATTCCTAATATAGTAGTATATAATATCAATATGCTTTGACCTATTATAGACATAGGCATCTTTAATAAAGGTCAAAGCTACTTAGTTGTTACCTATAAGCTCTACGGGTCTTAGCTTATTAACAGTACTGCTTACCTTGATCCTAGGTTAGAATAAACACTCTCTAACTAGGTCAGGACACCTTATCTCTCTAAGGACTATAGTAAGAAACTGTAACTACTTAGCTACTACATTTATAGCTATGAACTCAGCCTCTTTTGTTGATATAGTAATAGACTTCTGCTTCCTACTTATCTAGGACATAGGTGATCTATAAAGGAACTATATATGTCTAAGGATTAAGACTCTATCTGCCTTATCTATAGTATAACTAGAATCTAAGTATCCCTAGAGAATACCTCCTCCTCTTCTATATATTAAGCCTAGGTCCGGGTATGATCTTAGATACCTAGAGAGTTTCTTTAAAGCTCTAAGATGTTGTTTTAAAGGGTCAGCAATATATAAGCTGATTCTTCTAAGGGGGAAAGTAAGGTCTGGCCTTGTCATTGTCATTAGCTATATCTAGGTACTATTATAACCCTAGTACTCCTGTTTGTTATATCTCTTATCTATAGTAGCTAAAGGTCTTAGATCCTTATAGCCGTCTATAGGTAAGAGTATAGGTGTGGCCTTCTCTAGAGAGATGCCTATCTTAGCAAGGTTAGTTTAGATATAGTGTCCTTGATCAAGCTTTATAGTGCCTTAGGACCTGTCTCTTATAATCCTTATTCTAAGGGTCTTCGTAGGTTCACTAAGATCTTTAATCTTAAACACTTTTCTAAGCTTAGCCTTAAACTACTAAACATCTAACAGCTTTAGAGCTATAATAGGGATGTCATCTACATAGGTGAGGACTATAATGTCTCTTCCTCTATAGATAAGTAGGCATAGATCCACCTAGGACTAGGTGGATCTAATCTGTTCTAGCTTAGCAACATAGAGCTAGTTCTAATCTCTAGCTACTTACTTCAGTCTATATAGGCTTCTAAGGACCTTGACGACTATATTTAGTGGAATTTCAACACCTAGGGGTAGGATCATGTAGATGTCTTCAAGAAGGCTGCTTTCGGTGAAAGTATTGTTCACATCCACCTAGTGCATCTCAAGATCTCTCTTATATACTATAGCCATGAAGACCCTAAGGGTATCATGCCTAACAGTAGGTGCAAAGGTCTCTTCAAAGTCAACACTATATTTCTGTGAAAACCCTCTTGTAACCAGTCTTGCCTTGAACTCTTCGATGGCTCTACTGATCATTCTTTTCACATCAAAAACCCACTTAGATGTAACCAGGCTTGCACCCCTTGGTGGTACAACTGGATCCAAGGTATTGTTGCTTCCTAAGGCAATAAGTTCTTTCTGGATTGCCTCTTTCTACATATGTCCCCAATTGGGGTCTCCCACTGCCTCCTTATAGGACTTTAGGATTGGTACTTCCTGCTGGTAGGCTATGGCCTGCCTAACAGCAGCAAATGCATATCCCTCCACATCATTCAGGATTTCCTCAACCCAGCTCATAGTTGGATCAAGATGAAACATCTGAGCAATCAATGCCCTATGATGCTTGGCTTCATGCTCAGCAGAGCCATCATCTTCATCCCCCCTTGACCTCTTGTTGCCTGCAAGCTGAGGTGGCTGTTGAGGTTGATCCTCCTGAACAAGTTCCTCTTCCTTTTCTTTTCTTGGAGTCCCCTCTACCCCACTCTTCTGGTACACTCTAATGTCTTTTGGAGGTTGGGGAAGTTGCACAAACAGAGGCTTTGCCTGGAGCTGCTGTGGCTGCATTGATGAACTGGAGACCTGAGCAGGAGGTCTTCCAACGGGGTTTCTCTTCAGGGCTCTGCTTGACTGGTTTGTGAAGGTGATGCCAAGATCCATATCACCCCCCCTTCTCATTCTCAAACCAGTCAACTTGCCCGTGTGTTTTGATGGCTTTCATGTCAGGCTCCCAGAAGAGCCATTGCTTTGTGGTGTCCTCCACATAGCCAACAAAGACAACTTCTTTACCCCTATTCATGAGCTCGTCACTTCTCAAGCCTTGAGGTTGGGATCTCGGGTCTACACAGACCACTGCTTTACATCCCTAGACTCTCAAATGGTCAACTGATGGTACCTGGCCAGTGAAGGCTTCTTCTAGTAAAAGAGTAGTACCATCTATTATTGGTCCATTTGGAAGTCTGTTTCTGACCACAGTTTGAGCAATAAGGGCCTCTAGCCAGAATTCAACTGGCATACTCGAGTCCTTAAGCATAGCTCTCACTGTATTCTCAGAGGCTTGGATTGACCTTTCCACAGGTCCATTCTGAAGTGAGTTGTAGGCATCAGTTGTGTCCATCTGAATGCCAAACTCCTTCTCCCACTGTTTTAGCAAGGAAAGAATTTCCCTTACACCATTACTACGGATTGCAGATAGAAAACACCTTGAGCTGTTCTCTATCTGAACCTTCCATTCCTTTAGAGCTGTAGGAGCATCACTCCTAGCCTTCAAAGGGATTACCCACTTCTTCCTCAAGAAGTTGTCTACAATCTCAAGCCAGTACTTGAAGCCAAGTCTTGAGACTGCCCCTTGAAAAGGCCTATAGATGTCAATAGAGATGAGGGCCAGCCTCTCTCCTTTCCTCTCTGTGGAAGGTCCTTTGAACTTCCTCATGTTTGCAAGGGAGCAGACCTTGTAGTTCTGGTGTTTGGAAGGAACAGGAATGGGATCTTTCTTGTTAGTGCATCTATGTAGGTTTCTTAGCAGTCCCTTGCTAAGGTGTGCACATCTTCTATGCTATAGCTCCCACTGGTCCTGGGACTCAGTAGCAGTCATAGCCTGTTCTAATTCACACTCAAAATGTGTACCTAACTTAGACAGATCTAAGTCATGCTCCTATAGAGAGGCATATGCTTAAGGCATAGCTTCAAGCTGCTCTAAAACACTTTGAATGAATAGAACACCCCCTCTCAGCTTTATCTAGACAACAGGTTTTCCAGAAAGGGATTTAAGGGCGAAACTAGGTAGTTAGATAGCAAACTGTTGGCTGAACTAATTCTACGAAACAAGACTAACTCTAAGGCCAGGAACAAACAAGACATTTTCGAAGACAATTTGCTTTCTAGAAGGACTACCTATTACTGCACTTCCTATATATGTAGCTTATAGATAGCCACCCCCAACCTTGATCCACTTCCTCTTTTGAAGAGGCTTCAGTGTCCTAAATAGTGAATCTTGGTCAGTTATATATAATGAAGCACAAGAGTCAAGTAACTACTCGGACGAGGGGTACTTACCCTTAGCTTCTATAGTAGAATAGGCAACCTCATCAATATCATTATCTTCTGATAGTATCTTAGAGTCTAATGCGTCTTCCTAGGTCGTATAGGCCCTTATAGGCTTCTTACTAGAGGAGGGCTTTGGCTTACGGCTCTCCTTTATCTACTTTATAAGGCCCGTTATTACCTTAAGGACATTACGAAGGTTTGGTAATAATGACCTCCTACGAGGTAGTGACGGTTATCTCTTAGTAGGGTAGGTAACCCTAGCTAGTTTGTCCTTGTTCCTAATAGCCTACTAAGCTATAGAAAGGTGTAGGCACTTGCTTATAAAATGGTCACTATTATAGAGATAGTACGTAAGCTTACCCTAGAAACCCTTCTTAGCGAATATAGCTGTCCCTTAATAAATTATTGATTCTTACTTCTCCCTAAGGATTGTAAGAATGTCTTATAGTAAGAGATTTACCTAGGTATTAATTGCATCGCGAATTGAGCCAAATGAGTCTAGTAGAGCTACTAAGAGTTGCTAGATCTTTCTGTCCTTAGTCTTAATGTCTTAGAACTAAGGCGAGATTAAAACAGCCCTCCTTACAATTGAGCTAAGCTCCTACTAGGCGTTATCTATTGACTAGTCCTCTATTATTACGAAATTGGTGTATTGCTAAAGCAAACTTCTTCTAGTAGCGAGAAGTCTTCTCTTATATTTAGCTTTAGCCTATTCCTACAACTCCTTCGTATACCGGATCTCGTATATTATCTCTTAACTATCTGTCGACAGATAGATATACATCTTATATAGGGCCGTTATATTATACCGTCTATACGATGCCTTCCTTATTGCTTAATCTAAAGGAAGGGATAACTCCGATACTATAGAGGGTGTCGCTATAGATAGGGTTATAGCGGGAATGTCCGTAATAATGTCTTCGAGGGCCTAGTCAACCTACTTTAATACTAGGTGTATTCTTATTAGCTTGAACTATGTTTCGTGGTTCTCTCTTATTAGAATAGGTACTACTCTCTTTCTTATAAACCTAGTCTCGTTCTCTATTTCTTGTAAGTTAAGGGACAGGTTGGCTACCCTTAGGTAGAAGGATATATTCGGTCGTACGCGATCGGACCGAAATAGGATAAACCGAACGCGAGGTTAATAGCAGAGAGGATAGCTATCCGCCGGGAAGAGGAGGAAAGTCAGTCAGTAAGGATCGTATTAGTACTAAGACACTATAGCGTAACTCTCTTAGTAGAGGGAGTTTCTAAGACACTACGGCTCTCTTAGAATAAACAGTTAGTCGATACGAACGCGATGTCCGGAGAGCGACTCTTCTTAGTAAGCTCGCCTACTTATCTAAGGTATTAGTATAGACTCCCTAACTCGGAGTCTAACAGTGCCTTACTAGGCTCTTTTACGTCTTATATATACCTATAGCACGGCTATAGCTTCCTATATAAGGCGGGTACGGCCTCTAGTCTGCCTTCCTTTTGTTCTAAAGAGGAATAACTCTAATACGACTTTATCGAGGGTGAAACACCGAGTTACTAACTCGGGCTTATAACCTATTAAATAGGTACGAGTTGCGTAGTAGTAGAAGACGGCGGATCACACGAAAGACGAAGAAGGACATAATAGGATAGCGTGTATCTATATATAGTATCGCTAGTATTAGTATAGGTGTTTTAGGAGGGATAGCTATACTTAGGACTTAACTAGTAAGCCCTAATTACTAATCCCCCTAAGTACCTAATATTGACCCTATGACCTATATATTCTTAACAGATTCTAAGATTAGGTATAACGATATATAGTATATAGTTATTTAGAAGGATCGTACGCGGAGCTAGGCTAAGTAGTTAGCCGTACTACCTAGATATAAAGAACTCGTAATCGCGTTCTACTAGCGATACCTAGACAAACCTAAGCCTACCTTCGACGGACTCGATTAGCCGGCAACTTAATACGGGCTAGCGCTAATCCTTAGACCGTATATATAAACGCGGCATAACTATAGCTTCCTCGATAAAGCTCTTAAAACTAGTACCGGTATTAGTACTAGCGATAGCCCTCTATACGCTCCGAGTATTAAATATAGAAACGTCGTAGGAGCTCCTTATTCGAGGAGGGGGGGTACTATTACGAGATAGCTCTTTTTATAAACTACCTCGTAATATAGTATCGTCGGCCGTACGCCCGCGCGCTAGCGGCCGCTAGTACCCGCTAGCTCGATTCGCGCGACTTTATCTTCTCGCGCTTCTCGCGCTCTCTTAGATAGCTCGCGTAACTATATATATCTTTACCCGACCCTATTATAGTACTCTCCCCCGTAATAGTAGGAATATAAGTAGGACCTAGAATAAGCTAATAAGGACCTTATAAAGGCTAACTAGGACGTTACTAAGTATAGGAAGTAGGCTAATAACTAGTATAGCTCTACTAAGAGAGCCGAAAAGGAGGTCGATATATTTAAGGTTAAAGTCGCTAAACTAGAAATACTCGTACCGGACGACTCTACCCCTACGGCTACCGACGTAGTAGGGCTATAGTAGACTATCGCTACGCTTAAACAGGATCTCGAGGAATCTAAGCGTAGCCGTACTACCGAGAAACCTAAGGAGCGTAGCGCCCGCTCCCTCTCCGAGTTACGACATCGACGCGGCGATAGACTAGCTAAAAAGCCCGCCAAATAACTCGCTACGAAGCCTACGCGGAAGTAACGTAAGGAGCGATTCGCTAATAACTCCTCCGACCCCGATTCCTCCGACTCGTCCTTAGACTCTAATTCCGATTTCGAAGAGCGTCCGCGCCGTAAGAGTAAGGGTAAGGACAAGAGATCGAGAAAGAGATAAGAGACCGTTATCGTCGACGACGACGACTTTGAGATTATAGATAGTAGCGTAGATATCGTACGCTATAACCTAACTATAGTAGAAGACTTTAAGACGAGTTCCCGTATCGAAGTACCTAAGCCTAAATTCTTAGGAGAGAATATAGGTAGTAAAGACTCGCCGATACTTAATAAGTAGACTACTTAACTCGGTAATAGGCTTACCGCTTCTATCTTTAAGGACGTACTATCCGCCCTATATACTATATAAGAAACTACTATAGGGTTAGTATACTCTATACTCCGTAACTATATTCCCTAGAAGATCGTCTTCTCTAAGGTTCCCTCCGCGAGCCGGCTATTTAAGAGCGTAAAGAAATGCCTACGTTTCCTAGATAAGAACTTCGGCGACTATAATCCCGAGGGCACCGCGCGTAATAATATAGACGCGCTTAAGATAGTAGAGAATAACAAGTTCTCCGAGTTCTAAACTAAGTTCTAACGTAAGCGCGCCTAGCTCCTATAAGGCGCGAGCCGTAAGTACGAGGTTATCGAGCTTAAGAAGAAGCTAAGCTTTTAGTACCGTAATCGACTAGTCGTACTACCTAACGTAAAGTCGGTTAAGGAGCTTACTCGGTAATACTACCGCCTAGAGAGCGAGCTAGCTTAACTTAAACACGACCTACTACGTACTAAGAACGACGAGAAGAAGGATAAGAAGACGACTATACCTAAGGGTAACGGTACGGTATTAGTACCTTCTATAGTAGGGTAGATTATAGTACCGGTACTCTATTACGGGTAGTAATCTATAAGACGATAGTATAGGGTTACCGTAAAATAAGCGTTATTCGTTAAGGCTACGAAAGAGAAGCGTAAAGCGCGCGAGATATATAGGGAAGCGCTAAGGCGCTAGTACGCGGGGAAGAGCCGCGGCGCGACGTTACGGTAGTAGTAAACCGTAATATACTCCCTTTAGATAACGGTATACCTCTCGGCCGCTCTCCTTATACTAATTAGCCGCTCCTTCCGTAGAAGGACCGCCCTAATTAGTATAAGAACCTTATATAACTTACTTAAGGACGAATATATACTTTCTATATATCTATCCCCTAACGCTTATCGATCTCTACGCTAAAACAAGACACATTCGAAAGCTCTTATCAAGGCTATTCTAACGATATATAAAGTAGGCCACTGCCCCTAGGACTAAGGGAATTCTACCTTATTTAATCTAGATAGCTTAAAGCTCTCTTCACCCTGTTTCTTTAGCTCTAAACGCCGCGGAGGTGCCTAGCTACATTAGGCAACTCCTAGGCAATAGTAGCCTAGGCTACGGTACTAACGGCGCCTACGGCCCTATAGGCGAAGCCCCTCTAAGACAACTGGCAGCAACTTATAGAGGACGCAAAAAGTATAGAAACTAACGATCAGCTCCCTTACCGGTCTCTATAGGTAATGATCACTTAGCTACGTACGGCGCTTATACTATCGTATTACCGAGGGCAACAAGAAATGAGGACGACGTCCTAGGCGATTAGCAAGGCCACCCGGAATCAACACTACTATAGCTAGGCATCGGTCGCGGTATTGATACTAGGCCCCCGTCTAACGTACGATATAGTTACGATCCGCATTATAGTAAAGGAAGACTAGGCCGAAGTTACGAAGCTATCGAATAAGGAGCTCGCCTAACGAATTAACTAACTAGGGGTGGTCGTAGTGAACTAATAGTCTAACGGCACTCTATAGATCTATACTAGCTCTACTACTACTAGGAGGTACCTAGAGGCATAGCTATAGTGGGCATCTAAGGTTACGGCATTAGCGAAGGTCTTAACGAAACAATTTACGATCCTAGTCTACGACATGCCTAAGGAGTTTGACCTAACTAACTAGGGTCACCTACGCGCTCTCTAAGAGGACAACCCGGTCACTCTTAACTCTCTAATCTAGAAGGCGACTTGGCTCTATAGGAAATGGCCAGAAGGCAAGAAGGCCTCGGCGCTAATAGTATAGCTATAAGACGCGAAAGCGGCGGATCTAGCGATAGAACAAGGCCTAGTCTAGTAATATAGCCTTAAGATAGTAGAAAAGCACTCCTTATCCTTTCGTGTCCTCTAATACTTTAAATGCTAACAGTATAGACACCAAACCTATACGTATACAAATAAGCAGGCCTACTCGAACTATATAGGAGACTATAGATCTAGGGACTATATATTGACTACGAGACGGTACGCGAACTGTCCGGGGTACTACCTATCGTATAGTACGGAATGCCTATAGCGGAAACTAGCGAAAAACAAGGCAATTATAAACAGAACCGTCGCCCTAAGATTCTACGGCGACCGTAAGGCTAGCCTACACCGGAACTAACTAGCGGCGGTCGGGTATAAGCGCCCTAGGGCCGAGAACGATATAAAGGATACGTAACCTAGGGCGTACGGGAGGCTACGTACTCTGCTAGCTACGGCGAGGGAATCTAACTAGGCCCGGCTCCCCTTTAGTATATAGCCGATAGGCGTAGACTAGGACGTATAGGGCAGTAGGACATAGGACGATATAGAGGAAATGATTGTCGATACCGATAACTAGCCTCGACACGCTTAGTATCATCTAGTATAACGTCAACTATAGCAAGGATATAGTCTAGAACCATTTCCTATACGAGGCGGACCCGCGCGTCTACTACGTCCTTATAATCTAGGAGCTATAGATTAACCCGCACTATAAGAGACTAACGACCTATAAGTCACTAGGCTATACGACATGCCTACGAGGCGACGGTAGACCCCGTACGTACTTCTATATTAGTAAGGACATACTAGAATCCGACTAGGAGGTAGTATACTACGTAGACGAAGAAGGCGGGGGCGATATTACCGACCTCTACGTAGGTAGTACCTAGATATACAACCTATATATACAACCGCTAGCCTCGAGGTCTAGCCGCGACCTAGGGGTCTATAGACACCTAGACAGTGCGCTTAAGAGACAAGGGTGCCACATCGTAGTAGGAGACTTTAATATATACTACCCTTCCTAGGAAAGCCTTATATAGCCGTACCCTATAGCCGACGAAGTACTCGACTTAATAGCGAGCAACGCAATTGCCCTTAATACCCCGAAGGACCTAGGCACCTAGAAGAGAGGGGGACTCTAAGGCACGATCGACCTCTCCTAGATCTTAGATAGCTACTACTATACGGTAACCTACTATAGGATCGAACATAAACTCGAGGCGTCGTTAGACTATATACTAGTTAGGACCTCTATTACGATATAGATATAACATATACTAGCAAGAACCCCTAAGCCAAACTAGGGAAAGGCCTACTAGGCTAACATCTAGGCGTACCTCGATAACTCTAAGAGGCTAGTCTAGATCGCGTAGTAGCAATATAACAGTAAAGACGAGATAGACGAAGCAGTCTAGGGGTTAATAGACGAAAAAAGAAAAGCGACCTTACTTCACCTTCCGCTTACCTAACTAACGACATAGTCTAAACTATACTAGACGCCGGAGTGCACTACGGTAGTAAGAGAAGCAAGGAGAGCCCGCCGGGTATAGACGAGCAGCTATAGCGAGGAGGCCTAGAACGTATATAGGGAGGTATACTAACAGAAGAAAGCTATAATACGAAGGGAGAAAGTAGTCGGCTAGAGGGCTATAGTAGAAGAAATCGCCGGCAAGCTAGAGAGGATATAGAAGCTAGCGAAATGGGCCCGACAGGACCCTATATAGGGCCCCTCCTTCTCTATCCTAGCGCTACGATCGCCTAGTAGCCCGGTTAGCGACCCCGAGGCTAAGGCGCGTCTACTAGCTAGCAAGTTCTTCCCGCCCCTAGTCGAGGCTGATCTAAGCGACATAAATAGCTCTACTCCCCTAGCCCCTAGTATCGCGGTCTAATAGGAGGTGTCCGAGGGAGAAGTTGCCGCTATACTAAGGAAGTTGCCGGCGAAGAAAGCCCCGGGGCCGGATAGGATCCCAAACGAGCTACTAAAGAAGTGTAGAGATCAACTAGCCCTAGTAGTTATAGCGATCTTTAACGCCTGCCTACAGACCGGGTACTACCCGATAGCTTTTAAACAATCGACAACAGTAGTCCTACGTAAGCCGTAGAAGGAAGACTATACGTAGGTAAAGTCGTACCGCCTAATTGCGCTCCTTAACACTCTTAGGAAGGCGCTTAAGAAGCTAGTTATAACGAGACTCTCCGAGGCGGTAGAGGAACACTCCCTACTCCCGGACACCTAGATAGGTACGCGCCTATAGCGATCGACGCTATCCGCGATAGAACTTATTACCTCTTAGGTAAAGGCTATCTAGTATAAGAATAGGGACAAGGTGGCTTCCTTACTTAGCCTAGATATATCGGGAGCCTTCGACTACGTATTATACCCGCGGCTACTCTATATCCTAAGGTCGAAGGGACTCTCTAAGTGGCTTATTAACTTCGTACGGTCCTACCTCTAAAACCGTAGTACGTCGTTCCTAGTCGGCTAGTACAGAAGCCCATTTCAAGTAGTCTATACTAGAATCCCGTAAGGCTTAACGCTAGTACCTATTCTGTTCCTCTTCTTTATAGCGACGCTACTCCTAGCCCTAGAATCCTAGAACACCGCTACGAGCGGCTTCGTAGACGACACAAACATCCTAGCGTAGTCTTCCTCGACTAAGGAGAACTGTAGGCTACTAGAAGAGAAGTATAAGATCTACGAGGACTAGGCTAGGAGGTACGGGGCTCGGTTTGCCCTAGAAAAGTACAATCTAATACACTTTACGCGCCGGCTACGGTTCTATAATATACAAGCTTCTATCTAGATATAGGGGTATACGACTAACCCGGCAAATTAGCTTAGGATCCTCGGACTATAGGTAGACCCGGCGCTACGGTAGAGGAAGTACGTATAGGCAATATTACGGAAAGCTAAACAGAATATAGCATTATACTAGAGACTTACTACGTCTATATAGGGGGCGGACTTCCGGTAGTTACGACTACTATATACGGCTATTATACGGCCAGTCCTTACCTATAGTAGCTAAGTGTAGTCCTTAGGCGAGAGGGCCTACCTATCAAAGGGACTCGTCGCGCCGCTAGCGAAGATCTAAAACTAATGCCTAAGGAAGGTCACCGGGGTATATAAGTCGATACTAACGAGGATACTTAAGCACGAGACCGCTATACCGCTAATCGACCTATATATCTAGGGACTACGGACCTCCTACTTAGGTAAGTCGGCACAGTACCTAGTATAGAAGGTTATCGCTAGTACAGTCGTAAGGGCCCGCGAATTAGTACTAGCGTATAGGGGCATTCGACCCGGAAACGAGCCGAACTACCGGGCAAGGGACGAATAGCTAGCAATATAATAGGAAGGTAAGAAATCGTTTGTAGAGCAACTATAGAAAGAGAGGTGGAACAACTAGGTTGTAGGGCATAGTAGACGCCCTTAGCTAGCGGGACAACCTAAGGAATAGTTAGCTACAAAATCCGCGGTTAAGCACCCCCCGAAGCTTATCTACTACCGCCTTACGAGGGTATAGAGTAGTATAGTAACCTAACTACGAAGCGAACATATCGGCCTCTAGGGGTACCTATTATAGAGGAAGGTTCTAGGATACACGAATACTAGCTACCCCTACGGCTATCGCTCCTAGAACGTACGGTACGTACTCCTCGTCTATCCGAGGTGGTCGCTAGGAAGGGGGGAGTAGATAGTAAAGGCGAGGAACCGGACGATTAGGGCACTTCTTAATAACGCTAAGGACCTACGGCGCATTACGAACTAGATACTAGAGAAGGGCTGGCTAGAATAGTACCGCCTAGTAGGAGTAGTATAGGAAGAGAGGATACGACGTAGCGCGACGAGACCGGCTAGGAGCGGGGGCTAACGGGGTAGTAACATAGACTACGTACGTTTAGAGGGAAAGCTAAACTAGACAAGGAGTAGTCGGGGGCGGGAAGGGTTTTCACCTATTCGGGTTTCCCTTTGTACATAACAATAGATATATACCTATATAGGCCGGATAGGGTCCTAGAATAGGGGAATGACAAATCTATCTATCTATCTATATAACTTACTTAAGATTAGCGTACTTAGATTATCGCTAGCGGTAGCTACCTACGCTACCGGGGTACCGGCTACGTCTTAGGCGCCGCCGGCTACCTACTTAACCTATACGAGCGTCCTAAGAAGAAGGCTAATAATAACGGCCTTACGGTTACTAAAGCACCGGCGGGAAATGCCTAAGCTATTATTTAAGCGTAATAGATAATAGTCCGCCTTAGGAAGTCTTATACTAGAACTAATACCCTTACGAACCTTATAAATATACCCGTAACGTATAGGCGTTTTCCTTATAAGCCCGAGCGAGCACGCCCTCTTCTATAGAAGTAGATAAAGGACCCGAAGTCTCGTATTACTTTGTAGTAGAGGGTAGGGCAAATAGAATATATATATATATATATACCTTCCTTAATAATAGTACTAACTCTAAACTCGTAAATACTTCCCTTATATAAAAATATAAATTCCCGCTCTATAATATTAAGCCCTTTACGCTAGGCCTAGGTAATAGCTCCTAAGTACTAATAATCATTACTAAAGCTATAAACATTAAACTGAACCTTTAAGGCTATGTCGAGACGGTCAAATACCTAGTTACCGATACCTACTACGATATAGTCCTTAGCCTTAGATAGTACGCAAAGTATAGCCCTTATAAAGACTAGAAGCGAAGCGTGCTTACCTTTAACGACGTTAACTATTAGAATCACTCTCTCTATAAGAACGTTAGCCTACTAGTAACATTACCTATCCCGAGTTACTACTAACGCCGGTACCCGACTATAATAGCCTTAAGCGACCCAATATCCGCGACATACCGGTCCCTTAGCCTCTCGAAGTCGGCGCCGAAAGAGTTAGGGCTAAGTATAGAGACGACATTAAGTAGATCAACTTATACAAACTCCGGAGACTCTATCGTATAAGAGGTACGGAAGTATATACTATATAGATTAACCTACGCGAAGTATATACGGCTAAGAGCGCGGCCGATCTAGTTATAGTATAAGCGTTAGGGCTTTACGCTATAATAGTACGAAAGGTTATAGGCGGTAACGCTCTATTCGCGTACGCTATATATATTAGATAGAGAGATTTGTTATTCCCCTATTCTAGGACCCTATTCGGCCTATATAGGTATATATCTATTATTATATACAAAGGGTAACCCGAATAGGTAAAAACCCTTCCCGCCCCCGACTTCTCCTTATCTAGATTAGCTTTCCCTCTAAACGTACGTAGTCTATATTACTACCCCGTTAGCCCCCGCTCCTAGCCGGTCTCGTCGCGCTACGCCGTGTCCTCTCTTCCTATACTACCCCTACTAGGCGGTACTGTTCTAGCTAGCCCTTCTCTAGTATCTAGTTCGTAATACGCCGTAGGTCCTTAACGTTATTAAGAAGTGCCCTAATCGTCCGGTTCCTCGCCTTTACTATCTACTCCCCCCTTCCTAGCGACTACCTCGGATAGACGAGGAGTACGTACCGTACGTTCTAGGAGTAATAGCCCTAGGGGTAGCTAGTATTTATATATTCTAGAACCTTCCTCTATATTAGGTACCCCTAGAGGCCGATGTGTTCGCTTCGTAGTTAGGTTACTATACTACTCTATACCCTCGTAAGGCGGTAGTAGATAAGCTTCGGGGGGTACTTAACCGCGGATTTCGTAGCTAACTATTCCTTAGGTTGTCCCGCTAGCTAAGGGCGTCTACTATGCCCTACATCCTAGTCGTTCCACCTCTCTTTCTATAGTTGCTCTATAAACGATTTCTTACCTTCCTATTATATTGCTAGCTATTCGTCCCTTACCCGGTAGTTCGGCTCGTTTCCGGGTCGAATACCCTTATACGCTAGTACTAATTCGCGGGCCCTTACGACTATACTAGTAATGACCTTCTATATTAGGTACTATACCGACTTGCCTAAGTAGGAGGTCCGTAGTCCCTAGACATATAGGTCGATCGGCGGTATAGCGGTCTCGTACTTAAGTATCCTTATTAGTATCGACTTATATACCCCGGTAACCTTCCTTAGGCATTAGTTTTAGATCTTCGCTAACGGCGCGACGAGTCCCTTTAATAGATAGGCCCTCTCGCCTAAGGACTACACTTAGCTACTATAGGTAAGGACTGGCCGTATAATAGCCGTATATAGAAGTCGTAACTACCGAAAGTCCGCCCCCTATATAGACGTAGTAAGTCTCTAGTATAATGCTATATTCTGTTTAGCTTTCCGTAATATTGCCTATACGTACTTCCTCTACCGTAGCGCCGGGTCTACCTATAGTCCGAGGATCCTAAGCTAATTTGCCGGGTTAGTCGTATACCCCTATATCTAGATAGAAGCTTATATATTATAGAACCGTAGCCGGCGCGTAAAGTGTATTAGATTGTACTTTTCTAGGGCAAACCGAGCCCCGTACCTCCTAGCCTAGTCCTCGTAGATCTTATGCTTCTCTTCTAGTAGCCTACAGTTCTCCTTAGTCGAGGAAGACTACGCTAGGATGTTTGTGTCGTCTACGAAGCCGCTCGTAGCGGTGTTCTAGGATTCTAGGGCTAGGAGTAGCGTCGCTATAAAGAAGAGGAACAGAATAGGTACTAGCGTTAAGCCTTACGGGATTCTAGTATAGACTACTTAAAATAGGCTTCTATACTAGCCGACTAGGATCGACGTACTACGGTTTTAGAGGTAGGACCGTACGAAGTTAATAAGCTACTTAGGGAGTCCTTTCGACCTTAGGATATAGAGTAGCCGCGGGTATAACATGTAGTCGAAGGCTCCCGATATGTCTAGACTAAGTAAGGATACTACCTTGTCCCTATTCTTATACTAGATAGTCTTTACCTAAGAGCTAATAAGTTCTATCGCGGATAGCGTCGATTACTATAGGTACGTACCTATCTAGGTGTCCGGGAGTAGGGAGTGTTCCTCTACCGCCTCGGAGAGTCTCGTTATAACTAGCTTCTTAAGCGCCTTCCTAAGAGTATTAAGGAGCGTAATTAGGCGGTACGACTTTACCTACGTATAGTCTTCCTTTTACGGCTTACGTAGGACCACTATCGTCGATTGTTTAAATACTATTAGATAGTATCCGGTCTATAGGTAAGCGTTAAAGATCGCTATAACTACTAGGGCTAGTTAATCTCTATACTTCTTTAGTAGCTCGTTTAGGATCCTATCCGGCCCCGGGGCTTTCTTCGCCGGGAACTTCCTAAGTATAGCGGTAACATCTCCCTTAGATATATCCTATTAGACCGCGATACTAGGGGCTAGGGGAGTAGAGCTGTTTATATTGCTTAGATTAGCTTCGACTAGGGGCGGGAAGAACTTACTAGCTAGTAGACGCGCCTTAGCCTTAGGGTCGCTAACCGGGCTACTAGGCGATTATAGCGCTAGGATAGAGAATGAGGGGCCCTTTATAGGGTCCTATCGGGCCCATTTTGCTAGCTTCTATATCCTCGCTAGCTTGCCGGCGATTTCTTCTACTATAGCTCTCTAGCCGACTACTTTCTCCCTCCGTATTATAGCTTTCTTCTATTAGTATACCTCCCTATATACGTTCTAGGCCTCCTCGCTATAGCTACTCGTCTATACCCGGTAGGCTCTCCTTACTTCTCTTACTACCGTAGTATACTTCGGCGTCTAGTATAGTTTAGACTATATCGTTAGTTAGGTAAGCGGAACGTAAAGTAAGGTCGCTTTTCTTTTTTCGTCTATTAACCCTTAGACTACCTCGTCTATCTCGTCTTTACTATTATATAACTACTCCGTAATCTAGACTAGCCTCTCGGAGTTATTAAGGTACGCCTAGATATTAGCCTAGTAGGCCTTTCCCTAGTTTAGCTTAGGGGTTCTCGCTAGTATACGTTATATCTATATCGTAATAGAGGTCCTAACTAGTATATAGTCTAACGACGCCTCGAGTTTATGTTCGATCCTATAGTAGGTTACTATATAGTAGTAGCTATCTAAGATCTAGGATAGGTCGATCGTGCATTAGAGTCCCCCTCTCTTCTATATTCCTAGGTCCTTCGGGGTATTAAGGGCAATTACGTTACTCGCTATTAAGTCGAGTACTTCGTCGGCTATAGGGTACGGCTATATAAGGCTTTCCTAGGAAGGGTAGTGTATATTAAAGTCTCCTACTACAATGTGGCACCCTTGTCTCTTAAGCGCACTGTCTAGGTGTCTGTAGACCCCTAGGTCGCGGCTAGACCTCGAGGCTAGCGGTTGTATATATAGGTTGTATATCTAGGTGCTACCTACGTAGAGGTCGGTAATATCGCCCCCGCCTTCTTCGTCTACGTAGTACACTACCTCCTAGTTGGATTCTAGTATGTCCTTACTAATATAGAAGTACGTACGGGGTCTGCCGTCGCCTCGTAGGTATGTCGTATAGCCTAGTAACTTATAGGTCGTTAGTTTCTTATAGTACGGATTAATCTATAGCTCCTAGATTACTAGGACGTAGTAGACGTACGGGTCCGCCTTATATAGGAAATGGTTCTAGACTATATCCTTACTATAGTTAATGTTATACTAGATAATACTAAGCGTATCGAGGCTAGTTATCGTTATCGACAATTATTTCCTCTATAATGTCCTATATCCTACTACCTTATACGTCCTAGTCTACGCCTATTAGCTATATACTAAAGGGGAGCCGGGCCTAGTTAGATTCCCTCGCCGTAGCTAGTAGAGTACGTAGCCTCCCGTACGCCCTAGGTTACGTATCCTTTATATTATTCTCGGCCCTAGGGCGCTTATACCCGACCGCCGCTAGCTAGTTCCAGTATAGACTAGCCTTACGGTCGCCGTAGAATCTTAGGGCGACGGTTCTGTTTATGATTGCCTTGTTTTTCGCTAGTTTCCGCTATAGGCATTCCGTACTATACGATAGGTAGTGCCCCGGACAGTTCGCGTACCGTCTCGTAGCCGATATATAGTCCCTAGATATATAGTCTCCTATATAGTTCGAGTAGGCCTACTTATTTATACACGTATAGGTTTGGTGTCTATACTATTAGCATTTAAAGCATTAGAGGACACGAAAGGACAAGGAGTGCTATTCTACTATCTTAAGGCTATATTACTAGATTAGGCCTTGTTCTGTCGCTAGATCCACCGCTTTTGCGTCTTATAGCTATACTATTAGCGCCGAGGCCTTCTTACCTTCTAGCTATTTCCTATAGAGCCAAGTCGCCTTCTAGATTAGAGAGTTAAGAGTGACCGGGTTGTCCTCTTAGAGAGTACGTAGGTGACCTTAGTTAGTTAGGTCGAACTCCTTAGGTATATCGTAGACTAGGATCGTAAATTACTTCGTTAAGACCTTCGCTAATGCCGTAACCTTAGATACCTACTATAACTATACCTCTAGGTACCTCCTAGTAGTAGTAGAGCTAGTATAGATCTATAGAGTACCGTTAGACTATTAGTTCACTACGACTACCCCTAGTTAGTTAATTCGTTAGGCGAGCTCCTTATTCGATAGCTTCGTAACTTCGGCCTAGTCTTCCTTTACTATAATACGGATCGTAACTATATCGTATATTAGGCGGGGGCCTAGTATCGATACCGCGACTAATACCTAGCTATAGGGGTGTTAAATCTAGATAGCCTTACTAATTGCCTAAGACGTCGTCCTTATTTCTTATTACCCTTAGTAATACGATAGTATAAGCGCCGTACGTAGCTAAGTGATCATTACCTATAGAGACCGGTATAGGAGCTAATCGTTAGTTTCTATACTTTTTACGTCCTCTATAAGTTACTACTAGTTGTCTTAGGGGAGCTTTGTCTATAGAGCCGTAGGCGCCGGTAGTATAGTAGCCTAGGCTACTATTACCTAGGAGTTACCTAATATAGCTAGGCACCTCCGCGGCGTTTAGAGCTAAAGAAATAGGGTGAAGAGAACTTTAAGCTATTCAAATTAAATAAGGTAGAACTCCCTCAATTCTAGGGGTAGTGGCCTACTTTATAGATCGTTAGAATAGCCTTAATAAGAGCTTTCGAATGTGTCGTGTTTAGCGATATAAGGCGAAAATCGGTCTAGGAGACTCCGTAAGTCTCCGCTATATATATTAAAGATAGCTACTATAGAACGCTCCGTTATTAATAGGAGTACTAGGTAGAAGCCTACGCAATGAACGTAGCTAATTATAACGTATTTATAGAAAAGCTATACCGGAATTAGAAGGACTCCGACGTACTCGGTAAGCTACCGGCTATATACTATTATCGGTAAGCTCTATTCTCGAAGTTAGAGTTAGATAAGCTACTACCTTATCGCCCTAGCCTAGATTACAAGATTAAGCTAAAGAAGGATACTCGGCTACCGTTTAAGTAGCCCTATCCGATTTCGAATAGAGAGTTAGAAGTAGTAAAAGCTTAGGTAGATAACTAACTTTAGAAAGGTAATATCTACCGTAGTAACTTACCTATAGTATTACCTGTTAAGATGTAGCATCTCAAAGGGAGTCAACAATCAGGAAGTGATCTGGCAGCCTGAGGCATCCACAATGACTCAGCTTGTAGGGAGATACCTTCTCTCCCCTTTAGCTTAGATAGACATCTAACACAATCAACATATTGGTTCCTGATATATTGCTGCATGCTCGTGCTATTAGTCAGTTGAAGATTGATCTCTTACTCCACTCCGCTGCCATCCACCCGTACCTGTTCAACAGGTTATGAGCCCGGGTTTGTGCAGGAATAAGAGCAACCTATATCAGTACAGGTTACTTGTATCCCTTGCTATCGTAGCAGAAAACATCTGGGAATCAGAAGTCTACCCCGTCTATCCTATCAAGGAGCTTAGTTCGATACTAAGTGATAGGTAACCCAGACAAGGACTCTGTGCGGCTTACTCAAAGCCAATACCTTGAAGATACTCTGTAGGCAGGACTGCATCGAGATACTATCAAGAAGGACTTCAAGTAAGTCATTTGAAGCTCTGCTAGGAGAGACAGACCTGTGTCCTAGCCCCGAGACCTCACACCGCTCCTTCTTTACTTTACCAAGCAGGCCTTGGTATCCACACCTACGAACTTTCCCATTCTACACCAGAAGCCTCCGCAGGATCTGAGCCACCACCTTGGAACATACACACCTTGTTTCATTACATCCAATTTATTATGGATTCATACCAAGAGAAGACAGAGGAGAAGGGAGGCAAAATCCCAATTCTTGGGAGGGACAATTGGAAGAGATGGTTCAACCTTCAGAGATACAAGATGGAGAGCCAATCAGCATTCTTTGCAATTGATGACCTAATGGAAGTGTCTTTTGACAACATCAAGGGCAAGACTCTGAAACTCCAAGAAGAGGCTACAACCAAAGAGATCCTCAATACGCCAACATGGACAAGACACAATGCAGTATGCAACTTCAGTATCCTTAGTAGGATCACAGAAGAAGATGAATTTGAGCTTGAGGGCTCATGTGAATCTGGAAGAGCTGCTGAGAAGTGGGTGTATCTCTGGAACAAGTATAGCCAGGTGCTACCAACCCATGCACATGAGCTCACAAAGCAATTTGTGACCTTTGAGATGAGTGAAGAGTTCACCATCAGATCCGCATAGACACACCTGGTTTCTCTTGGAAAAAGGATTGCTGATGTTGACCCAGAGGGTCAGCATTACAGGAAAGCTGATGTGAGGATGACCCAGCTCTTAAGCTCACTGCCACCTGACTACCATGTAGCCAGGGATACTATCATGGCTCAGCCAAAGATGGATCATGAAAGGACCTTAAAGATCCTTGAAGCTCAAGAAGCCAGGTTGGATCCCTCTAAGGCTGAGTATGGCATGGCAGCCACCTGGGTCAAGCCCTCAGGTCTAGCAAGACCACTCTCCTGCCTTCTCTGTGAGAAGGATCATCTGATCAAGGACTGCCCTAGTTTGCCTGAGGCAAGAAAGGTCCTTAGATCTCATTCCCAACCACCATCTTCCCAGAATACAACACATGTCAAGAAGAAGAGAACTCCACCACCCACTTCAAGGAGGACACCAAGAGAGAAGTCCTCTATGGAAGAACTTAAGAAAATGGTGAAGAAACTCAGCTCTGACATGCTGTCACTCCAGAAGAACCAGGCCCAGTCTTATACCTCTAAAGCAAAGAAGACTGGAAAAGGTTTCTCCGCCCAAGAGTCACCATGCAGCTCATCCCCAGAGACAATGTCTGATGATGATGAGTATGATGAAGTGGCTCACTCAACTGCAGAAGTCCAAGGCAAGTTCCCCTCGTCAGAGTGGTTACTTGACTCCTGTGCTTCATCCCATATGACTGACCAAAGCTGCCTCTTTAGATCTATGACTCCCTTGACAAGGAAGAAATGGATCAAAGTGGGAGGTGGGTTTTTATTGGCCACTCATATTGGGAATGCAGAGATGAGTGGGAGAGCTGGCAGAAAAGTTGTTTTGGAAGATGTCCTGCTTGTACCCAAGCTAGGAGTGAACCTGGTTTCATGGAACCAGTTTAGCAAGCAGTTTGGTGTGCAACCTCCATCATTTTCTCTTGTTTCCCCCTCTGGTGAGACTGTTGTCCAGACAAAGCTCCTTGGGGGGGTTCCATTCATTGATGAGATTTCTCCTCTCCTACAAGAACGGGCACATTACTCATCATGTGCACCACCAATGGAGAATGCCTTTGTGACTGCTCAATCAGAGACCGACCTGAAGCAGTGGGAGCTTTGGCATAGAAGATTTGCACACTTTGGGAAGAATTTGCTCCAGAATCTTCACAAGGTAACAGACTTGAAAGAACCCATTCCTATCCCTAAGGATGGCTTTCACCAGTGCAGAGTATGCTCAATAGCAAAGATGAAGAAGTACAAAGGCAAAGTTACAGAGAGAAGACCTGAAAGACTTGCCCTTGTATCTATTGACATATGTGGCCCACTACCAATCTCAAGACTAGGATTCAAATACTGGCTTGAGATTGTTGACAACTTCTCTAGGAAGAAGTGGACCTTTCCTCTTAGGAAAAGAGAAGATGCTCCAGTTGCTCTCCAGAACTGGAAGATCAAAGCAGAGAGGAAATCATCAGCGCAGCTGAAAGCAGTAAGACTTGACAATGCAAAAGAACTTATTGCATTAGTGAAGCAGTGGGAGAAGGATTTGGGGATTGGGCTCGAGCCGACTGAGGCATACAACTCTCTACAGAATGGACCAGTTGAGAGGTCAATACAAACCTCAGAGGACTCTATAAGGGCAATGCTTGAAGAGGCTAAAATGCCGGTTGAATTTTGGCCTGAAGCACTAGAGGCCCAAACTTATATGAGGAACAAACTGCCAAATGGCCCAGATTACGATGGGTTCAAGGTTTCACCAGATGAGGCTTTTGATGGTATCAAACCGACCATCAACCATTTGAAAGTTTGGGGATGCAAAGCTGTTGTCTATATGGACACAAGATCCCAACCTCAATGGGCAAGAAGTGACAAGCTAATGAATAGGGGTAAAGAAGCAGTGTTTATTGGGTATGTTGAAAACACAGCTAAAGCCTGGCTCTTTTGGGAACCAGACATGAGAGCTGTTAAACAACACACACATGCAGACTTCTTTGAGGACCAGCCTGGAGGTGATATGGGTCTCAATGTTCCAACATTGAATCTACCAAGCAGTGCACCAGCTAGGAAGCCCTTAGGAAGGCCGAGGAAGAACGTATCCTTAGGACAATCTACCTACCATTCAGGCGTCCATCAGAGCCCCCCCGAAATAGATCAGCCAATTGAGAGCCCTAAAGTCGCTCAGCCGAGAAAGCTGTTTGTGCAACTTCCCCAGCCTCCGGAGAACGTAGGGGAATTTCAGAAAATCGATCAGCCAATTGAGAGAAGCTCCCTAGATCCCCAGGAAATAGACGTTACTAGGTCACAAGTGACGGTCCCTAAATCATCCCTTGGAAAGAGAAAGGCTGACTATAATGTTGAGGGCTATGACATGAAACAGAAAGCCCTAAGATCCATGGTCCCTAAGCCCGAACTAACCACTGAAGTGGGAGAAGCAATGGACCTCTCAGAGAACCTTGCTGCTTTTCACCAAGCTTTCTTTGCAGCCATGCAATCAGTGGACAGTTCAATACCATGGGATAGCGAATTCCTGGAAGAAGTTGAGGAAATGGCCTTTGCAGCAACTGTAGAAGCCATTGCATACAAGCAAGAGGTCCTAATTCCAAAATCCTACAAGGATGCTGTGAATGACAAGAAATGGGGACATCTTTGGAAGGAAGCAATCCAAAAGGAACTAGATGCTCTACAGAGTAACAACACCTGGGAAAATTCTGTTCCACCAAAAGGAGCAAATCTGGTTACATCAAGATGGGTCTTTGATATTAAGAGAAGCATTAGTGGAGCTATTGAAAAGTTCAAGGCTAGACTAGTTGCAAGGGGCTTCTCACAGAAGTTTGGTGTTGACTTTATGGAGACATTTGCACCTACAGTAAGACAGGACACCCTTAGGGTGTTTATGGCTATTGTGTGTAAGAAGGATCTTCATCTTCACCAAGTGGATGTGAACAATGCATTCACAGAAAGCACCCTCCATGAAGACATCTTCATGTTACCACCACCAGGAGTTGAGCTTCCACCAAACATGGTGTTCAAAATCCTCAAAAGCTTGTATGGACTTAAGCAAGCAGCTAGAGATTGGAATCAACTCTGTGTGTCAAAGCTCAGAGAGATTGGATTCACACAGTCAGAAGTGGATCCATGCCTACTTATCCATAAGAAGAGGGAGATCATAATCCTTATATATGTGGATAACATTCTAATTGCTACACTAAAGTTGTTAGATGTTCTCTAGTTCAAAAGAGAACTTGGCAAGATCTTCAAGATCAAAGATCTAGGTGAACCTGAAAAGATCCTTGGCATGAGAGTCACAAGGGACAGGAAGAGAGGAATCCTGAAACTTGACCAAGGACACTTTGTTAGGGACAGCCTAGCCAAGATGGGAATGAACCATGAGAAGGCAGCACCTACACACTCACCCATGGACAGCTATGAGGCCCTCAAACCTTCAAGCCACATGGATGAGAGGTGTGACAAGGCAGAGTACCAGAGTATTAATGGTACTTGGATGTGGCCAGCAACAATCACAAGGCCAGACATTGCTTTTGCCCTAGGAAGGATGAGCTCATTTGTGAGTGACCCATCCACCTACCACATGAAGGCTTTGAAGAAGATCACTAGGTACCTAAGATCATACCCTGATCTAGGACTTCAGTTCTCAAAGTCTGGAAAAGGACACCTTATTGGATACTGTGATTCTGATTATGCAATGGACAAAGCAGACAGAGTCTCAATCCTTGGGTATGTCTTCTTCCTCTGTGGGGCACCAGTTTCTTGGATGAGCAAGAAGCAAAAGTCTGTAGCAACATCCACAATGGAGGCTGAATACATGGCTATGAATGCATGTGCGAAGCAGTCCCAATTCCTAGCTTCACTGCTGAGGGAAATGGATTGTCCAGAGTTAGTGGGAGACTGTTCCCATCAACCAAGAATCACTGGAAACCAGGAGACTGTATCAAATTTGAGACCAGTCCAATTAAGAGGTGACAATCAAGCTGCCCTCACCCTAGTGAAAGATGCACATGTTCATGACAAGTCGAAGCACATTGACATTGCCTATAACGCTGTTAGGAAACTTTGGTGGAGGAGGCTTATTGCTGTTGAGTACACCCCAACCTCTGAGATGGTTGCAGACGGGTTTACAAAACCAAAGACTGGTCCACACTTCCAGAGGTTTGTAAGCCAGCTGAACCTGTCATAAAAAGGTCCAAGTACTATTGACAGGAAGTGAGCAGACTGTAACCTCCCATACGAGATGAGTGGGAGTGTTAAGATGTAGCATCTCAAAGGGAGTCAACAATCAGGAAGTGATCTGGCAGCCTGAGGCATCCACAATGACTCAGCTTGTAGGGAGATACCTTCTCTCCCCTTTAGCTTAGATAGACATCTAACACAATCAACATATTGGTTCCTGATATATTGCTGCATGCTCGTGCTATTAGTCAGTTGAAGATTGATCTCTTACTCCACTCCGCTACTATCCACCCGTACCTGTTCAACATTACCGGTAATTATTATACGTAAACTAGGTAGTAGACTACGCGTCTATATTAACTACCGCGCCCTAAACGCTATTACTATAAAATCGAGGTAGACTATCCTACTTATCTAAGATACCCTTAACTAGATCAGTAGTAAGAAGTACTTTACTAAGCTCGATATAATCGCTACCTTTAATCGTTTACGTATCGCGGAAGGGGACGAGTAGAAAACGGTATTTACTACGCGCTACGGTTAATTCGGATGTCTAGTAATGCCCTTTAGTCTCTATAATATACCCAGTACCTTCTAGTTATATATTAATAACGCGCTCCGAGAGTACCTAGACGATTTTACCTCCGCGTACCTCGATAACGTACTTATATTTAGCGATCCCCTAGAGGAGTATATCGTTTACGTCGAGAAGGTTATAGCGAAGCTATAGGAGGTAGGACTTCAACTCGATATCGATAAGTACGAGTTTTACGTCTAAGAGACGAAGTACCTTAGCTTAATTATAGGCGCGGACGGTATTAAGATAGACAAGGACAAGATCGCCGTAATCTAAGAAAATGAGACCCCTCGTAACCTAATAGATATTCTGTCCTTCCTTAGCTTTTATAACTTCTATAGGCGGTTTATTCGTACCTACTTAGGCATCGCCTACCCGATAATATAGCTTACTAAGAAAGACGTACTATAGGTATAGGGCAATAAATATTAGGACGCTTTCGAACGTATAAAACAAGCGTTTACTAAGGACGACATTATACTCGTATATTTCGTACCCGGGCGAGAAACGAAGCTCGAAACGGATACGTCGGACTTCGTTACTACTATAGTAATGTCGTAGCGAGGAGAAGACAGTATATAGCGCCTAGTAGCTTTTATGTCTAAGAAGATGTCGCCGTAACAATATAACTACGATATCTATAATAAGGAACTACTCGCTACCGTAAAAGCCTTTAAGGAATAGAAGCTAGAGCTTATATCTAGAGATATTAATAGAGATAAGGCCGACTTCGAAAACCTTACCGACGAAAGCGGTAGGCTAATCCTAGTATACTCCGATTATAAGAACCTTAAATAGTTTACGAGTACTAAGGTCCTAAATAGACGCTAGGTACGTTAGTCCGAGTTCTTATTATAGTTCTACTTTAAGATTGTCTATATCCCTAGTAAGATAAATATTAAACCTAATACTCTAATACGGCGGCTATAGGACGTCCCTCTAAACGATAACGATCTATAAAGATGTTAAATAGGTACGAGTTACGTAGTAGTAGAAGACGGCGGATCATACGAAAGACGAAGAAGGACCTAATAGGATAGCGTATATCTATATATAGTATCGCTAGTATTAGTATAGGTGGATACTAGGTGTCCGGATGTTTAGTAGCCTATAGGCTAGTAAACCCTAGTCACGTGATCTAGTTATATAATACACCTACACCTATATACTTGTCCTACGGCCTATATGTTCTTAACACTCCTACTTAGGCTATATAGTCTCCTACAATCCCTTTACGTAAGCTAGAGCTGCCTTACAAAGTTTTGGAACTACTAGCTATTAAGGGGCTTTATTAACCTATTAGTAGCTATGTCCTTTATATAGCAGTAGTCTACTACAATCTTCTTCTACTACTAGAGATGTCTAATATAGTTATATACAACATCAATATACTTTGACCTTTTATATATATAGGCATCTTTAACAAGTGTTAAAGCGGCTTAGTTATTACCTATAAGCTTGACTAGCCTTAGCTCGTTAATAGTGCCCTTGCTTACCCTTACACTCGGCTAGAAAGAGCTCTTTCCCACTAGTTCTAGGCACCCCATTTTCCTAAGGACAGTAGCAAGAAATTGTGACTGCTTTACGGCTACGTTTATAGCTATAGACTTAGCTTCTATTGTTAATATTGTAACAGACTTCTGCTTCCTACTTATCTAGGACACAGGTGATCTATAAAGGAACTATACGTATCCTAGAATTAAGACTCTATCCACTTTGTCTATAGCGTAGTTAGAGTCCGAGTATCCCTAGAGATTGCCCCCTCCCTTTCTATATATAAGACCTAGGTCTAGGTACGACCGTAGGTATCGGGAGAGCTTCTTTAAAGCCTTTATATACTACTACGAGGGATTAGTAACATATGAGCTAATTCTTCTAAGGGGGAATGCTAAGTCTGGCCTTGTCATTATTATTAGCTATATCTAGGTACTATTGTAGCTCTAGTAATCCTGTTTGTTACACCTCTTATCTATAGGTGCCGTAGGCACTAAGTGCTCGTAGCTCTCTATAGGTAAGTAGGTTAGCGTAGCCTTCTCTCTAGCTATGTTCATCTTGGCTAAGTTAGCGTAGACATAGTGTCCTTAATCAAGCTTTAAAGTGCCTTAGGACCTGTCTCTTATAATCCTTATTCTAAGGATCTTCGTAGGTTCACTAAGATCTTTAATCTTAAATACTTTTCTAAGCTTAGCCTTAAACTACTAAACATCTAACAGCTTCGGAGCTATAATAGGTATGTCATCTATATAGGTAAGGACTATAAGGTCTCTATCCGTATAGACAAGTAGGTATAGATCTACCTAGGACTAGGTAAATCTAATCTTCTCTAGCTTCGTAACATAGAGCTTGTTCCAGTCTCTAGCTACTTACTTAAGCCTATAAAGGCTTCGTAGGACCTTAAACACTATTGTTAGAGGTGCTTCAACTCCTAGGGGTAGGATTATATAGATGTCTTCAAGGAGGCTACTTTAGGTAAAAGCATTATTCATATCTACTAGGTATATCTCGAGATCTCTCTTATACACTACTGCTATGAATACTCGGAGAGTATTATGTCTAACAGTAGGTATAAAGGTCTCTTCGAAGTCAACCCTATATTTCTATAAAAACCCTCTTATAACTAGTCTTGCCTTAAACTTCTTAATAGCTCTACTAATCATTCTTTTCACATTAAAGACCTACCTAGAAGTAATTAGATTCGCACCCTTTGGCGGTATAACTACTTCCTAGGTATTGTTGCTTACTAAGGCAATAAGTTCGTTCTCGATTACCTCTCTCTATATATATCCCTATTCGGGGTCTCCTACGGCTACCTTATAGGACTTTAGGATTAGCACTTCCTACTAATAGGCTATAGCCTGCCTAACAGTAGCAAATATATATTCTTCTACGTCGTTCAGAATCTCCTCTACCTAGCTTATTATAGGGTCTAGATAGAACATCTAGGCGATAAGAGCCTTATAGTATTTAGCCTTATACTCTTTAGAGTTATTATCTCCGTCCCCCCTTGACCTCTTGTTACCTACAACCTAAGGTAGCGCTAGGTGTTTAGATAGGTCGAACTGAACGACATCTTCTTTTTCTTTTATTAGAGTACCCTAATCTCTAAACTTCTAGTATTCCCTAATGTCCTTTAGGGGAGGGGGAAGTTATATAAACAGCGGTTGCTATAGTGTTAATGACTTAGGTAGGTTCTGTATAGATCCACCGTTATCGGCCTTCGATAGTATTGAAACCGCCTTAATATTTTCTCCTAGCCTTCGTAACGGTGTCTCTAATCATCCCCTATCGGAAAATTTCGCCCTAAAGGGCTTCCTCCTAATAGGATTACGCTATAGCGCTCGACTCGGCTAGTTAGTAAAGGTGATACCAAGATCTATATCTCCCCTTTTCTTATTCTTAAACTAGTCGACGTAACTATACGCTTTTATAGCTTTTATATCGGGATCCTAGAACAGCTATTGTTTTGTAGTGTTTTCTAAGTAGCCTATAAACACGGCTTCTTTTCCTCGGTTCATCAACTTGTCTCTCCTTAAGCCTTAAGGTTAGGCTCTTAGGTCTATATAGACTATAGCTTTATATCCCTAGACGCGGAAATAGTCGACTAACGGTACTTAGCTAGTAAAGGCTTCTTCTAGTAAAAGAGCAATACTATCAATGATCGGACTATTAGGTAGTCTATTTCTAATTATAGTCTATGCTTATAAAGCTTCTAGCTAGAACTCAACTAGTATACTAGAGTCTTTAAGTATAGCCCGGACTATATTCTTAGAGGCTTCAATTGACCTTTCTATAGGTCTATTCTAAAGAGAGTTATAGGCATCAGTTGTGTCTATCTAAGTACTAAACTCCTTCTTCTACTCTTTTAGCAAGGCGAGAATTTCCTTTATACTATTACTACGGATCGTAGATAGAAAGCACCTTGACTGCCGTTCTACCTAGACCTTCTAATCCCGTAGGGCTATAGGAGCGTCGCTCCTGGCCTTCAAAGGGATTACCCACTTCTTCCTAGTGAAGTTGTCTACAATCTCAAGGCAATATTTATATCCTAGCCTAGAGACTGCGCCCTAAAAAGGCCTACAGATGTTAATAGAGATGAGGGCTAGCCTCTCCCCTTTCCTCTCTATAGTAGGTCCTTTGAACTTCCTTATATTTATAAGGGAGCAGACCTTGCAATTCTGGTGTTTAGAAGGAACAGGAATAGGATCTTTCTTGTTAGTAACTCTATATAGGTTTCTTAGTAGTCCCTTACTAAGGTGTGCACATCTTCTATACTATAGCTCCTACTGATCTTCGGACTTAGTATTAGCTATAGCGGTACCGTTACGTTCTTAAGAGAGTATACTAGTATACTATAGCTCAAGAATTTCCGAGATCGAGTAGATAAACGGTACTCCTCCTCGAAGTTTAGTCTAGATAACGGGTTTACTAGACAAGGATTTTAGGGTGAAACTAGGTAGTTAGACAGCAAACTGTTAGCTAAACTAATTCTACGAAACAAGACTAACTCTAAGGCTAGGAACAAACAGGACATTTTCTAAGACAATTTGCTTTCTAGAAGGACTACCTATTACTACACTTCCTATATATGTAGCTTATAGATAGCCACCCCTAACCTTGATCCACTTCCTCTTTTAAAGAGGCTTTAGTGTCCTAAATAGTGAATCTTGGTCAGTCATATATAATGATATATAAGAGTTAAGCAACTACTCGGACGAGGGGTACTTACCTTTAGCTTCTATAGTGGAATAGGCAACCTCATTAACATCATTATCTTCTAATAGTATCTTAGAGTCTAATACGTCTTCCTAGGTCGTATAGGCCCTTATAGGCTTACTAGAGGAGGCCTTTGGCTTGCGGCTCTCCTTTATCTACTTTGTAAGGTCCGTTATTACCTTAAGGATATTACGAAGGTTTAGTAATAATGACCTCCTACGAGGTGGTGACGGTTGTCTCTTAGTAGGGTAGGTAACCCTAGCTAGTTTGTCCTTGTTCCTAACAGCCTACTAAGCTATAGAAAGGTGTAGGCACTTGCTCATAAAATGGTCACTATTATAGAGATAGTACGTAAGCTTGCCCTAGAAACCCTTCTTAGCAAACATAGCTATCCCTTAATAAATCATTGATTCTTACTTCTCCCTAAGGATTGTAAGAATGTCTTATAGTAAGAGATTTACCTAGGTATTAATTGCATCGCGAATTGAGCCAAATGAGTCTAGTAGAGCTACTAAGAGTTGCTAGATCTTTCTGTCCTTAGTCTTAATGTCTTAGAACTAAGGCGAGATTAAAACAGCCCTCCTTACAATTGAGCTAAGCTCCTACTAGGCGTTATCTATTGACTAGTCCTCTATTATTACGAAATTGGTGTATTGCTAAAGCAAACTTCTTCTAGTAGCGAGAAGTCTTCTCTTATATTTAGCTTTAGCCTATTCCTACAACTCCTTCGTATACCGGATCTCGTATATCATCTCTTAGTTATCTATCGATAGACAGATGTATATCTTATATAGGGCCGTTACATTATGCCGTCTATACGATGCCTTCCTTATCGCTTGATCTAAAGGAAGGGATAACTCCGATAATATAGAGGGTGTCGCTAGGGTTGTAGCGGGAATGTCCGTAATAATGTCCTTAAGGACCTAGTTAACCTCCTTTAATACTAGGTGTATTCTTATTAGCTTGAACTATGTTTCGTGGTTCTCTCTTATTAGAAGAGGTGCTACTCTCTTTCTTATGAACCTAGTCTCGTTCTCTATTTTTATAAGTTAAGGGACAGGTTAGCTACCCTTAGGTAATAGGATATATTCGGTCGTACGCGATCGGATCGAAATAGGATAAACCGAACGCGAGGTTAATATTAGTACTAAGACACTATAGCGTAACTCTCTTAGTAGAGGGGGTTTCTAAGACACTACGGCTCTCTTAGAATGAACAGTTAGTCGATACAAACGCGATGTCCGGAGAGCGACTCTTCTTAGTAAGCTTGCCTACTTGTCTAAGGTATTAGTATAGGCTCCCTAACTCGGAGTCTAATAGTGCCTTACTAGGCTCTTTTACGTCTTATATATACCTATAGCACGGCTATAGCTTCCTATACAATGCGGGTACGGCCTCTAGTCTGCCTTCCTTTTGTTCTAAAGAGGAATAACTCTAATACGACTTTGTCGAGGGTGAAATACCGAGTTACTAACCCGGGCTTATAACCTATTAAATAGGTACGAGTTACGTAGTAGTAGAAGACGGCGGATTATACGAAAGACGAAGAAGGACCTAATAGGATAGCGTATATCTATATATAGTATCGCTAGTGTTAGTATAGGTAGATACTAGGTGTCCGGATGTTTACTAGCCTATAGGATAGTAAGCCTTAGTCACGTGATCTAGTCACATGACATACCTACACCTATATACTTGTCCTACGGCCTATATATTCTTAACAAAAGATAGTATTAAGAACAGACGTTACTACCTAAGTACCGATTCCTTAATATCTCGCCGATAGAGATCCGTCTAGGCCGATAGGACAATAAACTTATAACTAAGATCCGTATTATATATAGAGAAGCGGAGCTATAGTAAGTATTACGCTAGTTAGACGTAGAAAAGCCTTATACGCTACTACGCTAGTACCGTATAGATAATAGCGAGGCGGTAGCTATAGGCGGCCTTATCTATATTAAGAATAGATACGGCGGCTATAACGTCTTCGTACTAGAAGTACCGGGTTTGCGCTTTAAGGTCTTCTAAGTATATTATAGTACCCCCTCTACTAGTTACCTAGGTCGTACGAAGACCTACGAGCTTATTACTCGCGACTTCGTCTAGCCCGGCCTTTCGTAGTATATACGTAATAAGATCTTTAAGTACTATAAATACCGCTCGTTAAAACCCTCGTAGACGTAATACCTAGGGCTACTAAAACCCCTACTAATCCCGTTTAAACTATAGGACGAAATTGCTATAGATTTCCTAATAGGACTACCGAAGAGTACTGATTATAATAGCGTTATATATACTAATGCCCTTACGATTACTAACCGTACGGGTAAGGAATACTATAAAATCCTAGTAAAGGAGATAACGGCCGAATATATCGCCGAGGTCTTCGTCCGGGACTACTACCGCTTATATAGTACCCCTCTGTCTATTATTATAGATCGAGGTAGTTAGTAGCTATTAGCTTTTTAGTAACGCTTCTACGAACTAGTAGGGATAGTCTATAAGTTGTCTATAGCCTTCTATCCTAAGACTAATAGATAGTCTAATATTACGGGTAGCCCGCGACCCCCTACTATAGCTACGTCGGCCGGGCTAAACCGCGGACCTTCTATATCGGGTTAGCGCGGCTTAGCTTTGCTTTATAACTTCGCCGCGCCTCGCGCTCCTCTTTCGTAGCTTCGTAGAACAATAACTATCTCGTTCGGACCCTATAATACGCGCGCCCTTATAGTTTGTTCTACTACCCTACCTAGATCGCGGATCTAGGTAAGGGACGCGTAACAATAGGAATAGATAGAACCGTAGAACTCGAGAACGGGTAGAGTCGCATCAGAACATAGAACACGGTAAGGCGTATAGCGCGTAGATACCTAGAGAACGTAACGTAGCGACATTATTAGTAGGTAGTCGCGCGCTCGTAGATAGTTAGGATATAGGCACCGTTACGCCTCCCCCGAACCTAGATAATATGACTTTATAAACAGCGAACGGCGGCATACCACCGCTACCTAAGCCTAAGGGCAAAAGCAAGTAGCGTATATCTCTTTTCCCCGACCTCTCCTCTTTCCCTTAGAGTTAGATATAGGACGATAACCGGCGGGTTATAGTAGACACCGGTGTCGCGCTATAACAAGAGATTAATAAAGCTTACTAGAAGGCCTTCGAGCGAGAAGAAGGTAGTAAGATTGACTTTATAGAACTGTTCGAGTTTAAGCTCGAAGAGAACCTAGGCGGCGACCTAGACGAGGTATATCTATTACTCGACGAGGCAGAACATATTCTCGTATCCGAATACCAGAATGTTACCCTAGACAACCTTACGACCCTTATATCCTAACACCCGAAGACCACCTACGACTTTGTACTATAAGTAGTTAACACGGCGATTACTAAGGGTAGACAACTCGATATAATAGAGCGAGCTAACGACCTCTAGAACACCTAGTACACTACGCTATATACCGAATACGACCGTATCTATAAGATGCTACGAAGTAAAGAGCTTGTTACACAGAAAATGGTAGTAGATCTTAAGAGTAAGAAGGATTGCGACCTAGCTAAGTTATAAGAGCTAGAGAAGAAATATAAGGAAGCTAATAACCTATATAAGTAGTTTAGCGAGATCTACGAGAAGGAGAAGAAGAAGGCACAAGATGCTAAGGTGAAGAACTAGGCCCTATAACAAGAAGTCGATGACCTAAAGGCTCGGCTTAAGGTAGGAGACACTATATAGAACGGAGGTAGGGGCCGCTTAGGCCGCCGACCCTCTCGTTCCCGCCTACGCGAGACCTTACTCGAGCAGCTGTTACGTAGGTATCGTGAAGCTACTAGTAGAGGTGGCGGTAGCGGTAGTAGTAATGACGATAGAGACGGCTATAACCGTAGTAATAATAGCCGAGGACGTGATAACGACCGTCCGCGACTAGGACCTAACAATAGTCGTAACTCGAGAATACGTAACACCCGTACCTAGACACTACTAGTTGACCTTCTAGAGCGTCTCTTTACTATTGACCGCACCCTTACTCGCGGCATAGAGATCGGCAAGGGTATGCCTAACCCTAAGTACTTTAAGAACGATAATGACCCTAATTTCGATAGCTAGTATAGTAGTATTCTCCTAAAGCTAACTATAGTGACCTTCCGTACTAAGGTAGATAGTCTACGCTTCGTATATAGGTAGACGTAAGGTGATCCTTAGCGAAGTATTAAGCCGAGGATCCCTATGCCTAGACAGTAGTCCTTTAACGAGTTCAAGACTAGAGAAGAGTTGTTAGATTAGATAACACGCTAATATAGTATACGTAATAAAGGAACTAAGGCTATAGTTAATATTACTACCTATAAGTAAGAACAAGGCGAAACCTTTATAGCCTTCTATATACGCTACTCGAAGTTACGCGCCTAGAAATTATAGACCGATAAGACCGAGCTTATACTATTCCGTAACCGACTAAACCGTAAGTACTTTATTAAGACCTTCGGCGACCGCGAAGTCGACCGCCGCCTAGATAGTATATAAGACGTTATCGAGGAGTATACCGTACTAGACGAGAGCTTCTACGAGACAGATCGACTATACCCGTAGAAGGAGCGCCCCCGTAGTAATAGCAACTTAAACGGTAATAGCGGCTAGAATAACTAGAATAACGGTAACGTAGTTACTAGTACCGCTACCGGTGTAGTAGATGCCTTAGTATAGCGCCTACTACAGTACGCTAGTACTAAGAAGAAGGAGGATCTACCGACATATCTATAGAACCTACCTACGCTTAACCGTAAGTAGCGCGAAGACCTTAAGAAGTAGGGTAAGTACTACCGCTACCGTATAGGTTCTTACGTATCGACTAACCCTAAATACCTAATGTATAGGTACGATAGCGACTATCGCCTACCGCGTCTACGTAATACTACGCCGAATCCGAACGCGAACCTTAGTTCCCTACCCGCCGATCCGTAGTAGGGAAATGGCACGACCGCTGCCTAAGCGTAGTAGATAGCGGTCACCCGAACTTCCTAGGATAGAAAGAGTATAAGATTAAGAGATACGGAATGTAAGAGACGGTAATAGACTATAGTAAGGAGCTTAAGATATCGGTATACGTACTAGATAAACAATAGCTAGCTATACACCCTTATATATTATTACCCGTAATAATATAATATAGAAAGGCTCGAGGCCTTATAGATTCTACTTCTACCTCTCTCTTTCTTAACTAGAAATTTATACGTAGATACATAATACCCCTAATCCCTTTAACGCAAAGCCGACGACTAATACTAGGAGATAGAACGGCTACTATACGGCAGATTATATACGCGGCCCTTATAGACGTAGTTGTCGGCGATTATTACGAGCAAATGTTATACTACGTCACCGACCTCGAATATAATATCGTCTTTGGCCTACCGTAGCTTATAGCGTATAACCTAAACATCTTCTAGGAGATAGGCGAGGTGGCATTTAGATCGGATTACTACTTTAGTCACTATCTATAGAATAAGACATCGATAATAGTACAATCCCTAAACTATCGCAAGAAGAAGAAGTAGGCACTAGTACGGTACGGACTAGAGCCCTTTACTAGAGAAGCAGCGAGCTTTATAGTAGGAGGGGCGGAGCTAAACGTCTTATTATATAACCTAGAAGACATAGACGATAAAGAAGTGGACTACTAGGGCGTTTCTTAACGCGCGTAGGGAATGTACGCGTACCGGCCTAGGGCTAAGTGCTTCTACATTATGCCTACTAGGCGTAAGAGCGACGACGGAGAGCTTAAGCTAAGTGTAATAGCTACTAATGATCTAGACCAATTCTTGAATAAGCAGTTCAATTATAACCCGAAGGAGAAGTTACCGCCGATATACTACGATATTACGGACGCTTTCTTAGCTAAGGATTATAAAAGACTCCCACCTTACCGACTAGACGTAGATCATGAGATTTATATTAAGTCTAATAGTCTATAAGAGCCACTATACCGCAAGCCCTACGGCCTAGCTAAGAAGGAGAACGAGGCAGTTAAGAAATAGCTAGACGAGTAAATATCTAAAGGGAAGGTACGGAAAGTAGGGCAAAAGACGAGCTAGTCTCCTATACTAGTACTAGTAGTACGTAAGCCTAGAGGTAGGCTGCGTGTTTATATCGACTATAGAGGATTGAATGCGATCACTATTAAGAACCGGTATCCGATTCCCTTAATATAAGAGACGCTTAACCGTATATACGGCAAGAAGTACTTTACGAAGCTAGACATTATAGTAGCCTTTAATAAGTTACGGATAGCTAAAGGGCACGAGTGGTTAACGGCGTTTACGACACGATACGGTATCTACGAGTGTCTAGTACTGCCATTCGGCTTATATAACGGACTAGTATCGTTCTAATTATATATTAATAAGGTCTTATAAGAACACCTAGACGACTTTGTATCAGCCTACCTAGATAACGTACTTATCTTTAGTGACACCTTAGAGGAGCACATTAAACACGTACGGAAGGTTCTTACTAAGCTACGCGATATAGGACTTATAGTAGACATCGACAAAAGCGAATTCTACTAATAGAAGGTAAGGTATCTTAGGCTAATTATAACCCCTAACGGTATCGAGATGGACCCCGAGAAACTCGAATGTATTTAGACATAGGAAGCTCCTAAGAACCTAAAGGATGTCTAGGCCTTCCTTAGATTTGCCAACTTCTATAGGCGGTTCATCGAAGCATTTTCGCGTATAGCTACTCCTCTTATAAACCTGACCAAGTCGGACGGACTAAGTAATCATAAGAACAGAAGGATTCAATAGTTACTAGATTACTAACGAGCCTTTGACAATCTGAAAGCTACGTTTAGTAAAGCCGGCATGCTCGTACATTATATACTAGGTAGGGAAACGGTAGTAGAGACAGATTCTTCAGATTTTATAAACGCCGGCGTACTTTCGTAGTATAACGAGAAGAGTGTACTACATCCTATAGCCTTCTACTCGAAGAAGTTAAGTCTATAGGAGTGCAATTATAAAATCTATAACAAGGAACTGTTAGCTATTATTAAGGCTTTTAAGGAATAGAGACCCGAGCTCGCCTACGAAGTAGATAATAAGGACTTATAGCTAGTCAAGATTTATACCGACTATAAGAATTTAGAATACTTTATAAAGACAAAGTAGCTGAATCGGCGACAAGCGCGTTAGGCTAAGTTCTTATTATAGTTCAACTTTAAGATCATATACCGTCTAGGACTTTAAGGTATAAAGCTAGACAGCCTAACGAGACGTAGCTAGGACCTTCCGTAGGGGGTGAACGACCCTCGGAACTAGTATTAGTAGTAGACATTGCTGCCTCCTAAGCGATTCCTTAAGATCGCCTTACTATAGGCAATAGTAGAAGATACGCCGGAAGAAGAGGAACTAGTATAGCTAGACCCTAAAGCTAAAGAGTTCATACCTATAGAACGAGATACGCCTACTAAATAACCGGCGACGCGTAAAAGTCAACGGGAAGCCGAACTCGAGTATTAAATGTCGACGGCGTACGTAACCGATAACGAGCTTAAGACCGCGATTAAGGACCTATAGAAAGACCGTACTCCTATACTACTATAGAGAGCGAAGATTCACCTAGTACACTATAAAGTAGATAGCGACCTGCTATATATTCGAAATCAATACGACGGCTAGAGCTTATAGGTACTAAATGACTAAGCCTTATAGACTAGGATAATCAAGATAAACTATAACGCTCTAGTAGTAGGCTATCTAGGACGAGCTCGTACTTATAAACTCGTAGCACGTAAATTCTACTAGCCTAGATTAGCGAGATCCGTACGTAGATACACCGCGAATTGCCGTACCTACCGTATAACAAAATCTCTATACTCCTAGCCACTAGGATTATTATAGCCACTTCCTGTTCTAGATCGGCCTTAGAAACATATTACAGTCGACTTCGTTATCGGACTCCTAGATAGCACTCTTAACGGCATAGTCTATAACAACATTATGACCGTTACTAATAGGCTTACTAAGGAAGTCGAGCTGATCCCTATTAGCGCAATAATAGTATAGAATACGGCAAGGCTTTTCCTTAAATATATATTCTATCGGCGCGGGTTTCCTAATACTATTATATTAGACCGTAGTAAGTAGTAGGTTGCTACCTTCTAGAAGAAACACTATAAGATGCTCCGCACAAATCGTAAGCTAAGTTCTTCGTATCACCTAGAAACTAATAGACAGTCAGAACGTACTAACTAGGCGATAGAACAGTATCTTCGTATGTTCACTAATAAGGCATAGAATAACTAGGTAGAATAGCTATGCCTTACTTAGTTCGCGATCAATAATCACCTATCCGAGACTACTAGTATGTCGCCGTTCTACGCTACCTTAGGCTATAACCCTAAGTTTATAGAGCGAGTTGACCTAAACGCTAGAAAGGAGGGAGGACTGACTACTCTCTAGCGACTAGATACGCGATCAGTAGAAACCTTTATACGTCGAATTTACGAGCTTCATAAGCACCTTTAAGAGAATATACGAATGTTATAAGCTCTCTAAGTAGAAGTAGTAAACCGCTACCGAAGCATTCCTCTAGACTATAAGGTAGGTAATTAGGTATATCTTAGTACTAAGAACATCCGTACGACTCGACTATCTAAGAAGCTAGACAGGAAATATACCGGCCCTTACTAGATTACGGAAGTCATACCGGCTAGACTCTCTTATCGACTAAAACTATTAGACGCTCTAGTAGGACTTAATAACTGCTTCTATACCTTACTACTATAACGAGCCGACCACCCCGATTTCCTACTACTTAAAGGGTAGCATCTAGCGCCGCTACTACCAATAACTATCGAACCTAACACTACCGAGGCTAATATAGTAGCCGATATAGTAGTAGTACCTACGTATATTTACGAGGTAGGAAAGATCCTTGATATATATACCCGTAAGCGGGCAGGCAAGGTAAAGAAGGGGTATAAGCGTAAGGTAGATATATAGTATAAGGTGAAATGGGCTAGATATTAGAACGAGGAGGATAGTAAGACCTAGTAACCTATAGAGGATATGCTTAAATACGCGGCCGCCGCTATTATAGACTTTCACTATAACCGGCCGGAGTTGTCTACGCCTATAGGCTTCGTAGCTCTATCTAACTAGTCCCTACTAGCTACTAAGGTACTCGGGCTTAATACGATTAGGGTCATTCCGAAAGATACCGTTACGAATAAGTCGCCTCGAGCCTTACCTCTAATAGAATCTGCTCCGTATATATTCGATACTCGAGTAGAGCCTATAGAGCCTATAATAATACCTAACTTTGGTTATAAGGATTATACGCGAGTACTAGCCGAAGACAGACGTAGGTCTAGGGCAAGCTAGCTAACTAGGTAACATGTTTCTCGAAGGAAGCCGGTCGAGGATAGTCTTAATAGAGCGAATACGATGTTATCGGATGACGATAGAGTACTAGAGGATAATTAGGCGTTCGCGCGATTATAGAGCTCGACAGGTAAGTAGCCTTATAAGGTAGATAACGCTTAGAGGACTAAGGCGTGTTTTAAGAGGGGGGATACTGTTACGGGTAGCCCGCGACCCCCTACTATAGCTACGTCGGCCGGGCTGAACCGCGGACCTTCCGTATCGAGTTAGCGCGGCTTAGCTTTGCTTTATAACTTCGCCGCGCCTTGCGCTCCTCTTTCGTAGCTTCGTAGAACAATAACTATCTCGTTCGGACCCTATAATACGCGCGCCCTTATATCTAAGAATATAAATAAGGAGATAGAGAAGTACCTCCGTGTCTTTATCGACTACGTATAAGGAGATTAGGTATAGTAGCTTCCGCTAGCGAAATTCGTAAAGAACAACTATATTATAGAAGTAATAACGTACTTTACTACCGAGCGGGCTATACTACCGAGCGGGCCACTTTTGCTAAGAACTGTACTACTTCTATAGATATAGCTATATAACTACTATTATAGTATATATTGTCTTCAAACGAGGCCAAACTGACCTTAGCTGTCTAGGCTACGAAACGTAACGCGACAATTACGAATCGACTTACTATAAAGGTATACGACGCGTCTCGAACTATACTAGGGTATCGATTAAATAGACAACCTCCTCGGGGTGACTACGAGTCTAATTCGAAGAAGCTTATAGAGCTAGAAGAGAGGGTGATACTTGAGTATATACTCGAGCTAGATCTTAGAGGTTTCCCGCTATTAAAGGCTAGTATACGAGCAATAGCCGATTTATTACTATAAGAGAAGGGTCTTAAGCCCGCTAGTCTTAATTAGACAGACAGGTTTATTAGGCGGTATCGTGAGCTAAAGGTTCGTATAACACGTAGATACGATCGTTAGCGAGCCCTAATAGAAGATCTAGACGTTATCGAGAAGTAGTTCTTACTTATACGTAATATAAAGGAGAAGTATAGTATCCTTAACTAGGACACCTATAACTTCGACGAGACAAGGTTTATAATAGGTGTTATTACGTCTTAGAGCGTCGTTACGGGTTTAGAAAGGCGTAGTAGAAAGAGGAAGGTCGTTTAATAGGGTAATAGAGAGGGAGTAGAGAGATAGCGTATTAGATAGCTCTTATACGAAGCGGGATTAGTAAGCTACGTAAGTCTAATAAGGCCCTTATATAGCGGAAAGTACGAAAGCGCAAGTACATTCAGTCTAGAGGGTCTCTAACCTTCGATAAGGCGTCGTAATTAATACCTCTATAGGATACTAGGAGGTAGGAAGTGAGTAGAGAGTCGCTAGATAGTGTTCGGCTAGTACTAAGGCTACGACGCTATAAGCGATATAGCGAGTCGGGGTATAACGTACGTACCTATTAAGTAGACTCGCTAGATAGCGAAGAATCTAAAGAGGAATTGTCCTCCTAGTAACGATTCTATAGGATGTCGTCGTATTAAGATACCGTCGTAATTAAAGTAGAAGTAGTATAGTTCTTAGTAAAAGTAGCCCGCTCGGTAGTATAGCCCGCTCGGTAGTAAAGTACGTTAGGTATATCGCTATTCTTTATCGAACGAGGTCGTAATCCTCGATACTAGTAACTTTAATAGAGATAGCCTCCCTAAGCGTCTAATACCTACTAAGTAACGCCTATCCGCCGAAAAGGTAGAGCATTTTACTTAATAGATAAAGGACTTCTATACGTACCTATATAAATACTTACGTTACGATTAAGCCCTATAAGTAGATAACGCTAATATATACCGTACTATACTACCGCGATATAGCCTAGGCGACCGTATCTATATTAATACTAAGAACTAGAAGTCATTACGCCTAGCTAAGAAGCTTAATATCAAATAGTTTAGACCGGTAATAATTACTACCGCGCTCGGTAAGAATACGTATAGTATTACTCTACTAGAGACGATTCACGTATATAACTCCTTCTATTTAAATCTTCTCCGACTAGTAGATCTAGAAGATAACGTACGACCGCCGCCGATCGAGGTTACTAATAAAACTAGTAATACGTTTAAGACCTAGGAGGTTAAACGCGTCCTAGATTCTAAGCCGAAGGGTAGAGGCATTACTATACTAGTAAAATAGAAGGGCTATTTAGATAGTAAGTCTACCTAGGAGCCCGCGAGCGTAGTATATAAGGATATACTAAAGGTAGTCGTAGACTTTAAGTATAATAACCTAACTAAGTCTATACTAATCAACTTTTATCCGCTAGAAGATTAGATTCCGAATAAGACCTTAGTCGATATAAGGCCGGACGCGAACGTAATAGATCTAGTACCTTAGTTAACCGTAACGGTATAGCCTTTATATAAAGGTCATAGCCCTATAGCTCTAGCTAAGGATAACTATACGCCTAATGCTAATGATAGCTATATTAAAAGGGTTTTAGTGTCTACTTCTAGTAAGTTATTAAAGCTAATAAATGTTAAACAGGTACGAGTTGCGCAGCAGTGGAAGACGGCGGATCACACGAAAGACGAAGAAGGACCTAATGGGATAGCGTGTATCTACATACAGTATCGCCGGTGTTGGTGTAGGTGTTTCAGGAGGGACAGCTGTACTCAGGACTTGACTAGCAAGCCCTGATTACTAATCCCCCTAAGCACCTAATGTTGACCCTATGACCTGCATATTCTCAACACTCCCACTCAGGTCAGAAGGTCTCAAACAATCCCTTATACAAGCTGGAGCTGCCTTACAAAGTTTTGAAACTGCTGGCCATTGAGGGGCTTAGCCAGCCTATCAGCAACTATGTCCTTTATATGGCAGTAATCCACTGCAATCTTCCTTTGCCACGAGAGATTCCTGACATAGTGGTATGCAACATCAATATGCTTTGACCTGTCATGGACATGGGCATCTTTGACAAAGGTCAAAGCTGCTTGGTTGTCACCCATAAGCTCCACGGGTCTCAGCTCATCAACAGTACTGCTTGCCTTGATCCTAGGTTGGAATGAACACTCTCCAACCAGGTCAGGACACCTCATCTCCCTAAGGACTGCAGCAAGAAACTGTGACTGCTTGGCTGCTGCATTCATGGCCATGAACTCAGCCTCCATTGTTGATGTGGCAACAGACTTCTGCTTCCTACTCATCCAGGACATAGGTGATCCACAAAGGAACCATATATGTCCAAGGATTAAGACTCTGTCTGCCTTGTCCATAGCATAACCAGAATCTGAGTATCCCTGGAGAATACCTCCTCCTCTTCTGTACATCAAGCCCAGGTCCGGGTATGATCTCAGATACCTGGAGAGTTTCTTCAAAGCTCTAAGATGTTGCTTTGGAGGGTCAGCAACATATGAGCTGATTCTTCCAAGGGGGAAAGCAAGGTCTGGCCTTGTCATTGTCATTGGCCACATCCAGGTACCATTGCAACCCTGGTACTCCTGTTTGTTGCACCTCTCATCCATAGTAGCTGAAGGTCTCAGATCCTCATAGCTGTCTATAGGTGAGAGTGTGGGTGTGGCCTTCTCTGGAGAGATGCCCATCTTGGCAAGGTTAGTTTGGATGTAGTGTCCTTGATCAAGCTTTACAGTGCCTTGGGACCTGTCTCTTATAATCCTCATTCCAAGGATCTTCGTAGGTTCACCAAGATCTTTAATCTTAAACACTTTTCCAAGCTCAGCCTTAAACCACTGAACATCTGACAGCTTTGGAGCTGCAATGGGGATGTCATCCACATAGGTGAGGACCATGAGGTCTCTTCCTCTGTGGATGAGTAGGCATGGATCCACCTGGGACTAGGTGGATCCAATCTGTTCTAGCTTGGCAACACAGAGCTTGTTCCAATCTCTAGCTGCTTGCTTCAGTCCATACAGGCTTCTAAGGACCTTGAAGACCATATTTGGTGGAATTTCAACACCTAGGGGTGGGATCATGTAGATGTCTTCAAGAAGGCTGCTTTCGGTGAAAGCATTGTTCACATCCACCTGGTGTATCTCAAGATCTCTCTCACATACTACAGCCATGAAGACCCTAAGGGTATCATGCCTAACAGTAGGTGCAAAGGTCTCTTCAAAGTCAACACCATATTTCTGTGAAAACCTTCTTGCAACCAGTCTTGCCTTGAACTCTTCAATGGCTCCACTGATCATTCTTTTCACATCAAAAACCCACTTAGATGTAACCAGGCTTGCACCCCTTGGTGGTACAACTGAATCCAAGGTGTTGTTGCTTCCTAAGGCAATAAGTTCTTTCTGGATTGCCTCTTTCCACATATGTCCCCAATTGGGGTCTCCCACTGCCTCCTTATAGGACTTTAGGATTGGCACTTCCTGCTGGTAGGCTATGGCCTGCCTAACAGCAGCAAATGCATATCCCTCCACATCATTCAGGATTTCCTCAACCCAGCTCATAGTTGGATCAAGATGAAACATCTGAGCAATCAATGCCCTATGATGCTTGGCTTCATGCTCAGCAAAGCCATCATCTTCATCCCCCCTTGACCTCTTGTTGCCTGCAAGCTGAGGTGGCTGTTGAGGTTGATCCTCCTGAACAAGTTCCTCTTCCTTTTCTTTTCTTGGAGTCCCCTCTACTCCACTCTTCTGGTACACTCTAATGTCTTTTGGAGGTTGGGGAAGTTGCACAAACAGAGGCTTTGCCTGGAGCTGCTGTGGCTGCATTGATGAACTGGAGACCTGAGCAGGAGGTCTTCCAACGGGGTTTCTCTTCAGGGCTCTGCTTGACTGGTTTGTGAAGGTGATGCCAAGATCCATATCACCCCCCCTTCTCATTCTCAAACCAGTCAACTTGCCCGTGTGTTTTGATGGCTTTCATGTCAGGCTCCCAGAAGAGCCATTGCTTTGTGGTGTCCTCCACATAGCCAACAAAGACAACTTCTTTACCCCTATTCATGAGCTCGTCACTTCTCAAGCCTTGAGGTTGGGATCTCGGGTCTACACAGACCACTGCTTTACATCCCTAGACTCTCAAATGGTCAACTGATGGTACCTGGCCAGTGAAGGCTTCTTCTAGTAAAAGAGTAGTACCATCTATTATTGGTCCATTTGGAAGTCTGTTTCTGACCACAGTTTGAGCAATAAGGGCCTCTAGCCAGAATTCAACTGGCATACTCGAGTCCTTAAGCATAGCTCTCACTGTATTCTCAGAGGCTTGGATTGACCTTTCCACAGGTCCATTCTGAAGTGAGTTGTAGGCATCAGTTGTGTCCATCTGAATGCCAAACTCCTTCTCCCACTGTTTTAGCAAGGAAAGAATTTCCCTTGCACCATCACTACGGATTGCAGATAGAAAACACCTTGAGCTGTTCTCTACCTGAACCTTCCATTCCTTTAGAGCTGTAGGAGCATCACTCCTAGCCTTCAAAGGGATTACCTACTTCTTCCTCAAGAAGTTGTCTACAATCTCAAGCCAGTACTTGAAGCCAAGTCTTGAGACTGCCCCTTGAAAAGGCCTATAGATGTCAATAGAGATGAGGGCCAGCCTCTCTCCTTTCCTCTCTGTGGCAGGTCCTTTGAACTTCCTCATGTTTGCAAGGGAGCAGATCTTGCAGTTCTGGTGTTCAGAAGGAACAGGAATGGGATCTTTCTTGTCAGTGACTCTATGCAGGTTTCTTAGCAGTCCCTTGCTAAGGTGTGCACATCTTCTATGCTATAGCTCCCACTGGTCCTGGGACTCAGTGGCAGTCATAGCCTGTTCCAATTCACACTCAAAATGTGTACCTAACTTGGACAGATCCAAGTCATGCTCCTGTAGAGAGGCATATGCTTGAGGCATAGCTTCAAGCTGCTCTGAAACACTTTGAATGAATGGAACACCCCCTCTCAGTTTTGTCTGGACAACAGGTTTTCCAGAAAGGGATTTAAGGGTGAAACTGGGTGGTTGGACAGCAAATTGTTGGCTGAACTGATTCCAAGAAACAAGACTAACTCCAAGGCCAGGAACAAACAAGACATTTTCTAAGACAATTTGCTTTCCAGAAGGACCACCCATTACTGCACTTCCCATATGTGTAGCTTGTAGATAGCCACCCCCAACCTTGATCCACTTCCTCTTTTGAAGAGGCTTCAGTGTCCTGAATAGTGAATCTTGGTCAGTCATATGTGATGAAGCACAAGAGTCAAGCAACCACTCGGACGAGGGGTACTTGCCCTTGGCTTCCACAGTGGAATGGGCAACCTCATCAACATCATCATCTTCTGATGGTATCTCAGGGTCTGATGCGTCTTCCTGGGTCGCACGGGCCCTTGCAGGCTTCTTACTAGAGGAGGCCTTTGGCTTGCGGCTCTCCTTCATCTGCTTTGCAAGGTCCGTCATCACCTTGAGGACATCACGAAGGTTTGGTGATGATGACCTCCTACGAGGTGGTGACGGTTGTCTCTTAGCAGGGTAGGTAACCCTAGCTAGTTTGTCCTTGTTCCTAACAGCCTGCTGAGCTGCAGAAAGGTGTGGGCACTTGCTCATAAAATGGTCACCATTGCAGAGATGGCACGTGAGCTTGCCCTGGAAACCCTTCTTAGCGAACATGGCTGTCCCTTGATGAATCATTGATTCTTGCTTCTCCCTAAGGATTGCAAGAATGTCTTGTGGTGAGAGATTCACCTGGGCATCAATTGCATCGCGAATTGAGCCAAATGAGTCTGGCAGAGCTGCTAAGAGTTGCTGGATCTTTCTGTGCTCAGTCTTGATGTCTTGGAACTGAGGCGAGATTAAAACAGCCCTCCTTGCAATTGAGCTAAGCTCCTGCCAGGCGTCATCTATTGACTGGTCCTCTGTCATCACGAAATTGGTGTATTGCTGAAGCAAACTTCTTCCAGTAGCGAGAAGTCTTCTCTTGTATTTGGCTTCAGCCCATTCCCACAACTCCTTCGCATGCCGGATCTCGTATGTCATCTCTTGGTCATCTGTCGACAGACAGATGTACATCTCATACAGGGCCGTTGCATTGTGCCGTCTGTACGATGCCTTCCTTATCGCTTGATCTAAAGGAAGGGATGACTCCGATGATGTAGAGGGTGTCGCTATAGATGGGGTTGCAGCGGGAATGTCCGTAATGATGTCTTCGAGGACCCAGTCAACCTGCTTTGATACTAGGTGTATTCTCATCAGCTTGAACCATGTTTCGTGGTTCTCTCTTGTCAGAACAGGTGCTGCTCTCTTTCTTGTAAACCCAGTCTCGTTCTCCATTTTTTGTAAGTTGAGGGACAGGTTGGCTGCCCTTAGGTAAAAGGATGTATTCGGTCGTACGCGATCGGATCGAAATGGGATAAAACGAACGCGAGGTTGATGGCGGAAAGGATGGCTATCCGCCGGGAAGGGGAGGAAAGTCGAAGGATCGTGTTAGTGCTGAGACACTGTAGCGTAACTCTCTTAGCAGAGGGGGTTTCTGAGACACTGCGGCTCTCTCAGAATGAACAGTTAGTCGATGCGAACGCGATGTCCGGAGAGCGACTCTTCTTAGTAAGCTCGCCCACTTGTCTGAGGTATTGGCACAGGCTCCCTGACTCGGAGTCTGACAGTGCCTCACTAGGCTCTTTCACGTCTTATATGCACCTACAGCACGGCTGTAGCTTCCTGTGCAAGGCGGGTGCGGCCTCCAGTCTGCCTTCCTTTTGTTCTGAAGAGGAATAACTCCAATACGACTTTGTCGAGGGTGAAACACCGAGTTGCTAACCCGGGCTCATAACCTGTTAAACAGGTACGAGTTGCGTAGCAGTGGAAGACGGCGGATCACACGAAAGACGAAGAAGGTCCTAATGGGATAGCGTGTATCTATATACAGTATCGCCGGTGTTAGTGTAGGTGTTTCAGGAGGGACAGCTGTACTCAGGACTTGACTAGCAAGCCCTGATTACTAATCCCCCTAAGCACCTAATGTTGACCCTATGACCTGCATATTCTCAACAATAGACAAAATAAACAATATAGAGGATAATAAAGCTTTCGTATTTACGCTAAGGAAGATTTAAGGATATACGCTTCGAGATAAAGGTGTTTTAGAGGGGGGAGTGTCACGGCCGCTCCGTAAGTAAAGGATTCGAAACTGATCACGTGACCCTGGATCACGTGACCCGGATGACTAAGCTCGGCCTAATGCCGACGCCGACACCTCGGCCTTTAAGTATAGGCCTCGTTCTTAGACTCTCTTCTCTCTTTAGCTATCGACTTCGTTAATACTATACCCTTATACCCTTATACTATAGTCTTATAACAAAGAATTTCCGTAATATCTAAAGGACTAGTTAATACTATAGGGTTACTAAGTATAGCCTACGCTAATAGTATCGAAGAGACTTACCGGGACTATAGAGTCTATTATTAGAAGCTTATAGCGAGATATTAAGCGCTCCGCTAAGCTAATAGTCGATACACGCGAACACCCTATATTATTACTAAGCAACTGGCCTAAGCTTATAAAGAAAGCTATATTCGATTAGAACTAGTATTATATTAAGACTCTTAGATTTTCGCCCTTCTAGATATTATACGCTATAGACGATAACGTTCCGCTATCCGATTAGTAAGTAATCGACCTACGCCGAGCGGAAGTAGTTAAGATACTTAATGCCGAAGCCCGTAGTAAGGACCCCTTAATAGTAGTATTACGAGCAGTACAGTACCTTGCTCGTAAGGACCGTATTCACCGTATAGTGCGTTAGCGTAATAAGCAGGTCAAGCGCCGCCGAGCATTAGTAAGCAACCAAGCAGTACGCCGACAGCATGACTTCTAGGTTAGCGAGCTCGCGCTCGTCAATAACGTTCACTTTGAGCAGGCAAAGTCCTATCACCTAACATGGACTGGCCTCTTCCGCATCGCCGAGAAAGCACTAGGCGACCTCAATGGGTATGCCCTCGCGACATTGTAAGGCAAGCGACTTCAAGGTTGGCGACATACACGCCGTAGCTAACAAGCAGCGCCCTTGAGCGCTTGTGTGAGAAAGAGAGTACGAATGTTGATGGAGTTCTCAGCCTTCTGATTGGATGACACTGAATACAGCGCCAACACCCTGGTCACCGTAACGGCTATATCAACGCCGTAGTGATCAGCTTAGCTAACCAGCGATCGAGAAACACTATCAACCCACATGGCACCGTACTACAACGCGATGACGACACGAGACGAACTCGACACCGACACGACATGATATAACAAGAGCATAGATAGCGCAGGGCGCAAGGATATTGGATACAGCCTGAGGGCTTCGCAACGTATTGGGCTGCTCAGCAAGCGCCCCGGCAGGAGTTTGGGATTGATGGATATGATACCCCCCGCATGGATACGGCGCATGTCACTTTCGGATTGGTTTGTATAGCAGGACGGCAGCATCGGATCTTGCCGAGCATGGATACAGTCATTGTTGACGGCCTTGAGGGCCCGTGTGTGGAAAGAGAGTAGGGAAGTGGTCTGGCAGAAACACGAGATTGACGCGGTGTCACGTGACCTGATTCAGGGTCCGGACACCTCCATCTTCAGAACAGCTTCGTAGACACTTCTATAGCATCGACATCACTACCACTTTTCTTGCTATTACCGAGGCAATTATGGAGGCCAAGATGCGTGATGCGAGGTCGACGAGGGGGTTGAGTGATGTTGATGTGACCTCTACGGCATAGCTCTACCATCAAGATAAGTCAAGAGCTTGTATGCGTGCAATGAGACTATCGACACTTCACCTGATGCAGAAGCAGAAGTCAATTAAACACGCAAAGCGTCATTCTAGGAACGTCAACGAGGGTCTTGAAGCCGCTATGGGAAAGCGTTCAGACGTGACAATTTTGTTCCACATCACCAAGAGACCTAATGTTAGCGTAGTGAGACCCTTGCGCGTCGAAGAGGGGGAGAAGAGAAAGCAAGGCATCTCGTTGCTTCACTACTTGCTTTCCTCCTCTTGTGCAGCTTCATATACGCACCGTGCACACATGCATTCCCCGCCCAGGGCGCCCCTCGCCCACTCCCTTCGCTCCTTGACCGGTAGATCGATATCGCAGTAATGGTTAACGACCTCTTCATCCTTCTTGATCCCAGCCTTCGACTTGGTGACTTTTTCGCCCCCTTTGCCAGTCCATGCAACGCGCTCCTTCCTCGTCCAGAATTTGATACTCCCACCCCACTCCCAACTAACATTCGGATCGCAGCTGTGGTTTGCAAGACACCACATAGGATGCACCGCACTGACTTCCGGCCCTCGGATTGCTCTGCCCCCTAGTCCAGAGAGGCGTGCTGACGCGGTCCCACGGAATTTGGCGTATAATGTGTTGAACACCCAGACGTCGTATTGGTGGTTCGCGAAGATGTCAATGTCCATTTTCTCGAGCATATGGAACGGTAGGCGAACATTGTGTTCGAAGCTGAAAGGTAGTGTTAAGGGTGCCGTGCAGGATTCGGGGTCGTTAGGATTTGGATAGATGATCTTTTCGATTTGTGGGATTGGCGTGAAGTCGCCCCAGATGTACTTCGCTTCGTGGAGCTGAAGAGGGTGGACACCTTGCGTCTCGGCCATGGCTAAAGAGCGCAGCAGAAGGAGCGAATAAAGCGAATCTGCTGCCTGCGCGGGTGGGACGTCTTTCGCAATCGCTTCGATGTCTTTGTCGCATAAGGCCGGATGATAGCTTTCCATGGCTTCATCGTAGCACCATTGGCTGCAGAAGACGACTTCGCATTCCGAACATGAGATGATTGCTTCACCTTCTTTGCTGTTCAGATCCGGCAGGTCAGCGCTGCAAGCATCGCATAGCGCATCTTGTAGTTTGTTATTGGCGGTTAGCAAGCTGGTCTCGTTGAGTATCTCCTCGTTGGGGCCAATGTCTGTCTTGGCGAATACACCGAGCTGTGTTGAAACTTCTTCTGGACCTCCCCCCAGCGCTGGCAGGTCAACAGCGCGGACTTCGAGCTTGCTAGAAGCAATGCTCATCAGCTCATTAAGCTCGCCGAGCATGTTGATGCGATCTGGCTCGTAGCCATTCCACGGGTATTGCTCACGTCTGACCAAGCCACTATCCGGCCAGTCGCTCGGCGGTGAATCCATACTTAGCGCTTTGCCTTCCAGCTTGGCACCGGCGCGAAGGATGGCAATGTGAATGGAAGCCAGCTCTCTATCACCAGGATAGGTTCTAAGGGCCTGCTTTACATAGGTCAACGCGCTTCTGAAGCAGCCGCAAAGCAAAAGGCTGCGTGTCAGGAGGCGGTATCTGGTCTGCGTCAGCTTTTTGCAAGTATGTGCAGTAATGGTCGACTCACAGAATCAGGCGATAATGGCCTTTGAGCCATAGCACAAGCTCAACGTCCAGAGTCGGATCAAGCTCTGTAGGACTCGCGCTCTGCAGCTCTGCATCCATGGCTCGTCTGATGGTCGAAATCCGCTCTTCCAAAGGCTGGAGCTGTATCACGCCTTTCAGCGAGTCCGACGCTTCGTCATGGTATTCTTCTGCCTCATTATCAAGCGCATCAGATAGCAGCAAAGCCTTGTATGCAGCTCCCGAGGCCAGGTCAGGATACCCTAGTCCAAGAAAGTCTATGGCTTGGGCAAGGTAAAATGGCAGGCAGTATGGCTCACTCGCGAGCCGTATGAACGCCTCTTCCAATCTGCGTGCACGATATGCTCCGCTGAGGTTCGGCTAGTACAGCAATCAGCCTACCTTCTTTGCCACAACACGCAGCCTAGAGACTGCTTGTAGCCAGTACACACCTCCGGATATGAGTTAGTGGACCGCAAACTACGGACCAGGCTCTCAGCAGGACTCAGGTCGGGTTGAGTCTTGGTCTCAGCTACGACGCTTTTCTCTGAGGGAGCAGCCGCCTTACCCGAAGATAATACCCCATTATGCGCACGCTCGCTCGTCTGTGGTGGATGAGAGGTCTCTGCACGTGATCCATTTGTGCCGTCCTTTCCTGCGGATTTGGTGGTGGCTGTTTTGGTGGGCTCTGACAGCAGTAGCTTGTACGATGCAAGTGTCTGGTTGAGACGGTTCAAGGCATTGTCGACACTCTCAATGGAGGCCTTGTATTGGTCCATATCGAGCATGTGTTTTGCTGGGTCATCACAATCCTGTTGCCAGTCACGTCCGAGGCGGTTGTGCCTGCAAAAACTTTCTTCGTGGTTGTGTTGCCAAGCCGGAAGGATCACCGCGCCAACAGGCGCAGGCGACGTTGATCGGATCTTGGAACGCCTTCTTCGATGACTCCGATGCACTATCATTCAGCGTCGGCTCTCTGCAGCTCGTTTCTTGGAGGCGAACAGGTCGCTGCACGACATACGACTCAAGTGCCGGATACCCAGCAACATCTGCGATGACTTCTGAGTCACGCTGCCAGAGGCTGCCTCTGTGAGAGGAGCTCCTACTCGCCTGCGCCACGCCTGCGACGGCACACATCGCAGATGGAATCGCTCCCAGCTCGATGCGTTACGGAACCTTGACAAGGCGGTCGACAAAGCCCGTCGCTGGCAGTGTGTATAGTCCGCGGGCATCGCGAGGGCGACGTACGCGCGACCGCCGGCGAACGAGAAAGATGAAGCATGTCCTTCACGTGTTAACCCGGCTTCCTGGATCTCCTCCCAAGTCACGATGCCAGGGCTGACTGGCACGCGTTTTACGGCTAGCTTGGCCTGGCAGGTCCGCGGACGCGGTCCTAGCACTAGCAGGATGGAGGAGGATGCGATACGGCAGCAACTGTCTGCTAGCTTGCTGTGCCTGCGCGCTCCATCGATGCCCAATAGTCCACGTTCCTACTACAGTTCAATAGTCGGCACAGCCACAAGATAGGCTACGGAAATTGCACTTCGTCTCGAAGAACGACTCTACGTGACTTCGTGAGGACTGTGTTGGCGAGTCGAGATGGTCGTGCTAATGCAACCGACAAGCGCAAGTTACCGATCGTTGTTGTACCTCCCAAACCTGGTCACGCAGGTGGTCAAGAGATTCTGACGCCTCGTGTCAGATTAAGGTTTCGTGTCTTGGTGATCGACGATAAGCTATCTAGATGCTCGATGAATATTGTTGGAGCGGGGCTGAGGTCCGCTGGGCTGGCATGCGAAGAGGATCGTCGGTTGTTAGCACGATATCGTTGTGCTATGAGAGTGAGCTGATATGGTAAGACGAACCACCACAGTATTGAAGCTGCACTAATCGATTTGTTGGTACAGTCTCCCATGTCTACTGCGATCAAACATCGCCAACGCAAAGAGGGTGTCTCAGTAAGTCATCAAGTCGTTGATACATAATATTCCAATAGCTGGACGTCTTGCAATGCTAGCCAACCAGTGGCTTCATCTTCGTTGCTGACCTCCATGTACTTCATCCCCGAGGTTTCCTTCCCGCCACATTGTCGTCCTCCGCTGTATTCGTCATCCGTAACATTGCTGAGCGACGCGCCAACCAATGGTGTTGGACTGTCCGATAGTTGTACCTGAAATGTGTACAGCGTCGCCATTGAATGTTCCAGACGTCCTTGTAGATCTTGTCACTCTTGATCGAGGATGTACTGGGCTAGTCTTTGACTGCTCCAGGTTGACTCAGTTAGTGCCAGGCACAATTTTGGGTGTGATGTTGTATGGCAATCCATAGTTGATATGTGTGTAAGAAGTCGGCCTACTTGGCTTGTAGGCAACACTTCTGCTGCTCTTCAGCCCTTGTTCAGGCCAACCAGAGTGGCACAGCGGCCACAGTACCAGAGATTCAGACCATAAGATACCATGTTGGACTTTCCCGTCTTCAAGTCGACGCTGTTCGTTCGCTGGCATCTTGAACATCTAGCAGCGACTGGTGTCATGGGACTGATAGATGAGCTTCGGCTGTCGGATCCAGAAGAATCGTCGCTCGAGACGTAGAGTACGTTTTGCATTGGGTACGGCCGTGGTCGGCTCTTTGAATGGCCATGTGCTGCAGCAGTCTGCAGCGACATCAAGTTGGCGGACATCTTGGGCGCTGGCGACTCAAGCAGGTGCGAATCGAAGTCGGGAGAGGCCAGAAGAGGGTGCTCCGGATAGCAGTGGACGTCTTCGCTTGAGTTGAGCGAAGGCGAGCAGCAAGGTGTTTCGACAGAGTAGTGATTGTAGTTTGGCCGCACGACGGTAAAGTAGTCAAGACGGCGTTCGGCGTCGTTGTTGGTAGAGAACATAGTCGTTACGACATCTAAGATTGCGTAGGTGCTCTGTCGTCAGACTGTCGAAACACAGAAATGTGTGTAGGGTAGGTGATAGATAGAGGCTCATGAGGCGAGGCCCGGCAGCCGAGACTGCCAGAGATATATGAAGCGACATGGCCGGCAGACCACGCTTGGGCAATTCCCGGGCTCTGCTGTGGCCCGACAGCAGATTGCTACCGAGTGACCAGATCGCAGCCGTTCTGGCCGTCAGCGCACCAAGTGGGAAGAGCTTTGCGTGCGAAACTGTCACGAACTTTCGATGACTGGCGACGGCGCCGATGGGGGACAGCAATGTCACAGCATGATCGTCTCTAGCGTGGGATCAACTGATTGGTCCTTCGACCTGCTCCCCGGCACATCTTGGCTGCTGAGCCACAGGTGGGTTGGTTTGCATGCTTTGACGTCTTGGCCGATCGGTGGCTCAGGAATGCCCTACGTCTTTCGATCTGGGCCGACGGCTCTCCTGATTACCACTCCATCTGCTGCTGATGTGCAAAGACACCATCTTCCGCCATGCTGCCGCACTGTCCGGCCGAGATCGACTGCCGCCAACTACGGCGCAGGTTCACTAGTAGGCTGTTACATGCTCGCAGCTACACAACCAACCTGGACTTATGCACGCCTGGGAAATATTCGTAATAAAGGTCGACGAATATTGCTACGGTAGTACGCCGCGTCCCGGTAGTAAAATTTGTCGCGGTCTTGTCGCCCGGGATAGACGGCAAATTGCGCCCGTGTTTCTTCGCTACGCCGCGCCGGGTAGGCCCGCCGTACGCACGCCGAAAACCGAGAATTTGAGAGAGAGAGAGGCAGTATCTCGAATAACCCGTCCCCTCCGAGAGTCTTCGACCGCCTCCTTCGTACGATATCCCGAGATTTGGTGTCTCGCTCTAGATTCGTAGCGAGAGCGCTCGCTTTGTACGGCCGTCGTTGTCCGAAGAGAGTCCGCCGCCTTCTCTCTTCTTTCGAGCAGTTCCGAGTGTCTTCGTTAATAGATATCCGGGCGTATCCTCTCTTCTCCTCTCTTCTCTTCCCAACTTCTTCGTACCGTACCCTAGGTTACCCGTCGCGTTATAGGTTTCGAATAGGCGTCGCTTTTCGTGTTTACGGCTAAGCCGCGATTCGAGAGGGGGGTTCGAGTTCGAGAGGGAGAGTCTTAGTTTCTCTTCGTCGTAGCGAAGGTACTTACGTCGTCCGCCGCGTGAAGGCGCTCTCCGTAGGACGACTGGTCCGAAGCTGAGTTGCTGACTTGCGTATCCCGGAGAGTCTGGAACGATCTATTTGAGTTCCTGTCAACGGCATTGACTTTCACATGTTTGACAGTTCTTTCAAGGTTGATCACAGTGGACCGCCCGACCAAAATCTCCATCAGGGCCAAACAGCGCCATCTCCAGGCCATCGAAACTATATTAATCTGCTCAAATTGATTGAAGTGTCCAGAACAAGAGACAGCAAGTATCAAGGCCCAGAACGTCTTCGAGCAGACCCCCGGCCCAAGCAGCCTGCTGGTCGTCGTTTCGACAACGTCCCGTGTAGCCACACTGCTGTCATTGTCTGGAACGGCGTGCATCATTCTGCGCAGACAAGGAGACGTGAGCAGAGCAGAAGCTAGGTACAATGAGCCTTATCGCAAGCGCCTGGCTCATCGGCCTGTAGTCTCGACCTCGATCACATACTACCTAGGCCCCAGGAAATGTGGCAATACCGAGCAAGTCCAGCCTCTCCTGCGACATCTCATACTTGGCATCTTCATCTCTTGCCGACTCCATCTCCAGCGGGTTTAGATACCACCTGCGACGATAGCGAGGGAGAGGCCCTGCGAAGTACGATCTGCGACGAGCAGCAGCTTTTTCGCGCTCGTGTGACTGGATCACAAGCTTAGCCATCACTCTTGTATTACCTCCATCGGCCGGAAAGCAGTAACTCGTCTGGGTCCACTGAAGTTGCTCTGCACAGGCCCCTCCGAGCTGCTGACTTTTGCCATCACTTTGTGCCAAGACTCGCGAACTCGTCAAGCACGACCAAACCACTCTTTCTTGAATACATGTAGCTGTCGTCAACACCAAGTCGCATTCCAAAAGCCCCCATCCAGAGCCACCACCATACGCAATGCAGAGTCAAGACATGCTCTTCAAACCGTCGCCAGAGCTCGTCTCGACATGTACGAGCCTGCTCGAAGCGGCTTCACTTTCGATTCTTACGCATCGTTCATTGCAGAGCCTGGACTACTCGACTCTGTCGGCTCACACGCAACAACGCCGTTCCGATCTGGCCTTAAGCAACGGGCTGTCATAGTCAACAGCAGATCCGCCGCGACAGATCGAGCACGAGCTACTTGTTGTGCAGACAGTCATTTGGCCGACTTCAGCAAGCTCGGTGCTTATCGACGAGCAGTAATCGACTTCAAGCAGCAAAAGGAATGGCTGACATTGTCCGTGGGCGCCAGAGATTGTATCATCGGGCCAAATGACACCAGATGTGTAGCAAGCTCAGGCAGGCTAAGGGAGATTGGGTTGGGTATTTGGTCGATGAGGCTTGATCCTGATACTGTTGACACGCCAGAGCATAGCCCGACAGCACGTACTGAAGCTTTCGCGTCAGTACTACTAGCGAGGGTGCTTTCCGCGGACTGAAGTCTCATGTAACGGGCGGTGTTGCGACTGTAAAGCACTCGTTCACTTCAGATTGCTGGTCGTTCGCATATGCAGTGACGGCTTCAGATTATGAAGATTCTCTTCCTTCATGCACTCTTTACATCTTCGTCACAAATGAACACGCCTACACCACGATCACTCAACACACCAATCTCACCACCATCAAACACATCCGACATGCCCACCGCTGACTCCACTGAGTTCAGTGTGAGACCAGCACGCTCCTAATGTCGCTGGTCCTTACTTGCCATATTGCAGACCTCCACGTCTGAGCAACCACAGAGTCACTTCCTCAGCATCCCACCAGAAGTCCGTCTTCACATCTATGAGCACGTCCTCGAAAATTTCTCGATCAACGATCTACCCACTCCAGCATCCAGTCAAGAGCCAGCCCTCCTGAACGTCTGCAGGCTCATGCGGGGAGAAAGCGTCTACATCTTCAATGCACGCTTGACCGATATCCTCGACGAGCGGCGTGCTGCTCAATCCGCCGTGAGGTCATATGCGGAAGAAGTAAAAGCCGCGCTCGACGATGGCAACATCCTCAACATCGTTACCAGACTCGAGATCCGTGACGCATTGAACCTTTTCCAGTCCACCAGCCAATACCTTGACGATACTCGCGATACCGTCGAGTGCTTCCGCAGCAGGCTGAGGAAGGAGGGATCTCGAGTCTGACGCTATGGCGTAGCACATCACAGGCAAGACGGATACTCGATTGCGAGTGAAGGTGATGGGACCTTCGCTTTCATAAGCACATGCGACGCCAAGTCGGATTTCCAAGCACATCTTTCCGCCACAAAAGAGTTTCTCTCTGTACTCAATCCCGTCATCCACCGTCCATATCACGCAGACAAGCCCAAACGCCACCATGACAACTAACCCAAAGACTGTAGGTTTCCACCATATAAAACAACACTGGCCGACACTGACTAATAATGCAGACCAGAACGATCATAACCCAGTGACCACTACGCGTCGATTTCCTCACCATCCCACCCGAACTGCGACTCGAGATCTACAAGCTTGTCTTCGCCGACTTCAACATCGACGATCCTTGGGACAGTATCAAGCCCCCTCTCCTTCGCGTCTGTACTGTCGTGCGAACAGAGTGCGTAGGGTTCTTCGACAAGCGACTGTCAGCGATCTCCAGCGAGAGGGACCTCCTAATGCAGGCTGCACTTGCACATTATGAGACAAGAATTGATGTTTTCGAGCAGAGCCACAGCGACCATGATCTCGCGGAGATGATGCGCGTTTGTGAACACGTCCGCGTGCTTGATCATGACTGGCACGCCACCCGTGGTGTCGTGGTACGCGAGCGCCGCAAGCTGAGGCTGCAGAGATTTCGAGTATGAGCCGGAAGTGTCCTGGGCGGCAGACCCAAATGGTCGCTGGATTATTCGCTAAATAGTAATGGCGATTTCAGCCTCATACTCACGCTAGTGCCCCAAGCCACTATCTGTCTTTCAATCCGCGCGTCTTGACTCTTCACCACACTCGCCGTCATCATCAAGCAGTCATGGCTCCTGACACGCCCATTACCACTCAGCATGAGGTATGAGACATCTCTCACATCATACTCACAACCTGCGTGCTGAAGTGTCCCAAGTCTTCCACCACATCACCAAAACGCAACCACATTACCAGACTGCCACCAGAGATTCGCATCGACATCCACGAGCTCGCCCTGTCCGACTTGAACGTGGTCTGCGGCTACGGCTACTACTAGACAACGGAACCGCGGTCCCTCTTGCAAGTCTGCAAACGCATTCTAGTCGAAAGAATCCCGATCTTCAACAAGCGCGACCCGCCAAAATCATCGATTGGGAGGGTAGATTGACGGCTGCCAATTCACTCATTGGTTCCCACAAAAGAGCGCTCTTGGAGCATCCGACGATTGATAAGGATCAATTGATGGAAGCGGAGGCCCGGGTCGGTGCATACAAAGACCGCCTTGAAGATATCCAATAAAGGGCAGCAAGGGAGCGGCTCTGCTGAGGCGAGAAGGCTTTCGAGTCTGAAAAGTCACTCGAGCGCGGCGCCAGTGCAGAACTTCGAGGCTCGAACGGGGTCGAATCCGAGTCTGGTTGGTGGTAGACAGAGCTAGTTTCCAAGGCCTTTGCTGGCTAGAAGCGCACGTGCCGCATGCTTCACTTGCGTTAGCACATGCCCGTATCAGCTTTAAGTGCAAGCTTCTCTTCCGAAGACTCCATTCTTGTTCATTCTACACACTTCTTATCTCTCCACGACACAGACACTATCTCTTATTCTCACCAACAATACAACCGCACACCACTCATCCATCATGGCCCGCACGAGACAGACCCGCAAGAAGCTGAAGGTGTGTCTTGCGCCCATCGAAAGGCGGTTGCGATGCGGGTACTGACCACCAAGACAGACTGTGACAGAACTTCCACCTAAGAAGTGTCAATTCTTCACCCTACCACCAGAACTCCGACTCGAAGTCTACAAGCTCGTCCTCGCCGATTTCACGATCGACCCCTCCGAACGAAAGCTTAGAGAACTGCCACTTGTGCAAGTCAATGTAGCCATTCGCGAGGAGAGCGTGGGAATTTTCAACAAGCGCCTATCAGCTATACTTGACGAGCGATGGGCGGACTTGACTGATGCACAGCTGGAATCTGAGAGCTGTAAGCAGCGGTACGATCTCGGGCTGGGCTCTCGGCGTGCAGGGCTCCGTCGCTGGACTGCTGCAATGGACCGCTGCAACCACATCATGGATAGCATTGAGCGCGACCAGATCGCGGTCAAGATTGAACGCAAGAAGCTGCGAAAGGAGGGGTTTCGGGTCTGATATATGGTGCATTGGGCTGCGTAGTGAAGGCCGGGATCGGAGGGTCATGGTAATGTTGTCGGCGCTTTACGCGGAGAATAACAGTCCGTGGGCATTGAAAGCGGCGGTGATGGTCGGCCATATCGAGTCCAAGCAGCGAGTGGTCCGGGAAGTTGAGGGCGTGCCAAGCATACTTCTCATGTGATCTGCTCAAAACCCATCACCCTTCTTCCATCCCCTCCCACTCCCCTTCGCCCTCTGCTCAGGATCCCGCCCCCTCTCAATAGCTTTCTGCCTCCTCTTCTCCATCTCATTCTCCAATTTCGCGACCCAATTCTCCAACTCCCGATCCATGCCCACCTCCGGCACCTCCAACTTCGCCTCCTCTTTGATTCTCCCATCCTCTGCGTTCCCATGCAACGTCTCGATCTTATTCGCCTTCACCCTCCACATCCTCAACTCCTCGTTGACCTGATTCTTTTCATACTTCAGCTTGAACCATTCGTCGAACTTCTCGGGAGATTCGAAGCAAATGCCGTACCCATCGCAGTAGCACGCCGACATGCTAGGGCAGTGAATGGCAGTTTTGCTGAAGATGAATTGCCAGATGTATTCGAAGACACGGCCGGAGAGATAGTCGTTCAGGTCTGTGCGCATGACCCAGTCGCGCATATAGATATATCGCATCTTGTTCGTTTCCTGAATCCGCTCGCGAGATACTGCGAACTGGGCGCAGCAGGGTTGGGCAAGAACGGTGGGTATAGGATCGAGCGGGAAAAGTTGAGACCATGAATCGGCCAGTATGACCTCTTCCTGTTTGTCGCGATTCTCCATCGTCGACCCGGGATGTAGCCAAGCAGGACACCCAGGATCCCAGTGGCAGCGGAGGTTCATGTAACCCTCTCTTGTTACCCTCTCAGGGCTCAAAGCCCTCACCATTGCCGCAGCATCAGTGTTAAGTAGCTCGTTGTTATGCCAAGCGTAGCGATGTGCATGCATGAAGATGCTCACATCCGGTAAGTGCTCGTAATAATCGATGATGTAGGAAAGGTACACCGAGACCTACCGACGCAACAGAGTCAGCTGTACTCCACCAGCACGTGGCCATCAACGACAGCCTACCTCATGCCCTTTATTCTTCGGCGGCCTTAACGCCGCAGTCGGATCATCCACAACATAGATATAACTCCTCAACAGCTCTTCATCCATCAAATCCACCAGCTCCTCTTCAACCCACCCCGTATCCTCCCTCTTCAACCTGGGTAGCACGAGACCCTTGGTGTAATTACTCCCTGGCGGCTTCATTTTGCCTTGCGGATATGGACTCGTCTCCTCGACTTTCGGCTCCTGGAAGACATGCCAATCTCTTCCACTGCCTCCAGCTCCATCGTGTTTGTCTTGGTCGACATGTTTCACATCCGGCAAGACATTCTCCCCACTCTTAATCTCTTCCTCCGTCGGCCCTACGTCCTCTCCCAAACCAACAAGCTGCCATGGTAGTCCCACATCTCGTCCCTGAACTACGGTAAAGAATAGAATCGTAGCAACTCCAGCAGCGAGGAAGAAAGGCAAGAACCGACGGAAGACCATTCTACGGCGGCGGAAGAGAGCCGTGGTGGCTGCGACTCGGATTCAAGGAGGAAAGTTGATGATGTATGTTCGCAACAGACGACAGATGTAAGATGTGCATTAGACACGCCATTGGACAGCTCGCTTGCTGTAGATCCGAAGCCGTCTCACGGAGCACCGGGAGCAGGAGGAAGGGTGGAGTCGGTAGATGGTCACTTTTGTGCAATCGCGTGCAAAGGAGAGGTGACGATCCTGGTTGAGCTTACGCAGCAGGCACGCTAGCAAACCAAGCTTTGAAGCATAATCACGCAGTCACGGGGATGCAATCATAGCACGAGGGAGGAATTGAAGGCAGTGGACGGTGCAGAATACATGTTGAGATTAAGCCACTACGGACGAGAACCTCCTTCTTCTCCTCCTCCTTTTGCTTCTTCCTCTCGTCCCGCACCTTCTGCGCCGCCGCCGTCGCACAAGAGAAAAGGAAAGCTGCGTTCGATGGCAGCGAGCATTGACTTACCTGGTACTTTGGTGTGCAATCATCATCATGATTTCATGCAACGACATAGTCGCTAAGCAGTTCAAGACTGGATTGTGCCTAGTTCAGTTGTGTTGAGCGTGGGAACCGTGCGCTGCCTAGGTCTTACCATGAGTCGAGGGGTCGTATACCTGTGATGGAGCGATGGCGACCCTGAGGTAGATCTGCGGCCCAGTCAGCAAGCGTCTGTGTGAGGGGGAATGTGGAGGTGGGCTGGAACATTCAAGCCAGTTGCCACTGTAAGTGCCAAGGTGTTACTGTCGGAGAACTGATAACAGAGGTCGTCTAGTTTGGTCAAGGCTGGAAGTGTTATTGCAAGCTGAAAGTACGAATGGTGGTGATGGACGCATGATCAGTTGGTGCTTCAGTCTTCTTGCTGTCATGGTGAAAGGACAGACCAATGCCAGAGTGCGGCTGCGAACTCGTACGGTATCATGTCGAGGTTAAGGCTGATCACAGTGAGGGTTGGTTGAGTCAGGACGGTTCGGTGTAGGACGGTGATAGAATGACGCCGCTGCGAGTCTGCCGATTCAGCTGTTGGAAGTGTGCTCGCCGAGAGAAGTTGTCGCACAGCATTGGAGTCGGTTAAGGCGAGCCGAAAGTATGGAAGGAAAGTTGTCTCATCGATTATTCTGATTGCCGAGAATGGTGACAGCGAGTGGTGCCCAGGAACCACTGAAAGCTTGACTGTTTCACTGCTTGCCGCAATGATGTATCGTCGACCTCTGACGCCGCTAATAACACATGCTGAAGTCGCACCGGACGAAAGGAACGAGGTGTAGTAGTAGTACAGTCTGCCGAACTCCTGCCAGAACTCCTTGGGTGTTGACCGCTCTCTTGAAATTTCGTGCCGAAATCGGTGCCTGCGTTACGGCGCTCTGCTCGTTAGTAGCGCCGGGAAGCACCATTACCTTGTCATGTCGTTTAATCGTAACGGCGGCGCTCTTCTCCGCCATAGCTTCGTGATGGGGCATCGCGTGGTGCAGCCGAGTCGCCGCCGCCACTGTAGCTGCCGCCTTCTCCTGGTGGACCACGTGGTGCGCGATCGTAGCCTCCGCCGTAGCCTCCACCACGTCGGTCTCCGCCATAGCGATCATCACGAGACTGGTAACGGTCGACTGGTGGGCGTCCGTAGTCATCACGACGGCCACCTCCGTAGCCGCGGTCGTCGTAGCGGTCACGGTAGCCTCCGCCACGGTAGTCATCGCGTCGAGGTCCACGACGGTCCTGTATGTGAGGTCAGCATGCAGCAACTATAGTCGATAATGATCGCACGTACGTCGAAGCGGTCACCGCCACGGAATCCTCCACGGCGAGGAGGTTCGTCTATTTCCATAGTTAGCATAGCCGATACACTACCAGAAGTAGCTGAGGAGAGCGGACAACATGGGTCGAAAGAACGGGTAGGCAAACCTCGCTTCGGTGGGCCGAAGTATTTTCCTGGTGTTGGTGTGCGTGGGCGAGCACGGCGAGCCTTCTCGATGGACAAAGTGCGGCCCTCGTAGACTTCGCCTTGAAGAGCCTCCTTCGCAGCGTCGGCCTCCTCCGAAGTGACCATTTTCACGAATCCGAAGCCACGGCTCTCACGGGTGTGGGGATCGCGCATGATGTTGCACTTCTCGACCTGTCCATACTTCTCAAAGAGGCGGGAGACCTCTTCCTCGCTGAGTCGTGGATGAATGCCGGTGACGAAGAGGTTGGATCCAGTGTTCACGGAGTGCTCGCCATCATCTCCATTCTTCTGTGGCGGACGCTCATCACTGTGGCTTGTCAGTGACGTGTTGTACCCCAACTATGCCTGGCGCGCTTACCGGTCAGCACGTCCGTTGGAAGGCTCATCGCGGACGCGGACGTCGCCATCGCGGTCGCGGTCTGGGGAGCGGGAGCGGTCTCGGGCTGGGTAGTCGCGGTCGTCTGTGATGGCTTATGTCAGTATTGGTTGTACACGTGAGTGTCATGTCCAGATCCCAGAGGCAGCAGCAGGCAAGCAAGGCGTATGTCATCCCTGGCATGTGGCAGCATGTTGGCGGCAGGCTGTTTGCGGGCAGGCTGTTTGCGGGCAGGCTGACAAAGACGATGAGTGGTGGAGCTGATGGAAGGACGTACCCTCGTAGGTGCGCTGGTCGCCGCCGTCGTATGTGTCCAGGTCGGCCATTCCGTTGGTGGTGTGGGTGGTGGTTGCGTTTGTCGTGTGCGAGGCTAGAGGAGTGATCGGCGTGGATATGAGCTGTTTGCGCGGGTGTCAGAAGCTCGTACGTGTTGTTTCGACGATGCGGTGGTGCAATGAATGTCGTAGGTGGTGCGCCGCAACTAACCAGAGATGCGATCCAAGTGCCGGGGTGGAGGTGGAAGGAGTGTCGATGAATGGGTGGCGGTGGTGTGGTGAAGAGGTGTGCGTCGGGTGTTTCGCGAGAGGCTGTTGCGTTTTCGAAAGAAAGCTGGAAGGCGCGACGGACCCCTTGCATCCGCCTATGCTGGTTGCGGCTTAGCGTGCACGGACTGCATCGCGAAATGTGATCAGTCGGGCATCAACTTCACGTTCACCTCTGAATAGCACAGTCCTGATGCACGACTCAGAGTCAAGGATGTCCAGCAATTGCAGTCACTTTCGTCGCTATTCTCACAATAGAAGGCTGTGCTGGGGATCCATTAAGATTCTGGAACTTTTAGAAAACCCGCCTCGTCTTCAGCTCTATGGATGGGGATCTGCTGACGGGGACGGACGCACCAATGCCCTTTCAGCCTTGCACTTTCCACTATAACAAAAGACAACAACGCACTCAGCCGCGCTCAGAGGCATGGACACTCTCAACCATCACTGTCCTCGCTCACGCTCGTACTCTCTAGCCCCTCCTCCATCTCAATCTCACTCTGCTCCTCATCCACCGCCGCCAGACCCTGCACAGCCATATCAAGGTCAACAGGCTGGTTACGTAGGCGACCTACGAACATGACCAAGCAGATTATGATTTTACTGAGATTGCTAAACACTGCACAAAGGCTCGTGTCTCCCTTGTCATGACCGACCGACAAGCCGACTCCTGCGTACGCCGACACAACCTCGAAGAGAATAGTGTCTAGAGTAAAGTCTGTGTCTCCCGGGGGCATCTTACCGCCGAGGTATTCGGTGAAGGTAATGAGCAGGGCTGCGATGAAGATGGGCCAAGCATCGAACGAGATGCGCTTTGCTAGTTGTAGCCATCCGAAAGCGTTGATATCGATATGGAGCTTTTTGGCGATGTTGTGGAGGCGTCCAGACTTGACATCCTCGACCCTCTCTCCATCCCAAATTCCAAGGTCGCGCTCTTCAAGCACATTGGTGTGAGGAGATTGACTGGATAAGGTCCAACCGCCATTATCATTATGTAGAAGAACTGCGCTAGTGGACTCATATAGCTGATCGGAACGACTGTGAAGCCTGCACTTCGAATGCAGAAAGCCTGGAAGAGTCCCACACCAGCTTTAATTGCTAGACTAATACGTGGCTTATTGAACCAAACGTCGTCCGGGTTGTTGATGTTGAAAAGCTCGAATCCTGCCTAATCGCCGAGGGTCAGAAGGATGACAGTACGAAGCAGCCAGATTGTCGCTTTCTTTGGGAACATTAGTGTGTAGCAGCGTCGAGAGTATGACAGTCCGTACTCCAGCGCATCGATCCAGTTCTGACAGTCTTCTTGTATCTGATTATCCTTTTGTCCATCGTTTTGCCCATGACCATTGCTGAAAGGATGTGAGGATCTTATAGGCGCACCATGTGTACCCATACATGATGACGGGGTGAAGGGTGTTGCCAGCAAGGATGAGCAAGGCCATTGTTCCCAGCACAGCCCATTCTTGCTGGAATGGTACCATATTCTGGTCGACAAGAGTGAGGCCAGTGTTGGTGAAGGAAGATGCCACTAAGAAGAAGCCAACCCAATGAAGATTCAATCCCTTATCCAGACCGTCTCTCCGGGGCATTCTGCCGATTATGGGCACCATAATGAGTGCTCCGACGGTGTAGCAAAAGACGAGATGGAATATGATAGCAACGCGGAGGAATTCCGCGAACAAGCATTCCAGAAACTGGGTATGATCTTTTCCTTTCGAAGTAAGATCATGGAAGCCACCATGCAGGTCAACGTAACCTGCTGCGCGAAAATCATCTTGAATGACCGAGGCGGCGGGCTGTTGCGTTGCCGTGGATAGGTGGGAGATCGCAGAGGGGCGCCTACCGCGGAAGAGCTGACTGGCGCGGCTCTCTGCTCTGGTGACATGACAATCACTCTCGAACTGCAGGCCTGAAGAGCCAAGGCGTGGGCGGAAAGATGGGGTGGGGCTGAGAGCACTCTCGGCACGAAGCGCTGCTGCCGCCTGAGTGTCGTCGATGGTGATCGTCGCGGCATGCCTTCCTAGTGGCTCAGATGGTGTAGACGCTCTCGAAGCGACACTCTCCGATGACGATTGCTGGAGCGCCATCTTTCGCGAGCGAACATATTCCTTGGCACCCGGCTGAAGCTTGCGTATCTTGGCTTGAATCGGGGCAAGTGAGATGAAGATCGGATGGCCGAGGACTATGGTACAGTACATCACAGTCTGCTGGGAAGCATTTAGCGTGGACAGGTTGACAGTGTTGAAACCAGCCCCCAAGGCTGCGCTACAAGCCATGAAGACAGCATCGATGCCCGAGATCGTATTCTCCGAGATGCCTAGTACGTAGAGTAGGCTTGAGCTGACGGTTATCAGCACCACGAAGTACAAGGATAGCTTGGACTTGTAGTGGAGGTATTTATTCGGAGGTTTCAGGCGCCTCAGGGCCAGACTCAGCGCGCGCAGCACTACGCCCCAAGTCTTCCGCAGCTGGGGTAACATAATCGCCGCTGTACGCCTACAAGGCTTGTAGACTCGTCGGGTTGACTCGTTGCTGGACACGGGGTGCGAAGTGCAATGTGTAGCTGGTGTGTAGCTAGGCGGTGCCAATGGTGACAGAGTGCAGTGTATATCTATTGTCGCAGTAGTGGTAGTGTGGTAGTGGCAGCCAATGCTGTAATGGATGACTTTTTATGAACCATCCATGCGTGTTTGCTCACAGTGCAGGTGATAGTATGCCGGCGGGTAGAGAAGGCGAGCGAAGAAAGGCATGCTTATTAGCATATGAGACTCGATGTCGATCATTGCTTGCTGCAGTCAGGAGAAGTTGTCAAATGCCTGCATAGTGGGTACCATATGGGACTCAACGGGTAGGGAATGAATTCAGCTGTATATTAGCGCCTTCCGAAACGAGTACTCTCGAGCATATGTGGTGGTTGTAGAAATTGCTGACCGGATAGAGGGAGCAAGGCCCGTTGTGGGTGCACAGGTGGCTGCCAGTTTGATTGATGGAAATCAATGACTGAATCAGTCAAGATATACTCTCCGCTTCCCAATCATAGCTCTGTATTGCAGCAAGCCTGTTCGTATGAGATCTCAAAAGGTACTCCTCTGCGCGTACCTCAGTGGCCTAATTCAGCTGCAGTGGTAGTGAGCGATGGGCCTGAGCCACCTCCCTCATGCACAGATTCATCGTCGACAGGCCGGGACGAACCCTGCCGTGTCCCTGTCGCGAGGCGCTCAGCCTCTTTCAATCTATGGTAACGGATCCATACGCAACCTGCGCTAATTCCAGGAAATCTGGTGGCTATTGCTTTGAATGATAGCCCATCTCGGCGTAAGCGATGAAGCGTCTCAAGCTCGTCGGGCCGCCATTTCTTGTTATCTTTCGGGATCTTCCTTCCAGTCACCGTTCCTAAGTTATCTAACTTTTGCTTGACGGATGGTTGACTTCGACCGAGGTGTGTTGCGATGTTGTTGATCTTCATACCTGATCTATGCAAGTCCAGAAGCTCTTCAGTCTGTGGTTGAGTCCAGCCTCTTTGCTTTTGCTTGATCTCTTGTGACCGTGTTGGTCGTCTATGTGCACCGTTCACAGAGGCACAGGTTCTGTCGAGCTGGCGGGCAATCTCCGCAAACGTGGTCCCCTTGGCTCGTAGTTCGAGTATAAGAGCTTGCTCTTGAGACGTGAACAGCCTCTGACGCGGGGGAGAAATCTTCGCGCGTACACGCAGAGGGCCAAGGAGACGCTGCTGAACAGCATCAATACTCAACCGGATGATAGTGGCCGCAGTCCTCGAGACGCTCTGACCTTCTGGGTGAAGACGGACAATGAGGTCATCTTCAGCTGGTGTGAAGCGGTACAATGTCCACTTCGGTAAGCCGGTCGCTCGTGAGGCGGATTTGGATGACAGTATGAAGTTGGAACTTGATGGCTTTGAAAGCATCCGATACTCAAAATCCATATCCCCAGCACGCGCGAGGGAAGGACGCGTCAATTTCGTGACAGAGCATCCTTGGCGATGCTATCACTCTCCCGCGCCCGCCCATCGCCACGACGGGACGCAGACTGTTCACCATGACTCCAACACCATGCATGTAGACCACACCCAAACGTAGGTTACAATGTCCTCCTCCTCCATCGACCCCACTCTTCCACCCCTCAAACCCTCCTTCCAAGCATCCGACCACAAAGATGAAAGCCTCAGCATACAGGCTCTCATCGAGCATCTAGACCTCCAGAAACATCCAGGAGGCGGCTACTTCGTCGAAACAGACTGCGATTCCCGCACTCTCACCGTTCCACCCTGGAAGGATCCCTCCAACACTACACCCACCCACAACGCCAGCACAACAATCCACTACCTCCTCACCCGCCACACGCCCCTCGGCCACTTCCACCGCCACCGCGCTCGAACAATCCACACCCTCCACCGCGGTCGAGGTCGATACGTAATCATGCACGCGGACGAAGTAGCCTCTCCTGCTTGTCCTTCTGGCGACTCGTCGTCAACATCTAAGGACATTCCTGAGAGCGAGAGGTGGGTCGGCAAGGCGAGGATCGAAACATTTGTCGTGGGTCAGGATGTATTGAAGGGAGAGAGGGTACAGTGGATTGTGGAGGGTGGGAAGTATAAGACTTCGTATTTGTTGCCGGATAGTGACGAGAGCAGGGAGAGCGAGGGTCTGTTGATTAGTGAGACTGTTGTGCCGGGGTTTGAATTTGGGGATCATGACTTCTTGAGGGAGGAACGATTAAAGGCGCTTGTGGAGGAGAGGCAGGCGGAGGAGATGGGGTGGATGTTGAGGAGGGACTGAGATCGAAGAACGATGTTGCTGGAGGAAAGAGTCATAACGAGGGATCACTCCCGAATAGAGCCAATCGACGATAGATGTTCGATTGTCTTGCTGATTGGATAGAGGTATAGAGATGAAATGAATGATGCCCTAAATAGAGCCAGTCAATGATGTTCGGTGGTCCTGCTTTCGTGTCTGTATCTGCGGGCTTCCTTTCTATCTACAGACTGCACAATATGTGGCGCCTGTTGGGTTGGGTATCGTCGTACTTGTCTCCCTCATCCTTCGTCCTTCGTACATCAAAGCGAGCATAATCTATGCCGCATGTCATTATCCATATCCATATCCATGTCCCACGTCCAGCCATAACCTTTTGTAAACGCCATCGCTATGATCCAAATGCTCCGCTATATGCAAGAAATTGTTCCTCAGCTGCTCTGCCAGTGCAGTCCATGCTTCGTGCTGCTGCTGGGAATGTAGCGAGCTACATTTATGCATGCGCTCGCCGCCAAGTCCATCGCCCGGCGTTGATCTTAGTCTGCCATGTGCATTGTGAGGCAGGACTTTCTGTCGTTGTGAGTCCCAACGTCGTAGTCGAATCGTTCAAACGTCGTCGCCGCTGGTAATTGAAGAACCACCTCCTCCTCGGCCGGTCAGACTTGTTTGTGCCCAGTATATGCCAAAGCCTATTAAAGCTAGCACGATGAAGAGGACGATGATGATTGTAAAGACGACGAGGTTGCCCTTCATGATGGGCGGGTACGGGAGGTGTTGTAGTCGATCTTCTTTGATTGGCTTGGTCGCAGTCGGCGGCGTCGTGGTCTTCGGTCTTGGTCTGTTTAGACGATCTGCGTCGTTGTTGAGGTAACGAAGCTGTGCGTTGTCGATCGATGCGACCTCCGAGCTTCAAAGCTTGTTGTGGCTGTTGTGAGATAGCAGTGATGATGTTCCAAGCGCTTTGGTCCGATATGTGCAGTACGGACAAGAGCTTTGTAAGAGGTGGATTGTGAAAGTGAAGCCACCGAAGTGCTAGACATTTTGTTCTCGTGGATCAACTTGCCTGCCACATTCGCAGCGCGCGAGGCTGGAAGGTGGCTGGCGGCGCGTCACGACGACTCGCTGTCCTCATGTGCCGGAGATTGCATCTCACCGACTCAAAAGGTGAGGGAGGACTGTAGACATACATGTATGCGTAAGACGTGCCCTTCGGTGTATAAATGTGTGTAGATGTTGTGTCTTGATCAGACGTGAAAGATGTGGTTCCTGCAGGACATGCGAAGATTGCGTTGCGGGAGAGCAACCAGTGGGACGCTCTCGCTTACGAGCGACGCTAGTATACGATCCCTGTCGGCTCTTTCCTGTCGGCTGTAGCCTGTCGCAGCCCTTCTGGACCCTGGTCAGCGTTCGTCCTGTGTCTTTCTCAGCATAATACGAACATCACGACTGCGAATCTGACATCGGTCGCCATCACGCGCTATCACGAAGTGTATTGCATAGCACCGCAAGTCCTCATCCGCCATGAGCTCCAGCACTCAGGCAGCCGCCCCTCAAGCTCGAAGCAGGTGAGTCCGTGTCATGATCATGCACACGGTGTTTGAAGGCCCTCCAATATTGTATATTACTCCTCCAGAGGTCGTCCCCAAATATGCCCATCTCGTCAGTCATACCACGGTCCTGAGGTAGAGCGCCGCTCGTGCTTCAATTCTGATCCGCATCAAACAGACGATTCTCTGATGCCGACCAGGCTGCCATCGCAGTCGGGCGCTTGTTCGTGTCGGACAAGCATGCCATGGCCGAGCAGACCCAGGAAGGACCAGATCCGACAGCATCAACTCCTCTGCCTCCGCCGCACGCGTGCTTGGCAGCGGAGTGTGCCATCACAAAAGTCTTGGAGACCACAGAACTGTTAGAGCTCATTCTCAGCTGCCTGGGTACAGCCGATGTCCATGGTGTTCGTCTGATCAACAGGAAATGGGATGAGATCACAAGAACATCGCCTCTACTCAGACTGCATAACTTTGTCAATCCACAATGGAAACGTCACCCCCAGGACTAACAGCTGCTTGACCTCAACCTACCAGGCCTCTCGATCACATCCGGCGATCCGGTAGATATGGGCCGCTGGATACAAGTCACCATGACAAGAGCAGCAGCATCTCAGATATGCCTGAATGCAGGCAGTCGCAGCCGTGCACTGTCTGTCCACGAAGGACTGCGAGGCCTGCGGATGGCTCGTGAAACAGCAAGTCATGACGGTGCAATCGGCCAACAGCCACCCAACGTCATCGCTTCACAACTTCGACATGAGGATCTCTTCGTGATTCAGCCACCAATAGTCGGCTTCCAGGCTTTTACTCTCCCCACACAGCCATCAGATGCTGGTCCTTCAAATGATCCCTCGCAGCGTACGAAGCCGCGTGCGATTGCGAAGATACACTGCGACACCGGCATCACGCTCGGCTTTCTGGCGGATGCTGTCCAGAGATTTTTGGGCGGCGCAGGCGAGGGAAACGATGACACGAAGCAGATTCTGTTCAAGGCGATCGTCTCTTTCGCCACCCCGGATCCAAAGCCGAAGAAGCGCAATGGTCGGTGTAGCGTCGTTCGTCTATAAACGTGACATGTGCGATAGACCTGTGGTTACACAGCACATCAAAAGGCAACAGATACCAACGACTTTATGTACGAGACAGCAATAGCCGCGAATGACGCCGAGGCGGAAAGTCAGCACAGAGCCAAGACAGGGATGCATTGACTTCGGCAAAACACGTCGCTCGTGGAAGTGGATACTTGCTCATGCCAAGCGAATCTACGACGAACGACGGGCGTGATGCAACTACTCTTTCCAATTTATCTGAGTCTCGATCCCTTCTTCGTAGCAGGAAGGTCATTTGTGGCAATTAGCGGACTGCATTTGGCCGTAGTCAACAGCATTCAAACTCTCAATTCTGCTCACGAGCTCTTGGCATGGCGTTGCAACGATTCCCATAACCTTTGGATGATGCTGTTGTAACGAAGAAACGATTTCGACGACTTCGACCATAGTGCGATCGCCAGAAGCAGGACATCAGGCCGTGTAGGGCCTCACTGCCAAAGATGGACTCCATCGTTGCTCGACACATCCAGGACCATGGCGAAGCCAACACAACAGCCGTCAAATATTGGGGTTATGCAGAACGCATACTACCTTGCAGGAAAGACGCCGGGACCTGCGAGTATCTGGAAGCAGTATACACCATGCACGACACATCGATGCTGTACTCGTTCATCCTATGGGGTGTCATCCTGGGCATTCTGGCACTCTGGACTGCACTACGGATTAGAAGCATCGGCGTAGCATCGCAAGGACGAGGCGGGCTCGTAGACGACATGTGCAGTCAAGTCGGCAGTTGGCAGAAATTCTTATTGCCTGATGCGCCGATGCGATGGTTGTTTGGGCGTGTCTCGCGACTGCAGATTGTAGTACTGGCGGTCATTCTTGCTTACCTGCTCATCTTCTCTTTAATCGGCATCGTCTACAAGACATGGGTGACGCCGATTAAAGACTCATCACTGAGCAACACTCGGACTGGACTTGGAGGCTGGGCGGACCGTGTTGGTGTTTTGGCATACGCTTTGACACCTCTCGCTGTTCTGCTTTGTATGCGCGAAAGTATTCTATCAATACTTACCGGCATTCCGTACCAGTACTTCAACTTTCTCCATCGGTGGCTGGGCCGTGTCATCTTCATCCAGTCGGCACTGCACACCATCGGCTGGACCATTGTGGAAGCGAAGCTATACCAACCACAACCAAGCGTTTACGTGACCTTCATCCAACAGCAATACATGGTCTTTGGCTGCGTAGCCATGCTCTTTATCAGCTTTCTGACAGTCTTCAGCTTCAAGCCAGTGATCCGCTGGACTGGCTACGAGTTCTTCAAGGTCACGCACTGGATCGTCGCAGTACTTTACATCGGGGCCTGCTGGGGCCACTGGGACAAGCTCTACTGCTGGATGGTACCGAGCTTAGCACTCATCGTCATCGACCAATGCGTACGATACGGCAGAATGGCGTATTTGCACTCCACCGGCGGCAAAGGAAGGTCCTCCGGCTTCAAGTGTGACCAAGCCCGCATGCAAGTCCTCACCGACGATAACGGCACTGTCATACGCCTCGACTTCGAGCACGAGCATGCGACATCGTGGAAAGCAGGACAGCACTTTTACCTTACCTTTCCAAGTCTAAGCATCTGGCAAGCACATCCTTACACGGTCTCCAGCGTCCCAGATCCCAATGCCTCGACTCAGACACACACATACCTCATCCGCGTCCGCAACGGACAGTCTAAACAAATGGTTGCTCTCGGCGACTGTGCCATTCCCGTCATCATCGCTGGTCCATACGGCCACGGCTTTCCCAGCTACGAGAGTCGACATGTCTTGGCGGTGGCAGGTGGTACGGGGGTGACCTTCACGTACCCTATCATCATGGAGTTCATCAGACAGAGTATGAGTCGCCGAGCAGTGCAGGACTTTGTCTGGGTTGTGAGAAAGTCGGAAGATTTGCTGTGGCTTGGCACGGAGCTTCGAGAGATGAAGGGGCTATTGAAGGACATGCTCGGTCTAACTATCACGATCTTTGTTAGTCGGGAGAGTCGGGTGGGGAAGGGAGGGGAGGAGAGTGAGAGTTCATTGCGCCATGAGAGCGATCAAGAGCGAAGCGTCATCTCCGAGAAAGGAAAGGAGACCGCTGCAGTCGACACGACTGCAGTGGAGGTGTCATTGAGTGACCTCTTGGCTCCAGCTGGCTCGCGCTTCAAAGTCCACTTCTTGCAAGACCATCATCCGTCTGTGGCGGAGGTTGTAACGGACTTCAGAGAGCGGAGTGCGAATATTGGTGGGCCGGTCGAGATCGTGGGTAGTGGACCGGAAGCGATGGGGACCGATATCAGGTTTGCTGTCTCGAAGATTGATGAGGGAGATGGGGTCAGCCTTTATTGGGATTCGAGGGAGTAGATATGTGTATAGACAATACAGGATGCTTTGTGCACAGGGCCACGACCATGGATAGGTTCAACAGAGTGACTTGAGTAAATAGTTCACTAGCGCAAAGTGCAGCATGTGCATGTCTGACTTTATACATCAGGATTCTCGCGACTTAGCCTACAAATGCAAACTATTCGAGGCCAAGTCTGCTCTTGTTGACATCACCAACGCAACCCGCTGGACCATTCCTCCAACACCACCAATCGTGCATCATGTACATCCCCATCACAAGATATCCCTTCTCCGCCGACGTCTCCGATATCTGCACTACCAAGCCTGACGCTACTATCAGGACCTGCAGCCGAGCGATCAGCATCCAGTACAGCGGACACTTTGTGAGTTCATGTCTCTCTCTGACAGTATCAATTCAGTGGCTGACCTCATGGAAAGAGTTGCGCCGTAGACACCGCCGTCGCCATATCTCTCGCTGTGCTCTTTGCACTGTTGGTGTTCCAAGTCCTGGAGTTCATCAGAAATGTGGTCGAGGTCGTGAGGAAGTGGCCAGCGGAGCCGAAGCAAGTATGTGGCAGTGAGAAGTGTGGGGAGGCGGTGATGGTGGTTTGATACTGGGTCGAGGGCATGGTGGGTGGCAGGATTACATATTCCTGTCTCAAATACCTGACGTGACCGTGTGCCTGAAGAGCGCGCTTGAGTTGCGCAGACAGTCCAGGAACAGTGCAGAGAGTCGAAAAACCGGCACCTGCGCTGTTCATGTTCATTCCAGACATCAGCTAAATAGCGCGCCGAGGTCGCCAGATAATTTTCTAGAGTTTCGTTATCTTCTGTGCTGGCAATTTTACTCTCCGCCTCTTCTGAACTACTTTCAGCCTTACTAGCTCCACAATCTTGCTGCGGTAGCGGTCGCTCCACCACATCCACCAGTTTTGCGAAGTCTCCCCTCGGTGAATCCGGCTGAGCTGCGAAGTGCATTCTCTCGAGCAGGGCAAAGAGCACTTGCATGGTGTAATATGCGTCATTGCCAGCGCAGTGCAACGTACTCTTTGTGTAATCAATTTGCAAGCGCCGTAGCAACGATTCCAGTGAACCAGTCGTGCCTAGGGCCTCTTGGGCAAGAGTAAGTGTATATCCACAAGGCCGACAACCCCGAGATCGTCGAGGGCGATGTCCAGGCTCTTAATAACAGCTAATTCCGTCCAAAGGAGACCATGCCCGACTAGCACAATCTTTCGCTTTTCGCCGCCGTCTGTGATGCTTGGTATAGTGTCGATGATCGCCTGTCTGAGGTTGTCACCGTTGATACGCATCGTGTGGCCAAATCTGAAATCCTGCTTGCTCTTCTGACGCAGCTTGTAGTTGTAGGTCTGTAGCGTTGGATCCTCGCGAAACAGCCTCAGATCACATTATGTTGCCCCGAATCCGTTCGCACCGCGTCCGTTGGAAGCGCCTTCGAAATCTATTGATACGAAAACCACGTCCAGAGGGTTATTCGGTGGGGCTGACCCTGCGAGAGCGAGTCCGAAGGCATCAAGCGCCAGCTTTCCAGCCGTGAGGTACGGCCTTGTGTAGTCTTTCTGTGCTGCTGTCCTCTCGAGGCGTTGCGTGATTTTGGCGAAAGTCTGCAGACCAAGTTCAAGCACAATATCGATGACCTGGGAGGACTATCAGTGCCCTGGAAGCTGTCTTTTTGTCGTGAGTTTCACTCACCTCTTGCTTTCCCCAAAAGTCCCTGTTATAAGCTCGGCTGCTATGGTTGTAGATTGATCGCAGGCCGAGCTCAGGCCTATGCCATCGGTCACTGTAGGCGCGCCAAGCGCCCGTAAAGTCGATTTCAGACGAGGCATTTCGGTCTAGAATGCGATTTAGACGTTCTCCGGTCACGTACTTCCGTCGTTGCTTTGAGCGCATAGCACTGAGCTGTTTTCTCTGGCTGGCGACATCTTGCAGAACATGGTATAGCTGGCGTGTTGGTGGCGGAGTGGTAGCTGCGCGTGGACAGGCGGCCGCGCGCACGGCGTGGTTTTGATCGAGCTGGTCACTGGGAGGGGGAAAGAACATAGTTTCGTGAGTGCAGACTGGAATGTTCGAATTCAGGGTGGAAACCAAGAAGGATTCGCTGGAAGCTGATTGAGGACGGCAGTGGCCCCCAATTTTCGCTTCCGTCAGCAAGGCTTGAGGAGTTATACCCGCGGCGCCTCTTTATCGGGCCTTTGTTTCACTACCGGGCTTGCAGTCGCTAACGGGTCATCCTTATCATCCGCCATGCCCACAATGCACGAACAGCCATACGCACTTGGCTTTTCGAAGAACATACTGCTTGCCAGAACGAACTTCTCGGCATGCCAGCGGTCGCGATAGCGCTTGCCTTCGACGATGCGGAGACCAGGCTCGCCTGTAGCCTTTATGCTGAGCCGGATGGCAACTTGTCTGCCGTGGTTGATCCTAAAAGCGACGTGAAGTCCGTTCTCGGCAGATGTGGCCCTGGCTTGCTCGTCGGATGTTGTCATCTGAACACAGCTGAGAGGCAGCAGAATCGAGGTGCGACTCCTTTGCCTCGCAGAGAGCTCCAACGAGGCAGGCACACTGAGCTCCAGCTTGAGACCTTTGTTGTTCATAGAGAATGCTTGTCTCCAGTGCCCACGCAGGATCTTGCTGCTCTCATCGGGGCTGGATGCGAAGGCCTTTGGCGAAGGTGCTAGGAGTGCTGTCCAGGAGCCAAGTTCAGCAAGGTCTTGCCACCAGGCGAAGATGCTTTCGTCGTCGCTCTTCTTGATGATGTCCAATTGCAACTATGTCAAGTAGGCAGTACGCATTACATATCTTGGCCTTGACGATCTTGAACCATCCATTGCCCTGTGTGCTGTTGTGACGATCATCAGGGCATCACATCAAGATCCAACTAATATTGACGGCATATTTGCACACATGCCGCCGTTCTGAACGACCTGATACTGACCATGTTGCTGACTGATCCTTCCATCATCGATATTAATATTTCCTATCCTTCAACACAACGTCTATCAATACATGTACATGTAGCCATTGCAACATCCGCAGCAATGGGGTCATCAGCATCGAAAACGGCCAAGGCAGCTGGCTCAGCAGCTCGCCAATACCCCAATCGTCCCTCGGGCACAACCCAGAGACCAGCACCAACGACAACCACGAATGCGCCGCCGCCCCCGCCTCCGCCTCCAGCAGCACAACGCCAACCAGGTCCTACAGTCAAGCCCCAGCCATACGCCAGCGGCGATCGATCCGAGGCAATCAACCTCGATGCCTCAGACCCGGACTTTGCCCAGTCACTTCGATCCATCGGACCAGTACAGCCCAATCCGACTCTGTCTCCCACATCAGCTTTCACCACCCAACCTGGAGGAGCTCGACCTCATGCGCCGAATCCTCGAAACAATCCTGCCATCACAGTACTGCACTCGCGAGCAAAGTTGCAGGAGGCGGCCGACGCAGAATTTGAGCAGGCGGGGATTCGAGGACATCAAGGACGACAGTTTCTGGATGTCTACCAGATTCGGCAGATACTGCAGTTTAGGGATGAGAGGGGCATGAAGCACTCGGAGATTGAGAGGAGGCTTGGTCTGAAGGAAGGAGCCGTGGCACGATTGGGAGCGGCGGGTGTGGTGGAGCTGGCACAAGAGCAGGGACGAGCAGAGAGGGACATTAGGATGGTATGATCATGGCAGTGAATTGTCTACAGAGCGGACATGTTACTGGAAACAGTCAATACCGCCTTCACACCAAGATGATCCGTTATCCACGGCTCGTCGAACCCGAGCTTGACGATGGCTTCCCGCTCCTGTTCATCGTCCACACAAACGCCTGCACCAAAGCGCTCGAACGACAGCAGCTCCAAGCCACCGCAGAAGTACACCTTGTCCATTCTGCTGGTCCCGAACTGCTGCCTCAGGTTTGTGGCGGCCTGCTGTCCCCAAGTGTGTCCATTCGCCGCATCATGCTCCTGGCCACCGAGCTCGAGATACGCATCCTTCAACCCATTCACCTCATGAAGCGTACGATCGAAATCCTGGATGGCATTGAAATCACCCGCCACGATCGCACTATCAATTCCAGGCTGGCGCATGTACTCTGCACACAACTTCATCTGCGGAATTCTGTACGGGGGCTCGAACGCCATAGACTCCAAGTGGCTGTTGCAAATCCGAACCGTCTTGCCTCCCAACCTAACATCAACAAAAAGTCCATCCCGCTCCATCCGCGTTTGCGAGTAGTGCACTCGGAAACACGATGTGATGGGCAAGCGCTTGTCGACCAGTGTGATTGTGCCGTAGTGGCCCGATTGCCAGTTGGAGATGTCAATGTCCGATAGGTGGAAGTTCTCTCGGACCCATGAGTGAGAAGCGATCAGCTCGATGTCAGAATCGATGCACTCTTGAAGGTAGATGATGCTGGCTGTCGAGTCTCGAGGGCCGGAATCAATGAGTGATCTGAGGTGCGAGAAGCCTTTTGTCATGCGGGAGGAAGGGTAGGGTAGCATGAAGTCTATGTTCCAGGTGTATAGAGACAAGGTAGACAGAGGTGAAGCCGCGGTAGTGGCGGATTTGGCATCATCGGCTTGCCATTCATCAGTCTGCCATGTATAGTATGGCTGATGCCATGGTTCATCGAACTACCATGGGGCCGTTGATCTCGTCTTGATCTGAACCTCTTCCAAGGCTTTCAGGACGACTTCGTCCATTGCGAGTGTTCTTCGTAGTAGTCGTGATAATGATATTGACAAGTGGCGGAACGGGCGGAGGATTGTTTTGCTCATCGACTTCCAGCGATCAACATAGACAGGAGAGCATCAGCCCTAACAAAGCGTCGATGCGATGATGTACAGTTCAACTTGTATCAGTGTAAATGTCAATACGTCCGTAGATGTGACGGTCGAGGTCAGCTCGCAACCGAAAAGTGGGTCCGAATCCGAGTCAAACCTTGCTGGCTCCTTCCAACCTGAACTTGACACCCTCGTACCCCAACATCACCTCTTGGCCATCTTCCTCCGAGACGACAGCATCCGCATCAGACGCCGATAACTTGCTTACATCCACACTAAAATCACGATACCTTTACTCAACGGAATCACCGAGAAGCCGTTGCCGAGGTCCAGAACCGAGAGAAGCGCAAGCAGAGCAGCATCAACCCTTCCAGACTCCCACTATGTCCAAATCAGTCCTCATCACAGGCTGCACCCCCGGTGGCATAGGCCACTCCCTCGCTCGGGAGTTCAAATCCAAGAACTTCCGTGTCTTCGCCACCGCACGCAAGGCAGCTTCCATATCTGACCTCGAACAACAAGGAATCGAAACATTATCGTTAGAAGTGACATCCAGCGAAAGCGTCAAAGCCTTGAAAGATGAAGTCACCTCCCGCACAGGCGGGACGCTGGACATTCTCGTCAACAACGCTGGGCGAAACTACACTGTCCCTGCCCTGGATGTGGAAATGGAGGAGATCAGGCAGACTTTCGAGGCGAATTTGTTTGGAGTTATGGCGATGTGTCAGGCTTTTGCACCCCTCCTGGTTGAAGCGAAAGGGACTATTGTACAGATCGGATCTTTGGCGGGAATCATGCCCTACGTCTTCGGCAGCGTCTACAACGCCTCCAAAGCAGCGCTGCACTCCTACTCCGACACGTTGAGGGTGGAGCTCGCTCCCTTCGACGTCAAAGTCGTGACCGTCGTGACTGGTGGTGTCAAGAGCAATATTGCCCGGACACACCGAGACCTTCCGCCGAATTCCATCTACCTGCCGCTGAGTGAGGAATATAAGCAGCGATTGACGCACAGTCAGGCTATGGGAATACCGAACGAAGAGTACGCCAGAACCGTTGTCAAGCAAGTACTGGGTAATCCAGGAAAGACACAGGTTTGGGCGGGTGGTTCGTCAGTCTTGGTGTGGTTCGTCAGCAACTTCCTGCCGAAGTGGGTGCTGGGTTTTGTGATGACCAGGATGTTTAAGTTGTGGAAGTTGAGGGGGACATACCAGTATCAAAAGAAAGTGCAGTAGTCCTTGCACTTAGGGTATAGCAGCCGCAGCTGGCGCCGGTGAGAGCATCAGATCTGATCATTTCAGCTACAAGGCCCAACGGTGGAGACAGGACGGAACCACTCTCAAAGAAACAGTGGCAGAAGCACATCTACTTCGCAACATTTGTTAATCCGTCGACCGAGGGGACGTCACGGCCTTTGACGTCTTGGCTGCATGAACGCAATGGAATGTCCGAAACCACACACCCCTTGCAGCTACGCTTCCGCCAAGCATATTGACAATCAGGCAAGGAGACCCAAAGCGCGACATCTAAATCAAGGACCATTATGCTTCGATACTGTCAAAATATCTAGATACGGCTGCTAGCCAGCATTAACAGAATGCTGTGCGTACGCACCATGTAACACGTATGATGACCAGATTCCCAGTCCTGATCATTCTGGCGTCGATTGCGCTAGGATCATTGCCGCAACAAGAAAAGGATCGCAAAGCGTTGCATTTTGTGACGGTAAGTTGTCATCGCCCTCCCCGAGGTCTAGCTTTGATATCTTTCTGATGATCAAAACCCAGGAGCCCAACATCAGAGCGATCTCTTTGACAGTGACCGAGCATGATCCGAAAGCCATAGCGCCAGGATATTGGTTCGTAGCGCCACTTGTCAACAGCAAAGTCCCACTTCCTGAAGATCGTGAGTACGCACCCCTCAAAACAGGAGCGCAGATATACAATCGTAATGGTGTAAGGCACGATGACCCCTATGTGCATTGTCCCACTTGCTGATAAGTTGGGTGCAGGACCTCGTGTGGAGCATGCAAGACCAGCCAATGCCACAAGTGCACAGTTTTCAGCCTGTGTACGTCAATGGCTCCCAGCAGCTTACTCTGGTCGTCCAACAATCGGGCCTGCTGGACGCTGGAAGGCTTGGGGTCACAGCTGGTATTGTCATGAACGATCATTTCGAACAGATTGCTCGTGTGGTGACCAAAGGCGAGAACATACATCAAGACTTCCATGAGTTCCACCTCGATCACTCCGGCAGAACGGCGATAGTGGCAGCAAGATTCCTTTCCAACCACAATGAGAAGGATAGCGGAAACGGGAACTCTGGGTTCCAGGAAATCGATCTGTTGACGGGAGAAGGCACTTTCCAATGGAACGCCTTGTCAGCGGGTGTTGGGTTCGATGAGAGCCATCCTACAGTGCAGCGACTGCCGCCAAGAACAACCACCACTGCCACCACGCCGGACTTCTTCCACCTCAATTCCGTGGACAAAGATGCAGACGGTGATTACCTAGTATCTGCTCGCCACACCAGTACAATCTACAAAATCTCCAGAATAGACGGCTCGATCATATGGCGTCTTGGCGGGACCAAATCCGACTTCACTCTTACTCCCGACGTAACTTTCCACTTCCAACATGATGCCCGCTTCCGCTTCGAGAACAGTACCCACACCATCATATCCCTCCTCGACAACGCTGTACCTCCACACAAGTCACGTCACGAAGAGGAACACGAACAACACCCGCAAACGCCCCAGAGCTTCGGCAAGATTATTCTCCTCAACCACGACACCAGATCCGCCACCCTGCTTCGCCACTTTCCTCGCCCGCACAACCTGCCAAGTCGGAAAATGGGGAATCTTCAAACCCTCGGCAAAAATCCTTTGACATCGAACGTTCTTATTAACTGGGCAAGTCCCAGCGGTATCAGCGAGTTTGACTCCAGGAATAGACTAATCCTAGATGCAAGCCTAGCAGGAGGGACTGTGACATCCTACCGAGTGTTCAAAGCCCCATTCGTTGGACGACCTCTTCGGCCTCCGGTGATGACAGTTCTGCCAGCTGTGCATGGGTGGGACGGAAAGGGGAGGAGTGCCACGTTCTATATGAGCTGGAATGGAGCGACGGATGTGAGAGGTTGGAGAATATGCATTTCGAATGATGAGGAAGTCGAAGGTACCTTTGAAGTCGTGGCGGAAATTTCGAAGAGAGGGTTTGAAACTGCTTGGAGTCTGGTCAGTGGAAAGAGTGGTCAGAGAGCTTTCGTGGAGGCTATTGATGCTAGTGGTGACGTTTTAGGGAAATCCGAGACGAGCCAAATGCCTGGCTGGCATGGAGAACAAGAACGAGAGCAAGAGGATGATATCGATACTGGAGGTGCTCACTGGGCGTTGAGGTGGACGTTGTACGCATGGGCAATGTATGGGCTGTGGACAGCTGCGCATCAGACTTTGGTCTTGTACCGGCGAGCAGGGCGGCGGCGTGGTGGCGGCTACAAGTTGCTGCAGTAGGGAAGGGTATCAAGAACACACTCGAGTTTTGAGCACTTTGTGGTAGTTTCGCAGCATCAGAAGGAATTGGGGGCTCAAGGTACGTTCTCACGTCTTGCCAGGAGATCGTGAGTGTTGCTAACACTCTCTTGTTTCGATAGGGCGGCACCATCTATTTTCGTGATTGAGCGGAAGAGTCTCGGTGGTCCTACGATTGACAGCCAGAACTAACAGCCTGAACTCTTCCATCTCTGGAGGTGCCAATTGTCCTTTCGATGAGTGCAGCGTCATAAAGTCTTCGGCGGCAACTTTGTTCACGCCGTGATGGGATCGTTGTTGGAAGTGTAGAATAGTGTCTCGTAGGTGGATCCACGGATTGCGCCACCGCGCTCCATAAAAGCGTGATCTTCAACGACCTCTACACATTATGGTCTGCACGACCCGCAATGCTTGGGTAACTAGAATCATGGTATACTGATCAGACGAACAGAGAACTGTCATCCAGGAGTGCCCGTCCCGGCCTGAGGATCCGGTCACGCAGAGCACGAGCGCTGTAGTCTGGCATCTGAACTTCTGCACGCTTGCAGCGCAAGGCCGACAATCAGCTGTGAACGACCATACAGCCCACGGAACAGCCCACCACACAGTGCGAAAGTAGACTGCCATACAAGCACGACATGGCATGGTTTTCGACATCATGGCGACGCTTTGCCACAGCGCCTTGTTTAGCTCCTTTCGCGAGCATTACCGACTCCACTTCACACATGGCGTGCGATGATAACAGCATCTGACTCTATCTCATGGGTATCTATCGCCGCTCGCTACGAAGGATCTGATCCCCAACGTTAGCAGAAGTGCGGCTCAGCAGTGGCAAAGCCCCAGTCCACAGAGGAATGGCTCAGCATATAGATCCATCGTCTCGCTCACACGAAGGCTCATCATCAAGTTACGGCACCATGGAAGCTAAAGGACCAACTGTCTCCGACGACGAGGTCAAGCAAGACCCGACTTCGAAACAGCCTGGGGTCGCTATCGATGCTGCCTATGCCAGCGAAGATGAAGGCGACACAACAACAAATCCTTTCCGGGATCTGAAAGTCGCGGAGTACTACGTCGATTTGTATGAGAAGGCCTCCTATGAGTGTCGCCACGTTTTCGATCCGGCGCTAGAGTGGGAGAAGAAGGAGGAGAGAAAGCTTGTGAGGAAGCTTGATTGGTATGTATGTGCGGCACCTTCTGTGCGATCGAAGCACGCTTGACTGATTGTCGATAGGCATGTCTGTACGTGGGCATGTATCATGTTCTTTGCCTTGCAAGTTGATCGTGGAAACTTGGCTCAGGCTGTAAGCGACAATATGCTTGACGAGCTGGGTCTAACTACTAATGAGTACAATTATGGTATGTACTTCCCAGCACCATGGCCAGCAAACACTAACGTCTTCTCAAGGTAACACTATCTTCCGAGTCTCCTTCCTGCTTGCAGAACTACCGTCACAGCTCATCTCGAAGAAGCTCGGTCCTGATCGTTGGATTCCAATGCAGATGTGCTTGTGGTCCATCGTTGCAGCGTCGCAAGCGGCGCTTAGTGGGAAAGCAAGTTTCTATGCTTGTCGAGCCTTGATCGGTGTGCTCGAGGGTGGCTTCATCCCGGACCTGGTGCTGTGGCTATCATACTTCTACACATCTTCGGAGCTCCCCATTCGGCTCTCGTTCTTCTGGACTGGACTGGATCTCACGCAGATTATCACATCGCTCCTTGCCTTCGGACTGCTACGCATGGACGTTATTCAAGGACTATCAGGATGGCGATGGCTCTTTCTAGTCGAAGGCGTAATCACCTTGGCTGTTGGTGTGGCAACATTCTTCTGCATGCCCTCCTCCGCGGTAGCGACCAAGACATGGTTCCGACCCAAGGGCTGGTTCACAGATCGCGAAGTCGGCATCATAGTCAACCGGGTGCTTCGCGACGACCCTACCAAAGGCGATATGCACAACCGTATGGCCATAACCCCAGCCCGGCTCTGGCGCGCCCTCTCAGACTACGACCTCTGGCCAATCTACGCCGTCGGGCTAATCGTCTTTATGCCAGTCGGTCCACCATCTACATATCTGACCCTCACGCTCCGCAGCCTTGGTTTCAGCACCTTCGACACAATCCTCTTAGTGATACCTTCCACAGCTATTAGCTGCCTTACGCTCATCGGTCTTACTTGGCTTAGCGAGCGCTTTCACGAGAGGTCATTCTTCGCCATGATCCAGAACATTTGGGCTATGCCTTGCCTACTCGCGCTCCGCTTCTGGCCAGGGACTATGACCGACGCATGGGGAACTTACGGCCTCATTACCACCCTCCTTGCGTACCCTTACTGCCATGCCATCGCCGTGGCTTGGGCTTCACGGAACTCGGGTTCTGTGCGGACACGATCTGTTTCGGCGGCCTGCTATAATATGTTTCACCTCCGCTCATGCACCAACATGCACCTTAAATTCGCAGACTCATCAAATCAGACGTGAATCTGACCCGTGCAATGGTTCCGCCAGCGCAAAGTGCCGAATGACAGCGCACGCGAGCGTATCGAACGAGACATTGGCGCTCTCGACATGCATGGATGCCTCGATCAACACCATGCCCACCGATGAGCAAACATCAGCCCTCAGCGCCATCAACGCCCTGCGTGCCAGATATGGCTGCGCTCCACTCCAATGGGATGACAATCTCGAGACCGACGCAGCCATTTACGCTGAACAGCTAGCCCAACGCAACAGCAAGCTTGAGCACGACAATATCCCTCAAGAAAAGGCTCAAGCCGAATGTCTCGCCATACTGTACGACAACTTCAAGCCTGAGAATGTTTACACTGAAGCTGTGCGGAACTGGCATGACAAGCGACGCGATACTGCTGGTAATGAGACTGGGCCTGGGGAAGAGGATATGTATTTTGATGATCCGGAGGGGAAGTTTCATTTTGGGAATTGGGGGCATTTTGGTGAGTATCTGGAGGGTTTATGGTGACGGGGCTGATGAACGATGGTGGCGATCTTGGTCTCGAAGCAGGCGGATAAGGTTGGGATATCGTCCGCGATGGCTGAGGAGGGTAGCTTGCATTTCGCGCCTGGTGGAAAGCAGATTTATGTCGTGGTGAGGGTTCATGGAGCTTTCGGGGTTTCGAATCCGATGGATTTGGATGAAAGGGTCGAGCACCACCAGCGACGTTGATGGAGAACGGTCGGCATCGTTGGACCTCGCCACTGGACAGCCCGATGTCTGAGGTCTTTCCAAATCGAATCTGCGAGCACTCTCGTCTCCTTTGTCATCGGAGAATCAGAGAAAGAGTTGCTGTCGCGCGAGATACAGGTCAATCACTATGGTCGGAGTTGCTTGGTTCAGCAAACATGCGGCGCAAGAGTTCCTGTGTATTACAAACGTCACTCGCTCTACCTGAGACTATCCACAGACAAGACTCAGCGGCTACACACCATGCCTTACATACCGTACTTAAAGTTGGCCAGATTCAACATGCCCAACCCCCGCGCCATATTTGACGCGTTTGAGCGCCACGGCGACAACGCCCCAGCTGTGAAGGCCGACATGAATGCCTCAGCTCTGCAGAAGAACGCTACAGCTAGTTGGAGCGAAAGCGACTGTCGCAACATCTGGCATCACGCCAGAATTTGGGGCAGGGTGGCTCTGAGCTTACCAGTCCCTTTGCATTGGCTGGACCAGGATCACTTTGCAGACTGGCTCGAAGCCATGGCGAATGCTCAGACCACTTCTGTTGTTGATGCTGCGCATTAGCGGTCATATCGCAGTGACTACATGAGTGGTCATGTTCCCACTCAGCAAGAGCTTCAGGTGCTCTTCCAAGGGCCAGGGGCCCAAAGGGGTGGCCTGAACTTGGCCACCATCGGCCGCTCGGCACCATCCAATGCTACAACTGCCACACAACCTGCGACTCTCGTCCCAGTGCCTTCTGTCGCCCCAGCACCAGCTATGTCAACCGCAGCTACCATCAGCGATGCAGCTCAAGTTGCAGACGATAGTGTTGAGGAGCACGAAGACGAAGGTCAAGGTCTTTACGAGGTACCAAAAGATGAGGATAGCTTGATTTACGAGGGTGAACCAGAAGGCAGGGCGCTGGAGTCTGGCGAAGACGAGGATGAAATGGAGGTCGTTAACAGCGGTACTATCGACACTGATGAAAGAATGCAGCAAGACACGACTGAAGGTGCTGACGATGACCTTGATGCTCTTCCGCTCGATGAGGATGCTACACCGACTCAGGGGGCCCTCCGAGATGTAGATGACGAAGTGGAAGACCCAATGGAAGACCTACATGGCGAGCATCGCCCCGGTGGATTTACCCTTGATATGTTCGAGAGATATGCTAGAACTTCTCCGCCTACAGATCCTGCCTACCTCCGGCGCTTAGCTCGCGTCGCCCAAGTTCAGCGCGAAGAGGACGAAGCAGACACCAATCGAGCTCCGCGCCCGGCCTCATCACCACAAGCCCTGGCCCAGCTAGACATGAACACCCGTCCGGACACGGTCCCGCAGCCAATCACCACTACCGCCGCTCAACCTCAACCACCCGGTACTGTCGACAGGTCCAATTGGCCGCCGGAGGCCATTGCCGAAGTCGAACGTCTCGAAGGTATCAACAACGAGCTCAGACGCCTTCGTCCCTTACAGACCATCATAACAGAAGCACAAGCCGAGCAGGGACTCGAACAGCGCCAAGCGCTATTCCGGCACTGGGACCCGGATGTGCCACTTAGCGAGGAGGAGTTAAGATGGCAACTTGAGGGGTCGAAGCGGATCATCAATTGGAAGTTGGAGCGATTTTCGCGTCGTGATGGTAGTGGAGACGAGTAGTGAGTGGTAATATGTTGATCTTGCGTGAAAGTTCTTGTTGTGTAAAGGAAGGATAGCTGTTTGTGTGATTCCAAAGTGAGCTCGTTGAACTAAGCGGTTGTAAGTGAGTTCATGTTGGAGATCTCTGGTGTTTGAGTACTCCTGTACTATAGCTTTCACTCTAGGAGCTCTGTGGAAGTCACTGCGCTCTTCTACAAGCTGGAAAATGCCATCATGACAAAGACAAGTCACCTGGTAGTGACTATACTGGAAGGCTCTGCATTCAGCCAGAGTGCCCAGCAAACGGTCCAGTGGTCCTTTGTCGATTGACCATCTATCTATATATACCAGTCCATCCCATAGCTAATCTTCCCCTGTACCAGGAACATCCAACAAGAGAAGATGAGCAAGAACTACGAAATTCACCCCAGCACAGACAAAGCTCAAAAGCCTGCCAACCAGTACATCTACGATCAATACCATCAGGTGGGTAACATTAGAGTCTGGTGATCTCGAGGCCATCTCCAATACCATGATCGGAGCTGGTCATCACCAAGAGTTCCGGATCTACTTTCTGGACTGCTCACGACCTGAAGTGTCGTTGGATGCCCACCAGAGTCTGGATGGCTGTTCTCAGGGGCCATCTTGCTCCAGATGACTGGGTTGGAGGCCGGGATGGGTGGCTCGATAAGTGGCTGCATAAGCAGACGACTATGACCAGTGGCGCTGATCAGACACGAATGATCGACTTCCGCGACGGGGTGCGACGAGGAGATGCTCTCACGCAGCAGGAGATTGGGGATGTGTTCGGAGATCTGCTAGAGTCCGCTGGTATGCCCATTGCTCCTCCAACTCCACCTCTGGCAGCTAGAATCGCAGCTGAGATCGGCACGGTCGGCGCCACCAATGCAGCGCCAGCTCCAGCTGCCGTACCACCAGCTCTGCCCGCACCTGTAGCCACCAACACAGCAACCACGTCTACCAGCAATGACCCAACTCAAACCCTGCCCGGCAGTGACGAAGACGAGAAAGGAGACGAAGGAACTGAGGATGGCCCAGACCAGGGGAGTGACTTTGCCCAAGAAACGGGACTTGAAGAGGAGGATATGCAGGAGCGCGAGGCTGGTGAAGGTGAATCGGACCCTGATGACATCGGAACCAGCAAAGACGTGCAGCAGAAATGGGTTGCAGCTAACAACGATTGGCTGGAAAGGGCCAAGGCAAGGAAAGTTGAGCGTGAGCTGGTCCATGTGAGGTGGGATCCAAATTTCTACGAGGGTGAGGAGAAGGATGGTGTGGATAAGGAAGGTTCCAGTTGGCTCGACCGTCAGGTCCAGGGCTAGCGGGATTATCAGCTGTGAAGGACGGAACTTCGCGCAGGACCTATTGTATGGTGCTGATAGGCTCGTACGTGTAGGGTTTCATCCCTTCTCAAGATTGCATTGATCTGAACTCCTTCTCCTCTTGATCCCATCCCATCAGGACTCTCGAAAGTCCCCTCCTCCGTCCTTCACGGTACGTCTCCCCATGCTCAGCTCTCCAGTTCCTCTCCACCTCCTCCGTTGCATAAGCGCTGAAACTCGCCCGTGGTTTTCCAACCGCGATGGAAGACACCGTCAATAGATCGGGATCATCGCCATTCCTCTTCGCTAGCCTCTTCTCCATCCTTTCTTGCATCCTTGCTTCTTTTCTCTTCTGCTTCACCTCATCATGGCCAGGCCTGAACACCTTGCCAAGATCTTTCTTACCCTTGCCATAGTACTCCATACCAAGCAAGACGGCGTAAGACTTGGAGACTTTCGTCTTCTTCATGTCCACGCCCTGATCTTTGAGACTATCAATGAAGCGGCGAAAACTTCTTGTTGTGGGTCTATAGTGTCCAGACAATGGAGACAGGTATATGAGTTTGCCGTCCTTGATGCCGATGATACCGGCAGAACTGATTCTCGCGCCGGAAAGGAAGGAAGCATGCTGGAAGGCTCCACTAGATTTGATCCCAACGTACAGACGTCCTACTGTATCAGCTACATAGATCCAGGTTCCAGGACGGACTGAGGCACGGAGGAGATGGTTCAAGATTGTGGCGGGAGAGGCGTGGAACTTCTTTCCTTGCTTCTTGGGCACGCCGGGTGTTCCGTCTTCTGTAGCTCCTCGGCGAGCTGCCTCTGAACCCGAGGTAGAGGAGGATGCGCTGGATGAAGAAGACGATTCGAATTGCGAGGCATTGTCGGAGAGCAAAGTATCGCGAAAGAGACCACCAACTGCGGCAAGCTTGGTACTGAATGATGCGTCTGCATCGGCTTTCTCCCTTGACTCTGGATCCGTGTAGGCTGGATCCGTGGATCCTTTGGGTACAATGCCGTGCATCGAGTCCTGGTATTGGTCCACACTCGTCGTGATAAGCTCGTTGTTCTTCGCCCAGCGGAGCATCCCTTCGGAGTCAACCTCTACCAGATAGTCTTTCCGCTCTTCTTTACTGAGGTAGCGGATTCGCTCCCTCTCCAGCTTGTCGCGGCTGCACATACTGAGATCCAGATCACGTCCGTCACCATGATCGAGCCAATGGAAAAAGTTTTGATCCGTTTGTGATTGCTGCCATTGTTCGTGATACACTTGAAGATTCGCTCCGTAGCGGTGCTTTTGGTCAACCATCTCAAGGAAGTAGCGCAAGTCAAGGAGCATGGTGCTGGGCTCTTCGTATTTTACCTTTCTGCTTCTCCTCGAGCCGAATGAGGATGATGGTTCAGGTTGCTGCTCTAAGGCTGAAGTGCTTTCTCCAGCACCAGCATGTTTGGCGATTGCTTCTGCTCGCCGCCAATTCATTCGGGCCTGTTCGGAAGTGGACTTGGATCTTACCCGACCATCTGGCATGTGGCTATTGATGTAATTGAGATGTGGCGCTGTGGCGGATCTGTACTGCCATTCTTTGATTATCTCTAGCCATCGCGAAGACGGATCCAAGTTGAGGCCGTCGATCTGCCGCCTTTCTCGATGGCCCCGATAGGCTCGCTGGATGAGCTTCGCAGCATCATGCTCTTCTTCCGAGTGATACCTGGTGGCCGTTGCCTGTTCCTTCTGTAACTGGACGTCCGATATCCTTCGTATGTCGGCAGGAGATGGCCGCTCCAGGGTATCCAGATACTCCTTATGCGACAATGGACGATTAGGTGTAGGAGTTGGCGTCAGATCCATGTTGACGCCTAGCGAGCTTTGAACATATAGACGATTTGTCTGCGTAGTCATTTGTTCCAATGTGAGTCTCGAGGTCTCACTTCTTCGGCAAAACAGCTTCTATGAAAGTGAGGAGCTGTCCGGTGCATCCTTGCCGGAGGAGTGTTATAGGTGAGTGAGGCAGGGGGGAGGAAATAGTAGGCATGAGATATGGCAGATAGTGGATATAGAGATTATGCAGATACCTTACATGTACCGTCGATCCGATGCATGCATTGTCAGCAGCGCCTGCCACGACACGCATTATTGCCGGAAGGCTCGGAAAGCGCTAGGCGGGCTGTACCCCCAGTGCCCCATCAAAGTCTGAAGAAGGTCGTTCGGAATTTGCACAGCCCAACCAAGTGGTAGTCAACGGCACCTGCATGGAAGGAGACTCGTTTTGGATGGGAATGACGGAGGACAGTACTGTTCTCATTCACGTGACATGCAATTGGGATAATGTTTCAGCTAACGGGTGGTAGCTTAGCTTGAGCTGTGAGCTTCTAGTCTCAGCCAATCAGAGCCACCTCGCTCCGTTGCCCAATAGCAACAAGTCCAGGCTGCCAAAGCGTAGATCTACGTCCGCTTTCGGTATAGCGTGAGGTCCAAGACCACGCAGGCTGAGTACCTGAGCTTAGTGAGCTTCCGCTTCCAAACAACTTCGAAGACACCAATTGAGACACGCGACAACAGACTTCACTTGATGCGCATCACCTTACAGCACTCGTCACACACTTCATCTTGATCGCATCCGCGTCAACAACATCGATTGACAACCGACATGCCGCCGAAGAAGAAGGCCGCCGCTGCGGCAAAAACAAAGTCAACCAGAACCACCGGACGCGCTGTACCAGACACCATCACCAACAACCGCGGAAAGGAGATCGAGACCACTGCAGCTGCTAGACGTGCTACACGTCGTGTCGCTGCGCCTGACTACAACCCCAAGGCCGTCTATGCGGCTCCCACTACTACGACCAGTAAGTGCCATCTGTGCATGCGTTGATCGACTTGAATTGACACGATACAGCCGCAAACTCCTCGAGAAAGCGTGGCCGACCAGCAGCTGTGCAAGAGGATGCTCCGGTGAAGCGCGGTCGAGGTCGTCCACCAAAGTCTGCCGCTGCCGCTCCAAAGAAGACTGCTACCAAGACCGCAACCTCCGCCAAAACTGCTGCTGTTTCAGAGCCCGCCAAGAGAGGACGCGGACGTCCACCCAAGGCACCACGCACGGGCCCTGCTAAGAAGGCGCTGAAGACTACAGCAAAGGCGCCCGTTGCAAAGGCGCCAGCCCCGAAGTCTACTGCAGCCACACCGACTGGCAAGAAGCGCGGTCGGCCATCCAAGGCCGACACCGAAGCTGAGAAGCCACCGAAGAAGCGTGGTCGTCCATCGAATGCTTCCAAGGCTGCCGCTGTGCCAGACGACCAGACTGCTCCACCCAAGAAGCGCGGTCGCCCACCAAAGGGAGGTGAGACAACCAAGATCGATACCGACGATACCGCTGCAGCTGAGCAACTAGAGGAGGAGCTTGAAGACACAGCAGTGGACGGAGAGGAGGGTTCTTCCAGTAAGCTCAAAGCACCAGCTGCAACAAAGGGAAAGGGTGCTAAGGGTAAGAAGACCGCAAATGACAATGATGACACCACACAAGACCGCGAGCAGACCGCATCAGGGGTCAACTACTGGTTAATGAAGGCTGAGCAAGACGGACATGACGTGCCGCTTCCCGATGGCACCGTGTTAAACACCACCTTCACCATCGATGATCTTCGCGCCAAGGCGCAGCCGGAACCATGGGATGGTGAGTCGAAGCTTCACCAAGCGCTCTTGCGCAGCGATACTAATTGACGTACAGGTGTTCGTAATGCATCAGCAGCATTGAACATTCGCAACATGAAGGCAGGCGATATGGCATTCTTCTACGCTAGCGGCGGCAAGCAAGGCCGTAGGCCTGGCATCACTGGCATCATGGAGGTTGTTACGGATCCGGAGCCTGACACTACTGCGGGCGATGCGAACAGCGCAGGATATGTGCCCAAGGAAGCGGACCGCAAGAGATGGGTCCAGGTCCGTGTAGAGTTCCGCAAGAAGTTGTCCAAGCCTGTTCACCTCACCGAGCTTCAGCAATTCAAGAGCGGTGAGCTCAAGGACTTGCAGGAGTTCAACTTTGCGCGTCTTAGCGTGTCCAAGGTGTCTGAGAAGGAGTGGAACTTCATCAACAGTCTTATCGAGGGCTTTGACGACGACGACGAGAACAACGCTGGCAACCTTGAAGACGAGCTTGAAGCTCAAGTCGCCGGTCCCAGTGGTACAACTGTCGTTGAGGAAGACACTACCACTATCGTTACCGAGCAGCCAAACGGTGACGTCGTCGTTGAGTAACAGACCGACGTTGTCGAGAAGGAATTCGACCTGCCTAATGGCTACGCTCCACCAGCCATCATGCAGACGACCGAGCCTGACCTCCCAACCACCGACACCGTCTTCCCAGAAGCGACTTCTGCTACTGGCCGACCAGCATCCCGTGCTGGATCACGTCAAAGCTCTCGTGCTCCGTCTATCACTGGATCGAAGCTTGGAGCCAACAGCTCCCGTCCAGCTTCACGCGCTGGCAGCCTTGCGCCACCAACCGGTCGTGGCCGTAGCCGCACTCCTGGTGCGCGGGGTGGCAGTGTTAGTCCTCTTGCAGGCACGAGCGAGGATCCTACTGGACTCCTCGAGTCTGTACTGGAGACTGATGGGTTCTAATCCACTCCTTACGACATCAACTGACGCTACTCTGGCATGCCTGCTGTCATGCATCGAGAGCTGGCTTCTCCCTACATTGCTTCCTTCCGAAACGAGCAGCTTTCCGTCTAGCACTATTGCTCGCACAATACATACACCCGGCGAGGTGATGACCATCACACGCACAGGTTGGTGCTCAGCGAGGCAGGGAAGGATATGGCGTTTTGCGGCGCAAGCAGCAAGATAACCATGGTCATAGCTTCGCTTTGTAGACACCTGCAATGAATATGCAAACAATACTGTACTTTGTCTCGGCCACCTTGTCTGTCGTGCTTCCTTCTGTTTCGTGGAGTCAATGTCCGAACGCCTTCGTGAGGGCGGCATCACTGTCTACTGTTGTCCACTTTGACCGCCCAACGCGGACTTTGGATGCCGGGATTGACGTTGCGAATGTTGGAAAGTGGTGAACACACATTGCTCGGTATCTCCCTGTTCAGATATGTCACCACCACGATTCGACCGAGGTCGAGAACAATATTATAATGACACCCGAAGACATAGATTTGCGGTAGGCTCTAAAGAGCAAGTCTCTAAGCCATGTTGTCGGCGTCCCACAAGTTTCCCTGGCACACTACCTCAACACTAGTTGACTAAGAATTGTCGCCTGGAGCATTACACTTCACGACACGCGTCGCTTCATGGTCCTCCTCGTCAACTCTTTGAAGTTCCGCTAACCATAGCGGATCGATTGAGATCTCACAGGCATGGATCGTGAGTGTCAGGAGGCGATACAAGCACACACATGCATGTGCACAGCAATCGCGGCCAAGATGTGAGGTGATCATCCCAAAATGTTCCTTCTTCGAGCAAGTCGCAACACTTGCGCTTCCAGTCTTGCCAGAGCATGGTAGCCATGACAGCATCCCGCATGTAAGCTTAACTCGACTGCCGGTCTAGAATGGCAAGTACGAGGCACATGCGTGGAAGGGGTTCTCCTCGTATGCCTGTGTTTACCGCCTACTTACAGGATAACTCGACCTGACCACAACTCCGACTGACCTCCAGCACCACCCTCACTCAATACCACACCACCAGAACCACAGACACCAGAAACCCCCTCAATCACCGCGACCATGTCCACAAACAAAGAAGAGCGCGATCTCAAGGTACTCCTTTCTTTCACACTCGTCACTCGACCCCCACTCACTGGGTTCTAGCGCGCCGACGACTACCTCAACCGCACCAACGAACCGGAGCCCGGCCAGGTGACCGGCCCAGGTGCCCACTTCAACGATACATTCGATCCTGCTCTGAGGAAGAATGCCCCAGCTGCTGCGTCTGGGGCCGGTGCGCAGAAGAGTGCGCAGGAGAAGTTGGCGAATACGGTGAGTTTGTGATCATAAGAATTGGGGGAGAGGCGAGATGCTATGGAAGCCGAGAGGAATGGAATGGAACGGAGGGGAAGCGAGGGAAGGAAGGGATATGGCGGATATGAAGAGAAAATGGGAAGAAGGATCGAGACATGAGCTAATGTGAGGATCCTAGGACTCGACAATGACGACGGCACAGTTACAGGCTGCGGCGAAGGAGGGAGATCCGAATGGATTGTTGGGCAGGAAGGTCAACCACTAGAGCATCAAGAAGCGGAGCAAGGCACGGACGGCAGAAGTGGAGGTATGAGATATGGATGAATAGCATCCGATATGAGCTGAAGCATTGGAGACGACGAGAGGTGAGTGAGAAGAGCACCCGAGGCATATACACCAGAGAATAAATGAACATGAACGAAAGAATACACGGTTAGCACTACTTCTGCACTGACTATATTGTATGGCACACCCTTGCCGACTTACGACCTCACCCCACCGCAGGAGATGTGCTCATAGACAGCAAAAGTATCTTCAACGGTAAAACAATGATCATTGTGTCAAAGGTATCCGCGATGTAACTCGAGAGGATGAAGCGAGACGTCCCAGGCTTCTTGGAACGGTCGAGCATCTGCGACTTGACGGCTTCACTACCAAGACGCACCTTACCATTGAGACAATGCTGACTGCCTTGGAGCTAGGCATCTGGCCGTGAGACGATGATTATTGACAAATAAGAGATTTTGCGACTCTTCATTTCAGTTCGATTCGGTTGGGTTCGGTTCGGTTCAGTATCAATATGATATTTATACACTATTTGCCTTGGCATTTCACCATTCCTCTTTCTCCCCCATACTACCCCTATCTTCCCTCCTCAAAAGAAACCCAGGTAGCTCCCCTCTCGTCTTGACGCCTCAAAAGCGCCACGCATTGCAATATAAACAAAAGCCTAAAAAGAAAACAAGTCCCATGTGCAGCGCTGAACGCTATCAAATTCAGGTTCAAAATCCTCTGCCGACCAATACGTCGTGCCCGGGATGCTCTCTTCTCTTCTCTCCATGTCTCAGCGCACTCGTGTGTGGGGTATAATACAGGTAATAACACGTTGCTCTCGATGATGTCCAGTAGCAGTAAAGTAAGTCGAAGGCCAAGGTCCAGCCGAAATTATGCACAAAAGGAAAAGGTAATGTGTGTGTGTGTGTGTGTGTGTCGCGAGTCGGGTGTGGTGTCTGTCGAATGTGGAAAAGGTCTGCAACAGAAGGATGACTACATCACCACGCAGCAGCAAGCCTTCTTGGCCTTGGCTTCTTCCTTCTCATCGAGATCAGGTACTCGTGGTGTCGTGTTGTGGGCCGTGGTCGGTGGCTGTGCGGGTGAGATAGGCGATGCTGTATTCGAGCGGTGTATGTGCGGTGATGAGGGTGGAATCGTGGGCGTGATCTTGTAGCCGCCACTCGTACCTGGCCTGACGCTGCCGTTTTCACTGCGGGAGTCAGACTTCGTGGGACTGAGTGGCCAAGGTCCTCCATTCGCAGAACCATTAGGCGACATTCGATTCTTTTCAGGCGACGGACTTCGCGGGATAGGTGGTAGTAATGAGTGTGTGTCCAGGATAGGCACCTTCGGTCGTGGAGGCTCTTCATCGTTCAACAGGTTGAAGTCGCGGTCGTAGATAGTGCCAGATTTCCCCTCCTTCTCCCACTGCTCCTGCATCATCCGCTTGGCATGAGTTGGCAGCATTTGCTCGTCCGGCGGCAGTCGCGGGTCTGGCTTGTACATGCTCGCAATCCAAGGTGCCTCTCCTTCCGGCGGAGAGTGTCGGCCAGTAGATGGCCGTGATTTATGTCCTCGTCCTGAGCTGGAGCCAGGTCGCTGAGTCGTTGCACCAGAGACTGCCCGCTTGTTCTGGTGCGAAGAGCCAGGTCTATTCGTAGCGGTCGGGAGCGAAGTCTTCCTTGAGCCAGGCGTTGCTTTCGTAGGGACGCGACTCTTTGGAGGACTGTACTCGTCGTTCGACGAGTTCTTGTTTGAAGAGCTCCCAGGTGGTGTCGTCTTGGACTTTTCAGACTTCTCCGGGTCAGAATCCAGCAAGATTGCACTGCTCACGCTAGGACTGCGAATCTTGCGGGCATTGCGCATCTCATCAAAGCTGCTGCCCCAATTCTGGCTGCCTGCGCGGCTTCGAGGGAGAGGTGAATCTCGGTCTGCAATGTCCTTTGGCACAGGGACTGGTGTCACGCGTGATACAGGTATGCGGGACGTGCTTGGGCGAGCCATCTGTCCCTTGTATGCCTGTCGCTCCCGAGCGACGTCTTCTGGGTTGCGGAAGTCGGCGTCTCTGTATGGATTGTAGTCAGCATCCGCAGCAGGATGATGCTCATGCCGCATAGGCTCTGGCTCTGGCTCTGGCGCTTCATTTGGTGCCGAGGGTACGGTCGAAACGCGCTTGCGAGGAGATTCATCACCGTAGGCAGGGTACGCATTGGCATAATCCACATCGTTGCTGATGTCATTCTGGCGGGTCTGGCTCGTGCGACTTCGCGGTCGATGCGCGCTGGAGCGACTGAGCGAACGCCCGTTCCTGGCATCGTTGGGACCAGCGCTCTCTGAGCGGCGAGAGCGTCGAACGGATATGCCCGCATCTGCCATCTCCTGGATCTCTATCTGCGCCAGCTTGTCCCTGTGTATCCATGCCGAGTCGTCCACGCCTGGCACCTGCCCTTTCTTGTTCTCGTCGTGCTGCTGCCGCATCTCTCGGAGCTGGTTGCGTGAACGTTTCCGTCCCGCGGTGGTGTTGTTCTGTCGCATCGACGTCCTCCGCTGCTTGGTCGTCTCCGAGTCGGACATCAGGTCCCAAGCGCTGGGACGTTTGTCCAACTGCTGCAGCTTCTTGCCCTCGTGCTCTGGATTGCCCATCGTGTCCCGTCGGTGCGGCAGATGCCTGATATTGCCATCCATCTCGTCCAAGGGTACGGCATAGCTCCATGCCCCGCCATTCGTGGCTGCCATGCTCGTGCAACGATACGCTCGTGTTTGCTTCGGGAGGTTGTTTGCGTAATCCCCCGTTTCACGTGCTAGGCATTGATCGCAGGTTCGTGGCCGTGTGTGTTGCGGGTGGTAAAGCACTTCCGATGACCAACAATGGCGAAACGACTGCAGCGGAGTCTCGCAATGGTGCTGCCGTCCAATCATGCAGGGAACTCCAGGCTGTCGGCGAAGGGGCGCATGCACATGCAGCGTGGCAGCCAACACTGACGTACGTCCGTACCGTCTCCAATGCCCCGTCCAGATCTGTCTGGAAGCTCTACCAAGCTGCGATCGCGCTCCAAGATACAACTGGAAGTCTCGTATGCCAACGCGTCGAAGAAGGACGGTTGTGCGTGGCCGAGCGTGTGGCTCCCGACCAACACTCCTGTTCGAGTCCAACAAGTGAACAAGTCCAAAAGACTAATAGATCAAACTGAATTGCTAGGATTGCACACAGCCAATGGGCAGGCATGGACGATCGGCATTGACTTTAGCGTGCTTCTAGAAGGGGGTGATGAACTGCTGAACATCTTCTCGACTCTCCTTTTCACCCTCTCGACACGCTATTGATATGTTGATATACGGTCTTGAGAGTCCTGCCTGCATTCAATAGAATTGGTCGACTACTTCATCTCACAAATCACCACACTTGGACGGCTGCAGCACATTCGTCCACATGACGGAAACGCCTCAAACAGCACACTCCCACCGTTCAGCGCATGCTCAAACACCCCCACTGCCGTCGAGATTGTGCTCATGGTCTTGATGCCACAGAGGCTCATCTGGACTTCAACAACCGCCAGGTCAGACAATCCACGGAAGATTTTCATCGTCATCGATACACTCGTTGCCGGACACGTAAAGCCACATTCGCACAGCAACGTCCGCATCCAGTTCTTGCTACTAGGACGTTGAGCACCCGACCGTTCCGCTGCAACGGTCTCGGCGTTCTGGGCATTGGCCTTCGTATCGCTTCCGAAGCGATGGCATACAATCCCACCACACACTTCATGGCCATGAGAACAGCATCGTTGCGGAACATGGGCTGTCTCAAAGCGTTCATTCTCGTGGATATCATCTATGTCAATTCCGGGCTCCAGCCAGTACTCCATCTCCCGAAAGCAACACCATTACGTCCTTTTCTATCTTGTCCCCGTTGCCCCTCAACGCATCGCTAACCTCATCGAAGGTATAAACGAGAAGCTTCAGTTGGCGGTAAAGCTATGTCCGGGGGCCTCATTCCCCAGCATCTGCATCTCGAGCTGACAACTTAGCTCGGCGTTGGTAGCCCCGGACCACCCATCGCATGGGCATTCAGCTGCATGGCATTCAGATACTGCAAGATTGAGCAGTCATCGCAACCCACCAGCTTCTTCAAGCTACTGACCTGCTCTTGCAGCGCCGTATTGGCCGCCAGTAATCTCGCCCTTTCATTCTCCATATCTCGGATGTAGCTCGCCGCAGTAGATATGATGACCGCTTTGGAAGGCATCCGTGGACCTGAAGGATCCTCAAGCGCGTCGAGACAAGGCTGGGCATCTCGCAAGGATGGAAGTGTCAAGCGTAATGCTTCGATCTGGTTGTTAAGATTGTCGCGGTAGCGACGCTCTACAAGGTTGTGAGGGACTCTGCCACGGGGCACGTTTACGCGGGCGTCTCTGGACATGCATGAATGCTGGAAACGGCCGGAGATCTCTGGATCTGCCTCCTCTGGCTCTGTCACCTGGCGCTTCATCTTGGCTGGCGGTGGCTCCAAGTCCGATGCGGGCGCACTTCTTTGGCGTGGGTTGTGTGGCATTGGTCTCGACGGCATGTGTTCTGGAGGAGTTGGGGGCTGCTCCACCTTCGGCCATTGTCTATGCTTGGGGCACAGCTCCAGGTTCCAGCAATCTTCAGCTGTCCCCGTACATGGAAATGCGGCTTTGGCATCCTCAGATAATGGGTCTAAAGGTCTGAATGGCGAGATGGGTGTGGGGGGCAGATTATGGCGAAAGGAGCTCTGGGTAGGAATCGACCACTCGGATGCAGAGTGCAGTGGAATCACAGGTCTTTCATGATGTGTTTGCGCCGCCCCTAAGGCTGCTGTTAGTGGTAGACTCGATATCGAACAGATCGTCCAGGAGATCTTGGGATGGCGCACAAACAGTTTGATGATGTGATTGTGCATTTGCGCCGGGACGACGATGTTCATGAACAGTACGAGCAGCGCTCAATCCATTGTTGAGCATGAGACTGTCAGGCGAGACAAACAGGGATCCGCCTTGGTGGTGGGTGCCTTCCACCTGTGACATCGTTAGTGGTATGCCTAGTGTGAGGCTGGTGTGTTAAGGTCTTGTTGATGTGGTGAGGATCATGAGGAGAAAGGTGAGCTCGACGTCAGCAGGCAACCGGAGGCATAAAACAACCCAAAGGCGCAAAATTGTGACAACACCATCGAAGATCACTTCTTGTGTCACTCGTGGTCATCGACACGCACTCTGCTGAGCAACCTCTCATAACGCAAAGATGCGTCCTGGGCCCGCGGCAGAGTTCAGCTACGGAACGATATGGGACGCCAGGTTTCGATCCTGTTCCCAGACCGTGCATGGACAGGGCTTCTGAAGGAGGGACTTAGCACAACAGGGCGCCTGGGGATCACGTGGAGCCAGGGAGCTGCACACTCACGGTCTAGATTACATTTGTACTGTAGAGCTTTTCGTTTCGGAGACCAGGCTCCGTAAAGCGGATCAGGGCAAACAGTTGCAATCGGAGGATGTTGTTCACACCCGATCTGTGAGTGATCTTTAAGGCGGCCGGGCCGGACGTAGACCCGCACTCTGCACGCCGGTGAGGTCTTCGATACAGTAGAACAGCTTGCAGATGCTGCTCGAAGCTCTGAGCTCATCGCTGCCTTCAGTAGTGTCTCCAGCAGGAGGCGACTCCGTTGTGCAACGAGCTCATGGCACGAGGTGTCTCTGGTTTGAGCATTGTTCAACGATGATTCGCTATCGAAGGTTAGCACAACCCATGTGTAGGACCGAAGAACCTGGCTCTGCCGAAGAACTGACGATGATGCTCGCTCTTCGTTCCGTCGCGCGGCGGTGGGGATGCTCTTCCGTGCGGTCGGTAGAATACAGGTAGTCTCCTAGAAGAACGCCCATAGGCGGAGCGGACAGCATCTGCCATCAGCGATCGTGAGGAGGTGAAGCGAGGCTAAGAGTTGTGTCCAGAGATAGCTTGAAAGTGACGAAGTTGAGCCTCACGTCGATCATACGAGGCGGTGCTGCTCGAAGCTGCTGTTGCTGGTCGATGTGGAGGATGCCGTTACCATAATGGCAGGCGCACACCGCTGCTAGAGATGCTTCCACGAGTTCCCTGAAGGCGATGTCCGCGCCATGGCTGGGGTTGCGGAGTGAGTACCTTGGTCAATCAGTAGTTCTATGGATGCGCAGCATTTGCTGATGGCACGGCACCGCATGCCAACGCGGACCGTCTGGGTTGCGACATGTTCCCGATGAGCTCCTTCACATACATCATCATGTCCTTGTATGCACACATGCGGAGCTCAATACATGCTGGTGATGGAACAGGTTTGGAACGCATTCGTGCGACCTCGGCGAGGCACTGAACACCACTGCGCGAACTTGCAGTCGTCTGTTGACGCCTCGATCGTCGTGCTGCCGATGCTGCCATGTCGAAGCAATACGAAGAGAGGGACGTCGTCTTCGACTTGGCCGCTCTGCCGAGGTGCCTGGTGTACGGATGACCGTTCTGGTGCCCCACGGGCGAGCCAGCTGCCAGCCACACCTTCCTTGGAAAGTCTACCTCATCTGGCAATCGTGCATCAACAATGGACCAAGACTTCGTTATGATAGAGCATCACCACGACCGCAGCCCCCACCTGGATTCCATCTCACAATACGTTGATGCGTTGAACGATGGCCTGAGGAAAGTGTCCCTGGAGATACACGACCACCCTGAGCTGCAGTACAAGGAGTTCCACGCCCACGATGGGCTGACCAAGTATCTCGCCACACAGGCTGGCTGGAAGGTCACCAAGTCGGCGCACGACATCAGGACTGCCTTCGTTGCTGTGTACGACAGTGGTAGACCAGGGCCTACCGTCTCCTTCAACGCAGAGTACGACGCCCTCAAAGGCATCGGCCACGCCTGTGGCCACAATCTCAACGCGATAGCCTCTGTAGGAGGAGCGCTAGCAGCTGCAAAACTTGTTACGGAGGCTCGTCTGGGCGGCAAGGTAGTGTTATTTGGCACGCCTGCTGAGGAAGGCGGCGGTGGCAAGATCAAGCTGCTCGACGCGGGCGCTTACAAAGGTGTCGATGTGTCACTCATCTCGCATCCCGGAATCACTGCCAACGCAGCTCTGATGCGTACTGCAGCCTATGCCAGCTTCAAGGTCGAGTACTTCGGCAAGGAAGCTCATGCTGCCGCGGCGCCTTGGCAAGGCATCAACGCTTTAGACGCGCTCATCACTGCTTACAATGCCATCAGCGTACTTCGACAGCAGACCCAGCCAGGCGACATAATACAAGGACATATCACCAATGGAGGTCTTCGACCAAACATCATCCACGCGTATAGCGCTGGCATGTTTGTTGTGCGCTCGAGAGATCGTAGTCGACTGGAAGCATTGAAGAGCCGAGTGCTCAAATGTTTTGATGCGGGAGCAATAGCTACTGGAGCCACCGTGAAGGTCACACCCAAAAGTGCATACGACGATCACATGCCGAATCAAGCCCTAGGTAAGTACAGAAGCGTCCGAGCGCAGTAGAAGGCAATGCGTCTTGGGACTGCATTGCTCGGTTGGTGTGCTTGTCCCCTGCCGAAGGCTGCTGAGACAGTGCCACGTTCTCCCGGCAATAGCTGACTCTTTAGCCTCCTGCTACAGGAGTGCATCCAACAGCTTAGGTGGAGATATCCCACCTCCTGAGCTTGCCGGCTCCACGATGGCGAGCACAGACCAAGGAAATGTCAGCTACCATATGCCATCCATCAGCGTAAGTGAGGCCGTGAGATGATCATCGAGAAGTGCAGTCTAACGTTGCATCACAGCCCAACTTCTGGATACGCAGCGAAAGCGAGGATGGTCAGTAGCTCGGTGGCCCGCACACACCTGATTTCGAGAAAGCTGCAAGGACAGAGGAGTCTCACCAGAATGCGTTGAAGGTAGCGAAGGCACTCGCGGTATGTTCGTGGCGGTGTTCTTGCCGTGTACCATATCTCAGGCAATCGCTAATACAGTCGCTATTAGGCGACGGGTGTGGACGTTCTGACACGACCAGAGCTGCTTATAGAAGCGCAGCGCGAATTCAACGAGATGAAGAAACGCCACGCATAGGGTGGCACGAGAAACGCTCGTATATACCGCACTGTGGGACGAAAACACCTTCTCCTTGCAGGATCTAACCTCGCGTGGTGTACGGAGATACTTCCTGCCTGCTGTGCTACAACAACGCCGCGTGTATGGATGATTCGCGAAGAAATATCAACACTTCCCTGGGTTGATCCTCCAGATATGTGGATTTCTTTGCATTCTTGCTCACCAAGAGGGAGTCAATCTTGCCGATCACTATCCTGGGACCTCTTCTGCGAGAGAAGGTGAAGCGCGATGCCGAGTACCGATGTCTCTCATTACGAGACCAGCAGCATGTACTCATCGCTGGAAGTGTCCTGTCCCTAATCACAATCAGCGGACGGGGACCCGGTCATTGGTGCACGATCTCCCATTCCTCAATATCGCATTCCAACGATCAGAGCTCGTACTACCTGAGGTCACTTCTATAGTAACTAATCGCCGATGACGACTTGGCCACCACGTTGTTAGAGACCACGGGTGTGGTGGATTTTACATTGCCAAGCTTGCAAAATGTAACGAGTTGTGTGGTATGTTGATCTTCACTAGACATAAGTTGGCTACTTTCCTGCTCCAGCTACTCGGAGCACGACAAATCACAGTTCCAGACTCACCTATCCTATTCGTCGCATTCATCGGCTCCTTTACCTGTAGCGACGATCAAGCTTCGACCACAAAGACATCATGAAGACCTCAATGGTACTCTTATTCGGGTACGCCGCCGCAGCAGTCGTGCCCAGAGTCAATGATGTCCCATCTCCCGTCCCGGTAGCACGACCAGGCGCAATCATCGAAGCACAAGAGCCAACCGGCACCGCAACAGCATCTTGGATCAGTCACAGCAACATGACCAGTACAGCCACCAGCTCGGTCACCACAGCGGCACCGACATCCCTACCTGGAGTACCCGAGGGAGGCTGTGTGCCAGCATCTATCTGCGTAGACAAGGCGACCATGATGGATTGCGGAAGTGGTCTAGTACGCAAGCGATACGGAGGGTAAGTTTCTTCTCTTCTTCAGACCTCCTTGAGATCCTGCTAACTTGGCCGCAGGTGTTATGATAAGAACTTCTGCCACGCTACAACATCCTATCTCGACCCTACATGCGGATGAAAACTTGAGCCTTTGATGAGAAATACTTTCTGGCGGCGGCGTTAGTGGCGTACTTGATGGCTTTTTGACCGGATAATGCTTATGACTTTTACGACTTCCAAGTGTTGGTGAACGGTGTGGGTGGTACACCAGATGAGCGAGCGAGCGAGCGAAGCAATACCCAGGGGCGTTATCATGTGTTTCAGCAGAAATCAGTACATACTCGAAAGCTATCTTCAGACCGATTTCCTTGGCAATTACCATATCATCGTCCTCCAGCTGGAAGGGAAGCGAGCTTTATGTCCGGAGGCGTATTCTAACTTTCAAAAACCGTGAGACAGCAACAGGGGTGGGATTTCACACAGAAACCGAGAGATCCTACGCCGGATCTACTAAAGTCTAGAAACTGCTCCCATAGCAAAAGCTAAAATCGCTACTACTAATACGCCTACTTTATAAAGACAGCTCTCGCGCAAGCATAAAGTAATACATCTTGCAAGATCTTAAGTACTATAGCTATATAACCTATCGCGACTCTATTCCGTGAGTCTTAGGCTCGTCCGACTCGTTCTCGCTGTTTATGTCACAGTGAGGTAGTAGACGAGTTGCAATTCGGATCTACGAAGAAGAGCGCGAGATGCGCGAGCTATTTGAATGCGCGCCAAGCCCGGATGAACGTTGATCCGGCGCCGAGCTATTCACTGCGGGGTAGCGCGTTGCATGTGCACGCGCACCTTCATGCGTGACAGTACCCCCCCCTCCAAAAGAAGGAGCTCCTACGACTGTTGGGTTGTCGCATCCGTGCGGTGCGCTGAACGGCTGTGAAGCCGTCAATCTGTTTTTCTTGCTCATGTACTAGGGTTGGCGCTAAGTTGTGCCTAACTATGTCACCTTCGTCTGTTACGCGCACAGGTCTAGATGTGGCAGCGTCCGGCGGTAGACCTTTTTCAATCACTGCAAGGCCATATAGAGATGGCGCTTCAGGCAGCTCGACAGGTGGCTTCGGCTTATTCGGATATTAGGCGTAGAACTTAGCTAGTATCTCTTCGTACCTAGGTATCAGATCATCCCATCGCTATGTCCATTGTTCGCCGCTCTTATAAAGCACAGTGTACCACACTTGCTTGTTCTTGTACTTGTCTACTACGTCGAGTACCTTATCTACTTCCTACTCTTACGTAAGTCCGTCGTCTTAGGCGATTTCGATCGGCGGAGGTAGTAGTATACGCTGACCGGGTATCGGGTCGTCCGAGTTGCGTATAAGGAGGCTAGAGTGGAACACATTATGCACTTTTATGCCGGGGTACGGGGATAGGTCGATACGGTAAGATCGTCGGCCGATACGCTTAAGGACGGTAAAGGGGCCGAGTCGTTTACTATCGAGCTTCTTAGATAGGCGACGTGTTACGATGTGTCGTAAGTCAAGAAACACCTTTTCGCTAGCTTAAAAATCTAGTGCGGGTACACGGTACTTGTTCGCTTAATCCGCTATCCGTACGCTACCGAAGCTATATACCGCTTATAGCTATACTAAGACTTCCTTTATATATATAATAGTCCCTTATCTTATTAGCAAAGTCCTCTACTACCTTAACTAGTAGCAAAGCCTATTGAGTTATAGCTAGGCGATCTGTCGCGATCCGAGCGTATATATAGGTAACATCCTATTATCAAAACTTAAGGCTACGTACGCTAAGAATTAGGTGACTAATTAGTCACCTATAGCCTCTTTAAGAGCAACACCTGTCTATTCTAGATAGACATATACAATATACAACCTGCTTTTGAAACACCCTATATAAGCCCGTATAATAACTTCCTACACTTCTAACGTGATAGTTATAAGCCCGATTAGCGCTTACTAACATTCGCTATAATAAGGAAGCCGTAAAGTAGAGTTTGTATTGTTATAGCACTACTACTATAACTAGTACAGTAGTATCCCCTAGGCCTAGTGAACCCGCGTAGAACTTTTACTAGCCTATAACCTATTTTATAGTTATAGCTACTACCGAGACGCCGGTAACTACCGGTGCCCTACCTTAGGGTACCGTAGTTCTAAAGAGCTATGACTAATAGGACAAGTTTGACCGTTAGCTAGAGCTCTACGTAGAGTCTTTGAATGTCTAGAAGTATATAGATCCTCACTAACTAAGTAACGAGCTAATAGAGCCTACTTACTTAACGTTTAAGGAAATCTAATAAGCGTATACGGTAGGAGACGCTACATTAAGAGATCTTATTAAGCTACGACAAATAGACGCAGACCGAAGGCAACGGATGTACGATATCTTTACTACTACGCGATCAAAGCTTATTACCTACCTTATCCGTACGACGATAGAGCTAGGGCAAGAGCTAATACACGGCTAGAACACCCTTAGAGCGAAATACTAGGCTCTTAAGGATTAGTATAGTCTAGACGATATGCTACGTAAGCGGTAGCTCACGCTTAAGCTGTCTAGGCTTTAGAAGGCTAGCGTACGTAGAATCGATAACTAGTACTTAGACTAGTTAGTTTTATAGACTAAGATGCTTAAGTATAACTACGCCGAGTACGACGACCTTAGTAGACACTTCCTACTTACTATTTAGTAGAAGTAGGCTCTAGCCTACGGTGCTTCTCTATATAACGAGTAGAAGCGTAACAAAATGTTACTATAAAAGCTTACTAAGCGTTACCTCGAATAGATACGCGATACTATACTAGTAACAACTAACGGTCGATTAGTCTTCGTAACCTTCTCCGGAGAAACCTTAGTAGAAGTAGAGGATGAAACAGCACCTATAGGTACTAGTTAAAAGGAGGGTGACCGTAGCAGTAGCCGTAGTAATAACCGTAGTAATAGCCGCGGTAATAAGGGTCGTAGTAGTAGCCGCGGCGATAAGAACAAAGACAAGGACAATAATAGGCCAAGCGGCTACTAGAACATCACCGGCGAGCCTAAGGACACCTATTATAAGGGCCTATTCTTATACGATGTGATCAACCCCGATAAGCGCCTAGTAAAGGATTAGCGCTTAGAGTAGTAGAAGAAGTACTAGAAAAACTTTATTAACTACTACTTAAGCGACGACGGCGAGCGTCTGCTTAGCGTGTTGAATCGTAACAATCGTAAGGACTAGGAACGTAACAAGGCTATTACTAATACGAAGAAGGCATCACTAAGCGATAAGGGCTTTGTTAGCCTTACTGTTCTTTCTAGCTCAATTAGCAAGTTAAGCGTCAACTTTAGGGATTACTAGGTATATAATAACTGTTTAGACACTTATATAATTAATCATTATGACTAGGAGGGTATAGAGTTTATTATAGAGCGCCTTACCACCTTAGAAATCTAGGCTAGAACAACTACCTTTCCAATTATAGCGTTAGGGCGTGTTTATATATCAATTAGGGGCCATTCATTCACCTTGCTAGATGTGGCTTACTGCCTAGGCTTTTATGTGAACGTTATCTCTTATATACGTATAGAAAGAGCCGGACTCTAGTAGTACGGACGTAGCAATTTAATATAGCATAACGACACTAAATTGATAGACCTATACCGCCCTACTAGTATAATCCCTTTCTTTAAGGTGGTTATACTACCTAAGTCACCTATTATTTACTAATAGCCTATAAAAGAGGGCCTAGTACTGCCGAAGGTCACTAAAAAGATACGTAACGCGCACTTTATTAGCACTATTAGTAGGGGTGTAAACATCGGCGATGAACCTACTAATAGCGTAGCATCTCTAACTACTTAAGAGGATAGTGACCGTACCGTTCTCGTAGTTATAAATAGTACTAGGGGCACTTAAGGTATAGCTACGTCTAGTAGGACCCCTATTAAACACCGAAAGCTCTCTAGCCGCTAGTGGCATCAAATCTTTAGTTATATTAGCGCTAAACGTATTAAGTAGTTGCCGCTTAGAGTTAAGGGGGTGATCATTAACGATAGTCTAAGCGCACCCCTTACTACACATTGTAGAGTATATAGGCTTAGTAAAGCTTATAAGGTACACAATCGGTCTTAGCCTATTAGGGTAATGACCCTATACGGCTACATAGCTATAGACTTGGTAGAATTTACTATCGCCTATAACGGTAATAGGTACCTCGTCCACTTCTACGATCTAGATACCTATAGACACTTCTAGTTTACTATTAAGAATAGGGATTAGTAATCGGTATTAGCTTGCTTTAACAGCCTACTAAGCTTTATCAACTTCATTAGTCGTAGGTTCGTATACTTCTATAGCGATAACGAGCCCGCTATTAGGAAGGTGTTTCGCTTAGTCATTAATAATAACAAGATTGAATAGTACGTAACCGCGGAATACGCGCCTACGTAGGACCTAGTAGAAAGAGCTAGAGCTCTAATTATCACTATAAGCAGAACTATTCGTATCTACGTACGATTGCCGGAAAAGCTTTGGCTAGAATGTACTATAGTAGCGGTGTATATCTTCTAGCGATCCCCTATCTAGTCAAAGGGCTAGAAGACCCTATTCGAATTAGTAATAGGACGAATTCCGAACGTAGGTCATATAGTAGTATATAGCTCCCTTATATACGTGTTTAGGTCGACGACGAGAATCACCTATACGTAGTGTCGGCTACGAACCTCTCGTCTAGCTACGAGAGAGCCAAGTATTCTTACGCTAGAGCGTCGTAGGCGCGACGGGCGCGTAGCGTAGGCGAAGCCGCGGCGAATAGAGGACTACTAGCAAAACGGGTATAAAAACTATCCGACGAGCGTGTACTCGTATCGGGAGCGAGTCCCTCTTCTTTCTACGTGTAAGAAGGGCGCGGAACCGTGGCCTATACGCTCGACAGGACACCTCTAGTATAAGTATAGAATTTTCACCTCCGGAGACCGTAAACCGAGCGGGCTAAGCGACGAACATTAGACAAGCGGACTACAGAACAACAACTAAGCGGACTATATAACGGCGTCGAGCGGACTACGAAACAATCTAGTGTTTGCTAGCGGGCAATACGGTAGGTAGGTAGACACGCGACGAAGCCTATAAGGGCCTATTAAACACCCGGTATAGGAACGAGGGTTTTGCCTAAGGCACTACCTGTCCCGCTACATAACGCACCTAGTCTAATATAGTAGATTGCGACGAGGAAAAGACGATAGCCTAAGTAAGGAAAAGACGGCTATTAGGACGGGGAAAAGACGTATAATACAAGTAGATTAGTTCTTTAATCGGGGAGGATCGAGGGTAGGGTAATAAGGAACTTTATATTAGTTAGTAGGTGGAAACGCAAGGAGTACGCTGCCCGGCGTGGTGTGTGCCCCGAGCAAACCTGCGAGATATAGACGGCCGCTTTCTAGAGATAGGCTGCGGTAACGCGAAGGGCGTCAAAACCTAGGGCGTAGTGTACACTAGTAGCGACGGCTCACACTGTCTGTACAGCCCGAGAGGACGGATACGTATGTCGGTCAATAGAGAGCACTAAAGGGCTTAGGCCTATAGAGGTAGATATTGGCTTAAGGAGTAAATAGGGAGGGAGGGCGTAGAGGGAAGCTTTTGCTCCGGGCTAACCTCTCGAAACGAGGCTATACGGTAGTGCTAGATAAGTAGGAAAGCGCGGTTAAGACTTGTCACCTTATCTCGTAGCTAGCTTACTAAATACGATTCCTTCCTTACTAGACATATCGGGAGCCTTCGACTACGTGTCACACCCGCGGCTACTCTATATCCTAAGGTCGAAAGGACTCCCTAAGTGGCTTGTTAACTTCGTACGGTCCTACCTCTAAAACCGTAGTACGTCGATCCTAGTCGGCTAGTACAGAAGCCTATTTCAAGTAGTCTATACTAGAATCCCGTAAGACTTAACGCTAGTACCTATCCTATTCCTCTTCTTTATAGCGACGCTACTCCTAGCTCTAGAATCCCAGAACACCGCTACGAGCGGCTTCGTAGACGACATAAACATCCTAGCGTAGTCTTCCTCGACTAAGGAGAACTATAGGCTACTAGAAGAGAAGTACAAGATCTACGAGGACTAGGCTAGGAGGTACGGGGCTCGGTTTGCCCTAGAAAAGTACAATCTAATACACTTTACGCGCCGGCCACGGTTCTATAATATGTAAGCTTCTATCTAGATATAGGGGTACACGACTAACCCGGCAAATCAGCTCAGGATCCTCGGACTATAGGTAGACCCGGCGCTACGGTAGAGGAAGTACGTATAGGCAATATTACGGAAAGCTAAACAGAATATAGCATTATACTAGAGGCTCACTACGTCTATATAGGGGGCGGACTTCCGGTAGTTACGACTTCTATATACGGCTATTATACGGCTAGTCCTTACCTATAGTAGCCAAGTATAGTCCTTAGGCGAGAGGGCCTGCCTATCGAAGGGACTCGTCGCGCCGCTAGCGAAGATCTAAAACTAATGCCTAAGGAAGGTCACCGGGGTATATAAGTCGACACTAACGAGGATGCTTAAGTATAAGACCGCTATACCGCCGATCGACCTATATATCTAGGGACTACGGACCTCCTACTTAGGCAAGTCGGCATAGTACCTAGTATAGAAGGTTATCGCTAGTATAGTCGTAAGGGCCCGCGAATTAGTACTAGCGTATAGGGGCATTCGACCCGGAAACGAGCCGAACTACCGGGTAAGGGACGAATAGCTAGCAATATAATAGGAAGGTAAGAAATCGTTTATAGAGCAACTATAGAAAGAGAGGTAGAACAACTAGGTTGTAGGGCATAGTAGACGCCCTTAGCTAGCGGGACAACCTAAGGAATAGTTAGCTACAAAATCTGCGGTCAAGCACCTCCCGAAGCTTATCTACTACCGCCTTACGAGGGCATAGAGTAGTATAGTAACCTAACTACAAAGCGAACACATCGGCCTCTAGGAGTACCTATTATAGAGGAAGGTTCTAGGATACACGAATACTAGCTACCCCTACGGCTATCGCTCCTAGAACGTACGGTACGCACTCCTCGTCTGTCCGAGGTAGTCGCTAGGAAGGGGGGAGTAGATAGTAAAGGCGAGGAACCGGACGATTAGGGCACTTCTTAATAACGCTAAGGACCTACGGCGCATTACGAACTAGATACTAGAGAAGGGCTAGCTAGAACAGTACCGCCTAGTAGGAACAGTATAGGAAGAGAGGACACGACGTAGCGCGACGAGACCGGCTAGGAGCGGGGGCTAACGGGGTAGTGACATAGACTACGTACGTTTAGAGGGAAAGCTAAACTAGATAAGGAGTAGTCGGGGGCGGGAAGGGTTTTCACCTATTCGGGTTTCCCTTTGTACATAACAATAGATATATACCTATATAGGCCGGATAGGGTCCTAGAACAGGGGAATAACAAATCTATCTATCTATATACGTGTTTATCTATAGACTAGATTAGCCTAGTAAGAGCGAGAAACTCTAAGAGAGAGCGCTTATAGGCTACCTTATAGGATACGACTCTACTAACATCTACCGCGTATAGGACCTATTAAAAGATAGGGTTATACGAGTTAAGGACGTCCTCTTCGATAAGACTACGTTCTATAACCTATTACGCCTAATAGTAGGGTACACGACCCCTATCGAGAACATCGTAACAGCGGAACCGGCTAAAGAGCCTAAATAATACTACGACCTATATGTCGCTTATCACGAGCAAGACATAGTATAGGCCGAGGGGGTAGAAGAACAGGCTTAGTAGCCGTACACCTAATAACCTCGAGACGCCTACTAAAAGCTCCTTAGGTAAGAACTATACTAGCCGTAATACCGCGAGTTAGTAATATATAACTAAAAAGACCGGCAAATCGAGTACGTAACAGATCACGTGACTTAAGACAATATATAGATAGATAGATAATTCATTTACCCGTTGTAGTGCCCTCCGGCCTATGCGGGTTTATGTCTATATATGTTACTGCATAAGGTAGGAAACCTATTCCTAGGTAAAAACCTCCTCTCCTTCTCTAATAGCTTCCTTGCCATGAGTTCTCAGTTTTCCTTCCATTAGGGTGCACTAGTGTCATGGTGGTTAGCCTCTGACTACCTTGTCTGCAACCCTAGAGTTGTCCCCCTCTTCCTGCTCTCCTCCTCCTTCTTTCTCTCCTCAATCCATCTCTCTGTTTCCCTAGTAAGAGAGAACTGCTCCAAAAATCCTTGGTGGATGATCCACCTTGTAATTCTCTGGAGGTCTCCCTTATTGCTGATCATGGCTTGGAAGTTTCTGTTCCTTGCCCTTGCCCTCCATTCACCTCTCCCTGTACTCCATTCTTTGCAAACCAGAAGTCTATGTTCGACATTCTGGGACAGGTAGCCGCATGGGCAACTCTTGTCTTCGATACCTGGGACTTTTCTCTGATGCAGGTATGCCCTGACTCCGATGTGTTCAGAGCGGATTTGTATTGCTATGCTTGCTTCTGACCTGGTCAGGTCTGAGTACAGTAGGTAGTTGTGGCTACCAAACTGTTGGAGTGCCTTTGGGGTTCCTGGCCTCTGTGGGGTTCTTGTCCATTCAGTCTTCCAGAGGAGTCCTGCCATCCTTTCAGCTAGAGACTGTTGCTTCTTCCCTTGGCTGGCTGCTGATCCTCTCCCTTGAGCCCTTCTGTCCTGTTCCTGCTGGGCTAGGTGCAGCTGTTCTGTTAGTTCTTTGAACTTCTGCAGGTCCTGCTGCTTCTGTGGGGCTAGATTGGGTCTTGCTTGTCTGTGCCTTCTTGTGCACTAGCTCCTGATTTTGTTGACTGCCTTCTAGATTACTAGCTAGGCTAGGTATACAGACGTCTTTCCTATATACTAGTATCTCAACCCTTGAAGGTAGAGCTTGGCTAGTAAGGAGCTAGACTCCATTTCGACCACCCTTATTAGAGTTGACTTGTATACTCTAAGCACCTTTTTTAGACAGGAGGCTTAGGCTCTGCTAATAGGATCTACAATTCTCTTTAGGATCTTGTCTTGGGCTGACTAGATCTAGGCTCTATATAGCATAGCTGGCTTCACAATGGCCTTATACATAACCTTTGCTTTCGCAAATGTGGCTCCCTATATAGAGGCTGTAAGCCTGTCAATTGATTGCCTGTTGTTGTCTGCTCTTGCCTATACTTTCTTGACCTGTGGTCCCTAGCTGAGCTTTAGATCTAGCCATATTCCTAGCACCCTTAATTAACTTGAGGGTTCTGTTATGTGTCCCTGAATGGTGATTAGGGCTTGCATATTGTGTCTATTTCTGGCTCTACTGAAGTGGATGAGTTGATACTTCTCTAGGGCAAATCTGGCTCTATGTTTCCTAGCCTATTCCTCACATTCCTTGTGTTTCTTCTGCAAGATTCTGCAGTTCTCTTCTGTGCTGTCTGACCAGGCTAGGATGTTTGTGTCATCCACAAACCCTAAGGCTGATGTGTTTCTAGAGTTTAGCTTTGCTAGCAGGTCTGCTATAAAGAGGAGAAACAGGATTAGAGACATTGTTGATCCCTATAGGATTCCTGTCTCTGTAGGCATGCTGTCAGATTTGTATCTGCCTGGTCTTAGTCTTATGGTTCTGCCTCTAAGGAAGGACTGGATGAACTGGACTGTCCAGTTAGGGATAGCCTTCTGTTTTAGGATGTGGATCAGCCTCTGGTGTGAGACATTGTTAAAGGCTCCTAATATGTCCAGTAAGAGGAGTGTGGCTGCTTTGTTGTTCCTAAAGTGCCACAGGGTCTTGATCTGCTCTATGATAAGTTCTATAGCTGTTAGTGTTGATCTTTGTTTCCTGCCTCCTATCTGTTCTTCAGGAAGGATTCCATGTTCTTTAGCTAGGTTTGTAAGCCTTTCTACTATGATCTTTTCCAGGAGTTTGCCTAGTGTGTTAAGCAAGGCAATAGGTCTGTATGCCTTTAGCTTTGTGTAGTCCTCTTTCTGTGGTTTTCTCAAGACCACAGTCAGTGACTCCTTGAAGTGTTTAGGGCAGTGTCCTTAGGCTATGCACTGTGAAAAGATGTTTGACAGTGCAGGGGAGATCTGGTCCTTGTATGTCTTGATGAACAAGTTTGGAATCCCATCTGGTCCTAGGGCCTTGTTTCCTGAGAGTCTCTTGATGATGCTCTTGATCTCTCCCTCTCCCACTGTGCAGGATTGCTCTAGTGGTGTTGGATACACACTGCCCTCCAGATCCTGCAGGTCAGCTTCTACCTGTGTGCCAAAGAAATGTTTCCCCAATGCCTGTGCCTTTCCTGGGAGAGTGTGTTGGATTACTCCTTCCTGGTCTTCAATGTTTGGAAACTGGGGCAGCATGTTTCTGTCCTGTGTGGGTTGTCTTGCCCACTTTGCTAGTTTCCACATCTTCTCAGGATTCTGGGTAATGGATCCAACTGTTGACCTCCACTCCAGCATCTTGTCCCTCTTGATCTGGGCCTTCTTGTCTCTGGTTGCCTGGTTGTATCTGTCCCATGCTTCCTGGGAGTGGCTCTGGGTAAGGGCTCTCCTGGCCTGCCTGGCTGCCTTGACCTTCTCTGAGCATTCCTTTGTCCAGAATGGCTTCTGGTACAGTGACTGTTTCTTTTCTCTGGTGTGGGCTGCCGCAGTTTCCTGCATTGTTCTAACCAGTTCTGCCACTGCTTGGTCTATGTCTAAGGCTGTTTCCAGTCTCCTGGTCTCTAGTCCAGCTAGCTTCTGTTCCAGGTCTTGTCTGATCTGTTCCCAGTTGGCTGCCTTCCAGGCCAGCTGAGGTTCTAGGTCTCCTTCCTGCTGTGTCTGTGTCTCAAACTCCACCTGAATTGGGAGGTGATCTGATGAGGACTCCAAGTCCTGGTTAACCCAGCATCTGGTGACCTTCTGCTGAAGGTCATGTGATGCAAAGCACAGGTCAATGGTGCTTGAGCTTGCTCTCTGTGACCAGGTAGTTAGGCCCTTTGGGGTAACTAGGTGCATGTTGTTGCTTTGGGTAGTGGAGAGGAGTCTGTTAGCTAGGAAGTGATGGGCAGGTGCAAAGTCTGATCCCCATGTAGGATGGTGCAAGTTGAAGTCTCCCAGCACGATGTGTTGGGAGTCACTCTGCAGGATGTCTGGCAGCTGTTGTAGTGTGCCCAGCTGGGTGCTGCTTCTGGAGCTGGGGGGTGGGTTGTATACACTGTGGATGTGGATGCTGCCTTGGTTGGTGTTGAGTCTGACTGAGGTGATGTCTCCCCCTTCCTGTTGGATTTGTTCCCAGCTGTCTGTTGCCATCTCTTTGCTGATGTACATGCATGTTCTAGGGGTGCCTTGTTTGGCTAGGAGTGTGTGATACCTTGGGTCGTTAGCAGTAGATGGTCTGTTAGATTTGCTGTTGATCCAAGGTTCCTGGACTGCAATAACTAGGTGTTTCTTTGGGTCCAGTGCTTGGAGAAAGCTTCTCTGGACCTTGTGCTGGCTTTTGTTGACGTTGTACTGGATAGTGGTAAGATTAGGTGTCTCAATCATGACTCATCCATGCTGGTCTCCTGCTAGTCTTCTCGTGCTTCCTGCTGCTGGCTGCTATTTGGGATTGTAGTAAGGTTGAGCCTGCTTTGTGACGGGTCTCTTCCTACAACCACAATTGATTTTGGTCTACCTATGGCAGGGTGGCCTTGGGCCTGTGTGGTCTCTTCTGTTCTGCCTCTTTTCAGAGGGTTGTAGACAGTCCTTAGGGGTTCTTGGGTGATTGTCCCTGTCTGGAATCTGATAGGGGTGTTGATCCTGGCTTCTCTTGCCCTCCTCTTTGCCTCAATCCTAGCTGTGCAGTCTTGGGACCAGGAAGGGTGTTTCTTTCCACAGCATGCACATCTGGCTTCACTCTTTGGGGCTGTGCAATTCTGTACTTTGTGGCTACCAGCACAGTGGGAACAAGTGTCCTTTTGGCTTGGGCATCTAGTAGAGATATGACCATACTGTTGGCACTTGAAGCATTGCAGTAGTCTGTGGGTGCTTCTATGGATTTCTGTGTCCATTCTTTCGCATTCCCAGAAGATGCCCTTGTCAAGCACGGTGTTTGCCTGTTCTACAGTGCCTATCCAGAGCACTAGAGAAGACTCTCTCTTTGTGTCCTTTGTCTTTCTGTTGACCCATGCTGCTTTTGTGATCTGTAGCCCTGGGCATACAGCCTGGTTCTGGTCCTGCAGCCTCTTAAGGTCTCCTTCAATGTCAAACTTTGTGGTCATCCCATGGGCAATAACCATATTTTGTTGGTGTGAGACCTTAGCCGTCTTGCCTAGTTTGACTGTCCACTCCTTCTGTGTCTCTAGCCTCTTCCTGTCTTGCTCCTGTGCTGTGAACAGCTTAAGGACACCTCCCTTCTCTTTCCTGGCTCCAATGATGCCTTGTATCCCAATCTTCTGTATGATCTCCTTGCCTGACAGGCCCTCAATCTCTTTCTGCTCTTGCTGGTCGGAAATGTAGACCTTGATAGCTGTTTTCTGGGGGGGGAGGGTTTTGGGCTGCAACTGCTGCCCAGGTTGGTTGGCTTAGTTTCTGGCCTTCCTGTGTCCTCTTCTTTGCTGCTGCTGCTACTGTCCTGTTAATGATCTGTCCTGTTTGGCTCCTTAGTGCCTTTAGCCCTCCAAGGAGCTCCAAAATCATCCCCTTAAGTGCTCTTTCTGGGTGCTCGCCATCTCCTGCCATTGCCATTGTTTCTGCCTTCCTGCAGACCTCCTTCCACTCGTTACTCTCCTGCTCCTGGTCGTTTCCTGCGATCGCTATCATCGTGTCACGCCGTTTTTCGAACACGCTAATATAGTATACGTAATAAAGGAACTAAGGCTATAGTTCTAAGACAATATATAGTAGTTAGTACCTAACACTACTAACTACTACGACACCCTATAGTAGCAGATAATAGATGCCCTTACCGTAGAAGACCGTAAGGAGATTATAGGTAACACGGACCCTAATCGCGAGCTATATCTATTTATATTTATACTACTAGAAGACGCGTTAATATATAACGCGTCTAATACACTACTCTTTCCCCTAGAGCTAGAGCTCTATATACTAGAGGAGTCTAACTATGTAGTTATAGAGAATAGAAAGCGCCTACGAACGGCCTACTTCTACTATATACTATACTAGATTATAGTCGCTAATATAATTATCGGCTAGATGTCCGGTATACGACCTAGAATACGCGCCTATCGCGACAAGAGCGATCGAAGCCCTATACGAAGAGGCAACAGCCCTCTAAGGCGTGTTAATACTACTACCTCTATATACCGCGATGACCTTCCGCCCGAACCTTCTAACTACCGAGCCGCTATAAAACACCGCTTCTCCTAATAGTAGATCGAAGCTATAGCTAAGGAGTTTACTAAAGCCCTAGTAATAGGTACATTCAGATAGGTAACAAAGGAAGAGAAGGATCAGGATGCTTAGTAAGAGGAGGGACTTTAGCTACTACTACCGCTTAAGTAGGTATATAAATATAAACTAGACGAGCACGGTATACTAAAGAGCTTCAAGGCTAGGCTATACGTAAGAGGCGATTTGTAAGGAACACACTTAGACATATACGCCGCTATACTACTAGTAAGTATATTCCGCCTCTACTATACTATAGCCGCGAGCTTCGACCTAGAAGCCGAACAATTCGATATTATTAACGCCTTCCTAAACTCGGACCTACTATATACTATATATCTATAACCACCTCCTAGAATCGATAGGCCATCCTATAGACACGCCCTTAAGCTAGTCAAGGCCCTCTACGGTCTAAAGGAGTCCCCTTTATTGTAGTATAACTCCCTAACCGAGACGCTAGCCTCCCTTAGACTAGTACCCCTATCGGACTCCGAATGTATCTACTATAATAACAAGGTTATGTTCTTCTTTTACGTTAACGACCTAGTTATACTCTACTACCGTAAGTATAAGGCCTATACTACTAACATTAAGTAGCGGCTACTTACTAAGTACGAGATATACGAGCTCGGTGATCTCTCCTAGTTCCTAGGAATCAAGGTTACGCGCGATAGAAACAAGCGCTTACTATAGCTCTCTTAAGAAGACTACATTAAGAAGCTAGCCGCCAAATTTAGTATATCTACGAATACACGTAAAACGACAGTACTAGTAGATCAACACCTTAATTAGACCGTTCTAGAGGGTCATTAACCCACCTCTATCGCTATCCTTACGTACTAATAACGTATAGGATCCCTCAACTTCGCCGCTATATACACGCGGCCTAACATCGCCTTTTCCTTATCTATACTATCGTAGTATCTAACTAAGCTAACTAAGACATACCTCAAGCTTATAGATTAGTACTTGCGCTATCTCCTAGAGACCAAGAACCTCTACCTTATATATAGCGCTAGCAAATACATCACTAGCCTTTATAGCTAACTAGAGCACCTCGGTAGTAACTACGAGTTCTTTAGAGCATCGGACGCGTCCTACGGCATAAATAATGACAGGACCAGCTCAAATGGCTAGGTCTTTATGCTATTCGGTAGACTAGTAGATTATAAGGCATCTAAACAAATCACTATTACTAAGTCCTTAATAGAGGCTAAGCTACTCGGGCTTTCGTAAACCGCCTTAGAGCTTATATAGTAGGAACGAGTCTTCGCTAAGATATACCTTTAGTTCAATTAGCGCACCTACTTGTACTACGGCAACACGTAGACTATCCGCCTTGTTAACTAATAAGGGCAAAAGCTTGACACAAAGCTACGCTACGTTAATATCTACTACTACTAGCTCCGATAGCGAGACTAGCGTAGAGACATTGAGATCAAGTATCTTAGTACTAACTATATGCCTATAGACGGGCTGACTAAGCTACTTCTACTATAGAAGCACAAGCACTTCGTTAAGCTACTTAATATAGCTAAGGAAGGCGTAGACCTACGCACCTTAGTGCCCTCTATAGCCGTATTAGGAGGTAACGGGCCAATAGACGCCTAAGAAGCCCGTAGTAGCGGCCTTACCTTATCTCGAAACGAACACCGAACGGCTTTATCTTTACGGACACCTCTCTAGAAGCGCTAGTAGGCGCAAAACACGGCTACTAGTAGCTACTAATACTATAGACGATAACGAAGCTAGGGCAAAGCATCTACTATTTACCGGTACGGCCCTAGCACTATCATTAATAGGTGTTTCTCGGACTCCTATTAGCTAATAGCGCAAGGGCGAGAAACACCCCTATCACTAGTAGTAGCGTACGCGCGCGACAAAAGTAGCGCGTCTAATTAGAAAGCGAGAAACGCCTCTAACTTACTACTAGTAACAATACTACCACCTTGTCACTATATTATCCGCTACTTTTGTACCTTATATATAGCACACACTTGCCCAAAACAAAAAGGTGTCACTACCCTAAGGTGATGACCTTTAAAAGTGTAGAAAGTAAGGCACCCCGAAGGTGCCTTTTTAACTTTCCGATACCGTTACTCCGGTATTACCTATTAGAGCCCTATTACACCTTATATAGTACAAGCTCTGTCGTAGACAGCCCAGTGCATTACGCTACTAACTAGTATCTTATACTCCCTAGGGGTAGAGCGAGCTCTCTTACTATTCGCCGGAGCGAAATAACTTAGTATAGAGTAATTATCGGACAATTTAATAAGTTGAGCGGACGACAATATATGTTTAAGTATACGATAGGACTAAGGCTACCCCTAGAATGAACTTAGGACCTCTGATGTTTGCCGGTAGGTAAGATGATTATACACTTAAGTGAAAGTCCGTATAACGGGACTATTACCTAAGCTATCTTACCGGTAACAGTCACACATTCTATACTTTATTATATAGGTAACAATAGTAGTAGTGAAAGTGAGGAATAAGGGAAGGGGTACAAAGCTCACCTTACTCACCCTAGCTTACTTCACTTAAAACAGCTGACTTACCCTTACTATAGTAGTAGTAACACCGAGGGCCTAACGTCACTACTATAGGTAGGGGGGGTAGTTATGACAGGGTGTACACGATTATATAGGAATCAGCTCATTCACTCTAGCGCACGAGCTAAGGGGGTGTGTCCCGATCTGAGCGTGTATATAGGCAACATCCTATTATCAAAACTTAAGGCTACGTACGCTAAGAATCAGGTGACTAATTAGTCACCTATAGCCTCTTCAAGAGCAACACTTGTCCATTCTAGATAGACATATACAATATATAACCTGCTTTTAAAACACCCTATATAAGCCCGTATAATAACTTCCTATACTTCTAACGTGATACGATCTACTTACTTAAAGTCTATACGGGGATAACGTCCTATATTTACAAGGAAGGGGGTCATCCCTATAGTCACTAAAGTGTAGTTATTTAACGTAAACTCGGCGCTTAGAAGCTAATCTACCTAGTCGTCTTACGCGTAGTTAGTAAAGATACGTAGATACTATTCTAGGGTCTAGTTTATTCTCTTAGATTAACTATCTATCTAAGGGTAAAAGGCTATTAATAAGTTCTAGTTTGTTCTGATTAAGGCATAAAGCCGCTTAAAGAAGGCCAAGGTAAATTAGGCCCCTCTATCTATAAAGATAATATTAGATAGTCCGTACTTTAGATATATATATATATATATTAGCCGGGCTATATACTTAGCCTCTAGGTTGTTCGTAGGGATAAATACTACTTATTTCGACAAATAGTCCGTTACTATAAGGATGTACTTATAAGTAACTCTATCGAGCTTAGATTCACTAGCCGGCAGATCTATAATATAATCTATAGCGATATACTTTAAAACGTCTAGAGGTATTAGAAGGGAAGATAGGGTGCCCTACGACTTTAATCGTTATAGTATAGCCAGCTTATACGGTTAGTAACTACGTATATATTGTACTACTACTAGCTACGTCCTCGATTATCTAGGGCTACTATCGACCGCTATCTCTATTTAGACCCTATAAATTGAGATTAAGTAGCGGGTATAGGTAATATAGCCTTAGGTAATAATGTTTACGTAATATAATCTCGGCTAATTATATTATACCTACTACTCTTTAATCTATAAGGGTCTAATACTAGACCGCGTAGCTTTATAGATTACTATAGAACGCGTCGATAAAGAAATACGATACCGCAAATTTACGCGTTTTAATACTTAAAGCTACTTAAGACTATAGATACGATAAGTAGCTATATAATATATTATATATACGGGTATATTATTCTCGGAAGGGAGAGCCTAGAGGATTAAGAAACACGATAATAAACGAAGGGGCGATAGCGTCGTAAAAGTAAAGAGCGCCCTCGAAGGGCGGCGAATAAAGGGAGACGCGTAGAGCGACGACGCGCCCGGGAGAAACGGAACACAGAGACTATCTACTATAACGACTATAATAACTATAAGCTACTAACTAGAAGAACTAGTATACGAAACACGGTATAGACACGGTAGAATATACCGCAATTATATACGAAATTATAAGGGCGCGCGTACTATAGGGTCCGAATAAGAGAGTTGTTATTCTACGAAGCTACGAAAGAGGAGCGCGAGGCGCGGCGAAGTTATAAAGTAAAGCTAAGCCGCGCTAACCCGATACGGAAGGTCCGCGGTTCACCCGGGCTAACGTAGCTATAGTAAGGGGTTACGGGCTACCTATAATAGTACCCCCCCTCTTAAAACGCGTCTTAGTCCTCTAAGCGTTATCTATCTTATACGGCCACTTGCCCGTACTACTCTATAACCGTACGAAAGTCTAATTATCCTCTAATACCTTATTATCGTCTAGTAATATATCTATATCCTATCTATCTATAACTAGCCTATCCGCGACCGGCTCCCTTCGAGAAACATACTACCTAGTTAGCTAGCTTACCCTAGACCTAAGTCTATCTTCGGCTAGTACTCGCGTATAATCCTTATAGCTAAGGTTAGGTATTATTATAGGCTCTATAGGTTTTACTCGAGTATTGGTATAACTACCGGTACTATCGTAGAGCTAAGGGTAGTAGGTAATACCGGAGTCCTTAGTTAAGATAGTAGGCTTTCCCGTAACCTAGCTAGTATAGCGGTACGTAGTAAATATATACTAAGTAGATTCTATTAGAGGTATAGCTCGAGACAACTTATTCGTAACGGTATTACTATTAACCCTAATCGTATTAAGCCCGAGCACCTTATTACTTAGGAGGACCTAATTAGATAGAGCTACGAAGCCTATAGGTATAGATAACTCCGGCCGGTTATAGTAAAAGTCTATAATAGCGGCGGCCGTATATTTAAATATATTCTTAGCCGGTTACTAGGTCTTACTATTGTCCTTATTCACCTTATACTAAGTGTCTACTTTACGCTTCTACCCCTTCTTTACTTTACCTACTCGCTTACGGGTATATATATCTAAGATCTTCTCTACCTTATATATATATATAGGTGTTAGTCGACGACGAGAATCACCTATACGTAGTGTCGGCTACGAACCTCTCGTCTAGCTACGAGAGAGCCAAGTATTCTTACGCTAGAGCGTCGTAGGCGCGACGGGCGCGTAACGTAGGCGAAGCCGCGGCGAATAGAGGACTACTAGCAAAACGGGTATAAAAACTATCCGACGAGCGTATACTCGTGTCGGGAGCGAGTCCCTCTTCTTTCTACGTATAAGAAGGGCGCGGAACCGTGGCCTATACGCTCGATAGGACACCTCTAGTATAAGTATAGAATTTTCACCTCCGGAGACCGTAAACCGAGCGGGCTAAGCGACGAATATTAGACGAGCGGACTATAGAACAACAACTAAGCGGACTATATAACGGCGTCAAGCGGACTACGAAACAATCTAGTGTTTGCTAGCGGGCAATACGGTAGGTAGGTAGACACGCGATAAAGCCTATAAGGGCCTATTAAACACCCGGTATAGGAACGAGGGTTTTACCTAAGGCACTACCTATCCCGCTACATAACGTACCTAGTCTGATATAGTAGATTACGACGAGGAAAAGACGATAGCCTAAGCAAAGAAAAGACGGCTATTAGGACGGGGAAAAGACGTATAATATAAGTAGATTAGTTCTATAATCGGGGAGGATCGAGGGTAGGGTAATAAGGAACTTTATATTAGTTAGTAGGTAGAAACGTAAGGAGTACGCTACCCGGCGTAGTGTGTGCCCCGAGCAAACCTACGAGGTATAGACGGCCGCTTTCTAGAGATAGGCTACGGTAACGTAAAGGGCGTCAAAACCTAGGGCGTAGTATATACTAGTAGCGACGGCTAACACTATCTATATAGCCCGAGAGGACGGATACGTATGTCGGTCAATAGAGAGCACTAAAGGGCTTAGGCCTATAGAGGTGGATATTGGCTTAAGGAGTAAATAGGGAGGGAGGGCGTAGAGGGAAGCTTTTGCTCCGGGCTAACCTCTCGAAACGAGGCTATACGGTAGTACTAGATAAGTAGGAAAGCGCGGTTAAGACTTGTTACCTTATCTCGTAGCTAGCTTGCTAAATACGATTCCTTCCTTATACGTAGACGAAGAAGGCGGGGGCGATATTACCTCCCTCTACGTAGGTAGTACCTAGATATATAACCTATATATATAACCGCTAGCCTCGAGGTCTAGCCGCGACCTAGGGGTCTATAGACACCTAGATAGTACGCTTAAGAGACAAGGGTGCTATATCGTAGTAGGAGACTTCAATATATACTACCCTTCCTAGGAAAGCCTTATATAGCCGTACCCTATAGCCGACGAAGTACTCGACTTAATAGCGAGCAACGCAATTGCCCTTAATACCCCGAAGGACCTAGGCACCTAGAAGAGAGGGGGACTCTAAGGCACGATCGACCTCTCCTAGATCTTAGATAGCTACTACTATACGGTAACCTACTATAGGATCGAACATGAACTCGAGGCGTCGTCAGACTATATACTAGTCAGGACCTCTATTACGATACAGATATAACGTATACTAGCGAGAACCCCTAAGCTAAACTAGGGAAAGGCCTACTAGGCTAATATCTAGGCGTACCTTAATAACTCTAAGAGGCTAGTCTAGATCGCGTAGTAGCAATATAATAGTAAAGACGAGATAGACGAAGTAGTCTAGGGGTTAATAGACGAAATAAGAAAAGCGACCTTACTTCACGTTCCGCTTGCCTAACTAACGATATAGTCTAAACTATACTAGACGCCGGAGTACACTACGGTAGTAAGAGAAGCAAGGAGAGCCCGCCGGGTATAGATAAGTAGCTATAGCGAGGAGGCCTAGAACGTATATAGGGAGGTATACTAACAGAAGAAAGCTATAATACGGAGGGAGAAAGCAGTCGGCTAGAGGGCTATAGTAGAATATATCGCCGGTAAGCTAGAGAGGATGTAGAAGCTAGCAAAATAGGCCCGACAGGACCCTATATAGGGCCCCTCCTTCTCTATCCTAGCGCTACAATCGCCTAGTAGCCCGGTTAGCGACCCTAAGGCTAAGGCGCGTCTACTAGCTAGTAAGTTCTTCCCGCCCCTAGTCGAGGCTGATCTAAGCGACATAAACAGCTCTACTCCCCTAGCCCCTAGCATCGCGGTCTAATAGGAGGTGTCCGAGGGAGAAGTTGCCGCTATACTAAGGAAGTTGCCGGCGAAGAAAGCCCCGGGGCCGGATAGGATCCTAAACGAGCTACTAAAGAAGTGTAGAGATCAACTAGCCCTAGTAGTTATAGCAATATTTAACGCCTGCCTATAGACCGGATACTACCCGATAGCTTTTAAACAATCGACGACAGTGGTCCTACGTAAGCCGTAGAAGGAAGACTATACGTAGGTGAAGTCGTACCGCCTAATTACGCTCCTTAACACTCTTAGGAAGGCGCTTAAGAAGCTAGTTATAATAAGACTCTCCGAGGCGGTAGAGGAATACTCCCTACTCCCGGACACCTAGATAGGTACGCGCCTATAGCGATCGACGCTATCCGTAATAGAACTTATTACCTCTTAGGTAAAGGCTATCTAGTATAAGAATAGGGACAAGGTGGCTTCCTTACTTAGCCTAGACATATCGGGAGCCTTCGACTACATATTATGCCCGCGGCTACTCTATATCCTAAGGTCGAAAGGACTTCCTAAGTAGCTTGTCAACTTCGTACGGTCCTACCTCTAAAACCGTAGTACGTCGATCCTAGTCGACTAGTATAGAAGCCTATTTCAAGCAGTCTATACTAGAATCCCGTAAGGCTTAACGCTAGTACCTATTCTGTTCCTCTTCTTTATAGCGACGCTACTCCTAGCCCTAGAATCCTAGAACACCGCTACGAGCGGCTTCGTAGACAATATAAACATCCTAGCGTAGTCTTCCTCGACTAAGGAGAACTATAGGCTACTAGAAGAGAAGCATAAGATCTACGAGGACTAGGAGGCACGGGGCTCGGTTTGCCCTAGAAAATTATAATCTAATACACTTTACGCGCCGGCCATAGTTCTATAATATATAAGCTTCTATCTAGATATAGGGGCACACGACTAACCCGGCAAATTAGCTTAGGATCCTCGGACTATAGGTAGACCCGGCGCTACGGTAGAGGAAGTACGTATAGGCAATATTACGGAAAGCTAAACAGAATATAGCATTATACTAGAGGCTTACTACGTCTATATAGAGGGCGGACTTCCGGTAGTCACGACTTCTATATACGGCTATTATACGGCCAGTCCTTACCTATAGTAGCTAAGTGTAGTCCTTAGGTAAGAGGGCCTGCCTATCGAAGGGACTCGTCGCGCCGCTAGCGAAGATCTAAAACTAATGCCTAAGGAAGGTCACCGGGGTATATAAGTCGATACTAACGAGGATACTTAAGTACGAGACCGCTATACCGCCGATCGACCTATATATCTAGGGACTACGGACCTCCTACTTAGGCAAGTCGGCATAGTACCTAGTATAGAAGGTCATCGCTAGTGTAGTCGTAAGGGCCCGCGAATCAGTACTAGCGTATAGGGGCATTCGACCCGGAAACGAGCCGAACTACCGGGTAAGGGACGAACAGCTAGCAATATAATAGGAAGGTAAGAAATCGTTTATAGAGCAACTATATAAAGAGAGGTAGAACAACTAGGTTGTAGGGTATAGTAGACGCCCTTAGCTAGCGGGACAACCTAAGGAATAGTTAGCTATAAAATCCGCGGTTAAGTACCCCCCGAAGCTTATCTACTACCGCCTTACGAGGGTATAGAGTAGTATAGTAACCTAACTACGAAGCGAACACATCGGCCTCTAGGGGTACCTATTATAGAGGAAGGTTCTAGGATACACGAATACTAGCTGCCCCTACGGCTATCGCTCCTAGAACGTACGGTACGTACTCCTCGTCTGTCCGAGGTAGTCGCTAGGAAGGGGGAAGTAGATAGCAAAGGCGAGGAACCGGACGATTAGGGCACTTCTTAACAACGCTAAGGACCTACGGCGTATTACGAACTAGATACTAGAGAAGGGCTAGCTAGAATAGTACCGCCTAGTAGGAGTAGTATAGGAAGAGAGGATACGGCGTAGCGCGACGAGACCGGCTAGGAGCGGGGGCTAACTAGGTAGTGATATAGACTACGTACGTTTAGAGGGAAAGCTAAACTAGATAAGGAGTAGTCGGGGGCGGGAAGGGTTTTCACCTATTCGGGTTTCCCTTTATATATAATAATAGATATATACCTATATAGGCCGGATAGGGTCCTAGAATAGGGGAATAACAAATCTATCTATCTATATAGGTGTTAGTCGACGACGAGAATTACCTATACGTAGTATCGGCTACGAACCTCTCGTCTAGCTACGAGAGAGCTAAGTATTCTTACGCTAGAGCGTCGTAGGCGCGACGGGCACGTAACGTAGGCGAAGCCGCGGCGAATAGAGGACTACTAGTAAAACGGGTATGAAAACCATCCGACGAGCGTGTACTCGTGTCGGGAGCGAGTCCCTCTTCTTTCTACGTATAAGAAGGGCGCGGAACCGTGGCCTATACGCTCGATAGGACACCTCTAGTATAAGTATAGAATTCTTACCTCTAGAGACCGTAAACCGAGCGGGCCGAGCGACGAATATTAGACGAGCGGACTATAGAACAACAACTAAGCGGACTTTACGCGCCGGCTACGGTTCTATAATATATAAGCTTCTATCTAGGTATAGGGGTATACGACTAACCCGGTAAATTAGCTTAGGATCCTCGGACTATAGGTAGACCCGGCGCTACGGTAGAGGAAGTACGTATAGGCAATATTACGGAAAGCTAAACAGAATATAGCATTATACTAGAGGCTTACTACGTCTATATAGTAGGCGGACTTTTAGTAGTTACGACTTCTATATACGGCTATTAAGTCTAGAGGGTCTCTAACCTTCGATAAGGCGTCGTAATTGATACCTCTAGAGGATACTAGGAGGTAGGAAGTGAGTAGAGAGTCGCTAGATAGTGTTCGGCTAGTACTAAGGCTACGACGCTATAAGCAATATAGCGAGTCGGGGTATAATAATTAAGCTCTTCGATATTCTATTTAGCTTTCCGGAGGTATATATCTATTATTATATATAAAGGGGGAAAATGGCGACGACGACGCTAGTAGACGACCGAGAGCAAGGGGGAGACGAGTAGAGGACGCTCTATAAGAAGGCGGAAGAGATAGTAGCGGTAGAAGAAGGGAGGTTTCCGGAGAGAGTACTAAAAGGAGTAATAAGCGAACTGCTCGGGGGACTAAAGGCGCTCAAACGACAAATAAGCACTACGATCAATATAGCAATCGAGGTAGTAACACGAAACGTAAGAAACAACCCTTAAAGAGACCCGAGACAGACCTAGGGCCTAACGACCTAGGTAACAATCGCGAGCTAACCTACCCCCCCCTTAAAGCACAGTACTACGAGTCTATATTACGGACTAGAAAGAGAAGGAAGAGATAGGAAAGATAACCGGGAGGGAGATAGTCGAGAAGATCGGAGTAAAGGGAATAGTAGGGGTAAGGGCAGACAATAAAGGGGTCAAGCTGTTTATAGTATACGTATAGGACAAGAAGGCCCTCAAAATAAATAAGGAGTGGACACTAAAGATCGGGAGCACAGCGAAAGTCTCCTATTAATAGTATATAGTAATTGCGTATAGGGTCCTACGAACCTTTGACATATAGAGGGATATACTAAACCTCTAGAGGCAAAACTAGGTAACAGCACTAGGACTATAGATCACAGAGACAGCGTAGGTCAAGAAGAAGATAGAGGAGGGCAAGAGGGCCTCCTCGCTGATCTTATAGGTTGTAATACTAGAGCAAGCGAACAAGGTCTTAGACTAAGGGTTGTACTAGGACTTTAAGAGGCTAGATATAGAAATCTATTAGAGTAACTATAGAATCCTTTAATGTTTCAACTGTCAATAGTACGGACATATTGCCCTAAAGTATAGCAAAGCTACACTAGTCTACTCCTACTATACTAGTGATTACGCGACCTAAGAGTACTAAAAACGGAAGGAGGACATAAGATACGTAGTATATAGGAGAAAACACCCGGTATAGTCAAACTAATGCCTAGTTAGACTATTAGCCTAGTAGAGAGCGCGGGAAGCAAGGGTAATAACACTAACTAGGTTCCTAGTAGGTGAATAGAAACAACTAGAAAGAACTACCCACCCGAATAAGAGACCCTAGCTATAAGAGGAGCTACAAATAGTGCTAGTAATAGGGAGACTAACGTTCTTATACAAGGCAGCGTAGAGCAATAGACAAGTAAGAATCAACTAAATGATAGGGAGCCAACCCTAAAGGGAAGAACAGGAGGAGGGACGGGAAAACTAATAGTAAGACTAACAGCAAGACTAAACGGACCTAGACACAAACATGTCCTAATGCCTTATACTAATAGACTATTAATCATTCAGTATAATGTAAATAGAAGCAAAGACAAGGTCCAAAGGAGCTTTCTACAAGCCTTAGACCCGGAGGAACACCACATTATAGCAATATAGGAACTATAGATCAACCTATACTCTAGGATTCTATTAACTGTACGAGACCCGAGATACCACGTAGTAATAAATAGAACCGAGGGAGTCCTACGAACTTGTATCTATGTCAGTAAGAAGGTACTAGTAGAGGACTAGTAGGCCTAGCCGAGAACCGATAGGGATATCACTATAGTATAGCTTAAAACAACTTAAGGCCAGGTCCTAATCTATAGCGTATACAACCTACCTTTAGAGTCCAGAAGCAGTACATAACTATATACGCTAGGAAGGCTCCCGGAAGTAATAGACTAACAAAACTATAATATTGTAATAGGAGATTTCAACCTCTACTACCTAAAGTAGGGATCGGACTTCACCCTAGTACACTACTTCTTAGTAGGGAGGCTTATTAGTCAGATAGAAACAGCCTAAATGGACTTGATCACGCTAAAGGGAACAGAAACTTAGGCTAGAAACAACAGTTCTAGCACGCTAGACCTATACTTTATGTCCTACGCCTTAATACGACGGGTAGAAAGCTATATAGTCAATGACTAACTAGAGTCCTTATCAGACTACTATCTAATCCAAACCGATATCCAACTTATAGTTAAGGAGGAGAGGGAACCTAAGAGGAGGCTCTACTAGAAGCAGGCCGAGTAGACACTAGTATAGTAGCGGCTAGAAGGTGAACTAGAACAGGTAAACATTGACAATATATATATAACGGAGGGGATTAACTAAGTAGTGGAGCAGCTAACAGAAGCTATATAAAGGGCAGCCTAGGCCTATATACCTAAGAAGAGATGGTCGCTATACTAGAAGCTATACTAGACACTAGAGTATATAACTAAAGTTAAGGAGGCAAGGAGAGCAAGAAGGAGATAGGAGTAACGACGTACCTAAACAAACTAGGAAGCCTATAACAACGCGTACAAAGTAAAGAAGGCGTAGATCAGAAGAGACAAGACGTAGGAGTAGAGGTCAACTATAGGGATGATTATAGAACACCCGGAACAAATCTAGAGACTAGTAGAATAGGCTAGGAAACTAGACGAGGAACGGAACTCCCCGCCCTAGTTTCCCTTAATATAGGACTAAGACGGGGAAACGTAAGCCACTCCGATAGGGAAAGCGAAAGCATTCGTAGACTACTTCTTCGGGACTTAGGTAGAGGTAGACCTAAGCAATATCCTAGGAATATACATTCCTCCGCTAAGGGAGGCTAACTAGTAAGTGTCTACTATAGAGATCGGAAACATTATTAAGAAACTAAAGGGCAACAAAGCCCTAGGCCTAGACAAGATCCCTAACTATTACCTAAAAGCTAGTAGTAGCCTTATTACTCTAGTGCTTACGCCAATCTTTACCTAGTGTATAAAGTAGGGGTATTACCTAAAGGCCTTTAGGCAATTACTGACTTACGTCCTAAGGAAACCCTAAAAGGAACACTATACCAAGTTGAAGTCATATAGACCAATTGCGTTACTAAATACACTAGGGAAGCTCCTAGAGAAGGTCGTGGCTATAAGGCTTACCGGAATAGTAGAAGAACATAACCTCCTCCCGGTAACGTAAATAGGGAGGAGACAAAAGAGATCTACCCTTATAGTAGTCGAACTGATCATAGAGCAAATCAGACATATCTAGCACTATAGCAATAACAAGGTAGCCTCACTACTTTCACTAGACATATTAGGGGCTTTCGACAACGTGTCCTACGTAAGGCTCCTATATATCCTTAGAATAAAAAGCATCCTAGCCTAGATAGTATACTTTATATAGTCATTCCTTAAGGACAGAACAACCTAGATCCTTCTAGGGTCCTTTAAAGCCCCGTAGACCCTAATTACGAACACGGGCATCCTATCGGGCTCTATACTCTCCCTAATTCTGTTCCTCCTCTTTATAGCCGACCTGACCCTACTCCTAGAAACAGTAAACACCTTAGTATCGGGGTTTGTAGATAACACAAATATCCTAGCGTAGTCGGGGTCTATAGAGGAAAACTGCGCACTCCTAGAGGAGAGATATAGACAATACGAAAAGTGGGCAAGAGAGTATAGGGCAAAATTTGTACCGGACAAGTACTAACTTATCTATTTTAGTAAGGTAAAGACAAAATATAACTTGGTAGCACTAGTAAAAATCTAGGGGTTCGAAACCTATCCTATAAGGGAACTTAGAGTCCTTAGGATATAGCTAGACCCGAAACTTAGCTAGGGACTATAAGTGAAGAAGGCGTAAGCGAGAGCGGACACTAATAGACAATTAATCGAGAGACTCACTACGTTAACCTAGGGGGCGACCTTCACAAAGGCCTAGACTATGTACAAGGCCATTATTAAGCCCGTAATGCTATATAGAGCAGCAATTTGGGCAGCGGAAAAACACATCCCGAAGAGAATTAAGGACCCCCTTAATAGAGCGTAGGCAGCCTACCTAAAGAGAGTACTAGGGGTATATAAGTCAACCCCTTATAGGACAATAGAAATGGAATCAGGTATAGCCCCTATTAGGGAGTACATCTAGGGCATAAGGTGTCAATACGTAGAGAAGACATTAGCATACCTAGCCTAGGGAACTATCTAAGCAGCTACTTAAGGGATAAGAACCTAGTAGGAGAGGAGGAGAAGACCTAACCGGCCATATATAATCCTATAGAAGGAAGCAGACCTAAAAATATCATAGGAAATCCTAGTAGCCCTTGAACAGAGAGAAGCTCTAAGGGAGCAAGCTAATATAGGGGACAAAGGGAAAAAGAAGTAAAGCTAAGTAGAAAGGATCGTAGGTCACCTATAGGAAACGCGTTAGAACCAAAAACCGGTAAGCCTAGGAGCCCTACTAGCGGCCAGGACCTTCGGGAGGTATAACTACCTTATCTACAAAGACCTAAAGAGGGCGGAAGCAAGCATAGCTATCTAGATTCGCTTAAAGCACATTAGGCTAAGAGTATACTTATACTAAAGAAGAGTCCTAGGATACGATTCCAAACGTTGCCCCTATAGCTACCTATCCTAAAACCCGGAGTACATAGTACTGAACTGTACTAAGTGGGTAAAAGGGAGAAGCTAGTAGAGGGCGAAGGCAAGAGACAGGCAACACTAGGCCATCATCTAGGACAGACAAGATATAAGGAGAGTAATAAGATAGATCCTTAACGAGGACTACCTAGAGCAATTCTCCCTAGTAGTAGAAACGGAAAGGTGGATAGAAAGGAGGGAGAGAGAGAGAAGAGCCGGGGAAACAGAAGGGAGAAAGGGAATCGAGAGGAGGACATCACTAGGGTTACGGGCAAGGTAGTTATAGGGTAACAACTATAACACTAGCGTACCCCAAAGGAAGGAGAACGAAAGGACAAGATAGGAAAGAACGAGGAGGGCAAAGACGAGGAGGTTTTTATCCGTTAATCGGGTTTCCTACCTACACAAATAGACCTAAATAGCGAGAGACCTATATAGGCTATAGGGCACTAAAACAGGCGAATAAATAATCTATCTATCTATATACGGCTATTATACGGCTAGTCCTTACCTATAGTAGCTAAGTATAGTCCTTAGGCGAGAGGGCCTACCTATTAAAGGGACTCGTCGCGCCGTTAGCGAAGATCTAAAACTAATGCCTAAGGAAGGTCACTAGGGTATACAAGTCGATACTAATAAGGATGCTTAAGTACGAGACCGCTATACCGCCGATCGACCTATATATCTAGGAACTACGGACCTCCTACTTAGGCAAGTCGGTATAGTACCTAGTATAGAAGGTCATCGCTAGTATAGTCGTAAGGGCCTACGAATTAGTACTAGCGTATAAGGGCATTCGACCCGGAAACGAGCCGAACTACCGGGTAAGGGACGAATAGCTAGTAATACGATAGGAGGGTAAGAAATCGTTTATAGAGTAACTATAGAAAGAGAGGTAGAACAACTAGGTTATAGGGTATAGTAGATGCCCTTAGCTAGCGGGACAACCTAAGGAATAGTTAGCTACAAAATCCGCGGTTAAGTACCCCCCGAAGCTTATCTACTACCGCCTTACGAGGGTATAGAGTAGTATAGTAACTTAACTACGAAGCGAACATATCGGCCTCTAGGGGTACCTATTATAGAGGAAGGTTCTAGAATATATAAATACTAGCTACCCCTACGGCCATTATTCCTAGAATGTACGGTATATACTCCTTATCTATCTAAGATAGTCGCTAGGAAGGGGGAAGTAGATAGTAAAGGCGAGGAACCGGACGATTAGGGTACTTCTTAATAACGTTAAGGACCTACGGCGTATTACGAACTAGATACTAGAGAAGGGCTAGCTAGAATAGTACCGCCTAGTAGGAGTAGTATAGGAAGAGAGGATACGGCGTAGCGTAACGAGACCGGCTAGGAGCGGGGGCTAACGGGATAGTAATATAGACTACGTACGTTTAGAGGGAAAGCTAATCTAGATAAGGAGAAGTCGGGGGCGGGAAGGGTTTTCACCTATTCGGGTTTCCCTTTGTATATAACTATAGATATATACCTATATAGGCCGAATAGGGTCCTAGAATAGGGGAATAACAAATCTATCTATCTATCTATATAGGTGTTACGACTATATTAGCGACTATATCGGCTTCGGTAGTGTCGGACTCGATAGTTATCGGCGGTAGTAGTACTAGATACTAGCCTTCGAGTAGTAGAAAGTCGGGATAATCGGCTCGCTAAAGTAACGAGGTATAAAAGTAGTTATCGAGTCCTACTATAGCGTTCGACAATCTCAGTTTATATAAGAGCTTAGCTAGTATAACTTCTATAATCTAGTACGGGCTAGCGTATCTTCTATCGAGCTTCTTAGATAGTCGAGTCGTACGGATGTTCTTAGTACTTAGGTATACCTAGTCGCCTACTTTATAGTCTAGCGGAATGCTTCGGTAGCGGTTTACTACTTTAGCTTAGAGAGCTTATAACATCCGTATATTTTGTTAAAGGTACTTATAAAGGTCGTAAATCCGGCGTACGAAGGCTTTAGCCGATCGCGTATCTAGTCGCTAGAGAGTAGTTAGTCCTCCCTCTTTTCTAGCGCTTAGGTCTACGCGCTCTATAAACTTAGGGTTATAGCCTAAAGTAGCGTAGAATAGCGACATACTAGTAGTTTTAGAAAGGTAGTTATTAATCGCGAACTAAGCTAGATAAAGCTATTCTACCTAGTTATCTTATGCCTCGTTAGTAAATATATAGAGATACTATTCTATTACTTAGTTAGTACGTTCCGACTGTCTATTAGTTTCTAGGTAGTATAAAGAACCTAGCTTACGACTTATACGAAGCATCTTATAAAGTTTCTTCTAGAAGGTAGTAACCTATTGTTTGCCGCGGTCTAAAGTAATAGTGTTAGGAAATCCGCGTCGGGAGAATATATACTTAAGGAAAAGTCTTGCCGTATTCTATATAGTTATCGCTCCGATCGGAATCAGCTCGACTTCCTTTGTTAGCCTATCTATTACGGTTATAATGTTATTATAGGTCATGCTATCGAGGGTACTATTAGGAAGTCCGACTACGAAGTCTACCGCGATATACCTCTAAGGTCGGTCCGGTACTAAAAGTAGGTATAATAATCTAGGTAGCTAGGAGTATAGAGATTTCGTCGTACGGTATATACGGTAATTCGCGGTATATCTACGTACTAATCTTACTAAGCTAGGCTAATAGAATTCTCGTGCTACGAGTTTATAGGTTCGAGCTCGTCCTAGATATCCTACTACTAGAGCGTTATAATTTATTCTAATAAGCCGAGTCCGTAGGGCCTAGTTATTAGGTATCTATAGGCTCTAACTATCGTACTAGTTTCGTATATATAATATGTTACTATCTACCTTATAGTACGTAGGGTATATCTTCGCCTTCTATAAGAGTAGAGGGATAGTACTTTCTTTCCGTAGTATCTTAATTGCCGCCTTAAGTTCTTAGTCTAGGGCGTAAGTAGTCGTTATACGGTACTCGAGTTTAGCTTCGACTTTAGCTTTATTCGTAGTCTATACTTCCTAAGCTAGTACTAGCTATGTTTATAGTACCTATTCTAGTTCTAGAATAAACTCGATTGCTTTAGGACTTAGGCGAGTCGTCTCTTCTTCTTTAGGCGTATCTTCGATAGTAGCTCGTATAGAGTCGATCTTAAGGAATCGCTCTAGCGGAAGTAATGTCTAATACTAGTACTAATTTCTCGGATCGTCTACCCCCTACGGAAGGTCCTAGCTACGTCTCGTTAGGCTGTCTAGCTTCGTTCCTTATATACCTAGGCGGTATATAATCTAGAAGTTAAATTATAATAGAAATTCTGCCTATCGCGCTTATCGGCGATTTAGCTACTTTATAGTCATAAAATATTCGAGGTTCTTATAGTCTATAAACACTTTGACTAGATCGCCGTCCTCGTCTACTTCGTAAGTAAGCTCCGGGCGCTACTCTTCGAATACTTTAATAATCGCGAGGAGTTCCTTATCGTAGATCTCGTATTTATACTCCTAGAGGCTTAGCTTCTTCGAATAGAAAGCTATAGGATGTAATACTCCCTACTCGTCGTATTATAAGAGTATACCTATATTAATAAAGTCTAAGGAGTTAGTCTCGACGACGGTCTACCTACCCGGTATATAGTATACTAGTATACCCGCCTTACTAAACGCTACTTTTAACGCCTCGAATGCCCTCTAGTAATTATTAGTCCACTTGATTCTACGGTTCTTATAATTACTAGGCCTATCTAACTTCGTTAGGTTAGTTAATAGGGATATAATACGAGAGAAGGCCTCGATAAACCTACGGTAGAAGTTCGCAAATCCTAGGAAGGCTTAGACATCCTTAAGATTCGTTAGTACTTCCTAGGTCTATATATATTCTAATTTCTCCGGGTCTATCTCGATGCCCTAGGGTATAATAATAAGGCCTAGATATTGGATACGTTCCTAGTAGAACTCGGACTTATCGATATTAATAGTAAGCCCGGTATCTCGTAGCTTAATTATTACCTTTCGTACGTATTCGACGTGTTCCTCTAGAGTGTTACTAAAGATAAGGACGTTATCTAGATATACTAACACAAAGTCATCTAGATGTTCCTATAGAACCTTATTAATATATAACTAAAAGGTTACGGGTCCGTTATAGAGGCCGAACGGCAATACGAGGCATTCGTATATACTATAGCGTATTACAAAAGCTATTAGCTACTCGTACCCTTCCGCGATACGTAACTTATTAGAGGCTACTATAATATCTAGTTTCGTAAAGTACTTCTTTCCGTATATACGGTTAAGCGTTTCCTATATTAATAGAATAGAATAGCGATTCTTAATAGTAATAGCGTTTAGCCTACGGTAGTTAATATATACTCGTAGCCCTCCTCTAGGCTTTCTTACTACTAATACCGGTGCCGGTGACTAGCTCATTTTCTGACCGGCCTTACGTACCTTACCTTCTAAAGTCTGTTCGAGTAACTATTTCTTAACGGCTTTATTCTCCTTCTCGGCTGGTCCGTATAGCTTTCGATATAGCGGTTCTTAAGATCTACCGGGTTTGATATAAATCTCGTAGTCGATGCCTAGTTAGTAAGGTAGGAGTTCCTCGTAGTCCTTTACTAAGAAAGTATCTATAATGTCGTAGTATATAGGCGGGAGCTTCTCTTTAGGATTATAGTTAAACTGCTTATTTAAGAACTGATCTAGGTCATTAGCTACTATCGCGCTGAGTTTGAGGCTATTATCGTTATTATCGTTATCCTCGTGCCCCGTAGGCATAATATAGAAGCACTCGGCCCTAGGCCGGTACGTATATATCTCCTATACACAAACATCCTAGCCTGGTCAGACAGCACAGAAGAGAACTGCAGAATCTTGCAGAAGAAACACAAGGAATGTGAGGAATGGGCCAGGAAACATGGAGCCAGGTTTGCCCTAGAGAAGTATCAACTCATCCACTTCAGTAGAGCCAGAAACAGACACAATATACAAGCCCCAATCACCATTCAGGGACACACAACAGAACCCTCAAGTGAATTAAGGGTGCTAGGAATATGGCTGGATCCAAAGCTCAGCTGGGGACCACAGGTCAAGAAAGCACAGGCAAGAGCAGACAACAACAGGCAATCAATTGACAGGCTTACAGCCTCCACATGGGGAGCCACATTTGCGAAAGCAAAGGTTATGTACAAGGCCATTGTGAAGCCAGCTATGCTATATGGAGCCCAGATCTGGTCAGCCCAAGACAAGATCCCAAAGAGAATTGCAGATCCCATCAGCAGAGCCCAAGCCTCCTGTCTGAAAAAGGTGCTTGGAGCATACAAGTCAACTCCAACAAGGGTGGTCGAAATGGAGTCTGGCTCCCCACTAGCCAAGCTCTACCTTCAAGGGTTGAGATACCAGTATGTAGGAAAGACGTCTGCATACCCAGCCCAGCTAGTAATCCAGAAGGCAGTCAACAAAATCAGGAGCCAGTGCACAAGAAGGCACAGACAAGCAAGACCCAATCCAGCCCCATAGAAGCAGCAGGACCTGCAGAAGTTCAAAGAAATAACAGAACAGCTGCACCTAGCCTAGCAGGAACAGGACAGAAGGGCTCAAGGGAGAGGATCAGCAGCCAGCCAAGGGAAGAAGCAACAGTCTCTAGCTGAAAGGATGGCAGGACTCCTCTGGAAGACTGAATGGACAAGAACCCCACAGAGGCCAGGGACCCTAAAGGCACTCTAACAGTTTGGTAGCCACAACTACCTACTGTACTCAGCCTGACCAGGTCAGAAGCAAGCATAGCAATACAAATCCGCTCTGAACACATCGGAGTCAGGGCATACCTGCATCAGAGAAAAGTCCTAGGTATCGAAGACAAGAGTTGCCTATACGGCTACCTGTCCTAGAATGTCGAACATAGACTTCTGGTTTGCAAAGAATGGAGTACAGGGAGAGGTGAATGGAGGGCAAGGGCAAGGAACAGAAACTTCCAAGCCATGATCAGCAATAAGGGAGACCTCCAGAGAATTACAAGGTGGATCATCCACCAAGGATTTTTGGAGCAGTTCTCTCTTACTAGGAAAACAGAGAGATGGATTGAGGAGAGAAAGAAGGAGGAGGAGAGCAGGAAGAGGGGGACAACTCCAGGGTTGCAGACAAGGTAGTCAGAGGCTAACCACCATGACACTAGTGTACCCTAATGGAAGGAAAACTGAGAACTCATGGCAAGGAAGCTATTAGAGAAGGAGAGGAGGTTTTTACCTAGGAATAGGTTTCCTATCTTATGTAGTAACATATATAGACATAAACCCGTATAGGCCGGAGGGCACGACAACGGGTAAATGAATTATCTATCTATCTATATATCTCCTATACGCGCTACGAGACTTCCTAGTAATCCACCTCTTTATCTACCTCTAGAGCGGACATATTTAGCTCCGTCCCTCCGGCTATAAATCCTACTAATTCGCTAGTAAAGGGCTTTAGTCTATATTTCGTTTACTAGGTTCTACCGATATAGTTTAGAGATTGTACTATTATTAATGTCTTATTATATAGATAGCAACCGAAGTAGTAGTTAGATCTGAACGCTACCTCGCTAGTTTCCTAGAAGATGTTCGGGTTATACGAGGAGAGCTACGGTAGTCTAAAGACGATGTCGTATTTAAGGTCGCTAACGTAGTATAGCATTTCCTCGTAATAACCGCCGATAACTACGTCTATAAGGGCTATATATATAATCTGACGCGCTATAGCTAATCTATCTCCTAGTGTCAATCGTCTATTCTTTGTTAAAGGGATTAAGGGGGTTATATATTTACGTATAAGTTTCTAATTAAGAAAGAGAGAGGTAGAGGTAGAATCTATAAGGCCGCGAGCCTTTTTATGTTATATTATTACGGGTAATACTATATAAGGGTGTACAGCTAGTTATTATTTATCTAGTATATATACTAATATCTTAAGCTCCTTACTATAGTCCGTCTCTTATATTCTATATCTCTTAATCTTATACTCTTTCTATCTTAGAAAGTTCAATTACTAACCGCTATCTACTACGCTTAGGTAGCGGTCGTGCCATTTCCCTATTACTATAGGTCGGTAGTAAGGGAGCTAAGGTTTAGGTTAGCGTTAGCGTTGTTTCGTAGGCGTAGAGGGCGGTAGTTACCGTCGTAACTATATATCGGGCATTTGGGATTCGTTAATACGTACGAGCCTATACGGTAGCGGTAGTACTTACCCTACTTCTTAAGGTCCTCTCGATACTTACGGTTTAATAAAGGTAGGTTCTATAAGTGAACCGGTAGGTCCTCCTTCTTCTTCGTACCTACGTATTATAGTAGTCGCTAGACGATTATAGCGGTCGTACTAGTAGCTACGGCGCCTACGGTATTACTACCACCCTACACGCCGTTATTATTCAAATTAGAGTTGCTACGTAGGCGCTCCTTCTATAGATATAGTCGGTCGGTCTCGTAGAAGCTCTTATCTAATACCGTATATTCCTTAATAACATCCTATATATTGTATAAGCGTCTATCTACTTCCCTATCGCCGAAAGTCTTAATAAAGTACTTACGATTTAGGCGGTTACAAAACAGTATTAGCTTAGTCTCGTCTATCTACTCTATCTAAGTACGTAGCTTCGAGTAGCGAGCGTAGAAGGTAATAAAGGTCTCGACCTACTCCTACTTATAGGTAGCGATATTAACTATAGCCTTAGTTCCTTTATTACGGGTACTATACTAGCGCGTTATCTAATCTAGTAGTTCTTTACTAGTCTTAACCTCGTTAAATAATTATTATCTAGGTACGGAGATCCTCGGCTTAATACTTCTCTAAGGGTCACTCTATATCTATCTATATACAAAACGTAGGCCGTCTACCTCGGAGCGGAAAGTAGTTATAGTTAGCTTAAGAAGTATACTACTATACTAACTATCGAAGTTAGGGTTGTTATCGTTCTTAAAGTACTTCGGGTTAGGTACGCCCTTACTAATCTCGATACCGCGTATTAGAGTACGGTTAATAGTAAATAGGCGTTCTAAAAGTTCGGTTAAGATAGTCTATATACGGGTATTACGCGCTCGAGAGTCGCGACCGTTATTATTATTAGGTCGTAGACGGTTTCTATTACGTCCTCGGTCGTTATTACTATTACCGTTATTATTATCGTTACTACCGCCTCCGCCGCCGCCGCCTCTACTAGTAGCTTTACGATACTTATGTATTAGCTACTCGAGTAAAGTCTCGCGCGGAGGTAAATAGGAGGGTCGGCGACTAGAGCGGCCCCTACCTCTATTCTATATAGTGTCTTTAGTAGCTTAGAGTCGAGTCTTCAGATCGTTAACCTCCTTCTATAGAGCCTAGTTCTTAGCTTTAGCATCCTATACCTTCTTCTTCTCCTTTTTATAAATCTCGCTAAATTACTAATATAGGTTATTAGCCTCCCTATACTTCTTCTCTACCTCTTATAACTTTACTAGGTTATAATCCTTCTTACTCTTTAGGTCTACGGCTATCTTCTATATTATAGCCTCCTCGCTTCGTAGTATCTTATAGATACGGTTATACTCGGTATATAGCGTAGTATACTAGGTATTCTAGAGGTTGTTAGCTCGCTCTATTATATCGAGTTGTCTACCTTTAGTAATCGCTATATTCACTACCTATAGTATAAAGTCGTAGATAGTCTTTAGGTACTAGGATACGAGGGTCGTAAGTTTGTCTAGTATAATATTCTAGTATTTAGATACAAGAATGTGCTCTACCTCGTCGAGTAATAGGTACACCTCGTCTAGGTCGCCGCCTAGGTTATCTTCGAGCTTGAACTCGAACAGTTCTATAAAGTCAATCTTACTACCTTCTTCTCGCTCTAAGGCTTTCTAGTAAGCTTTATTAATTTCCTATTATAGCGCGATACCGGTATCTACGATAAACCGCCGGTTATCGTCCTATATCTAACTCTAAGGAAAAGAGGAGAGGTCGGGAAAAAGAGATATACGCTACTTACCTTTGCCCTTAGGCTTTAGTAGCGGTAGTATACCGCCGTTTGTCTATAAAGTTATATTATCTAGGTTCGGGGGAGGCGTAACGAGGCCTATTTCCTAACTATCTACGAGCGCGCGACTACTTACTAATAATATCGCCGCGTTACGTTCTCTAGGTATTTACGCGCTATACGCCTTACCGTATTCTATATTCTAATACGACGCTACGCGTTCTTCGAGTTCTATAGTTCTATCTATTCCTATTATTACGCGTCCCTTACCTAGATCCGTAATCTAGGTAGGGTAGTAGAACAAACTATAAGGGCGCGCGTACTATAGGGTCTAAATAAGAGAGTTATTATTCTACGAAGCTACGAAAGAGGAGCGCGAGGCGCGGCGAAGTTATAAAGTAAAGCTAAGCCGTACTAACCTAATACGGAAGGTCCGCGGTTTACTCGGGCCGACGTAGCTATAGTAAGGGGTTACGGGCTACCCGTAATAGAAATTATAGCTACTCTCGTAAGCGCTAATCTACCCTACGAACGCGCGATCCGTAGCCTCCTCGAGAGCTTAGCTAAAGCGATCTAGGAGCTACTACGGGCGACGAAGGCGCTAGCGCTAGTAAAGGAAGTAATAAACGCGGACCTCCTACGGGAGATCTAGGCGTTAGGAAGAGCTAGGCCGGCGATATATACCTAAGCGGCTATAGTAGCCGTAGAGTAACTAACGTACCGCGTTAGGCTAGTTTAGCGCGAGGTTACGATATATATAGATAACTCTAAAGAAAGAGAGCGGGTAGCGGTACTATCGTACTAACGCCCCGTAGAGTAGGCGCGCTAGGCTAGTAAACAAGACATTATTATAGCCTAGAAGCTAAAGAGTAGAGACGTACGCTATACGCTCGTAACTATAGCGGGGAGACCGACGCTACTATAGAGCGTAGCCTAGGCGGTCGAGGTACTAAACGCGAAGAGCGTAGCGCCGGTCGCGCTAGTATACTAGGCCCTTATATACGGTGTCCGAGTTAATACCTTCCTAGTAGATACTAGCCCGGTAGCGATAGAAGAGGCTATCGTAAAGGATAACTAGGCTACTATCCTAGGCCTCGTTATTACCCGGGCGTACTAGCTAAAGAAGCCGGATCGAATAGAGCGGAAATACTCGTCGCTCGTACTTACGTTTAAGTATAATAGTTAGAGGATCTAGGCTATAGAGAAGGGACTAGTCCTAGCCTACTTGTACTACTACGTTAAAAAGTACGACTATACCTATATAGTAACCTAGTACTTCCGGTACTAGGGATTCGGGTATACTATAAAGTATTATTAATAGGAGACCTACTACGGCTACTACGTCAAGGTATATAATACCCGCGAATACTCCTAACCTAAGATAAGTAAGTACGCTAACTACGGCGGGGACTATAAGGCGTAGATAGGCGGATATAGAGTAAAGAGATAGGTAGCGGAATAGGCGGTAGGAGCGCGCCTAGGTATACGCTAGGAAAGAGGAGGAATAGCGATAGTACTATACCGTCTAAGAGTCGACGCCGACGGCTTCTAGCCGGTTATATATAGGAGTAAGAAGAGGCGGCTAAATAGCAATAGACGCTTAATATACGGAGTAGGTCGACTAGCGCTCACCGACCCCCGGGCTTAGGGCCTCGGATAGACGCGCCTCGATATAGCAATATTCCGCCCCTACGGAGGTAGCGCGCCCTTACCGGTAGCTACGCTAGCGACGCCGGCCCCGTAATAGAATAACGAAGGCGAGGGCGAGGGCGACGAGGACGATAATATAGTAGTAAACCTACGGAGGTAGAATAAGGAACTATAGCTAATATAATAGTCTAACTATAAATAGTACGCTTACCTAGCTAACTATCGTATAGTATAACGCTAATAAGAGTAAGGATAAGGCCTAGAAGCTACTCCTTAGCCTACTATACCCTAGCCGGCACTATATAGTCGCTATCTAAGAGTAGTAGATAAACGGAAAGACTATACTCGTAGACCCGAGATACTACCTTATAGTACCCTAAGGTAACTAGCCGGTAGCGCGGGTCTACTTCTACGTAAGTAAAGAAATCGCGATAATAACGTAGACGACCTATACCTACTCTAGCAATATAGCCTCTCTACGGCTACGCCTTACCGACGGTAAGATAATAGCTATCTATAACGCCTATAACCCGTACTTAGTACCGGGCTCGATAGAAGACGATAGCTAGTCGGCCACCCTCTACTAGCTCTAAGAAGCTCTCTAAGAGGAAGCTAATATATATATCCTAGTCGGCGACCTTAACCTCTACTACCTAAGATAGGGAGGCAATAGCGTACTCTCGGCCTATAGCGCCGTAGACGCGCTTATCGGTCTAGTAGAGGTATCCGGCCTTAGCCTAGTACTTCCCGTAGGTACGGCTACGTATTAGTAGGAAAAACACGACCTAGACGCTTAACCTAGCCTTCGCGATATAGTAGATAGCCTAGCGGACTATCTTCTACGATACGGATCTAGAACTCGATACCGGCTATCTAGACTACCTAGCTATCCGTACGACGTTCGACGTAATATACCTATAGGCGCTACTAGCCCTAGAACTACGGCCTTAGTAGAAGAGAGCGGACTAGAAGGAGATTAATAAGGTACTAAAAGAACGAATAACGGCCCTTGTACCGCCGGTACCCCTCTACTTAGAGGCGGAAATCGATATAGCGGTAGGGAGCCTATAGTAGTATATAGTAAGAGTAATCCGGGATAAGATCTACTATACCCGACCCTCGAAGTACGCGTCGCTAGCCTAGTCGTAGGAATACGTAGACGTAGTCCGTATAACGGTAGCGGCGCGGCGCCGATAGAACGAGATAAAATAGGACGCTATATACGCCTAATACCGCCGACTAGATAACGAGAAGAGTAGGATTATTAGGCGCTAGGGTAATATTACGTATCGTAACGCCGTCCGTAAAGTTATAGGAGACCGAAGTAAGGTCTAGAAGCTCGCTAAGTTAACGCGTACGAGGAAGCCGGAGACGCCGCTACTACTACTATAGTTCCTACCTATCCGTAATAGGTAAGGGGTCCCCTAGGAAGCCTAGTAAGGTAGAGCCGACGCGCTAGTAGAGGCGTTTTTCCCTCCTCCGGTCACTACCCGACTCGACGATATCGAAGGCTTTATATACCTAATAGAGCTCGAGACTAGCTAAGAGGTAACGGAGGCGGAGGTACTAATAGTACTAAAAGCGGCGCTACTAGATAAGGCCCTAGGACTAGATAAGATCCCTAACCGATTCCTTAAGTACTACCGCTAGACGCTCGCCCCGTACCTCGCGGGGCTATTTACGGTATACCTCTAGTAGTTATACGTACCGACCCCCTTCCGGTACTCGAGTATAGTCGTCCTCCGTAAGGAGGGTAAGGCTAGATACGACGTTTAGAAGGCCTACCGCCCGATAGCCCTACTTAGTACGATCGGTAAGGCGCTAGAGCGTATCGTAGCCGATCGTATCTCTAAGCTAGCCGAGGAGTACTAGCTCCTCCTAGCCGAGTAGATAGGAGCCCGACTAGGGCGGTCTACGGCGACCGCCCTAGAACTCGTTACGGAATAGGTTTATATAATCTAGGTAATACGCCGATAATAGGTCGCTACCCTACTATCCCTCGATATCTCGGGGGCGTTCGATAAAGTTTCCTACGCCTAACTACTCTATAACCTCCGGGCGAAAGGTCTACCTAGCTAGCTCGTCGCGTTCGTTAAGTCCTTCCTTACTAACCGGTCTACGTAGCTCGTCCTAGAGGAGTAGCGTAAACCTTAGATACGGCCTATAGAAACGAGGATCCCGTAGGGCTTATCGCTCTCTCCGATCCTCTTCCTTTTCTTCGCCTCTACGCTCCTCCCGCTACTTAGGGGAAGCGCCGGCGGTACTAACTCCTATATAGACTTTGTCGACGATACGAATATCCTAATATATAGCGACTTAACCGAGACTAATTACCGCTAACTCGAAGCGGCGCTCGAGGTATATAACGACTAGGTAGCGCGATACGGGGTAGTCTTCGTACCTAAGAAGTACTAGATAATCTATCTTACGAGGACCCCGTAGAAGTATAACCTCTAAGCTACGATCGAGGCCGGGACCGGCGTAAGCTAGATTACTCTATAGCTATCTATCCGGGTCCTAGGATTCTAAGTAGATACGGAACTCCGGTAGTACGCCTACCTAAAGTAGCTCCGGTAGCGGGGAGACTAGAATAAAGCCTTAGTTATACGCCTCGCGGCCTCTATATAGGGCGTAGCCTTCGTAAAGGTACGCTAGCTATATAGCTCTATCGTCCGACCGGCAATTACCTTTAGGGTACTAGTCTAGTATTATCTATCCTACGCGACTAGCTAGATAAAGTAGATTTAAAACGTATAGAACGAATATTTACGTAGGGCGACCGGGGCATACCGTACTATACTAACGTAGGTCCTAGAAGCGGATACGTAGATCGCGCTACTAGACCTCTACCTCTAATAGCTCGCTATAGGCTATACGCTCTAGACGGCGAATAGTAAGGTAGGGAGCGATATCCGCGCGGCGTACTAGGCGATTACGACACGCCTTCGATCTATAGCGCCTAAAAAGAAGATAGGATTATAGGCCTAGCGGTAGCTAGATACGTAATAAACCCCGATAGTAAAGTTCCGAGTATAGGCCCTAGCTAGTAGTATACTAGTAATAGGAGCGGGATAGGGACGCGAAGAACGGAAGGCTATAGCGAACGCGGTCCGTAGATATATATAGGGAATCTAGAACGAGCGCTAGGAGAAAGGCAAAAGGTACCTAAACGGGTAACTACTACGGCGACGAGTATACCGACGAGAAGACGAGGTAGCGGCGAAGATAGGACCTATTAGCCGAGATAGAGTAAGGCTCTTCCGAGCCTTTACCCGCCTATAGGTAATAGTCGCGATACTACTCCGCTCGTATTACGGGTAGTAATCTATAAGACGATAGTATAGGGTTACCGTAAAATAAGCGTTATTTGGTAAGGCTACGAAAGAGAAACGCGAAGCGCGCGAGATATATAGGGAAGCGCTAAGGCGCTAGTACGCGGGGAAGAGCCGCGGCGCGACGTTATAGTAGTAGTAAACCGTAATAGTACCCCCCCCCCTTTAGATCGCTATTCGTCCTCGGACGGCTCTATCTCTATAGTAGTATATCTACGAAAACTATATTATCCTCTAGTCTACCTTATTTAGCTTAATGTCGATTACTATATCCGTCGGGCGGCTAAGCTAGTACGGCTATATAGAGGCTTAGAGTATATTACGGTAAGATACTAACGGCGACTCCTTAGAAAACCTAGATCCTTATAGAACTAGGTATACGCGGTTCTATAGTAGCCCTAGCGTATTAAGTATCCTAGGATAAAACTCTATCGTACCCGTATTAAGTCTTATCGGGCGGCGTAACGTCCTTACTTATAGCTTAGACGCCGTTACGGGCGTATTAGTTTACGGTATAACTACCGGTATAGACGTACTCGCGTTCTCCGTAGGTACCTAGCTAGACTTAGTATAAGATCGTAGTATACTAGTAACCCGGTCCTTATTAGGTACCTAGTCGTACGGCGGCTTAAAGTCGGCGGATATAGACTTCGTCGGAAAGTTATAGTAGAAGTCTATAATAGAGGCGGCTACTCCTACTAATGCTTCTAGTAGCTCCTAGCTCGGCTCGCGGTATTCTTTCTAATTTACTAGGTACTTATACTCGTCTTGCTTCTATAGTAAGTGTTTTAATAGTCTTCCCTTTAGCTTAAAATATTTCCTATCGAGTATATCCTCTACGAAGTACTCTTCGGATGTTTCGCCGTCGTCGTCACGGGTGATCTCGATTAGAGGCGGCGGTACTAGGATCTGTCTAGATTCGGGGTTATTAGTAGCTAGTTATAGAAGCGAGGCGTAGAAAGTGTTATAGAGATTACCTAACTAATCGGATATTATAACGTAGTAAGTATTTTAATACAGGAGTACTACGGTAATCTCGTACGGCCCTACGTTCTTAATGTCGAGCTTCTTAGACGGGCGTGTTATTAACTAGTTAGTAGTATTAATATAAACTTCGTCGCCGATATTATAATTCGGAGGTAGCTAGTAATATACGTTTATAAAATCTGCTTATAACGCTTAGGCTAATACAATTTCTTGCCTTAGGTATACGTATATCTAGTTTATACGCTTAGTAAACGTATTCGTAGATTCTATATCGAGTCGTTACTTATAGGGCATAAGCTTTATAGGGGTAGTTAGACTAGTATCCGTAAATTCTAGGTTACGACCGGTATTAGCGTAGAAGGGTAACACTCTAGTAGTAGCTAATATATAATTATTAGTAGTAAACTCGGTAAGTAGTAACTAATCAACCTAATTATGTTAGGCGTAGTTAATATAGGCCCTAAGGTAACGTTCTATAACCTTATTCGTGTTTTTAGACTATCTATTAGATTCTAGGTAAAAGGCCGTCGACAGTCGTTATTAAATGCCGAGTAGGGAGCAAACTCGTCTCTAGAACGTAGACGTCTACTAGGAGCCCCGATCCGAGACGATACTCTTAGGAATACTATAACGTACGAAGATATAGCGGATAAAGATATATACGATATATAGGGCGTCTATCTATAGTACTAGAATTAGGTGTCTCTCTTTAGTAAGCCTGTCCGTAACTATAAGGACGTTCTTATACGTTTATCTATCGGTTAAGCTCTTACTTACGGGCAAATCTATAACGAAGTTAATAGCGATATCCTCCTATACTCCGAAGGGTACCGGTAATAGTATAAGGATGCCCTAATACTACTAATTTGACGGAACCGTTGTTCTATATATAACGTAATTACGGACGAATCTCTTAATCGTTTATACTATACGTAGCTAGCGGTAGTATCTACTAATTAACTCGAATGTCTTTTTACGGCCGGGATACCTAGCCGCGGGTATGTCGTAGAAACGTTTCGTAATTAGAGTACGAAGTTCTACTACGCTAGTAACTTCTAGGACAAATAAGCTATATCCTCCGTAGGCGTTCTTTATATAGATTATACTATCTTCTACTTTAGACGTACGATTGTTAATCTTATATTTACGTAATAGGGGTACTTACTAGTTCTAGGATAGCTATTATATAGTAGCCTAAACGGTCTCTTCGTTATATAGAGCCTTAACTTATATAAGTAAATCCTACTATACGCCTTGACTTATATAAGTAAATCCTACTATACCCCCCTCCCGTAGCTCGCTTAAATTGAGCTTAATATCGAGGCGAGCGGGCGGTAGGATGACCTAGCTCTAATACTATAGACGTAGATCGCTTAGATCCGACGGTAGATCTTACGATCATCGAGTAAGACTATTAGGCTTTATACCCTATATACCTAGACGATAGGTAATTTTGAATACGAACTGTACTAGGAACTATACCTAGCGTACCTACCGTCTATTAAGTTGTTTCGTACTTATAAAGTATTCTAGGTTCTTATAATTAGAGTAGACAATAACGGGATTATTATCTATATCCTTCGTATTCTCGAAATTGGTATCTATATTATTGTCTAAGTTAACGGTAAGCTTAGGTCTCTATTCTTCGAAGGCGAGGACGATAGCTAATAGTTCCTTATTATAAATCTCGTAGTTATACTCCTAAGGCCAGACATTGCTTTTGCCCTAGGAAGGATAAGCTTATTTATAAGTGACCTATCTACCTACTATATAAAGGCTTTGAAGAAGATCACTAGGTACCTAAAATTATACCCTAATCTAGGACTTTAGTTCTTAAAGTCTAGAAAAGGACACCTTATTAGATACTATGATTCTGATTATACTATAGATAAAGTAGACAGAGTCTTAATCCTTAGGTATGTCTTCTTCCTCTGTAGGGCACTAGTTTCTTAGATAAGTAAGAAGCAAAAGTCTATAGCAACATCTATAATAGAGGCTAAATATATAGCTATAAATATATATACGAAGCAGTCCTAATTCCTAGCTTTACTACTAAGAGAAATGGATTGTCTAGAGTTAGTAGGAGACTGTTCCTATTAACTAAGAATTACTAGAAACTAGGAGACTGTATTAAATTTAAGACTAGTCTAATTAAGAGGTAATAATTAAGCTACCCTCACCCTAGTAAAAGATATACATGTTTATAATAAGTCGAAGCACATTGATCTTGCCTATAACGCTATTAGAAAACTTTAGTAGAGGAGGCTTATTACTATTAAGTACACCCTAACCTCTAAGATAGTTATAGACAGGTTTATAAAACTAAAGACTAGTCCACACTTCTAGAGGTTTATAAGCTAGCTTAACCTATCATAAAAAGGTCTAAGTACTATTAATAGGAAGTGAGTAGACTATAACCTCCTATACGAGATAAGTAGGAGTATTAAGATGTAGCATCTTAAAGGGAGTCAATAATTAGGAAGTGATCTAGTAGCCTAAGGTATCTACGGTAACTCAGCTTATAGGGAGATACCTTCTCTCCTATTTAGCTTAGATAGACATCTAACACAATCAACACATTAGTTCCTAATATATTGCTATATACTCGTGCTATTAGTCAGTTAAAGATTGATCTCTTACTCTACTCCGCTACTATCTACCCGTACCTATTTAACAAATCTCGTAGTTATACTTCTATAGTCACATCTTCTTAGATATATATACTACCGGTCTCTAGACGTCTCTATATTTCTATAAAATTACTACCGTAGTAACGAAATCTAAGGCATCTGTTTCGACTATAGTTTCTAACCCTAGTACGAAGTATACGAGTACCGTGTCCGTTAAGAATATATCTTTTAATCCTTAGAAGGCTACTTCGTATTCTATTATTTAAACGAATAGTATCGGCTTACTATTCTTACTAGTCTTTATTAAATTCCTAAGGGGTATATAGATTTTAGAGAAGTTCTATATAAGCCTTTAATAGAAGTTTCCGAACCTAAGGAATGCTTATATATCCTTTAGGTATATTAGAGTAAGCTAGTTCTTGACTACGTCGACCTTTTCTAGGTCTATACGAATACCGTCGACTCCTATAATAACACTAAGGTACTTCGTCTCTATTTAGTAGAACTCGTATTTGTCGATGTCTAATTATAGGCCGGCTTTACGTATACGCTATAGTACTTTACGTACGTATTATATATATTCCTCGAATATGTCGCTAAAGATCAGGATATTATCTAGGTATACTAAACAGAAGTCATCGAGATACTCCCTAAGCGTATCGTTAATATATAATTAGAATGTTCCTAGAGTATTATATAGGCCGAAAGGCATTACTATATACTCGAATTGACTATAGCGAGTACTAAACGCAGTTTTCTATTCGTAGCCCTCCGTAATACGAATACGGTTAAAGATAGAGATAATAACGAGTTTAGTAAAGTACTTCTTCCTATTTAGGCGGTTTAGCGTTTCTTAGAATAGTAGTATTAGGTATCTACTTTTGACCGTAAGGGCGTTAAGAGCTCTATAGTCGATATAGACCCGTAGACCGCAGCCTAGTTTACGTATAATTAGTACTAGTATAGAAGCCGGGCTCGTACTTCGTTATATTGCTCTAGATTCTAGCTAATTATTGACCTACTTCTTAATTACCTTATTCTTACGGGACGACATTACGTATAGCCGCTTGAACGGAGATGACTTAGTTTCGTCTTTAAGGTATATTTACAGTCTTTACTAGGGCGGTAAGGTAGGATCTTCAATATATTCTAACGGTTAAAACAGTCCTCGAAATTGTATAGTTCCTAGAGTAAGTAGACCTTAGTATCTTAGTCCTTGTCTTTGCCTTTTAAAAATCTATCGAAGTCGCTATTTACTATTATTATATATACTGTTAAGGGGTTTACTAACTACACCTTCTAAAGGTTTATAGCGTAGAGTCTAGTAGGATCGAAGTCTTACCTAGTCGCTACTATTACGTAGGCTCGTAATAGGTTAGCGTAGTGCTTCTGACTAGGTAGTATAATCTATATTATATAGACTTCCGCTCCTTTCTTACGAGCTAGTTTTGCTACGGAGGCCGCGGAGATATTTATAATATCGATCTCTAGTTCTAGTTCGACAACTCGTTACTTTCATTTCGTATATCGGCACGGTCGCTTTAACGTCTTAACGCCGTCTACCGGTAACGGTTATCGAGTATATATACGGAAGTTATCCTCTTCGTCCTCGAACGTCGTATAGAACTATAGTTAGGGTATGTGCTTAGGTAACGATAGCGTAGGAGCGCCAACTTCGTCGGGGTTATCTTCTACTATCGGGGGTCGATAATTGCCTAATAGTGCTAGCGTAGCTAGATAGTTAATAGACTATACTATTAGGTGCTTATTAGACCTCTAGTTTGCCTTATAGGTACGGCATTTCAAATGATTTATTATTATAATGCCCTTCTCCTATTATATCTCTAGTTCGTAGTCTATAAACTAACTAGAGCCGAGCACGATGTTATACTCTAGTGATTCTACTAAATAGTAGCTAAGGATTTCGACGTAGCCGCCGATATTAAAAGGAAAGTACGTAGACTCGGTAATAAGCTCGTTAGCGGAGCCGCTATTAGCTAGTCCTAATTAAAGAGGTTCTTCCTAGAGTCGAGGAAGATTATATATACGAGCGTATATAGAATTTATATACTAAGAGGTAGTACTATAATTAAGGAAGGTAAGAGCTTAATTACTATCTATACTACTAGGCATTATAAGGTAAGGGGACACTCTCGGCCTTAGTGCCCCTCGTATAATAGACGGTATTAGAGAGCTTACTAATATAAGTAAAGTGTACTCTAGTCCTTATATTACCGTATCTCGCTATATTTCCTTCTTAGTATTATGTTCGTAAGTAGGACTAACGGTTATCGTACTTAAGCGTTAGTCTAGCTATTTCCCTATTACTAAGGGTTAGCCGGTGTCTATATTATAGAGCTAGTATTTGCGCGCGGCGGAGGGCGCTTATACTACTTAATAGAGTAGTCTAGCGAGTATAAGTTATAGTCTATACGGCGGTAGCGGATATAACCGCCTACTACGATAATACTAGCCTTCTCCGTAGGCTCGAGCTTCTTAAGTTCCTTAAATTCGCGCGGTATCTAAGCGTAAAGCTTAAGGCCTAAACCTTAGGCTACGCCGGGCGCGGTAGGTATAGTACCGTTACTACCGCTATTAATACCGCTAGTACTACGAGGTAGTCGTAGTTAAGCTAGGGTCTTTGACTTTAGGCGCTCGAACTTAGCTTCGAGCTTATAGTATAGGTCGACTAAGTCTTCGCGGTCCTTAGTCTCTATAGGCAGTACCTCTATATATTTGTAGTTAAGCTTACCCTCGAGTAGGCGGTGATTAGTCTTAGCTAATAGGTCGTATAAGTTACGCTATTCGTCATACTTAGTAATAAAGATAGAAAATGACTCGTTCTTACTCTACTATAAGACCTAGAGCTTCTAGAAGGCCTTACCTACGACGTCCTTCTTACTATACCGATCGATAAGGAATTAGATTATCCTATCGATAGACTTAAAGGGGTTAACGTAATTGCGCTTAGTACGCTTAGAGGGTACTCGCGGATTATATAGCTAGTACGGGTACCCGTCGAGGTAGTTAAGGATATAGCGTAGTCCGTCCTCGATAGTCTAGAACTATATTACGGACAGCTTAATCTCTAGCTAATCGAGCTAACGGTCAAAGTTTATATTCTTATTATCGAACTTGCTTTCTAGATCCTTAACTAACTTATTAGTATATATAACATTAACGGAGGGTTCGATAGTAGTGAACTAGCTAACGGCGGTATTACTAGTTACTCTAGAAGTACTACTAGGTATGCCCTAGCGTTCTCGTCGTAAGGAGTTACGGCGTAGCTAGCGGCGTAGTCGACTATTTTCTCTATCCTTATCGTTATTAGAGTTGTCTCCGTCGTTATCGCTACCTCCTCTACTACCTCCTCGTCGGGTGCCTCTACCTATACGGTCCTACTAAGTAGGAGGCGTAGGTAATCGTAAAATACCGTTATAATAAGAGGAGTAGACGCGGACCTAACGACTACGGTTATTATTATTATTACCGTTAGTACCGCTAGTATCGCTAGTACCGTTCGTGTCCTTAGCTACTAGCTAAGCCTTTAGCTCTACTACCTCCTTATTTAGAGCCTAATTACGCTTAGATAGGGCTTTGATGTCCTTAGGTAATATACCTACCTACGACTCCTCGACCTATCCGAAGAGCGTATCGTTATCCTATCGGAGGCGCTAATTAGCTTCCTTAAGGTCTTATATCTAACTCTTATACTTCTAGTATTTGTTAAAGTAGAATATAAAGAGGCCCTTAACATCCTTATCCTTTTCGAGTTAAGTAAGACTCTCGGATACGATATTACGTTCCTTCTTTATATCGGCGTACTTACGCTATAGAACCTTATTAGCCTTCTTTAGGGACTCGACCTAGTTAAAAAGTATAATGAAGTCTAACTATATCTAGCGAACGAGGTAAAACATAATCTCCGGGTATACTATAGTACGAGTCGTAAACTCGGCTAGGCTCTTTATAGTAGTATACTCTAAGGCGATTACCTATCCTTAGGTTAGCGTATATTGTTAGTTTTACTATCTTATATAGATATATCATCTCTTAACTCTATAATCTTATACACCTTGATTCCTCCTTCTTCTAAGATCTATTCTTCGTCGAGGAATTATACGAAGTTAATAGGGTCGGAGGTTAAGGCAAACTACTATTCTTTAGGTAGTAGGTCCTTCTCGATCTCTTATTATTCGGCGGCGAATACGTTCGAGTCGTCGTCGGAAGGGAAGGCACCTAGGGCGGTAGCGATACCTAGGTTATCGAGTGTCTACGCTTTAGTAGATACGGTTAGGAAAAGCTTAGCGCGTACGAGCGACTAACGCTTATACTTACTAAGATCTAGATAAAGAGGTTGCTTAGGTAAGAGTACCCCGTTAGTAGTACTACCGGGTATAGCTATATTGTGCTATTATATAGTAGATAAGACTACTCTCTTAGTAGGTATATAAGGGCCCTATAAGAGTAGGGAGGCGCGCGTTTTACGCGAAGGAGAGAGGTAATCTATTAACTTAACTAATACGCTCTTTTACGCGACTATAGCTATTATTAATACGTCTATACGCGCGACTCGACGGTTAGTAACTATAGTAAACTTGACCTACCTTAACGCGTACTTTACTAGTACGATTTGATTATAACTACTAGCCTAACTAGATAGGCCGCTTATAAGACCGAACAAACTATTACGGGTAGTAATCTATAAGACGATAGTATAGGGTTACCGTAAAACAAGCGTTATTTAGTAAGGCTACGAAAGAGAAACGCGAAGCGCGCGATATATATAGGGAAGCGCTAAGGCGCTAGTACGCGGGGAAGAGCCGCGGCGCGACGTTATAGTAGTAGTAAACCGTAATAGCTCGGAATATATTAGGTTTAAGGACTATATATATTGCCGAAAGGTACCGGGAGTAGATAGTAGCCTATATAAATATAGACGTGTCTAGACGCCGAAATACGTCGTACTGTTCTACCTACGCTTTATAGAAGCCCGGTAGGTAATACGCCTCGAGACTAGGGCTATAGACTTCTAATATATAATAGGTATAGCGCGTAGGATACGAGTAGCGGTACGAATAGTAATACGGACCGGCCTACTATAGTAGTTCTAGATAGCGGGTAAGATAGTAGTAAGAATAGGAGAGATAGCCTAGGAGGAAGAGCTCTAGGAAGCCTTCGAAGGCGCCCTACCTATAGATATAGTAGAACTCCGGTAGTACCGACGACTACGTAGGCGGGTAGACCGTAGCCTATAGCGACCCCGAGTATAGGAGGAATAGCGATAGGAGCACTAATAGAGTATAGGAGCCCGGAAGGGGCGACTCGTTATCTACTCGACGGCTAGCTCGTTTTCCGCTCGACGGTCGACCTATCTCCTACTCGATAGGCGACCCGCCTCTACTAATAGTATAGACGACTAACTACCCTAATAAGTAAGGGCGCGCCTAGTGACCCTAGGATAGCTTACGCGTAGGTATATTATTACGGTATAGCCTACGGCCTACGGCCTTCGGGTTACGTAACTTCGTAAATATAACGTAACGCCTCGGCTCGGCGAACGTCGCGCTTATCTTCGATACGCGCCTTAGCTAGAACGTCTCTTCTCCGTAGAACTTATTCGATTACTTAGCTACGATACCCTTTTACCTACCGAGAGTAGCCTAGACCCGTATTATTAAGTTCTACTACTCTAAATCCCTCTATAGTAAGTACGCGTATTATCGGCGATATTACCGACCGGTTTACGACACTTTAGTAGGAGTTAGCGAATAAGACCCCGAGTTCGAGGCAGATTATAGTAGTATAATCGGGTGTCCTATATACGTAGGAAGTATATAGAAGAGGATGTAAAGGATACGTAACCTAGGGCGTACGGGAGGCTACGTGCTCTACTAGCTACGGCGAGGGAATCTAACTAGGCCCGGCTCCCCTTTAGTATATAGCCGATAGGCGTAGACTAGGACACGCTAAGTAGTAGGATATAGGACATTATAGAGGAAATGATTGTCGATAACAATAACTAGACTCGACACGCTTAGCATTATCTAGTATAACGTCAACTATAGCAAGGACATAGTCTAGAACCATTTCCTATACGAGGCGGACCCGCGCGTCCACTACGTCCTTATAATCTAGGAGCTATAGATTAACCCGCACTATAAGAGACTAACGACCTGTAAGTCACTAGGCTATACGACATGCCTACGAGGCGACGGCAGACCCCGTACGTACTTCTATATTAGTAAGGACATACTAGAATCCGACTAGGAGGTAGTATACTACGTAGCCGAAGAAGGCGGGGGCGATATTACCTCCCTCTACGTAGGTAGCACCTAGATACACAACCTATATATACAACCGCTAGCCTCGAGGTCTAGCCGCGACCTAGGGGTCTACAGACACCTAGATAGTGCGCTTAAGAGACAAGGGTGCTATATCGTAGTAGGAGACTTTAACATATACTACCCTTCCTAGGAAAGTCTTATATAGCCGCACCCTATAGCCGACGAAGTACTCGACTTGATAGCGAGCAACGTAATTGCCCTTAATACCCCGAAGGACCTAGGCACCTAGAAGAGAGGGGGACTCTAAGGCACGATCGACCTCTCCTAGATCTTAGATAGCCACTACTATACGGTAACCTACTATAGGATCGAATATGAACTCGAGGCGTCGTTAGACTATATACTAGTCAGGACCTCTATTACGACATAGATACAACGTATACTAGCGAGAACCCCTAAGCTAAACTAGGGAAAGGCCTACTAGGTCAACATCTAGGCGTACCTCGATAACTCTAAGAGGCTAGTCCAGATCGCGTAGTAGTAATATAACAGTAAAGACGAGATAGACGAAGTAGTCTAGGGGTTAATAGACGAAATAAGAAAAGCGACCTCACTTCACGTTCCGCTTACCTAACTAACGACATAGTCTAAACTATACTAGACGCCGGAGTACACTACGGTAGTAAGAGAAGCAAGGAGAGCCCGCCGGGTATAGACGAGCAGCTATAGCGAGGAGGCCTAGAACGTATATAGGGAGGCATACCAATAGAAGAAAGCCATAATACGAAGGGAGAAAGTAGTCGGCTAGAGGGCTATAGTAGAAGAAATCGCCGGCAAGCTAGAGAGGATGTAGAAGCTAGCGAAATAGGCCCGACAGGACCCTATATAGGGCCCCTCCTTCTCTATCCTAGCGCTATAATCGCCTAGTAGCCCGGTTAGCGACCCCGAGGCTAAGGCGCGTCTACTAGCTAGTAAGTTCTTCCCGCCCCTAGTCGAGGCTGATCTAAGCGACATAAACAGCTCTACTCCCCTAGCCCCTAGCATCGCGGTCTAATAGGAGGTGTCCGAGGGAGAAGTTGCCGCTATACTAAGGAAGTTGCCGGCGAAGAAAGCCCCGGGGCCGGATAGGATCCTAAACGAGCTACTAAAGAAGTGTAGAGATCAACTAGCCCTAGTAGTTATAGCGATCTTTAACGCCTACCTATAGACTAGGTACTACCCGATAGCTTTTAAACAATCGACGACAGTAGTCCTACGTAAGCCGTAGAAGGAAGACTATACGTAGGTAAAGTCGTACCGCCTAATTACGCTCCTTAACACTCTTAGGAAGGCGCTTAAGAAGCTAGTTATAACGAGACTCTCCGAGGCGGTAGAGGAACACTCCCTACTCCCGGACACCTAGATAGGTACGCGCCTATAGCGATCGACGCTATCCGCGATAGAACTTATCACCTCTTAGGTAAAGGCTATCTAGTATAAGAATAGGGACAAGGCGGCTTCCTTACTTAGCCTAGACATATCGGGAGCCTTCGACTACGTGTTATACCCGCGGCTACTCTACATCCTAAGGTCGAAGGGACTCCCTAAGTAGCTTGTTAACTTCGTACGGTCCTACCTCCAAAACCGTAGTACGTCGATCCTAGTCGGCTAGTATAGAAGCCTATTTCAAGCAGTCTATACTAGAATCCCGTAAGGCTTAACGCTAGTACCTATTCTGTTCCTCTTCTTTATAGCGACGCTACTCCTAGCCCTAGAATCCTAGAACACCGCTACGAGCGGCTTCGTAGACGACATAAACATCCTAGCGTAGTCTTCCTCGACTAAGGAGAACTATAGGCTACTAGAAGAGAAGTATAAGATCTACGAGGACTAGGCTAGGAGGTACGGGGCTCGGTTTGCCCTAGAAAAGTACAATCTAATACACTTTACGCGCCGGCTACGGTTCTATAATATATAAGCTTCTATCTAGATATAGGGGCACACGACTAACTCGGCAAATTAGCTTAGGATCCTCGGACTATAGGTAGACCCGGCGCTACGGTAGAGGAAGTACGTATAGGTAACATTACGGAAAGCTAAACAGAATATAGCATTATACTAGAGGCTCACTACGTCTATATAGGGGGCGGACTTCCGGTAGTTACGACTTCTATATACGGCTATTATACGGCTAGTCCTTACCTATAGTAGCTAAGTATAGTCCTTAGGCGAGAGGGCCTGCCTATCGAAGGGACTCGTCGCGCCGCTAGCGAAGATCTAAAACTAATGCCTAAGGAAGGTTACCGGGGTATATAAGTCGATACTAACGAGGATGCTTAAGCACGAGACCGCTATACCGCCGATCGACCTATATATCTAGGGACTACGGACCTCCTACTTAGGCAAGTCGGCATAGTACCTAGTATAGAAGGTCATCGCTAGTATAGTCGTAAGGGCCCGCGAATTAGTACTAGCGTATAGGGGCATTCGACCCGGAAACGAGCCGAACTACCGGGTAAGGGACGAACAGCTAGCAATATAATAGGAAGGTAAGAAATCGTTTATAGAGCAACTATAGAAAGAGAGGTAGAACAACTAGGTTGTAGGGCATAGTGGACGCCCTTAGCTAGCGGGACAACCTAAGGAATAGTTAGCTACAAAATCCGCGGTTAAGCACCCCCTAAAGCTTATCTACTACCGCCTTACGAGGGCATAGAGTAGTATAGCAACCTAACTACGAAGCGAACATATCGGCCTCTAGGGGTACCTATTATAGAGGAAGGTTCTAGGATACACGAATACTAGCTGCCCCTACGGCTATCGCTCCTAGAACGTATAGTACGCACTCCTCGTCTATCCGAGGTAGTCGCTAGGAAGGGGGGAGTAGATAGCAAAGGCGAGGAACCGGACGATTAGGGCACTTCTTAATAACGCTAAGGACCTACGGCGTATTACGAACTAGATACTAGAGAAGGGCTAGCTAGAACAGTACCGCCTAGTAGGAGTAGTATAGGAAGAGAGGACACGACGTAGCGCGACGAGACCGGCTAGGAGCGGGGGCTAACGGGGTAGTGACATAGACTACGTACGTTCAGAGGGAAAGCTAAACTAGATAAGGAGTAGTCGGGGGCGGGAAGGGTTTTCACCTATTCGGGTTTCCCTTTATATATAACAATAGATATATACCTATATAGGCCGGATAAGGTCCTAGAACAGGGGAATGACAAATCTATCTATCTATCTATATAGAAGAGGAGGACACGATATAGTTAGTCGTAGACACTTTCGTAGGAGTTCGTCGAGATACGTAGGATTAATATTAATATCCGCTAAACCGTCGAGGATTCGAGATAGCTACGACTATAGCTACCGATAATTACGAACCGTAACCGTAGTAGACCTAATAGAATAATAGAAGTTAGACTATAGTCAATAGCTAAGATTAGACCTACTAGATACGATAAGCGACGGCGGGTTAATAGTAGAAGACGGAAATCACGTATACGACTCTTAAGACTAAGTACGACCGGCGTGAGCGTATTTACTAATAAGATAGAGGATAGGGTACATCGTCGAGAGCAGATAGGTAAGGAGGCTAGTACGCGCCGCTCGACCTATCGTATACTATACCCCTAGATCCTATAGAAGATAGTAAAGGCGCTTAGTTCCGACACGATCTATAAGCATTTAAGCTATATACCTACGAAGAGTTAGCGGCGTTAGTTAAGAAGAGACCTAAAGCTTAGCTTAATGTCCTCGACTTTAGGATATAGATATCTTATAGTAAGGCCTTACTTAAGAACTCTCGCGACCGAGTTATTAACCTAACGGGTAAGAAAGTCAACCTCGAGGCAGCCCTTTAGTAAGAAAAGGAGGACTCGGAAGAAGCGGCGGGCATTATTAAAGGTCTAACCGTTTAGAACGAGGAAAAGGATAGGCGAATCTAAGAACTAGAAGCTAAGGTATAGACTAAGGACGGCGATACGGAAGATACTATAGTAGAAATCGAGAGCCTATAAGAGGATAATAACACTTAGCGTAGGTTAGTCGAGAATCTAAAATAGCGTATTAAGGAACTCGAAGCACTTTAGAAGTAATAGTAATAGCCGGAGAGACTAACGACACTAGCTCGCTAGCCCTCTAAGCTACGCGCCCTCCTAGATTTACGAAAGAAGGACGTAGGAAATACTCTAGGTGTTCGCGTCAATACGTATATAGATAGATATTTCATTAAGCTATTGTAGTGCCCTTTGGCCTATGTAGCTATACTATCTTGTTTTCGTATATATAGAGGGGAAACCGTATTAGTAAGAACCCCTCCTCCTTCCCGCCTGTCTTTTCCTCCTAGTTATTGTCTTAATTTTCCCTTATTAGGGGTACGCTAGTGTTATAGGCCTGCCCTAATGACTACCCTATCTGCCACCCCCTAGCTTCCGCCTCTTGTCTATCTACTCCTCCGTCTCGCTAGCGAGGCTAAACCACTAGAGGTATCCCTACTATAGTATCTACCGAGAGATTCGGCGAATGTTGCCTTTGTCCCTAATAATTGACTTATAGTCTCTCCTTCCCGCTTAGTGCCTCCAATTTACCCTACCTCTCGCCTACTACGGGCATCGTAGTAGTATATGTTCTAGGTTTTACGATAGATAGCCACACTAGTAGGCTAGGCTATAGATGTCTAGTACGCGTCTTCTAAACAGGTAGGCCCTTAACCTAATATGTTCGGACCTGATTTAGATCGCTATGCTTGCCTCGGCCCTTATCAGGTCCCTATATAGCTAGTAATTATGTCTCTAGAAGGCTCGGAGCGCTATCGGGCCTATTGTCTTAGGGGGCTTCCTTTTCTAGTCCTACTCCTATAGGTAGCTCGCTATCTATTCCGCTAGGCTTTAGGTCTTAGCCTTACTCCCGCCGGCCTAGCGAGTCCTACGCTCCTCCTCTTTTCGTACTAGCCATTCGGTGCTTGTCTATATAGCCGTAAAGGTAGTAAGGTCATCCTCTTTTTAGCTTGTCCTATGTCCGGCCCCTCTCCGGTAGTAGCTTTCTATCTTATTCTTTACCTTCTAGATCGTAGTATATACTAGGTAACCTGTCGTCCTTACCGCGTGTTAAATTCTCATTCCCCGGATGTACTAGCCGATTAGTAGTGTTCCTGTCTCCATTTCTACCGTACTTATTAACGTTGTCTTGTATACGCCTAGTACCCTACGTAGGTTACCTACCTATATCCTGTTTAGGGGTTACTCTATCCGTTTCGGGATCGGCTTGCCTACGCCTCCTGTTCCCCAAATCTATGCCCCGTATAGCATAGCTAGTCTAACGATCGCCTTATATATTACTCTTGCCTTGTCGAATGTTGCTCCCTATATAGATACCGTAAGTCTCTTTATCGAGGCTTTATTAACTTGTACTCGACTCTAGGCTTTCTTAACCTATACATTCTAGCTTAGCTTCGGGTCGAGCTAGATCCCTAGTACTCGTAGCTCCGCTAATAGCTTTGTCTCGTAGCCTTAGATTCTTACCGCCGCCTTTATATTATAGTATACTCTCGCTTTACTAAAGTATATAAGTTAGTACTTTTTAGGGGCGAACCGGGTACTATACTTCTTTGCCTACTCCTCGCATTTCTTATACCTATCTTCGAGGAGGCGACAGTTCTCTTCTGTCGAGTCTGACTAGGCTAGGATGTTTATGTCGTCTACGGACCCCGATACTAAGGTTTGCGGAGAGGTGAGTAGGGGGATTAGATTAGACATAAATATCAGAAATAGGATAGGGGAGAGAGTAGATCCCTAAGGTATTCTAGTCTCTACCTTTACCGGGTCGGACGTATACCTTCCTAGGACTAGGTATGTCGTCCGTTCCTAGAGAAAGGAGTAGACGAACGTCGTTACCTACTAGGGGATGCCTTTCTACTATAGGATATGTATTAGCCTTTAGTATAAGACGTTGTCGAAGGCTCCTACGATATCGAGGGATAGTAAGGACGCCGCTCGGTTCCTACCGTAGTACTAGAGGGTCTGAATTTGCTCCGTAATTAGCTCTATTACTGTTAGTATCGATCGCTAGCTTCTTCCCCCTATCTATATTGCTAGGAGTACGTAGTTGTCCTCGGCTAGCTACGTAAGTCTCTAGGCTACTATCTTTTCTAGGACCTTCCCTATCGTGTTTAGAAGTGCGATTGGTCTATACGACTTAGGCTAAGTATAGTCCTCCTTCTATAGCTTACGTAGCACTACTGTTATAGACTCTCTATACGGCTTCGGGTGATACCCTAGCCGTAGGTACGCGGTAAATAGGTTTGCTAGGCTCGGCGCGATCTCTTCTCTATACTCTTTTAGTAGTATATTTAGTATCCTGTCTAGGCCTAGGGCTTTCCGTCCTTTTAGCTTACTTATAACTCCTATTACTATATTAGAGCTAACCGCCTAATCTATGTCTAGGGGTTCCGGGTATATACTCGGGTCGATATCCGTAAGGTCTACCTCTACTTACGTTAAAAAGAAATAGTCGGCTAATACTTTTGCCTTGCCCCGGGGCGTAGCCTAGGCAATCCCTTCGCGGTCTACGATTAGGGGGAAGTGAGGGGTTTGCTACTCTTTAGGTAGTCGTGTCTATTTAGTAAGTCTCTATATCTATTCCGGGTTTTCTATAACGAGCCCGATCGTCGCTCTCTAGTCCTATAGCTTGTCGCGTCTTATCTGTGCCTTCTTCTCTTATATCGCGCGATAGTATTGCTCCTACGTCTCTTAGGTGTGCTCCTTCGTCTACTGTCGCCTTGCCCTTCTAGCCTCCCTTACCTTCGTAGAGCATTCAGGGGTCTAGAAGGCCTTCTACTACGTTAAGGGCCGGAGTAACGGCGTATATTGTTCCGCTACTTACTATATAACCGAGGTAATCTGTTCCGCTACTTGATCTAGCTAAGCTGTCGTCTCGAGTTCTCTATACTATAGTAGGTTCGCTATTAGGAAGCCTCTTATATCGTCCTAGCGTACCTTCTTCTAGTTACGGCGTAGTTCGCTTATAGGCTCCTCTATCGCCTTCACCCCTAGCGTCGTTTAGATAGGGATATAGTCTAAGGAGGCTTCTAGCGCGTAGTTCGGTCGGCATTAGACTAGTCTCTCTTTAAGTTCTCGTGATAGAAAGTATAGGTCGATCGTGCTTATACTTATACGGGCCTTCTACGTCTCTGTTCCCTTTAGTGTTACTAAGGCCATTCCGTAGCGTACGGTTATATCTAGTAGCTTTTCCCCTAGAAACGCGTACGGGGGAGTGAATTCGAGTCCCTACCGTAGGTAGTAGAGGTTGAAGTCGCCAAGGAGTACTTACTTTATGTCTTAGCTTAGGGTCCGCTCTAGGTAGGCGAGGGTTCCTAGTTCCCTACTCGTCCGACCCCGCGGTAGCGGGTTATAAACGTTATAGATCTAGATAGGGCCTTGTGTCGTGTTGATCTAGATTGATGTTATGTCTCCTAGGTTGCCCTACTACGGTAGTATAACCTTCTACGACTCAAGGTCTATAGTCTTGCTTATATATATATATGTCCTCGGGATAACGCCTCGTTAGCCCGCGATTACGGTATAGTATCTCCGGTCATTATAAGTGGCTAGGAGTCCTTCGTAGGGGTTGACCTATAGTTCCTATACCGCGATAACGTAGTACTATAGCGGGTCTAGCTCTTATAGAAAGTGGCGCTAGACCTTGTCCCTACTTTTGTTTACGTTATACTGTACGATAGTAATGTCGTCGTATAGTATTATTCGTTATCCGTAAGGTCCATTTCCGTGCTAACCTACTGTGTCTCCTAAGCCTATATCTCGCTATTAGGCTAGCCCTAGGGCCGCTAGGGCGCCCTAAAGATTCGCATTTGGCCTAGTTCGTTAGCGGCCCGGTTAAGGTGTCGAGGCCTACCGGGAGGTAGATACGTTTACGGTTAGGTTCCCTTATTCGTCTCCTTTGCCCTCTTCCTTTTACTAGGCTCGAAGCCCTTATATACGGTAGGTCCCTCCTACTACCGTTAGGGGTACCTAGCTAGTATAGAAATCCTTGCTTGTCTCGCTCGTTCTTATGCTACTATTCTAGTTAGGCATTAGCTTAAGTACGCTAGGTACCTTCTGCCGTAGTATATATACCTACTCTCCTTTTTTAGGCATTCCCTTCCCTAGTATAGGCCTACGTAGTAAGGACACCTTAGGGTCTTCTCCCCGCATTTTAGGGCTATATAACCGTACTATTAGCATTAGAAGTATTGTAGTACCCTATAGCTACTCTAATAGATCTCCGTGTCTATTCTCTCGTAGTTCTAGAATAGCCTATTATCTAGTATCTAGTTAGCTTGTTCCGCTATCTCTACCTAGATAATAAGCGATAAGTATGTCTTTTCTCGGTCTACTATCTTGTATAGCTATGCCGCCTTCGTTAGTCGTACTCCTAGGGAGGTGTTCTAGTTCTATACTTAGAGGTAGGGAAGGTCTTCGACCTTGAATGTCCTAGGGACCCCGTAGCCGATAACGGTATACTGTTAGTAGGACACTCGTACCGACTTCGCGACTTTAGTAGTCTACTCCTTATAGGTCTCTAGCTTTCGTCTATTAGACTCTTATACGGTAAAGAGTCTTACTACGCCTATTACCTCTACCCTCGCTCTAACTACCTCCTTTTAGCCGATTCTATCGACAATCTCCTTGCTTATTAGGGCTACGATTTCTTGTTTTTCCGCCGGATTAGTAATGTATAGGCGTACCGCCTTACCTACCTTCGGAGGGGGTTAATTCTTACCTACTACTACTATTGCCTATATAGTTAGTCTCTAGGCTACCTTCTGTATTGCTTATTAGATTGTTTTCGGGATTTGGTATAATAGCGCTTTTAGCGCTCCTAGTAGCTATGCTATAGTGTTCTTATATATCCGGGCTAGGTGTTCGCCATCCCCTAGTAAGTCTTCCGCCTCCGTATATAGGGTCGTCTACGCTATATTGTTTGTCGTTAGCCTCTACTTTCTATATAGTGGGCCTTAGCTTATGTCCTAGGTTTTTCCTTAGTCTGTTCCCCGGTTTAACTCTTAGTATAGAGTGTTCGTAAGGCTATAGCTCTTATTAGTTACTATCCTTCGCTACTATTCGGGATCGCGCTTCCTAATTAGGCAGTTGTCCTCCGTAACTCCGCAACTCTAGGGTCTGCCTTTAGGGGAACGGAACCTTAGTTTTAGGGTTCTTTATACTACGATTACGCCGCCGCTAGCGTAGGCGGGGCGCTACTGCTTAAGTAGATTGCTCGCCTTAATAAGGGCTGTCGAATAAATAGTCCTCGTCCGCTATAGGTATTACCTTCCTATTGTATCGTATCAATACGTATATAGAGAAAGTCCTACTACGAGGGCTCGGAACTACGCTACTATAACGTACGGCTAGCGCGCTAGGCGGGCGTAGGTAAGAAGTCGAATTTATAGGTATTAATAACTTCGAGACCGCTTACGACGATAGCATCCGTAATATACGTATATCGACTCTATAATAGTTTATATTAGGGGGTCTCGGTAGGTTCGGCGACGCTAATAATATGCCTAATCTATACGCGCGTCCTTTTACCCCTACCCTAACTCTAGGTACGTAGTCTATAAAGTCTATTAATATATCTTAGAAGAACCCTATTAAGGTTCTACCTGTCTTACACGCCGACCTAAAGGAAGATAAGGTCAGCTATATTAAGTAGCGTAAGAAGGTTAGCGAGTACCTACTTATAGAACCTAATCGATCGGATACCGAATTATATATTATATTCTACGGCCTAGTAGGTACGAACGCTCTCGGCCGTATCCGACCTTATAAGCCTACTATTAAGCATTAGAATAAGGCTCTCGAGATCCTCGACTTATCGTATAGCGACTACTTCGAGAAGCGTCGTTACCGTAAGGCCTTTTACGAACTCGAATAGAAGTAGGGTTAGAAGTTTAACCTCTTCTATACGAAGTTTTCCGAGCATACGTACTACCTTAGGAAGTATACTACTAAGGACGGGCGCGAAGAACTAATAGAGAACCTTAAGGAGAAGATTCTTCTACGTCTACGCGCGAAGATCGCGGGTATACGGTTTAGGAGCCTAACCGAGATAGAAGATACTCTCCGTAATATCGAGATCGACCTCGACGATATACCGCGCTAGTAGTAGTAACTACCCGGTAAGAAGCTAAGTAGAGGAGGCTAGACCGGTAGCTAAGGTAACGCGCGACTAGGTTCCTCCGGTAGTACTAGAGGCGGCGGCGGCGGTCGAGGACCTATAGGTAAGCCGCGTAGCGAGCGTATAGACGAGAAGGTATACTAGTAGTACGATATAGTAGCCGCTAAGCGTACTAGCTTAACATATCGTAAGCTTACGAAGGATAAAGCGGCGTACTAGAAGGATAAGACGTTCTACTATATATATAAGAGCCCGGACTATAACTAGTAGTACCGATCTTACGAATAGTTCTAGTTCCGTAAGGGTAATACTAGAGGTAACGTAGCTACTACGGTCGACTAGAACCTTATCGACTTCGAACCCTAATAATAGGGAAACGGGGTAACTCTAGACTAAGGCGTATAGTTTAGAGTATAGCTATTGTTACTATAGCTAACAGTACGCCTAGTAAGGATCCTCCTAAGAATATCTACGAGCACCTTACGTTAGAAGAACCGAGTATATATCCGTTAGGTAAAGGCCCGCTAAGGATATTAGAATATACGCTAATGCCCTAGTAACGAAGCAAAAAGGTTAACCTACTATAGCGGTAGACTTCGGAGGTAGATATACCTAAGTTTATAGATATCGAGACTATAAAGGCCGGAGTAATCAAAGTCGACATCCCGCTACGTAGTAATCGTCTTATTATATACGGCACCGTTAAAGGCAAGCCTACTAGATACCTAGTAGATCTAGGCGTATAGTCGATCTTTTATAGCACGAAGTTTATAAAGGATTGTAATAGGACGAAGCTACCTACTCTATTTAGAATCGGTATAGTAGACCCGTCTAAGAAGAACGAAGCTACGGAGTACGTAAAAGCGACTCTAGACCTAAACGGTTACGTCGAAGAATTGAACTACTTTGTTACCGGCATTAAGTATAACTTTATTCTTAGTATACCGTAGGTATAGAAGCACCTACTAGACTTCGGGAACTAGACGAACACCGTTATATTCACGTCTTACTACGGAGACTATTACGAAAGAATACTAACGATAGTACGCTATTAACTAGAAAAACAAGCTCGGTAGTAATAGCGTACCGATCGGACAGACGTAGCGGCAATTATAGGCATTAATATCTCGTCTATAAGTACTACGGAGGCCGTAGAATGTCTAGAAGATTGGCTTAAAGAGGGCTAATAACTATAAGAAGGCTACCTAATTTAGGAGTAGAATGACGACGCGCTACCTATAACTAAGGAGGAGGCTATAGAAGAAGTTAGTGTATAGCTCAGCGCTTTCTCGAACATCGTACTACCTATAACTACTCTTACGAAGGGGGTCGGTAGTAAGGACAAGTCAAAGCGACCTACGAAATATACTTAGAACTAGACACTAGAGTACTAGTAAGCTTTTAATAGGCTTAAGGCGGAGTTCACGAAGTAACTAGTACTATAGTACTTTGACCTAAGCAAGCCTTACGTTATCGAATACGACGCCTCTAATAGATATACTAGTAGCGTTCTTTTATAGATCGGAGAAGACGGACAGCTTTACCTAGTTATATACTATTCGTAGAAGATAGATCTAGCTAAGTATAACTATAAGATCTACGATAAGGAGCTTATAGCTATCGTTCGAGCTTTTAAGGAATAGCGGCTAGAGCTAATAGGTAGTAAGACTAGGGTGTTGTCTAATTACCGCGGTCTATAATACTTTATAACTACTAAGTAGCTAAATCGCCGATAAGTACGATAGAGTAAATTCTTGTCCGGGTTCGACTTCTAGATTAAATACCGACTAGGTAAGCTAGGCGGTAAGCCTAATGCCCTAACACGCCGTACTTAGGATATAGACGTAATAGATGATATTAAGAATAGATAATAAACGGTCTTAAAGGAACGTAACCTCGCCCCTAAAGTATAGGAGTCTCTTAGAGTATTAGTAATAATAACGTATACAAATGCTCGCGACTAATATTAGCTCGCGCTTACCGTACTTAACGCGAACGAGGCGTCTATTAAGGAAGAGATCTAGAACGCCTACGGTTAGGACGAGCTCGTAGTAGTAATTAAGAAAGGCCTATAAGCTAGCGATAGTCGGCTACCGTAGAAATTAAATACGTATATCAATCTTAGCGGGTACGAACTAGAGCACGACCTGATTTATATTTAAGGCCGCCTCTACGTACCTAATAGTAGTAACATCCGCGAAGAACTTATAGCCGCTTGTTATAATGCCCCTATAGCCGGCTACCCGGGGCGCGAGAAGATATACGAGCTAATAACTCGTACGTACTATTGGCCTAGTATATAGGCTAACATTGTACGATATATAAAGAACTGTTATATATACACTAGAACTAAGGCTTTCTATAATACGTACTAGGGCAATCTTAAGCAAATCCTAATACCTAACGGTATATTCGAGGAAGCGGCCCTAGACTATATTATAGCACTTCTAGACAGCTATAGCCCGGAGGGCGTTAAGTATAACAACATCCTTACCTTAATATATCGTCTTATAAAGCGTAAGTACCTTATACTAGTCGTCGACATAGAGCCCGAGATAGCTATAGATATAATTATCCGCTACGTTATTAAGGATTAAGGCCTATTCCGCTCTATCTACTTAGACCGCGGCTCGTAGTAGGTGAGTCGCTTCTAGAGGACGCTTTACGAACGCCTAGGTATCAAGTATAAGATGTCGACGGTATAGTACCCTTAGACCGATAGTTAGTCCGAACGTACGAACTAAGTTATAGAGTAGTACCTACGTATATATATTAATTACGCCTAAGACAACTAGTAGACTAGCTACTAATAGCGGAGTTTGCTTTAAACAATATAAAAAGCACTACCGGCGTGTTACCGTTCTTCGTAACCTTAGGTAGAAACCTAAGAATAGAAGTTCTTAGTAGACCTACCTATACGGACGTACTACTAGCTACGTAGAAAATTAGCTAGTAAGATATAGACGCTTTCGTAACTTATATAAGCCGTATATATATACATTATATTAACTAGCTTAAGTATATATAAGTATAGCTTAAAGCCGACTATTAAAAATATAGCCGGAGACCTACGCGGTTATATAAGGTAGGAGATAAGGTTTAGCTCAATTTACGTAATATTTATACTAAACGACTAGCGAAGAAGCTTAATTATAAGAACGTAGGCCCCTTCACTATTATAAAGAAAGTAGCGACCGATATCTACGAACTCGACCTACCTACGAGTATAAGAATATACTACGTGTTCTATACCGACCTACTACGACTATCCGCCAAAGACCCGTTCCCTTTATAGACGTACAAACCTACGCTTACCGAAGTCTATAGCGAAGTTAAGGAATAGTACGATGCCGTAGTAGTAGTAGATAGTCGCTAGACTAGAAAAGTAAAGAAGAGTATTAGCTATACTATTAAATAGGTAGATAGGTTATATACTAAAGAACCTTATATCAACTTAAAAGGCACTATAGACGAACTTATAGTAGACTACTATTATAAGAACCCTCGCGCTCTAGGACCTCTACGCGGATAGTAAGTACTAGAGCCTAATATAACCGAGCTAATAGACTCGGCGGACAGTACTAGCGATACTAATAACGACGCGACCGGTACCGCCGACGCTAAGCACTAGTTACGATATAACCTAAGGCGTGCTAAGGCATAATAAATAGTCACTTCGTTTCTACGATCTACGCCTAGGACTCGCTACCGCTAGTAACGTCGCTTTGCTCGTAGCTTAGGCTCGTCTATAGTCGTATCTTTATATATACCGGAGTTTTAGATTATAGAGTTAGATAGATATACCCTATAGAGCGTTGCTTATTTTGAATTGATAGATACCGCCTCGTAGGCGCTTAAGGCGATTTAAGAAGGGGGGTAGTGTCACGGTGTAGCCCTACGGCCTACGGCCTTCGGGTCACGTGACTTCGTGAATATGACGTAACGCCTCGGCTCGGCGAACGTCGCGCTTATCTTCGATACGCGCCTTAGCTAGAACTTCTCTTCTCCGTAGTACTAATTCGATTACTTAGCTACGACACCCTTTTACCTACCGAGAGTAGCCTAGACCCGTGTTATATATATACTTATAGGTCCGCGGGCCGTGAAATATATATAGTAATTCTAAAAGATAATAAATCTAAAAATTTTAGATTCCCGTATTTTCGCCTTATAGAGAGATTCTTTAGAAATCCTACCTTCCTACTAAGGTCGCCTCCTAACTATATATATCTTAGTAGTACCCCTATATACCCCTACTACGTAATTAATCGTTAAAGGTTAACGAGATTCGACGCGTAAATTTCAGGGTCTAAAGGGGGCCCTTAGCTCGTTAATATATCTTCCCCTATTACGAAACTGTCCCTAGTTTCACCTCCGCTACGCCTAATATAAACTAAGAAACTATACCTATAAGTTATACGTAAGGAAGGCGGATCGGGCGTCTAGTTAAGTAGTTAGTCTAGAGATATTAAGGAGGTCGTAAGTCTATTCTATAAGGGGCTAAGGAGGCTAAGTCAAAGTCTAGTCTTTATAGTAAGCCTACTCTCAAATTAAGGATATAGCCTAGAAATTAGCTAAGCACGCTAGAAACTAGGTACTAGAACTAGAAGTTAGTTAAATTAAGGTTAGAAATCAAAACTACTAAGTAAACTCCTTAGTAAAGGAGGTACAACTAGGAAGTAAGAGCCTTCTTCTAAGTATTTTCTAAAGGCTAATATATATCTATCGTACTAGTAAACTATAAGTTAGTAAACTCCTTACGCCTAAAAAAGAAACAATAAAATCCTATCCCTCCTTTAACCTAAATCCTAGTAAATTTAGCTATCTCCTCTATAGTAAGGTTATAAGGCCGTACCTATAGTCTCGTCGGCTTAGATTCTAGTTCCGGAAGTATAGTAGCTCTATTGATACCTATTAGAAGTATATCGTCATCTTCTTTATTATTAGATTCGGACGTAGTAGGTCTATTCTCGTTCGGAAGATCGCCTTTTTCGACATTCGCGATATTAACCCTATCCTCTAGCGCTATAATATCTTTAGCTTTAGGAAGATTAAGCTACGGGTCCGGTCTTAACTATAGGATTAGCTTTAGGTTCTCTCGGGCTTATATACCCTTTAACCTCGTACTATTAAGCTCTTCGAGGACGTATATACTAAACCTAGGCAGAAGCTATACTTTAGATCAACGTACTTTTTAGGTCTTACCTATAGTATATATGCACACGATAATAGCGATCGCAGGAAACGACTAGGAGCAGGAGGGTAACGAGTAGAAGGAGGTCTACAGGAAGGCAGAAACAATAGTAATGGCAGGAGATGCCGAGCACCTAGAAAGAGCACTTAAGGGGATGATTTTGGAGCTCCTTGGAGGGCTAAAGGCACTAAGGAGCCAAACAGGACAGATTATTAACAGGACAGTAGCAGCAGTAGCAAAGAAGAGGACATAGGAAGGCTAGAAACTAAGCCAACCAACCTGGGCAGCAGTTGCATCCCAAAACCCTCCCCCCTAGAAAACAGCTATTAAGGTCTACATTTCCGACTAGCAAGAGCAGGAAGAGATTGAGGGCCTGTTAGGCAAGGAGATCATATAGAAGATTAGGATACAAGGCATCATTGGAGCCAGGAAAGAGAAGGGAGGTGTCCTTAAGCTGTTCATAGCACAGGAGTAAGACAGGAAGAGGCTAGAGACACAGAAGGAGTGGACAGTCAAACTAGGCAAGACGGCTAAGGTCTCACACCAACAAAATATGGTTATTGCCTATAGGATGACCACAAAGTTTGACATTAAAGGAGACCTTAAGAGGCTACAGGACCAGAACCAGGCTGTATGCCTAGGGCTACAGATCACAAAAGCAGCATAGGTCAACAGAAAGACAAAGGACACAAAGAGAGAGTCTTCTCTAGTGCTCTAGATAGGCACTATAGAACAGGCAAACACCGTGCTTAACAAGGGCATCTTCTAGGAATGTGAAAGAATGGACACAGAAATCTATAGAAGCACCTACAGACTACTGCAATGCTTCAAGTGCCAACAGTATGGTCATATCTCTACTAGATGCCCAAGCCAAAAGGACACTTGTTCCCACTGTGCTGGTAGCCACAAAGTACAGAATTGCACAGCCCCAAAGAGTGAAGCCAGATGTGCATGCTGTGGAAAGAAACACCCTTCCTGGTCCCAAGACTGCACAGCTAGGATTGAGGCAAAGAGGAGGGCAAGAGAAGCCAGGATCAACACCCCTATCAGATTCCAGACAGGGACAATCACCCAAGAACCCCTAAGGACTGTCTACAACCCTCTGAAAAGAGGCAGAACAGAAGAGACCACACAGGCCCAAGGCCACCCTGCCATAGGTAGACCAAAATCAATTGTGGTTGTAGGAAGAGACCCGTCACAAAGCAGGCTCAACCTTACTACAATCCCAAATAGCAGCCAGCAGCAGGAAGCACGAGAAGACTAGCAGGAGACCAGCATAGATGAGTCATGATTGAGACACCCAATCTTACCACTATCCAGTACAATGTCAACAAAAGCCAGCACAAGGTCTAGAGAAGCTTTCTCCAAGCACTAGACCCAAAGAAACACCTAGTCATTGCAGTCTAGGAACCTTAGATCAACAGCAAATCTAACAGACCATCTACTGCTAACGACCTAAGGTATCACACACTCCTAGCCAAACAAGGCACCCCTAGAACATGCATGTACATCAGCAAAGAGATGGCAACAGACAGCTAGGAACAAATCCAACAGGAAGGGGGAGACATCACCTCAGTTAGACTCAACACTAACTAAGGCAGCATCCACATCCACAGTGTATACAACCCACCCCCCAGCTCTAGAAGCAGCACCTAGCTGGGCACACTACAACAGCTGCTAGACATCTTGTAGAGTGACTCCTAACACATCGTGCTGGGAGACTTCAACTTGCACCATCCTACATAGGGATCAGACTTTGCACCTGCCCATCACTTCCTAGCTAACAGACTCCTCTCCACTACCCAAAGCAACAACATGCACCTAGTTACCCCAAAGGGCCTAACTACCTGGTCACAGAGAGCAAGCTCAAGCACCATTGACCTGTGCTTTGCATCACATGACCTGCAGCAGAAGGTCACCAGATGCTGGGTTAACCAGGACTTGGAGTCCTCATCAGATCACCTCCCAATTCAGGTGGAGTTTGAAACACAGACACAGCAGGAAGGAGACCTAGAACCTCAGCTAGCCTGGAGGGCAGCCAACTGGGAACAGATCAGACAAGACCTGGAACAGAAGCTAGCTAGACTAGAGACCAGGAGACTAGAAACAGCCTTAGACATAGACCAAGCAGTGGCAGAACTGGTTAGAACAATGCAGGAAACTGCAGCAGCCTACACTAGAGAAAAGAAACAGTCACTGTACCAGAAGCCATTCTGGACAAAGGAATGCTCAGAGAAGGTCAAGGCAGCCAGGCAGGCCAGGAGAGCCCTTACCCAGAGCCACTCCCAGGAAGCATGGGACAGATACAACCAGGCAACCAGAGACAAGAAGGCCCAGATCAAGAGGGACAAGATGCTGGAGTGGAGGTCAACAGTTGGATCCATTACCCAGAATCCTGAGAAGATGTGGAAACTAGCAAAGTGGGCAAGACAACCCACACAGGACAGAAACATGCTGCCCCAGTTTCCAAACATTGAAGACCAGGAAGGAGTAATCCAACACACTCTCCCAGGAAAGGCACAGGCATTGGGGAAACATTTCTTTGGCACACAGGTAGAAGCTGACCTGCAGGATCTGGAGGGCAGTGTGTATCCAACACCACTAGAGCAATCCTGCACAGTGGGAGAGGGAGAGATCAAGAGCATCATCAAGAGACTCTCAGGAAACAAGGCCCTAGGACCAGATGGGATTCCAAACTTGTTCATCAAGACATACAAGGACCAGATCTCCCCTGCACTGTCAAACATCTTTTCACAGTGCATAGCCTAAGGACACTGCCCTAAACACTTCAAGGAGTCACTGACTGTGGTCTTGAGAAAACCACAGAAAGAGGACTACACAAAGCTAAAGGCATACAGACCTATTGCCTTGCTTAACACACTAGGCAAACTCCTGGAAAAGATCATAGTAGAAAGGCTTACAAACCTAGCTAAAGAACATGGAATCCTTCCTGAAGAACAGATAGGAGGCAGGAAACAAAGATCAACACTAACAGCTATAGAACTTATCATAGAGCAGATCAAGACCCTGTGGCACTTTAGGAACAACAAAGCAGCCACACTCCTCTTACTGGACATATTAGGAGCCTTTAACAATGTCTCACACCAGAGGCTGATCCACATCCTAAAACAGAAGGCTATCCCTAACTGGACAGTCCAGTTCATCCAGTCCTTCCTTAGAGGCAGAACCATAAGACTAAGACCAGGCAGATACAAATCTGACAGCATGCCTACAGAGACAGGAATCCTATAGGGATCAACAATGTCTCTAATCCTGTTTCTCCTCTTTATAGCAGACCTGCTAGCAAAGCTAAACTCTAGAAACACATCAGCCTTAGGGTTTGTGGATGACACAAACATCCTAGCCTGGTCAGACAGCACAGAAGAGAACTGCAGAATCTTGCAGAAGAAACACAAGGAATGTGAGGAATAGGCTAGGAAACATAGAGCCAGATTTGCCCTAGAGAAGTATCAACTCATCCACTTCAGTAGAGCCAGAAATAGACACAATATGCAAGCCCTAATCACCATTCAGGGACACATAACAGAACCCTCAAGTTAATTAAGGGTGCTAGGAATATGGCTAGATCTAAAGCTCAGCTAGGGACCACAGGTCAAGAAAGTATAGGCAAGAGCAGACAACAACAGGCAATCAATTGACAGGCTTACAGCCTCTATATAGGGAGCCACATTTGCGAAAGCAAAGGTTATGTATAAGGCCATTGTGAAGCCAGCTATGCTATATAGAGCCTAGATCTAGTCAGCCCAAGACAAGATCCTAAAGAGAATTGTAGATCCTATTAGCAGAGCCTAAGCCTCCTGTCTAAAAAAGGTGCTTAGAGTATACAAGTCAACTCTAATAAGGGTGGTCGAAATGGAGTCTAGCTCCTTACTAGCCAAGCTCTACCTTCAAGGGTTGAGATACTAGTATATAGGAAAGACGTCTGTATACCTAGCCTAGCTAGTAATCTAGAAGGCAGTCAACAAAATCAGGAGCTAGTGCACAAGAAGGCACAGACAAGCAAGACCCAATCTAGCCCTACAGAAGCAGCAGGACCTACAGAAGTTCAAAGAACTAACAGAACAGCTGCACCTAGCCTAGCAGGAACAGGACAGAGGGGCTTAGGGGAGAGGATCAGCAGCCAGCTAAGGGAAGAAGCAACAGTCTCTAGCTAAAAGGATGGTAGGACTCCTCTAGAAGACTGAATAGACAAGAACCCCACAGAGGCTAGGAACCCTAAAGGCACTCTAACAGTTTGGTAGCCATAACTACCTACTGTACTCAGACCTGACCAGGTCGGAAGCAAGTATAGCAATACAAATCCGCTCTGAACACATCGGAGTTAGGGCATACCTACATTAGATAAAAGTCCTAGGTATCGAAGACAAGAGTTGCCTATGCGGCTACCTGTCCCAGAATGTCGAACATAGACTTCTGGTTTGCAAAGAATGGAGTACAGGGAGAGGTGAATGGAGGGCAAGGGCAAGGAACAGAAACTTCTAAGCTATGATCAGCAATAAGGGAGACCTCTAGAGAATTACAAGGTAGATCATCCACTAAGGATTTTTGGAGCAGTTCTCTCTTACTAGGGAAACAGAGAGATGGATTGAGGAGAGAAAGAAGGAGGAGGAGAGCAGGAAGAGGGGAACAACTCCAGGGTTGTAGACAAGGTAGTCAGAGGCTAACCACTATGACACTAGTGCACCCTAATAGAAGGAAAACTGAGAACTCATGGCAAGGAAGCTATTAGAGAAGGAGAGGAGGTTTTTACCTAGGAACAGGTTTCCTACCTTATGCAGCAACATATATAGACATAAACCCGCATGGGCCGGAGGGCACCACAACGGGTAAATGAATCATCTATCTATCTATAAACACCCTAAGGGTGTCCTGTCTTACTATAGGTGTAAATGTCTCTATAAAGTCAATACTAAACTTCTGTAAGAAGCCCCTTATAACTAGTCTAGCCTTGAACTTTTCAATAGCTCTACTAATGCTTCTCTTAATATTAAAGACCTATCTTGATATAACTAGATTTGCTCCTTTTAGTAGAACAGAATTCTCCTAGGTGTTGTGACTCTATAGAGCATCTAGTTCCTTTTAGATTGCTTCCTTCTAAAGATGTCCCCATTTCTTGTTATTTATAGTATCCTTATAGAATTTTGGAATTAGGACCTCTTACTTATATATAATGGCTTCTATAGTTACTATAAAAGCCATTTCCTCAACTTCTTCTAGGAATTCGCTATCCTATAGTATTGAACTGTCTACTAATTATATAGCTATAAAGAAAGCTTAGTAAAAAGCAGCAAGGTTCTCTAAGAGGTCTATTACTTCTCCTACTTTAGTAGTTAGTTCGGGCTTAGGGACTATAGATCTTAGGGCTTTCTATTTTATGTCATAGCCCTTAACATTATAGTCAGCCTTTCTCTTTCTAAGGGATAATTTAGGGACCGTTACTTATAACCTAGTAACGTCTATTTCCTAGGGATCTAGGGAGCTTCTCTTAATTAGCTAATCGATTTTCTGAAATTCCCCTACGTTCTCCGGAGGTTAGGGAAGTTATATAAACAGCTTTCTCGGCTAAGCGACTTTAGGGCTCTTAATTGGCTGATCTATTTCGGGGGTGCTTTAATAGACGCCTAAATAGTAGGTAGATTGTCCTAAGGATACGTTCTTCCTCGGCCTTCCTAAGGGCTTCCTAGCTAGTATACTACTTAGTAGATTCAATGTCAGAACATTAAGACCTATATCACCTCTAGGCTAGTCCTTAAAGAAGTCTATATATATGTGTTGTTTAACAGCTCTTATGTCTAGTTCCTAAAAGAGCTAGGCTTTAGCTATGTTTTTAATATACCTAATAAATACTGCTTCTTTACGCTTATTTATTAGCTTGTCACTTCCTGCCTATTAAGGTTAGGATCTTGTGTCTATATAGACAATAGCTTTATATCCCTAAACTTTCAAATAGTTAATAGTCGGGTTGATACTATTAAAAGCCTTATCTAGTAAAACCTTGAACCTATCGTAATCTAGGCCATTTAGTAGTTTGTTCCTTATATAAGTTTGGGCCTCTAGTGCTTTAGGCCAAAATTCAACCGGCATTTTAGCCTCTTCAAGCATTGCCCTTATAGAGTCCTCTAAGGTTTGTATTGACCTCTTAACTAGTCTATTCTATAGAGAGTTGTATGCCTTAGTCGCCTCGAGCCTAATCCCTAAATCCTTCTCCTACTGCTTTACTAATACAATAAGTTCTTTTATATTGTCAAGCCTTACTACTTTTAGCTACGCTAATGATTTCCTCTCTGCTTTAATCTTCTAGTTCTAGAGAGCAACTAGAGCATCTTCTCTTTTCCTAAGAGGAAAGGTCCACTTCTTCCTAGAGAAGTTATTAACAATCTCAAGCTAGTATTTGAATCCTAGTCTTAAGATTAGTAGTAGGCCATATATATTAATAGATATAAGCGCAAGTCTTTTAGGTCTTCTCTCTATAACTTTGCCTTTTTACTTCTTCATCTTTGCTATTAAACATACTCAATACTAGTGAAAGCTATCCTTCGGGATAGGAATAGGTTCTTTTAAGTCTATTACCTTATGAAGATTCTAGAGCAAATTCTTCCTAAAGTGTGCAAATCTTCTATACTAAAGCTCCTACTACTTTAGGTCGGTCTCTAATTAAGTAGTCACAAAGGCATTCTCTATTAGTAGTGCACATAATAAGTAATGTGCCCGTTCTTATAGGAGAGGAGAAATCTTATTAATAAATAGAACCCCCCTAAGGAGCTTTATCTAGACAACAGTCTTACTAGAGGGGGAAACAAGAGAAAATGATAGAGGTTAAACACTAAACTGCTTACTAAACTAGTTCTATAGAACCAGGTTTACTCCTAGCTTAGGTATAAGTAGGATATCTTCTAAAACAACTTTTCTACTAGCTCTCCTACTTATCTCTACATTCCTGATATAAGTGGCCAATAAAAACCTACCTCCCACTTTGATCTATTTCCTCCTTATTAAGGGAGTTATAGATCTAAAGAGGCAGCTTTAGTCAGTTATATAGGATGAAGCATAGGAGTTAAGTAACTACTCTAATAAGGGGAACTTGCCTTAGACTTCTATAGTTAAGTAAGCCACTTCATTATACTTATCATTATCAGACATTGTCTCTAGGGATGAGCTATATAAGTTACGTGACTCTTAGGCGGAAAAACCTTTTCTAGTCTTCTTTACTTTAGAGGTATAAGACTAGGCCTAGTTCTTCTAGACCGACAGTATATTAGAGCTGAGTTTCTTCACCATTTTCTTAAGTTCTTCTATAGAGGACTTCTCTCTTAGTGTCCTCCTTGAAGTAGGTAGTAGAGTTCTCTTCTTCTTAATATATGTTGTATTCTAGGAAGATAGTGGTTAGGAATGAGATCTAAGGACCTTGCTTGCCTTAGGTAGACTAGGGTAGTCCTTGATTAGATGATCCTTCTTATAGAGAAGGTAGGAGAGTAGTCTTACTAGACCTAAGGGCTTGACCTAGGTGGCTACTATACTATACTTAGCCTTAGAGGGATCTAACCTAGCTTCTTAAGCTTTAAGGATCTTTAAGGTCCTTTTATAATCTATCTTTAGCTAAGCTATAATAGTATCCCTAGCTATATAGTACTTAGGTAGTAGTAAGCTTAAGAGCTAGGTCATCCTTATATTAGCTTTTCTATAATGCTGACCCTCTAGGTTAACATTAGCAATCCTTTTTCTAAGAGAAACTAGGTGTGTCTATATAGATCTAATAGTGAACTCTTCACTTATCTTAAAGGTCACAAATTGCTTTATAAGCTCATATGTATAGGTTGGTAGCACCTAGCTATACTTGTTCTAGAGATATACCCACTTCTTAGTAGCTCTTCTAGATTTATATAAGCCCTTAAGCTCAAATTCATCTTCTTCTATAATCCTACTAAGGATACTGAAGTTGTATACTATATTATGTCTTGTCTATATTAGCGTATTAAGGATCTCTTTAGTTGTAGCCTCTTCTTAGAGTTTCAGAGTCTTGCCCTTAATGTTGTTAAAAGACACTTCTATTAGGTCATTAATTGTAAAGAATGCTGATTGGCTCTCTATCTTGTATCTCTAAAGGTTAGACTATCTCTTCTAATTTTCCCTCCTAAGAATTAGGATTTTGCCTCCCTTCTCCTCTGTCTTCTCTTAGTATAAATCTATAATAGATTAGATGTAATGAAACAAGGTGTATATATTCTAAAGTAGTGGCTTAGATCCTACTAAGGGTTCTAGTATAGAATAGGAAAGTTCGTAGGTATAGATACTAAGGCCTACTTAGTAAAGTAAAGAAGGAGCGGTATAAGGTCTCGGGGCTAGGACACAGGTCTGTCTCTCCTAGTAGAGCTTCAAATGACTTACTTGAAGTCCTTCTTAATAGTATCTCGATGCAGTTCTACCTATAGAGTATCTTTAAGGTATTGGCTTTAAGTAAGCCGTATAGAGTCCTTATCTAGGTTACCTATTACTTAGTATCGAACTAAGCTCCTTAATAGGATAGACGGGGTAGACTTCTGATTCCTAGATGTTTTCTACTACGATAGTAAGGGATATAAGTAACCTATACTGATATAGGTTGCTCTTATTCCTATATAAACCCGGGCTTATAACCTATTAAACAGGTACGGGTAGATAGTAGCGGAGTAGAGTAAGAGATAATCTTTAACTAACTAATAGCACGAGCATATAGCAATATATTAGAAACTAATGTGTTGATTGTATTAGATGTCTATCTAAGCTAAAGGGGAGAGAAGGTATCTCCCTATAAGCTGAGTTATTATAGATACCTTAGGCTACTAGATCACTTCCTAATTATTAACTCCCTTTAAGATACTATATCTTAACAGTACGGAAGTATATACTATATAGATTAACCTACGCGAAGTATATACGGCTAAGAGCGCGGCCGATCTAGTTATAGTATAAGTATTAGGGCTTTACGCTATAATAGTACAAAAGGTTATAGGCGGTAACGCTATATTTGTATACGCTATATATATTAAAGACAGCTACTATAGAACGCTCTATTATTAATAGGAGTACTAGGTAGAGGCCTACGCAATAAACGTAGCTAATTATAACGTATTTATAAAAAAGCTATACTAGAAGCAGAAGGACCCCGACGTACTCGGTAAGCTACCGGCTATATACTATTATCGGCAAGCTCTATTCTCGAAGTTAGAGTTAGATAAGCTACTACCTTATCGCCCTAGCCTAGATTATAAGATTAAGCTAAAGAAGGATACTCGGCTACCGTTTAAGCGGCCCTATCCGATTTCGAATAGAGAGCTAGAAGTAGTAAAAGCTTAGGTAGATAACTAACTTTAGAAAGGTAATATCTAACGTAGTAACTTACCTATAGTATTACCGGTAATTATCGTACGTAAACTAGGTAGTAGACTACGTATCTATATCGACTACCGCGCCCTAAACGCTATTACTATAAAATCGAGGTACCCTATCCTACTTATTTAAGATACCCTTAACCGGATTAGTAGTAAGAAGTACTTTACTAAGCTCGATATAATCGCTACCTTTAATCGTTTACGTATCGCGGAAGGGCACGAGTAGAAAACGGCATTTACTACGCGCTACGGTCAATTCGAATATCTAGTAATGCCCTTTAGTCTCTATAATACACCCGGTACCTTCTAGTTATATATTAATAACGCGCTCCGAGAGTACCTAGACGATTTTACCTCCGCGTGCCTCGATAACGTACTTATATCTAGCGACACCCTAGAGGAGTATATTGTTTACGTCGAGAAGGTTATAGCGAAGCTATAGGAGGTAGGACTTTAACTCGATATCGATAGGTACGTGTTTCACGTCTAAGAGACGAAGTACCTTAGCTTAATTATAGGCGCGGACGGTATTAAGATAGATAAGGACAAGATCGCCGTAATCTAAGAATAGGAGACCCCTCGTAACCTAATAGATATTCTGTCCTTCCTTAGCTTTTATAACTTCTATAGGCGGTTTATTTGTACCTACTTAGGCATCGCCTACCCGATAATATAGCTTACTAAGAAAGACGTACTATAGGTATAGGGTAATAAATATTAGGACGCTTTCGAACGTATAAAACAAGCGTTTACTAAGGACGACATTATACTCGTATATTTCGTACCCGGGCGAGAAACGAAGCTCGAAACGGATACGTCGGACTTCGTTACTACTATAGTAATGTCGTAGCGAGGAGAAGACAGTATATAGCGCCTAGTAGCTTTTATGTCTAAGAAGATGTCGCCGTAAGAATATATCTACGATATCTATAATAAGGAACTACTCGCTATCGTAAAAGCCTTTAAGGAATAGAAGCTAGAGCTTATATCTAGAGATATTAATAGAGATAAGGCCGACTTCGAAAACTTTACCGACGAAAGCGGTAAGCTAATCCTAGTATACTCCGATTATAAGAACCTTAAATAGTTTACGAGTACTAAGGTCCTAAATAGACGCTAGGTACGTTAGTCCGAGTTCTTATTATAGTTCTACTTTAAGATTGTCTATATCCCTAGTAAGACGAATATCAAACCTAATACTCTAATACGGCGGCTATAGGACGTCCCTATAAACGATAACGACCTACGAAGATAGTATTAAGAATAGACGTTACTACCTAAGTACCGATTCCTTAATATCTCGCCGATAGAGATCCGTCTAGGCCGATAGAACAATAAAAATATAACTAAGATCCGCGTTATATATAGAGAAGCGGAGCTATAGTAAGCGTTACGCTAGTTAGATGTAGAAGAGCCTTATACGCTACTACGCTAGTACCGTATAGATAATAGTAAGGCGGTAGCTATAGGCGGCCTTATCTATATTAAGAACAGATACGGCGGCTATAACGTCTTCGTACTAGACGTACCGGGTTTAGGCTTTAAGGTCTTCTAAGTATATTATAGCACGCCCTCTACTAGTTACCTAGGTCGTACGAAGACCTACGAGCTTATTACTCGCGACTTCGTCTAGCCCGGCCTTTCGTAGTATATACGTAATAAGATCTTTAAGTACTACAAATGCCGCTCGTTAAAACCCTCGTAGACGTAATACCTAGGGCTACTTAAACCCCTACTAATCCCGTTTAAACTATAGGACGAAATTGCTATAGATTTCGTAGTAGGACTACCGAAGAGTACTAATTACAATAGCGTTATATACACTAATGCCCTTACAATTACTAACCGTACGGGTAAGGGATAATATATAATCCTAGTAAAGGAGATGACGGCCGAATATATCGCCGAGGTCTTCGTCCGGGACTACTACCGCTTATATAGTACCCCTCTGTCTATTATTATAGATCGAGGTAGTTAGTAGCTATTAGCTTTTTAGTAACGCTTCTACGAACTAGTAGGGATAGTCTACAAGTTGTCTATAGCCTTCTATCCTAAGACTAATAGATAGTCTAAGAACATAAATAGGGAGATAGAGAAGTACCTCCGTGTCTTTATCGACTACGTATAAGGAGATTAGGTATAGTAGCTTCCGCTAGCGGAATTTGTAAAGAACAACCACATTATAGAAGTAATAGGTATATCGCTATTCTTTGCCGAACGAGGTCGTAATCCTCGTACTAGTAACTTTAATAGAGATAGCCTCCCTAAGCGTCTAATGCCTACTAAGTAACGCCTATCCGCCGAAAAGGTAGAACGTTTTACTTAATAGATAAAGGGCTTCTATACGTACCTATACGAGTACTTACGTTACGATTAAGCCCTATAAGTAGATAACGCTAATATATACCGTACTATACTATAGCGATATAGCCTAGGCGACCGTGTCTATATTAATACTAAGAACTAGAAGTTATTACGCCTAGCTAGGAAGCTTAATGTCAAATTGTTTAGACCGGTAATAATTACTACCGCGCTCGGTAAGAATACGTATAGTATTGCCCTACTAGAGATAATCCGCGTATATAACTCCTTCTATTCAAATCTTCTCCGACCGGTAGATCTAGAAGATAACGTACGACCGCCGCCGATCGAGGTTACTAATAAAACTAGTAATACGTTTAAGACCTAGGAGGTTAAACGCGTCCTAGATTCTAAGCCGAAGGGTAGAGGCATTGCTATACTAGTAAAATAGAAGGGCTATTTAGATAGTAAGTCTACCTAGGAGCCTACGAGCGTAGTATATAAGGATATAGATAGATAGATTTGTCATTCCCCTGTTCTAGGACCCTATCCGGCCTATATAGGTATATATCTATTGTTATATACAAAGGGAAACCCGAATAGGTGAAAACCCTTCCCGCCTCCGACTACTCCTTATCTAGATTAGCTTTCCCTCTAAACGTACGTAGTCTATGTCACTACCCCGTTAGCCCCCGCTCCTAGCCGGTCTCGTCGCGCTACGTCGTATCCTCTCTTCCTATACTGCTCCTACTAGGCGGTACTATTCTAGCTAGCCCTTCTCTAGTATCTAGTTTGTAATGCGCCGTAGGTCCTTAGCGTTATTAAGAAGTGCCCTAATCGTCCGGTTCCTCGCCTTTACTATCTACTCCCCCCTTCCTAGCGACTACCTCGGATAGACGAGGAGTACGTACCGTACGTTCTAGGAGCGATAGCCGTAGGGGTAGCTAGTATTCGTATATCCTAGAACCTTCCTCTATAATAGGTACCCCTAGAGGCCGATGTGTTCGCTTCGTAGTTAGGTTACTATACTACTCTATACCCTCGTAAGGCGGTAGTAGATAAGCTTCGGGAGGTGCTTAACCGCAGATTTTGTAGCTAACTATTCCTTAGGTTATCCCGCTAGCTAAGGGCGTCTACTATACCCTACAACCTAGTTGTTCTACCTCTCTTTCTATAGTTGCTCTATAAACGATTTCTTACCTTCCTATTATATTGCTAGCTATTCGTCCCTTACCCGGTAGTTCGGCTCGTTTCCGGGTCGAATGCCCCTATATACTAGTACTAATTCGCGGGCCCTTACGACTATACTAGCGATAACCTTCTATACTAGGTACTATGCCGACTTGCCTAAGTAGGAGGTCCGTAGTCCCTAGATATATAGGTCGATCGGCGGTATAGCGGTCTTATACTTAAGCATCCTCGTTAGTGTCGACTTATATACCCCGGTGACCTTCCTTAGGCATTAGTTTTGGATCTTCGCTAGCGGCGCGACGAGTCCCTTCGATAGGCAGGCCCTCTTACCTAAGGACTACACTTAGCTACTATAGGTAAGGACTGGCCGTATAATAGCCGTATATAGAAGTCGCGACTACCGGAAGTCCGCCCTCTATATAGACGTAGTAAGCCTCTAGTATAATGCTATATTCTGTTTAGCTTTCCGTAATATTGCCTATACGTACTTCCTCTACCGTAGCGCCGGGTCTACCTATAGTCCGAGGATCCTAAGCTAATTTACGGGGTTAGTCGTATACCCCTATATCTAGATAGAAGCTTGTATATTATAGAACCGTGGCCGGCGCGTAAAGTGTATCAGATTGTACTTTTCTAGGGCAAACCGAGCCCCGTGCCTCCTAGCCTAGTCCTCGTAAATCTTGTGCTTCTCTTCTAGTAGCCTATAGTTCTCCTTAGTCGAGGAAGACTACGCTAGGATGTTTATATCGTCTACGAAGCCGCTCGTAGCGGTGTTCTAGGATTCTAGGGCTAGGAGTAGCGTCGCTATAAAGAAGAGGAACGGAATAGGTACTAGCGTTAAGCCTTACGGGATTCTAGTATAGACTGCTTGAAATAGGCTTCTATACTAGCCGACTAGGATCGACGTACTACGGTTTTAGAGGTAGGACCGTACGAAGTTAATAAGCCACTTAGGGAGTCCTTTCGACCTTAGGATATAGAGTAGCTACGGGTATAATACGTAGTCGAAGGCTCCCGATATGTCTAGGCTAAGTAAGGAAGCCACCTTGTCCCTATTCTTATACTAGATGGCCGTTACCTAAGAGGTGATAAGTTCTATCGCGGATAGCGTCGATCGCTATAGACGCGTACCTATCTAGGTGTCCGGGAGTAGGGAGTGTTCCTCTACCGCCTCGGAGAGTCTCGTTATAACTAGCTTCTTAAGCGCCTTCCTAAGAGTATTAAGGAGCGCAATTAGGCGGTACGACTTTACCTACGTATAGTCTTCCTTCTACGGCTCACGTAGGACTACTGTCGTCGATTGTTTAAAAGCTATTAGGTAGTATCCGGTCTATAGGTAGGCGTTAAAGATCGCTATAACTACTAGGGCTAGTTGATCTCTACACTTCTTTAGTAGCTCGTTTAGGATCCTATCCGGCCCTAGGGCTTTCTTCGCCGGCAACTTCCTTAGTATAGCGGCAACTTCTCCCTCGGACACCTCCTATTAGACCGCGATGCTAGGGGCTAGGGGAGTAGAGCTGTTTATATCGCTTAGATTAGCCTCGACTAGGGGCGGGAAGAACTTGCTAGCTAGTAGACGCGCCTTAGCCTCGGGGTCGCTAACCGGGCTACTAGGCGATTATAGCGCTAGGATAGAGGAGGAGGGGCCCTATATAGGGTCCTGTCGGGCCTATTTCGCTAGCTTCTACATCCTCTCTAGCTTGCCGGCGATTTCTTCTACTATAGCCCTCTAGCCGACTACTTTCTCCCTCCGTATTATAGCTTTCTTCTATTAGTATGCCTCCCTATATACGTTCTAGGCCTCCTCGCTATAGCTGCTCGTCTACACCCGGCGGGCTCTCCTTACTTCTCTTACCGTTATAGTGTACTTCGGCGTCTAGTATAGTTTAGAATATATCGTTAGTTAGGTAAGCGGGACGTAGAGTAAGGTCGCTTTTCCTATTTCGTCTATTAACCCTTAGACTGCCTCGTCTATCTCGTCTTTACTGTTATATTACTACTACGCGATCTAGACTAGCCTCTCGGAGTCGTCGAGGTATACCTAGATGTTAGCCTAGGGGGCCTTTCCCTAGTTTAGCTTAGGGGTTCTCGCTAGTATACGTTGTATCTATATCGTAATAGAGGTCCTAACTAGTATATAGTCTAACGACGCCTCGAGTTTATGTTCGATCCTATAGTAGGTTACCGTGTAGTAGTAGCTATCTAAGATCTAGGAGAGGTCGATCGTGCCTTAGAGTCCCCCTCTCTTCTAGGTGCCTAGGTCCTTCGAGGTATTAAGGGCAATTACGTTACTCGCTATTAAGTCGAGTACTTCGTCGGCTATAGGGTACGGCTATATAAGGCTTTCCTAGGAAGGGTAGTGTACGTTAAAGTCTCCTACTACGATATAGTACCCTTGTCTCTTAAGCGTACTATCTAGGTGTTTATAGACCCCTAGGTCGCGGTTAGACCTCGAGGCTAGCGGTTGTATATATAGGTTGTGTATCTAGGTGCTACCTACGTAGAGGGAGGTAATATCGCCCCCGCCTTCTTTGTCTACGTAGTACACTACCTCCTAGTCGGATTCTAGTATGTCCTTACTAATATAGAAGCACGTACGGGGTCTACCGTCGCCTCGTAGGTATGTCGTATAGCCTAGTAACTTATAGGTCGTTAGTCTCTTATAGTACGGGTTCATCTATAGCTCCTAGATTATAAGGACGTAGTAGACGCGCGGGTCCGCCTCGTGTAGGAAATGGTTCTAGACTATATCCTTGCTATAGTTAACGTTATACTAGATAATACTAAGCGTGTCGAGGCTAGTTATCGGCATCGATAATCATTTCCTCTATATCGTCCTATATCCTACTGCCCTATACGTCCTAGTCTACGCCTATCGGCTATGTACTAAAGGGGAGCCGGGCCTAGTTAGATTCCCTCGCCGTAGCTAGTAGAGCACGTGGCCTCCCGTACGCCCTAGGTTACGTATCCTTTATATCGTTCTCGGCCCTAGGGCGCTTATACCCGACCGCCGCTAGTTAGTTCCGGTATTAGCTAGCCTTACGGTCGCCGTAGAATCTTAGGGCGACGGTTCTGTTTGTGATTGCCTTGTTTTTCGCTAGTTTCCGCTATAGGCATTCCGTACTATACGATAGGTAGTGCCCCGGACAGTTCGCGTACCGTCTCGTAGTCGATATATAGTCCCTAGACATATAGTCTCCTATACAGTTCGAGTAGGCCTACTTGTTTATACACGTATAGGTTTGGTGTCTATACTGTTAGTATTTGAAGTATTAGAGGACACGAAAGGATAAGGAGTGCTTTTCTACTATCTTAAGGCTATATTACTAGACTAGGCCTTGTTCTATCGCTAGATCCGCCGCTTTCGTGTCTTATAGCTATACTATTAGCGCCGAGGCCTTCTTGCCTTCTAGCCATTTCCTATAGAGCTAAGTCGCCTTCTAGATTAGAGAGTTAAGAGTGACCGGGTTGTCCTCTTAGAGAGCGCGTAGGTGACCCTAGTTAGTTAGGTCAAACTCCTTAGGTATGTCGTAGACTAGGATCGTAAATTGTTTTGTTAAGACCTTTGCTAATGCCGTAACCTTAGATACCTACTGTAGCTGTGCCTCTAGGTACCTCCTAGTAGTAGTAGAGCTAGTATAGATCTATAGAGTACCGTTAGACTATTAGTTCACTACGACCACCCCTAGTTAGTTAATTCGTTAGGCGAGCTCCTTATTCGATAGCTTCGTAACTTCGGCCTAGTCTTTCTTTACTATAATACGGATCGTAACTATATCGTACGTTAGGCGGGGGCCTAGTATCGATGCCGCGACCGATGCCTAGCTATAGGGGTGTTAATTCCGGGTGGCCTTACTAATCGCCTAGGACGTCGTCCTCATTTCTTATTGCCCTCGGTAATACGACGGTATAAGCGCCGTGCGTAGCTAAGTGATTATTACCTATAGAGACCGGTAAGGGAGCTGATCGTTAGTTTCTATACTTTTTGCGTCCTCTATAAGTTGCTACTAGTTGTCTTAGGGGGGCTTCGCCTATAGGGCCGTAGGCGCCGTTAGTACCGTAGCCTAGGCTACTATTACCTAGGAGTTACCTAATGTAGCTAGGTACCTCCGCGGCGTTTAGAGCTAAATAAATAGTGTGAAGAGAGCTTCAAGCTATCTAGATTAAATAAGGTAGAACTCCCTTAGTCCTAGGGGCAGTGGCCTGCTTTGTATATCGTTAGAATGGCCTTAATAAGAGCTTTCGAATGTGTCGTTATATAGATAGATATTTTATTAAGCTGTTGTAGTGCCCTTTGGCCTATGTAGCTATACTATCTTGTTTTCGTATATATAGAGGGGAAACCGTATTAGTGAAAACCCCTCCTCCTTTCCGCCTGTCTTTTCCTCCTAGTTGTTGTCTTAATTTTCCCTTATTAGGGGTACGCTAGTGTTATAGGCCTACCCTAATGACTACACTATCTACTACCCCCTAGCTTCCGCCTCTTGTCTATCTACTCCTCCGTCTCGCTAGCGAGGCTAAACTACTAGAGGTATCCCTACTATAGTATCTACCGAGAGATTCGGCGAATGTTGCCTTTGTCCCTAATGATTGACTTATAGTCTCTCCTTCCCGCTTAGTGCCTCCAATTTCCCCTACCTCTCGCCTACTACGGGCATCGTAGTAGTATATATTCTAGGTTTTACGATAGGTAGCCACACTAGTAGGCTAGGCTATAGATGTCTAGTACGCGTCTTCTAAATAGGTAGGCCCTTAACCTAATGTGTTCGGACCTAATTTGGATCGCTATGCTTGCCTCGGCCCTTATTAGGTCCCTATATAGCTAGTAATTATGTCTCTAGAAGGCTCGGAGCGCTATCGGGCCTATTGTCTTAGGGGGCTTCCTTTTCTAGTCCTACTCCTATAGGTAGCTCGCTATCTATTCCGCTAGGCTTTAGGTCTTAGCCTTGCTCCCGCCGGCCTAGCGAGTCCTACGCTCCTCCTCTTTTCGTGCTAGCCATTCGGTGCTTGTCTATATAGCCGTAAAGGTAGTAAGGTCATCCTCTTTTTAGCTTGTCCTATGTCCGGCCCCTCTCCGGTAGTGGCTTTCTATCTTATTCTTTGCCTTCTAGATCGTAGTTTGTACTAGGTAACCTGTCGTCCTTACCGCGTATTGAATTCTTATTCCCCGGATATACTAGCCGATTAGTAGTGTTCCTATCTCTATTTCTACCGTGCTTATTAACGTTGTCTTATATACGCCTAGTACCCTACGTAGGTTGCCTACCTATATCCTGTTTAGGGGTTGCTCTATCCGTTTCGGGATCGGCTTGCCTACGCCTCCTATTCCCTAAATCTATGCCCCGTATAGTATAGCTAGTCTGACGATCGCCTTATACATTACTCTTGCCTTATCGAATGTTGCTCCCTATATAGATACCGTAAGTCTCTTTATCGAGGCTTCGTTAACTTGTGCTCGACTCTAGGCTTTCTTAACCTATACATTCTAGCTTAGCTTCGGGTCGAGCTAGATCCCTAGTACTCGTAGCTCCGCTAATAGCTTTGTCTCGTAGCCTTAGATTCTTACCGCCGCCTTTATGTTATAGTATGTTCTCGCTTTACTAAAGTGTATAAGTTGGTACTTTTTAGGGGCAAACTAGGTACTATACTTCTTTACCTACTCCTCGCATTTCTTGTGCCTATCTTCGAGGAGGCGACAGTTCTCTTCTGTCGAGTCTGACTAGGCTAGGATGTTTATGTCGTCTACGAACCCCGATACTAAGGTTTACGGAGAGGTGAGTAGGGGGATTAGATTAGATATAAATATTAGAAACAGGATAGGGGAGAGAGTAGATCCCTAAGGTATTCTAGTCTCTGCCTTTACTAGGTCGGACGTATACCTTCCTAGGACTAGGTATGTCGTCCGTTCCTAGAGAAAGGAGTAGACGAACGTCGTTACCTACTAGGGGATGCCTTTCTACTATAGGATATATATTAGCCTTTAGTATAAGGCGTTATCGAAGGCTCCTACGATATCGAGGGATAGTAAGGACGCCGCTCGGTTCCTACCGTAGTGCTAGAGGGTCTGAATTTGCTCCGTAATTAGCTCTATTACTATTAGTGTCGATCGCTAGCTTCTTCCCCCTATTTATATTGCTAGGAGTACGTGGTTGTCCTCGGCTAGCTACGTAAGTCTCTAGGCTACTATCTTTTCTAGGACCTTCCCTATCGTGTTTAGAAGTGCGATTAGTCTATACGACTTGGGCTAAGTATAGTCCTCCTTCTATAGCTTACGTAGCACTACTGTCATAGACTCTCTATACGGCTTCGGGTAATACCCTAGCCGTAGGCACGCGGTAAACAGGTTTACTAGGCTCGGCGCAATCTCTTCTCTATACTCTTTTAGTAGTATGTTTAGTATCCTGTCTAGGCCTAGGGCTTTCCGTCCTTTTAGCTTACTTATAACTCCTATTACTATGTTAGAGCTAACCGCCTAATCTATATCTAGGGGTTCCGGGTATATACTCGGGTCGATATCCGTAAGGTCTACCTCTACTTACGTCGAAAAGAAATGGTCGGCTAATACTTTTGCCTTACCCCGGGGCGTAGTCTAGGCAATCCCTTCGCGGTCTACGATTAGGGGGAAGTAAGGGGTTTGCTACTCTTTAGGTAGTCGTGCCTATTTAGTAAGTCTCTATATCTGTTCCGGGTTTTCTATAACGAGCCCGATCGTCGCTCTCTAGTCCTATAGCTTATCGCGTCTTATCTGTGCCTTCTTCTCTTATGTCGCGCGACAGTATTGCTCCTACGTCTCTTAGGTGTGCTCCTTCGTCTACTGTCGCCTTGCCCTTCTAGCCTCCCTTACCTTCGTAGAGCATTTAGGGGTCTAGAAGGCCTTCTACTACGTTTAGGGCCGGAGTAACGGCGTATATTATTCCGCTACTTGCTATATAACCGAGGTAATCTGTTCCGCTACTTGATCTAGCTAAGCTGTCGTCTCGAGTTCTCTATACTATAGTAGGTTCGCTATTAGGAAGCCTCTTATATCGTCCTAGCGTGCCTTCTTCTAGTTACGGCGTAGTTCGCTTACTAGCTCCTCTATCGCCTTCACCCCTAGCGTCGTTTGGATAGGGATATAGTCTAAGGAGGCTTCTAGCGCGTAGTTCGGTCGGTATTAGACTAGTCTCTCTTTAAGTTCTCGTAATAGAAAGTATAGGTCGATCGTGCTTATACTTATATAGGCCTTCTACGTCTCTATTCCCTTTAGTATTACTAAGGCCATTCCGTAGCGTACGGTTATATCTAGTAGCTTTTCCCCTAGAAACGCGTACGGGAGAGTAAATTCAAGTCCCTACCGTAGGTAGTAGAGGTTAAAGTCGCCGAGGAGTACTTACTTTATATCTTAGCTTAGGGTCCGCTCTAGGTAGGCGAGGGTTCCTAGTTCCCTACTCGTCCGACCCCGCGGTAGCGGGTTATAAACGTTATAGATCTAGATAGGGCCTTGTGTCGTGTCGAACTAGATTAATGTTATATCTCCTAGGTTGCCCTACTACGGTAGTATAACCTTCTACGACTTAAGGTCTATAGTCTTGCTTACGTATATAGATAGATAGATTTGTCATTCCCCTGTTCTAGGACCCTATCCGGCCTATGCAGGTATATATCTATTGTTATGTACAAAGGGAAACCCGAATAGGTGAAAACCCTTCCCGCCCCCGACTACTCCTTGTCTAGATTAGCTTTCCCTCTGAACGTACGTAGTCCATGTCACTACCCCGTTAGCCCCCGCTCCTAGCCGGTCTCGTCGCGCTGCGTCGTGTCCTCTCTTCCTGCACTGCTCCTACTAGGCGGTACTGTTCTAGCCAGCCCTTCTCTAGTATCCAGTTCGTAATGCGCCGTAGGTCTTCAGCGTTATTAAGAAGTGCCCCAATCGTCCGGTTCCTCGCCTTTGCCATCCACTCCCCCCTTCCTAGCGACCACCTCGGACAGACGAGGAGTGCGTGCCGTACGTTCTGGGAGCGATAGCCGCAGGGGCAGCTAGTATTCGTGTATCCTGGAACCTTCCTCCATGATAGGTACCCCTGGAGGCCGATGTGTTCGCTTCGCAGTTGGGTTGCTATGCTACTCTGTGCCCTCGTAAGGCGGTAGTGGATGAGCTTCGGGGGGTGCTTGACCGCGGATTTTGTAGCTGACCATTCCTTAGGTTGTCCCGCTGGCTGAGGGCGTCCACTATGCCCTACAACCTGGTTGTTCCACCTCTCTTTCCATAGTTGCTCTACAAACGATTTCTCACCTTCCCATTGTGTTGCTAGCTGTTCGTCCCTTGCCCGGTAGTTCGGCTCGTTTCCGGGTCGAATGCCCTTGTGCGCTGGTACTGATTCGCGGGCCCTTGCGACTGCACTGGCGATGACCTTCTGTACTGGGTACTGTGCCGACTTGCCTATGTAGGAGGTCCGTAGTCCCTGGATGTATAGGTCGATCGGCGGTATAGCGGTCTCGTGCTCAAGCATCCTCGTTGGTGTCGACTTATATGCCCCGGTGACCTTCCTTAGGCATTGGTTTTGGATCTTCGCTAGCGGCGCGACGAGTCCCTTCGATGGGCAGGCCCTCTCGCCTAAGGACCACACTTGGCTGCCATAGGTAAGGACTGGCCGTACAATAGCCGTATATAGAAGTCGTGACTGCCGGAAGTCCGCCCCCCATGTGGACGCAGTGAGCCTCTGGCATGATGCCATATTCTGTTCAGCTTTCCGTAATATTGCCTGTACGTGCTTCCTCCACCGTAGCGCCGGGTCCACCCATAGTCCGAGGATCCTGAGCTGATTTGCCGGGTTAGTCGTGTGCCCCTGTATCTGGATAGAAGCTTGCATATTGTGGAACCGTGGCCGGCGCGTAAAGTGTATCAGATTGTACTTTTCTGGGGCAAACCGAGCCCCGTGCCTCCTAGCCCAGTCCTCGCAGATCTTGTGCTTCTCTTCTAGTAGCCTACAGTTCTCCTCAGTCGAGGAAGACCACGCTAGGATGTTTGTGTCGTCTACGAAGCCGCTCGCAGCGGTGTTCTGGGATTCTAGGGCTGGGAGCAGCGTCGCCATAAAGAAGAGGAACAGAATAGGTGCTAGCGTTGAGCCTTGCGGGATTCCAGTGTGGACTGCTTGAAATGGGCTTCTGTACTGGCCGACCAGGATCGACGTACTGCGGTTTTGGAGGTAGGACCGTACGAAGTTGACAAGCCACTCAGGGAGTCCTTTCGACCTTAGGATGTAGAGAAGCCGCGGGTGTGACACGTAGTCGAAGGCTCCCGATATGTCTAGGCTAAGTAAGGAAGCCACCTTGTCCCTATTCTTATACCAGATGGCCTTTACCTGAGAGGTGATAAGTTCCATCGCGGATAGCGTCGATCGCTGTGGGCGCGCACCCATCTGGCAAGGAAGGAATCGTATTTAGCAAGCTAGCTACGAGATAAGGTGACAAGTCTTAACCGCGCTTTCCCACTCATCTAGCACCACCGTGTAGCCTCGTTTCGAGAGGTTAGCCCGGAGCAAAAGCTTCCCTCTACGCCCTCCCTCCCTGTTTGCTCCTTAAGCCAATATCCACCTCCATAGGCCTAAGCCCTTTAGTGCTCTCTATTGACCGACATGCGCATCCGTCCTCTCGGGCTGTACAGACAGTGTCAGCCGTCGCTGCCAGTGTACACCACGCCCCAGGTTTTGACGCCCTTCGCGTTACCGCAGCCTATCTCTAGAAAGCGGCCGTCCATGTCTCGCAGGTTTGCTCGGGGCACACACCACGCCGGGCAGCGTACTCCTTGCGTTTCCACCTACTAACCAATATGAAGTTCCTTATCACCCTGCCCTCGATCCTCCCCGATCACAGAACTAATCCACTTGCATTGTACGTCTTTTCCCCGTCCTAACAGCCGTCTTTTCCTTGCTCAGGCTATCGTCTTTTCCTCGTCGCAATCTACCATGTCAGACTAGGTGCGTTGTGTAGCGGGACAGGCAGTGCCTTAGGCAAAACCCTCGTTCCCATACCGGGTGTTCAACAGGCCCTTATAGGCTTCGTCGCGTGTCCACCTACCCACCGCATTGCCCGCTGGCAAACACCAGATTGTTTCGTAGTCCGCTCGACGCCGTTGTATAGTCCGCTCAGTTGTTGTTCTGTAGTCCGCTCGTCCAATGTTCGTCGCTTAGCCCGCTCGGTTTGCGGTCTCCGGAGGTGAAAATTCTGCACTCATACCAGAGGTGTCCTGTCGAGCGTATAGGCCACGGTTCCGCGCCCTTCTTACACGTAGAAAGAAGAGGGACTCGCTCCCGACACGAGTACACGCTCGTCGGATGGTTTTCATACCCGTTTTGCTAGTAGTCCTCTGTTCGCCGCGGCTTCGCCTACGTTACGCGCCCGTCGCGCCCACGACGCTCTAGCGTGAGAATACTTGGCTCTCTCGTAGCTAGACGAGAGGTTCGTAGCCGACACCACGTACAGGTGATTCTCGTCGTCGACCTGCTTACGTATATATATATCCTCGGGATGACGCCTCGTTAGCCCGCGATTACGGTGTAGTATCTCCGGTCATTATAAGTAGCTAGGAGTCCTTCGTAGGGGTTGACCTATAGTTCCTATACCGCGATAACGTAGTGCCGTAGCGGGTCTAGCTCTTATAGAAAGTGGCGCTAGACCTTGTCCCTACTTTTGTTTACGTTATACTGTACGATAGTAATGTCGTCGTATAGTATTATTCGTTATCCGTAAGGTCTATTTCCGTGCTAACCTACTATGTCTCCTAAGCCTATATCTCGCTATCCGGCTAGCCCTAGGGCCGCTAGGGCGCCTATATCGTTATATAAGGATATACTAAAGGTAGTCGTAGACTTTAAGTATAATAACCTAACTAAGTCTATACCGATTAACTTTTATTCGCTAGAAGATTAGATTCCGAATAAGACCTTAGTCGATATAAGGCCGGACGTAAACGTAATAGATCTAGTACCTTAGTTAACCGTAATAGTATAGCCTCTACATAAAGGTAATAGCCCTATAGCTCTAGCTAAGGATAACTATACGCCTAATACTAACGATAGCTATATTAAAAGGGTTTTAGTGACTACTTCTAGTAAGTTATTAGAGCTAATAGACGAAACGAATAATATAGAGGATTATAAAGCTTTCGTATTTACGCTAAGGGAGATTTGAGGATATACGCTTCGAGACGAAGGTATTTTAGAGGGGGGGTAGTATCACGGCCGCTCCGTAAGTAAAGGATTCGAATCTAATCATGTGACCCCGGGTCACGTGACCCGGATGACTAAGCTCGGCCCGATATTGACGCCCGACACCTCGGCCTTTAAGTATAGGCCTCGTTCTTAGACTCTCTTCTCCCTTTAGCTATCGACTTCGTTAATACTATACCCTTATACTCTCGTACTATAGTCTCGTAATACTAGCGACTACCTCGAATAGACGAGGAGTACGTACCGTATATTCTAGGAGTAATAGCTATAGAGGTAGCTAGTATTCGTATATTCTAGAACCTTCCTCTATAATAGGTACCTCTAGAGGCCGATATGTTCGCTTCGTAGTTAGGTTACTATACTACTCTATACCCTCGTAAGGCGGTAGTAAATAAGCTTCGGGGGGTACTTAACCGCGGATTTTGTAGCTAACTATTCCTTAGGTTATCCCGCTAGCTAAGGGCGTCTACTATACCCTATAACCTAGTTATTCTACCTCTCTTTCTATAGTTGCTCTACAAACGATTTCTTACCTTCCTATTATGTTACTAGCTATTCGTCCCTTACCCGGTAGCTCGGCTCGTTTCCGGGTCGAATGCCCTTATACGCTAGTACTAATTCGCGGGCCCTTACGACTACACTAGCGATGACCTTCTATACTAGGTACTATGCCGACTTGCCTAAGTAGGAGGTCCGTAGTCCCTAGATATATAGGTCGATCGGCGGTATAGCGGTCTCGTACTTAAGCATCCTCGTTAGTATCGACTTATATACCCCGGTGACCTTCCTTAGGCATTAGTTTTAGATCTTCGCTAGCGGCGCGACGAGTCCCTTCGATAGGCAGGCCCTCTTACCTAAGGACTACACTTAGCTACTATAGGTAAGGACTAGCCGTATAATAGCCGTATATAGAAGTTCTAACTACCGAAAGTCCGCCCTCTATATAGATGTAGTAAGCCTCTAGTATAATGCTATATTCTGTTTAGCTTTCCGTAATATTGCCTATACGTACTTCCTCTACCGTAGCGCCGGGTCTACCTATAGTCCGAGGATCCTAAGCTAATTTACGGGGTTAGTCGTATACCCCTATATCTAGATAGAAGCTTATATATTATAGAACCGTAGCCGGCGCGTAAAGTGTATTAGATTATACTTTTCTAGGGTAAACCGAGCCCTATACCTTCTAGCCTAGTCCTTATAGATCTTATGCTTCTCTTCTAGTAGCCTATAGTTCTTCTTAGTCGAGGACGACTACGCTAGGATGTTCGTATTGTCTACGAAGCCACTTATAGCGGTGTTCTAGGATTCTAGGGCTAGGAGTAGCTTTACTATAAAGAAGAGGAACAGAATAGGTACTAGCGTTAAGCCTTATAGGATTCTAGTATAGACTACTTAAAACAGGCTTTTATACTAACCGACTAGGATCGACGTACTACGGTTTTAGAGGTAGGACCGTATAAAAGTAATAAGCTACTTAGGGAGTCCTTTCGACCTTAGGATATAGAGTAGCCGCGGGTATAACACGTAGTCAAAGGCTCCCGATATGTCTAGACTAAGTAAGGATACTACCTTATCCCTATTCCTATACTAGATAGCCTTTGCCTAAGAGGTAATAAGTTCTATCGCGGATAGCGTCGATCGCTATAGGCGCGTACCTATCTAGGTGTCCGGGAGTAGGGAGTACTCCTCTACCGCCTTAGAGAGTCTCGTTATAACTAGCTTCTTAAGCGCCTTCCTAAGAGTATTAAGGAGCGTAATTAGGCGGTACGACTTTACCTACGTATAGTCCTCCTTTTACGGCTTACGTAGGACTACTATCGTCGATTATTTAAATACTATTAGGTGGTATCCGGTCTATAGGTAGGCGTTAAAGATCGCTACGACTACTAGGGCTAGTTAATCTCTACACTTCTTTAGTAGCTCGTTTAGGATCCTATCCGGCCCCGGGGCTTTCTTCGCCGGTAACCTCCTAAGTATAGCGGTAATATCTCCCTCGGATATATCCTATTAGACCGTAATACTAGGGGCTAGGGGAGTAGAGCTGTTTATATCGCTTAGATTAGCCTCGACTAGGGGCGGGAAGAACTTACTAGCTAGTAGACGCGCCTTAGCCTCGGGGTCGCTAACCGGGCTACTAGGCGATTGTAGCGCTAGGATAGAGAAGGAGGGGCCCTATATAGGGTCCTGTCGGGCCTATTTCGCTAGCTTCTACATCCTCTCTAGCTTGCCGGCGATTTCTTCTACTATAGCCCTCTAGCCGACTACTTTCTCCCTCCGTATTATAGCTTTCTTCTATTAGTATGCCTCCCTATATACGTTCTAGGCCTCCTCGCTATAGCTACTCGTCTACACCCGGCGGGCTCTCCTTACTTCTCTTACCGTTATAGTGTACTTTAGCGTCTAGTATAGTTTAGAATATATCGTTAGTTAGGTAAGCGGGACGTAGAGTAAGGTCGCTTTTCCTATTTCGTCTATTAACCCTTAGACTGCCTCGTCTATCTCGTCTTTACTGTTATATTACTACTACGCGATCTAGACTAGCCTCTCGGAGTCGTCGAGGTATACCTAGATGTTAGCCTAGGGGGCCTTTCCCTAGTTTAGCTTAGGGGTTCTCGCTAGTATACGTTGTATCTATATCGTAATAGAGGTCCTAACTAGTATATAGTCTAACGACGCCTCGAGTTTATGTTCGATCCTATAGTAGGTTACCGTGTAGTAGTAGCTATCTAAGATCTAGGAGAGGTCGATCGTGCCTTAGAGTCCCCCTCTCTTCTAGGTGCCTAGGTCCTTCGGGGTATTAAGGGCAATGACGTTACTTACTATCAAGTCGAGTACTTCGTCGGCTATAGGGTACGGCTATATAAGGCTTTCCTAGGAAGGGTAGTGTACGTTAAAGTCTCCTACTACGATATAGTACCCTTGTCTCTTAAGCGTACTATCTAGGTGTCTATAGACCCCTAGGTCGCGGCTAGACCTCGAGGCTAGCGGTTGTATATATAGGTTGTATATCTAGGTACTACCTACGTAGAGGGAGGTAATATCGCCCCCGCCTTCTTCGTCTACGTAGTACACTACCTCCTAGTCGGATTCTAGTATGTCCTTACTAATATAGAAGCACGTACGGGGTCTGCCGTCGCCTCGTAGGTATATCGTATAGTCTAGTAACTTGTAGGTCGTTAGTCTCTTATAGTACGGGTTAATCTATAGCTCCTAGATTACTAGGACGTAGTAGACGTACGGGTCCGCCTCGTATAGGAAATAGTTCTAGACTATATCCTTGCTATAGTTAACGTTATACTAGATAATACTAAGCGTGTCGAGTCTAGTTATTGTTATCGACAATCATTTCCTCTATAATGTCCTATATCCTACTACTTAGCGTGTCCTAGTCTACGCCTATCGGCTATATACTAAAGGGGAGGCGGGCCTAGTTAGATTCCCTTGCCGTAGCTAGTAGAGTACGTAGCCTCCCGTACGCCCTAGGTTACGTATCCTTTATATTATTCTCGGCCCTAGGGCGCTTATACCCGACCGCCGCTAGCTAGTTCCGGTATATACTAGCCTTACGATTGCCGTAGAATCTTAGGGCGACGGTTCTATTTATAATTGCCTTGTTTTTCGCTAGTTTCCGCTATAGGCATTCTATACTATACAATAGGTAGTACCCCGGCTAGTTCGCGTACCGCCTCGTAGCCGATATATAGTCCCTAGATATATAGTCTCCTATATAGTTCGAGTGAACGGATTTTTTGCCGCGTACCTATAGCGGACGAGGACTATTTATTCGACAGCCCTTATTAAGGCGAGTAATCTACTTAAGCAGCAGCGACCCGCCTACGCTAGCGGCGGCGCAATCGTAGTATAAAGAACCCTAAAACTAAGGTTCCGTTCCCCTAAAGGCAGACCCTAGAGTTACGGAGTTACGGAGGACAACTACCTAATTAGGAAGCGCGACCCCGAATAGTAGCGAAGGATAGTAACTAACGAGAGCTATAGCCTTACGAACACTCTATACTAAGAGTTAAACCGGGGAACAGACCAAGGAAAAACCTAGGACATAAGCTAAGGCCTACTATATAGAAAGTAGAGGCTAACGACAAACAATATAGCGTAGACGACCCTATATACGGAGGCGGAAGACTTACTAGGGGATAGCAAACACCTAGCCCGGATATATAAGAACACTATAGTATAGCTACTAGGAGCGCTAAAAGCGCTATTACACTAAATCCCGAAAACAATCTAATAAGCAACACAGAAAGTAGCCTAGAGACTAACTATATAGGTAATAGTAGTAGTAGGTAAGAATTAACCCCCTCCGAAGGCAAGTAAGGCGGTACGCCTATATATTACTAATCCGGCGGAAAAACAAGAAATCGTAGCCCTAATAAGTAAGGAGATTGTCGATAGAATCGGCTAAAAGGAGGTAGTTAGAGCGAGGGTAGAGGCAATAGGCGTAGTGAGACTCTTTACCGTATAAGAGTCTAATAGACAAAAGCTAGAGACGTATAAGGAGTAGACTACTAAAGTCGCGAAGTCGGTACGAGTCTCCTACTAATAGTATACCGTCATCGCCTACGGGGTCCCTAGGACATTCAAGGTCGAAGACCTTCCCTACCTCTAAGTATAGAACTAGAACACCTCCCTAGGAGTACGACTAACGAAGGCGGTATAGCTATATAAGACAGTAGACCGAGAAAAGACACACTTATCGCTTATTATCTAGGTAGAGACAGCGGAACAAGCTAACTAGATACTAGACAATAGGCTATTCTAGAACTACGAGAGAATAGACACGGAGATCTATTAGAGTAGCTATAGGGTACTATAATGCTTCCAATGCTAACAGTACGGTCATATAGCCCTAAAATGCGGGGAGAAGACCCTAAGGTGTCCTTACTACGTAGGCCTATACTAGGGAAGGGAATGTCCAAAAAAGGAGAGTAGGTATATATACTACGGTAGAAGGCACCTAGCGTATTTAAGCCAATGCCTAACTAGAATAGTAGCATAAGAACGAGCGAGATAAGTAAGGATTTCTATACTAGCTAGGTACCCCTAACGGTAGTAGGAGGGACCTACCGTATACAAGGGCTTTAAACCGAGTAAAAGGAAGAGGGTAGAAGAGACGAACAAGGGAACCTAACCGTAAACGTATCTACCTCCCGGTAGGCCTCGACACCTTAACCGGGCCGCTAATAAACTAGGCTAAATGCGAATCTTTAGGGCGCCCTAGCGGCCCTAGGGCTAGCCGGATAGCGAGATATAGGCTTAGGAGATATAGTAGGTTAGCACGGAAATGGACCTTACGGATAACGAATAATACTATACGACGACATTACTATCGTATAGTATAACGTAAACAAAAGTAGGGACAAGGTCTAGCGCTACTTTCTATAAGAGCTAGACCCGCTACGGCACTACGTTATCGCGGTATAGGAACTATAGGTCAACCCCTACGAAGGACTCCTAGCTACTTGTAATGACCGGAGATACTATACCGTAATCGCGGGCTAATAAGGCGTTATCCCGAGGACATATATATACGTAAGTAAGACTATAGACCTTAAGTCGTAGAAGGTTATACTACCGTAGTAGGGCAACCTAGGAGACATAACATCAATCTAGATCGACACGACACAAGGCCCTATCTAGATCTATAATGTTTATAACCCGCTACCGCGGGGTCGGACGAGTAGGGAACTAGGAACCCTCGCCTACCTAGAGCGGACCCTAAGCTAAGACATAAAGTAAGTACTCCTCGGCGACTTCAACCTCTACTACCTACGGTAGGGACTCGAATTCACTCCCCCGTACGCGTTTCTAGGGGAAAAGCTACTAGATATAACCGTACGCTACGGAATGGCCTTAGTAATACTAAAGGGAATAGAGACGTAGAAGGCCCGTATAAGTATAAGTACGATCGACCTATACTTTCTATTACGAGAACTTAAAGAGAGACTAGTCTAATGCCGACCGAACTACGCGCTAGAAGCCTCCTTAGACTATATCCCTATCTAAACGACGCTAGGGGTGAAGGCGATAGAGGAGCTAGTAAGCGAACTACGCCGTAACTAGAAGAAGGCACGCTAGGACGATATAAGAGGCTTCCTAATAGCGAACCTACTATAGTATAGAGAACTCGAGACGATAGCTTAGCTAGATCAAGTAGCGGAACAGATTACCTCGGTTATATAGCAAGTAGCGGAATAATATACGCCGTTATACCGGCCCTTAACGTAGTAGAAGGCCTTCTAGACCCCTAAATGCTCTACGAAGGTAAGGGAGGCTAGAAGGGCAAGGCGACAGTAGACGAAGGAGTATACCTAAGAGACGTAGGAGCAATACTGTCGCGCGATATAAGAGAAGAAGGCACAGATAAGACGCGATAAGCTATAGGACTAGAGAGCGACGATCGGGCTCGTTATAGAAAACCCGGAACAGATATAGAGACTTACTAAATAGGCACGACTACCTAAAGAGTAGCAAACCCCTTACTTCCCCCTAATCGTAGACCGCGAAGGGATTGCCTAGACTACGCCCCGGGGTAAGGCAAAAGTATTAGCCGACCATTTCTTTTCGACGTAAGTAGAGGTAGACCTTACGGATATCGACCCGAGTATATACCCGGAACCCCTAGATATAGATTAGGCGGTTAGCTCTAACATAGTAATAGGAGTTATAAGTAAGCTAAAAGGACGAAAAGCCCTAGGCCTAGACAGGATACTAAATATACTACTAAAAGAGTATAGAGAAGAGATCGCGCCGAGCCTTATAAACCTATTTACCGCGTACCTACGGCTAGGGTATTACCCGAAGCCGTATAGAGAGTCTATGACAGTAGTGCTACGTAAGCTATAGAAGGAGGACTATACTTAGCCTAAGTCGTATAGACTAATCGCACTTCTAAACACGATAGGGAAGGTCCTAGAAAAGATAGTAGCCTAGAGACTTACGTAGCTAGCCGAGGACAACTACGTACTCCTAGTAATATAGATAGGGGGAAGAAGCTAGCGATCGACACTAATAGTAATAGAGCTAATCACGGAGTAAATTGAGACCCTCTAGTACTACGGTAGGAACCGAGCGGCGTCCTTACTATCCCTCGATATCGTAGGAGCCTTCGATAACGCCTTATACTAAAGGCTAATATATATCCTATAGTAGAAAGGTATCCCCTAGTAGGTAACGAAGTTCGTCTACTCCTTTCTCTAGGAACGGACGATATACCTAGTCCTAGGAAGGTATACGTCCGACCCGGTAAAGGTAGAGGCTAGAATACCTTAGGGATCTACTCTCTCCCCTATCCTATTTCTAATATTTATGTCTAATCTAATCCCCCTACTTACCTCTCCGTAAACCTTAGTATCGGGATTCGTAGACGACATAAATATTCTAGCCTAGTTAGACTCGATAGAAGAGAACTGTCGCCTCCTTAAAGATAGGCATAAGAAATACGAGGAGTAGGTAAAGAAGTATAGTGCCCGGTTCGCTCCTAAAAAGTACTAACTTATACACTTTAGTAAAGCGAGAACATACTATAATATAAAGGCGGCGGTAAGAATCTAAGGCTACGAGACTAAGCTATTAGCGGAGCTACGAGTACTAGGGATCTAGCTCGACCCGAAGCTAAGCTAGAATATATAGATTAAGAAAGCCTAGAGTCGAGCGTAAGTTAACGAAGCCTCGATAAAGAGGCTTACGGTATCTATATAGGGAGTAACATTCGATAAGGCAAGAGTAATATATAAGGCGATCGTTAGACTAGCTATATTATACGGGGCATAGATTTAGGGAACAGGAGGCGTAGGTAAGCCGATCCTAAAACGGATAGAGTAACCCCTAAATAGGATATAGGTAGGTAACCTACGTAGGGTACTAGGCGTATATAAGATAACGTTAACAAGTATAGTAGAAATAGAGATAGGAATACTACTAATCGGCTAGTACATCCGGGGAATAAGAATTTAATACGCGGTAAAGACGACAGATTACCTAGTATAGACTACGATCTAGGAGGTAAAGAATAAGATAGAAAGCCGCTACCGGAGAGGGGCCGGATATAGGATAAGCTAAAAAGAGGATGACCTTACTACCTTTACGGCCGTATAGATAAGTACCGAATGGCTAGCACGAAAAGAGGAGGAGCGTAGGACTCGCTAGGCCGGCGGGAGTAAGGCTAAGACCTAAAGCCTAGCGGAATAGATAGCGAGCTACCTATAGGAGTAGGACTAGAAAAGGAAGCCCCCTAAGACAATAGGCCCGATAGCGCTCCAAGCCTTCTAGAGACACAATTACTAGCTATATAGGGACCTGATAAGGGCCGAGGCAAGCATAGCGATCCAAATCAGGTCCGAACATATTAGGTTAAGGGCCTACCTATTTAGAAGACGCGTACTAGACATCTATAGCCTAGCCTACTAGTATAGCTACCTATCGCAAAACCTAGAACATATACTACTACGCTACCCGTAGTAGGCGAGAGGTAGGGGAAATTGGAGGCACTAAGCGGGAAGGAGAGACTATAAGTCAATTATTAGGGACAAAGGCAATATTCGCCGAATCTCTCGGTAGATACTATAGTAGGGATACCTCTAGTAGTTTAGCCTCGCTAGCGAGACGGAGGAGTGGATAGACAAGAGGCGGAAGCTAGGGGGTGGTAGATAGGGTAGTCATTAGGGTAGGCCTATAACACTAGCGTACCCCTAATAAGGGAAAATTAAGACAACAACTAGGAGGAAAAGACAGGCGGGAAGGAGGAGGGGTTTTTACTAACACGGTTTCCCCTCTATATATACGAAAACAAGATAGCATAGCTATATAGGCCAAAGGGCACTATAACAGCTTAACAAAATATCTATCTATCTATATAGTTCGAGTAGGCCTACTTATTTATATACGTATAGATTTAGTGTCTATACTATTAGCATTTGAAGTATTAGAGGACACGAAAGGATAAGGAGTACTTTTTGACTATCTTAAGGCTATATTACTAGATTAGGCCTTGTTCTATTACTAGATCCGCCGCTTTTACGTCTTATAGCTATACGATTAGCGCCGAGGCCTTCTTACCTTCTAGCTATTTCCTATAGAGCCAAGTCGCCTTCTAGATTAGAGAGTTAAGAGTGACCGGGTTGTCCTCTTAGAGAGTACGTAGGTGACCTTAGTTAGTTAGGTCGAACTTCTTACGTATATCGTAGACTAGGATCGTAAATTACTTCGTTAAGACCTTCGCTAATACCGTAACCTTAGATACCTACTATAGCTATGCCTCTAGGTGCCTCCTAGTAGTAGTAGAGCTAGTATAGATCTATAGAGTGCCGTTAGACTATTAGTTCACTACGACTACCCCTAGTTAATTAATTCGTTAGACGAGCTCCTTATTTAATAGCTTCGTAACTTCGGCCTAGTCTTCCTTTACTATAATACGGATCGTAACTATATTGTACGTTAGGCGGGGGCCTAGTATTAATACCGCGACTAATACCTAGCTATAGGGGTGTTAATTCCGGGTGGCGTTATTAATCGCCTAAGACGTCGTCCTTATTTCTTATTACCCTCGGTAATACGATAGTACGAGCGCCGTACGTAGCTAAGTAATTATTACCTATAGAGACCGGTATAGGAGCTAGTCGTTAGTTTCTATACTTTTTACGTCCTCTATAAGTTGCTACTAGTTGTCTTAGGGGAGCTTTGCCTATAGAGCCGTAGGCGCCGGTAGTACCGTAGCCTAGGCTACTATTACCTAGGAGTTACCTAATATAGCTAGGTACCTCCGCGGCGTTTAGAGCTAAAGGATTAGGGTGAAGAGAACTTTAAGCTAATCAAATTGAATAAGGTAGAACTCCCTTAATTCTAGGGGTAGTAGCCTACTTTATAGACCGTTAGAATAGCCTTAATAAGGGCTTTCGAATATGTCGTGTTTTAGAGCGTCTTACGTATAAAATATGCCCCCTCTCCGTTTACTCTCTAGTAGTATATACTAAATACCTAAGTATTAAGCTTTGAAATTACCCCCTTTGACTTCGCTCTTCTACCCGCTCCTCGAAAGGATAAGTAGGCGCTAGGTACGATAGGTAAGCTAAACTTATATACTATCCTCGGGCTAATAATGTTGACTTTAGATCCCTCGTTAAGTAAGGCTCGAGTCTAACCTTTACTAGTCCTAAGCTCGGTAACTACCTAAGGGCTAGGTACTATTATAAAATCGCCTAGTATACTAGAGAGACCGATCTTTTCAATATTCTCGTATAACTCGGCGGTAGGGACAGTATCCTTACTATTTAGATAGATAGATAGATAGATTATTCATTCGCCTGTTTTAGTGCCCTATAGCCTATATAGGTCTCTCGCTATTTAGGTCTATTTATATAGGTAGGAAACCCGATTAACGGATAAAAACCTCCTCGTCTTTACCCTCCTCGTTCTTTCCTATCTTATCCTTTCGTTCTCCTTCCTTTAGGGTACGCTAGTGTTATAGTTGTTACCCTATAACTACCTTGCCCGTAACCCTAGTGATGTCCTCCTCTCGATTCCCTTTCTCCCTTCCGTTTCCCCGGCTCTTCTCTCTCTCTCCCTCCTCTCTATCTACCTTTCCGTTTCTACTACTAGGGAGAATTGCTCTAGGTAGTCCTCGTTAAGGATCTATCTTATTACTCTCCTTATATCTTGTCTGTCCTAGATGATGGCCTAGTGTTGCCTGTCTCTTGCCTTCGCCCTCTACTAGCTTCTCCCTTTTACCCACTTAGTACAGTTCAGTACTATGTACTCCGGGTTTTAGGATAGGTAGCTATAGGGGCAACGTTTGGAATCGTATCCTAGGACTCTTCTTTAGTATAAGTATACTCTTAGCCTAATGTACTTAGAGCGAATCTAGATAGCTATGCTTGCTTCCGCCCTCTTTAGGTCTTTGTAGATAGGTAGTTATACCTCCCGAAGGTCCTGGCCGCTAGTAGGGCTCCTAGCCTTACCGGTTTTTAGTTCTAACGCGTTTCCTATAGGTGACCTACGATCCTTTCTGCTTGGCTTTGCTTCTTTTTCCCTTTGTCCCCTATGTTAGCTTGCTCCCTTAGAGCTTCTCTCTGTTTAAGGGCTACTAGGATTTCCTATAATGTTTTTAGGTCTACTTCCTTCTATAGGATTATGTGTGGCCGGTTAGGTCTTCTCCTCCTCTCCTACTAGGTTCTTATCCTTTAAGTAGCTACTTAGATAGTTTCCTAGGCTAGGTATACTAATGTCTTCTCTACGTATTAACACCTTATGCCCTAGAGGTACTCCCTAATAGGGGCTGTACCTAATTCCATTTCTATTGTCCTATAAGGGGTTAACTTATATACCCCTAGTACTCTCTTTAGGTAGGCTACCTACGCTCTATTAAGGGGGTCCTTAATTCTCTTCAGGATGTGTTTTCCCGCTGCCTAAATTGCTACTCTATATAGCATTACGGGCTTAATAATAGCCTTGTATATAGTCTAGGCCTTTATAAAGGTCGCCCCCTAGGTTAACGTAGTAAGTCTCTCGATTAATTATATATTAGTGTCCGCTCTCGCTTACGCCTTCTTCACTTATAGTCCCTAGCTAAGTTTCGGGTGTAGCTATATCCTAAGGACTCTAAGTTCCCTTCTAGGATAGGTCTCGAACCCCTGGATTTTTACTAGTGCTACTAAGTTATGTTTTGTCTTTACCTTACTAAAATAGATAAGTTAGTACTTGTCCGGTACAAATTTTGCCCTATACTCTCTTGCCCACTTTTCGTATTGTCTATATCTCTCCTCTAGGAGTGCGCAGTTTTCCTCTATAGACCCCGACTACGCTAGGATATTTATGTTATCTACAAACCCCGATACTAAGGTGTTTACTATTTCTAGGAGTAGGGTCAGGTCGGCTATAAAGAGGAGGAACAGAATTAGGGAGAGTATAGAGCCCGATAGGATGCCCGTGTTCGTAATTAGGGTCTACGGGGCTTTAAAGGACCCTAGGAGGATCTAGGTTGTTCTGTCCTTAAGGAATGACTACACAAAGTATACTATCTAGGCTAGGATGCTTTTTATTCTAAGGATATATAGGAGCCTTACGTAGGACACGTTATCGAAAGCCCCTAATATGTCTAGTGAAAGTAGTAAGGCTATATTGTTATTACTATAGTACTAGATATGTCTAATTTGCTCTATAATCAGTTCGACTACTATAATAGTAGATCTCTTTTATCTCCCCCCTATTTACGTTACCGGGAGGAGGTTATGTTCTTCTACTATTCCGGTAAGCCTTATAGCTACGACCTTCTCTAGGAGCTTCCCTAGTGTATTTAGTAACGTAATTGGTCTATATAACTTCAACTTAGTATAGTCTTCCTTTTAGGGTTTCCTTAGGACGTAAGTTAGTGATTGCCTAAAGGCCTTTAGGCAATACCCCTACTTTATATACTAGGTAAAGATTGGCGTAAGTACTAGAGTAATAAGGCTACTACTAGCTTTTAGGTAATAGTTAGGGATCTTGTCTAGGCCTAGGGCTTTGTTACCCTTTAGTTTCTTAATAATGTTTCCGATCTCTATAGTAGACACTTACTAGTTAGCCTCCCTTAGCGGAGGAATGTGTGTTCCTAGGATGTTACTTAGGTCTGCCTCTACCTAAGTCCTAAAGAAGTGGTCTACGAATGCTTTCGCTTTCCCTATTGGAGTGGTTTACGTTTCCCCGTCTTAGTCCTATATTAAGGGAAACTAGGGCGGGGAGTTTCGTTCCTCGTCTAGTTTCCTAGCCTATTCTACTAGTCTCCAGATTTGTTCCGGGTGTTCTGTGATCATCCCTATAGTTGACCTCCACTCCTACGTCTTGTCTCTTCTGATCTGCGCCTTCTTTACTTTGTACGCGTTGTTATAGGCTTCCTAGTTTGCTTAGGTGCGTCGTTGCTCCTATCTCCTTCTTGCTCTCCTTGCCTCCTTGACTTTAGTTATATACTCTAGTGTCTAGTATAGCTTCTAGTATAGCGACTATCTCTTCTTAGGTATATAGGCCTAGGCTACCCTTTGTATAGCTTCTATTAGCTACTCTACTGCTTAGTCGATCCCCTCCGTTATGTGTATATTGTCAATGTTCACCTATTCTAGTTCGCCTTCTAGCCGCTACTATACTAGTGTCTACTCGGCCTACTTCTAGTAGAGCCTCCTCTTAGGTTCCCTCTCCTCCTTAACTATAAGTTGGATGTCGGTTTGGATTAGATAGTAGTCTAATAAGGACTCTAGTTAGTTATTAACTATATAGCTTTCTACCCGTCGTATTAAGGCGTAGGACATAAAGTATAGGTCTATCGTGCTAGAACTATTGTTTCTAGCCTAAGTTTCTGTTCCCTTTAGCGTGATCAAGTCTATTTAGGCTGTTTCTATCTGACTAATAAGCCTCCCTACTAAGAAGTAGTATACTAGGGTGAAGTCCGATCCCTACTTTAGGTAGTAGAGGTTGAAATCTCCTATTACGATGTTATAGTTTTGTTAGTCTATTACTTCCGGGAGCCTTCCTAGCGTATATAGTTATGTGCTGCTTCTAGACTCTAGAGGTGGGTTATATACGCTAGAGATTAGGACCTAGCCTTAAGTTGTTTTGAGCTATACTATAGTAATATCCCTATCGGTTCTCGGCTAGGCCTACTAGTCCTCTACTAGTACCTTCTTACTGATATAGATATATGTTCGTAGGACTCTCTCGGTTCTGTTTATTACTACGTAGTATCTCGGGTCTCGTATAGTTAATAGAATCCTAGAGTATAGGTTGATCTATAGTTCCTATATTGCTATAATATAGTGTTCCTCCGGGTCTAAGGCTTATAGAAAGCTCCTTTAGACCTTGTCTTTGCTTCTGTTTATATTATACTAAATGATTGATAGTCTATTAGTATAAGGCATTAGGACATGTTTGTGTCTAGGTCCGTTTAGTCTTATTATTAGTCTTACTGTTGGTTTTCCCGTCCCTCTTCCTATTCTTCCCTTTAGGGTTAGCTCCCTATCATTTAGTTAATTCTTGTTTGTCTATTGCTCTGCGCTACCTTGTATAAGAACGTTAGTCTCCCTATTACTAGCACTATTTATAGCTCCTCTTATAGCTAGGGTCTCTTATTCGGGTGGGTAGTTCTTTCTAGTTGTTTCTATTCACCTACTAGGAACCTAGTTAGTGTTATTACCCTTGCTTCCCGCGCTCTCTACTAGGCTAATAGTCTAACTAGGCATTAGTTTGACTATGCCGGGTGTTTTCTCCTATATACTACGTATCTTATATCCTCCTTCCGTTTTTAGTACTCTTAGGTCGCGTAATCACTAGTATAGTAGGAGTAGACTAGTATAGCTTTGCTACACTTTAGGGCAATGTGTCCGTACTGTTAATAGTTAAAACATTAAAGGATTCTGTAGTTACTCTAATAGATTTATATATCTAGCCTCTTAAAGTCCTAGTATAACCCTTAGTCTAAGACCTTGTTCGCTTACTCTAGTATTACAACCTATAAGATTAGCGAGGAGGCCCTCTTGCCCTCCTCTATCTTCTTCTTAACCTACGCTATCTTTGTGATCTATAGTCCTAGTGCTATTACCTAGTTTTACCTCTAGAGGTTTAGTGTATCCCTTTATATATTAAAGGTTTGTAGGACCCTATACGTAATTACTATATACTATTAATAGGAGACTTTCGCTATACTCCCGATCTTTAGTATCTACTCCTTATTTATTTCGAGGGCCTTCTTGTCCTATACGTATACTATAAACAGCTTGACCCCTTTATTGTCTACCCTTGCCCCTACTATTCCCTTTACTCCGATCTTCTCGACTATCTCCCTCCCGGTCATCTTTTCTATCTCTTCCTTCTCTTTCTAGTCCGTAATATAGACTCGTAGTACTGTGCTCTAAGGGGGGGTAGGTTGGCTCGCGATTGTTACCTAGTAAGAAGGAATTGTATTTAGTAAGCTAGCTACGAGATAAGGTAACAAGTCTTAACCGCGCTTTCCTACTTATCTAGTACTACCGTATAGCCTCGTTTCGAGAGGTTAGCCTAGAGCAAAAGCTTCCCTCTACGCCCTCCCTCCCTATTTACTCCTTAAGCTAATATCCACCTCTATAGGCCTAAGCCCTTTAGTACTCTCTATTAACTAATATACGCATCCGTCCTCTCGGGCTATATAGATAGTGTTAGCCGTCGCTACTAGTGTATACTACGCCCTAGGTTTTGACGCCCTTCGCGTTACCGTAGCCTATCTCTAGAAAGCGGCCGTCTATACCTCGTAGGTTTGCTCGGGGCACATACTATACCGGGTAGCGTACTCCTTACGTTTCTACCTACTAACTAATATAAAGTTCCTTATTACCCTACCCTCGATCCTCCCCGATTATAGAACTAATCCACTTATATTATACGTCTTTTCCCCGTCCTAATAGCCGTCTTTTCCTTACTTAGGCTATCGTCTTTTCCTCGTCGCAATCTACTATATTAGACTAGGTACGTTATATAGCGGGATAGGCAGTACCTTAGGCAAAACCCTCGTTCCTATACCGGGTGTTTAATAGGCCCTTATAGGCTTCGTCGCGTGTCTACCTACCTACTATATTGCCCGCTAGTAAATACTAGATTGTTTCGTAGTCCGCTCGACGCCGTCGTATAGTCCGCTTAGTTATTGTTCTATAGTCCGCTCGTCTAATATTCGTCGCTTAGCCTGCTCGGTTTACGGTCTCCGGAGGTGAAAATTCTATACTTATACTAGAGGTGTCCTGTCGAGCGTATAGGCCACGGTTCCGCGCCCTTCTTATACGTAGAAAGAAGAGGGACTCGCTCCCGACACGAGTATACGCTCGTCGGATAGTTTTTATACCCGTTTTACTAGTAGTCCTCTATTCGCCGTAGCTTCGCCTACGTTACGCGCCCGTCGCGCCTACGACTCTCTAGCGTAAGAATACTTAGCTCTCTCGTAGTAAGACGAGAGGTTCGTAGCCGACACTACGTATAGGTAATTCTCGTCGTCGACTATCCTTACTATATAATATTGTTAAGAATATACCTATAAAGCGAGCTTAATAATTATCCCGAAAGACTTCTTTATAGACTCTTCTTCCTTATCTTTATAGGTAGCGATATAACTCGTACGGACTTTAGTCCCTTCTTAGCTAGCTAACTTACGGACGGTAGTAAGCTTAGACTATAGATTAGGGGTATTTACTACTCTTCTAAACAAGGTAGTCTTAAACTAGCGACTATATCGAAACTAGTCCCGGGTATTAACGTTTAGAAACGTAGTCTTAAGTATTTAATCAATCTAATAGGTCACTCCCTCCTCCTTAGTAACGGGCCTATCTCCGGTACCGTACTATTAGACGTAGTTATTAATCCTTATCGTCTTCGTATTCTATAGCCGTTTACGCTATACGAATAGGGTATTAATAGGCCCTACCGGCTATTCCGAGGGCGTAGACCTTGACTTAGCTCGAGGCTTAGGCGTCCTTCTTCTAAGAGTCTCCTCTAACGCTACCGTTAACTAGCTTCTACTAGCCCTAGAACCGGCGTCTCTAATTATCTCTACCTCCTACTAACCGAGTTCTTCCTACCGGATCTCCTCTTCGAGTTCTCGTCGTATAGCTTTAGCGGTCTCGGCTCGTACTCTTAATACCTATATACTAGACCTAGTTCGAGGATTCGGGTTCTTTATAATCCCTACTAGAGCTTTACCTCGAGATTTATTACTCTAGATTAGGTAGGCCTTAATCTTAACCTCGTCGTAGTTTATAATCCTACTCCCCTATATAGCCGGTTCTTCTTCCTTAAACTAGATCTAGTAACTACTAGCGGCCGTCGGTTACTACCTAGATCTAGTATCTTAAGGGCCGTATTCTATAAGGTATTAGTTATTAGGTAGAGGTTTAGAGTAGTTAGTAACCTTTACGCTTAAGACACTAGTATAATCTCGACCTATCTATTGTTTCCGAAGCGTAGGGATTTTTATGTCCTTATTAAATAGAATCGGGCTATAGTGTTCCTTAAGCTACGGAAGTATATAAAGGAGCTTAGGCTTACTATAGTCCTGTCGGAAGTTAAACTTAGGGGGATTTAGATCGGTCTTCTTTCCTAGATACTACTAGTTATTCGTCGCTAAAAAGACATACCCTTATAAGATAAGGAATAGTATCGCGGGGTACCTATTAGCCTAATGTTCCGTAGTACTATAGTTATAATAGTATCTATTAAGCGCTTTAGACTACTCGCGGTTCTATAACTACGGGCGCTATATTTAGTAAACCTACGGTTTAGACACTCGATCGGGGTTCTCTAGTTATTTAGACCTTTGATTTTCACTAGGGTTAAAGGATCTAACCTCCGCCGCGCGAACTTGTTAGTAAGCTCGAATACTAATTTCTACTATTTTCTAAATAAGGTTATCGTCGATAGTAGTAGAAATAGCTATTTTATTAAGTATATTAATCGTAGGGATCAAGCGCGGTATCTACTTTATAACTAACTAATAAAGCTACGGTAAAGCAAGTAGAAAGTCCGTATATACGGCCTTCTATCCTTCTTTACTATTAGCGATACTTATCGCCTCGTCTAGTATCTTTCAAAAGCGCCGAAACTTCTTAGACTACTTTAGATAGAGTCTATATTTCTTATAAACTGCCTTAGTAACTGACTCTAGGAGCCCCTAAAGTAGAAGACGGCTACGGGAGCTATTATCGAGGTCTTCGGGATCAATAAGGTTACTAGAGGCTACGAAGAGACGAATAAACTCCTTTATATCCTATTCCTTAGGGCTTTTCCCTTTCTCGGCCCGGAGTATCTCTTTAAGATATTCTCGACTTCCTAATATTAAATAGGTATCGAATCTCGAAAATTTAGCTAAGAAGGACCTCCTAAAGGTGCTCCGCCTTACTTACTATCCCTCTAACCTTATTACTAAACGTCGGATAGTAGTCTCGTAGTTACGCTCGAAAAGACCCTAGAAGTTGTCTTTCTTAATTAATAGCCTTAGTAGATACTAGTCTATAAGATTATTGAACTTCTCCTAGAACTTAGTAGCGTTCCTACTATTAAAGAGGGGGTTTTCCGGACTCCCTAAAGTAGGGAAGCGAGGTCCTACATTTTCTATAGTAATAGTAAGACGGCTAAACAAGGCTGCTATTGTATCCGGACTATAGGGCATTCTAGATGTTATAGTGCCCTTATTTAAGTTATCCTCTTCTTAGTTATTTCGTCGTATTCTTTCCTTACCCTTATTAGAGCTTAAAGCCTCCGGAGTGTTATCTTCGTTACTATCTAAGTCTTCTATCCTTTCTAGGATTATGGCCTCCCTATAAGGCCTATTTACCTTCGTTAGACTTTCTAGTAACTCTTAGCTAGCTCTAATACTAGTAAACGACTCGAACCTCGATAAAGATATAACTAAAACTTATGACCTTATTCGTAACCGTAACCTTACTTATAACGTTATACTTACTTTGCTTAATACTAAGAACCTTGACCTTAGGTGCCTTAATACCTTAAGATTTCGACTTCGAGTCGACCTTAACCTTAATTTTACTAAAATGTACTAATAATGCTACCGGGTATATACTTGAACCCCCCCCCTTATTAACTACTAAAATATAGACGACTAACCACCCTAATAAGTAAGGGCGCGCCTAGTGACCCTAGGATAGCCTACGCGTAGGTATATATACTTACCGGTCCGCGGGCCGTAAAATATATATAGTGATCCTAAAAGATAATAAATCTAAAAAATTTAGATTCCCGTATTTTCGCCTTATAGAGAGATTCTTTATAAATCCTACCTTCCTACTAAGGTCGCCTCCTAACTATATATATTTTAGTAGTACCCCTATATATCCCCGCTACGTAATTAACCGTTAAAGGTTAACGAGATTCGACGCGTAAATTTTAGGGTCTAAAGGGGGCCCTTAGCTTATTAATAATAGTCGACCTATTGTCTATTCAATAGTCGGCTAGCTACTAATACTCGTTCCTAGGTACCGGGTAGATTAGTACTCCGGGGCGGCTAACTACCTAGTAACTACCGCTTCTAGTACGACAGATTGACTAATAAGTAATAGAGAGAACTTACTAATACCTAAAGAGGGGTTTTCCCCGTACGACGGTTTTCCCCTCTCTCTTCCTTAATAGCCCCCGGCCTCGTAGACCTTTTAGGAGCTAGATAGGCATTATAAATATATTATTTTTCATTTATTTATATCTACTATTAAATAGGTACGAGTTACGTAGTAGTACAAGATAGCGGATTATACGAAAGACGAAGAATATAAGAGCGCGCGTACTATAGGGTCTAAGAGAGATAGTTATTGTTCTACGAAGCTACGAAAGAGGAGCGCGAGGCGCGGCGAAGTTATATAGTCATACTAATCCGCGCTAACCCGATACGGAAGGTCCGCGGAATAGCCGGGCCGACGCTTTAGTAGTAAAGGGTCGCGGGTAGCCCGTAATAGTATCCCCCCTCTTAAAAGTCGTCTTAGTCCTCTAAGCGTCTATATTCACTCGTACGCCTACCGTCTTATACGGCCACTTGCTCGTTAAACTCTATACCCTTATAAAAGCCTAGTTATCCTCTAGATCTTACTCTATCTACCGTATAGCCTCCTTATCTTTAGCCTTTACCGTTTATAAAACACGTTACTTAGTTAGCTAGCACGCCCTAGGCCTAAGCCTATCTTCGGGGAACACTCGCGTATAATCCTTATAACTACGGTTAGGTATTATTATAGGCCCTACGGGTCCTACTCGAGTATCGGTATAACTACCGTTACGGTCGTAGAGCTAAAGCGGCGAGTTTTACTTATACCGGTAACCCTAGTTACGAGAGTAGGCTTTTCCGTAACCTGACTTATATAGCGGTACGTAGTGAATATATACGGATTAGATTCTATTAAAGGTAAGGCTCGAGTCGACTTATTCGTAACGGTGTCTCTATTAATCCTGATCGTATTAAGTCCGAGTACCTTAGCGTCTAGTAGTAACTAGTTAGATAGAGCTACGAAACCTATAGACGTAGACAACTCCGGCCGGTTATAGTAAAAGTCTATAATAGCGGCGGCTGCCCTCGTAAATAGGTCCTTAGTAGGTTACTAAGTTTTACTATCCTCTATATCCTAATATCCGACCTATCGTACCTTATACTATATGTCGACCTTACGCTTATACCCCTTCTTTACCTTCCTAGTACGCTTCCTCGTATATATATCTAAGATCTTGTCTACCTCGTACTCGATCGCCGCGGGTACCGCTATAATGTCGGCCTTAGTATTTGCTTCCGTCGTATTAGGAACTATAACTACGGGTAGCGGCGGTATAAGGTACTGTCCCTCTAGCGGCGGTAGGTTAGTATCGTCGGCGCGCTATAGTAGCGACGTATAGAAATAGTTATCGAGTCTAGCTAACGTATCGGAGAGCTTTAGCTTATAGGAGAGCTTCGAGGGTATGACTTTTACGATCTAGTATAGTCTAGTATATCGTCGATCTAGTTTCTTAGAAGGGCGTGTCGTACGGATGTTCTTTATACTAAGGAACACCTAATCGCCTACCTACTAGTCGGGCGAGATACGGTGATATCGGTTAGCGGCCTTAGCTTATAAGGCTTAGGACATTCTTATGTTCTCTTAGAGGAACTGATATAGCTCGTAAAGGCGTCGGGTAAATACTTCGGCGGATTTACTATCGAGTCGCTAAAGAGTCGTTATCTAGCGGCGATCCCGCCTACCTATAAGTCGATACGTTCCGTAAACTCGGGGTTATATCTAAGGTTTACGTAGAAAGGTAAGATACCGGTAGTCTCTAATACGTAGTTATTAATAGCAAACTAAGCTAGGTATAGCTATTTAGCCTAGTCGCTCTATACCTTATTAACGTAGGCGCGTAAGTACTATTCTATATTCTAATTAGTACGCTTAGACTAACCGTCCGTCTCGGGGTAATATAATGAACTTAGCTTACGTTAAATCCGTAGTATCTTATATAGCTACTTCTAGAAAGTTATAATGAACTGTTTCCCTCTATTAGAGGTAATTGTGTCCGGGAGCCCACGTCGACTAAATACGTACTTTAAGAATAGGCGCGCTACATTCTTCGCCGTTATAGCTCTAATAGGAATAAGTTCTACTTCTTTCGTTAGGCGGTCCGTAACGGTTATAATATTATTATAAGTCATACCGTCGAGTTTGCTATCTAGTAAGTCTACTATAAAGTCGACTAATATATAGCGCTAAGGTCGTTCTAGTATAGAAAGTAGATATAATAATCTAGGTGGCTAGGTATATAGAGATTTCGTTATACGGTATACTCGGTAATTTGCGGTATATCTACGTACTAATCTTACTAAGCTAGGCCAGTAAAATTCACGTGCTACGAGCTTATATATACGGGCTCTACTAGGATAGCCTACTACTAGTACGTCGTAGTTCATCTTTACTATTCGAGTCCGTAGCTTCTAGTTATCCGGTACCTATAAGCTCTAGTCGCCGTACTAATTACGGACGTAGAGTATATCTCCTTCTACCTTATATTATACTAGGTATACCTTCGCCTTTTAAAGAAGTAGCGGGATTGCGTTACCTTTCTATAGTATCTTAATTACTGCCTTAAGCTCCTAGTCTACGGCGTAGGCTATTACTATTCGATACTCGAGTTTAGCCTCGTAATTAGCCTCTATCGTAGGCTTCGATACGGTAGTAGCTTCTACCGGTATAGCGGCTTCGGCTAGTATAAATTCTGTTACTTCTAGGTTTAGCGGAGTTTCCGTCTCTTTAGTAACATCTTCTACGGTTACGCGTATAGAGTCGATCTTAAGGAATCGCTTAGGCGGTAGTAACGTCTAGTACTAATACTAATTACGCGGATCGTCTACCCCCTACGGAAGGTCCTAGCTACGTCTCGTTAGACTGTCTAGCTTTATACCTTAAACACCGGGCCTATAGACGATACGGAAGTTGAACTAAGAGAGGAACTTAGCCTACCTTACCTAACGTCGATTGAGCTACTTCGTCGTTATAAAGTACTCTAGGCTCTTATAATCTATAAATACTTTGACCGGTTCGATAGTGTTTTTATCTACTTCGTAGGCCAATTCAGGCCTCTACTCTTTAAACGCCTTAATAATAGCTAATAGCTCCTTATCGTAGATCTTATAGTTATACTCTTATAGACTCAACTTCTTAGAGTAAAACGCTACCGGGTATAGGACGCCTTCTTCGTTATATTAGGAGAGGACGCCGGTATTAACGAAATCCGAGGAGTCCGTCTTAACGACTGTCTACCTCCCCGGTACGTAATATAGATAGATAGATAGATTTGTTATTCCCCTGTTCTAGGACCCTATCCGGCCTATATAGGTAAATATCTATTGTTATATACAAAGGGAAATCCGAATAGGTGAAAACCCTTCCCGCTCCCGACTACTCCTTATCTAGATTAGCTTTCCCTCTGAACGTACGTAGTCTATATCACTACCCCGTTAGCCCCCGCTCCTAGCCGGTCTCGTCGCGCTACGTCGTATCCTCTCTTCCTATACTACTCCTACTAGGCGGTACTATTCTAGCTAGCCCTTCTCTAGTATCTAGTTCGTAATACGCCGTAGGTCCTTAGCGTTATTAAGAAGTGCCCTAATCGTCCGGTTCCTCGCCTTTACTATCTACTCCCCCCTTCCTAGCGACTACCTTGGACAGACGAGGAGTACGTACCGTACGTTCTAGGAGCGATAGCCGTAGGGGTAGCTAGTATTCGTATATCCTAGAACCTTCCTCTATAATAGGTACCCCTAGAGGCCGATGTGTTCGCTTCGTAGTTAGGTTACTATACTACTCTATACCCTCGTAAGGCGGTAGTAGATAAGCTTCGGGGGGTGCTTAACCGCGGATTTTGTAGCTGACTATTCCTTAGGTTATCCCGCTAGCTAAGGGCGTCCACTATACCCTACAACCTAGTTGTTCTACCTCTCTTTCTATAGTTGCTCTATAAACGATTTCTTACCTTCCTATTATGTTACTAGCTATTCGTCCCTTGCCCGGTAGCTCGGCTCGTTTCCGGGTCGAATGCCCTTATACGCTAGTACTAATTCGCGGGCCCTTACGACTGCACTAGCGATGACCTTCTATACTAGGTACTATGCCGACTTGCCTAAGTAGGAGGTCCGTAGTCCCTAGATATATAGGTCGATCGGCGGTATAGCGGTCTCGTGCTTAAGCATCCTCGTTAGTATCGACTTATATACCCCGGTGACCTTCCTTAGGCATTAGTTTTAGATCTTCGCTAGCGGCGCGACGAGTCCCTTCGATAGGTAGGCCCTCTTACCTAAGGACTACACTTAGCTACTATAGGTAAGGACTGGCCGTATAATAGCCGTATATAGATAGATAGATAGATTATTTATTCGCCTGTTTTAGTGCCCTATAGCCTATGCAGGTCTCTCGCTATTTAGGTCTATTTGTGTAGGTAGGAAACCCGATTAACGGATGAAAACCTCCTCGTCTTTGCCCTCCTCGTTCTTTCCTGTCTTGTCCTTTCGTTCTCCTTCCTTTAGGGTACGCTAGTGTTATAGTTGTTACCCTATAACTACCTTGCCCGTAACCCTAGTGATGTCCTCCTCTCAATTCCCTTTCTCCCTTCTGTTTCCCCGGCTCTTCTCTCTCTCTCCCTCCTCTCTATCCACCTTTCCGTTTCTACTGCTAGGGAGAATTGCTCTAGGTAGTCCTCGTTAAGGATCTATCTTGTCACTCTCCTTATATCTTGTCTATCCTGGATAATGGCCTGGTATTGCCTGTCTCTTGCCTTCGCCCTCTACTAGCTTCTCCCTTTTACCCACTTAGTACAGTTCAGTACTATGTGCTCCGGGTTTTGGGATAGGTAGCCATAGGGGCAACGTTTAGAATCGTATCCTAGGACCCTTCTTTAGTGCAAGTATGCTCTTAGCCCAATGTGCTCAGAGCGAATCTAGATAGCTATGCTTGCTTCCGCCCTCTTCAGGTCTTTATAGATAAGGTAGTTATACCTCCCGAAGGTCCTGGCCGCTAGTAGGGCTCCTAGCCTCACCGGTTTTTAGTTCCAACGCGTTTCCTATAGGTGACCTACGATCCTTTCTACTTAGCTTTGCTTCTTTTTCCCTTTGTCCCCTGTGTTAGCTTGCTCCCTCAGAGCTTCTCTCTGTTCAAGGGCTACTAGGATTTCCTATAATGTTTTTAGGTCTGCTTCCTTCTGTAGGATCATATGTGGCCGGTTAGGTCTTCTCCTCCTCTCCTACTAGGTTCTTATCCTTTGAGTAGCTGCTTGGATGGTTCCCTAGGCTAGGTATGCTAATGTCTTCTCTGCGTATTGACACCTTATGCCCTGGAGGTACTCCCTGATAGGGGCTGTACCTGATTCCATTTCCATTGTCCTATAAGGGGTTGACTTATATACCCCTAGTACTCTCTTTAGGTAGGCTGCCTACGCTCTGTTAAGGGGGTCCTCAATTCTCTTCGGGATGTGTTTTTCCGCTGCCCAAATTGCTGCTCTATGTAGCATTACGGGCTTGACAATGGCCTTGTATATAGTCTAGGCCTTTGTGAAGGTCGCCCCCTAGGTTGACGTAGTGAGTCTCTCGATTGATTGTCTATTAGTGTCCGCTCTCGCTTGCGCCTTCTTCACTTGTGGTCCCTAGCTGAGTTTCGGGTCTAGCTATATCCCAAGGACTCTAAGTTCCCTTATAGGATAGGTCTCGAACCCCTGGATTTTTACTGGTACTGCCAAGTTGTATTTTGTCTTTGCCTTGCTAAAATGGATAAGTTGGTACTTGTCCGGTACGAATTTTGCCCCATGCTCTCTTGCCCACTTTTCGCATTGTCTATGTCTCTCCTCTAGGAGTGCGCAGTTTTCCTCTATAGACCCCGACCACGCTAGGATATTTGTGTTATCCACGAACCCCGATGCTAAGGTGTTTGCTGTTTCTAGGAGTAGGGTCAGGTCGGCCATAAAGAGGAGGAACAGAATTGAGGAGAGTGTAGAGCCCTATAGGATGCCCGTGTTCGCAATTAGGGTCTACGGGGCTTTGAAGGACCCTAGGAGGATCTGGGTTGTTCTGTCCTTAAGGAATGACTACACAAAGTGTACTATCTAGGCTAGGATGCTTTTCATTCTAAGGATGTGTAGGAGCCTTACGTAGGACATATTGTCGAAAGCCCCTAATATGTCTAGTAAAAGCAGTGAGGCTACCTTATTGTTGCTATAGTGCCAGATGTGTCTGATTTGCTCTGTAATCAGTTCGACTGCTATGAGGGTAGATCTCTTTTGTCTCCCCCCTATTTGCGTTGCCGGGAGGAGGTTGTGTTCTTCTACTATTCCGGTGAGCCTTATAGCCACGACCTTCTCTAGGAGCTTCCCTAGTGTGTTTAGCAACGCAATTGGTCTGTATGACTTCAACTTGGTATAGTCTTCCTTTTGGGGTTTCCTTAGGACGCAAGTTAGTGATTGCCTAAAGGCCTTTAGGCAATACCCCTACTTTATGCACTAGGTAAAGATTGGCGTAAGCACTGGAGTGATAAGGCTGCTACTAGCTTTTAGGTAACAGTTAGGGATCTTGTCTAGGCCTAGGGCTTTGTTGCCCTTTAGTTTCTTAATAATGTTTCCGATCTCTATAGTAGACACTTGCTAGTTAGCCTCCCTTAGCGGAGGAATGTGTGTTCCTAGGATGTTGCTTAGGTCTACCTCTACCTAAGTCCCGAAGAAGTGGTCTGCGAATGCTTTCGCTTTCCCTATCGGAGTGGTTTGCGTTTCCCCGTCTTGGTCCTATATTAAGGGAAACTAGGGCGGGGAGTTTCGTTCCTCGTCTAGTTTCCTAGCCCATTCTACTAGTCTCTAGATTTGTTCCGGGTGTTCTATAATCATCCCTACAGTTGACCTCTACTCCTACGTCTTGTCTCTTCTGATCTGCGCCTTCTTTGCTTTATACGCGTTGTTATAGGCTTCCTAGTTTGCTTAGGTACGTCGTTGCTCCTATCTCCTTCTTGCTCTCCTTGCCTCCTTGACTTTGGCTATATACTCTAGTGTCTAGTATAGCTTCTAGTATAGCGACCATCTCTTCTTAGGTATATAGGCCTAGGCTGCCCTTTGCATAGCTTCTATCAGCTGCTCCACTGCTTAGTCAATCCCCTCCGTTATGTGTATATTGTCAATGTTCACCTGTTCTAGTTCGCCTTCTAGCCGCTACTGTACTAGTGTCCACTCGGCCTGCTTCTAGTAGAGCCTCCTCTTAGGTTCCCTCTCCTCCTTAACTATAAGTTAGATGTCGGTTTGGATTAGATAGTGGTCTAATAAGGACTCTAGTTAGTCATTGACTATATAGCTTTCTACCCGTCGTATTAAGGCGTAGGACATAAAGTATAGGTCTAGCGTGCTAGAACTGTTGTTTCTAGCCTAAGTTTCTGTTCCCTTTGGCGTGATCAAGTCCATTTAGGCTGTTTCTATCTGACTAATAAGCCTCCCTACTAAGAAGTGGTGTGCTAGGGTGAAGTCCGATCCCTACTTTAGGTAGTAGAGGTTGAAATCTCCTATCACGATGTTATAGTTTTGTTAGTCTATTGCTTCCGGGAGCCTTCCTAGCGTATGTAGTTGTGTGCTACTTCTAGACTCTAGAGGTGGGTTGTATACGCTATAGATTAGGACTTAGCCTTAAGTTGTTTTGAGCTATACTATAGTGATATCCCTGTCGGTTCTCGGCCAGGCCTACTAGTCCTCTACTAGTACCTTCTTACTGACATAGATACAAGTTCGTAGGACTCCCTCGGTTCTATTTATTACTACGTGGTATCTCGGGTCTCGTATAGTTAATAGAATCCTAGAGTGTAGGTTGATCTATAGTTCCTATATTGCTATAATGTGGTGTTCCTCCGGGTCTAAGGCTTATAGAAAGCTCCTTTGGACCTTGTCTTTGCTTCTGTTCACATTATACTGAATGATTAATAGTCTATTAGTATAAGGCATTAGGACATATTTGTGTCTAGGTCCGTTTGGTCTTACTGTTAGTCTTGCTATTAGTTTTCCCGTCCCTCCTCCTGTTCTTCCCTTTGGGGTTGGCTCCCTATCATTTGGTTGATTCTTATTTGTCTATTGCTCTACGCTACCTTATACAAGAACGTTAGTCTCCCTATTACTAGCACTATTTATAGCTCCTCTTATAGCCGGGGTCTCTTATTCGGGTAGGTGGTTCTCTCTAGTTGTTTCTGTTCACCTACTAGGAACCTAGTTAGTGTTGTTACCCTTGCTTCCCGCGCTCTCTACTAGGCTAATAGTCTAACTAGGCATTGGTTTGACTATGCCGGGTATTTTCTCCTATATGCTACGTATCTTATGTCCTCCTTCCGTTTTTAGCACTCTTAGATCGCGTGATCACTAGTATAGTATAAGTAGACTAGTGTGGCTTTGCTACACTTTAGGGCAATATGTCCGTACTGTTAACAGTTAAAACATTAAAGGATTCTATAGTTGCTCTAATAGATTTCTATATCTAGCCTCTTAAAGTCCTAGTACAACCCTTAGTCTAAGACCTTGTTCGCTTACTATTATGGTCTCCCTATAGAGTGCACAGAAGGTGGGGACAGAAGAGCCTTAGAGTGCTCAGAAGTCGTTAAGAAGTAACAGTCTAGCTTGGTGTGTAAGCGCTAAGAATCATATGCCCCGTAATATTTACTACGGGACCTAGCCCTCTAAATTCACCCCTCTACCAAACCTTGACAGATTCACTTCGGCTCGTGACTATGTGACTCACGGCACTCCCGCGAGCACCCGCGACTACGCTGGACCCTAGAAGAAGCACGTAGAAGACTCGGAACGTAGGGCAGGTTAGAATAAGGTTTTAAGCAAAGCTACTAAGCGCGGCTTCGTACGGGTTAGCCCTATTAATGCGGGGATACGCACTCGCGAGGGTCGCGTATAAATATCTGGCCTTCCCTAGGCCTCTCTTGCTTTCTTCGTCTTTTGTTTTGTATAGCAATTATACTATACCCTTTTACACCTATACTTCGTACCTACATTCTCGCTTTCACCCTTATATCTTATAGGCTAGGCTCTCGCCCTAACATCATAAAAGACTAACAAACCGTTAACTACTCGAGTCATCCTTATAGGTGACCACGCCACCGATAGAGGTGTTAACCTCGACAACTAAGACACTCTATTCCACTTTAGTAAGTGGACTAACATCCCCTTCTCGAACGCCGCTACCTTCGGTACCTAGGCAAACGCTAACCCCGACACCGCCTACGCTCTTATCAACCGCACCGTCTCTCCTTTCCGCGAGACCGCCTAGCAGGTCGAGCAAGCAAACAACTAAGTAATATACCTTTAAGGTATTGTGAACACCTTCTAGAACCTCGCCCCGTACGCCGACGACAACCGCCGCTAGTACTTCTCTAAGAAGGTCAACGACCTAGACGAGTTCGACGGTAATAAGAGCAAGTTTAAGGCATTTGAGACACAGCTCACTATCAAGCTGTTAGCTAATACCGACCACTTTCCGTAAGAGAAGGACAAAGTTACGTACGTCTTCTCCCTCCTTCGGGGAGACGCCGCGGCTTAGGTATAACACTATATCGACAACGCTACGTAGACTATCGGCTGCCCGGACGTCCTCACCTTAATACAGGACCTCCGTGCTGCCTTTAGTGATCTAGACCGTAGAGCTACCGCCTAGAACGCTATCTATAACCTCCTCTAGAAGAACAAGAGCTTCGCCGAGTACCTCGCGGCCTTTAACCGCGACATCGGGTTCACCGGCTATAACGAAGAGACTAAGAAGAGCACTCTCCGCCGTGGTTTGTTAGTAGAGCTTCTTCGAGCCCTCGAGGACAAGGACGTCGGTGCTATAAGCTTTCGTAAGCTCGTCGAGACCTACTAGCGCCTCGACTCTAACATAAAACATACCGCCTCTCTCCTCGCTTCCCGTTCTTAAGGTCGTTAGCCTCGTAGTCCCGGAAGCCACTTCGCTACTCTACTAGGCGCCGCCGCTCCTACGGCTCTCCCTCCCGTCTCTATAGGTAACGCTATAGATCTTAGCGCTAGTACCGCCGTCCCTCGAGTCTAGGGCCTCGTTAACGGTAAGCTTACTCCCGAAGAGAAGCTTCGCCGTCGCTAGGCCGGACTCTATACCTACTACGGCGGTCTAGGCTATATCGTAGCTAACTGTCCGTAGCTCGCTACCCGTAACGCCCGTAACCCGGTTCGCGGCGCTATCGGCGCTATCGAGCCTGCTCCTACTACTCCCGCTAAGCAGGAAAAAGCCTAGGTCTTCCTTATCGACGCGATGAAGACTAAGAATAACGTTTACCGAAAGTGAAGAGAGGAAAGAAGTTGAGGATCAATATAGTATAGCTAGACCTATACGACGAGACGGGTAAGGACTACGCTTATAAACCGTTCGTTACGAATATAAATATCGGCTTAAAGAAACTCTCTTCTTCTAATCTTACTCTTATAGACACTAGCGTACTAGGCGAGTCTTTTATAGACTATAAACTCGCGACCTCTCTTAACCTCGAACCCTAGGAACTAAAGTACCCTCGTACCCTTAAACTCTTTAACGGTACGGAGACTACCACTAGTAAGATTACTTATGTTGTATACACGTTAATCACCCTCGGAGGCAAGCGTATGTCGATCACTAGCTTCCTTACGTCCCTACCGTATCAGAAGTTTATCCTCGGCCTCCCCTAGTTTAGACGACACCGACCTATTATCGACTAGACTTCCCTTACTATCAGCTTCCCTCTAGAAGTTCCTCCGGCACCTCCGCCTTCTCCGCCGCCTTAGCGCGGTCCTAAGTATACTAAGATCTTCTAGGTAAACGCCGCTACCTTCACTACTACTACTAAGTAGCCTAAAGCTTAAGTCTTCGCCGCCTCTCTCCGCGATATCGACATCGCCCCCGAGAAGCTCGACAAGAAGCGTACACCTACCGACCCTACTACGAAGGTCCCTCCTTAGGCACACTATATCCTCTACGTATTCGATGCTAAAGCCGCTAACGAGCTGCCTCCTCATCGCCCTTACGACCACAAGATTAAGCTAGAAGAAGGTATAGAGATACCGTTCGGACCGTTATATTCTATGTCCCGAGAAGAGCTTATCGTCCTTAAGAGATACCTCGAAGAGAACCTAAAGAAGGGGTTTATTCGAGCGAGCCGTTCTAGCGCTAGTAGTCCCGTTATGTTCGTTAAGAAGCCCGGCGGTAGTCTACGCTTCTACGTAGACTACCGAGGCTTGAACGCTATTATAAAGAAGAACCGCTACCTAATACCGTTGATTTAGGAGACGCTCGAACGCCTCTCTAAGGCCAAGTACTTTACTAAGCTCGATGTTATCGCTACGTTCAACAAGTTACGAATAGTAGAAGGACACGAGTATCTTATAGCCTTCCGTACTCGCTACGGGCTGTTCGAGTCGCTCGTTATGCCCTTCGGCGTTTGTAACGGGCCTAGTACCTTCTAGAACTTTATTAACGACATCCTTTAGGAGTTCCTCGATCAGTTCTACACTACCTATATCGACGACATCCTAGTCTATAGCGAGACTAAGGAGGAGCACCGCGAGCACGTCTATAAGGTCCTTTAGAAGCTCGTAGACGCCGGCTTATAGCTCGACATCGACAAGTGCGAGTTTAAGAAGACCGAAGTCAAGTTCCTTAGTTTGATCATTACCGTAGACGGCATCAAGATGGACTAAGAGAAGATCGACGCTATCGTCGAATAGGATGCTCCTACGAACGTTAAAGAGGTCTAGGGTTTCCTAGGCTTTGCCAACTTCTACCGCCGCTTTATCTACGCATTTTCGGGCGTAGTACGCCCTTTGACGAAGCTTACGCGTAAGGGTGAGAAGTTCGCCTAGACCGACGAATGCTAGGAGGCTTTTGACTTGCTTAAAGCGAAGTTTGTTAAGAACCCGCTTCTATAGCACTTCGATTTCGAACTGGAGACCCGTATAGAGACCGACGTATCCGACGGCGTAGTAGGCGGTGTCCTGCTATAACGCCGCTCGCCTGAATCCCTATAGTTACCTGTCGCCTTCCTCTCTAAGAAGTTGACCGCTACGGAGTGTAACTACGAGATCTACGACAAGGAGCTTCTCGCTATCGTCAAAGCTTTCGAAGAGTAGCGCCCCGAGCTCGAAGGCTCTGCTATGCCCGTCTAAGTAAGCTCCGACTATAAGAACCTCGTCTACTTTATAAAGAGCAAGCTGCTTAATCGTCGCTAGGCCCGCTAGAGCGAGTTCCTCTCCCGGTTCAACTTCGTAATCTCGTACACGCCCGGTAAGGCCAACTCGATAGCCGACGCCCTTACCCGCCGCCCTAGTAACTCTCTAGTTAATCGAAGAGGGGGCCGGCAAATCGTAGGGCAACAAGTCATTAAAGAGCATAACCTCTCTTCCGAGCTTCGAGAGTACCTATCGAACGGCTAGCCTACGCTCGCCGCTTCCTTTGCTACTCTCGTGCTCGCTCCTACCTACCTTGACGAGAGTGACGATAAATCCGAGCCTAAAGAATACGCCTCGGACGCTAAGGACTTGAACGACGATAAAGAGGGCTTAGTAACGACCGACGGCTTATCCGAATTAGACTTTAAGGGGTTTGATAATAAGGAGCAGCCCGAAGGTATTATAGCACGAGTACGAATAGCGTACGATGCCGACATAGACGCCTAAGAGTTAGTTCAGGCCCTTAGATCTAGCGCGAGGACATTCCCGGGCTTCTCGCTATCCGAGTACGAGCTCTAGGAAGGTGTTGTCTACTTCCGTAAGAAGCTTTACGTAGCGCAGCCCGAAGGCTCTAATATCCGAGCTGAGATTCTTCAAATTATCTACGAATCCGCCTCTAGGGGTCACCTAGGCGTAGCTAAGACCTATAAGCTCCTCGCTAGGTATTACTAGTGGCCGTATTCCTAGAAGGACGTCCGCCGCTACGTACTGAACTGCGCTACTTACCGAAGAGCTAAAGCTAACCGCTACCGTCCCTACGGTCTCTTACACCCTCTCCCGGCTCCTAATCGTCCGTAGAAGCATATTACTATAGACTTTATTACCGATCTTCCTTACGGCAAGACCTTTAGCGGCGTGAAAGCAAAGGCCCTTCTAGTGATCGTAGACCGTCACTCTAAGGACCGGTATATAATCCCGTGCTAGAGCATAACCGTAAAGGAGACTGCTCGCTTGTTCTACGAATTCGTCTAGCGCTTTTAAGGCCTCCCGGATAGCATCACCTCTAACAGAGGCACCTAGTTCATCTCGTACTTCTAGAAGCGTCTATATGCTATCCTAGGCATTAAGCATAACCTCTCGACCAGTTTTTAGCTACAGACCGACGGCTAGACCGAAATTACGAACGCTATCCTCGAGTAGGTCCTTCGTTGCTTCGTCGACTACTACTAGAAGGATTGGCCTTAGTATATCCCTACGGTAGAGTTCGCTACTCGTAACTAGGACTCGGAGACTACTAGCTACTCTCCCTTCTATACTACGAGAGGTTACTACCCTCGTATAGGCATAGAACTAGAAGAACCTCTCCCGCCTACCGAAGACGTAAACGAGTAAGCAGTAGACAAGTTCGCTACTATACTCTTATAGATCTATAAAGAAGTTTACGACGAGATAGTGTACGTATAAGCAATCTACGAGGATCAAGCCAATCGTCGTCGCTAGCTAGCTCCCGACTACTAAGTAGGCGATATAGTCTACCTTAACTCTAAGAACATTAAGACGGACCGCCCCTCTAAGAAGCTGAACTAGAAGAACCTAGGTCCTTTTAAGATCACCGAGCGTATTAGTTCACACGCCTACCGTCTAGCTCTTCCTACGAACATAAAGATCCACGACGTCTTCTATCCCGTACGCCTTCGGCCGTCGGCTAAGGACCTATTCCCGAACTAAAACTAAGACATACTAGGTCCTCCCGATGAAGTAGAAGTCGACGAGCCTATTAACCTACCTTCTGACGACTATGCCGTCCGCAAGATCCGGGGAATCCGCGTAGAGCCTAACGACGTTAAAGGACTACCGCCGATTAAGTATAAAGTCGAATAGTAAGGTTGCCCTAAGTAGGATACCTTATAGGAACCTATCCAACATATTATCTTTAATCGTTAAGCAATCGAAGAATACCACGCCCGCGTAGACGGCCTAGAAGTCAATATCGGCAGGCTCTTCGAATCTGAGCTCTTCGACGGGGCTTACTAATGGTGTATCGACCATGACATTAGGCCTAGGCCTAGTACTAAAGCTGAACATCCTCGATATATAGAACTACTACGGCTTCGTAGGAACTTAGCTTTGTTCGGGGGGGCTACTGTTATAGTCTCCCTATAGAGTGTATAGAAGGTAGGGACAGAAGAGCCTCAGAGTGCTTAGAAGTCGTCAAGAAGTGACAGTCTAGCTTAGTATATAAGCGCCAAGAATTATATGCCCCGTAACATTTACTACGGGACCTAGCCCTCCAAATTTACCCCTCTACTAAATCTTAACAGATTCACTTCGGCTCGTGACTATGTGACTCACGGCACTCCCGCGAGCACCCGCGACTGCGCTAGACCCTAGAAGAAGCACGTAGAAGACTCGGAACGTAGGGCAGGTTAGAATAAGGTTTTAAGCAAAGCTACTAAGCGCGGCTTCGCACGGGTTAGCCCTATTAATGCGGGGACACGCACTCGCGAGGGTCGCGTATAAATATCTAGCCTTCCCTAGGCCTCTCTTGCTTTCTTCGTCTTTTGTTTTGTATAGCAATTATACTATACCCTTTTGCACCTACACTTCGCACCTGCATTCTCGCTTTCACCCTTACATCTTATAGGCCAGGCTCTCGCCCTGACACTTGCTCTAGTGTTGTAACCTATAAGATCAGCGAGGAGGCCCTCTTGCCCTCCTCTATCTTCTTCTTGACCTACGCTGTCTTTGTGATCTGTAGTCCTAGTGCTATTACCTAGTTTTGCCTCTAGAGGTTTGGTGTATCCCTTTATATGTCAAAGGTTCGTAGGACCCTATACGCAATTACTATATACTGTTGATAGGAGACTTTCGCTATACTCCCGATCTTCAGTATCTACTCCTTATTTATTTCGAGGGCCTTCTTGTCCTATACGTGTGCTATAAACAGCTTAACCCCTTTGTTGTCTGCCCTTGCCCCTACTATTCCCTTTACTCCGATCTTCTCGACTATCTCCCTCCCGGTCATCTTTCCTATCTCTTCCTTCTCTTTCTAGTCCGTAATATAGACTCGTAGTACTATACTTTAAGGGGGGGTGGGTTGGCTCGCGATTGTTACCTAGGTCGTTAGGCCCTAGGTCTGTCTCGGGTCTCTTTAAGGGTTGTTTCTTACGTTTCGTATTGCTGCCTCGATTGCTATGTTGATCGTAGTGCTTGTTTGTCGTTTGAGCGCCTTTAGTCCCCCGAGTAGTTCGCTTATTACTCCTTTTAGTGCTCTCTCCGGAAACCTCCCTTCTTCTACCGCTACTATCTCTTCCGCCTTCTTATAGAGCGTCCTCCACTCGTCTCCCCCTTGCTCTCGGTCGTCTACTACCGTCGTCGTCGCCATTTTTCAATCCGTTCTAAGCCCTTAGGTCTATATAGACTATAGCTTTATTAATAGCCGTATATAGAAGTCGTGACTACCGGAAGTCCGCCCTCTATATAGACGTAGTGAGCCTCTAGTATAGTGCTATATTCTGTTTAGCTTTCCGTAATATTACCTATACGTACTTCCTCTACCGTAGCGCCGGGTCCACCTATAGTCCGAGGATCCTAAGCTGATTTGCCGGGTTAGTCGTATACCCCTATATCTAGATAGAAGCTTATATATTGTAGAACCGTAGCCGGCGCGTAAAGTATATCAGATTGTACTTTTCTAGGGCAAACCGAGCCCCGTACCTCCTAGCCTAGTCCTCGCAGATCTTGTACTTCTCTTCTAGTAGCCTATAGTTCTCCTTAGTCGAGGAAGACTACGCTAGGATGTTCGTGTTGTCTACGAAGCCGCTCGTAGCGGTGTTCTAGGATTCTAGGGCTAGGAGTAGCGTCGCTATAAAGAAGAGGAATAGAATAGGTACTAGCGTTAAGCCTTACGGAATTCTAGTATAGACTACTTGAAATAGGCTTCTATACTAGCCGACTAGGATCGACGTACTACGGTTTTAGAGGTAGGACCGTACGAAGTTAATAAGCTACTTAGGGAGTCCTTTCGACCTTAGGATATAGAGTAGCTACGGGTATAATATATAGTCGAAGGCTCCCGATATGTCTAGGCTAAGTAAGGAAGCCACCTTATCCCTATTCTTATACTAGATAGCCTTTACCTAAGAGGTGATAAGTTCTATCGCGGATAGCGTCGATCGCTATAGGCGCGTACCTATCTAGGTGTCCGGGAGTAGGGAGTGTTCCTCTACCGCCTCGGAGAGTCTCGTTATAACTAGCTTCTTAAGCGCCTTCCTAAGAGTATTAAGGAGCGTAATTGGGCGGTACGACTTTACCTACGTATAGTCTTCCTTTTACGGCTTACGTAGGACCACTATCGTCGATTATTTAAATACTATCGGGTAGTATCCGGTCTATAGGCAGGCGTTAAAGATCGCTATAACTACTAGGGCTAGTTGATCTCTATACTTCTTTAGTAGCTCGTTTAGGATCCTATCCGGCCCCGGGGCTTTCTTCGCCGGTAACTTCCTTAGTATAGCGGCAACTTCTCCCTCGGATACCTCCTATTAGACCGCGATACTAGGGGCTAGGGGAGTAGAGCTGTTTATATCGCTTAGATTAGCCTCGACTAGGGGCGGGAAGAACTTGCTAGCTAGTAGACGCGCCTTAGCCTCGGGGTCGCTAACCGGGCTACTAGGCGATTGTAGCGCTAGGATAGAGAAGGAGGGGCCCTATATAGGGTCCTGTCGGGCCCATTTTGCTAGCTTCTATATCCTCGCTAGCTTACCGGCGATTTCTTCTACTATAGCCCTCTAGCCGACTACTTTCTCCCTCCGTATTATAGCTTTCTTTTATTAGTATGCCTCCCTATATACGTTCTAGGCCTCCTCGCTATAGCTACTCGTCTACACCCGGCGGGCTCTCCTTACTTCTCTTACTACCGTAGTGCACTTCGGCGTCTAGTATAGTTTAGACTATATTGTTAGTTAGGTAAGCGGAACGTAAAGTAAGGTCGCTTTTCTTATTTCGTCTATTAACCCTTAGACTACCTCGTCTATCTCGTCTTTACTAATATATTGCTACTACGCGATCTAGACTAGCCTCTCGGAGTTATCGAGGTACGCCTAGATATTAGCCTAGTAGGCCTTTCCCTAGTTTAGCTTAGGGGTTCTCGCTAGTATACGTTATATCTATGTCGTAATAGAGGTCCTAACTAGTATATAGTCTAATAACGCCTCGAGTATATATTCGATCCTATAGTAGGTTACTATATAGTAGTAGCTATCTAAGATCTAGGAGAGGTCGATCGTGCCTTAGAGTCCCCCTCTCTTCTAGGTGCCTAGGTCCTTCGGGGTATTAAGGGCAATTGCGTTACTCGCTATCAAGTCGAGTACTTCGTCGGCTATAGGGTACGGCTATATAAGGCTTTCCTAGGAAGGGTAGTATACGTTAAAGTCTCCTACTACGATATAGCACCCTTGTCTCTTAAGCGTACTGTCTAGGTGTCTATAGACCCCTAGGTCGCGGCTAGACCTCGAGGCTAGCGGTTGTATATATAGGTTGTATATCTAGGTACTACCTACGTAGAGGGAGGTAATATCGCCCCCGCCTTCTTCGTCTACGTAGTACACTACCTCCTAGTCGGATTCTAGTATGTTCTTACTAATATAGAAGCACGTACGGGGTCTGCCGTCGCCTCGTAGGTATGTCGTATAGCCTAGTAACTTGTAGGTCGTTAGTCTCTTATAGTACGGGTTAATCTATAGCTCCTAGATTACTAGGACGTAGTAGACGTACGGGTCCGCCTCGTATAGGAAATAGTTCTAGACTATATCCTTGCTATAGTTAACGTTATACTAGATGATACTAAGCGTGTCGAGGCTAGTTGTCGGTATCGATAATCATTTCCTCTATAGCGTCCTATATCCTACTACCTTATACGTCCTAGTCTACGCCTATCGGCTATATACTAAAGGGGAGCCGGGCCTAGTTAGATTCCCTCGCCGTAGCTAGTAGGGCACGTGGCCTCCCGTACGCCCTAGGTTACGTATCCTTTATATTGTTCTCGGCCCTAGGGCGCTTATGCCCGACCGCCGCTAGTTAGTTCCGGTATAGGCTAGCCTTACGGTCGCCGTAGAATCTTAGGGCGACGGTTCTGTTTATGATTGCCTTGTTTTTTGCTAGCTTCCGCTATAGGCATTCCGCGCTATACGATAGGTAGTGCCCCGGACAGTTCGTATACCGTCTCGTAGCCGATATATAGTCCCTAGACATATAGTCTCCTATATAGTTCGAGTAGGCCTACTTGTTTATACACGTGTAGGTTTAGTGTCTATACTATTAGCATTTGAAGCATTAGAGGACACGAAAGGATAAGGAGTACTTTTCTACTATCTTAAGGCTATATTACTAGACTAGGCCTTGTTCTATCGCTAGATCCGCCGCTTTCGCGTCTTATAGCTATACTATTAGCGCCGAGGCCTTCTTGCCTTCTAGCCATTTCCTATAGAGCCAAGTCGCCTTTTAGATTAGAGAGTTAAGAGTGACCGGGTTGTCCTCTTAGAGAGCGCGTAGGTGACCCTAGTTAGTTAGGTCAAACTCCTTAGGTATATCGTAGACTAGGATCGTAAATTGTTTTGTTAAGACCTTCGATAATGCCGTAACCTTAGATACCTACTATAGCTATGCCTCTAGGTGCCTCCTAGTAGTAGTAGAGCTAGTATAGATCTATAGAGTGCCGTTAGACTATTAGTTCACTACGACTACCCCTAGTTAGTTAATTCGTTAGGCGAGCTCCTTATTCGATAGCTTCGTAACTTCGGCCTAGTCTTCCTTTACTATAATACGGATCGTGACTATATCGTACGTTAGGCGGGGGCCTAGTACCGATACCGCGACCGATACCTAGCTATAGGGGTGTTGATTCCGGGTGGCCTTACTAATCGCCTAGGACGTCGTCCTTATTTCTTGTTACCCTCGGTAATACGATAGTACAAGCGCCGTACGTAGCTAAGTGATCATTACCTATAGAGACCGGTATAGGAGCTAATCGTTAGTTTCTATACTTTTTACGTCCTCTATAAGTTGCTACTAGTTGTCTTAGGGGAGCTTCGCCTATAGAGCCGTAGGCGCCGTCCGTACCGTAGCCTAGGCTACTTTTACCTAGGAGCTACCTAATGTAGCTAGGCACCTCCGCGGCGTTTAGAGCTAAAGAAATAGGGTGAAGAAAACTTCAAGCTGTCCACCCTAATAGTAGGATATAGCCTCGAAGATAGGTACCTTCGGTAGTAGAATATAGGTAGGTAATAAATATTAGGACGCCTTCGAACGTATAAAACAAGCGTTTACTAAGGACCCTTTAGGAGTATAATTATAAAATCTATAATAAGGAGCTATTAGCTATTATTAAGGCTTTCGAGGAATAGAGACCCGAGCTCGCCTACGAGGTAGATAATAAGGACTTATAGCTAGTTAAGATTTATACCGACTATAAGAACCTAGAATACTTTATAAAGACAAAGTAGCTGAATCGGCGACAAGCGCGTTAGGCTAAGTTCTTATTATAGTTTAACTTTAAGATAATATACCGTCTAGGACTTTAAGGTATAAAGCTAGATAGCCTAACGAGACGTAGCTAGGACCTTCCGTAGGGAGTAGACGACCCTTAGAACTAGCATTAGTATTAGACATTACTACCTCCTAAGCGATTCCTTAAGATCGCCTTACTATAGGTAATAGTAGAAGATACGCCGGAAGAAGAGGAACTAGTATAGCTAAACCCTAAAGCTAAAGAGTTTATACCTATAGAACGAGATACGCCTACTAAATAAGCGGCGACGTATAAAAGTTAGCGGGAAGCCGAACTCGAGTATCGAATATCGACGGCGTACGTAACCGATAACGAGCTTAAGACCGCGATTAAGGACCTATAGAAAGACCGTACTCCTATACTACTATAGAGAGCGAAGATTCACCTAGTACACTATAAAGTAGATAGCAACCTACTATATATTCGAAATTAATACGACGGCTAGAGCTTATAGATACTAAATGACTAAGCCTTATAGACTAGGATAATTAAGATAAACTATAACGCTCTAGTAGTAGGCTATCTAGGACGAGCTCGTACTTATAAACTCGTAGTACGTAAATTCTACTACCCTAGATTAGTGAGATCCGTACGTAGATATACCGCGAATTACCGTACCTACCGTATAATAAAATCTCTATACTCCTAGCTACTAGGATTATTATAGCTACTTCCTATTCTAGATCGGCCTTAGAAACATATTATAGTCGACTTCGTTATCGGACTCCTAGATAGTACTCTTAACGGTATAGTCTATAATAACATTATAACCGTTACTAATAGGCTTACTAAGGAAGTCGAGCTGATCCCTATTAGCGTAATAACAGTATAGAATACGGCAAGGCTTTTCCTTAAATATATATTCTATCGGGGTAGGCTTCCTAATACTATTATATTAGACCGTAGTAAGTAGTAGGTTACTACCTTCTAGAAGAAACTCTATAAGATGCTCCGTATAAATCGTAAGCTAAGTTCTTCGTATTACCTAGAAACTAATAGATAGTCAGAACGTACTAACTAGGTAATAGAATAGTATCTTCGTATATTTACTAATAAGGCATAGGATGACTAGGTAGAATGGCTATGCCTTGCTTAGTTTGCGATTAATAATCACCTATCTAAGACTACTAGTATGTCGCCGTTCTACGCTACCTTAGGCTACAACCCTAAGTTTATAGAGCGAGTTGACCTGAACGTTAGAAAGGAGGGAGGACTGACTACTCTCTAGCGACTAGATACGCGATTAGTAGAAACCTTTATACGTCGAATTTGCGAGCTTTATAAGCACCTTTGAGAGAATATACGAATATTATAAGCTCTCTAAGTAGAAGTAGTAAACCGCTACCGAAGCATTCCTCTAGACTATAAGTAGGTGATTAGGTGTATCTTAGCACTAAGAACATCCGTACGACTCGACTATCTAAGAAGCTAGACAGGAGATATGCCGGCCCTTACTAGATCACGGAAGTCATACCGGCTAGACTCTCTTATCGACTGAAACTATTAGACGCTCTAGCAGGACTTAATAACTACTTCCACACCTCACTACTATAACGAGCCGACCACCCCGATTTTCCACCACTTGAAGGGCAGTATCTGGCGCCGCCACCACCGATAACTATCGAACCTGACACCACCGAGGCTGATGTAGCAGCCGATGTAGTGGCAGCACCTACGCATATGTACGAGGTGGAAAAGATCCTTGACATGTACACCCGCAAGCGAGCAGGCAAAGTGAAGAAGGGGCAGAAGCGCAAAGTGGACACTTGGTACAAGGTGAAATGGCTTGGATATCAGAATGAGGAGGATGGTGAGACCTGGCAACCGGCTGAGAACATGTTTGAATACGCGGCCGCCGCTGTTACAGACTTTCACTATAACCGGCCGGAGTTGTCTACGCCTACAGGCTTCGTAGCTCCATCTGATTAGGTCCTCCCAAGCAATGAGGTTCTCGGGCTCAACACGATCAGGGTCAACAGTGACACCGTCACGAATGAGTTGTCTCGAGCTATGCCTCTGATGGAATCTGCTCAGCACATGTTCACTACGCACCGCTGTGCTGGCCAGGTTACGGGAAAGCCTGCTGTCTCAACTGAGGACTCCGGTGTCACCCACTACCCTCAGCTCTGCGACAGCACCGGCAGTTGTACCGATGCTCGAGTGAAACCTACAGAGCCTACGATGATACCTAACCTGGGCCACAAGGATCATACGCGAGTGCTGGCCGAAGACAGACTTAGGTCTAGGGCAAGCCAGCCAACTGGGCAGCATGTTTCTCGAAGGGAGCCGGTCGCGGATGGGCTGGTCACAGATGGACAGGATGCAGATGTGTTGCTAGACGATGACAAGGCATTGGAGGATGATTGGACTTTCGCACGGTTATGGAGCAGCACGGGCAAGTGGCCGCACAAGATGGACAACGCTCAGAGGACTAAGACGCATTTTGAGAGGGGGGGTACTGTCACGGGCAGCCCGCCACGGGCAGCCCGCGACCCCTTACTGTAGCTGCGTCGGCCCGGGTGAACCGCGGACCTTCCGCATCGGGTTAGCGCGGCTTGGCTTTGCTTTATAACTTCGCCGCGCCTCGCGCTCCTCTTTCGTAGCTTCGTAGAATAACAACTCTCTCATTCGGACCCTATAGTACGCGCGCCCTTACACCGGTATAGGAGCTAATTATTAGTTTCTATACTTTTTGCGTCCTCGATAAGTTACTACTAGTTGTCTTTAGAGAGCTTCGCCTATAGAGCCGTAGGCGCCGGTAGTACCGTAGCCTAGACTACTATTACCTAGGAGTTACCTAATATAGCTAGGTACCTCCGCGGCGTTTAGAGCTAAAGAAAGAGGGCAAAGAGAACTTTAAGCTATCTAAATTAAATAAGGTAGAACTCCCTTAATTCTAGGGGTAGTAGCCTACTTTATAGATCGTTAGAATAGCCTTAATAAGGGCTTTCGAATATATCGTATTTAGCGATTAGTAGTAATATAATAGTAAAGACGAGATAGTTCTAGAATATACGAATACTAGCTACTCCTACGGCTATTACTCCTAGAATATACGGTACGTACTCCTCGTCTATTCGAGGTAGTCGCTAGGAAGGGGGGAGTAGATAGTAAAGGTGAGGAACCGGACGATTAGAGTACTTCTTAATAACGTTAAGTACTTACGGCGTATTATAAACTAGATACTAGAGAAGGGCTAGCTAGAATAGTATCGCCTAGTAGGAGTAGTATAGGAAGAGAAGATACGGCGTAGCGCGACGAGACCGGCTAGGAGCGGGGGCTAATAGGGTAGTAATAGAGACTATATACGTTTAGAGGGAAAGCTAATCTAGATAAGGAGAAGTCGGGAGCGGGAAGGGTTTTTACCTATTCGGATTTCCCTTTATATATAACAATAGATATATACCTATATAGGCCGAATAGGGTCCTAGAATAGGGGAATGACAAGTCTATCTATCTAATAGGACTAACTATTCGCGCGACGTTACGACTACTATATAGTAACGAGAGACACTATAGTATATCGTAACAATGCGAGGGCTACCGGAGAAACTTTTTTGACACAAGAGGACATAGCGGTATTTACCGACACAATAAGGGACATGGGAGTATTTCACCGGTTTTTGAAAGTAAGAATACCTGAGCGGGTCCACGCCAAGTCGGCCACTCCATCAAGACCGAAGGCGTCTACCAACATCTGCACGTCTGCATCATTACCTCAGCGTACCCAGCGCGTAGAGCGGAGCCCTCAGTACCTGACGGATGTAGGATCGCAGCTATACACCCGCTGCATTAGAAACACATTTCCAGCCAGACCAACACGGCAACGCCTCTCTAAATAAGTATTTATCTCTTTCCACTATCCTTCTACTCAACTCAACAGCATCCAGCATACATTCCAAACAGCTTTCCCACACCAAGCAACTCACCCGGGTACAACCACCAAAATGGTCACCATAAACTGCGCCTACACCGAACCCATCAACCCACCCAACACAACCCCGGTCCTCACGCGCGACCAAGTCTGGAAAGGCCTCCAGCGCAAGATCCGTCAAGCGCAGGACTTCGTCCCCGTCATCAGTGGCTGTGACGTCCTCTCGGAAAAAGAAAACGAGGTCGTCCGCGAAGCACACTTCAAAGAACGCGAGGGATATCCCGCAATGAGTGTGAAGGAGGTTTGTAAGAGTTATTATCCTACCAAGGTATGTACTTCCCAATTCCTCCGGGGGTGAAATGGACGGCTGACAAGGATGGTGTATTGCTAGGTCGACTTCTGGCAACCTTCTGGCGCGCTCATTACGAACACGATAAGTGACGGGGAAAGCCTGGAGGAGAAGGATATGCAAATGACGTATACGTTTGAGTGGAGGTACCCTGATGTTGCGGAGGGGAGTGAGGAGCATTCGAAGCTGTGGAAGAGCAGTAGGGAGGGGGCGAAGATGGCGGTGCACAGTAGCATTGTGGCTATGAGGGGAATGGCCGAGAGGGGTGAGCTTAATTAGATGGTAATGGTGTGGTGGGATGATGAATAGAGGACCTGTGTCTCCGGTTGTAGCGATAGCCGATAGAGAGAAATATGGTATGGCAGGCATGTGTTTCATGGTTGTGTCATTGTCAGGTATTTCACCTGCTGCTGCATTCTTGCCATGTCTGAATCTGCATGCTCTTCCGTTTGGGTATCTAGACTGCGCCTGCGTTCTTCAACAGGTCTGGCAGCTGGCTCTTCTTTGCTTGCAGCTCGGAGTTGCCGCCAATGTGCTTGTGGTCGATGAAGATGTTTGGTACGGAGCGCTGGTTGGTGATCTCCTGGAGGGCGTCCTGGATGGCGGCACCGTCGTCTGTGACCGGCGTTAGACTTGTTCGCTCAACTGATGCTTACGGGGCTGTTGCAACATACCGACTTGGTCCAGCTCGATGATGTATGGCTTCACGCCGAGCTCGCTCAGGAGCGACTTGGTCGACTTGCAGTACGGGCAGTAGGACTTGGAGAAGACAGCTGTTGGCCTCGTCAGTAGCTGTGGCGTCAGCGCGGAGGGCGCAGATCCATACCAACTGCATTGTTGTCGATGATGTCCTGTGCCTTGAACTTTGCTGCCATGATTGTGTTGGGACTTGCGGGCCTAGCGGCGCTGAAAACGGAGCGTATGAAGTTAATGGTGGGCAACTGCTTGGTTGTTGTTGTGCAAGAGAAGAGGGGTTCCTGGTTGTCGGAGGTGTACTATATGCTAAGTTACGTAGCACGCAATAGCAGTCAGCAGTCTTGCTGAACAATCTAGATTCCCGGTCATCATGTTCACTTCGGCAACGTAAAACGCAAAACGCAAAACGTTCGGCCGGAGTGATGTCATCCTCGATGGAACATGCCGCCGGGACTGAATCCGATCTTTGATGCAATTTGAGCTCACTCCTTCACGCCATCTATTGATTCACCTCACAGTCCTCCCTAGTCTCAACAAACTCACATATGCAGCCTCGCCCAACGTTGTAGCCACCCCGATCGAAGTCGAAGAAGACCGGATCGAGGTCGCAGCGACCTTCCAATACCCTTCCGATGCTGTGGAGGCTAAGATTTGACTGTGCTTGCGCTATGCACTTCCGCCGAACCCGCACTTCTGGATGATACCATGATGTACCAGGCTGGTTATGGTCCCTGGGACATCCGACATCCTTCCTGCATCGTCACGGGAGACCACAATCTGTCCACGTGCGGTCACAACAACCCCATCCGGCACGGCGCCGAGTTAGCTGGTATTGTGCTCAGCCAAACATACTCCACTCGCGATTGATGCTCCCGATATGATCGAGGAGAATGACGTCACGGAAAAGTTCCGCGATGTTGTTGGCATGGACAAAGATGCCCTGTTAGACTCCTGGGAAACAGATCTGCATCCGCCGGATATCTCAGTGACACAAAGAACCAACGATACCTCCAACCCGTTACACGATCGTCTAGTGTCGATGCGAGCAAAACTTTTCTTGGAGTGAGCCCAGGGAGTCGAGACACTCAATGGCAAACAAGCTTTGAAAGTGACCGTACAGCGTTTCTGGCCGAGAGGGTACAAGCGTCGTGGCCAGACTATGAATTTCCACAATCTTTCAGGACTTCCAGCACTGATAATGAGCACATTCACTAACGCGATACTATGCAGTACCTCCACCTGTGCTGCCACATACACCCAGCGTATACTGGCAGCTCACTCACGAGTTTCCAGCACACTGATCCCTGTCACCACCCGCGTGCCGTCCCTGTCTAAAACCATAAAGCGGCAACGTCCCCTCACCCGGTTGGGCCATAATATAAGCCGTGACGCCCTCCATCCTATAACTTCCATACAACGCGTCACAAGAGTACCCCTGAGGAGCACTGGGGTACCAGTCTCGCCGCACGCATATGTGATCGGCCTCCTCGTTCATGTAACGATCCAAAGGCTGCGAACCTGGAACTTGGTTGGCGTAGATGAACATTGCGTTCCCACGGTTCCCTTCGAGTACGAAGCCGGCGGCATTCTCGCAGGCGGAGGAGGAGGTGAGTAAGTATTGGTTTTGTTGGATGTGGCGGCAGCGGTACCTGGAGGCATGTTCGAGAGGTTCTGGTGATGGGGTGCGGGAAGGTCATACATTGGGACTGTGCCAGAAAGGTTCTGGGAGAGGCCATAGCCCCAGAGGTTGCTAGCCCCGGTGAAGCCTACTTGTCGGGCGTACTCGCCATTGGGATCGGGGCTGTAGAAGTGGCGGACTGTGGAGCGTTGAGCGCTTGCCAGAGCGGCGGAGGCTGCGATGAGGAGGGCGGTGAATTTCATTGTGAGAGATGCTGATGCTGATGCTGTTTGTAGGTATGGGTAGAGGCATCATTGCATCTATTTGTAGTGCTCTGTCTCTTCTCTTACTGCTTCGTCAAGAACCTGGAATACCGTTCGAGCACTCTAGCATGTCGCCTACACATGTGGCGAAGCCAAGCTATGTTCTGGTCGCATTGAGACTTATGCGTTCCTGTGAAGCGGAAGTGGAGATGGCCCAGGCCAGAACGGCATTTGAGCGGTGCACGTTGTCCAACTCTGTGGAAACGAACAAGTGTTGTTATAGAGCCAAGGCTGCTATGGAACTTACAACTTCAACTCGTATAGCTATGCTCTGGCCGGAGCATCTGGACTTGCCCCAAAAAGGCAGCTTTGCAAGTTCGAGGCGCCGCCAAGCACGCTAAAGCGCTATAAGCACATGCAGGTTCGGCAATGAATGCAGCCAAGCTTCCTGCTGGGTCCCTGAAGCTCAAACTCGGCGTTTACGCTTTACATCTTGCACACACGTGCATCACACTTCGAACAGTCTCTGATATCTCGCTAAGTTCATGCCGCGACTGGTTATTGCAGGTTCCAGACCACTGTTGATCGAGGTCGAAAGGTGAGTCTGTGCTTGGGAAAGCGCAATGTGCTGCTCCTCCGCCAAGCAGTCAACGCATATGACTTGAATAGCGGCCAAGCATGGAACTCGTTTGTCCTCTCAATACCACCTCATGTTGCAACCTTCTCGAGCGAGTCTAGGTATCATGGTCCGAGAGGTAGAGGATCTAGAAAGGATAATCCCAGCATGATCGAAAGGTCGCAGCGGAATAGATTGACTTCTTGCACCTGGTGATAATTTCTGACAGCACTGCATACCCTAGCAACCGTCTTGGGGCCTACCTCGTTTTCAGACCGCGCATGTCGCTCGAAGGTGGGTGGTCTTGGTGTGCAGCGCTATCTTCCGATAACATCCCCAAAAGCGGGGCGAACTGGGAGAAATATAAGGCGTTCAGCACTGGCGATACCGAGAGCACCACGGAGGCGTACGCTCGAGCGAGGACAATGTAGGACTTTATGGCTCGGATGAGAGGATCAAGGAAGATCTGTGGGAGGAAGAGAGATAAGATATGCCCGCGGAGGTATGGGAGTGGGAGAGTCAGCTGTATAGTCGTGTTGTAGAATTCCTTTCCTGACATGCTGATCGTTGCTACCCCCTTATCGAGCCATATCGCCTTGACAGCCGACTGTACTCCTGCTACTCCAATGCCCAAGTTACTGCACCGACTGCCCTCAATTATCGGTCGTCCCACATGTCCTGTCTGTAGAGTAATCTATACCCACTTGCCTCTCTTTTCACCAAATGCCGTCTCATGACTTCATGCGGAGCAGTTAGCAAACTCGATCCTTCCCTTCACGGTGACCGGACTGCAGCCATTGCCCTGCTTCTTGCATAGAGCGTTTTCGGAACATCGATAGCTCGACCCCAATTCTCTGTTAATACAGCGTTGCTCAGATGTGTCGCAGTTCTAGGGTCGCGGCCGCTTAGTTAGCTTCGGAACGAAAGCGAGAGATGAAGTTCCTGGTGTCATGACATACCCATGATTGGGCCAAGCCGCCAGCTACAAGAGCTGCGAATATGGTAAAGATCGAGAACCGCATAGTCGGAGTCGTCGGTCGCAGTGCCTTGTTCAGGAAAGTGGTGTCTCTGACAATGTCTTGTTTGGGAAGAAGTGCTCTCGGTATTGACAGCTTCGACAGAGCCTCGTTGCTCGACACTATAAGACGCGCACCCTTTGCTTATCTGGATTACTGATACAAGTACCCACAAGCATTAGAGACCATTCTTGTCGTACAGCATCTTGTCGCAGCGGAAGGTTATTTCGTTTAACTATAGTAGGCGGGAGCAGGGATTATAGCAAATCGTAAACACGAAAACCTAGTACGGGCACTAAAAGCACTAAAAATATAATCTTCCGCTGCGGATAGACGCTATATTTCTTCACAAATTCGTACTTATATAGCTTCTATGTGTTCCGAGCGCGGCAACTAAAGGCACTTGTGAGTCGTGACTCCAACGCTGCCAGGTGCTGTAAGACATCAGGTGGCCTCATCACTTCCCCGGACCCCAGCTAGCCGATCGGACCCCAGTGACCCATCAAGTTCCCAATCAAGTTCCATCAAATGTCGACAGTCTTGCACGTCGCCGTTGCGCCTCGGGGAGGGCATATCGGCGGCGCCCTTACCCCTGCCTTGTGAGGGCCCCCCTCCCACTCGTTGCCGGCTCGAGTGCGCGGAAAAGATAGATTCTAAGCGGTTTTCGAGGTGCAGTTTGGAATTGTAGTAGCAAAAGCTCAATCAATATAAGCGGTAAATGATGGGGTCCGGTCGGCCAGCTGGGGTCCGGTGAAGTGGTTAGGAACAGGTGGTGGTGCCAGCTCGGCATAATCAAATGTCGCAGCGGAAGGTTATTTTGTTTAACTATAGCAGGCGGTAGCAGGGATTGCAGCAAATCACAAACACGAAAACCTAGTACGGGTACAGTGCCCTCCTACGCCCGTTCGATAGCGTCGATTTGACTGGCTGATGCAAGATGACCGACAGCCCTTAGAATCCTAGACACAGCCTTGAAATCGACGCCGAGACGCGCTTCGCAGGGCTTCAAAATCCTGCTTTACCGACTGTGGTATCCGCTTGCCCCTTTGCGGCAGGTTTCAAGGATAAATCGACTATCGAACGGAGGTGATATGACACTGTACAGCGTCTGTCCGCATAATAGTCACAAGCGTTGCCGAACATCCCAGCCAAATCCAGGATCGCAGCGAATTGGTTTGTGCTCCGAGCGCGGCAACTAAAGGCACTTGTGACTCTTATGCGGACAGACGCTATATCCCTGTAGATTCCTATGCTTACAGCGTCTTCGTGCAGCCGAGTAAAATGCGCTTTCAGCTGCCGCCAGATCGATGTTGGCTTATTGGCTCTATTCCTAGATTTTGCTAGGATGATCGGTCCGCCGGGATTTGAAATGTTATTCGGCTGCACGAAGACGCTGTATATAGCTTCCGTAGCTAATGCGTAATCTTGACCTTTTAAAGCGATAGCGTGTCTAGTTTTCGAGTCCGTGTAGCCCCCTTGTCGGTCGTTCGATTGGCTACATAGCCCTGGAAGCGTCAAAACCAGGACAGCCCACTGCCGACGCCCTAAACACCTACTGAACTGCAAAGGGATGAGCACTGGGCGGTATTGACGCTTCCGTTGGTCAACGCCTCGTTCAGGCGAATAAACGGATGATACGATCTGTAACGCCCGTACAGTTAACCTCGGGGCGGACTGGCAGTCAGAAAACGTCAGGCTTTCAATGGCGAAATGGTTCGCAGTCTGCTCACGGAGCCGCGGCAAATTCGCGAAATGCGTTTCGTAGTGCCTCAGTACCCATGTAATCAATCCTGGCGATCGGTCAATAAAGAACGATATATCCTTGGTCGCACACTATCACTCTACGCGCGGGGGCGGAGGAGTCTGGGTCGACGTTGTCCCGTTCAAGTGCAAATGCGGCCAAGTATCCAGTCGCACTGGGATCATGCAAACATTTGTCTGATGTTTATGTTTACTCTTTTTCCTTTCATCCAGCCTCGCCAGTGCTCATACTCCTTGAGGGCATCCGGCACAGCAGGCCAGTCTTCCATCGGGACAGGACACGTGTCGGGGATGACTTTCGGGACGCCGTGCCAAGCGTACCTGCTTTCGCCACTCATGAGCACGGCGTCACCAGAGCGCAACCGCAATGTTGCAACCCGTGGCTCGTCTGCTTCATGTTTCGGATCGAGACCACAGATGAAGACGGCATCGCAGCCAAGCGATATTGACACGAGTGGCTTGTCGCACTCTTCGCTCACATCCCGATGTAGGCTGAGGGTATCACCAGGTGAATACAGGTTGACGATCGCGGCTTCTGCTTTCATCGGAAAGATGTTCTCGACCATGTGCTTGATATCCTGTGGGAATGACGGCGGTAGACCTTCTGGATAGACTTTGTTCGTCCAGTCATACTGTCCACCCAGTGTGGCCCAGCGCAGCTTTTTGTTGAGGAACTGCTTGATCTCGAAGTCTTTGTGAATATTGGGGTCCTTGGGCGTCCAAGAGAGCTCATGGGCTGAATCGTGAAAGAATGATGTGTGTTCGACCTGGTCAGCAGGGTATGTCATGAGGTGATGCAGATGTACATTGGTCTGATGCTGCGGATTCGACAAGTCTCTGTGCAATAGCCTATCAAGCAGAGATAGCTGCACCGACGATGGGAAGAGACATGGGTAAATGAAAAGACCTACCTATCTCAGACCGATGAAAACCAAATGGTCGAGACTGCTTACCAGGGACGTTCGGAATTTCGTATACTACGGCATGCCCGATGTCGTCGCTGGGGCTGTGAGCCGGGTCAATGAGAGACTTGTCATCGAGGAAGTCCAAGAACACCTGACGGAGTTCGGCCGGGAGAGATGCTGTTTTGGTAGTCTGTAACCGGGCGTCTGTCGTCTTGCCTGCATCGTCAAATCCAATGAGATCTGGTGACAGGGCAAGAGCAGGTAACTTGAGCTTCTGGAAGTCCTTGTAGATCTCACGCAGCCTGGGTGGCGGCTTTGCGTGGGCATCCAGGTGACCAGTCATTCTGTCAACAGAGTGCCGAGCGTACGTTTAGTAGATGTTGTTGATGTTAATGATGAAGAGAGGTTGCTTCTGCATGTGAGATTGATCCTTCAATGTTGTTGACTTTCGGTGATGTCATGCCAAGCACGTCCTGGACGCGTCCAGACGCGTCTTACTCCGAAGTACACAGGCGGACTCGGCCAACACAGCCAAATCACCTGACCCACCTCGTGGACCGCCAGCCATCACAATGCCACCCAAGACTCGCTCGTCTCATGAGCGCACCGACGCTCCCGCACGACAATCAAAGATATCCTCAAGACGAACGACGTTAATCCACCGGCGCATGTCACCACCGAAGCTCAAGAAGAGAGATTCAACCTTGACACAGCTCGGCTTCTACCATTCATCATCGCCTGCTGTAGAGACACAATGGACGATTCCGGCCACTAGCGATGCCGAAGATGAGGACGAAGATTACAAAGAGCCACGGGCGAAGAAGCGGAGGAAGACATCAGGCAGCAAGCCCAAACCCGGTGGCAAGAAGGCGAAGACGGATGTGTCCGAATCGCAGTCGACTTTGACTCAGAATTGGAGGGCTCTGGGCTACGTGATGGACAGCTACGACACAAGTGATGAGGAAGATCTTGCCATGGTCGATCAGGGTATGCAACCGCCGCCTAGTGCACAGCCAAAGCAGGCTCGACCTCTACCACGAAGGCGGCCTGCACCCAATGCTGGCGAGACGCAGATACAAGGTGACAACATGCTGGGTGCATACCTGGATAATGACTGGTCATCGGAGTCGGAGCTGGAATCCGCTTCGAAGTTGAGCTTGACTCCTTCACAACTTGCACACTTCGCGCCGTCACGAGACCGAGAAAGTACAAGACCAACGACAGCCGACTCCAAGTCGACACCCAAGACACCGAAACGGATCACGAAGACTGAGATACCGGACTCGGCTGAGACATCGAGCGTTCCTCCCTCGTCTCGATCAGTCAAACCTGGGCCAGGATGCGCAAGGTCTCCACTCAAAGAACGCAGCACAAATGTTCCGTCCCAGCGAGGAATATCACAGGATAGTCAGCAGGCTACTCGACGCAAAGTCTCGTTCGACCAGATTCAGCTGGACGACGCAAATGCCCTCAAGGAGCCCGTAGGGCAGTGGAGTGCCAAATTGGCTTTCACTCCGAAAAGATCGCAGAAAGGGTTGTCGAGGTCTCCGCAACATCAGTCGATGGACTCATCGCCCACATTGAGCCAATCGACACGCCGCACATCTCGCGAGAACTTCAGCACGGCCAAGAAGCGAACTTTAGAGCGAGTGTCTACCATTGCAGAATCCGATGAAAGTGATGTTGAGCTTGCGGACATTGAGCAGCCCAAATTTGGAGTCAGCTCACGGCAGGCAGGCCGAACTATGCATGAAGACGGCAACCACTCGTTATCTGAGAGGTCGGCCTCTGAAAACCTGACAGCAGACCTCGGTCAAGAAGTTGCGACACTGCCACTATCTGGCGGACTACGTGCACCAGCTGAGTCTTTGCCATCCCCTGGCGCCCACGATAGCGAGATGCAGACTGACAGCGCATCGACCAAACGATCCGCTGAAGAGAGCCCATCCTTGTCGCAGGACGAGGTGATGCTAGACAGCGATACATCGGTGATGCAGGGCACAATTTATACAGGTGCAGATGTGCTCACAGAAAGCGCTGGCTTGATCATTCTTGGTTCTGAGGATACACTTGCTGATAAGCTTGCCGCTGCAAATACTCGATCTGAACATCCTGAAGGAACGGACAAAGCAATCACGATCGACGACTCCGAAGCGGATGAGGAGTTCGGAGAGGATGGCGACTATACAGAGGATGATCTTGACGGGAGTCTGAACGAAAGTAACGAACATGATGATGACGACCAGGAATACACCTACAATCAGACTTATGATCCCGTTGCTGACGCGTTAGCAAGAGACGGTGCTAGAGCATGGAGAACAGAGACGCAATTGCAACGAGATGAGCTCGAGAAAGCCAATCAGGAAACCCTCACCGAAGAGAGCGACGAAGAGAACGAGGAATCAAACATGGGCGGCAACGGCATTGTCGTTGTGCCTTCCAGTCAGGACGAAGAAGAAATAGTGCCATCATCTCAGGACTTTGCAGATCCTGGGCAGAAGCTTGCTGCCCTTGGAAGTCCCGGCCGAAGTGCTGCGGGTGACATCGACGACTCGGGCTATGCAAGTCAAGAGATGCTCGATGAGGAAGTATCCAAAGCACCACCGCAGACAATGCCTCCACCGTGGAGACCGCAGCAGACTATACTAAAGCTACCACGACCATCTCAAGTCAGCACTGTAGTGGGCGATACACTCTCGCAGCACAGCAGACCGAACTCAGCCCAACCATGGACAGAGCCATCGGCGCCTTCTTCTCCTCCCGAAGTAGACGCTGGCCTGCCGGAAGACCCCATCGAACGCTCGCCACAGAAGTCGTACCTGCAGACTTTGCCGAGCTCGCCGTTCCCGATGCCACCAGGTGTGCTGAGACGTGGACGGAATGATATCTCGGAGACGCAGTCGAGTGGACTAATGGACTTCAGTCTGCCGCCTCCACCGCCGTTATTGCTATCATCGTCGAGACCGCAAGACGGGAGCTCGTTGAGGTAATGTTCAAAATCACTATGCGCAGAAGTGACAGCTATGTAGATAGAACCCTCGCTTGAATAGACAACATTGTTGGACCTGTCAAAACTTTTCCTAATTGGCTGCGTGTAGCACACTGAGCTGCGGTGCGCAAGGAGTCCACGTTTCTGCCGGGACGAAAGGAACAACCATCACTAGCTCAATAGTGAGAGAGTGCGTCATGTCCGAGACTGATAAGATATGGAGCTGGACAGCAGCCATGACTTCTCCTTATTCTTGGGTCTGCATGATTGCATTCAGACGCCGTATCATTGAGCTGATACTGACTGTCTTCAGGAGCGGTGAACCGGAGCCTTAATGCTCTCCCATAGGCCCGGAGGTCGCTGTAGCGAGCGACGTTAATTGCACCCAAATTCCGTCTTGTCGTCTCATCGGACTGACGGGGAAAAGACATCCATTCATCAAAGACAAAAAGAACAACCAGCAACACCACAAAGATCGTTTCCATCAGCGCCGAGCATACCACACCTGCTTCGACCGACGAGCTGTAGCGTGATCGCTTGCTGCTCTGAATGTGATGCACTGGGAGTAGCGCAGTATCATTGAGACATCGATGGCCGTCGGGTGAGCGGACTGGCTGGGGATATGGTAGCTTAGGCATCGTGAACCGATTGACGGAAGCATGGCTTTGACGGTGAGGTGAGCAACTCAAAACAGCAAAAAGAACAAAAACCACTAGCCCAATCGCTCGGGCCCAGCGAACCGTCCCTATCATACCGTCAAATGGTATGAGGCACGTCGGCGTGAGAACTCTTGTGCGCCTTGGCGGCATATGATAGCACCAAGACGCGGTACCATTGAGCTAATGGTGTTTGTCGAAAAATAGGTATGGTGTGGGTGACTATATAGCTCACTCCCACACAAGGTGTAGTCAAGAGCGACATTGACGACGATCCTCCGGTACGTGAACGGCACTCGGCAAAGCTTGGCAACGACTACTATAGTATCATCTACACTTTGCACGTCACCTCTTCGTATGTACTTGACACTTGACTCTTGACGAGGGTACTTGCCAACGTATCAGCTGGCCTGCTGATATAGGATTCGTCTGCTCTGCGTCATCATTGGCGTTAGAACAGCTTCTTTCTTGCCCCGCAAGATTCATTCAGCGACAAGTCAAAAGACACGCCCATTGCCACCGATGGACTACATTACAGTCACACTCGAATGGATGCAGACGCACAGAAGTAGTCCGTCCTCCATCATTTAATTCACCTCGCTCACATCTCCTCAGCCCGCGTCCGTATATTCTCCGCTCTTCTCATGGTCATAGGGACTGGCATCCTGTCGTAAGTTGGAGGCCACCGTCTCGACGTTCAGATCAAGTACTGATCAACTTAGGTTATATCCAAGCATGTTAGCTATCGTGCTCACATCTTGCGGTTGCTGCCACCTTCTTTGGGCTGAGCCGCTGTCCGTTGGATGTTCTGTAGGCTGGTCTTTGACTTTGATATGCTCCTTGGTATCATACGGCTATAACCATTGGCCACAATGGCGCCAGGATGATAATCCTCAGATCTTGCCTGTGACTGTTGCGAGCGTGTTGCTTGCTTATGGCGCGAAAGGGTTCGAGTTGACTTGAGAGGACGCATGCTGAAATAGAAGACGATGTTTTTCTGGTGGTGTACGTTGTGTATCCAAAGCTGCAAGATGAAGCCACCAGCGGGCATGCAGGTAGACCATCAGCACGTTGTCTGTAATCGTCTCAGGGCAAGCGTCTCACCGGTAGAACCCCGGCACCTCACATGCAAACCGCTATAAACCACCTCAACTCATACCCTTCATCGGAATCAAGCAAGGAATTCAAGTCCACTATGGCCTAATGGGCGAAACGAGTTCTTGAATCTCTTACTTGGTAAATTCGATCCTAGGCTATTCAATTATCCAACAACACAACTCGTCCACGAAACGCTCCATCATAGGCTTAGTAGTAACATCATGGGAGTCATGAGTTCGAGTCGTCCATCTGAGTCGTCGAAAACGCGACCATATCAGGTGAGAGGTGCACCAAATACAAGGTAAACCCACCCGTAAAAGGGTTGTTTTCCTTATCCTTACAGTTGAGTTACGCATGAAATAAGTCGTACTCACAGGAGTTTCTTTTTGTCGTTTTTTGCAGGTGGTGAGGATGGGGGTTCGAATGGGTGGCTACGCGTATGGCTGCTGAAAATGTGATGGTGGTGAAGGTTGCCAAGATGTAACGGCTGGATTCTTTTTGCAAGAGCGTCGGAGGCAGCTGCGATTGTCGACCGGAAAACATTCATGCCCACCATCGATATTCGACAGACCCATGCCATGGCAACATACGCCATTGTTGCAGAAGCTTGTCGATTAAAATGCTCTTGCAGAGGCGGCGTATCTTTTTGCTCACCTCTTCCCACACCACGCCAGCATATTCTCAGCAGCTGCGAGCGTTTCACTGCTTCGTGTCTTGCGCGTAAATGAAGTTCGCCCCTGAGATGTGTTAGCCTGCCACCATATTTGATACTTCAGAACTGCATTCCCATACCAATGACTACCAGGCCATTCTCCTCCGCCCAATCCCGTAGACCTCTCCTCACCTCACCATATCCCCAATGCTGACGATCTGCTGGCACAGTGAGGTTTAGAACTTCGTGTGTACCGTTCCTTGGCGCCAACGCTGCGAACACATATCGATGCTTGCCCGTCTTCGGTGGTGGTCCTGGTGCTTTGTACGGCATAACCTCTTTGAAGGTCTTCGCAACGCTGGTACCATTGGGCGCAGTGAGCGGCACTTCTGTTACGATCCAATGACACATTTCCGACCAAATCGGATTGTCGCGAGATTTGGCATCGGGGTCGGTCAGTGCTAGGGTCAGCTGGGGCAGGCTTTCGTCGTCGTGCCATGGAAAGACCACATCCAGAAGGTCGTCGATCAAGTGGATATCGGGAGTCTTCTTTAGCTTCTTTGGCTTGACAGTGTTGCCTATCGAGGCTGAGGCTCTCTTCCAAGTTACATTGACAGACAGGAACGGCTGGAAGGGATCGAGGACGGTTGGTATGATCTCGGCTTTCTTGAGTCTGGAAATACTGTCAGTAAAACGTATCAGAATAAGAAGAGCAATGAATCGCCATACTCATCGATCAAGTTGAAGTTCTTGCCAGTCTGCAGCGGCTGCTGATCATGCGGTGCAGCAAGGACGCCTGTGGTCAATAACGCCACCACGCTAGCAGATGTGACAGACAGCTTCATCTTGTCTTCTCAATGTTAGTGTGTACATGTATGCACAAATGACTGAGAGATCTCCGAGAGGGAAGGAGGTCGTGTGCTCGAGACACAGCACTTTCCCCACCACAGCCTGCATGCTGACCGTGGTCCTACCGACATCTTGGGCGCCCAGCCTGCTTGTCGCTACCTGAGGTGGGCTCTGGGAGAGCTGAATTATGTGCAATATGAACCAGATCAGGCGGTGCCCGGTGAATACACGTATGTTCGAAGACTTCCCTACAATGTCTTGCTCCGGAGCTCTTAGCTTTGCTGGAGAAGGGGCGGTCTCGGGCAGTGGCTCTTGGAGGTCTAGCAGTCACGCTGAACGGCACACAGTCTCTGCTGTAAACTAGTATGACTATGACATTACTGCTTTGATGCCATCACAATATTCTTTAGTACCGTAGCTCAAACGCGTTCAGAAGGTAATTTGGAAAGAAGATGATGAGAACGAGGAGACGAAGCTTGTGAATGTTGCCGGTCCCAGCTCCGCATGATGCACGTGATCGACACGTCAAGCGCAGGCTCATCTCAAGTTGTTGGCGCGATTGCCGGTCTTCATGGAAGGAGGGCGAAACAGCACAACTTTGACCACACCACAACATCACCACCGCAGCCGGCCTGTACTACATTCACCTCCCGCATACGCGACACGGACCCAGCGAAGCATAGACCACCGAGCCATCGCGCGGGGATCTGATTGCTCGTGAAAGCCAGCAAACCTTGAGCGCCGCAACGGCGAGCGCATCTGCTGGGGAGACGCGGAGGAGAGCATCGCAGCACTTCCACCACAACAGCCATGGCAGCATTTGGGGAGGAGCTGTTGAATGTGGTCAACAAGCTCCAGGACCTCGTCTTCAACACCATTGGCAATGACTCCCTGGACTTGCCGCAGATCGTACGCAAACGCAAACAGGACCCTGTGGTGCCATGTTTTGATCGACTAACAATAACGGGCATAGGTCGTCGTCGGCTCGCAATCCTCAGGCAAATCATCCGTCCTCGAAAACATCGTCGGTCGAGACTTCCTTCCTCGCGGCAGTGGTATCGTCACCCGACGACCACTCATCCTCCAACTCATCAACCTCCCCTCCGACCGAAGCGACAAGCCCGAAGAGCACGAAGTACATGTCCCACACACACCAGCCGCTGTCGCAGGACAGGATGAATGGGGCGAGTTCAATCACATTCCCGGACGAAGGTTCTACGACTTCCAAGAGGTCAAGCGCGAAATCGAGAACGAGACAGCCAGAATAGCGGGCAACAACAAGGGCATCAACAGGCAGCCCATCAACCTCAAAGTCTACTCGCCACACGTCCTCAGCCTGACACTGGTAGATCTGCCAGGTCTGACCAAGGTCCCGATTGGCGACCAACCTACAGACATCGAAAAGCAGACCCGCAACCTCATCTCGGAGTACATTGCAAAACCAAACAGCATTATACTTGCAGTCTCGCCAGCGAACGTGGATCTGGTCAACTCGGAATCGTTGAAGCTCGCGCGACAGGTCGATCCAACTGGCAAGCGCACCGTTGGCATCCTTACCAAGCTGGATTTGATGGACCATGGTACAAACGCACTGGACATTCTTTCTGGACGAGTCTACCCACTCAAGCTTGGCTTCATCGGTGTGGTCAACCGATCACAGCAGGATATCCAAGGCAACAAATCGATGTCCGATGCGCTGTCTGCTGAGCGCGAGTTCTTCCGCATGCACCCTGCTTACCGAAACATCGCATCAAGATGTGGCACTCAATACCTCGCAAAAACGTTGAACCAGACCCTGATGGTACATATCCGAGAGCGGCTGCCAGACATTAAGGCGCGCCTGAACACGTTGATGGGCCAGACACAGCAGGAGCTTGCATCCTATGGAACCGATGCATTCACCGGGCGGGAGCACCGTGGCTCACTTATACTCCAGCTGATGACTCGTTTCGCAACATCCTTCATCTCCTCAATCGACGGAACGTCTTCCGAGATCAGCACGAAGGAACTCTGCGGTGGCGCCCGCATTTACTACATCTTCAACTCGGTATTTGGTAACAGTCTGGAATCGATCGACCCTACTGTGAATCTGTCGTCCCTCGACATTCGAACAGCGATTCGAAATTCAACTGGTCCCAGGCCGTCGCTATTTGTACCTGAACTCGCCTTTGATCTTCTTGTGAAACCCCAAATCAAGCTCCTGGAAGTGCCAAGCCAAAGATGCGTTGAGCTGGTGTATGAAGAACTTATTAAGATCTGCCATACATGTGGCTCGACCGAATTGTCGAGATACCCTCGACTTCAAGGCAGACTCATTGAAACCGTGTCGGACCTCCTCCGGGAACGTCTTGGACCATCTTCATCCTACGTGGAGAGCTTGATATCGATACAGAGAGCCTACATCAACACCAACCACCCCAACTTCCTCGGAGCAGCAGCGGCGATGAGCAGCGTGATGCAGGACAAGCATGAAAAGGAGAAGCAACAAGCGGCGGCAGCAGAGAAACGGAAACGAGAAGAACGAAAGCAGAAGGAACGAGAACAGGCAGGTATGAACGGGACGCATGCGCCTGACGAGGACGAGGAGCAACTACATAGCGTACTACCGGTTCGTTCGGCCACTAAGTCGAAAGAAAGCAGAAGCATGAGTCCAGCAGTTGGCCGGGATGGACATAGATTTGGACATGCCAATAGTGCACCCAATGGTGTTCCCAATGGCGGCCGAGATTCGTTCTTGAATTACTTCTTTGGCAAGGAGAATGGCACAAGTGCAGGCGCGTTACCGGGACAGGGCTCGGAACGGTCGCTGCCAGGGCATGGCGGCAGTAGACATGTCAGCCAGAACATCGAGCCCAGCATAAGTGCGAGCTTCAGGCGCGGCGATACACGGCCGCCACCTGTAGTCGAGAGCGTCACCACCGAAGAGCTGGAGCGTGATGAGAACGGACTGGTATGTGACACTGTTGCTGATCACTGTGCAACCAAGTTTGCTAACAACTTTCGTAGGATGATCCAGCAGGTCCGGCACTTACAGAACGGGAGTCTCTGGAAACGGAGCTCATTCGCCGACTCATCAGCAACTATTTCAACATCGTCCGTGAGACCATTGCCGACCAAGTACCCAAAGCGGTCATGCACCTGCTTGTAAACCACTCAAAAGATGCCGTGCAGAACCGGCTTGTATCAGAACTGTATAAGGAGGGTCTCTTTGAGGAACTATTGTACGAAGATGATGGCGTGAGGGAGGAACGAGAGAAGTGCGAGAAGCTGCTCAGCACATACAAGGAGGCGAGCAAGATCATTGGCGAGGTGCTATGAGCGATGATAGGAACAAGACTCGCATCTCATGGTTAAGACTGTACTACGCTCACCTGCACGAGCGCCGCGGCGTTCGGAGTCTGCTCTGTGTTGAAAACGATTGAGGCAGGTCATCGAGACGGCTGGCCGAGCCGCATGTGTACAGAAAGACGCTGGAACTCGGTGAAGAGCCATTATTGTATACTACTCTGCTGCAGTGCCAGGCACAGCTCACAGCTGAACACGGCCGTTGACTTGATCCTTTTTCTTAACCCTTTTCGACTACTTTCCATGATCACTAGCATGGAGGCAACACCGCAACTGCAGCAGCCTGCCTTGCGCAATGTCCGACTTGGTGAGTCTTCTGAAACCACAACAGACAGGACTGATGCCGTTCAGTGTGAGACATGCTTCCGCTGTCGCTGAAGTGGATTGTTCCCCGACAAACGGCCTTTGAAGACATGCAGGGAAGCGCAGCTGATTTGACGACGAGCAACTGACTTAGACCAGCGGGAACAGAGATGGCCGGATTCGTCACGCCGAGAGTGAAAGCAGCTGTCAGATGCCTCACCCCGGAAATCAGGAAAAGAGCTAGGACCAAGTGCAGTTTCGAGCTTCGCGATCATATGGCGCCCGCCCACCAAGCAAAATAGCACCACCATCGCCACCGTCAACACCGATGGCTTCCACAATGGCAGACAGCAACTCTCGTAGCACACGCTCCACCGCAATTGCCGTCCAACAACGACCTAAGAAGACCTACAAGGAACCCCAAGCCGATAGAGTCGCCACCGTACAGCCCGGCTGGACACACCTTTGGACCAACAACGAACGCATCGTGCTCCGCCTTCTCAACGAGCTCTTCCCGTGGAAGCCCGATGAGCGCACCACCATCTTCAACACCCTCTTCAAGGACGAGCACGCCGCGGCGGGGCTTTCTGCCGGCCGGGACGATGGTTCGCTGAGGGCACAGTGGAGTGATCGCACCAGACCGGGTAGAGCTTATTGGGAGAACATCAAGGCGGGACCGCAAGGGAGGAAGGAGGAGAGAGAGTGGCAGGCTCTGGAGACGGAGGTGAGGAGGGTGGCGAAAGAGCAGGGGGTACAGGTGACGGGGAGTGTGGGTGAAGAGACGAAGAAGGGTGAGGAGAAGAACAAGGAGAGGGCGACAATCGGTAGCGAGGGGGCAGAGTCGAGTAGGAAGAGGAAGAATGAAAAGCTCGCGCAGCAGGCGGTTGGACGGTCAAGGAAGAGTGGGAAGTTCGTGAAGGAGGCCAAGGGGAAACCACGCGGTAGCGAGGCGGAAGTGCAGCCGGATGGTGAAGGTGGTATGGAGGCCGCTCGGCAGCTCCACGAAGAAGACCCCGAGCAGCGTCCCGAACCAGAAGATGAACAGTCAAGCAGGAAGCGAACGAACCAAATCCTCGCGCAGCAAGCAGTTGGCCGTTCGCGCAAGGGCGGACGCTTCGTGAGCGAGAGGAAGAAGGGCAAGCAACGTGCCGGCGAGGTGGAGGTGCAGCCAGATGAAGAGGGTACGGAGATCGACGGACAGCAGGATGAGGAACATGGCGAGCGAGATGACCAGCAACATGACAGACCAGAGCTCGGACAGCCAAGCAGGAAGCCAAAGAACGAAATGCTCGCGCAGCAAGCAATCGGACGTACACGAAAGGGCGGGCGCTTCGTGAGCGAGAAGAGGCAGGGAAAGCAGCCTGTCCGCGATGTTGCACAGCGATAGACCATCGACGATGGCATGGATCTCGACGAGCAGCATGATAAGCAGAGCGGCTCGCCACCCACAAGAACCACGCTCGACATTGTCTCAACCGACACCGCTTCCCAAGATGCCAACATCGGTTTAGTCCAAACCTCTCTCGACGCACCACCTTTGCCCATGATCCACACCTCCCAAATCGGTACGTATCCCCCAAGCCCCTGACTCTCGCGCTCACATCACAGCTAACACCCTCTCTCCAGAATGGGCCAGCACCGACCCCTTCTGGACCGCCTCCCCTGTCCCGGGCTACACCCACATCCCCACCACCTCACCCCTCTACAACTTCTCCGGCAAAACCCACCGCGTCCACGACCTCAACTCCCGCCCAACCGACACGATCCTCTGCAACCCAACCTTCTGCAACGTCTGCTCCAGCACCTTCCTCGACCCAGTCACCGCCACTTCGCCGAGCGGCGGTCTTCCCTACGTCCACGCTAAAGATCTGCAGAAGGTCGATGGGAAGTGGATCTTCGCACCGAGTTGTGGCGAAGGCTTCGATCGGCAGAACACGGAGTATACAGAGTGGTTTAGGAGGAATGTGGTGTTTGGAGATGGGGTTGCGAGGACTGTGGCGGTGTGTACGTATGCCAAGTGTTGGGTCTGTAGGGAGCATACGGTTGTGATGAGGAAGAAGGCAAGTGGTTCATGAGAAGGTGATGGAGAGGTGAAATAGGAACAGGAGATGGAGCGAACAGGTCCCAAAGAAGGCGTGGGGGTTGGTTCTGCGTGACGAGTGCGAGCTTTGGGTTTTGCTCTCGTGCTGACTGGACTTGCCAAGCTGCTGAGCATGCTGCTCCTGCACTATTGGCAGAATCACCGTGGAAAGACGACAGGATCGCATCGTGACATTCAGTCTGACTGTCATACTAGCGCGCTAGCAATCTGATGTCGCGGTTGCGCGCAACGGGCATCGCCCTGTTGAAGACAGAAGCGAGAGACGGTTGTAATTACAGTAATATCCCGTCCAGTTTTTGCCGTACTTTTCAACAAAACGCTCAAAATTACATGGAGAACACCATGGGTCATAGTAGCCTTTTCCAATCTAGCCGGAGGCGCGCTTGTTGAAGAGCTGCCAATTGTGGAGAATGTTATTCACTCCGAATGCCATTTCTTTTCTCGGATGTGCATCTCTCTTCCTTCCCTTTCGCGAGATCCATCCTCCTCCTCTTTGTATGCCCAGTACTCGCTGAGTCTTAGCTCTGCGTAGGTGACATAGTCAAAGTCGATTTGGCTGATTGTTGCTTGTATCAAGGCCCACACGCCCCAGAAGAGACCAGGCATGCCTCGGAACTGCTCAACCTGTTCGTAGAGGGTCTCGATGTCCTTCTGGAAGTCGATGTCCACGGCTGTGGTGTCGTTGTCTGAGATCGAATGATAGCGATATGACTTTACATATTCTTGAATGAACTCTTTTCGTTGTGACTTTGCGGGTACGGCACTGTGTTCACAATCATATCCGGCAAATTCAGCGAAATGGTTCGCTATGTCGAAGGCAGCATTACCAGGCGTGGCATACTCGTAATCGATGAAGGTCACTGGCCTCTCCGTGGCGTTGTTTTGGGTGCTCTCGTCGTCTTCTGTCACGATCACATTACCACAGAGGAGATCATGGTGGACGAAGACGTAGTTCTTGCCGTCGATGCCAGGAGTGTCACCGAGCTTGGAGGACATTTCAGCAAGTTCGACGTTGAGGATGCTCTTGCGTTCCTTCTCCTTGTCAGTGTTCTCGGGCAGGGCATCGATCCATTGTTGCAAAATAGTCCATGTGTTGGGGTAAGGTCTGGTGCTCTGGCCTTTTCGTGGGTTCAGGTGTTTTTGGTCGCTTTCGGCATCGAGCATGGGTGTGGCTGTGATGGCACTGATGGGGAGCGATCCATGCCACTGCCCGAGTCTCTTCGCCACTTGGCGATAGATCTCGGGCCTGGCGAGGTCTTTGTGGGAGCATACATGACCTGGGATGAAGCTGTACATCAAACCATTGTCGAATCTCGCCAGTAGCGGTGGTGCTAGGCCAAGACTCGCCAACAGATTGTGTGAGCGTAGTTCTCGCTCTCTGTCTATGAGCACATCTGTGCCTTTACCGTATGCCCTCATCAGAATTGCGTCCTTGTCTATTTCGAGGTCTGTCCGACCTGGCCGCCTTTTCGTTGCTTTCATGAGAACATTCGTGATGCCGTCTGTGAAGCGAGTGAACTTCACTTCACCTTCTTCTGTCTTCCATTGCGGGCGGAAGTCTTCAATCAACCGTAATGCGCTCTTTTCGGGTTCAGTGTTGTCGAAGGTGACTGGTATGTGCCTCAGGCCCAGAGGAGAGTCTGTTCGGTCGATTTGGAGATCGGTAGACGCGTTCTGATGAGTGGACGACATGTTCTGCAGTGGAATTAGTGTACGAGGAGCAGTCTCGCATCATACAGTGAAGTGTGGTTGAAGCAGTGGAGGATCGTCGAGTGTCGTGGGGTTTCAGAGGACAGCGACGCCAATTGACTCCAATGGTTCGCGCACCCAAGCGTGAAAAGCATAGCAGATGGTCAGAGGAAGCGGGGCCCTTGTTGTGTGGCTCCCGTACGATGTCCCTGGCATGTGAAGACGATGCCCGTCTGGGCACCGGAAGAAACCGTGCTGATGCAGTGCTGCACAGGAGCGTGCTATCAGCAACAGCGATGGTCAAGTGCGTGTGTCAGCCTTTCGTATACCACACTGACGATGCAGATTCAACGCCAATGCTCAAAACGGTGCTGTGACAGTCACCAACAGACTACAGTGCTGTTGCAGCTTCTGCCGCGGGGACTGCGATCGTCCAGGGTGTGGGAAGTATCTTTGAGCTACATGGTCAATAGTCGCGGAATCTTGACTTGCAGACTTGCAGACCGTGCTAGTGCTAGCACGTACTGTATGTCTACGAGATGCTCAGGCATGCATGCTTGTCGGGGACATGAGTGATCGGTAGTACATGTACCGGATCAAGTGCACAGACTGCTTGGACGTCATGTGTCAGTGCAACGCTCGCTCCATCTTTCTTGTCTTCTCGCCACGACTTTTCACGCGTTGATCTTTGGAACTGCCGCTAATCCGATTTTGCCTCAGCTGAAGCTCCCTCTTGGCTAGCAACAGCACCAATCACTGGTCGCGTGACTCCAGTCTCTTCTGCACCAGCTCGAGACCAGAACGTGCCATTGATAGTCGAATTCGCGTGGCACGTACGTGTTTAGGAGGTGAGCTCGACGTATCTACTGCCATGTACCGATGTACAAGCCGCACGCAGCTTCGGATGCCGTGCTCTCACGACACTGCTCGAAGGCTGCTACCACATAGAAGTGCAGCAGTCATAGTGGACCTCTGACACGGCTCGCTGTAGCCAGCACAGCCTCACAGTAATCACCACAAAATAGCGTCCGCAGGCACGATCGGACGCTCTCCCTCATCGCTTTCCTCCATCCTCACCCACGGCCCCTGGTTCTCAAGACCGACATGGTCCATACTACAGACGACCTGGTTTACTCGCGACTCGAGCTCCTCTGCCGCCATCACATCAGTAGTCTCCCAGCTCGCTTCCCACCACAGTCGTTGTTCCTCGGCCATACGCTCTTCGGACAGCGCAATGACTTGGATGTTGTGATGCTCGTGGTCGGCCGGCTCCATGAAAAGATCCTGCACCTGCACGACCTTCGTCGTGATACCGTCAGCTGTCTGGTGGAACACTCTCTTCGCAAGGACTCTCTCGAGCGTGAACACGCCGATGGAGACCATTGCTCTGAAAGACGGTGCATCCTCAGCACTCTTCATGGAAGCAACAAACTCTTTGACTGCCTTTGATGCTGGCGTGTCACCTTCGCTGGCCGGCCTGAGAATAGCATATTTCACATCCCAGACTCTGGTCGGGAAGTGAGCGCAGGCCTCTGTCAATATCTGATCTTGAGACTTGATGGTATAGCTCTCCTTGTCGGCGGAGGGAATGGTGATGGTCAAGAAAGCGCCAGTATCGTCCCGAATGATGACGTCGTAAAAGACGTCAGTGACGAAGTCTCCATCGCTCTTGCTCATGAGTGCGATCAATGCCTTCGCATCGTTGTTGGAAGTGGTGACGCGGCTGAACAAATCTCGTTTGAAGTCGGTCGACGTGGCACTCAGCTTGTGCTGCAGTACCTCGGGCTCATTGGTGCGTTGTCGGAGCGACTTGTCGAGACCACGCAGCAAAACGATGCCGATTTGGCATGCTAGCTTGACCGTCTCCAGTGGTTGGGCGGTATCTGACTCTGCGTCTGCACTCTGTGCTTTAAGCATGGACAGCTGTCGGATGTCAAGCAGTGCTTGTCCGAAAGCATGGGACTCGCTAACGATGCTGGAGCTAGGAGGTGCTTTAGAGATATTTGGAGCTCCGCCGTGTTCTTCTGCTTGCGTCGTCTTGATGCGAGGCTTCTGCTCACTGGTCTGAGGCAAGGGTGCTAGCTTCGGCTTCGGTGGCGGCGGAGGCGAAGGCAGTGGAAGCTCGACCTTCTTTGCGGCAGACTTGGCACCACCCTTCAGCGTGTTCTTCGATTTGTGTTTCTTGGTGGCTTTCTGCCGCATTGTGTTGCGCTTGAGTGTGTAATTTGCTGGTAGCGTCTGTACACGTTCGACGATGACATCTTGCGAGCCTCCGTCGCCTGTGGGGCGTTCCTGGCGTGCCTGAGAGGTGGATTCAGACGAAGTCGGCACCAGAGGGTTCTGCATATTGGCAAAAATACTCGCAGGAGGCTGGCTCGGCACGTCTTCAAGGACATTCGGTTCGACATCGATGAGCTGGCCGTCGGACTCCTTGACACCAGGGCTAGCAGAGACCTGATCAGGCTTAATTCGAGGAACTCTGGGGGCGAGGAAGCCAGGTGGCGCTTCTGGTAAGCGATCAGAGGAGCGTGATCGTTCTTCGACAAGTCTTACCGTTTGAACGCGTGGCTGGACGACATTGTTGACCCACTCGGGTTCTGCTTGGGCTACACAGGGTCAGTCATGAGCGGTCGATGCAGGCCTATAAGCGTGATATTTCAGGAAATGTCTTACCTGGTGTATTGACAAGAGTGTCTTCAGAAGCACAGACACCAGAATCAGCGCGGGAGCCTCGCGTCCCTGTTTGCGACTCCCGGTTGCCAAAGTCACTGCGGTCTGTTGGCGCGGGTGAGAAACCACTTCCAGAGATTTCTCTTTGGCGTAGCAAGACTTGCTGTCGCTTCGACTTGGGCTTCTGCTCCGTGTAGTTCTCAATCTCCCATTTGGCCAGTGCTGCCGCTGGTGCGTGCAGACCCTTCCGATCGACACCCGAGAAGTCTTTTCCATAGTCTGGAAAGCTACTGTTGTCATCTCTTGCACTGACCTTTCTCTGCCGGAGGGCTGTATCCTGAGAAGCCCTCGTAACAGCGCGTTGCCGTGGCAGACGTTGAGATTGAGGAGACTGCTCTATGAGTGGTTGTTTTACCGGCGATGGCGTCTGCTGGCATGGTCGCAAATTCAATTCAAGCGGTGGAAAGTTCTCGAGCTGCTGTGTACTCGATGGCGGACGCTGTGGCGTGTCTCGCTGCGGTCGACGTGTTGGCATCACTCCCGCTGGTCGCGCGTTGGTCCAAGCAGTCAGGCGAGCTTCTGGGCTGCTCAATAGGCCCCAGTCGCCAGAGAACGATCGCCGCATGGACGCCGCAACTTGTTTGCTGCTGTTAGAGCCGAGGAGATCAGCAAATGCAGGCTCCTCCGCCTCATCAGAATCCGAGTCATCTCCCGAACCGTCAATGCTCCCCATCTGGCCCTTCAATAGGTTATTGAAGGCACCAGTTGGCGGTCGCTCGTCTGCAGAAGTCTCAGAGTCTGCCGGGTCATCGTCCAGCGCCTGAGCTCCCTTGGGTACGCGCACCCGTCCAATGGCGTATGAGTCTGTTGCTGCGATCAGGTTCCTTGCATCTTTCGGCATGTCGGCCTTTTCGGCCGGATCTTCTTGTCTCGTCTCGCCAATGCCCTGCACCCACTTCTCGACTGTAGGCGCTTCGCCGACATGAGCCCACGTCCGTGCAGCTGAGTTGTTGGCATCGGCATCGAAAGTACGCGTGTCGTGGAGACGCTCGAATCGCGGGAGCGCCAGCTGATTCTCGCCCGCTGTCTCGAGTGAAATACGGCCGGTGCCCGTTCTGCCATTGAATGCGTAGCGGCCAGTCTCTTCGATCCACCGGACAGCTCTGCAAGTCAAGCCATCGTTGACGACTCTCTGTGCTCTTTCGTTGAAAGGAGCCAAAGTTCGTTCGAGTAGATCACCGGCGAGCTCATCCAATCTGAAGAATCTCAGCATTTTGCCTTCTGCTGGCCCAACGATGACCAGGTGTGTCACCGAAGGCCTGCCGCTGACAAGGGGAGCCGACATGGTGAGGTCTTCTTCGTCCTCCTGTCTTTGCTCGGCAAAGCTGTCGAGCGCATCGAATCGACTCTCTGGAAAGCGGAGTATATTGGGTCTACGCTGCGCGGATGTGTCAGCCTAGAGTCTTCGTGCGTGGGGGAGATCTCACATCCCACAGGCATACCTCTTCGTTCTCAGCATCGTCAAGCTCCTGTTCGATGTACTTCATAATAATCGTGGTCAATGCATCATCCGCCATCGAGCCCAAGGTATTGGGGCATTCGAGAAGGAAAATCTGCACACAGTCAATGGAAGGCTTCAATCATCGGAACTCTTCTTACATACCTCCTGCGCGCCATCATACCAAGAACGAACCGCCACATCCTGGATAACCTCGTTGAACGTGCCGATGACTGCAGAGCGCGCTTGCGCGTTGAACGCGTACAGCGAAGAGTGGTAGTACCTCGCCACGTCCGACATTGTTATTACGAGAGTGGTGGTAATGCTGTGGTGTTCTCGTTCTGTTGATGCGCTCTCACGCCAAGTTCGACATGTTGCTGGCTGCCAATAGATGTGATGTTGTATTTCCTGTTCGGGGTCGAGGTGAAGTTGAGAAGCTGCGTGTTTGGGAGCTCGGACGTTGTGCAAACGCTGGCGAGGAAGGCGCGAGTCGTCACATGGTCTTGGCGAGTTTCGTCGATGCCATAGAGCAATAGGCATCACCACCATGATGGCGACTCTATTATGCACTCTCCCGACCTCACACCCCACAATCCACTATTTCACCTGTTCTCATCTTGACACGTTCGTCATCAAGTCTTTTCGTTCCAGGATACAGGTCCATTTTCATTTGCCTTTATTGTACAGGGGAATCATGGGGGCCATTACACCAGAACGTCTAACCAGTCGTTCCAACAGATCTTTCTGCTCCAATGTGCCAGCCAGGCCAACTAGTTCAACCTAGCCGTACTCCAGTCACAGTCCTGACACGTAAAATGCCAATTCTGCATTTATCGTCGTCAAACGCCGCCGCTAAACCGCCACAAGTATGCCGCACGCACCAACGCTAGTTTGAAGAATCCAAGCCTGTGTTTTTCTTGATGCCCATGACCCAGCGCATCTGATCCACCACCTTGTCCATCTCGACACTCAGCTTGCGGGTCTTCTCGTTCTCGGCGTCAGTCTGGTGCTGCAGTCCCGACATCTGCGCCTTGGACTCTTCTTGCAACTTGACCCACTGTGCCAGCGTCTCTTCCTGAAGTTTCCGATTACGCTCAGCTTCCTGCCGCATCTGGTCCGTGACAACGCTGAGTCTCGAGATGGTCTGCTGATCCCGCGCAATGGCATCATGCAGGGCCTTCTGCTCCTTGGCCGCGTTTGCGATCTGTCTCTCGAACACTGTGTTCTTTTGGTTGTAGCTGGTCCGAAGGATCTCCGCATGATTGGTGGCATGCTTCGTCTCCTCTACCGCGCGCTGCGTGGCTGTATCGCAGAGCTCTACGGCTTCGTCGCGTGCAGCCTCTATTTGCTGCATGCGTAAGGTCGCAGCTTGTCTGTTCTTCTTCTCCTCCGCAAGCTCGTCCTTCAGCTCTTTGATCTGGCGGTCTCTGCGGGCGAGCAACGAACGATCCACACCCTTAGCGTGAGACAGGTTGTCGATCTCTGCCTGAAGAGCCCCCATCTGTGGCTTCACAGTCTGCAAGTTGCGCTGAAACTCCTCAGCCTTCACCATCTGCTCTTTCAGCTCGCGCTTGAGCTTGTCATTCTCTGCCATGAGCTTCTCAATCACGCGACCAGACTTGCCGGTGCCTGCATGGCCAACAGCCGAGCTCCACTGTCCGTTCGAGGCGGGTGACAGCGGAGAAGATGGTACGTTCTGCGAGCCGCCGTTCGAGAGTGGTGAAGAGTCAGCATTGGAGTGGACACCACTGGTACGGCGGGTGTTCTGTTGGCTTGGTGACAAGAGGGTGCCGTTCGGTGCTGGTGGACTGTTGCCGGGAGGCGTACTGTACACCTGAAATGCGGTCATGGCGGCGACTTCTGGTAGTTGCGGAGCGGTGGATGGTGTTGGTGAGCTTGTGACAGCCTGCGAGCTCGAGGATCGATGCGAGTTTGGTGTGATGGTTGCGCGCTTATCTGCGAGCGAGTGCACTGGGAACTTGGTTAGTCGCGGCACGCAGCTATGTCACATAGCAGCATGTCAAAAGATCCAGTCCCGGGTCCAGCAGCAGCAGCAGGGGTCGCAGTAAGGACAGCGAAGGTGACGTTCCTGGAGATGGACCTTTCCGCGCTCCTGGACCCAGTCCATTGGCAGGTGCAGTGCATCATGGTCGCTCAATGAGTAGTTCCAGTCCCAGTAATTCGGAGTCCGTAAGCAGAGACAAAGGCGGCGGCGCATTCGGTCAGTCGCTCAAAGTTGAGTATAAAGCTGGTGAAAGAGAGGTTGAAGACATACACTTCGAGAATGAGGTTCCTAACAAATTAGTACCACTTTGCAGCACCGGGATCACTTTGCCAGGGTTTGTTGACGAACGCAGAGACATTGCTTATTGCATATCGGTGTGCTCGGCTGATCGGTGGGAGGTGGGTGTAGGTCGCGGCGGTGCTGCGCCGGTCTTCGTTGTTGGTGGTGGAGGTGGAAAGGACTCGCGGAAACAAAACTCCAAGCAGTCCGCTGTGAATATGGAGCGCGCATGAAGTGAGAAGTGACGTTTCCTCGCTCACTCTTGTTGCTGCAGGGTGCTCGCGTAGAAACAATACAACGGCCGCTAGCAACGGCTCGCAATGACAGCATAAACCCTGTGCTGTTTACGCGCGTGCCGAGCGCGTATTCACGAACCAGACTTTGACAGCGTGCTGCAATCTTGATGACTGCTGCATATGTTCGTTTCGAATAATGTCTCGAGCGATGCTATCGTACTCTCATGCCACTCAAATATGCAGCTTCATTAAGCGCCTGTCCGTTTGGCAACTGGTCCTCCTGCTCCGGCCCATGCACCAGCGCGTCCCGCTACCCAAACGCCTCGCTCTTTCGGAGACACATGTACAACAGCAGCTCACTACTGCGCCTCTGTCTTGGTCTCCGCAGCTCCCTCTTGTTCGAGTACCCCCGGTCTCCACTTGGTCAGTATCTTTCTGGCTGCTGGCTTCGCATCCGGATTCTCCTTCCACATCTGCTCAGCACAATCGATAGCCAGCTGACGCACGGGTGGTCGAAACATGATGAGATACAGCAGCGTCTTAGTGCTCATCTGTATCCTCTCTGGATCTTCCGCAAGCCTCTTGACTCGGTCCAGTACATCCTCATTGATGGCCGGGACTTCCGAGAGGAATCTGATCAGCACTTTGTCGTCCTTGACGTCGAAGTAGGGCACCATAGCGTCCAGTGTTCGCAGTGTCCAGTGCCAATAGTTGGGGAAGTCGTCGTCCTCGACGTCTTCGCCCTCTGCTTGTCTCTCCTTGATGGAGAGACGGTCAGAGTACCATTCTTCGCTTAGCCACATTATGGCTACGTCGATTCGTTGTCGGAAGGCTTCCATCACATAGTTTAAGAGGGACTCGCGAATGCCCCAGGACACCGTGAACGGTCGTCCTTTCTTGGCGAGAGATCGCTCGCCATTCTCTCCCTTGACACCATTGCCGTTCCCCCCTGAGCCTCGAGTCGCGACCCTGATCATCAACGCAACCCAGCCTTCTCTATCGTGTCCTGAAGCCGACGCCGCAGCCAGGCGGTTGAAGCTATGTTCTGCTGGAGCTGGCTTGCCTTTTACTCTGATGTCGTTGTCCATGTCCTTAAGGGTCTCGAAGACCCGTGTCACGGCAGTCTTACTGTATTCGTCTCGCTCCATATCATTCACAGGCGCCGGCGGAGGCAGGGTGAAAGTACTAGCAACGTCATTCGTAGGTCCACCTAAAGGGAGGTGCTCTAATCGACTGACGGCTTGATTCTCTCCTGATAGTCCAAAGGTAGGATCATAATCGTCATCGTCCTCATCTCCAGGGACAGGTCTCGGAACGTTGGGCATAGGCGGTGCGCGTGTCAGGTCGAGCCACCTCGAACGTACCGCATTGATGGCCTCATCGAGCTTCTCCTTCGGCACTGCGTTGAGCATGGCAGGTATTAATTGTTGGATGATTGGTATCGGCAGTCGGTCTGCCTGGAACTCTGCCACCGAGCGGTCATTCGTCAACGTCCATAGCTGTGCAAGAGACATTGGCCCGGGCGGCAGTGGTGGGTAGCCTGTGTGCGGGATATGTTGTTGTGACCGATTCGTGCCGTTCGTAGCATCTGCATCGAGACGTTGACGCTTTGCATCGTCCAGGCCGTCGACTGGCTCCTCGGGCGCTGGTCGCTTGAGGTGGTGGTTCTCAGAAAACACTTCGATAAGACCATGCTTCAGACGCTCAATTTGCTGCTGTATCCTTCCAGCAAAGGCACTGTTCGGATTTCGCTTCAAACAGTTGAGCAGAAACGACATGGTGGTGCGGGTCATGCTCTTGATGGTGAGCTTGTCCTTCGTCGTCATTGGCCTGCCGGCTGCTCGCAAAGGATTGAATTGAAGGACAGTGGCGAGAATCTTGCTTGATATGCTGGCTCTTCGATGCACTAATCTTGCGAGAGAATTGAGCGTTGCGGTCACGATGAGTGCATCTGAGAGATTGTCCTGAAGGACACCAAGTAATCGATCCAGCAGTCCAGATGCCTCCGCCTCCAGGTTGGCAGGCGGTATCACAGTATGATCGCGAGGCACCAATGCAAGACTGATCTCATTCTGCTCCGGCCGTCGTGGATCTGCAATCAGGCCTGGGGTCTGTGTTTGCACCACGCAAGCCACGAACTTTATGCAGCATATTCGCACCCCAGGACTTGCAGTGTCCATTCTGCGCAGTATGCTACTCTTGATCGTGGCCATCTTGCTCCATGATTCGCTGTCAGAAGTATTGTTGACAGTATGCCTGAAGATGAACGGATATACGCTGGCGGCGCACTGCACAGCACTCTTCACCACAGTCGTGTCCTCGTCCTCGCCCATGAGCTCTTTCCGGTTCAGCCAGCCCTTCAACGTCTCCAGCACCGTCGGCGCCATCTGCTGCTTCTCGTCCGGCGTGACTGCTTGCGACGCGAACGTCTCTGCTAAGAAGTCGGCACCCCATCGTCGTACCTCGAGCTGGGCTGTGTATGCGATGACTTGAAGCACACCGAGGACTACTTGGGGGTACAGGGTGTGGTCTTTGAGCACAATCTCGCGCGCGGAATTCAGCGACTGGAGCGCCTCTGCTGGCGACGCCATCGCGACAACGCAAACTGCTGTGACGGCGCAGGGTATGTGCAGGTCACGCGGAAACAACAGCAGCTATGCTAACTACAGTCCAGGCAGAGATTCAGTCTGTGACACGCACGTTCATCGTCGGGTAGGGCCAGTGGTCGTGTTGGCGGTGATATCAGTCAATGGAGAAGGTAGTCGCGGTGGTGGTTGTGGGAGAGAGGTGTTGGAGGTGGCATGGCATTGAACGCGAACGTCAAGGGAGCTTGACTCTTGAGTGAGCTGCGGAGCAAGCCGCACTTGCCCCGAGTTAGTTGCCCACTCTGGCCCTGGAGTGCGACACCATCGATCGCATGTGAATGTCGTAGATCTGTCGTCCAACCATCACCAACATGCCTCTCGGAAGGTATTCACAGCAATCACCAGCATTATTACCGCGACGCTAACGTAGTCCAGAATACCGCAGTCCTCATACTACGACAAATACAACCGCCCGAGCGCCGCACTCTACCGAGCTCGACAACCATACCTCGTCCGCAATGCGTTAACAGGAGTCGCCATCTTTGGCTTTGTAGCCGCAGTCTGTATGTGGTCGATACGCTAGGACATTGTCGCTCACATCAGTACTAAGACAAACCAGATACATGGACCATAAAGGCGATCGGCCAGGACGACTTTTCCGATGTACCCATACCCGATGCTCCAGCACAACCTGCGCACGCACCGAACATGTCGACGGTGAAGAGCGCTGGTAGTAAGCAATAGAAGTGGCTGTATGGACGGGAACAACTGTTTGATGAAGAGCAAGGACGATTTGCAGCGGCATCGGGTGGCGTTACATGGGTAGTGGACGAGATGTTGCAATGGATGAGACGGAAATTCTGTGCGGTACAGATACCCACGGGGGCGTTGCCTCTGAGCACAAGTCTCATCGGCAGATGCTGAGGTCGCGAGAATGCAATATGAGAGAAGGCGAGTCAGGCCTGGGCACATGAGGAATACGGATTTCAGGACCTGCAAAGCATCACATCAACACAGGATCTGCTCCAAGCGAACTTTCCAGACCGCGTCACGAGTCTGAAGACAGTCGAGAAGCTCCGCGACTTGCCTCTCAACCACACATCTCCTGCAGATGACGGGCTAGAACGCTTCTGAAGTGGCTGTTTCGACAGGATGCGGCCCATGGGTTGTAGCCACGCATCCGGGAAGGAACACTGGGAAGTCTTCTCAGCACGGGCATCGCAAACTGTTCGCTCTACTCAGGCGTTGACAGCGTGTGTATATACAAAGGAACTTCGTGCTACACGTCAGACCTAGCTATCGTCCACAGCTGGGGTAGTCTTTGAGAAGCTCTCAAAAGGCTGCTCTACCGGTACCTTGTTATCCCTCAGTTGCTGCAGCTTCTTCTCGTTCTCTGCAAAATTCTCCGTCTCGTACTTCTTGATCAGCTCGTCCATGTTGGCAAATCCATGACCGGCAGGGACGTTCCAGGGTGAGCCGACATTCAGTTGTCTGTTGCGGTGGTCCGTTAGCATTCATCTCCCATGAACCACCCCGGCCTCATGTATCTTGCAGCTCTTCATATCTGTTGTACGTACTCGGGAAACCGCAGGTCCACATGCCTGACGTTCGACTGGTTGGTCTCCGTCAAGAACAACACCCTGTCCGCTGCCGCTTGCTCCACCGCCTGTGTATGGAAGTCATTACGCTGTGCCCACTTCGTCTTGTACTCGGCGTAGGTCTTTGTGATCAGACGTGTAAAGTACGGCTGCTCATCGGTGCCTTGGCTGGAGAGCTTGTATAGTGCGAGGGAGAGTGGAATGGCAGAGATGGTTGTGTAGAAGCCTTTCTGTGTGCATTGTCAGCACGCCATGTCAACCACATCCATTTCCAGCTCTTCACAAGCAGCACTCGCTCCTGGAAGCATGACATACGCCAAAGGACTCGTTCGCTGGTGCAGCGTGTGCATCGTGGGCTCCGTGGCCGTGATCGGAGACGTTTCGGCGGCGCTGGCGCGATAATCGGGATCGCACTTGACGCGCTGAGCGCAGTGCTGTTCGTTGAAGAGGCTGCATTGTGTTGTGAGGAAGCCAATGGCTATCGGCGACGCCTCTGATACGGCTTCGAGATGTGAGGTGACCGTGAGCCAGGAAGCTCGGAAGCCGGCACGGAAGAGGCCGCACAAATCACGATTGGTGGAATCGTCAACTGCACTTCACTTCACTCCACTTCACTTCACTTCACATTACATTGGCATTGGAACAGGGGCGTAAAGTGGCGTGCCATGCATCTTTCCAGTATCATCGCATTCTCCGAGCTATGGAGGCCAGTCTCTGCTGCCGGCCTTCGGTGTAGTAAGTAGTCGCACTCGACGCGCTTTCATATGCCGCTCAATTCCCCCTTCACAGCTCATCGCCCGAATCGTCGTTCTTCTCCTCCTTGACCTTGGTCTTCTTCGTATCAAGCTCCGCATCATCGCCCTCATCTTCTCCGGCCGCTTTCTTGCCTGAGAGCGGTCAGTAGGTGCCACGGCGCTGCTTATTTGGGTAGATAGTGCTTACCGCGCTTCCGCTTGCTTGCGGGTGTGCTGGCAGCGCTCTTGGTCTTCTTAACAGGAGTGCCATTCTCGCCGCCTCCATTGGCATTCTGCTGATTGATCTCCTTCGCGCGAGCCTTGACTGCACGGAACATGTGCTCGTAGCCGGACTGGCTCTTGGTGCCATCGATCTTCGCCATCATCGCATAGTGCTTCGCACCAACGGTTGCGCCAGACTCCGAAAGCGCAGCAAGCAAACAGCTCACGATCTCGAATGAGAATGTCTGGTTCGCTTGCTTGTCAGCCATATTGGGTGCTTGGATGGTGATCTTGTAGTGGGGATGTTGAAGAACGGGTGGTGCTGTGACTGTCTTGGGAATGTTGTTGGTAGTGTGTTGGTAATTGTGGTGAGAGAACAGGAAAAGAAGCTGCGGAAAGTGGCAGATATAGATGGCCGTTCGCTGCCTGCGTGTGAGCTTTGCCAGTCGCCAATCAAATGCCATTGGCGAAGTGAGCTTGTGTGAATGCATGCTGAAACAGCGGAAGTTGCCAACCATAAGGCTCACGCCGCCGTATCGGGAGCGCCGTGCGTCGAGCAGGATCAAAGCTCCCCAGGCAAGAGAGGACGGTCAGCCGATTCGAGATATGCATCGACCACGGCACGATTTACCCCATGGAGGTAAGGTGGCCATCGTTTTCTTAGGCCACTTGGGTACCTCACCTCGGAACCAGATCTGCCCTTCTGCCATCAGCCTTCAAATCGCAACCCAGCTGGCTCAACGGTGATATTCTTCGCCACCTTCTCGACCTTCATCCAATTGGCAGCCACCTGGACACTCATATTGAGCGCCCACTGTTCCTCGGTCCACCCGAACATCGCCATGATCGGAGCTCTACTACTCTTGAGGAAGTTCATGTTCTTTCCTATCAGCATCCCCAACTGTGAATCACGTCCGTGGCTCTTCTCGATGGCTTCATCTAGATGTATGATCAGTCCATCGAACAGTATGTCGAGGTCAATATCAAGTCGTTCCAGTCTTCGACAGATAGGGTGCTTGGTCACGTGGAGAGCCTTGGCCGCGGAACCAAGGTGAAAGGCGTGCACCACTCGTACCGGATGAAACTCCTGTGGATACAGCACAGAGTCAATGACGAAGACAAGCTTCATGGCAGCCAGTAGAGCCTGGGACAGGTCTTCGTTGCCCAGTCGTCGGTGCAGGTAGCTATGGTAGAGAGCCGGAAGTGGTGGCCTCGTGTCCGGCCAGATTTCAGTCGCGGTACAGGCTTGCATGGCTTTCAGGAAGACATTGCTCGCGTCGCCCTGGTACAGAGATCGACTGGGCCGCAAACTGGTGTGCCCGTGAGCTTGAAGTGCGGCAAGCTGACGCTCGGAGGTGGAATCTCCCAGATGATGCTCTGCCAGGGTCGGATCGGCGACCAGCTTCTCCAGTAGGGCATCAGCTTCTTGCTTGCTGACATTCGAAATCTTGTCGGAGGCCGCTAGGAACTGTTGTAGAGGTGCTTGAATCCCAAGCTTGCACTTTGAACAAGTGCAGGCGAAGTGGTAACGGTGCCGGAGGGCAGATTGCCGAGCATGGAAGAGGCCGTGCTGGTCAACGTAGCTGATCACAATCTCTTCGTCGGGCTGTATCTGCTGGAACGACCTGAGCTGCATGCGAGGTCCTGTGTAGCACGCTAGTCAATCGTCATCATCCTGTACATCGAACTGCCCACCTTCGAAAACGATGCAAGCGTTTGGTGTGCAAGAGTGGTTCGCATTGCTTATCAGCGGCTCGACTGCGAGACCCAGTGGGTCATCAGCAGGTGTGGTGAGGGTGAGGCTGTTGCAAAGCAGCTGAACGACAATTAGCATGTGCTCAAATAGGCATACTACTGCAGCGACCGCTTACCAAGGACATCAGATGCTCCGCTGCCTCGATGTTATAGTCAGAAGGACAGTCGGCCAGTTCCCAAGCATCGTGCGCCATTGTTTGGTACAACTCGTACTTCTCACGTTGAGTGTGCTTCAGCGTCAATATATGAGACTTGCGCTCGAAAAACTGCTTGAAGGTAGGCTTTCCACTCTGAAGGCTGCGAAGAATCCGGGCACCTACCCTGATGGCTATAGGCCATGGCTCTGATATGCTTTCAAAAGCCTTGCACTCGTGTTTGTGATCGGCCCTCCACGATGCCTGTTGGCATGCCTGACACAGTCAGCACCGTCAATCTTACAGTTCAAGAGTCGAACGTACTTTGCTACAGTATCTTACAGTCCGACAGCGTCCACAACGACCGCCATCCAGACCATTGAAGCTGTCGCCTCCCCGACAAACGAGGGGCAGTGGGGAATATATGAAGCACCACGAGCAAGTATATGGCAGTTCGTCTTCACCGAGGATGGCCAGAGCCGGTCGCTCTTTTGACACCAAAACGTTTCCCGGCTGGCAAAGTTTCGTAGAGAACAGAACATTGCCGGACAGTGGGGAGGAATGTACCGCAACGCTCGGAGATGTAGCCATCGTAGTGTCGATAGGTTGTTGTTGGGTTTAGGACTGATCTGAAGGAGGAATCGAGATGAGCCAGGCTCCCCGCTTTGATCAAACGCGTGTGTTTGCACCTCGATATGCATGCATAACTGCGATGTCTCTTCGGCATTGTTTGACAATCATCTCGCTCTCACATGCCATGCCGTCCTCCGGCACCACTTATGTCACTCCCCATCCTCTCACCGACTCCACTTGCTAACGTATGATCCTTCGGATTTGCAGCCGCCTCGTACAAGAAGTTGACGGGCTCTCTGCTCAATTTCATCCACTCTCCTTTGAACCCCATGTAACTAATTCTGGTCTCATCCTCGTCTCCTCTGCCCCAGTTGTCTTCAAAAAAGAGGTCCAGCGACCTGACAGTATTGAACAACGCCCTCTTCACGGGCACCTCTTGTACCTCATTCGACTGCGCCAGCTCCAATGTCTGTGTCGGTTGGAGATCGGAGGCAGTCGAGAAGTCGAGGCCTTCGCGGTTGACGTAGACTTTCAAGGTCATCGGTGCAGAGTCGGTCATCGAGGTCCTAATCAGGATGCTGTGAAGGCGTATTTGGGCAGTGAACGGAATGTGCATCAGGAGCTGTTCATCTGCATCCGAGACGAGTTCGGGCTCGGCATCGAGGCGATCAGTCCATGTCTTTTGGACTATGGTTGAGCCGGCTCGAGACACTGATTCGTTCAATGTGTTGATGGCGCCGAAGTCGATCTGCTCGTAGATATGATTCTGAAGGGCTGGCGTCAGATCATCAGTATGATCGTGCGCGGCGCCTTCCGAGTGATCATGGCCGTGGTGGTCGTGTTCATCGTGGCAGTGTGACATGTTTGTTTTTTGTTGATCGCGCCGGAGCTGATCGAACTGTTGATGGTGTACATGTTGGTGGATGGAAAGTGTGGGAATGAAAGCTGCTTTCGAGCGCTTCACGCGATGCGGGGCAGCTGACGCGATTCACTGAGCCCCTCGATTCACATGCGCGTTCTAGTGGGCTGGAAGTGCCCATGTACGATCATTGATTCATGGTCAGAATTATCTATCGATTCCGTGGGTATAATAACGCCATCGCTCATGCATTATATTGTTCCTGCCCCAACCTACGCAGCAATTGGCCCCAACGCTTGCTCCTGCTCACGCTCTGATCGCGCTTGCCGTCTTCGCCTCGCTTTGGCCTCAGGCGTCTCTACCTCGCCGGAGGGAGCTTCAGGTATCTCACCAGCTGTAGTCTTCGGTGCTTCAGGCATGCTAGGCACTCCTTGTGCTTCCCGTTCCAGAGCCTCGAGCTCGTCCTCTACCTCGTCTTCATCCTCATTCGACATCTTCCCGCTAAGCATTTCATTCACCTCCTGCATGTTGTGTCAGTCTTAATTGCAGAAAGCACGGCCGACATTCTTACCTTCTGATATGCTTGCGCCTCCTCACTTTGACTCAGTATCATCTCCACTCTTTCCAATCCTCCCATCTCTTTGTGTATCTCTTTCAGCACTGCTGTACCTTGCTGCAGACCGAACATGACATCCTTTTGAACCAGCGCAAACTCTACGTCGCTGGTGAGTGCCTGAAGTTGTGCGAGCTGTTGATCTGTTTTTGCAAGTAGTGAAACCTGGTATTTCTTTCGTCGTAGAGCCAGTAAAGCTCTTTGCTTATCGCCCTATCGAAGAGCTGTTAGCTAGGCTTGAGTGACACACCCTTCCCATAGAAGACGGTGTTTCATGGGAATCGTGGCACTGTACGAAGCGCATGTCTCGAGCAAGTCACCACTGTCTGAGCAACTGATTGGCACCTGGTATGCTCCAAGCGTACCTTCGCTAAGCACTCCTTGGCAATCTCCGTCTCTCGAGTCGTGATCGTATTGATGCGTTTCTGATACTGGTGCAGCTTATCGCGCTGAATCTTGAGGTCGAGGATGGCCCTGGACAGACTCAGTACTGAAGCCTGTCACGTTGGCTGGTGGGGCGGGGCGCACCTGTCCTGTGCAGTGACCTTTTTGCTGGAGCTGTTGGAGTTACCCATTGCACGATGTGCAGCAAGATGTGTTGTTGCTTAGAAGCAGCAGCATGGTGATCACATGAAGGTCGACTCAAGTGCATGACCCGACAGCTTGGCACCAGCGTCAAACAAGGTTGGGCAGCGGAGCAGACTCCGCTGCAGGGCAAAGCATCGGGCGCTACTAGGTAATGGACAAGAAATATCCTCGAAAACTGTTGGAACAGTCTGAATATGCACCTTTCAGAGACTGGCCCGAAAAATCATTCCCGAGAAAGCGCGTCGTCGCTCCGAAGACGATAAGAGCCACCAGGCCAGCGTTGCCGTATCGCCCTTCACAGAACCGAGATGCATCTCTCTGGCGCGCTCGACAACGAGGTGCATGTTGCTGTTCAGCGCTTCCTAGCAGACGGTGTTGCCGCGGATGTACTGGTGCTGTACACTGCATTGCAACGTTCAAACTCTTCTTTGAAGCGAAGGCCTAAGAAGGTAATACAAGCTAGCATCGAGAGGGTACTGGACTTCCTGGGCGCTTCAGAACAGGACGGCCACGATTCTGATGCGATCATTGAAGATATACAGCCTGAAGTCGACCCGGTAGCTGAGAGTATGAATCGATCGCTGAGACAGAACCTCGCGCCGCGTCCGATGAGTCCGCCTCCAGCTGCAGCTGACGAGACCGCCCCCAAGAAGCGCAAGCCAAATGGTGAGTCGCTGCCGAAACGTCAGAAGCGCGAAGAAAAGATCAGTACCTCAGCACCTATGGAAGTGTCGTTGGACGACGTGGGTGGCATGGACGATGTTATCAAGAAAATGAACAGGCTAATCGTCATGCCAATTGGGTGCTACGAGGATTATCACGCTGCCAGCTTGCCACTGCCAAAAGGTGTATTGCTACATGGTCCTCCAGGGTGCGGAAAGACAATGCTAGCAAGAGCTTATGCAGCAGAACTTGGAGTGCCTTTCATTGAGATTCTGGGTCCTTCTATCGTGTCCGGGATGAGCGGAGAGTCAGAGAAGGGTGTGCGCGACCGATTCGAGGAGGCGAAAAAGAATGCGCCATGTCTACTCTTCATCGATGAAATCGATGCCATCGCTCCCAAGAGAGAGACGAGTCAAAGTCAGATGGAGAAGCGCATAGTGGCACAGCTACTGGTTAGCATGGACGAGATCAACAAAGAAGGCGGTCCGCCTGTGATTGTCCTAGCAGCTACAAACCGACCGGACTCCCTTGACCCGGCGCTACGACGAGGTGGCAGATTTGGGACTGAGATCAACATCAACGTCCCGAACGAGCAGGTTCGCCAAAGCATACTGGAGACACAAACACGAGGCATGACTTTAGCAGCAGACGTCAATCTTGCTAAACTTGCGAAAGATACAGCTGGGTTCGTAGGCGCAGATCTTCATGATCTGGTGGGGAAGGCTGGCGCGCATCAGATGGAGCGTTACGAAGACGCTCTTGAACGTCAAGCTACTGAACTCGGGTTGGAGTACGACTGCAGCGAGAAGACGTCTGTAGCGGTGAAGTCGGCCCGCAGTCTGATTGCTCGAACCGTCACACGTCGTGATCTTCCCAAGCCCGCAGGCTTCGAAACGATCGCGCTGTCTATGCTGGACTTCGAGGCTGTGCTACCGGGCATCACTCCTTCGAGTAAACGGGAAGGCTTCTCTACAGTACCTGATGTCTCTTGGAAGGACGTCGGAGCGCTCGAAGAAGTCCGTCAGGAACTCCACTCAGCTATTGTCGACCCTATCGCCAAGCCACAACTCTACGAAGCCATGGGCAGAAGTTCACCTTCCGGCGTCCTGCTCTGGGGACCTCCCGGATGTGGAAAGACCTTATTGGCGAAGGCAGTCGCGGCAGAGAGTAAAGCCAACTTCATTGCAATCAAAGGGCCTGAGCTGCTCAACAAGTTTGTTGGCGAGTCAGAAGCTGCAGTGCGAAAGGTCTTTCAGCGCGCGCGCAGCTCCGTACCATGTGTCATCTTCTTCGACGAGCTCGATGCTTTGGTGCCGAAGAGAGACGCAGCAGGTTCGGAAGCAAGTGCGCGCGTAGTGAATTCGCTCCTCACAGAACTCGATGGGATGGATGTGAGGACTGGGATATACGTGATAGCCGCGACGAACCGGCCCGACATGATCGATGAGGCTATGCTTCGGCCTGGCCGTTTCGGCACTCAATTGTTTGTTGACGTTCCGAAACCGGACGGAAGGGTGGAAATACTGCAGGCGCTATGCATCAAAAGACCCGTCGATTGGTCAGGTGAGATCGAGCAATTGGTCAGAGATGGAAGGAGCGATGGCTACAGTGGCGCTGATCTTCAGCAAATGCTAAACGAGGCAATATCACATGCCATCAAGAGGCAGTCGCTACGCGTGCAGCTGCAAGATTTCGAGTATGCGCAGGGCCGCATTAGAGGCTCAGTGAGGGAAGTTGCGAAATACCATAAACTGAAGGAGCGATTCGGGCAGAAATAGCAGGATCACTGGGCAGATCTGAGCGCGCTTCAAGTGAATGGAGTTATGACGATACTTAGGCACGACCATTGCGACCTGGATTCTGCGGCCGAAGTCAATTATTTCGTGGTGTTGAAAACCCTCAAGAATCAGTACTTGACCAACTTACACTCCCGCTCTGACGCCTGTCGAGAATAGACCAGCTCGGGATATGCTGATACGGGCAGACCAGGTCAGGTAGAGGACCAATCGCAGTATCAAATCACTTTTGTACGCGCTACACAGTATACAGCCTAGCGAAAACATTCTATCACCTCGGTGTCCTGGGTGCCCTCGGATCACCCGCTTCCGGTCTCCTCTTGCTCTCTCTCCCACCACTCGTCATCCAGTCCACATCCTTCAACTTCGGACCACCACTATCTAGCACCTTGGCCGACTCCTTCCTGGCGCTTACCACGCCATTCTGACCAGCATCCACATCCCTCCACTCCCCGCCACCAAGCAAATTCGCCAAAGCTCCATCGTTCTGCAGCAACTCCTTGAAAGTGCCCACCTCAGCGATGCCTCCTTGATCCAACACCACAATCCTCTCCGCAATTTCCATCATATCTCTATGATGCGTGATGATCACGACCGTCATTTCGTGACTGCTATCGCTGATGAGGTTGTGGATAGTGCTTCGGACGAGGTTAGCAGACTCAACGTCAAGCGCTGATGTGGCTTCGTCGAGAATCAAGACGGAAGGCTTGCGAACAAGGGCGCGAGCTATGTTGACACGCTGGGCTTGACCTCCTGAAAGACCAAGTCCGCCTTCGCCAATGGGAGTCTCGTAACCCTGAGGTAGGCTAGCGAGGAAGTCGTGGATTCCTGCTTGACGTGCTGCGGTTTCAATGCTCTGTTGACTTCTGTTGGGCGAGTCGGCTGGGATGCCGTATGCAATGTTTTCGAAAGCAGTCGCTGAGAATAGTGTTGGTGTCTGCGAGACGGAGACAATCAGTGCTCGTAGAGACGGTGTGTGGATGTGCTGCATTGGGCGGCCACCGAAGGTCAGGTCGCCTGGTCTCGCACCTGGCACTGTCGAAGTACTGTACAAGTCCAGAAGCAGATTCGCAATCGTAGACTTTCCTGAACCGGAGCCCCCTACGATCGCGGTCGTAGTGCCGGGCAACAGCTTCAGGTTGATGTGCTGAAGTATAGTCTGATTCGGCCTCGAAGGGTAGGCAAATTTCAGATCGTCGAATACGATCTCACCCACGGTGGTGATGCGAGTATCACCGCGATGTTCATGCGAGTCCTTCGGCAGCCTAGCAAGCTGCAGTAGTCGCGAAGCTGTATCTTTCGACGAGCCCATCTGTGGGATGTACTCCAGGATCGCACTAACGTTCGTGATCGCCATGATCAGCATGGTGAAGACCTCGATGACCTTGATGGGAGAAGCGCCGTCTGTGACCAGTCGAGCGCCAACATAGAAGATCATGGAAGTAGCAAAGTTGCCGGCAGAATCGGACAGACCGAAGAAGAAGCCGGTGTACATGGCTCTCTTGAAGCCGACTTTCAGCGCATGAACCGTAGCCGTCCTATACTTTGTTGTGAAGTGCGACTCCAAGGTCAGTGCGCGCACAGTCTTGATGTTGGTGAAGGTTTCCGTGAAAATCGCCGAAGCATCAGCGGCAGCGTCGTTGCAGTTTGACTCCCACTTTTCGCTGATTCTCGCAAAGAGCTTGGTGACGCCATAAATGTATGGCGACACAGCCAGTGCGATCAATGTCAGCTTCCACGACGAGGCAGCGGCCCATGTGATTGTGACGATGACCATGAGAACAGCGACATAGGCCAGCGACGCGAACCGTCCAAGCAGGTTGCGCATCTCCTCAGCGTTCCGATCGAGGCTTTCTGTAAGCTTAGAGACGCCGTTCTCATCCTTCTCGAAGAAATGTTTAGGCTGGTCAAGGATTCTGCTGTAGGCTTCGGCTCGTATGGAGTCAACCCAGAGCTGGCCGGTGTACTCGTGAAAGAACCGTAAGGTCCATGTGTGTGCCGCATCGGCAAAAGCGATGCCCAGAATCGCCATCGACCACTTCAAGGCGGCCGCCTTGTCACCGCCAGGCACTTGATATGTTGCAAGAAGTTTGACCAGCACAAACGAGAAAAGCGGCGAGCCGACGGCGTGCACAGTCGCACCCCAGAAGCCAAGAATCAGGTAAAACCTCGCTCGCCTGTCGAGACTCGGCCACAAGGTGCCGAATATGGTCTTGAGTGAGTTGTATCGAACAGGTTTCACATCGTTCTGATCGCTCTCTAGCTTCGCCAGAGCCTCTTCAGGTCCTCGTAGTGGAATCGCTTCGGGATCCCCCGGAAGAGGTCGGCGAAGACGCGCAGTACCCACGTGTTGACGAGCTTCTGCTGCCAGCTTACCGGTTTGATCGACAAATCGCTCCAAGACTTGAGACCATCGTTTCCCAGATGGCGGTGGGGTTTGGGTAGGTGTAAGCGATGTTGGGTGATCTGCTGGCGACCGCAGATGAGAGGGCGATGCATCATTTGGCGACTCCAACAACTCATTCATACGCATGAAAGGTGAAGCGAAATTTGATGTTGGTCCACCTGGCCTATAGGCCGGCAAGCCGATGAGCGGACTACCTCCGTCGAGTACAGTAGGGAAGTATGATATCCTTTGCGTGGCACGCTTCTCATGCAGCGTGAGCTGTTTCTCGATAGGATCAAGCTCGTCCTCGAACCCTTTAGTGATGAATGCGTCGGAGTCGATGGACGAACCACGGGTCCTGATCGATGTTACCGACTCGTAGCCTTCGTTGTGAAAAGAGGTTATTGCAGCTCGCTGACCCTCTGAAAGGAAGCCTTGAAAGGGTGTGCCCTTCATCTTTTCGAGAGTGCTGCGATAGCCTTCTTGGACAAGCCTGCCACTTTCTAACAGGTAGATGTAATCGTCCGCCATGATCTGAGAGATGTCGTGAGTTATGATGATAGTCGTCTTGCCGGTTCGCCAACGTCGAATGGCTTCCATCATGAGCGTTCTGGTGATGTAGTCCAAAGCACTCGTGGATTCGTCGAGGATCAAGATAGGAGAGTCGCGAATCCTTGCTCTCGCCAATGCCATACGCTGACGCTGTCCGCCTGACATGGATCCACCCTTGAAGCCGACACCTGTATCGAGGCCATCAGGCATATCCGAGATCATGAGCTGCAGTAGGGCGAACTCGGCGGCTTCCACCACCTCTTCTCTTGTGACTTGCTCGTAGTCCTTACCACGACCGAAAGCGATGTTGCGTAACACAGTGTCGTTGAACAACAAACTCGTCTGCTCAACAAGAGTGATATTCGAGCGGAGCCATGTCGTGTCTAGTGATGCCAGCGGAATGTTGTCGATGTTGATTGTGCCCCCCGTGGCAGTGTAGAACCGCATCAGCAGTTGGCTGATTGTGCTCTTGCCAGAACCGCTCCTGCCGATGAGAAACGTCATTTGCCCTCCTGGTATCACCATGGAGACATCCTGGATGGCCAGTATGTCAGGTCGGGACGGGTATGCAAAGGAGAGGTCTAACACTTCTATGTCTCCACGGCATGTTGCAGGTGCCAGGAGGTTTTGTTTATGCTCGATAGTTGACTCGTCCTCGACTTGTGCCATGATAGTCCTGAGCACGGAGCCGGCCTTCCGTCCCTTTTCAAACACAATCATCTGCGGTAGAATGCCTTGCAGAGCCTGAAAGGCACCAATGGCAGAAAAGAATGTCGTGACCACATCGTCGACTTGAATGGTACCGCGGCCGACCAGAATACCTCCATAGTAGAATCCTTGCACGAACATGGAGACGGATAGCAGCACTGCCAGCCCCATCTGGAGAGCGCTCGCGTTTGCGACCCATGCGTACCACACTCCAGCCTCATCTATGCATGTGTTGTACTTCTTTAGCTCAATTTCCTGGCCATTGAAGCACTTCACTGTCTCTATCGAAGAGAACGCGCTGGTGGAGTACTTCTGTGCTTCGGTGAGTTTGTCCTGCTGCATGGTTATGTTGTGCTCCAGACCACCGCGTGCCATCACCAGAGCGAATATGATGACAGGGACTGTAGCAAGAGTCACTAGAGCCAGATCCCATGAGCGGTAGAGTGCTTGTGCTAGTGAAAGGACGCAGGTGGATATCAAGGCGAAAATGGATCCCAGAGGCTGAGACGTGGCCAGCTGAAGTTCCCGAATTTGAGCTTGTAGTCTCGGCAGCAGGGCGCCTATACCGTTCTTGCGACGTTCGTACCATTCAACTTCTCTCCCTAGAAGTCCATGGAAGAGGCGGTCGCGAGCACTCTTTGCCTGGAGCTCGCCAAAGGACATCCAGAGCAGGAACTCTAGAGCGCCAAATATCCAAGATCCCGCCGAGATGGCAACGGTCCATAGAACCCATTTCGTCTGTTCTCTCAGAAACTTGTCACCGTCCATAGACCCTGACTGGTAATTTGTCAAGCCCCCAACGACTTTGCCGACGACGAAGTTGACGGCTGGACCCATAAACCCTGCAGCGAAGGAACAGAAGATGCCGGCCACGAGGAGTGGAATGTTCGCTCTGGTGGTGAAAGCAAAAAGACAGCGCCAGGGCGCATCGGGTACCTTTTCGCCATCTTCATCCTTCTCCTCGACTTTACCCTCTCTCGAGTCGTTGGAGCTGTTGTCCTGTGAGGACCGAGACCCGCGTTTGTCGCCTGCCATCGATTTCGCGTCCAGTGGTGTGCACGCGCATCAGCGCCATCAACGAGGTCAGTTGAAGCAAATTTGCAGTTTGCTGCGGCTCAAGGTAGCGTTTGTCTGCACGGCACGGACTTTCCAGATTCGAGGTGAAGTCGGATCGGGATGCCTTTGATGGAGCTTCCAGGCCGTGAGGCCAAAGAATGCATACTTAGTATTGTTCTTTTTCGCCAAGACCCTCGAATTTTATCTACTCAAGCGCCACTACAACGTGGCAGTACTCGATTCACCTTCCGGGACCCGCCTATCATCGCTTCGACCCTCCTGTGTTCAATCATGTGTCCACCATCGGTAAAAGTCTACCAGGACATGATCCGAATAAATCGTGGTTCATTCTGACAACCATCGGAGTCATGCCATGGCGTCGATCGCAGATCTATGGAGTGGAATCGTGAGTATCAAGTGTGGGCGATGGCACGAAGCGCTGGCTGATGTGGCAATAAGCTCGCCGACCAAACGCTTCCTTTGCAGGACGAGCGAGGCGTGCGCAGCTTACGATACATGCATCGACTGGCCTATGACGCCTTCGCCGCGGACGCCTTTTCGTGGACCCAGTCATTGAGGCCAGCGCGGTTCCTGCCTCCAGTCAGCGAAGCCTCTGTGAACATGGCTCCTGCAGCGTAACATACCTCGCAATCTCGATCGCATAGAACTGCATGCGCATAGCTGTACATCCATCAGCCTCTGCCCGCACACATTATATCCATAGAATCAATGCATATACTCACCGAAGATCGTCTCCTTCTCACCATACTCCCACGTTGGGTTCGCGCGCAGCATCGCACCAAAGTTGTAGTCCTCGATCTTGTGCTCATACTCGCTGATGAAGTTCCGCCACTTCTCCTTGCCTGCCTTGCTCTTCATATCATCCTCGACGATCGTGGCTTTGAGGTCAAAGTCTGGGAACTCCTTGTTGAAGTGTGCGAGGATCTCGTCGTCGTACTTGGTGAGCTTGAGCTTCGAGCCGGGTATCGCTTCGAGGAGGGACCAGTACGTTGACATGTGCTCGACGACTGAGCCGACGTTAGTGGGTACAATAATGCCGCTTTGAGGTGCCGTCGCACCTTTGACAGCGAACTGCTTCTCAATCTCCTCGAAGTTGTCAGCTGTTTCTGCATTGATGGGGCCGGCTGGCCCGCTGAGCGACATGACGAAGGTATTGCGGGTGGTATCTGATCGGAGAGGAACTATCTCCCGTTCGAAACTGCTAGCAGTTCGCGATGTGCTGGGTGAGAGGTGATCTGCTGTGAGAAGTGTGAAAAGGTGGGATGACGCTTGTTGGCAAAAGCGGGACAAATGTTCAACTCTGTCTCGGCACGAAACAACCACGACAGACACACGTGAAGGCAAGGTGCCCGAGAAGACGTCTGCTGCACACTAATGTTACACTTGTTGCTACTCACGATGCTGCCCAGCATTCAGGCCTTCCACACCCTTTCGCTATGCACAGCTCCGTGCCCGTTCAAGCAGTATTCGGCACATGCAAGTCCATGCCATCTTCTGCTAATGTCTGTACTTTCAGCATGCATGCAAGCAAGCGTTTGCGTATAACCGTCGAAGACTCTCCAGAACTCCTGTATAACCATGCGCTTGCTTCCAACATTACACACTAATGTACATTGCCAGCACTCGACCAGCTGATCTGAGCCCAAAGCTCAGTGGTGGCCTTCGGGACACCTTAAATCCTAGAGGTATGAGTGTTAGCACGAGCACGCAAGAAGGAAAACGAGACTATGCTTACATAGAGTAACGGCTGCCAGAAGAGCTGCTGCCACCAACGGTGCTGCTCGGCTTGCTGCCGCTTCCTCCATTTGCGCCCTTGCAGACACGACCGAGAAGCTGTTCGATCTTAGTGAACTCCTTCTTAGCAGCCTCGGCAAGAGAAAGGTCGTGCACGTTCTTGCCGTAGTTGATGTGAATGTCGCCCATCGGATTACCCTTGGCACCGCTGGTCTTGGCAATCTGGCGAGAGTGCAGCGAGGAAGAATCGGAAGTCTCGGTAGCCTTGCGGAAGAGACCAGCGTAGAACTTAACCAGCTCCATATCGGTACCTGGCTGGATCGAGAGGGTGGCGAAAGGCCAGGTGCTGCTCAACTCGTGGTTGCCGCCAAGACGCACGTTGATGCTCTGTCCATCCGCGATCGCCTTGAACCCGCTCTGGTGAAGTAGACCAACAATGTTGGACTTCTGCTTCTCGCTAAATCCGGGACAGGTGAGAGCTGCCACGGCGAGCTCCTGGAGAAGGGCGGGAGTCGGCTCGAGTGGACTGTACCGGCTGTTGGCACGGCGCAAGTTCTCCATCAAGATGCGGATAAGGTTGATAGTGCAGTCGTAGATGGCACGGCGCTCACGGATGGTAACATGCTCGACCGCGTACCACGGGTACTTCTGAAGAGTGGTGATCATCGACTCGTACACGCGACATGGACTCTTTGAAGCGAATGGTGAGCGCTCAGAGAGCCCAGCATGCTTGCCAAGAGAGACGAACTCCTCGTTGTGAAGAAAGCCTTGGAAGCCGGCAGCGGGCTTGTCTGCATAGTACTTGCGCTCCGTGCGGTCAACTACTGGCTGGCCGTTATTCCACCGAACGTGCTTAGCGCGCGGGAAGAGCTCGGCCATAAGCTCGTCTTGCGTACTGAAGGTGACCTCAACAACGCGGTCGCCGACCTTGGGAGGACGGCCGGAGTCGACACGTCGCTGGAATTGCCGAACAACCCAGCCAGCCTCGGTCGGAGTGGAGAACTCGACGAAGCAGTCCATGGTCTTGCCGGTCTCACGCTCCATCATGATGTGGACGGCGTGATAAGGCGAGCCCTCAGGCATACGCAGGATCTGGGCGTTACGACCGACGAAGGCAGTCATCTCTTGGCGGGTGGTCTGGTAAGGGATATCCTTGATGCGGACGACGCCGGCGGCACTTGGCTGAACACCGCGACACAACTCGAACAGCGGGAGAGCGTCAAAGGCCTCCTCGAGGGTCGGCTTGCACAAGCCCCGCAGCGCAAGTGCCAGCCAGTCAGGGATAGGTGGTGGTCCCTGTGGCTTCTGAGGAGATGAGACGTGCGTGACGGCAGTGTCAGCAGTGTCAGGATTGCCAGTCTCAGCGATGCTGAACATCTTGCTGTCCTTAAAACGGGCTGGACCGAGCGTGGGGACGATGTTCTTGCCGGGTGTGTCGTAGCGGTTGAGGCTACGGTCGAATGGATCTTCAGTACCGCCAGACATTATCTGTGATGCCAAGTAGGTAGCGCTCGGAGCCTTGTTGCTGACCACCGAGTCATGACGTGAGATGCTGTAGCCATTGTTGCCAGCGTGGCTGCCATGAGCATCATAGCCACCGTTGCCGTTGAAGCCATTGTGGTTGCTGTAAACGTGATCTCGGCTGGTCGGTGGCTCGCGAGACTGGCGGGTGGAGCTACCGAGCGACATGCCGCCGATGCCAGCTCCCAGACCGTTCATCATGTCGTTGCTCCGGTTGTTGCCGTATGTGTAAGACGGCATGCCGCCGTTGAAGGGGCGAGAGGTTGGTGGAGGGCGTGATGGGGCTTGTGAGGTGGAGAAGGATGGCATCTGAGTCGCGAATGTGGCGTTGGATGCGCTCGACTCTGGCCGGATCATCTCTTCATCTCCGAGTCGTCTCTGCGGTGGTTGGTAACGCGGCACGTCTGGGTTGAGACCCGATGACATGGTCGCGCCACGCGGAAAGGAAGCAGATCCTCCGCCGAAACCTCCTCCGTAACCTCCTCCGAGCGTGCCGCCAACGTAGGCGTTGAAGGCGTTGGACTCACCATTGCGCGCTGGCGCATACTGATTTCGCTCAGCCGGCGGACCGAAGTTGTAGTTGTTGGAGTTGTACATCTTGCTGTAATCGGCAGGAGGCGGACCGTCGACAGGTCCTTTTAGCACTTGCTCGTCTAACGCGACTCGATGCTGACCGTCGAAGAGCCAAGTGAAGCCAGTGACGAACTGAGTAGAGGTGACAAGGTCAGCTTAAGATGGATGGAAACAATAGAAAGAAGTAGAAGGAAGGGAGAGCAAAGAAAATCATGTGTTGTGTGAACTGCGCGCGTGAGGAATGACAAGAAGTGAAGTAAGCGGAGGTGAACGAGGTGAGGCAAGCACCTGATGTGCTGAAACGTGGGCCTCGCGCGTTTTGCAGCCACGTGAAGCGCATGTGACGTAAGCAGAGTAAAGGATGGCAAGAACGTACCTTCCTACACCTTGGGCAGAATTTGATATCCTTGCCTCGAGAAGTCCTTCGATTTTAGTGTTCCTCGCAAAGCCAGTGGTCGCACGGCTCTAGACAATGGTAGCCTCTGCGGGTTACGGGAGCTCTTAAATTGGGGCCACAGTCGTAGCAGTCGCCCAGCCAAGTCGCTTGGGGGTCTTTTCCGGGAGGATATCTGAAGAGCTCAGTCAGTATTTCAGCTCCGCAAGAAGCTCAGCGCGTGTCCAGTCCAGCAGGTCCAGAGCAGCAGAGCAGTCGCGTCCAGTCCGGGCTAGTGTCCAGAGTATGCGGTCCAGAGTACGCGGTCCAGAGTACGCGGTCCTGCAGTCGTGACAGTCGAGCGGGAGCAGCAGAGGTCAGCCGAAGGCGGCGAGTTTTCGATGCTTCGGATCTGTCTGGCTTTGTTGTCAACGCGTTGTGGATGGAGGGGACGGTATACTGACCAGAAGGAGAGGTATACCTCAATGGAATGGTCCCTTTGGTGGTGGGGAGGTGCAAGCAGGGTGGTACGCGGCGGGCGGTCTATCTGTGTTGTGTGATGCGAAAAGCAAAAATGGAAGCTCCAAGTGTTTGTTACGAAGAAGAAAAGAATCTTCATGCTGGGACCGGAGCTTGAAGGGACTAAGCGAGTTCTGGTTGGCCTCGAGTCACAGGCGGGGCGTGCAGCGTTTGTAGTGGGAGACGTCAGCATGTGAAAGTGAGACATCCTCCGGCCTGTCGAGTTTCTCGCCCATCCTCGCCTCAGTGGGCTACTTCACGTTGATGCCAATACCACGGGCAATTACCATGGACAGAGAGATGCGCACACTGTACTTGATGCCTCTTGCTGCTTACCAGATATCTACGCGAGATCTGGTGGGCTTGGTCGCCAAGCGGGCTCATTCGGGGTTTCGGCTTGCCGGCATCGGCGACAATGCTTGGAGTGGTCTCGCTCTGCCAGCGAAATTTGGTATCCTCCGGCAACGTGATCGTTTGCCTTCACGCCTGCACACAGCTGTGGCTGTCATCCACCCGGCTCCTGCGAAAGGTAGCGTTACCTCCAGCCATCGATTGTGGTTGCGGCCACACGAGCAGATCAGCAATTAGTCGAACTGCAAGGACCATCAGCAGAGTACCACATTTGACATGAGCAGAGTACATACTGGTGTGAGAAAGCTCTCGGCCACGAAACGAGCTCTTGCATTCAACTGAGCAATGTCAGTAAGTCGGCATTTAGGACGGATCGGACCAACACTTACAAAGAGCTTCATCTCGGAGATCTCCTTGTCCACCTCCTCCATGAACTGTATTATGAAGTCGACCAGCTTGTGCTTCAGCATCTCCTCAGTGTGGAAGTTGGTGATCAGGAACGAAATGTCATATCCCTGCCGCGTGTCAGCAATTCCACCATCTTCTACGTAGTCGCACCACATACAGGTACCGGCTTCCTCCTCAAGATGAAGAACGCCTCCGCTCTCTGTGTCAAGAACCGCGTGAACTTATGCACCAGAATATGTTCGATCTCATCTGCCTGCTTGATCCGTATGCTAACTCGTACGCTGTTGACCGAAGGCTCCACTAGTACACGCTCTTCTTGATTGCGGGATACGGTGAGCGGGTTGAGCAGGACTTCTGGTGAGGTCTTCGCTTCGATTTCGGGAACATTATGTCTTTCGGACGCCTGCGATGCGAAGTTCGAGAGGGAAAGGGCGGCAGTAAGCGTTTGTCGCACGCAGGACAAGTATGGGCGCAGTGATTGCGACTGTGCCAGGTCAGCATTGCTCAGGAAATCATTGGAGGAGTCGCGCACCATGGTCGGTATCAGTGTCGCATGCAATTTCTCCTAGTCTTGAAGTGTACAGAAAGATATGAGATTGTGTGTAGAAGCTCTGATCAGATCAATGTACAATGCAACGCGCTGCTGCTGCCTTCCGAAGTCGAAGGTGAGGTCGTCACGGCCAAGTTCCCCACCAAAACTCAACTGCTGTCCTACCACACAAGCCACAGGGCCGGCACGTGGACATCTTCTTAACAGATAACTCTATCAACGCAGCGTGAGACGAGAGCTGACATGTACGGTAGTACCGTTTGCTTCATATCGTCATACTGGACGCATGCTTACAAGGAACCGACGGACTGATCCTCAGCACACATACGGCAGCATGTCTTTTTTGAATGACCTACCTCCAGAATGGCCTATACAAATACTAGAAGATGTCGGCGGCAGAGAGCTCAGACGTGGCAAAGATGCTGCGAGACTTGTGTCTGCCAGCAATGGTCTGTCGCAGCACGCCCAGGCTATCGTTCATCGTTCCGGCCTCAAGACCAGAACCGTGAACCTCCATGGTCACGACATCGAAGAGCTTGATCATGCTTGCAGCTATTCTCGCCTCCGAACTCTCATGCACAAGAATACGAGGGGGCTGCGGATCAGACTGCTAGGCCATTGCTGGGATGAACACACAGCTCATGCCGAGAACGCTGCCAGCGATTCGGACTACGATGTTACAACGTGCGCCAGTATGGCTGGGCGAAGTCAAGCTGAAGTCTTTGGTCGTCAAGCTGCACGGACCGGCAATCTAGACAAACCGTTCCGATGCGTGCGCGGAGTCTCGAGTTCAGTGGCATGGCAAGCTATCGGTCGTAGGCCTGCTGGCGCATGCTTCACGATCGTTTCTTGAAGAACTGGCCGCGATCCGCGGTGACTTAGTCAGTGAGAGTGCGAAGCATGGCAGGGAGCTCTTTCGTATCCCCTACACAGATGAATGGGGACATGCCATTGAGACAGTAGACTCCCTCACTACGCGTGTTGTCTTCTTTCCGAGGATGTGGTTCACATGGGATGATGATGGGACTCCGTGGTGGTTCGAAATCACGGAGCGAGGTTGATTGATCCAAGGCGAAGGGTTCAAGTACGGTGTCGCCAAGCTCGCAGCGGAAACGCAGGCATGGATCCAGAGAAGCATCTGCAAGCGAAGTCCAGAGCCAAGGTCATAATAAGTTCTTTCCTTGGCCCTTTGAAAGAGCTCAATACGGCTCACCCCTAGCAATCTTCGCCTTCGGCGGCTCCGCCAACGTACTCTTAACCCTCTCCTCAACATCCTTCTTTACCATCTCCCTCATCTCCCTATCCGCCTCCAACCTCTTCTCCAGCGCTCTCGTCTGCCCCTCACTCGCATCAAAAGCAGCATAGTTGCCCGCACCACCTCTTCCAACCTTCTTCACCTGCTCACCATCATGCGGCAGTGGTTCATGCCCAAGGGTGTTGACCTCATTACCGACCCTCTGACTAAAGCCAGAGTCTTTGTAGACGCCGGTATTACTAAGCTCTTTTGGATTGTAGTAGTTACCTGCGCCTCCTCGACCAGAGTGAGCATATTGCTTCTCTTCGCGGGGTGGTGGGGGTTGCGATATCGATTCGGCGGCGGCCTGGCCTGCTTCGAGGTCGGCTGCGATGCGATTCTTCTCTTGTTCGACGGCTTGAATGTTGCCAGCACCGCCGCGACCTGCGTATGGCATGATAGAGCAGAAGTCAACAAGGACCGTGTCAAAGCGTGACGTTGGAAGTCAAGGTTGGAGGAACATGGACTCGCCCAGACACACTGTGGTCGGTGACTAATCCACAACAATATGCCTAGGTACATTACGTCAATTGCACACGAGTCTTTGAAGATGTACGATCACTGAACATTGTCTGCTACAGGAAACGTGTCGCCAATGTAAGGTCCGACTCTGCTCATGCTTCCTTATCTCGGTCATGGTGTCATCGCACTGTGATGGCCGTTTCTCAGCCGGGACTAGGCATTCCAGCAGCCAATTGTTGGGGGCATGCCGAAGCCATTCCGGAGGATACATGTGTCGTTATCCATCTCAAGTTCGGGCGAGCCATGTCCCTTCCCACGCAGCCCTGCTGAACATTGATCGTCCACCAGACTCGCCAGCCAGGATTGGGGACACGCGTACTGCTTTTTGAAGCACTCAATCGTGAAGAACACAATGCAGAAACCTCTACTCAGCCTTCCCCCAGAGCTACGAAACCACATTTACGAGATCGTCGCTGCGAACACCGAAAGACTCACTGTTCGCCATGGTTCGGTCAGACCACATCCTTTCAGTCAAGTCTGCCACCAGGTCCAGGACAAATTTGGATCAATTTTTGCAGCATGCGTAAACGACAGCATACCGACTGAAGCCGAAGACGATACTGGTCCAGCTTGAGGACTTCAACTTCGTCTCTGCCGTTCAGGCCATCGATCGCTGCATCCATGATATGGAAACCATCTTCGAGATCGAAGTCCGCGTCACCAAACAGCTCTATCGAAGCGAGTGGGAGAAAGTGTGGCCTTGGACACGATTTTGTGACGAGCTCTGTTTTGGGTAAGGCAGTGGTTCGAAGAAAATCCAGTCGAGCTACACTGTCCATGTACCACTGGGAACCTGCAACGCTCATGTCGCACGCCATGAGCTGTATATCGAATCGGCGCCGTACATTCTCCATGGCAATTCCGGTGGCACGCAAACATCGGCAGGGTACAGGCAGAATGAGAAGATTAGAGCAGCACTGCATGATGAACTTCTCGTGTAGATGTCAGTTATGCAGCTGACCTACACGACGTTGCCAGGTCACGGCGTCTGTCGTTGGGTGGACGGAAACCCTACCGCTACGGGCTCAGCATTCGTGCGCCGTTCCAAGATGCGAACTCCGTGCCAGGGCTGACGGCTGAAAGATGGTGCTCGAAAAGGAGCGTGACGTCAATGGCTAGCAATCATCGGTAGCAATCCTCTCTCCTGAATAAGAGTCGCGTCGTGTTCTTATCGTTCAAGGTCGTTCTCACGTTCAAGTATACATCCCGATGAGCGTACATGCACTGTGCGGAGGGCCGGAGACAAACGTTCCTCCCGTTTACTGCCGTCTACTGCTGCGCCGGCAGGAGGTCGATGCGATCGAGCAGCGATGCATCGTTTCCTTCCGCTCAAGGCTGCGCTCTCAGAACGATGCGACCGACGATGCGCGCTGTAGTGGCATACGAATGCTCGACGGCTACATATCAGAGTGCAGTCTGCAGTGAACATCATGCACAAGGCGGTGAGCACCAAGCAAGGTGCGCTGCCTCGCGTTGCGTGATTGAACGCTCGAGCTTGGCCGGGAAAGATGGCAGCGACGAAGAGGTGAGGTTGCCGCCCAGACGCAGTGTGGTAGACAGGATAGCTGCAGGTGCGTTGAGTGGATCAGCAAGTGCAGGTCACCATGCAGGTGCGGTGGAGAAACAGAGCAGCAATGGCGACTGGAGTGCTGGAGGACCACGATCATTCGCCAATGTCGGAAGCAAGCTCGACCTCGACGCACAGTGCATGTGTTTTCCCTCGCACTCCTTCTGCCCTCCTCTCTTTCACCTTACCTTACTCCACCACAACATACAGATGTCGGCACAATAGCAGCATTCTCGCACCGCATTCTCGACCTTCTCCAGCTCGCCACCGTCCCCTCTCCTCCCACACTGCACCGCTCCGCAGTCTTCTACGTCTCCGGTGCGTGTCCTGTACCCCACTCCACAGCTGTGCAATTTGTTGCTAATTCGACCCTCGTCAAACAGCTTCACCAAGCCGACCCAAAGCTTAGCCGGGCCATAGCACTGCGTCTAGCTTCCTACAACGCATTCACACCAGCACCCGACATCGTCCCCACAGCTTTCACCTCCGCGCACCATGTCGGCCGAAGACAACACTTCACCTGCCGTGGACTCGGGCATTGACAATCTCGCTGATAAGATCGGAGCCCTCAATACCGACGACAGACCACGCACGGAAGAGGAATATGCTGAGGCACAGCTCACTCTGCGTGCCATTGTCACCTCCAAGGAAGCTGGCGTCATCATTGGCAAGGCCGGTCAGAACGTCGCTGACCTGCGTGAGAAGACTGGCGTACGTGCTGGCGTCAGCAAGGTCGTCCCTGGCGTTCACGACCGCGTCCTCACCGTCACTGGAGCTCTGACTGGCATTGCGGCCGCGTATGGACTTGTGGCGGACAGCTTGGTCAAGGGAGCACCTCAGATGGGCATGGGCGGAGTGGTCGGAACTCCTAACACGCATCGTACGCGTTTCCCTTGCACAATCATTTACCTGACCGTACTAACATGCTGCAGCGATCCGCTTACTCATTTCTCACAACCAGATGGGCACCATTATCGGCAGACAGGGATTGAAAATTAAGCAAATACAAGATGCATCTGGCGTACGCATGGTTGCCCAGAAGGAAATGCTCCCACAATCGACCGAACGCATAGTGGAGGTTCAGGGCACACCCGAAGGCATCCAGAAGGCTGTTTGGGAGATTGGCAGGTGCCTCGTGGATGACGAGCAGCGCGGTTATGGCACTGTTCTGTACAGCCCAGCTGTGCGTGTACAAGGCGGCGGCCCACCTCTCAACGGCACTGGAGCTCCTCCCGGCCCAGGTGCAGGCTATGGCGCTCCACGCAGCTACAACCGCACTGGCAATGGCGCCGACTTCACCGGCGCTGCACCTGCCCCGTACTCTCCCCGGCGCCAGGAAGGTCCACCACCAACAACGAACGAGGATGGCGAGGATATTCAGACTCAGAACATCAGCATACCTGCCGATATGGTCGGCTGCATCATCGGACGTGGAGGCAGCAAGATCAGCGAGATCCGCAAGAGCTCCGGTGCACGCATCTCCATCGCAAAGGCACCTCACGACGAGACTGGCGAGCGCATGTTTACGATCACCGGCGGTCCGGCCGCCAACGAGAAGGCTCTGTACCTGCTCTACGAGAACCTCGAAGCCGAAAAGATGCGTCGGAGCCAGATCCCAGAGGCGGCCGCCTAGAATGGACCGGTTCATGGTGCTGCATACCCACCGTCTCAGCCTATTCCGCCATCTCTCATGAGCCATTAATGCTCCACGAACCTCATGGGCCAGACTGATCCGACACTTGACACAATTGCCGCACATGGACACGACATCTTCATGTTCTCTTCATGCCTAATGACCATCATGACATGTACGCTTCGATGAGGGACGAAGGACGAATCGAAAGCTTAATGACATCTCCCCAGGTGGCTTTACCCAACATGCTCGTCGCCGCCATCATCCTTCTTCCACGCGCCGCAAGACGACGCTCACGACCATCACCATAGCCGCCACTACGAATCAAAACGAGTCTAATTACCGCTCAACTGTGTCGAGTATCGCTTTCCCACAATGGCGAAGGGTGCTTTTGAAGCCTGTCGGCTGGCAGGCTTGGAATGCTTTGTTGGCATAGCGTTATACCAATCCCGTTATGTGCCGGAGTAGTGATACCAATGGAATGAAGCAAATTTACTTGATCTGCACAACCATTTCATGCACTGCATGTCTCCCTATCGAAGCTTCCATTGCCCGCCATGTGGGCTTCAATCGAACTCATACACCATACGGTCAGACACCACGCCGTGAACGCCATGTAATCCGATCCCAATCCCACGTTTCCACCCAATCGCCCATGTTCCAAAACGCCACGCCTCGTCCCATCATCATGCATATCGTTTCCTTTTCTTTCGGTTCACCTGGCGTGTCAGGCCCCCTCACTCAGTTCACCTGGCATAACAACTCCTGCTCCAGAATGTACTTGCCCTCCTTGTACTTCTCCGTCGACTCGTAGGCGCGGTCGTACTTCCACCCCACTACCTCTTTGCATTGGCGGCAGCAGATGTCGCGGACGACGTGGCGGCCCGTGGTCATGTTGCGTTCGCCGGCTTCGCCTTGTTGGATGTTCACGACGGAGTTGAAGAGGTAGGCTTTGCCGTGTTGGCCGCGGAAATTCTGGGAGAAGGAAGGTAAGTAAAGGTAGGGAGAGTGGAGAAGAAATGGGTGGGAATGGTGCTTACCCTACTTATGATTTCATCGTGGTCGGCGAGGTGGGTTTTGCAGTTCTTGCAGCCGTAGATTCGTTTGGCGTTCAGATAGATGTTGTAGGCGAGACCCATCTTGCGCGAGAGTGGTGATGGGCGCTCGGCCTACGAGAGCTTGGGGACCTGGGCTGAGCTGAGCTGAGCTGAGCTGAGGATGAGGAGGTGAATCGATCGTGCTGGCCCTTGAAGATATATTGTTTCTGGAGCGACAAGCTGATCGTGATCGGTATCGATTGAGCGACGAAGCTCTTGTGGTATTCACAACTCCCTCGTCGGACGTCAGGGCCACCCGGACGCAGGCTTCGGGATCGATGGTCACGCGGCGGCTATCGCTCTTTCTCCTGTTGGAATGGAAAGTGGCTTCGTTTGGCAGGTCAGAACCTGCGATGAGATTCGGGAATCTTTAGGTGGAAGTATGTTGCTAAGGTACGAGACTAACTATACCGACGGAGAGGGTGAAGGTGGACACAGCTCTGTGAGGTCAGCAACCATGCATGATGCATGTGGTCACAGACACTGAGACACAGGCCACTGTGGGGAGATCGTGGGACCCTGCATGCGCCGCGGTCTCGGAAGGAGCGGAGCAACCGGTTAAGGCCGATGAGGTTGTCTTTTTCATCACCATTGACGACACGACCAGTTCGCCTTAACCTCTCGCCTGCTGGGCATCTGAACACTTGCTGGTACTCGAAGCGGAAGATGCACCACAAGCCATTCGAAGCCTGGCCACACGCGGTGGAATTGTGATCCTGTCGCTGCAAAGACATTGGCAACGGAGCCATGAGCCCGAGTCTGCTTGCCTCCAGCCGCGACAACGAAGTCTGTCGAGGTCGACGAGAACGAATGCACCTATCCACACATGGCTTTCGCGGTCCCGAAAGCGCGAAGCCACGTACCCGAGACTGATGACCCCATCGAGGTTGTTGCGTCCTGCTGTGCTTCCCATCGTCACGACCATAGCTGTCCGATGCCTGACCATCCACTAACGACCACCTGCAGTACTCACGGAGCTGAGACTTGCCAAGTTCCTCTTCTTCACAGCATCGAAAAGCAGCCCGCCCTCCTTTCCCCTCGTGAACAAGCTCATCTCAACCTCAACCTGAACTCACAATGGCACAGCACATCACAACAGGCCGAGTAATCATCGTACTCTGCAACCTAGCATACTCAATTGGTGCCTTCGCAGCCGACTTCAACGAAACGCACGTCTTGAATCCGAGATGGCCACCACGTGCCAAATTTCACAACGGTCAGACCATGACACTGGGCGTATTACTCGCATCAAGCTCCCTGTACTACCTCTTCAGGCCGGCCGAGACCAACGAACAGAGAATCGATAATGTGTTCACTTCAACCCTGATTGGATCGTTCTACTGCTTCGCGGGCATGTGCGCCATTCTATATCCTGAAACTGCCTGGCAAGAGTGAGTATGGCGGGAGTGGTTTGTTCATGATATTGAGCTGACATAGAATCGGTAGTCCAGACTTCATACAAGGTGGCGAGCAGCGCTACGCGCTCTCTGGCGTCTGCGTGGCCCTGGCCATAGCTTATCTGCTCGAAAGAAACAGGCTAACCAAGGCAAAGAAAGCTTGAGTGAGCAGAGTGCTGTGTTCGGGAGACTTCGATACAGACGACAGTTCAGCACATGTACTGGGTGTACTGATCGACACGCAGATATTTCCATATGCTATCGCGAAATTTGCCGCCATGCCAGCGTGTGCACTCCTTACTGATCGCCGAAGCAGTATTCTGAGCATATCAAAAGTACTCTCAAGCCTCCAAGTAAGCTGTAGCTCCGCTTGACAAAAGCTGCGACGTTTCCAAAACGCAGTGGCATTACTCGTCTGGTGGTTTCAAGTCCTAGATCGGAAAGATCACCCCATTGTTTCACTAGAACAGACCACGTTTCCAGCGTGGAACTCAGGAGCTTCGCGAGCTTCCCAGCAGGTGCACTTTTGTGTCTCGAATCACGGTTTCCTCATGAAGCACTGGCCACTTGCTTCACGTTGCGCTGTGGAGATATTCATATTGCGCAACAGGAGGGCGCTCCGGGCGAGTACTGTCAAGTGCAGAGCTGTGGCGGATATCTTATGGCTGATGTCAAGTACAGTACCAAGACAAGCAGTGCGTCCGGTCTGAGATGCTGTGAGTGGATGCGGATGGCGAAGTCCTTGGATGCTAAGTAAATTATTCTACTTCTTCTTCTGGCATGCTCCAACTTTCACGTCGATCGGCGTGTGAAGGTCGAATGGTACATGATGCTGCGGGAATACATTGCTCAAGATGTTGTTTCGTGACATGCGAGTCAAGACTCTGCAGCTCTTACCATCAGGATCCATAACCTTGCCAAACAGCAGAGCTCTGCGACATCCGGCTCTCTACGCGGTGTCACTGGACGCTAAACATGGACCGAGATGTATGAGAAAGACGGTACACCATGTGGCGAGGCAGTCCTCGTGCTGTTGGACAATGAACGGGAGCGCGAGACCTGCCTGTTGCTACAAGCGATCGTTGGTCCACCTCCTCCACTTCTGAACGACCGAAAGCAATGCTCTGCTTTTCACACCCGCATTATGTCAGAGAAACGAGAGAGCGATGGCAGCGCACACTGGAGACTCACCTCGCTTTTCCGTCCCATACCGCAGTCATTGCTACCCCAAAGCAACCGATCGAGTCAATTGACGATACGGGATATAGCTGGGCCACATCTTTCCTTGCTGACACCAGCACTACTGAGTCGAATAGGAAGCACCAGCCCGGAATCGGACACTGTCCAACTGACACAACGCGATATCCCTCGACCGGAATCCGTATACTCCGTCAAGTCACCGGCGGAATGCTCACCCTCGGATGTTGCGAGCACGTTCAGGACGGCCAACGACGAGATTGACGAACATCCATCCCACGTGCAGCACAGATATTCTCGTTCTACCAGCGAGCCAGCCAAACCTCGTCAGAAGACCATCAGCCAATATTCTGTACGCACTCCCTCATCGAGAGCAAGCATCAGCACCTATCTCGTCAAGCCACCAGAAGCTCGCGACACAACGTTCCTAGTAGAATTGCCCGCTGCTGTGCCTTCACTACGATGCTCCATTCGATCGAGTCGTGCTTCCTTGATTGATGCCAAGACTGGTGCTTTGCTGGAAAAGAGTTCTGCGCCACCTCCCTTACCGATCAAGCCGTTGCCAAAATCTATTGATTTGGAGAAGGCCGAGCCGCAACCACGCCACTTGGACGAACAAGTAGCCCCGGGAAACACCATCAATTGGCCGAAAAGTAGGAAGTGGGCATCGACTTCGGCACTCGGGTTCGTCGCATTCTGCATAGCCTTCGCTTCGTCAGTCTTGACTCCAGTCAGTAACGTCGCCAGCCAGGAGTTGGGAATCTCCAAAGAGGTGCGTACTAAGTCTGCTTTCACCCTTGAGCCCCAGGGAGCGCTCGCTGACCACGAAGCACAACACAGGCGATGGTGCTCGCGACAACACTCTTCCTCGTGGGCTTGAGCATTGGTCCTCTTCTATGGTCGCCACTGAACGAGTTGTGCGGACGAAGAACAACCCTCCTGGTCGGCCTGGTGGGGTTCGCCATCATGCAGGTACCTTGTGCCCTTGCTCAAAACTCGTCTATGCTCCTTGTCTGTCGATTCATAGGTGGCGTCTTTGCCGCGAGCTCCCTCATGTCTGTGATCGTATCCTTGACGGAGTCATGGACCTCACTCGACCGCAGACTTGCTATGACCGTCTTCTCAGCAGCGATGTTGATCGGAATCTGTGTCGGCGCTGTCGTTGGAGGTCCGCTGGCTGACAGCACTGTGCTCGGTTGGCGCTGGACAAGCTGGATCGTTCTGATTCTTTGCTTTCCGTTCGGCTTGGCCTGCGCCATATGTCACCAAGAGTCCTCCGCAGAGGTACAGATGCGCCGACGTGCTAAGAGATCACAGTCGACACCGCTCTGGAGGCCCGAGCCAATGATCGCGAAGACTGGCTCGATGACAGGTGGCATGATGAGGAGGCACGTGTGCACACCTATTTGGATGTTCATGACAGATCCTATCCTGTGCTTAATAACGGTATACATGGCTTTCAGCGATGGCGTGTTTTACTGGCTCTTGGAGGCGTGGCAGATCTCATTTCACGATGAGAGACACTGGCCATTGAAACTTGCTGGTCTGCCTTTCGTTTCTGTCATCGTTGGGGTCTGCATCGGTTGTGCGGCCAGTCTAGTGCTCACGAGGATCAGGTTTCGTGGGATAGTGAGAAAGCATGGCCGATTATGTCCGGAGGAACGGCTCCTGCCCATGGTCGCTGGAAGTATCGCGCTACCGGTGGGCCTCTTCCTTTTCACCTGGACCGCATCTCCAGCCATCTCGCCTATACCGGCGATCGCCGCTGGTGTGCTGCTTGGTTTCGGTGAGTCCCAGTCAGAAACGACCTCACACTTCACTTTCTCATCAAGTTCCAGGCTTCCTTCTGACCTTCTTGCAAGGCAGCAACTTCATCGTCGGCGTCTATGGTGAGCATTCAATGGAATCTGACGCACATACATACCACCAGCTGACCACTTACAGCTGCTCAAGCCACCTCCGCCATGGCCATCAATACCTCAATACGATTCCTTACGGCGGCAGCCTTCGCAGCCTTCGCAGGACCGATGTGTCTGGGCCTACAGCCACAATGGGCAGGCACCCTACTAGGCACGCTCGCTATCCTCTTCATACCGCTTCCGATCTTGTTCTTCAAGTTTGGAGTCAAACTGCGAGCCATGAGTCGCTTTACACCCAAGCTGACTGCCGGCAGTTCGCCTGTCGTGGGGTTTCCGGCACAACAGCAGGATCAATGAATATAACGATATCGAGCATGTACTCTACTAATGATACTGTATGATAGGATGTGCATACAAAAGCAACACTACACAATTCAGGGCACGAGCATCAATTCCGGCGAATATATGATCGCAGTCTCAACAAGCTGCTCGCAAAGAACTACCTCGACGGCTTGCTTTCAGGTCCAAGATTCGCAGAAAGACTGTTCAAATTGCAAGAATCCTCTAAGAGCGCCTCTAGGTGCGGTTAATTTAAAGAACTGCTTCAGGGCTGAATTCTGACCATCCGGCGGGTCGTTCTCCCGAGCCGTGGTCAGCGTCGGTGAACTCTCAGCTGCTCTTGTCTCGGCGGCTGCACGACACCACAACATCACACTCTCCCGTCGCTGAGCACTGCTATATGTTGGACGCAGGCGATCTCGCACACGCCAGATGTAACCGACATGTTAATGTCAGGCTCACGAACAGCCCGTGGACTATAAGGTACGCAGCCGAGCTCCAACAGCCGTTGAGCTACACATACAAGACTAACCCTATCAACCACCGTGGCGTTCCCAATCTCGAAACATCAACAACCGGCAACCCAGAAGAGGAAAGCAAGCTTCAGGCCTCTCATCGAATAATGACTAGCGAATGCTCACTCACGTGGCTATGGAGTTGCTGGTGTAGATCCGTCGGCGTAGGGCAAGTCGTGGCTGGATATCACGACTCTGTTCCCTTCTTCGCAGTCTTGAACCTGTAACGCGACCTCTCGTTCCAGTGCAGTAACTCGCTCTCTATTGTGGCAGCTTTGCCACGTCCATTCGTTTTCATAATGCTCAGAATACTGACCACTGTCACTCTTTGCTTTGCGGTAGGGTTCGCGCAGTTCGATAACGAGACAGAGGAGCCTGCACCGCAAGGCGACGATGAGGTCTACACGATTACTTCGACCGCAACTGCCACCGCCACGGCAACATATACAGGAGGAAGCGGTCTGCTGAACCTCCCACCAGGCTCCGTCGCGTTGGTTCCAGCGACAGAACGCAGCGACAGTGAGCTCTACGTACCAACGACCACCGCGACACCATCTCCGCATGAGCCCGCTTCGTCCTCGTATGAGCCAGACACGACGACCGAATATTATGAGCCCAGCAGCACCGTCTACTATTACGAGCCCACGACTACGCAACCATCCTACAGCACCTGGAACAGGAAACCGATCGTTGAAAGCACGGGGACTGAGCTGGACTATCCAGTGTATTCCGAGACATCTAGCTATGCAGACTACACCGGCCCTTACGCTCCAGACGTCGTCAGGACCGAGTCATCGGACGACAGCTTAGCCATGCCCACCCCGTCATCCTCGAAGCAGTACCACCCACCACCACAGCCCACCAAGGAGTCTCCTCCACCGCCTGCTTTTACCTACGCTCCAACAACGCCATACGAAAGCCCTGCTCAGCAGACAACACCCATCGCATACGCTCCAAGCAGCCAGCACGAGACATATCCACCCGCAGAGACAACCCCAGTCTATGTGGCCCCAATCCCAGTCTCCAGCAGCGACACAGAGAACTCTCCCATAACCGCCTACCACTCCACCGCGGCACCAGCCGTGCCTGCCACTCCAGCAACTCCATCAGTATCAAAGCAAACAATCTACGTGCAGCCCGCCCCAGTCTCGCAGCCCGGCACCCTCACCTCCAAGATCGTGCCGACGTATAGTGATTCGATGCCGGAGCACACGACTGAGGGAGCATTAACGTATGATCATGCGGCAACGTCGACGAGCGCTGAGCATGTGATGACTTACAAGGGTCACACAATCAGCCTTGGTGGCGCGACGCTGGCCGCTCTGCCAACGGGGTCGATGCCGGAGGGAGGCAGGGCTAGTCCTTCCGGATATGCCAGTCAGCAGACGGGCGCGGGTGTAAAGATCGGTGGGCTGGGCTGTGCTTCGCTGGCGGCTGTCTTTGGAGCTGTGTTACTTCTTGTATGATGAGATACTGGCTTACGGATCGAATCAGTTTGATGGTAAACTTTTGGAATGATATTACGCTTTTTAGTCGACTTGACCTGGCGACAGTTTTAGTAGCGATGTTTCACGCTTCGGGAGAATGATACCCCAGCTTCATGTACATATACTGAACGACCGCGAAGACGTTTTCGACGAGTGCTTATCTAGTGCATTCCGTCAGTGGTAATGTCCCTTCTCATAGCAAAGAGTCCGCGGGTGTGAGGAAATGGACGATGGGAGAGTGGACCATCAAGTCATCTATCGTGTCATCGGAGTTGTTGTGCATTGCCTTGATATTCTACGCTGAAGTAAACATCCCTGCGCACGGCGCTGCTTCCTTTTCTCGCATAGTCGTGGAATCCCTTCATCCCAACCCTGCCTGAAATGCAGCACCCAGCCATGCCAAAACGCCGAGTGGTGGTAGAAGTCTCATCTGGTGATCGTGACAATCTACTTCCTGAGAGCACGCTGGTAGAAGGCAAGCTCCTCACCCTCAAGGATGTAACCATCGACACGACCGCTCTGGCCTGGACGGCTGGCAACAACGGCGTACAGACGACCGGCCTCGAACTGGCGCTCGATGGCAGCCTCGACCTTGCCGGAGGTCTTTGTGCGCTCAGCCTGCTTCTTCTCAATAGACTTGCTCTTCTTGGTCTCCTCCTCCTTCTGGTCAGCACGTTGGCGTCTGCGGCCAAGTGGTGTGCCATAGTGTGCCTCGTACCACTGTCGGAATGGCGCAGCGTCGACCTGAACGACGGCGGACTTGGTGAGGGTGTTGGTGCGGACGAGCTCGTTGTTCGACGGGTGGAAGGCGACAGCGATGACACGGACCTTGCGGGCGATGCCCTCGCTGCCCCAGGAGAAGTTGCCGGAGTCAATGCGGAGGGCGCGGAACTTCCTGTTGCCGCCACGGGTGCGGACGAGGTGGACCCGCTTGGCGCCGATACGGGTGTTGGCGGGCTGGCGGCCCTTCTCGAAAGCTCTGGTAGTCACATATCAGAATACTGATATGTGGCATGGAGACAGTCGGGTTATGCATACCTCTTCTTGCGATAGTATGCGCGCTTGGCACCAGTGGCGCTGCGCTTGTGACGGGAGTCACGAGAGATACTGCGAGCGTGTCAGTATAGGTAGGATGTAGAGGATGTCTTAGGGGTGGTATAGGCTGTACCCCATGATTGCGGTTGGTGAAGTGCTCTGTGAGATGTGTTAGCTTGTGGTGGGTTGTAAGTTGGAGATGGCAGGAGATGGAATTGCCAGCCTCCAGAGTCTCTGCGACAGCGATGGATAGACGTACGAGTTGGCTGTGTCTTCACCGGGCAATGTGGTGTTGTTGTCAGGGCTGCTGCGAGCGTGTGTCGTCGTGCTCAAGTCTGGAGGTCCAAACTTCAAAGCGGATTTGGCCGCCAAGACAAGTGTGGAGGCTCGAAATTTCTGGGAAGGCGCGACTGGTCGGCGAGAAGCGGGCGCTAACGGCTGTGTCTCTCATTCACCATGCAAGGGATGTATGTAGCCTGTAGGCGCACGATCATGTTAACGTGGTCAACACATCACTAACTAATCACATACGAGCATGACCTCTCCATATTTCACTCTACACAACTAGAGGCTCATGCTGAGCACTCGTCGAGTCGATGCCGACAGCGCCATATACCTTCAACGGCACTGCAATCTCAAAAGTATCAGCCGGTAACCTCTCCCTCGCTATGAAAGTGGTCCCTCTGTCATCGCTAGCAAGCTCTTCCAAAAGCTCGTCTCCAACATTGCTGCCTTCTATACCAAGACCTGAAATTTGTCGTTGCGTCGTAAACTCGACTCGGAGCCGCCATGTCAGACTCACTCCCGTTGTCTCGAAAGTCGGTGCTGCATTGGCCGGGATGTTGAGATTGAAGCTGATTTGCCGTGCAAAGAGGGAGCTTTCTCGTGTTGATGCATGCACCTTTCGCGTCACGCGGTTGATAGAATGGCTGCTACGAAGAGCTAAGGATGGATCAATTTGCTCGGAAGACTCGAGCTCCACCAGGACGGAGTATGTTGGTGCAGAAGCTGAAGGCGCCGAAGCGGTGAAGTCCACAACACCAATCACGGGCTCTCCTAATCGATACGACGGACGTAGGACTGCGAGTACTGCTACTGGCTGCCCCGATCGAGCAATGTTGAAGCGGTTTACACTCTGTGCATCAGGCTGCTTTCCTGACCGATTCACCAGGTTGGATCGTAGTATAGCGAAATCGATGGCTTCTTTTGCATTTGCAGGAGCCATGTCCGCAAAACTTGCTTGCCGCGATAGAGACGATGTATTGTTAAGGACTGCGGGTGATGTTGGCGATGTCGGTGACAGCAATACCCCGTTGGCATCCTTGGGCGATTCCATTAGTCTCTCAGTATAACGTAAAAAGTCTTCCAGTCCCTGCTTCGGCGTCCGTTTCTTTTTCGGCTTCGGTTGGGTCGTGGAGGAAGGGAACCCACTCGTGCTGGCAGGGTCCTTAGCAATCGCTGTGGTCCTCGCCGAGTCTTGCAGCAGCACATATGGAGACATCAAGTCATGGCCGAGAGTGTCACCTCGCGTGTCGTAGCTGCCCAAAACGCGAAAGGGTATCTCGATCCTCTTCACTGCCTGGCCTTCGGGTCGTTGCACTCCCAGCGACAGGTTGTATACAACTTTGATCGCTCTTCCTCGGTGGCTAGGTGGTAGTCCTCGCGGTAAAGAAAAGCGGTAGTTGTAGCTCTGGCTCTCGCCAGGAGCCAATCTCAAATCAACGAACAGTAGACTCTGGGGCGTAGAAAGCAAGGGTATGGTCTTAGACCCGACCGTCGCCTTCATCTGCGCCATTGAGCTCATCTCCTCGCCACCAAGTAGACCTCCGAGAGACTCGCCAATGTTGCCCCAGCTCAAAGCACCGAACAAGCCAGAAGATCTTTTAGATCTTTCGACACCAACGACTCCACCTCCACCCTGAACGCCTTTGCGTTTCACTTCTTCGAAAGGTGCAGTGTTCACGAGACTTCCATCGAGCGTAAAGTGACCCAAAGTTTGTGCGTACGCCATCATCAAGGTTTCTGCCTCAGCAGGTCTGCTTTGAGGTGATCGCGATGGCCGCCGTGAATGAAATCCTTTCGGGATCAATCGGCCAAGTTGCTGGCCGGACGGTGCCTCGGAGGTCAACGTCTCATCGCTGTGGTTACTCCTCGAGTAGAGCTCGCTGCTGGTGCGCGGACTGCCTTCCCCAGATGTCTCTGACATAACACGCGAGATGGGGTTCAGGTTACTTGCTGCTGCATGCCAGCCTTCTGTAGGCCTGGGGGACAGCGAGCGCTTCCCGCCAGAATGCATGGTCGAAGGAGTTCGGGCAAGCTTGGGAGGCTGCTCAGGATTGGCCAGATGATTCCTGTCCACGGCTTGTGTCGCAGGGAACTTGAAGTTGTTAAGGCTGCCATTCTGACTGTGGTGCCCAAGTTTCCTGCTGAAGCTCGACTGCCTCCCCATCTGTGGTGTGTGATCTGCAGACACTGTTCCCGGTCTTCGCCGCCCAGGTCTCATTGGTATCGGCTGTCCCTCCGGCAGAGCTGGAGGCGTATCGGCCTCATATAAAGGCGACGGCTGCCGTGGAGATGGCATGATGAGACCTGCCGGCGACGGAGCTACCAGTCTGGGTGGTTGTTGTAAGCTCGTACTACGAGCATGCGACCTCATCGGTCTTATGCCAGCACTCTGCGGTGCAGTCGGTGTTCTCTCGCTGGCTGGCTCACAGCCCAGAGACATGATGGACAGCGATCTGCCATGACCTTTGCTTGGCCTGACAGCACTGTTCGGGGTCCCATATTGCGGTACGGGCGCGCGGTTCAGACCACCGCCTCTTGAAGCTGCACTTATCACATTCAACGACAACGCCGGTCTGTGTCCTCGTGCGGGTGGTGCGCCTTTCGTGCTGGCCACGGAGTTCGCTCTGGACAGAGGTGGTGGCTTGATTTGCGCGATCGAGCTCTTCCTGCTATGGGGAGCTGACGGCACGTATGAAGCTCTTTTGCTATTGACTGCTCCGTTGGCAGCTGACGGGTTGAGCCTGTCGCCATTCTCTATGGCGCTTCCCGGTGTTGGCGCGACATTCTTGAACGTGATGATACATTCTATTTCCTCCCCAGCGTATACCGTGGGCTGTTTCCAGTGCACGAAGGCGCGTATGTTCGAGGCCGGCGGCGGTGGAGGCATTGTCGCGATTCATCGACGGAGGTAGCGGAGATGGGTGTCATTGTCGTGCATTCTGCGTCCTTTGCCACGCCGTCGCAAATGTCCTCAAACGCGCACAGCATTCATGACAGTATCGTGCACAGCATTGAGGACATCAGCAGCATGCCGGTACGTACATCAATGCCCAGGCCTGGCCCTACAAGAGGTTCGCTTGATGGGGTGGAGAATGACGTTGCTGCTTTTAGAAAGTTCTCCTATTCATATCGTGGGACTACAAGGATCGTGCTTGCCGCGTAATGCTTTTTGGACTGCTGAATACGGCGGTCTCTCAACCAGAAATGGTCACGTACACATATTGGTTGGACAAAACACAGAGTGCATCTGATAATAGTAGCTGTGTTCATGCCGCGCTGGCCACAACTTGCTTCACAGCAACCTCATTTGCCTTGACTCTAGCAAGACCTTCTCTCCCGTAGAAGTCCATTGGATATACTCGCTCTGCTTTCCCACCATTCTCATCAACCTTCTCATCCCAACCTTTGCGTCCACCGAGAACTATCAAAGCTTCGTGCGGTGTAAGTAGTGGACGAGGAAACGCATAACCCCAATCGATGCTCAATCGTGGGCACGCAACTTGCACCCAGCAGTCCACGTCTGGCATCATTGCCAATTTGCCGGGGAAGATTTCGCTGAGCAGCAAGTTGACCCAGGGGATGCCCCTCTCTCGCAAGTGATTTTCAATCAAGGTCATGGTATGGGGATTTCCTTGTCTACCCAGACTGCCCAAGATCAGACCCCATTTCTTCGCTTGTCGAGCTTGTGTTAGGGCTGTCGTTCGATCGCTGAGAAGTTGCTCATGATCGTATGTCTCGTGTGTCAGTCGCCGTGAGTATGGGTCGTAGCGGTATGCTGGTATCGATGGGTTGTGGATCATGGCACTCTCGAGGTGGAATCGTCCATCACCAAGATATAGGATGAGGTCCACGTTCTGCTCTTTCGATAGGTGTGGCGAAGTGCAGCCAAGGATCTCACCTTTCGAAAGCGGCATGATCTGAGGCACGATCATATTGTAACCGGCCGCTCGAAGCTGAGTGCTTGTGCCATGAAGGGTAGCATTGAACTGGATTGTCCCTACCATTGCTATCGTGCTGCCCGGCTTGAAGTTGCGCTCGATAGTCGCCAACAGATGCTCGACATCAATCTGGATGTCAACAAAGACATACAGAGTCTGAATCTTGGTCACGTTCACGGGTACCAGGCATGAATGTGCATAATGGACCAGCATGTCGCAACCCAGAGCTCGGGCGGTGTAGTCATCAATACAGCAAGCACCGTATGTCACATCACCCATGATGAGTGTGTTGGCTCCGGGACAGAATTGTGACAAGATGTCGGAGATGGTGGTGGCAAACAACAACAGACCTTCGGGCATTTGCAGGGCAATCTTCGTTGCTCCAGAGGTCCGCACGCGGTGAATGGTCTTGTGGATCTCGAAGTTGTAGTTCTTCGGTAATAACGCGATGGCATCGTTGATATCCTTGTCGTGTAGTATGTCATCTGGGACATTGTTCAATGCACGAGGTGCTCGCCGACGAGGCGCGACTGTTTCTGTCAGTTTGCAGTATCGAGGATGATAACAAGCAGACTTCACCTTGCACTGCACCACTGTCCTCGATGGTCCCGCTGCTGGATTCAGCTTTCGCCGCCGCGATGGCGTCTGCAGCCTTCCTGCCAATGAAGCGTCGTTTTGGTGCTTTCGGCACGGTTTCGGCATCCGCGTCCAGCTCTGTGGTCGGGGTGACGCCCGGTCCCAGGTCTGCTATAGCACGGTCCTCTTCCATGGTTTTGCCACTTGTTGCTATGCCGCCGACAACGTCTTTCGCGATGCAAACGTTTCTCGACCAGCTGTTGACTCGCGTCAGACGAGATCTGCGAAGAGTCTTTTGGCGAGTTTAAGCTCTCGCTAAGATCTGGAGTATCTCAGCCGCCAGCCTGTTCCTTGCAGCAGGAGTCCTGGCTCATGGCCTAATGCAGAGACTTCGCAGCGTGCCTGGTCGCGTGGCCGCACGCTTGTAAAGCGTAAGTGTTTAATGTGATACCCCCGTTATCGTGGGTGTTGCAGTCGAGGATGTCTTGCAGCGGCGACTACGACGCCAGAAGAGCACGAACAGACGGTGGCCAGTCCGTTGATACGTTGAGGTGACAAGGCTGAGTTGGGTGCAGTCGACTGTTTTGCTGAAAGAGAAGTTGCAACTTCCAAGTTGCAGCAAGAATTACGCGAGCGCGGGAGGCGCCGAGGGGCGATACATGTACGCTGCAATGTGCATCATACATGTGCGCAATTCAAATCCTTGCGATCCTTGCACCTCGAGACGTGGGAATGCTCCAGCTGTGCGCCAGCGGGAGCTACATGTACGCAGAGCCACGGCTGCGTAACAAAACCAGCAGGCAGAGCAGTGGGAGTGGCAGTTGGCAGAACAGTGCAAGCAAGCAACAGTCTGGTCTGCGGAGTCGTTCGCGTCTAAAAGTAGAGCTAGGAGTGCAGTGCGATCGACTGGTTGGCTCGGGTGGTGGGTGGTGGAGAGGACGCGTCGAGGTGAAAGTGTGGGCCTACATGATACAGTACATGTATCTTTGCCAGCTCGCGCTGCCCCGAGCCAGCTGACGCCAGCTAGTTCTTTTGTAGCAACGGGAGGCGTCTCTCCTCAACTCTGCCCTGTGACCTGTGTCCGTTTGAGTCCAGTTCGACGATTCGCCTGTTGCTGCTGCTGTACCACTGTCTCTACGACACAAACACGCAGACACACACACACACACACACACACACACCACGCTCGCTTGGGGAAAACAACAACGGCCCCTGATTCCTGTTCTGTTCTGCTCTGCTTTGCGTGCGACTGGACCAGACGGCACTGAACTGGCGGACCGCGGGCGGCGAGCACACACCACGACGACATACTGACTGACATTCGAAGCGACCGTCACTACCATATTGCAACATCTCCACCCGCCGACTTTCACGCTCCCTCCCCTTCATACTGCACAACACCGCACACACCATGGACAACGACCCAACATCGCCGCCGCAGAGGCACAACCCGCCGCACATTCGGATAAACTCTGGCAGCCATGACCTCTTACCCATGGCGAATGCCTCAGGCGACGCACAAACACGGCCGATAGTGTCGCGGCAGCAGTCCTCGCGATCCTTGACACAACCCTGCCGACCGGGCGGCGCCGCCCCCTCATTGCGCGCTGCTTCAAGCAGCAACTCAGTATACTCGGCGGCGACGCCTGCAGAGTCGTCCGAGCTGTTACTCCCGCCGTCAAAGAGCAACACGAGGAGGTTTCGAGATGAAGACAGTCCCATGCGATCGCCCTCGCAAAGTGGCTTCAACAGCAGGAGAACGTCTTGGTCGTCGGAGAGTGCGGGTAGCAGAGATAGCCGTTACGGTGGGCCGTTCGTGTCGCCCTTCGATGACTCGAGAGCACCGTCGCGAGCAGGCAGCGATGACGACAATGTCAATACACAAACTGTCAGCGAAAAGTACAACATATTACCTTCGGCAGGCCTGCTTTTGTTCCCAGAAGATGTGGAGAAGGATGACTACTTGCACAATCCCGATCCGAACGACAAGGATGGCAAGCTGAGTTGTGCCGATTTGTTCAGCAGACGTGGCATTGTGAACGTGGGAGGTCTGGCATTGATTACCATTGGAATATTGATTCTGTTCATCGGATACCCCATATTGTAAGTATGTTGCGGAGGAGGAAACAGAACGGTCACGCTAACAGCGCGTAGAACATTCGTTCAAGCGGCGATAAATCCTGGAGGAGACTCTTGCACTTCCAATCCTGACTGCATTGCTGGTGATCGAGATCTGCTCAAGAATCTGCGGAAAGGGCTCATTGACCCAGACACACCCGAAAGTGCGAAGACGAGAACTGGAGACAACGGCAAGAAGCAGGTCCTTGCTTTCAGCGACGAGTTCAACGAGGATGGGCGCACGTTCTACGATGGTGACGATCCGTACTTCCAAGGCATGGACTACTGGTACGGTGTTACTCAAGATCTCGAATGGTACGACCCGGATGCGCTTATTACCAAAGATGGAGTGCTCAACTTCCGCTTCGATGCCTTCCAGAATCACAATCTGAACTACCGGTCTGGCATGCTGCAATCCTGGAACAAATTGTGTTTCAAGGGTGGATATCTCGAAGCGTCCATGTCTCTGCCTGGACGTGGTGACACCATCGGTTTTTGGCCTGGTTTCTGGGCGATGGGAAACTTGGGAAGGCCAGGATATGCAGCGACAACAGATGGCATGTGGCCATACAGCTACCACGACACCTGCGATCCTGGCATCACACCCAATCAGTCAGATCCAGATGGTCTGAACTGGCTTCCTGGAATGCGTTTGCCCGCGTGTACATGCACAGGAGGAGACCATCCTTCGCCTGGTAACAGCAGAAGTGCACCGGAGATCGATGCTATCGAGGCTTCGGTGGTCTATCTCGACCCTCCAATGGGCGCAGCTGTGGGAGATGCCTCACAATCATTCCAAGTGGCACCGTTCGATCTGTTCTCCCAGCCCAACGCCGAGTGGTCCGAGATCTATGACTATCAGATCACCTCTGCCAACTCATACCAGGGAGGCGTGTACCAGCAAGCTGTTTCCGCGCTGACAACACTGAGCAACGATTGGTATGATGGCAAAGGTTATCAGATCTACGCCTTTGAGTACGAACCAGGAGCTGATGGCTACGTCACATGGTATGTTGGCGACCAGAAAACCTGGAAAGTCACTGGCAATTCCGTCGGACCAAATGGCAACATTGGGCAACGAGTGATACCTGAGGAGCCCATGACTATTATTGCCAACTTCGGTATGAGCAGCAGTTTCGCGCAAGTCAACTTCACCGGACTTGCTAGTCTCATGCCAGCGACCATGCGAATCGACTATATCCGGATCTACCAGGACGAAGACGGCGAGATGACTTGCGATCCTCAAGGGTACCCGACCACTGATTACATTGCGAAACATCCGGAACCGTATGCAAATGTCAATTTGACACATTGGTATGACCCTACCTCAGATCAAAGCTGCCAGATGGTATACTAACCCTTCACAGGCACCAAGCCGACTACGACTTTCCAAAGAACTCGTTCATGCACGGGTGCAAAGCCGAGAACTACGACGGCGGCAGCACGAAGAAGTTCAAGAAGACCAAGAGATCGACGAACACGAAGCGATCCTGGATTCCCTGGAGATAAAGGCTCAGTACGAGATTCGCCTAGCGCGCTTATGAACGCGAACTAGGCTTCCAAGATGGTCACGAAGAACAAGACTTCCTTTCTGCTTTAAACAGCATTTCCAGCATCGCGCCAGCCCCGCGACACAACAAATAGATCGGGATCCGGGTTGAACCTGGATCCTTCTGGCGCACACAACTACAGATCAATGGACCACGGGACTTCCTCCTGTATATGCACACATACTGCTTGCTTGCTAGTTGGTTCTATTCCCTGTAGATAGAGATACAGACATCATTGTTCCTGCATTTGGGCGGCATTTCGCGGCGTTGGGGTAAGGGTTGGGTACCTTGGGACATCTCGTCAGAACGGGAGGCATGCATGGTATTGCAACATCGTCAGTCGAAGCATTTCAGCGAGGCTTCTGGTAATCTTTAACTCCAAATGATAGCATGAGGGAAGAGGTGGCGGATGACGGAGTATCATCCGGGAAGACCTTGGGGGGGAAGGGATTGATATGGTCGGTCACTAGAGACAAAAGGGATGAGAGCAATGACAAAAATTTCATAGTGGTTGCCCCTTCTCCCGATATCATATGAGTCGTCCTACATGATCGTATACCCTCCATCAACAGGGAGGCTGACGCCAGTAATCCAAGCAACATCATCGCTAGCCAGGAACAAAGCAGCCCGAGCGACGTCTTCGGTCGACCCCATACCTGGACCTGTCAGTTATGAGCACAACTTTGACGTCAGAATCCATACCTCCAAAAGGATGAGCCTTATCAATCTCCGCCTGCTACTCTGGATCATTCTGCAGATTCTGCGTCACGATCGTCCTGAGAAACCCAGGTGCAATGGCATTAACATGAATTCTATGCGGTGCATAGTCCAGGGCCACTACACACCTCAATACGTCAACACAACATCATATCATCGCCAGAAGACCTTGACAAGGGAACTTACCTTGCTTCGTCAATTGCACCACCGCCCCTTTCGAGGCTGTATACGCCGCTGCTCTCCTTATCAGTCCATCCCGCAATCCCTTCGGACTTTAACTCACGAGTATTGAAATACGCCACCAACCCCTGTACACTCGCCGTGTTTACTACCCACCCTCGACTTTTCGTTCCTGGTAACAAGTCCTGTTTCAACATCTGGGTTATGCCGTACTTACAGCCTAAGAAAACTCCCTTGACATTGATGGACATGGTCAGGTCCCAGTCTGATTCGGAGAGTTGGTGAATTCCGTGTGGGGTGGGGTGGGTTGATTCGACGGAGATGCCGGCGTTGTTGAGGAGAATGTCGAGGCGGGAGTAGGTAGAGACGCATTTTGCTACGGCGGCTTCAACATCCTCAGCTTTCGTTACGTCTGCCTTCACGAAGATCGCTCGGTCCTCGCCATGGAGGCGGTGGAGTTGTTCGATTGTGCTTTCGCCTTCGATGCGGTTGTTGAAGTCGTCGGATTTTTGGGTTGAGGCCTGAGGTTGTGAGCGTCAGTCAGGAATCATAAAGATCGGAAAGTAATACATTAGTGGCATTCCTTGGTCTGTCATAGAGGTCTACACAGCAGATCTTGGCACCTTCGGATGCGAAAAGGAGGCTGATGGAGCGGCCGAGACCTGAGGAGGCACCTGTGATGAGGGCGATGCGGTCTTGAAGTCGGCCTGGCATTTTTGAGAGTATAGACTGGCATGTCCTCGAGAGCCGTTGAAGGTAGGCTACCGCGTGAACAGAGCTCTTTGCCGAAGTAGGAAGGTACTTCCATGCATCACACGTATGCAAAAGTGGTCACGACTCTATCTAGATGTTCCAGGAGTGGGAATTTGCTCTTTCGCGGACTTCGAGGGCAGGCATTGTCGCCGAAGACACGGCATGCGCCCCGATATATGCTTTGGCACTGGCAGGCAGAGTGAAAGAGAGAGCAAGGAAATCAGCCATTTCAGCGTTGACAGATTCTTTTGAGGAGTTCTTGTCATCCGACTTGAAGCATGTGAGTCTCGCACGTCGTATTACTTCTGCCATGTCGAGCAAGCAGGCAAAAGAGGTTGGCCAAAGAGCCACAGGACTTGGCCAAGCGCAAGAATCGGACGCATTGATGCGTTCAACGAGGAGCTGTTGCAGCCTTCGTTGAAGTCGTCGATGTGTGCCGCGTTGAGGATACACCGAAGGCTATAAACTCAGCCACCCAGCCAAGAAGCGTTGTCAAAAGGTCCGTGTAGGACGTCAATGTATACCTTGTAGTCTTCAGGGCTCTGGCATGTGACTACAACATTCTCATGGCCTTCCATCCTCTCTGAGCTTGCGGCATGATGAGATTCAGGGCATGGTCACCGTTGCCGGGGTCACAATCGCCACGCACTCCCACCACTCGCACTCTCCAGTCCCTCGCCACCTTCCGCCAGCCTGAGCGTCTCCTCCAATACCAGCAAGTCCCGCTCCATCATCTCCGCCCAATTCTGCACATCACCAATCTCGTTAACACCTCGGGTGGCCATGTCAAGTTCCTTCTGCCATTTCGCGCTCTCCTTGGCAAGTGCTGCTGACTGCTTCTTGACCTCGGCCTCCTGCTTTGCTATGGCCGCAGCGTTGGCGTGAAGATCCGCAGCTCTGCGTTGAAATTGGCCGTCATGGTTGGACCCTGCGGATTGCAGAGAGGCCATGACTGCTGCGCGGGCTTCTGTTTGAGCTCGCTCGCTTTCGGAGGCGACCGCTGTGGAAGAGGAGGATGTTGAGGCCATGATGATGGTTCGGCTGCGTTGGGGCCCCTGACCCTGACTGAAGTGTTGGGTGACGCCAGCTATGGTCTTCGAAGTTTATGCGATCAAGATGGCGGCACAGTGAGTACACAGCATACAAAGCACCACAGTGACTTCAAAGGTACAATCGCCCACATGTGTTGTCCTTCTGAGGTGGAGCCTTTCTCGCTCTCACCTGACTCTGAGATGGTAGCACGAATTGGCCAGTCTAAGGCAACGGACCGCATGCCGTCGGAGGGCGAGTATCATTGCTGAGTGGCTGAGCTGGGCAGGAGACAGGCATCTCAGACGGTACGGTGCGGCCGTAGTGCTGTGCGTGATGCAGTGAGCAGCTGGGCTGGGCTCTGACGTGTTCGAGAGGTACCTCCTACCTGCAGTAGCTCCAGCTCGCAGATACAATACCAACGTGATCAATGCTACTGGAGTCTCGACATAGGATCCCAAGGGTTTCCTTGCCGCGGTTCTCAAGAGTACAAGAGACATCGGACTTCGCCTGCTGCTCTAGACTAGCAAGACCAAGACGCCTTCCTTCTTTCACACAGCACGCTCTGTCATCACCAAGCTGGTCAGACACAAGGACCAGACACCTCATGCGACGAAAGCCCTACAAGTTACAACAACTTGAACTATCTGTGTCACTCGCTAAGATGACCAAAGAGGAAGAGGTGGATGTTGGTGTTTGCGTGAACCGGCCGGCCGTATGGTAGCGGGGTCCGCCTGCAGTACCCACATCCATGTGCTTGCTTGCACGCGTCGGCGGGAGGCGATGTGTGATCATGTAGAACTAACAGCACGATAAGCACGCATTTGGCGTTTGGCGTCTTGCTTCACGATGCGATGAGAGAGAAACTCAGCTTCATGTAGCCCGGCATTGGTATAGTAATCGTTACACACCTTGCTTCCTTTCTACCGTCATACAGCCTATGTGCGCACTTCCTGGCATGTCTGACCTCGCCACAACGTTACTACATGTACCGATACCGCAGCACTGCTCATAAACATCAAACAGGACGACACCAACATGGCACCCGGCCTGGTCGATCCTCAACCCGCCGTCGAGCCCTCACAGCAACGAAACCTCTCCTCCGTCACCGAGCAGTACGAAGATACGTTGCGCTTCTATCTAAACGGCACGAAGGTCGTGCTCGATACTGCGGATCCAGAGGTCACACTACTAGAGTACCTTCGAGGCATTGGCTTGACGGGTACGAAGCTAGGCTGCGCAGAAGGAGGCTGCGGTGCCTGCACTGTGGTGGTATCCCAGTACAACCCGACCACCAAGAAGATATACCATGCGTCAGTGAATGCGTGTTTGGCACCTCTAGTGTCAGTCGACGGAAAGCATGTCATCACAGTCGAAGGCATTGGTAATGTGAAGAGACCACACCCAGCACAGGAGCGAATAGCCAAAGGCAATGGAAGTCAGTGTGGCTTCTGCACGCCAGGCATAGTGATGAGCCTGTATGCTTTACTGAGGAACACCGACGGTCCGTCAGAACACGAGGTCGAGGAGTCCTTCGATGGCAACCTCTGCAGATGTACCGGGTACCGTCCAATCCTGGACGCAGCACAGACCTTCAGCTCAGCAAGAGGCTGTGGAAAGTCCACAAGCAATGGCGGTGGTGGATGCTGTATGGATGACCAAACAGACGGAGCAAAGGGATGCTGTCAAGCTGGTGCCAAAGATGATGGTCAGCCAATCAAGCGCTTCACGCCGCCTGGCTTCATCGAATACAACCCCGACACCGAGCTGATCTTCCCGCCGCCGCTAAGACGACATGAGTACAAGGCTTTAGCTTTTGGCAATAAGCGTAAGCGGTGGTATAGGCCTGTAACACTGCAACAACTACTGGAGATCAAGAGTGCGTATCCATCAGCCAAGATTATAGGAGGCAGCACAGAAACCCAAATCGAAGTGAAGTTCAAAGCTATGCAGTACACTGTCTCTGTCTTTGTTGGCGACATTCCAGAGCTGAGGCAATGCAATTTTGAAGATGACTACGTCGAGATTGGTGGTAATATCACGCTGACAGATTTGGAGTATCTTGCCGTGGATGCCGTGGCGCATTACGGCGAGAGAAGGGGCCAGCCATTCTCTGCGATCAACAAGCAGATTAGATACTTCGCTGGACGTCAGATCAGAAACGTTGGCACACCTGCTGGTAATCTCGCCACTGCTTCACCGATATCAGATCTCAATCCAGTGCTTCTGGCGACGAATGCCACAATCGTAGCACGGTCGCTTGACGAGACCATCGAAATACCCATGACAGACTTCTTCAAGGCTTACCGAGTCACGGCGCTTCCTCCAGATGCCATTATTGCCAGCATACGGATACCGGTGTTCAATGAGAAGGGCGAATACATGCGAGCGTACAAGCAGTCGAAACGGAAAGATGATGATATTGCTATTGTCAACGCTGCGCTCCGCGTGCATCTCGATGACGATAATGTCGTCAGGAATTGCAGCCTTGTCTACGGCGGAATGGCTCCTACCACTGTGGGCGCCAAAAAAGCTATGGCGTTCCTCGAGGGCAAAGTGTTCACAGATCCGAAGACATTAGAAGGTGTCATGAATGCCCTCGAACAAGACTTCGATCTACGCTTCGGTGTTCCGGGTGGCATGGCAACATATCGCAAGTCACTAGCTCTCGGCTTCTTCTACAAGTTCTATCATGAGATATTGGCCGAGCTCAACCCAGAAGGTACAGAGATCGATCAAGACTGCCTTGCGGAAATTGAGCGAGAGATATCGAAAGGCAGAAAGGACCATGCTGCTGGCGTCGCTTACGAAAAGAAAGTCATAGGCAAGGAGCAACCACATGTGGCGGCAATGAAGCAAAGCACAGGCGAAGCACAGTACACCGATGATATCCCTGTGCAAAAGAACGAGCTTTATGGCTGTCTGGTACTGAGCACAAAAGCGCATGCCAAGATCCTAGGTGTGGATGCTTCCCCTGCCCTGGACGTCCCAGGAGTGTTCGAGTATGTTGATCACAACGACTTGCCGGATCCTAAAGCCAATTATTGGGGTGCCCCGAACTGTGATGAGACATTCTTTGCAGTCGATGAGGTATTTACAGCTGGTCAGCCGATCGGCTTGGTGCTCGCCACATCCGCGAAACAAGCAGAAGCTGGTGCACGAGCTGTCAGAGTGGACTACGAAGAGCTTCCAGCGATCTTCACGATGGAAGAGGCGATAGAAGCAAACAGCTTCTTCGAACACTATCATTACATCAATAATGGCGATGTTGACAGAGCGTTCGCCGGAGCTGACCACGTATTTACCGGCATAGCACGGATGGGCGGGCAAGAGCACTTCTATCTGGAGACCAATGCAGCTGTAGCCATACCTAAGCCGGAGGATGGCGAGATGGAGATCTACAGCTCGACGCAGAACCCTTCAGAGACGCAAGCATACGTTGCGCAAGTGACGGGCGTAGCGGCGAACAAGATTGTGAGCAAAGTCAAGCGTCTGGGAGGTGGCTTCGGTGGGAAAGAGACTAGATCTATCCAGGTGGCAGGTATCTGCGCGATTGCAGCAAAGAAGACCAGGCGACCTGTAAGAATGATGCTGAGCCGTGACGAGGACATCCTAACTTCTGGTCAACGGCATCCATTCTTGGCGAGGTGGAAGGTCGCTGTGAACAAGGACGGCAAGCTGCAAGCTCTGGACTGCGACATCTTCAACAATGGAGGTTGGTGTCAGGACCTAAGCGCAGCTGTTGTGGACAGAGCACTGAGTCACGTTGATGGAGTCTACAAGATCCCCAACGTGTTCGTGCGCGGAAGAGTGTGCAAGACGAATACTGTCTCCAATACTGCGTTCCGCGGATTCGGAGGACCGCAGGGCATGTTCATATGCGAATCCTTCATGGAGGAAGTGGCAGATCGTCTGGAGATGCCGATCGAGGAGTTGAGAGAGATAAACATGTACAAGTCCGGTGAGAAGACGCACTTCAACCAGGAGCTCAAGGACTGGTACGTACCTCTAATGTGGAATCAGCTTCGCCAAGAATGCGACTGGGAGCGTCGGACGCAAGAAGTGGCAGCCTTCAACGCGAAGAGCAAGTGGAAGAAGCGCGGCATGGCTCTGATACCGACCAAGTTCGGTATCTCATTCACTGCGCTGTTTCTCAATCAAGCTGGCGCTCTAGTCCACATATACCACGACGGCAGCATCCTCGTCGCACACGGTGGCACAGAAATGGGACAAGGACTGCACACGAAGATGACCATGATCGCTGCAGAAGCATTAGGTGTCTCCCAAGATGATGTCTTCATTTCCGAGACCGCCACGAACACAGTCGCCAACACATCCTCGACAGCCGCATCAGCTTCCTCCGACCTCAATGGCTATGCCATCTGGAACGCCTGCGCTCAACTGAATGAACGACTCGCACCATATCGAGAGAAGCTAGGCAAGGACGCCACCATGAAGCAGCTCGCACATGCCGCCTACTTCGACCGCGTCAATCTCTCGGCCAACGGCTTCTACAAGACACCTGACATCGGTAAGTCCATCCCGTTCCTTTCTTAACACCCGTACTAATAACCACCAGGCTACGTCTGGGGCCCAAATACCGGCCAAATGTTCTTCTACTTCACTCAAGGCGTCGCTGCGGCCACTGTCGAAATCGACACTCTGACGGGAGACTGGACCTGCCTCCGCGCTGACATGAAAATGGACGTAGGTCGCTCCATCAACCCCGCCATCGACTACGGACAAATCGAAGGTGCCTTCATCCAAGGTCTGGGCCTGTTCACAATGGAGGAATCGCTCTGGCATAGAGGCAGTGGTCAGATTTTCACGAAAGGTCCAGGGGCGTATAAGATCCCTGGCTTCAGGGATGTACCTCAAGAGATGAACATTTCATTGCTCAAGGATGTCAATTGGGAGAACCTGCGAACCATACAGAGGAGTAGAGGAGTTGGAGAACCGCCTTTATTCCTCGGGAGCGCGGTGTTCTTTGCGATTAGGGACGCGCTAAAGGCGGCGAGGAAGCAGCATGGATGCGAAGATGTACTGAGCCTTGTCAGTCCGGCTACGGTGGAACGCATCAGAGTGAGCTGTGCAGATCCCATCATAAAGAGGGCGCACGTGGAGCCGCAAGAGGGGGAGAAGAGTTTCTTCATTTCGATATAAGCGATGCGGGTGTACTGTAGCTATGATGATCTTGTCGATGAGGTATGGCGTCGCTTGATGGTGCAGATTAAGTCTGTTTGTCGAACGAACCAGTAGTCGTGCGGAGTCCATTCTTTGCTCGGGTCTGTCAACTCGAAATCGAAGCGTCGGTATAATTGCGGGATGAGTTTGGACATTTCGAGGATGCTGATGTTCTTGCCTAGACATGTGCGTGCGCCGGCGCCGAACTTGAGTGGCTTGTCAGTAATTCGACAACCGGTGGATAATGTGTGCGTCGACTTACAGCCAGGAAGTTCCTCTCTATCAACTTCAACCTCTCCTCACCCGCCTCAAGCCATCGTTCTGGCCTGTTATGTATCAGTTGTAGACGAGACGGCCTTCGATTGCGGCGATGATGTTGTCGATGTCGCGTTCCTCACGCACCATCCCGAGGGTGTTGGAGAAGGTTATGGAGGTTATTACATCGAAGGCGTACCACTGTGGAACAGAGCGGTAAGTTGAGCACGCTGGCTAGTGGGCAGCGGACGGCGTTGGGGGAGGGGGAGAAGAGATATTGAAGAGCACGTACATGTAACCATCGCCCAAGATGAACACTCTAGCCAACTTTCTCTTCGATTCTCTTCATGATAACAGCGGAGCAGGCGTCGTTCATGGGTTCGAGGTCTTTGAGAGTGCTGAGGGCGAACGCATTCGCAATAGAGCGTAATCCCACGATGTGCGTGCTCGTCCCTTACGGAGAAGACCTACACCCGCTCAGCCAGCCGCAGAGTGGCACATGACTCACTGCAAACGTGGAAGAGCTTACTGTCGGGAGCATGCCACTCGGCGCTTTGATGTCGAATGGCAAGTAAAAGTTGCTCTCCACAGATCGTCAGCACCATCAGCCATGGCCATCTCTTCACCTCTCATCGCGCCCTTCATCTCAGTGGGACAGACGGCTCACCTTCTCGAATCCACTGCTTATCCCATAGACCTTCGGGATCATCGCACAGTCCGAGAATGATACATGATTAGGAACCAATTCGCACGAGCGGCCCCTATCTCTTGTGTAGATTCAGATGATAATTCATCTGCAGGCCCTTTGCACAGCTCCATAATCGGTCCAGATCTGAAAGAGAGGCAAGCCAAGGACCAGGGATCCGTCCAAGCCCGAGCGATATCGAAGCTGAAGGTAGCGTATGATGATATATGTGAGTATGACGAGTAGTATGGTGTGTGTCAGTTGCCATGGCAAAGCGAGATCTCGGCAGGTTGATCTCAGAGTGTCCATAATGACAGCCGTCAGCCCGGTAGGTGAGATCCCTGCTCGGCTGCAGTGAGCTACGTGCACCGGAGCAGTTATTGTTGTACATATACCGTTTCCCTCTCCACACACTTTCCATGGGGTAGTGGGGTCGAAGCGTCCGAGTCAGGTCGTTTTGCCGCTCTCAGCTCTTCTTCATAGGCTGGATCTGCAGGATGTGGGGCTTGTGACTTTTGACGGCACTTGCAACGAGACTGCGAGAGGGGGTCCAACCTCGTCGTATGCTTGCAGTCTCGCGACGCTGCTCGAACGAAGGTCGTGACTGCTGGCAGGGTGGCGTGTGAATACACGCCGATACTAGTACCACCACTTCGGAGTCAATTCTTTCACCACGAGTCGCGTGACGGGCATCCAGCACCATGCTCACATTCCCAATCGTGTCGTTATGTACTGTTGGCTGCCGAGGCCTCGAGACTCGTCCACACATGGTCAGGATAGTTCGCTCCATCACGAGAGAGCTGTTGCAGTCAGCTCGAATGCTCAAGTGAGTTGCTCGGAAAGCCTGATTCTCGAAGCTATACGCAAGTCTAAGTGACAATACAGTCCCTGTTAAAGGAGCTGAAGAATGGTGCAAAAGAACCAATCTAGGCAGCCGGCTTTCTGTTGTGGTTGCGGTCTCCCTAGTCTGCCCTCTTCCAAATCGTTGGCCCCTTAGCTCTCGAGATCTAGCCGTAGCTTCGCTGAGCCTGCGCGGCGCTCCTATCTACCATAACATACGAGTCGTGGCTGCCGCCATTTGGCTGTGGGGTATGTGGTGGCATTGCGCCTGGCACGCCTGCCATCATCGTCTGTGTGTCTGCTCTGCCGGATTGTGGCCTGTCGCCCGCGGTCGGTGGTCGATCTGCGGGATAGGTGGGCTTTTGCGCAAGAGGACTGGGCCGTGGGGCTCCATCGCCAGCTTGGTCGTTGTCTGCGTTGGCGGTCGGTAAGGCGTGTCGCGAGGGGGAATTGTGTCGCGACACTCGGGCCAGTCGCTCTTCGGTCTCGCGTAGCTTGGCTTCCAGCTCTTGCAGTTGCTGTTCGCCCGTCGTCACCGTTTGTTTCCTGTTTGGGGGTCAGCATCGATCGGTATGTATTGTAGCGCATTGCCGTGGGTGGGTGTCGCACTTCTCCTCTACTGTCCGGGACAAGTCGTCCACACCGCCCGAGTCCAAACCGAACATGGCATCCAAGTCACTAGCAAAGTTTTGCGCAATGGTACTGTTGGGAAGTCAGCTTCTGTACGGGAAACAGACACGCGTGACTGTGCGCGACATACGACTCCGGCCGAGTGTTGAACCTCTGCGTCGGTGGGTCCTGTTCCTCGGCCATGGCGGGCAGCGGGGGATGCTATGTTTTGGGGTCGCGAGCAGTTCACGTGGCAGAGTCAATCGACCGGAGCAGAGTGATTGTCGAGCAGTGCACTGTGAGAAGGTGGGAAGAGGGCGTTGGGCACGTCTAATGTCGGCTTCTTGCACACGGGTCTTCTCTGGTGTCGATCGTCAGTCAAGGGTCCAAGCTCCATGGGGCGCAGGTAAGGAAAGGCCATCTGGCGTGCCCCAGAGCTCACGACATGTGCGCGAGACTCGGGAGTGCATGTGGTGCAGAAGGCAGAAGGAGACATGTCGTCGACGAGAGAATGCCTGCCCGCCCTGCGGAGACGCGTAGCCTCGTCGCCGCAGGAACAGGCGTATGCGCATGCAGCAGGCGACGAGGGTCGATGTCTATACATGTACTACTGTGTATACCGGTCTGCCGCCTGCGGTGGCAAGTGGTTGTCACCGTCCCTTGGTCTCCACTCGCAGCTCCCCTTATGAGCTAAGTTACGCCCAGAACGTTTTAGCGGGCTGCCACTTGCCTCGTCGCAATTTCACGTCGTTGCTTGAATACATGTACATGTACACACAATCGCCCAAAACCCCCGGGAACACTGCCACGACTCCACGATATGTCGCAAAACTAGCGCTACCGCGTCGCCGAACTCCTCTGCAATGATTGCCGTCCTCGAAGAATCTGGCGCCCATTCTCAGACCCGCCGAAGCGCATCCGGTCGCAGGCGCCTTCCTCTACTTAATGACCACCCTCCCAACCGCCTACACCGCGCTCGAATCGCTCCTTCTCTTTCAGGCCCTGCGCAAGGATGGCGTCAAGCACGGATGCTTCAGCAGGATATCAGACCATCTGCAGAAGATCCCGCTGATTCGCAACGACCCCGACTACGATGCTGGTAGACTGAGTCCCGACGCATTGCGAGAGCTGTATTTGCGCTTGCTCAAGGACGAGCTCAAGGCCGATGGTGAGCGACAAACAAACGGCGGCACCCATCTCACCAATGCCCATCTTTCCCCCGGCTCGAGGAAACGAAAGGCTCCCAGTCCATCGCTGCCCACCGTCCAAGAGGCATCGCAACATGAACATCTGCTTCCCCAACTGGTGACGCGACTCTACACTGCGTTTCGCGATACAACCGTGTCGAGGATCAAGCAGACCGAGTCCAAGTATGCTGTCCTCAAGAACGAGATAGACGATATCGAGGCCGGGAAATGGGATGAGGCTCTGCAACGGCAGCGGGCATCTTCGCAGACCCAAACTCCACGCCCTTCACCAAAGCCGTCTGCCACTGCACACACCCAGCCCAATGTCACGCGACCTGAGCAGATCAAGGCGACCAACTCTGCCAGCGCTAGCCCGGTGCTGACGCAGAAGCCTTCAGTGGAGAATGTGCAGGCGCCATCGAAACGGTATTCGCAGGCCAAGATTGATGCTGTGATGAACCATGGACCGGAACCACAGGACAGTCCAGGTCATCGACGAGCATCGTCAAACACCACTCTTCCACCTTTATCAGAAATGGCACCGCAGTCGCCACGCTTTGGTATTCCTCCCAAGATACCGACTTCTGTACCTCAGCAAATGCAGCCAATGCAACATGGGTCTAACCAAGGCTATACCCATTCTCCACCTGCTGGACATCAGTCTCCCTATGCGCCTCCGCATGGCCACCCTCTGTCAGGGTCAGTGCACAGTCCGCAGCTGCAGCATTCGATGTCCAGGCCGTCTTCATCGCCTAGGCCCATACTACCTCCGCCCAAAGGCATGCAGTTTCCACCTCCTGGCTCAGTGCAGCATACAGGGTCACCAGGTATGCCACCGAATCCGTACTCGCCACAACAACAGCAATACCACCCTCAGATGCCTCCTCAGCACCACCAGGCTCAACACCGAATGCCGCCTGGGGTGTCACCAACTAGTGAGGTGCCACCCAGAGGGTATCCTTCGACGCCTACTCCAGCTCATGGCTCTGCCTACTACCAGCAACCATTGCCATACGACAACAGGAGGACCTCGTACCCGATGCAGCAGCAGCCGCAGCATCCACCACCTTACCCTCATCAGTCACACCCAACACAGCCGCCCCAGCCAGGTGGAGGATACATGCTGCCACCGTTTCATCAGGATCCTAGCAAGCCTATGCAGCAACAGCAACCGATCCGACCTCAGCAATCACCCATGCCGATGCAAGGACAACATCAGTATCCGCCACATGGACACCACACCCCAGCCACTGCACCGAGGCTCCAGCCGGCACCACCAAGGCCAATCTTATCTAGCCAGTTCCTCTCAGCTCTTGCCACACCTCCGCGTCCAAAGGTACGACCGCTGTGGAAAGAAGCGTATCGACCCTCGCTTTTGCAAACAGCGGTGGTCCTACCACCCAGGCCGGAAATCGAGCCTCTCAGTCCTGTCCTCAAGCGTGCAAAATCGCCCATTCGATCCAGCCGCTCGTCTCGCAAAGACAACGTACCTACGATTGAGAAGCCGGCCCAAGTTGAGACATCATCGAAGAAGAGGGGCACTAAGAGACGTAGCAATGTCAGAGACCGAAGCCCTCATAGTGTGGTGTCTTCGACCGCTGATGGCTCTCTGCGCGCACGAACGCGCAGCCAGTCTGTCAGTACCGTGGCAGGCGTGTACCCACCATCGGAGGATCGTCCGGCTAGCAGGAACGGGGTCAAGGCAGAACCATCCACGCCTGCCAATGTGCTGGAGGATGATGACTCAACCACGGCGCCATCGACCGCCAATGCGCCGGGCATGATGACACGAAAGAGACGTGGGACGCTTCAATCGCAGCCTCTGCCTCCGTCCAAGCGCAAGAGGCACGAATCTCCAGTCGCGGCTTCGGATGATCGCGAGACCCTGCCCACGCCTCCCAGAAGCACTACTGTTATGGCTACTAGGAACTTCAACAAGATGTCCTCTGCCATCATGAACGACATTACGAGCCATAAGCACGCCTCATACTTTGCGAAAGAGGTGCGTGATAATGATGCGCCTGGCTACAGCGAAATCATCCTCCAGCCGCAGAACCTAAAGTCCATCCGGGCAGCGATCACGGCTGGTGGTCGGGCGATAGCAGCAGCATCCTCGTCGCTAGAGTCGCCGCCGTCCGGGACACCTGGTGCATCAACCACCACTGTCGAGCTGGAACGGGCGGCGGACCTGATCCCACCCAAGGCTATTGTGAATGGTGCGCAGCTCGAAAAGGAACTGATGCGAATGTTCGCAAATGCATACATGTTCAATCCCGGTGAGGACGGAATGGCTCTCTCTACTAAGGAGATGTTCGAGGACGTCGAACAGAAGATTAGCAATTGGCGTGGCACAGAGCGCGAGGCTGGAGGAGATGATGACGACGAAGGAAAAGGCAAGCGAAGAAAGGTGTAAGAAGTAAGAAGTACGGTTGATGATCCTTTCAGCGATGGCGCTTGTTGGCTGTTTGATTTCGTCTAGTAGGGCTCTTGCTGAGGCCAGTAGATGTAAGAGTACTTAGCCTCAACTGGCGACGACAAGATACGTCTTGTTGTACGGTGGGATACAGATATGTATCGCTATGCTGACTGGCGAGCTTCTTCACGTCCGTAGCCATTCTTGTGTCTGTCGTTGATGCCGCCATCGATCACGAATTCATCGCCCCACCTTCCCCTCATCGTAGATGTTGGCAAGGTCCACGGGTTGACTCGCGATACTTCACTTGCCTTCCTAGCAACAGAAGACCATATTCTCTAGCCATCGACCTATTTACATCAGCATGTCCGTCGAGCTCCAGCTCGATCACGTTGTGCTCCTTGTACCATACCAGGACGTCGTGAATTCACCGTCGTGGGTTACAGACCACTTGACAGTCAGTCCTGGAGGCGTTCACGCAGACGGGTATGTTCGCATGGTATACCTCCCGCTTTGCGAGATACTAACACGTGCGATAGCAAGACTGAGAACAAGCTCGTTCTGTTTGCGGATGGCACTTATCTGGAGTTGATCGCCTTCATCAACGATGATGCTGAGAAAAGGCGTGGTCACTGGTGGGATAAGCCGTAAGAAATGCTACTCTCCTTCCATTATCCTTCAATGAAACGTACTGATAGCCCTATCCCAGATATGGTGTAATCGACTACGCCTTGACCACGACCAGTGACCACTCTTTCGGAGCATTGAAATCCATCAAGGATCGATTGTCTCAGACGGACAGCGGCATATCGTACACCAATCCCCAAGATGGAGGTCGACGAAAGCCTGATGGCACTGAGTTGAAGTGGCGGGTGACCTTCCCAACCGGCACTTCAAGAGGCAATGCACCCTTTTTCTGTCACGACGTTACTCCGCGCGACAGAAGGGTGCCAGAAAAGCGAGTTGGCCGAATGGGGGTAGTTGTTCTCTCTATCTACGACCTTAGCCGAAATCTATGTACCTCTATCCTACAAACGCCCAAAGCCCCTATACTAACCCGCAAGAAGAGTTAGTGCACTACCTGTTTGTATTATGACTCGCTTCTCTGTGCCTGTCACAAAAGACAACACAACCCACCCAAGCGGCGCAACCGGCGTGGCAGGCGTGCTGCTAGAAGTGTCAGAAGAAACGTTGCATAAACAGCTGACCAACGCCACAGCGGCAATCTTGGACAAAGATTTGAGTAGTTGTGGACTTTTCCAGCTGTCCGTGCCACATGAAGTTGACGGGGCGAAGAGACCTTCGATTAGGATTGAGAGAACTGCAGCAAAGGATGAAAAGGAGGATGTGAGCTTATCGCTGGCCTTACAGACGTCCCAACATCTACCAGACATCCATCACAAGATCGATGATGGTACGATATCGATCAAGTTCGAACGACCATAATGGCATCAATCTCCATAGAGGATCGAGATTGCAGAGGCATATGCCGAAGGTACTTTGGAACCGCGGACCTGGATGTCGTCTCAAAGACAGGAGCAACCATACTAGCCATCGTACGCAAAGTCCTTACGTCTAACTTGTCACACGAATCTGTACCCAAAACTGCAACATCCGACCCCCCGCCGTACGAAGGCATCTCATCAAGTGTCACATGAGTCCTCAAACCAAGCCAAGCAAGAATTTCAGCCTGTGACCCGATTCCCGGCATCCGGGTAGTGGATCGGTCCCAATCAGCAGGTCATGATGGGTCACAGGCGGTGTAGCAGCCACCCCAGGAGATTGAGAATCCGTCTCCAGATCTCAGTCTCAGAGACGCCGTTGAATAGGCGACACTCTCCACTTTGGCACCTGTCAACCCATCCGGGGCCCAGTGATGGATACTAGAGGCGTCTGCATCAGGTACACTGCAGTCAGGGTTGCGGCTCTGCACCCTCCGAACAGCCCACGTTACATATATCTTGCGCCGATGTTCGGCAGCTGATAGTTGATCAAGCCTGGTCAAGCCTGCTGTGCGACATGAGCAGGCACGGAAAGACCAAGGACGGGTCAATGCAGGGCGTCTATGCAGACGCGCGGCGACATCATTCGGTTGTTGGGTTGGGCGGGAAGTGGAACTTTCTGAATCGAAGAATTCCTGTGTGAAGTTGGTAAGATTTCCTTGTGTAACAAGCGCTGGTTGTCTGTCCATTGAGGTGACGGGTGACGGGTGGACGGGGCTTGGTTGTCTTTGCGGATTTGGTGATGGGTGTGAGTACACAGCAAGTAGACGGAACGATGAGCGAGACGGAAATAGGGTGCAGTGCGCGAAGTGCTGTTGTAACTTTCAATTCGAAAGTCTTTCAGTTCCATCGATGCAAGAAAGAACTGCAAATGTGGGTATCTGTTGTCTAGAAAAACAAGGAAACATGCCCGATTAATCCCCCAATACCCATGATAGTGCCCAATCGAGCCAGTCGTTGCTGGCAGTAGTCGGCTCAATCAGACGATACGCGGTCTGATGCTTCTCATGCCGCATTGCATCGCATCGCGTCGCATACCCATAGCACAGAGCAAACCTTGCCGCCATTGATTCCCAAGACGCCAGTGATGCCAGTAATATTGTACAGAATTCTTTTGTTCTCAAGCGGATTGCTCCGCGATAGCCAGTGGTCTACCTGAGATCCCACAGTGTTGCCACCAGTGCCCGTCTACCAAACGCCAGTGTTGTCCAAGGTCCGTGAAAGCGGGTGTGGGTGATATTAGACAAGTGTCGCGCCGCGGTAGTCGTGGCGGCGACGTGTCGTAGTAGCCGAAGAGGTAGGAGGACCGAAATAATATAGCATGCTTGCTGCAAACGCTCGATTGGGGTATTATGTTTGCGTAGAGTCGAAAGCGAGGGCGACTCGCTCAAAAGTGGAAAAGTCGGAAGAAGTCGTAACGGGAGGGCGGAGCGATCGTGGTGTGGCGTGGTGGAAGGTGCGATTGAGGTGGTGGTGTGGTGTGAGGAAGGTGCGGTGGAGCTCCTGCAGCTGTCGTGTGGAAGCTGCGATGGTGAAGCCGGAGCTGGGTGGAGCTCGACCTGCATGATGATGCGCAAGTGCCGAAAGCTAGCTGTTGCGTCGCATGAAGACTGGAGGTGGTGTTTGCCGAAACGATGAATACTATCGTCGCTTTGGAGGTGGTTTGGGCTTTGGTTTGGGCGTGCTGGTGACAGGTCAGCATGCAGCCACGACGAAGACGAGCTGTGTTTGCGACGACTTACCCCGTGGTGTCGTATGCGCCGCGTCCCATGTTCATGGAAGCAATGTCTTCTCTGAGAATCATTGGCAATGTGAGTCTGGAGAGCAAGTCAGCGAATGTCGGATGGGGCACGGTAGCTTTATACAGTGACAGCAGGAATGCTGTTGCACAAGGGACCGGGATCGACTTACTCTCGCAAGGGCAGCGAGGGCCTGACAGAAAGAGTGGATTGGAGGTCACGTCGGACAAGCGACGGATGGAGACGTGCAGCCTGTCTCTGGTTGTTGTCTCGTCCGCGGCGCCGATTGATTGATTCTGGACAACCGGTGCGCAGAAGATCAGATCAAAGGCGAGCGCTGGAATGTAGCTGATGTTATTTGCAATGTGTGCGCTGGTGGAAGCCGCGGTGAACTTTTTGGCTGCGCCAGGTGTGTGCGCCTCTTTTGTTCACAAGATCACTGGAGGGCGGAGAGAGGAGAGTTCGGCGTGGTGTTGAAAGCACAAGTTCAAAGGAGCGACAGACGGGGGAGAAATATGAGTACAGATGGGACGCAACGACCAGGAACTGGGTCGCAGTAACAATTGACAAAATTCTCGTCGCGAATGCCCCTGGCTGGCAGTCTGACAATCTCCCCGATGTTCATGACGCAGTCACCGTGCTTCAGGACCTGGCGCGGGAACGATGTCCCGTCAAACACTCTCCTGTCGGTCAGGGATGCTGCTGCATGCGATCTGCAGCCTTCGTACTGTACCTGCAGTAGCCCAAGCGGCTCCGACGCTGGCTTCCGCTCCCCGCCCGGTAGCAGGAACCACGATTAGAACATCACCAACCTCTGCCGCGCGCCAACGATGCGGTGCGGTGCGGTGGCTCTCTGACACCCACTCCCGAATTCCAATTCATTTCACACGCCTGGCTGACACCTCTCACACACTGTTTGCGACAGCTCGCCATCGTCGTAATAATGTGTCTATTCATGCCCATCACAGCTCATCCCCGAGCACTGTCCAACACACACGCGATGCACACCTCCATCCCAGTGGCGAGACGTCCGCGCCATCCTATCGCGTCCTGTCTCGCGACGCTGGTGTCTGTCCACCAATCTTTCGGGTTTCTACCCTTTCTGTACCTTGCCTGCTAGGACAAATTTCTTTTCCTGGGCCAGCAAACCGGTGTTCCGCCTCGTTTCTAGCGCTCACACCAGAATGTCTTAGCGAGTCGCGGCTTTCCACCCGAGCCACACGCTAGCCGCTTTGCTCGCGTTGCATTTCTCAGATCTGTGGTCGCCCCAAGAGTCTGGGTCTTGCCTGGTCGCCGGCGCGCCGGATGTCGCTCCAAGTCGAAGCTTGTCCCTGGCGCCGGGCCTCACGCGATGCTCTTCACGACGACAACGATCTCTAGCACCCGTTTGCGAGTCGTCGCTGGCGTCGACTCCCGGCACACGGCGTCGGGTATTAATGACCTCTCTTGACTCGATGGAGGACGGTGCCGGTGGCACTGACCCTCTCCCTTGCCGAATAGTCAACGCCCGGCCCGTCTGCCAGAGTTTGGAGACCCTGGTCGCTCCTGTTCGCTGGAACAAGGCTGCATATGCCTGCATGAATGTCGGCATCTAGTGCCGCCAGCCTGGCAGTCGTAAACTATTTAGCCCTGGCACCGCATCGAAGAGTTGCACCCTGAGGTCGAACGCTATAACATCGACCTCGGTCGCCGACTCAAGCACCATGCCCATAACTTGTCGCAAACACGAAACTCTATCACTTCCGCGACAGCGACGGCGAAGGGCCACGACACACGGTTTGCTGCCGCGCGATCCCTGCTCGCGTGGTGTCACTCTGCTGTTTGCTGGGCCGGGAGCAATCTATGCATCCGCGCTGCGAACGATGCAGCGATTGCAATCCTTCCGGTTTGGCTCGCAAGCGTGAGACCTGTACATCGCATCTTGCAATCGTCACATATGCGGCATGCAGGTTCGTATGCTTCTGTTTTCTGATCAAATCTGTGTCACAACGACCTACCACTGATGCCGCATGACACCTTTGTGGTTCACTGTCGGAGGCGAAGCGGCAATCTGTCAAGCTGGCAGGGTATGCTGGAGCTCGGTAAGCGTCAGCGACGCAGCGTCGTTTCCAGAAGCAAACTTTGTATGGATTTTCGATGCAACTTGTGTTTTTCTGACAAGGACAGACACTGCCTGCCGGATGCAGTATGCAGAAGACACGTGGTCCGCGGCTAGCACCGATCGATGATTTGCCAGCTAGAGAAACGGAGTACTGCTTCCGCCTACCACCAGGCACATCGCTTCAATCATCGGGCCGCACTTGCCATGTTCCGGAATACACCCAGACAGCTTGTCGTGCTCATGAAAGGAAGGTCAGGGTTCAGAGACAAGCAGGAAACAGCTCCTGTCAGCTAATCTCCTTAGTATATGGGGCGCTTTGGAAGGTGGATCAACATCGTGCTTCTTCCAAGATCCTGCTGCATGTCTGACGACTGTGGCATCAGCAATGTTCGGTATCAAGCAATGCTGCGACGTCGATCAGGAACGTTGTGGTCGCAGAAGGTGGCTTTGATGCGGCGCTACCGACGAGCCACTGGCCGTAATTCCTTGGTCCTGGTGCAAAGTGTCGGCGATACTATGTCAAGCAAGTTGCCCCTAGCAGGCTGGCAGGAATTGTCGAAGCCAGAGCAATCCTTGAGTACATCAGCTCATCGAATCGGACAGAGCCCGGTTCCTGAACGACCACATGCTTGACCCACATGATCAGAAGATAGCCAGAACCGGCACAACAAGATCGCATGCCCATATCTGGTCACTACTATCGTATGTCAAGTCGTCGATCAACAACAATAGTAAATGTCAAGCGACCATCTATCAAGTACTGTCAGCCATTGATCGCAAATTGAATGCTATCATCAAGGTCAGAACATGATTCCAAGCATTGCCAGCCTCTTCTACATGGCACAACCACGATCCAATACTTGAACACTATTCTCACCAAGGAACCGCTGTGCGTGATACGGCACTACCGACATTCCTCACGTGAAAAGGCTAAGATGTTCAGAAAGTTGCCGTCCACGCAACACACAATACTGCTCAGGAGGGCCGGTGTGCCGACTTCTGCAAGCATCTCCTTGCGCATGTGGCTCGAAGCATAACGCCTAACTGCCATGACTTGCAGCTTGCTGAAGCTAAACCATACTCACGGTACGGAAGTCGAGCCGCAGGCCAGCGAGGAGCCAAGGCATGAGCATTTTGCCACCGACATATCCCACCTTTGCTGCAGGACTGGAGATAGTGGTGCGCACCCGATCGTGGGCGCTGTTGCTCTACCATTGATTCGCGGCGATGGCGCGGGTCATGAGCTCCGCGCGTGTCTCATGTCGACCATCTGTTAAGACTTTCGCAACAATATCACGCCAGATCCATGTTCGCTTTGGAGGGCTGTCGAGAAGGTTAGATGCACAGCCCAGCTGTCATCCGAGCGCTCCGTCTTTTGGACTGACTTGGTCGTGAACATGCCACGATGGCCGACGAAGTTAATTAGCAATACAGGCTTGTTCGAAGCAATATCGCAGGCACCGGGCCGATCGATAGCAGGTCGTGTCAGTATTAACGAGGCGAGGTCTGAAGAGTGCGCGTCAGACGACAATTTCGCGTCTCCCGGATCGGCAACCTTCACCTCGGCAAACCGTCTTCAGTTTCGCACTCGACACTCTCACACCGAGTAAGCCTTCCATGTAGAGGAAGAGGTAAGCCCGAGTCTGTTGTCACATACTTTCGTACATGAGCAAGATGAAAGCTATACATATCCCAGAGTTTGTCGAAGCCGTTTCGGCTTTGCGTGCCACGGAAGTCGAGACTCCCCGACCCAACGACAGCCAGTACCTCGTAGAGATCACTCATTGCTCGCCGCAACATGCCGATATCCTTCATGCCCAAGGCAAGCACCAGAACAATACCAAACGTGGCTGGTGTCATGCCCCATTCGTGCTGGGCTATGACTTTACCGGAATCGTGCAGTCAGTCCCCGAAAGGGCGAACAAAGATGGTCTGAGAACAGGCGACAGAGTGTTTGGCGCGGCAATTGGTGCTTTCGCAGAATACATATGTGTGTCTGCAGGCTCCATTCGCAGGATACCAGACAAATTGTCCAGTGAGGCAGCAGTCGCCATGTCTGGTCAGGCAGTAAGCTATGCCTCGGTCGTACACATTGCGAAAGTGCAAGCTGGAGAAACAGTGCTTGTCAGCGGTGCTAGTGGAGGCTTGGGCAGCGTCTGCTGCATGGTCGCGAAAGCCGTAGGTGCCAAGGTTATCGCATTGGCTGGAGATCAGAGCAAAGCCGGTCACATGCGAAAAGCTATGGACGTAGACCACGTGGTGGTCATGGAAGGCGACTGGATCGCGAAGGTCAAGGAGCTGACCGACGGTGTCGGCGCTGATGTCTGCTTAGACAACACGGGTATGGTCAATGATGCCATCAGATGCGTGGCATACTTTGGTCGGATTGTCATCTTGGGCTTCGCCGCGCGAAAGGGAGCTATGGAAGAGGTGAAGATGAACAAGCTGCTGCTGAAGAGTATCACCGTGACGGGGTATAGATTTGGTGAAAGTGGGAGAAGATATCCCGAGGAGCTCGAACGGATTTGGCAGGGTTATCTGCGTATGTTGGAGACTGGCAAGCTGAAGGCCATGATGTACGGCAAGTACGAAGGTCTCGACGACATTGGCAGAGCATTACAGGACCTGCACGAGCGTAAAGTGTATGGCAAGATAGTTGTGAGCGTTGCGAACCCTTCAGGCAAGCTGTAATGAAGTATTTGTCAGGCCTCATCTCGACTCTATTCACGATCGACTGATTGTGAAGATTCCATGTTTGGTCTTCACAAGCTCGATACCATGGTCAAGTGCCAGAACGTTGTTCCAGACTGGTTAAGCTCAGGTACTCAGCCTACGTGGTCTCAGCTTCCACGCTATACCGCAAGCGGGCGCGAAGCACCTACGCTATGTAAGCCTGGACTTGTTCCTATTGGGCGATGAAGCGAACTCGCGGTAGGGGCTCTGATTGGCTGAGACCAGACTTTGGTCAAGGATCGATCATCGGGTCGAGGAGCGGCTAGCTTTGTTTGGACACGTTCCAATGCCACTTCCACACCTGCCGAAACATCGACCTCCTGCCGACATGTCAAGATGATGGTCTGCGGCGCGCTCCGATCGCAACCCGTTGACATGAAAACATCCACACCTAAAATCAACTGCACACAATGACCCAGCTCCGCATTTTTGCACGGTTTCGGTCCAGCAGTGGCGCGTTGGCGCTCCGACACCACTTTAGGCCACATCTTGCTACACCGGTACTCGTACAGAAGAGATATCAAGGCTTACCTATCGGGCCTCAGCTACCTGCCCAGCAAGATGAACCTGACGACGACCCCAACAAGGGAGGCAAGAATGGCGGCAAAGATGGCCAAGAAAGCTTTAGTTGGGGACCAACACTCTTCAAGATGTTCGAGGCCGCGTTGACGACCTTCGCATCAGTCGCCATTCTTGGAGCTGTAGGGTTTGGCTATACGCGCTACTACAAACATCACGTACTTCAGAAGATGCACAATGCGTTCGAGCCTGGAGATCCCGTGCTCGATATTGCTGCCACTAACAAGCAAGGCAATGCATTCGGCGGAACTGATCTCCTTGACGAGAATAAGCAGCGTGAGCATTGGGTACGTCGCGACGAGCAAGACTTGATTGACGCGATCGTCGCGGGCCATGTTCGAGGACAGTATCATCTTCTCGTGGGCGAGAAGGGTACCGGGAAATCGAGCATGCTCATCGATGCAATGGCCAAGATTGATGGCGAAGGCTGTGCCATGTTCGAGGCTCATGCCAACCCGGAGATCTTCAGAATCAGACTCGGCAAAGCGCTAGATTTCGAGTATCATGAAGACAACATCGGGTCACTCTTCTCGATCCGAGGGCCGCGTGATGCTGGAGCCATATTGGACATTGAGCGTGCCTTCAACAAGCTTGAAAAGGTTGCGCTGGATCGTCGAAACAAAGTCGGGCGACCTCTGATATTGATCTTCAACTCTATGCACTTGCTGCGCGACGATGATGCTGGAAAGGATCTCCTGGAACTTATTCAGCAAAAAGCTGAGCAATGGGCGGCGAGTAATATGGCTACTGTCGTCTTCAACTCGGACGATTACTGGATCTATGAGCGGCTCAAGCAATATGCCACCAGGATGAATGTCATTCGCATACTTGATCTTAACAAGGACCGTTCGATAGCAGCGCTGCGGAACTATCGCATAAGATATCGAAATGACAACCCGGAGATGCCACTTCTTGAACAAATATACGAGCGAGTCGGTGGTCGTATGTCATATCTAAGCAGAGTGGCAAAAGCGCCTGACATGATCAAGACCGCAGACGATATCTGCCGCATGGAGAAGACCTGGTTCCTCAACCAGTGTTGGATTCTTGGTGAAGACATGGACGACGATGTCATGGATCAACAGAAGTATGCTTCTGCTGCAATGGTCTTGGCCAAAGCTCTTGTAGATCAAGAGAAGGAAATGGAGAAGACCTATGATCCTGACCATGGTCACATTCTGCCAGAGATCCCTCTCCACAAAGCACGAGAAGTGATGACCAGAGCGGATTTCGTCCAGAGTTATGATGCTATCAACATCTTTGCAATCGACAGCAAAGCAATGGTGCGTGCAGATTCTGTTCCCATGATGAACGCCTTTCGCGAGATCTGCGCCGAGGAAGGGTTCGACGAGTTCTTGGAGGCCACCCTTGACCGCATCAGTGCTATCGAATCGCTTGGCCGTACCAGAGAACTGACAATCAAGGATCTCTGGAACCAAGGCAAATATCGCGTCAGAATACAGAACGCGAGCGGCATGGAAAGTGGAGGGTTAACATTCGAGGTCGAGAAGCCTGATGATGACGATAAGGAAGATGAGGGCGCAGGCGACGAGAAGGAGGACGACAATTAGATTGCTATTTCTATGATACCCAACCTTGCAGGCCTTGTGCCCCCAGCATGAGCTTCCCGCTTTAATGGCCAGCAAGCTCCAGTATTGTCGGAGCACATCGGCGCCGATCCCGGCTACAGCAGCCGAGCTTTGATTGTGAGCTCTCCAGTCATTCATTCAGCATGCTTATATCTTCCTAGAAAGACATTGAACTCTCCTGTAAAACAAAATCTCCCGCCAAGGCGAATCAAGCCACAAGCCATCGCATCTGGCCTCACAATGGCAGCCACCAAGCCGACCAGGGATGGAATGGTCTTCAAGACAGTAGGCAAGCTTGACATCACTTTTGATCTCTATGTCCAAGATAACGGCGAGAATATACCCATCCTCCTCTGGTTCCACGGTGGAGGTCTTATCCAAGGCCACCGCAGTTCATTAGCGCCACATATGCGTAATGCCGTCAAGAAGCACAACTTGGCCGTCATCTCAGCCGACTACCGCCTGGCCCCTCAAGCCACAGTGCAAGAAATCCTCGAAGATGTCCAGGACTGCGTCGAGTTCATTCGGGAAAAACTCTCTGGCCAAGTTGGGGAGGGTGTGTTGGACACCACCCGAATCGCAGTCTCGGGGAGCTCGGCAGGCGGCTACCTCGCTCTTCTCGCAGGACTATATGTGGAGCCTAAGCCCAATGTTATCGCGCCTATATACCCCATCACCGACCCCTTGGGTACATTCTTCACCAACCCACAACCGCCAGCCATGGGACGGCCTTTCGTCGAGCGGGACGAAGTCGCGGAGTTCCTGGACCCGAAAGCACCACAAGTCGCAAGTAACGACAGTAACAGCGCGAGAAGCAAGATGTACATCCGTATGATGCATGATGCGAACTTGGCGAAGCTGTGGAGTGTGCCAGAGGGCAAGGAGGCGGATAAGTGGAGGCTGAGTAGGCAGGTCTACGGAAGGGGGACACCACCAGCGTATGTCCTGCATGGTGATGGTGATACTGCTGTGGGGGTGGAACAGGGTGATGAGGTGGTTGGTGCTATGTTGGGTTGTGGGATTGAGGTCGTGTATGAACGGCCTCATGGGAAGGATCATTTTTTGGACGCTGGGGAGGACTATGAAAACGAGGCATTCTATCAGTTCTTGCTGAAGCATCTGAAATGACTGGTCAGACCTCATCTATAGCCTTTTGTCAGGGCGTTTGTGCTCCGAAGCAACGACGCTCGGTCTGGCGTCCTGACAAGCACTACAGAGCATAGTTCCAGCTACATACTTACCCAGCTACAATGATACAAGGACATCCAGCTGAACACGCGGTTATGTTCCCGTTCCAGAGATGCAGAGCCTAGGAAATTACTGCAAACCATCCTACCCGGCGCGAACCTCAAACTGGACTTCAAATTCAACCATGACCTCAACTTCCACCTGCTTCCTCAACACGCCCAATCCATGAACATCTTTCCCCAACTTCCGCGCAGATGTCATCGGTCACCGAGGTATCACAAACTCTCGAGCATATTCGATGTGGAAACGAGCTACATCGGGATCGTTATATTGATGTTCAGATTGTGGCTGTGGATGCAGAGGGTAGGGAAGAGGGTGACCTTTTGGTGGAGATTAAGGGGAAACTGGAAGGGATGAGGAGCGAGAGTATGTTGGTTTCCATGTGGAGGTGGTGTGGTGCTACAGCCTTGAGGGGTTTGCATGGCGTAGAGTGGATACTTATGTTCGGAGGGGTCGATGGGATGGGTCGCATGCCCAGCATAACGAGCCCTCAACGTGAGCGAAAGTCGACGATGGTGAGAAGGATGGAGAATACTGAACGTCAAAGCAATTGGTATTCGCTCGCTGTAAAATGCTACACAGTTAACCACTCAAAGGTCCACCCGGCGCAGCTTTCCATTCGCCTGGCCACTCCATGTGTAACCACATTTATCGTTGCCAACTTGATACCCATCGCTTCCATCCATGTCGTCAGTCATGGGAGCCGAGAGGATGAAGTTGGGGTGCTGGTCTTGAGAGCTGCAGGTAGCGCCCTCGTGCGAAAGCAAGAAGCAGCTCCTGAACTGCTTGCGGAAGATGAAGGTCTCGCATGTAGGCAGACGCTGGCAAGCATTGCAGCACTCTGTAGCTGTAGAAGCCCCATCGGCGATCTTGGTAAAATCCGATGCAACTCCGGGTCCGTTGTTTGCGATGTTCACGGCGTAGAACCGATCGCCCCCGCTGCGGAGCGTGGAGCCAAAGATGTTGCGGTCGTTGCAGGCGTTGAAAACGGTGGGGCCTGGAATGATATTCGTGGTGGTAGTCGAGGCTACTGCTGTTGAGGTCTGTATGAAGGTCGTGGTGGTCTGGACGGAGCTGATCGATGTCTCGGTGATCGTCTCAGATGCGTTGTCAGGGATAATGGTGGTCTCCATCGTCAGTGTTTGCACCTTGACGGTGGTTCTGGACCAGTATGCCATTGTCTTTGTGGCTTGCTTCAGGGTGGTGTACGATGTGTACGTGTTGGTGTTGGGCATAGTCCTTGTGCCTAAGCAATGAAGGTCAGTTGCTGATGATCAGGTGTGAGTGAATGCACAAGCATGTTGATGCACTTACAAACGACATTGTTCGGTCGGCTTTGAGCCACAATACCTTGCGCTCCCTTCAGCACAGCTCTCTTGTTCGGGCTGTGAGGGTGTACAATCTCTCGGCGGGCGACCGAGCCTCTATTCAGTCCTGAAACTGGCCAAGAATGCCACATTAGCATGGGCCGGCTCAAGTAACACTAACACCAGTAACGATGTATTCAAGCGCGACGCCGCTACTGTGCTTTCTCAAGCAGACTTCAGTTTCCGCTACCCAACGGTGCCGCTGGACCATTCAAACTTCGTGTCTGATATTGCTTGCTCAGGCGGGAAGCTCACTGGCAAGCTTTCCGAAAAGGCCTACACGTACGCCAAGAAGCAGTGGACAGGAGCCGGCCAAGTGGTCTTTATTACCTCTGTGGACGGTTGCGGCCGTGATGCTGAGAATGACTACTTTCTGGCCAAGACTATCGCGTTCTCCGACAAGGCGAAGACTTTCACTGCCCAGGGCTCAGACGCCGGGTACAAGGATGTTGGTGTCCGCTTCAAGCTGTCCTGGGGTGACATTGGTGCATTGCCGCTCAAGCGAGCCTTGAACAAAAGAGAGGTAAGGTCCAGATCGAGTCTCCGTCACGTCCATGAACACTGTGCTAATCGTCCTCCTTTGTAGATGTTTGAACCTCACCCCTACATGAGCGAGGCACTTTGGATGTCAGCTTCGAGTTCAGTCAGTATCTGGACAGATACCTCGGCGTAGCCTGTGATGCGCCATGGGACCACGCCGTACAACTTGCAAAGTTCGGCAAGGAAGATAAGGCTTGGCAGAAAGGCGAGCTGAAGAAGCCTACGTCCAAGATTACAGGCCCTGGAGCTTCGAAGGGCAAAATGACCGGCGGCGTAGACTACGGTATGGGGCTCTACTGTGTCGAATGTGGTTTCGGCGGTGGCGCGACCATCTACGGAACAATGGATGTGAGCATCCTCTCCTTTAGCGTGGATACGCTCGAGGCAGGCTTCAACATGCATCTTATCGTTGGACTCAATCTTGGTATGGAGGCGTGTGTCCAGTATGAGAAGATTTACACCAAGGAATTGGCCCGCATCAACCTGGCTGGATGGAAGATTCCCCTTCTTGCCGACATTGGACCCTTCATCAGTCTAAGTGCTCAGGCTGGCATGAAGGTGAAGGCGACAGGCTCACTATTAGTTGTTTCGCAGAAAAAGGTGAGGACCCTCTCTAGATCTGCATATTGTAGTGGCTTATATATCCAACTCTATTGATTGGTGCTAATGTTGCATGGGATAACGTCCAGGTGAACCTCAACTTCCTCGACTCAAGCCGAAGCTATAGCAGAGGCTGGACGCCCAGGTTCGTCCCACGGGCCGAAGTCCAGGGGCAACTAAGCGCCGAAGCATCTCTCGGTCTTCCTCTGAAGATGGGACTCGGAGTTAAACATTCTCTCCGGTGTCTGGGAAGCTGACGCCTCCATCGTGGATACGCCACAGATGGTCGCCGAAGGCAAATTCGTCACCTCGGCCGCCATCAGCAAAGACGGCAAAGCTGTACCCGACTTCAACGGCGGCTGCTATGGCATCGCCTGGAACATCCACTTCGAGAACACTCTGCAAGCTGTGTTCCAAGGGGAATATATCGGCTCCAAGGTCTTTGATCTCATCAAGCCCTATGAGAGCGACCCCATCGCACAGGGATGCATCGGATACCAGGATTCGGGCATCGATGATGGTCTTCCAAAAGTCGAGCCCAAGGATCAAGGACAGGGCACAGGTCTGGGAGGCAATGGCTTGAATAGCGGCGGCTCCGGTCTCTCAGGCGGAGGTTCCAGCGGTAGCAAAGGTGCAGCAAAAGGAGCAACAACAACAAGTGCAGCACCGGTTCCAACAGGAGTCCTAGGGAGCCCTCGACCGAAGTGCACACCAGGTCAAGTGCTCGATAACCCCTCGAAACCAGGCAGTGCGATATGTTCGAGGTACGTCACCTCGTCTGAGCTGGCTTGGAGCAACCGGCCGAAGATCTACCAAGACTACGACTCGCCAAGTGCGGCTGCATGCGGTGCGGATTGCTTGGGCGTGAAAGGCTGCGTTGCCTACGGTTATACCAGTAAGGGAAAATGCGCACTATTGAACAAGTTAACAAGGGAGATTGCAACGGTCGGGTCGAGAGGTTCACCCGATTGGCAGTTCTGGGATGCGTCTTGCATCAAGATTAGTACTTGTCCATAGCATAGCGTAGCATGTATTTGACGGCCTGAAATGATGAGCGTGTGCCTGTTCAATACTACCTTTCCGATGGCTGCGCTTCGTCAACACCGACAAAATCAACGATGCGACGTTGAACGAGCAGGCCCCAGCAATATGTAGTACGCCTCGCCGCCTCATTGGTACAGCTGAGCTCGAGGCGGTGGCCGCTTGCTGCAAGCATCGTGGTCCTCTGATAGACATGCTGCACCTGTTTCGACGACAACTTATGAACAGCCGGTCAGCGCCTCTACGCTCAGCAGTACGTCCCAAGACATCTTGCATCAGCGGCCGACGATCATCTCGAAGCTCCAGCTCCAGCTCCTGTCTCAGAACTTCATCTTCCATCCTCCATCTTGATCTTCAACTGTATTGCCTCCCACCCTCTCTTCACAACATCAGCCATAAGGCTCCCCTTCAACTTCGTCACAGCCTCCTCAACAGGCACAAGCTCACTGGCATAAAGCGCCTCTTCTTCATCCACACCAGTACCCTCGTGTCTAACAGGCTCATAGACCCTCCTCTTTCCCTCTTCATCCACCACACTCTCCATTTCAATCCTCTCCCTGATCGTCAAATCCACAGGAAACGGCGGCGGAGGCTTGTATCCACTCCTGGAATCTCCCTCCGCCCACAGCTCAACATCAACAGGAACAGTTTCGCCCACGAACCAAAACAACAAATACTGCCTCTTACTACCCGCCCTCAGCGGCACCATCTGCGTCCAAAGCGGCTCTTTTACGAATGCTCGTTCTTTCTCGCTTGCTTCCTCATCCTCAGTCTGCCCATGCTCGATCGGTAACGCCAGCACTCGATTCCTGTAGCCACTTTCTTCGTATCCTTCCCGCTCTGCTGCGTTCAAGATGTCTTCGTGGACATTCTTCCTTCCCTTGGGCAGGAAATGGTATTTGTCGCGGGTGTGGTAGCAGAGAACTACGCGAGCAGTCGCGAGGTGGAAGATGGCGATGCCGCCGGAGATGGTGAGGTTCTCGGAGGAGATGTTGGCGGTTGCTGGTGGGGTGGATCGCGGTGGCATTATGGTGGTGGTATTACGTCGGGAGGCATTGTTAGAGGAGGTGTGAGAGGCTGAGTGCAGAAATATGGAAAAGAGTAGTGAATGCTGCAGATAATGTCGATGAGAAGTGGGAGGTCCAAGATGTGATCAACACCCCACTTGCAGGCATCGGAAAGAGCTCCGTTGTTCGTGAAAGCCAAAGCGCGATCTACAAGGGGCGTGAAGGCAGTTGATAGTAGACGAATACAATGTGGAAAGATCCTGTGAGCTTCAGTCTGTCTATTGATTTGGGGTATCATCGTTCATTCGTATTGTCGCATACATGTTGTGTTCTCAGAACAACGGTTTGACTCGTGATTAGGCAGGTCCGCCAGATCTGTCGTGCCTGCTACTCGAAGGCGATGGCGGTCCTTCTCCATCTTCGTCCTTTCGCTTAGAGGACCACCAGCCACCTTTTAATAGGTCTGAGAACAGTGCGCTGCTAGGATGCGAACTCTTTCTCCTCTGACGCGAGTTGCGTCGATTTGCTGGCATCGTACTCGATCGTGATATGACTTCGAGACCAAGAGCTTGCTCCTCATCACTCGGCTGGAGAGCTTTGCCCGAAGTAGATCGCCTTCGTCTTCGCTGACGTTGATGTTCGCTAGTTTCAGGTCTTGGTGTATCTGAGACTGACGAGCTTGGACGATCGAAAGTCCCATAACGATCATCTGAATCGCCAAGCGCTGACCAGATCGCCTTGACTTCCTTGAGCGTGGCTGCACGATGCCGACGCTTGGTAGTGTGGACATGAGTGTGTCCGGGAACATAGTTGGGAACTTTGTTCGTTGTTGAGTGACTTCGCTGAAGTGACTTCCTGATAAGGTTGGTGTGCTCATCGATCTCCCTCTCAGATTCCAGCTCGTCGTCCGTGTGCAGTGATTCCGAATCGTTCGTGTCCGTGTCTGGGTCTTCCACGAATCCCATGCCAGGAGCGAGTATGGTCTGCGGTATTTCGTTCTTCGCGTGTGGGTGTTCTTCGTTGTGATCATCTTGTAGTCGCCAGCTCAGCGCAAGTACGCCGGCCAGTAACAGTACAGTGCCGAGAGCGATCAGTCCAGCTGACAGAGATGGCAGCTTGTTCATCTGCTGGAAATAGATGAGGCCATCCAGAATGGCGACAATATTGTAGATGCAAAATACAAAAGGATAGAGAATGCTCGTCGAAATGAGCTTCAGTCCCAGGTGAAGGTAGTACAGCTGCGAAAGAGACAGTACCAGGAAAAACAGAATCAGAACCCACGGCTCCCACGATTTGAACTGATTGCTCTTATGCGAAACGCTGCGCACGATGAGCTCGACTGCACTCTTAGCTAGAAGCAGTGCGTGGGCCGAAAGAATCCCGGACACCAGGCCAAAGATCATGCCGTTTACGAGGAGGACTCTCGGACTGTCTCTCCTTGCGCCTGGTATACACTTTCGCAGGGTAAAGGTCACAACGATGGTTCCCACGGCGAACAGCAATGACAAGATGAACCAGACCAGAAAGCTAGGCTCTCCCAGCAGCACCAGAAGTTGTTTGAGCGTGTGGCTCGGCTCCGGTACAGCAGAGAAACAGCTGATCAGGACTGCGCCTGCAGCGACCAGTATTGTTCCGTATGCCGACCTCCATGTCCAAGGCTCTTTCAGAATCAAAGTCGCCAAAATGCTATTGAACACCAGTCCAGAGGCTTGCAACGTGCTCAGAAGTGGGAGTGGCAAGGCGACGATCTGTATTGTAGATCCCACGATGTTCGCGACCAGGAACAGGAACATGCCTATCTGCCATCGTCGTCGCTTGTAGGCCGGTCTGCGCTCAACATGATCCTCCTTCTCGTCCTCCAGCATGTGCGACTTGCGCTGTAGTGTCAAGCCGACCGATTGGACGCAGGTTGACAGCAAGCCCACGATGATGCCCACAGCCATGGCGGCCTTCGGGTCAATTGCAGGTAGGTCCCTCATGTTGTCGGCGACGGTGGATTGTTATGTTGGAGTGTGTCCCGTTCGCAGTGCGCTGTTGCTATCGTTCCATGGCAGGCATTACGTTCGAGCTCGACGCTGGTGGACTTGGAGATTGTCCTTTGTGGTGAATGTCGCACAAACGGTCGGTCAGGTGTACAATGGATGATGGATGCAGGCACGGTGGTGAGCGAGTGACGAAGGCTGAACCCCGGTAGTCCAGTAGTGGTGCACTGGTGGTTGTTATGACGGCGGTGGAGAGACGATCGCCTTGCCAGCGGCGAGTCCAGGTCACCTGCGATGGAAAACAACGCTAGTATCAGTTGAGCCGCAAGTGTGGCACACGTCGGGTGGCTTGGACCTTGAGACGACAACGTGCGTCAAGCTGCAGTTGCAACATTGGAGCTGTCGGTTGAACATACCATACACTCCCTGTTAATTGTACAGCTTGCGTTGAAGTGTCCCCCACCGGAAGACGACGACATCACAGCCGGCTGAAGCTGCGCACCACCCCATACAGCCCCGACAGCTCCCAACACCAACACCACCCCCAGACAGCTGCCTCAGTAGCAGCACTTCAACACCGTCACCATGTCACAGATACACGCCATGTCGGATGACCAGGTCAACACGGAGCTGCGCAAGATGACGGCCTTCATCCGGCAAGAAGCGCTGGAGAAGGCCCGCGAGATCCATCTGAAGGCAGACGAGGAGTTCAGCATCGAGAAGTCCAAGCTCGTCCGCTCCGAAACATCTCGCATCGACGAAGAGTACAAGAAGAAGTTCACACAGGCAGGCATGAGCCAGCAGATCACAAAGTCCACACTTTCCAACAAGACCAGACTGCGCATTCTCAGCGCACGACAAGAGCTCCTCGACAAGCTGTTTGAGGATGCCAACAAGAAGCTCGCTGAGAGCGCTACCAAGGACAAGGGCAAGTACGACAAGGTGCTCAAGGATCTGATTCTGGAGGGTCTTTATGCGTTCGTCAACGAGAAGAAGGTTACTCTGAGGTGTCGGAAGAAGGATGAGGATGCAGTCAAGAAGGCCGCAGAGCAGGCCAAGCAGGAGTACAAGAAGAACATGAACAACAGAGATGTCGAGATTGATGTTGATAGCAAGGAGAGAGTGCCGGAAGGATCGTCAGTTATCATTCCAATTCCCACACCATCTGTACAAGGCCATAGGCTAACTCATGTTACAGCGCTGGAGGCATCATTATCCTCAACAGCACCGGCAAGATCGACATCACCAACACCTTCGAAGAGCGACTACACCTGCTCGAGACGGATGCTCTGCCCGCTGTGAGAGCTACTCTCTTTGGCGAGAACAAGAATCGTAGATTCAAGGACTAGAGCTGTAGCATATACCAGACCGATAGCGTGGAGTTCCTGTCTCTTGTATCGATAATTGTATGAGTGGTTCATGTCGGTGGCGAGTCAATGCATATCATCCTTTTCGATCAAGTTGATAATTTCCGAATCACTTCCCACGACCAGTGTCCCGGTCTGGGATCAAGGCTTGGTTGCGAATAGGTTTAAAGACAAAAGGGCGACCTCTTGATGTTGCTTGCTACTTCTTCTTTATGACTTGAGCCTTGGTCTGAGCGGATCCTTGCAAGTGCAGTACAGTAAAGCAGAGCATTGAGTTACCTACCAAGGTAGAATCGTACAGCACAGAAGCGCCGGAATACACCGAACCTTGTCGAGAATGTGGGTATCTTGAGCTATTGCGTGAATGAACTATTGACTGGGCCCTATCAAGCTCCCCACCAATTTTGGAGCTGTCCAATTCCACGCCCCAAGTAAGATAGCCTCTAGATATCTTCTCCGTGAACTCGAACGTCGATCTCACAAGCACAACGCGCTTCAGGATGATCGCAAGTGCGGTATTGACACAACATCGACCAGACCGATGACACGTTGACAGCGTTGCCAGGATGGACGTCTCATTCCCATACACGCGCTACGCGTGCCCATGCGCCGACCACATCTCTGCCACGCCAACATCGCAGCTCGGCAAGAGAAGCTCGCAGGAGGTGGAGGACGACGCACAGGAAGAACACACCTTCAATCCTCACGATCTGCGCGCCAACTTCTCCTTGTACCCACTCGATAATCTCCTCTTCTGCGACGAGTGCACCAACATCAAATGCGAGAGGTGCTGGACCGAGGAGATACTGTACTGGTACTGTCCAAACTGCTTGTTCGAGGTGCCCAGTAGTACTGTGAAGAGTGATGGCAACAGGTAAGGTGAGATGTCATGTTTGGGAGCGGTTATTCGCCCAGGCGGCCTCTAACATGTCTACACAGATGTGCACGGCATTGCTACGATTGCCCAGTATGTTCGGCCAGCCTTGCAACCACCGTCATGAACCGACACTCGGACGCACACTTGAGACCAGACAGCTCAAGCTCACCGGAGACTTACATTCTGCAATGTGGGTACTGCGAATGGAGCTCTCTCGACATCGATGTTACTTTCACCAAGCACAACAAGATCACCGAGCAATTGAACAAGATCTGGAAGAGCAGGACTATGCCCGACGACAGCAAGCAAAACAAGAGCGATAGCTTGAGCCATGACACCGCGTTTGCCAATCTCTCGAGCTTCTACAAGGACCAGTTGAGTGAATCCGGAGACACCTCGAGCGCATACACAAATAGCCCGTACAGCTCTCCCGCTAACCTGGCCAGGATTATGAGCCTGTATGGCGGATTGTCATTACAGTCTCAGAAGAAGATGAAGGAAAAGCCGCAACCCATGCGCGAGGCTGGGAACCGGATCGAAGGACTGTCCACATTCTCGGCGGAAGATCGACCGGGCGATGATGAGCTCTTGCACAGGATGGGGACGCTGGGCATGGATGGCACTGCGCCTCAACAGCAGCAGCTTCAAGCCCCTTCTAACTACGATCTCAAATTCAAGCGTGATCTCTGGCCAACAGCCACCAAGCTCAAGGTGGCAAGAGGCAAGCGGTGTCGGACTTGTCGGCAGTTCGTGGCGCGACCCGAGAACAAAGTCGGCAGTATGCGATACAAGGTTCGATTGCTTGCAATGCATCACATGCCACGGCTGTCGATCAAGCCTTTGCAGACCACGGCGCAACTACAGCCAGTGAACTCATTGAATTTCCACATGCGACCCGAGCCTATCGAGCCCGTCGTACTGCAACCTCATCAGACCGAGCAGTACGTCTTGACAGTCCGCAACCCGATCTTCGAGGCGATCAAAGTCACGTTAGCGACCCCAGCTACTACGCCAGGCCGCGTGGCCTCGAAAGTGACCATCCTATGCCCATCCTTCACGGTAGGCGCTGCTGGTGATCGATGGGAAGAAGCACTTGCTGAGCCTGCGATGGGCGTTAACAGCGACGGTAGCAGAAAGGCAGCTATGGCATCTCTCACGGGCTCAGCTGACGCTGACCGGCAGCCAGAGGCAGGTAAAGTCTGGGGTCGTTCGAAAAGTGCAACATCTGTCATTCTCGAGGTAGTGCCTGGAGCAGTGGAAAGTGCCACGAAGCCACACGCAAACAACGAGAAACACGAGCGGGTGGATGAAGACGAAGACATCCTGGAGATTCCAATCTACGTCCGCGTAGAGTGGGAGGCAATCCCTCATGGAGTGCACGAGCCTGACACGACTGAGCGCGAGACTCGGGAGCTCGCCTATTGGAGTGTGCTGGGTGTCGGTCGCATCGCGCGAGGTTGAGATCGCTTGTTCACCTCAAGTCACTAGTCGAGGATCGTAGTTGCCGTGGTAGCTGCTACTTTTCGAGCACGTCTACGCTCTGTTGCTGCAGCGATTATCCATGAGCTAGGCAACGGCCGGGGGTGAGAAACTTTTCACTGATGTGACTGCGCCGCACAGTCCACTTGCTCTTCTGCACACCTCCTCGTCACCGTTGCGAAGATGTCGAGACTATATGAATACGGGTTCACGATGGCGGCGGGAGAGCCTTGCTCGACACGACGGCGAACCACTTATATCGTGAGGCATCCTTCACCAACTGGATCGAAACACCTTCCGCCTGCAATTCGATGGATTGGAACAAATGCTCGGGGATACATATTCTGATGATTACATTCTGCCGGTCAACGCGAAGATCTTCGCTGAAAGGCCAGTGTCTTACTCAACAGGGCAGCTCTTGGGGGATTGGAGCCCACAGAGGTCCAGATTGGTCATATATCAGCCACCGTCGTGCAAGCTAGTCGTGCTATGAACGCAGGTGGAAGACTTTGTTACGATACTGTTCTCTGCTTTCAGGCCGGTCTATACACAGTTGCTGATATAAGCCAGGCAAGTCTGCGACAACCAAAGTCAGCAGCTAGCTGACATGTACCGTGCTCTCTTCGACAAAGACGGGCTCAGACGCGATATAGCCGACCGTGTGGAGTATGACCTTGGCGACATTTGCTACATTGATGAAGTCTTCCTCGAGAAAGAATATCGGGGCTATGGTATCGGCTTGCTTGCTGTCGATGGATTAATCAAGTCTCTGCCGTCCATGGAATCGGATTGCTTCATGCTGCATGCTGCCAGTGTAAACCAAGAGGCGGCGGAGGAAGTTTCAGAGTACATCGCAGCCAGTGAGCGATTGAGCGAGTATTACAGTCTCATGGGCTTTGATGTGTGGGAGCGCTATACTGCCGGACGACTCCCGCCCCTCATGGGCCTTTGCACGAAGTTCATGAGGCCTGACATCAAAGGTATTGTGCCGCATCTGATTCAGTGAGAGGCGGTACGTAGTATCAGCCTAATGCGTGCCATATTCCTGATGCTCATGCCGAAGATCAAAACAATGCACCTATTTGCCGTGGATCGATCCACATCTATCATCTATCCGAAGCACTTCCCAGTATCATGTCGCATCAAAGTCCGCAGGCCTCTCGCTTTTAGTGAGTGCCGTTCTGTTGTGTTCTGTTCTGCGTAAGGCGAAGCAAATTTCGCATGAGCACGACGATGGTGACCTTGCCAATGGCTGGCACGTAGATGGAAGCCTTCTCCTTGATGTCGGGAGTGAAGTTCTACACCACGCGTCAGTACATCTCAATCGCAGACAACATCCCCCAAAGAATACGTACCTTCTCACTCGAGAAGTTGATGCACACAGCACCCTCCCTCACAACCTCAGTGGGTACCTTGAACTTGTCACCTGGCACACCACTAATCACCACCTCACTAATCGCCAGACAATCCTTCAAAGTCCAGCCCTCCTTATCAGTGACTTCATGCTTCTGCTTCTTCAGCCCAGACCCTCTGCTAAACTGCTGCACGCCAGTGACATCCACACTGTAGACGTCCGCGCCATCATTCGCCAGTAGTGCCGCCAAAGGCCGTCCGACTACCTCACTGCGATTGATTACCGTAATCCTGCGCCCGAAAAGTCGCTTGCTGTAGTCCAGGAACGTGTTGTAAATCTGCAAATGCTCCAGGATCTTGATTATGGCCAGAGCAGTACAGGGCAAGATCGACTTCATAGAGTTCGTCGGAGGGTCCAGGTATCGGATATTCTGATACATGTTGCTAATGAGCTGTGGCGAGAGCCCCTCGACATCCTTGAAGAGGCTGACAGTCCACTGCAGAGTTCTGTCTCGCGGAGGGTTGAAGACGGGGTAGTAAACGATCACTCCATCGATCTCGTCGTTGGTGTTGGCTTCACGAAGGTGGTCCTCGAGATCTTCGGCGTCTACCTCGCGGAGTGTGAAGTCGACACCACTTACATGCAATTAGCGGGTGCTGTTTCTTACCGTTCTGTCAAACGAGTTCCGGACAAGCTCACTTCTCTGTGCAGGTCTTGGCGGACCAGTCTGCGTACATGCGAGCGGCGGGATCTTGGTTGGCGAGGAAGCCATGGAGACGAGGTGCTCGGTCTAGTTTTTGGATGCCGGCTGTGACTTCTGATAGGAGGCTCTTTGCGATGGAGTTGGCGAGCACGACTTTGCATGAGCTGGAAGAGGCCATGTTGTGGATACTATGCTATGCGGTAGGCAAGGGGAATGTGTGTGAGTACTATGGTGTTTAGTGGTGAGGTGAGGCTCTAGGATTGCTAGTCACAGTCTAAAATTTTCTGCTTGTGACAGGAAGGGACGGGATGTTTCAGTCGCGCTTCGCAAAGGCTCTTGTAGCAGGCTCGCGACGTCGACGTCAGTCTTGGATTTGGCGCGTGTCACGGCGATGCTACTGGTCGAGCTGATGATACGATACGAGAAGAAAGCCATCTCATGATGTTCAATACATGTAGACGAAGGCGTCGTTTGGAAATGCTCGGCCTTCCACATCGCATCCCTGTCTTCCCACGTGGCTGGATCGCTCGTGCACGCGACTTCCTTCTTTGCACCTTCCAGGTTTCGACTTTCAACTCATCAGCGTTCATGTTGTAGCTTGTCATTGCATCTTGACAAGAAGTCACGATCCGTACAGGCACCAAAGTAGCACTGCAGCAGACCTTCGCTTGGTCATCACCCGACTTCCCCTCAGGCAACCAGACTCGAAACTCTCACTACTCCGAGCTCCGCACAACCTCAGCCCAGCTGCTCCTCACCATAACGACACCGCGTCCATGTCGATGCCTAGACATCGGAGCTCGCTTGTTCGCTTGCTTCATAATCGCATAGAATAGGCTGACATCTCTGTGTATACTTTGTGTAGGGTACACCGCTCCTTCCTTAGGCACCGTGTTTCTTTGGCTTTGGTATGGCCAATGGAACAGTCAACAGCATGATGACCCGTCCTGTGATGGGGATAGCTATGCGGTGTATGCGCCACCGGGTCATGTATCCATTAAGATGAAGCCTTTGAAGGATCATTGCTTCGGTATAGCTTCGATGTGCCATTGACTCTGAGTAGTGTTTGTCTTCGGCGCTCGGTGTGGTGTCAAGTAGCTGGAGGCATACGCTCTCGACTCATTACTATATAGCTAGAGCACAGCCCGCTCTAATGCCACTATCTGACACAGTCATAACACCGAAGCTACAACCAACTTGATCACAGCCTCACTTGCCGATTGACTCATCGACTCTCATACATCCTCGTATTCGTTCCTGCCACCAGTTCAAGTACAAGACTTAAAGCTTCCAAGCACCTGTGCCAGCGACAAACAACAACCATCTGTCAACATCATCCTTGACAAGATACTCTCAGACATAGCAGCCTGAATCACCACCTCCATCAATCCACACCAACTCCACCCGACAACCTCAACAATGTCCGCCTCATCAGTCTACTCCACCTCTTCGAGCACAACCTCATCCTCAACATACTCCACCTCACACCCACTTCTCGACAACCAAAGAAAGTCATCACTTAGCAAAGTCATCGATAAAGCGCGAGGGAAACTGTCCGGAAGCGAAAAGCTACCCAACGATGAGAGCGACTTCGAGAGGGCCAAGGCCAAGGAGCTCGAGAAGCAGAGGCGGAAGGAAGAGTATGAGAGGCTTGGTCTTGGTGAGAGGACGAAGTTCGGGCAGCCGGGTGCTGGGAGTTTCAAAGCCCTGTAATGATCGATCGACCCGCGTTGAATCGTTTCTCTTTGATACGTGGGATGGCGGGCGTTTGGCGGATGACTTGTCAATGATCGTGAGCCAAAGAAGTTTCTTGCGCAGGAGCGGTGGTTTTATTGGATTGCCAAGTCACGTTGACTTCTCGGACTTCGAAGTGGGCGTTTGGCAGGCACAGCATGGTGCTAGATAGCGTTACCTGCAAGCACTACGAAATGTAGACCTTCTTCAACTCTTTCTCGTCCCATTCATTGTCCAGATCTGTTGGATCGCGGATCTTCCCAGCCTTGGTGCCTAGCTTCTCATTCAGCCTCTTCAGTCGATCTCGACCGAAGACGCGGCCATTCGGTAAGACAACAGGATCGTCTTCCATGTAGCTCTTCGTATGATGAGCATAAGGAACGTTTCTGGCCAGATCGTTCAGTTCTGTACTGCAGATCGGGCACACGGGTGCTCCAGTGTTCGCATTGGCCTGCAGAGCATATTGCGAGTGACAGCTTGGTGTCTTCAACGCTGAGAGGCCTGCCGAGAGAGCGATGTGAAGAAGTGGTTGTGACGGTAGAGCGAAGAGTTCGTGATGCGTTCTGATGAATTGATGGGCGAGGTGCGTGTAGCGCTCGGGGCTGTACATAAGCTATGACGGCGTTAGTTGTTCTCCTCACAGCAGTTCACGACCCAGACGTACCTTGTATGGTTCAACGAGCGTATCTGGCGGATGTGCAAGGAGACCACCGGCTCGCAAGCCAAACTCGGTGTCTTGCCCGTTTGAGAGATGTTTCCTTGCATGAACGATTGCCTCGACCTGGTTCTTCAGGTCCCCGCTCCGTGCGAGCTCGATGAACTCTTGCAGGCGAAGCTCCAGCTCCAAATTGCTATTAATCTTCTTCAGTGGCTGCTTATTCTCACTACACCACGATAGACCCTCTTTCGTCCTTCCCTCCAGCAAGCTCTTCTCGATCCTTCGGCACTCCTCAAACACGTCTACATCAACGAGATCCTCGATGTTCTTCTCTTTGGCAAGGTTTCTGGCAGATTCAGTGTAGGCCTGCCTCAACAGATAGTCGACGAGAAGTCGGTCCAGCCGGGTATGTGCCCATGTGTCGTACTTGACATCGACTAAACTCGGGATCTCGTGTAATCGTTGGAGATGGTCGATTCGGAGTCGCTGCTGTCGCTGTAGGTTCTGTTCTTCCTCGCACAGCTGTTCGAGCTTTCGCTTCAGGTTCTGGGCTTTGGCAAGAGTAGTATCGAGCGACGCCAGTGCCTGATCTGGTTTCTGGCTAACTACAGCCTGTACATCCTTGGTGATGTTCTTGTTCGCCTGTTCGATATGTCGCTGGGCGGTCTTCAAGTTCTTGCGCAGCAGTTCGTGCGGCAGTCGGAGCAAGGGCTGGTCGAGCAACAGCTGCGAGTCCGGCTCGAGCTTGGTGGTTGTGGCCAGGTCCGCCATGACGATGACGATTCTGATGCCGATGCCGAAGTTTCGAGATGTGTCTTCCGACAGCTGGCGTTGGCGTAATCGCTGATGCTTCGGCGTGAGTGCGGTAAAGTGCAACTGCAGGTGGTGGGCTGGTGGGGCTGTATTTGCTAAGCAATAACGCATGGATCGCATGTCAGTCAACATACATGCACGACCAAAGGATGTCCGCCGCTAGAATGATGATCAGAATGATTTAATCATGACGATGGGCTGTCGCAGAAAGTGTGCAAAGAGGCCACACATATTTCTAGCGCTGGAGCTCTTCTTTGGCATTGAGCATATCACACGAACAACCTCGCAAAGCTCTACAACGAAGATACACATCTCCATCACAACCACAGCACTCTCAATCACACCAACAACACACCATGTCGGACTCAACATTCAACGTCACCAAGGAGGACGTCCGCAAGGTCGAGCAGCAAGCCTCCAAGGCAGTGGGCGGAGATGTTCCAGCAGACTCATACGCCGCAGGTCTTCAGGTACCGTGATCTGTTCACTGTTTATTACTGCTTAAGCTAACATCCACCCCAGTCAATCGTAGACAAGGCCAACCAGAACAAGGGCGACATCATTGCTGAGCGTCAAGGCAACCTCCCACTCCCAGATCAGCCACCGCAGGCTTCCGACTTCAACAGCGCCGATGCACGAACCGTCGACGTTGGCTCTGGTGGCCTATCAGGTGGCCAGGGTGACTCGAAGGGTGCAGATGGTCTCCGTGGCCCGGCGACAGGTGGCAGCGCTGCGCGTGAAGACCCATCCGTAACTGGCGGCAACATCCAAGGTCAAGGTACGTTCGAAGCTTGACGACTTCCATTGAATTATTGCTAATTATTTGGCTTAGGCGTTGGACGCGGCACAGTCGACGGTGGTCTACCCAACGACGCCGTCACACGCGAGAAGAAGGATGCACAAGGTCTTGCTGACACCACTGGCAAGGACTACGGCTACCCACAGAAGAACGACCCAGCCAGCAAATAAGCGAAAGTCACAGCAGGATGCAAGACCAAACACCAAAAAGGATGAGATGGTAGACAGCACGAGGCACACGACTATACGCTTGTATCACGACGGCACGCAGAATGTGCCTTCACGCATCCACAACCACAGAGTAGCCATTGCAATGGCTTCGTTGTGTTGCTCCGGATCGAGAGCCTGTAGATGTACCACATAGCTCAAATGTTCTACTGAGTCGAGAACTCATAATCATGACCATGGTCCGTCGCCTCCGTGCCACCTCCCATATTTGTGTCTTGTAACTTCAGCCCGAGGATAGTAGGCTGCCTCTATCAGCAATGTCGTAGCAGTCTTGATCATTAACATCTGCTGAGCCCGTGACCGGGCCATTGCTTCCAAAGTGTGCCTTGAGACTGCCATTGAGCCACGAGTCATACCACCTGCCCATAACTCAGAGGCGGTAGAGCAATTGCATCAACATCAGTCAGCATGGTGACACTTTTTTCTTTGAAGTGGGCTGAAACGAAGACCCCGCCATCAATGTTGCAGTGCTCATCGTTATTGGGCTGCATGCATGTGCTGCTTTTATTTCAGGGTCCTGACATCATGCTCGCATCAGTAGACTAAAAGTGATTGATATACTCGAGCTCTTGGAGCTCTTCGGTCTCATTCTGTTTCAACTGTACATTGATCAGCTAAATCGATTTGAATAGTCTCGTACCAAACCAACCACAACTCATCCAATCAACCATATCCACAATGTCTTACAGCGACAACCCAAGAGTAACTCTACCCACTCCCCCAATCGCTTCCTACCAACCATACTAACCCGCCTCTCAGGCCCCAACCGGCGACAACAAAACGGAGAACCCCGGCACAGTTCTCTCCGACTCCCTCGCCGCCGATTCCATTAACTCAGGCGGTGACTTCGCCGCCAACTCAGACGACCGCGGCGTAAGTGCACAACCCGCCAGGTCAACAACCACAAACACCACCGACACATCCAACGCTACACGCCTCGACCCAGCGCCCGATGCCGAAGCTCGCTCGGCCCAGGAAGGCTGGGATGATCAGAACCAGCTCGACGCCGCGAGCCGGTTAGGTGGCCAGGGCTCCTCGGCACCGGGCGATGTCTCCAACTCAGCACCTTCCCAGGCTGATAACTTCGAGCCCAAGGGCCAGAACCTGACGGAAGGAGGATTCGATTCGTCGGGTCCGAATGCGAGTTTCAACACCGACATTGGTGGGAAGAATGACCCAGGTCGGGTAGGGTTGAACAAGTTCGAGGAGACGAATGTGCCGAGCGCGGGTGGTGCGGGACCTAGGGAGAGTGAGATTACGAATGACGGGCAATTTGATGCGTTGAAAGAGACGAGTGCTTAGGCGTAGCCGTGTAGTGGTGGCGATGGTGTACGAGTGCTAGAGTAGTCAACGACCGTAACACTTGATCGAATCTATCAAAGGTCAGTTCTTTTTGTTCATGTCGTCTTAGAGGGTATCATCTTATCAAGGAGTCGACCGCTGTGACCGGCCTCAAAGGTGCACTTTCGAAGAGTCGGTCTCTTGCTAAGGATATCACCTGTATGTCGAGGGGATGGGTGTTGGTGATTGGAAGTCAGCCGGCATGATCTGCGGTCACCCGGAGCCTGGCATATCCCTGCTGGCGTGTTGTTCCAGCGTCAGAGTTGTCCATCGTAAACACATGCAAGTCCCCCACGTGCCTTTCACCGGAGAAAATAGCCGAGTATGTCTGTGCCTGCAGCATAAGAGAGGAAGGATCGATACAGTTCTCAGCCCAGAACTCAAAGCAGCTCGACAACAGAAGAGCGGAGATCCCTGCGGTTAATGTGAACCATCGCCACTTGTTGTGGTCCGGTATTGCACGCGGTCGTGAGCCGGAAGGATGGCTTAAATGCATTCTCTGATTGCTGGGCCGGCATAGTCGAAGTTATGTGACTTCAAGTGGATGTCTTATCGACGTCCAGGAGCTTCTGCGGGGTCTGCGGATGAGATATGTCTGGGAATACAGGCAGGTCTCCTTCTGGTGATTGGTTCATTGCTTGATGAGTCTTCCTTTTGCCAGCAATCCTTCAGCTGCAAGTGCGAGCCTGAGGCTGAAATGGGCTGAAGACGCTAAGAAATACGACTTCACCTGCTGAGCAAAGGTGGCAAATAATGCCGCAGATGGCGAATTAGCAAAGGTCATTCGCGACCGTACAGTCCTGAGTTGCGTTTACTTGGTACTTCCCGAGCTGATATTTTCCACACTACCTGTATCGTTCGCTGCCAGTGAGAACACCACGTTGCCTGCATGTCGCTATGTGATCAATTTGGCTTGCTTGCTTTCAGGAGTGCGGGTTCCACTTGCGTGTGAACCACGTTGCGAAGTCCACCGTGCGCACTTCATTGAAGTGTTGATTCAGGTCAGGCTGCGTAAAGTCGTAGCAGCCTTCTGCCGTATTGATCAGAGCTTGTATGCGGATTTGTCGTGCCTGATCATCCTGAGCGACTGCTACCTGCAGCTCAGCGCGAAGTGTCGTTGGGCCATGCCATTGCGCGTCGAAACGTTGCCCTGAAGAGTTAGCTGTGGCACTCATGGTAGAGTATCTCACGAGATGGCGCACCTTTCAGTCGTTGTACAAGAGCGACAAGATCTTTGACCAATACTCTGCCACGGCACATGCGGAGTTCGGGAGGCCAGGTGCAGAGGTCGAGCGCCTTCACGACGAAACGGGCCACGTCCTGCGCCGCGGTCATGCAGATAGTGACATTCGATTCGTTTTCTGTGTTGTACGCCGGGATCATGGCCGTCATTGTCCTGCAGTTCATCATGTAGTCGCCTTCGCCGCCAATCCCTGGATTCACGCCTATCCGCGAATGAGATAGACCTCCAGGCTGAAACCTTTCGAAAAGTACTCCGCACACAAACGTCGTTGACTACTGCAACCTGATATCCCGCGCTCGTGAGCTGTGGCTGCTCCTGTGACAGTTTTAGTATGCTGATGTGTGCAGCACCGTAGGATCGAGACCAGCGATATCGCTAGGGACTAAAAGCGAGATGGGTGTGTTCTCACGAAGAGCTTGGAGCGATGATTGGATCGCCTTCAAGTCGCACTGGTACGAGGTGCTGGACTTACTGTTCTTGATAGAAGCACAACGTGATGGCTCGTGTCGGCATCGATGTAGTGAGCGATAAGTCGTCCAAGCCCACCAGTGCCGGCAACTGCGACTCTCATAATTGACATATCTGACACTGAAAGAGTATCCGGCGACTGATCTTTGCGACCCTTAGAAGGGCGTTCGTAGTGCATGGCTGTTATATTGATCAGGCCACTGGGGTGGCGAATGAGGTAAGTCCTCCGTATACTCAACCGCGTGGTAGCACGTGGCTTCCACGCTGCGGCCGCAGACGTTTGAGGTCCAGTGGACGGCTTGCGGCATAGTGCTACGCAAGCAGACGTGGAAGCTGATCCAAGAGTCGGTATGTCCGGAGAAGCAGTTGAGCCTCCAGCTTGTCCCAGAGGCAGTAGTGTAGGAATCATGTTGTACACCTTTGCTCAGGATCGATGATACAACACAGGGTCACTCCACGTCCAATGTAGGAGCGCAGGAGCCAGGAAGAGGTTATCGAGTCACAATGCACTGAGGCCTCTACCGCACATTTGGAAGAGATGGGCGCGCTGGGAACATCTGCAGCTACGGCAAGGCTGCCATCAGCTGCCGGTGGGCCGCGAGCTTGCTTGAGCACCGGAAAGGCCTTTGCAAACTGTGGTTCGTTGGGCGTAAGGGCAGCTGGGGAGCGTGCCGACACCTAGCGTAATGCTAGTCTATCGATTAGCCATGCGAGTTTCGAAGTGCAAGGGCCTTGCTATAGTCTCAAGCTCAAGTACCTGCATCTGTGAGAAGCGAGAAGCTTTGTCTGTCTGTTGTCCGGGCTGTAAAAAGTCGGCCGTGAAGTGCAAGGTTGATCCGCCTCGCTTGTATGAAGTGGACGGAGCACCAGAGTACTCGACTGTTCAAGGGCGAGTGACAAGAAGTCGAGGAATCACGCAAGTCCAGTCCGGACATGGATAGTCGTCGATGCGTCGAATCCGGTGGCAGAGACGCCGAGGTGCCCAAGACAAATTATGAGAGCCGTGGGGTATAGCCAATAGATGGTGGAAGTCAATGTTGAGCCGCAGTCCGTCTGAGTGAGGGAGAGGACCATGCGGCACACCTCTTCACCGGTCAATGTAGTCGATGCAACTTGTAAGGCCACGGGCCTTCGCTAGTCCGCAATGAGGTGCCTCTGCAATCATACTTGAACTGCACGTGTGACGCAGACGAAGCTTATGTCTGCACCTATGTCGCGTAATCTGCAGCCATGGGAGCATATTGATGCAGCAAAGACAATCCACTCAAGCCGAATTAGCCACCTTGTGAGACACATGTCGGTTTCGGAGCGAGGCTCTCTCTAATGCTCGGAAGATTCGTCGTTGATGAACAGATCGCTGCCGCGCACAAGTACAATGAGTGCCTGCGGCGAGCGTAAGCTTCGCGATGCTTCGATGTTCCGCCGTCCACAAGAATGAGTGTATTGTCGTGCAGTAGGGTCGCAGAGTAGACGGCTGTCCGGGACGCGTGGTATGCAACGACCTCACGTGTGTCGGCGCGTCGAACGTGCTGGTGGCTGTCTGGCGAGCAAGACCCTTCCCTGTCGGCCCATAACGAAGGTATTGCCTCTGATGGTGCCATATCGGCGATGACAGCTCGGATGTAAGGCTATGGCGGGCAGTGGATGCAGCTGGTCCATGTGTCCTGATGCATGATGGCGTTGGAGTTGCACAAAAGAAAGATGGCGTGTCGCGAAATGGAGCGTGGGAGCAAGAACGAGAGGTGGGCTCGTGCGGGAGCTTGCACTGCAACGCGTTCTCCGCCAGTGGGACGCGTCTGCGTCTTTCAAGCGACAATATCCTCGGGCTGTATACATCGACATTCGCGAGGCACAGCAGTCTCGCCAGTGCAGCAGACACCAGGCTTGACCATGGGCACCAAGACAGAACGCTCCAGCTCCTCGCCGCCCGGAAGCTATGCGTTTCTCAACCATTCCACCGACACAGTCCACAACAATCTCCCGCCCACTGCTGACGATAGGCCCTCTGCACGGCAGAAGCGCAAGAGAACGAGGTACGGAGAGGCTTGAGAGTACTCGGCTCACACGCACTGACTACTTCGTCACAGCCCGGAAGACCAGGCTGTCTTGGAAGCAGCTTACCAACGCGATCCCAAGCCTGACAAGGCAGCTCGCGTGGAGCTGGTCAAGAGTGTAGCACTTGGCGAGAAGGAAGTCCAGGTGTGTATTCAATGGCTTTCTACGCTGGCAGCTCATCTACACCGTCCCCACTGACGCTATCACAGATCTGGTTTCAGAACAGACGACAAAGCTCCAGACGCAAATCGCGACCTCTCCTGCCACACGAGGTCGCACAATTCCACATGTCGCGTGCCGGAGGCCCACCCGCTGGTCTGCCCTACAACTTTGATCAGGAACAGCATGATGCAGAGTCTAGTTCGCACGAACAGAGTCAGCCAAGCCCAAGGATCGCTCGTGATGCCGAAACCTCTGATTATCCAGCTCGACCCTTGACACCCACTGCTCAGAACGACTGCCCTGCGGTCGGGGACACGTCTTCAACGCAACCTTGTCAGGTCCATGATCGAGTGAATGCTGACACCGGGGCCTCGATCGTTCGATCGCTGATCTCGTCCGGAGCCGCAGCGTCAGCGTCGCATCCAGCTGAGCAGGCTCTACCAACCGCATATGTCGCAAGCAGATCCGGTGTGCCATCCCTGCGTCAAGACCCTTCAGACCAAATCAGCTCACCGGTGTCACTCCATCCCACGCCGGCTCGCCGGCTCAAGAAATCAGCTTCAGTGGTCCGACTGTCTCTTAACGCAGAAGGCAAAGCCGAGATAGTCACCAAGGACGCCTCATCACCGTCCCCACCACGACCGGTGCAAGCAGCACCAACAGATCTCTCAGCTTCAGTCAGCTCAACAGCCTCAATACCCACGCCAAGGAGCCTCCAACGCTCCTTCAGCGGCCGATCCCGCGACTCACGCTCCTGGGAATTCTGGTGCGACAAGGAGAACCGCAACTCCTTCGAAACAGCGGCCGAAAAGGACGCGAGTGGCTCTGCAGCAGGAGCAATAGGTTTGCTCCGCTCGACATCAGGACGAAACGCTCTCGGCTCCATACCGAACAAAAGAAACTCATTAATGCCACTTCAGCAACCCAGCTCAGCGAAACGACCCAAGCTAGACCATAAGCGACCTTCGCTGCAACGATCAAGTACTTCCATGGGAAGGCTACAGCAGAGTCGATCGAGCCAAAGCCTGCGGAACCCTCCTACGCTGAAGCATTCAGCCAAATCTGCCTACGTGAAGAGCACGGATTCAGATAAAGAGAACTGGTCACCTACCTCGGATGAAGTAATAGCAGAGCGTCGTGGGCGTCGTACCCAGCAAAGACAAGGTGAAGACGGCGGTCCTAGGGAGGACGACGAAGTGGCAGCCTTCATGCGAGGTAGGAAGCAGGGTGCTAGCGCAGCAGGCGAAGACGATCTTGACTGTGTTCAAGGTTTGCTCTCCCTGAGTCAAGGGAATTGGCGATAGGACAGCGCCAGGAACAGAGCCGGCATACAGATTGGGCATGAGAAGCTAGCAAGCAAAGTTTTGCAACGGTCTTGTCCCAGTGATAGGATTGACAGACAGCAACAAAAGAGGCAGACATACTATCAGGGTATCTCAAGTCAGGACTACAATCTGTCAGACAAAACCCCGAGAACTCATCTTCATTCTCGTCATATTCATCACATCAGACTCGTCCCATTCATCAACTGTCCCAACTCCAATCTGCAGCTTCTACAATACTCAGCAAACTCGCTCCCTAGCTCGGCATCAAGATCGGCATCAGATCTCACTTTACCGTCCTGCTGAGCTTTGTGTCGTCGCCTCAGCATTCCCTCAACCTTTGCACATTTCTTTCCCTCAGCACGAACCCATTCTTCCCACTCAGCTAGCACAATATCCTTCTCGACATGGTTCACAACCCGTAAAGCCACAAGGAGATCGTGTCGTTGCCGCGCGAGCGATTCCCTCGATCTATGAAATCGCGCTGCCGCAGCATTGGCCGAACCCGGGTCGACAGAGGTAGACGATACTAGCTGTTCGCCGAACGTCGTTCTACAAGTCTTGACGGAATCATGATCTGTCGACAAGGCGGAAAGGGTATCGTTGTCAACGTTCGGGGTGATCAGCTCCTCCATGTCGTGGAGGTATATAGCTCTCGTCATGGCCGGGTTCGGCACGACCCCGATCTTCGACATGAACTTCGCGGCGTTGCGGTCATGGTACCACACTAATCCATCGCGAAAGCCATACCAGCCGTTGTAGAGAATCGAGATGAGGAGTACTGCCACGAGCAGTGTGTGGGCTGTGCAGATCCCGATGATTCCCTTCAGAGACGCGACAATGATGTCGAACGTCATGCTCGTTATGCCCAGTGCTTTGGCGAAGAGATCGTTGGCGACGAGACGCAGGACTGTGACTTGCTTTGGCTGAGCTTGGCTGACGACGGCAGGTAGCACTTCTTGTGGGACCTGTTTGCTGTCAATCTGTGCGGCCTGAGTCTGCTGTCCCACGCTGCCAAAGATCTCGATTGCTTTGTTGGTCTTGCTGTGGTTCCCGAGTTTTGCTACTTGGTCCATCGCCACGTTCGTTAGGTCCAGAGCATCGGCCTCCAACGAATTGTAGGCTTGCTTTTCGATGAGTCTCCTGATGTATGCCATCGGCGCCGGTTTGTGCCATATAAGGTTCTGGTAGATGGCTAGCTTGCAGCGAGACTTTGACGAATGTGTGATGACGAACTTGGTGGTTAGTGAGAACGATGTTGCGTACGGAAGTCGACGCGGCTCCTTGTTATTCGTGACCGCATAACACAGATGATCATTAAAGATGTCGATGACCTGGCTGTCGGCTGGTGATGAGTGATGGTTCTGACTGGTGAACTTTCGGATCCAGTGGCCGCCTTCTGGTTTGGACCATGGAGTCTGTATGATTTTATCGTCCCATCGGTTGGCGTAAAGCAATTGGAAGACGGCACTCTTGTCTCCGAACACGACATGGAAGAGTGCTTTCGCACTGACGTTGAACTCCCTGGATATGCTCGCATGCATGCCCTGTGGTGCATAGACTACTGCCTGACCTGGCAGCTTGAACTTCTGTACGTCTCGCCCGGTCCTCGTGGCCTCACCGTACAAGTTGCCATCGATACGCAGGTTCGCTTTGATATTCCGCTCGCGGCGGCGCTGAGGGGTGTTCGGATCACCAGTGGGCGAGTCAATGGCGTCGTCCGCCAAGTCCTCCCAGCTCTCCACGCTCGAAGATCTCCGAGGTGGTTCGACCTCCATCTTGATAAGGACTTTCAACATTTCTTGAAGATTGTCTGGCTCTTCTGCGTCCGCGTTCTTCACTAGATAGTTCAGTCGTCGTTGGAGGAGCTTCAATGGCTCCAGGAAGACCTTGACAGTCACCCTTCGAGGATCGTCCTGGCGACTGCCCTCTTTCATGTGGAGGTATACGAAGTCGCAATCACGTCCTGGTGCCGCAGTGACTTCTTTGATCGAGCTTAAGCTCACTCCTGTGATGAGAACAAGGCCAAGGTGGTTCGAAAAGAAGTAGATTTCTCGCTCCGTGACGTAGACGCGACCAGGGAACTCCTGCTGATCATTGGGATTCCAGGTTGCTCGGAACACAAGAACCACCTTCTCGGATCTGGGCACGCTCGGGAATAAGATGCGAAATTGCGCGTTCTGTGCCTTCAACGGAAGCGGGTAGTAGTTAGGATAGTCGTCTGCGCCATCGTCTGTCGCCGTCTTTGCTGCTGCAGCGACACTTTCCGTGCCAACACTCAAATTCTTACGGTGGCCTGGCGAGGTTCCCAGGGCCGCCAAGGCAGGACCGATTTGCTTGGGCGGTTCGTGCATACCATCCATAACAATCGAATCATCTTGCGAGATTGACATGGCTCGAAGTTGTGGGCTGTTCTGGTTGGAACTCGGCTTTCGCGGCTTGAGATCTTCTCCAATGCGGTTGACATGTCCCCAATTGCTACTTCCCCATAAATTGGCCAAGATCCCAGAGGGCATACCTGAGCCATCCGCACGACCAAGACCAATTCCTCTCTCCCCACTGATCACGACTGCGGCGTGACTGAGGTTCGTGGCTGCAGGGGGATTGGCTAATGTGTTAGGAGCTAGACTACTGGAGGGCATAGTGAGGTTGCGCTTGATGCTATCAGTGGCATTGGAGGGCGGTGCGCCAGGTCCAACTGGGAGAATGTTGTGGCTTGCCGATATCAAGCTAGCAATTCCTCCCGAAGTGGGTGCCTGAGAAGGCTGGAGCGTCGATGTGTTCGATCGTTTGTGCAGATCAAGTTTCTGTATTATGCGAGCGGCGTGCTCGCGAGTGCCTTCACGAATGCCTTCTGGATCTCGCTCGAGACTTGTCACTCGACGTGCTGGATTGACATCGAAGCTGGCCCTGTTGGGAAGGTCTGTGCCCGCACGCTCAGGTACAGTGAGGCCAACCTCTTCGCTGCCTGTAGGCATATGACCATCTCCAACCTTGGCGGCAAACTCCGGCGCTACAGGTGGACTTATAGCAAAAGCGGCATCAACCCCAGGTGTCTGCGAGATCGACTCTGTGCTTCCTGGGTCCTCCAAAGCCTTGCGCTTGGCAACTTCGAATGCACTAATCCACTCAGTAAGCTCTTGTTGAGTCTCCGCTTGCAGAATGACGCTCTGGTCTTTTGTCTTCACCTCGAAGCAAAAGCGACGTTCCTCCTGGAACGCTGGCCGTACACTGCACAACAGAACGCCAGTCTTCTCGCTCTCTTCGACTCCACCCGATCGTGTACCTTGGACGAGCCAGCCGAAGATACCATTCTTGACGAAGAACCACCTTCTTGACCACACAGTTCTCGCAGGCTTTCCAGTGACGGTCCTCAAGAAAAGCCAGCCTTGCTTCTCTGGCCTCTCCTGTGCCTGCTTCGTTGTTCCCGTTGCAGCAGCTGCACCGGTTCCCAAATATGGCACTGTTGATGTTGAATAGTCCTCCAACTCGCGAGAAGGCCGTTTCATCTGCTCTGCATTGTGCTCGATCTGCTTTCGCGCTACAGAAAGCTCATGCTTGAAAGCTCGCTCGGAATTCTCCATTTCTCGACTCCAGCCTCGGACTCTTTCCATCTCGCTGCTCCACTTAGCAAAGGTTGTTGCGCCAGACTCTCTCGCGTTCTTCATCTCTTTCCACTGATCGGCGAATATACGCACAATCAGCTTGTCCAGCGATGCTCGCAGCTGCGGTGCCTGTACACAAAAGTCCATGCTCGACTTCAGGTAGACCTTCCTTGCCTCGTGCAGCTGGAAGGCATCCTCTCGCAAGGACGAAGATTCCTTCATCTTGCCCTGGGCTGCGTAGCGACTGATGATCCCATCGAAGTGCTTCTGGGCATTCTCCATCGCCCGCCTGGCCTCTTTGAACAGTCTCAGGTCGCTGTTCAGCCAGCCTTTGATTGGGTCCACGACAGCATTGTCATATCGCTTGATGCCGCGCAAGGTGGTGTTCCAGAACTCTCTTGCGCCCTCGCCATACCGGCGCATGGCCAGTAAGGTGTAATCATGGTCGAGGACTGCTTCGCTGATCGGCGTGGGCGGCGTGGACTGGCTGAGGAAGGAGTTTACGGCCGTCTCCAGGGACGAGACCTCCAAGACCAGCTTGGATGCAGCCTTGACATAGCCGTCCAGCCATCGCTCGACGGCATCGATGTTGTCGGCGAAGTGCAGGGCGGTCGCGCGGAAGGTGGGCGAATCGAGGGCAGCTTCCTTGAGGCCTACGGGGATGAGGTTCAGGTGCGAGTCGGCCATGTTGCACTGCAGTACATGTACACTGTGTGTGTGTCTAGCGACGCATCATCGTGGTACCATTACACTTGTCCCGTGCTGTGAGCCCAGCACACACGTCAGCTCTCACACGAAGATGGATCACGGCGCGCTCAGGCACAAACATTCGGCGAGTGAGTGAAGCTCTCGGAAGCATCAAGCCGAAACTCAATTGAGCACACTAAGGTTGCTCTTGACTACCTACCTCCTACACTCCCTCACTCCCTCACTCCTACACTCCCTCACTCCTACACTCCCTCACTCCTACACTCCCTCACTCCCTCACTCCTACACTCCCTCGCTCCCTCACTCTCTCACTCCCTCACTCCTACACTCCCTCACTCCCTCACTCCTACACTCCCTCACTCCCTCACTCCTACACTCCCTCGCTCCCTCACTCTCTCACTCCCTCACTCTCTCACTCCCTCACTCTCTCACTCCCTCACTCCTACACTCCTACACTCCTACACTCCTACACTCCCTCACTCCCTCACTCCCTCACTCAACAAACTGCATCTACCGGAACAAGACCTCTCCTGATGGGACATGACCTGATAAACTACCACACTGTTGCGGCTTGTCTTTGACAACCTTGGGACCGGAAGACCTGAGCATCGGCGCGGTTGCATCACAGTCATGGCATCCTCCATGAGTACACAGACACATGGCTACTTAGCAAGACTGCCTCTGCTACTGGACGTGCCACCCGAGCACAGTCCTCGAAGCACTTTCGCAGAGCTGTCGATGAGGTAGTCAGCCAACCTATCGCCTAATTAACGACTACGATATGAGCAATTCGTCCTCGACAAGTATTGATCAAGAACAATCGGCTGGCAGCCATTACTTCCATGACATTAGACCTACCCATCTCAGGTCCTGCCGACTCATCAACCAGTGGTGCGCAATGTAGTTCAACGAGCAACGAGCACAAATTACCTTCCGGCTGGTTATATACTACGTGTCGTGCTTCCGACTAACTACGGTACGTTCGATCGAAGTCGGCTCTCAACCCGAAACATGAGCTCCGGCTGTGTTCTGGCGACAAAGCTGACGCCGACTTTCATCAATCTGGAGCCGATCCACCTGCCTTGCAGAGGCCCGAACTTCGGCTCCGGGGTATCGAACCAAAGTTGTGTGCTGTGCCGCAGGGCAGCATGTCGCTATTCTTCGTCGTTGCTCGGAACTTGACTAGCCCCGTAGCTATGATGTCTACACTTGCGCAGATACCAACGGACAGTACGCGCAGTTACCAGCTTCGTTCGACCTGTCCGTTAAGCATGTGGCGAGGCGGTCATTCAGTGACTGCTTTGCTACATTCAGAGTGGACAAGTGCACATCTCAGCAGTGCAATCAGCGGCGAGGAGCACTGCGTCTGGATACGAATATGAATCGACATGGTCGCCTTTGATACGTACAAGCCTCATCACGTCGATCTCGACGTTCGAGCCAAGTGCATCCAGGCGATGGCAGTGAAGGGCTCGCCCCTCACACAGTCTGGCCGGTGAAGACATGATCATCATAGGCGCTCATCACGCCAACATCCGTGGAGTTCTTATCATCAACCGGCCACATGCCGAAGCACGACCCTAATGGAATCTAGCATCCTGTGTGGCTTTGATTGACTGACTTCACGTGTTCGGCAGCGACCGTCACACATAGATGTGACAGCTCGACCCACATGTATCGGTTTCAAAAATATCGTTAAGTGGGCCTGTCATGCAACCACCTGCACACGTGCGGCGTCCACCGATAGCTCTACGCAATACGACTTGCTACGAAGCATGGTCATCGCATCGCAAGCAGAACAACGCCGCGAGCACTGCGCTGGCAGCCTGCGAGGGACGAGCGAGATTCGTCGGACAACCTTTTGCTGCTACAGCTCCGATGCATGGCTCTGTGATGAGATACCAGAGCCTGTCGCAACCAACCCGCAGCAAATCACTCTACGAATCAGAAGCGGCCATAGAGCACTGTCGCTTTCTCGCATAGATTACCGCGCATCTCGAAAAGGCGTTGGAATCGCTATACTCCAGTCTGTACCACGCTTAGCGCTCAAGGCCGCCACCTGTGTCATCAACCTCTGCGAGTGTTCTTCGGTCGAGGCCATCACGAGTGAGGGTCATTGCACCACAGATATTGCGTGCAAATGAGGTCTCCCTACATGCACTATCTACGAAACAGGAAGCTCCCTGCCAGGCTGCTACGCATTCAGCTACTAGTACCACGAGGCTCCGTCTATCGCTCTTGGCTTCTCCTCTCTTGCCTCTTGGCCATCTGCTAAGCTTTTGCCTGTCAGGTTTCAATACGCAGCTTCTGGCTCTTGAGACCGGAGAAATGAGCTGATACTGTACCTATCACGGCCGACGTGTGTTCAACGCCTCGCCTCGTGGGCCTTGATCGGCCTCAGAAGGCCACAACGCGCGGGCGTCATGCAGCTGCGATGAGGGCTGTATAAATCACAACTATCAGCTCGTTCAGTTGACCAATCTCTCCATCCTCATCAAGCCTCTTCACCTCCCCCCAAGCAAATTCCTTCATTCACAGCGACCGGTCGCTAGTCATTCTTTTCCAGCAAATCACATTCTTTGAGGCAGGCTCTCCAAGGATCCACAACCCCTTTGAATACTACGCGAGTCAGCAATAATGCAGTATATCACCGCAGCAGCACTGGCTTTGGCCGTCGTCGGCCAAGCCGCTCCTCACTTCCCACCCAAGGGTGGCTACGGTGGCTACCCAGCTGCTCCGGCCCCAGGCACCGGCATCAGCTTCCCCACGGCCACTGGTGGTGTCGCTCTGCCAACTGGCTACCCCATCTACCCAACTGGCTCTTCCTCAGGCTTCAAGGCCCGTTCAGACGACGATGAGGAGGAAGAGGAGGACAAAGATGAGGACGAAGAGGGGTCATCTTCTGCCGACGAAGAAGAAGAAGAAGAAGAAGAAGAATCTTCCTCTTCTGATGACGAAGAGGAATCCAGCTCTTCCGATGATGAGGAGGAGTCGACTTCTCTTTCTGCCGCGAGCTCTGGCACCGCCTCAGCCACTGCTACCCCAAGCTCCAGTTCTTCCGATGATGAGGAGGAGTCGACTTCTTCTCCTGCTGCGAGTTCCGGCGCCGCCTCAGTCACTGCTACCCCAAGCTCCACCTCCGGTTCCTCTGGTTCTTCCTCCGGCGGCAAGATTCCAGCATCCTCTGGCAGCTCCGCTCTCGATGCCGTCAAGACTATCGCCGCCGGCGAGTTCTTCGATGGTGGTATGGTAGCCTACGACCGTGGCCAATCCTGCACTGGCCAGTCTGAGGGTGGCGACAGCGACGCCGTCTTCTACCTCGAGGAGGGTGCTTCCCTTTCCAACGTTATCATCGGGCCAAACCAGATTGAGGGTGTTCACTGCTTTGGTGCTTGCAAGCTTACCAATGTTTGGTGGGCGGCCGTCTGCGAAGGTGAGAAATTGACTCCGCATTTGTGGAGCTTTCTGCTAAGTCTTCATCACAGATGCGTTCACTATCAAGGAGCAAGAGACCGGCGCTACCACCACGATCGAGGGGGGAGGTGCTTTCGGCGCTGAAGACAAGGTGCTCCAGCACAACGGTGGTGGCACCATGTCTGTCTCTGGCTTCACTGTCGAGTCTTTTGGCAAACTCTACAGGTCGTGTGGTAACTGCAAGACCATGTACGAGCGACACGTCATCTTCAATGATATTACTGCTACTGATGGAAAGTCTCTGGCTGGCATCAACTGTGAGTCTGCCTTCATTACTCCCTTTTTACAACACTTCACTAACATGCCTGTCCAGCTAACTACGGTGACACTGCCACCTTCAAGTCCGTCACCACCTCTGGCGTCTCAGACATCTGCGTCGAGTACGAGGGTAACGACACTGGCGATGAGCCGGAGGAGATCTCAAGCGGTCCCAGCGATGCCTGTATTTACAGCACTTCTGATGTCACTTCGTCCTAAATGTGGAACACGAGTTGAGTCGATGTATTTTACCAGAGCATGAGCTATAGATTTGCTTCGGGGTAGTTGGAGAGTTTGATAGGGTCGATGTAACAACAAAATAGATGCACCGGAAGAAGAGCGGGCTAGTCCCCATGTGCAACACAACTTTGGACCAGGATTCCCTTTGCACACACTCGCCATGTTATCCCCTCTCGCGTCAGCGTAGCAGTATTTCCACGTTTGCAAAACCATCGCCAGCTGCAGAATCGATTCGGCCGGGGGTTTTGACGAGTTTACTCGCGCGGACGGGTGTGGCGTTTTAGCGCCGTTTGACTGGCGACTGCACATGCGAGCTTGGCCGGACTCGACATCCTAACTTCACCTCACCTCGAACGACACACTCGAAGACCCCCAACATCAATATGGATCCGCTCGTGCGACTCCATGTGAAGATAGTGGCACTCGAGTCCTGCACAAGGCTCGAGTCTGCATCTGGGTGTCCATGGTGTCCCGTCTTCACCTCGGCCAGGCGGCCGTTGCTGCTACATCACCCTCAAACGCGAACACCAAATCAACACGCTTTTGCCCAACGGCCAGCCAAACAACCTCGTCGAGTCCCGCAGCGCAACTCGACCCCTCGTGCACAGTCCCCCATAACAAAACATAAGAATTTCCCGCCCTTCAGCTGCTCCGGTCTTCCTTTTCCTTCCTTCACCAACAAGCTTTTTGATACCACGACGGCTCTTCTTTGTCGGTACCTCGACATGCGGAAGCTCTTGGGCGCTTGCGTTTGGGAGTGGAAGCTATGGTATGTTACTCCCCTCCTCCCTGCACTCCCGTTCACTCACCCTCATCGTCACCGCCGCCGTCAACGCGTGGTGGCACTTGACGCGCAACTCACCCCATCATACCAACCCTCCGCCACACTCACCCTCCTCTGCTGCACACCCGCATACTAACACGTCTCCAGCTTACGATCAGACGCGTCATGGCTCGGCGGAGGCTTACCTCTGTTGTCCGTTACTCAGTAGTTCCTTCGGGTTCAAGCTGTCCATTGCGGTGCACCAAAGGGGCGTGCATCTGGGTCCAATGCCCGGAGTCTCGTCACCAAGTTCGTCAACGTGATACGACCTCTTGGACCTACATCAGGCAAGACTAGTGTGAGGGTGTTGGCCGTTTTGATCTGTGGGATTTTTTGGCTTTGTTTTGGGGCATACTGGCATCTGTGAGTCACACAAACACGACACGCTCCCTCACCTCCACCAGCATCCTCCACCATTCGCTCCGCCTCCGTCACTAACACCATCACAGGCGTGATAACCACTTTCGGGTGGTCATCATGGCGGGCGTACCATCAGGTCTGACCTGATCTTGAGCTTCGTGGTATCTGCCACTGCGTCGCTTCAACTTGGTCACGTTGCGTTCATCAACACATTTCCCATCCCTATTCGCGAGTGTTCCGGCATTCAAGACTCCCAGGGCTCCGGTCAGCGTAGGCTAGCCGCCTGCGTTTGCCGCCGAGAGTCGGAATCTTTGGCTGCTTGCAGTCACAAGAAAGCCCGAAGCTGTACCGGTCGCTGATTTCAGACGTTCCTCACGGGCGGCTGGAGGCGAACCTCGTGGTACTGTCGATGTGGGCGGGCACGATGCGACGGCTCCACCGGATCCTACTGGCTCGCGCTGGTATGGTGTTCGAGAGCGCAATCGTGAGGGACTCATCGACCGTTCATCGATGTGGAAGTTGCACTGGCGGGTCAGTGTGTTGGGGTACTTACTTTGGTCGGAGCTGTTGTGGTTGGGTCGGTCTTCTGAGGGTGCGATTGACGGATCGCTGGCGGTCAATACTTCAAGCCTGGCTTGGTTTTGGACTTCACGATCGGGCGTGTTGTTCTCCGACTGTCGTTGGCATCTGGGGGCGACTTGGGACCTTGAATGATCGATGTCGGGTGCAAAGCATCCTGCCTTCGCTGGGGCGCAGACATCAGGTTCTTTGTCGATTCTCGCTTCGGCGACACAGCATGCACTTCGGTGTCCTTTTTTTCCATCAGCTCGTGGCCTTGGCGCTGCGTACTGGAGAAGAAGCTTCGCTCCCATACCTCAATCACCATGCACTTTGACCACGACCGATACCCACAGCACAGTATATGCTCTCGCAATGAGCATAAAAGATATGCTTCCCCAGCCCGCCATACCGATCTGCCTGCTGTTATGTCCAACGCCCGTCGAATAAGATATGTCAAACGCTAGCCTGCCATTCGACCAACGGCGATGGTCGAAAACACCTGCCTTGTAATAAGACTATGTACCTTGGACTTCTGGACTGACTCACATGTGATTATCATTCCAAGGATCCGGTGGGTAGGGCAGCAGAAACGACAGGAGTTTACCTGTGCACACCTTGTTTCCTTTGGTTCAACACCCGATGCGGAACAGGCCTGGACCAGTTGATATCGTTGGTGAAGTGAACAGAGTGACCTCTTCAGCTCGTTCGGCTATACAATACTGTACATCTCGTTCTGCCTCTTCAGGTGCCATATTACCACACTCTGCACAGCGGCTGTCCGCCAATTTTCCTCTCCACGCATTCCCTTGCCTCCATGATCCCCCTATCCGTGCTTATAGCCATAATCTCACCGATCTGTGTGAGTGGCTTGACCTCTCCTGCATTTCTTCCTCTCACGATTCTTGCCAGATCCCCGCTGCTCAGCCATATCCTTTTCGTTGGCTTGCTGATCATCTTCGCTTTGCTCAACACTGGACTCGACTGATAGTATTTCAACCCCAACCATAGTCTCCTTGACGCTCGGTTTGCTTGTGTGACCACACCTTCCGCCTCCATCATATCCGGATCTTGAAATTCTTCTCGAGGTAGTGTGACTTGCTGGTTTGGGATGCGCAGACCCATAGCATCTATTGTGATGCCGTTCTGGCGGATCTCTCGTTCTGTGAGGTAGACTTTGTCGCCCGCGATCGAGGAGATGTCGGCTTCGTTGTAGTCCACAGTTTGCAGCTCATCGATCGGTACAGAGGCGTACTTTGTGTATATTTGTGCCTGCTCTGGCTGCAATTGCGCAACGAGATCTTCCTGCACTCGCTCGTACCGCGCTTCTGGTGTTGCGCCGAGTTCTTCATCCAATGCTTGAATCTGCTCCGGCGTTTCGCAGATTTCTCGTCTCCGTGCATACTCCCGATCCCACTCTTCTGCTATCGTCTCAACTTGTGACCGAATGTCGAACAGGTACTGTGCAGTACGCCGTTGCCAGCCTTGTGCATTGAGTTGTTCCAGAGTCCTCCTGCCGTGCTCTTGTGCGAAGTCTATTGCCTCCTGGCCAAAGCCGTATTGCTGCAGCTGTGAAGGTGTCCAGTGCTGCCTGACCATCTTCGCCAACGCTGCCTCCGAGCTGAAGCGACTCCGCCCTGCACTCCCATGAGGATGATTTGTTACGGTGTGATCATCGCGAGGTCCTTGTCCGAAGCATGATGCAGGAGGTGATGGGCCGCCGAGCTTGACTTGGGAAAGAAAGCCTTGCTTTTGAAGGAGAAGTGCCAATGAAAGGTGCCACTTGGTGTAGGGTATCGATGTCAGGCCAAGTCGTGCGAGAGAGGCGTTTTGGAGATGCGAGCAGACGTGTGCGAGATTGACCAAGGACATGGTTGGGCGGAGTTCCTGGCCTCGAAGGCCACTGCGTTGTTGTGCGCCGGCAGTCGTGGAGGAGGTACAGGGTCAATGTATCAGTGATGCACTGCTAAGGCGATGCGATGGATTCGTGCTTCGTTATGCTGGTCGCAGTGCAGTTCACTATCCACACGTGCTTCAATGTCTACCGGGAGTGTAAAGTCGCTCGCCGCACCTGCCTCCGGGGAGGGTCCGAACGCGATGCTGGGCAACTCCGATGGCTTCTCCTGCCCGTGATGATTGGCGCCATTAAGCGCCCAGCTTGCCACCTCATCTGCAGCTCGAGGCCGGGCGGTTGTTACAGGTCGGCCACGCCCACACGATATGCCTGATGGCTGACGTGAATAGCAGCAGAGCATGTACCAAGCTCTTGTCGCTGGGCTCATATGTAAAGCGGCCGCCCTGATCGTCACCACCCGCGCTGCCAACACCCTCGCCACAGAGCACGCCAACGCTGTCGTTGAGGCGGGACGAGCTTACTTGACCATCGGGGAGATAGTGTACGCCCAGGAAAGGCTGCCGCTGAGAGTGTAGCTGTAGGAATCCCGACACTATGCCTGCTGGTCCGGGCGAGAGTCTGCTGTCGACCGTCTTCGCTGACGTGCACTACCACTTCAACGATCCTGCCTCGAAACCGCCCCACCATCGATTCGACCGAGGGAGCTACGTATACCTGTACTACAATGCTGTCCAGCGTCAGACGAAGCTCGAGATCGCCAATCATGCCGGCACACCCGAACAAGATGCCTTCTTCGGCTATTTGAATGTTGCGAATGTACGCTGGACACATCTACAGCCGAACTTGATCACACTCTTGATCAATACCAGTGCTGTGCCCGATCAATCAACATGGCATCTACCAACCTTCGATCCGCGGCACGAGCAGAAGTACATGTACAAGTTGCATGCATTGGACATCTACATGTGGACGGAGAAGGACGCGGCGACACTGTGGGGCCATCTTCGTAGTGTGCTGAGCCAAGACAGGCTTGAGATCAAGGACGCCACAGGCGTGAACACTCCGCATTCAGAGCACAGAGACTCTATGAGTCCAGTTGTGCAGCAGCTGGAGAAGACTGCCATTGCTTCCCACTTTCCGCCTCGAGCAGCAAGTGCCGTCTCTGCTCAATCCCTTCCTGGTCTGCCTACACCAGCCATGTCAGCAGGTGGCTCGCCCAAGGTTGCTCCGGGGGGCTACAACCCAGCAGCGCCGGCAGCTCCAGAGCCGATCGCATATCGAGAGAAGACACCGCCTCCTCCAGATGATGGCACTGGCACTGGTCTGGCGCGTGCAGCAAAGTATGACAGCGCCCCACAGCCTCAATACGCCCAAGCAACAGGCATATACCAGAGTTCGAATCAGACTACGCCACAGCACGCCTACTTTGGCGGGCCACCGCAGCTCCAGAGCCAGCCTTCCCATCATAGCACCCATTCGCAGTCGAGCATTCCCGGCCCACCAGGCAGTGTACCTCCTCCGCCTCAGCAGCAAAAAGCACCATCGTTTGGTCCGATGGCTCAAAGTACACTGCCTACATCGCCACCTCCTGGCCAGCAGAACTTCAACAGGCAGTCGTCGTTCGGGCCAACAGCACAAAGCACTATCCCACAAACGCAGTACGCCAACTACAACCCCCAAGCACAATACGGCAACCAGCCCGCAACGCCAGGAGACAATGCTCAGCTGCCCCCCACACCCTCAGCTCCCCCAGCATACTCTGGCCCACTGCAATCACCTGGCTTGCCTCCTCCACCCCCTCAACAGCAGCAGACACCTGTCGGTGGTTACAGCAACTACAACTACACAACAGCTGGCGCAGCTCCTTCCAGTATCTCTTACGGCGGCTATACTGGTGACATTCACAACACCGCGTACCGACCAACAGAAGCAGAGGCGTCGAGTCATGGCCATGGCCATGCTAAGCCAGCACGGCAGGCCACCGGTGGTCAACCCGGTCAACCGACCAAACTACAGTCGCATGTAGGGAAAGGTGAAGCTAAGGTCAGCAAGTTCTTGAACAAGCTGGATAAGTTATGGTAGTCTCATAATGCTGATGCATCAGCGTCACGAAATTACGAACTGTGGCCCATCAAGTTGCCTCTTGTCTTCGTATCCTCCTGCACATGCCCAAGGGCCGGTCTGAACCCAGAGCCAAAAAGTCCTCTGGCGAGGCAAAATGTGCGAAGCGACGCTTGACTATGAGCGCGTCGCATTATTGCCTGCCCAAGCATTCCGCCAAATGGGCAGGAAACCCATTGTCGTGGCCCGGCCGTGATTGAGACTCCGAAATGTCGCGCGCATCACGCATTACAGCCCCCGCTCACATTTCACAGCTTCGCCGCAAAGGCCTTATTCCTCTCTAAATACGCCCGCGCCCAAGCCTTTTGCCCTTCCTCATCAACATAGGAGCTGCTCTCGGGCCTCGCGGGCGCATAATGATACATCATATCCTCCATGTTCCCTTCCACAACTTCTCCATTCTTACCGCCCTCCACCCATCGTTCGTCGTTAACCTTCTCCAGATCTGCCAATTCCGAGAAACACCTGATGATCGTACTCATTGGTGTAAACTCTTCCTCGGCAAAGGACTCCAGCATCCCGGGCGGCGCGAGGTTGGTCTTCACCAAGGCGGGACAGACGGCGTTGATGGTGATGTTGACTTCTCTCGCGGCAGGAGCCATTGCGCGAGCGAGACCGATGAGGGCATGTTTCGTTGCTGTGTATTGGGGAACGTTGGGCAGAGGGTAGATTCCTGCTGCAGATGCTGTGATGACGATTCTTCCACCTGGTTTCGATTTCCCAGAGGAGAGCGGAGAGAAAAGGGAGAGGTAATGCGCTGCGAGTTTGATGCCGTAGTATGTTCCAAGGAGGTTTGTTCGGAAGGTGGCCATGTTGGGTTGCTTTGGTGATTGTGTGGAAGATATGGAGTTGAAGATATCATCGCGGTCGTCGATTCCGGCATTGAGGGCGACGAAGTCGAGGCGGGAGTGCCAGTTGTATGCGCGGTGAAAGAGATTGACGTTGGAAGACCAGGAGGAAATGTCGGTCTGGATGAAGAGGGTGTCCTCGCCGAGGGTTTCTGGTGGCGCGTGGAGGTCTGCTGTTACGACGTTCCAGTCCCGGGCTAGGAGGTGTTTTGTCAAGGCTAGACCAATGCCGCTGCTGGCGCCTGTGATGAGGGCGACGGGTGGAGCCATTGGGATGATGCGGTATGATGGTGGGTTGTAGCAGATTTGAGAGCTGTTTCGATGACCAATATCTCAATGTAGCAGAGCTCTTATGCCAGAGGTATGTAACATACGAAGCTACAATTGTTGCATCAACGAGTCTGATGTACATACCAATACCTACAGTCGGGTGATGATGGATCATTATCCTGGCCGGCTATATGCAGGCGCCATTGACTTCTCCGCTTCGGCAGGTGTGCTGTACCTTGACCGGCACTTGAGAGCTCGACTTCTGAACATTGCTAAGCTCTCCGCAGTGAGTTCGTTGCGACCTCTAGCATCAAGAGTATATCGTCAGTTGAGCGTGCATATCTACGTCAATTTGTGCCCTACACTTTCAGCTCAGTTGGCTGAACAGTCGACACCTCCACCGACCCACTACTATCCAACCCCAACACCGTCGTTTCCATCGCAAGAGCTTTCCTGAAATACTGTCAGTAAAGCGATCGACGTGCAAACGATTATCCACCTACTCCCTATCCTGCCTCTTATGCAAATATCTCGTAAGCATCGCCGTAGCAATCATGAGAGCAGCCAAGAAAGTAACAGTAATGTACCCTTTGCGGTACTCTGGCGCCTCGACTTGCTTCCAAACCACGAGCGGCAGCCAAGCTTGGAAGACGTATGCCATTTCGTTCATAGATCCGGTCACGAGGGCACGCTCTTCGTTATCGTCTGAGCAGATTTCGTGGGCCCAGGCGAAGCACAGACCGGAAAGGCCGTAGCCACCCCCTGCCATGACTGTAACATTGTTAGATCACATTGTAATCAGCTATTCTCGTGCCAGGAGCACTCACCGAAGCAGACCCACTTCCAGCCAATGGGTATATCCCAGATGGCTAAGCTGACATAGCACAAGATATTCACCAGGCCACCAAAGATGAAGAACGGCCATCGCCGTCCTTCGGCTATTGAGTCGGAGGTCCATGCATATATCAACGTGGTAACAACTTGTACGGCAGAGGTGGTAGTTGGGTACACATTGATCTGCCAGACTTCGTACTTTGGATCCATGGACTGCTTCAGGAACTGTGGATATGCCGGCACCGAAGCGTTGTTGCCATTGTTGAAGCAGATGTATAGCATCGTCAACACCCAGATACGCCATGAGGTGAGGATCTTCCAGATCTTGGCTTTCGTGTAAGGCTCACTTTCCTTGCGGCCAACAGCTTCCATCCGTTTTCTGCCGAAAGCTCGCTCCTCTGGTGTCAAGTACAGAGCTCTGGTGTTCTCCGGGTGATCAGGGAGCATAAAGTACCCGGCCAAAGCGATCGGGAGAGATATGATACCATCAACAATAAACAACCATTGCCAGCCACGAAACCCACCAACACCCTCGAGATGGTACACAGCAGCCATGAGGTAGCCCGAGAACATCTGGGCTATGCCACTAGAAGTGTGGAATATGCAGGACCGTTTGGTCAATTCGTCCTTCTTGTACCATGATCCAATAACGTACTGCATGCCAGGGTAAAAGCCAGATTCAGCCAGTCCGACCAGGAAACGAACAGCATAGATTTGCTCCGCTGTGTTGCAGCGAGACAATGACAAGGTGCAGATAGTCCAGATCAGCTCGAGAGTCGGAATCCATAGCGATGGTCGCACCCGTGTCAGTACGAGATTGCTCGGGATCTGACCGATGACATAGCCAACGGTCCAGCAAGTTTGCATGTAGTTGAGCTGATCGCCGTATAGACCGAGGTCTTCCTTCCTGTGAGCCAGGTTAGTCGGTCACCATAGCTATCACCAACTGAGCAGTCATTTGCTTACATGCCGCTGACGAATGCATGGTTGATGTTCGCCTGGTCGAGGTACTTGATCAGATAGCCAAGGGATGCAAAGGTCAGGACAGCTGAGTCTAGCTTAAAGAGGAACTTTCGCTCTTCTGGGCTATTGTCAAGGCTGTCCCAGATGTAACTCTGCCATTTGCGCTTCTTCGGCTTCTCTTCAATCACGACCTCCGCTTGTGCTTGAATGTCATGCTTGTCATCCGTTCCGATTCCCATGCTGGAGTGTGGTAGGAAAGAAAGGAAAGAGAGGGGATAAAAAAGCGCTGCAGAACATATATGCAACTAGCACGAGCTCACAGGGCATAACCTGCGGTAATGAGTCGCTCGAGATATGAGTGAGGTCTCAACCGCTTCAGTCTGTCACCGGGCTCGTTATCCTCGATAGTCGCTAACTTTGTGGGTCGTCGCAGGGTCGCGAAGAGATATCTCGGACAGGCTTGCAATGGCGTGCTGCACGAATCCATCAAGCTGATGGACATCGCATACCTAACAACGCGGAGCGTCTGGGTTGTGTTAGGACACCTTTCGACTTCCATGGCTTGGAACCATGTTTGTGAGCACAAGTACAGTATCACCAGTTTGCCAAGACAAAGATCAAGCTTCACCATCTGCTTCGCAAAAGGAGCTTGACGCTGCTGTCCACCGATGCCATGGTTGTAAATGCATCGTGGACATCGATCATCTAGCCTGGAAAGGTTGCCGATGTCGTGCTTCACAGGCACGGTACAGCGTTGTGGCCCAGCGATGGCGTGACCACTCGCTCGGTACCTGCATATTGCGTGCTCCGGCGTGGACGCGACACCGTAAGCATAGCATTCCCAACATCGTACCCAGGCTTGTCATCAGTACCTTTTCAGTGCGACATAGGGTGTGATGTGGATGCAGTGTGACGCATATATCAACCAGCTTCGCTGCCCATCACCACAAGACCGACCCATCGAAATTAGATCGTTGCAAGGCAGGCTCAGGCAATCAAGCAGTCGTTATGGTGGAGATTTAGGCGAAGCGCGTAGTATGTAGTTCACACTGGACACCACACACGATATCTGACTTCGACATAGGCTGTGATCGGAGCAGGAGTTTCCGGGGTGGCAGCAGCAGTGCACCTGAAACGAGCCGGCATTGATGTAGCTGTGTTCGAGCGGACCGCGCAAGCTGGAGGGATCTGGTGAGCAAGGCCTCCTCTCTGCTACCGCTTAGGTCTTGAAGTGCTAAAGCGAGTCAAGAAGGGTGTTCAAAGAGCAGGCGGCGCGCAACCCTGCGTTTCCTTTGGTCCTGCCTTCAACAGGTGATTCGCCAGAGTTCGAATACCACCTCAAGCAGCGCGACCTGCGGCAGGACAGTCCTTTGCGTGATGTCGCAGCAGCATCGCCTAGCCAAGAAGCTTTGATCGACAAAGATATCGCCAGAAGCTTCGCTCCGCCCGGGTAAGTAGGTCGACACATCCAGATTCGCTTGTGCTAACAAGCAGTCCCAGACCGTGTTATGTCGCACTCAGGAACAATGTGTCGACCATCGAGATGGAGTTGTCCTGTAACTCGTGAAAGCCGGGCACCGAAGAGTTCGGACCGCACCACGTACTTGCAGAGTATATTCAGGACACCGCCGTCGCCAATGATGTGATCCACAACATCTCCTTCAACACAAGAGTCAACAAGGTCGAAAAGGCCGGGTTCAAGTGGGAGCTTAATGTTGCAAAGCTAAGCAACGATCACGTTGAAGCTACGATCGACCAGAGTATCGAGGTTCGTAATCATTTTGAAGTCTGTAGACACTTTGCTGACCAAACATAGTCTTTCGACGCTGTTGTCGTAGCCTCTGGGCACTATCATGCGTGCAATGTGCCTGATATTCCAGGTTTGTCGCAGTGGCAGGCGGCGTTCCCGTCGCGTGTCCAACATTCAAAGTTGTACCGCCGGCCTCAAGAATTTCGTGGCCAGAACGTCCTGCCTGCTAGTTGGCGCAGGCGTCAGTTCCATGGACATCGCACGAGATCTCGGTGGTCACGCTCGGTCGATATACCAATCGAGCAGAGGCGGTCCGTACGATCTCCCTGAGCATCTGCTACCGGACAACGCGGCGAGGATTGGCGGTATTGCGAGCTTTGGTGATCTCGATGTTCTCAGCAAGAACTACGACGCTTTGCCAGGGACTGTTACATTGACGTCTGGACAGAAGCTATGCGACATTCATCAGGTCATTGTATGCACTGGATATCATGTGTCATTTCCATTCCTGAGGTCCTATCACGCTGATGGCGTCCGACGGGAGGATGCGAGTGAAGAGTGCCTGGTCACCAGTGGTCAGCAGGTATGGAGTCGTCTCTTTCAATCCGGATAGTAATGGCCAAGATCTGACTGACATGAACACAGACCCATAACTTGCACAAAGACATCTTTTATATTCCCGATCCTACTCTGGCCTTCGTTGGTGTACCCTACCATGTCGCCACGTTTTCACTGTTCGAGTTCCAAGCAATGGCGATAGCTGCTGCATTTAGCGGAAGGGTATCGTTACCATCGCAAGCTGGGATGCGGGAGGAATATCTTGAGCGCATTCGGCGAAAAGGTGCTGGGAGGACGTTCCACTCGCTCAAAGGTGCTGGAGAGGAGCCTGCGTATGTGAGTGAGCTGGTCAATCTGGCGAACAATGGAAGCTCCGGGGATGGCAATATGGCAGGACACTCGCAAAAGTGGCTCGAAGCATTTGCCCGACGAGGCGTGCGGCAGAAGGCTCTTTCCTCCCAGGTCAGAGATCCATCCTTGCAGGAGAAGGCGATGGCTCTGGCCGCAATTTGTTCGTAGCTAGCTGGGCAGAGCATTCCCGGGCCAGATGGATAGATGTAGAGAAGTGCTAGGTGAATGCACACGAGGATGGTATGCAAGGTTTCCGCGGAACAATCATATGGCGCAGCCAAAGGTCGACGGTCTTGTGAGTAATGGTAAGTGCATGCGAGCACATGTTGAGGCCGGCATGGGCTTGAGTATCTACTGCGCGTGTTGTTTGGTCGTCGTCACAAACGGCTGCACGTGGCGGCACCAGCAAAGCACCCAGCTGTGAAATGTGAGCAGAAGCGGTCAAACACTGCTTTCAACGCGTCTATACGCGTCAAATGCACATGTGATCAGTCTGGCAGCTCGAATTGCGCAGTCAAGCGCTGCAGGGGGTGTTGAGTGTTGAAGACTGCATTGGTGCAACGCGTCGTGAAGCTTCGGGAGTGGTTGGTGATGGCAGCCGCGGCGGAAGTCGAGCCTTAGCATATGCCTCATTTGATGTATGGCTCACATGTATGATTAGATCTGGTGATGGTGATGGTCATCGTCATCGTCATGTTGTTGCGAGCGAGCTGAGGAAGCGTGGGTGGAGGGAAGAACAAGAACAGGACAGGCATGGCAGGTTCGCGTTACGGAAGTGCATGCGTCCAACTGGCAACAGGCGGGCAGGTCATGTTCCAATCAAAGGCTGCTCTAAGACGGATGATCGAGGGCCATCATTGTTCCACCTACATGTACTGCTAGTCTGCTAGCCTCCATCGACTCTGCACTGCACGGCATTTGCACCACACGCTTCGTCCTGACAGCACCCACATCGACCTGGCTCCGGGCCAGCGCACTTCACCTCCACCAACACCGACACCGACACCATGAAGGCTGCACCTCTGCTCGTCTCGTGGCACGACAACAACGATCCCATCTACTCTGCGACCTTCGAACCTCAAGGTAGAGGGCGACTAGCTACGGCTGGAGGTGATTGCCATGTCCGCGTACGTCTCTCCCAGCACTGTAGCTGAGCTGCTCTGGGAGCTTTCCATTGACCTTCGTCCAGCTCTGGAGCGTCGAATCTGCTGGTGATGAACGCAACGTGACATATCTATCGACGCTCAAGAAACACACCCAAGCCGTCAACGTTGTCCGATGGTGTCCTCGAGGTATATCACTCTTGCACCCGAAAACCCGCTCCCTGCCCTAACCATGAAACAGGCGAGCTTCTGGCCACGGCTGGCGACGACGGCAATGTACTCCTCTGGACCCCCTCCGACAACCCAGCCTATGCCGCGAGCTTCGGAGACGATCAACTAGAAGATAAGGAACATTGGAGGGTGAAGACAATGTGCCGCTCGAGCAGTGGTGCCGAGATATACGATCTGGCCTGGTCGCCTGATGGGCTGTTCTTCATCACAGGGAGCATGGACAACGTTGCACGGATCTACAATGCGAGTACAGGTGAGAGAGTGCTTTCGAATGTCTCCAGACTATTGGTCGGCTGATATCGAAACAGGTCAAACAGTACGCCAAATCGCCGAGCACAACCACTACGTACAGGGCGTGGCTTGGGATCCGCTGAATGAATATGTTGCAACGCAGTCTTCCGATCGTTCGGTCCACATCTACACCCTCAAGACCAAGGATGGCCAATTCACCCTGAATCAGCACAACAAAGTCACCAAGATGGACCTACCTGGACGGCGAATATCCTCAAATAGCCCTGCACCTCCAGACTTTGGGCTCGGTAACCACAGAGCTGCCTTCGTCCAAGACCTGACATCTGAAGCCATCGCATCTCCAAAGCCATCAGCGCCTGGCACGCCACAATCACTTGCGTTACCGATGAACCCGCCGCCCACGTCACATAGTCGAAGGTCTTCGTTTGGCTCACAATCGGTGCGAAGATCAGTCTCGCCGTCGCCCTCAATGCCATTGCCCGCTGTCATGCCGTCTGCTTCTCCAAGCCTGTCCGGCGGAGTTGGCTTGGGGGTACGCAACACGAACATCTATGCGAACGAGACATTTACTTCCTTCTTTCGGCGTCTGACGTTCGCGCCAGATGGCAGTCTTCTGTTCACTCCCGCTGGACAATTCAAGACTACTCATCCAGCCGTTGATGGCGCCAAGTCGACGGACGAGATTATCAACACCGTGTACATTTACACGAGGGCTGGTCTGAACAAGCCTCCCGTGGCATACCTTCCTGGTCACAAGAAGCCGTCGATTGCTGTCAAATGCTCACCTGTCTACTACCAGATCCGGTCGGCCAGTGTTGAGACGAAGGAGATCATCATTGATTCCCGTGCAGCAGACGACATACCACCACTGCCCGAACCTGTATTGCCATCTAAACCGCCGACGTCACATTCGAGCATGGACCCGCCACCACTCACAAGCGCGCCATCACCCTCACCAAGTATTGCAGCCATGGCATCGCCTCGGCCTAGAGCGGATTCCGAGACCAACTCTGTACCGCAAGCAGCACCACCCCCAGGACCCACACCCGCCTTTGGCTTGCCATATCGGATAGTATACGCTGTGGCCACGCAAGATGCCGTGCATCTATACGATACACAACAGCAGAAGCCGTTGTGTGTGGTCAGTAATCTGCACTACGCCACTTTCACGGACCTGACCTGGTAAGCGACTTGCCTGCTTCAGGCGGAATGACATACTAACTTGCTGGCAGGTCTTCCGATGGCCTGACGCTTGTCATGACCTCTTCCGACGGGTTCTGCTCTGCTCTGACGTTTGCTTCTGGCGAGTTAGGCACTGTATACCACATGTCGTCCACAGCCAGCACGAGACCCAGCCCTGCGCCCATCTCGATTGCGAAAGCAAATTCGGCAGCGTCGACTCCTCAGCCTACACCCACTGGTTCTACAATGTCAGCAGCGCCGGCAATGGCACGACAACTCTCCAACAGCAACCCTGGAAGTGCTCACCCAACGCCTGCGCCTTCAGTCGCTCGCGCGTCACCTTCACCGTTTCCTAGCATGACTGGGCCTGTTGGCGGACGGCCCGCCAGTCCTACGAGGAGCATGTCGCAATCGAGCATAGCTACCGAGGCGAGCTTCGCACGAGTCCCAGATCAGAATGCACCGCCGGTCATGAACAACCCAACACCATCCATGAGCGCAATGCCATCTTTGGCAGTTGCGGGATCATCAAATCCAAACTCATCGATGCCTCTCTTCACCCCACCACAGACGCCCGGCCAGTCGCAGCTCAACGGGAGTAGCTACACCACGGTGGCAGCGAGCACAGGCATGAAGCGAGAGAGCGTGGCGAGTACTGCATCTGAATCGGATGAGCAAGGTCGAGAAAAGCGCAGGAGGATCGCGCCGACCCCAGTCAACGAGGAGGCTCTTGCTCCTCCACCGGCACCGTCCGCACCAAAAGGTGAAAGTGGCGGATAGAGATGATGTGGTCTTTTTGTTGTTTTCTTATTGAGCAGTATTAGCCTGGAGTTGGTGGCGTTTTGGCACGACCTGTTCAAGGTGCAGCGCAGCGATGAGTTGAGAGCATGAGCGTCTCGCAGCATCTGACTGTGCCATGGGAAGCATAGATGATAACATAAGGATAATTTGTGCAATGTAATGATCGTCAATCGCCACAGCGTGCCTGCCGTGCCTGCCGTGCCTGCCGTCCGTCGAGCTTCCTGTTGGAGTTTGGCGCTTCCCGGACACAGCTCCACTCTCTGCCAAGTCACCTTCCAAATCTTGCTACGCTCTTCCCTGTACAAGCTTGCATGTCCACGACAACTGAATGCTCGATAGGCTCATCCATCACAATGACGGCTGCTTCCTTGAGTCTGTCGAATCAAACCATGCGGACTGCGCCGGGATGGAGACGGGTTGGATATGTGCTGCGGCGGAGATGTACATGAACTTTCAGACGGTGTGCACTACTACCATGTCTTATCGCAGCGGCATGACAAGCACCAAAGCAGCACAAGGACGCCTTATATAGTGCGGCAGTGTCTGCTTGCCTGTCGCTCCGTCCGCGATCGTCCACTTCAGTTTAGTACGGTCGTTCAAGATGCGTCTCCACTTGCTGACCACGCTCTTGAGCATTCTCGTCCTCGGATCTGCTCGGAGTCTCAAGTGTGGCAGCAGCAACCAGTTCCCGGACCTCCTCGACGCCGAGCTGGAGGATCTAGTGACTGGACTTGAGGCAGGACTATGGACCAGTGTGGACCTAGTCAACGCGTACACCGCACGTATCGTGGAGGTCAACAGCACTCTGCATGCTGTCACAGAGCTTAACCCAGACGCCCTGGCTATTGCAGAGGCAAGTGATGCAGCACGCAAGAATGGATCCATATGCGGTCCTTTGCACGGGATACCCATACTGATCAAGAACAACATTGCAACCGACGACAAGATGAACAACACGGCTGGATCATGGGGCTTGCTGGGCGCGACGGTTCCGCGAGACGCCACTATGGCAGCGAAGCTGAGGAAAGCTGGAGCCGTTATTCTTGGGAAGACCAATCTAAGTCAGTGGGCCAATTATCGCTCCGACAACAGTAGCAATGGATGGTCAGCATATGGTGGTCAGACATACGCAGCCTACTACCCCGGCCAAGATCCCTCCGGCTCTTCAAGCGGATCTGGTGTATCAAGCTCAATCGGTCTTGCTCTTGCATCGCTCGGCACTGAGACATCAGGGAGCATCTTGAGCCCTGCTGATGTCAACAATCTGGTCGGTATTAAGCCCACGGTCGGCCTCACTAGTCGCTATCTCGTGATCCCAATCTCGGAACACCAAGACACGGTCGGGCCGTTCGCAAGAACGGTCAAAGATGCGGCTTATGTGCTGCAGGCTATTGCTGGGCAGGATCCTAACGATAATTACACATCGGCCATACCTTTCAATGGCAGCCTTCCAGACTACGTCGGTGCCTGCAAGTACGGCGCTTTGTCCGGCGTGAGGATCGGCGTAGCAAGGAATGTTCTCGAAATCTGGGCTAGGTATACCGACGCTACTGTACTCGCAGCGTTCGACGAAGCAGTAGAGCAGATCCGCAACGCTGGAGCTACGATTGTCGACGCCAACTTCACGGCCTTCGAAGCATGGCAGAACGATAACAACAATACCCTGACAGGAAATGCAGACTTCCTCACGGGTCTGGCGAATTACTTGAGCGAACTTGCCTACAATCCTTATGGCATCGAGAATCTCGCAGAGCTCGAGAACTTCACTCACAGCTTTCCCATCGAAGACTGGCCTGAGCGGGACACAGCCATCTGGGAGGGCGCTCTTAATCAGACCTGGAACAACTCTGACCCTCGTTTCTGGCCGGCATACCAAGCGAACCTCTTCTATGCAGGTGAGGGCGGCATTCTCGGAGCTCTGGAGAGAACCAACACTAGCGCAGTGTTACTACCGACGCAGCTCAGCCCGTCTATCCCAGCACTCGTCGGAAGCCCTGTGATAACTGTCCCTATGGGCTTCTATCCCGCCGATACTAACGTCACCATGAACGGATTTGGGAATCTGGTAGCGTCAGCACCGAACATTCCCTTTGGGCTGTCTTTTATGGGTGCCAAGTTCAGCGAGGCGGATCTTATTGGGTTTGCGTATGCCTATGAGCAGAGGACGATGCATCGGTACGACGTGAAGCCGTACATCGTGCCTAATATTGGCTTGGCGGATGTGATTAGCACGAAGTGACTGCATGGTGGGCAAGAAGGATGCTCCGAAGAATGGACGGAACGATGTGCGATGGTCAGTCAGTGGCCCAGTGCCTTGAATGAGATTGGCACGAAGAGAAAGAGGCCCAGGCGTGCTATGCGTGCAGAGGACGCATCAGGACCATTGGAGAAGACCTGAGCTTACACATACCGCAAGAACGTCTTCAAAGCACTGGCCTCGTCCGAGAATATCAAGACTATCGTCATGCCTCGCTACACCCTCACTCAACTCACCTTCTCAACCCTCACACCATGCTCCACCTTCTCCACATCTCCATCACCTTCAATCCTCGCCGCGCCCGCAATCCGCTCATCCTCCTCAATATAAATCAGCGGTCTGGCCAACTGCGTAGCAAGCTCATTCCTCGCCACAATGATTCCCGGCTTCGTCTCAAAGAACCGATCAATATCTTCGAGAGTCCTGTTGGCTGTCTCGGGGTAGAAGAGGTATGTGATCGGGATGAAGGCGAAGCAGATGACTGCCCATACAACCCAGAATTTGTAGCCGAGGTTTTCGATGCCGGGCAGGGTAGCTTGGACAACCGCATAGTTCTGGAGTAAAGGTCAGCAGACTATCAGGGGACAGTATCATAGCACGACATACGCAGATCCAGTTCGTTGCCATCGCGAGGCTGGCGCCTTTTGTCCGCATTTCGAGGGCATTTATTTCAGTTGGGTAGAGCCAGGGAACGCCCAGAACACCTAAGAAGATGGTCAGCGAGGTGGATGCATACATACATTAGTGACTTACCCATCCCGAACGAAGCAAAGAAGACGAAGAAGAAAGCCACAGCGACAGAGCCCAAAACATAGCTGTCTCCCCCTTTCTCGGTCAGACCAGTAGCGATTGCAATTACTATCCAACAGATGGAACACGCTCCGGCGCTGCACATCATGACTTTACGTCTGCCGTATCGCTCAATCACGAAGTATGCCAAGCAGGCGAAGAGTAAGTAATCGACCGAGCCGCAAGCTGCCAGGATGCGGGAAAGGAGCTCTGAGATGCCGAGTGCGCTGATGAAGATGTAGGACATGTAGTATGATGTGACGTTGATGCCGCTGATCTAGGTCATGTCAATAGTCGCTTCAGAAGTGATGCGCTGGCCGAAATGCTTACCTGGTTCATAGCTTGCATCCACGCTCCCAATAACATCCGGCGAAGCACACCCGACGGTCCACGACCCGTAACCAGTGCCCACCAGCTGTACGTATTCAGGTGTTCACGGTCTAAGATGTCTTTAATGACATCAAACTGTGCCCGCACCGACGACGACTCCGCCGTAGCACCATGTCCCTCCAACGCCGCGAGAACTTCCAACGCTTCCTCATGCTTTCCCTTACGAATCAGCAACCGCGGCGAATCCGGCAGAAACGGACACATAGCATAAATACACAACGTAAAGAAGCTTTGAAACGCCAACGGAAACCTCCACGCGACATCTCTTGGAGCAAAGGAAAAGCCTAGAGTCAACCAATTCGAGATCGAAAAACCCGTGATACAATTCGCCATCTGAATGATAACGAGCTTGCCCCTCGAGCGCATCTTGCTGGTTTCCGCTTGCCAGACTCCCGCAGTTGCCGTGTTCATACCGGTGCCGAGGCCAGCTACGACTCTGCCTACCATCGTTTGCGCCACGCCATAGCTGGCAGTCTGAATTACGGCCCCAATGGCGATGACGGTGCTGCCCAGTAGAATCTGTCGTGGGCGGCCCAACCAGTCGCCCGTGAAGAATGTGGACATGGCCCCGACGAAGCAGCCGATGTTGTAGATGGACGTCATGGTTCCTTGCGTGTCTGCTGAAGGGTAGTCGAATGTCTCGAGGAAGTCTGCGTTGATGATGATGTTCCCGAAGACGCCTGTGTATGGTCAGTGAGGTGCTCTATTATGCAGAGATTATGTCATGCCTTGGTCGTAACCGTAGAAGATCAAGACTGTTGAAGCAGCAATGGAGATCCAGACTGTGAGCGCATCGCCGCTGCCACCTAGGTATCGCCTTCCCATGGTCAATATTACTGTGCTAATTTTGAATGCTCCGCAGGACGTAGGATTAATCAAGAGAGAACAATTTGAGAAGTTAGCAGATACTCTGGAGGAGTGGACTGTGGACAGTGCCAAGCGAGCATGACTGAGGTTCGTTGTACCGCATGTCGGGACACTTGATTGGGACGACTTTGAGCAGGGTGACATGCATGTGCAATCAACAGGCTTCAATCGGTGAGAAGGACCCATGGGGTCCATCGGTAGACTTTACCCGGCCTGTGAACGGACGACATTAGCCGGCCCGATGGCGGCTTTTGCAAGTATTCTGCCATCGTGCTTTTTTTAATCTCTGCTCACTTCGGAGGCGTAATGCGTCCGCGACATTCTCCGAACCCAAAGACGACCTCGCCATCGTCGTTCTCACACCAACCTTCAAGAATGATCTCGTCACCATCTTCCAGGTAGCCGTCTTGATAGGTCCCATTGCTCTGTGGTAACAAGTTGGTCTTTGTCCTCTCTGCTTCGTACAGACATCCAAGTTCTGACATGTTGCCTTGATCATCCGTGCCGCTGCCACTGATTGTCCCGGTTCCGATGAGATCGCCTGTGAGCATTCCGCAACCACTGGCAGCGTGATGAGTGAGCTGTTGGTACGGCGTCCAGTATAGATACTTCAGGTTGCTGTGACTGATAATGTGCTCCTTCTCTTCGCGAACAAGCTTTACGCGAAGCTTGATGTCCAGCGCGCCATCTTTCGAGCCGGGCCATGTCAAATGCTCGAAAGGTGCTGGCTCCTGCTTCAAGTGTGGAGACGTGCTGAACTGCTCGAGTGCCTCAATCGGCGTGATCCAGTTCGAGATAGACGTGCCAAATCCCTTGCTATGAAAAGGTCCAAGTGGTCGCATCTCGAATAGTTGATGGTCTCTTGCCGACCAGTCGTTCAAGAGGACGAAGCCAAAAATGTGCTCCTTAGCATTTCCGATTGGCATATTATCGCCAAATGGTACTGGCTTGGACACGAAGAAGCCCATCTCGAGCTCGAAATCCATTTTGCGCGTGGGTCCGTACTCCGGATCAGAGTCCATGCCGGATTTGAAGTACACATTCTTAGGTCTCCGAATGTTGGTTGGTGTTGGCACGACAGATGAGACACGACTGTTGTACACACTTGGAGCATGGTACCAGTTCTTCGGAATCGTAACTGTGGAAAGCTCTCCCGAGCAATTTTTGCAATGGTCGAGGGATGTGTAGAAGTCACTGAATCCGCTCATCTGCATGGGCAGGTGCACCTTGACATCTCGCAAATGAAGCAGACACAAGCTTGGTACTTTCCCATCTTTCAACTCGGCTTGGAGTAAATTTCGCACAGCCTTTCTCGTCTGCCATGGCAATGCAGCAAACTCATTAAGCGTAGGCTGTGGTTGTCAGACTAGATCTACAAGCATATGAGAGCGAGACAAACTTGTGCGAAGATCTCGTCGAAGCTTCGATCACCTGATTGTAGACTTGTGATAGTCCCTCTCTTCGCCCATTCTGTCAAATCAACGGCGTGTTGTCCGATGGCCACGGCACACCTTGGAGATAGATTATGCTCAGACGAAACAACGCCGTATGGCAAATTATTGATCGTGTACGGCAGCTGATCAAGTTTCAGCGTCGCCATGATGTCTGCGCTGATTCAGAATGCCGATAGGCACCCGTTGTTAGATGGGAGACCAGTTGTTGAGGTGTACGCGGTGAAGATGGAATGGAAGTGACGCCCGGCCCCACAGCGACCGAGCCAACCAATGGAGCTCGGAGTCCGTACGATGTGATTACTGTCGTGATCCTTGACATCGCCCGAGATCCTTGCATAGCGACTTATTTGTGGATAGTGCCTTAGCAGTGATCTCTGCACAGTCAAGCAATTGATCGACGTCGACACAGATGAATGCTGGTCCGGGCATCGCCGCATATTGCGAGCATGTCGCAGAGCAGATCTTGCAGGCGTGAGACTCGATGTGGCCATCGTGACTTGGCCAAAGACATTGCTGCAGGCAAAACAGCTGATCCATGAAGGGCAAGTCGTGGAGATAGGAAGTCGCCGTCAAGGGGCTTCAAGAAATCAGCGTCTCCAGATCGTCTTCCTGATCTGTTGCTCGACTGTTCCATGAGCTTCCTTTACATCTCTCAAGCTGCTTTCTGCTTCCTTTCCCGCAGCTTCTTGAGTTCTTTCAAGCCAGACATGATCAACGGTACAGCCATGGGTCCAAGTAGGGGCACATAGACAGCGACCTTGTGCTCCTCCGGGTTATAGACCTGGCCCACCATAGAAGGTTCAAAGAATGCTTTCTCGACCTCTGTCTCAGCGGTCCGGGCGTTCTCAAGAGCGCTCTGAAAGCGTCCTTGGCGTAGATCTGAACAGGCACTGTCGAGGTGCAGTAAAGTCTGGTCAACAGCTTTGGCCACAGTGTCTGGAATAGCAATCGACTGTAGCTTGAGCGTAAGACGAGAGAGCGCGCCTAAAGTGGACGAGGCAGAAAGGATCACCGCAGTGGCGCGCTCCCTAGTCAACGCAGCTATGCGAAGCGAGAGCGACGGAGGGTGCTGTGGAATACCTATGAGGGCAGCGAGCTGATCGGCGAACACCAACATGTCTGCTCGAAGGTCTTCCAGCGTCAAAGTATCAGAATCAGCGCTGATGGCATTGTGTATTTGCACGCCGCCCCATTGAGGTATGATCCAACTCGAGCCTCCGTTCTCATCGATCACAAGTGGTCTCTTGTCCGGTGCTGGGACATATAGCACAAAGTTGATGGTGGGTCCCTCTCCAATACTCGGGTTGAGAGGCCATTCAGCGGCATTGACGAAGCCGGTAAGGTCAGCGTAGTGCAATGTCCATTGATTCTTCGTGGAGTCAAAAACCGGACCATCAATCGAGGGACTGAACGATGCGAACAGCTGGACTTGAGTGTCGATCGTAAAGTCGCTGATGGCGGACAGAGGCGATAGCAACGGCTGAATGTATTCGCGTAGGGCCTCGTTGATTTGCCATACGGACGGAGTCGCGGCTTGAGTAAACAGTGAGAAGGTCAGATGGTATTTTGGCGCATATTTGAATGCTCTCGTCGTCCTTCGGTCCAGTTCGGAAGCTTTCTCTGAAGACAAAATTGCAGGTTGCATGTCGCGAGCGTAGGGTGTGTCTTTCACTAGATGCCACAGAGATGTACTTTCGTCTTGGAAGATGTGGGAGATCTCGGTGGCAAGGAAAGCTGCGGCTTTCTCAACATCACCTGGTGCCTGGATACTGTGTCGTGCATCAAGTATCGGCTCGCATGACTTCAAGCTAGCTTGGGGTGCTTGCGCCGTTGATGCGGTGTTCAGGACCACAGTCAACGCACTATTCGAGGTGCCATTCCGCAGACTCTCATCACCTGCCCAGCTGACGTGGAAGTCGTGAAGACGGAGGCTCTCCTGTCCATTCAGTAAGTTCTGAAGACCAGAGACAAGGGTCCTTGCTTGTTCGTTGTCCAGACCAGGTGTTTGCAGATCGAGATGTAGAGGGTAACGCAGCTGGCATGCCTGTACCGGCTTAGCATGGGCAGTGTGAGATAACACTTGTATACATACATTTCCTTCGGCCCACGAGTTCATGGATTCTAACGGCAGGGCGGAGCGCTGTATCGATGTTGTCCACGTCCAGTGCGGCAAGCCCAAACATACTACCACCGTCCAGAAGGCGACGATGATGAGACGCCGGGTCCAGATAGACTGTGACTTTTCTGCCGGTGCCTCGCGTGGCTTCGCGGAGGTCTTCACCTCTGCCATGTCCCGGGTCTCCATGCTGTCGTGTGCGTGTCGAAGTCGCGATGGCGACGTGTTTCCAACAAAAGGAGATGCGCATCCCTGCCGTACGCTAAACTCAATACAGTCAGATCTCAACGGCGCTGCAGCTTTCGTGTCCGCTCTTTCCTCCTGCTTTCACACGACATGCATGGATGCCATTGCACTTTCTTCTTTGCTGCAGATACTACCAGGCAGACGGAGGTTGAGCTGAGGTATGCTCCGAAGCAAGACGCCTCATGTGTCTGTCTGATCAGCATTGTAGGAGGACACAGTCATTACCGTTGCGCGTCGTCTCAGCCACAAGCAGTCTCACTCCTGCCGTAAGTAGCATACGAGACCCAGTGGCCATCACTTCATGTAGAGCTGTCACATGCCTTCGCGTCACTCCCTCGTCGTAGCTTGTATACAGCTCGGCCGTTGCATTCAAGAGACTCATGCTGCATCGCACAACTTGACAACAACGCCTTTGCGGAATCACTACCACAGACCACCCCTTCAACACCGCATCACCACCACCAATCTCAGACAACACGCAAGACATGTCTCGTTTTGATCAACTGATTGCCTTGCTAGGCGGCGAGCAGAATCTGCCAGAGAAGCTCCCAGAACCTGACCTTTCCACAGAGCCCGAGCCCGAACCAGAAGAAGAGGAGCAACCACCGCCCATTACAAGAGACCCGAACCTCAAGCCCCCGAGATACCCGCAGCCCCAGCCACAGAACAAGATCAAGCTAAATCCTGTTCCAGCGATGGAGTTCGAAGAGGACGTTCCGTTTGATGGGCGCAAGGGCGAGCCCGCGCCGCTCGGAGTCGAGTTTGCAACTTTCGGGGCAGTCGTCAGATACTGCTACAAGTACGCTCCAAGAGAGTACATGCAACCCATGGCGACAGCGTTCTTCGATGCTGACAAGATCTATCGCCGCGATTGGGACCTGTGAGTATTCACGTGAAGCGGAGTGACTGCCGCTCATTGACATGTGCTCAGGTATTACATAAACACCGAGGGGTGCGGACTTCTTACGTTCGTCACCGCCCCTCAACTTCAACTTCTTCTCGACGGCCTCAACGAAGGCTTTCCTGAGGCGAACCTCAGCATCACAGACGAAGATCGCAACGGTGGGCTTGTGATAGACTTCGAAGATCTGCCGACACGCTACCGACCGCACTGGCTCGGCAGGTGCACCTCGCGTCCACAATTCAATTCCTGGACACATCAACTTCAGCAAGAGGTCGCCATGACCCTGCCAGATGGAGAAGATCGCAGCCTCGAGGCCTTCAAGGCCAAGATGGAGCTGGCGTACCAAGCGGCCAGGAACAAGACCAAAGCCAGCAAACAACGAAAGCACCAGGAAGTTCTGCTCAAGCGACAGGACATGGTGAAGCAGGCACTGAGGGCAGAAGGCTACTTGGGGCTTCGCGCGAAGAACTACCCGGATGCGCAGTTGCCAGACCTTTCTGCCCTCAACCTCACCCCCCTCGATGTCACCAACCCGCCACCACATGCGTTCTACCGCGAGCCGATCTTTATATCTATCGACGTCGAAGCATGGGAGAAGCCTCCACGCCAGGTCACAGAGGTCGGTGTCGCAACTCTCGACACACGCGACTTGAAAGGCGTAGAACCAGGCAAGGCAGGCGAGAATTGGCACAGGTTCATCCGCGGTCGTCACTTCCGGGTGCTCGAGTACAAGCACCTGATCAACCACGAGTATGTACAAGGCTGTCCTGACGCTTTCGAGTTCGGCGACAGCGAATACGTTGACAAAGACAATACGGGAGCCGTACTATCCAGCTGCTTCCGCGAGCCATTCAGCAAGCGCGACACAGCGGCACCTTCCGATCCAGGAGCTCCACCAGAAACTCGCAACCTGATCATCGTGGGCCATGACCTGGGACAGGACATCAACTACTGTCATCAGGTCGGCTTCAGCGTGTTGAATCGAGGCAACATCATCGACACCGCAGACACGGCCACCATGTGGCGCACATTCACCAAGGACCCCAACCCACGATCCCTCGGAAGCATCATCAACCACTTCGACTTCACTGGCTGGCATCTCCACAATGCAGGCAATGACGCCGTCTACACTATGCAAGCCATGCTCGCGATTGCCGTCCAATCTGCCGTCGATCGTGGTGGCGAGGAGCAGAAGCTAGAGGAGGCGGTCAAGAAGCGCGAAGAGCAGGAGATTGAGAATGCAAAGGAGCGAGCACAGGAGTGTACAGAAGGCTGGGAGTATAGCTCGAGCGACGATGGAGGGGTCGCTGTGCCGCCGACCGAAGCTGACTTCGCACTACGAAGCAAGGCCAAGCCAACCGAGCCGCAGGTTCATGGTCCGCCACGCCCTGGTCTCTACACTTACCCGGCTGGCAACATCCTTGATGTCTAGGCGCCACCCCGGAGGGATCTACACGGTGGCGGTGTAAGATACTGGCTCTGAAGGGACACTTCAGGAGACATCATGACGATCTGAGGGAAAGTCTCGTTATTGGGAGGTTCTAAGATACTGTCTCTCCTACAACTGGAAGCGACCGCCGCGAGGCGAAATAGCCGAGCAAATTCATGGTCTCTTCTGCGATTACAAATGCATGAGAGCACGTAACATGATTGCCAACAACCCTACTTGCCCTCAGCTTTTTTCAACGTGCCCATGATCCCTTTCGCCCAAGAAAATTTACCTGCGTTCGTGCCGTAGCTACCCGCCGCCAGTGCTCCATCTTTGTTATACCAGCACCCGCCGTTGGCTGTGCGACCATATGTAGCTGTGTTCTGATTTCTGTAAAGATCGTCAGTACACCCAGCATCTACACACACGCAGTTTGCGTTGCCACTCACCTCTCAACCCCCTCCCTCCACGCTTTACACACCACCGGCGAATCAATCATGACATCCACCTCCTGGCTATGGAACCAACTCTGCGTACCCTGATTTCCAAACCCTTGTATCGCCACGCTCTCATCGACACTCATAAGCTTGATATGACAGCTACGCTGCTTGAAGCTATTATGAATCGGACCATCCTAATCCGCAGCAACGTAGAAGAACACCTTCAAAAGCGGCTTCTCGTCCTCTTCAAGCTCGGAATAAAGATGGTTCGCCGCCATTTCGTTCGTGCCCCCTTGTCCGGGCAAGAGCTCGCCACCATCGTTGTAGCCCAGGCAGACGTAGTATGTCACTTCAATACCTCTCTTGACGGCACTGATGAGCGCGGGAAGGAGAGGTTTGGCGTTGAGGTCGGGGGTTTGGATGAAAATTGTGCACTTAGCGTTGCGGACTAGACTGAGGAAAGCTTCGTTCTGGGGCACGAAGACGCTGTCGTTGTTCATTGCTGCGTACGGTTTTCGGGAGACCATAGCCATGGGTACGGGCTCGGTATCGGGGACTGGGATGAAGGGGAAGAAGTGGAGGCCGGAGTCCTTCTCGGGTGAGGTTGCTTTGACGGAGAGACCAGTGGGTTTATTCAAATACCGAGCGACAGCATCGCAGTGCTTCTCGCCGGCTGCAGGGTTGAGCACGGAGCGCATTCGCTCTATCTCGTTGGCAATGCTGTCGTCGTAGTGCGGGCTGTTCGGCATATGCTCTGGTAGGTCGTGGTGGCATGGCTGTTCCGGGAGTCGGAAGGATCCATCAGGTTCGAAGAGAGCTGTGAATGACTGCTCGGAGTACGTGGGTGGGCTGCTTTGTGCCGCTGAGGTGGTGCGGCAAGGAGCGGCCGGCTTAAGAGCATTGTGCCACGAAATCAAGAAAGTCTCCCATGGAGAGTCGACAATGGGTTCTTCAAGATGGGACATCATCTCAAGATTATCGTTGTCTTGAATGTTGTTGCTAGAGACTGTGGCAATCTGGCGATCCACAATCATGAACTTGCTTTGGAATGTGCCGAGAGGTGGGCGATGGAAGTTGACAATGGCGAGATCCACGTTCGGCATCTGCTCAGGAGGAGGCAAGCCTACACCAGAAGCCTGCCATCCCTTGGAGTCGACGTTTTGATGGTTGTCGAAGATCTGTCTGTCCTCAGCGCGTGCTCATGATTTAGAGTCAACCTGATCTCACCTGCTTCAAAGCTCCGCGGTCGAACATAATCTTGACAACAACCCTCTCGTTCCTAGCAGCTGTCCGTTTCGATAGCTCGATCAAGGCATCATTGACGAAAGTACTAGCACCAGACGTCTTCCAGAAGTTCGTTGCCAACAGAACTTCCTTCTTAGCCCGCACGATCAGGTTCGACATATGTCGCAGCTGATCATTCAGTGGAGCGATAATGGTCATCGGGACGAAGCCAGTCGTACCAATGAGAGGCGGTGAGACACAATCTGCCATGGGGTCATGGCGCAAGCATTGAAGCACATCATGGAGACCGTGGAGAAACAGTTCACTCGGGTTAGTGTTGCCAAAGTTGCCACAGCTTTTCGCCCACTCGAGATCATTTTTTGAAAATGTGCCCCTCGAATCTGGAGTCTTTGTGGTTATTGTCGTGAGGTGCTAGTCGCAGTCAGTCAGCACTGTCGACGTTCAGTTGCTTCTTCTGGCACCTACATGTGAGCCATACAGCTTCTCCGCAATGTCTCCTGGCGACTTTGATGGGTCTTTCGCGTATTCAGAGCTGACCGACAACGTTGAGTAGCATAGTTGCTCAATCTTGCTCCGGTCCACCATCGTGGAAGCTGCTCCTCGTCCACCTCGACCGAGATCTGCCGCTAGCCTGCAAAGTGGGTCGTCGGCTCTACGATAAGGTATAGTCTACCAAGCTTTCAAAGCCAAGAGTGCCAAGGACTGAGAGGTGAAGTAGTTGTTCGTAGCAAGGGCGTCGGGTACAACAGCTGCTCCGCAAAGGATAAGACATAATCTCGCAAGGGCATCTTCAGCATTCGAGAATTGTCGTTTTCCGATAGTGTGTAGGCTCGAATCTTAAGGACCTGAGTCGCTCACTGGTCCCTTGTCGTAGCCCGGCCAACCAATAGAAAAGCAGATTATGCCCTAGCAAAAGAGAACGTTATCAGCCGTATTCGAAGAGACTGTGAAACAGTCGGCGTGATGTCGAGCGCCTGCCGAAGTAGATAGAACGGTGCGCGCTACGAGCACTGCAATACCTTCGAGCCGTCTCACCTTCAATAGACTGGCAAAGGTGCCAGCACAACGTCTCTCAAATATCTTGGGCCAGCTTCTCAACCTCTGGCACCTTCTCAGTCAAGATCCTCAGGATTTCACGCCAGACTTTCTCCCGCAATGCCTCATTCTCCGGACCAACGAGTGCAGGTGCTGGCTCCCGTAGCCGGTCTTGCTGCCAGAACCTGCCATGGCCCTTTTCACCCAGTGCTATGGCCGAGATGTAGAGGCGTGCGCCAGCTTCCGCCGGTTTCAGGAGGATAGGTGTCAAGACCACCCTAGCTGCTCTCATATACCACTGAGTACTGTCTCGGGCGATCTCTGACCTGCAAGGACCTGGACAGACTGATATGATGAACACAGGCGGTGCATCACCATGGCTTGCTGCAAGCCGCTTTACCATACTGGCCAACGCGTACTGTAGGAAAAGCTTGGACATGCTGTATTGAAATAGCCCAGTGCGGTTCTTGACGTTGTAGACTTCCAGTGGAGACTCGGCCTCTCGAGCTGTTTCGCTCAAGCTGGCGTGTTGGTGGGTGCCCGAGCTCACGAGCAGCAGAACAGGAGTGTATTCTGGCGTCTTGCTTGCTCTTAACTTTGGGAGCAGCAGTAGGCTAAGCAAGGCTGTCGAGAGAGTGTTGATCTGAAGAGTACGGTCCCAGCCATAGCGACTCGGCTCGAAGTTGACGGCGATGCAAGCTGCATTAAGGACCACAACGTCAATGTGATCAAGCTCCTCATTGACTTTCTGCGCAAAGGCTCTGCTAGAAGTCAATTGATCCCGTACAGAAACGGAGGCTTCCTTCCGCGAACATACCTCAGACTACCATAATCCATCATATCAAGCAACCATACTTCCACAACTCCGTCTCTTCCCGCCCGCTCCTCGATTAGCTTCCTAGCAACTTCGCCTTTGGGGCTCGATCTCACCGCCAAAATCACCTTTTCGGCACCAAGTTGAACGAACTTCACGGCAGCTTCGAAGCCTATTCCACAATTCGAGCCTGTGACAATAACATTGCGACCCGTGAAGTCGGCCTTGACGTCCTCGGGATCGTGAAGCCTCTCGCCAATCGCGCGGAAAGCGGCCACGACTTGGTCCATGATGTAGAACTATTGTTGCTCGCGGGCTCATGCGAATGTGCCTCGCCACTGTGAGTTGCAGTCAGGAAGTACGTTTCCATCCTTTCTAGCAAGATGATTTTCTGCTCGTGAGATTGGGCTCCTACAAGCCGGAGATCGCGGTCAAGGTTCAGCGCGATGCTTGCCTGTTCATACCGGGGTGCCTACTACAGCGATAGAGATAGCGGTATTGCAGAATCTTGGAGGCCAAGCCAGCATCCATGCGACTCACAGCTCATGTCGTAGCGAGTGGTACGTAGTCTTACATCTGGAGAGAAGTCGAGCTGGAGGGTGCTATCCATGGATGTGAAGGAAGAGCTTGCGACACGAGAAACATTGAAGCAGATGGGCGTGATGGGGAGGAACGAGAAATTTGCACGGGACGCTTTTGCCAAGGATTCTATCGGAGGTGTGGTAGTCACTCTGGTTGAAGCAGTGGTGTTACAATCGTTCTCAAGGGGTAACTAATGCTACATAGGTGTCATGATAGTGTCATCACAGTCCAGCTGGAGAGGCTGACTGACTCCAGTGACGTTCGTTATATGGGTATCAAGAGAGAGCCAAAGAAAACTTGGACTTCAATATCCAAAACATGATGCCTTTTACCAAATGCAAGTATGCTCCATCATCATCGTCATCGTCAGTGATTCATTTAAAGACGTGTGTAGTCATTGCAGTCTCGTGAGATCTCAGGCCGGATTCCGCGCTCTCGAGCGAGTCCCGCGCTCGCGAATGGCCCGTTCTGCAGACGAACTACTGTCACCGCTCCATGTTCGAGACGGTGCTGGCCGTGTAGGCTTCAAAATGCCAGGGGGAGTTTCCATTTGCGGCGTGGTTTTCAGACTTGCAGGCGGCGACTCGGAGTGCTGCTAGTACTGCCCAGTCGACCCGTAAGCTTGAGGAGCATTGCCCATGGAGCTTCCATAGACATCAGTTCCGCCACTGGAAAGGCTAGCACCTGGTCCCGTGTTCGGCGCCATGCCTGGGTACCAGCTGCGGCGTCGATCATCGCCCATGCCATTACGAGCAGCGAAATTGTTCAGTGGATTGTTGATGCCGCCAGCAGATCCGTACCCAGAGTCGTATCCAGAAGGGCCAGACGGACCACTTCTAGACGGAATGGGACGTCCGTTCGCTTCATCGTCGTTCGTATAGTTCATACTTCGTTCCAGAGGCCGCCTGGAGCTGTGTCTTGAAGCGTCTTCGTCTTGGTCTCCAGCATACCGGTCCCGGTGGAGATTCGAAGCATACTGCGACGCGGGAATGCTACCAAGATCAACAGGTTCGCTACGAGCGAAATTGCTTCTCGGTGGAGGCGATCGTCGCTTTCCATAGATACCGTGATGCGGCTGCTGAGGACCACTTGGCATGCGACTCCTGCTGTTCTGGGAAGGGATGGCCATAGGATCCGTCGACCCGCCATTGCCATACATTGCCTGTTGTGATCCACCTGAGGTTTGCCTTGAGGATTGACCTCCCGAGTTGGTACTCGATAGCTCCGGTCGATACTTGCTGGTGACTGGACGGCTTGGCTCGCGAGATTTTTGGTTGCTGTCTCGGTCCACGTCACGTTCGCGAGCGTAATCGCTTTCGGGGCCATAGCGCTTGGCAGACCCTTCTTTGGCAAAATAAGGCTGTCGTTCCCGTTCGATGGGCATTGAGGGCGGGCTAGGGTCATCGTCATCGAAAGCGTTCGATTTGGGTGTCGACTGGGAGTATGGGTTCCTTTCACGCTCTCTGAACGCCGGCTGCTCAGGCTGTGCGGATGTCTGCGGAGGTGGAGGTGGCGGCATGGCAGATGCTCCTCTCTCGAGTCGAATCAGCGTTGGTTCATGGTTCATACTGGAGATCAGTCTTTGCTCAGCCTGCATGTTCGGATCGAGTGGTAAGAGCCTCCTGGACAACTCCTTTGGAAAGCGCTCTTTGCTATCATCCGCATTGGAGATGGGCATGTCTCTCACTGCTTGGGAGAGACGCTCGAACTCGGTGTCCGGATGTGCTTGTATCAGGCACGTCATGAAAAGCTCAAAGCCCATCGGTGTCAATGCAGGAACGACAGGTGCATCATGCACCTGCTGCTGGATCAGGTGATGTTGACACAAGAGCTTGCGATACATCGTCGAGATTGAGGTCCAGGACATTCTGCCACCAAAGATGACAAGCCATGGATAGTGTTCGCCGGTGACCTGGGTCTCCGTGAGGAAGCGCAACATCTTATGTGGAGGTATCACGAGGCTGCCTCTAGGCTCGTAGTCCTCAATGATGTGCTTCGCCAGCCCTCGAAGAAACTGGCCCAGCCGAACGGTGGGGTTGCCATTGTCGAAAAGAGGTTGCCAGATCTTCTCCAGGGTGGTGGGTACATCGTCTTCCTCTTCCTCCGCCACAGAGGCTGGCTTGACACGACTCTTAGCATAGCCGTCAAAGTATCCAGAATCCGAGTCTTTGCTGTCCTTGCGGAAAGACGCTGCCTCGGAGGTACTGCCCCTCCGCCGCCCAGGCTTGTTCTTCTTCAACTCCTCCGGCATGCCCTCTTGCATGGTCTTGGTCCTACGAAGGCCAGCCAGGACATCCGGTTGTGAGGCGCGTGGTGTAGTCTCCCTGTTACTCTGCGTGCTTTGCTGGCTTAGCATGCTCTCGGCACTTTCTCTGCTCTCCCTGCTATGTTCACTTCCTGCGGCGGACAGGGGTCGTTCTGGCGATGGCGATGGATGACGACCGCGCCCATCACGATGGATGCGAGGAGACGGCGGGGTCGATACGGGTGGAAATGACTCCGTTGAGCTCATCAGAGGAGAAAGGTGCAAAGGTGAACGTGCCGCTGACGCATTCGAGCTCGGTGATGCGCCGTACTGTGTGTACAGAGGAGGAACAGTCGGACTGGCACCTGGCCCACCAATGTTCGCTGCGGCAAGATTCTTGATGACTTGTTCGGTCACTTGCTCCGTGAGCTTCTTCACGAAGTCCTGGTCCATTTGGTTCGCCGAGGGCGCCTGGTCGAAGGCTGTGTTGACGGCATCTTTGATCGGTTGTGGCTGGTTGCCAGCTGCTGGCGGTTGTGAGAGTGTGTGCGACCGCGACGTATTCGGGTTGGGAGGTGGTGGTGGTTGTTGTTGTAGCTTGGGCGATTGTGGTATCGGACGTTGTGGGACGGATTGAGCTGCCGCGGAGATAGAACTAACGGGCTCTTGGAACGTTGCCGACCTGCTGGGGGAGCTGTTGCTGTTGCTGCCGCTGCTTCGCCTGTTGGACAAGTCGGCAGGCCTCACACGCACACGCGGCGATGGTGTAGCTCGGTCGCCCATGTCAAGGGTGTTGGCACTAGTGCAGCTGTGCTGAGCGCGAGTGTGGAGTATTGGTTGATTCTAGCGTATCACGCCAACGTCCACTGCAGGCGGCGCGTGGTCTGGGTCGAGTGGTCCAACGCAGTGCAGGTGGTTGCTGGCATCATCTGACTGGCGATTGTGGTAGGAGCAAGTCCTGCTTGCAAGTGAGAAGTCGGTATTTGGTGCGAGTAATAAGGGTTATAGGACGCGGACTCGGTCGGGTAGTTCAGGTTAGAGTAGTTGCAGCAGCAGACGGTGGGCGGGTCGAGGAGTTATGCTTTGGTCGTTGGCTCACATGCAGGTCCGTGGTGGGCGTGGTGAAGCTGCGGTGTTGGGGCCATGCACTTCGCGTGTGCTTTCGCAGGGTGGAAGTGATATCGTATCCGCTTGCCTGCATGTCCACAACATAAACAGCGGGTGGCCTCTAGGTGTACTAGGTGACGTACTGACAGCAGCTTCCCTGCAATGCTGACTGGGCAAAGCCTGTATGAGATGTTGTGCAGTCGCCTTCGCCACGTTCACGATTGGCACGACGACAGCATACACACAGCGATCTGCAAAGGCTTCTTCTGGATTCGGAGGCCGATGATGCAGCGTCCGAGCAGAGATTCAGTCTATATCGTTGCTGCGAAGGGTCTTCCTGAGCTTTGCGACAGAGCGGGTACAGACTCGATTGAAATCTTTGCAAATCATCGAGGATCCAGCGATGGCGCAGCGGCATTCGACCGATACCCATCGCTACCATCTTGCTTCACATTCGCTCCTGAGGTGCTGCGGCATGGTAGCGCTCTGCGTCGAGTCTCGACATCCCGGTCACTCCCAATTTATGAGACGCGAAACTGTGTTCGAGACGGAGTGATGACCGAAACTCTCTTGTCCCTTACCGGTCCTTCTACGCCCCGAGACATGAGATTTGCATCCTACATGTACCCATCGTCTCTGTGCATCGTCACCGGTCGGCATCGATATCTGCACGCCGTTTGGGCATTGCCAGTGATGAGACAGAGCGCGCGAGCTGTGCGGCTCTGCTGTAGTTTCCCCTCCCCGTGGTGGCGGTTCGCGGTACTTTTGTTAAGCCCTTCACTTGCCGGGCGAAGCTCGTGGTTGATGTGGCACTCCTAGGGGTCATCTGCTGGCATATGCCTGTTTCTTGCTCAGATCGTAGCAGCTGCACTTGACTCACGAGCATGGTGGTGATGCAGCGGAACATTCTCCCGTTCACAAGGATCCTCTGGTCGTGAGACGGTGGGTGATCCTCTCCGTCGTGGGCGAAGGCACGTCCACCAGAAGCGAGGCTTCCTTGGCGATGGCTTCCTGGTCGTGCCTCATACCACTTCAAGTGCTGCCCAAGTGTGCCCTCGGCCCAGGACTCTGGCAGTTTTGACTCACCGCATTGCCACCAAGTCGATCTTTCATGTGTATAGGCACAGACATGACTATGATCGATGCGCCTCGCCCATCACTACGATCACTTATGTCTGGACAACCTCGAGACAACATGGGCGGTTTTGCAGATAGACGGCCGCGGGCTTGACGGAGCCGTTGGTCATGGCCACATGAAACACGGTTGCAATGCTCTGATTGGCTGCTCGTCAGAGCCATGCTTGTGCTGTTTCATCGACGGCCGCTCAGGTCGAAGATCTCCAGCGGGACACTATTCATGGTCAATGGTCATTATTGGAATGCCTCAACGGCGAAGAGGAGCGAAGCGAAGCGAAGGTCGTCGCAGTATGTCTGTCTTCGCTGTGCATCTGTAGAGAATCATGATTTTGCAGTCACTGCGACCATCTCACCACAACCCACGAAACAACAGCGACGCTTCGCCGTGCACTTGCAACTTGGTGGCCCTGACGTGCATCGGAGGCTGCAGACTGCAGCTCATTGGACCGCGCGTAGAGTGAGGAGACAGGAGACAGCACCGCTGTTTCAGCTCTTCTCACGGCGATAGCGCAGGCGACGGCCTGTTCAAACCGACCTGAGCGACATCCCCTCCCTCTCGCCGTTTCGCCCAGCGCTACGCCGCTACGCGCCCGTCACAGCACCTTCGAGCGCTGACGTCTGGTGGCCGAGCGTGTGTGTGTGTGGGAGAGACATCGGTGGCAGCTGGAGACGTCGCGCAGTGGCAGTGACGCGGGAGTCGGAACCGCCATCAGCATCAGCAGCGGCATCAGCAGCGGCATCAGCAGCGGCATCAGCATCTGCAGACGAAACGCAGCAGAAGCAGGCGACTTGCTGATCGATCATGGGAACAAGCTGACCGGGCACACCCTCATTCACTACTGCTGTCTTTCTTTGTTACACCAGACAGACCCAGCCCAGCCCAGCCCAGGTCGCCGCGCCGTTCATTGTCTGCGTGCTATCTTGAGCACGCTCCTGCGCTGCACTTGCACGGTGCTGTGCTGCAGGCGGTGGGTGTGTGTAGACCATGACGGCGCTCGCCTCTCGCTCGCCATACCCGGCACCCACACTTTCGGGCAACACGTACCGCCAGCCGGCACCCACGAACGCCATGAACGGACACAACGTCTTCACGAGTCCGACAGATTCCGAATTCTCGGAATCATACACAGACGGGAGGGAGTCAGTGGTGGATTGGGATGAAGTGCGGGTGGCGGAATGGCTGAAGAGCATAAACTGCAGCCAATATGTCGAGATCTTCAGGAAGAACAACATCACCGGCGAGAACCTCATGGACATCGACCAGGCCACATTGAAGGAGATGGGGGTCAAGAAGATTGGAGATCGCGTGCGGATAGGCAGCCAAGCGAAAGTCTTCCGGAGCAATGTGTACAAGAGGACAAGCAAGCGGGTCGTCAATCGCGTAGGTGATTTAACTCGCATGGTTCTGACGTGAGAAGCTAACTGTGACTTCAGCATTCGCTTGCGATGCTCGACGGAAACGCACTCATCGGGAGCACCCAGGTCACTCCTCCATCCTCAGGCTCGCCGCGCCCACTCCATTCTGCACGATCAGGCACGACATCGCGGGCCGACAAGCGAATATCAAGACAGCTGAATGGCACTGACATGGCTTACGCCGCTCAGTTTGGCAGCAAGACTTCATCACGGCCGAGCTCACCCATGGTTGATCAGGAGAACCGAGCCACACGAACTCAACGACAAGGCGCTCCAAGTCCGTTGGAGGCATCGCGAAGTCAGAACAGTGCTGCATACTTGGCTCAGCCTCAGGCAGCGCGCTTTGCCGGGAAGCCAAACTCTGTGGAAACACCACAAACGGCAAGGTTCCATGTGAAGCAGTCGCCCTCGCTGGACAATCTTAATCCAGCAGTGAGTGGCCTACCAGCGGACAAGCCACTCATCCGGGTCATATATGAGAATGGTCGGTATTCTGTCATTAGCATCGAGGGCTTCCGAACCGCCGAAGATATTGTGCGAGTGACATTACGAAAAGGCGGCCTCAACGAGAATCACTCACGGTCCTATTGCTTTTACATTCTGGACGGCACGGATCCTAAGCCAGCATTCTGTCGTCGACTTGGCGAGGCCGAGCTAATCAAGCTATGCAACGACGGCGTACGCACCGAGCGAGGCAGATTGATACTGCGAAAGATCCACGCCGGCGAACCAGATGGCGAGCAGCTGCGCTCTGCAGCACGCATAGCGGAACAGCAGCAGCCTGAACCGCCGGCAATAGAAGTGCAACAGCCGATCAAATCAAAGAGCCATCTGAAGATAGAAAAACTGACTGGCGAACCCCTGGCCGCCGTGAGCTATCCAATGAGTCCGGCAAGTCGACAAGAGCGGAAGGAGTACTTCCAGACACAGTCCGATGGCATCCAAAGGAATGTGAGCACAGCGTCGACAGCGTCTGCGCGAGCGAGGAAGCTCAAAGACTTCTACGGTGCTCGACCGCCGACAGAGTTGATCACGCAAGACTTGCAGTCATACTTCCCGGAGGTCGCCAAAGATGATATGGACCGTACTGTACGGATGTCAATACGCAGAAGCAAGCGACTCAGCAGAGCAGTGCGGACGTTAAGTATGGCAAGCAACTTCAGTGTCGCCAGCAGCTTGAAGGATGCACCGCCATTACCCACAATCGCGGACTCTTGGTTACGCGAAGCCGGTATGCAGAAGAGCCAGCCTGGACTGCGGCCACTAAGCGTGGTGCGTCTTGGTCGAAGTGATTCGCATCGAGAATCAATCGCCAGCAGTGTGCTCGAACCACTGGACGAAGAGTCGCCACTTGAACCTAACAGGAAAAGCTATGTCTCCTTTGGTGGCGACAGTGGCTCTGACACGACCACGAGCAACCTTGCCATCACCGATCCAGAAGGTCAAACCGTGCTGCACTCGTATTTTGACGACACTGGAACCAGTCCGGCAGCGACCGAAGGGGGTAGCGACAGTCTCAATTCTCGGTTATCGCGCTTCATCGCCGAAGACGGAGACGAATTGGACGAAGAGCTCATGCAGCACCTGGAGAACGACTCTTGGGACAATCTCAAGTACATGAAGGGCGCCATGATCGGGCAAGGTTCCTTTGGCACAGTCTTCCTGGCGCTCCATGCAGTCACTGCGGAGCTCATGGCCGTCAAGCAGGTCGAGATGCCGTCGAACAGCGGCACTACCATGGATGCGAAGAAGAACAACATGATCGAAGCGCTAAAGCACGAGATCAGCTTGCTCAAGGACCTCAAACATGAAAACATTGTACAGTATCTCGGCTCGAACAGCGACGAGAAGAACCTAAACATTTTCTTGGAGTACGTCGCCGGTGGTTCTGTGGCGACTATGCTGGTCAACTACGGGTCGCTACCTGAAGGCCTGATAGCCAACTTCGTGCGCCAAATTCTTCAGGGTTTGAACTACCTACATTCGAAGGACATCATCCATCGCGACATCAAAGGAGCCAATATCTTGGTCGACAACAAGGGCACCGTCAAAATTTCCGACTTTGGTATTAGCAAACGGGTCGAGGCGTCTACGTTGCTCAATCCGCAACCAGGGCCAAGACGTGGTGGACCTCGGGTTTCTCTCCAGGGATCCGTCTTCTGGATGGCGCCCGAAGTCGTCCGTCAAACTGCTTACACCAAGAAGGCTGATATCTGGAGTTTAGGGTGCCTGATTGTGGAGATGTTCACAGGCAGCCATCCGCATCCGAACTGCACACAACTACAAGCCATCTTCAAGATTGGTGGGAGCGGCAGCAATGCGGACAACGCGCGCCCAGCTATGCCTGACCAGGCCAGTGAAGATGCTAAAGAGTTCTTGCGACGAACTTTCGAGATAGAGCACGAGAAGCGACCGAGCGCCGAGGAGCTCATCGGAAGCAATTTTGCACAAACAAAGGCGTAATGACTGCTGATATCCTTGGTATAGAGTGGGTAATTGCATTGCGATTGGGGCAAAGGGTTTGCAATGTGTCTGTCAAGGCCCGCACTACTGTTGACGTTGATGCATATAGCGGGTATGTAACACTGTGAAGATGGAATGGAAATGATGAAGGAAACGACCGGGGAATGGTAATGAAGACCAACCACCCCTCAATACGAACTACTTTTGCATGACAGCCACATTTGGCATCTCTCGTGTTGTCTTTGGCTTGAGATTGAGCAGATTGATGCTGAAGTCTTGGTGAAAGCCGCCTTCAAGGTCTGCCATCGGCAGTCTTGTAGCCTCATCCTAAAACCTGATGACACACTGACTCTTGGTCTTCGGCATTTCGGTGTCAAGAGAGACTCGCCCAGTGATATCCACATGGCCAAGATCCTTCGACCAAGTTGTGGCACCGCATGGCAGAAGATTGACAGGGTCTGGCCTGGCTCTTACTCGTGGCAACCAATATGGCGATCTCGTCGCTATTGCAGATGCGCCACCTCAAGTCCTACTGCACGTTAAGGCGCGTGGCTCATGGCTTGCGATATCGTGGAGCGATACGCGTTATTGGTGAAAGTATATGCTGGTTGTGCTCGATGAGGCCTCGACTTGCTGGGTGACGGTGGCGTTGTTGTAATCGAACGACCCTAAGAGGTCGTTTTACTCGCCGCCCCTACGAGAGTTATGAGGTGTGGTACACCGAGCGCGAGGTTGGCTACATCCCTTTGTTGTTGAGGGTCCTTTGCCCGTGCAAATGACACCCGGTAGACCGCGTCAGGATGAAGAGACCAGAACAGGCGCGGGGAATAAGGACTGGAGTAGGAGCAGTAGGGACGACAAGTCTCGAGGGACGCAAAAAGAGAACACTATCGTTGAACTCGTGCTGGGCATAATGTGGTCAATCAAGTCCATTTCTGAGCAGCTGACTGCAAAGCTCAACGTGACTACCTGTTGTTCCTTCTTCCAATGCGCCTCATTGACACCACGTCACACTGCCAAGCCATCATTTGTTGAGCAGTCGTTCGACGCGCTCGAAGAAGGTTGGGGTCTGTCTGCCGCCGGACAGGTTTGTTGCGTGCCTCATGTGCTGCATAAGATGACCTTCACGGAGCGTCTAGATCTCGTGGGCTGTCTGTGGGAACTCGAAGTTGACACCCTTGCCGGTCAGGCGCTTGTAGACCTCAGAGTAGGTGTCGAGGCGGTAGTCGACGCCACCACGCTCCTTCTCGTCGAGGACGACCTTGAGGATCTTGGCGCCGTCCTCCTTGGTGCGCAGACGCTTGCCGACAATCTCAACTGGGTAGACGAGATCGGCGAGGATGGCGTCGTGGACAGCGGTGAGAGTTCGGCTGCGTGGGCGCTTCTGGGTCTGCGAGGTGCGGCTGCGGTTGCTGCGCTTTGGGCGTGGCAGGATGCGGCGGGAAGCAACGATGAGCACGTGGCGGTCGGAGAACTTCTTCTCGAGCTCACGGGTCAAGCTGAGGATGATGTTAGGCTTTATCAATGTTGGGTGACCCGGTGGCTGTGTACTTACCGCTGCTGGGAACGGTGCCAGCCCTGGAGGAGAGGGACTGGGACGAAGATGACAATCGCCTTGCGACCGTGGCCGACCTCGATCTGTAAGAGTCCTGGTGTCAGCGCAAAGCTGCCCAGTGCCCACCGCCTCTTCGTTTGTATGTGTGTATCGAGGTATATTGTCCATGTGTCCTCATATTCCACCTCTTGTGCGTCCAATGGCAGTGCCAATGCGCTGGATCTTTCTCTGGATTTCTTCTTTCACGTGCATTCTACGACGATCAGCTTACCTCACGGGCAGAGACGAACTGCAGTGGCCTGAGGGCGGCCTTCATGTCTGGGATGTTGGTCTCGAGCTCATAGAGAGCGGTTGCGATGTTGGTCTCGATCTCATTTGGCTTAGCCCGCGATGGCGAGTTTGGCGCGATCTTGTTGAGTGCTTGCTGAGACATGCTGGGCGAGTTGTCCTTGACTTGACGTTGACGGCGAGAGGAAGAAGTGCAGCGTGCCTGGCCAGAGGAACGAGAAGGCAAGCGGTCGTTCTTTCCGCCAGCCAAAAGTTCGGTGGCCTTGGCACGCAAGCGAGCTGCGAGACGGCGCGTTCCGTGCATGCCTTAGAAGTTAGGCGACGACAGAGCTTCCAGGGTGGGTGGGCGAAACACGACTTTCCTTCCACGCGTTGACAACAACATCACTGGACACGGTGAAACATTCATGTTGTTGGACAAGTCATACTATCATTCGTCATACTACATTCTGTCATTGCCATCGTAACGAATCGCTCGTTCCTTCTGCCCTCTCGCTAGTTCCTTCACTCACACCCGCCGATGCTGACTGCACATCCCTCACAACTGGGAGCCGTCTGAGCGTTGAAGCTGCATCTTGTTAGCCTCGCTCCGTGCGCAGAAGTCATCCCAACATACCATTCTGGTCCAGTCAATGAGCCGCAGTCCACAACACACGCCTGCCACAGAGGAAGACAAAGGTCCGGCTGGCACTGGCTTTCCACCTGGCGTACTTGGATGCCCTCCTCGAATGGAGAGGCTAATGACGTGACCTCGACCTGAACATGGTCTCTTTGATGGCTTGGAAGTGCTGCTGGAGCGGCCAGGACTGACGCAAACAGGGACAGGACGGCTATCGTGGTATGCATAATGGATGTCTGATGGGTGTATATTGAGAATTGCTCGATGCGGATGCGCGGTGATGAAGTGCTTGAGAAGAGCGAGAGTCTCCTGGCGATTCAGCTTCCTTTATGCTACGGTCAAGTCAGTCCTAGAGACGATGATGACTCTGGCCTGGAACACTCACAATCAAGGCTACGCCAATTCTCACTTCGGTACACCAGAGAATCTTGGTTCGGCGTATACCTGATGTTTTGCAGATATTGTTTGCTTCAATTTGGTACTTCTGGACCCAGAGAAGCGTACACAGGTCGGGAAATGATAAGCGTAGGTTGACGAAGGCGCGGTCGACAATGGCAAGAGTATGCAAGATATGACCTGCCCACAGCTACAGTGATACATATACAAAGCCATACTGACAACACGTCTTGAATGACCCGTCTGGACGGCGTCGTCGCAGCAACAGCATCTCAACGTACGTGCCCTGGTGGATTGTTCATCTCTGGTATAGTCCGGTAGCACGATCACGCAGGAGGTCGAGACGTGGTGGCACAGGACGCTTCGCCGTACATGATCAGGTCGGACAAGCGACTTCGGGGTGCATAAGGTACGACGCGAGGTACGGTCAGGTGCAGCACCCTGGTTTTGACATCTGCAACAAGCAGTCATCCGTCAACACGCGGACTGTGTACCAGATCACAACAAGAACTTGTTCTGGCCGTTATGCAAGACGCCGATCAACGCGACAATGGTTGATTGTAAACAGCACAATACCGCTGCCATTCCGATACAAAGGCTCAGCAAAGGCCTGCCATACTACGAATCCAAGAAGCTACCAATAGCCTTCATCAGATCTTCAGTCTCTTGAAGCATAACGGAGTGACTGGATAGCTTGAGATGTACGTGCTTCACCTTGCACTTCGGCTCTTCGAACCACAGTGAGTGTAGGTCCTTGGAGGCTAGGTCAAACTCGGCAGTCACTACCAGCAAACCTCCCGGACACGTCTTTTCTGTGATCTCTCGGATTCGATTTTCCAATCCAGGCACACTCATGATCGATCCTTTCCTGCAGACAATGTATCAACACTTCAGTACTCGAGCACGAGTCGAACACAACTCACATGGTGAAAGCCGAGCTCCCGGCCATTGGCTTGTACACGGTCTTCTCCTCCGCCAAGCCTAAAAGACAGGCCATCAATTCTCGGGGCCACGGTTTGACTCGGCAGCCATGGAGTGTGTACGCGTACTGCATTGCAGCTTGTCCTTCGGTACTGTCGAAGCTGTCGGCTGCTTCACATCGGTCGATCACATCCTGCACCTCCTTCCGGCATCGCCTTCCGCATTCTGGCCGACACAGGTTCCATGAGCTTCAGGCTCGGAGGCGAATTGCAAATGATAAGTTTGCGCAAACCTGACGGCTGTGTCCGGATTGCGAAGTTGCCGCATAAACAGCCGCCCCAGGAGTGCCCTAGCAAGTCAAATTGATCTATGTGCAGGTGCTTGATCATCGCTGCCAGCTCTTCCACAAACATTTCTACAGTCCAGAGGCTCTCGTTCCCGGCTTGGTCCTTGAAGCGCGACGACTGACCGCAGCCGATCTGGTCGTACATGACCACCGGGATGTCGTAATCCTCCGATATCAAGGCGAACGGCAGCATTCAATCGTGGACCATGTCCGGACCACCATGAATCACAAGAAGGGGCGTCTTCCCCGATGCAAGATCTCCCCATACTGAGTATGCCGTCTCGCCACTCAAGGACGAATCAGGACCAGGGCCTTTATAAGAGAAGGGCATTCGACCGGTGAAAGTAGATACCGGACATGGTCGTAATTGTCCAGGAGGAGGGTTGGGGATGTGAGGGATGTGGTCGGTGATGGCCATTGTGGTAAGCTGAACTTTTCAATTCCCTCTTCGCAGTCTCCTTTCTTATGCCTCAAGAGAAGCCACCATTTCTGTTGTGTGGAAATCATAAGCTACGAATGGTGCTATCGAAAGACGGATGGTGTGCGTAGATGTGTTGCTGACTTCAGCAGAGGCAAGCGACACAGGCACCATAACGCATCACGCCAAGTGATGTCTTCAGCTGGCGCTCCTTCGCATCCTGCTCGGGCTCACGCTTCAGCTCGCGCTACTAGGTCAGCCACATCTCAAGTGCCCTCAACACATTCTGGATCCGAAATCGAAACTCAATCATGCAGGATCCAACATCATTCACAAAGCTTTTGTGCATTGTGCTGCATAGCGATTGTCCAGCGGGGCCAAGGTCAACCCGCGCTGAGCCACATTGCGCTGCACTTGTATGTACCTCCTATGTTCATACCATTACTGAAGAAGCACTCGCTAATCAATCACATGTACCATGCTTTTAGTTGCGTTGCGCAAGTCGAATGGCGTCTCGTTGGTCTCGTCTCATCAAGTTCGCATCTCGTTCGTAGCCAGGCATCACAGCCTACTGCAGTCCAGAGCGGAGGCAGTGAACATGCTTTCCACTCGCCGATTTCACCTCCTCCTCCTCGGCATCCTTCTTGTCGACCATCTCCTGCCAAACAGAAGGGTGTTAGCTATACTCGAGGACCACGTGGTAATGTCTTAGCGGATGGTGCCAGTCATGTCTGAGACAGACGATCCCATCTACCCTTCTGTGCTTACCCAATCGTCGTCGGACTCGGTCTCTTCCTATTTTCTCTGTCATCAGCATGTGCCTCTACTCCTCATCTCTTGAAAACATAAGACTTACCTTCATCGACATGACCCCGTAGTTACCGCCGAGTTTGACTCCGGCCTCCTTCGGGTACAGTCCCTTCTTCCAGGCATCCAGAGCCGACTGGTGAAAGGCGTCGAGCATGCCTGCGTCGATGGCGTTGGGCTGGTGGGAGGTTTGCAAGGTCCAGTAGCGGCCGTCTTTGACTTGCTTGCCGGTCTTGGGGATCTTGCAGTTGGCGCGGATGTGCATCTCGAGGCCGGTGATCGAGGAGACGGCGGAGTGGGAGGCATCGCCGCATGGGACCGCGTTGATGTTGATGTTGGGAGACATGTTGCGAGTGTGTTCGAGGAATCTGGTGGTATGCGGTGGATGTATTGTGAGTGTGGTGGTGTGGAAGTGGTGGTTATTCTGTCTGCGAGTGCAATGGGTGTGGATGGCAAGAATTTATGGAGGAAGTTGAGGTTTTGCGAGCGAGTAAATCGAGGCAAGCGTGGCGATGATGCGCACGTGAATATCGACAGTATGCACGGCCGACTGTAAGCGATTCACTGGTCGAACCCACAATGGCGAAGCAGGCTCCGAGGAAATGGATGCAACAGAAACGCGAGGAGATTTTGCGCTTCAACGTATACACGAAGTCGAGAACGTGTTGGCTATACAGTGGCTGGCTTTGTCACGTTGCGGAGGTTAGTATGTCCTTAGCAGCGTGCCACGATGTTGACCAAACGCTTTCAAGTACTTCTGACGTGGAAAAGAGGATTTCACGTAGATGGGACATCACGACACAGCGCACAAGAGATCGAGACTGGTATGCAAACGCTGCTTCCACGATCTATGGACTAATCGACATTCCTAATCCCCATCTTGATCGACGCCCCAAGGGGATCGAGATGCGGCGAAGGCGGAAGAGATGCCAGCGCCAGGTCCACTCTATGCGCACTACGACCCTTGCCTGAAGCAACGCTACGAAGCGTCCCAGCGCTCATCGTACATTCTCGTTGTAGGATGCCCCATAATACAATGCTTAAAGCATACCCAGAGCCACGAACCTGCAGAGCTTTCTGAAGAAGCCCTTGGTCTTTTCGGCAGCTTTCATGTGGCCGAATGAACCACCGCACTCAACGACTTCGTACTCCTTGGACTCCTGAGAATGTCTGACCTTGGGCGCGTCGCGCTCCTCGAGAACGACGAAGCCTTCGTCTGAGACCTCGGCCCTCTTGGTGACAGGAGTGGCGAACTGCTCGGCCCAAGAATTGTTAGTAAATCCCTCAGGTACAACTCCGCGCACTGATTGCGTACCTTCTCGACAGCCCGATACTTCTGAGTCTTGCTGGCGACCTCCACCTTGCCGTCGAGCAACTCCTCGCTGATGATGGCACCGTTCTCCCCACCCTGAAAGGCGTCAGCTACTCGCAGTACGATCGCTTTGTACAAGTTCGTCTACCTTCTCAACAGTCTCGGACTCCTCGATAGCGTCATCGTGTGTGACTTCGCCAATGTCTTCTGGCTCGAAATTACAAAGCTTCTCGCTAGCTGCACTTTTCTGATGGGCTATGAGCTGACCTGGTATCGATACCTTGCGCGCTGTACACATACCTTCTTGACAGCCTGGGTATTCTCTCCCCCACAAGTCGTCTCCTCCTTCGTGTTGCTCGTCTCCTCTCTCATACTCTGCCAGATTCTCAGGCCGACGCGGTTGACTTCCTCAACCTTCTCGGCTGGAACCCCGTCGCGGTGGCGGGTGGTATACACGTATTTTCCCTCCATAATGCGGCCTGACCGCTTCTGTGGTAGAACGCACCCACGTCGAACGAAGGACTGCGCGTCTTGCGGAAGATAATCGTGGTTCCTATCGCCGCAGGAGAGGTCGTTGATCGACGGATGATTGGCTTTGAAGCCTTCAAATGCGTGACCAGGTACCATCTTGGTGATTTGGTCTGTTTCCGTAGTGGTATGGGAAGATTGCTTCGTCCCTTTTGTGTTGGGAAGTAAGAATTGAAGTGGTGGGGGAGCAGAGTAGTATGGTAAAGTAATACGCAAAGAAGTGGAGGGTCAGATCTCGGTTCGGCAAGTCCGCTACATGCAATCAAATCTGCCATTCACTGACATGGCCAAAGAAGCTTCTGACACTGAGTGACAGGTCAGGCAATGGTTCTTGCTCACTGCGAGTACTATCAATACATCCGTAGGGCAGATATACAGGGCGTTCGATGTTATTCGATAGAGGATACGCGACGGAACCGATAGAAGCACATACTGCCTTGTGTCTTGCTATCGGCATTTACCGGTAGCTACTCTTTTGCAGATAACACGGGTCGTACGCGCACATGGAACACGAAAGGTGGAAGTACATGTACTGGATTTTTGGACAAAATCTTTGATTGTAGCACATACAATGAGCCATGAAAGCCTTCCGTAACCACGTGAAAGTGGTCTCTTGTTCGATATGCGACCAGCGATCACGAGAGTACTCATATGCGTTGGGTGACTGGGAGGCATCTCGTGGCGCTTTCTGAGACCAATGGCACAGGCACACAGGTCCACGCTAGTCCAATCGGTGCATCGGCCATTCATTCATCATAGCTAAAATGTCCAGTGCTCCCCATGCCCGTCAGCGTGCCATGTCATCGTCAGCAAAAGCGTTCTCGTCGATGAGAGGTCCACACTCGCCACTAAAGCGTACCACCAGTCAACGCGCTGACGAACTTGCGAAGAAGTCCCTTCTTCTTGTTGTGCACGTCCTGCTCGGATTGCCCTCCACCCTCAACGATCTCGAAGTCGTCCTCTTCGTCGCTCTCTCCGCCGTCCTTACACTCGTCCTTGCACATTGCCATGCGGTCATCTTCGTCCTGCAATCTGTCAGCTTTTGGTATTGGAGCTTAAGCGCGCGGTCCACTTACCTTCTTGACACCGGCACGCTCGTTACGGGTGGCGACCACCTCATCGGCCTGCTTCTCGGCATTGTCCTCGAGGTCATCACGCTCAGCAGCGGTGTGCTCGAGGCGATCATCCATCGCGATCTCCTTCTGGATCATCTCCTTGCTAGCTTCTGCATTGGTGGCGGTCTGCTCGAAGGCGGTCTGCTTGAAGGCATCGTCCTTGGTAATAGCCTGACTAGTGAATCCCTCTGCAACGTTCTCCTTCTCGGCTTCTTCCTTTGCGGTTCCATTCTCGGCGACCTTCGCATCCTCCTTGGCGAGCATGTCCTGCTCATGCGACAACTCCCAGAAGCGCAACCCGTCGCATTCACCTCGTCAACCTTCTGCTGTGGCACGCCACTGCGGTGCTGGAAGGTGCGGATGAAAGTTCCGTTGACGTAGCGACCGACGCTCTTCTGTGGCAAGCAACAGCCACGGCGGATGAAGGCCTGGGCCTCCTCTGGGATGACGTTGTGGCTCGAGTCACCACAGAGCTCGTTGTTGATCCAGGCTGGATTAGCCTGGTAACCGGGGAGCACGTATGTTAGAGGCATCGTGGTTGTTGGTTGTTGAAAATGGGTCCAGGTACGGGATGTTTGTGGTGGTGGTCAAAAGTTGCGCGAAGTGACTGTTGAAGATGTAAGAAGGTGAGAAAGAACTGTAAGATGAGAGTCTTGACGCAGCGGGTGGCGGGATCGCGGCATGTGCCGCAAATTTCATTCACCGACGTGCCCAAGAGGCGCTCTCAGCCAGTCATCGAACGTAGTCGATTCACTGATGACGACACATTCCTGTGTATAGAGTGTATAGAAAGGGACGTTGCAACCAAGACCGACTGCAAGCATATCGCTTCATTAAGTACCCATACATCACAGGGCTGTTTGCCAATGCTTTGTGCTTAGCGCAATCAATCAAGAGACGCAGCTGACATGGTATCCGATCTGCAACTGTATCAGAACAGTCTCGTCAGAAGAAGAGATGTGTGTTCGTGGCGAAGCTGGTCGTGCTGTACACAAGACAGAAGGCCAGCATCACAGCGTGTCAAGATGGACAATCGCTATGCACCTTAGGTCATGGCGTGGACCGTTTGGGTCCGTCCGGGCCTCAGTCTTGTGCTCGGGGCATCAGTATGGCATCTTGTTGGTCTTGTGATTGATCACGTGTGTGCTTCTATGTCCGCTGCTCATGAGGTCGACCTGGAGTCTAGTGCGGCCTAGGATTTTGGAATGAGAACTCAGGGCTGACCGAGACCAGACAGCCGTGTTATGAACGATCCATTAGCGCAAATGTACACCAACAGTCGAGCTGGCCTGGGTCGTATTAGCACATTTGCTACGCCAAAGTCGAACAACGATTCACGTCGCCGTGTGTGAAGCCTGATGAAACGCTTGGAGACAGAGTCTTCTAATCTTCTAATCTTCGATCTTCTTCGCGATATGATAATCACACTGCGTTGATGGTATCTTTATGCCGTAGCGACAAGCCAACGATGATCAGGTCTAACAGTCGCACGTCGAATGATCGCCACATAAATCTCCGTCGCTGGCTGATGCGCAGGCCTGAAGATGTCCACATTGGCAGGAAACGTGTGGTGGATCAGCCAGTTGGGACTGCAAGTTTGTGCTGCGACTTCAGCTTCCATAGAGTGGTCATAAATGATCTTATCAACAATGTAGATCGGGGAGGACGGACGGAGCTGGTACCAACCACCTGTCGGCGTGCTGGGCCAAAGGTACGAGATTGGCGTCATCGGCTCTGCTGCGATGGCTGTGTGAGCTGCCGCAGGTGCGCTTAGGTGTGCCAAGTTGCTGAATGCTGTTGACGACTGTTGAGTTTGCGCCAGACTCATGGGTAGCCTTGCACTGTCAGATTGACGCGCAACGGAGCTCGTACCGTGACCGATGTTGAACTGATCTGCCATATTTGGAAGAGCTGCTCTCAGCGCGTAAAAGGCCTGACTAGGAAGCATGAGATGCAACACCGCCATCAAATAATGCATCGCAGACGGTCTGCAGCAAACAACGTTGAATCCAGCGATTTCTGCTCACAACAAGATCGATCGACCGCATCATCGTGCGGCTGTGTAACACGATATCCTTACGCGTCTTTCTCTTGTCCTTGTCTTCTTTGTAACGCTTGGCCTATGGTGAGAGTCAGACAAGCTGGGATGGGATCACGAGCCAGGTCTCGGATCAACGTCGATCCTCGTTCGGCTGAAGCCACGGGTTATCAGGATGCGGAATGAAACGGACCCATGCTCGAGATGCTGGACATAGAAGAGCAGCCACGCAGCTTCTGTCGCTGTTGAAGTTGTCAGTCAACGACATTCCTGCACATCGACAGAATCTTGCAGTTTCGCGCACCTCTTTGCAAAGCCATAGCTCGCAGCTCCTGGACCAAAAGAAGCAAGATCAAACAAGAAGCGTCATAACGCAAGATGCGCTCTTCAATCACGTCCCTCGCGGTCCTCGCCACCTCTCTCTTCAGCTCCTCTGCGGTGGCCACGCTTTACTTCAACGCCACCTTGAGCGCAGACAATACGATCAGCGTCCACTCATGGGACGACTCCAACAACAACGGTGGCCAGAACCCCGAAGACATCGTCTGCAAGGGCGACAACTTGCAGCCTACCGCTCAAGATCCCGTCACATGGACTGTCGACTGCACGTCTCTAGACAACGCCAAGTCCGACACTGTCTTTGACGTCTTCCTCAACCCAGACAACAAACGCTTCATCGATGTCATCTACCGCTACTCCAACCCAAACGCGCAGGGTCTGAACGAAGTCGGCGGTGGCGAGAACCCAGATGAGTTCTACTTCAACTTCCGTGTGGGAAGTGTGGATGGCAAGTTCTTCAAGTCGCGGGAGTTTGGGGCTCAGCAGGATATCTTGAACTTGGTGAAGCCGGAGAGCCTGAAGAATCCTTGTGATAGCTTGGACACGTGCTAGATGTTTGTGTAGAAGGTGGAAGGTGGAGCATTGGGCAATCAGCATGTCCAGGAAATAGTATCCACACTTACAGACGAAACCATGGAGTATCATGGGGTCCGGCTAGAGTAAGCACATAGTGTATACATCACGGCCGACCAGGAATTGATCTCCACAGTGCCTCGACGGCTCACCTGCACTTCCTTGACATGCGCTCCTATGGTTGCATACAGTATTGCTCTTGCCTCTCGTGCCAACGATCTCCATTGCAAGGTCGTCGCGTTCACTCTGACTTGAGCTGGAATTTGGGATGATGGACTAACATACGTGTAGCCACTGGCTCTCATCACGCTTTGAGTCCGAGGTGCGGCGTGATTTCCCATGGCATGTCGATGGGAAAGAGCTTCATGTGCCCGCAGTACGCTATACCGCTTTGGATCGTACCTGCAGATGGCCATCTCGAAGCTTCGATTTCGAAAGACTTCTGGCGCGAGGCGGCTGAGAGCTTTGGCCGTTTGCTCTTGCCTGGCAACGTATTTCTCGCCAGCACTCTTTCCTCACCTGCAATCGTCCATCCCACCTCACACACTTGACATTGCACTCGAGATACCCGACCACAGGTCACCACCACGAGCCCTTCACCTCTGCTGATACAGCACCCATACATACCATCTGTAAGTCTTCCATCGGAGCTCGGGCGCTGCCGTTGCTCGTCACCGCAATCTCTTCCTCCAACCTCCGACCTTCAACACGCAGACAACAGCGGCACTTGCTAACATCACCCACCAATACAGAGAAACGACCATCACATACAAGCGCAATCATGTCGGCTGAGACGTTTGAGTTCCAGGCGGAGATCTCGCAGCTCCTGTCCCTCATCATCAACACAGTCTACTCCAACAAGGAGATCTTCCTGCGAGAAATCATCTCCAACTCCTCCGATGCGCTAGACAAGATCCGCTATGAGGCTCTCTCAGACCCAAGCAAGCTCGACTCAGCCAAGGACCTGAGAATCGACCTGATCCCAAATAAGGAGAACAAGACTCTTACCATCCAGGACACTGGTATCGGTATGACCAAGGCTGACCTCGTCAACAACCTCGGAACAATCGCCCGCTCTGGTACCAAGCAGTTCATGGAGGCTCTCACCGCAGGTGCTGATATCTCCATGATTGGCCAGTTCGGTGTCGGTTTCTACTCCGCATACCTTGTCGCCGACCGCGTGACTGTCATCTCGAAGCACAACGACGACGAGCAGTACATCTGGGAGTCCAGCGCTGGTGGCACTTTCAGCATCGCACAAGACACCGAGGGCGAGCCACTCGGCCGTGGTACCAAGATCATCCTCCACCTCAAGGATGAGCAGACCGACTACCTGAACGAGAGCAAGATCAAGGAGGTCGTCAAGAAGCACTCCGAGTTCATCTCCTACCCAATCTACCTCCACGTCACCAAGGAGACCGAGAAGGAGGTCCCAGACGAGGATGCTGAGGAGAGCAAGACCGAGGAGGACAGCGACAACAAGCCAAAGGTCGAGGAGGTCGACGATGAGGAGGAAGAGAAGAAGGAGAAGAAGACCAAGAAGGTCAAGGAGACCAGCATCGAGGAAGAGGAGCTCAACAAGACCAAGCCGATCTGGACACGCAACCCACAAGACATCTCACAGGAGGAGTACGGTGCCTTCTACAAGTCGCTCTCCAACGACTGGGAAGACCACCTCGCTGTCAAGCACTTCTCTGTGGAGGGTCAGCTCGAGTTCCGCGCCATCCTCTTTGTGCCAAAGCGTGCACCATTCGACCTCTTCGAGACCAAGAAGACCAAGAACAACATCAAGCTCTACGTGCGCCGTGTCTTCATCACCGACGATGCCACCGACCTCATCCCAGAGTGGCTCTCCTTCGTCAAGGGTGTTGTCGACTCTGAGGATCTCCCTCTCAATCTGTCCCGCGAGACTCTGCAGCAGAACAAGATCATGAAGGTCATCAAGAAGAACATCGTCAAGAAGACTCTCGAGCTGTTCAACGAGATCGCCGAGGACAAGGAGCAGTTCGACAAGTTCTACACTGCCTTTAGCAAGAACCTCAAGCTCGGTATCCACGAGGACAGCCAGAACCGCTCTTCGCTCGCCAAGCTCCTCCGATACAACTCAAGCAAGTCTCCAGAGGAGCTCACCTCCCTCGCCGACTACATCACCCGCATGCCAGAGCACCAGAAGCAAATGTACTACATCACCGGCGAGTCCAAGGCCGCCGTCGAGAAGTCGCCATTCCTTGACGCACTCAAGGCCAAGGGCTTCGAGGTCCTCTTCCTTGTCGACCCAATTGACGAGTACGCTTTCACCCAGCTCAAGGAGTACGAGGGCAAGAAGCTTGTTGACATCACCAAGGACTTCGAGCTCGAGGAGACTGAGGATGAGAAGAAGCAGCGTGAAGAGGAAGAGAAGGAGTACGAGTCGCTTGCCAAGTCGCTCAAGAATGTCCTCGGCGACAAGGTTGAGAAGGTCGTTGTCAGCCACAAGCTCGTCGGCGCACCTTGCGCTATCCGTACCGGCCAATTCGGCTGGTCTGCCAACATGGAGCGTATCATGAAGGCTCAGGCTCTCCGTGACACCAGTATGTCCAGCTACATGAGCAGCAAGAAGACCTTCGAGATCTCACCCAAGAGCCCAATCATCAAGGAGCTGAGAAAGAAGGTCGAGAGCGATGGCGAGAGCGACCGCACCGTCAAGAGCATCACCACTCTGCTCTACGAGACCTCGCTGCTTGTGTCTGGCTTCACCATTGACCAGCCAGCCGACTTCGCTGAGCGCATCCACAAGCTCGTCTCTCTCGGCCTGAACGTCGACGAGGATGCCGAGACTGAGGCAGAGGCTGCCGCACCAGATGCCGCACCAGCAGAGGCTGCCGGCGAGTCTGCCATGGAGGAGGTCGACTAAATGCATTGACTAACGCTTTTGTAATGTGCTCACGTGTTATTACGCAAGAACTTTGGCATAACGGCTAGAGAAAGAAGCAGGCGTTCAAGGGCTGGTGGTGCTGGTATACTGCATCGAACCTTCGGGACTTTGAGTGTGGTCTGTGGATGGCCGCTTGCATGTACCTTTAGTTTAGCGAATGTGAACCAAAGATGTCATAAGTTCATCAGTCTCTCACCTTTCACCTCCCGGCGTACCTCAAGTCGTCCTCCCCATCGGTCTGTGTGATCTGCGCGTGATCAGTAAACAGCCAGCTCCTCCCAAACTTTGCTCCACCTCGGCCTGCACGCCAGATTACACTCGCGACGACACGGCCGTGAGCTGTTCACGCCCATATGTAGGGACACTTTCGGCTTCAGAATACCTGTACGTGATCTCTAATACTTTCACACCGTCCGTCTCAGCCTGTTATACCTTCCTGCCTATCTCACCATGTCCGGAAACAAGCCAGTCGCGATCGTTATTGGAGCTTCAAGAGGCATTGGAAGACAGGTCGCTATCGATCTAGCCAGAGCAGGCTATGCTGGTGAATCTGTTGAACGTATCGATCACATTGATAGATTACTAACAACACTCCGCAGTCGTCGTAGCAGCCAAGACAGAAAGCGACGCCTCGAAATGCAAACCTTTCCCTCCCAATCCCAACTCCTCCGCATCCACAATCAACACCGTCGCCCGTGAGATCACAGAACTGCACAATGGCACCGCTCTCCCCGTCGCCGTTGACGTTCGCTCGTACGAGAACATCCAGGCGATGGTCGCAACCACAGTCAAGAAATATGGCCGGATCGATGTAGTGGTCTATAACAGCGGCGCTATATGGTGGAGCAGTGTTGAGAAAACACCCATGAAACGATTCCAGCTCATGCAGAGGGTGAATCCGGAGGGCTTGTATGGCACTGTGCAGGCAGTGTTGCCGGAGATGTATAGGAATGGAGGGAAGGGAAAAGGGCGGATTGTGGTTATCAGCCCGCCGATCTATTCGAGGTTCTTCAAGGGGAAGACGGCGTATTCTATGGGGAAGGTTGGGATGAGTGTGTTGACAATGGGGTTGGCGGTGGATTTTGAGAGGGAGGGAAGGGAGGATATGGCGATTACGAGTTTATGGCCGGCTGCGGTAAGTTTGAAGGCCCATATGGTTCAAAAGACATGGTTACTGATGATATGCCGATAGGCCATCGAGTCTGCTGCTACACAGAGTGGGGATGGAGTAGAAGACCTACGAAAGGATCTCAGGACTCCTGACATCTTCTCTGATGCCATTCTGTCCATGATCAAGGCTCCAGCCAAGGATGTCTCGGGCAAGACCTTTCTCGACGAGGACTATCTGAGAGACCACGATGGCGTGAGGGACTTCAGCAAGTATGCGCTCATCTCGGGCTCTACACCACGGAGGATCATGCCCTTGAAGCTCCCAGATCTTACAGTGGCAGAGCAAGATGACGAGGGGGTGAGGATGGAAAGCTCTAAGGCGAGACTATAAAGGAGTGAACAGCTATCCGCTCCGTCTTTTACTGCGTGTATAGAACATTGATCTCACACAGGTTCGAATGGACATGTTGTGCAACGTCAACATGCCGGAAGATCATGACAGGGATCATCCCTTTTCGTGGCGTTCGCCAAATAGCAGAAGCGATGGCTTCTCTGGCCTCAAAGTCCCTTACATCCTGTGCACAAGACACGCGCTCTTCCACATGAACCTCCACCGTCTCCGCGTGCCTCCGTGGAGCTCCTAGGCATACCTAATGAAGTAATCGTGGCTCACAGCTCTGCCTTAGGCTTACGTACCACAGAAACCTCAGCCTCTTACCCGGTAGGTACAGCCACAATCCAACCTCTTGGGTTTCATAAGTCCGATGCCTCGGAACCTCAGCTCTCAACGCTGCACTCAACATCATGCGCAGCTTCCTCCACGCTGCATCTGACAAACGTACTCGCGCAAGATGTTTAGTCGCGACCGAATGCGTGAGAATCTGGCCAAAGCGCGAGTTACGGTGCGAGATGGTGTCAAAACATGCTTGAGACGGAACTTTACTGTACGGCATAAGGCGCGAGAGCCGGAGAAGACGTTCGCGCTGTTTCTGGAGCTGCCGGCGGAGATACGAGACAGGATTTATGAGCTTTGTGCAGAGAATGATAGGAATATTTTGGAGGAGCATTTCGTCTCTGCGAAGCCGCCGCCGGAGCTGGCAATTGCGTGTGCCTCGAGACAGTTACGAAAGGAGGCGTTACCGGTGTTCTATCGACACTACAGATTCCCAGTTACTTTCAGCTCTGGAGACTGGATCAACAAAGGATGTCTACCGCCTTCCATGGAGTGGAAGGCTGCGAGATGGTATCATCGGCTTGATCCGGAGAAGTTACGAATGATTCGCAGATTGGAGCTTTACTATTGCTTTGGGAGGTTTCAGCTGGACTTTGACGCTAGAAGCAATGGGTATGAAGTGCGACAGACGGCTTGGGGGAGTAGGAGGATGGTGGATGTACGGCCGGTGGAGGAGAAGGAGCAGTTACTTGCGCTGGTTCGCAGTGTGGTCGAAGATATATTGCAAGGACCAGGCGTTGGGATGCTGACTGCGAGAGATTTCGATCAGCTGGAATTGGAAGTGCTGCCGGATACTGTGTACCAGAGGAAGGCTGTATGACTACGGCTCCCAAGGACCTTTAGCGCGCACGCCCGTCAGGATGTCTGGCAGGCCATCTTCTCCGACGAGCAAGATGTCTTCGTGTCTCACGCCGAATTTGTCGACCAGATAGATGCCAGGTTCCGAAGTAAAAGCCATTCCAGCTTTCAGAGGAGTCTCGGTGTTACCCTTGTTGAGGTAAGGCGACTCATGAGCCTTGATCCCAATGCCATGACCTACTCTGTGCGTGAATGCGTCGCCATATCCCGCGTCCTCAATCACCGCACGGGCAGCTAGGTCAACCGATGCACAGGTACCATTTTCGTGGAGAGCATGCAGAGAAGCAGTCTGAGCATCAAGAACAACATCCCAGACATGTAGCTTTTCTTTGACATCTTCGCTGAGTGTTTCCATGTCGGCTTCGGTCACAGGCTTCTTGAAGAAAGGCGGGAAGAAGCTGCGACAGATGTCGCTCGAGTACCCAAGCAAGTGCGCGCCAACATCGATCAAGACCATGGTCTCCTTCTCGAGCCGCTTTGCACCGTCCGTGCCACCGTGCGGGTTCGCAGCATTCTCATCAAATAGCACGATATCGAAGAACGGGTCCATACCAGCCGAACGCATCGTGTTGTCGAGCACAAGCTGTACCTCGTCTTCAGTGAGACCAGGAGTCAGGCAATTTCTCATAGCCCTGACAGACTCCACAGTACCAGTATTGACAGCTCTCAAGATTCCTACTTCGGCTTCCGACTTAGTCTGTCTGACCCGCTCTACCTCGCCACTTAGCCCATGCACGTCGAAGCCATTGACAGTAAGTCCGCGGGAGATGAAATCACGCATTTCTTCGTCAACCATGACATTTGGAGTACTTTTCTCGCCATCTTCGCCTTTCTGCTCGAAGATCGAGGAACTGAGTAAGGTCGCATAAGGATTCCAGTGCTCCTCATACGTGACAAGGTCCAGGTCCTCCTCGAATGGCATGTGCAGCAACCTAGCGCGCTCCGCCTCGAAAGATGGGACCAAGAAGGTAGTTTTCGCCCGAACCTCGCTGTCCTTGCTCCTGTTAGGCTGCACGACCATCAGGAAAGGTCGTTCCTCAGGCTCCCAGACCTCCCAATCCGGTTGAGTCACGTTGGCATAGTACGAAAAAGTGTAGCCCGGCTCAATCAAGAAGGCATCCAATCCATCTTGGATTAAAGCTTCAGCCAACCTGTCTCGGCGGCTGACGAACTCAGACACGGGTAATGGCTCAGCCGTGTTCAGGAATACGTAGTTCGTTGCTTCCAGGTTGGCGATCGAGCATTTCTGGAAGCTCTTGAGATGATGTGGAACGTCTTTCAATGGCAACCCTTGCACGTTCTTGTGTTTATGGCAAGTCCTTGGAACATCGCCCAGATTGTTGAAGTCCGTTGGCCAGAAGAAGTATAAAATCGTCAATGCAAATGTGGCAGCTACGAGTACCATCTGCTTTCCGTGTCGGTTATGCGTAGCTTCGAGCCCTCTCTGCCATCGCGGCAGGATGGCCTGTTTGACTTCCTCCATGGCCACGTCTTTTGAGCGTGTTTGTCCTTGGTGCCATGGAGCCTCGGAGTCAAAAGGTGAAAGTCCAGATCAGCATTGGAGTTGGCCGAACAGGCGAGCCCGGCAGATCGTCGGGGACTTTGGGTGTGACCATGGTGGACAGGGAATGTGCAGTGCTCAAGCATCTTGGCCGGAGTCTGTACATATCATTCTGCTTATACTGACTATGCACTCCCTTCTCGACTTAAACGAGCCAGCGTAGCTTTGCCTGCGCTGGCACTATTCGACTTCCCAATCTCATTCGTGATCCAATTGCCGATTCTGCTGACCTCCTCGAGATCAATGCCTGTCTCAGCACCAAGACTGTGCAAGAAGTAGACCAAGTCTTCCGTAGCCACGTTGCCAGTAGCCCCCGGACTATACGGACAGCCTCCGAGCCCTCCAACAGCACTATCGTAAGTACGAATTCCATGTTCCAAGCCAACCATCGTGTTGATCAAAGCTTGTCCGAAAGTGTCGTGGAAGTGTAGTGCGAGGTCTTCGCTGCGTACGCCGGCTTCCTTGAGTGTCTGCAAGAGCTTGCGTGTTCGCGGCGCTGTTCCCATGCCTGTCGTGTCTGCCACGCTGATCTCGTCTGCGCCCATCTCGAGCAGTGATGCAGCAAGGTCTGCGACTCTGTGTGGGTCAACATCTGGGCCTTCGAACGGGCATCCAAGAGCGACAGAGATATACGCTCTCACGGGGTATCCAGCTTTCCTGCTGTCCGCCATGAGCGGCGCGAAGCGATCCAAGCTCTCTTGTATGCCGCAGTTTGTATTTTTCTTGCTGAAGCTCTCTGTTGCTGCCAGGAAGATGGATACTTCGTGTGTTTGGTTTCCATTGCCCGTATTGCCTACGTTGCTTTCCATCGCTGCAGCACCAGAAGGTGCAGAAGGCATTGCATTGGGGTCCTGGCTCGAGGTGCTCAATGCTGGACCGCCATCGTGCGTCGGTGAAGGAGGTGGGGTGGGGTAGCCTTCTGGCGTGGATGCCGAAGTGTTCATGATCTTGAAGTAGTTATCGAGGCCTTTGCTGTTCGGCAGTAGCCATTGGTAGGTGATGGGCTTCCTGGAGCTCGGTGGGTTCGCGAGGATCGACGACAGTACTTTGTCCGACGCCGCCATCTATACAGCTTCAGCAGTGCATAGCCAACGTTTCAGAGGCGTCACCTTACCTGTGGCACCCATTTCGGGTGCACGAACGAACCAGCCTCGATCGTTTCTATGCCCGTTCCTGCTAACCGCCTGACGAGCTCGATCTTGGTCTCTGCTGGTATGCTCGTCTTCTCGTTCTGTAGTCCATCGCGTGGGCCGACCTCGACGATTCTGACATGATCGGTCGTTGCCAGTCTCGTGCTGGAGCTCGTGAAGCTTCGTGATGGGATCGTGCTCCAGGCACGTCTGCCCAGCAGGACGCGCGAAGGAGCTCGAGACATGTCCTTTACTCTAGACTGGTATCCTTCGGTAGTGTGAGCTGCATTGGACTACCCAGCGCTGCAGCCTGCGAGCCAAGGTGATGACGCGCGGGGAAGGTGCAAGGTGTGCCGTGGCCCGTGGGTGCTTTGGAGTGGCTGCGCGATGGACTAGAACTATCGGCTGGCAACATGCAACATGCTTCATGTTCAAGTTGAATTCACTACCGCTGCTATCATACACATCGTCCTCGCTCATCACGCATCAGCACTGCTCGTAATCATTCGCTTAGCATCCTGGTCTGTTCGACGTTCCAGCCTTCAGCTCTGGGAAGCCAGTTCCTGCAGCATTTCGCGCGTGCCTGATAGACTCTGCGAATCGCCGTAGAGCGCAGCAATCAAACTGCCATCCACAGCTGGGAATTCTTCTTGCAAGGTGGCAACGTCGCGGTCGGTCTGGCTTTCGGGCTTGGTCCTGTTCATCTCGAAGTTCTCCATTGCCTCCCTCTGCTCACCGCGCTCCTCCTGGGGCACCAACTGTTCTTCGCGAAATCCTCCGCCTTGCTGTGGCGGTGGACCTGGCGGCGCGCTATACCCAGTCTGTGAATGCTGCTGTTGAGGCTGGAGTGGTTGCTGTTGCTGCTGATACTGCGGCTGCTGAGTCTGGGAGTGTTAGTCGGCCCACGGATTGGTACTAGCAAGATTCTGGCCTTCCTGATGCCCGCCCTGGTAGTAGCCTTGGTTTGACATGATTGTGTGTGCTGTCACGTTCTGCTGTTCCGAGTCTTCTTATGCAGCGCTTGTTCTGTGAAAGTGTGTGACGTTACAAAGGAAGGAAGAACAGTGAAGGCATGCATCAAGTATCAAGTCCATCGCAGCTGCCTGCACCGCCACAGCAGGGTTCAGTCGTCAGCAAGCGCCACGTGCTTGCTCTCGCCTCCGCAATGCCGGATTCCCCAACAAACATCATTCACAGCACCAGAGACTGTGAGGACGACGACAGTGTGTCCCGTTCGTCATGAGACTTCTTTAATGATGCCAGACGTTGGCAGCAATGGGTTGTTAACGTCGTTCTCGTGACGATTTCAGCTTGGTAAGCGGCGACGAGATACGAAGCACAACATCTCAGCTCTGAAGCTACCGTTCCCTTGTATTACTCGATCATCTCTCCGCATCGGACTGACAAGAACTCGATACGCTCAGAGGAGAGATTCAATTGGGATCAGTCAATGGGCAGGATTATGACCATGGCCAAGAAATCCGTCGCCATCGTAGGTGCTGGACCCTCAGGCCTGGCAGGAGCCAAAGTCCTTCTGGGTACAGATAAGTTCGACGTGACAATCTACGAAAAGGCAGATCGGATCGGAGGTATATGGGCCCTGGATCAGAACTCTACGGATGGCTTCTTACACCCGAACACGCCTACGAACCTGTCACGCTTCACGGTCGCTTTTTCCGACCTGGACTGGAACTTGATCGATTTGCAGTCTTCCAAGACAAATGGCACCACCGGTGCTAATGGATCAGTTGAGAAACCTCCCACACCCATGTTCCCCAAGGCGTGGCAAGTGAACCGATACCTGGAGGCCTATAGGCAAAAGAACATTCCCGAGAACATCATAAATCTTGGCTGCGAAGTTATCAGAGCGGAAAGGAAGGGCGATGAGCTTGACCACACATGGGAGATCACTGTGAGAGACCGTAGCAAAGCCGACCGCACATCAGGCTTCGACTACTTGTTGCTTGGTTCCGGCTTCTTCTCCAAGCCGCGGCCAATTTCCCACAGCATCACGAATATGCCCTCGAAGCTGGATGTGCAATCGATCCACAGCTCACAGTTTCGGAAGCTTGACGACCTGTTCCCTGTCACTGTCCCTTCTACCGGCAAGAACATACTCATCGTCGGTGGCGGGAACTCAGCTGGCGAAGCAGCAGCCGCGGTCGCTCAGCAGCTATCCGATGCGCAATGGTCGCCGGGTGACCATGTTCGCAAACGATATGAGGGATATAATATCGTGCATGTAACACCTCGCCCTTTGTATGCCATCTCCCCCTTCGTTCCAGTGGATGAGAGCTCTACGACCTTCATGCCCGTCGACCTCAAGCTATATGACCTCTCAAGGCGACCTGCAGGACCCATTACCGGCAACGCTGGTCGTGTTACCACAGCTGTGAAGGATACGATTCATAGAGCCGTACAGGGTATGATCGGAGGGGATCAATCTGATCTCACGCCAGCCCTGAGCGTTCCACGCGGCGAGCCGCGCTCTGTCGCATATGTGGCCTTGAGTGAAAGCTATCCAGAGTTTGTGCGCAGCGGTCTGATTGAGGTTTTGGGCGGTCGAGTGTCATGCCTGAATGCTGGCTCCAATGGTGCCATGGCAGCCGATGTCGTTGGCACCGACGGCGATGTTCGTATCGAGAACATCGGTGCCATAGTATATGCTACAGGTTACACTCCAGCTTCCGCGATTGACTTTCTGGGAGAGGACGTCAAGCAAGCGCTACATTACGATGCGGGTAGTCTGCGTCTGCCGCTACTGCTCCAGGAGTGGCAGACAGCAGTGAAAGTAATACCCGAGCTGTCATTGCTGGGCTTCTATGAAGGCCCATACTGGGGCATGATAGAGATGCAAGCAAGACTTACAGCCGAGAGATGGCTTGCCGACAGTCCTCCCTACGTTCGGCCGTATGAGGGCACTGAGGAGCTTCTTGAGCTCCGCAAGGATATGCAAGCGAAAGGTCTGGACGTTCCACAGTACTGGTTTGGAGATTATGCAGGCTACATGGAAGAGGTCGCCGCTCATCTTGGCCTGCAAAGGAACAACGGAGCTTTCGCTGAGCGTGAGGGTGTTGTGTCGCCTTCGAGATATCTGTCTCCAAAGTCAGAGCATGCCCAGGCAAACTCCGTCATTCAAGATATCTACAAGACATGGCGCGCCTGTCTTGACTATGGTAGGTTTACTGCGCGTGCGGCGTTCCGTGCTCTGCAAGGTAATTGGTTTATTCAGCGGACAATCGACAGCGCCCTGTCGACCTTCCCGTCTGGGACACTGGAGGGTCAAGCTAGCTTCCGTCCTCGAGCGCCGACCGGGGACAAGAGTGGCATGTTGTTCGATTTCGAGTATCTCTACACCGAGAGCGGCGTTCTGACTTTGGCCAATGGTGCAGAAATGACAGCAAGGAGACGCTACGTCTATCGCTACTCGGAGGAGCGTGATGAACTTAGCGTGTGGTTTGTGAAGCCGGACAGTGAGCTCGAGGTCGACTACCTCTTCCACAATCTGACGTTCGTGCCACCAGCCGAAGCCAAGCAGCGCGGAGCGTGCGTGGCGAAAACTGACCACCTGTGCGTGGAGGACATGTACTGGACCGAGTACAGCCTGCCAATCAAAGGGATCTCGCTGCACACTTTCGAGACCAAGCACACCGTGCAAGGCCCCAGCAAAGATTATGTTGCTACCACGAACTTCTCTCAGAGTTCCCAAACACCGTCATCACTTAAAGCATGACCTCACTCGTTTTGGCCAAAGTCAGAGAAAGGAAAGGCGTCGAGCGACAGCCATAAATCGGGATCAAGAGGGAAGTCATTGGCGAAGGCCTCGATCGAGTCCAGGAGAGGATCAGCAGAGTGATCGTCGTATAGTTCATTCGCTGCTGCGTATGCATCAGCTTCAGTCAAACTTGTGATGGCCGATACACCATTGCTCATGGTTGCCGTAGGCGCATTGATCTGAGTAGTGCGAGTCACAACTCTGTTGGCCATGCGTTGAACCTCCTGCTGTAGTTCTTCGAGCACGATGCTATATCGTAAGCTAGGCGCATTTGCTTGCGTGGCCTCGTTGAGGTACCGCTGAACAGTGTCCGCCAACTTCAAGAGTTCCTGGTCTTCGATGGACGTCAAGGCTGGTAAGCGACCATGCCTTCGCTGGATCAGCCAGATGTATACGATTGAGAGCGCGTTGAAGCACACAAACTGTGTATACCAAAATGCTTGGAAGATGTGCTTGCCCAGACCAGCAGCAAGGACAGCGTCCAAGGTTGACTGTGCTGCTGAAAGGCAAGTCTCTACTTGCAATTCCCTCAAGGCGACTTGGCTTGTGTCTATCAGCAAGCTAGGTCGGTTGATCAGCATCCGAGCATGGGCGTGGGCCAATTGCAATACCGTAATTTGTCTTCGGAAAATCGGTATCAAGCTGGAAGCGTGGATCTGTCCTGATAGGACGACAGGCAGCGATGCGTGCCATGCTGCGGTCTCCTCATTCAGCTTGAGTGCCGTCTCGAGCTTCTGGGTACTACTCTTCCGCCGCACAGAGTTTTGCTCTCTAGCCGCCTTCTTCACGATACGAGTGATCTGCGCATGGAAGATCGATGCCTTGATTATGCTATCCCGCATTGGACGTTCTACCACGACACCAGTACTGGTCAGGTCTTCATCCTCGACCGCATCTGGCAGTTTCTGATCCACATCGTCCAAGTGTATGAGCGGCGGTCGTCCAAGGATAACGCTGAGATACGTATCCAGAGTTGATGCTGCCCAAAATGCGCGCTTCCGACACTCTCGGATGATACAGTCTTGAGGCTGGCCAGCAGGGCCTGCAGTTGCTCTGTGCAAGCCCAGTGCCATCACGAGCTGGATAGTGGTGCCGAAGTGGTACCACGCTTGATTCGGCCTTGAGGTGTGGAGCAGAAAAAGGCATGTGGCAAGTCTCGCTTGCACCGACTCTAGACGGGCTCTGCCTCGTTCGGCCTGCAACTTCTCCTGTGCCATGCGGAAAAGGTGCTCGCTCTCCCGCCACGAGTGTTCGTCAGGGTCCAATATCTCCTTGGACTCCCCAACATTGAACAGTCGAGCCGTGGCCAGGACCATGAGCACAATGGCTTGGCGAGCTGGAAGTAGAGAAGCGCCATTTACCTGCTCCTGGACCTCGTGAAACCCTTCTAACCATCGTGCAACGGTCTGTTTATGCAAGAACCGGTAGGTGGGCATGGCAAGGTCGAAGTACTGAGACAACAGCATAGAAGTCATGTGTCGATTTGACAACTGGAATCCATCTGGTTCCATTGGTGACACCTGGCGATCGCCGAAAGCCCAGATGGGCTCAGATTGATCGGGCTCTTCAGCAGAATTTCCGGCAAGATTGGAGTGGAGACCGTCCTTCTCGAAACGCTTCCAGGCCCGGCGGAGAAAGGTATATGGGGAGGTTGGGCCCAGGTATTGTCCAGCGAAGGTCGTAGATCCGCCTTCTGGCGAACCTGCCCTCGAAGTTCTCGCATGCGTCTCAGCGCCGTTGGTCAAGGGGAGAGGAAGAGCAATACTGCGAATCACATCCTGTGGCACGGGGGAGATAGATACATTGTTGGCTCCAGGTTGGGTCGCCAGTGGAGCGGCAGGCGAGGGTTGCACCAGTCTGCCCCTTGTGTAAGATGCATTGTAGGTGCAGTTCGATCCATTATTCTGGCAAGAGATGCAAGGTAACTCGCCAGTACATCGGCGTTTGCGACTCTTGCAGGAGTCACAGGCTTCGTAGTTGTTAGAGTGATGCATCGTCGATATACCAACATGGACTCACCTCGAGTGACTTTTTGACGCTTCGTACTGCGCTCTGGTGACCCGATGGTCCCATCGGATGCTTGCTGCGCCACAGGCGACTCATGGCTCATTGTACGCTTCTGTGATGAAGGGCTGGCATCCATGTTTGGCGGACATTCATCCTCGTCTTATCCGAGGCAGTCGCAGTGGAGATGTTTTGATGTTCGCTCATGCCATGCCCTCTGCACTTAATGCAGTCGGCCAAGAACGATGGCCACTGTGCGGCAAGATACAATGTAACGACGCTCTGCATGGACAAGTCTACGTGGATACTCGTGTTCGTCCTTCAATGTCACGAAAGCAAATCCACTCGTCTCAAGGTCTCCGCAGCCAGTGTGTCGTTGTCGCGTGGAAGTGGGGTTCAATTCCAATGCCATGTGAACGGCAACTAGCGTAACGCTGCCACGGGCCAATCGACAGCTAGACAGGTGTCTTTCGCGTCTTCCACTCGTGAAATCCATGCAACACACCAACATGTCGCGATTCGTGTCTGGTGGCACGGATGAGCAGCCGACAGAACGCGATGAGGCGTGGCTCCAAGCTCAAAAGGAGATTGAAGCAAAGCACCTCGCCAAGATCGAGGCCGGCAAGCAGGAAGGCGGTAAATCTCTCTATGAGACTCTGCAAGCCAACAAAGGTGATGATGCGATTGGACTTCGCAGATAACAGACATATGCGACTGACGGGACGGGATAGTAAGCCGCAAAACAAGAGCAGTTTGAAGAATCCATCCGCCTCACCAACCAGTTCCAATCGTTGAACGAAGATGAAGTCGAGTTTCTGGACTCAGTCCTGGAATCGCAACGCGAGAAGGAGAATGCCGTGAGGAAGCAAACAGCCGAGGAGATGCAAGCTTTCAAACAGCAGCAAGAGGAGGCAGAGAAGAAGGCAAAGGCTGCCGAGACTTCACAAACGCCAGAGACGGCGAGCACTTCTTGGGCAGTGTCGAGGAAGCGGAAGAAGGGAAAGGAAGAAGTCTTCGGTGGCGTGAAGCTGCGCAAGGCCTCCAGCGGCGAGCCGTCTCCAGCATCGAAAAGTCCGGCAGTGGCAGACGCTCGAACAAGCACCAAGAAAGATCCCGCTGCAGCGGACACACCTCAAACTGCTGGTGGGAAGGACAACAGGGCTGCAACAGTTTCGAGCCCAGAGAAGGATAAGATGAGCACCTCAAAGCCGCCTGCCGCGGTGAGCAGTGCAGGACTAGGATTGGCCGCATACTCATCCGATGAGGACGACTAGGCTACTCATTATCTGCTTTGTGTTCTCAAGATGCCTTTGCGTCGACCTTCACACTTGGTCATATCCACTTGGTCGTATCGTAGGTACCTTCGAAACCCACTCACGTTGGACGCAATGCTCCAAACATGATTACAGACTCCAGCTTGCCATTCTTGAACACGGCATTCTCCCTCCGACCCTCGACTACGAAACCTGCCTTACCGAGCAGTGCGGCAGAACCTTTGTTGAGCTCGCCGACTTCTCCATTCAAACGCACCAGGATCCCGAAGGTCTTCCACGTCCACTGCACGAACGCCGGCACGATCGTAGACATTACACCCTTTCCCCAATGCTCTTCGCCGATCCAGTACCCAAGCTCCGCTGAGCGAATGTAAACATCTAGGCGGTACATGTCAGAAAGATTTACGGCTAGGCGGATTCTGGCAAGAGCACTTACCGTGACCAGGCTCCAAGCCGATACTACCAACAGTTTCATCATTGACAGTGATTGCGTAGTTGAGAGCCGTCAGAGGACCGCTGGCACCAGTCTCAGAAGACCATTCGCCAGCTTGGAGCATGCTCTTCTGGCTGTTGCAGAGCTCGATCCAGAAATTGCCGGCCTCCAGCGTATATGGGCTGGGCTGTGGACGCATTAGTGTGGACTCTGATTGTTGGAGGCTGGTAACTTACAAACCGATCCCTCATGAACTTGGCTACGTTCTTGTTGTTTGCATGGTGAGCCATCGATTCGGCATCGCTAAGACGCTGTAGCATGGCTTTAGATGTGGATATGCACGCTTCAACGTTGGACTCTTACATAACGTCTCACTCCGAGGCCGCGATCCAGCTTCAAGATGTAACCATCCTCTGCATCTTCAGCGCCGACCGTCATCCTGATGCCTGTAGTGTTGCTGTTGAGAAGTTGTTTTCGAAACTGGAGGCAAGGTGACTAACATTGTGCGGCTGAGTTTTAGGCTAACGCGAGCCAGAAGGAGCACTGCAGTGGAGAGATTTAGCCGGGCACAGAACGCGTGTTAAAGCAGTTGCAATGAGGTACCCACCAAACAAGACTTTGACTCACGTCTGTTGCTGGCACCTCAATGACGTTTGAGGATTCATACTGATGTCTACTGTCTTTCCGTCGTTGAGCATCTGAAGCACTTTTGGCAGAGTACCACTGCAGAATCGACCTTACGTCCAACATCACTTCAGTCCAGCTCAATCACATGCTGTAGCCTATCGCCAAGATGTATCAGGTGGCCCTGCTCGGACTCACATCGCTCATTCGAGACCACGCGGCTGTCCAAGGTCAATGCAGACAGCCAATGCGAGGCTGTCATTGGCCACTTGCTATTTTGGCAAGTTGCAACCTTTACAGTCGCTCGCAATCACGGTGCTGGCAGCGTTCGATCACCTTTCGTGATTGAGATGCGTTCCTCGTAGAACCTCCAACATCAGCATTCGCCACGCCAGTCGTTGGGCCGTTCGTGCAATACATCATATACTGGTCTTCAGCCCGGTGGAATACGCGAGTCAAAGTGTCCAGCCCAAGGATGCCACCCAAGCGCAAGGGCCGTTTTGCAAGTATGTTCATGGCTCTTCCAAGACAACATCATGTAGGTACTGACCATCCAGCACACGGAGGACCAGACAACAGCACGCAGACAAGTTCGAAAGAAACAAGATTCGCCAGGTCCATACTGGATGCCGTCCGAATCCTGATCGCGCAATCGCTGTTCGTCGTGTTACCAGCATACCTTATAACTGGCGCGACCGACGTGGCGTGGCGGATGTTCTGCATATCCGCGTATACCTTCGCCATCAATATGGTCACCTGGCTTGCTTACCGCACGAGCAAGTGGCCGGAGCACATCTTGACCACCATACTCTACCTAGCTCTCATCACCTTCGGAGGCTGGCCAGCAGCTCTCGTATGTCAAGGTTACTTCGGCGCTGGCAGCAGATCCTACCTGCCCGGGTTCCTTGGCTGGGTCAACATTGCTCTCTGCGCGGTAGCCGGCGAGGTCATTTTGGTCCGGTATGCGGAGGACGACGATACATTGGCGGGAACGTCGAAGAGACACACTTGCGATGTGCTCACCGAGTGGATCAAGATTCAATCATGCCAGCCTGTTACCTGGTGGTTCAATCGCTGGGTCTGGGGATATATTGTCAGAATGATTTGAGTGTCGGGGCCACAGGCAGGAGAAGCATGTGTGACAAGAAAAGGCAAGAAGAGCCTCGATGATTGAGCAGTATGACACGGCTACGAGGTATGGTCTCTTGTTCGATGCGCTTGTCCGCACAAGTGAATACTGACCAAAAACGGATGATTCCGTGTCAAAGCCGCGTGCCGTGCAGGTACGACCAAACCGATGCCGAGTGGAAGAAGCAGGTAGATATCGAGAGACAAACGAGATCATATCTCGAGGTTGAAGATGAGACAGCGCATTTTCGATGAATTGGAGGGTATAGGCATGCCAAATAGTAAATAAATGACAACATATACCAGCGCAAAGGTCCCATGTCGATTCATTCTCTGATTTCGCGATCAAGGCGTGTCTTGTGCAGGATACCCGACCTCTTGTGAAGTGATGTAGGCAGCTATGGTTTTTCCCAACCTTCAACGCCCGACGGGCTCAGGAACGACTTGGAATATAGCGCCCGGACGACACACCGAGCTCACGAAGAGCTCCAGATGCGCGCCACATTCGCTCTGAGATCTGTCGACCGGATGTGCTCCATTGTGGTTTGTGAAGTTCCCATGGGTCGTCGAACTGTCGCAGCAATCAACCAACAGTGCCCGAGAGCACGCCAGGATCGCTGGACACAGATCTGTGTTTGGAGGAAGGAAAGCAGAAGCTGGCAGCAAACTGAAAATTTTGATACTGAGCGAGAGCACGGGGCACTCGGCTGCTGCCGTGCCGAAGCGGAAGCGAGTCATGAGCAGTCGTGAACCTCGATTTCTCGAACTGACAATCTCTCTTTCCACCTCACGTTTGCTGCACTCCAACCACACTTATCGCTAACCAGACCGGCAAAATGGCGTCCGGAATGTCTGCTGAGCAGATTGAGCAGATGAACAAGGTCCGTGTGTCGCTCGGCCTGCAACCACTGGAAGTGCCAGGACAAGGACCACAGTTCAAGGAAGACGATGATGGCAGCGACAGCGATCAGAGCGAGGACTTGAGCACACTGGAGAAGCGCGCAGCAGCTGCAGGGAACAACTGGCAGCGACACGAAGCAGAGAGGAAGGAGAAGGAGGAGCGGCAGAAGCGCAAAGATGCCGCAAAGAAGGCCCGTGATCTTGCGGCGCGCAACGAGAAGCTGCAGGGCAAAGGTCTCGGTGATGAGGATGCAGCCGAAGAAGTTGATACTCGTACGTGGCTGCTGCAGCAGAAGAAGAGGCAAAAGAAGATCGACAAAGCACGCAAACTGGAAGAGGAGCTGGCCGCACGGGAGCAACAAGCCGAGTATACGGCCAAGGATCTTGCTGGAGTGAAGGTCGGCCACGAAGCTGCAGAATTTGACGAACTTACTGGCGAGCAGATCCTCACGCTGAAAGACGCTGCAATCGGCGAGGAAAGCGAGGATGATGAGCTGGAGAACACCGATCTCAAAGCGAAGGAAAAGCTCGAAGAGAAGCTCAAGCTCTTGAAGAAGCGGCCTGACTACGATCCGACTGAGCAGGGAGAGCAGAAGAACCTCTTGTCGAAGTACGATGAGGAGATTGACGGCAAGAAGCAGAAACGATTCACACTGGATGGTCAAGGCACAGCAGCAGAAGCGTTGAAGAGGAAAGCTGCCAATGAGGGCGAGGTCAAAGGTAAGGGTGTCAAGATTAGTCTCGACATTCTCAAAGACGATGCGCCAACTTCAGACTATGTCGACCCCTCGACAATCAAAGTGAAGAAGGCCAAGAAGAGCAAGAAAGAGAAGAAGACGCGACAGAAAGCTGCCGATGAAGACGATATCGTACCACTTGTCACACAGTCTGCGTCTGTTTCCAACGGAGATGCAATGGATCTTGACAATGAACAGGAAGTTGTCACTGCGAGCAAGAAGAGATCGTTTGAGTTCGACGACGATGAAGATCTACAGGCCAAGCTTGCAGAGCAGCGGCGGCAGGCTCTGAAGAAGCGCAAGAAGACGGATGCAGCAGAGCTTGCTCGGCAAATGCGAGAAGAAATGCCAGTCGATGAACCAGAGCCGGAGGAAGAAGGATTGGTCATGGATGAGACTACCGAGTTTGTTGCTAATTTGAAGAAGCCTGACGAGGCTGATGAAGATGATATCCGGGCAAAACGAAGCAAATCAGCTCAGCCCGGTGCAGCAGGCTCTCCGGATGTGCAAGATGAGGACGACGATGGCGACACCAATATGGGGCAACAGTCTTATGCTGACGCAGAAGAGGAAGAAGAGCGACAAGTGCGTATAAAGCGTGAGGCTTCGAACGCTGCCGAGATTTCTGCGACCGGTCTGGAAGATGAGGAGAGTCTAGTTGGCTCCGGAATTGGTGCATCACTAAACATGCTTCGCAAGCGTGGTCTCATCGACAGTCCAGCGGCCGAAGGCTCAGTGGAGAGAGAACGTCAACGCATGAAGTTCCTAGCAGATAAGCAACAGCTGGTCGAGGAGTATGATCAAAGAGCCAAGGACCAGCGTGAAGCCGATCGCCGCAGTGGCCGATTCGACAAGATGACTAACCGTGAGCGCGATGCCTTGGCTCGCCAACAAAACGAGCAGAGAGAGCAATACATATCACGATTGCTAGCCGAGAAGTTCAACAAGGAGTATAAGCCGGATGTCAAGCTGAGGTATAACGATGAGCACGGTCGCGAGATGAATCAGAAGGAAGCTTTCAAGCATCTCAGTCATATGTTTCACGGCAAGGGCTCAGGCAAGGGCAAGACCGAGAAGCGTCTCAAGAAGATCGAAGACGAGAAGAAGAGCGCGGCCCGAGGAATGCTCAATGTCGGCGAGGAGGGCGGATTCTCGAACGTCCAAGGTAGAGAAGGAAAGCGGCAGAAGACGGCAGGTGTTCGTCTCCAATAAGAGCCGACGAGCATATCCAAGGTTAGTACGAACTTGATGCTTGACAAAGCAATGGATATTCATCATCTTCTAGACCCACGCCCAGCCCCAAGGGGGCACCGCCACTCGAGGTGAGTCCCATTTCGTTCTTCGCTGTTATCATTGTGCTGCAGAGGTCCTACGCTTTGTTATTGAGGTTTGGGCGTTTGGCCGTCTGACACTCATTGGTCTGCGATGATGCTCAAGACGAAACGTTCTTGATTATCTCACTGTCAGACTTAGCCAGGTAGGTCTGAGGCGTGAAGCGCCGGTAGGCCATAGCCTGAGATCACCATATGTAGGCGTGAAGATGTGCGCGTCAAGTCGCAGGCGTTGTGATCAAACTCGAGCAAAGGGTAACGATCTGCCATGGCATCGTCGAGATGCTGTAGCATCTCTGCGGCGAGGGAGTCAGGAATCTCTTCGATGTCAGTCCATCCCGCTGCGCTACTCGCCCACGGAGGTTGCGATGGTGCAAGCAGCATCAATGGCATGCAGCAGATTGCAGCACAACCACGAACGTTTCGGCAGTCTCTGCGAAGGTGGTGGGACGAGGCAGGTACATAGTATCAGCATCAGGACAGCCCTGTCAGAACTGTTCATCCTGCTCTTGATCACCGCAGCTAGCAATGACACGTGCCTTATGACACAAACAATAGACAATACCAATTGGTTGATGTTCCTCACGTCAAGACGCGTCGGTTTCCTTTATGTGGTCCGTGCGCTCGTTGCACAAAGCTCACTTCCATCTCGCGACTTTGGACCTTGTCCTCTCCACACATATCCACGACACAACATCAGGGCAGAAACTTCAAGAACACTTCCCAACTGTCCGTTACCATCGTCTCATACTCCAACATAAGAAGTCTGATCTCTGCGATCGAGTTTGGGTAAAATCACTTTTCCGTGGAGCCAGGGCTTTGAGCAAACGGTACCTCAACACATCACAACGTACCATCATGGCACCAACAGCTGCTGGACAGCCCATGTACAACAAAGATGAGAAAGTGTTGTGTTTCCACGGTGTGTATGGCTGGCGGGTCGTTCTGGTCAAGCAGAATTTTCTAATCATGCCTGGCAGGCGAGCTGCTGTACGAAGCCAAAGTGCTGGACTACAAGCTGAAAGACAATGCGGAAGGAAAGAAAGATGTTATCTACCTCTACCGCGTCCATTACAAGGGCTGGAAGAACACGTGAGTCTCAGTCTACATTGCGACTGCCTTCCACGGCCTCTCTTTCTGGTCTTGCGCGAGTCTTGCCTACCTGTCCAGAAATGTACTCTGACGGCGATCGCCGCCGCTTGCTGCCTCATCGACTTTCTCGATGATGCTCATCTGCATGATCCGACTCTGTATCAATTATGGCTCGACGCACCGCGGGAAAGGCTGCGGCATACGTACGACCACCAAACTTGAGCAAGACAGCTGACGCTCATCAGGTGGGACGACTGGGTGCCCCAAGAACGTGTTCGCAAGCTCACAGACGAGAACAAGGAACTCGCACAGAACCTCAAGAAGGACATGGATGCTCAGCGCAGAGCAGCCTCTGGCAAGCCTCCTTCGACATCCACCACCAAGAAGCGTCCTTTTGGCTCCGATCTGACAGGTGGCTCTTCGGCCCGTGGCAGCGAGGACAGGAGCTCTGTCGCGCCAATGCCACCGCGAGGAACGAAGCGAGGACGCGACATCGAGGGCATCGACAAGGTGAGTCTCTCCAGCTATTCGCCGTGTACCGCCCTGGTCTAGCATGCTTTCGAGGTTCGGCGCTGTCAGACTTGGCGCAGACCAACTGCAAAAGCCGCTGCGAGTCGTGCCCATTTTTGACCGTGGCGAGTGCATTGCGGTCACCGCATCTCGAAGCAGTGAGACATGACCTGCGCTGTCGTCTTGCAGTCTCCCAGGCTTCGATCTATGGCACTGGATGCGTTCTTCCGTCATGCGTCGACAACACTCAGGTCTCCATACTAACAACTTTACAGGAAGAAGAATTCGTGCGACGACCAGCCGTGCGATTATTCATCCCTGACACTCTCAAGTCGATACTGGTCGACGACTGGGAGAAGGTCACCAAGGAGCAGAAACTCGTGCCTATGCCTTCGTCAACACCCATCACTCAGTTCTTGAACGACTACTACGAAGCAGAGAGCATCCACAGAAGACCAGGTTCTGCCGACGCTGACATTCTCGAAGAGATCATCGCGGGCGTCAAGGAGTACTTCAACAAGGCACTTGGGCGCATCCTTCTGTATCGGTTCGAGCGGCCACAGTTCTACGAGGTTCACAAGCAGGTTGAGTCTGGTCATGGCGAGCAGGCCGGTAAGACGTTATGCGATATGTATGGCTGCGAGCATCTTCTGCGACTGTTTGGTAGGCTTTGGCAACTCTCCGATGTCATTTTCAAATGCTGATAAGATTATAGTCTCCATGCCAGATCTGATCGCGCATACCAACATGGACACTCAGTCCGTCAGTCGCCTTCGAGAAGAACTGTCCAAGATGACTCAGTGGTTAGCGAAGAGAGTGGAGAAATACCTCTCCGCAGACTACGAGCACGCTGGGCAAGACTACCTTGACGGCGCGAAGACCGGCGCTTGACGCAGTACCTCCAAGGAAAGGCGTTAGTATAGGTATTCCGAGACTTTCGAGATGCATAGGGGCGGCGACAAGAATCGGGCACTGCTTCACAGGATTGCGAGAGCGCGAAAGCGAATAGCAGCATCGGTGGAGTTCTGAGAATGTCGTTTTGATACAGTGACTTGCTATATTACATTTTTTGTCACCTTTGATTCCTCCTGCCCACTCCATGCATGCGCTATTCGCGTCGTCTGTCATGTATCGAGATATTTGAGGTATCTTGCGATATGACCGTCTTCTTTCAAGAACTCATGGTCCGCTCGCAAAGCCCTGTTTGCTGGGTCTTCTGGACGATCCGCGAGACTACCCAACATCTCGCCCAATACACCCCGATAGTCGTTGTTGAGAGTGACTGCGCATGGTCGGCACAGCTTGAGACCGCAGCTTTCACCGCGATCAGTGGGCATACACCCAAACGTCGCTTTCGCTTGACTGACGCAGATATTGCATACTGGCGCTTGATCCGTATCTTGAGGTGGAAGCTTGCCGAGCCTGTGCTGATAGCAAGTGACAATCGCCAGCCTGCCTGAGGTGCAAGCGTAGCAAATCTTCGTCTTTCCGATTTCATGGACCTGCGTGTGGCCGCCCTTCATTTCGATAAAACCACTCCCGTCATGCCTATCGAAGACTTCTGGATGCATGATGCCAAAGCCGATCGCCGGCAGGTCAATCTCTGTGCAGTAGTCACAAGAGGAGTCTTGTCCGCTTTCGAGGTCGCAGTTGAAGGTGATTGGATGTGAGAAGCTGGTGTAGATCTTGTGTACGGTGCCCTTGGGCCGGGAGTCAACCAATTCCGTGACGTTATCTTGTAAGGTTTTGCTTTCCATGTGATCTGGTGCGGCACTCCCAGCTGGTGAAGCGCTTTCAGTAGTTGCATTGGCTGAGATAGTACATGGAAGACCGCGCGTAGTGCATCCCTCGCAAGGACTACCAGGGCAACCAGCGGGATATGAGCATCGCCTGCCACCTCCAACACACTCGAGACAATCTTCGAGCTCTTTTTGTTTGCCGCCTCTCCGTTTCGGAAACGGATCAGCCTCCCAGTCTCTATCATAGCTGATTCTAGGTCTGATGAACTCTTTCACAGGACCGGCGATACACCTTTGACCGACCCTTTCACACTGCTCACACGATCCACCATGTTGTCGAGTGTACGTGTATGAGCAACTCATCCTGCGCCGCTTACACATCTCGCATGCTCGTTTTCGTACTGGTGGTATGATGGGCTCGCAGTCTAAATCATCCTCGAAGCACGTCTGGCATGGCCAGTGCCTTTCGTCGTGCAGGAGAGAGCATGTGCCAGTAGTGATGCAAGCCCAACACCCGCGAGCGAAGGGCTTGGCAGTCAGATCAATGTCAGCTCCCACGCCGTTAGTCACATCCTGAATCGAGCCGGAGTGAGTGGCCACAAGTTTGCTTCTCCTTCGTAGCTTGTAGCCCGCCTTGTCGAATTGTTCCCGCACGGCAAGCTTATTGAGCAGATCCTTGAAGCCAGCTTTGCCAGTCTGGCTTGTGAATCTGAGAGGCACGACAAGCCTTGTTGCTGCCGAGGCTTCACTTGTGAGCTCGTCAGTGAGGTCTTCGCGGAATTCTTCATCCGAAGCTGCTCCAGCGAGGCCTCGATGAAGGCGCTGCTGTGTCGTTGCCCTCAATTTGGCCCGTTTCTGTCTTTCCTGTCGCTTCTCCTCCTCGGGGTCATAATCCCAGTCTCGTCGTTGTCGATCCAGGTAGTGGGAAATGTCCGCTTCTCCCCCCACTGCGATCTCAGCTCTCGCTTGGGAAGCTCGAACTCCCCGTCGGTGAACTCCTGCGTCGGCTCGACCTTATCCGTGCCGCTAGCTTCGTTCTCAACTGGCGTTGATGTCGATGGAGCGGTGTCACGTAGTGCCGCTTGAGCATGCTCGTCTTCGAGGGTTGAATCATGAGGTGATGATAGGGGCTGGTCCTCCGAATCTGTAATGGTATCACACATTTGTTGAAGGGTGGTCCAGTCAACGTCGTCGTTGGCGACATCATCATTGTTGGTGATGACATTGTCGCCGAAGAAGTGCTGAACAAGCGACCTCGGGTCCTGGGCATTCCCGTCGACCTGTATGGAAGATTCAGTGAGGACTGGAGTCTCTGGGAAGGGGGAGGTGGTAGTCATGTTGAAGGATGGCGATACTCAATGCATGTCTTGCTGTTGAGACGATGTAGAGTGGGTGTAGACGCGGAAGCTCTGTCTTGTAAGCGCGGAATCTGGGCGAAAGCCTGAGGCATGCTCTGACATGTGAGGCTTCAAGTATGGCTGTGGCGTCACGCGAGCTTGTGGTCTGAATGTCCACCTGGGCAGTGAACAGTACCGCCAAGATGCCCATCCAGCTCTTACCTGATGTAAGGTCGCAATGGCACATATCTTGTTGTCGCTGTAGCCATCGGCATCGAGGCCACTGGCTGACGACTGCTCGAACCTCATACAGTACACTTCATCAGTTCCGCGAGCGTGCTCGTGGCGTGCTAGTCTTGCCCGAAGCAGCAAATGTTTGAGTACGATTAGCAGACTGCCTGGAGGGCTTCGTACTGTACTTGACCCATGACTCCGAGTCTGTTCAACGGTCATCGCTCTTGCGCGTCCTTGCTAACAGGCACCGTTGGTCGAGGGCCAGTCACCGCTGCGATATCGGTATCGGTGAGGCACATCGTCTCCTCGACGAAGCGGAGTTGATCCAAAACCAACGTCTACCGCAGACATGAGCTACAGTCCTGGGCATAGTTTTTACAGCCCCTGTATTTACGCTAACCCCTTCCGGCTATCCATGTCCATCTCAGAAGGTGTTGCTACCTTCAATCTCATTATCCACACACTCACACACGCGCTATCTATCGCCACCATGCCGAAGGGACGCGTCTTTACCGAATTCGAGAAGGGCGAGATGTGGTCTCTTCACAAACACGCCTACTGGCCGCTGCAGCAGATTGCAGACGCCCTTCACACTAACAAAGGCTCTATCTCTTCAGTAATCTCACGGCTTAAAAGAGTGCCACCTTCCACACCGAAGAAGAGAGGCCCACCACCTGTAATCAACACCTCTAAGCGTCAGCCACTTGTCCATCGAGCCACCACTGATACTAAAAGCCGCCGCCTGCGATACGAACAGATTGCCGCGATAGAGGGCATCTTTAGCGACGTCCGGACAGTAAGAGCTACGTTTAAGAAGGAGGGCTTCTCACGATATGTCGCAATACGTAAGCCGTTGTTGACTGAGAAACATAAGGAGGCACGGCTTCGATAGGCAAGGGCTTATATTAAATGGACAGTAGAACAGTGCGCTCAGGTCCTTTAGACAGATGAAGCTTCATTCAGGTGTAGAATATTCGGACAGGTCTATGTGACACGTAGGGCAGATATGCCCTCTATCGCGGCAATCTGTTCGTATCGCAGGCGGCGGCTTTTAGTATCAGTGGTGGCTCGATGGACAAGTGGCTGACGCTTAGAGGTGTTGATTACAGGTGGTGGGCCTCTCTTCTTCGGTGTGGAAGGTGGCACTCTTTTAAGCCGTGAGATTACTGAAGAGATAGAGCCTTTGTTAGTGTGAAGGGCGTCTGCAATCTGCTGCAGCGGCCAGTAGGCGTGTTTGTGAAGAGACCACATCTCGCCCTTCTCGAATTCGGTAAAGACGCGTCCCTTCGGCATGGTGGCGATAGATAGCGCGTGTGTGAGTGTGTGGATAATGAGATTGAAGGTAGCAACACCTTCTGAGATGGACATGGATAGCCGGAAGGGGTTAGCGTAAATACAGGGGCTGTAAAAACTATGCCCAGGACTGTAGCTCAAGATAAGGTATGTCTATTGTCGACGTCCATGGGTAGAATGATCGTGCTGCAATGTCGCTTCCAATGTCGTTGTTAAGGAGTCGCCGGCACTTCGGCAAAACCTGCCTCGTGGTGAAAAGCTTTGCCTCGCAGCTCTTTCTTTCCATCATTGACCTTCGAAGCCACCATCTGCACTGATGCCTTCCGCAACACTCTCTCCAGCACATGGAGCTGTACCTCATTAGACATGGCGAAACGGTTGACAACGTAGCCGGACTGTACGCTGGCGTCAGAGACTCGGCACTGACCATCCACGGTGTCGAGCAGGCTCGCCGGCTCGGTGAGCACTTCGCAAAGCATGAAGTACACTTCTCGCACATCTTCGCCTCGCCACTGTCCAGAGCACTGAAAACAGCTCAAGCTGTTCATGCCGCGCAGAAGTCCTCAGACAAGGGTCAGGATCAGCTCTCCATCGCCCAGGTCCCCGACCTCATCGAGCAAGACTTTGGACACTACGAAGGCAAAAGCTTCCACGCACGAACAGAGGCAAGGAAGACGGGCAAGGAGTCTCATCGTGAGAAACACATATACGACCCAGATTTCGTCGATGTCGAGAGCAAGGAGTCTTTGAACAAGCGAGCCGATGCTTTCTTAGACCAGCATATGATACCATTGTTCGAGAAGAAGCCTGTATCGGGTCGAAGGATAGTGGCCATTGTGTCGCATGGCATATTGCTGTCACATCTATGGCGCAGGCTACTAGCTCGCTTTGCCTCGAAAAGTGTGACCGTGGCTCCAGAGGTCATCGCAGCCCGCGACAGCATTGTTCTGGAGCATCTCGGTGGCTGGTCGAACACGGGATACCTCGAGCTCGTTCTCAGCCAAACTGAAGCGGTCGTTGGCGTATCTGGTGATGAGTCTGAGTTATTGTCGACTTCTCGCACTGGCGACAATCAGGATCTCAAGACCAAGGTTGATGCAACGGCCACGACGCCGCCTCCTGTCCCGCCCGTCATCGATGAAAAGAAGACGACCTCAGTCCCAGGCAGTATGAAAGGCTGGACTACAATGATACGCGGCATTGACAGGAAAGAACATCTTACAGGCTTAAAGAGGCAACGTGGCGGTATAGGCCGTTCGGCTCACGACGAAGGCCAGAAAAAGCTTGACGGCTTCTTCAAGCGGCAGCGTACAGGCTGAAATACTGCTACACGCTCAGCAGGTTCTATGCCCAGCTGCTTGACAGACGCCACGCTATGCATGGCATGACACTACACAACGCCTCCTGATGACAAAAGGTACGTAATGCAACATCTCCTTACGCCTTGCCCTGCTATGATGATACACAATAACTACACAGACCTGTTCTGAATAATCATGTGGATTCACTTATTGTCCAACTGCTGTCTGATATGCACAAATCAAGACCTCTCGCTGCAACGTACCTCTGCAGAGACCATCAAGCTGACAGCTCAGCAGGATCCTTTGGAGCTACGACAGAGATTCAGATCCAGACAATCATGGCTTCAGCATGCACTGCGTTTCTCGCGGGCTCTTTTCCGAAGCAGCTTACGATGAACGTGCTTCACATCTCAACACCGAAGAGAGGCTCGCAATCATGAACCACCACAATCTCGTATGCGCGAGGTCACATTTAGGCACATTCAATTCCAATGAGACTGCTCGCATCACATCTCACAAGACTCTGCCCGTGCCACAACCTGAGTAACCACGGACAAATCTTGGTTGCCAGGTGGATAGCCAACGGATAGTCGCAGACTACCATGTCCTCCGGTCCCAACATCTGGCATCTTCGTGCTGCATTACGTATCACTTGAGAGGCAGCAGAATGCTAGCGTGCTCAGTATAAAGCTCAACGGCGCTCGAAAGCAGTACAGCAGCTGCATGGAACCCTAACAGGCTATCGAACAGCCTCCGGCATCATCGCGTCACAATACCTCCACGCTACCCAGGGGTCCAAGAACGTGAAAGCCATCGTTGCGGCCCAGTTGCCACATGCCTCTGTCGACCTCCTTACCTTCGCGCTTCACTCGTTTAGTTGTATCGGAACTGCTGGTGTCGCCTGTGATACAGATTGCAGAGCTGTGCTTCGGAAGGCACTAGCGATGTTGCGTACTGCGTGTATGTAACACGGTTTCGGGATCTAGGGAACAGCAGGAGCGTCCATCTCGATCGGCATTACAAGATTTCCACCATTTGAAGTTCCACGACCATCGATTCCACCATTTCACATGTTGAAACATGGATCCGAGTGTGCCTTGCTCAATGGAAGCACGATCTCTCACCAGACCCTTGCTCAGCGGCGGCAGTGGCGCCACTACGCAAGTTTGATTGGTTTCGGCAGAAAGTTGCCGAGCAGATCCCTGCCTCGCCCGCCACAAACGGCTTCACTTCTGCTATATCATATCTCTTCCATGTGTATCCCTTGATAGACTGTATCCATCGATAGGCCATACAGGCCCGTGGGACTGCTATCCAGAACGATGTTGGAGCATTGGCGTGTTGGGCGTGAAACGAAGGCGCAGGCCAAACGCCAGGCGAAGTAGGACAACGCGCAGCAGACGCACCAAAGCGTTCAGGCGGCATCGATGTTGCAAGATATGGCCCTTGCACAAAGCAGTGAAGGAGTTGACCCTTGCAAATACTGCACTGTAGGTGCTGCTGTGCGACTGTGCCGTGCATATGAAGTCACAAACATGGTGGCTAGCGAGCGGTCCAAGCGCCCAGCCTCTTTTTGCTCAAGAACGTTTTCTCACTTCACGCCGACTTTTCTCACAACGCTCAGAACCAAAAAGCATCACTCGTCGACTGACTCAATCAACATCGTCAACGCTCATCTTCATCGCCAAGTACGCTCCACACACGGGCAGCAACAGTCACTACCGACTTTCGACAACAGCCAATATCAAGATGCGCTCCTCCATCGCTATCGGCGCTTTCGCGCTCGTCACCTTCGCCATTGCCGATGTCACTGGTGGTAAGTTGTTTGGATAACAAAGTTGCCACCACGAGCACGTCGCTGACTTCTCGCAGAGCTTCATCATCACCATCAACACCGCTTCCATACTAACGACGACTAGTCACCGTCACCCAATACCCAACCACCTGCTCAGCCAGTGAGTGCAGTCAAAATGCCTCCCCGTCAAGCCCAGGCACCCCTGATGCACTCACTGTCCTCCTTTCTGCTGCCTCTGCCTCCTCCCCTGCCACTACAAATGCCCTCAGCGTGTTGCTATCAGCACAAGCTACTTACCCTGGCCAAACCACGTACACGGTCACAACAACGGCCTCGATACAACCCTCCCCATACGCGATACCATCCATATCTTCCTCGATACCATCTGCACTATCATCGATACCCTCCACTCTATCCACGCTGCCCTCTCCATCAATTTACGGTTCACGGACGGAAAGCTTACCATCCCCGACCACAGGCCCAGTTGCTCCAGCTGCACCAACTTATGGAGGCGAGACACCAATCGACACTACCGTCACCTTGTCATCCACCATTACTACTGGCGCTACTGAGACAATTCCCGTCGCTCCAACCACCACCGAGACTCCACCTCCGGCTCCTCCAGCTTCGGAGACCACAGTCCCAGTCGTGACCTCGCCAAGTGACACTGTCATCCCACCACCTGGCACCGAGACCCCACCTCCAGCTCCAGGCCCGACCGACACTGGCGTTCCACCAGAGGCCACGACCTCCTTCAGCACCAACACCGCCAACCCGGTCGAAGGTAGCAGCACAGCCAGCGCACCAACAACTGCCTCCACCACTGAGGCACCACCAGCCGACTCGTCCACCGAAGGCGCTCCTCAGCAGACCGGCGGCGCTGACAGCTTCAAGCAACCAAGCATCATGGGTCTCGGTGCTGCTGTGGCTGCTTTGCTTATCATCTGAGCCGTTCCATCCAAGCTCTGAGGGCAAACGTGACAACCTTTTGTCGCAAACGCTCTCATCGCTCTACGATACTTCAACGGCAACTGCTGACTTACATGAGGGAAGCGAAAGGTGCTCGGGCGTAATGGCGCGATGGATATACCCCAAGCGTGCATGCTTACTTTGCGGAATTGGAATTGATGATGCATTGAGCGATGATCAACAGGCCCGGCGTGGCTTTGCTGTAACTATAGTCTCCAGTGCATAATGTAATAAAACTGCATGAACGGACCATTTGCATCGGACTGTCATCTCCTTGCTGGCCTAGCTGTGCGACCAACTCACCCGCACGTTAGCTGATTCCTTCAGACACGTGGAGCGCACGCATCCGCCACGAGGAAATGCCACGGCGAACGAAACCTAAAAGTACGTCCAAAGTATGTTCATTCAAGGCCTACGGCCTGTGATCCGCGCCTATACACCTCTTATATGAGTATGTACTCCCCGTCCGCACGGTCCATAGCTTTTCGCCATCGGAACGCCTGTCCGTACCGCCCAGTCCTCCCAGCTTCAGAGTCTCGCCTGCGAGCCTTGACTTCTGCAGCTTCCATCCCTTGGACGTTATTGCCCACTTCACGCCACACCTTTTCGAGAACTTCTAAACCGGACAGATTATTGTAGAAGCCACTTTCTTGCTGCACTTCGACGCATCGTGCTCTGATGATGTTGCGGTGTGCCTCGTCGACACACTCACTACCGACCAAGAACAGAGGCCATAGCAAAAACTTGTTGACACAGCTGGTGATCTCAAGGGACGTGATGTGGTACAGTGCTTTCGAGACGTATTTCTGAAAGTTAGGGTGGGAACTTGGAAGAACTGGGTGACCAAGTCGCTCTGTGTAGAGCAGAGCCGAGTAGCGGAAGCTTTCGTTAATGTGTAGCATATCGCGTTGGCCCAAGTCGATCTCAGGTCCAGTGGTGGAGGTATGTGCTGTGGAGTTGAAGGCTGTGTCCATCTGCCACATCTGTAGTCTGGAGCGAATGTCATTCCACTCGCTCCAGAACTCGCGTCTGTCGTCGGTATTTGTTGTGTTCGTGTTATCGTTAGTGGGATTGTCGTTATCGTCATCGGAAGAAAGGATTGGTGTACCCCAGCCATTGCCATCGATTTGCTCGTAGTCAGCTGCCGACATGGAGCGAGGAGCCTGCCTCTTTGCCTTCAGTGATACTGGGGGTCGCGGTATTCGATCGACACCTCTCTCCTGCATTTTGACTGGTCGGCCTTGAGCGAGCAGATTGAGGCGGCCCAGCCGCGCAATGAGCTTGAACAGTCTGCCATCACAACCCGAAAACTGCTCTAAAGCGCCAAGACCCGCAGAGTAGTCCAGCATATCGAGTGATTCGCCCTTGATCTGCATCTCCCGGTCGTTGACAGCGCTTGTCATTACGTCAAACCACATGAAGAACATCTCAACCCAGCGAGTGAAGTCCGACTGACCATTCGGACGGCGAAGCGAGAGTAGCTTCTGTACGCCGGCAAGCTGGGTCTTGAACTTGCTGAAGCCAGAGTCACACACATGGAAGAGGCAGAGGATAAGAAGCGTCGCCAATACCGAATCATCCTGAGCAGCCCGGCTGTCGGTGAGCTGCATGTTGAGCTGATCAATTGACATTTGCTTGTAGCAAGTTTCCTCTGCTGTAGGCTCGTTGGCATTGATCGGCTTCGCGCTAGCATCAAATGCATCCGTGAGCTCCTCAACAAATCCCATCTGCCGTGGCGGCTGTTGTTTCCGCATGCGTAGGTTGTTGGTCGCAAGAGCAGCGACTGCGTTCTGAAGTCCTTCGTTGTGTATTGCAAGTTGAAGAACATGCTTTCTGTAAGGATTCTCGGAGCTGTCAAAAGCTACAAGAAACGGACACACGTGGCGATCGTAATATTCCATCAGCGATTGCATCCGTGGCGTGAAGGTGAAGAAGGGACTGCTGAATCGAGGATCTAGGATTGAAAGGGTCTTCTGTTCAAGTTCACTGTCGTCTTCTGGTATGCCCTCGAGCTGATCGAATGGGTTGAAGTTCAGGTTCATGTCATAACCTGGGCTGAAGAGGATCTCATCGGGCCCTGGACCAAATTGCACCAAATCAGTCCCGGGGGTCTCTGAAATGGCGTTGCTCTCATATGTCGCTCGGCTTTGCAACGAGTCGATGCTGGAGCTCAGCGCATCAGCATATGAATCGATCGAGCTGTTGAGAGGCTGGCTAGTGTAAGATATCGGCGCTGACTGCGAGAATGGTTCCGAGAACGTGACAGAGCCTGGTGTTTGGGGATATTCCAACGGAGAATGGAACTCGTTGTCTGTATACGAGCCCGTCGGACTACCAGAACTGGGAGCTAATCGAGCATCGTACTGTGGTCCAAACGCTGTGTGTATGTGCTGCAACGAGTGATGCCTCAGGAACGATGGCCTATGTTCTCTGCCCGGAGGAGGGGTCGAATGTCCTTCGAAGGTCGGTATCTGCCATCCATGAGGAGCGGGAGGGATATCGGGCACGCCCTGCTGATGGTATTGTGCATGCAAGGGTGCAGATGTCGGCGCTGGAAAGCGTTGCTGCTGTTGTTGCTGCTGTTGTTGCTGCTGTTGTTGCTGCTGCTGTTGCTGCTGTTGTTGCTGCTGTTGTTGCTGCTGTTGTTGCTGCTGTTGTTGCTGCTGTTGTTGCTGCTGTTGTTGCTGCTGTTGTTGCTGCTGTTGTTGCTGCTGTTGTTGCTGCTGTTGTTGCTGCTGTTGTTGTTGCTGCTCTTGCAGTGGCTGCACTTTCGAGCTCTCGATCACGACCGGATCGATGGCAGCCTCTACCTTGACCTTGACGCTGGTCGGGCTCTTTCTTCTGCGTGGTTCATCCGGCACCACATTGTCTGCTCCATTGGCGACGGGACACGACAGGCCACGGAACTTGCCTCGACTGGCAACTCCCACGATCCACGTCAACTGCGTTGGGTATCCGGAGCATATCTGGCCCTCTCCAATGCACGGCCCACAGTAGGGTCGCTTTCGATCACATATGATGCCTCGCTTGGAGCAACTGAAGCAGTCGTCTGCGGCTCCTGCTGCCGTCTTGCGTCGTCTCTTCCTGGGCGGCTGCTGGGTGCGACTGGCGGTTGCGGATGCCATGACGGTGACGATGACGAGGACGGACGGGTATGCAAAGCGGCTGGCTGAGGCGTTCGTCCAACAGCAGCAATGCTCTGCTCTGCTGCTCTCGAGGAGGAAGGTGCTCTGGTGGCTGCGCGGCGTCTCTCACTGGCATCGGGATACGAGGCGCCCCATACGTACGTCTCGAGCAGCACTCGTCGGTGGGCATCAGCAGGGTAATAATGAAGAAGGAGCGATGCAACTAGCGACCGCGCGCGAGGCGAACTGCGATCTCAATTCATCCTCCCGCCATAGCCCGGAGGCTCCAGCAGCACTTGCAAGCTTGCACCGCTCCGCTTGGTTCACGCGCTTCACAGGTTCCTGATGGAGGTCATGGCCGGTACCATTCACGCCTACGAGGGCCACCAATGAACGACATGCTCGCCGACAGCGTTATCAGCCGCGGCATTCCAGAAGACGCTAAGATGGCTGCAAATTGCCGCTACTGTAGTCCTGTGCTGTCTAACCGGGGGTCGATCGGACCTAGATCACGCAAACGCACGCGATGCTCTGAGACAGTGTGGCTTGCCCACCGGGCATGAGGCTTCGTCAACGTGGCAGCAGCGTGTCGCCCTGTGGAAGAAATCCATCTCATTTATACAACACGATACTGCATGTATACCTCGACAGTCGTGGTCAAGCAACTTCACATATCGTAGTACCGTAGACTGTAGTGCCGCTCGAAGGGCAGCCCCCGCCTTTGGCACAATTAAGGTTGATGCGCACTACCACCTCGCCACTAGTACACTACGAATCTACGACAGCCGGACGCCACAAAGCCCCGACTTGCAGCGCTCCATGTCGCGCTTCTGGGCAGTGCGCCGTGCCTGCAGACACCACCACAGCTGCTCGATATTATTATTGTGCCCTGGATATTGAAGGGCCAGGTTGTTGCTCGATCATCAACCACTAAGGTGCCGCCTCCTTCACACGAACCACACCGCAGACGCCCTTCCTCTTGTCGTATGTACAGTATCTCATATGTAAGGTCACACTGGCTGCAAGTCTAGGTACGTATCAAGCATCTCGCATGGGCGACTCGAGGTTGAGTGTGCGAGCTTGTGTCATGTGTCAAGGTTCGCCTTGTGGGAAAGTTCCGCCTGAGCTTGCAACCCTTGTCAGGTTCGTGCATGCAATGGAGGATGCTACCTCACCTCACGTGACCTTGGCGAGTGTTCAGTACAGTAGGTACTTGTGCGAACGCCCGGGGAGTCTTTTCAAGATGATAGACTACAGCAGGTAAGGTAACAAGGCACGACTGTTGGGATAGCTGAGATGTGACACCTTTCTGATCATACCCGTCGGCAGTCTGCATTGGCCGTACTTGGCACAGGAGAGCTGATGGAGCTTCATCAACCCACACAGGGACAAATCTAATACAGTACTGTAAGTCGAAGGAGTCCTTTCCCGTCTCGCAGCAGTTGCAGAGGAGCACTTGTGGGCTGTACTTCTGCCTTGTCCAGCTTCGTTGCAGAGCACTGTTCTCGGCCGTCCTTGCTACCTCTCGCGAGACTTTGCCATGCAAGGACTACTCAGCGTACACCAGACAGGTCATGACGATCCTCGCTGGCCCAGAATCGGTCGATGAGAGCCGAGCTCATACTGTTCTCAGCAGTCCAAAGACCCACCGTTCATCGGTCAGCGCTCATATGAGGCATATGGGGCCAGGAGGCTCCATCGACTACCGGCAATATCTTCCAGAGCTCACTCGGTTGTGGGTGTGTATCTGCGATGGGATGGCACAGCACGCACTGGCATATAAAGCTTCACGCCGCGCAGGATGAGGGCCCGCCCTGCGAAGCATAGACGCAGACTACCCCAAGACTGCCCAGAGAGAACTCGGAACTCTCCGACGCAGACATGAGTGGCAAAGCTCAAGGCTATGTGCGGTTTGCCTGCATACACAGAAATCTGGGCTGTCCGGAATGGGTCTGGCAGAACGGTGCTGCTTGCAGCTCGTGTATTGTAAGTTGTCCTCTGGCACGCTGGGACGCTGGGACGCTGGGGCGCTGGGACCCAAAGTGGAAGTCAGCTGATAAGATGTAGGCACAAGGTCGAGACTCCGGCAGGAGATGAGCAGACAGTGTCCGTACTGAACATGGCCCCCAAACAAGCATGGTCCTGGACTTCTTACCGAGTGTCCCAAAGACGTCGCTGACGTCGCTGATCAGACGAGTGAGTGCTCTAAAGCCGCGAATTAGTTCCGTGTTGTGGAGATCGGCTCTGGTTTGCCTATAGCCCTAATACTGACTCGACCCTCTCAGAGGCAAGCCGTAAACAACCGGCATGATGACGAAAGCGTGCGTTGCTGGAGAGGAAATTCTGGAGTAGGGTAGAATAGGCCAGGCTTCTGTAACGTCTGCGGATAAGCAGGGCAAAACCAAGTTGCGGATCCACTTCTCCACCTCTTCGACTCCTGTCTTCTCAATCTTCACAGAGGGCACTGGCGTTGGCACTGCGACAGTCCCTACCTGCCTCTTGAGGTACAGTGTACCAACTGCATCTGGAGGCAGTGCAGGGTATGCTCCATACTGAAGCGCACGCAATGGTTCGCATGAATGTCTCGCAAGTGACGGTGGACCGACTCCACTCACTTCTCTGTCTCGGTCCTTCCTTCAGCGATCCTCGGCATCACATGCTGTAGTTTGATGATCCAAAAGTTGGTAAAAGGCAGGGCGGCTGCTTGAGAGATCTCGCTCATGCTTGCGTTCACATACTATCAGCCAAAACGCAATTCGAATCGTGTCATACCTATCCCTGCATTGCAACTAGGCGACGAGACTTTTGTCAGACGCGAACCCGAGGTACAGGAGATGAGCAGCGATGTTGCTCCCGAATGTCTCGGTGCAGCTGTGGCACAGTTGTTCTCGGCTCGAAATACATACAAGTACTCCTGAGGCCACGTGTACACACGTATGAGCTGATGATGAGAGCAATTTAAAACTTCTCTTGTGCTGGACGAAGGTCGAGTTCATGAGTCCAGACAGTCGGCTCCTGCTGCGACAACCACAAGTATGTCTTACCAACGGCTTCAGCAGCCATGTGCTTGCCGCTCTTGGTATCCTCGTTATCTGCGTCTGCGATGCGTCCATTCGCAATGGTGTGCTAAGCCAGTCAGTCAATGATCCCTTGATAACGGCTTCTGATGGCTACGAACTGCGACGTGCACGCCTTTAGCACTCATCTCTCTCGCCAAGGCTTGGGCAAGCTGCCGAACACTGCCTCGTGAAGCTCCATAGCTTCCGAACTCTGCATTGCAGCGCAAGGCACCCTGCGACACGCGTTAGAAAAAAAGACTGATAGGCACTCGACCGTGATCGAGCGTCGTCCAGCTTACAAGAGTGCCGGTAAATATCAAGGTGCCCTTCTTCTCTGAGCCCTCCGCCAACGTCTTCTCGCCGTGGTCTTCGAAGAACCGCTTGAGTGATTCCTGAGCAAAGACCATCGCTCCACCGACATAGGACTCGAGAGGTGCCATGAATTCATCGAACGTCTCGCTCATGAAAGGCTTCTTAGAGCTGTTCTTGATGGAAAAGATCGCGACCTAGAACGATCTTAGCGAACATGGCCAAATAGCTGTGACTTGCCACTGACCTTCAGTTTGAGCCCTTGAAAAGCATTAGCCGTTTTGATGTCGGCAAATGCCTTGCGCAGGTTCTCTGGCTTGGTGTCCGTAGGGAATGCTTCGAGAACAGCGTCTGGACTCTGCGACCGAAGCGACTTGACAAGATCGTTGAGCGGCTCTGGTCTTCTGGCCAACAGTGCCACCGCCATATTTCCGTGACTTGGATGCGACAGGATCCGAGCAATGCCTGTGCTGCAATCAGCATCTGTCTGGAACAAGATCTCTACTCCATCGCACCTGCTCCAGTAGCTGGACCGGCTCCGATAAGGATAGCCAGACCTGAGGGCGCCATGATTCGGGATGGAGATGAAAAGGGCCAAAGATAAAGTTGTTCAATATGGAGAAGGCCAAACGACTGCTGGTGAAGCCGATGTTAACATGTCGACAAGAAGCACACATCACTCGTCCCAAATTACGTCAGGCCTGCAGGAACGAACCGCAAGGCAACCGCGTACCGCTTTGCCGGTCATATATTGCATTCTTACGAGTGTAGACACTGCATTTGCGATGTAATCGCTGGATCCGTGGAGTGTGCTCGAGGTGAGCGTGAATAGAAGGTAGTGTCCGATGGAAGGAGAAGGTGAAGTCGCAAAAGCGGTGAGCTCTGGTTCATTGGCTCAGTTGCCGAAGGAACACGATCCATCGCAAGCGCTACGACACATTCTGCGACGAAGATTGAATGCATGAAACTGGCATGAACGTGAACGGGCTTTCTCAATCTAGCCATGCTACGTATCAACATTCAAAGCTATAGTAAGGTCACAGACTGCAACTTTAGCAGCTTACATTCCCGACGAATGGTGCGAAGCAAGATCATCGCTCCCTGGAGCCAATGTATTCCCCTCAGAAGCATAGCCATAGCCATCCCGATTCGTAATCATTATCATATCGTGAGTCTCTAAGCCTGCTGCTCGACAGTGCTCGTCGCCGGCGCAGCAGAAGCACCGTTGACGGCCTTAGGGCTGCTCCTCTGACTTTCCTGCTTTGCCGAGCGCTTCTCCTCATCGCCACTGTCATCGTAGTTCTCGTCCATATCCATTTGCCGCGCTGCAGGCTCATATACGGGTGGAGGTGCTGGCGCTGAAGTGGACACTGGCGCCGGCGTTGAGGTCGGTGGTGGCTGCTGTTGGGGCGGCGGTGGTGGCCCTTGTGTTGGCACTTGTGACTGGGACACCGAAGAAGGAGGTAGCGGTGGGCGTTGCTGTTCTTCTTGTGGAGGCGCGGACAAGCGTGGGGACCGCTGCGTGATAGATTGCATCGATGGTAGCGATGAAGGGTGGTGCGCGGCTTCAGATGGATGATAAGCTGAGGTCGGTCGCGGCTCATCCATACGTCGCAGTTCAGATGGACTATGGTTTGGCGGAGTACCCATCTGTGCAGGCGGTGAAGGGCGATGCATCTTTATCTCGTCGAGCCTAGATTTTGTGTCCTCGGTGGTTGGCTTCTTGGATGCGCTCATGTTGGGATCATCTTCCCACTCGCGATGTCGCTTGGGCACGGTGCTGGACGGTCGCTCTTCGCGCTCTCTTGCAGCTGCATCAGCGGCTGTCTGTGCGGATGTCGGCGGTGGAGCCCCACTCGCGATGCTGGGAGCGGCTGAGTTGGGATGGTGCTCATATGGCGGTCGGGCATATTGGTGTCCCACACTTGGCGACGGGGCCGACTGTCCGACCAGTGGTCTGATCTCTGGCTGATTGTCTTGCGGGCGAACGTACGGCGGCAGCGTGTTTTGTGCCGACGGCGTTGACATACCATTCGCAGGCGGTGGTCCGTTCGACGGCTGCGACGAGAACGGTGGTCGGGAAGGCTCTTGCGGATGTGCTGGGCCTGCCAAATGCGGTGGCAACTGCTGTTGAGCGGAACGTTGGGGTGTTGGCTGGTATGGAGCTGGTGTAGACTGCGGCCCTTTGGGCGAGGGAGACCCGAGACCTCGGTGAGCTGGCGGCGCTGGACGAGCAGAGTCTTGGTATTGGCGAGACGGCGGTGGACTCTGTGGTCTCGCATTCGCCGGAGGCTGCTGTTGCGGTGGTTGCTGAGCTTGCTGCGGCGCACGGTCTCGTTGGTCATATGGATTCATGGGCTGTGGGTGCATCTGAGGGTTTTGCAAGTCAGCCAGTCGGTTGCCGCCCCAATTGTTGCCAGCAGCGAGAGGCGGCGGCGCAGGGCCCGGTGGAGGTGGGTTCTGCGAGGGCGCACCCCATTGTGGACCAGGAGGACCGCCTCCAAGAGCACCAGGTTGGTAGGCTTGAGGATGCACATCCTGTGGCAGGGGAGCACCGCCCTGATTGGGCAAACCATTCGTCGGCTGACCCTTGAGCAGCGCCAGACGTGCCTTGATGTGCACATTGGTTGGATCCAGGTCCGCAGCTCTGGTGTATGCGTCGAGTGCGTCGCTGGTCTGGTTGTTGCACGACTCGTAGAGGGTACCAAGGTCGTACCAGACTTCGGAGATGTTGGGATTCAACCGGATGGCACGAGAGTAAGCGTCGAGCGCATCTCTGTACTGATTGATCTGGTAGTAGAGCACGCCGATCGAGCACCAGAACGTCGGGTTCCGACCGTCACGATATACAGCCTGCTGGTAAGCTTCATACGCCTTTGGATACTTCTGCTGTGACATGTAGCACCTGCCTAGCAAGTACCAGCTCTGTGCATCCGTTTGGTCTGACGTTGTGTTAGACATGTGTCACACGTGGCAGCGTGCACATTTGACTTACCGGAATTGACAGACTTCTCCAGGTACTCGATCGCCTGCTCTTGGCTGCTGAAGCTTGTGCTCTGCTGATGATGGAGCCAGCCGAGTTGCTGCAGTACTTTGGCATGAGTAGGGTCCCGTTCGAGGACGCGAGTGTATGCGGCTTTGGCGGAGTCGTACTAGTACAATGTCAGTAACAAAGCGTTGTACATGGTGGTGCAAGACTAACGTCTTTCTGTTGCTCGTGCACGTGGCCAATCTGGAACCAGATGTCTTCTTCGCTCAGTGGGCGCGGCGGATCGTTGACGATGTAACGGAAGCACTGTTTGTGAATTAGCAGACAGCTTGGACGCAAGGATGGACAGAGACACTAATTACCTCCAAGCTTTGGGCGAACTTCTGTTGCTGCTTGTATATGATACCAAGGCGGAAGTAGATCTCGTTGGCCTTCTCGAAGTTGGGTTCCATCCGCATGACCTGCGAGAATGCCTCTTCGGCATGCTCTAGAGAGCCATACCGATCGTAGAGAATTCCAATCCCATACCAGAGCTTCGGCTCCTTGGGATCTGGCAGATGGTACAGAGCTTGTTGGTAGGCTGAGTATGCCTGTTGTAGGTCGTCCATCATGAGGTAGCAGTGACCCAAGCTACTCCATACTTCGCCATTTGTAGGCTCAACCTTCAGTATCTGTCGAAGATACTCGACCGCACTCGTGAACTGATCTTTCGAGCGTAGGATGCACGAGATAGCGAGCATGGCGGGAACAGACCATTGGTTGAAATTCATGGCGCGTTCGTATGCTTGGGTCGCTCCGTCAAGCTCGCCCATGACCTCAGACAGTGTACCGAGCTGTAGCCACACTTGCTCGTTGGTTCCTGCGAGGTATTGAGCGGCAGTTTTACCACCTTGTGGTGTTTGCATAGCGTTGTTCGGCGGCATGGAAGGTCGCGCAGGACCGCCGTAATGCTGAGGCTGATGCGCCAACGGCGATTGTTGAGACATGATGCTGTTTGGGGAGTAGAAAAAGACTGCGCATGGAGGTTGTGTCAGTACAAAGAAGCTGTCAAAGGTTCGGTGCTGGAGGAAGTCACGGGGAACGTACGCTTCGCGCCAATGAGGTTCGACCACAAGGCTGGGAAACAGCAGAAGACAGATAAACGATAGAGATGGAAGGTGCAACGCGTCTACCGGGGCAGGCAGTTGATGACGCGTGATGCCCTGACGCTCAAGTGCTGTCGTTGGCGAGGGAAGCTGAGAAGAGAGAGGAAGCAAAAGCACCGAGAGGTGGGAGCATTCGCTCTTTCCCAGACAACGCGCGGATCGAGGGTTAGTAGAGCTACAACCCACAACGGGTATAACCCCAGCACAAGGATCAACTGTGGATGTTCCAGTGACGCTGGTCGGCATGGGTCGTGGATCCATGCCGCTGCATGGGCAAATCTGCAGGAATGGTACCGTGCGGGCCGCGTTGTGATGACAAGCAAAAAAGCTTGGTCCATACGCTCAAGGTTCGCCGTTTTGCAACCGGCGTTGGCAAAATTGCGCACGAATTGTCAATTCGGACATTTGTCAGAAACTCGGTATCGAGAGCTCTTACCTCTGATATAACGACGAGGTACAAACGACATAGATCCATCTCCGAGCTGGCAGAGTGTTTGCCGGGTATCTGTCTTGACATGCGTTGTCGCACAGCAGGCTGAAGCGGGACTCCACCACTTCATGCAGCCGAGGTCTCCGCATCCACTTTGTACTGAGGTAGTACGGACCGCATGGATCAGCAGCTGCGGGTGGTGTGTTGTTGAGTGGCTTAAAATGTCATGGTTGGTTGCATGAGATCTTGCCGTGTCTTGGTCTCGTACTACCGACAGATGTTGTGGGCAGCACAGTTGCAGGAACAGCCACAAGCTGCAGCATCACAGCTCACAGCAAGTAGCATTGTCTCAATAGGCACAAACGCTGCCACAACTCGGGACCAGGCTTACGCAGCTCAGTGTCCCTGTGTGCGAGCGGGAATGTGTTCTCATCGTGGAACAGACCTGCCTCTTCGCATCGAGCGTCGTGAGACGAGTGCGATCGAGGAGATCTCCATCGAAGTAGAAATCGCGTCCGGGGTTCTGCTACATTGTACGCAATCTCATCGACGACATCGTCGCGGTCCTCACCATCAGGAGGTATGTATGCTGTCTGCAAGTATTCGTGGCTCGTGGCGTTTGCGGCTGCATAGGCTGAAGCCGTCGCCGAGCAAAGTGCCCAGGTGGAGATCCAGACGGCCACGAGGGCGCCGGTTCCAGTGCCCGTGCGCCTCATCGCAGATCTGCGCTTAACGCAATTCTGCCAAGGAGCTCCACTAGCCGATTCCGGTACCACTGCCGGCAAGGTTGTGGAGATACCCTTCAGCCGGTGATTCTCCTGAACACTGACGAAGAACAGTAGACCTTTCAGAATGGAAGGGAGCATGTAGTCCATCCACTGCACTGGTACCGAGCGATAAGTTTGTGACTCTTGAGAGAAGGCGGCAAGCGGACGAGGGTATTCGCAGGTCGTGTGTCATGAAGCTCCCTTGATCTCAAAGTCTGCCAATCGGCCCAACCGTTCAACGTGTTCATGCTTGGCATCGAGAAACGAGTTGAGAAACACCCTTCTCGAAAGAACGCTCGAGCTGTAAATGGAGTCAGTGGTTCCGATCGCTACAGCTTTGCATTGCTTGTGGTAGGGGGACACGAGGGGTTATACCGGGCGGCGCATTTGATGGTAATGAAGGAAGCAAGCCGTGGGCTCCAGTTATTATTCCGGATGGCACTTGCGTGAAACATCGCAAGGTTCCGCCGGAGGATTCGCAGCGAACGATTTGCTGGGGTCTCCTTCCATTCAGCCACGTTTTGTCGTAAGCCGTGGGGTCACGTGGCTCGCAAATACCCACGGGTTGGGAGGATTGCAGTCCATGCTTGGAGTGGAGGATTCTGATTAGAGCATCACGAGCGATGTCAACAAGAGGTGAGGTTGAACTTGAGTTCTAGGAAGTGCCCGTGCGTCTCGAAAAGGCGAGGAAGGTGCACAGGTTGCAGGTACCACCACTACACTACGTTGCCAGGGCTACATGGGTTGTCTTTGTCTAATACTATGCCTTCGCACTGCGCCTTTGCGCCAAGGCTGGTATGGCTCACACCGCCTGCTTGTAGTGCCCATGACCATCATCTATGCTCGAGTCGCACGTCCGATGGCGATCAAACGCTTCACACCAACCTAAAGTATATTAGTTAACGAGCATGACGAGAGCACATATTATCATCAAACTTACCATCCAATGTGTACCCTCAGTCTCCAGCTTCGCCGACTGCATGTCCGCAAACAGCACCTGTGCTTGGTCCCATTCCTTGGCTTGAATGTGTTGTGAAATCTCGACCATCTGCTGGATAGTGTCGGGCTGGAGTAGCTCTTCGTTGTTCAAATGGTCGAACAGTATGTTGATCCGCTTGTCCATATCCTCGACTTGTGGTTTGAATGTTTGTGGTGCGAGAGACTTGATGCGTGCGACTTCAGGTGTCAAGAGGTCATAGATTGGCTGCGCGGTGGAGGGCATGTGTGATCGATCACCTCGTGGATGTCTCGCCTTGGCTGGAGGCGGCGGTGGTTGTGAATCGGCATCGTTGGACGGAGCTTGACCAATTGACTGTGGCAATTCCTGGGCGGGAGGAGCCGGACCACCTCGAGGAGGACCTTGTGGCGGCGGTGCGGAATTGTTCTGAGGGGGACCTCGAGGTGGACCACCAGGAGGGGGCCCAGCGCGTGGTGGTGGGCCTTGAGCTTGCGGTGTTTGACCATACGGTGACGATTGGGGCGGTTGTGGCGTAAACTGACCTGGCTGTTGCTGAGTCTGGTACGGATTTGGCGCAACGTTACGCTGTGGCGGCATAGCACCAGGTCCTGGAGTCGACTGTGCCCCAGGAGCTGGAGCATATCTACTTGATGGTGCCGCGCTGGAGGTCGATGGTGGAGGCTGATAAGGCGATGCACCACGAGACACAGGAGCTTGTGATGGTGGTGGAAGAGTGGAGCCCACTGGCTGCGACGTCTGAGGCGAAGGTGCGTATGCGCTCGCTACAGAGGACGGTGGTCGCTGGACGCCTTGCGGTGGAGCTATCGATGGGGAGGCTACTCTGAACGGTGCTTCACCGGCTTTGGGTGGGGGTGGAAGAGGCGGCGTGGGCTTCTGGAATGCATACGCCGAGGGTGGTCCAGCTGGCGGGGGTGACATGGCGTTCGGCGCCGCATTGGGAAATGGCGAGTTGACAGCTTGCGGCCCAGGCGTGCTACGTCTCGAGTTGGCTGGGCGTGTCTTTGCAAAATTCTCAGGCAGGTCGTTCCATTGATTCATTGTCTTTGCGGCGGACGGCGGTGGTACCGAGGGCGAGGCTGTTCCTGCTCGTGGAGGCGCACCTAATGGAGCCTGCTGTGGTGGCTGGTAGCCGCCATAAGGTGTTGACTGCCCGTATGGACCAGGTTGAGGTGCCTGGTAGCCGCTCGGCGCGTATGCACTGTTTGGTGGCGCATAACTTCCAGGAGCATTTTGTGCTGGCGTGCTCATCCCCGTAGGAGCATATGGCGACGCGACAGGGTTCCGTGCCTGGTTGATCAGGGGCTGCGCGGCCGGAATCGATGCTGCAGGCGCCTGTGGCGTGAACGGCTGTACCGTTACTGGTGCCACTCTAGCAGGAATGCGATTTGCGGCTGCCGATCGAGCTTGGGTGCTTGCTACTGCTTTCCTGGTGGCCTGTCGGATCCTTTGTTGAGCGTTCTCTGCTCCATTGAACTTGCCCGGCAGGAGTTCGAGGTAGCGCTCTGCACTCGTGAGCTGTCCGTGAGAGGCGAGGATGTCAGCATACTCGGAGTACAGGCTGTAGAGTGGTGCAAGCTTCCAGTCTGCGGTTGCTTGCAGATCGGCATCGCGGAAGTTGGTGACCTTCCGGAATACAGAGACCTTTTCGATGAACTCTTGCAAGCATTTGGCGTGAACGGAGAAGTTGTTGTCTGCGTCAGACTTCTCGAAGCTCGATTTCTCGTGCTCCTGCAGTTCTTCGACCCAGTTGTTGACAACTTTCTCTAGCTTGGCACCCGCTAGATAGCAGAAAGAGGCATCTCGCCGCAACGTCTTTGGACTGTCACCGGTCTGGTATGCTTCCTCGAGGCGGTCACCAAGAGCCTCACACAGGTCCGGGAACTCTTTCTCGTCGGCGTACGTGCACAAGGTCGCCATAACCTCCTTCCAATTACTGAGGTCTGCATTGTACACAAAGTCCCACAAGTTCTTGCCCACGATGCTCGCCAGAAGACGCAGATAATTCGGTCCCTTGGCCTTCTTCTTCAGGTATGCACTTTGAGCCTTGTCGATGCACTTTTGACCTCCACAGACAGCAATCATGAAAGCATCTGACATGCGGTCCTCCTTTAAGCAAGCATCTAGAGCAGCCTCAAAGTCGCCAAGCATCAATGCCTTGGTGATGTTCTTGTCTGCATCGGACTCTGACCCGGTGTAGATGTGGAATGGATTGTTCGTCTTTGCGCCTTTCGTGGCTGCCAAGTCGGCCAGGAAGTTGTCGCCATCCTCCCCTCCACCGAAGAAGTCATCGTCAGTGCCGTTAGCCTTGGTCTCCGGCGCAGAGTCGCCATTAATCTCGAGCTTCTCAGTCTGCTTTGCCAGCTCGTTGTCCGCATCGTCTTCGAAGCCCAGATACTGCCTCAGCTTCTTCCTTGACTTGCCGGCATTGAGGGTCTCAATAACCTGCCAATCTGCCTTTCCCTCTTCGGTCGTCGCCTTTTCGATCTTGCTTGCACAGATAGCTGCTAGATCTCCGCTGCCCAGTTTCTCTTCGAACTTTCCGACCGACTCGCCGATCGAGCTGTCCGCGGAGAATGTCTCAATGGCAACCTTGCTCTTCCGTGATGCGTCAGAGGTCACCTTGACCAACTTCCCACCGAAGCCAAATGCAACGCTTGCAGGCCGTGCTTGCCACTTCGGTGCCTTTGGAAGGCTGAAGGAGATGCCTTGTGGCTGAGTCTGAGCCTTGGCGAAGAAGTCCTCGCTGTCAAGCGCTTGATTGGCAGCGGTCTGCTCGTCCTTGTTGGCGTTCGTACTCTGTATGGACGTTATGAGGATCTTGCCATCGAAAGAGGCACTGGCGAGCAGATTTGGGTTGTGCGGATTCCACCTCGTCTGGAAAGCCCAATTTGAGCCTGCTTCGAAGTCGCTGTAGCGCTCGCCAGTCTTTGGATTCCAACAGATGGTGCGGTTATCCTTGCCGCAAGACAACAGCAATTCTGGATCCTGCACACACCACGCCAGGCCAAGCACACCCAATTCGTGGCCCTTCAATGTCCTCTCTGGAGCGCTGCTGTTTCTCAGGCTCCACAGGAAGACCAGCGGATCTTGGTCGTTCGGTGTGGCAGTTGCAAGCTTCGTGCTTTCTTCTGGGTCCCAAGCGACGGCACTCACCGCTTTCCGGCCTTGGTTGTTCAGTGTCAGAATGTCCTTCTTCTGCTTCACGTCCCATACTGTGACAAAGCCTCCGCTGCTGCCTGTAGCTAAGATGTGTGCTGTCTTTTCCTGCTTGTTCCAGTCCAAACACTCAATATCGTCTGCTCTTGCTGCTGAAGCCCCCAGTCGGAATGGGTTGGCCATGTTGTTTAGATCGTAGATGAAGATCTCGCCCTTTGCACCGGCTGATGCCAGCAGATTGTGTCTCCACGGGTTCCATTGCAATGCTTTGGCACTGCCACTGTGTTTTGTGGTTCGAGAGATGAAGGCATCTGAGGAACCATTGCGCAGCTTCTGCGCATCCCAAAGGTCTATAGAGCCATTCTCCAAAGCTCCTGCTATCACACCAAGTGGGTGATCCTCGTCAGGCCGACTCCAGGCAATGTCGTTGAAGCCCGAGTCGGTGGTGATTGTGCCAGCTGGCGTCAGCTCAGAGGTGTGGTCGAGCTTGTCCAGGCCCAGATCCCACAGTTCGACCTTGACTTCGCTCGAGAAGTCCTCGTTGACGGCGCCAGCTCGTGTGCCTGTCACGACCAGTGGTGCGCCTGCTCCTGGCGAGAAGGCGAACACGGCAGTGCGCGGTATTTCTATGGGAAGCACCATTGTCGCGGTGGCCTACGGGGTGGTGTCGGGGAGGATGAGACAACGGATGTCTAGTGGGCACGCATCTAGACGAGGAGTGGGAGTGATGTGAGGAAAGGAGGAGATGTCGTCTAAATTAAGGGAGGCCGAGTGATGGGGAAATGTTTATGTGTCTCTTCGCGGAAGGCAACGTCAACGTCAACCAGCCCTCCACCTCAGGGTCCAACACAGGTGCAATGTGCAATGTGGCATGTCTGGGCGCAACGTTGACTGCAACTCCATTCACCACACTTGACACCATTCCCCGGACGATCACATGCAAGCGATATGCTTGGGATCATCAGCATAGGACATTGTCACTGCCACCAGTCTGGGTATCTCGTGCCTTTGAAGGTGACCGCAGAATAAGTTCAGTGCTGCCAAAGCACGCTCCCAGCTTGGAACCGCCAGCTCGTTCTCGCTTCTTTTCTTCTTCTTCGCAACATCAATCTGCACAACATCACAACTGGGACATCCCCGAGCGCACGAAACAAGCGGCTATCGCGAAGTTTATACCACGACTGCTCACAACAGGACGATCAACAGCATGGCCGACCCCACGCGACAGAAATCGACCGTCTTCGTGGGCGGGCTCGACAACCAAGTCAACGAGAACACGCTATACGATGCTTTTGTACCTTTCGGCGAGATCGTGGAAGTGTCATTGCCAAAGCCTGAATTGTACGCACATCATGGCCTCTCCGCTTCAAACCTATCGCCTCGCGTTACTGACACCACGCACAGAAAGTCCAACCACGATCCACATCGAGGTTTCGGCTATGTCGAATTCTCGCTCGCTGAAGACGCGCGCGAAGCAATTGACAACATGGATCAGTCGGAGCTCTACGGGCGAGTGATCAAGGTCAACCAAGCGAAGCCGCAGAAGACCGAAAATGAAGGTCTTGGTAGCAGGACAGCTATCTGGGAGCAGGTGAGTTGATGAGCTACGAAGTGGGAAAGTTCCACGACCTCGATGCTAACGTCTAATGTAGGAGGGTTATGCTGCCAAGTATAACGTGGCGGACGGCGAGGAGATGAATGGCGAAGGAGACCACGACAAGCCTATGGATCCAATGCAAGGGCTTGAAGGCCTAGACGAAGCTGGGCCGCGCGCACAGTGAGGATCGTGAAATGAGACTCGTCATGAAGTGATTGCGGTCCATTGAGCTATATTTGAGGCAAGTCTGACCACAAGTCACCAATACCGCGGACCAAGATGATCAAGCAGCGGGATTCATGTATTCCTCGGACCCAGTTGAACGGTATTCAAAGACAGGTCAGAGACGACGGTCTCAGCCAACGCTGCAGCATACACATGCGCGGACATCACACTATGGATACTGCTGAGGGACGACAGGGTAGCTGAATACAGCTCGCGGAAAGGAGACCGACTGACAGCATAGCCGCGCTACTCCATGAAATAAGCACCTCCAGCCTAGTGCGTTCGGGGCAAGGCCCGACGATGACTATGAGATAGCGCCGGCGACACGCGCGGCGCTGAGAAGTCTAGAGGCAGTCCAAACACGGGATAACAAGGGGATGCAGATGCTGTGTGACAATGGACACACTTAGCTGACGTTCACACACGCGGACTGTGCCTGTATAGTCGAGTAGGGGGTCTTCTCGATATCATCCACGAATGCCTGATAATGGAGGCCTTGAAGCAAAGCTGTCGTTGGGCTGATCCTTTCACAACACGCAGACAGACAGTTAGACATCATAGACTTGCACTATACAGTTGAGTCGAGTTCCTGGTATTCGACGTCTTCCCTTCCCTCCCTTATCGGGCTAACGCCTTTTATGCCTTGCCCATCGTAAGCCAGCGCTCAAAAGCAGGCGCAACGCATCGCTCCACGCATGTGGCAATCCATCCCGCAGTCATAAAGTCGTGTCTCCATTACATTCCTTCCTCAGTCCTTGTCTAAGTTTCCCCACGCGACCGTTATTGCGGCGGCGGAGGGCCCATATTCATGTCAGGAAACCCAGCATTCTGCCCGTCGAATCCAGGTCCGGGTGTGAAAGCGCCCAACCCAAGGCCCTCAGCCCAATCCCACTCCAACGTCATCGGCATCTGCCATAAATCTTGCGGCACGAAAGGTTGTTGGAAAGCACCACCAGGCAGCTCTGCAGTGCCAGGCGGTGCGGTAAATGGCATGCTCGGGAACTCCATATGAGGTGATTGGAAAGTACCGTCGGGGTTCATGGGAGGGCCAGTGAAGGGCGCCATATGAGGTGGTTGAGGCGATGCGCCGCTGCGGCCGTTGTGCGCAAAGTTCTGCATGTTTGCATCCATCTGGGAGAATGGAGCAATGTTGAAAGGTCCGGGCTGTTGCGAGGGCATGTACTGTTGCTGTTGAGGGTGCTGGCCATTAGGTTGGAGGTGTTGGTTGTGTTGAGGGCGTGACATGCTTGATGAGCGACCTTGCTGGCCAGCGTGGTACTCAGGACCAGAGCCGCCGGGAGGGCTGTGAAAGCCGGCAGGGCTGTTGCTTGGTTGACTTCCGGACTGACTTCCGGTAATTGAGGCTCGCAGACTGGGTGTCTGTACAGGTCTGCGGTAGGCGGCTTGCGTCTCGACCTGGATTTGTTCGAGGCTCTTGCCTTCTTCCAAATCTTGAGCTACCTCACCACTGATTCGCTCCTTCAGAGCCTTTTCACGTTCTCGTTCAGCTTGCTTGCGCTTCCCACGACCACGCATCTCGCGCTCTGTTTTGTCCAGCGCCACGCGAGCTATTCTTTCAAACTCAGCGCACACTGAGAGCATGCGGCGAACGTTGCCATTTGCTTCCGAGACATCCCGCTCGAGCATGGTCAAGAATGACACTACACTGCTCATTAGTTTGAGGTCAGATCGAGCTCGAGCATCCTGAGGGTTCTGGAGAATGTTTGCGAAGAGAGTCACGAGTGCAGATACTGGGTAGTAGAGCACAAGCCTGTCATTGGTTAGCATCAACTATAAGAGCTCATGGTATGTGCCTTACCAAACGCAAGCGTAGTCGCCTTGCGGGATGTATCGAATGAGCCCTATACTTGTTCTCGCGGCATTGACACACAACGCAGCGCTCATGAACACTCTCGGGTTGAGGGGTCTTGCGTTCAAGCCTTGGATTGCGTAGTCGCTCAGTCGACTGGTCCAGTAGCCATGGTGCACACTCATCCGATGTATCGTCGTTAAGCAGTTGTAGTAGGCAAAATGCAGCACGACGACATGAAGGATGAGCGGTGTATGGGCGGCTTTGATCTCATGCTCTGGTCTAAAGTCAATGGGTATGCTGTCCTTCCATTCTTCCAATTGTGCATCCAGGTCGCCGATGGTGTTGAGGAGCTCGCCATCGCTCTGCCGACTTGCTTTCACCGAGTACAGTTGCTTGTAAACGCGCGACTGTATCTGGGCAAAGGAGCACATGAGCCGGAATAGGTTCATGGTCTTCTTGCCATCCTGCTCCACAGACAGGGGCACGTTTCCCACATTGTCTATCGGGTCCTCGGAAGGCAGATCCACGTTCATGTCGTCATCGTCTTGTGATGGAGGTCGCCCTGACCGCAGACATATGTCCTTGTCCATCAGGTACGCGATCCAGAAGACTCGCTTTCGCTGTTCATTCTCGACCTCGTTGAGATTGAAACCAGATCCGCGCTTGTGTAGTCCTATCGAATGCGCCAGGCGGATCGCAGCGGCCACGAGGAAGAAGCTTGGTTGCGGGTTAGGCGTTCCTTGCAAGAACAATGCCATGCCGAGCAGTGCCTGAACGGACAGTAGGTCAGTGTTGCGCATTGTCAGCTCAGACATCACTGCCATTGCGTTCTTCAGATAGGCCCATGCGACCTCATCTTCCTCCTGGCCGACCACATTGCTCATGACTCTGAGTCTGTGTCCAATTGCGAGCGCCACATTCAAGCTGGCCCACCATCCCGAGCCATCGTATGGTTCCAGAGAATAGTGCTTGTCCACGAGATGCATGAAGGTCGGCTCGTGGAACAGCGGAAACATGCAGTTGAAGTTCTCGAAGTAGTCCTTGAGCAGTGCGTAACACTCCTGTCGTCCTGGCAGAGGCTTGAAGATCCGTCTCTGGAATAGGTCGTTGAACACTTCGGGTTTCCAATGGTCCCAACCTGCCTTGTCCTCGACTGTGGCCGTCGCAATCATATGTTGGAAGCTGTTGTCGCCCGTCTTTTCGTTCACCCATTGTATGCCCTTTGGGCTAAATATGCTGAAGCCTGAGGATGACCCAATATAGCGCGTCTCGCCGCAATTGTTGGTTATCAGACTACACATCTGGTCTGCCAGCGCATCAACCTCTTTTGCATCTCTCTTGAACACGTTTGGACTTTTGCTCTCCAGCGGCGATTTGGTCGCGCCGTTTGCTTGTGCGACATTTGGACTCGCGACCCGCTGAGGTTGTGCTTCACTCGGGGTGCCCGCATCTCCGCTTTGTCGGTTTGAGGTGGAGGAATTGGTGACTGGACTTGCAGCGTTGCTTCGATGCTGCTGCTTCTCTTGCAACTTCTTCTCTAATGTGCCAAGATCGGTCCTGCCGCCATCATCTTCACCCAAAAGTCCCGACATCCTCAACAGACTCTCCATTCTGCCGAGCCGATTCTCCAGTCCCTCGATATACTTTGCGCCTTTGGGCGGCGCCCTCTTCTTCTCGACATGTGTAAAGATGCACTCTGTCTTGTAGTTTTCGCAATGGCTGCATTTCGGCATCTTTCCGTCGCACTTGATCTTCTTTTTGCGACACATGTCACACGCCCTCGCAATCCTCCTCCTCTTAGGGTCCCGATTGTCGCCGCCCTCGTTGTCGTTGTCGTTGTCTCCACCGCCATGGTCGCCGTCCATGTCCTGCTCCTCATAGCTGTAGTCGATGTCCTGCGGGAACCAATGCGCGCCATTGCCTTGGACGCTCATGTCGCCCTGTGCGCTGTATCCACCGTGGGGCGGCTGCGATGGGTTCATGATAGCGGTGCCAGCTGGCTCGGTGGAGCGGGGGATGTTGGATTGCTATAACCAGCAGCCTTTGTACCGGCCAGGATGCACCTCGAGGTAGGCGTGGGCGGTGTCTACCTGCACAAAGACCACGTGCAATTAGACGATTCTGCTAGCGTTTGTGTTGCAGCGTCTCAACGCGATCGGTCAGCCAACGTCCAGGTGCCTCTACAGAGTGTACTAGCACGCAGCGGCATGCCCAAGAGCCAAAGCCTAATGCGTCATCGTGGTTCATACATGTATGCATACAGCGAGCGAGCAGCGTGCAACACACAGCTTCGGGCTCGAAACCCCGTTTCGCCCGCCCGTACAGGGGATTGTCGTACGTCTGCGAGAGTCTCTGATGGCTTGGCGGCCAGTGAGGCAAGTGTTCTAATCAAGCCTCAGTGGACGATTGCCCATGCGTCTCGTACAGGTCGCATTCGCGAGACAAGCTTCGCGCTGTACCAGGGACCCCGTCAAGGACGAAGAATGCCAGCCGTCTCCGTCGCCACAAGCTTCGCCGCACCCCAGCAATCGCCGCACCCCAGTGACTTTTTATCATCAACACCACCAATATTGCTCATATCAACTTGATTCTTTTCCCAATGTGTTCGCAGCTATCTGTTTCCGTGTTCTGTATACTCATATCGCGTAAAAACACGTTGTGTTGCCGAGAGGTTGGTGTTGACGCTTCGGCATGGGATTTTGGTGAGAGCCCCACCAAAGCTTCATGCGCCCGTGTCGAGATTCACGCGTTTCTTGCTTTCTCACCACCTCACCACATACAACAACACACCATGGAGCCCACTATAGTGCCCACAGGCTCTCAAATTCAATATGAGGGTGATCTGCTATATGATATGAATGCTGCTCGTCCGATTCAGCGCGTTACGACACCTACAACACCCTCTGTATTCCCTATGCGACACCCGTCTCGACACCCATCTCGAAGGCTCTCAAACTCGGCTGTTGAGGGCTTCACACCTGTCCGAATACACCGCTCAGCATCATGTCCTCCTACGCTTGCCTATGTGGATGAAGAGAAGGAGCCTAAAGAGATGCCACCACCAGACAACAGAACTTTCGACTCATTCGAGGACCTTATGCTATGGCTGTCAGGATGGGCTCTTGCACAGGGCTTCGACCTCAAGAAGCAGAAGTGGAAGAAGACAGGCAACGATAGTCCTTTAGGCGATCGATATAGGCTCGAGATACGCTGTCATCGTGAGGGTTCACTTGACAAGCGATCACAAGCCAAACAGGCTGCTAAGCCAAGCAAGCACCGGTCCAATAAGTGTGGATGTCTATAGAAGATTACTGCTGTTGCTACACAGCTCAATTCACCTGTCGCTAATGGAAGAGTTACTGGGCCCTATAAGTTACGCCTACCTTCTCAATCTCAACATCTGGAGCATAACCACCCTCCTTCTGAGCCCATTGTATTGCCTAGAGCCCGCACTAACTCTCGCAACAACACAATCGGTGTTCTTAGTCAGATACAGGGTCTGTCTCGGATAGGCGTACGCCCTGCTCAGATTGAGGCCTTTATCGACGATAACTACCCTAGTGTTCTTATCTATAAGGGAGACATTAAGAACCTAAAGTGGCGACACCACCTCAATGGCCGTAAGCAAGCGACTTAAGCTAAGCGTTGTATACGACTGTTAGAAGACAAGGGCTTCATTAAGGGCTACGACACTTTCACTAAAGGAGATAACGCTAGTAGGCTACGAAGCTTGAATGTCATCTATCCGGACTACCTTAAGGTGTATACTAAAGCACTAGAGCTACTAGTTATAGATGTGACCTTCAAGACGAATGTCTATAATCGCAACGTACTGAATGTAGTGTTAGCTACGCCTATAAGTAACACGATGCCGGTGTCTATTTATATGCTAGACGGCATGACTAAGGAGCACTATCTCCCTCACTTATAGTGGTTACTGTTGAGAACATACAGGCCGCAGGACAAGCATGTAGGTGTGGGTGTGTCATGTGATAGATCACGTGACTAGGGTTTGCCAGCCCCTATAGGCTGGCAAACATCCGGACACCTAGCATCTACCTACACCAACACCGGCGATACTGTATGTAGATACACGCTATCCCATTGGGTCCTTCTTCGTCTTTGGTGTGATCCGCCGTCTTCCACTGCTGCGCAACTCGTACCTGTTTAACAGGTTATGAGCCCGGGTTAGCAACTCGGTGTTTCACCCTCGACAAAGTCGTATTGGAGTTATTCCTCTTCAGAACAAAAGGAAGGCAGACTGGAGGCCGCACCCGCATTGCACAGGAAGCTACAGCCGCGCTGTAGGTGCATATAAGACGTGAAAGAGCCTAGTGAGGCACTGTCAGACTCCGAGTCAGGGAGCCTGTGCCAATACCTCAGACAAGTGGGCGAGCTTACTGAGAAGAGTCGCTCTCCGGACATCGCGTTCGCATCGACTAACTGTTCATTCTGAGAGAGCCGCAGTGTCTCAGAAACCCCCTCTGCTGAGAGAGTTACGCTACAGTGTCTCAGCACCAACACGATCCTTACCGACCGACTTTCCTCCTCTTCCCGGCGGATAGCCATCCTCTCCGCTATCAACCTCGCGTTCGGTTTATCCCATTTCGATCCGATCGCGTACGACCGAATACATCCTTTTACCTGAGGGCAGCCAACCTGTCCCTCAACTTACAAAAAAATGGAGAACGAGACTGGGTTCATAAGAAAGAGAGCAGCACCTCTTCTGACAAGAGAGAACCACGAAACATGGTTCAAGCTGATGAGAATACACCTGGTATCAAAGCAGGTTGACTGGGTCCTCGAAGACATCATCACGGACATTCCCGCTGCAACCCCATCTATAGCGACACCCTCTGCATCATCGGAGTCATCCCTTCCTTTGGATCAAGCGATAAGGAAGGCATCGTACAGACGGCACAATGCAACGGCCCTGTATGAGATGTACATCTGTCTGTCGACAGATGACCAAGAGATGACATACGAGATCCGGCATGCGAAGGAGTTGTGGGAATGGGCTGAAGCTAAATATAAGAGAAGACTTCTCGCTACTGGAAGAAGTTTGCTTCAGCAATACACCAATTTCGTGATGACAGAAGACCAGTCTATAGATGATGCCTGGCAGGAGCTTAGCTCAATTGCAAGGAGGGCTGTTTCAATCTCGCCTCAGTTCCAAGACATCAAGACTGAGGACAGAAAGATCCAGCAACTCTTAGCAGCTCTGCCAGACTCATTTGGCTCAATTCGCGATGCAATTGATGCCCAGGTGAATCTCTCACCACAAGACATTCTTGCAATTCTTAGGGAGAAGCAAGAATCAATGATTCATCAAGGGACAGCCATGTTTGCTAAGAAGGGTTTCCAGGGCAAGCTCACGTGCCATCTCTGCGGTGGTGACCATTTTATGAGCAAGTGCCCACACCTTTCTGCAGCTCAGCAGGCTGTTAGGAACAAGGACAAACTAGCTAGGGTTACCTACCCTGCTAAGAGACAACCGTCACCACCTCGTAGGAGGTCATCATCACCAAACCTTCGTGATGTCCTCAAGGTGATGACGGACCTTGCAAAGCAGATGAAGGAGAGCCGCAAGCCAAAGGCCTCCTCTAGTAAGCCTGCAAGGGCCCATGCGACCCAGGAAGACGCATCAGACCCTGAGATACCATCAGAAGATGATGATGTTGATGAGGTTGCCCATTCCACTGTGGAAGCCAAAGGCAAGTACCCCTCGTCCGAGTGGTTGCTTGACTCTTGTGCATCATCACATATGACTGACCAAGATTCACTATTCAGGACACTGAAGCCTCTTCAAAAGAGGAAGTGGATCAAGGTTGGGGGTGGCTATCTACAAGCTACACATATGGGAAGTGCAGTAATGGGTGGTCCTTCTGGAAAGCAAATTGTCTTAGAAAATGTCCTGTTTGTTCCTGGCCTTGGAGTTAGTCTTGTTTCGTGGAATCAGTTCAGCCAACAGTTTGCTGTCCAACCACCCAGTTTCACCCTAAAATCCTTGTCTGGTAAACCCGTTGTCCAGACCAAACTTCGAGGAGGAGTACCGTTTATCCACTCGATCTCGGAAATTCTTGAGCCACAGCATGCTGGCATACTCTCTCAAGAACGTGACGGTACCGCTATGGCTAACACTGAGTCCGAAGATCAGTGGGAGCTATGGCATAGAAGATGTGCACACCTTGGCAAGGGACTGCTAAGAAACCTGCATAGAGTCACTGACAAGAAAGATCCCATTCCTGTTCCTTCTGAACACCAGAATTGCAAGGTCTGCTCCCTTGCAAACATGAGGAAGTTCAAAGGACCTGCCACAGAGAGGAAAGGGGAGAGGCTGGCCCTCATCTCCATTGACATCTGTGGGCCTTTTCAGGGCGCAGTCTCTAGGCTAGGATACAAATATTGGCTTGAGATTGTAGACAACTTCTCTAGGAAGAAGTGGGTGATCCCTTTGAAGGCCAGGAGCGACGCTCCTGCAGCCCTACGGGATTGGAAGGTCCAGGCAGAACGGCAGTCAAGGTGCTTTCTGTCTGCGATCCGCAGTGATGGTGCAAAGGAAATTCTCGCCTTGCTAAAAGAGTGGGAGAAGGAGTTTGGCACTCAGATGGACACAACTGATGCCTACAACTCTCTTCAAAATGGACCTGTGGAAAGGTCAATTCAAGCCTCTGAGAACACAGTCCGGGCTATGCTTGAAGACTCTGGCATGCCAGTTGAGTTCTGGCCAGAAGCTTTGCAAGCACAGACTGTGATCAGAAACAGACTGCCTAATGGTCCGATCATTGATGATATTGCTCTTTCACCAGAAGAAGCCTTTACTGGCCAAGTACCGTCAGTCGACCATTTCCGCGTCTGGGGATGCAAAGCTGTGGTCTATGTAGACCCAAGAGCCCAACCTCAAGGCTTGAGGAGAGACAAGTTGATGAACCGAGGAAAAGAAGCCGTGTTTGTGGGCTACTCAGAAAACACCACAAAACAATGGCTGTTCTGGGATCCCGACATGAAAGCAATAAAAGCGCATAGTCACGTCGACTGGTTTGAGAATGAGAAGGGGGGAGATATGGATCTTGGTATCACCTTCACTAACCAGCCGAGTCGAGCGCCACAGCGCAATCCTGTTGGGAGGAAGCCCTTTGGGGCGAAATTTTCCGATAGGGGATTATCAGAGACACCGTTACGAAGGCCAGGAGAAAATATTGAGGCGGTTTCAACACTGTCGAAGGCCGATAACGGTGGATCTATACAGAATCTACCCAAGTCATCAACACCACAGCAACCGCTGTTTGTGCAACTTCCCCCTCCCCCAAAGGACATTGGGGAATACCAGAAGTTTGGAGATCAGGGTACTCCAATGAAAGAAAAAGAAGATGTCGTTCAGTTCGACCCATCCGAACACCCAGCGCCACCTCAGGTTGCAGGCAACAAGAGGTCAAGGGGGGACGGAGATGATAACTCTGAAGAGCATGAGGCTAAACACCATAAGGCTCTTATCGCCCAGATGTTCCATCTAGACCCTACAATGAGCTGGGTAGAGGAGATTCTGAACGACGTGGAAGAACATGCATTTGCTGCTGTTGGGCAGGCCATAGCCTATCAGCAGGAAGTGCCAATCCCAAAGTCCTATAAGGCAGCCGTAGGAGACCCCGAATGGGGACATATGTGGAGAGAGGCAATCGAGAACGAACTTATTGCCTTAGCAAGCAACAACACCTGGGAAGCAGTTGTACCGCCAAAGGGTGCGAATCTAATTACTTCTAGGTGGGTCTTTGATGTGAAAAGAATGATTAGTGGAGCCATTGAGAAGTTCAAGGCAAGACTAGTTGCAAGAGGGTTTTCACAGAAATATGGGGTTGACTTCGAAGAGACCTTTGCACCTACTGTTAGACATGATACTCTCCGAGTATTCATGGCAGTAGTATGTGAGAGAGATCTCGAGATGCACCTAGTGGATGTGAATAATGCTTTTACCCAAAGCAGCCTTCTTGAAGACATCTATATGATCCCACCCCCAGGAGTTGAAGCACCTCCAAACATGGTGTTCAAGGTCCTACGAAGCCTTTATGGGCTTAAGCAAGCAGCTAGAGACTGGAACAAGCTCTGTGTTGCGAAGCTAGAGAAGATTGGATTTACCCAGTCCCAGGTAGATCCATGCCTACTTATCCATACGGATAGAGACCTTATGGTCCTTACCCATGTGGATGACATACCCATTGCAGCTCCGAAGCTGTCAGATGTTCAGTGGTTTAAGGCTGAGCTTGGAAAAGTGTTTAAGATTAAAGATCTTGGTGAACCTACGAAGATCCTTGGAATGAGGATTACAAGAGACAGGTCCCAAGGCACTTTGAAGCTTGATCAAGGACACTATGTCCACGCTAACTTAGCCAAGATGAACATGGCTAGAGAGAAGGCTACGCCAACCCACTCACCTATGGAGAGCTACGAGCATTTAGTGCCTACGGCACCTATGGATGAGAGGTGCAACAAACAGGATTACCAGAGCCACAATGGTACCTGGATGTGGCCAATGACAATGACAAGGCCAGACTTAGCATTCCCCCTTGGAAGAATTAGCTCATTTGTTGCTGATCCCTCGCAGCAGCATATGAAGGCTTTGAAGAAGCTCTCCCGATACCTGCGGTCGTACCCAGACCTAGGTCTTATGTATAGAAAGGGAGGGGGCAATCTCCAGGGATACTCGGACTCTGACTACGCTATGGACAAAGTGGATAGAGTCTCAATTCTGGGATACGTGTGGTTCCTTTGTGGATCACCTGTGTCCTGGATGAGTAGGAAGCAGAAGTCTGTTGCAACATCAACAATGGAAGCTAAGTTCATGGCTATGAACGCAGCCGCAAAGCAGTCACAATTTCTTGCTGCTGTCCTCAGGGAAATGGGGTGCCCAGAACTGGTAGGAAAGAGCTCTTTCCAGCCGAGTGTAAGGGCAAGCAAGGGCACTGTTGACGAGCTAAGGCCAGTCAAGCTCATGGGTGACAACCAAGCCGCTTTGACACTTGTCAAAGATGCCCATGTGCATGAAAGGTCAAAGCATATTGATGTTGCATATAACTATGTCAGACATCTCTGGTGGCAGAAGAAGATTGCAGTGGACTACTGCCATACAAAGGACATGGCTGCTGATGGGTTAACAAAGCCCCTCAATGGCCAGCAGTTCCAAAACTTTGTAAGGCAGCTCCAGCTTGCGTAAAGGGATTGTAGGAGACCATGTGGCCTGAGTGGGAGTGTTGAGAACATACAGGCCGCAGGACAAGCATGTAGGTGTGGGTGTGTCATGTGATAGATCACGTGACTAGGGTTTGCCAGCCCCTATAGGCTGGCAAACATCCGGACACCTAGCATCTACCTACACCAACACCGGCGATACTGTATGTAGATACACGCTATCCCATTGGGTCCTTCTTCGTCTTTGGTGTGATCCGCCGTCTTCCACTGCTGCGCAACTCGTACCTGTTTAACAGTTACGAGCCTGCTTCGAGGAGCGTAAACTCCCTATGCCGAAGGTAATACTTACTGACCGTGAACAGGCGTTGCTTAACGCACTTGATAAGGTGTTTCTAGAGACTCTAACGATCCTATATAGATAGCATATTAATAAGAACATCTAGGCTAAGCTTCACAAGCTCGGCGGCAACTTCGTATAGGTACTACGGCAAGATATAGCGGGTAGGACTTATTAGATTAAGTCAGAGCTTAGCAATCAATTCATGAGTAATTAGTAAGTTATATTAAGGTCTACTAACGAGCAGTCATTCGAGGAACAGCGTAAGGAGCTTCATTAGAAGTATCTATCGATAGTGACCTACCTTTAGACCTAGTAGTAGCTATATATAAGGCGGTTTGCTTATTGCTACACCTCGGAAGTCTGTCACTATAACGAGAAGGCTACATCGCGTTATAAGGGTGCTTATAACTAGATAAAGCTCTAGCTCAATTATAGTGCTTGGAATGACCTATATAACATGTTTAGTCAGCTCTAGCCTATTCTCCCTCGGCGGCGAGCTCACGATCCAAGCAACGGAGTTTTTCTTCTTCACGGGCACGGTTCTGCTCGAGTACTTGGCGCTTCCTGGTGAGGATCGCCCGGACCTGCTCCAGTTGCTGCAGGAGCGATTCCTGTTGTTGCTCCGCCAGCTCGATTTCTCTTTTTATGGATGCTTCGGTCCGATCTATGGCGGCCCACGACGTACGGACACAGGCGCGACCTCTACGGACACACTCGGAACACCGCGAGTCGGAGCCAGGCATGACGAAACACAGACGCAACTTCGAACAACAGTTCTCGCAGGGGGACTCGGCCAGGTGATTCTGTCGCTCGATGCGGGAGGCACGAAGTTCGCGTTTCTGTGACGAGGAGGAAGACATTTTGGACAAGCTGAGGAATGAAAATGATGGGACATTCGCTTATATCATCATGACACGTGATCGTTGGGACACCGATCCTGGGGAGGGGGATGGTGTTACGGTCTGAAAGGTGGGAGAAGCTCATTTGTCAGACAAGCGAAGAACGAGGGGAGATCACTAGGCAGCCAGTGTATTGGAGTCACTTGGGTCACTCGTGAACGAGGTGACTCAGGGTCACTCGTGAACGAGGTGACTCAGGGTCACTTAGGTCACTCGTGAGCGAGGTGACCGCGCCAAGACATAGTACTATATAGACGACGCTCCTTTGCAAGTAGATAGGAGCCTCGTGCTCAACTCATTTTAAGTATACACCATATACTGTTTGGGACCACTACCTTCTCAACGAGTCAGAGACATCACTGCAAAGATCCAAGCCCGGTTGGGATAACGTACAGCGGTTCCTAACACCTATATAGTAGCAGGCTTATAAGAACTACCGTAGGTTACGTAGACGAGCATTAGCATATACTAGCAACTTAGTTAGCGACTTCTACTCGAAAGTAAGGCCTATCGTGTCTAAGACAGGTGTCTACGGTATCCACGACTACGCATTGTAGGAGGTCACGAAGACAGTCGCCGAAGCTAAGCGTAGGCTCCGTATTAAGAGAGATAAGAAGGGCGAGCTATATAAGCACTCTACATTCACCTATACGTATTATCTTTATACGTATAACGGCTGCTATCGCCGTACGACTAGTTTGCCGTATATGTACCGCAATATATAGCTACTTAAGAGGGGAGGTGTTCTATAGATAATAGACTTCGATATTTACTAGTATATCGATCGCGCTGTAGTAGGTACTATACTATATAAGCCTCTAATAGAGTCTAATCGACGATCCAACAAGCGTAGAAGAATTGATCCACCTGCTCGCAATCTAATAGCAAGTGTCACAAGCGCATACCGTGGTAATATAGCCTTCGAGCTTACTAATAGGAATGGCGTACGGAAGGCTAAGGATCTACGGCTATCGAGCTTTCTACTAACACCTTAACCCACTGCTTCGTAGCGGAAGGCTATAGCATAGGATAGTGTGTTCTACAACTGCAAGACTAGCTATACGACTCGAGCGTGCGCGTGTCGGAAGTTAATACGTAATCGCGGTCCAAAGTGTTATAAGGGAGATAGTGCTTATAACAACGTTAAAGGCAATCTGAGTGCTATATCACCTAGAGGGCCATCTGTAGCGAAACCACCTGATCGAATAGACGTACTAGAAGGACAGTTAAAGCAGCTTACCGAGCTACTAGTGAGTCAATAACAACAATAGGCTCAATAGGCGTAGCGAGATTAGCAGTATTATATATAGCAAGAACGACTATTGTAGCAACCGTACGGCTACGCGTCTACTACGCCTATATAGCAGTTCATTCACCCTTAGCAGCAGCAGCAGTATTATGACGACAGCTACGTACACGCGTCAAATCCTTCACGCTTTAGCAAGAGCTGTAGCAGGAACCTACTATAGTAAGTATTCGTATGTAATTGACAGCTATTTCCAGCGCTCTCATTGGCTGTCGCTAGAAATGCGCGCAATCGCGCCGTTGCAACGTGTGTTAGGGGTTTTGCCGCTGCTTTTGAGGTGGTGAGAAAGCGCTGCTATCGCGCTGATGTCGCAAGCGGGCTTAGAGACGGGAATTTTCGACCACCCCCTAAAGAACCAACAACGCATTGCCCTATGAAATTCATATTACCTGAGCTTCATCTTCACACCTATATCTGGCTGCCTGGTAAGTTTGGTGTTGATACACCGTGTCGTTGTGGTGCAGTGTCGTCGTCGCCCAAGCCCATATCTCTGGCTTGGCGCCGGGTTCAAGCTCCCAAGCTGGGAAAGCTGGGAAAGGGACCCGAAGTTCAGCCGATGCGGCTTCAGAATTCGCACCTCAATCTGAGCCCATCAACAACACCACAACGCAGCGATATATCAACATGAAACATAATTATTCTGTATTCGCGATGCTATTCTGAGCAATTTGAGCTACATATCGTGTATTTTGAGCGTGTGTGGCAATTGATACAAGCCAGCAACACCATGTGTCGGAACGCGAGAATCCGAGCTGGGGTGCGGCGAAGCTTGTGGCGTCTCCGTCCAACGGGGTGCGCGGACAGGCGTTGCGATTGACGTACATAGCGCCTTGAAACCAAACGGGATATCCAACCGTCCGCTTCCGGCTGTGTGAGTAAGCACACTGGGCTCGGACCCTCGTTTTGTTTGGCACTTGGGCGATCGCACACAGCCATACCGCCCACCATATCAACGACCATGGCCACCTCTGCATTATCGTACTGCCCGTCTTCAGCCTCGTTCCACCGTCATGCAACCGACTGTCGGGGTATGCGGCCGAGCTGCGGTCTGTCCAGCTTGTAGCACGGCAACGACCACGGGACCAGGCCATCGCAGGTATCGCACTTTCGAATTGATCCGTGTCCGGTCGAGCAGACGGCTCCAAGTCAACATTCGTTTCTAATCGCCGAGGCCAGAAGCGCGGTGAGTGACTGCCATCTGGACGGAGAAGTGTTGCACGCGACCTCGTGTCGTGATGTTGTTGATCAGGGAACACATACGCTGCTTCCCAGCACCCATCTTATGTCTGTTCGCATCTCGGATATTTCCTGTGCCGGCAGACTCGTCTACACTTGTGTTGCAGGTGTCAGACATCCTGGTTCATGCAAACTGGAGCTACACAGTGTCACGCAGCCAATGATCTATGGCGTGGCGTCTGCCTGAGATCTTTTGTGCACGGTACAAGAGCGTTCGCAAATGCATGGCTGACAGATCTTGATCGACCACGCTTTTGCCATTGCGTTGCCACGAGGCGGTTGATGTCAGTTTATGCATGGCTGAGCATATTTCGACGTCGTCTCTTCGACTTGCAGTTCTGCTCAGCTCTCAGCTTTGATACCATTGAACGGGGCATCTGATCACCACTGATTTAATCACGATGAAGGGTTTGCGCTCAGCATAGAAGTGGCAAGACTGCCATGAACAAACGAGATCGTATTGCAAAGAGCGAGCACTATCTTACTCCGCTGCACTATGCCAAAAGCACTTTCATCTCAGCGTCCAGTTCCTCTGTACAAATCCAACCAACACCTACCCAATGCTACCGATGCTGAGAACCTTACGAAATGCTGAAGCGAGCACAACCACTGACCACCCATCCCAACGCCTCGGTGCTACTCGTCAGGAGAAGCTAGTCTAGCGCTTCTTGATGAAAGGACTGGGCATGTCCTCGCCGTGCATCATTGGATTCCATTTCGCTGGTGACTGCGACGACAACTCCACCAAGGTCCGTCCTCGAGGAATGCCTCTGCTGCTAGGTGCACGGTTTTCCTTCTCAGCCGCCTGGCTAAAGATGTTGCGCTTGAGCGGCGGGATGGCAGGTGCGTTTCGACGAGGCGACAGGTCTTGACCAGGTGCGGCTCGGCGAGGAGATAAACCCAGTCCAACGAACCGACCAGTGGGCATTGGGCTTGGGTCCGCCATGTGCACATCCATTGGAGAGTCCTTGGTCTCATCGCGGAAGTTGGTAAGCCCTGTGGCTGTCTTCGCGCGAGACAAAGGCTTTCTTGTTGCCCTCTTCGGTGGAGGAAGCTTTGCAGTGCGCCGTGCAAGTGGTGAGATCTTGTCCTCCTCTTCTTCTGGGTCTGGGGTCGGATCGTTGAGTGACAGAGCAGTCAGATCGGTATCGAGCACAGAGTCCTCGAGGACGTCTGGCAGTGACGAAGCATCTGTGTCCGGTATTGTTCTGATGAATGTCTCGAAGGACGCAACAGCACTCCTGCTCGGTGGCGGTGTACTTGACCGCACATGTGCCGAGCCATCTGAGCCGTTGGTGGAGTTGTGGTGACTGGACGGCAACGACGCAAGATGAGAGTTGAGTTTCTCCTCCGCCCGTTGATCAACAGCCTTGTTAAACTGTGTGAGTAGTTCCTGCTTGTGCTTTTCTGATGCTTCGTGGACTTTCTGATCGATAGCCAGTGTTGCCCGGGCGTGCCACTCCATCTCGACCTTCTTGTTCGATTCTCTTAACTTGGTAACCTCTGCCTGTAGTTCCTGGATCTGCTTGTGCGCGGCTGCAAGCTTGTTGAGCGCCGAGTCACGCTCGGTCTGGACCTTTTCGTACTGGCCGAGCGCCGTAGCGGTCTCCAATCTCGTACGAGCGACCTTGATGTTCGGTACGCTCAGCAACTGTGAGCAATCAGGTCGTTGTCTCGGGTCCGTTCGCAGGCAGGACTGGATGGCATCGCTAAGCTCCTTGCTGTACCCAGGTGGCAGCGGCTTGATTCGACCTTGCTTGATCTTCATGACGAGTTCCATGTGGGAGCGAGCCTCGAAAGGCACTTGTCGGGTGGCAAGCTCGTAGATGATACACCCGAGTGACCAGATGTCGGAATAGTGCGAGTATCGCTCGGCAGCGCAGATCTCAGGGCTCATGTAGAAGGGGGTTCCGACATATGTGCTCGCGAAGTCGTGGGAAGCTATTATCTTCGAGAGGCCGAAGTCGCCTAGCTTGACGCTGTTGTTGTCGCCGAGGAAGACTGCGAGGGTTAGTATCTGCGCAGGTCTAAGATGTTGCCCTAGCCTTACCATTCTCCGGCTTGAGATCGCGGTGCAGGATGACGGTGTGGCCTTGCTTGCTCACGAGCGATTTGCCGTCTCTTGCATTGTGCTCCTTGCCTGGTGCCGGTGGGTTCTCGCCATAGTGACATCTGTACAGAGCGTCGACCAGTTGTGCGAATATCCTCCAGATGAAGTCCTCGTCTGCATGCTGTTTCCTGTCCTTCAGCTTCCGAATGTATCCTCCTAGATCGCCATTGCCGCAGTATTCCATGTACAGGTGGAGGTCATGCGAGCTCTTAAGGTGCTGACGGTGGTAGTACTGCACGATGTTGGGATGTCGTAGTGATTCGAGAATCCGTAGCTCTGCATGTAGTTGTTCTTTCTCGCGGTCGGACATGCGCGTGTATGAGATCTCTTTGCGGCATATGACTTCGCCATCTGCCTTGCGCCGGACCTTGCGGATGACACCGAAGGAGCCTTGGCCAATCTTCTCCAGGACATCGTAATCTGAGTCTGTCGACATGATGGCGGCGGTACGGGATTAGGGTTGGTGTTAGTGGTGTATGTTGGATGAGGCCTGTCGCAAAAGAAGGACTAGAGGATGCTGAGCATTAAACGAGGCGCTCCCAGGTGAGGCGAGTTAGCAGACTGCTGTGTACATGTTGCAGAGGCAAACAAGTGATTGCTGTAAGAGATGTTCGATGACAAGAGCACTTAGTGATCGCGCTGCAAGCGAAGCAGGACCAAACAGAAGCTTAGAAGCTTTTGGCAGGGCAACAGTCTCGCGTCGCAGACCCCCCCGGGCATCGGCGCCAGCACTTCCGACGTCATTGCCGATTCACAATCTCGAACATTCAAGAATCATTATGCAACCAAGTGTTCTGCTCTCTTTGCCACCAAGCAATACCGTGCTCAGAGCAAGCCTGGAGACCATCTGATAAGTGATATCAATCTTTGACAGCAACATGGCCGACCTCAAATCAAAGCCTCAAATCGAGAAGGCACTATACGAGGAGAGGCAAGACATATCCTCCGGCCGTCTTAAAGAGGAAAATCCCTTAGACCTCAGTGGCGACTTCAGAAAGTTCTGCGAGGCGTGCAGAAGAGGTGACCTTAGAGTATGTCAGGAACAGATCAGCAAAGGAGTCAACATCAACGCCCGCGACGAATACGACTACACGCCTCTGATTCTGGTGAGTTGTGAGGATGTGGCGAAGTGATAAGGAGCAACGAGCTGATGGCTGATGAGGTGGGCTAAGGCATCACTATGTGGTCACTACGAAGTTGCGCAGATGCTTTTAGAACAAGGTGTGTTCTATCACATGGGCTCTGGTTGGACAGACCGCGTGCTACGCTCCAGCTGATGGTCGTCCACTGCAGCACCTCCTGGCTAATACTTTGTCAAACAACAGGTGCCCTATGTGAAAGAGACACGTTTCAGGGCGAGCGGGCACTTTACAACGCGCTGAACGACCGACTACGGAATCTGCTGCTGCAATACGACTACAGCAAATCGACAGATCCATTGCAACCTCTTGCAGCCCACATCACCAGGTACGTCTGTCTTCTACGTCGAGAATGATTACTGTTGGCTCAGACAAAGTCACCTACTTTGGGAGACCATCTGTTTTACACCACAAACCAGCGGCTCAGGTCTAATTATGCGGTCCTTGAATGCAGCTAATGTGACGTTCACTGCAGCTTGCTCACGCGTGAAATTCCGAAAACGGCAGACATCACGGTACAGACTGGTGACGTCCAATACGACCTTCATAAGTTCATTCTAAGCGCACGAAGTCCTTACTTTGCGCAAAAGCTGGCCGCTGCACCGGAGACGACTCACTGGAAGTCTTCCAACGCTATCGCTGCACAGTCTTTCGAGACATGCATACGGTATCTGTACCTGGGCGATGTCTCGGCGAATCTAGGAGATGGTGAGGAGGAGCAAGCTATCTTGACTGGCATAGACAAGATCAGCAGGCAGCTCGAGGTACCTGAGGTGTTTGAAGATATCCTGGCCTCTGGTGACAGACGGCAGACGCGCCAGAGACGAGAAGATGGTAAGAGACCTTGAGCGGCACAACAGTGCCGCAGTCGGTGGCAGCTCTTTCGAGACGTGCGATCTGACGCGCTCCCCGCCTCGCAGATCACTCGTGGGTCTAAGCTAACGCGGTGAACTGCAGGTGTTCGAAAAGGACGAAATCAGCTGGCAACATGGTTCCAGAACAACGTCCTACGGTATAAACTCAAAGTGGATAGCGACAAGACCGACCACGTGATGTGGGACAAAGACAACGGTATATTTGCTGACGTACTGTTGCGAGCCGATGAGGATCTTGAAGACGAACCAGAAACACAGCCAACAACGACAGTCAGGCAAACCGAAGGGCCACTGAACGGAATTCCGGTAGGACACTTTCAGAATAGCGCTTCGCGATCTCCATCACAACAGCGCAAGCCAAAGCACTCCGTGCTCTTCCCAGCGCATCGAGCCATGTTGCTACGCTCGGAAGTCTTTGCCACAATGTTTGCATCGCCTTTCAAGGAAGGACAAGATAGTAAGCACCTACAGATCGTACTAGTCGATTGTTCGCCCGAGGTCCTCGAGATTATCTTAACGTTCCTCTATACCGAGAAGGCCGACTTTCCACTACACGTTGCGCTTGAAGTGCTCACAGCGGCAGACATGCTGTTTATCGAGAAGCTCAAGCAACGAGCCGCGCTATTGATTAGCACGCTCGGCAATGGCAACGCGAGCATCGTCGAAGCAGAAAATCCACGAGGCGAGACCGTGGCCGAAGAGGACTTGGACATCTACGACGTACTGCGCGCTGGTTGGGATACACGGGTACATCGCCTGGAAGAGTTTGCCGCTCGGTACATCGCCTATCGGCTGGAGCAGTACATCGACCAGCCTGAATTCAGAGACTTGGTGAAGGAATCGGCGTCACGAATCTCGCGTCGCGAGGAGACTGACACCATTGAGCTCATCGATGACATACGTTGGTACTTGTCAGAACGATTTAGGTACGTTGCTGAATGGTATCAGACGTCGAGCAGTGGCTTAGACTATGGTGGACCGCAAGAGTTATGCACTGCACGACGCGCTCCATGCACACCATGGTCTCAGACACTGCCACATGTTTCTCGAGTATTGCTGAAACCCTCCTCTTTGTAGGTTACGCTTCGAGGATGCAGGGCTAGATGAGATGATGGACGAAAGCGAACAGACCACAGACCTGGCTGCCCAGGTAGGGAATTTGAAGGTGCAGGAAGACGAAGGCGTAGATGTTCGATCTGGTACTACACCACCTCACGAACAGCTCGTTAACGCTGGTGGTGCTGAGCAGCTGGAAGGGCAAACGATCATCCGAACACTTGATGGCGAGATCGCAGGTGACGAGTTCACTCAGGATGCGCTGAACTACCAGATCTTGCTTGGAAAGATTGACGCTCTGGTTGAAGGCCTTGGGTACGATGCGTAGACTAGATACAACATAAATTCAATGGATTGCCACGTCTTCCTCAGACTCCTTTCGATCATGATTCACCAGAGCAATCGCATGGTGATCATCACGTCTCACCACTTTCTGGACCGTCGTTTCGCTCGCGTGAACTTTCATCCGAAACCGAACCTTCAACAGTACGCCATCATCTCGACCACTTCCTGGCACTTTCACATGCCATACGCCTTCATCCAGACCTGATGACTCGACCTGGCCCTCCCTTACAGCTCGCTGACATCCACATCGACCGAGTCTCTCAATACTAGGCATCGCGACTTTCTCAAACTTGACTTGTATTTTCTCGAAGAACCCGTTGAACGTCGACTGCTTGTTTGTCCCGTTACCTTGGGAAACTTCGAAGAAATTGCCACATAGCTCAGATCTTTGCTCAGAGTAATCCTGACATCTGGACCGTACATCGAGGTCATCTGGCCAAGCAAGACTCTCAGCCAAAATGGCAACACCAGGCCAACAAAGCACAAAGGGCATCAAATTAGAATATAACAACTCAGCCATCGAGAGCGAACCCTACTTCAACCTAGGCTCCTACTCCCGTCGTATCACAACCAAAAATACCTCCTCCCAGACCTGGTTTAACCGCGGCCTAATCTGGTCCTACGCCTTCAACCACGAAGAAGCCATAAAATGTTTCCAGCGAGCCCTGAAAGACGACCCGGAATGCGTCATGGCTCTCTGGGGAATAGCTTACGCCCTGGGACCCAACTACAACAAACCCTGGGAAGCCTTCGACGAGGATGAGAAGAAGGCGAATTTGGAGTGGGCAAGGGCGAGTCTGGATGCAGCGAGGAACAGTGGCAATGGTGGCGAAGGGGAGCAGGATGCGACGCCTGTGGAGAGGGCGTTGATCCGGGCTGTGAGGATGCGATATCAGGATGGAGAGGATTTTGGGAGGCGGAATGAGGATTATGCGGGTGCTATGGCGGCGGTTCATAGGGAGTTCGGGTATGATCTGGACGTGGCTGCACTGTATGCGGATTCGTTGATGAACTTGACGCCGTGGGCTTTGTGGGATCTGAGGAGTGGTCAGCCAGCGGAGGGAGCGAAGACTCTTGAGGTCATGAAGGTGTTAGATGATGCCATTGCTATGCCGGGCGGGAAAGATCATCCTGGGATATTGCATTTTTATACGCACCTCATGGAGATGAGTCCACGGCCTGAAGATGCATTACCTGTGGCCGACCGATTGAGAGGCCTAGTACCTGATGCTGGACATCTGCACCATATGCCAACGCACTTAGACGTCCTGTGTGGTGACTGGAAGCGCGCGATCGTGTCCAACACCGAAGCGATCGAGGCTGATGAGCGGTGGGTGGCGAAGGCAGGGGCACTGAATTTCTACTCGCTATACCGCAGCCATAACTACCACTTCAAGGTTTATGCTGCCATGTTCGCAGGGCAGAGTAGGATCGCGCTAGATACTGTAGAGCTGCTAGAGGCGTCGTTACCGGACGAGCTCCTTCGCATTGAATCACCGCCCATGGCCGACTGGCTGGAAAGCTTCCTGACCATGAGAGTGCATGTCCTGGTTCGATTTGGCCGGTGGGACGAGCTACTCGCCTTGAAACTGCCAGAGGATCAGAAGCTGTACAGCGTTACAAATGCTATGCTACACTATGGCAAAGGAGTGGCACATGCTGCTGTCGGAAGCGTGAAATGTGCGGCAGAAGAATCAATCGCAATCGCAAAGGAGACAGTGCCGGCCAGTCGGACTCTGTTCAACAACACCGCGAATGATATTCTGACAGTGGCAGCGGCAATGCTGGACGGCGAGCTCAGCTACCGACAAGGTGATATCGACCACGGGTTTGAGTCGTTGCGGAAAGCTGTGGAGCTCAGTGATAACATGCCATATGATGAGCCATGGGGATGGATGCAGCCACCAAGGCATGCGTTGGGTGCTCTTCTCCTGGAGCAAGGTCGGGTCGATGAAGCGGCTGCGGTATACAGGGCAGATCTGGGCCTTGACGATACGCTTCCTCGCGCATTGAGACACCCGAATAACGTGTGGGCGTTGCATGGGTATCATGAGTGTCTGGTTGTGCAAGGCAAGAAGGAGGAAGCCGCAGACGTTGAGAAGCAACTCAGGACCTTGGAGACGGAAGCCGATATTGAGGTGAAGTCTTCGTGCTTTTGTCGAGGTGCAGCGAGGTGAGAGATTTGATTGAGACGGAGTAGTCAAGAGGAGGGAGTGGCCGTTAAAGGCAGCTGTCACGCGAACGCCACCGGTAGCTTGATCGAGACGTTTGTGCTTGCCTCAGCACGACCTCACTCCCTACACAGCAATACCTCCTACATTAGCTTCACCATCGGCACTGACTGGCCTTTCACAAAAATCACCCACTCCCACCAAAATCATGTCTGCAACAGCAGCAGCTGCAGGGTCAGAGCCTAAGCCTGAGCAGAAGGTAAACGCCTCCCTCACCTTTCCTCTTGCCACCACTAACCCACCACCAGTCTTTCCGCCTCCTTGACCTCCCACCCGAGCTCTGGGTCGAAATCGGCAAGCTCGCAGTTGATGAACACGTAGCACAACATGGCGATCGATCGCCCGGCGATTTATCCAAAATCTTCTCGATTTCGCTGGCTATCTCCAACATCAGATCGCTGCAGGCACTCGGTTGTTAAGGGTCTAGCTGGCTGTCACGTGCACCCTCACGAAGCGAATCCGCCTGATGTTGGAGGTAGTTCGCTGGCGAAAGAAGATCATGAGCGTAGAGCAACGGCATTCCCAGCCATGACACAGACATGCAACGTGATTCGCAACGAGCTTCTGCCTTACTTCTACCAAGTTGGACTGAAGTTCGAGTTAGACCCCAACGAGGCCACCTGGCAAGCTGTCGGCCTCGACTGGCTGAACTGTTTGGATGCAAGACTCCGCACCCATATTCCCGGCCTGTGAGTGCTGAGCCTACCCGCAAAGGAGATGAGACTGTGGAAGAAGGGCATGGAGAGGTTCTGGTCTTTTAAGTTTGATCTTGTGGCGGTGAAAGGCAGTCAAAACGCGCGGGGAGAACATGATTACGATTTGAGAATTTGTGGAAGGGACACTGTATGCATGGAAAGAGCTCACGGCTGATAGCAGCACAAGATGATCCCCATGAGTCGGCGTATGAAGAGTGGGTGGTCATTTCTCGTTCTTGTAGCTTACATGTACAAGCAGCCTGCGAGCATCATCTAGTCCCTTGCTACCCTCTCAGAGCACCCAGAAACGCCTTCCATGACCGTCACCATTCAGCCATTTTTCATTTCGATATTGTAGCAAAGTAAGCCCACACACCTTCCCGTTGCTCCTACTCCAGCATGCGATGACTTTGCGCCCATGCTGGAGCTTGTATATCAGGTCATTCGTCATGCGCAATCTTCTCGCAGCTTCTTCAAAACGTTGTCCCTGTCGTATGTTAGTCTCCATCTTCATCCATCAGCCACCGGCGTCTGGTTCGCCTCTGGCCTCGTGATCGGTTCACTTACCAGCTCTCCTGCTCGAACATCAGCGGCGGAACGTCCATAACCTTGCCCTTCTGATCCTTCTTCCCGAGCTTTTTCAGCGCAGCATCGACATGATCCTGGTCAACCATCACACCACTCTCGGAACATCTCGCCTTGGCACGAAGCTCAGAGCACAACCCATCGAGGTCGAACTTGCCTTCTTGGAAATCGGGGTTTGATTGCAGCTGGTTCCAGATATTGTTACAGCTGATGAGCTTGCCGGTACTGTCAGCCTTTGTCTGCGGCTTGGATTGCTGCTTATTGTTTGGTAGACCGTAGTCGTCGTCACCACCATCGCGGGCGTTCTCAATCTCAGCCATAAGCGCTTGGCTAGGCGCTGGATGGCTTGCGGAAATAACGCTGTGCGGTGCAGGCAGAGGGTTGTATGTTTGTTGTGGTGACTGGAGAATGCCAAACAGGTTGCTGGGTGAGCCGTAGTCGAAAGATGCGGAGTTGAGAGCATCGTCGAAGAACCCGCCCGTGAAGTCACCCCCGCCCACAATGGCATCATTGCTGTCTCTGTAGTCGCCCAACGACACTGGATCAAAGCTGCCAAGCGACGGTACGTTGTAGTCTATGTTCGGAAGCCCGAAAGTCGCGTTCATGCCCGTGTTGGCTAGACCGTTGATGTCCGTGAACTGCGACAAGGGCGACTGCTGCTTCTGAGTAGGCATTTGCGCCTTGTCGTTGATCGCAGGGCTGCCATGGGATGGCTCAGGTGATGTGCCACATGAGCTGTTCGCACCATTACCGTTCCACTGACTTTGCGAACTTGCGCTCGGAGATGTGCCATCGCTCGTACTGCTGCTACTGTTGAACTGGAAAACGCGGTTCAGACCAGAAGTGCTGTCATTGCCGCCGTTCCCGTTAACTGCTTGCGAGTTGTTCGAGTTACTATTGCTGGTCTGCGAGTCGTCGAAGTAGCCATCGACGCTGGCACTCTTGAGTAGGCTAGGGCTGAATAGGTCTGCGAGTCCATCATTGCCGCCGTTCATCTGAGGCAAAGTGCTTGCAAAGCCGTGCATGTTGTTGTTCGTGCTGTACGCCGCGAAAGATGGGTTGAGGTTGGTGAACTGTGAAGGGGTGCCAGTTTTGCCTCCATTGTTTTGCATGCTTGTCGGACTCAAGCTGCGGGCCATGCTGCTCTGACGGCAAGTTTGCGAGTGAGGCTGTGTTTGCGACTGCGACTGCGACTGCGACTGCTGGCGATAGCCGCTGATCGCGGTCGGAGATTGCGTGACTTGTGGCGGAGTCAGACTGTCGCGCTTGAGGACGCCAGAGTTCGATGCATTCCCATTCCCACCCTGGTTGCCGAAGATCTGACTTCCTGGAAGTGCTCCGAACTTAGGAAAGTCAAATTGGAAGTTGCCGCCGGTTGAGGATGGATTGCTGTTGCTGCGATTTTGGCTGTTCTTAGCAGTGAGTGGGGGCGAACGGCTTACGCCAGAGTTCAGAGACAGCCGCTTGCGATACTCCTTGAGCTCTATCTGGAGGCGGTCGACTTGAGCTTTGAGCATGCCATTTTCGTGCTTGTCAGCTTCTTGCGCTTTGGTGAGCTCAGAGACTTTTGTTTCGAGGTCCTTCAAATGCGCCTCTTTGCGCTCGCGGAAGGCGCGTTGGGCGGCACGGTTCTGGGCCTTGCGCTTCTGTTATAGCTGTCAGTGGATATGTCTAGTGGACTGTCAGTTTTCGAGGGCACACTTACAGTTGTAGGCTCATTAGTGAGCGGCTTGCGGCCAGGCTTCTTGACGCCCTTCTCACCCTCCTTGGTCTCCTGTCGTTTCGCATCACCGCCTTCTTCGTCGTTGTTGTCGTCGGGACTTTTCCGCTTCTCGTGTCCTTCACCATTTTCAATGTCATTGCCAGCTCCACTGCCTGGGAGAGCACCGATCATAACACCTCCGAGGTCGGCATTCTCAAAGTCGAAGTTGTCGCCGCCGTCTAGGTAGTCGAGGTCTGGGGTGTACTCGAAGCTGCCGAGGTGGCCGTTGGTTGGGGTCATGAAGAGCGTGTTGCCATTGGCTGTGTCCATTGTCGCGGGGTCGCTATCGGAGCGCTTGACTTGAGAGGCCGTCGTCTGCTTTGTCTGCGCCTGCGAGTTCAGGGCAGCCAGCAAGAGGCCTTGCTGGTTTGGCGAGAGGTAGGGATTGGCACGCTGGGAAGTTTGCTGTGGCTGTGCGGCCATCGATCGGAGGCCAGGTGTGCGGAGATTCTTGGGCGGGTGGTCAGCGCGAGCACAAAGAAGGAGCTTTCAGCATGGCCGAGCAATGGGAGCGGATAGAAGGACGGTGGTGCGACGGAGTTCTGGGGAAGCGATGGTCTGACCACGCTCTGGAGGTCAAGTAGATAGCGGGGTCAGGTCGATGCAGGGCAGGGCAGGGCAGGGCAGCGGATACATAGAGTGGAAGGCTGGAAGTGGGACATGATTATGCTGGTCGTCGTGGCTCACCTCTGGCTGTGTTTGTCGCGACGCTGCGATGACTTGGCCAAGGCCGTGGTGGCAAAGGGTCGTGGCAGCAGTGCAGAGAAAGAAGTGAGACAGGCAGCGAAGGGTCGCGTATGACGGTGTTGGGATTGGGAACGGCTCAGGCCGGGCAGGAATATGTAGCAGGGCTCTTCGCAGCAGTCTGCAGCAGACCGCGGTAGACTATGCGGAGACTATGGCTAGCTGCAGGCGGAGGACAACGAGGCGCAATTGGACAGCAGGCAGTAGGAAAAGACCAGGATGTCGATGTCGATGTGAGTGTCAGCGCACGCTCCACACTGATCAAACCGCCCAAAACAGCTGGTGGGATTATGTTCATTTCTGAAGGTGTTGTTTTGTCTCTCTATTCACATCCACACCACCTTGTTCTTCGTTCTGCTGCGTCTATAGTCACAATGTGTATCTACTGCGTTCTTCTGACCCCTGCTGTGGTAGTTCTCATGCAGCCGTTCACACCGGTCCAAGTCCTCCTTGGATAAGAGCTGATCTGGTCCGGAAGGTGGAGGTTCTGGAAGGTGATATGGCTGTCTTGAGCCTGCAGTGTCCAGAGCATTGCGCACCTGATGCCTTGTGGGTGCGAAGAGCGGTTTGAAGGTCTTAACAAGGTCTCTTTGCGAGCACTTGATGCCCTTAAGTCTGCAGTAGTGATAGGCTCCTACTATCTGATTCTTTTGAGGTGTTGAAAGGTGTTTGGTCATCTTGCAGTAGCTTCTCCAATCCAAGAAACAGGTGAAAAGTTTGCGACGGTAGCATGCGACAACAACACCACATATAGCCAATCCAAGCACGACAATTTGTTCAGTGATGTATCCAGATACGTATATAAATTTGCTGGTTGCAATGGGCCTGATATTGGATAAAGAAAACACGATTGAAGATGTGGTGTTGTTTTTTGGTGGAGGTGGGCGCTTTGGTCCATATGACGCGTGCAGCGGTGTTGTAGAGCGTGGTACATAGAAACATCAAACACGCAGTCAGTGATTATCAATCAACATTCGCGCTAGGAGGTACTGTGAAGACTGAAGCCGGCACTCCGCCCTGCAGAGAAACTCGTGCGTATGCAATCCATGGAAGCACTGCTGCGGCTGCACACACATCCGATCTCTGCATCGTCGAGTGAGCCAGCCCTCTTCTCATCGAATAGAGAGGGCATTGGATATGTGGTGGGTGAATGAATCTATTATCGTATCGTGAGCCATACGTCACCGTCTCCAGCACATGTACATATCATGTATGTACATGTATGTACATGTATGTATTACATGTCCATGCGGACATGTCGCCGTGCACGCAGAAGATGGTAGGGCACGTGACAGAACATCTCTAGTGGGCCGGTCGGTCTCTCTTCGGCAACGACTTCGAGGAAGACAGCACGTGACAACCACTGCCACCAACACCAGACCTTCGATCGACGTCGCACACCCAGTAACACACTCACCACACCCGGTACCGTATCCTCTAGCCGTCTCCGCGACGAACGACTTACCGCGGAGTAAAGTACCGACATCTACTAAATCAGCATGACCGTCTCAGCCCTCCAGCAAGAACTTGCAGCCACGCAGGATGACCTCGATGTCATCAAAGGCGCCTTGGACCTGGATCCCTCCGACACTGATGCCTTGGAGATGGAGCCGGTGCTGGAGGAGCAGCTCGCAGATCTGAAGCAACGACTTGCAGCAGCGACAAAGTCAGAGCAGAGTGCGCCACCTCCTCCGACAGGCGATGCACCCAAGTATGACATGAGCAAGCACCCAAAGTTCCGTAAAGTCGACTCAGAAGCACCTCCACCTCCGCCAGAACAGCGCAAAGCCGTGATGTTCAACTCGGGTGACTCAGTCATGGCCAAGTACTCTGCAGACAAGCAGTGGTATGCCGCGACTGTTCTTAGCAAGACTGGAAGCAGCGCTGACCCTGTCTACACTGTCAAATTCACCGGATACGCAGAGACCGAGACTAAGCGCAAACACGAGGTGCGCGCAGTAGAGAACAGGAAACGAAAGGCCGATGCACCTCCCGCTGCTGCCGCTGCCCCGCCGACCCCAGTCTCGCCTGAAGCCGTACAGAATGGAGCAGTCATTTCTGCTGCGCCTTCAGTCGATCCATCTCTGGTGCAGAAGCGCGAGCCGAGCAAAGTCAGTGATGGTCCTACGCGCATGGCGCCAGCGCCGAAGAAGTTGAAGGGTAACAAGACTTTGGAAAAGGCGAAGACGAGCTGGAACGATTGGCAGAGGTCAGGGCCAAAGAAGCCTGCGTTGGGTGCTGCAGGGAAGCTAGGCAAGGACAGCCAGTTTCGAACACCAGACTTGCCCAATGCTAAGGGTAAGGTTCAGTATGCGATGGTGGTCGGCTCTTTACTGACAACATATTACAGTTGGCTTCACAGGCTCGGGGAAACCAATGTCGAAAGACCAGGTCCGAAAGAAGTGGAATTATGCCGCTGGTGACGACGCGGAAGATTGAGCAAGCCAGCTGTTCATGAGATACCACACATACTTGGTAAGTCCTGCCACTTGCTGTACGAATGCCAACGAGCGGATAGCAGCGGGCGAGGCACATCAGAGCATAGCATGCAGGCTGGGCGACATTGGATATTCGAGCGCGGCGTTACAGGAGTGATGGTTGCAGGGAGCGACGCGCTATGAGGCATGAAGGCTGGAGGTGAACTGGTGAAAGCGCCAACTTGAGGCACTTTCGGAGAAGTATCCCACGTCCACAACCAAAGACTTACTAGCTAAGATGATCTGTAGTCCACAGAAGAACAGAGCTCATCGCTCGTCAGCACTTCGTACGATGCCGGTGATCGACGATGAACCAACTTGTCGATTGATGTTACCATATGCTAAGTGTTTGTAGTACCTCGTGCTTGATGCATTTCCACTTCAGCATCCGCCAGATGTACTTCCGCATCGGGCTCGCACCCAAGCAACCTTGACAGTGACATTCATTGTTGCTCTGGCAATTATGTGCGATCTCTTCCGCATTACACTACTTATTACTATGGAGAGTCCAGCTCTGTCATCAACCACATGTACTTCACCACTGACCACAATACGAAATACGCCACTCTTCAAAGCTTGCGGCTAGTTCGCCTCCTGCGGCTTCTCCAGCCGTTGCTGTCAGGCTGATATGATCCATCGTCGGTGGACTGTAAACCGCTTCCCGCTTGCTGTGCGGTGGTGCTCTGCTCAGGTGTGGAGACCGGCGCCGCGCTGGCTTCTTCGCCACTACCAGCTGTCTCTGTATTCGAGCTAGTGAGGTCGTCACTGCACTTCGTTGGGGCCTTTACCCAACCAGTGAGTCTGTTGGTCACATCGGAAGCATAGCAAGTCGTTGCTCCGAGAGCGTCGCTCAAGTCACCAGACTTTGCGAGAGCCCCGCTATTGTACCCTCTGGCCGCTGCGTAGGCGTTGCCGAATTTGTTCAGAGTTTGGACAAGCCCATCGCCATGCGGTGTTCCTTGTGTGCCGTCTTGGATCATCTGCCGGATGGACGATTTGCTGTGCTCGGGGTCGTAGTCGGAGCCATTGTGGGATTGCATGAGACCTGGAGTGGAGATGTCGTATTTCGCGGATGTGGTGGACTTGACACGGAGGCAGCCTTTGGACTGCATAGCGATCTGGTTAACAGGAATTGCGCTGCGGATCTTGCTTGTACTCACTTCTTGAAGGATGATAGCTAAGATGAAGCGATGGTCCACCAGTGATGCTCTGGCGACAGATTGAATTTCTTTCTTGATGCGTTCGTTCTCCTCGTCACTTGTCCCTGGTCAGTACCAATGCATGTGGAGGTCCTGTAGAGGCATGGGGTCACTCACGAGTTGTTATCACCCCAGCCATGATCGCTACAGGCAGAGACAACAAGCTTCTGGTTGCTTTCCCACATGTCGTCGAAAGCTATCCAATCCTCCTTCTTGGGGAACGCGCTCGCTTGTCCGGTGTACAGTTTAAACTCGTCCTTGCCTTCCACACCGCCATACTGATCTTTCGTGGGTTTGTGGCTTCCGCCTCCATTGTCGAAAGCTGCTGTATTGTGGACCTTGACCTTTGACTCGTGGTGATCATCGTCAATCCGAGGCATGTAGACAGCACAGACTGCAACGATGACCGCAACGATCGCAGCAGCGAATACAATGGCGAAGATGGTTTTGCAGAAACTACCCTTACCGCGTCCCATCGTTGCGAAAGAAAGTGGTCAGCACGAGTTGGCGATGAAGCGAAGGAGGTTGTCGTCAAAAACTGAGTGGCGTCTGCACATGTTCGATACCCGGCTCATATACCATCGCCTGGGATGACTTGGTCGATGCCTGTGCTTTGACAAGCCCACCTCCAGTAGTCTTCATCCGATGTGCTGGATCCTGCTATTCCAGGACTATAGAGCAGGCGATGCAACCGTGCGAGCCGAGGCGAAAGTGACCCAGCGAACCAAGAGTAGCTCAGCTGGACACATTCGAGTAGAGCCCCGAGATACGCGTTGCCGTGAACGTTGTGCCTCCAGATCGAGTCCTCTGCAACAGCCTGGTTTGGCGACATCGATGCTCCTTCATATCAAGTCTGCCTTGGAAGTTGTTGAGGGCCAGCACGGCCGCAATGGCTATTGGCCTGAGCACGATCGATTGTCGGCGATTGTGCCGTGTGTGACAACGTCTTCCTTGTGCTGTGGCGGAGCATGTGACTACACGTCTCGAAGTGGCTACACGCGGTCGTGAGCATGGAGTATGAGAGAAATGAGAAGTCACAGCAGCCTTGTTCAAGCCAATAGCCAGTTTAAGCTGCCCTTTAGTTGCGCAATGTGCGCCACAGGAGAGGCTAGCTCTGGGTTGACAGCCTGGGAAGACCCTTGCTGTCTGCTGGAAACAGTGGCTGGCGAGTCAGTCAAATCATGTCCTTGGTATCTCTCCTCTCTAGCGGGTCGCGAGCACAGGCCGTGGATATTCCTGGCGTTCTTGAGGTCCTACCGAGAGCCAATGCGAAGCGGACCGAGGGCTGTAGAATCGATGCTACCGACATGAACAAGGCATTGAGCGATCCTGCCGCCTCCAACTAGAGTCACGATGGTCGAATACTGGGAAGCCGTGCTGGACGCCCTCAGGTATCCCCCGCGATGATGGTGACGTTGAATACTGATTGCCTAAACGGATCGAGCTCCTAGACCTTGACGAACTCCATGATGATCTACTTGATGGTCGATCACGGAGGCCATGATTGCGCGAGACCTCATGCTGTTGCTGTCATGATGACTGAAGCAAGTCCAGAGGGTCTTCTGCATTCGCCGGTCTCATCAAATGCAGACAAGGCGAACATCGCGCAGCTTGCTGCATTGTTTAGTAGAGAGGGCAACTTCGATGAACGATGTCATCAATCAAGTAGCTGGCGTCTGAGTGTTAGTGTTGGTGTTGATGAAGAGGTGAAGAAGGAAGGAGGTGTCAGATCGCGTTGTGAATGCCTAAGCCGAACGCCGAACACCGAACGCCGAGCGGAGATCGAGCCACAGCGGTGCAGAAAAGTAGCGGGGCATAACGAGCGTTACTTCCTTCTGCGACATGCCATTAACGATACAGGATACCTTGTGCAGTATCTATTGCGCCAGCGATGCATCTAGTCCCATGGTCCGAGGAGGCGTAGCCCGTGTAGAAGCAGAAGGTATGCTTCACCTCAACCATTGTGTTGCAAAGGGCCGACCACTCTCGGAAAGGGCTGGCGACGATATCACAGTGCTTCAGCCGCACATGACAGCAAATCAAATCCACTGAACAGCTGTCGAACTGCGGCTGTGGCTCCTCTGAGGCCATCAGCTTCCTGGGTCACGCTACAGCATGTACTGACGATTGCAGCGCTCCAAGTCGCATTCAAAGGTCGCTCCTTCCCGTCCAAATGGATCTGCTCGGACGTGTGTGGGACACGTTGAAAATGTACGTCTCAGTCGAGGTAAGCACCGACTCTTCCGACTCTGGCTCGCGACTCACTCTGTCGGCAGCGTAGCGTTAAGCTGCCTGCAGCCTTACAGGACTGGAAGGTCTCGCTCGATGCCGCTGGTCTTGTGGCGCTGGCAGATCTAACGACTGTGCAACAACGCACTGCTTTGACAGGCACGTCTTCTTTTCTGGACGCTCTAGTCCTTAGCCCGGGGCTACATCGACAACATCACGCCCCTGAGCTCAACGGCGGCGAATACCCAGCATGTGCGGCCATGACAACGGGCTACATCTTTCGTGTAGAGAACCAGGCGACAGTGGCATATTTGCAGAAGGTCGGAAGCACTGCCCATCTGACAACATTGTCTGTCGAGAATGTGAAAGATCATATGACCGGATCACAGAAAGTGCTATCCTGCTTCTACGACTTCCGAGGCGGCACTTCGACGGCCACTCTGGCCTACATGATTGCAGTAGCCTTGACTGTCGCTGTACTCGTGCGAGAGATTCTGGCACAGGACTGGTGGACCGTCGCCGTGATACTGCTCCTTGTAGCTGCTCGGGCCATTAACACGTTCGTACTACGCAGAAGGGCTGTCCCTGGCTGGTACGGTGCACCAGAGCCTGGTGTGAAAAGCGATCTGCTTGTTTTGTTGAGCCAGGACCGATGGATCCGCATTCAAGGCGCCACAGACGATGTGAAGGCTGTCACCGCGGGTCAATGGCTTGGCGAGCCCACGTTCATTGAAAGCTCTTTGGTTGCGTTGGCTACCCTGTTGGTGTAAGTGACTTTTGCCCAATGGCAACATGCAGCGCACATAGCTTACGCAGATCCACAGATATCTCGATGCTGCCCTAGCAGGAAACGCAGGTCAAGAAGGCAAGCTTTTGCTGCTCGTGCTTCTATTTAGCTCCGTCGCACTCCTTGGTCTCGCGAACCATTTCACTGATACCTTCACCATGCACGGGCGGCTGGTCAAAGTCAAGGGGGAACCCAAACTTTACGACCGCCGCCTGACATTGACGAAGGAACTCGTCAAGGAGTTTGGCAGAACGGACTGCTTTGTCGGCATGGGTATGACCACTCCGGAGAAAGCTGACGAGATCAAGGAATCGTACGATAAGCCTGTCGTGATGTGATGTAGGTCTACATGGGTATTACGATTACTGTTATAGGTATACATCGTTACAGCCGTTCAAAGCAATCGCTTGCGAATCTCTTCAGGTCACCTTCCTTCCTCTTGGCATGCACAACCTTCGCTAAGAAGCTCTCGCGCGCATATACATGTCCAGCGCACTGCCATTACTGCTACTCGGGGCATGACTGATTGCATCACTCCTGCGAGCAACTCGGGCTTCCCAAGCCATCATACTCGGCACCTCAGGCTCGACCACATTGAGAGCTGGGTGCCCACGATTCAGCTCGCCATTGGTCTTCAGGACCGCCATGAGCGCTGCCTGGAGCAAAGCATTTTGCTTCTCAAGTGCCTCGAGACGAGCATCCATCCTCGACTGCGCTCGGCTGATAGCCTTGGACGAGCTAGCCATGGGCTTCTTCTGTGTTGCCACGCCTGGGTACCTATCCTTCTTGGACGAAGTCGACGAGATCGGCGAGACGTCGTAAGATGGTACGACGGACAGCTCTTTCCGACCGTCGATCATTTTCGCTTTACTGTTCGCCTTGCTTGTCCGCTCCGACCCGGAAGCTGGCGGTGTTGGAGGAAGAGCACGGTTCGGTGGCGGTGAAGGTAGTGGTGGAGCACCATCGTCGGGCTGATGACGACGAGGCGATTTCGATCTGGGCGAAGAATGATTGCTTTTCTCTGCACTATTGTTGGCGCTCGTTCGACTTCTCCGCTTCGCGTTGGGGCGGGAGTACGATGCTGATCGTGGACGTGGAGCATAAGGTCTGCCTTCTTTGAGAACCAGTTTCGACGGCTTTGGTGTAATCTTCGTCTTCGGCACTGGGACTTCTTCCGCGACAAGCATTACAGGGCTCGTCTCCATACCTGATGGCACATCCCTCACCTTCGCCGGACTTGAAGCCGTGGGTGATATCGGCGTATAGGTCATTCGATCGTCATCATCGCTGGCCTCCGATGGTACCGGCGACACTGGCGTGAGCGTCGACTGCGTGATCTTCCTCCAGCTTGAAGCACTGGATCCGCTTGCTCTGCTCGCAGCAGACGGCGCTCTGAGTGGTGGAGTATGGAAATTCGGAATCTGAATCTGAGGACGCATCTTCTTGAGCTTCGAGCGGGTCGCCGTAGCAGGTGCGTTGACGACAGCATCGATAGCCCTGCTGACAGAAGGGCGGTCGCGCAGCTTGCGAGCTCGCACTCGTTCATCGCGTTCCTTCCGGCGCGGACTCCCGTTCTTGCCTCTCGATTTGGGCCGCTTGATGGGACCACTGCACTCCGTAGTGACTGTAGCTCGGATTGGCTTTGTATCAAAGTCAAAGTCGCTGGCCGACTTGATGCTGGGTGCGATCTTTGGCGTCACCCTTCGCTCGTGACCATCATGATCCGAAACGATAGTCTCTATCCTTCGGGGATCATGTCTCAGCCGCAGTGGACTCTTAGGTGGTGGAGGTCCAGGACTGTCCGATAGGCTCCTGGCTGGATACATGGAAGCAAGACTTGAAGCTCGCTGCATCAGGACTGAATGGCTGCCAAATCGACGAGGTGCTGGATGTTTGATCTCTACTTCCTTCTCTGGGCTTGGATGTTTGACGGAAAATTCTTCGTTCGGCAAAGAGATCTTCGGAGTAGTTGGCCTGTGGCTACGCAATGGATGACTCGACAGCGCTCGGGTTGTGTCCAAGGAACCCTTTCCGACTGCGTGATCCACGATTTCCGTGCGGTATGAACCAGCTATCGAGTTAGACGATTCCGGTATTGGACTCGGAGGATTCGATGCTGGTGGCCTGATGGGGGTCGGGCAGCGTCTGGCAAGTGGGGTCGCAACGTCGTCAAAGGAGGCTGCTGGTCCACGGGGGTCCGATGAAGACGCTTGGTGGTGAGACTGTTGCTTGGTCAAGGTCGTGAGCCAGTTGTGAAGTGAAGCTTCACTGCTAGCACCTTCGTCGTGGAACACGACAGATACGCGAGACTCAAGGATATTGGGATCCAGTATCGACGGCTCGGTCATTTGAACATCGGCAGGGTCTGGTTGTCTCACGGCGAGGTACTTTTTTCCTGCCAAGGGTTAGCATGGTCGCCATGACAAAACACTTGCACAGTCAAAGCTATACCAGTCGATGATACCTTCTGCTCCACATTTGGTGGCAACGGCTTTGGTGTAGATGGTTCATCGGCTTCGGCAAGAAGTCCGCCCTCATCTCGGAGAGTTACATTGTTAAGCCTGAAACACTTAGCGAATGTGATGAACTTGACCGCTCTTCGAATTGTGACGAACCTGTCGTGAGCGGTCTGGACCTGCCGTTTCCCACCCAGCTTCAACATCTTCAAAGCGCTCTTAGGTGCACTCACGGTCCTGCGAGGATGCTCAATCTTGCTTGGCCGACGATGTGGTTCAGGTGGTCCGGTCCTGCGAAGAAAGTCGACGAGCTCCTTCGAGGCATTGCCCTTTGGCAAGTGCAGCATGCTTGTCGAGGTCATCATTTTGCTGTCGCCGTGATAGGTCTTAGCGTTAGCGTTGGAATAAGGTGCCTGATCGGTATAGGCGCAATGCATAGACCATGAGTCTTCCCTAGAAAGAGGCGGCAGCTCGTACTCGCGGTTGACTTCAACTTGACGAACTATCGAGTCCTCTCTGAAAATGGCCGAGCTGGCTTTCCTGACCTCCTCCCGTTCAGCAGCCGAGGGAGCCTGACCCATATTGTCGAGGTAATGCAGGTCGGAGCCTGTAGAGGCACCGAACATATCGGAAGGGCCAGGAGATTGCGAGGGGTCGATAGGAGATATCTCCCAAGAGCGCGGCGTATGGTTGGCGAAGCTCAGCACTTTCGCTCTGCGCGGGCGCTGCAGTCCGGATGCCTGCATCGGACACGAGCTCCTCGTGGTGGGTGCGAGACCTATCGATGCGTGCTTCAGATAAAGTCACCTGATTCGGAGGAACCATGCCAACTCACGGGTTGCACTTCTCAGGTAGCTGTGTGTGGCGCTGGACGAGAACGCGCTGCGTCGATCATTGGAGTCGGTGTGATGCTGTCATCCCTCATGTAGAGCAAAGCTGAAAGAAAAGCGGAACGAGGAAAGGATTCACAAGATGAAAGAGAACGAGAAGTCTTTGCAAAACACTGAAAGGTCACCTGCATGTATGTGTGATCGAGAGGTCCAAGCACTTTTGTGAGGAAATCACAACACTTCTTGAAATCTCCACGGCGCTCACAAAGGCGCAAGGGAACGGTGGTGTACTCAGCAGAGACATCCATGGATCGACGCCTGGCGTCGCTTGTGCCACAGAAGAAGAAGCTCACAGCAGATGTAGTGCAGCCGGGCAGCGGCAATTCTGCTTGGATGGTCAGATTTTCTCCGGCCCACGCTGCACGCCTCGACGGCATTTTGGCCAGCTTGGAGAGCCGCTGGGAAGCTAGGATGCAGTGGTACATCAAGGCTGGTTTGCTTTCCAAGACAAGCGCATCCGCGTTCCGTACTTTTCGACCTCATGCCATTTCGCCGTCGTAGGTGTGCCCCAGGCATGAGTGGTTACAGCTGATGCAGTCTCGAAATGGGCAACACAGAATGTAGTGTCCAAGGCCAACAACGGGACTGGCCATCCTCTGGAGTGGCTGGAAGGATGAGGAACAGGGAACGGCTGCAGATCTGGAAGCACAAATGTGCAAGGGATATTCGTGCACTGCAGTAAGCTGCATCTGAAGTCGCACAGTCAAGCGCACGAAACAAGGGTGGCTAAACCGCGGCGCTCCTTATCACATCCACAGCATCGCGGAGTCTTCTTGTGTAGCTGTAACCTCACGTTTGTGAAATTGAGGTTGCAGAAAGGCGCATCTGTCAAGTTCATGCACAATCTAGATCAGCACTCTCCGGAAGATCGTAAAGGTGCATGTTCGAACAAGCCACGGCGTCGATCGACCTCCTGGAAGTAGGAGCACGATCGCAACAGTAGTAAGCCACTGACCACCACAAGGATTTCGAAACAGCGTTACCACCGTGTATGTTGCCGTATTCCAAAGCACAAATTTAACCGCGCGCATGGCAGTGCCGTTTGGTGGTCTCTGCCGTTGTCCAGACGAGCCATGCGCCTGGTCAAGCGACCCAGGATCGAGACCTGGCGCACTGTCAAAGGCAGACCTCTGCATACACAGTGACAACTATGCGGGAGTCGTGCTCGGTTTCCAGCTCATGATTTGACATCGTGGAACCTTCCTACAAGTGCTTCGCCGAAGGGTCACCTCGCTGCAGGATGGCCGAGCCATCACAACAACCAGCGCATCACGCATCTATGAGGTATCAGCTATGCTAATGAACAAGTACTCACGAGTATCGTGACACGCTCCGATGCAGGTCTCCAGAAAACCTCGTTTTGCTTGCAAACAATGTTCGTGCTTTGTGACTGATTTAGCGCGTCGTCATTACACACGCCTGATACCTAGGTCTGTTCTTCCCTCGTCGTGCTTGCATCTCGATCTGGTACCTCATTGCCTTCCGCAACCATAGAAGCACATGCGGGCGTATTGCGTGTTACCTCAACGCTTCTTCGCCTTAGGCGCGAAGACATTCGGTGCTGCTCTCTTGAATGCCTTTCTGGGCGGTGCGATTCCTCCTGCGGGCTTTGCGTTTCCCTGACCCGCGATACCGTTCTTGCTATCCTCGGTCGTGGACGAAGGTGTTCCAGCTCTTGATCCTGAAGCGCTCTTCGCGCCGTTGCGATCGACTGCGCTGTTAGCTGGAGTCGCCGAACGTCGCGGGTTCTTGACAAGCGAATCTGGCGTGTCCTTCTTCATATCGTCTCCTGCTTTGTCGAGCTCTGCCTCATCTGCATCGACCATGTCAACGTCCATGTCATCTTCAGCTTCGGTGATCGACTTTGCGGCTGTCGTATGGTCGCGTTCCTGTTTCATGCCTCGGATTCTGTCCTCAGCCTTAATGGTCACACCATCCATCCTGTCCGTGCCATTTCGTGCGCTCGTGACTGGCGTCGAGTCTCGCGATTGCTTAAATGGTTTATCAGACTTGTTATCCCCTTCATCCGCAGAGTGCTTACGCTTGCCAGTATAAGATGGCAGTTCTTTGGAATTGGGTGTAGCGTCGTTTCGGCTGCCCTCGACCTCGGCCCCCATTTGGCTGACATGATTGTTAATCTCCAGCATGGAACGGGTAGGCACCGCGGACGCCTGCGCAGGGAAGTCACTGCTTGGTCTCTTCAACATGCCTTTGAGGCCGTGACCAGCAGTGTGGAGGTCCCTGGCCTTGGCATCGTCGACCAATAACTTCCAGTACCTGCCTCTCGAGAGACTCTCGGAGTTACCAAGAACCCATAAGCTGGACTTTGCACGTGTGAGGCCGACGTTCATACGCCTGATATCTTGCAAGAAACCGATGCCACCTGCCGGGCTAGCACGCACACATGAGAATATGATAATCTCACACTCACGGCCTTGGAAAGCATCGGTTGTGTTGAACTCGATAAAGTCCTTGATGCCTTCTCCGTACTTATTGAGAAAGCGACGCCTGAGCTCCTTTAGTTGCGATCTATACGGGGTGATGATGCCGATCTTGTTGTTCCAGTCGAGATCGTTGAAGTCTGCCCTCAGACGGTCGTATAGCATCATGGCGATGTCAATCTCTGCCAGGTTGATGAACGACTTGGCCGAGGTCTGCTGCTGGCCAGCAACGTCGAAGAAACGATACGGCGCCAGCAGAGCACTGGCGTGCCATGGCTGCTTCCGTTGTTCTGCCATGTTCGGACCGTCCATGAGCTTGCTGTCGTAGAAGGTTTCACTTGGAAAGAAACTGATGTCGGGATGCATACGGTACTGTGTATCCAAAAGATGGACCTGGTTCGGGAAGTTGTTCTGCATGCGCACGAACAAGCTCTGCTCGTATTGAAACTTCTGCGCTTCTTTCGAAAAGACCGTTGGTGGCAGCTGATTCGGGTCACCCACCATGATGCACTTGATGCAACCATACTTGAGTGGAATGAGCGATTCCATCTCCACACATTGCGCCGCTTCATCAATGATGACGCTCTCAAACTCAATGGTGAGATTCTGGAACATGTCGTGGCCACTTCCGCTGAGCGTAGCACAGATTACGTGTGCCTCTTCAAGGACGGTCTGTTGGACGCGCCGCTTGTTCAGCTCTTGTTCACGCCCTGCGTCACGCCGTTGATCTTTGAGACTATCGATACGAGTGCCGAGCATTGCTTTCTGTCGCTTGACGCGATTGATATCGTCCTCAAGTCTCTTACGGCCTGCCGGCTGCATCTTCTTGTCACCGCTGTCGTCCTCATCACGTCGTTGGTAGAACTCTCGAAGCTGTGCAGAGACCTGCTTGTGCTCCTCGAAGATCTGCTGATCCTTCTCGTGCTGCTTTGAGTCCTGCTGAGTTCCGCCCAACTTCTTCTGGACCAAGTTCTCTAGGGTCACCTCGGCTACCTGGGCGCTGATGTTGTCGCTCTTGCCGATACGAACGACGTTGATGTTGCGGCTGACACCCTGCTTCGTCTTGATCCCAGCCATGAGTCGGACGCACAGCTCGTCCACGGCGGCATTGCTAGGTGCACATACCAAAAGCTTCTTCACCGGGGCATCACTGCCGCTATTGACATTGTTGCCTTTCGGGACGGTAATACGGGTCGCGCCTGCAGGACCATTGCTCAGAGACTGAGTGAGCAGACCACCGACAATAGCTGTAATTGTCTTGGTCTTGCCTGAACCAGGTGGGCCTTGGATGAGCGAGAATCCTTCGTTATCGAGCGCAGCATTGACAGCCTCTGACTGCGCGCGGTTGAGGCCGTACACGCCCTGCATGGAGGTTATCTGCTTTTCGCTGAACTCATATCGCGATGACGGCTTTGCGCGCACGATCTGGTTGCAGAGATCGTAGTATTGCAAGGCTTTGAGTGCGCCGTATTGGCGTTCTAGCGGGACTATGGTCGTCACCTTGAGGCCGTAAATTATTGACTGCATAGTAAGCTTTGGCGCCAACGCTGAGGCTGGCATCATTTGGTACACAATCTCCATATGTGCTTTCGTGAACTTGGTCTTCTGCACTCTTGCAAAACAGTGAGCTGCCGTCGAATCGTCGGCAGGCTTCTTCGAGGTAGAGAGCAGGACAATGTCACTTTCTCTCAGTTCTACCTCTCTGTTTTCTTGGTGCCCAATGATGCTGCTGAATTCGATGAACTGATCAACATTGCTGCGGTTCTGTACCTTGAGCTCGTACGGCTTAGACTGGTTCTCCTCTCGAGCTCGAACCATACCTTGCCAAGCTTCCAGTGTAAGAAGTGGTTCGAAAGTCGCCTGATAAGAAATGGGGTCCCTGAAAGAGTTCTCCACAGCCCTGAAATCCTGTGGGCTGGATCCTGGTGGATAGTGATCCGTGTGGAAGAAGTCCCAGCTTAGCATAGTTTGATACAACGGACCTAGAGCTGGCTTGATGCGGGCTCGCATATCCTTGACCGAGCGGGCAGTCCTCTGTATTCGTGTTGGACCGCTCTTGACTTCTGGCTTCAGCCCGGTGGCGCCGCTAAAGTCGAGGCCGGGTCGCTGCTGCTTCTTCGGCTTGTCGACCGTTCCGAACAGATCATCGTCCAGATCATCGTCATCGTCGTCTGACTCCAGGTCATCATCGTTCACCATCACTGTCTGCCCCTCGGTGCCATGGTCTGCACCATAGTTGCCGATGCCAGCGACGCCGCTACCAGCACCAAGTCCTTTCGCCTTTGCAATGACTTCTTGCCTCTTACGATCCGCCTCTTCTTTGGCCTGCCTCCGCTTGAGTAAGAAGTCATTGGCTTCTTCTTGCTTCTTCATGGCGGCTTTCTGGAAGGCCAGAGTCGGCACTTTCTGCATCGGCTTTCGCTCTTCGGCCTTCCTCTTCTCTGCAGCGCTAGTCCAAGTATCAAGGTCGATAACGCCTTCGGGCCTGCTTGCAGACACCGGTGTTGACGAGCCAGAGCGATCACCCGCAGACGCTGCCCAGTCGGCCAGCGAGCCTTGCTTAGTTCGCTTGGGCCCTTCCGTTTCGGAAAGATCTGACGCCGACAGCGACTCGCCCAGATGTCGCTCCAGAGCCTGCTGCAACTCAGCCTTGTTGTTCATGGTCAGCTTGTTCTTCACCTTCGCGTATTTGCTGGTACTTGAGCTGGTGATCACATCCTGAAGCCAGGTAGAATTTTCTGCGCTTATCCTGATATTCACCTCTTGAAATCTGGTGAGCATTTTACCCGTGATGCTCACACATCGCGAAATCAAGTATTCATCTCTGAGACGCAACCACTTTGTGATATGCCCGAATGCTTTGTTGGATTGTTGCAGAAGCTGCTTTCCAGTGGCAGAAGACACTTGTATGCTGCCGCCTTCCATGGTGCTCGCGATGACTGCGTACTGATCGAATACGAATTCAGCAAGGTCCATGGTGTCGCGACAGAACAGCTGCATCATAGCTTTATCATAACCGAGACTGCTCCAAGCCTCCGTCCGTGAGAAGACCATTTCGAGAAAGCTCCAGGTATGGACCCACAGGATTCGAAGAGCCGTCAGCTCGGTCTCGCCTGAGATAGTCTTTGTCCTGAGCAACCCGTCTTGATCGTCGCAAAGACAGCTGAAGACATCTCTCAGAATCTTGAGCAGCGTTGAACACGGACCGAAGATGTGCGCATTGATAACGGCCTTTAACGATAGCCCGAATGCTGACATAGCATTGCTGTAATAAGCCTTGAGGAGGTGCATAATGCTCTCACGTCGGCTATCTTCGCCACTGAAAGTCTTCAGCAAGGTGAGTGCATTCGCGTGTATCATCTCGTTGCCATTGAACAGCAGCAAAACAATGCCATTCATGGCCTCGGGAAGGGCGATCAGGTCAAGCAGTTGCTCATGATTGAAAGAGTCAAGCCGATCCAGCAAGTCCGTGGCAACGTAGCCCAGGATCCTGGTCAGAGCATTGTTCCAGCTCTCGGCAGTCTTTGTCGCTGCTTTCACGATTTTGGGAGGTAGCAGATCCAGCGAAAGCAACCCATTCATGCCACGTATGATCGACATGACGAACGACGAATGGCCGGGTTTGATATGGCGCATACTCATTTTCCAGATGTTCAGGCTCGCAACTCCGATCTCATGATCCAGCTCTCGCTTAGACTCGATCATTCTGCGGTCGCGAGACAGGCTCCTGACGTCGAGAGCCAAAAGATTCTGAATGATGTCGAGAGCAGAATTCTGATCTTTCGTGATCTGCAACTCTTCCTTCTTCTCAATGCCCTCCAGCTGCGCCAGAATGTCTCCGATGTAGTCTCTGGACACCGCCTCGATCAAGTGAGTGTAAGCTGGCCCCCCATCAAGGTCTCTGGTTAAGATTCTGATAGCTTCTTGCAGACAACAGAGACCTCTTTCCCACATAGCAGTACTAGCGAAATGTGAGTATTGGTCTGCCTGGTATCTCTTCAAGCACAACTGCAGGAGGGTTCGCAAGGGTGGGACCAGATTGCTTGCTTTGATGCTCTTGACGAATGCGTCCAGCCACTTGACTTGCAGCGCAAGGTAGGCCTGCGGGTCACGCCCAGACTCTTGCTTTGAGGTGAATAGTGTCTCCAACTGGTTAGGTTTCGTCGTAAATGCCACGTCTAAGACGTTTGAGGGCGATACTGCACCCATCGCTTCCCAGAAATCGTTAGGCGCAAGTTCCAGCAGAATGCCGTAGCAGCCGAAAATGTCGAGAACGTGGTCTTGCTGGACTTGGAAGTGCTCGAGTGAGAGCGTGTAAATGTTTACGTCCATGGCACGCAGATAATTCGTAATCAGTTCCTTGTCGAACTTTTCGAGCAGCATACGGGTGGCGCGCCAAAAGACAGGCAGAAATCTCGCATCAAGGTTGACGACATGGACACGGCCCGCCGCTCCTTCCATGAATGGTTTGACACTGGACTCGAACTCGGATGGCAAGATTTTGCGCTTGAGTCTGGTGATATTCCGCTCGGCCCATGCGAATCTCTCGGCATTCATGGAGTAGAGAAATGCCACGGTGCCAGGAGCTACACCGGGCAAAGAGAACTTCCTGTTAGCTTGAGCTAGCCTGAAAGGCTTGTCGAAGTGCTGTGATAGTAGCTCTTCGCTGTAAAGGAATGGTCGGCACTGCAACGCCTCAAACATGGCATACATGCCAGCCTCTCCCGCCGATGTTATCTTGCGCTTGCTGGGTTCGAGATCCAAGAGAGCCTCAGTCGCCTGATCCAGCCCTGTCGTGATTCTCTCGTTGTTCATGCCATCGTATTTGTCGAGGAACGTTCGTACTTCGTCTGCGGCATATTCGGCCTCGAGTTGAGATTTGAGCCATGCTCTCGAGCGGTGGAACTCCCGTATGCAGATATCGCAGCGAGTGAGCTGTGTCTTGAGGTGGGTTTTGAGCTTCGTCTGGTATGGCATGGCATCGTCTCCGTCGAACGCGATGATCTGTGTGGCTGATAGAGCATCTTCCTTCCGCTGCGTCGCCTCTTTCAGTTTGGAAAGCCGCGTCGCCTTCTCAGACTCGCTCTCTGGTTCGCTCGAGTCAATGTCGTCGATGTAGTAAACACCGGTCTCGTCGTCGGTGGTGCGTGGGCAGAACCAGTGGATGCCCGCGTCGAGATTCGTGAGCGCTTCGAGCTTCTGCACGAACTCCATCTTCCAGCCACCGGGCCACAGAGGCCCGGCTTGTAGATGGTAGAGCTGAGCGCCGCAGTCGGCAGGTGGTGCGTGGATGTCACGATGTGCACATGTGTGTTGGGAGATCACAGCGCAGGCAGCTATCTACTCCTCCAGCTTCTAGTGCCTGGTCTCAAACCACAATTGCAGGTCAAGAGACTGCTGTGTGTACTGAAACGTGCAAAGAGGCGGTGGTGTTGTAAGAGCGATGGTGCTGGCAGCAATGGCGGCTGTTTGAGCAGGCCCAAGTGAGCCGAAGAAGTTCACGAACCGGTCGCAGCTCTTCCGCTAGGTGAACGGGATGCTCTGCGACTGTGAATGAGCACGTGACTGCTGCTCCAGTGGCTGATGTTCAGCACTGTGCTGGTGTTGGTGCAAATGGTCAGCGGCCGCACACAAAGAAAGGTCTGGTCGTTTGCAGAGGTCACTGAAAGTGGTCGCGCTAGGAGGTAGATCGCGCTTTCTGCGCGTCAGAGCCGATCCCTGCAAAGGGCCGACCCGTGCTCTAGCGTGAACTCTCGCCCTGCACGACATCAACACCAGACCCGGGCGAACTGACAGCATAACATCATTACTTGCCATAAGCTTGGAGTTGTTACTCTTGGATTTCTATCCCTCAAATGCCTCACTAGATGTCAGTATATGCCACATAGGTCCGCATCCCTCTGCCACCCAACCGAGGCCCGGTCTTCGTACTTCAGAAAATGCTAGGTCAGCATGTCTTCAGACCTGTTCGCTGCCTTTGGTGAGGAGCCACCTCAGATCGCCCGAATCTCTTCTCCTGATGCGAGATCGACCAGTCCTCAGGCATCCGCAACTTCGTGTCACACGATACTATCTAAGGAGAGTACGATACAGAACGATGCTGGGCTTCAGGCGGCAACCACAAGCACGCCTGACGCGTTTGATGACGATGATTTTGGTGACTTTGAAGACGCCGGCGACGTCTCTTTTGCCTCGACAAATACCGATGCCACCGAAGGCGCCACTCACATTCCTGGAAATCCGGCCGCTTCGTATCTCATGCCTGACGAGCCAGAGGTAGTGTTCCCTCCTAAAGCACAGAAAAGGCCGAATTCCCCACCGCCGGAAGACTCAAAGGTCGGCAAGCATCCTTTTGCAGGCCACATGGATTTTCTATTCGAGGCTGGGGATGACGAATATGATGCTGGGCAAGATGATCTTGCAAATCTCGCCAACGACCCAGAGGCAGCTATGGCATATTCGAAGCGGATCATTGCCGAGCAGGAAGCGCGCTTGCAGAGAGAGCAGGAGAAGTTAAATAGTGCAAGCTTACGATCGAATGCCGCCACAGCTCAATCGAAACCTGCTCAAGTACTATCGACACAGCCTCAGCCTTCAGCTAAAGCAACCAGACCAGGAGCAGCTAAGTTGGCAATGACTGCATCGATATCACCGGTACAAGCGAGACCAACTCAGACACCTGTACATAACAAGCTTCGAAAGAAGTCCGGCTATGCTCCTGCCAAGGACCCAAATGTGCTCTTCGATGCTGAGCATGTCTCTGACGATGAGAGCGACAACGACGATTTCGGAGACTTTGAGGATCCAACGACGCCCGGCGTAGAAGTGACATTGCCATCTGAGCCTGCTCCTGCACCGAATTCATCTTTACCACAGATCGACCTGCTTGGACTTGATGAGCCTCCTGCGCAGACCAGCAGGGTGAGAAGTGCTTCGATCCGAAAGGCAAACTCCTTGCTCGGCCAACCGAAGCATCATAAGTCATCGAGCCTAGCGAACGTGGCAAGTCTGATGGCAGAGGACAATCCATGGGATGATTTCGAGACACAAAGTGCTGCCATAGCGGCACCCTCATCTGTCCAGTCTGAGCATGCCCAAGCTCAAGAAGATCCATGGGACGACTTCAAGACGTCGAGTACAGCATCAGCCGAGAAGCCATTCACAGACCTGGATGATGCAACCACGCCGCAGCCTATACAACAGTCGTTCACTCAAAGCCAACAAGCGACTGAGTCGACAGTACCTCCGACAAACATTCCACCACCAGCACTACTGCTGTCACTGTTCGCCTCGCTATTCGCATCTGCCAATGACACCCTCTTTACGCCGCTATCTCGCCTCGACTCTACTCAACGAAGCCAACTCGTATCCCATCCTGCCACTCACACGTTCTTGCGGAACATTGTACAGGACGCAGTAGTACTAGCGCATATCATCGCAGGCCGCAAATTGAGGTGGAAGCGTGATCAGATTCTTGCCCAAAGCATGCGAATAGGCCAGGCAGGCATGGGTGGCAAAAGCGGAATGAAACTTTCCTCGATCGGCAAAGGCGAGGCTGTACAAGAAGAGCGAGAAGTGACAGATGCTGTCAGACTGTGGAAGAACAACGTAGGCAAGATTCGGGGCGCAATCACGAGCACGAAGACGGCCGCACCGGCTGTGAAAATTCCTGCGTTGCCTGAAGTGGCTGAGACGATGCCAATCAAGACGTTGAAGAGTATAGAGGGAGGCTTCGCCGCGCCGCATGCTTGTGCACTCTGTGGTTTGAAGCGTGAGGAGAGGGCCGCGAAGGTTGACGTCGATGTCGATGACAGCTTTGGAGAGTGGTGGGTACAGGGGATGGATATGCATGTCAACTGTCGGAGATGGTGGAACAGTAACAAGTCGAAGCTGAAGTCACGGTAGCAGTGTTGTAGCTAATATGATGGCGCAATCCATTCCGAGCAATGCGCCCGCGACCAGCCGCTGTTGAGCGTTATTCTCTGATCCCAGAGTCAAGCCATTGGCAGCCGTTTCATGACAGCGCACAGACCCTGCGCTAGTCGCTGAAGCAGCAAATACACGACCTTGCTCGCGCTCTCACCAACTCAAAATAAGTTCTCAAGCCAAATCGCATCCGCTTCCAGTTCTGGTTCGACACTACGTGCATCACTCACGCAATGGCAAACAATTTGCGCGTCACCGACCTGGCCGTCAACTTGCAGAGCCTCAACATGGGAGCCACAGACACTGCCGCCTGGAACAAACACATTACCAGCACTTGCACCATCAAACCCAGCTTCCTCACGCTCCCTCAGGAGCTCCGCGATCACATCTACAGCTTTCTACCTCTTGTCACTCAAGATGATTACGTTCGAGTTGGAAGGCGCCAGGACGATAACTGGGACCCTATGTTATTGACTCTTGGAGCAGGCTGCCGAGAATTGAAGCAATACAATACTCTCGCCGCGACCTGCCGGATCACCTATCAAGATGCCTCCAAGATCTTCTATCGCCACAACAAGCTCTATGTCCTCCACCAAGTCGAACACAAGGAACCAATATTCACGATCACCGCGCCATCTTGGCTACGGCGCTCGAGTCTGGCCAAGGATTCGAACATCATACCGAGCTGTCGGATCAGCACCTTGCGGATCTGGGGGACGGAACGCGAGATCCAAGGCGAAAGGAGCTGGGATTCTTCCAGCTACTATCCAGCTTTGCATGTGAGCTGGTGCGTGGAGAGCGGGTGCTATAAGGTTACACTATCACTCGAGACGCCATCACGGCTTGACAAACTAGAAAAGGGGATATGGGAAGACATGATGACAGAGGCCACGAAGGTAGTCATTGACCGCATAAATCACTATCTGGCTGAGAAGCAGCACATGGATGCGGACACTGTGGAAATGGTGGCTAAGCACTGGGTATACGCACAGCAGCTGATGGCCGACGAGACTGGCGTCTACAACGGGTATGTGCTCGATTACAACGAGGATGTCAGATTTGAGACTGTAGATACACCTTCGGGCCCAATGTGGTTCCTCCACGATGACCGAAAGCGATAAGCGACCTCATGTTCTTGTAGCCACAAAACGGTTGAACACGAGCAAATGTACTCGGACATCATTACTTCCGTCGATCTCATTAGTCTACAACAAGGGGGATCAACTGCGACAATACAACCTGCGGCTACGCCAAATAACGGTGTGGGATCTTCTCAACTCGACACAGCTGCACCTTACTCTGTCCAACACCATTCTCAATACCAAAGTCACCCTTGGCCTCCCAAAGCTCACTCCCGACGCACTGCTTACACCAGAAGACTCCATTCGGATCCCACCTCTGCTTGATGCGCAGCAACTCATTGTAATGCTCCCCAAACTTCGTCTTCTGCCACTCCGGCTCTGTCGGATCCGACTCGCTCATGTACGCACCAGTATCCGGCGACAGGTCCCGCAGGGCTCGTACTCTGACATCTCTCAAATCCGTCGTGACGACCTCCTTCTCAGTCTGGTTGAGCGTCTTCCATACCCTAGGAAGGACGACGTCGGATTGCGGCCAGCCCGTGTGACACACTGCTCCCACTGGTGTCGGTGCGATCAAGTTGCCATTGACAGATTGAGTGAGTGAGTTCCACGTGTCAGCGTCAGGCCACGCTGCGTCTCCCGGTCTTGGCTTGCAGTATAGTTCAGACTTGGTCAATGATGCTGTGACTGCTGGTATGCCGATGGCAAGAAACGTGCTCATACTGGACACCATGTTGAAGCGGAGGATGCCCGATCATATTCCATGCTGGCTGCTCAACGTCTACTTATAAGATTCAGCCAATGCCACGATTATCAAGTGATCGCTGCGAGCGCATTGCTGTGCCACGGGCTCAGCATGCATCGCCATTCTCGCGACGTCGAGTTGAGAGTGCTGCGAGCTGAAACTGGAGCATATGGAGACTGGATGTCTAGGAAGCTTTCCAATCCGACCTTGCGCGTGGTATGTAGTAGTGAATGTGCCGGTGCTCGCATGTTGAAGGTGAATTCCTATTCCCACCTCATCCCTGCAGAAGAGCTGCATCTGACCCTGCAGCTCGTCGCCCGCCCCTCGTGGTCCGCCGGTTTGATCCGACCAAAGACTGCCTGCACCACCAAACATCACCAGCACCCATTACCCATCACCCATCACTTGCTTCCGCGCGGGCGGAGTGGGATCACGATGCGGGTGACCGGCTCGAAGGCGAAGGTACTGCTCATTGGCAAGACCAACTACACGCCCACGTTCACTTGCGACAACACATCGGTCCGCTCCGACCTCGCTGCCCTCGTCCATGACGCATTAGCAAATCGAAAGCTTGTGACTCGGAAAAACCACCTCCACCAGAGCTTGCAAAACATCGCTAGTTCTATCTCTGGACCCGTTGCTCCTTCTTTCCAGCAACTCGGTGCATTACCTCGCAGCTTGAATCTCCCATCGACAGTCGTTCCTTCTCCAGCAGCCATGTCTATGCAGAAGAGAGACTTCTCGCAGAGCTCCAACAAGAGTCTCAACATCAACAACATCAACCCACATGTCAAGGAAGCCAAGTATGCAGTCCGGGGCGAGCTTGCGATCAAGAGTGAGCAATATCGGGCTCAATTGGCCAAGGGCGAGGGCAAAGACCTTCCCTTCGACTCAGTCATCAGTGCGAACATTGGCAACCCGCAACAGCTGGACCAGAAGCCGATTACTTTCTTCAGACAAGTCGCAAGCCTGGTCGAGAATCCGCAATTGCTCGAGCATGGGGAGGTGTTGAAGAACGGACTCGGATACAAGAGCGATGTGGTCGAGCGCGCAAAGGCGCTGCTCAAGGATGTAAAGAGCGTTGGCGCATACTCCCAGTCGCAAGGAGCCCCACGCATTCGACAAAGCGTGGCAGACTTCATCGAGAGGCGTGACGGATTTCCTGCGGACCCCCAGAACATCTACCTGTGTGGAGGCGCCAGCGCTGGTGTCAACGCCCTCATGAGCGTGATCTGTGCCTCGCCAAACACCGGCGTCTTGGTGCCTATCCCCCAATACCCTCTCTACACTGCCACGCTAAGCTTGCTCAACGCTCAAGTCGTGCCGTACTATCTCAAAGAGGAGGATGGATGGAGCACGGATGTAAATGACATGCGATCTGCATTGAAGGAGGCGCAGAACAAGGGCATCGATGTCCGTGCTGTCGTCGTGATCAACCCAGGCAACCCCACCGGAGGCTCTCTGGAGGCCCAGCATATCGAGTCTGTGCTGGAATTGGTCGCGGAAGAGAAGCTGGTCATGCTGGCCGATGAGGTATACCAGACAAACGTGTTCGAGGGCGAGTTCCAGAGCTTCAAGAAGATCTTGCGACAGTTGCAGAAAGGCGACAAGAATAAGGATGGCAAGTTCGATAACGTCGAATTGGCCAGTCTTCACAGCATCAGCAAAGGTATGGTCGGCGAGTGCGGTCATCGCGGAGGGTACTACGAGATGATCGGCTTCGATCCTGAGGTATGCAGTTTTCATCTGGCTGTGGAAGGCAAGTCACTAACAGAAAGCAGGTGGTTGCCCAAATTTACAAGTTCGTCAGCATTATGCTCTGCCCACCGGTTGTTGGACAATGCCTGGTTGAGCTGATGGTCAACCCACCCAAGGAGGGAGAGCCATCGTACCCACAGTACAAGGAGGAGTATGACACAATCTTCAACAACCTCAAAGCACGCGCGCACGCACTTTACAATGCATTCAGGGAGATGGAGGGGGTTGAGTGCCAGTACCCGCAGGGCAGCATGTACCTGTATCCCACCATCAAGCTGCCCCAAAAGGCCATCGACGCCGCCAAGAAAGAGAACAAGAACCCAGACGACTACTACTGCCTCAGATTACTCGATGCCACTGGTATATGCATAGTGCCAGGCTCTGGGTTTGGGCAGAGGGAGGGAAGTCTGCATTTCAGGACGACGTTCTTGGCGCCTGGCACAGACTGGGTGTCGCGGATCTCGGACTTTCACAAGAGCTTCATGAACGAGTTCAAATGATGTGAACAATGACTAGCATTTTAGCGGGCTGGCGTTTGGGATGTGGTTGGTGGGTCAGGGTCTTTGTATGTGACCAAAAGTCTTCTTGACTTGACATAGCCTGGATAGAGGCATGCACAGGCGTGGATGATGATGGGAGGTAGCATGGGCCTAGCGTATAGAAGTCCTCTCAATCAATGGCCGAGTGTGTCATCAACCAGGCGTGGTCATGATAGCACGTGCTTGGCGGTAAAGACACGTATAATAATGGACTACGCCGGTGGAGTGGGTCGGAGTCGAAGCTTCGGACCCTTCCCTGGCTTTAGAATAGCGCAGCTGTACCCTCGCCCAGCTGTACATAATTCCGACTTTCACGGCGCATCAGCTCCCACACTCTCGTCTGCTCATCACTTTGCCAACGATCCCGTCAGCACATTACACTCGCAATATTGTATCTCCTCGCCTCGCACTCCAGGCCATCCCACCCCCGCACTCCGCAACACGACAAGCCGTCGGTGAGATCCTCGAGGAGCGCCGCATGAACTAGTGCTCCGACTGTCCTACCACATTTCGTCTTTTGGAACATCGAAACTTGCTCCTCCGAACGGACTCCTGATACCATGGCTTCCGCCGAGGCGACCATGAACGGTGGCGGTGGCAGCTCCAGCCTTGAGGGCTTGTCCAATGCCGAAAAGCTGCAGCGCCAGCATGAAGAGCACGAGGCACACAAGGTGACGGTCGAAGACGCCCCCGATGAGGATCTTCCCTCGTCCGCGGCTGTGAACAACAGCGAGCAGTCGACCGCGGCGGACTCGACTGCCGGCAGCAAAGCCGCGGGCAAGCAGCCGGTGCGCGATGCTGTCCCCGGTGCCGCTTCGAACAGGCCGCCCATTGACACGCAGTCGGAGGAGCTCTTCCCAGCACTGGGTGCCCCAAAAGCTGCCGCCGCCGCCGCCGCCGCTCCATCGATGTGGTCCAAGAGGCCAGCTGCCGTCGCCAAGCCCGCCAACAACGCAACGAACGGTTTCGCCAATGGCAACACCAATGCATCCTCCCGTGCCTCCAATCCAGCTTCCGGTATGCTCGTGCCAGGCTCCACTGCACCATCCCAGCGCGGCCCCGTCCCGCAAATGTCCCTTCCCGGCCGCTACACCGAGCGCATCGAATTGCCTGCCAATATGATCACCGCGAAGAAGGACCTGAAGAAGCCGGTTGCCGACATCCTTCGTGACATCAACAAGCGCTCCAAGGCCAACGTCGAGGCGAAGAGCGGCGCAGCTGGAGGTCTGACACTCGAGGGAACTGGCCCAGTCGATGCCGTTCGCGCCGCTCTGAGGGAAGCCGCCAACCAGCTGTGCTCAAAGGTGAGAAGCAAAATGTCCTGGTGTATCGGTAGCAATACTGACATACGCACAGCAAAATGTTACTGTTCCAGTGCCGGCCGCCATTCGAGGTAGGATTGTTGGTAAGCAGGGTGCCATGATCCAGAAGATCAGCCAGAAATCCGGGGCCAAGATCGACATTGCGAAGCAGGACAACACACAGCAACTCGATGAAGATGATATGGACACTACGGTAGATGTCACCATTTCAGGCGACCCATTCGCGGTGCAGCTGGCTAAGCAGGACATCCTGAACATTGTGGGCGAGCACACCTCGTCCGCCAATACTCGCCTGAAGCACATCCCAGCAGAGTACTATCCGTTTTTGGGCCAACGATTCGGCTCGCTGCAAAACGGACGTGACCTTGAGCTGAAGATCCCACAGTACCACCAACACCATCAGACGCCTCAGCAAGCTCCAGCCAACCGAGCACCAGCTACGTTTGTCCCTCATCCTAGCCTGCCCATCCAGCTCAGTGGAGACAGACAAGCTATCGCCGATGCCAAGGCTGAGATCGATCGTCATGTGCAGGAGCTTCAGCGACAACTCACCATGGAGCAGATGCCAGTAGAGCGTGGCAGACACCAGTTCATCGTTGGTGACCGAGGCACCTCGCTCGACAGCTTTCTCCAGGAGACGGGATGCTCCATCATCTTGCCATCTGAAGGCGATGACACAGAGATGATCACGATCGTAGGACCACCTAACAGGATCGATCAGGGCGTCGATAAGATCATGGACCTGGCGTCTAGCATGTCCATGGCGTCTGCTGATGTTGCCCGCCAACATGCTACAGCGCCACGAGGTGGACGGGCCCATGCTCGCGATATTGCCCGCTATCTGCAGCAACAGCAGGCTATCGAGCAGCTGGAGCGCCTCCACAACGCCAGCATTGTTCCTGAGAGCTCCGGTGCCTGGAACATCTATGCTCGCGATCCAAAGGCCGCGCAAAAAGCTCGCATGGATGTCATGAACCTGGTCAGTGGCCACCCTCCTGCGCGCTTCCATCCCGTGGACGTCGATTCATTCTACCACCAGCACCTACGGGATCAGGCAGCCCGTCACGTTAGAGATCAGTACGGTGTCCGCATGGTCGTACCAGACGAGTACGACGAATCGCCGATCCTTCTTGTCTACGAAGACCGTGTCCCATCGCCAGAGTACCAGCTGCCACGCGGAAATCCATCTGCACAAGACGCGGCAGCATTTAGGCAGGCCCTGCAGGAGGCCGAGAAGCACATTCTCGGTCTGACCAGCGGTCACCAGAACATCGTGTCCCAAGAAGTGGACGCCCCTGCCAAATTTCACGACAAGATTCGCCGTCATGTTGACCGTCACCACCAGTCTCTGGGCGAGGGTCGCATCCCGGTTCAGGTCAACTATGGCCAAAGCCAGCAGGCACAACGCCGCACAGTCGCACCCAACGTCAACCTACGTGGCCCACAGGATAGTGTTGATGCGCTCCTACAGAGCCTACTGGCTTTCATTGAGCAGGAGCAGAAGGATGAGCTTGAGCGTGGGTTCACCCTCAACTTTGACTTCCCACAGAAGTTCGCCAACCACCTCATCGGGCGAAAGGGCGAGAACATCAACCGCCTGCGCGAGGAGTTTGATGTCGACATCCAGCTCAACGATGGCAAATGTGAGATCAAAGGTCCCGAGGCCAAAGCAAATGCCTGCAAGAAGCACATTTTGGACCTGGGCAGAAAGCTCGAAGACGAAGCTACCCATCACATCAACGTTCCTGCGAACTTCCATCGCGATCTGATTGGCGCGAAGGGTGAATCGGTCAATCGTCTTCAGGATCGTTATGGTGTCCGCATCAACTTCCCACGGAGCAGACCGGCCGAAGATGATGCATCTGTAGCTGACGATGCTGCCGGTCGTCGCAACAACCAGGCTCCCAACGAGGTCATTATCAAGGGCCCGAGCAAAGGTGCTGATGCTTGCCGTGACGAGCTGTTGAGCCTGCTGCAATGGGTTAAGGATAACTCATTCACGGCAACAGTGTCAGTGGCACAGAACCAGCTGCCTTCGCTCATCGGCGCAGGTGGTAAGGAGATGGAAAGCCTACGCCTGGAGACCAACGCCCATATCGATGTGCCAAGCTCTCGAGAGGCTGCTAGCCCCGACGGCCGCGCAGAAATCAAGATCAGGGGCTCGAAGACTGCTGTAGAAAAGGCGAAGAAGCTTATTGAGGAGAAGGCTAAGGTCTTCGACAACACAGTCACGAGATCCCTCGATGTTGACCGCAAGCACCATCGTCGCATTATTGGACCCCAGGGTAAGTTGCACGCTGTCTCTGGGATGAACGTTGAGCTGACTTGACTCGCAGGCACAAACTTGCGCAGCATTATTCAGCAGGCAGGCGGTCCTGACGACCAGCGTCTGCACAACCGGATGATCCGCTTCCCGAAGAACGATGCTGATGGCAATGCCATTCGTGTCGAAGGCCAGAAATCCGTGGTCGACAGTATTTGTGCTGCTATCGAAGCTATGGTCGCCGAACAAGAGTCCCAAGTGACTGAGATCGTCGAGGTGAAGCCCGAGAAGCACAGGCTACTGATCGGCAGAGGTGGCGAGACAAGACGCCAGCTCGAATTACAGTTCAAAGTCTCCATTAACATTCCCAGGCAAAGCGAGACCGGACCACAGCGATCCCAAGTCCGCATTGCTGGTAAACCTGAGGATGTCGAGAAGGCCAAGGCGCATATCCTCGAGATTACTAAAGACCAAGAAGGCGATTCACTTGATGTACCACGCCGGTTGCACCACATCATCGCGGACAATGGCCAATTCTTCCGACGACTTCGTAATGATCACAAAGTCACCATTGAACACAATGGGCACCGAGTTCCTCCAAAGCCTTCAACGCCACAGCCGAACCGCGCAAACGGTGCATCGATGCCACTTATCACCGACGACCCGGCTGCTGGCGCCAACAGTCACTCTTGGGAGGCACACGACCTTCATGCTGTAGCTGAAGACGGTGAGATACCTTGGGTACTCAGCGGTCCTTCCCCAGAGGCTGTTCAGGTAGCACGTGCCAAGCTCGAGAAAGCGATTGAAGAGGCCAACAGGCAGGACACCATGGGATTCCTTATCCTACCAGACCCAAGAGCTTACAGACACGTGATCGGGCCCGGCGGTAGCGAGATCAACCGCATCCGCAAGCAGACGGGCACCAAGATCCAAGTCCCGCGCGACCAGAACAAGGGCGAGGCTATCGAGATTACAGGCGCGAAGAACGGCGTTGAGGAGGCAAGGGACATCATCTTGGAGATTGTTCAGAACAACGCATAGAATTCGAAGAGGCTACGAAGGTGGCAGCCAGGAATAGCATGGACGGCAAACAGGCAGAAAGATCACGGCTGATACCACTTGAGCGAGAATGCATATTTGAGCGTACTAAAATTTTGTGTATAAGTTACTAGAAAAGGCTCAAAAGTAGGCAGGAAAAGCATATGTTGCTGTTGATGTCCCTCGATCCGGATGGCCGACGCTTTCCAGTCGTTCGTGTGTACCACGGTCGATAAGTATTCTCGGTCATGCCGTGAACCGGCCAGACTTCATGTGCTTGCAGAGACCGAGGCGAGTCGGAGTTGTATGAAGTGGCAGACGTTCGGACGGAGCACGGAGATCGCTAATCGACATAGTCGTCATGGATACGACTCGGGACAACCACGCGGTGTGTTCATTCCTTCTTGTCTCGGGTGAAGCCGGCCATTAGGTGATTGCCTTTGACCATCTCCATGCATGATGGATAGCCTCGTTCTCCGAGGCTTGAGACGAGTAAGTCCGTGGACCGGACAATCCCGAAGCTTCAGAGGCTAGGAGTAGACTATCCATCTGATGAATGACTCTGTGTAGGTCGTCTGGACGCCGGCTTCGGGACGAGGATAGTGCTCAGTCCTTCGACAGAGGTGCTCTGGCAAAAGCGACGATTCAAACGGTGGTGCTGACATGAGTGCCCCGCAACGCAAATGTATGCTACAGTACATGGCGACCGTGAAGGCTCTGCGTTCATATCGGCAAGCTGTGCAGCTCCGAGTCTTTGTCATAGCCTCGATGGCATCGTATAAAAGGACCCTGTTGGCGACAGGTAGAGTTCGGCAATGATCGGCATAGTCGTCAGGGCATCGCCAATGAGGTGGCAGAGATCGCAAATGCAGAAGCCAAGGTCGAACGCATGCTTGAAGTGGTTACCCGCCCGCATCGTGACAGGTCTGTGGCGCTCCACTGAGTGTCCAAGCCAGGTCCTGGTAGCGATCATGTGCACAAGAGTAATGCGTGCAGCTCATGGGTTGTTGGTTCGCCAAGGGCTTTGTGTGGGCAGGGCCAGTTGTCAGGAGCAGTCGTCGTTGGAGGTCATGAAGTCCACATTGTGTGAGATGGCTACGCCGAGCCGGTGTTTATCGCGAATAGGCTTTTCGAGTGACAACGCCATGGGCTTCGAGATATTACTGTACACGTTAGTCGGACCACATGTGGCCCCGGGATGTATCCCATCGAATGGATAGCGGCAAGCGTATTCAACCCACGGTCAGCTCTTTTGGTCCTGCGCCGCGTATTTGAAGCCGGACCATAGCGGCGGCTGAAGCGATAGGCAGAATAGGAGCATTCAGTGCAGAAGATACGGTGTACTCCGGAATTGGCTTACTTAGCAGTGATATGGGCGGTGCGAAACTCTGAGCAATGATGCGACTGGTGTATGTGATTTGTGCTGTCCAGGAGAGGTGATGTGTTGAAGGTGGCGGTCGGTCTGGACTTGTCGGCGCCGGCCACGCCGCCACATGTGCAACCTGGGGCAGAAGAGTCGGAGCATTGCACCATGTCAGTGATCGTTAGCGGCTTTGGAGCTGTACATGTCTGATCTTGAAATCATGTGTCGGCCCTGTTTCAGACCTGAGCTGTTCTGCACTGTGCTTGTCATGTGGCGGCATGACAACTGGCCATGCTCCGATGGCTATGAAAGCTTGCATGTGCTCGAGGCTTAGATTTCCTGATACGGTCATTGCAGCATGATATCGGCCGGATGGATTGTACTCGATGGCAAATGTGATCGCAACAAGTAAAGTTAAGGTGCGGCGCATTCCCGATCTTTAGATCCATGCACAGCTTCAAGCGATGACTGTCGGCACTTCCGTTGACGTAGCCGGTATAGCTGAGCTTTCCGTAGTTCTGATGAGGAGATGGTCGGATAAGTCTGGATAGTTCGCTTGTGGCAGTGTGGTTGTGCCCCGAAATCAGGTGAAGCTCAATCGTGACTGGACATCGGGACCACGTCGAGGTGAGCATGAGAACCAACAACTCGATCTTGTCGTAGGTGGATGGTGCACTCAGTAACGGAGTAGAATGCATCGAGGGTGCATTGTCCTGCCAGATAGCAACCTGATCTGACCATGGCAGCCGCATATGTGTATATATATATATATATATATATAGTTATATAGTTATATAACTTATAAGTTATAGTTATAACTTATAACTAACTATAGTTATATATATACACGCCTCTATCAGACCCCGGACGACTCAGGAAGACATCATCGCATTCCACGCCGTGCAAGGAGTGGAATCGGTAACCTGGAAGACAGCTTAGTCCATCATGTGTTTACGAAAAGCACCCAGGCATCCAACGTGCCATCATGCTGTCGGTAAACCACATGATTGTGCGCCTGCGTTGCTGACTTTTCCCAGGCGCATGGCACAGCACTCGAAGGCTTCCGGGTAATGTGCTGCAGCAAAGCACCTCGCAGTGGCGTGTGCAGCACTGTCCACTGGACATACTACGACGTGCGAAGAGGATACTGCGACCGCTGCATTGTCTTTGGAGAGCTGGTGTCCCAGCGAAGAGGGCTCGACCCTGGCCACTACTCACAATGTCTTGGTGTCAGCTTTGTTGAGCTGAGGGAGGCCAATATGGAGCTGTTCACCACGGCTTCGAGTGGAACTGCTGAGCAGCTGGAGAAGCAAGGCCACAGAATGAGTATGTCAAGGGTCTAGCGCCATCGACCGTCTCTTGACCTGGCCCCCGCTCCAAAGGAACGCATAGTGCATAGTGCATAGTGCATAGTGCATAGTGCATATTGCTGGCAGGGAGTCGCATTGTCGGAGGAATGAACGTCGGCTTCGAGAGGTTGGGATTGTCACAGCAGCCAACTTCGAGGCTCGTTGGTTACATGTAGAACTACGTTGCTTTCTGACGGATATGAGAGAAGTCACGGGTGCCGCGGCTGAATGGCGTCAGGGATATGCTTCTCAAAGATTGATCTTTGTGACGATGGATGCGATGGCGGCAGATGGCTGTCGTTGCTTGTGATGCGCGGAGGAAGAAGGTGGCAGATGTTGGTGGTGAGTTGTGATGAGATGTGATGGCGATGGCTTGAATTTGCCAAGCGGCTCGCGTCCCCTCGCGTAGAAGCACCTCCATGCTCCTTACATGTATCTTACATACTCCATCATCACTAACATGATCGGATCATGCAACACATCAAGACTACTACAGCTCCCTTCTGCCATCAGATGTCGACCAGCAGACCTCCTGCTGCGAGGACGTCTCTTCTCGAGCACATGTCGCCAAACAGCTGGCCATGAAAACCCGTTGGTAAGCATGTACGCCCATTAGCCTCTCGTACGCATGTACCTCTTGTGTGCTGTCGTGGTGCGCGTCAATAACAGTTTTGCTACAGGGCCTGCCGCGAGCAGGAACACCTCCAAATCTTGCTGCACGCATGAAGCGAGGTATGCTCGTATCCTGGCGCTTCAGTCAAGCCCAGATGTGCCAATCAGCTGACATCAGTAAAGGTCTTCCTGGGAAAAAGCCCATCGTCAATGTGCGCAAAGTAGTAGCAGTGAGCAGTGCGAAAGGTGGGGTGGGGAAAAGCACAATATCCACCAATCTCGCACTCGCCATGGCTCGGCGAGGTCTACGCACTGGCATCTTGGACACCGACATCTACGGACCCAGTATTCCGACCCTGCTTAACGTCAGTGTACCGCGTTTCTTTGCATTGTGCCGTTCGCTGACGCCGAGCAGCTGGAAGGCTTCGAGCCCGAGCTTGACAGCAGCAACCGACTACTCCCGCTGACAGCGTATGGAGTGAAAGCGATGTCCATGGGCTTTCTCGTGCCACAAGACAGTCCGATTGCCTGGAGGGGTCTCATGGTCCAGAAGGCCATGAACCAGCTTTTGTTCGAGGTTGCTTGGCCGGAGTTAGATGTACTGGTCATGGACTTGCCACCCGGCACAGGCGATGTGCAGCTCACCATCACACAAAGCATTGAGCTTGATGGCAAGTCTAGCAATGTCGCAGATGGGTGTGAACGTATACTGATCTCCCCAAAGGTGCCGTCATCGTTTCAACGCCACAAGATCTTGCGCTGAGAGATGCCGTGAGGGGTGTTGAAATGTTCAAGAAGACCAAGGTACCTATTATGGGAATGGTCCAGAACATGAGCACCTTCACATGTACAAACTGCGGACATCATCATGATATCTTCGGTTTGGATGGTGAGAAGTCTCGGAACGAACGCCCGAACACAGGCTGACTACTGACTGACAGGTGCTCGAAAAAAGTGCGGCGAGCTTGGCCTAGACCTTCTGGGTGATATACCGCTGGACAGCCAGATCTGCAGCGATGCCGATGCCGGGAGACCTACCGTTATATCTCAGCCCGAATCAGCACAAGCCGCAGCGTTCGGCGTTGTTGCTCAGGCACTTGCGGCGAAGCTGAAGTTGTGACCGCATAGCACCATGCGGCATAGCAATCGACTCTCAAGAGATTCGTGATGCTGACTCAAGACACAGCTTGGAATGGCGCTTCCGGCCCGGACGCAGGTTCGGATCGTGATGCTTGTCTGTGAATACCGCACATGAGCTCTTGATCTGACAGAAGGCATGAATCACGACTACGTGGTTCTCTGAAGTCGAGAGTACACTGGCATGAGGAAGCGCCGTCATCACACACGGAACGACTTGTGCGAGGCAGCGTGATCCACGGCTTTGCTTCTTACTGTACACGAAGCCACCAAGCATCCCAGCAAACTCTGCCCTGACAGGACCTGGTACAATCAGATTAGGTTCAGACGCACCTACGTCGCACATGGACCTCACGTGCCATCCATAGTCGCCATGCTGCGGAGCTCGTGGCCGATGAGAGGCCAGAAAAGACTCAAGTTTATTCTCCTCTCAAGCACCGATAGGACCATCGCGGACCGCCCATGTCTGGTCGTGAGCACTGTCATCGATTTATCGTTCCATTGGGCTCGACTACTCCCTTCGCGACGTGGCCAAGTCGCCGAAACGAGACTCACGTTGAGTCTGACAGCTACACGGTGGCATAAAGCTCCTATGATCGCTTGTTACACTGTGCAATATGGGTTGCTGCCTACCCCGCAAGTGGTGATGCAAAGATGGAGTGACACTGCAGCAGTGGGGCGTTGTCCTCACGGCCACGGGGATATTATCGGTAAGTCTCCTGCCTCTCGAAGCGAGTTTACCAGTAAGAACAACACACGGCTCATCGGGCTGGCTCGCCGTGACATGAGCCGAAATGCCGACAATGCAGATATGTATTGAAGAGTTGGATAGACTGCGGAGCTCTGATGCCTGCTAATACCCAAAGCAGCATGGTGCCCGTTAACGCCTCTTTGCTCCCCGTGGGCAAGCTTGATCACAGCGCTGATACCTTCTTCTTTGAGCCCAATAATTTGGGTATTGGATCCTCCTGCCAGGAACCATGTACGCGGTTTCTCAGATCTTGTGCCTCGCGCGGACTGCGGGGAGACGAATGTCGTGCCTTCTCAGCTGCCATCATCGACGCGAGGTGTGACGAGCTCTAGAGTTTATCCGTCGCCTATACGCGCACATGCATCCTGCATACTACAAGTAGGTTGCATTGTCCGTCGAGCAGACCTTTTCTGATACACCTGCGTGTCTGTGCCTCGCAGCAGCAGGACTTACTTCATACTTTGTACCACGTTTCTTTGATCCAGCGGGGATACTCGAGCACTACAGACAAGCATGCTTTTCCAGCATACAGCGCTGCTTACAGCAGCTTTACCACTTGTCTTCGCGCAGACGCCCTTCACGAACGATACCACGCCGAACAGCCCGTTGACGAATGCGACCTCACCGCCTCACTACCCGGCTCCGTGGGGCGAAGGGTTAGGAGACTGGGCAAGCGCCTATGAGAAGGCACGAGCATTCGTATCTCAGCTCACACTGCTAGAGAAGGTCAACTTGACTACCGGAGTTGGCTGGGAGGGCGAGAAGTGCGTTGGCAACACCGGAGCGATTCCTAGACTTGGCTTCAAGGCGCTCTGTCTTCAGGACAGTCCCCTTGGGATAAGATTTGCAGACTTCGCTTCAGCTTTCAGTGCTGGGGTGACCATTGCCGCGACTTGGGATAGGAAGTTGTTCTACTCCCGAGGATATGACATGGGTACAGAGCATAAGCTCAAGGGAATCGATGTACAGCTCGGTCCGGTCGTCGGCCCTCTTGGAAGAGCTCCAGAAGGAGGTCGTAACTGGGAGGGATTCTCTCCTGATCCAGCGCTCTCCGGAATCGCAGTGTACGAAACTGTCAAAGGAATCCAGGATGCCGGAGTCATCGCTTGCACCAAGCACTACATTGCCAAGTAAGTATGCCCATGCGAAGCTGTTGCTTCTATCGTCGACAGACCCCGGGCGGCACACACGCAACCCAAAAAGGCAGCCACCAGCGTGACTTGTGCCCTATTTTCATAGGTTCCATGGCTGACATTCATTACGTCCAGCGAGCAGGAGCACTTTCGACAAGGTCCTCCGCCAGGCAACCTCACTGAGTCACTCAGTTCCAACATTGACGATGTGACCATGCACGAACTTTACTTATGGTATGTATCGGACGAGAGATGGCTCCAGATGAATTCCGAATCCGCTCCAAAGCGTAGCTTGGGGATGATGAGATGCCGGACGGTTCTCGGGCATTGCTAACTCATTTGATTTTGGCAGGCCGTTCGCAGATGCTGTCCGCGCTGGTACAGGCTCGATCATGTGCAGCTACAATCAAATCAACAACAGCTACGGCTGTCAGAACAGTGCCCTGCTTAATGGACTGCTCAAGAACGAACTTGGCTTCCAAGGTTTCGTCGTTAGCGACTGGGCCGCACAGCATTCTGGTGTCTCGTCCGCTTTGGCTGGCCTTGACATGACGATGCCCGGTAGGAGCTGCTAAGGTGCTGCCACGAGGCTAGGCATTGCTGACATTCTCCAGGTGATGTCGCATTTGACAGCTCGACCTCATACTGGGGAGCGAACCTGACTATTGCAATCCTCAACGGCACGGTCCCACAGTGGCGACTAGACGACATGGCAGTACGCATCGTCGCCGCGTGGTATTATGTCGACCGTGAAGGCCAACAAGTCGAGGATGCCCCAAGTTTCTCGAGTTGGACTCAGGACACCTTCGGCTTCCAGCACTTCTACGCACAGGAGGGATACACTTTACTCAACCACCATGTTGACGTGCAGCAGGACCATTTCCAAGGCATCAGGGAAGTTGCTGCCAAAGGAACCGTCCTGCTGAAGAATAACAATGCTCTTCCACTCACCGGCAAGGAGAAGCTCACAACAGTCTTCGGCTCGGACGCTGCCGAAAATCAGTATGGACCGAACGGCTGCGCAGACAGAGGTTGCGACAACGGAACACTGGCCATGGGATGGGGATCTGGCACGGCAAATTTCCCATACCTCATCACACCACTGGAAGCCATTAAAGCTGAGGTCCGCAGCCAGCGCGGCAACGTTGAAAGCGTCATCGATGACTATGCTTACCCTCAGATCGCGGCTCTCGCTCGTCGTGCTGGCGAGGTCGACGGAGTCTGCCTTGTGTTTGTCAATGCTGACGCCGGAGAGGTACGTACTGCCAGAGTGGAAGGCATTGCTATCCCGACATGCGTGCGCGCTATTTCGTGCCGCCGCATCGTTCATTCTGACATTGCCACGTGATTCCCGAGTATCGCTAACATCAGTTCGTCTGGCAGGGATACATAACCGTCGACGGAAACGAAGGTGACCGAAACAACCTTACATTGTGGCACAATGGCGACACCCTCATCCAGAATGTGACCAGTCAGTGCAACAACACGGTGGTCGTCATGCACACAGTCGGCCCAGTGCTTGTTGACGCTTGGTACGAGAACGAGAACGTGACCGCCATTATATGGGCAGGTATCCCAGGCCAAGAGAGCGGCAATGCCATCACAGACATTTTGTACGGAAAGGTCAACCCGGGAGGCAAGACGCCATTCACCTGGGGTCTCAACCGCGAAGACTATGGCACTGACGTGATGTATACCCCAAACAACGGTGTACTCGCGCCTCAGGACGACTTTGTAGAAGGAGTGTTCATCGACTACAGAGCATTCGACAAGGCCAACATTACTCCTGTCTATGAGTTCGGTTTTGGCCTGTCTTACACGGCCTTTGCATACTCCAATCTGCAGATTCAGGCACACGCCGATCCAGGCTACACACCGACTACTGGCGATACGCCACCGGCACCAACCTACGGCGTCATCAGCAACAACAGCGCCGACTATCTTTACCCAGACAACTTCACGCGCATTGAAGCCTAGTAAGTCAATCAGTCTCGATGCATTTTGATCTCCAGCTAACACTTGCTTCCTAGTATCTACCCGTACCTGAACTTCACCTCCCTATCACAAAGTTCCGGCGATCCAGAATACGGTAGCAACTACAGCTTCCCAAGTGGCGGCTACGACAGCAGCCCACAGCCATACGCACCAGCCGGCAGCACCGTCGCTCCAGGCGGCAACCAAGCCCTCTACGATGTCCTCTTCACAGCCACCGCCACCATCACAAACACTGGGTCAGTTGTCGGTGATGAAGTTCCACAGCTTTACGTTAGTCTGGGTGGGCCAAACGACCCCAAGGTTGTCCTTCGCAACTTTGATCGCTTGACGATTCCAGCAGGAGGTAGTGCAACTTTCACAGCAGACATCATGAGGAGGGACCTTTCGAACTGGGACACTGCTGCTCAGGATTGGATCATTTCGAGCTACCCGAAGACGGTGTATGTTGGATGCTCGTCCCGGAAGTTGCCGCTAAGCGCATCGCTGGACGTGGGCGGTGGTGGTGCGACTCCCTACTAAGTCGCCGGAGGCTTTGTGGCGTGACGTGCGAATGCAAACGTAGTATACAACGAGAACGTATGTCGATCAAGTCTAAATCATCCATTGAGTCTTGCTTGAAATGGCGATGCTACAGCCTAACGTCTCTGGATTCTACAGTGACTTGGTTCTGCACCTGTATTATCATCCTTTGCGAGTCGTCACTCCCCAAACTATGCGTGCTCATCTCCGGCTCCTCCGAGGGTCGTGAAGGTCGGCCTTGGACTTCAGCTTCGCAATGTGTAGACGTTGCAACAGCCGGATATCGTGACACAGCAAAGTCGAACGTGTCGAGTCTATCCTTCGCAATGGATTGTTGCCGTGGGGCTCCGGCGCTTCCATTCGGTGGGTTTGAGTGTTTCGATTTGAGGCTTGACAAGGGGTATGAGCGCGAACGAGTGTTGCCGCTGTACTCGCTGGGCCGCATTGCGCCGTAGAAGGTAGCCAGGTCTTTGATGAAAGGCCGCAAGATAGGTAGTGTGGTGGAGACGAGTGAGTAATTGATCTGGGTGACGGTCCAGACAATGTAAAGGCTCTCAGACAGCGCAAAGTTGGTCAAGTCGGTTCGATCGAAAGTGGCCAGGCGCGCCGCGATGAATCCAACGATTGGCAGTCGCATACCAAAAGCAAGGACGACTATGGCTTTCTTGTGTAGTGCCGTGTGTAAACTTGACACTAGAAGGATCGCTGCAATAAACAGCGCCAGTTCCAAGATGATGTCGACAATCCCGATCGAGAGCACCCGCTGCCAGACTCCGTTGCACGATCCACTTGCGTACGACCATGGAGACGCTAGATCACACTGCAAAGCAAGCGCGAAGATCGATGCGACGGTCCAGGCGACTGAGCATACGAGTATACCTTGCATGATCCTCTTCATACTAGTCTTGGGAGTCAGTCGTATGATGAAGCAGGCCACGGAGCATTTGCAAAAGCCCAGCGCAACGATCGTGAGTAGCTGGCTGCTATAGAATGATTTCTCGACATGGCGGAGAGATGCTGGAGATAATAGATTGACCTGTCGTCCGAGTCCTCGAGCACATGCTTGCAGGATAATGGTCTCCGTGAGCCAAGCGAATAGCGTCGCGCCGGCTAGTAATATATCGTCCAAGCTGAGCTGTTGACGTAATATTGATTTCACATAGATCCGGATGATTGTCGAAAGCAGGGCCATTGCCAGTCCGAGGCTAGTCGCTATGATTATCCAGCCGCCATGGTCGGAATCGCTGATGATGGCGAAGGGTGGGTAGTACCCGTCCGGAACCGTGAAAGGTGCAGTATCTGACATCTCATGTTGAAAGTGCGATTGCAAGACCTCATCAGCACATGGTGAGCAGAAAGGTGTAAGTCCCCCCGAACCTGCCTCGTCAACAGAGATGAGGGTTTGCTGGTCGAGGACCAATCTCACAGCTCTCGCTATCACCCTCGTACCTGGCACGTCGACGCCACGCGATTCGCCGGCATGCAGTGTCACGGCTCCAGCTTATCGCGCCCCCATCAGCTTTCGTCGGTAAGTCTTGGTGCAAAGCTAGGTACAAAGCACGTTTTCGTGGTCTGCAGGAATAGAAATGGGCTCTCAAGCCTCCGGGTACTCGTCTTCGTCTAGTGCACGAGCCTGCTGTCAAGAAAGTCAATAGCAAAATGCGGGCCCCAAGCATTCCTCGCGCATGTGACATTGTGACTAGAGACATGTACATTGAATGGGAATTGCCGCTGCAATCGGCATCCGCCGCCTGCCATGGCACTCACATGCTGGCACTCTATCATGAGCGGCATAACGACCGTGATTGCGATGTTCTGTGCATCCAGGGCTGCGACACGTCAAGGCTGGCATACCTGGTCTTGTTGTCGGCTGATGAGGTTCGTGACGATGTTGAAGGTTCAGACAGAGTTCACTGTTTCGCGTGTGCCACCGCGAGATCTTCGGCGAGTCCGCGCTAGCGCGGCGCAGGGTCCAGCTTCTCACAAGCACGCACGGCACGGCATCTGCTGCGCCGCCGTCGATCCCGCCCGCCCGCTCCATTCCTGCCCGGACCCCGGTTCACACCCCTGCACGTCGCCGTTGCGCCTCGGGGAGGGCACATCGGCGGGGCCCCTACCCCTGCCTCGTAAGGGCCCCCCTCCTACTCGTTGCCGGCTCGAGTGCGCGCAAAACAATAGATGCTAGGGGGTCTTCGAGGTGCAATGTGTATTGAAGTCAATCAAAGCTCATCAAGGTGAGCGGCAAATGATGTGATGGGGCTCGGTCGGCTTTGTACTGGGGCTCAGGGAACATTGAAGTGTCGAGGGAGCTCTGACGGTGACGCTCGGCTGGCCGCAAGGGACACTCTTGGAATGGTTGCAAGACACTTACGCCTTGCCCGATGCCATGTCGGTGGTACTTTTCATGTTTGATGTTTGATCTTGACAGGACCCTATACACCCACCAGGCCGAGGAAAGAACTTCTGCTCACGCTGTCTTGGCCGCGTGGTAGCAACGCTGATCGTTGTCAGTCAGCACGTGGCGCTCGTGTACCTCATACCTTCTCTGCCCAGCCTTTCGTCTCTGGTCATCGACCCTCCAAGGACTGGTCTATGGGTCAACGACTCCCGCACGATGGAGGTCAGCAAAATTTCAGAAGTCGGCATGGCGCCGACGATGGGTATCCACGATGCTCTCTCCATGGACGACAAGCAGAGCGTTGTAGCTGCGTCGATTCCAATCAAGTACAGAGGCACCAACGCTGATCAGAGAGACATGATGACGCTTGGAAAGAAGCAGGTGCTCCGCAGGAACTTTCGCTTCATCACAATGCTGGGTTTCGGGTCCACCGTCATTTGCTCGTGGGAAGTGATACTACCCGTCTTTTCTTTCGTGCTTACCGACGGAGGCTATGGCACTCTCTTCTGGGGCTTTATCGCCGTCACGACTGGCATGCTCTTGGTATATGCTAGCTTGGCAGAAATGGTTTCGATGTGAGAGCTCCCCAATTTGAGTGCTCGCGACCCAAACTGACATTCCAGGTGTCCTACTGCTGGCGGTCAGTACCATTGGTATGTTGCTGGAGAGTACGGGGTATCCAGCAGTGGCTTAGACCATAGAGATGTGTGCGAGACATGCGCTGCACGAGGCGCTTTACTTCACCGTTTGCACTACAGTCTAAGTCACTGCAATATGCTTCATCGGTACGGCTAACACCCTTCTGTTTGCAGGGTGTCTGAATTTGCTCCTCCCAAGTATCAGAAGATCCTCAGCTATATGACCGGCTGGCTATGCGCTACAGGCTGGCAGGTCTTTCTGGCATCTGTCGCTTTCATGGTCGGTGGTATCATTCAAGGACTCATTGCGCTGAATAATCCCGACTACGCTTTTGACCGATGGCACGCAACGCTGTTAACGATTGCCATTATGGCGTTTGCGATACTATTCAACACGGTCCTTGCTGTTCGCTTACCGCTGATTGAAGGCATCGTGCTCATACTTCATATCGCCGGCTTCTTCGGGGTACGTAGATCGCGCGCCTCACTTCACAATGATTCCACACCGCCGAGGCAATGATATGTGCCCCTGAATCATGGCTAATATCTGCTTTCTGGTAGGTCTTTATCCCGCTTTGGGTCTTGGCTCCGCGCGCACATTCAGACGTGCTACTCACCTTCGCGAACAATGGTGGCTGGCCGACGACTGGAATAGCAGCCATGATTGGCCTGACAACGCCGCTGACTGCCCTTATCGGTTATGATTGCTCAGTGCACATGAGCGAGGAGCTCCAAGACGCATCTCTGACCATGCCAAGAGCAATCATGTGGACGGTCGGCCCTAACGCCCTGCTCGGCTTCCTGATGGTAAGTGAACGGCGTCTTATCTATCAAGACGTGCGCGCTGCATCTCAGCTCGAGCATTACATGCTGAGTCAATGCCACGCACCACCTGACTATAGCTAATACCCTTCTCCTCGTATAGGCCATTACGCTATGCTTCACTGGCGGCCCGATCGACGCATTACTAGAGACGACCACCGGTCAGCCCTTCCTCCAAGTCTTCTACAACGGCACACGAAGTCTAGCGGGCGCCTCGACCATGGGCGCCATCGTCGTAGTCTGCCTAACATCCTGCTGCATCTCCGAAGTAGCCACAGCATCCCGGCAACTGTGGTCCTTTGCCCGTGACAACGGACTCCCCGGCTCCCAATGGATAGCGCACGTCACCCCAGGCTGGAACATCCCACTCCGATCTGTATTAATCTCGTTCGTGATTACCTCCCTACTGGCATGCATTAATCTCGGCTCCACCACCGCGCTTAATGCTATCAACTCGCTTGGCGGCGTCTCCGTGCTGAGCTCATATTTCATTACGATAGCTTGTCTGATATGGAGGAGGTTATATGGCGCGCCGCTGCCGCCACGGAGGTGGTCTCTCGGTCGATACGGCTTATGGATCAACATCGCCGCCCTCTGCTTCCTGATACCGTTGTGGTTCTTCTCGTTCTGGCCTCTGGCGCAACCTGTCACGAGTCAGAATATGAACTGGAACTCTACGATGTTTGGAGGCATGTTGGTTGTATCGGTGGTGTATTACATCGCGTACGGGCACAAGGTCTATGAGGTAAGTTATTGCTGCAGTTCTCCAGTCTTGCGGACTCCAGCTAAACCATTGTGCAGGGCCCTGTAGTACTCGTGAAGAGAGATCAGTAGACGCGAAACACACAGCATGAAGCGATGATATTATGACAGAATAGACAGGGTAAGGGATGGCAGTGGCCTCACGGCCTCTTTGTTCTGTTGGACATTGTCTTGTGGACACATCTGTGTTTCCTGACAGCTGATGCTTGTGATTCCCACACGTCTCCAGACTAGTCCTGCTGACTGTACCAATGCAATCCCAGTCATCCTATGTTGCACCCCTCTGCGGCTATGTAATAGTCCTAAATCGCCACTGGTGCTGGTTCAGGCAAGATGTGCTGATATCCAGAACCAAAAGCACCTTACTGCTTTTCAGTCGAGGGTGCGTCGGCTCCAGGCAGCGTCGGAGCCTGAGAGGGAGCAGAGGCCTGTGGCGAAATCTGCACACCAATCTCTGGCTTGAGTGCCAGCGGCGGCAGCCCATTGGCGGCTGGCTTCGGTTCCGGCGACAGTGCGGGCATCTTCTTCACTGGCACACTCCCAGTCGCTCCGGCAGCTTGTTGGCTGGGACTGGGCACCAAGGGCGTGTTTGGCGGGAAGATCTTCGTATTGTCAATACTCTGTGCAGAAGCTGGTGGCGCAGGAGAAGTCTGGTCGTGTTTGAGTGGAATCGCTTTTGATCCATCTGGCCAGGGTCCAGACATGCCATCGGCTGCGACATTGGTGGAATTTGCAGCTCCAGCGTGGGCTGGCCGGTTCATTTGTGGAGTCTGCAAGTGATGAGAGTTGTGCGCATCCCCGTTCGCCATGGGTGGTAGGTTCTGAGGAGTCTGCGTAAGTTGTGGAGGGCGTGGTGATGGTCCAGCCTGATGCAATGGCGGCAGTGAAGACTTGGTAGGGGAATGCGCAGGCCTCTGCTGATGTGATTCCTGTGGTGGTGGCAAATTTGTTCTTGGACTCTGCTGGAGATGCTGTTGGCCATGCTGCGGGGAGTATCCTTGTGACGGTGGTCGCTGATGAGGCGGGGACGAAAAGGATGAGCCACCGGCTGGCTTGACTGGAGACTGGAATCCGTTCATAAGCTGCTGACTGGAGCCTTGCCGATGTTGCTGTTGTGACTGGTACGCATGTGGAGGGTGCATTGGTTGTGAGTACTGGCCCATGTACGGTGCTGAAGGCTGCTGATAATGATGGCCTTGAAGAGGTGGTGCTGTGGTGTGCATGCCTGCAGGTGCCTGGCCGTTGTAGCCATTGGGGTGCTGATGCTGTGCGTAGTGTTGCCGAGGATAGGCCGGGTGACCACCCGATGTTGCCACAGCATTCTGATGCGCGTATAGATGTTGCTGCTGATGATGAGCAGGATACCCGTTCAGCACCGGAGGTGATGCAGCGCCATAACCTGGGACCCGGCCCGTGGGAGGGACATTGCCACTGGCTGACCAGGCCTGCTGTTGTGGCTGTGGAGCGACGTTGCCAACAGCAGGGTAGCGGTACCCGTTCGACGCCTGTTGTTGCTGACCGTGAGGAGTCAGATTCGGTCCATTCGTAATCTGACCAAAAGGCCCCGGACTTGGCCGCGGCTGTTGCGCATCCATGCCGTCGAGCTGCCTCGCAACATGATCGGGAAGCTGACCAGTTTGTTGGCCGTTGGCCGTCGCCGGACGACTGCTGCTCTTGTGTGTTTCCGGGCTTCCACTGGCACGGCTGTGGAGCTTGAGCGGCGGGATCTTGGGCTTCTTCGCATCCTGCTCTTTGCGCTTGCAGGTCCGACACACAAACGTAAACCCTTCTGCCTCGGCCTGCTTAGGCGAGAAGCCGTGGCACTTACTATGTTGCCAGACACTGCACCTATCACAGGCGATGCTGTGGGAACCATCGTCCATGTTCTCTCCGTGCTTACCGCAGACGGCACAGTCGAAGTACCACGTACCTTCATCTTCCGCGAGGGCCTCCAGCTCCTTCTTGTGCTGTTCCTTCTGCGTCTTGCGTTGACGTTCGGATGCTCGTTTGGAATCTCCAGCCTCACTGTCTGCCTCATGCGATTCGGCGCGATCACCTTCTTCCTCCAACTTGGCAAGTTCTTCTTCGTGCAAAATTCGCTTGGCTTCTCGCTCGCGTACTCGCTGTTCTCGAGTAAGTCGCCGTGACTCGTGGCCCTGCTGAACGTTAGTATCATCGGACATATCCAGCCAGTCTCGACCTGCCTCTTCGATTCTCTTTTGCCTCTCCTGTTCCTCTCGCGCCATTCTCAGTTCGGCTTGCCGCTTTTCTTCCGCCTCACGATCCGCACGCTCCTGTGCTTCCTTCTCAGCCTTGCCCGCAAGTCTGCTCGATCGCTTGGCTGTAGCCATCTTCTGCACATTCTCCAACTCCCGCAACTTCTTCAGCTGTTTCTGTCGCCGAGCTTCTGCACGCTTCTCGATGATGGGCAGTACATCGGTCTCTATGCTCTTGTAAAGCTGCTTCTCGTTCGGGTCCCGCGAGCGAAATATGCTGGACATGAATTCTTGGTACTCCTCCAAAGTGATGGCAATGCACTCCCACGTCTTGCTCGTGAAGCCGTAGCCAGGCTCTTCTTCCAGCACAGTTGCGTCTCCATTGGTCATGATCGTATCCTCCACGGCGGTATCATCCGCCTCAGGTTGCTCTTCTGTTTCCTCATCTTCGGTCTCATCCACCTTGCGTCGCTTGCTCGCTCTGGTCGCACGGCTCTTCGCACCTTTCGAAGCCTTGCTCTTTGCTTTTGGCTTTGCCTTCGCTTTGGGCTTTGGTGTCGGCGGCGGTAGAGGCTCGTCAGCACGACGATACAATCTGTTGTCGTCAAGCACATAGTATGCGCGGTCGTCTCTGTCCCAGCCGAGTGGGTCCATGCGCCAGCCCAAGTGATGCTCTTCCTGGGACATCATGCCGCGAATCCGCTCTGCATTGCCCAGCGTCCATGTGCTCAGCTGCTGCAGGACTTGTATCCGGGTGTAGGGGTCGAGGTCGTTGAACTTGATGGGGTCTTCGTCGTCGCCGAAGGGGTTGCGTTGCGGGGCCTTGGCGATGTACTGTCGGCGCGTATACTCGTCAAAGATGTCGGGGCTACATTGCATCAGCATATACCAGAGTGTGGCAGTATCACAGCAGTACTCACGTCAGGCCGCGATGCGAGGAGACGTATTTGAGGAGCTGCAGCCCGATGCGCGCGAGCTTCTCTGAGGCTGCAGGCAGCAGACATTCTGTTTCGAGGTCCTAACAAGACGAGTTCATCAGCGTCCATCGCATGCATACGTGTGCCATGTCGCGCAAGGCTGGTGCGGCGGCTCGGGGGTGTCTCTGGGCATGCATACCTCAATGTCAAAGTCGTCGTCGATCTTGACGACATGGCCAAACAGGAAGATGTACTGCATGAAACTGGCAAACTCCCACATGTTGCGCAGCTTGGCCAACATCTCTTGCTGCTCTGGCGGCACCGCTGGCTCTGCTGCTACGTCCAGCTCGGCGTCCAGGGCGCTTCGTTTATAGCGCGGCATCGCGGCGGCGCTGCACCAGGAGTGAGGGCTCTACGTCGTCTGCGCGCCACCTCATGCAGTGATGTTGTCGCCGATTCGCGCGTATGGTGTAGATGTGTCAATGAGTCGGTGTGGAGGAGTGGTGGAGGTGGAATGGGGCGGTCGAGGGTGCAGCGATTGTGCCTGGCCAGAAAGTCGAGAGCACGCTCGTCGCTCGTGATGGAAAGACGCGCTCTGAGATGGAGCCAAGACCCGCTAGCCAGACCCCTGCTTGATCGGATCACCATCCGCGTCTCGTGCAGATACATGTACTCTTCTAGTTACCCTGCTTGTTCACGATCATTGATACACCTCCATTTCTTACTGCGGCCTGCGCTCCACGTCGCTTCATTCACTGCCATGGCCTCATCTCATGATGAAGCAGCAGAGCACTTGCTCGAAGCTGATGAACCAGGACCGCCTTCCCTCAATCGCTTCGAGACTGATGACGAGACATCTGGACTCACTGAACGCGAGCATAGCAAAGCCCGAAGACTACTTTACATCTCCCACTTCCTCTCGACATGGAACTCGAGGCTCTTCGAATTCGGTGCCTTCCTGTTCCTAGCCACGATATACCCTCGCACGCTATTGCCAGCTTCTATCTATGCTCTCGCCCGCGCAGCATCCGCTGCCATCTTATCTCCATACCTGGGATCCTACATTGACACTGGCAACAGATTGCGTGTCGTTCGGCTCTCTATAGGCAAGCTCACCTTCAAAGGTCCAGCTAAGTACACCTTCTGATATCCTTGCATAGTGGGCCAGCGCGTTGCAGTCACCATCTCGTGCATATTGTTCTTTCTCATGGCGAATGTTAATCATTTGCGCGATGATCAACTGCTCTCTGCCTTGTTGCTTGCATTATTATCTGCTCTTGCTTGCGTAGAGAAGCTTGCCTGGGTGTTGAACACCATTGCAGTGGAGCGGGACTGGGTCGTGACAGTAGCAGGCGAAAATGATGAGAGGCTTCGTCGTGAGTCTGGAAGCCCACTTCAATTGAACTACTGATCGCTGACTTGGAAAAGTACTAAACTCGCAAATGCGTCGTATTGACCTCTTCTGCAAACTTGTGGGCCCACTCGCCATTGCGTTCGTCAACAACGCCTCGCCTTCGTATGCTATACTGGTGACTGGCGCTATGACGCTTCTCTCCGTACTGGTCGAGTACTTCGCTATAGCCAGAGTCTACAGTAAGATTTCCCCCGGGTGGTCTCGATGGAAGGCTAACACTTGTGCGCAGATATGGTACCGGCTCTCAAACTCCCAAAGACAACAAGTCAAAGGCCACATTCCCAACACAACCTATGGACTACAATCAAGGAGGCTGTGTCCGGTGCCGTTACCTATGCCCGCCACCCGGCTTTCTTGCCTTCGTTCTCCCTCGCCCTGTTGTATCTTACTGTTTTGTCTTTTGCTGGCCAGATGATCACATATCTGCTGGCGCTCGGACTGTCGTCCGGCCTGATTGGTGTTCTTCGTGGTGTATCAGCTGTGTTCGAGCTTTCAGCCACCTGGTTTGCACCAAAGATCATGGCAAGAATCGGTCCTGTACGAGCTGGGATATGGTTCATCAACTGGGAAATACTCTGCGTCGCCATCGCTTGTGCCTTCTTCTGGATCGACCTCAGTCCTGCTTACACTGCCATTGGCACCGTCAGTGCAGTCATCGCTAGCAGAGTCGGACTCTGGGGCTTCGACCTCAGTGCCCAGATCATCGTACAAGAGGTAAGCCCACTACGTAAGTGTATAACCGACCTTTGCTTATTTTATCGTCAGGAAGTTGAGCTGGAGAACCGAGGGACATTCTCGTCCCAGGAGTTCGCCCTGCAAAACATCTTCGAAATGCTTGCCTTTGCCAGCACCATCGTCTTCCCTCGGCCAGCGGACTTCAAGTACCCAGCCACTGTCAGTGCTATTGCCGTTGGAATTGCCGGCATATTATACGCGACATTCGTGCGCGCTCGCAGGGGTCATCTCATCCACCTTTCGCAGTGCGTGGATCGTAAAGGCCCGCACAGAAACCCCCATCATTGGTGGCAACGGATACCAAACAGCAGCACCGAGTAAGAAATGTACCTCTCACTGCGTGCTTAGCCAGCCTCTTCACCTGGCCGGGTGCACAGTGTTCGGAAAAGATAAGATACGGCTCCACCACATGTGTTTCAACCCGGGATCAATGAGATAATCGACACAAAAGCTTTCCCACTTCCGAGATATGTATGCAGCTCGCTACTATGGGTGTACTATTGTTGCCACCAGTATACAGACTCTTCAAGACGTGGTCTGCCAGAACTGACGGTCGAATACCTCATCTCTGCCTCAACACCACGGACGCTGTACTACTGGTCGCTTCACAACGCCGAACATGGCTCCAGTACTGATGTTCGTCGGCTCAAGCATTATCGACGGAGCAAAAACAAGCGACGAGAAATACAACCGAGTTTACAACGAGGAGCATCTTCCTGCCATCCTAGCGTTCGACAATGCAAACTTCACGAAGCTTGCTCTCAGATATAAGAACGCCTACCCAGATGCCAAGCTGCCCTACCTAGCTTTATATCCTGTTGATGATGCGGAGATGCTGGACCCAGAGCTGATGCAGAGATTGATAGCGGAGATAACAACCAGTCAGACCTTTGACGGGGACGATGTCAACGATCACACTCAATTTGGCCTCACAAGGTACGAGAAAATCCAGACGTATGAGGCGTATCAGCAGGAGAATCGCAGTGGTAAGGATAGGGCCGAGACGATTGTTTGTGTTGCGATGGAGCCGAAGGACGATGTTGAGTTCGATGAGTGGTACCGCAAGCAAGTGAGTGGCTACGAGACTTTGTTTTCTTCACCATGAGCCAATCTTCTCGCTAGCATCTTGACATGATGGGAATGTGCAAGGGGTACAGAAGATGTACTAGATATCAAAGGACTGACGGACAGTCGCCACGTTTCTTAGCGCTGCACGAATATGCTTGTAAACCGGAGGAGTTGCCAGGGGAGCAGATCAAGCAGGTCACGCAGACTGAATGGTCGAAGAAGACTGTCGGTGAGTCGAAAGTCTTTGAGAGGAATGTGTTCCACTTGATTCAAGCGCAAGGTAACACGGAACTGAATTTGTAGAACCGAGTATTGCAATACAAATGATTGTCTTCGCTACATCATTTCAAGCTCCGGGTCCCACCTACGAGGAACTTGTTAGCGACCGTCACACACCACCACCATATATCCCGCGTGGCTTCACTTACATAGTATCATCATCATTCTTCCTCGGCGGATCGCCCCATCCAGCCCTCAGCGCACCCTCCAGATACATAGCCCCAGCCACAACACCATCCACAATCTTCACCCTCCCTCCCAGATCCTCGCCAAGAGCCTCAACGCAAGCCTCCCTCACAGTACTATCCAACCCAGACATAGCAGCACACCCAAGACAAATCGCCTTCGCACCACTCTCCAACAACTTCTTCGTCGCAGCTTTCATCCTCCGATCAACCTCCTCCTTGGGCGTAGAATGCAACTCATCAGCATTGAGCCCCGTCGTCTTCGTTCCCGCATACCGCTCCGGCTTCTCAACACCGAAAAGGTTCGCCACAGCCTCGCCGAGGATCTCCTCCCACTGTGAGCCCGTAGACACGATCCCGAAGGAATCGTAGGTGTTGATGGATTGCAGACAGGTAGAGACTGACGCCTCAAAGATTCCGGTCACGGGTTTGTGGGAGCCTACCTTGGCAAGCTCGGAGCGGAGCTGGGGGACTAGAGGGTGTTGGGAGAAGCAGCAGACGAGGAAGGCGTCGTGGGATGAGAGCTGGGGTTTGAGGACGGGTAGACAATGTGCGGCTGAGGTGGCGGCGTCGTCTTCGTTGTTGATTGAAGGGACGCCGGATGGTGCGGTGAAGAATTCGAAGTGGGTCTGGCGCGCTGTTAGCTTTATGTGATATGGATCGAAACACTTTGCAGCTGAAGATATGTACTGACTCTGGTATACTTGAGGGACTTGATGAGGGGCTGGAGAGCTTCAGTCATGGCTGTTGTGGTGTTGGGGTTGATGACGAGGATCGAGCGTTCATAGCGAGAGCCCATGGCTGTCATGTTGGCCGATACGTAACTGGGCGAATGGTTGCGTGTTTGTTAGTGATATACGTCTAAGGTAGGTCGTCATATTTGAAGCTGGGTGTTATAGCTCCTGGGAGTGGAGAAGCTCTGTGCTGCCAGGATCTGATGACTTTTTTCGAACCTTCGGAGCACGCCGCAGCATTCGATGTATCACAGCAGTATGTCCAGTGATCATACTTGCCGTGGCCGCGGAATAGTACATGCGAGCGACAGCACGTCTGTCATCTCACTGTACGCATGGCCTAAGCAGACGGTTTGGACACCCTCAAGCCGCATCTCATCACGGTGGCTGCCAAGCAGGGTCAAGCCATCCTATGCGTCTTCTCTGTTGCGTGAGGCTTGCTGGTCGATAGCCTTGAGATAGCTCATCAGCTCTGCGAACATTTCTGTGCAGTACTGTAGAGGCATCGAATCGGTGCACACAGCAACCGGTCCCTGAGCACTGCCACTCGTCTTCAGGCTAGACTAGTGTGGCGGCGCTAGGTTCGCGTAACGTCTCCTCGGCTTGCACTTTCCCAGTCACCCCCTGTAGTCGTGATCGCATGTTTCGTGTTCACAACGGTGAAGCTACAGCTCCTGTCGATACTACGGTCGTGATCATGGCAAGGAGAAAGATGGGACGACACCATGCTTCATCTAACTCGGCGGACTCTCCACACCGAACGGACGGGCAGAACGAGGGTCCCCAATCAGAGTGTTCGGTAGCGGCTTCCCTAGCGCGGGCGCACCTTTGATGGAGACTGTAGTGTGGTGTGGCACATGCAATCGTTTTGGAGGGCGCGTTCGACTTTCGCACAATTTCTAAGACAGGGCAACACCCCACTCCCGACACCTACGCCTACGCCTACGCCTACGCCTACGCCTACGCCATCCTCATCACAGGCGCCGACCGTATACACTCGCTTTGGGACATCAGATCGCACGGTGGCATTGCAAGAGCTTGGACACAACGTGGACGCCGCTGCTGCTTGGGCATCAGCGTCCAGGTCTGGCATAGAGACTACATACATTTCCGCCGCAACTTGGAACACGCCGAGTCCGATGACGAGCCCGGGCGCGAGCTGGCGTGCATGCGAGGACCGCTAAGTCCATGGCCGATGAATCGGCGCATCGCCGCAACCAGTCCGCCAGCAATGCCATCCCACTGCAGACCCTCACCAGCAATGGTGCCTCTGAGCGGACTGGAGGCCTGGACAGGAACGAGCCCCATCGCCGCACTCTCAGCGATCGTGGACGAGACTTCCTCAGAGTCGGCCGATCAAGCGCGGGTAACAGACGGCAGGCGCCGTACAGTCCCATCCACGACCAAGACGAAGGCTCTCCTACACCAGGCTCCCGAAACGCAGCGCGCCCTACGATCGCGTTCGTCACGACACCCTCCGGCCAGCACGAGCGCATACCGGACGAAGATGACGAGACACAGCCCTTGTCGCCCATCGCGGATAGAGGCGCGTTCCAGAGTGCCATCGGATTCGCAGGACTACAGCACGTCTCATCAGACCACCTGGACGACGATGATGACATAGACGACACACCGCCAACGCCCTCACGATCCTCTCGTGCGACCTTGGACAGCCTTCCTCCGATTCAGACTCGACGCAGCGCAGATGATATGGTCTCCGTGCAGCTAGACGATGGACCCGCCTTCTTCTCTCCAGGAGTTGCCGATGAGGACGACACTGTACCGCTGACAGACTCATCGAGGCTTCGGCCATCAATTGTGGAGGTGCAGAACACACCCACGGGTCAGCGTCACGACCGGCAAAGGAGCAGGGCAGGCTCAGCACTCAGTGGCCTGAGTGTACGCTTTGGGGCGTCTCCATCTGGGCAGAGCGGACGCTCAAGAGGCAATTCGAGACTAGGCGATGATTTGACAGATCTCAGCGCAACACCGTCAAGCAGGGGCACATACCTGTCTCCCTTAGGCGAGTCGCCCTTGCAGCGAACAGGCACAATGCTTCGGAAGATGTCCCAGCGTGTGGTGAATCTGAGTAACGAGACCGAGCCTGTGGAAAGAACTACGCCACGAAAATCGGTTGTACCGCCGCCGGAAGATCTCAACGAGGCTGCCTTGGACGGCACAGCGCCTCCTCGATCCCCCGCGAGCGAGAAACGGCCTTCAATCGTCGAAGATTCAAGCCCACCTCTTCAGCTTCCCCCGAGCGACCGGAACCCATTGAGGGGCAAGTCACTTGGATTGTTCTCTCAGGACAGCAGGGTTCGGCAGTCACTTCTGGAATTCCTCGTGCATCCGTTCGTGGAGCCGGTCATTCTCGTTCTCATTGTTATCCAAACCATCGTCCTGGCAATTGAGTCAGCGCCAAATGTTTACCTGGATCCGCGGCCCCAGAACTGGGATAACAATTGGAGCGATTGGCTGATTCTGAGCATATTCATCGTCTATACCATCGAGATAGGAATCAAAATCGTGGTTTCGGGCTTTCTATTCAATCCTACAGAGTACAGCACCATAGATCGAAGCATCGGGATCAGGGAGGCACTCAAGAAAAAAGCTGATGCCATGTTCGCGCTGCATCGTAAGGACTCGAAAAAGGGCCTGCACGAGCAGGTCATAGAGCCTCATGCACCAGCACCAGACTCTCTGCTCCGAACCTTTACGACTCATGATATCGACGAGATCCCTGGCGGTTCGAGACAGGCACAGAAAAAGCGCCTCGCATATCGCGCCTTCTTGCGACATTCCTTCAATCGTCTTGATTTCGTGGCCGTGGTGTCGTTCTGGATCAGCTTCGTGTTGGGTTCCGCGGGGATAGAGTATCAGCACCAGCTGTACGTCTTCCGGATGATGAGCTGTCTTCGCATATTGCGACTCCTGGGCATCACCAGCGGCACGTCCGTAATCCTCCGTAGTCTGAAGCGGGCGGCGCCGATGCTGATCAACATAGCATTCTTGATTGGATTCTTCTGGCTACTGTTCTCGATTGTGGGAGTGCAGAGCTTCAAATCTAGTCTGCGCAGACAATGCACCTATATTGGGCCGGCTGGGGTCGGGAACAACACTCAGGACCAACCACCGCCTGCAGGAAATTTCCAATTTTGCGGCGGCTATCTCTCAGACAATGGCACGGCCATGCCATGGCTGAAGTCAGATGGTACACCTGGCACTACTGAACACAAAGGCGTTCTATGCCCGCAAGGCTCGCTTTGCCTGGAAGGCACGAATCCATACAATGCTACGATCAGCTTCGACAATATCTTCCAGTCTGCCGAATTGGTCTTCGTGATCATGACCTCGAACACCTTTACAGACATCATGTACTTCCTGACTGATTCGGATTACCTCGCCGCGGCTCTTTTCTTCGCCTTCGGAATCATCTTCCTGACCTTTTGGCTGATTTCGCTGCTGATAGCCGTCATCACAGCTTCCTTCCAGGTCATCCGCGAAGAGAGCAGGAGCAGCGCTTTCATGGCCGAAGATGAACCTGCTGAAGGGGCTCTCAGTAATACTGAAAGTGCGGACGGGGCCGTCAAGCGCCAGCCACCCGTGTCAGCGATCAAACGTGCCTACCAAAAATGCTACTGGGTCTGGATCGTTATCATCGTCTTCGATCTGGTCGTTCAGAGTCTGCGGACAGATACCATGGGGAAATTCACAAAAGAGCTGCTCTTCTGGGTAGAGCTGATCGTAACTTTCGTCCTAGTCTTCGAGATTGTGTTTCGCTTCATCTCCGACTGGCGAGATTTCCGTCACCACAGACGAAACTGGTTCGATCTCTTCCTCGCGATCATGACCACGATCATCCAGCTGCCACCCATTCGGAACTCCGGCCAGCCATACGCATGGCTCACAGTATTTCAGATACTGCGCATCTACCGCGTGGTTCTGGCAGTCCAGATGACGCGAGACCTTATCATGCTCGTATTGCGACACGTTTCTGGTGTGGCTAACCTCATCCTATTTGTGTTCCTCTTGACATTCCTCGCGGCCATATTTGCAGCACAACTGTTTCGGGGCCAGCTTCCAATACTCGACGATCAGGGCAACTACATTCAGGTCAATTTCGCCACGATCTTCAACGCCTTTCTCGGCATGTACCAGGTCCTTTCTAGTGAAAATTGGACCACGGTCATGTACAACGTGGCGCGATTCGACAAGCAATACGGCACCGCTTGGATAGCTGCCACCTTCTTCATCATCTGGTTCATTCTAGCCAACTTCATTGTCCTGAACATGTTCATTGCTGTCATTCAAGAAAACTTTGACGTCTCGGAAGATCAGAAGCGCATGCAGCAGGTCAGGATGTTCCTCCAGCGGAAAGAACTTGGTAACAACAGTGGTGGTACCCTCTCGCTGTCGACGATTTTCAAGTTCGGCATGGTGAAACGGCAAGACCCGCTGGATTTTGGATCAGCAGCCACGGAGATGTTGCTGAAGGACGCTGTTGTACGAGACTTCCTGGACGAGCAGATGGACGATGATGGGCAGCTCAAACGTACCGGAACTAACAATCTCCTGTCTGCGTCCACTCTCAACTTGGTTAAGCAGCCGGCTGGCTGGGGCAAGTGGCTAAAGGAGAAGCTGTCGAAGCACCTGCTCGATCGCGAACCGAACCCATTTTATTCTCGATTGCAGTTGACCAAGCCGTACGAAGAGCTTGATCCTCGAGCTCTGGCCAAAGAAGTCGTTAGTGCCGCCGAGCAACGCAAGGTCTCTCAGCGAGAATTTCTTCGCCGTCATCCGAAGTACAATGTCTCGCTGTACATGTTCAGTCCCGACAACCCGCTTCGGAAGTTCTGCATGCGCATTGTTGGGCCTGGCCGCGGCGATCGCATCCAGGGTGTGCAACCAAATCCAACCATCTGGTATTCCTTCTCGGCTTTCATATACGCAGCTATTGTCGGCATGGTTCTGCTTGCCTGCGTCACTACACCTCTCTTCCAGTTGGAGTACTTCAAGAAATATCCCGATGCAAGCGACAAATATAATTGGTTCGTGTACACCGACATAGGTTTTGCGGCCCTCTTCACCGTGGAAGCCATCATCAAGGTTATCGCAGACGGTTTCTGGTTCACACCATGTGCCTACTTCCGCAGCTCCTGGGGTTTCATCGATGGCGTTGTGCTTGTCACGCTCTGGGTGAACGTCATAACCTCCCTATACGACCCTAGCAGTGGCTCGCGGGCGGTTGGCGCATTCAAAGCCTTCAGGGCGCTGAGGCTGCTAAACGTCAGCGACAGCGCACGAGACACGTTCCATTCAGTAATCGTACTGGGTGGCTGGAAAGTCCTCAGTGCCGCCTTTGTCTCATTGAGCTTGCTCATACCCTTCGCCATCTATGGTCTGAACCTCTTCGCGGGAAAGATGGCATGGTGCAACGACTGGCAGGAATACGATGTGCACAATCTCACCGACTGTGTTGGTGAGTCGGTCTTCTCCCCAATTGGATACGACATGCTCGCCCCTCGGAGAGTCGCACCCGTTAACTACGCTTACGACTTCGATTCGTTTGGTGACGCTCTCTTCATTTTGTTCCAGGTCGTCTCGCAAGAAGGCTGGGTCGACCTTATGTGGAGCGCACAATCGATCACTGGCGTGTTTACTCAGCCAGCATGGTTCGCATCCCAAGGCAATGCGGTCTTCTTCGTGCTCTTCAACTTGCTTGGCGCGGTCTTCGTGCTCACGCTGTTCGTTTCAGTGTTCATGCGAAACTACACTGAACAGACTGGGGTCGCTTTCCTGACCTCAGACCAGCGGTCATGGCTCGAGTTACGCAAGCTCCTACGTCAGGTGGCACCATCGAAACGGCCAAATCGGCAGAAACGGCGACTGTCATGGCAAGAATGGTGTTATCGCCGTGCAGTGACCAAGAATGGCCGCTGGCAACGAAGCATCACAGGCATTTTGATCGCCCATCTTATCTTGCTCTGTTTGGAATGGTATCCAGAACCGGAAGCTTGGGCCCTCACGAGGATGTGCATATTCTTCATCTTCATGCTGTTCTACATTGCCAACATTGTCATCCGTATAGCTGGCTTATCCTGGTTCCGATTTCGAAAGAGTGCTTGGGACATGTACTCAATCGTGGTGGTTTTTGGTGCCATGGTCACCTCCATCGTTGTGTTTGGAGATCTGAGCAACGGCGTCTACGCCCAGACGCATAAGTTGTTCCTGGTAGCAGTCGCGTTGCTGCTGATTCCACGCAACAACCAGCTGGACCAGCTTTTCAAAACGGCAGCGGCGAGTTTTAGCGCGATCGCAAATCTGCTGGCCACCTGGTTCGTGCTCTTCCTCGTGTACGCCATAGCCTTCACGCAGACCTTCGGCCTGACGCGCTTTGGACCGAATGAGAGCGACAACGTCAATTTCCGGACAGTGCCCAAGGCCTTGATCCTGTTATTCAAGATGAGTGTTGGTGAGAGCTGGAATCAGCACATGATGGATTTTGCCAACATCGAACCCCCCTACTGCACCGTGTCAGAGCACTACTACGAAGGTGACTGCGGAAGCAAGCAGTGGGCATATGCGCTTTTTGTGTCCTGGAACATCATCAGCATGTACATTTTCGTGAATTTGTTCATCTCGTTGATATACGAGAGCTTCTCATACGTGTACCAGAGAAGCAGTGGCCTATCGATCATCAGCCGGGAGGAGATCCGCCGGTTCAAGCAAGCATGGGCAGAGTATGATCCGAACGGCACAGGCTTCATCTCCAAAGATGTGTTTCCCAGGTTTCTGGGTGAGCTTTCAGGCATATTCGAGATGCGTATCTACGACGGCGATTTTACCATCAGCAACTTGATCAACGATTGCAGAGTGGGCCCCAGGAGGGCTTCACAACTGCCTCTTGATGGAGAATCATCGAACCCGGACATCGATCTCGCCAAACTCAACCGACGACTGGCCGAGCTCCCAGTGGGCGAGATCCAAAGGCGCAGAGCACGCATGAATACGTTCTACGAAGAGGTGCTGGTGTCGGCAGATCCTGATCGCGGGATCGCCTTCAATGCGCTGCTGATGATTCTGGCGCATTACAAAGTGATTAATGACAACAAGAGTCTGCGACTGGAAGAATTCTTGAGACGAAGAGCAAGGTTACAGCGCGTGGAAGAGGCAGTCAACCGTAACATCGTTGTTGGTTTCTTCGACACGCTTTACTGGACGAGAAAATTCAAGCGACACTTGGATGCGAAGAAGGACGCGCGCATGACGATGATACCCTCGTTTGGCGTGCCTGAAATCCTGGTACAAGATGAGGGTGGCGACGACATTACGCAAGCTCGCAAAGTCGACGTCCCTGCCGTGAGTGTGACACCCGTTGACCATAATCCGAATGACACTGCGGAGGCGCTAGGCATTGGACGCGCACCACCAGGCGATTCAAGCCCAAACACGGCTTTTAGGGACAGAAGCAGCTCGATCCAGCTTTCGCCTGTCGCATCGCCCACGCGTGAAGGGTTCAATCTGTCTCCTCGACATCGTCCAACTGCTTCAAGCAGCAGCATACAGCCAGATTGGCATTTCGCAGCTGCCATGGAAGGAGTTGCCAGGCCTTCTCCTCCAGGTAGCCCGGGATTGAGCGATGCAGATGCTTCAGCAGCCCGAAGTCGGGCTAACAGCGCAGTCAGTCAACACGATATGCTGGGCATGTTCCAGGACAGCGCGTGGGGGCAGTCGATGAGGAGGAGCTTCACGACAAAACGCCCGGATGACCAACGCAGGCCTTCATCATGAGACGTTGGATGCAGAGGTCAGGTTCGAAGATACGGGGTCAACGGCGTTTGTGGTGTACTATGGGGAGAGTGGTACAATAGATGTCTGCTATGAGTACCATGGAGCAATGGTCGAGAGATACCCTGGCGGACCTGGTAAAGCGAGGATTCGTCGCCTGATGGACGAGTAATGTGTGGGAGGTTGGGTATTGTGCCTTGCTATGGTATGGCACAAGCATAGCGGCGGCGTTTTTGATGTTTCGGAAGATAGCATCAAAGCAAATTCTTTTTCATGTGTAATGCTGTGAATCGGGTCCAGGACACGTTCATCTTTTGTTATGTGTTTGGGACATCAACGCAGCGCAGTATGCTGCGCATATAGTCTATGTTGATCTGGTCCCCGCTCAGAGAGCAGCCTCCACCTCTCGAAGCACCAGTACTCTCACACACCTCCTCACAGCATATAATGCATCCACTACGCACGGCAGCTCGTGCGCACAGAGGATGCCCCTCGTCGACGGCAAATATGCCATCGCATCGGCCGTAGTCGCATTCGTCAGCTGGGCGCTGCTCACGGATCTGCTCCCAACACTGCGCTATGTCCCGCACGCCTTCATCGCCGGCACGCTGAGCGCCATCTTGGGCGCCCTGTACCTGATCGCGACCACTTCCAGGGGGGCCATACACGCGCGGAGGAAAGATGAGGGAGCATACGCACCGCCGCGGCTGGCCTTTGCGGTGCGCGGTGTCTGGGAAGAGGAGAAGGCGGCGCTGAAGGGACGCGAGGAATACCGACGGCCGACAATCTTCCCTGAAGCACTGCACTTCTCCAAGGCGGTGGACGCTCTGCTCGATCTCATGCTGCGCGACTATGTGACCAGCTGGTATGGAAACATCAGCAAACGTCCGCTGTTCCAGCATGAGATCGACCGCTGCATTCGGGCTGTGCTGCTGTCCATCGCCGCCAGATTGACAGAGCTGGACATCGTCGAGCTAGGCATATCACGGGCGATGCCCATCATGACCTCGCATCTCAACGACTTCTACGATGCGGAACGCGCTGTGAGAGGGAAGGATCTCTCGAATAATGTCACCGAGAGCGACGAGCTGAACACTGCCATTGCGAGCAAATACAGAGGCGGGAAGCTACATCCCGTCGCTGCCTTGTCTCGGTCAGATACTGGCGCCTCGTCGCAGGTCCACTTGCGAGAGCTGATTGAGAAGATCCTCCCCGCTGTGCTGCCTTCCAACATGAAGACCAGTCCCGCTGTAACTGCTCTGATCCGCGAGATTGTCACATGCGCGGTGCTAGCCCCGATCATCAACATGCTCGCTGACCCGGATACCTGGAATCAAATGATTGTCAACTATGGCGGTGCTACACTCCAGGATCGGAAGACTGTACGGAGAGTGCGTGCCGCACTAGACCAACATGCTCCAGCATCTGCCCGTGCCACCAGAAGCAGTCAATTTCCACGTTTACGACCATACGACAGTGAGCGTCAGTTTGAGCGTTTCATTCGATCCATCAGGCACGTCAGCACCCTCATCGATGCTAGACGGTTCCGCAGCGAGGTCATGAGCCAGCTTCGACGCGATGCGCAGCTCGGGGATCAGGATGTTGCGTATTTGCGCCGGCTCGAGACTGGACGGCGTCTTCTCGATCAAAGAATTGCCACTCTGTCTAAACCTGGCAACGGTCCCGCCAAACAACGGCCAGCTCTGGCTGGCCAGCCTTCGACGGGTGGCGAACATGCCACCACTCGGAAGCGTAAGGCGTCCCTTCGCGAGGTCATCTACGATGCCGCTGGCCTGAGCTACTTCATGGAATACATGGACCGCCAACGGCTGATGAAGTTGGTTCAGTTTTACCTCGTTGTAGACGGCTTCCGAGGTCCACTCGAAGGAGACGTTGATGAGTCGCCTCCCAGCGTTGCCACAGACCCTGAACGCATGAACATAGCACAGATGTATGCAGAGTATCTAAGCAAGCGTGAGCTTCAGGTACCGGAGGATGTTCTCAAACCTGTGAAACAGTATCTCAAAGCAGGCTCGAAAGCAAACACCTCAGACTATGTGCATGCTCGAAGAGCCGTGCTGCAGACGCAGACGAGAGCATACAACATTATGAAAGAGGAGCACTTCGAAGCCTTCAAGCGATCAGACCTCTTCTACAAATGGCTGGCCATCGACGACAATCCAGCATTGGCAGCTGCTTCCAACGCTCGCGAAGCTGAGTCTCGATCTGCGCACAGCGCCGTCACGAGCGAGGACTCGCCTGTGCTCTCTCGCCGGCCACAGCTGAACTGCTTACAGAAGGAGCCCGAGCTTAGAAGGGCCGTGCTGTCTTCCACTGACCTCAAGGCAAGTGCACGCGCAACTTCGAGTAGCAGCTTGTTCAGCGACACCCCGCGCCGCTCTTTAGATGACACCACTGCTAGTAGCCGCCCCTCACTCTTCGATGATGACATGGACGATGGCGCAATGATCAATTCTACATCCAGCCTACGAAGCTATGAATCCGATGGCGAGTCAGCTCGGCATGCCCAAGAAGAGGCAAAAGCTGTCCGAGAGATGGAGTCAGCCCTTGAGAATATCGTAGGGAACGGTCACGATGGCGATTCCTTATTCTCCGAGACAACAGGAAGAAGATCTGTGGACGACATTGAAAGGCACCCATCTCCAGACATCCCGCAGCGACCCTCACTGCCGTCGCATTTGTCGTCCGAACGGGGTAAGCCTAGCATTGCGTCTCTTGGCCTAGTCGGTGCTCCTTCTAGCAGAGGCGTGTTTGTTGACGATCTTTTCGGTGACGAGAGCGAGAAGTTTGCAGAGGACGAGCGCGAAGACTCGAACGGACCAGACGACAGTGGTGATGACAAAGTACAGGAAGCTGCACCAGGCGATCTTGGCTTAGCAGAAGCCATCGATGTGCTCAATGCCGAGATAGAGAGGCTCAACGCACAGCGTAACGTGCTAGACTCGTTGACGGCGAAAGCTGAACTCACCAATAACGCTGCTGAGCTTCGAATCTTGCGCAAGTCAGAGCAAAGTTTGCAGCGTGAGATCAAGCGGAAGGAGATGCAGAAGCGGCAGTACGTTGTGCAAGAGAGTGACAACAGTCTGTATGGTCGTGCAGCGATCAGTATCAAGTCTGTCATGGTCGGTCGTGAGGAAGACGGACATGAGTTTGCGTTATATGTGATCGAAGTCCGCAGACAGGCTGGGGAGCAAATGCCGTCGGCCACTTGGGCAGTCACACGGAGGTACAGCCAGTTCCATGAGCTGCACAAACGACTCAAGGCGCGCTTTCCCAACGTCAAGGACCTCGATTTCCCACGACGTCAAACACTTTTCACCCTGCAAAAGGACTTCCTGCAGAAGCGCCGTGCTACGCTGGAACGTTATCTTCGATCATTGCTGCTGGTGCCGGCGATTTGCCGCAGTCGCGAGCTGCGCGCTTTCCTGTCTCAATCGGCCATCGCTTCGAATGGTGGCAGCGGCACTGAGGCAGATGCCAAAGATTTTGTCACCAGGATTTACAACTCAGTATCGGATGGCATGGAAGAGTTCCTCGGTAACATTCCAGTGCTCGACCAGCTTTCCGTGGCAGGGCAGAATCTCATATCTGCGGCAACATCGCAAATCGGTGGTGGATCTCCCGTTGACAGCTTAGACCCTGCCGTCCAAGATCCTGCCACTACTGCTGAGGCTGAGGCTGAGCTGAACGCATACGAGATCAAGGAGGTAGAACCTTTCGTGAAGCCAATCTGTGACCTCTTTCTGGAGACCTTCGAGCTGTCAAAAGGTAACAGCTGGCTTCGTGGGCGGACTGTGGTCGTGGTACTGCACCAGCTGCTCGGAGGCACAATCGAGAGGAAGGTGCGGGAAACAGCGCGTAACGCACTGGAAGACGAAAGCATGGCACGCTACGTCGAAACTCTCAAGGGCACTATGTGGCCAAGTGGCAAGATGCGCCCACCCTCTATCACCCGGACCGCGCAGGAGAAGTCGAGGACAAGACAAGAAGCCGGGATCCTACTGGCCGCTCTGGTGCCTGACATTGCGGGAAGTGTAGTTGGTAAGGCTAATGCGCAGGCTGCGAGTCGAAAGATCATGGCCATGTTGAACAACCCGAGGTTGAAGTAAGTCATTCTCTCTACATTGCTCGGAAGGAGCCTCAACGCTGACCAATCTCAACAGTACCCATTTGATCTTCACGCTAGTAGATGAGATCGTGCGCATCGTGTTCTCCGAGGTATCAGACAAGTAACGCTAATGTGCAGTATAACCGTTTCGCATTCCTTCGTTACAATTTGGTGCCGCCTCATGTTCAGGGTGGGTTCCATCCTCAAAGCTTGGCCTGCGGCCGCACGATTTGGTAGCACTTGCCGTTCTTGCCAAACATGTTCAGCAAATCCTCAATGATCTGGTTAGGATGTTCCCACGCTGCAAAGTGTCCACCGCGGAGCTTGCGGCTCTCATACACAACGGGGCCCAATGTACGACCCCAGGTCGACGGCACGACAGTCAGCTCCTTTGGACTGTAACACAATCCAAGCTTGACCTTTGGGATCCATTCTTCAGTACGCGCACGGTGGATCTCGCTCGTGTGTGTCGCTTCGTAGTAGATGCGCGCACTGGCTGCCGGCCCTGCTGTAGAGAAGTAATAGATTGAGACCCATGTCAGGATCTCGTCGTCAGTCCACGGATACTCATCAGTCCAGTCGTGGAGCTTCTCGTAGATCCATGCAAGTAAGGCAATCGGGCTATCATGCAGGGCGTAGCCGAGTGTCTGTGGTTTGGTCGCTTGTAGCACTCGATAGCCGCCGCCTTCGTTCAAGAACCACTGAGATCTTGCAAAACCCTGGACGAGGCGTCAGCAGTTGTGTGACAACATGCATATCAACACCTGTAGCTTACCTTTTTATCTGCTTCACTATATGGCGTCAGAGCGGTTTGAAGCGCCAGGATCGGATGCTTCGAGTAGGTAGGCTGGCTCGCACGAACCATGTTGATATGCGAGGCCAAACAGCGCTGGGGATACCGCAGTCCGATGGATCGAGTGATCATAAAGCCCCAATCGCCACCCTGGGTTACATACTGCTTGTAACCGAGCGCTTGCATCAGTTGATCGCAGACTTCCGCATACTGTGCCAGGCCAAACCCAGGCTTCTTGACCCCTTCGGACCAGCCGAAGTTGGGGAGACTAGGTGCTACAACGTGGAACGAGACTCCTTGATTCGACTGACGGAGGACTGGTAGCATTTTCGTGACTTCGAGGAATGATCCAGGCCACCCATGCACGAAGAGGAGAGGGATTGCATCTGAGTTGTCCGACTGCTGGTGGATGTAATGGACGTCCAGCTCTCCAAAGCGTTCGACCTTGATAGGTCTGTGGAAGTTGGGCAGCTCGTTGAGTTTTGCTTCTTCGGCTCGCCAGTCGTAGCCACTCTGCCATCGCTTCGCCAGGCGCTTGATATCACCTAAGGGAGCACCGTAATCCCATGCAGCGCCGTCAAGCTTCGAGGGCGATTAGTGTGCCTGCGATGGCTTTGGATTATACAAACGGTGTACCTCGTCTGGAAACTCGCTTTGACCAAGCTTGATCTTCAGACTCACGAGCTTCTCCTCTGGCACTGAGATGTTGTAGGTGGACATTGTGGCGGACTCGCACGCTATGTGACGGTGCAGCTGCTCAATTCGTCAGCGACTACATGTACTGTCATTCCTATCAGAGCACGGTGGAAGTCGATGGTGGCTAGCATGATGACAGCATTCCAACAAGGCCGTGTAACGATGCCGGACAGAGCGTGACTTACCAATGCCGACTGGATGTGTTTGCACTGTTGTTGTCCAAGTGTTTGCTAGGATACGCGACGTTCCCCACCAGGGGCCGTACATCATACATGTAGTCTACTGACAAGGATGGTCTCAAGTGACGTCGGTCGGCGCCGAAAGAGCGCACGTGCTTCTGTTACCGGCTGAGCGGTTCCGACTTCATCTTACACAGCGGATCGGTAAGAACGATCTGCAAGCAAAAAATACTTCTTTCGGAGAAAATGGCCATGACCACACCTCCTGTTGGCTGCTTTCTGACTCGGAGACGTACGTGCCGTCTTCACGGCCCTCTCTCCGACATCGACATGCACGATGAGCAGATCGGAGATTGGTCTATCGTTGGTACTTTGTCAGGGCCCTACCCAAAGCAGACAACACGAGATCCGCCACTCAAAGCAGCATTTGCTGAGGCACGGTGGCCGTTGCTCATGGCAAGACGGGATGTGCGGTGGCACTGTCATCGTTGCGACGGTGTTGAGCCTTGAAGGCGCATTGGCCGCCGAAATGCTCAGACCAGCACGCCAGCACCTCACGATGCCCCCAAACTGAAAACGCAGGCCGAAATGGAGCACGACACTACTGGCCGGAGCCCATCTCAAGGGCAAGGCCGTGTTTGACCCACCGACTAAGGCAGCATCGTTGCGTGATCTCGCGCGGCAGACAAGGACTCCACGCACGAGTGCAGCACTAACTGTAGTAGCCTGTAGTAGGCCAGCCGACAGCATATGCCAAATTCTGCTCAATGCCGTAGTCGTCGATATGACTCGCTTTCCTAGCCGGTCTTCAAAGGTCATGGTCACTGCTGTGCTGCCCATACACACGAGGCTGTAATCCGACTTTTCTTGTCGCATCCACTCGTTTCGCCCCCGTCTTTCATCGAGCCCAGCCAGGGCTCAACATCCCCGGCTTCTTGCTCAATGACATTCAGGTCAATTCCCAGTGTGTTGCATACGCGATCAACTATATCTATGGAATCAGCAATCAGCGTAACGTCGCGGTGATATCTTGGCCACAAGGAGGAGTATGCGCGCAGTGGGCAACAAAATACTGGCCACCTACGAGGTCCCGCGTAACGGACATCATCGCGCACTCTCCTGATTACAAGGTGAGTTGATACTTGTTCCTGCCATCTTTGCCTTCGCTAACAAGACCACAGGGCACAATCTTGGCCAACTTCCTCGTGACTCCTGGTCAACCATTGCCACCAAGATGGGTATAGGTATCTAGTCAGATCAAGCTTGCTACGGTTAACGGCGGTACGTGAAAGGAGCTGAAAAGTTATTCATGACGAAAGTGCTCACGCCCTGATCTGCCTTTGCTGCCGAATCTTAGTATTGTTTTCTTCGTCTATCGTGGGTATCTATGCAATTAATATGAATGCTGCCACGAAACCAATCAAGAGCTACGCTCATATTATGATGTCTCGAGTGCCCTCCTTGTGGTATCCCTGCCCCATCTCGCCGTCATCGTGCTCCAATGACAATGAATGATAATCCGGCGTCCGAACTCCTCGAAGATATCCTCGTAGCTTTAATCGCCATGCCACGAAGAGCGACACTGCGCCGCAAACTACTCCGACCAGCCAGACAAAAAGGGAATATGCGCTGCTTCTCGGCGCGTAGACATTGTTGTTCTTCCACGACTCGTTTTCTCCGTGTAGCTCCTGGAGCCAGTACATCTCTTCGGCGACTGCCGCGCTCATAGCATGATTATTTCCCGGCCCCAGAGTCTTCATGATCTCTGTCCTGCCAACTGCTTTGCCGGTCTTGTCGATGGCTTCGGCCATGACATAACTTGCATAGCCATCCCAGGCGATTATGGTCTCAAACCCAGTCCTGCTCTTGCTGCCGATCTGGATCATCGGATTACCAGTTTCTGTGGTCTTGTAAAGATTCCACCTAGCCACCTCTGTGGCACCGTTCCAGCTGAGGTGGACCATGGTTGTCGTAGAATTCCTTGCTGTGCTGGGATACGCTGCCGAGACTGCCCTTGGGGGTCGAGTAGGCAGCCCAACGAAATCGAACTTGTAGCTTCGATAACTGCCCAGCCATTCTGTCGCCATCGTGGCCTCCATGAGCAACTTCCCGTCCGCCGAGTGTTCGCTATGAGTCGCCTGCTCAGACCAGCCCATGAATATATGATCATTGGCCATGAGCTGGTAGTTGCCACGACGAGGAGCATACGAGCCGGGACCATAAGGGTGCTCTATCGATTGTACTATCGTGGCCACCCTGTCGTCGACCTGCAGAGCGATGGTTAGGCCACGAGAGTTCTCGTGGGTCGCTGCCTGCTTGCTTTCGCTCTTGGCGTTGTCCAGGATCGTGATGATCTCGTGCGTGCCGTTGAACCCGCGAAACCTGACATTGTGCTGTCTTGAGAACGACAGATCACCCATGCTCCATTCACCTTCGGGCTCTTGTCGACCGTGGAGCCTCCACATCACATGCCCATCGTCTTTGGACACTTTGTAGATGCTGTCGGTGTGCCTCCCAGAGACATAGTAGTCCCCGTTATGGTCCTTGTCCACGGAGTTCAGATGCCTACGAGGAGTCAGCATGATGATAAGTGAGGTGAGTGCGATCCCTACACAAAGTCCCATCCCCAAAAGTCACCACACATCTTGTCCACACCACCCTCAAGGAAGCTGCTTTCATTCAGACTGACATGCTCGAAAGAGCTCCACTCAAATACTAGAGTCCAGGTCGTCGTGTCCAGCTCCTTGAAGCCGTTGAAAAGGCCGATGCAGCTATCATTATATCCAACAGCCAGAGCCTGCTCCGGCGTTGCATCTCTCCGTCCCTCATCCATCACGATAGCCCGCTTGCCATCGTCGATAAAGTTGAACTCATGCGAGTTGAAATCAACTCCTAATGTCCCAATGTGGACCTTCTCACGAACTTGGTATGTGTGATCAAGAATGTAGCCGTCTCCCTCTCGTTGCACCAAGAATGTTATTAGATCCTCCCCTCGTATCCGACTTATCTTGAAGTCGATCGCATCCCAATTGTTGCTCAATTCAACTCCGCTCCAGATAAGCTCACCCTGTCCATCGTATATCACGGGGCCCACCCAGCCGTTCCCAGGCTCTTTCTGGTCGATAAATTCGAAGGGCGCAACGAACCAGTATCCCGGGCTCACAAGTTCTGGTTCCGTAACGTTGACCTTCCATCTAGGAGCTTTAATTTCTGGGTGCTGTGAGAGATTAGCATGCGCTTCTTTGGGCCAGTCTTCCAAAGCTCACGTACTGTTACGAAACTGAAGAGACCCTCGTCGTGGTCGTGGAAATGGATATCAGCACTAGCTTGAAGGGACGAGAAGAGCAAAAGCGAGAGCGTTGAAAACCGGTGAAGCCAAGGAGACTGGTACATTCTGATGGCTAAGGCGTTGATGGCACTTTGGACAACATGAGTACCATGAGCAACACCGGCCAACGAGTCCTAAATGCAGAAAAGAGCGTGGATGAAGAAATCGACGAGGCTTGTAAGAATGAAAGATCAGGTTCGCGGGAGTCTCTCGAGAAGGAGAAGACGAAGTGATTATTGAGAGGTCAAGAGTAGGAAGCGCCACGCAATCGATAGAACAGACGAACGAATCAAAGACATAGCGCCCCGAGGACTAAGAGAGAAGTTTGGCTGAAGGATCAGGAGACCAATCTGCTGCAAAGAGGAGGAGTCAAGGCGTCCAGTCCACGCGAGGACGCGCTGGAGCTCTGACCTGCCACTATTGGGTTGCCAAGCCGTGGCTTGCGTAGAGTCAGACAGCGAATCAGCGCGGGCAGACGCAGGAGGAAATTCAGACGCCTCTTCGCCTAGTGAGCCCTATACCTAATTAGCCTTGTACGGGCGATCTCTTACTCTTGCTTACCAGACGGCGAAAATGATTTTGGCAACCCGAAACACGAACGGTCAGCATGCGGGTTTGCGTTTCGTAACTCACACGTTCCGATACCCACGCATTGCCGTGCGGAGGGTCATAATCTTGGGCACCTGCGAGATTCGCTGTGGTCGGCCATCGTCCTAAACCGGTGTCATTGCACGCGACAAGATCCTTCTCGGAAGGAAATCGCCGAAAGTCTTGTGGTTTGAGAAAAGCCTCGCCCAGACCTGACATCTTCCCGAATACGGACTGGCCTCGAACTGTGATTCGCGGCAGGGGTCTGTTGCACGACATCCTCTCAGGGCCGACCTCACTTATGAATAGTTGCTGCACCACGAGCTTTCTGCAAGACAAGTATCCTAACCATGGGTCTTGCTTGCCTTGCCCTTGGACGCCACCAATATGCTCGAGATAACGGCGATTGATCGCTGCCGGAACGCCGCTCATGTTGAGGAAGAAGAGGATGAATTGACACATCGTTGTTGGTATGACTACATCCCCTTGGTATGACTACATTCCCTTTGTGAGATTATCTGTCGAATTTCGCTGCTATGTGTAGCCTCGCTGCGCGTTCAAACACCCGAGCGCCGACAGCATGAGACATTTACGTCTTCATTTCAGTGAGTTTACACCACAATGGCTTCTTCTCCCACAAGACTTGAAAAACGTCAGTTTAACTCTGCTTGCGACTTGTAACAGACTTACTGTGGATCTTCTGATCAGGCCAATTGCTTGATTCTTCGCATAGCTCCAAGTCGAAATGCAGCAGTGTTGTACACAACAATAGTCGCATTTCGTGCCATGCTAGATTCTTGCCAACACAGTTGCGCGGACCTGTGGAGAAGGGCTCCAGGGCGGACAGGTTGTCGTTGGCATACTCTGGGTCTCCCAGAAATCTTTCGGGAGCAAACTTGTACGGGTTCTTGAAGTTATCTTCACTGCGATATGTTGACAAGTGGTGGATACCGAGTGAAGTATTCTCCGGAACGAATTGCCCGCATATCGTTACCCCTCCGGAAGGTGTCATTCGAGACAAGGTTGACGGGACTGGCGGATACATCCTCAATCCTTCTTGCAAGACGGCGTGGAGGTACTTCAGTTTCTGAATCGACTCCAGAGTGATATCATCGTAGCTTGCGTGAGCTTCTCGAATCTCAGTGGTCAACTTCTTCATGTACTGGGGGTTGCGCAATAAGTAACTAAAAGCAAAGGGTTCAAGGTCAGCAGATGTCTCAGACACGCGAAGATGCCTGGCACCCTTCACTTTGCTTACTAGGTCACGCCGGAGAGGGCCGTAGCAGTAGTTTCAGTTCCAGCGATCATGAAGAGGGATGCCAGCGACCGGTGTTCCTCAATTGTCAAGCCATCGGGGCCCGATGCCTTCTCCAAAATCTTGCTCCACAGGTCTGGACGTTCCGGTGGAGACATTTTGAGACGGCGGTCGACTCTGTCCTTCGAGTAATTCCAGTGCTCAGCTTGCTTTCTTCGAAAGAACTGACTTTGGAAAAACCATTTGTCTACGATGTATTTTCCAAATGAGCTGGACATCTTCAAGGCTCGCAACTGGCTCGTATTCTTTATTCCAAGGAAGATAGCTTGGACCCAGCTCGAGTATTCGCCATCCTCAAGCATATTGAGACCCTCATTGAAGCTCAGGTCTCCCACTAGTAACGAGATTAGGGTCAGTGATTCACATACTCAGGGGCAGGTCGAGAGACAGAAAAACTTACTGATGTCGAAGGTGGTGCAGTTGTAGTATTTCAGCATGTCGACAGGCTTTCCAGCTTGCTCAGCCAATTTACGCTGCATGGTGCCAGACCACGTTTTCAGCATTGGCTCGAGATCTTTGAGGCTCTTGTCCGCGAATGCATGAGCTACCAGCTTTCGCTGTCGAGAGTGGTTCGCATCGTCGGCCGTGATGAGACTGTCAACTCCATTGAAACTGCACAACAAGATATCAGCCATATTCAAGAAGCATGTGGCAGTGTCTCCGACGATGGTGTAGGTGTGTCGTGCAGTGCAGCATTCGAGTGCTGCACCATGTTCTCCAGACACTGCTCGATGTATGGTAGTCGTCAGTGACTTACGGCTTTCCATAGAAGAATTTGTCCTTGAAAACGTGGTTCTGGCCTGCTTTTTTGAAGCCATGGATATCTTTGAAAGCCTGCGCGTCTCCTCTGAAAGACAACTCATTGGGCGCAATTCGCACGACTGGGCCGTACCGCCTGTGCAACTCTGGAATGACCGTGGCTTCATCCCCACGGATCATGCATAATATGCGCGGAATCCTGCTAAATGCGCGATATTTCGGACCAGGAAACTTGGATAATGGACCAAAGTAGACGTGCACAGCTGAGGCAAATGTGAACAATAGATAGAGGACGGCAAAGCTCAGCGACAAGGTGACGGCATTGGTGGGCAAGCCTGAGAGCCCATCGCTGAAGGCCATGTGCTGCGTGGACATTATCCTTTGGCGATCGAGAGCTTCAGCAGGTGCGGTAGGGTGCCGAAGGTAGCAACTAAGGAAGTCTACATGGAGCTGCTCGAGAGCTGTTCCATATGTTTAATATATCAGGAAAAGCAAATCCGTCAGACCCTGATGTGCTGTGACAGCTGTGCGATTATCCGGCAGCGCTGTCGTTATGTCAAGCATAAAAAAGATCCACACGGGAAGGATCCTTCTCTGCCCGAGAGGAGACTGAGGAGTAGTCTGCATCGTTGACGCTTCATGGTTTCGCTTAGCGGCATTCGCCGGCCACCTGCCAGACTACCGGAGCCTGAATTGACACAATGACGGACGGTGCTTGGTTGTTCGTCAGTCTGCGAGACACGCACGACGTGGCTGTGCATGGCCAAGCGTCTGGGATCTTGCTGCAATGCACATCAGCAGAGGCTATGTGAGTACAAGATTCACGGCATTGCTGCACAAATGCGACGGATGGCACAGACGGGCACGGCGGCGCTTGCGATCCTGTCGACCGGACGCGTGTGATGGCATTCTCACGCCCGTGCCATGATTCATGAAGACTGCGAGGCATTGTCATTCGTTGAACAGTGGTGGACGCCATCCTGAAACCTCCTTCCTGGCTCGAAGTGCAGGATCGCATGGGAATCAGGGCCAGCACTTGTCAGCAATGTAGTATGTAGGTCCAGTGCAGGCGCGTCGACGAGGCGAGAACCTGGCAGGCTTCAGTCGCCGGCGAGTAGAATGGTAATGCGCGATGATGGCCATGGTATCACTGGGGCGATATCAGATTTCGATACCCGTGAAGGACTTCGTGCTGGCTCAAAGCAGCGGCCTCAGTGCGGGCATAGGACTGTACGATCGTCGTTCCGTGCATGTCATACTGCCGGGATGCATCCTGCGGGATCTCTCGCTCGCAACCGGCGCTTCCTCTTTGTAGTCATTGTTTCGATGACACCTGACTGCACATGTGACGAGATGGGTTGTTGCCTTGCTGATGGTACTTGTCATGATGCTGATGACAACATGCTCGTCTGTTCAATGTTGTTTTACAGAGGGCGAACAGCAGGTGAGATGACCGCGTCCGATATCGGCCACAGCTTGGCAAATTGCGTGCAGATGTACAGTATCTGGATATCAGATACATCCTGTGCTCGTCATCGTCGTCAACAATACTGTAACCCTCACGACGCATCTTCCTTCGTCGCAACATCCGCCGTCGTATCATATCAACCTTCGTGGCATTGCTGTCCTCTGTCCGCGTTGAGAGACGAAAGCAGGGGAGAGGGCTTGTAGATGTCCGAAAACACCAATGCTGACATCTGGATGTAATTTGAAACCCGTACCCATACACACAGAATGCCTGCAGCTGATGCCACCACAACAGAGCCGGAGCCTTTGCGGCCTTTGTGAGTATGCTACATGTACGACTCGCACTATTGCAACCGCTGATCGTTGCACCATCTTTAGACCGTCGACCTGATCGTCTATCCTCTTGATACGATCAAGACCCGATTGCAGTCACCAGACTACACGCGGCTATATCGAAATGGCACGAATACGGGCTTCAACCCTTCCATGTTTAGGGGAGTATATCAAGGAGTAGGCTCAGTCATCATCGGTCAGTCGAACCCGCAGGCCATTCGCGATCAACGATAGCAAGCTCAACAGTCACAGCGACGTTGCCCTCCTCTGGCGCCTTCTTCTCGACATATGAGGGAATAAAGGCCACTCTGACCGAGACGAATCCCACCTTGGGAGCCAAGCCATTTCTACCCACGCCTCTGATACATGCTATTGCCTCTGGGTCCGCGGAGTTGGTCTCATGTGCCATACTCACCCCTGCCGAGGTCATCAAGCAGAATGCACAAATGGTAGACAACTCCAACCGCGACAGACCTCGAGTCAATGCTACGCTGCAGACCCTCAAACGATTCCGTTCCAACCCACTGGCGCTATGGCGAGGATATACTGCTTTAGCAGGCCGGAATCTACCGTTCACTGCCATGCAATTCCCAATGTTCGAGCGCATAAAAGAGAGCATCAGGCGATATAGGGATGACCGAGGTATTCGGACACATACTCTTTTGGAAAGCGGCATGATCACGGCTGTTAGTGCTGGTACGGGAGGCAGTATTGCCGCGGTCATTACTACACCCATCGACGTAGTCAAGACGCGCATCATGTTGGCTGCTGTGGAAGGAGGCTCTGACGATTCCAAGTCTACACCTCGCGAAAGCGTCAAGGCAGCCAAAGATGCTCTGGTCGATGCTACGGGAAAGACTGTTGAGGCAGTCAAGGACAAGCCTGTGGAGACCATGAAGGAGGCGGTGAGGCCAAAGCGATCTGGTAGTCTGCAAGTGGCGCGAGAGATCATACAAGAGCAAGGTTACAAAGGTCTATTCCGCGGTGGAGCATTGAGAGGTGTCTGGACGATGCTGGGAAGTGGGTTGTATTTGGGCGTTTACGAAAGTGGACGCATATACCTTGCACAGCGACGAGGTGACCCGATTGATGCTGAAGAGTATGCGAGATCTTGAGCAAGCGTTGGCCGATGTGTTTCTGGGAGGCTGGAACTGCTACACGATACCCTTTGTGCATATGGTTAATGCATAGACGTCGGGGGCATGTACATAGGCGCCACGATGATGGTCGGGAAACATAGTTTGGGACAACTGGAAGAGAAACGTGAATGGCGGTCACAGAGGTATTGATCATCCGTTCCATTGCATCTTTCCCACTCAAGTGAATTCACAACCTCAGTTCGACATATCCCGATCCGACAGCACAACGCGCAGCTCCGACGCCGTACGATCTAACCCTCTCCAAAAACGCTAACGGACCAAGAATTGAATATTCATATCCATTTACCTTCATTCAACATCCACTCCCCAACATTCTACGCCCTCCCACCAAGAATCTCCTCAATGCCACCACAAGCAGGCCCCACATTCGGCCGTGGCTCCACCAGCGACATCAAAGATTGACTAACCAGAGTGCGCTCCTCTTCTTGCTCAACCTCAAGCGAGCTCTTCTTCCTTCTGATCGCCCTTCGAGGGTTCAACGCGCTGTCTAGCGACACATTTGACATGTTGCCGAAACTTAGACTCGAGAATCGCGAACCATTTGATGTTGCTGTGCCGGCTGATAGCGGTGATTTTGATGCTGATGGCGATGATTGGAACGCTGTTCGTAGTCTGCGGAGCGAGTTGCGCGGGTGGAGAGGTTGGAATTTGCTGGATGGCATGTTGGTTGGTGATGTTTTGGTGATGGATCGTTTCTCTTTTGGCGATTGTTCGATGTATGGCTGTTGGAGGCGAGTGGAGTATTGCTGTATGTCCGTGTCAGGTACTAGTCTTCCGACCGGAGTACTGCTGATATGTGTGTTGTTGCGACGAGCCGACACAAGAGGTCTGGTGACCTGAGAAGAATCGCGTTCCTGTAGCGCAAGGCGTGACAGTCGTGAGAGGCCGGCTTCAGTCCGGAGATTTGGCAGAATCTCGTATAGATAGGTATAGTCGTGCCGACAGCCCTGGCAAGAAGTGGACAGGAATGCGGAGGTTATTGACGAGGGTATGTTCTTCTTCGCTGCGATAGTCGGTACAATCACAGGAAATGTAGCCGTCCAAGGTATGTTCACACCGCTTCGACGGTGTCTTGATCGTGGTTCTCAAGGGCAGAGGGGAGAGGAGGGCAATGTGGCCGCATGGGAAGACGATGTTCTTGAAGGAAAGCAGTTCATTTGCTGCTCCTGCTCCCTAAGCAGAGCACTTACTATTCCAGAATGCTTGTGCTACGTCCAACGGTACGCGGCCAGCGGGTTGCGTATTCCTGTCACGAAGATCCACATACAAAGTGTTAGCCCTGACGTTAGAGATGTCCTCCGCGTGCTCCGAGACGCGTCGACAGTGGCGGGAAGGAAGATAATGACAGCCCCTGGAAAACAACAACGCGTGAGCGGTGGACAAATCCGCGGACGATACTCATCAAGGCAGTTGTGCCATGTTCTTCGGCACGATCAGCCTTGGGCGAACCAGGAAGAGAAGGAAAGAACGTTTTAGAATGGACCCTGCCCGACGCCCCTGTCCCGCTAGCGCGTCTTCGGCTGGCAATTGAGTTCTGTAGAATGTCAAGGTGCGACGTAGCGTGAATGAGTGCTGAGAGGTACGTTTCGCGTTGAAAGACAAACATGGAGCCAGACATGCAGCGCAGGAAATCACAATAATCTTTGAGAGACGTGCCATGGAAGAATGCGGCAAATGACGCATTTGGTCGTCGATACTGCAGTAGTATACACACGTCTGTCTATGCCGCAGCCTTCTCCTTCTCCTGCTTCCACTTCTGCGCCATCATCATGAGTTTGCTCATCTTTGCAGAGCTCTCGTCGTCTGCCGGGAACACGTAGTCCATATACTCCTCGAACGAGTCGTCGTCGAGCTTTCTCCTCTTCTTGACGCGCCTTGGCATTTGCTTCGAAACCTTTTCTTGGTCCTGCTCGCCGCCATGCGTCTCCTCGAACCCCTTCCACGCGTTGAGAAGCGCCGCCCTCTCCTCGACCAACGAGTTGTCTTTGTACAGCTTATGTGCCCGCTCGAAGATTTTCCGCGCCCGTGCCTTGGCAGCATCGCTCACTGCAGCTTCCGACTCGTCTGTAATCTCCTCCACGAAGTCTGGGACGCTGATCTCGAACTGTGCGTAGCTGATCCATACCTTGACGTGCTCAGTCTTGGCCAACAAGCGTTCATACAGCGATCTTGTCTTCTCGTATTCGCCTTCTTCCTCCTCGAAGTCGATGTACGCTTTCCAGACGAGCTCTGGCATATCCAACACTTCTTGCTGGATCGCAAGCTCGAAGATGGCGCGAGTACGATCCAAGTCTTCGAGACCGCGTTCCAGCTCGGCGAACTTGATCCAGGCCTGCGAATTGGACGCATCGAACTCGATCCATTTCTCATAAAGCGTCCGGCAGCGCACAAACTCGAACAACTTCAGTTCCATGTCGATATACGCGCGGAACAGCTTGTTCTTTGGACACACGCCAATTGCCATACCCATCGTCTTTCGCGCACGATCAAGTTCTTGCTGTCGTAGGTGGAATTGGCCCTTGAGGATCCAGACTTTTGCAAACGTGAACTTCTTGTGTGGAACGATCTTGATTGCTTCTTCGTAAACTTGCGCTGCTCGAGCAAGATCCTTCGTCTCCAGTTCTTCATAAAGGGCATAGAATATCCAGAGATAGATATAACGCCTCCAGTGGCGCTTTTCATGGCTCGGCGGTATTTGTGCGATTGCGCGCTCGTAAACGTCCCTTACTCTCCCTGGATCCTGGCCTGCTTCCTCCAATCTGGCATAGTCGAACCAAGCGTCATAATTCTTTGGGTTTTCCTTCACCTGCTCTTCATAGAGAACTCTTCGTTTTGAAAGCACAACGTCCTCGACCCCTTCACGATCACCGTACTGTTTCTCAAACTGAGTGTAGGCTTTGTGCAGGATAGCAGATCTAGAGCGTGGCATGCGGTCCAGAGCGTACTTGTAGATTGCTCGCGCACGCTCGTACTCTTTGAGCTTGGCCTCGAATCTGGCGTAAGCAATGAAGAGTTTCTCGTCCATGAACTCGTCGCCCAGCGTCTCGATAGCCATACCGAACACGTCCCGTACGAGATCGCTCGTGCCGTTCTCCTCCTCGAATCGTGCCCACTTAATCCAATTCCTTGACTCAGGGTGAACGATGGTAAACCTCTCAAAGATATTCCGCGCCCGATCGAACTCGCTGTACCGCTTCTCGAGCTTGATGTAGGCATTCCAGGCGGCCTCGTCGGGCTCCCATGACATCCAGCGCTCAAAGACCTGCCTCGTACCGGCGACATTGCCAAGCATTTCCTCCATGTAGACATACTTGTACCATAGCTTGTCTATGCGTGGAAGGATGGTCACTGCTCTGTCCAAGAGGTTGCGCGCATGGTTGATGTTGCGCTCCTTCATTTCCGACTCGATATATCTCACCCATAGCTGCACATTAGTGCTCTCCACGTCCAACGCACGCTCAAAGACACTGCGCGCCCTCCGGTATTCCTTCTGTTCCAGTTCCCAGGCGGCATAGCGGAACCAATTGCCCATGTTGAGGCGATTGCGGCGCACATAGTCCTCGAACTCCTTTCGTTTCCGTCCCTGGTATTCATGGAGTTCTTCGAGGTCGGCGAAGCGCTGTGTTGGCGCTGTCAGGCCGGGTTCCTGGCGGTCGACTGCTTCCCGCAGCAGCTGTTCGGCGGAGATCTGCTGCGGCGCGGCGGCCTTGTTTTTGACCCGTGGAGGGCCACGCGACGACTCCATGGTGGGTGGTGGTGTTCGTCAGTGGTGTGGTGTCGGTGAGGTGATGTGTTGAGAGGGAGCGTAGGTCGGTGGTCACATGCTAAGAAATGTTCAAAGCTGCGGAGCAAAAGTCAGGCTTTGGCTTCGAAGTTCGAGCTTGCCCGCAACCAGGGCTGCCACCTCAAGTTGAACCTTGCATCAAGACAGGCTCGCTTTTCTCCAGCACTGCACATCTCCCACTATTGTCGCAGTACCGACGTCCACCTCCTCGACTCAGCAACACAGTCACCTACACCAAGACTTCTCACTGAGCGACATCAACACTCTCCGCGCCACGGCGCAAACCTGACGAGCGAGGCGACAAGATGGCGACGATCGCGGACGAGCTGCTGAACGACTTTGAGGATTCCGGCGATGAGAACGAGCAGGAACAGGTTGACGATCAGTACTTCGGAGAGTCAGGTGACGCAACATCTGTTCCAAATGGCAGTGCTGCACCCGGCCTCATGTCCCAAGAGGGCATGGAGCTTGATGGCGACGAGGAGGCACCGGACGATGAAGGCGAGGACGCCGCAAACGTACCAAGTCACCTAAACAAGGAAGAGGAAGAGACCGAAGAAGAGACCAAGGCGCGTGTAGAGAAGATGGAGCTGCAGAATGTCAGTGATGTGCGCAGTGTGGCAGGTCTCATGAAGCAGCTGGATCCTCTCCTCGAGGTAAGTTCACCCCGTTTCCCAGCATACATATGAGTCTCTTATTGAACATGTGTGGATACAGCCCTGACTATTCCGGCGTTTTGCAGAAAATCGAATACTACAAGACCCGTCCACCAGGCGAAGAGACGAAGAATGTCGGCAACATTGAAGACAATCCAGAGTACAAGCTTCTAACACGGTCGAATACGCTCTCCACAGGTATCGATGGCGAAATCATTCTGGTGCACAAGTTCATTCGCGATCACTACTCGGTGCGCTTTCCGGAGCTGGAGACGCTTGTACAGAATCCTTTGGACTATGCAAGGTCAGTTGCCATCATTGGCAATGGTCCTATGGAGGACATCAAGAAGATCAGCGAGACCAGCGACAACATTGTCGGGAAGCCACTCAAGCAGGTTCTGGACGGCCCTACGCTCATGGTCGTCACAGTAGAGGCAACCCAAACCAGTGGCGTGCCCCTCTCCGACACTGAGCTCGCAACTGTGCGCCGCGCTTGCCAGATGACCTTGAAGCTTGACAATGCGAAGCGGGTGCTCACGGACTATGTGCAATCGCGCATGTCCCTCTTCGCCCCCAATCTGACTGCCCTCATAGGATCCGCTACAGCTGCACAGCTGATCAACTACACTGGAGGTCTCTCTGGACTGGCCAAGACGCCTGCTTGCAATCTTGCTCCCTTGGGCAACAAGAAGAGTGCTCGAGGAGTGGGATTGGCTACGAACGTCGGCGTGCGAAACCAAGGCGTGCTGTACCAGAACGATATCATCCGCAGCGTACCTCAAGATCTGAAGGTGCAAGCAATGCGCATACTCTCCGCCAAGGTCGTTCTCGCTGCGCGTGTCGACTCAACGCATGATTCGCCATCTGGAGAGCAAGGATTGGTGTTTGCGGAACAGGTCGAGAAGCGGATCAACAGGCTCTCCGAAGCACCACCAAACAGCGGCACGAAAGCTCTGCCTGCACCCGATGACAAGCCGTCCCGGAAGCGTGGAGGTCGACGTGTGAGGAAAATGAAGGAGGCCACGGCCATGACTGATTTGAGGAAGGCTCAGAACCGCATGGTCTTTGGCAAGGAGGAGGCCGAGATCGGTTATGGCGATGGCACGAAGGGCCTCGGAATGATAGGAGCGCAAGACGACGGACGCGTGAGGGCCACGCAAATCGATCAGCGCACGAAAGCCAAGCTATCGAAGAAGAACGCTGGATGGGGTGGGGCTACACCATCAAGTGGTACCGCCACATCGCTCCGCAGCTTCGGCGGTGGCCTAAGCACGCCTGGCGCATTGAAGGCTCACGGTCTTCGGGCTACCGGTGTTGGCTCTTCGGGACTAAAGACTAACGTTGGCAACACTGGCGGTACTGTGTCGACTGTCGCATTCACACCTGTGCAAGGTCTCGAACTCGTTGACCCTAAGGTTCGCGACGAGATGAACAGGAAGAGGAAAGCTGAAGAAGACCGCTGGTTCAAGGGTGGCACTTTCACGCAGATCGGGGGTGCTGGATCCTCTGCAGCGCCGAGTGGCCCTGGCAAGGTCGATAGTCAGGGTTTCAAGGTTCCAGCGTTACCGGTGAAGAAGCAAAAGCAAGAGGGATGAAGCAGACGCCAAAAAATGAAAAGCATCGACATGAGCTGAAGCATTTTGGATGCACAGGAGTTCCGCGAAGCTCCTTCGCGCGGTGAATATGCTACGAACATTAGAAAGTAAGTTAAATCGGAGGCCATGTCATATTGCTGCCACAGGATCTCACATCGAATGACAGTCATTCATCAGAGGATCCCGCGGCAGGAATGTGTGGAAGGCGGATCGCAGCGGCGGAGCAAATCTCGGCGAGTCGAAGCGGCAGTGAACGACACAACGCAAATCACAGTCGGACGTGTTTGCTCCTCGCCGAGCTCTTCCAGGTCAGGAAGTACTCCAAAGCACAGTTTCGCCGTCAACAGCTCATAGTGCAACAATGTCGACCGTGTGCAGTTCTCGAGACCCATGCAGTTTTAGAATTCAGCCAAAAGCTAATTACTGCGCCACAGCGACGTCAGAGCTCTGTGCTCGAGCCAATGTTTCCGACTTCCGTCTGCATCACGGCACCCATCTTTTGTATTTGGTTCCTCGACTTCTTGTTTGTGTAGCGGTCACAGTTCCACTTCTACAATGTATTCACCTGTAAGCTGACGCTTTGTCGGCGTCGGCACTTCCGACTTATATACCTTCGATTGCACACGCGAAGACATCAGTAACAATCTAGCGACACCTCTAAGATGAAGCTTCCTTCAGGGCATCCGAAACTCGGGAGTGAAAAGACGAGCCAGGTACCTAACGCGAAGAAGCCGAAACCCAGGGCGCCCCGAGGATGGCGAGATACATTTTTACTCCCGTCACGAGCCCTTCCCAGTTATACCGGGCCATATCCAGTCGGAACAATGGAGATCGAGGTACCTGCATCTGATCCTAGAGTTTTCAGTCACATTTCTCGCAACAAGCGACACCTGCTACAACTGGAAACTGTCTTGATGACAGTATACTATCCTGCAACATCACCAGATCCGCACGACAAGAACGCTGCAAAGCAAGGCTCGAAGCCGTCTCGGGAGCTATGGCTCGGAAGACCCCGGCTTTCTACTGCGATGGGATATGGAAGATTCTCATGAACAGGCGCATTGGCTGTTCCCGTGTTCTTTCCCACCGTGTTCACAAAATTGCCGGCGTTCCGAAATGCCCCTGTGGCACGATACTGGGCTCCAGAGGTAAACACCAAGACACGAGGCAAGCGCGTGAAGACGGAAGTTGGAGAGAAGCCAGATGGTGCTGAAGAGGAGCCTGTGTTTCCTTTCATTCTATTCAGTCATGGTCTGGGTGGAACAAGAACGATGTACTCGTCAGTATGCGGAGAATTTGCAAGCCACGGTTTCGTCGTGTGCGCGGTTGAGCATCGAGATGGGTCGGGGCCGAGGACAATTATCAACTGCGCGAAGAGAGGCGAGGGAATAGCGACAGATATCGAAAGGCGTGGTCAAGTGGACCATCGTGACGAAGAGCGAAGCCAAGGCTTTGGCATTATCGACTACATATTTCCCAAGGACAATCCAATCGACACCTCTCCGCAGAACGACAAAGGAGTCGATACCGAACTTCGAAAAGCTCAAATTGACCTTCGCATGGCCGAGCTGCAGGAAGCATACGGCGTCATGACAGAAATTGTTGGCGGCAACGGCAAAATGATTGCAGATCGTAATTTGAGGAAGAAAGGTTACAAAGGCTCCAGTAGACACGGCCTTGACGGCATAGACTGGTCGAGGTGGAAAGATCGAGTCCGACTCGATCATGTCACGATATGCGGCCACTCTTTTGGTGCAGCAACTGCCGTTGAGATTCTCCGGCATAACGATCGGTTCAATTATGTCAGTCAAGGCATTATTTACGATATCTGGGGAGCTGGCACACGCCCTGTTGAAGACGACAAGCATCGCATTTCTGCTCCGCTGATCGCCATCAACTCCGAAGCATTCACGTACTGGCCATCCAATTTCAAGCTCGTGGAGTCCATCGTCAAAGAAACACAAGATGAGCCTGAGCCTTGTCCGGCTTGGTTGATGACCCTTCGTGGTACGGTGCACGTCTCTCAATCGGACTTCTCACTTCTGTACCCCAATGTCTGTTCAATTTTCCTGAAGATGGTCGCAAATCCGAGAAGAGCATTGGATTTGAACATCAATGCCTCACTGGAGTTCCTCAGCCACGTCTTGCCAAAAGAGCTTGCACAGGTAAGCCGTGCTTACAAGAACGAGGAATTTCTCGAGACCGAGCTCAGTCACTTGGAAAGAATCCCGTCAGAGGCGATGCATAGACCTAAGAAGGAGAAATACCTCGCAGCGCGACTCCAGATCCGTCATGAGTGGATCTACCGAATCAGCCCAAAGCTGTTCAGATCTCTCAAGCGGTGGAAAATGAAGAGACAGGGCCATCCACCTCAGCCCAATGACGAGATATGGCTGCATTCTAAACCGCGAGAACACGTTGTTGACCATTTCCTGCGAAGCGTGTCTGGCAGGGATCCCGATCACAAGGAAGATTTTGATCTTGATGGTCCTGCTACACAGGAAGGCACTGATGAGGTCAAGCCCGTGCAGATCAAGGACTCGGATGGAGAAGGAACTCTTGGCTAGCGTCAATTCCATCTGGCTCGTGAAGCAATCACATCAGTCAAGGTCCATGGGGTCTGCCAGCACATCGTGCTCATCCTGACCCTCATCGTCAGACTCGTCGATGTCCATTGGATCCCAGGTCGGATCGCGCTCCCACGGCGGCACGATCGAGGCCTCGAAGCAACGTTGCAGAGCTTCATTGCTACCTGCATTCATCCCGTCAGCGGGACGTTCCCCCATCAAGAGAACATCGAGACTTACTATCCCAGGGACACCACTCCCTCAAAGTCTTCCACACACTCTGCGCAGTCGCCCTTCGAGCCTCGTACCGCTCAAGTCGTTCTTCGCGGAGAAGCTTATCATAGTCGGTGTAGAAGTGCCTCACATTGGCGACGACGATGCTGGTGTATCGTCTTGCATTCCAGAATTTGGATTGGCTGAGGTTGTATGTGAAGTCTTTGTCAATGCAGATATCTAGGACTCGCTCCAAAGCGACTTGGGGTATTCGAGGGAAGAGGTCTTCTAAGGGTCCACGGTTCCACTCTCGACGACGTCTTTGCGCTTCTTCTGGGGAGAGGTTGGAGAGATCCTGTTGGTTGGTCGTAATTGTATCCATGTATCGATGTTGATGTTCAGGACTGGAATTGTGAGGTGCGTCAAGTGGGGCGGCACCTCGGGATGCCACGGCAGGAGGCATGCTTGATTACCTTTGTAAACAGATGCAGAGCAAAGTAGCTTCAGCACATGCAAACTTCGGTTGCCAGTGAATCGTATTACGCCGAGCATACATTACATCTCATCGTCATTGTTCTAGGTGAATGCCATGAACAACCGTCTTGCCTTCCGGCCGATTTTACATATGTTACAACCATCACAGTGCACCTCAGACAAGACTTGCACGACTCGATGGTCCTTTCTGCGACTCTTCGCTCGGTTGTCGCTTCTTCTGTAGCTTCCGCCTGCTCTCAATGCTGCTGGACCGTGACCGTGACCCGTTCTGAAGACTGATCGGTGGAGCCCTTGTGAAAGTTCCTTGCTTGAGTATCTCAAAGCCTGTACCGTGACCCCTTATCACTGCAGATGCTCGATGCTCGAAGGATTTTTGCTTGGGGGGCAATTGATCCTCGGAGGTGGGCACGGTAGGATCTCGCAGCTGCGTTGGCGCCGGCAGCGTAACAAGAGGTATCTCACCGTTCTGATCCGTCGTTGTTGCAGTCATGATGTTCCTTGTGTCCTCGCTCCAGTCGATCGTCCCCACCCGCGAAGTACCACTTACATACTGGATCTCCGGAAGTGGCGAGGAAGGCGCAGTCTTGCAGAATGTTGCGAAAGGCGTGACATCAGGCAGACTTGAGCGGCGTACTGCTGCCGGTAGAGCATTGAACTTTGAGGACGAGTTGCTATGTGACCACGTCTGGACTTGCCCTTCTGTAGGTGAACGCGACCTTTGCCGTTGTTTCAGGAATTGCGGCTCTGAAGCTGTACTTGGTCTTTGAGCATGTGTGATGCTTGCCCACTCGCCACTGGGACCCGCCCGTCGCCGCGGTGCCAACTGACCTGTCTCTGCTGCAAGTGACATTCGATGGCTGTGCATTAAATCAAAATCTGAAGATTTTTGGCGAGGTCTCGACTGCTGACTCAATAGTCTCGGGGCCGATGTTGCGACAGGGTCGCTCTCACTACCTTCTGAGCTCGAGTGGCACGAGATTCCGTTGGTAGTCACGCCGTGGTCGGCATCCAGATGCTCACTATCAAACCTGATAGGCCCTGCCGCGTCGTAAATCGCTTCGATGGCCTCTATGGTACTTACGCCAGAGTCCTGCCGCGTGAGGGTCGGCAACGCTGAGCTGTACTTGGCAATCGAAGAGGGCGGGTATTCACTCCGCTGAGGTCTCGAAAGCACGGCTTCATGTGTGCCGGGACGTGAGGAAGGGTGCTCAGTAGACCGAGTTCGTTCGGTGCTGGTGGACGTACGCGGCGTGTCGCTGGCTATTACATGCGAAGCGCGCGGTTGACGGCCAAAGGGGGCTCCACGGGGTTCTTTGATGGCAGCCATCTCCATCTTCAACGTGTCATCGTACATAGAAGAGCTTCTGGAGTCCGCGCGGCTGGCGGGCTCTGGGGTGTTGCTGCGGGACACCCAAATGCCCTCGGTTTCCTGGCCCTTCTCCAAAGCCGTGATTCCAAACGAGTCGTTTGCACCTTCCCGCGCAGACGCAGTCCGTCCAATGCTCGCCTGCCGCTGTATCCCTTGCTCTCTCTTCCCCTTCTCGGCGACAGCAACGTATTTTCGTAGTTTCCAATGTGTGTAGCCGAGTTTCGCAGCGCCGGCAATGAGAGTGACGGCAATAGCGCATGCCAATATCTGGAATAACGATCAGCGCAAGGTGTCGCACATGCCACGCCCGCCACCTCGAATCTTGCACTCACAAAGCAAAGTTTCTCCCATGTCGGCCACTCGGTGAAGAAGCGAGTCATGACTGAATGTTTGCCACAATATGCGCCGCGGGTACTTCTCGAGACCAGATGTGGTAGACCAGTTCGGAGAGCGCAGTGAGCTTCTGATTGCTGCCCGTGTGCTAGCTGTTGTAGAAGTCGGTCAGTTCCAGGTTGTGTGAAGTAGAAATTGTGCTACTAGAAGCGCTGGCTGTGTGATGGAGAATTGCGGTGGGAATACTTGCATACCCCGTGAATGGCCTACTCGAAAGCGGCTTTCGTGAAGAAATCCGAGCTTGCGATTGTGGGTGCGATGTAGCTTCATGTATGTAGCCCGACGGCAGCTGCGGCTTCTCGTGCAGGCGTTCTATGGTATCTGTCTGTGAGCTACAAGTAGTTCATACTGTTTGCTGGCTTTTTCGACGCGAACGAAGGCGATAGGAGCTGTGCGGTACTGGCGACGTGAGATGCTACCAAGAGGCTTGATTAAACGAATGTGCTACGCAGTGAGCGGTGAACAAGGGATGAAGGGAGTGGACGCCACGAGGTACTCTGCCACGAGCACACGGCTGGCAAGAATGCAACTTGAGGCCAAAGGGTCGGCGATGCCACGAGCGAAATGGCGAAGAATCCGTCGCTGTGGACGTGACAACAGAACATGGCAATACCTTGGATCTGTGCTACATGCGACTCCCGAACTCGTCCTCGTCCTCGCCGAGCCCCGTCTTCTTGTTGCATGTTATGCGAGGTGCCGTACTTGTGAAACGCGAGGCTTGTGCATCCCCCAATCGTGAAGCTCGCTCTGAAGCGTTGCCCTTGCTCTGCAATGCTCTTGTGTGCCGACCACGGTGCCTCCTTGGTGGCGTGCATGCTGTCCATGTCGTGCGTCTGTCCAGCTTGTTCGCGAAGCCCTCGTGGAAGGTCCCAATGCATCGGATAGCTACATGTACCAACGTGCCGAGAACAGCAGCTTGGGACCCAGCCGTGTACCTTGCAGATGCGACGCGCGCGCGCAAGTGCAGCGCTTACCTCGGACCTGCATCTGTGAGATGACTTGATGGACGAGGCGTGCTGCGCGTGAGCGAGAGTGCTCTCCAAATTGTCGCCGTCACCACTGCCAAACTGCTGCAGTGGGATATGCTATTCTTGGCGCCTTCCCTGGTCGCGTCTCGGAAGCGGGGCAGTCCATGCATCTCAGATCTGACCGAAACCTTGGAGGTCACAGTGCAGTCGTTCCCAGCAGACTGCCTCTTTCCGCATATTCACCGACTCCCTATCAAGCACAGCCGTGCACATTGCCACATACTACCATCGAAGTACACCCACTGCTGGCCTCCAAGTGCAATACTGCTCCGCTCTTCGGCAGCGAGACTCAGCGCACCGCACATCTGGGCGTGATGGAAGTAGTATACAGCTGGCTCTGTTAATAAGCCGGCACTTCAATCTACAGCTTTGGCATGTACGCTTCTGCGCCTCTGCGACATGGCAGTCTGAAGGTCGTCGACCTGGCCCGGATGGCTTCCGTGCCATAGGGTGATCAAGGATGACATCGTGGTGTCGACACTGCTTGCGCCAGGCCAGATCGTTGAAGCTACCGTGTTCACTTCGCGAGCGACACGCCGTGAGGAGACAATAGCCCCACATGGCAGGGAACAGACGCTTGATGGTGAAAGTGACAGCCAGAACATGAGGAAGACACTCCATGCGCCGAGTGCCGAGATGTTTCGAGGAGGAAGTCATGCAGCAGGTCTTGCCGAGTATGGCAGATCCTTAACATCATTTTATCATCACTGACATTGCAGCAATTTCTGTCATGACACAGCCGTGGTGAAGCAGAGAGTTCAATGGCCCGCTCGGCTTCCCAATGTCATATCGGCGATGAACTGCCCGGAAACATCTCGAGCCTCGCGCGTTTGTGAGTTGACGAAGTAGAGATCGACACACGGAGTCATCGCCGCTCCTATACCTGGCACGTGCCTGATGCCCTATCGTTGAGCCGCCTGAGCTACCTGTACTCCATTTGCATGCTGCAAGAACAGGAGCGGACAGTTGCCTTGCTCAATGCTTTCAGAATGCATGTGTTCCTTGAGCGCAGGGAGCTTTCTACACAAGCAATGCATGAGGTCAGCCAAGCATGCATGGTCGGAGAATATACTATGCCGATCAGGAGACTACGACAGCTAGTGTGCGGCTCAAAGACCACCTCGGCGCTGACAAGCGCGCTCATCATTCAACATCATGCCAGTTCTGGCGGTCACAGCTGTGCTCTCCTACATGGCACGGACTCCCCTCCAGTTCGGCATCTTCTTGTTACCCACACAGCTTCATGGCCATCTCAGCGGCGTTCTTTTTGCGCCAGAACATCACAGTCTGTTGCTTTCCGATGGTCAAGCGGCACGACGAGTCGTGCTGGCCCACCAAATGATCCCCAGCATGCCACGTCGTTCGCCAGACGTTTGTAGCGTGCTCCAGATGAGAGATCGACATGTTTATGGGGCACCGCTTGTCGGGCTGCTTTACGAGGACACCTCGGACAGAAGTCTGCACGCAACTTCCTGCATAGGAGGACTGGTCAGTACATGAGGGCTACCCACTCTCGACCGTTGCGACGCTCCCTCTACAGCAGCGCAACTACCCATTCTTTTCAACAACGATCAATCACTTTCTACACCACCTTTAATCTATAATCAAGCCGTCAATATGCGTGCCTCAACCATCTTCGCTGTCATCACCTCCGCCCTTGTGGCCTCTTCAGCTGCTCTCCCTATTGCAGCTGACAGCGCTCCATCGAAGATCAACCAGGAGAGTGGTTTCATCTCCGCCATCGGCTCTACCTTGGGCTCCATCACTGGAAATGGCGTACGTGTTTGGGAAACCAAAGATGTAGGAGGAAGAAGCTGACAATGCCACAGAGTGGAAACAAGGGCAACTCTGCAGGTATGACTAGATCGGTCTCTTGGTGAATCACGAATGTGATTGACCTGTCTCTACAGGCTCTGGTAACTCGGCAGATGGATCGGGCAACGGGTCAGCAAACCCAGGTATTCATAAAACGATCTCTGTACCCTCGTCATGAACTGACCACGTGCTAGGCAGCGGGAACAGCTTTGGGAACGGTTAGTCGGCTCCTGCCGTCTGATTTTGGTGAGGACTCGAAGCTCACACACTTGAACTCGTAGGCAACAGCCCAGTGACGGGCTCCAACAACGGAAACAACAGTGGAGTATGGTCTTGAACTGCAGCCTTATTTGAATTCCGCTGACATCCTTCGCAGAACGGCAACGGCTCCGGAAACACCGTAAAGTCGTCTTAGAGCACCATCGCGGCATACATCTAATACGCTCGCCCAGGTCAATGTAAGCCCATTCATCGACCCTACGATTGTGAGCACTACACGACAGTACCCCTTGATTTTGATACTGACCGCTACCGCAGAATATCCTATAAGCCGGCTGCTGAAGACGTGCAATTCTAGGCCTTGTCATGAACACTGGGTCACCATAGGAGACGCACCGCACATATGATAGCTATGATGATGAGTGCTTTCCTGCAAGCATCATCGATCAGCGCATGAGGAGCAGGACGACTTTTGAATGGTTTGAAAAGTGAGCGAGGGCATATGCCATATCTGGACTGTTTTCCTTTGTTTGTACTGCTTGAAAGTTATCTGAGATACCAATGACATGATATCAAGTCATCCATGCCAGCTCCGATCAAGACATGGGTGCCGTCAACGATGAAGACGAGGCAGAGATCAACATCTCTACTGGTAGCCGAGTGCAGGCAGAGCAACCAGCAATCGCTAGTTTCGGTCCCTCCGCCTACCTCACGAACCCGTTAGCCGCACTGAAGAGTGTTAGATGTGCTCGTGCACTCGCCGAGTAGATGAATTCCATGTCAGAAGCAGCCGCCCAGCCATTACTATACGATCGATCCGAGACGGTGTCCGCATGTCAGTAGCCACATATTACCAGGCTGCTCTTGCCCTTAGCGGCCACGCCATCACTGCTGATATCATTATTGGAACCCATGCAGTCGATCTGGGTAGGCAGATTTGACCTCTCGGTCCGGCAATGCTTCGAAAGCTCAACAAAGTATTCCCAGTCATAGTTGCCGTCGAGTCCTGCTGCATCAGACTGTGATACGACACCGGACAGACTGGCTCACACTCTGTCTCAACCCGTCAGCTGCCAGGATGTCGCAGTCGAAGCTGTTGGGCTGCCGGGTGCTTGAGCCGATAGCGAAGCGCCATTGGTACGCCCACGAAGTTGACCCTTCGAGGTGAGCACAGTGGATCTATATACTTCGAACAGCCCTTGTCGCTGTCACATGCGGCCACAGGCGAATGAGAACTAGGAACCGAAGATATTACCTCGCGGTAGGCAAGATGTATATAGACGGGAATGCACTTCCACACTATCGAAGACTCACGTACATAAGTTGTTATAACGGTGTGTCTCTGTCACATACGACGTGGTCCGGGTCCGAGGACCTTTGAGCTATTTGTTAGGTTCTAGTATCTGCCTAAACTGTTCTACAACATGTGATTCCAAACCTAAGTTTATCCGTTGTTGGCTGGAATTGTGACCGCTACATTCCTAGTACCCCGACAGGCATTAGTAGCTTGGAGGACATTCAGGCCAAGACAAAGCGCTATTAAGGTCGTATACAGTACAGGCCACTAGAGTCTAGACTTTTGTCTACTGTTGGATAATATTCTTTTTCGGCATTTCTGTCTGATGTAAGAAATACAGAGTAAGAGTAGTATATTATGTACACGACCAGTTCGCTATTACTTTTTATCTTCTCCCCACTGATAATACATCGCTGGCGAAACTTGTAAGCCATCATGACGAAATTACTTCTGACTTGCCTCTTCTCCTTCGCTGTCGGCTTTGCTAATGCAGCAGCCATGGCGGCGGACCCGCAAGACGGACTCTCGGGAATTAGTGTAAGGGTACCATTTCCAGCTCTACTCATTACAACTAACGTGTCTTTAGTGTCCGGAGAATCGTTGGCATGTGTGCTATGCTGCTGGTGCTTGCGAAAAGCATCAACGCCCACACGCATGTGCTACTGGATTCGCTAGACATCCACACTGTCCTAGAGAGATGACTGGCTGCGTAGGTGTACATGCCAAAAATTTGGAAACACACATTGCTAAGAATGTCTACAGGACGCAGACTGTTGTAATCTCTGCGAGTCCACTAATGTGGGTTACGGAAATGCTTGTTAGGACTCGTGTTGTTGATCCACGGCTGGACGAGTTATAGCCAAGTGGCCACGGCGAGGCCACAGAATGGTATTGGATTTGGCGTGGTGAAGACAGGGATGTTTTGGCCCCCAACCTGCTTTTACATCGCATTTTGGGCACTTTGGATGCCTTACTACCCCTGTGCATGCCTGATTTGCTCCACTTATAGGCTCTCTTTTGGAACTCTCGGACAGGGCCACAATAGATGAGTTATAGCCGCTCTGGCCAACGATGGCCACATGGTATTGGATCAGTGCCTGGCTGTGGACCAACAACACTAGTTAGGACGTAGCGGAGACATCGCCTCCTACTAGTCCTCCATTACCACGCGACGACGAGGCGGTGAAACAAGATTGGAGTTGAGTTCAGGCGCCTCGGGTCGCTTCTACATACGTTCGTTAGTCAAGTAAGATATACTGGAGTACCATTATCACTACAAACATATTTTGTGTGCATAGGAGTATACGTCGCAGGGGTCTTCTTAGTCATAGCTCACAGTAGGTGGACAGTGATCCCGGGACCGATTTCCTAGTCACGTGCTCTAAGTGCTCCTAGAGCACAAGCATTAAGCATCGCAGAGTAGGCGGGAATTCAGAGGCCATCCGCACCGCAAGACTAGTACTACGGTGTGTGACTACATGGGAATACCTTATGTTGTATGAAGTGTGGTCCGTAGCATTGCCTGTTTTCAAGCATCTTCCCTCACCTCACTTGGCCGTGATCATACAGCTGTCGAGGCAACGGCAGGAGTGCGGATCAGCGTGGAGGTCATCCGACACACAACTTTGCCTTACAGTCGCTTGTCCCGCAACGTGCTCCCTCGGCGGCGTTGTGATTGGTGCAATCGAAAGAAGCCTGACACTCGAGGTCGAAGCCATGATGATGTGTGGATGCTCAGCGCGAGAATTGCTGGTAGAAGTGTCGCGTGTTCGTCGGATGACATGCCACGCGATCAAACATATGTAGTCGTCCTCGTCCGCATATTTGACGGTGTCGATGTTCAGACGACCCCTCTCTGATAAGGTGTCGAAAGAGCAGGCAAGCAGGAACTCGCCTCGCATCGCCCCGCATCGTCCCGCATCGCCTCGCATCGCCTCGCATCGTCGACCGGGATTCGACGGGAACGGGCGCAACCGCGGTGCTCAGCGAACTATCGACGACGACATCAGCAGTTCTCGAAGCAGAATACGCTTTAGGCTGGAGACTGTTCTCTCTGGGAGCGAGGTGTTTGGAGTAGAAGGCTTGGATCTTGTACCAGGCTAGGGGAGCATTGGGGGCCAAGAGGATGACCATTGGTCTATAAGCCTTGCACCGCAACAGCACTCTCGATGCGAGGCACGACTGCTGGCCTGTGTGCCACGGCAGTCTTCCTGGGAGCGCTGGCCGCACCGCCCAGTCAGATACTCTTGGGTGAGCATGATCAAGTGCCAGGCATAGTTGTGCCGCTGGAACAGGTCGAGAAGAAGCGACCTTTACATGGCCGCTTTCTCCAAATCACAGGTAAGTGGCTGTACATGTTAGTATACAACGTCTCGCGCTCACTCCCTTCGAGACTTCCACCCCGACCGCTTCTATCAGATCTACTCATCCACCGACGAAGACTCAGCATGCCACCGAGGAAAGGGACCGGCAGGCATCTATGGCGCAGAGACGAGCGAGTGCGACAGTCCGATCGCCTTGGTCAACAAGACGATGGAGTGGGTCGCGAAGGAGTTCAAGGACAACATAGACTTCGTCATCTGGACCGGCGATTCCGCTCGTCACGACAACGACAATGAGATACCTCGGACGAAAGAGCAGGTTCTGGGACTCAATCGTTTCATGGTGGAGAAGATGGCAGAAGTGTTCGGCAAGCACAATGGTGACGAGGACGACGAAGACCCAAACAACGACTTCATGATCCCCGTCATTCCAAACCTCGGCAACAACGATATCCTACCCCACAACATCCTGGCCAAGGGCCCGAATCAATGGACTCGAACATATTCCAGCCTGTGGAGGCAGTTTATCCCAGAGGTACAAAAGCACTCTTTCGAACAAGGGGGCTGGTTCTATGTCGAGGTGATTCCTCACAAGCTGGCCGTGTTCAGCTTGAATACGCTCTACTTCTTCGGAAGCAACTCCGCCGCGGATGGCTGCGCTGCTCGCTCGGAGCCAGGGTACCAGCAAATGGAATGGCTTCGTATCCAGCTGCAATTCATGCGCGACCGAGGCATGAAGGCTATGTTGATCGGGCACGTTCCTCCTGTGCGGCAAGACGCAAAGACTGCGTGGGATGAGACATGCTGGCAGAAGTACACACTCTGGCTGCGTCAATACCGGGACGTGGTTGTGAGCAGTCACTACGGACACTTCAACTATGACCACTTCATGTTCCAGAACTTCAAGGACTTGGACAAGGACACGAAGAAAGGTCGAATGCAATACTTCCACACTGAAGACGTCCAAGACGATAACATGTCGGCACAAGTGAAGACTGACTATTTCATCCAGCTCCGTGATGAGTGGTCGGAGCTGCCTGAGCCTCCAAAGGCCAGGTCGAGATCCTGGCTCGACATTGCGCTTGGTAGGAAGAAGGACAAGAAGGATTTCAAGAGGAAGCAGAAGAAATATCTCAAGAAGATCGGAGGAGAGTTTGCTGAGCGCTTTGCTGCAACATTCGTCTCTGCGAGTGTCGTGCCGAACTTGTTCCCGACCATGCGCGTGTACGAATACAACACTACCGGACTGGGAGCCCACGCTGCCGAGTCGTCGGATGTGCCATCACCTGCACCGTTCACTTACGATTCTGGCGACATAGAGATCGAGAAGAAAAAGAAGACGAAGAAGCACAAATTCACATTACCGGAAGCTCCGTCAAAATCTACGCCTCCTGGCCCAGCATATTCGCCCCAGTCCTTCTCGCTGCTCAAGTATACCCAATACTTTGCCAATCTGACCCACATCAACAATGACTTCCTCGGAACAACCGATGAGCAAGATCTCGAGGCCACGAAATGGCATGAAGGAAAGCATAAAGGAAAGAAGCCTGATGACAAAGGTCACAAGCCCAAGCCCAAGAAATTTCGATTCGAAAAGCTCTACGACACGCAGAATGATGAGATATATAAGCTCGATGATCTGACGATGCCCAGTCTGATTGATCTTGCAAGAAGGATTGGCGATTTTGTGCCTGAAGAGGAGGCTGACAAGAAGAAGCATAAGCATAAGCATAAGCATAAGAAGGGTAAGAAGAGGAAGGGTATCCATGGACACAGAAAGGAGAACGAAGCATGGTTCACGTTTGTAAGAAGAGCGTATGTCGGAACGATGGACCCCGAAGACCTAGATGAGGAATTTGGTCGTTGAATCTGGGAACAAATATCGTAGACACAGTCCAGTACCATAACTTGCACACCATGACTATGGCAGAGATGCACTCAGAATGCATGGACGTGATATCGACATGTGCCAGCGTTGAAAGCGAGAACGACGGAGGCGGCCAAGGGCAGTGCCGCGCCGGTCGGAGGTCTTTCTTCGCCGACAGCAAAACACTGGCCGTCCACACAGAAGCAAAGGCTGGCATGGCAGGAGAGCTCTCTGTTCCGGCCGATACTTCTGCTTGACTTCTCCTCATGGCGACCTGGCAGGGACACTGCGCTCGGTCGGGACCACATGCGGTCGTGAAAGCCGTGTATCTTGACTTCCTACTTACTACACATCTCTCTACCACCTTAGAGCTCTATCGATATCTTGTGCACATGCACAAGACTGAACCAGACCTCTTGCTCGTCATCGCCTCTTGGTATCGCAATAAAAGGCGGACTTCCACTTTGTCGTCGACCTCATTGACCTCTAATCACCCTGACCTCTAGTCCCGGCCGCAGCAACAATCACTTCCTATACATCCCAGGCATAACACCATTCGCCAGATCAACGGCACCTGATAGAAACACGCACTCGCAGCTAGTATATTGGAGACTATCAAGCAGAGGAACGACATCCGGCTCTTCACCCGCTCCTACTGAGTGTGCTGGAAGTCGCCAGCAATGGCACCGGATAAGAGGGATACTGAGCCCATCCCTCACCCAAGGGCCTTGCCTCTAGTCGGCAACCTCTTCGACGTGGCAGGCGATGTGCCTATTCTCCAGATCGCGGATCTAGGCAAACAATATGTTCAGTCGTCTGAAGGTAAACACATGAGATGTGCTAAAGATTACCAGGCGAGATTTTCAGCCTCCATCTTGGGGGTAAGAGACGAATATTCGTCAATAGCCAAGCAATGATGAATGATCTATGTGACGAGAAAAGATTCAAGAAGGCTGTGGGCGTAGCGCTCCAGCAGCTGCGGAGCGGCGTGAATGATGGATTGCTCACTGCTTACGACGGCGAGGAGAACTGGGGGACAGCACATAGAGTGTTGGTCCCAGCATTTGGCCCTCTGAACATTAACGGCATGTTTGATAACATGAAGGATATCGCAAGCCAGCTAGTCATGAAGTGGGCACGACATGGCGAATCATACAGAATTCCAGTCTCGGACGATTTCACCAGGCTGACTTTGGACACATTGGTGAGTGCTCGAAGTTCACACAAGTCCTCCACGAGAGGCAGCCTGCCGCCCGCTTCCTCCTCAATACCGACTCACGAGACATAGTACTTGCGCATCGCTAACCTACTCTTTGTGACAGGTTCTCCTGTGCCATGGACTACCGTTTCAACTCATTCTACACGGAAGAAATGCATCCTTTTGTCGACGCTATGGTCAATTTCCTCAAGTACGCCGACGTGAGAGCAAAGCGCCCAACTTTTATGGCTCCATTTTACAGCGCAGACGAAACAAAGTGGCTCGAGGACCAGACATACATGCGAGATCTGGCCAATGGCATCATTCAAGATCGTAGAGGCAAAGCACATCAATCAAAAGATCTCCTGAATCAATGGCAAGGACCCTAAGACTGGCAAACCTTTGACTGATGCGTCCGCCATTGACAACATGATTACGTTCCTCATTGCTGGTCACGAAACAACCAGCGGCATGCTGTCGTTTGTCTTCTACTACCTTCTCAGACATCCCGAGGCTTACAGGAAGGCTCAAAAAGAGGTGGACCATGTAGTCGGGCGAGAATCAGTCCAACCAGAGCATCTCAATAAGCTGCCTTACATTACTGCTGTGCTTCGAGAAACGGCACGATTGCAGTCAACAGTACCTGCCTTCGCCTTTGAAACTCGCAGTGAGCAGGGTGAACTGTTAGGTGGGAAGTACTTCATCGGCCCAGACGAGGCAGTCATCGCCGTGCTACATAACGTTCACCGAGATCCTGCGGTTTACGGAGAAGATGCCGAAGACTTCAACCCGGAAGGAATGCTCGATGAGAACTTCGAAAAGCTGCCGCCGAACTCTTGGAAGCCTTTTGGCAATGGTGCCCGAGGTTGCATAGGTCGACCATTCGCATGGCAAGAGATGATGCTTGTAATGGCTATGCTATTGCAATACTATAACTTCACTCTGGATGATCCGCAGTACAACCTACAAATCGCTTTCACCCTGACTATCAAACCAAAGAATTTGCACATGAAGGCAACTCTGCGGGAAGGTTGGACTGCACGCTCGATCGAGCAAAGCCTGAGCGGCTCAGTACCCGGCACGCAGCATGTGCCCACGGTTCAGCCTGCGAACTCCAAACCTGTGAATGTCACCATGGACACGAACGTCACCGGGAAACCTTTAACAATCCTTTACGGCAGTAACAGTGGCACATGTGAAGCTTTCGCGCAGACTCTTGCTGCTGATGCTTCTGCGCATGGATTCACAGCCACGAAGGTAGACACATTGGACTCTGCACGACAAAAGCTACCCACTGAGGAGCCTGTGATAATCATCACGGCGTCTTACGAAGGACAGCCTTGCGATAATGCTGCGTTGTGGTACGATTGGGTCCAGAACCTCCCCTCGGATCTTAAGCTGAAGACGAACTTTGCTGTCTTTTGCTGTGGCCACTCAGACTGGAAGCAGACTTTCCACAAGATCCCAATCGCCATCGACGGTAAATTGGAAGAGCTGGGCGGCGAGCGCCTTTGCGACATTGGTCTCGCAAATGCAGCCAACGCTGCCATGATGTCCGACTTTCAGACTTGGGAGGACCAGACCTTATGGCCGGCGCTGACGAAGAAGTACGGCGGCAATGCTTCAGAGTCTGGAGGAGCACAGTTCAGCCAGAACGTCTCCGTCGAAGTGTTCAGCAAAAGAGCATCCGACTTACGATCTGATGTATACGAAGCCAAAGTTATTACCAGCAAGCTCTTGACAGCATCTGGTTTATCCGAGAAGAGAAATATTGAGCTGCAGCGGCCCTCGACGATGACCTACAAAGCTGGAGACTACTGTGCTGTGCTGCCGCTCAACCCTCCAGAATTGGTGCATCGTGTCATGACACGCTTCAGTCTGCCATGGGATGCAATGCTCAAGATTGCGTCGCGAACCGGGTCACAATTACCCACTGAGCACCCTGTCTCCGCGCATAACCTGTTCGCGGCATATCTGGAGCTCGCTAAGCCTGCAACAAGGAGAAATATCGCAATGCTCATCGAAGCCAGCAACGAAGATGGAGTCAAAAATGAGCTCACCAAGCTCAGCGGCGACAACTTCACAAACGATATATCAGCCAAGCGCGTCTCGCTCCTCGACCTGCTCGAGAAGTACCCGACCATCCAGCTTCCCCTCGGAGCTTTCGTGGGCTCCCTCATCTCCATGCGAGTGCGGCAATACTCCATCTCCTCATCACCGCTGTCAGATCCAACCAAGCCCTCCCTAACCTACGCTGTCCTCGACGAACCATCCCTCAGTGGCCGCGGCCGACACGTTGGCGTAGCCTCACATTACCTATCGACTCTCCGACCCAACCACGTGATCCATGTCGCTGTCAAACCCAGCCACCAAGCTTTCCACCTCCCCAACGACGCCGAGAACACTCCGCTCGTCATGATCGCCGCCGGCACAGGCCTCGCCCCATTCCGCGGCTTCATCCAAGAACGAGCAGCGCAGATCGGCAGCGGTCGCAAACTCGCAGCGGCACATCTATACTTTGGCTGTAGACACTCGTCAAAGGACGACATTTACCGAGAAGAGCTCGACTTCTGGGAGAAAATGGGTGCTGTGACTGTGCATCGAGCTTATAGCCAGGCGCCAGAGGAGAGTCGTGGGCACAAGCATATCGATGAGGCTGTCCTTGCGGATAAAGAGCTGCTTCTTGAGCTCTGGGAGCAGAATGCGAGGGTGTATGTGTGTGATAGCAGAGGTCTTGGTGAGAGTGCGAAGAGCGCTTGCATTGAGATTGCGAGGGAAGCGGCAAGAAGGCGAGGCAAGCCTGATAGCGATGAGGCTCTCAACAAGTGGTTTGAGTCGGTACGCAATGAGCGTTATAGTACGGATGTCTTCGCATAGGCGGTGGCGCGAGGGCGAGACACCATGTAGGATATGTATAGACCATGGATGGGATCGAGAAGTGATAGGCGCAAGAGGAATCCAAAGTCAGGGACATCGAAAGTCATGAAGTGGCATTGACGCCAGCTGCATTATATCTACATGAGCACTGTACAGCTTCGTTACGAGTCCCGGCCTGTCCTGTGCGCCAGCGCCGTCATTGACTCGGTCATTTGAAATGAAGTCATGAAACAAGTACTTAGTGCTGCGACCACTCAATCGTGTTGAGGTCAACGCCCTCTTGTACCAGTTCCCAAAGCGGGCTAAGCTCGCGCAGGAATGTGACTCGGTTCTTGACAGCGTCAAGCACGTAATCAATCTCGGCATCAGTCGTGAATCTGCCAATACCGAATCGAATAGAGCTGTGGGCAGACTCGTCCGAGTTGCCGAGTGCTCTGAGAACGTATGATGGTTCAAGGGATGCCGAGGTGCAGGCCGAACCTGAGCTGAGCGCGATGTCCTTCAATGCCATGAGCAGGGACTCACCCTCGACATAGGCGAAAGACACGTTAACACAGCCCGGATAATGTCGCTCGGGATCGCCGTTGAGGGATGTGTGCTCCATGGCGAGGAGGCCGTCCTTGAGACGATTCGAGAGAGTCGAGATACGCTTCGTGTCGTACTGTTCAGAAGTCAGCTGGTGGACCATGAGATATGGTGACGAGTGAAGCGGTAAAGCCAAGGGTAGAAATCATAAACTTTTGCTGTGTCTCAGCATGAGATGCACCGGTCAAGGTGCGCTCAGAAAGCCATGCATGTTTCAGCGTATAATCATTTGAGGGGAATCATGGTGGGGAACGGGTGATGCTGCTTACCTCCATCTCCTCCGTGCATATTCTCGCGGCCTCACCCATGCCAATGATAAGTGGCGGCGCAAGTGTTCCAGATCGCAAGCCTCTCTCTTGCCCACCACCCGAGATGATGGGGTCGATTCTCACGCGCGGTCGTCTTCGCACGTAGCATGCTCCGATGCCCTTTGGTCCGTAGATCTTGTGGCCAGATATCGACATGAGATCAACGTGCATCTTGTTGACGTCCAAGGGGATTTTGCCCACAGCTTGAGCTGCATCGGTGTGGAAGTAGATCTTCTTACTTCTGCAAAGCTTGCCGATCTCTTCCACAGGCTGCACAACACCGATCTCGTTGTTCACGGTCATGATGGAGACCAAGCAAGTCTCGGGTCGCATCGCCTTCTCCAGCTGCGCCATGTCGACCAGTCCGTTGGACTGCACGGGCAGATATGTCACCTCAAACCCCTCATCTTGCAAATGCCTACAACTGTCGAGCACACATTTGTGTTCTGTCTGGCAGGTGATGATATGGTTCTTCTTGCCACCTTTCTTGAAGAATCTGGCGACACCTTTAACGCTCATGTTGTTGCTCTCAGTTGCACCACTGGTGAAGATGATTTCTTTCGGATCTGCACCGATGAGACTGGCGATATGCTCTCGAGCCTCTTCAACGGCCTTGTCTGTTTCCCAGCCGTATGCGTGAGTCCGCGAATGTGGGTTGCCATATAGACCGGTGAAGTAAGGAAGCATTGCGTCCAGTACTCGCGGGTCTGTAGGCGTCGTTGCTTGTGCATCGAGGTATATAGGTCGTGTACCTTGGTCCATGACGGTTGCTTGCTTCAATATGCCAGCCGACGGGCTCATGGCCACGTCGCCCGCCATACCAGTGCCAGGTATCTCGGCATCCTTGGGCTTAGTACCCGTCTGTGCTAGAAATGCCTTTTGGTCCTCTCGTATTGTGTTCTCGATATTGACGGTGGCGTTCTTCGGGCTCGACTCGGAGACATAATGCCTCCGACTTCGTGCAGTGATGCATGCTCGTGGGAGTTGGGTGGCAAAAGGAGAAGTTGATGGCGACAGACGGCGGGTGCATTGTCGCAACGCCTGGCGGGCGAGAGCAGGTGCTGTGTTGGACATGATGGTCGATGTTGATGGCATAGGACGAGAGACAGAGGCAGACACAATTTACAAAGTCAGTAGCTTTTCCCTGGAGCTACTTGATGACCCTAGCTCGGCAGGTGTGCCGAGATATGCACATCACGTGACCGAGACAATGACATCTGGAAATCGTCCTTGTGGAATAGCGTCTACATGTTGAAGTCGTTGAGCGTAGTGTTGCTCTCACTCGACGTGATGTAGCCATGAAATTGGATTGTCAGGCCACTCATATGTGTGCACTGGCCAAGCATGTGAAAGTCAAAGCGCAGCGCCGGCACGATGTCATCAGTCGGATGTTGCACTTGCCGCATGCGCCTGCGCCTCGTCACTTGTCGGCAACGAACAAGAATGCCGCCGCTTCCATCTTCGTGACTGCTGCACGCCATACCATTACTGCTTTCCAGCGTGCGTTCTCCCTTCACATGTGCATATAATACTTCATTTACGGACATCGCCGAGTCGTCGCCGACCCATACGAGCTCACGGCCGACCGATCAACAGTCTTGGCCAGCTAATCGTGCCTACGCGTGCCGTGTCTCCGCTGGCACAAACATACACTCCACTTGTGCAGCTGCCTTGCATCGCACTCACCTGGCTCGGCGCAGACTTGACGCCTGCACTTCGATTGATCGCGCATACACCACCATACCAGACACCGTAATACCACAGCCATGAGTTGGAAAGGCTTCACAAAGGGCGCCACGAGGGTACGCATGCGTGCTCGACAAGTGTGGAAGTACGTGGGCATTCGGCAGATACTGACGCAATCTGCAGGCGCCCCAGATGTTCAAACAAAAGTTCAACATGGGCGACATCACCAAGGATGCCATCTATATCGATGCTGAGCGCCGCTTCGCCGACCTCGAGAAAGAGACTAAAAAGCTGCACGATGAGAGTCAAAAGTATTTCAACGCCATCAACGGCATGCTAGACCACCAGATCGAATTCTCAAAGGCCTGCGCAGAGATCTACAAGCCCATATCTGGTAGAGCCAGTGATCCGGACTCGTATGTAATAGACGGGAACCCGGAGGGCATTCGAGCCTGTGAAGAGTATGAGAACATTGTGCAGGAGCTCAAGGCAAGCCTGCAGCCGGAGCTAGAGATGATCGAAAGTCGCGTGGTCAAGCCAGCCGATGAGCTTATGGAGGTCATCAAGGCTGTTCGCAAAACCACGGCGAAACGCGATCACAAACAACTCGACTACGACAGGCACAAGAACACTCTAAAGAAGCTGCAAGACAAGAAAGACAAGTCGTTGAAAGATGAGAAGGCACTGTACAAAGCAGAGAATGACGTCGAGATGGCCACCCAGGAATACGAATACTTCAACAATCTGCTGCTGGAGGATCTCCCGCAACTCTTCAGGTTGGAGAAGGAGTTCATTCTTCCTCTTTTCCAGAGCTTCTACTACATGCAGCTCAACGTCTTCTACACGCTACACGAGAAGATGCAAAACATGGACATTGGATACTTCGATCTGACCTTGGGTATCGAAGATGCTTTTGAGCAGAAGCGAAGCGATATTCAGCAGCGTACAGAAGCTCTTTCGATTGTCAAATTCAAGACAACAGGCGGTCCACGACCGAGGCCAGCTCTCAAATACGGCAACAAACTTGCGATCGAGAACGGGAAAGCAGGCACCTCCGACGGAACCGTTTCGCCGAACCGCAGGCTCACGCACGATTTTGGTGACGCTGCACCTCCGGCTTACACAGCTGCGGGAGCCTCGGACATTGGGAGGGCGAACAGTACAGGCAGTGATTGGAAGTCGGCCGCGAAAGCCAAAGCCGCACCTCCACCACCCAAACCGAAACCGTCTCGACTTAGTGGTCTTCCTGGTGTTGAGCACTGCACAGCACTTTACGACTACGAGGCACAAGCAGAGGGTGATCTATCCTTCACTACTGGCGAAACCATTGAGATCGTATCGCGGACCGACAACACCAACGAATGGTGGACAGGACGCATCGGCGCACGGCAGGGACAATTCCCTGGTAAGCGCAATATATCCCAAAGAGTAATTTTGCGCGGAGCTGACATTCCTTACAGGCAACTATGTTCAACTCACGGCTTAGAGTGCCTTAAGCCCAACAGGGTTGTCCTTCCAATGGTCGACCCTGCGAGCTTTACCCTGAGTCTACGAGCGCACCTATTAATGTATATAGGGATTTCGGCAACGACAACCTATGCCGCCTGAAACATCATGAATTGTCCTGTCATCACGGACAAGCTATCATTACACCTACAGTAAAGTACAGTATTGTCTGCTTCACATGCCCACGATGTGCAACCAGCTTCCTTGCAGCTCCATCCCAGCGTGCCTGTCCCCATCGACCCAGTCGTCAAAACGCCTCAAAAGATGCTGCTGAAAAATGCTCATTATAAAGTCTCTAAACCACACATGCTGCCAATCTGACATTTTCAGCATGGCCAAGTCGCAGCCAGAACAAAAGTCGCTGCAATCCAAAACAAAGAGCTCCGCATCGTGCTTGCAGCACCCGAATTCTGCTCCATAGCCGGCGAATTAGTGCCAGTAGACTGAACGAATCCTGAAGACCGACTGCTGGAAGGCAACACTGTAGCACCACTCCCCGATGTCGGCCTCCCGGGAGCGATCCATCCAGTACTGTTCGACGGTTGCACTACACTCGACACTGCGTCCGTCGCAGAAGAACACGGTACCGTTAACAGTCCAGTAGGCGGGTGCGTCAAGTCCACCTTTCCAGATCCTGGAGCCTCGGGCCACAAGGGGACTGAAGCGCTTGCGGTAGCGGTCTCAGTGACAGGCACAACAGAGTACGAACTTTCCGTCCCTGTGCCGATGACCATTGTCCCGCTCCCGCAGTCGGAGAAGACGGTATGGAATTGGGTGCTGGTGCCGTTGGTGAGGGTTACTGTCGTGACGTAGGGCGGTAGTGATGCTTTAGGAAGGTTGGAAAGGTCTGTGGGGAGCTTGGCGGACTCCGTTGGTCGTGGAGGCGGAAGCGGATGGAGGTTGGTCGGGGCTGGGTAGGAGGCGTGTTGCCAGAGGGGATTGTGGGGTGGAAACAGGATTGATGGCCGGATTGTTGGGAGTGGGGGCTGTGATGGGTAGGGTGTTGGGACTGCGTGGTTGCCGTTGTAGATTGGTGGCGGTGGGGGTTGTGAGGAGTATGGTGTTGGAACTGCGTGGTTGCCGTTGTAGATTGGTGGCGGTGGCACTGATGCGGATCCTGCGGAAAGTGCTAAGCTTGCTGATGGGGACACTGTGGTCGATGATGGAGGTGGCCTGGCCACGCTGCCCACGTAGCTGCTCATCGTTGGCTTTGGTAGGAGTGGCAATGCGAACGATGTCGCTGCGGAGGTGGTATTCCCATGTGAACTTGTGTCTAGGTTCAGTCCGCCGGTCTGTGCGAAGTGTTGTGTAGGTGGATGCGGAGTGCCGGGCTCTTGCGGTGGGCTTGCCTGACACTCTCCAGGCACTGGAAATGGTTCACCGCTGGTCGGATAGACTGTACAGCTCTTGCTGCATGCTGCGTCTCCAGCTTGCGGTGAAGACTGCCAGCAAGGCGCGTAGATGTTGTCGAAGGGTGGGCGGCTAGCTGCTTGTTGTATGCAGTTCACAGGGTTCGGTACGTTGTTTTCGCAGCTGACCAGGATAGGCATGGTAAGAGATGGGCCTAAACAGAAGGACCCATTTGGCGTTGGGCACCTGAACTTCTCGGTTGCGTTGGCGCTGGAGATGGTCAGGTCGCTGTGGTAAGACAAGTCTGCGATGCTACTTACGGAGTTTTTTTCAAGGACATCGACGCCCCAACACCTGCAAGGATAGCATCGGAGACCTTCATCTTGCAAGTATACCAGACAGATCAGGCGGTCTTCACGACTTCAACCTGCAGTTGCAATGTGAAGTGCTAGGTCAGTCGGTCAAACGAGCGTGTTGTGATCTAGTGGGGATCTTGGTTGATGAGCGTAGAACGAATATGCCCGTGCAAGGAGCCAGTCTGCAGTAGGCATGATATACACATTACCCAGCATGCTGCAGCCACTCGCTTTTCGTCTTCTTGCCACAAACGGTCGTGGTGGGAAGGTGTCACGTTTCCAGCCTCGCACGAAGAGTCTTGGGAAGGCAGAGCGTGTCCAGCCTGCGACCTCAACGGGCGCGACCATAGCCCATGCCACTTTGCTCGCTTCAAGCCATCTTTGCTCGCTTGTTTCAACCAACGTTTGGCACATCTGCTCGGATTGTGTCCATGCAATCACGGGTCGTCGACCACAAAAGCCGCTGGGAAATGCATCCAGCCATGTCGACCCTGGCTAGACCTGCAGTCGTCACAATAGTAAGGGCCGCTGAACGAGCCGCACCGCATCTTGTCAAGTACCGGCATAATCATTAGAGCCATGGTGCGACGTAGCGCTGCCATATGCACATAGGGTGGCACCTGTTGACGCGGAGATCCTCTCAAGGGTGCTTAGCAGGGCCATTTTCCGGCACACACACACCAGCTGGCTTGAGAGCGGTGTCTTGACGCTGCATTGCAGCAGCTCGAGTGACCATCAACAGTTGGTGTGACCAGCCTTGTCAGTGAGGCTAAGACATTCAGGACATTTGGTGGTTGTCCAGCCGAAAACCGTTGCAGCCGTTGTACCAAACCTGCGATGATTGCGCGAACCAGAGAATTGCTTGCGCAACAGACTACCCACATGCGCGACACTCCAGATTTTCTCTGCCTCTCTCGCCCTCCTTCTGCAACTGAAGTAGCAAGCCACTGTCGAAGGTCGGGAACAGTCTTGTGGGCAGATTGACCAAATTCCATTGAGATGAATCACTTGTCGGCTGTCCGAAGCTGCGCTATGAATCGAGCGAGTCCCACAACGACATAACCTTGGCCTTAAACAATGCATCGAAGAAGTTGTCCGTTCCACCAGGTGATTCGGTCTACCGGGACTGAGGTTGGAGCTTTATTAGCCGAGTCACTGGATCGTGTTAGAGCTTGGTGGGGGTATGACATCGTCTTCTGAAGCAATAATGCTTCGAATGGTTTCTTGAACAGACATCAGTGCCGACAATACGCGGATACTGCGCCAAATATGACATACGAATCGGACATCGAGTTCACACTCGACACGATCTGCCCCTGGACGTACTTAGCCAAACGCCGGCTCGGGGCAGCTCTTGAACAGGTCCCGGCGGACTCTCCAGTGAAGTTCACCATCAAGTACAAGCCATATCAGCTGTATCCGGATGCATCGCAAGAGGGCGAAGACAAATTCGCCTGGTACAAGAAGACGCGCTATGGCGACAGCGATGAGAAGATGAAGAAGTACACGACCCTCATGTCGGCTTATGGCACTGGCGTCGGTATAGACTTCAAATTTGGTGGGACAGTGGCGAATACGCTGCAGGCACATCGTTGCATACAGCATTGGCAAGATTCCAAAGGACCTGAGACCGCTGATCGCTTTGTCAATAGCCTCTACAGGCAGTATTTCGAGGAGGAGAAACATCCGAGCTCGCATGAAACCCTCTTGGCTGCAGCGAAAGAAGCTGGCATTGATGAAAGCGAGGCGAAGGCGTTCGTCGAGGACGAAAGCGAAGGGTTGATGGAGACAAAGATGCTTGTTCGCGAGCAAGCCGGGAATCAGATCGATGCTGTGCCGCACCTCGTGATCGTTGGCAAGCGCCGCGACACCACCGTGGAAGGGTGCCGGGAGGTGGATGAATATGTGAAGACGCTGAATCGGGTGGTAAAGGAGTGCTCTTGAGCACAGCTTCGGAAGATATTTCGAGGTGATCTCGAACGTCCGGCCTAAGTCGGCCTTGTCGCTGGCAATTTCCTGCTCATCTCATTTTCAGTCCCATTCCTCTGGCGCATTTCCGAGCGAGAGCCATCTTCAAGAAGCACTCCCGACCGAGGCCTCTCATCTGTCGAACGAAATCATTTCCGCTGACTCGTCCTCGGTCCACAGCTTTCTGCAACACGTACATGGCTTCCCTACTGGCTGCTTCCTCTGCACACAGAGTCCACAGCTGATTCGCAACCATGGTAGGAGCTATCAATACATCGTCGATTGGTGGCTGTTTCTTGGATTTCGTGGTCTTTATAGTACGATCGCACTCCTGTATGCTTTGGTGAAGTATGGCCTCGTTACTGGCGAGAGCTTGATCGAGCTGTTCCAATTGACGTAGTTCGCCTTCTAGCCGTTCGTAAGCAGATCGTAGTGCACTGTGCTGGGCCTGCAGCGGTGCGATTGCGGCTAGATTCTGTGCAACTTTCTGCTGTGTCTGTTGTACAAGCGTCCCTGTTATGGCATGGAGGAGGTGTTCCCGCTCAGGATTGGGGGGAATTGGAGGTGCTGGTAATGACTGTCGAGATGAACTCGGCAGCGCGACCTCAAAGGGATCCGTCAATAGATCTGGCGCAGGCTGTTTCCGGGGCGCCTGCTGATGTTGTACTTGACTCTGGTGGTTGAAGGGCTGGGATGGCTGTGGTTGTCGCTGTTGAAATGATTGCTGAGGGCGATGCTGCTGTTGTAGATGTGGCGCACTCATGGATGGAACTTGCATCTGCTGCTGAGCCTGTGGCTGCGGGAGTGGTGGAGGGCGGGAGTACTTAGTCTCTGGTAGTTCGGAGTAGCCATGAACTGGTGACACGGGCGAGACAGGGCTTCGATCGTAATTCGTTCTTTGCTGAAATGTCGGTTGCTGCAGTATATGCTGCGACGGGCCAGGAGGCCGATCGTTCTGGTGGCCTGAACTTATCGGAGTGAGGTGTTGATTTGGTGTTAAACACTGCCATTGACCACTGGGAGGCTGCGAAGCTGGATTACCGTGCGGTCTAGGAGCCACCTCATGAGGTAGTGGTGGCAAGGGTGGACCATCTCTCAAAGGATTTCGGGACGACTCGGCGTACTCCTCGCCAGGCTTAGGTGGCACTGGTGGAGGCGCATTGTCTCCTGGAGTTCCAACAGGTCCGCCATTACTGCCTCCCGGTTTAGGTGGCAGCCGAGGAGGTGTCTGGCTAGCTCCTGGCATCTGTTGCTGATTTTGCGCCATGGGCCTTTGGTACTGCTGTTGCTGGGCTCTACTGATCACCGGTGGCTCTTTGGCAAAGGCTTGTTGTAGGCACTCGAGGAACTCGGCGACGTTGGCTCTGTCCCACATGCTCTGCCAGTCCCGTAGGTATGGATGATAGACTCTCCCATCCACGCCCACATGTTGGCCCGGTCTCACCGCCATATCTTTCGCCGGGTCGACGTAGACGATAGGTGCGTCGTACGGATATGCATGCGGGATCCATAGCTTCACTGGAAAGCGATATGTCGTCCCTCTGAAATCAACAGGCAGGGTTCCATGGAGTATTACCAGCAGAGCCGATGCACCACTTTCATACGTATATGTCTCGGTTCGTGTCTGGAGTGAGGGATAGGCAGAGAGGGATCGCGCAGCATCGGAATATGTTCGTTGCGGGTCACGGTATTCCTGCAGGCGACATCAGTCGTGCTCAGACGTGGTGAAGATGTAGTCGACTCACGCACGTGGAGAACGCTATACAGCCACGCAAGCACCTTGTCTGATACCTGCGCCATCCTTACTGTATGTACAGTGAATCAACCATCGGCCGTGAAAGTCATCTCATCATAAAGTCGTGATGGTGGATGTTGTCGCGCGAGAAGTGGAAGATGGACCAACGATGGGGTGCAGTCGTAGTCGCCAAGCGAGGGTGGAGGTGGAGTTATTAGAGCTGTCTCACTTCCACCTTAGAAACACCAACATGAACTGAAGTGTGCACATCATACAAGCTCTCGAGAGCAACGGCTGTGGACAGCGGTAAGTGTGCATGGCAAGGGACGACAACCTGGCATTTGAACTGGTCACAATCTCCCTCGAGCCTAGACGCGTTCTCACCCGTCGAGTATTCCTGTCACATGTTCCTATGTCTGCCCTTCTTTCCTCCCGTTGATTGTGCCTGTGCTGCTCTTCAGCATCAGGTTGGGTTCTGCCGAATCACTCGATAGCTACTCTACATCTACGGCCGACCTACAAGGACCACAAGGACGAAACGAAAGCTATCTGATCACGAAGAGGACGCGAAAGCTTCCTACAAGGAGAACCTCAATTTGATCGATGCACAGAAAGCCAAGCAGCACAAGACAAATGCTGGAGCACGTCGGAAAGCTGCTCCCAAGCCCAAAGCTTCAAACGATGCCAAAGCAGCACAGAAGATGTTCGACAGCTCCGTCAAAACTACAGAGAAAGCAGTCGCTGCTCCAGATAGAGAGGTCAAGGCTCTGGGCGGCAATACTCGATCGATTGACATCTCAAGCTACGCCGCTGTCGCAACCAAAGAACTCCATTATGTGGCAAAGCTTAGTGAGATGAACATTGTCCTTGCGTTTCAGCTCATGCTCAGTGTTGCGGACGCAACTGTCACCGATCTTGATGCGACTATCAGGATGTGTGGGTATGGAGACCGAGAAAGTGACTTCGAAGCGCATGATGAGGCCCTGCTCTCCTTGCTTACGAAGATCGCCTCGGATGGCTGTGCCTTTCAAGAAGCTTTCCAGCTTGTTTGAGGTCAAAGATCGCTGGACTTGCGATGATGCAGATGTAGGTCCATTCAAGACTCATGATTGGCCGAACAAGCAACAGCGCAATGCAATGTATTCGCAAAAGTTGGAGTGGGAGAAGGAGAGGTATGTCTGACAGTACTTTACCGATATGCTCAAAGCAATTGAGAGCATTTCATACTGACAACGAGCAGGAGAGAAGAACGAAGAGATCGTGGAGCAGAGACCGATGACTGGACTAGTGTGACTATTCCACACCCGACGGGTAACAAGGACTATCTGGATGCATACGGCGTTGATGCCCGAGAGCATCGAGAATCTCTCAGGACTGGATGCTGAGCGAGACACGTGAAACGATTCATGTACTATCTTTTTGGAGCTACCGCTTGGTAGTAGGTCTTTTCATGTTCTATTATCCTACCATACGAGAGTTTCATACGCAATCCTGCCTCTGTAGGTTATCACCTCCCATGCGCAAGCGGTCGAGACAGCGGTCCGGACTTCACTTTCGTCATCTTCTTGGCTACGATGTGTGTAATTCCCTGGCCCATGGGTCGTTTCTAACAGTAGAGCAACATCTCTGTGCATGGCTTGAACTGCCTGTTCGCCATCATCGAGATCGTCTGCGGTGCTGCACCTCCAACTCCCTACTTCAGCCATCTACTCATGGTCTTCGCATTCCTGAGCATCTACCTTGGTTTGGCCTAGTTGTCGAAGACGACGGGCGACTTCCATCCTCTTGGGTGGCAGAACATTGTCGGTCATGTGGCGGCCTATGCTGGTGGAACCGCGGTGATTCACAGTGTTGTGTGGGCCTGTGTCTTTGTTGAAGCAAAGAATTGTGAGTGGGCGTCCCGCGGATGGAGGCGTGGCCGTGGAAGAAGAGGAGGCCAAGACATGGTCGGAGACGTCTTCATGCTCAAAGTCGATGACCAGTACAAGAACTCCAGTGGTAGTGGATCTTCATGCCTTGTAGACCTGTACATGGGTATATCTTCACTTCGTGCATACTGTACAGTTGCTCCAGATGCGTCTTTCCCTCCCTATCCCTGCCGTAACGATCTAGGGAACGTGTACTTTGCCACTCTACCAGAACCAGAGCAATGCCAGGAAGCATATGGCAATAAAGGAGCCCAGGATGATGCCATCTCGCCTCTTCTTGCTGCCTATCCTCTGCATCAGTCCGTTAATGCCTGGTATCTGTGCTGCCGCGCCGGTGATCCTGCGTTGTATGCTCGTTAGATTTTCCCTTTGCAGACCGAAGCTCTCGTTCACGGCGTATGCCTGGCTGAGTACGGAGTCGGTCATGTTGTGGCTGTTGTCGAGTCTCCGTCTTTCGTCCAGCATGTATTCCGCTTCCGCTGCCTCTGGGTTATCTCTCGATCGATATGCATCGATATCGTTGCGCACGTTCGACAGCAAGTTCGCTCGATCTCGTGTATGGGCGATCTGCGACTTCAAGCGCGACAGTTCTGTCCGGTGCTGTTGTAGTATCTCTCTGTGTCTGGCTAGGTTCGTCGATTTCAGTGCGGATGGCGTAGGCTCTGAGTCGAGGACACGAGCGAGCTGATTGAGCAAGGCTGAGCGCTGGATGGCAGTGTCAGCATTGGTACAGAGGATTGATGTATAGATGCGTCCATGCTATGCTGCCTACCTTTTCTAACACTTCGTTCAGCTGCTCTTCTGTTCGCCTCTCATCATCGCTAGGCTTAGCTTCGAGGTCGGTTTTAGACGCGAACTGGGCATATGTGTGGAATAATGTTTCTGTCTAGCATATCCACTTAGCATACTCCTGATCGTGCAGCATGCCTCGACGACCAACTTGTGTCTCCTGCGCTCTCGCCTGCTGCCGTAGCTGTGCCCATCCTCCTGCTGTCGCGGCCATGCTTGACCACGTGTTGTGTGTGTCTTGGCTAGAATATGTACTGTAGAGGAGGTGAAGACCTGCAACGCTGCACCGACGACAGCACAAGGAAACAGCGATCACGAGTGCTGCTGCCGCATGAGGAAGCGGCGTTCGGGGATTGATGAGTCAGCGACTTGGCGGTCGCCTCCACTCGATTTTGGCGAAATTTGAACTTCATTGCGCGATCGATTAGACGACCACCCTTCGAAAATACTAACAAACAGCCTGTCAAGATGGTACGGACGCCCGCGATATGTCTGGATTCGAGCGTCAGAAATACTGACGTGTGTGTGGTAGTCGTCCGGCAAGGTCAAGGCAGCCCAGCTCTGGGGCAAGAACAAGGAGGAGTTGAAGACACAGCTCACTGAGCTGAAGCAAGAGCTCGTGCAGTTGAGGACACAGAAGATTGCTGGTGGCGCCCAGTCGAAGTTGAACAAGATGTACGTGTGATATGCTCCAGGCCCGAATCTCGAATCACGAACTCTCGCCCGACACCCACCGAAACGAACACGGCACACACCAGTCTGGGAAGGAGCATTGCTAACACATGCTGCAGCCACGACGTCCGCAAGTCAATTGCCCGCGTCCTCACCATCATCAATGCGAACCAGCGCTCGCAACTTCGTCTGTTCTACAAGGGCAAGAAGTACATGCCACTCGACCTCCGCCCAAAGCAGACCCGCGCCATCCGCCGCCGATTATCGCCAGAGGAGGCCAAGCTTGTCACCGAGAAGCAAAAGAAGAAGCAGAGGCACTTCCCGCTCAGAAACTACGCTGTCAAGGTATGAAATGTCAGAAGCGGATGCAGATTCTGGTGGTTGAAGGGAAGGCATCGACTGACACGGGATACAGGCTGCGTAAATGCGACAACGACTGCGACTTCTCTAACGGTGCATGATTGAGCGCTTGTTTCTTTCTCCATGGCGAAACGGACGGCTGGGAAAGGTGGACTGCTAGTGGGAGGACTATGCAGCTAGAGACCGTGATCAAAAAGGTCACAAAAACCCTCCCGAATCCATGTGCATGAGAACATCAGGTTCAATCAAGACTTGCTTCACGATTACACTTTTCGTTCTTCTCCGACGCGCGCCTGCATGTTATGCTTTCTACGAAGCCAACCGAAACCAACACCGACTATGCAGTGGAACCCATTTCGGACGTTCGTCTCATGATGGGCACAGTCAGGGAGCGTGTAACGAGCGAATCTGTGACGACTGTAGATACCTACGCGCCCCCAGCCATTGCGCTGTCCGGAATTCTCGTACTTCTGTGTGGACTGCGCCGTGTCTGTCATTTGGTAAGCGTATCGCAATCAGGTCTGTCCCCAGGTAAGGCTCTACTCAACCTTGTGGCAGAACGATGGCGAAAGGACCAGTACCGCAGCAGCTACGCGGGACCAAGGGTGGATATAATCCGCAGCAGCGGGCTTCCGATGAGCTTCGCTCATCGCCTTCGTAGTTGTCTAGCCTAACCGTGTCATTCTCGACCTGATCAAAGTGCTTCACGCGATAGAATGCTTACTTGCGAGATAGATGCGCCATTCCTCGTCGTTCTGCAACGGCAATAGGTCGATCTGTCATGACACCAAGTGAGGTGTGATATCCAGGACCCGCCACTTTGGATCATACATACCAGGTACCCTAGGACCATGGCGACGCCGAATATCAAAAGTCTCAATACAACAACTTTTCCGAGGCGATATTAAAGTACAAGCGAGGTGACCATACTCTGAAGTGCGGAAAATTGACCCAGCACACGACTCAAACCAAGAACGCTCAACATCTATGCCTGCTGCTTGTGCAAGCTATGGCACTAGCCATCCACCTCATGCTCTATCCATTATTCATGCTCTGTAGTCGTACTCGTGTATCCAAAAGCGCCGCTTTTCAAGAACCTGCCAAACATCGAGAATTATGCTGTCGCGTGCGTTGAACGTATACCATCTCTTTCTGGCCTTCGTGTTAGCTTGGGTCTTCTTCACGTGCTTCGAATGTTCTCACCTCCGTTACTGTACCCAAGACCATCCTTCTGCGTCAAGTACGCCTGACACTGTTGCACTTCTTGCAAGTCTCGATTTGCGCATGCTCTGCTGTCGAGGTGATGTATTGGATGTATTCCTCCAAGAAGGAGAATAACATCCAGCCACCAGATTCGCCCGGAAATTGCCACGACCGTGCCATCGCGTCCACCTCACAACGACACGGCTCCTTGAACTTACCTCGCATTTTGGACCTGATGCCAGGAAAGGGCAGGTTCTCGTTCTGCGGTCGCTCGATGATGATTCTGGTCCGCGTTCTGCGACCTTCGGTGACTGACTGAGTGTATGCGCGGAATCGAATCGTGATAGGTCTCATATCGCCGATTCGGTATGTGCGTGAGACTTTGATCTGTTGAAGGTACTCGAACGCATCACCCATGGCGTGGCGGAAAATAGAGATGCCGTCGCCGTTGAGAGACTGGTCAGTGAAGCAGAATATGTTTTCTTCGAAGTATATGCGCTGGCATTCTTTGTTGATCCGGTCGCTTGACCTGAGCAATGCAGGGTTGCCTTGTTGAAGAAGCTCAAGTCTGACAGACGTTAGTGAATGTGCGGCCGATAAGCCGAAGGGACGTACTGATCAGCATCGAGATAGATGGTGCGGTCCTTCACGAGTTCAAGTCTGTACACTTTGTTGCGCAGTTCACCTGGTAGATCGTAGAATGTCGCTCGTGGTCGGCGGCGTCGCTGGGATGGTCGTGCAGATGTTCGAGTCTCAGATGACTTCATGGTGGCTGTCGTATTCTTGCTTCACCGCTCTTTCAAGGTGGTCCTGCAGGTGTAGAGAAGAAGTGATGGTGATGAAGTGGCCGTTTTTAAAGTGAAGAATCTGCTGCAAGAAAACCCTTCCTGCCGACAATAGGCGGGTGTTGCCTATTGTCCTGCATGGCTTCACTCACTTCGAAGAGGTCACGCGCCAACCAGCCACCTCATTGTGGAGACAATCGACAATAGCAATGCTGAGACGTGGCCATCATGCGGAAGAAAAGGTGGTTGCCTTCGTGAACATTGAGTGAAGCAGAGCATGTGCTAAGGTCGCCAGCATGCTCGCGACCTGACTGGTTTGAGTGCTTTCACAGATGTGAGCATGTGCCACGAGCATCTATAGCGACTGACTTCCTCAGTCGTGTGATCGAGGCTTCACAGACTCGCACGGACATGCTCAAGGTGCCGGCACATGTGTTACCAAGGTCTCGTCTAGCCATCACTGACGAGTCTAGGTACTGCTATAAGTGCCGTCAGTTCTTGGTGAACAATATATAGAATGCATCTGTATGCTGGCATGTCATGCCATATCGTGTATATCGGTTCAAGTTTAGCTTCCGTCAGCAGGAGCTTGCCCATTGAGGCAACTCTGCGTAGGAGCCGCATCATTTCGCATCCTCTTGGCAGTAAAGACGGGGACCGTAGTGTGCCGAAGTAGCGACGCGCCTCTGCACAAACCAGATTCGAGTCGTCTGGGAAGAAGTGATGTAGTGACTCCACCCGGCAATTCTCGGCTGGGGCTCGGTGGCGCATATAACTAGTACCTCCAGCCGTGAACGAGATCTAGCGGCAGCAGACTTTCAGCAGCAACTGACAGTATCAATATGGTTAAGGCAAGACAGTGGCAGTTGGCTCACCAGGTGAGTGATGCAGATGTCCCCTCTGCAAGCCTTCGTGGACGATCTCAACTTGCTAACATGATATCAGCCAAGAGACGAGCCGAAGCTCGATGGTCCAGAGCAGACTTTCAAATTGGTAGAAACCGATCTTCCAGAGCCAAAGCAAGACGAAGTGTTGGTGAAGTTGCTCTCGCTGTCCAACGATCCGGCTCAAAGAGGATGGATCGACCCCGACATTCCTGCTGAACGATTGTATGTCCCTCCGGTCAAGGTTGGAGCACCAATGACTGCCTTTGGTGTCGGAGAGGTCGTCGAGTCCAGGTCTTCACAGTATAAGAAGGGCGACACCGTTGTTGGACCTATTGGCTGGTCGGAATACGCTGTTTTGAAAGCAGGCGCTCTTCAGCCCGCCAAGGACCTGCCAGGAGGCAAGCCGAAGACTCTTTACCTTGGTGCTCTTGGCATGACTGGTCTCACAGCATACTTCGGCATCACAGACGTCGCTGCCGCCAAGAAGGACGACATCGTAGTAGTCTCTGGAGCTGCCGGAGCTACTGGGTCGATGGTTGTACAGATCGCTAAGAAGCTCATCGGATGCAAGAAGGTTATCGGTATTGCCGGTACTGATGATAAATGTCGCTGGGTCGAGAAGATTGGCGCCGACGTCTGCCTGAATTACAAGTCGAAAACTTTTGCAGAGGATCTGAAGAAGGAGACGCCGTCGCCGGAGGGTTTCGCCAACGTTTACTATGACAACGTTGGTGGCGAGATTTTGGATCTTATGTTGACGCGCATGGCGAAGGGAGGCAGAATCGCTGCCTGCGGAGCAATCAGCGCATATAACACTGCGTCAGAGCGGACGACAGGCCTTAAGAACTGGTTTGAGGTGGTCTCCATGCGACTCAACATCAAAGGGTTTATTGTCCTAGACTTCCAGAGCAAGTTCCCACAAGCACTGGAGACCTTCCAAAAGGCTCTGGCAGACGGCAAGCTAGATCTTGAGGACTCCGAGACCGTGGTCAAAGGAAGCTTTGAAGATGTGCCAAAGACTTGGCTGAAGCTCTTTGAGGGCTCTAACCAGGGCAAGCTGGTCACTCAGATCCAGTGAGGTGCCGAGGACTGTCTCTGTGTATCAATGGAGTAGATAGCTCATGGTATAGCAGAATCTGAACGGGAACTCACTGCCGTTCAGGACACTATCATGCACGACTGTTGTTTCTTTCTCCACATGTGTGGAGCTGCTTACAGTACCAGCGTGTAAGCTGGCCACACTGTCACGATCGGTGGCTGAGAGCCAGTCCAGCACGATGTCGAAGGGCTCATATGGAGGAGAGCTGTATGTGCTGGTCGGGCATGTCACCATGGAAGGGCGGTGTTGTGGCGTGGAGGAAGAACGACACGGGAGGGAAAGGAGATGTCAGCAAGCCGGTGATCGAGATCCCGACAAACACCAAGCGTCTGCTCCCTGTCTACATACGTGAAGGCAGCCGCGAGCCGCGATCCCCTTGTCCACAATGTCGAATCTGTCACGCCAGCATATCAAGTGCGATGGTATCTCATGAGACACAGTACAATACGGTACGTGCAAGTAGAGATGGCTGAACTACCGATCTTTCCGCGAGAAAGAAGCATCACTAACTAGAGCACAGAATACTACATGCAGTGAACGATATCTGGAAAGCGGCCGTGATGCTGCCAATCTCCAAGTAGTCCAAGTCCTGACTGCCACTCTTCACTCGCGGTTCATCAAGAACGGACACTCCGAGGCGGAAATGCGGCTCATCTCCTCATAAGTAGCCCTCGTCTCCTCACTCCCAGGAGCTGTTGCGACAGCCTCGCCCGCCTCGGGCTGCACATTCTTCTCAGTCTCCTTGGGCTGAGGATGGACCTCTTCGGCTGAACGCTCAAGACAGTCATCGACACCATCACGAGCGCCGGTCTCCTTGGACTCATCGACCATCTCACCGCGCTGTGCTGGCTCCAGAATCTTATCCTCGTTGCCGGTGACCGCTGAGGTGTACATGGAACGTGGCGCAATGCTCGTATGCTGCTGCGGCATCTCCCTGGGGTTGCTCTGGACTTCGCTGGCAGGTGGTTCGCCATCCTTCGCTTTGTGTTTCGCTTCTTGGTAATTGGAAGCAGGCTTGCTCACTGCAGTCTTCCCGCCCTGACTAGTAGCGGTGTCTACGATTGACTGCACCTCGGACACAGTGTCTTGTGCATCATGCCAAACGTCTTGTGACTGGGCCTGTGTTACGTCCTCAGCAGGATCAGAGCTCTTTTCGTCACCGACAGCGGAACCTAGGGGCAAGTGTTTCTGATCCTGCGACACTGTACCAACATGTAGCACGGGCGCACTGGCAGCCTTACCGGTGCTTTCGAGCACATGTCTTGGTCGGGCTGCTTCTGAGAAGGATTTATCTTCATCCTGTCTCTCTGGGGCGGCCTTGCTGTCCGTCTCAGCCGGCTCGTCCAAAGCAGCTTCCTTGTCGACCTTGCGATTCATCGTAGTTTTGTTCACGATACCACCGGGTGCGATTTGCCTGAACATCTCCAGTGGGTCCATCCAGGTCTGTAGATCCTGAAGTCGCACTTTGTCATCGACTGTGGCAACCGTCACGCCTTGAATGTCGATGAGACCACCGTGAGCCTTGGCAGTAACTTTCTCACCCTTGCTGCACGACGTCAGTACATCTTGCGCGAACACTGTGATACATTGGTGCACTAGCGGTGGAACGTACTCGTTGAATCCCACGTAATCATTCTTCATTACTCCCCAGTGCCGCCACCTGAATGCGACTCGCGGCGGCCCGCTGTATACCTCAAGCACTTCCCAGGCAAAGGTCGGCATCATACGCTTGAATGTCTTGTGGCTTGAGGCAAAGTCTGAGTTCTCGGGGCTGTAGTATTCATTGGGCGCAATGATACCATTGTATGTACCGACCTGCACTCAAGTTGTCAGCAGATGTGGTACAGACACAGCTCGTGCGATCCCCTGCCACTCACCTGGATCATGTGCGCTGCGGACCTTTGTGACGACTGTCAGCTTGTGTTGTCGTAAAACAGGGCTATTGTTCTTACTGCGGAGCTCCACCACCCATTGCAAATGAGTAATTTTCATGGTCGATTGTGCGCCAATCAGACAACCTTGGCTTGAACGATGCCTCGACTTCCCAGTTCTTGACGAGGTTCTCCACCATCTCTGGCAGACTTCCTGGCTCGTGGTTCATACGTTTCCCTGATCACGTATGTCAGCATGCTCATGATTCGGCCCGAGTGGTCTGCGCTTTCGAACGATCCATTGGAGAGCCACGAGACCGATACTCATTCATATAGCATGTACCGAAGATCGAGAGGGCGGCTCGCGTTATTGCTTGGTGGGCTCCGGCACTGGTGCCGCTTGAACGCCGATCGGTGCTGCATGCCACGTGGGCATATTGTGTGTCGCATGTTGTGCCACCTGATGGCGTTGCTGGTCCCGAAAAGGTGGTCGTGGCTGCGGTAGGAAAGATCAAGGTCGATTCTCACCTTCTGCCCATACTTTGCGAGTCTTGCTGTAATCTGGGGCCTTCCCGTATCGCCATTGAACGCCCTCATCGCCAAAGACGGCATTTGGTGTGGCGAGATAGTCTGGTACTGCAGGCTTTGACTCGCTGGGTGCAGAGTCATACGTGTTGAGGTTGTCTGAGTGGGCCGCCATGGCCGCTTTGTTCGGGTTTTGCTTCGTGGTCTTGACTAGCGCAGATCGGTGTCAGTCCTGTTGATTGTGCAACACAAATGAATGAGTATAGGCTCGCCGGAGAAGCAAAGTGAGGACGGGAGCGACGTTTTATGTACGTCTGGCGCAGGCAGCCGAGAGCTCGGCAAGACAATCGAGCTCTTATCCGTCATGACAGCACTCAGATGCCTGCAGGAGCACAACAAGGGCTGCGGCAGGTAGGGCCGTGGGCGTTGACGGCCAGCTGCATGGCAGAAAGGATTGATCCTTGAACACCGGGTCCAGACGTTGAACCCATGTGCGAGGCGAGAGCCTGTGCTGCCACGTTTTTCTGAAGCTTCTGCGAACTAAGCTGCATGTCAATCAGGGCCGGTAAGCACGCATGCGATGTCTTTGTTGAAGTCTCGTCGGTGGATGTCCGACAGACCTGGAAATGCCATGCTAGTGTGTCACAAGCTTAGATGTGGCTTTCACCATACCTCGAACCTTCTATCGCAGGTCGCACGGCGCGAACACGGATGGTGGAGCGGATCGAATGCTGTTCTGGGAAGCAAGCGCCCACGCAAGGGCGGCTCAGCATGGTCAGCCATTGCCAGCTGGACCCGCATGTCGCTTCAAAAGCGGTCGAAGATAGTGAATGTAGTAATCCTCCGGAGATTTCGTGTTCCAAGGATCATGGCAACCAGCGTCAATTAGTGGCTCAGTATAGTGAACACTGAGGCGTCACCAATGCAGAGTTGACTGATGTGTAAATTATGAGCTGGGCGGCTGCATCTCTTCAGGGATTGTGACGCATATGTGGAGGTAAACCCGGTTCTGTGTTACCATCATCGTGGGCCCTGCATATCTCCGCGATGCAGATGGACCATCTTTTCAGCGGCATCGTTTGTTTCAGAAAAACGATGATGTTCACTTTTTGTACCTGCATTTCACGTTGCCACTCAATGGATGCCATTCTCAATTGAGACGAAACGCTGGAGGAAGTTGACGATCATTCGCACTTCAGCTTGGATTGCCGCATTGCACCAACCTTGGTCTTGTCGGTGGCTGTTCAGCTCCAGAACCAGCCCATTGCCGATTGTGCCACTATCAACAGCTGCGCTCCACTTCTTTGTTGCCGAGTAAGAGTGTGGTCGTGCCCCGGCCAACGAAACGTCACTGACCATGAGTCGAGTTGTGAAGTAGGTGGCGTTCCAAGATAGTGTCCTCGCTGCAGCAGCTTGACGTTACTTCATGTTCGCATACACCTCAGTGATGCTACCCGCGAACGGCGACACGATGCAACCACAGGCAATGGCCAACGTTGTCGTGCAAGCACAGACAGCTGCGTATACATCCTTGCACTGCTCTGGGAAAGTTGACATGCTTGCCCTCGATTCAGGAAATCCTCGTGAGTAACACCGATTGCGCCAGAATCTTTACATTCGTGCCTGTAGCCACCTATGCTCGTGCTTCGTATGACAATGATAGAGATCTCGCCAGTCGACCCAGGCTCGTCCCGATAGGCCGGTTGTCCTCATATTCCCTGCTCGATCGCCGAAGGCGCTGGCCCACTGCTGTGCAGATATCAGTATACCGCTGCCGGTGAAATCTACCTTGTCAGTAAGAACTTGCCCGAATGCCTGCATGAAGCGTAAGGGAACGAGACGTATCATGGAACAACTCTGCAAGATGGTATATCCTCGCTCCATGGGGCCATAGCCACGGAGCTGTCCTTGCTGATCCTTTGCTATCTGCATCTAGGGGCGCCTCGTGCACCACCCTGGTAGTCGATCTGATGTGCAGATCACCACGTGCCTTTGTATTGACGCCAGGATGCTAGAGCAAATCTTCAGCAGTTGCCGCGGCTCAACGACCAATTCTCACGTCTGACAATCCTATTGTTCGTCTCGTGCCATTGTCAGACGGAGAGCTGGAAGGCTACTGCTTGATCGACGGCCTCTCGGGAGTTCCAGGGACTGCGTCACTTCCTTTAGCCAACAGATTGCCCGCCGCCGCTGATGCAATGGCGACCCGTCAGGGCCAGCATGTCATTTCGCCGAACTGCGTGCCAAAGATGCTCCACGCAGCCGTTCAAGCCTCGACAGTTCTGCATAGTGGCCGAGGGGCACAAATTGGCGTCATATTGAATGCAGGTCAAGACCAAAGTTGGCGGAATTGTCTTCAGCCTTTCTTCAGTGCCAAATCTGATTGGCGCAACCGTTTTCCAGCTTCTTCAACGCACTCCCTCATGGTCGGTTGGCCGATGAAGGATCCGCCACTCTTCTCGATCTTGAGTAGCTGTGTGCCTCCGCTGCTGGTCTTCCTCACCGCAAGTGTGAGGGTCTCATGACAAATCTCCTCCTCAAAAGCGTCAGGGTCTGCCAGTACCCAGCTCTGGGCATTCTCCGGCTTCTGCAAAGGTGAAGCTGTGGTATACACCGCAAAGGTTGATACCGACGGAATATCGTTGAGAGTCAATGCAGAGGCATCAGACAGCAGTGGTGAGCACAAGATTTGCTCTCGGTCCTGGTCCCACCATGCCTTTGGCAGTGTAGTGTCACGCAGCGCGGCGACAATCGCCAGCCACGCGGCGTCAAAAGCGTTGCCATCGAGCGCCAAGCAAAGCACGTCGATGTATAGAGTCCAGTAGGCCTTTGTCACCACTTTTGGGTCGTCGTCTGAGTCTTCATCCTCGGCGTTTGGCTCTGTATACTTGATGCACAGGTTGGATGCGTCGATGCAACGAGAGTCCTGGAGAAGGGAAGACACACGATATGAAAGGGACTGCGCCAGTGTCGACGGCGAATTTCCAGGAAGGTGCGCGGGCGAGCAGCCTGTACCGAGCTCGATATTTGGCACTAGAAGACCCAATTCTTCAATCAGTTCTTCTTCCCGCAAGTCCTCGTTGGGTGCGTGCGGAATATCCGAAGCTAAGAGGATCTCACCACGCACACCGCAGACTATTGCAGTATCGCCAACACGAACCACAGCGCTGCCATTGCTGTGCGTGAGTGAGCCAGTGTTGATGACAGGTTGGCGGGCTTCGAACGTCTTCCGTCCGTTTGGTCGAGAGTTAGGCTCCTGTTTGAGATGTGCGAGTAAGAACGGGTCGGGTGTGATTGCCGCAAACGTGTCGCGCGAGAAGGTGAGTCCTGGGGCTGATCCAGTTCCGTTCGACATAGCGACGGTCTGCTATGTGAACTGGTGTAGGAGTACCTAGGTAAGGTGTGTTTCGTTGGAGGTTGGAACATTTCGAGCAGTCGCGTGTGGCTGAAGCTTTTACATGGGTGTGCGGGACATCCGCTCGCTTACCTGCAGGCTGCAGATCGGCATATGATGCTTGCACCTGGACACCTTGCACGTTGGACAAAGAACATCACTATGAATGTCGTAGTCCACGGCAAGCACGACTGTCATGGCGACGACGTCACCTCGACTCGTCCTGCGAACCTCGCAGTTGCAAGTCATCACCGCCAAGATTCCAGGCTGAAGGGTCCATCCCAGCACTGAACAACGACAAAGCACTCCTCCAACCATTCCGACACATCACAAGCTCCTGCGAAATGGATGCACCCATCGTCAGAGCAACAGTGCAGGCTGCAGCCCTCAGCGGCTTCTCGAATGTCCTCGCACAGCTGATACGATGCTGGAGGGAAGGTGTATGTCTGATCCACGAAACTCCCATGATTAACTGCTAAAAACAACCATCCAGACCCCGTACACCCTGAACACCGTCGACGTCTTCCAATTCGTGCTCTTCTCGATTCTGGCATGCCCACCGAACTTCATCTGGCAAAGCTGGCTCGAAGCCAAGTACCCCGCCTACACCGTGACACTACCGCCTGTTGAGAGAGAAGCACTGGTCGATCAGACAGTCAAGGGCCGTACCACCGAGGAGAAGAGAGGCGCTGGTGATGCTGCAATTGATCACAACGAATTGAATACTGGTGCTATGACCGAACATGGAAAGCAAGCCAGTCAGAGCCAGGGCAGGAAGCTGAATGTCAAGAATACGGCTATCAAGTTCACTCTCGATCAGACGCTAGGTGCTGCGGCAAATGTGAGTGCATATCATACATGACCGCGGGGACTTCCATACTGATACATCCAGACTATCCTCTTCATCGCAGGTATCGCCTTGATCCGTGGCCAATCGACAGCATCGATCCAACAGGATCTCTCAGAGAAATTTTGGACAATGATCTTTGCTGGTCAGCGATTATGGCCTGCGGTGTCCCTTGCAAACTTCACTTTGGTGCCTTTAGAGTATCGCATGTTGGTTGGAAACTGCGCTGGTCTGGGTTGGAACGTCTACCTGAGTCTGCAGGCGGGTTCCGGCTAGAAATCCAGCATGACACTGATGACTAGTGGAGGCTACGAGAGACGACATAGAGATCCAGACCGATACTCCGTACGACTGTTTGCACTATGCTCTGGCTACTAGCCTCACTCACCACCACCGTGTCTTCTTCTCCCTATGACTCTTCTGTCCGCGATTGCTGCGATTCTGCTGGACGTGTCCATCGAACAGCCTGGTCTCGAACCCTGGCATCTCGAAGCCTTTCTTGTGGTTGTGCTTGCCCATGAATGGTAACTGCCGCACGTCGGTCCTTGAGGCTCTCGATGCATCTCGCTGTGCTCGACACTCATCCCTCGGAAGCCACTTCCGTTTCGAAGGCCCGGTCTTATCGAAGCTCGTGGAGTCGCTACGCTCGCCGCGTCCTCTCGAGGCATCCCGAACCGCTCGGTACTCGTCCCTTGGAAGCCACTCCCGCTTCACACGCTTGTATTCCTGCTGCTCAGCCTCGTCAAAGCCTGTGGAATCACTTCGCTTGCTGCGGCTTCTTTTGCGGCTGGTGACTTTTGGCACATAATCCGGTCGTTGTTCTCTGGCGTTACGCATCTCTTGTATGTGCTCTCCCCTCCACGCCTGCCACTCCGCCATTTCCTGCTTTTGAGCCACATCGCTGACCACCAGGCCACCAACCTCAATGCGGTAGTTGAGTGCTCCTGCATCGATGTGCCTGTTGCCAACGACTGACTTCAGCTCCCGATATTGCTCGAGCTCCGGTAGGTTGCGCAAGAAGTCAGCCACCGGCAGCTCATCATTGCCGACTTCAAGATCGACCACTTCAGTAGAGCAGCTCTGCAGCCAACTTGTTAAGACGACGTCCCTTGCGTGCCTCTTACGCAGAGCCAGCACATGCACAAACACGCTGCATGGCACTTGTTCTTCTCTTGGAGATAGATCTGCTTTGAAGACTGCCGCCACCCGCGCCGCGATATTGATGTGTCCTGTCGTCAAGCTCTTCTCTTCCTGAAAATGGAACTCGCGAAGGTCCTGTGTCGTCAAGGCCAGACGAGGTCTATGGCTGTGATATCCACTGGCCATAGCTGGATACACGCGGTAAAGTCCCGCTTGCTCCATCTCATCGAAGCTGGCTATTAGAGCGTCTTTTCCGGGAACGATGCAGTCCATAGCTACAAAGATATCTGCGTAGTCTCGGAGTGATCCGTCCTTGTTCGACAGTGTGATGCCATACTTCTTGACGAGTGAAGAGACTGACCAAAACTTCGCTGGGTTTCCGTCCGGTGTGCGTGCGGTAGCTGTGTTCACGCAGGCAATCTCAACATTGGTCTCTCCTTTCTGCTTCCGGAAACGGGCGACCTGTGTGGCGAAGAGGAGCGAGGTTGAGAAGAATACGAAGATGCTCGGCATGTGCTTCTTCCACTTGAGAGCATCTACGAGCTCTTGGCCAACGTCGATCGAACTTGGTAAGGGTGGATTGTATGCGGTGATGTTCCCAGAGCTCACCGCTGCGCCTGACGCGAACACGTCTTTGCCGTTGCGTCCTTGAGACTCGTCACTGTATGCTCTGAATAGCTCCATTGGATCGGAATCTTGATTGTATGTGTTGGTTGTTTGTGGCGGACGATGTCGAGTGCAAGGTGATGTACTGTTCGTTGGGTTGCGGTAAACATCTAAGGCGTAGTGAGTTTTGTATCTGCCCTGTACGGTGAGTTGACACTGCAGCTAGGCAACCACGGTCTGATTGACATGTGACACAGGTCGGCTTCAGTGCTTCTATGCTACTGAATCACTTGTGGCGAGCTGCAACACATACTTTGAATGGAAAGCAGCGCCATATGCTGGGACCTCCACCTTTCAGGGTGATGCTGGAGTGAGCCTGCATCTTGGCTTTGCATTTCAATCTCACTGACCAAGTAGCTTTTCGTGGTTTACGCTAAGCTTTCGAATCTGCTTCTCTTTCGCGCCCTCGCGTGAGCCATTGCCTGGACCAAGATATTCACAACACAGTCCCATCTCTATACTGCAGACACATCAAATCAGATGTCCTCGAACGCAACGGAACGCCTTGCTGCAGTCTGACCTGCTCAATGCATGCCTCGGCGCCATCCCCTTCCACTCCACCTTGTATGATAACGCCATTTGGGTTGACCCAAAGCTTTAAACAATATCCTGAGCAAAGAGCAGAGGTTCTTCATCCTCTTCCTCCTCGTCCTCTTCGTGAATCTTTGGACTATCCGAACCTTCACCCGAGACTCTTGACGAGCCACTGACCTCCTCAGCGATACTGTGTGTAGAGAGCCTCGAGCGAACGTGTGGTGCATGCGTCAAAGCACGAGACGGCGATGACGAAGTCGACAGACCAGGCACATTCGACAACCGACGACTGGGAGGCGTTGCTGAAGAAGTTTGTATGAGCGAGGAGGAGCTCATCTCCTCGGCCAATTGTGTGTTGGGATCTCTCATGCTGCTGTACTTGGCCAAATTCACGGTGTTATCGCGAGAAGCTGGACGCGAGCGGAGACTCGGGAGGTCCTTGGCTCTTTCGATTTGAGAGATGAACGATGCAATATCATCGTTGTCGTCGGATGCCGGGTAGAGCTGTGCCGAAGGACTGCTGCCGTCAGGCAATGCGAGATTGCTTGATCTGTCTTTGTTCGAACCACTGCTTGCGCGGCCGGAGCTTCCAGCGCTTTCTCCCGTTTTGCTGCTTTGCGCTGTGTATCGCTTCGTTCGTCCTGCGAAACTGCTGCTGTATCGGTGTACTGGTGCTGGCTTCGGCGACGCCGAACCCGAACTCGCAATGGCTGTCTCGCTTGGTATAGGTGGCGCGCGCAGCGCTTGCTGTGGAAGAGTATTCAATGAGACTCTCTTGCTACTGCTTGAAGTGCCAGCAAGTCGCATGAAGTTTGATTCAGATCTGCCAGCAGAAGTGCCGGGCGATGGTGACGGGCGTGGAGAAGACGCCAGGGAGCCAGATTTGAAAGGCGGATTGCTCTTCAAGTTCAAGGACGGTTCTCGGGAGATCCCAACGCCTCTCTCCTTGCCTTTTCGACTTTCCATGCTGCTGCTGTCCTCATCAAGCACGCGCTGCTTAAGCTCAGAAACTGGCGACCCTCGCTTCTCAGCTGCGTGGAATGTACCCAGGCTACCGTAAGCGCCTACACGAGCACGCTGCTCTCCGATAGCACCAGCCATGCTACTATACTGGACACGGGACTGCTCACTGCGTGGACCAGGCAGTGATCTTCCAGCAGGCATAGCCGGTACACCCTCGTCCAGACCCAGGAAGCGCGACGAAAGAAGAGCCTCTGCATCGGCAACGTTGAAGTCACAGCTCGTCCGATAATCGACCGATATCGACAGTGGTCCGCTGCGACAAAGCAATGGCGGTATCTCGTAACGCTCTGCACAAGCGCCTGTCGCCGACTCTGAAGCGTTCAGAGCGGTATACAGTGAGTCCTGACGACCGGGCGCCACGCTGTGTCCATGCTTGATACGGAAGCGCAACCTCAGCGCTTGATGATTGCCAGGCTGTCTAGTCAACTTTCGGTGGAGTTTCCAAGCAGGCAGAAACCGAGTGAAGCTGTACAATGACCTGAAAAGTACTACGCCTTTTTTGTAGACATTTGGAAGCGCATCACCGAGCTCCGCAGATGAATAGTCCTCGGCATCGCCCAGCTGAATAGTCCAGCGCTCCAGTACTACCTCGCAATAACGCGCTCCGTTTCTTGCTGGCCGGGGACTGGAGTCAGCCGAAGATGCAAGCGCATCAGCGACATCCCAGCGCTTCCCGTCATCACCGATGGATACTAAAGCCTGGTTCTGCGAAAGATGCGACGTATCTACGAATACCTCGATCACCAGTGGCAAGGGCTTCCGGTCAGCCAGGTCGGGTCGTTTCCAGGACTGGAGATCCTCCGACAGGACGTCAGTATCGTCAAGAATGACATTGAACTGCGATTGATGGTCAGCACATGTACGGCACGACAACCTACAGCCACAAGAGTGGACAAGCTTTTCCACATTCGACGCATCAAAGTCTCTTGATACAGCTGATCTTAGCCTAAGGCAGCAAGCCTTGATGGGTATGGTGGCTGTGGATGTGCTCAATTGATTTACAGCATAGGAAGGACATCTACAAGGTCCGGCACCCACTTCGTTGCGGGAAGACGGTATAGGTGCATGCCACGAGTGGTGTAAATCGTTTGAAGCTGCTCCAATTCGACAAAGGGCATCAGACCTACCCATCGATTCTGTTTTATGTCTCCGTTCTTGGTGTACACCTGAGGCAGATTGGCTCGCGAGGAGCAGATGGTCAGGGCTGCTTTGTTGTGGAAATGCTGTCCAAGGGCATTAGCAACATCCCAGCACACAATATCTCGCATCATCTCACTTGTATGATCTGGTTGAGCTTCGTTGCTTCTCGGTCCTCACCACTTGAGGCACTGGGCTGTCTACTACTCTCCGCCGCTGCTTCCGCGTTCGCTCTTTCTGTGTAAGAGGCCAGGTCGACGCTCGATCTCGTGCGGGTGGGAGGTCGATCTCTCGGGTTGTTGGTTCGCTCTGGGTTGGTGGATGGATTGCTCGCAGCAGAAGCGCTGCGAGGCGACGGGCGTGGATGCTGATGCATCAGGCTGGTCGGTGTTGAAAGAAGCGCGGATGTATGCAAGCTCGTTGCTCCAGTGTGCGTGAGTGCGTGTGTGTGTGTGCAAAGGATAGGTACGGTAGCTGGACGATCGATCACGATGGTGGGATGGTCGATGCAGATGGAGGGGACGATGGCTCCATGGTCACGGCAGACTCGATGTCGCTGCTAGTCTCAAGCGCGTCGGCGAGGTCGAGGCAGAATGTGTGTGTGTGTGTGTGTGTGTGTGCGTGCGGCAGGTGACTGGGCTAGATGGAGAAATGCATAATGCTCAGGACTGAGGCATCAAGCGTTGAACATGCAAGCAGGCGCAGGCGCACACGCACACGAGCTCGAGCTGGTGGAGCTGGAGCTGGGCCAGCTGCGTGGAGGTGGTGAGTCGATGGTGCAGATAAGGCAAAGGCACGCGGTGCACGCTCGAGACGCAATCAAGCTCTCAAGCAACGTGATCCTTAGGCGTCGACTTCGCGTGAGGGTGAGTGCCTGTGACGTGCGGGCGATGGCAGCTCCAGTCGCTCGTGGAGTCGTGGAGGGTGTCGAGGGTAGTGTGTTGAGCGCAGTCACGAGCCTCGAGGCGTCTGACTCGACTGGGAATTTGGGAGCTCCGCTTCACACCGTAGGTATTCTAGAAGCCGGCTGAAACAACGGACAGCTGCAGATATCCGGGCGGAATCGCAGCAGTGATAGCTAGCTGAGGAGATATGGTTGATGGTCAGGCAAGTAGAAGAGCTTGTCGCAGATACAACAACAGCGTCAACAGCCTACAACCGTACTAGCCCATGCATCCCATCGACGACGACAAGCGCTCATCATGGTGATGATCATACTGCCGGACTGGTCAATCCGATCGGCTAACCTTATGCAGCTCTCGCCCGTCTCGCCGGCTCTCTGCCGAGCGATAACGGCGCTAGCAACGATAAGCACATGCTCACCGCGCGACGGTAGAGCTGCTGACACGGTCATATGATGACCCTTCCTTTCAGACCGACCTCATACGCATTCTCGCAGCTTGACCTTTTCACGACCCTCCGAGGGCTCCTGACAAAAGAGGTGGCCGGCTGCACACTACAGCCACGTTATTTCTTGTTAGCTACGACAGTGCCTCCGCGGCGTAGCGACTGCTATCAACGTGGAAGCGGAGGCGTTGCACGATGCGCCTCTCTCTACAACATTGTTTAGGCCGACGGTGCTCGGAGGGATTCGCACAGGCTCTAATCACTATCGCCATTTGAAGCGCGGCGGCCACCTCTTGTGTCAACAGCCCTCGTCCGCTTTCTGACATGTCGCCACGAAGCTGGCGGGTATGTCCCACAGCTGGCGGGTATGTCCCACAGCTGGCGGGTATGTCCCACAGCTGGCGGGTATCCACCCAGGCGCGCTTGCCGCATCGGGAGAGCTCTCATCTTGCGACGCATGGATAACGAAAATCAACCTGGAACGCTCTAGGTCCAAGTGGGACATATCTAGATACTCCATATCTACGGCGTCACCATCTCTGTACTTATACGCTGTTTACACAACAGACTGGCAAGGACTCGTCAGGCCCAGGGTCGTGCAGAGCTCAGGGTATCATATTGGCATGGCAACGTTCGAATGATTGTTCACTACTGTGCGAGCGTTCCAGGATTCGCTTTCTGGCGTGATTGCAACGACTTGATACACCAAGGAGCACGCGATACTACCGGAACCGTCACAACCTCAAAGCACTGGCCCACCATCGAACGACTTGAAGTCCGGATATCCTGCCTGCTCCTGCTTCTTGAGCTCTTCATAGTACCCACCCACCGCAATGTACGGGCCTTCCCGGAAACGTTGGCTCTAAAGATCCAATTGTCCTCGGCTTTCCAGAACAGCGAGTTTGCGGCCAGTTCGTCGCATAACTTTGACCACTTTTGTTCGCCCTCTTGGGTGGCTTCGATTACTGGGGAGACCTCCTTCTGTCCTTCCTTGATCAACGATGTGGCCCACTCTACTTGAGCTTCGATTGCTATGCTACAGTCAGCCTACAGCTTTGCATGGACAGAGGGCATACTTACTGGGCGGTATGTTCGTGAACGGACCCTTTGGCCCTGTGATCGTGAAAAGGTTGGGGAATCCGCTCGAATTCGTACTATCCTTCCAGACGTCCTTGAGAGAAAGACCATCTCGGCCACGTATCGAACAGCGGGTGTAATTGCCTTCTACGGCATCGAAGCCAGTGGCAAGAATGAGGACGTCGAGTTCATGCAGTGTCCCATCTGACGTATAGATCCCCTTGGGCTCAATGTGCGTGATGGGCGTCTCCCTGAGGTCTACAATATCAACATTCGGTCGGTTGAACTGCTCAAAAATATTTCTGTTGGTTCGAGGCGTTGCCATCACACAACGGTCGTCGCGCGTACATGTCGTAAGGCTGCAGTTTTCGAGCCTTTTCCGGATCCTTGACAATCTGGCGTATCTTCCCGCGGATGAAGTCCTGGGCACCTTTATTGGCTGCTTCGTCGACAACAATGTCGTTGAAGGCGCCAAACATGAACCTGAAACCATTGCCTTGCTGCCATACCTCTTCGAACATGCGCTGTCTCTCCTGTTCATTCACATCATGGTACGATATTTTGCTTTCCTCGAAGCCGAACGCTGTGATCGAGTTGCGAACATTGTTCCAGTATCGTTCCAATCAGCTCCGGTCATTTCCGTGTTGAATCGCATGTCTCTGTACAGATCATGCTTCGTTGATGTGTTTGAGGTAGGCTAGCACTTCTGGCTGTTTGACATGGTGCTCCTTCCATGGGTAGCTCTGCAGGTCATCCTTGTCACAAGAGAAGCGGTAGACATAACTCTCTGTGTCCGACATGGCACCAGGGTAGAGGTTCCAGAACCTGCGAATCAAAGGTTGTCAGCCATACTCGAGGATCATGTTGCAGTATCTCGGACTATGGCGTAGACGGTGGAACAAAGCGCGTCGTACAACGCACGCCTCGAACGTATGGCTTCATGACTACTACTCTTCAGTCACGTACCAAGTTCCGCCAACATCGCCAGCTTGGTCGATGCACAAGCATCTCAATCCCAAGTCGTCCCGTAGCCGCTTGAGCTGGAAGATGCCAGCGAATCCGCAGCCCACAATGATAGCATCGTAGTTCTCAGACGCCATGGTTCGGTGAGGTGATGGATTTCAGACTGTACTGGTTTGTGATGAACAGGACTGCATGCTCGTCATTCGGCCTACATGATCACCATCCTTACGGCAAAACACTCTGCCAGATGCAGCCCTCGGGAAGGTGCATCAACAGTGCGGAGTCGTGCGATGGAGAACTCCCATAGCTCCGCTCGCTCGATGGCGGAGAGAGCGAAACGGATTGTCGCACTTGGCGGGCGTCGAACAGTCCTCCAGCCCATTGTATCTAGTGGCTATCTCGCACGTCCGGTCAAGAGGCTGCGGCCATCGCTTCCATCAGACTAATCTTGCGCATCGTGGCGAGAATGTTGTCGCTTCGCATTGGAAGTTTCGGGCGGGGCAGCCTCCAGACTGACTTGGGCTCGCAGTGTAAAAGAAGTACTCTGTGTGACAATCTCTCCATAGGCGTGCTGTTCAAGATTGTTATCACCGGAGTGATGTTGTGAAAGGGTCTTGGAAGGGAGTTGAGAAACTTGAGATGTCACAGGCATTTGGCGGCCAGTGCACTTTTGGCTTTTACAACATCGAAGACTATAGGAAAGGTCACATTTGGGAACGGGAAAATACTCTTGCACAGTCATAAACTTCATATCACATATCTATCATCCTGTCATTGATCATACATCGAAGGATCTCATTCCACAGCGTCCTGCGCTGCTTGATATCATTAAACGATTCATAAGTCATGGGCAGCTTCAATATTTCCGCCCTCTTCGATCTTCGTAGTATTCGCCGTCGTTGCTGTACGACCTGTCTCGCATCTTGTTGGGCGGATTGCTATGCGACTTTTTCTTCTTGCTGTACTCGTGCCCGCCGAGTCCCCCGAGGATCGCACCGCCCAGTGTACCTATAAGGTATGTTAGCCCGATTGTCTCAAACGCAGGAGGCAAAAGCCATGAGCATCCTGTGTGTCTCAGGTCTCACATCAAGATTCACTCACCAAGCCCGGGGAAGATTGCATCACCCAGTATAGCGCCTCCGCCAGCGCCCAAGAATGTGTTTACGCCAGATGATTTCTTGCGCTGTGTCGACGATTTGTCATGGTGATGCCTTCTGTGCCGGCTCCGGCTACGACTGCGACTTCGCGATCTTGAGCTGCCACGGTAGTAATCATCGCGATATGGCGAAGCCGAGGGTCTGTATCTGGGTGTAGTCGATGGTCTTCGCCCGCTTGCATCTGCATTCCCGTTCCCAAACACTTGCTGCATTGCTGGAGAGCCAGCTAAGGGAAAGTAGCCGTGCGGCTGCTGATACTGCGGTTGTTGTTGGCTGCTTTGAGGCGCATATGAACCAGACCCTGTGAAATCCGAGGCTTTGAACTGAGGTGTAGGCCTGCTGCTCTTCTCCGGCGCATATCCTCCATTAGTTGGTGGTGGTCCGTTGGGTGGTGGTGGAGGATGCCAATACTGGTCGTTCGGCGGTGGTCTATGCTGTGGCGGAGGCTGTGAATGTGGTCTGGGCGGCTCTGCGTATGCTGTGTACGGGGGAGGCGCATCGCTCATGGGATATGGTGGGTTCGGGTTGAGGTGGGTGTTGTTGCTGCTTGGCTGAGGGAAGGAGGGGCCCGGTGGTGGGCCTGAGGACTGCTGGCCACCAGGATTGTAGTAGTCGGCAGCAGCCATATTGTGATTGCGGCTGAGTTATCGCTCGCTTGTCAGGATGTTGCTCGAGTCACTGTGGCAAAGCGTGAGAAGAATGCTTGAAGATGTTTCAGATGTGAGTAGAGAGGTAAGCGAGTGACGAGTGGACGGAGGGGAATCGCGCCAGGCGAGCAGAAGGCAGTGGAATGGAAAGGCAGCTGATGTAGTGTCGCATCAGTCAGCAACCGGTGTCCGCATCGCTCGCTACATGTATATCACTCAGACGGCCGGCCTCAGTCGTTCGACTCACTCGTGACCATGGCTGATGGGTGCTAAGGTAGTAAAGCGTGTGCCGTTATGCTTTCGACGTACGTCACACACCCGCGGACTCGATCTGCAGTGCGCCTTCACAGCCGCACCCGGCTGGCAGCGCCTGAGGCGGAATGTCGTGCAGCAGTGGTCGTTTGGACGGTCACGCAGGGTTCTGCAGTTTCTGCGATGCTGTTTTTGGTGATGGTACCTAGGTACTTCGCAGATGACCGATGGTGTGCAAATTGGGCAAGACCAAGAGCGTGAAGGACGATGACTGGATACGATGAGGCCGCTCTTGTGCGTGTGGCTGGGTCGATGAAGAAACGTGCAAGTACCACGCTCAGAGAACAGACGGTCACGTGGCCTGAACTTCCTTCACCTTGGTGGATTAGCACCGTGATGGCAGCAGCAGCCTGACTTCACCTCCATCTTGGGGCTGCATATACATGTACCCCTCCACGACCCTGCACTATGGCTCAGAACGTTCTGCTGGAGACATCTATGGGCGCAATCGTGGTCGAGCTGTACACCGATCATGCGCCCAAGACATGCCAAAACTTTTCCACTCTCGCGTCCAGGTATTTCACACCGTCTGCAAGACACTGCCGCGTGGCTTTCGAGCATGTCTGACACCTTTCTGTCTGGCAGGAGCTACTATAATGGCACCATCTTCCATAGGATCATTCCCGACTTCATGATTCAAGGTTCGTGTCAGACATACCGAACACCGACACCATCCAAAGCGATACTAACTCTCGCTAGGTGGAGATCCAACCGGAACTGGTCGCGGTGGTGCATCCATCTATGGCAACAAGTTTGAGGATGAGATTCGAAGCGACCTCAAGGTATGTGCAACGTGTTCAAGCCATCGTGCGCTTGAAACGTGCTTGAAGCACCCCTCTTTCCACATCATTTCAAGCACCAAACATCTTGAACAAAATGTCCACCACTGGCTTTTGATACGTTCCTACTGGGTCTGGCTAACAGGCCTCTGTCTGGGCAGCATACTGGAGCTGGCATTCTGAGCATGGCGAACAGCGGGCCCAACACCAACGGATCACAGTTCTTCATAACTCTTGCGCCAACACCATGGCTGGACGGCAAGCACACAATCTTCGGAAGAGTGAAGAGCGGCATGAGGGTGGTGCAACGAATGGGGCTAGTAAGAACGGGCGCTGAAGACCGACCAGAAGAGGAAGTCAAGATCGTCAGTGCCAGGATCCTACAGGCAGAAGATGGAGCCTAAGACGCAACTACTGGACGAATGTGCTTTCCGTGCTCGAGGACAGCATGTCTACATGCTATCGCCGATCTAAATACTACCACCCCGAGATCCCAGATATCATAAAAGAGGACCGTTCGGGTGAAGCAGGATCTTCGAGTATCCTTCGATACGCTTGTCGAACTTGTCGTACGCCATTGGCGCATCTTCCAAGCCAAGTTCGTGTGAGACGACAAACGATGGCTTCGCACGGCCGCTGATGATCAGGTCCCTCAGGTAGCGGTTGTACGCCTTCACCTAAACAGAACGGTATTAGCCATAGCGAACACCACGGGCCAGTGTCTCAGCAACTGCTAATGAGCTGGGGAACCCACATTGCACTGCCCTGTACCTAACGAAAGGCCTTTCTCGAACAGCTTGCCAAATGACAGAAGTATCTGACCCTTTCCACTCTTCTCGTCCGGGGCTCCAGGATCAGCTGGCACGTATAGACCAGGGATTCCTAAACCACCGCACGGTCTGGTGACCATTATGAGCTGATCGAGAACGATGTTTGGCTGTTCTTTGCTGCCGTCCCTGTCAACGGCCTGATAACCAACGGCGTCTACAGCGCGATCGACCTGCAAGTGGAAGAACGACGTTAGTCTGCCTCTTGGAATGGTCATACGAGTATCGCCAGGTCACGTACCATATCACCATTCTTCTCGATGATTTGCTTCACTGGGTCGCTGTCTCGGAAGTTGATTGGTGTGCATCCGATCTTGGCGGCCTACCCGTGAGCACAGGAAATGTCAGCCGATGTCTTTCACCCTCTCCTTGGTGACAGTGAAAGCCGAACGTTGGCAAAGCACGCCCTCCTTAAGCGCCCGGCTTTCAGTGTCACCGAGGAGACCCTCACGATCTTCGCGGCTCCTGGCATCTTACCTGGTCCAGCCGCTCCTTGACCTGGTCAACCACGAACACTCTTGAAGCGCCCCGGATGACAGCCGAATATGCTGCCATGAGACCAACGGGTCCGGCGCCGAAGACTGCCACGCTCTCGCCAGGTTTGAATCCTGCCAGTACGAGGCCATGCCACCTAACAGCAAAGGGTCCAAGGTCAGCAGATGTCTCAGACACGAGAAGATATGCCTAGCACCCTTCAGGGGGCTTACCCGGTCGGGAATATATCCGCTAGCAACGCAAAGTCAGCCTCGTGCTCTGTTCCTGGTGGTAGCTTGAGACCGTTGAAGTCGGCGTATGGTACCCGGAGGTATTGTGCCTGGCCTCCTTGGTAAGGACCTGCATGCAAACAGAAGCGTGTTAGCCATGCTCGAGATTCAGGTGCCAGTGTCTGAGACTATGGTGTACATGGAGCGCATCGTGCACCGCATGTCTCGCGTGGATGGCCATAGTCTTGGCCACTGCTCGAGCTTGGTACTCTCCAGAGACTTACCCATAGCTACATAGCCGTAGGCCCCTCCAGCGAACCCCGGATTCACGCCGGTACAGAAGGCTGTCTTTCCTTCTTCGCAATTTCTGCAGCGGCCGTCTGCGACATTGAATGGAAGCACGATGCGATCACCCTCCTTCAGCACTATCCAGCGCATCAGCAGGCCATCCAAGCGCTGATCTCAGAAGCTTCCTGGCTGCCAGACTTACAGGTCACTCCGGAACCGACCTCGGTGATCACCTACACAGGAGAGCATTAGCCACACGCGAGCATCCGTGGCAGCGCCGCTATTCACCCCAAGATTCTCGTGGCCGAAAACGAGGCCTGACACCGCTGATGTCCTTCCCTCATACATGTGCAGGTCGCTACCGCAGATGCATGTCGTTGTAACCTTGATGATAGCATCGTCTGGATGCTGGATCTTCGGCATATCAATCTCTTTCACGCTGAACGTGCGTTAGCAACGACCGCGAACGGCTGCCACGAACACGAACCTGACTTTGAAAGGTCCATCATAATGGAGAGCCTTCATCTTACCGCTCGACATGCTGGGTGGTCGGCCGTTCGATATATCGAATGTCTTCCGGGAAAGTGACACAGTAGTCAATGAGTGCGTGGGGATGTTCGTCCTTCGTGCTAGTCGGGGCAGAGAGAGCGGTGGTTCCCACACCATTGACCTCATGCGGGGTTGACTAGAGCTCGCGCTGGGAGCTGGCCTCGACGCGCAGACGCAATGCCATGCGTTGCGGGGTGACAGAGGCTAGATTGATGAGCCGCACGTCAGGCAGTTCGACGAAGCGCTTCATGACCCACTCGGTTGTACGCTCGCTGGCGATCCGCCTGAACGGGGCCTGACTGCAGCTTCTGGTATTTGCATGCTAGCTCCTAGCGGAATGATCGTTTGGCCTGCTATCGGAAAGCCAAGATCGTCTTGATCTGCATGGATCTGTTTGAGCTCCGGTGCATTTATGTTGCGTCGAGGTACGATATCCCATGTGCTATCGTTATGCATGCAAGACTGCGGTCATCGACAACACGAGGACGAATCTTTGGGACACAACGCTCGAAGAATCTGGTATGCTTTGGTCGACTTGCGAACACTACAGCATGGACTTATGAACCCTTCGGGCTTTCGAGGCCAGTGATCAAGGTAAGTTTCGACACTCTTTCACCAGGTCGGTTGAAGGTCAGAAGAGCCTTCAAGATCAGTGCTCTGCTGTCCAGCCAATCACTGTCATTCAATGCCCAAGGACTTCTTCAGAACTGTCGCAAAGCCTCCTTAGCCATGCTTCATATTAACATATTCCAATTGTATTAAACACCTTGAGCGAAGCCATTCCAGCAGCCAGCAGTTCGGGAAGCATGGGCGAACTGCCGACTGCATGATTTGCGGCCGAGCTCGCTGCCCATATCACCTAAAGCCAAGAAATTGCCACGTGGGAAGTCTTCCTTGCCCTGGCCGTTCCTGCTGCACAGGCACAGGCTCAAGGACGATATAAACGAGCCTCCGGACACTGTTGGAGCATTACTTACCACACCAACAGAGCTACTTCCATAGCTCGAAGCTTAGACTGAATTGCGGGGTGCTCTCCTCGCCTTGGTGGCTCCTTGGACTCTAGCGGACGCAACTACGCCTCATTGTGTGGCCTGCGAGCTTTTGGTCATGGCTGTTCAGCTCAGCTAGGGATCCTAAGAGCGAGCTAGAGAAGCTCATACATAAGCGTAGGTGCATTCCGGCTTTTCTCTGCTCCATGAACCACACAAACCGATTTCCAAATTTATTTCGGATTTTACAACGATGCCCTTTAGATTAGATCCAGCAATCGGTGCAGCGCTCGGTGCGTTGATGGGGCCAAGTCCCCCACCACCTCTACCGGTAAGAGTCTCAAAGGAACTAGCCTACTCTGACTAAACCCTCGAAAGGCCGGCGACGTGGAGAATCGACGAAAACAACTCGACGGCCTCTTCTCTGCCTTGACTCAGACTCTACCCTCCATCCCTGACGTCGAGACGAAGGACTTCCACGTCAAGGCCGAGGACGGCCATGATCTACTGCTGCGCTGGCTCACCAAGACCGGTGCTCAACCCCCAGGGTCTGCGATCTTTTATAGCCACGGCGGCGGAATGATTGCCCTGCAGCTCAAGCACTACACCGAGATGCTGCGCCGTTACGTCTCACGCACAGGTGTTCCCTTTCTCGCCATCGAGTATCGTCTAGCTCCGGAGGTCAAAGCGCCAGTTCCGGTCACAGATGCATACGCTGGGCTTCGTTGGCTGCACGATCATGCAGCGGAGCTGGGTGTTGATCCCAAGAGGATAGCGATCATGGGAGATTCTGCTGGAGGTGGCATCACAGCCTCTCTTGCGCACTATGTCAAGCAGAAGGGTGGGCCACCGGTAGCCAAGCAGATTCTCATATATCCTATGCTCGATGACCGGAACACTAAGACTGATGAGAATATCGCTCCATTTCTGACGTGGAGTGTCGACGATAACATAACGGGTGAGTAGCGCGGTCATCGTACTGTACAACAGAGCTGTGGCTGATCAACAACAATCTCCCACAGGCTGGCAAGCCCTCCTAGGTGATCGCATGGGCAAAGACAACGTCCAAGTGATAGAGGCAGCAGGTCGCATGAACCCAGCAGAGGCGCAAGGTTTGCCACCGGCGTACATAGACGTTGGCGAACTCGACTTGTTCCGTGACGAAGATCTCGAATACGCACGCAACCTCACCAAGGGCGGAGTCAGCGTCGAGTTCCACCTGGTCCCCGGGGCTCCGCATGCATTCGAAGCTTTTGCACCGAAAGCCGATGTCTCGCGCTTCGTTATGCAAAAGAGAGAGGAGGCCGTAAGCAGTGTCTGAAAAAGCATGAAGAAGGCGAGGTGAAGGATCATGCAGCATATACGCTGTCGGCCGTTCGCACCTTTCATATCGGATCATGTCCATCGGGACTACTATCAACATGAACACAAGCCACCTTGGCCATGGATGGGTATATCTCATTCCGCTGTCCCATCAACGCCAGAACACCTTCGCTTCCGTTAAAAAGATTCGCCCCGCTCCCAAAAGTCAGGTTTGCTATCGCAAAGGATGGCATGATTTCAGCTTCCCAACGCCAGTTCATAAACCACAACACATCGATAGCAGTCGTGTGAGACTGCGCCATCACGACTGTCCCTGCTGCCCGGGCAATCTTCCCGCGTAGAAATCGTCCCAGATGTCAGCGACCGGAAGACTTAATATCTCCTGCGCCTTCCTCTTCTTTGCTTCAGCATTAGATGGCTCGCCTTCCTTCACCTCTCCCTCGGCGTCATCCATAGGAATGTCGTCGTGATCCTTGAGCATGCCTTTGATCTGATGATAAATCGGGACGAGACTTTGTGGCGCACCTGTGACGCCGTCGCCGAAGAGGTCATCATTCCAGGCTTCCATGTTCAAACAGAAGCGAACAGCATCACTCTGACTGATGTCACTGCTGCTGCTGCTCTGGGAGCCCTCGCTGGGAGTGAGATCAGGTGAAGAATCCGCGTCTTGCCAGCCCGGCCTCAGTTCGTAGAGGCCAGACATGGGCTCCGTCTCAACCCAACCTTCCTCGCATGTATCGATGATGCGATTCCAGTCAACAGCAATGTCGAAGCCATAACTCAGTAATTCGTTGCCAAGCACGAACCAATCGGAGTCAGAGGCGTCCTTGTCGGTGTTGTTGGCCTCTTGGTCAGTCACTTCCGCGGGCATCATGATGTCCATCTTCTGCATCATGCCGTCGCGCAGGCTCTCATCCTTGGTCGCGTCCTTTTGTCTGTAATCAACATCGCCCGGCTTCTTCGTAGCCTTGTCCTTTGCATTCTGAGAGATGGCCTTGGGCGGCTGCTCTGACTTTTGCTTGCTAGGCTCATCTTTGCGGACGGTCTGTGGTGTGGCAAAACGAGGCTTGCCCGCGAGAGGGCTGTTTGTGATGGCTGGCGCCAACATCTGTTTGGCGTTGCCATTAACATCAACTCCAAAAGTGGTTGCAGCATTGTCGAGCAGAAATTCTAGCGCATTGTCGATCTTTTGGTGGTGCGCTGATTCGTGGTCCCTCAGCTGATCTTCAGTGTCGAACCCCTTCAGGGACGCCTCACAGGTAGTGTCTGTGCAGCGGAACTTCTTTTGCTCCGCTTCCCTGTCGGGCTCTGCTTTGATTTGAGCCTGGGCTTTGCGAGTTTGATCAGGACTCTGTGCCTTGCCAGGAAGAGCAGCCATCCCTGCACCAGCTGCTGGACTACCCGCCTGCGCTGCTGGAGTAGACGCCTGGCTACCATTGGGTTCAGTCTTCCGCTTCTTCGCGGGTGGAATCTTGAGCTTGTCGGTAGTGAGCTCATTCCTGCTGGGCTCATATTTGGGAACGCCGTGTGGACTGGGCGCCGCTGCGCCCCATTCAAAAGTCTTGTTGTTGTCCGTGGGTGCGGGCGGCGCTTTGTTGTTGGAGGATGGCTTTCTTGCATGCGACTGCGAAGGAGTCCGCGCCATATTGGCAGGCTGAGCAGTCGGCTGGGGCTGGCGCGGCGGTCCTTTGACTTGTTGTGCATCGAGGGCTTCTTTCCTCTTCTTGATCTCGGTCATGTACCCAGCAACAAAGCGCTCCGTGTGGTACAACTGCTCTAGTGCAACGGTAGGCTGACCATCTCTGATGTTCTGTTTACCTTCGTCCCAGTTCTGTTGAACAATCACTCTGGCACGGATGATCTTCTTCAACATGTCGTCGTCGAAATTCAGTTGCATGGCCACGACGAGTGTCCTGTTCAGATCCTTGAGTGGATTCCAAAGCTTCTTCAGACTTGCCTTGATCTTCTCTTGTGTGGATGGATCGGTCTGAATGAAGGGGCCGCGATGGGTAGCAGCCGTAACTTCTTGCCACAGTCTCTGGATCTTGGTCTGCATGTCATGGCTGCCAAATTGACCACTCTGTTGCTGAGATTGGCCTACCGACTGACCAGGGCGAGGTTGCTGGTTGCCACCCGCACCTGCCTGCCCTTGTGCTTTTCGCAAATTCTCCATCTGCAGGTGCTGTTGCATGCGTTGCATCTTCTGGAGGTATGTCTGCTTTTGGTCATCTGTCATGTTCCTCATTGACTCCGCCAGGCGTGAAGCGCCAGATAGTGAAGGCTGTGGTTGGCTCCCTTGCATCGCTGGTACTGGTGCAGCGTTCTGCTGTACAGGCTGGCTTGATAACTCGACCACATCACTATTCGCCTGTTGCGGTGGCTTTTGTTGGCTAGCAGCTCCTTGACCCGGCGCAGATTGTGGAGGACGCTGCTGGTTACCGTTAGGCATGCCAGCTTGAGGACCTACATTCATGTGACCCGGAAGACGTGGCGCTTGACCGGCTTGCATTGAAGTGTTCTGTCGCATTTGGCGCATCTTCTCGAGTTTCTGCCGGATCATTAACTGGCCAATCTGATCATCGGACATGTTTTGAGCCTGCGGTACTTTGCTTCGGAAAATCAGAATCTCTTGTGGCCCAGGCGGAGGAAATGGTGGTCTGGGCGGCACCTGGTTCACATCATTTGCAGCTCCTTGATTAGGAGGCTGCATCATTGGCGCAGGCGGAACCATTTGTGCTGGAGGTGCTGGCCGATCCGGGGCGGCCATTGCTTGCTGCAGGCCACCATTAATAGGCTGCTGTGGACCTGGGAAAGGTGTCTGCCCATTCTGGTGGATCATACGAGATGCCATGATGCCGTTGACTTGTTCCACGATCTGTTGGACTTCCTGGGGGCGTCCTTGAAACCATCGATTCTGTAACTCGGCGACTTTCTGAGCCGTCCCAGCAGGTAAGACGTTGGCGCTCTGCGCAATATGATTCTTCAAGGGTCCCCAGGTAGTTATGCCTTGCGGCACTGCAATACTGAGCTGTGTCAGGAGTTCTCTAGGGAAAGGTCTCTGCTCTATCAGCTGGGTCCTTAATCGTTGCGCCATGTTTTGTTGATGCTGCAAGCGCCGCATTTGTGCTTGTCCGTCCATTTGAACCTGGTTTGGCGGGGGCTGAGAGTTAAAGCCAGGTACGGCATTGCCCATCTGATGCTGCAACATGTTGGGCATCGGCTGATTAGCCTGTTGCGATTGTTGCTGCTGTTGATGTTGCTGATGCTGCAGTTGATGCTGCTGCTGTGCCGCGTTGTTAGGCATGCCGGGCATTCCGGGCGGTCTGTTACCCGCTCCAGGCGTCTTGAACTTTTCCAATACGGCTTGTATCTGGGCAGGAGGCATGCGGCTCAACTTTTCACGATGCTGTTCCGGAACCCTCTGCAGCAAAGCCATCACATGTGGTGGAAGGCTGGCAGGGCCATTTGGTCCTGGCTGCTGTTGAGGATTGTTCTGATTCACCATGCTTTGGTGATGTTGTGCAAGCTGGCTAACACCATTCATCGGTGTCGAAGGCATGGCCTGCTGCTGTTGCTGTCGGTTGGGTTGTGGCGTGCCAGGTGTCCCTTGCCCCGGTGGTACGATTGGCCGGTTTAGCATTGACATAGCTGGAGAATTGACCTGACCAGTGGCGTTCCCAGCAAAGGCGTTTGGTGTATGCAGTCCACCTGGTTGTCCTTGCAGCTGTGAGTGTCCTCGGACCATGGCATGTTGCTGAGCCTGTTGTTGTGCCATGAGCTGTTTCTGCATGCGCTCTCTGTTTTGAGCTTCATTCCGCTGCTGAAGATAATATTGCATTTGAGCATTCTGGTTCGCGTTCTGGCCTTGATTCGCGCCATTCTGGTTCGCGAGCATTTGTGGGTTGATGTTTTGAGGCATGTTCATTTGATTGCCAAGTCCCATGTTGTTGTTGTTGTTGCTCGCCGGCACAACTTGCTCTCCAGACTCTTGTAGCTTGAGAGCATTCGCCTGCTGACCAAGAATTCCCGAGAAGTCGATGCCCGGTCCTTCGGCCTGAGAAGGTGGCCTCTGGGGTTGGTTGTTCACCATCTGCATGCCATTGTTCATACTGCCATTGTTCTGCTGCTGCTTTTGTGCCATCTGAGTCTGCGCGCGTGTCACCAACAGCCGCAGCAACGGGTCTTGGCCTTTACTTCGCATAAGCGCGCGTTGTTCTTCTGGCAGTGAATTTGCAAACTTTTCTCGTAGGGCACTCCTAGTATTCTCGTCCATCCGGGCGTACATGGTCTTGGCGGCCTCGACTGCTTGTTGTAGCATGGGATGTTGTTGTGGCTGCGGCCGCTGACCCATGTTCAAACCTTGTGATTGATTCGATTGACTGTTCACCTGACCGAGGCCTTGTGACTGCTGTTGATTTTGGAGATGCTGCGATGACATCTGCAGCGCGGACGGGTCCATTGTCGCGGGCTGCTGCTGCTGTTGTTGTTGTGGCTGCATGGGTAAAGGTGACGGCTGCATCTGTCGCTGCAACTGAGGTGGAAACACCGAGTTCTGCCCCGGTGTCCCATTCATCTGTCCGGTAGGGAAGCCCATATTGCCCATGCCGTTGTTTTGCATGTTTTGCATGTTCTGCATGCCATGCTGCATATTCATCATGTTTTGTGGCATCATGCCGCCGCCGCCGAGGTTCATGGTGGCCGCCTGCTGCTGTCGGCGGCTCTGGATTTCCTTCATCTTCTCATTCATCTTCTCGGTGTATTGCTCCTTGTTCTGCACTTGGGTCAAGACCCGTTTCTCCCATTCCTCGGCGATGTTGATGCAGCGGTTGACGTCGGTGTTGATTTGGCGGAGAGCGGTGACACTATGGAGAGATTAGTGAATGGGACAAAGAGCGCCATGGCTGGCGGTGAAGCGCGGGCCAACGTACAGTTGCATGATCCTGTTAGCACGCTCGCGCACATCGAAGGTGGCCTGCCAGCTCCCCTGCAGCGACGGGAGCCTGGCGCGTAGTCTGTCCATGATGGCGGCGTGGATCTGCTGCATAGGATTGCCCATTTGGGGTCGCTGCATACTCGCCATGGGATTTCCGCCGCTGGGGCCTGGCAGCCCGTTGGACATCATGTTCGCCTGCTCCATTTCACAGCGACGGTGTCCGCACGGCTGCTTCGTTCGGGGTGCAGCAGGTCACTATCAGGGCCGGAAGCTGTCTGCACGACACTTGCTCGGTCGCGTACACGGTCATCCAGCGGAAGGTGGGTGTGGAGGTGGAGGTGGAGGTGGATGACGTGAATGGATGTCGCGTGTGCGGATGCGAGTGACGGGAGGCTGAGGCTGTTGTGCCACACAGCCGGCACGAGGCAAAGAAGTCGTAGTGGTAGTGGTAGTGGAAGCGGTAGTGGAAGTGCGGGTCACACGCTCGCTCGCTGTCTAAAGCAGCGGGAGCCAATGGTCGCAAGGTCAATGAGATGACGCTCCAGTAGTAGGTCGAATGTACTTTGGTCGGTGATGGGCGTGGGTGTGCGGAGATTGTGCGCATGAAAGGTGCAAGATGGGCGTTGCGTCGTGGTCAGGACTTCGCTCGTTGTCGCGTTCTGATCCAGTGGCAGAGGTGGTCGTAACTGGGCGCAGTCAATGCGACGCGAGTGCGGCGCTGTGACGACTTCCGGTGACGGCTGTGAGGGAAAGGGTACTACGTAGACAAGACAAAATGCGGCAGACTCCAGCGATGCGTGCCACACAACAGACACAACACACTGGCAACGTCTGCTGGCCGCGCCGTCTTCACCGTTGCTGTTCGGCGGCTGCGACAGTACTGCAAGTCACCAGTGGAGGTCCACGAAGTCACGAACAACATGGCATATGGCATTACTAGCGCCGCCGTAGCTTAACGCCAAAGAGATCGCCCTGTCAACTCAAAGCACCTTTACTCTCTCTCTTCTCCAGCCATTATTCTCTGCCTCACATCTCTGCACAAGACGGCCACATCAATTGCTGCCCACACACAAAATAGCTGACGTCTCGTACACTGGTCACTTCCAACGCTCGCTCATTTCCAGACGACCAGCACTGCGATCGGAGCGATTGCTGAGACTGGGCGCGTCGCGTGGGTCTCGCCACTGCAGGCCCTTAGCGTACTCCACCATCATTCCCAAACAGACCACCCAATACTTCTTACCGTCCTGTCCGTGGGAGCCTTTTGGAATCCCATACACGGTACACCACACAGCATATCTCTAGCATTTGTTCATCGTCGCCATCTACAGCAAAGTCGAAACAGTCGTAGCAAACAGATCGTGAGGCCCAAGCCTCTCACACCAGCGAAGCCGCGTGCAGGGATGCGGGCTGCTACCTAGTACCGGTCACACGAGTGCAAGGTGTTGCTTTCAACACAAGGTGACCCCGGTCAGGACAAGTGAAGGTGAGCACATCGAGTGGCCTCCGTACTTCCTGTCCCCCCAGCTGGCCGATGTCCCCCCAGCATAACCCGCACCTCGAATACACCTATATAGCCTTCTGAATTAATTGTTACCCAATATCGCATTAATTTAAGCTAATATTATCGCGCTACATCGCGTAGATAGCGTGTTATAGGCTCCTTACGGCTCTTTAGAGAATACCTCAAAATTCGACCTTCTAGTACCTTAATTCTCGCTCTTCCGGTTATTCTCTTTCTATCTATTATAACACTACTATATTACTACTAATATAGACAATTACGAGTAGGTGCTATTAGCCTTATAGTAGGCTCCTATTGACCTTACTATCGCTATCGTACTGGCGCGTATATTACTAGAAATACCTTATTTTAGTAAATCTAGTAAATCCGATTAAGGGCGCCTAAGAACGCGTTTCTTTAACACCTAAACCTTTATTCGACCTTAATACCTACTATCTATTTGCTTAGTATTACCGCGACCTTAGAAGTACGCGTTTACGGTTATTAACTTTATAATAAAGTCCTTATTTAAATATTCTATACTACGTAAAGACGCGTTCTCTAGCGAGTACGACCTAACCGAGTATTTCTACGCGTTTAGTAAAGAGGAGGGCTTTAAATATAGGGCGAATCTAAAGGGCTCTAAGGATTATAATAGGGCTAGAAAGCAATATTGATATAAGGTAGTATATTACTATTCTAGTAAGCCTAAGAGTACTTAGAAGTATACTACTAAGGCTAGAATAAAGACTAAGAAGATTAGCTATCCTTTCTACTTCTACGCTATAGTATATAAACCTAATAAGTCTAAAGGTAAATAGAAGATATAGTATTTAAATAAGCCTAAATAGATAGATAGATTTGTTATTCCCCTATTCTAGGACCCTATCCGGCCTATATAGGTATATATCTATTGTTATATACAAAGGGAAACCCGAATAGGTAAAAACCCTTCCCGCCCCCGACTACTCCTTATCTAGTTTAGCTTTCCCTCTAAACGTACGTAGTCTATATCACTACCCCGTTAGCCCCCGCTCCTAGCCGGTCTCGTCGCGCTACGTCGTATCCTCTCTTCCTATACTACTCCTACTAGGCGGTACTGTTCTAGCCAGCCCTTCTCTAGTATCTAGTTCGTAATACGCCGTAGGTCCTTAGCGTTATTAAGAAGTGCCCTAATCGTCCGGTTCCTCGCCTTTACTATCTACTCCCCCCTTCCTAGCGACCACCTCGGATAGACGAGGAGTGCGTACCGTACGTTCTAGGAGCGATAGCCGTAGGAGTAGCTAGTATTTGTATATCCTAGAACCTTCCTCTATAATAGGTACCCCTAGAGGCCGATGTGTTCGCTTCGTAGTTAGGTTACTATACTACTCTATACCCTCGTAAGGCGGTAGTAGATAAGCTTCGGGGGGTGCTTAACCGCGGATTTTGTAGCTAACTATTCCTTAGGTTGTCCCGCTAGCTAAGGGCGTCTACTATACCCTACAACCTAGTTGTTCCACCTCTCTTTCTATAGTTGCTCTATAAACGATTTCTTACCTTCCTATTATATTACTAGCTGTTCGTCCCTTACCCGGTAGTTCGGCTCGTTTCCGGGTCAAATGCCCCTATACGCTAGTACTAATTCGCGGGCCCTTACGACTGTACTAGCGATGACCTTCTATACTAGGTACTATACCGACTTGCCTAAGTAGGAGGTCCGTAGTCCCTAGATATATAGGTCGATCGGCGGTATAGCGGTCTCGTACTTAAGCATCCTCGTTAGTATCGACTTATATACCCCGGTGACCTTCCTTAGGCATAAGTTTTAGATCTTCGCTAGCGGCGCGACGAGTCCCTTCGATAGGTAGGCCCTCTCGCCTAAGGACTATACTTGGCTACTATAGGTAAGGACTGGCCGTATAATAGCCGTATATAGAAGTCGTGACTACCGGAAGTCCGCCCCCTATATAGACGTAGTAAGCCTCTAGTATAATACTATATTCTGTTTAGCTTTCCGTAATATTACCTATACGTGCTTCCTCTACCGTAGCGCCGGGTCCACCTATAGTCCGAGGATCCTAAGCTAATTTGCCGGGTTAGTCGTGTGCCCCTATATCTAGATAGAAGCTTATATATTATAGAACCGTGGCCGGCGCGTAAAGTATATCAGATTGTACTTTTCTAGGGCAAACCGAGCCCCGTGCCTCCTAGCCTAGTCCTCGTAGATCTTGTGCTTCTCTTCTAGTAGCCTATAGTTCTCTTAGTCGAGGAAGACTACGCTAGGATGTTTATGTCGTCTACGAAGCCGCTCGTAGCGGTGTTCTAGGATTCTAGGGCTAGGAGTAGCGTCGCTATAAAGAAGAGGAACAGAATAGGTACTAGCGTTAAGCCTTACGGGATTCTAGTATAGACTGCTTAAAATAGGCTTCTGTACTAGCCGACTAGGATCGACGTACTACGGTCTTAGAGGTAGGACCGTACGAAGTTAATAAGCTACTTAGGGAGTCCTTTCGACCTTAGGATATAGAGTAGCCGCGGGTATAATACGTAGTCGAAGGCTCCCGATATGTCTAGGCTAAGTAAGGAAGCCACCTTGTCCCTATTCTTATACTAGATAGCCTTTACCTAAGAGGTGATAAGTTCTATCGCGGATAGCGTCGATCGCTATAGGCGCGTACCTATCTAGGTCTCCGGGAGTAGGGAGTGTTCCTCTACCGCCTCGGAGAGTCTCGTTATAACTAGCTTCTTAAGCGCCTTCCTAAGAGTATTAAGGAGCGTAATTAGGCGGCACGACTTCACCTACGTATAGTCTTCCTTCTACGGCTTACGTAGGACTACTATCGTCGATTGTTTAAAAGCTATCGGGTAGTACCCGGTCTATAGGTAGGCATTAAAGATCGCTATAACTACTAGGGCTAGTTAATCTCTACACTTCTTTAGTAGCTCGTTTAGGATCCTATCCGGCCCCGAGGCTTTCTTCGCCGGCAACTTCCTTAGTATAGCGGCAACTTCTCCCTCGGACACCTCCTATTAGACCGCGATGCTAGGGGCTAGGGGAGTAGAGCTGTTTATATCGCTTAGATTAGCCTCGACTAGGGGCGGGAAGAACTTGCTAGCTAGTAGACGCGCCTTAGCCTCGGGGTCGCTAACCGGGCTACTAGGCGATTATAGCGCTAGGATAGAGAAGGAGGGGCCCTATATAGGGTCCTATCGGGCCTATTTTGCTAGCTTCTACATCCTCTCTAGCTTACCGGCGATTTCTTCTACTATAGCCCTCTAGCCGACTACTTTCTCCCTTCGTATTATAGCTTTCTTCTGTTAGTATACCTCCCTATATACGTTCTAGGCCTCCTCGCTATAGCTGCTCGTCTATACCCGGCGGGCTCTCCTTACTTCTCTTACTACCGTAGTACACTCCGGCGTCTAGTATAGTTTAGACTATGTCGTTAGTTAGGTAAGCGGAACGTAAAGTAAGGTCGCTTTTCTTATTTCGTCTATTAACCCCTAGACTGCTTCGTCTATCTCGTCTTTACTATTGTATTGCTACTACGCGATCTAGACTAGCCTCTTAGAGTTATTAAGGTACGCCTAGATATTAGCCTAGTAGGCCTTTCCCTAGTTTAGCTTAGGGGTTCTCGCTAGTATACGTTATATCTATGTCGTAATAGAGGTCCTAACTAGTATATAGTCTAACGACGCCTCGAGTTTATATTCGATCCTATAGTAGGTTACCGTATAGTAGTAGCTATCTAAGATCTAGGAGAGGTCGATCGTGCCTTAGAGTCCCCCTCTCTTCTAGGTACCTAGGTCCTTTAGGGTATTAAGGGCAATTACGTTACTCGCTATTAAGTCGAGTACTTCGTCGGCTATAGGGTACGGCTATATAAGGCTTTCCTAGGAAGGGTAGTATATATTGAAGTCTCCTACTACGATGTGGCACCCTTGTCTCTTAAGCGCACTGTCTAGGTGTCTATAGACCCCTAGGTCGCGGCTAGACCTCGAGGCTAGCGGTTGTATATATAGGTTGTGTATCTAGGTACTACCTACGTAGAGGGAGGTAATATCGCCCCCGCCTTCTTCGTCTACGTAGTACACTACCTCCTAGTCGGATTCTAGTATGTCCTTACTAATATAGAAGCACGTACGGGGTCTACCGTCGCCTCGTAGGTATGTCGTATAGCCTAGTAACTTATAGGTCGTTAGTCTCTTATAGTACGGGTTAATCTATAGCTCCTAGATTATAAGGACGTAGTGGACGCGCGGGTCCGCCTCGTATAGGAAATGGTTCTAGACTATATCCTTGCTATAGTTGACGTTATACTAGATGATACTAAGCGTATCGAGGCTAGTTATCGGTATCGATAATCATTTCCTCTATATCGTCCTATGTCCTACTACCCTACGCGTCCTAGTCTACGCCTATCGGCTATATACTAAAGGGGAGCCGGGCCTAGTTAGATTCCCTCGCCGTAGCTAGTAGAGTACGTGGCCTCCCGTACGCCCTAGGTTACGTATCCTTTATATCGTTCTCGGCCCTAGGGCGCTTATGCCCGACCACCGCTAGTTAGTTCCGGTATAGGCTAGCCTTACGGTCGCCGTAGAATCTTAGGGCGACGGTTCTGTTTATAATTGCCTTGTTTTTCGCTAGTTTCCGCTATAGGCATTCCGTACTATACGATAGGTAGTACCCCGGACAGTTCGCGCACCGTCTCGTAGTCGATGTATAGTCCCTAGATATATAGTCTCCTATATAGTTCGAGCAGGCCTACTTATTTATGTACGTGTAGGTTTGGTGTCTATACTGTTAGCATTTGAAGCATTAGAGGACACGAAAGGATAAGGAGTGCTTTTCTACTATCTTGAGGCTATATTGCTAGACTAGGCCTTGTTCTATCGCTAGATCCGCCGCTTTCGCGTCTTATAGCTATACTATTAGCGCCGAGGCCTTCTTGCCTTCTAGCTATTTCCTATAGAGCCAAGTCGCCTTCTAGATTAGAGAGTTAAGAGTGACCGGGTTATCCTCTTAGAGAGCGCGTAGGTAACCCTAGTTAGTTAGGTCAAACTCCTTAGGTATATCGTAGACTAGGATCGTACATTGTTTCGTTAAGACCTTCGCTAATGCCGTAACCTTAGATGCCTACTATATCTATGCCTCTAGGTGCCTCCTAGTAGTAGTAGAGCTAGTATAGATCTATAGAGTACCGTTAGACTATTAGTTCACTACGACCACCCCTAGTTAGTTAATTCGTTAGGCGAGCTCCTTGTTCGATAGCTTCGTAACTTCGGCCTAGTCTTCCTTTACTACAATACGGATCGTAACTATATCGTACGTTAGGCGGGGGCCTAGTATCGATACCGCGACCGATGCCTAGCTATAGGGGTGTTGATTCCGGGTAGCCTTACTAATCGCCTAGGACGTCGTCCTTATTTCTTATTACCCTCGGTAATACGACAGTATAAGCGCCGTACGTAGCTAAGTGATTATTACCTATAGAGACCGGTAAGGGAGCTAATCGTTAGTTTCTATACTTTTTGCGTCCTCTATAAGTTGCTACTAGTTGTCTTAGGGGGGCTTCGCCTATAGGGCCGTAGGCGCCGTTAGTGCCGTAGCCTAGGCTACTATTACCTAGGAGTTGCCTAATGTAGCTAGGCACCTCCGCGGCGTTTAGAGCTAAAGAAATAGGGTGAAGAGAGCTTTAAGCTGTGCAGATTGAATAAGGTAGAACTCCCTTAGTCCTAGGGGTAGTGGCCTGCTTTATATATCGTTAGAATAGCCTTAATAAGAGCTTTCGAATGTGTCTTGTTTTGGCGTAGAGATCGATGAGCGTTTCCGGGTCCTAGGGGATAGTATAATAAGCCTAAATACTATTAACGTACTTTACTATCGAGCGGGCTATACTACTAAGCGGGCTACTTTTACTAAGAACTTTACTACTTCTACTTTGATTACGACGGTATCTTAACACGACGACATCCTATAGAATCGTTACTAGGAGGACAATTCCTCTTTAGATTCTTCGCTATCTAGTAAGTCTACTTAATAGATACGTACGTTATACCCCGACTCGCTATATCGCTTATAGCGTTATAGCCTTAGTACTAGCCGAACACTATCTAGCGACTCTCTACTTACTTCCTACCTCCTAGTATCCTCTAGAGGTATTAATTACGACGCCTTATCGAAGGTTAGAAACCCTCTAGACTGAATGTACTTATGCTTTCGTACTTTTCGCTATATAAGGGCCTCGTTAGACTTCCGTAGCTTACTAATCTCGCTTCGTATAAGAGCTATCTAATACGCTATCTCTCTACTCCCTCTCTATTACCCTATTAAACGACCTTCCTCTTTCTACTACGCCTTTCTAAGCCCGTAACGACGCTCTAAGACGTAATAACACCTATTATAAACCCTATCTCGTCGAAGTTATACGTGTCCTAGTTAAGGATACTATACTTCTCCTTTATATTACGTATAAGTAAGAACTACTTCTCGATAACGTCTAGATCTTCTATTAGGGCTCGCTAACGATCGTATCTACGTGTTATACGAACCTTTAGCTTACGATACTACCTAATAAACCTATCTGTCTAATTGAGACTAGCGGGCTTAAGACCCTTCTCTTATAGTAATAAATCGGCTATTACTTGTATACTAGCCTTTAATAGCGGGAAACCTCTAAGATCTAGCTCGAGTATATACCTAAGTATCACCCTCTCTTCTAGCTCTATAAGCTTCTTCGAATTAGGCTCGTAGTTACCCCGAGGAGGTCGTCTATTCAATCGATATCCTAGTATAGTTCGAGACGCGTCGTATACCTTTATAGTAAGTCGATTCGTAATTGTCGCGTCGCGTTTCGTAGCCTAGATAGCTAAGGTTAGTTTGGCCTCGTTTAAAGACAATATACGCTATAATAGTAGTTATATAGCTATATCTATAGAAGTGGTACAGTTCTTAGTAAAAGTAGCCCGCTCGGTAGTATAGTCCGCTCGGTAGTAAAGTACGTTACTATAATTATAAACTAGACGACCTTATATTACTTATAATATACCGTAAGAGATTACAAACGGCTAGGTTCTTAGAAGAGCTCGAATGCCTATAGTAGGCTCGTATACTAATAGCGAAGATTATAGTCTACTTTAGAGACCGCCTATTACTTAAACCTTAACGTACTTTACTACCGAGCGGGCTATACTATCGAGCGGGCTACTTTTACTAAGAACTATACTACTTCTACTTTAATTACGACGGTATCTTAATACGACGACATCCTATAGAATTGTTACTAGAAGGACAATTCCTCTTTAGATTCTTCGCTATCTAGTAAGTCTACTTAATAGGTACGTACGTTATGCCCCGACTCGCTATATCGCTTATAGCGTCGTAGCCTTAGTACTAGCTAAACACTATCTAGCAACTCTCTACTTACTTCCTACGGTCGACGACAAAGTATTCCTAATATAGCTACTTACCTCCTACCGGTATTAGTCCTCGTAGCTATCTCTTCTTATAGTCTAGAATTTGCTTAACTTCCTATTAATCGGGCTCGGCGGGATCGGCTTCGTATTATTCGTCGTCGACAATTCGGATCGTTAGTAGTACGGGTTATGTCTATCCTATAAGCGGCGGATAAACTAGTATAAGAAGGTATAAGTAGAAGCGATTATCGATATTTAAAGTAGGTAGGAGCTCTACTTTATAAGTATTACCCGGTAGTACCTCCGTAATTACGTACGGTCTAGACTACTTTACGTCTATCTTATAAGAAGGTCTCTCTATCGTCTAGTTCTTAGTACTTACCTATACTTCGTCGCCTTTGGCGTACCGTAGTATAGGTATACGCGTCTAGTTTGCGCACTTAGCTTAGACTACTTATACTAAGGCTATCTACTATCGTAAGTATTAGTATATCTCTTATATCTTAGCCGTAAACTTGTCCGCGGACTCGGCGTCTAGTCGCTATTTATATAGCTTTAGTAGTATAGATAAGTCTAAGTCGAACTTAGAGAACCTTAGATTACGCCTAGTATTAGTATAGAACGGCGAGACGTCTATTATTACGGACACTACATTATTTACTATAAACTTAGCTAATAGAGTCTTATCTAGCTAGTCGTCCTAGGTATAGTTAAAAAAGATACGTAGATATTACTCTATTACTTTGTTCGTATTCTCCGACTATCTATCTATTTCTAGGTAGAATAATAAAGATAGCTTTCGATTAATACTAAGTAGCGCGTATATCCTACGCTAGAATACGGAAACCTATTACGTACTACGATCCGAGATAATAGACTTCGGGAGCCTATATCTACTAAACACGTACTTAAGAAATACTAGTACGTAATACTCTACTATTATCGAGGTAATAGGAATGATATATCGCTCCTTAGTTAAGCGGTATATAACGGTTATAATATTCTCGTACGTTTATCCGTTAACTACGCTTATTCCCTTCGGTAGTTTAACTACGAAGTTAATAGAGATATCCTCCTAAGCGCTAAATAGTACTAGTAGCGGTCTTAATAGCCCTAGGTACTAGATATTAGTGTTCTTATTTATATAGTAAGCGCGGTAGGCACGTATATAGCTCTTAATAAATCGTACGATACCTAGCTAGGTATAGTTACGAGCTACTAATTTATACGTCTTCTCGTTCCCTAAGTAACTAGCTACTATATAGTCGTAGAAAGCCTATACGATACGAGTACGTACCGGGATTTCACCTTTATCTAGATTGTCTTCTAACTCCGGAGGAACGAATAGGCTATAACTACTATATATATTCTTAATATATATTATACCTCCGACCGGGACTATATAACGTTTATTAATACGGTGCTTCCTTAGTAAGGTATATAGATTATCTCGTTCTAGCTATTGAACGGCTTTCTTAGCCTCTAGTTACGTATAGAGTCCTCGAATAGCGGTCGTAAGCGGGGTTATAACGTTATTATTATATACCGATAATACTCTAGTAGACGATAGGTTTAGGATACGATCTAGGCCTAGTAACACCTAATACTACTATTAGTTTCGTAGGTTATCTAGGTCTCTAGGCTTTGGTAAGTCCTATAAACGTCAGGTTAAGCTATCTAGCTTAGTACCTTAAACTCCTAGCCTATAGACGATCTTAAAGAAGAACTACGAGAGAAACTCGGCCTAGCAAGCTTATATACGGTTTAATTACTTCGTACTTATAAACTATTCGAGGTTCTTATAATCAGAGTATATAAGCGTCGGCTTGTCCTTAGATTCCGGGTCTAGTAGATTCTTATAATTGTCGGTACCGTATTCGTTAATAGTTAGCTCCGGTCGCTATTCCTCGAAAGCTTATATAATAGCTAGGAGCTCCTTATCGTAGATATCGTAGTTATATTACTAGGGATCTATCTTCTTAGATATATAAGCAATAGGATGTAATACTCCTCGCTCGTTACGTTATAAGAGTACTACTACTATTACGTAATCTAAGGCATCTATTTCTAGAATAGTCTCTTGCCCTAGGTAGAAGTGTTTTAAGGTAGGCGTATCGATAAATACTTACTTTAATACCTCGAGCGCCTATTAACATACTAGAGACCAGTCCTATAGGACATTCTTCCTCGTAAGCTTCGTTATAGGTAAGTAGATCTTACTAAAATCCTTAATAAACCTACGGTAGAAGTTAGTAAATCCTATAAACGACAAGATATCGGTAATATCCGCGGGTATAGGCCAATTCTTAACGTATTTAATCTTAGCTAGGTCTATCTTAATGCCCTTATTTATGATAATCACACCTAGATAAGTAGTCTCGTGTCTAAAGAACTCGTATTTATTAATATCTAACTAGAGCCCGGCGGTATCTAGCTTTTATAGAACCTTTAGGATATATTAGACATACTCTTCTCTTGTCTTACTAAAGACAAGTACGTCATTAAGGTAACATTATACGAAGTCATCTAGAAACTCCCTTAGTGTGTTGTTTATAAATGACTAAAACGTTCCTAGTGTATTATATAGTCTAAAAGGTATAACTACGTACTCAAACTGCCTATATCTAGTAGTAAAGGCCGTTTTCTACTCGTCTCCTACTATAATATAGATGTAATTAAACGTAGTAATAACATCTAGCTTAGTAAACTATTACGCGCTAGTAATACGATCTAAGGTCTCTTGTAATAGTAGAATCGGGTAGCGACTCTTCGTCGTAAGCGCGTTTATAGCTCTATAGTCTACGTATACTTATAGCCCTCTACCCGGCTTTTTGACTATTAGAATAGGTACTACTACTAGTAATACGCTTCTCTAAATAAAACCTCTCTCAAGTTAGTCGTCGATCTACTTCTTAATCACCTCGTTCTCTTATATAGAGAAGGAGTATAGTCTTCGAAATAGTAGTGTCTAATTATTGTTTAGCTTAATCTTATAGTCTACGCTAGGCCGTCGCGGTAGGACCTTATCTACTTCCTTACGGCTAAATAGCCTAGCTATTTTCCTAAACTCTACTAGTAATAAAGGGATAGGATCCTAGTCTTTGTCCTTACCGTTTATAAAACGTTAATAGTCGTTAGCTAATATAGTAGAGGCGTTAAGTTACCGCTAGGTATAGTCACCCCGGGGCTCCTCCTATCTATCTATGTTTTCTTAAGTGTTAGTATCTACTAATATCGCCGCGCTGCCTCCTAGTACTAGCTTCGCTCTTATACCGAAAGCCTTTAGTATATACGCGGATAGCGGGTCTCGCGCGACTTACTTATTAAGATTTTCTTTTAGGTTAAACATCTATATTATATATACTTTATAGCCCTTCCTCCGGCTTATACGCCGAAGTGCTTCTGTATTAATAGGCTTAATGTCGATCTCCGGCTCAGTCTCGACCTTTAGTTCTTTCTTTGTTCGACGCGCTAGGCGCTTAAGTATTTTAACCCTATCGGCGGGTAGTAGCTAGCGGACGTAATAAGACGGTTCCGGTTTATCGTAGGTATCGACGGTATGTCGTATTACTACCTTCGTCGTATACGTCTCCTATACTACTATAGGTTCGTCTTTATCCTCTACGTAGGGTTTGACGTAATTAGATAGAGCTTAAGGTCGCGAACTCTCTAGTACTAGTATCTTGGTCTAAAGAACGCCTCTTAGTATAATACCTTTATCGTGAATAGACTATATATATACTAGTTCAGTTCCGAGTATATAGTTCTACCGATAATATAGTAAGAATAGGGTTATAGTTCCTAACGTATAGTAGAACGTAGGTTAATACTCGTCGTACTAGGGACGGCCGAGGACTATATTATATTCTAGTAATACGTAGTAGCTAGACCTAGTCTCTACGTAGTTACCGATCTGAATCTATACCGTTGTTCTATAAGTGATAAGGTCACTAGTAGGTCGGCTATCTACTAACATTAGGCCTAACGGGTTAGGTAGCTATATTATATTAAGGTTATTCTTATACGTAAAGTCGATATTAAAGTACGTAGAGTTAGTACTATTATTATAAAGGGTTTAAGTAGGGATCTTTCTATTTACTATATATAGTATAACTAGATAAGAAGCTATTACCGGATTGTGTTTATCTATAGAGTAGTTTATAGCTAGTAGGGAGTATACTAATATACTTAAAACCTTGCCTCTCTTAGGAGGCCTATATTTATATTTATGCTTTTTCTCGTTCTCTCGTAACTCTAACTCGTACGGTCTACTACGTATTACGCTTACGGAGTGGACTAGGCGTTTCCCGCGCCGCTAGTGTTATTAGCGTTACTACTATTACTACCGTTACGGCGGTTATTACTTAGGTTATAGCCTAGCGTAAATAGGCGGCGGGCGATATCTTAAAGGGGGTACTAATCGGTATTAATACGGCGGTAACCTTCTTATTTGTATTTTAAGCACCGATTCTAGTCGATATATTCCTAGGCGCGAGTAGTATCTAAAGGTTAGATATACTAAAATGCCTAAGGTCGATTAGCGTACTTAGTCTTAGCGTTCGGGTTAGTATTATTACCGCTACTACCTAAAGCCGTATCCTTCTTATCGTCGTTACCCTTAGTAGTCTTCTTATTACCTTAGGTCTTATTACTATTACCGGTTTTACCGTACTTAAGGTCGAACGCCTTAAACTTGTCCTCGTAGTTATATAGCGTAGATACGATCTACTTAAGGGTTATATTAACTATGTCCTCGTTTATAATACGGTTGTTATAGAATCTTAGGGCGACGGTTCTATTTATAATTGCCTTGTTTTTCGCTAGTTTCCGCTATAGGCATTCCGCGCTATACGATAGGTAGTACCCCGGACAGTTTACGTACCGTCTCGTAGCCGATATATAGTCCCTAGATATATAGTCTCCTATATAGTTCGAGTGGGCCTACTTGTTTATACACGTATAGGTTTAGTATCTATACCATTAGCATTTAAAGTATTAGAGGACACGAAAGGATAAGGAGTGCTTTTCTACTATCTTAAGGCTATATTGCTAGACTAGGCCTTGTTCTATCGCTAGATCCGCCGCTTTCGCGTCTTATAGCTATACTATTAGCGCCGAGGCCTTCTTACCTTCTAGCTATTTCCTATAGAGCCAAGTCGCCTTCTAGATTAGAGAGTTAAGAGTGACTAGGTTGTCCTCTTAGAGAGTACGTAGGTGACCTTAGTTAGTTAGGTCGAACTCTTTAGGCATATCGTAGAATAGGATCGTAAATTACTTCGTTAAGACCTTCGCTAATACCGTGACCTTAGATACCTACTATAGCTACGCCTCTAGGTGCCTCCTAGTAGTAGTAGAGCTAGTATAGATCTATAGAGTACCGTTAGACTATTAGTTCACTACGACTACCCCTAGTTAATTAATTCGCTAGGCGAGCTCCTTATTCGATAGCTTCGCTACTTTGGCCTAGTCTTCCTTTACTATAATACGGATCGTAACTATATTGTACGTTAGGCGGGGGCCTAGTATCGAAGCCGCGACCGATACCTAGCTATAGGGGTATTAATTCCGGGTAGCCTTATTAATCGCCTAAGACGTCGTCCTTATTTCTTATTACCCTCGGTAATATAATAGTACTAGCGCCGTACGTAGCTAAGTGATTATCACCTATAGAGACCGGTATAGGAGCTAATTATTAGTTTCTATACTTTTTACGTCCTCTATAAGTTACTACTAGTTGTCTTAGGGGAGCTTCGCCTATAGAGCCGTAGGCGCCGGTAGTACCGTAGCCTAGGCTACTATTACCTAGGAGTTGCCTAATGTAGTTAGGCACCTCCGTGGCGTTTAGAGCTATAGAGCTAAAGAAATAGGGTGAAGAGAACTTTAGGCTATCTAAATTAAATAAGGTAGAACTCCCTTAATTCTAGGGGTAGTAGCCTACTTTATAGATCGTTAGAATAGCCTTAATAAGGGTTTTTGTTAAGATGTAGCATCTCAAAGGGAGTCAACAATCAGGAAGTGATCTGGCAGCCTGAGGCATCCACAATGACTCAGCTTGTAGGGAGATACCTTCTCTCCCCTTTAGCTTAGATAGACATCTAACACAATCAACATATTGGTTCCTGATATATTGCTGCATGCTCGTGCTATTAGTCAGTTGAAGATTGATCTCTTACTCCACTCCGCTGCCATCCACCCGTACCTGTTTCAACAGGTTATGAGCCCGGGTTTGTGCAGGAATAAGAGCAACCTATATCAGTACAGGTTACTTGTATCCCTTGCTATCGTAGCAGAAAACATCTGGGAATCAGAAGTCTACCCCGTCTATCCTATCAAGGAGCTTAGTTCGATACTAAGTGATAGGTAACCCAGACAAGGACTCTGTGCGGCTTACTCAAAGCCAATACCTTGAAGATACTCTGTAGGCAGAACTGCATTGAGATACTATCAAGAAGGACTTCAAGTAAGTCATTTGAAGCTCTGCTAGGAGAGACAGACCTGTGTCCTAGCCCCGAGACTTCACACCGCTCCTTCTTTACTTTACCAAGCAGGCCTTGGTATCCACACCTACGAACTTTCCCATTCTACACCAGAAGCCTCAGCAGGATCTGAGCCACCACCTTGGAACATACACACCTTGTTTCATTACATCCAATTTATTATGGATTCATACCAAGAGAAGACAGAGGAGAAGGGAGGCAAAATCCCAATTCTTGGGAGGGACAATTGGAAGAGATGGTTCAACCTTCAGAGATACAAGATGGAGAGCCAATCAGCATTCTTTGCAATTGATGACCTAATGGAAGTGTCTTTTGACAACATCAAGGGCAAGACTCTGAAACTCCAAGAAGAGGCTACAACCAAAGAGATCCTCAATACGCCAACATGGACAAGACACAATGCAGTATGCAACTTCAGTATCCTTAGTAGGATCACAGAAGAAGATGAATTTGAGCTTGAGGGCTCATGTGAATCTGGAAGAGCTGCTGAGAAGTGGGTGTATCTCTGGAACAAGTATAGCCAGGTGCTACCAACCCATGCACATGAGCTCACAAAGCAATTTGTGACCTTTGAGATGAGTGAAGAGTTCACCATCAGATCTGCATGGACACACCTGGTTTCTCTTGGAAAAAGGATTGCTGATGTTGACCCAGAGGGTCAGCATTACAGGAAAGCTGATGTGAGGATGACCCAGCTCTTAAGCTCACTGCCACCTGACTACCATGTAGCCAGGGATACTATCATGGCTCAGCCAAAGATGGATCATGAAAGGACCTTAAAGATCCTTGAAGCTCAAGAAGCCAGGTTGGATCCCTCTAAGGCTGAGTATGGCATGGCAGCCACCTGGGTCAAGCCCTCAGGTCTAGCAAGACCACTCTCCTGCCTTCTCTGTGAGAAGGATCATCTGATCAAGGACTGCCCTAGTTTGCCTGAGGCAAGAAAGGTCCTTAGATCTCATTCCCAACCACCATCTTCCCAGAATACAACACATGTCAAGAAGAAGAGAACTCCACCACCCACTTCAAGGAGGACACCAAGAGAGAAGTCCTCTATGGAAGAACTTAAGAAAATGGTGAAGAAACTCAGCTCTGACATGCTGTCACTCCAGAAGAACCAGGCCCAGTCTTATACCTCTAAAGCAAAGAAGACTGGAAAAGGTTTCTCCGCCCAAGAGTCACCATGCAGCTCATCCCCAGAGACAATGTCTGATGATGATGAGTATGATGAAGTGGCTCACTCAACTGCAGAAGTCCAAGGCAAGTTCCCCTCGTCAGAGTGGTTACTTGACTCCTGTGCTTCATCCCATATGACTGACCAAAGCTGCCTCTTTAGATCTATGACTCCCTTGACAAGGAAGAAATGGATCAAAGTGGGAGGTGGGTTTTTATTGGCCACTCATATTGGGAATGCAGAGATGAGTGGGAGAGCTGGCAGAAAAGTTGTTTTGGAAGATGTCCTGCTTGTACCCAAGCTAGGAGTGAACCTGGTTTCATGGAACCAGTTTAGCAAGCAGTTTGGTGTGCAACCTCCATCATTTTCTCTTGTTTCCCCCTCTGGTGAGACTGTTGTCCAGACAAAGCTCCTTGGGGGGGTTCCATTCATTGATGAGATTTCTCCTCTCCTACAAGAACGGGCACATTACTCATCATGTGCACCACCAATGGAGAATGCCTTTGTGACTGCTCAATCAGAGACCGACCTGAAGCAGTGGGAGCTTTGGCATAGAAGATTTGCACACTTTGGGAAGAATTTGCTCCAGAATCTTCACAAGGTAACAGACTTGAAAGAACCCATTCCTATCCCTAAGGATGGCTTTCACCAGTGCAGAGTATGCTCAATAGCAAAGATGAAGAAGTACAAAGGCAAAGTTACAGAGAGAAGACCTGAAAGACTTGCCCTTGTATCTATTGACATATGTGGCCCACTACCAATCTCAAGACTAGGATTCAAATACTGGCTTGAGATTGTTGACAACTTCTCTAGGAAGAAGTGGACCTTTCCTCTTAGGAAAAGAGAAGATGCTCCAGTTGCTCTCCAGAACTGGAAGATCAAAGCAGAGAGGAAATCATCAGCGCAGCTGAAAGCAGTAAGACTTGACAATGCAAAAGAACTTATTGCATTAGTGAAGCAGTGGGAGAAGGATTTGGGGATTGGGCTCGAGCCGACTGAGGCATACAACTCTCTACAGAATGGACCAGTTGAGAGGTCAATACAAACCTCAGAGGACTCTATAAGGGCAATGCTTGAAGAGGCTAAAATGCCGGTTGAATTTTGGCCTGAAGCACTAGAGGCCCAAACTTATATGAGGAACAAACTGCCAAATGGCCCAGATTACGATGGGTTCAAGGTTTCACCAGATGAGGCTTTTGATGGTATCAAACCGACCATCAACCATTTGAAAGTTTGGGGATGCAAAGCTGTTGTCTATATGGACACAAGATCCCAACCTCAATGGGCAAGAAGTGACAAGCTAATGAATAGGGGTAAAGAAGCAGTGTTTATTGGGTATGTTGAAAACACAGCTAAAGCCTGGCTCTTTTGGGAACCAGACATGAGAGCTGTTAAACAACACACACATGCAGACTTCTTTGAGGACCAGCCTGGAGGTGATATAGGTCTCAATGTTCCAACATTGAATCTACCAAGCAGTGCACCAGCTAGGAAGCCCTTAGGAAGGCCGAGGAAGAACGTATCCTTAGGACAATCTACCTACCATTCAGGCGTCCATCAGAGCCCCCCCAAAATAGATCAGCCAATTGAGAGCCCTAAAGTCGCTCAGCCGAGAAAGCTGTTTGTGCAACTTCCCCAGCCTCCGGAGAACGTAGGGGAATTTCAGAAAATCGATCAGCCAATTGAGAGAAGCTCTCTAGATCCCCAGGAAATAGACGTTACTAGGTCACAAGTGACGGTCCCTAAATCATCCCTTGGAAAGAGAAAGGCTGACTATGATGTTGAGGGCTATGACATGAAACAGAAAGCCCCAAGATCCATGGTCCCTAAACCTGAACTAACCACTGAAGTGGGAGAAGCAATGGACCTCTCAGAGAACCTTGCTGCTTTTCACCAAGCTTTCTTTGCAGCCATGCAATCAGTGGACAGTTCAATACCATGGGATAGCGAATTCCTGGAAGAAGTTGAGGAAATGGCCTTTGCAGCAACTGTAGAAGCCATTGCATACAAGCAAGAGGTCCCAATTCCAAAATCCTACAAGGATGCTGTGAATGACAAGAAATGGGGACATCTTTGGAAGGAAGCAATCCAAAAGGAACTAGATGCTCTACAGAGTAACAACACCTGGGAAAATTCTGTTCCACCAAAAGGAGCAAATCTGGTTACATCAAGATGGGTCTTTGATATTAAGAGAAGCATTAGTGGAGCTATTGAAAAGTTCAAGGCTAGACTAGTTGCAAGGGGCTTCTCACAGAAGTTTGGTGTTGACTTTATGGAGACATTTGCACCTACAGTAAGACAGGACACCCTTAGGGTGTTTATGGCTATTGTGTGTAAGAAGGATCTTCATCTTCACCAAGTGGATGTGAACAATGCATTCACAGAAAGCACCCTCCATGAAGACATCTTCATGTTACCACCACCAGGAGTTGAGCTTCCACCAAACATGGTGTTTAAAATCCTCAAAAGCTTGTATGGACTTAAGCAAGCAGCTAGAGATTGGAATCAACTCTGTGTGTCAAAGCTCAGAGAGATTGGATTCACACAGTCAGAAGTGGATCCATGCCTACTTATCCATAAGAAGAGGGAGATCATAATCCTTATACATGTGGATGACATTCCAATTGCTGCACCAAAGTTGACAGATGTTCTCTGGTTCAAAAGAGAACTTGGCAAGATCTTCAAGATCAAAGATCTAGGTGAACCTGAAAAGATCCTTGGCATGAGAGTCACAAGGGACAGGAAGAGAGGAATCCTGAAACTTGACCAAGGACACTTTGTTAGGGACAGCCTAGCCAAGATGGGAATGAACCATGAGAAGGCAGCACCTACACACTCACCCATGGACAGCTATGAGGCCCTCAAACCTTCAAGCCACATGGATGAGAGGTGTGACAAGGCAGAGTACCAGAGTATTAATGGTACTTGGATGTGGCCAGCAACAATCACAAGGCCAGACATTGCTTTTGCCCTAGGAAGGATGAGCTCATTTGTGAGTGACCCATCCACCTACCACATGAAGGCTTTGAAGAAGATCACTAGGTACCTAAGATCATACCCTGATCTAGGACTTCAGTTCTCAAAGTCTGGAAAAGGACACCTTATTGGATACTGTGATTCTGATTATGCAATGGACAAAGCAGACAGAGTCTCAATCCTTGGGTATGTCTTCTTCCTCTGTGGGGCACCAGTTTCTTGGATGAGCAAGAAGCAAAAGTCTGTAGCAACATCCACAATGGAGGCTGAATACATGGCTATGAATGCATGTGCGAAGCAGTCCCAATTCCTAGCTTCACTGCTGAGGGAAATGGATTGTCCAGAGTTAGTGGGAGACTGTTCCCATCAACCAAGAATCACTGGAAACCAGGAGACTGTATCAAATTTGAGACCAGTCCAATTAAGAGGTGACAATCAAGCTGCCCTCACCCTAGTGAAAGATGCACATGTTCATGACAAGTCGAAGCACATTGACATTGCCTATAACGCTGTTAGGAAACTTTGGTGGAGGAGGCTTATTGCTGTTGAGTACACCCCAACCTCTGAGATGGTTGCAGACGGGTTTACAAAACCAAAGACTGGTCCACACTTCCAGAGGTTTGTAAGCCAGCTGAACCTGTCATAAAAAGGTCCAAGTACTATTGACAGGAAGTGAGCAGACTGTAACCTCCCATACGAGATGAGTGGGAGTGTTAAGATGTAGCATCTCAAAGGGAGTCAACAATCAGGAAGTGATCTGGCAGCCTGAGGCATCCACAATGACTCAGCTTGTAGGGAGATACCTTCTCTCCCCTTTAGCTTAGATAGACATCTAACACAATCAACATATTGGTTCCTGATATATTGCTGCATGCTCGTGCTATTAGTCAGTTGAAGATTGATCTCTTACTCCACTCCGCTGCCATCCACCCGTACCTGTTTCAACAGTTTTCTAATATATCGTATTTAGTGATAGCGCCGATAGTTACTCGTCTTCCTATTACCTTTTTTCTTAATATATCGTTAGCTAATATCTATATAAAAGATCCGTCTATATATATAGAAACGGGTACTTACTTATCGCCCGAGAAGCTCTTAGTAGGTAGCTTAAGGCGAAGGTCGTACAGAAGCCTCTAAATTCGTAGGCGATTACTAAGTTCTTATACGAGATAGTATTTAGCCGGTATAGATACTACTATAAGATTGTGCTTAATAACGCTAGTATTAATAAAGGGGAGGCAGAGAGGATACTTATTAGTATAGGTATTAAGTATATCCGGATCTTACCCTACTATCCGTAGTTAAATATAACTATAGAAGTAGGACATCGACCTGTTCTAGCTATATTAGCTAAGCTTACTAAGAACAACTATAAGTCCTAGGAACGATAGATTACTACGGTACTTTAGGCTAATAGAACTACGGTATCTAGAATTACGGGTATAACTCCGGCGGAGGTCCTATATAGCTATCGTACTATTCTCCCGATTAAGGTAGAATACCTAATATAGGCGAACTATAAATAGGGATCTATTAGATTAACGGATGAGCTATTAGCTATTCGGGCGCGTTAATTATAGGTACGGGATATAAGTCTTTAGGAGTTATAGTTACGAAGAGTAAGGCTTCGTACTCTAAGTAAGAAATACTTCGACACTAAACGTAGTATCAACTTCTAGGAGTTCTAGGTCGGGGATCTTATAGTCAAGTTCGACAAGCCGTATAAGGATGACCTATCTAGAAAGATTATTTACCGCTAGCTTAGGCCGTATCGTATAGCTACCGTATACTCGGGGTTTAGTATATACCTCCTCGAAGAGCTTAATAGTACGAGGTTAAAGGGTATATAAACCTAAGAGAACCTAAAGCTGATCCTATAGTTAAGACCGGACCCGGAGCTTAATCTTCCTAAAGCTAAAGACATTATAGCGCTAGAGGATAGGGTTAATATTGCGAATATCAAAAAAGGCAATCTTCTAAACGAGAACAGACCTACTACGTCCGAATCTAACGATAAAGAGGATGACAATATACTTCTAATAGGTATTAATAGAGCTACTATACTTCTGGAACTAGAATCTAAGCTAACGAGACTATAGGTACGGCCTTATAACCTTACTACGGAGGAGATAGCTAAATTCACTAGGATATAGGTCAAAGGAGGGATAGGACTTTATTATTTCTTTTTCTTAGGCGTAAGGAGTTCACTTAGTGGTTTTAGTCTCTAACCTTAATCTAACTAGCTTCTAGTTCTAGTACCTAGTTTCTCGCGTACTTAACTAATTTCTAGGCTATATCCTTAATTTAAGAGTAGGCTTACTACAAAGACTAGACTTTGACTTAGCGTCCTTAGCCCCTTATAGAATAAACTTACGATCCCCTTAATATCTCTAGACTAACTACTTGACTAGACGCCGGATCCGCCTTCCTTACGTATAACTTATAGATATAGTTTCTTAGTTTATGTTAGGCGTAGTAGAGGTGAAACTAGGGACAGTTTTGTAATAGAGGAGGATATATTAACGAGCTAAGGGCCCCTTTAGACCCTAAAATTTGCGCGTCGAATCTCGTTAACCTTTAACGGTTAATTACGTAGCGGGGGTATATAGGAGTACTACTGAGATATATATAGTTAGGAGGCGACCTTAGTAGGAAGCTAGGATTTACCAAGAATCTCTCTATAAGGCGAAGATACGGGAATCTCAAAATTTCAGATTTATTATCTTTTTTTAGGATTACTATATATATTTTACGGCCCGCGGACCGATAAGTATATACACCTACGCGTAAGCTACCCTAGGGTCACTAGGCGCGCCCTTACTTACTAGGGTAGTTAGTCGTCTATACTACGTAGGGGTTGATCTATAGTTCCTATACCTTAATAACGTAGTACCGTAGCGGGTCTAGCTCTTATAGAAAGTAGCGCTAGACCTTATCCCTACTTTTATTTACGTTATACTCTACGATAGTAATATTGTCGTATAGTATTATTTGTTATCCGTAAGGTCTATTTCCGTACTATCCTACTATATCTCCTAAGCCTATATCCCGCTATTAGGCTAGCCCTAGGGCCGCTAGGGCGCCCTAAAGATTTGTATTTAGCCTAGTTTATTAGTAGCCCGGTTAAGGTATCGAGGCCTACCGGGAGGTAGATACGTTTAGAGTTAGGTTCTATTATTCGTCTCTATTACCCTCTTCCTCTTACTCGGCTCGAAGCCCTTATATATAGTAGGTCCCTCCTACTATTATTAGAGGTACCTAGCTAGTATAGAGATCCTTACTTATCTCGCTCGTTCTTATACTACTATTCTAGCTAGGTATTAGTTTAAGTACGCTAGGTACCTTCTACCGTAGTATGTACACCTACTCTCCTTTTTTAGGCATTCCCTTCCCTAGTATAGGCCTACGTAGTAAGGACACCTTACGGTCTTCTCCCCGTATTTTAGGGCTAATAAAGAGGAGGAGGGCGACATTACGCGTTATTAGCGCTATTACTAAACACGACATATTCGAAAGCCCTTATTAAGGCTATTCTAACGATCTATAAAGTAGGCTACTACCCCTAGAATTAAGGGAGTTCTACCTTATTTAATTTAGATAGCCTAAAGTTCTCTTCACCCTATTTCTTTAGCTCTATAGCTCTAAACGCCACGGAGGTGCCTAGCTACATTAGGCAACTCCTAGGTAATAGTAGCCTAGGCTACGGTACTACCGGCGCCTACGGCTCTATAGGCGAAGCTCCCCTAAGACAACTAGTAGTAACTTATAGAGGACGTAAAAAGTATAGAAACTAATAATTAGCTCCTATACCGGTCTCTATAGGTGATAATCACTTAGCTACGTACGGCGCTAGTACTATTATATTACCGAGGGTAATAAGAAATAAGGACGACGTCTTAGGCGATTAATAAGGCTACCCGGAATTAATACCCCTATAGCTAGGTATCGGTCGCGGCTTCGATACTAGGCCCCCGCCTAACGTACAATATAGTTACGATCCGTATTATAGTAAAGGAAGACTAGGCCGAAGTAGCGAAGCTATCGAATAAGGAGCTCGCCTAGCGAATTAATTAACTAGGGGTAGTCGTAGTGAACTAATAGTCTAACGGTACTCTATAGATCTATACTAGCTCTACTACTACTAGGAGGCACCTAGAGGCGTAGCTATAGTAGGTATCTAAGGTCACGGTATTAGCGAAGGTCTTAACGAAGTAATTTACGATCCTATTCTACGATATGCCTAAAGAGTTCGACCTAACTAACTAAGGTCACCTACGTACTCTCTAAGAGGACAACCTAGTCACTCTTAACTCTCTAATCTAGAAGGCGACTTGGCTCTATAGGAAATAGCTAGAAGGTAAGAAGGCCTCGGCGCTAATAGTATAGCTATAAGACGCGAAAGCGGCGGATCTAGCGATAGAACAAGGCCTTATCTAGTGTTATAGCCTTAAGATAGTAGAAAAGCACTCCTTATCCTTCCGTGTCCTCTAATACTTCAAATACTAATAGTATAGACACCAAACCTATACGTATATAAAAAAGTAGGCCTACTCGAACTATATAGGAGACTATATATCTAGAGACTATATATCGGCTATAAGGGGGTACGTAAACTGTCCGGGGTACTACCTATTATATAGCGCGGAATGCCTATAGCGGAAACTAGCGAAAAACAAGGCAATTATAAACAGAACCGTCGCCCTAAGATTCTACGGCGACCGTAAGGCTAGTCTATACCGGAACTAGCTAGCGGCGGTCGGGTATAAGCGCCCTAGGGCCGAGAATAATATAAAGGATACGTAACCTAGGGCGTATAGGAGGCTACGTACTCTACTAGTTACGGCAAGGGAATCTTATAAGGCCCGGCTCCTCTTTAGTATATAACTAATACGCGTAGACTAGGACGCGCTAGGTAGTAGGACATAGGACATTATAGAGGAAATGATTGTCGATAACGATAACTAGCCTCGATACGCTTAGTATTATCTAGTATAACGTTAACTATAGTAAGGATATAGTATAGAACTATTTCCTATACGAGGCGGACCCGTACGTCTACTATATCCTAGTAATCTAGGAGCTATAGATTAACCCGTACTATAAGAGATTAACGACCTATAAGTTACTAGGCTATACTATATACCTACGAAGCGACGGTAGACCCCGTACGTACTTCTATATTAGTAAGGACATACTAGAATCCGAATAGGAGGTAGTATACTACGTAGACAAAGAAGGCGGGGGAGATATTACCTCCCTCTACGTAGATAGTATATAAGGGCGCGCGTACTATAGGGTCCGAAAGAGATAGTTATTGTTCTACGAAGCTACGAAAGAGGAGCGCGAGGCGCGGCAAAGTTATATAGCTATACTAAGCCGCGCTAACCCGATACGGAAGGTCCGCGGAGTAGCCGGGCCGACGCTTCGGTAGTAAAGGGTCGCGGGTAGCCCGTAATAGTACCCCCCTCTTAAAAGTCGTCTTAGTCCTCTAAGCGTCTATATTTACTCGTACGCCTACCGTCTTATACGGCCACTTGCTCGTTAAACTCTATACCCTTATAAAAGCCTAGTTATCCTCTAGATCTTACTCTATCTACCGTATAGCCTCCTTATCTTTAGCCTTTACCGTTTACGAAACACGTTACTTAGTTAGCTAGCACGCCCTAGGCCTAAGCCTATCTTCGGCGAACACTCGCGTATAATCCTTATAACTACGGTTAGGTATTATTATAGGCCCTACGGGTTCTACTCGAGTATTAGTATAACTACCGTTACGGTCGTAGAGCTAAGGGCGGCGAGTTTTATTTATACCGGTAACCCTAGTTACGAGAGTAGGCTTTCCCGTAACCTGACTTATATAGCGGTACGTAGTAAATATATACGGAGGTCGACGACGAGAATCACCTATACGTAGTGTCGGCTACGAACCTCTCGTCTAGCTACGAGAGAGCTAAGTATTCTTACGCTAGAGCGTCGTAGGCGCGACGGGCGCGTAGCGTAGGCGAAGCCGCGGCGAACAGAGGACTACTAGCAAAACGGGTATAAAAACTATCCGACGAGCGTGTACTCGTGTCGGGAGCGAGTCCCTCTTCTTTCTACGTATAAGAAGGGCGCGGAACCGTGGCCTATACGCTCGATAGGACACCTCTAGTATAAGTATAGAATTTTCACCTCCGGAGACCGTAAACCGAGCGGGCTAAGCGACGAACATTAGACGAGCGGACTACAGAACAACAACTAGGCGGACTATGTAACGGCGTCGAGCGGACTACGAAACAATCTAGTGTTTACTAGCGGGCAATGCGGTGGGTAGGTAGACACGCGACGAAGCCTATAAGGGCCTATTAAACACCCGGTATAGGAACGAGGGTTTTACCTAAGGCACTACCTGTCCCGCTACATAACGCACCTAGTCTAACATAGTAGATTGCGACGAGGAAAAGACGATAGCCTAAGCAAGGAAAAGACGGCTGTTAGGACGGGGAAAAGACGTATAATATAAGTAGATTAGTTCTGTGATCGGGGAGGATCGAGGGTAGGGTAATAAGGAACTTTATATTAGTTAGTAGGTGGAAACGTAAGGAGTACGCTGCCCGGCGTAGTGTGTGCCCCGAGCAGACCTACGAGGCATAGACGGCCGCTTTCTAGAGATAGGCTACGGTAACGCGAAGGGCGTCAAAACCTAGGGCGTGGTATACACTAGTAGCGACGGCTAACACTGTCTATACAGCCCGAGAGGACGGATGCGCATGTCGGTCAATAGAGAGCACTAAAGGGCTTAGGCCTATAGAGGTGGATATTAGCTTAAGGAGCAAACAGGGAGGGAGGGCGTAGAGGGAAGCTTTTACTCCGGGCTAACCTCTCGAAACGAGGCTACACGGTAGTGCTAGATAAGTAGGAAAGCGCGGTTAAGACTTGTCACCTTATCTCGTAGCTAGCTTACTAAATACGATTCCTTCCTTACTAGGCTACGCCCCGGGGCAAGGTAAAAGCGTTAGCCGACCATTTCTTTTCGACGTAAGTAGAGGTAGACCTTACGGACATCGACCCGAGCATATACCCGGAACCCCTAGACATAGATTGGGCGGTTAGCTCTAATATAGTAATAGGAGTTATAAGTAAGCTAAAGGGACGAAAAGCCCTAGGCCTAGACAGGATACTAAACGTACTACTAAAAGAGTATAGAGAAGAGATCGCGCCGAGCCTTATAAACCTATTTACCGCGTGCCTACGGCTAGGGTATCACCCGAAGCCGTACAGAGAGTCTATGACAGTAGTGCTACGCAAGCTATAGAAGGAAGACTATACTTAGCCCAAGTCGTACAGACCAATAGCACTTCTAAATACGATAGGGAAGGTCCTAGAAAAGATAGTAGCCTAGAGACTTACGTAGCTTACCGAGGACAACCACGTACTCCTAGCAACATAGATAGGGGGAAGAAGCTAGCGATCGACACTAATAGTAATAGAGCTAATTACGGAGCAAATCCAGACCCTCTAGCACTACGGCAGGAACCGAGCGGCGTCCTTACTATCCCTCGACATCGTAGGGGCCTTCGACAACGTCTCATACTAAAGGCTAATACATATCCTACAGCAGAAAGGCATCCCCTAGTAGGCAACGTCGTTCGTCTTCTCCTTTCTCTAGGAACGGACGACATACCTAGTCCTAGGAAGGTACACGTCCGACCCGGTAAAGGCAGAGACTAGAATACCTTAGGGATCTACTCTCTCCCCTATCCTATTTCTGATATTTATATCGGATCTAATCCCCCTACTCACCTCTCCGCAAACCTCAGCATCGGGGTTCGTAGACGATATAAACATCCTAGCCTAGTCAGACTCGACAGAAGAGAACTGTCGCCTCCTTGAAGATAGGCATAAGAAATGCGAGGAGTAGGCAAAGAAGTATAGTGCCCGGTTCGCCCCTAAAAAGTACTAACTTATACACTTTAGTAAAGCGAGAACATACTATAATATAAAGGCGGCGGTAAGAATCTAAGGCTACGAGACTAAGCTATCAGCGGAGCTACGAGTACTAGGGATCTAGCTCGACCCGAAGCTAAGCTAGAATGTACAGATTAAGAAAGCCTAGAGTCGAGCGTAAGTCAATAAAGCCTCGATAAAGAGGCTTACGGCATCTATATAGGGAGCAACATTCGACAAGGTAAGAGTAATGTATAAGGCGATCGTTAGACTAGCTATGTTATACGGGGCACAGATTTAGGGAACAGGAGGCGTAGGCAAGCCGATCCCGAAACGGATAGAGCAACCCCTAAATAGGACATAGGTAGGTAACCTACGTAGGGTACTAGGCGTATACAAGACAACGTTAATAAGCACGGTAGAAATGGAGACAGGAATACTACTAATCGGCCAGTACATCCGGGGAATGAGAATTCAATACGCGGTAAAGACGACAGGTTACCTAGCACAAACTACGATCTAGGAGGTAAAGAATAAGATAGAAAGCCGCTACCGGAGAGGGGCAGGATATAGGACAAGCTAAAAAGAGGATGACCTTACGACCTTTACGGCCGTATAGACAAGCACCGAATGGCTAGCACGAAAGGAGGAGGAGCGTAGGACTCGCTAGGCCGGCGGGAGCAAGGCTAAGACCTAAAACCTAGCGGAACAGATAGCGAGCTACCTATAGGAGCAGGACTGGAAAAGGAAGCCCCCTAAGACAACAGGCCCGATAGCGCTCCGAGCCTTCTAGAGACACAATTACTAGCTATATAGGGACCTGACAAGGGCCGAAGCAAGCATAGCGATCCAAATCAGGTCCGAACACATTGGATTAAGGGCCTACCTGTTTAGAAGACGCGCACTAGACATCTATAGCCCAGCCTGCTAGTGTGGCTACCTATCGCAAAACCCAGAACATATACTACTACGATGCCCGTAGTAGGCGAGAGGTAGGGGAAATTGGAGGCACTAAGCGGGAAGGAGAGACTATAAGTCAATTATTAGGGACAAAGGCAACATTCGCCGAATCTCTCGGTAGATACTATAGCAGGGATACCTCTAGCAGTTTAGCCTCGCGAGCGAGACGGAGGAGTGGATAGACAAGAGGCGGAAGCGAGGGGGGTTGCAGATAGGGTAGTTATTAGGGCAGGCCTATAACACTAGCGTACCCCTAACAAGGGAAATTTAAGACGACAACGAGGAGGAAAAGACAGGCGGGAAGGAGGAGGGGTTTTCACTAATACGGTTTCCCCTCTATATATACAAAAACAAGATAGCATAGCTATATAGGCCAAAGGGCACTACAACAGCTTAATGAAATATCTATCTATCTATCTATATACGGATTAGATTCTATGAAAGGTAAGGCTCGAGTCGACTTATTCGTAACGGTGTCTCTATTAATCCTAATCGTATTAAGTCCGAGCAACTTAGCGTCTAGCGGTAACTAGTTAGATAGAGCTACGAAACCTATAGGCGTAGACAACTCCGGCCGGTTATAGTAAAAGTCTATAATAGCGGCGGCTACCCTCGCAAATAGGTCCTTAGTAGGTTACTAAGTTTTACTATCCTCTATATCCTAATATCCGACCTATCGTACCTTATACTATATATCGACCTTACGCTTATACCCCTTCTTTACCTTCCTAGTACGCTTCCTCGTATATATATCTAAGATCTTATCTACCTTATACTCGATCGCCGCGGGTACCGCTATAATATCGGCCTCGGTATTAGCTTCCGTCGTATTAGGAACTATAACTACGGGTAGCGGCGGTATAAGGTACTATCCCTCTAGCGGCGGTAGGTTAGTATTGTCGGCGCGCTATAGTAGCGACGTATAGAAATAGTTATCGAGTCTAGCTAACGTATCGGAGAGCTTTAGCTTATAGAAGAGCTTCGAGGGCATGACTTCTACGATCTAGTATAGTCTAGTATATCGTCGATCTAGTTTCTTAGAAGGGCGTATAGTACGGATATTCTTCGTACTAAGGAACACCTAATCGCCTACCTTATAGTCGGGCGAGATACGGCGATCCCGGTTAGCGGCCTTAGCTTATAAGGCTTAGGACATTCTTATATTCTCTTAGAGGAACTGATATAGCTCGTAAAGGCGTCGGGCGAATACTTCGGCGGATTTGCTATCGAGTCTCTAAAGAGTCGTTATCTAGCGGCGATCCCCGCCTACCTATAAGTCGATACGTTCCGTAAACTCGGGGTTATATCTAAGGTTTACGTAGAAAGGTAAGATACCGGTAGTCCCTAATACGTAGTTATTAATAGTAAACTGAGCTAGGCATAGCTATTTAGCCTAGTCGCTCTATACCTTATTAACGTAGGCGCGTAAGTACTGTTCTATATTCTAATTAGTACGCTTAGACTAACCGTCCGTCTCGGGGTAATATAATGAACTTAGCTTACGTTAAATCCGTAGTATCTTATATAGCTACTTCTAGAAAGTTACGATGAACTATTTCCCTCTATTAGAGGTGATTATATCCGGGAGCCTACGTCGACTAAATACGTACTTTAAGAATAGGCGCGCTATATTCTTCGCCGTTATAGCTCTAATAGGAATAAGTTCTACTTCTTTCGTTAGGCGGTCCGTAACGGTTATAATGTTATTATAAGTCATACCGTCGAGTTCGCTATCTAGTAAGTCTACTATAAAGTCGACTAATATGTAGCGCTAAGGTCGTTCTAGTATAGAAAGTAGATATAATAATCTAGGTGGCTAGGTATATAGAGATTTCTTCGTACGGTATACTCGGCAATTTACGGTATATCTACGTACTAATCTTACTAAGCTAGGCTAGTAAAATTCACGTACTACGAGCTTATATATACGGGCTCTACTAGGATAGCCTACTACTAGTACGTCGTAGTTCATCTTTACTATTCGAGTCCGTAGCTTCTAGTTATCCGGTACCTATAAGCTCTAGTCGCCGTACTAATTACGGACGTAGAGTATATTTCCTTCTACCTTATAGTATACTAGGTATACCTTCGCCTTTTAAAGAAGTAGCGGGATTGCGTTACCTTTCTATAGCATCTTAATTGCTACCTTAAGCTTCTAGTCCACGGCGTACGCTAATACTATCCGATACTCGAGTTTAGCCTCGTAATTAGCCTCTATCGTAGGCTTCGATACGGTAGTAGCTTCTACCGGTATAGCGGCTTCGGCTAGTATAAATTCTGTTGCTTCTAGGTTTAGCGGAGTTTCCGTCTCTTTAGTAACATCTTCTACGGTTACGCGTATAGAGTCGATCTTAAGGAATCGCTTAGGCGATAGTAACGTCTAGTACTAATACTAATTACGCGGATCGTCTACCCCCTACGGAAGGTCCTAGCTACGTCTCGTTAGACTGTCTAGCTTTATACCTTAAACACCGGGCCTATAGACGATACGGAAGTTGAACTAAGAGAGGAACTTAGCCTACCTCGCCTAACGTCGATTGAGCTACTTCGTCGTTATAAAGTACTCTAGGTTCTTATAATCTATAAATACTTTAATCGGTTCAATAGTATTATTATCTACTTCGTAGGCCAATTTAGGCCTCTACTCTTTAAACGCCTTAATAATAGCTAATAGCTCCTTGTCGTAGATCTTATAGTTATACTCTTATAGACTTAACTTCTTAGAGTAAAACGCTACCGGGTATAGGACGCCTTCTTCGTTATATTAGGAGAGGACGCCGGTATTAACGAAATCTAAGGAGTCCGTCTTAACGACTATCTACCTCCCCGGTACGTAATGTACTAATATGCCCGCTTTACTAAATGCTACATTTAATACGTTAAACGCCTTCTAGTACCCTAGTGTCTAATCGATTCTTCTATTCTTATAGTTACTAGAGCTATCGGACTTAGTCAAGTTAGTTAGCGGCGATATAAGTCGCGAGAACGCTTTAATAAACCGTCTATAGAAGTTAGCGAAGCCTAGGAACGCTTATATATCCTTTAGGTTAGTTAGAGCCTCTAGCTTTAGATACATTCTAGCTTGTCGGGGTCTATTTCAATGCTATCTAGCGTGATAATTAGGCCTAGGTATTTGACTCTCTACTAATAGAATTCGTATTTATTAATATCTACGGTGAACCCGGTATCGCGTAGTTTTATTAAAACCTTCCTTACGTACTCGATATACTCTTCGAGTATATTGCTAAAAATCAGTACATTATCTAGGTATACTAATACGAAGTCGTTAAGGTGTTCCTATAATACACTGTTAATATATAACTAAAACGATGCTAGGCCGTTATATAGACTAAACGGTAAGACTAGACATTCGTATACTCCGTACCGCGTAGCGAACGCTATTAGCCATTTATACCCCTTGGTAATACGAAGCTTATTAAAGGCTACGACGATGTCTAGCTTTATAAAGTACCTCTTACTATATATCCTATTAAGGGTTTCCTAGATCAAAGGTATAGGGTACCTATTCTTAATAGTTATTACATTTAGCCCTCGATAGTTAATATATACTCGGAGTCCTCCTCCTAGCTTACGTACTACTAGAATAGGAGCTAGGGACTAGCTTGTCTTCTAACTAGCCTTACGGACTTTCCCTTCGCTCTCCTACTTAGTGACCTATTTCTTAACTACTTTATTCTCTTACGGTATAAGCCTATAGGGTTTGTAGTAAGGAGGCTCTTATAGGCCGTCGGGCTTGATGTGGATTTTATAGTTAATGCCCGGCCTATAAGGCGGGAGCCCTTTATAGTCTTTAGCTAAGAACGCGTCCGTAATATAATAGTACTCGGGCGGAAGCTTCTCCTTCGGGTTGTAGTTAAATTGCTTGTTTAGGAACTAATTAAGGTCGTTAGCTAACATTACGCTTAGCTTTAACTCGCCGTTACTATCCGTTTCGCTAGACTCGTTACTAGTAGGTAGAATATAGAAGTACTCGGCCCTAGGCCGGTACGTATACATCTCCTAAGCGTAACGACTAACGCCTTAATAGTCTACTTTCTTATCGTCGTCTATATATAAAGACGAGACGTTCAACTCGGCCCCTCCTACCGTAAATCCTAGCGACTCCCCGGTAAAGGGCTCTAGTCCGTATTTTGTACATTACTAGTATTAGTAGTTTAGGGACTAAACTATTATCGAAGTCTTCCTACGAAGATAGTGACTAAAGTAGTAGTCTAATCTAAGGGCCACTTCGCCGGTTTCCTAGAAGATATTAGGGTTATACTAGCTTAACTAAGGTAGGCCGAGGACGATCTCGTATTCGAGGTCGGTTACGTAGTATATCATTTGCTCGTAATAATGACCGCCGATAATAACGTCGACTAAGGCTACGTATATAATACGTCTCGCACTCGCCTTTCTATCGCCTAGTATCAAGTTCTTACTCTAAACTAGGAGTATTAGAGAGATGTTATATTTACGTATATATTTCTAATCGAGAAAGAGAGAGGTTAAAGCAGAATCTAGTAGGCCTCGTACCTTTCCATTTTGTATTATTATAGGTAGTACTATATAAGGGTATATATCCGGCAACTATAGTTCTAATATATAGGCCGATATCTTAAGTTCTCCGCTATAGTCCGTCTCTTATATTCTATACCTCTCGATCTTATACTCTTTCTAATTCTTGTTCTAACTACTATCTACTATACTTAGGTAGTAGCCCCGGTATTTCCCTACTCGGTAGCGAGGGCGCTTAAGTTCGGAGTTACGTTACGTAGTCGAGGTAGGCGGTAGTCGCCGTCGTAGCCGTATATCTCGTACTCGGAGTTACTAGTAATATATTGTCCGGTATAGTAACGGAAGTACTTACCCTACTTCTTTAGATCTTCGCGACCCTCGCGGTTAAGCGGTAGTAGATTCTAAAGGTGTGCTAGTAAGTCTTCCTTCTTCTTAATACCTAAGTACTATAGTAGGCGTTATACGATCGTACCGGTCGCGCTAGCTACGGTAGCTATAGTAGTTATTACGTTACTAGTAGGGCCTAGGTTCTAGTTACCTCCTCCGCTACTACTACGAGGGCGGTTATTATCCTACTAAGGGTATAGCTACTCGGTCTCGTAGAAGGTCTCGTCTAACTCGGTGTACTCCTTAATAACATCCTATATACTATTTAGGCGACGGTTAACCTCTCGGTCGCCGAATGTCTTAACGAAGTACTTACGGTTTAGGCGGTTACGGAAAAGCATTAGCTCGGTATTATCCCCCTAGTCTATCTAGGTACGTAACTTTAAGTAACGTACGAAGAATATAATAAAGGATTCCTTCTACTACTACTTATAGGTTATAATATCGACTATAGCCTTTATAGCTTCGTTCCGGGTACCGTACTATCGAGTTATCTAGTCTAGTAGCTCCTCGCCGGTACTAAACTCGTTATATAACTAATGTCCTAGGATAGGGATACGTAGCTTAATAGATAGATAGATATTTCATTAAGCTGTTGTAGTGCCCTTTGGCCTATGCAGCTATGCTATCTTGTTTTTGTATATATAGAGGGGAAACCGTGTTGGTGAAAACCCCTCCTCCTTCCCGCCTGTCTTTTCCTCCTCGTTGTCGTCTTAAATTTCCCTTGTTAGGGGTACGCTAGTGTCATGGGCCTGCCCTGATGACTACCCTATCTGCAACCCCCCTCGCTTCCGCCTCTTGTCTATCCACTCCTCCGTCTCGCTCGCGAGGCTAAACTGCTGGAGGTATCCCTGCTGTAGTATCCACCGAGAGATTCGGCGAATGTTGCCTTTGTCCCTAATAATTGACTTGTAGTCTCTCCTTCCCGCTTGGTGCCTCCAATTTCCCCTGCCTCTCGCCCACTGCGGGCATCGTAGTAGCATATGTTCTGGGTTTTGCGATGGGTAGCCACACTGGCAGGCTGGGCTATAGATGTCTAGTGCGCGTCTTCTGAACAGGTAGGCCCTTAATCCAATGTGTTCGGACCTGATTTGGATCGCTATGCTTGCTTCGGCCCTTGTCAGGTCCCTATATAGCTGGTAATTGTGTCTCTGGAAGGCTCGGAGCGCTATCGGGCCTGTTGTCTTAGGGGGCTTCCTTTTCCAGTCCTGCTCCCATAGGCAGCTCGCTATCTGTTCCGCTAGGTTTTGGGTCTTAGCCTTGCTCCCGCCGGCCTGGCGAGTCCTACGCTCCTCCTCCTTTCGTGCTAGCCATTCGGTGCTTGTCTGTACGGCCGTAAAGGTCGTAAGGTCATCCTCTTTTTGGCTTGTCCTATATCCTGCCCCTCTCCGGTAGCGGCTTTCTATCTTATTCTTTGCCTCCTGGATCGTGGTTTGTGCTAGGTAACCTGTCGTCTTTGCCGCGTATTGAATTCTCATTCCCCGGATGTACTGGCCGATTGGTGGTATTCCTGTCTCCATTTCTACCGTGCTTGTTGACGTTGTCTTGTATGCGCCTAGTACCCTACGTAGGTTGCCTGCCTGTGTCCTGTTTAGGGGTTGCTCTATCCGTTTCGGGATCGGCTTGCCTGCGCCTCCTGTTCCCCAAATCTGTGCCCCGTACAACATAGCTGGTCTGACGATCGCCTTATACATTACTCTTGCCTTGTCGAATGTTGCTCCCCATGTAGATGCCGTAAGCCTCTTTATCGAGGCTTCATTGACTTGCGCTCGACTCTGGGCTTTCTTAATCTGTACATTCCAGCTTAGCTTCGGGTCGAGCCAGATCCCTAGTACTCGTAGCTCCGCTGATGGCTTGGTCTCGTAGCCTTGGATTCTTACCGCCGCCTTCATATTATGGTGTGTTCTCGCTTTACTGAAGTGTATAAGTTGGTACTTTTCAGGGGCGAACCGGGCACCATGCTTCTTTGCCCACTCCTCGCATTTCTTGTGCCTATCTTCAAGGAGGCGACAGTTCTCTTCTGTCGAGTCTGACCAGGCTAGGATGTTTGTATCGTCTACGAACCCCGATGCTGAGGTTTGCGGAGAGGTGAGTAGGGGGATTAGATCCGACATAAATATTAGAAACAGGATAGGGGAGAGAGTAGATCCCTGAGGTATTCCAGTCTCTGCCTTCACCGGGTCGGACGTGTACCTTCCTAGGACTAGGTATGTCGTCCGTTCCTGGAGAAAGGAGAAGACGAACGACGTTGCCCACTGGGGGATGCCTTTCTGCTGTAGGATATGTATTAGCCTTTGGTGTGAGACGTTGTCGAAGGCCCCTGCGATGTCGAGGGATAGTAAGGACGCCGCTCGGTTCCTGCCGTAGTGCCAGAGGGTCTGGATTTGCTCCGTAATTAGCTCCATTGCTGTTAGTGTCGATCGCTGGCTTCTTCCCCCCATCTGTGTTGCTGGGAGTACGTGGTTGTCCTCGGCAAGCTGCGTAAGTCTCTGGGCTACTATCTTTTCTAGGACCTTCCCTATCGTATTTAGAAGTGCTATTGGTCTGTACGACTTGGGCTGAGTATAGTCTTCCTTCTGTGGCTTGCGTAGCACTACTGTCATAGACTCTCTGTACGGCTTCGGGTGATACCCTAGCCGTAGGCACGCGGTAAATAGGTTTGCAAGGCTCGGCGCGATCTCTTCTCTACACTCTTTTAGCAGTACGTTTGGTATCCTGTCTGGGCCTGGGGCTTTTCGTCCCTTTAGCTTACTTATGACTCCTGTTACTGTGTTAGGGCTAACCGCCCAATCCATGTCCAGGGGTTCCGGGTATGTGCTCGGGTCGATGTCCGTAAGGTCTGCCTCTACTTGCGTCGAAAAGAAATGGTCGGCTAACGCTTTTGCCTTGCCCCGGGGCGTAGCCTGGGCAATCCCTTCGCGGTCTACGATTGGGGGGAAGTGAGGGGCTTGTTGCTCTTCAGGTAGTCGTGCCCATTTAGCAAGTCTCCACATCTGTTCCGGGTTTTCTGTAACGAGCCCGATCGTCGCTCTCCAGTCCTGCAGCTTATCGCGTCTTATCTGTGCCTTCTTCTCTTGTGTCGCGTGGCAGTATTGCTCCCACGTCTCTTGGGTGTGCTCCTTCGTCCACTGTCGCCTTGCCCTTCTAGCCTCCCTTACCTTCGTAGAGCATTCAGGGGTCCAGAAGGCCTTCTGCTGCGTTGAGGGCCGGAGTAACGGCGTGTATTGTTCCGCTGCTTGCCATATGACCGAGGTAATCTGTTCCGCTGCTTGATCTAGCTGAGCTGTCGTCTCGAGTTCTCTATGCTGTGGTAGGTTCGCTATTAGGAAGCCTCTTATGTCGTCCCAGCGTGCCTTCTTCCAGTTACGGCGTGGTTCGTTTGCTGGCTCCTCTATCGCCTTCACCCCTAGCGTCGTTTGGATAGGGATATGGTCTGAGGAGGCTTCTAGCGCGTAGTTCGGTCGGCATTGGACTAGTCTCTCTTCAAGTTCTCGTGATAGAAAGCATAGGTCGATCGTGCTTGCACTAGTACGGGCCTTCCACGTCTCTGTTCCCTTTGGTGTTACTAAGGCCATTCCGTAGCGTGCGGTTATGTCCAGTAGCTTCCCCCCTAGAAATACGTGCGGGGGAGTGAATTCGAGTCCCCACTGTGGGTGGTGGAGGTTGAAGTCGCCGAGGAGTACTTGCTTCGTGTCTTGGCTTAGGGTCCGCTCTAGGTGGGCGAGGGTTCCTAGTTCCCTACTCGTCCGACCCCGCGGTGGCGGGTTGTAAACGTTATGGATCTGGATAGGGCCTTGTGTCGTGTCGATCTGGATTGATGTTATGTCTCCTAGGTTGCCCTGCTGCGGTAGTATAACCTTCCACGACTCAAGGTCTATAGTCTTGCTTACGTATATACATGTCCTCGGGTTGACGCCTCGTTGGCCCGCGATTACGGTGTGGTATCTCCGGTCATTACAAGTGGCTGGGAGTCCTACGTAGGGGTTGATCCATGGTTCCTGTACCGCAATAACGTGGTGCCGTAGCGGGTCTAGCTCTTGTAGAAAGTGGCGCTGGACCTTGTCCCTACTTTTGTTTACGTTGTACTGTACGATAGTGATGTCGTCGTATAGTATCATTCGTTATCCGTGAGGTCCATTTCCGTGCTGACCTGCTGTGTCTCCTGAGCCTGTATCTCGCTGTCCGGCTGGCCCTGGGGCCGCTGGGGCGCCCCAAAGATTCGCATTTGGCCTAGTTCGTTGGCTGCCCGGTTAAGGTGTCGAGGCCGACCGGGAGGTGGATGCGTTTGCGGTTGGGTTCCCTTGTTCGTCTCTTCTGCCCTCTTCCTTTTGCTCGGCTCGAAGCCCTTGTACACGGTAGGTCCCTCCTGTTGTCGTTGGGGGTACCTAGCTGGTGTAGAGATCCTTGCTTGTCTCGCTCGTTCTTGTGCTGCTATTCTAGCCGGGCATTGGCTTGAATACGCTGGGTGCCTTCTGCCGCAGCATGCGCACCTGCTCTCCTTTTTTGGGCATTCCCTTCCCTGGTGTGGGCCTGCGCAGTGAGGACACCTTGGGGTCTTCTCCCCGCATTTTGAGGCTATGTGACCGTACTGTTGGCATTGGAAGCATTGTAGTACCCTGTGGCTGCTCTGATGGATCTCCGTGTCCATTCTCTCGCAGTTCCAGAATAGCCCATTGTCTAATATCTGGTTAGCTTGTTCCGCTGTCTCTACCCAAATAATAAGCGATGAATGCGTCTTTTCTCGGTCTACTGTCTTGTGCAGCCATGCCGCCTTCGTTAGTCGTACTCCTGGGGAGGTGTTCTGGTTCTGTACTTGGAGGTGGGGAAGGTCTTCGACCTTGAATGTCCTAGGGACCCCGTGGGCGATGACGGTATACTGTTGGTGGGAGACTCGTGCCGACTTCGCGACTTTAGTAGTCCACTCCTTATAGGTCTCCAGCTTTCGTCTATCAGACTCTTGTGCGGTAAAGAGTCTTACTACGCCTGTTGCTTCTACCCTCGCCCCAACTACCTCCTTTTGGCCGATTCTGTCGACAATCTCCTTGCTTGTTAGGGCTGCGATTTCTTGTTTCTCCGCCGGATCAGTAATGTATAGGCGTACCGCCTTACTTTCCTTCGGAGGGGGTTGATTCTTGCCTGCTGCTACTGTTGCCCATGTAGTTGGTTTCTGGGCTGCCTTCTGTGTTACTTGTTGGATTGTCTTCGGGATTTGGTATGATAGCGCTTTTAGCGCTCCTAGTAGCTGTGCTATGGTGTTCTTATATGCCCGGGCTGGGTGTTCGTCATCCCCTAGTAAGTTCTCCGCCTCCGTATATAGGGTCGTCCACGCTGTGTTGTTTGTCGTTGGCCTCTGCTTTCTGTATAGTGGGCCTTGGCTTGTGTCCTGGGTTTTTTCTTGGTTTGTTCCCCGGTTTGACTCTTGGTGCAGAATGTTCGCAAGGCTATGGCTCTCGTTGGTTGCCATCCTTCGCTGTTGTTCGGGGTCGCGCTTCCTAATTGGGCAGTTGTCCTCCGCAACTCCGCAATTCTAGGGTCTGCCTTCAGGGGAAGGGGACCTCGGTTTTGGGGTTTTTTTTGTATCACAATTGCGCCGCCGCCAGCGCAGGCGGGTCGCTACTGCTTGAGTAGATTGCTCGTCTTGATAAGGGCTATCGATTGAATGGTCCTCGTCCTAGTACCCGCTAGAATATATAGATTCCTTCTACGTAGCTTAATAGTAGTCTAGAATTTACTATTAGTCTATCTATATAGGAAGCAGAGGGTATCCTACTCGGTACGGAAGGTCGCTACTATAAGCTTTAGTAGGATACTCGTATACTAACTATCGAAAGATAGGTCGGTATCGTTCTTAAACTTCTTAGGATCTAGTACTCCCTTACCGATCTCTATACTACGCTCTAAGGTACGGTCGATATTAATAAGACGCTCGGCGAGGTCTACTAGCGGTATCTATATACGATTAGTACGTCCTCCTCTAGTACGTACCGTCTCTTAGCGCTCGTTACGGCGGCGATTATCGCGGCCTCGATCCTTGTCCTTATCGCTACGGCCTAGACCGTCATTATTATCGTTATCTCTACTACTACCCCTACCGCCCCCGGTAGCGGCTTTACGATATATACGCTAAAGCTTCTCGAGGGAGGTCTCTCGCGGGTAAGAGCGCGAGCGTAACGGACTACGGCCTCGACGCCTATTACCGTTAGTAGTATTGTCCTCTATAGCTTAGAGTCGAGTCTTTAAGTCATCGATCTCCTTCTATAACGCCTAGTTTATACCCTTAGTATCTTGTGCCTTCTTCTTAGCCTCTTATACCTTCTTCTTCTCCTTTTCGCTAAGATCGTAAAATTACTTATATAGATTATTAGCTTACTTATACTTGTCCTAGACCTCCTTTATCTTAGCTAGGTCTAGTACGTTCTTAAGATCCTATACTATCTTCTATAAGGCGGACTTCTCGGCTCTAAGTATCTAATAGATACGGTCGTATTCGGCGTAGAGGTTACGGTACTAGTCGTTCTAGAGGGCGTTTATACGTTATAAGACGTCGACTTGCTCGGTAGCGGTCTAAGCGGTATTAAATCCTCGTAGGATAAAGTCGTATAAAGTCTTAGGATAGTCTCGGACTAACTCGGCGAGGTCGTTCGCGTCGACGTTCTAGAAATCGCTAGCGGCGATATATTCGGCTTCGTCGAGGGAGTAGTAAATAGGTAGTATATCGTCGCTACCCTTCTCCTAGTACTCCTTTAGCTCGTAGAGTTCTTTAAAGTTAATAGCGCCTCTCTATTCCCTATCGAGTACCTTCTCCTATACTATATCTAACTCCTACTAAAGAGCGACGCCGGTATTAATCGTAATACGCCGGTCGTTATCTTAAGTCTAGGACTATAGAAAAGATAAGAGATCTAGGAAAAGAGATATACGCTTGCCTAAGGGCTTTACCGGTAGTAGTATACCGTTCTAGGTCTATAAGTCCTACTAACTCGTTATAGTATAGGTATTAACGCGACCTATTACTATCGCTAAGGTCTTCGCGGCGTTAACTTCCCTAGGTATCTACGTACTTAGCGCCTTACCGTGTTCTACTATACGCTCGTAGTCGCGTATTCTTTAGTTCTATAAGTCTGTTCCTATTATTACGCGTCCCTTACCTAGATCCGTAATCTAGGTAGGCTAGTAGAACAAACTATAAGGGCGCGCGTACTATAGGGTCCGAGAGAGATAGTTATTGTTCTATAAAGCTACGAAAGAGGAGCGCGAGGCGCGGCGAAGTTATATAGTTATACTAAGCCGCGCTAACCCGATACGGAAGGTCCGCGGAATAGTCGGGCCGACGCTTCGGTAGTAAAGGGTCGCGGGTAGCCCGTAATAGCCGAGTAGTAATAATACGGCGCTATATAATATTATAGATATTATAACGTACTTTACTACTAAGTAGGCTATACTACCGAGCGGGCTACTTTTACTAAGAACTATACTACTTCTATAGATATAGCTATATAACTACTATTATTATAACGGTTTATAATCGTATTAATATAAAGTAGCTAGGAACGTAGGAAAGAGGAGCGCGAGGTACGCCGAGGTTGTATATAGCCGAGGCGCGCTAGTGACGCGCGGTCACGTGACCTATATACTAGCTAACTATTCACTAGGCCTAGGGCCGTAATACTACCCCCCCTTCAAAATCGCGCTTAGTCCCTTAAGCTCGCATTATCGCTACTACGAAAGTAGTATTATCCTCTATATCGTTATTTCTATTACTTCTATTATCTATTCTATCCGCTACCGTATCGTCGTTACTACCTCGGTCGGTATTATCGTATCCTCCGCGGTAGCTAACCTAGCCTATATAAGTCGTAATTTCGTATTTACCGTAGCGATTTACGAACTCCGTAAAAGAGTTCGTTATAGATTCTATTACTTATATTAAGGAAGAGCTATAGTACCTATTACTAACTAATATTAGCGGTATAGCTATAGTTACTAAGTTAAGGGAAGATTACTATTCGCGTTAACGCTTATCTTATACTTACCTACTATCGGTCATCTTTCTTAAAGTAGCCGCCTACGGGTCTTTACTTATACTAGTCTTAGGCTCGTAGCTCTTAACCGGTAGTAGAGCTATAGGTACCTACGTAATTAGTATACGTAGCCCTCCTATAGTTACTAGGTTAGACGTAGCTTTTAACGAAGCGTTTATAGTATTGCTAATTATACCGTCTTCGGGTATATCCTCGTTCGGAATCTACCCTAGTAGTAGTATAAAGCCGGCTAGCCTATCCTTCGTAGGATAGTTGTAGTAGAAGTCCGCGATAGAGGCGGCGGTAGTATCTATTAACTCCTTAGCGGGCTCCTAAGTAGGCTTACTATAACTAACCTAATATACTAGATACTCGTATCGTCTCTCCTTCCTTCTACTACGTAGCGCTAGTCCCGGCGGTAGTATACTCTTTATATCTAGTATCGTATCTAGTAACTAATACGTACTTATATCGCTATTATCGTCTTCTACCTCTATAGGTACTAGTAGTAGTTATACTTAGCCTAGTATCGGTTCGTATACCGGCATTAGTAGGTTAGCGTAGAAGCCGTTATATAAGTTACTTAGCGATCGCGGTAAATCTAGGCGATACGTATCGTATAGTAGTACTTTAGTAATCGTATAAGGTCCGGTATAGCGGTAGTTAAGTTTCTTTAACGGGCGCTTAGTACGCTAGTTACGAGTACTAAGGTGTACTATATTATCTACTTCGTATCGTAGTACGATCGTACGGTATTTATTCGCGTACTCGGCTTACGACGCTTATACTATCTCTATCGAGTCTCTTAGTTTATAGCGAAGCTCTATTATACGCTATACGAAGGCATTTACTAATTCCGCGTCTAGGCGTTATTTATATAGTAGTAGCTATATAGGTAGGTCAAGCTCTACATCCGCGTACCTCGGATTCTTACTAATATTAGCTATAAAGGGGCTTATACTAGTCGTTTTAGAGACATAGTTATTAGCTATAAATTCTACGAGCGGAACTAGTCCGGCTAGTCATCTTATATATAGCTAATAAATACGCGTAGATATTGCTCTATTATCTTATTCGTATTCTCGCTCTGTCTATCGGTCTTAGGATAATACCCGGTAGAGATCTTACGCCTAATCTATAGTAGTTTATAAAGGCGTCCCTAAAAGGCTAAAATCTATTAAGGTCCGCGGTCCGATATAATCGTCTTTAGCAATCCGTAGCGTAAGAAGATATAGATAGATAGATTTGTTATTCCCCTGTTCTAGGACCCTATCCGGCCTATATAGGTATATATCTATTGTTATATATAAAGGGAAACCCGAATAGGTGAAAACCCTTCCCGCCCCCGACTACTCCTTGTCTAGTTTAGCTTTCCCTCTAAACGTACGTAGTCTATATCACTACCCCGTTAGCCCCCGCTCCTAGCCGGTCTCGTCGCGCTACGTCGTATCCTCTCTTCCTATACTGTTCCTACTAGGCGGTACTATTCTAGCTAGCCCTTCTCTAGTATCTAGTTCGTAATACGCCGTAGGTCCTTAGCGTTGTTAAGAAGTGCCCTAATCGTCCGGTTCCTCGCCTTTGCTATCTACTCCCCCCTTCCTAGCGACTACCTCGGATAGACGAGGAGTACGTACCGTACGTTCTAGGAGCGATAGCCGTAGGGGCAGCTAGTATTCGTGTATCCTAGAACCTTCCTCTATAATAGGTACCCCTAGAGGCCGATATGTTCGCTTCGTAGTTAGGTTGCTATACTACTCTATACCCTCGTAAGGCGGTAGTAGATAAGCTTCGGGGGGTGCTTAACCGCGGATTTTGTAGCTGACTATTCCTTAGGTTGTCCCGCTAGCTAAGGGCGTCCACTATGCCCTACAACCTGGTTGTTCTACCTCTCTTTCTATAGTTGCTCTATAAACGATTTCTTACCTTCCTATTATATTACTAGCTGTTCGTCCCTTACCCGGTAGTTCGGCTCGTTTCCGGGTCGAATGCCCCTATACGCTAGTACTAATTCGCGGGCCCTTACGACTATACTAGCGATGACCTTCTATACTAGGTACTATGCCGACTTGCCTAAGTAGGAGGTCCGTAGTCCCTAGATGTATAGGTCGATCGGCGGTATAGCGGTCTCGTACTTAAGCATCCTCGTTAGTATCGACTTATATGCCCCGGTGACCTTCCTTAGGTATTGGTTTTAGATCTTCGCTAGCGGCGCGACGAGTCCCTTCGATAGGTAGGCCCTCTCGCCTAAGGACTACACTTAGCTACTATAGGTAAGGACTGGCCGTATAATAGCCGTATATAGAAGTCGTGACTACCGGAAGTCCGCCCCCTATATAGACGTAGTAAGCCTCTAGTATAATACTATATTCTGTTTAGCTTTCCGTAATATTGCCTATACGTACTTCCTCTACCGTAGCGCCGGGTCTACCTATAGTCCGAGGATCCTAAGCTAATTTGCCGGGTTAGTCGTATACCCCTATATCTAGATAGAAGCTTATATATTATGGAACCGTAGCCGGCGCGTAAAGTGTATTAGATTGTACTTTTCTAGGGCAAACCGAGCCCCGTACCTCCTAGCCTAGTCCTCGTAGATCTTGTGCTTCTCTTCTAGTAGCCTATAGTTCTCTTAGTCGAGGAAGACTACGCTAGGATGTTTATGTCGTCTACGAAGCCGCTCGTAGCGGTGTTCTAGAATTCTAGGGCTAGGGGTAGCGTCGCTATAAAGAAGAGGAACAGAATAGGTACTAGCGTTAAGCCTTACGGGATTCTAGTATAGACTGCTTAAAATAGGCTTCTGTACTAGCCGACTAGGATCGACGTACTACGGTCTTAGAGGTAGGACCGTACGAAGTTAATAAGCCACTTAGGGAGTCCTTTCGACCTTAGGATATAGAGTAGCCGCGGGTATAATACGTAGTCGAAGGCTCCCGATATGTCTAGGTTAAGTAAGGAAGCCACCTTGTCCCTATTCTTATACTAGATAGCCTTTACCTAAGAGGTGATAAGTTCTATCGCGGATAGCGTCGATCGCTATAGGCGCGTACCTATCTAGGTCTCCGGGAGTAGGGAGTGTTCCTCTACCGCCTCGGAGAGTCTCGTTATAACTAGCTTCTTAAGCGCCTTCCTAAGAGTGTTAAGGAGCGTAATTAGGCGGCACGACTTCACCTACGTATAGTCTTCCTTCTACGGCTTACGTAGGACTACTATCGTCGATTGTTTAAAAGCTATCGGGTAGTACCCGGTCTATAGGTAGGTATTAAAGATCGCTATAACTACTAGGGCTAGTTAATCTCTACACTTCTTTAGTAGCTCGTTTAGGATCCTATCCGGCCCCGGGGCTTTCTTCGCCGGCAACTTCCTTAGTATAGCGGCAACTTCTCCCTCGGACACCTCCTATTAGACCGCGATGCTAGGGGCTAGGGGAGTAGAGCTGTTTATATCGCTTAGATTAGCCTCGACTAGGGGCGGGAAGAACTTGCTAGCTAGTAGACGCGCCTTGGCCTCGGGGTCGCTAACCGGGCTACTAGGCGATTATAGCGCTAGGATAGAGAAGGAGGGGCCCTATATAGGGTCCTATCGGGCCTATTTTGCTAGCTTCTATATCCTCTCTAGCTTACCGGCGATTTCTTCTACTATAGCCCTCTAGCCGACTACTTTCTCCCTTCGTATTATAGCTTTCTTCTGTTAGTATACCTCCCTATATACGTTCTAGGCCTCCTCGCTATAGCTACTCGTCCACACCCGACGGGCTCTCCTTACTTCTCTTACTACCGTAGTGCACTCCGGCGTCTAGTATAGTTTAGACTATGTCGTTAGTTAGGTAAGCGGAACGTGAAGTAAGGTCGCTTTTCTTATTTCGTCTATTAACCCCTAGACTACTTCGTCTATCTCGTCTTTACTATTGTATTACTACTACGCGATCTAGACTAGCCTCTTAGAGTCATCGAGGTACGCCTAGATGTCGGCCTAGTAGGCCTTTCCCTAGTTTAGCTTAGGGGTTCTCGCTAGTATACGTTATATCTATATCGTAATAGAGGTCCTGACTAGTATATAGTCTAACGACGCCTCGAGTTTATGTTCGATCCTATAGTAGGTTACCGTATAGTAGTGGCTATCTAAGATCTAGGAGAGGTCGATCGTGCCTTAGAGTCCCCCTCTCTTCTAGGTACCTAGGTCCTTCGGGGTATTAAGGGCAATTACGTTGCTCGCTATCAAGTCGAGTACTTCGTCGGCTATAGGGTGCGGCTATATAAGGCTTTCCTAGGAAGGGTAGTGTATATTGAAGTCTCCTACTACGATGTAGCACCCTTGTCTCTTAAGCGCACTATCTAGGTGTCTATAGACCCCTAGGTCGCGGCTAGACCTCGAGGCTAGCGGTTGTATATATAGGTTGTGTATCTAGGTGCTACCTACGTAGAGGGAGGTAATATCGCCCCCGCCTTCTTCGTCTACGTAGTATACTACCTCCTAGTCGGATTCTAGTATGTCCTTGCTAACATAGAAGCACGTACGGGGTCTGCCGTCGCCTCGTAGGTATATCGTATAGCCTAGTAACTTGTAGGTCGTTAGTCTCTTATAGTACGGGTTAATCTATAGCTCCTAGATTATAAGGACGTAGTAGACGCGCGGGTCCGCCTCGTGTAGGAAATAGTTCTAGACTATATCCTTACTATAGTTAACGTTATACTAGATAATACTAAGCGTATCGAGGCTAGTCATCGGCATCGATAATCATTTCCTCTATATCGTCCTATGTCCTACTGCCCTATACGTCCTAGTCTACGCCTATCGGCTATATACTAAAGGGGAGCCGGGCCTAGTTAGATTCCCTCGCCGTAGCTAGTAGAGCACGTAGCCTCCCGTACGCCCTAGGTTACGTATCCTTTATATCGTTCTCGGCCCTAGGGCGCTTATACCCGACCGCCGCTAGTTAGTTCCGGTATAGGCTAGCCTCACGGTCGCCGTAGAATCTTAGGGCGACGGTTCTGTTTATGATTGCCTTGTTTTTTGCTAGTTTCCGCTATAGGCATTCCGTACTATACGATAGGTAGTGCCCCGGACAGTTCGCGTACCGTCTCGTAGTCGATATATAGTCCCTAGATATATAGTCTCCTATATAGTTCGAGTAGGCCTACTTGTTTATATACGTGTAGGTTTGGTGTCTATACTATTAGTATTTGAAGCATTAGAGGACACGAAAGGATAAGGAGTACTTTTCTACTATCTTAAGGCTATATTACTAGACTAGGCCTTGTTCTATCGCTAGATCCGCCGCTTTCGCGTCTTATAGCTATACTATTAGCGCCGAGGCCTTCTTGCCTTCTAGCCATTTCCTATAGAGCCAAGTCGCCTTCTGGATTAGAGAGTTAAGAGTGACCGGGTTGTCCTCTTAGAGAGCGCGTAGGTGACCCTAGTTAGTTAGGTCAAACTCCTTAGGTATGTCGTAGACTAGGATCGTAAATTGTTTCGTTAAGACCTTCGCTAATGCCGTAACCTTAGATGCCTACTATAGCTATGCCTCTAGGTGCCTCCTAGTAGTAGTAGAGCTAGTATAGATCTATAGAGTGCCGTTAGACTATTAGTTCACTACGACCACCCCTAGTTAGTTAATTCGTTAGGCGAGCTCCTTATTCGATAGCTTCGTAACTTCGGCCTAGTCTTCCTTTGCTATAATGCGGATCGTAACTATATCGTGCGTTAGGCGGGGGCCTAGTATCGATGCCGCGACCGATACCTAGCTATAGGGGTGTTGATTCCGGGTGGCCTTACTAATCGCCTAGGACGTCGTCCTTATTTCTTGTTGCCCTCGGTAATACGACAGTATAAGCGCCGTGCGTAGCTAAGTGATCATTACCTATAGAGACCGGTAAGGGAGCTAATCGTTAGTTTCTATACTTTTTACGTCCTCTATAAGTTGCTACTAGTTGTCTTAGGGGGGCTTCGCCTATAGGGCCGTAGGCGCCGTTAGTGCCGTAGCCTAGGCTACTATTGCCTAGGAGTTGCCTAATGTAGCTAGGCACCTCCGCGGCGTTTAGAGCTAAAGAAACAGGGTAAAGAGAGCTTCAAGCTGTCTAGATTGAATGAGGTAGAACTCCCTTAGTCCTAGGGGCAGTAGCCTGCTTTATATATCGTTAGAATGGCCTTGATAAGAGCTTTCGAATGTGTCTTGTTTTGGCGTAGAGATCGATGAGCCGACGCGTCGAGTAGGTAGGGTTATATTAGCTATTATATATAAGTAAGAGGTCCTCGTAAGAAGATATACTTAATATAGACGTAGGCGATGTATTTAGCTATTATTTCGAGAACTAGAATATAGTAGCGCTCCTTACCTAGTCTATTAGTCACCGTAAGCGCATTCTCGTACTATTAACCGTCGGCTATATACTTCGCTCTAGGTAAGTCGATAACGAAGTCTATAGCGACATTATCCTAAGTATCGAAGGGGATAGGTAGTAGGGCTAAAAGTCCGTACTATAGTTCGTTAATACTACGGCTATTACGATATATCCGGTAGGCGCGTACGAAAGATCTAATAAAACGGGTTATCTTTAACTATATATAATATCGTAATACGAGCCTACTCGTAGTAGTCTTACCTAGGTGTCCGGCTACCGGTATATCGTAAAAGGCTTTAACTATACGTATATAAACAGTATTCTCCTTATCCTCTATAGGTAGAACGAAGAGGCTATACCCGCTATATCGGTTCTTAATATATATTATACCGTCGACGAGTATTACGTACTTATCGTCTATCTTATTCTTTCGGAGTAGTTTCACTAGTTCTCCTACCGCGAGTTAGGTAGTAGCTTCGACTACGTCATCTTATTTGTATAGCTTACTAATATCTACTACTAGGGCTTCGTCTATAACTACTCCTTCTACTTCGGATACGGATAGTCTTAGGATCTAGCTTACGCTAACCGATAGGAAGTGTTCTAGTTTTAGTAGTACCCTATCCTATTAAGTATAACGCGGATCTAACTTGTTATATAAGATAGCGTCTTAGGAACGTTAAGTAAGGCTGTCTAGCTTCGCTCCTTATACTCCTAGTCGGTATACGATCTTAAAGAAGAACTATAATAAGAACTCGGCCTACCTAGCTTAGCGTCTATTTAGCTACTTAGATATTATAAAGTATTCCGAGTTCTTATAGTCGCTAAAGACGAGTATAGGGTAGCCGCTTAGGTCGGTAAAGTTCTCGAAGTCTAGTTTATCGATATCGCCGGCTATTAGCTCTAGCTTCTATTCCTTAAACGCCTTAACGATTACGAGTAACTCCTTATTATAGATGTCGTAGTTATACTCCTACGGGCTTATCTTTTTCGATAGGTATACGATAGGGCGGAGGATGTTGTCCTCGTTATATTATAATAGGACTACTACGGTCATAAAGTCGCTTATATTAGTCTCTAAGACGGTACGTCTCCCGGGGATAAATATCGCTAGTACTACTCCCTTAGCGTCGGTAAATACTTACTTCAGTCCTTCGAACGTATTCTAACATTCGTTTATCTAGTACTAGGGGTTGTCCTTCTTAGTTAGCTTTACTATAGGTAGAACTATCTTGCTATAGTCCTTAATAAAGCGTCGATAGAAGCCTAAGAATCTATTAACGTAAGGATGTCCTTTACGTTAGTAGGAGTCCCCTATTTACATATCGCTTATACCTTAGCTAGGTCTATTAATACGCTATCCTTACTAATAATCAATCCGAGGTACTTAGTAGACTAAGTATAGAACTCGCATTTAGAGATATCGAGCTAAAGGCCTACCTTACCGCACTTACGGAGCACCTTCTTTATATACTCGATATGTTCTTCGAGCGTGTCGCTAAAGATCAGGATGTCGTCGAGGTACGCGGACGTAAAGTCGTCGAGGAACTCTCTTAGGGTATCGTTAATATACGATTGAAATGTCCCGGGTATATTATATAGTCTAAACGGCATTACTAAGTACTCGAACTAGCTATACCGTGTCGTAAACGCCGAGAGCCATTCCGACCCTTCCGCTATACGTATACGGTTAAAGGCGGCGATAACATCTAGCTTAGTAAAGTACTTCTTCCCTATAATACGGTTAAGTGTGTCCTATATTAGGGGTATAGGATACCTATATTTTATCGTACGTTCGTTTACCTATCTATAGTCGATATAAACTCTAAGTCCTCCGCTAGGTTTCTTAACAATAAGTATAGGTAAAGATACGTCTACCCTTCCTTCGTATCTATAGATACCCTTCTAGGCTAATTGTTCTTAGACCTAATAAGCTATTACCTCGTCCTCTTAGTTTGATATACGGTAAGGTTAGCTAAAGGGCGGAGTCGCGCTAGGCTTTAGTTTGATCTTATAGTCGATACCTAGCCTATACGGTAGGAGCTCCTTCGTATCTTACTTAGAAAAGACGTATATAAACTCGTAATAGATAGGTAGGAGGTGATCCTTCGGATCGATTATCTCCTCCTTTTTCTTTATAAACTTATTAATATTAGACTATACGTACATCTTATAAGCGGACAGTATCGGGCTAGTACGCTACGCTACTAGTACGAACGCCGCTACTCGAGTATCTAGTCGTTCGATAGTCTTGTTATCGGATAGTATCCTATAGCTAGTATCGGGCCTATATACTACTACCTTACGTATATTCCGAGCACTTATAGTATAAGCTATTAAAGAGTCCGTTACGCGGAGATCCCCTAGTTACTATTGTTCGTTCTTATCGAAGATAAACATTATATATACTTTAGCTCCCTTTTGCCTAGCTATCCTATCGATAGCCGCTTCGCTAACTTCCTAGATATTAATGTCCGGTAGTATCGGTACGGGCGGCGTCTCGGTCGATATCTCGGGCTTAGGTCGTTACTTTATAATCACGTCGGAAGTTATAGTCTAGACTAGATCTCCTTTATCGTCTTCTTTAACGGTAGCTTGATATAGTAATCGGGTCTTTAGAGCTACTTCGAAGCTTTACTTAGTAATTATAGGCTCCTACTTGTCCTTAACACTCTATACCTAGACTAGCTTACCGCTCTATAGGTAATGTTCCTTATAGTGCTCCGAGTCGAGGGTTATTATACTAGAGGCAAAGTAGATACCTAGCTAATGTTTATCGTACTAAGGTCTACCTAGTACTATATCGTATTCTAGATAAGTAACCTAGAACGTTCTCGTTTCTCTATAGCTATTACTAAGCGTGAATTCTATAGTTATACGGTGTTCGATTATTTCCGTAGCTATAGACCTACTAGCTAATCCGAGTGCTAATAGGTTATTAAGCTTAGTTAAGGGCAGGTCATATTTACGCGTATAAGAAGAGTTAATATAATCTAAGTTAGTACCGTTATTAAGGAAAGTCAATACACATTACCTATTAGCTACGCCCGGCATTACTAGGTATAAGCTAATAACTAGGTCATGTTCTATTTCTACTATCCTAGGAATATATAATAATAGCTTAAGTCCTTCTAGTAGAGGCTCTACTAGTAGTACTTCTCTTAATTCTTCGTGTGACTATTCTTGTTTATATCTACTTACTTCTACGCTTAAGTAGTAGACTACGTATTTCCCGCCGGTAATTCGACGACGTTAGTACCGCTAGCGTTAGTACCTAGACGTACCGGTATTTCGTACTCGAAGAGCTCGTAGATACGCTACTATAAGCGGTGACCGGGCTTACGGCACTTCTTATAGAGGCTCTCGCGTATAGAGCGAGTATTCTCGGCTTCGTCTAAGGTCTTACCGAGACTACTCTTAAAGGGCTTAGGACGGGTCGACTAGGCCTTACGAGGTAGCTTACCGGGAGCTACGCCTACTAGCTTATTGTCCTTGTCCTTACCGTCCTTCTTATTATTCTTAGGCTTCTTATTACGGGGGAAGAGGCTGTCTAAGATCTTAAAGTCTTTATCGGCTTAATAAAGGTTATCGATTATATCGCTAAGAGAGGTTAGCTAATACGTTAGATACTTATTAAGGTAGCGGACTATTAGCTTACGTTATAGGTAGTCTATCGCGTCTTTATCCTTTAGACCTAGGATGTTTACGTTCTAGCGCTACTTCGGGTAGAAGGACTAGAAGGTGTCCTTACCGTCTATCTTTAGAGAGTATATACGCTCGCGGGCTCGGCCGATAGGGTTACGGTCACTATAGCGGTTAGCGAGCTCTTAAATTAGGTCGTTAATACCCTTATATAACTTCTTATTACTCGTAAGGACGCTAGAGATAGTAGGAGTCTTAGGTCCGACTAACTCCTATACGTCGCTAGGAGAAGTAAGGAGGTTATAGACGAACTTTAATACTACCTTCTTATTATAGAAGACCGTATAGTCGACGATAGTCTCTAACTCTAAGAGGAACTTCTTAAGGGAGGGTCCTAATAGCTTACTATCGACAGTACTAATAAACTTCTCGGGCTTATTAATACCGCGCTAAGTCTTAAAGGGCTAGCTAAGTTCGGCATCGTACTTGACTAGAGACTCGAAGTCGTACACCTACTTCTTCTTCTTAGAAGAGCGGCGATAAGTACGGGTATCGCTATCCGACTCTAAGTCTTCCTCTAACTCTAAACCTTCGGATAACGGGTCCGAGTCGTTATTATCTATCTTACGAGAGTGTTTCTTACCCTTCTTAGTTACTTGTCTACCTTCCGCCTTATTATCCTTACCTCTTAAAGAGTTACGACCGTTCTATAGTACGCGGCGTTATAATATTACGCGAGATAGCGACGAGCGTACCCTAGACCTACTACGATCCTCGAGTTACTTCTTAAGCTTGTCGACCTAGTTTTACTAGAATTGATTTAGCTCCTAGATGTCGTTCTAGTAGGTTTAAGCCTCTGTCTTGTATATATCGAGGTCCAATTTAAGTGCCCTAATCTTGGAGTCGTTATTATTAAGCTATTATAGGGCTTCCTTAGCTTACTTCTTTAGAGACTTGTTTTATACTACGAGTACGGCGCTAGAGGAGGGTTTAGGTTAAGCCTTTAGGTAGTCGAGTTCCTACTAGACCGTAATAAGCTACTACTTAGCCTAATTTATCTCTACTCGTAGTATACCTAAGTCCTTCTAATATATACTACGGTGCTTAGTAGCTTCCTCCTTCTTAGTCTTCTATATGTCGCGGTCCTTAACTAATACGTTATACTCGTTACGTATCTACTATTCGTAGCTCTTCTATTTCCCGAGTTCCTACCCTACCTTACCTAGTTATTCGTAAAGGATAGTAGCTATCTATATTATATTCCTATACTCTTACTCGGCACGGCGTAGGATAAAGTAAATAGCCGCTACTATCTCGGGATCTTATATTAGCCTAACGAGCTAGTTAGTGTCGAGTTAGAGGAAGTTATTAACTAGGATACGGAGGGTTTTCGCGACTTATTATGTTTCTTCTCCTTCGCCTTCCTCGGTCGCGCCGTCGTTATCGTAGTCGACTACCGCTATAGCTATACCGTTAAGTTCTTAAATCTCGTCGTCAGTAAGGAGGTCGTATAAGTTGAACTTAGTAGGTAGGTAGGTAACTAGGCGCTATAAGTTCTCGAGTCTCTACTAGATAGCGTCGTCGGTAGCCTACTACTATTCTTAAGTTTGTCCTTAAGTCTATATATTAAATATAGACTCGCGCCGTACTACTAGGCGTATAGCTAGTAGCGAGCCTTACTATCCTTAGGGTCGTACTATATTAGGTACTACTTAGCCTAAGGTAGTCTCTTATACTACGTCGTACTCTTCTATCGTACGCCGCGATTTCTTGTCGCGGTTATTAATAATCTACGCTCTTATAGATCCCGTCGTAGCTCTTCTACGAATATAGAGACCTAGCTAAGTATAACAGTTTATAATCGTGTTAATACAAAGTAGCTAGGTACGTAGGAAAGAGGAGCGCGAGGTACGCCGAGATTATATATAGCTAACGCGCGCTAGTAACGCGCGGTCACGTGACCTATATACTAGCTGACTATTTACTAGGCCTAGGGCCGTGACAATTATAGCGTATATTATCTTTAAACGAGGTTAAACTGACCTTAGCTATCTAGGCTATAAAACGCGGCGCGATAATTACGAATCGACTTACTATAACGGTATACGACGCGTCTCGAACTATACTAGGGTATCGATTTAATAGACGACCTCCTCGGGGTGACTACGAGCCTAATTCGAAGAAGCTTATAGAGCTAGAAGAGAGGGTGATACTTAAGTCTATACTCGAGCTAGATCTTAGAGGTTTCCCGCTATTAAAGGCTAGTATATAAGTAATAGCCGATTTATTACTATAAGAGAAGGGTCTTAAGCCCGCTAGTCTTAATTAGATAGACATGTTTATTAGGCGGTATCGTGAGCTAAAGGTTTATATAATACGTAGATATAATCGTTAGCGAGCCCTAATAGAAGATCTAGACGTTATCGAGAAGTAGTTCTTACTTATACGTAATATAAAGGAGAAGTATAGTATCCTTAACTAGGACACGTATAACTTCGACGAGATAGGGTTTATAATAGGTGTTATTACGTCTTAGAGCGTCGTTACGGGCTTAGAAAGGCGTAGTAGAAAGAGGAAGGTCGTTTAAAAGGGTAATAGAGAATAGGTAATAGTGATTAAGACTATCTATATAGACGGAATAGCGCTCCTACCCTACGTTATCCTTATAGGTAAATAGTATATTAGTATCTAGTACTAAAACGGTAACTTAGGTCTAGACTAGATAATCGGGCTAATAGAGAACGGCTAGACTAATAATAAGTTCGGTATACGGTAGCTAGAGCATTTCTAGAAGTATACTATAGCTCGTACGACTTATTACGGTATAGCTCTACGGCCTACGGCCTTCGGGTTACGTGACTTCGTAAATATAACGTAACGCCTCGGCTCGGCAAAAGTCGCGCTTATCTTTATTACGCGCCTTAGCTAGAACTTCTCTCCTCCGTAGAACTTATTCGATTACTTAGCTACGATACCCTTTTACCTACCGAGAGTAGCCTAGACCCGTATTATTAAGTTCTACTACTCTGAATCCCTCTATAGTAAGTACGCGTATTATCGGCGACATTACCGACCGGTTTACGATACTTTAGTAGGAGTTAGCGAATAAGACCCCGAGTTCGAGGTAGATTATAGTAGTATAATCGGGTGTCCTTTATACGTAGGAAGTATATAGAAGAGTAGGACACGATATAGTTAGTCGTAGACACTTTCGTAGGAGTTCGTCGAGACACGTAGGATTAATTTTTATATCCGCTAAACCGTCGAGGATTCGAGATAGCCGCGACTATAGCTACTAATAATTACGAACCGTAACCGTAGTAGACCTAATAGAATGATAGAAGTTAGACTATAGTCGATAGCTAAGATCAGACCTACTAGATACGATAAGCGACGGCGGGTTAATAGTAGAAGACGGAAATTACGTATACGACTCTTAAGACTAAGTACGACCGGCGTAAGTACATTTACTAAGAAGATAGAGGATAGGGTATATTGTCGAGAGTAGATAGGTAGGGAGGCTAGTACGCGCCGCTCGACCTATCGTATACTATACCCCTAGATCCTATAGAAGATAGTAAAGGCGCTTAGTTCCGATACGATCTATAAGCATTTAAGCTATATACCTACGAAGAGTTAGCGGCGTTAGTCAAAAAGAGACCTAAAGCTTGGCTTGATGTCCTCGACTTTAGGATATAGATATATACTTATAGTAAGGCCTTACTTAAGAACTCTCGCGACCGAGTTATTAACCTAAAGGGTAAGAAAGTTAACCTCGAGGCAGCCCTTTTGTAAGAAAAGGAGGACTCGGAAGAAGCGGCGGGCATTATTAAAGGTCTGACCGTTTAGAACGAGGAAAAGGATAGGCGAATTTAAGAACTAGAAGCTAAGGTATAGACTAAGGACGGCGATACGGAAGATGCTTTAGCAGAAATCGAGAGCCTATAGGAGGATAATAACACTTAGCGTAGGTTGGTCGAGAGTCTAAAGTAGCGTATTAAGGAGCTCGAAGTACTTTAGAAGTAATAGTAATAGCCGGAGAGACTAACGACACTAGCTCGCTAGCCCTCTAAGCTACGCGCCCTCCTAGATTTACGAAAGAAGGATGTAGGAAACACTCTAGGTGTTCGCGTCAATACGTATATAGAGAACTATAAGGGCTCGGAACTACGCTACTATAACGTATAGCTAGCGCGCTAGGCGGGCGTAGGTAAGAAGTCGAATTTATAGGTATTAATAACTTCGAGACCGCTTACGACGATAGCATCCGCAATATACGTATATCGACTCTATACTAGTTTATATTAGGGGGTCTCGGTAGGTTCGGCGACGCTAATAATACGCCTAATCTATACGCGCGTCCTTTTACCCCTACCCTAACTCTAGGTACGTAGTCTATAAAGTCTATTAATATATCTTAGAAGAACCCTATTAAGGTTCTACCTGTCTTCTACGCCGACCTAAAGGAAGACAAGGTTAGCTATTTTAAGTAGCGTAAGAAGGTTAGCGAGTACCTACTTATAGAACCTAATCGATCGGATACCGAGTTATATATTATATTCTACGGCCTAGTAGGTACGAACGCTCTCGGCCGTATCCGACCTTATAAGCCTACTATTAAGTATTAGAATAAGGCTCTCGAGATCCTCGACTTATCGTATAGCGACTAGTTTAAGAAGCGTCGTTACCGTAAGGCCTTTTACGAACTTAAATAGAAGTAGGGTAAGAAGTTTAACCTCTCCTATACGAAGTTTTCCGAGTATACGTACTACCTTAGGAAGTATACTACTAAGGACGGGCGCGGAGAACTAATAGAGAACCTTAAGGAGAAGATTCTTCTACGTCTACGCGCGAAGATTACGGGTATACGGTTCAGGAGCCTAACCGAGATAGAAGATACTCTCCGTAATATCGAGATCGACCTCGATAATATACCGCGCTAGTAGTAGTAACTACCCGGTAAGAAGCTAAGTAGAGGAGGCTAGACCGGTAGCTAAGGTAACGCGCGACTAAGTTCCTCCGATAGTACTAGAGGCGGCGGCGGCGGTCGAGGACCTATAGGTAAGCCGCGTAGCGAGCGTATAGACGAGAAGGTATACTAGTAGTATAATATAGTAGCCGCTAAGCGTACTAGCTTAACATATCGTAAGCTTACGAAGGATAAAGCGGCGTACTAGAAGGATAAGACGTTCTACTACGTATATAAGAGCCCGGACTATAACTAGTAGTACCGATCTTACGAATAGTTCTAGTTCCGTAAGGGTAATACTAGAGGTAACGTAGCTACTACGGTCGACTAGAACCTTATCGACTTCGAACCCTAATAATAGGGAAACGGGGCAACTCTAGACTAAGGCGTATAGTTTAGAGTGTAGCTATTGTTACTATAGCTAATATTACGCCTAGTAAGGATCCTCCTAAGAATATCTACGAGTACCTTACGTTAGAAGAACCGAGTATATATCTATTAGGTAAAGGCCTACTAAGGATGTTAGAACCTACGCTAATGCCCTAGTAACAAAACAAAAAGGTCAACCTACTATAGCGGTAGACTTCGGAGGTAGATATACCTAAGGTTATAGATATCGAGACTATAAAGGTCGGAGTAATTAAAGTCGACATCCCGCTACGTAGTAATTATCTTATTATATACGGTATCGTTCAAGATAAGCCTACTAGATGCCTAGTAGATCTAGGCGTATAGTCGATCTTTAATAGTACGAAGTTTAGAAAGAATTATAATAGGACAAAGCTACCTACTCTATTTAGAATCGGTATAGTAGACCCGTCTAAGAAGAACGAAGCTACGGAGTACGTAAAAGTGACTCTAGACCTAAACGGTCACGTCGAAGAATTAAACTACTTTATTACCGGCATTAAGTATAACTTTATTCTTAGTATACCGTAGGTATAGAAGTACCTACTAGACTTCGGGAACTAGACGAACACCGTTATATTTACGTCTTACTATAAAGACTATTACGAAAGAATACTAACGATAGTGCGCTATTAACTAGAAAAACAAGCTCGGTAGTAATAGCGTACCGATCGGATAGACGTAGCGGTAATTATAGGTATTAACATCTTGTCTATAAGTACTACGGAGGCCGTAGAATGTCTATAAGATTAGCTTAAAGAGGGCTAATAACTATAAGAAGGCTACCTAATTTAGGAGTAGAATAACGACGCGCTACCTATAACTAAGGAGGAGGCTATAGAAGAAGTTAGTATATAGCTTAGCGCTATAGTAGCGTCCGACTTCTAACAATATATAAAAGGTAAAGACGAAGTAGACCTAGATATATTGCTTCCGCGTGAATTTAAGTCGCGACGTAAGGCCTTCGTTCTACGTATAGGAGACAATACCTTACCTCCTTATCGTAAAGGAGACGACCTCGCTATCGACTTTGACCTAGGTACTAAGCTACCTTTCGCTCGACTATATCTAATGAGCCTATAGGAGCTCGAAGTCGTAAAGAAGTATATTAACGACTTGAAGGCGAAAGGCAAAATTAGAGAAAGTACGTTACGTATTATATCGCTAGTCATTATTATTAGAAAGCTAGGTAGTAGACTACGCGTCTACGTAGACTATAGAGTAGATAACGCTATTACGATCAAGAACCGATACCCTATCCCGTAGGTTCGAGAGACACTATAGCGAATGAGCGGGTACTAATACTAACGAATAGAAGACTATATTTACCTTACGGTATAGGACCTTTAAGTACCTAGTAGTACCCTTTAGATTATATAACGCTCCTAGCGTCTTCTAGGCCTACATTAACTAAGCCCTAAGGCCTTACCTTAACGAATTTGTTACCGTATACCTTGATAATACGATCGTCTTTAGTAGTATAAGAGAGGAGTATATAGAACATATACTTAAGGTACTAGACTGCTTTATTAATACTAAACTACTATTAGAAATCGCGAAGAGCAAGTTTTTCTAGAAGGAAGTTAAGTACCTTAGTCTAATTATTACTACCGAAGGTATTAAGATAGACCTAAAGAAGATCAAGACGATCCTTAAGTAGGAGATACCTAGAAGCGTAAAGGACGTCCTTTCCTTCCTCGGCCTCGCGAACTTCTATCGAAGGTTCGTAGAAGGCTTCTCGAACATCGTACTACCTATAACTACTCTTACGAAGGGGATCGGTAGTAAGGACAAGTCAAAGCGACCTACGAAATATACTTAGAACTAGATACTAGAGTACTAGTAAGCTTTTAATAGGCTTAAGGCGGAGTTTACGAAGTAACTAGTACTATAGTACTTTGACCTAAGTAAGCCTTATTTTGTCGAATACGACGCCTCTAACAGATATACTAGTAGCGTTCTTTTATAGATCGGAGAAGACGGACAGCTTTACCTAGTTATATACTATTCGTAGAAGATAGATCTAGCTAAGTATAACTATAAGATCTACGACAAAGAGCTTATAGCTATCGTTCGAGCTTTTAAGGAATTGCGGCTAGAGCTAAAAGGTAGTAAGACTAGGGTATTGTCTAATTACCGCGGTCTATAATACTTTATAACTACTAAGTAGCTAAATCGCCGACAAGTACAATAGAGTAAATTCTTGTCCGGGTTCGACTTCTAGATCGAATACTAACTAGGTAAGCTAGGCGGTAAGCCTAATGCCCTAATACGCCGTACTTAGGATATAGACGTAATAGACGATATTAAAAACAGATAACAAACGGTCTTAAAGGAACGTAACCTCGCCCCTAAAGTATAGGAGTCTCTTAGAGTATTAGTAATAATAACGTATACGAACGCTCGCGACTAATATTAGCTCGCGCTTACCGTACTTAACGCGAACGAGGCGTCTATTAAGGAAGAGATCTAGAACGCCTACGAATAGGACGAGCTCGTAGTAGTAATTAAGAAAGGCTTATAAGCTAGCGATAGTCGGCTACCGTAGAAATTAAATACGTATATTAATCTTAGCGAGTACGAACTAGAGTACGACCTAATTTATATTTAAGGCCGCCTCTACGTACCTAATAGTAGCAATATCCGCGAAGAACTTATAGCCGCTTATTATAATGTCCCTATAGCCGGCTACCCGGGGCGCGAGAAGATATATAAGCTAATAACCCGTACGTACTATTGGCCTAGTATATAGGCTAATATTGTACGATATATATAAAGAACTTTTATATATATATACTAGAACAAAAGACTAACTACGATCGACGAGGACTATTTATTTAACAGCCCTTATTAAGACGAGCAATCTAATTAAGTAGTAGCGACCCGCCTACGCTAGCGGCGGCGTAATCGTAGTATAAAGGACCCTAAAACTCAGCTTCCGTTCCCCTAAAGGCAGACCCTAGAGTTACGGAGTTACGGAGGACAACTACCTAATTAGGAAGCGCGACTCCGAATAGTAGCGAAGGATAGTAACTAACGATAGCTATAGCCTTACGAACATTCTATACTAAGAGTCAAACCGGGGAACAGACTAAGAAAAAACCTAGGACATAAGCCAAGGCCTACTATATAGAAAGTAGAGGCTAACGATAAACAATATAGCGTAGACGACCCTATATACGGAGGCGGAAAACTTGCTAGGGGATAACGAACACCTAGCCCGGACATATAAGAACACTATAGCATAGCTACTAGGAGCGCTAAAAGCGCTATTATACTAAATCCCGAAAACAATCTAACAAGTAATATAGAAGGTAGCCTAGAGACTAACTATATAGGCAATAGTAGTAGTAGGTAAGAATTAACTCCCTCCGAAGGTAAGTAAGGCGGTACGCCTATATATTACTAATCCGGCGGAGAAATAAGAAATCGCAGCCCTAATAAGCAAGGAGATTATCGATAGAATCGGCTAAAAGGAGGTAGTTAGAGCGAGGGTAGAGGTAATAGGCGTAGTAAGACTCTTTACCGTATAAGAGTCTAATAGACGAAAGCTAGAGACCTATAAGGAGTAGACTACTAAAGTCGCGAAGTCGGTACGAGTCTCCTACTAATAGTATACCGTTATCGCCTACGGGGTCCCTAGGATATTCAAGGTCGAAGACCTTCCCTACCTCTAAGTATAGAACTAGAACACCTCCCTAGGAGTACGACTAACGAAGGCGGTATAGCTATATAAGATAGTAGACCGAGAAAAGACGTATTTATCGCTTATTATCTAGGTAGAGATAGCGGAACAAGCTAACTAGATACTAGATAAGAGGCTATTCTAGAACTACGAGAGAATAGACACGGAGATCTATTAGAGTAGCTATAGGGTACTACAATGCTTCTAATACTAACAGTACGGTTATATAGCCCTAAAATACGGGGAGAAGACCCTAAGGTGTCCTTACTACGTAGGCCTATACTAGGGAAGGGAATGCCTAAAAAAGGAGAGTAGGTATATATACTACGGTAGAAGGCATCTAGCGTATTTAAGCTAATGCCTAGCTAGAATAGTAGTATAAGAACGAGCGAGACAAGTAAGGATTTCTATACTAGCTAGGTACCCCTAACGATAGTAGGAGGGACCTACTATATATAAGGGCTTCGAGCCGAGTAAAAGGAAGAGGGTAGAAGAGACGAATAAGGGAACCTAACCGTAAACGTATCTACCTCCCGGTAGGCCTCGACACCTTAACCGGGCCGCTGACGAACTAGGCCAAATGCGAATCTTTAGGGCGCCCTAGCGGCCCTAGGGCTAGCCGGATAGCGAGATATAGGCTTAGGAGACATAGCAGGTTAGTACGGAAATAGACCTTATAGATAACGAATAATACTATACGACGACATTACTATCGTATAGTATAACGTAAACAAAAGTAGGAACAAGGTCTAGCGCTACTTTCTATAAGAGCTAGACCCGCTACGGTACTACGTTATTACGGTATAGGAACTATAGATCAACCCCTACGTAGGACTCCTAGCTACTTATAATAACCGGAGATACTATACCGTAATCGCGGGCGAAAGAGGCGTTATCCTAAGGACATATATATACGTAAGTAAGACTATAGACCTTGAGTCGTAGAAGGTCATACTACCGTAGTAGGGTAACCTAGGAGACATAACATTAATCTAGATCGACACGACATAAGGCCCTATCTAGATCTATAACGTTTATAACCCGCTACCGCGGGGTCGGACGAGTAGGGAACTAGGAACCCTCGCCTACCTAGAGCGGACCCTAAGCTAAGACATAAAGTAAGTACTCCTCGGCAACTTTAACCTCTACTACCTATAGTAGGGACTCGAATTCACTCCCCCGTACGCGTTTCTAGGGGGAAAGCTACTAGATATAACCGTACGCTACGGAATGGCCTTAGTAATACTAAAGGGAATAGAGACGTAGAAGGCCCGTACTAGTATAAGTACGATCGACCTATACTTTCTATTACGAGAACTTAAAGAGAGACTAGTCTAATGCCGACCGAACTACGCGCTAGAAGCCTCCTTAGACTATATCCCTATCTAAACGACGCTAGGGGTAAAGGCGATAGAGGAGCTAGTAAGCGAACTACGCCGTAACTAGAAGAAGGTACGCTAGGACGATATAAGAGGCTTCCTAATAGCGAACCTACTATAGTATAGAGAACTCGAGACGATAGCTTAGCTAGATCAAGTAGCGGAATAGATTACCTCGGTTATATAGTAAGTAGCGGAACAATATACGCCGTTACTCCGGCCCTTAACGTAGTAGAAGGCCTTCTAGACCCCTAAATGCTCTATAAAGGTAAGGGAGGCTAGAAGGGCAAGGCGACAGTAGACGAAGGAGTATACCTAAGAGACGTAGGAGCAATACTGTCGCGCGACATAAGAGAAGAAGGCACAGATAAGACGCGATAAGCTATAGGACTAGAGAGCGACGATCGGGCTCGTTATAGAAAACCCGTAACAGATATAGAGACTTACTAAATAGGTACGACTACCTAAAGAGCAACAAACCCCTTACTTCCCCCTAATCGTAGACCGCGAAGGGATTGCCTAGGCTACGCCCCGGGGCAAGGCAAAAGTACTAGCCGACCATTTCTTTTTAACGTAAGTAGAGGTAGACCTTACGGACATCGACCCGAGTATATACCCGAAATCCCTAGATATAGATTAGGCGGTTAGCTCTAATATAGTAATAGGAGTTATAAGTAAGCTAAAAGGACGAAAAGCCCTAGGCCTAGACAGGATACTAAGCATACTACTAAAAGAGTATAGAGAAGAGATCGCGCCGAGCCTTATAAACCTATTTACCGCGTACCTACGGCTAGGGTATTACCCGAAGCCGTATAGAGAGTCTATAACAGTAGTGCTACGTAAGCTATAGAAGGAGGGCTATACTTAGCCTAAGTCGTATAGACTAATCGCACTTCTAAATACGATAGGGAAGGTCCTAGAAAAGATAGTAGCCTAGAGACTTACGTAGCTAGCCGAGGACAACTACGTACTCCTAGTAACACAGATAGGGGGAAGAAGCTAGCGATCGACACTAATAGTAATAGAGCTAATTACGGAGCAAATTCAGACCCTCTAGCACTACGGTAGGAACCGAGCGGCGTCCTTACTATCCCTTAATATCGTAGGAGCCTTCGATAACGTCTTATACTAAAGGCTAATATATATCCTATAGTAGAAAGGTATCCCCTAGTAGGTAACGACGTTCGTCTACTCCTTTCTCTAGGAACGGACGATATACCTAGTCCTAGGAAGGTATACATCCGACCCGGTAAAGGTAGAGGCTAGAATACCTTAGGGATCTACTCTCTCTCCTATCCTGTTTCTAATATTTATGTCTGATCTAATCCCCCTACTTACCTCTCCGTAAACCTTAGTATCGGGGTTCGTAGACGACATAAACATCCTAGCCTAGTTAGACTCGATAGAAGAGAACTGTCGCCTCCTTAAAGATAGGCATAAGAAATACGAGGAGTAGGCAAAGAAGTATAGTACCCGGTTCGCCCCTAAAAAGTACTAACTTATATACTTTAGTAAAGCGAGAACATACTATAATATAAAGGCGGCGGTAAGAATCTAAGGCTACGAGACTAAGCTATTAGCGGAGCTACGAGTACTAGGGATCTAGCTCGACCCGAAGCTAAGCTAGAATGTATAGATTAAGAAAGCCTAGAGTCGAGCGCAAATTAACGAAGCCTCGATAAAGAGGCTTACGGTATCTATATAGGGAGTAACATTCGACAAGGCAAGAGTAATATATAAGGCGATCGGTAGACTAGCTATGTTATACGGGGTATAGATTTAGGGAATAGGAGGCGTAGGTAAGCCGATCCTAAAACAGATAGAGCAACTACTAAATAGGACATAGGTAGGTAACCTACGTATAGTACTAGGCGTATATAAGATAACGTTAATAAGCACGGTAGAAATAGAGACAGGAACACTACTAATCGGCTAGTATATCCGGGGAATAAGAATTTAATACGCGGTAAAGACGACAGATTACCTAGTATAAGCTACGATCTAGGAGGTAAAGAATAAGATAGAAAGCCGCTACCGGAGAGGGGCCGGATAAAGGACAAGCTAAAAAGAGGATGACCTTACTACCTTTACGGCCGTATAGACAAGTACCGAATAGCTAGTACGAAAAGAGGAGGAGCGTAGGACTCGCTAGGCCGGCGGGAGCAAGGCTAAGACCTAAAGCCTAGCGGAATAGATAGCGAGCTACCTATAGGAGTAGGACTAGAAAAGGAAGCCCCCTAAGACAATAGGCCCGATAGCGCTCCGAGCCTTCTAGAGACACAATTACTAGCTATATAGGGACCTAATAAGGGTCGAAGCAAGTATAGCAATCTAAATCAGGTCCGAATATATTAAATTAAGGGCCTACCTATTTAGAAGACGCGTACTAGACATCTATAGCCTAGCCTACTAGTATAGCTACCTATCGTAAAACCTAGAATATATGCTACTACGATGCCTGTAGTAGGCGAGAGGTAGGGGAAATTAGAGGCACTAAGCGGGAAGGAGAGACTATAAGTTAATTATTAGGGACAAAGGTAATATTCGCCGAATCTCTCGGTAGATACTATAGTAGGGATACCTCTAGTAGTTTAGCCTCGCTAGCGAGACGGAGGAGTAGATAGATAAGAGGCGGAAGCTAGGAGGGTTATAGATAGGGTAGTTATTAGGGCAGGCCTATAATACTAGCGTACCCCTAATAAGGGAAATTTAAGACGACAACTAGGAGGAAAAGATAGGCGGGAAGGAGGAGGGGTTTTTACTAATACGGTTTCTCCTCTATATATACAAAAACAAGATAGTATAGCTATATAGGCCAAAGGGCACTATAACAGCTTAATGAAATATCTATCTATATACTAGAACTAAGGCTTTCTATAATACGTACTAGGGCAACCTTAAGCAAATCCTAATACCTAACGGTATATTCGAGGAATTGGCCCTAGACTATATTATAGCACTTCTAGACAGCTATAGCCCGGAGGGCGTTAAGTATAACAACATCCTTACCTTAATATATCGTCTTATAGAGCGTAACTACCTTATACTAGTCGTTAATATAGAGCCCGAGATAGCTATAGATATAATTATCCGCTATATTATTAAGGATCAAGGCCTATTCCGCTCTATCTACTTAGACCGCGGCTCGTAGTAGGTAAGTCGCTTCTAGAAGACGCTTTACGAACGTCTAGGTATTAAGTATAAGATGTCGACGGTATAGTACCCTTAGACCGATAGTTAGTCCAAACGTACGAACTAAGTTATAGAGTAGTACCTACGTATATATATTAATTACGCCTAAGACAACTAGTACGACTCGCTACCGCTAGTAATATCGCTTTGCATATAGCTTAGGCTCGTCTATAGTCGTATCTTTATATATACCGTAGTTTAAGATTATAGAGTTAGATAGATATACTCTATAGAGGGTTACTTATTTTAAATTAATAGATACCGCCTCGTAGGCGCTTAAGGCGATTTGAGAAGGGGGGTAGTGTCACGGTGTAGCCCTACGGCCTACGGCCTTCGGGTCACGTGACTTCGTAAATATAACGTAACGCCTCGGCTCGGCGAACGTCGCGCTTATCTTCAATACGCGCCTTAGCTAGAACTTCTCTTCTCCGTAGAACTTATTCGATTACTTAGCTACGACACCCTTTTACCTACTAAGAGTAGCCTAGACCCGTATTACGACTAGGGTATAGAGACTACTTATTATCGATAGCTACGAGAGCTATAACTCGAAGGCATTCTAGAATCTATATAAGGAATATAAGATCTTGGCCCTATATATACTATCGTACGCCTTATACTTACTCTAGCTATTAGATATAGGTTGCTATTCGCCTTTAAAGAAGGTATACGGTACTTAGCTCTCGGGCTTAGTATACTAGCGTATTACTTATATCGATAAAGTAGGGTTCCTACGCGCCTTCCGGGTAGCCTATAACGCTATATTTAGACAGGAGAACATCCTATTAAGCTTCAGAGGCGCCAGTTTAGTTCTATTCAATCTATAGGTAGTAATAGACAAGCTTAATATTAAGCTACGTACGCTAAACTCTCTAGCTCCGGACTCTACCCCTTAGGAGTCGAAGACACTACGAACTATAAAAGAATTCGACTCTTAATCGACACTAGTAACGAACAAAATACGTACCGGGGCAGGTTTATCGCTAAACTCGTTATAGGAAGGGGTATATTAGCTTATAAAAGGGAGTAGAGAGATAGCGTATTAGATAGCTCTTATATAAAGCGAGACTAGTAAGCTACGTAAGTCTAACGAGGCCCTTATATAGCGGAAAGTACGAAAGCGTAAGTATATTCAGTCTAGAGGGTCTCTAACCTTTAATAAGGCGTCGCAATTAATATCTCTAGAGGATACTAGGAGGTAGGAAGTGAGTAGAGAGTCGCTAGATAGTATTCGGCTAGTACTAAGGCTACGACGCTATAAGCGATATAGCGAGTCGGGGCATAACGTACGTACCTATTAAGTAGACTTACTAGATAGCGAAGAATCTAAAAAGGAATTGTCCCCCTAGTAACGATTCTATAGGATGTCGTTATATTAAGATACCGTCGTAATTAAAGTAGAAGTAGTTCAGTTCTTAGTAAAAGTAGCCCGCTCGGTAGTATAGCCCGCTTAGTAGTAAAGTACGTTAATACTTCGGTAAGAAGATAATATCGCAAGTTAAAGCGTATTCCGGCCGTATTAAGGACTAGCTTAATTATAGTAGCTAGTACGATATCTTCTCGCTATTCGAGTCGCTACTAAATTAGTAGAGTTAAGAGTACGACTATTAACGGCGTAATATCGCTAATAACTTAAAGCGGTATTATAAGGTCCTTACCGGATACTTCTCGTAAAGTATAAGTCGCTATATTAATAACTATATACTACTCGAAGTATTAAAGCTTTACGGTCGCGTAGAACACCTACTCTACGGTAAATACGGTATCGATAAGGCTAGTAATAAGATCAAGTACTCTACGTTTAGCTATAGCTATAAGTAGTATTAGTATAACGGCTATACCTTTAAGATAATAGGCTAGCTATACCTTTACGATATTATAAAGCTACTTAAGGTACATACCCGTCGCTCGACTAAGCTATTACTATACTACTTCGACTTCTACTAGTTCGTTAACGTTAAGAGAATACGGCTATTATAATAGAGTAAGCTACCGCTGTAAATACGAGAGCCTAATTACAACTTTAGTAACCGTAAGTCTATAATAGGTAGTATAATACTATATTTAATAAAATAAGTACTTACTACTCGTAAATTAGACGACTTAAATACCGCCGTTATTAAGAAAGTAAAGCCCTTTATTACGACTACTAACTTCGTTCTAGAGCCTAGCGTATTACTTACTTAGCTAAAGAAGATAGTCCCTTACTATATTTATAGTAAGGGCTAGTACTATAAGGATAATTATCCGTATTAGAAGGCTAAGCGTACTTATAGGCCTACTTATTACGCCGCCGGTTATAAGTACTATAATCTTCGCTAGGAGTCGTTATAGCTAGTAACGCTACGGTGACTAAATAAGATAGACATATTACGTAAGAGGGTCGCCGAGATAGAAGCTCGCAAACGATAGCGATAGAGGCTCTTAAAGAGCGGAAGAGATAGGAAGCTAAATACTATAGATAGTAAGTAGTATTATACGAGTAGCGACGATAGTAAGCTATACTATAGTAATATTATATACGGTAATAGTAGGTAGTATATTTATCGATATAGCGGGTAAGACTACTATACTATAATATAGTATAGAATTAATAACGTAAAGTACTAGTAAGCTAGTAACACGGATAAGGCGTAAGATAGGGCGTAAACGTATTAATACCTTAGAATTAAATAAGTTCTACGAAGAAGAGAAGGTAAGAAAGTCGCGAAGCCGCGATAAAGTAAACGTCGAGGTTAGGGTCTAGGGTCCGGGCGCGCTAACGTACTAGGTTACGTAACACTAAGTATAGCCTTACGAGGTGAACCGTAATAGCTAGGAACACTAGTAAGCTAGGAATTTTGTCTTAGTACGACTAACTTCTTAATTATTGTACTATTACTTAATAATATAATATATAATTATCTAATAAAGAAGGTAGAATTGCTCTTACCCTCTCTACCTATCGGTAGGGCTAATTTCCGAGTCTCCTACGCGTAGCTATAGTATATTACGTACCTTATTCGATACTAACTAGGCGGTAATACGGAATTACTCCTCGCGTCGATACTCGCCCTATCTAGTATAAACTTACGTTAACTAAAGAATAGACGATTATTTAATATATCCTCGACCTCTATTCGCGAGGATTCGGACCTACCCTTAGCGAGGTAGTAGATATAGCGGATAAGCTACTCGGTAAACGCGACGCGGATCTAGTAGATAAGAACTAGGTAGAGAGATTCGTTTCGCGCTCTACTAAGTTCAAAACGGCCTTTAACCGAGCGAAGGACTGTTAGATAATACTCTAGGAAGATCTAGAAGTTATAAGCGCCTAGTTTAAGCTTATATAAGAGACGATTACTAAGTATAGCGTATATAATAAGGATATTTATAACTTCGATAAGAGGGGCTTTAAGATAGACGTAATTAGCTCTATAAAAGTCGTTACTAGCTAAGAACGACGCTCTTGCCCTACGGCTACTTAGCCTAGTAATAGAGAGTAGATTATAGTTATTTAGAGTATCTATACCGCTAGCTACTCGACCCCGCCCTTTATTATCTATAAAGAGCGCGTCTCTATTTTAGTATAGTATAAAGAGGTAGATATACCGCGGAATTAGAAGCTTACGTTCTCCGAGAATAGATAGATAAATAACGTACTTAGCCTCGAGTAGTTAAAGCACTTTAACGCGTATATAGATACGCGCTCTATAGGTAGCTATAGCTTACTCATTTTAGACGGCTATAAGAGCTATTTTGACTAGGGTTTTAAGGACTACTATCTAGACTATAAGATCCTTACGCTCTATATACCGGCGTATTTGTCATATATCCTATAGCCTCTTAACGTAGTTTGTTTTACGCCGTTAAAGCTAAACTACTTATAACGCGTACGGGATTTAGCGCGTTAGTACCCCTTCTATATTAATAAAGAAACCTTCCTTCCTGTCACGGGCAGCCCGCGACCCCTCACTGTAGCTGCGTCGGCCCGGCTGAACCGCGGACCTTCTGCATCGGGTTAGCGCGGCTTGGCTTTACTTTATAACTTCGCCGCGCCTCGCGCTCCTCTTTCGTAGCTTCGTAGAACAACAACTATCTCATTCGGACCCTATGGTACGCGCGCCCTTACAGTTTGTTCTACCTTACTACCCAGATCGCGGATCTAGGTAAGGGACGCGTAACAACAGGAACAGACAGAACCGCAGAACTCGAGAACGCGCAGAGCCGCATCAGAACACAGAACACGGTAAGGCGCACAGCGCGCAGATGCCTAGAGAACGCAACGCGGCGACACCATCAGCAGGTGGTCGCGCGCTCGTAGACAGTCAGGATACAGGCACCGTCACGCCTCCCCCGAACCCAGACAACATGACTTCACAAACAGCGAACGGCGGCATGCGACCGCCACCTAAGCCTAAGGGCAAAAGCAAGCAGCGCACATCTCTTTTCCCCGACCTCTCCTCTTTTCCTCAGAGTCAGACACAGGACGACAACCGGCGGGTCACAGTAGACACCGGTGTCGCGCTACAACAAGAGATTGATAAAGCTTACCAGAAGGCCTTCGAGCGAGAAGAAGGTGGTGAGATTGACTTTACAGAATTGTTCGAGTTCAAGCTCGAAGAGAACCCAGGCGGCGACCCAGACGAGGTGTATCTATCACTCGACGAGGCAGAACACATTCTCGCATCCGAATACCAGAATGTCACCCCAGACAACCTCACGACCCTTGCATCCCAACACCCGAAGACCACCCACGACTTCGTGCTACAAGCAGTCAACACGGCAATTACTAAGGGCAGACAACTCGATGTAATGGAGCGAGCCAACGACCTCCAGAACACCCAGTACACCACGCTGTACACCGAATACGACCGCATCTACAAGATGCTGCGAAGTGAAGAGCTTGTCACACAGAAAATGGCAGCAGATCTCAAGAGCAAGAAGGATTGCGACCCAGCTAAGTTGCAAGAGCTGGGGAAGAAATACAAGGAAGCCAACAACCTGTGCAAGCAGTTCAGCGAGATCTGCGAGAAGGAGAAGAAGAAGGCACAAGATGCTGAGGCGAAGAACCAGGCCCTACAACAAGAAGTCGATGACCTGAAGGCTCGGCTTGAGGCAGGAGACACCACACAGAACGGAGGTAGGGGCCGCTCAGGCCGCCGACCCTCTCGTTCCCGCCCACGCGAGACCTCACTCGAGCAGCTATTGCGTAGGTATCGCGAAGCTGCTGGTGGAGGGGGCGGTGGCGGTGGTGGTGATAACGATAACGATGGAGACGACGATGACCGTGGCGACAATGGCCGAGGACGTGACAACGACCGTCCGCGACCAGGACCCAACAACAGTCGTGACTCGAGAATGCGCAACACCCGCACCCAGACACCACTGGTTGACCTTCCAGAACGTCTCTTCACCATTGACCGCACCCTCACTCGCGGCATGGAGATCGGCAAGGGTGTGCCCGACCCTAAGCACTTCAAGAACGATGACGACCCCAATTTCGACAGCTGGTACAGCAGTGTTCTCCTAAAGCTGACTGTAGCAACCTTCCGCACTGAGGCAGATGGTCTGCGCTTCGTGTATGGGTGGACACAAGGTGATCCTCAGCGAAGCATCAAGCCGAGGATCCCTGTGCCTGGACAGCAGTCCTTCAACGAGTTCAAGACTGGAGAAGAGTTATTAGACTGGATGACACGCCAATATGGCACACGCAATGAGGGAACCAAGGCTATGGTTGACATTGCTACCTGCAAGCAAGAACAAGGCGAAACCTTTGTAGCCTTCCATGCCCGCTACTCGAAGTTGCGCGCCTGGATGTCATGGACCGATGAGACCGAGCTCATGCTGTTCCGTAACCGACTGAACCGCAAGTACTTCATCAAGACCTTCGGCGACCGCGAAGTCGACCGCCGCCTAGACAGCATGCAAGACGTTATCGAGGAGTGCACCGCACTGGACGAGAGTTTCTACGAGACAGATCGACTATACCCGCAGAAGGAGCGCCCCCGGGGCAATGGCAACTCGAACAGCAATGGCGGCCAGAACAACCAGAACAACGGCAACGCAGTTGCTAGTGCCGCTGCCGGTGTAGCAGGTGCCTTGGTACAGCGCCCACTACAGTACGCTGGTACCAAGAAGAAGGAGGATCTGCCGACACATCTACAGAACCTGCCTACGCTCAACCGTGAGCAGCGCGAAGACCTTAAGAAGCAGGGTAAGTGCTACCGCTGCCGTACAGGTTCTCACGTGTCGACCAACCCTGAATGCCCAATGTATGGGTACGATGGCGACTATCGCCCACCGCGTCCACGCAATACCACGCCGAATCCGAACGCGAACCTCAGTTCCCTAGCCGCCGATCCGCGGCAGGGAAATGGCACGACCGCTGCCTAAGCGTGGTAGACAGCGGTCACCCGAACTTCCTAGGACAGAAAGAGCATGAGATTGAGAGACACGGAACGCAAGAGACGGTAACAGACTATAGTGAGGAGCTTAAGATATCGGCATGCGCACTGGATAAGCAACAGCCAGCTGTGTACCCTCACATAGTGTTACCCGTAATGATACAACAGAGAAAGGCTCGAGGCCTTGTAGATTCTGCTTCCACCTCTCTCTTTCTTGACTGGAAATTCACACGCAAATACACAATACCCCTGATCCCTTTGACGCAAAGCCGACGACTAACACTGGGAGATGGAACGGCCACTGCGCGGCAGATTACACACGCGGCCCCTGTAGACGTAGTCATAGGCGATCATCACGAGCAAATGTTATGCTACGTCACCGACCTCGAATACGACATCGTCTTTGGCCTGCCGTGGCTTACAGCGCACAACCCAAACATCTTCTGGGAGACAGGCGAGGTGGCATTCAGGTCGGATTACTGCTTTGGTCACTGTCTACAGAATAAGACACCGACAACAGTGCAATCCCTGAACCACCGCGAGAAGAAGAAGCAGGCACCAGTACGGTACGGACCAGAGCCCTTCACTGGAGATGTAGCGAGCTTCACAGCAGGAGGAGCAGAGCTGAATGCCTCATCATATGACCTGGAAGACATAGACGATGAAGAAGTGGACTGCCAGGGCGTTTCTCAACGCGCGTGGGGGATGTACGCGCACCGGCCTGGGGCTGAGTGCTTCTACATCATGCCCACTAGGCGTGAGAGCGACGGCGGAGAGCTTAAGCTGAGTGCAATGGCTGCTGATGATCTGGACCAATTCTTGAACAAGCAGTTCAATCACAACCCGAAGGAGAAGTTGCCGCCAATGTACCACGATATTGCGGACGCTTTCTCAGCTAAGGATCATGAAGGACTCCCACCTCACCGACTAGGCGTAGATCATGAGATTCACATTAAGCCTGATGGTCCACAAGAGCCACCATACCGCAAGCCCTACGGCCTAGCTGAGAAGGAGAACGAGGCAGTTAAAAAATGGCTAGACGAGCAAACATCTGAAGGGAAGGTGCGGAAAGCAGGGCAAAAGACGAACCAGTCTCCTGCACCAGTGCTAGTGGTACGTAAGCCTGGAGGTGGGCTGCGTGTTTGTATCGACTACAGAGGATTGAATGCGATCACTATCAAGAACCGGTATCCGATTCCCTTGATACAAGAGACGCTCAACCGCATGCACGGCAAGAAGTACTTCACAAAGCTGGACATTGTAGCAGCCTTCAACAAGTTACGGATAGCTGAAGGGCACGAGTGGTTGACAGCGTTTGCGACACGATACGGCATCTACGAGTGTCTAGTGTTGCCATTCGGCTTGTGCAACGGACCAGCATCGTTCCAATCATACATCAACAAGGTCTTGCAAGAACACCTAGACGACTTTGTGTCGGCCTACCTGGATGACGTACTTATCTTCAGTGACACCTTGGAGGAGCACATTGAACACGTGCGGAAGGTTCTCACCAAGCTACGCGATGCAGGACTTACAGTGGACATCGACAAAAGCGAATTCCACCAACAGAAGGTGAAGTATCTTGGGCTAATCATAACCCCTGACGGCATCGAGATGGACCCCGAGAAACTCGAATGTATTCAGACATGGGAAGCTCCTGAGAACCTGAAGGATGTCCAGGCCTTCCTTGGATTTGCCAACTTCTACAGGCGATTCATCGAAGCATTTTCGCGCATAGCTGCTCCTCTCACAAACCTGACCAAGTCGGACGGACCAAGCAATCACAAGAACAGAAGGATTCAATGGTCACTAGATTGCCAACGAGCCTTTGACAATTTGAAAGCTGCGTTCAGCAAAGCCGGCATGCTCGCACATTACGTGCCAGGCAGGGAAACAGTAATAGAGACAGATTCTTCAGATTTTGTGAACGCCGGCGTGCTTTCGCAGTATGACGAGAATGGTGTGCTACATCCTGTGGCCTTCTACTCGAAGAAGTTGAGTCCACAGGAGTGCAATTATGAAATCTATGATAAGGAACTGTTAGCCATCATCAAGGCTTTTGAGGAATGGAGACCCGAGCTCGCCTGCGAGGCAGATGATGAGGACTCACAGCCAGTCAAGATTTACACCGACCACAAGAACCTGGAATACTTCATGACGACAAAGCAGCTAAATCGGCGACAAGCGCGTTGGGCTGAGTTCTTGTCACAGTTCAACTTCAAGATAATATACCGTCCAGGACTTCAAGGTACAAAGCCAGACAGCCTGACGAGACGCAGCCAGGACCTTCCGCAGGGGGTGGACGACCCTCGGAACCAGCATCAGCATCAGACATTGCTGCCTCCTAAGCGATTCCTTAAGATCGCCTCACTACAGGCAACAGTAGAAGATGCGCCGGAAGAAGAGGAACCAGTACCGCTAAACCCTGAAGCTGAAGAGTTTATGCCTACAGAACGAGATGCGCCTACTGAACAACCGGCGACGCGTGAAAGTCAGCGGGAAGCCGAACTCGAGTATCGAATGTCGACGGCGTACGTAACCGATAACGAGCTCAAGACCGCGATTAAGGACCTGCAGAAAGACCGCACTCCTACACTGCTACAGAGAGCGAAGATTCACCCAGCACACTGCAAAGTGGATGGCGACCTGCTATATGTTCGAAACCAATACGACGGCTGGAGCTTATGGGTACCAAATGACCAAGCTTTACAGACCAGGATAATCAAGATAAACCATGACGCTCCAGCAGCAGGCCATCCAGGACGAGCTCGCACTTATGAACTCGTAGCACGTGAATTCTACTGGCCTGGATTAGCGAGATCCGTGCGCAGATACACCGCGAATTGCCGCACCTGCCGTACAACAAAATCTCTGCACTCCCAGCCACTAGGATTACTACAGCCACTTCCTGTTCCAGATCGGCCTTGGAAACACATTGCAGTCGACTTCGTTGTCGGACTCCCAGACAGCACTCTTGACGGCATGGTCTACAACAACATTATGACCGTCACTGACAGGCTCACTAAGGAAGTCGAGCTGATCCCTATTGGCGCAATGACAGCACAGAATACGGCAAGGCTTTTCCTCAAACATGTGTTCTGTCGGCGCGGGTTTCCTGACACCATTACATCAGACCGTGGCAAGCAGTGGGTTGCTACCTTCTGGAAGAAACTCTGCAAGATGCTCCGCACAAATCGCAAGCTGAGTTCTTCGTATCACCCAGAAACTGATGGACAGTCAGAACGCACTAACCAGGCGATGGAACAGTATCTCCGCATGTTCACCAACGAGGCACAGGATGACTGGGCAGAATGGCTGTGCCTTGCTCAGTTCGCGATCAACAATCACCTGTCTGAGACTACTGGTGTGTCGCCGTTCTACGCCACCTTAGGATACAACCCTGAGTTCATAGAGCGAGTTGACCTGAACGCTGGAAAGGAGGGAGGACTGACCACTCTCCAGCGACTGGACGCGCGATCAGCAGAAACCTTTGTGCGTCGAATTTGCGAGCTTCACAAACACCTTCAAGAGAATATGCGAATGTCACAAGCTCTCCAAGCAGAGGCAGCAAACCGCCACCGAAGCATTCCTCCAGACTACAAGGTGGGTGATTGGGTGTATCTTAGCACCAAGAACATCCGCACGACTCGACCATCTAAGAAGCTGGACAGGAGATATGCCGGCCCTTACCAGATCACGGAAGTTATGCCGGCCAGACTCTCTTATCGACTGAAACTATCAGACGCTCTAGTAGGACTTGATAACTGCTTCCACACCTCACTACTACAACGAGCCGACCACCCCGATTTCCCACCACTTGAAGGGCAGCATCTGGCGCCGCCACCACCGATAACTATCGAACCTGACACCACCGAGGCTGATGCAGCAGCCGATGTAGTGGCAGCACCTACGCACATGTACGAGGTGGAAAAGATCCTTGACATGTACACCCGTAAGCGGGCAGGCAAGGTGAAGAAGGGGCACAAGCGCAAAGTAGATACATGGTACAAGGTGAAATGGGCTGGATATCAGAACGAAGAGGATGGTGAGACCTGGCAACCTGCAGAGGACATGCTTGAACACGCAGCCGCCGCTGTTGCAGACTTTCACCATAACCGGCCGGAGTTGTCTACGCCTGTAGGCTTCGCAGCTCCATCTGACTGGTCCCTACCAGCCACTGAGATACTCGGGCTCAACTCGATCAGGGTCATTCCGAAAGACACCGTCACGAATGAGTCGCCTCGAGCCTTGCCTCTAATAGAATCTGCTCCGCACATATTCGATACTCGAGTGGAGCCTACAGAGCCTGCAATGATACCCAACTTTGGTCATAAGGATCATACGCGAGTGCGAGCCGAAGACAGACTTAGATCTGGGGCAAGCCAGCTAACTAGGCAACATGTTTCTCGAAGGAAGCCGGTCGAGGATAGTCTTGATAGAGCGAATGCGATGTTATCGGATGACGACAGGGCACTAGAGGATGATTCGGCGTTCGCGCGATTATGGAGCTCGACAGGCAAGTGGCCTCACAAGGTGAATAACGCTCAGAGGACTGAGGCGTGTTTTGGGAGGGGGGGTACTGTCACGGGCAGCCCGCGACCCCTCACTGTAGCTGCGTCGGCCCGGCTGAACCGCGGACCTTCTGCATCGGGTTAGCGCGGCTTGGCTTTACTTTATAACTTCGCCGCGCCTCGCGCTCCTCTTTCGTAGCTTCGTAGAACAACAACTATCTCATTCGGACCCTATGGTACGCGCGCCCTTACACTTCCGGTATTTAAAGACGCGTTTTTCGATATATTTACCGCGTCAAACTATAAGAAGGCCTTTAATGCTATAGGATTAGTTCCTATTAACTCGTAAGTAGTACTTAATCGCCTTAATATACGCCTACAAACCCCGCTAGGACTACCTTCGCCTTAGACGACATTATAGGAGTCTTAAACTCCGAGTAATTCGAAGGAGTTTACGTCGTAATCTAAGCTTATATACGACGCTATACTAAGCAACTCTAAAACAGCTTATAATAGCTTCTCTTAGCTTATAAAAGGCGGCAAAGTAATACTATAAGAGAATGCGCTTCTTAGAGCTCGTAACTCTTAGCTTAAACGATAGGTTAAGACTCTTATAAAGCGCCGATCTTATAAATAAAAGCGTCTCTAGTACGGCGGGGTCTTAGAGTATAGAGTTAGCTTGTTATAGGTGGTCGTCAAGTCGTTAAAGGCTATAGAATAGTTAAAGAAGAGTCGTAGGTTAGAGGGTACGAAAGAGGGCTAGCTAAGTAGACGGCGGTATAGTAACTACGGTCGGACTAGCTATAACGTACGAACGTACTAGGAAGACAAAGAGAATAATTCTAAAATAGGGAACAGTATTAAGTTCACTAGTTCTTCATTTGATAGTAGTGAAAATGATTAATGAAGAATGCGAGTTGGTCGTGCCAAGACAAAATTCCTAGCTCACTGGTGTTCCCAGCTCACTGGTGCTTTACGTTATCTTATTTTCTGATTTTTTTAGAAAACTCGCGATTCAGCGGACCGGGAAAGCCGAGTGCACCAGGTGTTTATGCTAGCGTTCTAGCGAGACTACTGATCGTCATGTCAAGATGTCGAAGATGTGCCGAGAGACGGCGCGAAACATGCATAGCTAAGACGTGTGCAGTGAACGATTCAAGGCGTCGAGATGAGCGTTAAGAAAATGTCCTTTGGTGGTCTACTACCTAATGTGTAGGAATTCGTTGTTCTGTACTGTGCGGGTCATTGGCCATGTCTGTTCACAAAAGAGAGTTGCAGGTGATCGCCTGCAGATCGATTCGGGCATCAGGTCCGTGATCGAGCAAGTACTGAGCCACAAGCCACTTTCCTTCATTCCCGAGCATGCCTCAATAACACTCGCCGCACATAGCAAACATATCACCTTCAAACCGCTGCAACAGCACAATCTAGACCTGAGGCCGAGACTCAGCCATGGCAGAACAACTGCCAAATGCGCCGTTTCCAGCTCCCCCACCGTTCTACAGCCACTTCACCAAGCCAAACATAGCTCGTTTGCGCCAGCTTCGCAGAGAGGCGGGCGTCCCAGTAGCACCCATCGATGCGACAGCAGATGCCACTTCCAAGGAGGACATTGACATCTTCGCGCTCCCCGTCGAGCTCCGTCACCTGATCCCGCCAGAGCCCCAGGCTGATGGAAAGTACACAGTGTTCGGCAACGCGATCGACCCCGACGCGGCAGAAAGGTCGCTGGCTGAGCGAGATGTCGAGCAGCTCTACCCATCCGATGGCTCTGTCCGCCTCAATCCTCAACCGCACTTGATAGGGCTGACGCGGTCTATGCTCACCACATTCCTCGCATTGGCTGGCATTCTCAGCCAGAACCCAGAGCTCTACGAAGAGAAGGTCAAGGACATACACACAATCGCCATGAATATCCACGAGCTGATTAATCAATATCGACCGCACCAGGCAAGAGAGACGCTCATTATGATGTTGGAGGAGCGGGTTGACAAGATGAAGAAGGAGAGCCAAGACATCGACCAGGCGAAAGCGAAGGTGGTCAAGCTGTTGCAAGACATACAGGATATGCAGAGGACGCACGCTCCAAAACACGACGAGCGTAACATGCGAGATGGTATGGTTCAGGTTGCGAGCGTTACGAAGCGGAAAGCGCGACAGCGCGCAGCATGGGCGACATTGCGGCAGGAAGTTATGTGAGCTGGGCAGACGCACGTCCAACTCATACTCATACATGGTCGATCGAATCATCACTCATGGCGCAGCACTCTTCTCTTGAATAGCTGCCCTCATCTGCCGGCCAGACTGCTCAGCATTGGCCGCACCCCGTGCATTGAGGTTTCCAGCACCTGCACCTGCTACTGGCAGTCAGCGACTATCGGATCGAGATATAAGCGCTCGGAAGAACTCACCACTGACGGAGGCGTCCTGCTCGTGCTCCTCAAGAGTGCTGCCATCCTCCTCGGCCTTCTTGCTGTTCTTGCCAGAGAAGGCTCCAGCTAGCGCTCCGAAGACATTCAGGTTCAGGCCGGCCTTGGAACACCTTAGTATGAATGCTCATATGACGCAGCAGCTCAAACAACTTACACTGGCGCTGGCCTTTGCGCTCTGCTCTTCATCCTCGATGACGGCGGAGTTGTCAGCTTTGCTGACATCCTTGGGTTGTTGCTTGCCTACAGCGGTTGCAGTCTTGCAGACATGGTTGAAAGCGGAGCGATGTTGTATGAAAGGCTTCAGGGTAAATGTTCTACAGCTCCACGGATTCGCAGGACGTGGGGTTAATGTTTTGGGCCATACCACTTCTTCTATGGCCGACACGGTGCTTATATTGCAACCTTCTTCCACATTGCAGTCAACCAATGACCTATGCGAAACAGGTTTTGCATTGCATGATTTCCGTAATCGAGGAGGGTTGCGTCACTGGCGAGTGTTTCAGGTTCCCTTGCATGAACCAACTCTGCAGCCCTACAGCTGTGTGGGGAATGACTGTTGCAGCCCATGATAGGCGAAAACAAAAGATGCGCCGGAGTTGAGTATGTGCATTATCACGACTTTATCGATTCACCACACTCCTTCAAGATCTCACCTGGCTAGGAGTCGTCTTGTTTCTCGTCTGCCTCGCAGCTTGTAACACCAACTTCATGGTTCGTCTCGGTACCCAGACTCTGCTGCCTAGCACGAATACCGTGGTCAACAGTGCGAGAGCTCCAGCTTGATGGGCCGAAGCCAATGGTGTTGGCACAAGGTACCATAGCGTCGAGATACCGAGCGCGACCTGCACGCTCACCATATGCACCACTCCCATCATGCCACCCTTGGCAGCCTTCGGAAGGCTAGATCGCACAGCAGGGCTGAAGCGACTGTACGCCCATAACGCAACGATGGCCGTGAACGTGGTCGTTGCGAGGATTCGATGATCAAGCTGGACAAGAACGGGGTTCTCCAGGGCGTTGCGCCAGTATAGGTCGCTCCGGTCCTCTGTGTGTGAGTAAAAAGGATCAAACATCTCACGCTTCGGCGGTATAATTCCTTGTCCCATCCATGGGAAGTCGTTGTAGATCAACCCCGCGTCCAGACCAGCGACGAGAGCACCAGACATGGCGGTGATGAAGACTAGAATCGACAAGGCTCCAACCATTCGCCTGAACGGTTTCAACTCTGCACGACTCAAGGTCTCCAGCAGCTTAGCACTTTCTGCAGGGTCGCGCAAGAGTCGATGCTCCTGTATGATTCGAAGCCCATTCCATAGCATGGCTAAGTAGGCAACGAAAGCTGTGCCCAAATGTGCTGCAAGCCGGTACTGACTAACGCGAGGATGCTTGCCTTGCTCGAAAAGGTCGTCCTTCAGTCCACTCTTCACCATCCACCAGCCGATGATTCCCTGGAAGCCTATCAGACTGCATATACCGACGAGTCTGCCTGCCATCCGCGGCGTCACTCGCCCCCTGATGATGAAATATGCGGTTGGTACCAGGAAGGTGATGCCCACCACTCTGCCCCATAGTCTGTGTATCCATTCCATCCAATAGATCTGCTTGAACTCTTCAAGATTCATCCTACTGTTCAACATCTTAAACTCTGGACTGAGCTTGTACCGTGCGAATTCCTGCTCCCAGTCTTCTTGATTTCGAGGTGGAGTTGAGCCTGTGACTGGTCGCCATTCTGTGATGCTAAGGCCCGATTCCGTCAACCGCGTAAGGCCGCCGAATATGACGATACCAAACACGCTTGCAGCCGATCCGAGTAACCAGTATGCGACAGACTTGGAGTTGGTCTCGGGCCATGAGGAGGCCTTGGCCGGTGCAGAATGCGTCTTGGGCGATTGACCTATGCTTCGACCAAGTGCTCCCAGAGGTGACGAACGCGGTTGTGCGTTAATTGCTGAACTCTGCTGTCGGACTTGTGCCGGGCCATGAGAGCGAAATGCTTTGAGGAAAGGTGACTGACGTGTCGATTGGTATGCGGCGGGATTCTTGGCCTGGTGCTGTAGACATCTCTTGCAGACGAAGGCGTCTTTGAAAGCCTTCTTGAATGCTAACCGTGCCCGGATGGGCGACATGGCTGCAACCGAAGCCATTGCGGCAGTGTTGGAAGATGTCAGCACCATAGCGACGTGTGAGCCTGCGAACACTCGAGCGGAGGTCGCTAAGCCTAGCGGAGCGACACTTAACACCTCGCGCTAGCGCCGTAGGCAGAAAGGGGGTCTAGGGGGTCTCCCCCGGAAATAAAGGGACAAATCTTAACTATAGCGATGTTGGATCTAAACTATAGCGATATTAAACCTAAGTAATAGCGATACTAGTACTAGTAATAGGAAATAGATTACGCCCGAGTCGAATAGACGAGTTGTTACGAGGCTATAGTAGGCGAGTGAAGTAGTGATTTATTGACGAAGTCGATAGCTAAAGAGAGAAGGTAGTTCTAAGAGAGAGAGGACTTCTTAAGGAAAGCCGAGGTCGCGCTCGGGCCGAGCTAAGTCATTGATGTCACGTGATTACGAGTCACGTGACCCAATCTAAACCCTCTACTTACGGAGCTGCCGTAACACCCCCCCTTAAGACATGTTCGTCTCGAAGTATATATCTTTAAACCTTCCTTAATACGTACGCGAAGGCTTTATTATCCTCTATATCTATTATATCCTCTAGTAGCTTAACTATATAAGCTTACGTCGTTAAATCTAGTCCTCCGCGGTTAGCGCCGTTAGCCTATCCCTTACTATAACTAATATACCTAGTACGAGCGTATAAAGGTATAGCCGAGTATTACGGGCGAGAGTACTATAATAGAGTCGGGTAAAGATATATATAGTTATACGAGCTATTTAAGAGAGCGCGAGAAGCGCGAGAAGATAAAGTTACGCAAATTAAGCTAGCGGGTACTAGCGGCCGCTAGCGCGCGGGCGTACGGCCGACGATACTATATTACGAGGTAGTTCGTAGAAAAGGGCTATCTCGTAATAGTACCCCCCCTCCTTAAATAAGGAGCTACTACGACGCTTCTACGTTTAATACTCGGAGCGTATAGAGGGCTATCGCTAGTACTAATACTAGTACTAGTTTCGAGAGCTTTATTAAGGAAGCTATAGTTATACTACGTTTATATATACGGTCCGAGGATTAGCGCTAGCCCGTATTAAGATACCGGCTAATCGAGTCCGTCGAAGGTAGGCTTAGGTTTATCTAGATATCGCTAGTAGAAGGCGATCGCGAGTTCTTTATATCTAGGTAGTACGGCTAACTACTTAGCCTAGCTCCGCGTACGATCCTTCTAAATAACTATATACTATATATCGTTATACCTAATCTTAGAATCTACTAGATCCTCTACTTCGTATTCCTCTAATACCTAACCTTCGCGTTTAACGATTACGGGCGCTAGTAGTAGTTTACGTTATCTAGGTATCCCTTTAGTTACTACGCGGCGTAACTTACTCGTATAGAACACGTTATAGATTTATATCCTATTACTAAGTTCGAGTTTATACGAGCGTCTACCTACGGACTTAACGACTCGAAACGGCCTAAGGAACTTATAATCGAGTTTCTTACTTAGGCGTATAGTCCTAATATTATAGGCATCTAGTAGAACTTTATTATTAGGCTAGTAGGTAGGCGCTAGCGCTCGCTAAGTATTTACGGCTTTGGCCGTTCGTACTTACGTAAAAGTATATACGCCGCGTAGCTTATCTAGGCGGTCGCGGCGTATAGACCCGACTACCCGCCATATTTATACTTAAGTGTCTTATATATTAATAACGGTCGACAATAAGAATTACCTATACGTAGTGTCGGCTACGAACCTCTCGTCTTACTACGAGAGAGATAAGTATTCTTACGCTAGAGCGTCGTAGGCGCGACGGGCGCGTAACGTAGGCGAAGCCGCGGCGAATAGAGGACTACTAGTAAAACGGGTATAAAAACTATCTAACGAGCGTATACTCGTGTCGGGAGCGAGTCGTTCTTCTTTCTACGTATAAGAAGGGCGCGGAACCGTAGCCTATACGCTCGATAGGACACCTCTAGTATAAGTATAGAATTTTTACCTCCGGAGACCGTAAACCGAGCGGGCTAAGCGACGAATATTAGACGAGCGGACTATAGAATAACAACTAAGCGGACTATACGACGGCGTCGAGCGGACTACGAAACAATCTAGCGTTTACTAGCGGGCAATACGGTAGGTAGGTAGATACGCGACGAAGCCTATAAGGGCCTATTAAACACCTAGTATAGGAACGAGGGTTTTGCCTAAGGTACTACCTATACCGCTATATAACGTACCTAGTCTAATATAGTAGATTGCGACGAGGAAAAGACAATAGCCTAAGTAAGGAAAAGACGGCTATTAGGACGGGGAAAAGACGTATAATATAAGTAGATTATATAAGGGCGCGCGTACTATAGGGTCCGAGAGAGATAGTTATTGCTCTATAAAGCTACGAAAGAGGAGCGCGAGGCGCGGCGAAGTTATATAGTTATGCTAAGCCGCGCTAACCCGATGCGGAAGGTCCCGGAATAGCCGGGCCGATGCTTCGGTAGTAAAGGGTCGCGGGTAGCCCGTAATAATTAGTTCTATAATCGGGGAGGATCGAGGGAAGGGTAATAAGGAACTTTATATTAGTTAGTAGGTAGAAACGTAAGGAGTACGCTACCCGGCGTAGTATATACCCTAAGTAAACCTACGAGGTATAGACGGCCGCTTTCTAGAGATAGGCTACGGTAACGCGAAGGGCGTTAAAACGTAGGGCGTAGTATATACTAGTAGCGACGGCTAATACTATCTATATAGCCCGAGAGGACGGATACGTATATCGGTCAATAGAGAGCACTAAAGGGCTTAGGCCTATAGAGGTAGATATTAGCTTAAGGAGTAAATAGAGAGGGAGGGCGTAGAGGGAAGCTTTTACTCCGGGCTAACCTCTCGAATCGAGGCTATACGGTAGTACTAGATAAGTAGGAAAGCGCGGTTAAGACTTGTTACCTTATCTTATAGCTAGCTTACTAAATACGATTCCTTCCTTATACGATCTAGGAGGTAAAGAATAAGATAGAAAGCCGCTACCGGAGAGGGGCCGGATATAGGATAAGCTAAAAAGAGGATGACCTTACTACCTTTACGGCCGTATAGATAAGTACCGAATGGCTAGCACGAAAAGAGGAGGAGCGTAGGACTCGCTAGGCCGGCGGGAGCAAGGCTAAGACCTAAAGCCTAGCGGAATAGATAGCGAGCTACCTATAGGAGTAGGACTAGAAAAGGAAGCCCCCTAAGACAATAGGCCGGATAGTACTCTAAGCCTTCTAGAGACATAATTACTAGCTATATAGGGACCTAATAAGGGCCGAAGCATATATAGCGATCCAAATCAGGTCCGAATATATTAGATTAAGGGCCTACCTATTTAGGAGAAGCGTACTAGATATCTATAGCCTAGCCTACTAGTATAGCTACCTATCGTAAAACCTAGAATATATACTACTACTATACCTATAGTAGGCGAGAGGTAGGGGAGATTGGAGGCACTAAGCGGGAAGGAGAGACTATAAGTTAATTATTAGGGACAAAGGTAACATTCGCCGAATCTCTCGGTAGATACTATAGTAGGGATACCTCTAGTAGTTTAGCCTCGCTAGCGAGACGGAGGAGTAGATAGATAAGAGGCGGAAGCTAGGAGGGTTATAGATAGGGTAGTTATTAGGGCAGGCCTATAATACTAGCGTACCCCTAATAAGAGAAATCTAAGACGACAACTAGGGGGAAAAGATAGGCGGGAAGGAGGAGGGGTTTTTACTAATATAGTTTCCCCTCTATATATACGAAAACAAGATAGTATAGCTATATAGGCCAAAGGGTACTATAATAGCTTAATGAAATATCTATCTATCTATATATTATTAACTAACGCGTTAGCGGCCTCGACGTTAGGTACTTCCCGAGCTATAACTTATAGTTTAGCTAGGCTACTAAACTCTATCCGCGGGTAGCGGCTAGAGTCGACGAAGAATAGAGTCATTCCGGTACTTATAGACTCGTAATTATTAAGGGCGAACTCGGCGTCGGGTAGTAACTCGACCTAGTTATCTTGTTAATAGTTAGTATAGGCGCGGATATACTATTCGAGTACTTAGTTCGTACGTTCTTATTGCCTATCCGTTTCTAGATAGAAGGCTATAGAAAGATTTTAGTAGATACTAAGCCTTACGTAGAGTCTACGGAAGAGAGTACTAACAAATTACGTGTCTCTATCGCTTACGACTATCTCCGGTAGGCCGTATACGGGGAATATATACTTATAGAATAAGGTAGCGGCGTACTTAGCGTTTAAGTCACTAGTAGGGAGTAGCCGTACGCGTTTAGTTAGTATATCGGTAACTATTATAATATATTTATAGATTAGTCTAGTATCGGGATCTTTACTAGCGGGTAGGTCGACGATAAAGTCTACTACGATATACTTCTATTCGTAACCGGGCGTATAGTATAGGGATAGGGTGCCTTACTTTATTAGTCTTAATAGAGTCGAGCGCCTATATATTAGGTAGGATACCTCACGAAACCGTACTCGTCGATACTATCGATCTCTACGCCAAAACAAGACATATTCGAAAGCTCTTATCAAGGCTATTCTAACGATATATAAAGTAGGCCACTGCCCCTAGGACTAAGGGAGTTCTACCTTATTCAATCTAGATAGCTTAAAGCTCTCCTCACCCTGTTTCTTCAGCTCCAAACGCCGCGGAGGTGCCTAGCTACATTAGGCAACTCCTAGGCAATAGTAGCCTAGGCTACGGTACTAACGGCGCCTACGGCCCTATAGGCGAAGCCCCCCTAAGACAACTAGTAGCAACTTATAGAGGACGTAAAAAGTATAGAAACTAACGATTAGCTCCCTTACCGGTCTCTATAGGTAATGATCACTTAGCTACGTACGGCGCTTATACTATCGTATTACCGAGGGTAATAAGAAATAAGGACGACGTCCTAGGCGATAAGTAAGGCCACCCGGAATCAATACCCCTATAGCGAGGTATCGGTCGCGGTATCGATACTAGGCCCCCGCCTAACGTACGATATAGTTACGATCCGTATTATAGTAAAGGAAGACTAGGCCGAAGTAGCGAAGCTATCGAATAAGGAGCTCGCCTAACGAATTAACTAACTAGGGGTAGTCGTAGTGAACCAATAGTCTAACGGCACTCTATAGATCTATACTAGCTCTACTACTACTAGGAGGCACCTAGAGGTATAGCTATAGTAGGTATCTAAGGTTACGGCATTAGCGAAGGTCTTAACGAAACAATTCACGATCCTAGTCTACGACATACCTAAGGAGTTTGACCTAACTAACTAGGGGTACCTACGAGCTCTCTAAGAGGACAACCCGGTCACTCTTAACTCTCTAATCTAGAAGGCGACCTAGCTCTATAGGAAATGGCCAGAAGGCAAGAAGGCCTCGGCGCTAATAGTATAGCTATAAGACGCGAAAGCGGCGGATCTAGCGATAGAACAAGGCCTAGTCTAGCAATATAGCCTTAAGACAGTAGAAAAGCACTCCTTATCCTTTCGTGTCCTCTAATGCTTCAAATGCTAATAGTATAGACACCAAACCTACACGTGCATAAATAAGTAGGCCTACTCGAACTATATAGGAGACTATATGTCTAGGGACTATATATCGACTACGAGACGGTACGCGAACTGTCCGGGGCACTACCTATCGTATAGTACGGAATGCCTATAGCGGAAACTAGCGAAAAACAAGGCAATTATAAACAGAACCGTCGCCCTAAGATTCTACGGCGACCGTAAGGCTAGCCTACACCGGAACTAACTAGCGGCGGTCGGGCATAAGCGCCCTAGGGCCGAGAACGATATAAAGGATGCGTAACCTAGGGCGTACGGGAGGCCACGTGCTCTACTAGCTACGGCGAGGGAATCTAACTAGGCCCGGCTCCCCTTTAGTATATAGCCGATAGGCGTAGACTAGGACGCGTAGGGTAGTAGGACATAGGACGATATAGAGGAAATGATTATCGATACCGATAACTAGCCTCGACACGCTTAGTATCATCTAGTATAACGTCAACTATAGTAAGGATATAGTCTAGAACCATTTCCTACACGAGGCGGACCCGCGCGTCTACTACGTCCTTACAATCTAGGAGCTATAGATTAACCCGTACTATAAGAGACTAACGACCTACAAGTCACTAGGCTATACGACATACCTACGAGGTAACGGTAGACCCCGTACGTGCTTCTATGTTAGCAAGGACATACTAGAATCCGACTAGGAGGTAGTGTACTACGTAGACGAAGAAGGCGGGGGCGATATTACCTCCCTCTACGTAGGTAGCACCTAGATACACAACCTATATATACAACCGCTAGCCTCGAGGTCTAGCCGCGACCTAGGGGTCTATAGACACCTAGACAGTACGCTTAAGAGACAAGGGTACTACATCGTAGTAGGAGACTTTAATATATACTACCCTTCCTAGGAAAGCCTTATATAGCCGTACTCTATAGCCGACAAAGTACTCGACTTAATAGTAAGTAACGTAATTGCCCTTAATACCCCGAAGGACCTAGGTACCTAGAAGAGAGGGGGACTCTAAGGCACGATCGACCTCTCCTAGATCTTAGATAGCTACTACTATACGGTAACCTACTATAGGATCGAACATAAACTCGAGGCGTCGTTAGACTATATGCTAGTCAGGACCTCTATTACGACATAGATATAACGTATACTAGCGAGAACCCCTAAGCCAAACTAGGGAAAGGCCTACTAGGCTAATATCTAGGCGTACCTTAATAACTCTAAGAGGCTAGTCTAGATCGCGTAGTAGCAATATAACAGTAAAGACGAGGTAGACGAAGTAGTCTAGGGGTTGATAGACGAAATAAGAAAAGCGACCTCACTTTACGTTCCGCTTACCTAACTAACGATATAGTCTAAACTATACTAGACGCCGGAGTGTACTACGGTAGTAAGAGAAGCAAGGAGAGCCCGCCGGGTGTAGACGAGCAGCTATAGCGAGGAGGCCTAGAATGTATATAGAGAGGCATACTAATAGAAGAAAGCTATAATACGAAGGGAGAAAGTAGTCGGCTAGAGGGCTATAGTAGAAGAAATCGCCGGTAAGCTAGAGAGGATGTAGAAGCTAGCGAAATGGGCCTAATAGGACCCTATATAGGGCCCCTCCTTCTCTATCCTAGTGCTATAATCGCCTAGTGGCCCGGTTAGCGACCCCGAGGCTAAGGCGCGTCTACTAGCTAGCAAGTTCTTCCCGCCCCTAGTCGAGGCTAATCTAAGCGACATAAATAGCTCTACTCCCCTAGCCCCTAGTATCGCGGTCTAATAGGAGGTGTCCGAGGGAGAAGTTGCCGCTATACTAAGGAAGTTACCGGCGAAGAAAGCCCCGGGGCCGGATAGGATCCTAAACGAGCTACTAAAGAAGTATAGAGATTAACTAGCCCTAGTAGTTATAGCGATCTTTAACGCCTGCCTATAGACCGGATACTACCCGATAGCTTTTAAACAATCGACGACAGTGGTCCTACGTAAGCCGTAGAAGGAAGACTATACGTAGGTGAAGTCGTACCGCCTAATTGCGCTTCTTAATACTCTTAGGAAGGCGCTTAAGAAGCTAGTTATAACGAGACTCTCCGAGGCGGTAGAGGAACACTCCCTACTCCCGGACACCTAGATAGGTACGCGCCTATAGCGATCGACGCTATCCGCGATAGAACTTATCACCTCTTAGGTAAAGGCTATCTAGTATAAGAATAGGGACAAGGTGGCTTCCTTACTTAGCCTAGACATATCGGGAGACTTCGACTACGTATTATACCCGCGGCTACTCTATATCCTAAAGTCGAAAGGACTCCCTAAGTAGCTTGTCAACTTCGTACGGTCCTACCTCCAAAACCGTAGTACGTCGATCCTAGTCGGCTAGTATAGAAGCCTATTTTAAGTAGTCTATACTAGAATCCCGTAAGGCTTAACGCTAGTACCTATTCTATTCCTCTTCTTTATAGCGACGCTACTCCTAGCCCTAGAATCCTAGAACACCGCTACGAGCGGCTTCGTAGACGACATAAACATCCTAGCGTAGTCTTCCTCGACTAAGGAGAACTATAGGCTACTAGAAGAGAAGCACAAGATCTACGAGGACTAGGCTAGGAGGCACGGGGCTCGGTTTGCCCTAGAAAAGTACAATCTGATACACTTTACGCGCCGGCTACGGTTCCACAATATATAAGCTTCTATCTAGATATAGGGGTATACGACTAACCCGGCAAATTAGCTTAGGATCCTCGGACTATAGGTAGACCCGGCGCTACGGTAGAGGAAGTACGTATAGGCAATATTACGGAAAGCTAAACAGAATATAGCATTATACTAGAGGCTCACTACGTCTATATAGGGGGCGGACTTCCGGTAGTTACGACTTCTATATACGGCTATTATACGGCCAGTCCTTACCTATAGTAGCTAAGTATAGTCCTTAGGCGAGAGGGCCTACCTATCGAAGGGACTCGTTACGCCGCTAGCGAAGATCTAAAACTAATGCCTAAGGAAGCTTACCGGGGTATATAAGTCGATACTAATAAGGATACTTAAGTACGAGACCGCTATACCGCCGATCGACCTATATATCTAGGGACTACGGACCTCCTACTTAGGCAAGTCGGTATAGTACCTAGTATAGAAGGTCATCGCTAGTATAGTCGTAAGGGCCCGTAAATTAGTACTAGCGTATAGGGGCATTCGACCCGGAAACGAGCCGAACTACCGGGTAAGGGACGAATAGCTAGTAATATAATAGGAAGGTAAGAAATCGTTTATAGAGTAACTATAGAGAGAGAGGTAGAACAACTAGGTTGTAGGGTATAGTAGACGCCCTTAGCTAGCGGGACAACCTAAGGAATAGTTAGCTACAAAATCCGCGGTTAAGCACCCCCCGAAGCTCATCTACTACCGCCTTACGAGGGCATAGAGTAGTATAGTAACCTAACTACGAAGCGAACACATCGGCCTCTAGGGGTACCTATTATAGAGGAAGGTTCTAGGATATACGAATACTAGCTACCCCTACGGCTATCGCTCCTAGAACGTACGGCACGTACTCCTCGTCTGTCCGAGGTGGTCGCTAGGAAGGGGGGAGTGGATAGTAAAGGCGAGGAACCGGACGATTAGGGCACTTCTTAACAACGCTAAGGACCTACGGCGTATTACGAACTAGATACTAGAGAAGGGCTAGCTAGAACAGTACCGCCTAGTAGGAGTAGTATAGGAAGAGAGGACACGACGTAGCGCGACGAGACCGGCTAGGAGCGGGGCCTAACGGGGTAGCGATATAGACTACGTACGTTTAGAGGGAAAGCTAATCTAGATAAGGAGAAGTTAGGGGCGGGAAGGGTTTTCCTCTATTCGGGTTTCCCTTTGTACATAACAATAGATATATACCTATATAGGCCGGATAGGGTCCTAGAACAGGGAAATGACAAATCTATCTATCTATCTATATATTAGGTAGTATCGTACGTATCTTACGACGTTACTTACTATACTAGGCTAGAAGAGGTTTTGCCTTTATAGTAGATTAAAAGTCCTCGCTATACCTTAGTAGCTAGCTACTCTACTATTATAGTATTTACGTACTATCCGGGTACGGAGGTTCTAAAAGGCTAGGATATATAAGGCTTTATTAACGTATAGTCGATCCGTAATAATTTCGTAATCTAACGCGGCGATCTTCTATTATTATAGCTATACGTTAGCGATCCCCTACTAGAGATCGGACTTTAGTTTAAGTATACGTGTCGTTATAGACCGGCTATTATATACTTCTATATATAGTTTTTCTTTATATAACTCCGTTTGCTCCCGTTCCTCTAGTAGCGTAGGTTTGTCTAACGGCTCTATACTTCCTTCGATAGGTTACTCGTTACTAGGTATCTCTTCGACTAGGACTCTATTATCTAGTTCCGAGTCGACGTTACTACGTACTTCGGCGTCGTTTAGTTTGAGTAACGGCTATATTACGTCTCGCTAGGCGGGGCGGGTTAGTTACCGGGGGGTAGCGATATCGCTAGTATAGTAGTCTTCTTATTTATCGTCCGAGTCGTAAATTAATAGTGCTTAATAGTTTATTAGTAGGTCGTCCTATACTTATATAGCGAACTGAGTAATAATATCTAGGTTATAGGGTTTTAGAATAGTCTACTATTAATACTATATTCTAGTATTGTCCACCCCCGCCGGTATATCCTAAGAGCGACGGGTAAGACTATCTAGTTTCGTTCCTTAGGCGCCCGGGCAATAGGTGATCTTAAAGTTAAACTAGGACAGGAACTTAGCCTAGCGTACCTAGCGCCGGTTAAGCTACTTAGTCGTTATAAAGTACTTAAGATTACGGTAATCGGTAAGTACTCGAACTAGTTTATCGTCTATAGCGCCGATAAGTTCCGGTTACTATTCCTCGAACGCCTTAATAATAGCTAGTAGCTCTTTATCGTAAATGTCGTAGTTATATTCCTACGGACTAGGCTTCTTCGAGTAGAATACTACGGGTCTAAGGACGCCGTTAATTATCTATAATATTACCCTTATATTAACCTAGTCGCTAGAGTCTATTTCTACCTAAATCTGCTCGCCTAGTTAATAATAGGACAGTATACCTACTTAGCTAAAGCGCTACCTAAGTTTCTTAAAGGCTATATTGTACTATTAGATCTATATAAAGGGTGGCTTCTTAACTACCTTACCGTCGACTTTACTCTCTTCACCTGTCTTCGTAAGGTCTATAAGGCACGCGGTTACTTTAGAGAAGGCGTAGATAAACTTCCTATAGAATCTAGTAAAGCTAAGGAACGTAAGAACGTCCTTAACGTTACGAGGCACCTCCTAGTTTATAATAGCTTCACTCTTTATAGGGTCTATCTTAACGCCCTCCGTCGTTATAATAAGGCCTAGGTATTTGATCCGTTTAACGTAGAATTCATACTTATCGATATCTACTAGTAGCCCTATATCCCGTAGTCTATATAGGACCTTTCGTACGTAAGCTCTATAACTATTTAAGGGGCCGTACGTATAAATTAGGACGTTATTAAGGTATACTATAGCGAAGTCGTCTAGGAATTCTCAGAGGATGTCGTTAATCTTACGCTACTAACTACTAGGGCTATTATAGAGGCCGAACGGAAGGACCTTTAACTAGTATAATCCGTACCTAGTAATAAAGGCGGTTATCTATTCGTCCCCCTTACGGATACGTATATTAGATAGATAGATAGATTTGTTATTCCCCTGTTCTAGGACCCTGTCCGGCCTATATAGGTATATATCTATTGTTATATATAAAGGGAAACCCGAATAGGTAAAAACCCTTCCCGCCCCCGACTACTCCTTATCTAGATTAGCTTTCCCTCTAAACGTACGTAGTCTATATTACTACCCCGTTAGCCCCCGCTCCTAGCCGGTCTCGTCGCGCTACGTCGTATCCTCTCTTCCTATACTACTCCTACTAGGCGGTACTGTTCTAGCTAGCCCTTCTCTAGTATCTAGTTCGTAATACGCCGTAGGTCTATAGCGTTATTAAGAAGTACCCTAATCGTCCGGTTCCTCGCCTTTACTATCTACTCCTCCCTTCCTAGTAACTACCTCGGATAGACGAGGAGTACGTACCGTACGTTCTAGGAGTAATAGCCGTAGGGGTAGCTAGTATTCGTATATCCTAGAACCTTCCTCTATAATAGGTACCCCTAGAGGCCGATGTGTTCGCTTTATAGTTAGGTTACTATACTATTCTATACCCTTATAAGGCGGTAGTAGATAAGCTTCGGGGGGTACTTAACCGCGGATTTTGTAGCTAACTATTCCTTAGGTTGTCCCGCTAGCTAAGGGCGTCTACTATACCCTACAACCTAGTTGTTCTACCTCTCTCTCTATAGTTACTCTATAAACGATTTCTTACCTTCCTATTATATTACTAGCTATTCGTCCCTTACCCGGTAGTTCGGCTCGTTTCCGGGTCGAATGCCCCTATACGCTAGTACTAATTTACGGGCCCTTACGACTATACTAGCGATGACCTTCTATACTAGGTACTATACCGACTTGCCTAAGTAGGAGGTCCGTAGTCCCTAGATATATAGGTCGATCGGCGGTATAGCGGTCTCGTACTTAAGTATCCTTATTAGTATCGACTTATATACCCCGGTAAGCTTCCTTAGGCATTAGTTTTAGATCTTCGCTAGCGGCGTAACGAGTCCCTTCGATAGGTAGGCCCTCTCGCCTAAGGACTATACTTAGCTACTATAGATAAGGACTAGCCGTATAATAGCTATATATAGAAGTCGTAACTACCGAAAGTCCGCCCTCTATATAGACGTAGTAAGCCTCTAGTATAATACTATATTCTGTTTAGCTTTCCGTAATATTACCTATACGTACTTCCTCTACCGTAGCGCCGGGTCTACCTATAGTCCGAGGATCCTAAGCTAATTTACCGGGTTAGTCGTACACCCCTATATCTAGATAGAAGGTTATATATTATAGAACCGTAGCCGGCGCGTAAAGTGTATTAGATTGTACTTTTCTAGGGCAAACCGAGCCCCGTACATCCTAGCCTAGTCCTCGTAGATCTTATACTTCTCTTCTAGTAGCCTATAGTTCTCCTTAGTCGAGGAAGACTACGCTAGGATGTTTATGTCGTCTACAAAGCCGCTCGTAGCGGTGTTCTAGGATTCTAGGGCTAGGAGTAGCGTCGCTATAAAGAAGAGGAACAGAATAGGTACTAGCGTTAAGCCTTACGGGATTCTAGTATAGACTGCTTAAAATAGGCTTCTATACTAGCCGACTAGGATCGACGTACTACGGTTTTAGAGGTAGGACCGTACGAAGTTAACAAGCCACTTAGGGAGTCCTTTCGACCTTAGGATATAGAGTAGCCGCGGGTATAACACGTAGTCGAAGGCTCCCGATATGTCTAGGTTAAGTAAGGAAGCCACCTTGTCCCTATTCTTATACTAGATAGCCTTTACCTAAGAGGTAATAAGTTCTATCGCGGATAGCGTCGATCGCTATAGGCGCGTACCTATCTAGGTGTCCGGGAGTAGGGAGTGTTCCTCTACCGCCTCGGAGAGTCTCGTTATAACTAGCTTCTTAAGCGCCTTCCTAAGAGTATTAAGGAGCGTAATTAGGCGGTACGACTTTACCTACGTATAGTCTTCCTTTTACGGCTTACGTAGGACTACTATCGTCGATTATTTAAATACCGTTAGGTAGTATCCGGTCTATAGGTAGGCGTTAAAGATCGCTACGACTACTAGGGCTAGTTGATCTCTACACTTCTTTAGTAGTTCGTTCAGGATCCTATCCGGCCCCGGGGCTTTCTTCGCCGGTAACTTCCTAAGTATAGCGGTATTATTATCCTCGGACATATTCTATTAGACCGCGATACTAGGGGCTAGGGGAGTAGAGCTGTTTATGTCGCTTAGATTAGCCTCGACTAGGGGCGGGAAGAACTTACTAGCTAGTAGACGCGCCTTAGCCTCGGGGTCGCTAACCGGGCTACTAGGCGATTATAGCGCTAGGATAGAGAAGGAGGGGCCCTATATAGGGTTGTATCGGGCCTATTTTGCTAGCTTGTCGGCGATTTCTTCTACTATAGCTCTCTAGCCGACTACTTTCTCTCTCCGTATCGTAGCTTTCTTCTATTAGTATACCTCCCTATATACGTTCTAGGCCTCCTCGCTATAGCTACTCGTCTATACCCGGCGGGCTCTCCTTACTTCTCTTACTACCGTAGTGTACTTCGGCGTCTAGTATAGTTTAGACTATATCGTTAGTTAGGTAAGCGGAACGTAAAGTAAGGTCGCTTTTCTTATTTCTTCTATTAACCCTTAGACTGCCTCGTCTATCTCGTCTTTACTATTATATTACTACTACGTAATCTAGACTAGCCTCTCGGAGTTATCGAGGTACGCCTAGATATTAGCCTAGTAGGCCTTTCCCTAGTTTAGCTTAGGGGTTCTCGCTAGTATACGTTATATCTATATCGTAATAGAGGTGCTGACTAGTATATAGTCTAACGACGCCTCGAGTTTAAATTCGATCCTATAGTAGGTTACCGTATAGTAGTAGCTATCTAAGATCTAGAAGAGGTCGATCGTGCCTTAGAGTCCCCCTCTCTTCTAGGTGCCTAGGTCCCTCGGGGTATTAAGGGCAATTACGTTACTCGCTATTAAGTCGAGCACTTCGTCGGCTATAGGGTACGGCTATATAAGGCTTTTCTAGGAAGGGTAGTATATATTAAAGTCTCCTACTACGATGTAGTACCCTTGTCTCTTAAGCGTACTATCTAGGTATCTATAGACCCTAAGGTCGCGGCTAGACCTCGAGGCTAGCGGTTATATATATAGGTTGTGTATCTAGGTACTACCTACGTAGAGGGAGGTAATATCGCCCCCGTCTTCTTCGTCTACGTAGTACACTACCTCCTAGTCGGATTCTAGTATGTCCTTACTAATATAGAAGTACGTACGAGGTCTACCGTCGCTTCGTAGGTATATCGTATAGCCTAGTAACTTGTAGGTCGTTAGTCTCTTATAGTACGGGTTAATCTATAGCTCCTAGATTACTAGGACGTAGTAGACGTATAGGTCCGCCTCGTATAGGAAATAGTTCTAGACTATATCCTTACTATAGTTAACGTTATACTAGATAATACTAAGCGTATCGAGGCTAGTTATCGGTATCGACAATTATTTCCTCTATAGCGTCCTATGTCCTACTACCTTATACGTCCTAGTCTACGCCTATCGGCTATATACTAAAGGGGAGCCGGGCCTAGTTAGATTCCCTCGCCGTAGCTAGTAGAGCACGTAGCCTCCCGTACGCCCTAGGTTACGTATCCTTTATATTATTCTCGGCCCTAGGGCGCTTATACCCGACCGCCGCTAGCTAGTTCCGGTATAGACTAGCCTTACGGTCGCCGTAGAATCTTAGGGCGACGGTTCTATTTATAATTGCCTTGTTTTTCGCTAGTTTCCGCTATAGGCATTCCGCGCTATACGATAGGTAGTACCCCGGATAGTTTATATACCCCCTCGTAGCCGATATATAGTCCCTAGATATATAGTCTCCTATATAGTTCGAGTAGGCCTACTTGTTTATATACGTAAAGGTTTAGTATCTATACTATTAATAGTTAAAGTATTATAGAACACGAAAGGATAAGGAGTACTTTTTAACTATCTAAAGGCTATATTACTAGATTAGGCCTTGTTCTATTACTAGATCCGCCGCTTTCGCGTCTTATAGCTATACTATTAGCGCCGAGGCCTTCTTACCTTCTAGCTATTTCCTATAGAGCCAAGTCGCCTTCTAGATTAGAGAGTTAAGAGTAACCGGGTTATTATCTTAGAGAGTACGTAGGTGACCTTAGTTAGTTAGGTCGAACTCCTTAGGTATATCGTAGACTAGGATCGTAAATTACTTCGTTAAGACCTTCGCTAATACCGTAACCTTAGATGCCTACTATAGCTATGCCTCTAGGTGCCTCCTAGTAGTAGTAGAGCTAGTATAGATCTATAGAGTACCGTTAGACTATTAGTTTACTACGACTACCTCTAGTTAATTAATTCGTTAGGCGAGCTCCTTATTCGATAGCTTCGCTACTTCGGCCTAGTCTTCCTTTACTATAATACGGATCGTAACTATATCGTACGTTAGGCGGGGGCCTAGTATCGATACCGCGACCGATACCTCGCTATAGGGGTATTGATTCCGGGTGGCCTTACTTATCGCCTAGGACGTCGTCCTTATTTCTTATTACCCTCGGTAATACGATAGTATAAGCGCCGTACGTAGCTAAGTGATCTTTACCTATAGAGACCGGTATAGGAGCTAATCGTTAGTTTCTATACTTTTTGCGTCCTCTATAAGTTGCTACTACTTGTCTTAGGGGAGCTTCGCCTATAGAGCCGTAGGCGCCGTTAGTACCGTAGCCTAGGCTACTATTACCTAGGAGTTACCTAATGTAGCTAGGCACCTCCGCCCTATATATACAACCGCTAGCCTCGAGGTCTAGCCGCGACCTAGGGGTCTATAGACACCTAGACAGTACGCTTAAGAGACAAGGGTGCCACATCGTAGTAGGAGACTTCAATATATACTACCCTTCCTAGGAAAGCCTTATGTAGCCGTACCCTATAGCCGACGAAGTACTCGACTTGATAGCGAGTAACGCAATTGCCCTTAATACCCCGAAGGACCTAGGCACCTAGAAGAGAGGGGGACTCTAAGGCACGATCGACCTCTCCTAGATCTTAGATAGCTACTACTACACGGTAACCTACTATAGGATCGAACATAAACTCGAGGCGTCGTTAGACTATATACTAGTCAGGACCTCTATTACGACATAGATATAACGTATACTAGCGGGAACCCCTAAGCTAAACTAGAGAAAGGCCTACTAGGCTAACATCTAGGCGTACCTCGATGACTCTAAGAGGCTAGTCTAGATCGCGTAGTAGTAATACAATAGTAAAGACGAGATAGACGAAGCAGTCTAGGGGTTGATAGACGAAATAAGAAAAGCGACCTTACTTCACGTTCCGCTTGCCTAACTAACGATATAGTCTAAACTATACTAGACGCCGGAGTGTACTACGGTAGTACGAGAAGTAAGGAGAGCCCGCCGGGTGTGGACGAGCAGCTATAGCGAGGAGGCCTAGAACGTATATAGGGAGGCATACTAATAGAAGAAAGCTATAATACGAAGGGAGAAAGTAGTCGGCTAGAGGGCTATAGTAGAAGAAATCGCCGGTAAGCTAGAGAGGATATAGAAGCTAGCAAAATAGGCCCGATAGGACCCTATATAGGGCCCCTCCTTCTCTATCCTAGCGCTATAATCGCCTAGTGGCCCGGTTAGCGACCCCGAGGCTAAGGCGCGTCTACTAGCTAGCAAGTTCTTCCCGCCCCTAGTCGAGGCTAATCTAAGCGACATAAACAGCTCTACTCCCCTAGCCCCTAGTATCGCGGTCTAATAGGAGGTGTCCGAGGGAGAAGTTGCCGCTATACTAAGGAAGTTGCCGGCGAAGAAAGCCCCGGGGCCGGATAGGATCCTAAACGAGCTACTAAAGAAGTGTAGAGATCAACTAGCCCTAGCAGTTATAGCGATCTTTAACGCCTGCCTATAGACCGGGTACTACCCGATAGCTTTTAAACAATCGACGATAGTAGTCCTACGTAAGCCGTAGAAGGAAGACTATACGTAGGTAAAGTCGTACCGCCTAATTACGCTCCTTAATACTCTTAGGAAGGCGCTTAAGAAGCTAGTTATAACGAGACTCTCCGAGGCGGTAGAGGAACACTCCCTACTCCCGGACACCTAGATAGGTGCGCGCCTATAGCGATCGACGCTATCCGCGATAGAACTTATTACCTCTTAGGTAAAGGCTATCTAGTATAAGAATAGGGACAAGGTAGCTTCCTTACTTAGCCTAGACATATCGGGAGCCTTCGACTACGTGTTATACCCGCGGCTACTCTATATCCTAAGGTCGAAAGGACTCCCTAAGTGGCTTGTCAACTTCGTACGGTCCTACCTCCAAAACCGTAGTACGTCGATCCTAGTCGGCTAGTATAGAAGCCCATTTCAAGTAGTCTATACTAGAATCCCGTAAGGCTTAACGCTAGTACCTATTCTGTTCCTCTTCTTTATAGCGACGCTACTCCTAGCCCTAGAATCCTAGAACACCGCTACGAGCGGCTTCGTAGACGACATAAACATCCTAGCGTAGTCTTCCTCGACTAAGGAGAACTATAGGCTACTAGAAGAGAAGTATAAGATCTGTAAGGACTAGGCTAGGAGGCACGGGGCTCGGTTTGCCCTAGAAAAGTACAATCTGATACACTTTACGCGCCGGCCACGGTTCTACAATATATAAGCTTCTATCTAGATATAGGGGCACACGACTAACCCGGTAAATTAGCTTAGGATCCTCGGACTATAGGTAGACCCGGCGCTACGGTAGAGGAAGCACGTATAGGCAATATTACGGAAAGCTAAACAGAATATAGCATTATACTAGAGGCTCACTACGTCTATATAGGGGGCGGACTTCCGGTAGTTACGACTTCTATATACGGCTATTATACGGCTAGTCCTTACCTATAGCAGCCAAGTGTAGTCCTTAGGCGAGAGGGCCTACCTATCGAAGGGACTCGTCGCGCCGCTAGCGAAGATCTAAAACTAATGCCTAAGGAAGGTCACCGGGGTATATAAGTCGATACTAATAAGGATACTTAAGTACGAGACCGCTATACCGCCGATCGACCTATATATCTAGAGACTACGGACCTCCTACTTAGGCAAGTCGGTATAGTACCTAGTATAGAAGGTCATCGCTAGTATAGTCGTAAGGGCCCGCGAATTAGTACTAGCGTATAGGGGCATTCGACCCGGAAACGAGCCGAACTACCGGGTAAGGGACGAATAGCTAGTAATATAATAGGAAGGTAAGAAATCGTTTGTAGAGCAACTATAGAAAGAGAGGTGGAATAACTAGGTTGTAGGGTATAGTAGACGCCCTTAGCTAGCGGGACAACCTAAGGAATAGTTAGCTACAAAATCCGCGGTTAAGCACCCCCCTAAGCTTATCTACTACCGCCTTACGAGGGTATAGAGTAGTATAGCAACCTAACTACGAAGCGAACATATCGGCCTCTAGGGGTACCTATTATAGAGGAAGGTTCTAGGATACACGAATACTAGCTGCCCCTACGGCTATCGCTCCTAGAACGTACGGCACGTACTCCTCGTCTGTCCGAGGTGGTCGCTAGGAAGGGGGGAGTAGATAGTAAAGGCGAGGAACCGGACGATTAGGGCACTTCTTAATAACGCTAAGGACCTACGGCGTATTACGAACTAGATACTAGAGAAGGGCTGGCTAGAACAGTACCGCCTAGTAGGAATAGTATAGGAAGAGAGGACACGACGTAGCGCGACGAGACCGGCTAGGAGCGGGGGCTAACGGGGTAGTGATATAGACTACGTACGTTTAGAGGGAAAGCTAAACTAGATAAGGAGTAGTCGGGGGCGGGAAGGGTTTTTACCTATTCGGGTTTCCCTTTATACATAACAATAGATATATACCTATATAGGCCGGATAGGGTCCTAGAACAGGGGAATGACAAATCTATCTATCTATATAGTAGAAGTAGGCCGTTCGTAGGCGCTTTCTATTCTCTATAACTATATAGTTAGACTCCTCTAGTATATAGAGCTCTAGCTCTAGGGGGAAGAGTAGTATATTAGACGCGTTATATATTAACGCGTCTTCTAGTAGTATAAATATAAATAGATATAGCTTGCGATTAGGGTCCGTGTTACCTATAATCTCCTTACGGTCTTCTACGGTAAGGGCATCTATTATCTACTACTATAGGGTGTCGTAGTAGTTAGTAGTGTTATATACTAACTGCTATATATTGTCTTAAGTCACGTGATCTGTTACGTACTCGATTTACCGGTCCCTTCAGTTATATATTACTAACTCGCGGTGTTACGGCTAGTATAGTTCTTACCTAAGGAGCTTTTAGTAGGCGTCTCGAGGTTGTTAGGTATACGGCTACTAAGCCTATTCTTCTACCCCCTCGGCCTATACTATGTCTTACTCGTAATAAGCGATATATAGGTCGTAGTATTATTTAGGCTCTTTAGCCGGTTCCGCTATTACGATGTTCTCGATAGGGGTCGTATACCCTACTATTAGACGTAAGAGGTCATAGAACGTAGTCTTATCGAAGAGGACGTCCTTGACTCGTATAACCCTATCTTTTAATAGGTCCTATACGCGGTAGATGTTAGTAGAGTCGTATCCTATAAGGTAGCCTATAAGCGCTCTCTCTTAGAGTTTCTCGCTCTTACTAGGCTAATCTAGTCTATAGATAAACACGTATATAAGGGAGCTATATACTACTATATAACCTACGTTCGGAATTCGTCCTATTACTAATTCGAATAGAGTCTTCTAGCCCTTTGACTAGATAGGGGATCGCTAGAGGATATATACCGCTACTATAGTATATTCTAGCTAAAGCTTTTCCGGCAATCGTACGTAGATACGAATAGTTCTACTTATAGTGATGATTAGAGCTCTAGCTCTTTCTACTAGGTCCTACGTAGGCGCGTATTCCGCGGTTACGTACTATTTAATCTTGTTATTATTAATAACTAAGCGAAATACCTTCTTAATAGCGGGCTCGTTATCGCTATAGAAGTATATAAACCTACGACTAATGAAGTTAATAAAGCTTAGTAGGCTATTAAAGTAAGCTAATACCGATTGCTAATCCCTGTTCTTAATAGTGAACTAGAAGTGTCTATAGGTATCTAGATCGTAGAAGTAGACGAGGTACCTATTACCGTTATAGGCGACAGTGAATTCTACTAAGTCTATAGCTATATAGCCGTATAGGGTTATTACCCTAATAGGCTAAGACCGATTATACACCTTATAAGCTTTACTAAGCCTATATACTCTATAATATATAGTAAGGGGTGCGCTTAGACTATCGTTAATAATCACCCCCTTAACTTTAAGTAGTAACTACTTAATACGTTCAGCGCTAATATAACTAAAGATTCGATGCTACTAGCGGCTAGAGAGCTTTCAGTGTTTAATAGGGGTCCTACTAGACGTAGCTACAGCTTTAGTGCCCCTAGTACTATTTATGACTACGAGAACGGTGCGGTTACTATCCTCTTAAGTAGTTAGAGATACTACGCTATTAGTAGGTTCATCGCCGATGTTTGCACCCCTACTAATAGTGCTAATAAAGTGCGCGTTACGTATCTTTTTAGTGACCTTCGGTAGTACTAGGCCCTCTTTTATAGGCTATTAGTAAATAATAGGTGACTTAGGTAGTATAACTACCTTAAAGAAAGGGATTGTACTAGTAGGGCGGTATAGGTCTATCAATTTAGTGTCGTTATACTATATTGAATTGCTACGTCCGTACTACTAGAGTCCGGCTCTTTCTATACGTATATAAGAGATAACGTTTATATAAAAGCCTAGGTAGTAAGCTATATCTAGCAAGGTAAATGAATAGGCCCTAATTGATATATAAACACGTCCTAACGCTATAGTTAGAAAGGTAGTTATTCTAGCCTAGATTTCTAAGGTAGTAAGGCGCTCTATAATAAACTCTATACCCTCCTAGTCATAATGATTAATCACATAAGTGTCTAAACAGTTATTATATACCTAGTAATCCCTAAAGTTGACGCTTAACTTACTAATTAAGCTAGAAAGAACAGTAAGGCTAACAAAGCCCTTATTACTTAGTGATACCTTCTTCGTATTAGTAATAGCCTTGTCACGTTCCTAGTCCTTACGATTGTTACGATTTAACACGCTAAGTAGACGCTCGCCGTCGTCGCTTAAGTAGTAGTTAATAAAGTTTTTCTAGTACTTCTTCTACTACTCTAAGCGCTAATCCTTTACTAGGCGCTTATCGGGGTTGATTATATCGTATAAGAATAGGCCCTTATAATAGGTGTCCTTAGGCTCGCCGGTAATGTTCTAGTAGCCGCTTAGCCTATTATTATCCTTATCTTTGTTCTTATTGCCGCGGCTACTACTACGACCCTTATTACCGCGGCTATTACTACGGTTGTTACTACGGCTACTACTACGGTTACCCTCCTTTTGACTAGTACCTATAGGTACTGTTTCATCCTCTACTAAGGTTTCTCCGGAGAAGGTTACGAAGACTAATCGACCGTTAGTTATTACTAGTACGGTATCGCGTATCTATTTAAGGTAACGCTTAGTAAGATTTTATAGTAACATTTTGCTACGCTTCTACTCGTTATATAGAGAAGTACCGTAGGCTAGAGCCTACTTCTACTAAATAGTAAGTAGGAAGTGTCTACTAAGGTCGTCGTACTCGGCGTAGTTATACTTAAGTATCTTAGTCTATAAAACTAACTAGTCTAAGTACTAGTTATCGATTCTACGTACGCGAGTCTTCTAAAGCCTAGACAGCTTAAGCGTAAGCTACCGCTTACGTAGTATATCGTCTAGACGATACTAATCCTTAAGAGCCTAGTATTTCGCTCTAAGGGTATTCTAGCCGTACATTAGCTCTTGCCCTAGCTCTATCGTTGTACGGATAAGGTAGATAATGAGCTTTAATCGCGTAGTAGTAAAGATGTCGTATATCCGTTACCTTCGGTCTACGTCTATTTGTCGTAGCTTGATAAGATCTCTTAATATAGCGTCTCCTACCGTATACGCTTATTAGATTTCCTTAAACGTTAAGTAAGTAGGCTCTATTAGCTCGTTACTTAGTTAGTAAGAACCTATATACTTCTAGACATTTAAAGACTCTACGTAGAGCTCTAGCTAACGGTCAAACTTGTCCTATTAGTTATAGCTCTTTAGAACTACGGTACTCTAAGGTAGGGCACCGGTAGTTACCGGCGTCTCGGTAGTAGCTATAACTACAAAATAGGTTATAGGCTAGTAAAAGTTCTACGCGGGTTTACTAGGCCTAGGGGATACTACTGTACTAGTTATAGTAGTAGTACTATGACGATACAAACTCTACTTTAGGGCTTCCTTATCGTAGCGAATGTTAGTAAGCGCTAACCGGGCTTATAACTATTACGTTAGAAGTGTAGGAAGTTATTATACGGGCTTATATAGGGTGTTTTAAAAGCAGGTTATGTATTATATATGTCTATCTAGAATGAACAAGTGTTGCTCTTAAAGAGGCTATAGGTAACTAATTAGTTACCTAATTCTTAGCGTACGTAGCCTTAAGTTTTAATAATAGGATGTTGCCTATATATACGCTCGGATCGCGACACCCTATCGCCGAAAGTCTTAATAAAGTACTTACGGTTCAGGCGGTTACGAAATAGTATTAGCTTAGTCTCGTCGGTCTACTATATCTAAGTACGTAGCTTCGAGTAGCGAGCGTAGAAGGTAATAAAGGTCTCGCCCTGCTCCTACTTATAGGTAGCGATATTAACTATAGCCTAAGTTCCTTTATTACGGGTGCCGTACTAGCGCGTTATCTAATCTAGTAGTTCTTTACTAGTCTTGAACTCGTTAAATAATTGTTGTCTAGGTACGGGAATCCTCGGCTTAATACTTCTCTAAAGGTCACCCTATATCTATCTATATATAAAACGTAGGCCGTCTACCTCGGAGCGGAAAGTAGTTATAGTTAGCTTAAGAAGTACGCTACTATACTAACTATCGAAGTTAGGGTCGTTATTGTTCTTAAAGTACTTCGGGATAGGTACGCCCTTACTAACCCCGATACCGCGTATTAGAGTACGGTTAATAGTAAATAGGCGTTCTAAAAGTTCGGTCAGAGGAGTCTATATACGGGTATTACGCGCTCGAGAGTCGCGACCGTTATTATTATTAGGTCGTAGACGGTTTCTATTACGTCCTCGGTTATTATTACTATTACCGTTATTATTATCGTTACTACTACCTCCGCCGCCGCCGCCTCTACTAGTAGCTTTACGATACTTACGTATTAGCTACTCGAGTAAAGTCTCGCGCGGAGGTAAGTAAAAGGGTCGGCGACTAGAGTGGCCCCTACCTCTATTCTATATAGTGTCTTTAGTAGCTTAGAGTCGAGTCTTTAGATCGTTAACCTCCTTCTATAGAGCCTAGTTCTTAGCTTCGGTATCCTATACCTTCTTCTTCTCCTTTTCGTAAATCTCGCTAAATTGCTTATATAGGTTATTAGCCTCCCTATACTTCTTCTCTACCTCTTATAACTTTACTAGGTTATAATCCTTCTTACTCTTTAGGTCTACGGCTATCTTCTATATTATAGCCTCCTCGCTTCGTAGTATCTTATAGGTAGGGTTATACTCGGTATATAGCGTAGTATACTAGGTGTTCTAGAGGTTGTTAGCCCGCTCTATTTTATCGAGTTATCTACCTTTAGTGATCGCTATATTCACTACCTATAGTACGAAGTCGTAGGTAGTCTTCGGGTACTAGGATACGAGGGTCGTAAGTTTATCTAGTATAACATTCTAGTATTTAGATACGAGAATGTGCTCTACCTCGTCGAGTAATAGGTATACCTCGTCTAGGTCCTCTTCGAGCTTAAATTCGAATAGTTCTATAAAGTCAATCTTACTACCTTCTTCTCGCTCGAAGGCTTTCTAGTAAGCTTTATTAATTTCCTATTATAGCGCGATACCGGTATCTACTATAACCCGCCGGTTATCGTCCTATATCTAACTCTAAGAAAAAGAGAAGAGGATAGGGAAAAGAGATATACGCTACTTACCTTTACTCTTAGGCTTTAGTAGCGGTAGTATACCGCCGTTTGTCTATAAAGTTATATTGTCTAGGTTCGGGGGAGGCGTAACGATGCCTATTTCCTAACTATCTACGAGCGTACGACTACCTACTAATAATGTCGCTACGTTACGTTCTCTAGGTATTTACGCGCTATACGCCTTACCGTATTCTATATTCTAATACGACTCTACGCGTCCTTCGAGTTCTATAGTTCTGTCTATTCCTGTTATTACGCGTCCCTTACCTAGATCCGCGATCTAGGTAGGGTAGTAGAATAAACTATAAGGGCGCGCGTACCGTAGGGTCCGAATAAGAGAGTTGTTATTCTACGAAGTAACGAAAGAGGAGCGCGAGGCGCGGCGAAGTTATAAAGCGAAGCCAAGCCGCGCTAACCCGTTACGGAAGGTCCGCGGTTCACTCGGGCTGACGTAGCTATAGTAAGGGGTCGGGGGCTACCCGTAATAAAGCCCTTTAGGGCGAAATTTTCTAATAGGGGATTATTAGAGACACCGTTACGAAGGCTAGGAGAAAATATAGCGGTTTTAATACTATCGAAGGCCTATAATAGTAGATCTATATAGAACCTACCTAAGTTATTAATACTATAATAACCGCTATTTATATAACTTCCCCCTCCCCTAAAGGATATTAGGGAATACTAGAACTTTCGAGATTAGGGTACTTAAATAAAAGAAAAAGAAGATGTCGTTCAGTTCGACCTATCCGAACACCTAGCGCTACCTTAGGTTATAGGTAATAAGAGGTTAAGGGGGGACGGAGATAATAACTCTAAAGAGTATAAGGCTAAACACTATAAGGCTCTTATCGCCTAGATGTTCTATCTAGACCCTATAATAAGCTAGGTAGAGGAGATTCTAAACGACGTAGAAGAATATATATTTGCTACTACTAGGTAGGCTATTGCCTATTAGTAGGAAGTGCTAATCCTAAAGTCCTATAAGGTAGCCGTAGGAGACCCTAAATAGGGATATATATAGAAAGAGGCAAATAAGAAGGAACTTATTACCTTAGTAAGTAACAATACCTAGGAAGTAGTTATACCGCTAAAGGGTACGAATCTAATTACTTCTAGGTAGGTCTTTAATATAAAAAGAATAATTAGTAGAGCTATTAAGAAGTTCAAGGCAAGACTAGTTATAAGAGGGTTTTTATAGAAATATAGGGTTGACTTCGAAGAGACCTTTATACCTACTGTTAGACATAATACTCTCCGAGTATTTATAGTAGTAGTGTGTAAGAGAGATCTCGAGATACACCTAGTAGATATAAATAATGCTTTTACCTAAAGTAGCCTCCTTAAAGACATCTATATAATCCCACCCCTAGGAGTTGAAGCACCTCTAAACATAGTGTTTAAGGTCCTACGAAGCCTTTATAGGCTTAAGCAAGTAGCTAGAGACTAGAACAAGCTCTATATTACGAAGCTAGAGAAGATTCGATTTACCTAGTCCTAGGTAGATCTATACCTACTTATCTATTCGGATAGAGACCTTATAGTCCTTACCTATATAGATAACATACCTATTACAGCTCCAAAGCTATTAGATATTTAGTGGTTTAAGGCTAAGCTTGGAAAAGTGTTTAAGATTAAAGATCTTAGTAAACCTACGAAGATCCTTAGAATAAGGATTATAAGAGACAGGTCCTAAGGCACTTTAAAGCTTGATTAAGGATACTATGTCTACGCTAACTTAGCTAAGATGAACATGGCTAGAGAGAAGGCTACGCCAACCTACTCACCTATAGAGAGCTACGAGCACTTAGCGCCTACGGCACCTATAGATAAGAGGTGTAACAAATATGATTACTAGAGCTATAATAGTACCTAGATATAGCTAATAACAATAATAAGGCTAGAGTTAGCATTCCCCCTTAGAAGAATTAGCTTATATGTTACTGATCCCTCGTAGTAGTATATAAAGGCTTTAAAGAAGCTCTCCCGATACCTACGGTCGTACCTAGACCTAGGTCTTATATATAGAAAGGGAGAGGGCAATCTCTAGGGATACTCGGACTCTAACTACGCTATAGACAAAGTGGATAGAGTCTTAATTCTAGGATACGTATAGTTCCTTTATAGATTACCTATGTCCTAGATAAGTAGGAAGTAGAAGTCTGTTATAACATTAATAATAGAAGCTGAGTTTATAGCTATAAACGTAGCCGTAAAGTAGTCACAATTTCTTACTACTGTCCTTAGGGAAATAGGGTGCCTAGAACTAGTAGGAAAGAGCTCTTTCTAGCCGAGTATAAGGGTAAGCAAGGGCACTATTGACGAGCTAAGGTTAGTCAAGCTTATAGGTAATAACTAAGCCGCTTTAACACTTATTAAAGATGCCTATATACATAAAAGGTCAAAGCATATTAATGTTGTATATAACTATATTAGATATCTCTAGTAGTAGAAGAAGATTGTAGTAGACTACTACTATATAAAGGATATAGCTACTAATAGGTTAATAAAGCCCTTTAATAGCTAGTAGTTCTAAAACTTTATAAGGTAGCTCTAGCTTACGTAAAGGGATTGTAGGAGACTATGTGGCCTAAGTGGGAGTGTTAAGAACATATAGGCCGCAGGACAAGCATATAGGTATAGGTGTGTCATATAACTAGATCACGTAACTAGGGTTTACTAGCCTATAGGCTAGTAAACATCCGGACACCTAGTATCTACCTACACTAACACTAGCAATACTATATATAGATACACGCTATCCTATTAGGTCCTTCTTCGTCTTTAGTATAATCCGCCGTCTTCTACTACTACGTAACTCGTACCTATTTAATAGCGCCTATAACGGAGGCCTTCGTAGACTTTATAAATCGCTACGACTCTCTCGGTATCCGATATAGCGAGGATAATAATAGTATAGTAAAGCGTAAAATCGTAGCGATAGATAACTTAACGACTAATAACGAAGACGACGTTATAGAGAACGAAGTAATAGATAATAAAGCGATAGATAATAAAGCGGAGAATCTAGAGGACGATACGACCTTCGTATAGGCCTACGTTATAAGAAAGAATAGTACTAAGGACAGGCCGATTTTTTAGAGGGGGGGAAGTATAACGGGCCTAGGCGGACGTCTAGTAAATAGTAGTTAGTTACGTAACTCGATACGGGCCGGCCCGTATACCTCGGCTTATATATTAACTTTCCGTACCTCGTGCTCCTCTTAGATAGCCTATCTAATAACTTTGTTATTCGCCCTATATTAAGAACGGCCCCCTTATAGATAGGATAAAGTAGGTATTTATAGAAGACGAGGTAGTCCTTACTTACTTTGTCGCTAGATAAGAAACGAAGCTCGAGACTAACGCCTTAGACTACGTTATAGCCGTTATCTAATCGTAGAAGGGTAAAGACGGCGTATAGCGGCCCGTAGCGTTTATATCTAAGAAGATGTCTCTATAGGAGTATAATTACGATATCTACGATAAGGAACTCCTAGCTATAGTAAAGGCGTTTAAGGAATAGAAGCTAGAGCTTATAGTAGGAGATATCGATTATACCGACGATAATACGGACTTCGAGTACCTTCGGGATAAGTGTTAGGGCGAGAGCCTAGCCTATAAGATATAAGAATAAAAGCGAGAATATAGGTACGAAGTGTAGATACAAAGGGTATAGTATGATTACTTTATAAAACGAAGTACGAAGAAAGTAAGAGAGGCCTAGGGAAGGCCAGATATTTATACGCGACCCTCGCGAGTGCGTGTCCCCGTATTAATAGGGCTAACCCGTACAAAGCCGCGCTTAGTAGCTTTACTCAAAACCTTATTCTAACCTGCCCTACGTTCCGAGTCTTCTACGAGCTTCTTCTAGGGTCTAGCGTAGTCGCGGGTGCTCGCGGGAGTGCCGTAAGTCATATAGTTACGAGCCGAAGTGAATCTATTAAGGTTTAGTAGAGTAGTGAATTTGGAGGGCTAGGTCCCGTAGTGAATATTACGGTATATATAATTCTTAGCGCTTATATACTAAGCTAGACTTTTACTTCTTAACGACTTCTAAGCACTCTAAGGCTCTTCTGTCCCTACCTTCTATATACTCTATAGGGAGACTATAATAGTAGCCCCCTAAACAAAGCTAAGTTTCTACGAAGCCGTAGTAGTTCTATATATCGAGGATGTTTAGCTTTAGTACTAGGCCTAGGCCTAATATTATAGTCGATATACTATTAGTAAGCCCCGTCGAAGAGCTTAGATTCGAAGAGCCTACCGATGTTGACTTCTAGGCCGTCTACGCGGGCGTAGTATTCTTCGATTACTTAACGATTAAAGATGATATATTAGATAGGTTCCTATAAGGTATCCTACTTAGGGTAACCTTACTATTCGACTTTATACTTAATCGGCGGTAGTCCTTTAACGTCGTTAGGCTCTACGCGGATTCCCCGGATCTTACGGACGGTATAGTCGTTAGAAGGTAGGTTAATAGGCTCGTCGACTTCTACTTTATCGGGAGGACCTAGTATGTCTTAGTTTTAGTTCGGGAATAGGTACTTAGCCGACGGCCGAAGGCGTACGGGATAGAAGACGTCGTGGATCTTTATATTCGTAGGAAGAGCTAGACGGTAGGCGTATAAACTAATACGCTCGGTAATCTTAAAAGGACCTAGGTTCTTCTAGCTTAGCTTCTTAGAGGGGCGGTCCGTCTTAATGTTCTTAGAGTTAAGGTAGACTATATTACCTACTTAGTAGTCGGGAGCTAGCTAGCGACGACGATTAGCTTGATCCTCGTAGATTGCTTATACGTATACTATCTCGTCGTAGACTTCTTTATAGATCTATAAGAGTATAGTAGCGAACTCGTCTACTACTTACTCGTTTACGTCTTCGGTAGGCGGGAGAGGCTCTTCTAGTTCTATACCTATACGAGGGTAGTAACCTCTCGTAGTATAGAAGGGAGAGTAGCTAGTAGTCTCCGAGTCCTAGTTACGAGTAGCGAACTCTACCGTAGGGATATACTAAGGCCAATCCTTTTAGTAGTACTCGACGAAGTAACGAAGGACCTACTCGAGGATAGCGTTCGTAATTTCGGTCTAGCTATCGGTCTGTAGCTAAAAACTAGTCGAGAGGTTATGCTTAATACCTAGGATAGTATATAGACGCTTCTAGAAGTACGAGATAAACTAGGAGCCTCTATTAGAGGTGATGCTATCCGGGAGGCCTTAAAAGCGCTAGACGAATTCGTAGAATAAGCGAGTAGTCTCCTTTACGGTTATGCTCTAGCACGGGATTATATACCGGTCCTTAGAGTAACGGTCTACGATCACTAGAAGGGCCTTTACCTTTACGCCGCTAAAGGTCTTACCGTAAGGAAGATTAGTAATAAAGTCTATAGTAATGTGCTTCTACGGACGATTAGGAGCCGGGAGAGGGTATAAGAGACCGTAAGGGCGGTAGCGGTTAGCTTTAGCTCTTCGGTAAGTAGCGTAGTTTAGTACGTAGCGGCGGACGTCCTTCTAGGAATACGGCTACTAGTAATACCTAGCGGGGAGCTTATAGGTCTTAGCTACGCCTAGGTAACCCCTAGAGGCGGAGTCGTAGACGATTTGAAGAATCTTAGCTCGGATATTAGAGCCTTCGGGCTACGGTACGTAAAGCTTCTTACGGAAGTAGACGACACCTTCCTAGAGCTCGTACTCGGATAGCGAGAAGCCCGGGAATATCCTCGCGCTAGATTTAAGGGCCTAAACTAACTCTTAGGCGCCTAGGTCGGCATCGTACGCTATTTATACCCGTACTATAATACCTTTAGGTTACTCCTTTTTATTAAACCCCTTAAAGTCTAATTCGGGTAAGCCGTCGGTCGTTACTAAGCCCTCTTTATCGTCGTTTAAGTCCTTAGCGTCCGAGGCGTATTCTTTAGGCTCGGATTCATTATTACTCTCGTTAAGGTAGGTAGGAGCGAGCACGAGAGTAGTAAAGGAAGCGGCGAGTATAGGCTAGCCGTTCGATAGGTACTCTCGAAGCTCGGAAGAGAGGTTATACTCTTTAATGACTTGTTACTCTACGATTTACTAGCCCCCTCTTCGATTAACTAGAGAGTTACTAGGGCGGCGGGTAAGGGCGTCGGCTATCGAGTTAGCCCTACCGGGCGTATACGAGATTATAAAGTTAAACCGGGAGAGGAACTCGCTCTAGCGGGCCTAGCGACGATTAAGCAGCTTGCTCTTTATAAAGTAGACGAGGTTCTTATAGTCGGAGCTTACTTAGACGGGTATAGTAGAGCCTTCGAGCTCGGGGCGCTACTCTTTAAAAGCTTTAACGATAGCGAGAAGCTCCTTATCGTAGATCTCGTAGTTATACTCCGTAGCGGTCATCTTCTTAGAGAGGAAGGCGATAGGTAACTAGGGAGATTTAGGCGAGCGGCGTTATAGTAGGACACCGCCTACTATACCGTTAGATACGTTAGTCTCTATACGGGTCTCTAGTTCGAAATCGAAGTACTATAGAAGCGGGTTCTTAATAAACTTCGCTTTAAGTAAGTTAAAAGCCTCCTAGTATTCGTCGGTCTAGGCAAACTTCTTACCCTTACGTATAAGCTTCGTTAAAGGGCGTACTACGTCCGAGAATACGTAGATAAAGCGGCGGTAGAAGTTAGTAAAGCCTAGGAAACCCTAGACCTCCTTAACGTTCGTAGGAGCATCCTATTCGACGATAGCGTCGATCTTCTCTTAGTCCATCTTAATACCGTCTACGGTAATAATTAAACTAAGGAACTTGACTTCGGTCTTCTTAAACTCGTACTTATCGATATCGAGCTATAAGCCGGCGTCTACGAGCTTCTAAAGGACCTTATAGACGTACTCGCGGTGCTCCTCCTTAGTCTCGCTATAGACTAGGATATCGTCGATATAGGCAGTATAGAACTGATCGAGGAACTCCTAAAGGATGTCGTTAATAAAGTTCTAGAAGGTACTAGGCCCGTTATAAACGCCGAAGGGTATAACGAGCGACTCGAATAGCCCGTAGCGAGTACGGAAGGCTATAAGATACTCGTGTCCTTCTACTATTCGTAACTTATTAAACGTAGTAATAATATCGAGCTTAGTAAAGTACTTGGCCTTAGAGAGGCGCTCGAGCGTCTCCTAAATCAACGGTATTAGGTAGCGGTTCTTCTTTATAATAGCGTTAAAGCCTCGGTAGTCTACGTAGAAGCGTAGACTACCGCCGGGCTTCTTAACGAATATAACGGGACTGCTAGCGCTAGAACGGCTCGCTCGAATAAACCCCTTCTTTAGGTTCTCTTCGAGGTATCTCTTAAGGACGATAAGCTCTTCTTAGGATATAGAATATAGCGGTCCGAACGGTGTCTCTATACCTTCTTCTAGCTTAATCTTATAGTTATAAGGGCGATAAGGAGGTAGCTCGTCTACGGCCTTAGTATCGAATACGTAGAGGATATAGTGTACCTAAGAAGGGACCTTCGTAGTAGGGTCGGTAGGTATACGCTTCTTGTCGAGCTTCTCGAGGGCGATGTCGATATCGCGGAGAGAGGCGGCGAAGACTTGAGCTTTAGGCTACTTAGTAGTAGTAGTAAAGGTAGCGGCGTTTACCTAGAAGATCTTAGTATACTTAGGACCGCGCTAAGGCGGCGGAGAAGGCGGAGGTACCGGAGGAGCTTCTAGAGGGAAGCTAATAGTAAGGGAAGTCTAGTCGATAATAGGTTAGTATCGTCTAAACTATAGGAGGCCGAGGATAAACTTCTAATACGGTAGGGACGTAAGGAAGCTAGTAATCGACATACGCTTACCTCCGAGGGTGATTAACGTGTGTATAACATAAGTAATCTTACTAGTAGTAGTCTCCGTACCGTTAAAGAGTTCAAGGGTACGAGGGTACTTTAGTTCCTAGGGTTCGAGGTTAAGAGAGGTCGAGAGTTTATAGTCTATAAAAGACTCGCCTAGTACGCTAGTATCTATAAGAGTAAGATTAGAAGAAGAGAGTTTCTTTAAGCCGATATTTATATTCGTAACGAGCGGTTTATAAGCGTAGTCCTTACCCGTCTCGTCGTATAGGTCTAGCTATACTATATTAATCCTTAACTTCTTTCCTCTCTTTACTTTCGGTAAACGTTATTCTTAGTCTTTATCGCGTCGATAAGGAAGACCTAGGCTTTTTCCTACTTAGCGGGAGTAGTAGGAGTAGGCTCGATAGCGCCGATAGCGCCGCGAACCGGGTTACGGGCGTTACGGGTAGCGAGCTACGGACAGTTAACTACGATATAGCCTAGACCGCCGTAGTAGGTATAGAGTCCGGCCTAGCGACGGCGAAGCTTCTCTTTAGGAGTAAGCTTACCGTTAACGAGGCCCTAGGCTCGAGGGACGGCGGTACTAGCGCTAAGATCTATAGTATTACCTATAGAGACGGGAGGGAGAGCCGTAGGAGCGGCGGCGCCTAGTAGAGTAGCGAAGTAGCTTCCGGGACTACGAGGCTAACCCCCTTAAGAACGGGAAGCGAGGAGAGAGGCGGTATATTTTATATTAGAGTCGAGGCGCTAGTAGGTCTCGACGAGCTTACGGAAGCTTATAGTACCGACGTCCTTATCCTCGAGGGCTCGAAGAAGATCTACTAATAAGCTACGGCGGAGAGTACTCTTCTTAGTCTCTTCGTTATAGCCGGTAAACCCGATGTTACGGTTAAAGGCCGCGAGGTACTCTACGAAGCTCTTGTTCTTCTAGAGGAGGTTATAGATAGCGTTCTAGGCGGTAGCTCTACGGTCTAGATCACTAAAGGTAGCACGGAGGTCCTATATTAAGGTAAGGACGTCCGGGTAGCCGATAGTCTACGTAGCGTTATCGATATAGTATTATACCTAAGCCGCGGCGTCTCCCCGAAGGAGGGAGAAGACGTACGTGACCTTGTCCTTCTCTTACGGAAAGTGGTCGGTATTAGCTAATAGCTTAATAGTGAGCTGTGTCTTAAATGCCTTAAACTTAATCTTATTACCGTCGAACTCGTCTAGGTCGTTAACCTTCTTAGAGAAGTACTAGCGGCGGTTATCGTCGGCGTACGGGACGAGGTTCTAGAAGGTATTTACAATACCTTAAAGGTATATTACTTAGTAGTTTACTTGCTCGACCTACTAGGCGGTCTCGCGGAAAGAGGAGACGGTGCGGTTAATAAGAGCGTAGGCGGTATCGGGGTTAGCGTTTACCTAGGTACTAAAGGTAGCGGCGTTCGAGAAGGGAATATTAGCCTACTTACTAAAGTGGAATAGAGTGTCTTAGTTATCGAGGTTGACACCTCTATCGGTAGCGTAGTCACCTATAAGGATAATTCGAGTAGTTGACCGTTTGTTAGTCTTTCGTAATATTAGGGCGAGAGCCTAGCCTATAAGATATAAGAATAAAAGCGAGAATATAGGTGCGAAGTGTAGATATAAAGGGTATAGTATAATTGATATATAAAACGAAAGACGAAGAAAGTAAGAGAGGCCTAGGGAAGGCTAGATATTTATACGCGACCCTCGCGAGTGCGTGTCCCCGTATTAATAGGGCTAACCCGTACAAAGCCGCGCTTAGTAGCTTTACTCAAAACCTTATTCTAACCTGCCCTACGTTCCGAGTCTTCTACGAGCTTCTTCTAGGGTCTAGCGTAGTCGCGGGTGCTCGCGGGAGTGCCGTAAGTCATATAGTTACGAGCCGAAGTGAATCTATTAAGGTTTAGTAGAGTAGTAAATTTAGAGGGCTAGGTCCCGTAGTGAATATTACGGTATATATAATTCTTAGCGCTTATATACTAAGCTAGACTTTTACTTCTTAACGACTTCTAAGCACTCTAAGGCTCTTCTGTCCCTACCTTCTATATACTCTATAGGGAGACTATAATAGTAGCCCCCTAAACAAAGCTAAGTTTCTACGAAGCCGTAGTAGTTCTATATATCGAGGATGTTTAGCTTTAGTACTAGGCCTAGGCCTAATATTATAGTCGATATACTATTAGTAAGCCCCGTCGAAGAGCTTAGATTCGAAGAGCCTACCGATGTTGACTTCTAGGCCGTCTACGCGGGCGTAGTATTCTTCGATTACTTAACGATTAAAGATGATATGTTAGATAGGTTCCTATAAGGTATCCTACTTAGGGTAACCTTACTATTCGACTTTATACTTAATCGGCGGTAGTCCTTTAACGTCGTTAGGCTCTACGCGGATTCCCCGGATCTTACGGACGGTATAGTCGTTAGAAGGTAGGTTAATAGGCTCGTCGACTTCTACTTTATCGGGAGGACCTAGTATGTCTTAGTTTTAGTTCGGGAATAGGTACTTAGCCGACGGCCGAAGGCGTACGGGATAGAAGACGTCGTGGATCTTTATATTCGTAGGAAGAGCTAGACGGTAGGCGTATAAACTAATACGCTCGGTAATCTTAAAAGGACCTAGGTTCTTCTAGCTTAGCTTCTTAGAGGGGCGGTCCGTCTTAATGTTCTTAGAGTTAAGGTAGACTATATTACCTACTTAGTAGTCGGGAGCTAGCTAGCGACGACGATTAGCTTGATCCTCGTAGATTGCTTATACGTATACTATCTCGTCGTAGACTTCTTTATAGATCTATAAGAGTATAGTAGCGAACTCGTCTACTACTTACTCGTTTACGTCTTCGGTAGGCGGGAGAGGCTCTTCTAGTTCTATACCTATACGAGGGTAGTAACCTCTCGTAGTATAGAAGGGAGAGTAGCTAGTAGTCTCCGAGTCCTAGTTACGAGTAGCGAACTCTACCGTAGGGATATACTAAGGCCAATCCTTTTAGTAGTACTCGACGAAGTAACGAAGGACCTACTCGAGGATAGCGTTCGTAATTTCGGTCTAGCTATCGGTCTGTAGCTAAAAACTAGTCGAGAGGTTATGCTTAATACCTAGGATAGTATATAGACGCTTCTAGAAGTACGAGATAAACTAGGAGCCTCTATTAGAGGTGATGCTATCCGGGAGGCCTTAAAAGCGCTAGACGAATTCGTAGAATAAGCGAGTAGTCTCCTTTACGGTTATGCTCTAGCACGGGATTATATACCGGTCCTTAGAGTAACGGTCTACGATCACTAGAAGGGCCTTTACCTTTACGCCGCTAAAGGTCTTACCGTAAGGAAGATTAGTAATAAAGTCTATAGTAATGTGCTTCTACGGACGATTAGGAGCTAGGAGAGGGTATAAGAGACCGTAAGGGCGGTAGCGGTTAGCTTTAGCTCTTCGGTAAGTAGCGTAGTTTAGTACGTAGCGGCGGACGTCCTTCTAGGAATACGGCTACTAGTAATACCTAGCGGGGAGCTTATAGGTCTTAGCTACGCCTAGGTAACCCCTAGAGGCGGAGTCGTAGACGATTTGAAGAATCTTAGCTCGGATATTAGAGCCTTCGGGCTACGGTACGTAAAGCTTCTTACGGAAGTAGACGACACCTTCCTAGAGCTCGTACTCGGATAGCGAGAAGCCCGGGAATATCCTCGCGCTAGATTTAAGGGCCTAAACTAACTCTTAGGCGCCTAGGTCGGCATCGTACGCTATTTATACCCGTACTATAATACCTTTAGGTTACTCCTTTTTATTAAACCCCTTAAAGTCTAATTCGGGTAAGCCGTCGGTCGTTACTAAGCCCTCTTTATCGTCGTTTAAGTCCTTAGCGTCCGAGGCGTATTCTTTAGGCTCGGATTCATTATTACTCTCGTTAAGGTAGGTAGGAGCGAGCACGAGAGTAGTAAAGGAAGCGGCGAGTATAGGCTAGCCGTTCGATAGGTACTCTCGAAGCTCGGAAGAGAGGTTATACTCTTTAATGACTTGTTACTCTACGATTTACTAGCCCCCTCTTCGATTAACTAGAGAGTTACTAGGGCGGCGGGTAAGGGCGTCGGCTATCGAGTTAGCCCTACCGGGCGTATACGAGATTATAAAGTTAAACCGGGAGAGGAACTCGCTCTAGCGGGCCTAGCGACGATTAAGCAGCTTGCTCTTTATAAAGTAGACGAGGTTCTTATAGTCGGAGCTTACTTAGACGGGTATAGTAGAGCCTTCGAGCTCGGGGCGCTACTCTTTAAAAGCTTTAACGATAGCGAGAAGCTCCTTATCGTAGATCTCGTAGTTATACTCCGTAGCGGTCATCTTCTTAGAGAGGAAGGCGATAGGTAACTAGGGAGATTTAGGCGAGCGGCGTTATAGTAGGACACCGCCTACTATACCGTTAGATACGTTAGTCTCTATACGGGTCTCTAGTTCGAAATCGAAGTACTATAGAAGCGGGTTCTTAATAAACTTCGCTTTAAGTAAGTTAAAAGCCTCCTAGTATTCGTCGGTCTAGGCAAACTTCTTACCCTTACGTATAAGCTTCGTTAAAGGGCGTACTACGTCCGAGAATACGTAGATAAAGCGGCGGTAGAAGTTAGTAAAGCCTAGGAAACCCTAGACCTCCTTAACGTTCGTAGGAGCATCCTATTCGACGATAGCGTCGATCTTCTCTTAGTCCATCTTAATACCGTCTACGGTAATAATTAAACTAAGGAACTTGACTTCGGTCTTCTTAAACTCGTACTTATCGATATCGAGCTATAAGCCGGCGTCTACGAGCTTCTAAAGGACCTTATAGACGTACTCGCGGTGCTCCTCCTTAGTCTCGCTATAGACTAGGATATCGTCGATATAGGCAGTATAGAACTGATCGAGGAACTCCTAAAGGATGTCGTTAATAAAGTTCTAGAAGGTACTAGGCCCGTTATAAACGCCGAAGGGTATAACGAGCGACTCGAATAGCCCGTAGCGAGTACGGAAGGCTATAAGATACTCGTGTCCTTCTACTATTCGTAACTTATTAAACGTAGTAATAATATCGAGCTTAGTAAAGTACTTGGCCTTAGAGAGGCGCTCGAGCGTCTCCTAAATCAACGGTATTAGGTAGCGGTTCTTCTTTATAATAGCGTTAAAGCCTCGGTAGTCTACGTAGAAGCGTAGACTACCGCCGGGCTTCTTAACGAATATAACGGGACTGCTAGCGCTAGAACGGCTCGCTCGAATAAACCCCTTCTTTAGGTTCTCTTCGAGGTATCTCTTAAGGACGATAAGCTCTTCTTAGGATATAGAATATAGCGGTCCGAACGGTGTCTCTATACCTTCTTCTAGCTTAATCTTATAGTCATAAGGGCGATAAGGAGGTAGCTCGTCTACGGCCTTAGTATCGAATACGTAGAGGATATAGTATACCTAAGAAGGGACCTTCGTAGTAGGGTCGGTAGGTATACGCTTCTTGTCGAGCTTCTCGAGGGCGATGTCGATATCGCGGAGAGAGGCGGCGAAGACTTGAGCTTTAGGCTACTTAGTAGTAGTAGTAAAGGTAGCGGCGTTTACCTAGAAGATCTTAGTATACTTAGGACCGCGCTAAGGCGGCGGAGAAGGCGGAGGTACCGGAGGAGCTTCTAGAGGGAAGCTAATAGTAAGGGAAGTCTAGTCGATAATAGGTTAGTATCGTCTAAACTATAGGAGGCCGAGGATAAACTTCTAATACGGTAGGGACGTAAGGAAGCTAGTAATCGACATACGCTTACCTCCGAGGGTGATTAACGTGTGTATAACATAAGTAATCTTACTAGTAGTAGTCTCCGTACCGTTAAAGAGTTCAAGGGTACGAGGGTACTTTAGTTCCTAGGGTTCGAGGTTAAGAGAGGTCGAGAGTTTATAGTCTATAAAAGACTCGCCTAGTACGCTAGTATCTATAAGAGTAAGATTAGAAGAAGAGAGTTTCTTTAAGCCGATATTTATATTCGTAACGAGCGGTTTATAAGCGTAGTCCTTACCCGTCTCGTCGTATAGGTCTAGCTATACTATATTAATCCTTAACTTCTTTCCTCTCTTTACTTTCGGTAAACGTTATTCTTAGTCTTTATCGCGTCGATAAGGAAGACCTAGGCTTTTTCCTACTTAGCGGGAGTAGTAGGAGTAGGCTCGATAGCGCCGATAGCGCCGCGAACCGGGTTACGGGCGTTACGGGTAGCGAGCTACGGACAGTTAACTACGATATAGCCTAGACCGCCGTAGTAGGTATAGAGTCCGGCCTAGCGACGGCGAAGCTTCTCTTTAGGAGTAAGCTTACCGTTAACGAGGCCCTAGGCTCGAGGGACGGCGGTACTAGCGCTAAGATCTATAGTATTACCTATAGAGACGGGAGGGAGAGCCGTAGGAGCGGCGGCGCCTAGTAGAGTAGCGAAGTAGCTTCCGGGACTACGAGGCTAACCCCCTTAAGAACGGGAAGCGAGGAGAGAGGCGGTATATTTTATATTAGAGTCGAGGCGCTAGTAGGTCTCGACGAGCTTACGGAAGCTTATAGTACCGACGTCCTTGTCCTCGAGGGCTCGAAGAAGATCTACTAATAAGCTACGGCGGAGAGTACTCTTCTTAGTCTCTTCGTTATAGCCGGTAAACCCGATGTTACGGTTAAAGGCCGCGAGGTACTCTACGAAGCTCTTGTTCTTCTAGAGGAGGTTATAGATAGCGTTCTAGGCGGTAGCTCTACGGTCTAGATCACTAAAGGTAGCACGGAGGTCCTATATTAAGGTAAGGACGTCCGGGTAGCCGATAGTCTACGTAGCGTTATCGATATAGTATTATACCTAAGCCGCGGCGTCTCCCCGAAGGAGGGAGAAGACGTACGTGACCTTGTCCTTCTCTTACGGAAAGTGGTCGGTATTAGCTAATAGCTTAATAGTGAGCTGTGTCTTAAATGCCTTAAACTTAATCTTATTACCGTCGAACTCGTCTAGGTCGTTAACCTTCTTAGAGAAGTACTAGCGGCGGTTATCGTCGGCGTACGGGACGAGGTTCTAGAAGGTATTTACAATACCTTAAAGGTATATTACTTAGTAGTTTACTTGCTCGACCTACTAGGCGGTCTCGCGGAAAGAGGAGACGGTGCGGTTAATAAGAGCGTAGGCGGTATCGGGGTTAGCGTTTACCTAGGTACTAAAGGTAGCGGCGTTCGAGAAGGGAATATTAGCCTACTTACTAAAGTGGAATAGAGTGTCTTAGTTATCGAGGTTGACACCTCTATCGGTAGCGTGGTCACCTATAAGGATAATTCGAGTAGTTGACCGTTTGTTAGTCTTTCGTAATATTAGGGCGAGAGCCTAGCCTATAAGATATAAGAATAAAAGCGAGAATGTAGGTGCGAAGTATAGATATAAAGGGTATAGTATAATTGATATATAAAACGAAAGACGAAGAAAGTAAGAGAGGCCTAGGGAAGGCTAGATATTTATACGCGACCCTCGCGAGTACGTGTCCCCGTATTAATAGGGCTAACCCGTACGAAGCCGCGCTTAGTAGCTTTGCTCAAAACCTTATTCTAACCTACCCTACGTTCCGAGTCTTCTACGAGCTTCTTCTAGGGTCTAGCGTAGTCGCGGGTGCTCGTAGGAGTGCCGTAAGTTATATAGTTACGAGCCGAAGTGAATCTGTTAAGGTTTAGTAGAGTAGTAAATTTAGAGGGCTAGGTCCCGTAGTAAATATTACGGGGTATATAATTCTTAGCGCTTATATACTAAGCTAGACTTTCACTTCTTAACGGCTACTAAGCACTCTAAGGCTCTTCTGTCCCTACCTTCTATACACTCTATAGGGAGACTATAATAATAAGAGCGGTAAGCCTATCCTAGTATATTTAGATTATAAGAACCTCGAGTAGTTTATAAGTACGAAGATCCTTAATAGAAGGTAGGTACGCTAGTCCGAGTTCTTATCGTAGTTCTACTTTAAGATTATCTATATCCCTAGTAAGATAAACGTTAAACCTAATACGCTTACTCGTTGGCCCTAAGACGTTCCTACTACTAACGACGATCTACAAAGACTATATTAGGAATAGACCCTACTACCGGAAGATCGTTTCCTAAGTATCTCCCTATTAGAAATCCGCCTAGGTCGGTAGGATAACGACCTTATAATAGAGATCCGTATAGTATATAGTACTATCGAAATGTAGTAAGTAATACGGTAGCTCGATATAGGAGAGTTCTACGCGCTACTTCGCTAATATTAAATAGATAATAACACCGTAGTAGCGATAGGAGGTCTAATCTATATTAAGGATAGGTACGGCGGCTATAATATATTCGTACCTAATAAGCCCGATCTACGCTTTAAGGTATTCTTAGCTTATTACGCTATACTATTAGCCGCTGATCTAGGGCGCGCTAGGACGTACAAGCTAATTATAAGGGATTTTATATAGCCCGGGTTCTTATAGTACGTACGTAATAAGATCTTTAAGTACTATAAGTATAGATCTTCTAAGCCTTCCTAGACGTAATACCCGGGACTACTAAAGCCCCTACCTATTCCCTTCGAGTTATAGGATAAGATCGCTATAGACTTTATCGTAGGACTACCCTCGAGTAAAGGATCGTACGATAGCGTAGAATATAAGAACATCCTTACGATTACGGATCGTACCGGTAAGGGCTCCTATATAATACCTATTAAAGAGATGACGGCTAAATATATCGCCTATATATTTATACGAGACTACTACCGCCTATACGGGGCCCTACTTTTAATCGTTACCGATAGAGGTAGTTAATAGTTATCTACCTTCTAGCGGCGTTTCTATAAATTAGTAGGAATAGACTATAAGCTATTAATAGCCTTCTATTCTAAGACTAACGGCTAATTAGAGAACACTAATGAGGAAATAGAGAAGTATCTACGCCCCTTTATTAACTACGCCTAGAATAACTAGGTAGACTAGTTACTACTAGTAGAATTCGCGAAGAATAACTACGCTACTGAAGCTACCGGCGTTTCGCCCTTCTTTATAGAACGAGGACGTAATCTACAAACCGGTAACATTATTAGCGATTATCTACTAAGACGACTTATACTAACTAAGTACCGGATTAGTATAGAGAGAGCTAAACGTTTCGCGAACTAGATAAAGGACTTCTATTAGTACCGATATAAGCTATTACGCTACGACTAGGTACTATAAGTCGACAATACTAATATATACCGTATAGTCCCTCCGTAATACTAGGTAGGCGACCGCGTCTATATTAATACTAAGAACTAGAAGTCCTCTAGACCCGTAAAGAAGCTAGATATTAAGTAGTTTAGCCTAGTAACTATTATAGTTATATTAGGTAAGAACGCTTACCGTATTACGTTACTAGATACTATCCGCGTATAAAACTCGTTCTACTCTATTAAATAGGTACGAGTTACGTAGTAGTAGAAGACGGTAGATTATACGAAAGACGAAGAAGGACCTAATAGGATAGCGTATATCTATATATAGATAGATATTTCATTAAGCTATTGTAGTGCCCTTTGGCCTATATAGCTATACTATCTTGTTTTCGTATATATAGAGGGGAAACCGTATTAGTAAAAACCCCTCCTCCTTCCCGCCTGTCTTTTCCTCCTAGTTGTCGTCTTAAATTTCCCTTATTAGGGGTACGCTAGTATTATAGGCCTGCCCTAATAACTACCCTATCTATAACCCTCCTAGCTTCCGCCTCTTATCTATCTACTCCTCCGTCTCGCTAGCGAGGCTAAACTACTAGAGGTATCCCTACTATAGTATCTACCGAGAGATTCGGCGAATATTACCTTTGTCCCTAATAATTAACTTATAGTCTCTCCTTCCCGCTTAGTGCCTCTAATTTCCCCTACCTCTCGCCTACTACAGGCATCGTAGTAGCATATATTCTAGGTTTTACGATAGGTAGCTATACTAGTAGGCTAGGCTATAGATGTCTAGTACGCGTCTTCTAAATAGGTAGGCCCTTAATTTAATATATTCGGACCTGATTTAGATTGCTATACTTGCTTCGACCCTTGTTAGGTCCCTATATAGCTAGTAATTGTGTCTCTAGAAGGCTCGGAGCGCTATCGGGCCTATTGTCTTAGGGGGCTTCCTTTTCTAGTCCTACTCCTATAGGTAGCTCGCTATCTATTCCGCTAGGCTTTAGGTCTTAGCCTTGCTCCCGCCGGCCTAGCGAGTCCTACGCTCCTCCTCTTTTCGTACTAGCTATTCGGTACTTGTCTATACGGCCGTAAAGGTAGTAAGGTCATCCTCTTTTTAGCTTGTCCTTTATCCGGCCCCTCTCCGGTAGCGGCTTTCTATCTTATTCTTTACCTCCTAGATCGTAGCTTATACTAGGTAATCTGTCGTCTTTACCGCGTATTAAATTCTTATTCCCCGGATATACTAGCCGATTAGTAGTGTTCCTGTCTCTATTTCTACCGTACTTATTAACGTTGTCTTATATACGCCTAGTACTCTACGTAGGTTGCCTACCTATGTCCTATTTAGGAGTTACTCTATCCGTTTCGGGATCGGCTTACCTACGCCTCCTATTCCCTAAATCTATGCCCCGTATAATATAGCTAGTCTAACGATCGCCTTATATATTACTCTTACCTTATCGAATATTACTCCCTATATAGATACCGTAAGCCTCTTTATCGAGGCTTCGTTAACTTACGCTCGACTCTAGGCTTTCTTAATCTATATATTCTAGCTTAGCTTCGGGTCGAGCTAGATCCCTAGTACTCGTAGCTCCGCTAATAGCTTGGTCTCGTAGCCTTAGATTCTTACCGCCGCCTTTATATTATAGTATATTCTCGCTTTACTAAAGTATATAAGTTAGTACTTTTTAGGGGTGAACCGGGCACTATACTTCTTTACCTACTCCTCGCATTTCTTATACCTATCTTTAAGGAGGCGACAGTTCTCTTCTATCGAGTCTAACTAGGCTAGGATATTTATATCGTCTACGAACCCCGATACTAAGGTTTACGGAGAGGTAAGTAGGGGGATTAGATTAGACATAAATATTAGAAACAGGATAGGGGAGAGAGTAGATCCCTAAGGTATTCTAGCCTCTACCTTTACCGGGTCGGACGTATACCTTCCTAGGACTAGGTACGTCGTCCGTTCCTAGAGAAAGGAGTAGACGAACGTCGTTACCTACTAGGGGATACCTTTCTACTATAGGATATATATTAGCCTTTAGTATAAGACGTTGTCGAAGGCTCCTACGATATCGAGGGTAAGGAAGGAATCGTATTTAGTAAGCTAGCTACGAGATAAGGTAACAAGTCTTAACCGCGCTTTCCTACTTATCTAGTACTACCGTATAGCCTCGTTTCGAGAGGTTAGCCCGGAGCAAAAGCTTCCCTCTACGCCCTCCCTCCCTATTTACTCCTTAAGCTAATATCTACCTCTATAGGCCTAAGCCCTTTAGTGCTCTCTATTAACCGATATACGTATCCGTCCTCTTAGGCTATATAGATAGTGTTAGCCGTCGCTACTAGTATATACTACGCCCTAGGTTTTGACGCCCTTCGCGTTACCGTAGCCTATCTCTAGAAAGCGGCCGTCTATACCTCGTAGGTTTGCTCGGGGCACACACTACGCCGGGTGGCGTACTCCTTACGTTTCTTTCTACTAACTAATATAAAGTTCCTTATTACCCTACCCTCGATCCTCCCCGATTATAGAACTAATCTACTTATATTATACGTCTATTCCCCGTCCTAATAGCCGTCTTTTCCTTGCTTAGGCTATCGTCTTTTCCTCGTCGTAATCTACTATATTAGACTAGGTACGTTATGTAGCGGGATAGGTAGTACCTTAGGCAAAACCCTCGTTCCTATACCGGGTGCTTAATAGGCCCTTATAGGCTTCGTCGCGTGTCTACCTACCTACCGTATTGCCCGCTAGTAAACGCTAGATTGTTTCGTCGTCCGCTCGACGCCGTCGTATAGTCCGCTTAGTTGTTGTTCTATAGTCCGCTCGTCTAATGTTCGTTACTTAGCCCGCTCGGTTTACGGTCTCCGGAGGTAAAAATTCTATACTTATACTAGAGGTGTCCTATCGAGCGTATAGGCTACGGTTCCGCGCCCTTCTTATACGTAGAAAGAAGAGGGACTCGCTCCCGACACGAGTACACGCTCGTCGGATAGTTTTTATACCCGTTTTACTAGTAGTCCTCTATTCGCCGCGGCTTCGCCTACGTTACGCGCCCGTCGCGCCTACGACGCTCTAGCGTAAGAATACTAAGCTCTCTCGTAGTAAGACGAGAGGTTCGTAGCCGACACTACGTATAGGTAATTCTCGTCGTCGACCTATATCTATATATAGTACCGCTAGTATTAATGTAGGTAGATACTAGGTGTCCGGATGTTTACTAGCCTATAGGCTAGTAAACCCTAGTTCCGTAATCTAGTTATATAACACACCTACACCTATATACTTAACCTACGGCCTATATGTTCTTAATACTCCTACTTAGGCTATATAGTCTCCTATAATCCCTTTACGTAAGCTAGAGCTACCTTATAAAGTTTTAGAACTACTAGCTATTAAGAGGCTTTATTAACCTATTAGTAGCTATATCCTTAATATAGTAGTAGTCTACTATAATCTTCTTCTACTACTAGAGATGTCTAAAATAGTTATATATAACATTAATATACGTTGACCTTTTATATATAAAGGCATCTTTAATAAGTATTAAAGCGGCTTAGTTATTACCTATAAGCCTAACTAGCCTTAGCTCGTTAATAGTGCCCTTACTTACCCTTATACTCGGCTAGAAAGAGCGCTTTCCTACTAGTTCTAGGCACCCTATTTCCCTAAGGACAGTAGTAAGAAATTGTGACTACTTTACGGCTACGTTTATAGCTATAAACTTAGCTTCTATTATTAATATTATAACGTGCTCTACTACCGAGCGGGCTATACTACCGAGCGGGCTACTTTTACTAAGAACTATACTACTTCTACTTTAATTACGACGGTATCTTAATACGACGACATCCTATAGAATCGTTACTAGGAGGACAATTCCTCTTTAGATTCTTTGCTATCTAGCGAGTCTACTTAATAGGTACGTACGTTATGCCCTGACTCGCTATATCGCTTATAGCGTCGTAGCCTTAGTACTCTCACTTCCTACCTCCTAGTATCCTCTAGAGGTATTAATTACGACGCCTTATCGAAGGTTAGAGACCCTCTAGACTGAATGTACTTGCGCTTTCGTGCTTTCCGCTATATAAGGGCCTCGTTAGACTTACGTAGCTTACTAATCTCGGTTCGTATAAGAGCTATCTAATACGCTATCTCTCTACTCCCTCTCTATCGCCCTATTAAACGACCTTCCTCTTTCTACTACGCCTTTCTAAACCCGTAACGACGCTCTAAGACGTAATAACACCTATTTAAACCCTGTCTCGTCGAAGTTATAGGTGTCCTAGTTAAGGATGCTATACTTCTCCTTTATATTACGTATAAGTAAGAACTACTTCTCGATAACGTCTAGATCTTCTATTAGGACTCGCTAACGATCGTATTTACGTGTTATACAAACCTTTAGCTTACGATACCGCCTAATAAACCTGTCTGTCTAATTTAGACTAGCGGGCTTAAGACCCTTCCCTTATAGTAATAAATCGGCTATTACTCGTATACTAGCCTTTAATAGTGGGAAACCTCTAAGATCTAGCTCGAGTATATACTCAAGTATCACCCTCTCTTCTAGCTCTATAAGCTTCTTCGAATTAGGCTCGTAGTCACCCCGAGGAGGTCGTCTATTCAATCGATACCCTAGTATAGTTCGAGACGCGTCGTATACCTTTATAGCAAGTCGATTCGTAATTGTCGCGTCGCGTTTCGTAGCCTAGACAGCTAAGGTCAGTTTGGCCTCGTTTAAAGATAATATACGCTATAATAGTAGTTATATAGCTACATCTATAGAAGTGGTATAGTTCTTAGCAAAAGTAGCCCGCTCGGTAGTATAGCCCGCTCGGTAGTAAAGCACGTTAATAGACTTCTACTTCCTACTTATCTAGGACATAGGTAATCTATAAAGGAACTATACGTATCCTAGAATTAAGACTCTATCCACTTTGTCTATAGCGTAGTTAGAGTCCGAGTATCCCTAGAGATTGCCCTCTCCCTTTCTATATATAAGACCTAGGTCTAGGTACGACCGTAGGTATCGGGAGAGCTTCTTTAAAGCCTTTATATACTACTACGAGGGATCAGTAATATATAAGCTAATTCTTCTAAGGGGGAATGCTAAGTCTAGCCTTATTATTGTTATTAGCTATATCTAGGTACTATTATAGCTCTAGTAATCATATTTGTTACACCTCTTATCTATAGGTGCCGTAGGCGCTAAGTGCTCGTAGCTCTCTATAGGTGAGTAGGTTGGCGTAGCCTTCTCTCTAGCTATGTTCATCTTAGCTAAGTTAGCGTAGACATAGTATCCTTAATCAAGCTTTAAAGTGCCTTAGGACCTGTCTCTTATAATCCTTATTCTAAGGATCTTCGTAGGTTTACTAAGATCTTTAATCTTAAACACTTTTCCAAGCTTAGCCTTAAACCACTAAATATCTAATAGCTTTGGAGCTGTAATAGGTATGTTATCTATATAGGTAAGGACTATAAGGTCTCTATCCGAATAGATAAGTAGGTATAGATCTACCTAGGACTAGGTAAATCGAATCTTCTCTAGCTTCGTAATATAGAGCTTGTTCTAGTCTCTAGCTACTTGCTTAAGCCTATAAAGGCTTCGTAGGACCTTAAACACTATGTTTAGAGGTGCTTCAACTCCTAGGGGTGGGATTATATAGATGTCTTTAAGGAGGCTACTTTAGGTAAAAGCATTATTTATATCTACTAGGTGTATCTCGAGATCTCTCTTACACACTACTACTATAAATACTCGGAGAGTATTATGTCTAACAGTAGGTATAAAGGTCTCTTCGAAGTCAACCCTATATTTCTATAAAAACCCTCTTATAACTAGTCTTACCTTGAACTTCTTAATAGCTCTACTAATCATTCTTTTTATATTAAAGACCTACCTAGAAGTAATTAGATTCGTACCCTTTGGCGGTACAACTACTTCCTAGGTGTTGTTGCTTACTAAGGCAATAAGTTCGTTCTCGATTACCTCTCTCTATATATATCCCTATTCGGGGTCTCCTACGGCTACCTTATAGGACTTTGGGATTAGTACTTCCTACTAATAGGCTATAGCCTACCTAATAGTAGCAAATATATATTCTTCTACGTCGTTCAGAATCTCCTCTACCTAGCTCATTATAGGGTCTAGATAGAACATCTAGGCGATAAGAGCCTTATAGTATTTAGCCTTATACTCTTTAGAGTTATTATCTCCGTCCCCCCTTGACCTCTTGTTGCCTATAACCTAAGGTAGCGCTAGGTGTTTAGATAGGTCGAACTGAACGATATCTTCTTTTTCTTTTATTAGAGTACCCTAATCTCTAAACTTCTAGTATTCCCTAATGTCCTTTAGGGGAGGGGGAAGTTGTATAGACAGCGGTTGCTATAGTATTAATGACTCGGGTAGGTTCTGTATAGATCTACCGTTATCGGCCTTCGATAGTGTTAAAACCGCCTTAATATTTTCTCCTAGCCTTCGTAACGGTGTTTCTAATTATCCCCTATCGGAAAATTTCGCCCTAAAGGGCTTCCTCCTAACAGGATTACGCTATAGCGCTCGACTCGGCTAGTTAGTAAAGGTGATACTAAGATCTATATCTCCCCCCTTCTTATTCTTAAACTAGTCGACGTGACTATACGCTTCTATAGCTTTTATGTCGGGATCCTAGAACAGCTATTGTTTTGTAGTGTTTTCTAAGTAGCCTATAAATACGGCTTCTTTTCCTCGGTTCATCAACTTGTCTCTCCTTAAGCCTTAAGGTTAGGCTCTTAGGTCTATATGGACTATAGCTTTATATCCCTAGACGCGGAAATAGTCGACTAACGGTACTTAGCTAGTAAAGGCTTCTTCTAGTAAAAGAGCAATACTATTAATGATCGGACTATTAGGCAGTCTGTTTCTAATTATAGTCTATGCTTACAAAGCTTCTAGCTAGAACTTAACTAGCATACTAGAGTCTTTAAGCATAGCCCGGACTATGTTCTTAGAGGCTTAAATTAACCTTTCTATAGGTCTATTCTAAAGAGAGTTATAGGCATCAGTTGTGTCTATCTAAGTACTAAACTCCTTCTCCTACTCTTTTAGTAAGGCGAGAATTTCCTTTGCACTATTACTACGGATTGTAGATAGAAAGCACCTTGACTACCGTTCTGCCTAGACCTTCTCATCCCGTAGGGCTATAGGAGCGTCGCTCCTAGCCTTTAAAGGGATTACCCACTTCTTCCTAGAGAAGTTATCTATAATCTCAAGCCAATATTTATATCCTAGCCTAGAGACTACGCCCTAAAAAGGCCTATAGATGTTAATAGAGATAAGGGCTAGCCTCTCCCCTTTCCTCTCTATAGTAGGTCCTTTGAACTTCCTTATATTTATAAGGGAGCAGACCTTACAATTCTAGTGTTTAGAAGGAACAGGAATAGGATCTTTCTTATTAGTAACTCTATATAGGTTTCTTAGCAGTCCCTTACTAAGGTGTATATATCTTCTATACTATAGCTCCTACTAATCTTCGGACTTAGTATTAGCTATAGCGGTACCGTTACGTTCTTAAGAGAGTATGCTAGTATACTATAGCTTAAGAATTTCCGAGATCGAGTAGATAAACGGTACTCCTCCTCGAAGTTTGGTCTAGATAACGGGTTTACTAGATAAGGATTTTAGGGTGAAACTAGGTAGTTAGACAGTAAACTATTAGCTAAACCAATTCTACGAAATAAGACTAACTCTAAGGCTAGGAACAAACAGGACATTTTCTAAGACAATTTGCTTTCTAGAAGGACCACCTATTACTATACTTCCTATATATATAGCTTGTAGATCCTCCTAGGGTCCTTCAAAGCCCCGTAGACCCTAATTGCGAACACGGGCATCCCACAGGGCTCTACACTCTCCCCAATTCTGTTCCTCCTCTTTATGGCCGACCTGACCCTACTCCTAGAAACAGCAAACACCTCAGCATCGGGGTTCGTAGATGACACAAATATCCTAGCGTGGTCGGGGTCTATAGAGGAAAACTGCGCACTCCTAGAGGAGAGACATAGACAATGCGAAAAGTGGGCAAGAGAGCATAGGGCAAAATTCGCACCGGACAAGTACCAACTTATCCATTTTAGCAAGGCAAAGACAAAACACAACTTGGCAGCACTAGTAAAAATCCAGGGGTTCGAGACCTATCCTATAAGGGAACTCAGAGTCCTTAGGATATAGCTAGACCCGAAACTCAGCTAGGGACCACAAGTGAAGAAGGCGCAAGCGAGAGCGGACACTAACAGACAATCAATCGAGAGACTCACTACGTCAACCTAGGGGGCGACCTTCACAAAGGCCCAGACTATGTACAAGGCCATTGTCAAGCCCGCAATGCTATATAGAGCAGCAATTTGGGCAGCGGAAAAACACATCCCGAAGAGAATTGAGGACCCCCTCAACAGAGCGTAGGCAGCCTGCCTAAAGAGAGTACTAGGGGCATACAAGTCAACCCCTCACAGGACAATGGAAATGGAATCAGGTACAGCCCCCATCAGGGAGTACCTCCAGGGCATGAGGTGTCAATACGTAGAGAAGACATTAGCATACCCAGCCTAGGGAACCATCCAAGCAGCTACTCAAAGGATAAGAACCTAGTGGGAGAGGAGGAGAAGACCCAACCGGCCACACATGATCCCACAGAAGGAAGCAGACCTAAAAACATCACAGGAAATCCTAGCAGCCCTTGAACAGAGAGAAGCTCTGAGGGAGCAAGCTAACACAGGGGACAAAGGGAAAAAGAAGCAAAGCCAAGCAGAAAGGATCGTAGGTCACCTATAGGAAACGCGTTAGAACCAAAAACCGGTGAGGCTAGGAGCCCCACTAGCGGCCAGGACCTTCGGGAGGTATAACTACCTTATCTACAAAGACCTGAAGAGGGCGGAAGCAAGCATAGCTATCCAGATTCGCTCTGAGCACATTAGGCTAAGAGCATACTTGCACCAAAGAAGAGTCCTAGGATACGATTCCAAACGTTGCCCCTGTGGCTACCTATCCCAAAACCCGGAGCACATGGTGCTGAACTGTACTAAGTGGGTAAAAGGGAGAAGCCAGTGGAGGGCGAAGGCAAGAGACAGGTAATACCAGGCCATCATCCAGGACAGACAAGATATAAGGAGAGTGACAAGATGGATCCTTAACGAGGACTACCTAGAGCAATTCTCCCTAGCAGTAGAAACGGAAAGGTGGATAGAGAGGAGGGAGAGAGAGAGAAGAGCCGGGGAAACAGAAGGGAGAAAGGGAATCGAGAGGAGGACATCACTAGGGTTACGGGCAAGGTAGTCATAAGGTAACAACCATGACACTAGCGTACCCTAAAGGAAGGAGAACGAAAGGACAAGACAGGAAAGAACGAGGAGGGCAAAGACGAGGAGGTTTTTATCCGTTAATCGGGTTTCCTACCTACACAAATAGACCTAAATAGCGAGAGACCTATATAGGCCATAGGGCACTAAAACAGGCGAATGAATAATCTATCTATCTATATAGCTTGTAGATAGCCACCCCTAACCTTGATCTACTTCCTCTTTTAAAGAGGCTTTAGTGTCCTAAATAGTAAATCTTAGTCAGTTATATATAATGATGTACAAGAGTCAAGTAACTACTCGGACGAGGGGTACTTACCTTTAGCTTCTATAGTAGAATAGGCAACCTCATTAACATCATTATCTTCTAATAGTATCTTAGAGTCTAATACGTCTTCCTAGGTCGTATAGGCCCTTATAGGCTTACTAGAGGAGGCCTTTGGCTTGCGGCTCTCCTTTATCTACTTTATAAGGTCCGTTATCACCTTAAGGACATTACGAAGGTTTAGTAATAATAACCTCCTACGAGGTAGTAACGGTTGTCTCTTAGTAGGGTAGGTAACCCTAGCTAGTTTGTCCTTATTCCTAACAGCCTACTAAGCTGTAGAAAGGTGTAGGCACTTGCTTATAAAATAGTCACTACCGTAGAGATAGTACGTAAGCTTGCCCTAGAAACCCTTCTTAGCGAACATAGCTATCCCTTAATAAATCATTAATTCTTGCTTCTCCCTAAGAATTATAAGAATGTCTTGTAGTAAGAGATTTACCTAGGCATCAATTGCATTGGGAATTGAGCCAAATGAGTCTAGTAGAGCTACTAAGAGTTACTAGATCTTTCTGTCCTTAGTCTTAATGTCTTAGAACTAAGGCGAGATTAAAACAGCCCTCCTTATAATTAAGCTAAGCTCCTACTAGGCGTCATCTATTGACTAGTCCTCTGTCATTACGAAATTAGTGTATTGCTAAAGCAAACTTCTTCTAGTAGCGAGAAGTCTTCTCTTATATTTAGCTTTAGCCTATTCCTATAACTCCTTTATATACCGGATCTCGTATATTATCTCTTAGTTATCTATCGACAGACAGATATATATCTTAAATAGGGCCGTTACATTATGCCGTCTGTACGATGCCTTCCTTATCGCTTGATCTAAAGGAAGGGACGACTCCGATAATGTAGAGGGTGTCGCTATAGATAGGGTTATAGCGGGAATGTCCGTAATAATATCTTCGAGGACCTAGTCAACCTACTTTGATACTAGGTATATTCTTATTAGCTTGAACTATGTTTCGTAGTTCTCTCTTATTAGAAGAGGTGCTACTCTCTTTCTTATAAACCTAGTCTCGTTCTCTATTTTTGTAAGTTAAGGGACAGGTTAGCTACCCTTAGGTAAAAGGATATATTCGGTCGTACGCGATTAGATCGATAGGAGGTAAACCGAACGCGAGGTTAATAGTAGAGAGAATGGCTATCTACTAGAAAGCGAGGAAAGTCGGTCGTAAGGATAGTGTTTCTAAGACACTGTCTCGTGTTAGTACTAAGACACTATAGCGTAACTCTCTTAGTAGAGGGGGTTTCTAAGACACTGCGGCTCTCTTAGAATAAACAGTTAGTCGATACGAACACGATGTCCGGAGAGCGACTCTTCTTAGTAAGCTCGCCTACTTGTCTAAGGTATTAGTATAGGCTCCCTAACTCGGAGTCTAATAGTGCCTTACTAGGCTCTTTTACGTCTTATATATACCTATAGCACGGCTATAGCTTCCTATACAAGGCGGGTGCGGCCTCTAGTCTGCCTTCCTTTTATTCTAAAGAGGAATAACTCTAATACGACTTTGTCGAGGGTGAAATACCGAGTTACTAACCCGGGCTTATAACCTATTAAATAGGTACGAGTTGCGTAGTAGTAGAAGACGGCGGATTATACTAAAGACGAAGAAGGACCTAATAGGATAGCGTATATCTATATATAGTATAGCTAGTGTTAGTGTAGGTAGATGCTAGGTGTCCGGATGTTTGCTAGCCTATAGGCTAGCAAACCCTAGTTACGTGATCTAGTTATATAATATACCTACACCTATATGCTTGTCCTACGGCCTATATATTCTTAACAGGCGCTATAATATAAGTATCTTAAGAGCTATAGGACCTAATACTATTCGTAGATAGCGGTACCGTTAAGGTTATAGAGTTATAGGAAGCTTCCTATTTATATTAACGTATATTACTCGTATTCCTACTATCGGTCGCTTTTCTCGGATCCGTACTATACGGGTCTTTATCTAAAGCTATATTTACTACTTTAGCTATAACTAATACCGACGCGGAGGGGTTTGCTTTATTCGCTACCTATCTTTCTAGTACTATAAAGCCGGTAGGTATTAGTTTCCTTAGGCTATTATAGTAGAAGTCTATAATAGAGGCGGCGGCCATCTCTATTATATCCTCCGCTAGCTCCTAGATTAGATCCTCGTTATCTCCTACCTAACTAACTAGATACTTATACTAGCCGTACTTCCTCCGTATATTTAGGATCTTATCTATATACTAGAACTAATTAATTCACTCTTCGTTCTCTACCTCGATTAGCGGTAGCGTTAGTTCTACTTAGCTAGGTAACGCTCTATATATAGGGAGTAAGAGGTTCGTATAGAATCCGTTATATAGGTTCCCTAGCGACCGCGGTAGGCTTAGGCGATACGTATCGTTCGGTAGTACTTCTATTATTACGTAGGGGCCTACGTAGCGATAGTTAAGCTTCTTAGATAGCCGAGCTATACGCTAGTTACGGGTACTTAAGTAGACTTTATCGCCTACCTCGTATATAGGTACTAGCGTACGATATTAATTAGCGAAGTCGGCTTATAAGTCTTATACTATATATATTACTTTATATAGATACTCCCGTATATCGCCTATTCTCTTTACGAAAGCGTCGGCCGATTATACGTTAAGCTTCTACTTAGCGGGTATCGCTTAGATCGGAAGGTCTAGCCCGCCGTCTACGTATCGCGGTAGTTTACCGTAGTTAGCTATAAATAATAACACTCCCGTACTTTTAGATACTCTGTTTTTAGCTATAAATTCTACTAGCGGTAGCTAATCTAGCTAGTCGTCCTAGGTATAGTTAATAAAAGCTCGGAGGTACTTTTCTATTTCCTTATTTATATTCTCGCTCTATCTATCGGTCTCGGGGTAGTATCTAGTAGACAACTTTTGCTTAATCTATAGTAACTTGTAGAGGCGTTACTAGAATTCTAATAACTATTACGGACCGCGATCGGACGTAGTTAACTTTAGAAGCCTATACCTACTAAATACGTACTTAATATAGATATACGCGATATACTCGGCCTTTATACTTAGTACTAGGATTAGGTGCCTCTCCTTACTTAGTCTATTAGTTACTATTCGGACGTTCTAATAGGTCTAGCTATTAGTAGTATAGCGTCCTTTAGGTAGCTCGACTACGAAGTCTATAGCTACGTCTTCCTAGGTATCAAATAGAATCGGTATCGGGTATAGTAGACTATATAGCTTTTTAGTTAAAGTCGTAGTATTACTATAGAGCTTCTTAGGCGTTATCTTAGTTATTGTTGAGAATATGCAGGTCATAGGGTCAACATTAGGTGCTTAGGGGGATTAGTAATCAGGGCTTGCTAGTCAAGTCCTGAGTATAGCTGTCCCTCCTGAAACACCTACACCAATACTGGCGATACTGTATATAGATACACGCTATCCCATTGGGTCTTTCTTCATTCACATAATCTGTAATTCCTATCTTCCACGACTGCGCAATCCGTACCTGTTTAACAGGTTATGAGCCCGGGTTAGCCTTTAGGTCTTATAGATTGAAGTCGTAGTAGTTATTCCTCTACAATACCAAAAGGAAGGGCAGACTGGAGGCCGCCTCCGCATTACACAGGAAGCTACAGCTCGCTATAGGTGTATGTTAGTCGTGAAAGAGCCTAGTGAGGCACTGTCAGACCTTGACCAACTTAGAGGGTTGGAAGAGAAGCCTGTGCCAATACCTTAGAAAGGTGGGCGAGCCTACTAGGAAGAGTTGCTCTCAGGACATCGCGTTGTCCTCACCAACTAACTGTTCCGTCTGAGAGAGCCGTAGTGTCTCAGAACACCCTCCCCTGAGAGAGCTACAGACAGTGTCTCAGAAACACGATCCTTACGACCGACTTTCCTCGCTTTCTAGTGGACAGCCATTCTCTCCACTATCAACCTCGCGTTCGGTTCACCTCCTATCGATCCGATCGCGTACGAACGAATACCTTTCTTCTGTAGGCAGCCATCCTGTCCTATATATAAAAGCATGGAGGAAACCGGACACAGCACCCTTGGTAGGAGGAGAGCAGCACCTATCCTAACCAAGGACAACTAGAGGACATGGTTCTCATTGATACAAGACCATCTTGAAGCTCAAGATGTGCTTTGGGTTGTAGATAGAGGCCATCTATTATCAAGCACACCCAGCTCCTCAACACCATCTGAGTCATCAGATCCCTTACCTGGACTTGAAGAGTCAAGATACAGTCCAGTTGGGAGGAAAGCAAATAGATGAGACAAGCTGGAGAGATCTGGCTCAAGATGAGGGCAAAGTACAGCAAGGTTCATGCTGCATATGCAATGACGGTTGTTCAAGAATTGATCAACTTCAGAATGATAGATGGCATGACCATCAGACAGGCCTGGGTCCACCTTGGCAATCTTGTAAGAAGGATTGCTGAAGTTGACCCAGCAGAGGCTCACTACAGAGAGCCTACAAGGAAGCTGAAGCATCTGCTTCAAGCCCTGCCTGAGGTGTATCTTGAGACCAAGAACACTATCCTGGCCCAGCCAGGACTGTCATATGAAGATTGTCTACAACTGCTTGAGTCACATGAATCCAGGCTGGAAGTTGCATCCAAGGAAACAGCAATGTTTGCAGGAAGAGGTTTCCAGGGCAAGATCACCTGCCATCTCTGTGATGGTGATCATGTGATCAAGGATTGCCCACACCTCTCTGGAGCCAAGCATGCTGTCAGGAAGGACAAGCTCAACAGAGGAAACACCTCTGTTGCAAAGAGACAATCATCACCACCGAGAACGAGGTCCCCATCCCCAAGCCTGAGGGACATCCTAGTGGTGATGAAGGACCTTACAAGGAAGAGCCTATGCAACCCAGGAAGACTTATCAGACCCTGAGACACCATCAGAGGATGATGAAGTTGATGAGGTTGCCCATTCAACTGTGGAAGCCAAAAGCAAGTACCCCTCCTCAGAGTGGTTGCTTGACTCTTGTGCTTCATCCCATATGACTGACCAGGATTCACTTTTCAGGACCCTGAAACCTCTTCAGAAGAGGAAGTGGATCAAGGTTGGGGGTGGCTACCTACATGCCACACATGAGGGGAGTGCAGTGATGGGTGGTCCTTCTGGGAAGCAGATTGTCTTGAAGAATGTTTTGTTTGTTCCTGGCCTTGGAGTTAGCCTTGTTTCTTGGAATCAGTTCAGCCAACAGTTTGCTGTCCAACCACCCAGTTTCACCCTCAAATCCCTTTCTGGAAAACCTGTTGTCCAGACAAAGCTGAGAGGGGGTGTTCCATTCATTCAAAGTGTTTCAGAGCAGCTTGAAGCTATGCCTCAAGCATATGCCTCTCTATAGGAGCATGACTTGGATCTGTCCAAGTTAGGTACACATTTTGAGTGTGAATTGGAACAGGCTATGACTGCCACTGAGTCCCAGGACCAGTGGGAGCTATAGCATAGAAGATGTGCACACCTTAGCAAGGGACTGCTAAGAAACCTGCATAGAGTCACTGACAAGAAAGATCCCATTCCTGTTCCTTCTGAACACCAGAATTGCAAGGTCTGCTCCCTTGCAAACATGAGGAAGTTCAAAGGACCTGCCACAGAGAGGAAAGGAGAGAGGCTGGCCCTCATCTCTATTGACATCTGTGGGCCTTTTCAAGGTGCAGTCTCAAGACTTGGCTTCAAGTACTGGCTTGAGATTGTAGACAACTTCTTAAGGAAGAAGTGGGTAGTCCCTTTGAAGGCTAGGAGTGATGCTCCTACAGCTCTAAAGGAATGGAAGGTTCAGGTAGAGAACAGCTCCAGGTGTTTTCTATCTGCAATCCGTAGTGATGGTGCAAGGGAAATTCTTTCCTTGCTAAAACAGTGGGAGAAGGAGTTTGGCATTCAGATGGACACAACTGATGCCTACAACTCACTTCAGAATGGACCTGTGGAAAGGTCAATCCAAGCCTCTGAGAATACAGTGAGAGCTATGCTTGAGGACTCAAATATGCCAGTTGAATTCTGGCTAGAGGCCCTTATTGCTCAAACTGTGGTCAGAAACAGACTTCCAAATGGACCAATGATAGATGGTACTACTCTTTCACCAGAAGAAGCCTTCACTGGCCAGGTACCATCAGTTGACCATTTGAGAGTCTAGGGATGTAAAGCAGTGGTCTATGTAGACCCGAGATCCCAACCTCAAGGCTTGAGAAGTGACAAGCTCATGAATAGGGGTAAAGAAGTTGTCTTTGTTGGCTATATAGAGAACACCACAAAGCAATGGCTCTTCTGGGAGCCTGACATGAAAGCCATCAAAACACACGGGCAAGTTGACTGGTTTGAGAATGAGAAGGGGGGTGATATGGATCTTGGCATCACCTTCACAAACCAGTCAAGCAGAGCCCTAAAGAGAAACCCCGTTGGAAGACCTCCTGCTCAGGTCTCCAGTTCATCAATGCAGCCACAGCAGCTCCAGGCAAAGCCTCTGTTTGTGCAACTTCCCCAACCTCCAAAAGACATTAGAGAGTACCAGAAGATTGGAGTAGAGGGGACTCCAAGAAAAGAAAAGGAAGAGGAACTTGTTCAGGAGGATCAACCTCAACAGCCACCTCAGCTTGCAGGCAACAAGAGGTCAAGGGGGGATGAAGATGATGGCTCTGCTGAGCATGAAGCCAAGCATCATAGGGCATTGATTGCTCAGATGTTTCATCTTGATCCAACTATAAGCTGGGTTGAGGAAATCCTGAATGATGTGGAGGGATATGCATTTGCTGCTGTTAGGCAGGCCATAGCCTACCGGCAGGAAGTGCCAATCCCAAAGTCCTATAAGGAGGCAGTGGGAGACCCCAATTGGGGACATATGTGGAAAGAGGCAATCCAGAAAGAACTTATTGCCTTAGGAAGCAACAACACCTTGGATCCAGTTGTACCACCAAGGGGTGCAAACCTGGTTACATCTAAGTGGGCTTTTGATGTGAAAAGAATGATCAGTGGAGCCATTGAAAAGTTCAAGGCAAGACTGGTTGTAAGAGGGTTTTCACAGAAATATGGTGTTGACTTTGAAGAGACCTTTGCACCTACTGTTAGGCATGATACCCTTAGGGTCTTCATGGCTGTAGTATGTGAGAGAGATCTTGAGATGCACCAGGTGGATGTGAACAATGCTTTCACCGAAAGCAGCCTTCTTGAAGACATCTATATGATCCCACCCCTAGGTGTTGAAATTCCACCAAATATGGTCTTCAAGGTCCTTAGAAGCCTGTATAGACTAAAGCAAGCAGCTAGAGATTGGAACAAGCTCTGTGTTGCTAAGCTAGAACAGATTGGATCTACCTAGTCCCAGGTGGATCCATGCCTACTCATCCACAGAGGAAGAGACATCATGGTCCTCACCTATGTGGATGACATCCCCATTGCAGCTCCAAAGCTGTCAGATGTTCAGTGGTTCAAGGCTGAATTTAGAAGAGTGTTCAAGATCAAAGATCTTGGGGAACCTGAGAAGATCCTTGGAATGAGGATTACAAGAAACAGGTCCCAAGGTACTGTAAAGCTTGATCAAGGACACTACATCCAAACTAACCTTGCTAAGATGGGCATCTCTCCAGAGAAGGCCACACCCACACTCTCACCTATAGACAGCTATAAGGATCTGAGACCTTCAGCTACTATGGATGAGAGGTGCAACAAACAGGAGTACCAGAGTTGCAATGGTACCTGGATGTGGCCAATGACAATGACAAGGCCAGACCTTGCTTTCCCCCTTGGAAGAATCAGCTCATATGTTGCTGACCCTTCAAAGCAACATCTTAGAGCCTTGAAGAAACTCTCCAGATATCTGAGATCATACCCAGACCTGGGCTTGATGTACAGAAGAGGAGGAGGTATTCTCCAGGGATACTCAGATTCTGATTATGCCATAGACAAGGCAGACAGAGTCTCAATCCTTGGACATGTGTGGTTCCTTTGTGGATCACCTGTGTCCTGGATGAGTAGGAAGCAGAAGTCTGTTGCCACATCAATAATGGAGGCTGAGTTCATGGCCATGAATGCAGCAGCCAAGCAGTCACAGTTTCTTGCTGTAGTCCTTAGGGAGATGAGGTGTCCTGACCTGGTTGGAGAGTGTTCATTCCAACCTAGGATCAAGGCAAGCAGTACTGTTGATGAGCTGAGACCCGTGGAGCTTATGGGTGACAACCAAGCAGCTTTGACCTTTGTCAAAGATGCCCATGTCCATGACAGGTCAAAGCATATTGATGTTGCATACCACTATGTCAGGAATCTCTCGTGGCAAAGGAAGATTGTAGTGGATTACTGCCACACAAAGGACATAGTTGCTGATGGGCTGGCTAAGCCCCTCAATGGCCAGCAGTTTCAAAACTTTGTAAGGCAGCTCCAGCTTGTATAAGGGATTGTTTGAGACCTTCTGACCTGAGTGGGAGTGTTGAGAATATGCAGGTCATAGGGTCAACATTAGGTGCTTATGGGGATTAGTAATCAGGGCTTGCTAGTCAAGTCCTGAGTACAGCTGTCCCTCCTGAAACACCTACACCAATACTGGCGATACTGTATGTAGATACACGCTATCCCATTAGGTCCTTCTTCGTCTTTCGTGTGATCCGCCGTCTTCCACTGCTACGCAACTCGTACCTGTTCAACAAGAGTATAAGATCGAGAGGCATAGAATATAAGAGACGGACTATAGCGGAGAACTTAAGATATCGGCCTATATATTAGAACTATAGTTGCCGGATGTATACCCTCATATAGTACTGCCTATAATAATACAAAATAGAAAGGCACGAGGCCTACTAGATTCTGCTTTAACCTCTCTCTTTCTCGATTAGAAATGTATACGTAAATATAACATCCCTCTAATACCCCTAGTTTAGAGTAAGAACTTGACACTAGGCGATAGGAAGGCGAGTACTAGACGTATTACATACGTAGCCTTAGTCGACGTTGTTATCGGCGGTCATTATTACGAGCAAATAATATACTACGTAACCGACCTCGAATACGAGATCGTCCTCGGCCTACCTTAGTTAAGCTAGTATAACCCTAACATCTTCTAGGAAACCGGCGAAGTGGCCCTTAGATTAGACTACTACTTTAGTTACTGTCTTCGTAGGAAGACTTCGATAACAGTTTAGTCCCTAAACTACTAATACCGGTAATATACGAAATACGGCCTAGAGCCCTTTACCGGGGAGTCGCTAGGATTTACGGTAGGAGGGGCGGAGTTAAACGTCTCGTCCTTATATATAGACGACGATAAGAAAGTGGACTATTAAGGCGTTAGTCGTTACGCTTAGGAGATATATACGTACCGGCCTAGGGCCGAGTACTTCTATATTCTACCTACTAGTAACGAGTCTAGCGAAACGGATAGTAACGGCGAGTTGAAGCTAAGCGTAATGTTAGCTAACAACCTTAATTAGTTCCTAAATAAGCAATTCAACTATAACCCGAAGGAGAAGCTTCCGTCCGAGTACTATTTATTACGGTATAGCCCTACGGCCTACGGCCTACGGGTCACGTAACTTCGTGAATATAACGTAACGCCTCGGCTCGGCGAACGTCGCGCTTATCTTCGATACGCGCCTTAGCTAGAACTTCTCTTCTCCGTAGAACTTATTCGATTACTTAGCTACGACACCCTTTTACCTACCGAGAGTAGCCTAGACCCGTGTTATTAAGTTCTACTACTCTAAATCCCTCTATAGCAAGTACGCGTATTATCGGCGATATTACCGACCGGTTTACGACACTTTAGTAGGAGTTAGTAAACAAGACCCCGAGTTCGAGGCGGATTATAGTAGTATAATCGGGTATCCTATATACGTAGGAAGTATATAGAAGAGGAGGATACGATATAGTTAGTCGTAGACACTATCGTAGGAGTTCGTCGAGACACGTAGGATCAATATTAATATCCGCCGAACCGTCGAGGATTCGAGATAGCCGCGACTATAGCTACCGATAATCACGAACCGTAACGGTACTAGACCTAACAGAATAATAGAAGTTAGACTGTAGTCGATAGCTAAGATCAGACCTACTAGATACGATAAGCGACGGCGGGTTAATAGTAGAAGACGGAAATTACGTATATAACTCTTAAGACTAAGTACGACCGGCGTAAGCGCATTTACTAACAAGATAGAGGATAGGGTATATCGTCGAGAGTAGATAGGTAGGGAGGCTAGTACGCCCCGCTCGACCTATCGTATACTATGCCCCTAGATCCTATAGAAGATAGTAAAGGCGCTTAGTTCCGATACGATCTATAAGTATTTAAGCTATATACCTACGAAGAGTTGGCGGCGTTAGTCAAAAAGAGACCTAAAGCTTGGCTTAATGTCCTCGACTTTAGGATATAGATATATACTTATAGCAAGGCCTTACTTAAGAACTCTCGCGACCGAGTTGTTAACCTAACGTGTAAGAAAGTCAACCTCGAGGCAGCCCTTTAGTAAGAAAAGGAGGACTCGGAAGAAGCGGCGGGCATTATTAAAGGTCTAACCGTTCAGAACGAGGAAAAGGATAGGCGAATTTAAGAACTAGAAGCTAAGGTATAGACTAAGGACGGCGATACGGAAGATGCTATAGCAGAAATCGAGAGCCTATAAGAGGATAACAACACTTAGCGTAGGTTAGTCGAGAGTCTAAAGTAGCGTATTAAGGAGCTCGAAGCACTTTAGAAGCAATAGTAATAGCCGGAGAGACTAACGACACTAGCTCGCTAGCCCTCTAAGCTACGCGTCCTCCTAGATTTACGAAAGAAGGACGTAGGAAACACTCTAGGTGTTCGCGTCAATACGTATATAGAGAAAGTCCTACTACGAGGGCTCGGAACTACGCTACTATAACGTACGGCTAGCGCGCTAGGCGGGCGTAGGTAAGAAGTCGAATTTATAGGTATTAATGACTTCGAGACCGCTTACGACGATAGTATCCGTAATATACGTACATCGACTCTATACTAGTTTATATTAGGGGGTCTCGGTAGGTTCGGCGACGCTAATAATACGCCTAATCTATACGCGCGTCCTTTCACCCCTACCCTAACTCTAGGTACGTAGTCTATAGAGTCTATTAATATATCTCAGAAGAACCCTATTAAGGTCCTACCTATCTTCCACGCCGACCTAAAGGAAGACAAGGTCAGCTATATTAAGTAGCGTAAGAAGGTTAGCGAGTACCTACTTATAGAACCTAATCGATCGGATACCGAATTATGTATTATGTTCTACGGCCTAGTAGGTACGAACGCTCTCGGCCGTATTCGACCTTATAAGCCCACTATTAAGCATTGGAATGAGGCTCTCGAGATCCTCGACTTATCGTATAGCGACTACTTCGAGAAGCGTCGTCACCGTAAGGCCTTTTACGAACTCGAATAGAAGTAGGGTAAGAAGTTTGACCTCTTCTATACGAAGTTTTCCGAGTATACGCACTACCTTAGGAAGTATACTACTAAGGACGGGCGCGAAGAACTAATAGAGAACCTTAAGGAGAAGATTCTTCTACGTCTACGCGCGAAGATCGCGGGTGTACGGTTTAGGAGCCTAACCGAGATAGAAGATACTCTCCGTAATATCGAGATCGACCTCGATAATATACCGCGCTAGTAGTAGCAACTACCCGGTAAGAAGCTAAGTAGAGGAGGCTAGACCGGTGGCTAAGGTAACGCGCGACTAGGTTCCTCCGGTAGTACTAGAGGCGGCGGCGGCGGCGGCGGTCGAGGACCTATAGGCAAGCCGCGTAGTAAGCGTATAGACGAGAAGGTATACTAATAGTACGACATAGTAGCCGCTAAGCGTACTAGCTTGATATATCGCAAGCTTACGAAGGATGAAGCGGCGTACTAGAAGGATAAGACGTTCTACTACGTATATAAGAGCCTAGACTATAACTAGTAGTACCGATCTTACGAATAGTTCTAGTTCCGTAAGGGTGATACTAGAGGTAACGTAGCTACTACGGTCGACTAGAATCTTATCGACTTCGAACCCTAATAATAGGGAAACGGGGCAACTCTAGACTAAGGCGTATAGTTTAGAGTATAGCTATTGTTACTATAGCTAACATTACGCCTAGTAAGGATCCTCCTAAGAACATCTACGAGCACCTTACGTTAGAAGAACCGAGTATATATCCGTTAGGCAAAGGCCCGCTAAGGATGTTAGAACCTACGCCGATACCCTAGTAACGAAACAAAAAGGTCAACCTACTATAGCGGTAGACTTCGGAGGTAGACATACCTAAGGTTATAGATATCGAGACTATAAAGGTCGGAGTAATCAAAGTCGACATCCCGCTACGTAGTAATCGTCTTATTATATACGGTACCGTTAAAGGCAAGCGTACTAGATGCCTAGTAGATCTAGGCGTATAGTCGATCTTTTATAGCACGAAGTTTATAAAGGATTATAATTGGACAAAGCTACCTACTCTATTCAGAATCGGTATAGTAGACCCGTCTAAGAAGAACGAAGCTACGGAGTACGTAAAAGCGACTCTAGACCTAAACGGTCACGTCGAAGAATTGAACTACTTTGTTACTAGTATTAAGTATAACTTCATTCTTAGTATACCGTAGGTATAGAAGTACCTACTAGACTTCGGGAACTAGACGAACACCGTTACGTTTACGTCTTACTACGGAGACTATTACGAAAGAATACTAACGACGGTACGCTATTAACTAGAAAATCAAGTATAAGCTCGGTAGTAATAGCGTACCGATCGGACAGACGTAGCGGCAATTATAGGCATTGACATCTCGTCTATAAGTACTACGGAGGCCGTAGAATGTCTAGGAGATTGGCTTAAAGAGGGCTAATAACTATAAGAAGGCTACCTAATTTAGGAGTAGAATGACGACGCGCTACCTATAACTAAGGAGGAGGCTATAGAAGAAGTTAGTATATAGCTTGACGCTATAGTAGCGTCCGACTTCTAACAATATATAAAAGGCAAAGACGAAGTAGACCTAGATATATCGCTTCCGCGTAAATTCAAGTCGCGACGTAAGGCCTTCGTTCTACGTATAGGAGACGATACCTTACCTCCTTACCGTAAAGGAGACGACCTCGCTATCGACTTTGACCTAGGTACTAAGCTGCCTTTCGCTCGACTATATCCAATGAGCCTATAGGAGCTCGAAGTCGTAAAGAAGTATATCGACGACTTGAAGACGAAAGGCAAAATTAGAGAAAGTACCTTACGTATTACATCGCTAGTCATTATTGTTAGAAAACTAGGTAGTGGACTACGCGTCTACGTAGACTATAGAGTAGTCAACGCTATTACGATTAAGAACCGATACCCTATCCCGTAGGTTCGAGAGACACTATAGCGAATAAGTAGGTACTAATACTTCACCGTACTCGATGTCGTTACTGCCTTTAATAAACTACGTATCCGAGTAGGCGACGAATAGAAGACTACATTTACCTTACGGTATAGGACCTTTAAGTACCTAGTAGTGCCCTTCGGATTGTATAACGCTCCTAGCGTCTTCTAGGCCTATATTAACAAAGCCCTAAGGCCTTACCTTAACGACTTCGTTACCGTATACCTTAATAATACGATCGTCTTTAGCAGTATAAGAGAGGAGTATATAGAATATATGCTTAAGGTACTAGACTGCTTTATCGATACTAAACTACTATTAGACATCGCGAAGAGCAAGTTTTTCTAGAAGGAAGTCAAGTACCTTAGTCTAATTATTACTACCGAAGGTATTAAGATAGACCTAAAGAAGATCAAGACGATCCTTAAGTAGGAGACACCTAGAAGCGTAAAGGACGTCCTTTCCTTCCTCGGCCTCGCGAACTTCTATCGAAGGTTCGTAGAAGGCTTCTCGAACATCGTACTACCTATAACTACTATTACGAAGGGGGTCGGTAGTAAGGACAAGTCAAAGCGACCTACGAAGTATACTTAGAACTAGACACTAGAGTGCTAGTAAGCTTTTAATAGGCTTAAGGCGGAGTTTACGAAGCAACTAGTGCTATAGTACTTTGACCTAAGCAAGCCTTACGTTATCGAATACGACGCCTCTAATAGATATACCGGTAGCGTTCTTTTATAGATCGGAGAAGACGGACAGCTTTACCTAGTTATATACTATTCGTAGAAGATAGATCTAGCTAAGTATAACTATAAGATCTACGATAAGGAGCTTATAGCTATCGTTCGAGCTTTTGAGGAATAGCGGCTAGAGCTAATAGGTAGTAAGACTAGGATATTATCTAATTACCGCGGCCTATAATACTTTATAACTACTAAGTAGCTGAATCGCCGATAAGCACGATAGAGTAAATTCTTGTCCGGGTTCGATTTCTAGATCGAATACCGACTAGGTAAGCTAGGCGGTAAGCCTAATGCTCTAACACGCCGTACTTAGGATATAGACGTAATAGACGATATTAAGAACAGACAATAAACGGTCTTAAAGGAACGTAACCTCGCCCCGGAAGTATAGGAGTCTCTTAGAGTATTAGTAATAATAACGTATACGAACGCTCGCGACTAATATTAGCTCGCGCTTGCCGTACTTAACGCGAACGAGGCGTCTATTAAGGAAGAGATCTAGAACGCCTACGATTAGGACGAGCTCGTAGTAGTAATTAAGAAAGGCCTATAAGCTAGCGATAGTCGGCTACCGTAGAAATTGAACACGTATATCAATCTTAGCGAGTACGAACTAGAGCACGACCTGATTTATATTCAAGGCCGCCTCTACGTGCCTAATAGTAGTAACATCCGCGAAGAACTTATAGCCGCTTGTTATAATGCCCCTATAGCCGGCTACCCGGGGCGCGAGAAGATATACGAGCTAATGACTCGTACGTACTATTGGCCTAGTATATAGGCTAACATCGCACGATATGTAAAGAACTATTATATATACACTAGAACTAAGGCTTTCTATAATACGTACTAGGGCAACCTTAAGCAAATCCTAATACCTAACGGTATATTCGAGGAAGTGGCCCTAGACTATATTATAGCACTTCTAGACAGCTATAGCCCGGAGGGCGTCAAGTATAACAACATCCTTACCTTAATATATCGTCTTATAAAGCGTAAGTACCTTATGCTAGTCGTCGACATAGAGCCCGAGACAGCTATAGATATAATCATCCGCTACATTATTAAGGATTAAGGCCTGTTCCGCTCTATCTACTTAGACCGCGGCTCGTAGTAGGTAAGTCGCTTCTAGAAGACGCTTTACGAACGCCTAGGCATTAAGTATAAGATGTCGACGGCATAGTACCCTTAGACCGATAGTTAGTCCGAACGTACGAACTAAGTTATAGAGTAGTACCTACGTATATATATTAATTACACCTAAGACAACTGGTATAACTAGCTACTAATAGCGGAGTTTACTTTGAATAACATAAAAAGCACTGCCGGCGTGTCACCGTTCTTCGTAACCTTAGGAAGAAACCTAAGAATAGAAGTTCTTAGTAGACCTACCCGTACGGACGTACTACTAGCTACGTAGAAAATTAGCTAGTAAGATATAGACGCTTTCGCAACTTATATAAGCCGTGTACACACACATTATATCAACTAGCTTAAGTATATATAAGTATAGCTTAAAGCCGACTATTAGAAACATAGCCGGAGACCTACGCGGTTATATAAGGTAGGAGATAAGGTTTGGCTCAATTTACGTAATATTCGTACTAAACGACTAGCGAAGAAGCTTAATTATAAGAACGTAGGCCCCTTCACGATCATAAAGAAAGTAGCGACCGATGTCTACGAACTCGACCTACCTACGAGTATAAGAATATACTACGTATTCTATACCGACCTACTACGACTATCCGCTAAAGACCCGTTCCCTTTATAGACGTACGAACCTACGCTTACCGAAGTCGATAGCGAAGTTAAGGAATAGCACGATGCCGTAGTAGTAGTAGACAGTCGCTAGACTAGAAAAGCAAAGAAGAGTATTAGCTATACTATTAAATAGGTAGATAGGTTATATACTAAAGAACCTTATATCAACTTAAAAGGCACTATAGACGAACTTATAGCAGACTACTATTATAAGAACCCTCGCGCTCTAGGACCTCCACGCGGATAGTAAGTACTAGAGCCTAATATAACCGAGCTAATAGACTCGGCGGATAGTACTAGCGATACTAATAACGACGCGACCGTTACCGCCGACGCTAAGTACTAGTCACGATACAACCTAAGGCGTACTAAGGCATAATAAACAGTTACTTCGTTTCTACGATCTACGCCTAGGACTCGCTACCGCTAGTAACGTCGCTTTACTCGTAGCTTAGGCTCGTCTATAGTCGTATCTTTATATATACCGGAGATTATTACGCGTCCCTATTAACGGCGGCACTAATCGATCTCTACGCCAAAACACGACACATTCGAAAGCTCTTATCAAGGCCATTCTAACGATATAAAAAGCAGGCCACTACCCCTAGGACTAAGGGAGTTCTACCTCATTTAATCTAGATAGCTTGAAGCTCTCTTCACCCTGTTTCTTCAGCTCTAAACGCCGCGGAGGTGCCTAGCTACATTAGGCAACTCCTAGGCAATGGTAGCCTAGGCTACGGTACTACCGGCGCCTACGGCCCTATAGGCGAAGCCCCCCTAAGACAACTAGTAGCAACTTATAGAGGACGTAAAAAGCATAGAAACTAACGATTAGCTCCCTTACCGGTCTCTATAGGTAATGATCACTCAGCTACGCACGGCGCTTGTACTGTCGTATTACCGAGGGCAACAAGAAATAAGGACGACGTCCTAGGCGATTAGTAAGGCCACCCGGAATTAACACCCCTATAGCTAGGCATCGGTCGCGGCATCGATACTAGGCCCCCGCCTAACGCACGATATAGTTACGATCCGTATTATAGCAAAGGAAGACTAGGCCGAAGTTACGAAGCTATCGAACAAGGAGCTCGCCTAACGAATCAACTAACTAGGGGTGGTCGTAGTGAACTAACAGTCTAACGGCACTCTATAGATCTATACTAGCTCTACTACTACTAGGAGGCACCTAGAGGCATAGCTATAGTGGGCATCTAAGGTTACGGCATTAGCGAAGGTCTTAACAAAACAATTCACGATCCTAGTCCACGACATGCCTAAGGAGTTTAACCTAACTAACTAGGGTCACCTACGCGCTCTCTAAGAGGACAACCCGGTCACTCTTAACTCTCTAATCTAGAAGGCGACTTGGCTCTATAGGAAATAGCTAGAAGGCCTCGGCGCTAATAGTATAGCTATAAGACGCGAAAGCGGCGGATCTAGCGATAGAACAAGGCCTAGTCTAGTAATATAGCCTTAAGACAGTAGAAAAGCACTCCTTATCCTTTCGTGTCCTCTAATGCTTCAAATGCTAACAGTATGGACACCAAACCTATACGTATATAAACAAGCAGGCCTACTCGAACTATATAGGAGACAATATATCTAGGGACTATATATCGACTACGAGACGGTACGCGAACTGTCCGGGGCACTACCTATCGTATAGTGCGGAATGCCTATAGCGGAAACTAGCGAGAAACAAGGCAATCATAAACAGAACCGTCGCCCTAAGATTCTACGGCGACCGTAAGGCTAGCCTATACCGGAACTAACTAGCGGCGGTCGGGCATAAGCGCCCTAGGGCCGAGAACGATATAAAGGATACGTAGCCTAGGGCGTACGGGAGGCCACGTGCTCTACTAGCTACGGCGAGGGAATCTAACTAGGCCCGGCTCCCCTTTAGTACATAGCCGATAGGCGTAGACTAGGACGTATAGGGTAGTAGGACATAGGACGATATAGAGGAAATGATTATCGATGCCGATAACTAGCCTCGACACGCTTAGTATTATCTAGTATAACGTCAACTATAGCAAGGATATAGTCTAGAACCATTTCCTATACGAGGCGGACCCGCGCGTCTACTACGTCCTTATAATCTAGGAGCTATAGATTAACCCGTACTATAAGAGACTAACGACCTATAAGTTACTAGGCTATACGACATACCTACGAGGCGACGGTAGACCCCGTACGTGCTTCTATATTAGTAAGGACATACTAGAATCCGACTAGGAGGTAGTGTACTACGTAGACGAAGAAGGCGGGGGCGATATTACCTCCCTCTACGTAGGTAGCACCTAGATATACAACCTATATATACAACCGCTAGCCTCGAGGTCTAGCCGCGACCTAGGGGTCTATAGACACCTAGACAGTGCGCTTAAGAGACAAGGGTGCCACATCGTAGTAGGAGACTTCAATATACACTACCCTTCCTAGGAAAGCCTTATATAGCCGCACCCTATAGCCGACGAAGTACTCGACTTGATAGCGAGCAACGTAATTGCCCTTAATACCCCGAAGGACCTAGGTACCTAGAAGAGAGGGGGACTCTAAGGCACGATCGACCTCTCCTAGATCTTAGATAGCCACTACTATACGGTAACCTACTATAGGATCGAACATAAACTCGAGGCGTCGTTAGACTATATACTAGTTAGGACCTCTATTACGATATAGATATAACGTATACTAGCGAGAACCCCTAAGCTAAACTAGGGAAAGGCCTACTAGGCCAACATCTAGGCGTACCTCGATGACTCTAAGAGGCTAGTCTAGATCGCGTAGTAGCAATATAATAGTAAAGACGAGATAGACGAAGCAGTCTAGGGGTTAATAGACGAAATAAGAAAAGCGACCTTACTTCACGTTCCGCTTACCTAACTAACGACATAGTCTAAACTATACTAGACGCCGGAGTATACTACGGTAGTAAGAGAAGCAAGGAGAGCCCGCCGGGTATAGACGAGCAGCTATAGCGAGGAGGCCTAGAACGTATATAGGGAGGCATACTAACAGAAGAAAGCTATAATACGGAGGGAGAAAGCAGTCGGCTAGAGGGCTATAGTAGAAGAAATCGCCGGCAAGCTAGAGAGGATGTAGAAGCTAGCGAAATAGGCCCGACAGGACCCTATATAGGGCCCCTCCTTCTCTATCCTAGCGCTATAATCGCCTAGTGGCCCGGTTAGCGACCCCGAGGCTAAGGCGCGTCTACTAGCTAGTAAGTTCTTCCCACCCCTAGTCGAGGCTGATCTAAGCGACATAAACAGCTCTACTCCCCTAGCCCCTAGCATCGCGGTCTAATAGGAGGTGTCCGAGGGAGAAGTTACCGCTATACTAAGGAAGTTGCCGGCGAAGAAAGCCCCGGGGCCGGATAGGATCCTAAACGAGCTACTAAAGAAGTGTCGAGATCAACTAGCCCTAGTAGTTATAGCGATCTTTAACGCCTGCCTATAGACCGGATACTACCCGATAGCTTTTAAACAATCGACGATAGTAGTCCTACGTAAGCCGTAGAAGGAAGACTATACGTAGGTGAAGTCGTACCGCCTAATTACGCTCCTTAATACTCTTAGGAAGGCGCTTAAGAAGCTAGTTATAACGAGACTCTCCGAGGCGGTAGAGGAACACTCCCTACTCCCGGACACCTAGATAGGTACGCGCCTATAGCGATCGACGCTATCCGCGATAGAACTTATCACCTCTTAGGTAAAGGCTATCTAGTATAAGAATAGGGACAAGGTGGCTTCCTTACTTAGCCTAGACATATCGGGAGCCTTCGACTACGTGTTATACCCGCGGCTTCTCTACATCCTAAGGTCGAAAGGACTCCCTAAGTGGCTTATTAACTTCGTACGGTCCTACCTCTAAAACTGTAGTACGTCGATCCTAGTCGGCTAGTATAGAAGCCCATTTCAAGTAGTCTACACTAGAATCCCGTAAGGCTTAACGCTAGTACCTATTCTGTTCCTCTTCTTTATAGCGACGCTACTCCTAGCCCTAGAATCCTAGAACACCGCTACGAGCGGCTTCGTAGACGACATAAATATCCTAGCGTAGTCTTCCTCGACTAAGGAGAACTATAGGCTACTAGAAGAGAAGCACAAGATCTGCGAGGACTAGGCTAGGAGGCACGGGGCTCGGTTTGCCCTAGAAAAGTACAATCTGATATACTTTACGCGCCGGCCACGGTTCTATAATATATAAGCTTCTATCTAGATATAGGGGCACACGACTAACCCGGCAAATTAGCTTAGGATCCTCGGACTATAGGTGGACCCGGCGCTACGGTAGAGGAAGCACGTATAGGTAATATTACGGAAAGCTAAACAGAATATAGCATTATACTAGAGGCTCACTACGTCTATATAGGGGGCGGACTTCCGGTAGTCACGACTTCTATATACGGCTATTATACGGCCAGTCCTTACCTATAGTAGCTAAGTGTGGTCCTTAGGCGAGAGGGCCTACCTATCGAAGGGACTCGTCGCGCCGCTAGCGAAGATCTAAAACTAATGCCTAAGGAAGGTCACCGGGGTATATAAGTCGACACTAACGAGGATGCTTAAGTACGAGACCGCTATACCGCCGATCGACCTATATATCTAGGGACTACGGACCTCCTATATAGGCAAGTCGGTATAGTACCTAGTATAGAAGGTCATCGCTAGTATAGTCGTAAGGGCCCGCGAATTAGTACTAGCGTATAAGGGCATTCGACCCGGAAACGAGCCGAACTACCGGGCAAGGGACGAACAGCTAGCAATATAATAGGAAGGTGAGAAATCGTTTGTAGAGTAACTATAGAAAGAGAGGTAGAACAACTAGGTTATAGGGCATAGTGGACGCCCTTAGCTAGCGGGACAACCTAAGGAATAGTCAGCTACAAAATCCGCGGTCAAGCACCCCCCGAAGCTTATCTACTACCGCCTTACGAGGGCATAGAGTAGTATAGTAACCTAACTACGAAGCGAATACATCGGCCTCTAGGGGTACCTATTATAGAGGAAGGTTCTAGGATACACGAATACTAGCTACCCCTACGGCTATCGCTCCTAGAACGTACGGCACGCACTCCTCGTCTGTCCGAGGTGGTCGCTAGGAAGGGGGGAGTAGATAGTAAAGGCGAGGAACCGGACGATTAGGGCACTTCTTAATAACGCTAAAGACCTACGGCGCATTACGAACTAGATACTAGAGAAGGGCTAGCTAGAACAGTACCGCCTAGTAGGAGTAGTATAGGAAGAGAGGACACGACGTAGCGCAACGAGACCGGCTAGGAGCGGGGGCTAACGGGGTAGTGATATAGACTACGTACGTTTAGAGGGAAAGCTAATCTAGATAAGGAGTAGTCGGGGGCGGGAAGGGTTTTCACCTATTCGGGTTTCCCTTTATATATAACAATAGATATATACCTATATAGGCCGGATAGGGTCCTAGAACAGGGGAATAACAAATCTATCTATCTATATATACCGGAGTTTTAGATTATAGAGTTAGATAGATATACCCTATAGAGCGTTGCTTATTTTGAATTAATAGATACCGCCTCGTAGGCGCTTAAGGCGATTTAAGAAGGGGGGTGGTGTCACGGTATAGCCCTACGGCCTACGGCCTACGGGTCACGTGACTTTGTAAATATAACGTAACGCCTCGGCTCGGCGAACGTCGCGCTTATCTTCGATACGCGCCTTAGCTAGAACTTCTCTTCTCCGTAGGACTTATTCGATTACTTAGCTATAACACCCTTTCACCTACCGAGAGTAGCCTAGACCCGTGTTACTATTATATTACGGACGCGTTCTTAGCTAAAGACTATAAAGGGCTTCCGCCTTATAGGCCGGGTATTGACTATAAAATCTATATCAAGCCCGACGGCCTATAAGAGCCTCCTTATTACAAACCCTATAGGCTTATACCGTAAGAGAATAAAGTAGTTAAGAAATAGGTTACTAAGTAGGAGAGCGAAGGGAAAGTCCGTAAGGCTAGTTAGAAGACAAGCTAGTCCCTAGCTCCTATTCTAGTAGTACGTAAGCTAGGAGGAGGACTCCGAGTATATATTAACTATCGAGGGCTAAATGTAATAACTATTAAGAATAGGTACCCTATACCTTTGATCTAGGAAACCCTTAATAGGATATATAGTAAGAAGTACTTTACGAAGCTAGACATTATCGTAGCCTTTAATAAGCTTCGTATTACCGAGGGGTATAAATAGCTAATAGCGTTCGCTACGCGGTACGGAGTATACGAATGTCTAGTCTTACCGTTTAGTCTATATAACGGCCCGGTATCGTTTTAGTTATATATTATTAGTATACTATAGGAATACCTTAACGACTTCGTATTAGTATACCTAGATAATGTACTGATTTTTAGCAATATACTCGAAGAGTATATCGAGTACGTAAGGAAGGTTTTAATAAAACTACGCGATACCGGGTTCACCGTAGATATTAATAAATACGAATTCTATTAGTAGAGAGTCAAATACCTAGGCCTAATTATCACGCTAGATAGCATTAAAATAGACCCCGACAAGCTAGAATGTATCTAAAGCTAGAGGCTCTAACTAACCTAAAGGATATATAAGCGTTCCTAGGCTTCGCCAACTTCTATAGACGGTTTATTAAAGCGTTCTCGCGACTTATATCGCCGCTAACTAACTTGACTAAGTCCGATAGCTCTAGTAACTATAAGAATAGAAGAATCGATTAGACACTAGGGTACTAGAAGGCGTTTAACGTATTAAATGTAGCATTTAGTAAAGCGGGCATATTAGTACATTACGTACCGGGGAGGTAGATAGTCGTTAAGACGGACTCCTTAGATTTCGTTAATACCGGCGTCCTCTCCTAATATAACGAAGAAGGCGTCCTATACCCGGTAGCGTTTTACTCTAAGAAGTTAAGTCTATAAGAGTATAACTATAAGATCTACGACAAGGAGCTATTAGCTATTATTAAGGCGTTTGAAGAGTAGAGGCCTAAATTGGCCTACGAATTAGATAATAATACTATCGAACCGGTCAAAGTGTTTATAGATTATAAGAACCTAGAGTACTTTATGACGACGAAGTAGCTTAATCGACGTTAGGCGAGGTAGGCTAAGTTCCTCTCTTAGTTTAACTTCCGTATCGTCTATAGGCCCGGTGTTTAAGGCATAAAGCTAGACAGTCTAACGAGACGTAGCTAGGACCTTCCGTAGGGGGTAGACGATCCGCGTAATTAGTATTAGTACTAGACGTTACTACCGCCTAAGCGACTCCTTAAGATTGACTCTATACGCGTAACCGTAGAAGATATTACTAAAGAGACGGAAACTCCGCTAAACCTAGAAGCAACAGAATTTATACTAGCCGAAGCCGCTATACCGGTAGAAGCTACTACCGTATCGAAGCCTACGATAGAGGCTAATTACGAGGCTAAACTCGAGTATCGGATAGTAATAGCGTACGCCGTGGACTAGGAGCTTAAGGTAGTAATTAAGATGCTATAGAAAGGTAACGCAATCCCGCTATTTCTTTAAAAGGCGAAGGTGTACCTAGTATACTATAAGGTAGAAGGAGACATACTCTACGTCCGTAATTAGTATAGCGACTAGAGCTTATAGGTACCGGATAACTAGAAGCTACGGACTCGAATAGTAAAGATGAACTACGACGTACTAGTAGTAGGCTATCCTAGTAGAGCCCGTATATATAAGCTCGTAGTACGTGAATTTTACTGGCCTAGCTTAGTAAGATTAGTACGTAGATATACCGTCAATTACCGAGTATACTATACGAAGAAATCTCTATATACCTAGCCACCTAGATTATTATATCTACTTTCTATACTAGAACGACCTTAGCGCTACATATTAGTCGACTTTATAGTAGACTTACTAGATAGCGAACTCGACGGTATGACTTATAATAACATTATAACCGTTACGGACCGCCTAACGAAAGAAGTAGAACTTATTCCTATTAGAGCTATAACGGCGAAGAATATAGCGCGCCTATTCTTAAAGTACGTATTTAGTCGACGTAGGCTCCCGGATATAATCACCTCTAATAGAGGGAAACAGTTTATCGTAACTTTCTAGAAGTAGCTATATAAGATACTACGGATTTAACGTAAGCTAAGTTAATTATATTACCCCGAGACGGACGGTTAGTCTAAGCGTACTAATTAGAATATAGAACAGTACTTACGCGCCTACGTTAATAAGGTATAGAGCGACTAGGCTAAATAGCTATACCTAGCTTAGTTTACTATTAATAACTACGTATTAGAGACTACCGGTGTCTTACCTTTCTACGTAAACCTTAGATATAACCCCGAGTTTACGGAACGTATCGACTTATAGGTAGGCGGGGATCGCCGCTAGATAACGACTCTTTAGCGACTCGATAGTAAATCCGCCGAAGTATTCGCCCGACGCCTTTACGAGCTACATTAGTTCCTCTAAGAGAATATAAGAATGTCCTAAGCCTTATAAGCTAAGGCCGCTAACCGACATTGCCGTATCTCGCCCGACTATAAGGTAGGCAATTAGGTGTTCCTTAGTACGAAGAACATCCGTACGATACGCCCTTCTAAGAAACTAGATTAACGATATACTAGACTATACTAGATCGTAGAAGTCATGCCCTCGAAGCTCTTCTATAAGCTAAAGCTCTCCGATACGTTAGCTAGACTCGATAACTATTTCTATACGTCGCTACTATAGCGCGCCGACAATACTAACCTACCGCCGCTAGAGGGATAGTACCTTATACCGCCGCTACCCGTAGTTATAGTTCCTAATACGACGGAAGCTAATACCGAGGCCGATATTATAGCGGTACCCGCGGCGATCGAGTATAAGGTAGATAAGATCTTAGATATATATACGAGGAAGCGTACTAGGAAGGTAAAGAAGGGGTATAAGCGTAAGGTCGATATATAGTATAAGGTACGATAGGTCGGATATTAGGATATAGAGGATAGTAAAACTTAGTAACCTACTAAGGACCTATTTACGAGGGTAGCCGCCGCTATTATAGACTTTTACTATAACCGGCCGGAGTTGTCTACGCCTATAGGTTTCGTAGCTCTATCTAGCTAGTTACCGCTAGACGCTAAGGTACTCGGACTTAATACGATTAGGATTAATAGAGACACCGTTACGAATAAGTCGACTCGAGCCTTACCTTTAATAGAATCTAATCCGTATATATTTACTACGTACCGCTATATAAGTTAGGTTACGGGAAAGCCTACTCTCGTAACTAGGGTTACCGGTATAAGTAAAACTCGCCGCCCTTAGCTCTACGACCGTAACGGTAGTTATACTGATGCTTAAGTAGGACCCGTAGGGCCTATAATAATACCTAACCGTAGTTATAAGGATTATACGCAAGTATTCGCCGAAGATAGGCTTAGGCCTAGGGCGTACTAGCTAACTAAGTAACGTGTTTTATAAACGGTAAAGGCTAAATATAAGGAGGCTATACGGTAGATAGAGTAAGATCTAGAGGATAACTAGGCTTTTATAAGGGTATAGAGTTTAACGAGCAAGTGGCCGTATAAGACGGTAGGCGTACGAGTAAATATAGACGCTTAGAGGACTAAGACGACTTTTAAGAGGGGGGGTACTTTTACGGGCTACCTACGACCCTTTACTACCGAAGCGTCGGCCCGGCTATTCCGCGGACCTTCTATATCGGGTTAGCGCGGCTTAGTATAACTATATAACTTTGCCGCGCCTCGCGCTCCTCTTTCGTAGCTTCGTAGAACAATAACTATCTCTTTCGGACCCTATAGTACGCGCGCCCTTATATACTATCTACGTAGAGGGAGGTAATATCTCCCCCGCCTTCTTTGTCTACGTAGTATACTACCTCCTAGTCGGATTCTAGAATGTCCTTACTAATATAGAAGTACGTACGGGGTCTATTATTACTTCGTAGGTATATTATATAGCCTAGTAACTTATAGGTCGTTAGTCTCTTATAGTACGGGTTAATCTATAGCTCCTAGATTACTAGGACGTAGTAGACGTATAGGTCCGCCTCGTATAGGAAATAGTTCTATACTATATCCTTACTATAGTTAACGTTATACTAGACAATACTAAGCGTGTCGAGGCTAGTTATCGTTATTAATAATCATTTCCTCTATAATATCCTATGTCCTACTACCTAGCGCGTCCTAGTCTACGCCTATCGGCTATATACTAAAGGGGAGCCGGGCCTAGTTAGATTCCCTTACCGTAGCTAGTAGAGTACGTAGCCTCCCGTACGCCCTAGGTTACGTATCCTTTATATTATTCTCGGCCCTAGGGCGCTTATACCCGACCGCCGCTAGCTAGTTCCGGTATAGACTAGCCTTACGGTTACCGTAGAATCCTAGAGCGACGGTTCTATTTATAATTGCCTTGTTTTTCGCTAGTTTCCGCTATAGGCATTCCGCGCTATATAATAGGTAGTACCCCGGACAGTTTGCGTACCGCCTCGTAGCTAATATATAGTCCCTAGATATATAGTCTTCTATATAGTTCGAGTAGGCCTACTTGTTTATATACGTATAAGTTTAGTGTCTATACTATTAGTATTTTCAGCATTAGAGAACACGAAAGGATAAGGAGTACTTTTTAACTATCTTAAGGCTATATTACTAGATCCGCCGCTTTCGTATCTTATAGCTATATAACTAGCGCTAAGGCCTTCTTACCTTCTAGCTATTTCCTATAGAGCCAAGTCGCCTTCTAGATTAGAGAGTTAAGAGTGACCGGGTTGTCCTCTTAGAGAGTACGTAGGTGACCTTAGTTAGTTAGGTCGAACTCTTTAGGCATATCGTAGACTAGGATCGTAAATTACTTCGTTAAGACCTTCGCTAATACCGTAACCTTAGATACCTACTATAGCTATACCTCTAGGTACCTCCTAGTAGTAGTAGAGCTAGTATAGATCTATAGAGTACTGTTAGACTATTAGTTTACTACGACTACCCCTAGTTAATTAATTCGTTAGGCGAGCTCCTTATTTAATAGCTTCGTAACTTCGGCCTAGTCTTCCTTTACTATAATACGGATCGTAACTATATTATACGTTAGGCGGGGGCCTAGTATCGATACCGCGACCGATACCTAGCTATAGGGGTATTAATTCTAAGTAGCCTTATTAATCACTAAAGACGTCGTCCTTATTTCTTATTGCCCTCGGTAATACGATAGAATAAGCGCCGTACGTAGCTAAGTAATTATTACCTATAGAGACCGGTCTAGGAGCTAATCGTTAGTTTCTATACTTTTTACATTCTCTATAAGTTACTACTAGTTGTCTTAGGGGAGCTTTACCTATAGAGCCGTAGGCGCCGGTAGTACCGTAGCCTAGGCTACTATTACCTAGGAGTTTGTAAGGGCGCGCGTATTATAGGGTCCGAACGAGATAGTTGTTATTCTACGAAGCTACGAAAGAGGAGCGCGAGGCGCGGCGAAGTTATAAAGTAAAGCTAAGCCGCGCTAACCCGATATAGAAGGTCCGCGGTTTAGCTAGGCTAACGTAGCTATAGTAGGGGGTCGCGGGCTACCCGTAATAGTACCCCCCCTCCCAAAACACGCCTTAGTCTACTAAGCGTTATCTACCTTATAAGGCTACTTACCTATCGAGCTCTATAATCGCGCGAACGCCTAATTATCCTCTAGTACCCTATCGTTATCTAATAACATCGTATTCGCTCTATTAAGACTATCCTTAACCGGCTTCCTTCGAGAAACCTATTACCTAGTTAGCTAGCTTGCCCTAGACCTAAGTCTGTCTTCGGCTAGTACTCGCGTATAATCCTTATAACTAAAGTTAGGTATTATTATAGGCTCTATAGGCTCTACTCGAGTATCGAATATATACGGAGTAGATTCTATTAGAGGTAAGGCTCGAGGCGACTTATTCGTAACGGTGTCTTTCGGAATGACCCTAATCGTGTTGAGCCCGAGCACCTTAGTAGCTAGTAGGGACTAGTTAGATAGAGCTACGAAGCCTATAGGCGTAGACAACTCCGGCCGGTTATAGTAAAAGTCTGTAATAGCGGCGGCTACGTGTTTAAGTATATCCTCTATAGGTTACTAGGTCTTACTATCCTCCTCGTTCTAATATCTAGCCCATTTCACCTTATACTATATATCTACCTTACGCTTATGCCCCTTCTTTACCTTGCCTACCCGCTTACGGGTGTATATATTAAGGATCTTTCCTACCTCGTATATATACGTAGGTACTACTACTATATCGGCTACTATATTAGCCTCGGTAGTGTTAGGTTCGATAGTTATCGGTAGTAGCGGCGCTAGATACTACCCTTTAAGTAGTAGGAAATCGGGGTGGTCGGCTCGTTATAGTAGTGAGGTATAGAAGCAGTTATTAAGTCCTACTAGAGCGTCTAATAGTTTCAGTCGATAAGAGAGTCTAGCCGGTATAACTTCCGTAATCTAGTAAGGGCCGGTATATCTCCTATCTAGCTTCTTAGATAGTCGAGTCGTACGGATGTTCTTAGTACTAAGATATACCTAATCACCTACCTTATAGTCTAGAGGAATACTTCGGTAGCGGTTTGCTACTTCTACTTAGAGAGCTTATAATATTCGTATATTCTCTTAAAGGTGCTTATAAAGCTCGTAAATTCGACGTATAAAGGTTTCTACTAATCGCGATCTAGTCGCTAGAGAGTAGTCAGTCCTCCCTCCTTTCTAGCGTTTAGGTCAACTCGCTCTATAAACTTAGGGTTATAGCCTAAGGTAGCGTAGAACGGCGACATACTAGTAGTCTCGGATAGGTAATTATTAATCGCGAACTAAGTAAGGCATAGCTATTCTACCTAGTCATCCTATACCTTATTAGTAAATATACGAAGATACTATTCTATCGCCTAGTTAGTACGTTCTGACTGTCTATTAGTTCCTAGGTAATACGAAGAACTTAGCTTACGATTTGTACGGAGTATCTTATAGTGTTTCTTCTAGAAGGTAGCAACCTACTACTTACTACGGTCTGATATAATAGTGTTAGGAAACTCGCGCCGACAGAACATATGTTTAAGGAAAAGCCTTGCCGTATTCTATACTGTTATTACGCTAATAGGGATCAGCTCGACTTCCTTAGTAAGCCTATTAGTAACGGTTATAATGTTATTATAGACTATACCGTCAAGAGTACTATCTAGGAGTCCGATAACGAAGTCGACTATAATATGTTTCTAAGGCCGATCTAGAATAGGAAGTGGCTATAAAAATCCTAGTAGCTAGGAGTATAGAGATTTTGTTATACGGTAGGTACGGCAATTCGCGGTATATCTACGTACGGATCTCGCTAATCTAGGCTAGTAGAATTTACGTGCTACGAGTTTATAAGTACGAGCTCGTCCTAGATAGCCTACTACTAGAGCGTTATAGTTTATCTTAATTATCCTAGTCTATAAGGCTTAGTCATTTAGTACCTATAAGCTCTAGCCGTCGTATTGATTTCGAATATATAGTAGGTCGCTATCTACTTTATAGTATACTAGGTGAATCTTTGCTCTCTATAGTAGTATAGGAGTACGGTCTTTCTATAGGTCCTTAATCGCGGTCTTAAGCTCGTTATCGGTTACGTACGCCGTCGACATTCGATACTCGAGTTCGGCTTCCCGTTAACTTTTACGCGTCGCCGGTTATTTAGTAGGCGTATCTCGTTCTATAGGTATAAACTCTTTAGCTTTAGGGTTTAGCTATACTAGTTCCTCTTCTTCCGGCGTATCTTCTACTATTACCTATAGTAAGGCGATCTTAAGGAATCGCTTAGGAGGCAGTAATGTCTAATACTAATACTAGTTCCGAGGGTCGTTCACCCCCTACGGAAGGTCCTAGCTACGACTCGTTAGGCTGTCTAGCTTTGTACCTTGAAGTCCTAGACGGTATATTATCTTGAAGTTAAACTGTAATAAGAACTTAGCCTAACGCGCTTGTCGCCGATTTAGCTACTTTGTCTTTATAAAGTATTCTAGGTTCTTATAGTCGGTATAAATCTTAACTAGCTATAAGTCCTTATTATCTACTTCGTAGGCGAGCTCGGGTCTCTATTCCTTAAAAGCCTTAATAATAGCTAATAGTTCCTTGTTATAGATTTCATAATTGCACTCCTATAGACTTAACTTCTTCGAGTAGAAGGCTATAGGATGTAGTATACTATTCTCGTTATACTACAAAAGCACGCCGGCGTTTATAAAATCTAAAGAATCTGTCTCTACTACCGTTTCCCTACCTAGTATATAATGTATAAGTATGCCGGCTTTACTAAACGTAGCTTTCAAATTGTTAAAGGCTCGTTAGTAATCTAGTAACTATTAAATCCTTCTGTTCTTATAATTGCTTAGTCCGTCCGACTTGGTTAGGTTTGTAAGAGGAGTAGCTATACGCGAAAATGCTTCGATAAACCGCCTATAGAAGTTGGCAAATCTAAGGAAGGCCTAGACATCCTTTAGGTTCTTAGGAGCTTCCTATGTCTAAATACATTCGAGTTTCTTAGGGTCTATCTCGATGCCGTTAGGGGTTATAATTAGCCTAAGATACTTTACCTTCTATTAGTAGAATTCGCTTTTATCGATGTCTACTATAAGTCCTATATCGCGTAGCTTAGTAAGAACCTTCCGTACGTGTTTAATATGCTCCTCTAAGGTGTCACTAAAGATAAGTACGTTATCTAGGTAGGCCGACATAAAGTCGTCTAGGTGTTCTTATAAGACCTTGTTAATATATAATTAGAACGATTCTAGTCCGTTACATAAGCCGAATAGCAGTACTAGACACTCGTAGATACCGTATCGTGTCGTAAACGCCGTTAACTACTCGTGCCCTTTAGCTATCCGTAACTTATTAAAGGCTACTATAATGTCTAGCTTCGTAAAGTACTTCTTACCGTATATACGGTTAAGCGTCTCTTATATTAAGGGAATCGGATACCGGTTCTTAATAGTGATCGTATTCAATCCTCTATAGTCGATACAAATACGTAGCCTACCTCTAGGCTTACGTACTACTAGCACTAGTATAGGAGACTAGCTCGTCTTTTGCCCTACTTTCCGTACCTTCCCTTTAGATATTTACTCGTCTAGCTATTTCTTAACTACCTCGTTCTCCTTCTTAGCTAGGCCGTAGGGCTTGCGGTATAGTAGCTCTTATAGACTATTAGGCTTAATGTGAATCTTATGATCTACGCCTAGTCGGTAAGGTAGGAGTCCTTTATAATCCTTAGCTAAGAAAGCGTCCGTAATATCGTAGTATATCGGCGGTAACTTCTCCTTCGGGTTGTGATTAAACTGCTTGTTCAAGAATTGGTCTAGATTATTAGTAGCTATTGTACTTAGCTTAAGCTCTCCGTCGTCGCTCTTACGCCTAGTAGGCATAATATAGAAGTACTTAGCCCTAGGCCGGTACGCGTACATTCCCTACGCGCTTTAAGAAACGCCCTAGTAGTCTACTTCTTTATCGTCTATGTCTTCTAGGTCATATAATAAGACGTTTAGCTCCGCCCCTCCTACTATAAAGCTCGCTACTTCTCTAGTAAAGAGCTCTAGTCCGTACCGTACTAGTGCCTACTTCTTCTTCTCGCGATAGTTTAGGGATTATACTATTGTCGATGTCTTATTCTATAGATAGTAACCAAAGTAGTAATCCGATCTAAATGCCACCTCGCCTGTCTCCTAGAAGATGTTTAGGTTGTGCGCTATAAGCTACGGTAGGCTAAAGACGATATTATATTCGAGGTCGGTGACGTAGTATAATATTTGCTCGTAATAATCGCCGATAACTACGTCTATAAGGGCCGCGTATATAATCTGCCGTATAGTGGCCGTTCTATCTCCTAGTATTAGTCGTCGGCTTTACGTCAAAGGGATTAGGGGTATTATATATTTACGTATAAATTTCTAGTTAAAAAAGAGAGAGGTAGAAGTAGAATCTATAAGGCCTCGAGCCTTTCTATATTATTTTATTACGGGTAACACTATATAAGGGTGTATAGCTAGCTATTGTTTATCTAGTACGTAGACCGATATCTTAAGCTCCTTACTATAGTCTATTACCGTCTCTTATATTCCGTGTCTCTTAATCTTATACTCTTTCTGTCCTAGGAAGTTCGGGTGACCGCTATCTACTACGCTTAGGTAGCGGTCGTGCTATTTCCCTACTACGGATTGGCGGCTAGGGAACTGAGGTTCGCGTTCGGATTCGACGTAGTATTACGTAGACGCGGTAGGCGATAGTCGCTATCGTACCTATATATTAGGCATTTAGGGTTAGTCGATACGTAAGAACCTATACGGTAGCGGTAGTACTTACCCTACTTCTTAAGGTCTTCGCGCTACTTACGGTTAAGCGTAGGTAGGTTCTATAGATATGTCGGTAGATCCTCCTTCTTCTTAGTACTAGCGTACTATAGTAGGCGCTATACTAAGGCACCTACTATACCGGTAGTAGTACTAGTAACTACGTTACCGTTGTTCTAGTTATTCTAGCCGCTATTACCGTTCGAGTTACTATTACTACGGGGGCGCTCCTTCTACGGGTATAGTCAATCTGTCTCGTAGAAGCTCTCGTCTAGTACGGTATACTCTCCGATAACGTCTTATATACTATCTAGGCGGCGGTCGACTTCGCGGTCGCCGAAGGTCTTAATAAAGTACTTACGGTTTAGTCGGTTACGGAATAGTATAAGCTCGGTCTTATCGGTCTATAATATCTACGCGCGTAACTTCGAGTAGCGGGTATAGAAGGCTATAAAGGTTTCGCCTTGTTCTTACTTATAGGTAGTAATATTAACTATAGCCTTAGTTCCTTTATTACGTATACTATATTAGCGTGTTATCTAATCTAATAACTCTTCTCTAGTCTTAAACTCGTTAAAGGACTACTGTCTAGGTATAGGGATCCTCGGCTTAATACTTCGCTAAGGATCACCTGACGTCTACCTATATACGAAGCGTAGACTATCTACCTTAGTACGGAAGGTTACTATAGTTAGCTTTAGGAGAGCACTGCTATACTAGCTATCGAAATTAGGGTCATTATCGTTCTCAAAGTGCTTAGGGTTAGGCACACCCTTGCCGATCTCTATACCGCGAGTAAGGGTGCGGTCAATAGTAAAGAGACGTTCTAGAAGGTTAACTAGTAGTGTCTAGGTACGGGTATTACGTATGTTAAACAGGTACGAGTTGCGCAGCAGTGGAAGACGGCGGATCACACCAAAGACGAAGAAGGACCCAATGGGATAGCGTGTATCTACATACAGTATCGCCGGTGTTGGTGTAGGTGTTTCAGGAGGGACAGCTGTACTCAGGACTTGACTAGCAAGCCCTGATTACTAATCCCCCTAAGCACTCAATGTTGACCCTATGACCTGCATATTCTCAACACTCCCACTCAGGTCAGAAGGTCTCAAACAATCCCTTATACAAGCTAGAGCTGCCTCACAAAGTTTTGAAACTGCTGGCCATTGAGGGGCTTAGTCAGCCCATCAGCAACTATGTCCTTTGTGTGGCAGTAATCCACTGCAATCTTCTTTTGCCACTAGAGATTCCTGACATAGTAGTATGCCACATCAATATGCTTTGACCTGTCATGGACATGGGCATTTTTGACAAAGGTCAAAGCTGCTTGGTTGTCACCCATAAGCTTCACGGGTCTCAGCTCATCAACAGTACTGCTTGCCTTCATCCTAGGTTGGAATGAACACTCTCCAACCAGGTCAGGACACCTCATCTCTCTAAGGACTGCAGCAAGAAACTGTGACTACTTAGCTGCTGCATTCATGGCCATGAACTCAGCCTCCATTGTTGATGTGGCAACAGACTTCTGCTTCCTACTCATCCAGGACACAGGTGATCCACAAAGGAACCACACATGTCCAAGGATTGAGACTCTGTCTGCCTTGTCTATGGCATAATCAGAATCTGAGTATCCCTGGAGAATACCTCCTCCTCTTCTGTACATCAAGCCCAGGTCTGGGTATGATCTCAGATATCTGGAGAGTTTCTTCAAGGCTCTAAGATGTTGCTTTGAAGGGTCAGCAACATATGAGCTGATTCTTCCAAGGGGGAAAGCAAGGTCTGGCCTTGTCATTGTCATTGGCCACATCCAGGTACCATTGCAACTCTGGTACTCCTGTTTGTTGCACCTCTCATCCATAGTAGCTGAAGGTCTCAGATCCTCATAGCTGTCCATAGGTGAGAGTGTGGGTGTGGCCTTCTCTGGAGAGATGCCCATCTTGGCAAGGTTAGTTTGGATGTAGTGTCCTTGATCAAGCTTTACAGTACCTTGGGACCTGTTTCTTGTAATCCTCATTCCAAGGATCTTCTCAGGTTCCCCAAGATCTTTGATCTTGAACACTCTTCTAAATTCAGCCTTGAACCACTGAACATCTGACAGCTTTGGAGCTGCAATGGGGATGTCATCCACATAGGTGAGGACCATGATGTCTCTTCCTCTGTGGATGAGTAGGCATGGATCCACCTGGGACTAGGTGGATCCAATCTGTTCTAGCTTGGCAACACAGAGCTTGTTCTAATCTCTAGCTGCTTGCTTCAGTCCATACAGGCTTCTAAGGACCTTGAAGACCATATTTGGTGGAATTTCGACACCTGGGGGTGGGATCATGTAGATGTCTTCAAGAAGGCTGCTTTCGGTGAAAGCATTGTTCACATCCACCTGGTGCATCTCAAGATCTCTCTCACATACTACAGCCATGAAGACCCTAAGGGTATCATGCCTAACAGTAGGTGCAAAGGTCTTTTCAAAGTCAACACCATATTTCTGTGAAAACCCTCTTACAACCAGTCTTGCCTTGAACTCTTCAATGGCTCCACTGATCATTCTTTTCACATCAAAAACCCACTTAGATGTAACCAGGTTTGCACCCCTTGGTAGTACAACTGGATCCAAGGTGTTGTTGCTTCCTAAGGCAATAAGTTCTTTCTGGATTGCCTCTTTCCACATATGTCCCCAATTGGGGTCTCCCACTGCCTCCTTATAGGACTTTGGGATTGGCACTTCCTGCCGGTAGGCTATGGCCTGCCTAACAGCAGCAAATGCATATCCCTCCACATCATTCAGGATTTCCTCAACCCAGCTCATAGTTGGATCAAGATGAAACATCTGAGCAATCAATGCCCTATGATGCTTGGCTTCATGCTCAGCAGAGCCATCATCTTCATCCCCCCTTGACCTCTTGTTGCCTGCAAGCTGAGGTGGCTGTTGAGGTTGATCCTCCTGAACAAGTTCCTCTTCCTTTTCTTTTCTTGGAGTCCCCTCTACTCCAATCTTCTGGTACTCTCTAATGTCTTTTGGAGGTTGGGGAAGTTGCACAAACACTGTTTTAGCAAGGAAAGAATTTCCCTTGCACCATCACTACGGATTGCAGATAGAAAACACCTTGAGCTGTTCTCTACCTGAACCTTCCATTCCTTTAGAGCTGTAGGAGCATCACTCCTAGCCTTCAAAGGCACTACCCACTTCTTCCTCAAGAAGTTGTCTACAATCTCAAGCCAGTACTTGAAGCCAAGTCTTGAGACTGCACCTTGAAAAGGCCCACAGATGTCAATAGAGATGAGGGCCAGCCTCTCTCCTTTCCTCTCTGTGGCAGGTCCTTTGAACTTCCTCATGTCTGCAAGGGAGCAGACCTTGCAGTTCTGGTGTTCAGAAGGAACAGGAATGGGATCTTTCTTGTCAGTGACTCTATGCAGGTTTCTTAGCAGTCCCTTGCTAAGGTGTGCACATCTTCTATGCTATAGCTCCCACTGGTCCTGGGACTCAGTGGCAGTCATAGCCTGTTCCAATTCACACTCAAAATGTGTACCTAACTTGGACAGATCCAAGTCATGCTCCTATAGAGAGGCATATGCTTGAGGCATAGCTTCAAGCTGCTCTGAAACACTTTGAATGAATGGAACACCCCCTCTCAGCTTTGTCTGGACAACAGGTTTTCCAGGAAGGGATTTGAGGGTGAAACTGGGTGGTTGGACAGCAAACTGTTGGCTGAACTGATTCCAAGAAACAAGGCTAACTCCAAGGCCAGGAACAAACAAAACATTCTTCAAGACAATCTGCTTCCCAGAAGGACCACCCATCACTGCACTCCCCTCATGTGTGGCATGTAGGTAGCCACCCCCAACCTTGATCCACTTCCTCTTCTGAAGAGGTTTCAGGGTCCTGAAAAGTGAATCCTGGTCAGTCATATGGGATGAAGCACAAGAGTCAAGCAACCACTCTGAGGAGGGGTACTTGCTTTTGGCTTCCACAGTTGAATGGGCAACCTCATCAACTTCATCATCCTCTGATGGTGTCTCAGGGTCTGATAAGTCTTCCTGGGTTGCACAGGCTCTTCCTTGTAAGGTCCTTCATCACCACTAGGATGTCCCTCAGGCTTGGGGATGGGGACCTCGTTCTCGGTGGTGATGATTGTCTCTTTGCAACAGAGGTGTTTCCTCTGTTGAGCTTGTCCTTCCTGACAGCATGCTTGGCTCCAGAGAGGTGTGGGCAATCCTTGATCACATGATCACCATCACAGAGATGGCAGGTGATCTTGCCCTGGAAACCTCTTCCTACAAACATTGCTGTTTCCTTGGATGCAACTTCCAGCCTGGATTCATGTGACTCAAGCAGTTGTAGACAATCTTCATATGACAGTCCTGGCTAGGCCAGGATAGTGTTCTTGGTCCCAAGATACACCTCAGGCAGGGCTTGAAGCAGATGCTTCAGCTTCCTTGTAGGCTCTCTGTAGTGAGCCTCTGCTGGGTCAACTTCAGCAATCCTTCTTACAAGATTGCCAAGGTGGACCCAGGCCTGTCTGATGGTCATGCCATCTATCATTCTGAAGTTGATCAATTCTTGAACAACTGTCATTGCATATGCAGCATGAACCTTGCTGTACTTTGCCCTCATCTTGAGCCAGATCTCTCCAGCTTGTCTCATCTATTTGCTTTCCTCCAAACTGGACTGTATCTTGACTCTTCAAGTCCAGGTAAGGGATCTGATGACTCAGATGGTGTTGAGGAGCTGGGTGTGCTTGATAATAGATGGCCTCCATCTACAACCCAAAGCACATCTTGAGCTTCAAGATGGTCTTGTATCAATGAGAACCATGTCCTCTAGTTGTCCTTGGTTAGGATAGGTGCTGCTCTCCTCCTACCAAGGGTGCTGTGTCCGGTTTCCTCCATGCTTTTATATATAGGACAGGATGGCTGCCTACAGAAGAAAGGTATTCGTTCGTACGCGATCGGATCGATAGGAGGTGAACCGAACGCGAGGTTGATAGTGGAGAGAATGGCTGTCCACAAGAAAGCGAGGAAAGTCGGTCGTAAGGATCGTGTTTCTGAGACACTGTCTGTAGCTCTCTCAGGGGAGGGTGTTCTGAGACACTACGGCTCTCTCAGACGGAACAGTTAGTCGATGCGAACGCGATGTCCGGAGAGCGACTCTTCTCAGTAAGCTCGCCCACTTGTCTGAGGTATTGGCACAGGCTCCCTGACTCGGAGTCTGACAGTGCCTCACTAGGCTCTTTCACGTCTTATATGCACCTACAGCGCGGCTGTAGCTTCCTGTGCAATGCGGGTGCGGCCTCCAGTCTGCCTTCCTTTTGTTCTGAAGAGGAATAACTCCAATACGACTTTGTCGAGGGTGAAACACCGAGTTGCTAACCCGGGCTCATAACCTGTTAAACAGGTACGAGTTGCGCAGCAGTGGAAGACGGCGGATCACACCAAAGACGAAGAAGGACCCAATGGGATAGCGTGTATCTACATACAGTATCGCCGGTGTTGGTGTAGGTGTTTCAGGAGGGACAGCTGTACTCAGGACTTGACTAGCAAGCCCTGATTACTAATCCCCCTAAGCACTCAATGTTGACCCTATGACCTGCATATTCTCAACAACGTATTCTCGAGTTACGACTATTATTAGGTCCTAGTTACGGACGGTCGTTATCACGTCCTCGGCTATTGTTACTACGGTTATAGTCGTCTCTATCGTTATTACTACTACCGCTACCGCTACCTCTACTAGTAGCTTCGTAATACCTATATAATAGCTACTCGAGTAAGGTCTCGCGTAGGCGGGAACGAGAGGGTCGGCGGCCTAAGCGGCCCCTACCTCCGTTCTATATAGTATCTCCTACCTTAAGCCGAGCCTTTAGGTCATCGACTTCTTGTTATAGGGCCTAGTTCTTCACCTTAGCATCTTGTGCCTTCTTCTTCTCCTTCTCGTAGATCTCGCTAAACTACTTATATAGGTTATTAGCTTCCTTATATTTCTTCTCTAGCTCTTATAACTTAGCTAGGTCGCTATCCTTCTTACTCTTAAGATCTGCTACCATTTTCTATATAACAAGCTCTTCACTTCGTAGTATCTTATAGATACGGTCGTATTCGGTATATAGCGTAGTGTACTAGGTGTTCTAGAGGTCGTTAGCTCGCTCTATTATATCGAGTTGTCTACCCTTAGTAATCGCCGTATTAACTACTTATAGCACGAAGTCGTAGGTGGTCTTCGGGTGTTAGGATGTAAGGGTCGTAAGGTTGTCTAGGGTAACATTCTAGTATTCGGATACGAGAATATATTCTGCCTCGTCGAGTAATAGATATACCTCGTCTAGGTCGCCGCCTAGGTTCTCTTCGAGCTTAAACTCGAACAGTTCTATAAAGTCAATCTTACTACCTTCTTCTCGCTCGAAGGCCTTCTAGTAAGCTTTATTAATCTCTTATTATAGCGCGACACCGGTGTCTACTATAACCCGCCGGTTGTCGTCCTATATCTAACTCTAAGGGAAAGAGGAGAGGTCGGGGAAAAGAGATACGCGCTACTTACTTTTACCCTTAGGCTTAGGTAGCGGTAGTATACCGCCGTTTACTATTTATAAAGTTATATTATCTAGGTTTAGGGGAGGCGTGACGGTGCCTATATCCTGACTATCTACGAGCGCGCGACTACCTACTAATAATATCGCTACGTTACGTTCTCTAGGTATCTACGCGCTATACGCCTTACCGTATTCTATATTCTAATACGACTCTACGCGTTCTCGAGTTCTACGGTTCTATCTATTCCTATTATTACGCGTCCCTTACCTAGATCCGCGATCTAGGTAGGGTAGTAGAACAAACTATAAGGGCGCGCGTATTATAGGGTCCGAACGAGATAGTTATTATTCTACGAAGCTACGAAAGAGGAGCGCGAGGCGCGGCGAAGTTATAAAGTAAAGCTAAGCCGCGCTAACCCGATACGGAAGGTCCGCGGTTTAGCCGGGCCGATATAGCTATAGTAGGGGGTCGCGGGCTGCCCGTGATAGAGTTGCCTAATATAGCTAGGCACCTCCGCGGCGTTTAGAGCTAAAGAAATAGGGTAAAGAGAACTTTAAGCTCTCTAAATTAAATAAGGTAGAACTCCCTTAATTCTAGGGGTAGTAGCCTACTTTATAGATCGTTAGAATAGCCTTAATAAGGGCTTTCGAATATATCGTATTTAGCGATAGCGCCATCTCCTCGGTACCTACCTCGTAATATAGTATCGTCGGCCGTACGCCCGCGCGCTAGCGGCCGCTAGTACCCGCTAGCTCGATTCGCGCAATTTTATCTTCTCGCGCTTCTCGCGCTCTCTTAGATAGCTGTCACGGGCAGCCCGCGACCCCTCACTGTAGCTGCGTCGGCCCGGCTGAACCGCGGACCTTCTGCATCGGGTTAGCGCGGCTTGGCTTTACTTTATAACTTCGCCGCGCCTCGCGCTCCTCTTTCGTAGCTTCGTAGAACAACAACTATCTCATTCGGACCCTATGGTACGCGCGCCCTTACAGTTTGTTCTACCTTACTACCCAGATCGCGGATCTAGGTAAGGGACGCGTAACAACAGGAACAGACAGAACCGCAGAACTCGAGAACGCGCAGAGCCGCATCAGAACACAGAACACGGTAAGGCGCACAGCGCGCAGATGCCTAGAGAACGCAACGCGGCGACACCATCAGCAGGTGGTCGCGCGCTCGTAGACAGTCAGGATACAGGCACCGTCACGCCTCCCCCGAACCCAGACAACATGACTTCACAAACAGCGAACGGCGGCATGCGACCGCCACCTAAGCCTAAGGGCAAAAGCAAGCAGCGCACATCTCTTTTCCCCGACCTCTCCTCTTTTCCTCAGAGTCAGACACAGGACGACAACCGGCGGGTCACAGTAGACACCGGTGTCGCGCTACAACAAGAGATTGATAAAGCTTACCAGAAGGCCTTCGAGCGAGAAGAAGGTGGTGAGATTGACTTTACAGAACTGTTCGAGTTCAAGCTCGAAGAGAACCCAGGCGGCGACCCAGACGAGGTGTATCTATCACTCGACGAGGCAGAACACATTCTCGCATCCGAATACCAGAATGTCACCCCAGACAACCTCACGACCCTTGCATCCCAACACCCGAAGACCACCCACGACTTCGTGCTACAAGCAGTCAACACGGCAATTACTAAGGGCAGACAACTCGATGTAATGGAGCGAGCCAACGACCTCCAGAACACCCAGTACACCACGCTGTACACCGAATACGACCGCATCTACAAGATGCTGCGAAGTGAAGAGCTTGTCACACAGAAAATGGCAGCAGATCTCAAGAGCAAGAAGGATTGCGACCCAGCTAAGTTGCAAGAGCTGGGGAAGAAATACAAGGAAGCCAACAACCTGTGCAAGCAGTTCAGCGAGATCTGCGAGAAGGAGAAGAAGAAGGCACAAGATGCTGAGGCGAAGAACCAGGCCCTACAACAAGAAGTCGATGACCTGAAGGCTCGGCTTGAGGCAGGAGACACCACACAGAACGGAGGTAGGGGCCGCTCAGGCCGCCGACCCTCTCGTTCCCGCCCACGCGAGACCTCACTCGAGCAGCTATTGCGTAGGTATCGCGAAGCTGCTGGTGGAGGGGGCGGTGGCGGTGGTGGTGATAACGATAACGATGGAGACGACGATGACCGTGGCGACAATGGCCGAGGACGTGACAACGACCGTCCGCGACCAGGACCCAACAACAGTCGTGACTCGAGAATGCGCAACACCCGCACCCAGACACCACTGGTTGACCTTCCAGAACGTCTCTTCACCATTGACCGCACCCTCACTCGCGGCATGGAGATCGGCAAGGGTGTGCCCGACCCTAAGCACTTCAAGAACGATGACGACCCCAATTTCGACAGCTGGTACAGCAGTGTTCTCCTAAAGCTGACTGTAGCAACCTTCCGCACTGAGGCAGATGGTCTGCGCTTCGTGTATGGGTGGACACAAGGTGATCCTCAGCGAAGCATCAAGCCGAGGATCCCTGTGCCTGGACAGCAGTCCTTCAACGAGTTCAAGACTGGAGAAGAGTTATTAGACTGGATGACACGCCAATATGGCACACGCAATGAGGGAACCAAGGCTATGGTTGACATTGCTACCTGCAAGCAAGAACAAGGCGAAACCTTTGTAGCCTTCCATGCCCGCTACTCGAAGTTGCGCGCCTGGATGTCATGGACCGATGAGACCGAGCTCATGCTGTTCCGTAACCGACTGAACCGCAAGTACTTCATCAAGACCTTCGGCGACCGCGAAGTCGACCGCCGCCTAGACAGCATGCAAGACGTTATCGAGGAGTGCACCGCACTGGACGAGAGTTTCTACGAGACAGATCGACTATACCCGCAGAAGGAGCGCCCCCGGGGCAATGGCAACTCGAACAGCAATGGCGGCCAGAACAACCAGAACAACGGCAACGCAGTTGCTAGTGCCGCTGCCGGTGTAGCAGGTGCCTTGGTACAGCGCCCACTACAGTACGCTGGTACCAAGAAGAAGGAGGATCTGCCGACACATCTACAGAACCTGCCTACGCTCAACCGTGAGCAGCGCGAAGACCTTAAGAAGCAGGGTAAGTGCTACCGCTGCCGTACAGGTTCTCACGTGTCGACCAACCCTGAATGCCCAATGTATGGGTACGATGGCGACTATCGCCCACCGCGTCCACGCAATACCACGCCGAATCCGAACGCGAACCTCAGTTCCCTAGCCGCCGATCCGCGGCAGGGAAATGGCACGACCGCTGCCTAAGCGTGGTAGACAGCGGTCACCCGAACTTCCTAGGACAGAAAGAGCATGAGATTGAGAGACACGGAACGCAAGAGACGGTAACAGACTATAGTGAGGAGCTTAAGATATCGGCATGCGCACTGGATAAGCAACAGCCAGCTGTGTACCCTCACATAGTGTTACCCGTAATGATACAACAGAGAAAGGCTCGAGGCCTTGTAGATTCTGCTTCCACCTCTCTCTTTCTTGACTGGAAATTCACACGCAAATACACAATACCCCTGATCCCTTTGACGCAAAGCCGACGACTAACACTGGGAGATGGAACGGCCACTGCGCGGCAGATTACACACGCGGCCCCTGTAGACGTAGTCATAGGCGATCATCACGAGCAAATGTTATGCTACGTCACCGACCTCGAATACGACATCGTCTTTGGCCTGCCGTGGCTTACAGCGCACAACCCAAACATCTTCTGGGAGACAGGCGAGGTGGCATTCAGGTCGGATTACTGCTTTGGTCACTGTCTACAGAATAAGACACCGACAACAGTGCAATCCCTGAACCACCGCGAGAAGAAGAAGCAGGCACCAGTACGGTACGGACCAGAGCCCTTCACTGGAGATGTAGCGAGCTTCACAGCAGGAGGAGCAGAGCTGAATGCCTCATCATATGACCTGGAAGACATAGACGATGAAGAAGTGGACTGCCAGGGCGTTTCTCAACGCGCGTGGGGGATGTACGCGCACCGGCCTGGGGCTGAGTGCTTCTACATCATGCCCACTAGGCGTGAGAGCGACGGCGGAGAGCTTAAGCTGAGTGCAATGGCTGCTGATGATCTGGACCAATTCTTGAACAAGCAGTTCAATCACAACCCGAAGGAGAAGTTGCCGCCAATGTACCACGATATTGCGGACGCTTTCTCAGCTAAGGATCATGAAGGACTCCCACCTCACCGACTAGGCGTAGATCATGAGATTCACATTAAGCCTGATGGTCCACAAGAGCCACCATACCGCAAGCCCTACGGCCTAGCTGAGAAGGAGAACGAGGCAGTTAAAAAATGGCTAGACGAGCAAACATCTGAAGGGAAGGTGCGGAAAGCAGGGCAAAAGACGAACCAGTCTCCTGCACCAGTGCTAGTGGTACGTAAGCCTGGAGGTGGGCTGCGTGTTTGTATCGACTACAGAGGATTGAATGCGATCACTATCAAGAACCGGTATCCGATTCCCTTGATACAAGAGACGCTCAACCGCATGCACGGCAAGAAGTACTTCACAAAGCTGGACATTGTAGCAGCCTTCAACAAGTTACGGATAGCTGAAGGGCACGAGTGGTTGACAGCGTTTGCGACACGATACGGCATCTACGAGTGTCTAGTGTTGCCATTCGGCTTGTGCAACGGACCAGCATCGTTCCAATCATACATCAACAAGGTCTTGCAAGAACACCTAGACGACTTTGTGTCGGCCTACCTGGATGACGTACTTATCTTCAGTGACACCTTGGAGGAGCACATTGAACACGTGCGGAAGGTTCTCACCAAGCTACGCGATGCAGGACTTACAGTGGACATCGACAAAAGCGAATTCCACCAACAGAAGGTGAAGTATCTTGGGCTAATCATAACCCCTGACGGCATCGAGATGGACCCCGAGAAACTCGAATGTATTCAGACATGGGAAGCTCCTGAGAACCTGAAGGATGTCCAGGCCTTCCTTGGATTTGCCAACTTCTACAGGCGATTCATCGAAGCATTTTCGCGCATAGCTGCTCCTCTCACAAACCTGACCAAGTCGGACGGACCAAGCAATCACAAGAACAGAAGGATTCAATGGTCACTAGATTGCCAACGAGCCTTTGACAATTTGAAAGCTGCGTTCAGCAAAGCCGGCATGCTCGCACATTACGTGCCAGGCAGGGAAACAGTAATAGAGACAGATTCTTCAGATTTTGTGAACGCCGGCGTGCTTTCGCAGTATGACGAGAATGGTGTGCTACATCCTGTGGCCTTCTACTCGAAGAAGTTGAGTCCACAGGAGTGCAATTATGAAATCTATGATAAGGAACTGTTAGCCATCATCAAGGCTTTTGAGGAATGGAGACCCGAGCTCGCCTGCGAGGCAGATGATGAGGACTCACAGCCAGTCAAGATTTACACCGACCACAAGAACCTGGAATACTTCATGACGACAAAGCAGCTAAATCGGCGACAAGCGCGTTGGGCTGAGTTCTTGTCACAGTTCAACTTCAAGATAATATACCGTCCAGGACTTCAAGGTACAAAGCCAGACAGCCTGACGAGACGCAGCCAGGACCTTCCGCAGGGGGTGGACGACCCTCGGAACCAGCATCAGCATCAGACATTGCTGCCTCCTAAGCGATTCCTTAAGATCGCCTCACTACAGGCAACAGTAGAAGATGCGCCGGAAGAAGAGGAACCAGTACCGCTAAACCCTGAAGCTGAAGAGTTTATGCCTACAGAACGAGATGCGCCTACTGAACAACCGGCGACGCGTGAAAGTCAGCGGGAAGCCGAACTCGAGTATCGAATGTCGACGGCGTACGTAACCGATAACGAGCTCAAGACCGCGATTAAGGACCTGCAGAAAGACCGCACTCCTACACTGCTACAGAGAGCGAAGATTCACCCAGCACACTGCAAAGTGGATGGCGACCTGCTATATGTTCGAAACCAATACGACGGCTGGAGCTTATGGGTACCAAATGACCAAGCTTTACAGACCAGGATAATCAAGATAAACCATGACGCTCCAGCAGCAGGCCATCCAGGACGAGCTCGCACTTATGAACTCGTAGCACGTGAATTCTACTGGCCTGGATTAGCGAGATCCGTGCGCAGATACACCGCGAATTGCCGCACCTGCCGTACAACAAAATCTCTGCACTCCCAGCCACTAGGATTACTACAGCCACTTCCTGTTCCAGATCGGCCTTGGAAACACATTGCAGTCGACTTCGTTGTCGGACTCCCAGACAGCACTCTTGACGGCATGGTCTACAACAACATTATGACCGTCACTGACAGGCTCACTAAGGAAGTCGAGCTGATCCCTATTGGCGCAATGACAGCACAGAATACGGCAAGGCTTTTCCTCAAACATGTGTTCTGTCGGCGCGGGTTTCCTGACACCATTACATCAGACCGTGGCAAGCAGTGGGTTGCTACCTTCTGGAAGAAACTCTGCAAGATGCTCCGCACAAATCGCAAGCTGAGTTCTTCGTATCACCCAGAAACTGATGGACAGTCAGAACGCACTAACCAGGCGATGGAACAGTATCTCCGCATGTTCACCAACGAGGCACAGGATGACTGGGCAGAATGGCTGTGCCTTGCTCAGTTCGCGATCAACAATCACCTGTCTGAGACTACTGGTGTGTCGCCGTTCTACGCCACCTTAGGATACAACCCTGAGTTCATAGAGCGAGTTGACCTGAACGCTGGAAAGGAGGGAGGACTGACCACTCTCCAGCGACTGGACGCGCGATCAGCAGAAACCTTTGTGCGTCGAATTTGCGAGCTTCACAAACACCTTCAAGAGAATATGCGAATGTCACAAGCTCTCCAAGCAGAGGCAGCAAACCGCCACCGAAGCATTCCTCCAGACTACAAGGTGGGTGATTGGGTGTATCTTAGCACCAAGAACATCCGCACGACTCGACCATCTAAGAAGCTGGACAGGAGATATGCCGGCCCTTACCAGATCACGGAAGTTATGCCGGCCAGACTCTCTTATCGACTGAAACTATCAGACGCTCTAGTAGGACTTGATAACTGCTTCCACACCTCACTACTACAACGAGCCGACCACCCCGATTTCCCACCACTTGAAGGGCAGCATCTGGCGCCGCCACCACCGATAACTATCGAACCTGACACCACCGAGGCTGATGCAGCAGCCGATGTAGTGGCAGCACCTACGCACATGTACGAGGTGGAAAAGATCCTTGACATGTACACCCGTAAGCGGGCAGGCAAGGTGAAGAAGGGGCACAAGCGCAAAGTAGATACATGGTACAAGGTGAAATGGGCTGGATATCAGAACGAAGAGGATGGTGAGACCTGGCAACCTGCAGAGGACATGCTTGAACACGCAGCCGCCGCTGTTGCAGACTTTCACCATAACCGGCCGGAGTTGTCTACGCCTGTAGGCTTCGCAGCTCCATCTGACTGGTCCCTACCAGCCACTGAGATACTCGGGCTCAACTCGATCAGGGTCATTCCGAAAGACACCGTCACGAATGAGTCGCCTCGAGCCTTGCCTCTAATAGAATCTGCTCCGCACATATTCGATACTCGAGTGGAGCCTACAGAGCCTGCAATGATACCCAACTTTGGTCATAAGGATCATACGCGAGTGCGAGCCGAAGACAGACTTAGATCTGGGGCAAGCCAGCTAACTAGGCAACATGTTTCTCGAAGGAAGCCGGTCGAGGATAGTCTTGATAGAGCGAATGCGATGTTATCGGATGACGACAGGGCACTAGAGGATGATTCGGCGTTCGCGCGATTATGGAGCTCGACAGGCAAGTGGCCTCACAAGGTGAATAACGCTCAGAGGACTGAGGCGTGTTTTGGGAGGGGGGGTACTGTCACGGGCAGCCCGCGACCCCTCACTGTAGCTGCGTCGGCCCGGCTGAACCGCGGACCTTCTGCATCGGGTTAGCGCGGCTTGGCTTTACTTTATAACTTCGCCGCGCCTCGCGCTCCTCTTTCGTAGCTTCGTAGAACAACAACTATCTCATTCGGACCCTATGGTACGCGCGCCCTTACAATAGCTCGCGTAACTATATATATCTTTGGCCGACCCTATTATAGTACTCTCGCCCGTAATAAGAAGGTATCTCTCTATAAGCTAAGTTATCGTAGATACCTTAGGCTACTAGATCACTTCTTAATTGTTAACTCCCTTTGAGATGCTATATCTTAACAGATAATAGGCTTTAAGAGATATTATTCCTAAAGCTTTATATATAAATAGCAATAATACAGACCTACTACGACTTTATAAGGCTACGATAATATTACGTAGTATCTATAATAAAGTAGAAAGTACCTTATAGGCGGTAGGTTATAGAAGTAGTATATTATAGGTCCGGATAGCCTATTAGGGTAATCCGATCTACCTATAGGCTCTATATCTTAATATATCGCGAGTACCGCTTTAAAATATAATATAGGTAAGCTATAGTAGCGGCAGGGTATTAATGGTGTCTATTTAATTATGCAATAGGTGTATATTAATATAGCCTGTCCATTTCGAGCTGCTTAAGGTGCATATTACAAAGGCAGGGCGGCTGCAGGATGAAATGGACAGGCCCTTAGTGCCAACCCACTAACGTGTAGTGGTCTGTTGCTCCCGCCACTGCCGCAACCGCAACCTGACTGCTATCTCAACAACACATTTGCTGCCTACAACGCCGCCTCTGGGAGAGAGAGACTGCAACACCGCAGAAGTACCTCCAGTGCGCATGCACTATCGATCTGCTCGCCTAGCACCACCACGACACCTAGATCTGCGCCATGGTGGCTGCGGAACGCTGACATCTTGTGACATGCCCCACCGCTTGCGCAGCGCAGCTCTGATAAAGCTGGCCTGGCTATCTTTGTATAACAGCAACTATTTCCTGTTTCTTACGTGCTGCCAAGATGGAGAACGATGATCGGGCGCCTGACCGGCAAGACTCAACCCGCTCCAATATGTCCAAGAACAGCTCAACCTCGTCCTGGTCCTTTGCAGATGCCCCTATCGAACGACATCCAGAGCCCCGATATCGTTCTGGATCTGGTCGGAATCGTAGCCTGCCACCAAACTCACGCCCCTCGGACAGGATTTCTATGTTCGGTCCTGTTATGGAGCCCGAGTGTTCCGCCGGCACTTCAGTCCATCCATCAGCAGGGCCTGAGCATAGTTACGACCAAACCTTCGCATCATTCCAATCTTCAACAACATCGGGACATCGCTATGGCCCAGATACCACGGTGGGTGCCTGCCTCATACCGCAGGTAGAGAAGGAGCCGGATGACCCAACGGCACCAGCTTCGACCACCCGATCAGGCTCCTCCACATTGACGGCACTGAACAGATTGTTCGCTGTGCAGGCAGGTGCTTCGCCGGACCACTCTCGCAACCCGTCATATGTTGCTCCAGCTCGTCGGCCATCGTCTTATCGACGTGCTGCACGCTCGCCGGCTGCGTTGTCAGATCATCTCTACAAGCGTGGATTTTTAGATGGGCGACATTCTGATATCACTGTGCACGCATTCGGCCAGCAATACAAACTTCACAGGCTGATACTCGATCGAGCGCCGTTCTTTTCGAGTGCTTTGACTGAGCCATGGTAAGCTGTACGCAAGAGAGTTTAACACTTTCCAGCAGCACGACAGCCGAAATATCCAAGATTATATACATGCTGACTACGGTGCATCAGGCTAGAGGCTAGTTCGAAAGAAATGACCATCCACCCAGAGGACATCGATTCTTCCATCACACAAGTAGCTTTTGAGCTAGCTATAAAGAGGCTATATGGTTTTGTCAGTGTTGTAGAAGAAGATCAGCACTCGGTCGCTTTGTTTGCGACTGGATGTTGGCTCGAAATGCAGGATCTGATCGATTCTTCGGTATCATCGATTCTGCGACAAATGACGCCTGAGACACTTTCGTTCTTGATCACGATGGTCACTAGCAACTATTACGGTCGAGCTGGGGACAAGATCCTTGCCAGTGCCAAGTCCATGCTGTGTAGGGATGGGTGGAAGATGTCCCTGCGGTCTTGGAATGGCATTCCGGGTGATATTGTTCGGGAGATCGTAAGTCTGTCTGGAGTGTACTTGATCTCATCGTGAGACAATGCTTAACGCGTCTGTCACGGTGATGTGTTGGCTACTCGGTATCTCCACTTGTGGAAATTCGACACTAACACTGGACAGGTTGGCGGGGACGGGTTCTTCATTGATGGCGAATGGGATCGATGGGTGCTAGCGAAGCGAATACTGGACGCACGACTCAAAACAAAAGCAATCTCGGCCGGCTTGATAGTGCCTGGAACTCAGCGACGAGTCCAGAAAGCTCCGGATGCTGCCAATCTTCTCGCAGTTCGTTTTGACGCTGTCTACCGAAGGAGTTCTGCAGGTACTGGCAGAGGGGTTCCTGACGGTCTTCAGAAATGGATCATACCCTACACTGACCCGGATGTAGAGCCTTTGCTTGTGCTACTGGACGAGGGCATTCACTATATGCATTTGGACTTCGAACAGCTGCAATACATTCGCAGCGCGAGAGATATCTTGGGACTACCTGTCATCCCTGAGAAGGTCATCAGCAGCTCTTTGTGGCAGCAGATGGAGCTGAGGCAGAAGATCACAAACGCGAAAGAGATAGACCTCGAGCTTGGATTGAGCATAGAGAGCAGCGAGGATCTGGCTGCGACCGCGAATCGAGATACAACAATGTCAATAGCCTCAAGCTCCGAATCTGCGATTGCCAAAGGGAAGCGCAGAGCTGTCGATCCGGATGAGGATATCGAGGAGATTGACAGCGGCTCCTGGGATGGAAATGGAAGAGCGCGAAAATTTTGGATACCTTCATCAGATTGTAACATCGTCATGGGTGGTAACGTCGACCCAATCGTTGCGACCTCGCCTAACAGCAGTACCATGCAGCGACATGCGAGTCGATTCAGTGCAACGATCCAGCCCGAGGACGTCCAGTGGGCTTCCGACTTTGCAGCCGCCTCAGCACAACCCAGACCTTCAACCGCTGTGGGAGAGAGTGACGCTGAAGGCTCGAGTGAGCCAATGAGTATCAGATATACCCATTTACCACCTTTCAGATTCGCCGCTGAATTCCCGAATCCTCGCCTGCTGAAAGAGAAGAAACGGGTGTACAGCAGGACCGTGTTCTACGCAGGGTCTTTGTGGAACATCTACATTCAGAAAGTGGCGTCATCTCGGAGTAAGCAGCTCGGGGTATATCTGCATCGCGCAAAAGAGCGAGAGACCGAAGAGGTAATCGCTGGGACAGCTGGTCTTGCGCAAGGCAGCGTGGATGAGCGTATTGGCCAACTTGAGCGCGCTATGATCCTTCGAAGCGAGCATCGCGAACACAGACAGCACAGAAGAACGACACTTGGTTCAGAAGGTCCGGACGGGGACGGTGCGGAGAGCAGTGGGAGTGCTGGCTTCGAAGACGGTCCACTTGGCGGAGCACACCCTGAAGGCAGCGCAAGCGCCCGAGCCAACACCATGCGCAGCTTCCTATCGCGCGGGCACCGTAAGACAAGCCAGACAGATGTTGGGGACCAATCGCTTGCAGACGAGTACCCCGTGGGAGAAGTGCGTGGACCCCGTTCCGACTTGGACAGTGAAGACTCCGACAACGAATACGATGACCCCAGGGAAGCGTCCAATGGATTCCACGTACCAACGCTGCCGCCTTATGTTGATGCCAGACCAACTATCAAGACATACTTCAAGATCTACAGCCCTTCACGCGGGGGGAGGATGATCTCTGTCTATGAGAGTGCTCCTGATCGCTTCAACTATAGTCAGTCGTGGGGCTGGAAAAGTAGTACCCTAATGCTTGACGAAGGGCTTCTTGGCGATGACTTGGAGGATACCAAGGATGACCCTGATGCCACACCAGTCGAAAGGGATGCGGTGAGGAGGACGATGAAGAATCAAGGCGACGGGCGCCTGCGCTTTGCAGTCGTGATTGGTAATATATAACTGGTGAATCCCCAAGCATTATACAAATTCAGTCCCGAGCATCCTCTCACATATCCCAAAGGCTCTCGACAAAAGTGGTGGCCGTCTGTAAGAGAACTTGATTGTATTTACATCGCTGTGGTAGCAATGTGGCGGAGCAGCGACCGCTCGCATATTAGAAGCGTTCGAGCTCGTCCATCGCTTTGAGAACATTTACGTTGTCTGCGGTGCTCAAAGCACGGCGCAAAGGTGACGATCGCTGTTTATCCGAGAGTGCGTCGGCCACCTCTTCTGTCAGGAGCTTTCCACCTCTCTAGCCGTGGCCCCCAACATTCGTGGTAGATTGGTCGCTACAACGGCTTCAGAGGGCGTACGAACCACGTATGTTGAGGCATGATCTTGCTTCTGGTTACTGTTAAATCTCTTTGGCGCCTACAGTCTTTTGCTTCTTGGCACAGTGCTTGTCGCAGATACGGCGGAGGAGAACCGATCCTTAGCGTGTTGTCTGCTCCACGTAACGCTTCATCGAGTCTAGCTGGGTCTTGCCAGTCTTTGCTCAATCAGCAATTGTACGGAAGCTCAAACTTCAGCACCACTCACGGAGCAGAGGTATCTGACATGGCTAAGGTCATCCACGTGGCGATACCTTTCGAACTCGACCCGCGCGAACTCCCGCATTTCCTGCCGGGTATCGCTGGGTGGTATTCGGTAGACGGTACGCATGCAGTCGCGCCACAGTGCTATGACCTTCTGCCGTTGGATGAACTGCTTCACATTAGCTCAATCGATGGGGTGCATTTGTGTCGAATAGGAAGCACCTGTTCCAAGCTGAGCGGAGGCCCTTTAGACCGCAGAGATCTGCCGGTTGAGATGGTAGCACATCGCGAAAATGATCTCTGCATGTCACGACCCGTGATATGAATGGGACATGCAGCGAGAGGTGTTCTTTGATGGATTTGACGCGATGCAGGGAGAGGCGTCATTGACATGTGAAGATCGTGTCTGCCGTGTCGGCGGTCGGCATTCGGGCCGCTGCAGATCTCCACGTGGTCCGCGTTGCAGTGACAAGGATCCAGCTCGCTGCAGTACCTCCTCTTTCCTCCCGCCAGCATACTTTGTTCGTCTTACTTAGTGTATACTGTACAACAAAGCCATGGCTAAGAGGAAGCGTACCATGCCGGATCCTCAGCCACCGCACACCAAGCAGACCCGCGAAGACGAAACAGGAAAAACAATCAAGCGGAGCAAGAACATTGTTGATGAAACGAACGCGCTTGATGCCGCCAGCCTCGCTGATCAGTACTTTGACCAGACACACTGGCATTACGCTCGAGGCTCGGATGTTTCGAAAATCACACTCACATTCGCGGAAGATCTTACAACGGCGGAGCTGAATAGGTGCTTCAACCTGATAGAGGGCACGAGTCGCGAGGACTATGAGCCCAGTAGCTTCGGGTGGCACCCTACAAGGAAAAGGCGTGAAATGAAGGAGAAGGAGATGCGCTATCTGCAAGTATACAAAGCTTCACCAGGGGAGCCAGACCAGTTTGAGGGCTTCTTGAGCTTCATGGTCACGCACGACTCTTCCCCAGTGGTGCCAGTGCTTTACATATACGAGATCCATCTCACAGATAACGCGCGGGGGAAAGGCTTGGGCTGTTTTCTGGTCGGAGTTGCAGATTCTGTCGCGCGCAAGATTGGATTGGAGAAAGTGATGTTGACCTGTTTCTTGAGCAATACGACTGCTCGCAGCTTTTACGACAGACTTGGTTACAAGACAGATGTTTGTTCCCCAGAGGATCGTACAACCAGAAAGAAAATCGTCAAGGTGGACTACGTTATCATGAGCAAAGACGTCTCAGCAATGATGCCGACTGAGACTGAACACGACAGTGGTTTGGAGGTATCACAGTCCGATTCATTTGCGCTGGACGAGGACGACGCTGACGAGTATCCAAGCCTTGAGTAGTCCCCAAGATACCTTCGCGCCTGGGTTGAGATGCAGAAACAGAAGGAGCTCCTCCAATCTGCTATTAAAGCGGCCGAAAGGGCGAAGCAAGACGTGCTTTTGGGCGAGAACAATCCAAAAAGTAGGAACCGACATCTCCTCTACAATTACTTCCAATGCTTGCATCAGCGCTTCGAGGCCGCCAGAGATTACGAGGAAATAGTCCGCGAGCAGATGTACCACATCAAGAGCCTCATCTCTGATGTTAACAAAATGGGCGAGACAGTACACAGCATCAAGCAAGAGTCCTCTGCCTCGCCACTGAGTATGTCGGAAGAACAGGGATCCGATATGGAGAAGGCCACAGAACAAGTCTATTCTGCTTTTTATACAATGGTCCGCAAGGCCGAGGAGATCGACAATCGTCTTGATAACATCGCTGAGCGCGAGCAGGAAGCAGATGCACTGGAGCAAGACCTCGACGATCGTGAAGAGGAGCTCGATAGCTGGGAGACGGACCTGCAGGCGCGCGAGAGCGTGATGGCCGAGCGTGAAGAACGGTTAGACCGTTCGAGGCAACGCTTGAAGCGACGCCGGCCAGATCGTAAGGTACGTACTGAACGGTGAAAGACATTGTTGCCCAAGACTATCCCGCGTCTCTGACCCCTTCAGCATTATTGACCGAGACATGGCCACTTGGCTTTGGGGTGTAGCTAACTCTGTTCCACAGGGCATCCGGCGAGCGCCAGTGGAGGCCTGCGAGGAAGACAATTGGGAAGGAGTGGGCGTAAGAGCTCTTCCGTGGCGACAGGAATCGCCACCACGAGATCTCGTCGGATTGTGGCTAAGGCAAACTGCTCTGGTAGCGCAGTCGATCATGGATGACGGCAGTCCTCTTCCAACAGTATGTGACCCGATCAATTGAATAACACGACGACCTCAGGCCTTTTGCTTCGTGGCGCCCTTTTCAATCTTTCTCCTCTTCGCGCGCAGCTTCTCGGATTCTTCATCCTTGCGCGCGTTCGAGTAGACCATCTTTTCGTAAGTCTTGCGCTTGCGGCGCGGCATCATCATCTTTCTCCTCTCGACCTCTTCGGCCGCCGCCTTCTCTGCCTGCGTGCGCTTGGTTTGAGCTGCAGCTTTCGTCGTCTTCTTCTTCTCTGCCAGATCAGCTGTCTTGACTTTGCGACCGAGCGCCTCAGCCTCAAGCTCTGCTTGATGCTCCCGCGCCTGTCGAGCGCTCAGATCTTCGTCCTCTTCGTCGGAAAAGCCACCAAAATCGTCGCCTGCCCCACCGTCGGCGTCGTCCTCATCTTCCTCGTCATCGTCTGACTCTGCTAATTGAACGGCCATGCCATCGTCTTCAAGGTCATCCTCCATTTCTCGGGCCTCCTCGTCACCTCGAACTCCCTCCACCTCCTCGCCGTCACTTCCTTCAACGTTCACATCGTCTTCGTCAGACTCCTCCGCTTCTGCCGCAGTCTGCTGTTCAGCAAGCGACTTCGTAGGATCGTAGTCGCCTTGTCTTGGTTTCACCCACGGACTCAAATGTGGCGGTAATGTCGCACCGGGAGCGTACTTGTCAGGTCTCTGTATGGATCCAGCGTTGATTGAGTCCCAGACCCACTGCGGTTGAACGTATATTCGGCCTGGAACCCTCTCATTGCCTCTTCTCGCCACTGGAGCACCGTCATCGAAGCCATCGTCGAAGCCATCGTCGTCGCCATTGACTTGAGGAGGAGCTGGCAATGGCAAATCTGGCCTGTCAACAATTTGATGAGTGATGCGCGGGTCATCTTCTGAGCAATATGAGCCTGCCTCGCCGAGTAGACTGTCCCAACCTACTCGATTGCACCCAAAAGCTTTCAGAACGAACTCGAGCGGATGCCGGGGCGTTTCTCGGGAGAGATAGAATGTGAAGGGCTCGAATAATCGAGCTGCCGACGCGGCATCTGCTGTGATGGATGGTTGTAGTAGTGTGTCTGCTGATGGGTCAATCGATGCGAACTGGTCAAGGGCTGTCGAGGGCTGTTGCAAGGACTCCTGCTCAGCATCTGCCTCGCCCTCTGGCCTATCTGCTTCAGCCGGTAATGCCAAAAGCTTGTCTGCCTCAGCCTGTGCTCTTACGTTGGTCTCTGCGTCCGGAAGCTGACTAGGCTCAGCCTTGTCATCGTTATCCTTTCCTTGGAGCTGGAAGGCTCCCAGCTCTGCGCCTTGTTCCTCGCTCTTCATGTCGAACTTGGGAGGATACACAAGGCCGATGCCCGTGTACAGCCTGTAGTTGATGAAGCCGAGCAGGGTGGTGTAGAACTCGACAAACGTAGCCATGATGCGGAAATCGACTTCGCCTGCTGTTCTCTGGACGAACTTGTATGGCACCAACCACAGAATATCCTGGCCCTGTATCGTTGCCTGATAGTAGATGCCCTTGATCGAGAGGAACGACTTCCGCAGGCTGTGTGTGCGGATGAGGTAGTGTTCGAACTCCATCGTCAGTCGCTGACACTTGGCGATGGTCTTGGGAGGAACGCTCTCGGTGCTGGGCAGGTTGGCGAACAGGAACAGCATGGACAAGGCATCGTCCAGGTCTCGCAGCGCATCGACGAAGGTGGGGTATCGCTCCTTGATGATGTGGTCCAGCTTCATGCGCGGGGTGAGATTCCGCTCGAGGCGCGAGGCATCGCTGACTTGGTTGCGGCCCAGCGCCTTGCTGATCTTCTTCGCAAGCGCTTTCTGGTCGCGGAACTTGGCGAGGAGCGGCTCATGGAGCAGGTATTGGATGTCTTTGGTGTAGTAGTAGGTGGTGCTCGGCGTCGAGGATTTCGACACCTTCTTCTTCGATCGTGGCTCGCGCGGGTAGATGCCTTTGAAGATGCACAGTCGCCGGAAGTCTGGCAGCGAAATCTGGAGCTTGCGGACGGCCTGCGAGCGGGTGATGTAGTTTTTGGCCGCACCGGACGTGCCTGGCATGGAGTGTTAGTGCTCGTGAGTAACGACGTGATTGGCTTTGCATACCCTTTTTCTTGATCTTCGGCATGGCTGCTGTGCTGTGCTGTGCTGTGCTGTGTTGTGCAGAGGCAGACGATGTGCGAATGGACTGCGGCGAAGATGGTCCCAGGTCGCAAAACTTCGAGACGGAGCTATTCTAATTCGTCGGATCGGCATCGGCTTTTTTGTTGTGTCCCTTGGTCGAGTTTACCTCTACACTCCTCCAACACACGCAGACGCCATGCCAACATGACCCTGCTGGCTCGCACACGATGCACGCATTCGCAAAGGTCTACCATGACCACCCCAAGACGCTGCTCTTCTCCACCGCCGCCGTGCTCCGACTCCTGCTCGTTGCAACGTTCCCTGCACTGCCCGACCTGTTGACAGGCAGAGTCGAGATCTCCAGCCCCGTCAACAGCTTCAAGAGACGTATGTAGGACAGCATGCACCGTGGCCGCACCGGCTAAGCTTGGGACAGGAGCTGAGATTGCGCAGTACAAGAGGGATTGTTTCTATTCGAGCGAGGACTCGATCCATACGATGGCGGCATCTTCCACCAGGCGCCTCTCCTTCTGCCACTATTCTCGCTCCTGCCATCACCCTCGACATCGATTGGCCGGATTGTGAGCGTACTCCTGTACACCGCCCTGGACGTCGTCTCCGCCGACTGCATCTTCGAGAGTGCCAAGTCTGGCGCGAACGCAGTTTCCTCGTTGTATCTCTCACCGCGGGCTGATCGATCATGGAACCCCACGTCGGTGGTCGCTGTCTATCTTCTCAACCCCTTCACACTGCTGGCGTGCCTGGGCCGGCCCACGACCACCTTCACGACCATGTTCACGCTGCTTAGCTTGAAGCATGCATGCCGAGCGGAAGCTGTCACCAGCGCGTTTGCGCTGGCCATTGCAAGCTACTTGAGTCTGCATCCGGTGCTGCTACTTCCTCCGATTGGTTTGCTGTGCTATGACCGCATATGCTACAAGCAGATTGGGCACAGTCTACACAAGACTGCAGCCTCAACGACAAAGTCCACCACCCAACGATCTGGCGTTGCCTTGGACCAGCGAGCACTTCCAGCTGCGCTTCCGTTTGGAGTATCGGTCATGGCTATCTATCTCACCTCGCTGGCACTTCTACTAGGCCTATCGAGGCTGCTGCTGCCTTCATGGCATTTTATCGTGTCGGTCTACATGACTCCACTCACTTTGCCGGACCTGACACCCAATCCTGGGCTGTGGTGGTATTTCTTCATCGAAATGTTCGATGCATTCCGCGAATTCTTTCTTGGGGTGTTCTGGCTGCACATGCTATCCTACAGCGTGCCCCTGTGTCTGCGCTTTCGCAAACAGCCCTTGGCAGCCGTGGTGGTGATGATGGGCATCATAGCAGTCTTCCAACCTTATGCGAACGTAGGAGACGTCGGAACTTGGCTTGGATCATTATGCCTGTTGGGGCATGTTTTCGAGCGTGAGTGATCCCGCCGATGTACGCACCTTCGTATGCTAACAGCGACAGTCTGTTCCACACATCGCTACACTTTCCCAGCCCTAGCTGCTTTGCTGTACGCCTCTTTACTTGGGCCAGCATTCCATCACCTATGGATCTATGCAGGGTCTGGGAATGCCAACTTCTTCTACGCCATCACGTTGGTCTGGAGCCTAGCACTGTCAATCCTACTGACAGATACGATATACGCGGTCCTGAGAGATGAATGGGAGGCCGAGCGGCCAGAGACGAAGGGCAAGGAAGTCAGACAGATATAGCCAGTCCTGAGTCAAACATGCTCCAAAGGGCATGCGAAATGTTTCGTGAATACCGTACAGCTCTAATGTCAGGCGCAAGCGGCTAGCCGCACGTTCGGGCATGTAGTCATCGTGCAAGAGTGATTTGTGTAGTAGGCAGTGCACATGCAGAGCTCTCTGGCTGACAGTCGACACACTGATTCGCTAAACAGCGACTCAACACCGCAGAAGGATGAGGATGTCTGCTGCTGCGAAATTTACTAGCGACCGGCAATGTAAAGTTAGTGAGGAGGCGGCTAAGTACCGCAGGCAAGCAAGCAAGGTCGGCATCTTGAACTGTGCTTCACGCTCACCACACGCACGGTGCAGCCATAGCGACACTTGCCTTCTCCTTTTCTGTATTTGCAGTGACAGCTTGCGGTGGGCTTCACTGCAGGCCGACTGGGTTCACGTTTGGTTCACCGCGCATGCTATGTCCCGCTGCTCACGATGAGCTGCCTCCACCCCCGAGAGCACCCCCGCGAGCAGATCGATAGCGAGCGTTAGCACACGCCCACCGGCCATGTCCAGCAATGCAAGCCAAGGCACCGACTCCCCTCCGCTGCCACGTCCGGTTGGCGGGATCACTGCAGCGGCCGACGTCAGCTTCGCGAAGTTGAACAATGAGCACCACGCCGAGTCAAGCTCTCCGGCTGGGTCGAGGAGTTCCTTGGGCAGACGGAGCCACAACAACGACAATCGAGTCAACGACAGCGGCAAGCGACGGAGCGGGCAAGACTCGCTCAGGCCAGAAGACAGCAGCAGTCGCGGCAGCACACCGCAGAGATCCAGGAAATCGGGCGGATTTCTGCTCGAGTCCATCTTCACCAATGGAAAGCTCCAGGGCCCCCAGTCCGAAGCAGTCGATCGCCAGAAGAACACATCTTTGCCCAATGGATCAATACAGGCTGACAAGAGGAGACGCGGCCAGGAAAGGGTATCTGGCGAATCGTCCCAACGAGCTTCGCCCTTGTCGCGAGAAGTGTCTCGTGACAACCCGGCCAGTGAGAAGGCGCCTCGGCCAGAGTACCTCCAGTCTCCAGGCATGGACACAGCGCAGCTCGTGCAGATGGCGCTCAATCTCAGCGAGAGCAGGAAACGTCATGTGAGCAGCGCTCTCCCGGTTACAGCCACGCCTGCAGCAGGCAGACGTATAGTCTCGGCGCTGGACTCTGGGTACAGCACAGTCAGGTCTGCCTCGTCAACTGGTAAGCGCAGTAGCCAGACCAACGATGGGGCCTTGTATCCGTCTCCAGACGCTCGAAGGCTTAGCCAGTATGTCAACGAGCAGCCAGAGACTGGCTTCGACCAAGAAAATGTTCTCTACACGTTCTCACCGGCAACCCTGTCTCGAGCGGAGCGAGCCCGCCGGTATTTCGAGCTGGCCAGTGAGCACCGACGACTGCTGCAGAACTTGCCGCCGTTGAAGTCGGACAGTACAGCGCCGGTTAACTACACCACTCAAGCCATGAGCAGCCCGGGGAGTGCCAACTTTGAGATGAGCAGAGTCCCGACTAACACAAACAGCAAACGCGAACTCGGTCGCGCATACAATCCGTTGCAGGCACTTCGTAACAGGCGACTGCGCAATAGAGAAAGACGCCCGCTTCCAGCATCGTCTGACACCTGGCAGGAGACTGACAGAATCAAGCACTGGGTTGATGGCGTCGAAGCGAGCTCAAGTGACCCGTCTTTCCGACCTGGTGAGGATCGTGTCCGGCTACCTGCCTTCGTGGGTGAAATGGAAACTGGACCAGCCTCACCGGAGAAAGGCAAACGCCACCGAAGATCGGATACAGCGAGCTCTGTGATTACGCGACCGGAGAATGGCTGGTCGATTGAGCCAGCGGAGCTACTTGCTGATACCTACTGGCTCGAGAAGGCCGACAACAAGACAGTCGTCGAGGACAGGCATGGAAACCGCATCTTCCCGCCGCGAGTTCGCTCAAGCATCGAAGTGCCTCGCCACAGCATCGAATCTCGGACGAGTCGCCAGTCTAATGGGGATAGGCCAAGTCAGTACGAGCCGTCGGAGGACGAAGAAAGACCCCGAGCACGCAGGAGACATATGTTGCCTATACCAAGACGACTACGTCGACATCACGTCAGTCGTTCTGTCAGCGCCACCAGCGAGTCTAGCGACGAGGGACGCAAGCCGCCCCCTCTACGTTATGGGGATATTGAGGGCGGTGACGAGAATGTTGGACCGCTGGAGCGTCACATGCGAAGAATGATAGCGAAAGAGGAGAAAGGCGAGCTGCCATCGCCTGAGATCGTGTCGCCAGACCACTGGAAGTCAAAACATACCCCATTCCCAAACGCGCGAAGCAGCGTCGACAGGTCACGAAATAGTACTGACACGACGCATCGTAGTTCGTCTCAGGTTGCTAATGGTAGATTGTCTGTGGACACTGCTGTGCGGGCTGGCCATCATCGATCAGGATCTTCCCACAGCCGGGCCAGTTCGGTAGATCAAGGGCTGACTTCTTTGAATGAGAGGATGTCAGATAGGCCTCCCGCGCCGCGGGCTACAGATGAGGATATCTCGATGCAGCAAGATTCTACAGGCCTCACCAAGCGAGGCTTGCAAGCCGAACCCAAGGCCAAGAAGCACCGCCTCCCAGCATTACACTTACGCACTCGCAACAAAAGTAAAGATGGCAACAAGATTGAACGAACCGATTTTGCCAATACCATGGATACATATGTTGGAAACCCACTCTCGCCAGTCCTTAGTGCAGACTCTAGTACAGGTCAGCCCCGGTCCAGTTTCGAGTCATCCAGGCCCTTTCTGAGGCGACACCGTACAAACGATAGTAATGGCAGCAGTCTGTTCCGTATGGAGACCTCGGCCACAAATCTGGGAGCCTTCAAGGACTCGAGCTCAATGTTTGGCCGACGCTTCTTCAAAAGCAGCCGCGTCGGAGATGTGTCACGCGGCAATGGACGTCGATTGGACGACCGCTTTCGTGGAAGTCGCGACCATCTCGAGCCGGGTGTTGCCTCCGACGTGTCGCGGGCGGCTTCTGACGCTGAGGATGACCCTCAGGGCGTTGCTCAAGGTCGACGAATGGAGCGTGCAGATACGGATAGCCAGATCAGTCCGAGGTTATCCTTTGAACGAGAACGCACGAAGCCGAAGTTTTACACATCCAACTTGCCTTCCTTCACATCTCCCGCAGCGCGCCAGAGAAGCTCAACGAACGAGAGTTCATCCATGGAACAGGGCGATCCATTCGCCAGACAGGGGGGGCGCAAGCAGCGAGGCCATTCGTCACGTCTTGCTCCAAAGATTCAACTTCCAGACGATGGACTCTCGGAACCAGACCTTCCGAGTGGCAAATCAAATCGATTCTTGGACGTCGGTGAGCACGATCGGAGAAAGTCACTATCACAGAACAACCTGTCTCAAGTCCCTACCAAATCAACGACAATCTCATACGGGAAGCAAAAAGATCGCTGGCCAGTAAGTGGTCTGAAGAGCCACGACGCCAGAAGGCATTGGAGCATCTCAGACCGTTCCGTTCCCCCAGAGCAGCAGCGTAATGTTTCGCACGCGGACATTGCGAGAGTCCGAGCCCTTCTCTTAGCTTCGGGTATCAAGGCTCACCAGATCAACCTGCAAGGGAATTCATCTCGCGACAGTCCCCTTCCGCTGATGGTGAAAGCAGCCCATACAGCTGGGCAGCAGTGGAGAGATGTGTCGAGGAAGGAAGAGCACATCGTTGCTGCACAATTGTTGACAACTAGCCTGTTCTCGACACTCTCTTCCTTCGAGCATACGCTGCAGCACTTCCAAGGCAGCACGGCGAAAGAGCTCGGGTCACGACTGGAGAGCCTATCTCATAGGGTCGCGGAGCAGCTGACAAAGATCGTCCACGAGGCTTCCGACGATGCTGACGCGTTCAATGTCGAGCTTACGACGAAGCAGCCACAGGAGGTGAAGCGCGTCGACGAAGCAGTAGATGCAATGTTTCGGCAGCGACGGCGACAGTTTCGGCTCGTGCGGCGAGCTGGCTTTAAGCTTCTTGAGTGGATTGTACTGGGCATCATGTGGTGGATTTGGTTCATGGTCGTCTTGGTCAACATATTGAAGAAGATCGTGGTGGGCACGTTTGGACTGCTACGTTGGCTGCTGTGGTTTTGAGCCTATCGACAGTTCTGTTTCCTTGTGTTTTTTTAAATACCCAAGAGCGGAGGCGTTTAGCTGGATATAATCTAGTAATAGTTAGGTACAAGGTCCAATTCGGCGCTTGCACGACCACCCCAGAGTCTGCGTTACATGAAAGTTAATGATCCTCCGATACACACACTCTATCTCCTACATCAGACCGCGGGCAGCCATTAAATTTTGACGCTAACCGCATTAGATTGTTCTTTTGGCGGGGTCCAGGCAAGCAACGGCGCGCCACAGCTATCAAGACAAGCAACTGCACCCATCAACCACAAACCACGACAAGATTGTCACACGTCCACCGCCAAACATCATGGCTTCGGGCAGCATCACCTCGAAGCTGTCACAGCTCGAAGGTTCGTCTGCACAGAATCGCAGCGAAGAGTACGAGAACATCCTGAGCAGCATATGCGCGAGCAACGACAACCTAGCGGAGAATCTCGTGGCCTACGTGCAGTCCATCACCTCAGACAACATCGGCGTCATCAACTCGAGACCACTCCTGTCGAGCTTTGTGCAGCGATTTCGCAGCCTGAGCAACAACGACGTCAAGATCGAAGCAGGGTATTGTGGTGCACCAACACGGCCTTCTTCGCATAGGCTGACATTGTGGTAGCACCCGGATCGTGGAAATACTTGCACCAAAGATTGTTTCGTACGAGCAGCAAGATACCGAGCTGAAGTTAGCCCTAGCTGATGCTTACGAGACGGACGAGGAGTTCATCAGCTCGGCCAAAACGCTTCAAACCATCACACTCGAGTCATCTCAGCGCACTGTCAGCGACGATGACAAGGCGAAAGTCTGGATGCGCATATGTCGCTGCTACTTGGAAGAGGACGATCCAACCAACGCACTCACATATCTGAACAAGATCAAGCAGATCATCTACACCGTTACCGATCAGACCACTCGCTTGTCATTCCAGCTATCGCAAGCTCGCATCAGTGACTCCCAACGCAGCTTCCTGGACGCCTCCGCAGCGTACCTACAGCTTTCGAACGAGACTGTTGTGGACGAGGAGGAGCGCCAGCAATCGCTTTCTGCCGCCATTACTTGTGCTGTCCTCGCCCCAGCTGGCCCCCAACGTGGCAAACAGCTTGCGAAGCTTTACAAGGATGAGCGTGCAGCTGAGACGGCGGAGTATGGCATCCTCGAGAACATCTTCCTCGACCGTCTTCTCTCCCCGCCAGAGGTCGCCGCTTTCGCCGCCAACCTTGCCGAGCACCAGCTTGCTAAGACCTCCGATGGCAGTACTGTGCTGGACAAGGCTGTGCTCGAACACAATCTTCTCGCAGTCTCACGAATCTACGCCAACATCTCATTTGAGAGCTTGGGCAAGCTTCTCGGTGTCGACGCAGACAAAGCTGAGATGTACGCTTCGACCATGATAGAGAGTAAGCGTCTCTCGGGCTCCAATGACCAGATTGCGGGCATCATCCACTTCAACACAAAGGGAGGGCAGGACAGCATCAAGCTCGACCTGCGAGCATGGGACGCAAACGTCCAAGGGCTAGCAGAGGAAGTCGAAAAGGTGACCACACTTTTGCAGCGTGAGGAGCCCGTTTGGTATGAACAACAAGTCTCGGCTTGAGCTCTCAGCGGCGCAGAGAACAGCAGTCCACATGGACTCGAATATTTCCGGTCGACGGGTTGACGCAGAGCCAATCATAAAGGTATACAGTACCTCCAACGGTCATTGATCGTGACGTAGTCTCGGATCGATGGCAGTATCAGGATCTGATCTTCGCCATCAACCCCAATGTCCGGCGCATTGAATAGGTTACTAGGCACAGTGCGGCAGTAGCACGGCAAGCATGCAGTCGCATAGTCTATTAGCATGAAGACAGCGCGATGAGACTGGACGATTTTGCTGCTTCATGCGATCAATGGGTGACAAAGATGCTCCGACGATACTCGCGAGGCGAGTACTGTTGACAGTGCAGACGAAGGAACGCACCTGGACTTGGGCAACCATAGAGCAAGTTTGACGAAGAGAGGCCCTTGACCATAGAATAGGAAGGTAGCTCAATGAAGTGACATTTCAAGACTCGTGGGGCCCAGATCAATGGCCTTCAAGGTTGTGGTTCCAGATTCCAGCTTGAACCTAAAAGTTGCCGAACCAGCAATTTAACAAGCCTAAGATCCACAGGGGTCCCGGCTCTTCGAATCTTAACGTCGGTCCGCAGAGGCGTTCAACGGGAGGATGGGATGCGAGAATAAGCGGCAAAGTGATTGTTAGCTTGGATGGGCGGACGGTGCTGGAGGCATTCGTTGTTGATGTAGTTGTGGAAGATGCTGTCGGATGATTTGGTTTGGGCGCATGATGGTCATGAACGTGTCTACTATCGCAAAGCATCGTTCTTATCCAACAGCGCCGGAGGAGCTGAGTGATAGGTTGTGCACAACTCGTGGTAGATTGCGTTAAGAACAAGCACTTTCAGGCTTCAGCCTGTTACGTGGAACGAAGCGAGAGTCAAATGGCCGCATCTTGGCTCATGAACAGGTTGCAACATGCGCGTCCAGGGACGATGACAACGGGTGCACTGCGGAGCACGCAGAAATCGTCCATCACCAGCAGGCAGAGTGTGAAGAGGAGTGCATGCGCAAGAGGCCCATTTTTTCCACGTTACACACACACACACACACACACACACACACACACACACACACACACACACACACACACACACACACATCTCTGTCTCTGTCTCTGTCTCTACTGAGCTGTCTCGCGGCCGCATCCCTTTGCTGCACTGCACTGCACCCTGCCTTAGAACAATCGAGCCACGTGCCACGCCCGACTGACTTGCACGCTATACTCGCACACTGTGTGCCCTCTCCTCTGCTGCGACGCGCCTCCATCCGACTCGCCTCGACACCGCTGCCCGCGCACCTCAGCTCGTATCAGCCGCAGTAGCGCTCGCATTCGAGGGTCGCCTAACAGCGTAAGGTGCCTGGCTGACTGCGAGATCCCCGACTCCCGGGTGGATCTATCAATACCAGGGCTGGTCAGCGACAGGGGACACAGCACGCAAAGTGGCATCCACACACTCGCCTGCCTCTGGAGCAGAGGCTTCGTCCTCAACTGCATCCAAAGGTCACCGTCGCCGCACATCGCGACCCAGTGTCCATGCGCCGATTTCCCTAGACCCGGCCTCCAATTGGACCCACCACCAGCAGCGCGGCGCCTCACCATCGCCCTCGAGGCTGCCTTCGCTGGGCTACACATCGTTCAACGAGGACGACGAGCGGGATCACCACATGTCCCTGGACCGCTCGCCTAGTCCGCGGCGTGATGGAGGGTGGTCATCGCCTGGCCTCACCACTCCTTTCGACGACACCCTCCCCAATGGCAGGCTGCGGGGACCCAGTCCGAGTCCGAATATTATGAATGGCGGCAAGGGCAACGTTACATGGGCGAGTGCCAAGGCGAATAGTGAGAGGGTCAACGGATATCCCAGATACCAGAGCCAAAACCAGGGCTGGTTCAGCAGAGTCAGGAAGATGTCGGTCAGCCTGCCACTTTTCGCACACGGCGGACAAGAAGACAGGATCGCAGAGAAGGAAAAGCTGAATCGAGGTTGGTCGCACGACGGATCTAGCATCAACTGGAAGGAGATCCCACGTCGAGCAGGACTGTTGCTGTCTAGAAGGCGGAAATACATGGCACTGTCTGTTCTCGCGGCGATCTTACTACTATGGCTGTACAGCAGTTGTAAGTCTCTTCCTCGTCAGTGATGGAAATCAGGCTAATAAGTTCGCAGCCCTCGTCTTCTGGTACAGAAGGACATCATGGCTTGGAGGTGGTTCCAAATTCGTCTTGATACTGGGCGCAAACCAGGGGGGCGGAGTCATGGAATGGAAAGGCGCGAGAGAATGGGCAATAGAAAGAGACAGTGTCAAGAATAAGAAGAAGTATGCTGCAAGATGGGGCTACGAGCTGGACATTGTGGATATGAGCACCAAGAAGCGATATGCCCACGAATGGAGAGAAAGCTGGGAGAAGGTGGACGTCATCCGAAATGCGATGAAGAAGTATCCCAATGCTGAGTGGTAGGACATTCGCGGATGATTGGCGCTACTTGCATGGAAGCTGACTGACAGTTGACAGGTTCTGGTGGCTCGACCTCAACACTTTCATAATGGAGCCGACATACTCGCTGCAATCGCACATCTTCAACGACCTCAACACCAACGCATACCGTGACATCAACGTGTATAACCCTCTGAAGATACAGCATCCTCCAAACGGTACTTCTGGCGATCCTACTGCGCCTAAATTCGCGAATTATCTGGACGATGAAGCATTGTCCCCGGTCGGCGATGGGAAGCCAGAGAGTATCAATCTTCTCGTGCCGCAAGATTGCGGCGGCTTCAATCTGGGTTCCTTCTTCGTGCGGCGAAGTCACTGGACCGACCGGGTACTGGACATATGGTGGGACCCAGTCTTCTACGAGCAACGACATATGGAGTGGGAGCACAAGGAACAGGATGCTCTCGAGTACATCTACACGAACCAACCTTGGGTACGCCCACACGTCGCGTTTATTCCGCAGCGTAAGATCAACGCCTTCCCGAATGGAGCATGTGGCGACGATCGGGGGATACCTCCTGGTGGCTGCAAGGCATTACAGATCGGAGACGACATGAGAGAGTGTGGCGTACAAGGTATCCACTATCAAGAAAAAGAGCGAGACTTCCTGGTGAATATGGCGGGCTGCGAATGGGGGCGCGATTGCTGGGGAGAAATGTACAACTTCCGGCAGCTGAGCAATAGACTCAACCGCAACCCATGGGAGAAGTTCAAAGATTGGATCTCGGACACTTGGAACGCGCGGAAGAAGAAGGAAAAGGCGAAGCGTGACCAGGAGGCGCTGGAGGCTCAGCAGAAGGAGGAAGCTGAGAAGAAGCAATAACGAACCGGCCAAGGTGCCTCACTCACACAGCTCGTACATCTCTGGAGGACATCTCGATTGATATTGCGTCGGTATTGAGCGATTTCCCTGGCGGACATGACCCCAGCAGAACCCTGCCTCTTCAGCGACATGTACTCAGGATTTGACTTCCTTCCACAACAACTACTTGGAGCGATTTTGCATACGTTGATACTGCATCACTGGAGGTCGACTCTCCACGGCGTTTCTGTGGCATTCAACGATTTGTGGTGGAAAGGTGTATTAGCACGACCTGCGTCGCCAAAGGACCGCAGAGAGCAGAATGGGCCAGGCCACGAAGTCGCAGGGAGTGGCGAGTCCACTTTGTCTGCATTTGAAGGATTGTGCACTGCTTGGTTGGACCAGCAGGTCCAACGGGCAGAGGTTGCACCACACACCATGGCTTTGATTCGAATTGAGATGTAGAGATAGATTATTACGTGATACCACCAAAGTATTGACTGCATTCATGTCGCAAAGTATTCGATGGTGCTCGTTGATTTGCGTTGCGTCCAGTGCCCGCTGTTAGGCAGAGGAATCTTGCGGCGCAGCCAATGCCAACGCGAAATTGTCGCGTCGTGTCCTCGCATCAACTTTCCACGCAACGACCATGCCATGTCACGCACCATCCTCAACCGTCTGAATGCGAGCAGACCGTACATATGCGCCGAATGTACGGCTCGACTGACACCGCATCGACTGCGACGATATGCATCACTACCAATGGCAGCACCTAAACGAGGTGTCTTGAAGCTCCTCGAGCAGCGAGGATATGTCAATCAGATCGCTGGGTAGGCCGACACGACCAGATAGCATGCGAGAGCAAGCACCTGACTGAGCGACGCCAGTGATCGCAACGCCCTCGAAGGCCTCCTCGATACAAGACAAGTCGGCTTCTATGCAGGCATCGACCCCACCGCGCCATCGCTCCATCTTGGCCATCTTCTCCCGCTCATGGTCCTCTTCTGGCTCTACCAGCATGGCCACCATACTGTCAGTCTTGTGGGAGGCGCGACGGCGAAGGTGGGCGACCCCAGTGGCAGACTCACGTCGCGGGCGAAGACTGCAGAGGCTGTGACCGAGTCAAATCTTCAGGCTATGCATGCTCAGGTCGCGCAGCTTTGGCAAAATGCCATACAATATGGGATCAGACATGGGCAAGGCGGAGAAGGCGTGGGCAGGAAGGAGTTATTGAACAACGCGCAGTGGCTGGACAATCTGAATATACTCCAGTTCTTGAAGCTGATGGGCAATGGCATGAGGGTGGGTACCATGCTGGGTCGAGATACGTGAGTTACCTCTACGCACATCGCAGGCAACAGCCACGCAAAGCTGTCAAATCTGCGGATATCCTGGCTAACGGCTAGCTACAGTGTACGAAACAAGATGGAAAAGGGCGACGGCATGTCCTTCTCAGAGTTCACGTACCCACTACTGCAGGCCTGGGATTGGTGGCAGATGTATCAAGATCGAGGAGTGCAGATCCAAATTGGAGGTAGCGACCAGTATGGGAACATCATCGCTGGTATCGACGCCGTAAAGTACATCAGTCAACAAAACGAGCAAACTCCAGCCAACGAGCATCTGCGGCAGGAGAGATCGCCAATGGGTCTCACGGTACCTCTACTGGCTACGTCGAGCGGTGAGAAGTTTGGAAAGAGCGCTGGCAATGCGGTATGGCTTGATCGCAACCTGACGTCGCCGTTCGATCTATATGGAGTGAGTGCTGAAGCTGGCTATGCAGCAACGACGATTGACTGACCGCGCTGTAGTTCCTGCTACGCTCCACCGATGATGACGTTGAGCGATACCTGAATCTATTCACTTTCGTGACGAATGACCAGATTGCAGCTATCATGATCGAACACAGGGCAGATCCAGGGAAGCGGATAGCTCAGCATCTGTTGGCAAGCGAAGTGCTGGAGCTTGTCCATGGTCCCGAAGAAGCCATAAGAACACGAGAAGAGCATGAAACCATGCGACGGCCGACTGTAGCCTCCCTCATGAACCAGAATGCCGGCAACACGGACACCCAGCAAGCTGCGGCCGCGAATCAGCACATAGCGTTACCGAAATCCCTCGTACTGGATGCACCCTTTTCTCGCATCCTGTACCACGCTGGGTTGGTAGCAACCAAATCCGAAGGAGCTCGTGCTATCTCGAAAGGCGGCGCCTACGTTGCCACTTATACTCAAGGCACAGAAAGCGAGCTCAACTTTGTGCCTATTAAAGACCAGCGTCCTGCCGACATTGCCAGCCTTTCAATAGACGGCATTCTGATCTTGCGCCTGGGCAAGTGGAAGGTTCGTGTGATCAAGGTCCTGGATGATAAGTAGTTCGAGGCGTCAGGCCTTGAGGCGCCACGGTGGACTGAACATAAGGCCACCGTTCCTCGCTAGTGCTCAGTACTTGGCATCTCCTCTCCACCCGACTTACACATTTCTCAATGCTTCTGCTTCAATCTCAGAGTCTTCACGTGTTCATCAAAACGCCGGAGAGCGAAGACTCCCTGCCAAACCGAAGAGTGTTAGCTATACTTGAGAACCAAGTGGCAATGTTGCAGCAGATGGTGCCACGCATGCCTGAGACTGACGATTCCTTCTGCCCTCCTGTACATACCTCAATGAAGAAGGACGCAGCCCAGAGCCAGAATACCCTCGATCGAGGGTTCACGGAGTGGTGCAATAGTCTGCTGCTTGCAAAGTGTACCGCCTCTGTTCCGTGGATGAGTACCATGAGCCCGATGACCCAAGGCTGTATCGCCCAGCTGAACCGAGCGAATGCAGGCCATATGTGACCGACAGGTCCTCCAGCTGCAAACCACCACCTTTGGCTGTATGCCAGGAAAGTCGCCGAGATGATTGCAATTTCGGTCATGTACATAGGAGTGTTGGGTGGAATGTACTGCTTGACAGTCACGTCTGAGTGGCCGAGTGCTTTGCGGCATTCCTTGTCCAGCTCAACGACACGCTCCCGGGCCTCTCGGTAGGAAGTCATGGCAGGCTCGAATGGGACTCGGTAGTCTCGTCCGTGGCAGGACAGTGTCATGCTGCTGAGTGTGATGTCGGTCATTCGACCGTCATGAGCGGGCAAGAGGGAGACCTTGCCCCAGTATTGCAAGTATCGGCTGATCTAAGTGGCATCAGTTTCATGGTTGAAAGTTGGTTGTGAGATCGAGGTACGTACTGAGTCGTGATGGTCCTTGTTCATGTGTGAGATGATCCTGTCCCTGGCGGCTGCATCTTGGCTATCACTGTCTGCCATGCTGAACTTGGTGGGCTGCTGTGCAATGTTCTGCAGTTGCCACGCTGCCCTTGTTGAGATCATCGGTCATGAAGTGGCTCGAATGGTAAGTGACCAGTCACATGACTGGGAACTTTGCCGAAGCCGACGATGCTCTGTCAATCTGTGCTCGAGAACAGTCTCTCATCTCTCACGCGAACAACAACATCTACCGCCAAGAGGTATCTCGTGAACGTATGATCTCCGCGATGAATCTATTGCACCGCAGCGCCCTACCAGCCGAGTGATGGACTCTCCTGCACGTTACGTCAGTCACAACTACGAGCGCTTTGCTGGACCACTTTACACGCTTCGAGCACAACCACGACACCACGCGTCTGATCGAAACCGCTGCTTTTTTGACAGCATCCTAGTCACGATGACTCTCGTCGCATGCCAATTCCGTGGTACTCGAAACGCAACTCGCCACCTTCTTCTGCGCTGGATACTGCAAGACGACAAAGCACCTGCAAACCATACCTCTTTAGGATCTGCAGTAGAGCAATCCAGTCACCAAAACCAGAGAGCTTCAAGACTCAGCCACGTCGTTCAACATGGGCCCTAGTAACATTCCTTCACCCAGACATCTGAAACAAGCTATATCCCTGTCGACTGTGGCTAGTAAGCGGAGCTCACGTTGCGTCAGAGTGCAAGGGTAGTTTTGCGAAGAGCACTTTGGCTACCATCGTGAAACAGGTTTGGTCAACCATTTCTCGTGACAGTCCCGTCTGCTTCTTTTGCATATCATTCCCTTTCTTCGATTCCGCATTTCCACAACACAGCCAGGCGCCTCACATCAAACCAACCAACACCACTCGAATCAAAATGTCAGCGAAGCAGGAAGAACAGAGCCAGAGCGCTTCTGCCGAAGGTGAGGGCAACCTAAACGTCGGTGCCAATGCTTCCGGCAATGCACAAGCAAGCCAGAGATCATCGAAGCGAACACCTAAGAAGCTCGGCCAAAAAAACCAACAGCAGCAGCCGACTCCAGATCAAACCGACGAGGCCGATGCTGAAGGTGGTGCAGAGGCAGACGGACAAGCGAATGGGAACGTCGAAGCCGAAGCCGAAGCTGACGGCGAAGAAGAAGCTCAGCAGGAACAGCCCCAGCAACAACGCCAACAATCTCGTCGACGACAAAGCCGAGGACGTGGACGCAAAGGTGGCCAGGAGAGCGATACCGAATCCGTAGCTCGGAGTGATCAGAGTGCCCAAGGTGGTCGCAGACAACGCCAGCGCAAGAACAAGCAGCAAGCTCAAACCAAGGACTCCCAGGGTGGCCCTCTTGACGACATCACCGAGCAGCTTCCAGGCGGCGAACTTGTGAACCAAGCTGGCGACCTCGTCCAAGGGACTGCTGGAGATGCTGTCAACTCCGTTGGCGACACCGCTGGTAAAGCTTTGGGCGGTCTGACTGGTGGCGGCCAGAAGGGTCAACAACAAGGTGGCGGTGAAGAAGAGGAAGGCGGAGGCGAGCAGCTTCGATTGAGACTGGAACTGAACCTCGATATTGAGATCCAGTTGAAGGCGAAGATTCATGGTGATCTTACCTTGGGTCTGCTCAACTAGAGGCTGGTACTTTGTAGGTGTATGGGGCTGGGACATTTCTGTTTTGTTATTCGTGCTAATCTGTGGCGAACTGTACGGTAAATAGCCGGGAACAATTGCAACAACATTTCACAGAGCCGTACACGTGCCTATTGCTCCGTCTATGAATGCCATATCCACTGCGCTTGAGTGAATCTTGTCAGGTCTCTATGCAGAGTACCGCGGGGCATTGGGTGAAGCCACTGGCAACATGGTCATGATCTGAGCCAACAGTCTGCTTGTTTTCCGTTCCACGTCATAACGACCATACTTCCAAGCATCTCGGACAGCTTCTCGCCACTGTACGCGGCTGGCGTGGCGAGCTTTGTTTCTGCAGGTCAGTGGCACGCAGTGTTCCGAAACATGCCTTCACGCGTGCTATGCCAATTTCTGCGCCTCAGCTGAAGTCACTCGAGCCGCCGCTCTGGGCATTGACGCGCAACCTGCCGCCGAACCTTGAGCCAAATGCCACTCTCCAGACCCCTGCACGCGTCATACGGACCAAAGCGCCCACCTCCACCAAAAGACAACACCACATCTTCAATCGTGTTTTCTTTATCCAATATCAGGCCCATTGCAACCAGCAAATTTATATACGTGTTTGGATACATCACTAAACAAATTGTCGTGCTTGGATTGGCTATATGTGGTGTTGTTGTCGCATGCTACCGTCGCAAACTTTTCACCTGTTTCTTAGATTGGAGAAGCTACTGCAAGATGACCAAACACCTTTCAACACCTCAAAAGAATCAGACAGTAGGAGCCTATCACTACTGCAGACTTAAGGGCATCAAGTGCTCGCAAAGAGACTTTGTTAAGACCTTCAAACCGCTCTTCGCACCCACAAGGCATCAGGTGCGCAATGCTCTGGACACTGCAGGCTCAAGACAGCCATATCATCCGAGAGATTGGAGAATATCATATTCAGCAGGGGTCAGAAGAACGCAGTAGATACACATTGTGACTATAGACGCAGCAGAACGAAGAACCAGGTGGTGTGGATGTGAATAGAGAGATAGAACAACACCTTCAGAAATGAACATAATCCCACCAGTTGTTTTGGGCGGTTTGGTCAGTGTGGAGCATGCCCTGCAACGTGCGGGCCTCGTGGAAAGGTACCCGAGAATGGCGCGATGAGGGATGCGCTAGTGCTTGCATGAAGCTAAACGTCAGAGTGTGGCTGAACAGACATGGGTGAGCTGCAAGCAAGATGGACCGGAGTTACGCGATCGCTCGTCAAACAGGTTTCGCGATCCGGTCTCATGCCTCTCTTGTGGATTGGCCCTTGATTTACCTTGCTTCAGATCGGAAGACTGGACGACTCTGTACAGGAGCTCCGCACTGCATCACAAGAGCACCTTCAACAAACCACTGCTTTCCCCATCAATCCTCCGTATACTTGGCCGACCAGAGCGCATATCCAGACGATAATCTCAACATAGGGAATCCAGGCAAGAAGATGTCGTTCAACGAAAAGGACCGGAAGAAGTGGGTGGAGGAGCCACAGCTGGAGCATCTGTCCGAGGAGACTCTCAAGAACCCCCCGAAGCAGAGGACCGTCCAGCAACAACAAAAGCAAGACAAGCTCATCAAGCAAGAACGACGGGAGCAAGGTATCGACACCGCACGATCGCGTTCTTCCTCGCGAAGAGATCGGAGGAAACGCATCAAGCAGGCCATGGAAGACGGCACGTACATGAAGACTGCATCGCTGGAGGCGCTGGAAGAAGCGGATGCAAACCACGACCTGGCAGCGATGAGACCTTTTGAGCGTATCGGACCCGACAGTACTTCTATGGATGGACCTGTGACGATGGCAAGAGCGAAGAGAGGAGAGATTCCCATTCGAGGGTCGAATCCTAACCAGCCATATTACCTCCCACCCGAACAGCAGGAAGGCGTGAGTTGTGATGGAAGATGTCGCCGGCAATGATGAATACTAACACTTCGTCAGAGTGCACTCAAAGATACAGATGGCCTGAAACTGACCCTGGAAGCGAACCTCGACATCGAAATCGAGCTGAAGGCCAGCATTCGTGGTGACCTGACACTTTCACTATTGTAAGTCAACCTTCCCTTACCCTTCCAACGCTGCACACATGAATCTTGCGCAATCGTCTCGTTATCGATGAGACAACAAGTAACAGTGTGATTAGTGCATAACGATGGCGCTGACCACGTGGCTCGGCAGCGAATAAAGGACTTGAGACTCTAGGCGTTAAAGGTGCTCACGGAGCGCTGAGTATGCGCCCGTACAAGCAGCACAATTTGGCAGAATCAAATGCGTTTGGGTATCTCATAGCGTCCTGTTTTACAGCCTCTGTATCATGTTTTACAATGTTCCAACGTCGCGCGACGATTGTCCTGCATGTGCACTTCATCAGCCGGATTTGAAGATAACACGTCGAGTGCTTCCTGCTTTACCCAGCTCGTTGAAGTGCTTCTCACGTTCTTCTTTCGATTTCTCTGCGCTGGCTTTCTTTGCTCTCTCGATCATACCTTCAACCCACTTTACTTTATGATCGGGCAAGCCAGCTTTCTTGCCGCCGGACATACCAGCGAGACCAACGGCCTCTCCCGTACTCTGCCTACTCGGCGGGCGAGACACGTTTGCAGTGGAAGGTCGCGAGTTGCCAGTAGAGGTCGATTTCGGAGTCGAGTTCTGCGTCGATACTCCAGGCGTCTGGCGTCCGCCTTCTTGTACAGGTGTACTCCGTCCGTTGGTGGAGCTGAAAGTGGGTTGCGAGTACGAAGGCCAGTCAAGTTCACTGTCCTTGCTAGATGGTCGAGGCGTTGCGTTGGCGGGTGTCAACGGCGTCAATGGCGTCTTTGCTCTACCAGCATCCGCAGGGCCACTAACCTTACGGGCAAGTGGAGTGTTCGACATGGTCTGCACCTCCAGACCTCCTTCAGAAACAGTGCGAGAGCCATGATGCTCTGCATACTGCCTGAGATAGTCCGCCAAATCAGCCCAGCCACCTCCGACGCGAACCATTACACGCTCTCCCTCGCCTACAAGGCGAACGAATAGCCTGATGGGATCCTCCCGTCCAGCTTGGGTCAGATGGTATAGCTTGACCTCCGGGTCGTTACTCGAGCTTTGCTTCCTTGGAGACGCTTCTGCGGGTGCGATGGTCATAGCGCCCTGTTTCGGCGGTGCACGCATATTTTTTGGTCGAGGGCCATAAGCACCACGAGCTTCTGATGCGCGGGACGCTGGTGTCACCGCGCCTGGTCTCGCCCTGAACTTGATCTGCGCTGGTAGTCTCTCGAGCACCTCGGAGACATGACGATCGAAGGAGTCTTCCGAAGCATCGGGTGAAGGCCTTCTCTTGTTGGTAGGCGAGCTTGCGATGCTCTCGGATGGATCCTCATTCTCATCTTGCAGCACAATGTTGTCTCGCCTTTTTCGAATAACGGCATTCAGAGGTGCCGGTGGTGACTCGGGCTCGTCAAGTCCGGGGGAATCTTGCGCATGATCATAGTTCACGGCCTCGCCCACTGCCACACGGCGGAAGCTGGCCAATTCGGATGATGGAGTTGAAAGGCTCGGGCGTGCAGCTGCAGGAGAGGGAAATGACACCATGCCCTTATAGCTCATTGCACTGTTCTTGGTGTCGGGCGTATCCTTTCCTCCGATCACATCGGAGGGTGTTCTCGCCCGAGGTGGTGTTCCAGGAGGCGTGACCTTTGGTGTGATACTGTTCTGTCTTGACAGTCGCTGCACGTCTATGGTCTTGAGCTCAGATCGTGGAAACGCTTCAATGGATGCAACGGAAGCTCGTTTGGCAGCATCGATCTTGTGAGATCCAAGTATTGGCAGAGGAATCTCTCGGGATCCAAGTGGCAGATTATGCTTCCACATACTAGCACCACCGACGCTGTGAGAATCGCCCGAAGGTGCATTTGAGCCTACCATATCCGTTCCTGGCGACTTGGAGTCTATCGATACACGCTCGTGGCTTGTGTGGGAAACAGCTGGTGTCTCTCGTGATTGGTGAGTAGACACTATGTCAGGGTAGCTGACCGCATCGCCACGTTGCGACGCAAGACTATGAGCAACTCGTGGCAAGGAAGCTGTACGTCTACGATCGACGGCCCACGGAGAGGGCGAAGGTCGTTGCCGTACTTGAGCAGTGCTTGGCCGCTCTGTATTACCATCCGGCAGACTCTGGACAAACATGCGGTCAAACGTATCCGTCTGCATTGCCACGACTGGAGAATAGATCTCGGACTCGGATGCCAGAGCGTCGGTCTTCAGTGCGGGAACGCTGCCTGAGCGTTGAGCGGGAGCATGAACGCGGGCAGGAGCTTCCATAGGCGACGTCAGCGGCCAATTGTCTGGGATGGTTGGCTGGTCAAGGGGGTCGAGATTCGATGACAGTCCAGTCGGTTGATATGTGGTTGGCGTTGGCTTTGTGTGTTTCCTTCGTAGTTCTTTTAGGTGTCCTACTTCACCAAGCTGGGAAGGAAATGTAGGTGGCTCGTTTGAAGGTCGAAAGTGGCTGTCCTGAAGTGACTGCAGGCCATTGGGTTCCGAGGCGCTTTGCATCAACCTAGGAGTACTCATGGGAAGCGAGACCGCGCGCGAAGCATTGCCGACATTGCCTGAAGGATCCATCGGTGACAATGATGGCAGCCGTTGGCGTTCTCCAGAAGTCGACCTATCTTTTATGCTACTGGGAGCGCTGAGCTTACCACTGGCAGTTCTCTTTGGTCGAGCGTGCTCAGGGCTTCGATCCTTCCTGAACAGCCGAGTGAACGCGTTACTAGCGTGTTCAAACGATCGAACAGGAGTCTTGGTGGGCTTCAACGAATTCGTGCGTTCAATGTCATTCAGGAATGCAGCTCTCCTCTTAGCCAATTGTCCGACGCTGCTTTCGGCCACATCTATGGGAGAGACCTGACTGCGACCTCGATTGCCATCTACGGCCGCGACTGGAACTGGGTGTGATGAAAGTCCACCTGAAGGTAATTCAGGCTGAGCAGGCTCGTTGTCAATTGCTTGCCCAGTGGCGAGATCCGTAGCCGGTTCTGCGAGCATGTTGCGACTTTGCGGGTTTGACGAGTCACGCGTGGTGTGCACAGTGGTTTCGTCGAGGCCATTGGCAGCACTGTTTGCTTGACCCGAGGAGCTCCGTGACGTATCCCGCCATTCCAGTTGAAGCACCTTCTGTTCTGCCTGAACCACCCAATCTCCATATGCAGTTTCAAGCAGCTCGAACTCCTCAAGCCAGATTTCAGGAATCGTGTCGTCCCTCCCTTCTAGGCGGTCAAGGAAGCGATCAAGCCTCCTGCCTAGACTTGTGACCTGATTCTCAATCACAGATTTCATATCCAGCATGATCTGTCTGTTGAACTGTGCGTGCTGATGCCCCGAAGAGGAGGCTGCGACAGCAATCGCTGCCCAGCCATGATCCAGGTCTGTACGTGCTCGCTTCAGATCAACTAAATAGTTCGTGGACTGCCGCAGTACGGTGAGTCGTATGCTCCAGATGTCAAGCAATCGATTAAGGCGGGATAGGTAGGGGAGTGCCTGGAGGATGGTAGCCGTGACTATAGCTGTGAAGTCATCCAAATGCTTTACTTCTGTCGTAGAATCAATCGATGCGATGCTGTCGTCTCTTGAGGGTGGTCTGGAGTCCACCCGATAATGCCATGTAAGAACATAATCCTTCAACTCTTCAACGTCGATTTGATCGAGAGCCTGCCCGATCTCATCTGCCCTTTTCTCGTATGCCTGTACGAGGGTGGCCGGCAAACTGCCCCAGTATTCCTCCTCATCATCGCCCACCAGGACAGTGGCAATTGTGTCGTTGGAACCTGCGCTGTTGAAGGTCATCGTGGACAATCGTAGCTTCTTTCGAGCAGGCTCTGGCACATCGAAAGTGTCAGGCCAGTGCCACGATTCCAGCTCGCGTGTCCATGTTCGGAGATGGAGACATGCCTGCGCTGCCTGGGCGCCCAATGCCCGCTGCGAGGCAGACGATGTCTGAATGCTCTTGGCGAGCACATCTGCTTTGTCCGTGGGGTCGGCGGAGAGGGTGTCAGGCGGGTCGGCGACAAACGCGCGCAAGGTCGTTGCGGGTGAAAGGTCTCGCAGCAGCGGGTCGATGGTGTCGCGGGCTTGTCTTCTTGTTGGCGATCGAGAGGCGGAGCGGGCATGGATGCGGCCTTGGGAGGGCGATGACAGGCGCGGTGGGTTGACGAAGGGGTTAGCGAGCGACATGATGGTTGCGCTGTGGTTGCAGCACCGGCTGCCCGTTGGCGGGATGGTGTCGGCGGGGAGGGAGAGAGTGGTCTACATCGGAGAGTCTAGCTTGGTGGGTGGCAGCAGTCGCGCAGGCTACATGAACATGCGCTTGGTGAAACAGCGACGCTGCATGTGCATGTGCATGTGCGTGTGCATGTGCATGTGCGTGTGCATGTGCATGTGTTCATCGGCACTGCGACACGATGATGCGCGTTGCAGCTCGATCTTCGATGGACAATGGCAATGGCAATGCTGCCCAACCCAGCGGATGCGATTCACTTGTTCTGCTGGCAAGGCTTGCGTCCGAGACCAGCCCACCCAACGCCCGAGTGCTGTCCTGTCGTGTGCTGTGATGAATGCACAAGAAGAGAGAGATGAACCGGTCGGGAACTGTCTGGATGATATGATACTGTATTGCTGCCATTTCTAGCGCGCGTGACCCCTGCAGACTGCACTTTCACGCTTCACCCGCTTCCGAGCCAATGGCCGAAGAGTCAAGACATTCACCAACCGAACCGTCAACATGGGCATCACGGCCATGTGAATCTACAATACATGTACGATAAGCTCACCTGAAAGTCTTGCTACTGCCCGACACGCGACACCGAGGACGCTTCCCAAAGCTACCAGTCAAGCGGCTATCTGTCAAGGCTCTTCCACGAGCTCCCTCGTCGTCTCGATCACGATCTTCCATTGGGCATGTGTTTCCACCATTTGGTGTTACACTCAGTAGTGAGCTTGGACTCGCGCACTGCCAACTTCCGACAGACTAGGCCGACAGCCACTGCGACTGATTATTTACCGCCAGGACTCGGCAAGCGAGCCAAGGCTACCTCGTGCCCCATATATGGCAGTTGTTCACATTTGACGTTGACAACGCCAACGCCAACGCCAACGGCACAGCTTATCAACTCTACCTGCTACGAGCTCAACATCAACATGCTCATCATGCCGACCCGTTGGCAGCACCGCAACTTCGCCAGGCCGACAGGATTAGGTCGACGATGTGGTCCACACCCTTGCCGTTCTTCACCTGAGCAAATATCGTTGGCCCGCCCTCCCTATTTCCGGCGGTCAGCTATCGGACGACACAATGCGTCTTCACTATCTTACCTGATCTTCCTCGAATCTCGCTCCATCACTCCAAGGTCCGCTCCAATCAGCTCCGCAAGGTCTGTCTTGTTGATCACCAACAGATCGCTCTGCGTAATGCCGGGGCCGCCTTTCCTGGGAATCTTGTCACCTCCACTGACATCAATCACATAGATGATAAAGTCCGCAAGCTCCCGCGAGTAGTTTGCTGCCAGATTGTCTCCTCCACTCTCGATCAAAAGCAGCTGGGTGTTGAACTCCCGATGCAAATCCGTCAAGGCAGCAAGATTTGCTGAGATGTCCTCTCGTACAGCAGCATGCGGACACCCTCCTGTTTCTATCGCTCGTATACGTTCCGCCGGAAGAGCTTTGTGCTTCGTGAGGAACTCGCAGTCTTCGCGTGTGAAAATGTCGTTCGTCACGGCAGCAATATTATGCTTATCGCGAAGGGCGAGGCAAAGAGCAAGCATTAGGGCGGTCTTGCCAGAACCGACTGGTCTACACGTTCGAAGTCAACGACGCGATCCACGTCGATGGGCTCATGGCAAATGACCACGACAAACTCCCTGAATGGACACACGTACCCACCGATGCCTATGGTGAAGGCCCTCGCTTTCCAGTCACGACCTTCGATGATCGGCATTTCACGACCCAGAAATGAGCCTGGTCCGTCCAAAATCTCGTGCGAGTGTCCATGATCAGCAGCAGCATGCGAATGGGACTGTCCCTCGTGAGAATGTGAGTGTGAGGCCATAGTTGTGTATGCGCAAGTATCACGTCAACTTTGTAAAAGAAGTTGATTCTGATTGTGAATTTGGGCCTACCGATAAGAGCTTTGGATGATTATCAATTATTATTAGAGCTCCCCTCGTCTAACTCTCTAGTCTATCTGCAAGGCACATCCACACAACCCCACCAGTCCGTTCCCCTGGCCTCATTCGGCTCACGAGCCGAGCCGTAGAATTTGTGGGCCTCAATGTTCTTCAATCAACTCTCCCTCTCTCCTTCGTTCTCACACGATAGACAGGCATTACAGAGCGCTTGCCGCCTCGTGCTCGGTAGCAAGACAGGAGATATGTCAGCGGTCAGCATCATTCCGACCTACGATTACCGCAAGCTGTGAAAAGCAGATCAATGGACATCGCGCAAGCCCAACGAGAGCACCTGCAGAAATGGCGTATGGGTTCCGAAGCATCTGGCATCTGGTTGCGGTCTCGAAATGAAGCCGCGTTCGTACTCATTGGTACCTTGAACATTGCTGCTTTCCTCAAACTCGAATTAATCAAGGCCAAGGCCACCAAGCAAGCAATCGATGGCTGGGCACGTTGGTCGAGCCGTACCATCAGTGGGAGATGGACTTCAGGAGCTCTAGAGTGGCTTGGTGCAAAGGCTACGGTAAGTGCACAGGAGATGCGATTCCATGAGTTCCGAAGAATTATCGCAGGCGCAAGGCAAGATGCTGAGTACAGTATACTGACCCGCACCAGTTCGTAGCGATCAGCGGCCATGTCAGAGGTTCAGTGGCAGTGCATGAGTGGATCGATAAACTGTGGTTGTCACCCAGATCTCCTCTGTACACATGGATTACCAGCGGCTTCATGCATATCGAGCTTAGCCATCTCGTGTCGAACTTGATCGGTCTATCGTCAGTCGCTCCAATCTGCTCACGGATTCATGGCATGACGCCATCACGAGTCTTCCTAATCACTGTCGGATCCAGCATCTGTGCCAGTGCGGCTTTGATCACAGAGTGGAGGATACGTTTGGTTCCAGGGCTGCGTGAGCACCTCACACATGCCATTGGCGCGAGTGGGATTGTCTGTGCATTCATGGCTGTGGCTGCCGCGGGAGCTCCTAGAAGCTCATTCTCCGTAAACGGCATCAACGTACCATACTGGGTTGTGGCCGTCTTACCATTCGGTGGGGACCTTGCTGGACTTCTGAGACTGGATGAGTTGATGACTGGAAAGCAGAAGAGCTGGCTGGGGGCAGTTCGTCGGCCTCTGATTGGGTATGCTGCACATCTAGGTGGCGCTATTTTCGGCATCATCTACTACTACGCTGTACTGCAACAACACGCGGCAGAGGCCACTGAGTCAACAGCAGGGCAAGTGGAGACGTGTGGAAATGAGTTTGAACCAGCTATGGTCGACGAGCAAGGAGGATCAAGCAGCGAATGGGAGCCTCACGCCCAGCAACACCAACCCGATGATGGTATGGCTGTGCCAGCAGAAGACACGACATGAGAAACAGGAGACATTGCTTGCATTTGTTCACATTCTTCAGACTGTATCATATCGTGCCTCTAGGCAGCAACTATCCACATGAAGGCATCGCAGAAGAGAAAGACAGAGCACGAGCTGTCGACCATCATCATGTCGAGTATAGTCAGAACTCCATGCGCCAATCCATTCTCCTGCAGAAATCCCAACGTGATCGCTCCAGCAAAGTATCATAAGAAGATCCAAAGTGTCACTCCCTTTTATAGTGGCGGTGGTCGTAAAAGCAAACCGTGGTATATCCATCCCAACTCCGTTCGGCTGGTCTGTGCCCTTTCCATCGTGCTCTATCGAGGTCATCAGGCTGTGCCAACTCCAATGTTCGCCGATGTTGTAGCAGGGTCGATACTAGACATTGAGGTCGCCTTGCGGGCCTCAATCGGTGATAAGTACATGATGTGAGATAGCGTGCAGCTATGTCAACATCTCAAGCGCCGTTGCCAGCATTTGGAGGTGGCGGGGGAGCAGATGTGCTCGTGCCAGGAGCAGGGCCAATCAGGTCTTGATCGGTCAAACCGATGGCCGCCATCAGCTGCTCGGTGCCACCCACGAGGGTCTCGATGTATGAAGCGACTTCTTGTAGGCACTCGGCGCGCGACAGGCCAGACTTGCCGTTGTTAAGGCAAGGTACAAGCATATTCAGGTCACTGTAACCGCGATTGATGATCTCTCTCCGCTTCTTCTCTGACTCGATATGGTGTTCGCGTTTCTGCTGCTCACTGAGAGTCTCGCGGGCCTTCTTTCCCGCTCGTCCTCCAGACACGTCGTCGACATCGCCGCCGTTGGCAAGAGAATGACGATTACGGTTGGCAGGAGACTTCGGGACACCAGTAGGACGTACATAGCCGCCGTGCCTGCGCCGCTTGGCCACGGACTGGGCTTCTTCGTCTTCAGATTCCTCGGTCCGCAAGGGTCTCGAACTGCGTCTGCCAGAGTTGGGCGCGTCCGGCACGACTGGACTCCATCCCCCAGCGTCTGCCCCGTCCATCTGGCTTTTGCGTCGCTTTCGGTCACGACCTTCATCGGCATTACCAGTTTGAGAGAAGGTACTGGACTGCGGCATGTTGGCCCACGAGCTGCCCTGGCCACCACGAGTCTGAGGCGGGATACCGCTATGCTGCACTGGAGTGTTTGATGATTGGGAAGCTTGTCGCACTAGTGGTATGCCGAGCAAGTTATCTCGCTTCTGCTCATGCTCTGCGTCCCAGCCAGCAGGACCTTTGTAGCTGCTGTTTGCCGCGAAGTTGTCGTCTGTGCCGTAATTCACTTGTGGCATTGGATGACCATGCACATTCTGTGAACCGGGTACTTGCGATGCGTTGTAGTGAGATCCTGGTTGTTGATGATGATGTGTTGTGTTCATGAAGTGCTGCGCACTCAATGATGGGTTACGTTGTCGAGAAGGTATGTCATATTGAGCTGGTGGCGCATGCTGCTCGTACGCGTTACTCTGATAGCTAGGGTGGCTGAACGGAATAGACGACGGTGCTGCTTGTGCGATGAAATGCTGGCGCTGGGGTCCAGCCATTGAGAGGTGGCGGTTGTTGGCCAGGTGTTGGTTGGCATGTGAAGACATGTCCTGGTTGTTGTTCTGGAGTGACAAGGGCATCGAGAAAGCGCCCCACGTCGCAGGTGTCTTGAAGCCGTTGATGGTTTGAGCCGCAGTGAAGTCGGCTGCGCTTAGCGAGTTGAGCTCGTGATTGTTGGTCATAGCGCCTGCCGAACCCGAAAAGCTGTTCACGTGCGATTTGGCTTGTGAGCCTGAGTATCCGGGCTGCTGAACGCCAACGCCAGCAAAGCCGACGTCATACGGTATCAGTGACTGTGTTGTGCTGTTCGGGTCACTGAAGAAGTCGGCCAGCAGATCCTGGTCGGTGTGATTCAAGATCGGTGGTTGGTCGCTTGGAATTTGGTCTTCGAAGTCGCCCCACTGTAGGAAGTTGGTTTCTGCAAAGTAGCAGATCAGCGAGTGAACAAAGTCTTGACTTGCGGGGGAAAGTGTGTGCACAAACCTCCAAATAACACGCCCTGACTTGGTCCACCCTGGAAGTTATGCTGCCCCATGGCCGAGGTCGAGTCTCCACCAGCCATATGAGCAGGATATACTGCAGCAGCCGCCATCTTTGCTATTATTTCCCGTGTTTCTAGTTCTTCTTCTTGCTGTCCTTGCATAGCCGGCAGCTGAGAACGCTGTCTTCTAGTTGTTTCGTCGAGACAAATGGTGTGGTGATGTATGTCGGGGCTTGATCATCGTCTCATTGGGCTCGTCTGCTTGCTCAAATGCTGCTCTTTCTTGACTATTATCCACCGCGCCGCTCAATAGACCTGAGTCGCGGGCCTGAGGCTGCCAGATTGACTCCGTGTCCGGAGGTGAGGACGCCGGCGATGCTGAAGTGAAGCTGGGTGGTGCTCGGTAGTGAGGGCGGCGACTGGACGATGTTGCAGGTATAACGGCTGCCTTCTACATTCAGTCAGTCTCTCACTGTGTAATTGTTCGACGCGACGATAGCAGGCAGTATGGGCGTTGTATGTGCAAGACTCGAGGACGTTTGGCGATTTGCATGTGAAGAGGCATGTGATTCGGGTCGGGGGAGAGGATCCGTGCGTCTGCGCGGCAATCTTTCCGAGCCTAACAAACTCAATCCCCTCAACACACACTCCTTCAGCAGCAGGTCTTCGTCACTTTCTAGACACATTTCGGCCGGACAGTATCGTGACATGACTTGGTGAATCGCAGAATACAGCTCACGGCTCCCGGCTCTCTGGAGGCGAGCCGCCACATACGGCCATAAAACAAAGATACATGCTCGGATCTCGAGTTACTGAACCGGATCATAGACGAAGCCTGGACAATATCGCCCTCTCATCGCTCATAACGCTGCTTGGGCCTTCTACTTCTGCTCTCTAAATCTATACTTCCATGCTGCCGCGCTATACATGGCGACATAATTCTACACCACGACCCAACGTAGCTGGGAGACGTTCAAGCCGTTCTGGATGGCATCATCAGACGGTGCGGCCCACAATCATGCACCAAGGCTATAGCGATAGCAATTATGCGTCCACCTCTTACTGATTGCTCTACGGCTTCAGCGAGGATGTTGTGAACGGCAAGAGGCCGGTTTGGAGCTTTTCACGTCGTATCTATCTTGTTTGAAAGCCCTACGACGACTCAAAGCCTCAAGCAGTTCGCAAACGACTAGGAACCGACGCCTACTGCGCCGTGTCTTGCAGGACGCTCTGAGAAGTTCCATGTCAAAAGTGTTGTTTGACACTCCGGCTACAGCCAGGAAAGGTACTGAATGGCGTGTCTCGACCGTGCACCTGAATCGACCGAGCGAAGGCTTGTATCAGCGTCTGATATGGGCGATTGCTACAGCAATCCAACATGGGCCACTGATACGCCACCATAATCCAAGTCATATCTGTGCGAGCTTGCCAGGATGAGCACATTTTTGACAGATTAATGCTGCCTATACCTCACGCAGCAGCACTTTCACTGACATCACGTATTTGTAGGCCAGAAGTCCGCATGCAGCTTCTCGTCGCTCCATTTGGAGGCATGAAGGCGAGTAACTTCTGAGAGTGCGCAATTAACATCAGTCATTCCTCGATGCCAAAGACTGAGCGGCTCTTGTCATGCACTCGACGCGGGATGCGATTGTGATTTGCTGTCCGAGGATGAAGTGGCACGACTTACCAACCACTCCTGCTCGTGTCGAGAACGTCGTCCTGCCTGTTAGCCCTGGGCACGATACATCTGGCACAGTTGCTACCCTGTAAGTAACACCAATCGTGGCGAACAATGACAATGGCTCCAAGTATCCATAGGTGGAGAAGTCCTCGCCGGTACCTGGACAAAACATCGCCTCGCATGTCGTGAAGGCTTACTGCTTTCGCAGTCTGTCGATGCAACTCATCGTGGAAGGCAATATCCAGCAGAACAACGCCACAAGTGAACCAAGAACCGGGATGAAACTTTCCAGCCTGCCACTGACACCAGCCGGTTTGGAGAATCCAGGAATTCGTCAGTTCGATAAATCGTCCATAGGGCCGGCGTGTACACCAACAAGCTTAAATACATCTCCTTCCTTACAGAGCTCATTTTGCACATGTCGATGGCCCGAGTCGATCGACACCAGTAGAGGAAACCCTGCCCTCAATCGTCCGGGAACATTCCTAGAGGGTTCTGACCACGGCGACATATATTTGCCAAGCCAGGGGACCTGGCCAATTCCATTCTGATTCCTGCGGCGCGGCCGTCATGTTCCAAGGATGACCTGGACCGGAGACGTAAATGCTCTTTGGATAATGGTTGATATACCACCGCGAATTCTGAGCTCGCGGTACGGAAACAAAAACCGGTACACGTCAGCTGAATGCCCTCTCACGGCTAAGTCATGGACCAGTCCTCGAGACCAAATTCAAAGGCTAATCAAGCACCCACGACGCGACCAGATCATCAGCTCGATCCACGAGGGGAAGATCAAGACATATGGATTCCTCGGTGGTACTGTGTAATTGGGGACCGGGCAAGCTGCAGGCACCAACGGCATCAGAAGAAAGGGCGACCAGGATGAGCACCGCGAGGACAGGTTCCAGACACGAGGCAGATCCAATAACTTGACTCGATCCGCAGACAATGGTCGTCATCAGGAAAGATGTCGCAATGCCATGGTGGGGGTGTTGAAGTATAAGTCGTCCCCTTGCTTATTACCAGAGCAGTGAGCAAACAAAATCATCAACTGGGTTCTCGTGGTGTTACATACCGATTCCGATGGAATTTGCGGCACCTTTGCACGTTGACCATGTTGCAGTGGCAGACAGGAGCTGCTGGTAGGGAAAGTCAGAACAAGAGAAAGAAGGCAAGACTTGAAGTTAATAGGTACCTGAGGTACCAAGAACATGAATCTCGATAAACAACAGTAGAGTCAGCTTGCGCTTCGATTATATATGCACGAATATTTCGACTTCTCTACCTCATCAGACGTGTCAATCATACCACTGATCTCGTGACACATCGCCGAAGCATGGGTGGCAATTTGCCCCAGCTCATTCGCCCTCCGCTTCGCCTCACTCTTTGCCGTGCCGCCTACTCTCAACGACGATCCTGGGCAAGCTATCTCGACTATCTGGCAACCATACCACGACACCTTCTCGCCTCACGGTTCTGCAGGTGCGCAGGCGTAATGCGTTCTCGCAATGTTCGACTAAGTTTCGTGTTCGGGGAGACAGGCGTGTCGTGGCCTTGGCAGTTTTTGGCACCAGCTCAGCTGTCCATTGGCCATGCCGAATGCAGAATCTCAACCTCACAAATGACACTTGCTAGCCATCTTTACCGAAGGGTGGATGACTACTTTACACGCTGGGTTGAGGTCCCAGCTGTTTTCAGCCCTCGCCAGCTTCAAGTTCAGCAATGCGAGCCTCCCATTCCGGTACAGCTCGGAGCTGCAGATCAAGCTCGTCCTTCTCATCTTCAAGTTGCAGCCTCGTCTCGGCATCCAGGGCGGTAAATACGTACCCACCTTGACCATCGAATTGCAGGATCCAGCCATGGTATCTCCAGAGTGATCTTCGGTGTGATACGGTCATCAGGGTAATCCCTAGACGTTTCGCCTCATCATACATGGTGCGTTCCACTTCTGGGGTCAACGATGAGGTGCATTCGTCCAGGATGGCATATTTCGGCCTGTGATAGAATAGTCGGGCGGCTGCAATCCGCTGCTGGAAGCCAGTACTCAAAGCATCAGCCCATTCGTTCTCCACATCAAGTACGCCTCGATCTGCTTGTTTTGCCGTGCGGCGATCCGCGGGACTACTAGCTGCGCTTGCGTCCATGTTCGATGCCTTCGGGCTGGCTTGCTCGAGTAGAGAGTCCAGCCCGAGTGTCCTCATGATTTCGATCAAATCTTTGTCCGTGACACCCTTCGCGCGCATGTCCAACAGGTTGTCTGGATACAGCACCTGCTGCCGAAGCGTACCTTTGCTCAGGTAGGGACGTTGAGGAATGTAGAAAATGTCCTCACTTGGTGGCTTGCGTACTTTGCCGCCGTACACTGGCCACAATCCACCCAGAATCCGGAACAGACTACTCTTACCACATCCATTGGGTCCTACGATGAGCAAATGGTCACCAGTGCCAATGTGGAAGGACAGTTCCCGGACCAGGATATCACCATTGGGTGACACGATCGGAACGTCTTCAAATTTGATGTCCTCGCTTTCTACCAGCTCACCTCGACCAGCCAGAACAGCCGCATTCGCTTCCGTGGATGCCGAGGACACTAGTGCCTTCTCGAAGTGTCCTCTCTGAATGTCCCTGATCACATCAAGCAACATGCTGACGCGCGATGTATAGCCAGCAAGCTCCGATATCTCCTTGTATGAGAACATCAATCGCCCGAATGCATCGCTCGAGGACATCAACAGCCGTCTGTTGGTGACGAATGCCTCGGTCCTGTATCCTGTACTGGTACCGCCTGGTAGAGCACCAGGTAACTTGTAGAAGACCGGCACTGAGCAGAGCAGTAGACCAAGTGCGCCCCAAAAGTACTTCACCACAAACTCCTCCATGATGCCATGATACAGTCTCCTGCGAAGGATTCGATTCACGTGCTTGATGAGCGTGAAGTATCCTTTATCGACCGTATCCTTCTCTGCTTCATGCCCGTCATACAAAGCGATCTCTTCACTGTAGTCGATCAGACGCGAGTGCTGTGCTCTAAATTCCCCCTCCAGTCTGGCTTCCTCGGCAACGTAGCGACCGAAGGGAGGAGTGAGTGCTCTCATTAATGAAGCGCTGATCTGGACTATCAAGCTCATTGAGAACAAGCCTTCCCCGCCCACGCTTCTCGACAAGCTCCAATTGTAGATGACCAGATCCAGGACTGGCTTCGACAAGCTGGAGTAGAGCTCTGCCAGGCTGTTCGAAAACTTGGTCACGTCCACAGTGATCAGTTGATCGGCATTCTTAATCCTGTCATCCAGAGCCGACAGCGTATAGAATGTCATATTTCCCAGATACTGGTTGTGAATGTGGTTCGTAAGTCGAGATCGATACGCCAGGCTCAGGCTGGTCTGGTGATATGCGAGCATCGAATTCGTGAAAGTGGCGGGCACTGCTACCAGCATCCACCAAACAAGACCTTTCGAGAATTCTTTGCCCTTGCCTCTCACGAGAGCGCTGACGAGTCGTCCATCCAGCTCCGCAACGTATAGGCTGATCAACGTACGGAGGACCAGGAACACCGAGTGGCTCAGCAACAGGCGGGCCTCCTTGCTCTTGAACGACGGTATGCATATTTTGAGCAAGCGGCCAAGGTTGCGAAAGAACTCGGCGTTGAGCTCGACCTTCTTTTTGCTGTTATCTCCTCTCCCTAGGCCTTTCCGCCGGTTCTCCGCCGCTCTGGCAGCAGCCGCTTTCTGCTCTTTGATGGCACCTCGGATGCGAGAGATGAGCGCGAAGAGTAGCGCGACATAGACGGTCCGTGAGATGCGTGTGCGGTGCCTCACGTATAACGACGTAAGATCGGCCAACAGCTGCTTCAACGAGCGCTTCGAGACGGCCACGGTGAGGGCGGCGGGATGTGACGACATCGTGTTCAGGCTACAGACTGCAATGTGTAAGAGAAATGCTACAAAGGTGTCGCCAGCGAGGTGCAAGCGTCAGGCTCAGCGGTTGAGATCGCGTCACATGCGAGCAAAGGAATGCAAGGAAGTGTTTCCTTTCACATGAACGCGACACGGTCCAACCTCGGAGTCGGATGTCGGAGCCCCCGGGAAAGCGTGGCTGCACGTGCCCAGGTGGTCCAAGACGGGATGTAGAAACAGACCAACGGGTAGGAAAGCCTCCTTATAGAAGGTCTTAATAGATCACTTTCTTCCTTAGTATAGTAATAGTTAAGCAGCACAGGCTCTACGAAGTGCTACCGACGCCTTCAACGCCATGCATGTGGTCGAAGCAAAATACATGACTGCGCTTTGCATACTATGTTGCTGGCTAACCAGCCCTTTTGTTCCACTGGTGAGCAAACACTGGTGAGCAAGAGGTAGTCGGAATCTTGCATGGGGCATCGTCCAATTTGTCCCAAGTTGTGGGAAGTTGCCTGAGATGCGCGATCGTGAACCTGAATTTGGCTTTTATTGACGGGCAATGTGCTTGGAGAGCATGCTTGTCGGGGTGCTTGCGATGCAGTAGTCATAGAATCCTGCTGCGATCACACGTTCATCCACATCCTGAGCGACTTCTCGCTTGTATATGCAGGCGGTGCTTCAGACCGCTGCCCAGATTTGGAGCTGCAGGGACCTACTGATAATGCGGCCTCGATACCTGAACAGCGACTTGAATTGCTCCGGTCATGAGTGTGTCACGGCTGGGTATGCCCTGCCGGCAGTCCTGAGGCCGGTCGCCTGTTCGCGCATTCGGCGCCGTCAATATGGAGGAGACTAGGCTCATCAACATTGACCAGCGATATCCCATTGATGAGGGCAGTTCTCGAGGATGTCCTGATGACGTTCATCCAATCATGCTCTTCTTCCTCCCCCTCATTCTGACATCCTCCAACCTTCTCAACGCCATCTTAGCACCCTTATAGCTCGTACCATACTCCTTCAGCACTTCCTCAAACATGCCCTCCTCCTTCGGATGTGTCGAGCCAAAAGCACGTTCCAGCACATACAAGTCCACCGCCCGATCCTCCTCTTGCTGAGCCTGCGTTGCGAGCCCAAAGTCAATGAGCACAATCTCGCCTTCCAAGCTCTTTGATGCATGGGCTCCACCCGCGCGCAGCATCATATTGCTCGTGGTCAGATCACCATGTATCACACCTACAGAATGCAACTTCCCAACAGCCGCTCCAATTCTCTCCATCAATACCTTCAAGCCCTCCTCATCTGCCAGATCCCGCTGTTGGATCGCCTCTTTCACCATTCTACCATCGATCCACTCACTGACTAGCCAGCCATTCTCCCAATCCAAGCCGAGGATTGCAGGCACACTCACGCCATCTTTTTTGCACTTGACCAAGACTCGTGATTCGGCCAGGATTCGCTGTCGCGTCAAACGCTTATCCAGAGTGGGATGCCTCCATTGCTTCTTCGGTCGGACCTTCAATGCCGCGGGAAAATCTGAGGTGAGGAAGGTGGTCTTGTAGAGTAGTGCTTCCGCGCCTTGTGTAATGAGCTCGAAGGACTCCAACGAGTTGTTGAACGGAATCGGTAGCTCATGCTTCACTTGCACGAGAGCTGTCATGGCCGCGACGTTGATTGCATCAATGGCTGCATGTACAGGGAGACGCAGTGGTTCCGAAAACCGATGATGTGAGAGCCAGTGTCATTTTGGCGGATGAAAGTTGTCGCGTCTTGGCAGGTCATGAGCGATATCGGTATGCCTTCAGCATGTGAAAGTAGACGGCAAGCACAGCGTCTTTGAATGTCGAGGCGCTTCCTCTACTGCCCCATGTTGAACGGGAACGACTATCCGCCAGTAGTAGAGTCTCTACTGTAATTTTCGAAGTTGGGCACGACGTTCGTGCGTCGAGGACGCGGTACACTTCAAGCAGAGAGGGCTTCTCATAGTTCATGCCAGCTAAATCAAGAGCTCCCAGACTGAGCTTGCGTGCTTGAAAGACACATGGGTATCGTAGTATACACAGCAAAACATCCCACAACTCCAAAACACCACCCCAGTCGTGCCCACCTTGGCTCACGCGGTCTACAGGTCGTTGCATTGCAACCCATCCGCCGTAACACCACCCTCTTTGTAGACAATAGCGCAGCAGTTCAATCTTCATAGATAGTCTCCAGGTCCAAGTCGCCCCTTCGCTCACCTCCACAGACCGACCACCGCTTCCTCTCGCGACTGCTGCCCCTTCCGAAGCCAAACCCACGCGGCATATCGAGGCTGCTCCTTCGCCTGGGCTCGTCATCCATATCTTCACCACGCTCAGCTCGTTCCTGCCTCTCGGCAGCCAGCTTCAGTCTCTCGATCCGTTCTGTTTCGACAGCCTCACTCTCAAGATCTGGCGCATCCTCAATAGTGTCCAGGGAACTGATCGATGGTGAACGGGATCGTTGTGAGGTTGGCGTCGATGGTATGCTGCTGAATGAAGAACTGCTCGCGTAGTGGTGTAGTGATGGATGCGTTTCGTTGTATCGTTGCGGCGCCAAAGAAGGCGAGTTAGATCCGGAAGCCGCGTTGATCAGGGTGTTCTGCTCGACGAGGACGGATGGGAAGGACGACGGGGGACCGGCTGCAGTCGAAGAATGTAATGGCGAAGCGGGCCGTCTGCGAAGAGAAGACGATCGCGAGAATGATGCCAGCGTAGATGCTGGCGGAGGTAGCTGCTGTCTTGGCGTTATATCGAGCTCGCTGTCTTCTTGAATCGACTGTATGGCAGTGCCACTTGTCGGTTCAAACCAGCTCGGAGACCGCGATGGAGGGTTGTAGGCCCCAAGCTCTTCCTGTTGCCTGAACGGCGAGCGCTGACGTGCGGAAGTCTTCATGGAACTTCCGGGTGGCAGAGAGAGCGCGGGAGGCGTGGAAAGCTCGAAAGTACGGGTTGTGGGAGTGTATATTGACGGACTCGAATGCGCTCTGGTCATCACGGGGGCACTAAGTGCCGCGCCACTCGAGCGTGACCGCAAGTGACTCCGTGAGAATGGTGATCTGTTCCGCTGGCCGCTCGTCGGTCTAGATGTGTATCCTTGCAAGGCAGCGGACGAGGGGTCGGTGGAACTGCGTGCGGCCTCGGGCCTCAGCTTCAGAGGTGGCAAGAGATGTGGGCGTGCCTGGGCGTCAGATCGAGTAGATGTATCTTCTGCGTCCATGGGAGAAGCTGCCTCGTCTTCATCGTCGCCAGCAGCCGGGGCTCCGAAGATGTGCGGGATGTCGTTGATTGTGACGGCCAGGCTGCTGACGTCCGGGCGACTCGAGCAAGCCATGATCCTGATCCTGGCAGTCGGCAGCGGAGCGCGGTCTTGCTGGCGACACTGCAACAGGGAGTCGAGTGTCGCCCATGTGTTGGCGTTGAACAGCTGGACGGTGGACCTGCCTATGGTGAGAGGCAAAGGACGCTGCAATGGCGACTGCAGGAGAGAAGGCGTGAAGGACGAAGGACCCTCGAACGCGAGGTGTCTAGCCGCTTGAACTAGTGCTGCTGCTACTGCAGGCCCTTGACGATCGCGACTCGGCCTTCCAGCGCCCGCTTCTGTTTGAAACAACGCAAATCTCCCACGCCCAGTGCTCACGTTAGCAGTGAACTACAACACCTCGACTTCGTATCACATGCTCTGGCATCAGTCCGGCGATATTGCGCCACATTCACCACCGCCACTGTAATGCACATAACAAGAACACTGCGCGGCGGCTACCAGTGGAAGCACCCTGTTGCAACTTGCAAGACCCAAGGACACCAGCAGAGTCAGCCATAAAGCTACCGGTGGGCGGGGAGCTGAGAAAAGCCAACGGCTGTAGCTTATCCATATTTGGATCATGACAAAGTTCCGAACTTCCGACGTGTGCTAGAGCATCATGTGGTTTCCCAATTGTTCGTACTTGTGTTTGCTAAGGCCGCTTCTAGACTTAGCGACCCATCGGTAATGCTGCAGCTGACAGCTTCATGTCAAGTATGGGTGACGAAGGTGTACAGCTGGAGATCCGGACAGCACCTTGCATAGGATCATAGTGCGCTCGTGCGACATGCTCTCAATAGGGTCATTCCTTTGCGCGAAGCGCACGTAACGACAACAGAAGTACCTATGGGGTATCATAACTCCTCGACCACACTGGAGACGTTCCTGGCATAGTGAAACCAGAAAGCTAGTGACCATCCTCGGCCTCACTACTATCTGTGCTTGGTCGCTTCTTGCGCTTTGTTCCGTGCAATGCTTTCCCTACCATGTCCTTCGCATGCTGCTCAGCACTTGCCATTCCAGCTTCTTCAACGCTTGGCTTTCGAGGAGGCGGAGGCAGGAGCTGGTCATTGACGATCGACCACCCTGAGCTTCTCAATTGCTTCCACTTCTCCCTGACCTTCACCCGTACTAGGTCTCCGGTTGCTACCGCATCCTCAAGGGAGTCGTGACCGCGCAACCCGCCCGTCTGAATCGCGCGTTGTAAGTAGCGCTGGCTCAGCATCTTGAGCCCGAACCGCATCGGAAGACCACGGGGATGAGGGTACAAGATCACAGTGTCGATAATAGTCGGATGGCAGAGCCTGACTGTGTTGAGGTCGTTATCGATGGCATGTCCGATAAGTGGTGTGGTCGGTGTGATGAAACCGCAGAGAAGCTCCCTGGCTCTCTGAGGACTGTCTACAATTGGTAAAGCCGGACTAGCGCCATCATCGCGTGGAGGCGGCGGAGGTGACGATAGCCACTGGTCGTAAGGTATGGCGTCGGCGAAGTGCTCAGGGAACACACCGCTAAACCTGCTGTTGAGGTCCATCACCGCTCCCAGTGGTCGAACAAGAATGTCCAGAAGAGGCTCTCCCGCTGGCCATGTCACAGCAGTCAATCTGATGAGCTCCAGTCCCATGGTTGTATGTCCCATCTCGCAATCGAACGTGACTGCATTCACCTTCTTATCCCGTCGATCTCGGGAAGGTGCTTCGTTCTCGGGCGTTTTGATGAAGGGCATTGTCGCCGCGAGACGTGCAGGACTGCTGGTCTTGAACACATGCTCCGGACTCTCTGTGCAACCTACTTCGCCCACGGCCGCGGTGCAGCACGGGAAATATGGCTGCTTATCGCCCGTCTCCTTGTCTGTTTTTGATCTCGGTGGGAACACTTTTCGATTCGGATGATGTCTGCAAGGCCCGTTTGAAGACAATCGTCCCTTCTCATCCCGATCAGGAAATATTTGGAAACGTGCCGTGCATCTGTCGCAGATCTCCCAATTCTGGCTGGCTTCTACAGCAGCAGCTGCTTCTGCAGCTTGCTCAATAGTTGGCGGTTCTGGCACGTAGCCGAATGCGGCCAGAGGCTTCTGATCAGCTACCAGCTGAGGCAAGATCAGGTGCTCTTGCTCAAGTGGCAAGCCTGTGTCGATGAGCTTTTCTCCCTTGATTGATGGCTTCGAATCGGGAATGACAATCCTCGGCTTGAGGTCCTTGATCCAGTCTTCCACGGACATCTTCATCAGAGAGGCGATGCGTTGCTTGATGACATTGGTGTACACTTGAGGCTGGTGTGACACGACTTTCTCTTCCTCGCCCAATGCTAGCTTGATGAGCTGCTGCTCACTCAGGTGCAGGACGGCTTTGAAGTCCACATTGGCTGCCGCTGCCACTCTTGAATTGAGTTTGGCCATTTCCTGGTGCAGGCGCTTGAGGAACGCAGATCGCTTTGAGTGGCCGACAGGATCGTTCGCTATTAGCCGTGGGTTGAGAGTTTCGACTTTCTCGGAGTCTGGTCCTTTCACAATCACCTTGCCGGGTTCACTGTTTGCCGCGGAAGTACTATCGTGCTGTGACGTAGATCTCTTCGGCGGTGGAGAGACTGGAGGTGCAAGACTTGACGGAGGCTGTGCCTGAACCGCACCTGTCTTAGAGCCACGTGCATCTTCTCGTGACGATGTCTCAGGCGGCTTTGACTTCACGGCTGCCAATTGTTTGCGTATCAGATCAGCTCGACTAGGTGGCTTGTCCTGCAGGCGATCGTATGTGATCTTCCGCCGCTTCGCTGCGGGCTCCCGGAAGTCATGCGCAGATTGAGTCAGCCGGTCGATAGCCTTGTGTGTTGGCGCAGCCGAGAGTGTTGGCTGAGATGCTGCGACGTCGACTCGCTCATCGTGTGCGTAGATGCAGCATGTCATGTCGCATTTCTCTCCCTTGGGACACGCAATCCCTTTGAAGAGGTTGGTGGTGGAGAAGACCATGTTGCCTCCTGCGCATCAGTAGTTGGATGTGTTTGCAGTTGTTATGAGCGCAGGTACTGGCCCTGGATTGCGAAGCCGGTGTTGCCGTCCATTGGTGTTTCCACAAACCTGTGCAGCCGTGAGAATGTGTCCGAGAAGTGGTCAGAAAGTGAGGTTGCTTGTGACAGAAGCAGACATGCGACGTTAACAAAGAAAGCGCAATCAATCAACTACCCACTAGATCACTTGTTGTAGACTTACCGAAAGGGCAGCCTCTATGTGCCGTTGACGACCGGTGCTGAAGCCGGACGAAGCACCTCTGCACATTTACACCTATGCACCTATGCACTCAGGCTCACCGGCTGTTTGCGAGCAGTGCAGTGCTGTCTTTGGAGAAGGGCGCTGACTGACCATGAGTGCCGTTCCCGCCGTCACGCCGCGCAATTGTGTACAGACTCGTGGTGGCGATGGCGAGGGCGTCGATGTTATGTCCGGCACGGAGAGAGGATGGGGATGGGGATGGGCACATGTACATGTATGCAAGGAGCGAGACGACTGCGCCGACCATCCATCTCGGACAAACCCAAGTCCGAGCCAGTGTGTCGTTCGTGACGTCGACCGCGGTGCTGCCACATGCGTATTCCCTCTGCCATTCTTCTGCTGACATCTGTAAGTTCGGTATTCGATAGAGCATACGCTGGCGTTGTGGGTGTTTCCTTCATTTCCTCTACTGCACTGAACTCAATATGGCCGCCGCCCAGCAAAACGCCTCGGCCGATCACCTGGCAGTCATCTGCCATGGGTAGGAGCCCGCTCCGTCCAGCGACATATCTCATTCCTAACACTGTCGACAGGCTATGGGGCAACCCGTCTCATTTGAACCACCTCCGCGACACTTTACGGGCCGCATACTCGGACCAGAGCCTGCACATCCTAGTACCAACGAGCAACAGCGATAATCAGACCTACGATGGCGTGGAAGTGGGCGGAGAACGCATCGCCAACGAGATCGAGCAGAGGCTCTCGGAGCTTGAGCAGCAAGGGCACAAGATCAAGAAGATCAGCATCACTGGATACTCGCTAGGCGGTCTGGTAGCTCGCTATGCCATAGGGTTGATGTACAGCTCCGGCTTGTTCGATCGAATACAGCCCATCAACTTCACAACCTTCGCGACGCCACACATCGGAGTTCGCACACCGCGATTGGGGGCAAGATCTTACTTCTTCAACTTCATGGGCGCAAGAACGCTGAGCACATCTGGGCAGCAGCTGTTCTTGATCGATAGTTTCCGAGATACTGGAAGACCGCTCTTGTCGCTGATGGCAGACCCAAACAGTGTGTTTACAGCGGGTCTGCGGCGCTTCAAGCACAAATGGCTTTACGCCAACACGATGAACGATCGAAGCGTGCCCTACTATACTGCAATGTTCAGCCGAACAGACGCGTACGTGGATCTCGACAAAGTCGAGGTCCATTACGCCAAGGGTCAGCCAAAGCCTGGGAACGTGATACTGGACCCGGAGAATCCAGTTACTCCAAAGCAGCCGTCGGGAGAGCAGCTTTCGCTGGTCCAAAGGCTTATGCCTCATCAGCGAACAATCAACAACATACCATTCTACATGGTCATATTCTCCCTGTTGCCCCTGGCATTGCCAGTCTTCCTGGCGAATGCCGGCTACCAGACATATCAATCAGCACAACGCATTAGACATCATGAATCCGGAAAGGCGTTCAGCCTCGATCGTTACCGCGTCAAGCTACTTGAAGAAGCACAGGCTGTCCAGGATAGGGTGTACGAGAGAGTCGTCGAACAGCAAGCAGAGGACTACCTGCCGACGCCACCTCCAGAATCCCAATCAGTAGACTCTGCCTCAAGTCACACCAAAGAAGATCTGGAGTTGAGTAGACGAGAGACGACTCGCGAGAAAGGTCCCTCTCCGCTGTTAGTACTCACGGAAGGCCAGTTTGATATGATTGAGAACCTGGACAACCTTGGGTTCACCAAGTACCCAGTTCATATCCAAAAAGTCCGTCACACGCATGCGGCGATAGTGGTTCGCATCCAGAAAGAGAGCTTCGCGGAAGGGAGGGTTGTTGTACAGCACTGGATCGACAAATTCGAGATATGATGCCAGAGACTTGCCCTTCGATCAAGTAAATCTCTTCCCTGGGCCTCCAAGGGTGACCATAGCCGCGGCGAGGATCACGAGGTGTTTGTGTTCAAGTGCCGCAGCGCACGACACGCACAGGGTAGTATCGCCGAGTCCAGTGGCGGACTGCGAGCTAGGCCGTTCGATCCGTGGACTAGAGTCAACGCGAGGCGAAGTGTTCTCTCGGCGATAGGAATGAAGAAAGTAAGGAAACCGGATTGGACATGTTGCGGTATGGCCGCTTGAAGACATTATCATCATTCGTATAAACCACGGGTCTCTAGTCGAAAGGTAGCCTGCGTAGCTGTCCACCTTGACCATTCTTCTGCGCCTCTTGTCTCGCTCCTACGGCGCTGGGTACCTTTATGCCGCAGCAGTCTCCCCAGCTGCTGGCACTGTGAACATGCTTCATGCCGTCCACAGTGACCTCGTACTCTCCAACATCTTCATCGCCCACCCGCTGTTCAGCATCCTTGCTCATCTCATCGGTCGCAGGCAGTAATGACCCGAACAAGAAGTGCTGTGCGACAGGCAACTTTCCTAGAACCTCTGCAAGGAACATCTTCTTCATGCCGCCTTCCACCTTAGCCCAAGACTTTGCGGATGATATATCATCAAGCATAGGAGAATGCCACCTCAGTCCTTGCACCGTCTTGGTTGCATTGACCCACTGTATCTGGTCTAGATAGAGATAATCTCTGCTGCACTCTTCAATGATCAGATCATTGTGGATGCTCATGGGCCGGATATGCTTGTGATCGACCAGCTGGCTGGCGCCAAACAGGAATGGCAGAAACTGGTAATCGTCGAGTCCCCAGACGCCATGGGATCCAGCAGGCTCGAGGTAGTATGTGCTTTGAATATCCCGCATGACTTGTAGATACTTTGGAAAGACCACGAGTGTGAGCGCAGCAAATGTGTTGTCTTTGACGATGCCTAGCTGCCGAAGGCATAACAGCCAGAGGATGAAGTTGAGTTCGTGACCACTGCCGTAGTCTATCCTCGTTCCATTGCCGAAGGAACTCGCCAGATACGTCGACACTTCCTCTTGAGCTTCGTCGTCTGCGACGCCAAGTCTCTTATGCCACTCGGGCGATGCATTCTCTACCGCCAGCAAGAAGTCGCGGAAAGCAGGATTGCCAAAGCGCGATCCAGTATCCAGGGCAGGGTGCTTCTTGAGAAGCTGATCCGCCTCGTCTAGGACTGCCAGCAGTGCAAGTATCGCCGGGTCCTCTGCTCCAGGCGACTTGGCGACACTGGCTACCGTCCTGTCGCGCACCGCATCGGAGAGGTTGAAGACGAAGCTGACTATGAGATCGTGTGTCGGCGATGCTGTGAACAGCTGGTGGTCGCGTTCAGAGAGGATTCTTCGACTCGGCTCTGTATACTTGTGCGACCGCAAGTCTGGAGTCGTCGGCAAGCGTGGCGTGGGAGGTGGTGGGATTGAGGCTGCTTCATCTGTTCGCGGTCGTCGGCGAGGTGTAAGCTTGGGCAGCGCTTTCGATAGGTCTGGTGGATTCTCTGGTGTTAGAGAGTCTGCTATCGGACTGGCTGTAGCACTCGGCATGTTGCAACATTCGCTGAATGATGGTCGTGTGCCGTGCGATCAAGATGTTGCTTAGATAGAAGGAGCTTGACTGCACGGCGATGACCACGCGCGACGTGGGGCTCATCATGGGTTGATGCGGCACATTCACCAACAGGTCTGGACTTGCAACTCGAACCATACAGTATATGTGAGTCTGTACATTGCGAAGCTATACACGCGACCACAGTCGTAAGAAGCCCTGCAATTATAATCTATCTCTTGCATGCCGTACCGTTTTCCAGTCATGACAGGATTAAACTCCGAATCGCCCAGGTATATGCAAACAGACAACGCTTTCAAACGCAGAAGATGGCGCCAAAGATCATCGCTTCACATCTGTCGGCCTCTCCCCCGCGGGCATTTCGTGAACATCCGAGCCTGCCATCTCGTAGATGGGCGCGCTTCCATGCATCTCTGCAGGCGCCCCCTTTGAAGGTCCAAAATACTCGCCTCCTTCCATTTCCGAATAGCCATGCTTGTTGGGATCTACTTTGTAGGGGCTGTCCATCTCTTGTGCCTGCTGTTTGTATGGCGCATTAAGCTCGTGGATATCACCGCCGCCGAGCTCACCTCCCATAGGTTGCGATATGAATGGCTTGCCCTTCGCAGCAGAGTCATCGCTATGCTTGCCGGCTCCACCAACAGCAGCGTCCTTGCCCTCGAGCTCTGCAAGTCGCCTCCTTTCTCCTTGCTTTCTCCGTCGCAGGAAGTACAAGATGGCGCCAACGATCACGGCTGCCCCCAGTACACCACCAACTACACCGCCCGCAATTGCTCCAGTGTTGGACGAAGAGCCACTACCTCCATCTGACGAGGTTTCATTGGTACGAAGTATTGACTTCAGACTCGCTGAAGACACTTTATCCTGGTCCCAAATGCATGGAGCCACCGTGAAATTCTGCCGATCGTAGTCCGCGATCAGGTAGGCCTCTTGAAGGAAAGTGCGACCGAGCGTATACTGTGTTTCATTCTGTGCCCTCTTCAAAGGAAAGTAGTAGGAAGTGTTTGGATTCTGAACAGAGGGGAAAGTGGCCTGCAGATCGAAAGCGCCGTAAGGGAGAACAATGTCGACAGTTTCGCCGCCAGTTGTCTCAGAACCAATCGTGAAGGTCACGCTCGGGTTCGACTGCTGAAGCGTCGTATGCAGGCTTGAGTTAACGAGGTACAGCGACGACGTGTTGTCATACGTCAGCCCGAAGGCTTGCTCAAAGGCAGTGCACGCGGTCTCCGGAAGCCATATTTGCGCTGTCGTGGAGTCGATGAACATGCTGATGGAACCACCAGGTAAGAGATTGGTCGTTCCAGAGGTGATAGATTGTACATTGACAAGCAAGTCTCGGCTCTGATCGGAATACAAAGGTATAGAGACGTTCTTGGTCGCATCGAAACGATTCTCATCGTAGCCGCCGAGAACAAGAGAGCCGTACACTTGGTTCAAACGATACTGGTTACCTGCGGTGTAGCCATAGCTCAGTGAGGGTATCGTGTTGTTGTTGACCAGCTGCTGCATATATGACGGCTGAGGATCATTATAGGTCGTGAAGTTGGCAGGTCGAGGATTTAGACCAAAGGAGCCCAGCCAGTATTTGGGGTCGGCAAGATTGAATACCGTCGAATGCGCGACAGATGGCCCTCCAGCACCTTGCCATCCCAGAGTGACGGTGTCAAAGCCAGCGTCGGCGGTCGTGTCCTGGTTGAGATTGACGCCAACGCCGATCTGGAAAATGCTGTTCGGGACCCATGTCAGGGACTTGTTTGGTAGGAAGAGAAATCCGCGCTGATTCGCACAGTCGCCGGGATAGAAAGAAGGGCATCCATCCGCGCCCACGGTAAGGACTGAAAACGATGCAGTGCTGATGAAGGCGCGAATGTTCTGAGCAGCGGTGCCCACTTGTAGAGGGAATGATGACCAAGGTCCGTCTGCGATTCCATTAGCCTCTTCCGCATACACCTCACCATCGCGCAAAGGTCGTACCATCTCCGTCCCAATATTGACTCGGCGCGATCTCAATCGCAGCAGGTATCGCCGTGCTGTGCCCATCCGCTCTTTTTACTAAGTGGTGGGTGCTCGCCCTATACACCGAAGATATCGACGGCAGTGAGAAGGCAGAAACGTGCGGTGTCCCGGTCAGAAGCGCGCAGATCGTCGAGGCCAGCGATCTCATCGTGGTAGCAAGGAGGAGCGGAGCGGAGGTCGTTGATTTCCGGCAGGGCAGTCTGGTCTGCGATGGGGGTCGTCGGCCGCGCGCAAGATTACTGCAGTACTAAGAAATGCTCCTCGAGAGGAGGGGAAGCAGAGGTAGGTCCGTTGGCGATCTGGCGAAGTGTCGCTACAGCGCTTATTAGTGATACGAGCGATAGCCTTTCGGGGGCTTTCAGCTCACGCTGTGGCTGCAATGCCAGCATCCTTCATGCGGCGACGATATTAGCCGCTTCGGACCTGCGTAAGCCATCAGATCAAGCATCGCCCAACCCGTCGGCGACTTGATCGGTTTGAAGTTCTTCTGGTGGCATACTGTAGCGATGTTCCGCGCCTCTCTGTCTGCTACTTAATGTTGGCGCTCGATACATCGATGTCATGGCGCCATTGGATCCTCGTACTATTTTTGGCTCCTGTCGGCTTCGAGCTTGCTTTGCCGGTAGTGTTGCCAGCCACGAATCCACCACAGCCATATCCACTGGCCATGTTTGACGGCCAAGGTGGCTATAGGCTCATCCACACGGCCGCGACATGAAGACTGCCAAGCAACCCTAAAGTGTGGACCTCTTGCAATATTTCTTCATCGAATATCAATCAAGTTTGAGCAACTAGTAAGTAAGCCACTGACTCGAGCCGGTGGCTGTGGATTAAAATGTCGTTGGCCCGACGGCTGTTGCTTGATCCACCGTGGCCACGCAACACTATTTGCCGGAGACTCGAGCTCGCCACCAGCTCCTGCTGTGGAACATCAAACCGATTTTTGCTCCATCGCACCTGCTCGAGTCGGTGGATCAAATTCGTGGTATGAAATGTATCGATCGACTCTTGCGTCTCGAAAACAACATTGAACACCACAACACCCGTCTTTGCGCGAACCAAGACGAAAAGGCACACGTCCTGGTACATTTCGTTCATCAGGCGTGCAAAATACCCCTTTCACTGCCATTGCTATATAGAAGGAGTACCCTTCGACTGAGATTGGCCGCACATACCACATACTCAACTCGGCGGAGATGGCCCGACGTGGTCGTGCCGTAGTGTGTGTGTATGCAATTACCAAGACAGTCATAGACATCCATTTGTGCGCACTGTGTACATGGCGTGGGTGTGTTGTGGAAGTGACACAAGCGGGCACAGCCGTGTAGTGCGTCATCAACGCGTCCAGCGTGAAGCTCCAACATCGTATGATTATTGTGTCTGGCTCTGGTCGTGTCACTGTGCAAAGACAAGACGCCTGATCAATGGCTGCTGTATAATACGCTGCGTATCGCTCCCACTTCTCCACCACTGCGACACACGTTCGCGATGCCACCCAAACGCGCAGCAAAGGCTGCAGCGCCCCTGGAAGGAGAAGGAGAAGAAGAACACGGCTTCGAGTTTGGAGGACCGTATGTATAAATCACGCGCATTTCTGCTCACGAACGGCATGGCTGACAGGTGTGTCGCATACAGCATCGGCGCGTCGCTCATCTCCTTCGGCCTTCCCATCGCGTGCTACGCCTTCGCATTCCTCTGCAACGATGTCACCGGCTGTCCTGCGCCCTCGCTCCTCGACCCGCGCAAACTGTTCACGCCCGGCGTGCTCTCGCGACAGGCAGGCTGGGAACATGCACTCGACGTGCTCAAGACAGAAGTCGGCTGGCCGGGCTGGTCCGGTCTGATCAATATCGAGGCAATCGTGGGCACCCTCTTTTGGTACGGCCTGAGCCTGTTCCTATACGTTCTGCTGCCCGCGCAAGAAGTCCAGGGCACCGAACTCAGGACGGGCGGGAGGCTGAAGTACAGGTTCAATGGTATGCTACCTCGCCATCAGCATCGCTTGAGTCACAGCTGACATGACTGAAGCCTTCCTCTCTGCTGTCACCATTCTCGTCGTCTGCGCGGCGGGCACCGTCGTTCGTGGACCGGACTTCCAAGTGTGGACGTTCATCAACCGCAACTACCTCCAGCTTCTGACCTGTAACATCATCGTGGCCTACGGTCTTGCCACTTTCGTCTACGTCAAGTCCTTCGAGGTCAAGCCCGGCAACAAGGACTTGCGCGAGCTGGCAGCTGGAGGTCACAGCGGCAACTTGCTCTACGATTGGTACATTGGACGTGAGCTCAACCCTCGAGTGACCCTTCCGTTCTTCGGCGAGATCGACATCAAGGCTTTCATGGAGCTGCGCCCGGGCTTGCTAGGCTGGATCATCTTGGACCTGGCTTTTGCAGCCAAGCAGTACAAGAGCTATGGTAGAGTCACCGACTCAATGCTTCTTATCATCATCAGTCAGTCAGTCTACGTATTGGATGCGCTCTGGAATGAGCCTGCTATCCTGACCACAATCGACCTCATCCAGGATGGCTTTGGATTCATGCTGTCATTTGGTGACCTTGTCTGGGTGCCATGGGTCTACTCAATCCAGGCTCGCTACCTCAGCATACATCCTGTGGTTCTTGGTCCTTTCTACCTGCTGCTCATTGTCGGCATCCAGCTCTTTGGATATTACATCTTCCGTTCCAGCAACAACGAGAAGAACCGCTTCCGCACGAACCCTGACGATCCCTCAGTCGCGCATCTAAAATACATTGAGACCACGACTGGCTCTCGTCTGTTGACATCTGGCTGGTGGGGAATGGCTCGTCACATCAACTACATGGGCGACTGGATAATGAGCTGGGCATACTGTCTCCCAACTCTTGCTGCCGGCTACAAGATCACACCTTCCATCCTATACCCGGGCACTCGTCTCGTGACCACTGACGGGATGAAGGGCGCTGCGATCCCCATCACTTACTTCTTCATGCTGTACTTTGCTATTCTGCTGATTCATCGTGAGATGCGCGACGATCAGAAATGCAGACGCAAGTATGGCAAGGACTGGGAGAAGTACTGTGAGAAGGTTCCTTACAGAATAGTGCCTGGCATCTACTAAGCGCAGTCCACAGTCTTACCAGCAGTTTCACAATTTAGCACAGTTGAGAAGAGTAGCACAGTACTCACTGGCGCGTCATTCCGTGCTCATCCTTTAATCGCGAGAACATTGAGAGAATCGTCTAGGTCTCTTCAACCCAATGCTATAGCTCACGGAAAGCCGTGGTGTGCAATGCCGAGTTCCAGGGCGGAGACTTTGGCCCAACTTCTCTCCGCACACTTGATCTTTACTCTCCGCAAGCCCTACATATACCGGCACGGCACCATAGCAAATGCCCGCTGATCATCACTTGCACTAGCTTCCTATCACTCCTCTCTAAATAGCTCTTCTGATATACTGTGTTGACTCGACGTCGGCCTCCATACTTGCAGCAATAAACGCGCCACTCCGGCAGGATCAACGTCATGAGTGCCTTCACTGAGGCGAATCGCAAAGCATTCGAGTAAATCAAACTGAATGCACCTCTGATGAAGCTCGCTGATATTCTATAGCGATCTGTCAGCCACATACAGTACCAAGCAATGGCAAATCGACATCTCCAACCAAGTAGCCGACGCATTACGAGCACGGAAAGATTGGGTCGGAGCACAATGGAACGACCCCAATGTACCACCAGAAAGGCGAACGCAGGATGTCAAGCTACTGGACTACGCTTGCGGCACTGGCGCAATCACCAAAGCACTGGGACCATACGTGACGTCGATATCCGGCATTGACATTAGCGAAAACATGGTCGCAAAGTATAACGAGGCCGCCTCGTCATCAGGTCTGAGCCCTGAGCAAGCCCATGCAGTTGTTGGAGACCTCTTCGCCGAGGCCGTACCCGCCGAGCTCAAGAGCTCGGAATACTACGAATTCGACATCGCCTGCATTGGATTAGGATTCCATCACTTCGAGCATCCGGACGTGGCAATCAAGCGTCTCGCCGAGCGCCTCAAAGCTGCCACAGGTGTTCTCGTCATTATTGACTTCCTCCCCTTCAGTACTGAGCGAGATCATGGCCATGCTGGAGAAAGCGGCGAGTTCCAGGAGATGAAGCACACAATCAAGCATAACGGCTTCACCGGTGACCAGATGCGAGATATGTATGAAGAGGCAGGGTTCGTTGACTTTGATATTGTGGCGCTCAAGCAGCCTGCTGTGATGGAGCTCAAGAGCGGCACGGTCCAGAGGACGTTGTTCATTTCCAAGGGACGAAAGGCACCGACTGCGTGGCAGAAGTTATCGTCTTGGGTTGGTGGGATGCAGGTATGTGAGGTCGTAACGACATGTGCGAGATGCAGGCGTGGTATGATATGGTTGATATGCAGCTGACTTACGTGATATTGACAGGACTGGGCAGCGGAAGGAGTACGGCTCAAGAACGATCAACATCATTGGGAGCCTGGATATTCGCAAGGACGAGAGAGTGCATGGGACGTGTGGGGTCAGAAAGAGGGGACTTATGCGATGGTACCAGAGAGGGAGGAGGAGAAGAAGAAGGCTTGGAATGGATTCTAGTGGTGGCTGAGAACTTCTGCCACCATTGGTGATGATGGACTTCCGCGCTCTCATCCTTGAGCGTGCTCCTCATCGCCCAAAGGGCGATCTGTCGCTTGCCCGCCGTAGACTCCGCCATCCAGGATCCACTGCTCGTTATCATCTTCATCCATCTGCACCCGCCGCCATGTGTTTCTATTCTCCCTAACCGTATCCTTTCCCTTACCTTCGCGAGCAACTGGCCGGATAAGACCAGAAGCTAACGGATTGTGGCTGAATGCACCTCCTTGACCAGAGGGAGCGCTTTGGTGGTGCTCTTCCACCTCTGCTTCGTCATCGTTACCAAAATCTGGCTTTTCTACCTCTGCCATCTTTCGCACGATCTTCCCACCCTTCAGGTCAATGCTAGCCACCACGCGGCGCTTCTCATACTCTGGTTTTGCGTTCCACTCCATTTCGCGGAGTATCTTTTGCTGCTTCTTCAGCTGCATTGCCCGATCCTGCGGACTCGCCCACATGTTGGTCCCTGCAGTTGGTACGTCGTAATCGGCGGCCTCATCATGGACTCGTGTGCGGCGGGCATTGTTAGCCTGGAACCCGAGAAGCCTGTCCCTGTGATCTTTCGCCTTCGCACTTGCTTCGTCGTCCGAGCCGGCGGGAGTAGATGGCTGGGAGGACAATGGCGATGATCGCGACGATGATGCTTGTGCGAGGAAATCCCGACCTGTGAACGCCCTTGCCTTTCCTTGCGCCACATCTGCTTTCTTGTGTCCAGCATTGTTAGCCTTCATCCGGGCCTCTCCACGTTCATCTCTCAGTACTCTAAGAACTTTCTGTAGTTCTTCAGCGCCCATAAGTTGTGCGCCGCAGAACGTGCAAGGGCCAAGACCCTCCTTCACGCAGATGACCTTGCCGCACTGCAGACAGTTAGGTGCCATGTCGAGGAGGGGATGCCTCGTGGCCATGCAATTGCACTTGCGTCTTTCCGTCTCAGCTGCTGATCCTGCAGATAGTCCTGGGTTGATTTGCACCTCGAGAGCACGAATTGCAGAGTCCAAGTCGGATAGAGCAGTCGAGGCTCCGTGCATGGCGGTACCGCCAGCGATATTGATCTTGGTTCTTGGAGACGGTGATGCATTTCTGGAAGACGCAGTGGATTCTCGTGTAGAACCCGATCTCTTCGTGGAAAGGGCGTCTGATATCAGAGGTCCGGAAGCAGAAGGGGGAGGCTTACTGGTGATGGGAGCACTTGTGGGAGCGGCATCATCTGTAATCAGTGGCATCTGGGTTGCATCCGGTTTGCGTTGCAGTGCAAGATTGCCTGCTACCTGATCTTTGTGCCTCTGACGAAATGAAGCGGCCATATAATCTTGCTCATGGCGTTTCTGGTAGGCACCGGAAGTGTCACCGTGACCTTCCAGCTGGCGGGCGGGCAAAGAGTGGATATTCGCTCTCTTCTTCTGAGGCCGCGACCTCTTCGGTGTATCTGGCGTGGCTGCTGCAGCAGTGCTGGATGTGGTCCCCGTGGCTTGGCCAGGAGCCTGCGCGGGTGCGTTCTGTCGTCGAAGGTTGAAGGTAGATATGAACTCGAGGCTTCTCGCGTCATCCCCTAGCAAGTTCTTCAAGTGCTCGGCGGCTGCATCCTTGGACAGCGAGTCTGCGTAGCCAATGACCTGCTTTAGCGACTCGTCGTCAAGTGGCAAGAGCTGTTGGAGTCGAGGGAGCGCCCAGGCTTCGATGGACGCCATGGCCGGATAGATGTCACGACTCTGAAGATCGAATTCGCAGGGAGAGAACAGGAAGTGTGAGATGTCGCTACAGCCAAAGTCGTGTTGATGCGGGTGTGGAAGAGCATACACCGGCGCTCGCTGCACTTTGCTTGACTCGTACTAGTCGGATGAGGACGTGGGACACTTGTGTGCATGTATGCTCTTGCTGTGGCGTGCCCCGATGCTCCCAACTCCATACAGGATTGCCGTCGCATCACAGCAACAACATGAAGCGGCAGCCCTGATGATAACTTGAGGTGCTGCTTTCGACGGCACGGGTCATGGAGGGAGCAAAACGGCCAGGGCCGCACCGCAACAGGACTGACCTCATCTCTTCATCCGTCTTGATGAGAAATATGCAATCAAGATCATGAAAGGGAAGTGCACGGTTGGAATCTGCAGCATTCATATTCCATACAAGCCACTGAAGCATCCGTTTATTATTTACCATCACGCATATCTGTTGCCAGACTCGCCCTCTTTTGCACACACATTGCTCGGCCACCGAGAGCAGAGGAGAATCCGATCTCGAGAAACCAAATACACTTTGCGAAAACTCGACCGAAACCCACCCCATTGCTGGCGCCCAGCCGTTTGGCGCCGCAAGCGCTGTGATGCAGCAAGCCACTTGAAACCTCCCAGATAACAGCACAACGCCCTGCAGAAAGCATGTATCAGGTTCTCGGAGCGCGACAGAACCCAGCTCCCTTTGTTGCGCATCTCTTTCGTGGCGGAGGCCAGCTCCTGCCTATTAATCCTTGCCGATCAAATCCACCTGGACGCCCACATCGACCATCTGACGATATCCATCCTCTTTGCGGTCACCGCCCGCGTGTCCATCGATATCTTTCTCTGCTGAACGCGTCAGCTACCGTTTCTTCAGTTTGGTCCACGATTGAGAGCTTGGAGCATGCTGCTGTCCGTGGAGGTGCGCTCCTCCATCTTGGGCTGGCTGGCGAGATCGTGGACCTTGCCGCCGTGACGCTGAGCGTTTGCCGCAGATGTTGGAGAAGTGCGACCATCACGGACAGCAGTACCATGCTGGAAGCTAGTGGAAATGCCAGGCTGCCCAAGCACATGCGGCGACGATGATGCACGCGAGGCATCGTAAGAGTACGTGCTCCGCGGCGACGCACGACGCGCTTGGGCTTGGCATTGGGCATGATATGGCTGGGAATGATACTGCGCGGAACGATACGAGGTAGTAGAAGAAGTGGGCGACGCACCAGCTGGAGTAAGACCGGATGGGTCAGGATAACCATACGGCTGCCCGTCAGCACCACGATGCTGTGGCATCTGCGACTGCTCTCCCGGGTTCGGCGGAGCGATAGTTGGCGTGTGCGGCTCGTCGTTTGGACGCTTGCGACCAGCTTCTGCATTCTGGCCCTGCGGACCGCCCTGTTGCGAATACATGGGCTGCTGTTGTTGGTAGCCCTGGGGCGGAGGTGGATACTGGCCAGGCTGCTGCTGTTGCTGCGGCTGTTGCTGTTGCTGTTGGTACTGATCGCGGTTACCGTGTTGAGGCAATGGCTGACCGTAGGCGCCATAGAGCTGTGTGTTTGGCGGAGGATTTTGACCACGCCAGACTGTATGTGCAGGAACAAACGCTTGGGTTTGTGCGCTCACTGGCGTGAAGACACATTCCTGTGAGAAGCGCTGGCAGTTGGTGCAGCGGCCATCCTCGGACTGGTCGAACCCAGAGCAGCGAATCTAAACGCGTAATCAGTTTGCGCAGACTGGAAACAGTTCTCGATCATGCTTACCTTGCGTCGTCGGCAATAGCGGCAGGCGATTGCGGTACGTTGACGTGGCGCGGGTTGAGTGGGAGGATAGGCCATCTGCGGCTGCTGATATGGTGGCCCGTACATTTGCTGTGGTGGAGGCAAAGCGCGGTACTGATCGGGGTGGTTTGGCTGAAGCGTCTGCATGGCCGGCGGTGCGCCTTGCTGCTGGACTGCCTGCGAGATGGGCGTAAGCTGCTTTGCATCATCTTGGTCAGTATTGATGTTGTCTTCAGAGGATAGTGCGGGATCGATGGCCGCTGCCGCCGCCGAGGCTGATTCTCCCATCTTGATGCGCAATGTGTTGTCGTGTGCGAAGTTGCGGATGCAAAGAGGAAGCTTGCAACTGCAGATGGGAGAATCACAGTAGGTACAGCTGGGCACGGGCGCAGACAGAATCTTGGCGTGCTGCAGCTTCGAGACTCAGGTCGTCCAAGTCATCGAGTGCGACTCACCTGATTTGGATTCGGCCTTGGTTGGTGGTATTGGCCATTCGAGTTTTGCGTGTTCGGGGCCCATTGCTGAGGCTGCTGGTTGGCCTGCGATGTTGGCGGTGGGTTGGGAGTCCAATTGGCCCCGGGCTGGGTGGGCGACTGATACATGGCGGGCGCAAGGTCCGACGCTTAATTAATTATTGCTTGACGCAGCCGCGCTCGTAGCGATATGCGCAAGCGACCCTCTCTGTCGGAGTCGGTGGTGTTTTGAGGTTGCACAAAGGCGCGGGCCGATGGCGAAAGGCCGTCTGATGCTGCAGGGAAGGTTCCCGAGCGTGCGACACTGCGACCGACAGTTGCACAACAGGCGTTTGGCGGACGGCGTGACGCGCGGGCGGTTTGGTGCGGTGCGGTGCGGTGCGGTGCGGTGGTGCTGTGAAGGTGATGATGTCGTGCGGTGAGTAGTGGTGTCGCGCGCAAAGTGCAGGCCAGTAGTGCAGTGCAGCGGTCGGTGGAAGAAGCACACTCGCTGCAGCGCGCGCGGCAGTGAACTTGTTGGAGATGGGAGTTCGGGAGCGGGAGAACCTTGAAGGAAATGCACCCAGCGCGCTGGGTAAGTAGTCGAGAAGGTGCGTGCGGGTGAAGCACGAGCGCAAACGTGGTGTGGACCGTGGACCGTGGTGCCAACCAACAGCGACAAGTCAGCGTGGTCAGGTTGCGGCGCGAGCGGCGAGCAGCAGCAACTAGTAGTCGCAGTAGTACCAGCTGGCAGCAGCAGCCAACAGCGTCGTTCGACAAGTACCCTTATTAGCTGCTTTCCTCGGGTCGCATGCTTCCTCCTTCGCTGACAACCTTACCTCGTACGCCTCTTCCGCACACGCCTGTTTGCTGCGCTGATCTTTCCCGACCACGCAAGCCTGACGGTCCGCCGCCTGCAACCCACCGCCCAGGCAGGACCCAGCCAGCAGGGTTCGTGCTTCTAATCGCGGGCTAGCACTCGTCTACGTGCAGCAAAACCCTCGGCACCTGCTGTGCGCACGCTGAGTGGCCAGCCCACTGAGATCAGCCCTGTTCGCGCGAGCTCAGATCTGTGGTATCGGGCGTACCGCGCCTCCTGGAAGCGGGCCTGTATGACGACCGCCGTTTCGCTGATTTGACTGGTCGAAGTGGCGACCGATCCAGGATTTCAGCTGTGCGAGACGGGCTGCTTCCGCGCTAGGCTGGGTCAGCAGAAGCGAAAACACCCTCGCGGCCCAATCACACCGCACTCGCCCACTCCGCCCTCGTCTTCCGCAAAACGTGGCAAACGCAGGGATTTGAGGAGGGAGAAGTCGACAACCGAAAGCTGCTTACATTTCCCACACTCGAGCTGCTTCTCGCCGCAGCAGAGCGTCGACTGGCCCGCCGTCACCAAGCCTTCCGTTCGGCCGTGCTCGCTATGCCGCCGGGTCCAGCTGGTTACGCCGCAGCGTACGTTGCCAAAATGCGCCTGTCGGCCAATTAGAAAAATTGCTGGAGCGGACATGCATTGGGCAAGGGTGTGCCGGCCGTTGGTCGACGTCATGCCCGATGCAGCCCCATGATGAACTGCATGTGTGTGAGAGCGGAACGACGCTAGAGTAGCTGGCCGAAGCGTTCCAGAGGCGAAGAGGCGACGGGCGTGAGCCGAACCTTATGCCGCTATGGGGCAGCTACGTGCCGCATTTCTGGCGCAATGCTCACCTCGGACAGCTTCCCTCTCGACAGTGGTTTACGCCACTCGAAGATTGGACCAAGCGCGAGTCCAAACGATCTGTGGACCCAGCGTAGAGCCCGATGGCGCTCGAGGTTTCTGCTAGCACCAGCGTCACGTCAGTCCTTGCATGGAGCGATTCGCGGGTGAGGTTGACTAGATACCGGAGGGTATCAAGATCTTGATCCTGTACTCGTCACTGCAACTACGCGTGGCAAAGGCGGTGCGTTCAGAAAGACAAACAGAAACCCTGATCAGGCATGTGAGGTGAGAGGACGAGAATCGCGATGACAGCGCGATCAGCTACTTAATAGGACCCCACCAGTCTTCCCGGCTAGGCATGCAACTGAGCATTAGCATCAACATCGGCAGAAACGGTGGTACGAAGGGGGACTTCAATGGCCGAGAAGGAGCGAGCTCACAGTTCCAATGTACAAGTTCATCACATTTCTGGCGCGCAGCAGCAGCAACACCCCGTCAAGATATCAAGATCGATGGACGTCTCCTCTGCTGGTGTGAGGAGGACGGTCTTGTAATCATGGAACGCATGCCGAGACATGCGCGACATCGGTACGGCGCGCTGTCCATTCCATCGAAGCGACTTCACTAACAAGCGCCAGACGCTCGTGACACGTTCATTGCGATGTGTTGCATGGATGTCACAAATTGGAGAGCGAAGCTGTTCGACTGCAGGCTCTTGTGAGCTCGTTAGTGCACGTCCAAGCACATGAATATCCGCCGGGTGGCTGCCGTCACCCTCATCGCGAAGCCCACGGACACAGCACAGCAAGGGATCCGCTCTGCCATTATTACACGATTGATCACGCTACTGCTATCCGTCACGTTGGCTTGAAGGTGCTACCTAAGACCATGCCTCCAGGACTACAGTTTTGCTCACAAAGCGCGCCTGCCATGACGGCGTGAGACGAGAGCACTGCATTGCGTAGAGCATACACAAACGCGAGCTCCCAGGAAATATTGCTAGCATGTTCCGTCACCCTCCCCGACCCAGGCAGGTAGCACAGCAGAGGCGCCGGCACGTACCGCTACATATTCTGGCTCAAATCCAGGGGTGCTCCGAACCAACACGGCGAAGTCTCCCAATGCCGACAGAACGCGAAGCTGATTTGGTCGGCCTCAGCTGACGGACTTTTGTACTGTAGCGTATCAAGCTCAGCACCATCCGACGCTTCTGCGTTTTGTACAGGCACATCCTCGCTAGGCCATGGACAGTCGTGCCACTGACGGAGCGAGATTGGAACGTTACGAGATCTTTTGCGTAGAGCTAGGAGTGCAGCCTGAAGGTAGGTCTCAGCTTCCCGATGCCCTGCAGAAAGTTGCAACAGGAAGAGCTTGCCATCGCCGATTTGTGCTGTCAGACCCTAGAGGGTAGAAATCACATGATGAAAATGTACTGCAACGGCCCGCCATATCCTAGCACGCTGTGTACAGTTTTGGGTTCAGGATGCCCGTTCAAGGCCACGCCTTGCCCTATATCCTCGTAGCGTCGAAGTCTCTGTTGAGCTCTTCTTCCTGCTGGCAGGTGGAGAAATGCTGCCAGCACAGCAGTGTGGCTGCACCACAGGATGCAAGTGTCCAACGACAGTGCAAAACGTGTCACTTCTTGTTACTATGTATGTCTGCCCGACATTGAGAATATACAGCGAGCGAGGAGCTCAATGAGCTCAAGCTTGATACAGGAAGTAGCTTACGCAAGGTTATCGGTGGAAGGACCGGGAAAGGAAGTCACAAGGTTGCTGATCATGGACGCGACCGAGGGCCCTCTACAGACGAGGATACGCTGTTCGAGGAAGTATGATGACTGCTAATCCGCTATGGCTATGAGCAGCCAGATGTATCGTTACGACAGTATTGTAACACGGAGTCTACTCAGAATCATCTGCTTCTTCGTCCCCTTCATCTTCGTCTGACTGGTTCTCGTCTGGACTGATCACAGAATTCACGTAAGTGATCTAAGTCAAGCATGGTCAGCTCGTGGTCAAGTCGGTGCGTGGAACAAGATCTCTAGTCGCAGTAGCACCCGGAAGAAAGGCGCGACAAGCATGTCTTTCGTACGGTTACGCAGCCTGCCCGTGAAGTTCGCCAGAGGTGCCGAGAGAGGATTTTGGCTTTGCGACGCGCCACGGTTCAGTCGAGACACGACTCTGACATAACCGAGGAGCAAAAAACAGGTGGGTAGTGGTGCAACTTACGTAGGGCTTCAGACATGCGAGCAAATGTGCGATTCGTAGCACCCCAGCCTTGCCCACCACCTCTGGGTCGGTCAGACTTCTCCCTATCGTAAAGTTGCGAAGTCTCAGAAGGTCGATGTCCGCGTGGTCCGCATCGTAGCCTAGTATTTAGAAAGTTAGTGATATCTGGGTTTGACCGACGAGAGGAAAGATCTATGTGGTATCCGCGTTGACTGTAGGTGACATGTGCTAACAATGTGACGATTATGCTGAGTGAGCAAAGGTCCCAGCTGGGCAGCAGAGCGATGGGATACGTTTCAGCTCCTCGCCTGATGCTTGATCAAAAGCGTTCGCTGCGGAACACAGCCACAATTTGACCAGCAGGAAGAGTTTAGACAGCAGCATTGCAACCGCTGATGGCTTGCCGGTCGGCATTCGTCAGCGACCGACCAGATCTGTAGCTCGAACTTGTTTGACCGTCGGGCTGGTAACTGGGATGCAGAGCTAACGACTCAAGATTGTAGCCGTTCGGTCCGTCGCGACGGTGCCACACGGCAGACTTTGTTGGGCCCGTGGAGGACATGGACTCTGCTCTTCTCTCATCATCGAAGTTGGGTCAATTCGCGTCCGTTGGCACTCGCAAACCCTTAGCCATCGCGGTGTGACCGTCAACAAGAGATCAGACCTGAGTCGGCATCTAATCTCCAGCACATGCTCGCCCAGAGCAATGGCAAAAACGAGTTTGAGACGCGACGACAGCAGGATGGCGGTGGCAGCTCAAGCACACCAAGCACAATTCACGATGCACAGTCAGATGGGTTGTAAGCGGGATTCGACTGACCTTTAGGTTTTGTCTTCAACGCGTTCTCACGGTTGCTCTTGACAAAGGCTTTGACTGCCGCGCCTTCGCTCTTACCACACCCATCGAGGAACTCCTTCCGTATGCGATCGTCCATCAATACGCTCTTCAAACGACTCGAATCACGATCGATCGCTCGGCGCATGGACGCAGTTGGTCCAGCTTCAGGATGCCAAAGCCCTCCACCTAGCGATTCTGTCAGCGATGGGTCCTTCTATCAAGCCAAAAGGCGAGAAAGTGTCAAGAGATCATCTCTGATGAACGATAACAATCTTCGTCCGCCAGAAATGCGAGGGTTCTGCAGTAAGAGGTGCTCAAAAGCGAAGAGGACATCATGTCTTGTCCCAAGGCATCGCAAGCATGTCCAGGGTGGTCATCAGATATCGGTGGTCTGTAGTGCGTGCCGAAAGACGCGTCGTTCGCTTCGTCGCTCAGCAAGTTACCCATTCACATTCTGTCGAGGCTGTCGAGGGTTCTGGGTCGCTCCAGCATCCAGCTACGTCTCAGCAGCGTTGACTATCTAGGTCTTGGGTTCATGGGGTTGCCATACAGCCGAAAGGCGATATATTTCCGATGGTCTTGTCGTTGTATGTCTTCCAGGCGATGGTGCAGGACTGGGATGTTCCGCGGATGCTGCTAGCCTGTTAGGTCCGACGGGCGTTACCCGGCGTACGCTCTGGCATCGATCATGACAATAATGTCGGTGTTGAGCATCGAGCCTCCGGGCCCGAGGATTACATGTTCACCGTCTCTCGACGAAGCGCAACACCGCATAGTCAATGGTGACGCGCCAACAAAGGCTTCCTTTCGCCGACAACATCGAAAGCGCTTTCAAAGCATTGCAGGAGCTGTTTTCCTGGCCCGATCGTCACACACACCACAAAAAAAGTGTCCAGTATTCGACTCTTGCGTACCGTCAGGCTCTTCTGCCAGCGCCTTGGGCCCAGAGCGCCGGCGAGGCTCCCAACGATGCGTTCTGCGGCTCTCCAAAGACACCCATCAGACTCAATCACGAAGCCGTGTAAGAGCTAGGAAAGGCCAAGATGTCGGGCAGACGCGTGTCTGCCTCGACCGTCGAACACCACAAGCCAAGGATGTCCATGACTCCCATGCCAGAGACGCGCAAAAGACCTTCATTGAGTCCGCGACGTCGATGCGATCGCATTGTGATACCTCTGCAGCATATGCCAGTAGTGGTGAAGTGCGCTCCGTCCAGGCCGCCGTCGCGTAAAGTGCGCAGCTTGGTCGAAGCCATGTGGGCTCAGGGCGGTCGATGCCTCGAGCATTGTGCGCATCACGTTAAAGATATGCATTTCATGCACTTACCGATGAAGCTCTTATCCGGAGCAATCTGAAGATAATAATGAGCGTATGCTGAGGACTTTCGTCCAGCTCGGGACCTGTACTCCTTTCAGCCTGCCGCCGTTGGCGGGTTGTTGAAGAGATGCAACTAACCATGCAACGCTGAACCAGGCCTACGTATGGGTGCACCGCGTTAGTGCGTCTTCAGTCAATGTACACACACCACTACTGCCGGGGAAGTCGGTACTGAAACTAGACATACCTTGTATGGAGTCGGATCCTTTGAGAAACGTACGTCCCTGTAAATGCGGAATATCCTAGAAAGCAGATGTCAGTCCCGTCCAGCACGACCTGGCCAGTCGATGATCTTACACGTCCTTTACTGGGAGCTCAGGGACTGTGTCATCTATTTCCACAAGTTTCTCAGTCATTTGCTCCACGAAGCTATGCCAATCCTTCTCTGACTGTCGGAAATCGGCATCGTGCACTGTGGTAACAGTCAGCATTCACGGCTTTAGGAATGACACATCTAGCTCTAGAAATCTCCTCGATGTGCACAGCAGTTCGGTTAGGCAAGGCCGAAGTTCAAGGATCACAAGCGCCACGGCGCCGCTGCTGCATGCGCATCAGTCGGGCAGGAGTCCCGCATGTTGCAATATCCACATCGACACACATGTGGGTCGGACTGAAGCGAAGCCTGCAGTGCACAATAATGCACAACAACGGCCAAGCGATATGCCCAGCAACCTTTGCCACATCCGCCCACAAGAGCAGTACTCTAGGTGCTATGTAATCTGGCAGTGGGGGCACTCACGTTTTAGCCACTGTCTGTCATTATTCGCCTTAAGGTCGGCCAGAAAAAGTAGAGTATTCTCGTGGATGGTCTCGTCGGAGTAAGGTATCTTTCCAGCGCTTCTTGGCTTTGGCTTCTTGATGATGAGTTGCTTGCCAGGTCCTAGACCAGCTTTGACGCCGGGTCGCCACACATCTTTCGTCTGCTTCTGCGATCGTGCGGCAGATGCGACGTCGCTACCCGAGTCATCATCGTCTTCCTCGTCGTGATCGTCTCCAGAGGTCGCTTCATCAGCAGGGTCGAGCTTCTCGGCGGCTGCGAAATCGGATCCAGTCTCTTCTGAGGGAGAATCTTCATGGTCATCGTGGGACTCTTCGCCATCAGAATCCCCGTCTTGGCGAAAGTGTTGGCTTTTGACAGGTGTAGCATGCTGTGCCTTAGGCCTCTTTGCCGTGGAATCTGAAGTCGCATTGCCGGAAGCGCTTCGCTTGTGTTTGGAGGCGGATCCATTGCCTGTGGACAGTCGCTGTGATCTACGCGCCATTTTTGACGCTTCTATTAGACAGACGGATGGCCTTGAAAATCTGATAAGGCAACTGTTGCTTTCGCAGTATGTCCCTGGAGCCTGGAGTGCATATGTGTGTTTCTGGCTCTGTATGTCGTGGTTGCGATCCGGGATGGAACAAGCGCGTTACAAGCGCTAGGCCCGAAGCACCAGCCGCGCTGCGCTTAAACGTAGCATGGATCTGACATGAGATACAGGCTCAGCGTTCTCGTGCGTTGGGATCACGTTACTGCTAATGGCGCGGACCGATCATCCTAGCAAATGCCAGCATTGTAGCACTTCGGTTAGAATCCGTAAAGTTGAAGCCAAGGGCACCGGTGACTCCAGCACGCGAAGATGCTGTAGAGCATAGAGAGCACAAAGCGGTCGAAGTCATCTCAAGGTGGAACATGGACGACGAGCAATGTGTGCGAAGTATGGCCTCCACACATTCATTGATGCGCTGCTGTTGCGCGCAGTTTCGCGAGGAGGCTTGGCATGGGAAATCGAGGTATATTGCTCGCTCCGGTCGATATACTGAGCTCCATCGTGCCGCGCTGCAAAGCTCATATATCAGGCTTGCATGGAGCCGGGGCTGCATTGATCGTGAGACACATCGAATCGGCCATCTACCTACTGTAGGACTAGTCGCGCTCCAACACCTTAGCCCAGTATCCGCAGGTCAAGAAAAGGTACTGTCCGGTTCCCATGCGCACGATGTCGCCTTGTGTGAGAAAGACGCTCAAGTTTGGTATTGTTGACATAAAAACTCCGAATCCACCAGATGCAGCTACCATGTCCAAATCGCTAACAGTTGCACCCGCCGGGTCCGCCAGCTGAAGCACCCGGATCTTGCCTTGAGCCCAGATCTACACCTCCTGGCCTGGCAGCCGCTCCACGCATACCCTTTTGGCTCGCTTGCTCGATCGGAAGCTTCTTTGCGATGGCTGTGAAAAGCTCCTTGACGTTCTCTGCTGTCTTGGCACTGGTCTCGAAGAATAGAAGATTGGCCTCCTTTGCGTAGGCTTCGGCGTCGGCGGTAGGAACTGCACGCTTGTCGGGCTGCTCAGCAACAAGGTCGGCCTTGTTGCCTGCGAGCGCAATGATGATGTTCTCGTTGGCTTGTCGTTGAAGCTCTTTGACCCACGCTTTCGCTTTGTCTAACGAGCTCTGTCCTGTTGTCAGCTGCGTGTTCATGTGCCCGTGGCCCAAGACTTGAATCTCACCGCTTGTGTGATATCGTAAACCACGACTGCGCAATTCGCGTTGCGGTAGTACATGGGTGCTAGTGACTTGTACCGCTCCTGCCCTGCCGTGTCCCATATCTCGAATTTCACTGTAGTCTGCTCGTCGAGGGCGATGGTCTGTGTGAGGAAGGCGGCGCCGATGGTGGACTCTCTGTAGTCATCAAACTGGTCCTGTTCACGTGTCAGATCGGGGCCGAGCGCATGAGCTCTCGCGAACGCCCACCTTGACGAAGCGCAGTACGAGTGAACTCTTTCCGACGGCAGATTCTCCTAGATATGGTCAGCAGCCCTCCCTGCGATCGCGAGTCTGTATCGCGCGTACCCAGAAGCACCAGCTTGAACTGCGCAAATCGAGCACCGCCGGGACGCCCGCCTTGCTGCATTCTGGCCGCCATGGCAAGCAGCGGGGATGGAAGTGTCGCGGGCTTCGGTGTCGAACTCGTGTATGTGGTTTGCTGCCTCGCTTGCTGTGATGAGGATGCCGGGTGGTCGAGTCGGTGTTATCGGAGCGAAGGGGTGGTGGTGGTGGATGGAGCTGGGTGGGTGTATGAAGAAGCCTGGCGGTCGTGAAGGGCGAACGTCGTCATGCGGCAAGGGTCAAGCTTCCAGACACCACTGCCTAACTCCTTCGCACATGTGAACTCCCGCGCTACAACACCATATCTACACCAACTTCATCACAACACACCGCGGACATTGCAAAGTAACGTGTGCGGTGCACACTCACATACACTTCACCGACTATGAGTGCAACGCTCCCCTTCCGGGACATCAACGTGCACGCATCCGCTACCTACTATGCCTTCTCCTCGCCTTCCTCGCCAAACGCGCCAACCTTGGTCATCGACAGGCCGTCTGGCGATCTAAGACTCAACGATGGCAGACTCACGGGCGGCAATCGAGTCTCCAGCATCTCCGGCATTCTGGGCATCATCAAACTCCGACTAGGTATGCTCCTGAGCTCGTGGCGTTGCGCTGCAGCATGCTGAAGTGCTCGCCTAGATAGCTATGTGATCATCATCACCAAATCCCAACCGGTCGGCCGCATGAAAGGCCATCAGATCTACAAGGTCGTCTCGACAGAGTTCTTACCACTGCGCGAACGCCAAGTCCACGATCCCGATGAGGATACGTACCTTGCATATCTGAAGACATTGCTGAAGACTGGTCCGATGTACTTTTCTTACTCTTTCGACCTGACCAACAGTTTCCAACGGCAGGCCCGGGGCGACACGAACGAGCCTTTGTGGCAACGCGCAGATGACCGCTTCTTCTGGAACCGCCACATTTCATCCTCCCTCATGGACTTCCGGACTGGTAGATCGTCGGGTAGACTGTCATCAGGACCACAACCGGCCGTGGACCCATACATATTGCCAGCAGTGTATGGCATGATGAGCATCACCAACACATCGATCAAAGGCAATTTCCTCACCTTCGTGCTTATCACTCGCCGATCGAGGCACAGAACTGGCACACGTTACTTGTCGCGCGGTATCGATGAGGAAGGTCATGTCTCGAATTACAACGAGACAGAACAAGCCATCATTCTCAACGACAATGCATCGAGTGGTATGACTAGCTACGCTGGCGATCAAGGGTACGCGAAGGAGAAACCTGTCAGCGGGCCTGAGACGCAAGTGCTTTCCTATGTGCAGACTCGTGGCAGTGTTCCAGTCTTCTGGGCTGAGGTGAACACATTACATTACACACCGAAACTCCAGATTCGCGGCGTCGAAGCTGCCGCGAGCGCGGCCAGGAAGCACTTTGACGAGCAGATTCAGCTGTATGGCGAGAACTACATGGTAAATCTGGTCAACCAAAAAGGACGCGAAATGCGTGTCAAGGATGCGTACGAACAACTCGTCAAGATCCTGCAATCCGATCCTCGAGAGACTACAGAGGCAGATCGCAAGACGAATGAGAAGTTCAATGTGATTGAGCCGGGTGACCAACGCAGCTGGTATGATCATCTGCATTACGTTTACTTCGACTTTCACAATGAGACCGAGGGTCTGAAATGGTACCGGGCACAACTTCTGCTGGATCAGCTCAAAGATGGACTTACCGCAGGTGGCTACTTCCATGGCATCGACAAGCCTTCGGGAGGCATCGACATTCGACGAAAGCAGACTGCCGTCGTTCGAACCAACTGCATGGACTGTCTCGACCGAACCAATGTAGTGCAGTCGATGCTTGGCCGATGGGCTCTCACACGTATGTTGGTCGATCTTGGTGTCTTGCGATCTGGCGAGACTGCACAAGACGATCAAACCTTCGAACACTTGTTCCGCAATGTCTGGGCCGACAACGCAGATGTAGTGTCCAAGACGTACTCTGGTACAGGCGCCTTGAAGACGGACTTTACGCGTACGGGTAATCGCACAAGGGCTGGCATGCTGCAAGATCTTAGCAACAGCTGTACGCGATACGTACGGAACAACTTCGCAGATGGACCTAGACAGGATGCCTTCGACCTGTTCCTGGGCGCATACTCCCCAGAGACAGCCGGCATAGGCTCAGCGCACCAATTCGCAGACCGGAGACCTCTAATCGTGCAGGCGGTGCCTTATGTGCTCGGCTTCTGCGTGTTCTTCGTGGCAGTCAGCGTCAGCACCAATCGTCTGCCGGATTCGACAATATGGCCGCTACGAATGTTCACTTTCTTCAGTCTCGCCGTTGCAGGGTACTCGGGCAGGTTCATGTGGAACTACGGCAGCCTTTACGTGAGTGGTTACTTACCGCGTGAATATGACAGTGCTAATGTTTTACGCAGGTCAACTGGCCGAAGCTAAACACGCCTCAGTGGGCAGTTGAGGCGTACCAAGACACCTTGGACAGGGTTGGGAAGGACCCTGTTGTCGGCGCTTTGGTCGGCGCTGGCAGACCAGATGCTCGTCTTGGTATTCTCGAAGAGGGTAAGAAGAGGCGCGAGTAGTCACCGTTATTCGAAGCCCAGACGTTACCTGCATGTTATACGCACTGCGGCAATAGAGATGGCCGCGCAATGCGGAATCGGCGGCGCCTGTGAGTAAGGTAGGACAACAGAAGATCGCACAAGATCGAGAACAGCAGTCTTCGCGATTAGATTCATTATTATAGATTTTCCTCACAGCAGTCTGTGGCTGCCTGGCAATCGTTTCTACGTCTCGCTTCGTATGATCAGCGTCGCCTTACAACAGATCTAAACACCCATCTCGTTCTCTGGCGGGAATACCAGGTTGAAGTCGCACTCGGACACGGCCTAGTACAACTCAGTCAGCCAACATCGTCGTCGAGTCATAATCCCGGAGACTTACAGCCTTCAAATTTGCTTGGTTGAGCGCAATGCCCTTTGTGATCTCCTGCTTCAACAGTTCCAGAGTGGCTTTGTCATGGGCGCAGTTCCCGTTGAGTGCAGTGTTCGCCTGTGCCTTCTCTGTCTCTTCCGCGGCGGCGTACATTGCCAGTCCTGGGATAGCCGGGTTGCCTGCAGGGGCGATTTGCTGGCTCTGAAATGACAAAAGTCAGCAAGATGTGTCGGTTTAGTGAACTACCTTGTCTCATGGGTACGTGCAAACAGACGAAGGTTCTGGCCTCCTTGCACATTTGCTTGCAGTTGCCCGATCAGCTCGTAGATCTGGGTGGAAGGGCCGTCGGGGTGGGCTTTTTCGGCGTCTTCGATTCTGATTGTGAAGTCGTTAGTATGCGGATGCTGGAGATGACGAGACCAGTGCGGCACAAAACGAGCTCAACCGAGTCTGATGTACCACCATAGCAGGGGTAAAGTCCACAGGACTATACAGGCAGTGCGATCCAGGTTACTCACTTTTGAGTGGTATTGAACTCGGAGTATTGGCCATTAATGTTCAGATGTATGCCAGTGGCTAACGCGATCTCAGCTGGGCAGCATGCACGTTTCTTGCTTCCATACGACGGCTGGCCTGGCAGCGAAGCAGCAGAAGCAATGCCAAAGAGCACGAAGGTAGCAACAGCTGTCGACTTCATGGCGAGTGATGGTCAAGAGTTATCAACAAATATGCCAATGAACTATTCGCGGTGGTGTGGTCGGACTGGAGTAATAACGTGATGTGAACAGTGCGGAGACATTGAGGGATACTTATATATACTGCATGACAGATTGTCAATCGGAAGACCGCGAGGTCGCGTCACGGGCGCCGTCGATCGCTTGCTTAAAGGGTATCTGGGAAGACAAGCTGCAAATCAAGCTCAGGAGTATGCAAAGCTTATGCTTGTTAGCGGGAACGAAAGGGAAAGCTTGTCCCCGAAATGGTAATGTTGGCTACTCTCTGAGTTTGAGTGACGTGGAGTGAGCCGCTTCGGGCTGGGGCCGAGAGTATTCCTGCGCTACTGCCACACAGGCATTGGAAGCTGTTTGGAATAGCCTTGTTGCTGCGCATGATGCACGAGCCTGTTAGTCCAACAGGTCTCATCATGGGGGGGGGGCAAAAGCATGCGTACTCCAGGGTTGAGCAAGTGGTTCAACATTGCACAACTCTACGAAGTCGCCTGTTGCTGATGCCGCTATCTCGTCGCCTTGAGGCGAAGGCCGCTTTTGTAGTTGGTGTCGACCAAGTAAGATCAACTTTCTCAGATGCTTCCTGGGGCTCAAAGTCCGCTGCTCATTCTCTCCCCTAGAACTCCTGGCTACTGAGCAGATCATGCAACGTAAGTCGTCAATGCTGAAGTCCACGCTGAAAAGGTCGAAGCGCTCACTAAAGTGACAATCCTCCACCTCGCAACGCGATCTAGTAGGCACGCTGCTGTGACACGGCCATTCCTTGCGGCTGTGTGAAGCCACCCTGGGCAGCTTGTTGTGAACGTGCATTCAGCTCTGCGAACCACGGATGCGCCAGAGCCTGCTGTGCGCTGCATCGCATTTCTGGACGCAACTGTAGCAGCTGGCCAAGCAGTTGTAGTCCCAGTGAGTCGACTTGAGGCAGATAGGCGCGCAGTTCCTGGGTCGCATAGACTGGCCATGTCTGCTTGTACTCGGGGAAGCTGCTGATACCTGGCCAACTGCGTTCGGAAGGGGTGCCCATAAGGCGGAAGATCTTGAGCAGCTGATCCTCGTTGGTGGTACCAGGAAACAGAGGTCGGCCAGTAAACATTTCCGCCATGATACAGCCAGCGCTCCAGATGTCGATACTTGTATTGTATGTCCTGCTGCCAAGCAGGACGTCCGGCGCACGATACCAAAGGGTAACCACCTCGTTCGAGAAAGTGTTCACAGGGATGCCGAAAGCGCGCGCCAATCCAAAATCGCCCAACTTCAGCTGTCCCTGGGCATTGATGAGCAGATTCTGAGGTTTGAGGTCACGGTGGAGCACTCGGTTCTCGTGGCAGAATGCAATGCCGCGCAGCAGCTGCCACATGAAGCTCTTGATAGTGGCGGCATCCAGGGCGCCGCGTGCACCCCCGACAGGATTCGTGTAGCTGTCCATGTACTTCTTGAGATCTTTGTCCATGTACTCGAAGACCAGCATGAGCTTGTTCTCGGTGTGTATGACATCGTACAGGCTGACAATGTTCTCGTGCTTGAGCTCCTTCATGAGCGAAATCTCGCGGATGGCGGTGCTGGGCGTGCCCTCCTCACTGTCGAGGTGGATCTCCTTGAGAGCGACGAATTGGCCGGTCTGGCCATTGCGGCCTTTGAAGACGGTAGCGTAGGTGCCCTCGCCCAGCTTTTCCAGCTGCTGGAAGCTGGAGGGGTGGCGCTTGTCCATGGGCTCGATTTTGTGGCCGCCGCCCAGACTTCGCACCGAGATGTTGCTGTCGGTTCTGTCACCAACGCTGAGGGTGCCGACCGCTGTTGGTCGCAGGTGGATGTCGGGCGCAGTTCGGGATGTAAATCTGGCGTCCCAGAGCGTGGCTCGCGCGGTGGTGAGCTGACTGGCAACCGTCAAGGGCGACGAGGGGGACGTGCTCGTCGTGCGCACAGCAGGCTGTTGGTCGGCGGAGGTTGAGGCGGCCGTGGTGTCTGTCGGGGGAGGGGTTTCCGCGATGTGGGGTGAGTGGTGAGTGGTGAGGTGTGAGGTCGAGTTATGTGGGTACAGCAACGTCGAAGCCTCTTGCAAGTGTGAGTCGCATCTGATCGCCAAAAACAGCTGGAGTCAGCCCACATTGGCTGTTGATCACGATTCACCACCGGTGGGCGCAGGCAGCGGCAACCTGAATAAGCGCCGACGGGTTTGAAGCCCCACCATCGCGACCACGTTTTTGCTCTGCTTCGACCCATGCGCTTTCACGTTCACTTTCATCAACCATCGCCAGACCAACAATCATCAGCGCCTCGCCGATCGATCAGATCCCCATCGACACTGCCAAGCGTGAGGAAGCCATGCCTGACACACGCTACACGTTCACAGCGACGAAGAGACTCGCATGCTGAGCACGGCCTCCGATCAGCGGTGGAAGTGCTGATGGCCAGGTTTCCTACATGTATGCTTTCACTCCTTCGAAGAAGACTTTGCCCACCATTCTCGACAGAAGCAGGATGTGACGAGTTGGCACGCCCCTCCGACACTACCCTGGTAGATGCACAATCACCGCAACGTGGTTGTGAGGAGCAGTCATTTTTCGATACCCTTGCTGTCCACGAGATGCACAGCTGTACGAACAGAGGTCAGACGATGTCTCTGGTTGGTTCACATGTCGCCAATGCCTCAGCCTCAGCCCAAGCCTTGGCGATGGTAGATGTTCGTGACCAGTTGCAGCAGCAGACACCCCGAATCTATGATACAGAGCTGCGGAAGCGCGACAGCTGAATGACGGCAAGGCTCATGTGTCACAATGTCTGGAGGACATTGACATGGTCGTGATCTGGTCCTCATTTCATGTGGAATGTCTAGTTCCGCGTGAATGGTGTGGATGTCATCTCAACTGCCATATTTCGGCAGATGCGGCTGCCTGTCGCTGCTCAACAAGTTGATAAGTTACACTCGCGGCTCGTTGTGCCCAGCTCCGCTCCATCGATCGTACGTGTAGTCAACACTCTGGGAGTTGTGTGTAGGAACATGTTCGGTCGACGGTTGTCCAGATGTGTGGTCTGTGCAAACCTTGACCCTCTCCGCCGCACTACCTACCTAGGTAGACCGTAGGTAGCAAGTCAGATGAGAACCTTAATCACCGCATGGCATTCACGCCACTTTCGGGACGAGAATTGCGACACCCACAGCTCACAGGTCACAGCTCATCCGGTAGAACTATAGGATGGCTGCGGACCGAGCGGTGTGCATGAGAAGATGTCGCCTCAGCTTGAAGGATGCCTCGAATTTGCTGCGCAACAATTGGCCACTCAGTCAGCATTCCCAGCTGCCATGCAACGCCGTCGACTCTTGGTCTGGGCCTGCACCTCAGCACCTCAGCACCTCAGCGCCTCAGCACCTCAGCACGCAACAACGATGGCTCACGGGGTCTAGCTGGCCATGCGTCTAGCTTTATCCTTATCACCTCGTGCTTTGGCTGATGTAGGTCACAACTTTCTTTGTCTTATACCTCATTCATCACCATATACAGCCCTCTCCTCCGCGCTCGAATCTGCCACCATTTGACGACGAGTGGGCGTTGCTGGCACATGGGCACCACCTCGTCTTTTTTCTAGGCCTCCGCGCCAGCCAATATCTGCCAGCATGGCATCTTTAACAGCCACGGTCACGGAAGTGGTCACCCAGACCGTCAATGCCACAGCAGCAATGGCTAGCGCCACCAGCACGAACCGGGCTACACCCCAAGGCGGTATCCTCGAGGGCGCCAATCCAACACACTATGACTCCAAGGTACATACAGTATGGTAGCTGCAAGGCCATAGAGGATGCTAAGGCATGAGCACAGAATCCGGTGATCCTCTTCATCATCCAGGCTGGCATAATCATCATCTTCTGCCGCCTGCTACACTGGCCTTTGGGCATGATTCGACAGCCTCGAGTGATTGCCGAAGTCATTGGCGGCATCCTCCTAGGGCCGTCCGTAATGGGACGTATACCTGGCTTCACCGATGCCATATTCCCAGCCGCTTCGATTCCGAACCTGAACAACGTCGCGAACCTTGGCCTCATACTTTTCCTGTTCATGGTGGGACTCGAGGTGGACTTGAGATATTTTGTGGCCAACTGGAGAATTGCATTGAGTGTGGGAGCAGCCGGGATGGCATTGCCCTTTGGGCTGGGTTGTGCAATAGCTTGGGGTCTGTACAACGAGTTCAGCGACGAACCAAATACGGTGCCCATTGCTTTCGGCACGTACATGTTGTTCATTGGTATCGCAATTGCTATCACGGTATGGACGCAAGCTCGAGAGAATTTGCACCTGAGCTAACGAGGCATAAGGCATTCCCAGTACTCTGTCGCATTCTGACCGAATTAAAACTTTTGAGCACCAAGGTGGGCTTGATCACGCTAGCAGCGGGCGTTAGCAACGATGTTGTGGGCTGGATCCTCCTCGCCCTATGTGTGGCACTTGTCAATGCTGGCAGTGGCCTCACGGCCCTTTGGGTGAGCACTAGAACACGAAAAGCTGAATTGTGATACTGACTGCCACAGGTCGTGCTGGTAACAGTAGGCTACGCAGCCTTCCTCTTCATGGCTGTCAAACCAGTGTTCCACTGGTACTTGCGTCGCAATCGCGCACTATCAGATGGGCCATCACAATCGGTCATTGTGGTAACGCTGCTCATTGCCCTAGGCTCCTCGTTCTTCACGGGCGTTATCGGCGTACATGCCATCTTTGGCGCCTTCATGGCCGGTCTGATCTGCCCTCACGAAGGTGGTTTCGCCATCAAGCTGACAGAGAAGATCGAGGATCTTATCAGTGCGTTGTTCCTGCCGTTGTACTTTGCGCTCTCGGGTCTGTCGACCAACATTGGACTCCTCGACAACGGCATCACCTGGGCGTATGTGATTGGAGTCATTGCTGTTGCATTCGTGGCCAAGTTCGTGGGAGGTACGCTCGGCGCAAGAGTCAATGGCCTCGTATGGCGCGAGAGCTTCACGATTGGAGCTCTGATGTCTTGCAAAGGCCTGGTCGAGCTAATCGTCCTCAACATTGGACTGCAAGCACGTATCCTCAGCATTCGGACTTTTACCATCTTCGTTGTGATGGCCTTGGTCACAACGTTTGCAACGACACCGCTAGTTCAAGTCTTGTACCCCGAGTGGTATCAGCGCAAGCTAGAGGCATGGAGACGTGGCGAGATTGACTGGGACACCGGCAAACCACTGCAAGATGCAGGACATGATTACGACAGTATTGGAGAACAGAAGGCAGAGTTCCACCACGTGCGAAACCTCATGGTCTATCTACGCCTGGACAACATGCCAACTCTGCTTGCATTCATCTCGCTGCTTGGGAACAAGTCTACTGAGCTTACGCCCAAACTTCACCCTTCCAAGGCACAGTCTCAGGAAGAGATCACGACGACCGACAAAGTGAAGAGCGTGACGGTGCACGGTGTGCGTTTAGTCGAGCTCACTGAACGTGGCTCAGCGGTCATGCAAGTGTCAGAGATCGACGAGTATTCAGCATTCGACCCTATCTTGAATGCGTTCCGGGTGCTGGGCCAGCTCTTCAACCTGGCAGTCTCTGGCGAAGTAGCGGTCATTCCAGAAGCAAGCTTCGCCGATACACTTTTGAACAAAGCCGTCGAGGAAGCTTCAGACCTCCTGCTCATCCCTTGGAGCGAGACTGGCACGCTGAGCGAAAAGCAGACGGTATCCAACGACAACGTCAAAAACAAGCTTACCAGTGACCAGTACAGTGCCTTTGTCAGTGAGGCACTGAGGTCAACACAGTCGAATACAGCCGTCTTCATCAACAAAGGCTTCTCCGGGACTCTCAAGACACGCTCAAATACACTTGAGCGAACATTGAGTCACCTGAGCGTGCGCAGTGGACGTGAGCAAACACTGTTGAGCGTCGATCGAAGCCACCATATCTTCATGCCATTCTTTGGCGTCAGCGGCGACGATCGCATAGCACTGCGGATAGTGCTACAGCTCGCGGAGAATCCAACAGTAACAGCGACGGTTGTTCATTACGAAACGCCTGATGATACCCAGCCATCAGTTACGACGGAGGCTAAGCAGCCACAATCGCAGGCCGTGTCCGGCCGCTCAAGCGATTACGCGACATTGTTTGCAAGCATACAACGATCTATACCAGCCAACATCGCTCCGAGGGTGGTCTTTGAGTCTGTGCACAGCACGAGTCCGCTGGAAGATGCATTGTCCAAAGCGCAGGGGGAAGTCTCACAGAACCCCAAGAATGGCGGAGACATCGTCGTGGTTGGTCGACACATCGATCACTTCAGACGTACTGGCAGTGCGCCGGATTGTCTTGGAGCGGCCGCAGATACGTTTGCGGCAAGCGGCATCAGGGCAAGTTTGCTGGTTGTACAGGCCAAGGGCACCGGGCTAGAATAGATCTTGCTTGTGATAATGAGGTTTACGAAGTCATGTCTGTCATGAGACTGTTTGTCTTTGCTGCCACGCAGTCCAGGTCCTTTCGGTGACGCCTCGTTATTGTTGGTGGAGGAACTCTCGACGGCTTACTACACCATCTTTTGTCTTTCATGTGAAGATGTGACTCTCACGGCTTACGACTTCCACGCTTCAGGTCGGAGCTAGCATGGGAGTTGCATTCGGCAGTACTGTGGCCGCAAGTTGGCGAGCCTCCGTGGGGAATCGAGGCCCGGTGGTCTGCAGACGTGATCCGCGTGGTGTCCTGTCTGGAAGGGGATGATACATGGCTTGATTGTGATTCGTGCTGATACACTGCAGCCCCTTGAGCAGTGGTGCACTGTTATCATCACTTCGCTAACACGATGCATCCGTCACTCCACTACGTCTGCGACCAGTGTCTCATCATACCAGCTCTGGAAGAGCTTGAGAGATCGTGGATCGCGGCATCTCCCGCAGCTGCATGATGATGATGATGATGGTACAGCATCCGCAGAGCTGCACGATACAGCCAATGGTGGGCAGCGGACAGGTTCCTGATCTCTTGAACAGCTTTCCGTGCATGTGATGCAGCAACAAGTTATGCAATGATGCGGCGCTGTCGTGTCGTGTGCAAGCCGTTCTAGGAGGACGCACAGAGACGGTGAATGTGAGGGCTGCCACGAAGCATGTATGTGTCGCTCGCTTGAGGTAATGATGACACAGCCCTGTAGACTGTAGTCTAGACGCAATCTCACATGGATGCGCGCTGCGGCGGGGGGAAGTCAAGCCTGCTGAGCCTGCGAAAGATGAAGTGCTTATCGTGTGGCATCCTGTTCCAGATGGACTATTGTTGCTCGTGATGGTTTCACTTGTACCTAGCAAGAAACGAAGCCTCCGTGCCCGATTCTGCTGTCCTGCTGCTTCGGCATTTGAGAACTACCACTTCTAGTGGTGCACATGAGCGCATCTTGTGGAGTTCCTCCAATTGCGATCTTGTGACCACCACTTCTGAATCTCATGGCGGTCAGCCACTAGCACTTAACCTTAACAATTTGGCTATCTCCTTGAGTGTCACTGCCATGTTCATCCTCTCTGTTCAAACATCTGGACGTGCTCGACATTCAGATCGCCATCCTCCCACGCTGCACCTTCACTAGCCCCTTCCTCGAGCCGCAGAGACAGAGACGACCACCAGACCCATAGCGTTCGAGAAGCAGCCGACGCAGCGAATGGCCGCTCTATGGATTTGCTACTAGGGTCGCGCTTGGTGGAGTCGACGAGATGCGACCATGTTGCCACGAAGCAGCGTGCGACAAGAGATGAGGCGAGCGAGAGATCTAAGGATGCCCGAGCGTCGTCCTCTCGGCGTCGTGGTTACGCGACATCGCTCGCAAGGCCCATCCGGCTGGCAAATGGTCTCCTGGCAACGGCATACAACATTCGCCAGCAGTGGGATGGCTCAGGCGATCGGGCTGAGCAAGCCAAACGCAGGGAGCTTATGCACATGCAAGATGCGGACACTGCGGCACAATGGAGGACAGCAGCGGACAAGCTGGACATATTGGAGGGCAACCATTACTGGAAGTTTGACGAGACTTCCGACGAGTGTAACATGGACTTGATCCGGCTTCGTCTGGACCATCTCAAGAAGGCAAACCACGAGGGGAACATGGATGAGATGCTACATCAGATACGCAATGCCTTGAAACGGGACCTGGGTGGTATGGGCAACGTGCGTCTATTCCAGCACAGTCTTGTCGGCACCAAGCATTTGATCGAGGAGTATACCGAGGTCGTCAAGTACACTATCGAGAGAATTGCCATGTTCTGCGAGACAGCCGATGCACCTACTGTGAATCGCTATCTGGACACCATGAAGGCAGCACGGCAGTCTTTCGGCAGCACTGCACTGATGTTGTCGGGAGGTGGAACGCTCGGAATGTGTCATATCGGAGTTGTCAAGTGCCTTCTTGAGGAAGGTCTCCTACCGCGTGTTGTTTGCGGTTCCTCTGCAGGAAGCATCGTTGGCTCCGTCCTCTGCACACAAAAGACAAGTGCCATTTCAGCCAAGCTTGACGAGCTGTGCAAGGGTGATTTGAGTGTCTTCCAGGGAGCGGATGAATGGCAAGGCGTTCCGGGAATGGCCATCAATATTCTCAAAGGTGACCCGGCATTCGATGTCAGCAACTTGTGTCGGGTTATGAGAAGTCTTTTGGGCAACATCACCTTCAAAGAAGCATACAACCTGACAGGAATGGTTCTGAACATCCATGTTTCGTGTCGCGACAAACACAATTTACCACGGCTACTGAATCATGTGACTGCGCCGAATGTGATTATCTGGTCCGCGGTGGCTTCGTCTTGCTCTCTACCTCTGGTGTTCGAACCTCCGGGATTGCGAGCGAAGCATCCAGAGACTGGCGAGGTAGAAGCGTGGGGACATTCGGATCACAAGTGGATCGACGGATCCATCGAGGGGGACTTACCAGCGCAAACGCTTGAAAGGCTCTTCAACGTGAACAACTTCATCGCGTCACAAGTCAACCCTCATGTTGCAGCTTTCTTGCCCAAAGAAGGAGAGGCACCGAGCTTTGTGCGCAGAAGCTTGACAGTATCACAGGCAAACCTGATCTACTTGCTTGACAACGTCATGGATCGGGGATGGGATTCTTTCCCCGTCAAGATGGCACACGCTGTGCTAAGTCAAAAGTACGATGGTGATGTTACCATTCTGCCCAATATCTCGTGGGTACCATGGCTACAGGTACTAGCCAACCCTAATCATGAGTTCATGATGAGGGCGACGCGCGAAGGAGAGCAGGCAACTTGGCCTAAGCTCGATCGAATTCACAACTCTGTGGCGATCGAACTTTCCCTAGAGGAAGGCATTCGCCACATTCAGACCATGCAGGTTGCGGGTATCAGACCAGATGGCGCACGCTTAAGACGTGTACCTTCATCAACACGATCAGAGCGTGGGCTGTCCCATGTTCGGCGGAGAAGAGGTGGCCCAGGAGGACTCAACATCATATCACGGTTGCCTCGAGGCCGCGGGAACCTGCACCGTTCCATCAAATCCATGATAGAAGGGCCTACACTTACGCCTGCGCTCTTAGCAGGTCAGAGCACCAGCGACCACGTCCTATCTTCTTCTGACGAAATACCATCAGGACAATCGTCACCCTTGACATCCTACGATGAGAAAGACTCCCACTACGACGACGATGGTGATGACACGTCCGACATCATGGAGCCCACAGAGCATGAGCGCAAGATGCTTGCTTTCCTTTCGCAACCAGCCTCGCCAAGTATAAGTATGAAGGCTTTCTGGGGCACCGATGCACAACGACCACCTGCGCCCAGCTCTCCTGAGATCAAGAAAGCAATGACAGGCTTGCAGATGTCCATGATAATGCCGGAATGGAAGAAGTCACGACATCACTAATGAGGGAGAGCGAACGGCATTGAATATATCAAAATGATACCCAGGAACGTAGACGACTAGATTTGCATGCTTCATAGAGCATATTCATATTCACAGGGTACGACGTCATGTACATATGCGAGCATAGCAGACGACTCTTGAGCCACCATGCACAATCTGGCGCTCCTGTCCCGGAGGTCGCAGAGAACAACGAGCCACGTGTGATGTTGCGAGCAGCTCAACTGGAGCCCCAACCTCCGGGCAGATTGACCACTATGACTGATTAGATGTGTGAAAGCTGAACACGAATACTACCATACCTATCGGGGCTTTACCGCTTCTCACAATTGCCCATACAACATCTTCGTCGGAGTCGTTGACTTCCTACAAGAAGAAGACTATTAGCTATACAAGAGAGCCAAACCGTAACGATATATCATCTAGCACCCAGCATGCCGCAACGCCAACATATGTCCCAGACAACGCCCTACAAACAACATACCTGGTGCTCCGCGTAGGCTGGAATCAATGCATAATCCCCAGGAGCGAGATTTTGCCTCATCTTCCCTCCTTCGTACACGATTGCGCCGTGCCCCGAGAAGGCGAACACTATGGTATTCTCCTCGCCGTGATGATGCACTGCCGATGCGGTTCTGGGCTTGGCGATCATGCGGGATGCACATATATCGTCGCAGACATCTACGATTGCATTCTGTCGGATCATGCCCTCCGTCTGGGCGCCGGAGGTTTGGAGGTTGTTGCTTGATGTGTAGATTACTGGCTTTTGTTCGTGAGGCATGGTGATGTTGTTGTTGTTGTTGTTGTTGTTGTTGTTGTTGTTGTCTTTAGGATTATGTTCTTTAGAACAATAATGGTTTGATGTGATAATGAATAATATAGACAACTGACTGACTAGCATTGATGTTAATGGCTACATATATATAAGGTTTGCGGAGTCGAGACTAACGTAGAACGCTAGTATAAACACCTAGTATACTCGGCTTCCTCGATCGTTACGTTAAACCGCGACGTTTTAACCAAAACAGTATATTAGGAAATAACGAGGCGCTTATATATAGTAATATATATACTAAAATGCTCGCCTATATATACGTTATCGAATACGTGCCTTAAAATACTATAACTTATAACGTACTTTACTACCGAGCGGGCTATACTACCGAGCGGGCCACTTTTACTAAGAACTATACCACTTCTATAGATATAGCTATATAACCACTACTATAGCGTGTATTGTCTTCAAACGAGGCTAAACTGACCTTAGCTATCTAGGCTACGAAACGCGACGCGATAATTACGAATCGACTTACTATAAAGGTATACGACGCGTCTCGAACTATACTAGGGTATCGATTGAATGCACGACCTCCTCGGGGTGACTAAGAGTCCAATTCGAAGAAGCTTATAGAGCTAGAAGAGAGGGTGATACTTAAGTATATACTCGTATTACGGGTAGTGATCTATAAGACGATAGTATAGGGTTACCGTAAAATAAGCGTTGTTCGGTAAGGCTACGAAAGAGAAGCGCGAAGCGCGCGAGATATATAAGGAAGCGCCAAGGCGCGCGACGTCACGGCAGTAGTAAACCGTAATAGTACCCCCCCTTTAGATCGCTATTCGTTCTCGGACGGCTCTGTCTCTATAGTAGTGTATCTACGAAAACTATATCATCCTCTAGTCCACCTTGTTTAGCTTAAGCATCCTCTAAACTCTTAATATCCTCCTTACTATCAATTACTATATCCGTCGGGCGGCTAAGCTAGTACGGCTATATAGAGGCTTAGGGTATATAGCGACATCCTTGTTCTAACGCTTATTATAGAGACTTCTATCCGTTATTATCTTTATAGAAGTAGGTATACGCGGTTCTATAGCAGCCCTAGCGTGTTAAGTATCCGAGCCTATATCTATACCGTTCGTTTCTATAGAGCTTTATAGGTTAACTATAGGCGTATCGAACTCTATCGTACTTGTATTAAGTCTTGTCGAGCGGCGTAACGTCCTTACTAATAGCTTAGACGCCGTTACGGGCGTATTAGTTTACGGTATAACTATCGGTATAGACGTACTCGCGTTCTCCGTAGGTAACTACCTAGACTTAGTATAAGATCGTAGTATACTAGTAACTCGGTCCTTATTAGGTACCTAGTCGTACGGCGGCTTGAAGTCGGCGGGTATAGACTTCGTCGGAAAGTTATAGTAGAAGTCTATAATAGAGGTAGCTGCTCCTACTAATACTTCTAGTAGCTCCTAGCTCGGCTCGCGGTATCCTTTCTACTTTACTAGGTACTTATACTCGTCTTACTTCTATAGTAAGTGTTTTAGTAGTCTTCCCTTTAGCTTAAAATATTTCCTATTAAGTATGTCCTCTATAAAGTACTCTTCGGATGTTTCGCCGTTATCGCCGCGGGTAATCTCGATTAGGGGCGGCGGTACTAGGATCTGTCTAGATTCGGGGTTATTAGTAGCTAGTTATAGGAGCGAGGCGTAGAAAGTATTATAGAGATTACCTAACTAATCGGGTATTATAACGCGGTAAGCATTTTAATACGGGAGTGCTACGGTAATCTCGTACGGCCCTACGTTCTTAATGTCGAGCTTCTTAGACGGGCGTATTATTAACTAGTTAGTAGTATTAATATAAACTTCGTCGCCGATATTATAATTCGAAGGTAGCTAGCGATATACGTTCATAAAATCTACTTATAACGCTTAGGCTAATACAATTTCTTACCTTAGGTATACGTATATCTAGTTTATACGCTTAGTAAACGTATTCGTAGATTCTATATCGAGTCGTTACTTATAGGGCATAAGCTTTATAGGGGTAGTTAGAACCTAATTATCTTAGGCGTAGTTAATATAGGCCCTAAGGTAACGTTCTATAACCGTATTTATGTTTTTAGACTATCTATCGGATTCTAGGTAAAAGGCCGTTAATAGTCGTTATTAAATACCGAGTAGGGAGTAAACTTATCTCTAGAACGTAGACGTCTACTAGGAGCCCCGATCCGAGACGATACTATTAGGAATACTATAATATATAAAGATATAGCGGATAAAGATATATACGGTATATAGGGCGTCTATCTATAGTACTAGAATTAGGTGTCTCTCTATAAGGGCGCGCGTACTATAGGGTCCGAACGAGATAGTTGTTATTCTATAAAGCTACGAAAGAGGAGCGCGAGGCGCGGCGTAGTTATAAAGTAAAGCTAAGCCGCGCTAACTCGATACGGAAGGTCCGCGGTTCAGCCGGGCTGACGTAGCTATAGTAAGGAGTCGCGGGCTACCCGTAATAGTACCCCCCCTCCTAAAACACGCCTTAGTCCTCTAAGCGTTATCTACCTTATAAGGCTACTTACCTATCGAGCTCTATAATTACGTAGACGCCTACTTATCCTCTAGTGCCCTATTATTATCCGATAACATCGTATTCGCTCTATTAAGACTATCCTCGACCGGCTTCCTTCGAGAAACATGTTGCCTAGTTAGCTAGCTTGCCCTAGATCTAAGTCTGTCTTCGGCTCGCACTCGCGTATAATCCCTATGACCAAAGTTGGGTATCATTGTAGGCTCTATAGGCTCTACTCGAGTATCGAATATGTGCGGAGCAGATTCTATTAGAGGCAAGGCTCGAGGCGACTTATTCGTAACGGTGTCTTTCGGAATGACCCTGATCGAGTTGAGCCCGAGTATCTTAGTGGCTAGTAGGGACTAGTCAGATGGAGCTACGAAGCCTATAGGCGTAGACAACTCCGGCCGGTTATAGTAAAAGTCTATAACAGCGGCGGCTACGTGTTCAAGTATGTCCTCTACAGGTTACTAGGTCTCACTATCCTCCTCGTTCTGATATCCAGCCCATTTCACCTTGTACTATATATCTACTTTGCGCTTATGCCCCTTCTTCACCTTGCCTACCCGCTTACGGGTGTATATGTCAAGGATCTTTTCTACCTCGTACATATACGTAGGTGCTACTACTATATCGGCTACTACATCAGCCTCGGTAGTATTAGGTTCGATAGTTATCGGTAGTGGCGGCGCCAGATGCTGCCCTTCAAGTAGTAGGAAATCGGGGTGGTCGGCTCGTTATAGTAGTAAGGTATAGAAGCAGTTATTAAGTCCTACTAGAGCGTCTAATAGTTTCAGTCGATAAGAGAGTCTAGCCGGCATAACTTCCGTGATCTAGTAAGGGCCGGCATATCTCCTGTCTAGCTTCTTAGATAGTCGAGTCGTACGGATGTTCTTAGTGTTAAGATATACCTAATCACCTACCTTATAGTCTAGAGGAATGCTTCGGTAGCGGTTTGCTACCTCTACTTAGAGAGTCTATAACATTTGTATATTCTCTTGAAGGTGTTTGTGAAGCTCGTAAATTCGACGTATAAAGGTTTCTACTGATCGCGCGTCTAGTCGCTAGAGAGTAGTCAGTCCTCCCTCCTTTCTAGCGTTTAGGTCAACTCGCTCTATAAACTCAGGGTTGTATCCTAAGGTAGCGTAGAACGGCGACACACTAGTAGTCTTAGACAGGTGATTGTTAATCGCGAACTAAGCAAGGTATAGCCATTCTGCCTAGTCATCCTATGCCTCGTTAGTAAATATACGGAGATACTGTTCTATCGCCTAGTTAGTACGTTCTGACTATCTATTAGTTTCTAGGTAATACGAAGAACTTAGCTTACGATTTGTACGGAGCATCTCATAGAGTTTCTTCTAGAAGGTAGCAACCTACTGCTTACTACGGTCTAATATAATAGTGTTAGGAAACCCGCGCCGATAGAACACATGTTTAAGGAAAAGCCTTGCCGCATTCTATGCTGTCATTACGCTAATAGGGATCAGCTCGACTTCCTTAGTAAGCCTATTAGTGACGGTCATAATGTTGTTATAGACTATACCGTCAAGAGTACTATCTAGGAGTCCGATAACGAAGTCGACTACAATGTGTTTCTAAGGCCGATCTAGAACAGGAAGTAGCTGTAGTAATCCTAGTAGCTAGGAGTGTAGAGATTTTGTTATACGGCAGGTACGGTAATTCGCGGTATATCTACGCACGGATCTCGCTAATCTAGGCCAGTAGAATTCACGTACTACGAGTTCATAAGTGCGAGCTCGTCCTAGATAGCCTACTACTAGAGCGTCATAGTTTATCTTGATTATCCTAGTCTATAAAGCTTAGTCATTTAGTACCTATAAGCTCTAGCCGTCGTATTGGTTTCGAACATATAGCAGGTCGCTATCTACTTTATAGTGTGCTAGGTGAATCTTCGCTCTCTATAGTAGTATAGGAGTGCGGTCTTTCTATAGGTCCTTAATCGCGGTCTTGAGCTCGTTATCGGTTACGTACGCCGTCGACATTCGATACTCGAGTTCGGCTTCCCGCTAACTTTTACGCGTCGCCGGTTGTTTAGTAGGCGCATCTCGTTCTATAGGCATAAACTCTTCAGCTTTAGGGTTTAGCGGTACTAGTTCCTCTTCTTCCGGCGCATCTTCTACTATTGCCTATAGTGAGGCGATCTTAAGGAATCGCTTAGGAGGTAGTAATGTCTAATACTGATGCTAGTTCCGAGGGTCGTCCACCCCCTACGGAAGGTCCTAGCTACGTCTCGTCAGGCTGTCTAGCTTTGTACCTTAAAGTCCTAGACGGTATATTATCTTGAAGTTGAACTGTAATAAGAACTTAGCCTAACGCGCTTATCGCCGATTTAGCTACTTTGTCGTTATAAAGTATTCTAGGTTCTTGTAGTCGGTATAAATCTTGACTAGCTATAAGTCCTTATTATCTGCCTCGTAGGCGAGCTCGGGTCTCTATTCCTCAAAAGCCTTAATAATAGCTAATAGTTCCTTATTATAGATTTTATAATTGCACTCCTATAGACTCAACTTCTTTGAGTAGAAGGCTATAGGATATAGTATACCATTCTCGTCATACTACAAAAGCACGCCGGCGTTTATAAAATCTGAAGAATCTGTCTCTATTACTGTTTCCCTACCTAGCACGTAATGTGCGAGCATGCCGGCTTTACTAAACGTAGCTTTCAAATTGTCAAAGGCTCGTTAGCAATCTAGTGACTATTAAATCCTTCTGTTCTTGTGATTGCTTAGTCCGTCCGACTTAGTCAGGTTTGTAAGAGGAGTAGCTATACGCGAAAATGCTTCGATGAATCGCCTATAGAAGTTAGTAAATCTAAGGAAGGCCTAGACATCCTTTAGGTTCTTAGGAGCTTCCTATGTCTGAATACATTCGAGTTTCTCGGGGTCCATCTCGATGCCGTTAGGGGTTATAATTAGCCTAAGATACTTTACCTTCTATTAGTAGAATTCGCTTTTGTCGATGTCTACTATAAGTCCTATATTGCGTAGCTTAGTAAGAACCTTCCGCACGTGTTCAATATGCTCCTCTAAGGTGTCACTGAAGATAAGTACGTTATCTAGGTAGGCCGACACAAAGTCGTCTAGGTGTTCTTATAAGACCTTGTTAATATATAATTGGAACGATACTAGTCCGTTATACAAGCCGAATGGCAACACTAGACACTCGTAGATGCCGTATCGTGTCGTAAACGCTATTAACCACTCGTACCCTTTAGCTATCCGTAACTTGTTAAAGGCTGCTATAATGTCTAGCTTTATAAAGTACTTCTTGCCGTATATACGGTTAAGCGTCTCTTATATTAAGGGAATCGGATACCGGTTCTTGATAGTGATCGCATTTAATCCTCTATAGTCGATACAAACACGTAGCCTACCTCTAGGCTTACGTACTACTAGCACTAGTGTAGGAGACTAGTTCGTCTTTTGCCCTACTTTCCGTACCTTCCCTTTAGATGTTTGCTCGTCTAGCCATTTCTTAACTGCCTCGTTCTCCTTCTTAGCTAGGCCGTAGGGCTTGCGGTATAGTGGCTCTTATAGACTATTAGGCTTAATATAAATCTCATAATCTACGCCTAGTCGGTAAGGTAGGAGTCCTTTATAATCCTTAGCTAAGAAAGCGTCCGTAATATCGTAGTATATTAGCGGTAACTTCTCCTTCGGGTTGTGATTGAACTGCTTGTTCAAGAATTGGTCTAGATTATTAGTAGCCATTACACTTAGCTTAAGCTCTCCGCCGTCGCTCTTACGCCTAGTAGGCATGATATAGAAGCACTTAGCCCTAGGCCGGTACGCGTACATCCCCTACGCGCGTTAAGAAACGCCCTAGTAGTCCACTTCTTCATCGTCTATGTCTTCTAGGTCATATAATAAGACATTCAGCTCTGCCCCTCCTACTATGAAGCTCGCTACATCTCTAGTAAAGGGCTCTGGTCCGTACCGTACTAGTGCCTACTTCTTCTTCTCGCGGTGGTTTAGGGATTGTACTATTGTCGGTGTCTTATTCTATAGACAGTGACTAAAGCAGTAATCCGACCTAAATACCACCTCGCCTATCTCCTAGAAGATGTTTAGGTTATACGCTATAAGCTACGGTAGGCCAAAGACGATATCGTATTCGAGGTCGGTAACGTAGTATAACATTTGCTCGTAATGATCGCCTATAACTACGTCTACAGGGGCCGCGTGTGTAATCTGCCGCGTAGTAGCCGTTCTATCTCCTAGTGTTAGTCGTCGGCTTTACGTTAAAGGGATCAGGGGTATTGTATATTTACGTATAAATTTCTAGTTAAGAAAGAGAGAGGTAGAAGCAGAATCTATAAGGCCTCGAGCCTTTCTCTATTATATCATTACGGGTAACACTATATAAGGGTATATAGCTAGCTGTTGCTTATCTAGTACGTATACCGATATCTTAAGCTCCTTACTATAGTCTGTTACCGTCTCTTACGTTCCGTGTCTCTCAATCTTATGCTCTTTCTGTCCTAGGAAGTTCGGGTAACCGCTATCTACTACGCTTAGGTAGCGGTCGTGCCATTTCCCTACCGCGGATCGGCGGCTAGGGAACTGAGGTTCGCGTTCGGATTCGGCGTAGTATTACGTAGACGCGGTAGGCGATAGTCGCTATCGTACCTATACATTAGGCATTTAGGTAGTCGTGTCTATTTAGTAAGTCTCTATATCTATTCCGGGTTTTCTATAACGAGCCCGATCGTCGCTCTCTAGTCCTATAGCTTGTCGCGTCTTATCTGTACCTTCTTCTCTTATATCGCGCGACAGTATTGCTCCTACGTCTCTTAGGTATACTCCTTCGTCTACTATCGTCTTGCCCTTCTAGCCTCCCTTACCTTCGTAGAGCATTTAGGGGTCTAGAAGGCCTTCTACTACGTTAAGGGCCGGAGTAACGGCGTATATTGTTCCGCTACTTGCTATATAACCGAGGTAATCTGTTCCGCTACTTGATCTAGCTAAGCTGTCGTCTCGAGTTCTCTATACTATAGTAGGTTTGCTATTAGGAAGCCTCTTATATCGTCCTAGCGTGCCTTCTTCTAGTCACGGCGTAGTTCGCTTATAGGCTCCTCTATCGCCTTTACCCCTAGCGTCGTTTAGATAGGGATATCGTCTAAGGAGGCTTCTAGCGCGTAGTTCGGTCGGCATTAGACTAGTCTCTCTTCAAGTTCTCGTAATAGAAAGTATAGGTCGATCGTGCTTATACTTATACGGGCCTTCTACGTCTCTATTCCCTTTAGTGTTACTAAGGCCATTCCGTAGCGTACGGTTATATCTAGTAGCTTTTCCCCTAGAAACGCGTACGGGGGAGTGAATTCGAGTCCCTACCGTAGGTAGTAGAGGTTAAAGTCGCCGAGGAGTACTTGCTTTATGTCTTGGCTTAGGGTCCGCTCTAGGTAGGCGAGGGTTCCTAGTTCCCTACTCGTCCGACCCTATAGTAGCGGGTTATAAACGTTATAGATCTAGATAGGGCCTTATATCGTGTCGATCTAGATTAATATTATGTCTCCTAGGTTGCCCTACTACGGTAGTATAACCTTCTACGACTTAAGGTCTATAGTCTTGCTTACGTATATATATATCCTCGGGATAACGCCTCGTTAGCCCGCGATTACGGTATAGTATCTCCGGTCATTATAAGTAGCTAGGAGTCCTTCGTAGGGGTTGACCTATAGTTCCTATACCGCGATAACGTAGTGCCGTAGCGGGTCTAGCTCTTATAGAAAGTGGCGCTAGACCTTGTCCCTACTTTTGTTTACGTTATACTATACGATAGTAATGTTATCGTATAGTATTATTCGTTATCCGTAAGAATACTAAGGTGTTTACTATTTCTAGGAGTAGGGTCAGGTCGGCTATAAAGAGGAGGAACAGAATTAGGGAGAGTATAGAGCCCTATAGGATGCCCGTATTTGTAATTAGGGTCTACGAGGCTTTAAAGGGCCCTAGGAGGATCTAGTCTGTTCTGTCCATAAGGAATAACTATATAAAGTATACTATCTAGGCTAGGATGCTTTTTATTTAAAGGATATATAGGAGCCTTACGTAGGACACGTTATCGAAAGCCCCTAATATATCTAGTAAAAGTAGTGCCTAGGCTACGCCCCGGGGTAAGGCAAAAGTATTAGCCGACTATTTCTTTTCGACGTAAGTAGAGGTAGACCTTACGGATATCGACCCGAGTATATACCCGGAACTCCTAGACATAGATTAGGCGGTTAGCTCTAATATAGTAATAGGAGTTATAAGTAAGCTAAAAGGACGAAAAGCCCTAGGCCTAGATAGGATACTAAATATACTACTAAAAGAGTATAGAGAAGAGATCGTGCCGAGCCTTACTAACCTATTTACCGCGTACCTACGGCTAGGGTATTACCCGAAGCCGTATAGAGAGTCTATAATAGTAGTACTACGTAAGCTATAGAAGGAGGACTATACTTAGCCTAAATTGTATAGACTAATCGTACTTCTAAACACGATAGGGAAGGTCCTAGAAAAGATAGTAGCCTAGAGACTTACGTAGCTAGCCGAGGACAACTACGTACTCCTAGTAACATCGATAGGGGGAAGAAGCTAGCGATCGACACTAATAGTAATAGAGCTAATTACGGAGCAAATTCAGACTCTCTAGCACTACGGTAGGAACCGAGTAGCGTCCTTACTATCCCTCGACATCGTAGGAGCCTTCGATAATGTCTTATACTAAAGGCTAATATATATCCTATAGTAGAAAGACATCCCCTAGTAGGTAACGAAGTTCGTCTACTCCTTTCTCTAGGAACGGACGACATACCTAGTCCTAGGAAGGTATACGTCCGACCCGGTAAAGGTAGAGACTAGAATACCTTAGGGATCTACTCTCTCCCTAATTCTATTTCTAATATTTATGTCTAATCTAATCCCTCTACTTACCTCTCCGTAAACCTTAGTATTAGGATTCGTAGACGACATAAACATTCTAGCCTAGTTAGACTTAATAGAAGAGAACTGTCGCCTCCTTAAAGATAGGCACAAGAAATACGAGGAGTAGGCAAAGAAGTATAGTACCCGGTTCGCCCCTAAAAAGTACTAACTTATACACTTTAGTAAAGCGAGAACATACTATAATATAAAGGCGGCGGTAAGAATCTAAGGCTACAAGACTAAGCTATTAGCGGAGCTACAAGTACTAGGAATCTAGCTCGACCCGAAGCTAAGCTAGAATATATAGATTAAGAAAGCCTAGAGTCGAGCGTAAGTTAACGAAGCCTCGATAAAGAGGCTTACGGCGTCTATATAGGGAGTAATATTCGATAAGGCAAGAGTAATATATAAGGCGATCGTTAGACTAGCTATGTTATATAGGGTATAGATTTAGGGAACAGGAGGCGTAGGCAAGCCGATCCCGAAACGGATAGAGCAACCCCTAAATAGGATATAGGTAGGCAACCTACGTAGGATACTAGGCGTATATAAGACAACGTTAATAAGCACGGTAGAAATAGAGACAGGAACACTACTAATCGGCCAATATATCCGGGGAATAAGAATTTAATACGCGGCAAAGACGACAGATTACCTAGTATAAACTACGATCTAGGAGGTAAAGAATAAGATAGAAAGCCACTACCGGAGAGGGGCCGGACATAGGACAAGCCAAAAAGAGGATGACCTTACTACCTTTACGGCTATATAGACAAGCACCGAATGGCTAGTACGAAAAGAGGAGGAGCGTAGGACTCGCTAGGCCGGCGGGAGCAAGGCTAAGACCTAAAGCCTAGCGGAATAGATAGCGAGCTACCTATAGGAGCAGGACTAGAAAAGGAAGCCCCCTAAGACAATAGGCCCGATAGCGCTCCGAGCCTTCTAGAGACACAATTACTAGCTATATAGGGACCTGACAAGGGCCGAGGTAAGCATAGCGATCCAAATCAGGTCCGAACACATTAGGTTAAGGGCCTACCTATTTAGAAGACGCGTACTTGTCAGGGCGAGAGCCTGGCCTGTGAGATGCAAGGGTGAAAGCGAGAATGCAGGTGCGAAGTGCAGATGCAAAAGGGTATAGTATGATTGCTACACAAAACAAAAGACGAAGAAAGCAAGAGAGGCCTGGGGAAGGCCAGATATTTATACGCGACCCTCGCGAGTGCGTGTCCCCGCATCAACAGGGCTAACCCGTGCGAAGCCGCGCTCAGCAGCTTTGTTCAAAACCTTATTCCAACCTGCCCTACGTTCCGAGTCTTCCACGTGCTTCTTCCAGGGTCCAGCGCAGTCGAGGGTGCTCGCGGGAGTGCCGTGAGTCACACAGTCACGAGCCGAAGTGAATCTGTCAAGGTTTGGTAGAGGGGTGAATTTGGAGGGCTGGGTCCCGTAGCGAATGTTGCGGGGCATGTGATTCTTGGCGCTCACACACCAAGCTGGACTGTCACTTCTTGACGACTTCTGAGCACTCTGAGGCTCTTCTGTCCCCACCTTCTGTACACTCTGTGGGGAGACCATGACAGTAGCCCCCCCCGAACAAAGCTGAGTTCCTACGAAGCCGTAGTAGTTCCACATATCGAGGATGTTCAGCTTCAGTACCAGGCCTAGGCCTGATGTCATGGTCGATACACCATTGGTAAGCCCCGTCGAAAAGCTCAGATTCGAAGAGCCTGCCGATGTTGACTTCTGGGCCGTCTGCGCGGGCGTGGTATTCTTCGATTGCTTGACGATTGAAGATGATATGTTGGATAGGTTCCCATGAGGTATCCCACTCAGGGCAACCTTGCCATTCGACTTCATACTTGATCGGCGGTAGTCCTTCAACGTCGTTGGGCTCTACGCGGATTCCCCGGATCTTGCGGACGGCATAGTCGTCAGAAGGTAGGTTAACAGGCTCGTCGACTTCTACTTCATCGGGAGGACCTGGCATGTCTTGGTTTTGGTTCGGGAATGGGTCCTCAGCCGACGGCCGAAGGCGTACGGGATGGAAGACGTCGTGGATCTTTATGTTCGCAGGAAGAGCTAGACGGTAGGCGTGTGAACTGATACGCTCGGTGATCTCAAAAGGACCTAGGTTCTTCCAGTTCAGCTTCTTGGAGGGGCGGTCTGTCTTGATGTTCTTGGAGTTGAGGTAGACCATATCGCCTACTTGGTAGTCGGGAGCTGGCTGGCGACGACGATTGGCTTGATCCTCGTAGATTGCTTGTGCGTACACCATCTCGTCGTGAACTTCTTCATGGATCTGTGAGAGCATAGTAGCGAACTCGTCTGCTGCTTGCTCGTTTGCGTCTTCGGTAGGCGGGAGAGGTTCTTCTGGTTCCATGCCTGTACGAGGGTGGTAACCTCTCGTAGTATAGAAGGGAGAGTAGCCAGTAGTCTCCGAGTCCCAGTTACGAGTAGCGAACTCCACCGCAGGGATATGCCGAGGCCAATCCTTCTGGTGGTAGTCGACGAAGCAACGAAGGACCTGCTCGAGGATAGCGTTCGTAATTTCGGTCTGGCCGTCGGTCTGTGGCTGAAAACTGGTCGAGAGGTTATGCTTGATGCCTAGGATAGCACACAGACGCTTCCAGAAGTGCGAGATGAACTGGGTGCCTCTGTCAGAGGTGATGCTATCCGGGAGGCCTTGAAAGCGCCAGACGAATTCGTAGAACAAGCGAGCAGTCTCCTTTGCGGTCATGCTCCAGCACGGGATCATGTACCGGTCCTTGGAGTGACGGTCCACGATCACTAGAAGGGCCTTTGCTTTCACGCCGCTGAAGGTCTTGCCGTGAGGAAGATCGGTGATAAAGTCCATAGTGATGTGCTTCCACGGACGATCAGGAGCCGGGAGAGGGTGCAAGAGACCGTGGGGACGGTGGCGGTTAGCTTTGGCTCTTCGGCAAGCAGCGCAGTTCAGCACGTAGCGGCGGACGTCCTTCCAGGAATGCGGCCACCAGTAATACCTAGCGAGGAGCTTGTGGGTCTTGGCTACGCCTGGGTGACCCCCAGAGGCGGAGTCGTGGATGATTTGAAGAATCTCAGCTCGGATATTAGAGCCTTCGGGCTGCGGTACGTAAAGCTTCTTACGGAAGTAGACGACACCTTCCTGGAGCTCGCACTCGGACAGCGAGAAGCCCGGGAATGTCCTCGCGCCAGATTCAAGGGCCTGAACTAACTCTTGGGCGTCTATGTCGGCATCGTACGCTGTTCGTACTCGTGCCATGATGCCTTCGGGCTGCTCCTCATTATCAAACCCCTCAAAGTCTGATTCGGATGAGCCGTCGGTCGTTACTGAGCCCTCTTCATCGTCGTTCAAGTCCTCAGCGTCCGAGGCGTATTCTTCAGGCTCGGATTCATCGTCACTCTCGTCAAGGTAGGCAGGAGCGAGCACGAGAGTAGCAAAGGAAGCGGCGAGCGTAGGCTGGCCATTCGATAGGTACTCTCGAAGCTCGGAAGAGAGGTTGTGCTCTTTGATGACTTGTTGCCCTGCGATTTGCCGGCCCCCTCTTCGATCAACTGGAGAGTCACCAGGGCGGCGGGTAAGGGCGTCGGCCATCGAGTTGGCCTTGCCGGGCGTGTACGAGATCACGAAGTTGAACCGGGAGAGGAACTCGCTCCAGCGGGCCTGGCGACGATTGAGCAGCTTGCTCTTCATAAAGTAGACGAGGTTCTTATGGTCGGAGCTTACTTGGACGGGCATAGCAGAGCCTTCGAGCTCGGGGCGCCACTCTTCGAAAGCTTTGACGATGGCGAGAAGCTCCTTGTCGTAGATCTCGTAGTTACACTCCGTGGCGGTCATCTTCTTGGAGAGGAAGGCGACAGGTAACCAGGGGGATTCAGGCGAGCGGCGTTGTAGCAGGACACCGCCCACCACGCCGTCGGATGCGTCGGTCTCTACACGGGTCTCCAGTTCGAAATCGAAGTGCCGTAGAAGCGGGTTCTCAACAAACTTCGCTTTGAGCAAGTCAAAAGCCTCCTGGCATTCGTCGGTCCAGGCGAACTTCTCACCCTTGCGCGTGAGCTTCGTCAAAGGGCGTACCACGCCCGAAAATGCGTGGATGAAGCGGCGGTAGAAGTTGGCAAAGCCTAGGAAACCCTGGACCTCTTTGACGTTCGTAGGAGCATCCCATTCGACGATAGCGTCGATCTTCTCTTGGTCCATCTTGATGCCGTCTGCGGTAATGATCAAACCAAGGAACTTGACTTCGGTCTTCTCAAACTCGCACTTGTCGATGTCGAGCTGCAAGCCGGCGTCTGCGAGCTTCTGAAGGACCTTACAGACGTGCTCGCGGTGCTCCTCCTTGGTCTCGCTGTAGACTAGGATGTCGTCGATGTAGGCAGTGCAGAACTGATCGAGGAACTCCTGAAGGATGTCGTTAATGAAGTTCTGGAAGGTACTAGGCCCGTTACAAACGCCGAAGGGCATAACGAGCGACTCGAACAGCCCGTAGCGAGTACGGAAGGCTGTGAGATACTCGTGTCCTTCTGCCATTCGTAACTTGTTGAACGCAGCGATGACATCGAGCTTGGTGAAGTACTTGGCCTTAGAGAGGCGCTCGAGCGTCTCCTGAATCAACGGTATTGGGTAGCGGTTCTTCTTTGTAACAGCGTTCAAGCCTCGGTAGTCTACGCAGAAGCGTAGACCACCGCCGGGCTTCTTGACGAACATGACGGGACTGCCAGCGCTGGAACGGCTCGCTCGAATGAACCCCTTCTTTAGGTTCTCTTCGAGGTATCTCTTGAGGACGATAAGCTCTTCTCGGGACATGGAATATAACGGTCCGAACGGTGTCTCTGCACCTTCTTCTAGCTCAATCTTGTGGTCGTGAGGGCGATGAGGAGGCAGCTCGTCTGCGGCTTTAGCATCGAATACGTGGAGGATGTGGTGTGCCCAAGGAGGGACCTTCGTAGCAGGGTCGGTAGGTGTACGCTTCTTGTCGAGCTTCTCGAGGGCGATGTCGATATCGCGGAGAGAGGCGGCGAAGACTTGAGCTTTGGGCTGCTTAGCAGCAGTGGTGAAGGCAGCGGCGTTCACCTGGAAGATCTTGGTATACTCAGGACCGCGCTGAGGCGGCGGAGAAGGCGGAGGTGCCGGAGGAACTTCTGGAGGGAAGCTGACAGTAAGGGAAGTCCAGTCGATGATAGGTCGGTGTCGTCTGAACCAGGGGAGGCCGAGGATAAACTTCTGATGCGGTAGGGACGTAAGGAAGCTGGTGATCGACATACGCTTGCCTCCGAGGGTGATTGACGTGTGTACAACATGAGTAATCTTACCAGTGGTAGTCTCCGTGCCGTCAAAGAGTTCAAGGGTGCGAGGGTACTTCAGTTCCTGGGGTTCGAGGTTGAGAGAGGTCGCGAGTTTATAGTCCATAAAAGACTCGCCTAGTGCGCCAGTGTCCATGAGAGTGAGATTGGAAGAAGAGAGTTTCTTTGAGCCGATATTTACATTCGTGACGAACGGTTTGCAAGCGTGGTCCTTGCCCGTCTCGTCGTACAGGTCTAGCTGTGCTGTATTGATCCTCAACTTCTTTCCTCTCTTCACTTTCGGTAAACGTTGTTCTTGGTCTTCATCGCGTCGATGAGGAAGACCTAGGCTTTTTCCTGCTCAGCGGGAGCAGCAGGAGCAGGCTCGATAGCGCCGACAGCGCCGCGAACCGGGTTGCGGGCGTTACGAGCAGCGAGCTGCGGACAGTTGGCTGCGATGTGGCCTGGACCGCCGCAGTAGGTGCAGAGTCCGGCCTGGCGACGGCGAAGCTTCTCTTCGGGAGTGAGCTTACCGTTGACGAGGCCCTGGACTCGAGGGACGGCGGCACCAGCGCTGAGATCCATAGCGTCACCTACAGAGACGGGAGGGAGAGCCGTAGGAGCGGCGGCGCCTAGTGGAGCAGCGAAGTGGCTTCCGGGACCACGAGGCTGACGACCTTGAGAACGGGAAGCGAGGAGAGAGGCGGTGTGTTTCATGTTGGAGTCGAGGCGCTGGCAGGTCTCGACGAGCTCACGGAAGCTCATAGCACCGACGTCCTTGTCCTCGAGGGCTCGAAGAAGCTCTGCTGACAAACCACGGCGGAGAGTGCTCTTCTTGGTCTCTTCGTTGTAGCCGGTGAACCCGATGTCGCGGTTGAAGGCCGCGAGGTACTCGGCGAAGCTCTTGTTCTTCTGGAGGAGGTTGTGGATGGCGTTCTGGGCGGTGGCTCTACGGTCTGGATCACCAAAGGCAGCACGGAGGTCCTGCATCAAGGTGAGGACGTCCGGGCAGCTGATAGTCTGCGTGGCGTTGTCGATGTAGTGTTGTACCTGAGCCGCGGCGTCTCCCCGAAGGAGGGAGAAGACGTACGTGACTTTGTCCTTCTCTTGCGGAAAGTGGTCGGCATTAGCCAACAGCTTGATGGTGAGCTGTGTCTCAAATGCCTCAAACTTGCTCTTGTTGCCGTCGAACTCGTCTGGGTCGTTGACCTTCTTGGAGAAGTGCTGGCGGCGGTTGTCGTCGGCGTGCGGGGCGAGGTTCTGGAAGGTGTTCACAATACCTTGAAGGTATGTTGCTTGGTTGTTTGCTTGCTCGACCTGCTGGGCGGTCTCGCGGAAAGAGGAGACGGTGCGGTTGATGAGAGCGTAGGCGGTGTCGGGGTTGGCGTTTGCCCAGGCACCGAAGGCAGCGGCGTTCGAGAAGGGGATGTCAGTCCACTCACTGAAGTGGAATGGAGTGTCTTGGTTGTCGAGGTTGACACCTCTATCGGTGGCGTGGTCACCCATGAGGATGACTCGAGTGGTTGACGGTTTGTTGGTCTTTTGTGATGTCAGGGCGAGAGCCTGGCCTGTGAGATGCAAGGGTGAAAGCGAGAATGCAGGTGCGAAGTGCAGATGCAAAAGGGTATAGTATGATTGCTACACAAAACAAAAGACGAAGAAAGCAAGAGAGGCCTGGGGAAGGCCAGATATTTATACGCGACCCTCGCGAGTGCGTGTCCCCGCATCAACAGGGCTAACCCGTGCGAAGCCGCGCTCAGCAGCTTTGTTCAAAACCTTATTCCAACCTGCCCTACGTTCCGAGTCTTCCACGTGCTTCTTCCAGGGTCCAGCGCAGTCGAGGGTGCTCGCGGGAGTGCCGTGAGTCACACAGTCACGAGCCGAAGTGAATCTGTCAAGGTTTGGTAGAGGGGTGAATTTGGAGGGCTGGGTCCCGTAGCGAATGTTGCGGGGCATGTGATTCTTGGCGCTCACACACCAAGCTGGACTGTCACTTCTTGACGACTTCTGAGCACTCTGAGGCTCTTCTGTCCCCACCTTCTGTACACTCTGTGGGGAGACCATGACAGTACTAGACATCTATAGCCTAGCCTACTAGTATAGCTACCTATCGTAAAACCTAGAACATATGCTACTACGATGCCTATAGTAGGCGAGAGGTAGGGGAAATTAGAGGTACTAAGCGGGAAGGAGAGACTATAAGTCAATTATTAGGGATAAAGGTAATATTCGCCGAATCTCTCGGTAGATACTATAGTAGGGATACCTCTAGTAGTTTAGCCTCGCTAGCAAGACGGAGGAGTAGATAGACAAGAGGCGGAAGCTAGGGGGGTTATAGATAGGGTAGTTATTAGGGCAGGCCTATAATACTAGCGTATCCCTAATAAGGGAAATCTAAGACGATAACTAGGGGGAAAAGATAGGCGGGAAGGAGGAGGGGTTTTTACTAATACGGTTTCCCCTCTATATATACGAAAATAAGATAGTATAGCTATATAGGCCAAAGGGTACTATAATAGCTTAAATGAAATATCTATCTATCTATATATAGGGCTAAGATCTTATATTCCTTATATAGATTCTAGAATACCTTCGACTTATAGCTCTCGTAGCTATTAATAATAAGTAGTCTATATACTCTAGTCGTACGAGCTATAGTATACTTCTAGAAATACTCTAGCTACCGTATACCGAACTTATTATTAGTCTAGCCGTTCTCTATTAGCCCGATTGTCTAGTCTAGACCTAACTTACCGTCTAAGTACTAGGTACTAATATGCTGTTTACCTATAAGGATAACGTAGGGTAGGAGCGCTATTATATCTATATAGATAGTCTTAATCACTATTACCTATTCTCTATTACCCTATTAAACGACCTTCCTCTTTCTACTATACCTTTCTAAACCCGTAACGACGCTCTAAGACGTAATGACACCTATTATAAACCCTATCTCGTCGAAGTTATAGGTGTTCTAGTTAAGGATACTATACTTCTTATTTATATTACGTATAAGTAAGAACTACTACTCGATAACGTCTAGATCTTCTATTAGGGCTCGCTAACGAAACTATCTACGTATTATATAAACCTTTAGCTTACGATACCGCCTAATAAACCTATCTATCTAATTTAGACTAGCGGTCTAAAGACCCTTCTCTTATAGTAATAAATCGGCTATTGCTCGTATACTAGCCTTTAATAGCGGGAAACCTCTAGGATCTAGCTCGAGTATATACCTAAGTATTACCCTCTCTTCTAGCTCTATAAGCTTCTTCGAATTAGGCTCGTATTTATCCCGAAGAGGTCGTCTATTTAATCGATACTCTATAACGGTTTATAGTCGTGTTGATATAAAGTAGCTAGGTACGTAGGAAAGAGGTACGCGAGGTACGCCGAGGCTATATATAAGCCGAGGTGCTACGCTAGTACGCGCGGTCACGTGACCTACGTACTAGCTAGACATTTACTAGGCCTAGGGCCGTAACACTACCCCCCCCCCCTTTAAAATCGCGCTTAGTCCCTTAAGCTCGTAGTATAGCCGCTATAAACGCGGCGTTATCCTCTATATTATCCTCTATACCGTCTATCTTATCTATCTTCGTTAGTCCGGTATCGTATTTGTTAATCTTAGTATTATTATATCCTCCGCGGTAGCTAACCTAGCCTATACGAGTCGTAATTTCGTTTCTATCGTAGCGATATATAAACTCCGTAAAGGAGTCCGTTATAGTAGCTATTAATTAAGTCGAGGAAGAGCTACGGTACCTATTACTAGCTTAAGCTAGCGGTATATCCGTAGTTACCGAGTTAAGAGAAGTATACTACTTATATTAAACGAAGCGTTTACGGCTAAAGCGTTTATTACTTCGCTAATCATAACGTCTTCGGGTATATCCTTATTAGGAATCTACCCTAGTAGCGGCGTAAAGCTAGCTAGCCTATCCTTTGTAGGATAGTTATAGTAGAAGTCCGCGATAGAGGCGGTAGTAGTATCTATTAACTCCTTAGCGGGCTCCTAGGTAGGCTTACTATAACCTACCTATTATATAAGGTATTTATTAAATAGGTACGAGTTACGTAGTAGTAGAAGACGGCGGATTATACGAAAGACGAAGAAGGACCTAATAGGATAGCGTATATCTATATATAGTATCGCCGGTATTAGTATAGGTAGATACTAGGTGTCCGGATGTTTACTAGCCTATAGGCTAGTAAACCCTAGTCACGTGATCTAGTAACATGACACACCTACACCTATATACTTGTCCTACGGCCTATATGTTCTTAATACTCCTACTTAGGCTATATAGTCTCCTATAATCCCTTTACGTAAGCTAGAGCTACCTTATAAAGTTTAGAACTACTAGCTATTAAGGGGCTTTATTAACCTATTAGTAGCTATATCCTTTATATAGTAGTAGTCTACTATAATCTTCTTCTACTACTAGAGATGTCTAATATAGTTATATATAACATTAATATACTTTGACCTTTTATATATATAGGCATCTTTAATAAGTGTTAAAGCGGCTTAGTTATTACCTATAAGCTTAACTAGCCTCTTCCCGCCCCTAGCCGAGGCTAATCTAAGCGATATAAATAGCTCTACTTCTCTAGCCCCTAGTATAGCGGTCTAATAGAATGTATCCGAGGGAGATGTTACCGCTATACTTAGGAAGTTACCGGCGAAGAAAGCCCTAGGGCCGGATAGGATCCTAAACGAACTACTAAAGAAGTATAGAGATTAACTAGCCCTAGTAGTCGTAGCGATCTTCAACGCCTGCCTATAGACCGGATACTACCTAACGGCATTCAAATAATCGACGATAGTAGTCCTACGTAAGCCGTAGAAGGAAGACTATACGTAGGTAAAGTCGTACCCCCTAATTACGCTCCTTAATACTCTTAGGAAGGCGCTTAAGAAGCTAGTTATAACGAGACTCTCCGAGGCGGCAGAGGAACACTCCCTACTCCCGGACACCTAGATAGGTGCGCGCCTATAGCGATCGACGCTATCCGCGATAGAACTTATCACCTCTTAGGTAAAGGCCATCTAGTATAAGAATAGGGACAAGGTGGCTTCCTTACTTAGCCTAGACATATCGGGAGCCTTCGACTACGTGTCACACCCGCGGCTTCTCTACATCCTAAGGTCGAAAGGACTCCCTAAGTGGCTTGTTAACTTCGTACGGTCCTACCTCTAAAACCGTAGTACGTCGATCCTAGTCGGCTAGTATAGAAGCCTATTTCAAGCAGTCTATACTAGAATCCCGTAAGGCTTAACGCTAGTACCTATTCTGTTCCTCTTCTTTATAGCGACGCTACTCCTAGCCCTAGAATCCTAGAACACCGCTACGAGCGGCTTCGTAGACGACATAAACATCCTAGCGTAGTCTTCCTCGACTAAGGAGAACTATAGGCTACTAGAAGAGAAGCATAAGATCTACGAGGACTAGGCTAGGAGGCACGGGGCTCGGGTTGCCCTAGAAAAGTACAATCTAATACACTTTACGCGCCGGCCACGGTTCTACAATATATAAGCTTCTATCTAGATATAGGGGCACACGACTAACCCGGCAAATCAGCTTAGGATCCTCGGACTATAGGTAGACCCGGCGCTACGGTAGAGGAAGTACGTATAGGCAATATTACGGAAAGCTAAACAGAATATAGCATCATACTAGAGGCTCACTACGTCTATATAGGGGGCGGACTTCCGGCAGTCACGACTTCTATATACGGCTATTATACGGCCAGTCCTTACCTATAGTAGCCAAGTGTAGTCCTTAGGCGAGAGGGCCTGCCTATCGAAGGGACTCGTTGCGCCGCTAGCGAAGATCTAAAACCAATGCCTAAGGAAGGTTACCGGGGCATATAAGTCGATACTAACGAGGATGCTTAAGCACGAGACCGCTATACCGCCGATCGACCTATACATCTAGGGACTACGGACCTCCTACTTAGGCAAGTCGGCATAGTACCTAGTATAGAAGGTTATCGCTAGTGTAGTCGTAAGGGCCCGCGAATTAGTACTAGCGTATAAGGGCATTCGACCCGGAAACGAGCCGAACTACCGGGTAAGGGACGAATAGCTAGTAATATAATAGGAGGGTAAGAAATTGTTTGTAGAGCAACTATAGAAGAAAAGGTAGAACAACTAGGTTATAGGACATAGTAGACGCCCTTAGCTAGCGGGACAACCTAAGGAATAGTTAGCTACGAAATCCGCGGTCAAGTACCCCCCGAAGCTTATCTACTACCGCCTTACGAGGGCATAGAGTAGTATAGTAACCTAACTACGAAGCGAACACATCGGCCTCTAGGGGTACCTATTATAGAGGAAGGTTCTAGAATACATAAACACTAGCTATCCCTACGGCTATTACTCCTAGAATATACGGTACGTACTCCTCGTCTACCCGAGGTAGTCGCTAGAAAGGGGGGAGTAGATAGTAAAGGCGAGGAACCGGACGATTAGGGCACTTCTTAATAACGTTAAGGACCTACGGCGTATTACGAACTAGATACTAGAGAAGAGCTAGCTAGAATAGTACCGTATAGTAGGAGTAGTATAGGAAGAGAGGACACGGCGTAGCGCGACGAGACTAGCTAGGAGCTAGGGCTAACGGGGTAGTGATATAGACTACGTACGTTTAGAGAGAAAGCTAATCTAGATAAGGAGAAGTCGGGGGCGGGAAGGGTTTTTACCTATTCGGGTTTCCCTTTATATATAACAATAGATATATACCTATATAGGCCGAGTAGGGTCCTAGAATAGGGGAATGACAAATCTATCTATCTATCTAGTCGTTTCGGAGACGTAGTCGTTTGTAGTAAACTCTATAAGTAGGAACTAATCTAGCTAGTTATCCTAAGCGTAACTAGTAAACGTACGTAGGTACTATTCTATTATCTTATTAGTATTCTCGCTTTAACTATTAGTCTTAGGGTAATAGCCGGTTAAGATCTTACGCTTAATTTATAGTAACTTATAGAGGCGTCCCTAGAAGGCTAATACCTATTAAGGACTACGAGCCGACGTGATTGTCTTTAGTAGACTATATTAGGAGAAGATATAATTTACGTAGATATATACGATATACTCCGCTATTATTTCTAATACTAGGATATAATGCCGCTCCTTACCTAAACGGCCTATAACTATAAGTACGTTCTTATAGTACTAACTATCTACCGTATACTTGGCCCTTAGTAGTTCGATAACGAAGTATAAGGTAACGTCGTCCTACCTATCGAATAGGACTAGTAGTAGAGCAAGTAGTCTATATTAAGGTTCGTTAATACTACGGCTATTATAGTATATACGGTATACTCGTACGAAAGATCTAATAAACCGTATTATTCGTAGCTATATATAGATAGATAGATTTGTCATTCCCCTGTTCTAGGACCCTATCCGGCCTATACAGGTATATATCTATTGTTATGTACAAAGGGAAACCCGAATAGGTGAAAACCCTTCCCGCCCCCGACTACTCCTTGTCTAGATTAGCTTTCCCTCTAAACGTACGTAGTCTATGTCACTACCCCGTTAGCCCCCGCTCCTAGCCGGTCTCGTCGCGCTACGTCGTGTCCTCTCTTCCTATACTACTCCTACTAGGCGGTACTGTTCTAGCTAGCCCTTCTCTAGTATCTAGTTCGTAATACGCCGTAGGTCTTTAGCGTTGTTAAGAAGTGCCCTAATCGTCCGGTTCCTCGCCTTTGCTATCCACTCCCCCCTTCCTAGCGACCACCTCGGACAGACGAGGAGTACGTGCCGTACGTTCTAGGAGCGATAGCCGTAGGGGCAGCTAGTATTCGTGTATCCTAGAACCTTCCTCTATAATAGGTACCCCTAGAGGCCGATGTGTTCGCTTCGTAGTTAGGTTGCTATACTACTCTATGCCCTCGTAAGGCGGTAGTAGATAAGCTTCGGGGGGTGCTTGACCGCGGATTTTGTAGCTGACCATTCCTTAGGTTATCCCGCTAGCTAAGGGCGTCCACTATACCCTATAACCTGGTTATTCCACCTCTCTTTCTATAGTTGCTCTATAAACGATTTCTTACCTTCCTATTATGTTGCTAGCTATTCGTCCCTTGCCCGGTAGTTCGGCTCGTTTCCGGGTCGAATGCCCTTATACGCTAGTACTGATTCGCGGGCCCTTACGACTATACTAGCGATAACCTTCTATACTAGGTACTATGCCGACTTGCCTAAGTAGGAGGTCCGTAGTCCCTAGATGTATAGGTCGATCGGCGGTATAGCGGTCTCGTGCTTAAGCATCCTCGTTAGTGTCGACTTATATGCCCCGGTAACCTTCCTTAGGCATTAGTTTTAGATCTTCGCTAGCGGCGCGACGAGTCCCTTCGATAGGCAGGCCCTCTCGCCTAAGGACCACACTTAGCTGCTATAGGTAAGGACTGGCCGTATAATAGCCGTATATAGAAGTCGTGACTGCCGGAAGTCCGCCCCCTATATAGACGTAGTGAGCCTCTAGTATGATGCTATATTCTGTTTAGCTTTCCGTAATATTGCCTATACGTACTTCCTCTACCGTAGCGCCGGGTCTACCTATAGTCCGAGGATCCTAAGCTGATTTGCCGGGTTAGTCGTGTGCCCCTATATCTAGATAGAAGCTTATATATTGTAGAACCGTGGCCGGCGCGTAAAGTGTATTAGATTGTACTTTTCTAGGGCAACCCGAGCCCCGTGCCTCCTAGCCTAGTCCTCGTAGATCTTGTGCTTCTCTTCTAGTAGCCTATAGTTCTCCTTAGTCGAGGAAGACTACGCTAGGATGTTTATGTCGTCTACGAAGCCGCTCGTAGCGGTGTTCTGGGATTCTAGGGCTAGGAGTAGCGTCGCTATAAAGAAGAGGAACAGAATAGGTACTAGCGTTAAGCCTTACGGGATTCTAGTATAGACTGCTTGAAATGGGCTTCTGTACTAGCCGACTAGGATCGACGTACTACGGTTTTAGAGGTAGGACCGTACGAAGTTAACAAGCCACTTAGGGAGTCCTTTCGACCTTAGGATGTAGAGAAGCCGCGGGTATAACACGTAGTCGAAGGCTCCCGATATGTCTAGGCTAAGTAAGGAAGCCACCTTGTCCCTATTCTTATACTAGATAGCCTTTACCTAAGAGGTAATAAGTTCTATCGCGGATAGCGTCGATCGCTATAGGCGCGTACCTATCTAGGTGTCCGGGAGTAGGGAGTGTTCCTCTGCCGCCTCGGAGAGTCTCGTTATAACTAGCTTCTTAAGCGCCTTCCTAAGAGTGTTAAGGAGCGCAATTAGGCGGTACGACTTCACCTACGTATAGTCTTCCTTCTACGGCTTGCGTAGGACTACTATCGTCGATTGTTTAAAAGCTATCGGGTAGTATCCGGTCTATAGGTAGGCGTTGAAGATCGCTATAACTACTAGGGCTAGTTGATCTCTATACTTCTTTAGTAGCTCGTTTAGGATCCTATCCGGCCCCGGGGCTTTCTTCGCCGGTAACTTCCTTAGTATAGCGGTAACTTCTCCCTCGGACACCTCCTATTAGACCGCGATGCTAGGGGCTAGGGGAGTAGAGCTGTTTATATCGCTTAGATCAGCCTCGACTAGGGGTAGGAAGAACTTGCTAGCCAGTAGACGCGCCTTGGCCTCGGGGTCGCTAACCGGGCTACTAGGCGATTGTAGCGCTAGGATAGAGAAGGAGGGGCCCTGTGTAGGGTCCTGTCGGGCCTATTTCGCTAGCTTCTACATCCTCTCTAGCTTACCGGCGATTTCTTCTACTATAGCCCTCTAGCCGACTACTTTCTCCCTCCGTATTATAGCTTTCTTCTGTTAGTATGCCTCCCTATATACGTTCTAGGCCTCCTCGCTATAGCTGCTCGTCTATACCCGGCGGGCTCTCCTTACTTCTCTTACTACCGTAGTGTACTCCGGCGTCTAGTATAGTTTAGACTATATCGTTAGTTAGGCAAGCGGAACGTGAAGTGAGGTCGCTTTTCTTATTTCGTCTATTAACCCCTAGACTACTTCGTCTATCTCGTCTTTACTGTTGTATTGCTACTACGCGATCTAGACTAGCCTCTTAGAGTTATCGAGGTACGCCTAGATGTTAGCCTAGTAGGCCTTTCCCTAGTTTGGCTTAGGGGTTCTCGCTAGTATACGTTATATCTATATCGTAATAGAGGTCCTGACTAGCATATAGTCTAACGACGCCTCGAGTTCATGTTCGATCCTATAGTAGGTTACCGTATAGTAGTAGCTATCTAAGATCTAGGAGAGGTCGATCGTGCCTTAGAGTCCCCCTCTCTTCTAGGTGCCTAGGTCCTTCGGGGTATTAAGGGCAATTGCGTTACTCGCCATTAAGTCGAGTACTTCGTCGGCTATAGGGTGCGGCTATATAAGGCTTTCCTAGGAAGGGTAGTGTATGTTGAAGTCTCCTACTACGATATGGCACCCTTGTCTCTTAAGCGCACTGTCTAGGTGTCTATAGACCCCTAGGTCGCGGCTAGACCTCGAGGCTAGCGGTTATATATATAGGTTGTGTATCCAGGTGCTACCTACGTAGAGGGAGGTAATATCGCCCCCGCCTTCTTCGTCTACGTAGTACACTACCTCCTAGTCGGATTCTAGTATATCCTTACTAATATAGAAGCACGTACGGGGTCTGCCGTCGCCTCGTAGGCATGTCGTATAGCCTAGTAACTTGTAGGTCGTTAGTCTCTTATAGTACGGGTTAATCTATAGCTCCTAGATTATAAGGACGTAGTGGACGCGCGGGTCCGCCTCGTATAGGAAATAGTTCTGGACTATATCCTTGCTATAGTTAACGTTATACTAGATGATGCTAAGCGTGTCGAGGCTAGTTATCGGTATCGACAATTATTTCCTCTATATCGTCCTGTGTCCTACTACCCTATACGTCCTAGTCTACGCCTATCGGCTATATACTAAAGGGGAGCCGGGCCTAGTTAGATTCCCTCGCCGTAGCTAGTAGAGCACGTGGCCTCCCGTACGCCCTAGGCTACGTATCCGTTATATCGTTCTCGGCCCTAGGGCGCTTATGCCCGACCGCCGCTAGTTAGTTCCGGTGTAGGCTAGCCTTACGGTCGCCGTAGAATCTTAGGGCGACGGTTCTGTTTGTGATTGCCTTATTTTTCGCTAGTTTCCGCTATAGGCATTCCGTACTATACGATAGGTAGTGCCCCGGACAGTTCGCGTACCGTCTCGTAGTCGATGTATAGTCCCTAGATATATAGATAGATAGATAGATTTGTCATTCCCCTGTTCTAGGACCCTATCCGGCCTATGCAGGTATATATCTATTGTTATGTACAAAGGGAAACCCGAATAGGTGAAAACCCTTCCCGCCCCCGACTACTCCTTGTCTAGATTAGCTTTCCCTCTGAACGTACGTAGTCCATGTCACTACCCCGTTAGCCCCCGCTCCTAGCCGGTCTCGTCGCGCTGCGTCGTGTCCTCTCTTCCTGCACTGCTCCTACTAGGCGGTACTGTTCTAGCCAGCCCTTCTCTAGTATCCAGTTCGTAATGCGCCGTAGGTCTTCAGCGTTGTTAAGAAGTGCCCCAATCGTCCGGTTCCTCGCCTTTACCATCCACTCCCCCCTTCCTAGCGACCACCTCGGACAGACGAGGAGTGCGTGCCGTACGTTCTGGGAGCGATAGCCGCAGGGGCAGCTAGTATTCGTGTATCCTGGGACCTTCCTCCATGATAGGTACCCCTGGAGGCCGATGTGTTCGCTTCGCAGTTGGGTTGCTATGCTACTCTGTGCCCTCGTAAGGCGGTAGTGGATGAGCTTCGGGGGGTGCTTGACCGCGGATTTTGTAGCTGACCATTCCTTAGGTTGTCCCGCTGGCTGAGGGCGTCCACTATGCCCTACAACCTGGTTGTTCCACCTCTCTTTCCATAGTTGCTCTACAAACGATTTCTCACCTTCCCATTGTGTTGCTAGCTGTTCGTCCCTTGCCCGGTAGTTCGGCTCGTTTCCGGGTCGAATGCCCTTATGCGCTGGTACTGATTCGCGGGCCCTTGCGACTGCACTGGCGATGACCTTCTGTACTGGGTACTGTGCCGACTTGCCTAAGTAGGAGGTCCGTAGTCCCTGGATGTATAGGTCGATCGGCGGTATAGCGGTCTCGTGCTCAAGCATCCTCGTTGGTGTCGACTTATATGCCCCGGTGACCTTCCTTAGGCATTGGTTTTGGATCTTCGCTAGCGGCGCGACGAGTCCCTTCGATGGGCAGGCCCTCTCGCCTAAGGACCACACTTGGCTGCCATAGGTAAGGACTGGCCGTACAATAGCCGTATATAGAAGTCGTGACTGCCGGAAGTCCGCCCCCCATGTGGACGCAGTGAGCCTCTGGCATGATGCCATATTCTGTTCAGCTTTCCGTAATATTGCCTGTACGTGCTTCCTCCACCGTAGCGCCGGGTCCACCCATAGTCCGAGGATCCTGAGCTGATTTGCCGGGTTAGTCGTGTGCCCCTGTATCTGGATAGAAGCTTGCATATTGTGGAACCGTGGCCGGCGCGTAAAGTGTATCAGATTGTACTTTTCTGGGGCAAACCGAGCCCCGTGCCTCCTAGCCCAGTCCTCGCAGATCTTGTGCTTCTCTTCTAGTAGCCTACAGTTCTCCTCAGTCGAGGAAGACCACGCTAGGATGTTTGTGTCGTCTACGAAGCCGCTCGCAGCGGTGTTCTGGGATTCTAGGGCTGGGAGCAGCGTCGCCATAAAGAAGAGGAACAGAATAGGTGCTAGCGTTGAGCCTTGCGGGATTCCAGTGTGGACTGCTTGAAATGGGCTTCTGTACTGGCCGACCAGGATCGACGTACTGCGGTTTTGGAGGTAGGACCGTACGAAGTTGACAAGCCACTCAGGGAGTCCTTTCGACCTTAGGATGTAGAGAAGCCGCGGGTGTGACACGTAGTCGAAGGCTCCCGATATGTCTAGGCTAAGTAAGGAAGCCACCTTGTCCCTATTCTTATACCAGATGGCCTTTACCTGAGAGGTGATAAGTTCCATCGCGGATAGCGTCGATCGCTGTGGGCGCGCACCCATCTGGGTGTCCGGGAGTAGGGAGTGTTCCTCTGCCGCCTCGGAGAGTCTCGTTGCAACCAGCTTCTCAAGCGCCTTCCCAAGAGTGTTAAGGAGCGCAATTGGGCGGTACGACTTCACCTGCGTATAGTCTTCCTTCTGCGGCTTGCGTAGGACCACTGTCGTCGATTGTTTAAAAGCTATCGGGTGGTATCCGGTCTGTAGGCAGGCGTTGAAGATCGCTGCAACTGCTGGGGCTAGTTGATCTCTACACTTCTTTAGTAGCTCGTTTGGGATCCCATCCGGCCCCGGGGCTTTCTTCGCCGGCAACTTCCTCAGCACAGCGGTAACTTCTCCCTCGGACACCTCCTGTTGGACCGCGATGCTAGGGGCTAGGGGAGTAGAGCTGTTTATGTCGCTTAGATCAGCCTCGACTGGGGGTGGGAAGAACTTGCTAGCCAGTAGACGCGCCTTGGCCTCGGGGTCGCTAACCGGGCCACTAGGCGATTGTAGCGCTGGGATAGAGAAGGAGGGGCCCTGTGTAGGGTCCTGTCGGGCCCATTTCGCTAGCTTCCACATCCTCTCTGGCTTGCCGGCGATTTCTTCCACTGTGGCCCTCCAGCCGACTGCTTTCTCCCTCCGTATTATGGCTTTCTTCTGTTGGCATGCCTCCCTGTATACGTTCCAGGCCTCCTCGCTATGGCTGCTCGTCCACACCCGGCGGGCTCTCCTTGCTTCTCTTACTACCGCAGTGCACTCCGGCGTCCAGTATGGTTTGGACCATGTCGTTGGTTGGGCAAGCGGAACGTGGAGTGAGGTCGCTTTTCTTATTTCGTCTGTCAACCCCTGGACTGCTTCGTCTATCTCGTCTTTACTGTTGTATTGCTGCTGCGCGATCTGGACTAGCCTCTTGGAGTCATCGAGGTACGCCTGGATGTTGGCCCAGTGGGCCTTTCCCCAGTTTGGCTTAGGGGTTCTCGCTGGTGTGCGTTGTATCTGTGTCGCAATAGAGGTCCTGACTGGCATGTGGTCTGACGACGCCTCGAGTTCATGTTCGATCCCACAGTAGGTTACCGTGTGGTAGTGGCTATCTGAGATCCAGGAGAGGTCGATCGTGCCTTGGAGTCCCCCTCTCTTCCAGGTGCCCAGGTCCTTCGGGGTATTGAGGGCAATTGCGTTGCTCGCCATCAAGTCGAGTACTTCGTCGGCTATAGGGTGCGGCTGCATAAGGCTTTCCCAGGAAGGGTGGTGTATGTTGAAGTCTCCTACTACGATGTGGCACCCTTGTCTCTTGAGCGCACTGTCTAGGTGTCTGCAGACCCCTAGGTCGCGGCTAGACCTCGAGGCTGGCGGTTGCATGTATAGGTTGTGTATCCAGGTGCTACCCACGTGGAGGGAGGTAATATCGCCCCCGCCTTCTTCGTCTGCGTAGTACACTACCTCCCAGTCGGATTCTAGTATGTCCTTGCTGACATAGAAGCACGTGCGGGGTCTGCCGTCGCCTCGTAGGCATGTCGTGTAGCCTGGTGACTTGCAGGTCGTTGGTCTCTTATAGTGCGGGTTAATCCATGGCTCCTGGATTGCAAGGACGTGGTGGACGCGCGGGTCCGCCTCGTGTAGGAAATGGTTCTGGACTATATCCTTGCTATGGTTGACGTTATACTGGATGATGCTAAGCGTGTCGAGGCTAGTCATCGGCATCGACAATCATTTCCTCTGTATCGTCCTGTGTCCTACTGCCCTGTGCGTCCTGGTCTACGCCTATCGGCTGTGTACTAAAGGGGAGCCGGGCCTGGTTAGATTCCCTCGCCGCAGCTAGCAGAGCACGTGGCCTCCCGTACGCCCTAGGCTGCGCATCCTTTACATCGTTCTCGGCCCTAGGGCGCTTGTGCCCGACCGCCGCTAGTTGGTTCCGGTGTGGGCTAGCCTCACGGTCGCCGTAGAATCTTGGGGCGACGGTTCTGTTTGTGATTGCCTTGTTTTTCGCTAGTTTCCGCTGTGGGCATTCCGCACTATACGATGGGTGGTGCCCCGGACAGTTCGCGCACCGTCTCGTAGTCGATGTACAGTCCCTAGACATATGGTCTCCTGCACAGTTCGAGCAGGCCTGCTTGTTTGTGCACGTGTAGGTTTGGTGTCCATACTGTTGGCATTTGAAGCATTGGAGGACACGAAAGGATGAGGAGTGCTTTTCTACTGTCTTGAGGCTGTATTGCCAGACCAGGCCTTGTTCTATCGCTAGATCCGCCGCTTTCGCGTCTTGTAGCCATACTATTAGCGCCGAGGCCTTCTTGCCTTCTGGCCATTTCCTATGGAGCCAAGTCGCCTTCTGGATTGGAGAGTTAAGAGTGACCGGGTTGTCCTCTTGGAGAGCGCGTAGGTGACCCTGGTTGGTTGGGTCAAACTCCTTAGGCATGTCGTGGACTAGGATCGTGAATTGTTTCGTTGAGACCTTCGCTGATGCCGCAACCTTAGATGCCCACTGTGGCTGTGCCTCTAGGTGCCTCCTAGCAGTAGCAGAGCTAGTATAGATCTGTAGAGTGCCGTTAGACTGTTGGTTCACTGCGACCACCCCTGGTTGGTTAATTCGTTGGGCGAGCTCCTTGTTCGATAGCTTCGCAACTTCGGCCTGGTCTTCCTTTGCTGCAATGCGGATCGTAACTGCATCGTGCGTTGGGCGGGGGCCTGGTATCGATGCCGCGACCGATGCCCAGCTATGGGGGTGTTGATTCCGGGTGGCCTTGCTAATCGCCTGGGACGTCGTCCTCATTTCTTGTTGCCCTCGGTGATACGACAGTACAAGCGCCGTGCGTAGCTGAGTGATCATTACCTGTAGAGACCGGTAAGGGAGCTGATCGTTAGTTTCCATGCTTTTTGCGTCCTCTATAAGTTGCTGCCAGTTGTCTTGGGGGGGCTTCGCCTGTAGGGCCGTAGGCGCCGTTAGTACCGTAGCCTGGGCTGCCATTGCCTAGGAGTTGCCTAATGTAGCTAGGCACCTCCGCGGCGTTTGGAGCTGAAGAAACAGGGTGAAGAGAGCTTCAAGCTGTCCAGATTGAATGGGGTAGAACTCCCTCAGTCCTAGGGGCAGTGGCCTGCTTTTTATATCGTTGGAATGGCCTTGATAAGAGCTTTCGAATGTGTCGTGTTTTGGCGCAGAGATCGATGATTCCGTCAATTCCCTAGATATATAGTCTCCTATATAGTTCGAGCAGGCCTGCTTGTTTATACACGTGTAGGTTTGGTGTCTATACTGTTAGCATTTGAAGTATTAGAGGACACGAAAGGATAAGGAGTGCTTTTCTACTGTCTTAAGGCTATATTGCTAGACTAGGCCTTGTTCTATCGCTAGATCCGCCGCTTTCGCGTCTTATAGCTATACTATTAGCGCCGAGGCCTTCTTGCCTTCTAGCTATTTCCTATAGAGCCAAGTCGCCTTCTGGATTAGAGAGTTAAGAGTGACCGGGTTGTCCTCTTAGAGAGCGCGTAGGTGACCCTGGTTGGTTGGGTCAAACTCCTTAAGCATGTCGTGGACTAGGATCGTGAATTGTTTCGTTGAGACCTTCGCTGATGCCGCAACCTTAGATGCCCACTGTGGCTGTGCCTCTAGGTGCCTCCTAGCAGTAGCAGAGCTAGTATAGATCTGTAGAGTGCCGTTAGACTGTTGGTTCACTGCGACCACCCCTGGTTGGTTAATTCGTTGGGCGAGCTCCTTGTTCGATAGCTTCGCAACTTCGGCCTGGTCTTCCTTTGCTGCAATGCGGATCGTAACTGCATCGTGCGTTGGGCGGGGGCCTGGTATCGATGCCGCGACCGATGCCCAGCTATGGGGGTGTTGATTCCGGGTGGCCTTGCTAATCGCCTGGGACGTCGTCCTCATTTCTTGTTGCCCTCGGTGATACGACAGTACAAGCGCCGTGCGTAGCTGAGTGATCATTACCTATAGAGACCGGTAAGGGAGCTAATCGTTAGTTTCTATGCTTTTTACGTCCTCTATAAGTTGCTACCAGTTGTCTTAGGGGGGCTTCGCCTATAGGGCCGTAGGCGCCGTTAGTACCGTAGCCTAGGCTACTATTGCCTAGGAGTTGCCTAATGTAGCTAGGCACCTCCGCGGCGTTTAGAGCTGAAGAAACAGGGTGAAGAGAGCTTCAAGCTATCTAGATTAAATGAGGTAGAACTCCCTTAGTCCTAGGGGCAGTGGCCTGCTTTTTATATCGTTAGAATGGCCTTGATAAGAGCTTTCGAATGTGTCGTGTTTTGGCGTAGAGATCGATGATTCCCTCTTCCGAGTATATAGTTCTATCGATCCGTAGCTATATATAGTAATGTGACACTAACCGGCTCGTAGTTGTCTTACCGGGGTATACTATAGTAGGTATATCGTAGAAGGCCTTAACAATACGTATACGTATAGTATTTTCCTTATCTTCGGTAGGTAGGATAAAGAGACTATAACCGCTATATCTATATTTAATATAGATTATCCTATCGACTAGTATCGCGTACTTATCGTTAATCTTGTTCTTTCGTAGTAGTTTAATAGGTTCGCCTACTACTAACTAGGTCGTAGCTTCGATTATATCGTCCTATTCGTATAGCTTACTAATGTCGGCTAATAGCGCTTCGTCTATTACTACTCCTTCGACTTCGGATACGCTTAGCCGTAGGATTTAGCTAGCGCTAATAGATAAGAAGTGTTCTAGTTTAAGTAGTATACGATCCTACTATACGTACCGCGGATCTAATTTGTTATATAGAATCGCGTCCTATAAACGTCTAGTAAGGCTGTCTAGTTTAGCTCCTTAAACACCTAGACGATATATAATCTTAAAGAAGAATCGTAAGAGGAACTCGGCCTGTCTCACTTGTCGTCTATTTAGTTACTTAGAAGTTATAAAGTATTCGAGGTTCTTATAGTTACTATATACTAGTACTAGGTGGCCGCTTAGATTAGTAAAGTTCTTAAAGTCTAGTTCGTCGATATCGCTAGCTATAAGTTCGGGCTTCTACTCTTTAAATACTTTAACGATAGCAAGTAGTTCCTTGTTATAAATGTCGTAATTATACTCCTACGGGCTTATCTTCTTAGACAGGTATACGATTAGCCTTAGGATGTTATCCTTATCGTATTATAATAGGACCGTAGCCGTAATAAAGTCACTCGTATCCGTTTTAAGTACTATTCTACGTCCTAGGACAAACATCGCTAATATAGTGCCTTTAGTATCGGTAAAAGCTTACTTTAGTCCGTCGAATACCTTCTAACATTCCTCTATCTATTACTAAGGGCAGTCCTTCTTAGTTAGCTTCACTATAGGTAATACTATCTTGCTATAGTCCTTAATAAAGCGCCGATAGAACCCGGAGAACCTATTAAACGTAAGGATATCTTTTACGTTTACTAGTATTCTCTATTCCCTTATAGCTTATACCTTAGCTAGGTCTATTAAGACTCTGTCCTTGCCGATAATAAGGCCTAGGTATTTAGTAGATTAGGTATAAAACTTATATTTAGTAATTTCGAGTTATAGGCCGGCTTTACTACATTTATAAAGTACCTTCTTAATATACTCTATATACTCCTTAAGAGTATCGCTAAAGATAAGTATATTATCTAGGTATACCGACATAAAGTCGTTAAGGAACTCTTATAGTATGTCGTTAATATAAGACTAGAAAGTACTAGGGGCATTATATAACCCGAATAGTATTACTAGGTATTTAAACTGTCTATATTGTGTTATAAATACGGTTAGCTATTCGGAGCCCTCTACTATTCTAATACGATTAAAAGCGGTAATGACATCTAGCTTAGTAAAGTACTTCTTACTAGTAATGCGATTAAGTATATCTTATATTAAGGGTATAGGATACCTAGACTTAATCGTGCGTTCGTTAACTTGTCTATAGTTAATATAGACTCTCAATCCACCTCCTAGTTTCTTAATAATAAGTACGGGTAATAAAGTATCTACTCTGCCTTCGTATCTACAAATACCCTTCTAGGCTAACTACTCTAAGACCTAGTACGCGATGACTTTGTCCTCCTAGTTTAATATCCGGTAGGGCCTACTAAAAGGCGGTATAGTTCCTAGCTTCAGCTTGATCTCGTAGTTAATACTAGGCCTATATAGTAGAAGCTCCTTCGTATCTTATCTAGAGAAGTAATATACAAATTCGTGATATATAGGGAGAAGGTAGTCCTTTAGATCAATAGTCTCCTCCTTCTTACGTATAAATTTGTCTATATCGGCTTATATATATATCTTGTAGGTAGAGAGAGTCGGACTAACGCGTTACGCTACTAGTATAAACGCCGCTATACGTACATTAAGTCGCTCGATAGTCTTGTTATTAGAAAGTATCCTATAGCCGGTATTAGGCGAGTATATTACCACATTATATATATTACGGGCGCTTATAGCGTAGGTAGTAAGTAGGTCTATAGTACGTATATCGCTAGGTTACTATAGCTCGTTCTTATTAGAGATAAACATTATATATACCTCTACTCCTTTCCGCCTTACTATCTTCTTAATTACCTCCGCGCTAACTTCCTAGATATCGATATCCGGTAGTATCGGCGTAGCTAGTTTCTTTTCGAATAATAGTTTAGCGGTTTGCGGGCGTTTCTTTATAATTATATTAGAGGTTATAGTCTAGACAAAATCTCTATCGTCGTCTTCTTCGACAGTAGCTTAATACGCTAGTCGGGTCTTTAGGGCAGGTTCGAAGGTCTGCTTAGTAATTACCGGTTCCTACTTATTGTTAATACTCTATACCTAGACTAGCTCGCTATTCTATAGGCAATACTCCTTATAGTACTCTGAGTCGAGGGTTATAGTACCTAATATAAAGTAGATACCTAGCTAGTGTTTATTATACTAGCGCCTACCTAGCACGATATTATACTCTAGATATATAACCTAGAAGGTTCTAGTCTCCTTATAACTATTACCGAGTATAAGTTCTAGACTTATACGGTATTCTATCATTTCCGCGGCTATCGAGCCGTTTACTAACCTAAGGGCTAGTAGGTTATTAAGCTTAATTAAGGGCAGATTATGTTTTTACGTAAAGGAGAAGTCGATATACTTAGAATTAGTACCGTTATTAAGGAAAGTAAATGCATTTTGCCTATTAGCTATCCCTAGTATTACGAGGTATAAGCCGATAATAGGGTTATATTCTATTTCTACTATCCTAAGAATATATAATAATAGCTTAAGCCCTTCGGGTAGCTTTACTAGTAGTACCTCTTCGTTATGTCTTATATTCTCCTTTTTATGTCTACTAGTTGTTACGCTTAAGTAGTAGACTAGGCATTTTCCGCCGGTAGTATAACGGTAGTGCCGCTAGCGTTAGTACCTAGACGTACTAGTATCTCGTACTCGAATAGCTCGTAAGTACGCTACTATAGGCGGTGACCGGGCTTACGACACTTCTTATAGAGGCTCTTACGTATATAGCGAGTGTTCTTAGCTTCGTCTATAGTCTTACTAAGGCTACTCTTAAATAGTTTAGGTCGGGTAGACTAAGCCTTACGGGTCGGCTTATTAGAGCCTAAACCTACTAGCTTGTCGTCCTTATTATCCTTATTACCGTCCTTCTTATCGTCCTTCTTATTATTCTTTAGCTTCTTAGAGCGTAGGTAGAGAGCGTCGAGGATCCTAAAGTCCTTATCTACCTAATAGAGATTGTCGATTATCTCTTATAACGATTTAGGACGGAAGTTAAGATACTTATTAAGATAGCGGATAGTTAGCTTACGTTATAGGTTATCTATCGTATCTTTACCCTTAAGGCCTAGGATGTTAGTATTCTAGCGCTACTTAGGGAAGAAGGTCTAGAAGCTATCCTTATTATCTATCTTAAGGTTACTTAGGCAATTACGAGCCCTAATAATTAGGTTACGGTCTCCGTATCGCTTAGCGAGTTCCTTAATAAGGTTGTTAATACCCTTATACGTCTTCTTACTACTAGTTAGGCTACCCGAGATAGTAGGGATCTTTAGTCTAACTAGTTCCTAAGTATTACCTAGTAAGGCTAGTAAGTCGTATACGAACTTAAGCACTACCTTCTTATCGCGAAAGACCGTATAGTCGATAATAGTCTCTAACTCGGAGAAGAACTTCTCGAGGGAGGGTCTAGATAGCTTACTATCGATAGTACCGACGAACTTCTCTAGCTTATCTATACTACGCTAAGTCTTAAAGGGCTGGCTAAGGTCTAGATCGTACTTAACTAGAGACTCGAAGTCGTAGACTAGCTTCTTCTTCTTAGAAGAGCGGCGATAAGTACGAGTATTGCTATCTGACTCTAAGTCCTCCTCTAACTCCTTAGATAATAGATCGGAGTCGTTACTATTATCCTTACGTATAGACTTCTTAGCCTTCTTTCTAGTATTATAGCGAGCTACCTTGTCCTACTCGTCCTTATTACTAGCTCTATTATTATTCCTATTATTGTCCTTAGATAGGGTTCGGCCGTTCTATAGGGCACGACGCTATAATATAGCGCGAGATAGTAAGGATCGTACTCGAGAGCGGCCTCGGCGGTCTTCGAGTTACTTCTTAAGATTATCTACCTAAGTCTACTACGACTTATTAAGCTACTTAATGTCGTTCTAGTAGGTTTAAGCTTCTGTCTTATACGTATCGAGATCGAATTCGAGGGTCTTAATCTTCGAGTTATTATTAGATAACTACTAAAGTGCCTCCTTAGCTTACTTCTTTAGGGTATCGTTCTTCGCGGTAAGTATACTAATCTCTACGGACATTACTACATTCGATAATACCTTAGGTCGGGCCTTTAGGTTATCGAGTTCCTACTAACCCTAGATAAGCTATTACTTAGCCTAATCTATTTCTCCTCGTACCGTACTAAGGTCCTTCTAATAAGCGTCGCGGTACTAAGTAGTATTATCCTTCTATACCTTTAGCGTGTCGCGGTCCTTAACTAGGGTGTCGTATTTATTACGTATCTATTAGTCGTAACTCTTCTATCTCCTAAGCTCTTACCCTACTTTACCTAACTACTCGTAGAGGATAGTCGCTATCTATATTACATTCCTATACTCTTACTCGGCGCGTCGTAGGATAAAGTAGATAGCCGCGGCGGTCTCGGGCTCTACTAGGAGCTTGACGAGCTAGTCGATATCGAGTTAAAGAAGGTCGTTCGCGGGAATTCGGAGGGTTTTCGCGACTTATTATATATCCTCGCCCTTACCTTCCTCGGTCGCGCCGTCGTCGTCGAAGTCGACTACCGCTATAGTAACGCCGTTCTTGTCTTAGATCTCGTCGTTATTTAGAAGGTCGTATAAGTTGAACTTACTAGGTAGGTTAGTAACTAGGCGCTATAAGTTCTCGAGTTTCTACTATATAGCGTCGTCGGTAGTCTACTACTACTCTTACGTTTATCCTTAAGTCTATATATTGAATATAGACTCGCGCTATACTACTAGTCGTATAGCTAGTAGCGAGCCTCGCTATCCTTAGGGTCGTACTATATTAGATAGATAGATTTGTTATTCCCCTGTTCTAGGACCCTATCCGGCCTATATAGGTATATATCTATTGTTATATATAAAGGGAAACCCGAATAGGTGAAAACCCTTCCCGCCCCCGACTACTCCTTATCTAGTTTAGCTTTCCCTCTAAACGTACGTAGTCTATATCACTACCCCGTTAGCCCCCGCTCCTAGCCGGTCTCGTCGCGCTACGTCGTGTCCTCTCTTCCTATACTACTCCTACTAGGCGGTACTATTCTAGCTAGCCCTTCTCTAGTATCTAGTTCGTAATACGCCGTAGGTCCTTAGCATTATTAAGAAGTGCCCTAATCGTCCGGTTCCTCGCCTTTACTATCTACTCCCCCCTTCCTAGCGACCACCTCGGATAGACGAGGAGTACGTACCGTACGTTCTAGGAGCGATAGCCGTAGGGGTAGCTAGTATTTGTATATCCTAGAACCTTCCTCTATAATAGGTACCCCTAGAGGCCGATGTGTTCGCTTCGTAGTTAGGTTACTATACTACTCTATACCCTCGTAAGGCGGTAGTAGATAAGCTTCGGGGGGTACTTGACCGCGGATTTTGTAGCTAACTATTCCTTAGGTTATCCCGCTAGCTAAGGGCGTCTACTATACCCTATAACCTAGTTGTTCCACCTCTCTTTCTATAGTTACTCTATAAACGATTTCTTACCTTCCTATTATATTGCTAGCTATTCGTCCCTTACCCGGTAGTTCGGCTCGTTTCCGGGTCGAATGCCCCTATACGCTAGTACTGATTCGCGGGCCCTTACGACTATACTAGCGATAAACTTCTATACTAGGTACTATGCCGACTTGCCTAAGTAGGAGGTCCGTAGTCCCTAGATATATAGGTCGATCGGCGGTATAGCGGTCTCGTACTTAAGTATCCTCGTTAGTGTCGACTTATATACCCCGGTAACCTTCCTTAGGTATTAGTTTTAGATCTTCGCTAGCGGCGCGACGAGTCCCTTCGATAGGTAGGCCCTCTCGCCTAAGGACTATACTTGGCTACTATAGGTAAGGACTGGCCGAATAATAGCCGTATATAGAAGTCGTAACTACCGGAAGTCCGCTCCCTATATAGACGTAGTAAGCCTCTAGTATAATGCTATATTCTGTTTAGCTTTCCGTAATATTGCCTATACGTACTTCCTCTACCGTAGCGCCGGGTCTACCTATAGTCCGAGGATCCTAAGCTGATTTGCCGGGTTAGTCGTATGCCCCTATATCTAGATAGAAGCTTGTATATTATAGAACCGTAGCCGGCGCGTAAAGTGTATTAGATTGTACTTTTCTAGGGCAAACCGAGCCCCGTACCTCCTAGCCTAGTCCTCGTAGATCTTGTGCTTCTCTTCTAGTAGCCTATAGTTCTCCTTAGTCGAGGAAGACTACGCTAGGATGTTTGTGTCGTCTACGAAGCCGCTCGTAGCGGTGTTCTAGGATTCTAGGGCTAGGAGTAGCGTCGCTATAAAGAAGAGGAACAGAATAGGTACTAGCGTTAAGCCTTACGGGATTCTAGTATAGACTGCTTAAAATAGGCTTCTATACTAGCCGACTAGGATCGACGTACTACGGTTTTAGAGGTAGGACCGTATAAAGTTAACAAGCTACTTAGGGAGTCCTTTCGACCTTAGGATATAGAGTAGCCGTAGGTATGACACGTAGTCGAAGGCTCCCGATATGTCTAGGCTAAGTAAGGAAGCTACCTTGTCCCTATTCTTATACTAGATGGCCTTTACCTAAGAGGTAATAAGTTCTATCGCGGACAGCGTCGATCGCTATAGGCGCGTACCTATCTAGGTGTCCGGGAGTAGGGAGTGTTCCTCTACCGCCTCGGAGAGTCTCGTTATAACTAGCTTCTTAAGCGCCTTCCTAAGAGTATTAAGGAGCGTAATTAGGCGGTACGACTTTACCTACGTATAGTCTTCCTTCTACGGCTTACGTAGGACCACTATCGTCGATTGTTTAAAAGCTATCGGGTAGTACCCGGTCTATAGGCAGGCGTTAAAGATCGCTATAGCTACTAGGGCTAGTTAATCTCTACACTTCTTTAGTAGCTCGTTTGGGATCCTATCCGGCCCCGGGGCTTTCTTCGCCGGTAACTTCCTTAGTATAGCGGCAACTTCTCCCTCGGACACCTCCTATTAGACCGCAATGCTAGGGGCTAGGGGAGTAGAGCTGTTTATGTCGCTTAGATTAGCCTCGACTAGGGGCGGGAAGAACTTGCTAGCTAGTAGACGCGCCTTAGCCTCGGGGTCGCTAACCGGGCCACTAGGCGATTGTAGCGCTAGGATAGAGAAGGAGGGGCCCTATATAGGGTCCTATCGGGCCTATTTTACTAGCTTCTACATCCTCTCTAGCTTGCCGGCGATTTCTTCTACTATAGCCCTCTAGCCGACTGCTTTCTCCCTTCGTATTATAGCTTTCTTCTATTAGTATACCTCCCTATATACGTTCTAGGCCTCCTCGCTATAGCTGCTCGTCTATACCCGGCGGGCTCTCCTTGCTTCTCTTACTACCGTAGTATACTCCGGCGTCTAGTATAGTTTGGACTATGTCGTTAGTTAGGTAAGCGGAACGTAAAGTGAGGTCGCTTTTCTTATTTTGTCTATTAACCCCTAGACTACTTCGTCTATCTCGTCTTTACTATTATATTACTACTACGCGATCTAGACTAGCCTCTTAGAGTCATCGAGGTACGCCTAGATATTGGCCTAGTAGGCCTTTTCCTAGTTTAGCTTAGAGGTTCTTACTAGTATACGTTATATCTATATCGTAATAGAGGTCCTAACTAGTATATAGTCTAACGACGCCTCGAGTTTATGTTCGATCCTATAGTAGGTTACCGTATAGTAGTAGCTATCTAAGATCTAGGAGAGGTCGATCGTGCCTTAGAGTCCCCCTCTCTTCTAGGTGCCTAGGTCCTTCGGGGTATTAAGGGCAATTACGTTACTCGCTATCAAGTCGAGTACTTCGTCGGCTATAGGGTGCGGCTATATAAGGCTTTCCTAGGAAGGGTAGTATATATTGAAGTCTCCTACTACGATGTGGCACCCTTGTCTCTTAAGCGTACTGTCTAGGTGTCTATAGACCCCTAGGTCGCGGCTAGACCTCGAGGCTAGCGGTTGTATATATAGGTTGTATATCTAGGTGCTACCTACGTAGAGGGAGGTAATATCGCCCCCGCCTTCTTCGTCTACGTAGTACACTACCTCCTAGTCGGATTCTAGTATATCCTTACTAATATAGAAGCACGTACGGGGTCTACCGTCGCCTCGTAGGCATATCGTATAGCCTAGTAACTTGTAGGTCGTTAGTCTCTTATAGTACGGGTTAATCTATAGCTCCTAGATTATAAGGACGTAGTAGACACGCGGGTCCGCCTCGTATAGGAAATAGTTCTAGACTATATCCTTGCTATAGTTAACGTTATACTAGATAATGCTAAGCGTGTCGAGGCTAGTTATCGGTATCGACAATCATTTCCTCTATATCGTCCTATGTCCTACTACCCTATACGTCCTAGTCTACGCCTATTAGCTATATACTAAAGGGGAGCCGGGCCTAGTTAGATTCCCTCGCCGTAGCTAGTAGAGTACGTGGCCTCCCGTACGCCCTAGGTTACGTATCCTTTATATCGTTCTCGGCCCTAGGGCGCTTATACCCGACCGCCGCTAGTTAGTTCCGGTATAGGCTAGCCTTACGGTCGCCGTAGAATCTTAGGGCGACGGTTCTGTTTATAATTGCCTTGTTTTTCGCTAGTTTCCGCTATAGGCATTCCGTACTATACGATAGGTAGTGCCCCGGACAGTTCGCGTACCGTCTCGTAGTCGATATATAGTCCCTAGACATATAGTCTCCTACATAGTTCGAGCAGGCCTACTTGTTTGTACACGTGTAGGTTTGGTGTCTATACTATTAGCATTTAAAGCATTAGAGGACACGAAAGGATAAGGAGTGCTTTTCTACTATCTTAAGGCTATATTACTAGACTAGGCCTTGTTCTATCGCTAGATCCGCCGCTTTCGCGTCTTGTAGCTATACTATTAGCGCCGAGGCCTTCTTTCCTTCTAGCTATTTCCTATAGAGCCAAGTCGCCTTCTGGATCAGAGAGTTAAGAGTGACCGGGTTGTCCTCTTAGAGAGCGCGTAGGTAACCCTAGTTAGTTAGGTCAAACTCCTTAGGTATATCGTGGACTAGGATCGTGAATTGTTTCGTTAAGACCTTCGCTTATGCCGTAACCTTAGATACCTACTATAGCTATACCTCTAGGTGCCTCCTAGTAGTAGCAGAGCTAGTATAGATCTATAGAGTACCGTTAGACTATTAGTTCACTACGACCACCCCTAGTTAGTTAATTCGTTAGGCGAGCTCCTTGTTCAATAGCTTCGTAACTTCGGCCTAGTCTTCCTTTACTATAATACGGATCGTAACTATATCGTGCGTTAGGCGGGGGCCTAGTATCGATGCCGCGACCGATACCTAGCTATAGGGGTGTTGATTCCGGGTGGCCTTACTAATCGCCTAGGACGTCGTCCTTATTTCTTATTGCCCTCGGTAATACGATAGTACAAGCGCCGTACGTAGCTAAGTGATCATTACCTATAGAGACCGGTAAGGGAGCTAATCGTTAGTTTCTATACTTTTTACGTCCTCTATAAGTTGCTACTAGTTGTCTTAGGGGGGCTTCGCCTATAGTCCCGTAGGCGCCGTTAGTACCGTAGCCTAGGCTACTATTGCCTAGGAGTTGCCTAATGTAGCTAGGCACCTCCGCGGCGTTTAGAGCTAAAGAAATAGGGTGAAGAGAGCTTTAAGCTATCTAGATTAAATAAGGTAGAACTCCCTTAGTCCTAGGGGCAGTGGCCTGCTTTATATATTATTAGAATAGCCTTGATAAGAGCTTTCGAATGTGTCTTGTTTTGGCGTAGAGATCGATGAGCGTTTTTTGATCGCGATAAACCCGATTAAATTTAGCTCGTTAATACTAGGTCGTCGTACTATATTAGGTACTACTTAGCCTATAGTAGTCTCTTATACCGAGTCGCGCGTTTTTTATCGTACGCCCTAATCTCTTATTACGGTTATTATTAATAATCTACGCTCTTATAGATCCCGTCGTAGCTCTTCTACGGATATAGAGACCTAGCTAAGTATAACGGTATAACGGTTTATAATCGTATTAATATAAAGTAGCTAGGTACGTAGGAAAGAGGAGCGCGAGATACGCCGAGGTTATATATAGCCGAGGCGCGCTAGTAACGCGCGGTCGCGTGACCTATATACTAGCTAACTATTTACTAGGCCTAGGGCCGTAACACTACCCCCCCCCTTCAAAATCGCGCTTAGTCCCTTAAGCTCGTATTATCGCTACTACGAAAGTAGTGTTATCCTCTATATCGTTATTTCTATCACTTCTATTATCTATTCTATCCGCTATTATGTCGTCGTTACTACCTCGGTCGGTATTATCGTATCCTCCGCGGTGGCTAACCTAGCCTATATAAGTCGTAATTTCGTACTTACCGTAGCGATTTACGAACTCCGCGAAAGAGTCCGTTATAGCTTCTTACTATTCGCGTTAACGCTTGTCTTATACTTACCTACCGTCGGTCATCTTACTTAAAGTAGCCGCCTACGGGTCTTTACTTATACTAGTCTTAGGCTTATAGCTCTTAACCGGTAGTAGAGCTATAGGCACCTACGTAATTAGTATACGTAGTCCTCCTATAGTTACTAGGTTAGACGTAGCTATTAACGAAGCGTTTATAGTATCGCTAATTATAACGTCTTTAGGTATATCCTCGTTCGGAATGTACCCTAGTAGTAGTATAAAGTCGGCTAGCCTATCCTTTGTAGGATAGTTATAGTAAAAGTCCGCGATAGAGGCGGCGGTAGTATCTATTAACTCCTTAGCGGGCTCCTAAGTAGGCTTACTATAACTAACCTATTATACTAGATACTCGTATCGTCTCTCCTTCCTTCTACTACGTAGCGCTAGTCCCGGCGGTAGTAAACTCTTTATATCTAGTATCGTATCTAGTAACTAATACGTACTTATATCGCTATTATCGTCTTCTACCTCTATAGGCGCTTATAGTAGTTATACTTAGCCTAGTATTAGTTTGTGTACCGGTATTAGTAGGTTAGCGTAGAAGCCGTTATATAAGTTGCTTAGCGATCGCGGTAAATCTAGGCGATACGTATCGTATAGTAGTACTTTAGTAATCGTATAAGGTCCGGTATAGCGGTAGTTAAGTTTCTTTAACGGGCGCTTAGTACGCTAGTAACGAGTACTAAGGTATACTATATTACCTACTTCGTATCGTAGTACGATCGTACGGTGTTTATTTACGTACTCGGCTTACGACGCTTATACTATCTCTATCGAGTCTCTTAGTTTATAGCAAAGCTCTATTATACGCTATACAAAGGTACTTACTAATTCCGCGTCTAGGCGTTATTTATATAGGAGTAGCTATATAGGCAGGTTGAGCTCTATATCCGCGTATCTCGGATTCTTACTAATATTAGCTATAAAGGGGCTTATACTAGTCGTTTTAGAGATATAGTCGTTAGCTATAAATTCTATAAGCGGTAACTAGTCCGGCTAGTCATCTTATATATAGCTAATAAATACGCGTAGATATTGCTCTATTATCTTATTCGTATTCTCGCTCTATCTATCGGTCTTAGGATAATACCCGGTAGAGATCTTACGCTTAATCTATAGTAGTTTATAAAGGCGTCCCTAAAAGGCTAAAATCTATTAAGGTCCGCGGTCCGATATAATCGTCTTTAGTAATCCGTAGCGTAAGAAGATGTGCTTAATATAGACGTAGGCAATATATTTAGCTATTATTTCGAGAACTAGAATATAGTAGCGCTCCTTACCTAGTCTATTAGTTACCGTAAGCGCATTCTCGTACTATTAACCGTCGGCCGTATACTTCGCTCTAGGTAAGTCGATAACGAAGTCTATAGCGACATTATCCTAAGTATCGAAGGGGATAGGTAGTAGGGCCAAAAGTCCGTACTATAGTTTGTTAATACTACGGCTATTACAATATATCCGGTAGGCGCGTACGAAAGATCTAATAAAACGGGTTATCCTTAGCTATATATAATATCGTAATACGAGCCTACTCGTAGTAGTCTTACCTAGGTGTCCGGCTACCGGTACATCGTAAAAGGCTTTAACTATACGTATATAGATAGTATTCTCCTTATCCTCTATAGGTAGAACGAAGAGGCTATACCCACTATATCGGTTTTTAATATATATTATACTATCGACTAGCATTACGTACTTATCGTCTATCTTGTTCTTTCGGAGTAGTTTTACTAGTTCTCCTACCGCGAGTTAGGTAGTAGCTTCGACTACGTTATCTTGTTCGTATAACTTACTAATATCTACTACTAGGGCTTCGTCTATAACGACTCCTACTTCGGATACGGATAGTCTTAGGATCTAGCTTACGCTAACCGATAGGAAGTGTTCTAGTTTTAGTAGTACCCTGTCCTATTAAGTATAACGCGGATCTAACTTGTTATATAAGATAGCGTCTTAGGAACGTCGAGTAAGGCTGTCTAGCTTCGCTCCTTATACTCCTAGTCGGTACACGATCTTAAAGAAGAACTATAACAAGAACTCGGCCTACCTAGCTTAGCGTCTATTTAGCTACTTAGATGTTAAAAAGTATTCCAAGTTCTTATAGTCGCTATAGACGAGTATAGAGTAGCCGCTTAGGTCGGTAAAGTTCTCGAAGTCTAGTTTATTAATATCGCCGGCTATTAGCTCTAGCTTCTATTCCTTAAACGCCTTAACGATTACGAGTAACTCCTTATCGTAGATGTCGTAGTTATACTCCTACGGGCTCATCTTTTTCGATAGGTATACGATAGGGCGGAGGATGTTGTCCTCGTTATATTACGATAGGACTACTACGGTTATAAAGTCGCTTACGTTAGTCTCTAAGACGGTACGTCTCCCGGGGTTAAATATCGCTAGTACTGTTCCCTTAGCGTCGGTAAATACTTACTTTAGTCCTTCGAACGCATTATAATATTTGTTTGTCTAGTACTAGGAGTTGTTCTTCTTAGTTAGCTTTACTATAGGTAGAACTATCTTGCTATAGTCCTTAATAAAGCGTCGATAGAAGCCTAAGAATCTATTAAACGTAAGGATGTCTTTTACGTTAGTAGGAGTCCCCTATCTACGTATCGCTTATATCTTAGCTAGGTCTATTAATACGCTATCCTTACCGATAATTAATCCGAGGTACTTAGTAGACTAAGTATAGAACTCGTATTTAGAGATATCGAGCTAAAGGCCCGCCTTACCGTATTTACGGAGCACCTTCTTTATATACTCGATATATTCTTCGAGCGTATCGCTAAAGATTAGGATGTTGTTAAGGTACGCGGACGTAAAGTCGTCGAGGAACTCTCTTAGGGTATCGTTAATATACGATTGAAATGTCCCGGGTATATTATATAGTCTAAACGGCATTACTAAGTACTCGAACTAGCTATACCGTATCGTAAACGCCGTAAGCCATTCCGACCCTTCCGCTATACGTATACGGTTAAAGGCGGCGATAACATCTAGCTTAGTAAAGTACTTCTTCCCTACAATACGGTTAAGTATATCCTATATTAGGGGTATAGGATACCTAGATTTTATCGTACGTTCGTTTACCTATCTATAGTCGATATAAACTCTAAGTCCTCCGCTAGGTTTCTTAACGATAAGTATAGGTAAAGATACGTCTACTCTTCCTTTATATCTACGGATGCCCTTCTAGGCCAATTGCTCTTAGACCTAATAAGCTATTACCTCGTCCTCTTAGTTTGATATACGGTAAGGTCGGCTAAAGGGCGGAGTCGCGCTAGGCTTTAGTTTAATCTTATAGTCGATACCTAGCCTATACGGTAAGAGCTCCTTCGTATCTTACTTAGAAAAGACGTATATAAACTCGTAATAGATAGGTAGGAGGTGATCCTTCGGATCGATTGTCTCCTCCTTTTTCTTTATAAACTTGTTATATTAGACTATACGTATATCTTATAAGCGGACAGTATCGGGCTAGTACGCTACGCTACTAGTACAAACGCCGCTACTCGAGTATCTAGTCGTTCGATAGTCTTGTTATCGGATAGCATCCTATAGCTAGTATCGGGCCTATATACTACTACCTTACGTATATCCTAAGTACTTATAGTATAAGCTATTAAAGGGTCCGTTACGTAGAGATCCCCTAGTTACTATTGTTCGTTCTTATCGAAAATGAACATTATATATACTTTAGCTCCCTTTTGCCTAGCTATTCTGTCGATAGCCGCTTCGCTAACTTCCTAGATATCGATGTCCGGGAGTATCGGTACGGGCGGCGTCCCGGTCGATGTCTCGGGCTTAGGTCGTTACTTTATAATCACGTCGGAAGTTATAGTCTAGACTAGATCTTCTTTATCGTCTTCTTTAACGGTGGCTTGATATAGTAATCGGGTCTTTAGAGCTACTTCGAAGCTTTACTTAGTAATTATAGGCTCCTACTTACCGTTAATACTCTATACCTAGACTAGCTTACTACTCTATAGGTAATGTTCCTTATAGTACTCCGAGTCGAGGGCTATTATACTAGAGGCAAAGTAGATGTCTAGCTAATATTTATCGTGCTAAGGTCTACCTAGTACTATATCGTATTCTAGATAAGTAACCTAGAACGTTCTCGTTTCTCTATAGCTATTACTAAGCGTGAATTCTATAGTCATACGGTGTTCGATCATTTCCGTAGCTATAGACCTATTAGCTAATCCGAGTACTAATAGGTTATTAAGCTTAGTTAAAGGTAGGTTATGTTTACGCGTATAAGAAGAGTTAATATAATCTGAGTTAGTACCGTTATTAAGGAAAGTCAATATATATTGCCTATTAGCTACGCCCGGTATTACTAGGTATAAGCTAATAACTAGGTTATGTTCTATTTCTACTATCCTAAGAATATATAATAATAGCTTAAGTCCTTCTAGTAGAGGCTCTACTAGTAGTGCTTCTCTTAATTCTTCGTATAACTATTCTTATTTATATCTACTTACTTCTACGCTTAAGTAGTAGACTACGTATTTCCCGCCGGTAATTCGATAACGGTAGTACCGCTAGCGTTAGTACCTAGACGTACCGGTATTTCGTACTCGAAGAGCTCGTAGGTACGCTACTATAAGCGGTGACCGGGCTTACGGCACTTCTTATAGAGGCTCTCGCGTATATAGCGAGTGTTCTCGGCTTAGTCTAAGGTCTTATCGAGACTACTCTTAAAGGACTTAGGACGGGTCGACTAGGCCTTACGAGGTAGCTTACCGGGAGCTACGTCTACTAGCTTATCGTCCTTATCCTTACCGTCCTTCTTATCGTCCTTCTTATTATTCTTAGGCTTCTTATTACGGGGGTAGAGGCTGTCTAAGATCTTAAAGTCTTTATCGGCTTAATAAAGGTTATCGATTATATTACTAAGAGAGGTTAGCCGATATATTAGATACTTATTAAGGTAGCGGACTATTAGCTTACGTTATAGGTAGTCTATCGCGTCTTTACCCTTTAGGCCTAGGATGTTTACGTTCTAGCGCTACTTTAGGTAGAAGGACTAGAAGGTGTCCTTACTATCTATCTTTAGAGAGTATATACGCTCGCGGGCTCGGCCGATAGGGTTACGGTTACTATAGCGATTAGCGAGCTCTTAAATTAGGTCGTTAATGCCCTTATATAACTTCTTATTACTCGTAAGGTCGCTAGAAATAGTAGGAATCTTAGGTCCGACTAACTCCTACGCGTCGCTAGGAGAAGTAAGGAGGTTATAGACGAACTTTAATACTACCTTCTTATTACGGAAGACCGTATAGTCGACGATAGTCTCTAACTCTAAGAGGAACTTCTTAAGGGAGGGTCCTAATAGCTTACTATCGATAGTACCAATAAACTTCTCGGGCTTATTAACACCGCGCTAAGTCTTAAAGGGCTGGCTAAGTTCGGTATCGTACTTAACTAGAGACTTAAAGTCGTATACCTACTTCTTCTTCTTAGAAGAGCGGCGATAAGTACGGGTATTACTATCCGACTCTAAGTCCTCCTCTGACTCTAAACCTTTAGATAACGGGTCCGAGTCGTTATTATCTAGCTTACGAGAGTGTTTCTTAACCTTCTTAGTTACTCGTCTACCTTCTACCTTATTATCCTTACCTCTAAAAGAGTCATAACCGTTCTATAGTACGCGGCGTTATAACATTACGCGAGATAGCAACGAGCGTACCCTAGACCTACTACGATCCTCGAGTTACTTCTTAAGCTCGTCGACCTAGTTTTACTAGGATTGATTTAGCTCCTAGATATCGTTCTAGTAGGTTTAAGCCTCTATCTTATATATGTCGAGGTCTAATTCAAGTGCCTTTATCTTAGAGTCGTTATCGTTAAGCTATTATAGGGCTTCCTTAGCTTATTTCTTTAGAGACTCGTTTTGTACTACGAGTAGGGCGCTAGAGGAGGATTTAGGTTAAGCCTTTAGGTTATCGAGTTCCTACTAGACCGTAATAAGCTACTACTTAGCCTAATTCATCTCTACTCGTACTATACCTAAGTCCTTCTAATATATATCGCGGTACTTAGTAGCTTCCTCCTTCTTAGTCTTCTATATATCGCGGTCCTTAACTAATACGTTATACTCGTTACGTATCTACTATTCGTAGCTCTTCTATTTCCCGAGTTTCTACCCTACCTTACCTAGTTGTTCGTAAAGAATAGTAGCTATCTATATTACATTCCTATACTCTTACTCGGCGCGGCGTAGGATAAAGTAAATAGCCGCTACTATCTCGGGATCTGTTGAGAACATACAGGCCGTAGGACAAGCATGTGGGTGTGGGTGTGTCATGTGACGAGATCACGTGATTAGGGTTTGCCAGCCCATAGGCTAGCAAACATCCGGACACCTAGCATCTACCTACACTAACACCGGCGATACTGTATGTAGATACACGCTATCCTATTGGGTCCTTCTTCGTCTTTTGTGTGATCCGCCGTCTTCTACTACTGCGCAACTCGTACCTGTTTAACAGGTTATGAGCCCGGGTTAGCAACTCGGTGTTTCACCCTCGACAAAGTCGTATTGGAGTTATTCCTCTTTAGAACCAAAGGAAGGCAGACTGGAGGCCGCACCCGCATTGCACAGGAAGCTACAGCCGTGCTGTAGGTGCATATAAGACGTGAAAGAGCCTAGTGAGGCACTGTCAGACTCCGAGTTAGGGAGCCTGTGCCAATACCTCAGACAAGTGGGCGAGCTTACTGAGAAGAGTCGCTCTCCGGACATCGCGTTCGTATCGACTAACTGTTCATTCTGAGAGAGCCGCAGTGTCTCAGAAACCCCCTCTGCTAAGAGAGTTACGCTACAGTGTCTCAGTACTAACACTATCCTTACGACCGACTTTCCTCGCTTTCTAGTGGACAGCCATTCTCTCCACCATCAACCTCGCGTTTGGTTCACCTCCTATCGATCCAATCGCGTACGACCGAATACATCCTGTTACCTAAGGGCAGCCAACCTGTCCCTTAACTTACAAAAATGGAGAACGAGACTGGGTTCACAAGAAAGAGAGCAGCACCTCTTCTGACAAGAGAGAACTACGAAACATGGTTCAAGCTGATGAGAATACACCTGGTATCAAAGCAGGTTGACTGGGTCCTCGAGGACATTATTACGGACATTCCCGCTGCAACCCTAGCGACACCCTCTACATCATCGGAGTCATCCCTTCCTTTGGATCAAGCGATAAGGAAGGCATCGTACAGACGGCACAATGCAACGGCCTTGTATAAGATGTATATCTGTCTGTCGACAGATGACCAAGAGATGACATACGAGATCCGGCATACGAAGGAGTTGTAGGAATGGGCTGAAGCCAAATACAAGAGAAGACTTCTCGCTACTGGAAGAAGTTTGCTTCAGCAATACACCAATTTCGTGATGACAGAGGACCAGTCAATAGATGACGCCTAGCAGGAGCTTAGCTCAATTGCAAGGAGGGCTGTTTCAATCTCGGCTCAGTTCCAAGACATCAAGACTGAGGACAGAAAGATCCAGCAACTCTTAGCAGCTCTGCCAGACTCATTTGGCTCAATTCGCGATGCAATTGATGCCTAGGTGAATCTCTCACCACAAGACATTCTTGCAATCCTTAGGGAGAAGCAAGAATCAATGATTCATCAAGGGACAGCCATGTTCGCTAAGAAGGGTTTCTAGGGCAAGCTCACGTACCATCTCTACAATAGTGACCATTTTATGAGCAAGTGCCCACACCTTTCTGCAGCTCAGCAGGCTGTTAGGAACAAGGACAAACCAGCTAGGGTTACCTACCCTGCTAAGAGACAACCGTCACCACCTCGTAGGAGGTCATCATCACCAAACCTTCGTGATGTCCTTAAGGTGATGACGGACCTTGCAAAGCAGATGAAGGAGAGCCGCAAGCCAAAGGCCTCCTCTAGTAAGCCTGCAAGGGCCCATGCGACCCAGGAAGACGCATCAGACTCTGAGATACTATCAGAAGATGATGATGTTGATGAGGTTGCCCATTCCACTGTAGAAGCCAAAGGCAAGTACCCCTCGTCCGAGTGGTTGCTTGACTCTTGTGCATCATCACATATGACTGACCAAGATTCACTATTCAGGACACTGAAGCCTCTTCAAAAGAGGAAGTGGATCAAGGTTGGGGGTGGCTATCTACAAGCTACACATATAGGAAGTGCAGTAATGGGTGGTCCTTCTGGAAAGCAAATTGTCTTAGAAAATGTCCTGTTTGTTCCTGGCCTTGGAGTTAGTCTTGTTTCGTGGAATCAGTTCAGCCAACAGTTTGCTGTCCAACCACCCAGTTTCACCCTAAAATCCTTGTCTAGTAAACCCGTTGTCCAGACCAAACTTCGAGGAGGAGTACCGTTTATCCACTCGATCTCGGAAATTCTTGAGCCACAGCATACTGGCATACTCTCTCAAGAACGTGACGGTACCGCTATGGCTAACACTGAGTCCGAAGATCAGTGGGAGCTATGGCATAGAAGATGTGCACACCTTGGCAAGGGACTGCTAAGAAACCTGCATAGAGTCACTGACAAGAAAGATCCCATTCCTGTTCCTTCTGAACACCAGAATTGCAAGGTCTGCTCCCTTGTAAACATGAGGAAGTTCAAAGGACCTGCTACAGAGAGGAAAGGGGAGAGGCTGGCCCTCATCTCCATTGACATCTGTGGGCCTTTTCAGGGCGCAGTCTCTAGGCTAGGATACAAATATTGGCTTGAGATTGTAGACAACTTCTCTAGGAAGAAGTGGGTAATCCCTTTGAAGGCCAGGAGCGACGCTCCTGCAGCCCTACGGGATTGGAAGGTCCAGGCAGAACGGCAGTCAAGGTGCTTTCTGTCTGCGATCCGCAGTGATGGTACAAAGGAAATTCTCGCCTTGCTAAAAGAGTGGGAGAAGGAGTTTGGCACTCAGATGGACACAACTGATGCCTACAACTCTCTTCAGAATGGACCTGTGGAAAGGTCAATTCAAGCCTCTGAGAACACAGTCCGGGCTATGCTTGAAGACTCTGGCATGCCAGTTGAGTTCTGGCCAGAAGCTTTGCAAGCACAGACTGTGATCAGAAACAGACTGCCTAATGGTCCGATCATTGATGGTATTGCTCTTTCACCAGAAGAAGCCTTTACTGGCCAAGTACCGTCAGTCGACCATTTCCGCGTCTGGGGATGCAAAGCTGTGGTCTATATAGACCCAAGAGCCCAACCTCAAGGCTTGAGGAGAGACAAGTTGATGAACCGAGGAAAAGAAGCCGTGTTTGTGGGCTACTCAGAAAACACCACAAAACAATGGCTGTTCTGGGATCCCGACATGAAAGCTGTAAAAGCGCATAGTCACGTCGACTGGTTTGAGAATGAGAAGGGGGGAGATATGGATCTTGGTATCACCTTCACTAACCAGCCGAGTCGAGCGCCACAGCGCAATCCTGTTGGGAGGAAGCCCTTTGGGGCGAAATTTTCCGATAGGGGATTATCAGAAACACCGTTACGAAGGCTAGGAGAAAATATTGAGGCGGTTTCACCACTGTCGAAGGCCGATAACGGTGGATCTATACAGAACCTACCCGAGTCATCAACACCACAGCAACCGCTGTCTGTGCAACTTCCCCCTCCCCCAAAGGACATTGGGGAATACTAGAAGTTTGGAGATCAGGGTACTCTAATAAAAGAAAAAGAAGATGTCGTTCAGTTCGACCCATCTAAACACCTAGCGCCACCTCAGGTTGCAGGCAACAAGAGGTCAAGGGGGGACGGAGATGATAACTCTGAAGAGCATGAGGCTAAACACTATAAGGCTCTTATCGCCTAGATGTTCCATCTAGACCCTACAATGAGCTGGGTAGAGGAGATTCTGAACGACGTGGAAGAATATGCATTTGCTGCTATTGGGCAGGCCATAGCCTATCAGCAGGAAGTGCCAATCCCAAAGTCCTATAAGGCAGCCGTAGGAGACCCCGAATGGGGACATATATAGAGAGAGGCAATCGAGAACGAACTTATTGCCTTAGCAAGCAACAACACCTAGGAAGCAGTTGTACCGCCAAAGGGTGCGAATCTAATTACTTCTAGGTGGGTCTTTGATGTGAAAAGAATGATTAGTGGAGCCATTGAGAAGTTCAAGGCAAGACTAGTTGTAAGAGGGTTTTCACAGAAATATGGGGTTGACTTCGAAGAGACCTTTGCACCTACTATTAGACATGATACTCTCCGAGTATTCATGGCAGTAGTGTATGAGAGAGATCTCGAGATGCACCTAGTGGATGTGAATAATGCTTTTACCTAAAGCAGCCTCCTTGAAGACATCTACATGATCCCGCCCCTAGGAGTTGAAGCACCTCCAAACATAGTGTTTAAGGTCCTACGAAGCCTTTATGGGCTTAAGCAAGCAGCTAGAGACTGGAACAAGCTCTGTGTTGCGAAGCTAGAGAAGATTGGATTTACCTAGTCCCAGGTAGATCTATGCCTACTTGTCTATACGGATAGAGACCTTATGGTCCTTACCTATGTAGATGACATACCCATTGTAGCTCCGAAGCTGTCAGATGTTCAGTGGTTTAAGGCTAAGCTTAGAAAAGTGTTTAAGATTAAAGATCTTAGTGAACCTACGAAGATCCTTAGAATGAGGATTACAAGAGACAGGTCCCAAGGCACTTTAAAGCTTGATCAAGGACACTATGTCCACGCTAACTTAGCCAAGATGAACATAGCTAGAGAGAAGGCTACGCCAACCCACTCACCTATAGAGAGCTACGAGCACTTAGTGCCTACGGCACCTATAGATAAGAGGTGCAACAAACAGGATTACTAGAGCCACAATGGTACCTGGATGTGGCCAATGACAATGACAAGGCCAGACTTAGCATTCCCCCTTGGAAGAATTAGCTCATATGTTGCTGATCCCTCGCAGCAGCATATAAAGGCTTTGAAGAAGCTCTCCCGATACCTGCGGTCGTACCTAGACCTAGGTCTTATGTATAGAAAGGGAGGGGGCAATCTCTAGGGATACTCGGACTCTGACTACGCTATAGACAAAGTGGATAGAGTCTTAATTCTGGGATACGTGTGGTTCCTTTGTGGATCACCTATGTCCTAGATAAGGAGGAAGCAGAAGTCTGTTGCAACATCAACAATGGAAGCTGAGTTCATAGCTATGAACGCAGCCGCAAAGCAGTCACAATTTCTTGCTACTGTCCTCAGGGAAATGGGGTGCCCAGAACTGGTGGGAAAGAGCTCTTTCCAGCCGAGTGTAAGGGCAAGCAGGGGCACTGTTGACGAGCTAAGGCTAGTCAAGCTCATAGGTGACAACCAAGCCGCTTTGACACTTGTCAAAGATGCCTATGTGCATGAAAGGTCAAAGCATATTGATGTTGCATATAACTATGTCAGACATCTCTAGTGGCAGAAGAAGATTGCAGTGGACTACTGCCATACAAAGGACATGGCTACTAATGGGTTAACAAAGCCCCTTAATGGCCAGCAGTTCCAAAACTTTGTGAGGCAGCTCCAGCTTGCGTAAAGGGATTGTAGGAGACCATGTGGCCTGAGTGGGAGTGTTGAGAACATACAGGCCGCAGGACAAGCATGTGGGTGTAGGTGTGTCATGTGACGAGATCACGTGATTAGGGTTTGCCAGCCCATGGGCTAGCAAACATCCGGACACCTAGTATCTACCTACACTAACACCGGCGATACTGTATATAGATACACGCTATCCCATTGGGTCCTTCTTCGTCTTTTATATAATCCGCCGTCTTCCACTACTACGCAACTCGTACCTGTTTAATAGGATCTTATATTAGCCTAACGAGCTAGTTAGCGTCGAGTTAGAGGAAGTTATTAACTAGGATACGGAGTGTTTTCGCGACTTATTATATTTCTTCTCCTTCGCCTTCCTCGGTCGCGCCGTCGTTATCGTAGTCGACTACCGCTATAGCTATACTATTAACTTCTTAAATCTCGTCGTCGGTAAGGAGGTCGTATAAGTTAAACTTAGTAGGTAGGTAGGTAACTAGGTACTATAAGTTCTCGAGTCTCTACTAGACTACGTCGTCGGTAGCCTACTACTATTCTTAAGTTTGTCCTTAAGTCTATATATTGAATATAGACTCGCGCTATACTACTAGTTATATAGCTAGTAGCGAGCCTCGCTATCCTTAGGGTCGTACTATATTAGGTACTACTTAGCCTATAGTAGTCTCTTATACCGAGTCGCGCGTTTTTTGTCGTACGCCGTAATCTCTTATTACGGTTATTATTAATAATCTACGCTCTTATAGATCCCGTCGTAGCTCTTCTACGGATATAGAGACCTAGCTAAGTATAACGGTTTATAATCGTATTAATATAAAGTAGCTAGGTACGTAGGAAAGAGGAGCGCGAGGTACGCCGAGGTTATATATAGCCGAGGCGCGCTAGTAACGCGCGGTCGCGTGACCTATATACTAGCTAACTATTTACTAGGCCTAGGGCTGTAACAGACGGTTTATAGTCGTATTAATATAAAGTAGCTAGGTACGTAGGAAAGAGGAGCGCGAGGTGCGCCGAGGCTATATACAAGCCGAGGTGCCAAGCTAGTGCGCGCGGTCACGTGACCCACGTGCCAGCTGGACATTCACTAGGCCTAGGGCCGTAATATACTCTAGTATAGTTCGAGACGCGTCGTATACCTTTATAGCAAGTCGATTCGTAATTGTCGCGTCGCGTTTCGTGGCCTAGACAGCTAAGGTCAGTTTGGCCTCGTTTGAAGACAATACACGCTATAATGGTGGTTATATAGCTATATCTATAGAAGTAGTATAGTTCTTAGTAAGAGTGGCCCGCTTGGTAGTGTGGCCCGCTCGGTAGTAAAGCACGTTAGATCTATATTAGTTCTATATTTCTAGAAATTTGTATTCTCGTATCTAGCTATACTACGAAGTTATATCTTATTTTCTGAATTTTTTTAGAAAACTCGCGATTCAGCGGACCGGGAAAGCCGAGTGCACCAGGTGTTTATGCTAGCGTTCTAACACAAGGTCGAGCCTTCTTGCCGTGGTCTACTGGAACTTCATTCCAAGACGATGCAGTTGAGGACGATGTTTCTTGATGTTGTATAAGTATGCATATTTTTCGTACACCAGGAGAAGTCTGCGCAAGAAGGCGCGAATGGCGCGAGTATGTCAGCAGCTCTACTGCGCATGGACGTGAATCTCGTTCTCGCTCACGTCTCGAGACGCGCCTGCCGCCACGTCGAACGAACGGGTTGCCATAATTACAGCTTCGCTCGAGTATCTCCTTGTAGAAAGGTCAGACATCGGCCGGAACACGAAAGCGGTGCGACGCCTCAAGGCTGAGTGTTTGGTAGATTGTGATTGGCTGATCCCACCGAGGCATCAGACACTCCCGGTCGATGACCGCTCACAGTCTGGGATGTGAGATCACGAGGCACACTCGGCACAGTCTGGAGTCTTCACATGTCAAACTCCCGAAGCATGTGCGCGCATGCCCGTCCATAAGCCTGCTGACCTTTCTTTTCCTTCACGTTCCCCGGCCTGCACTCCGCAAACCTCTCGACACTCCCTCTTTGTTGTTTCCTCTCATACCATTGTCGACTTTCGTCTAATCCATCCCGATCTCCACCACTGCTTCTTCAGTCACGATGTCGAAGACTTTCACTGCCGTTGATGTGGCAGCCCACAAGAAGCCCGATGACCTCTACATCATTGTGGACGAGGATGTCTACGACCTAACCAAGTTCCAGGACGAGTAAGCACACCGACGTACGCATAATGAAGCATGATCGCTGACAGTCGCGCAGTCATCCTGGAGGCAAGAAGAGTATGTGTTTGGTTTCAGTCACGACACAAGGCAGTCGTGCTTACAACGGGTAGTCTTACAGCGAGTCGCCGGCAAGGATGCAAGCAAGCAGTTTTGGAAGTACCACAACGAGAGCATCTTGAAGAAGTACCAAGGCCAGCTGCAAGTCGGTTCTCTCGATAGCAAGCCAAAGCCAGCACAAGCACCAACACCACCAGCGACACCTCCGCCAGCCGAGAAGAAAGAGGCAGCTGTACCAACGGCAGAGTCTGGCACACTGGGCATTCAGCCACAGGCAGCACCAGAGGAGGTAGAAGCCATGGACCAATTCGTGAGTGCCCTTACAAGGAGATGGCTTGGTTATACACAATGTCACCCTTCGGTGGCTTGCTTGCAGTCTAGGACATCTCTGGCGTGAATCGAATGGACATGCACTGACATGCGAATCTACAGGGAGACATGGTGCCATACGCAGATCCCTCGTGGTACCAAAGCTATCACACCCCGTACTTCAATCAGACCCACGCCGACTTGCGTGCAGAGGTGCGGCAGTGGGTAGAAGACGAGGTCATGGCGAACGTTACTGAATGGGACGAGGCGAAGAAGGTGCCTGATAGCATTTACAAGCAGATGGGTGAGCGTGGATATCTTGCCGGTTTGATGGGTCTTCACCACTGGCCAAAGGAGTACACAAAGCACTCGATCAAATCGGTACCGGCTGAGAAGTGGGATCTCTTCCATGAGATGCTCTTGACGGATGAGCTGTCTCGTTGCGGCTCTGGTGGTTTCGTGTGGAATGTGATCGGTGGCTTTGGCATCGGCGCTCCTCCACTCGTCAAGCACGGCAAGAAGGCACTCAAGGACCGAATCATCCCGGGCATCCTGAACGGTGACAAGCGAATCTGTCTTGCCATTACCGAGCCGGATGCTGGTTCCGATGTGGCTAACTTGACATGCGAGGCGAAGCTCACCGAAGACGGAAAACACTACATTGTCAACGGCGAGAAGAAGTGGATCACCAACGGTATCTGGTGCGACTACTTCACAACTGCAGTTCGTACCGGTGGCGAGGGCATGGGTGGCGTCTCTTGCCTTCTCATTGAGCGCGAATTCGAAGGTGTCAGCACTCGTCGTATGGACTGCCAGGGTGTCTGGAGCTCTGGTACCACATACGTAACATTCGAGGACGTCAAGGTTCCCGTCGAGAACCTCATTGGTAAGGAAAACCAAGGATTCAAGGTTATCATGACCAACTTCAACCACGAACGCATCGGCATCATCATTCAGTGCATACGATTCAGCCGTGTCTGCTACGAGGAGAGCATCAAGTATGCGCACAAGCGACGAACCTTTGGCCAGAAGCTCATCGAACATCCTGTCATTCGACTCAAGCTTGCACATATGGCAAGACAGATCGAAGCATCATACGCGTGGATGGAGTCTCTCATCTACCAATGTCAGAAGATGAACGAGACGGAGGCTATGCTCAAGCTCGGTGGCGCGATTGCTGGCCTCAAGGCACAGGCAACAACGACATTCGAGTTTTGCGCTCGTGAAGCGTCTCAGATCTTTGGAGGTCTGAGTTACAGCAGAGGTGGCCAAGGTGCCAAGGTTGAGCGACTGTACAGAGACGTGCGAGCCTACGCTATTCCCGGTGGTAGCGAGGAGATTATGTTGGACTTGAGCATCAGACAAGCACTGAGGGTACACAAAGTCCTAGGCATGAAACTTTAGTTCAAGAAGATGGAAACATTAGCGGGTGTGTATTGCATAGCAACAGGATACGGACTCGGGCATAGCGTCCGGTGTAGAGATGATAGGCCTTGGAGGCACGATTTTGACTTTGGCATGCCACGTTTCTGATTGCTGGCGCCGAGGGAGAGCTAGACCCTTCAATTGCAGCTTCGACGGACGTCTTGACCTCAACATCATTCTAGCAGAAGTACTTGATCACGGCCGTTCCATTCGTTATGCTGTGGTGTTGGCTAGCGGTCATGTATGATATCTCACGAGATGCTCGCCCAGCCTCATCAACGCGCTGCCCAATCTTCATACCCAGCTCGTTGCCACACACTCTAGATGACACTGCCTCTTCGTGGAAAGTTGACACCTTCTGTTGCTGCAGCATCGCAGAACCAACTGACTTTCTCGCCTGCACCCTCGTTGATCAAACCGCTTGGCAGGTTCCTTCCTTCTTCCGTCTCGAAGATCTTCTTCAAGATATCCTTCTTGCCTCCGCCAGTCGCGACGAAGCCAATCTTTGCACCATGCACCACGACTGGCAGACTGAGGGTGATGCGCTTCGGCGGTGGCTTGGGCGAGTCGGAGATTGACAACACCCAGCCTTCGGTCTCCCGAAGCAAGGGATGATCTGGGAAGAGCGAGCAAGTGTGGCCGTCAGGCCCACAGCCAAGGAGAATGAGGTCGAAAAGAGGAAGTCGGACAGAGTCTCGCGCTGCGAAGATGTCCATCAGCTGCTGCTGGTACTGCTCAGCGACTTCGTGCGGGTCTTCAAGGTTGGTCGTGTCGATGGGGTACACCTTTGGCTGGCCGAATTCTTGCGGGATTTGGTCGAGAAGATCGTCCTTGACAAGCTTGTGGTTTGAGTCATCGTGGTCCAGTGGCACGCAGCGCTCGTCGGCGTAGAAGATCTCCCACTTGCTGAACTCGGGAGTGTCCTCTTTGCTGCCGTTGGACGGTGCCAGTAAGGCTTTGGCCAGTGTTTTTGGTAGCGAGCCTCCCGAAACAGCAATGCAAAAGACATTGTGGCGATCCAATGCCTCTTTCTGCGCATCTAGCACGTACTTGCGCAGGTTGGGCGCAAGATCCTTGTCGATGTCCTTGAAGGAGTACAGATTCGCGGGTCGACCCATATTGGAGTGGTGGTTGCTGGCAGTCAGCAGCAGAAGGAGCAGAGGGAGAAGGCGGAGGGGCGTGATGGTGTCGGTGAATCAGCGATAGCGACTGCGCAGTGGGAACTTTTTGCTGTGTTCTGACGTATTACCTTAGTCAAATTGAAGTATCGAAGCTCCCCACAATAAGCTCCCCACACGTCTAAAAGCATGAATTGTTCATTAGCTGATCGAACGAGACTGAATCTCTATTCACGACCTGCTGCAGCCTCCGGCCTTCGACCAAGCTCAATTTCACAAAATCTTGCTAAGGACGATACTAGACTACGCGCCCTGGTATCATCATCAAAGTCTGTCATCTGCCGTGCTCGGAAATATCCATCAATATGGCAGCGGGCAAACCTAAGCAGTTTACCAGGCCGCCACCGAAGAAGAAGCCACAGAAAGCGGCCCTACTGGATACTGTGGACGATTTTCAGGAAGCCGCAGATCACGAGGAAAGCGCCGGCGGGAAGCACAGAGTTGGAGATGCTGTCAAATCGGGGCGAGCCTTTGTCAGAGCCCTCGACATCTACGACAGAGGCCTGCAAAAGCATCCGGCCAGTTTCGACTTGGCATACAACAAAGCCTGTCTACAGCTGGAGATATCTCAACAGGCCAATCTGGTCGAGCACATTGGCGTCTCCATCCTCGACTGGTTGAAGCAAACTCTAGAGTCCCACCGCTATGCCCTGAAACTGAGCGAGGAGAACCCCGATATCCTGTTCAACGCAGCCCAGGTCTTGACATTGCTTAGCGAGCAGCTTTCTGATCAGGATCGTGCCGAAGATGCAGTGCCGCTGCTACAAGAGGCACTGGAGTTGCTCTCCTCATGTTTGTCTCGGCAAGAGATAATGTTTGAACAACATCGCCTCGACTTTCCAGACACTGAGGATGGTGGCGTGTCACTGGACCCGGAAGCAGACGAGACACCGGCGCCTAGCACTGACGTCGATATGGCCGAAGAGCAGTCAGCAATCGTCGAGACACCCATCGCAGCCTCTGACCTGTTAGACACAGTACACGCATCGCTCTCTGCTCTGACAACGCTCGTTCCTCTCACCGAGCCCAGCGGACTGCAGAACCTAGGCGATATGGCACACAGCCTGACAGAGTCGAAGGTGCCTCACTATCTGAGCTTGTTACCAGCGGAAGATCAGGATCAAGCGCGCTTTGCAGTGGCGTTAGACCGAGCTACATTCATCGCAGCTTATGCCAACGCACAATTCGAGGCCCAAATGATCGAACTGCAGACTTATCTGGAACGATTGAACACCTTCGACATCGCCAACAAAGACGACGACGCCGGCGCACTTTGTGCAGAGGCTGAGGCACGGACTGAGCTCGTCCTTTCCGTCATGGATCGATTCGACGAGACACCAGATCTACCAGCAAGTCTCTGCTGGAAGCAGCTCAGCCTATGCCAAGATCTCTACTCTAAAGCCACCAAACCTACCGGCGAGGACATTCAGGAACGCAAAGCCGAAGTGTACAAATCGAAAGGTGATCTGGAACTACTTCGACACCGTGTAGCGAACATACCAAAGACGGACATTGCAGATGGTGTGAGGAAAAGCGCTGCTACTCTTATACAGAACGCACAGACGTATTTCAAGGGGGCAGTGTCGCATGCGAAGATTAGTGGGGATGACGAGGTAGAAGAAGATGCACAGCAGAGGTGGGCGTTGGCGAAGGCGATCTCTGCGCTTATGCATGGTGGAGAGGGTGCAGGGAACGCAGAGACCTTGATGGAAGCGCTTGAAGAGTGTGTCGAAGAGGGACTTGTGAGCGAGCAGTTGGCGCAAGCATTGATGAGTGGGTCCGTTGGGTCTGGGTCTGGGTCTGGCAGTAGCTGAGAGCTGGATTAACGATGAAGTGAAGCCGTTCGCTCAGCGGCTGCTTTCATGCGGCTCAGGTTACAAGTAGCGCACGAAAAGTGCTTTGCATTCTGCTAAATCACTACCATGACTGCGTTCATCGTCTGTACGCTTCACATGACCGTGTTGGCCTTCAATGTCCCACATCTGCCCGTTTTGAGCAGTCTTGTCTTTCCCGGCGTGCAGTAATGGGAGGCTGAACATTCTTTACGGCGACACTTCATCAATGCAATAGCCATAGCGTTTGAGCGAGACTCGCAGGTAATGTCGAGGTCCTCCGTTGATGTTCGTAACGCCAGTCATGTACTGTCTCCATCAGAGTACTCCCATCTTGCCTCAGTTCTCTGCTCCCCCATGAGGCGCTACATCGTAGGTAGAGATTTGCGGTGTGTGATCTGAGGGCGTCTGTCGTTTGCGAGGGTCCTTTCAGATACCGTCACCACACGGAAAGCTTTGCGGATGGGAGTCTTTGCTCTCAGCGTCCTGCCTTGTTCTCTATGCGGCAGTATACGCTGCAAATTCATGCCCAATGAACGCCATAGCGCCTTCGCTGAAAAAAGCACGCAGTTTTGGTCATGGAAAAATCATTCATCGACGTCCATCTCTTCGACACCCTGCCCTCTGACCAACCTCTGCTTCCTCTTCTGCTTGAGCTTCTCCTTGCTCGGCTTCAATGTCTCCTGCTCCTCCAGATCCAGCTCATCCTCTTCCATGTCCATCCCCTCCTTGGTCGGCGGCACCTCCTGCAGCACATCCACAACCTGGTCTCTGTACTGTGGCGGCAGCAGGTGCTGGTTCTCTTCAACCAGTTTGCGGTCGGCCTCGAGCTGCTTGGCCTTGTTACCCTTCATGCGGTTCTTGTAGAATTGCCTCTCTCTCCTGGCGCGGATCTCGGATACTCGTTGCATGGCCTGGAGGGTGGTGGCAACCAGGTCGCGGTTGTAGCGCACGGGGATGTTGCGACGCTGGGCAAAGGCGAGGGTGGAGTCGACGGTCATTTCTTTGCCGTGGGCGCGGCGGAAGGCCTTGGTCCAGGCCAGCTTGCGTGGGTTGCGCTTCATCTTGAACTGTTCGTTCTGTTAGTATTTCACCAGCATCATCTGGTGGTCTACGAGGGAACTCACGTTCTTGTGGCATTTTGACTTGCAGAACTTGAAGACTTTCGCATCGTTGCGCACAAAAGTGATGCCCTTGGACGGGTAGCAGGGCGACGAGCAGAAGTAGCACGTCTCGATCCTCATCTTTGCTGTTGAGGCGGAGAGTGGAGGTGAGTGCAAGTTGTCAGGTCTGCGGTGGGATTGTGTGGCAGAGGAAATCTCAAAGGCTCGAACTTTGGGCACGGAAGCATTCCGCACAGCCTCTCCTACTGCAGTCTAGATAGATGGATAGAAACCAAAGGCCTCTCTCTTCAACACGGCTTGTGATCGACCATCTCATTCATACTCTCAAGTGTTTGACCACCATACACCACGTCCTGGCTGATTGTTTGAAACCATCTTGGACTCGTCTTGACAGATCACAATAGCGATGGCGACAGTGTTAGCCGTGGGCGTTGGCGTCGCCGCCGCAGCTTTCTTCGTATGCCTTGCGCGGATACACCATACACCCTCGACATCGGACTAACACATCGGCAGGGTCGCGCAGGCCTGGTCGCATTGCGAAGGTCAAGAGGAGGCATCAGCTCGTTGGGCAAGGCGTACTACAAGGGCGGTTTTGAGAAGCAAATGAACAAAAAGGAAGCTGCCTTGATACTCGAGACATCGTGAGTAGCACTATTGCTTGCGACCTCGTAGCGCATCAAGCACACGGGACAGACCGTCGCTGACACCGGGCCTGCAGAGAAGCGAGCATAACCAAAGACATCATCCGCAAAAAGCACCGCCAAATGATGCTTTTGAACCACCCCGATCGAGGAGGCAGCCCATACCTAGCCACCAAGATCAATGAAGCAAAAGAGCTACTGGAGAAGGGCGCAAGATAAAGCATCCTGCACATACCATCACGGATTACAGTCTCCACATTAGCGCGGCGTTGGGCGGGCATCAAGCGATCATTTCTCGGCATCTTCTCAGCTCTATACCAATGTACAGTCGCATTAACCACTAGCGGCCAAAGCGCCCTTGACAACAGCATCTAGATCCTCTTCCTTTAGCTGCAGCACCTTGCGGTCATCCTTAGCCTTCGACTCGTAGTCACCACCGAGACCTTCGCCCATGTAGTGGCAGTACGACAGTGCTGCGCCGGCCCAGAAGTCGCCTTCCTCGAACTTTCCCTTGAACTCCCGGATACGGTCCTGGATTGACATTGTCTCGAGCTTCCAGTCTACGTCGTTGGTCTTGGTGGCCTTCTTGATGGAGTTGAAGAGATCCTGCTGGGTGATGGAGAAGGAAGACAGGTAGACGTACGTGTTGGCATAGTGCTGCAGCGAAGCTCGTGGATTGGAGCTGGACGTGATGGGCAACGACAGCAGTCGCGCGATGCCGAGTCCTACCTGTCCGGCTGAGGTACTGTTGAATCTACCGCCGTCCGAGAATAGTGTTGCACTACGATGGGGGACGTCTAGGCCAAACATACCTGAATTGATGCTCTATCGATCTAGGTCAGTACTTTGGCGCTCGCGCAACCTACATCTCACTTACAAGCTCCGTCCAGGGGTTCGTAGCGACGGCAATGTATTTCAGACCTGCATGCTCCTTCGCAAGCTCCTGGATCTGTCGTCTTGCCGCGATTTTGTCCTGGACGAGCGGCACGCCGGTTGACCACTTCTCGTTGTTTCCATCTCCAGAATACTCATTGGGGATGATCCACTCCACACCCGCTTTGGCTGCTGCGTCGATCAAGCTTGTCTGTCCTTTAGTGGCTTCGAAGCTCAGGGTGAACATGGCAAGGTCGTGGCCCTGAAACGCAGACTCAAGGAAAGCCGGATCATTGTACGATCCTTTTCGGACTGTGGTCTGAGGCGAGTCGGGGAACATCGCCTTGGAGCTTTCACGCGTAATGATGGTGATGGAAATGTTTGGGTTGATTTGGAGGAGATGCTTGATGGTGGATGCTCCAACGTTGCCGCTGGCCTGTTGACGCATTAATTGGACTGGTGGAAGATGGAACGACAGCACCAACATACGCCAACAGTGGCAATATTCTGGAGGTAGTTGTCTGACATGTTGCTGGTCGAGGTTGGAATTGGTGATGGATAATTACCCTGCAGTCTCTGGTCACTGATCTGGTGTTACGAACTGCAAGCCGCACAATTGAGGAGCCCAAGCTGCATAGCTTTATATCACCATTCTCCCTGAGCCACTGACCTGTACGGCTGCACCTGCTCATAGTCACTTCTCGAGTTCGCTTCAAGCTCCACGCCCTGAGCCTACAAATACGAGTATGCGTCCTGGGATCCTCCAGCCGTGATAAGTTGGCACGGGCTGATTTAGTAAGCTCGGAGCACATTGTCTACATGTTCTACCGCCTCCGTGCTTCCGACTTGCTGCGTGCTGTGAGGGAACCCTTCGTCTCAAAAATGCTCGATTGCAGGTCGCAGCCACACACAATAGAGGCTTACACGTCTCAAATTCTGTTCAATAGCTTCATCAATAACTTCCTCGTGGCTTCAGCATAGCAGCGTGATGCGATCGGTGGACTCAATCGAGCAAATTCTGGTCAAGGAGATCCGCTTCAAGTCGTGATGGATATGAAGGATCAGTCCGATCGCAGCGGACTGATAGTTCCCCCGCTCGTGGTCGACACACTCCCTCATGGTGGCTCCAGAAGACGGAGCAACCATATTGAGATCAAACGCGAAGTGAAAAGCACGACGCCTCCGTGGCACAACCCTGCATTGTATGAGGTCTTTGAGCAAGACCTTCCTTGATTCTTTTCCTCGTTTACGGATTGATGTCTGCGGATGACGGGACGTTGGACAATAGTCTGACGTGCCTAGGCTCGCCATCCAACTTCCCTTCAACGCTCTGCCCTTCACCTCCCTTGCAGACCTCACGCGACCACGGTTCTAAGCAACATCTTCACCGCCAACCGCGACCCAAGCACTTAACGGATCAGCCCAAATCTCCCAATGCCCAATCCCACCGTCTTCATCATACTCGCTTAGCCTCCAAATGAACTCCTCATCCCATGCCTTCCCTGTCTGGACCGCCTTGAAAGTCCCCTTCCCCTTGACACTGACAACGCCCATGCTGCCGCTTGTCGACGGCCTGTTAGCAACTCCAGATGGCTCAGAACGATTGTCGCCCTCGTTGACGCTTGCGCGGTCATCCACGACGATGCTGCCTTGGCTCGTGAATGTGTCGGCACTAGGTTGGAATTCAAGTGTCTTGGCCAGGAGAGAAAAGTATTCAAGACATTCTGCTTTGCCGCTGAAGGTCCGTCCGAGAAAGGGGAGGCGCTTGGAAGCCCACGCTGGTCCGTGTTCTGTGATCTTGGGAGTGCCGGTGTGGGTGAAGTGGTCTGATAGGATCTTTTCTGGTGGATTGTTGGAGAGGTCTAGAAATGCATCGCAGAATGCTTGTGCGCGAGAATGCAGCTGGGACCGCCTTGTCTGTGCAATCTCGTGGTGTGCGTTACTTTGCATGGTGGACTGTCGCTCGCGGAGACGTTGTCGTTTTCGGTAGATGGGTTGCTGTGTCGGAGGTAAGAACGGTCATGTTGAGCAAGTCTGGACGTCAAGCTGGTCCACCAGAATGACGTAAGGAGCATAGTAGCAGACAGTCCAGCACTGTGTATCGTCGTGATATGAGGGGTGTGGGGAGATGCAGACGCCGGGTTTCGTGAGGCTCACATACAGCTCGATGTACCGAGCACGGGATGACTTAGCTGGACAAGAGAACAGAAGATTCACGAGCCTTGTGAAGAGCTACTTTACTGTCAAGCCTAGAATCCCACAGCGTCGATTTGACGCAGCCGCCTATAGCGTGCATGCCCATAGCCCATGAAACGTAAACTCCCTCATACCCGTGAAAATGCCGTGTCTGATGGCTTAGCGGGTGGTGGCCTTGACCTTTGGTGCGGCACCCTTGGCGGCCTGCTTGCCGACGACACTGCGTGCAATGTTAGCGAGTGCTGGATAGCAAGTCATGAGAAGGTATCGACATACCGGCCGGTAGCGCCACCCTTGGCCTGGTTGGCGGCGGTCTTTGCCTTCTCTGCCTTCTTTGCGGACTGAGCAGCGGTACGCTTCTCCTTGCCCTCCTTGATAGCCTGTGCGCGAGCGGCGTTGCGAGCCTCTGGCCTCATCGAGCGGCGCTCCTTGATAACATCGAGCGATGCACCAACGATAGCACGCTGAGACTTGACTGCCCTACGGCGGCGCTTGGCGGCTTGCTCCTATGTGGACGTCAGCGTGCCCACTCACGACCTTTCGGGCCACGATGTCGGAGTGCGACACTAGACTCACCTCGGTGATACCCTTGCGGCGCTGTCTCCTGCAGAGAACGGTCCACGCAATGCGGCGGGGGTTCTTGCGCTGGAGGAAGAGCGACTCGGTCTTGCCATTCTGGAAGCGGAAGATCTTGCTGTCGCCACGGACGAAGAGCTTGCCCTGTTCAGATTCTCATGTCAGCTTGGCATCCTCCTAAGTTCTCGAGCCGCACAAAGTGCAGCGAGCGTCTCAAGCTGTATGTGTCCAGCGTGCGATGTGCGCCGCCTCAATTCTCTGCAGTGCGTATCTCTTGCGCCGTAGCCATAACAGACACGGATGTCGCATGCTTGCGGACGTAATAGTCCCCCATTCCTCCTCTTGTGCATCGAATCTCGGGCGGCGCTTTCATCGACGGGTGTGGTGGTGGTGGTGGTGGTGATGTACCTTGCCTGGGTAGATCTTCTGGCCTGAGAAGGTGTCGTCGTAGGTCCTCATGTTGGCTACGGGGTGTCGGTTGTATGAGGGTGGTTGGTGTTGTACTTCGGCGTCCGCCTTGATCGAACCTTCGTCGCTGGGGCGCGGAATATGGATGTCGATGTGGGCGCGGATTCGCCAAGACCTAAGTCCTCAGTTGAGTCAGCAGCTCGGCAAGCAAGCGACCAAGCAAGCGCCCTCGACATGAGAGATGGCCACTTGCACAACTGTACAGTCATTTCTGGTCCTCATTTCTCGTCAGCTACGACTGTGCTCCAGTGGCGTAGCGACTGGTGGTAAGACGGAAGCGTTGGAGCGCGCGCTTCCCTCTACACTCTACACTACTACACAGGTCGAAGGAACCCAGTGGCCACCTCTTTTGTCAACAGCCCTTGAACGTCTTCACCACGAGTGCCTGCCTCGTTGTCAGGCACTTACATGGCATCGAGGGGACTCAGAAGCGACTGGTCACATTGCTGGTTGTTGCTGTATACTCTCGTCTCACTCACACATGCACCCATTCGCGCTGAAATGCTGCTTAGAATTCATCACTGATCAATCCTCCCACAGCCAAAAAAACGATCGATTTCAATCCGACAAAGGCACTTGGTAACTTCTGAGAGTATTGCGACGGTGCTATAGTTTGCGCGGTCGAAAGGAGATCACGATAACAATGCAGGATTCCCCGACCTCAGCATCAAAGTTGGCTGTTCCCTAGAAGAAACACTTTGGGCCTGTAGTAGGCACGTTCCAAGTTCTTTCATTCTCAGAACGCAGCAACACTCCTCACGCCCTGTTAGTGAGAAGATGTCGAGCCAGCGACCATCCTTCGTGCAGGACCCCTCGGAACCACCTCTCTTAGAAATCACTATAGCTTAGTGTATCGACAAGCAAGTTCAACAGTATGGCGATCATACAGCCATCAAGAATCAAGAGTCAAAGCTCTCCTTCCGAGAACTCTCATCGCGAAGCAAGTCGGTTGCCACAGCACTACTTGATATGGGTGTCAGAAAGGGAGATGTCGTGGGCGTAATGGCCGGCAACTGTCAAGAGCACATCGACATTTTCAGTAGTGCTGCCCGAATCGGAGCGCCAGTAGCTTCCATGCATGCAACCTTCACCCTTGACGAGTTGTGCGGCGCTTTGGCATCGAGCAGTACGTATTGACGCGACCACAATTTTGAAGTCACCTTGCTGACAATACTGCAGCATGTAAGGTGCTCTTCATAGCGACGAAGATCGGCAAACGAGATACATCAGCACTCATCGAGATGGCTGGCCGGCTATGCAATGAAGACTCCAACCTGGAGCATGTCATCACAATTGGGGAGCCTCAACTATGGTCCGAGACCACAAATTATCAGGTCTGGCAGACTTTTCTCCAACGATCTGAAAGCGTCTTCATCGACGAAGCTCTTCTCATCCACTTCGCCCAGCTGGTCAGCCCAACAGAGCCTATCAGTTTGCAGTTCACATCTGGAACTATGGGCAATCCGAAGCTGGCAACGCTCACGCATTTCAACATCTTGAACAACGCCCTGTTTATGGGTAATGCTATGGACCTGTGCTCGCGAGACGTTCTCTGCTGTCCCGCACCGCTTTCGCATTGCTCTGGGTTGGTAGTGGGATTTCTTAACGCCCTGGTACATGGTACAATGCTCGTACTTCCGAGCCAAGTCTTTGAGGCGGAAAGGACCGTAGACGCACTCGTGCAGGAGAGATGTACAGCCATCATCGGCGTTCCTACGATGTATCTGGCTGAACTTGAAGTCCTCAAGACGAGGTCGTTGGACAAGGCGTTCTTACGAACAGGACTCATTGCGGGCGCAAATGTTGCACCCGCGCTGATGGAACGCATCTATGCCGAGCTAGGGGCAGAAGCAATGCTAATCGCGTACGGCATGACTGAGACTGGTCCGATCACATTTGTAACTTCAAATCCTACCTCGTGGAGAACGTGGCGAACTCTGCATCAGCGGCTATGCTGTGCATAAGGAATATTACAATAAACTGAGGAGGTTGTGAAGACAGACAAGAACAACATCATCTGGATGAGTACGGGAGACTAGTGCTTTATGGATAATGAGGGCTACTGCTATGTTAGTGGGCGCCTGAAAGACATCATCATTCGAGGTGGACAGAACATATATCCCGCCGAGATTGAGGAGCGGCTCCTGCAATTACCGACGATCGCTGAAGCGGTCGTTGTCGGTGTGTCGGACAAGCACTACGGCGAGACTTCCAAGCATCGTCCAGTGCCCCGGACAGCCCTACCAACACAGAGATCAGGGAATGGATCCGTGAGACGCTTGGTCGACACAAGGCGCCGAAGCACATATTTTGGGTCGGTGTAGGCAAGGGATTGGCAAGCATTCCCAAAACAGGCAGTGGGAAGCCCGCGAAGCACGAATTGCGCAAGATTGCCCTGGAATTGCTGCAAGACATCAATGTTGGACAGGCGAGGTTGTGAGGTCGAGACTACGTAGCATGTGGATTTATCGCTACGTCTTCTACCTTTATGTGCACCATCAGCGTGGCACATGGCAATGGCAACAGCCCGGCGATCCATTGTCCACTTCGCAATATCAACTTAAGTATATGAGCAGTGCCAGGAAGAATCGACTCGCGATCTCACAGCCTGCGATGGAAAGTAAGGCAACGCGCCTAATGATGTGTCTCAATAAAGGTTCTGCTCACGGCCATCATCCGTCCAGTCGGGACCAGCAGCAATACTAAACTCTGCCTACCATTGCACCTCTAAGCTGACACTGACAGCCGCGAAGGTAGTGTCTCCAGTATGTTCATCTTACAGAGGAATGCCATGGCAGTGCCGATGAAAGCACATGAAGGAAGAAGCTCACAAAGTGAGGTTGATGCTTGCTGTCTGTTAGTAAGCATGAAAAGTGGAGTGCCAACCTGCACCCCTGAAGTCGGCATCGTGACCTTCGACCTTAAACAGCAACATCATCACCACTCCATTGGCGCTTTCCTTGCCAGGCACGAGTCGCATTCGCGGCTTCTCCCAAAATGGCCCGGCATCGAGGCTTCTGGCGGCCGTCGATCGTCTTTACCAGCTCAATCCTGTTCCGGCTTGCGCTGTTGTTCTACGGCCGATATCAGGACTCCCACAGCGCGATGAAATACACTGACATCGACTACTTGGTCTTCACTGATGCTGCTCGCTATGTCGCACATGGACGCTCTCCCTACGACCGCGCGACCTACAGGTACACCCCGCTGCTGGCATGGATCTTACTCCCGACGACTTGGGGAGGCTTGTGGTTCGAGTTCGGCAAGGCACTGTTTGCTGCTGGCGATGTTGTTGCGGGATGGCTGATCTTCCGCATACTGAGAACAGATGGTATGCCCGTGGGGCGTGCGCTGAAGTTCGCTAGCATTTGGCTGCTGAATCCGATGGTGGCAAACATCAGCACGCGAGGAAGCTCCGAAGGACTCCTTGCCGTGCTAGTGGTTGCACTCTTATGGGCAGTCAAGAGCAGACGCGTCATCGTGGGCGGCTGCTTGTTGGGCCTTGGAGTACACTTCAAGATCTACCCGTTCATCTACGCTTTCAGTATTGCCTGGTATCTTGACGGCAGTAACGACAGAACGGAGTCGACAGAGCGTTCAGTGGCTGGCAGCGTTCTGAGCCTCATCAATCGAGACCGTATTAGCTTAGCTGTATCAAGCTTGACCACGTTCATGGGTCTCAATGCCATCATGTATCATGAGTGAGTTAGCTACAACGCTCAGCCGTAATCCTTGCTGATCACAACAGATATGGCCGCCCTTTTCTGGAACACAGCTACACATATCACCTTACGCGGATTGACCACAGGCACAACTTCTCGGTGTACTCGACTATACTCCATCTGAGCTCACTGGAATCTCTGGATAATGGCTTTCAGGCAGAATCTCTCGCGTTTGTACCACAGCTTCTGCTTGCAGTAATCGCCATCCCGCTTGCTCTGGCTAAGACCGACCTTGCGACGACGATGCTCGCACAGACCTTCGCCTTCGTCACGTTCAACAAAGTCTGTACCAGCCAGGTACGTTGGGTTATTTCGCACGATGGAGCTGAGCTAATTGTCCGAGTAGTACTTTCTATGGTACATGGTGTTCCTGCCATTCTACCTGCCACGCTCATCCCTTTTGAGACAGCCTGCAAACGGCCTAGTCGCACTCGCTTCCTGGGTCGTTGGTCAAGCTTTCTGGCTGCAGCAGGGGTATCAACTTGAGTTCCTTGGGCACTCAGTGTTTGCGCCAGGTCTGTGGCTGGCAAGTACGGTCTTCTTTCTGATCAACTGCTGGATCCTCGCCGCAGTAGTGAGAGACGTTAGGCTTCGGACTGGAGAAGCCACAACCGTGGAGAACGCAGATTCGAAGAAGGCACGCTGAATTTGGTATCCCAGTAGCATGGTTCTGTTCAACCTCCAATGGCCTTGACACAGCCCATAGCTGCGCCAGCAGCCAGTCCACCGAGTACCAGCATTTGGACCGCGTTCCGGAAGCAGACCCAAACGCTGCACTCGCCCACCAGAGTCGTCTTGACCCAGCCGAACGTGAACAGGGCAATCGCCATAACAAGGACACTGCAGTACAATGCTTCCCAAACTTTCGAGAAGAAGAGGTATGGCAGTAATGGTACGAGTCCGCCCAGGAAGTAGCCAAGTGCGATGGTCAGACCGGAGATGTACGCTCTTGAAGGCGTAAAGTCGGCTTCTGCTAGTTGATGGTGAAATCGCATTAGGAAGTCGACGAACTGCTCTGGACGAGCAGAAAGGCCGTGTGTCAGGCGGTCGAGTGTGTCGATGGAGAAGTCGTATCGGTTGAAAGCAGAGTGTACCATCTCACGGGCTCTGTGGGTGTCAATCGCAACACACTCCTTGGTCTCCTGTAGGGCTGCATAGTACGCATCGGCTTCACCTTTTGCTCCCTGTACGAGGCTGACCGTCAGCTAGTTCTTTACCAAAGAAAGACTCCCATCGCCGACGCCAGAGTGAAGGGTACAGATCGAGGTGCTCCGCCTTCGTCTTCAATACATACCAGGTACCCGCCAAGACCCATGGAGATCGCTCCAGCAACCAGTTCAGCAAATCTGTACGATCGATCAGCATTGATGGCGACTACCGTGAATAACGTCGCACGAACCCTGCGTATATGACCAGTCGAGTTGAGCCAATTGCGGATAGACCTGCCGTCAACGCGAAAGGCACCGTCAAGCCATCTGAAAGACCTATCGTGGCATCTGAGATGATCCTGGGATTGATTCGACAATGAAGCAACGAGTTTCCCCGCGAGTGCGAAGCCTTATCGTCGTAGCCGCGGTTGCTTGATCCAGAGTCCACTGAAGATTGTCGTTCAGGTTGCTGCTCAACGTCCAGCAGGCGTTGGCGCTCGCCGACCTGGAGCGGTTTCTGGCTTGGGAGAATGATTGACTTGAGGTATACCAAAGCCATTGTCGTTTTCTTGGGAGGTTGTTGTTTGTGTAGTTTGAGCTGCAGCGAGAGATTCGAGAGGTTGACCTTGACCTTCACCTGCACCTAGCTGGAAGCCACCCCTGGTACGAGCCAATCGGAGCATTTCCGATTACCACCTGGATTTTCGCGTTAGTCTGCATATGTCTTGCCATCCTCCCTACCACTTACCACCTGCTTCTATACGTCCATCATGGTATAATAGTGAAAGGTCGCTTATCACACGGCGCCACTGTGTTGAATCAGCCAATTGTACGAGGCACGTAGGAAGTTCAGGATCCCTCAGCTACGGGCACTATCCTTGCGAGTGTCCTGCGAACGCCGCTTGGAAGATGTGTCCGTGCCAGAAATGTCTCACTCTCGATTGTGGAGGCTTCTCGTACTGTTTGCTTGGATCCCAGCTCACTACGATTGATTTCTATGGAGGCTTTACATGCCCGATTGTTCCTTCCTGACCAGGCTTTAGCGATACGCCAGCATTGTACCACCAAAGCGCTTGCCAGAGCGAGTCACACCCAGCTTCACCGGCGGAACCGCACTCATATGTGTCGAAGACCCATACAGTCTATCGTAACGCCTTCACTGCCACATACCCTCATCACCAATGACACAGGCCGAGGCACCCATCAGTTGGCGGCAGTATTCACCTTGTAACCCTTTGGTGGATGTTGACCGTCGGGAATGTCCACTCCATCGTTGTAGTACATCTGGGTCGAGTCTTGACTGGAGCGGTACTGTTTGGCAATGCTGGGCAGGACGGTCCGACCAGTATTCGGCGATACAGCGTGTAGATTCGGGATCGGATAGGCCGCTGAGCTGAAGCCAGTATTGAAAGGCCCAGCGAAGGACGAGTTCAGGAAAGTGGTAGGTTGATCGCCGCTGACGCCCTCGCATGCACGATAAAGATCGCCCGTCTTGTCAGCAACTATTTTGAATACATTGGCGCCGACATCCCACCGACCCAGGGTATGAAGATTCCAATTGGCTTCAACGGTGCTGATGTCGGAGTAATGGTTGTAGTACTGCTTGTCTGTGGTTCCATGGAGACTTTCTGGAACAGCCCCTCCAAACAGGATGGAAAAGACACGGTTGCCAATGTTATAGCTGTAAGAAGATCAATGACGATGGTCCGCGAGCATAGTGAGGTAAGCTTACGTGTGGTTCTCGTCAAAGGTGAGCAAGACAAGTGTTCGTCGCATAAAGTACTCGTTGGAAAGTAGCGGTTGTAGGAAGTTCTTCGACCAGGTGCCGGCAGTGGTCACAGACGTATCGTGACCATCGCTTGTCATATTGGGGGTAATGAAGCTCCACTGAGGAAGTCGCTCATTCTCCAGGTCCTCGTAAAACTTGGTGAGGTTTCTAAGCCTTCAGCATGATATCTCACACCCGATTCTTCTGGGATGAGTGACTTACTTCTGGTACGACAAACGCCTAGAGTTTGTGTTCGCATTGTAGATGACAGGCGGGTTGTGTTTGCGGACGTACTGTTCTCAAAGCAGGACATTAGTAGTGTCCCAAAACTCAAGCCATATCTCCACGAAGCGATCGAACACCTTCCCTGGCTTGTACTTGCTGCTGCCGTTGTAAGTTGCTGCGGTGGCCTGAGCAGCGCTGACGGCGGATGTTCCAGTGGCGGTGTTGGCGTTCGGGGAGTCTTGCGCAACCACGCCAGTAGCAGCGAAGATCACGGCTATCCACGTTGCAGCCATAGTCACGCTCTAGCAGGATGAAGCAAAGCAACGACCAGTATCGAACGGTGCGTCGAGGGCTGCAAAGCGCAGCTGGGCTCTTACCAAGCTACGCATGGCTTCTGAACTGGTGCCGCAGAGTGCTCTTCACCACGCATACGTGCACACGCGGCGCCTCGCGACAGGAAGGTCGGATGCGCTCGGGATGCCGTCCTCCCGCCTGAACATGATCACTGGCAGCGGCCGATTGGCTGGATAGAGACACGAGGTGACCGTGTCGCAGTACCAGAAGCCTGGCGAGATGGCCCCTCTGCAGCTAGCAGGTCGCAGATGTGGTCAAGACGTGTACAAGCTCCACTGCGAAGATCTTGTTGAAAGCTTCGCCGCTGATGTTGGCGGACGAGGAGGGGCTCGTGGCCGCAGCGTGGAGAACGATTGGCTGACTCCGCAGATCAACAACCCAGGCACGCGGCTTCTCTTCCTCACGTGTACAAGCGCTGCAGCACCACACTCTTCCCAATGAAGCAGGTCCACGGTGCAAATAGATTGACGTCCTGGCTCCAGCTGCATTATGTCAGCCTCGCCACACGCACCGAGAACAGAGGACGCGGATGCGCTCCAGTGAGCTGTTCGTTCCTTCATCACGTTCGGAGGGAGCAGAGTGATCATGACTGAACACGATGCCATCAGGACATACGATGCCAGCCCCATATCCATGCCGGAAGATGAGCACAAGCGAGGACTCCTGCAAGAATGGAAGGACCATCTCGATGAGAGACCGGGCGTGACTGGCAAGGCATGGAGCATGTGCAGCGCGGCAGTCTTCATTAGTGCCATCATCACCTTTCTGGCAGCACTTGTGGTGGTCGGGTCTGCCATGCTGGGGCTTGGGTCACAGTCGCAAGACGTGATGGCCTCTTCGAATGCCGTTCTGAATAACGATTATGTTCTGGACCCAGCATGGAACTTTGACGCTGCACCAAAGCGGAGAGTCTTCAAATGGACGATCAAAGACCAGGAACATAACCCAGACGGGATTTACAGGCCCATGATACTCGTCAACAACCAGTACCCAGGACCTTTGATCGAAGTAAACGAAGGCGACACCGTGGTTGTTGAGGTAGACAACCAAGCAACGAACGCTACATCGATCCATTGGCATGGCCTTTATCAACAACCGACTCCATACTTCGATGGCACGGTTGGAGTGACACAATGTCCTATCGCTCCCGATACTCGTCATTGCCACCTACCGCACCGATTCCGTGCTAACTATTACTCGCAGGCCGTTCCTTTACGTATGAGTTCAAGGTCGTCGGCCAAAGTGGGACATACTGGTGGTGAGTGCGCGAAGTGGAAGGATATTGGTGGGGGCGACCACTGCTAAACCCGACCCTGTTTCATTTTGCTCGACGTGTTGTGCTCGCACAACAGAAGTCCACGACTGACGTCTGTTTTAGGCACGCTCACCAAGGACTCCAATCGTCAGACGGTGTTCACGGTCCGCTTATTGTACACAGTAGGCACGAAAAGGCGCTGCAACGAATGTCTTACGACACGGACAGAGTCATCTTGATCTCTGACCACTACCATGACTTGTCATCAGCGCTCCTATGGCAGTACTTACAGCCCGATGCTGAGAACGCTGAGCCTGTGCCTCTATCAGGGCTCATCAATGGCCGCTCGATCCGCAACTGCGACGACTTTCCCGAACGACGATGTGATAACACAACCTCCGGAGTGGGAATTCCACCGATCACACTACAGTCTGGGAAAAGTCACAGGTCACGGCTCATTAATGTCGGCGCATTTGCGGAGTTCCAATTCCAGGTCGACGAACATGAGCTAGCCGTGGCAGAAGTCGATGGAACAGATGTTGAGCCTGCTGCTTTTCATCGCATCAGTATCAACCCGGCCCAAAGATACAGTGTGGTGCTTCATTCGAACGTCAGCGGAGGTGAGAGCTTCTGGATGCGTGCTCGAATGATAACGAGCTGCTTCACCGACCCTCCACATAATATGAACCCGGATGCACTTGCCATGGTACAGTACGACAGCACATCGGAGCTCCAGCCCACAACGAAAGACTGGGAGGAGCAGCTGGGCCAGCAGTGTAACGATATGAACGCCTCCAAGCTGGTACCGGCAGATGTCATCCCTCCGCCCCAGGACGCTGATGCTTTTTTCTACCTCCGCTCCAAGTTCGAGATCGGTTCATGGCGACTGAGTCGCGGGTTCTTCAACGGCAGTTCTTTCAGGCCAAACCCGAGCTCTCCAGTCCTGCACCGAGCTGTAAATGGTCTGACGACAGCCAACAGCAGCTTCCATTCCGCCAACGATGAGATTATCGCCTTCGTGAACAGTGCAGCCTTTGACACGTCTCATGAGCTGGTAGTTCAGACCACGGGCATCCAGACGATTGACTTTCTGATATCGAACTTTGATGACGGTAATCACCCACTTCATTTGCATGGGTACAAGTACTGGGTTCTATCGCAAGGCCATGGATATCCTCCGCTGACGCAGGTCGGGGCAGAGATTACCAAGGAGAATTTGATGCCGTTGTATGAGAGCCTGGACCTCTCCAATCCGCTTCGGAGAGACACAGCTTCTGTAGAGGCATTCGGCTGGATATTGATTCGCTTGGTGGCTAGTAACCCCGGTGCCTGGGCTTTCCACTGCCACATTTCGTGGCATTCCGAAGCGGGTTTGGCGATGCAACTGCTCACGAGAGCTGACGCACTGGCTCATGTCCAGGTTCCCACTGCAAATCTGGAACTCTGTGCAGCCTCTGATCTAGCAAAGGGAATGGGGCCGAAAGACGAAGACTATCGAGATCTGGCGAAGTGAAACATTCACAGCAGAAACGTCAGGCACAAAACAGTATCATGATCTGGCTACCTGGTGCGGCGTCAGTTGGTGAATCTGACGGGGGAACGAACAGGTCATGGCGTCACGCCGTCGCCTGGCCCGAAGCCACTTTGCAGCCAGTACCTCCCACTTGGCAGATTCTGAATGACTATTTGTCAAGCAATTCATTGACGATATCAGGCGACCACGGACACTGTCGATGCCAAGAATACCGGTATGATTAATGGCCCCCAACACGAGGGGGAGAACGGAAAGAAACACGGGCTACCAGGATGATGATCTTGAGACAACCATGTCTGCAGCCGCACGGTATAACAGCTGTAATGCGACCATCTTGGCATTTGCGAGCTTTCGCAAAAATGATGTCGCCTTCGCCGAATCGGGAAGCCAGGTCTTGCCATTCTCAGCCTGATCCATATCAACTCCACGGACTACATCACAACAAAGTAACATGAACGAAGCTTTTGTGACAATGCAAAAAGTAATGTCGCTTCTGTGGATCGAACTGAATTGTGTGTTAGAATTGGCACTGAGAAGTCACTCGAGAGCATTGACTCACCACAGTACCTCCAGATACCGCACAGTGCGTTGACCGAGTTTGAATACTTCAGTCTGAGGACGAGTTAGAACACGAAGCTCAGCAGGACATCCAGAAAAGCGAAACTAACCTGGCGCTCTCCCAAGTGAGCTAGATTTTGGTTAGCTGGGTTCAGGTCACCGAAGACTAAGGGCTGCTCACCTAAAGCGACCAATGACGATGTCATGTGATATAAAGAAGACTTTCGTTTGCCGAATATGACACTTGATCAAAATAGCCGAGCTTTTTGCTACACTTGCCGAGAAGCAGAACCCAGGTGAGCACAGCATCGTTGTCGGAACTACTATCTCGAGTCTCGGAATGCACCAAATTTGTATCGATCGATCAAGAGGCTGCATCATTCCTGTTTCGCGAAAGCTGGACGGTGCAACTACTTTGGTACCAAGGACTGAACGTACTCGATTCAGACACCGCTACAGCTGTGCGACTTGATGATGTTAGTCCTGAACAAGGAGACATCTTGTGTCCACATTACTACACACAGGTCCTACTTGATATAGTATCCACGTTGCAGCGCTTTCACGAACATTCTATCGAACATCAGACTACGAGTACGAGAAGACAGTCCAATGGTACCGGACCGGATTCCGATCCTTACGCAGGAAGAGGTAACTGCAGATCAACTGGAAACAATATCTTGCGACTTCGTCACGAAAATTTGCAACGACAAGGACTTTCAGACTTCGGCCATCGACTTCCTTGACGAGAATTTCACAGCAATCAATGAGGGCAACATGGTCCATTGCAATCGGGACCACTTTCTACAGGCGCAGAGCAAAATATCATCGACTTTACCAGACCACTGGGTGGAAGTCATCAGCGTTACCTCTCACATTGACCAGCATAAACGCAGTGCGGTTGTATGGCTGACTGTCAAGTCTGGAGGTTTCCCTCATGGGGTCTGCATTGAGACAGTTTCACAACTCTCGTGGAAACGAAAACGAAACGGATGGGTCTGCTACCGCCACAATGGCATAGATTGGTCTGGCATTACTCCTGGAAGGCGTGCATTAGCCGATGACTATGCAGCTTGAGAACTTCGTATTCATGCCTGTGTTCTCGTTGGAACGGAGTGTCATTTCATCTCTACGGTGGCCAATTGGCGACCTTAATCGGCTGGGTACGCATCGCGGCCTGCATATTTTCTATGGCCGCCGATATACTCTTCTGCGCAGACAAGGCCTTGTCCAGTTGATCCTGGAATGTGCTCTCGCCCTCGATCTTCTTGCCCGGGATCACCAATGGACTGTGGCGACCACTCCTGACACTGGAAATACCACGATCGCCTGTCTCGTCCGAACTGGCCGGATGTGCCAGCTGTATGGGACACGCAATCGACGCCTTACTAGTCGCGGGCCATGCTCTTTGCAGCTTTGGACGAGCCCACTCTGAGACTGAACGCACAGTTGGCGTCGCCGAACCCCATGAACACCGTGGCACCTCTACCGGGCCCTCAACTGTGGTATCAGCAGAATGATCGAGCCCTTTGTCGCCCTTCTTCCAGTCCACGGGGCATACCTAGATGAATATATCAGCCTCGACAATATGCAGATCTAGAACGGGTCTTCACCTCGCCGATTTCATCTTTGAAGGCGAGTGCCTCCGGCACGCGAAGACTTTCATCGACGCTACGGCCAATGTCTGCATCGTTAACAGTTATGTTGCGGACACGGCCTTTGGGATCGATGATGAAGGCAGCACGCTGTGCAACGCCCTCTTCTTCCAGCAGAACGCCATAATCGCGGGATATCCTGCCTCGAAAGAAGGCAGGGAGCCATGTACGCTTTCGGAATGATTACTATAATGGTCCAGCGTCGAGCTTCGATGTAGGATGCCAGGGAGAGTTCTATGATGCAAAGTCTGCTTGTCGTTAGCAGCGCACATAACAGTCGTGAGTGACCTATGGATCTGCCGTCCACGCACGCAATGCTCTTCAGATCTGAGGCTGCACTTGCCGACCTTCGCACTGCCAAACATTGCTGTAGGGTTGGTGATCAACTTCGATTTCAGCTAGGCCGCTGCAGTACAGTGGATTCAAGTCGTAGAGCAAAACGAAATGACTGCAGGGAAGAGGGCTTGTACTTTACCTGTGACGAGATCTGTATATCGTCATGCAAGTAGTCGCAGACGTCCGCAAGCAGCATCAACATGACGCTCCGATGCATGGGAGATACTATCCTTTCTACCGCTCGGGACGATAGAAAGTGGAAAGCGACCTTTGTCTACGAGGAATCGGGGCAGGAATGGGCGAAGGCAAAGGATAGCTCTAGATCTTGCGTGCGGGAGATCCTAGAGTTTTGACTGATATGGAGGATTGAGGCTCCATGTGAATCAACGGCCTTGCGTACAATGTCGAGGCAGGACGAATCTGCTGCGAGGTAGCTGCAATGAACACCGCAGTGCATGCTGAATCGACATGAGATGGAGCGGGCTGGTCGAACCGCTCGGTATGCTGGACAGCGACGTTTCCGGTGATGCTAGTAATAACATGCTCAACCATGGCACAGATGTGTCTTGTCTCTTGACACGAAGCGGTGAAGCATGAGAACAGTGACGATGAGGAAAGAAAGCCGATCGACATCGGCTTGTTTCAATTTATCCGGGAGATGTCTCGCTTGCGCCCGCACGCGCACGTGTTGCCCCGCCACCAGCCACAACATCCCAGCCTCTCGCGACAAAAAGTCCATGACCAGGTCCACGGCAACGACAAGGTTAATAGCGCTGCTGCATCTTTCCGGCCGGAGCACTGCTACTTCCTGCACCCTCCCTCACGCGCTTGCCTCGAGAAATCTTGAATTGTACATACTTGCTTCAACCGGCTGACGGCGAAGTTGGCATCACAGCTCCAGTGATCTAGTCCGTCCGAGGCGCGAGCTCTGTTGCTGCAAGGATCCAGCCCGCCAGCCAACTTCTTGATCTTGAGAGCACCTTGTCGTCAGCACCAGCAACACCTGCCACTCGGAGCCGCTTTCTGTTCCTTTCGCTCCTGGTCGCATACTATCCGCGACTCCATTGCGACCACGACTGTTTCCACGCGACAACAGAACAGCACACAGCTGCAACTACAACCACAACCAGCACCGAATCGTTCGATCGGATCCGAGTCGCAAACCACACCACCTTCGCTCGGACCAATACTACTGCATCACTCGACGGACTGCAATCGCAATGGCACTATCAGGCTTCCTGTTCCTGTCATGGCGGATCTTCCAGATCATCACTCTCATCCCCATTGTGGGTATGTTGGCATGGTTCGTCAATGGCTTCGTCGACAACAACCAATTGACACCCAACTACATTCTGGTTCTCTTCATCGTCTCCGTACTGGCACTGGCATGGGCGTTCTTCACGACGATTAGTTATCTTCGCGCGAGACACGACGCCATCTTTGTCGCACTCGTCGATCTGGGCTTCGTGGGTGCATTGATTGCCGGCGTGGTCGTGATGCGCTTCATTGCAGGAGCCGACTGCTCGGACTTTGAGGCTCGGATCAATATCGATGGAATTGACGGCAACTCGTCATGGAATTTCCATGTGAACAAGGTGTGCGCAATGCTGAAGGCGAGTTTCGCATTGGGTATAATCAACATTCTGGCCTTCTTCGTCACATTCGTAAGCTCAGATCATTGGTCTCGCTGCATCATCCAAAGCTAACACTCACACAGCTCCTCGCACTACTCGTCCACAGACATCACCGAGACGATGATCGCGTCGTCGTCAAGCGGGAGTACCACTCTTCACGGCACGGCCACCGAAGATCAGGCAGCCGAGCACGCAGCCGTGATTACGATTACAGACCAGCAAGCAGCGGCCGACGGAGTACACATCGCTCAAGCAGTAGACGCCAGTACTATGTCTAGGTCTTGTAACGATGCGTGAAGGGTTTTGGGTAGGCATTGGAGTTTCTGGTATAACATGGATGTGCATAGCGTATGCGGAATTTTGGGCGAGCGAGGGAAAAGAGACGAATGGCACACTTAACGAACTTGTATTTGACGGGACCGTCGAGGGCCGCGACTATGGGGCTGGTCAAGAGGGTGAGCACCAGTACAGTTGAGAATGACTGAATTTGAACGAACCTGAATGACTTCACTACTGTACGTCTGCTCCTTCAATCGCTCAATAGATGAGCGAGTGCCATTGAATCCATGCTACCACTTTCATGGTCGACACAGATCTGGAGCAGGGTCAGGGTCGCTCTGTACGGTCTGGTTTCAAGGACTTCCGGCCAAAGATAGCTGACTCGAGTTCTTCGTGATGTCGGCGCTCTGTGTTGCGGCTTCTGTCGTCGACCGGAGGTGCCTCATGCTGCAGACACGTCAGTCCACGCTCTCCCATCCTCTGTGATGCATTCTGGCTCCAGATGGAACAAGCTGCTTGTGACGAGCCAGCCTCCCACAACGAAGGCAGCCAGTCCTCGGGACAGCCCGAATGGCATGCAAATCCAGGTGATAGCCCGTGTAATGCTTTCGATATGTATAACACCATGGACATCTCAGCTTGGTAGAAGATCTGATGGCCCAACGTCCTTCTGCATTACAACGGCGTCCTGCGGGTCCAGTCGCCGGTAGTAACCACTCTCCCTTCTTACCTCACGAAATCCTCGTTTCCGATACCATTCCAAGCCTTCTGTATTAGCCACCCAAACATGCGCGCCAACCCTCGATATACCATAGTCCTCGATGGCACGTTTCGTGAGGATGTGTAGCAACTGGGTGGCGATGCCATGACTTCGATAAGGGGACAGAAGCACCAGCGTGCTCAGATACAGCATCGGCCCTTTCCGGAAATGCTCGTGGGCCTCTGCAACTGGAGAGTGCGCAAACAGTCTGCAGCGGATGGCGCCGATCAGACGACCCTTCTCCTGGCCTTTGGCTGCCGGATCATCGTGCCAGACTGCGAGCATCGTGATATTGTTGCTCAGGAGGTCCTCGATAATCTCCCGATAGAAGCTGTCTGGGTAGGGGATGGGTAGCAGTAAGCTGGTCAGTCGTTTCAGATGGAAGATATCCTGCTTGGTGCACGAGCGGAAGTCGACATTGGGTGGAAGATGACCTTTTGGTGCCGTTGGCGGTAGAACCTGCTTTGTTGCCGTCTCCGTGACATTACTGGGTATCATGGGGCCATTTTCCAACGGACAGTCGTCGTCGCTTTCTGTCGATGTGTGTTCGTCGTTCGAGCCAGGTTCATGCTGTTCCGGAGAGACTTTATCTGACTTGGGAGGCTCGTTGACTGCCCTCGGCTTGTTTAGCCAGGTCATCAGCGAGGACTGCGGCATTGTACATGGTGTTTGCCCATGAGCAGGTTAATGTTTTCTGGCGACAGTAATAAGTTCTTGACGCGTGCTGAGTGGAAACATCTGAGCGAGGCCAGGGCTTCGGCTGAGCTGGGCCGAGAAATCTATCCCGAGCTCTTCCCAGAGATCACTTGGAAGCAACTGCGACTTGTTCCGCTACGCACATCATCTTGCAATGGGTCAGGGCAGCTCACAGCCCGAGCAACACGTCTTTAACGCGTACGCGGAACATGTGACATCTCATTTCGAATGCGGCGCTAACGAGTGAACAGCGATGCGCCTGTGAGGTTGAGCCAGTCTGTCATCAACAATCTGCAGTCCAGTCCAGAGGTACCTACGCTCCAACGAGCAGACAGGCGCAGAGACACTACTGACCATCGCACCCAGACCGATTCCACACGCGCCCAGGATCTCGAGCTGAAAGTACAGAACCGCGTCAACGCCGAGCTCGCTAGAGTAAAAGAAGCGCAAGCCAAACAGCTCGACGACCTCACAGCTTCCCTCACCACCAACCCTCCCAAGGAAGACTCCCAAGCCCCAGAACCCCAGCGAGCGACTACCGGCCTCGCCTACCACCTCAGCTCGCCCTTCTACCACGACTCGAGCAAAAAGATCGAAGCAGCTCCCCAGGAAGATTCCGGAAGGAGTCACGACAGCGTACACAAGGAAATCATGGATCTACGGCAGAAGCTAGACGCACGGAAGAAGGTGGAGAAGGTACCACAAGAAGTGGCAAAGGCCAAGGAGAGCCTCGTACAGTGCTTGAGGACGAACGACCGAAGACCGTTGGACTGCTGGCAGGAGGTTGAGCAGTTCAAGGCTGAGGTTGGCAAGCTTGAAAAGGCTTTCATACAAAAGGCTGGGCGATAGGCGTACATTGCACAGTGTACATATACCCTGACTGTATCATAAGAGCAGGAACACCAAATTCAAGGCCCTGGTCTGTCTTCGAGTTGTTCCTTGCATCTCCCAGGCACACCGCATCACCTAATGGCATTTACTACACCAGGCCGTTCTTGCAAGAATGCGCCAAACAGCTTAGGCTTGTCCTACTATGCGGATTGTGAGGAATGCAAAAAGATCTCTCATTCCAGCACCCGATGCCAACATGTACCATCTGCCTCAGGGGCAACGAATAAGCTCCCCACCGTAGAGTAGAACATCGTCCACTGTCAAGATGCTGAGCACAAAAGAGCAAAAAGAATTGACCGACGCAGGGATCGAACTATACATTTGTTAACAAAGGTACTTGAGGTGATACTTTTGGAAGTAACGCTTACCCTGCAATCTCTTGATACCAGCAACTGGTCGTAGTCAAGCGCCTTGCCATTGGGCCTGGGTGGTTGTTAGCACCGTGCCGACTCTTGAGAGTACACATCGAACTTACCAGCCGGCCTAAATCATTCAGGTTGATGATGTAAGCACCGTTTCTGGTAAAATAAGTAGCCACAGAACAAAGCGCTCATATCGGTGCAGCTCTGCCGAAAATTCGAGGTATCGGCGAGGGTCTGACACCGAGGTCAAGCCGGTCATGAAGCTTCCGAAGACGGTAACCAGAAACCATATGGGATGGCTCGACGCCTAGAAAGACACCGTCCATCAGGACATGGAACCAGATGAATCGCGAGATCGATCGAAAGTTTCGCGACTTTGGTCCAATGTCGTCCAGTATGCGGTCACGTGCTGTCCAGACCAGGTATGAGAATGGTGTCAGCATAGGAGCTCCGGACGATCCTCGATTGCAATGAAAAGACCCAAAAGATCCTGAAACCACGAGGAATTTGAGTGTCGAAGGAAGCTCTCAGAGCTCATCGAACAGTTTCCTTAGATATGGATCCTCAGCCGGGCTGGAAGTCGGCCGTAATGCCGCAGCTATGGGAGAAGCAATCTCGGCATCTAGTACCTTTGCCACTTGGTGCATCGTACTCCCAACAGTGCTCCTATTCTTTGCTGCGATGACTGCGATCATGAACGCAACCAGACCGATGATGGATGCCCAGATGATGCCCCAATTCTTGCGGCGCTTCTTCTGATGCTCATTCCACCGATGCTCATAAGCTTCGATACGATTTCGAGCAGCTTCTAGACGCTCGTTGAGCTTCCCAGTCCTATCCTTCGAAGTTCTGAGCTGAACTACCAGATCATTGATGGTCTTCTCCTGGCCATCGAAGTTGTTGAAGCCGTCCAGGTTCTGCTTCGTCTCCTGCTCCAGCTTCGTTGTGTCTTCTTTGAACGTTGAATGCATCCTCTTGCTTTCCTCGGCAAGCTGTTGCAGACTAGCCACTGTCGAGCGAAGCAAGGATGCCTTCTCCAAGATGCTGTAGTATGTATCGTCCAGCTGTCTTGTACTGCTCATGGCCACCTCTTCGACATTCTTGAGACTCTCGCGAAGGTGCTCCTCACGTCGTGCATTCTCACGCCGTGCTTTGGTCACATCCTCGGGCCGCACTCGACGCTGCGCTGCCCTTCTTGCCTCCTCGGCATCAGTCTGACTGATGTCTTGCTGGCGCTGCTGCTGCTGCTGCTGCTGCTGGAGATGGCTACCTCGCCGGCTGGAATCAGGACTCTTCTTGTCGCGTCGCAGTAAGCTGTCAAAGCTGATCGGAGGCTTTAGATCGATGGCCGATTGTACGATTTCCTTGGCGCTTTCGCGATGGGAGTGCTCCTTCGAGCTCGTGAATGCTCGATGGCGCAGCGTGTTGGAGTGTAGGCGCTTGTGTAAGTGTGACTTCTCATGCTGTTGTTTCTGAGGAGCTGGAGGATCCGTCCGTGATCGTGAAGGAGAGAGCTGCGTGGGAGCTTCGCCGGTACGCAGTGCACGCAGCTGCTTGTGTGATTGTCGTTCGCCCATGACGGATATTTGAGCAGGTATGAGCACACGCACAGGACCAGCCTGTCTGCCGAAGGGATTTACATGAACATGTCCAATTGTCTTGTTCACGAATCGACTAAGTCAGCGAGGGTGACATCGAGACATGGTGGCCAATGCGTCCTCGTGTGGAGACGAGAGTGGAGAGTGGAGCTTCCATCACACTTCGACTTCCCCAAGGACACCCTGGACACCATCAATGCCATTTCGACTCGGTCGTCCAGCACACATATGCCGCTACAACGCCACCACAGTGACTCTGCTTTCACTGATTCGGTGCTAATGACATCGACGCCCAGCTCTTCGTACTAGCAAGACAGAGCCATGAAAAAGAACGCAGCAGGAGACTTGCCGTTAACATCAGTTGTCGCACTTGATGGCAGAAGACACAGGGCGAAACGGCAGAAGCAAGTGACACAGTGCTAGCAAAGGGACAGCTCTGTTTGCGTCTGTGTCCTTCGTTACCGGCTCGTCTTACACTACCTCTACAACAAATCCATATCATCTCCACCTCCCATCAACGGGAACCTTCCATGCATGATCTCGCTCCTCCGATCCAACTCAGCTGTATACTCTCTCCTGATATCACTAATCGTAACGAGCTTCCTCTGCCTCTCCGGCTCGTGAACATGAGGTATAGGATCCGCAAGCAGCCATGCCTCGCCCTCCCCGCAGCATGCGAGAGTATTGACGAGCAGAACATATATCTGCACAAGAGTCTCGTCGTCCGGATCCTGGATGGCGAGCTTACTCGACTTTCGTAGTCGCTCAAGGTGGTCATAGAGGATAGCTGCTGCGCCGCGATAGTTGTTGTTCTGGGTACGGAAGGCGAACAGGATCTTGTGATAGGCTGGTCCTGAGGGCAGACCGGACGTCATGCTTTTCTTAGCAAGTTCGAGCAGGATAGTGTCGGCTTGTTTTGCTAGATCTCCAGCAATAGGGAGCTCCAGCAGGGTGGAGACAGCGTCCCGCTTGATGCATGTATCAAGGATCGTCCTCAAGCTCGACTTCTGCAACTGATAGTTGTCGATTTCGAGTAGGATCTTGTAGGCGTGGTGGGATCGGCCTATGGAGTTGAGGGAATTGAACAGGCGAAGGCGAAGTTCGTCTTTGTGCTCCTTGTTTCTGATCAAGTGCAGCTCTTCCATGGCATCGTCGATCCGCTGAGGAGCTGGGCTGTCCAAGTCGCTCTTCTTCCTCTTGTCAATGGTCCGAAGAGACCTATGAAGCTCATTGTCAGGCGGCAACTCGTGCAAAGCCAGCTGTGCGAACTCCGCCGTGGAGGCGAATACTTTGAGCTTATCGAAGAGCGATGAGACATGATGGTAGTAAGACGCCAGACCTTTGGCAAAGAATGGCTTCTCTTCCATAGTCAGAAGACTATTTTCATCTGGTGCCATCGTGGCCATCTCGTTCGCAGCTTCGTGGAAGGCGAGGCCAGCAAGCTCGTACTCTCCATTGAGAACATAGAGGCGGCCTTTGAGGTATGAGATCCACGCTGTGTCGGGCGAAATCTGCAAGAAGTCCGACGCAAGGTCAATATCGTGGTGCTCAACGAGATCCGCGAGTATGTGCCCGCACAGACGATCGTAGTCGTGGCTTATGTTAATGCCAAAGATCCAGTTCTTGCTCCACGCGGTAAGCAGCTCCGACAAACCATGCGACACATTCTCTCTATCTGGCTTCGCCCTCCAGTCTTGCGCAAACATGTGCTCGTAGAGAGTAAGTTGCTCGCTACGTCGACCGCCTGCCTGTTTCTTCTCGATACGAATGTTGCTGACCAGCCAGAGGCGTAACTCAACATGCCTCAAGTGCATCATGAGGTTCTCGTAGACTTGCGCAGGCCGTAACTCTTCGCTCAACTCATCCTCTTGCAGATCGCAATGCAGGAACACCAGCAACGTGAGCATGTCCAGCAAGATAGCCTGGCTGCGCTGTAAGGTTTCCTGAGCCACTGCAACACTGAAGGGTCTTCCCAGTCGCCCAAGCAGTTCGCGATCCACGCCACGATCGTTGGCGGGCTTGTCTTCGATCCGTTCGGTGATAGCCAAGAAGTGGTCGTCATTCAAGCCGCCAAGGCCATTGAGCTCATCGGAAAGGTCGTTTAAAATATTGTACTCGAGTTCTCCGATCTCCTCCTGGAAATTGCATCGGTCATAGATGGATCGCATACCTTCTTCCGCAGTCTCATCAGGAGTCTGCGCCATTGCATTCGCGATTGCAATGCTTCGTAGCTTGCTCTGGGGTGCGGCAGCGAAGCAACTTCTACATCGTCGAGCGAGCGCGAGGAACTGGCTTCTGGCGATGTCTTCATCAGTCTCGATGATGCGGCCACGAACATTATCGTGTGTTTCATTGATATCGCCGCTCATGATGAGGTCTGCATTCAATGTCAAATTCTCGAAACCGCTGTTAGCGCGCATAGGCGCAACGAAGTCGGCACAGATAGCCCAGGGCAGGCATTCTTCCAAGTCGAAAGCAAAACCAACGGCCTCGTGTCGGCGGTTGTGGAGGTGCGTGAGCAGAGAGTAGAATGTCTCCCATTGGGTCTGCAGATCGCGCTGGTAAGACTCGTAGTCTGGCCGGTCGTTGGAGGGCAGGCGTCTCAACAGAATCTTCGCGGCCACAGCGCCAGTGATTCGTTCCTTCAGCGGCTGCTCGTTGGTACGGATGCCTCGTGACGTGGATGTCGGCAAGTTACGACCTTTGCAGTAAAGATATAGTGCACTTTCGAGTGATGCCTGGCTGAAACGACCGGGAAAGAAGAGGAAATTTAGCCACTTTTCACTGGGTGTCCTCGACATGTCTTGGCTGCCTGTGGCTGCGATGAAATCGACAGAACTCTTCAGCTTGTCGACAGTCAGTGACGAAGAATCGACCGCACTCCAGCCACTCGCAAAGACATCCTCGAGGTCGATCGCAGCACCATCTTGATCAAGCAAGTCGAAATTGAGCATGAAGGTCCGACAAACAGCTCCACTCCTGACTCGAAGCCAAAGTTGCGCACCAGAGAAGTTCTCGCCAGGACTGAATGCAAAGTGTTCCATGTGCCAGATGTTAGTGTTCATCAAGTCGTCGATGGGTGGTATGAGCTTTTCGCCTCGGTGCATATCGTCCAGGTGTACATCCTCGATTCCTTCCCCGTCTCGTCCGGATCGAACACCAAAGAACTTGAACTCGTGGTCCTTGGGCGAGTAGGCAATCAAGTAGTATGGGACCTCCGTATTGGGGGTGGCAAGCGCCTGGCTGTTCGCTGCATCGGGCGCAGAGACAATCTGTAGGAGTGTGCCCTGTTCAGCGCTCATGATGTAGCGGTTATTCTTGTTGTGCTCGTCTTCGTCTGCTCCTGCTCCAACAAGACTCCGCGTCATTGCTACCTTGCCACTCTCCATGTCCCATGCTTTCAGAATGTGGTCCAGACCCAAGGTCCATATGAACCTCCCGTTCGGACTCTTAGCCATTGCCGCAACTGTGTCCGCATTGAGGTCGTGGTTGTCGTATCGAACAGTCTGGGTCTTGGTAAAAGGAAGACCTCGCTTCAACGTGCCCTTCCAACCACCTTCGCTGTACTGCGTCTCGCGCCATTGTGCGGCATTCTCGTTCGGCTGCCGCGTCAATCGCAGTATGCTCCCATCGCTGAGTGAAAGCAGCAATTCCAGACTGCCGACTGCCTGCAGACGATAGGGTCGTCGGTAGCTGACCAGATTGAGCCCAAACCGCTTGACGCACGTGGCAGCATCGAAGTCTGTCGGCACAGTCTCGCGGACAAGCAAGTCGCGCCTCAGCGTGACGGTGTACAGCTCCTTGTCACTGGTGATGACGAACACCTCCAAGGCATCCTTCTCTTCTGCGTCGGCCAAAGCAACACCGCCCGGTATGATGGGCGCAGGCAGCGCAATGTGGAAGGTCAGCCACGACTCGGCCTTTGCGTGCTTGTTTGCGTCTAGCACCAGGTCCACGCATTGGACTTCCAGCAATTGACGCTCGTCCAGCACGCGCCAGAGGAAACTTCGCGGTGCCTTGCTCTTCGGGCGGAAGAAGACGGAGCCTTCGCTGGCGAGGTGCTTGCGCGCATAGCTCTCTTCGTCGAGTCCGCTGATGTCGTCGAACGGCCGCTTTCTGCCCGCGCCAAACGAGGCGCTGAAGCTGTTTGTTGCTGTGTTGATGTTGAGGATCGAGGACGGTGAGGCGCTGTCGAGGGAGAGGCGTGTTTCCTGGTATAGCACCGGCGCGGCAGACATCGCGACTGATGTCTGTTATGTTCACGTCACTGGCGCCGGAGCAATCGTACGTGAGTCTGTTGCTGGCACAGAAAGTTGGACTTAGTTCAAACTAGAAGCTCTCGAGCACGCGCAGAGCGCGTTTGTACACACATTCCACAGTCATGCCCACCATGGAACACATTTCGTTACAGCAGTGAGAAACCTCACCAGCGACTGAGTAACGATCAAGCCAAGATTCATGTAAATCAACATCAATTGCATAGTGGTCTTTGGGTATATCGACTAAACACTTATCCGCCGTAACTTCGTGCACACATCATACATCAACCGCTTCATGCAGACACAGATCCAAGCCGCTTGTCATTCCCGCCTTTTGTTCGCTTGATGCCAATCATCTGGACCATCTCCGTCCAGAAGCCAACTGGAGGGTCTATGAAGGTCTCCTCGTACGCGTCCACAATCGGCCGCTCCCACACGAGGTCTGCATCGTGCAGCTTGACAATCTTGGTCCCGTTCACGAACTTCCAGCCAAAGTACAGAATTGGCGCAAGAATCACCATGGTGTAGTATGTGAAGAAGCTGTCGACGGACCAGGGCTTGAACGAAGAGTAGCCGTAGCACATGACAATGCACACCATCCAGACGAGTCCGAGGTAAGCAGAGTATGGCTGGAACCAGCCAGTGTATGGGAGAGTCCTGCGGTCGAGACCTTGTGCCTTGCAGGCATTATAGAAAAATAGGTACGTGGTGGTCATCACAATGTAGTTGATCACGCCGCCAGCAGTGATTAGGTTAACGAGCCACGTCAGGACCTTGGCGGATCCAGAGCTCAGTTGTAGGAATGCGAGGCATGGGAAGCACATAGTGACCAAGAAGCATGCCAATGGCACACCACCTTTGGTGCAATATCGCAGAAAGCCTGGTGCACGCCCTTCAAGCGCAAGGCCGTACAGTGAGCGAGTAGCACAGTAGGTGTACGTGTTGCCGGCGGAGAATATCGACGTAACGAGCAGCGCGTTGACAAAGTGCGGTAGCCCGTTGACACCGAGGTTCTGCATAGCAATCACATACGGAGAAGCAGCTGCAGTGCCTCCGCCCTCGCTTGTGCCAGCCAGGATGGCGGTCAGAGTTGGGTCGTTGTATGGAATCAGAACACCAACAGCAAGCGAGCCGACGATGAAGAAGAGGCCGAATCGCCAGTAGACCGTCTTGAACGCATTCTTGATGTAGATGCGAGGGCGCCTGGCTTCAGCAGCGACCATAGAGATGTACTCCGGGCCGACGACGCAAAAGGAGGCAGACCACACGCCGGCGAGGAAACCTTCGAACCGTCCGAGATCGCCAGTCGATAGGTAGGTCGCGAACGCACCCGGAGTGTTCCAGTAGCGGAAACCGTAGGCATCGTTTCTTGGGTTGCCGCCGCACATGGTCACAAATGTGAAAGAGAACAGGAGGAAGATCAAGAGGACCTTGCCGCCGGACAGCCAGAACTCAGCTTCACCATAGGCCTTGACAGCCAAGCAGTTGAGTATCCTGTGGTCACTTTAGCTTACATTGTTTGACTCTGCGGTTGAATCGAAACGGCAGCGCCGATGTCTTGACAGCAAAGGGTGTGCACCAATGGGCAGTATCGCATGGGGTGTGCACGTCGCTGCCTCTTTCTTTCTTTCTCGTGGTGCTTTGGGAGATGGTGCTTCTGGGGAGGATGTCGCACTGGGCAGAAAGAAAGTCGCACTGGGAGGCTCACGCATAAAGGACGATGGCGACGGCGATGACAGCTCCTGCTGGGATGTCGTCTCGCCAGAATTCGAGGACTGTGTACAAGGCCGTGATCTCGAAGGGAATCAGAAGCGCCTCATACAGGAAGAAATTCCAGCCAGCCATGAAGCCTGCTTCCAGGTTAGCATAGTCCATGCCTGTCATGCACGACCCGTTTCTCTCACCAAAAGCATCATCGACCCATTCGCCAGCAAGACGAATGAAACCACCCGAAACAGGCATCATAGTTGTCATTTCAGCTATGCAGTTGTTGACTAGACCCAAGAAGCAGCTGTAGATGGTGTAGGCAATGAACAGGCCGGCGGGCCCAGCATGGTGAAGTCCACTGCCGATGCTCACGAACAGAGCGGTACCAATAGAACCTCCGATAGCCAGAAGCTGGATCTGTCTGTTGCCCAGTCGCCTTTGGAGATCGTCCTTGTTCTCTGAGACGATGCCCTGCTGCAGATCCATGCCACTGTCGGAGTAGACCTCGACGCCGCCGGTCGGCTTCTCGTGGAACTTGTCAAAGACAGCCATTACGGCGGTGGCCTTTGGTGATGGGAGATCAAAATCGTGCGGACGGGGGCTGAGTACGGTATGGTGGAGCTGGACGCGGCAGAGAAACAAGGCTGGGTTGCGCAACGGGCTGACTTATACCTCGCCCACACGCAAATTGTCCGCCCGCGCAGGGTGGCGGCGCTGAGGTGCAGCGTCGCTGCTAGTCTACCCGCGCCTGGCCAGGTCCAAGACCACGGCGGGTGGGCGGCCACGCGACAGACGAGTTAGCGAGCAGAACGATGCACCAGTGCGGCAGCCAGATATGGCTGCAGACGTAGCGCGATCTGCAGCACTTGGCCAGTGTCTGCGCAGCGCCAGTAGTGGCAGTGTACATACAACATACGGGACGTGAAAGTGTTGATGCATAATCATTTGTGGAGGCATTGCCTGGATGACGCAGCCTGTGCTGTCAACGATACATGTACACAACCATCATGTGCTACCCGTGAAATCCTACGATAGCACACATACGGGTCGCTGTCGGCACACTCTCAACAGTGAATGCTACCGTACATGTTGCTTGCTTGCAACCAGTGCACGTCGCAGACGCCCCGCCCCACAAGACTTCTCGAGCTCTCCGCCGCTTCGAGCACATCCTTGCAAGCGTCCGCCGCTCCGAAGCCTCTGATTCGATGCTACCCAAAGCTTGAGCTGACACGTTTCCGAGCGGTCGGCGTCATTTAGGTTGATCTGGAGCACTTCGCTTCATCGTCTCGCATCGGACAAGCACCATCCCTTTGGGATCTACCTTATACAGCCAGCCTCGCGCGTTCTTTTTGTATACACAGGCCCCTCAACACGTATTACCGCAGAGTCACATGCAATGCCGCTGCCGGCCAGGCACCATGTCACCAGAAATGACAGTAGGGTAGTCTATTCTATCTGCCGAAAGCGCATTCGTAGCTTCAGCACACTTGCGTGACAGACTGACGATCTACAAAATTTCAGCTGTATGCACCGCCTCGGCGACTGGTGGTGTCGCGCGAAGACCCTTGTGCAACCCGGTGCTGCTCGCCGGCTATCGAGACATCTTGTTACACTCTTCGCTGGCTGCTGGACACAATCCGTGACACAGAGACTCAACCCGTGGTAAGCTCTAGCATCTGCGTCGGTCTGAGGCACGAGGCCGTCGCTGCTGTAGAAAGGTTGACTGTGGATCCAGCATCTCGTGCTTTCGGACAGCAGGTGAGGTTGCCATCCATATCTCCCGCCTCCAGTTCCGCGGGACAAGACGTAGAGGAGTCGCTCTTTGAGTGACTGATGTGTTGCACAGGAATAATTGGCAGAGGCTGTGCTTAGCTGCACGGCCAGCTGATAAGCCGCATTCTTGATGCCAGCCTCAGCAGCAACCTTGAAGATCTTTCCTCGTCCTTCAGGATCGTGGCTGCGCTGGGCGTGCAGGAAAATCTGTCCGACGGGACGACGCTCGTGGCGTCCGCGACCACTTACCATCGAGCGCATCGCTATCAACATTTGTTGAAGTACGATTACCTGCCTACGAATCACATTTCTAACGTGCAGCAATGCAGTCCCAGCCTCGGCCTGACGGGGAATATGTGAATGATTCGGGCTGCCCCAGACCGTTCGAGGGACACTATTCACCCGAGCAGTGGCCGCAAGATATGTCGCTTGCACTGCCCAGTCTGAAGGCGAGGACCAGGCGAATCAGTGGTAGTGAATGACGTTCGACTGCTTAAGCGAGGCAGACACGCATTCTACGCTGCATGTGCAACACACGAGCAGCGCGGGCCTGGCGATACACTCAGATCACTCCCTAGTCGTGAAAAGGCAGTCCCTCCTATTTCCTGATCATGTCGAGATCTTGGGCGCAGAACCATGATATTCTTTGCATGCACCAGAATGTTGCACGCCAGAGGTCGTGCTGTCGGGCCAGGTCCTTATGCTGCAGTCCACGGCAGGCTCCAAGTGGTCGTTACTCGATATCCAGGAGGAATGAATTCATTCGAGAGTCTCATGTACTGTCGACAAGCCTCAGCGCCTTGTCAACCGCTGCTGCGGCTCGCCCGACTTCGCCTCCCACTTTCTTCACCTCTTTGACACCTTCCGTGAAGGAAGCATTCATCGCAAGATCCTTGAACACCTCTGCGCGCTCATCGGCATCATCATAGACCTCATTCTCCACATCACGAGGAGCCCCAAATATGTTCAAGTAGCCGAGTGGATCGCCTCTCGTCGATATCATATGCGCATCTGTCTGCCAGAGGGGAAAAAGTGCTGCTGCTTGTTGCGCCGCCGCTCGTGGATCTGGCTGTGCTTTCTTGAGGCCAGCCGTCAGCAGATGAGACAGTGTTGTCAATTGATGTACGAGTAGCTTATTACTGCCGAGGTCATTGCTTGTAGACTTAGTGGTGGACCAAGTGCCATTGCTGGTAGTCGTCGGCTTGCTTTGATCGCCATCCCATCCCAGTTGTCGTTGAAAATTCCGTAGAGTCTTGGTCCATCCACCAGCGATACTGACGAGGCCTTCTCCGTTGGTCTCTAGCATCCATTCCAGTACATCTAGCGCAGTCGCTCGAGTGTCAATCGACAAGTGATTCATGCCAGCCAGGATATACAGCAATGTCGACTCGAATGCGCTTGCATCTGCCCTGGGCAAGACTTTGAACAGCTTGACGAGCTGTTGCCTGACAGAACTGCTGCCGTCCAGGATCAGAGGCTGTACTCTACTCAATATCACGGTGGTCGGCTGGGGCAAGTCGCCAGCGTTGGCAGCAATGGCTGCGATGAGGTTCGTCAATGCATCCCGCCGCTGGGTGTCATTCTTGCTGCTTAGTAAGCTCAAGTTGTGATGGAACAGATCCGTAGCATTTCGACCTGACTCGCTGAGATTCTGTTGCTTGAGAACAATCGACTTTGCCGAGAAGCTGGTATCGGTCGCGTTGGTGTTCTTTGGTCGCGCCTTGCCGACTTTGAGCTTTGGCTTCTGAAAGTCCTGCTTCTTCTCCTTCTTCTTCTTTGCTGAGGATCCCATTGCTAGCACTGAGCCTGCATATAGTGGGTGCTAGGTGGGACTCACTTCGCACGAGTAGTGAGAGTGGCGATGGTTGCAATTGCTCAGGAAGGCACATCAACTTTTCTCTGGAGTAGCACTAGAACTAATTTGTGGTCGGAGCGAGGCGAGTTCGCCAACGCCGATGCTCGGCCCGCTTCAGCATATGTCTTCCTGGACAGTGCCAACATGCACTTCACTCCAGTCACACGCAACAGACATGACATGACCTCACTTCAGTAGCCACGATGCAGCAGCCTTCGCCGTCAGAAGAGACGGCCAGCCTCCTGGCGCGTCTATCGAGCCGTCCCGGCGTGCAAGGAACCCTCATCCTGTCGCGTGACACCGGGGCCGTTGTGCGCTCATCCGGCCTGGCAACCGACGACGACGAAGGCGAGGGCGAAACGATCCAGCCCGCCGCCAACGCCAACTCCAACGGGACCGCGAACGGCCAAGGCACGGGCACAGAAAGAGGTACACGAAGGGAGGAAGATGTCGCCCGGCTGGTATGGAAGTTCCACCAGAGCGCCGGCGACATGGTTCAGGAGCTGAACGGGCAACACGATGAAGCGAAGCTCCTGCGCATCAGGACGAAGAAGAATGAACTGGTCATTGTGCCTGGTATGGTGCAGCCTCGGGTGCCTTGCTATACGCCTCGACTGACACTGCCGTAGATGCCAAGTTTTTGCTGGTCGTGCTCCACGACACACCGCCGGCCTGAAGCGATGCCTACAAGATGAAGACTCGCGCAAGAACGATCTTGTTGTGTCTACGGCATCATAAATCGCAAAGTTCTGGGCCACATACGCAACACAATTCTTCCACGACACGGGGAATGGGCAACGTCTTGGCAGCGAGCTGGGCGATCGAAGAGAGCGATGCATTGATTCATTAAACACATCAGACAAGCTTTGCCGCGGAACCCGTTGGAAGCAGCAGCAGCCGGTCGAATGGTCGATATCCAAGCACTCATCCAGGCTATCTAGTCACCACTCTGCTCTGCTACATCGCCTGGCGATTACCAGATACACGGTGTCCAAGGCCGAAGAAGGACTGGACAGGCACATTTGATCCAGACTGCGCTAGGCGCGTACACACTAGTGCGAATGTGCGAGCCTCCTCAATTCGGCCGGCAATGTGAGGGACGACTAGATGTAAGACCTGATTACTCACCAGCCATCTCGGTTGCCAGTGTAAACTTCGGCCCGTTCAAGTCGCAACGACCAGGCGTGCCTGTTGTTGTGATTACTAGAAGGTATAAATAGACCTCAAGGGCCCTCTACCTCTCTGACCAGTATTCCTCACATCGTGTCCTCGACCTGGCAAGATGCAACTCCGCCACATCCTGTTTCTCCTGAGCGCAGCCATCAGTGTCAATGCATCTGCATACTACAGTAAGACCGCTTCAAATCGGGGAATGTGATGTAGTGACTAACCTCCATTGCCCAAGACGACTGCAAATGCCACGACAAGGCCAATGGGCTTCAAGATGATGCAGCGACTGAGTTTGCTTGCGGCCTAACCACGGGCGCCACCTACTCCGTTGATCCTCACCAGTAAGCTCAAGTACAGAAGCCTTGATGAGATCATGAGACACCTGGGACACGTCCAGGACGCTCATGGCTTCTGCCCCCTTCGTATGAGACAATTATGCTAACATGCCTTACCTTTAGTCAATGCCATCTTTCTGGCGATGGAATAAGTAAGTGACTTTGATGATAGTGCTGCCGATTCATCCGACTGATGATCGCGTACAGAGAATAGCGCATGGGAAGATTCGTGCAACGAGTATGCCAAGAACCAGAATAACGGGAAAGTGTATTTCCAATGGTGCTGGAACAAACCGGGCAACATTTCATGAGTGGTTGATATGGGGAGAGTTTTGGCGGAGGTTGTCACCTTTACATCCTGATAGTTGGGCCACTGCATTTGTCTCATGCGTGTCTCGGCTGCCAGGCATAACTGTTTGCTGTGGGCAACGTGCTCACTCACAAGTCAAGTGTACAAGAAGAGAAGGGATGTATTGCTAGAAGGCCGCTCAGTGAAGCGCAACGTGGAGTCCAGATCACGTTGTCAACCGATCACTCGTTCTCCAACAAAGGACGAGTGCGCCGCACAGACGAGACGGCCGTTCATGAAGCGACAATGGGAAGCGTAGAGCTCTTTGTCCTTTGTCGCAGCACGTTTGCCCGGATTCACTCGCACGCTCGGACCATTCTTATTGTGCAGGAAATGCTCACTATTCTCCGCGCACATCTGTGTGTATTCACTCGAAACATCAACTTCACACGCCGTGTTATTTTCTTGCGCGTTGAGGCCACTGACTGCCTGCTTCCTCTTTACACTTTTTCCGAAGGCCTCCAGCAAACGCGCGCACACCACCGCCTCGGAACACTTCGACCACCTCCAAGCCGATTCTACATCAAGAGACGAAGCATACCGCCGCGCACGAACACACCACAGACCATCTTCAACTCCTCATACCACTACGCAATGGCGCTCCTCGGCAGACTCCTCGGGATCTGTCTCCTTCCTCTCATCCTCTGCATCGCCCTCGAGCAGACTCTACACCTCGCCGAGATTCTCATCATTGCGTGCCGCTACATCGCTAGCATGCACATGATACGCTCGCTCCTCTCCGCTTGCTTCGACTATCTTCACGACTCACGGGAGTGCGATATCGTCGGCTCCTTCCCAGGCTCGCCACTCATACTGTCGGTACTGCTGGAGCGAGAAATTCCTAACGACGAGCACGAACTCGACGACTACCGCAACGGCCTGAAGAAGGCCTTCTACGAAGAGCAATGCAATGCTGGGCGCATCAGCTTCGCCCAAAAGCTCACTTTCCTGAACGACCCAAACGCGTTGTGGGTTAGGAGAGAGGAGGACACCGAATTCGCGCAGAAGCACCAGGCTGCGATGGCGCAATACCAAGCAGCTCCGCGCATCGAGACCACGAGACAGTGGACGAGGCGCATGCGAGAAGAACGCGAGGTGGCACATGATGGCATTCAGCGGCCACAGAGCACGGAAAGCGCATCACACGTCAGCCCTCCACGCCCATCGAGATCACTGCAGCCGTATCAAGGCTCTGCACACGCGCACGCTCTCGCACTCGTCAGCGATTTGCCCCCGCAAGTACCGCCAAAGTTCAAAGCGCTTCGAGGTCTTGCGCCGCGCGATTCGAAGGGCAACATAGTGTGGGGAACAGACCCAGTCTACGAGGCATATCTAATGCAAGAAGCTCGTGCAAAGCTTGCGCCGCCAGGGGCTGTCTACAGACGCTGGGACAGCTTTACACTGACAGCGAGCGAGAAGGTCCGCTTGAAGAAGGTCAACCTCGCGGACAAGCTCAACCTGTATTCGTACAGCATTCGACACTGGAAGGAGGATGTCTTCCAGATCCACCCGCCAGACAACCGTTCAATGTTTCTTGACATTCAAGACGGAACGTACCACGAGATGGGCGAGTGGGACTATTCTAACAAAATCCCACTCTGGAGAATCATCTCGGCGATCAAAGCTCAGACCGGAGGAACAGGTCAACCTAACACTGGTTCCGACACTGGGAACACGAAAACCTTTGGCCCTGGTTTCAACAACAGCGGTGCAAGCACCGACAACCCTACGAACACCGGAGCTGTCTGGGGCACTGTAACACAGCCACCACCTTCGGTAAACACGAACAACACCAACAACGGTGGAGGCATGTTTGGCGCAGCACCAGCTCCAGGCCAGCCAGGCTCCCTTTTCGGCAGACCTACTGGTGCAAGCGACACTGGTAACAACGGCGGCGCGCCACCGTTCCAAGGTCTTCCTACGCAGCCCAGCAACAATATCCCCGAACCTTCACAGAACAATCAGACTAGTCAAGGCACTGAAGCGCCACCCCAGTCGAACAATCCGCTCATGGCAATGTTCCAGCCCCAATACCAGGAAGCTCGGATACAGGAGTGGCTCGAGGACATGAAAGGTTTACTAGACAAGTTCACGTACGGCGCAGTCAAAAAAGACACCAACAACCCAGACGATGCTTGGTCCGCTGCCTGTGTCACTGCCGAGCTCTATCTACGCTGGATAGCCGAGTTTGTGGGCGACGCGAATGGCAACTGGAACAAGAACCTCCTCCCTGTCCCAAGGGCGAAGAAGATGGGTATCAAAGCCCCATGGTGGATGAAGTTAGGCAGAGAGTTAAAGAAGGTACACGAGAACTCGCAGACTACGGCGGATTCACCACTCGAGAAACTCTGGGTGCAGTTTGAAAAAGTGCATAACATGTGCAGGGAGGGAATCACATCTTAGAGCGAACGTGTGACGGCTGAGTGTGAAGCGAAGAAGGGTAGAGGTGGTCAGGACTTAAACCTAGGCAGTGATTGCGTTGTATGATACGAGATGGTCAGGAAGTCGAACATGGAGCACACCCGCAGGAAAGATCAGCTCGAGTACAGCAAAGGCGATGCAAAAAGGGGCGGTTTCACATGAGGACAAGGGCCTTGCCAGAGTGGCCGCCAGCAATAGCGATGGCAACAGCTTAGATGAGAGTATGCCTTACAGCAGGATGCATGTGGCCCATAAAGTGCTTTAAGCATATCGATGGCTTTTTTGACACAAGCATGGATAGAGATGAACTGATAGTGGAGAATTAGATGCAAGTTACAGGTCTCGGTTCATATACCGCGTTCCAAAAGAGAAGACCTGACTGCGATGTTCCTTTGATGACAAGACAAACAAGCTGCTTTCGTGATCCTGCTGTACTACCTGGCTACCACACCCGCCGCTCGGCATCTCCGAATGCCCAACACTGATGATGCCTATCTCAAGCCTAGTGAATCGCAGGTTCATGCGGGAGGGGGAGGTGGAGGAATGTCGCTGGGTGGTGGAGGAGGAACGTCAGCTGGTGGAGGTGGTGGAGGCGCATCGTTGCCATAGCCTGGAGCACCGTAGCCATAGCCCTGTGCTGCCGGGTGCTGCTGTTGCCATGGCGCTGCTCCTCCTGGGGCACCACCGCCTCCGCCTCTAGCCCATGGTGGAGGACCTCCTGCAGGCGGACCAGCGTTGTAGCCTCCGCCGTTGCCTTGCTCACGATTCTGCCAAGGTGCAGCACCGCCAGTGGGGCGTTGTTGTTGCCATGGTGCTGGCGCCCCTGTAGGCCCCTTTTGCCAAGGAGCGGCAGGACGTGCGCCACCATTTGCGTCGGGTGCCACGCCTTCCTCCCAGCCAATCTGGCGGTTCGGGTTCGATGTCTCACCAGCACCGATCTCATTCATCAGCTTCTCGTAGTCGTTGTCCAGTGCATTCTCTGGCCCGCGACGTGGTGGCCCACGCCAGTCTGCACCCGGACGGCGGTCTGGACAGTCGCGAGCCATGTGACCAGCATTACCACAGACACGGCAGATGATGTTGGCGGTAAAGTTGCGCTGCTGTGGGCAGTCATACTTCCTGTGACCAATCTCACCACAGTTCTGGCAGGCTTGATTCTCATCGTCACGAAGGGTACCGTTCAAGGCGGCAAGTTCACGAAGCTGGTTGCGCTTCAGCTCGTTCTGGCCTTCAGGAATGGAGGCAGCCTGTGATGTGTTAGTGTGATTCGTAGCAGAGGACTGGATATATGCTCTTACCGTCTCAATGACATTGTGGATGAGCTCCTTGGCTTTGTTGACCTTCTCTTCTGTATCTGCCATGATCAAACAGTGAAGATCTTCATCCTGGTTACTGGCGTGAGCAGCGTCAGACTTTCCTTTGCCCTCCTTCACAGAGCCTTTGCCTCGGATGGCGATCTTGGCGCCAGAGTTCTTCTCCATGGTCTTGAGAGTGTTACCGCGAGGGCCGATGAGGAGACCGACTGTTAGTAGAAAAAAGCTAAGTGTTAGTCATGGTTCGTGTGCAGAGCGAGTGAGTTAGCAGGAAAGTGTTAGTCCGGCTTTTGATCGCCGTTAACATAGATTGCAGAGTCGAAGCTCGCATGAAAGCAAAAGAGTGAAGGGTTAGTGGGTTAGAGTGCATACTGAAGTTAATCTCCGGGTAGTCATTGACCGGCACGTAGACCTTCTCCTGGGTCTTTGTGGGACGGCGGTAGTCGGACGGCGGATGGTAGCTGGGGATGATTTTCATCGCCTTCTCGATAAGCTTATGACGCTCATCTTCCAGCTTCTTGCGGTAGCGGTACTCGCGCGTGTTGACACGACGACCGAAGTTGTCATACTGCGGTGCCGGGGAGGGAGAACTGAAAGGGGTGTCAGTAATGGGTAATTGGCACCGCACAAGGGGACAGTGTACACACCGATCACCGTCTGCTGGCACAACATCGTTGATGCGCAGCTTCTGGCTGATCTCCTCGATACGCAAATGGGTCACATAAGCATCGAGTTGCTCCGCCGTCATGGGCGCAGTGATGGCGGTCGGCAGGTTCATCAGGCCAGCCGCCTTGTTGTCGGCCGCGTCACCCCAGCGGTTGCGCTTGCGCCTCTTTTTGGTGCCGTCCGGGTTGAGTTCTGGTGCCTTGCGCTCAGGACTGCGGCCACGCTTTACGGGTACGGGTTCTGGCGCGTCCATTCCAGGAGCATCTTCTTCGTCGCCGAATCGTCGTTTGCCCAGCGGGATGGTGTTAGCGCCGGTCTGGCCGAGGTTCTGTCTCCACGACATGATGGGCGGTAATTGTCGGGGAGATGGTCGAATGTTGTTGTCGAGGGAAGGGGCAGGAAGGGAAGACGAAGTTTGAGGTGGAGAAGGAGAAAGCGCGGCTGAGGGCGGGAAGAGCCGCGCTGCCTGTGCCTGTGCTTGCTGCGCCACGTGGAACATCGACCTCAGTCACACGCGGATCAGTATCAGTGTAATGATCAGTGTAATGCAACACACAATCCACCTCATAGATATATGCCTACATATGAGTCATGACTACATATACGAGCGAAGTGCGAGCGAAGTACGAGCGACATAGTCACCGTCGGTCATCTCGTGTCGACCCTGTGGCCGTCGACGTTGTCACCGATGGTCACCGCAGCTTCTCAGACGACGAGCAGCAGTCATGCCTTTGCTTCGACCTTTCACCGTCGGGCTTGGGTGCGGCCGCGCTGGTATGCGTATGAGGCGCACGTAATCCACAGCTTCTGCCTGGGTCTTTGCGAGCAGTCGCGCTGTCGAGTCCCCGTGCTTTGTCGAGACTGCTTGGCCCGAACATAACGTGGAATGTATCGTTCGATGCTCGGGAACATCCCACGCCCACTCTCGGTCCTACAATTCTTGTTTTGATTGTGCCCTAGATCACAAAAGAGCTTCAGTAGTATCTTACTGGTAGACTTAACGCGCATATGACGTTTGCCACGAGGGTTTGCAACTGCTACATCGAGGCAAAGCTGCCAATACAGATTCCCGGATCGAGGGACCTGCAATCTCGTATAGCGTCGTCCACCCGCAATCGCGATGTTCTCCGGGCTCAGACGCACGCCCGAGGTGAGTCCGTTGTCCAGTCACAGTGAACAAGGAATTCTCGCTCCTTGCATTCGGTCCAATTCCCTCCGAAGGCACAGCTGTGCAGCAAGATTCACACACCTTCAAAATACTTCTCGTGCCACCTGAGCCACTGCCAAGTCTTCACCGGAAGCGCAAGAGGAAGGTGTGGCATTACAAAGATTCACTGACAAGGGTGTTGGACAGGAGACTAGTGCACGTCTTGCGATCAATTCCGCAAGATGTGCATCATTTGGTGTATGGTGCGTTGTGCGGCAGGTTGGACAGCCCGCCTCACGGGATTTGAGGGATGGCTTCGACGGAGAGCGGTCAACTGACCATGGATCTCTGATTGTTGTGTCCCAAGTGAGGCGCACCATGTGTTTGCGATGGAGCCATCCGTGTGCTTTTGATTCGTGCTCTGCTGCGACTCGGCACCTATGTCTATTTGCTATTCAGTATAGAACCCCTTCCTGTGTTCGTTTGCGTACCGATGGGAGACGGCCTTCCTCGCTTGCACAACTGATCCACCTGTCCATTAGCAGGTCATTCCCCGTTCCAATCGGTGTGTGATATCATCTGTTCATCCCGGCCCTATGCGTCTCCAAATCTCACCGACCGGCAGGTTCCCAGGCCATGCTTCAACGCTCTCCTTGTCCCCAATGCCTTCCGGGTACGATGGTCGTAGAGCCATTGCAGACTCTAAGGCTCCATTCCAACCTTGGGAACCAGATTCCTTTTTTATCCGGCCCCTGCCCCAGATCGCATTCGCTATCTTGGTGCGATCGTGTGATTTTCCCAATAAGAGGGATTTGTTGCTCCTTCTCACGGCGCAGTGCCTCGTCTAAATGGGAGGATGATTGGTTTCTTCAGCGCCATGAGCGAATTCGCCCTTGTGCATCAAACGCGATCATGAATGCTTGACCGCAAATGCTTTGAGTGAAGGGTATCAGGGCTGCCGTGACTGCTGTGCCAATCTATTGTTCTAGGTGGGACGTCTCGCGTAGCCACCGTGTGGGTTCAGGTCGTGTCCGCGAGCGTTCGAACCACCCGGTCCATACGCACCTTCGGGATACCAGTCTTGCTGCATCTGTGTCGCTGGGGGTTGATAAGCAGCCATAGCCGGAATGCTTGAGCTCCTCTGGTCAGGTGGCATCTGATAGGCATACTGGTGACCTGTAGGTGGCAGCGCTTGAGATGGTAGACCTATAGCTCGCGGACCGCTTTGGTGCGGCTGAACAGCAGCGTGTTGCATGAAAGCGGACGGTTGTTGATGCGTCGAAGGAAACCCTTGTGGGTATGGATTCTGGCTCGAATAGTCGGGGTACGATATCGATCTGTGAACAGGTTGCTGTACATTGTGCTGTTGCGGCGGCTGCCATTGTTGCTGCATCGGCTCGGGAGTGTAGCTGTAGCCTGTGGAGTGGTGGGAGATAGCGGGAGGCTGCTGATCTGAGGAACCAGGAAAGGGCGCAGTATCGACGGCATTGTTGGACGTCTCGTACCTGGTGAAAGGAGGGGCTATACTGCTCGTAGTGCTGACCGGCGTCAACTGGTTATGGGAGCTCAATTGCTGTTGGTGGCTGTTCCATGCCGTCGGCGGCTCCCTTTGCGGTAAATAGCCATAACTTTGTGGTACATAGCCACCTTGCTCACTGTAAGCTCGTGTGCTCATCGAATAGCAGGGCTGTTGAACCTACCTTGAGATGGTAACGCCGGGATTGGGGAGATGGGAATGCCGTAGCCCCCGGCAGCATCGGAGGGGGCGTGGTGATAGCCACCACCGAACTGATGACTCTGCTGATCAAACGATCGAATGCTAGGGTGAGATGGGGACGTCGATGCTGCTGAAGAAGGTGCTGATGGCTCCCCGGTCCTACTCGATGCGTCTGACCGGGCATCGAGAGCGTTCTGCTGGTCGACAGGGTAGAAGACGCATTCCTTCTTCAGGCGTATGCAATTTTGACATCTCGGCTCAGAATCATCTTCTGAAAGCAAGCATCTGATCTTGCGGCGACGGCAATGTGCTGGCTAGTGTCAGCAAGTGTCTCGCGCGGGCGGGTGACATGGCGCGTTCCAGAACGGCTCGTATGGCGACATGTCGAGCCAGCATGGGTTGAATGCGGCATCACTCACCACATGCGATTGAAATCCTCTGATAGCCCAGTTTGTTCCGCTTCTTGTCGAGTTCCGATTCTGACATAATGGGTCCTCGCAGCTGCGGAGTCAAGAAGGACTTTGATGAGAGTTGTTCACCTGCCTTTGCTTTGGATGGCCTGCCTTTCTTCCTCTCCGATAGTGGGGTTCCCGACGCAGAGGGTGCATTGGCGCGCGCCGATGTGAGGTGCTCTTGGGGAGCTGTGACTGCATAGCTGGAGAGCCTTGTAGTGGTGGGCGAAGGGTCATGCTGGGACGAATCTGATGAAGACATCACAAAAACGCCACAACGTTAGACTTGTGGTGTCCGCGCACTGCGCTCGATCCAATTGCAGATGGCAACCGATGCGATCAGATGGGTGTACTATTGCAGATGATGTGACTTGTGTGAATGGTCGACTGGGCAAGTCCATGCAAGGACCAAACTCTTTTTTCGCAGGACTGCGCAATTAGCGGCCAGCTGCCAGTTGGCACTCATCAATACAAAGATGTTGCGGCGCAAAGTGCCCCGACTCAGGCAACGTGAGGATTGTTTGACCTTCCAAGAGTGGCGTTTTCCAGCAGAGTGGTCCCGCTAAAAAACACGCGCCGGCAGGGAATTGTTGATGTGACGAAAGCTGTAAGATCAACGGTTTCGCCCAGCCAATGGCATCCGTATGACAGATAATTGGGAATTGAATAGGCTAGTGGGTCGACAGGCACGTTCTCGCGGCCTCGTGTATGCAAAGGACCCCACAACCAAGTCTTGACTATCGTAGGCATACCTCCGGGATGCTCACTCGTAGTGAGCTCCTTTGGCGAAGGCGATGCTGTCTCCGCTTCGATACCTTCCCACGCCCGTAAACGCCCTCACCACCATCCATAGTCCTTGTTGCGCTATCTCCAGCACAGGTCTGCTGCGGGTGGATTGTGGTATGCTTCGTTACGAGAACATGGCAGAATGACGCCGAATCGAGATGTCTTGCGTCTGCTGAAACTGACATGATGGCGTCAAAGGGCTAGCTGTAACCAGTCGTACTACAGATACCAGAATCAGTATCTGCTGGAGAGGCTCTCTGGACGGAAGGTTTTGCTCTAAGTTAGGCGAAGGCAAAGGCAAACAGCGTAGCACGATGACCTCCAAAACGCCATGCAGCCACGAATTCGCCACACAAATGTATGCCTTCTCATCATCCTGGACAGTACGTCCTGCCCAGCTGTCATGGACGCTATACTGCATCAACATCAGGGGCTGCATTTACGCGTGATGCATCGAGAGATGTCCGGAGTTTGCTCCTCTGACATGTGGCACAGCGAGCTATCTGCCCATGGCAGTCCATTGGCTTGCCCTCGACAGGATTTTGACGCTTGCATTAGACGACAGAGCAGTCCGGCTGGCTCCATCAAAGCAGCAGCATAGCAGCGGGACGGGTCCGATGACCTCGGTGCCGATTATCTGATTTGCTTGCCTCGCCTTCAGCATCGCCGGTTGTCGAACATCGTGAAGAAGCCAGATGACCTGTTGGCCACAGCCGTGACTTCTCTCCATCTCCATCATCCATGGAAGAAGAGCTTGGCGGCATGGGCTGGTCAATCACCGTTGTGTTACACCGGCGATTCAGTCCAGCGCCACACAGCCACACCGCCAGGTTCAAGCCCAGTGATGACGCTGCTGAACGGGTCTCCACTCCACACGAGGAATGCAGGCTGTTTCATGGTGCCAAAAGGTGGCGAGACGTGGCGTCGACTGCTGTTCTCAGTGGAGGTGGGTCCAGTGCTAGAACCTAATGAGATTCGAGATCTCCCGTGGGCCGGGCCAATATTCACAGATTGACGCCAGCCGACACGTCGCCTGGCTCTGCTGCACAAGCATGCACGTCGGGTGAGGGCGTGGCACCGCAGCGGTGAATTGCCGATGTATCTCGCTATATGCTCACCTTTGCCGCTGGGCACCAGTGGCAGAGAGTCGGAGGGGGCCTCGATGTAGGCTTGAAGCTCGAGGACGGCTCCCGGCAGTCTGACAGCGAGCCAGGAGACATCCATCGATGCGCCATGGTTCGACTGGGAAATGCAGTCGACGATCTGCCAGCCGCCAGCTCGAGCCAGCAGCAGATTTGTAAGTAGAAGTCAGGTATGGACGCGTCGCGCACGGTCGCTCTTGATTCCTTAACTATCTTCTTACCTTTATATCTTTATATATAATTAAGCGTAGCGACCGAGCGCTAGCCACACCGGAGTACGAGCTTGCGAGTACGTAGGTGAGGCGTCAGCGAGGGAGTGAAGCTCTATACCAGCCCTCAACTAGCCTTGGCGCCCGCTCTGATTGGTCAACTTTCATGCTTTAGGGTCACGTGACCCACCGCACTGTGCCTGTTGGCGAACTCGCAAACATATACTCGTCGCTAACGCCTATGTCGTCGTATAATAAGCACTGTACGTCGGGTAGCGGTAGCGTGGATCGCACGCTACTTTGCAGTCTAGAAGGGTTGGTTGAGAGCTCCACTCCGCTACGCTTACCTTTGGAGCTTCACAACCGCCAACAGCACAATCTATAGGTTAAAACGATAGGGCCGTACTTAATGTACGACCGTGCGCAACGCGCACCTACAGTAACTTCTAGCCTGTCTAGATTGCGGACTGCCGGTTCTTAAACGCCACGTGAGAAGGCGAGCGCCACGCCGCAAGGCTCTTGCCGGCTGCGATTGCTTCTGCCAAGATTACACTGTGAGCGCCTCTGACGCTGCTCTGTCGATCGTATATGCTTTCGTGCGTAGCCCCGACGATAGCACAACGTCCACGCTTCGCTCACGCTTGCTGCAGCGCGTTCTCGCTTGCTCGCGATGATCGACTACCTCGTGGAATAGATGAGAGCGGCACGTGGATGGCATGCTACTGCGAGACATCCGCGTCGGCAACTACCTGCAATCAAGAGCAAGGGCAGGTCAGGTTGTGCTGATCAGCAATACTACATACACACGCGTGATACAATGATCATCACGCCTGGCACTAGCCTCTCAAAAACTGTACATGGCGGATCGCGATCTGTTGCATCGCTAAACGGCATTTGCACTACTAGATTCGGCGCCTCTACGACGGCTGTGTGCTCTTCGTGATCTGCGGGCTGCATCAGTAGTGCGTAGCTCATTAGCATTGTGCCTGCGCCAATCCATCATCGGGGATTTGGAATGTGGGCGGCGCAGTAATAGAGTGCAAGTCGGCACAATAGGCACTTTCGGTCCTTCTACTTTGAGAAGCTGGTATGTCTGAGACGTCCGAGATGGCGTGCATACGGTGGCTTCAGAGATCAGCCAAGCCAACTCAATTTCAGAACGGAGCAAGCTCATAAGACAATATTGCCCGATCTGGACCCCACCATGGCATACTTCGTCAGCATTGGCCAACAGGGTTAGCAGACGTGCAAGATCTGAAGGACTCAGCTGCTTGCATAGACGATTATTACATGTACGTGTTAATTGTAGAACCATCGTGAGTGAAAGGTTGGATCGGATCGCCCATGATAATCGTTGGACACGATCTGTGCTAATGTGCACTATGTCCTCGGGGATATCCCTAGCCATCACAAGGATGCAGGTGTAAGAGGAAGGATGCTTAAGTCGCCCAGGGCATGCAGGGCCAAGCCATATTCAAGCCATATGGCTGCGCGAGCGCACTCAGTTGATAGCGGTCAATGGACCCTGGTCGCGGGCAAGGAATCGCTGGCAAGCCCTCAGTTTTCAGGACGACATGCTGTCGAGAGAACGACCTTCCTTTAGTTGGCCCTAGTGCTCATTCGAAGGGTTTCGCCCTTAAGACGCATACAGAACTGCTCAGATTGAGTTGTGACATGGTGCGAAACGAGTACGGCAGCCACTTCCCTGTACCAACCGAACCAGTTGTCCCTCAATTACCTGCAGCTCGAACAGCCAGCGCCCTCTCTGCCAGCATGCCGAAGTCCAGCTCACGATGGTCATCCGGCATATATTCTCCTGAAGCGATGCAGTGGACCTTCATGTTGGGATGATAGGTCAGGTTGTTCAACAGCTTCGGCGTGATCAGGAAATACTGGCTGGTGTGCTCTGCGCAGGCGATTTCCACCATACGAGAGTGTACAAGCCTGCAGACTGGGTCAGCATGATCGCTCCATCAAGACTGGATGTACACATACCTCTCGTTGCGGGGATCCATTCCTTGATTGATCTCGTCAACCACACGGAACGGCGCTTTGGCTAGGCTTTGAAGAGCCATAAGGTAGAAGATCGTTGACACAGCACGCTCGCCGCCGGATTGTCGGTGGCTGTTGAGCACGCTGAGCTGTTCATTCTCTCTGTGGTCGCATCGTCAGTATTGGCATGGATGATTCTCAGAATCTGACATCGTACCTGAATTTGACTTTGATCTGTATTTCCCACTGCTCGAAGTCATCATCCTTGTAGATGCCGACTTCGCCAGCACATTGAATGCGCTCAAAGTTCTCACCAAATGCGTCCGAGATCTGCTTCACCAGGCGGTCAAGTTCAGGCTCCCACTGCTGCCTAATGTTCTCGATGCTGGTCCTGATTTGCTCGAGGGATTCAACGAGGCCTTCCTCTTGTGCACGCTTCTGTTCGATCTTGCGGGCGCGCTCCTCGAACTCTTGAAGAATGTTTTCATTGCCGCCAAGTCGGGACTCAAGCGATGCTTCCACGGTCTGGATCTCGGCATCGAGATCTATGTCCTCCCAGTGACTCTCAGCCTCGTTGTAGTATTCAAGCTCTTTGTCCGTCATGGTTGGCTGAATCTCCCTGCATTTAGCCTGCGCCTCTAAGCCCCTTTCTTTCGCTTGGTCTGTGGTCTCCTTGAGCTGGTGCACCTCTTGCTGTTTCACCTCGAGCTGATGTTGCTCATCAGCGTGTCGGGCTTGTAACTGTTCGAGATCTGAGCCCGCTTCGATCTGCATTATCTCCGCTTCGTACAGCTGCACGTGTAAACCTTTCAGCGCATCAATGGCCCTGGCAGCATCGACCGTCAACTGTGCTCTCTCCAAAGTCCGCTGCTCGATCTCTTCCTTCAGGGTATCGACCCTTTGGCGCACGCCCTTCATCGATTCCTTGGCTTCGTCCACTTTGGCCTGTGCTTCTTCCTCCTTGGTCTCCAGTCCCATGAATTTGGAATACGCTTGTTGTTTATGATTCTTGTCCTCCACAAGTTGTTTTTGGTGGATTTCGAGGCGTCGCATCTCCGTACGTAGCTCGCTGCATCGTGAGGCCACCCCGGCTATCTCTTTCGCAATCTCTTCTTTCTCAGATTCGGCCTCACCAATGCGGCGCTTGATTTCTTGTTCCTCATGTGTATCGACTGGAGCATCTGTCAAGAGCTTAGAGCTGTTGATAGTCGATACGCGAGTAGACACGACGTGGTCACCCAAGTCCCGACGTCTGGTCACCCGAAAAGACTGGCGCCCTGCGACCAGGGAGCCAATCGCGGTCTGTTTAATAGCCTCAAGCTGATTGTTGGTGATATCCCGCTCACCATATGCCGTCTGGTGGATGGCAGTGTTGTCGCAGAGCATGGCAAGAACCGGGTCAGGACCCTCAATCAGATCAAGTAGCCAGTGATGCAGCCCGTACTGCCGCAGCTCCTCTTGAGAGAATGGAGCCGAGAAGGTGGTCAAAAGCTGTCCTGCAGTGCGAATGTTGACGTGAGTCAGATGCATGCGCCGATAAACCTGCTCCTCCAGGACTCGGAAATCTGCTTGCGATGTCACAGTGAATGCCATGAGTTCTCCTTGACCGATGATTGCCTCTACAGCATCCGCGTATCTTGCGTCGGTCACCGAGCATGATATCATGGGCGGCGCGTAGACCTCTCCAGCAAACTTATCCTTGTTCTCCTGGATCCATTTCCAGGCTTTGGCAGCATCAGAAGAAGCGCTTTCGAGCTTACTCTCCTGCCGTCCGACTTGAGATTGAAGGTGTAGTCTATTTGCAGTCTCCTGCTCAATGATCTGCGTGCGCTGCTGAGCCTGATGTCCGAGGTCTCGTTGGGTGTTCACGCTGTTATTGATCTCGGTGTCAAGTCTTCGAACCTCATCTTTGATGCTCTTGATCTCTTCGTTCATCTTCACCGGATCGAAGTCTGGAGGAGGATTCTCTCGCTCATGCTGAATGCTCCGCACAAGTCGCTGATATTTGTTGATTGTCTCACTCGACTTTTTGCGACCCGCCTTTTCTGCATCGATTTCTTGTTCAAGTCCTTTGATGGCTTCGGCCTTGTCGTCGACTTTCTGCACAAGCTGATCGGCCTTGTTCTCTGACCGAGCAAGAAGACGAGCGCGCGAGGCTACAACGTTGGTCAAGTGGTCCCGGTAGGCCTGTTTGGTGTCCACAGCTCGGACATTGGGCTCCATTCTCCGCTGCAAATGCCGAAGCTCTTTATCGGCAACGCTCCATTCTTTCCTGGCTTGCTTGTACTGGCTCTGCAACTTGGCGTAATCTGCAAATGGCTGCATCCGCTGCAGCAGGTGAAGCTGATCCTGCAGCTCAGTGCGCTCACGAAGACGCTCCACATCGGCTTGCTGCATCCTCTGCCGATTCTCCATCGACTTGAGTTGCTGCGTGATATTTTCTTGCTCCACCAGCTTCAACCTCTGCTCCTTGCCCATAGACTTGAGCTGATCGTGCCATTTGGACATCTGTTCAGGAGCTGCAGCTCTTTGAGTCTGGACCAAAAGCTCAACGGGTGAGAGTGCTGCGAACTCAACCACGCGGTCTTGTGGGAGGAATTGGCAGAGATTATCGACCTGGATGTGAAAGCTCCTGGCCAGCCTTTGCACCTCCTTGGCATTACTTTTCTTGCCGTCTATCTGCCAAAGAGACTTGCTTGGTCCAGACTTGCGACCACCATCGCGGTTGATTGTGTGCGTTATCACCGGGTTGGTGGTGTGGCGCTGTGGGTCGGCCTTCAGCTCTATCTCGATAGTGGCTTCTTTCATACCATGCTTGACAAACTCGGTGATGTCCTTCGCGCGGCCGAGATGCACAGTACTCCAGCCAAGACCGATGCATATTGCACATACGAGAGTACTCTTTCCAGTCCCGTTTGGCCCGATGACCATGTTCAGGTTGGGACCGGGGTGGAACTCGGCATTGGTGTAGGTCACGAAATCCCGAAGTGTTACTCGCACGATGGATCCGGGCTTGTGTTCCTGCTGGCCATGGCCACCTGGGACATCTCGGGCGCGTCCCTTGTTCTTTGGAGACCGTCTGTAGCTGTCAGGAAGCAGCGGACGCTCTGAGGGCTGCGGCTGATCAGTATTGAGGGAGCAACTTGAGTGAGACATGGCGTACCTCGTCCTCATCAGTGTCGGCGTCACCGTCACCGTCTTCGGTTGCAACATCATCCTCTACTCGACGCCGCTTGCTGCTTTGTGTCCCCGAGCCACTTGCATACATGCCTTCGGACTCCGCATCCTGCTCTCTGCCACGTCGCTGTGGCGTCACTGCACGCGACATTGTTGTGGTGTTGACGGAAGAGGTGATGTGGTGGGAAACGGAGGTGATGGCGAAGACCAAGGACGCGAGGTCAACGCGTCTCGGAGATACATGTCGGAGGTAAGATCTTATATAGGGTTGTGACTAGAACTAGCGCGACAGCCGGAAGTCTACTCCAAATTATTCTTATTCATCCATGAATTCACTCTTGTCACTGTGTCGCAGTGATCCTGCATTTACGACGAACGCCTGGCTAGTATTTGAATGGACGGTCACCAAATGTAATCCCCTGAAACGTAGAACTCGGCAACAGGATGCCGCAACAGAATGGCGACAAGCCCAGCGCTGCATCGAGGAAGCGCAAGGAGCCCTCATCCAACTCCAACCAGAAGGACAGCAGCAGCAGCACGAAACGGCCCAAGTTTGATCACCGCGCGAAACAGCGAGATGCACGAGTCCTCTCCACACAAACCGCCTCGAGGGCGTTCAAGCATGGCGAGCTGGACGTGGACAAGTTTGTCAAGTCGCGCGAGTACGAGATACGCGCTCTGGAGGAGGGAATGGCACGCAGCAAGAAGGCTCTCACCAAGCGGGCTTTTCAGCAGGTGCCCCCGGACTTGCGGAGACGGACAGCCAGCCACAACGTAAAGCGTGTGCCCAAGAGGTTGCAGCCACGGGCGAAGAGGGAGGTATGTTACTGTCTGCACGTCATTGGCTGAAGGTGGGTAGAAGATCGACTGGGAGCAGCGAGATTACTGACACGATGGCAGATGGTCGAGGACAAGACGCCCACCGTGACAGCGCGAAGGAGAAAGCCCACCAGACACATGCGCCTGCGTATTGAGACCGCGAAGAGACTGCGAGCGTTGGGAGCCAAGGAGAAGTCTGCTAGAAATGCAGACGCCGCCTCGACTCTTAAATCTATTTCATTAGCCATCCAGACCCGTGCTCCAAAGGTCAAGAAGGCCACGCCAGCGATGCCGCCTGTGCCCAAGGCAAAGTTTCGCAAGCGGCAGAAGAACAAAACTTGGTTGCCGACACACATGTTCCACGCCAAGCGAGCACGTATGACTCTGCCGAAGGAGTCGATGTGGCGCTTTGCATTACCATTGACATCCACCCTGAAAAGCTACCGGCCAACCCATAGAGCTGCTAATGAACGAGGCGTTGTGGCTTGGGATACAAGTTACGTTTCCACCATTGGACTCGAAGGTCAGCAAAGTAGTATCGAAGGATTATTACAAGCAATCGGTGTGGGCACCACATTGGCTAAAGACGACTTGGCTGGAGCCAAAGTTCTAAAGTGGAAGAACGGCACACGAGTCTGGGAAGGTATGGTGCACCACCGAGGGGATCCACGCAGACCCATTGCGCCGCTGACCATCACCTGGTGTGCTCTATCTACCAACGAGCGACCCACAATGGGTGATGAGCCGGCAAAGCGTAGGCGCAGTGTGTTCGTTCGTGTCCATCCGGCAGCATTCTGGGAGCTCTGGGAAGAGATCATTCGTCTGTCCAAAGTGGCCAAGCCCCAAGTCGTTGTCGAAGACCTTCGTTTCGAGTTGGGGAGTATCGAGATCACAGGACCGGGTGCGACTGAAGCACTCCATGGCGCTCTGATACCTTCAGCTTTCACAGACGACCAGCCATCTTCTGTCACAAGCATTGGGCATATCTGGGCACAGCTTGCAGGTATTCGTGGCCCGGCCATGCTCCCGTCGGGGGCACTGCTTGGTTTCGAGATCCAAGACCCACGACTTCACCATCCCCCACAGACAATCAAGCTAGCTCACAAGCCAGAGAACCACGATCAAATGATGGAAGTTATAGCCAAATGGCCGGCAGATGAGACACAATCAACACCTTCCCTATTCCTTCGCAGGTCGCGCCTTGCCGCTTCCTCTTCGTTGCCTAGCCAGAAGTCCATCAACAGGCGAAAAGCACTGTCTGCACCTGGACAATACCCTGATCGGTTACCCCTTGACCCAAGGATACCGATACTGGTGCAAGCGTCTTCCAATGCGGCAAACCAACATGGCACTTGGACAATCATCCTCCCATGGAAGTGCGTAAAGCCTGTGTGGTATAGCATAATGTACTACCCTCTGTCTACAGGCGGACAACCGCGTTTTGGCGGGCTCGACGAAATGCGACAGCTATCCTTTCAAGCAGGCGTGCCCTGGTTCCCCGGCGACTTCCCAGGCACTAAAGCTGGCTGGGATTGGGAAGTGCAGGAACGTTCCAAGCGGAGAGCCGATTGGCAGCGGAGGCCAAAGTCAAAGCGTGTGAATTGGCAGGCTGTCGATCTAGGAGGCGGCAAGAAAGGCGAGATTGGTGAGGGCTGGGCTTGTGACTGGGGACGTCTGCTTTCAGGACCGCCATCTGCTATGGGAATTGGGCAGGCTGACGCTGTTGCTACCACAGAGTCGATGAAGAACGCCGATGAAAGGCGTTTAGACGAACCTGCGGTACAGCCAGAAGCCCTCGTTCACATATCGTCACCGCAAGCTCAAACGCTGTGGAACTCTGCAGCATCTGCATCGCCGTCCATCGCCAAAGGATCGACCGTCAGTGTACGAGTCAAGCTCCTGACCCGCGGCGTACCACAAACTTGCGCGCGTATATACCGCCTGCCTTCGACCACGGATTCAAATGCTCTCCGCCAAAGCTGGCTAACGCTTCATCCTCGCAACCAACCGAGTGCGAGGCACCGGGGTCCGAAGCATGGCCTTCCGCGACTGGACAAGGACGCTCCTGCTTATCTTGTGCAACGACGTCTTGCTCAAAGTCTAATCGAGCCGCCGCGTGTGGGTGAAGAGCACTACCCAGATTGCCCCGGCGAAGAGGATCTGATCGGGTTCGTGACATCGGGCAACTACAATCTTGGGGAGGGAAAGGGGACTGGAGTGGGTAGCATCTTGCTTGAGCGCGTTACTGAGGCTGGCAGAGCAGGTGAGGCAGATGGCAGGTTGTGCATTGTTCGAAATGCTGGTAACGGCATTGGTCGGCTCGCTGAGTGGGAGCTGGTATAGTCGGGAATGTACAAGGCCCTTGAAAATGGTCAGTATTCGACAACGGCACCTCGCACTATTGTCTGAGTTGCGCATCTGTCGTCTCCTCCCTTGCCATATCACATGTACAGTCACGTGATCGCGGGTCAAGTCGCGTGCGCTCTGACATCACTGCCGTTCATTCAGAGGACCTGTTGCGTGCTCCGTCTTGTCTTTCTCGTGCGCATCTCCTCTCTACACCCAGACATGATAGTCCATCGACCGCCACACGATGGGTGTCACGGGGCTGTGGCAGATCTTGCAGCCATGCGCGCGGCCCATCAAGATCGAGACGCTCAATCGCAAGCGCCTGGCGGTGGACGCCAGCATCTGGATCTACCAGTTTCTCAAGGCAGTGCGTGATAAGGAGGGCAACGCTCTGCGCAACAGCCACATCGTCGGCTTCTTCCGCCGCATATGCAAACTGCTGTTCTTCGGCATCAAGCCCGTCTTCGTCTTCGACGGGGGCGCACCGGCTCTCAAGCGACAGACGATCCGAGCGCGCAAGGCGCGAAGAGAAGGCCGTCGGGAAGATGCCGCGCGGACGGCAGGCAAGCTGCTGGCGGTGCAGATGCAGCGGCGTGCAGAAGAGGAGGAGGCGCAGCGCAAGGCAGAGCCACAGCGGTACCGCGCGCCAGAGCAAGAAGAGGCAGTGCCGGACGATGGGCTCGTCTACGTGGACGAGCTGCAGATGACACAGCAGGAGCGCCAGCAGAACAGAAAGTTCCGCAAGAAGGACCAATATCACCTGCCCGAGATGGACATGTCCATGAGCGAGATGGGCGGCCCCAACGATCCGCGTGTCATGTCGCTCGAGGAGCTGCAGGCACACGCGCGCAGCTTCGACACGGGCGAGGATATCAATGTATATGACTTCTCCAAAATCGACTATGACAGTCCCTTCTTCATGTCTCTGCCCGCCTCTGACCGGTACAACATCCTTAACGCTGCACGACTGCGCAGTCGGCTGCGTATGGGTCACTCCAAGGAACAGCTTGATGTCATGTTCCCGGACCGGATGGCATTCTCCAAATTCCAGATCGAGCGTGTGCAGGAACGCAACGAGCTTACACAACGTCTGATGCGTTTGAATGGGTCCGAGGATACCACATTTGGACTCGGCAGGATCGCAGGTGAGAAGGGCAGAGAGTATGTCTTGGTGAAGAACGATGGAGTCAAGGGTGGCTGGGCCTTGGGTGTGATCAGCGAAGAAGGCAAGGAAGAGAAGCCGATAGATATCGACAAGCCGGCGCCGCTCGTCAAGACAGACCCTGATGGAGAAAGTGAAGACGAGTTTGAGGATATCCCCATCGAAGGCTTAAATCGACTACCCAAGAGAAAGGGCGGCAATGAAGAGGCATCCGACCAGCTTCTGAGGCAGCGGCGAGCTCTCTATAGTTCGAGAAGGACAACGACAAGACGAAGGCCAAGGCCCAAACGACAGACGGAACCTGACCCAAACTCGCTTTTCGTACAGGATAGCAGCGGAGAGGAAGATGAGTGGGGGGAGGTGCAAGTCGACGACGACCTGTTCGGCGAGGGTGAGGCAGAGTCAAGTGAGGATGAAGATCTGAGAAAAGCCATTGCAATGTCCATGGAGGGGACTGGTGCCGAAGGGCGTAATCAGACAGATGCTGACGGCAATGCATCTGATCTGGAGCAGGAGAACCTGCCCGAGGCTTTCAAGCAGTCAGCGGCAAAAGAGCAGCGACCAATTCCGAGGGGAAATGCGAGAGCGATCGCGAACATCCTGAACAAACGTGCACATGACACCGCTCCGGAGAGTCGCGAGATTACCTCATTCGGTGTTCCAACCTCGAAGCCGGAGGACAGCGACGACAATGACGATAGCATGGATCTTCAGGCTGCTCTTGCAGAAAGTCGCAGGAGTAAGCGTAGGTCCAGCCCTCCTCAACGCCGGCAAGACGCAACCCGCAGGGCCGAACAGTCCGCTACTGATATCGCCAAACAAGCGGGCTTCAAAGGTCCTCTGCCATTTGAGAAGCTCGATCTCGGCTCATCCCTACTTGGCAAGAAGAAGATGCAGGAGCGTACCGAGGAGGCTCAGGGTGGATTTGAGAACCCTGCACTTGCAACGAAGGAGAAGAAGAAGGCGGAACCGCTGCCACCTTGGTTCTCAGGTGACATCGAGCAGGATCTCGAGGCTCAAAGACGCCGGGAACGAGAAGCTCGCAAGAAAGATCGTGAATTTGGGCAGCAATTTCAGTTTCAGAAGCAGGGCGAGGGCATGCTTCAGCGAGCTGACACTGGGGATGTCATCGAGCTCGACGGTGATGACGACGACGACGAAGGCCTCAAGGACGAAGCAGTCATCGACCTTGAACACGACGAGACCACGACCACTGCGCTAAACACTGAACCAGACGAACCCGAGTCCCTCGTTCTTGAAGAGAAAGGAATGCCTGAGAGACCGCTCGTTGGCGAGAATTTGACCATGGGCGACATGGCTGACGAGATTCGGGCGCAGCCCAACATAGCCAAGCATTTGGAAGCTGCCGATAAGGTGGACGCTCCTCCCGTCAAAAGAGTGTCTCCAACGAGTGGCGCAGGAGTGGCGCAAGTGCCAACAGTGGGTCGCACGCCGGGGACAGCGAAGGCGCCATTCATGGAAGATAGCGAGGAGGAAGGGATACCCAGTCACTCGCCCTCACACGAAGCAAAGCCCTCATCAAAGGTCAAGGCACCTCTCGTTGAAGAAGACGACGGGGACATACTCGAGTGGAGTGAAAGTGATCGAGAAGATGACCGGCGGGAAGGGCCCAATGAGAGGACCTCGCGATCTGCCAGCGCCACAATCTCAGCCAAGGGACAGTCAGTGCCGATATCAGACACGACGAGCGCATCGAGAGCGGGTGCAGCTGACTTGGCACAAGCGCCCACGGACGAGCAGATTGCCCACCCTGAGCCACCACGTGATGCTGAGGACGACGAAGACCTTAACTTCGAGGATGTTGAGCTACCGGAACACCCTTTCTCGGTCGTCACCAGGGACGAGTCACCGGTGCTCGAGGATCAGTTTGAAGATGTCCGAACAGAACCTCATTCTGGTCTGGCGCTGCAGGAGTCAGTGCCAGAAGGTGACGAGTACGATGACTTCTCTGACCCCGAAGACGCAGAGATACTTCGCGCATTGACTCTTGAGGCCGAAGAACATGCTCGCTTCGCGAGCAGTCTCAATAACAAATCTCAAGCTCAGAATATCCAGGAGTACGAGAAGGAGCTAAAGCAACTGCGCAACCAACAGAAGAAAGATCGCCGTGATGCAGACGAAGTTACCCAAATCATGATCCAGGAGTGTCAGGCACTGCTGCGTCTATTCGGACTACCATACATCACCGCACCCATGGAAGCCGAAGCGCAATGCGCCGAGCTGGTTCATCTGGGTCTCGTCGACGGCATTGTCACAGACGACTCTGATTGCTTTCTCTTCGGCGGTACACGCATCTACAAGAACATGTTCAACCAAGCAAAGTTCGTAGAATGCTACCTCACCTCCGACCTCGAAAAGGAGTTCGACCTGACGCGGAATAAGCTTATCGCTGTCGCACACCTGCTAGGCTCCGATTACACAGACGGAATTCCTGGCATAGGTCCCGTTACAGCTCTTGAGATCATCTCCGAGTTCGGCAGCCTCGAAAAGTTCAAAGAATGGTGGACTGCTGTACAGATGAACCAGATTCCCAAGGAAGAAGATGCCAAGAATGCCTTCAGGAAGAAGTTTCGGAAAAATGCAACGAAGCTGTTTCTTCCGCCTGCGTTCCCGGACGCTCGCGTGGAGCTGGCATACCAGCAGCCCGACGTTGATGCTACGCAGGAGGCCTTTCAATGGGGTGTGCCTGATCTTGCTGCACTTCGCTCCTTCCTGATGGCCACTATTGGCTGGAGCGAAGAACGCACAGATGAAGTCCTCGTGCCCGTGATCAAGGACATGAACCGACGCGTCGACGAAGGTACGCAAGCGAACATCACTGCTTTCTTCGACGGCGGTGTTGGGGTCGGCGCGGCAGGTGCTCGCGACTCTGGCAGGGGCGAAGGCTTCGCGCCTAGGAAGCGAGCGGAGGGTAGTAAGAGAATGGGCAGCGCTCTCAGTAAGATGGCGCAGAAAGCTAAGCGTAACAGGAACGGTATTTCTGAGGACTTCTCTGAGGAGGTCGAGGAGCCTAGTAAAGACGGCGATGGCGTCAATGCTGATCCACCGTCGGTTGATCCTCCTGCTGCAAGACAACAGCAGCGCAAGCGAAAATCAGCAAAGGCTGCGACTCAGCCTGAAGCATCGGCAGCTTCAGGTGAGGACGAGAGTGAGTTTGAGGGTCCGAGGAAAAAGAAGGCAAAAAGGAAGACGGGGTTGGCGAAAAGTGGTCGGAGGAAGAGAGTACTGGAAGATGAATAAGTTTCTCACAAAAGTGAGTGGTATCGCCACACCGAGAGACTTCATGTGTCAAGTTCTCCTCATCGACGACCGGCTAGAATACTAAGCTACGTTGATTGCTCTCATATGCACGCCCCATGGGTTCTTTCAGCACTACCCCAACACTAGCTGCTCAAGGCATGACTGGGTTGACACAGGACATGTATCCGTGAGCGCAGCTGTGTTATCCTCAAGACGATGTGATGCGGCGAGAAGCATGTTATAGTCTCTTGTCATTAGCACCGCGAACCACATCAGACGCAACGTTTCGAATTCGAGACGCAGTTTTTGGTATGGACAAGGGCTCAGCTGTTGCTGGTTCGTGCTTCGCCTTCGCCTGTTCCGATGAGCTGCAGGCTGTACCTAGTTTTGACATTATTCGAGATCGGCCGACTGGTTGCACGGCTTGACGGTGGACCATTTGCGATGGAGCCATTGGACATTGCGACCTGATCCGTAAATTCTTGACCCTGATCGAGCTACCAAACATGTAGTGAATAGATGTTCTCGACGATCCAGGCATTGAGGTCCTGGGGACTGCAAACTCATCCTGCTCCAGCGCTGGTCTACAGCTGTCGTGTTCTGCCATGCGGCGGACGGCTCCTGGGATTTACATGCCCTGGTAACTTCCAGGATGATTTCAGCTTCGCCACCACCAGTTATACGAGCGTCGTGGAGACATTCTCTGCGTCGCCAAGGGCCAGCTCGCACGACCCTTCACAAGCACCGGTGGTTGGTAATGATGATAAATGATCACTTTGGCCAGCCTTGATTGAAGTAGTCTTCAAAATGCCCATCCTGGTTCGGTGCAGTCTGCGCAAGCGGTATCGTTAAAGCGTCAGACGTGCGCGTGGGATGGTTGAAAGCGTTAACTGAGTCCACTGGGAAAGTGGACGGGAGCATCGAGGCTAGGTCTGGAGCATTCGCGTCCAGCCATGCTGAAAAGTCACCAGGCGTGAACTCCGCTGCTGGTGTGTGGTTTGCCAGCAATGAGCTGTCGTCGAAGAAGCTATATCCTGTACGCGGGTTAACTACATGAAACGTGGCATCTGATATTCTGATTGCAAGACCTACCTCCTGACGGCATTTGGTAACGCGGATCAGCCACATCACACGCTGGGAATAGGCATGCGACCGTCTGCCGCCGTGTGCGTGTTTCCGGCGGCATTGCCACAAACTCGCCGCCGGCTCCAAACCACCAACCAGCGGTTCCATCGTCTCTGTCATCACCGACAGTAGGCAGTGGCTCAGCAGTCTGATTCAGTCGAGAGACGGTCGATATGCTGGTCGCGGTGTCGCCGCCCATGCTTGGTACCGCAGGACGGTCATTGTGTTGTGGTTGACTTGGCGCTTGATGCACTTGCCATGTATCCTTGTGCATTTGGTTTGGCAGAGAATTGCGGCGGGAGCTATTCCTTTGGGCTAAGGTCCTTGTCGCGATCTGTCCGGATTGTGCTTTGCAGTCAATGGTAGACGACAAAGCATCTTTCAGGCTTGTGGAGGCTCTTCCAGTAAGGTGATCGTTGTGGTCGGTGAAGTCTTCACAAGCTGATAAAGCTGCCGTCTGCGAGATGCTGCTCCTCTTCCCGGAGATAATTCGTTGCCTTCGATTGATGCCTACTCTCGAAGCCAGTGTGTGATTGGCGACGTCTGGAGCGTCTCTCCGCGGCCGCTTTCGCTCGGGAAGACCCTCGCATACAAGGCCTTTCTCGCGGCATGTACGACAATTTGGCTCCCCCCTACAAGCATATAAAGTCAATCTCCCAAGCAAGCATGCACTTCATCATGGCAATACTCACGAGCACTTGATCTTCTTCTACATAGGCATGTCAGCCATGAACCTCATTCATGGAGAATGTACTCACACGTCGACATGTCAGACAGGCTGCCCGTACTCTGCCGGAAAGATTCTCCTTGTGGCCGGGGTCGGAGATGAAGCGATATGTCTGTGCATCTGTGACAGTTGACGGATGGCCTTCTGACATGTGCGTTGCGTGCGAAACACCTTAAAGCTGCCGTCCAATGTACCCATCTGAAGAAGGTCGCTTCTGTTGTTGACACGAGAACAAGCGATAGAACGATTGGATTGCTCCCCAAGCCAATATACGAGGCACACAAAGTAGCCAGATGTGAAGGTTTCGAGAAGTAGGCAGTCCTGCTTATGTTGCTGCGATTCGAAGAAGCATTCGGAAGGGTCGAGGTCCTCGCCGGAACTCAGGCGTGAGTGTGGACAAGATATGGAGTGCAAGAGTGCAAAGCCAGTATGCCGGCCGTAAGTGCTCGGCCATTTTAGCAAGTGACAGCGTGGGCAGGAGGTGCTCGAAAGTGCTGTGCTAGCGTTGCACTGCGCAGGAAATAAGCAGCCAACGTCGATCGCTCCGGAAACAATCCAAAGCTGGGGAAAGTTGAGCACGCAAGCAAGCAAGGTACGGCAAAAGAGCCGCCTACCTGCCAGTCGCTGATGGAGATGCGTATCGACAAACGTGCGCCACTTGTGCCGTTCGGCTGAAGCATCCTTTGCTTGATCGGATCATGAGCTGCGACGAATCAGCAGCATGGCATAGGTCAAGCATCGAGCACCCAACGCAACACCATGTAATAAAACTACGGCAATCGCGTTCGTTGGCTTGTTGTTGACATGCTCGTGTGGTGTCATAACTGAACGGGGACCCTGAACATGCAGGCGACAGATCTCGGCCGGATTAGCCAGATTCATTGATGAGTGCTGAGTAGATTATGGTCCATGAGCTCGAGGCGGCCCCAGGCCAGAACAACACGGCAAGACACAGATGAAGGACGCCGCTGTTGAGAGAGATGGTCTGCAGGCGTAGGCTGGTCAGGTAAGCTGGACGTGGAGCATGAACAGCGAGCGCATCCACTGGAGAAACGCTAACAACCAATTCTATGGCCCTCGTGTGCGTCGGTAATAATCGCAGGCGTACTGTCGATCATGTAGTTTGTCATTGTTCCAAATGGTCCAGCAGGTGAAGTGAGAGGAGGAGATGCTCCGCACCGGCAAATGCGGCAAACGACATCTGACGACAGGGCACGAGCTGTCGTCTTGTCTACCGCATCTTCTGCTCCCATAAACCAAGAGTAGCTCATATCATGACCATTCATCGTAACCACGAATACCCGCGACTGCATCGTCCGTACCGCAGTCAGGCCTCGCAACGACGAGTCGCACGTGTTCGGACGCCGTTCGACCACACGCGAATCAGCGCTCGATCTCCATGGTCAAGATCGCATAAACAATGACGATATACGGGTTTCGTGGTAAGGCACCCGGCCGCAGTCGCAAGAGACGTCTGTTGTATACACCTGAGGAGCAAGGATGAGACAGTCTGCGCTGCCACAGCACATGGGATCAGACTCAAGCCAAGGATGCATGCACACAGTGACATATTGGGCAAAGAGACTAAATGCAGCACATACGACCACAGGACAATGAAAGCTAGGAACCCCGTCCGCTCTTCCATATATAAGCATTGTACCGCGAGATTAGTACTACGGTAGGTGACTACGTGGGAATCCCTCGTGTTGTATGTTTTTGCACATTTTTTGTCAAAATTTTGCCTGTTCATGGTCCGAGCTGCTCGGCTGATTTATCCGGACGATGGAACACGCATGGAAGGGAACCAGGCGATTGTGATGAAAGAACTAGGCATTAGCTATCATTCCGAAAGCTATCATATCCTCAGATGCATGACAACCGAGCAGATTTTGGTATCTTGAAGCCTCCCTTTTACCTCTCTGAACGCCAGACGTCCGTCATGCAACAATTGCCACTCCATCCTAAGCAATGCCAAGTCCCACTCTCTGGCCTTCAAAGCCGCGTTCACGCATGCGACGGCCTTCCATCAGGCCTCGAAGGCCTCTCTTTTGGAGCCCAACGACAGCACTCATCGCGCCAGTCCATACCTGCTGATCTTCCTTTGATCTACCAGTGAAGCTTCGCGAGCCTGCTGTCAGTTCATTCTCGCTGAAACTGGCATCAGTGGCAGCACTCATTGGCGGCTCGTCGTCATCAGTGTCGTCAGCTGCGGTTTGTCCAGGACGCAAAGTGTTCCTCGTGTTCCTGCCGTTCGCCATGTCGGTGTCGATGCGCAGACCAGTAGCACGAGGAGCACCATTCGACAATAGCCCTTCGAGACCTGCGAGGCTCGCAGTGCGGATTGGTATGTCGCTCTGGGCAATGCTGCGAGTGTTAGTCGCAAAGTGCACACTGTCACCTCCTCCGGCACCCATCGCGGCTGCGTTGAATATGGCAGCGGCGTTGCGGCCATCGAGGTTATTATGCAGGCGCTCTATCGTAGCCTCCAGCAGTCCATCTATCTTGTATGGTCGCGCAAGCTGCAGTAACGAGCAGAATATCTGTGGAGTCGCCAGTGGATGAGGCGCAGATGGTAATGTCGAAGTGTAGAGATAGTGTAGGAGAGTCTGCAGTGTCTCTGGTCTATGAGGCAGATAGAGCAACCTTGGGCGACCGGACGGTGGAGCAGAGCGCGTATCAGGTAAGTCGTGCAGTTGACCGCTAGTGTTGCTGTTGTTTGTGAGTGTGGTGCCTGCCGAGTCGACGGAAGGTGTGATTGTTATGCTCGAATTGCGTGATGGGTTGGCGGAGATGCTAGGTCGCAACGTTGAAGTCTCGTTCTCTGTCGATGACACCAACGATTCCCGCAACAGTGTTATGAAGTGGGGACCCCAGCGCCGAGAGATCAGTCTCGAGTTCACCGGCACTCGCGTTCCATCTATGGCGAGGAAGTCCATGTCTGCTAATTCTCGAACGTTCAAGGCGAGGCTGCCAATGTCCTCCGCCGCAGAGCTCAGAAGTCGGCCGAAACCAGGATCGTCTTTGCTTGCGGTTGAGATGATGGAGGCTGCGCTGGAGGAAATGTAGCCCGAAGTTGGTTCTGCTACTCGAGGATTCTCGTAAAGGCCGAAAGCCTCAAGCTCCACAACGCAGATGTTGGAGAAATTGATTCGGCGGTTGTTGTAGTCATCCACCAGACTTCGCTTTCGGTTGCCCAATATCACGAATGAGTTCCGGCGGCTCCACAAAACACCACGATTCCAGCTTCCTTGGCTGAAAATGCTGCCCCCAGCATCGATCCGGCTCCAGGTCAGAGTTCGGAGATCGAGCGCCCATAATGCGTATTCCTGCTTCGACGATGTCAAGAATGTGCCGGACACGACGAAATGGTTGTCAATGACTCCACCGTTGGGGAAACGAAGGCCAGGGGGTGATACAGCTGTCTGCATCGGCTTCACTGTCAAGGTTCCATCTGTTAGCCGGACTTGAAGCTCGAGCTTGACGTCCAGGAAGTTGTAATTTGAGTATATCAGCATGGGAGAGCCAGAACCAATGGCAGACGGCTCCTCATCTTCATCGTCCAGTTCGCGCTGAGCGTGAGGTCCTGCGCCAATCTGAGCCGCACTCATCGAACTCAAGGGCGTCACGACACTTCGATATGCACCACAGCTACGTCCCATACCTGTGGTACCAGTCCACTTGAGACTGCGCAGGTTGAACACACTGACTTGCTCGATGTAATGATTGGCACTATCTTGGCCACCAACCACCACCATCTCGGCACCTCCGGTACCGTCAAGATTGATGCCCAACGTGCCTTGGTTTGGCTGTGCGCTGGCAGGGTTGTGGTGGACAGCTGACAATGGCGCGTTTGGGGACGCGAAGAACGCTGAGGATGGCAAGATTGCTGCACAATGCGCATACCGGCCTTGAGGAGCGTCTGGCGTATTGACCTTTGTCCATGTCTGCGTAGGCGCATCGTAGATGTGCACATCTGACATGACGATCACCTCTGGCTGCGCTTCAGCCGTGACCTCAAGATTCGGAGCTGGCGACATGCCACCATAGCATACCAGCTTGGTGTCTCCAAGTGCGCACACACTGTGAAAGTATCTTGGTGGTGGAATGTCGCCTTTAGTGTCGAGCTTGATCCAATGCCGCCTGATCAGATCGAGCTCATACAGGTTCGCGGTCAGCTGCGGCTTCGTCCTCGAAAGACGTCGACCCCCGAAAACATACAACTTGTCGCCTAGAACGGTAGTGGTTGCTCCGACAAGTGGATGTGGTTCTTTGCCAGTTGTCCTGTGCACATTGCACACCAGACCAGATAGGTTCGATGCATTACCGCCGACCGCGTGCAGGTTCTGAGTGCTCCCAGACGCGCTTTGTAATGGAGTATGCGAACCAGACGCCTCATCGCCTGTGGTAGATTCGGCTTCCGACGTCGATTCGTACTCAGAGCGCATGCCGACGAGACTGGTCTGACTGCTGTAGGAGCTCAGAGCGGCATTTGACGTGTTGTCTCCTCGTCCAGCATACAGCCGCTCAGGTGAAGGCCGTGAAGTGTGTGAGTCCATGGTGTTGGCTCTGCTTGATTCGGGTGTTGCCTCAGACATGTCTGGTGGCGATAGCTTTGATACGTCGATGAAGGGATCCTGCAGAGCAATAGGTTTGGCAATGGGTAGTGGCAGCGTGCAAATATTGTCGCGCTCTCTGAGACCCGGATTCGCCCAGTCAGGTATCTTTATCTCCACATGCCTTGGCGATGAGCGAGCACTTTGCGGGCGATGCTCGTGCGACGAGGTGCTCGGAGCGGTGCTATATGTTGGCGATCGATTGCCAGCTAAGACTGAGGAGCGATGGGATCTAGATACCGACTCTGACAGCGCCGGCGGTAAGTAGGAATATTCGTCCGGGATAACAATAGGAACGTGCTTAGGGCGTGATGTGTCTTTGCTGCGAGGTAGAGAGTACTGGAGGTCGAATGAGTCGTGCGGTGAGGGCCGGCCGCTGCCTTGTGGCGATACCTCTCGCTGAACGAATGATGTCTGGACTATATCCTCGGTGGTGGACTCTCTTCGTTCTCGAGTGAGGGAGACCCAAGCCCTGGATGACAAGTTCCTCTTTGCAGACTTGGGCCGCTTGACCGAGTTGGACCTGCTGGTCTCGAAAGACTTGGACTGGACGGATTGCGAGTGCGACTGCAAGGCTTGCTGCGTCGACCTGGAGGTACTGGGCCTGTCTGAGCAAAAAGTTGTGCTGCCGTCCGGCGCAATGGCCGCTGGGTAGGCGATACAGCCTAGAGGAAAAGACATCTGCGGTCAGCCTGGAGCCTGTCTGTTCAAAGGTAAGATGTGTATGATAGCAATATTCTGGTACGCGGTTAGGCAAGAGGGAGGCAACGTAGAAGCAGAAGCACAGGGAAACGGGCGACATTTTGCTGCGAATGGTGGGTAGGGTGCTCGTCCTTCGCAACGGGTGCGATCTCCTCCCGTGGTCCTGGTGGGGTTCGGAGAGGATGCTATGGGCGCGGCAGGCTGTTTGACGTCCGCTGTATGCAGGTTGGCCTGCTGTGCCATGCTTCCGGTTGTTTTGCATCGTGCGGTGCGTGTTTGTCCCTCGCGGCAGTGGCAGTGGCAGTGGCAGTGGCAGCCAGGATGCAGGATGAGACCAGCCCGACGGCCACGGCCACGGTCACGGTCACGGTCACGGGCGGGGACAGCGACATGTTGGCTCATCACCAGTAGGGGACGCAGAGTGCAGTACTCACCTCTGTCGAGATTGGCCGCGGGCGTTCGGTGTGGGTGGTGGTAGACAGCGGCAGTGTGCAGCACAATTGCTCCGTTGTTGACTAACGCGCTTTCTTTGAGGGCGGCGAGGGCGGGAACGAGCCCTCCGACCAATCGCTGCTCTAGCAAGGAGTGCCGGTGTCCCCACAAGCACATCCTGGTTCATACCACTGACCAGATCAGACCTCTGGCTGCGCTGCGACCAACTCTGTCGTTGTATACGCCAGGCTCTCGGGACCATCTTCTCAGACACTGTCGCAAAGGCTATCTATGTACTTTGTAGTAGACGAGATGTATGCACATGCACATGACCAGACGGCAGCAATGACGCGCCTAGACTGCCGGCTGTTCGCACACTCCTTCCCGGCCAACCACGGCTGCTTGCTCTGCAGAGATTGCCGCTCAGCGACAACAGCGCATGTCGTACTGAGCAACGTGGAAGGGCGTACTTGCAGACGGGGAAGGACACCTCCACGGCCGGACCACTGCTCCTCTCATGTCACGACGACTCACATCCCGCGCGGATCTACTTGGGCTGCGTCCGATCTTAGCTTACCGTTGCTGCAGCATGACCCTGCTAACAACCAAGCCATTGCTGATCTCAGCTGTGCGGCGCAGAGGGTAACTCGTGGGGACACGTCTCAAACCCGATGGCTGACAACAAGCGACCCGTTCACCAGCACAGGGGCCAAGCCGCTTTATAGGTGGCGTACAACAGAGATAAGGCCGACTCCAGTAACTTCGTCATGAACAAAAAGTATCGCAAGTCCAGGTCCAGCTACACAACTGTTCTGGCGCTTCGCATACTGGAGTGCTCGATCGAGGAATCCATCGCGCGCGAACAATGGTGCTCCTGAGACCATCGATCCAACACTCAGTGGGACTACAGAGTCTCCGCAACAGCCATTTGTGTGGGAATAGCGCGCGAGCTCATGTCCATAACGGTGGTTATACATCTCAAGGCATACCCTTATGGACGCATCTTGTTTGCAACATTGCTCATTTCATTCCGCTAATATAGGGCAAGCACGTTCTAGCTCTTCAATCCAGCAAGGCGGTCTTGCTCTTCAGTATTCTTCGGCAGTAACCGATCTCCCCCATTGAGCCTCCCACGCTTGCCTAAAGCTGTGTTCGCCAAGTCAAACCGCAGCAGACGTCTGCTCCTTTGGAAGAGGTGTGAATCGCAAATATGGCTTCACGACCTGCATCTTTGGGAACAACTTCTCGGCCTCAGGGGTCTTGATGCTTGGGTGCACAATCACATCGTCACCTGGCACCCAGTTGATTGGAGTGGTGACCTTGTGCTTGTCACCCGTCTGGAGAGAATCGAGCACGCGCAGAACCTCGGCAGTGTTGCGGCCGGTCGAAGCTGGGTAGGAGAGGATCAGGCGGATGGTCTTCTTTGGGTCGATGATGAAGACGCTGCGGATGGTGAAGGCGATGCCCTTCTCGTCAACGTTGGTCGCATCCTGGTGGTCGATCCTGCAAGATCACAATTCAGTCTTGTGCTACAAAGGTACTGGGCGTTTGTCAGCTTCACTCACATGTCGTAGGCAAGAGCGACCTTGCGCTCCTTGTCACCGATGATGGGGAAGCGGAGGTTGCTGCCGGAAATCTCGTTGATGTCCTTGATCCAGCCGCCATGGCTCTCAATGGTGTTGGCACTGAGACCGATGAGCTTTGCGCCACGCTTGGTAAACTCGGGCTCGAGCTTGGCGAAAGCACCGAGCTCAGTGGTGCAAACTGGAGTGTAGTCCTCTGGGTGAGAGAACAGAATGACCCAATTGTCGCCAATGAAGTCGTGGAAGTTGATTGGGCCTGCAGTGGTCTCGGCGTCGAAGTTTGGTGCAGTGCTACCGAGGCGGAGTGAGGAAGCCATGTTTGCGGTAGTGATGTGGTGATGTGATGTTGGTCGGACGAGGGTATTGATGTCGCGAAAGGGTGTAGAGTTGATGAAAGAAAGCAGGACAACTGTTCTGACTGTTTACACACAAGAAATCTTCTTTGCCCCTCCAAGCCGTCGCTGATGCGGCGGGCACATGCTACCCCTGCGAGCACGTCATTTACCACTAACCCATGTCCAGCTGCTGCGTCGAAGTCATTGTCGGTCTTTGCCAATCAAATTTCAGAGCCAGTACGGAAGCGTCCCTGGCATTCGCGCTCCAGGCACATAGTAGACCTACTGTACCTCCTACAAACAATGTGCCCGTCAACCCTGCCAAGACGACACGACATTCGAGGTTGATATGGCTCATGCTGAGTATACCGCAGCCTCAACGTATGTAGGCCCCCCACCTGGCATTGATTGCAACACCTTGCTTGGTGAACTTGTGGCACACACTCTAAAGGTTCTTCAACAGTCTGCTAACGCAATGAACAATCTGAGCTGACTGGTGCGACGGTCGATGAGTGATCACGGTCGTGGCCAAGTTTGTAAGCACCGCGCCCAAACAGCATACACAGCAGCGAGGTTCTTCTGCTGACCAGGAGGCTGACGGCAGTCGTGCGACGTTTGTCTTCCTGCAGGAAAGAGCAATTCACCTCCGACAAGGGACAGGATACTGTCGCAAGGCGAGTCTAATAATAAGCAGGAATGCAATCACAGCAGTTCATTTGCACGACGAGAAAATGAGTCGCGCCCGAGCGTCGGCCGGTAGAAATTGTGCGCTCCAATCGTACGACTGGCCACATCTCCCACACGCCGTTCGGCAACGTTGCGGGGGGAATGAGTGGATCGTGAGGAGCTCGTCATCCCTGTGACGTGGGACTGCTTTCATCTCTGAAGTGTGAAGCACTTGACTCATCTCCAAGCGTTACCTTAAGCATGAGCGTCAGTGGTTGTGATCTTGGGACTACCGCACGGGACGATCAGCCTCTGCGACTTGCGGCTGCATTGCGGCAACGGAATATTCAGTAGCATTGTTGAAGGGCGCGAAGCGTTTCACAACGGCCTTGCTGGCTCCACGGAAGTACGGCTCTCGGTTCTGCATGGCGTACTATCGCATGGCCTACATGATGAAGGGGGCGTATCAAAAGTGGTGTAGTCCCGACTTCGCTCTACCTCTGAGAGGGTATGTAATGTTCTTGTCGCTGTCCTTTTTGTAACCTCTCTTATTCTTATATGGGGGCCTTTCGTTCTTCTGGCTCGATGGCAAGTCCAGAAGTAGCATTGCCGCGGGACTCGTCAAAGGGGGAGAAGAGCCACTTCAGTCCTGGAATCGTAAAGCCAGAGAGTGATAGAGATAACAGACACAATGATTCCGCTAGTAGCATCAACGCCGACGACGAGATCGTGTGGCATTATTTGACCTTCGAGACCGATCTACCGGCACCAGCCCTTCTGTCCCAGGAATCGTTGAACACTGCTGTAGTAGGGACGCTACCACCATGTCCGAACCTGGAGAAATACACATCCCCCTTCCTCTGGTCTGAGAAACGAAAAAGCTTCATGACCTGGCTTTCCTGCGTTGTCACCATGTTCACGGCCTACAATGCGGGCGCCTACTCTTCTGGCCTCGATCAAATGATCACTGAGTGGAACGTCTCCAACTTAGCCGGCCTGGTCGGTATCACGACTTTCACCTGTGGTTTCGGCATTGCTCCCATGTTCCTGGCTCCGTTCTCAGAAATCAATGGAAGAAGACCCATCTTCTTGTCAACAGGTTTGCTATGGGTGGTTTTCCAGATCGTCTGTGCTACGACTCCTACATATCCGGGAATGTGAGTGCGCGCGGCATCCCCAGCTTAGTCGCAGTTGCTGAGAAATTGCCACGTGGTGGTCGAGTATGGCTAACACCCTTCTGTTTAGGATCATAGGGAGGTTCCTGGTCGGTTGCGCCAGTAGCACTTTCTCGACCATGGTGGGCGGAGTCGTGAGTGATATATACCACGCCGCGGATCGAAATACCGCAATGACCTTGTTCACGGCCTCGGCAATGTTTGGAACTGGATTCGGACCTCTTGTCAGTGGTTTTATTGCACAGCACATCAGCTGGCGATGGATATTTTGGGTGCAGGTCATCGTTGATGGGGTTCTCATGGTGTTTATTGTGTTCTATTTCAAAGAGACGAGAGGGTCTGTTCTCCTTTCCAGAAAGGCCAAGGCACTGAACAAATGGTACGATCAGCTGGAATCTGCCGGGTACTACGGCGTATCGATGCCTTCGGCACCAGACCCTCAGAAGACGACAATACAACGAATCAGATGGAAATGCAAAGCAGACGAGGAACGCAGCAGTATTGCGACCATGATCAGGATCTCGTTGTACAGGCCTTTCCACATGCTGATCACAGAGCCGGTCGTCTTCTTCTTCAGCCTCTGGATCTCTTTCAGCTGGGGCGTGCTTTACATGACTTTCAGCGCTATCCCCTTGATCTACTCGACCACCTATGGCTTCGACTTGCAGCAGACAGGCGCCATCTTCGCAGCAATCAGCATTGCTGCAGTGATATTCACGTTCATATGCATATACCAGGAACGGGTTGCGACCAAGTACCTCCCGGAAACGCACAGGGAGATCTTACGAGGGCCAGAGGGACGTTTGTATTTTGCTTGCGTGGAGTCTGCTTTACTTCCCATTGGGATCCTATGGTTTGGCGTATCAGGAGCTTACCCGCAATGCCACTGGATTGTCCCTACACTGGGAATTGCGTTGGCGACGATGGGCGTGTTCAGCGTGTATCTGGCGGTTTTCAATTACCTTGCGGACTCGTATCATCGATACGCTAGCAGTGCTTTAGCCGCCCAGAGCTTCTGTCGAAACTTGCTGGCTGGAGCATTTCCTCTGTGAGTACTTACCATTATTGTGACAGAATCACAGCTGACGTGCTCCACAGTTTCACAAGACAAATGTTCAGAGCAATGACCTACCAAGGAGCAGGCGGATTTCTGGGCGGTATCGGCTTTCTCCTTACCATAGTGCCATGGGCACTGCTCTTATACGGACCAAGAATCCGAGCAAAGAGCAAGTTGGCAAGTGAGATTCTGGCAAAAGATTAGATTCTATAGAAGAATAGAGGTACATTGCATGTGACGAAGTACAAAAATGAACCATCGGGAATCCCATTATCTCTGCTTCGCGTCTCCCAGTCTCGGACCTGATCTACCATCAAGCAGCGATACCCGACTGTCGAGCGAAGCTGTGAATCACATCCGAGTCAACTTCCGGCAAGTCCCAGGGAGTGAATTTCTTCAAAGCCTCGACAGTTGTCTTTTTCTTGGTGCTCTTGGTCGGGCTAGTAGAAGGACCTCCTGTGATCGTATTCACAAGGCCACCTCCTATGCTGCTGATACTGCTACTGATGCTGCCAATGAGGCCTCCCGATCCCTTCTGCCTCTTCTGCGCCTCGAGCGTCTCTTCGTGGCCTACGAAACGTTAGCACATGGTCTATCTTCAGCGGCCAGGGTCGCGATTACTTCTGCTCAGATCAGCATTAATCTGATCACTCATCTTCTGCTCAAAGTATGGCGTCTCGCCAAAGGGAAACATGGGCGGCATGTTGCGGTACCACGACTCCTTCAGTGGCATCTTCTCGTGGAATGGATTCTTGAAGGGACCACGGCCTTGACTATCGACGTAACTGGTGGTGTGATCATCACCCGGGATGTTCTCTGGGTTGGTAAAAGATGTAACTGAGCCGTTTCCAGCTTCTATGGGTGTACCAGAGACGCTTGGCTTCTTTGAACTACCTCCAGGTCCGCCGCGAGCTGCTGACGCTGAAACTTGCTGACTGGCGCGTTTGCCCTGGGCAGGCGCTCCTCGCCGGATATCATTGTTGCCAGCTCGAACCACATTGTCTTCCCCAACGTCTGCCGTATCGCTTTCGTCGTCACCATCCAGAGTCTGGAGATGGTGTTGGCGAGCTGAGATTGAGGAGCGGACCATTGACTCGGACAGACCACTTTGAGCCATGCCTGTGTTCGCCCTCTTGCGTGATGGCGTCAATTTAGACCCATCCGACGGAGTTTCCCTCCTCGCCAGACTGGCTGATCGTTGCCTTGGTTTATCATCAGCATCTGTCAGAGGCTGCAGCTGCTTCTCCAGATCTTGCCCGGAGCGATGTCTGTTGGCTGCACTTTTGCTTCGTGATCGTGAAGTGTCAGCTCGTGGTCTGCCTGGAGCACGGCGCGTGGGCTCTTCGATAGACTCCATGACATCGTCTTCATCAACGGGTGTCGCATCCTTCCTTGGACGACCACGACCACGTTTGGCCGGCGACCCTGGAGCATCGTCTTCTGGTGCTGGCCTCTTGCTACCTGCTCTTCCAGCAGCAGATTTGTTGGCAGCTGGCATGGTGGGATCTCTGGAGGATTTGACGGGCGAAGGGCTCTTTGCTGACCTTCCTCGTGTGCCTTGCGCTGTAGTGGTCTTCTTAGCGGGCGATGGCTTTTTCGCAACCTTTGCTTCCTTTTCGGTTGTGTCTGGTGCCTTTTCGGCTGAAGGATTGGCTTTTCGTAACGACCTTGTACTCGCAGCGGGGCTTGCAGAAGCGGTTGCTTTCCCTTTCTTAGGCGAAGTGGCTGGCGCAGATGTTTGCGCCTTCTTGGGCGGCATGGCAGCGATGCAGGAAAGACAAAGGACAGTGTAGTTAACGAACATACAACAGCGTGTAGCCTGCGACCGGAAGGCAGGATTGTGAGATGGTAAACAAAGAAATGCAGCAATCTTACATTGGAATGTGGCATGCTGGGCCAGGAGACCAGCCTTGCTGACGACTCCTTCGCGATTCCCGCTACGTCCAGGCATGCGTATGTTGATATCGGGTGGACAGACCCTCACATCGTCTTTGTGCATGCAGCAACGGAGCGCAGCACCTATACTGGCGCTTCTGTGTTCCTGAGCCCGCGGGACGTTTATGGAACGACGTGGGAATGCGGCCCTTTGACTGCGTCACAGCATTGTAGCGTATCTTGGACCACTTCATTCAGGCTCTGTGTAGCCAGTGCATGACTCCCATCTCGTTTCGCAGCGAGGGCGCGTGCATGCTCGTGCTTATCCTCATGGGCTGTGTAGGAGATGTGTCGATCGAAGGGTGACTTTCTACGGCGTGGCATGGTACAATCGATCGTGTATTGGCGGCATCGCTCCTACCTAGATCGTCGTTGGAAGCGCGACTTTCACATGCTCAACACCGGCCGGTGGTCGAGGAGGGTGGTGATGAGAGGGGGAGGCAGGAGGAGATGGCGGCTGCTGGCAGATGACTGATGGCTGAGAGAAGCTTGACGCGCCTTGTGCTTGTGCTTGCCCCTCTTGGCATGAGATCGGCAGTGAGTGATCGTCGCCGCCGCTGTCAGTGGTTGAGACTTGTTATTATAAATAAGGTTAGGAATGACTGTGCACAACTCTTGCTACCCCTCCTCGATGCTTCCACAAGAACATGTCCAGCATCACCTGCCATCGCGTCGTCAGAGAAGTGTCCACGAGGCATTTGGTGTGAAAGCAACGTCGACATCGCGTGCGTATGCCACCTCGATAGAGACCGAGTTCCGACAAAGCCCTGTCGTATGATGGATACCGACCAGGATGTGTCTGGTCAGTGGTCACGAACCAAAGGTTTGCGGCTTGCCCTCCATCACGGAACGCTTGTGCAAGCGTGTGCGAGATCCTCGTGTGTTGGAGATGTCGAGTCGGTGGAGGATGAACCTGAAGCTTGGCAGAATTTTGGTAGGATTTCTGTCGGGATGCTTCAGTAGTTCGCTGAAAGTGTAGCATCAAGCATTGCATGCATTTCTGGACTGAAGATGCGTACGTCAGGGTCAGGGTTTGAGAGTTTGGTGAGCGTGTAGGTATCAGGAGTAGATGCCAGCCGTCCCATCGGGCGTACGTAGCTTGAAGACTGTGCCGGCATACTCGGAAACGACTCTACCGAATTCATCTCTCGAACCTCCAGCTGTAGAATCGTGATACACGTCGCTCGAAAATGCTAAATGTCGTATCTTGATCTGCTGTAGATGCACCGGCTGTTGACGTAGAGTAGGGCAGGGATCTTTGTAGGGTGGGTGTGCCGTAGGCAGGCGGAGTCGTACCTCTCTGTCTTGTCAGCAGCATCAGCATGAGTCAAGATTAGGGTTACCTAGTTTCGTGCAAGTAGATGGGCATTCGATGTATGCATCGTTTTTTGAGAGCCGAGTGTCCACATAGTGACTAAGATCTAGCTCGTTGGAGACAGCGATGCCATCAGCATCCAAGGCGAGAATCAGGGTTACGCGCATCAGGAGCCGTGGAGCTGTTCGTGTGACTTCCACGGCGGGTGACGATCCATCACGACATCGACTCTGCAAACACCATTTCATCACAAGGAAGACCATCATGACCACACATCTCCTCCACCACCGGTCGTCTTCAGCGACTTTGCTCGGCAAACCACTCCCCGTCTTCACATCTCATCCTACGACCCGAAAGCTACAGCGAGATACTACCCCGTGGGGCTGCTGGGGCCGTTTTAGCTGTCCCATTGACCTTCCCCATCGCGGAAGACGCTTGCAGACCACCCTAAATTGGCTATAGCAAGTCATGCTCCACAACCTATCTGCATCAGATCGACACGGCCATCTCTTGTGGAGGGTCCGGCCTGTACATGCTCTGGTCTGACTGCCCGAACCTCCAAGTCAATATTTCATGCAGGAAGATGGCTTGCGCTTGCTGCTGCGCCGATGGTTCTAGCCACGACACACGCACGAAGTACCCGTCGCGTCGTTGCATCGCGCTCGCGCTCTCCTCCAAGTTTCATCATTGGCTCTTCGAGCATCGTATCCGCCGTTAGACTAAGGTTTGATATCGAATCCCTCCCAGGCAGCTCTTCGTGGAGTCGACACCGGGAGCAAGGCTTGGTAGAAGGGCTGGACTATCGTTTGTGAGCCGAGTACGATCGTGCGGACGTTCATATGTATAAAAGAACAGGATGCATCTTCGGACGGGCGTGGCTAAGGACCCTTCCCAAACCTATTCATTATGCATATTCCATCTTTGCTCGTAGCGGGCGTAGTCACCGTGGTTGGTGCACAGTCTTCGAGCTTTTCACCTTTGCGTCCACCTGCCATTCCGCTGGCTGTCAAGTCGCCTTATCTCAGCACATGGTCCCAAGCTGGCAGTGATGCCGGCAACGGCGGTTATCTGGGTATGTTTCGATTGCTCTGGTATGGCAACGATGGCTAACGTGTTCTGGAATTGCAGCCGGACAATGGCCCACCTTTTGGTTGTATGTCATGTCATCCATTTCTATGCAGCAACGTCAACACTAACATTTCGAAGTGGTCAGGTCACCGGCTGGGCTGGCATGATTCGGGTAGACAACTCGACGTACACAGTAAGCGACCCTCCGAAACCCTTTACATCAGAGACATAGCGATACCAGTACTAATACTTCCTCTAAGTGGATGGGCAATCCGCCGAACTCGGTGTTTGTCAACCAGACATCGTTCCAGTACACTTCTACGCAGTCCATCTTCACTATGCAGGTACGTTTCTCAAGGGTGCCTGGCATCGAGCAGTGTACAAGACTATGGTGTACATGGAGTGCGTTGTGCAGTGCATCTCTCAAGCGGTCCACCACAGTCTAAGACATTGCCACTTGCTTCTCGAGTATGGCTAACATCCTTCTGTTTGCAGGCCGGACCTGTCCAGATGGTCATCACTTTCCTTTCGAGCGTGACTCCGGATGACTTGCTGCGATCTTCTCTTCCATTTACTTACATGAACGTCGATGTTCATGCTACCGATGGCAAGACTCATAACGTTCAGCTATACTCAGACATTTCTGCCGAATGGGTCGCTGGTGACCACAGTGCACGAGCTCAATGGTCGTACGGCAACATTGCCACCGACACAGATTCAACTCCAAAGAGCTTCGGTCCAGCGCCCAGCGCTGTCTCTACTTCTCAGGCATCGACGACATTTGGAAGCAAAACAGCCTTCGCCGTTCCTGATGTTGTTGCCCATACGATGGTCCCAATCTATGCCGAAGGACAGGGCAATCGTCCTACGCCGTCGTTGAATCAACCCCACCCGACTTTCTCCCCGATCACTGTGGAAGCTGCTGCAGTTGGCGGTGGCATTGCGTACCACAAAGTGTTCAGGCAGACTCAGCTGGAGTTTTCAGAGACGAATCAGCAGGCGGACTGGGGCAACTGGTGAGCTGCCTTGGCGCACTCGTTGAAGGAGACGCTAATGTACTTTCGAAGGTACTACTCTACAGCAAATGTCAGCGGACTGACATTCCAGTCTGGAGCCGACACGACTGTGCGAGGCAATTTTGCAAAGTCCGGGACGCTACCAAACACCAGAGACACGAACTATCGCCCTATCAACCAGGCCTACCCAGTCTTTGGGTACGCAATGAACTATGGTCAGGTCGGCTCCGGCACGCAGAGTACATTGTTCCAGCTCAGTCTCCATCAGAACCGATGCATACAGTTCCAAGGCACAAAGAATGGCGTTCAGCAGCTCCCATGCATGTGGACGAACTACTTCACCAGTGATGCTGCAGCAGTCAAGTTCTTCTACAATGACTTCAGTAATGCAAAATCAACGGCATCCAGCTTCGATTCACGGATATCCAGTGACTCCAACGCTGCTGGTGGCTCGGACTATGTCTCATTGACCTCTCTTGCAACGAGACAAGCTATGGGAGCGATTGAGTACACCAACACCCCTGACAAGCCACTTTTGTTCATGAAAGAGATCAGCTCTGACGGTAACGTCAACACGGTTGATGTGATTTTCCCGTACCATCCAATCGCACTCTACACAAACGCCGCAATACTAAAATGGCTGCTGGACCCACTGTTCATCAACCAGGAAGCAGGAAACTGGCCGAACAAGTACTCGATCCACGATATCGGAAGCAGCTTCCCTAACGCCACAGGTCATAGTGACGGCAATGCTGAGGCTCAACCACTGGAGGAGTGTGGTAACATGCTAATCATGACTTTGGCATATGCTCAAAGAGCGAACGACAATGCCTACCTTACTCAACATTACCAAATTCTGAAACAATGGACTGGATACTTGGTCGACGAAGCACTAATTCCTGCCAATCAAGTATGTATCTTCCTCATCCCAGCTAACTGCTGCTGACCAGTCCCTAGATCTCCACCGACGACTTCGCTGGCTCCGCGGCCAACCAGACGAATCTCGCCATCAAAGGGATAATCGGGATCGAAGCGATGGCCCAGATTGCGAACCGCACTGGCAATGTTGCGGACGGACAGAACTACACCCGCATCGCTCACGACTACATTACCAAATGGCAGAATTTGGGCATCAACTATAATGATAGCCCACCGCACACGACATTCAACTACGGTAACGCTAGCTCGTATAGTCTGCTATACAATCTCTACAGTGATAGGGAGCTGGGTCTGCAGCTCGTCCCGCAGAGTGTCTACGACATGCAGAGCAACTTTTACCCGACAAAGTTTAATGCTTTCGGCGTGCCTCTGGACACCAGGCATACTTACACCAAGAGTGAGTCGATAAGGCTTCAGTAAGGAAGGCTCAGACTGACGACTCTGATAGACGACTGGGAAATCTTTTGTGCCGCCATTGCCTCTGCGTCAACAAAGACCAGGTTCATTTCCACGATTGCCAAGTGGCTCAACCAGACCCCGACGAATTTTGCGTTTACTGATCTTTATGATACGATCAGTGGAAAGTAGGTGTTTCTATCATCATCGTGCTGGGTTCGTGAATGAAAGCTGACTGTTGTGTTGTAGCTATCCCGGCATCACCTTCATCGCGAGGCCTGTCGTTGGTGGGATGTTTGCACCGCTTGCGTTGAACAGTGCCCCGACGAGCGGGACTGTTCTACCGAAATGAAAGATTGGTTTGACGACATGACAGCACAGATGCAGATAGCAGAGCAAATGTACAGCCTTTCTGTTCAGACAATGGAGGCACGAGTTGAAGCTGTCGACAAGGCTCGACGGCGTCCGCGTTGCTTTTTCGTCAACAACATAGCGAACAACATACGAATCACAACAATGCACAGTCTTTGGATGGAACAACGACCTGCTCATCATCGAGTATTGCAGGAAGCCCGCCTGGTTCGTTCTTGGTCGCTGCAAGCCGCGAAGTCAAGTCCCCGCAACTCGAGCTTGCTCGCCTCGACGTTTTGCGGTGCTACATATACAATAATGGTTTTCCGCAGGCCAATCATTAGCTACGGAAGCTGCAATTCTTCCAATCCGCCGCAACTGGCATCCCACGTGGCACAATGTACGTCTCAAGGCACTCTCTCGCGGTCGGTAGAGTTTTCCACTGACTTCGACCAGTGGCTAGCGCGTGAGACTTTTACCATCGTTCGAACGGTCAAAGAGAATCTCAAGGTTGAGAGTTCGAGGTAGGCCAACAATCTCCTCACTCCCTTGATCACAAAGCTGACATCCTTCTTGCCTCTCCGTGGGAGCGATGTTGTATCGATCTCGATTCACGATTCGGTTAGAATCCGATATTTTTTTTCGATGGGTCGAGACTCATCACAGACAATTTACATGCAATGCAATGCAATGAGATCTCCAAGACTGACTGGTAAACATTCATTCGATATGCCATGTGTCGTAGTCGTGGAGTGGTGAGGTCATGCATGCTTGAGTAGCATCAGGCTGTGGGCCACGTGAAGTCAGTCTTGGCATTTTTGGCTGACAATGATTCTTAGTCTCGACACCCTACACCCCTTCTATCGATCCGAAGACGCAAAGCTTAGTCGAAATAGTTTCATTGCGGAAGCAAATGCTTGGAATGTTGCTGATACTGTGCGGTCAATCAAGATAACCTTCAATGTTCAAGCACGGCGGATTCAGGACATTACGGCACAGGTCATATGGGTATAGAAGTACTATTGAATTCTACTACACATCGCGTACAGCAGCACTCGAATCCCCATACATCCATCAGCCTGTTCTGGCGTTCTTGTCGGTCCAGATCTTTCTCATCGCCACCAAGATACGTGATACAGCACTGCTCGCCAGCAGCAATGTCCTCCGCTGCTCTGAACTCCCACGATCGACCTACCCGCTTTTTGCTCAGATTCGGACTGCACGAGTGGTTGAAGTAGCTCGATGAAGGATAGACCCCATAGCCCATATACTCCTCGCTATCTTCACCGCCTGCACGAATCCCGAAGGCGTTGTGGTTGTCCGCCATCAGCATCGTCCTGCATAGCTCTGGTGTGAGACTCGGCAGAAGCTGGAGTGGCATGATGGATGTGAGCTGAACATAGCTATTGCAGCTGACGTGGAGGTCGTGTTGGGTCTTGTACGGCCGCTCGTCCATCGCCAGCGCAAGCACTTCTTTTTGCCATTCGAGTGGATGTTGATGACGATAGAGTGCGCCGCATAACGTGTAGGACAACATGGTCCAGTCGAGAGCTTCATTCATCTTCTGGATGACGGCTCGCGCCCGTTTCCAGTCCGATTTCGAGATCTGGCTGGTGGCTGTACGCTGCTTCTGCAATATCTTTGCCCGTTTCTCAGCCTCTCGCCATGCTGTATGAATGTCGTCCAGGCCAGGTTGTGGCCCATCGGACATCACCTCGTCCGGGTCTGCACCATTCTTCTTCGATCTTGCGTAGGCAGCCAGCGACAGCCACGCCTCGACACCCAATTTGCCTTGCTCTTCTACCCACCGTGCTTGACATTCACTCGTGCAGAAGACCTTGGCGGTAACATTGTCGCGCACCGGAAGTGTCCGTCCACGATCCCACGCGAAGCAGAACGCGCAAGTCTCCTTTGCGTATGGTTTGAAGACGACGTGAAAGGCAGGAGGCCCGCTCGCGTGTATGAGCGTCCCTGCGGCTATGTTGCGAGTCGCAACAACACCTCTGCCTGCATTGGTAATCTCCGTCACCTCGAAGCATTCGGACCAAGGCACAGTCACCTGCATGTTGCGTCTGACTCGTGGAGGGCCGCGGCATCATCCATGTTCATCGAGTCTCCATCAGCCAAGAATGGACCCTGAAGCTGAAAACATCCCGACTGCCAACCTCACGCGTCTTCATTCACCAACAAACATGCCCCAATCATGACTACATGCATCCGAACGACGCTTCTTCCACACATTTGGAGCAGCACACGTCGCCTCCAGTCTCCAACATGCATCGCAGTAATAAGCGCCGCGCGGCGTTTAGCCCACGAATGCGTCCTCCTGCTCCGACCCTATGGCCCAGTGGTGCTTCGAATACTTAAGCACTTACCGCTGGCGGAACTCTCCAAGAATGCTGTACCCAGCCTCTCGACATGACAGATCGTCCAACAAGGGATGCAAGTGCCGAATTCCACCAGCGTGCGCTAAAGATGACTGGAATGCAGACCGTGTTGTGGTCGTGGTATTGGCTCGAACGTCTGGATACGCGCGGTCGGTCTGCCTTTACCCTCCGTATTTTCTTCTTCTCTTCTGTGGTTCTTCCAAACTCGACTTTGCTTGGCTTTCACCCATTTTTCTATCCCGTGTCTCAGTCAATCGTTGGGAAAGGATGGTGCGATTCTCGGCGGATGTCTGCAGTATTGCAGGCATTGCCCTGACACTCCTGACGATAGGTAGCGCCCAGACCTCAGACCCGGATGCCGGTACCGCCTACTCTGCTGTCTGCCCGGCCACTCTGGGTGAGGAAGCAGTCCTTCTGACTGTGACCGATGAATGCGGCGTCGAGTACAGTGTGAGATGCGACTATGGAAAGTCGCCTGGGACGGACCTCGTTGATAACTACGCCGACACATTCAATGGCTGTTTCGAGCAATGCTCCGCCTATGCCGGCGGCGTTTGCATAGGATTCGACTATATGACCACCACAAAGAGATGCTATCTCAAGGAAGGCACCACTGGACCAATCGAGGAAGGCAGCGAGGCGGTTGCTGTCATCGGCGCTGTGATTGTTGACCGACCTACCGGCACGATGACTTGTGTTGAAACCCCGGAGGCCAACATCCCAATCGCCTACCCGTCTGCCACTCCAACTTGTCCAGCGAACACGAACACTATCTATACCGACTCGGAGGGAGTTTCATACCGCATTCGCTGTCAAACTGGTGTCGCCGGCGGCGACCTCGGTCTACAGCTGCCCGGGATCTCTTTTGATCAGTGCATGGTGGCGTGTGACAATTACACACCTAGTGGATCATGTGTAGCAGTGCAGTTCTCAGAGGTTGATCCCGATAGTGGCTTGGGAGACTGCCAGCCGAAGAGCAATGCGTATACGGGCATGGCTGGCGGCGGCCTAACGGATGCCTTCGCCTTCAAAGACACGGCTCGCGTGGTAGCGCCAGCGCCGTCACCGCCAACATATCCTGCAGCCGAGAGCTTTCAATGTACTGGCAGTGAGGCCATAGGATATGACCAGACCGTCGAAGATACCAACGAAATCCTCTACAGTGTTAGATGTGCCAATGGCAGACCCGCCACTGCGGAAAACACTGAAAACCTCCCAACCCCACATGGAGTGTTCGATGAAAGTACTCTGAACGACTGTTTCACAGAGTGCACCGCCCGCGACGCCTGCATCGGGTTCACCTACGACATGGACGCTAATACCTGCTATCTGAAACGCCATTTGGACCCCGGAGCGACCAGCGGGCTCGAGACTGGCAGTAGTGATGACCCAAATGTTGGTGCTGTCAAAATCGTCGACTCGCCGTCTGGCACGTCCAGCAGCTCCAGCTCTGTAACATTGACGTCTACCGTATACCCTACATTGACCAGCACAGATATCTCGAGCAGCGACACCACATCCAGTACCTCGAGCAGCGCCACACCGACAAGCACTTCCTTGGGTGACGCGGAAACAATGACGTGTAGCGATGACATTATGGAAGACCAGACTGTGGTCGACGATGCTGGCGCCGAGTATGTTGTCAGGTGCAGATACGGCGAGCACGGTGGAACTCCCGTTGACCTTCCCAACGGCTCTGGAGTCATCAACGAAATTGGCGACTTCCACTTATGCTTCCCGGAATGCTCTGCACGCGTCGAGTGTACAAGCTTTACCTACAACTACGAATACAGAACATGCTACCTCAAGAATGGCGATAACGGCGAGCTCGCGACTGGCACGGATGGCATTGACGCCATCGGTGCTGTGAGGATCAGGCCTCCAACATCTTACCCAACGACGTCTGCCGTATGATCCTTGGTCACTTGCGTGCGTGCCCTGTTTGCTAATCCCTCGTAGTCTACCTCCTTGAGCTCCACCAGCTCGCCATCATCGACAGGTGTGTTCTCCTCTTCATCCTTCCTCACTCTTTCCTCATCATCTATTATTGTAGCGAAATCACCCTATTTCCGGCTGTGGTTATGGTCATCCTCGAGGACGCGCGTGCAAGCGGACATGGGCCTTATCGCGATGGACTTTTCGCAAATACACAACATGAGACAGCGATACTAGCACATACAGCTAACATTGCTATCAGACACAACTGCTTCCTCTTATACTATCACATCCACCGACAGCAGCTCGACTGATGAGGCAACTTCAATCTCGACTACGACAGTACTCGACACATCTAGCTCCAGCTCAACAACGACAATGAGCATTTCCACTTCATCGACAGCGTCCAGCTCCAGCCTATCGGAATTCTCCGACTCGGAAAGCTTCACTTCCACAGAGTCGTCTTCATCAACCACGACTCTCTTTTACTCCGTAACAAGGACTGCTCCAACGTCGCCACCAACGGCAACGGCACAAACGTACTGCCCAGACTCGTCCGATCAGCTCGAAGAGGCCTGTACGGAAGCAGGTGGGGACGAGCTAGGAGCTAGTCTCTGCTCTGTTCTAGACTCTAACTCCCTCTACGCGATCAATTGTGGGTTTACTGGTGTTGGTAATGAAGTCAGAGACGCGGCACCGCTGGCCAACGTCGATTCTGATCGGCCTCAAGACTTTGGCTATTGTCAGGCAACCTGTGAAGCGAACAAACCTCAGTGTGTGGCTGTCAACTTTGTCCCAATAGCGGATGATAACACTGGCGCTGGTACATGCACTTTACTCAGCACTATCTTGGGCTACTCGTACGCTCCTGGAGCGTATTCTGCCGAGACTGTGGAGACGCCTCCGAATCCTGACCCGTCCGAGACTGTCTCGACTACTGCTACCACATCATCTGCGTCGACATCTTCCAGTGACTACACAGAGACAAATGATGCGAGCTCTACTACCGACGTGAGCTCGATCGCTTCGATAAGCTCAACGTCTGATGCCGGATACATTCCTGGAGGGCCATCGCAACCAGCGACTGACACTTCGACAGCTGCCACAAGTTCGACCTCGAATGCTGGCTATCTACCTGGAGGGCCGTCGCAACCCCCAAGCGCTTCGACTGACACCTCCATGGGCGCATCTACAAGCTCAACGTCAGATCTTCCCTACTTGCCTGGAGGGTCATCGCAAGCTGCTATTACTTCAACGACCACTTCCTCAGCCTCCAACGGGGGCTACTATCCCGGTGAACCGTCGCAGCCTGGCAGTATATCCACGAGCCTGGCCACCGGCTCGCTTGATGCAACTTCATCTTCTGAAGGAGGCTACTTACCAACACCTTCGCAACCTCCCAATGGCGAGTCATCTACCGCTTCGTCCCAAGGAGCCCCATCGCAAAGCACATATGTTCCCGGCGACGGCGATGACTCTGTCACCGGTAGCGTGACTTCATCGCAACCAGGGACGGGAGCTTCCCAGAGTGCTTATGTTCCTGGTGGCGACAGCTCAGTCCCTGCCAGCGCTTCTACATCCTCGCTCCAGACCTCAGGCGGTCCGTCACCGCCCCCATACACCGGAACACCCACGACCGCTTATGTCTTCCCCACCAACATTTATCCGGCGACTCTGCCTTCCGTCAGTGTTTGCCCAGGCCAGGACGACCAGGAATTCACTGCTCCCGTTCCGGGTGCCGGAACCTACCTCGTCGACTGTGGCGCCTCTTACGCCGGGGTCCAGATCAATCAGCCCGCGCCTTACTACCGCAGACAGGAGTCAACTCCATCTCAAGCGTACTGTATGGCGGTCTGTGATTACATAGCTGATTGTGAGGGTGTCAACATCACGCCAACGGAGTGTGAGTACTTCAGCTCGGTCCAGTTGACATACGAGAACAGGCCTGGTGTCATCGCACTGCTCAAGACAGCGCCGGGCACCAATATCGGACCTGGCCCTTACGATCCTGGAAACATGGGTAGCAATGCTTCTTCGTCTTCTTCGTCTTTTTCAAGCGCCACAGTGCCGCCCGATGGCTATCCTGGAGGAAACACTGGTTCTTCAACAACCTCTTCCGCACCGCAAAATACCAATACCTATCCTGGTCAAGGCATCTCTGGTTCTTCAAGCCCGTCCGCGCCGCCAAACACTAACACATATCTTGGCATCAGCGGTACACCCTCAAGCACACCTGTCAGTGGTAGCATCAGCGGCAGTGTCAGCGGCAGTGGCAGTGGAGTCCCACCGACAAGCACACCAACCGGCACCGGTACCGTACCGGTCATCACGGTCACTGTGACGTCTTGCTCAGCAATACGAACTACGACCGTGTTCACGACCGACACCATTACGACTTGCGCTCTTGACGGATCGTCTTGCCCGTCGCCTGCTGGGTACTAGTTGCAGAGTGTGAACATGATTGACGCGTAACGCTTTGGAAGACGAGGGCTTAATATGTATGTTTGTTGGGATGGAGCAATAAGGGAGAGGACGCGATGATCTGCAATTACCTGAGCGTGTTGTGTACTTTCCGAGGAGTGGAAATATAGTACTTCAGTCGTCTTTACACTCATTGAGATCTGCTTGAATCGTTGGCTTCATCCCTTTCGTTATGTTACGTCTCGTATCGTGACTACATCAGTCCGTCCGGTATCGTGATCCTCCCTGATAACTACTCACACCTGAAGTTCCACTCATGTCAAAGTTGGCATCATCCATATCCTGAAACGACATCCAGCTTCCGGGATATTGTTCCCTTCCGGACCCGACGCCTCTCTGTTCCTCTTGATACACTGGTCGCACGCCGGATCGTGAGCTCTGTTGCACTTCAGTTTTCCTTGGCGACATGGTATGCACGAGAGCTGCGACCTTGCACGCTTCTGCTTCAGATGGGTGCCATTCGCAATGCTGTGCAGCGTTTGCTGTGTCTGCCATGTCGAACGGTTCACTGGCAGCGCGGCCGCGGCTGTGTTCGTTTCGCCTGACATGTTGACGCGAATCGGTGCGAAGGGCGATCGAATGTGGATGCGTGACGAGGAATGGGAAGTGACAATACCTGGAGCACTTGCAGGGTTGACGCCTTACCGATTTGGTGTGCTCATACCTCCTACGCGAGGCCAGTGGCTGACTGGAACATACTGTACGCAGCACTGTAAGCTTAATCTCCTCAGCCGTTCACGTGACAGCCTTGCGTTTCTTCGTTGCATTCATTCTCGGTGATCATTTAGCTACTGAATCTTACAAACAAGTATAGCTTTATAAACACCAACGCATCGAGTACACTGGAAAGCCCCGGATCATCATCAAGTATAGTGAGGCTGCTGCGCTTTGTCCGCTTGCAAACCCCCTGCGCCGTTCGCTGCGCCATTCACAATCTTCGCGGGCGTAGGCCTCTGAAAGTGCGGCTTCAGCGGCTCCCAAGACTCCGCGTTGTAGTCTTGCTGGACCTTGTTGCATTGCTTCAGACCCCACTCTGTCACGCCGACCATCAGACACGACTCGAACATGAAAGCCATGCTGTTGTCGCCGACCTTTGCGGGCTTGAGCTCCGCATTGCTGGCCTTCTCATGCGTTGATGCATCTGGTCCGTGGGCACTCATGACATTGTGAAGCGAGGCGCCTGCTGGCTGGAAACCACCTCCAGTTTTTGCATCGTACTGGCCGTGGATCAAGCCCATGAACTCAGACATGGTGTTCCTGTGATACCAAGGCGGTCTGAATGTGTCCTCAGCAACAAGCCACCTTGGTGGGAAGATGACAAAATCCGCCACCGCCGTGCCAGGATGCTCGCTTTGCGCTGTGAGGACAGTGAAGATACTGGGATCTGGGTGGTCGTATGAGATAGACCCGATGGTGTTGAAGCGGCCAAGATCGTACTTGTATGGGTAGTAAGTGCCGTGCCATGCCACCACGTCAAATGCTGTGTGATTCTGTTTTGCAGCGAAGAGAGTGCCAGCGAACTTGGCGAACAGTAGATGCTCGCTGTCTGTGTCTTCCTCGAAGTGAGCGATCGGAGCTTGGAAGTCCCGCGCATTAGCAAGGCCGTTTGAGCCTATGGGTCCGAGCTCTGGGAGTTCGAAGTGCCCTTGGTATAGCTCAAGCACGAATCCACGGACTGGGCCTTCTGGCAGTGTCACGCGATGTCGGATACCGCGTGGTATTACACAGATCTCATTGGGCCGTACAAGTATCTTGCCAAGCTCGGTCTGAATATCCAGCGCGCCGTGCTGGGGTACGATCAGGAGATCGCCGTCTGCGCTGTAGAAGGCCGACTTTTTATCCATGTCTTTGCCAGCAGCATATATGAGTATGCCCAGCCCAGACTTCATGGTTGGGTCCCCAGCACCTGCCACAAGCTTGAGTGCATGTATCCAGTCGACTGTCTCGTCGAGATCGAACGGGTCCCATCGCAGTTGGTTGGGGATCTGGTGCCACTTTGCATCTCTTAGACCTCCTGGGTTGAGATCGTACGTGCTGCTCTCTCTCGGCTCGAAAGGGGAGTGTGCGCTGGCGGGCAATATACGATACAGCCATGTCTGCTTGTTCTCGTGTCGTGGTGCTGTGAAGGCCGTGCCGGACAGCTTCTCGTTGTATAGGCCGTAGGGTGCCTTCTGAGGGTTGTTGGCTCCTACAGGGAGGGCGCCCTCCACGGCTTCAGTCTCGTGATATGAGCCGAAGCCGTTCTGATACTTGTACCTCTCCTGGAAGCTGAACTGTGTGACAGGCATGTCGAGATCAGTCGGGTGTGCAAGCGTGTTATGAGGTATGATTGTGAGGAAGGAGACACTATACTCCCGTGCTACTATACATGTACCCAGGAAAGGCGCGACGGGTTCTTGTTGAGGATGATGGCGATCCCATCAGTGTCTTCCAGGTTCACGGCTAACAATCTTTCCGCTTCATATGTTCGCTGCAGAGCTCTCCATGGCGGAACAGTCCCTTACATAACACGTAGCGCCGCCGATATCCGATCGGCTTAGGGACAGAAGTGGTCGGTGATGAGGGGTGGGGAAGTCACCGCTCGGCAAGAAGGCGGCGCAGTTCCGCATCCTGGTAGTTCTCGAACCCACCGCCAGACGCACCTTCTGCGGCTCAACACCTGGTCACGTTTTGCACATCAGAGCTCGGGACAATGCTCCAGTCCACCTTGTGCCACACTCGTGTCTGTCATGCACCGAGCGGTTGCGTTGAATGTCTTGATGATCGTCTGGCAATCCAGCATCCTCCGTGACACCAATCCCCCTGAGCACTCATCGACGACCACCGCCAAGTCAGCGTCACAGGCCAAGGCTTACAATCAGCTCCCATCATGCCGCCCTTGAAGAGCTGGCTCTCGATCGATGCGAGAAGTCATTTCTCCATCCGCAACCTCCCTTTCGGCATCATCTCAACGCCGCATCTTCCGCAGCCCCGACCGGCCATTGCCATCGGCAGCTACGCCCTGGACCTGCATGCATTCGCTGGCGGCAACGGCTTCTCCAAGCTATCGATCGTGCAGCCTCACCAGAGTGTGTTCTCGCAGTCTACATTGAACGACTTCGCTGCCCTTGGCCGGCCTATTCATAGGCTCGTTAGAGAGTACCTGCAGAGTGTACTCCTGGAGAATGGCCCCTTCCCAGATGTGCTGGAGAGCAATGATCAGCTCCAGCAGCAAGTGTTACTTCCCCTGGATCAGTGTACGATGCATCTGCCCATGAAGATTGGCGACTACACAGTAAGTTGGCTTCGTACCGCACGCGAGCTTACAACAGCATTCTGACTGCGTCTAGGATTTCTACGCAGGGCTGAATCATGCGTATAATGTTGGCGTGTTGTTTAGGGGACCCCAGAATGCCCTTCAACCTAATTATAAGCACCTACCAGTTGGATATCACGGCCGTGCCAGCTCTGTCGTCGTCTCTGGCACTCCGATCCGCCGGCCTACAGGACAAATATTGACAGATCCTGCCGCTGAAAAGAAGGAGCCCGTCCTTAGTCCTTGTAGGAAGCTCGACATCGAGCTCGAATTGGGCTGCTTCGTTTGTCAGCCTTCCACTCTTGGTGAGCCAGTGACTATCTCCCAAGCTCCCGAACATCTGTTCGGTGTAGTACTTATGAACGATTGGTCTGCTCGCGATATCCAGGCATGGGAGTACGTGCCTCTTGGACCTTTCAACAGCAAGAATTTTGGTACCTCTATCTCGCCCTGGGTCGTGCTGATGGACGCCCTGGAACCTTTTGCAACGGATGGCCTTAAGAATGACACACGGTTGCTGCCTTATCTCGACGAGAAGGCTCGCCAGTCACACTATGCCATCGACCTATCCGTCGCGCTGACGACACCCTCGGGAAGTCGGACCACTATAACGAGGACATCTGCCACGCAGTTGCTCTTTTCGTTCCCACAGATGCTAGCTCATCACACCATTGGCGGCTGCCCTTTCAACGTCGGCGATCTTATGGGATCAGGAACTATCAGTGGTGAGAGCAGAGCTGAGAAAGGTGCGTTACTGGAGCAAACCGAGAATGGCAAGCATGAGCTCGAGCTTGAAAGCGGTGAAAAGCGAACATTCCTCGAGGACGGCGACACTGTCACCTTGTCAGGCGTATGCGGGACCGATGAGGGTGCTCTTGTTGGCTTTGGCGACTGCATTGGCACGATACAGCCAGCACTAGAAATGAAGTCCTAGCTGCCTGACGTGGCCGATTGCTGTCGGTATTCATCTTCAGGAGGGCACTCTGCTTTCTCCGTGACTATCAAGCCAGGCTCGCTTGGACCGTGTCGACATACGTGCCGCAATGTCAAGTGCGGTCGAAACACTCTCGACCTCTCTCGGGCTGTCAGACTGTGCCCATCTTCTGGGCGATCTGAACCCTATTCCAAAATGGGAAGCTCCTACGCTACCTGAGCAGCGCGACAATTCCGCAGCATGTGGCTCCTGCCATCTTGGTGGAGGCATCCACTGCAGGACTATCCCCGCTTTGTGGATCTGGGGCTGGTGTTGCATGCGATCTCACAGTCAAGGCTTCGCAACAAGGCCAATCATTGAAGAGCCTTTACCTCGCGCGGAAGGAGATTAATTTGACATTTGGACCCCGACACCATTCCATCCTTTTCTCGACATCCATTTGATCATATATATTGCCTGACGCAACGTCAGTCGAGAAGGTCCAACACTTGGACAAGGACGACCCGAATACAGTCACTTTGAGCAAGCGGCAAGATGTCTCAAACCAACGAGCCTCAGAGCATCATTGGCATGCTGTTGCAACCTCAGGTCCTTCCATTCTTCCTCATAGCCGTCATATACACTGCCATCAAGCTCATCGACAAGACAGACGTGCCCAAGATCAAGAATCTCCCAGAGGTTCCAGGAGTGCCCATTCTTGGCAATCTAGCACAATTAGGCGACAACCATGCCGTCAACGCTCAGAAGATGGCCAAAAAGCATGGTCCAGTGTTCCAAGTACGTCTGGGCAACCGTAGAATCGTCTTTGCAAACACGTTCGACAGTGTCAGGAATCTGTGGATCACGAACCAGTCGGCATTGATCAGCAGACCGAAGCTGCACACCTTCCACACCGTGGTCAGCTCAAGTGAAGGGTTCACGATCGGTACTAGTCCATGGGACGAGAGCTGCAAGGCGAGGAGGAAGGCTGCCGCAACAGCGCTCAACCGTCCTGCTGTGCAGAGCTACATGCCAATCATCGACTACGAGTCCTTGAAGTCCATCAGGGAGATGCTGCACAATTCCGAGAACGGCAAGCACGATATTGATCCTGTGGCCTATTTCCAACGCTACGCTCTGTCAACCTCGTTGACACTCAACTACGGCCTCAAGATCGAGGGCAACGTCGATGACGATATGCTGCAGGAGATCGTGCACGTCGAGCGAGAAATCAGCAACTTTCGGAGTACCGCGACCAACTGGGCCGACTACATTCCCATGATGCGTCTTTTACCAGGTGGCAGTGATAAGCCTCTCGAATACAAGAAGCGAAGAGCGACCTACATGAACAAGCTCCTCGGAATGCTCAAGGAAAGAATCGCCAACGGCACAGACAAGCCATGTATCAGTGGGAACGTGCTCAAGGACCCCGAAGCCAAACTCAACGACGCTGAAGTCATGTCCATCGGTCTTACTATGGTCTCCGCAGGTCTTGACACGGTTCCGGGGAACCTCATCATGACGGTCGCCTATCTCTCCTCCGAACATGGGCAAGCAATTCAGAAGCGTGCTCTTGATGAGATCAATGAACTCTATCCAAACAACGACTCCTGGGAGCGATGCTTGTACGAGGAAAAGTCCGAGTACATCACAGCTCTTGTCAAGGAGACTCTTCGCTACTGGTCCGTCATTCCAATCTGCCTGCCGCGGACAAGCATCAAGGACATTAGATGGGGCGATGCGGTGAGTTTATCCTCCGTAGCAACTTTTAAATTCAAAACTGACTAGAGCTCCATCCAGGTCATCCCAGCCGGCACTTCCTTCTACATGAACGCCTACGGCGCGCATTACGATGACACCCACTTCAAGAACCCGCAAGACTTCAACCCAGATCGCTATCTTACAGACAAGACCATCGATGATGCCTCTGCGACCCGTGGCACACCACACTACGGCTATGGCGCGGGATCACGGATGTGCATTGGTTCTCACCTTGCGAATCGGGAGCTGTACACTGCATTCTTGAGGCTCATCACAGCGTTTCAGGTCGTTCCGCCAAAGGACAGTGCGGATGAGCCGGTTTTGGATTGCATGAGTTGCAACAAGCTACCCAATGGGCTGACAATGGATCCGGAGCCATTCAAGGTCGGACTGAGAGTGAGGAATCGGGAGATGCTGGAGAAGTGGATCAAGGAGGCAGAGGACAGAACAAAGGATCTGTAATTTGAGGCCGAGGAAAGCGAGAGTGCGAGCTGATTAATATGCCAGTCTATGCTATTTGTACACGTACTGTACAAGTGCTCTGCCATGAGTTGAGAGTCTTGCCAGTATCGGATCTCTCACCGCAGCTCGACGCCGAACCGGCTGACTAGCTCCTGCCTAATCTGTTCATGCAATGCGTTGGCCTCCTCGTTGGTGAGAGTCTTCTCCAAGCTGCGGTACGTGATACGGTAAGCAAGACTGTGCCGACCAGTCTTTGGATGTGTGAAGTCATCGATCAGGGCGACATCCTCAACACTGTCGCCAGCTGTGTTGCGGACGACCTCCATCAGATCGTTCTCGTGAAATGCAGGTGCCTGCGCTATGGTGGGTGGCTCTGTGGGTTGTCCGCCGGCAGGAGAAGGAGCCGACGAGACCGACGCCGGAGTCTCGACTACAACCGGACCAGACTTTGGCAGCCAGAACGATACGTCTCGCGGCGCTGCAGGATACTTGCTGAATGGCTGGAAGCGGCGTGTTGGCTTTGACTCATCGAATTGGCTCAGGAAACGCTGGTCGTTGCTCCAGAATAGTCTGATGTCGGGGATGCCGAAGAGAAGCATGGCGATTCTTTCCAGTCCGATGCCAAAGGCCCATCCGATTCTCGAGGACACATCGGCGCGGTTGAGCAGAGGCTGATCAATAACACCGCAGCCAAGAACTTCAAGCCAATCTCCACGCCACCAGACTTCAAGCTCCCATGATGGCGACGTGTGGGGGAAGAAGGCCTCGACCCAGCGAACTTTGAGTGGCTCCTGCTCGACCTCAGCACCATGCCCAGCGGCAGCTAACGCTTTGTCTGCTTCGGCGAAGATGGTGACGACCATGTTCTCCAGTGATCGCTTCAAGTGCGCTGCCACGGCTTCGGCCTCTTCGGCAGAGTGGTAGTCTGTCTGCAGTGGATTGCGTACCGGGTGGAATGTAGGATTCGGATCGTCTACTACCAAGTCATGCTTCGGCAACTTCTCCAGGCCTGCCCAGATCTGTTTGGTGACAGCTTCTCTGCTTGAGAACGCGTTTCGATCCCACGTCAATGCACCCTCGATTTGATGGAATACCGGGTAATGGCTGCGGTCCACCGCATCTCGCCGATACACGTCAGCGGAGATGGTGTAACCGTTGCTAGCGTTCGATCTGAAGATGTCGACCTCATGGGCACTCGTGTGTGTTCGAAGTACGGTGTCCTTGTTGACGTAGTACGTGTCGGTCCTGCTTCGTCCTGGGTGGTCCTGCGCAAAGCCCAAAGAGTCAAAGTTCTGGCGTACTGTAACGACGGGCGTAAGGTCGTTGTGATGGTTGAAACCAGGGAAGGCAGATTCAATCAGTGTCCGCGTGATGGACAAGGGATGATTCGGCTGGACGTGGAGCTTCTTCCCGTAGTGCTTCAGTATCGAAGGTGGCACGTTGGTCCAGTCGTCGGTGGGGTACTGTTTGCCGCCAACGGTCAGCGACTGCGATTGCGGATCTGTGGCCAGCAGTAATCAGTACATGGCGCTGGTGAGGTAGGTGAATGTGAAACGTTATTCCCACCACTAGCACTGAGCAATGGCACCTGCAGCGTGGAAGCTCTCGTCTCCGCCGGCCGCAGCAAGCGCGGCTTGTAGCCAGTGTGCAAGGACGGTGGTCATGATCCGGCCTCACATTGCCGATGCGGAGATGATGCTCGCTGCAATGGAGGGCATGTATGGGGGGCATGTGGTTTGGAGCAGCACTCCGGCGATTGTGCGCTTCAGGCCGAGCGAACTAACCTCCAGCTGTTGTCGACGAGAAGCATCGCTGGGAAGCAATGCGCGTCCGAACGAGGCATCGCACGCTGGCTGGCAGACTGCACAGCGAGAATCGCGGGCAGCTCAGCGTGGCCATGGCGGCCACTGCGCAGAAGAGCTGCGTTGATGGGGTGCTCAATGGCTGTCGAACAGATATTATTGACTGAGATTCATTGCACTGCACTGCACTCCTCGCGATGCCGGCGAAGATGCAAACCTCCGCCGCGCTTGACCAACCACAAGAGCCGCCGACCTCACAATCCCTGCACGACACGTTCTGTCTTCGGACGGCAGATTGTTATTCCCGGCCCATTGCATGCTTCTCCTTCACATGTTGTTTTCACACTCCCCTTCCACTCCGTCCTCTTGTAATACTAATCTCGCGCCCTCGTTCCATGGAGCAATGACCCCACCAGAATGTCTAAATCAGCATCCAAGAATAAGGATGGCAAGCAGCAGAAGATACACTATCCGCTCTGGTTTGGCGGAAGCGCAAGCTGTTTCGCGGCATGCGTGACACACCCATTGGATCTTCGTGAGTGCGAGCCGGTCCGAGACTTGCTGGCTTATGCTAACCAACGCCGCAGTGAAGGTGACTCCGGAAGCGACCAATGCAACATGACCAGCTGCTAAAATGCCTCAAGGTCCGACTTCAGATGCAACCTAATGATGCTTCGAAGAAAGGCATGGTCCAGATGTTCTCGCATATCTTGAGGACAGACGGGGTTCCTGGGCTGTATCGGGGTGTATGTTGGAAGCCCTAAGCTTTGGAATCGATGTGTTTGGCAATGGCTAACGGACACTCTGGAACAGCTTACGGCCGCTCTCCTTCGCCAAATCACCTACAGCACGACTCGATTCGGCGTCTACGAAGAGCTGAAGCAACGATTCAGCGGCGATACTCAGCCCTCCTTCGCCGTCCTCGTGGCCATGGCTTCGACCTCTGGTTTCCTTGGAGGGGTGGCAGGCAACCCAGCCGACATCATGAACGTACGCATGCAGAACGATGCTGCACTTCCGAAAGAGCAACGAAGAAATTACAAACACGCGATCGATGGTCTGATCAGGATGAGTCGCGACGAAGGCTTATCCTCACTCTTCCGTGGAGTCTGGCCCAATAGCATGCGCGCGGTGCTCATGACAGCTTCCCAGCTTGCAAGTTATGATGTGTTCAAGAGGCAGATCCTGGAGCACACCAGCATGGGCGACAATCTGGCTACCCACTTCTCGGCCTCACTCATGGCCGGGTTTGTTGCCACGACGGTTTGCAGTCCGGTCGATGTGATCAAGACGAGAGTCATGGGAGCGCACACTCAGGAAGGCATCGTATCGTTGGTGACCCGGATTACTGCTAGCGAAGGTCTGATATGGATGTTCAAGGGCTGGGTGCCGAGCTTTATCAGACTTGGTCCTCACACAATCGCGACGTTCCTGTTCTTGGAGCAGCACAAGAAGATCTACAGGAAGGTGAAAGGGCACGAGTAGTTGTCCTGCGGGCATTTGACCATCTGGTCATAGAAGCCGGACGGAGAGCACGGTTGGCGTTACGATAGACATAGACCCTAGATGTGGTTGCTAGCATGGCGTTGGAGGTGGAGTGCTGATTAGAAGCTCTGTATATACCCCGTTCAGTTGCACGCTGTACAAAGCAGCTGATGTTTCAACATGTACATATCCTTAGTCCAAAGTCAGCGCTCGTGATGATAACCATGGCTTGGAAGAACGTCAGTAGTGCTGAGTGAGACAGAATCAACGTGCGAAGAATGTTCAGCTGTTTGACTCGGAGTTTGAGGACGAAAGCTACCAATGTTGATGACAATGTTGTCGCGTGGCCAGACACGTGATTCTCCGCATTTCCTCGTAAGGCATTCGGGCTTGGCCAGGGGCTCTCTTCAAGACAGCTGGCCGACGATTTCTAGCTGGAGCCGCTTCTGCTGAAAGAGCCCACTACACACGACACTCCTTCCTTCTTTCTTCATCCCACCTTTCATCACCACTTGCGCGATGTCTGGACGTACGTACCACCTGACCTCCTCCAGCAGCATCGCGCATCACTGACGCGACCACAGTCCGCTTCCTCGACCTCGTGAAGCCCTTCACCCCCCTCATCCCGGAAGTTCAGGTTCCCGAGACGAAAGTACCCTTCCAGCAGCGAATAATATGGACCAGTGTCACTCTCGTCATTTTCCTGGTCATGAGCCAGATGCCACTATACGGCATTGTGTCGTCAGGTGAGCGCGGCGCGAAGGTGCAAGAGACGGAGGCATGATTGACACGATGCAGACACCTCCGATCCGCTATACTGGCTACGTATGATGATGGCGAGTAATCGTGGTACACTGATGGAGCTGGGAATCACACCCATTATATCCTCCGGCATGGTCTTCCAGCTCCTTGCCGGCACCCACCTCATCGATGTCAACCTCGATCTCAAGTCGGACCGCGAACTCTACCAAACCGCCCAGAAGCTCCTCGCCATCATCCTGTCCTTCGGCCAAGCGTGTGTCTACGTGCTCACTGGTCTCTACGGGCCCCCAGCAGATCTCGGCGCCGGTATCTGCGTTCTTCTCGTTGTCCAGCTCCTGACTGCTGCTCTTATTGTCATTCTTCTCGACGAGCTCCTCCAGAAGGGCTATGGTCTGGGCTCTGGTATCTCTCTCTTCATCGCGACCAACATCTGCGAGAACATCATGTGGCGCATTGCTTCCCCGACCACCGTCAACACCGGTCGTGGCCCAGAGTTTGAGGGCGCTCTTCCCGCACTGGTCCACCTGCTCTTCACCTGGCCAAACAAGCAGCTTGCACTTCGCGAGGCTTTCTACCGCCAGAACCTCCCGAACATCATGAGTGTCATCTCAACGGTCTTGGTCTTCTCTGTTGTCATCTATCTCCAAGGTCAGCAATCGTCAAAAGACACAGATTGGCTCTCTACTAACACAATCCAGGCTTCCGTGTTGAGATCCCAGTCAAGTCCTCCCGCCAGCGTGGCATGCGCGGTTCGTACCCAGTCCGCCTCTTCTACACCTCGAATATGCCGATCATGCTCCAGTCCGCCCTCTCCTCGAACGTCTTCCTCGTGTCTCAGATGCTCTACAACAAGCTTCCAGACAACCTTTTGGTCAAGATGCTCGGTGTGTGGGAGGCTCGCGAGGGCACAGCTCAGGTCCTGCCGGCAAGCGGTCTCGTCTACTACATGAGCCCACCTCTCAACCTCATCGATGCCCTTACGGACCCGATCCACACCGCAGTCTTTACCGTCTACATGCTCACTGCATGCGCCGCTTTCAGCAAGACCTGGATCGAAGTCTCGGGCTCAAGCCCACGCGATGTTGCCAAGCAGTTGAAGGAGCAAGGATTGGTTATGGCTGGACACCGTGATGAAAGCATGTACCGTGAGCTCAAGCGTGTCATCCCAACTGCTGCCGCATTCGGCGGTGCTTGCATTGGTGCTCTCTCGATCGTCAGCGACCTCATGGGCGCAATGGGTAGCGGCACTGGTATCTTGATGGCCGTGACAATCATCTACTCCTACTTCGAGATCGCAGCCAAGGAAGGCGACATGGCTGGTCTCAAGGGCATGGGTAAGTACTGAAGGGTAGAAGGCATCGTCTGTCTCAGACATGCCTGACACCATCCCCCAAGACATTACCACGTGGATCTCGAGTATAGCTAACAACCTTCTGTTTGGCAGTAATGGGCTAAAGTCGAGTTGCATACGACAGATGGAATATGGTGACAATACCATCTTGAGTGAAAAGTATAGTAACGAAGATTAGGAGCAAAGCATCAAATGTACAATACCTTACCAGAAGGTGTTACAAGCGCAAGAAATCTGTCAAATTGAGTCGTGCAATGGACATCACGGCAGAGTAAGGTCCGAGTCCATTTCCTCCTCCACTTTGACCTCCACGGATGTTTGGCGCTTACGAATCGATCTGGGTCCGGCACCTGGACAAGTGTAGACGGGGGCGAGCGGAGGCTATTTCTCGCAAACCAAACATGCCGCATCGATGCTCAGACGAGTATCCAGATGGGAGAGGGCGCTGGGCCCATGATGTTCGACCTCGTGCTCGGGATGTAGTTGGTGACAGGGTGAGGATGGGCTTCCTTGCCGAGTACCGTCAATGCATTCGGCTGTCACGATATGGTCTAGGAAGAGACCGACGCCAGTCGGAAGGGGTCGTGGTCGCGGCGAATCGTGTGCGTGAGCCATCGCGATGTTTGTTGTATTTTGCTGCGTTTCCCTATTTTCCATATGATATTGTGCATCCCTGTTGCCACTATAGTGGGTCGCTGTCCTGGTGCGCCTGGTCTGAACACACGGCAACAGCATGAGCACCATTTTCAGGCGATTCAGAGGTCGGTCAGCAGCATTCGACCACATCAAGCAGCAAATCCAAGCCCACGACACTCTTCGTCTTCACGTAAAGCTCCTCTAACTTCGTCCTCGCCAACGCCAAGTCTGACTCTTCCCACGCGATCGCCATTTCTACTTTCCACACCTATGATGCCAGCCTCAGCCAATTCCTGCGCCGCAACACCAAAGCCAAGCACGCGCGCCGCCTCATCCATCTCTTTCTTGGCGGCGGGCCGACCACGCTTCGAAGGAGTCATTCCGGCTGCTCCTCCAAGCTCATCATCTGCCATTTCAGTGACCGCGACCGGCGTCAGCAATTGCTCCCGAATATCCTTGTTGGTGGCCATGACTGCCATCTTTCGCGCCTCGTCCGTAATGTCGGCAAGGGTCGATTCAGTAATGCCAGTCCGTCTCAGTCGAGCAAGTAGAGCTGCCAGGAATAGCTTGCTGCTCAAGGACAACGAGCGAAGATGTGCTGCAAGAGGAGTAGAAGTGGCTTCATTGATCGCACGCTTGATCGTTGCAATTGTCACGATGCCTTTCTTCGATGCCAAAGTTGTAGTGGCAGGCTTCCGCGCCGGGGTCTTGCTCGGTGTGTCTGGAGCTTGGTTCTCTTTGCCAGGCTCGACTTCGGCCGTCTCTTCCTCAGCAATCTCTACGGCTCGCCGACAGATATCCAGAGCTCGCCGAGCGTCGCCGGAGACGGCAGCGACTTTGCGGCTGGCGAATTGAACAGCATCAGACTCCACAATCACTTGACCGACACCTTCCAGTCGGCTCTGGATGATTGTCATCAGCTGTGTATGAGTGTAGCCCGGGAATGTTATTCGCGTCAAGCCCAATCTACTTGAGATCTTGTTTGATAAGGTGCGTTCGGGCAAGTCCATCGTGTTGGCTACTGCAAGCACAATCAACCTTGAATGTCGTAGCTGAGGCCAGTTGAAGAAGTTGTACATCACTCCCTGGTTCCTGGTGACCAGCTGGTCCAATTCGTCCATCAAGACTACACAAGGCACTCTCCGGGGACTGGGAGTCGTGAACTCTCGCTCGAGTAGCTCCAGCGCATGAGCAGAACTTACTCTATCGCCCTTGAGAGCTTCCCACAATAAGCTATACGACTGATGAGGGTCGGTGACTTTCATGCCGTTGATCTCCACAAAATAGAAGTCATCCAATTGCTCCTCGGCAACCGCCGTCTGCAAGTTAGCAACCACCTCACGAACTGTAGCTGTCTTTCCAGTCCCTGGGGTGCCCGATATGTAGATGCAAGCGCCAGTGCCGGCAGTAATCGCAGCCTCAAGGTGCGAGTGAACAGTATCATATTCATGTTCTCTGCAAGGAAGCGCGTGTGGCACGGCCGAGACATGCAATGTAGAGCGCGCCATCTGGTAAGGGGAAGCCTGTGACTGTGAAGGCGACAAGACTCTAGTGCCAAGCGGCGTAAACTCCAAAGGCCTTTTCGTAACGATCTTACGACCACTAGGCGTGAGAAACTTGCGCGGCGTAAGCTGTCTTGCTTTCGATGATGTTGGTGTGTCTGTGGTCAACTTTCGTTTCTTCTTGGGCGTCTCGGGCTCATCAAACCCATCGTCTTCCATGACAAAGTCGTCGAGGTCCTTCTCCTTCAGGCTCTTGGTTGCCCGCCTCCGCCTCGTCTTGACTGTCTGTGACTCAACCAAGTGGAGCAAGCTATCCATGTCGTCTTTGCCTCCGTACACTTCTTCCCAGCCGAACTCGTCTGTGTATGTCGCAGTTCTGGTATTTACACCTCTTCTACAAACGAATGTCTTGCCGTGAAACTTGGAGTTGCGAGGTATCTTGCCGGTTGGATACAGGCGTTGGTGCTCACTTTCTGACAAGACTTGTGCCTTGCCGTTGATGGTGCTCAAAGCATTTTCGTCGAAGTTTGTCGTTATGTATAGCTCGTTTGGGAGGAAGTCGGTTCGCTTCTTCTTGCTTCTGATTTCTTTCTCCGACGAGAACCACAGCATGGTGGCCTGCTTTTCTGGAACGATGTCGCCGTCGTCATCCTCCGTCGTCCCATCGGCGAAGCCGTAGAGGATGGCGACCCATGCCTCATTACTCGTCGGGGCTTTGAGCAACACTGTGTCTCCTAGATGGCACTCGAACGAGCCCATGCGTGCTCCAATAAGGTCCTTCTCGTCATCGTACATCCATTCCCACGGATGGTCCTCCAGGCCGAGTTCGTCATCGGAGTCTTCTCGGATCACACCACCTCCGGACAGATAATGTCTCGCCTCTTCGAGCTTCGTCCTCTTTCTTTTGGGTGGCATTTTGAGCGAAAGGTCGTCGAGTCAAGATGCAGTCGACTTGGAGGGTTTCGGTGACGCGCAAGCACGCGTGGACGAGACTGAGGGACGCGCCTTCCCGTGATCAATTTCGGCCCCCGGCAGGTTTGACAGGGGCGTTTCTACGTCGTGTCTTCCTCACAGCTCATGTGCTTCAAGTTGTCTTCCTCTGTCCGCATCAACGATGTCCACGCAACAATGTGCAGGTGGTCGTCGACGATGGGCTCGTCGTCGCTGTGCATTCCGTTGCTGGCGGATGAGAGAGCGTCAAACGTACAATGCGGGCTGCATCCTGCTTCCATATCAAATTGCATATAGTGTTCGCTGAGCGACAGCATCTTGGAGAGGGCGGCTCCATTCACCGAGCAAAACATGGTGAGCGGGCAGATCGGAGTGACTACGAAGGTGAGATCAAGTGAAAATGGCACAGTATGTCAGTTTCCTCTTCGCATCGCACTTTCCGTTTTGGGTGCCGCAGTGATGCGCAGCTCCTAAAACGCGTTTGCCGTTTCCTCTTGCTACATTAGAACCACACAGCAACTTCATGTCGGCCACCTGAGCACACCTCTGAACGTCAAGATGGACGACTACGAGCTGGAGAATGCCCGCGAGTGGGATGACTCCTTAGCAGACAAACCACGCTTCGAGTGGAAGACGGTAGGCGGCCGTGGCAAGCCGCCATCGAAGGCGACTCCAGCACCAGCGCCAGCACCAGCGCCAGCACCAGCGCCAGCACCACCTCCGAAGACCCCGACCCCCAGCCGCAATAATAGGTACACGCCAGCCAAGCGCTCCCTCCAAGCTTCGCCGGCACAACACCAGAACTATCGACCATCTCAGGGACCTTCTCGATTGCCACCACCACGCTTCTCGCCACAGAATCGCGCTCCGCGTCAGACACACCCGGATCGGCCGAGACCCCAAGCTCCGGGTCGACCGGTGCCTCGCTTGGTGGAGAACGCCGACAACGAGGCCCAGTATGCCTGGCGGGAGCGTCGGCCACCCACCGACACAGTCCGCATACCTGCCGTCATGGTCCATGCCGACCGCGATATGAACGATCCAGCGACTTACGTGCAGCTTGCAGTGGACTGCGGTGCCTTTGTGTACTGCGAAGAGCTGAAGAGCGACAACGTGTCGCTGACATTCGGCATATGGGGTGATGCCAAAGCAGCTTCAGCAGCCAAGCGTCAAATCCTCAATTGGATCGAGTACGCCGAGCCATCTTCCCACAGGGCCCCAGGAGCAGCAAAGTGGGCAAGGATTGTGTCTCTGACTCCAAAGCTGCGAGAGCGTGCCGAGAAGCGATGGGCCACCGACATCAAGAAGAACCGCTACCGGCAGTTCCCGCCCACCAACAAAGCTTTCGGTGCCATTGGCACCTTCCACTGGCCCTCCAAAGAGTTCCGCCCCGAGGAAGCCTTTGGCATGAGCTGCGAAGCCTTCGATCCTATTCGAATGGAGCACAGCTGCTACATCATCTACAGCTCCGAGAAGTCCATCTTCCAGGTCTTTGGCAAAGTTCAGGACGTTCAGGCTGCCTTGCTCTGCATTCGGAAGACTGCTTTCAACATATGCTCACGTACAATCAATCCCGTCAGGGCCTACATGCTTCAGTGGCGCAGCGGACCACCTCCTTCGCACGTCTTCCTGGAGGAGTACATGGGACCTGTCATTATCGCGTCTCAGGGCAAAGAGGCGATCGGCCAGGACCCGAGCTACTCCCCTCGTGGAGAAGGCGTGTTAGACGACGAGAGCGCTGTGCAGCTGGCCCATACTCGTGCCTCCGTCAACGCGGAACGAGTCAAGACCACCATCCGCAATGCCCTTCGCAAGGTTCACTACCTGCAAGGACACCTCAACTTTCGCATTCGCCTCGGAACGTTTCTGCTTGCGCAGTACAAGAAGCTTTCTGATGGCGAGCTTTGGGAACTGGCAGATTACGAAGAGATGGTTGGAGCATCCCAGTTCGTGGGTCGCGTGACAGAAGAGTGAGTCGCCGCCGTCGTGCTATCATGCTTGGACTGTGAGATTGACACTTTACTTAGGCTAGGCGGAGAGTATCCCGAGCATACCGTACTCTCAAAGCTTCAACACGCGACGGACCTCCTCTCTCCGCAAGATGCAATCACGGAGCATCTCGTCGACGTCAGGCCAAGCTACGCCGCAGAGTTCATCTTTGCCAATACCAAAGGCGACCTGTGCCTGAAAGTGACCTGGATCGAGTCATCGGACGACAATAGCGACGAGCTCGAATTTCTCGAGTCTACTAAGGAGTGGACACGTCTCGATCGCGACACCAGTCATGCCACGAAGCTGGTCGACATGAGCTTGACTGACCTGCAAACCGGCTCAGCTTGGCAGTTCGAGATGCTGTCGTCAGAACCCATGGAGCATGCTAAGCTCCCACAAGAGCTGAGACACTTTGCCGACAAAGTCCGCATCGACGTTGTGGCCCTTCGAAAAAAGTCCAGCGAGAAGTCCTTCATCGTGTTCAACCCATTCGTGCAGCCAAAGCTTGTGCGACAAACGATTCGCTACCAGTACGGAATCATTGGCACAGACTACACGCTCGAGCTTTCTCAGTTCCAAGATCGAACCTATCCTGCGAAAAAGTCTGTGGCAGACAATCCCGTGCCTACAGTCTACGAGCCGCGTTGGGGACTGAACGTCTTCCGCATCGAATGGGACACAATGTTCACGGAGAATGCTCGTCTGACCATTGGCGCGAGCGTCGATTGGGCCGACGACATGGAGAATTGGTTTCCGCAGGACTGGGTTCTTAATGCAGACGACGATGGCAAGCAGGACGGATTTGCACAGCTCATGCGGAAGCTTATGAAAGTGGAGAAGTTGGTGCGGGAGCCTATGTTGGACTCGTGAAGTGTACCTCCGAAAGGTAAGTCCCTCGATTAGTGCACGGGTATAGTGCACACATGTAGAGAAAGCGTAGAGACATGGAAAAGGAGATGACAGTCTGACGTGCTCTGAAAGTGCTCGATGGCTTCGATATTGCTGCTTGTTCTTTCTTCTAGGAGCACCTTTCACCTATACCAATTGCCTGGCAGGCCCGTTCTGATGATTGGCGGAGGTCTATTACCCAGCGGCATGGCGTTAACACCACTGGCCGCAGGTGCTGGCCTCCACTGCATGCTCGTATTAGAGACGGTAGTAACGCCTCCTGAACTGCTGCGACTGGTATAGCCAGCAGAAGGGCTGCGCTGTGGCGCAAGCTTAGGCCCTGGAGGTATGTCTCGGCGAGCCCAGAAGGAGCCGTCGAGATTGTATCCATCCTGTTGCACTCCGCGCGAGCTCGCTGGTCTGCTCATTAAAGGATTTGGCGCAGGTGGTGATTGTCTAGCAATGCCGGATCCTCCAGCGACATTACTGGTCTTCATTTTTGATATGCTCAATGGGTTTGGCATTCGCGATGCGCTTACCGGAGCACCGCCTGTCGAGCCTAGCTTACTCTACAAGCTGAGACATAGTGCGGTATCCAGATTGTACTTCATACCCTGTAGAATGAGTGCGTATGGACGAACCTTGTTTGGATCCGGGCCCTGCGCCATCACATGCGCCGGAAACTCATCCAATGCCATCCTCAGCACAACGATCGCTGCCTGTCCGTAGAACTTGATGAAGCGTTCAACAAAACCAGGCGAGAGGAACGATGTCAAGATCTCGTACTGAGACCGTTTCCGATCATCCGGCGGCAGGTTCAGTACGCGAGCGAACGATTCCCAGAAGAGTCTATTGGGTGCCGGATTTTGGCGGACAGAGTTCGAGAAGTCGCGAAGCGTGATTGCCGCAAAACCAGAAGCGTATGCAGCCGGAGTATTCCTGATGCCTTTCTGCCCCTGGACGTATGGTAATCCGAAGAGCATAGGACATGCGACGTGGAGCTTCGCCCAAAGGATGTCGATTAGGGACCGTTGCTTGACATAAAATTCCGGCAGAGCAAAGATTTGTGCCACCATGATGCCCAGAGGGTCCGCGGAAGCAGCTCGGTCACTTGGAGGTTTAGTTGAGACCTCCGTGTTCAGTGCTTTCAAGGTGCTTTTGACAAAAATGTTGACGATGTAGATGAATGTCAACGGCACCTCGACTGGTTCTTCGGGGGCCGGATGGAGAAAGCGAGATGCGTCCACCCTTGGCGCGTCCATCTTTACAGCAGTCTCAAGTATGGCTTTAACCTTGCGAGTCTGATGTCACAGTATTAGCATGCAAACAGAGCTGCGAGACAATGCCAATCCTTCTTACCTTCTGCGCGTTGACCGACTTGTTCGCCATATTCAGCTGACCAACAGTCTGCGTTATTTCACGACTTGCGCCGCTCATCAGTTCCTTGAAATTGCTGTCGAGTCTCCCTAGCTCCTCGACCTGCTTTCGTACATCCTTGAGTTTTTTGTGGATCTCGCGATAGGCTTGGTTTATGGCATCACGTTCTGAGGTAGCTGTCACGATCCCAGTGGGCAGTAATCTCGCAGGCGCTTCTGTCAATGTGGTCGAACATGGCCCAGCAGCTCCAATACCATTCGCCTGACTAGTCGCGGCCTGCGTTGGAGTAGGAGCAGCGGCAGAAGCTGCCGCTGCCGCCGCGGCTTGCTTCTCGGCGTCTGCCTTCTGTTCCTGGGCGGCCTTTTGCGCTTCAGCCTGCTCCCTGGCCTTCCTTTCCGCATCCTCCTTCTCCTTCGCTGCCCTCTGGCGGGCTTGCTCTGCTTCTTCCTCCTCTTTCTTCTTGGCCGCTGCACGCTGTGCTACCTGTTCCTGCTGTCGCTTCAAGGCCGTCTCACGTGCTTGGCGCTCCTCCTGACGCTGCTGTTCCTGCTGGGCAGCGATTCGCCGCGCCTCGTCCAGCTGGCGCTCCGCCTCGGCTTCCTGTCGCTTGCGTTCTGCTTCAATCTCGATCTGGATTTTTTCGTGCATCTGCTCTGCAGACCTCCTGACAGCTTCATGCTGAGCCAGCGCTTTCTCGAGTGCTTCAACGTGGAGCTTCTGTTGCTTGAGCGATTGGTCGTCAAGCTCCTTCCTAAATGCGCGATCGTCGTCTATGAGAAGCTGGGAAAGTTCCTCGAGAAGTGTCGAGGAGCCGTTGACGGTCATACTGTCCCTGTGCGAGCGATGAAGACCATTCGTGTGTCGGGCAGGGCTGGACCTCGAGGGCTCGGAGCGTCGATATGGTGAAGCCATGCTGCATTCGTTGTTGCAGGACTCGGACAAAGAAGTGGAATCCGTGAGGTGTTGTCGCTACCTAGGGTGTCGCGCGAAGGGTGGTGCACACAGTAGAGGCAGTGAGTTGGTCACCAATGTGTTCAGCATATTAGTTCGTGATGCGACGTGGTGTGGTTGGTGAAGGTGTTGGCTTTGTGTCCTGACGAAAGAAGAGAGACGCGACCCTTACTTCCCTTCCGGCAGACGGGAACACCCGGGCAGAGCGTGTTTGTGGACAAGGATTAATATCAACATTCACCGTGCAAGAGGCACAACAGCATGGACAAACCATGACAAGACATGGCATGTCGTGAATGCTTGTATTCACTACGTGTCATACGTCTCAGAATCTTGAACATGCCTTGACCTAAGCATCGAGCCTATGCTACACATGTCGGCCGTTCATTTGACCCTCCCTGCGGGATGACACTTCGGGCGTGTCCGCCCAGAGAACACTGTACGTCTAACCACAGTACAATCTCTCGTGAAACCTGTGTACAGCAGCGCCACAGGACTCGGCGGCAACGATCAATTGTGCTTAGATGCCGAATTGTGCCTCCAGTGGCGCTCATTCAGCCTCTGGTCACCTTTGAAAACCCGTACTGCTTTGGTATCACTGGAGCAAGTCGCGCCGAAAGCTTGTCAATAGAAGCACCCGCTCTCCAGGCTCACTTGAGGCTCGAGGCTGCTGCTTCGAGGACAGAACAAACACCCTTGCGCCCGAAGGATGATCCGTAGGTCACCTCTCAGCAGCTGCAGCTGCAGCTCATTACCACCGACTGCCATCGGATGAATTGGAGCTCTTCGTGGGGTCTGTGCCATGAGCATTCTGTGCGTGCTCATACAAGCCCACAGTAACGTGCTCGGCAATTTAGGTGTATGAGCGTCGCGTATCGCTTTTCCAGATGGGAAAGTTGGCGTTGTGACCAATTTTGGCATGGATTGTGTTGAGTATGGGATGCACACCGGCGGTCCTGTTTTTCTGCTCAAGGCTTGCTGCGCTCAAGCTCCGGCCGTTGAGATCCCTTACTGTCCAAACTCTGTACGATGATTTTTGCCGGCTTCTGTCGTTCCTCCTGCTTGAAACCCATGATTTGTCCCACAATGCCTCCGGGCTTTGGCACAGGACATTCTCTCTTTGGCCGAACGTTCCCATCGATAGCATCATCCGCCGCTTCTGCCTCCCCCGGCCCAGTAGCCGCCTCTTGGTTGTCTTTCCGCTTCCTCCTGTATCGCCTCCCGTCTGCAGTTTCGAAACTGTCGGCAAATTGTCTCCTGTCCACTGGACATGGCAGCAGATGTGGTGCAGCCACGACGAGGAAAGATATAGCGAGAGTGGTGGTAAAGAGCGTGCCCGTCGCTTTGGAGCGCGGGTGCAGGTGATGCATGGTGTCGTTGCACCTGCGATGTTGCCGTCGGCCGACAGCACAGTCTTGACAGTCTTCGATGCAATGAAGCGAACGACAGTCGACTTTGGAAGCGGCCGATGGAGAGCTTGCATTACCTTGACATTATGCAAACTTGCATAAGCGCATAACCTGACTCGTGCTCTCCCGTCGGCCGCGATTTTGCTCCATCGATTGGATGTTCACTGCGAAAAGCTACAGGAATCTCACGTGCAAGCAACAGAAAATTGTCGCGTGCAGTCGGGGAAGACGTGCACTGCAGAACGAGTACACAGCACACACCGACACCCACCAAAGACACTTTTGGCCGGTTGCAGCATGGCCCAGGTTGCCAACGCAGCGCCAGTGCCGGCCACAGCAGAAGCAGAAACAGCAGCAGAAGTGACGGAACGAGCAGCAGAGGCAGTCAGGACATCTTCCAAGAGGACGCGCGACGTCTTTGCAGCAGATTTCGGTCAGCCATCGGCGCTGCAGAAGCCTCCACAGCCCGCCATCGCACCTGCACATCCTTCGCCCTACGAACGAGCGCAGAAAGCCAGCGTCGCAGCACGGATACGCCTCGAATATGCCGACGTCAAGGAGCTACCCGCTGCTCTCGCCCAAAAGCAGGCGAATGCTGCGACATCACTCGCGGCACGCCGGAAGAAGCCAAAGACTGACGAGCAGGCAAGCGATCCACAGATGGCCAGGATGATCGAAGATGCTTCGAGCTCGAGACAGCAGCAAAGTCAGGCGAACGGCACATCGACAGCTCTGACGAGGATCAACGGCGCTGCGAATGCGAAACTTCCACCAAACGCGAATGGGCCTACACCCCAGCGCAACACACCGTCGACGAGTCTGGTGCGTCGAGACACCGTGAGACAGCAGAGACCAGAATGGCACCCGCCGTGGAAGCTATTCCGTGTGATCTCAGGCCACCTTGGTTGGGTTCGTGCGCTCGCGACAGAGCCGGGCAATCAGTGGTTTGCGTCGGGCGCAGGCGACAGAACCATCAAAATCTGGGACTTGGCGACGGGAACGCTGAAACTGACGTTGACGGGCCACATCTCTTCAGTGCGAGGCCTGGCAGTGAGTCCACGGCATCCATATCTCTTCAGTTGCGGAGAGGACAAGATGGTGAAATGCTGGGATCTTGAGACGAACAAAGTCATCCGACACTACCACGGCCACTTATCAGGAGTATACACTCTTAGCTTACATCCGACTCTGGACGTACTATGCACAGGAGGTCGAGATGGCGTAGTCCGGGTCTGGGACATGCGAACACGCTCCAATATCCACGTCCTCAGCGGACACAAGCAGACAGTCTCCAGCATCGTGACACAAGCCACGGATCCCCAAGTCATCTCCTCCAGCTTGGACAGCACTGTGCGAATGTACGATCTAGCAGCAGGCAAGACTATGGGTGTCTTGACTCACCACAAAAAGGGCGTGCGCTCTCTCGCCACACATCCTACCGAGTTCACTTTCGCTTCGGCATCGCCAGGACAGATCAAACAATGGCTATGCCCAAAGGGCGACTTCATGATGAATTTCGAAGGTCACAACAGTGTCATCAACTCCCTCTCTGTCAACGAGGAGAACGTCCTCTTCAGCGGTGGTGACAATGGCAGCGTGGCATTCTGGGATTGGAAGACTGGTCATCGATTTCAGTACGAAGACAGTGTAGCACAGCCCGGCTCTCTCGATGCAGAAGCTGGCATTATGACTAGCACTTTCGATCAGACTGGATTGCGATTGATCACAGGAGAGGCAGACAAGACGATCAAGGTCTGGAAGCAGGACGAGAACGCCACAGAAGAGACGCACCCGCTGGATTGGCGGCCTACATTGGGTAGACAAAAGTTTTAGCACAGGCTTCTGTTTGCTGTGTCTTTATGTGCTGGTTATAGATACCCTAATGTGCAAGGAAGAAAGTCAGAGTGGCTTCATCTATCGTTCCTCATTCCTCGTCCTCATTCGCCTCCTCCAGGGCTAGCCATGCGGTCCGACACTTCACTGCTTCGTGTCGTACATCTCGTTTGCCATCATCGAGACATCCTAGGAGCTTCTTGACTACAGGCCGACGATATGGAATCACAGCCTCGGGCTTCAGTTGCTTCGGTACCAGTGAAAGGCACTGAAGAGCCTTGGCTCGCACCTTCGCCACGTTACCCGGAGATGAAGTTGAATTGAGTAATCTCGTGATGAGTGAAGCAGTATGCTCAGCCGCGATGTTCGGGTCATGCATGAGCAGGGACTCGAAGACGGTGAGAGTTGGGTACTTTACTTCCTGGTCTGCCGTTTCGTTGAGATCCAAACTCTGTAGCAGTGCCGGTACGAGAGAAGCGAGCGATGACTCTATGATCGAATATGGCAGCCATCGAAGTATGCCTGATAATGCGATGAGGTAGTTGGACTTGGTTGCTGGATCTGCACTTCGTACGCTGTCGACAATGGCGGGGACCATCTGACCAAACGTTTTCTGCTTGTGAAGGGCGGACACGATGCAGTGATTCTCCTTTGTGAGGATGTCATCGGGTGCCAGCAGTCCTGCAAATCGCCTCGCAAATGCTTTGTCGGATGTAGAGAGCCTTCGTAGCAGCGACTGCGTATACTTCGTGGTGAGTGCGCCGCTCCTGCCTTGGATCATGAGGGCTTTCACGACTGCGAACGCTACAGCTATCTTCTTCGAAGAGGCCTCTTCGCTGAGCAGCAGCTCGACTTCTAGCCCAGAATCGGTCAAGGACTCCTGCATTGTTCTCGGCTCGAGGAACTTGTTGATAACGAGCGACAGTTGTCGTAATATGATTGCACTACCGGCGGCATCTTGATCATCACTCAGTAAGTAACTGGCCTGTGCTTGCAGGAGTGACAGGATATCGTTCGGGTCCACAATGTCGGGTCGTATTGCTGCGTAGTAGTATAGCGAGAATGGAGCAAGTCTCCTGATGCTCTCCATCGCCTCCGGTGCACTTTTCGTTGCATGCGACATCCACTCCAGGTTCTGATTGTACACAGTGCTCTGGAAGTGCGGAGTCTGCTGCCGGAGGACAATGTTTGCAATTCGTCCAACAATCTCAACCGTGCTATCATCCCTCTCAGATAGTGAAGTGCCACGTACATGAGTGATCAGTGGCTCCGCATATTCGGAGTAGTACTTGCTTCTTATGACACCATCCTCTTGAAGTGCCGAGCCGAATGTGAAGGCATATAGTAGTGCCAGCAAGAGCGCGTGCTGGTACTCGCGTGAAGCGTTCTGGCGACGGGCAGCATCGAGCTTGTTCTTTATCCGGACGACAACTGTGTCAAACATCTGCTGCTCTGCACTCAACTGCGCAAAAGCCACAAGCACAGGCTGCCATGTACTTTGCTCACCCGGCACATCAGGCAACTCTACCATGAAAGTTGGGACTGCCTGTTGGCGCACCGCATCTGGCACAAAGTGCGCTAATTCCACAAGGGCCTTGATAGCATCCTTGCTGATATCGCCATGGCCTTCCACGCGCTCCCGTAGGATTATCTCGTCAACGGCATCCACTGTACGAGCTGTCTGCACCTCCGAAAGAGCGCCTCTGACGCTGGCCAGTTGCGACAACCCGCTTAGAGCAGTCAATCGGAACGAGACTTCTGCTTTGGGGGCGTTTGCCACAGCACGTACTAGAGCGTCTAGCGCATCATCTGCGAACGCTTGCAATGCTTCAGCCTGTCCAATGATGCCGGCCGCCTGGGCTTCTTTATAGGCTTGAATAATCTGGTTGAATACTTCCAGCAGTCCTCTGCGCTTGGTGATGGACTCTGAAGATTGAAAGAGAGAGAAGAGTACAGGCAGAATACCCTTCGCAATCTTGTCCGCCACTTCGGGACCACCCTGCGACACGGCATGCAGTATGCGGCCGGCACCTTGGGATTGCTTAGTAGGGGCGTCCTCCAGGTGCTCGTTACACTCCTTTATGATGGGTCGCAAGTATGATTGCAGGGGTCCTTCTGCGCCGGCGAACTTTGCGGCAATGAATGCCAGTGCCTTCAATGCTTCTTGCGCAAGATCCTCCTCCTGCACATTGATGATCTCGAACTTCAACGCATCCCACAAAGTGACAGAGTAAAGGTTGACCGTGTTCGCTCCGTACCCAATGACACATGCCTGCACAGTTTGGAGTACGTCTCGCTTAGTGTTCATGGATGTCGAGTCCAGCTTGTCCAGCAGAGCAGGAAAGGCGTAAGGGGCAAAGTCAGAGTTGGCTGCAATGCAGTCCTTCAGCCTGTCTTTGAGGTCTTGGGCAGTGATACCGTACGGATCGTCCGGAGGAGGTTTGAAAGTGATGGGAAAGTAGTTGAAGACGGCATCGAACATATCCTGTGCGTTGGCTGAGATGTCCCATTCTGCCATGGGCACCTGCATCAAAGAGAAGATGATCATCAAATTTCTTGGATCTTTCTCGCCGTCAAAGTACGAAATGAAGCTATCCAAGAATCTGGGATCACTTCCGTGTATCTGCTTCATGGCAGTCCGGTACTTGGCCAGCAGTCGATCGATGAGTCGGATAACGGGATATCTTTCGGTCTGCAGCTTGAACTGTCGAATCGGGTGCGTGTGGTCCATGAACGTCCGCATCACGTTCTGCGCTGTCTCTGCGTCCCATTTGCCTCGTTCTTCAAGTGCGAGCAAAGCCCTCGCCGACGCACCAATGCCCTCGACATCGCCCTCGATCCTGCCAAGGACAAAGTCGCAGAGAAGCCGTCTCTCCTGATTTGAGAGACATTTCGAAGGTAACTGCTCTAACACATCCGCCAGATAACTGACGGCCTTGGCTCGTATGCCACCGTCGTCTTTGTTGTTGATGTATTCCTCGAGACTCGTTATCAGGTCAATGAGCTTGATTTGCTTGCTTGCGAAATTTGTGGCACTCTGGGCTGCTATCTTGCGAGCTTCGGCATGATTCTTGTCCACCTCGAGGAGGTACAGTTGTATGTCTGACATTGCCACATGTCGTTAATCTCAAAGCGTGACATGGAGTTTGCCTCAAGATACATGTAGTTTTTTGGCCTTGCAAATCAACGGAGCGTCATTCGCTTGAGCGGCGGAAGATCGGCGATTAGCGCAGGCACGGACATTGCAAGTGGCGCAGGCATTTCGGCAAGGCAGGAACGATCACATGCAAGCCAGGTGTGCATACAGCAGTATCGTTGTGCTTGCACGAATCAAATTAGGTGAATAGCAGCAACTCATATCACACTATATACATGCGTGCCACATTCTGCGCATGGGCATGAGTCGGGTTCCAAGCATCTTTCTTAGGGCGGGGTTGTCCTGCACCCGTTCATGGTTGTAGACTTGCTGTCCGCTCACTTCTATCCACTGTAGACATATAGCGAACCTCGACATTCACATGCTCGCTAGGCCCGGACGGACATCACCTTCGTCAGGAAACTGTGTGCGTCATTCAACCCTTCAAAACTCCTTTCCCATGCATTTCGTCCTGTTATGCCTCGCTATGCTCTTCTATCTTGTGGTTGTTGTCCGTATGTCGTTATTATTAGGGTTAACCGGTTACTATCTCTTGACTTCTTAATGCCGCCACCACTCCTACTATTCGATCAGCACAGCACCAACGACAGAAGAGATTGCCAACCAACGCACTTTCGCTTCACCCACTACCGCCTGCGCTGCGTCAGCACCGAGGGTGGCTCCAAAGCCCCACATCATCGCGTTGAGGGCCTGTCCACCATATGTGCGCATGTAGTGGTGTGACTGGTGTTTCTGGTACTCGTGATGGAAGAGGCCGCGGTCTTGAGACGGAGTGTCCTTGTCACTTGGAGGTGTTGTGACAGCGGGAGCTTGAGCAGACATCGTGTATTGCCTTCCTGCTGTGAGATCGAAGATTGCGTGAGGTTCAGGCGTCCGCAATAGCTTCGTGCTTCACGTTGTCGGTCGTGGTAAGCAGCGGAGATGGAGCGGCTGTCACATACATGTATCGCTCAACCCTCGAATGTTGGGCATTGGGACGTTTCAATGCACGTCATCGCAGCGACAGGCAGAAGCGAGATGAGCCACATGGAGCCACACGAGCCACATTGGTCAAGATGCTCAAAACAACCCGCCAAGGCCACAATGTCCTTTCCTCCTTCCTGCCGGCATCTTCTGGCTTCGCCAAACATATGGGCGATGTTGTCCCATACTGGCAGAAGCATCGATGCAATTCACTCAGTACTGTTGCTCATTTTGGTCCCTCACACCCCGGACTAGTGCCCGTGATGCTGCGTAAACACTCTGCCGCCGACTGCAGATGCCGACGAAGCTCTCCGGCCCCGGGGGCTCGTTCGGCAAGGGAAGTACAGTACTGTAGCGAATACTTCATCGCAGAGTTGCCCATGCAACGCAACCTTCGCTACTGTGTTCACAACGATGGAAGGACCTGGTTATCTTGCCGTCGCTATCCAACCTGGCTGGAACACCGACGAAGCCATTTTCCACGACTGGTATAACACAGAACATGGCCCATTGCGTCTTCGACTACCCTTTATCCAGACAGGAGACAGGTACAAAGCCACAGACCAGCAGACGCCAGAATGGTCAGCCGTGTACGATGTGTCTGATCTGTCTTGGCTGCAAAAGCGAATCTACACACGTCTACGCGAGGAGCGGTCACTCCGGGAGAAGGCTGTGATGAGCACGTTTGAATCGCTTGATCGCAAGATCTATAGTCTCATCTCTACTCGTGGCGAGTATAACGGTCCACCAGCTGTCACTCGAGCAGTATCATTAAGGGTCAACGAGGCGGACCTTGACGAGTTCAACAGATGGTACGAAGAGGAACACATCGATATGCTATCTAAAGTCCCGGGCTGGCTCCGTACGAGACGATTTCGAATGCAGCTCGGCAGCTTACAGGGCATGCCGCCCTCTGGTCAAGTCGAGATACTAGCTGTGCATGACTTCTCGAAAGGCGATGCATTGGATGGTGCGGAATGGAAGGCGGCTACCTCTACACCGTGGCGAAACAAGATGATCGAAAAAGCCTTGTGGAGACACTCTAGAACCTGGTCGCACTACTTCACATTTGATGCGCTCGAGGAACCCCCCTCCTCGGTGATAACCACCGATGACGCGGAGCTGCGCTTCCAGCTTGAGGGCAACCCGGCTGATCCAGTCATTGTCTGCGTGAACTCTATCCTGACGAATCTCCATATCTGGGACGAGGTCAGCAAGGCGTTGATTGCTGGCATAAATGGCAAAACCTACCGCGTGCTCAGATACAACAGTCGTGGATACGCTCAGCAATCGGAGAAGAGCAACCACACCAGTTTCGATATACTTGCGGACGACCTGGAATATTTACTACAGCGACTCAATGTTGAGAAGGTACATGCTGTGATAGGCGTCAGTATGGGCGGAGTGGCTGCCATCAATTTTGCCATCCGCCACCCGGATATGCTGAAGAAGTATGTTGCGTGTGACTGCAACGTCGCCTCGAGTCCAGCGAACAGTCAGGCTTGGGCAGAGAGAGTCGAGCTAGCGAAAACAAAGGGCATATCAGAGCTGGCCAAGATTACGGTCGAGCGATGGTTCACTCTAGAGAACCATGAATCTGTAACCGCAAAAAAGGTTCTGCCTATGGCGGAGCAAGCGAACTTGCAAGGCTTCGAGCAGAATTCGTTGGCGTTGAGCAAGTACGATCTCAAGCCCAGACTAGGCGATATCAAATCTCCAGGCCTGTTGATTGCGGGCGAAAGTGACGGCAAGATCCCAGAAGTCATGCAGAACTTCGGCATTGCAAACACCAGCTTCAAGTCGATACCGAAGGCAGGCCATTTGCCATTTCTGGAGAACCACGATGCTTTCGTTGCAGCGCTGGGCGAGTTCTTGTAATGTTGCGGCAGAAAAAGCTACATGCTTCAATGTACGCAGCCCTCCACCCAATGCAGGTCTATGGACTATAGCTTAGTGTCCATCTTACTTATGCCTTCATACGACTTGTGTACCACGCCCGCAGGGAATATGCTCAGTGCAGGGGTGCGCTTCTCCAACAATTTCACCTCCAAGCTAGTGGGTCGTTGATGTGCCGACTCTGTCTGTCAGCAGACAAGCCCTAACAATCAGTAACGCCCTGTGGACATCAAGAGACATTCATGGCCGTGGTCTCCCGATTTCAGAACGTGCCATCGTACGAGCTATGCCCAGGCTGTCGCTCAAGACAAACCTCGTGCCAAGCAGTGGAGGGCTTTGGTCATTCTCCATCACGGCATAGCAGTACATGAGCAGAATTCTCGGACCAAGGCCAGGAGCTCCATGGACATCATGACAAGTATGACAGAATCGTTTTTCACCGGCCTCCTGGTCAATTATCAAGTGGGGAAAATCCCCTTATATCCTCCAATCCGTCCACTCCCTCATCGCCACCTTTTCAGCAGCCTGACTCGCCTCTGTAACCTTCTTCAAATGCTCCTGAGCCTCCTTCACCTCGTCCTTCACCCTCTTCAACGAGTCCTCGAACTCGTGTTCGCGGTCGAGGTACTCCGTCTTCTCTTTGTCGCTCAGCTTGTTAAATTTGTAGGAGTGAAAAATGGATCCAAAGACTAGCATGAAATCAGCAAGAGTTACGAGAAGACTGGAACGGTCAGAATGGAGGTTGAGACGTACTGGCCACAAGAATGGCCAAACCTACGATTCCGCCAATAATACTGAGGATGATTATCCAGATGGGTTGAATAACGGAGTCGATGCCATTGTCGGATGTGACTGGGTAATAGTGATGGAAGAGCATTGCGATGCTGTCGAAGAGGTGATCAGCGAGACATTGGTAGAATGAGTTCGGCTTTCTGATTTACATGGTTGTAACACCTCCTTGCTTCGTGAGATATCTCGTGTAACATCGACTGAGGCGCAGGTGCGTAGCACATACCATCACCAGCGAAATTGAAGCACAGCCGAAGAAAGGGAGTCCACGGAACCAAGCAATTAGCAATCATGAGCTATACAATCAACCAGTCCTTCACCCACCAGACATTGCATCAACAATACAAGAGTCATTAACAATCTTCAACCATCAATCACTTCCTCGCTCCTTTCGCACCCCTGGCAATCAACTTCTCCCTCATGCCCCTTACAGCCAGATCCCATCCCTCCACGCCATCACCTGCAACATTCTTCACAAACTCCGTCATGTTCTTCTCATTATACTGCTCGCCGTATACCACAGCGACTGTTGAATCGGCTCTAACACTGAGCTTCATGTCCGGACCCACCCCTGCACGCAGCACGAAGCTGGCTCGCACCTTGGTCTTGACCTTTACAAGCAGGACATCCGCCTCTATCGCAAGCTGTTCATCGGACAATATCCTTGAGCTAGCTAGAGCTTCGAGATTGAGCCGACGCTCGGATTCTGCAACCCCGAGCGCAGTGTCCCAGCCGTCGCTAGCTAGGGAGAGGAAGTCTGAGAGTTTAGTTGAGCATTGAGGTAGCGCGTGAAGTGTGGCTTGAAGGAGCTGGAGGAAGAATCGTAATGTGGTCGTCAAAGGTTTCTTCTCAGATCCAACGTAGGTCAGATGGATGGCAGCGTTGGGTCGATCGGAATCTTCGCTATTGGTGTCGAAGGCTTTGGGGTGGAAAAAGAGCTGAAGTTGAGATCGATAAGTCATGGTGACGGTCGAAGGTGCGGCGGACGCCGAAGTGATGCACCAGCCAAAGGTATCTTCGATGTGCTTCACAGAATCTATTGTAAATGTCAGTGGGGACCAGGGTTATGACACATCCACATCGCTTACCTTTCAGCGCAGTGATCTCCTTCAAGGAGACTCCACGACAAGCTTCTCGAACCCGGTTGGCTTCCTGTATCGCTGCCATAAACTCTTCTTTGCTGTCCTGGAGGTGCTCAACAGTGGCTTCTTGCTCCTCGACCTGCTTCCTCAACACCTCGAGCATTTGCTGTTTTTCTCGAAACTCAGAGTTGACGCGGGTCAATTCTTCTCTCGTTGCGTTGAGCTCCTCCTTCTCTTCTTCTGGAATAGCGTTGACAGATTCCTCTAGGCGATCAGCTTCTGCTTGCAGTTCGGCATGCTTTGCGGCAAGAGGAGGCAGAGTCTGCTCGAGGACCTCCTCAGATCTTGTAAGAAGCTCATCGTCCTTGATCATGCCTTCACCAATCGACTGGAGGCCGCCCATGAGCTCGTCTTTAAGCTGACTTCGCCACCCATACCACATCTCTTTGCTCCTCAGACGCGCGTTTGTCTTCATCTCACGCATGTGAGCATCGAGAGCTAGCTTCCTTTCAGGTGCAGCGTGCATGTAAGCCTTCATCAGCGGCGGCTGCTCTTTCTGCACTGCTGTCTCGAGCTCAGCAATCATTTGCTTGCCTTCTTTTGTGTATCGCTTGAGCTCATGACATGCATGCTGATAGAGCTCAAGCTCCGGGATCGTGCAAGCGGCAGCAGTCGTTGCATTTTCGAGGTTGATGTCTTCGTCAACTTGAGGAGTGCCCCTGGCTTTCGATGGAGTAGGAGCGACTGTCAAGCGGCGCTTTGTCGTGGTCAGGAGGTCCATGAAGCGGATACCAGCCTTAGTGAGGAAGTCGTTCAGGCCGACCCTCTCTGCTTGCGGTCCGTCTGCCGAAATCCTGTCAAGATCCTCGTTAAGGCGTCTGACCGGAGAAGGAATCGCAGCCGTGGGCTCTTTCGCCTTGGGTGTCGGTCGGCCTCGTGGTGTCATGCCCCTGACTGGAGATATCTGTCTGGCTATCGGCTGCTTCTTGGGCGTCACAGTCTTCAATGCTTCCTTCCTAGGCGTGTTCAGCAGCTTGATCGTGTTCGTGAGATCTTTCGACTCTTGTGACAAGTCAAGCTTCTCGGGGGTGACAGCTGCACTCTTGACAGGTGGCGAGCTGCGCTGCTGCTTGGCCTGTACTGGAGACAACTCTGGCGCTTGCAGTCCGACATGCTCGCGTGCTTCAGGTGTCTTGTTCGATCTTGCACGTTCCAGACTTGAGCTTGGAGTTCTCACAGGCGAAGGCTTGTCATTCGATGCAGGCAGCTCAGGGTATGAGACCTCCTCCTTCAACGGCGATCTTACGGGCGACGCCTGACCGGATTGAACCTGTCGCAGAGGTGACCGTGACAGCCGGGACTTCGTACCTGATGCGGATTTCTCGTTGGACTTTTGCAATATTGGTGTAAGCAGCTGTTTGGCTCCCATGTCAGGAGTGTCCTTGAAGCGCTCTTGATCTTTCGGTGTAGTGTTGGCAGCCGAGCGAACAGGCGATTCTGATGTCTGTGGAGTAATGGGTCGCCCGTTCCTAGCACCACCCAGCTGCTTGGCCTTGATGCCACCGAGAACAGTGGTCAGCTCCATAGATAAGTCTTCGTCACCAGCAAAGCTGTTGTCAGTTGGCTCGGCCTTGTTGGGCCGGATACCACCAATTGCCTGTGTGAACTCCATTGTAGCCTCTGACACATCAGACACAGCGCCTGAAGATCTTCGACTTCGCAGGCTCTTACGCCTCTCTTGCTTGGCTGGAGATCCCATGCTTCGAATACCACCAACTGCAACTGTCAATTCCATAGTATCCTCGCCCATCGATGACCCAGCTGCCGAAGAACGTCTTCGTTTTGGTTGCACAGCTGGAGCTGCTGGTGATCCAGCTCCGCTCGCGGATCTGCGCCTCTTCTGTCCGATGATCTTGCCAATAGCCTGCGTCAAGTCCATAGAATCGTCGCTCGTGGGCGAGCTCGGCTCCTCAGCTGGAGGTGCTCGAACGATGCCACCCACGGCACGAGTCACGTCCATACTCATGTCTTCCTCGTCTTCCTCCTCGACAGTCTCAGGCCGTGTTGCTGCTTTACTAAAGGCAGGCGAAAACGGATTGATGTTCTCCTGGTCCATCCCGGCGGACCCTGGTGCCTCGGTCGGCTGCCTCTGTGCCCACGGCTTTAACGCATTTGTGATCTCGTCGCCTGCTATTTCCATTGATTGGTCGCCATACTCGTCCCACTCGATTCCTCGAGTTCCAGCTGCGGATGAGGCTTGTCGCAATGCCATCTCAAGCCGTGCACTGGAGCCTGTGCTGTCGTCGCTTGCAGCGGTAGACTGTACTGTGACGTCGTCCACATCCAAGCTCATGGCTGTGCCAGTATCGTCCCCAGACACAACACCATCATCTTCCTCCTCCTCCTCCTCCTCCTCGCTGCCCTCCGCATCACTGCTCGAAAAGGCATCTTCCGGGTTGTTGAAGTCCATCGGTGGAATGCCAGAGCTCCGTCGTTTCTTCTTCTCTGCCTCCTTTGCTGGCGAAGTCTGGGCAGAGAGCAGCTCTGCGTCCTCTGCTTCCTGCGCGTCATCTGACTGTGGTGCCGGCGAACTTGAAGAAGCACTCCACTGCGATGCCCGTCGTGTGCTCTCGGAAGACGTGTCTGTCGATGTCGTGTGGTCCTTGGCGTACTCGACGATGTCCCAAGTATGCAGTGTAGCCTCAGGCGCAAAGGAGACGCGCCGGTTCATCATCGACTTGCGACGCGCCGCCTTCTCCTTAAGATCATCTTTGCTCAAGATGGACTTGGTCGCGGGCACAAATGCCGATTTCCGCCTGTCCTTCGCGCTCTGTTGCGGTGGTTCTGGTTCCTCGAGAGTGCCTGGTCCGATGCTCTTGCTTCTGCCCTTGCGGCCATTCTTCTTCGGCGACAGCGACCCGCCCTTGCGCTGGAGAGGGTCGCTCGACGTTATCGGTGCACGATTCTCCTTGTTCTCAGGCGACGCCATGACTGCAATGCGCGAGTGCGCTGACTGTACAGTGTCTGCGTGGTGGTGTGTGCGTGCGCGGTGAAAGTGGTCGTTGCCCCACGCGCCTTCTTCTTGTTTTGACGGAGGTAAACAGAAGATGCGCGAGACTCCACGCTAGCGGCAAAACTCCGGGCCGTCTGCCCCACAGGCTTGGCACCTGCACTTTCCAATTCCTGCGCGAACTTTTGACGAAGGAACTTCCCTCGACACGTTCGGCCGGACAAACATCAACACCTCTGCTAACCACGACCAACCCCAGCAGAACATCACAATGGCAGACAGAGGCGGTGCTGCTCCAGGCGGAGTTCGCGGTGGTTTCGGTTCGCGCGGCGACCGTGGCGGTGGAGACCGTGGACGCGGTGGACGTGGTCGTGGACGTCCGCGCCGTGGTGGTGCGAAGAGCGACGAGAAGGAGTGGCAGCCAGTCACCAAGCTCGGTCGTCTCGTGAAGGCCGGCAAGATCAAGAGCATGGAGGAGATCTACCTCCACTCCCTGCCAATCAAGGAGTACCAGATCGTCGACTTCTTCCTGCCAAAGCTCAAGGACGAGGTCATGAAGGTGCGGCCTCACATGGGCACATAAGCACACGCGCGAGGCAGACATACTGATCAATTGACCACAGATCAAGCCTGTCCAGAAGCAGACCCGTGCCGGTCAGCGCACCCGTTTCAAGGCCATCGTGGTCATTGGTGACGGCGAGGGCCACATCGGTCTTGGCATCAAGACCTCCAAGGAAGTCGCAACTGCCATCCGTGCCGCCATCATCATCGCGAAGCTCTCCGTCGTCCCAATCCGACGTGGCTACTGGGGTACCAACCTTGGTGAGCCTCACTCCATTCCAGTCAAGGAGTCCGGCAAGTGTGGTTCCGTCACCGTTCGTGTAAGTCTTGTCAAGCACACCTCACGTCCACGCCCACAAAATACTAATGTCTCCTAGCTCATCCCAGCCCCACGTGGTACTGGTCTGGTCGCCTCGCCAGCTGTCAAGCGTCTGTTGCAGCTCGCTGGTGTCAACGACATCTACACCGCCTCCTCCGGTTCCACCAAGACCCTCGAGAACACCCTCAAGGCCACCTTCACTGCCATCACCAACACCTACGGCTTCCTCACTCCTAACCTCTGGAAGGAGACCAAGCTCGTCCGCTCCCCACTGGAGGAGTATTCTGACGTCCTCCGTGAGGGCAAGCGCTACTAGATGCTTGCTTGATATGGTCGGCATGATGAGATGTTAACGACTTGGTCAAGAGAATGGTTCACAGCGTAGATGCTATAGCTTAGCTCTGTCTGAATCAGGCGATCGCTGTGCGACATGTCCCACCACGTGATGGGCGCCGAATGTTACATAGCTTGAGCCAAGACTAGCTGATAAGCGTCTCACTGTTTACTTGCAAACCCGTCATCTCTTATTCTCATTGCGCGACTAATGGCTCTTTGGTCGTCATCTAGGCCTCAGCATACCTGCACGCTCGACAAACGCCCCACAGCTTCCGCACTCGTCATCAAGTCTAGTCAGTACCAGCGTAAACACGAAGGCTAATTCACATATCAGACAACTGCGATGGACCTCTGCTGCCTAACTTCATAGCATCGTTTCTGGCATTGTCGAGTCGAAGTGGTCTGCGGAATGGACAGAATACCGTGAGCGATCACCGTGGACCAAGCATAACCACAGCCTTCAAGGCCTGAGATTCGCAGGGCTCGCACATTGATTGGACCTGATATCGCAAGCAGTTGAGGTCGTACTATACCCCCGAGCTTCACCCGCAGATCGCAATCTCGAACTACCAGATATGAAGCACGTCTCCCACGACATCGCCAACCTCTGATATGACGCCACCCACAGCAGACGTGGCCCCTGCTATAACTTCTGATCCTTCAGTCTTGACTTCATCAATGACAGATGCAGCTGTCTCTGATGCCTCGCTGGCGATGGAAGTGATCGCCTCGGATGCTTTGCTCGCAAGAGATCCCACGGCCGCTGTGACAGATGCAAGCTTCGCCACTATCTCTGGTGTGAAGTGCTCATGCAGCTGCGTAGGCCGGTGACGGGTACCCAGGAGGGATGCATCTATAGTCTTGCAAGTGGAGAAGAGTTGCTTGCTGGTACTTGCCAGCGTTGTCGTGGTAGCAATACTCGAGATAAGCTTTGCTGTACCATAGGCGGCGACTTCGTTCACCAGACCTCCTTCGAACGACACTCCCCGGGCGGCGGCTTCCTTGCTGCAGGAACTCTTGTCGTCGGTCTTGACCTTCAACTCCAGATTACCGCCAGCGAAGACAATGCCCACCTGAGCTCCTTGACCAATGACCTCGGCTCCGTACGAGAGCATTAAACGTGGACCCATGATGGCAGTCATCGACGAGTTCGACGACACGTAAGGTTCCAGTGAGTCTATGCTGGGCTTCCACCCATTCACCACACTCTTCTCAGGGTTCCCAAGATCGATCTTGACAACAGCCTCGTCTGCTAGCGACACATTAAAGCCCGCCATCATCGCCATCGGAACGGGAGTCTTTTGCAGCTTGATCTTGAAGATAAGATGAACCGTAGCACCAATGTCGAACAACCCGCGCTTGTAGATGCCGGATCTGGGTATCGCCTTGCCCCAAATCTCAATCTCATGGTCGATGACTTCGGTCCCTTCATACAACGCCAGCTTAGGTTGTATCATTGCGCCAACATTGCGAGCAGTCAACGAGATGACGCCCTTGAGCGGTCTGAGGTCGCTCAAGGACCCTCTCCCGATGTCCAGGTCCCAGTCGAAAGTCCCATATATTGAGCACGTCTCACAAAACAAAGCCCCTGTCATCATATGGTCCGGATCAGTAGGAAGAAGCGGCCGCGGTGGTGATCCTCCGAAGGCGAGGCCAAACTTCGGACTAATCTGGTAGTCAAGATCGATCTGGCCTTTGCTCACCATATCACGGCCGTGTACCCCCTCAGCCCCATCAATGCCTTTCCGCTTTGCCATGATCCCAGTGTTTGACGCCTTCAATCTCCACTCCTTGAACACATCCATAAACTCTACCGCAGTCCCCACCATCGTAACACTCTTCTTAAAATTATTGAACTTCACCTCCTTAATAGCCCAAAGTTGCAGATCCTCCGGATCATCAGCACCCCTATCGCATTCCTGATTCTTTGTCACCATGTACACATGATGTTCTCTCTTCTGATTGACCCATTTCCACTCTTTCTGGGCTGCCTTGTACCTCTCTGTGTCGGTGAATGTCAGTAGGACTGAGGAGTTGGTGCATTTTGCACTGTTGAGAGCTTTGACAAAGCGGTCCGTGGCGATTACCTTCGCGGAGCGCGCAGGGGAGGTAGAGGTGTTGGATGCGGAGTTGGGAGCGAAGAGTGTGAAGTTTGAGGTTATGGAGTTCTTGGTGCCGGTGAAGAAGGATATCATGTCTTGAAGAGTGAAGGAGGTCGTGTTCCCGGCGAGGTCGTCAAAAGTGGCCGTGTCGAGGACCGGAGGCGGAACAGAGAGCGCGGTTGGTCTTTCGCGATTCAGAGATGTCGCCGAGGACAGTTGAATCTCAGTTGGCTCGGGGTCTGGTACTGAGACTGGAGCGATGAAGTTTCTAGCTGTCGCGAGCGGCCAGGAGAGTGCCACTACTGTGGCTAGGATGGCGGCGAGTGGAGCCATGTCAAAGAACGACGAGCCTTATGTGTTCTTCTGCTCGAGGAGCTGGAGGATCTTTGTGCTGGTCGTGATGTGTGATAACTAGGCATCGTGTGAGATCGACTGCCATAGAAGTTGGAAGAGGCAGAGCTGGGGCGTGCGCGCCAGCTCATAACACTGATCAGGTGGATGGTCATCAGATGCAGCAGCCAGCGCCTAACACGTATGCTAGCCATGACAGATGATCACGGAGCCAAGGAAAGTCCACATGCGCCATTGACCACCTCATCACTCTCCCTCGCTCCTCCTCGCAAAATCCAGCTCCAAATACGGCACAAACAATTCTGCCTTGAACAGAGACCTTACGGTCCTCACAAAGCTCGACGTCTTGAACGTTGACAACCCTCCCTGATTCCTCCCAGCCGCCTGAATCGAAACAAGACTATGCCGCCAGGATGCAGCACCTTTTACACATTTTGCTGTGACTCCCCGTGCCTTATGACTCTACTCACAAGGCTCCCCTCAACTATAGTGGCTGCCGTCGTACAGGTCGCCCCCGACCTCGCCATGGCCGAACGATACGTCCCATCCATGCATAATCGACTTTGCACACGACCCTCTTCAACTTCCGGAACCTTTGAAAGAAGGGCCACCATTGGCAATATCGGCGAGTCCTGATCGACCATTTCATGGGAGCGACACAATCCCGCCGAGACGAATCGTGTTCGCTTGCGGCCTGCAATACCTTCGTCCTGCTATTCAAGATGCTGGAATCAGTGACAACTCCGCCCTGGCGGTACATCTGCACCTTGACGTAGTAAAGCCTGAGTCGAGGGGAATGAGATGTCCTGAGGCTGTATCGGGAATCTCCAAGAGCTTCGCGACATGAGCAGCAACCGACAGAATCGGAAAATGTACGTCCCATTGATTGTGACGCCGAGCCCGAGACATCCATTGCCACTTTTGTAGCATCGGTTGAGACGGCCGATGCCGTCTGGTCGCACGGGATCTGCCCACGACGCCTTTGTCATGCGAAGTGCGGTGGCGCAGCGACAGTGTGGTAGCACAATCGCGATGTACAGTCTGCTTCCACGTCCGATCGTTACCCACTTTCAACCCTGTAACGTCCAGAAGTAGGCAAGAGGACGACAGAAACACCGTAAAAGCACTCTAATACCCGGCTAAGCGCAGTTTCACAGCATCCGGAAGCACTATCGATGCTGGTTATGCTTCTTTCTCGACCTTGCAAAAGCCAGTCAGACCGGTGGGTAACGATCGGAGGTGGACAGAGACTGTAGCACCAAGTTTATACCACCGTCCACATACCAGGATACAGGGTCAATGCCGCATGAAGGATTCTATCGAGAGTGGAAGCGAAGCTCACCGCCGTTGCGCCAAGGCTGGCAACCAGGATGTGCAAGGGCAGGAGCGCATCCCGTTGGGTGGCGTTCTGAGATTACACTTCGGCATTAGCTCATGCGCATGTTGAGCGCGCCATTGGTCAACTGCATGAGGACCGAATAGCTCACGCTTTGGAAGGGATCTGCGATGGGGCTCTGCAAGCTGTCACTGGCTGTGCACTGTTGCGACAGCGATTGCGATTCATGGCTTGCGTGGCTGATCATTTCTGTCTCGAATTGTAGAAGCGCCCGGTTGCGCCAGTGTGGCCTCGTGGGACACAATCTGACCAAGCGTGTCAGGGCAAAATGGCGACTGCTGTAGCTTCATGGTCTATGACCCGAAGTGCGCTCCTTGAATGGTAGTATCGACAACGCTCTCATTGTGGACCAAGGATACCGGAGAACCTGCACATTGTCGGTTTGCGACGAGGACCGGCTCGCACACACTGCATCTTCTACTGCTCTCGCGCGGCCACATGAGCAGGACGTGCAAACTTGCCCGCACTTGCCGTGTATTCCATGTCTGTGCTAGTGGTGTTGCTCCTCCATGTCACCAGTATGCACAGTGCTGTCAGGTTCTGCGGGGCTGGAGGTGATTTCGCACATGTTATTGTGCGCACAGACGGTCTGTTGATCACGACAGTCATAACTCCGGCGCGTTGTTTGGGTCTTGCCTTGCCTGCCCAGACATGCAACCCCCAGGACGTATCGTAAAGTAGGCGAAGTTGAACTCTCTTCGATCGGGCAGATTCTTCGGGGCAAAACCTATGCGGCAGGTAACACGTTCCTATGCGGCAGGTAAGCTTCACACCCAAATCCATCAACTTCAGCTTTGACTTTCTCGATAGTTTAGACTCCAAATTGAATACTTGCAGAGAGCACTTCGAATTGAATTGCGAGACCTCGTACCCTATGCTTTTTGAGCCCCCCTTCGGGGGTTGGGGGGGGGGGCAGAAATAGTCGCTGTCCCTCGAAGCAATTCGAATTGAGCTCTAGAATAAGAGCTCTTGCGGCTATGTTAGCTTCAGGCATCTAAGGCGCTCAAAAGTTACCTTGTCCGGTTAGATTACCTGCCGCATAGGAAAAGTCTACCTGCCGCATAGGTTTTGCCATTCTTCGGCGGGGATGACATTGATCCTTGAATCCTTGTCCAGGGAGATTCTAATGTCCGAGCATGTGCAGCGCAGCAGCTATGCATGAAAATAGCCTGATGAGCCTGGAACTCGGATTTGCACGCTGTTGTGGGTCCTGCAATGATCGCGACTGTCGGTTGTGCTGGTGATAAGAGTATGCCAACACAGACGGGTTAGTGATCGTTACTCGATCAATCGTCATGTTGAGAGTGCGCAGATCCGCAATCCTTGAGGTCCTAAGAATTCAGGGCGATGCGCTATCACCGAGTTTACATCCTGACAACAGATCCGAACGCAGTGTGTGCGCACACATGTATGTCCCGTGTGGTCAGATGAGCTGGCTGCTGCCAGAGCAGTCTGGTAGATAGTAGCACGCCAGGCTCGTGCAAGGCAGTCATGTCCACCGCTCGCACGGCAACCCGTGCGTGCCGATTGTCGAGTGTGTTGGTGACTTCCCTCTCTCGTCTCTGCAACGGCTGTGTGGTTGCTGCTAAGTTCGTGTGACAAATGTGCGCCTCTGTCTCCACGCGGCGGGCCTTGCCGTGCAAACTAGGGGAGCTGCTGCCCCGGAAGCCTCAGAAGCAGCTAGCCGAAAGAATGCATCAGTGTACGGAAAGTCCAGTCCATGGCAATGAACCACGTCGTTCATGTGGATATGAGATGCATCAGCTTCGGGCGCTTGAGAGAGCGAGCAGCAATATCGACCATTCATCTGAGTGACCTTCCCTCAACACCACACCGCGTGAGAGCCTAGACCACGCCATCTGGCATCGGCGTGCTGTCTTGACATTCATGCAGTAAGGATCTGATGCAATGTTGTGGAGACAGACGCGAGCATGGGTGTAATCTGAGTCCAACCAAATTGTGCCGCTGTTGATCGCTGTCGCCTGATCCACGTCGGAGGTTTGGCCGTGAGAACAGCTCCTCCCGGGCATCAGTAAAGTGCTGGCGCAAGCATGCTGCTTGTGAGTCTCTATGCCTGACTATGTCGAAAGAGTCGGCCGATCTTATGCATACATGGTCGACACAGGAGCGCGGTCCGTTTCCGCAGATGCTCTGCCAGTGGCAGAGCTACCAAAATGGTCGTTTCGTGGTCGGAAGGCATGGGATCTGTTTCAATGCGTGCATTTCGCGAATGTGCGAGCTCGCCGGGTAGAGCATGTCGACTAGATGAATAGAGTTCACTGTCGCTTGCGGCTGTGCCGAGACTTGCCTTCACTGCATTGTCGATACGCTAGTCGGGTAGAAGTTGATTCAACTGGATACATCCGACAGAAAGGATGGTAGTGTGCGTCTGCGCTTGCCCTTGAATGTACCACGGAGGCTTCCGTAGCGTGTCACTCGTCCTGGCTGCAACGTTCGGGTGTCGAGAGTCAGATATAGGCGTTACCTCGTCTGTTGGATCTTCCTGGGCCCTACTGCTCCGTCACCAACTTTACCAACGACAGCTTTTGAGTTTTGACGAAACCTGTCTATTGGTACGCTTGTTGATCAAGGCAACGATGGACCCGTTTCAACAACAGACGTTCTTTGCAGAGCCTCATTGGCAATACCCGAATGCGGATGCAACTTTCGTCCCTGTCGCCGAAGGCCAGGAAATGACATATTTTCACCCACCGGGCCATGCTGCGTACCCTATTGAGCAATCAGATAGTACCGCACAGGTCCAGTATATGTCTGAACAACCAGCTCCTCGGGTCAACGAAGCGCAGATATTCCCTATCCCTGGTGGTGTGCCAGCCACTACATACCCCATAGTGAGGGTGAGACGACCAGCTCGCCGTGATCTGACCGATACGGATGATGGCGAAAGAAGAGAGAAGATCAGGCGAACCAGGACAGTGAGTCGCCCCAATGCAGGTCAATGTGTCGAGAGCTAAGGCATGAATCAGGCCTGCGAGGAGTGTCGTAAGCGCAAGCAGAAATGTGACGGTGGCGAGCCTTGTCACCCTTGCTCAGAGCAGAGTACTAAGTGTTGTTATCGCGATGTACCACCAACAAAGTGGGTCTTCGTTCAGGTGCCTCTGTAAATACATGGCTGACAGGATTTCCATAGAAAGGATGACACCATGGATAGGATGCTGCAACTAGCCGAGAACTACAACAAGACGTTAGCTTGCTTGACGAAGGATTTGGACGTCATGAGCGGCACATTACGAAGTATCGAGCAACGTCTTGAAAAGTCCTGGCGTGCCGAGTCCGGTGCCAGCGGCGGTAGCGTTGAAGGTGTTCGGCTAGGCTACCGGCAACAAGCACGTGTCTCTGCTGAGCAAAGCGGGCGCGAGCAAATGTTCAAAGCCCGACCATCGAGCACACGGCAACGTGACCACTGTTAGGTGCCACATGGGCCCCAGGCACTGCTTTGGTGGATTTACAGCGGCTTGGCGCATGGTCGGGCTATATAGTCCCTCCTTTTGATACTGATAGCAAGACATCAACTCCTGTACAGACCCGATTGCCCCTGCACTTTCACTCGTCAGCCTCGTTTGTAAGACTTGTTCACTGCAAGATGGCCTTGTTCCTTGCAACTGCTGCACTCGCTGCCCGACAGCGTGTGGGTGGTTTTGCCTCAACACCACCCGTCATCGTGACAGACATGTGCTGCCAGTCAAGATGGTCCTTAAAGATTGATACTCCCGTTGAGCAATCATGGCGACTCCTGAACGACAGAAGTTGACCAGGCCAGTGCAAGTTTGTTACTGTGGTGGGTGATATCGCCCTGATGCGGACCCAGCGGATATTGTTCCACATCAGCAACCAATTTCGTCTGTTTGAAGGGATCTCCCTTTGCGAACAGATATGAGCAAGGGCGAGCTGGCGATGGCTATACGTCCATGAATGAAGGGCATCTTCAAGCGGGCGGTATATTAGGTGAATCCTCGACTTGCTGTAACATCTCCGTTGGCAAAGCGACTACGGTTCGCTTGGACTTCCTAGACTGCCGCGCTGAGTTCAACGGAAACCTCTTTTTCGTTCCACATGTTTTGCATTCGTGTACAGCAAGAGCGGCATGGGGCTTCATACCACCACGAGACAAGTTCTCCGTGTAATTCTTGCACGTGTAACCGTCGACCAGAACGGCGTGGCACACCTTGCAGCTGAAGTACTTCGTAGAATGTTGTAGGCGGATCTGTGACTTCAGTGCAACCTGGCGGAGCTGGAGAGCCAAGTGAGCGGCGAGGCCATTTGGCGGATGGTCATTGTGGTTCATGGTCGTCTTTGAATCATCGTGCATTTGCAAATCCCCTGAATGTCTTGGGCTTTCTTGAACACCCTTCCCGGAGTGTGACTCAGCCAAATGAAGAGCAGCCTGCTGTAGGAAGTTGATTCTGGCAGAAAGGTGCTTATTAGGCGAGCCTTTAGTACCCTTGGTGGGCTTCGCCTTCGCCATGCTGGTTGGGAACACACCGCGTCGGCGCTATCGTACCTCTGGCCGTATCCGGAATGCGCAGCGCTCCAGTGTCGGACGCGTGCATGCAGGCTGCAGGCGTGAAGAGAGCAGAGGTGGAAGGGGAAGTCTGGACCGTAGATGAACTGCTATTACTAAACTGTGATGCAACAGTGAGTGGATGCAGTTCGGAGCCGGTCACATGTGTGGCTGATCGAAGAACTGCCTGGCTGGGAGTAGTGTGGAAGAGGTGCATGTGAAGGAAGACGTCTGGCTGGAAACTCGAAGGGGCGACCGGGGCGAGTCCGCCAAGACTTTGTGTCCAAACGCGGCTAGCTGAATTTTCGCTGTCGCGCGTTCCTGCTTGTTTGTGCGGCTGGCTTTCGTGTCCACGCCGACTCCCACACCTCACCCTCCCTCACCACCACCACCACCACCACCACCACCACCACCACATCATCACCACCATCGCCGCAGCTTTTCCTCCGCTCGGCGCATCTCAATACTCGACTTCTCACAACTCCACCGATTTTTTGCGCGCACCGCCGCCCCTCACCATCCGCCAGCGGATCCGACAGCGTAACATTCCTCGAGGCACTTGCTAATAACCACACACGCCTCGATCACCATGTCTGCCGGCGAAGAAGACCTCATCGACTACTCCGACGAGGAGCTTCAGCCCACCGACGGCGCGACCGCGACTGGCGCACCTGGAGCTGCCGCTAATGGCGAGGCCAAAAAGGGCGACCTGACCGTGTCTGGATCTGGCGCCGCGCAGGCCAAGGGCAGCTACGTTGGTATCAACTCCGCCAGTTTCCGTGACTTCCTCCTGAAGCCGGAACTCCTCAAGGCCATCACGGACTGTGGTTTCGAGCATCCATCAGAGGGTTAGTCATCTCCATAACATCCTGCTTTGAGCCAGCCAACGATTCCACCGACCCATCGAGGAGCGTCCATCCATCTTGTCCATCAGAAGCGCGCAAGTAAGCAGAAGGAAGCAAGTATAGGCGAGACCATCACAATGGGCATGTGCGATCAGTTCTGCAGCTGGCGAGGCACTACCTGGAAGCACCCGTGCTTGTTTGAGCCCTGCTAAGCGGAGGCACGAAGATATGTACTACGTCTGTGGTTACATACTCTGCTGTGCAGTGCTGGCGGGAGCATATGACGTAAAGTCTATGCAGGAAGGCCGCTTTGTGGGAGAAAGGCACGTTAAGGAGAGCCTTGTGCAAAAGAGGCGGAATGCGCCATTGCTTCCAAGCACTTTTAAAGCATTGAAAACGGTGGGCAAGGACGATGGATGGACGCTTCGGACACAGCTGTTTTCGCGCATACACAATGGACGAACAGAATCTAACATCTCCCTCCAGTCCAACAAGTCTGCATTCCTCAGGCCATTCTCGGAACCGACGTGCTCTGTCAGGCAAAGTCCGGTCTTGGTAAGACGGCAGTCTTCGTGCTGTCCACGCTCCAGCAGATCGAGCCGGTCGCCGGTGAGGCCAGCGTGTTGGTCATGTGCCACACCCGTGAGTTGGCCTTCCAAATCAAGAATGAATACGCACGATTCAGCAAGTACATGCCAGAGGTGAAGACCGCTGTCTTCTATGGAGGCACAGACATCAACAAGGACAAGGCGATGCTGAAGGATAAGGAGACTCACCCGCACATCATTGTTGCAACCCCCGGTCGTCTCAATGGCCTCGTCCGCGAGAAGGCTCTCCGACTCGGCAGCGTGTCCCGCTTCGTCCTCGATGAGTGTGACAAGATGCTCGACCAGATTGGTAAGACTTTATCACACTGCCAATGACTATCACGACTGACACCACCATAGACATGCGCCGCGACGTGCAGGAAATCTTCCGCGCAACTCCTACTCAGAAACAAGTCATGATGTTTTCTGCCACTCTATCTCAAGCCACACGCCCAATCTGCAAGAAGTTCATGCAGAATCCTCTGGAGATCTATGTGGACGACGAAGAGAAGTTGACTCTGCACGGTCTTCAGCAGTACTACATCAAGTGTGACGAAGGCGAGAAGAACCGAAAGCTCAACGACCTGCTCGACACGCTTCAGTATAACCAGGTGATCATCTTCGTCAAGAACACGCTGCGATGTGGTGAGCTGGACCGACTTCTGCGAGAATGCAACTTCCCGTCCATTGCTGTGCACTCTGGTGTCAGCCAAGAAGAGCGGTAAGTCATCTGGCGCTCATAGTCCTTGCACCGTTGCTGATTGTCACTACAGTATCAAGCGCTATCAAGCCTTCAAGAACTACGACAAGCGTATCTGTGTCAGCACGGACGTCTTCGGTCGTGGTATTGACATCGAGCGCATCAACTTGGCCATCAACTACGACATGCCCGAGTCTGTCGAAAAGGGCGCCGACCCAGAGGCAAAAGAAGCGTTGGCCTCGTCGGCCGACACATACCTCCACCGTGTTGGTCGTGCTGGACGTTTCGGTACCAAGGGTGTCGCTATCAGCTTCGTTACCAATGACCGCGACAAGAAAGTCATCGCCGAGATCGAGAGCAGGTTCGGAAAGGCCATCGACGAGTACCCAGAGGATGGCAAGGTCGATGTCAAGGGAGGCGACCAGTAGACTGCTTCATTTTCCTGAAGCTGACACTGGTTGCAAAGGCGCGAAAGGAAGCGGTAACACTGAAGATACTGCTTCATCCTGGGACGAATTAAACGAGAAAGGTTCTGCTGGGTGTGCAATGTACTTTTAGAAAAGCGATGAAGCTTGCACGATCTTTTCACAGGCCTCTTTCCCGCCGCTCGTTGCACACTACCAAAAGGCTGCTATACCGAACACCATGCGACATCATGTGAAAAAGCTCCATGTCCCCAAGCGACCTATGCGAGGATTCGCTCGGCCTTGCCAAGACGCCAGCATTGGATTAAGCCAAACCTGAGACACGGCACCTGACTTGACCGCATCAAATAGATGAATCCATTCAAGCGAAGCACCTGGTGGCGAGGCTTGAAACTAGGAACAAGACGCCAAAGCAATATGGGGTACGGATCTTGACCGCATCTTTTACTGCACCGTGCCGTCTACCGGATCGATGGCTGCCACAGATTACACTATAGGCGATTCCTTGACGCCCGGGAGTTGAAGCGACACGGTCTAGCGAGCTATATTCCAACAACACTGGGTAGCACTGGCGTGGTTGCCGTGTCTGATCGTCTTACTTGCGGAGATGAGGGGGGAGTTCTTCCGTCTTCGCTGTGGTATAAGGCTCGCAAAGAGGACCTGCTCTGTTCTCTGGCTGGTCAACAGGCTGCGATCATTCAATTCGAACTGAGCAGGATCTCAGTCTTCGATCACAATTTTCCACACTTCTTCTTGACACTCCTTGAAACGACATGTCTTCCACCATCGCTTTCGCCGCTTCGCTGTTCGCTGCAGGTATCAGTGCTCAGCGAGCCGGCACAAACACCGCAGAGACCCATCTATCTTTGCCCGTCTCAGAGTGTACAGCTTCTGGCTGCACGAAACTCAGCACTGCGATCACGCTCGATGCTAACTGGCGCTGGACGCACTCTGTCGATGGATCGACGAACTGCTATACTGGTAAGATGCATTGATATGCGCAGCTCGCGAACGAGGATGCAGGACTGACACCTTTATCCACCAGGCAACGAATGGGACACCTCAATCTGCACCTCTCCCTCAGTTTGTGCCACAAGTTGCGCCCTCGATGGCGCCAACTACGAGTCGACCTACGGTATTAGCACGTCCGACGACTCTCTCTCCTTGACATTCGTCACTGGCGCCAATGTCGGCAGCAGAAACTACCTTATGGATGATTCTGGTGAGAAATACCAGATATTCGACCTCAGAAATAAGGAGTTTACTTTTGATTTCGATGTCTCCGGCTTGCCGTGTGGGCTGAATGGGGCGTTGTATTTTGTTGAGATGCCTGCAGATGGTGGTCTTTCGAGTCAGGAGAACACAAGGCCGGAGCCAGATATGGTACTGGTTACTGTGACAGCCAGTGTCCACAGGACATCAAGTTCATCAACGGCGAGGTACGATCTCCAATCCTTCCGCCCTATGCCCTTCCATCTTACTGACTTCCTTCAGGCCAACATCGAGAACTGGACTCCTTCTTCGGGTGACCCAAATTCCGGCACGGGCTCGAAAGGCGCCTGCTGCGCCGAAATGGACATCTGGGAAGCCAACTCGATCTCATCCGCCTTCACACCTCACCCTTGCAACGGCACGGGCTTGCAAGTTTGTGAATCTAATACCACCTGCGGCGCCAGCGACTCTCGATACGATGGAATTTGCGACAAGGACGGCTGCGACTTCAATTCGTACCGGATGGGCAATGAGACCTTCTATGGTCCAGAATCTATCATCGACACTGCGAGCCCTTTTACAGTTGTGACGCAGTTCATTACGGATGATAACACTGACAATGGAACGCTGGTGGAGATCAGGAGAATATATGTCCAAGACGGAGTCGTGATCCAGAACTCGGCGTCTGATATCGCTGGCGTAGACGCTTCGAACAGCATCACCGAGGGTCTCTGCTCGCAACAGAAGACGGCATTTGGAGATAAGAACTCGTTCGACGCCAGAGGTGGATTGGCCGCGATGGGCAAGAGCTTTGGCAGGGGAATGGTACTTGTAATGTCTGTCTGGGACGACTATGCTGCCAATATGCTGTGGTTGGATTCCACCTACCCCGTGGAGGGCACGAACCTTGGTGCCAAGAGAGGTACTTGCGATGCTGAAAGCGGCGTGCCAGCAACCGTCGAGGGAGCGCATCCGGATGCTACGGTCAAGTTCTCGGCGATTAAGTTTGGGGCCTTGAACTCGACGTTTGCTGCTCCTGTTTAGAAGGTGGTTTCGTGGGATGTAGCTTATTGTCAGATCGTTTCGTAGCCATATCTTGCGCGAATGAAGCCCATGGCCTGTATAAGCTGCACTAGCTTAACGTCTCTGCATGCCTGGAGTACCAAAACAGCTCCAGCTCAAGGTCAGGCTTTTTCATACAACAAAACATCAACATACTGTTGCCGCTGCCATTGCCTACATTGCTCTGCACTCATACACAACAGCACACACTAACACACCATATCACCACAGCACAGACTATCGCCACCATGACCAATACCATCAAAGCCAATGACCTCTTCTTCGAGGACCTCACCGGCGATCCGAACTTGACCTACCGCGCCGCCAGCCCAACCACAGCTCCCGACCCTTCAACCCGCGAAAGCCCTCTCCACCACCCCAGCCCTCCACCACAAGCGAACCACCCACAGCCTGACGCGCCCACCATCAAGCGGAAGCGCTCGCCCTCCCCGCTGCCACCAGCCTGGCCCACACCGTCCACCACACCGCTGGACCCCAAATACGGCCCATGGCAGTACGGTAGCGTCGCCGAAGTCAAGGCGCGCCGCGTCGTGATACAGCGGGAGCTGAAGATGTTGAGCGAGAGGGAGAAGGTGTTGAAGGCGGAGGAGATGGGTGGCAAGGGGAAGAAGTACAAGAAACAGAGGAAGGGGAAGGAGGACCAGGAGAGGTAAGACCAGGAGAGGTACGAACAGTGGGAGCGGGAGTACAGGGAGTGGGAGGAGATGTATGGTGGGGCGAGTGTGCAGGTGAAGAACAATGCCGAGGAGACGAAGATGGGTTGAGCCGTGGGAGGGTGATTCAGACATCGGGGGGTGCAGAGTAGGTTGAGATGTTGGAGATGCATCATGCGCGAGTTGACATACTGTTCTAACTGGCTCGAGCCTTGCCTTTGCCCTCGTACTTCGGCGGCTCTTGCTGCTCCGGGACAGCATCTTCCTCTTCGTCGTCCTCAGAACTGTCGTCCTCTTCTTCATCCCATCCGAAGAAACTCCTCCCCGCAGCACCATCGACTTGAAGGTTTTCACCAGACCCTGAACCTGATACGGAGCTCTCTTCCCCAACATCCTCCTCGTCCGTCTCACTCCCCGTTCTCTCCTCCTTCCCATCCACCTCAATCTGCTCCCTCATCGCCCTCATCACCGCCTCCCTAACCTTCTCCTCCGCCCCCTCCTTCCCCTCAACCCACTCCGCATCCAACCTTCCCCGTGCTCCATTCTTATCCTTCATCTCGGTTTCCCTTTTCTCCGCCGCCTCGACAACAGCCTCCCACCTCCTCTTCCTCTCTTCCTTCTCCTTCTTCTCCATATCTGGCTTAATAGCAAGATACTCTGCCAGCTTCTTCGCCTCATCGACAGTTCGGAGCCTTCGACCGTCCAAGTTGCGATTGCTGCCATTGGGGTTGACGTTAGAGTTGCGGTTCTTGCGACTGCTCATGCGGCCTCCGGCGGCGCGAAGTTGGGAGCCGAAACCGCCTTTGCCGCCGCATAATTTGCGGGAGAGGCGGAGGGACAGGATGGTGTCATGGCTGGAAGAGAGCAGGGTGGAGACTGGATCTTCATTGTGAGGAAGGAGTTGCTTGTTTGAGACGGTGGTGAGGATAAGGTCGTCCTGGACGGGTGGGAGCCGTGACAGGATTGTGGTGTAGACATCGCTGACGGTGGTCGAAGACTTTGTGGGCAGCGATAGGGTTCGGGGGAGTCCAAGTCCAGCGAAGGTCGCGAGGAGGATGTTGATTGTGTGGTCCTGTGAGCTCGCCATGGTTGGTGAAGTGGTGCAACGGTGCCGATGTGTGTCACTTAGTCGAGGCAGGAAGCGCAAAGTGAAGTCCGTCGCAGCATGTTGTCTCCTCAGGCATTCACGGCCGCTGCCGACACTAGTGGCTGCTAAGCGAAAGTTCTCACACTGCCAATCCATAATTCGAGCCTCACGAAGGGTCTCTTCTGTACGCTCCGTTGCAGCAACAGAATCACATCTTCAACCACCCGTCAACACCGCAAAGATGTGAGCATACACACTCAATGCGCATGCCATACAATCACAGTGCTAACGCGATCGCAGGCTGATCCCAAAGGCCGACCGCAAGAAGATCCACGAGTACCTCTTCCGCGAGGGTGTGCTCGTCGCAAAGAAGGACTACAACCAGCCAAAGCACGGCGAGATTGACACCAAGAACCTCTACGTATGTGCAGTACTCTGACAATCCTTGACCACATCTCTGACACACGCATTAGGTCGTCAAGGCCTGCCAATCCCTCACTTCCCGCGGCTACCTCAAGACTCAGTTCTCCTGGCAATGGTACTACTACACCCTCACCCCAGAGGGTCTCGACTACCTCCGCGAGTGGCTTCACCTCCCAGCTGAGATCGTTCCACAAACCCACGTCAAGCAGCAGCGCTCGCACGCTCCTCCACGCGGCATGATGGGCGGTGACGACCGTGAGCGCCGTGGCGGTGGCCGTGGTGGCCCACGTGGTGACCGCGGCGATCGTGAGGGTGGATACCGCCGTCGCGAGGGTGGTCTCGGTGACCGCGAGAACAAGGAGGGTGGTGCCCCAGGTGGTTTCAACCCAGAGTTCCGTGGCGGATTCGGTCGTGGCCGTGGCGCTCCACCAGCTTCCTCTTAGGTAGCGGATTCTGAGTGGGCCGACAATGTCGCCGACACATCCGCTCCAGCTGGTAATTGGGAGGACAACACTGCAGCTCCAACCGAGGAGACCACTGGCGGCTGGTAAAAGAAAGGGCGAGGCAAGATATGGACACAACGCTGTTTGTAAGGTGGCATGCGGTAGCTTCGACGACAGCGGAATGGTATGAAAAGAAGAGTGCTACCTTTTTAGACCATCGATGGCGGCATGGCTCCGAAGGGAATAAGCCAGATAACCCATGCGACGTGCCGGGTGTGTATCCATGATGAAAGTGTTTGCGATTCTCATTTCACAGTCTCATTTCGAGTGACTCTATCGCGTGATGTCCTTGGTGATCGTTCGTGATGTTCGTCTCCAGATATGTTGGCCGATCGGTGTGGAGATCAAGCATTGCCGCCTCGGCCTCGACACTCTTCGGCCAAGAGCGCCTTCCACGTACATCTCTGACGGTACACGGCGTGTGTATCATCGCTCACTGTCAGCAGGATAGTCTATCAGGTGTAAAGCGTTTATATCATCGTTATTCGCCGGTGTTCATCGTCGACGAAGGCACCTCCTCGGGACCAGCGCCAAGATCTGTGCTCCGTGCAAAGGCCCACGCGACCTCCAGTCTCTTCCGAAATGTCGACTTCACTCCGTACACTAACATCAACAACACGTCTCGCGACATCCACAACACGTCTCGCGACATCAACAACGCGCCCGATCCGGACATCATGTTCAAGATGGCAGGCTCGACGAGCATTTGCCGCCTCTGCACGGCCGCAGCTCGCGGTCTCAGAGATGGCTGAACGCGATTTGGCCTCTTTGAAGATCGACCAAGGCCGACTGATGAACGACATCCACTCGACATCAGAATGGGGAAAGGGAGAACGATGGGGAGAGTAAGTCTGCTCCGCCTTGTTACAATTCCTCCGTCGAAAGCAGGTCGTCCCTCGAGAATGTGCTCGAGGCTCGACCTCGCAAATGTACAATGATGACACAACTTACACACCAATCTATCTTATTCTGATGATGAAACATCAAAAAACAATACTAAGAACAGCCAACTGAATCGTACATAACCTGCACTACTTCATAACCACCATGATCGTTCTGCAGATGGAGAGGCTAATGATAATGTCATTTGCAGTGGCGATACAGAAATTGGCATGTCTCGCCTGAGTCTTTCCGATGCGGACAAGAAGGCACGAGATTGGTTTGCAGAGACAACGAAGGCTTTGGGATGCAAAGTCACGGTCGACGCAATGGGAAACCAGTTCGCTGTCAGGCCTGGGTTGGAGAGGGGTTATCCTGGTAAGTCATGGTCTATCAAAGCAGTCATGTACAGCTACTGACGGGATTTCACAGTCTACGCTGGCTCGCACCTGGACACACAGCCGACTGGAGGCAGATATGATGGTATTCTCGGTGTCTGTGCTGGTGTAGAAATGCTCAAGACCCTCAACGACAACTGGGTGGAGACTGCCTACCCCGTCGGCGTGGTAAATTGGACGAACGAAGAAGGCGCTCGCTTCCCAAAATCAATGGTATCTTCAGGCGTATGGGCAGGGTCGATTCCTATAGAAGACGCGCACAACCTGAAGTCAGTCATTCCAGCCAACGACACAGCAACCATGAAGTCCGAGCTCGAACGCATTGGCTACCTGGGCAAGACTCCTGCGTCACACAAGAATACTCCTATGGCCGCACACTTTGAACTGCACATCGAACAAGGTCCCATCCTTGAAGCGGAGAACCGTCGCATTGGCGTAGTCGAAGGCGTTCAATCTTACAAATGGTTCACGCTGACCGTTCACGGCCTCGACAGCCACACCGGCGCCACAAGCTTCCAACACCGCGCAGACTCTCTCTTAACAGCCTCGAAAATGATCGTCGCCAGCCACAAGATCGCACACAAGCACCATGCTCTTGCCAGCACCGGCATCTTGAATCTTGAACCGGGCAGTACAAATACCGTCCCTGGCTTCGTGCAGTTTAGCCTCGACATCCGCTCCCCTCATGACAGTACTGTTGAGACAGTCGAAGCTGAATGCCGCGAAGCATTCTCCGCCATCGCCGCCGGCAAAGACGACTTCGGCACCGCGTCCAGCTCACGCCACTGCACAGTCGAATGGCGCACAGACTTTACCAGTCCCGCTACGCACTTTTCTACCGATTGCATTTCTTGTGTGAAAGGTGCCGGCGCAGCATTGTGCGGTGTCAACGCTCGAGGCGAGCATGAGCTGGGCGCTGGCCATGTAGAGGGCAAGAATATTGGCAGCTGGGGAAAGTTGATGACGAGTGGAGCTGGACATGATAGTGTTTATGCGAGTAAGCATTGTCCGACCAGTATGATTTTTGTGCCTTGTCGAGAGGGAGTAAGTCATAATCCGCGGGAATTCAGCACACCAGAGCAGTGCGGAGATGGAGCCAATGTGTTGATGGGTGCGGTCTTGAGGTTTGATAAGATGAGGCATCAGAGAGGAGGATGAGGACAGGACGAAATTGAAAAGGGGCACACCGGGTGCAGGGTGGATAGCTGAATTGTGTTGTGCAACCGGATGTCACATGTCGATTGATCTACGTACACACGATAAATGGCTTTACATCCACCTTTGTCTACCCAACTTGAAAGAGCCTCACGCAGCCACAACCGCCGCAAGCTGCAAGCACAAACACGAAACACCAAGAAGGTGAATGATCTGAAAATCATAAGACTGCTGGAGCAGGCCGAAAGTACAGTATTCACATATCAATGCAAGTCGTGGTATCGCTAAAAAGCTATGGTATGGTATAGTGTCGTCGTAGCTGCTCTCTCCGTGAGCAAGCTTCAATAGAGGCAATGCAGCTATGCTACCCTTCGTGCTGCCGTGGCGTCTTTATGCTGCCGCAGCATCAACGCTCGCCCATCTCCACCGGCCCATTGGTCTGCGCCTCGATTTCCATCGCATCAGGCGGTGTCTCAGCAGCTATGCCGAGACCATGCACTTCCACGGTGCCCTCACCATTGATCTTGCCCGCCTTCACGCGAAGCGCAGCGCGTTCCTTGATGTCCGACTCCTCCTGCTCCAGCTTCCGCATAGCATCACCATTATCATTCATCTCAGACCTTAGACTGTCCACCGCAAGCTTACTCCACTCATGGTGTCTCGCGCACTTCTTGCGGTCACAGATGGTGAGGTCCGCGTCATCTTCGTCCACACCATTCTCTTCCTCGCTGCTCTTCTCGACTTGCAGGGTATCCAGCTCGAAAGCTTGTTGTGCTGCCGTGCTGCTCCGCCAGTTTTGGAATTGCTCGTTCGTCCACTCGAGACGTGGGTCGTATCCGCAGTAGTCCTTCGACTTCAGCTCTTTCTCGGTAGCGGTGCGGCTTCCTGCCTGTTTGGCAAGGGTGACGAACTTCATGCGGTCCTTGAGTAGACCATGTCGTTGTCGTGCTTCCTCCTTCTCGGCCTCGATGCGTCGCATTGCCTGTGCCTCTTGTGCGGTATACTGGCTGCCCTTGTGGTCCTTGCCGTCTGGGGTTGCAGGAGGGCTGAGTACTCCATCGCCAAGCTTCCTGAATTCATCTGCTGTCTTCGACGAGTCTAAAAGTGCCTTGACTTCTCCTGCAGCTAGAGCACCGCCTCTTGCGCCCAGGTCATCGTCACCAGGACGGTAGTCGGATCCTGCGATGCTTCCCTTTCTTCGCGAAGCACGGTTCTTAGCCGTCTCCTCGCTTCCACGACTCCGCGAAACCATCTCCCTGAAGTATTGCACGCCACAGTCATCCGAGCAGTACTTGCTGCCACTCCCACTCTTCGACTTGCCGAGCCTCGCCGCGTTGCGACAGCCACCACGTCTGCACATCCGCTTCCACGTCGTCAACCCGTGCTTACTGGCTTCGGTGCAGTTTGGGCAGATGTACTTGTCGATTAGGTTCTTGTCACGCTCCGCAATGTTCACGCATTTGCCGTGGAACCAGTCCTCACAAGGACCGTCGCACCCTATCATGAATGTGCCATTGTCGGGCTTACGGCAGATGCAATACTCGTCGCCATCGTCTGAGCGTCCCTCCATATCCTCGTCCTCATTCTCATACGTCTCCTCATCCGGGTCGGCCGAGTACGAGCGGTTGGACGGTGCTGGCGAGGAATTGAGCGGTGTGCCTTTCGCGCTGGTCCCTTTTGCTGTCGAAGGTGTTCCTGACTTCTTTGTCTCTACCTTCCTCTTCTTCGCCGGCGGCGCGGCCTTGTCCTTTTTGACCATACTGGCGGTACCTTTCTTCGTCTTGGCGGGTGCTGGGCGCTTCTTTGACGCAGTGGCGGCCTGCTCGAGGGATGGGTCTTCAGTCGAGGGGATCGGCACGGACGACTCGCGTAGGGGCGATTGCTTGGACATGCTGTGCTCGCTTTTGAGTGAAGTTACCGCCTTGAGTGCTTTCTGGTCCACGTCGGACGGTCGACGAGCGTTGATCGGGGACGAGGGCTGAGGTGTGCTGGTGTTCTCTTGCTTGATGACTGCTGGTGACGAAGCGACTTCTTCGGGTATGGTTGTGATTTGAGGGTTCGGTTGTTGTGGTGAAATGGCATTTGCGACTTGTGCGGTGATCGGTGTCTGGGTCGAGGTTTCCACATGAGGCTCACTTGGAAGAGCAGCGGAAGGCGCGTTCGAGTTATGGCCGTGTGAGGAGCTCGATGACGTTCTCTGCTGCTCATTCACTTCATGTTCGTGGCTCGAGACCTGCGACTGCCGTCTCGCCGGCTCGGCTGATGGCAGCGCGAAACCCTGCAACGGCGGCAAAGTGAAGTTCGCCTGAGGTGGCGACACCATGGATTGTCGTCGGTGCTCTGGCGACCGCGACGCGACATGGTACTGGTCGAGGGTGGGCGAGCTCATCTTACGCGCATCGCCGCCCATCGGAGGGGGGGGCAACTGGATTGGGTCGCCAAAGCCACTTTTCTGCCTCTCCCACGATCTCTGCCGTTCCAAGGCATTGGCATCAGGTGCGGTATAGCCATTCCATTGTGCAGGCGGAGGCTGCGGGCTCTGCGACAGGCTTGCTAGAGCTTGCGCTGCCTCCTGTTGAGTCGCAGTCGAGTAGGTGTAGTTCGGGGGATTCGATCGCGAGGATACCGGCGATATCGTACGCGTGTCTTCGCTCGAGGGCGCCTGTTGAGTCGGGGGGCAAGTGTCTGTTGTTGGCCGTGTTTCGGTCTCGGGCGATGGGTTAAGAAGATTGGGGAAGTCCATGGTGCCGTTGCTATTGTTGCATTGCTGGCGGTAGATGGGGCGCGTTACGTGAGAATGATGATATGAAAGAGGCGCAAAGCATATGGTAGCAGGAGATGTTGTGAGGGAGAAATGAAAGTAAGTGGATTGCGAAGCAGCCGTTCGCAACATAACAGTGGTGGTTGCTGATCAAAGGGGCCCCACTTTGTGGGGGACATCTATGATCGGCCGCTTACTTGACGCAATAATGGCAACGCCGCGACTCTCATCAGCCTACAACCTACCTCGTTGCCGCACAGCGCTATTGCCTGCAGTCAGCGTGTGAGAGAGGGGAGAGGGGAGAGCATACATGCCGTCCACGTCCACGAGACCACCGACAGCGAAGAGCAAGGGAGCTTGGGAGGGGTGCATCGACACGAAAGAGCTATCCGGCCTGGCAGAACACCACCATGGACGCCATACAGCTCTGCCGCGCCGCCTACTTGGGCGCTGCAGCGTCGGTGAGCACGCACGGAGAAGCAGGTGTAGAACAGTCTATCGAGGCTGATGCACGGTAGGTCTTGGTGGTCTTCGCTGTTCCTGCCACTCGCTCAAGGTTTCTTGATTATGGGCCCCGTAATGCGAAGAGCGCGAAGCATGGAAGAGATAAGCCCACAACGAAGAACGAAGACAGCATCGCTGTTAGAATGCTAGACACCATAGCAACCCTCCGCGTCCCCCACAGCTGGTTCGCATCCTTCTACGCCATTTCCGCAATCCTCTCTCTGTATTGGGCAGCAGAACTGCTTGTCAAGGGACCAGCCTTTCGAGCTATCGCACAACTTGTGCCTAATGGATCACGGTCGATGAGCTTTCGACAGGTGATGGTAGTCTGGACGATGATGCTCGCGCAGGGCAGTAGGAGGCTGTACGAGTGCATGGTCGTAGCGAAGCCTTCGTCATCTGAGATGTGGGTTGGACATTGGGCGTTGGGCATGTTCTTCTATGTAGCGATCAGTGTAGCGGTTTGGATCGAGGGGAGTTGTGAGTATGAAGACGGTCTCGAGGCCGGGAGATTCGCTGATTGTTGTACAGTGAACATGCTCATCCACATCCCAACGGCAAAGGATTTCGCCATAGATCCTCCGTCGATACGCACCTTCATCGGACTAATACTGTTCATTCTAGCATCTGGTCTCCAGCACGATTGTCATGCATACCTCGCAGCGTTGAAGGACAAGAAGATGGACTCCATCAATGACAAGACAGGGTATCGAGTACCTGAACACCCGGCCTGGAACATATCCCTCACACCGCACTACTTCGCCGAATGCCTGATTTATCTCGCCCTGGCCATCACGGCTGCGCCACAGGGAGATTGGCTGAACTGGACTTTGGTCAGTGCACTGGCCTTCGTTGCCGTCAATTTAGGAGTGACGGCGTATGGTACGAAGCAATGGTATGAGCGGAAGTTCGGCGTTGTAGCTGTGAAGGGGAAGGCAAGAATGATACCCTTCGTCTTCTGAACCCTGGCTATAGGAGTTCACGAGTTCAGTGGTCGTCATTGTGCATCTACACCATCTCAACATGGTTATCTCCCTGCTGTACAAGGGCCTCGAAGCTCAATACACGACGGCGTCTTATCCGATCACGTCCGGACGTAGCTCTATGCGCGCCATGCTCTCGCCCTTTCCAAGGCTGCGAGTAGGCGAGGGCAACTCCGCCTGGATGACCAGGGTCGGAATGGTGCGAATCTTTAGCGTCTTCATATCCTAGAGAAAGACTTCAAGGTTCAACTCCAGAGCTGATGTCGGGAATGGTAGTTCGAAACGCTTGAGTACTTTCGGATGAAGGATGCCGAACGTGCCGATACGTGTGGGCTTGCCTGCGAGTTGGAGGTAGATGGCTGCAGAGTGGCCTGCGAGGTAGGTTGGGTCTGAAACAGATGTTAGCCGGCGGAGGGAGTGTACAGCGAGTGCCGTTAAACTTACCATCAACTTCCTCAATGAAGTATCCCTGCAGCTTGTCGTTCTTCATACCGTCTTCTCGTGTGATGAAAGTCGACCTCAACATAAGCATGACACGATCTAATAGGCCATGTACTTGCTCAAAGCCGCTCGTCTTGCCATACCATGCCGCAGCGAAATGCCTCTCATTCCTGCTTCTCCGCTCGAGCTTGTCGTCCTTGAAGCACACGTCAGCTACTTCAAAGATCTTCATCGGCACGGCATGTTTCCTGTTCTCTCGGATGGTCTTCAGGAGACCTGGCACGAGTGATGTTCGAACAATTTGATACTCTGCAGTCTTTGGATTCTCCAGCTGTACGGCATTGCCGCCCTCCTTAGCAAATGGATGGTTTAGCCAGTCGTAGTTCTCGTCTTTACTGCAAAGAATTAGTGGCATGACTTCGCTCCAGCCCGCCATTGCTGCTTCGAGCCGCACGATGTCGGCGAGCTTGTTGATGGGTAGTCCAGCTGCGACTGAACTGTTCTGGTTGGGAAAGTTACGAGGCAGCTTGTTGAAGCCATATGCGACCGCAGCGTCCTCCATGATATCAGCTTCGTGTAGCACATCAGCACGAGTGACTGGCACATCGACGTCGAGCTTATCAGGATCCGACTCTGAAGGCTTGACATAATGGCACATCTTCGCGAGCTTCTCCGACCATTCTTCCCGCGACAAATCGAGCCCGCATACTGAGTTGATGAAGTTGGTAGAAGCCTTGAACGGAACTGGCTTCAGGTTAGGAGTTTGCCGTGTCTGCTTGTTGTGTTCCGATACAATGTTGACAGGCTCGATGGTGAATGGCTTCTCACAATACGTGGAGAACATGGCCACCAGAATGTGGTTGACAATCTCGACTTTCGTCTTGTCAGTCGCCGTGATGTCAATGAAGACATTCTTCGTGTCGAGGGTGATCTTCGAGTGGTTGCTGTTGATTATGGGTGGCATGGAGAGTATTGTGCGGTTCTTGTCGTAGATGATTGGATATAAGTCGTTCTTGCGCTGTTCAGGATCCTTGCTTCGAATGATGGGCAGGAATTTGGAAAGATGCTTGTCCTTCTCGAAGAACTCCATCATCTCATCTGCCCTCATCGACTTGGTCTGGTTGAGAGGTGCAAAGTTGATCTGGTCGGGAGCAAGTGCCTCGTAGGAGAATGGTCCCTCGAGAGTGTCCAAGTCATGGGTACCAATGGCGACTAATGTTCGATTGCGAGCAAGGTTGGAGTGAAGCTTGTCCTGCAGGGCGATGAAAGACTCGTACCGCTCCTTGGTGAACTTGATGTTCCTGAGGATAGCACATGAGAAGTATGGTCGGACCTTCTCTGTCGCTGGGTCGACATTGACGGTGAGAATCTCGCCATTGGCGGGGGGCACGAGGGCGTATTTGGGCATCTGTTGTTGACCAAGGTAGACCTTGAGATTCATGGCAATGCCCTCGAAGCAGAGCATGTCATATCTGTTCGCGGGGATCTCGATCTTGAGCTGTGGCCTCTCCTGCACGCCATCCACCACTGGTCGCTTCTGGTCGGTGGTGTCCTCGTCGAGCTCAATGCCGAAGTCGAAGCATAGTTGGTCGAACTCTTCCGTTGTGTACTCTCTACCCAATGCCTCGTAGAGATGAGCCTTGTCTACTGCGATTGTAGGCATCTTGTCTTGACGAATGCGCCGTGCCTGGCACGCCGTTCACTGCCTGCTTCTCTCCACCCAAAGACTTTATGTCTGCCTCCTCGTCGTGGTTGGTCGTACGCTGTTCGTGATGCGTCGTGGGTCGCGCTTGCTTGAAATGCACGGCTATGGGTCGTGACTGCTGAAGATTTGCTCCGCGGTGGTTTGGGAGGGAAGTGTTCAGTGGTCTTGTTACAGTCATCCAGAGCCAGCTGGAGGCTGAACTTCTTTGGAGGTGTGGCTGAAGGTGTGGCTGCCCAAAGCTCGCCCCACGCAACACAGATTCTCCACGGGCAGGGCACAACATCATCGCAGACCATCGCCCAAGCGACATTGTACGAACACTCCCACGCCAGCAGAGACACCACCCACAACACCTTCCACAACACGAACAATCTCACTCAGGTAGGTGCGACCCCTCACATGCGAGCACTCGCGGGCGGAGCAGCAGTATTGGCAGCGTGACTTGGTCGTGGTGGTTCCTGCAGCAGGCACACGGCCGCGAACCTTGTCTGCACCCAAGGTCCATGTCAGGTCCTGCAAACATCCTCCGCGACCACATTCGAGTCTGCGATGTCGCATATAGCGTAGCGTACTGATCCGAGCAGCGCGCGTCCACCCACCACCCACGACTCACGACACTCGAGCGGCTGCCCCCGACATCTGGCACACGGCGACCTTGCGACCACCACAGACGATTTGCATACAAAGGCCTGCAGCCAGGCCATCCGTTCCTTACCTACCACATACCGCCGAGTAATCCTCCAACATGGAAGAGCAAGGCCAGAACGACGAGCTGTATCCCATTGCGGTCCTCATAGATGAGCTCAAGGTATGACGTTGCTGCTGCCAATACCCTGGCACTCCTCGCTTGGGACGACGGTATCCATGCTAACACTCGTGCAAGCACGACGATGTACTGCTACGATTGAATGCCATCCGCAGACTGTCCACCATCGCGCTAGCGCTCGGCCCGGAGCGAACGAGAGACGAATTGATACCCTTCCTTGATGGTACGGCGCATCTGTCCAAATAATTGCACGTATACCTAAAATGCTAACGGCATTGTAGAGTCTGTTGAGGATGAAGACGAGGTGCTGACCGCCCTGGGAGACGAGCTTGGCAACTTCGTCGAGTACGTTGGAGGCCCAGAGCATGGGCACGTGCTCCTTTCCCCCTTGGAGAATCTCGCAACAATAGAGGAGCCACTCGTGCGCGATAAGGTAACCGACACTGGCACACGATTCGCAAAGGACTAGCTAACACAGTCAGGCCGTTGAATCATTGAACAAGATTTGCGACCAGCTCTCCCAACAGCAGGTTGAGCAGTACTTCATCCCCCTCACCATCCGCCTCTCGAAAGCCGACTGGTTCACATCCAAGATCTCCGCCACTGGTCTTTACAACACGCCATACACCCATGCCACAGCACAGTCGCAGGAAGGCCTGAGACAACAATTCGCGCAGCTCGTGCACGATGACACACCCATGGTCCGCAGACAGGCGGCTAACAACCTTGCCAAGTTTGTCAAGAGCATGCCGGCAGCGGTCGTCATCGAGGACATGATTCCGTTGTTCCAGCATTTGGCACAGGATGATCAAGACAGCGTGCGACTATTGACTGTTGAGGTGTTGATTGCCATTGCAGAGGCAGTACCGAAGGAGCAGCAGACCAGCCACGCCGTGCTTCTGACAGCATTGCGAAGTCTGTTCGAGGACAAAAGCTGGAGAGTCAGATATATGGTGGCCGACCGATTCGAGAAGATTGCGAAGGCAGTCGACGAGGAGGTCATTGCAAGAGATCTGGTACCAGCTTTCGTCAAGCTTCTGAAAGACACCGAGGCCGAAGTCAGGAGCGCAATTGCTGGTCAAATACCGGGCTTCTGTCAGCTTGTGGACCGACAGGCACTTCTCCGCGACATCATGCCAGCCATCGAAGATCTCGTATCCGACTCTTCTCAGCATGTACGCGCAGCCTTCGGCAACCAGATCAGCGGCCTGGCGCCCATCCTCGGGAAGCAGGAGACCACCGAACATCTCCTCCCAATGCTGCTGCAAATGCTCAAGGACGACTTCCCTGACGTTAGACTGAACATCATCTCGAAGCTCGAGCAGGTGAACAATGTTATTGGCATTGAGCTCCTGTCGCAGTCCCTTCTTCCTGCCATCGTGCAGCTCGCGGAAGACAAGCAGTGGCGCGTCCGACTGGCCATCATCCAGTATGTACCACTGCTCGCGTCGCAGCTTGGCGTGAAGTTCTTCGATGAGAAGCTCAGCAGTCTCTGCATGTCCTGGCTCGGCGATACTGTCTTCAGCATCCGCGAGGCAAGCACACAGAACCTCAAGAAGCTCACCGAGGTCTTCGGCGTAGAGTGGGCCAGCGAGGCGATAGTGCCAAAGGTTGCTGCAATGGCTGAGCACCCCAATTACCTCTACCGCATGACGACATGCTTCGCAGTGTCCGTAAGTCAATACTGTGAAGATTCATGAAGTTGCCCTTTGCTGACTATCATATAGATTCTCGCGCCTGCACTTTCTTTGCCAGTCCTGGCGCAATCTGTGTTGCCAATTCTGAACCAACTCGTCGCAGATCCCATTCCCAACATCCGCTTCAACGTGGCAAAGTCGTACGCTGTCCTCATCGACATCCTGAAACGGCTGCCAGACGATCAGAACACCACAATCGTCGAGCTGGAGAAGAAGGGCTCGACAAATTTCCCTGGCAGCGAGCGCGGCGCACAACTCATCAGAGAAGAGGTCATTCCCCCACTCGAGAAGCTGATGCAGGACGACGATGTGGATGTGAGGTACTTCGCAACTACGGCCAACAAGGCCTGGACTGACACAGAAAACGCCATGGAGACTTAGGGAGTCAAATCCATGGAATCTGTTACGTCGGGCATTCAATAGAGGGGACGAGGTATGGGGAGCACCGCATTGAGCACGGTATGTGTGACGAGGAATCAGCGCTAGGAGATCAGAGAGGAATTGTTCTTAGCGATGATAATGAGCATTGTGGCCCTGGCTTGTGGACGCAACATGCACTTGGGCTCAAAAAAGATACCTAGCAAATGACACTGCTGCATTGAGACACGCGCTCAGGAATCACCAGTAAGTGATGTCCGGGAGACAAATTGCTGCGAAGGCAATTATTGATTGCACAAGAAGGACCTTGATACCCCACCTGCCTCCGTCACATGCAAAACGCGCCTGCTGATAGGACTCAACATCTCGGATTGCAACTTCCACTTCACATCGTTTGCACAACGACGGCGCCTGCACCACGTCTTCAATGCCACCATGCCCAGCTATGGCGGTATCACGGTCTTGTTGCAGACACAATACGATGCCCTCCCGATACCAGAATACGCGCCGCCGCCACAGACTACATCGCCTTCAGTATCGGACACGCGACCCTCCGGCTACATTCAGACTGCCGCTAGTCTGAGCTCGTCGCATGGCTCTACTACTCGCCCTGGGATACTGCGCGCACCGCATACACCGTGCGCTTCATCCAATGCCAGTATCACATCTGGAACGTCGACTGTCGCGTCGCCAGCGGACCGTAATGCTTCTAGAACAAGCTTACTATCTCGCTCTTCAACCCTCCGCTCCTTGTGCTCGGGGCCATCGATCGTAACAGAGACACTATCACAGGAGCCGTCAGTCGAATCCTTCGTGCCGATCTACTATGGAGCGCAGTTCTGGATACATTACGACTGCCTGATGGCGCAACATCGCGATGAAAGACTCTTCGAAGACGAACAGCACGACGAGGTGAAGTACTATTACTTCAAGGTGTTCATCGGTGGCAGGTGCGTCTCGAGCTGGGGTGTGGGTGGAAAGGATGGCTGGCGCGGCAAGGTATCATTTGGCATCTTCAATGGCGGCACAGACTTTGAGGGTAATGACACCGTGGAGAGAAAAGCATTCTTCTTCCCAAGGAAGCACAGGGGTTGCCGAGACGTACATGGTGGGCAATTCGACATCAGGGTGTACCGGAGCAAGGCGAGGAAGCGCGAGCCTTTGACGCTGCCGAAGTATGAAGACAAAGCAAGTAAAGGTGGCGGTTTCGAGTGAGTATCAGCGGGAACAGGCTCGGTGAGTCTAAATACTGACGTCCTGTTAGCGTGCTCGATGCCGGCCGTGTCAGGAGAAGTGATCCAAAGCGCATGTACACCTACGCGCTAATCGATCCTATCGACGAGCCATATGCAACGTTCAGATACCACTTGCGTAGCATCGGTCAGTATTCCCTCGTCAATCGCGCAGCGTACCCGCACTGACAATAGACAGCTCAACTCACCGACATGGGTATCGATCTGGGCGCCTACAAAGCAAGCTTCTACGCTTCTTCACCACCACAAAGCCCAAGATCGCTGTCACCCGTGAGCTCTCCACAGCTGTCGTCGCCGGCGCCAGCAATAGCTCGAGATGAGTTGAGCAGCTACCGCCTTTCCTTCCCGCCACGTATGCAGCTCACGGCCAGCACATCAAGCTGCAGTCGTGGATCGCCGATCAAGCGCAATGCCTTTCACGGCGCAGAGCTTCAACGCCATGACTACGAGAACGTGATGCACCGTCCAAGCGAAGACGAAGCTCCTCAAAGTCTGGACGAAGCGCTCGAGAGGTTCGACAGATTGAGCATGTTGGATCAGTTTATGAAGGTCAATGATCTTCGTGACCCAGCAGTGGGCCATCAGCGCTTCGACAGCATGGACATGGTAGATCAGAACCTTTACGGGACTTTGCCAGCGGCCGACATACCGGACTGGGTCATGAGTAAGCCACTACCTGCACCACCTGATAACGTGGCTCCTATCGAAGGACAAGCAGCAGGGCAGAACAAAGTGGGAGCTCTGGCGTCGCTAAGAGGCTTCATGGGTTCAAGATCGAAGAGAGTTTAGCTTTTGAGAGATACCAAACGTGTCACCTCAGGGATCGTGTTGGAAGGCTGAGGATCAACCGAATGTAATACCATCCCCTCACAAAGCCTCATTGACGAACACGCCTGCCATACCCATCCCCGTGCCCAGACACATACTCGTCAACAACACCTTCTTCTTCGTCCTCCTACACTCACTCAGCCCCGTCACAATCTGTCTTACACCCGTCATGCCAAAAGGATGTCCCAGCGCTATCGCTCCTCCGCGAGGGTTCATCTTGCTCCAGTCGACCTCTAGCTTATCGCGACAGTACACTGCCATACTTGCGAAAGCCTCATTAATCTCGACAACATCGACGTCTTTGTGCAGGTCGAGACCAAGACGGGAGAGGAGTTTGGGAATCACAATCGATGGCCCTATTCCCATGATTCGAGGTGCCAGGCCGGCGATCGAGGTGGCGACGTATTTGCCAAGGATCGGTTGACCTAGTTCCAGTGCCTTTGAGCGGCGCATGAGGACAAGGGCAGCGGCGCCATCTGTGATTTGCGAGGAGTTGCCGGGTGTGGACTTTCCGTCTTTGGTGAAGGAGGGTTTGAGCTTGTTGATGTTTTCGAAGGTTGTGCCCCAGCGGACTTCGTCTTGGGAGATGAGGAGGTCTTGGCCGTCCTTTTTGACGGTTATAGGGACGAGTTCGTCGTTGAAGAGGCCGGCCTTCTGGGCTGCTTCGGCGCGTTTGTAGGATTCTACTGCGTAGCGATCCTGCTCATCACGGGTAATGTTGAAGTCTGAGGCAACATTTTCCGAAGTAATGCCCATAGGGAGCATGCAGTCTTCGGCTTCACGGTCTTTCATGATGTTGTCAGCGAACGCGCGGGGGAGGCGTTGGTTGCCTTCGCTGAGGGATTCGGCGCCGATGGCGATGCCTGGTGTCGTGTTAGTGCACGAAAGTGGTGGAAGAGAGATGGATCGGGGCGATGACTTACCGACGTCGATCATGCCGCTTGCTATCTCGTTGGCGATGTGGCAAGTTGCTGTCAAGCCGGAGGAGCAGAAGCGGGAGGAGCTTGATGCCGCTGTTGTGTTTGGAAAGCCAGCAGCTAAGGCCGCAGCACGGCAGTAGTGCGCTGCTCTGCCTTCGTTGACCTGATGATGGTCAGTATGGACAGTAGATCGGAGTGGTCGATGATGGCGAGCACTTACATTGCCCAGGCAAATATCGTCTACTTGAGCAGGGTCGATGCCACATTTCGCTCGGACTTGTTCGAGCAGCTTGAAGACCATATCATCCAGCGTCGTATCTTTCATGCCGCCCTTCTTGTACTTGCATAGTGGCGTTCGGATGGCTAAAGTAATCACAACATCGTCGGGATTCTTTTGACATCTGTTGACACAGTAAGTGTCAAGCACCAGCTACAGAGGCTCTGTACTGCTTACATTTGGTCGACTGCGCTTGTCGCTGGGTTAATCTGCGACAGTACGGACTTGAGGCGATCTGTGGTAGTCATCTTTGCTGTAGCTTTTCTCGACACTATGAATGTTGCGTGCAGTAGAGCATACAAAGGCAGCTTGAAGTGAGGTCTTCCTTCGAGCTGAGATAGCCGAGGCTGAGTTGTATACTTCACCAGCCCCCGTCCCAGGGTCATCGAGCTCGGTGAGACGAGTCGATCCTACTGAATCTCATATAGAATTCAGGCAATGGCTCGCCACGGCTGACATGTGAATATGGCATACAGCAGGCTGTACACGTATGCAAGCTACTATCATGCAGACTGTTGTGAGGTCAATGCGACTAGAAGACAAGAAGATGCGTGTCGCCTCTGCCCACAACGCGACACAAACGTCATGTTGCTTCTTGCTGCTGGTCTATCAATCGCTGAGATGCATGCACAAGAGCCAGACCCGCAACAGCAGCGCCTATTGGTGACATGGCCACGATCATGTACCCTTCCCTGGCTTTCCTGCTGATACAGTGGATGACGGTCGCTCTTCGTAGGCTGGTCTTTTGGAAGGGCGCCCTTGACCTTCCTTCTCCCACGCTGACTGAGAGCATATTAACCCGCATCTGTATTTCTGACTCGTCGAGAGTGGGCGAGATGTCAGGAGGTTCCTGAATGTGTGGTCTGTAGTACTGATTTGAGATCAAGACTCGCTCAAGAAGCATTGTCTGACCGCGAGTAGCTCTCGCAGAGGCAGTTGAAGGCATACCGTAGCTGGTTGTCAGTCTTGATGAGAGGATTACATTCGGGTCTGTGATGATAGTTGGGAAGGAGCAGGACGCAAAGACAACGATGAATGTATCACGCGTTCCACTCGTGCCAAGCTAGTCCCAACAGAGTCCGTTATTGAAGATACACCTTCTTTGTTTCGGCCGAGCTGACCCTGCCCCTGCACTTTCCAACACCGACGAGCAACCTTGTCGAGATAACACAGCGCCATCATGAAGCTCTGAAAATTTGTCGTGACGGCGATGTTATCTCGCTGAAAACAACCCACCGCCACGATGTACCGTTTCGCGGACCTCACCCACGAGCAGCAGCTGGAAAGACGAGAACTTTTGGACTGGTACGGCTTCCTAGCCCAGGTGTCTGTTCTAGTGCCTCTCCTAGCATTGCAAATATATAGACTCGTAGGCTGGGCGCAGTCCAGATTGATTGGCAAAGATGATCTGCAGACGCCAAGCTCGCCGTATGTGAAAGCATCGAGGCTGGGCCACGGGCTGAACGTGCCCGGCATAGCAGCGAGATGGAGGAAGTTCCAGTGGTGGTGCGGTGACTCTGTCGAGTATGCTGGGCTGCACATTGGAACGAGAGGAGAAATACTGGGAGCTGGCATCTGGACGCTTTGGCTAGTGGTTTTGTCGTTCTTGCAGACTGGGGATGGTGAGCATGGAATCACACCTGCGAAAGCTAGAGACATTCAAGCTAAGTACAATGTATAGACTATCTCCACCTCACGAAACGTCTGGGAGCAGTTGGAGCATCTCAGCTGCCCTTCCATTATCTATTGTCCCTAAAGTCGCCCTACTCTCCACTTCAGCTGCTGACCAGACGTTCTCATGAAAGTCTCATAGCACTGCATCAGCTTCTTGGACGAATCATCACGGCGCTGTTCTACGCTCACGTGGCTCTCTATCTCAACTTCTATATTCAGTCGAATCTCCTCCTGGCCAAGGTTACGCAGTTCTACATCATTTGCGGCATCTTTGGAATCCTTGCCTTCACGGCCATTGGCACAACAGCCCTAAAGCCACTTCGAGACTGGAGCTATCGGGTGTTCTACATCGTTCACGTCGTCCTCGCTACACTTGTGCTTCCTGCACTGTACTTTCATGTGAATCATGTCCGGGTCTACGTCTACGAGACGTTGCTCGTGTACGGCCTTCACATCGTCCTTCGTGCGGTGACGACGAAAACGCACACTGGATCCGTCAAGACAATTCAAGATGCCAACCTCATCGAGATCAACATACCTGTCAGCGGAAAAGTAGCACATAGATGGCAGACCGGCCAACACGCCTACCTGTCCCTGGCAGGCAACCCCTTCCTCCGCACCTTCAAGAGTAACCCCTTCACGGTGAGCTCCATGCCGTCCATCGACGGGAATCTGCGGTTTGTAGCTCGCATTCTGGACGGTAATACGGCAAAACTCGCCTCCAACCCTAAGACCTCGCAACAAATCACAACCGAAGGTCCCTATGGTCTCGCATCACACCCCGAAAGACTCCTCCAATATGACCGAATCCTCGTCTTAGCCGGCGGCGTCGGCGCAACTTTCATCGTTCCGCTCTACCGCCAGCTTCTCTCAGACCTCAGCCCAAGCAAGGGCAGCCACAGACGTCAGCGTGTCACTTTCATCTGGACTGCTCGATCTATGGCAGAAGTCTCCTGGGCTCTGCCGCAAGATGTGAAGGAGCGGGAAGGCTTCGTGGAGAGGTTGCAGGTGCATCTCACGAAAGACGTCAGCGCTGCAACTCCGAGCTCTGGTGGAACTTTTGCTGTAGGCGAAGAGGAGGATGAGCAGGGGCCGGTAGGCGAGGGTGAGGATGGAATCGAGTTGGAGGAGCAGCAGAATTTGTTGGGGAGGGATGGAGGTGAGGCGAAGGAAGAAAGTGGGCTTGTTGTACATGCAGGAAGGCCGGATTTGAGGAGGGTTGTGGAGCAGATGTTTACGCATAGTAGTGGTGAGAATATTGCTGTTGTGGTTTGTGGGCCGAGAGGTTTGGGGAAAGCATTGAGGAGGGAGGTGGGCAGATTTGTGAGACGGGGGAGGGATGTTTGGCTATGGGACGAGAGTTTTTCAACGTAGATGTCATCTATGCTGTGGGAAAGTAGGTATGAAATGCTGACCTACATGTACGATGTTTCTCCAGATGATGTCCGTGATGTCAAGACTGCAACACGACATGCTCTCCTACGTTTCTGTTGCCTACTTCGTTGAGTTCGGCCGTGGAATTCTCGGATTTCGTGCTTCGTGCTGCTGCATCAACTTTCGGTGTTGTGAGCACATTGAGGCACCAATGTATGCGGAGCATCGTTGACCGAGCTGATGTGCTGTTATCGACACTGCCACAGCACAGTCATCAGTACGACGGAAACGTTCCATATTCGTGTGCGCCCGGGACCAAGATTTCCCGCAATCGTCACGGCACTGTCGGAAGTTGTTATCAATATTTGCGGTGTCTTGGTCATTGTGGAGGCAGTCGTTGGCTATCCGAGACAACGAACAAGGACAAGCTGTGGTGGTGGCTTCGTACAGGAGCGCCGAGGTGCCCACAAGCTGTGCCTCGCTAGAAGTACATGGCGCTTTGGACGAGTCAGTGCAGCACGTTGTACCACCACTGGAGTCTGGGCCAGGAACACGATGAGAGCGCCCGAAGGTACCAGGAGCCGATGCAGATGGCACACGTGAAGCAGTGGTCGATATTCAGTCCTCGGCGCAGTGGATGCTTGGAATACACGTGCCACCTGTTCGATGTTCTGGAGGCAGTGAGCCGGGTTTCTGCCCGTCTCTCTCCGGCTTCGGTCCTGTAATGTATCTTGTACAGTACACACAGCAGTACCTCCGCCGTGGGATGCATCGCGAAGGAGGGGCAGCTCCAGCTACATATTCTATGTACTGGGCCCGGCCAAGCGCCGCGATACTGTTTGATAGGAAATACGCTGCAGCTGTGGACTGGTCACTGCCCTATTGGGAGCTTGAATCAGCCGTCGCTGATAAGAGGCTGATGGAGGCGAGATTAGGAGCGTTGCTGCGGAATTCGATGTGGGAGACCCGTGACGACTGTGCGACGCGACGATGCGGCGCTCGATGATGATAGTGATGATGATGATGATGACAAGAAACAGGCGGCGACGACATCGCATCCACGTCTACAGTGCAGTACCAAGAAGCTGGCAAACATGCGGCCGTGAGTGAGACTAGCAGATGACGAAGTCGGAACAGCCACCGAATGACCACGTTGAGCAATACATTATACATGTAGTTGCCACCAGTGATGTTGGAGAAGCGCGCAAACGTGCACCATCTGCTGCAGCCTGCAGGACATGTATGATGTATCCGATCCATGCCGCAGCCCGCAACCTTTGTGCGCTCGATCACCTGCCGTTAGAACTATGCAGCCAATCTCATGCGTGTGTCGCAACTTGCAGGCGCGATGAGACACAACGCCTCGACGCTCCTCCTGTTTCCACCTTTCGTTTCCACTCGCACAGCACAATAAAGAAATCACATCAACCACCACACGCAGCTTCGTCCCCTCTTTCTCCCTGACCAACAGCAAACGCTCCGTTGATCAGGCCACCGCCACCACCACCAACCATACCTGCTCGCTCAGCCCGCTCCGTTGCATATCGCATCCAGCTTTCCGCTTTCGGCCCAGCTATCAAGCAGGTCGACTACCAGCACCACGCGTCTGCAACCGCCAGAGGCCCTCTTGCACCGTCAAGTGAGTCGCATAGCCCCTACAAACACGTCTACAGCCTTTCTGCCGCCTGCCGCCTGCCGCCGCGGCCTCGTTGCGCAACAACACGTCGGACATCAACACTGACTCACCCGCGCCCACAGGAGAGCTCTCCCGAAACCAACACCGACTCCATGGCTCAGGTGTCCTCCATCGCGATGGCTCTGGCCTCGCAGTCCTCCTCGCGCGCCATCCCGAAGACGCGCCCTGCGGGAGACCACTCCGGCACTGCCAGCTACGAAAGGGCTGCCAGCGCATTGCTGACGCCTCCCAACTCCATCTCGCCGGAACTGGCCGCCTGGCCGAACCATGCCAGTGCCATGTCACCACCGCTCATGGACATCACGGAAGAGATGGATTTGGAGGATCGACACGACTCTCCGAACGATGACATCCAACAAGGCGGCATGCCGCTGAGCAAAGGCGCCTTGTCCAACCTCGACGATGCAGTCACCATTACCCCGAGCATGCTCGCCAAGCATCACCTTCCAGGTATCATGCTGGGTAACGGACCTCGACCCATCCGCTATGTGATGGGTGAGCTGTGCCAGACCGTGCCCGGCTTCTCTCGCATCCCACCGGCCAAGGCACGTCGCATCGTCGTGGCTGCCCTCGAAAGCCGATCGGGAGGTGGACTTGACGGGAACGTCGAGTTCTGCAAGACCGGCTGGGGTCGATGGGATGCACATATCAAGGGATCGTCGCGCGACTCCGCCGTCGGCTCCTTCAACGACGGCCACCTATCGCCACCGCGAAGCGAGCGCAGCTATGCCGTCTCTCATACCGATTCAGGAGTCAACATGCCTGCTGTACACATGCACGGCAAGCATCGAGAGCACTACTATGGTGGCAGCTGGACCGAACATGGTCTTCGAGAGGAGGACGAACTCGATATGGACGACATGGACCCACTCGAGGAGGCGGCTGATAAGATGTCTCTCGACGGAGAGTCTGACTCCGATTCGTTGGACGATGAGACCGACGACGAGGACTGGGCTGCTGTTGGCGTCGATGCGTTGCGGGAGGCTTCACTGCCCACTTCCAACGCTCCACAACTGCCAGTCCGTGCCGTCAGCATTCCCTACAACGGTCGCTTTGCTCAGAAGAGCTGGCAACGCCGACCATCGAACAACAACTTCAACAGCCACTCTTCACAATCTACTTCACTGCCTTATGGCAGCGGCTTCAACACCATCACTCCGGCTATGCAGACTCCGGAGGAACACGAAGCCATCGCAGCTCTCATCAAGATGGGCAGCATGTGAGCGTCTACTCACCGGCGTTACGGATAACACGACATCACCACACCTCTCTACCTCTTGTTTATGAACGGCAGCTGGGCACCAGTCTTCTCACTCAAGTGCTGATGGAAGAACCTGGACTGACATGGGTGGCTGTTCTCTATCTCTCTTACCTCTCTCTTCACCGTTTTCGCTTACTGGATACCCCGAATTGTGTTTTTATTTGCGACATCTCTGGGAACACGGAACTGGACGACACTGGGCACCAGCCTCGATCAAGTGCTGATCGAAGTCCTGGATTGACATGGGTGCGGCGTTCTCATTTCCACCATCATCATCATCATCATCATCATCATCATCGACATCGTGACGACAATTTCAAACCTTACGAACTACTACGAAAGACATTACTGGCTCATCAGTGGCGACATATCATCACCGAAACGACATCCTACTTCTGAAAGGGTCATCACCGACGAAAGGCGTGACAACGATCCCCACTTTAACACCATCTACTGAGCAAGCTGGAGCTTTGCTGGAGAAATGATGACAATCTTGAGCTCGCGGAACGAAACGCTGGAGCTTTATGGAGCTACTCCTGACTCTCTACTTGCATCTGGATGCTGCGCGCGCATGCTGAAGTTGTGGTAATGGTCGCGAAGGAGGAAGGCTGGAACAACGGCGGACTTCAACACCATTTTCGCTACTGCAGATGAATCTTTTCCTCCTTTTGACCGAAACATTGTGTTGTCACTGGTTTTGTGCACTGCGAGATTCTGTTCCCTCTACTAGACGTCCCATTTACTTGGTCCACGTTGCCTCGGAGGCGAGCGAGAAAGATGCACGAAAGAACAAAGGTTGATACTTAGCTGTACTTACATTGCAATTATCGCCGAGTAAGCTTATCAGTGCATCCCTCGCCTTTGTCCTTCCCTCCCGTGTTGTTTGCTGTAAATGCTTGCTGCAAGCAATGCGTTCCTGCCTGCCTTGATCGCATTGCTGTACGCGCGGCCAAGACAGGCACGTGCCCTGGAATCCCTGTCGTGGGCGAGTCGAGAACCAAGCTTTACCACGGAGACGGCATCGAGACAGGCTGGCAGTGATTGAGCGACGGGCATCGATATGCAGCACCTCGAGCTGCACAGGACGCGCGAAGAAAGAATCATGAACTTCCTCAGATCGGCCACGAAGACCGGTGGCTATCATGACAGCCCCGATCAACATACTTTCCGTGACCCAGGCCGAAGATGTATCGTATTGTGAGACCACCGACTTTGTCGCTGCACGTGCGTAGATGTACGACAGGAGCATAAATGTCTATCTTGTAGAACTTGGCGCCTTCTGAGGTTTGGCCAAGACCTGCACAAGCGCTGTGGGGAATATATGCTGTTCGTCTCGGCAGAATCGACAATTCGCGACATTAACCACGACTGATGGCTGCTGATCATGAGATCTCAACATCGACTGGCCGGGATCAACATTACTGACTGATGGCAGGCAACGATGGGCATGCCCATCAGGCGTAGCTTTTCCGCAAGACACCTACCACCATCACAAAGAGTCTCTTCTGAGGAAGAGAAGAAGAGAGGATCGCCACAGCCGCCATCAGTTTCATCGCCTTTGAGGACGAGTCCTGTAAGGACGCACAACGCCACATCAGGGGCCGCTTTCAAGACTTCCTCATCCTCGCCAACGAAGGCAGGACCCTCGCTACAACCGACCCAGACCAAATGCCAGGACACGAAGCCGATCATAATAATCGACGACGACAAGCCGAATGATCTGAAGCGAGAACGATGATGGTGAGGGACCACTACAAATCAACTACAGCATTCGAGCAGAGACGGCAGATCACACTAGCACTCCAACGCCGTTTTCATGAGATCACGACCGGCACAATGGCCACCGCCAATGTAATCACGATGTGGAGTAAGAAGTTACGGGAAGCGGTCATTCAAGAGGGCCATAGCCACATTTCTCAAGCATGCTATTCAGGCGATCTGTATCGGCCTTCTTAAGTGCCACAACCCTCCTAACAGACCGCGCCGGGAATCTCGAAGCCCTTCAACATACTGCGCCAACTCTTCGTCTCCAACGTTTTGCGTCCTTACACCTTTTGCATCAAAATCAAGACACACTTGCGCCTCACGCTGTCCTGCAGCTGTGCCGGAGTCGCACTCTCGACGTCCTCGTCTCTGAGCTTCCACCACTTCTTTTCGACCTCTCGGAATGCCACGTTGTGGTCCGTCTTGTCATCTGCCTGGATCATACCGGTCATGCGGTATTTCTGGTCTCCCACCATGGTGGAGATGAGGTTCACGGTGTGTAGTGGTGCCTCTGCATCCTCGCGCTCAAGTGGCACCAGCAAGTAGTCGGGATACTGGATGACGCACGGCTTCACCTCCATTTCGCCTTCGCATGGCTCTCCGTCAGCATCGACTACTGGGCAGATGACTTGACGGAAGTCGTCATACTTGACTGCCTCCTGGATGATGTATCCGGTGGCATTCCGTATCTCGGTCTCATACACATCGCCATCATCTTCGTCGATGGCCAGATCATACTTCTCTGCCGGAACGGTAGCTTTGAGAGCGAAGGACGTCTTCAGCTCCTGGTGCTTGCCGTCGCAATTGTCCTTGTCGCAGTGGCCGAAGAAGTGGGTCTTCATCTTGAACTTCTCGAGGATGAAGTGGTGCTCCCTACCGAGAGCTTCGGTCAGGTTCGTAAGGTATCCGCCGGCATCCTCGTTCTGGTTCTCTTCCAAGACGTCGAGGTACTTGCGGCCATCAAGGGCGGTTTGGAGGTCGACACCCGTCTCTTTAATGCTCTCACGGAACTTCTTGCCCGAGAGAGCGAAGGTAGTCTGCACCATCATCGCAGTGAGCTCGATCTTCTCGCCACTTCTCTCGGCTTCTCGCATCTTCTTGAAGAGTTGGCCGATGTACGGACCAAGAGCAATGGCGGGCTTGACGTACTGGGGATTTTGAACCTGCTCATCGGTGAGCTCCTCCGGGGTGAGAACAGTCTTGACAATCTTATCCTTTGCCTCCTTCAACTTCATGTCAAACATGGACCGCTTCTTGGGTCGGCTGGGGCTGTCGTACTTGAGGAGCTCCTCGGGCTTCAGGTTGAACATCTTTGGTTCCTCGCCTGCGCAGAGCTGCTCGATCTCCTTATCTGTAAATGTGTGGAAAAGGATCTGGAGTGCGGCGTTCTGGGCTGAGACCGAGACTCCGCGCATGTTGTTCAAGCCAATTGGCATCGCAGTAGGTGTGGGCTCCTTGGCCTGTTCTGTGGGCTTGGAGGGAGATGTGGCGACGCGGTATGTCTCATCCTTTTGGATGGACTTCTCTGGTCCCGGCGAGACGGAGGTTCGCTTGGTGCTCACGGAGTCGAGTCGGCTTCGTGGGCTTTCACCGGCTGTCGCGCTCTTCTGCGGGTCTGGTGAGGAGGGCTTGCTCTCCTGCTTCGCACCTTGCTTCGAGGCTGGTGTTGGTGAAGTCTTCTTGACTCCGTACTTGCGCTCGTGGGCGAGCTTCTGGCACGTCTCGCTCTTCTGGTGGCGCTTCTTGTTACTCTTGCTGGATTGGTCGACACCGCAGCGGTCACAGATCCAGCGGGTGCTCTCGGCCATCGCTGCTGGCTTGGAGTTAACGGTCGTCTTCCTTGACGCCTCCTTCTTCACGCGCATGGACTGCTCTCCGCCCTCGTCCGATGACTCTTGTCGAGACTTCTTGGCTGAAGTGTTCTGTGTCGCTGCGCCATCGTTGCGCTTGCGCTTCTTTGGTTGCGTGCTCGAGGTGCCTGAGGATGATGGAGTGGTGGCCGAAGTGTTCGGGCGATTGCTATAGATGTTTGGTACAGATGTGCTGTTGCGGGTGACGGTTGATGGGTCCTTTGCAGACTTCAGAGCACTCGCCATACTGTGTGTCACGGCGCCAGGAACTTGGAACTTGTGTTGTGATGGTTGTGGTGGGGACGGCGGTGGCATGTCCGTCCTCGCCTTTTTGTGGGATGGGTGTGGCTCGGCGTCTCGCTTGTGCTTTATACTTGTAGGCATGTTGTTGCCAGTTTGGAGGGAAGGGCGCGCTATGCCTTTAAAGTCTGATGTGGAAGGCTGGTGAGATGTGTTAGATGGAGAAGCTTCGAGTCGAGGATAGCAAACAGCGACTTACCAGTCTCGAGTGTTCTTGCATGCGCCGCTGGGTAGCAGCTGCGGCTCTCGCTTCACTCGCCATCTTCGCCGAAGGATGTCTCAGATGTGGTGTCGCGGAGGGTCGAGAAGGGGCGTGAGCGATGGACGCGATCGTAGACGTGGTCGGTCTTGGTGTTGTTCGCGAGACAGTCGCTGGTCGTGAAAGGGACTCGGGCGAGATGTCTCGGGTGATGGAAGGAAGTCGAAGTTGTTGAGAAGAGACGGACTCTTATGCAACGAAGTCCGTTGGTCTCGGACAATAGAGATGTATCGCAACAATACAACTTAGTTGACAATACCGAGTTATGATGTTTGACAATGGTAGAAGAGCTTCAAGCTGTAACAATCGTGATCATGAAAAGCGTGGCTTCAGTGAAGCTCGAGCCATCTGCCACATTTACCTTCCATTCACCAATGATGACGTTGTCTGTCGGCTATGCTTGGATGAAGGAAAGCGATGCAGCATTCACTTCTGGGAGATATCTACTCCGAAATTGAGTCGACTTATGGGACTCTCGACGCTGGCTGCATTGGGGATATCGCTCGTGGACGAGGCAGTATAACATGTTCGCGCTAAGACAATTTCACATGCCTTTCCTGCCCAATCGGGCAAGTAACATCTTCCATCGCACGAATGCATGTGTCACCATCATCAAGCTTCCTGTGACACTTCCAATGAACTGCATGGCTACTAGCAGTACATTTTACCGTTCTGGCCTACATCGCCATGTCGTTGACAACGACTGTCGATCACCATGTGGGTTTCTCGGGCCGTTCCCGTCGATCATGGCTCGAGCTTCCAAGCCCCGCGGTCCCTTGCATGCGTGTGAATGAACAGGCGGTAAAGCCACGTTGAAGCTCAAGTTCTTAACATCTTCTCTTTACACATTGAACACATCGACAGTAGCAATACCGCCAGTATGAAGTTCACAACCATTATCACCGCTGTCGCTCTCTTCTGTGCGGGCGCATTGGCACTTGACAAGCCGTTGAACATCGAGAAGACGCACTCCGAAGAGTGCGCAGACAGCGAGCGCACAAAGATTGGTAACAACACAATCCTCCCTGTAACACACTATGAGCTATGCTGACTTGCGATAATTCAGGCGACAAGATCTCCATGCACTACCGCGGCACACTCGAGAAGGACGGCTCCGAATTCGACGCTTCTTACAACCGCAACCAACCTCTCGACTTCGCCGTTGGCAAAGGTCAGGTCATCAAGGGCTGGGATGAGGGAACTCAGGGCATGTGCATTGGTGACAAGAGGACGTTGACAATTCAGCCAGAGTATGGATACGGTGATCGCGGTGTGGGACCAATTCCAGGTGGTGCGGTGCTCATCTTTGAGATTGAGTTGATGGGAATCAACGGCAAGACCAAGGCAGAGGCACAGAAAGAGTTGTGAGTGCGGGCACGAAGCCTGGGTGGGAAGATAGGTTGGGGAGAAGCTAAGATAAAGCGACAACGATTTCGCGAAACAACCCGTCTGTTTCTCATATCACGTATACCTCGGACGGGCTCCGATCTGCAAGTGAGTAAGTGCAGAGCTTCCCTGATACTAAGCTACTTGTCTGCACGACGACGCCACCCTCCATGATCCAGCCTCATCAGGCGTCTGTGCGACGCAACGGCGTCTTGCGGCAGGATCACAATGGACATACTCTCAACTCATCGGATCGCGATGAATTCTGCTGTAGTATTTTATGACTACTCGCTGCCATTAAAGCTCCCAAGGGCCATGGCTCTTCACCCAATCCTCGATACTAATCAAATCCGCGTTCACCAACCACTTCCCACCATGCTCCTCCTGCTTCTTCTCCTCGCCAAGGCCGTAGTAGCTGTAGTTGCCCACGAGCAACATCGTCTCCAACAATTCATCTCTGATATTCTCCGGCAAAACCCCAGCGAAGACCTCAGCCGGCAGTGGCGCGAACTTGACTTCCTTCCTAGCCTCCTTGCTGGCAGCTGCCACAAGTTGCTTCGGTGTGGTCCATGCGCTAACGCCATGGGCGCGAGCACCGTTGGCATCTGCTCCAGATTCGAAGAGGCCTAGGACGTATGCGCCGCTATCGCGGCGTAGGTCGAGGAGGGGCCAGGCAATGTCTTCGGATGGGAAGGGAAGAGCAAGGGTTGGTGTGCCATTGACGTCGCGGATTTGTTGCTTGACGAAAGTGATGAACCTGTAGAACATGTTAGCCCGCTGCATGTTTTGACCTGTGAGGGAGACGTATATAGCAGGCATGAAGTAGCTCGCAAGCATATCGCCCTTGTTCTCTTCAATGTACTCCGCGACTTCTGCCTTGCCATCGAAATGCTCGACATGCTTCAATTCGCCATTCGTAAGCTTCTCAACATGCGGCAAGCTTGAGAAGACATAATGCTTGACACCCTGGGACTTGGCAGCTTCGAAAATGTTCTTGCCTTGCTGAATCTCTCGTTGCTTGTCCATGATAGCCCAGAAGTCGGTGGCACCGAAGACGCCGTAGGAGCCTTTGATGGCTTGCTTCATGGCCTCCACATCGTCAAGATCAGCTTTGACCATTTCGACGCCTTTGTCGGCGAGAGCCTTGGATTTGGAGCTGGAGGGGTCGCAAGTAACACCGCGGAGAGCATACTTGGAGGAGAGCTCTGTTCGCGCCAGAACGATGTCTATGACTGAGCCTCCCTGGTTGCCAGTGGCACCGAACACTGTAATGACTTTCTTGTCAGACATGATGGATCGATTGGACGTCGTAGTAGATTCCGAATTGTTCTGCAATGATCGGTACTGTGTGGGTGTCTTAGGAGTTTCTGGGTGATTATGTGCACCTCAGAATGTAGCAGGAGCCGACTCAGCCTTTCTTATACTGTAGCCTGTCCATACTCCCAGGCCAGACCTCTTGGCCTAGCCCGCACGCATCAAACGCTGCAGGATTGCACGTAGTCTAGCTATGGTCTCCACGTTTGCAATCCTCTTGTCAGGAACAGGTACAGCTTAGAAACATCCTCCGGCTGAAAGCAAGCTCGGAGCTGCGGTACACCGAAAGCGCGTCCTTTACGAAAGTGCTTTGCGGCCAATTAGATAACGACGCCCTGCATCTCGCGTTGGTGGCGTTGTGCTTCGCTCTCGCGCCCGACCAGAATTTCTTGTCCGGAGCTGCTGACTACACGTCGATGAGCATCGAAAATGTTCGAGGCATAGAGTTCACAGTCCCGCCACCGAATTGTTTCGTAGCCGGATGTCTTGAGCAACAGATCAACGTAAGAGCCCTACAGGAGAGAATGCTTTGTCCCGCCAGACATACTCGAAGCTCTCTGAGCCGGGTTTAGTCAGCTATGACTTTGCATGCGTTGTGCGCCGGACATAGCCGTAGAGCATTAGGCGAGCTAGACTTGGCTCATTGACGAACAAGGCCCATCAGCTTTGCAAGTCGCTCTGCGATATCATGTGCGAATCCCTCGTCGTTCACAGCGCGGTCGTCCTCGATCAAGTCCGTTTCGGTCTCTCTCAAGCCTTCACGAACTGCAGAGAAGATGGCTTTATCTGCTTCAGCGTCATAGAACGGGCCACCAGGTGATGCGAGCATGCTCACGCCACCCTTCGGCACAACTACTTGGACGTTGCTGGAGTTCCTGACGTGATTCTTGAGCTTGTCCACGATGAAGTCGCCAATCTGCCTGCATTCATCGGGCGACGTGCGTATCAGCGTAACAGTTGGGTTATGCTCAAAGAGCTTGCGATTCTGATACTTCTCCGGGACAGTCGCCTTTGGACCGAAATTTACCATATCTGTTGCGCCAAGGCTGATAATGCAAGGAATGCCGGCTTCCAGCGACGCTTCAAGTCGATGTTCTCCAGCACTCATGACTCCACCGCAGAGGTAGTCGCAGATCTCTGTAGTCGTGATGTCCAGCACAGCGTCCAGCTCGCCCTGCTCAACAAGGCGCTCCATAGCTTTCCCGCCATGGCCCGTACAGTGAAACACAAAGCATTCGACGTCGTAAGTGGATTCTAGGTGTTGTCGGACCGTGTCGACACAAGGCGTCGTGACGCCAAACATTGTTAGGCCGACTCGCTTCCGTTGCTTGCCATATGTCTCTTCGGCCAGTGACTTCTCATAAACTCTTGCCATTCCACAGATGGCTCCTGCCGCGTTCGAAAGAATGCGTCTCAGCAGAGAGTTGGTTCCTGCGATGTCAACAACAGAATACGTCAATGTCAGATCCGTCTCGCCGACGATAGGTCCAGTGTCTCCAGATGCAGCAGTGCTCACGATGAGCTTAGGAAATCCGATAGGCAGGATATTTCTGATGATGCCGGAAACCAAAGAGGTGCCACCGGTGCCTCCTGCACTGATGACTCCGTGTATAGCTTTGGCTTGGACTTGCTCGCCAACAGCAAAAGCTTCCTTGAGCCAGCTCTGCCCGCAAGAGATCATGTACTTTATGACATCTCCTCTTGCCAGTGATGATAAGTCTTGTCTTTCGAGTGGGCCATATTTGGAGGTCAACATATCTTGTGATACTGTGATCAACTCGTGCTTTGTTGGCGATCGTCCTACATCAACCAGTGTTACCCTCGTGTCATCGCCTCCGCTTTTGAGGATTTGCGTTCTGAGAAAGAGAAGTTCTTCAAGCTTAGACTTCAAGATGGTAGAATGTCAGCCATAACGAAGCCTAGGGTGATGGCTTGCACGTACGTCGCATGTTCCGAGGAGTACAATATGAGGCATTGCTGCTGATTGTTCTCTGCCAAAGCTCTATGAGGCTGTATCAAAACACGACTGCCTCCAGTCAGTCTCAGTGTGGTTATGTAGTAGATGTGTTTGAGGTGGAGCTCATGAGCACAAGCTCCAGGTACGACTGCGGAGGCCAGGGTCGTGCAGCTGCTGCGTCATCCTGCGAGGAAGATGCACCAGCTCGTGCGCGCATCAGAAGTAAGATATTCCCGGAGGTACATATGAACAACCTCCAGTGTGCATTCTGTTGCCGTGAATACTCTCAGTGACATATCGAACGATCAAGAATAAACGTTACCATGTCGCCCCCCACAGATCGCAAGCAGATCCTGGAAACGTTCCGCAAGCAGACACAAGATAGTCGAGCGATAGTAGGAGCAGGAGCCGGTACGTGACGCATCCTTTGTGCAAGGCCCCGTTATTGACCACAGTCAGGCATTGGTCTTTCTGCCAAGTTCATCGAGGAAGGTGGCGGAGACCTGATCATCATTTACAACAGTGGGCGGTTTCGCATGGCAGGTCGAGGATCGCTGGCCGGACTGATGCCATACTCCAACGCCAACGACGTGGTCGTCGACATGGCCAAGGAGGTGATACCGGTCGTGAAGCATACTCCAGTTATCGCAGGCATCTGCGGGACAGATCCGTTCAAAGACATGACTCGATTGCTGAAGCAGCTGAAGGAACTGGGCTTCGCAGGCGTGCAGAACTTCCCCACTGTGGGATTGATCGATGGCACCTTCCGAGCGAATCTGGAGGAGACTGGTATGGGCTTCGATATGGAGGTCGAGGCGATTCGGATAGCGCATGAGATGGACATGCTCACCACTCCATACGTGTTCAACGCTGATGAAGCAACGAAGATGGCCACGGCGGGTGCGGACGTTGTTGTTGCGCACATGGGCCTTACCTCGTCTGGGTCGATAGGTGCCAAGTCGGGCAAGAGCCTTGATGACTGCGTGAAGGAGGTCCAAGCCATCCGCGATGCTGCGACGAAGGTCAACAAAGATATCATGGTGCTGTGTCATGGCGGACCTATCGCGGCACCAGATGATGCAAAGTACGTGCTGGAGAAGGTCAGTGGCATCCATGGATTCTTTGGAGCCAGCTCGATGGAGAGGCTGCCGGTGGAGAAGGCCATCACAGGCATAACGCAGGACTTCAAGAGGATCGCCGTCAAGCAATGATGCGCCTCATGAAATCACGCGTCAAGCAATGATGTCGTGCTTCACGCGTCGACGCGTCAAAGGTGAAAGTGCCAACGCAGTTGGATGTCGGCAGCCGCAACGCCATGTACTCGGTGCTTGCTTTCGAAAGGAGTAACACATCAGACAGACGGGAGCCTCGTAGGTGCCTGCAGGTGGCCCGGTCATGTGTCTGAAAACGTTGTTGGTGTCATTAGAGAGCAGGGATGAGTCGGGAGATATGTCCAATGGCAACACCCAAGTGCACCTCACGCCTCGTCACGAGGCCCCCTACCCTTGCACCCTCCCGCAGTGCTGGCAGTGCTGGCACCTCCGCGACCACCACTTCTTCTTGCCATCTACTACAACATGCCGAGCAGTGACAGAGGCAAGGCGTCTGCACAAGATGCCGGCCTTTTCGACGCCTTCCAGCGCTTCTCGAGAAAGACGCACGCTGCCGACTACCTTGGTCTTGCCGTCCTGGTCGCTGGATATGTGCTGCTGAAGCTGTTCGGCGAGCCATTCCATTCACAATTTCGCCTGGACGATCCCAGGATACAGCACCCGCACGCAGAGGTAGAGCGAGTTGGCGTTGGTATGTGATGCATTACCTACATATCGACAGGGCAGTGGTGGAAGATGTGGCTAATGCACGCCACAGTATGGCTCTTCACCTACGCCGGCGCAATACCTCTTGCTGCATTGGCGGCCTGGGCCGTACTTTTACGCCCTGACGCGAATAAAGTGCACATCACTATGCTAGGGCTTGTCATTGCTATCCTCACCACCACCTTTCTGACCGACCTTTTCAAAGACGCCATTGGACGACCGCGACCCGACCTCGTTGCGCGATGCAAGCCAGGAGCCGACACTCCAAGAAATGAGATGGTGACGGTGGATGTATGTACAGAGACAAACCATCACCTGCTACACGATGGCTGGCGGAGCTATCCCAGTGGACACAGCAGCTTCAGCTTCGCAGGTCTAGGCTGGCTTGCTCTCGTGCTCGCTAGTCAGACGCATGTCTTGCGACCCCGAGCCAACCTCGCCACTGTACTGGTGTGCCTGGCGCCTCTGGTAGGAGCTGCGATGATTGCCATATCACGATTGGAGGACTACAGACATGACGTGTTTGACGTCGTGAGCGGGTCAGTGTTGGGTATGGTCGTTGCCTATCTCAACTGGAGAAGATACTACCCAAGCTTGCTTGACAGGCAATGCCACGAGCCGTACGTACCACTCACCGTTGCTAACGGCACGTCCAGTCCGAACAGCGGGTTCCAGCGAGTTCGAGACGAAGAAGAAAGCTACGGTCATGACCGGCAAATGGCTGAGGACGAACGAGATTATTGATACTCCAACACATACAATCATCATTTTTGGCCGTCTTCTGACCATTCTGGCACCTACACTCAATACTGCATGGTAAGTGCAAGAGCGGCTTAATGACCGACAACCTTGGCATCCATCGTGCATCGAAACGAGCAGATCGATCTGCCAACCACGTACCCCAGGCGTCGCAGCCTTCTATCACATAGCTGGGATGGTGCAGAACCGAAGATGTCATGAGCAGTCACAAGGCTACAGCTATCACATCGGTACGGCCAAAGTCAACGACTCAGAGGCTTAACAGTGCTCATCGATGATCGTCACGAGGGTTCCATGTCCATAGTCGGTCATAATGCCGAAGATGTCCACAGCCGGCGCGACGGCACATGAACGAACAGAGTTAGAACGATGCGAAGACATGCATTGTCGATATATTGATACATCGCAGGACAACTATTGGCTCAAATAAGATCGCATCCCAGGTACAGCTAGGGTTGCAAGGCCAGCGTGGATTAAGCAACAGCCTCGTTGGCCTCGTAGTGGCTGTGGCCACTAGGTGGATGGCTGTACGTGGCTTATTGACTAAGCTCGTGATTGTTGATTGATGTTTAATAGGTCCCCTTCAAATATTGTGCCTTAGGCAACAAGAACGTCGTGTCGAGCTCTCTCGGATCGGGCTTAAAAGCGCTAGGTACGTGCTATCGAGGTAGGTAATTACTACACGACGCGTTGTTACGCAGTATCGTGCTTATATCGCCGTCGCTAGGTCACTTTGTGATTCCAGAGTTATGGCCGTTGTAGCCGAAGATTAAGCCTCGATGGCCGAGCTACAGCCACGCAACAAATGGCCAGTCTGGCAATGTGGCGGGCAACCCTAGGTACAGCTTCGCATAGAGAGAACATTATAGATGCCACTTTAGATCTCCCCTTTTTGAGCATTATCAACACGCGGTGTTGAGCCTCATATCGCTATAAACGACTTGTGCGAAGTCCGCACGCGCTCCGCGCGAGCACTGCCGTTACTGTCTCGGCAGCGCTTTGCAGCAAGAATGAACCGATCTGCAAACGACCTTTAGACCGCGATCCCGGTCCTTAGCACCCGTCTCCGCAGAACGTCTAGCAAGGGCTTCGAGCTAGACTAAGGCCCTGTGTCGTTGCACAGGTTCTAACCACTTTTGACAATCAAAAGCACGAGCCCACTGCGTACCGTAAGTTCTAGCTACGTTGTTTAATCCGGGTATGTATAAGCTGTATAAAGGCCGCAAAAAAGTTCTGCTAGCCTTAGGATATCGCACGAACGTTGACATCGCAAGCTACTAAAAACTAGGCTAACATCTGCAAGGGTCAGACTGGATCCTCAGTCCCTCACCGAACTGCAAGCGCGCGGGTATATCCTCTCACGACCAGGATATGTTCGCTGTCGGAGCGGCGTATTCTCCAGTTTGACCCTTGCAGATGTTATAACGAGTATCCCAGAGCTTTCCGAGGTTGCCGTAGCTCAAAAAAGCGACTCCTGGTCGGGACTAGGAGTCTATCGCGAATCTAACGCCAACGCAGTGCTCCGTGCTCACCTCCTAGCCTTGAAGCCTGTTTTAAGGATTGGATTTTGACGTTAGAGCAACGATACAGGGCCTAAGGAAGTTAGCGACTCTGAATGGTCAAACCCAAATGTGATCTGGCGAGTGCGGGAGTTGCCAAAAGACCATGACATGCCTCTATTCGCAACGCTTGGTTCAGATCTTTCCGCTCCTTCTCGAGACCTTTGCACGCTCTCCAAGCGTTCGAAGCAGGGGAGCAACAGCTTTTTCTCTTGGCCTGGAAAGATATGTTGCGAGCAATCTCTCGACCCCAGGACACCATCTGGGTCCTACCCTGGGAGGAAGCCAACGCGCCATATAAGCGTTGGTGCTCGACCTAAACGACATCCATAGATGATAGACCCAGCAAGGTGTCCAAAACTGCCTTCTAGTAGACGAAATCCCGGGAACCGACGACTTTCAACCTCTGCTACATTATACACCGCACGTCATACATCGACATGCCATCAACGGAACAACTCGTCAAAATCTTCGCAAAGTTGACAAAAGCGCCAAATGTTACCCAAGGCCCTCTCCTCCTAAAGGTACTCTGGACCCTTCTCGCCTTCTCCATCATCATCGTCGCCCTCCGTATCTGGACAAAACTCCAACGCGCCCACCGCCTCTACTACGATGATGTCCTCATGGTCGCGGCACTGCTTGTGGGAATCGTCCACGCCGTCATGGTCACCGTGGCGATCTCCAAGGGCTTCGGTCGGCATATAATCCACCTGTCCATTCCGCAAATCGAAGGAACGATGAAGTACGGCGCGCTGTCGTTGATGTTTGGCTGGCTATCCCCTATGCTCGGACGGGTAGCTTTCTGTTGTACCATCTTTTACCTCACCAAGACGGACTCTCGCGTTTGGATCTGGCCGATCTGGGTCTTCATCGTAATGCAGGTGGCCGTGAATGTAGTGGGGGTTGTGGTGTTCTATGTCCAGTGTGGGACGGAGTTGGATATTTTCTGGCACGTGCAGAAGCAACTCAACTACGAGAAGTTCTGCTGGGATCCAAGGATTCAAACGGATTATCAGTATCTGATGGGGGCCGTCAATACGGTTACAGACTGCTTCCTAGCTGTCATCCCGGCTATCTTGATCGAAAATACCAAGCTATCGAGGAAAGCTAAGACGACGTTGTGGTTCTTACTTTGCCTGAGTACCCTGTAAGTATCATCCAATCGACTCTCTCCACTCTCAGGACTATCTTCTAACGACACGTGATTCTGCTAGGGCAATGATCTCCTCCATAGTCAAAACCTACGAGGCCAAAATGCTCAGCGAAGTAACCGACTACACCTATAACCTCTGCTCTTATGTGATATGGGTCTCTGTCGAAATCAACATCGTCATCATCACCGCCTCCATCCCATTCCTCCGACCCTTGTTCAAGCGACCCCGCCTCCCGGTGTCCCGCCCTGGGACTCGCAACCGCCTTGATGCTGCGCCGCCCTCTTGGAGGTCGCATATTCAGTTAGGAAGTGCGCTCAGTACGAAGAACAGTTCGAGGATCAAGGTCCATGAACATTCAACGCAGAGCGCGAGTGTGTCGAGTCTTGATGCGATTTTTGGGACGACTACGACCGAGGAGATCGAGGGCATCACGGTTACGAGGGAGGTGCAAGTTAGTTACGAGAAGCTTGATGCGCCGTCTGTGCATGCGGCGCTAGTCGGGCTTGTGCAGGGAGAAATGGCAAATCCTGGGTTGGCGAGGAGGTAGTGTACGATGTAAGATGTGTATATGTTGGGTACGAAGTTATGATACTATGACATCGTGATCGCTGCGCCTGCGACTCCGATCACGAGACCTCCTGGGCCTGAGATGCGTTTGTCCGGACCGTCGTTTAGGATGCCTTCGGATCGCCAGCGGTCGTTGAGATCGAGTTGCTTTCGGATCCATTCTGCTCTTCCTTCAGGTGGTACGATCACATCAGACCGGAAGTTCCCGTCTTCACCTTTGATCCAGTACTTAGATAATCCCCGCGAGACATGGCAACCACTTTAATCTCAACATCATTATCGTGCTCGAGTTTGCTGAGGAGACTTCTCTTCTTGGGCGCTGGGGATTGTGGGGCGTAGTCAGAGACTTTGATGGGAATGCGCACCATGCTGGTGTCGGTGTAGCCAGGAGGGAGGAGGTTGACACCGCCGGCGTTAGTCAGACCCATGCCGCCTTGGCTGTACATCATGCTCGTGTAGCTGTCGTATTGTTGGCGGGGAATGGGCTGGCCGGTGAGGGTTGTGCGTTGTTCATTGTTGTTGTGGTTGACAAGGGTGGCTGTTGTGAATGCCGTGTCGTTGGAGAGGGATGACGCAGTGGATGCCGTGTCGCTGGAGGCTCCATTTTGGTTACTACTTGCAGACATGTTGGCGATGGAGATATGGGTGTGTCTTCTGTAGGACCGCTGTCGTTCAAGTTGGTCTCGACGTGGTACATGTAAAGTCCAGCCTGTAGGGCTGAGCTCGTACCGCAGATCGCACGCTTGTCTGCTTCAATCGTACTTTATCCATCCTCTCGCGGGGCTGAGCAGTTTGGAAATGGAAACATTCCCAGATCTTTCTGTAGGGTGACACCAGAGAATGTACCTTCCACCATCAGAATAGAGGACGCAAGCAAAGTCAAGCTCAGCTGCGTGAAATGTCGTTGGCTGGCTCAATGCTTGTGGCTATACGGCGTGGCAGTGATCTGCTGCCACAGCCATGATGGCGCCGTCTGTTCCTGACGGCAATGCCGTCGATTCGCTGCTTTAGCCGTGGGAGCTTCGTGCCGCATTGTCAATAAGGGCTATCAATCACATGATGGGATACTGCAGAGGCTTGTTTGGGGATGAAGGAACACATGTATTGTTGACCTCGGACATGTGTTGTCAGCTGGTATGCAGCTAGTCTTAACGCTCCACCAATCAGACGTGATGTTTCTAGGCGGAGTGACCTTCGACACCTACAGTATCCAGTACACATCAGCCGCTGTCACCTTCCTCCCGCGGTGTGATTAGCGAGTCTCGTGAGCCAAGTCTTCGTCGTCGTCGTCGTCGTCGTCGTCGTCGTCTGTGTCTGTCTGTTGGGTGACTTGTGTCAGGTCTTGTCTCAGACGACATCTCGTGCCTCGAGCTCCACTCTCCACCACAGCTTTGGCCAGGCTCCATGAGGGGCACCACACTCCGACCCGATCTCCGTTGATATCAACATCACCACTTGACCAGGGCATCGATTGAAGCATATGGTCGTTTTCAACATTACTCTGGTCAGTGCAATAAGACAGCCTGAGCCGTGGTGTGGATCCTGAAAGAGTGACCGAAACACTTATACCGCATTATCGGTAGTGCTGTACATAGGAGGACCGCGTACGCCACAACAACCCGCCAGCACGAGAACGGATGAGGACTCCACGATGAGCTCGATACACGGCCCCCATGCGCGAGACGGGAAGGTGAAGAAGAACGCGGCGATTCCGCCTTCGCTGCATCAACGTGAGCCGTCAGGACCGACCACCTTCTTCCTGAAGACGGAGAAGGAGTTGGAGAAAGAGAAGCAGAAGCAGAAGACTGCACAAAGAGGTCGGAAAGCCTCGCGAAGCTCGATAGCGTCAGAAGAACAAAAGACACCCAATGCCAGCACAGTCATGGCCGAAAGCTCGTTTGGCGTCCAGAGTCTGGATGACACGATCAACTCGGTATTCCATGCGGCAGGGGCCACTTTGTCACGGACGGCAAGCAACAGCAGCGAACTGTCGTCCGTGAATGGCGACGACCCGCACGCGACACTACGCAAGCAGCGCCGAGCGGGCAACCGCGTTCACCCAACTATATTAGCCACTGGCCAACGCATCCTTTCATCAGAGAGATCGCCATCGCAGCGAGCTTCTGTTGTTTCGCCTCCCTCTAAATTAAACACAGACTCTCCACAGAGAAAGGGCGTTCGAAGAAGCTCCGCCACATCCTCGATTAACATGAGCCAACCACTGACGCCCATCCGATTGAGTCCGCATCCACATTCCGCGACACCTAGTACACCTCGATCTACATCGCCAAAGTCTTTCAGGCTGAGCGATGAGGAAGTCAGCATCGCTAGTGGAAGTCTTGCCGATGAGTCTAACAGCCAGGCAGTCCTCTCTGACGATGAAGACAATGATATGGTACCAGTTCGGCGAATGCCGCAACTCGTCATGCCCAGCTTAGCAATGCCCTCGAGAAGGCCTTTCACGGAGCAGGGGCGGCGGATGGGACGGGCGAAGATCATGGTCCTCGGTCCAAAGGGTATCGGAAAGTCAAGCTTCATCAACAGTGTGTTTCGAACGTCTGAGCACATTGTTCATGTCGACCAGGTGGCGCAAACTTCGTCAAGTCAGACATCACTCGCAACAAACACAGAAAACTACAACAACCCTTCTACATTCACCGAAATTCTGGCATCGACCAGGCCTTACCCTTCCTGGTGGACTGATGCTGAACGCAGTCGAAGTCTGCATAGGCGATCCAGCATCGGCGAAGGCGTACTCGAACGGAACCTGACCTTCATTGATACACCGCCACTGGACGACGATGACTCCGTACAAAGGGTGCTCGACCATGTCAAGCTTGGCTTGCGACGTGCTTCCAGCTTCGAAAGTTTGAGTGATAGTGAGATTGTGAGCCTGCTTGGGGGAGAAGGCGGCGTTCAGATTGATGCTATCGTGTACCTTTTTGATCCGACACCTCTCGAGGGCGCCAGTCCTGCACACTGGGGCAGCGAGCTGCATACGAAATTGCTACAGGACCTTTGCCGCTGGACAAATTTCATCCCGGTCATTGGTCGCGCGGACACTGTAAACCCAGAGCAGCTGTTCACAAGGAAGACTCAGCTCACACAAATGCTGGGCTCGCTCTTGTCCGAGTCATATCAGCTCAGCAGTGCCAGCGATGAAGTCACGCCCACTGAGCCCTTTGCGATATCATCAGCGCTGGATGATGATGCCGAAACAATCGATGCTAGCATACTCATGTCTTCACAGTACCTGCAGCCGCTTGCGCCAAGTGAGCTAGGAACGCTGGTCGACCTGCTCTTGACGCCTCACAACATTGCCAGGATGCGACACGAATCTGCTACAAAGTTTGTGACCTGGAGACAAGAAAATCTCCAAGCTCTCACTACACAATCTTCCTTCATTCGATCACAGAGTCCAGGAGTTACCAGTACTGGCAGTCTCTTGGAGGACCCGAGTAAGGTCCTTGTGCCCCACTCAACCTCTAGATACTTTCGCGCGCCATCATCTACGAGTTCAGACCGGTACGCGTTAGCAAACAACGGAGTCGGAGCATCCGAGCAAGCGCTGGCGCAGTATAACGAGCAGACGCAACCGTCAGAACCATGCCGTCAAGTGCGAATCGCGAAATGGGCGCAAGAATTGAAGCGTAGTCTCGACAACGAGCGCCGAAAGTACATTCAAATGTATACTACCCGATCGAACACACCAAGTTCTGACGAGAGCGAGAAACAGCTGATGACTGCAGACGCCATTCGCCGACCCAAAGCTGGTCGTCTCGGTGGTGACTTGGGCTTCATTGATCCCCGCGACCCGCTAGGAGTCCTTGCCTTCGGTCAGACTTTCAGAAGAGGGGGCTTTGTCCTCCTACAAGTCGTCGGTGGCTGTGGGCTGCTCGGTGCCGTGGCATATTGGGTCATGAGGAACTGGACAGATGTGCAGGAGTACTTTGGCATTTCGCAGCCTGCTGGTGTGATCAACGCTGCAGCTGTCCCTGCGCCTACGCAAAGGTCATTGTTCTCGGACTGGTTGGATGACAGTGCTGTCAGGAGTTTCTTTGGTTGGACACGCTGAAGTGAAGTCCATGCATGATGCATTTAAGGTGTGATGAGGTAACGATGTTTTTTTAATGCGATGCGACGAGTCTTTTGTTTGAGATACCATGATTTGATGCGGGATTGCATAGGGAAGGGGCTTAGCATGTGAGAGAGATACCATACCAACTCAGTTTTCTTTATATCGGCCTTTGGGCATCGACGTCTTTCATGTCTGCCAATGTGTTCCGAGCATTGATGCTCGTCAATGTCATTTTGCACCAAATGCCGTTGATCATTGACGGCAGACCAGACCATCAAACAGACTTAAGACCTCGTCACCGTCACGAATACATGAAGAGACTCGTCATGATTCAGTCGGACGCCTTTACGACACACCTCATTACAACAATGACTGAAGATATGGATGAAGCCTACAGAACTCCGACCGGACCACCTTCCCGCCACAGCGACGAGTCGGCTAATAGCGATGCGTCTTCAAGCGTTCTTGCTTCAAGCCATCCCTGTCCTTCACCTCATGACCTCGATCGACACGTCGTCCGCCCAATGTGAGGCCTGGCCCTCATTGATGGCGCCTGAGGTCTCGCGACTCGGTCTCGTTGATCGGCGACGCCAGCAAACAAGATCAGCAGCCATAAGATGGCTGCACGCCCTTCTACTATGCATCCACCCCATCCACTACTTCCGCAGACATCATTGAGCATCGTCATGGAAGCAGAAGGCGCAACCGGAACGGCATGGTCCTCGAAGTGCCCCAATCCACCTGTTAACAACAGTATCATAGCACCAACCACTCGCACGTCCGCACACTCCGGCCATTGGCACTGGAAAGGTGCACCCTCCACTCCGCCGCCTGTTCAAAATGCATCATTCCTGAGAGCATCCGTAAGCAGACCTTCTTTCGCCTCAGACGATGTCTTCAGCCCACTTCATCGAGAGAGACAGCCCCTGTCAAACAATGCCATCGACCCGGCCAGGACCTATGGCGGACGCTTCAGCAACTCTGAGGCTCAGCGTGCGTCTCCCGGTACTCCCTCCTCGCACGGATCCTGTGCCATCTACACAGATTCCGAAAGTGATGACTCGCGTTCCAGGAATGTGCCTCTTCGGAATCAGAAATGGATCTGGTGGCTAGCTCTGCTGGCGTTCCTCTGTCTCTGCAGTTTCGTAATCCTAGCCTGGTGGATAGCGAAGCATTGACGCGACTCATAGAGTGATCGCTCATGCTTCAACTCTGTGAACAATTCCCACAACTTTGATCCCTCCTCCATTCGTCGTACAATGGCAAATTCCAATTGGGTCGGTCGTCGTTACGAAACGCCTGCAGATCCTTCTGTTAGTAAGGTCCATGTCTCCAAGGGCAATTGCTAGCGCAGCGTTTGCTTCGCGTCGACTGTCGTATACCGCGATACAGGCGCTGTTGGGAACGAAGCCTTCCGGGTCAGGGTTGGTGAAGTCGTGGATGGAGATGTGGTATTGGTATGGGGGCTCGGTGAGATTCAGGAGGATCATGATGGACCTGGCGGCATCGTAGAGGAAGGAGGTCGCCATTGAGATGGTGGTTCATGGTTCGCTTTCATAAATGAGGCGATCTGGGCTCGCCAGTATGAGCATATCTGTGTTTGCTTTTGATCGTGAAGAGTGTCTCGCTTTCAGCCAGGTGGTCGGAATGTCTAGCAATGGAGAAGAGCGATAAAAAACACCTGAGCTCACGAAGTCGTGAAGAATGTCTCAGCTGTGTGAGTTAGTAGGTGCTGGCGGTGAAGAATGGTAAGACACGGCGTTTGCGATAGTGAATAGTGCGCGAGACGATGCCGACACATGTAGGCATTTCATACCATACCAGCATATCTACATATCCCTTTCCTCAGTACCCTTTCTCTAAGAAGAAGAGAATGCCACATCTCCACTGATGATCACGGGATCCTTATCAGCAAAGTTTGGTACATCGCCCAAAACTTCCTTCGCCTCTGGGCTGCTAGCAGCATTCTGGAAGTCCTGCAGCGACCCCCATTCAAGGGAAGCCTGGACCGCGTAGGGAGCGTCGTTGTCGAAGTAGATGACTCTCCAGGACTTGAGGCCGAACTTGGCCCACTTCTCTTGGACCAAGGGCATGTGTGTGGACTTGTAGTAGTCTTTGTTGAAGTTGACGCCCTGGGGGTAGACTACGGTGGTGGTTGCGCCCATGGTTGCAGTGTGTACTGGTGGTGATACTTGGGGAGTTGCTAGTCTTTGGAGTCTGCGAAGGGACTGGGCGTTAGCATAGGTGTGATTGTAAGATTGGGTGGTCGGCGCGGACTTACGGCTTCTTTTTCGGTTACAGTGTCTGCTCTGGATGTTTCCAAGTGTTGCGTACTTGACTGCATCGGCGGAGGCCAGAAGGGTCAATACTTATATCTCATCAAGGTCCCCGGAAGCTCTATCGTCAGTGCCCCGCTCTGGACTGGCGTCTGAAGACGCACGTGAGACGATCCCGACGCGGACCCCACCTTGGAAGGCATGATGGTTCGTGAATGGGAACTGCCATACACCCGAAGCTCTGCTGCTGCAAGAGTGGCGGGACGTCGGTATCGCTCTCGCCGGCTCACGACATGTTGAGCTCGTGTCGACGCGCTTGGGAGCTGAGTAGAGCTTGATGTAGTCTGTAGAAAATGCCGACCTCCTGCAGCACAGACGTTGTCGTCGCGCAGGGATCGTGCCTGCCAAACTCAACATGACACCCCACACCCCGCGCCGAACTTCGGCCCCTTCGTCTTCCACGCGACTCTCTCTAGAAACATCAACCGCCATACCTCCAAAAATGGCTGACGATCGACCAGCATCGCCAACGCCTGAAGAGCGAAAGAAGCTTGACGAGGAAGCCAAAAAGCGTGAAAATGAAGAACAAAGCAAACTTCCGTACAAATGGACACAAACAATCGCCGACGTCGATCTGGTCTCGCCAGTGCCAGGCAACCTGAAAGGCAAGGACTTTGATGTGAAGATCACCAAGACCACTCTCAAAGCCGGCATAAAAGGACAAGAGCCAATAATCGATGTATGTAGCACAGCTCACCCCACTACTCTCGAGATCCTCGCTGACTAACAAACCCCTCAGGGCACTCTCCCACACCCCATCGACCTCGACGAATCCGCCTGGACGCTCGAGACCTCCCCGTCTGGCAAAGAGCTCAACATCCACCTCCAAAAGGTCAACACCATGGAATGGTGGCCGCACGTCATCACCTCTGCGCCCAAAATCGACACGTCGAAAATCCAGCCTGAGAATTCAAAACTGAGCGATTTGGAGGGCGAGACGCGCACGATGGTCGAGAAGATGATGTATGATCAGCAGCAGAAGGAGATGGGAAAACCTACCAGTGATGAACAGAAGAAGATGGATATGTTGAAAAAGTTTCAGGAACAGCATCCGGAGATGGACTTTTCGAATGCGAAGATCTCGTGAGCGGGAAGGCCATGCTGAAGGCTCAGTCGGGAGAGGTGAGAGGCAGAGGGGTGCGTCTTGCGATGCGTGCAATACTGGGAAGTTCAGTGCGCTACTGGACTTCGTGGCTGTCGAAGAGCTCGCTGGCAGTGCACCCATATTGTGAAGCGCTATGCTGTGCAAAATCGACAAGGCTATGCAAAGATACCCAATACGATGCAACAATTCACCCCACTCACTGGGCATCCCCTTTACCTCTACGCCTCTACCTGATCTCTAACCCTCTGCAGCAACGGCTGACTCTCACCATCGTCCTTCCCCTCTGGCTTAGGATACGGCAAGAACCTAAACTCCCCATCCCGTATCCTACTAACTCTCCAACTTCTCTCCTTCTTCGCCTCCTCAAAGAACTCCTGGTTCTCCTCAAACGTCCTCCCACCCGTCTCAGGGCAATACAAATAGGTCCACAGCCCTGCGAACAGGTTCGTAGCTCCGAAAACCAAGAAGATCCAGTATTTTAGGTTGTTGAACATGATGGGGGTGAGCAACGTAATGGCGAAGTTGGCAAGGCCCCAAATGATGACTGAGACGGCTGTGCCTTGAGCGCGGGCCGTCGTCGGATCTGAAGGCGAGGAATGTCAGCTGGAGTGAAATGGCTTCTGCACATGGATTGCTTACATATCTCCGTTGGGATCAGCCACGGCGGTACCAACCATCCTATGCCAAAGGCGCCGGTAGCGATGTAAAGAACGACGATACCAGGGACGGCCACGGCGTCGACGTGGATGTGGAGCTCTGAGCTGTTGTAGGCCAGTCCGCCGAAGAGGGCAAGGAGGAGGAAGGAGATTGTGAGGGTACCAGAGCCGGTCAGGAGGACGCTACGACGGCCGACGGCGTCTATGAGAAGCCAGGCGAAAGTCATGAGTGCAAGGTAGGAGATGTAGTTCCCTTGGGTGAGATATTCGGATGTGCGGGTCCCGTAGCCTAGGAGTTCGAAGATCTGGGGTCCGTAGACGGATACAGCTGTGGTCGAGCATGTTAGTACTGAGTGACACGCAGACCGACTTTTGGATAATTTACCTCCATATCCCGTCAACGCTTGATTGACCTGCCCCATAATCGTCAAGATCGTAGGATGAAACTGTGCATGTCCCGGCGTGAACATATCTGTGTAGCCAATCTTATTATCACCCTCCTCCTCGTGACTTTTAACCAGCTCATCTCTCTGCTTCTCCGCCTCTTCCTCGTCCACGAACTGCATCAGTGCCTTCTTCGCATCTTCCTGCCGCTCGTGGAATACACACCACCTCGGGCTCTCCGGTAGCCCACCAATAAACGCCATCAACACGACCGGAAACACCTGCATCGCAATGATTGGAATCCGCCAGGCCCACTGATTCTGCTTTCCCAGAGCTCTGGTCACAGCGAGATTGATGCCGAACGCAATGTTCAGACCCAGAATGTTCGCTTGGAATTCCTGGGCCAGAGCTTTTCCTCGAGCATCGTCGCTGCTGAGTTCGCTCGAGTATACCGGCACCACACTATCCACACCTCCTACTCCCAGTCCCATAACAACTCTTCCTGCGTACATTACTGCCAGAGCTCCCGGCATCCCGTTCAATCCTGCAATGAACATAATGAGATTCCCCAAGCTCGCCATGGCGAGACAGCCAAACAGCGCTTTTTTACGCCCATAGTTATCTGCAAGCCAGGAAAAGAGCACAGCGCCGACGGAGCAGCCTAGGTAATAGACTGCTACGATCACTCCGACTTGAGGATCCTCTTCTGCTATGCCCATTGTTCGGAGATAGCTCTTATTCGTGTTGATCAGGCTCATCATGCCTTGATCGTAGCCATAGAGGGCTATGGCCGAGGAGGAAAATGCGACGACCTACCATTGTGAGCCTTCAGGCGTACTTACTGCTGGATGTGCTACCAAGGGTGTGTTGGAGTGAGGACGTTGTCTTACTTGCGACTTCTTATCGCCCAAGAAGTTTGTGAAGCCCATCTTGGCTGCTGGTGCGGGGCCCGCAGGCTTGGTTCGAGATCGTGGAGAATCCTTGCTCGAGGGCAAGAACGAACGACAAGAGGTATGAATCAAGATCTGTGCAACATGAGGAAACAGACAGCCCTTCTTTATTCCAAAGGTAAGAGCAGAGAATGGATGAGGGACTTTCGATCACAAGATCTGATCATGTTTTGCTCAACGTCGATCTCCAAACTCAATTTCTCGTGGAGCATGACGTGCGGCCTGCAGGAAGCAAGATCCTCCATGGAAGTCATCTGGTTGTTGACACTGAAGCTACAGCTATCATCTGCTGTCGATGAGATAAAGTTGGCGGTGAAGCAGTCGGTAGCGACGTTGAGGTCGTCAGTGTGACGCTTGAAGAGCCATGGCCTCCTCCAGCGAAAGTGGTATAGCACTCCTGTGCACCCTCTACCCAGCCTCATCTTCGAAACAGGAGAGGGTCAGTACTCAGCAGTCTCATCCCTTTGATCGTACGCAATAGCTTAGATACCAACCAGATCCTCTCCCTCCTCCGCCACAACGCCCGAGACTACTATCCCCTCCCCTCCTCCCTCTGCACAACATGGTCCTACTTCACTCCCATCAACCCTCCTCCTAACAGCCAACCTCTCGTCGTCGGGCTGGAAGTGTACACAGACAAAGTAAATCGCCCCATTCCCTTCCCATCTCTTAAGACGCCTGACCTTTGTACGAGTCCGCCCTCCAACGCCAAGTCGACGATACAGAATACTTCCAAGCCTACCACAACACCGTCAAGACAGAAGGCCTTTATGCAAAAGAAGAGCAATTAGAAGCATGGTACTTCCATTCCGGCTTCATGGCTCGCTCAGATCGTGCTCTCGCACACAGGGGCAAGACGATTGTTAGCATCACTCGCTTTTCCGGTGAGAAGGATGGGATTGTCAATGCGATACAGTAAGTGCCTGTACATGACGTGTCTCAAGCTTTGTCCAATGAGCAATAGGAACTTCTTACCTTTCGTACGAAACCAAGAGCCGGGTGTCCTAACGTACTCGACCTTTACGAGACCAAAGGCGGCGAGGGAGGTATTGGTGTTTGCCAGGTACAGAGATGGCAAGGCGTTGGAAACTCATGGCGAGGCGCGCGAACATGGTGTGGCTGTAGAGGCAATCAGGAGCTATCTAGATCCTGACTTCGACTTTGAGAAGTCCACGACGCTTTGGAGGGAGGTGGATGATAGTTTTGTAGGAGGTGTTGCCGAGATCAAACAGAAGCTGTAGAGCACCGGCGGGTTCTTTGCACAAGTTTTTGTCTTCGGCTGAGGTTGAAGTGTCGAATGGCTGTATCATTGATCCAGTTATTGGGACCAGTCTAGACAGTACTGTGAGAGTTCAATCCGGTTCATTACTTCGTACTGTTCCACCGCGCGGTAGGATAAGCTGCTTTTAGTCTAGACATACATTGATCGAAGTTGTGTCTCATCAGTGGTAAGCAAGTCGGACCAAAAAGTTAGGAAGAAACAAGATCCCCATGATGACGTTAATGCCGCCGTAACGCCCACCTGTGAGCTGACCACATTGCCCTGCTCTCCATCCGTGAACGCCTCGCCAAGCTTTACTCAGGTAGTGGTATCCTCATAGCCCGCTGCTAAGAAGCGCGAAAAGATTGTGTCGTTGTCGTCGTCGTTCGTGCGTGTATCTCGGGCTGTTGGCTCCGGGAACGTATATCGCCGCTTCACTGCGACTGGAGGAAGTCGTGTTGGCCGGTTCTAGTTTGCCTCAACTTCCAATGCCCTGCACTCTGTCAGTCAAGACTTGTCGCATGGCAGCTCAGGATACTCTCACCTCTTCTCATCAATCGGGCACTTAGCCTTGGCCCGGAAAACCGCATCCTGCCCCACCATCCTCCTCGACAGCGCCCTCTCCACTTTGGCCCCGAGTGCAATCTTGCTCACCTCCTCCGTCTTGTGCGCGTTCATCACAAAACGCTGCTTATCTGCCCTCTCATCGCTCATACGATCCAGCACATTCGCAAAGCACTTGATCTCCGCCGTCTTAGGGTCTGTAGATGAAAGCGTCAAGGAGCTGCCAGTGGCCGCAGTGTTACCGTAGACGGTGCGGCCGCCGTTCTCTGGGATCGTTTGTGGCGTCAGGAAGGTCTGTTCGCTGAAGCGCGAGGTGGTGTAGTGGTTCGTGGACGAGCGGTTGGAGGTTGTGTCGAGCGTTGGAGCGAGAGATGGCTGGAGAGATGGGGCGCCGGAGTAGGTGCTGAAGCGGGCGTCGTTGCGTGTCTGGGCAGGCATTGTGTGAGTCAAGATCGGCAGGCAGGCAGGATGGGTGATGGTGTATGTATGTTGGCTAGGAGATGATGCGACAACATACCATGGTGTCGTATTGAATAAGGTAGCTGTCCCTGTGTTGTTTCCTGCCACGTGCCTGCAATGCGAGTTAAGCTTTGATACCGTGCCGAAAACGTGCTTCTTCCACATGTGGATGCGAACGTACCTCACGTTGCTGGCGCTGCACCAAGGAAGCGTGGTGGTGGACGGGACGAAAGGTCTGCCGAATGCGCTGTCGAGAGCGCGAGGTCGCAGGTATAGCACGCGGCTGCGAGAACTATCCCTTCGTCGAGGAAAGTGAGACAGTCGTCTGAAACGAGGCACAGAAGCGGATGTCGTTGGTTACACTGTCGCACTCTCACAGCACACAGTCGCGGCAGGGCGGGACAATCGCGGTATGGTGATGTGATGTGTGTGGGCGCGGTAAGATGTCGTGGTGGAAACCTCGTTACTTTAGTGAAGAGCCAGGGAAGAGGTGTCTCGGCGACTCAAATGCTTGGGCGAGCGATGCTTTTGACTTCAGCGGCAGAAGCTGGCGAGAGCCTTCCCTTCGTCGTCGACGATCAGCAGGAGCTGTGAAACTGCCTATCGATCTGCGGCGGACCGGGGGGAGGTCGAAGTGTGAAGATTGCGTTTACGTTGACGTTGGTTTCTTATAAGGCACTGTTTCTTTACAGATACACCAGGCGTAGAACGCCCCATATTGCAGACACAGCGCCATTCGGTCTCTCAATCCCTTTCTTGCTCGTGTCACCGTCCAACAAGGGCGTCCCCAGTGGCCTGCTTGCAGCCATGTGCGTGCAAGGATCATGTTCAAGCCGACCGCGTGCCACATGCGTCCGACTCCGCCCCGAAATCTAGTTGCCATCGACAAATCACAGCTCGCGTCGTGGAGGCCGCGCCTGTTGGACCACGTGGAAGCAATCGCCACGTTGTCCGCTCCGCCAACTTCCTTCATCCATCTCATCCTTCGCATCATCATCATCATCATCAAGCATCCTTACGATAAAGTCTAGCCTTCCACCTCCGACTGTCTCGTCACTTTCGAAAGTATGAGGAGATCCAACTCGTCCTTCACCGTATGTTATGCCACGCAAGCCGTAGCCAGATCACCTCTGTCAGATGAAGCCGCATGAAGCCGAACTGCAACCCAACTTGACTGCATGACACGAGAACATCAGATCCTCCATCCCGGCCAGGACCTCATGTCAAGCCTGCTGCGTTACCCGGCCTCTCTACCCGCCTGCATGACAGTCATGCAGAGCTCAGCTCGTTTCTTCCGCCCGGACTTTACGATGCAGTCGTGAGCTGATGTAGACATTGCAATCTACAGGCCTTCTCGCCCTGTCTTCTGCTATCTTGGAGGACAGGACGGCTACTCTACCTCTGGCAGACTATGGGCAGGCCCGCGGGGAAGCGTTCAACGGAAGAGTCTACATACCACTGTCAGTCGGGGCCAGAATTGTCAAGCATGAATGCCGAGCCAAGAAGGCTGTCTCAACGATCTGCTGGCATTGGTAGCGAACACTTCTGACCAGGGACTGGTTCGACCTCTTCGTTGGCTCTCACTTCATATGGCCTGGAAGGAAATCTTGCAGATATTGGAGCGAAATGCAAGACAGGGGCTGTGTGCATGTGACACATTTGAGGCTCTGGCAGCGATCTGGTACGCACAGTGAACACACCATGTCTCCTTTTACCCCTTTCAAATCACCTCTGTTCTACTGCGTCTGTTTCCCTTCCCACCAATACTTTGTGAATTCGCCTCCCTCTGGCTCCTCTCCTCCTCCCACTGATCAAAACTCTTACCCACCTCCGGACTCCTGCTTGTCTCTGTCCTGCTTCTGCACCCACTTCCGTCCTCTCGATGTGCGATCCCCTTCATCTCACTTATCATTTCCATCCTCTTCCAATGGTCACTAAGCTCCTCCCAATTGCGACTAGCTGGATGCACGGGCGCCCCATACTGTGAGAATTGCAGAGTTATCGCTTCAAAACTCGTCCAGCGCGCGCTACCGTTGAGATCATCGCAAAGGCGCAAACCCTCGTCTCTCTCTCGAGAGAGACACGAGGGCCATGTGGCCGTGCGGTGGGATGCCGATGGTAGCGAAGAGGGGACAGTGGTCCAGATCTTGTGGCGGTTGCAGGCGATTTCGGTGTAAGATTGCTTGAGGAGGTGTTCGATGTCTGGGCTGGAGCTCACTGTGGTTGGAGTTCCGGGTCTGGTGATGTGAAGCTGGTTGCTATGTGCAGGTGCTCGCAGCTTGCTGGTCTGAACGCTTGAGAGGCTTCTGCACTAGATAGCCTTACTTCTGGCGTGCCTCCATAGCTTGATTGTACCGGTCCGTACAGATCCTTCGCTGGCTATCGACAAACACCACATATGCAAACATTTTATAGCCATCGCGCTCTGAGATATCTCCTGCGCACCTCCCGGCCATGGTGCCGTCCTGCTTCACGACGAAGTCGATCCGCAAATGCTCTCGCCGGATGTTCGCAAAGAGAAGCTCAATGCCATCGATACCGCTGAGATGTGCCTGGTGAACGCTGATGTTTGAGGAGGGATGTGAACAATTCAGCAGCTCCTGACGTAAGACATCCACTCCTGGCCGTGCAGTGTAAGGCCAGACTGAAGCCCTTTTCGACAAGAGATCGTGCGGCGTGGCAACCAGGAATCTTGGATGCTTCAATGATCAATGCCACTTTTCCTGGCAGCGATGCCGTGGTGGGAGCTCCGGTCATGGCGGAGGAGTGATCAAGCAGATTCATTGATTTTAGTAATCTGTTTTCGTGACAGAAATACCAGCTGTCCGTGTTGGACACGGCTGCCACTTTAGTTGATGCGAAAAATTAGCAGAACAGTGGACAGTGTACGTGCCATCATGCTGTCAACCCCCATGGCTCTTTCACCGACCATTGTTGCGTTCCATGTGTACGACACTATCAGGGGCAGTCGACTGCCTGTTTAGGGCGTTGTTGTCTGGCCTTGTACGAAGCACAGTAGGCATAACACTCGAACGTCATCAGTTTGCACCGAAGAGGAATGAAACTTTGGGACAAGGCGAGCTCTTGCTTGTTGTGGCCATCGCTGTTATCCCATCACGGAGTAGGCTGCCGTTGGTCTACGTCGTACCCAATAGGGCCTTGGAGTGAGTCTGCAGTCAGCATAAGTATGCGGAGTAGCGTCAGGCCGACAATACGCACTGCTACGTAACGCCTCTACTTGGTCTAGCTAGCATTTGCTAGACTTGACGGAGTAGTCCAGCTTGCAGGTATGCAAATGTGCAGGCCTCAGACGTGACTTTCGATGATGGTGTGTGACTTGATAACAACTGATCGTTCCGTATCGTGCTGTCTGTTGCATTGCCGAGTCCTTCTATGCCACTGTCGTTGCATGTGTGATGACGAGGCAAATTCATTCGAATTGTATCCAGACTTGCCCCATCCCCGGGCCTCAACGCCACGTATGAACTCGCTAGACTCCTTCGGTAGTCAGCATGCCTTATAGAGTTTGGCTAAGGGTTTCCCGTTCTGCAGATCGCCAAGCGGACGAATGGTCGCCGAATCCTTCAATTAGTGGAGGTGCTTTGCCTTGGACGATTTCTCCCTGCGAACTCCATCTATACTACGCTTTGTCACACTTACCGTTCCATCGGGCCCAGCTAGGCAGAGTGTCCATCAGAGTCCCACACCCGCGGGATACCAAGCTTGACCAAGAAAGGCGTCAATGCAGTAGCTGAATGAGGGTGTCTTGGAATGACTACTTGCGTTCAGCCACGGGGTTCTCTCTTGAAAGTAGGAGATGGACGAGCTGTACCATTAAAGGCCGCCCAGAAACTGATCGACCCATTTGTATTCGTGCCGATATCGAAGTCGGAGGCCGCAAGGGGCAGAGGGAGCGCGAAGAGAGTGGTTCGTGCTCATGTCACACGTGTGCAACATGCCCATTCGAAACAGTTCGCTGGAGTCGACCTACAAAGCTGGACGGTCGATCCATGTGTGCCAAAGGAGTCTATCACGTCTCGAAGGAAACCAAGGCGGCCTCCGATCAAGAGCATTGCTGCAGTCGACAAGGCATGCTCTTCCTCAGGCTCTTCGGTTGGATCCGAGGAGCTCTTACCCACTATACCGCGGATGGTCGACAATGGTGTAGAAGACCCATTCTGGACGATTGGCGTGGACTACAAGCCAGAGATCGCACCCATATTAGCACACTGTACGTGATCTGGCACAGGCTGTAAGACCATGCTGACGAGATGCAGACATCCAGAACATTGCTGTCGACATACCAGATCTGGACGGACCCCATGAGAAAGGACTGCTGAGAAGATCGCTCTTTCCAATGTGCATGACGGAAGCTGCTGCGATGTACGCCATTCTGCTAATGGGTGCGTCTCATTACTGCGTGGTCAACCCCACAAAAGGAAAGCTCATCGATCTGCTCGCACTGAAAGCACGAGCGCTGAACGAGATCAATGCTTCCTTAGCAGATCCCGAAAAAGCGGTCACCGATGCCATGATCATGGCAGTAGCAAAGCTCGCGGCGTATGAGTCGATCTTTGGAGACACTACTGTTTTTGCAGCTCACATGCGAGGTCTGCAGCAGATGGTCAAGCTGCGTGGAGGGTTGTCGACACTTGGGTTAAACGGCCTGCTGGAGCGGATGGTTGTTTGGATCGATCTCAATGCATGCCATCTTACTGGGATGGCGGCCCATCTTGGCACAGAAGACTTACCCACGACGGTCCATTTCGATGGCCCGGATCCCTTTCACTTTGCTGGCATATCCTAGTGATGGCACATTGCCAGACCAGAGTTAAAGTGTGCTGGTGCAACGGGTATGCTGCAGATTGGCGTATGTTGCTGGTGAAGCAGCGTTTCTAGAGGTAGAAGATCATGTAATCATCAACAATCTACCGTCCATGAGGCTCCGTACTGTGGATGTTGATGTTGCTAATAACATTGAAAGGAAGAGCGCAATACAAAAGAGACGCAGGTGCAGAAACTACGAACTCTCGGCCCGGTCTACCGAGCGGCTACTTCGGCCAACGATGATCCTTGCACCTGGACCTGCTCACGCGCGCAGAACATCTCCGCTACAAACACTCTCACCAGAACAGCCATGTCGCCCAAGAAGAGGGACAACCTCAGAACCTTGGAGCCAAATCCAATAGACGAGAGATCACTTCTGCTCGGCAATGACCAGGAGGAAGATGACCTCGAAGCGCAGGCCGAGCAAGAACGGCGAGAGTATGACGCCGGCCACGCACCAGTCGCCGAAGAGCCCAGCACCAGGAAGCTGCTGTTGACGATGGGCTCCCTCTGGCTAACCAGCTTCTTCGCCGCACTGGACACCTCGGTCGTGGCAACGCTGTCTGGACCTATCAGTTCATCATTCAACTCTGGCACATCGTTTTCATGGATTGCGTCCGGCTATCTGGTGGCCAATGCAGCTTGTCAGCCACTCTCTGGCAAGCTGACGGACATTTATGGACGTCGGGCTGGCCTTATATTTGCTGTCACTTTCTTCGTTGCTGGCACCTTGATGTGCGGACTCGCGCAGAACGACAAGATGATGATCGCGGGACGAGTCATCGCTGGCATGGGCGGTGGTTGCATCAACACTGTCTCCGTCTTTGTTGCTTCTGATCTGATACCTCTTCGCCGTAGAGGTGTGTGGCAAGGGATTGGTAACATCGTATTCGGCGCTGGCCTTGGTCTAGGTGGAGTCTATGGAGGCTGTAAGTGCACCTCATGCAACATTGAGATGTGCGCTGACCACGACAGTCATCAACGACAACCTCAACTGGAGGTACGCCTTCTTCATACAGATACCTTTCATCGTGGTGGGAGGCATAGTCGGCGTCTTTTCGATCAAGGTTTGCCAATTGCAGTCTCGCGCCAGGAGGGACAATAGGCTAACGAGAGATACAGGTTCCCATCAACGAGTCAGACAAAGCTAAGATCCAACGAGTAGACTTCCTGGGTGCTTTCACTCTAGTTGGAGCTCTGGTCCTGCTCCTCCTTGGGCTCAACAGTGGAGGTAACACTGTCCCGTGGAACCATCCGCTAGTCTATGTTTCTCTGCCGTTGAGTCTGGCGTTTCTCCTCTCATTTATATATGTCGAAGATCGAATCGCTTCGGAGCCGATCATCCCGATCAGGTTGCTGGCCAACAGAAGTGTCCTGGCAGCGTGCTTGACAAACTGGTTTATGACCATGGTAAGCTCTCAGAAGTTCGCATAGACACACATCCTGACATTGTCACAGTCCGTCTTTAGCTTGATGTACTATGGTCCGATCTTCTTCCAGGTCGTACGAGATGTATCAGCGACTCAAGCAGGAACACTCTTCGTTCCACAGGCCATCGGGATGGCATGTGGCTCACTTGGATCTGGTATAATCATGCGCTGGACTGGAAAGTATTGGTGGTTGAACATTCTGGTCCAGCTGCTGAATGTGGCGGCTGGCTCTCTTATACTGGCCTTTTTTGACCGGAATGTGCCCACTATACCACCTTTCATCTTCCTTGCTATGGGAGGTCTTGCCTACGGCTCTATGCTTACGATCACACTCATCGCCTTGATCTCTGCCGTGGACCACAAATACCAGGCTGTCATCACCAGCGCCAGCTACGCTTTCAGATCAACAGGATCCTCCATTGGTATCACAATCGCAAGTGCCGTCTTCCAGAACTTACTGAGGTCGCTTCTTTGGGAGCGCTTTGGTGATCAGCCCGACGCGCGCGATCGAATCAGACACATTCGAGACGATGCAAGTAGCATACGAGATCTGCCAAAATCATGGCGAGATGGTGTCATTGAGTCATACGTCGGAGTACTTCGAGGAGTCTGGGTGGTTGTGCTCGGGTTCGCGGTCGTGACGGCATTCGTCAGCATCTTCATCAAGCAACACACCTTATACAGCAATCTCGGCCGCAAGTAGAGCAAGCATCAATCCCTGAGCGGAACAGTAGCCGGCACGACTCGTCGAGCCCCAAGCGACCGGAGTCTTTGGGTGCAAATGCTGGATAAGACACAGATCGGTACAGGCGCTTGCCTCAGCATCAGCATGCAGAACGCCTTCCATCGCGGCACAAGCAGTGCGACTAGAGAGTAGTATGTCATGAGACAATGCTGTGACACCCTTCTTCACCATTCTGAGGGAAGCCATCTCTGTTCGCGGTGCGTGGAACGTCTCTCCGAACACCCCGGAGCATTCAGATGACCACTAAGCCTCTGGAGTAGATGCTACAACGTTGGTCAACGCAAGAGTAACCCATCTCCGTGACGTAGGTCACCAAATCCGTCCTCTCTGGAGTCATCTACTGGCTGTGTGAAGTTAGTCCAGTCCAGACAATCTGCTTCCTGGCGCCGTTGATGCCTCCTATTTGGCAGTCACGACCGCTTTCATACTTCCAAACCCGTAGCAAGGCTTGGCGTTCGTAATGAACTATACCCCAGAGTGTGGCAGTGTGAAGGTCAATCCGATGCAGACCATCGAGTAGGCAGGGCTTGTAGCAGTGACCAGGATCTACTGTCCCACGAGTCCACTCTGCGGTAGCGGTATCGTTGAGCTTGTCTCCTTTCCAGGACCATGGTATTCCACGAACATTGCGGGACATGAGATGGCTGGGGCTGGTCTTTTATCACTAGCTCCAAACTTGCCAGCAACCACAATAGACTTTGGGGTAGAACTCTAGCCGCAGAGGATCAGGAGGCATCGCCCGTCCGGGACATGCGTGCTGCATCTCCATCTCAGCACTAGTTGCTGCGACACTAGCACGTGGTGTTCGAGTATGGCTCACACCCTTCTGTTCAGGCGGTGGGTGCAAAACGCCAGCAATCAAGCTTCGCTCTGCAAGCTGCTAACCCTGCGGCATCTGATCTTTATCTCCTCCTGCGGTACTCGGCGTAAACATCAGCAACCAGACCCGACTTGCTTCCTTGCTCAATCTCCTCCTGTGCAACAGCCTTGACAGCCTTCTCCTTCAGCTCGCTTCCGTCAACGTTGATGATAACGATCCGCTGCTCCTTCCTGAAACTTTGCTGCCGCATGACTCTAACACGCTCGGCAACGTCTGCTTCTGCAGAGCCCGCCTCTACACCGTACTCGACACTGGCAGTAGCTGGAACTCTCTGCAGAATCAATGCTATCAGACTTCCCAACGCGTCTCGCATGTCTGCGCTTGGCGTGTCATCCTCCGTTCCTGTTCGTATGACCATAGCAATCCGCGCTCTCTCCAGTCCTATGAGTGCTCCCAAGGTATCAAAGTCCACTTCCACGAAATGGGCGCGAAAGAGTGCTGTACAGTCAACGACGAGGCAGACATGTTGGAGTCTGTCGAGCACGCTCTGTGGCAGACGCGACTCTGCAACGGCCGGTGCGCCCATAGCTTGACCATCAACGACGATGCAGACGCTGTTGTCGCCATAGAGGACCTCGTGGGCTTCTCCATGGATCTGTTGACAGGTTGCCAGGAGCTGGGGAGACACCCGGGGACTGACCGCACGCCGATGAGTGGCCGAAGAGGTGAGGTGAAGGGTTTGGGTAGGCGCCAGAACGTATTCGTATATTCTCAATCGAAGCTCTGCGGGCAGTGCGAGCAAGGAGCAGCTTGTCACAGTCATCTTGAGTGTATGTATGGAGGGACGGCCTGAACGTGTTGAAAGCTGTGTTTGCCTTCAGCTTGTGCTCGAAACGCCAGGATTCGCGCGCTGTCACGTGATGACGACGAGGGGTCTTGCGTCTTGGTCACTTCCCGCCCTCTATCTTCATGTTCCTCAGCACCTGCTCCATGCCAAACTGCGCTTGCGGATGCAGCATTGCAGCAGGAAGATGACTCTATCAGAAATTTCACCGTAGATCCTATTAATGGGCTGTTCTGTGGTTATCGCTGCCTGCAGAGTGCATGCGAGCTAGCGGCCGCTAGGGAACGGCAGACTGTGCCTAGCCAACGCTGCTCAGTTTCCCACCACACACCGTCCCTTCCATCTTCCTTCGTCCAGCAGCGTCGTCACCGCAACTGGACTTCACGAATTTCTGCCACCATCTTCGAGTAGACCGCCCTGCAGAATCGTCAACATGCGCGAAATCGTACGTCTTGGCAGTGTCCTTGTACCGCCCATGTGCGCAAGGTGACTGATGCTAACCGCTATCAAACATCCAGGTTCATCTTCAGACTGGCCAGTGTGTACGTGGCGCGCCTGCACGAACAGAACCACATCATTGGTCTCGAATCTAACCGGAATCAGGGCAACCAAGTCGGAGCCGCCTTCTGGCAGACCATTTCTGGCGAGCACGGTCTCGATGGCACCGGAACGTATGTCTTGCTCAGTATGGCGCGTCAGTGGCACATGCTGAAGAAGTGATAGGTACAATGGCAGCTCAGACCTACAGCTGGAGCGCATGAATGTGTACTTCAACGAGGTAGGCAATCTTCATTCCCCCGCCAAATGGCGACTCATCTGACAAGCACCGCAATATGGCTTTGTGCTCGCAGATGCCATCAAGGCACTGCTAACACTTCTCCTTAGGCAAGCAACAACAAGTATGTTCCACGCGCTGTTCTCGTCGATCTTGAGCCCGGCACCATGGACGCCCTGCGAGAAGGGTTTGGCTCGCTCTTCCGCCCCGACAATTACGTTTTTGGCCAGTCTGGCGCTGGCAACAACTGGGCCAAAGGTCACTACACAGAAGGTGCAGAACTTGTCGATAATGTGCTCGATGTGGTGCGTCGTGAGGCAGAAGGTTGCGATTGCCTCCAGGGCTTCCAGATCACCCACTCTCTTGGCGGTGAGTCTCCCGCTCTGGCACCACCATCAAGATGGACAGACTGACCCACATTGATCAGGTGGAACTGGATCCGGCATGGGTACACTCCTAATCTCCAAGATTCGCGAGGAGTTTCCAGATCGCATGATGGCAACCTTCTCGGTCATGCCTTCTCCAAAAGTATAATTCCTGCCGCTTGCCACGCATTGTTGTCACAGACTGATCCGGACTCTAGGTCTCTGACACCGTTGTTGAGCCCTACAACGCGACTCTGTCTATTCATCAGCTCGTTGAGAACTCAGACGAGACCTTCTGCATTGACAACGAGGCGCTCTACGACATCTGTAAGTTGGCGCCACAGTTCGCGAGCGCCGCGACTTTCAGGCTGACATACATGCCTCATCACAGTGCAGCGAACGCTCAAGGTCCAGAACCCTAGCTACGGTGACCTCAACTACCTCGTCTCGACAGTCATGTCCGGAGTCACCACCTGTCTCCGCTTCCCTGGCCAGCTGAATAGCGATCTTCGCAAGCTTGCTGTCAACATGGTTCCTTTCCCACGGCTGCACTTCTTCATGGTCGGCTTCGCTCCCCTTACGGCCCGCGGATCCACAACCTTCAGAGCTGTAACTGTCCCGGAGCTGACGCAACAGCTTTTCGACCCCAAGAACATGATGGCAGCATCGGACTTCCGCACTGGTCGCTATCTGACGTGCTCAGCAATCTATCGTGGCAAGGTATCTATGAAGGAGGTCGAGGACCAGATTCGAGGTGTCCAGACCAAGAACACCTCGTACTTTGTCGAATGGATCCCAAACAATGTTCAGACAGCATTGTGCTCTGTGCCACCAAAGGGTCTAAAGATGTCTTCGACCTTCGTTGGAAACAGTACCTCTATCCAGGAAGTGTTCAAGCGTGAGTACATGTCCATCCTCTGGTTCAAAAGTGATATGACCGCTAATCTTGGCATAAACAGGCATTGGCGACCAGTTCAGCGCCATGTTCAGACGCAAGGCTTTCCTTCATTGGTATACGGGCGAAGGTATGGACGAGATGGAATTCACCGAGGCTGAATCGAACATGAACGACCTTGTCTCCGAGTACCAGCAGTACCAAGAGGCCTCTGTCTCGGAAGGCGAGGAGTACGACGAGGAAGAACCACTCGAGGGCGAAGAGTAAGATGGCAACATGAGAAACCATCATCTTCGCTGCTAGCTGTGGAAGCTGCTCGGTCGATGTGACTAATCGTTCATTTACTGTCCCGTCAATCAAGCATATGCCCCAGAACCTACATTTGCTCATACTCAGATAACGTACGCGGAAGAGCTGAGGTGGTCTCGCTAATACTAACTTTGTTTAGCTACGCGATCGATTGCTATGAAGAATGTAACCTGGTAAGCACCCGTCCGTTCATCTCTTATCTCGAACAGTGTCCTGGCATTTGGCTATGGCAGACCTATTGAGCTTCCAGTGGCAAATTAATACTTGCGAAGACCTGCCCAAGATCTTACGGTGACGAGCGGAAGCCTGGAGTGATTTGTCTGTTGCGGACCGGCCTTAGTATCTTGTCCTCTTGGCTGTATGGGGTGGAGCCATTCATCGCTGCATGACGTGGTGCCATGTTATTCTTGGCGCAGTTGTCTCAGATGTTAGTTTCTTGGTCATTGTATCTGCTATAGGTCAGCACCGATGCCTCTAAGACTACGCTGTACTGTCCACCCCACAGATCGATCCGTGAAACTCACATACATCACCCTTGACCGACCCAACCATGAAGTCCTTCCTCCCCATCCTGTTCGCTGCTAGCGTCTCAGCTCGCGGCATCATGTCCTGCAACCGCGGCGCTCAAGGTAATGGTGGCTGTGAGGCCAATGGAAAGAATGTCTACACTGTCTGCGTGAGTCGCATTATCGGAAGGATGATCTTGACAGTTCGCGTTTCTCTGACCGACTCGGTTAGTGCATCTACGATATCGATACGACCGAAAACTTCCCTCAGCGGATCTGGACCAGCGTCACTACGAGGGATAAGGAAGGAGGTGAAGAGTGCTTTTCGGGCGGAGACAAGGGGTGGTTGTTCTGTGCGGACCCGGATAATAATGGGCAGTAAGAGGTGGATACCGATGGGTAGTGCTTGGAAACAGGCTGCTTGTGGTGGCTACATACTCGGGTATGCGTAGGTCCTCGATCACCCGTAAGGGCATGGCTCCTGTATGTACTGTACTTGGTTCAGTGGCTTTCTGGAGTCGTGGTGTCCGGCTGATCAACTTGGCCGTGGAGAGGAGCTCAGCCCTATCGAGAATTGGGACCTATGTTCAAGGCGGGACATACGAGACTATCAACAACATCAGTGACTCAATTTTCGGTCTTATCCTGGTTGGTAAGATGTGTACACGGTGATGGCGGCCGACTGACAATGCGTACATGCCCCCGTCTTGTAGGCAGGTGGACCTGCCGTTGAATGTGGCAATGTGCTATCGCTTTGAGCAGTGAGGGCAGAATTGGATCTGGGGATGAATGAGAGGACGAGATGCCATCGATATTCCGGAGGCACAGCTGGAGGCATGTTTCTCCGATGCTTTCTTACCTCTTCATCCCCCGCAAGACAAGTTCGCAACGGTTCGAAACGGGAAACAACGTTCATATCTGGTGTTCCCCTAGCTGTTCGAAGGGTTTCCGTGAATTCCTCACTGAAGCCTGCAATGTTTCTCTTTCACACCTCACGCGCAGAAGAGCATAACATCTACCACGATCATTTCGGATCTTCAGAATCTCGGAAGCGTGTCGGAATATACGCCGCTTCGACAGCCAAAACATCCTTGTCGTGAGAGGATGTACCCGCGCGCTACCGATATGCTGAGGATCCGAAATGACCGTGGTAGATGTTAGCCAGACATCACGCATCCGAAATGACCGTGGTAGATGTTAGCCAGACATCACGCATCCGAAATGACCGTGGTAGATGTTAGTCAGACATCACGCATCCATGACCTCGGCTTGGCAATGGCAAGTGTCGTCTCCGAGCAAACTCCAGGCATCCCGGCCAAAGACGTCCAATTCGACATCCGGAAACTTCTCGTGGCAACAACGCGGCTTCCAGACAATTGCTGCATCGCCGCGAGTCTGCTCAGAGTGTGGAGAAGCCGGTGACATGAATGGAGATGGTAATCCTGCTGATACGCTCGTACGGGGTACATCAACCTTGACACAGAAGTTGCTCTGTATGACCATTGAAAACATGGTTGAAGGTCGGCTAGGGCCGCATCGGCGTTCGGCTTTGGGAACTTTTGTCGGTCGGGATCCCAGAGCCAAGATGCCGGTTTCAAGCTCGAGCGTGCTGTGTGCAGATGGCGAGATGGAGTTGAGATTGCGCAACCGCCGTGACAGAAATGATGTCGTTATGAGATGAGCGAGAGTTGTAAGCGTTGTTGGTGGGAGGAGTGCATCTCGGTGAGCGTGTTGCGTCGTGAAGGCGATACAGGTACGCACTCCGGCTGAACGGAAGCTTGATTCTCGGCGATCCTGTCAGACCTCCCCTTCTGCACCTCTGAGGCAGCAGTGGTGCTTATATGTGTGCTTCTTTGCATAGTCAAGACGGCAAGACGGGTCATCGCAGTCTTATCGCAGTTATGCCTCACGGTTGGCTTGCGGGAGGCGTTTCTTGGCCTTGACGTCACTCAAAACTCAAAATTTCCTCTGCTTGGAGGAAGTGCATCGTGCCGTCATAGTTCTGTCGGAAGTCACGCTGCAACCACACCACACCACCGCACAACAACCTCCAGGCTGCCCGCTGCTGCTGCTACTGGGCGAAGGTTTATGGACTCCGCAATCCTCCCTCAGGCTCGGGAAACACGCCCTCATCGCAGCCAATTGCACCGTTTGCAAATGCGTGGCAAGCGAAAACGCCAGTAACGGCATACAATGTCCGTATCTACTACGGTCAATTGCAGTTAGATGGTCTGTGTCGCGTGCAACTCTTTCCCACTCTTTCCGGATGACACACCGATTCGGGTGACCAGGTGGGTAGGTCCTGGCGCGTGACGCTAGAAGCCACTCTATTCCTCTGCTCCACCACACCTCAAAAAGCACACTCCGCCGCCCTGCGCGTCTTGATCTTCGTTTCGAACCTTACTCTCCCCCGTGACTACAGCACCGACAGTCACCGTCTTGCGCTTGTGCCAGGTCGTGCCTCTTCAACAGCACCGACAGCTCAACCACATCGGACAGCGTTTGCCTTCAACAGCTAGGCCTAGCGAGACCCCCCCGCATCCGGTGCACGACCATGGCAACAGGCATGACTGAGTATGGCGCTGCCCGGGATGGCGGTTACAAGAATCCGGATGAGCTTTCGACATCGACACCGGAGCATGGCAGCCAGACTGATAATGAGCTCAAGGATCAAGAGAAGTTCGATCCGGAACTCGCGCTGGGCGAGCAATTGACGGTCCATGAAGGCGAGCAGAAGTTCAACAAGCTGGGGTGGAAAGCATTGACGATTTGTTTGATCGTGGAAGCCATTGCGTTGGGATCGCTGAGTGTTCCAAGTGCGTTCGCGACGGTTGGCATGGTACCTGGTGTCATCCTCACAGTCGGTCTCGGATTGATTGCCATCTACACGAGTTATGTCGTTGGCCAGGTCAAGATGAAGTACCCTAAGGTCGAGCACTACGCCGATGCGGTGCGGTTGATTTGGGGACGTCCGGGTTACGAGCTGTGTGGTGTCATGTTCGCACTCTTCCTCATCCTCCTAGTCGGCTCCCACGCCCTGACCGGTACTATCGCGTTCATCCGAATCGTCGACCAGCCAGGCCTCTGCGCGCTGATCTTCTCGGTGGTATCCGCGATAATCCTCTTCCTCCTGGCCCTCCCACCGACCTTCCACGAAGTCTCCTTCCTCGGCTACATTGACTTCGTCAGCATCATCGCCGCCATCCTCATCACAATGGTCGCAACCGGTGTCGAAGCCTCCAATGCCCCTGGAGGCCTCTCTGCCGTGGACTGGTCCCTCTGGCCACCACCAGACACGTCCCTCTACAAGGCCTTCCTCTCTTGCACCAACATCATCTTCGCTTACTCATTCGCCGTCTGCCAATTCTCCTTCATGTCGGAGATGCACACCCCCAAGGACTATGTCAAGTCCATTTGGGCACTTGGCTTGATCGAGATCTTCATCTACACAATCACCGGCGCCGTCATCTATGCTTTCGTTGGTAGCGCTGTCAACTCCCCGGCACTTCTCAGCTCCAGCTTCACGGTCTCCAGGATTGCTTTTGGCGTCGCTCTGCCAGTCATCTTCATCTCTGGCTCGATCAATGGAACTGTCGTCGGCCGCTACATCATCACCAGGGCATTCCCAAACTCCAGCATTCGATGGGTGAACAACACCAAGGGTTGGACAGTGTGGGCTGCTCTCATTGCCGCCATTACCATAATTGGCTGGATCATTGCTGAGGCGATTCCATTCTTCAACGCTCTGCTCGGTCTAATCTCGTCCCTGTTCATCTCTGGCTTCACATTCTACTTCCCAGCTCTCTTCTGGTTCCAGCTGATCAAGGAAGGGAAGTGGAATGCCAGCACACACAACATCGTGCTTTCCCTGGCGAACGCTGGATGCCTCATCATCGGTGTTGCGACTCTGGGGCTTGGAACGTACGCCTCTGTGCAGGATATCATGGACCAGTATAACTCCGGCTCCGTGAGAGGATCCTTTACGTGCGATAGTAGTTCGTATGCATAATCTGTAATTGGTGGATGATGGGAAATGTAAATAAGATTTCAAAATCAATGATATTGAAGAAGAGGTTACGACCGGAACGAAGTTATTATGCCAGAAGGCTCGAACATCTCTCATGCGGTCGCTCCCTCTGTACGATATCACTTGGCAGGAGGCTCAAGAGATAGGCGCGACCAGATAGGCAGGACCGCTGTGCTGAGCGTGGAGATAAGAAGGCAGGCGCGGGCGGGTAGTGCGGCTGTGGTTATGGCCGGCCGGCTTGGCTTGATGAGAGGGAAGGTACGAAAGACCAAAGAAGAGCAAGTGAGGAGGAAACAGAGACGTTTCCATATCGACTTGTCGCCACGAGACGCCCTACTACACGTGCGTGCCATAACGAAAGTGGGTCCCGCTGACGGTTTGTTGCGGCACATGGCTTGGCGTCGTGAATGAGTCAAGGGCAAGTCTCATCATTGGGGATTGGAGTCTGCGTCGAGATCTTTGATGAGCTTGATGAATCTGCTCACTCGGTGGCAAGCAAGACTTCGTGTCCTGGGGGGTTGTCAAGTCTTGATAGCAGGTTCGCTGTGAACAGGCTTCCGCGATCACCTCACCCACTGGTGACTTCTTCGTTTCCACCACATCGCATTCGTGCCTCCTTCGCAGGTTTGCGCGTGATGAACGATGGCAAGCGTCGTCACCGGTGATGAATGCTTTTCGCGGCGGCCTCATAAGTCCGACCACTACACAGCATTGTCAGCGTCGAGCAGTCCACTTCGCAGCAATCCAGCATCCAACACCCAACATCATTAGCGCTCTACATCGCAGCCTGCCAGCCTTATCGCATCGGGATCTAGCAACGAGCAACCCGTACCATATCACTTCAACGTCTGTACATCCGCTCGTACAAAATGCCAGACTACACGCGTCAGCCAAGTCCTAAATCTTCGGGCCAAGAAGATGACAATCAACAAAGTCCACACGACACCGCCGGCCGGCTGATTCAGTAATCCACCCAGCAAGAACCCGAGGATGCAGACATGCTCACCAATCGCGAGAGGTATCTGGAGAACCGTCCAATCTATCTCGGATTCATCGCTCCGGTTATAATTTCCATTCAAGCGAGGCCAACGTATATCGTCGATGAACGCCACGAGGGCATATACAGCAACAGAAAACGTGTCAGCGCCCTTGCGCCTCTTGCAGAGCGAATGAGAAATGCAGTCATGAATGCCCCGGACAGATCAAGCAGTGCACCCCCCGATCTCAACACAAGCAGTGATCCCCGGCCCGGCAGTCTCCTGTCGGTTGTACCGGCCTTGACACACGATGGAGCTTCAGGGTCGACACCTTCGAGCCCGGATCTGCCTTCCGAGTTGAATCCAAGGACGCCATCTTTAATGGAAGGCCAGAGCATATACTCCTCAGAAGAGCAGACGGACGAAGACGAAGCGGGCTCTGCGCGGGCAGAAGATTTTCCAAGCCCTCCAGGCTCGAGTGGAGAGAAGGAAGCGGAGAGTGAGACGAGGGAAGTTGGGGAGGAGGAAGACTCAAGATGAGGTTGTGTTGACCAGAACGGCGGCCAGGAGGTCGTGAGCCAGGCGGTTGAGAGAGGTCTTGGTCGTCGACGCTAGTAGTCTCCAGCATTGAACCCATAGCATGCGTCCCGTAAGCGAGCTGTGTACATTGTTTCCGACGCAAGCTACAAATCTTTCAGACACTCGGTCCAATCTCTCTCGCTGATATCCAAGTTCTGCAGTATAGAGCTCTTGACAAACGTGGCGGTCCCTGTCGGACGTTGACCCGCGCCCATGCCGGCCTGGCAGTCGTAGCGCTCCAGCTGCCTCTGATCCGTTAAGCAGTCCACCAAGAGCCGGTGGCGATGCTGATGAGCTCTCTTGGGTGCACCAACTGGAGTACCTTCTCGACCAGCTTCGAGATTGATCGATGCGCCATAGTGCATCAAGACTGGCGCTGAGATGTCTGAAGCGCCAAAGTGGATCATACCTCTCGATAACTTTGGTGAGCTCAAATCGCTCTTCGGTAGCACGAGCGAAATGCCTTTCAAGGCCGGGTCGAGGTGGATAAGTTGGCGGCGTTGGTTGATGTTGCTGCACGCGAGAGATGAAGGTCATGTCTATTGTCGCCCCGCGGGGGGGGGGGGTTCTCATCGGTGGTGCAGGGACCATCCTTGCCAGCTTTCTCTTCTTATTCTTTTTCCAACATTGGCATCGACTTCGATCGCGGACATCAACCTTCGAATCATAACGGAGAATGTGGCAGCGCCAAGATCTCCACCACGAGCTTTGTGATGAGAACCAACCTCGTTGTGATGGCAGCCAAGCGGCTCTTATCAAGATACCGATACTCGCTTCCAGACAGAAGCTGGCCTGCATGACACAGCTGGCACCTCCGACCAGACCTGGTGCCGGTCAAGGTTCATTCGGCACATGGCTCTCGCGCGTGGAAACAACGATAGCAACAGTGGAATGATTGTCACCATGACCACTCACATTGCCCTTGGCTGGCAGATCTGCGGCTACCTATCTACCTCCGTCGTGTCCGTGCTGCTCGCATGCTTGTCAAGTCTCATGGCAGACGGCCGAAGGCGAGACGGCAGGCCTATCTCCTCACGCTGGCCTGGACTGCTCGATGATACTTGCGCCGCATAATACCAACAAGCAGGACGCGAATTAGGCATTGGGATTTGTGCTGCTCTTTTGGCCGTCTACTCCATACCCTTTCTAGGACCTCAGCAGTAACAGGCATCCGTCTAATACGTTCAAGCATGGCGACATCACAGACACATGAGAAAACGATCCATCTTAGCCAAGATTCGCCTGATCCAGAAGTGCTCGAGGGCAAGGTTGACGACCTCGAGGAGCACGAAGTGTTCCAGAAGGATGGCGAGGTGAACTTCCGTACCGTTGGCTGGCCACGTGCATCGGTCATCTTCTTGAAGGTCATCTTCGCCACGGGCGTCCTATCCATCCCGACAGCTATGGTATCATTGGGAGCCATTGGCGGCGCACTCAACGTGATCGGGTTTGGTATGCTCAATACCTATTCTGGCGTCATAACGTAGGTATTGTTCTTGAGCGCACATCCATCCTGGGATAGGAGAGTTGCTGATCATGGGGTGTGGATTAGCGGCGACTTTCGGAACAGACACCCCTATTGTCACTCCGTCGCAGATATGGCCATGGAAGTCGGCGGAATCTGGGTGCGAGAGATCACTGGAATCCTCTTCATAATCGCATATATTCTCTGTACTGGTAAGTGATCGATTATGTGCGTCAGATGTGTATTAGCGCTGATCAGAGCAGGATCTGGTATTCTTGGCGTGGCCATCGGGCTCAACGCTCTCTCGACCCATACTGCGTGCTCAGTGTGGTGGGCGTACGCAGGAGATTCCTGATCGCATAGATGCCTCGCTAACTTACCACACAGATTCTTGGCTACCATAGTGGTCGCTGTTGCTGCCTCCGTTCGCAAGGTAATGCAGAGGGACCACGATTGTGGCAAGCGCCGCTAATAACGTGAGCAGTTCCATCAAATCGGCTGGCTTACATGGGCCGGATTCACGAGCATCTTCATAGCGGTCTTCATTATTGTCGTTGCCGTCACGACTCGAGACCGGCCTGCTGCTGCACCCCTGACCGGAGACTACGACCTAGGATACTATACCGTCCCCTCCGGTGTCACCTTTGCAGCTGGAGTCGTGGCTTCTTGCACCATCTTTGTTTCGTCAGCAGCGACCAGCGCCTTTCTGCCCGTCATTAGCGAGATGGTAGGTCTCGTGTGTCGTATCAAGCACAGACATGCTAACACATCATCCCCCAGAAAAATCCAAAGGACTATCGCAAGGCTTTGTTCGTCTGCATGGGCCTGGTCACGTCTGCATACCTGGCCTTCTCACTGGTGGTATACCGCTGGTGCGGAAAATGGGTCGCCTCTCCCTCACTCGGAAGCGCTGGTCAGACCGTGAAGATGGTCGCCTTCGGAGTAGGCCTGATCGGACTGATCGTCAGCGCGTGCCTTTACTTACATATCGCCGCCAAATACGTCTTCGTAAGAATCCTACGCGGGAGCAAGCACCTACAAGCGAATACTGCTGTACATTGGGGGACTTGGCTTGGCTGCACCTTTGGTCTTGCCGCTCTTTCGTTCATCCTTTCGCAGGCGATCCCAATATTCAACTATCTGCTGGCTTTGACAGGAAGCTTGTGCTTTGCGCCGATTACTATAGCACTTCCCGGATGGCTTTGGCTTCATGACCACATGTCCTATCGGAGAGGCACCGCATCGCAGCAAATTGCTTTCTGGTTCCACGTACTCCTCATCCCGCTTGGGTTGTTCTTCCTGGTTGCTGGCACCTACGGGGGGATCGAACAGATTATCCAGGCTTATGCGGATGGGCTTATTGGTATGTTCTACTCTATCAGAACTTTCGTGGAAGCTGCTAACATCAGGGGACAGGCTCTGCGTTTTCCTGTGCGGACAATTCTGGTTCCACCTAAGAATTTTGAGCTGTACTATCGAGACATGTATAACAGAAAAAGCTACTCCAGCGGGTACTGACATTCGGCACTTGTCATTCTCGGAATCCAGTTTTCGAGCATATCTTCAGAGTGTTTTCAGAACGCCTATAACCCGCCATCAAGCGACAAGTCTGCGTCAATTGATGCTTCTTGTCAAGCGGAGGCAATTCGGCGAGCTTGGCGACCCTCGGGATGGTCCAGTTGATCTTAGATGATCTGACAGATCCCTCGTCACTCTGCATAAAGTCCCTGTGTTCTGGCATTCAAGTGCAGTCGAGTCGTTGCCTGAGGCGCTCGCGTGCTAGCTCAGAAGCATCGTCTCTACCGCCGTCACATTTTCGACTTCGTAGTCGGATCCTGCTCACTGCCTTGCAATAATGTCGAGAGCTCGCGTCGCACATGCTGAGGAATGCCTTCAGCAGTAGGCTTGTTCGTCTTGCGCAGCACCCAGATCTGGATGAAGCCGCCTACAGCCTTGACCTGGTCTTCGCCTTCCTGAAAGACGCCGACTTCATACCTAATTATCATTAGCTTTGATGTCCACGAACATCAGCAGTACTCACATGACACTGCTCTTGCCCATCTTGACAACCCGTAAGCCGACGTTCAGCATGCCAGGATAATGCGCAGAGCCAAAATAGTCGCAATAGCTAGATCCAACGAGACCGATGAATTCCGACTCCGATGTGCTATAGCCAGTCTTCTGTATCAAGTAAGAGTTTATGATGGAGTCGATCAGGACACCATATATAGGATTGTTCAGGTGATGAAACATATCGTTGTCGTTCCTGCCTTCCGATCAGTCGAGGCTCGTCGTTGCTTCTGGTTTCGGGTTCTCACCACCGAGACCTGTAGTCTTCAAGGTAGACATAATCATTACGCGTCCGCGTACGCTTTGATGCGAGATCGAGAGCGAGAGGCTCCGGCATTGTATTCGTAGTATTGTGTTGGAAGAAAGAGTTGACGATATTGAAGCGCTGCCATGGGACGTGGTCATCAACCTTGCGCCTGGAGATGCCGAGGTCCACGATCCACGTCAACGCCGCTGGTAAGATCGTTACACCAACGACATGCTTTTTTCCGACATAGCCTTCACATGGTATGAGCATGTCCGCAGTTTTTCAGAACTGACCGCATAAGCAATGGTGGATCTTGCACAACTCTAGCGAGCCCTCCATGTACCCGGAAACCGAACTCCACTTGACGTAGCCTCGGAAAGGTAGTAGCATCGCATTAGTGAAGTGAGACGCACCATGTTCAAGCAGTTTCTTTCTGCACCATTCTATTACTCCCAGCGAAGTCTCGTTCCTTCTACATCACAGCTCATTCTCTGTCAGCATCAGCATCAGCATCGACATTATGACCATCGTCCTCCACCATCTAGGAATCTCCCAGTCGGAGAGGATTGTTTGGCTCCTCGAAGAGCTGGGCCTCCAATACAAACTCGTCAAGCATGTACGCGATCCTGTCATGGCTCCTGGGTCATTGAAGAGTGTTCCTGGCAATAAGCCAGGCAAGGCCCCTTTCATCGAAGACACCGACGCTGGGATCACTCTCTCGGAAAGCAACGCCATCACCGACGACATCATCTACAAGTATGGCAACGGAAAGCTTGCTCTTCCTCCCAGCCACAAGAATTTCGCAGACTATCTCTACTGGAAGGACTTCGCCAAGTGAGTAGTTTGCGCAATATTGACGAAGTGACCTAGATGCTGACGAGGATGTAGCTCAACAACGCAGCCAAACATGATGACGAGCATGTTCTTGACCCTGGGCAACGTGTCCAAGGATGAAATGATAGCACAGTTCGCTGAAGGACGACTACATGCCGGCTTCAAGCACATGGACGAGAGACTCGGCCAGAGTAAGTGGCTTGCTGGCAAGGAGTTCACTGCTGCCGAGACGATGTCTGTGTACGCCTTGACCACACAACGATACTTCGGACCGCGCGTAAGTCTTGCTGGATACGACAACATCTTACGATGGCTCAAGGATTGCTCGGAGAGGCCTGCATACCAGAAGGCAATGGAGAAGGGAGATCCAGAGATGAAGCTCCTCCTCAGAGCCGACGCCCCTGAGGTCGGCATGATGGAGAGTGGTGGTTCGCAGAGTAGTCATTGGAAGAAATAGTCCGGGATCGTTACAAAGCGCGCTCCTGCATAGGGTGTCCTGTCGTGTTCAACTGTAAGAGAATCAATGCTATGCGAGCTAATCATTTCTTTGCACCTCTCGCCCTTCTGAGGCTCCCTAGGTCGAAGTCTTCGTTGTCAGAAGCAGGCCCGGTTTCTTTACTGTTTGTACTCAGCTTTGTTGATCGCTCGTTCTCGCCGAAAAGAGACCCGCCAGATATGTTGCGGTTGTGCGCGGCTCTGGCGGGTGTTTCCGAATCTTTCTCTTGGCCGAGCATGAAAGAGAATGAGCTCTGATCTAGCCGCGGTCGAGGCTTGAGCTGTACCGGGCTGCCCAATGTATTGTCTGCGTCCAACGGAACGCGGTCTGAATGGCCAAGTGTTTGTTGGGTCCTATCTTGATGACGATACTTTGAGGAGTCAGGCTTGTCTGTTGACTCCGAGAAGCCTTCGAACGTGGAAGGATCTGCCAATGCTGAAGCTTTCGTATCGTCAGCAACAGCGGCCGGATCACTGCTTGAAGTCGTCACCGGAAGAACGATTGTACGCCCATCATCTTCTAGCTCCACCGTGTGACTCTGCTTCCCTCGATCGGCTAAAACCTCGTGGTCTGTAGTTGTATCCGGAACATCGTCCTCGGGAAGTGCTAAGGTCGGTTGATCGAGGTAAACTTGCACAAACTGCACTTTGGCAATCGCTGTGCTGAGTTTCTCAACTGTCTCGTCTCGGAGGGCTTTCTCGCTGCCCTTCCCATTTTCCGTCACTAACCTTTGGTATTCCCACAACTCACCAACGGCACCCGCAAGCAGCCCCGAAAGCTTCTTGTTCCGAAGCTCAATATTAAGGACTCTGCTTACGGCTGGGTCACTGGTGTTGGGCCGCCGCCATGGGGGTGGCGATGGGGTCTGCGCTTCCCGCATCTCCTGGGCCTTCTTATGAACCTCGTCGACGGCACTACGAACCGCCTTGCCAATGCCAAGCTTTCCCCCACGAGCGTAGATGTTTTTGGCTGTGGACTGTAGAATAGCCTCGATGTTCCTCGATTGACCCACAGCACGAGAAGGAGATAATGCCGGACGGTGGCCTGCACTCCTGATGGCATTCACGCCACTGAAAGCGGTGATGTTCCTCTGGAGGGCGGGTGGCGTGCTGGGTCGTCCAGAGGCCAAAGGCCGACCGGTATACTTCAACACGAGGTAACTGCCACCGTCTTTCGACAAATGAGACTCCAGGTACAGAGCGTCCAATCCCAATGTCTGGGCTGGGAACTCTTTGTCTTGCTCGGGATACTTGAGCAGAAGTCCCAAAGCGTTGTTGTAGTCAGCGTCTAGTAAGTGCCAGCGTATTCGTAGAAGCATGGCCAGGCACACGTAATCGACCATCTCCAGGGTGTTGTCCTCGGCAAATATGATATCCCACAGGCTGAGAACGTCCTCAAACTCGAACTCTCGGCCGAATAAAAGGCGGATCCATCTGATGAGAAAGACCTGAGGTACTATGTCGAGACCTTCCAGATGCTTGACCAAGTCAGGATCAACCTGTGGCAGCAGTTCGCTGAAGATGTGGCGACTCCTTGATGCGATTGATACCGGGCCTTCAGATAGGTACTAAAAGGTCAGCTGCCATCTGCACTTTGAAATAGGCGGTCGTAGACTCACGAATGTCTTTGCACTTTGCATGACTTGACCAAAGAGCGCAAACGTGTCATGTTCTATGTGGTCAGCATCGAATAGAGCTTTGATCGTGCTGTCTTGGCCCAGGGTCTTGCTGCCTTCTCCGATGTCGACTGCGTCGTTTTCAACTACCCACAGTATTGGAGCGGCGAGCTCGTGCATTCCTTGCCGATAGCTGACATCTGGGTTGAGCTTACAAAACACGAATAGTATGTCTGTAAGCGTTCTTTGCGTCTCAAGTTGGCGGAAATAAGCCGATTCTGGCATACAACGTTCAACATCTTGCAGGATCTCAGCCCGAAGTTCCTCATCTTTATGGACACGAGACCAGGGAGAAGTCTTTCACACCTTAGCTATCGTCAGACAGACGGCATACGCGATGCGAGTGAGGTCAAGGCCTTACCTCTGTCTCCTGACTCAGCGGATCGAAGCCGGTGCCAACGTCGTCAGGGTTGTCGATGTACCGGAAGAAGTGCGACTTGAGTGAGTTGTACGCCGAGCGCGAGGCTGCAAGAGTCTTCTGCCACTCCGCCACGTCGACACTATCGAAGAGCAGAAAAGCCTTCCAACAGGCGGACCGAAGTCCGTTGGTTGCGATTGAGGAGCGTCCGTCCAGGCGGACAGCGTCCTTGAGATCACGCAGCGACGCGTGGCGTTGTAGCTCAGGCCAGCATGCTCTGGCCTCCTCGAGGCTACGCATGATGCTTGATGCTTGACTGCTGATGCTCGCTGAGAGTCGGTGGAAGGTTGTTGATGCTTCTGTGAACCTTGTTCAGTGACGCAAGTCGAGCTGATGCCGCCAAGGCCACTGGTCTCACGGGCCCGAACTCTATTTCAACCAGCTCGTGACTGCGTCTCGCTCTTGCCTCCGTGCTACACTAGCAATTCATCTACACACCTTGTCAGTTGTGCCTCATCAAGCGTTACTCCCAGAGCGTTGGCCTCACGAAAGCTGATATTGTCCAACTCTCAGGAGACAACAGTAAGAGCTGCGTGCAGCGTCCACCATGTGACCTCAGATACATGTCGCCTGCTGGCGTCGATTTCACCGAGAATCAAGAAGCGCTTCTACGTCGCGAATTGATGGTATCACAACTAAATTTCTCTTTCGGACAACGGGACGTGCTCCAATCCCGCGTTACTCTTGAAGTAGAAGGCCTCGCTGCTGGAGACGCCGGAAATCCAATCCATCCATGGGAAGAGCTGCTAGTTACTCAATCGCTAGATCTTCCTCGCCGCTGCATACAGGGATCTTAGCTCCGCTGTAGTATTGACACGCTTCCAGTTCCAGAGGCTCAGGTATCGTGGTAGGTTCTGACTTTCACAGGTTAATCCAACAGTGACCATGCAAGCTCCTGTGTCGAAGAAGGGCTGCTAGCGCTCTTGCCCACTCTACAGGCGTTTGGCCGATTCTTTATTATCAACCTACTCCTCAACTGTCGGTCTGCTTACTTCAACGCTTCCAGCGCCAGAATCCACAAGCCGTTGTAAACGAGTTGATATTCAGTCGCACTCAGATGATGTCGACAGGATAACAACAGCACATACACAGCACGACTAGGACACTGCAGATATCAATAAACAAGGTCGCGAATGCATGAAAGCGTTGGGACGATCGCGCACGATATCAACCATCTTCGGCTTCGATCGCAGCACAGCGCCGTTGGAGATACCAGGTCTTGTACAATACTTAAAACACCAAATACGGCACTCGCCTGGACAGACAGCCCGTCACTTCTCCTATAATTGTCTGTATAGCTTATGATAAGCACAGTGAGCAGAGAGCACACTACAGACCTCAACAAGAACATTGCCGGGCTGAGTGGCTGGACAAGGCACATCTATCTGGTCTGGCAGGTTTCGAGGTTTCGAACCATGCTTTTGTTGCTCGATTCTTAGTACTGCGGAGTGCGTGCGCGAAGCACTGCTGATTTGTCACTATAAGGCAGGCTAGGCTGTACATGCTGTACACGCTGTACACATATATGCATACCTGACTGACTACGCAGTGGCGGTCTGCTGAGTCGCAGCAGCCTCGACGACAGGAGTCGCTGCAGCCTCCGCTTTCAAGGCGGACCAGCTCGTCTCGCGAAAGCCCCCACGCTCAAAACTCTTCATCGGTACGAGGCCGTACTTTTGGAACATCTCCTTATCCGCATCCCAGCCCACAGCATCTGTGGTCAACATCTTCTCACCGGTGAATACGGCATTGGCACCCGCAGAGAAGCACAGAATCTGTTCTGATTCAGACATAGTCGTCCGGCCTGCGGCGATACGAATGATGGTCGCTGGCATTACTAGACGCGCTGTAGCGATTGTACGGAGAATAGCGTCGAATTCGATCCTCTTCTTGTTGGAGTCCCCAAGGGGTGTGCCTTTGATCGGTACCAGGGCGTTGACCGGGAAGGATTCAGGATGCGCTGGAAGTGTTGACACAGTGTATATGAGACCGACGTGGTCTTCTGGCTTCTCTCCAAGGCCAAGGATGCCGCCGCTGCAGACATTTATGCCAGCTTGTCGGACGTTGGCCAAAGTTTGAAGTCGTTCGTCGTACGAGCGGGTTGTGATGACCGAGGGATAATGCTCTCTCGAGGTATCGACATTGTGATTGTATGCTGTCAGACCGGCAGCCTTGAGCTCGTGGGCTTGGTTCTGATCGATCATGCCAAGGGTCACGCACACTTCCATGTCCATTGAGCGAATCCCTTCGACCATGGCTTTGACATTCTTGAGGCTGGTCTTGCGGCCTCGCATGTCTCGCCAGGCTGCACCCATGCAGAAGCGTGTGCTGCCGTTGCTCTTCGCTATCCGAGCCTTCTCGAGGACTTGATCGACGGGAGACATCTTCGTTGCCTTGAGACCAGTGTTGTACTGGGACGACTGGGCGCAGTATGAGCAGTCTTCACTGCAGCCACCGGTCTTGATGTTCATGAGAGTGCACATTTGGACAGCTGACGGAGAGTGGAAACGACGGTGTAGCACGCCCTGTATTCAACGTGCGTGTCAGTATCGTGTGTCCACCTCGTTACTATGGTTTGGCAACACGTACCGCCTGGTGAGCCAGCTCCATGAGCGGGGTGTTGTATATCTCCCGGATCTCATCTTTCGACCAGTCGTACCTGGGTGTGCGAGCATTCACTGCACTCCATAGCGCGTTGCTACCTTCTGGAGGAGGGGGAGGGGTTGCCGAGATTGGGGAGAAGGCATCGTTGACGGGTGTGCTGAACGACCGAGTGCAGGCCGAGGATGAAGCGTGTAATGAACGAACAGCTGCTCGCCTAGGCAGGAGAGTCAGCGCCATGATTGTGACAGTGTCGTGCTGCCGGTGAGTTGTAGTCAGGGCAATGCAACATTGAACAAACAACTGCCCTTCACCTTTGGAGTGTGCTCTCGAGCTGCCCCACCCCAATGGCAGGCCGGGCGTGTGTTGGACGTGGGATGAGATCCGATGCTGCAACGACAACCAGGGCAGGGCAGCCGAGCAAGCACTTTATTTCCGAGGCTAACAAACACCCGGACGTCTCTCATCAGGCCTGCTGCTGCCGTTGCTGCTGCTGCTGCTGCTGCTGCTGCTGCTGCCACCACACCAACACACAACTCACATGCACTTTCACAGGCAACACGCCGTCGACGTGGACATTGTCCTGCAAGAGTCGTCCGCGGTCCGGCCTGTCAGAACTATGGCGACACTTCCTTCTTGCTGATCGTTCCCGCGCGACGATCCGTTTCAGCTTTGCGCCCTGAAGGCTGAATTGTGCTGCTCGACTCGTCGTCGCTCGCTCCTGCTGATGAAGCTTCCCAGTCGATATGTTGCCGGCTATGCACACACGAGTCAAGTTGACAGCAACTCCTTCGGTGGACATGATTCCGAAGCCCTGCTTGGCTGCACTCCCACTCCCACCTTGGCCCGTGACGTCCAAGACATTGACATCGAACAGCACTCATCAGCACCTACCCAATGTGCGCCAACAACCGAGTGTTAGACCGGTCATCATCTTCACAAACTACATGTAGACCCTTGGAGCCAGGGAAGAGCAAGATTGCCGGTATCCGATGAGATGAGTTTGCGCGCCACTCCAAGTTCACATTGCAGGCGCATGCACTGCGTGCTGATCAAACGGCGCCATGCTTCGCGGCTCCTTCAGCAAGCGCAACGGACTGTCTCCGCCAGTGCCCACAAGCTGACAAGGCAATACGACGATCCATCCCCGCGTTGTGGTACCTCAACTTCCACTCGTCGAGCCATATGATATCGGCCTACTCATTTGCCACCTTGGCGTACGTGCAGCCGCGTCTTGTACCAAGCGCAGGATTCCCATCAAGCTGTATGAAACGTGGGCGGCCACCGCACGAGTCTGACTTGAGTCGACATACGAGATTACCAGGCCGCAACCGAGCGGCACGTCCGCTCCTGCTGCATATCCGCTTTTTGCATACTTCGGGATTCTGATGAGCATCATGCTCCCGAATCTTGCATACAAGCCGTGCTCAATGTTCTTACCAGGTCGATGTCACAGTGCGAGGGGCGAAGAGGCCAAACCACGGCATATCTAAGAGGACAGGCACGAAGTCAAGACGACACCCAGTACTCCAACCCTTGACGACCACTACTTAGACTCTGGGTTCCCGCATGCGAACTGTTGGGAAGATCTGGATGGTCAATGCCAATGCGTTCCCATCGAATGTTGTGACACTTGCCCGCAGAATCATCAGAGCATGCAGTCAGGGAACAGTGACGACGGAACGGCATGGCACTCGCCTGAGCGCCTCCGTCGGAAGTGGCGTGCCGGCACGTATGCATACACGCATGGGAATATACCCGTCGCGAGTCATGCGAAGAATGAGAAGATCGACAAATGCGGTCAGCCCAGTAAGGCCTGACCCTGTCTCTTCGAGTCGATCTTCTGCAGATCTGGTTGGTCTGGCATCTGCGAGGAAGAGCGGATGCCAACAAGAGCACGTTCGGGACCCCCTATGATTTACGAGAGCAACACCGCCATGTCAGTCGGTATGGCCCCGAAAGTCAACTGAGCACAGCAACAACCTCCTGAAACCCTAGTCTTCCCACCAAGGGCATCAATTAACAGCCACCCACTCAGCCGAGCAAATGAAGCTGGGTGCTGCGAGACGCATGAACGTACGCCGAACGCAGTAGAAGCGCTGTCAGGCTGATAGACGACACATCCAGGAATATATCATTATCACCGAGTCGCGGAAACCTATAGCACGAGATCAGTCGACAGTTTGGGACAGTGAGTCCAGGTGCACGACGACAACCCAAGGCGTTGTCGAGAGTGCGCACGATGTATGCCGGATTCGTAAGGATGCTGTAACGCATCGGCCAAAGTCTCAACGGCATCTAGCAAGTCACAACTAATCACTCGTGATGCACGACCCTCGTCTGCGCTTTGGTAATTGCTGCGGACAAACTTGGACTCCAGGAATCTTATGGGCCTGCTGACACTACTCAGCCAACAACGGGCTCGAAGGTTTATTGACTTCCGAATCGCTGTCACGGACGACGGCCCATCTAAGATGGCAGTCAGGGTTGCGCATGGTGAAACTCCAAGCATGCGTTGTATGCTTCTCGCCTTGGAAGGCGAATACAAACGGTATTGCGCACTGTCGATCTGCTTGCAAGGCAGTGGCGCGGTGCTGTACAGAGAGGTATAAGTAGACCTCTCTCGACCATCCACTCATCTCATCATCCAGCAACCACAAGACATCAACAGCAACAAGCTCTCCACCACACTCATTCACCTTCACTTCATCACCAGCTCTCCAGCAACCACTCAACCAGCAACAATGCAGTTCACCACCATCTTCGCTGCGGCCCTCAGCGCCTGCCTCGTCGCTGCTGTTCCAACCGAATCGTACCTCCCAGAGATGGGCGACGGCTCCGGTGAGAACATGTGCGGCAACCAGCAAAAGGCAGCTTGCTGCAACGGCGACAACCAGGCCGGTGGCCAGGCTGGTCTCATCGGTGGCCTTCTCGGCGGCCTCCTCGGTGGCGACTGCACCCTCTCCGTCCGTAAGTCAACCCTTATTGAACTTGTCCACCTTCGAACCAATCGGACTAACATTTCCTTAGTCGGCGGTGTCTGCAGCCAGGGCTCCGTTGCATGCTGCCCAACCACCAACGTCAACTCACAGGTTCGTCACCGTTCCCATGATTTCGCTACTCAAGTACTGATACCTCCACAGAGTCTCGTTTCCCTCGGCTCCGTCTGCGTACCAATCTCCCTCTAAGCAGCCTGCAGCGCTGGTTACAATGGAGCCTTTGGGCGGGTTGAGCTGGAAGATGCATAGCTGGTTCTGTTTCACAATTTGATCCGTCAACTTACAAAAGCCGGACGCTGTAGCAGTAGGCAAACGGTGCCGAGCACCGCATAATGAGACATACAGGATCGCAGCAGTTAGAAGTATAACTCTATCAATGCTACTACAGTCGCTATACATAGCCGTCCTCTATCATCGATCGCAGCCTGTAATTTACGCTTCACAAAGTGGGCGGCTCGCGCAACCATCGTCTCGGACCACTCATACACAGGAGGTGACGTCGTTGTATGAGTATCCTTATCCTCGTGGTTCATGGATAGCTGACCGATGTCTCGGAGCCTCGGGTCCCACGGTAAGTTCGGATGTACTTGAACTAGCTGACACATCTATCTTCTCTTTCCTCAAACGCGTTTCTCCCTTCCCCTCATCACGACCATATGTTCATCCAAAGACAACAGCGCTGTACTGCTCTGGCGTGTCACATGCCGCGCAGTAAGTCCTTCATCGGACTGCAGGTCGCTCTTCATCGTCTTCAATGGGCTCACGCCTGGCACTTCCCTTTCACCATTTCTACTCCCTGTCTGGACAGCACCTCTCCTCCGATGTCTTCTTTGATCAGGACGCAATGGAGATTCCACGTCTCATGTTCTTGGCACCTGCCTCGATAATGCGAGGAAACTCTTCCTGGACTGGCACCTCCCTAACACAGCGCCATCTCAAACGCAGGCTCGGTTACGGCGTCCTAAGATGCGTGAGTACGGTTAGTAGCAACAATGACAGCGTCTGTTCATCGCCGCCATCGACTCTGCGTGGCATTTAGACGAAATGAGAAGCCGCTGCCAAGGTATCGATTCGGAAACATACTGATAAAGCACAATACCATGCAAGCCTATATCAACGAAGCTTCCAGCTCTGGAGGTGATATCCACATACTGTAGCCACGGCCTTCGCCTGTTCATTCTAGATCGATGGCTGCAGCGCCCACAGCAAAATCAGTCGAGTGCACGCCACGATGTTGACGCCTCAGCAGGCCGTGGTCTGGAAAGCCACACGACTATCGACACCACCGGGCAAAGTGGGCTGACCCTCGGAAGGACCATGTTTCGCGGCCTTCTTCGCGGCTCTATACCTACATACCGTACCATCATCTCTCGCCGGCCAAGGCACGACAGTCCGCGATTGAGATGCCGTTCCTCCCGGACCGCACGTGGCTGCAGCGAGGCATCTAGGGTCTCGCTGACCGGAACTGATTCTACCCTGTGTACCTGCATACTTTCTCACTGCGTGTTCGAGCATCGAGTCCTCGACAAAAGTCCAGAACATTCAGGTCTATATGGTCCGATTCAGCCCTGTTCATCACATGTCGATCGGCTAGATGATCTGTTGCAGCAGTCAGCGATTCTCCATGCGTGCTGTTGCCGCCGATCAATCCTTATAGCCAACACAGCCTGCTTGGCACTGACCAAAGTGGCGCCTGCAGCGTTCTGGCCTTGGCTCGGGGCTTGCATGCGCTTTACTGAGGCACAACACATTGCTAGGGCTTTGCCTGGTTTGCGACCGACCCTCAATAAACGCAGATCGTCTCGGCCCTCAATTCTAGCGAACGCCGCAATGTCTTGATTCTGGATTCGAACGTCCTATATTCCACTGGCTAGAGAGAAAGCGACTTGGCAATAGAAGTCTGCCTATCATTGTCGCGAGGAACGCAAAATCCTGAAACCAAGCCTGGCGGCTGTCTGCGTCTGTTCCGATGGGCCTTACGCTTGGACCCAACCGGTTGGAAGTCTTTGTTGTCTGAGTCGACAAGGATCAGATGAGCGTTATTGGAAGGCATGCAAGCCACAAAGTCTGCAAGGCAAGTCCTATTTCTGCGCACTTCTCATGTTGATGAACCTCAATCCACTGCGGCCAGGCTTGCGATATGTTGGGTCCTGCCACGACCGCACTGCACGTGCAGTGCGCCTTTGAGGGAGAGCAGTGGCTGATAGTGGATCATTCTGCTCTTGGCTGCGATGTATAAAGTCTTCTACGCCTCTCGCAATGCCTGTCGTGCTCGGTGGGGACCCGTAGCAGCGTGCATAATGCCTTCCTTATCATTTCTTGCATTGTGCGCATTGGCATTTTGTCCGTCATCATATGGGGCCACCAGACAATTCTCTGTCGTACTGACATGGTCGACGGGCAGTCCTGATGGATTTGAGAAGCAACAGATCCTGGTCAACGGACAATTGCCAGGTCCAGCTCTTGTGATCGACCAAGATGACGATGTCGAGGTGTGTTTTTGAGATTCTAGATATCATGCGCCAGCGGTGACAGGGTGGACAGTTCTTGGTCACAAACAAGCTTAACGTGGACACTGCCGTGCACTTTCACGGTATTGAGCAAGTAAGTCCAGCTTGCTGAGGCCTTGATACTTCTGGGGCACTCTCGACTGACTGGGTCACAGCTCAACACTCCCTGGTCGGACGGGGTGCCAGGCCTTTCTCAAAAGCCCATTGAAGCTGGTTGCCAATGGCTCTACAAGTGGAAGGCGACAGAATATGGCACCTATTGGTATCACGCGCACTACCAGAGCCAGGTATTCGATGGCATGTTCGGACCGATCTACATCAAACCCAGGGCGTTTGAGCCCAAGCCCTTCAACGTGATTACTAGCGACCAGAATGCGCTAGATGCGATTCTCAAAGCCGAAGAGAATCCCCAGTTCGTGATGATCTCTGACTGGATGCATCTGACGTCCCAGCAGCATCGGCAAGTCCAAGAGGACAGTAATGTTGACATTTTTTGCACGAATAGCATATTGTTCAACGGTAAAGGACGAGTCAACTGTCTATCCGAGCCAGAGCAGCGGGCAGCACTCGCGCCACCCTTCCAGGAGCTCTTCAATGGACCTCTGCGAGGACAGTGGCTGAGTCCCAACGGATGTCTTCCCTTTGGTCCCTTCAGCCAGGGCAATGCCACTCTCAACCTCGATGCCATACCACGAGACCTCGTCACGGATTGCTCAGCAACAGATACTCCTCAGCAAGAATTCCAAGTAGACCCTAGGTCGCGGTGGGCAAGCTTCAACTTCATCAGTGTCACCGGTATCCAGGCGCCAATTATTTCCATAGACGAGCATCCGATGTGGGTCTATGCTGTTGATGGTCGCTACGTTCAACCAGTCAAGGTCAATGGCCTGCATATCTTCAGCGGCGAACGTTACTCAGTCATGGTGCAGCTTGATAAGCGTGAAGGGTCCTACACCATGAGAGCCAGCAACTTTGGCTTGAATCAGCTCATCAGTGGTTTCGCTACTGTGAGCTACACTAGTGGTGGTCACGATAAAAACAGCGATAACGAGAATCGAGACAGTGGTAGCAAGCATCACGACTGGAACGGTGGCCACTGGCAGGAAGGACACGGCAATGGCGGCAAGGGGTACGGCTGGAAGGGTGGTCGCGGCAGAGGCCACAAAGAAGGCATCGGCAGATACAACAGACACTTCAAGAGGGACTCACAGCCGTATTATACTTACGGCGGCTTCCCAGTATCCCCAGAGGTCGTCACACTCAACGAGAGTCAGATCGTGCCCTTCCACAACATACCTCCAGCACAGGAAATCGCTCAAACACACATCCTTCGCCTATCGAGATTTGGCAAGCCCTGGCTTTGGTCCCTCGACGGCGACGAGACGTACCCTATGTTCCCTACCGAATACGCAGAAGACGCACCACTGCTATACTACCCCGAAAGCACAGAGGCCAACAACCAGAACCTCGTGATCAAGACCCAGAACGATACCTGGATCGACATCGTCTTCGTCGTCGTGGATCTCAACGGTCCGCCGCATCCAATGCACAAGCACAGTAACAAGGGGTATCTCGTCGGTCGGGGGGTAGGACCTTGGAACTGGTCGTCTGTGGCGGAAGCGGCGGCGGCGCAGCCACAGTCGTTCAATTTTGACGATCCTCCGTATCGAGATGGCTTCACGACACTTCCTAGCGCTGGAGCACCGACCTGGTTGACGATGCGATATCATGTCGTGAATCCGGGGGCGTTCATGCTGCACTGTCACATCCAGTCGCATCTGTCGGGTGGTATGGCGCTTGCGTTCTTGGATGGGGTTGACGAGTTCCCGGCGATACCTGCGGAGTATGGCTCGGAAGGTCAGGGGAATGGGATGGGCGGCCACGATCGGCCTGGAGGGCATCTGGGGAGCTATCACTAGCGATTGCCAAGGATGTTAACATAATGTCTACTTGTAACACTTGTTCGCTGGGAGGTGACATGTTCATGGTACAGCAGTATCCATAGCTCGTCTTCAAACTTGCCGCTTGCCTTTAACTCACGCCGAGAAGTTCGACGGTGATGTCGAACTTCTCGGCGTGAGTTGGTGGGATCAGGCAGATGGTGTCAGCGCCGGAGTCCTTGAGGAGCTTGACCATGTCACGCTCGCGGCCGTGCTTGTGAGCGACGATGCTGACGCCGAGTTTGGCGAGCTCCTTCGATTTGGCGGCAGATGGGTGAAGGGTGATGCCGGTGATGGAGTCGATCTTCGTGGAGAAGGTCTCGTCGGTGAGGAGCAGCTCTGCGATGCTGTGGCCTGTGTTGCCGTCCACGGCGGTGATGGCGACGTTGCGCGGTGCCATTGCTGCGTCTGCTGTCCTGGTGGATGGAAGGTGTAGTGAGGTTTGGTGATCGATTGCAGTAGCTCTAACGCGATGCTGAAGTGTGAGTTGGCTTCATCTGAACGCGTTTGTCAACAACACGGCATGACGACAGATTGACTGTCCTTCGCATCACTCTGTAGTCACCCGTTCGACGGAAATGATCTGTGACAAAGTGATTGGCTTGGACGCGTCTGGCCGTTGGGAGCGACGCGATCCAGATCATCGTCTGTCCATGTCCAAGGAGATGTACGTCGAGTGTCTTGTTCCTGCATGTCGAGGCACGCTTGTATCCTTGACAGCTATCCTCCTCGATGTTGCGGGTACCTCCCGCATCAAGCACAGCGCAGGCTTCACGCTCGACCTCGCGAACACCATAACTGGAGGGAACGGCAGAGAAGCCTTCAACGTGAACTGATGTTGTGATTATAAAGCTTCTACTGTACTTGCTGAACAACAGGCAGCCGTCTACGGCACCATATGCCAATGTGATGACCTTTTCCAAGCCGTGCCGAAACGCCATCGCTGAATAGTGTACAAAGGAGAACTGCCTCTTGGGCTGCGCGTACCATGCTCCAATGAGCTCGATAAAAGCGCCAAAACCAGACTTAGGGAGAATGTGGGTATCGTAGTAGTGGTAGGAGATCTTTGGGTGCGTCCTCTATTGCCCATTTGTCTGCTAGGTGCTATCCTTCGACTTGAACCAGCCTTGCGTAGCACCGTATGCGAGCACGATGATAATGATGATGACGATGATGGCGACTGAAGATCGTGTCAGTATCATATTCACAGTACATCATCACACTTCTTGACTTACCACAGATGCCAAGGCAGATCCACTTCTTCTTGCGTGCAGCACGAGCGCTGTCAACTGCTTTGCCGACATGCACATTACCAGCCTCGAGATGCGTGTGTGTCTCCTCCGCCTTTTGCTCAATAGCCATGACAGGTGCCTCTTGCTGAACAACGATAGCATCCAGATCCTGGAACAGCTGCTGCAGCTCGATCATGGTGCGCTCGATTTGCTGGATGGCCTCATGACGCTGCTGCACGTTACGCAATGTACTCTGTGCCTGGCCTCTCCGGTCTGCGTTGAGCAGCGCCTGCTGGAAGATCTGGGTGTCCGCACCGGCCTCTGTCGCTTCCCGAATCTCCATCTCCGTGGCATCTGGGCGGACGATCAGGTATTGTCTTCTTTGCTGCTCTTGCACCTCCTTGCGGAACGCAGACTCGGTGGTTTGGTATGACTGAATAGCCTTGCGAATTCTGCGGTCCAGAGCCTCGACCTGTGCCTTGTTGCGAGGGCTGCCAGCATCTGGCTGTCCCTTGATACGCTTCACACGATCGGCTAGCCCTCGGTAGCCACTCATTATGTCGGCGCTGAGGGAGTCCACATCCTTGTTGTTGGCGCCGCTGCCAGAGATGAAGTTCTTCTGGAGACGTGATAGCTCCTGTAGTCGGCCCTCGAGGTCGTCAATGGCACGCCCGACCGCACGACAATCGTTGAGGATGGCATTGGGATCGCGTTGTGGCTCAGGAGTCGCCGAGTAGGGAGCGCCGTGCTGTGCGAGTGGCTGCATCTCGACATTGTGGCCGCCATATGCGGGAGGAGGATTGCTGTAGGCATCGTTGGTGTTGTTTGCGTACGGGTTCGACTGGCCGTAGCCGCCGCCGCCGTAGTCGTTGTTGTTGTACTGTGGAGCAGCCATGTCAGTGGGCCGGTTGTATGGGTTGTGGAAAGGCAATGCTTGTTCAAATGGCTGCAATTCTGATATACACAGGGTACATGTATACTGCCGCCTGACTGCCGTATGGTGTCTGCAGGATGGTGTGGTGGTTTGAACTTACAGCCATGTCGGAGTATGAGTATTCTGGCGCCTGCTGTTCCTGCTGCTGCTGACCAGAATTGCTGTTTCCGGCTGCGTTGTCCCCTGAATGCTCCCGTCCCGTCACGCGCGTGCCTTGCTGAGACAGAAGGTGCCCCTGCTTCCTGCTTGTACTGTAGTAACCGCAATGCTCTTTCCCAAGCCTCAACCAATGCGCCACTGGATGGTAAGATGTTTGCTGTGTTTCTATGGTGAGAGGCGTGACCGTCAGTGAGATGCTACACACACATGTGCGAACGCCTTGTGTTTTGAGGATGCGCCGTTGGCAGTTTCACGCTCGCGCTAGCCGTCCAACCAGGCACGCCAGGGTCTTTGCCGGCGTTTAAGCTCAGCCGGGGCGGCTGTGCATGGTGGGCAGTGCGCGCCAAATTAGAAGTCTAGAAGAACCTGCAGCTGGACTACGCAACATCAACCAAGATTTCATGGCAATACGCTACATGTACGTGCCATACCGTAAGCTGTTGCCTCCCGATGCCACAATCGTCCCACTGTCGGCACCACGACCTACTCTTACGCACCTGCCTGGAGGGCGATGCTGCAAGCGGCTTTGACTGCGAGAGCTATGTCACATCGCGCCGCCTCGAGGGTGGCTGCGCGTTGAATGTGCTGCCGGCTTACGACTCTCGCCAAGTGACAGCGTCTTTACTGCATGGTCATCCCATTGCACGGTAGAGCACATTTAACCCGAGATGGATGCGTCGTCACTCCAGGACTCGCCCTTTGATTACTCATTCTCTTCTACATACAGATCAAACTCATCAAGCTCCGACTGATCCACCTCATCGTACGTAGGTGTTCTAAGCTCGTTGTATTCATCCTCCGCCAACGTCTCCTCATCTTGGCCAGAGCGATCCTCAGGTCCGTAATATACCTGCTCGTCCCCATCCCGCTGCTCTCCACCTGTGAGTTGCAGCAGCTCCTCATCGAGCGCAAGTTGCCCATCGTCCTCCACCACTTTCGGTCGCTCGACCGCAGGAGCCGGCAATTGCGCGAGACTTTGCTTGTAGTCGCCCACAAGATCTTCCAATCGGTCTTGCTGGTCCCACAGTAGAGCATAGCCTTGTTCAACCTCATCCATGGAGACTGACATGAGATTGGTATCACGTTCCTTCGCAAACCAAGCATAGTATGGATCTGGGTTTGCGTTGATGTGCTTCTCCCAGAACCAACTGATGCTTGCGGCCACAGATGACGCGCTGTTCTGCTTGCCCGTGACCATGCTCGCGAAATAGAAGCATGCTGCGCAGAGCACATTCCTTGTCAAAGCTGGGTCCCAATTTTCTGGCCGGATGATGTGGTCCATGATGTTGAGAGCAATGACTTCGGTATTACTATCGCTGGCAAGATTGCCATCTGCGACAAAGGCCAGGTGTGTTTCGACGAGCGTCGTCACGATATCATTGCCAATTCGATCGACCTTGGGCTCTGGTGCTGGGACTACCTTCTTTGCTGCCTTGTTTGTTTTGGGCCGTGTATCTGATCTCGGCGTCCTGCCTCCCCTCTGTCGACCTCTCGGTTGCTTCGTTGACGTGAGCACTGGCGGCTGCGTCTCAGCCGCTCGCTTGCTTGTCGATCCGCCACGAGGTGCTTTCTGACCACGCTTATTAACGCGGCCTCCGCGAGTCTTGTCGGTCATTGTGAAGAATGCTTGGGTCGAGTCAATGCATACAGATTGTATCGCCCAGGTAGTGTGCAGGCTGTGTAGGTTCCGTTCAAGTCCCTTTGTGTCGACTGTGCTAGCCATTTGCGGTGGGTGATATAGCCCAAATGCCGGACAAAGCCGAGGGACACACATCTTCGGAGGACAAAGACCACGTTCAACACCGCATCGAGATATGAGCCGGTGCCGTGGCAACGTATTTGCGTACACGGGCACAATCGTGGAAGCCGAGACGAAACTGTCACCACTTTAAGTGACGTTGAGACCTGCTCGGTGTGCTATATCTTGAGCTTTGGATTTGCTGTAAGGCTCGCTGTCGTCCGAGTCTCATCGTGGATATAGCCGGCATCCTCATCGCCTTCTACCGAGCCTTCAGACCCTCCTTTGATAGCTTCCATAAGCGTGGCCTGTAGGAGATGATGAAACGATGCAAAGCATTCGAGTTCCGCAGTCCAATGATACATACGCAGAATGACATAATCCAGCTTCATCAGGTCCTCGACTGAGCCGTAGAGATCCTTGGCGGCACGTTCCATACGTATACGGCCCACGGGATCAGCCCTCGAATATGCTGCTAAGAAAGCTTCCTTGGCCTTCGTGGTAAGATCCGCAGGAACGAGCCACTGGTTGCCTTCATCACCACCAGCTCCGATGTTAAGTGCTACATCAACAGCTGGCCAGTCGATATCGATGTCCCCATCGAAGCCAAGCGATTCGGTAGGGAGGAGCTCAACACACCAGTCAATCGCGTCGTCGAAGTCGAGAGCACGTACGGGTCGGAAAATGTTATCGCCCCAATCGGTATGATCATGAGCGTAGATCCCATCAGTCACTCGTAGGAAGGCCTTGTAGTCCTGGGGAAGACCGGTGGTGTACCCCTTCGTTTTGGCTGCGTCCTCGAGTCCCTGAATCATGTCTTCGGCTGCGGGAGCTTTGAGAAATGTTGCTGGTAGCTTATCATCTTCGTTCTCAGCGTCCTCCTTGAATAATCTGGTGGCCCCAATTCCGCCGAGTCGTCTGTTCTCAAGACAGGTGGCATTGAAGCTCTGGACCAAACGATCGATGCTGTAGTCACGAAAGGGTCGTAGCGGGACATGCAGCAGACGTTTCTCCAGCAGCCTCAGAACTTCTTCCACCTTTGATTTGATCAGTCCAGGCGAGACTTGAAGCTCTCGACGTAGCCATCCTTCACATAGTAGCTTCCAAATCCGCGGGGAGTGAAGCATGGCCAGACTGTCCGGGTGCGTCAATAGCGTAGTGTCGCCGAGAGGCCGAACAAGATGCTGTCGAATGAGCTGTTCGGCAATCTCGTGCTTCTCGAGCTCTAGAGCTATCTCAACGCTGAGAGGCAAAACAGCGGTGTTGACGGTCTCCTCGGTACCCATCTTGATCATCCTACAAGCTTTCTCTAGGTCTCCCCACGACCATGCTGCCGCATCTGCGGGGTCTTTGTCCAGTAAGTCGGCCCGTGACTTTCGGCTTAGGCCTTGAAGGTGTGGGATCAGTCCTGGTCCGTCTATACCGCCCTGCTGTTGTATCAGCGCATCCCTTGCTGGAGGGAGTCGATCTTGTTCAGGTCGGCCAATATGAGTCGGCCAGCAGCCACTTGCGTTCCATGCGTAGTGCATGAATACTCTCGTGTCGGCCAGACCGTATTCCAGTGCGTTGTGGCTGTACATGAGCTGCGAAAAGTTAGCGAAAGTGAGAGGATGCCCGCCTGGCTCAACACTCACATTCAAGATCTTGTTAGCACTCTCAACATCTCCAAAGATCATCACGTCCAGCGCCGTCCGCAAGGCTTTGCCGATGATATTAACAGTGTACCGCTCCTCCAGTACATCTTCATCCCACGATGGGAAAGGGAATTCTGCCACGCGTTCCGTCATTGCGTACACTTCTGCGCGAACCTACCGCTGGTTTGCACAACAAATCGTCACACCTCAAGACGCACAGATTTCTTCCTTCGACTCTCGACTTGGCACGTGGCCTCGGCCATACTTACTGACTACCATGCGCCACTGCACCTTTGGTCGTATCGCGGCGAAACGGCAAAAGCTTGCGATGCACACACCTGCGCTCCTCATGGCGAAGATCAGGCAGTGAGATGGGAGTCCCGCGGCGTGTAGGCCTCTTGCGATGCATATTGATCGCCATAAGATGGAAACCGTAGGGGTATGCCGGTGTGTGTTGCAGGAGTGAAGGACGAAGTTCACACAGCAAGCACGGAGACCTGCCACACCTCCGCCGACAAGCAGGGGTCACAATTGGTGAAAGATCCGCGGACACTAAGAAAGGTCGGGAAAGAATCTCGGGCAGTCTTTGACTTCACACTCCCTCCAGCCGTCCCATGTCCATGTTCAGAGATCCTGAGCCGCGTCACCATGCCGAACCCGAGCACTTTCCAGGACAAGAAGCGTAGGATTCTAGAAGATCTCGCCACACCGTCCGAGGAGTATACCGATCTGTCGCCGAAAGGATCAGTCGATGAGGGCGTGCGAGAACTTTGCGATGAGATCAATGCGCTGGAGGGGTATGTAACGACGAGCAGCTGCGCTGGACGCATTGCTGTGTATATGAATGGTTCAGGAAAGGATCGCAGTGAGGACGGTCGGAGTGGAAGGACTGAGCGAGAGGCGGGCAAGGGAGGAAAGGGTGGTGGGGAGTGGTTGTTCGTCACGCATGATGCCTTCAAGACCGACGAAGTAAGTGGTGACGGCGAAGTGTTCAAGTCATTCGGCATTGAGTACGCCGCACCTTCTGTGCCTACGTCAGCAGCACACTGCCGGCTAGTCTACCTCAAGTTTGAGCCGATGGTAAGTTCGAGGGTAATACGTTCTTGTTCTATCTTGTTCTTTCCTCATGTCCTTCTGTTCAGATTCTCCACATCCTTACGTCCTCAGCTGTCAATGCACAGACCGCCTACGCCGCTGCCTACAACTCCGGCTTCCGTGAGAGCGGCATTTGGAGCATCACTGGTACTGATCCGACGCCATACGTGGCAGTCCGGACACAAGGCCTGGCCCTGGAAAGCGTGGTCGCTTACGTCGACTCGAATGGGACCATCAAGCCCATGGTCACGGAGCAGTACCTCAGATCTATGCTCGAGGTTGCGAACGAGAGGTTTGCCAGCAATGCGCAACGCAAAGAACGTTTCCGGCACGCATTCCTGAGCACTACCTCAAGCCGGACATCCCCCCCGAACTGGGAACCGACCGATGTCCGTAATGCAAGAAAACGTGCAGAAGGGCTGAAGAGGAAAGAGGAACTGGAGAAGCAGAAATCTATTGCTGGGGCGAATGCTGTCGTTGTGGATCCGGCTACTATGGACGACGATGAGCTATTCCCATTGGACCATCCACGATGATCGTGACCTGGCGTAGAAGCAAGGCTTTAGCCCTCGCGTACCTATCGCAACCTATGCAGACTCCGTTTCATCCTTCTCGACATGCGCCACCCCAATGGGTCGAGATCTAGGCATTTGCGCCATCGCGAGCTGCCACAGGACGCCGATGAGACATACTGTCGCTGGAGTTGTCCAAATCAGCATTGGAGACCAGCACAGCGTCGTCAGCAATCGAATCTGTACTTTCGCGACTGTCGTCGGTCTTGGGGATCGACGTGGCAGTCCGCTTGTGGCGGGTCACGACGAAGGAGAAAACAGTATCCTTCGATACAGTCGTTGCCTTCTCGTTCGACGCATCGCCGGCTTCTGGCACCTTCTTGGTATTGGTGGCATCCAGAGAGCTCGAGGCGCCAGACTTGTTAGTCTGCTTCTGCTCGCTGGTTCCGAATAGTTCAGCCCACAGGTCTGACCAAAAACCTTTTGAGTCTGCCTTGGTCTCTTCCTTTGCGGAATCTGACTCTGCCTCTTCACCTGTCAAAGTCTCGGTAAAGTCCCACATCTGCCGCAGCTCGCCTCTGACCAGACCAGTACCCCACAAGCTGATTAAAACGCCGGGCACTAGATACAGAAGGGCAGGCTGAGCATGCTGGAAGATGCTCATGAATACCAGTGTTGCGATCATACCAATGACGTAGCCTGTCATGGTAGCGTAGAAGTATGGCCTCGAGAATGTAGTCGTAAGGTACGCTGGCAGTACCGCAGATGCTGGTGTCGACGCTTCAACAGCAGTCCAGAACTTGTCACCCCAGTGACCCGATGCTGGGATGTAAGGAGCCTTGTCAATGGTCTCCTTCGCTTTGTTTTGGCCCTCGCCTGCCCTCGCCACTACTGTGCGGCGCTTCTGCTGACGCAAATAGTACATATACAAGTCGAATCGTAATGCCAACGCGATCATAAGGCCAGGAAGGACAATATCGCCAAGTCCTAGCATGCTGTAGCTTCTGACTGGTGGATCTTCCGGAGCTGCACCTGGCTCTGCTGGCCGTGGAAAGACAAGCTTGATCGGTACATCCAAGTTCTTTGCCACTGTGACCATTAGAGGGGTGAAGAAGACGGCCCAGATGTCGTAGAAGAACAAGCCGCTCAGTATCAACGTGCCTGTTGCGAAAGTGGTTGGCGAAATGAGCTGCAGCGCGCCGTATGACACTGCAAAGCCTTGTAGGTTGGTCAGCCACCATGGCTTGTCGTAGAAAGAGTAACCGACTGCGATGATGCCAATTATAGTTGACAAGATGTTATGACGAGTCAAGATAGCGCGAAAGTCGATCAGGCCTTGAAGGTATCCCTTGACCACGAACTTCTGCTTTGTGAGGTCGCGTGCACTCCATGCAAGTTTTCGAAACGGACCTGGTAGTGGTAGGCGACCCAATGGTCCAGCGAAAGGTGATGCTCTTATCCTTGCATTGCCATATTGTGGTGCGGGAAAGACTTGAAGTGCTTTGCGCTCGCCTTTGAGCACTTTGTACACTATCCCATTGTCGCGATAGTAGGCAGGACTAATGAAGCTTTCGATCGTGGTCCATGAATCATTGATGAGCTTGGCTACGCTGAAAGTGCCTACCAAGGAGAAGTATACACCAAGGACCATGTTGATAACGCTGGCACCGTAGGTCTTGATCAACCAGTACAGCCCTGCCAGAACGATGCCAGCCGTAACTGGGAATATTATGGCATCTCTTGGGGTCAAGCCCTCCATCACCTGTGTCTCCTCTTCCTCATCGTCATCGTCGTCTGCCTCGTCCTTCGAAGTCTTGTTGCGCTTTGCGGCAGAGGATGGCTTCGACAAGGAAGCGTGCGCTCCAATATAGATCGGGAACAGCGCGGAGAGCAGCAGATGAAGATACATGGGGACAAGTGGTCGATTCGCGTCGAAGTGGTGGGCCACAGCCTCAAGCAGCGTGTCGTAACCGTTGTTGGCGGTCATGGTTGCGCTTTGTGCGTCGCGACAATGAGTCGAGGTGTGCAGCTACCGGCGGAAAGGTCGCAATATCAACATCTGAAGTGGCCACGTGCTATTGTTATACAGTGTGCACGCTTGTACATAGCCACAAGCTTCGCCGCACCCCAGCAATCGCCGCACCCCAGCTCGGATTCTCGCGTTCCGACACATGGTGTTGCTGGCTTGTATCAATTGCCACACACGCTCAAAATACACGATATGTACCTCAAATTGCTCAGAATAGCATCGCGAGTACAGAATTTGAGAGCCTGTGGGCACTATAGTGGGCTCCATGGTGTGTTGTTGTATGTGGTGAGGTGGTGAGAAAGCAAGAAACGCGTGAATCTCGACACGGGCGCATGAAGCTTTGGTGGGGCTCTCACCAAAATCCCATGCCGAAGCGTCAACACCAACCTCTCGGCAACACAACGTGTTTTTACGCGATATGAGTATGCAGAATATGGAAACAGATAGCTGCAAACACATTGGGAAAAGAATCAAGTTGATATGAGCAATATTGGTGGTGTTGATGATAAAAAGTCACTGGGGTGCGGCGATTGCTGGGGTGCGGCGAAGCTTGTGGCGTACATAAGCAGAGGTCGTGGGGATGATGACGAACGACGGACCTGAGCCCGGCGGGAGGTTTGCGTGTGTTCACTCCTGTTCCCGTCAATACAGTGTGCACTACATATCTTCTTCACAAGCACCTCCCCGTGACAAACTTGCATCGTGGCGGCACACGGCCACATGTTGCCACGATATAACCGAGCCTTTAGCAGTTACTCTAAACGCCACGACACAGTGAAGGCATGCTGTTCTGCAGGGCTGGACGCCTTATCCACGGAATCGTCTGGTCGCACGCCTTCAGCTCTCGCCTATTCTGATCATGTCGCGCAAGCAAAGCTCAAGGACACTATCTCCGATTCCCAATGCACCTCAGCTTGCTCTATTTTGACCAGGCGCGGGAGCTATGCTCGTGGAAATCTGCAAGCTCCTTTCAGCCCTGCCTCCAAGCCATGTCAGGACCGGATCGCATCGATTCAGTCTGATACAACTTGCTCTCTCGGAGAGCAGTCCTCCTCCGAAACATTTCTTAGCGCTCGTCGCGTTCCTGCCAATTAGGTGGACGTCGAGGAAATCCTGTGCGACAAGAGCAGACCACGGAGCAGTGAAGAGAACCACCCTGGTAGCTCCTGCAGCTCACGGCATCGGTCTTCGCGGCGACGGAGCATCAGACCGCAAGGCCTTGCGTTTGGCCAATGTGACGCGTTGAGACATCACCTACGCTGAGGAGGCAGGGAGGCTCTGCGTAGAACGCGGTCAGAGTACTAGTATATGCATAGCCGTAGCGCGCCCGAGCCCCACAACAAAGCCGATCTTAGAGCTGACTGCAGGTTTGAATGCCAACACGGCAGTGATTAACGACGACACGCGATTTGACATGACGGATAGGGGCACCCCAGCTTCGCGGTCCATACAGTGCCGTCCAGTACATCTCAATCGAGACGCAGAAAGTCCTCCCACCTGAAGGCACATCTATTAAGGGGTCTGCATCGTAGCAACACGATCGACAGCAGAACCTCGGCGCTCCGAGAACAGAGGCATTTGCGACTTCAGCAGACAGATGACGGCTAATGCGAACAATCATGCATGATACATCGAGATGACATCCCACTCCATCCGAGGAGATGATAATTAACAACCTTCGAGCGATGCGCCCAGTACTCAACTACACTCTCCAAGACGCTCACAATATCTAGTCAAAGCTCTCCCGCAGTCGGGGCTTCATCCGTTGTACGACCCGTTCCAAACGTCCGCGCGAAGAGACCATCGATGTTGGCCAAAGGCTCGATGTGGTCGACAAGATCTGCGCGCCAAATCCATATGTGTGCTAGCGACGACCTCACCCGCGCGATACCCACCTCAGCGATGTTCGCAACAACTGTTCTGCAAGCAGGATGGCCAGCTGCTTCGCTGGCTGAGTCACAAGGCGTTGAAAGATGAGTTGTTCCTGAAGAAGACGCAAACATTGTTGACTTCTATGGTGATACCAGGGCCACCCTCGTATCATACACTTATACCACAAGATCATGCAACCCGGCTCTGCTTAGCTGAGATCTGCGAACTCTTCTCAATCATCCAACCTTAGCCCACAAAAGTCTGTACCCAGGAGCTGATCTAGCAGATAGAAGAGTTTCCAGTAGAAGCTTGCCACTTCCCAGTCGAAAGTGTTGTCTTGCTTCCTAGGTACCGCCGATCCTATCACCTCGCTTGCGCCGATCCACGATGTCCACGATGCCTTTGGTTGCTTCGGTGCCATAGCGAGTTCTGCTGGCAGCGGTTCGATTCGTGTTGCGCCTTCTATCCGGCCTCGTCGAGGTTGTAGTACAGTCTGCGACTGCGACTGGGTCTGGAAGCTGGTCGTTACTGGTCGTTGTGGCGCTGCGCCGTTCATAGTCGATGTGCTGGCGGCAGGAGAATCTTGGACAACTCCTGCTAGGGCCATGTTCCACGGTGGAGGCGGTATACGACCTTGCCTGCTACCATCAGGTGCTGTAGCTGTTGCGGATGATGCTGTTGCTGACGACCCCTCTGGAGTGCCTTGGTCCTGCGGGAGTGTAGAAAATGTTGGAGGAAGTGCATCGGACGTGATCTGTGCGCCTGCTTGTGTCGCCAGGACCGGCTCGTCTTTCTGTGGTCCGTGGCCGACGAAGAACTCGGCGAACACCATATGGCCCTTGATGGTATGCGGTGCTCGCGCGATCGCCAGTTCAGCAGCTCCTCTTGTGTCAAATGTTACTTTGATCCAGTGTCCTCCGCCTGCGAACTTGTTCTTCTTCCTCAATGCCGCTCGCGAGATGCTCTTCTGCGCAGCGGCTCGTCCCAGTGTCCGTGATGTGTCGTATCTCGACCCAGGTGGCGCGCGCTCATAGTCCTCGAGAATCACACCATTCGAGACCCGCTCGTAAAAGTCGATCGCAGACCATTGCAAGTCCTCTCCGAAGCCGTACAATAACACTTCTGTAGGTTCATCGTCGGCGCCCCGCCCTGAAGCTGCTTGCGAATTCGGGTCTACTTCACCCAAAGCTTCTCTCTTTGACTCGTCCTTGGTGCCGGCCCTGCGTAATGAACCGAACACAAGGTCTTCAGCTGCGGTATTCTCTGCTTTCAGTCTATCCTCTTCCCGTCGTGGCTCCGCTGTCTTCGACCTCGAACGCGATGCGCCGCTTCGAGTCCGCCTCATACTCCGGCCAAAAGGGCCTTTCTCTTGTGGCGCAGGCTCATTGTCTGCGTTGGTGTTGGCAGTGTCGTAGCTCCAAGGTAGCTTCCGACCAGTGCTATCGATATAGCGCTCTGCTTCGGGAACAGCATGTACTTGCATGCCAAGTGGACGCTGCTGCTGTGAGCTGCGGAGGTTGAACATCGTGAATGTGTGTAGCTGAGACGTTGACGGGAGTGTTGATCGAGAAGGGAAGCTTTGACGATGTTTGTGTCTTCGTTTCTGGGAGTTTCGTCGGGAGGCTAGATTGGCATGTTCCAAAGGTCGATGGGTTCGTCTATTCGGAGACTCGCATGCGCCAGTTTCCGATGTCGAAAGACAAAGAAGTCATTGAAGGAGTGGTCTAATTCACTTGAGAGAAAGTCGCGTCTGTGCTGGATCGCGCGTTGCCAGGATCCACCTCGACCCGAGACTCCCGAGTTACTGGGTAGCCCCATAAAACATTAGTGCACCTGCAGTCAATGCGCCAGCTTGACCTGGCCTCATTCCAACGCGCCTTCATCTTCACGCCGACATCAACATCACAGCATCCACTACTGCCGCCAACTTCCTCCACTTGATCACACGCGCCGGTTCGCCTACTGCACCCACACCGCTTCGAACGCGCATATTGCTGTTGAAGATGGTCGACTACTCTAAGAAGAAGAACGACGAGCTTGCGGCACTATGCAAAGAGCGCAGCCTTCCTCACACAGGCAAGAAGGCTGACCTGGTGAAGCGACTCGAAGACTACGATGCAAAAGCGGACAGCGGCACAGCAGCAGCACCCGCAAAAGCAGAGGACGAGATCGACTGGGACGAGGAGCCAGCAGCAGAGACGGCGAAAGCAGCAACAACAGAACCTGCCGCAAACGCGATAGCAGCAGGAGGTGTCGGTGAGGTGTCCAACCCACAAGCCGTGCCTAACCAAGAAGCCGCGATCGATCCTGCCAAGACAGATGACCTGAGCGTTGCGCCTCCGGAAGGCACGACAGAGGCGAAGCCAACGAGCACAATGCCAGATCGCACTATCGACGAGGAGCTGGAGAAGCTGAAGAAGCGCGCAGAGAAGTTCGGCAACCCACCCGAGATGTTAGAGAACATCAAGAAGATGGAACGCGCGAAGAAGTTTGGCGTCGAGGGTGAGCCGGGTCTGGGCATGCTCAACCAAGCACTATCGACAGAGAAGCCATATGGTAAGCGTGGACGCGAAGGCGCGGAGAACGATGGTGGCATTCGCAAGAGGAGCAAGGTGCGGCCTGGTAAGAAGGGAGGTGGTGGCGGTGAGGCTAAGCCGAAGAAGGAGAGCAACGAGAAGAGCAATGGCGGCTACCCAAGCTGGATGACCGACAAAGATAAAGAGGTGAGTGTTCTATCTGGACCATTCTGTGGTCATGCGCATGGACTGGGGATCGAGAATGTGGTTGCGTGGCTGACACTTTACCTGTGCAGGCAGCTGAACGACGCAAGGCGAAGTTCTCCTCTTAGGAAATCGCATAGCAACATCGACGAGGCAAGGTCCACCAAACCAGGCTGGACAGATGCCATGCCACCAATAGACTCTGGCTGGGCCTACTATAAGCAGCTGCGCTGCTCTAGGAACATTTATCAATGTAACATGTCGTTGGCACCCGTTTCCCACTAGCGCGGACAAGACAATCCCTCTCCCTTCCGACAGCTGACCCGCGACATCAAGCGCTGTTACGGTGCAGCGAATATTCGGCAGCCAGGCTCCCAGCGGGAGATTGTTCATAGCTTTGCCTTGGCCTTTTCCCAGACTTGAACTTCTGACACGTTCGTATACTGGTCTGGAGGAAAGAACTGCGGTCCCAAGGTCTTCTTCACAATCTTTCCAGTCCCGGACTTCGGCAACTCGCCAGGTATGACGCGCAAGACAGTGGGCATCTTATAGCCTGCTAACCGGTCGCGAAGGTCTTGCCGAAGCTTCTGTATGCTGAGATCTCGCAGCGCAAACTTCTTCTCTGCTACAGGCAGATCGCCTTCGTGCTTCAGGCAAAGGGCTGCAGCTACCCGCTCGCCATACTCATCGTCGGGAACTCCTACGATCATGACTTCGGCGACGTAGGGCAAGGCGAGTATCTCACGCTCGATGTCGAGAGCACTGATCTTGTACCCTCCGGACTTGATTATGTCGACACTCGCTCTTCCCATGATAAAGTAGTAATCGCCTTCTTTTCGAGCGATGTCACCCGTCCTACACGTTCGTCAGCAATGCGAGGTCGCCGGATTCGGATATGACAGGCTCACCTGTAGAACCCATCTTCAGTATGCGAAACAGCGGTCGCTTCGGGATCAAACAAGAATTTCGAGAACATCCCTGGCGACTTGGCAAGCACTTCCCCTTGGTCCCCCTCCGATAGTTGGACTTCACAACCGGGCAACAAATTACCTACTGAGCCATCGGGTACGCTTTTGTCTGCTATGCGGACTCTGAAGACAGCACCGGTTTCGGTCATGCCATATCTGAGAAGAATATTCTTGCCGAGAAGCCCTCGCCAGAAGTCTGCGATAGGTTTGGGAAGTGCCGATGTTCCGCAGATACACGCTCTGAGACTCCTCGCTCCGTCAACATAATTTTGCGCATCCGGCTTCGACGAAATGTGCTGCTGGAAGTATCGCATCATACGCATGTATATTGTCGGTACTCCTGAGAAGAATGTCACTCCTCCTTTGCGCAATCGTTCCCACGTCCACTTGGAATCGAAGCTACCACTTCGGAACTCCATCAAGGCCCCAGAGATCAGCCAAGGAAAGAACATCATCCCAATTCCGGTCGCGTGGTGCACGGGCAAGAGGTGAAGACACACATCGTTGGAGGTTATGCCGTAATGGTCGACCACACTCATCGCTTCATCGTGGACGAAGGCTCGCCGCATCACGGCACCCTTTGGTGGGCCGGTCGTGCCTGAGGTGAAGATCACCACACCCGGCGCGTTATCATCGAGAAACCGATCCGAGGAGACGATAATCTGCGATGGTCGCAGAGGTGGCGTTTGCAGGGAAGGCGCTACCGGTATGCAGATGAAAAGCGAGCTTGCGTCGCGGTCCTTGACCAGCTTTTCTAGCGACAGACCAAGTCGTAACGCGTCTGAAGATACTAAGAGCGCAGCCGCGCGGGACTTTTGCGCAAAGTAAAGTGCTTCCTCGGGCGGAAGCGCGGTGGTCATGGGCACTACTGCTGATCCCAATGCCAACGCCGCCAGGATCGCAACGGCGAACTCATATCCACCTCCAGCCAAAATCGCGATGTAGACTTCCTCGCGGTTAGTCAGAGCTTGTCTAGTTGGAGAACTTAGGTTCGACCAGACTCGAGACCGAAAGGCCAAGACATCGCTCAGGAGCTGGAGATGAGTTGCTTCGACGCCTGTGTTGACATCTCGAATGCAGGTCCGCGGTGGATCTGCATGTGCGAAGCGGACAAGGCGATTGAAGAGAGGATGGCAAGGAAAGACATTGTCGCCTGTGTGTGGTGGTACGTGTTGTGTTCGATCGCCTGGGTCGGCTGTAGTGCATGGCGATCTCATGATGGTTGACAGTGGCAATACATCTGAGAAGATGTTCTTGGAATCCCAATCGCTGTGTGCGGTTCTTGCGTCTGGAGTGTAAGTCGAGGACGAGTTTACTGTTTTTCTCTCCAGTTGACGAAATAGGGCAGCTATGCTCGGGAACGTCGGTGGCATATGGCTCGTTGCCGCTAATCAACGAGCCACAATGGATTAGAATGCTGACCGGTCTCAGTGTACTTGCACAACATGTCCTCACAGCATATCGAGGCCGAGATCGCTGGCGAGACATTGTACAGTACATGATCATGAAACACAACGGGTGAGGTGCCGTTAGCCGCGAACCCCGCATGGGGTGAGATGTGGTCAATGGACATCTCTCACGCTTACGCGCTCCGAATCTCGGGTACATTGCCGAGGGTATCAAGGTCATAGACGTTGTTATACCATTGACGTTGATGACGAGTCAGCAAAACTTATATTGCATCGTGGAGCCATCAACAACGTGAGCAAGACACCGTCGACAGACAGCACGACTATCTAGGCACTGGAGCCATCATGCCGGACTTCTCAGATAATCTGAAGCCGGCCTCGCCAACAGGGCCGGAAATACTGTCAAAAGAAAGAGGGCAGTCAGATGTACCGGTTGACGAGCTGTCGCAACACCTTCTCTCCAGAAATGACTTCCTCTCCAGGCAACGGCGGATTCTGCCAATAATCGAGAAAGATCCATTGTTCCGGAAGGAGAAGCAGCTGAACCTGGCAAGACCAGAACGCTACCAGCTAGGCCTGGCACGAGCCAAGAAACTCCGAAGGTACATGGACCAACATGCCTGGGACGAGGAAGACTTTAAGATGGCAGAGTACCTGTGCGACGATGTTAGTCCTTTCATGGTCCACGAGGCGATGTTCCCGACCACCATTCGAGAGCAGGGCAGCGAGGAGCAAAGAAAGCACTGGTTGCCTCGAATCGAACGGTGGGAGGTCATAGGGTGTTATGCGCAAACAGAGCTGGGCCATGGCAGCAATGTCAAAGGCTTGGAGTGTCGAGCGACGTGGGATCCCAAAGCTGGAGAATTCGTCATTCACAGCCCAACACTAACGGCCAGCAAATGGTGGAATGGTAGCATGGGACGTACTGCGAATCATGCTATTGTTGTTGCACAGCTCCATGTGCCCAAGTCGAGAGAGTCAACGGAGTTAATCAACCACGGGCCACATACATTCATCGTTCAGATCAGAGATATGAAGACACACCAACCTCTGGAAGGCATCGTTGTTGGAGACATTGGCCCGAAGTACGGCTACGCTTCAATGGATAACGGGTACCTCTTACTTAACAACATCCGGGTACCGCACTCTGCTATGCTGTCGAATTACTCGAGGATAGACCCAAACAACTGTACCTATACGAAGCCTGCCAACCCAGCTGTTGTATACGGCAGTCTGACGGCAGTACGAGCCAGCATCATCATGCATGCGAGGCTGATTATCGCCCGAGCTGTAACGATCGCTGTTCGATATGCTACGATCAGAAAGCAATTCCAGGACCGTGACAGCAGCGACAAATTTGCCCCAGAGATGTCCGTGCTAGACTACCCAACAGTGCAGATCCGCATCCTACCACTCCTGGCCACAGCATACGCACTACACTATACTGGCGAGGCTATGCACAATTTGTACTCCAGCACCAGAGCCGAGATCGACAAGGGAGATTTCAGCAAACTCGCAATACTACATGCTCAGTCGTCTGGTCTCAAGAGCCTGTGCACCGAGTTGGCAGCCAACAGTATCGAAACCTGTCGAAGGGCCATGGGTGGTCATGGCTTCATGGCATCGAGTGGCTTTATTCAGCTTAACAATGACTATCTGTCCAAGCCCACAGTCGAAGGAGACAACTGGATGATCACGCAGCAGACTGCACGATATCTTATCAAACATATGCAAGCAGCTGTGGCATCGAAGGGCGAAGCACAGGACGACTTCGAGCAGATCTGCCGAGACTGGCTGAAGAATGAGAAGGGCTCGAAGCCATCACCATACCGCATCTTCGACAGTGATGAGCAGCTCATGAATGCCTTCCATCGCAGGTCACGAGACATCACGTATCGTGCATACGTTGATCGGTTTGAGAAGAAGCGTAGCTGGAACAGCATGCTCCTTCAACTTCGAAAAGCCAGCGTGGCTGAGTCACAGTCGATACTGGTGACAAACTTCCACGAAGCTATGTCGCGTTCCAACCTCTCATCAACACTGAGATCGCACCTCCAGCTCCAATTCCGCCTGTTCGCTTACTTCACCATGGACAACGAGGCTCGTGACTTTGCCAAGGCGAACGCTGTTTGTGACGAGGACCTGGACGAGCTGACTGCAAGGATCCAGGATCTCATGGCTCAGATCAGGCCTCATGCTGTGAGGCTCGTCGATGCGTGGAGTATACCTGACTTCCTTCTGGACAGTGCTCTGGGAAGATCGGACGGTAAGGTGTATGAAGATCTGTTCAACAGGGCCCATAGACTGAACCCGCTGAACGAGATTACGTTCAACTCGTATTACAAAGATGAGGAGATCGTCAGAGGTGGCGGACTGGGCATCAAGGACATACTAGCCAAGCTATAGCATAGCTCCGTACAATCAACCTTGAATACATGGATCATATCTTCGCCTTCGCCGCTGATCCAACCATGCTCCCATGGATATAACTGATCTCCCGGAAATGCCTCCCCGCATCTCCATACAATTCATTCCTCAAAAGACTCCAAACCCCCATCTTCGACTTTGGCGCCACCTGCTTCGCCTTCGCCATCGCCACATCGAACATTCTCTCCGGCTCCGCAATCTCATCCACAATCCCGTCCTTTAAAGCCTGCTCGCCGGTCCAGCGGTGCGCTTCCAATAACATCTTCCGTGCCACTTGTGGTTGCAACTTCAGGCGTGGTAGAGCGCCAATCCCGGGGAAGTGAAGGCCTAGATTTACAGGGGGCATGGAGATGAAGCCCCGTTTGGAGTTCATAATGCGGTAGTCGTGGGAGAGAGCGAATGGTCCTGCACCGCCGAAGGTGTGGCCGGTGATGAGAGCGATGGTGGGGAAGGGAAAGTCGACTAGGGTGGCCAGGAGGGGATAGAAGCCCTCGGAATTGGCGTAAGGATTGTTGTCGGCTTCGTCTAGTTCGAGGCCCTGGGAAGTGTCAGGATTTGTTCGTTGACATTGTTAAGGATGTGGAGGTGATTGCCACACTGCGAATTGGCCGTGACACTTACTGTACACCAGAATTTGGCATCGTTGCCCTTTGTGATGACAGCCCCTTCTGCATCGTCTCCGAGGATCTTGTGGACTTTGTTGTATGCTGCGATTAGTTTCTGGGCATAGGCGCTGTTGATTCTGTTCTCTGGTGCTTTTCGCATGGTCAGGATGAAGATGTTGTCATATTGGTCTAGCGCCAGATCTGGCTCGTCAATGATGGACTTAGACATGTTGAATCGGTATATGAGAAGTGATGGAGGTGCCAATCGTTTGTTGTGCTCCCTACATGTACATATGAGTTGATGATGTCTGTCGGTGTCAATGAGGTCGCTGCAGTAGGCCGAGGATGTCGGGTAGAGTGGAGAAGGAGCTTGCCGACTTCGCTTGTTTGACTTCAGCACTGGGCAGCTTGCCTCCTGCCTCAGGCTGCCTGTCTTTCTTCGCCAACGACAACCACGCTGCATCTTCGTAACGTGTAACGTGATCTCGCATCCGATAGGATATGGATCCAGGAAGATGGAAGCCCTGATCGTAGACACCGAGTCAATGACCACGGCTTGAAGCCCGCCGTATCATGTATGTACGTGCACGTCGAATGTCGGGGTCGGGGTCGCGTGTATTGCTAATGTGCTGGAAAGCACTGCAGTCTTAGGATATGCCTAAGTCCATGGTCGGCTCAATAATCCAGGCCGGATGGTTACTGCAGACTGGACACGGCACATGGTCTTCGCTGTAGGGTAGAGTACAATGTTGGTATCTGTCTGGCTTGCAGCAGTGACGTGTCGAGTATATTGACAGAAAGGTCCCTCGCTTCACACGAGTCGTGCATATGCAGAAGGTTCGAAACCCCATAGAATCCTTCATATGCTTATCTGCTAGCCTTATGGCGTATGCAAACCAGCCCATCGGGGAATTACCAATGATTACTCGCAGCATAATGAACCTCTGAGCTTCACTTCCGTGCGTGAAGAGAGTCCATGAACCATGACTTGACAGTTCGAACGCTTTCGAACGGCATTACCTCATTAAAGGTGCATAACCAGATCGTGATGTTCGAAAGTAACGCGACAAGTACTGGCGACTTCGCGCTTCGCGGCGGTACAGTTGGTGCTGCACAGAAGTGCTCATTCGTCAGATCCGGGTCATAGCTCAGGAAAGGGACTCGATACGGCCAACAGGAACAGAGTCGACACTATCGCTCGGTCCTGGGCGGTGGGAGCCTCTCGCTGGATGATGCATCTAGACATGCTCACCCTCATCTGTGTCTAGCATCAGGAAGAACCTCCCACCAGATCGGGTCTGCCCATTGGGTTTGAGATCATGCTGGCTAGGCTCACCAGAGCTCAGCCAGCACATTTAGAGTGAAGCTCCGTACAAGTTGTACGCTCGATCTACACCGTCAAGGCAGTACTACGGTATACAAAGCCAGAGTCGTGCCTGTTGCCATGGAACTTTCAGTGACACTGCCCAGCAACAAGCTGCGCGAAGATGATGGTCCTGGGATGGAGTCCTGATCAATCCTGCACTATGTGTTCGAAGCGATAATCAATATAGTTCCAAGACTTCGCCAATGCAATGACGATCGTAAGGTTCAACTGCGTCTTCTTCCGTGAGACTGCTGTTCTGCTCTCAGTCCAATGAGGTCATGCTTTGTGTGGCTGCTGTCCTCTTGACTTGTGCCATAGTGATCTCGGCTTTGGCTTCATCATGGAAGAGCTTACTGCTATTATTATATGTGGTTGATATTGAGACAGTGGGCATTGATTGGTCAGCAATGGCAATCAAAAGATACTGTTCTTAATCGCCAGTATTTCCCCGTGTATCGTCCCAGAGCATCGCCCGCCGACCAGGTCTTATCTTTCGACCATGCAAGATTATGCTTGTCACACTGTTCATTCTGCTCGTGCTCGTCACCGTCGCTCTCCTTCCACGCAGTACGAGGATATTGTCGCCTCCGGCGGGAACCAGATTGCCTGGGCCACCAGGGCTCCCATTCATCGGCAATGTCCTCGACATCACCTCGAAATGTGTCTGGACGAAGTTCCATGAGTGGGCAGAGAAGTACGGGCCAATATACCAAGTCAATCTGGGAGGGACGAACCACGTTTGGTTGACTCGCGATCATGTTGCTCAAGAGCTGTTGTCGAAACGCAGCGCAATCTACTCTGGACGACCTCTCATACCAGCTTTGGAGCAGGACAATCGGACCAGCGACAAGTACGTTCCGTTGATGTCTCCGAACTCTACCTGGTCCCGTCAACGCAAGTTCGGCAAGCAGATCTTGGATCAGTCGCAAAAGGCTGACTTCTTCGGATACCCTGAGCTGGAGACTGTTGGTCTTCTACATGAGCTGATGACTGAGCCCACAAAGTACGACGAATAGCTAGAGTCCTTCGTCGCAAGAACGACATGTCGTCTCGCATGGGGAACGCCGACGCCGGCTGATGAGCTCAAGCAACGAGCTTGCGAGTTGCTCGTCGCTGTCTCACCCAACGGCTCTTGGGGCAACAAGCTTCCTGTCGTCATGTCGCTCCCTGCTAGATGGTGCAAGGCCAAAGCCTGGGAGCTGCGACGAGGCAAGACCGAAACGAAGTTCTTCAAAACGCTGCAAGATGAGGCAGAACAATCGATCGAGACCAACCCCGACTCCACTTCGTCTAACCCCATCCTGGACCAAGACGTTCCTCGAGAACCAAACGAGCCTAGGTTTTTCCAACCGTCTCGAAGGCGCCCATGCCATCGGTATGCACGGCATAGCCGGCGCCCTCACCATCGCCGCACCAATGCAGAGTTTCTGTCTCGCGATGACCCACCATGCACAGTTTCAACACATCCTTCACGAAGAGATCGACCGCGTTGTTGGGGATAGTATGCCGACGCTCGCTGATGTGCCCAACATGCCAGTCCTCCGCGCCTTTATTCGTGAGACACTTCGATGGAGACCTCTTATACCAACTGGGATCCCTCATGCATTGGAAGATGATGATGTGTATGAGGGGTACCATATACCAAAAGGAACCGTGGTTCATCCTCTGGAGTGGTCAATCTCCAGAGATCCGAAGGTATTCCCACAGCCAGAAGAGTGGAATCCTATGAGGTGGTTAGAGGAGCAGTATCCAACTTATCGGAAACCTTTGACAACACATCCCACCATTACGCAGTAGTCGCAATTTGGCTACGGGAAGCGCACATGCTTGGGTATGGGCGTCGCGGAAGCGGATCTGTTTGTTGGCTTGGGGAGTTTTGCTTGGCTGTTCTCGATATCGACCTCCGGTACAACGATAGGCGACTCTCGAGCGGGACTGGATGTGAAGCACCGTCTGAATGAAGCAGGAGAAAGTGTTTCGCGACGAGGTAGCTGCTCTTCTGATTCAACGACTCTTTTCGAGATACTTGAATCTGATCAGGGGCCCGCCAGTCCTCCTCTGGAAGATGATGCAATCTCCAAGACCAAGCACAGGCGGAGTTCCGACGATTCTGGCCTCGGCGCTGAGTCGGGGACATCTCTTTGGAAACAGCACTCGAATGACTCGGCGCTAAGTCTCTCACTCGAAAGCAAGACGCTACACGGGGTGTGCAGCAGGATGTCGAGCACGAATTTGCGCAGCTCCATTGCCGAGAGTCTCGACGTCTCCTACGTAAAGGAATCCCTCGCCGAGGTTGCGCTTGATGAGGAAGTAGATTTGATCGTACCAAGAGCGCGCTGAGTGAAGGCCGGACATCACGACGATCTGGCTCCCGACATCCCGGGCTGCTATGGATATCTACCTCCAAACTCGATCTTCCGGGAGAAACAGCAACGTCCAGAACACGAAGGTGACCCTACAATGGATTTCAGTCCTCTCTTTATAGCGAAACCGATGCCGTTCAAGTTTGATCTGACTGTCCGCAGTCAGGTACGAGCGAAGATCATCAATCGAGAGTATGCAGACCAGATGGCCCAAGGAGAGCTCCCAGAACCGCGCAGTTTCTGGACAGGAGGAGTGCAGGGCGACAGAGACCATGGCTGGGGAGCTGTTTTCTCGTAGTTGTCCAGAGCCCTTTGATCAATCGTCGTGTGGTGTGGAAGATATGAGGCATATCCTGAAGCGTAATGTAACATGTACTATCATCCTCACATCAAAAACTTGGGCCTCGATGTCTTAGGTGCCTCGTTGTTGCTGTCTGGAGAATGTTGGGCCATTTCCTTCGCTCGGGTCTTCTCTTCATCTTTCAGCCTCCTTTCTTCAGCCTTTGCGGCACGCTTCGCATCTCTCTTCTTCCGCCCTTCCCACAGCATATCCGTATTCTCCAGCTCCTGCATCACTTGCTCCCACTCCTTTTCCTGTTCAGGGTCACCAGTGCCGAGCGCCTTCTTCACGTCGACGTCTTCTCCATTCTGCACTTTCTGTACGACGTCGCGTAGCAGTTCCAGCTTCGCGTCTGTCTGGCGGGTGAAGTTCAGCATCTCCCTTCGAATGCCGATAATGTTGATGGCATTGGAGCCAACGAAAATGCCCAGGAACAGGAAGATGAGGCCAGTGCGTCGCTCGTCTGCGCCAGCATCGCGGATCTCTGCCCTGCGTACAGCTGCCGCCTTGCTAGCAGGCCGCCGCAAGAAGCTCGGGATCAAAGATGAGCAGAAGGAGGGCGTTGCGACTCGCGGGAGGCATGACGCTTCGGCGTAGAAGAGATTTGTCGTTGCGCTGTACTGCCGTCGCAGACCAAGTGCCTGCACCCAGTGTGTGCATACATGACGCGGAGCCAGCAATGCTCTGGATGGTGCCATGATGGATGTACCGTCTGATCGATGTCGGTCCTCACGTGCAAACATGTTCCAGATCTGGAGCGAGAAAGCTAGTGGAATATTCTTGGCCGGCACGCCGGGCGTATCCGTAGCAACACCCGCCCGGCATGGCGAGCATAATACATGGCATTCAATGCTCTTCCACCACGACGCGGGCCGTCTGTGCGTGCATCAGTGGAAATGTCTATTTGACCCGTCGAAACGAGCGCATGGCGACAGCGGCCGCAGCGGAGGCAGTGAAGGCGGCCATCACGAGTGGCGGCGCTTCCTCTGCCACCGTCACCACACTGCACACTTTACTCTGCGAGCCGTCGCCCCGGCCGGCTTCAGCCAAGACCGGAGCTGCATCAGCCTCCACAGCTCGACGCGCCATCACGAAACGGCCACCCACTCCGCCAGCACGGCGCACACCGACTGCGCGAGGACGTCAGGCGCCCGAGGTCCAGGTCTTGGAGGATGTACCTGCGCCCGTGCCCGCGAAAGCACGATATGCGCTCGCCACCGAGATTGTCAACATTACCTTGAAGCTCCTCACCGACGCCACGAAACCAGGACCACAACAGCAGCGAAGAGCATCGTCTGCACAGCGCCATTCGACTGCGAAACAGCCTTCTACGCCATCGCACAAAGCGCTTCAGCTCCGGAGCGCCAATGCCACGCCCGTCCCGACATCGACGGGGAAGAAGCCACGATCTCAGCGGCGGCCATCTCAAGCCTCGGTGACAAGCACTTCACCCGGCTCGATCCATCTAGAATGTGTCGCCGCATGTGCAAGACTCGCGTTCTCATGCTTGCGATCCACGGACGTGAAGACGTTGGGCATTCGCGAGCTTCCGCAATGGCACTTGGAAACTGGAATGCTTTCGCTGTGTGGCAAGCTATTGACCCTGGACCATCGTGCACTTGCTGCTAAGCAGCTCCGTTCCGTCAAACACAGTCTGGAGACCGCGGCACGTGCTGTGCCTGGCTCTAGACCAGGCCCTGCTACTTCCGCAAAGCCCTCGCAGCATGCTTCTCACTGGAGTCTGCTCCTCCTCCACCGGCATGTACATGCTATGCCCTTGGTCCTTCCAACGCTGATCATTTATCAGCTGCACGTGATGCAGCTTCTTGTACTCACCACTAGTGGATCCATTGTCGAGAGAGTTGCCGAACTCCTGTGCTCAGGGTCTCAGGAATCACCCGCTGGAACCATCCTACGACACGTTGAGAGTGGAGCGGATCCCATCAAAGCTGCGAAGCAACTAGAAACTCTCTCTCGAACCATGCTCCAACTGTGTCCCAGCATATCAGCAGCAGCAGATGAAAATTCCAGAGACAGAACTCTCTATGCAGCGCCTCTGTCCGTCTTTCGGCTGCAAGTGGCTTCATTATCACTTCAACGGGAGAGTAGGAGGCTCATGAAGCGACCAGAAGATACCGAGAAAGACGTCGTCGGGCCTTTCTCAAAATGCTTGTCCACACTCTTGCGTCGGACAAGCTCGCGCGGCGATGCGGAAAAGCTACTGGAGACGTGTACGGCAAGCTATCGATCCTTGGGCTGCGACGCCCACGAGACGAGCGATAGTACTGGCGCCGGGTTCACGGTACTGATCACACTTTCCAGGATAGCGCAGCTGGCGGGATCGCAAGAGCAATCGACTTACTATGCAGACCTGGCTCTTACGCAATGCCACAAGCTTGAAATGAGCCATGCACGTTACATTGCGGCTTCAATCAGACGAGGATGTGCAGAATTGGCAACGCCCCACGAGATGTCTTCTGGGATGTCCGATCAGCAGGATCTGAAGACTATCGTCGAGAGCCTACAGAAGGACTTGTCTGGCACCTCGTCCGACTACGAGATGCTGCTGTTGGAACTGGCGCAAGTAGTCAGACTCAACTCTCGTAATGACACACAACTGGAAGAACAAAAGCGCTTACTATGCGCCGCAGCAGCTTTCGCGTCGCGATACGTACGGTTATGTCCTGGAAAGCATGTAGCAACTGCTCAGGAGATTGTGCATTTGGCGTTGTCCAAGTGCGGCTCGGGCGAGGATGTGACCTCTTGGGTCAGCTCGGACACCGCGTCAGTCATGATCAAGTCTGGCGCCCTTCGCCGGCTCACGGACAAGGCATCTTCCTCTCCTCTCGCACTACTCTGCTGCTCTTCCGGTACTGCTATAGCCTTCGGCAGAATCCTCAAGATTCTGGTGACGAAAGCTATCATATCTGGTCCGGAAAAGAGTGCAAGCTGTGTTGTGGATGACGATGGCCTGGAGACAGCAGAGCGAGGCACCCTGCTCGAGTTGCAACTCAAGAACTCACTAGATCTAGCGCACAAGCCAAAATACAGACAGGCTTTGTCCAAGCTCGTGCAGGAGCTTGTGCGGAGACTGTCAAAGACATACGATGCGGCTGTATTCCCGATACGACGAGCCAGACTATCAGCGCTGGTCCTGCGTGTTCGCGAAGAGTATCCTGAGCTTCTGCCACCACACACAATTGCGGTCTTGAGCAAAGCGACGCTCGACAACATTACAGACTTAGCCAAGGACGAAGGTCTCAAGCGCTACCTATTGGATGTTCGTGCCACTTTGAACCTGTCGCGAGCTTTCTGCGATGGTCGCCCTTCGTCCACAGAGTTGCACTCCGCCCTGGAGACATGGAACACATTGCTCGAAAAAGCGGATGATCCGGCAGACATCGACAGTGCGATAGACAATCCGACTGTGCTCATAGCACAGCTGATCTCTCTAGAGGAGTACTTAGGAATGCTCGGCGATGATGTATCACGCCTGTCTGTCAGCACCTTGCTTCATAAGTGCACACAATTACGTGGCGTTGCCACAGAGCAATGTGGCAGCGCAAGCAAGCTCGCACGGGTACACATGATTCTTGGAAATGCCGAGAAGGCAAGAGATGTGCTGCACTCGGCTTTGGTATCGCCTCTCGTCGACGAGACTGCACCATCTCTGGACTTGATTGAGTATCACCTTGCCAAGGCTGAGAGTACGCTTCTGCTTGATCAGGTGGATGAATGTCGCGGGGCTTTGACAAACGCATATCAAGCACGTCAAAGGCTACCTCCTCAAGCCGTCAGGTCTTCACAGTCGCAGCATTACAAGGTGTTGCACGGCAGAGCATGGTTGGTACAATCGCGCTTTCTGATGGCATCGGGCCTACCCCAGGACGCACTGCGTGCTGCAAAGCAAGCATCGAAGATCATGAACAGCATTTGGGCTACTCTAGAGCGTAATGATCATTCCGCGAAGCCCCCAGTCGTTGACGATGGAGAGGAGCCGAGAGATCCGCCTGCCGATGCTTTGTCCACCAAAGTCAGCAAGCTCAATCTTAAGCCAGCAGCTCCGGGATCACACAAGAAAAACGAGCTTCGAGGTGCGTCGTTCTGGCCCGTTGTGCGAGCTCTCTGTGAGTCGACTTTACACCTTTCGGACATGTATGTACACCATGGGATCTATAACGAAGCAAACCACGCATCAGAACAAGCACTCAAGACTGCTGAAGCTGTAGGATCATGGAGCTTACTGTCAGATGTCAGAGCTCATCGTGGTCTTTTCTTGGCGATTGCAGGTCGCTTCGAAGACTCCGAACTCTGTTTAGAGCAAGAGGAGACAACAGAAGAGGCGCTGCTGTCATTAAGAAGCGCCCAGCGACGGAAAATAAAGGCAGCTGCTTGCGCACAGCGAGGCGAACCGAAAGCCGCCGTCACTCACCTTCAAGAGGCCGGGAAGATCATAACGACAATGTTGTCGCAAGACATGACATCTGCAAGCATCGCGACGGATGAAACAAAGCCTCAGATCATCACTGAACCGTCAGCCGCAAAGTCTAGACCTCCTGACGCTGCTAAGCCAGCGTCTGGAGCAAGAGCAGCGGCAGCATCGTCTCGTACCGCTCTCAAGAAATCCATCAAGTCCCGAGCCGCTCCCACGAAGCCTCTTATGAAGCCTAGAGCTATCTTAGAGGCTTCGGCAAAGCAAAATGCAGCCACAGCCATCCCTTATCTGCTGCGCAAGATCCAAGCTGAAATTGCCTTTAACACGGCTGCTATGGAGATCAAATACGGCAGTAACAGTTGCAGAGATACCAGTGAGCTTCAAGAACTTTACGCGGGCCAGTGCCATGGCATTCATTGGCGATCACTGGAACAGGAAGTGGTTCTGAGCAAAACCATCAAGTCTCTCGAGGCAGACTTCTCGCTTAGCGTTTTGACCGAGTCGGTCTTGTCCTATCCTTCGCTTCAGCTACTTGATTCCACAGAAGTATCAACAACGTCAGCTACGGTCAAAGCACCGCCTAAGTCCTCAAGATCTGCCGGCGGGGCTAAGAAGGTCGCTCCTACAGGATCATCATCCGCCAACATTTCGCCTTTGACAGCGTCTACCATACATGAAGAGTCGAGCGCCGTATTGTCGACTATCGAGGCACATAAGCAGTATGATCTATTGTCAACGACTTGCATGATCACGTCGGCCACCCCCACAACAAGGTCTCGGAGTAGTCTTGAGCTTGTCAAACCATTGTCCTTCGTAGATCAGGGCCGCATCCATGCTTCACAGAGCATGATGGCAGTAGCTTGCCTCGAGCGAGTTTCTAACAGCTCGTCTGACTCCTTTGCGTGGCCCAATGAACAACTCTCGATGCCCTCAACGCATGTAGCATCGGCATCTTTTCAGAGCGAGTACATCGACAATCTGCCACAGAGCTGGACAGTGGTATCGCTGTGCCTCAGTGAGTCATGCGAGGAGCTCTGCATTGCCAGGTACCGAGGTTCGCAGGCTCCCGTGGTACTGCGCATACCATTTTCGCGTCAAAAGTCTGATGAGACCGAGGAAGAACCGTTCCTCTTCGAGGACGGAAAGTCTGAGCTGGAAGAAATCATTAGTCTCTCGAACTTCAGCTGCCACAGCACCCTTGACACCAGCGCAAAAGGTGCCAAGACCAATTGGTGGGCTGAGCGCGAAGCACTAGACAGGAGAATGCACGAGCTTCTTATCAATATGGAGAATCTGTGGCTTGGTGGCTTTCGAGGCATCATGTCGCAACACGGCCGGAACCAGGAACAGCTTGATCGATTTAGAAAGGCGTTCGAGGCGATGCTGGACCGGCATCTACCTTCACGACGAGGCTCGAAGCGCGGCTCGAAGAGACTTGTGCTTGATGATCAAATCCTCGAGCTCTTCGTTGGTCTTGGCAGTGATCAGGACGGCGAGCTGGAGCTGGACGAGCTGCTGGCAGAGCTGCTCTACTTCGTTGTAGACATTCTTCAGTTCAATGGAGAGCGCAATGCCTATGACGAGGTCGATATTGATCGAATGGTGGTCGATGTACTCGATGCCATGAGGAGCTATCACGACTCAGATGAGAAGACGAGTGAAGGAGCACACCTCATCCTGGTGCTTGACCGACGCCTGCAAGCATTTCCGTGGGAGAGCTTGCCATGTTTTGAGCATGTCAGTGTCAGCAGAATGGACAGCATGCACTCTTTGCGGGACCGGATCATTGCAATGCGGCAGCAGGTCCAGGCGTCAAAGCTTACTGAGCAGGACCGCTACATCGTGCCTCGTTCGTCCGGCACTTACATTGTCAATCCAGGTGGCGATCTCAAGAGCACTGAGAGCATTCTGACACCAGAACTGTCACAGCTTGCGGCTTCCGAGGGTTCTGGTTGGAAGTCCATCGTCCGCCACGCGCCTAGCGAGGATGAGTTCAAATCCGCATTATCCTCGACATCGACCCTGCTGTACTTCGGTCATGGAGCCGGATCTCAGTACATTCGTCCGAGGACTGTCAGAAGGCTTGAGAAGTGTAGTGAGGTTGTGTGGCTCATGGGCTGCTCTTCGGGCGCAGTTACTGAGTACGGTAAATTGGAAGCGTTTGCTGTGCCTCTCACGTACATGCTAGCTGGCCAGACACAGCAAGCCCCGGAGCTTGAACCCGCACAATCCACAGGAAAGTGCATGTCCGTCCTAGCAACGCTGTGGGATGTCACCGACAAAGACATCGATCGCTTCTCGCTTGCGGTAGGCGAAGACTGGGGTTTATGGAAAGCCCCACAAGCTTCCACAAAGCTTCCCGCCAAGACGCCGCGAAAGAGGGAGAAAGTCGTTGCACCTTCGACGCCAGAGAAGACGTGTAAGACGCCGAAGACTCCGAAAGTCAAGAAGACCCCTGTACCTCCAAAGACGCCGGTCAGGAGTGGTAGTGTGTCGCGCGAAAGAGGGCAGAAGAAGATAAGTTTGGTGGAGGCTGTGGCGAGGAACCGAGATGCCTGTTACCTGAGGTATCTGAACGGTGCTGCGCCGGTGGTCTATGGTATACCAGTTTGGCTTGGCGATTAGATACTGTCCGCAAAATGTTGAAGCGTTTGAGCAAGGCGTTGGAACGGTATAGCTTGAAGCATGATATAACCTCAGAATTATAGTAATATGCTCCGAGCTATACAGTTCAAGAGTTACGTCTTCTTCGCTATTTCTGTGTTCCCTGAGAGAAATTTCGAGGCTGCTTTTGCTGCGGTTGCGTGCGACTCCAAAGCTATATATGTGACTACGATCCATGTAAACTTGACAGTCGGCATTGGTCTAATGGTATAGATGCTTACTTCCGCCCAGGAAAGCACTGATAAGATATGGGTCCGCCTTCTGACCTTGGTCCAAGCAGTGACACAATTGCTTGCTTCAGCTCAAATGCGTCATCCCACAGCGATTAGGTGGATGCCGATTGTTTTGCATCATCCATCCTGATACAAAGATAACTTCGAGATTCTAGTTTCCGTTATATTCCAAGCTGGGTGAGGCATGTATCTTCGCTGTACCTCCGTTCTGCTTCATCACCACCTTATCGTGCCCCTGATCCTCCCTCTATGCCCTCTGCCGACCACTTCTGGGTGGACCTGTGGGTCAGACACAGCCTCCCTTTGACGCCAGCGAGCCCAGTATCGTCTCCGTCATCGAGACACAGCTCGTTTCTGCCGCAGCTTCAATCCTCTCAGATAATTTGACAATCCGACAGAAGTTCGTCGATGCGACAGAATAATTACAATGTCTTGGCATCACATGCGACCTTTGCGGCATTGAAACTCCGAAGCAAAAGTAAAGCGACCAGGTCAAAATGACTCAGCATTCCATCAGAGCCATTCTGGAGTTGCAAGCCTTGTCGAGGGAATAAGTAAAAGTGCGAGGTCGCTACTGGACCAATCATGATAACTTTGCTATTTAGCCAGGACAGGAGTCTTCCACTTTGCTGCTGCTTCGTGGTCGAGGTGGTGTTGTGCGGACTCCAGGTGGCTACACAGTGGCGCATTACTAGCATACCAGGATCGCAAAGCTTCATGATCGCATAGAAAGGAGGAGATCCATGGTCGTGTGAAAGAGTAGCAAGCACCAAGCGGAACGATACTCGTGTAGCGAAGAGCGCGTGCATTGCTCGGTGTTTCAGCTTATGGGAGCTCACAGCAATCGATCCTAATGGTCACTTTCGCAAACCGGTACAGCACAGATAGAAATGGTCATGACTCTTTAGTGAGGAAGCGGACTAAAGGTTATGATATTGTCACAAAAAAGGCGCTCTGGTATCTCATAAAATTGAATCCGTCTGTTGGCGGAGGGTGCTGTATCACCCATCTGTCCTATCCTGGTCTCAAAGCCTTACAAAGACGAAGCCACCCTGGCTCGCTTCCGTGCCACTATTGCGGAACAGGCCCTCTAGCCTGCTTCATCAGGAGCGTTAAATTGTCGACAAAGCCTTCTACAACAGGCATGTAAGCATTCGGCCGTCCTGTCGCAGCAAGGGCAGCTTGGTCACGAGCCACATTCGCGTCCAGTTCTAGTTCCAGTTCGTATGTAGGATCCATTCCTGGCGTGTCCACACGCGTCAAGTCGATTGAGAAGGTGTTGTTCAAGTGCTTGTAGGAGACTCTGTCCTTGTTACGGCCAGGCTTTCTCTTCTCCGGGCGGGGTTCGTTGGTGAGCGCCATTGGATCCACGTCTTCGCCCATGAAGTTGACTTCAAGATTCATCGAGATCCGGATGTCGTAGTGACCGTTGGCGCCATAGATGTGTAAGTCGTCACTATAGTAGGTTAGCATTTGGTCTTCCAGCAGCTTGAGATCCACTCACGCTATCTTGACCTTCACGATGCGAGCGACAACGCTACCAGTCTTGTTTTCGGTGGTTGTGCGAAGGCTGAGCTCGCGCCCGCGTCTGCCAGCATTCCGGTGAGCTGCGTCAGGCAGTAAGTCATGACCCGCTTTGCTCAGGGGCTCAAAGGAGTCTGTTTCCCTGGTGTGCTTGTATTGGAGCTTCTGCCGGCCCGGCTCCTTTGCTGCCCTCTCAGTCGCTTCGTTCAGAAATTGGTTCATGTGCTTGTGCTCATCCGCGTTCATCTTGGTTTCGAAGTTCACAGGACATTTTGGGTGCAGTACACACGCATTCTGGATGGGAAGATAGAACCGGTTTCCATCCTCGCCTCGTAATGTTCCGACCTTCGCTTCGATTTCGATGGTACCTCTCCGAACATCGCGACCAATGTCAGCATTCGCTCGAAAGTTATGAAAGAGCCAGTCCGCTACCACTGTGTTAAGTTGGGGGAGTGGCTTGTTCCAGTCGATTGATTTCTCCCATGGCATGCCAAGAATGTGTCGAGCGTTGAGAAGATCATCGTCCAGCGGCGGGTTCCGATCCCAAGGCTTGTCGGAAGCTCCGTTGAGCTGAGGTGGCAGCTGCCCGTTCGGTTGCTGCGGTACTTGATGGTCGTGATCTTGGCCAGGCGCGAGGGTCTGCGGAGGAGCTTGTTGCACTCGTGGCGCCGAAACCTCCCTACTATTTGGCGCAATGCCGAACTCTCGAGATCTGGGATTGCTTGGGTGCAAATGCGCCCAGATCGGCCGCTCTCGATGTTTCCGGATCCTGCCACGCTTTGCGGGAGGCTCGACAACGGACTCGGAGTCTGCGGGACGCTTCAGAGGCGGTCTCGCTTCGGCGGCTTCTGATGCTGACATGTCGCTGGAGCGTTGGTGGGACAGACGGTGACCAGGCACCCCTTCGGATTGTGACTGTGAGCTGTAGTGTACGGATGAAGCAGGTGTTAGTGGTTGTTCCTGCTTGATGTTACCCTGAGATTGCTCGTGCGATCTTGACGAGACTGCTGATGGTGCAGGAGATGGTCGTGAATAGTTTTGTGATTGTGCCGTGTCCAGTGTCGGAGGCGCAGCTTGAGTAAGTCCGCCGTTCTGCGCCTGGTGATGTTGTTGTTGCGCATGTGATGTCGGAGCAAGCAAATGGCTCATTGGCATCTTTTGATGTTGGTGCTGAAGCGGGATCTTATTGTCCGGCTGAGACAAAGAGTTTCCATTCACAGGTTGCGCCGGCCATGAGCTAGATGTTTGCAAAGACGCTTGTGAGACCTCACTAGTCGAGTAGGAGGGCTGTGGCTGTGCATGACTGTGTGTCGGTCCGTGATTAGGTATCACTGGGTGCGGCGCCACACTGACACCCGGCTGTAATGAACTTCGTGCACTGTGCACCTCTTGCTGGCTGCTTTGTCGCGAACCAAGCGATGGTGGTCGCGGTTGAGTCTTGGGACTCACAGACTCACTCTTTTCACGAGTGTGGTCAAGCGAAGTGCGGTAGTGATCGCTCGTTCTTCGCTGTTGAGGCGATGGCCGACTGTATGCCGCTGGCGATGCAATCGCTTGACCTATCGATTGATGATGGTGTGCCGGCGAGTTCGTCATCATGCCGTTGGAAGTGCCAGAGAACGTTCGCGAGTGATAGGGGCTGGTCATGTCCAACTGGGGGTTGGAATGTCTTTGGGGTAATTGAGGTGGTCCCAGTGGAGTCGACGGTTGCGAGGAGTGATAGTGGTGCGGCGGCGGTGGTTGCTGTGGAGGAGGATGACCCATCATGGCCATCGGGCTCTGACGCATTGAGTGTGGTGTCTGACTGTGGTGCGAGGATGGAGTCGGAGAGAGAGAGGGATGCGCATTGTGAGGCCGGGAGAACTGGCCAGCAGATGGAGACGGCTGGGCAAAGCCATGGCTCGGCGGACGCGCACCTGGCGTCGTCGCCGAATGTGCATCGTAGGGTCTGTACTGCTGCTGCATCTGAAGAGGAGGGTAGCGAGGCTGCGCTGATACCGGACTTTGCGCCGGTTGTTGCTGTTGAGGAAAGGGATACTGTCCACCACCAGGAGCGTGTGATGAAGTCTGCAGAGGCGTCAGACCTCTACTCTGCGGCTGGCCTGGTGGCCCGATCGATGCTGAAGGCGGACCGTACAGTGGTGTCGCCTGGCCCGGTCGTGGGTGTCCATAGCCAGGTCCCCCGCCAGCATATGCGCCATTCTGCGCTGGGCCGGGAGTCACCTGCGGCGCGCTCCCTCTACTGGAGGCCGGAGGAGAGCTCTGTGATCCGGTCGATGACTTCTTCGCCGGCGCGGCTCCCTCCCCATCGTTCATCAATGCCGATAAGTCCATGGTGATTCTGATCTCGCCGGCTGCTGTGCCCCACTCCCGTGCCTGCTCTTCCTATGGCTATTGCCGGACCTGCCAGGCACTTCCTTTTCCATACAATGCCACCTGGCTACGTCGCGCGCGCAGTCGCTGAGCGTCCACGCCCTCAAGCCATATGCCGCCGTCGTCGGGAAATCGTCTTTTTGGGAGAGCTCCTTGGGTCAAGGTGTTGGCGAAGGGATCCAGCCGCAGGTCGAGCCTGCCGTCGCGCGCTCGTAAGGAATCGATCCAGGGCCGGGCAGTGTGTGGCAAGGGTCAGCTATCAGGCCAGCACGCTACGATATTACACGTGAAGAGGAGTGATGTATGTAGGCGACGTTTCTCAACTTGCTGCGATGCCTCAAACAGCAGACCCTTGGCGAACGCGGCTCTGGTGGATCATGGATGGAGACCGGACACGCTCTGGCAGTCGTTGTTGCCGGGGAAGAACACGAATAGGTAGAGGCAGTAGAGGGTGTGTACGCAGGCGAATGGAAGCTATCTACGAGTGATGAGGGCTATGAGAGGGTGTGTGGATGGCCATAACAGCACATCACCGCGACCTGTTCGCCAGAGAGCAGTTCGCGCGCCGCACGTCCACTAGCGCCAAGGTGCGGCGAGAAGGTTTGCCGGTCGGAGGCTTCTGCCCGATGATGCGTGTCGTGCTTGCCTTCGCGAAGCTGCCCTGTTGCTGTCTGCGGCTGCCACATACACACACTCACTTCCGGTCACGAGTCTGCCACCACTCATCACGCTCCATCTCGCATACATTCAACGTGGCCTTGTATTAGCTTAACACTTACCCGCCGTCCTTTCCGGCCGCCTTGCCACTTCACAGCACACAGAAACACCTCGACCTCTCGAAGCTCCTGGCACTTCCGCAAACACCAAACACCATCTGTCTCGACACCACATCCCACCATCACCGCCATCACCGCGCAGTACACGCAAGAGGAGACCGCGAGTAGACCGACTGGCATAGCATCATGGTTAGCCTCACGTCTGCCGCCGGTCTGGTGGGCTTCTTGTCCGAGCCAGACCCGGCGCTGCAAGCGTTTGCCCTCGAGCGCCTCAACACCCAGATCGACGCCGTATGGACGGAGGTATCCGGCTCTATTGGACAAATGTGAGTGCTCATCTTCCTTCGATGGAAAGACACAGTCGTCTTTTTGGACTCGAGGAACATGTGACATGATGTGGCTGTTTGTGCTACGGATGAGCTGACACAATCGGTACAGAGAAGCACTTTACGAGGACGAGACCTTTTCCCACCGCGAACTGGCCGCGCTGGTACTGTCCAAGGTCTACTACCAGCTACAGGAATACGACGAGTCGATGGTCTTTGCCCTCGGCGCCGGCAAGCTGTTCAAGTCCGATCACGCGGGCGAGTACGAGGAGACCATCGTTGCGAAATGCGTCGACACATACATCTCACTCTGCGCCCTACACAACCCACCGACCCCAGCTTCTGCACTTGGCCGACACGCCTCGCAAGACCTCGACAACGCCGCTGCGGCAGGAGGCTCTCCCACAACACCCTTCTCTCAATCGGCTATCCCATCGAAATCGCTACTGTCTCGTGAGGAAGAGAAGGCATGGGACTCCACGGCACCCGGTGGTGGCAATGCGGGCGTTCCGGGAGCACATCCTCATCCTTTGACTTTGCCCAACCCAGTGAAGAAGAATCTGCAGGCTGTTATCAGGAGCATCTTCGAAAGCTGCTACGAGGTTGGTGCGTACAAGCATGTCGCCGGTATTGCAGTGGAGGCGAGAAATATGGAAGTCCTGAAGGAGGCAATATTGCGATCAAGCAAAGATGAGAAGAGCAAGGGCAAGAAAGCGGCAAATGTGTCTGCAGGCCAGACCGAGGACCTCATGGAATACGTGCTGGATATCTGTATGAACGTGGTGCAAGAACGTGGGCTTCGGAATGAGATTTTGAAGCTTATCCTCGATTTGCTGAACGACATCCCAAGCCCGGACTACTTTGCCATTGCCAGGTGTGTGGTATATCTGAACCAGCAATCGATGGCCTCGGACATGCTCCGTCAACTGGTACAGAAGGGTGATGGGAAGTCCTTGGCCATTGCGTACCAGCTTTCCTTCGATCTCTACGAGAACGGCACGCAGGAGTTCCTGCAAAAGGTCATGGACGAGCTACCAGAGGACGATGAGGCAGAGAAAGCAGAGGAGTCGCAGATGAACGGTAATGCTGTTCGTCCGTCAACACCGCACCCCAACCAGAGCGAGAACGCGGCCGAGTCGGACCAGCTTCTCTCTGAGCTCAACGACTCTGCCGGCGCACCACAGACCTCCACTGTCGTCACATCGCGAACGAAGCCGAAGCCGGAGACGGAGGCTCAACAAAAGGCGTTCACATCGATACGAGAGATCCTGCGAGGCACAAAGAGCATCGAGCTCAACCTTGAATTTCTGTATCGAGCAGCACACACCGATCGCGCTATCCTCAACAAGGTTCGAGACTCTCTGGAAGCACGCAACAGCATATTCCATACCTCCGTCACTTTCGCCAATGCGTTCATGAATGCAGGTACAACGGTCGATAGCTTCTTCCGAGACAACCTCGAGTGGCTGGGCAAGGCAGTGAACTGGAGCAAGTTCACCGCAACCGCAGCTCTTGGGGTCATCCACCGCGGTAATCTGAACAACGGCCAAAAGCTCCTCGAGCCCTACTTGCCAAAGGAGCATGCCAATGCCAGCGCTGGCAGCACATACAGCCAGGGTGGCTCACTCTTCGCCTTGGGTCTTATCTACACAAACCACGGCACACACGTGTTAGACTACCTCAGGCGACAGTTCAAGGCAACGCAAGAAGAGGTGGTGCAGCACGGCGGTGCGCTTGGATTGGGTGTGGCCGGTATGGCTACTGGTTCCGACGAGATCTACGATGAGCTCAAGAACGTGCTTTATGCCGATTCTGCCATCAATGGTGAGGCTGTCGGTCTTGCCATGGGTCTTGTCATGCTTGGGACTGGTAACAACCGCGCCATTGATGACATGATTCAGTACGCCCACGACACACAGCACGAGAAGATCGTCCGCGGCCTGGCTATGGGCATGGCACTCATCAACTACAACCGACAAGAAGGCGCCGATGAGCTCATTGGTGGTCTGTTGGAGGATGCTGACCCAGCTTTGCGATACGGTGGTGTCATGACCCTTGCATTGGCATATGCTGGCAGCGGCAACAACAAGGCTGTGCGAAAATTGCTGCATCTTGCTGTCTCCGACACCAGCGACGATGTTAGAAGATCGGCAGTCATGTGCTTGGGCTTTGTGCTCTTCAGGAAGCCTGGCAGCGTGCCCAGAATGGTCGAACTCTTGGCTGAGAGCTACAACCCTCATGTGCGATATGGTGCCACAATGGCCCTAGGCATTGCCTGCGCAGGTACTGGTCTCGACGAGGCCATCGACTTGCTCGAGCCAATGATGAAGGACTCTGTCGACTTTGTCAGACAAGGAGCCTTCATTTCCATGGCCATGATCATGGTGCAGCAGAATGATGCCATGAACCCCAAGGTGAGCGCACTACGGAAGCAGCTGCAGAAGGCTGTTGGCGACCGACACGAAGACGCCATGGCTAAGTTTGGCTGTGCTCTCGCTCTCGGAATCATCGATGCTGGTGGCCGAAACTGCACAATCAGCCTTCAGACACAGACTGGCAACCTCAACATGGCCGCGATCGTCGGCACGTCTGTGTTCTTGCAGTACTGGTACTGGTTCCCACTCACCCACTTCCTGGCACTCTCCTTCTCGCCCACCTCGATCATCGGTGTAGACTCAGATCTTGAGATTCCAAGCTTCACGTTTCACAGCAACACGAGGCCGAGCATGTTCGACTACCCGCCTGAGGTCGAAGTCAAGACGGAAGAGGCGCCAGAGAAAGTCAAGACTGCAGTGCTCTCGACGACTGCTCAAGCGAAGCGAAGAAGATTGGCCAAGGACAGGCAGAATCGACGCGAAAGCATGGACATCGATCCAACACCGACCACACCGAAGCCAGATTCAGCTGACACAGACAAGATGGACACTGATGAGTCTGTCATCGACACGAGTAAGATCGATGATGACAAGGATGGCGAGAAGGACAGCACCAAGAAGAAGCTTGAGAAGGAGAAGGTGGGCTATGAGCTTGAAAACATGAGCCGCGTGCTCCCAGCGCAGATCAAATACATCAGCTTCGCGCCAGAGGGGCGGTATCAACCGGTGAAGAAGGTGAGTGTGAATACTATTATGCTTCGATTGCAACATCTGCTAACGGTTGGCAGCCCACTGGTGGTGTCATCCTGCTTCACGACGAACACTCTGGCGAAGAGAAGAACCTGATGGAGCTCAAGGCACGCAAGAAGACGACTTCGGCGGCGGCAGCCCCTGGTGTATCGCAATCCTCGAACGACACTGCTATGGCTGATGCCGCAGCGGCTTCATTTGGCGGCGCAGCTGCCGCTGCTGGCGTACTAACAGCTGTCGATGAAGACGAGGACGGTGAAGAGGCGCCCGTGCCTGACGAATTCGAAGTCGACGAAGACAATGCCTCGGATGAGTAGCCTTGTTGCGGGGGATGTGGTACGGACATTGAGGGCGTTTGCGATAACGAGACAGACGAGCAGCGGCGGCACCACACGAGTCGCTGGAAGGAGTCGTCCATGAGCTAGCTCCGTCAGAAGCAGCTATGTACTGTAGATATCTCGGACTGGAAGCGATAGTCGCAACTTCGATCTGCAGTGTGCGGTGGAGTGAGTAGTCGCAGAGAGTCTTTTGTATAACTCTACGATGAGCGCCTTCCCCGATCGTTATCCCTGCTGTTGACCTGACCCCGAGCATTTGGACGAGCTCCTCTGGTGGGCGCAGGGGAAATGTAGTTAGTCCATTGACATGGAACATGGTGTGTGAAGGGAGTCATCGGCAGCAAGGTAGACTACAAGTGAGGCTCGGGTCTGACAGGCGTTCATCCCACGTGGTTGCCGCATCACCGTTTCAGCGAGTCGCGATGGTTCCACGTCAGCACGCCAACGACATTCATTGAACGAAAGCACAGCACGACACGCCCTGCCCTCTCCCTCTCACCCGTCCGTCACGCTACACGAAGCGCGTGCGCTTGATCTGGAGCACCTGTCACCGTCAACGTTGACTCCTGCAGGCCGTGGCCACGTCTATCGTTCCAGCACGCGAGAGCCCTCGGCCGCTCCTTGCTGCATGACAACGCTCATCACACGTCGTGTAACACTGCACAACATCAGCTACCCGCACTCACCACCCTATCGTGTTTTCGTCATGTGGTGGTGCTCCCGTCAGAGCCGTAATCTGGCCTGGGTATGCGTTCCCACCACAGACAGCTTCATTGGAAAAAATGCTTGACTCGTACTCCCAGCATTCTCCCAGCGCTGCACCAAAGCTCTAATCGCCTTGCTGCTCGGGGCCGCCATACCATCTGGGCATTTCTCTCGCTCACGGCCCTCACTGCCCTCACCTTCCTCCGACACCTGACTGCCACTACTTCCACCCTCGCCCCGCCCAAAACAGATTGGATCGCTATCTGTCCAGGCACGACCTGCCTTGCGCTGGCCTGGCTGACGATATACTGCATGTATGAGCACTTCGCTTGGCAATGACTAGTACGCTACCGCGAGTTCGACGAAAGAAGAGGCTTCAGCAGCGTTGGTAAAGCAGAGAGATGCAAATACCTCCCGTCGACGTGACTGTGTCATGGCCTACTCCTAATTACGATGATCCGAAGACGCGAGGAGATGCCTTGCTGGTGCTACTTGTTCTCTTTTCCATTCTGGTCTTCTTCGCCGTCTTCGGTCGGTACTACTCGCGCATCATAATCAAGAAATGGTTCGGCTGGGACGATGCCATGATTACGCTGGCGTTTGTAGGTCTTGGCGCTTGGTGCCATGTGTCTGCCCTATGAGCATTTGTCGCTGACGTGGCGATAGGTTTTCACCATCGGCATGAATGCTACCGTTATGCTTGCGAATCGCAGGTATGGATGGGATCGGCATGTATGGGATGTGAAGCCAACCTTGTATCAAAATGCGAGTATCGTCGCCTTCGCGGCGAAGCTCTTATACGTGGAGGCGGCTACTTGCACGCGAATGTCGCTCATATTCTTCTACTACCGATTGGTGCGGGACAGTGGCATTGCGTGGTTCGCTTGGGTCCTGCATGCCAGCATGTTCTTCGTGGTGGGTCTGGGCATTGCTTTCACGTTGCTAGGCATATTCCTTTGCGTGTAAGTTGTCGCATTCGCCAGCCTAGTAGACGAAGCTGATGTATCCATCAGTCCTGTTCAAGCGTACTGGGTCTTCCCACCAATGGCCGGCCACAAGTGTTTGGACGAAGGCACAGCGACTCTTATCGTGGGCATCTTCAACTGCTGCGCTGACCTTCTCACGACGGTCCTACCGATCCCGCTCGTGGTCCGACTCACGATGCCAGTGCGCCAACGACTAGGAGTCTGTATGCTCCTGTGCCTTGGCGTGCTAGTGACAGTGGCAGGCATTGTGCGAACGTATTACATTTGGCAGTCATTAATCAACAGCTGGGACGAGACCTGGTTCAGCTATCCACTGTGGATATGCGCTGCCATTGAGATTGATGTTGGTGTCGTAAGTGTTGGGTCGCATTCACCTTTGAAAGTTCTCGCTGACAAACAATCAGATATGCGCCGTGAGTGTTGAATCATGTCATTTGCGGAACTCCTCGCTAACCACCAGACAAGTGTGCTCCCGCTCTGAAACCACTCCTCCACAAACCAATGTCACGAGTCTCGAGCCTCGTGACCTCCAAACTCAGCTCCCTTCGCACCCTCGGCGCAGCCCCCAAAATACCCAAAGACCTTTCCAAAAGCACCCGCTCAACAAAATCCACCTTCCGCCCTCCCTTCGCCAAACGCAGCGGCGGCGACTCGATCTGGGACGGCGACGAGGAATACGGCATGCTACGCCTAGACCGTGACGGGACAGAGAAAGGACCAACCGCGGTCTACGTCCCAGACAATGTGCGGGAAGTTGAATCGAGGACTAGTATAATACGGCAATGGAGTAACAAACGACCTGGGGCTCCGAGGCGGCAGCCTACCTTGGAGATCATGAAGACGCAGGAGATTGAGCAGGTCTCGTATGCGGCGGGGGAGGAGCCGCAAGGGAGTGAGTGCAGCACACAGAGGACTCCAGACGCGGTGGAATTTCGATGACGATGATGGACGTGCTGGAATGTATTTGGTGTTGAATTGTAAACAGGATCATTGGGGTATGGGATGTGATGGAATGGTTGTATTTAGCTGGGGAAGATACCCGGAAGGATAAGGGCGAGGCGATTGGAGTCTGTGATGTAAGGTGATATGAAAGATTAACCATACTCAGCGCGCATGAGAGCGTTGATCCGATCATTCGTGGAGCTACAGGTTGAGCTATCAAGTTCACCTCCGCAATCAACGCACCAATTTCCATTGAGCAGCAGCCACTTGGACGTCTATGCGACTTCAACTTCGGTGGGAGGAGCAGTCTCGCCACCAGCCAGCAGCGCATCCAGGATCTCGCGAGGATTCTCATAATCGTCACACGCAAGGAAGTCCCGAGCAGTGTCCTCCTGTTCGAAAAAGTCAGTATGCATCCAACAGACAAACTCACAATTTGGCTTACCGCTTCCTTCAGATCCCCCATCTCCTTGGTCGACAGATGCGAGCATGCCTCCACGAGATCTTCTCCCCGAGCAGCAAGCAGAATAAGCTCCTCAGCTCTATCTACAACCCTCTTGTCAATCCCATTCATCGCCGCACAGCTCGTGCCAAAGCTAGATGTGCTCCGCTCCAGACAAAGATTGTACAGAAACGTCACCTGACTCTCAACGTCCTCAGCATCAGTATCGACCTGCACTTGCATGTGCGCAAACGCGAGACTCGGCCGTGGCGCCAGGAAACCCGTCTCAAAGATTTCGTGGAAATGCGTAGCTCCGAGTACTTTCGGGCACTCATCACCACGCTGGAGGAAGTGCTCGAAAACGCCTGCCGCAAGACCTGCTCCGTCGTAGGACTCGGTCCCCTTGCCAAACTCGTCAATGATGATGAGACTGTGACGCGTCGCGTGCGCGACTGCTACAGAGGCCTGTTGTAGGTCGATCATGAAGGAGCTTTGGATCTTGGAGACGCTCTCTTTCGTGGAGACTCTGGTCAGGATCTTGTCTGTCAGGCCGATCTTGGCATCCGTGGCTGGGATGAAGCTGCCAATGTGGGCCATGTAGACGATTAGAGCTACTTGCTTGAGGTAGACGCTCTTGCCGGAGTAGTTGGGGCCTGTTAGCATGAGCATGCTGGGACCTATCCGTGAGCGGTCGGGGATGATCTGGGATTGGTCGATCTGAGCTTGGTAGGGGATCATGCGTTGTCGACGCTCTTCTCCGTCGTTGCTTTGGCCACCGACCAGTAGCGTGTCGTTTGCGATGAAGCCGGGGACGGTGAGTTCTTGCAAGATATGCCGGCCTTGTTTGATCTTGATGATGTTGTCGTGTGTCATTCTTGGCCGAACGAGATTGTACTGCTTCGCGCCACGAGCCAGTGCGACCAGGCTATCGAGCTCGCCGCACATGTCGGAGGTCGCATTGATCAGATGTTCACACTCTAGAACGCGTTGCGCTAGGTTCTGGACAATCTCCAGCTCCATGTCTAGGATGTGTCCATAGATGTCGCCGAAACGCTCGTCCAGCTCAATCATGTCCGGGTTCTTGAAATACGCCGCGCTCAGCGAAGAGAACATCTTCTCCCATGGCTCATCTGGGGGGCCGCAGTATGTGGCCACAGTATCCTCCTCCTTCTCCAAGCTGATTAAGAAGCCGATCTGCGGGAAGAACAGGACGTTGATGTCGCGCTTCAGATTCAGTGGAACGTCACGAGCTACGTGAGTAGCGATCTCAGACAGCATGTCTTCGATGCCGGTATACGTTCGCCGAGCTTCATCAAGCTCCTCATCGACACCGTGCTTCACGAATGTTCGGCGTGACGACTTGGACTCGTCGAAGTCGATCGTGTCTACGATGAGCTGGCCGATCGCTGCATATTGCTGTCTGTCAAACCGCTCCGCAATTTTCGAGCTGATAGCAAGGTGGCCAGCATTTCGCATACCAGCGAGCAAATCCGAGATCTCGAGAGCCGAAAACATGAAGCGATGTAGACTGAACCAGACAGAAGTCGCGATACCACCTCTGCCTTGCCTCGTGGGGCTACTGTTGATACCCTTCCGCAAGTTGGTGGTGGCGGTGCGCATGTTCTTCACCATGGCCAACTCCTTGACTAAGCATTCCAAACTGACTGCATTCTCGGGGTCGGTGAAGACAGCAATCGTCTCGTGACGCTCCTTGATTACGTCCATGTTGAGACTGGGACGCAAGAAGAACTGTCGCAGCAACAGTCTGCCGTGTGAGGTCTTGGCCAGCTGGTGGAACAGTCCATATACCGACAGTCCTTCCTTTGAGCCTCCGGAGCTGTTCTGATTCCCAGCTGGGCCGTGTTGTTGTGCGTTTGGGTGAGACTCGGTCGACATTATCTGAAGTGAGCTCATGGTATCTGAGTTGATGAACATGGAATCCTTCAAGCTAAACATTTCCACTGTGCCAATACGAAACAGAGCGTCGGCCTCACGATCTCCTGGAAGGTAGGCAGTGGCTCGTCGGCGCTGTAGATAGGAAAGGACGGCGCCAGCACAACTTACAGTCAACCGGCTCTCCATGTTGACCCAGCCAGACAGTCGCAGCAGCTGCGCGTGGCGGCCAGCGAATCCAGCATCCTGTCGAAGATCATGGTATTCTTCCTCGGCAACGACATCGCCAGGCACGACATAGGTCAGGCTCGGGCCATCCTCTTGACCTATGCGCAAGTTGACCAGTTTGTTTCTGGCAGAATCATAGTTGAACTCTGCGTTAGGACGGCACTCAAGCAGGTAAGGTAGCCGTGTTTGGTCACTTCTGCCATCATCAGACGCACCCTGGTTCCTGATGTCCGGATCAAGGCGGTCAATGACCTCGTCATTGCATTTGGTTGATGTCAAGATAGTCGTCGGGTCGATGTACAGTCGTACTCGGCTTTTGTCAGCGTATACCATACCAGCGAATCGTTGTACTTACGCAAGTCAACAACGTCAGCACCGCCTAATTGAGCATCTTCCATGAAGTATAGCTTGTGCTCACGCGCCACGTAGTAGACACAGCCAACTGAGCCTTGATCGGTGACATGTACGGCCATGACCACTTCTTGTGCCGTATCGTCGTCGTCACCAAAGTCGTCCGAAGGCGGTTCAGTGGTGGCAGCAACACTTTCTTCGCGTGCCGACAGATGTTCTCGTCCTGATAGATGCTGACGCCTGGACAGCACTCCATGCCGACTGGGTGCATCGCCACGGAGAGTGACGCTTGACGCTGCTGATGCCACGGAACGATTGGAATCGTATCGATGCACCCGTCGCTGACCATGTCCAGACAGAGATCGGGCTGGCGACGTTCGGCGTGAGCTACTGGGTGGCCTGCCTGAAGGCGGCCTTGATGCGGGTGTGCCTGTTCTCGACACGACGCGACGAGGCGGGCCAGCCTCGCTGCTGTATGGCCTCTTTGGCGCGTGCATAGCCGCTAATGCTGGGACTTGGGCGAGTGTTGGTGTTGTGGATGGATTTTGGAGGTGCTGTGTTAGTTTGAGATGCTAGAGATGTGAGCCTTCCTCACCTGCACGCCAGCGCTACAGTTACGGAAGGCACGATCGAGCTCACGCTCCGGACCATGGCGACCTACATGTACCAAGAGCGTACAGCTCTGAAGCCGGTGAAGACCTGCTCGTGATCGTCGGCAGCCACGAGCGATACTTACAGATTGTAATGCCACTGTCTGCATGTACGCTCCAGCTCAAGTTGCCTAGACGAGTCTGCTATTGTACTACCACTTCTGCAGAGTATTCCATACCATGTCGTCCTCTACCAGGTATCTTCTACAAGGTCTTCACATCCTCGCCCTTTGTCACCCACTCCCTAAACTCCCCCCGTCTTTTCCTCACATCTAAAAACCCTGGCCTCTCCTCCAGTGTCGCGTAAGGATTTCCTCCTCCCACACCCACAGCCTTGACCTCTCTCGCCTCTTTGCTCCTCTCCAGTCTTCCCGCCCATACATTCCACTGGATTGGTTTAAGTTCCGGGCTGCTCATGACCACGCCCACACACAGTAACAGTACCGAGAATACAGTCTCGAGCGCGATGTCGAGTGGGAGGTTGATTGCGGGGTCGAGAAGGCGTGGAATGATTGAGCTGCGAGGTGGTGGAACAGAGGAGGAGGGGAGGAGGGAGTGTTCGTAAGAGCTGTAGACGCTGTGGTAGGACATGTTAGCTCGAGTAGTCTGGAGTGCTGTCGCATTGAAGGCGCAATACGTACGCATGTGAGAGGAACACGAGACCTAGTATGTTCAGCGCGTTGGCGGTGGCGCCCATATTGAGACGCTTGCGATTTGTGTAGGAGTAAGCTTGTTGTGCGCGCAAGCACGATGGAAATGAAGTTGAAGCTGAGCTCGAAGTTCAAAGTTACGCTGCTACGTGGAGCACACTTCCGCAGACAACTCCACCTCAAGATATTTGAGACTACTACACTGAGAACGAGCACGGATTGATGAACGAAGAGGAAAAGTATCATGGTGTGCGCTTTGCAATGTATGCATAGCTGTGAAAGTTGTGCTTTTTGGTATCACTGTCTATGCCTTCATGAAAATTCGTCACCATGAAGACCATGCATTTATCATATCATGTCAGGCATGTCCGCGCGCAGTATCTGTGCCGGCGACTGGACATATCGCCTTCCACCACATCTCGGTGGTTCTCTACAACTTCTGCATGGCAGCAATGTCGGAAGACTGGACGTAGTCTTCGATGTCCTGGATCTGCTCCTGGAGCTCGTCAAGGGAAATCTTGTCGTCTTCAATGACCAAGTTGATCTGGAGCTTCTTGATACCGAAGCCAACAGCGACAAGCTTGGAGCCACCCCACACGAGACCGTCCTTCTCGATGGCACGAACAGAGGATTCGAGCTCCTTCATGTCGGTCTCATCATCTGAAGATGTGGTTAGCGCCAAGGCTCAAATGATACCGAAGTGTGTAGTGACTTACCCCATGGCTTGACATCCAATGTGACGATAGACTTGGCGGCTGGCTTGGTCTTGCCGGCCTTCTTCTCTGCGTATTCCTTCAACCTCTGCTCACGGACCCTGGCGGCCTCTGCGTCCTCCTCCTCATCGTCCGAGCCGAAGAGATCGACTTCATCGTCATCCTCCTCTTCCTTCTCTGGTGCCTTGGCGGGGTTGACTGTGAGCTCAGATGACTCTGGGCCGTATGCGGTGGCAGCCTTGCTTGGGTCACCTGGAAGCGAGGAGAACTCTGGCTCGAAGGTGGCGATGTGCTTGTACCAGCGGTATGCGTGTGGGTACTTCTCGACCTTTGGCTGCTCACTGAAGCCCTGGAAGACCTTGACGTCGGCCTGAGATGGACCGTAGCTGTTCAATCGTCAGTGAACAAGTCACACACATGCTTGGAGTGGTGAAATGGGACAATGTCGACAAAATCAGAGTTGCGCAAAGCGCATTGGAAGTAATCGTATGCAGGGTCTTAAGCTGCTCATAAACACGGACCAAATAGTTCTCATCATGGAAGGAGGGAATGAGGATGGGGCTGAAGGGGAGAAACATACCCGACGATGTAGCTGCGAGTCTTGACCCAGTGGTCGAGCACTGCAAGTGATATTAGTCCAGTTACAGGAGGGAGCCAACACGGAGGTGACACGTACGGGTCAAGCCAGTGTCGGAGACGAAGTCGGTGAAGCCCATTTCGCTGCCCTCGTGCTGTGTGGGTAACGTGAAGTTGTTGTGTGGTTGACCGGTTGTATTGTAGGTGATTCGGATGAGGAGACAGCAATTGATGGTGTTGTGAGTCGGTGGGGTTTGAATCAGAACAGCTCGCAGTACAAATTCTTTTGGACGGTCCAAGCGCTGCTCCAGCCACCTGGGCTGCAACGAAGTGGAGCCCATGTGGCTTGACTCTGCTATCGATAACGGCAAACGGAAAGAGCATTCGAGCGCCTTCGAGCAAGTCACGCCAGAGAGAGAAGAGACACGATGTTGAAGATACATGTATCATGCATCTGTCCATTGCAATGGGTTGTACATCTTCATAGCCATCTGTATCATCTCTCCTAGACCCACTACGCCTCATCTCAAACATTATGCTTCAGACAACAAGCCGCAGCGCTGCGAGGCGCATAGCCATGGCACGATACTCATCATCACGAACAGCATTGAGAGCGGCGGCACGATGCGAAGCGCCGCATACACTGCCAGCAGTATCAAGAGCAACATCGATGATACCATCGCAATGCCGGACATACGCGAGCGGACCTCCGCGACCGCCAGGAGGCACACACAGAATGAACATGGGAGGCGAACCAGAAAAGCCGGCATTGGAGCAATTTGGCGTGGACCTTACAGCAAAGGCAAAGGATGGCAAGCTTGATCCGGTTATCGGTCGTGATGGCGAGATCCACAGAACGATTCAGATCCTGTCCAGACGGACGAAGAACAATCCGGTGCTGATCGGCTCTGCGGGAACAGGCAAGACTGCTATTCTTGAAGGACTTGCGCAGAGGATAGTCAAGGGCGATGTGCCCGAAAGCATCAAGGACAAGCGAGTGATCAGTCTTGATTTGGGCAGTCTGATCGCAGGAGCAAAGTTTCGAGGCGACTTCGAAGAACGATTAAAGAGCGTGTTGAAGGAAGTGCAGGATGCTAAGGGGGGAGTAATACTGTTCATAGACGAGCTTCATACTCTGCTTGGATTGGGGAAAGCAGAAGGCAGCATCGACGCAAGCAATCTGCTGAAGCCTGCACTATCTCGTGGCGAGCTTCAGTGTTGTGGCGCGACCACGCTCAACGAGTATCGTCAAATCGAGAAGGACGTCGCGCTGGCGCGTCGATTCCAGCCAATTCTCGTTGGCGAGCCATCTGTTCAAGATACTGTATCAATCCTCAGAGGTATCAAGGACAGATATGAAGTACACCATGGTGTTCGCATCACAGATGGCGCATTGGTTGCCGCCGCAGCCTATAGCAACCGCTACATCACTGAGCGGTTCCTACCTGACAAGGCGATCGATCTGGTCGACGAGGCTGCGTCAGCATTACGATTGCAACAAGAAAGCAAGCCCGATGCCATCCAGGAGCTGGACCGGCAGATCATGACGATCCAAATCGAGCTGGAGTCATTGCGAAAGGAAAGCGACATCGCTAGCAAAGAACGACGAGAGCAGCTCGAGAAGACTCTAACGCTCAAGCAAGATGAAGTTGGCGCCCTTACTGAGAAATGGGAGAGAGAACGTGCGGAGATCGAAGAGCTCAAACGAGCAAAGCAAGACCTCGAACGGGCACGCCTCGAGCTTGAGCAGGCTCAACGAGAGGGCAACTTCGCGAAAGCTAGCGAACTCCGTTATGCTCGCATCCCAGAATTGCAGAAGAAGCTGCCAGCGGAAGAAGGCGGCGAGTTAGCCAACGCTTCGCCCCGTGAGACGTTGATCCACGATTCAGTAACAGCAGACGACATCGCTGCAGTAGTCGCGAAGTCAACTGGTATACCTGTTACCAAGCTTATGTCGGGCGAGATCGAGAAACTCATCAACATGGAGGACACCCTCCGTCAATCAGTGCGCGGCCAAGACGAAGCCTTGACAGCCGTAGCCAACGCAGTGCGCATGCAACGAGCAGGTCTCAGCGGCGAGAACCGTCCACTCGCATCCTTCATGTTCCTCGGGCCAACCGGTGTCGGAAAGACAGAACTCTGCAAGAAAATGGCTAGCTTCCTCTTCTCGACAGAAACCGCCGTAGTCCGCTTCGACATGTCCGAGTTCAGCGAGAAACATACCGTTAGCCGCCTCATAGGCTCCCCAGCTGGATATGTAGGCTACGAAGATGCTGGCCAACTCACAGAAGCCGTGCGGCGGAAACCGTACGCGGTGCTTCTCTTCGACGAGTTTGAGAAGGCACATCGTGACATCAGTACCCTGCTCTTGCAAGTTCTTGACGAAGGGTTCCTTACCGACGCGCAGGGCCACAAAGTCGACTTCCGCAACACCATCATCGTGCTCACGTCCAACCTCGGAGCGGAAGCACTAGTCGCAGATGAAAGTGCCGGCTCAGAAATCTCTGCAGACGTGAAGAAGCAGGTCATGGACGTGGTGCAAATGTCCTACCCACCAGAATTCCTCAACCGCCTGGATGAATTCATCGTCTTTAGGCGACTTTCGCGCGAAGCGTTGAGGGATATTGTTGACATCCGTCTAAAGGAGCTACAAGGGCGTCTGGACGATCGCCGGATCACACTGGAAGTCAGTGAGGACGTCAAGGCTTGGTTGTGTACGAAGGGGTACGATCCGAGATATGGTGCGAGACCGTTGAATAGGCTCATCGCGAAGGAGGTTGGGAATGGTCTGGCTGATAAGATTATTCGAGGGGCGGTGAAGAGCGGCGATATCGCTAAGGTTGTAATAAGGGAAGGCGGCGAGCACTTGGATGTGGTGGCGCCACAGTGATGCGGAGGAGAACAGTTGGACAATCCCATGCATTCCCATGACGCCAAAGAGTGTACAGATCTAATGTATTAGGCATATTAGCGAGCGGCATTGCAGGCATTCTTGTAGTATAGGCAGAATGTACAATACTCATTCACCATATAGCACCAATCTCTACTTCAATATATTCGTACTGCGATCGAAACGGAATCATGTAAAACCTCATAACACCGTTGATGCGTCTCTGTTCTACGCAACTATAGCTACAAACACTAAAACAATACAGGGTATCTGCGCCGACCTAACACACTCCGTTGCAGTGCTGTATTCCTCAACAGCAACAAAGCAAACACTCCCTCGACACGGCGCCATCAGAATCAGCGCGTTTCTACCATGTTGATCCCTGGCCCTTGTAAGCTCCCGAGTCCAATGCAGGGATACTGATACCATAACCCTCAGTATCACCTTCAGGACGACCTGACTGGATCTCAACCTTGATCGAGACATCAAGTCCGTAGAGACCCGCCAGACCGGTCTTCTGTACGCCACCAGCGGCCGGATGCTGCGTGCCCGCCTTCTCCTCACCTTTGTGAAGCGGCTCACGTGGGTTCTTCGGTGTGGTGAAGTTGGTGTTGTCAGGCACTGCGGAGACTTCCCCGTTGACGGCTCCGTTGATGCCGCTGATACCATTCGCTGCCGGATCACCATTGGTCTGGTTGCCAGTGTGGAAATGTGACTCCGCGATGATGGCATAGTTGCGACTAGGCATCGTGGCGTGGTTGTTGCTCGCCGTCTTTGGCTTGACGCCTTCAAGACCCTCTCCTGGGTTCTTGTCGAACATCTCCAACAAAGTCTCATCAGTCTCGTGGTCAAGATGGTGGATCTTGTTCCTTCGTGCGAGAAGGTTGGCAACTGCCTGCGGTGGGGGCTTGTTGGTGATGGCTGAGCTGACAATGTTGGGCATGTATCGATGATCGCGCTCAGCAGGGATGTTGAGTTCGGGCTTGCTGTAAAATCGTCCTAGAGCAGCAAGATGGACATCACCCCCAAGGATCGTGATACGGATGCTATGCTGCTTGGACAGCTCCTGTAGTCGAAGAATAAGTGCTTTGCGCTCCTTCTTGTGCTGATGAGCCGTGTAGTGGTCATCCAGATCATCGAGAAGATCGACTCCACCATCGAACTTGTTGAAGACGCCTCCTGCTACGCCGAATCGCTTGTTCAAGAACTTGATGGGACCAATAATTGGACCTGCTCAGTTGTTAATAAGCGCAAGAAGTAGTTGACCATGAAAAACTTACTTGACAAGATGTTCTCCAACCACTGCAGTCTAGGGTATGCAATCGGCACACCCAAGAGCAGAATCAAATGCTTGATGGTGCCGTTTGATTTGGCCAGCTCCTCACCCGCGCGTCTAAAGATCAGATCATAGGTCTCTGGGTAGTTGATCTGATGCCTAGTCCTCTCTGTGCGAGCATCAATACCCAAGAAAGCTATGCGCTTGCCAAGCTGACAGTAGATGTTGCGACTTCGCTCTTCGACATAGGGACCCGGTCGAGTACCGATGATGAAGCTCGGGTCCTCCACCTTTGGCATCATGACGAAGGTGTCTCTCAGCTGCACGGAGTCTGCAGCGGTCGTGGCCCCGGTAGTCTTGGTGGTCTGCGGCGCATCGGTAGTGTAAGTGGATGGTGGTGGGGGAATATGGTGCTGGAATAGCAGATAGTACTTGTGCGCTACACCTCCAATGCCACGGAACACGGAGCACTTCATGAAATGATCGGTGTAAGAACCAAAGCCATCAATAATGTCATGGTCGTCCCAAATATTGAGCTGGGCGATCTGCGAGTTGGCTGTGGCAAATGGCTCAGTGCCATACCATCGCACGTAGTTGTCGAAGTAATAGTTGTCGCACTTGGCTCGCATCTCCTCGTTGAATGGGAACTCGCGTCGCTTCCTCGGGTTGCCAATGGCGGTCCAAGGCGCCAACGGACCATCAACACGCACTCCGTCGTTGTAGATCTGATCACCTCCTCCAATCATGACATGGAACGGCTGCTGCTCGTGCACGCGCAGGACATCGTTCCAGAGTACGGGTCCTGTCCACTGGTCCATGTCGGTTCCCACGCTGAATCCGTTGCAGGAATGGAACATGATGCGCATGCTCTCATGCTTTGAGGGGACGACGAACGTCCTTACGTTGTCCAGTGGTTTCTTATCCTTTGCCGTGATCATCCTGGGGATAATGTACTCCCATGCCGTCTCTTGCTCCTCAAAGGGCACGTCAATCTCATATCGCCAGAAGCCTTTGCGCGGGTCTTCGAACAGTTTCTCAGGAGGGAACTTGCGCTCGCCAGACGTGGCACCGGCTGCGCCCCCAGTGGGCCCTCGGGATCGTATGGAGAGCTCCTCGGGCACATTGCCAGGCTTCGCGACCAGCAGAACGCTTCCGTGCCATTGTGGGCGATCGGTGTGTGCATTGCTCATGCGCTTGTCTGGGCCATGTCAGCTCCGCGTCTTCCACCGTATCAATGCTGCCAGACTCACAGTTCAGGAGAGGGCCGCAGATGATCTCGACCTGGTGAGAGGTGCTGATGAGCTCCGGGCCTTTCCCAAGGCCATCCGCATTCTGTGAGATTGGCTGACGTGTAGCGGACGGGTCGACGGCTCGGTGCTGGTCGGAATCGGGGATGTGGTCGAGGCCAGCGACTGCCTTTGCGTGCTCGGCATGCTGCTCCGTCGTCGTGAGGCGCGTGCTGCCATCGGCTTTGTTGTTCGACATTATGCACGCAATCTATATGGTGAGTGACTGCTCATACACGTGCTGTCAATTAGTGTTCTGGCGCGTGGCAGAGGCGAGGCTGAGGCGAGGCTGAGGCAAAGAGCGGAAGTGGAAGGCGACGAGGGAATGTGTAGCAAGAAGGAGTGACACGCGGGAGGTGCGCTGGTTGTGCAGGCGGCGCAGGGAAGGCGCGATGTGCAGGGCGCAGGACGCAGACAGCTGAGATGCAGGATGCAAGATGGGATGCCCGCGTAATTGACTGACCTTGCCGTCGACAAGCAACGACCGCTTGAAACACATGCATGCAGCATGCAGGCTGGCTAGTCGGGTACCAAGCCGGGTCGTGTCCTTGGCAACGATGGACTTCGCTCATGCTTCTGCACGTCGGTGACAACATGAACCTTCCGTGGACAGCAGCGGGAAGAAGTACACACGCCATGGGTACGGAGATGGTGGTGAAACACCATACATACAAGGCTCTGCAGGAGGTGTGGTCGTCTAGAAAACATCGATTCGACCCCAGAATGGTCTAAGCTAAGCAACACCAAGCTCCCGAGTCCCGCGAGATGTCGTACAACGAGCCTTATGTCATTGCTGGCATACAGTACATCCTGTCTCTCATTCCCATCCTTGTCCAACTACCACGACAACCACCTTATCCGATGTTTTGCTAGTTGTTTCTGGTGTACTCATCGACCTCGATGCTGCTGTTATCGATCCTCACCGTTAGCTTCTGCTTCACGAGCTCCTCGAACTCTTGGTTGCCAATCTCTCGGAAGCTCTTGTCGCTGGGCGCATTCGCGGCCTGTCCCTCTCCACCGCGGTGGCTGGCCCTGGCATTTCTTGCATGCTGAGATGGCTCTCGTTGGCTACTTGTATCTGTTGTTGAAGAGTTGCCGTTGATACCAGCGCCGTCCTCGCCGAAGCGCTCAAACACGACCGGATGACTTGAGCGATCTTTGGCAAGCGAAACAACCGCAGCTGCTTTTGGTCGTCCTTGAGGAGTGCGACCTGCTCGAAGAGTTGCCTTCCGCTCACGAGCGTGCTGGGCGATCTCTTGATTGATCAAGCGGCGAGTCTTTGGCCGGTCGATGGTAACGACTCTGCTCTTACGCTTTTGGCGCGCTGGAGTCTTTGACGAGTTGCCCGACACGCTCTGGCTGCTCCTCGAACCTGATGAGAAGGCATCACTTTTACCGTGGTCACTGGTGCTCATTGTCTTAAGTCTTCGACGCCTTTCCACGACTTCCTTTATGTCTGCGGACTCGTCACCAGACACCGTAGTAGTGTCGAGCGGGTCATAAGTGGCAAACATTCCAAACTTCCTGGTGGCGAGCTTCTTGGTTGAAGAAACTGGTATGGAGGTCTTCGCATTGATGTTCGGCGCGATCCTGTACCGCGTCTCCTTGTCATCAGGATAGACGGCCTCTGCAGTGAGCGTTGTCAGCCGTCACTCACCAACGATCCTAAATGATCATGCCACATACCCTGATCAGTGACAGGCTTTTGCGGCTCAGCTGGGCTTGGATATGTGCTCGGGAAGCTGGAAAAGCCGCCGCCTTCCTGCCAAAGAGCTTCCTCATCCTCACTGTCCGAATCAGACTCGCAATCATCCGGGGCATCAAGCTCTTCAAGCTCTCCATCTGGGTTGCGGGTGCCATAGATGTCTTCATAGTAGACTGGGTCTGAGATGAACGGCTTGAAGAAGCCTGCAGTCTCCGCTACCGTAGGCGGCGGAGTGAGAAGTGCCATGTCGCTAATATGCTCGAGGAGCTTCACTGTGGTGGTAGATGGTTGGTGAGTCGATCGTGTCAAAATGGTGTTATGTGTGTATGTAGATGCTGTGGACGAGAATGAAAGTGCAGAAGAGTCATATCAAGGTCGTTCTTGCCGCCGCAATTGCTTCCACTCACTCAGTTTGAAACACACATTTGAACATGTGGTGTAATCACAAGGCGGGTACTCCGCTTGCATGCGCCTTTCTAGATCAGTGACTGCAAATGTGTCCAGATCAACCTCTTTCTGAGCCCGAGATACGTGTTACACATGGCCGTGGGTGTACATTAACCATGCATTTACTGTCGATGTGTAGGTAAGGTCCACCTCACATCTTTGGCTTTCCACTGCTCTTCGTTGGGCCCCGCGCACCGCGATCATCATTTGTTGGCTCAGTGTCCGATGTCTCCGCCTTAAGGCTCACCGGATCGCCAAGTTGTGTAGGGTTCGTCTTCATCTTGTCTTCAGCAATCTGCTTCAACGACTTCTCCCCTCCTTTCGCTCCTCGGTCCTGATCGGTTGGCTCCTCGAATGAACGTTAGTTAGCTGTATGGCCCGGTGGAACTATTCCTATGTACCGTGTTGGATGTCTCAGCCTTCAACGATACAGGATCTCCAAGCTGACTTGGGTTGCTATCTTGTGCGATCTCTTTCAAACTCTTCTTGTCCTGTCATGTTGCATTAGACGTGGTATGCCACATTCCACATGACCTAATCTTACTGATGGTGCCATCTTGAAAAGTCCTCTGAATGGTTATCGAAAATTCCTCGAATCGATGCTATCGTAATTGTAGCCACGGGAAGCTGCACGCCCAGTCACGATGTCGTCAACGATCATGCCGCATTGAAACAAAGATCGGCAGACTCCACAGATCTTGACTAGATTGGCTTTCGCACATGCCGGTCGATGCAAGATTAGCTCGAGCCGAGGCACATTCCAGCCGCGGTCGTGTTTCCAGCAAGAAGAATGACAGCCTGAGGCATTCACTGCTATCGAGTGCAGGTGGTTACACTCAGGAAGAGAGTGCTGTTAGAAACCTTTCTTCCTCCTCTTCGCCAGTGGTCGCCCTCCATGTGGGCCACGGATAATCTGACTGGCAACAGCATCGCGTCCCTGGCTTTGGCTTTGGCTTTCTGTCTGGCTAGTCTTCGATGCTCCAGCTCGTTGGCTGTAAGTATCAGGTAAGCTGTTCTGGCTGGTGCTGATGATGTCCACTGCCTGACTGCTCGCCATCTGTGAGGCTTGACTTGCTGCAGCTTCCTTGCGTTGACGCCTCAAGTGTCGTTCTGCTTGGCGCTGCGCCCGCTGTCGCTCCTTCTCCGTGAGGCCCTGAGTTTCGTCATCGTCTACCTGGGAGATGTGACGGGACTTCGACATCCAATCGTACTCATGCGGATCACTGCCGACTTCCCAGTGAGAAAGCACATTGCTAAGCGCGCGCGGCAGTACAAGCGGTGACGGCTTGATGAAGGATGTGTAGGCTGCTAATCGATCGAGTTGTGGTGCGGCTGTCGATACACGGCTCGAGGCTGTAGTGATCGATGGGGTTGCAGTTGGCGAAGGGGTCGGTAGGGAGGAGGGCTGTGTGGAGGGTTTTGGCATTGAAGAGCTGGATGAAAACGATGGGAGTGCTGTTCTCGTAGCCCTTACTGGTAAATCCCATGTTTCCACAGGGTTGTGGCTCTCCTTTCCTGGAGATAAAATCCCTCGATGGGGCAGCTCACTAGCGGGTCGTAACCTACGGCTGGCCAGTATCAGCTCGGCCGCAATACGGCATGCTCCCTCGCGCTTCGCAAGACGTATTCTACCAGCTATCTGACTGGGCAGGACAGTGATCCAGTGAGACACAACTCGCTCATAGGCAGTGGAGAGACTGGAGAGTTCGGGTTCGGGATAGGAATTTGTAGCAGCGGGCAGGCTGATAGTTTCCAACTGCAAGCCCGAGGCTGGACCGTCCTCGTGCTCCTCATTCGTACGAGCCAAGGTGGAGAACAAGTGTTCCAGTTCAGTCGAGGCTCGCTCCACCTCATCAACGAGAAGCTCGGAGCCGACTAGATGGTCGAGTGTGTGCATAGTATGTTGGCTATTTGGGACGGCTGACGAGACAATCGATTTGATCTCGGACACGGCGTCCTCCATAGTCCAGTCACGGCTTGTCGGCTGATTCAAAGCATCGGCCAGACTTTCCAGGTCAAGAAAGGCTTGCTGCGGCATCTGGCTCTTTCCTGGTCGTCGTGCTCGTAATGCAAGTGGCTCGGCACGATGTTCTCTAGCATCACCTGACTGGAACGCGGAATCGCCCACCATGGCATCGAGAAAGCCCAGTTTCGTAGTCCTCAGAACCGGCTTTGTGGTCCATGATGTGGTGGCCGGGGTACCAGCGGAGAGTTGGTCTCTATTGGTCTGAGTGTGGAACAGAGTTTCCTCAATTACACCGTTGCTTCGAATGACCATTAATGTATGGTATTGCGCATCACTGGAGGACTGTTGCACAGCGTAGCTCGCTCCGGTGCCATGTTTGGGACAGAGGCGCAAGAGCCTAAAATGCAGATCCCTAACGTGTTCAGCGGGTGAAGCCTGAGTGCCGCTCGAGGGCACTGTCAAGTGATAAGGATCGCTGCTGACGAGCTGACCGGCGGAGCTCCTTGAGAGTTGGTACATAATCAACGTACTGTGCATGTTCGAGTAGACGCCAAGAACCAGTACTTTGCGACAATCAATGGAGGGCTCGATAACCCCATGCGATCGCACATCATTCTCGTCGTTCGCAAAGGACGTGATGCGCAAGCTCAAGTCGTCCGTGTTTTGGTAGTGGCGAACCTTGAGCTCGGCGTTGATTCGAAGTACGCCCAGCTCAGTACGCGTGATATGGCATAGCACCAAGTGAGTGCTTGTCAGGACTGCTAGTCTTTGCATCTGGCTGGGTAGTCTCACGAACCCTAGTACCCATGGTACAGCACCAGTCAGCTGCAGTGGCACTTGTTTGAGCATCACAGATTCGGCATCGCGAATGCTGTGTAGTGCGACTCGCTGCCGACTGCAGGTGGCGACAGTCGCCACATCTGAGACCCAAGCAATGCGCGCCCAGCCATCTGCAATGGCAGCACGATCGTTGTTGTCCTGGGAAGCGCTCTTGCAAACCACGGAATACTGTCGAGCCTTTCTCAGGGACACCTCGAGCACTTGCCATTCTCCAGCACTGTCAATGACAGCGATCTGCTGCGAGAACCACGGATTGAAAGCAATGTCCATGTAGGTACGCTGCGAAGGTAGGTTGCCATCGGACTCGAAAATCATGTCCAGCTTCAGACCGGACGGTGTGCCAGCTTTAACAGAACCCTTGGCAATCAAAATTCTGAATACGATGACCTTGGTCGGAAGCCTGACTGCCAGTAAAGTATCTCGATTTTCGGTCTCCTCAGCGAACAGGAGCTGCTGTATGACGCCAGCAGAAGAACTCCAAGTCGTCTGGTCGCTCCCAAGGACGGGCATCTCAAGCCATGTGGTCTTGTCTTCTGCCCAGCCATGTCGTTGCATTTCCAGTTGAGCAACACGTAAAGTACATCCAGTAACGCCTGTCCTCATGGCGACGACTGGCACGGCTCGATGGCCAGCTTGGGATCTGATATTAGCAAAAGCGACAATGCTTCCTGCTGACGGATCGTGGCGGCTCTGAGCATCCTCTACCGTCTCAGAAACTTGGAGTAGAGGCGGCAACAAGTCTACTGCTGGCTCAAGTTCTGGAAAGGCCTCGACCAACGCTTTAACCTGTCTCGCATGCCGCTTGCCTTTGGGCTCGCCATCGCGGACATTTCCGAAGAGGTGGTCGGCGTGAGGCGGATGCTCTATGACTTTCGGACCACCCAATGCTGTGACGACAGTCGGCAATTGAATGCGACGTCCAAAGGAAAGTGTTTTATCGTGCGGTTGGTAAGCGATGCGTCCATATTGACCATATGGCAGGTCGCATTTCGACCTATCAGCCATTCGGCTTTGCGCGACGTTTTCGATGTGGGTCCAGATGCGCAAGCCAAATCATGGTATATCTTGGTCGACGTCGCTGAATGGTAGTCTGATGATCCTGCTGCCGATACTGGTGAAGTGGGAGCATCCAGAAAAGCTGGAAGTGCTTCGCAAGAGAACTGGCGTCGGCGCTTGCCGGCTAGCAACAGCCGGCATTATTCCGGATGTTGATGTTCAACAAGCTCTCGAAACGCGACTTCCTCTTCTCACCGCGCGCGCGACAACAGCAAGAACGAACACTCGCCATAACAACTTGATCAACTCTAGACTGACGCACTGAAACACGAGCACACCTCACATCCCTCAACATGGCCGCCGGTACTCTGACCCCGAGCCGCTTCAGCGCATCACACACTGGCAACTACACCGCAGTGGGACCCTCGATGGCCGACACATTACCCTCTATCGACTTCAACTTTGGCGACTTGCGCGAGCGGATGGCGCAATTCACGGCGCGCTTTGACGACTTCATCGAGCGCGGGCGCAAGAGAGTGCTCGAAGAGCGCAATGCGTTTCGTATGAACTTGGCAGATGCGGAAGGTAGGTCACGGAAGGCATTTCACGGACTGACACGAATACTGATTGTTCTCAAGATCAACAGCGCCAACGTAAACAAGCGATCCACGAGCTTGAATCGAAGACATCGAGTCATGCGCATATTCTTGCACGAGAAGCCCAAGAAGCGGATGAGATGCATGAGGCCATCCAAGGCCTGACTCTGCAGAAGGAGGAGCATAACCGACAGCGCGATCACATCAAGTCAGAGATTGAATCGATTCGGACAGCCATACGCCAGAAGCGCGACGCGCAGGCCGCACATCAGCGCTCGCTGGATTCTCAAGCACGTCACAACCTACCGGAACTGCAATTTTGGGAGAACTGCTTAGGCATGCATTTGGAAGGTACGGGCGTGGAGGATCGTTTGAGATTTGTGTTCGATACGAGTGAAGAGAACACGGCTATGCCAGAGTGCTGGTATGAGTTGCAGATTGGAAGGGAGCAAAAAGTGGTCAACACAAAGCCACGGCTCGAGCGAGAGGACATCGAGGCCGCGCAAGAGTCGCTGCAAGAGACGAAGCAGCTGGGGCTCTTTATCAAAACTATGCGGACGCACTTACTGAAAGCGCTCAAGCAATAACTGCAATAACTACGAGTGCGTGCACCAGTGTTACTTTACGACTTGAGTATGTCCGGGTCTTCTCTTAGCTGTACAAAGCAAACATTTCTTGACGTTCTCCCTGAGTTTCATGTTTTCTCTCGTTGATATGTGAAAGTATGAAAGTCATCATCCTTGCTGCCACCGGCGTCTTCCGAGCCTCACGCCATCAGTTTCCTTCAAGGTTGTCTTCTTCTACCACTTGAACCGTCGACCACGATGTAAGTTCGTCTCCTCGCATCTTCTCATCTCTGGCTCGTCATTCGCACGACTGACATCACCTCCACAGGCTTGTTCAGCGCACACGATGGCGATTCAAATTCTCCTGCTGTTCATCACATTCCAACCCGGTCATCTGCAGGGTCGGCTGACGCTGACCCTGCGCTCAGAAATGTCTCCTGTGCGGTCCTCTAACGAAAGAGATTGAAAGGGAATGGAAAGACTGCCTACTCCGGATCCGAAAATGGAGGCGATGTCCAAAGGCCCGGTCAATGTCACGCATACCTACCTGCCCCACTCTCCAGATCTCCCATAGCAGTGTACCCGGTGGTACCACGCCATCCTATCCCCATGCTCGATCGCCTTGAGAACTTCGGAGGAAGAGTACTTGCGACAAGCTTTACAAATGAGACTGGCTGCAAACAACTTCGGGCTTAAGCCTGCCACGTCTCCGAGCACACGGCAAGCAGGTGCCGATAGCCGCATGCCGAAGGGTGACGGCACGCAATCGACTGGTCAGTTCCCATGATCGCCTCCTCGCAAATATGGAACCAGTATCAAAAAGGACTCAATTCCGCAGCGGGTTTGGGCCTCGTGGGTAGGTCGCTCGGCCGTCGGATACGTAGAGAAGTAGTGTGCTTCAGGAGTAGTGAGTCGACACTGACCTCTTTCTTCCTCCCTCTTATACCACCTCCCCATTCCCGCTTTCTCGGTACAATGGCGTTTGGAGAGTCCTTGGAGCGCGTCCTCTCTCGGCCAACCGCGAAGCCATACCGGTCTGGGAATTTTGCAAAAGACGAGAGAGTCTATCTAAATGCCGATGGACATGTCGACTTTGGTCCCAACGATATAGAGAACCCGAAAGTCTGGTCGACTGCAAGGCGATGGTATATCACCGTGATCTCTGTCTCGCTAGTCATCAGCGCAACGTTCGCCTCATCAGCACCCTCTGGAACACTTCCGAGCATATCTGAGGAACTTCACGTATCGACGACAGCGTCAAATTTGGTCACGACATTGTTCCTGCTTGGATACTGCTTTGGACCACTAGTTTGGGCGCCTCTCTCAGAATTCTTCGGACGACGATGGATATTCTACCTAACCTTCAAGGCGTACTTCGCCTTCAACTTCCTCTGCGCATTCACGCCAAACTTCGCCGGGCTACTGGTCGGACGCTTCTTGACTGGCACCCTCGCATCGGCAGCTCTTAGTAATGCTCCTGGTGTACTCGCCGATCTGTGGGGGCCAATCGAGGTGAGTACTGAAGGGCAGAAGGCATCGTCTCTCTCAGACATGCCTGGCACCATCTGCTAAGACATTACCACGTGGTCCTCGATTATGGCTAATACCCTTCTGTTTGGCAGCGCGGGAACGCTATGGTAGTTTTCTCCATGATGACTTATGCTGGCCCTGCTCTTGGTCCAGTCGTGGCAGGATTTCTACAAGTCACGAAGAGTTGGCGCTGGATCTTCTACGTGCTGATTTGGTTGGCGTTTGGAACGTTGCTCCCCATGCTCACGATTCCTGAGACTCTTCCTTCGAGAGTCCTCACCAACAAGGCGAGACGGATTCGCAAGGCCAAGATACCAGGTTACGAGAATGTGCAGTCACCAGCAGAAGCCGCAAATCAGAGTCTTGCTAGCATTTTCAAGGTTGCGCTAACACGGCCATGGATTATCCTGTTCGATCCGATTTCGTTCCTGGTGGCTATATATTTGAGTGTCATTTACGCGCTCCTGTACATGTTATTTACTATATACCCTATTGTTTTCCAGCAGATGCGTGGCTGGAACGCTGGGGTGGGAGCGCTGCCACTGATCGGTACAATGTTGGGGGCCTTCCTTGCGGGCGGTATAGTGTTCTACGAAAGTACAATCGGGAAGAAGAGAATGCTGGCTGGAATCGAACGAACTCCAGAAGACCGCATGCCTCTGGCAATGATTGGTGGCATTCTCTTCCCTATATCGATGTTCTGGTTCGCATGGAGCGGCAATTTCAACTCATGTCCGTGGCCGGTGGTCGCGATTGTAAGTCCTGGCTGTCCATGATTTGGAATGGCATCGTGCTGACTTCTTGCGACCACAGGCTGGAGTCTTCCTGTCTACAGGCATCGTGCTGATCTTCGTCTCTTACCTGAACTACCTGGCTGACAGCTACTTGCTCTTTGCTGCTTCGGCGATAGCCGCGAATACAGTCTGTCGTTCTGCAGCGGGCGCAGCAGCTCCACTGTTTACAGAGCAGATGTTTGAGGCGCTCGGCGTAGGTCCAGCCGGATCCCTCATTGCAGGCGTTGCGTGTCTGCTAGCACCGATCCCATTCTTGTTCTACCGATATGGAGCAGAAATCAGAAAGCGAAGCAGGTTTGCGCCCACTGAGGAGGGCAGGCCAACAAATAACGATCAAGCTCACTCTGGCGATCGTGCTTCGCAAGGGGACGCTGGCGGTTCTGAGAAGGAAGAGTTGGCGCTTGATGAAGAGGCTGGAGTCCTTGGTAAGGACGTTGAGAAGACGTCGCACGAGAGCGATTCGCCGCAACAGGCCCGAGATCCGTATCTTAATGCTGATGGCTTGAAAAAGGCAGAACGTTAGACTGCAATGCCAAGACATTCCCACATCTGAACTTACTATCATCATGATCACCACAAGCCTTATGATCGTGATTGGGTTTGGTCGCCCTTAGAGGCTAAACAACGCCATAGGAAGAGCCGCGGACCTTCCATTGACTGTCACTGGTACGTTCACGATGGATCTCCTGTAGGCTTTTCACGAGCCTTGAGTTCTGCTTCCGCTTTATCGATTCGCTTCAGCAGGAAAGTAATGGTCGCATCTCTAGCTTTGTCCAGAGCTCTGAGGCGCTCGATCGTCATTATGGTGTAATCTGCCACCGTCTTGTTGGCAGCACTCGAAGTAGGCGTCTCACTCGGTTCCTCGGCGTCCCCTTCGTGCTGCTTCACCTCAAGCTCCTTCTTGGCAGCCAGGTCGCGAAGCACATCGACGCTCTGATCTCTTTCTGCCAGGGATTTGCATAGCCTCGTATGTTCGGCAGCCTCCTCTTCAAGCCTTCGCTTCTTCGACTTGGCTTCGGCTTCGTAGTCTTGCCATGATCGAACAGCCTCCTTTGCAACAGTCTCGATGTGACTGAACCTGACCGGGCCCAACATGACGCCTCCGTACCAGCGCGCCACAACACATGATCCCTCGACCCGCATAGCATCGAGGACTTTCTCGACCTTCTTGCCAGCATACTTCTCGCCATCGTCGTCGTTGCCGAGAACGTATTGCTTGGCCTTCGTGATGCTCTGCTGATTGCTCTCTCTGCGCCAGCCAATGACCTTGTGGGACGCGCTTGCGAACTCCTCTAGTTGCTGCAGCTCTTTGGGCTTCTTGGTCGTTGCTGGGAAGAAGTAGCCAACGAAGGTGGACTGCCGATCTTCGATTGGTGCTGAGCGGAAGATGGTCGGAGTTGTCGCATCCTCATCTTGGGAGTGCTTGCGCTTGAGCGACATGTTGCAGCGCTCGTCCCAGTCGCACATTACTCAGGAAGAAGGTGCTGTACCTCTGCATGTCATGAAGATATCTCAATGTGTTGAAGGAAGAAGCGTTGTCGCAAGCAAGGTCACAAAAACGCTGTGGCCCAAGCTCCTCTTCGGTTCAGGGTGCCTGCCGAATCAGTCCGCTCTTTCGCCGCTCTGTCATCAAACAATGACATCGTTCCTGCGTCTTCTGCGTCTGCACGGTACGTATAACCACTTCGGCCCATCACGGGAAGACGGTGATGCTGGTGAGCCCTCTCGTACCACACTTCTGCTCGGAGCTGTGTACTCCGGCGTATATGGCAAGTTAAGAGTCCTCATTGTCTTCTCTCTCACATCTCAACTACCGGCAACCCACTTACGACAGACATGATGGCGGAACAGAAGGTGGCTCAGATCATCGTGCAAAGCTTGATCAATGCCAATGCTAAGGTGGTCTTCGGTATACCCGGAGCGAAAGTCGATGCTGTCTTCGATACTCTATCAGATCACCCCGAGATTCGGCTCGTGGTGTGCCGGCACGAACAAAATGCAGCATTCATGGCAGCCGCCGTTGGCCGCATCACTGGAACACCCGGAGTCTGCATTGCAACATCTGGACCCGGCGCTGGCAACTTAACTACAGGCTTGGTGACAGCCACTACCGAAGGTGATCCTGTTGTCGCCATCGTTGGCTCCGTGCCCCGCCTGCTCAACACAAAGCACACACATCAGTCTATGAAAGCCTTGGACATCCTCCGACCGACCGCCAAATCTGCCACCAACATTGACGTCGAGGATCAGGCGGCGGAGGTTATACTTGCTGCCTTCCGAACGGCCAATGGCAACCCAAAGGGCAGCGCCGTCGTATCTCTGCCGATGGATGTGGCAGCTGGGAAGTCTAAGATCACGGCGTTCCCTGGCACAGCTTTCAAGGCGCCCCTGTATGGCACAGCACCTTACACAGATGTCAAGAAGGTGGCCAAGATGATCGATGAGGCTAAGCTTCCAGTCCTTTTCCTTGGGATGAGAGCTTCCAGCTCGGTAGTTGTCAGTGCAGTCAGAGAATTTCTCAAGAAGCATCCGATCGCAGTGGTTGAGACATTCCAAGCAGCTGGTGCCGTCCCGGAAAGCCTGGCTGATCAAATATTCTTTGGCCGCGTTGGTCTCTTCCGCAACCAAATTGGAGATCGAGTGCTGGCAAAATCAGATCTCATTATCACCCTTGGTTACGATCCTACCGAATATGACGCCAACTCGTGGAATCCTCATGGTGACCTAAACCTGGTTCACGTCGACTACACTTCCTGCGACTATGGCGCATACTACCATCCTGAGGTAGAGCTTCTTGGGTCTGTACGGGAGAACATTCTAGCCCTTGGCAATGAGGTGACACATGTTACGAACCCAGCCGAAGACGAATTTTGCCAGGGCTTGACCAGGGAACTGCGCGCCTGGCAAAAGGAGTATGAAGAACAGGAAGACCAACATACGGGTCTCGTACAGCCGCTGCGGTTTATATCTGCGTTACAGAAACGCGTGTCGAAGGACACAACAGTGACGGTCGACGTTGGCACCGTCTATATTTATATGATGCGATACTTCTACGCCTACGAGCCGCGAAAACTGCTATGCTCGAACGGTCAACAGACACTTGGAGTCGGCATGCCATGGGCCATCGCAGCCTCACTGACTCAAGACCCACCGTGCTCGCAGAAGGTGGTGTCCTTAAGTGGCGATGGTGGTTTCATGTTCTCATCCCAGGAGCTATCGACTGCAGTACAGCAAGGCTGCAACATCACCCACTTTATCTGGAACGACGAAGCCTACAACATGGTGGAGTTTCAGGAAGAAATGAAGTACGGCCGCAGCAGTGGTATCAAGCTGGGTGGCGTAGATTTTGTCAAGTATGCTGAGAGCTTTGGTGGCAAGGGATTCAGGTACGTATCCTTCCATGCCATGTTGGCCAAGTCGTCGCAAGTGTTGTAGACTACTCTGTCTATCAGCTTCAGCGATTACGATCATATCCTTGGGCAAGAGCTAACAGTCGGTAGGATCAACAACACATCCGAGATCGAGAAGGTTATGGACGAAGCTCTGGCACACAAAGGTCTGTCGCTGGTCGATGTCAGGATCGACTACTCTCATGCGAAGGATCTTTCGGGCAACCTCGTCAAGGACAGTGTCGGCTGAGAGCCTAAGAGCACGGCTGAGAGCTGTTCTGCGGCCACCGTATAGATATAATGTATATGGGCTCTCCGCATTCGTCCACCCTGAAGTGTGATACCGCGTCTCGAGGGCACATTACTCTTCATTTTGCCAGAAATCAGGACTGCCAATGTCATCCATGCAACGGCTTAATCAACCTTCGGCCTTCTTCACGCCCTCATCATCAGTAACCAATTCCGCCGCATTGAAATCATCACTCGTCGGCAACTCGACATGCACATTACTCGCCACCGCCATCTGCATCTCCACCTTCTTCGCCCTCACCTCCAAAACATGCCCACCTGCCTTCCGATCCTTCTTAATGAAATGGAGATGCTCCCCAGCGACTCCAAACCCCTGCCAATTCTTCGGTGTTCTGAAGCCGATAATCGTTCCCTCAACATTCTCATACTCCTCCACGCTCTGCTTCTGACTTAGCTCCGACAACGGCTGGCCCTTGTACTCCTGCCCCCTCACAGTTCTACACTTCAGATACTCAAACGTGCCATTGATGCGATACGTCATGAACAAGTTTTTGGCGTGGTCGTTGAAACTGTTTAGGGCGTTGCCGACGTCGGGTTTGTCCTTTAGCTCTACTTGCGATGTCTTTTGGGGGACGAAGTGGGTGCTGACTGCGAAGGGGATTTGGTCTGAGGGGTCTGCCTCGCGGACGTTGCCTTGTGCTTGGAGCTGGTAGACGTGACCGTCCAGGAACATGAGCTCGCCGTTCATGCGGGAGAAGGTGCCGAGGCCTTGGTTGCCTTTTGTGGCGAGTTTGGAAACGGGGATGCCGGTTTCGCAGACACCGTCCATTAAAGCGTTGAGGAGGGAGAACCTGCAGTTCATGTCAGTGCACGTAATGATGGAGTCAGGCATTGGGTGCAATCTTGTGTAGCTTACTGATATATGTGGTTGTCTTCCATGTTGGCAGTTAGTATGTTATCTGTTGTACTGAATGGGTGAGAAAGCGCTTGATGTTCAAGAGATGGGCAAGCATGCTACTGTGTATACTGTTCCGAGAAGGACCGACGTGCTCATAAATCGTGCCACGGCAACGTCATACGCGACTTGCATGATCGATAATGCGCTGACGTACTGACTGCTACGAAAGTGTTCGATCGGAGAGTATGCCAGGTCGAGGACCAGGACCAAAGGATACAGTGTTCTGGTAGTGCTCCGTTCTGCATTGTTGCGATTCTCGGCCTTTACAGCTTAAGTCTTTTGTGATGCTCTCCAGTCATCGAAACTCTGAGGTTTTCCTAAGAACACGCCCGGTGTCTAGATGGCACGGCCTTTACGTGAGCCGGGAACGTGCTTCTATTCTGACCGCTTTGTTCTCGCGTAGCCTCCGGAGTGTGATTGTTGAGCATTAACGCAGCAATCGTCTGTAAAACACCTCACAGACCAGCTGCTCTATACTGCTGCTCGGCTGGGTATGTACATCGCCCGAGCGATCCGTCGAAGACCTCGAGCATAGCCACAGCTTGCTCTACACCATTCGTTATTCGCTATCGTGCTTCCCACCGCCTTACTTCCTCTTATCCGGATCCTCCAGAATACCTTCTGCTTCCAGCCGTCTTCGCGCCTCCTCGAGAGCCCATGTTTGTATGCTACATAGTGTTAGTTTCACGTCCGGTGAAGATGTTCTCGACCTTTCGTAAGTTGTCTTACCTTGTGTCAGGCTTATAGCAGTATCCGACTACACCAAAAAGCAAGCTTCCAAAGAAGCCGTAGAACCAGATATTCTCCCAGCCTTCAGCTTCAGGCTTCTCTCCTGGCTTGATACCCCAGAGCCAGCCACCGGGAGGGTCGTAGTGGTCTTCGTGTGCGTGGTCGCCGGCGCTTCTGACGGCTGTGGAGGAGAGTTGTCTGTGTTGCGGTCGAGCGGCAATGTTGGGGATGACCTGGAGACGAGCGCGGGAGGTGCTGATCAATCGGGTGGCTCGTAGTAGCGACATGATTGTGATTGTGGGTGCGTCGCCGGCGCGAGGAGGTGAGCAGCGAAGTGTAGTTGGTGGTGGTGGTGGCGGTGGTGAGTGACTGTCTCCGTCGTGAATAACCGCGGTGGAGGCAGGAGCCACTGTGCACGTGATCTGAGCGGGATCATCCGATCGGTCATGCATATCTTTCAAAGCACTTTCCTGCGTCGCCTCTTCTCCTCCTTCTTTCCTTCCCTCATCACACCACCTCCCAAAGCGCTTCGAACGTGTACTTCTGACATGGCCGCTGTTTCTCAGCTACCATGTTCATAACTCACCGCTGTTGCGCGTGCCCCGTCCGGGCTGTGTAGAGATTGCGCGAGGCGTTCGCTTCGTGCTGTGATTCTTTAGCAACGTCGCCTGTTTCTGCAGTGACTCGTGCCTGACCAGCAGGAAACAGGAATCGTCCGAGGAAGCGCAGCGCACATTTACATTGGGGAGACGCTCCGCGCCTTGCGCTTGAGCATACGCATCTGCCAGCCACATTCACCTTTGCTGTTGGCCATCTGCCGGGACTTGGACTGCTCTGTCTAGAACGCATTTCTGCATTACCAGCCACTGCTTCCATCCGTCCAAGTGACGGCGATAGAGGCGTTGGGGAGATTTGGGGACTTCTTTTCCTTGTTACACTAACATAGCTTCTGCGCGACTGTACACATCATGACGGCCACCACGAACGGCGCCACCTCCCGCGCAGCCAGCCTTCGAGCTGGCAGTGTCGCGCGCAGTATTGCGAAACGGCGCGATAAGCCCTACAAGACGGAACAAAACAGAGTCATCGCGAAAAAGCGAAAGCTCGACCTACATGTTGGTTGCCAGGAATGTTGCGCATCGCTAGGGAAGACACTGACAGTGCGATCAACACAGACAACGTACTCGGCTTCAACCACACCCGCAGGATTTACACTGCTGCACGTCGGAACACCAGAGCTCGCAGAACGCTGCAAAGAGCTGTCAAGGCAGCGAGGCCTGCCAGTCTACGTCGTCAACGTACGCATATCATGTGCAGAAACAGCCATACGATTCACCAGGATATCAGTTCTAATGCAATGACAGGCCAAACCCGTGAGCAAACATGCTATCGATCCGGAGAAAGTCTCGCACCATATCCATCGTGTGGGTTATCATTTTCGTTCAGAAGTTGTTGAGGATGCCTGCCACGAACTGGGCTACATTCATCACAATAACCAATTTGTCAAGGAAGCCGACCTCGCGGCCCGCGAGGAGCATACTAGAATGGCTCGAGCTATGGCAAAGTATGGTCTCCATCTGGATCAATCCGAGCAGCAGCAGGAGACGGACGACCAAGTTCGTGCTGCCATCAAGGAGCTCTTCCCACGTATACCTGAAGCGGATCTCCAGGCCATCCTCAAACATGCTTGGGAAGAAGGTACAGGACGTGTAGGTAATAACGTCGAGCTGACCCTGCCACGCCGCGTCCAGCTGGCAACCATTGCTCGCATTCGCCATGAGTACACAGACTACGATAAATTGCTTCGCGCCTTCGAGTGGAAAGAAGCTCGTGCTGAGGTAGAACCAGTATGCCTGCAGAAGCTGATCGAGTGGCGAGGCGAGACAGAAGACAACAACGACAACGAGCTCGAGGAGATCGTCCGCGAAACCATCGTGATTGATGATGACGATGATACCACTGCTGCAAACGGTAGCGAAGCTGATGACGAGGACTCTGTTGTGGCCATGGAGACAGGCTACAACAGCGACACGACTATCGAGATCAGCCACAAACTGGCAGGTGATGAAGACCTCGGGGCAGAAAGCCACGATGAGCGCTCGCAACAGTTCTTGCAGCGTTGGCAGCCACCGCCTCGCAATGTCCAAAGACGTCGAATTGATGTTCGTCAGAAAATCGGTGCAGTACGAGAGCAGATGAGGAATGGTATTGCACCAACAACTCAGCAGTATGTCGCATTCCCCGGTAAAGTGGTACAGACTAATCATTCTGTCAGGGTCATACGTGTTAACGTACCCGACAATGGAGGAGACATTATCGAGATCAATGGACAGAGATTCCTTCGTGTGAGTAGTGCTCCAGCACGTAACCTGCCACCGGTTGCTGAATCGCCCAAGACCCCTGCGCCGTCGGCATTGCAGCGTCCATCACCACAGCAATTCGCAGCAGTACCGGCGCAGCCACGCAGTCCGTATGCTGTACAGCACGAGCAACCTGGCCGACCGATTAGTGTGCATCAGTACCAGCGGCATACTGACCCTGCAGGTGGTTATGCATCATTCTACGACAGGCCAGTCGCATCGATTGAGCCGCAGGACAACCTTCGACGAGCAGCCATTGCGTCTCATTCACGCCAAAACGGCAGTCGCTCTCGCCCTGCAACACCAAACAGTGATCACTCAGGCAAACGGCGGCGTGTAGATCTCACTACTCCTGTGTCCACGACTGAAGGTAATCGTGTGCAGCGCTACTCGCCATCAAGCTCTGTCGCTGCACAGTCTTTTGATCCTTATGCGAGGTCGCGTATTTCTATCGAAGGGGGTTCGCAAGTTGCACCACAATGTGCTGGCCAGCCCGTTCGCCCTGAAGGACCCTATGCTCCATCCACAGGTGGTTTCTCCAGTAGGCCTCAGGAAACATACCATATGCAGAATTTCGCGCAACATGATCCCAGTCGGAGACCACCGCCTCCGGATCCGGAACCTTACGATCCATTGCGGCCACTGATACGAGCTGACGACCGTCGGGAGTACCATGCCGGACGTGACCACAGACAGGACCAGCGACCGAAGACTGCCATAATGGATGCGCAGGTAGCGCCAATTCAATACGTCCCTCATCCACAGCAGAACGGAGCCCAGTACCAAAATGCTCCTCGTCCATCGGCGTACGATCCCCAGAGGCCAGACCTGAGGTACCAAGGCGCTCAGCAACCGCAAGTAGTTTACATCCAGGCTCCAACTCCAGTCCACGGAGCGCCAGCTGCCATTCAGCAAGTCCCACGTGGTAATGTGCAAGCCAATGGATATCCTGCTGTTTACCAAGTGCCTGCAAACAGTGCACACCCGCCGTTGCCAATAGGACAAACGCACCAGACGCCTTACTACTACCCTCGATGACAATGGCCCAAAGCGTGAGTTATTGCAATGGTGCGAGTGGCATAGCACACAACATGGCAGCCGCAGAATGAGGATCATGATCCGTGGCAGCGAGGAGCTGCCGGTCGTCCTTCAGGAGCTTCCAAAGCCATCTAATGGAGACAACCTGCGGTATCGACTATAGCTTGGTGCGTTTCATGTCAGCAAATTGTGGACTCGCGGTGCTAACACATCACTAGAAGTAACAAGTCTTGCCGAGGTCGAGCAGGAGCACAGGGTCTTCTTGTTGACCCGGCATCACAGTATCGCAGCCCTGGGAGACTGATAGTTGCGTGAACATCGTGGCACCGTGTTGAGATAAGTCGTTGGTCACAAGAGGGGATGAAGCATTTGGAGGTGGTCTGACGGTCGTGGACGTGCCGTTACAGGGCAATTGAGTGCAGTCATACAGCAGTGCACAAGACATGTTGGAAGAGCTGCCAAGCAGTCAAGAAAGGTCGTCTAAGATATAGTATGGCTACAGACAAACGCTCAAAACATTAACACAAGATAGCAATAAAAACAAACCGAGCCTTTCAGCCCAGACTGTTCGGCCGTTCATCCACAATCATCCTTCTCCGTCCGTCCTGGACGGCACATCTTCGTTCTCTCAATTTCCCAAGTGTGACAGATACTCACAAGAAGTTCATGTCGTTCCAAAACGCATGCAAGTTCTTACATATGTCTCCTCTCTTCCACTCGTTTTCTCTTGGCGTGCAGGTCAGACTGCATGCGTGCATGCTGTAGTAAAGATGGTATTCGGTCAGTGGCTCACGAGAGCTGCAGGTAGGTGGACGGTGCCAAGCTTTCGCTCAGGCAAGTCGCTGTTGTCGTCCTGAGAGGTGGTGCAGGATAGGCACTTGTGTGGTAGTGGTGTGCAAGGCGCACAATGGTGAGGTCGTGCGGGTCGCTCACAAAGCATAAGGGTTGAGTGAGCGGATGGTCAAGCACCTGGCAAACATTAGTGTCTGTCAGAAAAGTGGTTGCTGTCATGACTTACGGTGGACTCTTGGTCAGATCAGTTCTCAACAGGACCGGAACTCTGGTCATTTCCTTCACGTCCTGAATATAGTCTCCGTTCTGCTCACGCAGGCCGAACAAACCAAGGTACTTATCCTTGTTCGTCAGCTTGGACTCTGGTGCTGAGCTGTTGGCGAGGAGTCGAGAGTCGGACTTGGAGCGTTGTGGTGCCAGACCATTTCTGGTAGGCGATGGTGGACCGCTCTGTGTGGCACGGTCACCGTTGAGCGCGACACCGGCTGTGTTGTCGGTAACCTCTGAAGCATTGTCGTCGTCATCGTCGAAAAGAGCATCAACATCCTGTGCATCAATCGAGCCAGTGTTCATGGCCTTTCGCTCAGCTTCTTGGGCCTCCTTCTGCTTGGCAGCTACTTCCCGTGCGACAGTGCTGTGAGTTGGGCGGTGGCCCTTCGCTGGTTGACGCTCATCCTCAGGTACGAACGCCGAAGAAGGTACACCCTTCTCCCAGTAGAGCTCTAGAAGACGTGTGTTCTTGTCGAATTCTGCCTTCTTGAGTGGCAGCTGGTCGCAGTGTACTCTTTTCTCGAAACCGTATTCCGGGATCAGAACATCAAACGCCGACTCGTACACGCAAACAACGATACCAACCGAAATCAGGTCACCGCCTTGCTCTTCACTCAGCTTGTTCATCTTTCGGCAAGACTCAATGTGCACACTCTGCTCCTGAGCGGCATGAGCAGAGTCCTTCTTGGTGTTGCATGTCTCCGCGGTTTTGTTTAGTGATTCCAAGTCTTCAGCAAACTCCACGGCACCTTCAGAAAGGACCGACTCCAGCTGGCGGTGTACAATGATGTCGGCATAGCGGCGCGATGGGTTAGTGAAGTGTGTGTAGAGCGGCAGGTTAAGGGCGTAGTGGCTCAGGTCGGAGTCGGCAGCTCTGCCGGGCACGATGTACTTGGCACGACCCATGGCTTTGACGATGAGTGTTTCCATACCCTTGCGGATTTCTGCATCGTCAATACGGAAAAGGCTGTTCTGAAGCGCAGCCGATGTGGAGATGTCGATGTCGTAGCCAATGTTTGCCATGCGTTCGGCAAAGGTGCGTAGGCGTCTTGGGTTTGGCGATGCTTGACGGCGGAGCAGTGCTCGCTCTCCAAGAGACTCGTAAATCTTCTGGGCGACCAAGGCATTCGTCTTATGGCTCAACTCCTCGATCATTTCGTGTGATGGGCTTGAGTCGAAGATATTGTGCTCCACAGGAACATTCTCGTCGTCAAGCTGGTACAGCAGACGGAGTGGAGGGATGCTGCTCTCATCGCTGCCGTACCGTGCTTGTCGGAGCTTTTGTGCAATGGAGTGCAATTGGAGGATTTGCTTGGTTCGCTCTTCGCCGACGGAAGATGGCGTCTCGCCGTTGATAACAGCATCGACTTCATCGTAAGAAAGCTTGCCAGAACTCTTGATGACCGACTTGCCGATCCAGGTGTCATCGTCGACAACGCGGCCAGTAGCGTCAACCTTGAGAACGACCGAGACAGTGTAGCGGTCTTCACCTGGCTGAAGGCAGCAAACTTCCTGCGAAAGCTTGGACGGAAGCATGTTGACGCTTCTATTCATCAAGTATACTCCAGTACCTCGCTTCTTGGCCTCACGATCCACGAGAGAGTTTGCCTTCACGAAGTGGGCAACATCTGCCACGTGGATGCCGATCTCGACGAATCCATCAGCCAATTCCTTGAAGTGAATGGCATCGTCGAGCTCTTTGCTGCCGTTCGGGTCGATGGTGAAAGTCTGCTCTTCGCGGAAGTCGCGGCGTCCATCCAGAGCAGTCTCGCCGTCGTTCTCGACAGACCAGTCCTCGTAGCCGACATTCTTAATGACAGCATCGGAGAAATCGTCTGGACCGAAGTTGTTGTCGCGAAGCAATGCATCAGTTTCCACCTTAAGATCGCCGGCATCGCCCAGTTGCTCAACGAGAGTACCGAAAGGATGCAGACTGGTTATTGGCCAGCGCTTGATGCATGCGACAAAGATCTTGCCGGCATATTCATGATGGCGATCGACGAAGTCCTTGGGTGCTTGCTCAGTTGGAATGGCGATCAGTGGTACACGCTTGTCGGTTGGCTTGAACCAAACAATCTTTGGACGCTCTTGTTGACGCTCTGGGCGACCGTGACCACCCTCACGAGCTTGACGCTCTGCCTCTTGCTTCTCCTTTGTTGCTTGGCTGCTTGGTCGCAGCAGACCGAGTGATCCAGAGAACATCTGTCCTGCAACACGCTCGATGACAGCAACGATGTGTCCGGCGTAAAGGGGCTTCTGCTCATCGTTGATCTCGTCTTCCTCCATGAGGAGCAGGCTCTGACCTTCGACCTCGACATCATCGTTCTTCTTCTGTGTTGGACGTTGCTTCAAGCTGCCACGTCGGCGGAGGCCACCATCTGCAGCACTCTCAGGCTGAGTAGTAGCATCGTTGACTGCGGTAACGCTGCCACTACGCGCGTCAGTCACGTCCTTGCGCTTCTTCTTCTCTTCCTTTTCACGCTTCTGACCCCAGACTTCGTCAACATCAAGCAGCTCAACAGCAACGAGATCTCCTTCGAGAGCTCTGTTGCGGTCCTTGCTACCACAGATGAAGATATCTGCATCGAGGTCGGTGGTAGTAACATAGGCGTCGCTGCGGTTCTTCTTGTTGACACGGAGTATACCAGCCACAAGCTGGCCATCAGCCAGAAGAGCTGGAAGTGTTGCTTGAGGCAAGTATGGGGTGAACAGAGTCTTGCGCTGCTGTTGCTGTCCACCGCCCATACCTGGACCCATCTGTGGCATGTTGTGTGCGCCAGTGAGCTGGGCGAGACTTGGTGCAGGGATACCTGCCTGCTGGTAGGCTTGAAGCTGGGCGAGCTGAAGAGCGTTCAGCTGCTGACCACCGAACATGCCTGGCTGTTGAACAAGGACCTGACCTTGTGTGAGCTGCATGAGCTGTGGCTGAGGCTGGTATTGGAAGCCCTGCATAGAGCTGAGGGATTGGTTGACTGATCCGCGCTGGCGATGACCAGGCTGAAATGGCTGAGCGGACGCATGCTGGTTCATATGGAAGTTACCCATGTTGCTGTTCTGCGGTTCACTGATGGACTGGTTGTTGTTGTTGGGGTTGCGCCAGTTACCCTCAAAGTTCCTGGATCCTGTTCGTCCATGTCCTTGGCTACCGCGTCGGCCTAGCTCGGATGTATTCGCGCCGCCGTCATTTGTGGCCTGTGGTGGTGGGAATTGGAAGCCTTGCGGACCTCCACGGCTACTTTGACCCATGCCGCGACCATTTCCGACAGCCATGCTTTGGCTTCGGCCGTGACCACGCCCAGCCATGCCGCCTCGAGACGCACTGGATGGAGTGGTCTGGGTGGCATCGCTGGCTGCGTTGGCAGGACTTGCAGTACGATCCTTCGCGGGTGGAGAATCGGTGCTCGCGCCAGGGAGTGGAAACTGGAAACCACTAGTCTTCCGTTTCGCCTCTGCCAGCTCAGCAGCTTTCTTGGCCTCGGGCAAGGCAAGCGAGTGTCTCCGTGCGTGTCCACCACCTGCTGCACCACCACCTCTTCCTCGAGTCGGCGCTGCGTTCTCGTTTCTTGGTATGCTGGCCCCGAAGGCTCCAAAGTCGGCAAAGCCCGTTCCGGATGCCCCGGACGACGGCGCAGGAGGTGGGCCCATACCCATGTTGGGCATTGCGGACTGATTGCGACGATGTGCAGAGGCTTGACCCATCGACATGCCCATAGGTTGCTGGCCCATCTGCTGACCTTGCGGGAATTGGAAAGCGCCGGGTTGGGGTGACACGTTGAGGTTCTGCATCTGTCCCTGCATTTGCTGGAATTGGTTGGGGAGTTGTTGTTGCTGCGGGATCATGCCCATGTTGACGTACTGCTGGTGGGTAGCAGCGATCTGCTGTTGCTGGGCCTGCAGCATCTCAATCTGCTGGGCAAGAGCTAGCTGTTCCACTGTCGAGGGGTATTAGCATTAGACAGGGGGAGTGACGTGCGGGAAGACGGCAAGCACGAATGCCAGCAGTGGGCAACTCACTCATCAATGGGGTCATCTCTGATGGGCTGCGGCGATGAGCAATGTGCAGTCGACGTCCGGCGGGCCCCTGCGGACCATTCTGACCGGGCTGTTGCTGTTGCTGATCCATGGCGACTGGCTAGTCGGGGGATGGTATGCTGTGTATGTTATGTTCTTCTGTATGGTACAGGCGGCGTGGCCGGTATCGTCGTCGCTGACTGCTATCACGGATGCAGGGCAATGGACGAGTCAGGGGAGCAAGGCTCGAGGTGTTGGATGCTTGCGTGACGTATGCTTAATCGAGCGAGCCAAAATCGTTGCTTTGTGCGAAGGGTGCACGGGATCAAGCTGCTGTGGTAGCAGAGGGCGGCGCGGTGTATGGGTGCTGCTGCGCGCGGGGTGTGGTGTGGTTGTGGTGTATGTGTTTGGGTGTGGTGCAGGACTCGAGTGTTTCGATGGGTAATGATCGATGCACTGGCAGGCGGGAGCCAGCGTGGGCTGCGGCGAGCTGGGTGAAGGAGCGGCGGTCGGCGGCCTTTGGACGAGGCGAGCTTGCCTCAACGGGGGTGCGCCTAATAGAGACAGTGAGGGTGTGAAACGGGGCAGGCGGCGTCGTCGCTGCTTCCAAGGGAGGGTGAGATGGAGGGAGAGTGAGATGGAGGGAGGGAGGGTGAGATGGGAGAGGAGGTGGCCGTGGTGGTGGTGCACGTAATACATGATACTAGGCTAAGGTAGCAGCTCTAGCCGGTCGCTGTGGAGAAGTGCACTGTGCGTGCATAGCGAAATAGCGAAACCTTGTCACCTCGAACGAAAACGGCCCAAGAACAATTTGACTGCACGTGGACACAATACAAAGGCGACGTCAGTGCAATCGATGCCGTCGGTGGCTCTCTCGAGAGGCGCGGCCGTTTCCTGCCCTCTGGAGTCTTGCCACTGCCACTGTCGCAGAGACAGAGACCATCTATACCACGTGTCGGTACCCCTGTGCATGCGTTGAGAGCTGACGAGCTGGTGCTGCTCCGCTCCGCTGTCAGCACTTCGCCGATGGTGTGGCATATACTACATGTATATACATGTACATGCACTGTACACGCACTTCATCTTGTCTCTACCACTGACATCATCTTCTGCAGGCTCGCGGCTGCCGTGCAACGGCGGACGGCCAAACTGCATCAGCAATGGCGATCTCACTGTAGCCGCCCCGTTGCGTCGCCATGTCAACACGTGGCCACGCGCTTGAGACGTGGAACACCGCTTCAATGGACCATCATGGATTCTACATGTACCTGCCGATGACACTGCTGCCAAGCGACATGTGCAGGGCCTTCTTCGACTGCCATGTCAACTGGAGGCACCATGGCGACGCAACACTCCAACGCCCACTGTTCAGAACCCATGCGCCTTGATATACTCTCTCTGCAGCAGGTCCGCCAGCGCCCCGCCCATCACGACATCTATTGGCGCCCAATACCGAGCGCCAACCTTGAAGCCCATCCTCAGGGCGTAGATGCCCCCTCCCAAGTACATCCCCGCATCAACATGCTTCCTGACTTCCTCCTCATGTCTCCTGAGTTCCCTCTCATGAGCAAAGCGAGGGATGAAGTCTCGATACTGGAACCCGACGGCTTGACAGACGAGAATCAGCGGTGTAAGGTACAGCGTTGTGCGATGCATAGCCGTCATCGTCTTCACATTCCGCAAGACACTCGCTGGTGCCGTGAACCCAAAGTCGTGAATTTGAGAGACGTGTGCCAGGCTTCCAGCTCCTGCAACGAAAGGTGCTACATCGACTACCGTTGCTTCGAGGTCCGTCCGCTTCAGGATATTGGGAAGATTGTCGATGTACTTTGTTGGGTTGCCGCCCGGTTCTGGACGCCATTTGTTACTCTCCGGCTCTTTGAAGTTCCAGAAGAAGAGATATTGAAGGAACGCCATTGTGAGGTCTCACTGTCGTGGCGCTAACATTCATCGACTGGCTTCATGCCATGGTCTTGTCGATTCGTCCCGTCTTCCGGCGAGAGGAACTCGTGTTACAATCGCAGAATTTGAAATAGCCCAACTGGCGAAGAAGATCACCTCGGGAATGTTGATACGCAGACATCTATGCTAACACAGAATAGATGCTGGAGAATCACCCTCAGATGTTCAGATGACGTGGTACAAGCACAAAAGCGGTATAGCGCACAACTGTCACTTATATGTCCCTTGGCTGTCAATGCGGATCAACGAAGACTACCAAGTCGATGGCTAATGGATGCGTTACTATGGCCTCTTCTGGCTCTCTGCTCCTCTTCGATAACGACCGATCAGAGCTGCCGTTTGAATCTTCGATATGGAATTCAAAAAGCTAACTTATATACATTCTCCATCGGAGCCGTGGCGAGAACGCTCGAAAGCGATCTGTCGGATGCAGACTGACTGCTAACGATCAGAGAAGAACGACAAAGCATGCCGGCTGCTCTGTTAACTTTAAGGCCCAGCTATTGTTCCAGAATCTCCCAAAGCTTTCACTCCCTTGACTTGACACTGTTCGCAGATGTCGACTGTGCGTTCGGGAGCAGTCCACTTCATCGCCTCGTACATGGAGACGGTACAACTGCCGAGTCCCAAGTTCAAGAGGAAAGAAGCCCAATGAAGCTGAGTGAGGCCATGTGCAGAAGGGCTTCAGGCTGTGCGTGCCCAAGTGAGCAAGTGACTCTCACGTGCAAGCCGCCGCGCGCATGGGTCTGTCCTAGCTCTTAAGCCGTACTCCTTTTTGCTTCCATTCTCTTCCACCAAACAACGACACCAGTCCTACGCATTCGAGCACCACGCACTAGCATCAGCCTCTCGCTCATACAACGTAGCGGCGGACGTGACGTTCTATATCAACACCACCGCCAGCACCTGAAGGAGTCACAGTCGTGTCGTCCCGGTACCTAGCAGTTGGTTTTCACCACAATACTGCTCTCGCCGCTCGAATTACGCAAAAGATCGCTGCCACTTGCGTCCGGTCACCACACGTGAACACGCAAGCAACGGCGTGCTTGGGCTTTGCATGTGAGAGCAGCTGCGAAGAGTAAGGCCCGGCATTTTTGTCTGGACGGGACCTCTGGTGCCTTCCAAGACTACAGTCGAAACGTCTCCGCCCCGTTGCACTAACATCAAGACTGCATCCTACTTCAATTATCACCGCAACGTTTACAAGGATGCGTCGCACGCACAGGCCAGGTCATCTGCTGGCACTGGCTTTGGCATCAACAATATCATCGGTCATCTCGCAAGACAGCTGCCCTGCGACGACGACCATTACTGAGTACGAGACCTTGGGTAGTGGCACTACCATCGGCAGTTCAAAGCCGATAACCACCATTTACACCACTTACAAGGAAACGACGACTGTCACAAAGACTGAACCATATGTGTCCACTGCGAATGGGACACAGGTCACACTCACGTCTACAAGAATTCAGAGGATCGTCAGAGACCCCTGGGATGGGGTGTCTTATGTTACGGATCTTATTAGCAGGATTTGGTCTTCGCCAAAACACAATGTCCGGCAAGCGGAGTCATGTCCTCCACCATCAGTGACTGTGACCGCTATATACCCGCCTTCGAGCTCTACGACTTCAAGCTCGTCGAGACTGTCATCAGAAACTCCAACGTCGTCTACACTGTCATCGTCGTCGGCAGAAATCACGACCTCGAACGCCCCGTCATCCGTCACAGCATCGGCGTCTCCAGGCAGTGTCGTTACCTCCGATGGGCCAGCGAGTACGTCTGTATCAACCACAGAGCCGCCCGCCCTGACCAGTGCTACTTTCGGGGCCAGTAGTCTTTTGTCAAGCCTCAGCAGCTCTAGCGAATCAGTCGATCTTCCAAGCCTGAGTACTTCTTCGGACTCCCCGAACTTGCCTAGCCCGAGCAGCTCACTCAGTCTCCCAACCCTGAGTACTCCCGCGAACTCCCTGGATTTACCCAGCTCCAGCGGCTCCGGTGGTCTCTCTCTAGATATACCATCGGGCACCGTCAACATTGGAACCATCGATCCAAGGCTGTGGGAGTCTCCAACACCAACCATCAGGTGCTTTCCTCCTTGCCTACTCAGCCTGCCGTGCAAGCCTTCGGAGACGCCCTTCACAATAAGCCATCCCCCCTATACCACAACGCTGTGTACACCACATTGCGGACTGCACTTCACTAGCCGAACGACGATACAGCTTCCTCCTATCACCGCAACAGAGCTATGCTTCTACCCCTTAGATGTGTCAGAGCCCGGCATTATCACCGCCGTGCCAAGCTACATGTCGCGACCGACCAGCATCAACGCTCCCGGAGCCTACACCACATGTGATCCTTATCACATGTTCTACGATGATGATGACAAATGTGGACCAGACAACCACTACCGCTGCCCCAAAAAGAAGTGCTGTGGAAAGAATGGAAAGTGTGGTACCGGCGAAGACTACTGTGGTGCTGGATGCCAGCTGGGCTGGTCAGATTGCTGGAATAGCTCCACAACCTGCAAGGTGTTGAACCAAGATAAGGACAAAGACAAGGACGATGATGATGACGACCATCTAATTCCGATCTTTCCTCTCTGGCACGAACGACCGGATCCCCCAGGCCCCCCTCCCACAATCAACATCGAATTCGGCGAGATCAGGTTCCCTAAGCCGCCTACTATCGATTGGATCAAGATCATTGGCGGAGATTTCGACTGCGGCTGGCTCGGTTGTGACGGTATCACGGGTTGGTTCTTGAAGCTGATACCCATCAGGATCAAGCCTTGCAATCCCATCACCAAGATGTTGTGCCGTCTACTTCGTTTGAATTGCTGTCCGAAGAAAGACAAGAACAACGACAAGGACAAGGACTGCGTTGGTTGCGATCCGCCCCCATCAATCACAGGCCTCTTCGGAGACTCTAAGATCTGCGATGAACCTATGGATAAGTGCGAGGATCTCGAGCCTGAGAACGATGAAGGTGACGAGGACTGTACCTCGACTTCTACAGCGGTCGACAAAACAGTCTTCTGTGAGGTGATGACAGCTACGAACGGCGGCGCTTCTGAGACATGCACCTCAACCGCCAGCGAGACACGTTCAGGCTGCACCCTGGCTCCTGCTACAACAACCACCGTCACCAGCACAGCATGCGGGACCGTTACAGCCAGCCAGATCTCCGAGTACTGCACCGTCATCACAGCAGGCAGCTCGACTGTGACGACTGCCTGCCCTAGCACCATCACGAACAAGGTGACAGGATGCGATGCCACAGCAGAGAGCACGTCCATCGTGAGTACGACCTGCCAGGAGACCGTGGTCGATCATATCTCAGCCTCTTGCAGCGTCGCCACCGGAGCCAACATGACGACAACTTACTGTCCGCAGACTCGAACCTCTAGACAAACAGGCTGTGATTTGACGGCCACCACAACCTCGGTATTCTCCACGGACTGTCATTCTTACACAACAGTCACAGACGCAACAGAAAGCTGCTTCTCAATGGCCCAGACAGTTGTCGCTGGAAGTACCATTACACCATCCGTTACCTGCACCAAGACCGCAACCACCGTCTACACAGGCTGCGACATCACAGGGTCAACTTCAACAACCATCTCGACATCGCTCGTAGGCTGCTCGGGCGCAATAGGGATCACTTGGGAACCCATGCCCACAATGGCCGCCAATTCTTCCTCTTCAAGATCGGACTGCGGCCCCCCTGTTTCAACCCAGTTCGAACCTTGCACGAAAATCATCGCACCAGGGCAAGACATCATGACCGAAGTGGCAGGAGCAGATGCCACCGCTACTCCCATTGCCAGAAGAGGCGAGACAGCGACTACAGGTAGTCTGTCCTGTTGGTGCGGCAACACGATGACGGAAGCGGTCTGGCCCGTCACCATGTGCGGCAACGTGACATGGTGTCCAAACGAAGCCACGACAGCAATCGAGGTTCAGGGTGATCCCGCCCCAATGATGATCTCAGCGAGTGCGACATCTGCATGTGCCATACCGACCTCCGCGGACTTGCGTCAGTGCACGAAGATTGCTGCTGGGCCGGTCGTCATCACTGAGGCTTCTGGGGTGGGAGACATAGGGACTGCTGTTGCGAGGAGGCAGGATGCGGCGGAGACGGGATCAATGGCATCGGGGGGTGCTGTCTCTTGTATCTGCGGAAGCAGCATGACACGGGAGGTTTGGCCTGTGACGTGTGGGAGCCAGACGTGGTGTCCGAACGAGGCTACCAGTGCTGTTGAGGTCACTGGGACGCCGGCGCCTGCGACGTTGACCTGATGAGCGCGGATAGATAACCGCCAACAGTTGAGTTTCGTAGTCGATGGTGCCTCTGCTTTGCGTTCGCGTAAAAGCTTTCACCATTTTGATGAACCAGTATCAATACAGTAGCGAGGTATCATATAATCTATTCCTCCCGATCATAACTTCTCTGCAAGTGCCATACCATACACAAGCATAGCCCCAAGTCCGACGACATTCGCCAGCGAAGACATGCCATGCAGCTTAGCAAACGACGAGTTCAATCGCTGCATCTCCGGTGTCTTCGGGCCAGGATCATAGTATTTCTTCCCGTCTCGCGTTTCTGCCACGCTAGTCAGCCAGTATCACGCGCTGCTTCTACTATGCCCTACCTTGATGTTTCCTCTCCTTCATAACCTTCGTCGTAGCCGGTCCCAATACCAGAAGATTCGCCAAGCTCGTCAGGAACATGGTCGCAATGGGCACAAGCGCGATCCATCGATTCTGCTCCTCCAGTAACCCGATCCATCCCGCGTGGTCCCTAGCTTCTAGACCTCCAGCCTTGATGATCTTCTCACCAGGCCATGTGAATGCGAGGACGAGGGGTAGTACGGTCTGGAAGCCAAAGTAGGGCGGGAAGATGGCTTGCTGGAGAGTGCTGAACTGGGGGCGAGGGAGAGCTTTGAAGGCGAGAGGACCCGCGAGGAAGGTCTGGAATAGATTGCTACCGAGGAGCGTGCCGTAGGTTAGGATGTGGTAGGCTTTAGGGTCGGATAGAGAGGAGAGGGAGGGCATTATGGAGTGCGGGAATTGTTCGAGAATATCTACAGAGATTAAGTCCTTAGGGCGAAGATATGGATGTATGTTCACGTTCAGTGTTGTTTCAGCCCATGACGAAGGAAATCGTGAGGTCATTGAGCGGCAGCATTACCAGGTGCTGCTGAGCGGCGGTAGACGCCCAGGGGAGGCCACGAAGCGGCCGGGGTTCTCTTCTAGCTTAGAAATTTCCGGAGGCAGTAGAGTGCTCTTATATATATAAGGTATAGAGTATAGTATAGAGACTAGAGCTATAGTTGTCAATCATCCGAAAATCATAGATATTTTTATTTTAATCTATAAGTTAGCGTAAGTATAATATAGCTTATATTAATACTCTTTCCTTTTTAAGAATAGTAAATATAGTATTAGACCTAAAGACTATAGTATATTTAAGTTATATACTAGTCTAGCTAAGGATTTATCTATAATATTAACTGTAGAAAAATGGAATTCTATAACGTAAAGTACTAGTAAGCTAGGAATACTAGTAAGCTAGGAATTTTGTCTTAGTACGACCAACTCGCATTCTTTATTAATCGTTTTCACTACTGTTAAATAGAGAACTAGTGAACTTTATACTCTTATCTAATTTAGAATTGTTCTCTTTATCTTCCTAGTACGTTCGTACGTTATAGCTAGTCTAACTATTACGGCCCTAGGCCTAGTAAATAGATAGCTAGCACGTAGGTCACGTGACCGCGCGTACTAGCGTGACACCTCGGCTTGTATATAGCCTCGGCGTACCTCGCGCTCCTCTTTCCTACGTACTTAGCTACTTTATATTAATACGTATTAAATAGGTATAGTATATATATATACGGAAGTTAGGATACGTAATAGGGAAGGAGGAAGGATTAACATAGTATACGAAGGTATATAGTAGAATAGTGTTTAGTACTAAAGGTGTCTCTACTATCGGTATAGAGACTACGTCTCTTATACCTATATAGAGGGATACTACTCTAGTCCTAGTTCTATTTTACTACGCCTTATCGGTTTTACCTATATCTTATCCTACGACGGCAGTTCCTCCGACAGTCTCGTACTAACTAGCTAAGCAACTTTAGGTCCTCTAAGTCGCTCCTACTATTCGTACGGTGTCTCGGTAGTATTACCGTACTAGCTTAGTATATACTAAGTTAGTTTTAGTACCGTACGACATACCTACTAACCTATATTCGTAATACTCCTACTTAGGTCGTAAGGTAAGGAACGATTATTCCTACTATACTAGCTATAGCTATCGTACGAAGGTCTAGAACTAGGGACCGGCTAGCGGTTTAGTTAAACTATCTACTACTATCTCCTTAGTATAGTAGTACTCTACTTTGATCTTCCTCTACTACTAGAGGTACCTAATATAGTTATAGGTAACATTAATATACTTAGATCTTTCGTAGATATAGGCGTCCTTAACTAAGGTTAGAGCCGCCTAGTTATCCCCTATAAGGTGTACTAGTCTTAGTTTGTCGACGGTACTCTTATCGGCTAGGACTATTAGTTAGAAAGAGTAGTCTCCTACTAGCCCCGGGTAGTTTATCTCTCGGAGGATAGCCGCTAGGAACTAGGATTGTTTCGCGGCGGCGTTTATCGCTATAAACTCTACCTCTATAGTAGAGGTTGCTATAGACTTTTGCTTCTTACTTATCTAGGATATAGGCGTACCGTATACTAGCTAGACATATCCTAGAATTAAGACCCTATCTACTCGATCTATCGCGTAGTCGGAGTCTAAGTATCCGGTTAGGGTACCGCTACTACGTCTAAATATTAACCCTAGGTCGGGGAACGACCTTAGGTATCTCGAGACCTTCTTTAGTACTTTTATATACCGCTTTGTTAGATCCGCGACATATATACTAGTTCTCCTAAGTAGGAAGGCTAGGTCCGGTCTCGTTATAGTTATTAGCTATATCTAGGTCCTATTATCGCTCTAGTAGTTATCCTTACTACATCTCTTATCGTTCGGGGCTATAGGACGGAGATTATTATAACTATCTATTAGCGAGAGTATAGGGCTTGCCTTTTCTTTTACTATGTCTATTTTAGTAAGGGCCTTACGGATATAATAGCCCTAGTCGAGTTTTAGAGTACCGTTACGCCTATCGCGAGTAATCTTTAGTCCTAGTAGTTTCTCCGGTTCCCTAAGATCCTTAATCTTAAAGTGTTACGCGAACTACTTCTTAAACTATTAGATATTGACTAACCTGAGTACTATAATAGGTATATCGTCTATATAGATAAGTAGTATAATGTCTCTCTTAGTATAAGTTAGGAGATATAGGTCTACCTCGGACTAGTAGAATCCTATTTTGACTAACGTAGCGATATAGAGCTTATTCTAGTCTCTAGCTACCTACTTTAGGCCGTAGAGACTCCGGAGTACCTTAAGGACCGTGTTCGGTAGGGTTTCGACTCCTAGTAGGGGTTTTATATAGATATCTTCGGCTAGGTAGCTTTAGGTAAACGTATTATTAACGTCGACCTAGTATATCTCGAGATCCCGCTCGTAAACTACTACTATTAAGACCCTTAGGGTGTTATAGCGTACTATAGGTACGAATGTCTCTTCGAAGTTAACGCCGAATTTCTATAAAAACCCTCTTACGACAAGTCCTACCTTAAACTTTTCGATTGCTCCGCTAATAAGTCTCTTTACGTTAAAGACCTACTTAGAGGTTACTATATTCGCCCCCCTTAGAGCGATAGCCGTTTCCTAGGTGTTATTACTTAATAACGAGAGTAGCTCGGTATCGATAGCGTCCTTCTATAAGTAGCCCTATTTAGGATCCCCTACCGTAGCCTTATATATCTTCGGGATAGGTACTTCCTATTAGTAGGCGATACCGGGTCCGAATGTAGTAAAGGCGTATTCTTAGACTTCGTCGAATAGTTTCTCTACCGTAGCTATAAATAGATAGATAGATAGATTTGTCATTCCCCTATTCTAGGACCCTATCCGGCCTATATAGGTATATATCTATTGTTATATATAAAGGGAAACCCGAATAGGTAAAAACCCTTCCCGCCCCCGACTACTCCTTATCTAGATTAGCTTTCCCTCTAAACGTACGTAGTATAAGGGCGCGCGTATTATAGGGTCCGAACGAGATAGTTATTGTTCTACGAAGCTACGAAAGAGGAGCGCGAGGCGCGGCGAAGTTATAAAGCAAAGCTAAGCCGCGCTAACCCGATATAGAAGGTCCGCGGTTTAGCCGGGCCGACGTAGCTATAGTAGGGGGTCGCGGGCTACCCGTAATAGTATCCCCCCTCCCAAAACACGCCTTAGTCCTCTAAGCGTTATCTACCTTATAAGGCCACTTGCCTATCGAGCTCTATAATCACGCAAACGCCTAATTATCCTCTAGTGCCCTGTCGTCATCCGATAATATTGTATTCGCTCTATTAAGACTATCCTCGACCGGCTTCCTTCGAGAAACATATTACCTAGTTAGCTAGCTTGCCCTAGACCTACGTCTGTCTTCGGCTAGTACTCGCGTATAATCCTTATAACTAAAGTTAGGTATTATTATAGGCTCTATAGGCTCTACTCGAGTATCGAATATATACGGAGCAGATTCTATTAGAGGTAAGGCTCGAGGCGACTCATTCGTAACGGTGTCTTTCGGAATGACCCTGATCGTATTAAGCCCGAGCACCTTAGTAGCTAGTAGGGACTAGTCAGATAGAGCTACGAAGCCTATAGGCGTAGACAACTCCGGCCGGTTATAGTAAAAGTCTATAATAGCGGCGGCCGCGTGTTTAAGTATATCCTCTATAGGTTACTAGGTCTTACTATCCTCCTCGTTCTAATATCTAGCCTATTTCACCTTATACTATATATCTACCTTACGCTTATACCCCTTCTTTACCTTGCCTACCCGCTTACGGGTATATATATTAAGGATCTTTCCCGCCTCGTATATATACGTAGGTGCTACTACTATATCGGCTACTATATTAGCCTCGGTAGTGTTAGGTTCGATAGTTATCGGTAGTAGCGGCGCTAGATACTACCCTTTAAGTAGTAGGAAATCGGGGTGGTCGGCTCGTTATAGTAGTAAGGTATAGAAGCAGTTATTAAGTCCTACTAGAGCGTCTAATAGTTTTAGTCGATAAGAGAGTCTAGCCGGTATAACTTCCGTGATCTAGTAAGGGCCGGTATATTTCCTATCTAGCTTCTTAGATAGTCGAGTCGTACGGATGTTCTTAGTACTTAGATACACCTAATTACCTACCTTATAGTCTAGAGGAATGATTCGGTAGCGGTTTACTACTTCTACTTAGAGAGCTTATGACATTCGTATATTCTCTTAAAGGTGCTTATAAAGCTCGTAAATTCGACGTATAAAGGTTTCTACTGATCGCGTATCTAGTCGCTAGAGAGTAGTTAGTCCTCTCTCCTTTCTAGCGTTTAGGTCAACTCGCTCTATAAACTTAGGGTTATAGCCTAAGGTGGCGTAGAACGGCGACATACTAGTAGTCTCGGACAGGTGATTATTGATCGCGAACTAAGTAAGGCATAGCTATTCTACCTAGTTATCCTATGCCTTATTAGTAAATATACGAAGATACTGTTCTATCGCCTAGTTAGTGCGTTCTGACTATCTATTAGTTTCTAGGTGATATAAAGAACTTAGCTTACGATTTTTACGGAGCATCTTATAGTGTTTCTTCTAGAAGGTAGCAACCTACTACTTACTACGGTCTAATATAATAGTATTAGGAAACCCGCGCCGATAGAATATATGTTTAAGGAAAAGCCTTGCCGCATTCTATGCTATTATTACGCTAATAGGGATCAGCTCGACTTCCTTAGTAAGCCTATTAGTAACGGTCATAATGTTGTTATAGACTATACCGTTAAGAGTGCTATCTAGGAGTCCGATAACGAAGTCGACTATAATATATTTCTAAGGCCGATCTAGAATAGGAAGTGGCTATAATAATCCTAGTGGCTAGGAGTATAGAGATTTTGTTATACGGTAGGTACGGCAATTCGCGGTATATCTACGTACGGATCTCGCTAATCTAGGCTAGTAGAATTTACGTACTACGAGTTTATAAGTACGAGCTCGTCCTAGATGGCCTACTACTAGAGCGTTATAGTTTATCTTGATTATCCTAGTCTATAAGGCTTAGTCATTTAGTACCTATAAGCTCTAGCCGTCGTATTGATTTCGAATATATAGTAGGTCGCTATCTACTTTATAGTGTACTAGGTGAATCTTCGCTCTCTATAGTAGTGTAGGAGTACGGTCTTTCTATAGGTCCTTAATCGCGGTCTTAAGCTCGTTATCGGTTACGTACGCCGTCGACATTCGATACTCGAGTTCGGCTTCCCCTTAACTTTTATACGTCGCCGGTTGTTTAGTAGGCGCATCTCGTTCTATAGGTATGAACTCTTCAGCTTTAGGGTCTAGCTATACTAGTTCCTCTTCTTCCGGCGTATCTTCTACTATTGCCTATAGTAAGGCGATCTTAAGGAATCACTTAGGAGGTAGCAATGTCTAATACTAATGCTAGTTCCGAGGGTCGTTTACGCCCTACGGAAGGTCCTAGCTACGTCTCGTTAGGCTATCTAGCTTTGTACCTTAAAGTCCTAGACGGTATATTATCTTAAAGTTAAACTATAACAAGAACTTAGCCTAACGCGCTTGTCGCCGATTTAGCTGCTTTGTCTTTATAAAGTATTCTAGGTTCTTATAGTCGGTATAAATCTTGACTAGCTATAAGTCCTTATTATCTACTTCGAAGGCGAGCTCGGGTCTCTATTCCTCAAAAGCCTTAATAATAGCTAATAGTTCCTTATTATAGGTTTCATAATTACACTCCTATAGACTTAACTTCTTTAAGTAGAAGGCTATAGGATGTAGTATACCCTTCTCGTTATACTACGAAAGCACGCCGGCGTTTACAAAATCTAAAGAATCTGTCTCTACTACCGTTTCCCTACCTAGCACATAATACGCGAGTATGCCGGCTTTACTAAACGTAGCTTTCAAATTGTTAAAGGCTCGTTAGCAATCTAGTGACTATTAAATCCTTCTATTCTTATGATTGCTTAGTCCGTCCGACTTGGTCAGTTTTGTAAGAGGAGTAGCTATACGCGAAAATGCTTCGATGAACCGCCTATAGAAGTTAGCAAATCTAAGGAAGGCCTAGACATCCTTTAGGTTCTTAGGAGCTTCCTATGTCTAAATACATTCGAGTTTCTCGGGGTCTATCTCGATACCGTTAGGGGTTATAATTAGCCTAAGATACCTCACCTTCTATTAGTAGAATTCGCTTTTGTCGATGTCTACTATAAGTCCTATATCGCGTAGCTTAGTAAGAACCTTCCGTACGTGTTTAATATGCTCCTCTAAGGTGTTACTAAAGATAAGTACGTTATCTAGGTAGGCCGATATAAAGTCGTCTAGGTGTTCTTATAAGACCTTATTAATATATCATTAGAACGATACTAGTCCGTTATATAAGCCGAATAGTAGTACTAGACACTCGTAGATGCCGTATCGTGTCGTAAACGCCGTTAACCACTCGTGCCCTTTAGCTATCCGTAACTTGTTAAAGGCTACTATAATGTCTAGCTTCGTAAAGTACTTCTTACCGTATATACGGTTAAGCGTCTCTTATATTAAGGGAATCGGATACCGGTTCTTAATAGTGATCGTATTTAATCCTCTATAGTCGATATAAACACGTAGCCTACCTCTAGGCTTACGTACTACTAGTACTAGTATAGGAGACTAGCTCGTCTTTTGCTATACTTTCCGTACCTTCCCTTTAGATATTTACTCGTCTAGCCATTTCTTGACTGCCTCGTTCTCCTTCTTAGCTAGGCCGTAGGGCTTGCGGTATAGTGGCTCTTATAGACTATTAGGCTTAATATAAATCTTATAATCTACGCCTAGTCGGTAAGGTGGGAGTCCTTTATAATCCTTAGCTAAGAAAGCGTCCGTAATATCGTAGTATATCGGCGGCAACTTCTCCTTCGGGTTATGATTAAACTGCTTGTTCAAGAATTAGTCTAGATTATTAGTAGCTATTACACTTAGCTTAAGCTCTCCGTCGTCGCTCTTACGCCTAGTAGGTATAATGTAGAAGTACTTAGCCCTAGGCCGGTACGTATACATTCCCTACGCGCGTTAAGAAACGCCCTAGTAGTCCACTTCTTTATCGTCTATGTCTTCTAGGTTATATAATAAGACGTTTAGCTCCGCCCCTCCTACTATAAAGCTCGCTACTTCTCTAGTAAAGGGCTCTAGTCCGTACCGTACTAGTGCCTACTTCTTCTTCTTACGATAGTTTAGGGATTATACTATTATCGATATCTTATTCTATAGATAGTGACCAAAGCAGTAATCCGATCTAAATGCCACCTCGCCTGTCTCCTAGAAGATGTTTAGGTTGTACGCTATAAGCCACGGTAGGCTAAAGACGATGTTATATTCGAGGTCGGTGACGTAGTATAACATTTGCTCGTAATAATCGCCGATAACTACGTCTATAAGGGCCGCGTATATAATCTGCCGTATAGTAGCCGTTCTATCTCCTAGTGTTAGTCGTCGGCTTTACGTTAAAGGGATTAGGGGTATTATATATTTGCGTATAAATTTCTAGTTAAGAAAGAGAGAGGTAGAAGTAGAATCTATAAGGCCTCGAGCCTTTCTATATTATATCATTACGGGTAACAATATATAAGGGTGTATAGCTAGCTATTGTTTATCTAGTATATATACCGATATCTTAAGCTCCTTACTATAGTCTATTACCGTCTCTTACATTCCGTGTCTCTTAATCTTATACTCTTTCTGTCCTAGGAAGTTCGGGTAACCGCTATCTACTACGCTTAGGTAGCGGTCGTACTATTTCCCTACTACGGATCGGCGGCTAGGGAACTAAGGTTCGCGTTCGGATTCGGCGTAGTATTACGTAGACGCGGTAGGCGATAGTCGCTATTGTACCTATATATTAGGCATTTAGGGTTAGTCGATACGTAAGAACCTATACGGTAGCGGTAGTACTTACCCTACTTCTTAAGGTCTTCGCGCTACTTACGGTTAAGCGTAGGTAGGTTCTATAGATATGTCGGTAGATCCTCCTTCTTCTTAGTACTAGCGTACTATAGTAGGCGCTATACTAAGGCACCTACTATACCGGTAGCGGTACTAGTAACTACGTTACCGTTATTCTAGTTATTCTAGCCGCTATTACCGTTCGAGTTACTATTACTACGGGGGCGCTCCTTCTACGGGTATAGTCGATCTGTCTCGTAGAAGCTCTCGTCTAGTACGGTATACTCCTCGATAACGTCTTATATACTATCTAGGCGGCGGTCGACTTCGCGGTCGCCGAAGGTCTTAATAAAGTACTTACGGTTTAGTCGGTTACGGAACAGTATAAGCTCGGTCTTATCGGTCTATAACATCTAGGCGCGTAACTTCGAGTAGCGTGTATAGAAGGCTATAAAGGTTTCGCCTTATTCTTACTTATAGGTAGTAATGTTAACTATAGCCTTAGTTCCTTTATTACGTGTACTATATTAGCGTGTTATCTAATCTAACAACTCTTCTCTAGTCTTAAACTCGTTAAAGGACTACTATCTAGGTATAGGGATCCTCGGCTTAATGCTTCGCTAAGGATCACCTTGCGTCTACCTATATACGAAGCGTAGACTATCTGCCTTAGTACGGAAGGTTACTATAGTTAGCTTTAGGAGAACACTACTATACTAGCTATCGAAATTAGGGTCATTATTGTTCTTAAAGTGCTTAGGGTTAGGCACACCCTTACCGATCTCTATACCGCGAGTAAGGGTACGGTTAATAGTAAAGAGACGTTCTAGAAGGTCAACTAGTAGTATCTAGGTACGGGTATTACGTATTCTCGAGTCACGACTATTATTAGGTCCTAGTCGCGGACGGTCGTTATTACGTCCTCGGCTATTATTACTACGGTTATAGTCGTCTCTATCGTTATTACTACTACCGCTACCGCCACCTCTACTAGTAGCTTCGCGATACCTACGTAATAGCTACTCGAGTAAGGTCTCGCGTAGGCGGGAACGAGAGGGTCGGCGGCCTAAGCGGCCCCTACCTCCGTTCTATATAGTGTCTCCTACCTTAAGCCGAGCCTTTAGGTTATCGACTTCTTGTTATAGGGCCTAGTTCTTCACCTTAGTATCTTATGCCTTCTTCTTCTCCTTCTCGTAGATCTCGCTAAACTACTTATATAGGTTGTTAGCTTCCTTATATTTCTTCTCTAGCTCTTATAACTTAGCTAGGTCGTAATCCTTCTTACTCTTAAGATCTGCTACCATTTTCTATATAACAAGCTCTTCACTTCGTAGCATCTTATAGATACGGTCGTATTCGGTATATAGCGTAGTATACTAGGTGTTCTAGAGGTCGTTAGCTCGCTCTATTATATCGAGTTGTCTACCCTTAGTAATCGCTATATTAACTACTTATAGTACGAAGTCGTAGGTAGTCTTCGGGTGTTAGGATATAAGGGTCGTGAGGTCGTCTAGGGTGACATTCTAGTATTCGGATACGAGAATGTGTTCTACCTCGTCGAGTAATAGATATACCTCGTCTAGGTCGCCGCCTAGGTTCTCTTCGAGCTTGAACTCGAACAGTTCTATAAAGTCAATCTTACTACCTTCTTCTCGCTCGAAGGCCTTCTAGTAAGCTTTATTAATCTCTTATTATAGCGCGACACCGGTGTCTACTATAACCCGCCGGTTATCGTCCTATATCTAACTCTAAGGGAAAGAGGAGAGGTCGGGGAAAAGAGATATACGCTACTTACTTTTGCCCTTAGGCTTAGGTAGCGGTAGTATACCGCCGTTCGCTATTTATAAAGTTATGTTGTCTAGGTTCGGGGGAGGCGTAACGGTGCCTATATCCTAACTGTCTACGAGCGCGCGACTACCTACTAATAATGTCGCCGCGTTACGTTCTCTAGGTATCTACGCGCTATACGCCTTACCGTATTCTATATTCTAATACGACTCTACGCGTTCTCGAGTTCTACGGTTCTGTCTATTCCTATTATTACGCGTCCCTTACCTAGATCCGCGATCTAGATAGGGTAGTAGAATAAACTATAAGGGCGCGCGTATTATAGGGTCCGAACGAGAAAGTTATTATTCTACGAAGCTACGAAAGAGGAGCGCGAGGCGCGGCGAAGTTATAAAGTAAAGCTAAGCCGCGCTAACCCGATACGGAAGGTCCGCGGTTTAGCCGGGCCGACGTAGCTATAGTAGGGGGTCGCGGGCTACCCGTAATATTAGCTTAGGGGTTCTCGCTAGTATACGTTATATCTATATCGTAATAGAGGTCCTAACTAGTATATAGTCTAACGACGGCTCGAGTTTATATTCGATCCTATAGTAGGTTACTATATAGTAGTAGCTATCTAAGATCTAGGAGAGGTCGATCGTGCCTTAGAGTCCCCCTCTCTTCTAGGTACCTAGGTCCTTCGGGGTATTAAGGGCAATTACGTTGCTCGCTATCAAGTCGAGTACTTCGTCGGCTATAGGGTACGGCTATATAAGGCTTTCCTAGGAAGGGTAGTATATGTTGAAGTCTCCTACTACGATGTAGTACCCTTGTCTCTTAAGCGTACTGTCTAGGTGTCTATAGACCCTAAGGTCGCGGCTAGACCTCGAGGCTAGCGGTTATATATATAGGTTATATATCTAGGTACTTGTCATGGTCTCCCCACAGAGTGTACAGAAGGTGGGGACAGAAGAGCCTCAGAGTGCTCAGAAGTCGTCAAGAAGTGACAGTCCAGCTTGGTGTGTGAGCGCCAAGAATCACATGCCCGCAACATTCGCTACGGGACCCAGCCCTCCAAATTCACCCCTCTACCAAACCTTGACAGATTCACTTCGGCTCGTGACTGTGTGACTCACGGCACTCCCGCGAGCACCCGCGACTGCGCTGGACCCTGGAAGAAGCACGTGGAAGACTCGGAACGTAGGGCAGGTTGGAATAAGGTTTTGAGCAAAGCTGCTGAGCGCGGCTTCGCACGGGTTAGCCCTGTTGATGCGGGGACACGCACTCGCGAGGGTCGCGTATAAATATCTGGCCTTCCCCAGGCCTCTCTTGCTTTCTTCGTCTTTTGTTTTGTGTAGCAATCATACCATACCCTTTTGCATCTGCACTTCGCACCTGCATTCTCGCTTTCACCCTTGCATCTCACAGGCCAGGCTCTCGCCCTGACATCACAAAAGACCAACAAACCGTCAACCACTCGAGTCATCCTCATGGGTGACCACGCCACCGATGGAGGTGTCAACCTCGACAACCAAGACACTCCATTCCACTTCAGTGAGTGGACTGACATCCCCTTCTCGAACGCCGCTGCCTTCGGTGCCTGGGCAAACGCCAACCCCGACACCGCCTACGCTCTCATCAACCGCACCGTCTCCTCTTTCCGCGAGACCGCCCAGCAGGTCGAGCAAGCAAACAACCAAGCAACATACCTTCAAGGTATTGTGAACACCTTCCAGAACCTCGCCCCGCACGCCGACGACAACCGCCGCCAGCACTTCTCCAAGAAGGTCAACGACCCAGACGAGTTCGACGGCAACAAGAGCAAGTTTGAGGCATTTGAGACACAGTTCACCATCAAGCTGTTGGCTAATGCCGACCACTTTCCGCAAGAGAAGGACAAAGTCACGTACGTCTTCTCCCTCCTTCGGGGAGACGCCGCGGCTCAGGTACAACACTACATCGACAACGCCACGCAGACTATCGGCTGCCCGGACGTCCTCACCTTGATGCAGGACCTCCGTGCTGCCTTTGGTGATCCAGACCGTAGAGCCACCGCCCAGAACGCCATCCACAACCTCCTCCAGAAGAACAAGAGCTTCGCCGAGTACCTCGCGGCCTTCAACCGCGACATCGGGTTCACCGGCTACAACGAAGAGACCAAGAAGAGCACTCTCCGCCGTGGTTTGTCAGCAGAGCTTCTTCGAGCCCTCGAGGACAAGGACGTCGGTGCTATGAGCTTCCGTGAGCTCGTCGAGACCTGCCAGCGCCTCGACTCCAACATGAAACACACCGCCTCTCTCCTCGCTTCCCGTTCTCAAGGTCGTCAGCCTCGTGGTCCCGGAAGCCACTTCGCTGCTCCACTAGGCGCCGCCGCTCCTACGGCTCTCCCTCCCGTCTCTGTAGGTGACGCTATGGATCTCAGCGCTGGTGCCGCCGTCCCTCGAGTCCAGGGCCTCGTCAACGGTAAGCTCACTCCCGAAGAGAAGCTTCGCCGTCGCCAGGCCGGACTCTGCACCTACTGCGGCGGTCCAGGCCACATCGCAGCCAAGTGTCCGCAGCTCGCTGCCCGTAACGCCCGCAACCCGGTTCGCGGCGCTGTCGGCGCTATCGAGCCTGCTCCTGCTGCTCCCGCTGAGCAGGAAAAAGCCTAGGTCTTCCTCATCGACGCGATGAAGACCAAGAACAACGTTTACCGAAAGTGAAGAGAGGAAAGAAGTTGAGGATCAATACAGCACAGCTAGACCTGTACGACGAGACGGGCAAGGACCACGCTTGCAAACCGTTCGTCACGAATGTAAATATCGGCTCAAAGAAACTCTCTTCTTCCAATCTCACTCTCATGGACACTGGCGCACTAGGCGAGTCTTTTATGGACTATAAACTCGCGACCTCTCTCAACCTCGAACCCCAGGAACTGAAGTACCCTCGCACCCTTGAACTCTTTGACGGCACGGAGACTACCACTGGTAAGATTACTCATGTTGTACACACGTCAATCACCCTCGGAGGCAAGCGTATGTCGATCACCAGCTTCCTTACGTCCCTACCGCATCAGAAGTTTATCCTCGGCCTCCCCTGGTTCAGACGACACCGACCTATCATCGACTGGACTTCCCTTACTGTCAGCTTCCCTCCAGAAGTTCCTCCGGCACCTCCGCCTTCTCCGCCGCCTCAGCGCGGTCCTGAGTATACCAAGATCTTCCAGGTGAACGCCGCTGCCTTCACCACTGCTGCTAAGCAGCCCAAAGCTCAAGTCTTCGCCGCCTCTCTCCGCGATATCGACATCGCCCTCGAGAAGCTCGACAAGAAGCGTACACCTACCGACCCTGCTACGAAGGTCCCTCCTTGGGCACACCACATCCTCCACGTATTCGATGCTAAAGCCGCAGACGAGCTACCTCCTCATCGCCCTCACGACCACAAGATTGAGCTAGAAGAAGGTGCAGAGACACCGTTCGGACCGTTATATTCCATGTCCCGAGAAGAGCTTATCGTCCTCAAGAGATACCTCGAAGAGAACCTAAAGAAGGGGTTCATTCGAGCGAGCCGTTCCAGCGCTGGCAGTCCCGTCATGTTCGTCAAGAAGCCCGGCGGTGGTCTACGCTTCTGCGTAGACTACCGAGGCTTGAACGCTGTTACAAAGAAGAACCGCTACCCAATACCGTTGATTCAGGAGACGCTCGAGCGCCTCTCTAAGGCCAAGTACTTCACCAAGCTCGATGTCATCGCTGCGTTCAACAAGTTACGAATGGCAGAAGGACACGAGTATCTCACAGCCTTCCGTACTCGCTACGGGCTGTTCGAGTCGCTCGTTATGCCCTTCGGCGTTTGTAACGGGCCTAGTACCTTCCAGAACTTCATTAACGACATCCTTCAGGAGTTCCTCGATCAGTTCTGCACTGCCTACATCGACGACATCCTAGTCTACAGCGAGACCAAGGAGGAGCACCGCGAGCACGTCTGTAAGGTCCTTCAGAAGCTCGCAGACGCCGGCTTGCAGCTCGACATCGACAAGTGCGAGTTTGAGAAGACCGAAGTCAAGTTCCTTGGTTTGATCATTACCGCAGACGGCATCAAGATGGACCAAGAGAAGATCGACGCTATCGTCGAATGGGATGCTCCTACGAACGTCAAAGAGGTCCAGGGTTTCCTAGGCTTTGCCAACTTCTACCGCCGCTTCATCCACGCATTTTCGGGCGTGGTACGCCCTTTGACGAAGCTCACGCGCAAGGGTGAGAAGTTCGCCTGGACCGACGAATGCCAGGAGGCTTTTGACTTGCTCAAAGCGAAGTTTGTTGAGAACCCGCTTCTACGGCACTTCGATTTCGAACTGGAGACCCGTGTAGAGACCGACGCATCCGACGGCGTGGTGGGCGGTGTCCTGCTACAACGCCGCTCGCCTGAATCCCCCTGGTTACCTGTCGCCTTCCTCTCCAAGAAGATGACCGCCACGGAGTGTAACTACGAGATCTACGACAAGGAGCTTCTCGCCATCGTCAAAGCTTTCGAAGAGTGGCGCCCCGAGCTCGAAGGCTCTGCTATGCCCGTCCAAGTAAGCTCCGACCATAAGAACCTCGTCTACTTTATGAAGAGCAAGCTGCTCAATCGTCGCCAGGCCCGCTGGAGCGAATTCCTCTCCCGGTTCAACTTCGTGATCTCGTACACGCCCGGCAAGGCCAACTCGATGGCCGACGCCCTTACCCGCCGCCCTGGTGACTCTCCAGTTGATCGAAGAGGGGGCCGGCAAATCGCAGGGCAACAAGTCATCAAAGAGCACAACCTCTCTTCCGAGCTTCGAGAGTACCTATCGAATGGCCAGCCTACGCTCGCCGCTTCCTTTGCTACTCTCGTGCTCGCTCCTGCCTACCTTGACGAGAGTGACGATGAATCCGAGCCTGAAGAATACGCCTCGGACGCTGAGGACTTGAACGACGATGAAGAGGGCTCAGTAACGACCGACGGCTCATCCGAATCAGACTTTGAGGGGTTTGATAATGAGGAGCAGCCCGAAGGCATCATGGCACGAGTACGAACAGCGTACGATGCCGACATAGACGCCCAAGAGTTAGTTCAGGCCCTTGAATCTGGCGCGAGGACATTCCCGGGCTTCTCGCTGTCCGAGTGCGAGCTCCAGGAAGGTGTCGTCTACTTCCGTAAGAAGCTTTACGTACCGCAGCCCGAAGGCTCTAATATCCGAGCTGAGATTCTTCAAATCATCCACGACTCCGCCTCTGGGGGTCACCCAGGCGTAGCCAAGACCCACAAGCTCCTCGCTAGGTATTACTGGTGGCCGCATTCCTGGAAGGACGTCCGCCGCTACGTGCTGAACTGCGCTGCTTGCCGAAGAGCCAAAGCTAACCGCCACCGTCCCCACGGTCTCTTGCACCCTCTCCCGGCTCCTGATCGTCCGTGGAAGCACATCACTATGGACTTTATCACCGATCTTCCTCACGGCAAGACCTTCAGCGGCGTGAAAGCAAAGGCCCTTCTAGTGATCGTGGACCGTCACTCCAAGGACCGGTACATGATCCCGTGCTGGAGCATGACCGCAAAGGAGACTGCTCGCTTGTTCTACGAATTCGTCTGGCGCTTTCAAGGCCTCCCGGATAGCATCACCTCTGACAGAGGCACCCAGTTCATCTCGCACTTCTGGAAGCGTCTGTGTGCTATCCTGGGCATCAAGCATAACCTCTCGACCAGTTTTCAGCCACAGACCGACGGCCAGACCGAAATTACGAACGCTATCCTCGAGCAGGTCCTTCGTTGCTTCGTCGACTACCACCAGAAGGATTGGCCTCAGCATATCCCTGCGGTGGAGTTCGCTACTCGTAACTGGGACTCGGAGACTACTGGCTACTCTCCCTTCTATACTACGAGAGGTTACCACCCTCGTACAGGCATGGAACCAGAAGAACCTCTCCCGCCTACCGAAGACGCAAACGAGCAAGCAGCAGACGAGTTCGCTACTATGCTCTCACAGATCCATGAAGAAGTTCACGACGAGATGGTGTACGCACAAGCAATCTACGAGGATCAAGCCAATCGTCGTCGCCAGCCAGCTCCCGACTACCAAGTAGGCGATATGGTCTACCTCAACTCCAAGAACATCAAGACAGACCGCCCCTCCAAGAAGCTGAACTGGAAGAACCTAGGTCCTTTTGAGATCACCGAGCGTATCAGTTCACACGCCTACCGTCTAGCTCTTCCTGCGAACATAAAGATCCACGACGTCTTCCATCCCGTACGCCTTCGGCCGTCGGCTGAGGACCCATTCCCGAACCAAAACCAAGACATGCCAGGTCCTCCCGATGAAGTAGAAGTCGACGAGCCTGTTAACCTACCTTCTGACGACTATGCCGTCCGCAAGATCCGGGGAATCCGCGTAGAGCCCAACGACGTTGAAGGACTACCGCCGATCAAGTATGAAGTCGAATGGCAAGGTTGCCCTGAGTGGGATACCTCATGGGAACCTATCCAACATATCATCTTCAATCGTCAAGCAATCGAAGAATACCACGCCCGCGCAGACGGCCCAGAAGTCAACATCGGCAGGCTCTTCGAATCTGAGCTTTTCGACGGGGCTTACCAATGGTGTATCGACCATGACATCAGGCCTAGGCCTGGTACTGAAGCTGAACATCCTCGATATGTGGAACTACTACGGCTTCGTAGGAACTCAGCTTTGTTCGGGGGGGCTACTGTCATGGTCTCCCCACAGAGTGTACAGAAGGTGGGGACAGAAGAGCCTCAGAGTGCTCAGAAGTCGTCAAGAAGTGACAGTCCAGCTTGGTGTGTGAGCGCCAAGAATCACATGCCCGCAACATTCGCTACGGGACCCAGCCCTCCAAATTCACCCCTCTACCAAACCTTGACAGATTCACTTCGGCTCGTGACTGTGTGACTCACGGCACTCCCGCGAGCACCCGCGACTGCGCTGGACCCTGGAAGAAGCACGTGGAAGACTCGGAACGTAGGGCAGGTTGGAATAAGGTTTTGAGCAAAGCTGCTGAGCGCGGCTTCGCACGGGTTAGCCCTGTTGATGCGGGGACACGCACTCGCGAGGGTCGCGTATAAATATCTGGCCTTCCCCAGGCCTCTCTTGCTTTCTTCGTCTTTTGTTTTGTGTAGCAATCATACCATACCCTTTTGCATCTGCACTTCGCACCTGCATTCTCGCTTTCACCCTTGCATCTCACAGGCCAGGCTCTCGCCCTGACATCACAAAAGACCAACAAACCGTCAACCACTCGAGTCATCCTCATGGGTGACCACGCCACCGATGGAGGTGTCAACCTCGACAACCAAGACACTCCATTCCACTTCAGTGAGTGGACTGACATCCCCTTCTCGAACGCCGCTGCCTTCGGTGCCTGGGCAAACGCCAACCCCGACACCGCCTACGCTCTCATCAACCGCACCGTCTCCTCTTTCCGCGAGACCGCCCAGCAGGTCGAGCAAGCAAACAACCAAGCAACATACCTTCAAGGTATTGTGAACACCTTCCAGAACCTCGCCCCGCACGCCGACGACAACCGCCGCCAGCACTTCTCCAAGAAGGTCAACGACCCAGACGAGTTCGACGGCAACAAGAGCAAGTTTGAGGCATTTGAGACACAGTTCACCATCAAGCTGTTGGCTAATGCCGACCACTTTCCGCAAGAGAAGGACAAAGTCACGTACGTCTTCTCCCTCCTTCGGGGAGACGCCGCGGCTCAGGTACAACACTACATCGACAACGCCACGCAGACTATCGGCTGCCCGGACGTCCTCACCTTGATGCAGGACCTCCGTGCTGCCTTTGGTGATCCAGACCGTAGAGCCACCGCCCAGAACGCCATCCACAACCTCCTCCAGAAGAACAAGAGCTTCGCCGAGTACCTCGCGGCCTTCAACCGCGACATCGGGTTCACCGGCTACAACGAAGAGACCAAGAAGAGCACTCTCCGCCGTGGTTTGTCAGCAGAGCTTCTTCGAGCCCTCGAGGACAAGGACGTCGGTGCTATGAGCTTCCGTGAGCTCGTCGAGACCTGCCAGCGCCTCGACTCCAACATGAAACACACCGCCTCTCTCCTCGCTTCCCGTTCTCAAGGTCGTCAGCCTCGTGGTCCCGGAAGCCACTTCGCTGCTCCACTAGGCGCCGCCGCTCCTACGGCTCTCCCTCCCGTCTCTGTAGGTGACGCTATGGATCTCAGCGCTGGTGCCGCCGTCCCTCGAGTCCAGGGCCTCGTCAACGGTAAGCTCACTCCCGAAGAGAAGCTTCGCCGTCGCCAGGCCGGACTCTGCACCTACTGCGGCGGTCCAGGCCACATCGCAGCCAAGTGTCCGCAGCTCGCTGCCCGTAACGCCCGCAACCCGGTTCGCGGCGCTGTCGGCGCTATCGAGCCTGCTCCTGCTGCTCCCGCTGAGCAGGAAAAAGCCTAGGTCTTCCTCATCGACGCGATGAAGACCAAGAACAACGTTTACCGAAAGTGAAGAGAGGAAAGAAGTTGAGGATCAATACAGCACAGCTAGACCTGTACGACGAGACGGGCAAGGACCACGCTTGCAAACCGTTCGTCACGAATGTAAATATCGGCTCAAAGAAACTCTCTTCTTCCAATCTCACTCTCATGGACACTGGCGCACTAGGCGAGTCTTTTATGGACTATAAACTCGCGACCTCTCTCAACCTCGAACCCCAGGAACTGAAGTACCCTCGCACCCTTGAACTCTTTGACGGCACGGAGACTACCACTGGTAAGATTACTCATGTTGTACACACGTCAATCACCCTCGGAGGCAAGCGTATGTCGATCACCAGCTTCCTTACGTCCCTACCGCATCAGAAGTTTATCCTCGGCCTCCCCTGGTTCAGACGACACCGACCTATCATCGACTGGACTTCCCTTACTGTCAGCTTCCCTCCAGAAGTTCCTCCGGCACCTCCGCCTTCTCCGCCGCCTCAGCGCGGTCCTGAGTATACCAAGATCTTCCAGGTGAACGCCGCTGCCTTCACCACTGCTGCTAAGCAGCCCAAAGCTCAAGTCTTCGCCGCCTCTCTCCGCGATATCGACATCGCCCTCGAGAAGCTCGACAAGAAGCGTACACCTACCGACCCTGCTACGAAGGTCCCTCCTTGGGCACACCACATCCTCCACGTATTCGATGCTAAAGCCGCAGACGAGCTACCTCCTCATCGCCCTCACGACCACAAGATTGAGCTAGAAGAAGGTGCAGAGACACCGTTCGGACCGTTATATTCCATGTCCCGAGAAGAGCTTATCGTCCTCAAGAGATACCTCGAAGAGAACCTAAAGAAGGGGTTCATTCGAGCGAGCCGTTCCAGCGCTGGCAGTCCCGTCATGTTCGTCAAGAAGCCCGGCGGTGGTCTACGCTTCTGCGTAGACTACCGAGGCTTGAACGCTGTTACAAAGAAGAACCGCTACCCAATACCGTTGATTCAGGAGACGCTCGAGCGCCTCTCTAAGGCCAAGTACTTCACCAAGCTCGATGTCATCGCTGCGTTCAACAAGTTACGAATGGCAGAAGGACACGAGTATCTCACAGCCTTCCGTACTCGCTACGGGCTGTTCGAGTCGCTCGTTATGCCCTTCGGCGTTTGTAACGGGCCTAGTACCTTCCAGAACTTCATTAACGACATCCTTCAGGAGTTCCTCGATCAGTTCTGCACTGCCTACATCGACGACATCCTAGTCTACAGCGAGACCAAGGAGGAGCACCGCGAGCACGTCTGTAAGGTCCTTCAGAAGCTCGCAGACGCCGGCTTGCAGCTCGACATCGACAAGTGCGAGTTTGAGAAGACCGAAGTCAAGTTCCTTGGTTTGATCATTACCGCAGACGGCATCAAGATGGACCAAGAGAAGATCGACGCTATCGTCGAATGGGATGCTCCTACGAACGTCAAAGAGGTCCAGGGTTTCCTAGGCTTTGCCAACTTCTACCGCCGCTTCATCCACGCATTTTCGGGCGTGGTACGCCCTTTGACGAAGCTCACGCGCAAGGGTGAGAAGTTCGCCTGGACCGACGAATGCCAGGAGGCTTTTGACTTGCTCAAAGCGAAGTTTGTTGAGAACCCGCTTCTACGGCACTTCGATTTCGAACTGGAGACCCGTGTAGAGACCGACGCATCCGACGGCGTGGTGGGCGGTGTCCTGCTACAACGCCGCTCGCCTGAATCCCCCTGGTTACCTGTCGCCTTCCTCTCCAAGAAGATGACCGCCACGGAGTGTAACTACGAGATCTACGACAAGGAGCTTCTCGCCATCGTCAAAGCTTTCGAAGAGTGGCGCCCCGAGCTCGAAGGCTCTGCTATGCCCGTCCAAGTAAGCTCCGACCATAAGAACCTCGTCTACTTTATGAAGAGCAAGCTGCTCAATCGTCGCCAGGCCCGCTGGAGCGAATTCCTCTCCCGGTTCAACTTCGTGATCTCGTACACGCCCGGCAAGGCCAACTCGATGGCCGACGCCCTTACCCGCCGCCCTGGTGACTCTCCAGTTGATCGAAGAGGGGGCCGGCAAATCGCAGGGCAACAAGTCATCAAAGAGCACAACCTCTCTTCCGAGCTTCGAGAGTACCTATCGAATGGCCAGCCTACGCTCGCCGCTTCCTTTGCTACTCTCGTGCTCGCTCCTGCCTACCTTGACGAGAGTGACGATGAATCCGAGCCTGAAGAATACGCCTCGGACGCTGAGGACTTGAACGACGATGAAGAGGGCTCAGTAACGACCGACGGCTCATCCGAATCAGACTTTGAGGGGTTTGATAATGAGGAGCAGCCCGAAGGCATCATGGCACGAGTACGAACAGCGTACGATGCCGACATAGACGCCCAAGAGTTAGTTCAGGCCCTTGAATCTGGCGCGAGGACATTCCCGGGCTTCTCGCTGTCCGAGTGCGAGCTCCAGGAAGGTGTCGTCTACTTCCGTAAGAAGCTTTACGTACCGCAGCCCGAAGGCTCTAATATCCGAGCTGAGATTCTTCAAATCATCCACGACTCCGCCTCTGGGGGTCACCCAGGCGTAGCCAAGACCCACAAGCTCCTCGCTAGGTATTACTGGTGGCCGCATTCCTGGAAGGACGTCCGCCGCTACGTGCTGAACTGCGCTGCTTGCCGAAGAGCCAAAGCTAACCGCCACCGTCCCCACGGTCTCTTGCACCCTCTCCCGGCTCCTGATCGTCCGTGGAAGCACATCACTATGGACTTTATCACCGATCTTCCTCACGGCAAGACCTTCAGCGGCGTGAAAGCAAAGGCCCTTCTAGTGATCGTGGACCGTCACTCCAAGGACCGGTACATGATCCCGTGCTGGAGCATGACCGCAAAGGAGACTGCTCGCTTGTTCTACGAATTCGTCTGGCGCTTTCAAGGCCTCCCGGATAGCATCACCTCTGACAGAGGCACCCAGTTCATCTCGCACTTCTGGAAGCGTCTGTGTGCTATCCTGGGCATCAAGCATAACCTCTCGACCAGTTTTCAGCCACAGACCGACGGCCAGACCGAAATTACGAACGCTATCCTCGAGCAGGTCCTTCGTTGCTTCGTCGACTACCACCAGAAGGATTGGCCTCAGCATATCCCTGCGGTGGAGTTCGCTACTCGTAACTGGGACTCGGAGACTACTGGCTACTCTCCCTTCTATACTACGAGAGGTTACCACCCTCGTACAGGCATGGAACCAGAAGAACCTCTCCCGCCTACCGAAGACGCAAACGAGCAAGCAGCAGACGAGTTCGCTACTATGCTCTCACAGATCCATGAAGAAGTTCACGACGAGATGGTGTACGCACAAGCAATCTACGAGGATCAAGCCAATCGTCGTCGCCAGCCAGCTCCCGACTACCAAGTAGGCGATATGGTCTACCTCAACTCCAAGAACATCAAGACAGACCGCCCCTCCAAGAAGCTGAACTGGAAGAACCTAGGTCCTTTTGAGATCACCGAGCGTATCAGTTCACACGCCTACCGTCTAGCTCTTCCTGCGAACATAAAGATCCACGACGTCTTCCATCCCGTACGCCTTCGGCCGTCGGCTGAGGACCCATTCCCGAACCAAAACCAAGACATGCCAGGTCCTCCCGATGAAGTAGAAGTCGACGAGCCTGTTAACCTACCTTCTGACGACTATGCCGTCCGCAAGATCCGGGGAATCCGCGTAGAGCCCAACGACGTTGAAGGACTACCGCCGATCAAGTATGAAGTCGAATGGCAAGGTTGCCCTGAGTGGGATACCTCATGGGAACCTATCCAACATATCATCTTCAATCGTCAAGCAATCGAAGAATACCACGCCCGCGCAGACGGCCCAGAAGTCAACATCGGCAGGCTCTTCGAATCTGAGCTTTTCGACGGGGCTTACCAATGGTGTATCGACCATGACATCAGGCCTAGGCCTGGTACTGAAGCTGAACATCCTCGATATGTGGAACTACTACGGCTTCGTAGGAACTCAGCTTTGTTCGGGGGGGCTACTGTCATGGTCTCCCCACAGAGTGTACAGAAGGTGGGGACAGAAGAGCCTCAGAGTGCTCAGAAGTCGTCAAGAAGTGACAGTCCAGCTTGGTGTGTGAGCGCCAAGAATCACATGCCCGCAACATTCGCTACGGGACCCAGCCCTCCAAATTCACCCCTCTACCAAACCTTGACAGATTCACTTCGGCTCGTGACTGTGTGACTCACGGCACTCCCGCGAGCACCCGCGACTGCGCTGGACCCTGGAAGAAGCACGTGGAAGACTCGGAACGTAGGGCAGGTTGGAATAAGGTTTTGAGCAAAGCTGCTGAGCGCGGCTTCGCACGGGTTAGCCCTGTTGATGCGGGGACACGCACTCGCGAGGGTCGCGTATAAATATCTGGCCTTCCCCAGGCCTCTCTTGCTTTCTTCGTCTTTTGTTTTGTGTAGCAATCATACCATACCCTTTTGCATCTGCACTTCGCACCTGCATTCTCGCTTTCACCCTTGCATCTCACAGGCCAGGCTCTCGCCCTGACAGTACTACCTACGTAGAGGGAGGTAATATCGCCCCCGCCTTCTTCGTCTACGTAGTATACTACCTCCTAGTCAGATTCTAGTATGTCCTTACTAATATAGAAGCACGTACGGGGTCTACCGTTACCTCGTAGGTATATCGTATAGCCTAGTAACTTATAGGTCGTTAGTCTCCTATAGTACGGGTTAATCTATAGCTCCTAGATTACTAGGACGTAGTAGACGTACGGGTCCGCCTCGTACAGAAAATAGTTCTTATTAGGGCGAGAGCCTAGCCTATAAGATATAAGGGTAAAAGCGAGAATATAGGTACGAAGTATAGATATAAAAGGGTATAGTATAATTGCTATATAAAACGAAAGATGAAGAAAGTAAGAGAGGCCTAGGGAAGGCTAGATATTTATACGCGACCCTCGCGAGTACGTGTCCCCGTATTAATAGGGCTAACCCGTACGAAGCCGCGCTTAGTAGCTTTACTTAAAACCTTATTCTAACCTGCCCTACGTTCCGAGTCTTCTACGTGCTTCTTCTAGGGTCTAGCGTAGTCGCGGGTACTCGCGGGAGTGCCGTAAGTTATATAGTTACGAGCCGAAGTAAATCTGTTAAGGTTTAGTAGAGGGGTGAATTTGGAGGGCTAGGTCCCGTAGTGAATATTACGGGGTATATAATTCTTAGCGCTTATATACTAAGCTAGACTGTTACTTCTTGACGACTTCTAAGCACTCTGAGGCTCTTCTGTCCCTACCTTCTATACTCTCTATAGGGAGACTATAATAGTAGCCCCCCCGAACAAAGCTAAGTTCCTACGAAGCCGTAGTAGCTCTATATATCGAGGATGTTCAGCTTTAGTACTAGGCCTAGGCCTAATATTATAGTCGATATACTATTAGTAAGCCCCGTCGAAGAGCTTAGATTCGAAGAGCCTACCGATATTAACTTCTAGGCCGTCTACGCCGGCGTAGTATTCTTCGATTGCTTAACGATTAAAGATAATATATTAGATAGGTTCCTATAAGGTATCCTACTTAGGGCAACCTTACTATTCGACTTTATACTTAATCGGCGGTAGTCCTTTAACGTCGTTAGGCTCTACGCGGATTCCCCGGATCTTACGGACGGTATAGTCGTTAGAAGGTAGGTTAATAGGCTCGTCGACTTCTACTTTATCGGGAGGACCTAGTATGTCTTAGTTTTGGTTCGGGAATAGGTCCTTAGCCGACGGCCGAAGGCGTACGGGATAGAAGACGTCGTGGATCTTTATGTTCGTAGGAAGAGCTAGACGGTAGGCGTGTGAACTAATACGCTCGGTGATCTTAAAAGGACCTAGGTTCTTCTAGTTTAGCTTCTTAGAGGGGCGGTCCGTCTTAATATTCTTAGAGTTAAGGTAGACTATATCGCCTACTTAGTAGTCGGGAGCTAGCTAGCGACGACGATTAGCTTGATCCTCGTAGATTGCTTATACGTATACTATCTCGTCGTGAACTTCTTTATAGATCTATAAGAGTATAGTAGCGAACTCGTCTACTACTTACTCGTTTTTGTCTTCGGTAGGCGGGAGAGGTTCTTCTAGTTCTATACCTATACGAGGGTAGTAACCTCTCGTAGTATAGAAGGGAGAGTAGCTAGTAGTCTCCGAGTCCTAGTTACGAGTAGCGAACTCTACCGTAGGGATATACTAAGGCCAATCCTTCTAGTAGTAGTCGACGAAGTAACGAAGGACCTACTCGAGGATAGCGTTCGTAATTTCGGTCTAGCCGTCGGTCTGTAGCTAAAAACTAGTCGAGAGGTTATACTTAATGCCTAGGATAGTATATAGACGCTTCTAGAAGTACGAGATAAACTAGGTACCTCTATTAGAGGTGATACTATCCGGGAGGCCTTAAAAGCGCTAGACAAATTCGTAGAATAAGCGAGTAGTCTCCTTTACGGTTATACTCTAGTACGGGATTATATACCGGTCCTTAGAGTAACGGTATACGATTACTAGAAGGGCCTTTACTTTTACGCCGCTAAAGGTCTTGCCGTAAGGAAGATCGGTAATAAAGTCTATAGTGATGTGCTTCTACGGACGATTAGGAGCCGGGAGAGGGTGTAAGAGACCGTAGGGACGGTAGCGGTTAGCTTTAGCTCTTCGGTAAGTAGCGTAGTTTAGTACGTAGCGGCGGACGTCCTTCTAGGAATACGGCTACTAGTAATACCTAGCGAGGAGCTTATAGGTCTTAGCTACGCCTAGGTGACCCCTAGAGGCGGAGTCGTAGATAATTTAAAGAATCTTAGCTAGGATATTAGAGCCTTTAGGCTACGGTACGTAAAGCTTCTTACGGAAGTAGACGATACCTTCCTAGAGCTCGTACTCGGATAGTAAGAAGCCCGGGAATGTCCTCGCGCTAGATTTAAGGGCCTAAACTAACTCTAAGGCGTCTATATCGGTATCGTACGCTATTCGTACTCGTACTATAATACTTTCGGGCTACTCCTTATTATTAAACCCCTTAAAGTCTAATTCGGATAAGCCGTCGGTCGTTACTAAGCCCTCTTTATCGTCGTTTAAGTCCTTAGCGTCCGAGGCGTATTCTTTAGGCTCGGATTTATCGTTACTCTCGTTAAGGTAGGTAGGAGCGAGTACGAGAGTAGTAAAGGAAGCGGCGAGCGTAGGCTAGCCGTTCGATAGGTACTCTTAAAGCTCGGAAGAGAGGTTATACTCTTTAATAACTTGTTGCTCTACGATTTACCGGCCCCCTCTTCGATTAACTAGAGAGTTACTAGGGCGGCGGGTAAGGGCGTCGGCTATCGAGTTGGCCTTACCGGGCGTATACGAGATTATAAAGTTGAACCGGGAGAGGAACTCGCTCTAGCGGGCCTAGCGACGATTAAGCAGCTTGCTCTTTATAAAGTAGACAAGGTTCTTATAGTCGGAGCTTACTTAGACGGGCATAGTAGAGCCTTCGAGCTCGGGGCGTTACTCTTCGAAAGCTTTAACGATAGCGAGAAGCTCCTTATCGTAGATCTCGTAGTTATACTCCGTAGCGGTCATCTTCTTAGAGAGGAAGGCGATAGGTAACTAGGGGGATTTAGGCGAGCGGCGTTATAGTAGGACACCGCCTACTACGCCGTCGGATACGTCGGTCTCTATACGGGTCTCTAGTTCGAAATCGAAGTGCTATAGAAGCGGGTTCTTAATAAACTTCGCTTTAAGTAAGTCAAAAGCCTCCTAGTATTCGTCGGTCTAGGCGAACTTCTTACCCTTACGCGTAAGCTTTATTAAAGGGCGTACTACGCCCGAAAATGTATAGATAAAGCGGCGGTAGAAGTTAGTAAAGCCTAGGAAACCCTAGACCTCTTTAACGTTCGTAGGAGCATCCTATTCGACGATAGCGTCGATCTTCTCTTAGTCTATCTTGATACCGTCTACGGTAATAATTAAACTAAGGAACTTGACTTCGGTCTTCTTAAACTCGTACTTATCGATATCGAGCTATAAGCCGGCGTCTACGAGCTTCTAAAGGACCTTATAGACGTGCTCGCGGTGCTCCTCCTTAGTCTCGCTATAGACTAGGATGTCGTCGATATAGGTAGTGTAGAACTGATCGAGGAACTCCTAAAGGATGTCGTTAATAAAGTTCTAGAAGGTACTAGGCCCGTTATAAACGCCGAAGGGCATAACGAGCGACTCGAATAGCCCGTAGCTAGTACGGAAGGCTATAGGATACTCGTATCCTTCTACTATTCGTAACTTATTAAACGTAGCGATGACATCGAGCTTAGTGAAGTACTTGGCCTTAGAGAGGCGCTCGAGCGTCTCCTAAATCAACGGTATTAGGTAGCGGTTCTTCTTTATAATAGCGTTTAAGCCTCGGTAGTCTACGTAGAAGCGTAGACTACCGCCGGGCTTCTTAACGAACATAACGGGACTGCTAGCGCTAGAACGGCTCGCTCGAATAAACCCCCTCTTTAGGTTCTCTTCGAGGTATCTCTTAAGGACGATAAGCTCTTCTCGGGATATAGAATATAGCGGTCCGAACGGTGTCTCTATACCTTCTTCTAGCTTAATCTTATAGTCGTAAGGGCGATAAGGAGGTAGCTCGTCTACGGCTTTAGTATCGAATACGTAGAGGATATAGTGTACCTAAGGAGGAACCTTCGTAGTAGGGTCGGTAGGTGTACGCTTCTTATCGAGCTTCTCGAGGGCGATGTCGATATCGCGGAGAGAGGCGGCGAAGACTTAAGCTTTAGGCTACTTAGTAGTAGTAGTAAAGGTAGCGGCGTTCACCTAGAAGATCTTAGTATACTTAGGACCGCGCTAAGGCGGCGGAGAAGGCGGAGGTACCGGAGGAACTTCTAGAGGGAAGCTAATAGTAAGGGAAGTCTAGTCGATAATAGGTCGGTATCGTCTAAACTAGGGGAGGCCGAGGATAAACTTCTAATACGGTAGGGACGTAAGGAAGCTAGTGATCGACATACGCTTGCCTCCGAGGGTAATTGACGTATATATAACATAAGTAATCTTACTAGTAGTAGTCTCCGTGCCGTTAAAGAGTTCAAGGGTACGAGGGTACTTTAGTTCCTAGGGTTCGAGGTTAAGAGAGGTCGCGAGTTTATAGTCTATAAAAGACTCGCCTAGTACGCTAGTGTCTATAAGAGTGAGATTGGAAGAAGAGAGTTTCTTTAAGCCGATATTTACATTCGTAACGAACGGTTTATAAGCGTAGTCCTTGCCCGTCTCGTCGTATAGGTCTAGCTATACTATATTGATCCTTAACTTCTTTCCTCTCTTTACTTTCGGTAAACGTTATTCTTAGTCTTTATCGCGTCGATAATGAAGACCTAGGCTTTTTCCTGCTTAGCGGGAGTAGTAGGATTAGGCTCGATAGCGCCGATAGCGCCGCGAACCGGGTTACGGGCGTTACGGGTAGCGAGCTACGGACAGTTAGCTACGATATAGCCTAGACCGCCGTAGTAGGTATAGAGTCCGGCCTAGCGACGGCGAAGCTTCTCTTCGGGAGTAAGCTTACCGTTAACGAGGCCCTAGACTCGAGGGACGGCGGTACTAGCGCTAAGATCTATAGCGTTACCTATAGAGACGGGAGGGAGAGCCGTAGGAGCGGCGGCGCCTAGTAGAGTAGCGAAGTGGCTTCCGGGACTACGAGGCTAACGACCTTAAGAACGGGAAGCGAGGAGAGAGGCGGTATGTTTTATATTAGAGTCGAGGCGCTAGTAGGTCTCGACGAGCTTACGGAAGCTTATAGTACCGACGTCCTTATCCTCGAGGGCTCGAAGAAGCTCTACTAATAAACTACGGCGGAGAGTACTCTTCTTAGTCTCTTCGTTATAGCTAGTAAACTCGATGTCGCGGTTAAAGGCCGCGAGGTACTCGGCGAAGCTCTTGTTCTTCTAGAGAAGGTTATAGATAGCGTTCTAGGCGGTAGCTCTACGGTCTAGATCACTAAAGGTAGCACGGAGGTCCTATATTAAGGTAAGGACGTCCGGGTAGCCGATAGTCTACGTAGCGTTATTAATATAGTATTATACCTAAGCCGCGACGTCTCCCCGAAGGAGGGAGAAGACGTACGTAACCCTATCCTTCTCTTACGGAAAGTGGTCGGTAATAGCTAATAGCTTAATAGTGAGCTATGTCTTAAATGCTACGAACTTACTCTTATTACCGTCGAACTCGTTTAGGTCGTTAACCTTCTTAGAGAAGTACTAGCGGCGGTTATCGTCGGCGTACGGTACGAGGTTCTAGAAGGTGTTTATAATACCTTAAAGGTATATTACTTAGTTATTTACTTGCTCGACCTACTAGGCGGTCTCGCGGAAAGAGGAGATAGTACGGTTAATAAGAGCGTAGGCGGTATCGGGGTGAGTATTTACCTAGGTACCGAAGGGAGCGGCGTTTAAGAAGGGGATATTAGCCTACTTACTAAAGTAGAATAGAGTGTCTTAGTTGTCGAGGTTAACATCTCTATCGGTAGCGTAGTCACCTATAAGGATGACTCGAGTATTTAACGGTTTCTTAGTCTTTTGTAATATTAGGGCGAGAGCCTAGCCTATAAGATATAAGAGTAAAAGCGAAAATATAGGTACGAAGTGTAGATACAAAGGGTATAGTATAATTGCTATACAAAACGAAAGACGAAGAAAGTAAGAGAGGCCTAGGGAAGGCTAGATACTTATACGCGACCCTCGCGAGTACGTGTCCCCGTATTAATAGGGCTAACCCGTACGAAGCCGCGCTTAGTAGCTTTACTCAAAACCTTATTACAACCTGCCCTACGTTCCGAGTCTTCTACGTGCTTCTTCTAGGGTCTAGCGTAGTCGTAGGTACTCGCGGGAGTACCGTAAGTTATATAGTTACGAGCCGAAGTGAATCTGTTAAGGTTTAGTAGAGGGGTGAATTTGGAGGGCTAGGTCCCGTAGTAAATATTACGGGGTATATAATTCTTAGCGCTTATATACTAAGCTAGACTGTCACTTCTTAACGACTTCTAAGCACTCTAAGGCTCTTCTGTCCCTACCTTCTATACACTCTATAGGGAGACTATAACAGTTCTAGACTATATCCTTGCTATAGTTAACGTTATACTAGATAATACTAAGCGTATCGAGGCTAGTTATCGGTATCGACAATTATTTCCTCTATAGCGTTCTATATCCTACTACCTTATACGTCCTAGTCTACGCCTATCGGCTATATACTAAAGGGGAGCCGGGCCTAGTTAGATTCCCTCGCCGTAGCTAGTAGAGTACGTAGCCTCCCGTACGCCCTAGGTTACGTATCCTTTATATTATTCTCGGCCCTAGGGCGCTTATACCCGACCGCCGCTAGCTAGTTCCGGTATAGGCTAGCCTTACGGTCGCCGTAGAATCTTAGGACGACGGTTCTGTTTATAATTGCCTTGTTTTTCGCTAGTTTCCGCTATAGGTATTCCGCGCTATATAATAGGTAGTGCCCCGGACAGTTCGCGTACCGTCCTATAGCCGATATATAGTCTCTAGATATATAGTCTCCTATATAGTTCGAGTAGGCCTACTTGTTTATATACGTATAGGCTTAGTGTCTATACTATTAGTATTTATAGTATTAGAGGACACGAAAGGATAAGGAGTACTTTTCTACTATCTTAAGGCTATGTTACTAGATTAGGCCTTGTTCTATCGCTAGATCCGCCGCTTTCGCGTCTTATAGCTATACTATTAGCGCCGAGGCCTTCTTACCTTCTAGCCATTTCCTAAAGAGCTAAGTCGCCTTCTAGATTAGAGAGTTAAGAGTGACCGGGTTGTCCTCTTAGAGAGTACGTAGGTGACCTTAGTTAGTTAGGTCGAACTCCTTAGGTATATCGTAGACTAGGATCGTAAATTACTTCGTTAAGACCTTCGCTAATACCGTAACCTCAGATGCCTACTATAGCTATACCTCTAGGTACCTCCTAGTAGTAGTAGAGCTAGTCTAGATCTATAGAGTACCGTTAGACTATTAGTTCACTACGACTACCCCTAGTTAGTTAATTCGTTAGGCGAGCTCCTTGTTCGATAGCTTCGTAACTTCGGCCTAGTCTTCCTTTACTATAATACGGATCGTAACTATATCGTACGTTAGGACTCGAATTTACTCCCCCGTACGCGTTTCTAGGGGGAAAGCTACTAGATATAACCGTACGCTACGGAATAGCCTTAGTAATACTAAAGGGAATAGAGACGTAGAACGCCTATACTAGTATAAGTACGATCGACCTATACTTTCTATTACGAGAACTTAAAGAGAGACTAGACTAATGCCGACCGAACTACGCGCTAGAAGTCTCCTTAGACTATATCCCTATCTAAACGACGCTAGGGGTAAAGGCGATAGAGGAGCTAGTAAGCGAACTACGCCGTAACTAGAAGAAGGCACGCTAGGACGACATAAGAGGCTTCCTAATAGCGAACCTACTATAGTATAGAGAGATCGAGACGACAGCTTAGCTAGATTAAGTAGCGGAACAGATTACCTCGGTTATATAGCAAGTAGCGGAATAATATACGCCGTTACTCCGGCCCTTAACGTAGTAGAAGGCCTTCTAGACCCCTAAGTACTCTACGAAGGTAAGGGAGGCTAGAAGGGCAAGGCGATAGTAGACGAAGGAGTATACCTAAGAGACGTAGGAGTAATACTGTCGCGCGACATAAGAGAAGAAGGTATAGATACGACGCGATAAGCTATAGGACTAGAGAGCGACGATCGGGCTCGTTATAGAAAACCCGGAATAGATATAGAGACTTACTAAATAGGCATGACTACCTAAAGAGCAACAAACCCCTTACTTCGCCCTAATCGTAGACCGCGAAGGGATTGCCTAGGCTACGCCCCGGGGTAAGGCAAAAGTATTAGCCGACTATTTCTTTTCGACGTAAGTAGAGGCAGATCTTACGGATATCGACCCGAGTATATACCCGGAACCCCTAGACATAGATTAGGCGGTTAGCTCTAATATAGTAATAGGAGTCATAAGTAAGCTAAAAGGACGAAAAGCCCTAGGCCTAGATAGGATACTAAATATACTACTAAAAGAGTATAGAGAAGAGATCGCGCCGAGCCTTATAAACCTATTTACCGCGTACCTACGGCTAGGGTATCACCCGAAGCCGTATAGAGAGTCTATAACAGTAGTACTACGTAAGCTATAGAAGGAAGACTATACTTAGCCTAAGTTGTACAGACTAATCGTACTTCTAAACACGATAGGGAAGGTCCTAGAAAAGATAGTAGCCTAGAGACTTACGTAGCTAACCGAGGACAACTACGTACTCCTAGTAACATAGATAGGGGGAAGAAGCTAGCGATCGATACTAATAGTAATAGAGCTAATTACGGAGCAAATTTACACCCTCTAGTACTACGGTAGGAACCGAGCGGCGTCCTTACTATCCCTCGACGTCGTAGGAGCCTTCGATAACGTCTTATACTAAAGGCTAATATATATCCTATAGTAGAAAGGCATCCCCTAGTAGGTAACGACGTTCGTCTACTCCTTTCTCTAGGAACGGACGATATACCTAGTCCTAGGAAGGTATACGTCCGACCCGGTAAAGGTAGAGGCTAGAATATCTTAGGGATCTACTCTCTCCCCTATCCTGTTTCTAATATTTATATCTAATCTAATCCCCCTACTTACCTCTCCGTAAACCTTAGTATCGGGGTTCGTAGACGACATAAACATCCTAGCCTAGTTAGACTCGATAGAAGAGAACTGTCGCCTCCTTAAAGATAGGTATAAGAAATGCGAGGAGTAGGCAAAGAAGTATAGTACCCGGTTCGCCCCTAAAAAGTACTAACTTATACACTTTAGTAAAGCGAGAATATACTATAATATAAAGGCGGCGGTAAGAATCTAAGGCTACGAGACTAAGCTATTAGCGGAGCTACGAGTACTAGGGATCTAGCTCGACCCGAAGCTAAGCTAGAATATATAGATTAAGAAAGCCTAGAGTCGAGCGTAAGTTAATAAAGCCTCGATAAAGAGGCTTACGGTATCTATATAGGGAGTAATATTCGATAAGGTAAGAGTAATATATAAGGCGATCGTTAGACTAGCTATATTATACGGGGCACAGATTTAGGGAATAGGAGGTATAGGTAAGCCGATCCCGAAACGGATAGAGTAACCCCTAAATAGGATATAGGTAGGTAACCTACGTAGGATACTAGGCGTATATAAGACAACGTTAATAAGTACGGTAGAAATAGAGATAGGAACACTACTAATCGGCTAGTATATCCGGGGAATAAGAATTTAATACGCGGTAAAGACGACAGATTACCTAGTATAAACTACGATCTAGGAGGTAAAGAATAAGATAGAAAGCCGCTACCGGAGAGGGGCCGGACATAGGACAAGCTAAAAAGAGGATGACCTTACTACCTTTACGGCCGTATAGACAAGTACCGAATAGCTAGCACGAAAAGAGTAGGAGCGTAGGACTCGCTAGGCCGGTAGGAGTAAGGCTAAGACCTAAAGCCTAGCGGAATAGATAGCGAGCTACCTATAGGAGTAGGACTAGAAAAGGAAGCCCCCTAAGACAATAGGCCCGATAGCGCTCCGAGCCTTCTAGAGACACAATTACTAGCTATATAGGGATCTAATAAGGGCCGAAGCAAGTATAGCGATCCAAATCAGGTCCTAATATATTAGATTAAGGGCCTACCTATTTAGGAGACGCGTACTAGACATCTATAGCCTAGCCTACTAGTGTAGCTACCTATCGTAAAACCTAGAATATATACTACTACGATGCCCGTAGTAGGCGAGAGGTAGGGGAAATTAGAGGCACTAAGCGGGAAGGAGAGACTATAAGTCAATTATTAGGGATAAAGGTAACATTCGCCGAATCTCTCGGTAGATACTATAGTAGGGATACCTCTAGTAGTTTAGCCTCGCTAGCGAGACGGAGGGGTAGATAGATAAGAGGCGGAAGCTAGGGGGGTTGTATATAGGGTAGTTATTAGGGCAGGCCTATAATACTAGCGTACCCCTAATAAGGGAAATTTAAGACGATAACTAGGAGGAAAAGATAGGCGGGAAGGAGGAGGGGTTTTCACTAACATAGTTTCCCCTCTATATATACGAAAACAAGATAGTATAGCTATATAAGCCAAAGGGCACTATAACAGCTTAATGAAATATCTATCTATCTATATCGTACGTTAGGGGAGGGCCTAGTATCAATATCGCGACCGATACCTAGCTATAGGGGTATTAATTCCGGGTGGCCTTACTAATCGCCTAAGACGTCGTCCTTATTTCTTATTACCCTCGGGAATACGATAGTATAAGCGCCGTACGTAGCTAAGTAATCATTACCTATAGAGACCGGTATAGGAGCTAATTATTAGTTTCTATACTTTTTACGTCCTCTATAAGTTGCTACTAGTTGTCTTAGGGGAGCTTCGCCTATAGAGCCGTAGGCGCCGTTAGTACCGTAGCCTAGGCTACTATTACCTAGGAGTTACCTAATATAGCTAGGCACCTCCGCGGCGTTTAGAGCTAAAGAAATAGGGTGAAGAGAACTTTAAGCTATCTAGATTAAATGAGGTAGAACTCCCTTAATGCTAGGGGTAGTGGCCTGCTTTATAGATCGTTAGAATAGCCTTAATAAGAGCTTTCGAATATGCCGTGTTTTAGGGCTATAATAGATCGATTAGTTAGGTATACCGTTCGCTAAGATTAAATACGTTCCGTAGCTATAAATATACGTTCGTCGGTATCGGTAAGTCTATTATTCACCTATAGTAGTTAGTAGAATAAAGCTATTATAGCTTTGTAGTGCTTAGCCTTATAGTCCTAGTCCTAGCCGTAGTTATTATTAGGATCCCTAGTCCTTTTCCTCCGGACGATTAGTTCCGGTAGCTCCGGGGTTTCCTCGATCTTCTTATAGTCCGCGATATTATCTAGTCTACCGGGAAGTTGGATATAGAGCGGTCTTAAGACAGTTAGTCCTTTGTCCTTAGCCGTAGCGGGTTCGGTCTCTACGTAGGGAGCGGGGATTAGCTACGTCTGTTCTTCTATAGAGGACTCGGCTACTTTAGTAGTAGGAAGTTAGGGTATTATACTACCCGAGGATCGTGAGATTACTATTAGGGTATCCGCTAGTCGCTAAACTAGTAGTAGTCGCGAGACCGCCGGTAGTCGACCGACTAGCCTTCGTTCGGGTACCCTACTAGGTTAGTTTATAAAGGAGATACCTAAGTCTAGATCTCCCCCTTCTCGTTTTCGAACTAATCTACTTGGCTATACTACCTAATAGCTCGTATATCTGGCTCCTAGAACAACTATTACTTAGTCGATTAACCGTATCTAACGAAAACAGCTTCCTTACCCTAGTTTATTAACTTATCCTATCGTAGCCCTTTTAGATATAATTTCAGTTCTACGTAAACTACTACCCTATAACCCTATACTCTTAGGTGATCTACTATCGGCACTTTACTAGTAAGTGCTTCTTCCGGCGAAAGTTAGATACCGTTAAGTAACGGTCCGTTCGGTAGTAGGTTACGTATAACCGCCTATACCTCTAGCGCTTTAGGCTAGAATTCTACCGGTATCCCCGATTCCTCGAGCATTACGCGGATCGCGTTCTCCGATACCTAGATTGACCTTTCTACTACTCCGTTCTATATAGAGTTATAAGTATCCGTCGTATTGTATTAAACCCCCTATTCTTTCTCCTGTTCTTTTAGAACTATTAGTAGCTTAGGTATATTATTACTCTATACTACTCTTACGTAGCATTTCGATACTTTCTCTATAGTTAGCCGCTATTATTTTAGTGCTTACGGTACGTCGGATTTGTTCTTAAGTAGGATCACCTACTTCTTTCTTAAGAAGTTATCTACGATCTCTAGCTAGTATTTAAAACCTAGCCTAGATGTCGCATTTTTAAAAGGTCCGTAGATGTCGATATATATAAGCGTAAGTCTTTCGTTCTTTCGTTCTACGACAGCGCCTTTAAACTTCCGTATATTCGCGATAGAGTATACCTTATAGTTATGCTCGTCCGGGATAGGAATCGGGCCCTTCTTATTACTTACCCTATAGACGTTCCGGAGTAATCCTTTACTTAGGTATACGAATCTTCTATACTAAAACTCCTACTAATCCTTAGTAGTTACTACGGCTAGAGCTTCCTCGTATAGTATCTCCGGGGGTCTATTATCTACCTAGTTTAGGGAGTCGGATATCGAAGATACTACCGGTACCCCCCCCTCGTAGTACTATTCGTATAATAGGCTTTCCGCTCTTATACTTAAGTATAAAGTTTAGAGGTTCGATATCGAATTACTTACTAAACTACCTCTATAAAACTAGATTAACTCCGAGATTAGGAATAAACAAGACTTTCTCTAGAGGCCTCCTATAGTTACTATTCCTTTATAGAATATATCTAGGTACCCCCTACCGACTTTGATTACTTTCCTTCTCGCTAGTTTCCTAAGCGATCTGAATAGAGACTTATTATTAGTTATGTATAAGGAGGTATATGTCAGGGCGAGAGCCTGGCCTGTGAGATGTAAGGGTGAAAGCGAGAATGCAGGTGCGAAGTGCAGATACAAAAGGGTATGGTATAATTGCTACACAAAACAAAAGACGAAGGAAGCAAGAGAGGCCTGGGGAAGGCCAGATATTTATACGCGACCCTCGCGAGTGCGTGTCCCCGCATCAACAGGGCTAACCCGTGCGAAGCCGCGCTTAGCAGCTTTGCTCAAAACCTTATTCCAACCTGCCCTACGTTCCGAGTCTTCCACGTGCTTCTTCCAGGGTCCAGCGCAGTCGCGGGTGCTCGCGGGAGTGCCGTGAGTCACACAGTCACGAGCCGAAGTGAATCTGTCAAGGTTTGGTAGAGGGGTGAATTTAGAGGGCTGGGTCCCGTAGTGAATATTACGGGGCATGTGATTCTTGGCGCTCACATACCAAGCTGGACTGTCACTTCTTGACGACTTCTGAGCACTCTGAGGCTCTTCTGTCCCCACCTTCTGTACTCTCTGTGGGGAGACCATGACAGTATAGGAGTCTAGTAACTATTCGGAGGCGGGAAACTTACCTTTTACTTCGGTAGTAGAATAGACGACTTCGTCGTCGTATATTTCCTCGGTATCGCTTTCTCGTAAGGTATAGGCTCGTGTCGCCTTTGCCTTTGTCTTGTTATCGGATTGGCTTCTCCTATCCTTCTACTGTTTCCTAGACTTCTTAAGGGCGTTTTAGGCCTTCTCTAGATCCCGGACTAGCTCTTCGTAGGACTTCTTCTCCGGTTACTTCTAGGTATTCTTCTTTTTAATAAACTCCTTTACGGAATCTAGTTCCGGGCACGATATAACTAGGTAGTTACTATCGTAGATAAAGTAGCCGCTCTTACCCCCTTGCCTCTAGGAGTATAGAGCGGTCTCGCCCTTACTCTCTTAGATCCGTAATTCGTAGGATTTAAGTAAGGTTATAGCGGATTCCTAGCCTAGGTTTAGTTAGGCTAGGATAGTATCCCTAGTACTAGCGTAGACGTCCGGGAGGCTACTTAGTAGGTACTTAAACCTCCGGATAGGGTCCTTATAGTAGGTCTCTTTACTATCTGTTTCGGCAATCTATATAGATAGGTTACCTAGATATGTCTACCCTTATCTAATTGTCTAATCGTCCGGTAGCTTAATCGATACTAGCTATTTCATAAGCGCTACTACGTATACCTTATAGACCTTACTATACTTCTTCTATAGAAGTTTCTAGATCTCTTTCGTATCTCGTATATCTAAGATTTCTTAGTTATCCTCCTCGGACAAATATACTAAGATAGTATATCTCGCTATACCGTTCGCCTTCGAAGTAATCTTAGGCGTAACGGATTCTAGGAGATTAGCCGACGAGTTGTCGATGACCTAGGATACCTCCCGGCTTTCGAGATAGTCTCGTAGTATAATAAACTAGCGCTTCTAGTTCTTACGAGTAAGGATAGGGCCGACCTTCCGGGGGCCCTCGTAACTCGTTAAGTCTTCTATAGCGAAGGTAGCCTTAAATATATAGTAAGCTCTACTTAACTACGGTAGTTAGAATAAGCTTAGACTGCCCGAGTCTATTAGTAGCGTTCCGTATAGTAGACTCCCCGAGTCTATTAGTACGTTACCGTACGGATTCTAGGTATAGAGTATAATACCCTACATCGTACTTCCTTAGTATATCGATGTCCTATTAAACAGGTATAGTATATATATATACGGAAGTTAGGACACGTAATAGGGAAGGAGGAAGGACTAATATAGTATACGAAGGTATATAGTAGAATAGTGTTTAGTACTAAAGGTGTCTCTACTATCGGTATAGAGACTACGTCTCTTATACCTATATAGAGGGATACTACTCTAGTCCTAGTTCTATTTTACTACGCCTTATCGGTTTTACCTATATCTTATCCTATGACGGCAGTTCCTCCGACAGTCTCGTACTAACTAGCTAAGTAACTTTAGGTCCTCTAAGTCGCTCCTACTATTCGTACGGTGTCTCGGTAGTATTACCGTACTATTATCTCGACTAGCTTAGTATATACTAAGTTAGTCTAAGTACCGTACGACATACCTACTAATCTATATTCGTAATAATACGACTATAAACCGCTATACTTAGCTAGGTCTCTATATCCGTAGAAGAGCTACGACGGGATCTATAGGAGTATAGATTATTAATAACCGTAATAAGATATTACGGCGTACGTTAGAAAAAACGTACGACTCGGTATAAGAGACTACTACCTTAGGCTAAGTAGTACCTAATATAGTACGCCCTAAAGGATAGCGACGCTCGCTACTAGCTATACGACTAGTAGTATAGTACGAGTCTATATATAATATATAGACTTAAGGATAGATATAGTAGTAGTAGTAAACTACCGACTATTACGGGCCTAGGCGGACGTCTAGTAAATAGTAGTCGGTTATATAACTCGGTACGGGCCGGCGCGTATACCTCGGCTTATATATTAACTTTCCGTACCTTGTACTCCTCTTAGATAGCCTATCTAATAACTTCGTTATCTGCCCTATATTAAGAACAGCTCCCTTATACTCTCTACTTACTTTCTACCTCCTAGTATCCTCTAGAGATGATAATTACGACGCCTTATCGAAGGTTAGAGACTCTCTAGACTAAATATACTTACGCTTTCGTACTTTCCGCTATATAAGGGCCTCGTTAGACTTACGTAGCTTACTAATCTCGCTTTATATAAGAGCTATCTAATACGCTATCTCTCTACTCCCTTTTATAAGCTAATACACCCCTTCCTATAACGAGTTTAGTAATAAACCTGCCCGGGCACGTATTTTGTTCGTTACTAGTATCGATTAAGAGTCGAATTCTTTTATAGTTCCTAGTGTCTTCGACTCCTAAGGGGTAGAGTCCGGAGCTAGAGGGGTTAGCGTACGTAGCTTAATATTAAGCTTGTCTATTACTACCTATAGATTAAATAGAACTAAACTAGCGCCTCTAAAGCTCGATAGGATGTTCTTCTATCTAAATATAGCGTTATAGGCTACCCGGAAGGCGCGTAAGAACTCTACTTTATCGATATAAGTAATACGCTAGCGTACTAAGCCCGAGAGCTAAGTACCGTATACCTTCTTTAAAGGCGAATAGTAACCTATATCTAATAGCTAGAGTAAGTACGAGGCGTACGATAGTATATATAGGTCGATAAAAGTAGGGAAAAATGGCGACGACAACGGTAGTAGACGACTAGGAGTAAGGGGGAGACGAGTAGAGGACGCTCTATAAGATAGCGGAAGAGATAGTAGCGGTAGAAGAAGGGAGGTTTCCGGAGAGAGTACTAAAAGGAGTAATAAGCGTACTACTCGGGGGACTAAAGGCGCTTAAACGACAAACAAGCACTACGATTTATATAGCAATCGAGGCAGTAACACGAAACGTAAGAAATAACCCTTAAAGAGACCCGAGACAGACCTAGGGCCTAACGACCTAGGTAACAATCGCGAGCCAACCTATCCCCCCTTAAAGTATAGTACTACGAGTCTATATTACGGACTAGAAAGAGAAGGAAGAGATAGGAAAGATGACCGGGAGGGAGATAGTCGAGAAGATTAGAGTAAAGGGAATAGTAGGGGTAAGGGTAGACAATAAAGGGGTCAAGCTGTTTATAGTATACGTATAGGACAAGAAGGCCCTCGAAATAAATAAGAAGTAGACACTAAAGATCGGAAGCATAGCGAAAGTCTCCTATTAATAGTATATAGTAATTACGTATAGGGTCCTACGAACCTTTAATATATAAAGGGATACACTAAACCTCTAGAGGCAAAACTAGGTAACAGTACTAGGACTATAGATCATAAAGACAGCGTAGGTCAAGAAGAAGATAGAGGAGGGTAAGAGGGCCTCCTCGCTAATCTTATAGGTTGTAATACTAGAGTAAGCGAACAAGGTCTTAGACTAAGGGTTATACTAGGACTTTAAGAGACTAGATATAGAAATCTATTAGAGTAACTATAGAATCCTTTAATGTTTTAACTATTAACAGTACGGACATATTGCCCTAAAGTATAGTAAAGCTATACTAGTCTACTCCTACTATACTAGTAATCACGCGACCTAAGAGTGCCAAAAACGGAAGGAGGACATAAGATACGTAGTATATAGGAGAAAACACCCGGTATAGTTAAACCAATGCCTAGTTAGACTATTAGCCTAGTAGAGAGCGCGGGAAGCAAGGGTAATAACACTAACTAGGTTCCTAGTAGGTAAATAGAAACAACTAGAGAGAACTACCTACCCAAATAAGAGACCCCGGCTATAAGAGGAGCTATAAATAGTGCTAGTAATAGGGAGACTAACGTTCTTATACAAGGTAGCGTAGACCAATAGATAAATAAGAATCAACTAAATAATAGGGAACCAACCCTAAAGGGAAGAATAGGAGGAGGGACGGGAAAACTAATAGCAAGACTAATAGCAAGACTAAATGGACCTAGACACAAACATGTCCTAATGCCTTATACTAATAGACTATCAATCATTTAGTATAATGTGAACAGAAGCAAAGACAAGGTCTAAAGGAGCTTTCTACAAGCCTTAGACCCGGAGGAACACTATATTATAGCAATATAGGAACTATAGATCAACCTATACTCTAGGATTCTATTAACTATACGAGACCCGAGATACTACGTAGTAATAAATAGAACCGAGGGAGTCCTACGAACTTGTATCTATGTTAGTAAGAAGGTACTAGTAGAGGACTAGTAGGCCTAGCCGAGAACCGATAGGGATATTACTATAGTATAGCTTAAAACAACTTAAGGCTAGATCCTAATCTATAGCGTATATAACCTACCTCTAGAGTCTAGAAGCAGCACACAACTATATACGCTAGGAAGGCTCCCGGAAGCAATAGACTAACAAAACCACAACATCGTAATAGGAGATTTCAACCTCTACTACCTAAAGTAGGGATCGGACTTCACCCTAGTATACTACTTCTTAGTAGGGAGGCTCATTAGTTAGATAGAAACAGCCTAAATAGACTTGATTACGCTAAAGGGAACAGAAACTTAGGCTAGAAACAACAGTTCTAGCACGCTAGACCTATACTTTATATCCTACGCCTTAATACGACGGGTAGAAAGCTATATAGTTAATGACTAACTAGAGTCCTTATTAGACCACTATCTAATCCAAACCGACATCTAACTTATAGTTAAGGAGGAGAGGGAACCTAAGAGGAGGCTCTACTAGAACTAGGCCGAGTGGATACTAGTATAGTAGCGGCTAGAAGGCGAACTAGAATAGGTGAATATAGACAACATTTATATAACGGAGGAGATTAACTAAGTAGTAGAGTAGCTAATAGAAGCTATATAAAGGGTAGCCTAGGCCTATATACCTAAGAAGAGATAGTCGCTATACTAGAAGCTATACTAGACACTAGAGTGTATAGCTAAAGTCAAGGAGGTAAGGAGAGCAAGAAGGAGATAGGAGTAACGACGTACCTAAGCAAACTAGGAAGCCTATAACAACGCGTATAAAGCAAAGAAGGCGTAGATTAGAAGAGATAAGACGTAGGAGTAGAGGTTAACTATAGGGATGATTATAGAACACCCGGAACAAATCTAGAGACTAGTAGAATAGGCTAGGAAACTAGACGAGGAACGAAACTCCCCGCCCTAGTTTCCCTTAATATAGGACTAAGACGGGGAAACGCAAACCACTCCGATAGGGAAAGCGAAAGCATTCGTAGACTACTTCTTCGGGACTTAGGTAGAGCTAGACCTAAGTAATATCCTAGGAACACACATTCCTCCGCTAAGGGAGGCTGACTAGTAAGTGTCTACTATAGAGATCGGAAACATTATTAAGAAACTAAAGGGTAACAAAGCCCTAGGTCTAGATAAGATCCCTAACTATTACCTAAAAGCTAGTAGTAGCCTTATTACTCTAGTGCTTACGCTAATCTTCACCTAGTATATAAATAAGGGGTATTACCTAAAGGCCTTTAGGCAATTACTAACTTACGTCCTAAGGAAACCCTAAAAGGAAGACTATACCAAGTTGAAGTTATATAGACCAATTGCGTTACTAAATATACTAGGGAAGCTCCTAGAGAAGGTCGTAGCTATAAGGCTTACCGGATTAGTAGAAGAACATAACCTCCTCCCGGTAACGTAAATAGGGAGGAGACAAAAGAGATCTACCCTTATAGTAGTCGAACTGATTATAGAGCAAATTAGACATATCTAGTACTATAGTAATAATAAGGTAGCCTTACTACTTTTACTAGATATATTAGGGGCTTTCGATAACGTGTCCTACGTAAGGCTCCTATATATCCTTAGAATAAAAAGTATCCTAGCCTAGATAGTATACTTTATATAGTCATTCCTTAAGGACAGAACAACCTAGATCCTCCTAGGGTCCTTTAAAGCCCTATAGACCCTAATTACGAACACGGGCATCCTATAGGGCTCTATACTCTCCCTAATTCTGTTCCTCCTCTTTATAGCCGACCTGACCCGACTCCTAGAAATAGTAAATACCTTAGTATCGGGGTTCGTAGATAACACAAATATCCTAGCGTAGTCGGGGTCTATAGAGGAAAACTACGTACTCCTAGAAGAGAGATATAGACAATACGAAAAGTAGGTAAGAGAGTATAGGGCAAAATTCGTACCGGACAAGTACTAACTTATCTATTTTAGTAAGGTAAAGACAAAACACAACTTAGTAGTACTAGTAAAAATCTAGGGGTTCGAGACCTATCCTATAAGGGAACTTAGAGTCCTTAGGATATAGCTAGACCCGAAACTTAGCTAGGGACCACAAGTAAAGAAGGCGTAAGCGAGAGCGGACACTAATAGACAATTAATCGAGAGACTTACTACGTCAACCTAGGGGGCGACCTTTATAAAGGCCTAGACTATATACAAGCCTATTATTAAGCCCGTAATACTATATAGAGTAGCAATTTAGGTAGCGGAAAAACATATCCTAAAGAGAATTAAGGACCCCCTTAATAGAGCGTAGGTAGCCTGCCTAAAGAGAGTACTAGGGATATATAAGTCAACCCCTTATAGGACAATAGAAATGGAATCAGGTACAGCCCCTATTTAGGAGTACCTCTAGGGTATAAGGTGTTAATACGTAGAGAAGACATCAGTATACCTAGCCTAGGGAACTATCTAAGTAGCTACTTAAAGGATAAGAACCTAGTAGGAGAGGAGGAGAAGACCTAACCGGCTATATATAATCCTATAGAAGGAAGTAGACCTAAAAACATTATAGGAAATCCTAGCCGCCCTTAGATAGAGAGAAGCTCTAAGGGAGCAAGCTAACATAGGGGACAAAGGGAAAAAGAAGTAAAGCTAAGTAGAAAGGATCGTAGGTCACCTATAGGAAACGCGTTAGAACTAAAACCGGTAAGGCTAGGAGCCCTACTAGTAGCTAGGACCTTCGGGAGGTATAACTACCTAATCTATAAAGACCTAAAGAGGGCGGAAGCAAGTATAGCTATCTAGATTCGCTCTAAGTACATTAGGCTAAGAGCATACTTATACTAAATAAGAGTCCTAAGATACGATTCTAAACGTTACCCCTATAGCTACCTATCCTAAAACCCGGAGCACATAGTGCTAAACTGTACTAAGTGGGTAAAAGGGAGAAGCTAGTAGAGGGCGAAGGCAAGAGATAGGCAATACTAGGCTATTATCTAGAACAGACAAGATATAAGGAGAGTGACAAGATAGATCCTTAACGAGGACTACCTAGAGCAATTCTCCCTAGTAGTAGAAACGGAAAGGTAGATAGAGAGGAGGGAGAGAGAGAGAGAAGAGCCGGAGAAACAGAAGGGAGAAAGGGAATCGAGAGGAGGACATTACTAGGGTTACGGGCAAGGTAGTTATAGGGTAATAACTATAACACTAGCGTACCCTAAAGGAAGGAGAACGAAAAGACAAGACAGGAAAGAACGAGGAGGGCAAAGACGAGGAGGTTTTTATCCGTTAATCGGGTTTCCTACCTATATAAATAGACCTAAATAGCGAGAGATCTATATAGGCTATAGGGTACTAAAATAGGCGAATAAATAATTTATCTATCTATATATAGGGCTAAGATCTTATATTCCTTATATAGATTCTAGAATGCCTTCGAGTTATAGCTCTCGTAGCTATCGATAATAAGTAGTCTCTATACCCTAGTCGTAGGAGCTATAGTATAATTCTAGAAATACTCTAGCTACCGTATACTAAACTTATTATAAGTCTAGCCGTTCTCTATTAGCCCGATTATCCAGTCTAGACCTAAGTTACCGTCTTAGTACTAGGTACTAATATGCTATTTGCCTATAAGGATAACGTAGGGTAGGAGCGCTATTCCGTCTATATAGACAGTCTTAATTACTTATTACGGGTAGTGATCTATAAGACGATAATATAGGGTTGCCGTAAAATAAGCGTTATTCGGTTAGGCTATAAAAGAGAAGCGCGAAGCGCGCGAGATATATAGATAGATAGATAGATTTGTGATTCCCCTGTTCTAGGACCCTATCCGGCCTATATAGGTATATATCTATTGTTATATATAAAGGGAAACCCGAATAGGTGAAAACCCTTCCCGCCCCCGACTACTCCTTATCTAGTTTAGCTTTCTCTCTAAACGTACGTAGTCTATATCACTACCCCGTTAGCCCCCGCTCCTAGCCGGTCTCGTCGCGCTACGTCGTGTCCTCTCTTCCTACACTACTCCTACTAGGCGGTACTATTCTAGCTAGCCCTTCTCTAGTATCTAGTTTGTAATGCGCTATAGGTCCTTAGCGTTGTTAAGAAGTGCCCTAATCGTCCGGTTCCTCGCCTTTACTATCTACTCCCCCCTTCCTAGCGACCACCTCGGACAGACGAGGAGTACGTACCGTACGTTCTAGGAGCGATAGCCGTAGGGGCAGCTAGTATTCGTGTATCCTAGAACCTTCCTCTATAATAGGTACCCCTAGAGGCCGATATATTCGCTTCGTAGTTAGGTTACTATACTACTCTATACCCTCGTAAGGCGGTAGTAGATAAGCTTCGGGGGGTACTTGACCGCGGATTTTATAGCTAACTATTCCTTAGGTTGTCCCGCTAGCTAAGGGCGTCTACTATACCCTATAACCTAGTTGTTCTACCTCTCTTTCTATAGTTACTCTATAAACGATTTCTTACCTTCCTATTATATTACTAGCTATTCGTCCCTTACCCGGTAGTTCGGCTCGTTTCCGGGTCGAATACCCCTATACGCTAGTACTAATTTACGGGCCCTTACGACTATACTAGCGATGACCTTCTATACTAGGTACTGTGCCGACTTGCCTAAGTAGGAGGTCCGTAGTCCCTAGATATATAGGTCGATCGGCGGTATAGCGGTCTCGTGCTTAAGCATCCTCGTTAGTGTCGACTTATATACCCCGGTGACCTTCCTTAGGCATTAGTTTTAGATCTTTACTAGCGGCGCGACGAGTCCCTTCGATAGGTAGGCCCTCTCGCCTAAGGACTATACTTAGCTACTATAGGTAAGGACTAGCCGTATAATAGCCGTATATAGAAGTCGTAACTACCGGAAGTCCGCCCCCTATATAGACGTAGTGAGCCTCTAGTATAATGCTATATTCTGTTTAGCTTTCCGTAATATTACCTATACGTACTTCCTCTACCGTAGCGCCGGGTCTACCTATAGTCCGAGGATCCTAAGCTAATTTACCGGGTTAGTCGTATACCCCTATATCTAGATAGAAGCTTACATATTATAGAACCGTGGCCGGCGCGTAAAGTATATCAGATTGTACTTTTCTAGGGCAAACCGAGCCCCGTGCCTCCTAGCCTAGTCCTCGTAGATCTTGTACTTCTCTTCTAGTAGCCTATAGTTCTCCTTAGTCGAGGAAGACTACGCTAGGATGTTTGTATAGTCTACGAAGCCGCTCGTAGCGGTGTTCTAGGATTCTAGGGCTAGGAGTAGCGTCGCTATAAAGAAGAGGAATAGAATAGGTACTAGCGTTAAGCCTTACGGGATTCTAGTATAGACTACTTAAGATAGGCTTCTATACTAGCCGACTAGGATCGACGTACTACGGTTTTAGAGGTAGGACCGTACGAAGTTAACAAGCTACTTAGGGAGTCCTTTCGACCTTAGGATATAGAGTAGCCGCGGGTATAACACGTAGTCGAAGGCTTCCGATATATCTAGGCTAAGTAAGGAAGCCACCTTGTCCCTATTCTTATACTAGATAGCCTTTACCTAAGAGGTAATAATTTCTATCGCGGATAGCGTCGATCGCTATAGGCGCGTACCTATCTAGGTGTCCGGGAGTAGGGAGTGTTCCTCTACCGCCTCGGAGAGTCTCGTTATAACTAGCTTCTTAAGCGCCTTCCTAAGAGTATTAAGGAGCGTAATTAGGCGGTACGACTTTACCTACGTATAGTCTTCCTTCTACGGCTTACGTAGGACTACTGTCGTCGATTGTTTAAAAGCTATCGGGTAGTATCCGGTCTGTAGGTAGGCGTTAAAGATCGCTATAACTACTAGGGCTAGTTGATCTCTACACTTCTTTAGTAGCTCGTTTAGGATCCTATCCGGCCCCGGGGCTTTCTTCGCCGGTAACTTCCTTAGTATAGCGGCAACTTCTCCCTCGGACACCTCCTATTAGACCGCGATGCTAGGGGCTAGGGGAGTAGAGCTGTTTATGTCGCTTAGATTAGCCTTGACTAGAGGCGGGAAGAACTTACTAGCTAGTAGACGCGCCTTAGCCTCGGGGTCGCTAACCGGGCTACTAGGCGATTGTAGCGCTAGGATAGAGAAGGAGGGGCCCTATATAGGGTCCTGTCGGGCCTATTTCGCTAGCTTCTATATCCTCTCTAGCTTACCGGCGATTTCTTCTACTATAGCCCTCTAGCCGACTACTTTCTCCCTTCGTATTATAGCTTTCTTCTATTAGTATACCTCCCTATATACGTTCTAGGCCTCCCCGCTATAGCTGCTCGTCTATACCCGGCGGGCTCTCCTTGCTTCTCTTACTACCGTAGTATACTCCGGCGTCTAGTATAGTTTAGACTATATCGTTAGTTAGGTAAGCGGAACGTAAAGTAAGGTCGCTTTTCTTATTTCGTCTATCAACCCCTAGACTACTTCGTCTATCTCGTCTTTACTATTATATTACTACTACGCGATCTAGACTAGCCTCTTAGAGTCATCGAGGTACGCCTAGATGTTGGCCTAGTAGGCCTTTCCCTAGTTTAGCTTAGGGGTTCTCGCTAGTATACGTTATATCTATATCGTAATAGAGGTCCTGACTAGTATATAGTCTAACGACGCCTCGAGTTTATGTTCGATCCTATAGTAGGTTACCGTATAGTAGTAGCTATCTAAGATCTAGGAGAGGTCGATCGTACCTTAGAGTCCCCCTCTCTTCTAGGTACCTAGGTCCTTCGGGGTATTAAGGGCAATTACGTTACTCGCTATCAAGTCGAGTACTTCGTTAGCTATAGGGTACGGCTATATAAGGCTTTCCTAGGAAGGGTAGTATATGTTAAAGTCTCCTACTACGATGTAGCACCCTTGTCTCTTAAGCGTACTGTCTAGGTATCTATAGACCCCTAGGTCGCGGCTAGACCTCGAGGCTAGCGGTTATATATATAGGTTATATATCTAGGTACTACCTACGTAGAGGGAGGTAATATCGCCCCCGCCTTCTTCGTCTACGTAGTACACTACCTCCTAGTCGGATTCTAGTATATCCTTACTAATATAGAAGTACGTACGGGGTCTGCCGTCGCCTCGTAGGTATGTCGTATAGCCTAGTAACTTGTAGGTCGTTAGTCTCTTATAGTACGGGTTAATCTATAGCTCCTAGATTATAAGGACGTAGTGGACGCGCGGGTCCGCCTCGTATAGGAAATAGTTCTAGACTATATCCTTACTATAGTTAACGTTATACTAGATAATACTAAGCGTGTCGAGGCTAGTTATCGGCATCGATAATCATTTCCTCTATATCGTCCTATGTCCTACTACCCTATACGTCCTAGTCTACGCCTATCGGCTATATACTAAAGGGGAGCCGGGCCTAGTTAGATTCCCTCGCCGTAGCTAGTAGAGTACGTGGCCTCCCGTACGCCCTAGGTTGCGTATCCTTTATATCGTTCTCGGCCCTAGGGCGCTTATACCCGACCGCCGCTAGTTAGTTCCGGTATAGGCTAGCCTTACGGTCGCCGTAGAATCTTAGGGCGACGGTTCTATTTGTAATTGCCTTGTTTTTCGCTAGTTTCCGCTATAGGCATTCCGTACTATACGATAGGTAGTACCCCGGACAGTTCGCGTACCGTCTCGTAGTCGATATATAGTCCCTAGATATATAGCCTCCTATACAGTTCGAGTAGGCCTACTTGTTTGTATACGTGTAGGTTTGGTGTCTATACTGTTAGCATTTGAAGTATTAGAGGACACGAAAGGATAAGGAGTGCTTTTCTACTATCTTAAGGCTATATTGCTAGACTAGGCCTTGTTCTATCGCTAGATCTGCCGCTTTCGCGTCTTATAGCTATACTATTAGCGCCGAGGCCTTCTTGCCTTCTAGCCATTTCCTATAGAGCTAAGTCGCCTTCTGGATTAGAGAGTTAAGAGTGACCGGGTTGTCCTCTTAGAGAGCGCGTAGGTGACCCTAGTTAGTAAGGTTAAACTCCTTAGGTATGTCGTAGACTAGGATCGTGAATTGTTTCGTTAAGACCTTCGCTAATGCCGTAACCTTAGATGCCTACTATAGCTATACCTCTAGGTGCCTCCTAGTAGTAGTAGAGCTAGTATAGATCTATAGAGTACCGTTAGACTATTAGTTCACTACGACCACCCCTAGTTAGTTAATTCGTTAGGCGAGCTCCTTGTTTAATAGCTTCGTAACTTCGGCCTAGTCTTCCTTTACTATAATACGGATCGTAACTATATCGTACGTTAGGCGGGGGCCTAGTATCGATACCGCGACCGATACCTAGCTATAGGGGTGTTGATTCCGGGTGGCCTTACTAATCGCCTAGGACGTCGTCCTTATTTCTTATTGCCCTCGGTAATACGATAGTATAAGCGCCGTACGTAGCTAAGTAATCATTACCTATAGAGACCGGTAAGGGAGCTAATCGTTAGTTTCTATACTTTTTGCGTCCTCTATAAGTTACTACTAGTTGTCTTAGGGTGGCTTCGCCTATAGGGCCGTAGGCGCGGTTAGTACCGTAGCCTAGGCTACTATTGCCTAGGAGTTGCCTAATATAGCTAGGCACCTCCGCGGCGTTCGGAGCTAAAGAAATAGGGTAAGGAGAGCTTTAAGCTGTCTAGATTAAATAAGGTAGAACTCCCTTAGTCCTAGGGGCAGTGGCCTGCTTTGTATATCGTTAGAATGGCCTTGATAAGAGCTTTCGAATGTGTCTTGTTTTGGCGTAGAGATCGATGAAAAAAGCGCGCGAGATATATAAGGAAGCGCTAAGGCGCGCGACGTTACGGTAGTAGTAAACCGTAATAGTACCCCCCCTTTAGATCGCTATTCGTCCTCGGACGGCTCTATCTCTATAGTAGTATATCTACGAAAACTATATTATCCTCTAGTCTACCTTATTTAGCTTAAGTATCCTCTAAACCCTTAATATCCTCCTTACTATCGATTACTATATCCGTCGGGCGGCTAAGCTAGTACGGCTATATAGAGGCTTAGGGTTAGTAATATCCTTGTTCTAACGCTTATTATAGAGACTTCTATCCGTTATTATCCTTATAGAAGTAGGTATACGCGGTTCTATAGTAGCCCTAGCGTATTAAGTATCCGAGCCTATATCTATAGCGTTCGTTTCTATAGAGCTTTATAGGTTAACTATAGGCGTATCGACGGCGGCTATAGAATAAAACTCTATCGTACTTATATTAAGTCTTATCGAGCAGCGTAACGTCCTTACTTATAGCTTAGACGCCATTACGGGCGTATTAGTTTACGGTATAACTACCGGTATAGACGTACTCGCGTTCTCCGTAGGCACCTACCTAGACTTAGTATAAGATCGTAGTATACTAGTAACTCGGTCCTTATTAGGTACCTAGTCGTACGGTAGCTTAAAGTCGGCGGGTATAGACTTCGTCGGAAAGTTATAGTAGAAGTCTATAATAGAGGCGGCTACTCCTACTAATACTTCTAGTAGCTCCTAGCTCGGCTCGCGGTATCCTTTCTACTTTACTAGGTACTTATACTCGTCTTACTTTGGTAGTAAGTATTTTAGTAGTCTTCCCTTTAGCTTAAAATATTTCCTATCGAGTATATTCTCTACGAAGTACTCTTCGGATGTTTTACCGTCGTCGTCGCGGGTAATCTCGATTAGAGGCGGCGGTACTAAGATCTATCTAGGTTCGGGGTTATTAGTAGCTAGCTATAGGAGCGAGGCGTAGAAAGTATTATAGAGATTACCTAACTAATCGGGTATTATAGCGCGGTAAGTATTTTAATACGGGATTACTACGGTAATCTCGTACGGCTATTACGGCCGCTCCGTAAGTGAAGGATTAGCAAAGGGGCACGTGACCTCAGATTACGTAACGCTCGGCCCGAAGACGACCCGTAATACCTCGGCCCTTAAGTATAGGCCTCGACCTTAGAACCTAATTCTCTCTTTAGCTATCGACTTTATTAATACTATACCCCTATACTCTCGTACTATAGCCTCGTAACACTTCGATAGCTTATTAATAAGGGCGCTACTATATTTAGCGCCGCTTAGCTTAAAAATCGCGATAACGCGACTCCTCGAAATCCCCGACTCGTACTAGCGTAGAAAGTAGCGTAGTACTCTCTCTCTCTCTCCCTCTTAGTAAAGACGCTAGAAGGGCGTACTATACTTATAGTATAGCGAGACCGTAGGGTACCGGCCCTAGCGGCGGCGCGAATACTTAACGTATCGTACGCTATACGCGACTAACTCGAAACTTAGAACTCTTTACGCGAGCCGATTAGTACACCTAGTCCGATAACTCCGTCCTACTAGATCTCTATACTAAGTACGCTAATACGGAGCGCGCGATTCTCGACTAGCTTCTAGAAGAGGAGGAAGATAACGAGATATAGCTCGAAATCCCCGATACTCTTAACCTTACTACGTTATTATACGAGGGGGATATTATTAAGTATAAGAACGACGATAGGTCCTACGATAGTACTCGAAAAGACTTCGCCGTTAACTTTATAGACGCCTAGAGTCGCGGTAGTACCTAGCGTATCCTACTCGAGTAGCTACGTATACTCGACTCGACCTAGCTTTACGATTACGTTAAGAATTAACTAGAAGCTATCTTATACGTACTTCGTAAGCTCGAAGCCGATCATCGCTAAGCTATCCTAGATAGGGCGGCGTTATATAAGGCTAACGAGCTGAATAAGAAGAAGTTTAAGGATATATATACCGAGTTATAATATACTACGAAGTATAAGTAGGAATATAAGTAAGACCTCGAACAAGTAAACGAGGACTTAAGTAAGGTAAAGAAGGACGTGACTAAGTATAGGAAGTAGGCTAACGAATAGTATAATCACACTAAGTCTACTAAGAAGAAAATTAGTATTCTTAAGGCTAAGGTAGCCGAACTCGATAGCCTCGTACCTAATAAGACCGTACCTACTACTATAGATATAGTAGGGCTATAATAGAAGATTTAGACGCTCTAGTAGGAACTCGAGGAGGCTAAGTCTAGCCGTACTACCGAGAAACCGAAGGAACGTAGTGCTCGTTCCCTCTCCGAGTTACGACGCCGCCGCGGTAATAAGCCCGCCGATAAGCCTACTAATACGCCCGCCGATAAGCCTATCGATAAGGGGACTAAGAAGTAGCCTACCGCCCGTAAGTACCGTAAGTAGCGCGTCTACAAGTTATCTAATCTAGATTTATCCGACTTATCCTCCGACTCTAATTCCGACGTCGATCTACCTCCGCGTAAGAGTAAGGGTAAGAAGAAGGATAAGAAGAAGAGTAAGGAACTAGTTATTATTAAGGAGGGCTACGAGATAGTAGATACTAGCGTCGACGTGGTCCGCTATAATCCTACTATATCTAAGGACTTTAAGACTAGTAGCCGCGTCGATATACCGAAGCCTAAGTTCTCTAGTAAGAACTATAGTAAGGACTCCCTAAGCCCCGACGAGTAGACTATATAACTTAGTAACAAGTTCGCCATCTCGACTTTTAAGGACGTACTATCCGCCCTCCGCTTCGTTTAAGAATATACTACCGGATTAGTATAGTAGATACTTCGAAACTACATTCTATAGAAGATCCTTATCGGAAAGTATATAGTTAGTAAGCCCTTTAAGTCCGTATAGAAAGCCCTTAAGTTCCTTAACCGTAACTTCGGCGACTATAACCCCGAAGGCACGGTACGTAATAATATAGACGCTCTAAAGATAGGAGAATTAGACAAGTTCTCTCTATTCTACGCTAAGTACTAGAAGGAACGCGCTCGCCTACCGCTAGCTTTAAGCCGTAGGTAGGAAGCTCTTAAGCTAAAGAAGAAGCTTAGCTTTAAGTATCGTACCCGTCTTATAGGACTTACGGAATTTAAGATAGTCGAGGGCCTAGCTTTATAATACTATCGCCTAGAGAGCGAGATAGCTTAGCTCGATATCGACCTACCTCGAAAGGTTAACGACAATAAGGACAATAAGAAGCTATCTAGCGGCAAGCCTACGGGCGCGACGCTAGGTATAACTACGCCTACTATCGGCTAGGTAATACCGCTAGCGATTCCTACTAATACTAGTGTACCGCTTAGTCGCTTACCGTATACTAACTAGGCCTTACTTCTATAGAAGGACCGGCCTAAGCAATATAAGAACCTCGTACTACTTACCTAAGATTAACGTACCTAGATTATTATAAGCGGTAGCTACCTACGGTACCGCGGTACTAGATACGCCTTAGGAGTAGCTAGCTATCTACTCGACCCCTACGAGCGCCCTAAGCGAAAGACCGCTAATAACAGTCTAACCGCTATAGTAGTAGTACTACCGGCGGAAAACGCCTAGACTATTATCTAAGCGTAATAGATAATAGTCCGATATAGAAAGTATTACATTAGTATAAGTACTATTACTTACCTTACGAACACGAACACGAACATAAACATTACGGTATAAGAATAGTATAGGCATTTTCCTTATAAGCCCGTCCGAACACGCCCTCTATAGAAGTAGATAAAGGACCCGAAGTCTCGTATTACTTTGTAGTAGAGGGTAGGGCAAATAGACATTATATATATACCTTTCTCGATAACGGTACTAACTCTAAACTCGTAAACACTTCCTACGCGTAAAAACACAACTTCTATTTATATAATATTAAACCTTTTACTCTCGGACTAGGGGACGGCTCGTAAGCTCCTACTATTATTTTAAAAGTAATAAATATCGAGCTTAACCTATAGGGCTATACCGAAATCGTGAAGTATCTAGCTACTAACACTTGCTACGATATCGTATTAGGCTTAGGTTAGTACGCAAAACACAGCCCTTATAAGGACTAGAAGCGACACAGAATTATATTTAATAATAGATAGATAGATAGATTTGTTATTCTCCTGTTCTAGAACCCTATCCGGCCTATATAGGTATATATCTATTGTTATATATAAAGGGAAACCCGAATAGGTGAAAACCCTTCCCGCCCCCGACTACTCCTTATCTAGTTTAGCTTTCTCTCTAAACGTACGTAGTCTATATCACTACCCCGTTAGCCCCCGCTCCTAGCCGGTCTCGTCGCGCTACGTCGTGTCCTCTCTTCCTATACTGCTCCTACTAGGCGGTACTGTTCTAGCTAGCCCTTCTCTAGTATCTAGTTCGTAATGCGCCGTAGGTCCTTAGCGTTGTTAAGAAGTACCCTAATCGTCCGGTTCCTCGCCTTTACTATCTACTCCCCCCTTCCTAGCGACTACCTCGGATAGACGAGGAGTACGTGCCGTACGTTCTAGGAGCGATAGCCGTAGGGGTAGCTAGTATTCGTGTATCCTAGAACCTTCCTCTATAATAGGTACCCCTAGAGGCCGATATGTTCGCTTCGTAGTTAGGTTACTATACTACTCTATACCCTCGTAAGGCGGTAGTAGATAAGCTTCGGGGGGTGCTTAACCGCGGATTTTGTAGCTAACTATTCCTTAGGTTGTCCCGCTAGCTAAGGGCGTCTACTATACCCTATAACCTAGTTGTTCTACCTCTCTTTCTATAGTTGCTCTATAAACGATTTCTTACCTTCCTATTATATTGCTAGCTATTCGTCCCTTACCCGGTAGTTCGGCTCGTTTCCGGGTCAAATGCCCTTATACGCTAGTACTAATTCGCGGGCCCTTACGACTATACTAGCGATGACCTTCTATACTAGGTACTGTGCCGACTTGCCTAAGTAGGAGGTCCGTAGTCCCTAGTAAGGAAGGAATCGTATTTAGTAAGCTAGCTACGAGATAAGGTAACGAGTCTTAACCGCGCTTTTCTACTTATCTAGCACTACCGTATAGCCTCGTTTCGAGAGGTTAGCCCGGAGCAAAAGCTTCCCTCTACGCCCTCCCTCCCTATTTACTCCTTAAGCTAATATCTACCTCTATAGGCCTAAGCCCTTTAGTGCTCTCTATTGACCGATATACGTATCCGTCCTCTCGGGCTATATAGATAGTATTAGCCGTCGCTACTAGTATATACTACGCCCTAGGTTTTAACGCCCTTCGCGTTACCGTAGCCTATCTCTAGAAAGCGGCCGTCTATACCTCGTAGGTTTGCTCGGGGCACACACTACGCCGGGTAGCGTACTCCTTACGTTTCTACTTACTAACTAATATGAAGTTCCTTATCACCCTACCCTCAATCCTCCCCGATTATAGAACTAATCTACTTGTATTATACGTCTTTTCCCCGTCCTAATAGCCGTCTTTTCCTTGCTTAGGCTATCGTCTTTTCCTCGTCGCAATCTACTATATTAGACTAGGTACGTTATGTAGCGGGATAGGTAGTACCTTAGGCAAAACCCTCGTTCCTATACCGGGTGTTTAATAGGCCCTTATAGGCTTCGTCGCGTGTCTACCTACCCACCGTATTGCCCGCTAGCAAACACTAGATTGTTTCGTAGTCCGCTCGACGCCGTTATATAGTCCGCTTAGTTGTTGTTCTGTAGTCCGCTCGTCTAATATTCGTCGCTTAGCCTACTCGGTTTACGGTCTCCGGAGGTGAAAATTCTACACTTATACTAGAGGTGTCCTGTCGAGCGTATAGGCCACGGTTCCGCGCCCTTCTTATACGTAGAAAGAAGAGGGACTCGCTCCCGACACGAGTACACGCTCGTCGGATAGTTTTTATACCCGTTTTACTAGTAGTTCTCTATTCGCCGCGGCTTCGCCTATATTACGCGCCCGTCGCGCCTACGACGCTCTAGCGTAAGAATACTTGGCTCTCTCGTAGCTAGACGAGAGGTTCGTAGCCGACACTACGTATAGGTAATTCTCGTCGTCGACCTATATTTAATTTTACTAGCTACCGTAGCTACTCCCTTTACTAGGATATTATACTACCTATAGTCTTACCTCCTACTAAAACACTAGCAACCCCTCTACTAGACTATAATAGCCTTAAACGACTAGACATCTTCGCTATACCGGTCTCTTAACCTATCGAAGGAGTTAGCGTAGAGCGTATTAGGTACTATACGAGTAAAGGCGATATTAAGCAAATTAGCCTCTACGAACTCCGTAAGCTATCTCGTATAAAGGGGGCTAAAGTCTATACGATATAGATTGACCCGCGCGAGACTTACGCTAGTAAGAGCGTAGCTAACCCCGTAACTATATAAGTATTAGGCCTATATACTATAATAGCACGAAAAGTTATAGGTAGTAAAGCTACCTTCGCCTACGCTATATACGTCGAAGATTCCTATTACCGTATACTATGACACCGCTAAGAGTACTAGACGGAAGTGTACGCTATAAGTATAGTAGATTACGATGTCTTTATAGAGAAGTTATATAGGAAGGAGAAGGAAGCCGATATAGCGAAGTTGCTAGCCTACTACTAGTATAGAAAGGAACTCTTCTTAAAAGCAGAATTAAGTAAGCTACCTCCGTATCGGCTAGGCTTAGATCACGAGATCAAGCTGAAGTAGGATGCTAGACTACCTTTCAAACGCCTATATCTAATATCTAACAAAGAGTCTAAGGTAGTAAAAGCTTAGGTTGACGACTAGCTCGAGAAAGGTAATATCTAGCGTAGCAATTTACTAGCCGCTTCGCTAGTTATTATTATACGTAAACCGGGCGGCGGTCTACGAGTAGATATTGACTACCGAGCTTTAAATACTATTATAGTCAAGTCTAGGTACCCTATTCCGCTTATCTAAGACACCCTAAACCGGATTAGTAGGAAGAAGTACTTTACTAAGCTCGACGTTATCGCCGTATTTAATCGCCTACGTATTATAAAAGGCGATAAATAGAAGACTGCCTTTATAATACGGTATAGGTAGTTCGAATGCTTAGTTATGCCATTTAGATTATATAATGCCCCTAGTACGTTCTAGTTATATATTAATAATACCCTACGAGAGTACCTCGATAACTTTACCTCCGCGTACCTTAATAACGCTCTAATCTTTAGCGACACTCTCGAGGAGCATATCGAGTATATAGACAAGGTGATAGCTAAGCTTTAGGAGGCCGGCCTCTAGCTTAACATCGATAAGTACGAGTTCTACGTCTAGGAGACTAAGTACCTAGGCCTTATTATTAGTACTAATAGGATTAAGATAGATAAGGAAAAGATCGCTACGATCTAGGAATAGGAGACCCCTCGTAACCTAACGGACATCTTGTTATTCTTAGGATTCTATAACTTCTATCGTAGGTTTATTCGTAACTACTTAGGTATCGCGTATCCTATTATATAACTTACTAAGAAGGACGTACCTTAGCTATAGGATAATACCTATTAACAAGCCTTCGACCGTATAAAGTGTTAAGAACATATAGGCCGTAGGACAAGTATATAGGTATAGGTATATTATGTAACTAGATCACGTGACTAGGGTTTACTAGCCTATAGGCTAGTAAATATCCGGACACCTAGTATCTACCTATACTAATACCGGCGATACTATATATAGATACACGCTATCCTATTAGGTCCTTCTTTGTCTTTCGTGTGATCCGCCGTCTTCTACTACTACGTAACTCGTACCTATTTAATAGGTTATAAGCCCGGTTTAGTAACTCGGTATTTCACCCTCGACAAAGTCGTATTAGAGTTATTCCTCTTTAGAACAAAAGGAAGGCAGACTAGAGGCCGTACCCGTATTGTATAGGAAGCTATAGCCGTGCTATAGGTATATATAAGACGTAAAAGAGCCTAGTAAGGCACTATTAGACTCCGAGTTAGGGAGCCTATACTAATACCTTAGATAAGTAGGCGAGCTTACTAAGAAGAGTCGCTCTCCGGACATCGCGTTCGTATTAACTAACTGTTCATTCTAAGAGAGCCGTAGTGTCTTAGAAACCCCCTCTACTAAAAGAGTTACGCTATAGTGTCTTAGTACTAACACGATCCTTCGACTTTCCTCCCCTTCCCGGCGGATAGCCATCCTCTCCGCTATTAACCTCGCGTTCGTTTTATCCTATTTCGATCCGATCGCGTACGACCGAATATATCGTTTTACCTAAGGGTAGCTAACCTGTCCCTTAACTTACAAAAAATAGAGAACGAGACTACGTTTGTAAGAAAGAGAGTAGTACCTATTCTAATAAGAGAGAACTACGAAACATAGTTCAAGCTAATAAGAATACACCTAGTATTAAAGTAGGTTAACTAGGTCCTCGAAGACATTATTACGGACATTCCCGCGATAACCCTATCTATAGCGACACCCTCTATATTATCGGAGTCATCCCTTCCTTTAGATTAAGCAATAAGGAAGGCATCGTACAGACGGTATAATATAACGGCCCTATATAAGATATATATCTGTCTATCGATAGATAACTAAGAGATAATATACGAGATCCGGTATACGAAGGAGTTATAGGAATAGGCTAAAGCTAAATATAAGAGAAGACTTCTCGCTACTAGAAGAAGTTTGCTTTAGCAATACACCAATTTCGTAATAACAGAGGACTAGTCAATAGATAACGCCTAGTAGGAGCTTAGCTTAATTATAAGGAGGGCTGTCTTAATCTCGCCTTAGTTCTAAGATATTAAGACTAAGGACAGAAAGATCTAGCAACTCTTAGTAGCTCTACTAGACTTATTTGGCTCAATTCGCGATGTAATTGATGCCTAGGTAAATCTCTTACTATAAGACAATCTTGTAATTCTTAGGGAGAAGCAAGAATTAAGAATTTATTAAGGGACAGCTATGTTCGCTAAGAAGGGTTTCTAGGGTAAGCTTACGTGCTATCTCTATAATAGTAACCATTTTATAAGCAAGTGCCTACACCTTTCTATAGCTTAGTAGGCTGTTAGGAACAAGGACAAACTAGCTAGGGTTACCTACCCTACTAAGAGACAACCGTTACTACCTCGTAGGAGGTCATTATTACTAAACCTTTGTGATGTCCTTAAGGTAATAACGGTCCTTATAAAGTAGATAAAGGAGAGCCGTAAGCCAAAGGCCTCCTCTAGTAAGAAGCCTATAAGGGCCTATACGACCTAGGAAGACGTATTAGACTCTAAGATACTATTAGAAGATGATAATGTTAATGAGGTTGCCTATTCTACTATAGAAGCTAAAGGCAAGTACCCCTCGTCCGAGTAGTTACTTAACTCTTGTACATTATTATATATAACTGACTAAGATTTACTATTTAGGACACTAAAGCCTCTTTAAAAGAGGAAGTGGATCAAGGTTATCTATAAGCTATATATATAGGAAGTGTAGTAATAGGTAGTCCTTCTAGAAAGCAAATTGTCTTAGAAAATGTCCTATTTATTCCTAGCCTTGGAGTTAGTCTTGTTTCGTAGAATCAGTTTAGCTAATAGTTTGCTATCTAACTACCCAGTTTCACCCTAAAATCCTTATCTAGTAAACCCGTTGTCTAGACCAAACTTCGAGGAGGAGTACCGTTTATCTACTCGATCTCGGAAATTCTTAAGCTATAGTATACTAGTATACTCTCTTAAGAACGTGACGGCACCGCTATAGCTAATACTAAGTCCGAAGATTAGTAGGAGTTATAGTATAGAAGATATATACATCTTAGTAAGGGACTACTAAGAAACCTATATAGAGTTACTAATAAGAAAGATCCTATTCCTATTCCTTCTAAACACCAGAATTATAAGGTCTACTCCCTTATAAATATAAGGAAGTTCAAAGGACCTGCTATCGAGAGGAAAGGGGAGAGGCTGGCCCTTATCTCTATTAACATCTATAGGCCTTTTTAGGGCGTAGTCTCTAGGCTAGGATATAAATATTAGCTTAAGATTATAGACAACTTCTCTAGGAAGAAGTAGGTAATCCCTTTGAAGGCTAGGAGCGGCGCTCCTATAGCTCTATAGGATTAGAAGGTCTAGGTAGAACGGTAGTCAAGGTACTTTCTGTCTACGATCTGTAGTAATAGTATAAAGGAAATTCTCGCCTTACTAAAAGAGTAGGAGAAGGAGTTTAGCAATTAGATAGACACAACTGATGCCTATAACTCTCTTTAAAATGGACCTATAGAAAGGTCAACTCAAGCCTCTAAGAACATAGTCCAGGCTATACTTAAAGACTCTAGTATACTAGTTAAGTTCTAGCTAGAAGCTTTATAAGCACAGACTATAATTAGAAACAGACTGCCTAATAGTCCGATCATTAATAGTATTGCTCTTTTACTAGAAGAAGCCTTTACTAGCTAAGTACCGTCAGTCGACCATTTCCGCGTCTAGGGATATAAAGCTATAGTCTATATAGACCTAAGAGCCTAACCTTAAGGCTTAAGAAGAGACAAGTTAATAAACCGAGGAAAAGAAGCCGTGTTTATAGGCTACTTAGAAAACACTACAAAACAATAGCTGTTCTAGGATCCCGATATAAAAGCTATAAAAGCGTGTAGTCACGTCGACTAGTTTAAGAATAAGAAGGGTAGAGATATAGATCTTAGTATCACCTTCACTAACTAGCCGAGTCGAGCGCTACAGCGTAATCCTATTAGGAGGAAGCCCTTTAGGGCGAAGTTTTCCGATAGGGGATTATTAGAGACACCGTTACGAAGGCTAGGAGAAAATATTAAGGCGGTTTTAATACTATCGAAGGCCGATAACGGTGGATCTATATAGAACCTACCCAAGTTATTAACACTATAGCAACCGCTATTTATATAACTTCCCCCTCCCCTAAAGGACATTAGGGAATACTAGAAGTTTGGAGATTAGGGTACTCTAATAAAAGAAAAAGAAGATGTCGTTCAGTTCGACCTATCCAAACACCTAGCGCCACCTTAGGTTATAGGCAATAAGAGGTTAAGGGAGGACGGAGATGATGACTCTAAAGAGTATAAGGCTAAACACTATAAGGCTCTAATCGCCTAGATGTTCTATCTAGACCCTATAATAAGCTAGGTAGAGGAGATTCTGAACGACGTAGAAGAATATATATTTGCTACTGTTAGGTAGGCTATAGCCTATTAGTAGGAAGTGCTAATCCTAAAGTCCTATAAGGTAGCCGTAGGAGACCCCGAATAGGGATATATATAGAGAGAGGTAATCGAGAACGAACTCATTACCTTAGTAAGCAATAATACCTAGGAAGCAGTTATACCGCTAAAGGGTGCGAATCTAATTACTTCTAGGTAGGTCTTTAATATAAAAAGAATGATTAGTAGAGCTATTAAGAAGTTTAAGGCAAGACTAGTTATTAGAGGGTTTTTATAGAAATATAGGGTTGACTTCGAAGAGACCTTTATACCTACTTCTAGACACAATACTCTCCGAGTATTCATAGTAGTAGTATATAAGAGAGATCTCGAGATGCACCTAGTAGATGTGAATAATGCTTTTGCCTAAAGTAGCCTTCTTAAAGACATCTATATAATCCCACCCCTAGGAGTTAAAGCACCTATAAATATAGTATTTAAGGTCCTACCAAGCCTTTATAGGCTTAAGCAAGCAGCTAGAGACTAGAACAAGCTCTATATTACGAAGCTAGAGAAGATGAGATTTACCTAGTCCTAGGTAGATCTATACCTACTTATCTATATAGATAGAGACCTTATAGTCCTTATCTATATAGATGACATACCTATTGTAGCTCCGAAGCTATTAGATGTTCAGTGGTTTAAGGCTAAGCTTAGAAAAGTATTTAAGATAAAAAATCTTAGCAAACCTACGAAGATCTTTAGAATAAGGATTACAAGAGATAGGTCCTAAGGTACTTTAAAGCTTAATCAAGGATACTATGTCTACGCTAACTTAGCCAAGATGAACATAGCTAGAGAGAAGGCTACGCCAACCTACTTACCTATAGAGAGCTACGAGCATTTAGTGCCTACGGTACCTATAGATAAGAGGTGTAATAAACAGGATTACTAGAGCTATAATAGTACCTAGATATAGCCAATAACAATGACAAGGCCAGACTTAGCATTTCCCCTTAGAAGAATTAGCTTATATGTTGCTGATCCCTCGTAGTAGTATATAAAGGCTTTAAAGAAGCTCTCCCGATACCTACGGTCGTACCTAGACCTAGGTCTTATATATAGAAATGGAGGGGGCAATCTCTAGGGATACTCGGACTCTAACTACGCTATAGACAAAGTGGATAGAGTCTTAATTCTAGGATACGTATAGTTCCTTTATAGATCACCTATGTTCTAGATAAGTAGGAAGTAGAAGTCTATTATAACATTAATAATAGAAGCTAAGTTTATAGCTATAAACGTAGCCGTAAAGTAGTCACGATTTCTTACTACTGTCCTTAGGGAAATGGGGTGCCTAGAACTAGTAGGAAAGAGCTCTTTCTAGCCGAGTATAAGGGCAAGTAAGGGCACTATTAACGAGCTAAGGCTAGTCAAGCTTATAGGTAACAACTAAGCCGCTTTAACACTTGTTAAAGATGCCTATATACATAAAAGGTCAAAGCATATTGATGTTATATATAACTATATTAGACATCTCTAGTAGTAGAAGAGGATTGTAGTGGACTACTACTATATAAAGGACATAGCTACTAATAGGTTAATAAAGCCCCTTAATAGCTAGTAGTTCCAAAACTTTATAAGGTAGCTCTAGCTTACGTAAAGGGATTGTAGGAGACTATATAGCCTAAGTAGGAGTGTTAAGAACATACAGGCCGTAGGACAAGTATATAGGTATAGGTGTGTTATATAACTAGATCACGTGACTAGGGTTTACTAGCCTATAGGCTAGCAAATATCCGGACACCTAGTATCTACCTATACTAACACCGGCGAGACTATATATAGATATACGCTATCCTATTAGGTCCTTCTTCGTCTTTCGTATGATCCGCCGTCTTCTACTACTACGTAACTCGTACCTATTTAATATAAAGTAAGCCTTTATAGAAGATGATATCGTACTCGCGTATTTCGTAGCTAGTAGAGAAACTAAACTTAAAACGGATGTATCGGATTTCGTTACGGCTACTATTATGTCGTAAAAGGGTAATAATAGTATTTAGCGCCCGGTTATATTTCTATTAAAGAAGATATTACTATAGGAATGTAACTATAATATCTATAATAAGGACTTACTCGCTATCGTTAAGGCGTTCGAGGAGTAGAAACCGGAGCTTATGTCTAGGGATATCGACGGTAATAAGACCGACTTTAAGTACCTTACTAACGAGAGCGGCAAGCCTATCCTCGTATACTCTAATTATAAGAACCTAGAATAGTTTACAAGTACAAAGGTACTAAACCGCCGGTACGCTAGTCTAAATTCTTGTTATAGTTCTACTTTAAGATCGTATATATCCCTAGTAAAAGTAATGTTAAGCCCGATACGCTTACTCGTCGTCCGTAAGACATTCTAGCTAGTAATAACGACCTACGGCGATAGTACTAAGAACAAACGCTACTACCTAAATATCGCTTCCTTAATATCTTACCTATAGAAATTCGCCCCGGGCGATAAGATAATAACCTAATAACAGAAGTACGTATAGCCTACGGTAAACTAGAGATATAGTAAGCGTTACGGTAGCTAGATACCGGAGAACTATATTAGCTCCTTAGGCGACACCGTATAGACGATACTAATGCCGTAGCTATAGGCAGTTTAATATATATTAAGAATAGATACGGCGGCTATAACGTTTTGGTTCCGGATATACCTAATCTACGCTTTAAGGTGTTCTAGGCTTACTATAGTATACCTTCCGCTAGCTACCCTAGACGAGCGAAGACCTACGAGCTTATTACTAGAGACTTCGTCTAGCCTAGTCTATCGTAATACGTCCGTAATAAGATCTTTAAGTACTATAAATACCGCTTATCGAAACCCTCGTAGACGTAATACCCTAGGCTACTAAAACTACTACTAATTCCCTTTAAGCTCTAGGATAAGATCGTAATAGACTTCGTAGTTAGCTTACTAGAAAGCACGGGTAGCTACGACGGTATGATATATACGGATGTTTTGACTATTACTAACCGTACGGGTAAGGGCTCTTATATAATCCTAGTAAAGGAGATGACCGTAGAATATATTATATATATCTTCTTACGGGACTACTACCGTCTCTACGGCCTACCTCTATCGATTGTAACTAATAGGGGTAGCTAATAGCTTTCTACTTTCTAGCGTAGGCTCTACGAGCTTATCGGCGTAGATTATAAACTATCTACCGCCTTCTATCCTAAAACGGACGGCTAATCTAAGAATACGAATAAGGAGATAGAGAAGTACCTCCGTACCTTTACTAACTACGCTTAGAACGATTAGGTAGATTGGCTACTACTTACTAAATTTGTAAAGAATAACTATATTACCGAAGCTATAGGTATTTCGCTATTCTTCGCCGAGCGTAGCCGTAATCCGCGTACTAGTAACTTTAATAGTAACTTACCGAGGCGCCTTATACCTACTAAGTAATATATTAGTACTAAGAAAGCGGAGCGCTTTATATAGTAGATAAAGGACTTCTACGAGTACCTATACGAGTGCCTCCGTTATAATTAAGCCCTATAAGCTAATAATATAAATATATACCGTACCGTACCGCCTAGATACTAGGAAGGCGACCGCGTCTATATTAATACTAAGAACTAGAAGTCATCGCGACTATCTAAGAAGCTCGACGTAAAGTAGTACGGACCGGTTACTATTACTCCTATACTAGGACAGAACGTATATAGAGTCAACCTCGACGAGACCCGTATACGAGTATATAACTCGTTCTACGTAAACCTTCTACGACCGGCGGATCCTAAGGATAATATACGTCCCCCGCTAATTAAGGTTATAGATAATATAGGCAATACGTTTAAAACGTAGGAGATTAAGTATATTCTAGATTTAAAGCCGAAGGGTAGAGGCATTACTATACTAGTGAAGTAGTAGGGATATTTAGATAGTAAGTCTACTTAGGAGCCCGCGAGCGTAGTATATAAAGATGTACCGAAGGTAGTTATAGGCTTCTAGTATAACAACCTAGCGAAGTCTATACCGGTCAACTTTTATCCGCTACCTAGTTAGATCCCGAATAAAACGTTACGCGATATAAGACCTAAAGGAGATATATATAGTATAGATCTAGTACCTTAGGTAACTATAGTCGTACGACCTCCCTTTAACGGTACTAGTACTATAGCTCTTCCTATTAGTAACTATACGCCTTCTAATGTTACTATAGGTAATGTTAAAGGGGTTTTGGTACCTACTTCTAGTAAGTTATTAAGCGAGAGTACTAGCTCGACTATACCTTTATACGCTCGTATAGGCCAAGTTGACTACCCGCCGGTATAGTAGGAGGGCGTAACGATATAAAGGCTTACGGTAAGCTAATAGATATAACGAGGGATATAACGATAGAGGATATAATTAAAACGGCCTAGATAGAGCTACTCGATAAGACGGACGGTATAGAGGATAACGAAGCCTTCGTATATATACTAAGGAAGATTTAAGGACATACGCTTCGAGACGAAGGTGTTTTAAGGGGGAGTAGTGTTACGGCCGCTCCGTAAGTAAAGGATTAGCAAAGGGGCACGTGACCTCAGATCACGTGACGCTCGGCCCGAAGCCGACCCGTAACACCTCGGCCCTTAAGTATAGGCCTCGACCTTAGAACCTACTTCTCTCTTTAGCTATTGACTTTGTTAATATCACACCCCTATACTCTCGTACTATAGCCTCGTAACATAGGGTATAAGCTTTATAGGGGTAGTTAGACTAGTATCCGTAAATTCTAGGTTACGACTAGTATTAGCGTAGAAGAGTAATACTCTAGTAGTAGCTAATATATAATTATTAGTAGTAAACTCGGTAAGTAGTAACTAATCAACCTAATTATCTTAGGCGTAGTTTATATAGGCCCTAAGGTAGCGTTCTATAACCTTATTTATATTTTTAGACTATCTATCGAATTCTAGATAAAAGGCCGTCGATAGTCGTTATTAAATACCGAGTAGGGAGTAAACTCGTCTCTAGAACGTAGACATCTACTAGGAGCCCCGATCCGAGACGATACTCTTAGGAATACTATAACGTACGAAGATATAGTAGATAAAGATATATACAATATATAGGGCGTCTATCTATAGCACTAGAATTAGGTGTCTCTCCTTAGTCAGCCTGTCCGTAACTATAAGGACGTTCTTATACGTTTGTCTATCGGTTAAGCTCTTACTTACGGGTAAATCTATAACGAAGTTAATAGTAATATCCTCCTATACTCCGAAGGGTACCGGTAATAGTATAAGGAGGCCCTAATACTACTAATTTGACGGAACCGTTGTTCTATATATAATATAATTACGGACGAATCTCTTAATCGTTTATACTATACGTAGCTAGCGGTAGTATCTACTAATTAACTCGAATGTCTTTTAACGGCTAGGATGCCTAGCCGCGGGTATATCGTAGAAACGTTTCGTAATTAGAGTACGAAGTTCTACTACGCTAGTCACTTCTAGGACAAATAAGCTATATCCTTCGTAGGCGTTCTTTATATAGATTATTCTATCTTCTACTTTAGACGTACGATTGTCGATCTTATATTTACGTAATAGGGGTACTTACTAGTTCTAGGATAGCTATTATATAGTAGCCTAAACGGTCTCTTCGTTATATAGAGCCTTAACTTATATAAGTAAATCCTACTATACTACCTACTACGCTACCTCCCCCTCCCGTAGCTCGCTTAAATTGAGCTTGATATCGAGGCGAGCGGGCGGTAGGATGACCTAGCTCTAATGCTATAGACGTAGATCGCTTAGATCTAACGGTAGATCTTACGATCGTCTAGTAAGACTATTAGGCTTTATACCCTATACACCTAGACGATAGGTAATTTTGAATACGAACTGTACTAGGAACTATACCTAGCGTACCTACCGTCTATTAAGTTATTTCGTACTTATAAAGTATTCTAGGTTCTTGTAATCGGAGTAGACAATAACGGGGTTGTTATCTATATTATTTATATTCTCGAAATTGGTGTCTATATTATCGTCTAAGTTAACGGTAAGCTTAGGTCTCTATTCTTCGAAGGCGAGGACGATAGCTAATAGTTCCTTATCGTAAATCTCGTAGTTATACTCCTATAGTAACATCTTCTTAGACATATATACTACCGGTCTCTAGACGTCTCCGTGTTTCTATAAAATTACTACCGTAGTAACAAAATCTAAGGCATCTGTTTCGACTATAGTTTCCAACCCTAGTACGAAGTATACGAGTACCGTGTCCGTTAAGAATACATCTTTTAATCCTTAGAAGGCTACTTTGTATTCTATTATCTAAATGAATAGTATCGGCTTGCTATTCTTACTAGTTATTAAACAGGTACGAGTTGCGTAGTAGTGGAAGACGGCGGATCACACAAAAGACGAAGAAGGACCCAATGGGATAGCGTGTATCTACATACAGTATCGCCGGTGTTGGTGTAGGTGGATGCTAGGTGTCCGGATGTTTGCTAGCCTATGGGCTGGCAAACCCTAGTCACGTAATCTAGTCACATGACACACCCACACCCACATGCTTGTCCTGCGGCCTGTATGTTCTCAACACTCCCACTCAGGCCACATGGTCTCCTACAATCCCTTTACGTAAGCTGGAGCTGCCTCACAAAGTTTTGGAACTGCTGGCCATTGAGGGGCTTTGTTAACCCATCAGCAGCCATGTCCTTTGTATGGCAGTAGTCCACTGCAATCTTCTTCTGCCACCAGAGATGTCTAACATAGTTATATGCAACATTAATATGCTTTGACCTTTCATGCACATGGGCATCTTTGACAAGTGTCAAAGCGGCTTGGTTGTCACCCATGAGCTTGACTGGCCTTAGCTCGTCAACAGTGCCCCTGCTTGCCCTTACACTCGGCTGGAAAGAGCTCTTTCCCACCAGTTCTGGGCACCCTATTTCCCTGAGGACAGCAGTAAGAAATTGTGACTGCTTTGCGGCTACGTTCATAGCCATGAACTCAGCTTCCATTGTTGATGTTACAACAGACTTCTGCTTCCTACTCATCCAGGACACAGGTGATCCACAAAGGAACTACACGTATCCCAGAATTGAGACTCTATCCACTTTATCTATAGCGTAGTCAGAGTCCGAGTATCCCTGGAGATTGCCCCCTCCCTTTCTATACATAAGACCTAGGTCTGGGTACGACCGCAGGTATCGGGAGAGCTTCTTCAAAGCCTTTATATGCTGCTACGAGGGATCAGCAACATATGAGCTAATTCTTCTAAGGGGGAATGCTAAGTCTGGCCTTGTCATTGTCATTGGCCACATCCAGGTACCATTATGGCTCTGGTAATCCTGTTTGTTGCACCTCTTATCCATAGGTGCCGTAGGCACTAAGTGCTCGTAGCTCTCTATAGGTGAGTGGGTTGGCGTAGCCTTCTCTCTAGCCATGTTCATCTTGGCTAAGTTAGCGTGGACATAGTGTCCTTGATCAAGCTTTAAAGTGCCTTAGGACCTGTCTCTTGTAATCCTCATTCTAAGGATCTTCGTAGGTTCACTAAGATCTTTAATCTTAAACACTTTTCCAAGCTCAGCCTTAAACCACTAAACATCTGACAGCTTCGGAGCTGCAATAGGTATGTCATCTACATAGGTAAGGACCATAAGGTCTCTATCCGTATAGACAAGTAGGTATAGATCTACCTAGGACTAGGTAAATCTAATCTTCTCTAGCTTCGTAACACAGAGCTTGTTCTAGTCTCTAGCTGCTTGCTTAAGCCTATAAAGGCTTCGTAGGACCTTAAACACCATGTTTAGAGGTGCTTCAACTCCTAGGGGTGGGATCATATAGATGTCTTCAAGGAGGCTACTTTGGGTAAAAGCATTATTCACATCTACTAGGTGCATCTCGAGATCTCTCTTACACACTACTGCTATAAATACTCGGAGAGTATCATGTCTAATAGTAGGTGTAAAGGTCTCTTCGAAGTCAACCCTATATTTCTATGAAAACCCTCTTATAACTAGTCTTGCCTTGAACTTCTCAATAGCTCTACTAATCATTCTTTTCACATCAAAGACCCACCTAGAAGTAATTAGATTCGTACCCTTTGGCGGTACAACTGCTTCCTAGGTGTTATTGCTTGCTAAGGCAATAAGTTCGTTCTCGATTGCCTCTCTCTATATATATCCCTATTCGGGGTCTCCTACGGCTACCTTATAGGACTTTGGGATTAGCACTTCCTACTAATAGGCTATGGCCTACCTAACAGCAGCAAATGTATGTTCTTCCACGTCGTTCAGAATCTCCTCTACCTAGCTCATTATAGGGTCTAGATGGAACATCTGGGCGATAAGAGCCTTATAGTGTTTAGCCTCATACTCTTTAGAGTTATTATCTCCGTCCCCCCTTGACCTCTTGTTGCCTATAACCTGAGGTGGCGCTAGGTGTTTAGATAGGTCGAACTGAACGACATCTTCTTTTTCTTTCATTAGAGTACCCTGATCTCTAAACTTCTGGTATTCCCTAATGTCCTTTGGGGGAGGGGGAAGTTGTATAGACAGCGGTTACTATAGTGTTGATAACTCGGGTAGGTTCTGTATAGATCCACCGTTATCGGCCTTCGACAGTGTTGAAACCGCCTCAATATTTTCTCCTAGCCTTCGTAACGGTGTTTCTGATAATCCCCTATCGGAAAATTTCGCCCCAAAGGGCTTCCTCCTAACAGGATTGCGCTGTGGCGCTCGACTCGGCTGGTTAGTGAAGGTGATACCAAGATCTATATCTCCCCCCTTCTTATTCTTAAACTAGTCGACGTGACTATACGCTTTTATAGCTTTTATGTGGGGATCCTAGAACAGCTATTGTTTTGTAGTGTTTTCTAAGTAGCCTATAAACACGGCTTCTTTTCCTCGGTTCATCAACTTGTCTCTCCTCAAGCCTTGAGGTTGGGCTCTTAGGTCTACATAGACCACAGCTTTGCATCCCTAGACGCGGAAATGGTCGACTGACGGTACTTGGCTAGTAAAGGCTTCTTCTGGTGAAAGAGCAATACCATCAATGATCGGACCATTAGGCAGTCTGTTTCTGATCACAGTCTGTGCTTGCAAAGCTTCTGGCCAGAACTCAACTGGCATGCCAGAGTCTTCAAGCATAGCCCGGACTGTGTTCTTAGAGGCTTGAATTGACCTTTCCACAGGTCCATTCTGAAGAGAGTTGTAGGCATCAGTTGTGTCCATCTGAGTGCCAAACTCCTTCTCCCACTCTTTTAGCAAGGCGAGAATTTCCTTTGTACCATCACTGCGGATCGCAGACAGAAAGCACCTTGACTGCCGTTCTGCCTGGACCTTCCAATCCCGTAGGGCTGCAGGAGCGTCGCTCCTGGCCTTCAAAGGGATTACCCACTTCTTCCTAGAGAAGTTGTCTACAATCTCAAGCCAATATTTGTATCCTAGCCTAGAGACTACGCCCTGAAAAGGCCCACAGATGTCAATGGAGATGAGGGCCAGCCTCTCCCCTTTCCTCTCTGTGGCAGGTCCTTTGAACTTCCTCATGTTTGCAAGGGAGCAGACCTTGCAATTCTGGTGTTCAGAAGGAACAGGAATGGGATCTTTCTTGTCAGTGACTCTATGCAGGTTTCTTAGCAGTCCCTTGCCAAGGTGTGCACATCTTCTATGCCATAGCTCCCACTGATCTTCGGACTCAGTGTTAGCCATAGCGGGACCGTCACGTTCTTAAGAGAGTATGCCAGCATGCTGTGGCTCAAGAATTTCCGAGATCGAGTGGATAAACGGTACTCCTCCTCGAAGTTTGGTCTGGACAACGGGTTTACTAGACAAGGATTTTAGGGTGAAACTGGGTGGTTAGACAGCAAACTGTTGGCTGAACTGATTCCACGAAACAAGACTAACTCCAAGGCCAGGAACAAACAGGACATTTTCTAAGACAATTTGCTTTCCAGAAGGACCACCCATTACTGCACTTCCTATATGTATAGCTTGTAGATAGCCACCCCCAACCTTGATCCACTTCCTCTTTTGAAGAGGCTTCAGTGTCCTGAATAGTGAATCTTGGTCAGTCATATGTGATGATGCACAAGAGTCAAGCAACCACTCGGACGAGGGGTACTTGCCTTTGGCTTCTATAGTGGAATGGGCAACCTCATCAACATCATCATCTTCTGATGGTATCTCAGAGTCTGATGCGTCTTCCTGGGTCGCATGGGCCCTTGCAGGCTTACTAGAGGAGGCCTTTGGCTTGCGGCTCTCCTTCATCTGCTTTGCAAGGTCCGTCATCACCTTGAGGACATTACGAAGGTTTGGTGATGATGACCTCCTACGAGGTGGTGACGGTTGTCTCTTAGCAGGGTAGGTAACCCTAGCTGGTTTGTCCTTGTTCCTAACAGCCTGCTGAGCTGCAGAAAGGTGTGGGCACTTGCTCATAAAATGGTCACCATTGCAGAGATAGCACGTGAGCTTGCCCTAGAAACCCTTCTTAGCGAACATGGCTGTCCCTTAATGAATCATTGATTCTTGCTTCTCCCTAAGGATTGCAAGAATGTCTTGTGGCGAGAGATTCACCTAGGCATCAATTGCATCGCGAATTGAGCCAAATGAGTCTGGCAGAGCTGCTAAGAGTTACTGGATCTTTCTGTCCTTAGTCTTGATGTCTTGGAACTGAGGCGAGATTGAAACAGCCCTCCTTGCAATTGAGCTAAGCTCCTGCTAGGCGTCATCTATTGACTAGTCCTCTGTCATCACGAAATTGGTGTATTGCTGAAGCAAACTTCTTCTAGTAGCGAGAAGTCTTCTCTTGTATTTGGCTTCAGCCTATTCCCACAACTCCTTCGCATGCCGGATCTCGTATGTCATCTCTTAGTCATCTATCGACAGACAGATGTACATCTTATATAGGGCCGTTGCATTGTGCCGTCTGTACGATGCCTTCCTTATCGCTTGATCCAAAGGAAGGGATGACTCCGATGATGCAGAGGGTGTCGCTAGGGTTGCAGCGGGAATGTCCGTAATGATGTCCTCGAGGACCCAGTCAACCTGCTTTGATACCAGGTGTATTCTTATCAGCTTGAACCATGTTTCGTGGTTCTCTCTTGTCAGAAGAGGTGCTGCTCTCTTTCTTGTGAACCCAATCTCGTTCTCCATTTTTGTAAGTTAAGGGACAGGTTGGCTGCCCTTAGGTAATAGGATGTATTCGGTCGTACGCGATCGGATCGAAATGGGATAAACCGAACGCGAGGTTGATGTTGGTGCTGAGACACTGTAGCGTAACTCTCTTAGCAGAGGGGGTTTCTGAGACACTGCGGCTCTCTTAGAATGAACAGTTAGTCGATACGAACGCGATGTCCGGAGAGCGACTCTTCTCAGTAAGCTCGCCCACTTGTCTGAGGTATTGGCACAGGCTCCCTGACTCGGAGTCTGACAGTGCCTCACTAGGCTCTTTCACGTCTTATATGCACCTACAGCACGGCTATAGCTTCCTGTGCAATGCGGGTGCGGCCTCTAGTCTGCCTTCCTTTTGTTCTGAAGAGGAATAACTCTAATACGACTTTGTCGAGGGTGAAACACCGAGTTGCTAACCCGGGCTCATAACCTGTTAAACAGGTACGAGTTACGTAGCAGTGGAAGACGGCGGATCACACAAAAGACGAAGAAGGACCTAATGGGATAGCGTGTATCTACATACAGTATCGCCGGTGTTAGTGTAGGTGGATGCTAGGTGTCCGGATGTTTGCTAGCCTATAGGCTGGCAAACCCTAGTCACGTAATCTAGTCACATGACACACCCACACCCATATGCTTGTCCTGCGGCCTGTATGTTCTCAACACTAGTCTTTATCAAATTCGTAAGGGGTATATAGATTTTAGAGAAGTTCTATATAAACCTTCGATAGAAGTTTCCGAACCTACTATTACGGTTTACTACTACCGTAACGTTACGCGCCTTAGCGCTTCCTTATATATCTCGCGCGCTTCGCGCTTCTCTTTCGTAGTCTAACTAAACAAACTATTACGGGCAGTGATCTATAAGACGATAGTATAGGGTTGCCGTAAAATAAGCGTTATTCGGTAAGGCTACGAAAGAGAAGCGTAAAGCGCGCGAGATATATAAGGAAGCGCTAAGGCGCGCGACGTTACGTTAGTAGTTGTCACGGGCAGCCCGCGACCCCTCACTGTAGCTGCGTCGGCCCGGCTGAACCGCAGACCTTCTGCATCGGGTTAGCGCGGCTTGGCTTTACTTTATAACTTCGCCGCGCCTCGCGCTCCTCTTTCGTAGCTTCGTAGAACAACAACTATCTCATTCGGACCCTATGGTACGCGCGCCCTTACAGTTTGTTCTACCTTACTACCCTGATCGCGGATCTAGGTAAGGGACGCGTAACAACAGGAACAGACAGAACCGCAGAACTCGAGAACGCGCAGAGCCGCATCAGAACACAGAACACGGTAAGGCGCACAGCGCGCAGATGCCTAGAGAACGCAACGCGGCGACACCATCAGCAGGTGGTCGCGCGCTCGTAGACAGTCAGGATACAGGCACCGTCACGCCTCCCCCGAACCCAGACAACATGACTTCACAAACAGCGAACGGCGGCATGCGACCGCCACCTAAGCCTAAGGGCAAAAGCAAGCAGCGCACATCTCTTTTCCCCGACCTCTCCTCTTTTCCTCAGAGTCAGACACAGGACGACAACCGGCGGGTCACAGTAGACACCGGTGTCGCGCTACAACAAGAGATTGATAAAGCTTACCAGAAGGCCTTCGAGCGAGAAGAAGGTGGTGAGATTGACTTTACAGAACTGTTCGAGTTCAAGCTCGAAGAGAACCCAGGCGGCGACCCAGACGAGGTGTATCTATCACTCGACGAGGCAGAACACATTCTCGCATCCGAATACCAGAATGTCACCCCAGACAACCTCACGACCCTTGCATCCCAACACCCGAAGACCACCCACGACTTCGTGCTACAAGCAGTCAACACGGCAATTACTAAGGGCAGACAACTCGATGTAATGGAGCGAGCCAACGACCTCCAGAACACCCAGTACACCACGCTGTACACCGAATACGACCGCATCTACAAGATGCTGCGAAGTGAAGAGCTTGTCACACAGAAAATGGCAGCAGATCTCAAGAGCAAGAAGGATTGCGACCCAGCTAAGTTGCAAGAGCTGGGGAAGAAATACAAGGAAGCCAACAACCTGTGCAAGCAGTTCAGCGAGATCTGCGAGAAGGAGAAGAAGAAGGCACAAGATGCTGAGGCGAAGAACCAGGCCCTACAACAAGAAGTCGATGACCTGAAGGCTCGGCTTGAGGCAGGAGACACCACACAGAACGGAGGTAGGGGCCGCTCAGGCCGCCGACCCTCTCGTTCCCGCCCACGCGAGACCTCACTCGAGCAGCTATTGCGTAGGTATCGCGAAGCTGCTGGTGGAGGGGGCGGTGGCGGTGGTGGTGATAACGATAACGATGGAGACGACGATGACCGTGGCGACAATGGCCGAGGACGTGACAACGACCGTCCGCGACCAGGACCCAACAACAGTCGTGACTCGAGAATGCGCAACACCCGCACCCAGACACCACTGGTTGACCTTCCAGAACGTCTCTTCACCATTGACCGCACCCTCACTCGCGGCATGGAGATCGGCAAGGGTGTGCCCGACCCTAAGCACTTCAAGAACGATGACGACCCCAATTTCGACAGCTGGTACAGCAGTGTTCTCCTAAAGCTGACTGTAGCAACCTTCCGCACTGAGGCAGATGGTCTGCGCTTCGTGTATGGGTGGACACAAGGTGATCCTCAGCGAAGCATCAAGCCGAGGATCCCTGTGCCTGGACAGCAGTCCTTCAACGAGTTCAAGACTGGAGAAGAGTTATTAGACTGGATGACACGCCAATATGGCACACGCAATGAGGGAACCAAGGCTATGGTTGACATTGCTACCTGCAAGCAAGAACAAGGCGAAACCTTTGTAGCCTTCCATGCCCGCTACTCGAAGTTGCGCGCCTGGATGTCATGGACCGATGAGACCGAGCTCATGCTGTTCCGTAACCGACTGAACCGCAAGTACTTCATCAAGACCTTCGGCGACCGCGAAGTCGACCGCCGCCTAGACAGCATGCAAGACGTTATCGAGGAGTGCACCGCACTGGACGAGAGTTTCTACGAGACAGATCGACTATACCCGCAGAAGGAGCGCCCCCGGGGCAATGGCAACTCGAACAGCAATGGCGGCCAGAACAACCAGAACAACGGCAACGCAGTTGCTAGTGCCGCTGCCGGTGTAGCAGGTGCCTTAGTACAGCGCCCACTACAGTACGCTGGTACCAAGAAGAAGGAGGATCTGCCGACACATCTACAGAACCTGCCTACGCTCAACCGTGAGCAGCGCGAAGACCTTAAGAAGCAGGGTAAGTGCTACCGCTGCCGTACAGGTTCTCACGTGTCGACCAACCCTGAATGCCCAATGTATGGGTACGATGGCGACTATCGCCCACCGCGTCCACGCAATACCACGCCGAATCCGAACGCGAACCTCAGTTCCCTAGCCGCCGATCCGCGGCAGGGAAATGGCACGACCGCTGCCTAAGCGTGGTAGACAGCGGTCACCCGAACTTCCTAGGACAGAAAGAGCATGAGATTGAGAGACACGGAACGCAAGAGACGGTAACAGACTATAGTGAGGAGCTTAAGATATCGGCATGCGCACTGGATAAGCAACAGCCAGCTGTGTACCCTCACATAGTGTTACCCGTAATGATACAACAGAGAAAGGCTCGAGGCCTTGTAGATTCTGCTTCCACCTCTCTCTTTCTTGACTGGAAATTCACACGCAAATACACAATACCCCTGATCCCTTTGACGCAAAGCCGACGACTAACACTGGGAGATGGAACGGCCACTGCGCGGCAGATTACACACGCGGCCCCTGTAGACGTAGTCATAGGCGATCATCACGAGCAAATGTTATGCTACGTCACCGACCTCGAATACGACATCGTCTTTGGCCTGCCGTGGCTTACAGCGCACAACCCAAACATCTTCTGGGAGACAGGCGAGGTGGCATTCAGGTCGGATTACTGCTTTGGTCACTGTCTACAGAATAAGACACCGACAACAGTGCAATCCCTGAACCACCGCGAGAAGAAGAAGCAGGCACCAGTACGGTACGGACCAGAGCCCTTCACTGGAGATGTAGCGAGCTTCACAGCAGGAGGAGCAGAGCTGAATGCCTCATCATATGACCTGGAAGACATAGACGATGAAGAAGTGGACTGCCAGGGCGTTTCTCAACGCGCGTGGGGGATGTACGCGCACCGGCCTGGGGCTGAGTGCTTCTACATCATGCCCACTAGGCGTGAGAGCGACGGCGGAGAGCTTAAGCTGAGTGCAATGGCTGCTGATGATCTGGACCAATTCTTGAACAAGCAGTTCAATCACAACCCGAAGGAGAAGTTGCCGCCAATGTACCACGATATTGCGGACGCTTTCTCAGCTAAGGATCATGAAGGACTCCCACCTCACCGACTAGGCGTAGATCATGAGATTCACATTAAGCCTGATGGTCCACAAGAGCCACCATACCGCAAGCCCTACGGCCTAGCTGAGAAGGAGAACGAGGCAGTTAAAAAATGGCTAGACGAGCAAACATCTGAAGGGAAGGTGCGGAAAGCAGGGCAAAAGACGAACCAGTCTCCTGCACCAGTGCTAGTGGTACGTAAGCCTGGAGGTGGGCTGCGTGTTTGTATCGACTACAGAGGATTGAATGCGATCACTATCAAGAACCGGTATCCGATTCCCTTGATACAAGAGACGCTCAACCGCATGCACGGCAAGAAGTACTTCACAAAGCTGGACATTGTAGCAGCCTTCAACAAGTTACGGATAGCTGAAGGGCACGAGTGGTTGACAGCGTTTGCGACACGATACGGCATCTACGAGTGTCTAGTGTTGCCATTCGGCTTGTGCAACGGACCAGCATCGTTCCAATCATACATCAACAAGGTCTTGCAAGAACACCTAGACGACTTTGTGTCGGCCTACCTGGATGACGTACTTATCTTCAGTGACACCTTGGAGGAGCACATTGAACACGTGCGGAAGGTTCTCACCAAGCTACGCGATGCAGGACTTACAGTGGACATCGACAAAAGCGAATTCCACCAACAGAAGGTGAAGTATCTTGGGCTAATCATAACCCCTGACGGCATCGAGATGGACCCCGAGAAACTCGAATGTATTCAGACATGGGAAGCTCCTGAGAACCTGAAGGATGTCCAGGCCTTCCTTGGATTTGCCAACTTCTACAGGCGATTCATCGAAGCATTTTCGCGCATAGCTGCTCCTCTCACAAACCTGACCAAGTCGGACGGACCAAGCAATCACAAGAACAGAAGGATTCAATGGTCACTAGATTGCCAACGAGCCTTTGACAATTTGAAAGCTGCGTTCAGCAAAGCCGGCATGCTCGCACATTACGTGCCAGGCAGGGAAACAGTAATAGAGACAGATTCTTCAGATTTTGTGAACGCCGGCGTGCTTTCGCAGTATGACGAGAATGGTGTGCTACATCCTGTGGCCTTCTACTCGAAGAAGTTGAGTCCACAGGAGTGCAATTATGAAATCTATGATAAGGAACTGTTAGCCATCATCAAGGCTTTTGAGGAATGGAGACCCGAGCTCGCCTGCGAGGCAGATGATGAGGACTCACAGCCAGTCAAGATTTACACCGACCACAAGAACCTGGAATACTTCATGACGACAAAGCAGCTAAATCGGCGACAAGCGCGTTGGGCTGAGTTCTTGTCACAGTTCAACTTCAAGATAATATACCGTCCAGGACTTCAAGGTACAAAGCCAGACAGCCTGACGAGACGCAGCCAGGACCTTCCGCAGGGGGTGGACGACCCTCGGAACCAGCATCAGCATCAGACATTGCTGCCTCCTAAGCGATTCCTTAAGATCGCCTCACTACAGGCAACAGTAGAAGATGCGCCGGAAGAAGAGGAACCAGTACCGCTAAACCCTGAAGCTGAAGAGTTTATGCCTACAGAACGAGATGCGCCTACTGAACAACCGGCGACGCGTGAAAGTCAGCGGGAAGCCGAACTCGAGTATCGAATGTCGACGGCGTACGTAACCGATAACGAGCTCAAGACCGCGATTAAGGACCTGCAGAAAGACCGCACTCCTACACTGCTACAGAGAGCGAAGATTCACCCAGCACACTGCAAAGTGGATGGCGACCTGCTATATGTTCGAAACCAATACGACGGCTGGAGCTTATGGGTACCAAATGACCAAGCTTTACAGACCAGGATAATCAAGATAAACCATGACGCTCCAGCAGCAGGCCATCCAGGACGAGCTCGCACTTATGAACTCGTAGCACGTGAATTCTACTGGCCTGGATTAGCGAGATCCGTGCGCAGATACACCGCGAATTGCCGCACCTGCCGTACAACAAAATCTCTGCACTCCCAGCCACTAGGATTACTACAGCCACTTCCTGTTCCAGATCGGCCTTGGAAACACATTGCAGTCGACTTCGTTGTCGGACTCCCAGACAGCACTCTTGACGGCATGGTCTACAACAACATTATGACCGTCACTGACAGGCTCACTAAGGAAGTCGAGCTGATCCCTATTGGCGCAATGACAGCACAGAATACGGCAAGGCTTTTCCTCAAACATGTGTTCTGTCGGCGCGGGTTTCCTGACACCATTACATCAGACCGTGGCAAGCAGTGGGTTGCTACCTTCTGGAAGAAACTCTGCAAGATGCTCCGCACAAATCGCAAGCTGAGTTCTTCGTATCACCCAGAAACTGATGGACAGTCAGAACGCACTAACCAGGCGATGGAACAGTATCTCCGCATGTTCACCAACGAGGCACAGGATGACTGGGCAGAATGGCTGTGCCTTGCTCAGTTCGCGATCAACAATCACCTGTCTGAGACTACTGGTGTGTCGCCGTTCTACGCCACCTTAGGATACAACCCTGAGTTCATAGAGCGAGTTGACCTGAACGCTGGAAAGGAGGGAGGACTGACCACTCTCCAGCGACTGGACGCGCGATCAGCAGAAACCTTTGTGCGTCGAATTTGCGAGCTTCACAAACACCTTCAAGAGAATATGCGAATGTCACAAGCTCTCCAAGCAGAGGCAGCAAACCGCCACCGAAGCATTCCTCCAGACTACAAGGTGGGTGATTGGGTGTATCTTAGCACCAAGAACATCCGCACGACTCGACCATCTAAGAAGCTGGACAGGAGATATGCCGGCCCTTACCAGATCACGGAAGTTATGCCGGCCAGACTCTCTTATCGACTGAAACTATCAGACGCTCTAGTAGGACTTGATAACTGCTTCCACACCTCACTACTACAACGAGCCGACCACCCCGATTTCCCACCACTTGAAGGGCAGCATCTGGCGCCGCCACCACCGATAACTATCGAACCTGACACCACCGAGGCTGATGCAGCAGCCGATGTAGTGGCAGCACCTACGCACATGTACGAGGTGGAAAAGATCCTTGACATGTACACCCGTAAGCGGGCAGGCAAGGTGAAGAAGGGGCACAAGCGCAAAGTAGATACATGGTACAAGGTGAAATGGGCTGGATATCAGAACGAAGAGGATGGTGAGACCTGGCAACCTGCAGAGGACATGCTTGAACACGCAGCCGCCGCTGTTGCAGACTTTCACCATAACCGGCCGGAGTTGTCTACGCCTGTAGGCTTCGCAGCTCCATCTGACTGGTCCCTACCAGCCACTGAGATACTCGGGCTCAACTCGATCAGGGTCATTCCGAAAGACACCGTCACGAATGAGTCGCCTCGAGCCTTGCCTCTAATAGAATCTGCTCCGCACATATTCGATACTCGAGTGGAGCCTACAGAGCCTGCAATGATACCCAACTTTGGTCATAAGGATCATACGCGAGTGCGAGCCGAAGACAGACTTAGATCTGGGGCAAGCCAGCTAACTAGGCAACATGTTTCTCGAAGGAAGCCGGTCGAGGATAGTCTTGATAGAGCGAATGCGATGTTATCGGATGACGACAGGGCACTAGAGGATGATTCGGCGTTCGCGCGATTATGGAGCTCGACAGGCAAGTGGCCTCACAAGGTGAATAACGCTCAGAGGACTGAGGCGTGTTTTGGGAGGGGGGGTACTGTCACGGGCAGCCCGCGACCCCTCACTGTAGCTGCGTCGGCCCGGCTGAACCGCGGACCTTCTGCATCGGGTTAGCGCGGCTTGGCTTTACTTTATAACTTCGCCGCGCCTCGCGCTCCTCTTTCGTAGCTTCGTAGAACAACAACTATCTCATTCGGACCCTATGGTACGCGCGCCCTTACAGTAGTAAACCGTAATATTACTATTAACGTGCTTTACTGCCGAGCGGGCTATACTACCGAGCGGGCCACTTTTACTAAGAACTATACCACTTCTATAGATATAGCTATATAACTACTATTATAGCGTATATTATCTTCAAACGAGGCTAAACTCACCTTAGCTGTCTAGGCTACGAAACGCGACGCGACAATCACGAATCGACTTGCTATCAAGGTATACGACGCGTCTCGAACTATACTAGGGTATCGATTAAATAGACGACCTCCTCGGAGTGACTACGAGCCTAATTCGAAGAAGCTTATAGAGCTAGAAGAGAGGCTAATACTTAAGTATATACTCGAGCTAGATCTTAGAGTTTTCCCGCTATTAAAGGCTAGTATACGAGTAATAGCCGATTTATTACTATAAGAGAAGGGTCTTAAGCCTACTAGTCTCAATTAGACAGACAGGTTCATTAGGCGGTATTATGAGCTAAAGGTTTATATAACACGTAGATACGATCGTTAGCAAGCCCTAATAGAGGATCTAGATAATATCGAGAAGTAGTTCTTACTTATACGTAATATAAAGGAGAAGTATAGTATCCTTAACTAGGACACCTATAACTTCGACGAGATAGAGTTTATAATAGGTGTTATTATGTCTTAGAGCGTCGTTACGGGTTTAGAAAGGCGTAGTAGAAAGAGGAAGGTCGTTTAATAGGGCAATAGAGAGGGAGTAGAGAGATAGCGCATTAGATAGCTCTTATATAAAGCGAGATTAGTAAGCTACGTAAGTCTAATAAGGCCCTTATATAGCGGAAAGTACGAAAGCGTAAGTATATTTAGTCTAGAGGGTCTCTAACCTTCGATAAGGCGTCGTAATTAATATCTCTAGAGGATACTAGAAGGTAGGAAGTAAGTAGAGAGTTGCTAGATAGTGTTCGGCTAGTACTAAGGCTACGACGCTATAAGCGATATAGCGAGTCGGGGTATAACGTACGTACCTATTAAGTAGACTCGCTAGATAGCGAAGAATCTAAAGAGGAATTGTCCTCCTAGTAACGATTCTATAGGATGTCGTCGTGTTAAGATACCGTCGCAATTAAAGTAGAAGTAGTACAGTTCTTAGCAAAAGTAGCCCGCTCGGTAGTATAGCCCACTCGGTAGTAAAGTACGTTACCTATTTACTATTACCCTATTAAACGACCTTCCTCTTTCTACTACGCCTTTCTAAACCCGTAACGACGCTCTAAGACATAATAACACCTATTATAAACTCTATCTCGTCGAAGTTATAGGTGTCCTAGTTGAGGATACTATACTTCTCCTTTATATTACGTATAAGTAAGAACTACTTCTCGATATTATCTAGATCTGTTGAGAACATACAGGCCGCAGGACAAGCATGTAGGTGTGGGTGTGTCATGTGATTAGATCACGTGACTAGGGTTTGCCAGCCTATAGGCTGGCCAACATCCGGACACCTAGCATCTACCTACACCAACACCGGCGATACTGTATGTAGATACACGCTATCCCATTGGGTCCTTCTTCGTCTTTGGTGTGATCCGCCGTCTTCCACTGCTGCGCAACTCGTACCTGTTTAACAGGTTATGAGCCCGGGTTAGCAACTCGGTGTTTCACCCTCGACAAAGTCGTATTGGAGTTATTCCTCTTCAGAACAAAAGGAAGGCAGACTGGAGGCCGCACCCGCATTGCACAGGAAGCTACAGCCGCGCTGTAGGTGCATATAAGACGTGAAAGAGCCTAGTGAGGCACTGTCAGACTCCGAGTCAGGGAGCCTGTGCCAATACCTCAGACAAGTGGGCGAGCTTACTGAGAAGAGTCGCTCTCCGGACATCGCGTTCGCATCGACTAACTGTTCCATCTGAGAGAGCCGCAGTGTCTCAGAAACCCCCTCTGCTGAGAGAGTTACGCTACAGTGTCTCAGCACCAACACGATCCTTACCGACCGACTTTCCTCCTCTTCCCGGCGGATAGCCATCCTCTCCGCTATCAACCTCGCGTTCGGTTTATCCCATTTCGATCCGATCGCGTACGACCGAATACATCCTTTTACCTGAGGGCAGCCAACCTGTCCCTCAACTTACAAAAAATGGAGAACGAGACTGGGTTTATAAGAAAGAGAGCAGCACCTCTTCTGACAAGAGAGAACCACGAAACATGGTTCAAGCTGATGAGAATACACCTGGTATCAAAGCAGGTTGACTGGGTCCTCGAAGACATCATCACGGACATTCCCGCTGCAACCCCATCTATAGCGACACCCTCTACATCATCGGAGTCATCCCTTCCTTTGGATCAAGCGATAAGGAAGGCATCGTACAGACGGCACAATGCAACGGCCCTGTATGAGATGTACATCTGTCTGTCGACAGATGACCAAGAGATGACATACGAGATCCGGCATGCGAAGGAGTTGTGGGAATGGGCTGAAGCTAAATATAAGAGAAGACTTCTCGCTACTGGAAGAAGTTTGCTTCAGCAATACACCAATTTCGTGATGACAGAAGACCAGTCTATAGATGACGCCTGGCAGGAGCTTAGCTCAATTGCAAGGAGGGCTGTTTCAATCTCGCCTCAGTTCCAAGACATCAAGACTGAGGACAGAAAGATCCAGCAACTCTTAGCAGCTCTGCCAGACTCATTTGGCTCAATTCGCGATGCAATTGATGCCCAGGTGAATCTCTCACCACAAGACATTCTTGCAATTCTTAGGGAGAAGCAAGAATCAATGATTCATCAAGGGACAGCCATGTTCGCTAAGAAGGGTTTCCAGGGCAAGCTCACGTGCCATCTCTGCGGTGGTGACCATTTTATGAGCAAGTGCCCACACCTTTCTGCAGCTCAGCAGGCTGTTAGGAACAAGGACAAACTAGCTAGGGTTACCTACCCTGCTAAGAGACAACCGTCACCACCTCGTAGGAGGTCATCATCACCAAACCTTCGTGATGTCCTCAAGGTGATGACGGACCTTGCAAAGCAGATGAAGGAGAGCCGCAAGCCAAAGGCCTCCTCTAGTAAGCCTGCAAGGGCCCATGCGACCCAGGAAGACGCATCAGACCCTGAGATACCATCAGAAGATGATGATGTTGATGAGGTTGCCCATTCCACTGTGGAAGCCAAAGGCAAGTACCCCTCGTCCGAGTGGTTGCTTGACTCTTGTGCATCATCACATATGACTGACCAAGATTCACTATTCAGGACACTGAAGCCTCTTCAAAAGAGGAAGTGGATCAAGGTTGGGGGTGGCTATCTACAAGCTACACATATGGGAAGTGCAGTAATGGGTGGTCCTTCTGGAAAGCAAATTGTCTTAGAAAATGTCCTGTTTGTTCCTGGCCTTGGAGTTAGTCTTGTTTCGTGGAATCAGTTCAGCCAACAGTTTGCTGTCCAACCACCCAGTTTCACCCTAAAATCCTTGTCTGGTAAACCCGTTGTCCAGACCAAACTTCGAGGAGGAGTACCGTTTATCCACTCGATCTCGGAAATTCTTGAGCCACAGCATGCTGGCATACTCTCTCAAGAACGTGACGGTACCGCTATGGCTAACACTGAGTCCGAAGATCAGTGGGAGCTATGGCATAGAAGATGTGCACACCTTGGCAAGGGACTGCTAAGAAACCTGCATAGAGTCACTGACAAGAAAGATCCCATTCCTGTTCCTTCTGAACACCAGAATTGCAAGGTCTGCTCCCTTGCAAACATGAGGAAGTTCAAAGGACCTGCCACAGAGAGGAAAGGGGAGAGGCTGGCCCTCATCTCCATTGACATCTGTGGGCCTTTTCAGGGCGCAGTCTCTAGGCTAGGATACAAATATTGGCTTGAGATTGTAGACAACTTCTCTAGGAAGAAGTGGGTAATCCCTTTGAAGGCCAGGAGCGACGCTCCTGCAGCCCTACGGGATTGGAAGGTCCAGGCAGAACGGCAGTCAAGGTGCTTTCTGTCTGCGATCCGCAGTGATGGTGCAAAGGAAATTCTCGCCTTGCTAAAAGAGTGGGAGAAGGAGTTTGGCACTCAGATGGACACAACTGATGCCTACAACTCTCTTCAAAATGGACCTGTGGAAAGGTCAATTCAAGCCTCTGAGAACACAGTCCGGGCTATGCTTGAAGACTCTGGCATGCCAGTTGAGTTCTGGCCAGAAGCTTTGCAAGCACAGACTGTGATCAGAAACAGACTGCCTAATGGTCCGATCATTGATGGTATTGCTCTTTCACCAGAAGAAGCCTTTACTAGCCAAGTACCGTCAGTCGACCATTTCCGCGTCTGGGGATGCAAAGCTGTGGTCTATGTAGACCCAAGAGCCCAACCTCAAGGCTTGAGGAGAGACAAGTTGATGAACCGAGGAAAAGAAGCCGTGTTTGTGGGCTACTCAGAAAACACCACAAAACAATGGCTGTTCTGGGATCCCGACATGAAAGCAATAAAAGCGCATAGTCACGTCGACTGGTTTGAGAATGAGAAGGGGGGAGATATGGATCTTGGTATCACCTTCACTAACCAGCCGAGTCGAGCGCCACAGCGCAATCCTGTTGGGAGGAAGCCCTTTGGGGCGAAATTTTCCGATAGGGGATTATCAGAGACACCGTTACGAAGGCCAGGAGAAAATATTGAGGCGGTTTCAACACTGTCGAAGGCCGATAACGGTGGATCTGTACAGAACCTACCCAAGTCATCAACACCACAGCAACCGCTGTTTGTGCAACTTCCCCCTCCCCCAAAGGACATTGGGGAATACCAGAAGTTTGGAGATCAGGGTACTCCAATGAAAGAAAAAGAAGATGTCGTTCAGTTCGACCCATCCGAACACCTAGCGCCACCTCAGGTTGCAGGCAACAAGAGGTCAAGGGGGGACGGAGATGATAACTCTGAAGAGCATGAGGCTAAACACCATAAGGCTCTTATCGCCCAGATGTTCCATCTAGACCCTACAATGAGCTGGGTAGAGGAGATTCTGAACGACGTGGAAGAACATGCATTTGCTGCTGTTGGGCAGGCCATAGCCTATCAGCAGGAAGTGCCAATCCCAAAGTCCTATAAGGCAGCCGTAGGAGACCCCGAATGGGGACATATGTGGAGAGAGGCAATCGAGAACGAACTTATTGCCTTAGCAAGCAACAACACCTGGGAAGCAGTTGTACCGCCAAAGGGTGCGAATCTAATTACTTCTAGGTGGGTCTTTGATGTGAAAAGAATGATTAGTGGAGCCATTGAGAAGTTCAAGGCAAGACTAGTTGCAAGAGGGTTTTCACAGAAATATGGGGTTGACTTCGAAGAGACCTTTGCACCTACTGTTAGACATGATACTCTCCGAGTATTCATGGCAGTAGTATGTGAGAGAGATCTCGAGATGCACCTAGTGGATGTGAATAATGCTTTTACCCAAAGCAGCCTTCTTGAAGACATCTATATGATCCCACCCCCAGGAGTTGAAGCACCTCCAAACATGGTGTTCAAGGTCCTACGAAGCCTTTATGGGCTTAAGCAAGCAGCTAGAGACTGGAACAAGCTTTGTGTTGCGAAGCTAGAGAAGATTGGATTTACCCAGTCCCAGGTAGATCCATGCCTACTTATCCATACGGATAGAGACCTTATGGTCCTTACCCATGTGGATGACATACCCATTGCAGCTCCGAAGCTGTCAGATGTTCAGTGGTTTAAGGCTGAGCTTGGAAAAGTGTTTAAGATTAAAGATCTTGGTGAACCTACGAAGATCCTTGGAATGAGGATTACAAGAGACAGGTCCCAAGGCACTTTGAAGCTTGATCAAGGACACTATGTCCACGCTAACTTAGCCAAGATGAACATGGCTAGAGAGAAGGCTACGCCAACCCACTCACCTATGGAGAGCTACGAGCATTTAGTACCTACGGCACCTATGGATGAGAGGTGCAACAAACAGGATTACCAGAGCCACAATGGTACCTGGATGTGGCCAATGACAATGACAAGGCCAGACTTAGCATTCCCCCTTGGAAGAATTAGCTCATTTGTTGCTGATCCCTCGCAGCAGCATATGAAGGCTTTGAAGAAGCTCTCCCGATACCTGCGGTCGTACCCAGACCTAGGTCTTATGTATAGAAAGGGAGGGGGCAATCTCCAGGGATACTCGGACTCTGACTACGCTATGGACAAAGTGGATAGAGTCTCAATTCTGGGATACGTGTGGTTCCTTTGTGGATCACCTGTGTCCTGGATGAGTAGGAAGCAGAAGTCTGTTGCAACATCAACAATGGAAGCTGAGTTCATGGCTATGAACGCAGCCGCAAAGCAGTCACAATTTCTTGCTGCTGTCCTCAGGGAAATGGGGTGCCCAGAACTGGTGGGAAAGAGCTCTTTCCAGCCGAGTGTAAGGGCAAGCAAGGGCACTGTTGACGAGCTAAGGCCAGTCAAGCTCATGGGTGACAACCAAGCCGCTTTGACACTTGTCAAAGATGCCCATGTGCATGAAAGGTCAAAGCATATTGATGTTGCATATAACTATGTCAGACATCTCTGGTGGCAGAAGAAGATTGCAGTGGACTACTGCCATACAAAGGACATGGCTGCTGATGGGTTAACAAAGCCCCTCAATGGCCAGCAGTTCCAAAACTTTGTAAGGCAGCTCCAGCTTGCGTAAAGGGATTGTAGGAGACCATGTGGCCTGAGTGGGAGTGTTGAGAACATACAGGCCGCAGGACAAGCATGTAGGTGTGGGTGTGTCATGTGATTAGATCACGTGACTAGGGTTTGCCAGCCTATAGGCTGGCCAACATCCGGACACCTAGCATCTACCTACACTATTAACTGGCGATACTGTACATAGATACACGCTATCCCATTGGGTCCTTCTTCATTCACATAATCTGTAATTCCTATCTTCCACGGCTGCGCAATCCGTACCTGTTTAACAAGATCCTCTATTAGGGCTCGCTAACGATCGTATCTACGTGTTATATAAACCTTTAGCTCACGATACCGCCTAATGAACCTGTCTGTCTAATTGAGACTAGCGGGCTTAAGACCCTTCTCTTATAGTAATAAATCGGCTATTACTCGTATACTAGCCTTTAATAGCGGGAAAACTCTAAGATCTAGCTCGAGTATATACTTAAGTATTAGCCTCTCTTCTAGCTCTATAAACTTCTTCGAATTAGGCTCGTAGTCACTCCGAGGAGGTCGTCTATTTAATCGATACCCTAGTATAGTTCGAGACGCGTCGTATACCTTTATAGCAAGTCGATTCGTGATTGTCGCGTCGCGTTTCGTGGCCTGGACAGCTAAGGTCAGTTTAGCCTCGTTTGAAGACAATACACGCTGTAATGGTGGTTGCATAGCTGTATCTGTGGAAGTGGTACAGTTCTTGGCAAAAGTGGCCCGCTCGGTGGTGAAGCACGTTATCTATTTGCTACTCAATCTATCTAGCCTTTCAACTTCAATGCTCCGCGCGCTGCGTCGGAATCTAGTCTAGCGTGATGACGAAATCTGAGCCAATTATGTCGCCCAGGTTCGTCCGCACTTTTTTTCACCCCCCACTGCGTGGCCTATTACGCGGTCACGAGCGGGCGCGTCGCGGTGGTCGGTGCGGCGCGTCTGCCTTGGAACTTCTACTTCACGCGACGTCCAAAAGCTGTCGAGCTCCAACGACCAGATGTTCATGTAGTCAACCACCAGCATCATGGCAGGCAAGGAGGCCACCGTGTACATCGTCGACGTCGGGGCGTCGATGGGCAACAAGCGCTACGGTCGAGACAAGAAGGACCTTGACTGGGCTCTGGAATATGTTTGGGACAAGATCACAGCAACTGTCCAAACGGGCAGAAAGACGGCAATGGCTGCTCTGGTGGCCTTACGAAGTGACGACACTGATAATCCTATGGACTCGGAAGAATCTTACCAGAACATCAAGGTTCTGCAAGGGCTCGGTCAGGTCTTGATGCCTGATGTTCGAAGACTACGAAACGAACTTGTCGTGAGCGATACACACGCCGGTGATGCCATTTCTTCCCTGGTAGTCGCTGTTCAGATGATCGCGGAGACATGCAAGAAGCTGAAGTACGATCGAAAGATTGTCTTGGTCACCGATGCTCGCGCATCGATGGAAACAGACGATCTTCCACAGATCAAGAAGAAGATCCAGGAAGACGGCATTGACCTCTTCATTGTTGGTGTCGACTTTGATGATCCCGAGTATGGCTTCAAGGAGGAATCCAAAGATCAGCTCAAGCTCGATAATGAAGAGATCTTTCGTCAATTTTGCGAAGACTGCAACGGCACGTTCGGTACGCTAGCACAAGCTGTCGAGGCAATGCAAGTGCCGAGAACAAAGTCGACTAGGCCTGTCCCCAGCTACAAAGGCTTTCTCACTCTTGGTAACCCGGAGCTGTTCGAAGATGCACTGACAATAGATGTGGAGCGCTACCCGAAAACCATGGTCGCCAAAGCTCCTACAGCCAGCAAGTTCGTGGTGAGGCATGGAGTTGCAGAAGCAACACAAAGCTCCGCCACTTTGTCCAATGGCGATAATGCCCCAGCCGACGAAGGCGATGGGCTTGCCAACATTGTGACCGCCAGAACATACCAAGTCGACGACGAGAATGCTCCAGGTGGCAAGAAAGATGTCAAGCGTGAGGAGCTTTCGAAAGGCTACGAATATGGCAGGACAGCTGTGCACATCTCCGAAAGTGATCAGAATGTCACAGCGTTTGAGTCGAAGCAAGGCCTCGATATCATCGGCTTTGTTACCAAGGCACAGTATCAGCGATACCTGGATCTGTCAAGATCGAACATGATTGTCTCGCAAAAGCACAACGACAAGGCTTCCATGGCGTTGTCTTCCTTCATACACGCACTGTACGAGCTTGACTCTTACGCCGTCGCGAGACTTGTGCCGAAAGACATGAAGGACCCCAAGGTCATCATCTTGGCACCCAACATCGAGCCGGACTTCGAATGCCTGTATGATATCGAGCTACCGTTCGCGGAAGACTTGAGGAGCTACAAATTCCCACCGCTGGACCGTGTGGTCACTGTAAGCGGCAAAGTGCTGAAGGTTCATCGCAACTTACCGGCCGATGAGCTTCAAGACGCGATGAGCGACTATGTAGATAGCATGGACTTGTCAACGTTCGGCAAGGATGACGAAGGTGAGGATGCCGAGTATGCACAGTTTGATGAGACCTTCAGCCCGATGCTGCATCGCCTGAATCAAGTCATCAAGCATCGTGCTGTGTATCCTGAAGCACAGATCCCGGGGCCTTACGACATATTGATCAAGTATTCGCATCCCCCTGAAGATTTGGTCGAGAAGGCCAGACCAGCACTAGACAGAGTGATCAAGGCCGGTGAAGTGAAAAAGGTGCCGGCCAAGGCTCGTGGCAAGCGATATAGCAGGAAAGAGGCACCGAAACCACTCTCTGACCTTGATGTGACTGCATTGCTCGCGCAAGATCCAAATCGCAAGAACAAGCGAATCGATCCCAAAAACGCAGTGCCGGAGTTCAAGCAGATTTTGGAAAACGCCGAGGACGAAGAGCAGCTGGCTGATGCATGCAAGCAGCTCAAGAATATCGTTTACGACTGGATCAAGCATTCGGTCGGCGACTCCAACTACGGGCGAGCTGTCGAGGCCATACGCGTGATGCGTGAAGGCATGATCGAACTCGAATTCCCTGGGCCATACAACGCCTTCCTCAAAGAGCTGAAGGAGAAGACGCTTGGGGACGATCTTGGCGGAGAACGGAGGGAGATGTGGTACCGGGTCAGAGTCAACAGGATGAAGCCTATCTTGAAGGGTGAATGTGAGGCGAGCGAGGTCACGGAGGAAGATGCCAAGCAGTGGATGTCCATGCAACTGGTTTGATGATACACCGAGGATGAGGAATGACGGCGTTGCGGTGTTTCCGGGGCAGTGCAGCAGTCCAAGTAGATACCCACTGTTGACAGATTGTGTTCCTTGACCACAGTTGCGTTCGTGATATTTGTTGATGTGGTTGTTGTGATGCCCTTTTTGACAGTTCATGGCATCGCTGCCGCCGGATACGAGGTCTATTCGTGTTGGTCATCCTGGCAAATGTGCCGCGCTTTCCAGGGTGCTGGGTCGTGGTCATTACCGAGGGGCTGGGGTCAGGGACAACGGTCAGCAGAACAGGAATGGAGCTCATGCAGTTCCAACCTCACGCCTTCCGGCACGTGTGCTCACACAAGCAAAGCAATGTGAAGCATTGAATTCAGAGGACGAGGTGTGATGGCGCGTCCGGGTGCAACGTCCAGCAAATGGTGGCTGCTAGCTCTGGTGCATCGGTCTGACACAGCGGGCCGAGAAGCGAATTGCGTTTTCTGCGACAGTTGAGAACTTGAGAGTGCTTTCTAGAGGCTAGCGCCACCGGCTGCTCGACCCACGGCTCCTGAGAGGCTGAGACGTTGCTTTGCTTTGCGCTGGGGTGTCGTGTGGCGCACCCTGTCGAGACTCGAGAGACCCTGGAGCAAGCGAAGTGGTGAAGGCTGCGTTCGCCGGCTTTCCAGGTGTCTATTCGTGTGCTCTCTCATGTCCAGGGCACCTCCCACTACCCATCACTGCTATTCTACACTGATGCTCTCAGGCTGTTAGCATCGCGCTGCATCTCCACGACTCCGATGACATGCTTCTAACGCAGATCGGGCGAGGTCCTCGGCTGGCCGTCCTCTTTGCGCTGTCCTTCACGTTTGTCATCCTGCTGCAACAGTCCAGCTACGCTCCGCTCCCTCAGTGGCAGCTGTCAAGCGAGCGACTTCACCAAGCAAGCCAAGAGCTGCTGCATAAGTCTTCGCCAACAGAGTCACAACCTGGCGCGACCGCACCTTCCGATCAGGATGGAAACGATGCCGTCAAACACTCGGGCCTGCCATGCAAGTCACTTCCCGGTGGCGAAGACGTTTTGGTCGTGATGCGAACAGGAGCGACCGAAATCAAGGACAAATTACCCGCTCAGCTATACACCAACTTTGAATGTTTCCGGCATCACATAATCTTCTCCGACTATGAAGAGGACTTTCTAGGATTCCAGGTGCATGATGTGCTCAAGGACATGCCGCAAGACATCAAGGCCACCAACGAGGACTTCAAACACTACCTTCACATCCAGCATGTTGGCCGGACCGGACTGGATCCGCAAGAACTTTCCGGCAAGGTCAGCGAGGAGAGTGGGCCTGTTGGAAAGAATGACAATGCAGGATGGCGACTCGACAAATGGAAGTTTCTGCCGATGATGAACCAGACGCTGAACCTGCACCCGCATTTCAAGTGGTATGTCTTCTTGGAGCCAGACACTTATTTTGTGTGGTCGAATTTTCTGCAGTGGATTGCCCAGTTGGATGCTTCGAAGCCGCTCTATTACGGCAGCGAAGTCCAAATCGGGGAGGATCTGTTTGCCCATGGTGGATCAGCATTTGTCATTTCGAAGCCTGCCTTGGAGAAGGGTGTAGCGATGTACAATTCGAAGGTCGACGAGTGGCACGCTTGGACAGCTGGGCATTGGGCCGGCGACTGCGTCCTTGGGAGAGTTCTGCACGATGCCGGAGTCGACTTGAGTTGGGGATGGCCCATGTTCCAAGGTGGCGAGCCCGCTTTCGACGGTCGATGGTTGGAAGCCAAACGAAGCAAGACAATGTGGTGTGCCCCTGCACTCTCATACCACCACATGGTGCCCAGCCAGATCTTGGACTACTGGCACTTTGAGCAGAAGTGGATCAGGGAGCATCCACCTAAGGGGGATGAGCGAAGCACATGGTGGCACAAGGACAACAGCAGACTCCTTCATCATGGAGATACTTTTAAGTCCTATGTTCTGCCGAACATCACCGAAGAAAGGCACGACTGGGACAGCAAACCTGAGACCCAACACGATGACACTGTGGGTATCTCGATGGAGGATTGCAAAGCGATATGTCAGAAGATCCCTACCTGTTTACACTATGCTGTTGGTCCATTTGGTTGTTCGACTGGCGTCGAGCTCAAGATGGGTCGTGCTGCCGAGAAGACCTCTTCTGGCTGGATGCTGGATCGAGTGGCCGTGTGGCAGAAGGAGCTCGACAAGTGCAGCGGCAAAGATGGCTGGAGTACTACTTAAGCGATCAAGAGAGAGACTCTGTCTCAAAGAGTGTTTTCAAAGTGAGTGCGAAAAGACGGTACTTCAGAGGGGCTTGACGAGTCGAGAGCGTTGTCACGCCGGACTATCGAGAGAAGACCGTCACAACCACGTCGACCCGGGTCGAAGAAGTCGAGTCCTGACTTCAGCAGTGCTGTTTGAGACGACTCTGTCCCAGCGACTGATGGAATGGAGATCTGCTGCAAGGGCCGTATAGCATCGCCTTTAACAGGCAGAAGAGGAGACGAGGGCAGAGCAGGAGCAGAGATGGCAAGAGCATATACAGTATAGACTAGAAGAAATGGGTACATAGACAAGGCGTTTTCACATATTGGCGCTAGGCGATATATTGTTCCGAACACATGGCAGTAAGCCACGTGAAAACCACGCGAACACCCTCATTCACTTCCTGGCCCAGGGTTTTCCAAGACTCTGCTTATTTATCCTGTTCATCACGCGACCAACAACAAGGCTGCGCAACCTCGTCTGTACCACTGCAGAAGGCCATCGCCCATGCTGGTCCCTAACCGCTAGGATCATCTCTTCTCCGCATCCACCACACAGCCAATGAACAAGGCCCTCTCCACATCCTCTCCGTCGAAGACCATCTAGAACTCGGCACTTCATACAGCGGGCAACGCTTTCGGATATACCACAGCAGCGAGACGACGCGCTACAAATCGGCCATAAAATCTCTTCCGTGAGCTTCGTATTGGGACTCGATTCCTTTCCTGTAAGCTCACCCATCGCACACCCAACCTGACAGAAACAATCGCCACCATGGCAGAGACCAGAGTACGTAACGAAGAGAAGAAAGAGGACTTCATAGTACACGGAGCTGAAGATGAGCTGCACAACACCGAGTCCATGAAACAGACTGTCGTCGACGCGAAGAGAGCTTCCGACAATGAGCAAAGCATGACTTTAATGGAAGGCATTCGCCTGTACCCCAAAGCTGTGGGGTGGTCAGTCTTAATCTCGACGTGTATAGCCATGGAAGGCTACGATGTGACTTTGACGAATAACTTTTATGCTTTTGATACGTTCAACAGGGTGAGTCGGTTGAAACTTGACCTCATTCTGTATCTGATGGCATTATATAAATACAGCGTGCAATTTGCCGATGGGACGTATCAAGTCCCAGCCTCCTGGCAAGCCGGCCTTAGCAACGGCGTCAACATCGGTGAGATGATCGGACTCCTTCTCAACGGCTAGATCGGCGAAAAGTTTGGATATCGAAAGACAGTGATGGGCTACCTGGTGGCGCTTATCGGCTATATCGCCATTTTCTTCAATGCGCAGAACGTCGAGACGCTTCTGGTCGGCGGGATACTGTGTGGTATCCCCTGCGGAGTGTTCCAAACATTGACCATCACGTATGCCTCCGAAGTCTGCCCTGTCGCATTGCGAGGCTATCTCACCACCTATGTGAACTTCTGTTGGGGACTAGGACAGTTGATCGCCATCGGTGTGATCAAAAGTGTGCTGCACCGGACCGATGAGTGGGCGTACAGAATTCCCTATGCGTTGCAGTGGATGTGGCCAGTCCCTCTCCTGATTGGTGTGGCCCTCGCTCCAGAGTCACCCTGGTGGCTGGTACGCAAAGAGCGTCTTGAAGATGCGAAGAAGGCTCTGCTGCGTCTGACCAATTTGAATCGTGAGACCGATTTCAACGCCGACGAGACTATCGCTGTGATGGTTCACACCACTGCACTCGAAGAGAAAATCACCAATGGAGCTTCTTACCTGGACTGCTTCAGAGGCACCGACTTGCGAAGGACCGAAATTGTGTGCATGTGCTGGGCGATGCAGAACTTGGCAGGCAACAGTTTGAGCAACTATTCGACCTATTTCCTGGAGAACGCCGGCCTCTCCCAGTCCAACTCGTACTCCTTCGCAATGGGACAGTACGCCATCAACATGGTCGGTGTCTTTGGCGCGTGGGGTCTGATGACAGCAGGAGTGGGTCGTCGCTCGCTCTACTTCTACGGACTCTGCGGACTGACCGTAATGCTCTTCATCATGGGCTTCCTCGGTCTGGTGCCAGATTCGCACCGCGATGCAGCTGGTCTTGCGACAGGATCTATGATGATTGTATGGGCCTTGGTATACCAGCTGACAGTCGGTACTGTCTGTTATTCGCTGGTCGCCGAACTGTCCACGCGAAGACTTGCAATCAAGACCGTCGTTCTTGGAAGGAATCTGTACATCGTAATTGGTATCGTTTGCTCGGTGCTTACCCCTTATATGCTCAATCCAAGTGCGTGGGACTGGGGCAACTATGCGGGCTTTGTGAGTGTCCTCGAACGGGATTCTTTGACATCGAGTATCATGCTAATATCACTTGCAGTTCTGGGCCGGGAGCTCCTTTCTTTGCGCTGTTTACACATATTTCAGGGTCCCGGAACCCAAAGGAAGGACATTTGCGGAGCTCGACTTGCTCTTTGAGCGCCATATCAGCGCAAGGGACTTTGCGAAGACGAAAGTCAATGTCTTCAAGGAGGTGGTCGATGCGGGAGTCATGGCTCAACGTAACGATTCTCTGAAGGCCGTCCAATGATAGGGGGAATAGTCTAGAGCCCAATACGCATGCAATGGTACCCTGTCCTTGTGCCAGGCTGCGGTGTGTCGCGCACTCATCTTCACCTCCTTGTTGGTGAAGCATTGGCTGGGATGCTTGTTGTGTCTCCGAGTACTCGACCATGCTCACTCCTTATCCATGTCGTCGGGATCGTCCAAGCCGCAGTAGCGTGGCGCTGGGCAATACGCAGCCGGAGCCATGTGTATTTGCCAGTATTTCTCCACGACAGGGTTGAACGACCGCGCTGGCTCATCATCGTACTCCGGATGAGTTATCTCTTCCTTCAGGATACTCTGTCTGTGTTCATCATCCAGGAAATGCATAAATTGTCGTGATATCTTGACGTATTGCAGCACGCCCTGCCTTGCATCGATAGTAGATCCAGTTGTCCAGGCCAGGAGGAACGGCTCGATCAGTGGCGCATCTGTCACTGAAGGATGGGTCGTACCTTTGGCTGTCACGAACCAGGCAAATTTCTTCTTCTCGTCGATGACTTTGCGGACTAGGTCCTTGACCACCTGAAAGTGCGGCCTACCTTGGAAAATAGTGTGCCGCGCTGACCAGGATTGAGAGTGCACGATCAACACTGGGACGTTGATGTCGTCGTTGAGTGGACCACTCTGCTTGCCAGGATCCAGAATGATAGCGCCTACGAAAGGTAATTTCTCTGAAGGCCCACCTCTGAGTGTTTGCAGAGCGAGCGTTGCGCCATAGGAGTGACCTCCAATGACGACTCGGTCCATCATCAGCCTGCTCTTGAACTCCGCCAGATCCTGACCCTCCATCCTCGCATTGCTCTTGTACACCTCAGCTCCTCGACCATCGTTGATCGCTCGCAGTATGCGCACTGTCTCTTCTACTTCGGCCTGCCTCATGTCCAGTTGCATGGTTTTGAAGTCTGCGATCTCTGGGACAGGGTCCAGCATCTCAGGACTGACGTGAAAGAACGTCCGTGACTGTGTCCCGTTCATGATCACAGTCCCGGGACCTGATCCATCTCTATGCTCAATGGCAGCTACAATGTAACCTCTCGAGGCCAGCTCACCACAGTATTGCGTGTAGCTGTTCCGGCTCGAGGCCATTCCGTGGGAGAAGACGATGATCGGGAACTTGGGTAATCCATAGTCGTCGAGAGGGTGTTCTTGATCGTAGTCGAGGTAAGGCGCTTGGTAGGCATGATATGGCTTGGCGGTGCCGTGCAGAGGGACATCGACATTGGCCGGGATGATTGTGCTTCCAGCTAACATCCACAGACCAAATGTGAAGACATTGTTCGTGAGAAAGTTGTTGATCTTGGCGAATCTTGCATATCCTTCGCCCGTCAGGCCGAGGGGTTTCGAGACCCATGGGTGGTGTTGGACTCGAGAAAAGGCATCCTTCACTGAAGGGTAGTATAGGGAGAACAGGACAGTCTCGAGTTCAAAGACGGGAGCTCCAGTATCCTTCAGCACAGCGTCTGCTATCCGCCGTTTCTCACACGGTGCCTCGATGTCGACAACGCCAACGTCGAAGCTGCCCGAGTAGTTTGGAAGCTTGGAGCTCAGGAAAGGCATGTCGAGGATCAAGCAGTAAAAGAGATAGAAGGCCACGAGGGAGCAGGCGGCATACTTGAGCGTGCCTTTGATGCTCCGCGGCCGACAAGCGGATGGCAGCAAAGTCATATCGCAGCGATGATGCGTGCGATCAAGCCATAGAATCTGCACTGCAATAATAATAAAGAGGGTGACTTTCTTCTGCATCCGGTCACGCGGATCCGAAAGCCCCGTGAGCCCCTAAGGACCTGGATGTGAGAACCTTGGCGAGTGTGAATCTGAGATACAGAAAAGCTACCTGAGAAAACTCTAAATACAAAGCTGAGCGCCAAGCCGGCGGTGTGTTCGGATAAGAACGTCACATCCTCCCCTACTAGATCCTAACACACCTGTGTCAGCCTGAGGCGGCCAGCCTAATCGCCTATATACTTAAATCGATAACAAAAGAGATCCTAAAGCTTTAGCTTCCTTCGTCGTAGCTTCCTAGCCTACGACCCTTTAGCTCACTTCACTCCGTATATATAACTGCCTGACGCGGCTTAACTCTACTACCTAAGCTTACTACGAGCTTACTAACCCCGTTAGATAACCTCGCCGTAAGCTTCTTACGCGTATTCGCGCCTTCCTATATCGTTAGAAGCTCGTAGTATAAGGTAGCTTATATAGAATATAAGTACAAAAGTACGCTCTTATTCTAAATCAATCTGACTACGAACATTAACCTTTAAGCTTACTAGGTCTTTAATAACCTCTTCGCCCTTTAGTAGCTTCTTCCTTAACTATTAAATAGGTACGAGTTACGTAGTAGTAGAAGACGGCGGATTATACAAAAGACGAAGAAGGACCTAATAGGATAGCGTGTATCTATATATAGTATCGCCGGTATTAGTATAGGTAGATACTAGGTATCTAGATATTTACTAGCCTATAGGCTAGTAAACCCTAGTTACGTAATATAGTTATATAATATACCTATACCTATATACTTGTCCTACGGCCTATATATTCTTAATACTCCTACTTAGGCTATATAGTCTCCTATAATCCCTTTACGTAAGCTAGAGCTACCTTATAAAGTTTTAGAACTACTAACGTACTTTACTACCGAGCGGGCCACTTTTGCTAAGAACTATACCACTTCTATAGATATAGCTATATAACCACTATTACAGCGTATATTATCTTCAAACGAGGCCAAACTGACCTTAGCTATCTAGGCTACGAAACGCGACGCGATAATTACGAATCGACTTACTATAAAGGTATACGACGCGTCTCGAACTATACTAGGGTATCGATTAAATAGACGACCTCCTCGGGGTAACTACGAGCCCAATTCGAAGAAGCTTATAGAGCTAGAAGAGAGGGTGATACTTGAGTATATACTCGAGCTAGATCTTAGAGTTTTCCCGCTATTAAAGGCTAGTATACGAGTAATAGCCGATTTATTACTATAAGAGAAGGGTCTTAAGCCCGCTAGTCTCAATTAGACAGATAGGTTCATTAGGCGGTATCGTGAGCTAAAGGTTCGTATAACACGTAGATACGATCGTTAGCGAGCCCTAATAGAAGATCTAGACGTTATTAAGAGGTAGTTCTTACTTATACGTAATATAAAGGAGAAGTATAGCATCCTTAACTAGGACACCTATAACTTCGACGAGATAGGGTTTATAATAGGTGTCATTACGTCTTAGAGCGTCGTTACGGGTTTAGAAAGGCGTAGTAGAAAGAGGAAGGTCGTTTAATAGGGCAATAGAGAGGGAGTAGAGAGATAGCGCATTAGATAGCTCTTATATAAAGCGAGATTAGTAAGCTACGTAAGTCTAATAAGGCCCTTATATAGCGGAAAGTACGAAAGCGTAAGTATATTTAGTCTAGAGGGTCTCTAACCTTCGATAAGGCGTCGTAATTAATATCTCTAGAGGATACTAGAAGGTAGGAAGTAAGTAGAGAGTTGCTAGATAGTGTTCGGCTAGTACTAAGGCTACGACGCTATAAGCGATATAGCGAGTCGGGGTATAACGTACGTACCTATTAAGTAGACTCGCTAGATAGCGAAGAATCTAAAGAGGAATTGTCCTCCTAGTAACGATTCTATAGGATGTCGTCGTGTTAAGATACCGTCGTAATGAAAGTAGAAGTAGTATAGTTCTTAGCAAAAGTAGCCCGCTCGGTAGTATAGCCCGCTCAGTAGTAAAGCACGTTAGCTATTAAGGGGCTTTATTAATATATTAGTAGCTATGTCCTTTATATAGTAGTAGTCTACTATAATCTTCTTCTACTACTAGAGATATCTAATATAGTTATATATAACATTAATATGCTTTGACCTTTTATGTATATAGGCATCTTTAATAAGTGTTAAAGCGGCTTAGTTGTTACCTATAAGCTTAACTAGCCTTAGCTCGTTAATAGTGCCCTTGCTTACCCTTATACTCGGCTAGAAAGAGCTCTTTCCTACTAGTTCTAGGCACCCTATTTCCCTAAGGACAGTAGCAAGAGATTATGACTACTTTACGGCTACGTTTATAGCTATAAACTCAGCTTCTATTATTAATGTTGTAATAGACTTCTACTTCCTACTTATCTAGGACATAGGTGATCTATAAAGGAACTATACGTATCCTAGAATTAAGACTCTATCCACTTTGTCTATAGCGTAGTTAGAGTCTGAGTATCCCTAGAGATTGCCCCCTCCCTTTCTATATATAAGACCTAGGTCTAGGTACGACCGTAGGTATCGGGAGAGCTTCTTTAAAGCCTTTATATACTACTACGAGAGATCAGCAATATATAAGCTAATTCTTCTAAGGGAGAATACTAAGTCTAGCCTTGTTATTGTCATTAGCTATATCTAGGTACTATTATAGCTCTAGTAATCCTGTTTGTTACACCTCTTATCTATAGGTACCGTAGGCACTAAATGCTCGTAGCTCTCTATAGGTAAGTAGGTTGGCGTAGCCTTCTCTCTAGCTATGTTCATCTTGGCTAAGTTAGCGTGGACATAGTGTCCTTGATCAAGCTTTAAAGTGCCTTAGGACCTGTCTCTTATAATCCTTATTCTAAGGATCTTTATAGGTTTACTAAGATCTTTAATCTTAAATACTTTTCTAAGCTTAGCCTTAAACTACTGAACATCTAATAGCTTCGGAGCTATAATAGGTATGTCATCTATATAGGTAAGGACTATAAGGTCTCTATCTATATAGATAAGTAGGTATAGATCTACCTAGGACTAGGTAAATCTAATCTTCTCTAGCTTCGTAACATAGAGCTTGTTCTAGTCTCTAGCTGCTTGCTTAAGCCTATAAAGGCTTTGTAGGACCTTAAACACTATGTTTAGAGGTGCTTCAACTCCTAGGGGTAGGATTATATAGATGTCTTTAAGAAGGCTACTTTAGGTAAAAGCATTATTCACATCTACTAGGTGCATCTCGAGATCTCTCTTACACACTACTGCCATAAATACTCGGAGAGTATTATGTCTAATAGTAGGTACAAAGGTCTCTTCGAAGTCAATCCTATATTTCTATAAAAACCCTCTTATAACTAGTCTTGCCTTAAACTTCTTAATAGCTCTACTAATCATTCTTTTTATATTAAAGACCTACCTAGAAGTAATTAGATTCGCACCCTTTAGCGGTATAACTACTTCCTAGGTATTATTGCTTACTAAGGTAATAAGTTCGTTCTCGATTACCTCTCTCTATATATATCCCTATTCGGGGTCTCCTACGGCTACCTTATAGGACTTTAGGATTAGCACTTCCTACTAATAGGCTATAGCCTACCTAATAGTAGCAAATATATTTTCTTCTACGTCGTTTAGAATCTCCTCTACCTAGCTCATTATAGGGTCTAGATAGAACATCTAGGCGATTAGAGCCTTATAGTGTTTAGCCTTATACTCTTTAGAGTCATCATCTCCGTCCTCCCTTAACCTCTTATTGCCTATAACCTAAGGTGGCGCTAGGTGTTTAGATAGGTCGAACTAAACGACATCTTCTTTTTCTTTTATTAGAGTACCCTAATCTCTAAACTTCTAGTATTCCCTAATGTCCTTTAGGGGAGGGGGAAGTTATATAAATAGCGGTCGCTATAGTGTTAATAACTTAGGTAGGTTCTATATAGATCCACCGTTATCGGCCTTCGATAGTGTTAAAACCGCCTTAATATTTTCTCCTAGCCTTCGTAACGGTGTCTCTAATAATCCCCTATTAGAAAACTTCGCCCTAAAGGGCTTCCTCCTAATAGGATTACGCTGTAGCGCTCGACTCGGCTAGTTAGTAAAGGTGATACCAAGATCTATATCTCTACCCTTCTTATTCTTAAACTAGTCGACGTGACTACACGCTTTTATAGCTTTTATATCGGGATCCTAGAACAGCTATCGTTTTGTAGTGTTTTCTAAGTAGCCTATAAACACGGCTTCTTTTCCTCGGTTTATTAACTTGTCTCTTCTTAAGCCTTAAGGTTAGGCTCTTAGGTCTATATAGACTATAGCTTTGTATCCCTAGACGCGGAAATGGTCGACTGACGGTACTTAGCTAGTAAAGGCTTCTTCTAGTAAAAGAGCAATACTATTAATGATCGGACTATTAGGCAGTCTGTTTCTAATTATAGTCTGTGCTTATAAAGCTTCTAGCTAGAACTTAACTAGTATACTAGAGTCTTTAAGTATAGCCCGGACTATGTTCTTAGAGGCTTGAGTTGACCTTTCTATAGGTCCATTTTAAAGAGAGTTATAGGCATTAGTTGTGTCTATCTAATTGCTAAACTCCTTCTCCTACTCTTTTAGTAAGGCGAGAATTTCCTTTATACTATTACTACGGATCGTAGATAGAAAGTACCTTGACTGCCGTTCTACCTAGACCTTCTAATCCCGTAGAGCTATAGGAGCGCCGCTCCTAGCCTTCAAAGGGATTACCTACTTCTTCCTAGAGAAGTTGTCTATAATCTTAAGCTAATATTTATATCCTAGCCTAGAGACTACGCCCTAAAAAGGCCTATAGATGTTAATAGAGATGAGGGCCAGCCTCTCCCCTTTCCTCTCTATAGTAGGTCCTTTGAACTTCCTTATATTTATAAGGGAGCAGACCTTACAATTCTAGTGTTTAGAAGGAATAGGAATAGGATCTTTCTTATTAGTAACTCTATATAGGTTTCTTAGCAGTCCCTTACTAAGGTATATATATCATCTATACTATAGCTCCTACTAATCTTCGGACTTAGTGTTAGCTATAGCGGTACCGTTACATTCTTAAGAGAGTATACTAGTATACTATAGCTTAAGAATTTCCGAGATCGAGTAGATAAACGGTACTCCTCCTTGAAGTTTAGTCTAGACAACGGGTTTACTAGACAAGGATTTTAGGGTAAAACTAGGTAGTTAGATAGTAAACTGTTAGCTAAACTAATTCTACGAAACAAGACTAACTCTAAGGCTAGGAATAAACAGGACATTTTCTAAGACAATTTGCTTTCTAGAAGGACCACCTATTACTACACTTCCTATATATATAGCTTATAGATAGCCACCCCTAACCTTGATCTACTTCCTCTTTTAAAGAGGCTTTAGTGTCCTAAATAGTGAATCTTAGTCAGTCATATATAATGATATATAAGAGTTAAGTAACTACTCGGACGAGGGGTACTTACCTTTAGCTTCTATAGTAGAATAGGCAACCTCATTAACATTATCATCTTCTAATAGTATCTTAGAGTCTAATACGTCTTCCTAGGTCGTATAGGCCCTTATAGGCTTACTAGAGGAGGCCTTTGGCTTACGGCTCTCCTTTATCTACTTTATAAGGTCCGTTATCACCTTAAGGACATTACGAAGGTTTAGTAATAATGACCTCCTACGAGGTGGTAACGGTTGTCTCTTAGTAGGGTAGGTAACCCTAGCTAGTTTGTCCTTGTTCCTAATAGCCTACTAAGCTACGGAAAGGTGTGGGCACTTGCTTATAAAATGGTCACTATTATAGAGATAGTACGTAAGCTTGCCCTAGAAACCCTTCTTAGCGAATATAGCTGTCCTATAATAAATCATTAATTCTTGCTTCTCCCTAAGAATTGTATAAATGTCTTATAGTAAGAGATTTACCTAGGTATCAATTATATCGCGAATTGAGCCAAATGAGTCTAGTAGAGCTACTAAGAGTCACTAGATCTTTCTGTCCTTAGTCTTGATGTCTTAGAACTAAGGCGAGATTGAAACAGCCCTCCTTATAATTAAGCTAAGCTCCTACTAGGCGTTATCTATTGACTAGTCCTCTGTTATTACGAAATTGGTGTATTGCTAAAGCAAACTTCTTTTAGTAGCGAGAAGTCTTCTCTTATATTTAGCTTTAGCCTATTCCTATACTTCGTATACCGGATCTCGTATATTATCTCTTAGTCATCTATCGACAGATAGATATATATCTTATATAGGGCCGTTATATTATGCCGTCTATATAATGCCTTCCTTATCGCTTAATCTAAAGGAAGGGATGACTCCGATAATATAGAGGGTGTCGCTATAGATAGGGTTGTAGCGGGAATGTCCGTAACAATGTCTTCGAGGACCTAGTTAACCTACTTTAATACTAGGTATATTCTTATTAGCTTGAACTATGTTTCGTAGTTCTCTCTTATTAGAATAGGTACTACTCTCTTTCTTATAAACCTAGTCTCGTTCTCTATTTTTATAAGTTAAGGGACAGGTTAGCTACTCTTAGGTAAAAGGATATATTCGGTCGTACGCAATCGGATCAAAATAGGATAAAACGAACGCGAGGTTAATAGCGGAGAGGATAGCTATCCGCCGGGAAGAGGAGGAAAGTCGAAGGATTATATTAGTACTAAGACACTATAGCGTAACTCTCTTAGTAGAGGGGGTTTCTAAGACACTACGGCTCTCTTAGAATGAACAGTTAGTCGATACGAACGCGATGTCCGGAGAGCGACTCTTCTTAGTAAGCTCGCCTACTTGTCTAAGGTATTAGTATAGGCTCCCTAACTCGGAGTCTAATAGTACCTTACTAGGCTCTTTTACGTCTTATATATACCTATAGCACGGCTATAGCTTCCTATATAAGGCGGGTACGGCCTCTAGTCTGCCTTCCTTTTGTTCTAAAGAGGAATAACTCTAATACGACTTTATCGAGGGTGAAATACTAAGTTACTAACCCGGGCTTATAACCTATTAAATAGGTACGAGTTACGTAGTAGTAGAAGACGGCGGATCACACGAAAGACGAAGAAGGACCTAATAGGATAGCGTATATCTATATACAGTATCGCCGGTATTAGTATAAGTAGATACTAGGTGTCCGGATATTTACTAGCCTATAGGCTAGTAAACCCTAGTCACGTGATCTAGTTATAGAATATACCTATACCTACATACTTGTCCTACGGCCTATATGTTCTTAACATTAACCTTCTTTAGCCTTAGCTAACTTATTCTTAATTAGATTAAGGTATATAAGCCGCGCCGCGGTATCGGCGTTAACGTAGTAATACTAACGTATTTTAGACTCCTTTCTTCCTTATAGCTTACTATAGCTCCTATCCCGCGCTCTCCTTAAGGCGAGGAGTTAATAGCTTAGATAGACGCCCTTACCGTCACCTATACTTCGGCCGTATCTAATAACTTTACGCGGCTCTCCGTTCGTACTAAGACGCGCCTTCCGGATATACCTACCGGATAGTTAGCCGGTTAGTAGACTCGGCTCTACGCCTTCTAGTTTAAAGTCTAGTTCTCTCGCGACGTTATTAAGCTAGACGATTAGATCGCGCTATAGTTAGCCCGTATCGCGCGCTAGTATCTAAGGATCGACGGAGGATCTAGATTCTTTAAGATAATTTATATACTCCCTTCGCGCTATAGCCGCTTCTAGTTTAGCGGCGTTCTAAAGCTAGTAGCCGCGTTAGACTCCGACTTCGACGTCTTCGAAGAGGTCCCTAAGGGCGATATTCTAAGGCAGCCTATCGCTTTTAGACCGTATACCGTATAAACTAGGCTAGCGGCGATCGTCTTTAGCTACTATAGCGGCCGCTCTAGATCTACGCGATACGTATAAAGCTACCGTTCTAAGGGCGATACCGAGCGTCCGCTAGGAACCTTTACTAAGTACTAGTAACTTAGCCTACTAAGTAGTAAGCTAGAGAAATACGACTAGGAGGATCCTAAGCCTAATACTATAGGCGACTTCACCTTTATCGAGCGCGGCGGCTATACTAATTGTTTCTAGACTAGGAAGTACTCTACCTACGACCGTTGCCGGTCTCGTACTAAGTTTAGCTATACTAAGCGGTCTTCCTAGTTAAAGGACTCTAAGCGCCTAGTCACCCCTAGTAAGGTAGCTAACTTCTCTTATCTTCCCTAGGCCTACGATATTACTTAGGTTACGGAGTCTAGTTAGTTCTAGAATACTAAGTTTAAATATCGTAATCTAGCTTAGATTAACGCCCCGACCCTAGCTATATATAGTCTAGTCTTCTAGGTTAGTCGTAAGCCTTATACTACCCGTAACGCCGCTAGCCGCCTAAAGGCTACGTTAAAGGCTAACTTAGCTTACGTCCGCGCCTTTATTTACGAGAACGCCGAGACTAATACGAATAGACCTAGCTAGGAGTAGAACACCTTAGATAAGGAGGACGACGGCTTGTTCGTATTACTAACTAAGCCTAGTAAGTCCGCTAGTATACCTAAGGTACCTAGGAAGCCTCCTAGTAAGAAGCCCGTATCTTTAGCTAGTAAGAAGCCCGCGGCCTTAGCTAAGAAGAAGTCGGCTCCTAGGACTCGGCGTAGCCCTCGGTAGATATCGCCGCGCTATACCCTAGACCGTAACGAGCCGTAGGAGGGTCTAAGCGATACCTCCGACTACGTTAGGTAGCTCCGCGAGATTCCGGTATAGACGCCTCTCCTAGAAGACTCTAAGGGTAAGGGCGAGGCGGACGTAACCTTGCCTACGGTCTACGGTCGTATAGCTAGTCCTCCCGTTCTTCTAGTAGCTAAGCGGTTTAGGCGGTTAATCGCGACTAGACGTACTTTACGATTCGGCTCGATTACCGAGAGGCCGAGAGAGGCTATAGTTCTATCTAGCTCCTTAGCTCGTTCGCCTATACCGATAATAGAGGATGATAATAGAGAGGATCTAGAGGTAGTACCTAGCAATTTCCGGTTCCTAGGTTAGAAGTAAGGCTCTAAGAGCCTAGATAATAATAAGCCCGAGGCTACTTTATAATTTAGTACTACGTTCTTATTTTATATAAGCGATAGGTAGCCGAGTAGCCTAACTTAAGAGTACTATAGACTAACAACTCTAATTAATAATTCTTACGATCTAACTCCCTTAGCGCCGCTTCGGTAACTAGGCTTACTCCTATAGTTTCTTCTTCGTTATCCGCTACCTTAGTCCCTTTAGGCGAGCGGTCTTAGCTACTACCTCGGCTTCTTAAAGTAGCTACTACGATAGGTTAGCTTATCTAACCTCCGGGTCTACTAAGTCCGGTATATCTAGATCTAAAAAGCTATTAGCCGCTTTAGGTTCGGCTATAACTATATCCGCTACGCTTAATCTAAGTAATGTTCCCTAAGGTAGTACTAACTCTTTTTAGTCGGCCTAGAGATAGAGCGTCGAGCTAAACACTTTGATCTCCCTAACCGGTATCTCCTACGGGACCTTAGCGGGTTTAGCTAGGGTAGGGATAGCTTCCTAAGGACTTTCTTATAATAGAGGCTAACGATCTTCCTAAGTGTCCTTCTCGAGTAGTAGGGAATATACCTAATCTTACTCCTCGTCTACTCTTCTTAACTTAATCTAATAAGATCGCCTTTAAGACCTAAGTACTTTAGCTAAAGTCTTTTGCTCGCTTATTTTTCTCTAAGTATTCTTCGTAACTCTTAGGTCTCGCTAAACTTGCTCTAGTAAGTCAGCTTCTCTTCTTTAACCTTCCTCCCGTACTAAGAACCCTCGCGCTCCTACGTAAGGTTAGCTACGTTCTTTCGTAGTCTAGAGTTCAACTTGTTTCTTTAACTACTTAGCCTCCGGTATAGTTAAAAGGTCCTTTAGATTAAGACTCGTGTCTTAACTAGTGCCTAGAACTTCTTTAAGTTCTAGCTTATCTTCTGAAATACCGGACCTATCTAGAAGTCTCCTAGCTAGATACCGATACTAGAATTTAGCTAGATCCTTACACACGGCTAATACAAGCTTATTCCTATAGACGAGATACCTTAGAATCCTACCCGTAGGGGTCTATAGTATATACGTCCCTAGGAAGCTCGCTTTACGGATCTTATAGGGTCTAAAGTACTTAGGTTCTAGCTTACGCGGATCTAGGTTTATTAGTAAGACCTATTCTCCGACTTTACGTCTTAGCTATACCTCCGGCGGAAGCAACTTTAGACTAATTAGGTTCCTAGTCTAAGCTCGAGAAAGTAGTCTTTTATTTACGAGCTAACGCGTATAGCGGACGCGGACGATACGCTTCCTATAGTCGTTAACTAAGATATTCTTAGCTCGTAGCTCGTTCTCGTCTTCTAGGATTCGTAGGTGTTAGCTATATATAAGGTAGAAGGGGCTAAGGTAGGTTATTATATACTAGCGGTATCTAGTATAGTAGATCGCTTTAGGTAGGAAGGTATCCTATAGCCTAATATTGTTGCCGATATATAGCTTCGTTAGTATAGATCCTAGTATACCGTTTAGGTTTTCTACCTTCCTATTTGTTATAGGATAATATAGGGATACTAGACGATAATTAGCCTTATACTACTTTATTAGGTAGCTTATAACCCTACTTAGGAAGTTCTTACTATTGTCTAAGAGGAGCTCGCGGGGTAGCCCGTAGTCCTAATAGATTCTCTCGTATAGGAATACTATAGTCGCTCTAGTATCCGTACGCGGAACGGCCTAAGCGACTAGCTAACCCGTAGCGTAATCTATCGCCGTAATAATATACTCGTTTCCTAGTAGACTCTTCGGTAAAGGCCCTACGACATTAATCGCCTATCTCTCGAAGGGCCTAAGCTTATCGTTAACCTAGTAAAACCGCGGCTCGCGTGTTTTAGGCTTATTAGGCTTCTTTTTCTACGTTAGCTAGTATCTAGGGTAGGATTCGATAAAATTTCGTACGTCCTTTCTTATACTAGGCTACTAGGCTCTTATCTCGAGCTAACCTATTAGCCCGGGTACCGTAAAGTGTCTATATCGCTAGTATACGTAGTTTACTAGATCAAGACGCTAGGTTAGTACGAGGAAAGGCGCTATTCCCTTATCGTCTAGAAGAATGAAGCCTAATCTAGGTTCCTTAGACTCGTCGATCGGTAGGAGTAGCTCGAATTCCTCTTCTCGTACCTTAATTAAGCTCTCGAGGTAGGGACCGTAAGTTAGTATCTGTCCCGTTAACTTGAACTACCTTATTAGTTTAGGGAATAAGTCGGTCTCGTTAGCTTTAAATCTTATAGCTACGAGTTACTTAACCGGCTAAGCTAGGTTAGTAGGTCCTTCTCCGATAAAGTTAGGCCGACGGGAGAGCGTATCGGGAACGATCGCCTCTTCTCCCTTATAATATCTAATGTCTAAGTTATATTACTAAAACTCTTTAGCCTATCGTACGATCCTCTTACTCTAGCCCTTAGTACTATTAAGGTACCTAAGCGACTAGTAATCGGTTAGGATCGTGACCGTATAGCTATTTTCTACGTAGTTATCCTAGGTTTAGAGGGCTTCCTTAATTACTAGGCCCTCCTTTTTATAAACTAGGTAATTTAGCTCGGCTCCCTAAAGCTTCCTTCTAGAGAAGGCTATAGGGTATAGCTAGTTGTTAGCTCCTATTTAATAGAGAGTAGCGCCTATAGCCTATTTAGATATATTAGTCTTAATCGTAAAGGACTTCTTAGGGTTAGGCGGGATTAGTATAGGCCCTAAGGTTAGCGCGAGCTTTAGGCTCTTAAAAACGTATACGTACTAGGCGTTCTATCGTACTAGGCGACGCTTTTTCCGCCTAAGGGACTCGTCGCTTTCCTTAAGAAGATCTAAGAGGGGTACTACGAGTTTCGCGAAGCCCTTAATAAAGCGGCGGTAGTAGCCTACGAGGCTAAGGAACTACCTAATCTACTATATATTAGTAGGCGTAGGCTAACTATTAATCGCGTCGATCTTGTCTTATAGTAGCCTAATCGAATTCTTCTCGATCTAATGCCCGTAGAAGGTGACTAACTTAACTCTAATATCGTACTTCTTAGGGGAGTAGAATAGTTTAGCTTTCTTTAGGCGGTCAAAGATCTCCTTTAGGTCTTTTTCGTACTATTCCTTAGAGTCTAAGAAGACTAGGATGTCGTCGAGGTATACGACGACCTTCTTCTTAAGTAGATCTCTTAGGATCTCGTTTATTATAGACTAAAACGAGGCTAGGGCGTTTGTTAGCCTAAAGGGTATAACGAGGAACTCGTACTTCCTATCCCTAGTATTAAACGTAGTCTTATACGTATTAGCTAAGTCGATTAGTAGCTACTAGTACCCTAAGACTAGGTCTAGTTTACTAAAGTATTTAGCCTTCGCGACTATGTCTAGGCAGTCCTAGATACGTAGGAGGGGGAAGCCGTTTTTAGTAGTTACGGTATTTAGGGCGCGATAGTCAATATATATACGCTACTAGCCGTCTAGCTTAGGGACAAAGAGGACTAGGGATCCCTAGGGTAAGGACGAGACCTTAATTAGTCCGCGATTAAGGAGTATCTAGATCTAGCGAGCCTATTCTCGAAGCTAACTAGGGTTTAGACGGTATACGTGCTAGTTAATAGGTCGAGCGTTACTAGTAGGGATAGTATAGTCGAAAGCTCTCTTCCGTAGGAGTCTAGCCGGAAGCTAAGCTCTCTAGATCTCTAGGAAGAGATTAACTAACGTCTAGAAGACCTAGTTACCTACCTACGGTAGCTAAGACTCGTCGTCTAGGTCCCCTACTATAGCTATAAGGCGTTCGTATACCTTATCTAAGCCGTGTTCCTCGAAGTCGATATTAACTAGGGTATCGTCGGGGAGTCGCCTAAGCGAGTAGAAGAGCTAGGGTCCTTCGTATCGTATAGCGAAGTCTACTAAATATTTAGAGTTAAACATTTCTAGCTCGCTATCGTCGTTCTTTAGGTCGAACACCTTAGAGTACGACCTAATCGTATAGTACCGGCTACGCCGGTCCCGTAGTCTAGTAGAGCTAGACTACTAGTTTACGTTAGGGTTGACTTCCTAGAACTACTTAAGGCCTAGGATAAGGTTAAATCCTTCTATATCGATAACTCTAGCGGGGACTATGTCCTACTAGGTACTAATCTAATATAGTAGAAGGACACCCTAAGTAGAAATGATCTCCTTACTATTTAGGAGGACGATCTATACTAGCGGCAAGTCCCTAAAAAGCGATCGAGGGAGTTACTTCAATTTTCGGGCTAAGAGGTATACTTTAGAGGCTACGTAGTCTAGGGTAACCTTAGCCCGAACCTAATTAGGTCCTAGGCGGGCATCGATAGTAAAGAGCCCTCCGCCTATCGCTATTAGCCTCTCTATCGTATAGTCGACCTCCTCTTTAGTCTCCGACTCGGGTTCTTTAGATAAAGATAATGCTCCGTCCTCTTCTACTTATATCTACTAAGCCTTACCCTTAGTAGCTAGGGTCGTCCTATCCTAGTAGGATTCTCTAGGTAGGGGTATAGAGGCGTCTAATAATCCTAAGTACGTCTACCTCGATTAAGATATCTTAGGCTCTATTTTTTTAGCTTAGAGTAGTCGCGCGCGAAGTGGCCTGTCTTACTATAGTTATAGTATTTGTCTAAGCGCCCGGAGGGGCCTCTACGATTACCTCGCCCGCGTCTACGTCCGCCGCGGCCTCTACCGCGGCCTCTACCGCGCGCCGAGCTACCTAAGTTACTCCGGAGAGCTATAAAGGCTTTAGTATCCCCGTCTACAAACTTCTCGACGGCTAATATTATTACGGCTAGCTTCTAGTCTCTTCCGCGGCTAAGATAGAGTCGCTGGTCGGCTATAATAGCCTACTAGAAGTAGACGCGGATATTCGTATTAGTCGCTTAGAAGTTACGATTGTCTAGTTTAGCTTATATATCGGGCTTTAGGCCGGCTAAAAACTTACGTAGGTAGGTAAAGTCATCTAGTAGGGGAGTTATACGGCTCCTAGTTAGCCTAAGCGACCTAATAAAGGTCCTAATACTCCTAGTTTAACGGGTAGTCTCCTACTTACGCTAGATCTACTCCTAATAGTCTAGGTCGACTATAAAGTTAGAGATCTACGTAATTATGTCGTCGAAATCGCCGTGCCTAAGATAAGGGGGCTTTAGGCGCGTTTCTTCGATAGCTTTAAACTATAACTAGTTAAAGTCGCTACCGACAAAGCTACTAACGAGCTCTAGTTTCTTTAGGTCGGAAAGGCGTCGTTTAATAATCTATTTCTTGTCTAGGCTAATCTAGGCTCTAATAGACAATATCTAGTTAAGGCACTCGTCGTTATAAGCGTTAGACTTTAGAATAGAGGGATCCCCTATTCTAGGCGCCTTACCTCTACTAGCTAGCTCGTTATATAGGCCGAAGTTATCTTCGTCTAGGTAGTCCGCCCTATCTATCTCCGCGTTACTATTACGGTTAGGGCGGCGGTACGACCGAGTAGCTAGGGGTATAGCCTAAGTAGCCCTAAAGGTATCGTTTAGGCTAGTAGGCTAAGCCGCGTAGTTATTACCTAGGGCGCGACTTTAGGCTAGGCCCTCTCCGACTAGATAGGTAGCGAAACCTTACTAATCCGGTAGGTAATAACCGCCTTAATTAGGGTGTTAGTTAGTATCCTCTATACTAAAGGTTTAAGTAGCCCGCCCCGTTCGTAGAAGCTAAGATAAGGTTAGTAAGGTTACCTCGCTTAGCTTTAGTACTAAGGTCCGACTAAGGCGTAAGTTAGAGACTTATAGCTTAGGAGATTTACTTATAGGCTAATTTAACCTAATAGAAAGGCTAAAAGGAAGGGAAGCTACTAGATATAAGAACCTTAGCGAGTATAAATCTAAGATATAGAAAAGCTACCTAAGAAAACTCTAAATATAAAGCTAAGCGCTAAGCCGGCGGTGTGTTCGGATAAGAACGTTATATAGAAGGATACGCTAAAACTGTCGACTACCGCCGGGACTTAGTCTAGAGTCCGCGACTTCCGTGTTAATAATTGTCGTGTTACTACTACATCCTACCTCGCTTCTATCGCTTTCGCTAGCCCTTAAGCTATTATTAGTCTATTGTAGTACTACACGGTACTATAGGAGGTGTCGTCCGACAATAAGGTAATATGTCGCGGTTATAGCTATAGACAGACGCGTAAGTATTACGCTAATACGGTGGAATACTTCTATATCCCTTATTATATCGCAAAATACCGCCGTGTCACTTTAAGTACTCCTATGACCCTTATTATGTTAGAAAGTACTACTATAACCTAGGGATAATCTAAAGTTACGATTCTTAGACTTTTTTTAATTTTTCTTATAACTATCTAGTTATAACTTACTCTTTATATAATAAAACATAACGTACTTTACTACCGAGCGGGCTATACTACCGAGCGGGCTATACTACCGAGCGGGCTATACTACCGAGCGGGCCACTTTTGCTAAGAACTGTACCACTTCTATAGATAAAGCTATAGAACTACTATTATAGCGTATATTGTCTTTCAACGAGGCTAAACTGACCTTAGCTGTCTAGGCTATAAAACGCGACGCGACAATTACGAATCGACTTACTATAAGGGTATACGACGCGTCTCGAACTATACTAGGGTATCAATTGAATAGACGACCTCCTCGGGGTGACTACGAGCCTAATTCGAAGAAGCTTATAGAGCTAGAAGAGAGGCTAATACTTAAGTATATACTCGAGCTAGATCTTAGAGGTTTCCCGCTATTAAAGGCTAGTATACGAGTAATAGCCGACTTATTACTATAAGAGAAGGGTCTTAAGCCCGCTAGTCTTAATTAGATAGACAGGTTTATTAGGCGGTATCGTGAGCTAAAGGTTCGTATAACACGTAGATACGATCATTAGCGAGCCCTAATAGAAGATCTAGACAATATCGAGAAGTAGTTCTTACTTATACGTAATATAAAGGAGAAGTATAGTATCCTTATAAGGGAGCCGTTCTTAATATAGGGTAAGTAACGAAGTTATTAGATAGACTATCTAAGAGGAGTACGAGGTACGGAAAGTTAATATATAAACCGAGGTATACGGACCGGCCCGTACCGAGTTACGTGACCGACTACTATTTACTAGACGTCCGCCTAGGCCCGTAACACTACTCCCCCTCCAAAAGATCGGCCTGTCCTTAGTACTATTCTTACTTACGACGTAGGCCTATACGAAGGTTGTATAGTCCTCTAGATTATCCGCTTTATTATCTATCGCGTTATTATCTATTACTTCGTCCTCTATAACGTCGTCTTCGTCCTCTATAACGTCGTCTTTATCGTTAGTTATTAAGTCGTCTATTACTACGCTCTTACGCTTTACTATACTATTATTATCCTCGCTATATCGGATACTAAGAGAGTCGTAGCGATTTACGAAGTCTACGAAGGCCTCCGTTATAGGCGCTATTATATAAGTATCTAAAGAGCTATAGGACCTAATACTATTCGAAGATAGCAATACCGTTAAGGTTATAGAGTTATAGGAAGCTTCCTGTTCGTATTAACGTATAGGTATCGATCTTACTATATACTATAATAAAGAAAACACGATATATTCGAAAGCCCTTATTAAGGCTATTCTAACGATCTATAAAGTAGGCTACTCCTCCTAGAATAAAGGGAGTTCTACCTCATTTAATTTAGATAGCTTAAAGTTCTCTTCGCCCTATTTCTTTGGCTCTAAACGCCGCGGAGGTACCTAGCTATATTACGTAATTCCTAGGTAATAGTAGCCTAGGCTACGGTACTACCGGCGCCTACGGCTCTATAGGCGGAGCTCCCCTAAGATAACTAGTAGTAACTTATAGAGGAGGTAAAAAGTATAGAAACTAACGACTAGCTCCTATACCGGTCTCTATAGGTAATAATCACTTAGCTACGTACGGCGCTTATACTATCGTATTACCGAGGGTAATAAGAAATAAGGACGACGTCTTAGGCGATTAATAAGGCCACCCGGAATCAATACCCCTATAGCTAGGTATCGGTCGCGGCATCGATACTAGGCCCCTACCTAACGTACGATATAGTTACGATCTGTATTATAGTAAAGGAAGACTAGGCTAAAGTTACGAAGCTATCGAATAAGGAGCTCGCCTAACGAATTAATTAACTAGGGGTGGTCGTAGTGAACTAATAGTCTAACGGTACTCTATAGATCTATACTAGCTCTACTACTACTAGGAGGTACCTAGAGGTATAGCTATAGTAGGTATCTAAGGTTACGGGATTAGTAAAGGTCTTAACGAAGTAATTTACGATCCTAGTCTACGATATACCTAAGGAGTTCGACCTAACTAACTAGGGTCACCTACGCGCTCTCTAAGAGGACAACCCGGTCACTCTTAACTCTCTACTCCAGAAGGCGACTTAGCTCTATAGGAAATGGCTAGAAGGTAAGAAGGCCTCGGCGCTAATAGTATAGCTATAAGACGCGAAAGCGGCGGATCTAGCGATAGAACAAGGCCTGGTCTAGTAATATAGCCTTAAGATAGTAGAAAAGCACTCCTTATCCTTTCGTGTCCTCTAATGCTTCAAATGCTAACAGTATGGACACCAAACCTATACGTGTACAAATAAGTAGGCCTGCTCGAACTATATAGGAGACTATATATCTTAGGACTATATATCGACTACGAGACGGTACGCGAACTGTCCGGGGCACTACCTTAGTCGAAAAGTACTCCTTATCCTTTCGTGTCCTCTAATACTTTAAATACTAATAGTATAGACACTAAACCTATACGTATATAAATAAATAGGCCTGCTCGAACTATATAGGAGACTATATATCTAGGGACTATATATCGGCTATAAGGCGGTATACGAGCTGTCCGGGGTACTACCTATTATATAGCGCGGAATGCCTATAGCGGAAACTAGCAAAAAACAAGGCAATTATATATAGAACCGTCGCCCTAAGATTCTACGGCGACCGTAAGGCTAGTCTATACCGGAACTAGCTAGCGGCGGTCGGGTAGAAGCGCCCTAGGGCTAAGAATATATAAAGGATACGTAATCTAGGGCGTACGGGAGGCTACGTACTCTACTAGGTACGGCGAGGGAATCTAACTAGGCCCGGCTCCTCTTTAGTATATAGCCGATAGGCGTAGACTAGGACGTACTAGGTAGTAGGACATAGGATATTATAGAGGAAATGATTATTAATAACGATAACTAGCCTCGATACGCTTAGTATCGTCTAGTATAACGTTAACTATAGTAAGGATATAGTCTAGAACTATTTCTTATACGAGGCGGACCCGTACGTCTACTACGTCCTAGTAATCTAGGAGCTATAGATTAACTCGTACTATAAGAGACTAACGACCTATAAGTTACTAGGCTATACGATATGCCTACGAGGCGATAGTAGACCCCGTACGTGCTTCTATATTAGTAAGGACATACTAGAATCCGACTAGGAGGTAGTATACTATATAGACGAAGAAGGCGGGGGCGATATTACCTCCCTCTACGTAGGTATTACTCAGATATACAATATATATATATAACCGCTAGCCTCGAGGTCTAGCCGCGACCTTAGAGTCTATAGACGCCTAGATAGTACGCTTAAGAGACAAGGGTACTATATCGTAGTAGGAGACTTTAATATATACTACCCTTCCTAGGAGAGCCTTATATAGCCGTACCCTATAGCCGACGAAGTACTCGACTTAATAGTAAGTAACGTAATTGCCCTTAATACCCTAAAGGCCCTAGGCACCTAGAAGAGAGGGGGACTCTAAGGCACGATCGACCTCTCCTAGATCTTAGATAGCTACTACTATATAGTAACCTAGCCTAAACGACGCTAGGGGTAAAGGCGATAGAGGAGCTAGTAAACGAACTACGCCGTAACTAGAAGAAGGCACGCTAGGACGACATAAGAGGCTTCCTAATAGCGAACCTACTATAGTATAGAGAGATCGAGACGACAGCTTAGCTAGATTAAGTAGCGGAACAGATTACCTCGGTTATATAGTAAGTAGCGGAATAATACACGCCGTTACTCTAGCCCTTAACGTAGTAGAAGGCCTTCTAGACCCCTAAATACTCTACGAAGGTAAGGGAGGCTAGAAGGGCAAGGCGATAGTAGACGAAGGAGCACACCTAAGAGACGTAGGAGCAATACTGTCACGCGATATAAGAGAAGAAGGCATAGATAAGACGCGATAAGCTATAGGACTAGAGAGCGACGATCGGGCTCGTTATAGAAAACCCGGAACAGATATAGAGACTTACTAAATAGGCACGACTACCGGAAGAGTAATAAGCCCCTTACTTCCCCCTAATCGTAGACCGCGAAGGGATTGCCTAGGCTACGCCCCGGGGCAAGGCAAAAGCGTTAGCCGACTATTTCTTTTCGATATTAGTAGAGGCAGACCTTACGGACATCGACCCGAGTATATACCCGGAACCCCTAGATATAGATTAGGCGGTTAGCTCTAATATAGTAACAGGAGTTATAAGTAAGCTAAAAGGACGAAAAGCCCTAGGCCTAGACAGGATACTAAACGTACTACTAAAAGAGTATAGAGAAGAGATCGCGCCGAGCCTTATAAACCTATTTACCGCGTACCTACGGCTAGGGTATTACCCGAAGCCGTATAGAGAGTCTATGACAGTAGTGCTACGTAAGCTATAGAAGGAAGACTATACTTAGCCCAAGTCGTATAGACTAATAGCACTTCTAAATACGATAGGGAAGGTCCTAGAAAAGATAGTAGCCTAGAGACTTACGTAGCTTACCGAGGATAACTACGTACTCCTAGTAACACAGATAGGGGGAAGAAGCTAGCGATCGATACTAATAGTAATAGAGCTAATTACGGAGCAAATTCAGACCCTCTAGTACTACGGTAGGAACCGAGCGGCGTCCTTACTATCCCGCAACATCGTAGGGGCCTTCGATAACGTCTTATACTAAAGGCTAATACATATCCTATAGTAGAAAGGCATCCCCTAGTAGGTAACGACGTTCGTCTACTCCTTTCTCTAGGAACGGACGATATACCTAGTCCTAGGAAGGTATACGTCCGACCCGGTAAAGGCAGAGACTGGAATACCTTAGGGATCTACTCTCTCCCCTATCCTATTTCTAATATTTATGTCGGATCTAATTCCCCTACTTACCTCTCCGTAAACCTTAGTATTAGGATTCGTAGACGATATAAATATTCTAGCCTAGTTAGACTCGATAGAAGAGAACTGTCGCCTCCTTAAAGATAGGTATAAAAAATGCGAGGAGTAGGTAAAGAAGTATAGTGCCCAGATCGCCCCTAAAAAGTACTAACTTATACACTTTAGTAAAGCGAGAATATACTATAATATAAAGGCGGCGGTAAGAATCTAAGGCTACGAGACTAAGCTATTAGCGGAGCTACGAGTACTAGGGATCTAGCTCGACCTAAAGCTAAGCTAGAATATATAGATTGTTAAGAATATAAGAAGAGGAACAGAATAGGTACTAGCGTTAAGCCTTACGGGATTCTAGTATAGACTACTTAAAATAGGCTTTTATACTAACCGACTAGGATCGACGTACTACAGTTTTAGAGGTAGGACCGTACGAAGTTAATAAGCTACTTAGGGAGTCTTTTCGACCTTAGGATATAGAGTAGCCGCGGGTATAATACGTAGTCGAAGGCTCCCGATATGTCTAGGCTAAGTAAGGAAGCTACCTTGTCCCTATTCTTATACTAGATAGCCTTTACCTAAGAGGTGATAAGTTCTATCGCGGATAGCGTCGATCGCTATAGGCGCGCACCTATCTAGGTGTCCGGGAGTAGGGAGTGTTCCTCTACCGCCTCGGAGAGTCTCGTTATAACTAGCTTCTTAAGCGCCTTCCTAAGAGTATTAAGGAGCGTAATTAGGCGGTACGACTTTACCTACGTATAGTCTTCCTTCTACGGCTTACGTAGGACCACTGTCGTCGATTGTTTAAAAGCTATCGGGTAGTATCCGGTCTGTAGGCAGGCGTTAAAGATCGCTATAACTACTAGGGCTAGTTGATCTCTACACTTCTTTAGTAGCTCGTTTGGGATCCTATCCGGCCCCGGGGCTTTCTTCGCCGGCAACTTCCTTAGCATAGCGGCAACTTCTCCCTCGGACACCTCCTATTAGACCGCGATACTAGGGGCACCGGGGTATATAAGTTAATACTAATAAGGATACTTAAGTACGAGACCGCTATACCGCCGATCGACCTATATATCTAGGGACTACGGACCTCCTACTTAGGCAAGTCGGTATAGTACCTAGTATAGAAGGTTATCGCTAGTATAGTCGTAAGGGCCCGCGAATTAGTACTAGCGTATAAGGGCATTCGACCCGGAAACGAGCCGAACTACTAGGTAAGGGACGAGTAGCTAGTAATATAATAGGAAGGTAAGAAATCGTTTATAGAGTAACTATAGAAAGAGAGGTAGAACAACTAGGTTATAGGGCATAGTAGACGCCCTTAGCTAGCGGGATAACCTAAGGAATAGTTAGCTACGAAATCCGCGGTCAAGTACCCCCCGAAGCTTATCTACTACCGCCTTACGAGGGTATAGAGTAGTATAGTAACCTAACTACGAAGCGAACATATCGGCCTCTAGGGGTACCTATTATAGAGGAAGGTTCTAGAATACACGAATACTAGCTACCCCTGCGGCTATCGCTCCTAGAACGTACGGCACGCACTCCTCGTCTGTCCGAGGTGGTCGCTAGGAAGGGGGGAGTGGATGGCAAAGGCGAGGAACCGGACGATTAGGGCACTTCTTAACAACGCTGAAGACCTACGGCGCATTACGAACTAGATACTAGAGAAGGGCTGGCTAGAACAGTACCGCCTAGTAGGAGTAGTGCAGGAAGAGAGGACACGACGTAGCGCGACGAGACCGGCTAGGAGCGGGGGCTAACGGGGTAGTGATATAGACTACGTACGTTCAGAGGGAAAGCTAATCTAGATAAGGAGAAGTCGGGGGCGGGAAGGGTTTTCACCTATTCGGGTTTCCCTTTATATATAATAATAGATATATACCTATATAGGCCGAATAGGGTCCTTAAATAGGGGAATAATAAATCTATCTAGCTATCTATCTATCTATCTATCTATTACTCTTACCTTATTGAATATTACTCCCTATATAGACCCCGTAAGCCTCTTTATCGAGGCTTCGTTAACTTGCGCTCGACTCTAGGCTTTCTTAATCTATATATTCTAGCTGAGCTTCGGGTCGAGCTAGATCCCTAGTACTTGTAGCTCCGCTAAAAGCTTAGTCTCGTAGCCTTAGACTCTTACTACTGCCCTTATATTATAGTATATTCTCGCTTTACTAAAGTATATAAGTTAGTACTTTTTAGGGGCGAACCGGGCACTATACTTCTTTGCCTACTCCTCGTATTTCTTATACCTATCTTTTAGGAGGTAACAGTTCTCCTCTATCGAGTCTAACTAGGCTAGAATGTTTATGTCGTCTACGAATCCCGATACTAAGGTTTACGGAGAGGTAAGTAGGGGGATTAGATTAGACATAAATATTAGAAATAGGATAGGGGAGAGAGTAGATCCCTAAGGTATTCTAGCCTCTACCTTTACTAGGTCGGACGTATACCTCCCTAGGACTAGGTATGTCGTCCGTTCCTAGAGAAAGGAGTAGACGAACTTCGTTACCTACTAGGGGATACCTTTCTATTATAGGATATATATTAGGCTTTAGTATAAGACGTTATCGAAGGCTTCTACGATATCGAGGGTAAGGAAGGAATCGTATTTAGTAAGCTAGCTACGAGATAAGGTAATAAGTCTTAACCGTGCTTTCCTACTTATCTAGTACTACCGTATAGCCTCGTTTCGAGAGGTTAGCCCGGAGCAAAAGCTTCTCTCTACGCCCTCCCTCCCTATTTACTCCTTAAGCTAATATCTACCTCTATAGGCCTAAGCCCTTTAGTGCTCTCTATTAACCGACATACGTATCCGTCCTCTCGGGCTATATAGATAGTATTAGCCGTCGCTACTAGTATATACTACGCCCTAGGTTTTAACGCCCTTCGCGTTACCGTAGCCTATCTCTAGAAAGCGGCCGTCTATACCTCGTAGGTTTACTCGGGGCATATACTACGCCGGGTAGCGTACTCCTTACGTTTCTACCTACTAACTAATATAGAGTTCCTTATTACCCTACCCTTAATCCTCCCCGATTATAGAACTAATCTACTTATATTATACGTCTTTTCCCCGTCTTAATAGCCGTCTTTTCCTTACTTAGGCTATCGTCTTTTCCTCGTCGTAATCTACTATATTAGACTAGGTACATTATGTAGCGGGATAGGTAGTGCCTTAGGTAAAACCCTCGTTCCTATACTAGGTACTTAATAGGCCCTTATAGGCTTCGTCGCGTATCTACCTACCTACTGTATTGCCTACTAGTAAATACTAGATTGTTTTATAGTCCGCTCGACGCCGTCGTATAGTCCGCTTAGTTATTATTCTATACTCCGCTCGTCTAATGTTTGTCGCTTAGCCCGCTCGGTTTACGGTCTCCGGAGGTAAAAATTCTATACTTATACTAGAGGTGTCCTATCGAGCGTATAGGCCACGGTTCCGCGCCCTTCTTATACGTAGAAAGAAGAGGGACTCGCTCCCGATACGAGTATACGCTCGTCGGATAGTTTTTATACCCGTTTTACTAGTAGTCCTCTATTCGCCGCGGCTTTGCCTACGTTACGCGCCCGTCGCGCCTACGACGCTCTAGCGTAAGAATACTTAGCTCTCTCGTAGTAAGACGAGAGGTTCGTAGCCGATACTACGTATAGTAAATTCTCGTCGTCAACCTCCCTAGTAATATAACTACGATATCTACGCTAAGGAGCTCCTAGCTATGATATAAGCTTTCGAGGAATAGCGACCGGAGCTAACTATTAATAAATACGGTACCGACGATTATAAGAATCTACTAGACCTAGGGTCTAAGGACAAGCCGACGCTTATATACTCCGATTATAAGAACCTCGAATAGTTTATAAGTACGAAGCAATTGAACCGTAGACAAGCTTACTAGGCCGAGTTTCTCTTACAGTTCTTCTTCAAGATCGTCTATAGGCTAGGAGTTCAAGGTACTAAGCTAGATAGCTTAACCCGACGTTTATAGGACTTACCGAAGCCTAGAGACCTAGATGACCTACGAAACTAATAGTAGTATTAGGTATTACTAGGCCTTGATCGTATCCTAAACCTATTATCTACTAGAGTATTGTCCGTATATAATAATAACGTTATAAACCCGCTTACGACCGCTATTCTAGGACTCTATACGTAACTAGAGGCTAAGGAAGCCGTTTAATAGCTAGAACGAGATGATCTATGTACCTTACTAAGGAAGTACCGTATCGATAACTATTATATAGTCCTAGTCGGAGGTATAATATATATTAAGAATATATATAGTAGTTATAGCCTATTCGTTCCTCCGGAGTTAGAAGACAATCTAGATAAAGGTGAAATCCCGGTACATACTCGTATCGTGTAGGCTCTCTACGACTATATAGTAGCTAGTTACTTAGGGGACGAGAAGATATATAAACTAGTAGCTCGTAACTATACCTAGCTAGGTATCGTACGATTTATTAAGAGCTATATACGTGCCTACCGCGCTTACCGTACGAATAAGAACACTAACATCTAGTACCTAGGGCTATTAAGACCGCTACTAGTACTATTTAGCGCTTAGGAGGATATCTCTATTAACTTCGTAGTCAAACTGCCGAAGGGAACAAGCGTAGTCGACGGACAAACGTACGAGAACATTATAACCGTTATATACCGCTTAACTAAGGAGCGATATCTTATTCCTATCACCTCGATAATAGTAGAGTATTACGTACTAGTATTCCTTAAGTACGTGTTTAGTAGACATAGGCTCCCGAAGTCTATTGTCTCGGATCGTAGTACGTAATAGGTTTCCGTATTCTAGCGTAGGATATACGCGCTACTTAGTATTAGTCGAAAGCTATCTTCGTTGTTCTACCTAGAAAGAGATAGACAGTCGGAGAAGACGAACAAAGTAATAGAGTAATACCTACGTATCTTTATTAACTATACCTAGGACGACTAGCTAGATTAGACTCTATTAGCTAAGTTTATAGCAAACAATATAGTGTCCGTAATAATAGGCGTCTTACCGTTCTATACTAATACTAAGCGTAATCTAAGGTTCTCTAAGTTCGACTTAGACTTGTCTATACTACTAATACTACATAAATAGCGACTAGACGCCGAGTCCGTAGACAAGTTTACGGCTAAGATATAAGAGATATACTAATACTTACGATAGTAGATAGCCTTAGTATAAGTAGTCTAAGCTAAGTACGTAAACTAGACGCGTATACCTATACTACGGTACGCCGAAGGCGACGAAGTATAGGTAAGCACTAAGAACTAGACGATAGAGAGACCTTCTCGTAAGATAGACGTAAAGTAGTCTAGACCGTACGTAATTACGGAGATACTACCGGGTAATACTTATAAAGTAGAGCTCCTACCTACTTTAAATATCGATAATCGCTTCTACTTATACCTTCTTATACTAGTTTATCCGCCGGTTATAGGACAGACATAACCCGTACTACTACTAATCCAAATTATCGACGACGAATAATACGAAACCGATCCCGCCGAACCCGATTAATAGGAAGTTAAGCAAATTCTAGACTATAAGAAGAGATGGCCGCGAGGACTAATACGGGTAGGAGGTAAATAGCTATATTAGGAATACTTAGTAAAATATATTAGATATAATTCATTATCTACTAGAAGAAGATCCCTATACCATTGACGGAATCATCGAATCGATCTCTGCGCCAAAACACGACACATTCGAAAGCTCTTATCAAGGCCATTCCAACGATATAAAAAGCAGGCCACTGCCCCTAGGACTGAGGGAGTTCTACCCCATTCAATCTGGACAGCTTGAAGCTCTCTTCACCCTGTTTCTTCAGCTCCAAACGCCGCGGAGGTGCCTAGCTACATTAGGCAACTCCTAGGCAATGGCAGCCTAGGCTACGGTACTAACGGCGCCTACGGCCCTACAGGCGAAGCCCCCCTAAGACAACTGGCAGCAACTTATAGAGGACGCAAAAAGCATAGAAACTAACGATCAGCTCCCTTACCGGTCTCTACAGGTAATAATCACTCAGCTACGCACGGCGCTTGTACTGTCGTATCACCGAGGGCAACAAGAAATGAGGACGACGTCCTAGGCGATTAGCAAGGCCACCCGGAATCAACACCCCTATAGCTGGGCATCGGTCGCGGCATCGATACCAGGCCCCCGCCTAACGCACGATGTAGTTACGATCCGCATTGCAGCAAAGGAAGACTAGGCCGAAGTTGCGAAGCTATCGAACAAGGAGCTCGCCTAACGAATTAACTAACCAGGGGTGGTCGTAGTGAACCAACAGTCTAACGGCACTCTACAGATCTATACTAGCTCTACTACTGCTAGGAGGCACCTAGAGGCACAGCCATAGTGGGCATCTAAGGTTGCGGCATCAGCGAAGGTCTTAACGAAACAATTCACGATCCTAGTCTACGACATGCCTAAGGAGTTTGACCCAACCAACTAGGGTCACCTACGCGCTCTCCAAGAGGACAACCCGGTCACTCTTAACTCTCCAATCCAGAAGGCGACTTGGCTCTATAGGAAATGGCCAGAAGGCAAGAAGGCCTCGGCGCTAATAGTATGGCTACAAGACGCGAAAGCGGCGGATCTAGCGATAGAACAAGGCCTAGTCTGGCAATACAGCCTCAAGACAGTAGAAAAGCACTCCTCATCCTTTCGTGTCCTCTAATGCTTCAAATGCCAACAGTATGGACACCAAACCTACACGTACATAAACAAGCAGGCCTGCTCGAACTGTGTAGGAGACTATATGTCTAGGGACTGTATATCGACTACGAGACGGTGCGCGAACTGTCCGGGGCACTACCTATCGTATAGTGCGGAATGCCTATAGCGGAAACTAGCGAAAAACAAGGCAATCACAAACAGAACCGTCGCCCTAAGATTCTACGGCGACCGTGAGGCTAGCCTACACCGGAACTAACTAGCGGCGGTCGGGCACAAGCGCCCTAGGGCCGAGAACGATGTAAAGGATGCGTAGCCTAGGGCGTACGGGAGGCCACGTGCTCTGCTAGCTACGGCGAGGGAATCTAACCAGGCCCGGCTCCCCTTTAGTACATAGCCGATAGGCGTAGACCAGGACGTATAGGGTAGTAGGACACAGGACGATACAGAGGAAATGATTGTCGATGCCGATAACTAGCCTCGACACGCTTAGCATCATCCAGTATAACGTCAACTATAGCAAGGATATAGTCCAGAACTATTTCCTATACGAGGCGGACCCGCGCGTCCACCACGTCCTTGCAATCTAGGAGCTATAGATTAACCCGCACCATAAGAGACCAACGACCTGCAAGTCACTAGGCTACGCGACATGCCTACGAGGCGACGGCAGACCCCGTACGTGCTTCTATGTTAGCAAGGACATACTAGAATCCGACTGGGAGGTAGTGTACTACGCAGACGAAGAAGGCGGGGGCGATATTACCTCCCTCCACGTGGGTAGCACCTGGATACACAACCTATATATACAACCGCTAGCCTCGAGGTCTAGCCGCGACCTAGGGGTCTGCAGACACCTAGACAGTGCGCTCAAGAGACAAGGGTGCCACATCGTAGTAGGAGACTTCAACATACACCACCCTTCCTAGGAAAGCCTTATGCAGCCGCACCCTATAGCCGACGAAGTAATCGACTTGATGGCGAGCAACGCAATTGCCCTTAATACCCCGAAGGACCTAGGCACCTAGAAGAGAGGGGGACTCTAAGGCACGATCGACCTCTCCTGGATCTTAGATAGCCACTACTACACGGTAACCTACTATAGGATCGAACATAAACTCGAGGCGTCGTCAGACTATATGCCAGTCAGGACCTCTATTGCGACATAGATACAACGCACACTAGCGAGAACCCCTAAGCCAAACTAGGGAAAGGCCTACTAGGCCAACATCTAGGCGTACCTCGATGACTCTAAGAGGCTAGTCCAGATCGCGCAGCAGCAATACAACAGTAAAGACGAGATAGACGAAGCAGTCCAGGGGTTGACAGACGAAATAAGAAAAGCGACCTCACTTCACGTTCCGCTTGCCTAACTAACGACATAGTCCAAACTATACTGGACGCCGGAGTGCACTACGGTAGTAAGAGAAGCAAGGAGAGCCCGCCGGGTGTGGACGAGCAGCTATAGCGAGGAGGCCTAGAACGTATACAGGGAGGCATGCCAACAGAAGAAAGCTATAATACGGAGGGAGAAAGCAGTCGGCTGGAGGGCCATAGTGGAAGAAATCGCCGGCAAGCCAGAGAGGATGTGGAAGCTAGCGAAATGGGCCCGACAGGACCCTACACAGGGCCCCTCCTTCTCTATCCTAGCGCTACAATCGCCTAGTGGCCCGGTTAGCGACCCCGAGGCCAAGGCGCGTCTACTGGCTAGCAAGTTCTTCCCACCCCTAGTCGAGGCTGATCTAAGCGACATAAACAGCTCTACTCCCCTAGCCCCTAGCATCGCGGTCCAATAGGAGGTGTCCGAGGGAGAAGTTACCGCTGTGCTGAGGAAGTTGCCGGCGAAGAAAGCCCCGGGGCCGGATAGGATCCCAAACGAGCTACTAAAGAAGTGTAGAGATCAACTAGCCCTAGCAGTTATAGCGATCTTCAACGCCTGCCTACAGACCGGATACCACCCGATAGCTTTTAAACAATCGACGACAGTGGTCCTACGCAAGCCGTAGAAGGAAGACTATACGCAGGTGAAGTCGTACCGCCCAATTGCGCTCCTTAACACTCTTGGGAAGGCGCTTGAGAAGCTAGTTATAACGAGACTCTCCGAGGCGGCAGAGGAACACTCCCTACTCCCGGACACCTAGATGGGTGCGCGCCCACAGCGATCGACGCTATCCGCGATGGAACTTATCACCTCTCAGGTAAAGGCCATCTGGTATAAGAATAGGGACAAGGTGGCTTCCTTACTTAGCCTAGACATATCGGGAGCCTTCGACTACGTGTCACACCCGCGGCTTCTCTATATCCTAAGGTCGAAAGGACTCCCTAAGTGGCTTGTTAACTTCGTACGGTCCTACCTCCAAAACCGTAGTACGTCGATCCTAGTCGGCCAGTACAGAAGCCCATTTCAAGTAGTCTACACTAGAATCCCGCAAGGCTTAACGCTAGCACCTATTCTGTTCCTCTTCTTTATAGCGACGCTGCTCCCAGCCCTAGAATCCCAGAACACCGCTACGAGCGGCTTCGTAGACGACACAAACATCCTAGCGTGGTCTTCCTCGACTAAGGAGAACTGTAGGCTACTAGAAGAGAAGCACAAGATCTGCGAGGACTGGGCTAGGAGGCACGGGGCTCGGTTTGCCCTAGAAAAGTACAATCTGATACACTTTACGCGCCGGCCACGGTTCCACAATATGCAAGCTTCTATCTAGATATAGGGGCACACGACTAACCCGGCAAATCAGCTTAGGATCCTCGGACTATAGGTGGACCCGGCGCTACGGTAGAGGAAGCACGTATAGGCAATATTACGGAAAGCTGAACAGAATATGGCATCATGCCAGAGGCTCACTACGTCCACATAGGGGGCGGACTTCCGGCAGTCACGACTTCTATATACGGCTATTATACGGCCAGTCCTTACCTATAGTAGCCAAGTGTGGTCCTTAGGCGAGAGGGCCTGCCTATCGAAGGGACTCGTCGCGCCGCTAGCGAAGATCCAAAACCAATGCCTAAGGAAGGTCACCGGGGCATATAAGTCGATACTAACGAGGATGCTTAAGCACGAGACCGCTATACCGCCGATCGACCTATACATCCAGGGACTACGGACCTCCTACTTAGGCAAGTCGGCACAGTACCTAGTACAGAAGGTCATCGCTAGTGCAGTCGTAAGGGCCCGCGAATCAGTACTAGCGTATAAGGGCATTCGACCCGGAAACGAGCCGAACTACCGGGCAAGGGACGAACAGCTAGCAATACAATAGGAAGGTGAGAAATCGTTTGTAGAGCAACTATGGAAAGAGAGGTGGAACAACCAGGTTGTAGGGCATAGTGGACGCCCTTAGCCAGCGGGACAACCTAAGGAATAGTCAGCTACAAAATCCGCGGTCAAGCACCCCCCGAAGCTTATCCACTACCGCCTTACGAGGGCATAGAGTAGCATAGCAACCCAACTGCGAAGCGAACACATCGGCCTCTAGGGGTACCTATTATAGAGGAAGGTCCTAGGATACACGAATACTAGCTGCCCCTGCGGCTATCGCTCCTAGAACGTACGGCACGCACTCCTCGTCTGTCCGAGGTGGTCGCTAGGAAGGGGGGAGTGGATGGCAAAGGCGAGGAACCGGACGATTGGGGCACTTCTTAACAACGCTGAAGACCTACGGCGCATTACGAACTAGATACTAGAGAAGGGCTGGCTAGAACAGTACCGCCTAGTAGGAGCAGTGCAGGAAGAGAGGACACGACGCAGCGCGACGAGACCGGCTAGGAGCGGGGGCTAACGGGGTAGTGACATAGACTACGTACGTTCAGAGGGAAAGCTAATCTAGATAAGGAGTAGTCGGGGGCGGGAAGGGTTTTCACCTATTCGGGTTTCCCTTTGTACATAACAATAGATATATACCTGTATAGGCCGGATAGGGTCCTAGAACAGGGGAATGACAAATCTATCTATCTATCTATCTATTAGATATAATAAGCTATCCTATAAAGCTACGAACTAGGTTATTAAGACCGCCGCCGTCTCCGTAGCCGACTCTTACTATAACTACCCGAGAGCGACTAAACTACCTAGTTTTTAACTACCTATAGACTAGATACCGAATGAGAATACTATAGGTATACGTATAGCGCGCTAACTAGTAAAAGTAGCGATAACTCTAATACCGGTAGAACGAGGCCTCCGGGCTTATAAGGAAGAGAGCGATACGTATAGTCTAATAGATAATAAGGTGTTTATAAAGGCAATAGGAGATATAATAGATACGAAAGATATAAGAGGGGAGGGGAGTGCTCCGGAGCGTACTCTAAGAGGGGGGGGGGTAGTATTACCGTACCGGCGTATATTTACTTAAACCCGTAGGTACGTACCTAGACCTCGCGCCCGCTAACTAATCCGACTAGCGGCTTGGCCCCCGTATATAACTCTCGCGCCCTCCGCGCCGCCCTTAGATAGAACATCTATTCGACTTATACCTTACCCGACTACGTACTTATACCTACTTATAATATCTATATAAGGAATATAAGATCTTGGCCCTATATATACTATCGTATGCCTCGTACTTACTCTAGCTATTAGATATAGGTTACTATTCGCCTTTAAAGAAGATATATAGTACTAAGCTCTCGGGCTTAGTACGCTAGCGTATTACTTATATCAATAAAGTAGAGTTCCTACGCGCCTTCCGGGTAGCCTATAACGCTATATTTAGATAGGAGAATATCCTATCGAGCTTTAGAGGCGCTAGTTTAGTTCTATTTAATCTATAAGTAGTAATAGACAAGCTTAATATTAAGCTACGTATACTAACCCCTCTAGCTCCGGACTCTACCCCTTAGGAGTCGAAGACACTAGGAACTATAAAAGAATTCGACTCTTAATCGATACTAGTAACGAACAAAATACGTGCCCGGGTAGGTTTATCGCTAAACTCGTTATAGGAAGGGGTGTATTAGCTTATAAAAGGGAGTAGAGAGATAGCGTATTAGATAGCTCTTATACGAAGCGAGATTAGTAAGCTACGTAAGTCTAACGAGGCTCTTATATAGCGGAAAGTACGAAAGCGTAAGTACATTTAGTCTAGAGGGTCTCTAACCTTCGATAAGGCGTCGTAATTAATACCTCTAGAGGATACTAGGAGGTAGGAAGTAAGTAGAGAGTCGCTAGATAGTATTCGGCTAGTACTAAGGCTACGACGCTATAAGTAATATAGCGAGTCGGGGCATAACGTACGTACCTATTAAGTAGACTTACTAGATAGCAAAGAATCTGAAGAGGAATTGTCCTCCTAGTAACGATTCTATAGGATATCGTCGTATTAAGATACCGTCGTAATTAAAGTAGAAGTAGTATAGTTCTTAGTAAAAGTGGCCCGCTCGGTAGTATAGCCCGCTCGGTAGTAAAGCACGTTACGCTTCTATATATAACTATATATTATATAGTTAATACTATATATATATATAAAGCTCAAAATCTGAAAATTTCAGATCTTGAGAATTTAAGGAATATTGTATTTATAGCATATTACTATATACTTTTCTTAGTTCTACCTCTTACAAAACCTCTAAAACGTATATTCTACACACGCTAGCGTTGTTCCCGCGATGCTACGACTACTACACATTGACGAAGGACATCGCAGTATTTTTACAACAATGTAAGGGCTACGGGAGAACTTTTCAACATAAGAGGGACATGGCGGTACTTTTTGACACAATGAGGGACATGGGAGTATTTCACCGACGCCAATGCTTCCGCACTTCACTCCGAGAGGCTCGCTTTCATGTCGTTCAAGGCTTACAGTAGCTGCAGATTGCTGACCCTTCTTCCTGCGATGACGAGTGCCTTCCGGTCATGACATAAGCATACGACCTGGTCAACATACAATGTACTCCGTAGCGCTCGCTCTCCGAACGGCGATAGCGAGGTTGGGAGCGCACCATGTATAGCACCACAAGAGGCAGGAAGTTGTGGCACTGTAATCTTCGCCATTGCGTTAAGCGATATACCTGTGTCTCGCTCTCGACTCCTCCTCATGCTAGTCTATAGCGATGGTCACATAACAGAGGCTTTCTCTCTCCTTGTTCTGAACACGCTCACTGCTTGCTGATCAGTGGCCCAATTAGCACCTTCCTCGCCTCTGCAAGGGCCCCCGATGTGATGCGATCGTGCCTCCAGCAGCCTTGCTCAAGGCGCCGGCAATAACACAGCAGTCTTGACAGCTATTGATTCCTTGCTCTTCCAGCGAATCGTGCTCTCAGGAGGATGTTCTCTTCGCTTCCGTCTCAAGCTTGCTGACATGTTTTGGGACGCGTTGTAGACAGGCCGAGAAGTGTTTGTAGCTCCTGCCTGGACCTTACAGGCTTTGTCTACCCAAAGGTCAAGACTTACTGCCTGCTGGTACGGCTGTGTGACTTTAGATGGCCGGTAACCCTTGAGTTGCATGCCTGTTGCTCCAGCCCGTTCAGTATCCAATACTCCAAGAGACGAAGTCGTTCTTCACTTCTCGATCTTCACCACTTGCGCCAGCTCCTTCTTCACACTCTCGGCGGCATCATTCGCTGCCTCTCGTGGTATGGTCAGATCTGAGGCACCCCCTACTCCATTGACGCCGTTGCTCTTGGTATCGTCCTCAGCGCCCTGCAGCGATATGCGATCGCTGACCTTCTTCAGAGCCTGGTCATACGTGGTGACCTCGCCGCTCCTGAACATATTCTCCACGTATGTGCGCAGAGCCTGCGTCCATCCAGTCTCGTCAAGGCGCTCCTGAAAGGTGCGTTGTATGCGCGCCACGCCGCCGTTCTGCAGCAAGGCCATCATGATGGTATCCTGTGTGGTTGGATTGTAGGCGGCTGCGGTGCCGTTGACGGTGACCTTCTTCACCTCGTTGCCAGACATGTTGCTTTGGGTTCGCTTGAGATTCGCACGGTGTCGAGGGGTGCTCAAATGGCATGTGACGTCCTTCGGTGTCTCAAATCTTGCTTGGAAGAGGACGACTGGAGAACCAAGGACGAGCACTAAGGCAGGTACCGAATCCGGCAGATTGCAAGAACCATGATCCTTGCAAGAAGCCCCACATGTCTCACATCTCAGATCTCAAGCCGCAAGCGGCAAGCCGCCCTGCTCACGCTTTCTTCTTCTGATCACAATGTCGAACCCGACATATCACCTCCAACATTCGACCTGCCATGCAGCGGCGGCATGTGAAGTAATGGAGTCGACTGCATATGGCATTGAGTTGAGCTCGAGTGCTATTGTCATTACGCGAAAAGTCTAATGATGTGAGGGCAGAATCCTTATGATCCTGCTCAGCCGTAAGAACTACGAATGTCTGGCGTTTCTCACAAGAAAGCATGTGTTTTCCACAGTCGCCTAACCCGGAGCGCAAGACTTAGGATCGCGACCCAATACATTCTCACCGTCCCCTGTCTTGGAATCGGAAAGGCAGTACCACCAGCTGGAGCTCCCCACTCGACCTGATCACAATGGCCACGAGCAGTTATATGCCAACAGTGGTGATTGTCCCTGGAGCTTGGCACAAAGATATTCACGTTCGATCGTTCATGGAGGCATTGGAAGAACGTCGCTACAAGACACGATGCGTTGTACTGGCTACCGTTGACACGCAAGGACCACGACCGACGTGGGACGACGAGGTGAATCGAATTGTTTTCGCAGTACGAGAGGAGTTGGATACGGGCCAGGATGTTGCTCTTCTCCTTCATAGCTACGCCGGCCTTCCAGGCACCGAGGCAGTCAATCGTCTGGTCCAGGCGGGTACTCTCGAGTCAAGATCTGGACAAGGTCGCCTGCAGAATCTACTCTTCTTCGCAGCCCACCACTTTCCAAAAGGATTCGTTGTAGATACGAAAGATTTCGTAGGGCCTGCAAAATCAAGCTTTCACATTAATGAGTCCACAAATATGGCAATCCACAACACGCCGTACGAAGAGTTCTTCACAGACATTGCGACCAGGGAGGAAGCTCAGCCCTATATTGATGAGATGACATTTGAAAGCCCTTATCAAGGCCATTCCAACGATCTACAAAGCAGGCTACTGCCCCTAGAATTGAGGGAGTTCTACCTCATTCAATTTGGACAGCTTGAAGTTCTCTTCACCCTGTTTCTTCAGCTCCAAAAGCCGCGGAGGTGCCTAGCTACATTAGGCAACGCCTAGGCAATGGCAGCCCAGGCTACGGCACCACCGGCGCCTACGGCTCTATAGGCGAAGCTCCCCCAAGACAATTGGCAGCAACTTATAGAGGACGTAAAAAGTATAGTCCTAACGATCAGCTCCTATACCGGTCTCTATAGGTAATGATCACTTAGCTACGTACGGCGCTAGTACTATCGTATTACCAAGGGCAACAAGAAATGAGGACGACGTCTTAGGCGATTAATAAGGCCACCCGGAATTAACACCCCTATAGCTAGGTATCGGTCGCGGCATCGATACTAGGCCCCCGCCTAACGTACGATATAGTTACGATCCGTATTATAGTAAAGGAAGACTAGGCTAAAGTTACGAAGCTATCGAACAAGGAGCTCGCCTAATAAATTAATTAACTAGGGGTGGTCGTAGTGAACTAATAGTCTAGCGGTACTCTATAGATCTATACTAGCTCTACTACTACTAGGAGGCACCTAGAGGCATAGCTATAGTAGGTATCTAAGGTTACGGTATTAGCGAAGGTCTTAACGAAGTAATTTACGATCCTAGTCTATAATATACCTAAGGAGTTCGACCTAACTAACTAAGGTCACCTACGTACTCTCTAAGAGGACAACCCGGTCACTCTTAACTCTCTAATCTAGAAGGCGACTTGGCTCTATAGGAAATAGCTAGAAGGTAAGAAGGCCTCGGCGCTAATCGTATAGCTATAAGACGCGAAAGTAGCGGATCTAGTAATAGAACAAGGCCTAATCTAGTAATATAGCCTTAAGATAGTAGAAAAGCACTCCTTATCCTTTCGTGTCCTCTAATACTTCAAATACTAATAGTATAGACACTAAACCTATACGTATATAAATAAGTAGGCCTATTCGAACTATATAGGAGACTATATATCTAGGGACTATATATTGGCTATAATACGGACAAGGCGTAAGACAGGGCGTAAACGTATTAATACCTTAGAATCGAATAAGTTCTACGAAGAAGAGAAGATAAGAAAGTCGCGAAGCTATAATAAAGTAAACGTCGAGATTAGGGTCTAGGGTCCGGGCGCGCTAGCGTACTAGGTCACGTAACACTAAGTATAGCCTTACGAGGTGAACCGTAATAGGCTACGAGTCGGTACGCGAACTATCCGGGGTACTACCTATCGTATAGCGCGGAATGCCTATATAGAAACTAGCGAAAAACAAGGTGATTATAAGTAGAACCGTCGCCCTAAGATTCTACGGCGACCGTAAGGCTAGTCTATACCGGAACTAGCTAGCGGCGGTCGGGTAGAAGCGCCCTAGGGCTAAGAATAATATAAAGGATACGTAATCTAGGGCGTACGGGAGGCTACGTACTCTACTAGCTACGGCGAGGGAATCTAACTAGGCCCGGCTCCCCTTTAGTATATAACCGATAGGCGTAGACTAGGACGCGCTAGGTAGTAGGATATAGGACATTATAGAGGAAATGATTGTCGATAACGATAACTAGCCTCGATATACTTAGTATTATCTAGTATAACGTTAACTATAGTAAGGATATAGTCTAGAACTATTTCCTATACGAGGCGGACCCGTACGTCTACTACGTCCTAGTAATCTAGGAGCTATAGATTGACCCGTACTATAAGAGACTAACGACCTATAAGTTACTAGGCTATACGATATACCTACGAAGTAACGGTAGACCCCGTACGTACTTCTATATTAGTAAGAATATACTAGAATCCGCCGAGGAGGTAGTATACTACGTAGACGAAGAAGGCGGGGGCGATATTACCTCCCTCTACGTAGGTAGTACTTAGATATATAATATATATATAAATATAACCGCTAGCCTCGAGGTCTAGCCGCGACCTTAGGGTCTATAGACACCTAGACAGTACGCTTAAGAGATAAGGGTACTATATCGTAGTAGGAGACTTTAATATATACTACCCTTCCTAGGAAAGCCTTATATAGCCGTACCCTATAGCCGACGAAGTAATCGACTTAATAGCGAATAACGTAATTACCCTTAACACCCTAAAGGACCTAGGCACCTAGAAGAGAGGGGGAACCTAAGGCACAATCGACCTCTCCTAGATCTTAGATAGCTACTACTATATAGTAACCTACTATAGGATCGAACGTGGACTCGAGGCGTCGTGAGACTATATACTAGTTAGGACCTCTATTACGATATAGATATAACGTATACTAGCGAGAACCTCTAAGCTAAACTAGGGAAAGGTCTACTAGACTAATATCTAGGCGTACCTCGATAACTCCAAGAGGCTAGTCTAGATCGCGTAGTAGCAATATAATAGTAAAGTCGAGATAGACGAGGTAGTCTAAGGGTTAATAGACGAAATAAGAAAAGTGACCTTACTTTACGTTCCGCTTACCTAACTAACGATATAGTCTAAAGTATACTAGACGCCGAAGTATACTACGGGAGTAAGAGAAGTAAGGAGAGCCCGCCGGGTATAGACAAGTAGCTATAGCGAGGAGGCCTAGAACGTATATAGGGAGGTATACTAATAGAAGAAAGCTATAATATAGAGAGAGAACGTAGTCGGCTAGAGAGCTATAGTAGAAGAAATCGCCGAAAAGCTAGCGAGGATATAGAAGCTAGCGAAATGGGCCTAGTAAGACCCTATATAGGGCCCCTCCTTCTCTATCCTAGCGCTATAATCGCCTAGTAGCCCGGTTAGCGACCCCGAGGCTAAGGCGCGTCTACTAGCTAGTAAGTTCTTCCCGCCCCTAGTAGAGGCTAATCTAAGCGATATAAATAGCTCTACTCCCCTAGCCCCTAGTATCGCGGTCTAATAGGATGTGTCCGAGGGAGATGTTACCGCTATACTTAGGAAGTTACCGGCGAAGAAAGCCCTAGGGCCGAATAGGATCCTAAATAAGCTACTAAAGAAGTATAGAGATTAACTAGCCCTAGTAGTCGTAGCGATCTTTAACGCCTACCTATAGACCGGATACTACCTAATAGTATTTAAACAATCGACAATAGTAGTACTACGTAAGCCGTAAAAGGAAGACTATACGTAGGTAAAGTTATACCGCCTAATTACGCTCCTTAATACTCTTAGGAAGGCGCTTAAGAAGCTAGTTATAACGAGACTCTCCGAGGCGGTAGAGGAGTACTCCCTACTCCCGGACACCTAGATAGGTACGCGCCTATAGCGATCGACGCTATTCGCGATAGAACTTATTACCTCTTAGATAAAGGCTATCTAGTATAGGAATAGGGGCAAGGTAGTATCCTTACTTAGTCTAGATATATTAGGAGTCCTCGACTACGTATTATACCCGCGGCTACTCTATATCCTAAGGTCGAAAGGACTCCCTAAGTAGCTCGTTAACTTCGTACGGTCCTACCTCTAAAACTATAGTACGTCGATCCTAGTCGGTTAGTATAAAAGCCTATTTTAAGTAGTCTATACTAGAATCCCGTAAGGCTTAACGCTAGTACCTATTCTGTTCCTCTTCTTTATAGCGACGCTACTCCTAGCCCTAGAATTCTAGAACACCGCTACGAGCGGCTTCGTAGACGACACAAACATCCTAGCGTGGTCTTCCTCGACTAAGGAGAACTATAGGCTACTAGAAGAGAAGTACAAGATCTACGAGGACTAGGCTAGGAGTTATAGGGCTCGGTATACCCTAGAAAAGTACAATCTAATACACTTTACGCGCCGGCTACGGTTCTATAATATATAAGCTTCTAACTAGTTATAGGGGTACACGACTAACCCGGTAAATTAGCTTAGGATCCTCGGACTATAGGTAGACCCGGCGCTACGGTAGAGGAAGTACGTATAGGTAATATTACGGAAAGCTAAACAGAATATAGTATTATACTAGAGACTTACTACGTCTATATAGGGGGCGGACTTTCGGTAGTTACGACTTCTATATATAGCTATTATACGGCTAGTCCTTACCTATAGTAGCTAAGTATAGTCCTTAGGTAAGAGGGCCTACCTATTAAAGGGACTCGTCGCGCCGTTAGCGAAGATCTAAAACTAATACCTAAGGAAGGTCACCGGAGTATATAAGTTAATACTAATAAGGATACTTAAGTATAAGACCGCTATACCGCCGATCGACCTATATATCTAGGGACTACGGACCTCCTACTTAGGTAAGTCGGTATAGTACCTAGTATAGAAGGTTATCGCTAGTATAGTCGTAAGGGCCCGCGAATTAGTACTAGCGTATAAGGTATTCGTATAACGGTTCATAATCGTGTTAATATAAAGTAGCTAGGTACGTAGGAAAGAGGAGCGCGAGGTGTGCCGAGGCTATATATAAGCCGAGGTGCTACGCTAGTACGCGCGGTCACGTGACCTACGTACTAGCTAGACATTCGCTAGGCCTAGGGCCGTGATACTAACCGCCCTTCAAAATCGCGCTTAGTCCCTTAAGCTCGTAGTATAGCCGCTATAAACGCGGCGTCATCCTCTATATTATCCTCTATACCGTATTAACGTATATCCGGTACTTACCTACTAACGGTCATCTTTCTTAAAGTAGCCGCCTACTGTCAGGGCGAGAGCCTGGCCTGTGAGATGCAAGGGTGAAAGCGAGAATGCAGGTGCGAAGTGCAGATGCAAAAGGGTATGGTATGATTGCTACACAAAACAAAAGACGAAGAAAGCAAGAGAGGCCTGGGGAAGGCCAGATATTTATACGCGACCCTCGCGAGTGCGTGTCCCCGCATCAACAGGGCTAACCCGTGCGAAGCCGCGCTCAGCAGCTTTGCTCAAAACCTTATTCCAACCTGCCCTACGTTCCGAGTCTTCCACGTGCTTCTTCCAGGGTCCAGCGCAGTCGCGGGTGCTCGCGGGAGTGCCGTGAGTCACACAGTCACGAGCCGAAGTGAATCTGTCAAGGTTTGGTAGAGGGGTGAATTTGGAGGGCTGGGTCCCGTAGCGAATGTTGCGGGGCATGTGATTCTTGGCGCTCACACACCAAGCTGGACTGTCACTTCTTGACGACTTCTGAGCACTCTGAGGCTCTTCTGTCCCCACCTTCTGTACACTCTGTGGGGAGACCATGACAGTAGCCCCCCCGAACAAAGCTGAGTTCCTACGAAGCCGTAGTAGTTCCACATATCGAGGATGTTCAGCTTCAGTACCAGGCCTAGGCCTGATGTCATGGTCGATACACCATTGGTAAGCCCCGTCGAAAAGCTCAGATTCGAAGAGCCTGCCGATGTTGACTTCTGGGCCGTCTGCGCGGGCGTGGTATTCTTCGATTGCTTGACGATTGAAGATGATATGTTGGATAGGTTCCCATGAGGTATCCCACTCAGGGCAACCTTGCCATTCGACTTCATACTTGATCGGCGGTAGTCCTTCAACGTCGTTGGGCTCTACGCGGATTCCCCGGATCTTGCGGACGGCATAGTCGTCAGAAGGTAGGTTAACAGGCTCGTCGACTTCTACTTCATCGGGAGGACCTGGCATGTCTTGGTTTTGGTTCGGGAATGGGTCCTCAGCCGACGGCCGAAGGCGTACGGGATGGAAGACGTCGTGGATCTTTATGTTCGCAGGAAGAGCTAGACGGTAGGCGTGTGAACTGATACGCTCGGTGATCTCAAAAGGACCTAGGTTCTTCCAGTTCAGCTTCTTGGAGGGGCGGTCTGTCTTGATGTTCTTGGAGTTGAGGTAGACCATATCGCCTACTTGGTAGTCGGGAGCTGGCTGGCGACGACGATTGGCTTGATCCTCGTAGATTGCTTGTGCGTACACCATCTCGTCGTGAACTTCTTCATGGATCTGTGAGAGCATAGTAGCGAACTCGTCTGCTGCTTGCTCGTTTGCGTCTTCGGTAGGCGGGAGAGGTTCTTCTGGTTCCATGCCTGTACGAGGGTGGTAACCTCTCGTAGTATAGAAGGGAGAGTAGCCAGTAGTCTCCGAGTCCCAGTTACGAGTAGCGAACTCCACCGCAGGGATATGCTGAGGCCAATCCTTCTGGTGGTAGTCGACGAAGCAACGAAGGACCTGCTCGAGGATAGCGTTCGTAATTTCGGTCTGGCCGTCGGTCTGTGGCTGAAAACTGGTCGAGAGGTTATGCTTGATGCCCAGGATAGCACACAGACGCTTCCAGAAGTGCGAGATGAACTGGGTGCCTCTGTCAGAGGTGATGCTATCCGGGAGGCCTTGAAAGCGCCAGACGAATTCGTAGAACAAGCGAGCAGTCTCCTTTGCGGTCATGCTCCAGCACGGGATCATGTACCGGTCCTTGGAGTGACGGTCCACGATCACTAGAAGGGCCTTTGCTTTCACGCCGCTGAAGGTCTTGCCGTGAGGAAGATCGGTGATAAAGTCCATAGTGATGTGCTTCCACGGACGATCAGGAGCCGGGAGAGGGTGCAAGAGACCGTGGGGACGGTGGCGGTTAGCTTTGGCTCTTCGGCAAGCAGCGCAGTTCAGCACGTAGCGGCGGACGTCCTTCCAGGAATGCGGCCACCAGTAATACCTAGCGAGGAGCTTGTGGGTCTTGGCTACGCCTGGGTGACCCCCAGAGGCGGAGTCGTGGATGATTTGAAGAATCTCAGCTCGGATATTAGAGCCTTCGGGCTGCGGTACGTAAAGCTTCTTACGGAAGTAGACGACACCTTCCTGGAGCTCGCACTCGGACAGCGAGAAGCCCGGGAATGTCCTCGCGCCAGATTCAAGGGCCTGAACTAACTCTTGGGCGTCTATGTCGGCATCGTACGCTGTTCGTACTCGTGCCATGATGCCTTCGGGCTGCTCCTCATTATCAAACCCCTCAAAGTCTGATTCGGATGAGCCGTCGGTCGTTACTGAGCCCTCTTCATCGTCGTTCAAGTCCTCAGCGTCCGAGGCGTATTCTTCAGGCTCGGATTCATCGTCACTCTCGTCAAGGTAGGCAGGAGCGAGCACGAGAGTAGCAAAGGAAGCGGCGAGCGTAGGCTGGCCATTCGATAGGTACTCTCGAAGCTCGGAAGAGAGGTTGTGCTCTTTGATGACTTGTTGCCCTGCGATTTGCCGGCCCCCTCTTCGATCAACTGGAGAGTCACCAGGGCGGCGGGTAAGGGCGTCGGCCATCGAGTTGGCCTTGCCGGGCGTGTACGAGATCACGAAGTTGAACCGGGAGAGGAACTCGCTCCAGCGGGCCTGGCGACGATTGAGCAGCTTGCTCTTCATAAAGTAGACGAGGTTCTTATGGTCGGAGCTTACTTGGACGGGCATAGCAGAGCCTTCGAGCTCGGGGCGCCACTCTTCGAAAGCTTTGACGATGGCGAGAAGCTCCTTGTCGTAGATCTCGTAGTTACACTCCGTGGCGGTCATCTTCTTGGAGAGGAAGGCGACAGGTAACCAGGGGGATTCAGGCGAGCGGCGTTGTAGCAGGACACCGCCCACCACGCCGTCGGATGCGTCGGTCTCTACACGGGTCTCCAGTTCGAAATCGAAGTGCCGTAGAAGCGGGTTCTCAACAAACTTCGCTTTGAGCAAGTCAAAAGCCTCCTGGCATTCGTCGGTCCAGGCGAACTTCTCACCCTTGCGCGTGAGCTTCGTCAAAGGGCGTACCACGCCCGAAAATGCGTGGATGAAGCGGCGGTAGAAGTTGGCAAAGCCTAGGAAACCCTGGACCTCTTTGACGTTCGTAGGAGCATCCCATTCGACGATAGCGTCGATCTTCTCTTGGTCCATCTTGATGCCGTCTGCGGTAATGATCAAACCAAGGAACTTGACTTCGGTCTTCTCAAACTCGCACTTGTCGATGTCGAGCTGCAAGCCGGCGTCTGCGAGCTTCTGAAGGACCTTACAGACGTGCTCGCGGTGCTCCTCCTTGGTCTCGCTATAGACTAGGATGTCGTCGATGTAGGCAGTGCAGAACTGATCGAGGAACTCCTGAAGGATGTCGTTAATGAAGTTCTGGAAGGTACTAGGCCCGTTACAAACGCCGAAGGGCATAACGAGCGACTCGAACAGCCCGTAGCGAGTACGGAAGGCTGTGAGATACTCGTGTCCTTCTGCCATTCGTAACTTGTTGAACGCAGCGATGACATCGAGCTTGGTGAAGTACTTGGCCTTAGAGAGGCGCTCGAGCGTCTCCTGAATCAACGGTATTGGGTAGCGGTTCTTCTTTGTAACAGCGTTCAAGCCTCGGTAGTCTACGCAGAAGCGTAGACCACCGCCGGGCTTCTTGACGAACATGACGGGACTGCCAGCGCTGGAACGGCTCGCTCGAATGAACCCCTTCTTTAGGTTCTCTTCGAGGTATCTCTTGAGGACGATAAGCTCTTCTCGGGACATGGAATATAACGGTCCGAACGGTGTCTCTGCACCTTCTTCTAGCTCAATCTTGTGGTCGTGAGGGCGATGAGGAGGCAGCTCGTCTGCGGCTTTAGCATCGAATACGTGGAGGATGTGGTGTGCCCAAGGAGGGACCTTCGTAGCAGGGTCGGTAGGTGTACGCTTCTTGTCGAGCTTCTCGAGGGCGATGTCGATATCGCGGAGAGAGGCGGCGAAGACTTGAGCTTTGGGCTGCTTAGCAGCAGTGGTGAAGGCAGCGGCGTTCACCTGGAAGATCTTGGTATACTCAGGACCGCGCTGAGGCGGCGGAGAAGGCGGAGGTGCCGGAGGAACTTCTGGAGGGAAGCTGACAGTAAGGGAAGTCCAGTCGATGATAGGTCGGTGTCGTCTGAACCAGGGGAGGCCGAGGATAAACTTCTGATGCGGTAGGGACGTAAGGAAGCTGGTGATCGACATACGCTTGCCTCCGAGGGTGATTGACGTGTGTACAACATGAGTAATCTTACCAGTGGTAGTCTCCGTGCCGTCAAAGAGTTCAAGGGTGCGAGGGTACTTCAGTTCCTGGGGTTCGAGGTTGAGAGAGGTCGCGAGTTTATAGTCCATAAAAGACTCGCCTAGTGCGCCAGTGTCCATGAGAGTGAGATTGGAAGAAGAGAGTTTCTTTGAGCCGATATTTACATTCGTGACGAACGGTTTGCAAGCGTGGTCCTTGCCCGTCTCGTCGTACAGGTCTAGCTGTGCTGTATTGATCCTCAACTTCTTTCCTCTCTTCACTTTCGGTAAACGTTGTTCTTGGTCTTCATCGCGTCGATGAGGAAGACCTAGGCTTTTTCCTGCTCAGCGGGAGCAGCAGGAGCAGGCTCGATAGCGCCGACAGCGCCGCGAACCGGGTTGCGGGCGTTACGAGCAGCGAGCTGCGGACAGTTGGCTGCGATGTGGCCTGGACCGCCGCAGTAGGTGCAGAGTCCGGCCTGGCGACGGCGAAGCTTCTCTTCGGGAGTGAGCTTACCGTTGACGAGGCCCTGGACTCGAGGGACGGCGGCACCAGCGCTGAGATCCATAGCGTCACCTACAGAGACGGGAGGGAGAGCCGTAGGAGCGGCGGCGCCTAGTGGAGCAGCGAAGTGGCTTCCGGGACCACGAGGCTGACGACCTTGAGAACGGGAAGCGAGGAGAGAGGCGGTGTGTTTCATGTTGGAGTCGAGGCGCTGGCAGGTCTCGACGAGCTCACGGAAGCTCATAGCACCGACGTCCTTGTCCTCGAGGGCTCGAAGAAGCTCTGCTGACAAACCACGGCGGAGAGTGCTCTTCTTGGTCTCTTCGTTGTAGCCGGTGAACCCGATGTCGCGGTTGAAGGCCGCGAGGTACTCGGCGAAGCTCTTGTTCTTCTGGAGGAGGTTGTGGATGGCGTTCTGGGCGGTGGCTCTACGGTCTGGATCACCAAAGGCAGCACGGAGGTCCTGCATCAAGGTGAGGACGTCCGGGCAGCCGATAGTCTGCGTGGCGTTGTCGATGTAGTGTTGTACCTGAGCCGCGGCGTCTCCCCGAAGGAGGGAGAAGACGTACGTGACTTTGTCCTTCTCTTGCGGAAAGTGGTCGGCATTAGCCAACAGCTTGATGGTGAGCTGTGTCTCAAATGCCTCAAACTTGCTCTTGTTGCCGTCGAACTCGTCTGGGTCGTTGACCTTCTTGGAGAAGTGCTGGCGGCGGTTGTCGTCGGCGTGCGGGGCGAGGTTCTGGAAGGTGTTCACAATACCTTGAAGGTATGTTGCTTGGTTGTTTGCTTGCTCGACCTGCTGGGCGGTCTCGCGGAAAGAGGAGACGGTGCGGTTGATGAGAGCGTAGGCGGTGTCGGGGTTGGCGTTTGCCCAGGCACCGAAGGCAGCGGCGTTCGAGAAGGGGATGTCAGTCCACTCACTGAAGTGGAATGGAGTGTCTTGGTTGTCGAGGTTGACACCTCTATCGGTGGCGTGGTCACCCATGAGGATGACTCGAGTGGTTGACGGTTTGTTGGTCTTTTGTGATGTCAGGGCGAGAGCCTGGCCTGTGAGATGCAAGGGTGAAAGCGAGAATGCAGGTGCGAAGTGCAGATGCAAAAGGGTATGGTATGATTGCTACACAAAACAAAAGACGAAGAAAGCAAGAGAGGCCTGGGGAAGGCCAGATATTTATACGCGACCCTCGCGAGTGCGTGTCCCCGCATCAACAGGGCTAACCCGTGCGAAGCCGCGCTCAGCAGCTTTGCTCAAAACCTTATTCCAACCTGCCCTACGTTCCGAGTCTTCCACGTGCTTCTTCCAGGGTCCAGCGCAGTCGCGGGTGCTCGCGGGAGTGCCGTGAGTCACACAGTCACGAGCCGAAGTGAATCTGTCAAGGTTTGGTAGAGGGGTGAATTTGGAGGGCTGGGTCCCGTAGCGAATGTTGCGGGGCATGTGATTCTTGGCGCTCACACACCAAGCTGGACTGTCACTTCTTGACGACTTCTGAGCACTCTGAGGCTCTTCTGTCCCCACCTTCTGTACACTCTGTGGGGAGACCATGACACCTACGGGCTATTATAAGTACTAGTATTAGGTTCGTAATACGTAACTACCGGAAGAGCTATAGACACCTACGCGAATAACTTACGTAGCCTACCTATAGTTACCGGGTTAGGCGTAACTATTAACGAAGCGTTTACGGCTAAAGCGTTCATTACTTCGCTAATTATAACGTCTTCGGGTATATCCTTATTAGGAATCTACCCTAGTAGCGGCGTGAAGTTAGCTAGCCTATCCTTCGTAGGGTAGTTATAGTAGAAGTCCGCGATAGAGGCGGTAGTAGTATCCCTTAACTCCTTAGCGGGCTCCTAGGTAGGCTCGCTATAACCTACCTATTATATAAGGTATTTATACCTTCGTTCCTTCCTCCTACCGCGTAGCGCTAGGCCTAGCGGTAATGTGCTCTTTACGTTAAGCACTATATCTAGAAGCTAATACGTATTTATATCTCCGTTATTATCTTCTACTTCGATCGGGGCCGGAGGTAGCTATACTTGTCCTAGTATTAGTACGTATATAGGTATTAGTAAGTTAGCGTAAAAGCCGTTATAGAGGTTACTTAGGGATTAAGGGAGGTCTAGACGGTACGTATTGTATAGTAGCACCTTAGTAACTACGTATAGTCTAGTATAGCGGTAATTAAGCTTCTTTAATAGGCGCTTAGTACGCTAGTTACGTATACTAAGGTGTACTAGGTCTCCGACTTCGTACCGTAGTATAATCGTTCTATACTTATTAGTATATTCAGCTTACGATACTTATGCTATTACTATAAAGTCTCGTAGCTTATACCTAAGGTCTGTTATACGTTATACAAATATATTTATAGACTCTACGTCTAATCGCTATTTATACGGAAGTAGTTATATAGGGAGATTGAGTTCAGTATCTACATAACGTAGGTTCTTACTAATATTCGCTATAAAAGGACTTACGCTAGTCGTTTCGGAGACGTGGTCGTTTGTAGTAAACTCTATAAGTAGGAGCTAATCTAGCTAGTTATCCTAAGCGTAACTAGTAAATATACGTAGGTACTGTTCTATTATCTTATTAGTATTCTCGCTTTGACTATTAGTCTTAGGGTAATAGCCGGTTAAGATCTTGCGCTTAATTTGTAGCAACTCGTAGAGGCGTCCCTAGAAGGCTAATACCTATTAAGGACTACGATCCGACGTGATTATCCTTAGTAGACTATATCGGGAGAAGATGTACTTCACGTAGATATATACGGTATACTCCGCTATCATTTCTAATACTAGAATATAATGCCGCTCCTTACCTAAACGGTCTATAACTATAAGTACGTTCTTATAGTACTGACTATCTACTATATACTTAGCCCTTAGTAGTTCGATAACAAAGTCTAAGGCAACGTCGTCCTACGCGTCGAATAGGACTAGTAGTAGAGTAAGTAGTCTATATTAAGGTTCGTTAATACTACGGCTATTACGGTATATACGGTATACTCGTACGAAAGATCTAATAAACGTGTTATTCGTAGCTATATATAGTAACGTGATACTAACCGGCTCGTAGTTATCTTACCGGGGTGTCCTATAGTAGGTGTATCGTAGAAGGCCTTAACGATACGTATACGTATAGTGTTTCCCTTATCTTCGGTAGGTAGGATAAAGAGACTATAACCGCTATGTCTATTCTTAATATAGATCATCCTATCGACCAGTATCGCGTACTTATCGTCAATCTTGTTCCTACGTAGTAGTTTAATAGGTTCGCCTACTACTAACTAGGTCGTAGCTTCGATTATATCGTCCTGTTTATATAGCTTACTAATGTCGGCTAATAGCGCTTCGTCTATTACTACTCCTTCGACTTCGGATACGCTTAGCCGTAGGATTTAGCTAGCGCTAATAGATAAGAAGTGTTCTAGTTTAAGCAGTATACGATCCTACTATACGTACCGCGGATCTACTTTGTTATATAGAATCGCGTCCTATAAACGTCTAGTAAGGCTATCTAGTTTAGCTCCTTAAATACCTAGACGATACATAATCTTAAAGAAGAATTATAAGAGGAACTCGGCCTATCTTACTTATCGTCTATTTAGTTACTTAGAGGTTATAAAGTATTCGAGGTTCTTGTAGTCGCTATATACTAGTACTAGGTAGCCGCTTAGATTAGTGAAGTTCTTAAAGTCTAGTTCGTTAATATTACTAGCTATAAGTTCGGGCTTCTACTCTTTAAATGCTTTGACGATAGCAAGCAGTTCCTTGTTATAAATGTCGTAATTGTACTCCTACGGGCTCATCTTCTTAGATAGGTATGCGATTTGCCTTAGGATGTTGTCCTTATCGTATTACGATAGGACCGTAGCCGTAATAAAGTCACTCGTATCCGTTTCAAGTACTGTTCTATATCCTAGGACAAATATCGCTAATATAGTACCTTTAGTATCGGTAAAAGCTTGCTTTAGCCCGTCGAATACCTTCTAACATTCCTCTGTCTATTACTAAGGGCAGTCCTTCTTAGTCAGCTTCACTATAGGTAATACTATCTTACTATAGTCCTTAATAAAGCGCCGATAGAACCCGGAGAACCTATTAAACGTAAGGACATCTTTCACGTTTGCTAGTGTTCCCTATTCCCTTATAGCTTATACCTTAGCTAGGTCTATTAAGACTCCGTCCTTACCGATAATAAGGCCTAGGTATTTAGTAGATTAGGTATAAAACTCACATTTAGTAATATAGAGTTGTAGGCCGGCTTCACTACATTTGTAAAGTACCTTCTTAATATGCTCTATATGCTCCTTAAGAGTGTCGGTAAAGATGAGTATATTATCTAGGTATGCCGACGTAAAGTCGTTAAGGAACTCTCGTAGTATATTGTTAATATAAGACTAGAAAGTACTAGGGGCATTACACAACCCGAATGGTATCACTAGGCATTTAAACTGTCTATATCGTGTTATGTATACGGTCAGCCATTCGGAGCCCTCTACTATTCTAATACGATTAAAAGCGGTAATGACATCTAGCTTAGTAAAGTACTTCTTACTAGTGATACGATTGAGTGTGTCTTATATTAAGGGTATAGGATACCTAGACTTGATCGTACGTTCGTTGACTTGTCTATAGTCAATATAGACTCTTAATCCACCTCCTAGTTTCTTAATAATAAGTACGGGTGATAAAGTATCTACTCTACCTTCGTATCTACGAATACCCTTCTAGGCTAGCTACTCTTAGACCTAGTACGCGATGACTTCGTCCTCCTAGTTTAACATCCGGTAGGGTCTACTAAAAGGCGGTATAGTTCCTAGCTTTAGCTTAATCTCGTGGTCAATACTAGGCCTATATAGTAGAAGCTCCTTTATATCTTGTTTAGAGAAGCAATATGCGAATTCGTGATATATAGGGAGAAGGTGGTCCTTTAGATCGATAGTCTCCTCCTTCTTACGTATAAATTTGTCTACATCGGCTTATATATATATCTTGTAGGTAGAGAGAGTCGGACTAACGCGTTACGCTACTAGTACGAACGCCGCTACACGTACATCAAGTCGCTCGATAGTCTTGTTATTAGAAAGCATCCTATAGCCGGTATTAGGCGAGTATGTCGCTATATTATATATGTTACGGGCGCTTATAGCGTAGGTAGTAAGTAGGTCTATAGTACGTATATCGCTAGGTTGCTATAGCTCGTTACTATTAAAGATAAATATTATATATACCTCTAATATAGTCCCTAGGACGTATCTACTGTTCGTAGAAAAACGACCTTGAACGGAAGCTATACTGGCCCAAAAATGGCGACGACGACGGCAGTAGACGACCGAGAGCAAGGGGGAGACGAGTGGAGGACGCTCTGCAAGAAGGCGGAAGAGATGGTAGCGGCAGAAGAAGGGAGGTTTCCGGAGAGAGCACTGAAAGGAGTAATGAGCGAACTGCTCGGGGGACTGAAGGCGCTCAAACGACAAACAAGCACTACGATCAACATGGCAATCGAGGCAGCAACACGAAACGCAAGAAACAACCCTCAAAGAGACCCGAGACAGACCCAGGGCCCAACGACCTGGGCAACAATCGCGAGCCAACCCACCCCCCCTCAAAGCACAGTACTACGAGTCCATATTACGGACCAGAAAGAGAAGGAAGAGATAGGAAAGATGACCGGGAGGGAGATAGTCGAGAAGATCGGAGTAAAGGGAATAGTAGGGGCAAGGGCAGACAACAAAGGGGTCAAGCTGTTTACAGCACACGTACAGGACAAGAAGGCCCTCGAAATAAACAAGGAGTGGACACTGAAGATCGGGAGCACAGCGAAAGTCTCCCATCAACAGTACATGGTAATTGCGCATGGGGTCCCACGAACCTTTGATACACAAAGGGATACACCAAACCTCCAGAGGCAAAACCAGGTAACAGCACCAGGACTACAGATCACAAAGACAGCGTGGGTCAAGAAGAAGATAGAGGAGGGCAAGAGGGCCTCCTCGCTGATCTTATGGGTTGCAACACCAGAGCAAGCGAACAAGGTCTTAGACCAAGGGTTGTACTGGGACTTTGAGAGGCTGGATGTAGAAATCCATCAGAGCAACCACAGAATCCTTCAATGTTTCAACTGTCAACAGTACGGACATATTGCCCCAAAGTGTAGCAAAGCCACACCAGTCTGCTCACACTGTGCTGGTGATCACGCGACCCAAGAGTGCCAAAAACGGAAGGAGGACACAAGATGCGCAGCATGTGGGAGAAAACACCCGGCATGGTCAAACCAATGCCCAGTTAGACTATCAGCCCAGTGGAGAGCGCGGGAAGCAAGGGTAACAACACCAACCAGGTTCCTAGTAGGTGAACAGAAACAACCAGAGAGAACCACCCACCCGAATAAGAGACCCCGGCCACAAGAGGAGCCACAAATAGTGCCAGCAATAGGGAGACCAAAGTTCTTGTACAAGGCAGCGCAGAGCAATGGACAAATGAGAATCAACCAAATGATAGGGAGCCAACCCCAAAGGGAAGAACAGGAGGAGGGACGGGAAAACCAACAGCAAGACCAACAGCAAGACCAAACGGACCCAGACACAAACATGTCCTGATGCCTCACACTAAGAGACTATCAATCATTCAGTATAATGTGAACAGAAGCAAAGACAAGGTCCAAAGGAGCTTTCTACAAGCCTTAGACCCGGAGGAACACCACATTATAGCAATACAGGAACCATGGATCAACCCACACTCTAGGATTCCATCAACTGTGCGAGACCCGAGATACCACGTAGTAATAAACAGAACCGAGGGAGTCCCACGAACTTGTATCTATGTCAGTAAGAAGGTACTAGCAGAGGACTGGCAGGCCTGGCCGAGAACCGACAGGGATATCACCACAGTGCAGCTCAAAACAACTCAAGGCCAAGTCCTGATCCATAGCGTATACAACCCACCTCCAGAGTCCAGAAGCAGCACACAACTACACACGCTAGGAAGGCTCCCGGAAGCAATGGACCAACAAAACCACAACATCGTGATAGGAGATTTCAACCTCCATCACCCAAAGTGGGGATCGGACTTCACCCCAGCACACCACTTCTTAGCAGGGAGGCTCATTGGTCAGATGGAAACAGCCCAAATGGACTTGATCACGCCAAAGGGAACAGAAACTTGGGCTAGAAACAACAGTTCTAGCACGCTAGACCTATGCTTCATGTCCCACGCCTTAACACGACGGGTAGAAAGCTGCACAGTCAATGACCAACTAGAGTCCTCATCAGACCACTATCCAATCCAAACCGACATCCAACTCACAGTTGAGGAGGAGAGGGAACCTGAGAGGAGGCTCTGCTGGAAGCAGGCCGAGTGGACACTAGTACAGCAGCGGCTAGAAGGCGAACTAGAACAGGTGAACATTGACAACATACACACAACGGAGGGGATTGACCAAGCAGTGGAGCAGCTGATAGAAGCTATGCAAAGGGCAGCCCAGGCCCATATACCTGAGAAGAGATGGTCGCTATACCAGAAGCCATACTGGACACCAGAGTGCACAGCCAAAGTCAAGGAGGCAAGGAGAGCAAGAAGGAGATGGGAGCAACGACGCACCCAAGCAAACTGGGAAGCCTATAACAACGCGTGCAAAGCAAAGAAGGCGCAGATCAGAAGAGACAAGACGCAGGAGTGGAGGTCAACTGTAGGGATGATCACAGAACACCCGGAACAAATCTGGAGACTAGCAGAATGGGCCAGGAAACCAGACGAGGAACGAAACTCCCCGCCCCAGTTTCCCTCAATACAGGACCAAGACGGGGAAACGCAAACCACTCCGATAGGGAAAGCGAAAGCATTCGCAGACCACTTCTTCGGGACTCAGGTAGAGGCAGACCTAAGCAACATCCCAGGAACACACATTCCTCCGCCAAGGGAGGCTAACTGGCAAGTGTCTGCTATAGAGATCGGAAACATTATCAAGAAACTGAAGGGCAACAAAGCCCCAGGCCCAGACAAGATCCCTAACTGTTACCTAAAAGCTAGCAGCAGCCTTATCACTCCAGTGCTTGCGCCAATCTTTACCCAGTGCATGAAGCAGGGGTATTGCCCAAAGGCCTTTAGGCAATCACTGACTTGCGTCCTAAGGAAACCCCAAAAGGAAGACTATACCAAGTTGAAGTCATACAGACCAATTGCGTTGCTGAACACACTAGGGAAGCTCCTAGAGAAGGTCGTGGCTATAAGGCTCACCGGAATAGTAGAAGAACACAACCTCCTCCCGGCAACGCAAATGGGGGGAAGACAAAAGAGATCTACCCTCACAGCAGTCGAACTGATCACAGAGCAAATCAGACACATCTGGCACTATGGCAACAACAAGGTAGCCTCACTGCTTTCACTAGACATATCAGGGGCTTTCGACAATGTGTCCCACGCAAGGCTCCTACACATCCTCAGAATGAAAAGCATCCCAGCCTGGATAGTACACTTTGTGCAGTCATTCCTTAAGGACAGAACAACCCAGATCCTCCTAGGGTCCTTCAAAGCCCCGCAGACCCCAATTGCGAACACGGGCATCCCACAGGGCTCTACACTCTCCCCAATTCTGTTCCTCCTCTTTATGGCCGACCTGACCCCACTCCTAGAAACAGCAAACACCTCAGCATCGGGGTTCGTGGATGACACAAATATCCTAGCGTGGTCGGGGTCCACAGAGGAAAACTGCGCGCTCCTAGAGGAGAGACATAGACAATGCGAAAAGTGGGCAAGAGAGCATGGGGCAAAATTCGCACCGGACAAGTACCAACTTATCCATTTTAGCAAGGCAAAGACAAAACACAACTTGGCAGCACCAGTAAAAATCCAGGGGTTCGAGACCCATCCTACAAGGGAACTCAGAGTCCTTGGGATATGGCTAGACCCGAAACTCAGCTGGGGACCACAAGTGAAGAAGGCGCAAGCGAGAGCGGACACCAACAGACAATCAATCGAGAGACTCACTGCGTCAACCTGGGGGGCGACCTTCACAAAGGCCCAGACCATGTACAAGGCCATTGTCAAGCCCGCAATGCTATATGGAGCAGCAATTTGGGCAGCGGAAAAACACATCCCGAAGAGAATTGAGGACCCCCTCAACAGAGCGCAGGCAGCCTGCCTAAAGAGAGTACTAGGGGCATACAAGTCAACCCCTCACAGGACAATGGAAATGGAATCAGGTACAGCCCCCATCAGGGAGTACCTCCAGGGCATGAGGTGTCAATACGCAGAGAAGACATCAGCATACCCAGCCCAGGGAACCATCCAAGCAGCTACTCAAAGGATAAGAACCCAGTGGGAGAGGAGGAGAAGACCCAACCGGCCACACATGATCCCACAGAAGGAAGCAGACCTAAAAACATCACAGGAAATCCTAGCAGCCCTTGAACAGAGAGAAGCTCTGAGGGAGCAAGCTAACACAGGGGACAAAGGGAAAAAGAAGCAAAGCCAAGCAGAAAGGATCGCAGGTCACCTATGGGAAACGCGTTGGAACCAAAAACCGGTGAGGCCAGGAGCCCCACCAGCGGCCAGGACCTTCGGGAGGTATAACTACCTTATCTATAAAGACCTGAAGAGGGCGGAAGCAAGCATAGCTATCCAGATTCGCTCTGAGCACATTGGGCTGAGAGCATACTTGCACCAAAGAAGAGTCCCAGGATACGATTCCAAACGTTGCCCCTGTGGCTACCTATCCCAAAACCCGGAGCACATGGTGCTGAACTGTACTAAGTGGGTAAAAGGGAGAAGCCAGTGGAGGGCGAAGGCAAGAGACAGGCAATACCAGGCCATCATCCAGGACAGACAAGATATAAGGAGAGTGACAAGATGGATCCTTAACGAGGACTACCTAGAGCAATTCTCCCTAGCAGTAGAAACGGAAAGGTGGATAGAGAGGAGGGAGAGAGAGAGAAGAGCCGGGGAAACAGAAGGGAGAAAGGGAATCGAGAGGAGGACATCACCAGGGTTACGGGCAAGGTAGTCATAGGGTAACAACCATGACACTAGCGTACCCTGAAGGAAGGAGAACGAAAGGACAAGACAGGAAAGAACGAGGAGGGCAAAGACGAGGAGGTTTTCATCCGTTAATCGGGTTTCCTACCTACACAAATAGACCTAAATAGCGAGAGACCTGCATAGGCCATAGGGCACTAAAACAGGCGAATGAATAATCTATCTATCTATATATACCTCTACTCCTTTCCGCCTTGCTATCTTCTTAATTGCCTCCGCGCTGACTTCCTAGATATCGACATCCGGTAGTATCGGCGTAGCTAGTTTCTTTTCGAATAATAGTTTAGCGGTTCGCGGGCGTTCCTTTATAATTGTATTAGAGGTTATAGTCTAGACAAAATCTCTATCGTTATCTTCTTCGATAGTGGCTTAATACGCTAGTCGGGTCTTTAGGGTAGGTTCGAAGGTCTACTTAGTAATTACCGGTTCCTACTTATCGTTAACACTCTATACCTAGACTAGCTCGCTATCCTATAGGTAATACTCCTTATAGTGCTCCGAGTAGAGGGTCATAGTGCCTAACGTAAAGTAGATACCTAGCTAGTGTTCATTATGCTAGGGCCTACCTAGTACGATGTTATACTCTAGATATATGACCTAGAAGGTTCTAGTCTCCTTGTAACTATTGCCGAGTATAAGTTCTAGACTTATACGGTATTCTATCATTTCCGCGGCTATCGAGCCGTTTACTAACCTAAGGGCTAGTAGGTTGTTAAGCTTAATCAAGGGCAGATTGTATTTTTACGTATAGGAGAAGTCGATATACTTAGAATTAGTACCGTTATTAAGGAAAGTAAATACATTTTGCCTATTAGCTAACCCTAGTATTACGAGGTGTAAGCCGATAATAGGGTGATGTTCTATTTCTACTATTCTAAGAATATATAATGATAGCTTAAGCCCTTCGGGTGGCTTTACTAGTAGTGCCTCTTCGTTATGTCTTATATTCTCCTTTTTATATCTACTAGTTGTTACGCTTAAGTAGTAGACTAGGCATTTTCCGCCGGTAGTATAACGGTAGTACCGCTAGCATTAGTACCTAGACGTACTAGTATCTCGTACTCAAATAGCTCGTAAGTACGCTACTATAGGCGGTGACCGGGCTTACGGCACTTCTTATAGAGGCTCTTACGTATATAGCGAGTGTTCTCGGCTTCGTCTAAGGTCTTACCGAGACTGCTCTTAAAGGGCTTAGGACGGGTCGACTAGGCCTTACGAGGTAGCTTACCGGGAGCTACGCCTACTAGCTTATCGTCCTTGTCCTTACCGTCCTTCTTATTATTCTTAGGCTTCTTATTACGGGGGTAGAGGCTGTCTAAGATCTTAAAGTCTTTATCGGCTTAATAAAGGTTGTCGATTATATCGCTAAGAGAGGTTAGCCGATACGTTAGATACTTATTAAGGTAGCGGACTATTAGCTTACGTTATAGGTAGTCTATCGCGTCTTTATCCTTTAGGCCTAGGATATTTACGTTCTAGCGCTACTTCGGGTAGAAGGACTAGAAGGTGTCCTTACCGTCTATCTTTAGAGAGTATATACGCTCGCGGGCTCGGCCGATAGGGTTACGGTTACTATAGCGATTAGCGAGCTCTTAAATTAGGTCGTTAATGCCCTTATATAACTTCTTGTTACTCGTAAGGACGCTAGAGATAGTAGGAATCTTAGGTCCGACCAACTCCTACGCGTCGCTAGGAGAAGTAAGGAGGTTATAGACGAACTTTAATACTACCTTCTTATTACGGAAGACCGTATAGTCGACGATAGTCTCTAACTCTAAGAGGAACTTCTTAAGGGAGGGTCCTAATAGCTTACTATCGATAGCACCGATAAACTTCTCGGGCTTATTAATACCGCGCTAAGTCTTAAAGGGCTAGCTAAGTTCGGTATCGTACTTAACTAGAGACTCAAAGTCGTATACCTACTTCTTCTTCTTAGAAGAGCGGCGATAAGCACGGGCATCGCTATCCGACTCTAAGTCTTCCTCTAACTCTAAACCTTCGGATAACGGGTCCGAGTCGTTATTATCTGTCTTACGAGAGTGTTTCTTACCCTTCTTAGTTACTCGTCTGCCTTCCGCCTTATTATCCTTACCTCTTAAAGAGTCACGACCGTTCTATAGTACGCGGCGTTATAACATTACGCGAGATAGCGACGAGCGTACCCTAGACCTACTACGATCCTCGAGTTACTTCTTAAGCTCGTCGACCTAGTTTTACTAGGATTGATTTAGCTCCTAGATGTCGTTCTAGTAGGTTTGAGCCTCTGTCTTATATATATCGAGGTCTAATTCAAGCGCCCTAATCTTAGAGTCGTTATCGTTAAGCTATTATAGGGCTTCCTTAGCTTACTTCTTTAGAGACTTGTTTTGTACTACGAGTACGGCGCTAGAGGAGGGTTTAGGTTAAGCCTTTAGGTTGTCGACTTCCTACTAGACCGTAATAAGCTACTACTTAGCCTAATTTATCTCTACTCGTACTATGCCTAAGTCCTTCTAATATATATTACGGTGCTTAGTAGCTTCCTCCTTCTTAGTCTTCTATATGTCGCGGTCCTTAACTAATACGTTATACTCGTTACGTATCTACTATTCGTAGCTCTTCTATTTTCCGAGTTCCTACCCTACCTTACCTAGTTATTCGTAAAGAATAGTAGCTATCTATATTATATTCCTATACTCTTACTCTACGCGGCGTAGGATAAAGTAAATAGCCGCTACTATCTCGGGATCTTATATTAGCTTGACGAGCTAGTTAGCGTCGAGTTAGAGGAAGTTATTAACTAGGATACGGAGGGTTTTCGCGACTTATTATATTTCTTCTCCTTCGCCTTCCTTAGTCGCGCCGTCGTTATCGTAGTCGACTACCGCTATAGCTATACCGTTAACTTCTTAAATCTCGTCGTCGGTAAGGGGGTCGTATAAGTTAAACTTAGTAGGTAGGTAGGTAACTAGGCGCTATAAGTTTTCGAGTCTCTACTAGATAGCGTCGTCGGTAGCCTAATACTGTTCTTAAGTTTGTCCTTAAGTCTATATATTAAATATAGACTCGCGCCGTACTACTAGGCGTATAGCTAGTAGCGAGCCTCGCTGTCCTTAGGGTCGTACTATATTAGGTACTACTTAGCCTAAGGTAGTCTCTTACACCGCGTCGTACTCTTCTATCGTACGCCGCGACTTCTTATCGCGGTTATTAATAATCTACGCTCTTATAGATCCCGTCGTAGCTCTTCTACGGATATAGAGACCTAGCTAAGTGTAACGGTTTATAATTATGTTAATATAAAGTAGCTAGGTACGTACGAAAGAGGAGCGCGAGGTGCGCCGAGGCTATATATAAGCGGAGGTGCTACGCTAGTACGCGCGGTCACGTGACCCACGTGCTAGCTAGACATTCGCTAGGCCTAGGGCCGTAACAATTCGACCCGGAAACGAGCCGAACTACCGGGTAAGGGACGAATAGCTAGTAATATAATAGGAGGGTAGGAAATCGTTTATAGAGCAACTATAGAAAGAGAGGTAGAACAACTAGGTTATATAGTATAGTGGACGCCCTTAGCTAGCGGGATAACCTAAGGAATAGTTAGCTACGAAATCCGCGGTTAAGTACCCCCCGAAGCTTATCTACTACCGCCTTACGAGGGTATAGAGTAGTATAGTAACCTAACTACGAAGCGAATACATCGGCCTCTAGGGGTACCTATTATAGAGGAAGGTTCTAGAATACCCGAATACTAGCTGCTCCTACGGCTACTACTCCTAGAATGTACGGCACGCACTCCTCGTCTGTCCGAGGTAGTCGCTAGGAAGGGGGGAGTAGATAGTAAAGGCGAGGAACCGGACGATTAGGGCACTTCTTAACAACGTTAAGGACCTACGGCGCATTACGAACTAGATACTAGAGAAGGGCTAGTTAGAACAGTACCGCCTAGTGGGAGCAGTGCAGGAAGAGAGGACACGGCGCAGCGCGACGAGACCGGCTAGGAGCGGGGGCTAACGGGGTAGTGACATGGACTACGCACGTTCAGAGGGAAAGCTAATCTAGACAAGGAGAAGTCGGGGGCGGGAAGGGTTTTCACCTATTCGGGTTTCTCTTTGTACATAACAATAGATATATACCTGCATAGGCCGAATAGGGTCCTAGAACAGGGGGAATGACAAATCTATCTATCTATATTGATGAGATCAAGCCAATGTATTACATCCCCGGTGGAGGTGCTGTTACTATCGATGACTGGTTACAAGTGCCACGGACCATAATTGCCACGAAAAACGACAAAGCGATGGTTCCTGCCTTGCAGAAACAGCTCTGGGCTGGCTTTGAGCACGAGATGGTATGGATCGATGCCGGTCACTCGCCCTTCATGGCGATGCCAGGTTACCTCGCCGATGTGGTGATTGATGGTGTGCAGAGGAGTAATCGTTGATTGTAACGGAATATATAGGTGTATGTAGAGGGTCAGAGTATGCATACTCGGCATACCACATTCTGTGCCACATCTGTTGCAGCTGTCGGCACGGCTCCGACGATATCGGTCAAAGGCCCAGATTGTCCTGCACATCAATTCAATAGAGATAGATTGAGAAGCAATGCATATGTGATCGATTGGCTCGTGTTCAATGTCGTCGGGTGTGATTTAGTCTGCAAACAGACGATCATATACAAAGTAGCTGCTTTTTGGATCGTTGAAAGGCTGGCGCCAGAGCTTCGCGCCTTCGCACCTGCCACATTTGACCATCATCTGTCAAATCTGTCACGCATCCAACATCACCGTAGGCCAGGACAGGCAGTCAAGAAAGTACAACCCAGAGATATTAATACAGTTCTCACAACATCCTTGCACCCTTGCTCATGCTCCACGTGCGCTGAAGAATCTCACTTCCATCTGAGCGTTTGCCACCAGACACGCACCACCAACACACAAGTCGCACGGCATGATACTATCCAGTGATACCACAGCCTCCATCGACACAACAGCTTCGACTGCCATGGACCCGCCGACTCTGCTCGACCTGCCGGCCGAGCTCATATTGCACATCCTGACCTTCCTCGGTGCATCAGATGTCACAAACGCCGCCAAAACATGTCGTCACCTCTACAGACAGTGTTACGACGATCAAGTCTGGCAGCCGATCGTCAACGCAGAGCTTCCCGGCCAAGCGACATCGACTCATGGGCCTGTCTCGTCGTTCAGAGACCTGTACATCGCCCATCATCCTCATTGGTTTCTAACAAGAAATCGAATATGGTTCGCGGATTCGGAGCCGCATGGCAAACTCTTGGTCACACGTTACAACGACGAACGCGGAGCCATCGAAGCGTTCGCTGCTACCGCTAGCCGAGGCTATTCAGAGTTATCATTTTGGGAGAAAGACCGAGAAGTCATCATTCACAGCTTTGAACCGAAGATATCGCTAGACCTGCATCAACCTGTGGTGAAGCTCAGCGTTGACAGTCCGAGAGCAAATCCTCCCAATGACTACCCCAGCGATCGAGGATATGCTCCCGAGTCAATTTACAGTAAAGAAATTCTCATGGAGACATTTTCAGAAGCAGGGTTGTTTGGCTCCTTCATGCTGTGTCGAAGTCTCCCAGATCGTGCCATCACCGAGCAGACGAAGGTATGGCCACCGCTGAGGTTTCCTGCAACCGATCGAGCACGCAACGATAGCCAAAACAATTACAATTCTGCTGGACATCGACCCACAAGATCCAGCGAAGTGAGCCAAAACAATTTCCGCCTTCGCAAATGGGTCGAATACTCCGGACGTCGGTCCAGCCCAAACATGATCTCATTTACACCTGGCATCTCCGACGCACTTGGGGTCGGCATGCCATACTTTGCCTCAAGTCTGGGCTCCGCAGGCGGCGGCATGAGTATACGGATGCCCGAAGACATCACTACCTATGCCAGCCTTCCAGACTCTTGCTACACTCCCACCGCGCAGAAGCCATGGCAAGGCATCTGGTGTGGCGACTACAGTGGACATGGCTGCGAGTTCATCGCCATCATTCAGCCAGACGCAGGAGACCAGAAACCTCTTCCTCGAGGCATACAATGGCTGCAAGAATGGTTCACAGGTGGCCGCAGAGGGAGTTCGAGCAGTGACGCTAGCTTTGTCAGTGCCCGCGAGGAACTTGATAACACGAACGCTATCGAGGACGATGATTCGAGCGAGGCAGGTCCGAGTCGATCTATTCTCGACGTCGAGACGCTGCCTCATATGGTCAAGGAGAAGCCGGAGGCTAGCAGCAGTGACATACCACTCGATGATGTGCCATCAGGTCGCATAGAAGCTATCAAACTCACTGGAGATCCCAACATACCTCGTGGGCACTACACGTTCATCGCTCCAGATATCGGTCATGGTGGCTTTGTCCGCATTGCAGACGAGCCCACCTTCAGAGGGGCGAGAGTTGTTCGAAGCGCTGGCCATATTGCTGGCAGAGGGTTCAGATCAGGTAAGAAGCGAAACCTGACAATCCTATGATCATCCACTAACAGTCTCACAGACCAGTACACGCCGTCCCAGCTCATCTTGATATCCCATAATACTCTGGCGCAGTTCTGGGAAGGCTTCGGTCACATCTCTTACTACCAAAGAGTAGACCTGGAAGCTCTGATGCACTACAACGACCGCCCGGAATCATTCGAATCGCCCGAGCAACGACACTTCAGTGCCGTGCTCGGTCACTTCTAGAAGTTATGAACCAAGTAGCTCGGCATGCCAGTGGTATTACTTTACAATCGTGCCGTGTCGACTTCGCACCAACAAACTTTCATACCTATCTAAAGCAATAGCACACCAAACCAGACACGAATGAGGTTCTGGCACGCTGCTGAAACAGCATACCTGGTATCATAGAACTAGTACCTCTCCCTGGGACCTCTTTAAAGATCTCTCAATCGCCAAGAGCTCAGACAACCACCCATATGTGTACCACACACCCGAGACCAGCGCTGTTGAAGTGGAATCATAACCATCCCTTTCTATATGCACTCAACCACCAACCAACGCCATCGCTATGACGCAAAGCAGTCAACGTCGTTCCACGTAACGTCGTGGTCGGCCGTGCTCATCGTCGTCTTGCGATATTAGTAAGAACATTCAGACATTAAGAAGCAAGCGGTGATAGAGAGATGGCATCTATCATGTCGCAGCCGGACTTTCGCTCTTCGCATTGCTGGAGGAATTGGTTGGCGAGGATCGAGTAGCTGTATCGCCGTGCTCGTCGATGCTTTCGAGTTTCCGCTTCATTTCCTCGTTCTCTTGCTTGAGTAGTTGCATCATTGCAATCTCCTTTTGTAGGTTACGTATGTACTCATTGGCAGACTCGACGGTAGCAGCTTTGCTGTTGTTGCTTTTGGCGGTGGCGTCTTCTTTTGACTCTTTACTGTCGCCGTTGGTTTGGGCTTCAGGGCTGCCGTCGCTGTTGCTGTTGTCCTTGCCGAGCTTCGGTGTGGCTGATTTAGGGAGGAGCGATTGCATTTCTTTGAGCGCCTCGTTGATTCGGTTGCGACGTCCTTGTTCGGCCACTTTATGCGATGTGCGCTTCGATGTCAAGCCGGTAGATAAGTGTTCTGGGTATGACACGCCGGGCAGTTGGTTGCCTTCGAGAAGATTTTGGTAGTTGGACTTGGAAGCGAGCATGAGAGCGTGTTGTGGCGAATGTAGTGCAGCTGTAATGGAAGATTAGCAATGAACGTAGTCTGCGTGCAGCGAATAGAACTTACCACCTTCGGGGAGCAACGGCTTGATGCTTGGACTGATCCTAGGCCGTAGCGCAGGAGAGACCATACTCGAGTTGCTGGCACTGACACTCCCTCGCTTCTTGTTGCCTCTGCCGCCTATTGCTTCCGCACCCTTCCTGTCTTTCAAGAGTGCACCTGGACTAGAAGCAGTCATGGGTGAACCCATGATAGAGGGACTTGCCGTTGCGGAGGGTGGCCTTGCCGACGCTGGTGTATGGCTCGCACCTAGCTTCGGCGTCTTTCTTGCTGATAGACGCGGAGTGTTTTCGGTCGAATGACCTGAAGTCAAGCTCGTATCAAGTTGTGGTAGAGAACGACGTGGACCAGCTTCTGGCGCAGCAGCTGCTGGCAGCTCGAGGTCTTCCAGGTCCATCCTTTCATCCACACCATCCGATCGTTGCGACGTGTCGCCTGTCCCTGAGTGCTGATTGCTCCGCATTGATAAAATGGTCTTTGGGGTAGCCGCTTTCCCTCCCGAGCCGTTGGCTCCTTCTTGTCGTTGAGCAGCAAGAGCAGGCGAGTGTGTAACACTCGATCCTGGTCGAGGCGGAGGAGCCATCAATGCTTCGCTAAGTGGTTCGGGACTGATGCTTCCATCTTGTGAACTGTCGGTGCGCGGCATCTGTAGGCCTGCGGATCGAGGCTGCGCACTTCCCGATCGTGGAACCTCACGGTCTGCCTCTCGTGGCGGAACAAAGGAAGAGAGCATAGTACCAGACTTCCGTTTCATCGCCTTCTGGATCGGACTCTGCTTCACTCTCCCCAATGGCCCGGCGCTTCTTGGTGTTGCGACTTTCCGGCGGCTAGACTTCCTGGCACTCGCCTTTGCTGCTTCATTGAGCGACATTTCAATACCTTCCATGTCATTGCCAGGAGCGTGCGGATCCAAGGGCGATGTGGCGTTTGAGCTGGGTGCGGTGCTAGGGTTGGTGTAGTAGCCTTGTTGATGGTGTTGACCATGCTGTGCATTCTGGGCGTGCAGCATGGGCGATGTAAGCGGCGAGAAATATGCCCCCGGTATGGTATACTCTGGTTGCACATTGTACTGCGGCGTCCCAGCAGGAGACACCATCGGGGTAAAGGCGATCTGATGGGAAGTCAGCCAAGACTTTGGAGTAGATGATTGCGAGCTGGCACGAACAGCATCCTCCTTCCTCAGTTGATATCTCTGGTCTAGTAGTGCCCGTTGCTGCGGGTCCAGCTGATGCTGGAGGAACCTGCCCACTTCCCCGTGCATCTCCAAGCTGTTTGGTGTGGGCGGGATGTGCTGGTTCGAAGGATAGGCTTGCATTCCCGGGTACTGAAACTGCTGCTGGTATTGCGGATGCATTGCAGGCTGATACATGGGATCGACAGGATACGGATGGCTGGTTTGCGCCTGCGCAGCGAAGTGGTGTTGGTGTTGGTGTTGCGCATGCTCGGCTGCCTGCGACATGGCATATTGTCCATGCGTGCCAAAGTCCTGCGCCGCCGTGCCCGCTATTGCTTGCGCCTCGCTGATCTCGTCAAAGGGTGTGCTTGGGTGTGTGCCCTGCTGCTGCATGTGGTCGCCATATTGTGCGGCGTCGGCGCCAATGTTGAGATCGATGTCGCCGAATTCGAACAGGTTTCCGAGGTCGTCGAGGTCATTGCTGATTTGCGCCATTGGGTCGAGGGTGTCCGGCTGTGACCATGCCTGCTGGGCGGATGTATCCATAGCACGCGGTCGAGCAGCGACCAGCGCAGCGAAGAATGGGACCTCGCCCTGCAATCACCTCGCCGTCGTCGTTGTCGTCGGTGGTGTCGTCGCGGTATTGTTGTCGCGGCCAGATGGACAAAGCCAAAGCGACCACAGCCTCACCGAGCGTCTCAGCACTCCATTGACAGTGTCGCCTCGCAGTGTCCTCACAGCAAGATTGTGCGCGCGCTTTGGCGAGAGGATGCGCACTACGAAAGCCTCGCTAACGATCGTCAAGGAGATGAAGTGAGATTGAGCAATCAGCGGCAGAAGTGCTCGACGGCCATTCAAGGGATCTAAGCAGTAGTCCACCACACCAACACCAACACTACCTCGAGCCGGTGCTAGGTAGCTGCTCACTGCTGCTCTAAACTTTTCGCCCTCCACCGGCTATTCTACAGCACACATGCAATCCACCCGGATTTCGCATCGTCGTGGAACGAGCAGAAGCACGTGTGCGACCGCCACCGTGAGCACGCGGCTGCCTCACAACAGCAATGTGCGTGACCCAGACGGACCTCACACCTTTTCCATGCCCAAGACGACGCAGTGCCGCATAGCGAATGTGTCGCGATCCGAGCGTGCACATGGGCAACAGCCCATCATCAAAACTTGAGGCCACGTACGCCAAGAATCAGGTGACTGATTAGTCACCTGTAGCCTCTCCAAGAGCAACACTTGTCTATTCTAGATAGACACATGCAATACACAACCTGCTTTTGAAACACGCTTTATGAGCCCGTACAATAACTTTCTATACAAATAACGAGATAGTTATAAGCCCGACTAGCGCTTACTAATATTTACTACGATAAGGAAGCCCTAAAATAGAGTTTATATCGTTATAATACTACTACTATAATAAGTATAGTAGTACCTCCTAGGTATAGTAAGCCCGGGTAGAACTTTAACTAGCCTACCTAAAACCTATCCGTAGTTATTACTACCTCTATTAAGAATATATAGGCCGTAGGACAAGTATATAGGTATAGGTATGTTATGTAACTAGATCACGTGACTAGGGTTTACTAGCCTATAGGCTAGTAAATATCCGGACACCTAGCATCTACCTATACTAATACCGGCGATACTATATATTGATATACGCTATCCTATTAGGTCCTTCTTTGTCCTTCGTATAATCCGCTGTCTTCTACTACTACGTAACTCGTACCTATTTAATAGGTTATAAGCCCGGGTTAGTAACTCGGTATTTCACCCTCGACAAAGTCGTATTAGAGTTATTCCTCTTTAGAACAAAAGGAAGGCAGACTAGAGGCCGTACCCGCCTTATATAGGAAGCTATAGCCGTGCTATAGGTATATATAAGACGTAAAAGAGCCTAGTAAGGTACTATTAGACTCCGAGTTAGGGAGCCTATACTAATACCTTAGACAAGTAGGCGAGCTTACTAAGAAGAGTCGCTCTCCGGACATAGCGTTCGTATCGACTAACTGTTTATTCTAAGAGAGCCGTAGTGTCTTAGAAACCCCCTCTACTAAGAGAGTTACGCTATAGTGTCTTAGTACTAATATTAACCTCGCGTTCGGTTTATCTCATTTCGATCCGATCGCGTACGACCAAATATATCCTATTACCTAAGGGTAGCTAACCTGTCCCTTAACTTATAAAAATAGAGAACGAGACTAGGCTTATAAGAAAGAGAGTAGTACCTCTTCTAATAAGAGAGAACTACGAAACATAGTTCAAGCTAATAAGAATACACCTAGTATTAAAGCAGGTTAACTAGGTCCTCGAGGACATTACTACGGACATTCCCGCTATAACCCTAGCGACACCCTCTATATTATCGGAGTCATCCCTTCCTTTAGATCAAGCGATAAGGAAGGCATCGTACAGACGGTATAATGTAACGGCCCTATATAAGATATATATCTGTCTGTCAATAGATAACTAAGAGATAATATACGAGATCCGGTATACGAAGGAGTTATAGGAATAGGCTAAAGCTAAATATAAGAGAAGACTTCTCGCTACTAGAAGAAGTTTGCTTTAGCAATACACCAATTTCGTGATAATAGAGGACTAGTCAATAGATAACGCCTAGTAGGAGCTTAGCTCAATTATAAGGAGGGCTGTTTTAATCTCGCCTTAGTTCTAAGACATTAAGACTAAGGACAGAAAGATCTAGTAACTCTTAGTAGCTCTACTAGACTCATTTGGCTCAATTCGCGATATAGTTAATACCTAGGTGAATCTCTTACTATAAGACATTCTTATAATCCTTAGGGAGAAGCAAGAATCGATAATTTATTAAGGGATAGCTATGTTCGCTAAGAAGGGTTTCTAAGGCAAGCTTACGTACCATCTCTATAATAGTGACTATTTTATAAGCAAGTGCCTATACCTTTCTATAGCTTAGTAGGCTGTTAGGAACAAGGACAAACTAGCTAGGGTTACCTACCCTACTAAGAGACAACCGTTACTACCTCGTAGGAGGTCATTATTACTAAACCTTCGTAATGTCCTTAAGGTAATAACGGTCCTTATAAAGTAGATAAAGGAGAGCCGTAAGCCAAAGGCCTCCTCTAGTAAGCCTATAAGGGCCTATACGACCTAGGAAGACGTATTAGACTCTAAGATACTATTAGAAGATGATAATATTAATGAGGTTGCCTATTCTACTATAGAAGCTAAAGGTAAGTACCCCTCGTCCGAGTAGTTGCTTAACTCTTATACATCATTATATATAACTGACTAAGATTCACTATTTAGGACACTAAAGCCTCTTCAAAAGAGGAAGTGGATCAAGGTTAGGGGTGGCTATCTATAAGCTATATATATAGGAAGTGTAGTAATAGGTAGTCCTTCTAGAAAGCAAATTGTCTTAGAAAATGTCCTGTTTGTTCCTAGCCTTAGAGTTAGTCTTGTTTCGTAGAATTAGTTTAGCTAATAGTTTGCTATCTAACTACCTAGTTTCACCCTGAAATCCCTGTCTAGTAAACCCGTTGTCTAGACCAAAGTTCGAGGAGGAGTACCGTTTATCTACTCGATCTCGGAAATTCTTAAGCTACAGTATACTAGTATACTCTCTTAAGAACGTAACGGTACCGCTATAGCTAATACTAAGTCCGAAGATTAGTAGGAGCTATAGTATAGAAGATGTGTACACCTTAGTAAGGGACTACTAAGAAACCTATATAGAGTTACTAATAAGAAAGATCCTATTCCTGTTCCTTCTAAACACTAGAATTACAAGGTCTACTCCCTTATAAATATAAGGAAGTTCAAAGGACCTGCTATAGAGAGAAAAGGGGAGAGACTGGCCCTCATCTCTATTGACATCTATAGGCCTTTTTAGGGCGTAGTCTCTAGGCTAGGATACAAATATTAGCTTGAGATTGTAGATAACTTCTCTAGGAAGAAGTAGGTAATCCCTTTAAAGGCTAGGAGCGACGCTCCTACAGCCCTACGGGATTAGAAGGTCTAGGCAGAACGGCAGTCAAGGTACTTTCTATCTACGATCCGTAGTAATAGTATAAAGGAAATTCTCGCCTTACTAAAAGAGTAGGAGAAGGAGTTTAGCACTTAGATAGATATAACTAATACCTACAACTCTCTTTAGAATAGACCTATAGAAAGGTCAATTTAAGCCTCTAAGAACACAGTCCGGGCTATACTAAAAGACTCTAGTATACTAGTTAAGTTCTGGCTAGAAGCTTTGTAAGCATAGACTATAATTAGAAACAGACTACCTAATAGTCCGATCATTAATAGTATTGCTCTTTCACTAGAAGAAGCCTTTACTAACTAAGTACCGTTAGTCGACCATTTCCGCGTCTAGGGATACAAAGCTATAGTCTATATAGACCTAAGAGCCTAACCTTAAGGCTTAAGGAGAGACAAGTTGATGAACTAAGGAAAAGAAGCCGTATTTATAGGCTACTTAGAAAACACTACAAAACAATGGCTGTTCTAGGATCCCGACATAAAAGCTATAAAAGCGTATAATCACGTCGACTAGTTTAAGAATAAGAAGGGGGGAGATATAGATCTTAGTATCACCTTTACTAACTAGCCGAGTCGAGCGCCATAGCGTAATCCTATTAGGAGAAAGCCCTTTAGGGCGAAATTTTCCGATAGGGGATTATTAGAAACACCGTTACGAAGGCTAGGAGAAAATATTAAGGCGGTTTTAACACTATCGAAGGCCGATAACGGTGGATCTATATAGAACCTACCCGAGTTATTAATACTATAGCAACCGCTATCTATATAACTTCCCCCTCCCCTAAAGGACATTAGGGAATACTAGAAGTTTAGAGATTATAGTACTCTAATAAAAGAAAAAGAAGATGTCGTTCAGTTCGACCTCTCTAAACACCTAGCGCTACCTTAGGTTGTAGGCAACAAGAGGTCAAGGGGGGACGGAGATAATAACTCTAAAGAGTATAAGGCTAAACACTATAAGGCTCTTATCGCCTAGATGTTCTATCTAGACCCTACAATAAGCTAGGTAGAGGAGATTCTAAACGACGTAGAAGAACATATATTTGCTACTATTAGGTAGGCTATAGCCTATTAGTAGGAAGTGCTAATCCTAAAGTCCTATAAGGTAGCCGTAGGAGACCCTAAATAGGGATATATATAGAGAGAGGTAATCGAGAACGAACTTATTGCCTTAGTAAGCAACAACACCTAGGAAGCAGTTGTACCGCTAAAGGGTACGAATCTAATTACTTCTAGGTAGGTCTTTAATGTGAAAAGAATGATTAGTAGAGCTATTAAGAAGTTCAAGGCAAGACTAGTTATAAGAGGGTTTTTATAGAAATATAGGGTTGACTTCGAAGAGACCTTTGTACCTACTATTAGACATAATACTCTCCGAGTATTTATAGTAGTAGTGTATAAGAGAGATCTCGAGATGTACCTAGTAGATATAAATAATGCTTTTACCTAAAGTAGCCTTCTTAAAGACATCTATATAATCCTACCCCTAGGAGTTAAAGCACCTCTAAACATAGTGTTTAAGGTCCTACGAAGCCTTTATAGGCTTAAGCAAGTAGCTAGAGACTAGAACAAGCTCTATGTTACGAAGCTAGAGAAGATTAGATTTACCTAGTCCTAGGTAGATCTATACCTACTTATCTATATAGATAGAGACCTTATAGTCCTTACCTATATAGATGACATACCTATTGTAGCTCCGAAGCTGTTAGATGTTCAGTGGTTTAAGGCTAAGCTTAGAAAAGTGTTTAAGATTAAAGATCTTAGTGAACCTACGAAGATCCTTAGAATAAGGATTATAAGAGACAGGTCCTAAGGCACTTTAAAGCTTAATTAAGGACACTATATCTACGCTAACTTAGCCAAGATAAACATAGCTAGAGAGAAGGCTACGCTAACCTACTTACCTATAGAGAGCTACGAGCACTTAGTACCTACGGTACCTATAGATAAGAGGTGTAACAAACAGGATTACTAGAGCTATAATAGTACCTAGATATAGCCAATAACAATAATAAGGCCAGACTTAGCATTCTCCCTTAGAAGAATTAGCTTATATATTACTAATCCCTCGTAGTAGTATATAAAGGCTTTAAAGAAGCTCTCCTAATACCTACGGTCGTACCTAGACCTAGGTCTTATATATAGAAAGGGAGGGGGCAATCTCTAGGGATACTCGGACTCTAACTACGCTATAGACAAAGTGGATAGAGTCTCAATTCTAGGATACGTGTAGTTCCTTTATAGATCACCTATGTCCTAGACAAATAGGAAGTAGAAGTCTGTTATAACATTAATAATAGAAGCTGAGTTTATAGCTATAAACGTAGCCGTAAAGTAGTCACAATTTCTTGCTACTGTCCTTAGGGAAATGGGGTGCCTAGAACTAGTAGGAAAGAGCTCTTTCTAGCCGAGTGTAAGGGCAAGCAAGGGCACTATTAACGAGCTAAGGCTAGTTAAGCTTATAGGTAACAACTAAGCCGCTTTGACACTTATTAAAGATGCCTATATATATAAAAGGTCAAAGTATATTGATGTTATATATAACTATATTAGACATCTCTAGTGGTAGAAGAAGATTATAGTAGACTACTACTATATAAAGGACATCAAGGCCAAGTCCTGATCCATAGCGTATACAACCCACCTCCAGAGTCCAGAAGCAGCACACAACTACACACGCTAGGAAGGCTCCCGGAAGCAATGGACCAACAAAACCACAACATCGTGATAGGAGATTTCAACCTCCATCACCCAAAGTGGGGATCGGACTTCACCCCAGCACACCACTTCTTAGCAGGGAGGCTCATTGGTCAGATGGAAACAGCCCAAATGGACTTGATCACGCCAAAGGGAACAGAAACTTGGGCTAGAAACAACAGTTCTAGCACGCTAGACCTATGCTTCATGTCCCACGCCTTAACACGACGGGTAGAAAGCTGCACAGTCAATGACCAACTAGAGTCCTCATCAGACCACTATCCAATCCAAACCGACATCCAACTCACAGTTGAGGAGGAGAGGGAACCTGAGAGGAGGCTCTGCTGGAAGCAGGCCGAGTGGACACTAGTACAGCAGCGGCTAGAAGGCGAACTAGAACAGGTGAACATTGACAACATACACACAACGGAGGGGATTGACCAAGCAGTGGAGCAGCTGATAGAAGCTATGCAAAGGGCAGCCCAGGCCCATATACCTGAGAAGAGATGGTCGCTATACCAGAAGCCATACTGGACACCAGAGTGCACAGCCAAAGTCAAGGAGGCAAGGAGAGCAAGAAGGAGATGGGAGCAACGACGCACCCAAGCAAACTGGGAAGCCTATAACAACGCGTGCAAAGCAAAGAAGGCGCAGATCAGAAGAGACAAGACGCAGGAGTGGAGGTCAACTGTAGGGATGATCACAGAACACCCGGAACAAATCTGGAGACTAGCAGAATGGGCCAGGAAACCAGACGAGGAACGAAACTCCCCGCCCCAGTTTCCCTCAATACAGGACCAAGACGGGGAAACGCAAACCACTCCGATAGGGAAAGCGAAAGCATTCGCAGACCACTTCTTCGGGACTCAGGTAGAGGCAGACCTAAGCAACATCCCAGGAACACACATTCCTCCGCCAAGGGAGGCTAACTGGCAAGTGTCTGCTATAGAGATCGGAAACATTATCAAGAAACTGAAGGGCAACAAAGCCCCAGGCCCAGACAAGATCCCTAACTGTTACCTAAAAGCTAGCAGCAGCCTTATCACTCCAGTGCTTGCGCCAATCTTTACCCAGTGCATGAAGCAGGGGTATTGCCCAAAGGCCTTTAGGCAATCACTGACTTGCGTCCTAAGGAAACCCCAAAAGGAAGACTATACCAAGTTGAAGTCATACAGACCAATTGCGTTGCTGAACACACTAGGGAAGCTCCTAGAGAAGGTCGTGGCTATAAGGCTCACCGGAATAGTAGAAGAACACAACCTCCTCCCGGCAACGCAAATGGGGGGAAGACAAAAGAGATCTACCCTCACAGCAGTCGAACTGATCACAGAGCAAATCAGACACATCTGGCACTATGGCAACAACAAGGTAGCCTCACTGCTTTCACTAGACATATCAGGGGCTTTCGACAATGTGTCCCACGCAAGGCTCCTACACATCCTCAGAATGAAAAGCATCCCAGCCTGGATAGTACACTTTGTGCAGTCATTCCTTAAGGACAGAACAACCCAGATCCTCCTAGGGTCCTTCAAAGCCCCGCAGACCCCAATTGCGAACACGGGCATCCCACAGGGCTCTACACTCTCCCCAATTCTGTTCCTCCTCTTTATGGCCGACCTGACCCCACTCCTAGAAACAGCAAACACCTCAGCATCGGGGTTCGTGGATGACACAAATATCCTAGCGTGGTCGGGGTCCACAGAGGAAAACTGCGCGCTCCTAGAGGAGAGACATAGACAATGCGAAAAGTGGGCAAGAGAGCATGGGGCAAAATTCGCACCGGACAAGTACCAACTTATCCATTTTAGCAAGGCAAAGACAAAACACAACTTGGCAGCACCAGTAAAAATCCAGGGGTTCGAGACCCATCCTACAAGGGAACTCAGAGTCCTTGGGATATGGCTAGACCCGAAACTCAGCTGGGGACCACAAGTGAAGAAGGCGCAAGCGAGAGCGGACACCAACAGACAATCAATCGAGAGACTCACTGCGTCAACCTGGGGGGCGACCTTCACAAAGGCCCAGACCATGTACAAGGCCATTGTCAAGCCCGCAATGCTATATGGAGCAGCAATTTGGGCAGCGGAAAAACACATCCCGAAGAGAATTGAGGACCCCCTCAACAGAGCGCAGGCAGCCTGCCTAAAGAGAGTACTAGGGGCATACAAGTCAACCCCTCACAGGACAATGGAAATGGAATCAGGTACAGCCCCCATCAGGGAGTACCTCCAGGGCATGAGGTGTCAATACGCAGAGAAGACATCAGCATACCCAGCCCAGGGAACCATCCAAGCAGCTACTCAAAGGATAAGAACCCAGTGGGAGAGGAGGAGAAGACCCAACCGGCCACACATGATCCCACAGAAGGAAGCAGACCTAAAAACATCACAGGAAATCCTAGCAGCCCTTGAACAGAGAGAAGCTCTGAGGGAGCAAGCTAACACAGGGGACAAAGGGAAAAAGAAGCAAAGCCAAGCAGAAAGGATCGCAGGTCACCTATGGGAAACGCGTTGGAACCAAAAACCGGTGAGGCCAGGAGCCCCACCAGCGGCCAGGACCTTCGGGAGGTATAACTACCTTATCTATAAAGACCTGAAGAGGGCGGAAGCAAGCATAGCTATCCAGATTCGCTCTGAGCACATTGGGCTGAGAGCATACTTGCACCAAAGAAGAGTCCCAGGATACGATTCCAAACGTTGCCCCTGTGGCTACCTATCCCAAAACCCGGAGCACATGGTGCTGAACTGTACTAAGTGGGTAAAAGGGAGAAGCCAGTGGAGGGCGAAGGCAAGAGACAGGCAATACCAGGCCATCATCCAGGACAGACAAGATATAAGGAGAGTGACAAGATGGATCCTTAACGAGGACTACCTAGAGCAATTCTCCCTAGCAGTAGAAACGGAAAGGTGGATAGAGAGGAGGGAGAGAGAGAGAAGAGCCGGGGAAACAGAAGGGAGAAAGGGAATCGAGAGGAGGACATCACCAGGGTTACGGGCAAGGTAGTCATAGGGTAACAACCATGACACTAGCGTACCCTGAAGGAAGGAGAACGAAAGGACAAGACAGGAAAGAACGAGGAGGGCAAAGACGAGGAGGTTTTCATCCGTTAATCGGGTTTCCTACCTACACAAATAGACCTAAATAGCGAGAGACCTGCATAGGCCATAGGGCACTAAAACAGGCGAATGAATAATCTATCTATCTATATAAAGGACATAGCTACTAATAGGTTAATAAAGCCCCTTAATAGCTAGTAGTTCCAAAACTTTGTAAGGTAGCTCTAGCTTACGTAAAGGGATTATAGGAGACTATATGGCCTAAGTAGGAGTGTTAAGAACATATAGGCCGTAGGACAAGCATATAGGTATAGGTGTGTTATATGACTAGATCACGTGACTAGGGTTTACTAGCCTATAGGCTAGTAAACATCCGGACACCTAGCACCTACCTATACTAATACCGGCGATACTGTATATAGATATACGCTATCCTATTAAGTCCTTCTTCGTCCTTCGTATAATCCGCTATCTTCTACTACTACGTAACTCGTACCTATTTAATAACCTCCGAGATATCTAAGGTAACTACTAGTACCCTACCTTAGGATACTATAGTTCTAAAGAGCTATAACTAATAGGATAAGTTTAACCGTTAGCTAGAGCTCTACGTAGAGTCTTTATATATCTAGAAGTATATAGATATATAGATATTTCATTAAGCTATTATAGTACTCTATAGCCTATATAGCTATACTATCTTATTTATAATATATAAAGGGGAAACTATATTAGTAAAAACCCCTCCTCTCTCCTATAGGTCCTATCTCTTATCCCTATATCTTACGCTTTCCTTATTAAGGGTACGCTAGTATTATAGGCCTACTCTAATAACTACCCTATCTATAACCCCTCTAGCTTCCGCCTCTTATATATCTACTCTTCCGTCTCCTTTACTAGGCTAAATTATTAGAAGAAACCTTATCGTAGTATCTACCGTATAATCCGGCGGATATTACCCTTATCTTCAATAAGGGACTTATAGTTCCTTCTCTCTACTTAATGTCTCTACGTATCCCTACCGCTTACCTACTATAGGTATCGTAGTAGTATATACTCCGGGTTTTACGATAGGTAGCTATATTAGTAAGCTAAGCTCTCGATATCTAGTACGTATCTTCTAAATAGATAGGCCCTTAACCCGATATATTCGGACCTAATTTAGATCGCTATACTTACTTCGGCCCTAGTAAGGTCCTTATATACTTAGTAGTTATGTCTCTAGAAGGTTCGAAGTACTATTAGGCCTATTATCTTAGAGGGTCTCTTTTTCTATTCCTACTCCTATAGGTAGCTTACTCCTTATTCTACGAGGCTCTAGGTCTTTACCTTACTTCTATAAGCCTAGCGTACTCTCTACTCCTCTACTTTCTACTCCTACTATTCAGTACTTTCTTATACGGCTACGAAGGTCTTAAGGTCGTCCTCCTTTTAGCTTATCCTATATCCGGGTCCTCTCTAGTAGCGGTTCGCGATTTTCCTCTTTACCTCTTAGATAGTAGTCTATACTAGATAGTTACTTATCTTCGCGGCGTACTAGGTTCTTATTCCCCTTATATATTAGGCTATTAGGGGTGTTCCCGTCTCTATCTCTACCGTATCCGTCGGTATAGTCCTATAGGCCTCTAGTATCTATCGTAGGTTACCCGCCTATATATAGTTAAGGGGTTGCTCTATCCGCCTCGGAATTAGTTTACCCGCTCCGCCCGTAGCCTATATCTACGCCCTATAAAGTATTACTAGTTTTACTATTACCTTATATATTACCTTCGCCTTCTCGAACGTCGCCCTCTAGGTAGATACTATTAGTCTCTTTACCGAAGCCTCGTTAGTCCGGGCTCGGTCTAGGGCCTTCTTAATCTATAGGTTCTAGCTTAGCTTTAGGTCGAGCTAGATCCCTAGAACCCTAAGCTCGCTAGAAGGTTTCGTCTCGTATCCCTAGATATTTACTACTACCTCTATATTATAGTATATCCTTACCTTACTAAAGTATATAAGCACCTAGGGACTACGGACCTCCTACTTAGGCAAGTCGGCATAGTACCTAGTATAGAAGGTCATCGCTAGTATAGTCGTAAGGGCCCGCGAATTAGTACTAGCGTATAGGGGCATTCGACCCGGAAACGAGCCGAACTACCGGGTAAGGGACGAATAGCTAGTAATACGATAGGAAGGTAAGAAATCGTTTATAGAGTAACTATAGAAAGAGAGGTGGAACAACTAGGATGTAGGGTGTAGTAGACGCCCTTAGCTAGCGGGATAACCTAAGGAATAGTTAGCTACGAAATCCGCGGTCAAGTACCTCCCGAAGCTTATCTACTACCGCCTTACGAGGCTATAGAGTAGTATAGTAACCTAACTACGAAGCGAACATATCGGCCTCTAGGGGTACCTATTATAGAGGAAGGTTCTAGGATACACGAATACTAGCTGCCCCTACGGCTATCGCTCCTAGAACGTACGGTACGCACTCCTCGTCTGTCCGAGGTGGTCGCTAGGAAGGGGGGAGTGGATAGCAAAGGCGAGGAACCGGACGATTAAGGCACTTCTTAACAACGCTAAGGACCTACGGCGTATTACGAACTAGATACTAGAGAAGGGCTAGCTAGAACAGTACCGCCTAGTAGGAACAGTATAGGAAGAGAGGACACGACGTAGCGCGACGAGACCGGCTAGGAGCGGGGGCTAACGGGGTAGTGACATAGACTACGTACGTTTAGAGGGAAAGCTAAACTAGATAAGGAGTAGTCGGGGGCGGGAAGGGTTTTCACCTATTCGGGTTTCCCTTTGTACATAACAATAGATATATACCTATATAGGCCGGATAGGGTCCTAGAACAGGGGAATAACAAATCTATCTATCTATATAAGCTAGTATTTCTCTAGAGTAAACCGGGCGCTATATTTCCTTACCTACTCCTTATACTATTACTATCTCTCCTCGAGTAGGCGGTAGTTCTCCTCTAAAGAGTTAGACTAGGCGAGGATATTAGTATCGTTAACGAATCTCGATACTAAGGTCTATAGGGAGGTTAGTAGTAGGATAAGGTCCGCTATAAAGGTAAGGAATAGGATAGGGGAGAGAGTAGATCCTTAAGGAATCCTAGTCGTTACTTTTACCGGATCGGATCTATACCTTCCGAGAAGGATATTCGTCGTCCGGTCCTAGAGGAAGGAGTAGACAAATTCTATAGCCTAGAGGGAGATGCCTTTCTATCGTAAGATATAGATAAGCCTTTAGTATAAGATATTATTGAACGCTCCTAAGATATCGAGAGAGAGTGGTAACGCTACCCGGTTTCTACCGTAGTACTAGAGGGTTTAGATCTATTCCGTAATTAGTTCTATCGCCGTTAGCGTTAACCGTTAACTCCGTCCGCCTATCTATATTACTAGGAGTAGGTAGTTATCCTTAACTATTTACGTAATCCTCTAGGCTACTATCTTCTCGAGGACCTTACCTATCGTATTAAGGAGCGTAATCGGTCGGTATAACTTAAGTCGAGTATAGTCCTCCTTCTATAGCTTCCTAAGTACTACTATTATCGATTCTCTATACGGCTTCGGGTAGTATCCTTATCGTAGGTATACGGTAAAAAGGGCTACTAGGCTCGGGGCGATTTCCTTCTTATACTCTTTTAGTAGGAGGTTGGGTATCTTGTCTATCCCCGGGGCTTTTCGTCCCTTAAGCTTATCTATAACTCCCTCTACTATCTCTAGAGTAACCGCCTAGTCTATTTCTAATAGCTCTAGATACGTTATCGAGTCTATATCGGTAAGGTCCGCCTCTACGTATATTAAGAATAAGTAATCGGCTAAGGCTCTAGCTTTATCTCTAGGCGTAGTCTAGGTAACCTATTCGCTATTTACGATCGGGGGGAAGTAGGGAGCCCTTTCTTCTCGGGGTAATCTCGCCTATTTAGCGAGTCTCTATATTTACTCTAGGTACTCTATAACTATCCCTACTATCGCTTTCTATTCTTATAGTTTGTCGCGCCGTATCTATACCTTCTTATCCTATACCGCGCGGTAGTAGCGATCCTATACTTCTTAAGTATATTCTTCTATCTATTATATCCTTACCTTCCTTACTTCCTTTACCTTTATAGTATAATCTTAGGTCTAGTATAGCTTCTAGTAGGTCGAGGGTTTAAGTAGCGGTATATATCGATCTACTACTTACTAGATTATAGTAGTAACTTGTTCTACTATATAGTCTAACTAGGTTATCGTCTCGAGGGTCTAGTTCTATAGTAGGTTTACTATAATATATTACCGTATTTCGTTCTATTAAGCTTTCTTCTAATTATAGCGGGGTTCTCTTATAGGCTCCTCTATAGCTTTTACGTCGAGCGTTATCTATATAGGGATATAGTTAGAGGATACTTCTAGTACGTAGTTTAGCTAGTAGTTAACTAGTCTTTCCTTAAGTTCCTATAATAGGAAGTATAGGTCGATTATACTCGTACTTATATATACCTTCTACGTCTCTATTCCCTTTAGGGTTACTAGAGCCATTCCGTATCGTATAGTTATATCGAGTAGCTATCCTCTATTACGGGCTAGAGTACTATAATAGGGTCGGGTAAAGATATATATAGTTACGCGAGCTATCTAAGAGAGCGTAAGAAGCGTAAGAAGATAAAGTCGCGCGAATCGAGCTAGCGGGTACTAGCGGCCGCTAGCGCGCGGCCGTACGGCCGACGATACTATATTACGAGGCAGTTCGTAAAAAGGGCTATCTCGTAATAGTACCCCCCCTCCTCAAATAAGGAGCTTCTACGACGTTTCTACGTTTAATACTTAGAGCGTATAGAGGGCTATCGCTAGTACTAATACCGGTACTAGTTTCGAGAGCTTTATCGAGGAAGCTATAGTTATACCGCGTTTATATAAACGGTCCGAGGATTAGCGCTAGCCCGTATTAAGTTACCGGCTAATCGAGTCCGTCGAAGGTAGGCTTAGGTTTATCTAGGTATCGCTAGTAGAACGCGATTACGAGTTCTTTATATCTAGGTAGTACGGCTAACTACTTAGCCTAGCTCCGCGTACGATCCTTCTAAATAACTATATACTATATATCGTTATACCAAATCTTAGAATCTACTAGATCCTCTACTTCGTGTTCCTCTAATACCTAGCCTTCGCGTTCGACGGTTACGGGCGCTAGTAGTAGTTTAAGTTATCTAGGCATCCCTTCGGTTACTACGCGGCGTAACTTACTCGTATAGAATACGTAATAGATTTATATCCTTTCGCTAAGTTCGAGTTTATACGAGCGTCTACCTACGGCCCTAATAACTCGAAACGGTCTAAGGAACTTATAATCGAGTCTCTTACTTAGGTATATAGTCTTAATATTACGGGTATCTAGTAAAACTATATCGTTAGGCTAGTAGGTAGGCGCTAGCGCTCGCCGAGTACTTACGGCGTCGGCCGTTCGTACTTACGTAAAAGTATATACGTCGCGTAGCTCGTCTAGGCGGTCGCGGCGTATAGACTCGAGTACCCGCCGTATTTATACTTAAGTGTCTTATATATTATTAACTAACGCGTTAGCGGCCTCGACGTTAGGTACTTCCCGAGCTATAACTTATAGTTTAGCTAGGCTACTAAACTCTATCCGCGGGTAGCGGCTAGAGTCGGCAAAGAATAGAGTTATTCCGGTACTTATAGACTCGTAATTATTAAGGGCGAACTCGGCGTCGGCTAGTAACTCGACCTAGTTATCTTATTAATAGTTAGTATAGGTACGGATATACTATTCGAGTACTTAGTTCGTACGTTCTAATTACCTATCCGTTTCTAGATAGAAGGCTATAGAAAGATTTTAGTAGATACTAAGCCTTACGTAGAGTCTACGGAAGAGCGCGCTAACAAATTACGTGCCTTTATCGCTTACGACTACCTCCGGGAGGCCGTATACGGGGAATATATACTTATAGAACAAGGTAGCGGCGTACTTAAAGTTTAAGTTATTAGTAGAGAGTAGCCGTACGCGTTTACTTAGTATATTAGTAACTATTATAATATATTTATAGATTAGTCTAGTATTATAATCTTTACTAGCGGGTAGGTCGACGATAAAGTCTACGGCGATATACTTCTATTCGTAACCGGGCGTATAGTATAGAGATAGGGTACCTTACTTTATTAGTCTTAATAGAGTCGAGCGCCTATATATTAGGTAGTATTATACGTATCTTACGACATTACTTACTATACTAGGCTAGAAGAGGTTTTACCTCGATAGTAGATTAAAAGTCCTTACTATACCTTAGTAGCTAGCTACTCTACTATTATAGTATTTACGTACTATCCGGGTACGGAGGTTCTAAAAGGCTAGGATATATAAGGCTTTATCGACGTATAGTCGATCCGCGATAATTTCGTAATCTAATACGGCGATCTTCTATTATTATAGCTATACGTTAGCGATTCTCTACTAGAGATCGGACTTTAGTTTAAGTATACGTATCGTTATAGACCGGCTATTATATAGATAGATCCTAATAGGGTATACGTAGAGACCGGAATCTTCTAAGGATCTACGCTATCCCCGATCCTATTCCTAATCTTTATAGCCGACCTCATCCCCCTACTTACATTCCCTTAGACTTCGGCGTTAGGCTTCGTAGACGATATAAACATCCTAGCCTAGTCCGCGATAACAAAGGAAAACTATAGACTACTTACGGAGAGATATAGAGTATACGAGAACTAGGCTAGACGCTACGGCGTCCGTTTTACCCTAGAGAAATACTATCTGATCTACTTTAGTAAAGTAAGGACCTACTACAATATATAGGTAACTATAATAATCTAGGGATACGAGACGAAGCCCTCCCCCGAACTCCGAGTACTAGGATCTAGCTAGACCCAAAGCTAAGCTAGAACCTATAGATTAAGAAGGCCTAGAATAGGGTATAAGTAAACGAGGTATTAATAACACGTCTTACTAAGTTAACGTCGGGGGCGACCTTCGACAAAGCAAGAATAATATATAAAGTAATCGTTCGACTAGCGATACTTTACGGGATATAAATCTAGGGCACGGGGAGAGTCAATAAGCTAGTACCGCGACGGATCGAACAGCCTCTTAATCGAACCTAAGTAGGCAACTTAAGGAGAATTCTCGGAGCGTATAAGACTATACCGACGAGAGTAGCCGAGATAGAGACCGGGACACTACCTATCCGTTACTATATCTAAGGGATAAGGATCTAATATACGGCGAAGACGATAGAGTACCTAGTATAGTAAACTATCTACGATAAGACAGTACGAATAGTATAGAGATATAGCCGGCTATATATAGGACCGTACGTAAGGAGGAGTTAGAAGCGGGACGACTTATAGGTTTTTAGGAAAGTATAAGGAACGCCGGAGTAGCTAGTAAGAGAGGAGGAGGAACGAAGAACCCGGGAAAAGAAGAGGAGTAAGGGAAAGTCCTAGAGCCTCGTAGAGTAGGTAGCCGGCTGCCTATAAGAATAGGAATAGAATAGTAACCCGCTAGCGAGAATAGGCCCCTTAGCCCTACGAACCTTCTAGAGACATAACTACCTCCTATACCGCGACCTTATAAGGGTAGAAGCAAGCGTAATAATCTAAATCCGGTCCGAATATATCGGGCTTAGGGCTTACTTATATAGGAGGCACGTCCTAGATATAGATAACCTAGCGTACGAGTATAGCAACCCGTCGTAGAACCCGGAATATATAGTCGTACGGTGCCTATAGTAGGTAGAAGGGCGGAGTATATAGAGAGCGAGAGTAGCTAGACGCGACTACTAGTCAATCGTTACGAATAAGAGCGACGTATAGAGGATAGTACGTTAGGTCCTAAGATAAGGATACCTTACCTAGTTTAAACTAGCTAACGAGACGGAGGAGTAGATAGAGAAGAGGAGGGAGACTAAGGAGATGTAGACAAGGTAGTTATTAGGGTAGGCCTATAACACTAGTACACCCTCTATAAGGAAAGTAGGAAGGCAAATAATAGATAATAGTAGTATAGAAGAGAAGAGGGGTTTTTACCGCGAGCGGTTTCCCCTTCGTAAGATAGAAGTACGTAGAATAGCTATATAGGCTAGGAGGCACTATAATAGCTTAATGAACAATATATATAAATAGATAGATTTGTTATTCCCCTATTCTAGGACCCTATTCGGCCTATATAGGTATATATCTATTGTTATATATAAAGGGAAACCCGAATACGTAAAAACCCCTCCCGCCCCTAACTTCTCCTTATCTAGATTAGCTTTCCCTCTAAACGTACGTAGTCTATATTACTACCCCGTTAGCCCCCGCTCCTAGCCGGTCTCGTCGCGCTACGCCGTATCCTCTCTTCCTATACTACTCCTACTAGGCGGTACTGTTCTAGCTAGCCCTTCTCTAGTATCTAGTTCGTAATACGCCGTAGGTCCTTAACGTTATTAAGAAGTGCCCTAATCGTCCGGTTCCTCGCCTTTACTATCTACTCCCCCCTTCCTAGCGACTACCTCGGACAGACGAGGAGTACGTACCGTACGTTCTAGAAGTAATAGCCGTAGGGGTAGCTAGTATTTATATATTCTAGAACCTTCCTCTATAATAGGTACCCCTAGAGGCCGATATGTTCGCTTCGTAGTTAGGTTACTATACTACTCTATAGCCTCGTAAGGCGGTAGTAGATAAGCTTCGGGAGGTACTTGACCGCGGATTTCGTAGCTAACTATTCCTTAGGTTATCCCGCTAGCTAAGGGCGTCTACTACACCCTACATCCTAGTTGTTCCACCTCTCTTTCTATAGTTACTCTATAAACGATTTCTTACCTTCCTATCGTATTACTAGCTATTCGTCCCTTACCCGGTAGTTCGGCTCGTTTCCGGGTCGAATGCCCTTATACGCTAGTACTAATTCGCGGGCCCTTACGACTATACTAGCGATAACCTTCTATACTAGGTACTATGCCGACTTGCCTAAGTAGGAGGTCCGTAGTCCCTAGATATATAGGTCTATCGGCGGTATAGCGGTCTCGTACTTAAGTATCCTTATTAGTATTAACTTATATACCCCGGTAACCTTCCTTAGGCATTAGTTTTAGATCTTCGCTAACGGCGCGACGAGTCTCTTTAATAGGTAGGCCCTCTCGCCTAAGGACTATACTTAGCTACTATAGGTAAGGACTAGCCGTATAATAGCCGTAGATAGAAGTCGTAACTACTAAAAGTCCGCCCCGTATATAGATATAGTAAGCCTCTTATATAATGCTATATTCTATTTAGCTTTCCGTAATATTACCTATACGTACTTCCTCTATCGTAGCGCCGGGTCTACCTATAGTCCGAGGATCCTAAGCTAATTTACCGGGTTAGTCGTACACCCCTATATCTAGATAGAAGCTTATATATTATAGAACCGTAGCCGGCGGGCTATTATATACTTCTATATATAGTTCTTCTTTATATAACTCCGTTTGCTTCCGTTCTTCTAGTAGCGTAGGTTTATCTAACGGCTCTATAGATTACTAATATAGGTCGGTAGGTATATCGTATTAGTCGAGACACTAGTATAGCGTTAGTACGAGACTACTATAGAGATCGTCGTCGTATAGTAAAACGTAGGTAAAACCGCTAAGGCGTTTGGAAAGGAGTAGGGGCTAGAGATCTAGATTCCCCCTATATAGGTATAAGAGACTACGTCTCTAATCCTAGGGGATAAGATACCTTTATAACTAAAAGCTGTTCTACTATATACCGTCGAATACTATATTAATATTTCCTCGTTCCCTATTACCTATCCTAACTTCTATACGTATATATACTATACCTATTTAATAGGTTATAAGCCCGGGTTTACTTAATAGGACATTAATATACTTAGGAAGTACGACGTAGGGTATCGTACCCTATACTAGGAATCGTACGGTATACTACTAATAGACTCGGGGAGTCTATACGGAACGCTACTAATAGACTCGGGGAGTCTAAGCTTATAATAACTACCGTAGTTAAGTAGGAGACCTTACTATATATCTAAGGCTACCTTCGCTATAGAAGACTTAACGAGTTACGAGGGCCCCCGGAAGGTAGGCCCTATTCTTACCCGTACGAACTAGAAGCGCTAGTTCGTAATACTACGGGACTATCTCGAAAGCCGGGAAGTCTTCTAGGTTATCGACGACTTATCGGCTAACCTCCCGGACTCCGTTATATCTAAGAACACTTTAAAGGTGAACGGTATAGCGAGATATACTATCTCTATTATCACGGCCCTAGGCCTAGTGAATAGACAGCTAGTACGTAGGTCACGTGACCGCGCGTACTAGCGTAACACCTCGGCTTATATATAGCCTCGGCGTACCTCGCGCTCCTCTTTCCTACGTACCTAGCTACTCTATATTAACACGACTATAAACCGCTATACTTAGCTAGGTCTCTATATCTATAGAAGAGCTACGACAGGATCTATAAGAGTATAGATTATTAATAACCGTAATAAGACATTACGGCGTACGTTAAAAAAACGTACGACTCGGTATAAGAGACTACTACCTTAGGCTAAGTAGCACCTAATATAGTACGCCCTTAAGGATAGCAAGGCTTACTACTAGCTATATAACTAGTAGTATAGTATAAGTCTATATATAATATATAGACTCTAGGACAAATATAGTAGTAGTAGTAAACTACCGACGACGCCTTATAGTATAAACTCGAGAGCTTATAGCGACTAGTTACCGACCTACCGCCTAAGTTCAACCTATACGACCTTCTTTCCGATAACGAGATCTAGAATGCCGATAGTATAGCTACGGCGGTAGTTAACTACGACGACGACGGCGCTACCGAAGAAGGCGAGGGAGAGGAAGGTAAGACATAATAATAAGTCGCGAAGACCCTCCGAATCCCCGTTAATAACCTCCTATAACTCGATACCCTAAAGAAGTAAGCGAAGGAGGTACTTTAGTAGTTATCTAATAACGACTCGAAGATTAAGGCCCTCGAATTTGACCTTAATATATATAAGACAGAAGCCTAGACCTATTAGAGCGATATCGAGTAGCTTAATAAGTTGTAGTAAACTTAGGTAGATAACCTTAAGAAGTAACTCGACGACCGCCGAGGCCGCTCTCGAGTATAATCCTTACTTTCTCGCGCTATATTATAGCGCCGTGCCCTATAAAACGGCCGGACCCTATCTAAGGATAAGAATAATAATAGTAGAGCTAGTAGAGCTAGTAATAAGGACCGCGGTAATAAGTACGAGGATAAGGTAGCTTGCCGTACTACTAGAAAGAAAGCTAAGAAGTCTATACGTAAGCTAGATAATAGTAACGACTCCGATCTATTATCTAATAAGTTAGAGGAGGCCTCGGAGTTAGATAGCGATGCTCGTACTTATCGCCGCTCTTCTAAGAAGGAGCTAGTCTACGACTTCGAGTCTCTAATTAAGTACGATCCGGACCTTAGCTAGCCCTTTAAGACTTAGAGTAGTATAGACAAGCCTAAGAAGTTTATCGGTACTATTAATAGTAAGCTATCTAGACCCTCCCTCGAGAAGTTCTTCTCCGAGTTAGAGACTATTATCGACTATATAGTCTTCCGTAATAAGAAGGTAGTACTTAAGTTCGTATACGACTTACTAGCCTCGCTAGGTAACGCCTAGGAGTTAGTTAGACCTAAGATCCCTACTATCTTAGGAAGCCTAACTAGTAGTAAGAAGACGTATAAGGGCCTTAACGTCCTAATTAAGGAACTTGCTAAGCGATATAGAGACCGTAACCTAGTCGATAGGGCTCGTAACCGCCTAAATAATCTTAAGATAGATAATAAGGATAGCTTCTAGACCTTCTTTCCTAAGTAGCGCTAGAATACTAACATCCTAGGCCTTAAGGGTAAAGATGTAATAGATAATCTATAACGTAAGCTAACTGTCCGCTACCCTAATAAGTATCTTAACTTCCGACTATTATTAATAACTAAGATAATCGACAATCTCTATTAAGTAGACGAAGACTTTAAGATCCTCGACGCCCTATACCCGCGCTCCGAGAAGCTAAAGAACAATAAGAAGGATAATAAGAACAAGGGCGATAAGCTAGTAGGCCTAGGCTCGGGCTTAGGCTCTAATAAGCTAACCCGTAAGGCCTAGTCTACCCGTCCTAAACCTTTTAAGAGTAATCTCGGGGAGACTATAGACGAAGCTAAAAAAATCGTTATATACGTAAGAACCTCTATAAGAAATGTCGTAAGCCCGGTTACTATCTATAGTAGCGTACTTATAAACTCTTTGAATACGAGATACTAGTACGTCCTAGTACTAACGCTAGCGGCACTACCGTTATACCACCGGCGAAAATACCTAGTCCGCTATTTAAGCGTAATAAGTAGTAGATACAAAGAGGAGAAGATACGATACGAGGAAGTACTACTCGTAGAGCCGCTAGAAGGGCTTAAGCTATTATTATATGTTCTTAGGATAGTAGAAATAGAATATAACCCTATTATCGGCTTATACCTTATAATACTAGGGATAGCTAATAGGCAATATATATTTACTTTCCTTAATAATAGTACTAACTCTAAATATAGCGACTTCTCCTATAGGTAAAAACATAACCTACCTCTAATTAAGCTTAATAACCTACTAGCTCTCGGGTTAGCAAATAGATTAATAGCTAAAGAAATGATAGAACACCGTATAAACCTAGAACTTATACTTAGTAACGGTTATATAGAGACAAGAACTTTCTAGGTAACTTATCTTAAATACAATATCGTACTCGGAAGGCTCTAGTACGACGAACACTAACTAGGTATCTACTTAGCTTCTAGTATAATAATACTTAACTCGGAGTACTATAAGGAATATTACCTATAGGATAGTAAGCTAGTTTAGGCCTAAAGTGTTAATAATAGAGGATAAGAGCCTATAGTTACTATATAGAAGTTCGAGACTATATTACTAGTACGACTACCCTTCCGAGCTACTATAGAGGAAGATAATAAAGGAGATCCGGTAGAGATAATGACCTCCGGCACAATTATAAAGCCGCGTCCGCGCCTACGTACTTGCTCGACATCGCCGTCGAGTACGCTACCCGCCGATAAAGTAACTATACCGATACTACCGGATATCGATATCTAGGAAGTTAGCGCGGGAGCAATCGAGAAGATAGCTAAGCGAAAGGGAGCCAAAGCCTATATAATGTTTATATTCAATAAGAACGAACCTTAGTAACTAGGGGATCTACGTATAATAGACCCTCTAATAGCTTATACGATAAGTACTCGAAATATATATAGATAGATAGATAGATAGATACGTATAAAGCAAAGAAGGCGTAGATTAGAAGAGATAAGACGTAGGAGTAGAGGTTAACTATAGGGATGATTATAGAACACCCGGAACAAATCTAGAGACTAGTAGAATAGGCTAGGAAACTAGACGAGGAACGAAACTCCCCGCCCTAGTTTCCCTTAATATAGGACTAAGACGGGGAAACGTAAACCACTCCGATAGGGAAAGCGAAAGTATTCGTAGACCACTTCTTCGGGACTTAGGTAGAGGCAGACCTAAGCAATATCCTAGGAACATACATTCCTCCGCTAAGGGAGGCTAACTAGTAAGTGTCTAGTATAGAGATCGGAAATATTATTAAGAAACTAAAGGGCAACAAAGCCCTAGGCCTAGACAAGATCCCTTACTATTACCTAAAAGCTAGTAGTAGCCTTATTACTCTAGTACTTACGCTAATCTTTACCTAGTATATAAAGTAGGGGTATTGCCTAAAGGCCTTTAGGTAATTACTAACTTACGTCCTAAGGAAACCCTAAAAGGAAGACTATACTAAGTTGAAGTCATATAGACTAATTACGTTACTAAATATACTAGGGAAGCTCCTAGAGAAGGTCGTAGCTATAAGGCTTACCGGAATAGTAGAAGAACACAACCTCCTCCCGGTAACGTAAATAGGGGGGAGATAAAAGAGATCTACCCTTATAGTAGTCGAACTGATTATAGAGCAAATTAGACACATCTAGTACTATAGTAATAATAAGGTAGCCTTACTACTTTTACTAGACATATTAGGGGCTTTCGACAATGTGTCCTACGTAAGGCTCCTATACATCCTTAAAATAAAAAGCATCCCAGCCTAGATAGTACACTTTATATAGTCATTCCTTAAGGACAGAACAACCCAGATCCTCCTAGGGTCCTTTAAAGCCCCGTAGACCCTAATTACGAACACGGGCATCCTATAGGGCTCTACACTCTCCCTAATTCTGTTCCTCCTCTTTATAGCCGACCTAACCCTACTCCTAGAAACAGTAAACACCTTAGTATCGGGGTTCGTAGATAATATAAATATCCTAGCGTAGTCGGGGTCTATAGAGGAAAACTACGCACTCCTAGAGGAGAGACATAGACAATACGAAAAGTGGGCAAGAGAGTATAGGGCAAAATTCGTATCGGACAAGTACTAACTTATCTATTTTAGTAAGATAAAGACAAAACACAACTTAGTAGTACTAGTAAAAATCTAGGGGTTCGAGACCTATCCTATAAGGGAACTTAGAGTCCTTAGGATATAGCTAGACCTAAAACTTAGCTAGGGACTATAAGTGAAGAAGGCGTAAGCGAGAGCGGATACTAATAGATAATTAATCGAGAGACTTACTACGTTAACCTAGGGGGCGACCTTTACAAAGGCCTAGACTATATATAAGGCTATTATTAAGCCTATAATGCTATATAGAGTAGTAATTTAGGCAGCGGAAAAACATATCCCGAAGCGAATTAAGGACCCCCTTGATAGAGCGTAGGCAGCCTACCTAAAGAGAGTACTAGGGGCATATAAGTCAACCCCTTATAGGATAATAGAAATGGAATCAGGTACAGCCCCTATTAGGGAGTACCTCTAGGGCATAAGGTGTTAATACGTAGAGAAGACATCAGTATACCTAGCCTAGGGAACTATCTAAGTAGCTACTTAAAGGATAAGAACCTAGTAGGAGAGGAGGAGAAGACCTAACCGGCTATATATAATCCTATAGAAGGAAGCAGACCTAAAAACATTATAGGAAATCCTAGTAGCCCTTAAATAGAGAGAAGCTCTAAGGGAGCAAGCTAATATAGGGGACAAAGGGAAAAAGAAGCAAAGCTAAGTAGAAAGGATCGTAGGTCACCTATAGGAAACGCGTTAGAACTAAAAACCGGTGAGGCTAGGAGCCCTACTAGCGGCTAGGACCTTCGGGAGGTATAACTACCTTATCTATAAAGACCTAAAGAGGGCGGAAGTAAGTATAGCTATCTAGATTCGCTCTAAGCACATTAGGCTAAGAGTATACTTACACTAAAGAAGAGTCCTAGGATACGATTCTAAACGTTACCCCTATAGCTACCTATCCCAAAACCCGGAGTATATAGTGCTAAACTATACTAAGTAGGTAAAAGGGAGAAGCTAGTAGAGGGCGAAGGTAAGAGATAGGCAATACTAGGCTATTATCTAGAACAGACAAGATATAAGGAGAGTGACAAGATAGATCCTTAATGAGGACTACCTAGAGCAATTATCCCTAGTAGTAGAAACGGAAAGGTAGATAGAGAGGAGGGAGAGAGAGAAGAGCCGGGGAAATAGAAGGGAGAAAGGGAATCGAGAGGAGGACATTACTAGGGTTACGGGCAATGTAGTTATAGGGTAACAACTATAACACTAGCGTACCCTAAAGGAAGGAGAACGAAAGGACAAGATAGGAAAGAACGAGGAGGGTAAAGACGAGGAGGTCTTTATCCGTTAATCGGGTTTCCTACCTATATAAATAGACCTAAATAGCGAGAGACCTATATAGGCTATAGGGCACTAAAATAGGCAAATGAATAATCTATCTATTTATCTATATTACGGACAGCTTAATCTCTAGCTAATCGAGCTAACGGTCAAAGTTTATATTCTTATTATCGAACTTACTTTCTAGGTCCTTAACTAACTTATTAGTATATATAACATTAACGGAGGGTTCGATAGTAGTGAACTAGCTAACGGCGGTATTGCTAGTCACCCTAGAAGTACTACTAGGTATGCCCTAGCGTTCTCGTCGTAAGGAGTTACGGCGTAGGTAACGGCGTAGTCGACTATTATCTCTACCCTTATCTTTATTAGAGTTGTCTCCGTCGTTATCGCTACTACCTCTACTACCTCCTCGTCGGGTGCCTCTACCTATACGGTCCTACTAAGTAGGAGGCGTAGGTAATCGTGAAATACCGTTACGACGAGGGGAGTAGACGCGGACCTAATAACTACGGTCATTATTATTATTACCGTTAGTACCGCTAGTATCGCTAGTACCGGTAGTATTCTTAGCTACTAGCTAAGCCTTTAGCTCTACCAACTCCTTATTTAGAGCCTAATTGCGCTTAGATAGGGCTTTAATGTCCTTAGGTAACATACCTACCTACGACTCCTCGACCTATCCAAAAAGCGTATCGATGTCCTATCGGAGGCGCTAATTAGCTTCCTTAAGGTCTTATATCTAACTCTTATACTTCTAGTATTTTTTAAAGTAGAATATAAAGAGGCCCTTAACATCCTTATCCTTTTCGAGTTAACTAAGACTCTCGGATACGATATTACGTTCCTTCTTTATATTGGCGTACTTACGCTATATAACCTTATTAGCCTTCTTTAGGGACTCGACCTAGTTAAAAAGTATAATCAAGTCTAACTATATCTATCGAACGAGGTAAAACAAGATCTCCGGGTGTACTATAGTACGAGTCGCGAACTCGGCTAGGCTCTTAATAGTAGTATATTCTAAGGCGATTGCCTACTCCTTAGGTTAGCGTATATCATTAGTTTTACTATCTTATATAGATATATCATCTCTTAGCTCTATAATCTTATACACCTTGATTCCTCCTTCTTCTAAGATCTATTCTTTGTCGAGGAATTGTACGAAGTTAATAGGGTCGGAGGTTAAGGCAAACTACTATTCTTTAGGTAGTAGATCCTTCTCGATCTCTTATTGTTCGGCGGCGAATACGTTCGAGTCGTCGTCGGAAGGGAAGGCACCTAGGGCGGTATCGATACCTAGGTTATCGAGTGTCTACGTTTTAGTAGATACGGTTAGGAAAAGCTTAGCGCGTATAAGCGACTAACGCTTATACTTACTAAGACCTAGATAAAGAGGTTACTTAGGTAAGAGTACCCCGTTAGTAGTACTACCGGGTATAGCTATATTATACTATTACGTAGTAGATAAGACTGCTCTCTTAGTAGGTATATAAGGGCCCTATAAGAGTAGAGAGGCGCGCGTTTTACGCGAAGGAGAGAGATAATCTATTGACTTAACTAATACGCTTATTTACGCGACTATAGTTATTATTAATACGCCTATACGCGCGACTCGACGGTTAGTAACTATAGTAAACTTGACCTACCTTAACGCGTACTTTACTAGTACGATTTGATTATAACTACTAGCCTAACTAGATAGGCCGCTTATAAGACCGAACAAACTATTACGGGTAGTGATCTATAAGATAGTATAGGGTTACCGTAAAATAAGCGTTCCTTAGTAAGGCTACGAAAGAGAAGCGTAAAGCGCGCGAGATATATAGGGAAGCGCTAAGGCGCTAGTACGCGGAGAAGAGCCGCGGCGCGACGTTACGGTAGTAGTAAACCGTAATAGTTACGAATAAGTTGTCTCGAGCTATACCTCTAATAGAGTCTACTTAGTATATATTTACTACGTACCGCTATACTAGCTAGGTTACGGGGAAGCCTACTCTCTTAACTAAGGACTCCGGTATTACCTACTACTCTTAGCTCTACGATAGTACCGGTAGTTATACCGATACTCGAGTAAAACCTATAGAGCCTATAATAATACCTAACCTTAGCTCTAAGGATTATACGCGAGTACTAGCCGAAGACAGACTTAGGTCTAGGGTAAACTAGCTAACTAGGTAGTATATTTCTCGAAGGGAGCCGGTCGCGGATAGGCTAGTTATAGATAGATAGGATGTAGATATGTTACTAGACGATAATAAGGTATTAGAGGATAATTAGACTTTCGTACGGTTATAGAGTAGTACGGGCAAGTGGCCGTATAAGATAGATAACGCTTAGAGGACTAAGACGTATTTTAAGAGGGGGGGTACTATTATAGGTAGACCGCGACCCCTTACTATAGCTACGTCGGCCCGGGTAAACCGCGGACCTTCCGTATCGGGTTAGCGCGGCTTAGCTTTACTTTATAACTTCGCCGCGCTACGCGCTCCTCTTTTATAGCTTCGTAGAATAATAACTCTCTTATTCGGACTCTATAGTACGCGCGCCCTTATAGGTTTAGGTATTATACTAACCGAGGATCGTAAGATTACTATTAGGACATCTACTAGTTACTAGGTCGCCGGTAGCCGCGAGACCGCCGGTAGTCTACCGACTAGCCTTCGTTTAGGTGCCTTACTAGATTAGTTTATAAAGGAGAGACCTAAATCTAGATCTCCCCCCTTCTCGTTTTCGAACTAATCTACCTAGCTATATTACCTAATAGCTCGTATATCTAGCTCCTAGAATAACTATTACTTAGTCGATTAACCGTACTTAACGAAAATAGCTTCTTTACCCCGGTTTATTAACTTATCCTTTCGTAGCCCTTATAGATACGATTTCGGGTCTACGTAAACGACTACCCTATAGCCCTATACTCTTATGTGATATACCGTCGGTACCTTCCTAGTAAACGCTTCTTCCGGCAATAGTTAGACGCTATTAAGTAGCGGCCCGTTCGCTAGTAGGTTACGTATAACCACCTATACCTCTAGTACTATAGGCTAGAATTCTACCGGTATTCCCGTTTCTTCGAGTATTACGCGGATCGTATTCTCCGATACTTAGATTAACCTTTCTACTACTCCGTTTTATAAAGAGTTATAGGGATCCGTCGTATCGTACTAGATACTAGAATCCCTCTCCTACTCTTTTAGGATTATTAGTAGCTTAGGTAAACTATCGCTCCGTACCGCTCCTAGGCTATATTTATATACTTTCTCTATAGATATTCCGGAGTAATCCTTTTCCTAGGTATACGAATCTCCTATACTAAAGCTCCTACTAATCTTCGGTAGTTACCGCGGCTAGAGCTTCCTTATCGGGAATATTACCCGCGGGTAATATCTCTAGAGATATATTACCTACCTAGCTTAGTAATCTCGACCGATAAGTACTGTTTAGGGAGTCGGATATCGAAGATACTATTAGTACTCCCCCCGTAATACTATTCGTACGATAGGCTTTCCGCTCTTAGACTTAAGTATAAAGTTTAGAGGTTCGATATCGAATTACTTACTAAACTACCTCTACGAAACTAGATTAACTCCGAGATTAGGAACAAACAAGACTTTCTCTAACGTAATTTGTTTCCCCGCTAGTCCCCCTATAGTTACTATTCCTTTATAGAAGGTATCTAGGTACCCTCTACCGACTTTAATTACCTTCCTCCTCGCTAGTTTCCTAAGCGATCTGAATAGGGACTTATTGTTAGTTATATATAAGGAGGTATAGGAGTCGAGTAACTATTCGGAGGCCGGAAACTTACCTTTTACTTCGGTAGTAGAATAAGCGACTTCGTCGTCGTATATTTCCTCGGTAACGCTTTCTCGGGAGGTATAGGCTCGTCCGGCCTTTACCTTTGTCTTATCCTTATTATCGGATTGGCTTTTCCTATCCTTCTATTATCTCCTAGGCTTCTTTAGAACGTTCTAGGCTTTCTTCTTCTTTACGAACTCTTTTACCGATTCTAGCTCTAGGTAGGATATAACTAGGTAGTTACCTTCGTAGACAAAGTAGCCGCCTTTTCCCTCTTACCTCTAGGAGTATATAGCGGTCTCGCCTTTACCTTCTTAGATTCGCGATTCGTAGGATTTAAGTAGGACTATAGCGGATTCCTATCCTAGATTTAGCTAGGCTAGTATTAACGAGCTAAGGGCCTCTTTAGACCCTGAAATTTGCGCGTCTAATCTCGTTAACCTTTAACGGTTAATTACGTAGTAGGGGTATATAGGGGTACTACTAAGATATATATAGTTAGGAGGCAACCTTAGTAGGAAGCTAAGGATTTACGAGGAATCTCTCTATAAGGCGAAGATACGGGAATCTAAAATTTTTAGATTTATTATCTTTTTTTTAAGATTACTATATATACTTTACGGCCCGCGGACCGATAAGTATATATACCTACGCGTAAGCTATCTTAAGGTCACTAGGCGCGCCCTTACTTACTAGGGTAGTTAGTCGTCTATATTTTAGTGGTTAATAAGGGGGGTTTTTAAGTATATACCCGGTGGTATTATTAGTACATTTTAGTAAAATTGTTAAGATATAGTATCTTAAAGAGAGTCAATAATTAGGAAGTGATCTAGTAGCCTAAGGCATCTACGATAACTCAGCTTGTAGGGAGATACCTTCTCTCCTCTTTAGCTTAGATAGACATCTAATATAATCAATATATTGGTTCCTAATATATTGCTATATACTCGTGCTATTAGTTAGTTAACGATTGATCTCTTACTCTACTCCGCTACTATCTACCCGTACCTATTTAACAGGTTATAAGCCCGGGTTTATATAGGAATAAGAGCAACCTATATTAGTATAGGTTACTTATATCCCTTGCTATCGTAGTAGAAAACATCTAGGAATCAGAAGTCTACCCCGTCTATCCTATTAAGGAGCTTAGTTCGATACTAAGTAATAGGTAACCTAGACAAGGACTCTATACGGCTTACTTAAAGCCAATACCTTAAAGATACTCTATAGGCAGAACTGCATCGAGATACTATTAAGAAGGACTTTAAGTAAATCATTTGAAGCTCTGCTAGGAGAGACAGACCTATATCCTAGCCCCGAGACCTTATACCGCTCCTTCTTTACCTTAATCTACACCTACGAACTTTTCTATTCTATACTAGAAGCCTTAGTAGGATCTGAGCCACTACTTTAGAACATATATACCTTGTTTCATTACATCCAATTTATTATAGATTTATACTAAGAGAAGACAGAGGAGAAGGGAGGCAAAATCCTAATTCTTAGGAGGGACAATTAGAAGAGATAGTTCAACCTTTAGAGATATAAGATAGAGAGCTAATCAGCATTCTTTATAATTAATGACCTAATAGAAGTGTCTTTTGACAACATTAAGGGCAAGACTCTGAAACTCTAAGAAGAGGCTATAACTAAAGAGATCCTTAATACGCTAATATAGACAAGACATAATATAGTATACAACTTCAGTATCCTTAGTAGGATTATAGAAGAAGATGAATTTGAGCTTAAGGGCTTATATAAATCTAGAAGAGCTACTAAGAAGTAGGTATATCTCTAGAACAAGTATAGCTAGGTGCTACTAACCTATATATATAAGCTTATAAAGCAATTTGTGACCTTTAAGATAAGTGAAGAGTTCACTATTAGATCTATATAGACACACCTAGTTTCTCTTAGAAAAAGGATTGCTAATGTTGACCTAGAGGGTCAGTATTATAGGAAAGCTAATATAAGGATAACCTAGCTCTTAAGCTCACTACTACCTAACTACTATGTAGCTAGGGATACTATTATAGCTTAGCTAAAGATAGATTATAAAAGGACCTTAAAGATCCTTGAAGCTTAAGAAGCTAGGTTAGATCCCTCTAAGGCTAAGTATAGTATAGTAGCCACCTAGGTCAAGCCCTTAGGTCTAGTAAGACCACTCTCCTGCCTTCTCTATAAGAAGGATCATCTAATCAAGGACTGCCCTAGTCTACCTAAGGTAAGAAAGGTCCTTAGATCTCATTTCTAACTACTATCTTCCTAGAATATAACACATATTAAGAAGAAGAGAACTCTACTACCTACTTTAAGGAGGACACTAAGAGAGAAGTCCTCTATAGAAGAACTTAAGAAAATAGTAAAGAAACTCAGCTCTAATATACTATTACTCTAGAAGAACTAGACCTAGTCTTATACCTCTAAAGTAAAGAAGACTAGAAAAGGTTTTTCTGCCTAAGATTTACGTGACTTATGTAGCTCATCCCTAGAGACAATGTCTAATGATAATGAGTATAATGAAGTGGCTTACTTAACTGTAGAAGTCTAAGGCAAGTTCCCCTCGTTAGAGTAGTTACTTAACTCCTATACTTTATCCTATATAACTGACCAAAGCTACCTCTTTAGATCTATAACTCCCTTAATAAGGAAGAAATGGATCAAAGTAGGAGGTAGGTTTTTATTGGCCACTTATATTAGGAATGTAGAGATAAGTAGGAGAGCTAGTAGAAAAGTTGTTTTGGAAGATATCCTACTTATACCTAAGCTAGGAGTGAACCTAGTTTTATAGAACTAGTTTAGTAAGCAGTTTAGTATACAACCTCTATCATTTTCTCTTATTTCCCCCTCGAGTAAGACTATTGTCTAGACAAAGCTCCTTAGGGGGGTTCTATTTATTAATAAGATTTCTCCTCTCCTATAAGAACGGGCACATTACTCATTATATGCACTACTAATAGAGAATGCCTTTGTGACTGCTTAATAAGAGACCGACCTAAAGTAGTAGGAGCTTTAGTATAGAAGATTTGTATACTTTAGGAAGAATTTGCTCTAGAATCTTCATAAGGTAATAGACTTAAAAGAACCTATTCCTATTACTAAGGATGGCTTTCACTAGTATAGAGTATATTTAATAGCAAAGATGAAGAAGTATAAAGGCAAAGTTATAGAGAGAAGACCTAAAAGACTTACCCTTATATCTATTGACATATATAGCCCACTACTAATCTTAAGACTAGGATTCAAATACTAGCTTAAGATTATTAACAACTTCTCTAGGAAGAAGTGGACCTTTCCTCTTAGGAAAAGAGAAGATGCTCCAGTTGCTCTCTAGAACTAGAAGATCAAAGTAGAGAGGAAATCATTAGCGTAGCTAAAAGTAGTAAGACTCAACAATACAAAAGAACTTATTGCATTAGTAAAGCAGTAGGAGAAGGATTTAGGGATTAGGCTCGAGCCGACTAAGGCATACAACTCTCTATAGAATGGACTAGTTAAGAGGTCAATACAAACCTTAGAGAACTCTATAAGGGCAATGCTTAAAGAGGCTAAAATGCCGGTTAAATTTTGGCCTAAAGCACTAGAGGCCCAAATTTATATAAGGAACAAACTACTAAATAGCCTAGATTACGATAGGTTCAAGGTTTCACTAGATAAGGCTTTTAATAGATAGATAGATTTGTCATTCCCCTGTTCTAGGACCCTATCCGGCCTATATAGGTATATATCTATTGTTATATATAAAGGGAAACCCGAATAGGTGAAAACCCTTCCCGCCCCTAACTACTCCTTATCTAGATTAGCTTTCCCCCTAAACGTACGTAGTCTATGTCACTACCCCGTTAGCCCCCGCTCCTAGCCGGTCTCGTCGCGCTACGTCGTGTCCTCTCTTCCTATACTACTCCTACTAGGCGGTACTATTCTAGCCAGCCCTTCTCTAGTATCCAGTTCGTAATACGCCGTAGGTCCTTAGCGTTATTAAGAAGTGCCCTAATCGTCCGGTTCCTCGCCTTTACTATCTACTCCCCCCTTCCTAGCGACTACCTCGGACAGACAAGGAGTACGTACCGTACGTTCTAGGAGCGATAGCCGTAGGGGTAGCTAGTATTCGTGTATTCTAGAACCTTCCTCTATAATAGGTACCCCTAGAGGCCGATGTGTTCGCTTCGTAGTTAGGTTACTATACTACTCTATACCCTTATAAGGCGGTAGTAGATAAGCTTCGGGGGGTACTTAACCGCAGATTTCGTAGCTAACTATTCCTTAGGTTGTCCCGCTAGCTAAGGGCGTCTACTATGCCCTATAACCTAGTTGTTCTACCTCTCTTTCTATAGTTACTCTATAAACGATTTCTTACCTTCCTATTATATTACTAGCTATTCGTCCCTTACCCGGTAGTTCGGCTCGTTTCCGGGTCGAATACCCTTATACGCTAGTACTAATTTACGGGACCTTACGACTATACTAGCGATAACCTTCTATACTAGGTACTATGCCGACTTACCTAAGTAGGAGGTCCGTAGTCCCTAGATATATAGGTCGATCGGCGGTATAGCGGTCTCGTACTTAAGCATCCTCGTTAGTATCGACTTATATACCCCGGTGACCTTCCTTAGGTATTAGTTTTAGATCTTCGCTAGCGGCGCGACGAGTCCCTTCGATAGGTAGGTCCTCTCGTCTAAGGACTATACTTAGCTACTATAGGTAAGGACTAGCCGTATAATAGCCGTATATAGAAGTCGTAACTACCGGAAGTCTACCCCCTATATAGACGTAGTAAGCCTCTAGTATAATGCTATATTCTGTTTAGCTTTCCGTAATATTACCTATACGTACTTCCTCTACCGTAGCGCCGGGTCTACCTATAGTCCGAGGATCCTAAGCTGATTTACCGGGTTAGTCGTGTGCCCCTATATCTAGATAGAAGCTTATATATTGTAGAACCGTAGCCGGCGCGTAAAGTGTATTAGATTGTACTTTTCTAGGGCAAACCGAGCCCCGTGCCTCCTAGCCTAGTCCTCGTAGATCTTATACTTCTCTTATAGTAGCCTATAGTTCTCCTTAGTCGAGGAAGACTACGCTAGGATGTTTATATCGTCTACGAAGCCGCTCGTAGCGGTGTTCTAGGATTCTAGGGCTAGGAGTAGCGTCGCTATAAAGAAGAGGAATAGAATAGGTACTAGCGTTAAGCCTTACGGGATTCTAGTATAGACTGCTTAAAATAGGCTTCTATACTAGCCGACTAGGATCGACGTACTACGGTTTTAGAGGTAGGACCGTACGAAGTTAATAAGCTACCTAGGGAGTCCTTTCGACCTTAGGATATAGAGTAGCCGCGGGTGTGACACGTAGTTAAAGGCTCCCGATATGTCTAAGAGGTAATAAGTTCTATCGCGGATAGCGTCGATCGCTATAGGCGCGTACCTATCTAGGTGTCCGGGAGTAGGGAGTGTTCCTCTACCGCCTCGGAGAGTCTCGTTATAACTAGCTTCTCGAGCGCCTTCCTAAGAGTGTTAAGGAGCGTAATTAGGCGGTACGACTTCACCTACGTATAGTCTTCCTTTTACGGCTTACGTAGGACTACTATCGTCGATTGTTTAAATACTATCGGGTAGTATCCGGTCTATAGGTAGGCGTTAAAGATCGCTATAACTACTAGGGCTAGTTAATCTTAACACTTCTTTAGTAGCTCGTTTAGGATCCTATCCGGCCCCGGGGCTTTCTTCGCCGGTAACTTCCTTAGTATAGCGGCAACTTCTCCCTCGGACACCTCCTATTAGACCGTAATACTAGGGGCTAGGGGAGTAGAGCTGTTTATATTGCTTAGATTAGCCTCGACTAGGGGCGGGAAGAACTTACTAGCTAGTAGACGCGCCTTAGCCTCGGGGTCGCTAACCGGGCTACTAGGCGATTGTAGCGCTAGGATAGAGAAGGAGGGGCCCTATATAGGGTCCTATCGGGCCCATTTCGCTAGCTTCTACATCCTCTCTAGCTTGCCGGCGATTTCTTCTACTATAGCCCTCTAGCCGACTACTTTCTCCCTCCGTATTATAGCTTTCTTCTATTAGTATGCCTCCCTATATACGTTCTAGGCCTCCTCGCTATAGCTACTCGTCTATACCCGGCGGGCTCTCCTTACTTCTCTTACTACCGTAGTGCACTTCGGCGTCTAGTATAGTTTAGACTATGTCGTTAGTTAGGTAAGCGGAACGTAAAGTAAGGTCGCTTTTCTTATTTCGTCTATTAACCCCTAGACTACCTTGTCTATCTCGTCTTTACTATTGTATTGCTGCTACGCGATCTAGACTAGCCTCTTAGAGTCATCGAGGTACGCCTAGATATTAGCCTAGTAGGCCTTTCCCTAGTTTAGCTTAGGGGTTCTCGCTAGTATACGTTATATCTATATCGTAATAGAGGTCCTAACTAGTATATAGTCTAACGACGCCTCGAGTTTATATTCGATCCTATAGTAGGTTACCGTATAGTAGTAGCTATCTAAGATCTAGGAGAGGTCGATCGTGCCTTAGAGTCCCCCTCTCTTCTAGGTGCCTAGGTCCTTCGGGGTATTAAGGGCAATTACGTTGCTCGCTATTAAGTCGAGTACTTCGTCGGCTATAGGGTGCGGCTATATAAGGCTTTCCTAGGAAGGGTAGTATATATTAAAGTCTCCTACTACGATATAGTACCCTTATCTCTTAAGCGTACTGTCTAGGTGTCTATAGACCCCTAGGTCGCGGCTAGACCTCGAGGCTAGCGGTTATATATAGGTTGTATATCTAGGTACTACCTACGTAGAGGGAGGTAATATCGCCCCCGCCTTCTTTATCTACGTAGTACACTACCTCCTAGTCGGATTCTAGTATGTCCTTGCTAATATAGAAGTACGTACGGGGTCTACCGTCGTCTCGTAGGTATGTCGTATAGCCTAGTAACTTATAGGTCGTTAGTCTCTTATAGTACGGGTTAATCTATAGCTCCTAGATTATAAGGACGTAGTAGACGCGTAGGTCCGCCTCGTATAGGAAATGGTTCTAGACTATATCCTTACTATAGTTAACATTATACTAGATAATACTAAGCGTGTCGAGGCTAGTTATCGGTATCGATAATCATTTCCTCTATAGCGTCCTATATCCTACTACCCTATACGTCCTAGTCTACGCCTATCGGCTATATACTAAAGGGGAGCCGGGCCTAGTTAGATTCCCTCGCCGTAGCTAGTAGAGCACGTAGCCTCCCGTACGCCCTAGGTTACGTATCCTTTATATCGTTCTCGGCCCTAGGGCGCTTATACCCGACCGCCGCTAGTTAGTTCCGGTATAGGCTAGCCTTACGGTCGCCGTAGAATCTTAGGGCGACGGTTCTATTTGTGATTGCCTTGTTTTTCGCTAGTTTCCGCTATAGGCATTCCGTACTATACGATAGGTAGTGCCCCGGACAGTTCGCGTACCGTCTCGTAGTCGATATATAGTCCCTAGATATATAGATAGATAGATAGATGATTCATTTACCCGTTGTGGTACCCTCCGGCCCATGCGGGTTTATGTCTATATATGTTACTACATAAGGTAGGAAACCTACTCCTAGGTAAAAACCTCCTCTCCTTCTCTAATAGCTTCCTTGCCATGAGTTCTCAGTTTTCCTTCCATTAGGGTGCACTAGTGTCATGGTGGTTAGCCTCTGACTACCTTGTCTGCAACCCTAGAGTTGTCCCCCTCTTCCTGCTCTCCTCCTCCTTCTTTCTCTCCTCAATCCATCTCTCTCTTTCCCTAGTAAGAGAGAACTGCTCCAAAAATCCTTGGTGGATGATCCACCTTGTAATTCTCTAGAGGTCTCCCTTATTGCTGATCATGGCTTGGAAGTTTCTGTTCCTTGCCCTTGCCCTCCATTCACCTCTCCCTGTACTCCATTCTTTGCAAACCAGAAGTCTATGTTCGACATTCTGGGACAGGTAGCCGCATGGGCAACTCTTGTCTTCGATACCTGGGGCTTTTCTCTGATGCAGGTATGCCCTGACTCCGATGTGTTCAGAGCGGATTTGTATTGCTATGCTTGCTTCTGACCTGGTCAGGTCTGAGTACAGTAGGTAGTTGTGGCTACCAAACTGTTGGAGTGCCTTTGGGGTTCCTGGCCTCTGTGGGGTTCTTGTCCATTCAGTCTTCCAGAGGAGTCCTGCCATCCTTTCAGCTAGAGACTGTTGCTTCTTCCCTTGGCTGGCTGCTGATCCTCTCCCTTGAGCCCTTCTGTCCTGTTCCTGCTGGGCTAGGTGCAGCTGTTCTGTTAGTTCTTTGAACTTCTGCAGGTCCTGCTGCTTCTGTGGGGCTGGATTGGGTCTTGCTTGTCTGTGCCTTCTTGTGCACTGGCTCCTGATTTTGTTGACTGCCTTCTGGATTACTAGCTGGGCTGGGTATGCAGACGTCTTTCCTGCATACTGGTATCTCAACCCTTGAAGGTAGAGCTTGGCTGGTGGGGAGCCAGACTCCATTTCGACCACCCTTGTTGGAGTTGACTTGTATGCTCCAAGCACCTTTTTCAGACAGGAGGCTTGGGCTCTGCTGACGGGATCTGCAATTCTCTTTGGGATCTTGTCTTGGGCTGACCAGATCTGGGCTCCATATAGCATGGCTGGCTTCACAATGGCCTTGTACATAACCTTTGCTTTCGCAAATGTGGCTCCCCATGTGGAGGCTGTAAGCCTGTCAATTGATTGCCTGTTGTTGTCTGCTCTTGCCTGTGCTTTCTTGACCTGTGGTCCCCAGCTGAGCTTTGGATCCATCCATATTCCTAGCACCCTTAATTCACTTGAGGGTTCTGTTGTGTGTCCCTGAATAGTGATTGGGGCTTGCATATTGTGTCTGTTTCTGGCTCTACTGAAGTGGATGAGTTGATACTTCTCTGGGGCAAATCTGGCTCCATGTTTCCTGGCCCATTCCTCACATTCCTTGTGTTTCTTCTGCAAGATTCTGCAGTTCTCTTCTGTGCTGTCTGACCAGGCTAGGATGTTTGTGTCATCTACAAACCCTGAGGCTGATGTGTTTCTGGAGTTTAGCTTTGCTGGCAGGTCTGCCATAAAGAGGAGAAACAGGATTGGAGACATTGTTGATCCCTGTGGGATTCCTGTCTCTGTAGGCATGCTGTCAGATTTGTATCTGCCCAGTCTTAGTCTTGTGGTTCTGCCTCTGAGGAAGGACTGGATAAACTGGACTGTCCAGTTAGGGATAGCCTTCTGTTTCAGGATGTGGATCAGCCTCTGGTGTGAGACATTGTCAAAGGCTCCTGATATGTCTAGTGAGAGGAGTGTGGCTGCTTTGTTGTTCCCAAAGTGCCATAGGGTCTTGATCTGCTCTGTGATAAGTTCCACAGCTGTTAGTGTTGATCTTTGTTTCCTGCCTCCCATCTGTTCTTCAGGAAGGATTCCATGTTCTTCAGCTAGGTTTGTCAGCCTTTCTGCTATGATCTTTTCCAGGAGTTTGCCTAGTGTGTTGAGCAAGGCAATAGGTCTGTATGCCTTTAGCTTTGTGTAGTCCTCTTTCTGTGGTTTTCTCAAGACCACAGTCAGTGACTCCTTGAAGTGTTTAGGGCAGTGTCCTTGGGCCATGCACTGTGAAAAGATGTTTGACAGTGCAGGGGAGATCTGGTCCTTGCATGTCTTAATGAACAAGTTTGGAATCCCATCTGGTCCTGGGGCCTTGTTTCCTGAGAGTGTCTTAATGATGCTCTTGATCTCTCCCTCTCCCACTGTGCAGGATTGCTCTAGTGGTGTTGGATACACACTGCCCTCCAGATCCTGCAGGTCAGCTTCTACCTGTGTGCCAAAGAAATGTTTCCCCAATGCCTGTGCCTTTCCTGGGAGAGTGTGTTGGATTACTCCTTCCTGGTCTTCAATGTTTGGAAACTGGGGCAGCATGTTTCTGTCCTGTGTGGGTTGTCTTGCCCACTTTGCTAGTTTCCACATCTTCTCAGGATTCTGGGTAATGGATCCAACTGTTGACCTCCACTCCAGCATCTTGTCCCTCTTGATCTGGGCCTTCTTGTCTCTGGTTGCCTGGTTGTATCTGTCCCATGCTTCCTGGGAGTGGCTCTGGGTAAGGGCTCTCCTGGCCTGCCTGGCTGCCTTGACCTTCTCTGAGCATTCCTTTGTCCAGAATGGCTTCTGGTACAGTGACTGTTTCTTTTCTCTGGTGTGGGCTGCCGCAGTTTCCTGCATTGTTCTAACCAGTTCTGCCACTGCTTGGTCTATGTCTAAGGCTGTTTCCAGTCTCCTGGTCTCTAGTCCAGCTAGCTTCTGTTCCAGGTCTTGTCTGATCTGTTCCCAGTTGGCTGCCTTCCAGGCCAGCTGAGGTTCTAGGTCTCCTTCCTGCTGTGTCTGTGTTTCAAACTCCACCTGAATTGGGAGGTGATCTGATGAGGACTCCAAGTCCTGGTTAACCCAGCATCTGGTGACCTTCTGCTGCAGGTCATGTGATGCAAAGCACAGGTCAATGGTGCTTGAGCTTGCTCTCTGTGACCAGGTAGTTAGGCCCTTTGGGGTAACTAGGTGCATGTTGTTGCTTTGGGTAGTGGAGAGGAGTCTGTTAGCTAGGAAGTGATGGGCAGGTGCAAAGTCTGATCCCCATGTAGGATGGTGCAAGTTGAAGTCTCCCAGCACGATGTGTTGGGAGTCACTCTGCAGGATGTCTGGCAGCTGTTGTAGTGTGCCCAGCTGGGTGCTGCTTCTGGAGCTGGGGGGTGGGTTGTATACACTGTGGATGTGGATGCTGCCTTGGTTGGTGTTGAGTCTGACTGAGGTGATGTCTCCCCCTTCCTGTTGGATTTGTTCCCAGCTGTCTGTTGCCATCTCTTTGCTGATGTACATGCATGTTCTAGGGGTGCCTTGTTTGGCTAGGAGTGTGTGATACCTTGGGTCGTTAGCAGTAGATGGTCTGTTAGATTTGCTGTTGATCCAAGGTTCCTGGACTGCAATAACTAGGTGTTTCTTTGGGTCCAGTGCTTGGAGAAAGCTTCTCTGGACCTTGTGCTGGCTTTTGTTGACGTTGTACTGGATAGTGGTAAGATTAGGTGTCTCAATCATGACTCATCCATGCTGGTCTCCTGCTGGTCTTCTCGTGCTTCCTGCTGCTGGCTGCTATTTGGGATTGTGGTAAGGTTGAGCCTGCTTTGTGACGGGTCTCTTCCTGCAACCACAATTGATTTTGGTCTACCCATAGCAGGGTGGCCTTGGGCCTGTGTGGTCTCTTCTGTTCTGCCTCTTTTCAGAGGGTTGTAGACAGTCCTTAGGGGTTCTTGGGTGATTGTCCCTGTCTGGAATCTGATAGGGGTGTTGATCCTGGCTTCTCTTGCCCTCCTCTTTGCCTCAATCCTAGCTGTGCAGTCTTGGGACCAGGAAGGGTGTTTCTTTCCACAGCATGCACATCTGGCTTCACTCTTTGGGGCTGTGCAATTCTGTACTTTGTGGCTACCAGCACAGTGGGAACAAGTGTCCTTTTGGCTTGGGCATCTAGTAGAGATATGACCATACTGTTGGCACTTGAAGCATTGCAGTAGTCTGTGGGTGCTTCTATAGATTTCTGTGTCCATTCTTTCGCATTCCCAGAAGATGCCCTTGTCAAGCACGGTGTTTGCCTGTTCTACAGTGCCTATCCAGAGCACTGAGAAGACTCTCTCTTTGTGTCCTTTGTCTTTCTGTTGACCCATGCTGCTTTTGTGATCTATAGCCCTGGGCATACAGCCTGGTTCTGGTCCTGCAGCCTCTTAAGGTCTCCTTCAATGTCAAACTTTGTGGTCATCCCATAGGCAATAACCATATTTTGTTGGTGTGAGACCTTAGCCGTCTTGCCTAGTTTGACTGTCCACTCCTTCTGTGTCTCTAGCCTCTTCCTGTCTTGCTCCTGTGCTGTGAACAGCTTAAGGACACCTCCCTTCTCTTTCCTGGCTCCAATCATGCCTTGTATCCCAATCTTCTGTATGATCTCCTTGCCTGACAGGCCCTCAATCTCTTTCTGCTCTTGCTGGTCGGAAATGTAGACCTTGATAGCTGTTTTCTGGGGGGGAGGGTTTTGGGATGCAACTGCTGCCCAGGTTGGTTGGCTTAGTTTCTGGCCTTCCTGTGTCCTCTTCTTTGCTGCTGCTGCTACTGTCCTGTTAATGATCTGTCCTGTTTGGCTCCTTAGTGCCTTTAGCCCTCCAAGGAGCTCCAAAATCATCCCCTTAAGTGCTCTTTCTGGGTGCTCGCCATCTCCTGCCATTGCCATTGTTTCTGCCTTCCTACAGACCTCCTTCCACTCGTTACTCTCCTGCTCCTGGTCGTTTCCTGCGATCGCTATCATCGTGTCACCTAGCGGATCTTAATCGTTTATACTATACGTAGCTAGCGATCGAAATATATATAATGTCGTACCCTTTATACCTAATACTAGCTATAGGATACTATCTAATAATAAGACTACCGAGCGGCTAGATATACGTATAGCGGCGTTTATACTAGTAGCGTAGCGCGTTAGTCCGACACTTTCCGCCTATAAGATATATACGTAGTCCGATATAGCTAGGTTTATAGAGAAGAAGGCGGAAGTTATCGATCTAAAGGATCACCTCCTACCTATTGTCATAGTCTCTCTATAGAGTGTATAGAAGGTGGGGACAGAAGAGCCTTAGAGTGCTTAGAAGTCGTTAAGAAGTAAAAGTCTAGCTTAGTATATAAGCGCTAAGAATTATATACCCCGTAACATTTACTACGGGACCTAGCCCTTTAAATTTACTACTCTACTAAACCTTGACAGATTTACTTCGGCTCGTAGCTATATAACTTACGGCACTCCCGCGAGCACCCGCGACTACGCTAGACCCTAGAAGAAGCACGTAGAAGACTCGGAATGTAGGGTAGGTTAGAATAAGGTTTTAAGCAAAGCTACTAAGCGCGGCTTCGTATAGGTTAGCCCTATAAATACGGGGACACGTACTCGCGAGGGTCTAGCCCTATTAATACGGGGACACGTACTCGCGAGGGTCGCGTATAAGTATCCGGCCTTCCCTAGGCCTCTCTTACTTTCTTCGTCTTTCGTTTTATATAGTAATTATACTATACCCTTTATATCTATACTTCGTACCTACATTCTCGCTTTTATTCTTATATCTTATAGGCTAGGCTCTCGTCCTAACACCTATCTATTATGACTTTGCGTATTGCTTCTGAAAGTAAGACGCGAAGGAGCTTCTACCTTACCGGCTAGGTATAGATTATAAGATTAAGCTTAAACCTAGGGCGACTCCTCTATTTAGTAGACTATACCGTATATTAAACTAAGAAGATAAGATCATCGCCTATTAGGTTAACGAACAGCTTGCCTAGAAGGGTATACGCCGTTACTAAGGTAGAGTAGATACCTCTTTACTAGTCCTTATTGTTAAGAAACCCGGTAGAGGCCTACGAGTATATATTAACTATCGTAGTATAAACGAACGTACTATTAAGTCAAGATATCCGATTCCCCTTATATAGGATACCCTTAACCGTATCGTAGGAAAGAAGTACTTTACTAAACTCGATATTATCGTAGCCTTTAATCGTATACGGATTACTAAAGGCTTAGAATAGCTAATAGCTTTTACTACGAGATATAGATAGTTTAAATGCCTTATAATACCGTTTGGTCTATATAACGCCTTAGGGACGTTTTAGTCTTATATTAATAGTACCCTAAGGGAGTTCTTAGATAACTTCGCCTCGGTATACCTCGACGACATCTTAATATTTAGTAATACCTTAGAAGAACATATCGAATATATAAAGAAGGTACTCTAGAAATACGGCGAGGCCGGCCTACAACTTGACATTACTAAGTACGAGTTTTATACCTAATCTACTAAGTACTTAGGTCTTATTATTAGTAAGGACGGAGTCTTAATAGATCCGGCTAAGATATAAGCGATACGAAAATAGAGCATACTAGCTAATATTAAAGATATCCTTACGTTTAATAGCTTCTCCGGCTTTTATTAGCGCTTTATTAAGGGCTATAGCAAGATAGTACTACCTATAGTAAAGCTAACTAAGAAAGACACACCTTAGTAGTAGACCGAAGAGTATTAAAAGGCCTTCGATAGGCTAAAGTAAGCGTTTACCGACGTAGAAGGTACTATCCTTATAATGTTCGTTCTAGGGCGTAGAACCGTCCTTAAAATAGATACTAGCGACTTCGTTATTACGGCGGTATTGTCTTAATACGATAATAACAACATCTTAAGACCTATTGTATACTTGTCTAAGAAAATAAGCCCGTAAGAATATGATTATAATATCTAGAATAAGGAGCTACTTACTATTATTAAAGCTTTCGAAGAATAGAGACCTAAGCTTATAGTAGGTGATATCGATAAATAATCCGACTTCGAAAACCTATAAGACCCGAGCGGCCGCCCTATACTTATATATAGCGACTATAAGAACCTCGAGTACTTTATAAGTTCGAAATAGCTAAATCGTCGATAAGCGAGATAGGCCGAGTTCCTATTACAATTCTTCTTTAAGATCGTATATAGACTAGGCGTATAAGGGGTAAAGCTAGATAGTCTTATACGACGCTCTTAGGATATAATTCTATAAGACAAGTCCGACCCGAGTTATACTTAATAGGACCGGATCCTACTAAAACTAGAGCACTTCCTTTTAGTCTCTACGAGTACGATTCTCCGACTATCTTCCTTAGAAGTAGGAGTAGTCGTAGATAAATAACTAGCTACCGATATTAGTAAGTTATATAAACAAGAAGATGCGATAGAGGCTACGACTTAGCTAGTAGCCGGTAAGCCCGTTAAGCTCCTTCGTAAGAACAAGATCGACGATAAATATATAATACTAGTTAATAGTATAATCTATATTAAGAACCGATATAGCGGATATAGCCTTTTTATCCCGCCTATAGACGATAAAGAGAACACTATCTATATACGTATTATTAAAGCCTTCTACGGTACGCTAGTAGCGAGATACCTAGGGAAGACTACTACGAGTAGATTAGTATTACGGTACTATATATAGCCTCGAATAACTCGTTTTATTAGGTCCTTTATACGCGCCTATTAGATATACCGTAATAGCCGTAGTATAAATAAACCTTAATATAGGCTACTTATACCGCTACTAGTTCTATTCGATACTTAGGACGATATCGTAATAGACTTTATAGTCGATCTACCCCTAGCGAGGTATACGGTAGATAGCTAGATCTATAAGAACGTACTTATAGTTACGGACCGCTTAGGGAAGGAGCGACATTATATTCCTATACTCGAGATAATAGCCGAATATATCGCCTATATCTATATTAAGTATATCTTTTTACGCTACGGCCTACCGAAGACGATTATATTAGACCGCGGGTCGATAACGAGAATTACCTATACGTAGTATCGGCTACGAACCTCTCGTCTTACTACGAGAGAGCCAAGTATTCTTACGCTAGAGCGTCGTAGGCGCGACGGGCACGTAACGTAGGCGAAGCCGCGGCGAATAGAGGACTACTAGCAAAACGGGTATAAAAACTATCCGACGAGCGTGTACTCGTATCGGGAGCGAGTCCCTCTTCTTTCTACGTATAAGAAGGGCGCGGAACCGTAGCCTATACGCTCGATAGGACACCTCTAGTATAAGTATAGAGTTTTTACCTCCGGAGACCGTAAACCGAGTAGGCTAAGCGACGAACATTAGACGGGCGGACTATAGAACAACAACTAAGCGGACTATACGACGGTATCGAGCGGACTACGAAACAATCTAGTATTTACTAGCGGGCAATACGATAGGTAGGTAGATACGCGACGAAGCCTATAAGGGCCTATTAAACACCCGGTATAGGAACGAGGGTTTTGCCTAAGGTACTACCTATCCCGCTATATAACGTACCTAGTCTAATATAGTAGATTGTAACGAGGAAAAGACGATAGCCTAAGTAAGGAAAAGACGGCTATTAGGACGGGGAAAAGACGTATAATACACGTAGATTAGTTCTATAATCGGGGAGGATCGAGGGTAGGGTAATAAGGAACTTTATATTAGTTAGTAGGTAGAAACGTAAGGAGTACGCTACCTAGCGTAGTATATGCCCCGAGTAAACCTACTAGGTATAGACGGCCGCTTTCTAGAGATAGGCTACGGTAACGCGAAGGGCGTCAAAACCTAGGGCGTAGTATATACTAGTAGCGACGGCTAATACTATCTATATAGCCCGAGAGGACGGATACGTATGTCGGTTAATAGAGAGCACTAAAGGGCTTAGGCCTATAGAGGTAGATATTAGCTTAAGGAGTAAATAGGGAGGGAGGGCGTAGAGGGAAGCTTTTACTCCGGGCTAACCTCTCGAAACGAGGCTATACGGTAGTACTAGATAAGTAGGAAAGCGCGGTTAAGACTTATTATCTTATCTCGTAGCTAGCTTACTAAATACAATTCCTTCCTTACTTCTAGACCCCTAAATACTCTACGAAGGTAAGGGAGGCTAGAAGGGTAAGGCGATAGTAGACGAAGGAGTATACCTAAGAGACGTAGGAGCAATACTGTCGCGCGATATAAGAGAAGAAGGTATAGATAAGACGCGATAAGCTATAGGACTAGAGAGCAACGATCGGGCCCGTTATAGAAAACCCGGAATAGATATAGAGACTTGCTAAATAGGCACGACTACCTAAAGAGTAACAAACCCCTCACTTCCCCCTAATCGTAGACCGCGAAGGGATTGCCTAGGCTACGCCCTAGGGTAAGGCAAAAGTATTAGCCGACTATTTCTTTTCGACGTAAGTAGAGGTAGACCTTACGGACATCGACCCGAGTATATACCCGGAACCCCTAGACATAGATTGGGCGGTTAGCTCTAATATAGTAATAGGAGTTATAAGTAAGCTAAAAGGACGAAAAGCCCTAGGCCTAGATAGGATACTAAACGTACTACTAAAAGAGTATAGAGAAGAGATCGCGCCGAGCCTTATAAACCTATTTACCGCGTACCTACGGCTAGGGTATCACCCGAAGCCGTATAGAGAGTCTATAATAGTAGTGCTACGTAAGCTATAGAAGGAAGACTATACTTAGCCTAAGTTGTACAGACTAATCGTACTTCTAAACACGATAGGAAAGGTCCTAGAAAAGATAGTAGCCTAGAGACTTACGTAGCTAGCCGAGGATAACTACGTACTCCTAGTAATATAGATAGGGGGAAGAAGCTAGCGATCGATACTAATAGTAATAGAGCTAATTACGGAGCAAATTCAGACCCTCTAGTACTATAGTAGGAACCGAGCGGCGTCCTTACTATCCCTCGACATCGTAGGGGCCTTCGATAACGTCTTATACTAAAGGCTAATACATATCCTATAGTAGAAAGGCATCTCCTAGTAGGTAACGACGTTCGTCTACTCCTTTCTCTAGGAACGGACGACATACCTAGTCCTAGGAAGGTATACGTCCGACCCGGTAAAGGTAGAGACTAGAATACCTTAGGGATCTACTCTCTCCCCTATCCTATTTCTAATATTTATGTCGGATCTAATTCCCCTACTTACCTCTCCGTAAACCTTAGTATTAGGATTCGTAGACGACATGAATATTCTAGCCTAGTTAGACTCGATAGAAGAGAACTGTCGCCTCCTTAAAGATAGGTATAAAAAATGCGAGGAGTAGGTAAAGAAGTATAGTGCCCGGATCGCCCCTAAAAAGTACTAACTTATACACTTTAGTAAAGCGAGAATATACCATAATATAAAGGCGGCGGTAAGAATCTAAGGCTACGAGACTAAGCTATTAGCGGAGCTACGAGTACTAGGGATCTAGCTCGACCCGAAGCTAAGCTAGAATATATAGATTAAGAAAGCCTAGAGTCGAGCGTAAGTTAATAAAGCCTCGATAAAGAGGCTTACGGCATCTATATAGGGAGTAACATTCGTTAAGGCAAGAGTAATATATAAGGCGATCGTTAGACTAGCTATATTATACGGGGCATAGATTTAGGGAATAGGAGGCGTAGGTAAGCCGATCCCGAAACGGATAGAGCAACCCCTAAATAGGATATAGGTAGGCAACTAACGTAGGGTACTAGGCGTATATAAGACAACGTTAATAAGCACGGTAGAAATAGAGACAGGAATACTACTAATCGGCTAGTATATCCGGGGAATAAGAATTTAATACGCGGCAAAGACGATAGGTTACCTAGTACAAACTACGATCTAGGAGGTAAAGAATAAGATAGAAAGCCGCTACCGGAGAGGGGCCGGACATAGGACAAGCTAAAAGGAGGATGACCTTACTGCCTTTACGGCCGTATAGATAAGCACCGAATAGCTAGTACGAAAAGAGGAGGAGTATAGGACTCGCTAGGCCGGCGGGAGCAAGGCTAAGACCTAAAGCCTAGCGGAATAGATAGCGAGGTACCTATAGGAGTAGGACTAGAAAAGGAAGCCCCCTAAGACAATAGGCCCGATAGCGCTCCGAGCCTTCTAGAGACATAATTACTAGCTATATAGGGACCTAATAAGAGCCGAAGCAAGCATAGCGATCCAAATCAGGTCCGAACATATTAGATTAAGGGCCTACCTATTTAGGAGACGCGTACTAGATATCTATAGCCTAGCCTACTAGTATAGCTACCTATCGTAAAACCTAGAATATATACTACTACGATGCCCGTAGTAGGCGAGAGGTAGGGGAAATTGGAGGCACTAAGCGGGAAGGGGAGACTATAAGTCAATCATTAGGGACAAAGGTAACATTCGCCGAATCTCTCGGTAGATACTATAGTAGAGATACCTCTAGTAGTTTAGCCTCGCTAGCGAGACGGAGGAGTAGATAGATAAGAGGCGGAAGCGAGGGGGATTATAGATAGGGTAGTCATTAGGGCAGGCCTATAACACTAGCGTACCCCTAATAAGGGAAATTTAAGATAATAACTAGGAGGAAAAGACAGGCGGAAAGGAGGAGGGGTTTTTACTAACACGGCTTCCCCTCTATGTATACGAAAACAAGATAGTATAGCTATATAGGCCAAAGGGCACTATAACAGCTTAATAAAATATCTATCTATCTATATAAGTAACGGTAACTATCTAGGGTTACGTAACGAAGCCCTCTCCCGAATTACGAGTCCTAGGAATCTAGCTAGACCCTAAGCTTAGCTAGAACCCCTAGACTAGGAAAGCCTAGAACAGAGCCTAGGTTAACGAGGCTATAATAGCTAGACTTATAACGTTAATATAGGGAGCTACGTTTAGTAAGGCAAGGGTTATATATAAGACGATCATAAAACTAGTAATACTCTACGGGGCCTAGATATACGGGATAGGAGGAGTAGGTAAACCGATCCCGAAGCGGATAGAGGGACCCCTAAACCGGACGTAGGCCGCGAACCTTAGACGGATACTAGGAGCCTATAAGATAACGCTAACGAGAGTAGCGGAGGTAGAGATAGGGTCTCCCCTAATTAAATATTATATTAAGGGAACAAGGATCTAATACGCTAGGAAGACGGCGGATTATCTAGTATAATAAGCTATTCGGGACTCTACGGAGAAGATCGCTAGGAGGTACGACCGACTACCTAGCCTTAGAGTACGTTAAAGCTAAAAGCAAGACGACCTACGTACGTTTAAAGTCGTTAAGCGAACCTAGGAGTAGATAGAGAGGAAGGAGGAGGAGGAAAAGGCACGGAGGAAAAAGGGTAATAAGGCAAAGATATAAAGCCTTATAGAGTAGGTAGCGGGCTGCCTTTAGGAATAGGAATAGAAAGAGAATCCCCTACTAAATCGAGGACCCCTAGCCTTACGCCCCTTCTAGAGACATAACTACCTACTCTACCGTAACCTAATAAGGGCCGAAGTAAGTATCGCGATATAGATTAGGTCCGAATATATCGGGTTAAGGGCCTACCTATATAGAAGGAAAGTCCCGGACGTATATAGCCTAGTATACTAGTATAACTACCCGTTATAGAACCCGGAGCATATAATACTACGGTGCCCGTAATAGGTAGAAGGACGAAGCTAGTAGAGAGCTAAGGTAGTAAGACACGACTACTAGTTAATCGTAACGGATAAGCGAGACGTGAAACGGATAGTATAGTAGATACTATAGTAGGGCTTTGTTAAACAGTTCGCGCTAGCTAGCGAGACGGAGGAGTAGATAGAGAAGAGGCGGGAGGTCAAGGGGGTGTAGATAGGGTAGTCATTAGGGTAGGCCTATAACACTAGTATACCCTTAATAAGGAAAATACGAAAGAAGGTAAGGTTAAGAACGTATAGGAGAGGAGAGGGGGTTTTTACTCTATAATACGAGTTTCCCCTTTATAACTAGAAGTAGGTAGTATAGCTATATAGGCTAATAGGCTCTATAACAGTATAATAAACGATATATATATATATCTTAGTAGTACCCCTATATACCCCTACTACGTAATTAACCGTTAAAGGTTAACGAGATTCGACGCGTAAATTTCAGAGTCTAAAGGGGCCCTTAGCTCGTTAATATATCCTCCTCTATTACGAAACTGTCCCTAGTTTCACCTCCGCTACGCTAATATAAACTAAGAAACTATACCTATAAGTTATACGTAAAGAGAGCGGATCCGGCGTCTAGTCAAGTAGTTAGTCTAGAGATATTAAGGAGATCGCAAGTTCATTCTATAAGGGGCTAAGGAGGCTAAGTCAAAGTCTAGGCTTCGTAGTAAGCCTACTCTTAATTTAAGGATATAGCCTAGAAATTAGTCAAGTACGCTAGAAACTAGGTACTAGAACTAGAAGCTAGTCAAACTAAGGTTAGAAACTAAAACTACTAAGTAAACTTCTTACGCCTAAAAAAAAGAAATAATAGAGTCCTATCCCTCCTTTGACCTAAATCCTAGTAAATTTGGCTATCTCCCCCGTAGTAAGGTTATAAGGCCGTACCTATAGTCTCGTCGGCTTAGATTCTAGTTCCGGAAGTATAGCAGCTCTATTAATGCCTATTAGAAGTATATCGTCATCATCTTCGTCGTTAGATTCGGACGTAGTAGGTCTATTCTTATTCGGAAGATCGCCTTTTTCAATATTCGCGACATCAACCCTATTCTCTAGCGCTATAATGTCTTTAGCTTTAGGAAGATTAAGCTCCGGGTCCGGTCTTAACTATAGGATCAGCTTTAGGTTCTCCGGGCTTATATACCCTTCAACCTCGTACTATTAAGCTCTTCGAGGACGTATATACTAAACCCCGAGTACACCTTAGCTAAACGATACGGCCTAAGCTAGCGGTAACTAATCTTTCTAGATAGGTTATCCTTATACGGCTTATCGAACTTGACTATAAGATCCCCGACCTAGAACCCCTAGAAGTTAATACTACGTTTAGTATCGAAGTATTCTTTACTTAGGGCACGAAGCCTTACTCTTCGTAACTATAACTCCTAAAGGCTTATGTCCCGTACCTATAATTAACGCGCCCGAATAGCTAACAGCTCCTCTTTTGATCTAATAGATCCCTATTTATAGTTCGCCTATATCGGGTATTCTACCTCGATTAGGAGAACAGTACGATAGCTATATAGAACCTCCGCCGGCGTTATACCCGTAATTCTAGATACCGTAGTTCTATTAGCCTAAAGTACCGTAGTAATCTATTGTTCCTAGGACTTATAGGTGTTCTTAGTAAGCTTAGCTAATATAGCTAGAACAGGTCGATATCCTACTTCTATAGTTATATTTAACTACGGATAGTAGAGTAAGATCCGGATATACTTAATGCCTATACTAATAAGCATCCTCTCTACCTCCCCTTCGTTAATACTAGCGTTATTAAGCACAATCTTATAGTAGTATCTATGCCGGCTAAATACTATCTCGTATAAAAACTTAGTAATCGCCCGCGAATTTAGAGGCTTCCGTACGACCTTCGACTTAATCTACCTACTTAGAGCTTCTCGGGCGACAAGTAAGTACCCGTTTCTATATACGTAGACGGGATCGTAGTACTACCTCTCTCCTATAACCTACTAAGTCGATAAGTACATTTCTTCTACTCTCTAGTTACCTTCGCGAAAGTTATAAGGAGTATAAGTCCTTACCTAATTCGACACGTCGGAGAAGTAGCCCTTCTAGTAATACCGGCTAGTAATAAGATTATATACTAGCTCTATACTCCGGTAACTATACTTTTCGTAATAGTACGTTACGATCTCTTTCTAAGCATTATTATTGTCTACTACTAGCTATATTAGTACACCTCTTTACCGCTAATAAAATAAGAGCTTGTCTCTTAAGTAGTACCGAGGACTCTTCTTAACGAGGTTTCGATACTTAGCCCGGGTAACCCCTTCCGGTCGTGTTCGATATACTAGAATATAAGCTATAAGCTCGGAATTGTTACTATACTAGGGTTCGAGGAGTCGTTTACGCTCTAGAATAACGGAGAAAGTGTTAACTAGCTCGGCGTAACGGAGAAATTTGTCGTCAATTATCTTATTAATGTTATCGTTAGGTTCCGTAAGCTCCTTAGCTATAGGTAGTTTACGAGACAGTACATCCGGTCCGGAGGCCTTCTTCCTATCGACATGCCTTACTTCAAAGGTAAATAGCCGGATCTAAGTAACCTACCTTACTATTATAGAGTTTAGAATGTCGGATACTAGCCGATTTAACTACTATACTAGCGTTTTAGTATTAACTTCGAGGATAAAGTCTACTCCTACGAGGTAGCGCTACACCTTCTTAAGGCCCTTTAGTACTCCGAGGCACTCCTACTTTCCTATATTGTACTTAGCCTCGTTTACGTTCTAGGTACCGCTCTTATACCTTACTAGGTGTCTTCGTCGAGTATTATCTAGTAATTCCTACGATATTATACAACACTACCTAATACTACTCGCGTTAATAGAAACGAAGATCCTACTAGCTCCTATCGCGTAGGAGATAGTTACTAACGCTAGTACTATTACTAAGAATCTTGCTAGGTTCTCTTTCAAGAACTACTTATTCTTAGTCTAGACAAACTCGACGTCCTTCCTTAAAAGCTTATATACTAGCCGAGCGACGATTACGAACTAGGGGACCTAAATCCGGAAGTAAATATAGATCCTAATATAAACTCGAACGTCCTTTACGTACTTTAGAGTTAGCTAGTCTAAGATCTTAGCTAGTATTTTAGGATCTAGATAGCGGCCGCTCGGGCTAGTAATATAGCCTACGATCTTTAGGGTCTTATAAAGCTACTAAGACTTCTCCCCTACGACTACCGCTCCGGCCCTCTCTAGGTCCGTAAGAATAAGATTAAGGGACATAATATGTTCTACGACCTATCGTCGAAGGCTAGGCTCTACCTTAGCGTTACTATAGTCCTTAGTAGGACCTTTTACGCCGATATCGTTAAGAAATAGTTTTGCTCGGTAAGAAATATAGTCTATTAACACCTTAGTTACTACCCGTACGAACTAAGTAACTAAGTTCGTCGTACCCTATAGTAACGTTATATACCGTATAAGCCTAAGAGGCGTTATAAAGGCCGTTAAGTCTCGGCTACTTTCGTTAAGCGTAATCTAGTCGTACTCCAAAAACAAGTCTACTAAAGAGGCTACTCTATACCTAGTAAAGTCTTCCGAGAACCCGTCCGTATCTAGGGGAATGTTTGTACCCCTTATCGTTACCTCGTTTAAGAGTATAGCGGAGTTAATCAACCTATATAGTATAGCTTCGCTGTTTAGCTCGACCTTCTTCGCTACTAAGAACTAAGCATTCGTATAAGTACCTTAACTATACTTAAGAATTCTATTCTTAATTCGAGCGCGGATTATCTATTCTATAATCGCTCGTAAGCTTAGGTATTACCGAATGTTCCGCGCCTACTACGGTTTATACGTAATTGTTATAATCTTCTAAGGAGGCATAACATTATATCTAATCTACCGTATATAGCTAAAATTCTACGCTAGGACACCTTCTCGGTTAAAGAGTATTTTATTAAACATTTGTCTTTCCTTAGCCGAGAGAGCGATACTAACCTTAATACTAGCGAGCCTTTTAGGTATAATCCTCGAGCCGCGCTCGATACTAGAGAACTTTTTAATAAGATACCTCCTATCGAACGGGCCTTACCCTACTAGTATTAGAGATTCCTAGTAAAGGGCCTTTCGCTTTCAATTTATATTACTATCTACTTTCGACTAAGGCCTCTCGTAAACGCTCGTATTAATAGGTCTTTTCTTATTAGCTTTTCGCTTATATATAGTAAATATATACGGTATCCTAATACCGGGTCTATATAACCCTACGTCTAGTTTCTAAGCCTACCTATTGATCTGGCCCTGTTTTAGGATCTTAGTACACTAGTCGCCCTATACGGAGTATATATTTGTAATGACCTACTCTCCTAGAGCATTAGTAGTCACCTTAGCGCTTAAGTATTAGCGGTTCCCGAGTAGTCCTAGTAATTTCTTTAAATACGGGCTAAGGTCGAGGACATTTTCTCTTTATTATAATACGGGGCCGCGGTAGTTCTTAAAGTAGTCGAAGATAGTCGTGTCTATAGGCTTGGGTTTTAGCTTCGTTATACCTTCTTATCGATATTAATACGCCGTATTATTAGAACACTCCGCCCCTAATATATTTACTAAGGTCTCCCCGACTAGTCTCGAAAAGCGGACTTGTTTTAAAACCGGACTTCTAATACTTAAAGCGGGTTAACTACCGTGAATTAACCCCCGTTTGCATTTTTCGAGGACTATAGAAGTTCTTAAAGAGTTTTGTACTTATTAGTACCTATAATAGCCGTGAACATTATACTTTTACCTTTCCTACTAGCGATTGTTCCCTCCTATAATCTATTGTCGTAGTTACGGCCTATTAGTCGTACCTTTCTATACTAAGGGCGGCTAAGGATCGTAGGCGAATCTAGATTAGTAGAGACAAACATATCGATCTAGTAGTATATACTAAACACCTAAGTATTAAGCTTTAAAATTACTCCTTTAAACTTCGCTCTTCTACCTACTCCTCGAAAGGACAAGTAGGCGCTAGGTACAATAGGTAAGCTAAACTTATATACTATCCTCGGGCTAATAATATTAACTTTAGATCCCTCGTTAAGTAGGGCTCGAGTCTAACCTTTACTAGTCCTAAGCTCGGTAACTACCTAAGGGCTAGATACTATTACAAAATCGTCTAGTATACTAGAGAGACCAATCTTTTCAATGTTCTCGTATAACTTAGCGGTAGGGATAGTATCCTTACTATATAATATCGTTAAGAATATACCTATAAAGCGAGCTTAACAATTATCCCGAAAGACTTCTTTATTAGCCTCTTCTTCCTCGTCTTTATAGGTAGCGACATAACTCGTACGGACTTTAGTCCCTTCTTAGCTAGCTAACTTACGGACGCTAGTAAGCTTAGACTATAGATTAGGGGTATTTACTACTCTCCTAACTAAGGTAGTCTTAAACTAGCGACTATACCGAAACTAGTCCCGGGTATTAACGTTTAGAAACGTAGTCTAAAGGATTTGATTAATCTAATAGGTCACTCTCTCCTCCTTAGTAACGGGCCTATCTCTAGTACCGTACTATCGGACGTAGTTATTAATCCTTATCGTCTTCGTATTCTATAGTCGTTTACGCTATACGAATAGGGTATTAATAGGCCCTACCGGCTATTCCGAGGGCGTAGGCCTTGACTTAGCTCGAGGCTTAGGCGTCCTTCTTCTAAGAGTCTCCCCTACTACTACCGTTAACTAGCTTCTACTAGCCCTAGAACCGGCGTCTCTAATTATCTCTACCTCCTACTAACCGAGTTCTTCCTACCGGATCTCCTCTTTAAGTTCTTGTCGTATAGCTTTAGCGGCCTCGGCTCGTACTCTTAATGCCTATATACTAGACCTAGTTCGAGGATTCGGGTTCTTTTTAATTCCTACTAGAGCTTTACCTCGAGATTTATTACTCTAGATTAGGTAGGCCTTAACCTTAACCTCGTTATAGTTTATAATCCTATACCCTTATAGAGCCGGTTCTTCTTCTTCCTTAAACTAGATCTAGTAACTACTAGCGGCCGTCGGTTACTACCTAGATCTAACATCTTAAGGGCCGTATTCTATAAGGTGTCGGTTATTAGGTAGAGGTTTAGAGTAGTTAGGAAGCTTTACGCTTAAGACACTAGTATAATCTCGACCTATCTATTGTTTCCGAAGCGTAGGGATTTTCATGTCCTTATTAAATAGAATCGGGCTATAGTGTTCCTCAAGCTACGGAAGTATATAAAGGAGCTTAGGTTTGCTATAGTCCCGTCGGAAGTTAAACTTAGGGGGATTTAGATCGGTCTTCTTTCCTAGGTACTACTAGTTATTCGTTACTAAAAAGATATACCCTTATAAGATAAGGAATAGCATCGCGGGGCACCTATTGGCCTAATGTTCCGTACTACTATAGTTATAATAGTACCTATTAAGCGCTTTAGACTACTCGCGGTTCTATAACTATGGGCGCTATATTAAGTAAACCTGTTGAAACAGGTACGGGTGGATGGCAGCGGAGTAGAGTAAGAGATCAATCTTCAACTGACTAATAGCACGAGCATGTAGCAATATATTAGGAACCAATATATTGATTATGTTAGATGTCTATCTAAGCTAAAGGGGAGAGAAGGTATCTCCCTACAAGCTGAGTTATTGTGGATGCCTCAGGCTACTAGATCACTTCCTGATTGTTAACTCCCTTTGAGATGCTACATCTTAACAAAACCTATAGTTTAGGCACTCGATCGGGGTTCTCTAGTTATATAGACCTTTGATTTTTACTAGGGTTAAAGGATCTAACCTCTACCGCGCGACCTCGTTAGTAAGCCCGAATACTCATTTCTACTATTTTCTAAATAAGGTCATCGTCGATAGTAGCGGAAATAGCTAGTTTATTAAGTATATTAATCTTAGGGATTAAGCGTAGTATCGGCTTTATAACTAACCGATAAAGCTACGGTAAAGTAAGTAGATAGATAGATAGATATTTCATTAAGCTGTTATAGTGCCCTTCGGCCTATATAGCTATACTATCTTGTTTTTGTATATATAGAGGGGAAACCGTATTAGTAAAAACCCCTCCTCCTTCCCGCCTGTCTTTTTCCCCTAGTTGCCGTCTTAGATTTCCCTTATTAGGGGTACGCTAGTATTATAGGCCTGCCCTAATGACTACCCTATCTACAACCCCCCTAGCTTCCGCCTCTTATCTATCTACTCCTCCGTCTCGCTAGCGAGGCTAAACTACTAGAGGTATCCTTACTATAGTATCTACCGAGAGATTCGGCGAATGTTACCTTTGTCCCTAATGATTGACTTATAGTCTCTCCTTTCCGCTTAGTACCTCCAATTTCCCCTACCTCTCGCCTACTATAGGCACCGTAGTAGTATATGTTCTAGGTTTTACGATAGGTAGCTATACTAGTAGGCTAGGCTATAGATGTCTAGTACGCGTCTCCTAAATAGCTAGGCCCTTAATCTAATATATTCGGACCTAATTTAGATCGCTATACTTGCTTCGGTCCTTATTAGGTCCCTATATAGCTAGTAATTGTGTCTCTAGAATGCTCGGAGTACTATCGGGCCTATTATCTTAGGGGGCTTCCTTTTCTAGTCCTACTCCTATAGGTAGCTCGCTATCTATTCCGCTAGGCTTTAGGTCTTAGCCTTACTCCCGCCGGTCTAGCGAGTCCTATACTCCTCCTCTTTTCGTACTAGCTATTCGGTGCTTATCTATACGGCCGTAAAGGTAGTAAGGTCATCCTCTTTTTAGCTTGTCCTATGTCCGGCCCCTCTCCGGTAGCGGCTTTCTATCTTATTCTTTACCTCCTAGATCGTAGTTTATACTAGGTAATCTATCGTCTTTACCGCGTATTAAATTCTTATTTCCCGGATATATTAGCCGATTAGTAGTGTTACTATCTCTATTTCTACCGTACTTATTAACGTTGTCTTATATACGCCTAGTATTCTACGTAGGTTACCTACCTATATCCTATTTAGGGGTTGCTCTATCCGTTTCGGGATCGGTTTGCCTACGCCTCCTATTCCCTAAATCTATACCCCGTATAATATAGCTAGTCTAACGATCGCCTTATATATTACTCTTACCTTGTCGAATGTTGCTCTCTATATAGACGCCGTAAGCCTCTTTATCGAGGCTTCGTTAACTTACGCTCGACTCTAGGCTTTCTTAATCTATATTAAATAGGTACGAGTTAGGTAGTAGTAGAAGACGGCGGATTATACGAAAGACGAAGAAGGACCTAATAGGATAGCGTGTATCTATATATAGTATCGCCGGTGTTAGTATAGGTAGATGCTAGGTATCCGGATGTTTACTAGCCTATAGGCTAGTAAACCCTAGTCACGTGATCTAGTTACATAACACACCTACACCTATATACTTGTCCTACGGCCTATATGTTCTTAACACTCCTACTTAGGCTATATAGTCTCCTATAATCCCTTTACGTAAGCTAGAGCTACCCTACAAAGTTTTGGAACTACTAGCTATTAAGGGGCTTTATTAACCTATTAGTAGCTTTGTCCTTTATATAGTAGTAGTCTACTATAATCTTCTTCTACTACTAGAGATGTCTAATATAGTTATATACAACATTAATATACTTTGACCTTTTATATATAGGCATCTTTAATAAGTGTCAAAGCGGCTTAGTTATTACCTATAAGCTTGACTAGCCTTAGCTCGTTAATAGTGCCCTTACTTGCCCTTATACTCGGCTAGAAAGAGCTCTTTCCTACTAGTTCTAGGCACCCCATTTCCCTAAGGACAGTAGCAAGAAATCGTGACTACTTTGCGGCTACGTTTATAGCTATAAACTCAGCTTCTATTATTAATGTTATAATAGACTTCTGCTTCCTACTTATCTAGGACATAGGTGATCTATACAGGAACTATACGTATCCTAGAATTAAGACTCTATCCACTTTGTCTATAGCGTAGTTAGAGTCCGAGTATCCCTAGAGATTGCCCCCTCCCTTTCTATATATAAGACCTAGGTCTAGGTAAGACCGTAGGTATCGGGAGAGCTTCTTTAAAGCCTTTATATACTACTACGAGGGATCAGCAACATATAAGCTAATTCTTCTAAGGGGAAATGCTAAGTCTGGCCTTGTTATTGTCATTGGCTATATCTAGGTACTATTATAGCTCTAGTAATCCTATTTGTTATACCTCTTATCTATAGGTGCCGTAGGTACTAAGTACTCGTAGCTCTCTATAGGTAAGTAGGTTGGCGTAGCCTTCTCTCTAGCTGTGTTTATATTAGCTAAGTTAGCGTAGATATAGTGTCCTTAACTAAGCTTTAAAGTGCCTTAGGACCTGTCTCTTATAATCCTTATTCTAAGGATCTTCGTAGGTTCACTAAGATCTTTAATCTTAAACACTTTTCTAAGCTTAGCCTTAAACTACTAAACATCTGATAGCTTCGGAGCTACAACAGGTATGTCATCTATATAGGTAAGGACTATAAGGTCTCTATTCGTATAGACAAGTAGGTATAGATCTACCTAGGACTAGGTAAATCTAATCTTCTCTAGCTTCGTAACATAGAGCTTGTTCCAGTCTCTAGCTGCTTACTTAAGCCTATAAAGGCTTCGTAGGACCGTAAACACTATGTTTAGAGGTGCTTTAACTCCTAGGGGTAGGATTATATAGATGTCTTCAAGGAGGCTACTTTAGGTAAAAGCATTATTTATATCTTCTAGGTGCATCTCGAGATCTCTCTTACACACTACTACTATAAATACTCGGAGAGTATTATGTCTAATAGTAGGTGCAAAGGTCTCTTCGAAGTCAACCCTATATTTCTATAAAAACCCTCTTATAACTAGTCTTGCCTTGAACTTCTTAATAGCTCTACTAATCATTCTTTTTATATTAAAGACCTACCTAGAAGTAATTAGATTCGTACCCTTTGGCGGTATAACTACTTCCTAGGTATTGTTACTTGCTAAGGCAATAAGTTCGTTCTCGATTACCTCTCTCTATATATATCCCTATTCGGGGTCTCCTACGGCTACCTTATAGGACTTTAGGATTAGCACTTCCTACTAATAGGCTATAGCCTACCTAATAGTAGCAAATATATGTTCTTCTACGTCGTTCAGAATCTCCTCTACCTAGCTTATTATAGGGTCTAGATAGAACATCTAGGCGATAAGAGCCTTATATTATTGAGCCTTATACTCTTTAGAGTTATTATCTCCGTCCCCCCTTAACCTCTTGTTGCCTATTACCTAAGGTAGCGCTAGGTGTTTAGATAGGTCGAACTGAACGACATCTTCTTTTTCTTTTATTAGAGTCCCCTAATCTCTAAACTTCTAGTATTCCCTAATGTCCTTTAGGGGAGGGGGAAGTTATATAGACAGCGGTTGCTATAGTGTTAATGACTCGGGTAGGTTCTGTATAGATCCACCGTTATCGGCCTTCGACAGTATTAAAACCGCCTTAATATTTTCTCCTAGCCTTCGTAACGGTGTTTCTAATAATCCCCTATCGGAAAATTTCGCCCTAAAGGGCTTCCTCCTAATAGGATTGCGCTATAGCGCTCGACTCGGCTAGTTAGTAAAGGTGATACCAAGATCTATATCTCCCCCCTTCTTATTCTTAAACTAGTCGACGTGACTATACGCTTTTATAGCTTTTATGTCGGGATCCTAGAACAGCTATTGTTTTGTAGTGTTTTCTAAGTAGCCTATAAATACGGCTTCTTTTCCTCGGTTTATTAACTTGTCTCTCCTTAAGCCTTAAGGTTAGGCTCTTAGGTCTATATAGACTATAGCTTTGTATCCCTAGACGCGGAAATGGTCGACTAACGGTACTTAGTTAGTAAAGGCTTCTTCTAGTGAAAGAGCAATACTATTAATGATCGGACTATTAGGTAGTCTGTTTCTAATTATAGTCTATGCTTACAAAGCTTCTAGCCAGAACTTAACTAGTATACTAGAGTCTTTTAGTATAGCCCGGACTGTGTTCTTAGAGGCTTAAATTGACCTTTCTATAGGTCTATTCTAAAGAGAGTTGTAGGTATTAGTTATATCTATCTAAGTGCTAAACTCCTTCTCCTACTCTTTTAGTAAGGCGAGAATTTCCTTTATACTATTACTACGGATCGTAGATAGAAAGTACCTTGACTGCCGTTCTGCCTAGACCTTCTAATCCCGTAGGGCTGTAGGAGCGTCGCTCCTAGCCTTTAAAGGGATTACCTACTTCTTCCTAGAGAAGTTGTCTACAATCTCAAGCTAATATTTGTATCCTAGCCTAGAGACTACGCCCTAAAAAGGCCTATAGATATCAATAGAGATGAGGGCCAGCCTCTCCCCTTTCCTCTCTATAGTAGGTCCTTTGAACTTCCTTATATTTATAAGGGAGTAGACCTTATAATTCTAGTGTTAAGAAGGAATAGGAATAGGATCTTTCTTATTAGTAACTCTATATAGGTTTCTTAGTAGTCCCTTGCTAAGGTGTGTACATCTTCTATACTATAGCTCCTACTAATCTTCGGACTTAGTGTTAGCTATAGCGGTACCGTCACGTTCTTAAGAGAGTATACTAGTATACTATAGCTTAAGAATTTCCGAGATCGAGTAGATAAACGGTACTCCTCCTCGAAGTTTGGTCTAGATAACGGGTTTACTAGACAAGGATTTTAGGGTAAAACTAGGTAGTTAGACAGCAAACTATTAGCTCAACTAATTCTACGAAACAAGACTAACTCTAAGGCTAGGAACAAACAGGACATTTTCTAAGACAATTTGCTTTCTAGAAGGACTACCTATTACTACACTTCCTATATATATAGCCTGTAGATAGCCACCTCTAACCTTGATCCACTTCCTCTTTTAAAGAGGCTTTAGTGTCCTAAATAGTAAATCTTAGTCAGTTATATGTGATGATGTACAAGAGTTAAGTAACTACTCGGACGAGGGGTACTTGCCTTTAGCTTCTATAGTAGAATAGGCAATCTTATTAACATCATTATCTTCTAATAGTATCTTAGAGTCTAATACGTCTTCCTAGGTCGTATAGGCCCTTATAGGCTTACTAGAGGAGGCCTTTGGCTTGCGGCTCTCCTTTATCTACTTTATAAGGTCCGTTATTACCTTAAGGACATTACGAAGGTTTAGTAATAATGACCTCCTACGAGGTAGTAACGGTTGTCTCTTAGTAGGGTAGGTAACCCTAGCTAGTTTGTCCTTATTCCTAATAGCCTACTAAGCTACGGAAAGGTGTGGGCACTTGCTTATAAAATGGTTACTATTATAGAGATAGTACGTAAGCTTGCCCTAGAAACCCTTCTTAGCGAATATAGCTGTCCCTTAATAAATTATTGATTCTTGTTTCTCCCTAAGGATTGTAAGAATGTCTTATAGGAAGAGATTTACCTAGGCATAAATTGTATCGCGAATTGAGCCAAATGAGTCTAGTAGAGCTACTAAGAGTCGCTAGATCTTTCTGTCCTTAGTCTTAATGTCTTAGAACTAAGGCGAGATTAAAACAGCCCTCCTTATAATTAAGCTAAGCTCCTACTAGGCGTCATCTATTAACTAGTCCTCTGTTATCACGAAATTAGTGTATTACTAAAGCAAACTTCTTCTAGTAGCGAGAAGTCTTCTCTTATATTTGGCTTTAGCCTATTCCTATAACTCCTTCGTATACCGGATCTCGTATATCATCTCTTAGTTATATGTCGACAGATAGATATACATCTTATATAGGGCCGTTACATTGTACCGTCTATACAATACCTTCCTTATCGCTTGATCTAAAGGAAGGGATAACTCCGATAATGTAGAGGGTGTCGCTAGGGTTTTAGCGGAAATGTCCGTAATAATATCCTCGAGGACCTAGTCAACCTACTTTAATACTAGGTGTATTCTTATTAGCTTGAACTATGTTTCGTAGTTCTCTCTTATTAGAAGAGGTACTGCTCTCTTTCTTATAAACCTAGTCTCGTTCTCTATTTTTGTAAGTTAAGGGACAGGTTGGCTACTCTTAGGTAATAGGATATATTCGGTCGTACGCGATCGGATCGAAATAGGATAAATAGAACGCGAGGTTAATGTTAGTGCTAAGACACTATAGCGTAACTCTCTTAGTAGAGGGGGTTTCTAAGACACTACGGCTCTCTTAGAATAAATAGTTAGTCGATACGAACGCGATGTCCGGAGAGCGACTCTTCTTAGTAAGCTCGCCTACTTGTCTAAGGTATTAGTATAGGCTCCCTAACTCGGAGTCTAATAGTACCTTACTAGGCTCTTTTACGTCTTATATATACCTATAGCACGGCTATAGCTTCCTATATAAGGCGGGTACGGCCTCTAGTCTACCTTCCTTTTGTTCTAAAGAGGAATAACTCTAATACGACTTTGTCGAGGGTGAAACACCGAGTTACTAACCCGGGCTTATAACCTATTAAATAGGTACGAGTTGCGTAGTAGTAGAAGACGGCGGATTATACGAAGGACGAAGAAGGACCTAATAGAATAGCGTATATCTATATATAGTATCGCCGGTATTAGTATAGATAGATACTAGGTATCCGGATGTTTACTAGCCTATAGGCTAGTAAGCCCTAGTCACGTGATCTAGTCACATAATACACCTATACCTATATGCTTGTTCTACGGCCTATATGTTCTTAACAATCTATATATTCTAGCTTAGCTTCGGGTCGAGCTAGATCCCTAGTACTCGTAGCTCCGCTAATAGCTTAGTCTCGTAGCCTTAGATTCTTACCGCCGCCTTTATATTATAGTATATTCTCGCTTTACTAAAGTGTATAAGTTAGTACTTTTTAGGGGCGATCCGGGCACTATACTTCTTTACCTACTCCTCGCATTTTTTATACCTATCTTTAAGGAGGCGACAGTTCTCTTCTATCGAGTCTAACTAGGCTAGAATATTTATGTCGTCTACGAATCCTAATACTAAGGTTTACGGAGAGGTAAGTAGGGGAATTAGATCCGACATAAATATTAGAAATAGGATAGGGGAGAGAGTAGATCCCTAAGGTATTCCAGTCTCTGCCTTTACCGGGTCGGACGTATACCTTCCTAGGACTAGGTATATCGTCCGTTCCTAGAGAAAGGAGTAGACGAACGTCGTTACCTACTAGGGGATGCCTTTCTACTATAGGATATGTATTAGCCTTTAGTATAAGACGTTATCGAAGGCCCCTACGATGTTGCGGGATAGTAAGGACGCCGCTCGGTTCCTGCCGTAGTGCTAGAGGGTCTGAATTTGCTCCGTAATTAGCTCTATTACTATTAGTATCGATCGCTAGCTTCTTCCCCCTATCTGTGTTACTAGGAGTACGTAGTTATCCTCGGTAAGCTACGTAAGTCTCTAGGCTACTATCTTTTCTAGGACCTTCCCTATCGTATTTAAAAGTGCTATTAGTCTATACGACTTGGGCTAAGTATAGTCTTCCTTCTATAGCTTACGTAGCACTACTGTCATAGACTCTCTATACGGCTTCGGGTAATACCCTAGCCGTAGGTACGCGGTAAATAGGTTTATAAGGCTCGGCGCGATCTCTTCTCTATACTCTTTTAGTAGTACGTTTAGTATCCTGTCTAGGCCTAGGGCTTTTCGTCCTTTTAGCTTACTTATAACTCCTGTTACTATATTAGAGCTAACTGCCTAATCTATATCTAGGGGTTCCGGGTATATACTCGGGTCGATGTCCGTAAGGTCTACCTCTACTTACGTCGAAAAGAAATAGTCGGCTAATGCTTTTGCCTTACCCCGGGGCGTAGCCTAGGCAATCCCTTCGCGGTCTACGATTAGAGGGAATTGCGGGGTTTGTTACTCTTTAGGTAGTCGTACCTATTTAGTAAGTCTCTATATCTATCCCGGGTTTTCTATAACGAGCCCGATCGTCGCTCTCTAGTCCTATAGCTTATCGCGTCTTATCTATGCCTTCTTCTCTTATGTCGCGCGATAGTATTGCTCCTACGTCTCTTAGGTATACTCCTTCGTCTACTATCGCCTTGCCCTTCTAGCCTCCTTTACCTTTATAGAGTATTTAGGGGTCTAGAAGGCCTTTTACTACGTTAAGGGCCGGAGTAACAGCGTATATTATTCCGCTACTTACTATATAACCGAGGTAACTTGTTCCGCTACTTGATCTAGCTAAGCTATCGTCTCGAGTTCTCTATACTATAGTAGGTTCGCTATTAGGAAGCCTCTTATATCGTCCTAGCGTACCTTCTTCTAGTTACGGCGTAGTTCGCTCACTAGCTCCTCTATCGCCTTCACCCCTAGCGTCGTTTCAAGAGGGATATAGTCTAAGGAGGCTTCTAGCGCGTAGTTCGGTCGGCATTAGACTAGTCTCTCTTCAAGTTCTCGTAATAGAAAGTATAGGTCGATCGTGCTTATACTAGTACGGGCCTTCTACGTCTCTATTCCCTTTAGTATTACTAAGGCTATTCCGTAGCGTACGGTTATATCTAGTAGCTTTCCCCTTAGAAACGCGTACGGGGGAGTGAATTCGAGTCCCTATTATAGGTAGTAGAGGTTAAAGTCGCCGAGGAGTACTTACTTCGTGTCTTAGCTAAGGGTCCGCTCTAGGTAGGCGAGGGTTCCTAGTTCCCTACTCGTCCGACCCCGCGGTAGCGGGTTATAAACGTTATAGATCTAGATAGAGCCTTATATCGTGTCGATCTAGATTAATATTATGTCTCCTAGGTTACCCTACTACGGTAGTATAACCTTCTACGACTCAAGTTCTATAGTCTTACTTAGGTATATATATGTCCTCGGGATAACGCCTCGTTAGCCCGCGATTACGGTATAGTATCTCCGGTTATTACAAGTAGCTAGGAGTCCTACGTAGGGGTTGATCTATAGTTCCTATACCGTAATAACGTAGTACCGTAGCGGATCTAGCTCTTATAGAAAGTAGCGCTAGACCTTGTCCCTACTTTTATTTACGTTATACTATACGATAGTAATGTCGTCGTATAGTATTATTCGTTATCCGTAAGGTCTATTTCCGTACTAACCTACTATGTCTCCTAAGCCTATATCTCGCTATCCGGCTAGCCCTAGGGCCGCTAGGGCGCCCTAAAGATTCGTATTTAGCCTAGTTTATTAGCGGCCCGGTCAAGGTGTCGAGGCCTACCGGGAGGTAGATACGTTTACGGTTAGGTTCCCTTATTCGTCTCTTCTACCCTCTTCCTTTTACTCGGCTCGAAGCCCTTATATACGGTAGGTCCCTCCTACTATCATTAGGGGTACCTAGCTAGTATAGAGATCCTTACTTGTCTCGCTCGTTCTTATGCTACTATTCTAGCTAGGTATTAGCTTAAATACGCTAGGTGCCTTCTACCGTAGTATACGTACCTACTCTCCTTTTTTAGGCATTCCCTTCCCTAGTATAGGCCTACGTAGTAGGGACACCTTAGGGTCTTCTCCCCGTATTTTAGGGCGATATGACCGTACTATTAGTATTAGAAGTATTATAGTACCCTATAGCTACTCTAATAGATCTCCGTGTCTATTTGCTTGTAGTTCTAGAATAGCCTATTATCTAGTATCTAGTTAGCTTGTTCCGCTGTCTCTACCTAGATAATAAGCGATAAATGCGTATTCTCTCGGTCTACTGTCTTATTTAGCTATACCGCCTTCGTTAGTCGTACTCCTAGGGAGGTGTTCTAGTTCTATACTTAGAGGTAGGGAAGGTATTACGTTAGAAGTATAGGAAGTTATTATACGGGCTTATATAGGGTGTTTTAAAAGCAGGTTATGTATTATATATATCTATCTAGAATAGATAAGTATTACTCTTAAAGAGGCTATAGGTAACTAATTAGTTACCTAATTCTTAGCGTACGTAGCCTTAAGTTTTAATAATAGGATGTTGCCTATATACGCTCGGATCGCGACATACTCCCTTAGCTCGTACGCTAGAGTAAATGAGCTAATTCCTATATAATCGCGTACACCCTATTATAACTAACCCCCCTACCTATAGTAGTAACGTTAGGCCCTCGGTATTACTACTACTATAGTAAGGGTAAGTCAGCTGTTTTAAGTAAAGTGAGCTAAGGTAAGTAAGGTGAGCTTTATACCCCTTCCCTTATTCCTTACTATCACTACTACTATTGGTACCTATATAATAAAGTATAGATTATATAACTATTACCGGTAAGATAGCTTAGGTAATAGTCCCGTTATATAGACTTTTACTTAAGTATATAATTATCTTACCTACCGGCAAACATTAGAGGTCCTAAGTTTAATCTAGGGGTAGCCTTAGTCCTATCGTATACTTAAATATATATTATCGTCCGCTTAACTTATTGAATTGTCCGATAATTACTCTATACTAAGTCATTTTGCTCCGGCGAATAGTAAGAGAGCTCGCTCTGCCCCTAGGGAGTATAAGATACTAGTTAGTAGCGTAATGTACTAGGCTATCTACGATAGAGCTTATACTATATAAGGTGTAATAGGGCTCTAATAGGTAATACCGGAGTAACGGTATTAGAAAGTTAAAAAGGCACCTTTAGGGTGCCTTACTTTCTATACTTTTAAAGGTCATTACCTTAGAGTAGTAATACCTTTTTGTTTTAGGCAAGTGTATACTATATATAAGGTACGAAAGTAGCGGATAATTTAGTAATAAGGTAGTAGTATTATTACTAGTAGTAAGTTAGAGGCGTTTCTCGCGTTCTGATTAGACGCGCTACTTTTGTCGCGCGCGCGTACGCTACTACTAGTAATAGGGGTGTTTCTCGCCCTTACGCTATTAGCTAATAGGAGTCCGAGAAACACCTATTAATAATAGTACTAGGGCCGTACCGGTAAATAGTAGATACTTTGCCCTAGCTTCGTTATTATCTATAGTATTAGTAGCTACTAGTAGCCGTGTTTTGCGCCTACTAGCGCTTCTAGAGAGGTGTCCGTAAAGATAAAGCCGTTTAGTATTCGTTTCGAGATAAGGTAAGGCCGCTACTACGGGCTTCTTAGGCGTCTATTAGCCCGTTATCTCCTAATACGGCTATAGAGGGTACTAAGGTACGTAGGTCTACGCCTTCCTTAGCTATATTAAGTAGCTTAACGAAGTGCTTGTGCTTCTATAGTAGAAGCAGCTTGGTCAGCCCGTCTATAGGTATGTCGTTAGTACTAAGATACTTAATCTTAATGTCTCCGCGCTAGTCTCGCTATCGGAGCTAGTAGTAGTAGATATTAACGTAGCGTAGCTTCGTATTAAGCTTTTGCCCTTATTAGTTAACAAGGCGGATAGTCTACGTGTTATCGTAGTATAAGTAGGTGCGCTAATTAAACTAAAGGTGTATCTTAGCGAAGACTCGTTCCTACTATATAAGCTCTAAGGCGGCTTACGAAAGCCCGAGTAGCTTAGCCTCTATTAAGGACTTAGTGATAGTGATTTGTTTAGATGCCTTATAATCTACTAGTCTACCGAATAGTATAAAGACCTAGCTATTTGAGCTAGTCCTATCATTATTTATGCCGTAGGACGCGTCCGATGCTCTAAAGAACTCGTAGTTACTACCGAGGTGCTCTAGTTAGCTATAAAGGCTAGTGATATGTTTACTAGCGCTATATATAAGGTAGAGGTTCTTAGTCTCTAGGAGATAGCGTAAGTACTAATCTATAAGCTTAAGGTATGTCTTAGTTAGGTTAGTCAGATACTACGATAGTATAGATAAGGAAAAGGCGATATTAGGCCGCGTATATATAGCGGCGAAGTTAAGGGATTCTATACGTTATTAGTACGTAAGGATAGCAATAGAGGTAGGTTAATGACCCTCTAGAACGGTCTAATTAAGGTGTTGATCTACTAGTACTATCGTTTTACGTATATTCGTAGATATACTAAATTTAGCGGCTAGCTTCTTTATATAGTCTTCTTAAGAGAGCTATAGTAAGCGCTTGTTTCTATCGCGCGTAACCTTAATTCCTAGGAACTAGGAGAGACCACCGAGCTCGTATATCTCGTACTTAGTAAGTAGCCGCTACTTAATGTTAGTAGTATAGGCCTTATACTTACGGTAGTAGAGTATAACTAGGTCGTTAACGTAAAAGAAGAATATAACCTTGTTGTTATAGTAGACATATTCGGAGTCTAATAGGGGTACTAGTCTAAGGGAGGCTAGCGTCTCGGTTAGGGAGTTATACTATGATAAAGGGGACTCCTTTAGACCGTAGAGGGCCTTAACTAGCTTAAGGGCGTGTCTATAGGATAGCCTGTCAATTCTAGGAGGTGGTTATAGATATATAGTATATAGTAGGTCCGAGTTTAGGAAGGCGTTAATAATATCGAATTGTTCGGCTTCTAGGTCGAAGCTCGCGGCTATAGTATAGTAGAGGCGGAATATACTTACTAGTAGTATAGCGGCGTATATATCTAAGTATGTTCCTTATAAATCGCCTCTTACGTATAGCCTAGCCTTAAAGCTCTTTAGTATACCGTGCTCGTCTAGTTTATATTTATATACCTACTTTAGCGGTAGTAGTAGCTAAAGTCCCTCCTCTTACTAAGCATCCTAATCCTTCTCTTCCTTTATTACCTATCTGAATGTGCCTGTTACTAGGGCTTTAGTAAACTCCTTAGCTATAGCTTCGATCTACTATTAGGAGAAGCGGTGTTTTATAGCGGCTCGGTAGTTAGAAGGTTCGGGCGGAAGGTCATCGCGGTATATAGAGGTAGTAGTATTAATACGCCTTAGAGGGCTATAGCCTCTTCGTATAGGGCTTCGATCGCTCTTATCGCGATAGGCGCGTGTTCTAGGTCGTATACCGAATATCTAGCCGATAATTATATTAGCGACTATGATCTAGTATAGTATATAGTAGAAGTAGGCCGTTCGTAGGCGCTTTCTATTCTCTATAACTATATAGTTAGACTCCTCTAGTGTGTAGAGCTCTAGCTCTAGGGGGAAGAGTAGTATATTAGACGCGTTATATATTAACGCGTCTTCTAGTAGTATAAATATAAATAGATATAGCTCGCGATTAGGGTCCGTATTGCCTATAATCTCCTTACGGTCTTCTACGGTAAGGGCATCTATTATCTACTACTATAGGGTGTCGTAGTAGTTAGTAGTGTTATGTACTAACTGCTATATATTGTCTTAAGTTACGTGATCTGTTACGTGCTCGATTTGCCGGTCTTTTTAGTTATATATTACTAACTCGCGGTATTACGACTAGTATAGTTCTTACCTAAGGAGCTTTTAGTAGGCGTCTCGAGGTTGTTAGGTATACGGCTATTAAGCCTATTCTTCTACCCCCTCGGCCTATACTATGTCTTGCTCGTAATAAGCGATATATAGGTCGTAGTATTGTTTAGGCTCTTTAGCCGGTTCCGCTATTACGATATTCTCGATAGGGGTCGTATACCCTACTATTAGGCGTAATAGGTTATAGAACGTAGTCTTATCGAAGAGGACGTCCTTAACTCGTATAACCCTATCTTTTAATAGGTCCTATACGCGGTAGATATTAGTAGAGTCGTATCCTAGAAGGTATCCTATAAGCGCTCTCTCTTAGAGTTTCTCGCTCTTACTAGGCTAATCTAGTCTATAGATAAATACGTATATGAGGGAGCTATATACTATTATATAACCCACGTTCGGAATTCGTCCTATTACTAATTCGAATAGGGTCTTCTAGCCCTTTAACTAGATAGGGGATCGCTAGAGGATATATACCGCTACTATAGTATATTCTAGCTAAAGCTTTTCCGGCAATCGTACGTAGATATAAATAGTTCTACTTATAGTAATAATCAGAGCTCTAGCTCTTTCTACTAGGTCCTACGTAGGCGCGTATTCCGCGGTTACGTACTATTCAATCTTATTGTTATTAATAACTAAGTAAAATACCTTCCTAATAGCGGGCTTATTATCGCTATAGAAGTATACGAACCTACGACTAATAGAGTTAATAAAGCTTAGTAGGCTATTAAAGTAAGCTAATACCGATTACTAATCCCTATTCTTAATAGTAAACTAGAAGTGTCTATAGGTATCTAGATCGTAGAAGTAGACAAGGTACCTATTACCGTTATAGGCGATAGTGAATTCTACTAAGTCTATAGCTATATAGCCGTATAGGGTCATTACCCTAATAGGCTAAGACCGATTATATAGATAGATAGATTATTCATTCGCCTGTTTTAGTGCCCTATAGCCTATACAGGTCTCTCGCTATTTAGGTCTATTTGTGTAGGTAGGAAACCCGATTAACGGATGAAAACCTCCTCGTCTTTGCCCTCCTCGTTCTTTCCTGTCTTGTCCTTTCGTTCTCCTTCCTTCAGGGTACGCTAGTGTCATAGTTGTTACCCTATAACTACCTTGCCCGTAACCCTAGTGATGTCCTCCTCTCGATTCCCTTTCTCCCTTCTGTTTCCCCGGCTCTTCTCTCTCTCTCCCTCCTCTCTATCTACCTTTCCGTTTCTACTGCTAGGGAGAATTGCTCTAGGTAGTCCTCGTTAAGGATCTATCTTGTCACTCTCCTTATATCTTGTCTGTCCTGGATGATGGCCTGGTATTGCCTGTCTCTTGCCTTCGCCCTCTACTAGCTTCTCCCTTTTACCCACTTAGTACAGTTCAGCACTATGTGCTCCGGGTTTTAGGATAGGTAGCTATAGGGGCAACGTGTGGAATCGTATCCTAGGACTCTTCTTTAGTATAAGTATGCTCTTAGCCCAATGTGCTCAGAGCGAATCTGGATAGCTATGCTTGCTTCCGCCCTCTTCAGGTCTTTATAGATAAGGTAGTTATACCTCCCGAAGGTCCTGGCCGCTAGTAGGGCTCCTAGCCTCACCGGTTTTTGGTTCTAACGCGTTTCCTATAGGTGACCTACGATCCTTTCTGCTTGGCTTTGCTTCTTTTTCCCTTTGTCCCCTATATTAGCTTGCTCCCTTAGAGCTTCTCTCTGTTCAAGGGCTACTAGGATTTCCTATAATGTTTTTAGGTCTGCTTCCTTCTATAGGATTATATATAGCCGGTTAGGTCTTCTCCTCCTCTCCTACTAGGTTCTTATCCTTTAAGTAGCTACTTAGATAGTTCCCTAGGCTAGGTATACTAATGTCTTCTCTACGTATTGACACCTTATACCCTAGAGGTACTCCCTAATAGGGGCTGTACCTGATTCCATTTCTATCATCCTATAAGGGGTTGACTTATATACCCCTAGTACTCTCTTTAGGTAGGCTACCTACGCTCTATTAAGGGGGTCCTCAATTCTCTTCGGGATGTGTTTTTCCGCTGCCTAAATTGCTACTCTATATAGCATTACGGGCTTAATAATAGGCTTGTATATAGTCTAGGCCTTTGTAAAGGTCGCCCCCTAGGTTAACGTAGTAAGTCTCTCGATTAATTATCTATTAGTATCCGCTCTCGCTTACGCCTTCTTCACTTATAGTCCCTAGCTGAGTTTCGGGTCTAGCTATATCCTAAGGACTCTGAAGCCCCTTATAGGATAGGTCTCGAACCCCTAGATTTTTACTAGTGCTGCTAAGTTGTGTTTTGTCTTTGCCTTACTAAAATGGATAAGTTGGTACTTGTCCGGTACGAATTTTGCCCTATGCTCTCTTGCCCACTTTTCGCATTGTCTATGTCTCTCCTCTAGGAGTACGCAGTTTTCCTCTATAGACCCCGACCACGCTAGGATATTTGTGTTATCCACGAACCCCGATACTAAGGTATTTGCTGTTTCTAGGAGTGGGGTCAGGTCGGCTATAAAGAGGAGGAACAGAATTAGGGAGAGTATAGAGCCCTATAGGATGCCCGTGTTCGTAATTAGGGTCTACGGGGCTTTAAAGGACCCTAGGAGGATCTGGGTTGTTCTGTCCTTAAGGAATGACTATATAAAGTGTACTATCTAGGCTAGGATGCTTTTTATTCTAAGGATGTATAGGAGCCTTACGTAGGACACATTGTCGAAAGCCCCTAATATGTCTAGTAAAAGCAGTAAGGCTACCTTGTTATTGCTATAGTGCTAGATGTGTCTGATTTGCTCTATGATCAGTTCGACTACTATAAGGGTAGATCTCTTTTATCTCCCCCCTATTTACGTTGCCGGGAGGAGGTTGTGTTCTTCTACTACTCCGGTGAGCCTTATAGCTACGACCTTCTCTAGGAGCTTCCCTAGTATGTTTAGTAACGCAATTAGTCTATATGACTTCAACTTGGTATAGTCTTCCTTTTGGGGTTTCCTTAGGACGCAAGTTAGTGATTGCCTAAAGGCCTTTAGGTAATACCCCTGCTTTATATACTAGGTAAAGATTGGCGTAAGTACTAGAGTGATAAGGCTACTACTAGCTTTTAGGTAACAGTTAGGGATCTTGTCTAGGCCTAGGGCTTTGTTGCCCTTTAGTTTCTTAATAATGTTTCCGATCTCTATAGTAGACACTTACTAGTTAGCCTCCCTTAGCGGAGGAATGTATGTTCCTAGGATGTTGCTTAGGTCTGCCTCTACCTAAGTCCCGAAGAAGTGGTCTACGAATGCTTTCGCTTTCCCTATCGGAGTGGTTTGCGTTTCCCCGTCTTAGTCCTATATTAAGGGAAACTAGGGCGGGGAGTTTCGTTCCTCGTCTAGTTTCCTAGCCTATTCTACTAGTCTCCAGATTTGTTCCGGGTGTTCTATAATCATCCCTATAGTTGACCTCTACTCCTACGTCTTGTCTCTTCTGATCTACGCCTTCATTACTTTGTACGCGTTGTTATAGGCTTCCTAGTTTGCTTAGGTACGTCGTTGCTCCTATCTCCTTCTTACTCTCCTTACCTCCTTGACTTTGGCTATATACTCTAGTGTCTAGTATAGCTTCTGGTATAGCGACCATCTCTTCTTAGGTATATAGGCCTAGGCTGCCCTTTGTATAGCTTCTATTAGCTACTCTACTGCTTGGTCAATCCCCTCCGTTATGTGTATATTATCAATGTTCACCTGTTCTAGTTCGCCTTCTAGCCGCTGCTATACTAGTGTCTACTCGGCCTGCTTCTAGCAGAGCCTCCTCTTAGGTTCCCTCTCCTCCTTAACTATGAGTTAGATGTCGGTTTGGATTGGATAGTGGTCTAATAAGGACTCTAGTTAGTTATTGACTATATAGCTTTCTACCCGTCGTGTTAAGGCGTAGGACATAAAGCATAGGTCTAGCGTGCTAGAACTGTTGTTTCTAGCCCAAGTTTCTGTTCCCTTTAGCGTAATCAAGTCTATTTAGGCTGTTTCCATCTGACCAATAAGCCTCCCTACTAAGAAGTAGTGTACTAGGGTGAAGTCCGATCCCTACTTTAGGTAGTAGAGGTTGAAATCTCCTATTACGATGTTATGGTTTTATTAGTCTATTGCTTCCGGGAGCCTTCCTAGCGTATGTAGTTATGTACTGCTTCTGGACTCTAGAGGTAGGTTGTATACGCTATAGATCAGGACTTGGCCTTAAGTTGTTTTAAGCTGTACTGTAGTAATATCCCTATCGGTTCTCGGCTAGGCCTACTAGTCCTCTACTAGTACCTTCTTACTAACATAGATACAAGTTCGTAGGACTCCCTCGGTTCTGTTTATTACTACGTAGTATCTCGGGTCTCGTATAGTTAATAGAATCCTAGAGTATAGGTTGATCTATAGTTCCTATATTGCTATAATGTGGTGTTCCTCCGGGTCTAAGGCTTGTAGAAAGCTCCTTTGGACCTTGTCTTTGCTTCTGTTCACATTATACTGAATGATTAATAGTCTGTTAGTATGAGGCATTAGGACATGTTTGTGTCTAGGTCCGTTTGGTCTTACTATTAGTCTTGCTGTTAGTTTTCCCGTCCCTCCTCCTGTTCTTCCCTTTGGGGTTAGCTCCCTATCATTTGGTTGATTCTCATTTGTCTATTACTCTACGCTGCCTTGTACAAGAACGTTAGTCTCCCTATTGCTAGTACTATTTATGGCTCCTCTTGTAGCCGGGGTCTCTTATTCGGGTAGGTGGTTCTCTCTAGTTGTTTCTGTTCACCTACTAGGAACCTAGTTAGTGTTGTTACCCTTGCTTCCCGCGCTCTCCACTAGGCTAATAGTCTAACTAGGCATTAGTTTGACTATGCCGGGTATTTTCTCCTATATACTGCGCATCTTATGTCCTCCTTCCGTTTTTGGCACTCTTAGGTCGCGTGATTACTAGCATAGTGTGAGTAGACTAGTGTGGCTTTGCTATACTTTAGGGCAATATGTCCGTACTGTTAACAGTTGAAACATTAAAGGATTCTGTAGTTGCTCTAATAGATTTCTATATCTAGCCTCTTAAAGTCCTAGTACAACCCTTGGTCTAAGACCTTGTTCGCTTACTCTAGTGTTGTAACCTATAAGATCAGCGAGGAGGCCCTCTTGCCCTCCTCTATCTTCTTCTTGACCTACGCTATCTTTGTGATCTATAGTCCTAGTGCTGTTACCTAGTTTTGCCTCTAGAGGTTTAGTATATCCCTTTGTATATTAAAGGTTCGTAGGACCCTATACGCAATTACTATGTACTGTTAATAGGAGACTTTCGCTGTGCTCCCGATCTTTAGTGTCCACTCCTTGTTTATTTCGAGGGCCTTCTTGTCCTATACGTATACTATAAACAGCTTGACCCCTTTGTTGTCTGCCCTTGCCCCTACTATTCCCTTTACTCCGATCTTCTCGACTATCTCCCTCCCGGTCATCTTTCCTATCTCTTCCTTCTCTTTCTAGTCCGTAATATAGACTCGTAGTACTGTGCTTTAAGGGGGGGTGGGTTGGCTCGCAATTGTTGCCTACGTCGTTAGGCCCTAGGTCTGTCTCGGGTCTCTTTAAGGGTTGTTTCTTACGTTTCGTGTTGCTGCCTCGATTGCTATATTGATCGTAGTGCTTATTTATCGTTTAAGCGCCTTTAGTCCCCCGAGTAGTTCGCTTATTACTCCTTTTAGTGCTCTCTCCGGAAACCTCCCTTCTTCTACCGCTACTATCTCTTCCGCCTTCTTATAGAGCGTCCTCCACTCGTCTCCTCCTTGCTCTCGGTCGTCTACTGCCGTCGTCGTCGCCATTTTTCAATCCCCTTTTCGCTATGTCTAGTAGTATATCGACCGATTATATACCTTATAAGCTTTGCTAAGCCTATATACTCTATAATATATAGTAAGGGGTACGCTTAGACTATTGTTAATAATCATCCCCTTAACTCTAAGCGGTAACTACTTGATACGTTTAGCGCTAATATAACTAAAGATTTGATGCTACTAACGGCTAGAGAGCTTTCGGTATTTAATAGGGGTCCTACTAGACGTAGCTATACCTTAAGTACCCCTAGTACTATTTATGACTACGATAACGGTACGGTTACTATCCTCTTAAGTAGTTAGAGATACTACGCTATTAGTAGGTTCATCGCCAATGTTTATACCCCTACTAATAGTGCTAATAAAGTACGCGTTACGTATCTTTTTAGTAACCTTCGGTAGTACTAGGCCCTCTTTTATAGGCTATTAGTAAATAATAGGTGACTTAGGTAGTATAACTACCTTAAAGAAAGGGATTATACTAGTAGGGTGGTATAGGTCTATCAATTTAGTGTCGTTATGCTATATTGAATTACTACGTCCGTACTACTAGAGTCTGGCTCTTTCTATACGTATATAAGAGATAACATTTATATAAAAGCCTAGGTAGTAAGCTATATCTAGTAAGGTAAATAAATAGCCCCTAATTAATATATAAACACGCCCTAACGCTATAATTAGAAAGGTGGTTGTTCTAGCCTAGATTTCTAAGGTAGTAAGGCGCTCTATAATAAACTCTACACCCTCCTAGTCATAATAATTAATTATATAAGTGTCTAAACAGTTATTATATACCTAGTAATCCCTAAAGTTAACGCTTAACTTGCTAATTGAGCTAGAAAGAACAGTAAGGCCAATAAAGCCCTTATCGCTTAGTAATGCCTTCTTCGTATTAGTAATAGCCTTGTTACGTTCCTAGTCCTTACGATTGTTACGATTCAACACACTAAGTAGACGCGCGCCGTCGTCGCTTAAGTAGTAGTTAATAAAGTTTTTCTAGTACTTCTTCTACTACTCTAAGCGCTAATCCTTTACTAGGCGCTTGTCGGGGTTAATTATATTGTATAAGAACAGGCCCTTATAATAGGTGTCCTTAGGCTCGCCGGTAATATCCTAGTAGCCGCTTAGCCTATTATTGTCCTTATCTTTATTCTTATTACCGCGGCTACTACTACGACCCTTATTACCGCGGCTATTACTACGGTTATTATTACTACGGCTACTACTACGGTCACCCTCCTTTTGACTAGTACCTATAGGTACTGTTTTATCCTCTACTAAGGTTTCTCCGGAGAAGGTTACGAAGACTAATCGACCGTTAGTTGTTACTAGTACGGTATCGCGTATCTATTCGAGGTAACGCTTAGTAAGCTTTTGTAGTAACATTTTGTTACGCTTCTACTCGTGATATAGAGAAGCACCGTAGGCTAGAGCAAACTTCTACTAAATAGTAAGTAGGAAGTGTCTACTAAGGTCGTCGTACTCGGCGTAGTTATACTTAAGTATCTTAGTCTATAAAACTAACTAGTCTAAGTACTAGTTATCGATTCTACGTACGCTAGCCTTCTAAGGCCTAGACAGCTTAAGCGTAAGCTACCGCTTACGTAGTATATCGTCTAGACTATACTGATCCTTAAGAGCCTAGTATTTCGCTCTAAGGGTATTCTAGCCATATATTAGCTCTTGCCCTAGCTCTATCGTCGTACGGATAAGGTAGGTAATAAGCTTTGATCGCGTAGTAGTAAAGATGTCGTATATCCGTTGCCTTCGGTCTACGTCTATTTGTCGTAGCTTAATAAGGTCTCTTAATATAGCGTCTCCTACCGTATACGCTTATTAGATTTCCTTAAACGTTAAGTAAGTGGGCTCTATTAGCTCGTTACTTAGTTAGTAAGGATCTATATAGATAGATAGATAGATTATTTATTCGTCTATTTTAGTGCCCTATAGCCTATATAGGTCTCTCGCTATTTAGGTCTATTTATATAGGTAGGAAACCCGATTAACGGATAAAAACCTCCTCGTCTTTACCCTCCTCGTTCTTTCCTGTCTTGTCCTTTCGTTCTTCTTCCTTTAGGGTACGCTAGTGTTATAGTTATTACCCTATAACTACCTTGCCCGTAACCCTAGTGATGTCCTCCTCTCGATTCCCTTTCTCCCTTCTGTTTCCCCGGCTCTTCTCTCTCTCTCCCTCCTCTCTATCTACCTTTCCGTTTCTACTACTAGGGAGAATTGCTCTAGGTAGTCCTCGTTAAGGATCTATCTTGTCACTCTCCTTATATCTTGTCTGTCCTAGATGATAGCCTGGTATTGCCTGTCTCTTGCCTTCGCCCTCTACTAGCTTCTCCCTTTTACCGACTTAGTACAGTTTAGTACTATATGCTCCGGGTTTTAGGATAGGTAGCTATAGGGGCAACGTTTAGAATCGTATCCTAGGACTCTTCTTTAGTATAAGTATACTCTTAGCCCAATGTGCTTAGAGCAAATCTAGATAGCTATACTTGCTTCCGCCCTCTTTAGGTCTTTATAGATAAGGTAGTTATACCTCCCGAAGGTCCTGGCCGCTAGTAGGGCTCCTAGCCTTACCGGTTTTTAGTTCTAACGCGTTTCCTATAGGTGACCTACGATCCTTTCTGCTTAGCTTTACTTCTTTTTCCCTTTGTCCCCTATGTTAGCTTACTCCCTTAGAGCTTCTCTCTGTTTAAGGGCTGCTAGGATTTCCTATAATGTTTTTAGGTCTACTTCCTTCTATAGGATTATATATAGCCGGTTAGGTCTTTTCCTCCTCTCCTACTAGGTTCTTATCCTTTAAGTAGCTACTTAGATAGTTCCCTAGGCTAGGTATACTAATGTCTTCTCTACGTATTGACACCTTATACCCTAGAGGTACTCCCTAATAGGGGCTGTACCTGATTCCATTTCTATTGTCCTATAAGGGGTTGACTTATATACCCCTAGTACTCTCTTTAGGCAGGCTACCTACGCTCTATTAAGGGGGTCCTCAATTCTCTTCGGGATGTGTTTTACCGCTGCCTAAATTGCTGCTCTATATAGCATTACGGGCTTGACAATGGCCTTGTATATAGTCTAGGCCTTTATAAAGGTCGCCCCCTAGGTTGACGTAGTAAGTCTCTCGATTAATTGTCTATTAGTGTCCGCTCTCGCTTACGCCTTCTTCACTTATAGTTTCTAGCTGAGTTTCGGGTCTAGCTATATCCTAAGGACTCTAAGTTCCCTTATAGGATAGGTCTCGAACCCCTAGATTTTTACTAGTACTACTAAGTTGTGTTTTGTCTTTGCCTTACTAAAATAGACAAGTTAGTACTTGTCCGGTACGAGTTTTGCCCTATACTCTCTTACCCACTTTTCGTATTGTCTATATCTCTCCTCTAGGAGTGCGCAGTTTTCCTCTATAGACCCCGACTACGCTAGGATATTTATATTATCTACGAACCCCAATACTAAGGTATTTACTATTTCTAGGAGTAGGGTCAGGTCGGCTATAAAGAGGAGGAACAGAATTAGGGAGAGTATAGAGCCCTATAGGATGCCCGTGTTCGTAATTAGGGTCTACGGGGCTTTAAAGGACCCTAGGAGGATCTAGGTTGTTCTATCCTTAAGGAATGACTATATAAAGTGTACTATCTAGGCTAGGATACTTTTTATTCTAAGGATATATAGGAGCCTTACGTAGGACACGTTGTCGAAAGCCCCTAATATGTCTAGTAAAAGTAGTAAGGCTACCTTATTATTACTATAGTACTAGATATGTCTAATTTGCCCTATAATTAGTTCGACTACTATAAGGGTAGATCTCTTTTGTCTCCCCTCTATTTACGTTACCGGGAGGAGGTTATGTTCTTCTACTATTCCGGTGAGCCTTATAGCTACGACCTTCTCTAGGAGCTTCCCTAGTATATTTAGTAACGCACTTGGTCTATATGACTCTAACTTAGTATAGTCTTCCTTTTAGGGTTTCCTTAGGACGTAAGTTAGTAATTGCCTAAAGGCCTTTAGGTAATACCCCTACTTTATATACTAGGTAAAGATTGGCGTAAGTACTAGAGTGATAAGGCTACTACTAGCTTTTAGGTAATAGTTAGGGATCCTGTCTAGGCCTAGGGCTTTATTGCCCTTTAGTTTCTTGATAATGTTTCCGATCTCTATAGTAGACACTTACTGTCATAGTCTCCCTATAGAGTGTATAGAAGGTGGGGACAGAAGAGCCTTAGAGCGCTTAGAAGTCGTTAAGAAGTGACAGTCTAGCTTAGTGTGTAAGCGCTAAGAATCACATACCCCGTAACATTTACTACGGGACCTAGCCCTCCAAATTTACCCCTCTACTAAACCTTGAAGCACGTAGAAGACTCGGAACGTAGGGCAGGTTGGAATAAGGTTTTGAGTAAAGCTGCTAAGCGCGGCTTCGTACGGGTTAGCCCTGTTAATACGGGGACACGTACTCGCGAGGGTCGCGTATAAATATCTGGCCTTCCCTAGGCCTCTCTTGCTTTCTTCGTCTTTTGTTTTGTATAGCAATCATACTATACCCTTTTGCATCTACACTTCGCACCTACATTCTCGCTTTTACCCTTATATCTTATAGGCCAGGCTCTCGCCCTAACATTATAAAAGACTAACAAACCGTCAACTACTCGAGTCATCCTTATAGGTGACCACGCCACCGATAGAGGTGTTAACCTCGACAACCAAGACACTCTATTCCACTTTAGTGAGTAGACTAACATACCCTTCTCGAACGCCGCTACCTTCGGTACCTAGGCAAACGCTAACCCCGACACCGCCTACGCTCTTATTAACCGCACCGTCTCCTCTTTCCGCGAGACCGCCTAGTAGGTCGAGCAAGTAAACAACTAAGCAATATACCTTTAAGGTATTATAAACACCTTCTAGAACCTCGTACCGTACGCCGACGATAACCGCCGCTAGTACTTCTCTAAGAAGGTTAATAACCTAGACGAGTTTGACGGTAATAAGAGTAAGTTCGAGGCATTTAAGACACAGCTCACTATTAAGCTATTAGCTAATGCCGACCACTTTCCGTAAGAGAAGGACAAGGTTACGTACGTCTTCTCCCTCGTTCGGGGAGACGCCGCGGCTTAGGTATAGTACTATATCGATAACGCTACGTAGACTATCGGCTACCGGGACGTCCTTACCTTAATATAGGACCTCCGTACTACCTTTAGTAATCTAGACCGTAGAGCTACCGTCTAGAACGCTATCTATAACCTCCTCTAGAAGAATAAGAGCTTCGCCGAGTACCTCGCGGCCTTTAACCGCGACATCGGGTTTACCGGCTATAACGAAGAGACTAAGAAGAGCACTCTCCGCCGTAGTTTGTTAGTAGAGCTTCTTCGAGCCCTCGAGGACAAGGACGTCGGTACTATAAGCTTCCGTAAGCTCGTCGAGACCTACTAGCGCCTCGACTCTAACATAAAACACACCGCCTCTCTCCTCGCTTCCCGTTCTTAAGGTCGTTAGCCTCGTAGTCCCGGAAGCCACTTCGCTACTCTACTAGGCGCCGCCGCTCCTACGGCTCTCCCTCCCGTCTCTATAGGTGACGCTATAGATCTTAGCGCTAGTGCCGCCGTCCCTCGAGTCTAGGGCCTCGTTAACGGTAAGCTCACTCCCGAAGAGAAGCTTCGCCGTCGCTAGGCCGGACTCTATACCTACTACGGCGGTCTAGGCTATATCGTAGCTAACTGTCCGTAGCTCGCTACCCGTAACGCCCGTAACCCGGTTCGCGGCGCTATCGGCGCTATCGAGCCTACTCCTACTGCTCCCGCTAAGCAGGAAAAAGCCTAGGTCTTCCTTATCGACGCGATGAAGACTAAGAATAACGTTTACCGAAAGTGAAGAGAGGAAAGAAGTTAAGGATCAATACAGTATAGCTAGACCTATACGACGAGACGGGTAAGGACTACGCTTACAAACCGTTCGTTACGAATATAAATATCGGCTTGAAGAAACTCTCTTCTTCCAATCTCACTCTTATAGACACTAGCGTACTAGGCGAGTCTTTTATAGACTATAAACTCGCGACCTCTCTTAACCTCGAACCCTAGGAACTGAAGTACCCTCGTACCCTTAAACTCTTTGACGGCACGGAGACTACTACTAGTAAGATTACTTATGTTGTACACACGTTAATCACCCTCGGAGGCAAGCGTATGTCGATCACTAGCTTCCTTACGTCCCTACCGCATTAGAAGTTTATCCTCGGCCTCCCCTAGTTTAGACGATACCGACCTATTATCGACTAGACTTCCCTTACTATCAGCTTCCCTCCAGAAGTTCCTCCGGCACCTCCGCCTTCTCCGCCGCCTTAGCGCGGTCCTAAGTATACTAAGATCTTCTAGGTGAATGCCGCTACCTTCACTACTACTACTAAGTAGCCTAAAGCTTAAGTCTTCGCCGCCTCTCTCCGCGATATCGACATCGCCCTCGAGAAGCTCGATAAGAAGCGTACACCTACCGACCCTACTACGAAGGTCCCTCCTTAGGCACACTACATCCTCTACGTATTCGATACTAAAGCCGTAGACGAGCTGCCTCCTTATCGCCCTTACGACCACAAGATTAAGCTAGAAGAAGGTGTAGAGATACCGTTCGGACCGTTATATTCTATATCCCGAGAAGAGCTTATCGTCCTTAAGAGATACCTCGAAGAGAACCTAAAGAAGGGGTTTATTCGAGCGAGCCGTTCTAGCGCTAGCAGTCCCGTTATGTTCGTTAAGAAGCCCGGCGGTAGTCTACGCTTCTACGTAGACTACCGAGGCTTAAACGCTATTATAAAGAAGAACCGCTACCTAATACCGTTGATTTAGGAGACGCTCGAGCGCCTCTCTAAGGCCAAGTACTTTACTAAGCTCGATGTCATCGCTACGTTTAACAAGTTACGAATAGTAGAAGGACACGAGTATCTTATAGCCTTCCGTACTCGCTACGGGCTATTCGAGTCGCTCGTTATACCCTTCGGCGTTTATAACGGGCCTAGTACCTTCTAGAACTTCATTAACGACATCCTTTAGGAGTTCCTCGATCAGTTCTATACTGCCTATATCGACGACATCCTAGTCTATAGCGAGACTAAGGAGGAGCACCGCGAGTACGTCTATAAGGTCCTTTAGAAGCTCGTAGACGCCGGCTTATAGCTCGATATCGACAAGTACGAGTTTGAGAAGACCGAAGTCAAGTTCCTTAGTTTGATCATTACCGCAGACGGCATCAAGATGGACTAAGAGAAGATCGACGCTATCGTCGAATAGGATGCTCCTACGAACGTTAAAGAGGTCTAGGGTTTCCTAGGCTTTACTAACTTCTACCGCCGCTTTATCTACGTATTCTCGGGCGTAGTACGCCCTTTAACAAAGCTTACGCGTAAGGGTAAGAAGTTCGCCTAGACCGACGAATGCTAGGAGGCTTTTAACTTGCTTAAAGCGAAGTTTGTTAAGAACCCGCTTCTATAGCACTTCGATTTCGAACTAGAGACCCGTGTAGAGACCGACGTATCCGACGGCGTAGTAGGCGGTGTCCTACTATAACGCCGCTCGCCTAAATCCCCCTAGTTACCTGTCGCCTTCCTCTCTAAGAAGTTGACCGCTACGGAGTATAACTACGAGATCTACGATAAGGAGCTTCTCGCTATCGTCAAAGCTTTCGAAGAGTAGCGCCCCGAGCTCGAAGGCTCTACTATGCCCGTCTAAGTAAGCTCCGACTATAAGAACCTCGTCTACTTTATGAAGAGTAAGCTACTTAATCGTCGCTAGGCCCGCTAGAGCGAGTTCCTCTCCCGGTTCAACTTCGTGATCTCGTACACGCCCGGTAAGGCCAACTCGATAGCCGACGCCCTTACCCGCCGCCCTAGTGACTCTCTAGTTGATCGAAGAGGGGGCCGGCAAATCGTAGGGTAACAAGTCATTAAAGAGCACAACCTCTCTTCCGAGCTTCGAGAGTACCTATCGAACGGCTAGCCTACGCTCGCCGCTTCCTTTGCTACTCTCGTGCTCGCTCCTACCTACCTTGACGAGAGTGACGATGAATCCGAGCCTAAAGAATACGCCTCGGACGCTGAGGACTTAAACGACGATAAAGAGGGCTTAGTAACGACCGACGGCTCATCCGAATTAGACTTTAAGGGGTTTGATAATAAGGAGCAGCCCGAAGGCATTATAGTACGAGTACGAACAGCGTACGATACCGACATAGACGCCTAAGAGTTAGTTCAGGCCCTTAGATCTAGCGCGAGGACATTCCCGGGCTTCTCGCTATCCGAGTACGAGCTCTAGGAAGGTGTCGTCTACTTCCGTAAGAAGCTTTACGTACCGTAGCCCGAAGGCTCTAATATCCGAGCTAAGATTCTTCAAATTATCCACGACTCCGCCTCTAGGGGTCACCTAGGCGTAGCTAAGACCCACAAGCTCCTCGCTAGGTGTTACTAGTCGCCGTATTCCTAGAAGGACGTCCGCCGCTACGTACTAAACTGCGCTACTTACCGAAGAGCCAAAGCTAACCGCTACCGTCCCTACGGTCTCTTATATCCTCTCCCGGCTCCTAATCGTCCGTAGAAGCACATTACTATAGACTTTATTACCGATCTTCCTCACGGTAAGACCTTTAGCGGCGTGAAAGCAAAGGCCCTTCTAGTGATCGTGGACCGTTACTCTAAGGACCGGTATATAATCCCGTACTAGAGCATGACCGTAAAGGAGACTACTCGCTTGTTCTACGAATTCGTCTGGCGCTTTTAAGGCCTCCCGGATAGCATCACCTCTAACAGAGGCACCTAGTTCATCTCGCACTTCTAGAAGCGTCTGTGTACTATCCTAGGCATCAAGTATAACCTCTCGACCAGTTTTTAGCTATAGACCGACGGCCAGACCGAAATTACGAACGCTATCCTCGAGCAGGTCCTTCGTTACTTCGTCGACTACTACTAGAAGGATTGGCCTTAGCATATCCCTACGGTAGAGTTCGCTACTCGTAACTAGGACTCGGAGACTACTAGCTACTCTCCCTTCTATACTACGAGAGGTTACTACCCTCGTATAGGTATAGAACTAGAAGAACCTCTCCCGCCTACCGAAGACGTAAACGAGCAAGCAGTAGACAAGTTCGCTACTATACTCTTACTAATCTATAAAGAAGTTCACGACGAGATAGTGTACGTATAAGCAATCTACGAGGATCAAGCCAATCGTCGTCGCTAGCTAGCTCCCGACTACTAAGTAGGCAATATAGTCTACCTTAACTCTAAGAATATTAAGACGGACCGCCCCTCTAAGAAGCTGAACTAGAAGAACCTAGGTCCTTTTGAGATCACCGAGCGTATTAGTTCACACGCCTACCGTCTAGCTCTTCCTACGAACATAAAGATCCACGACGTCTTCTATCCCGTACGCCTTCGGCCGTCGGCTAAGGACCTATTCCCGAACCAAAACTAAGACATACTAGGTCCTCCCGATAAAGTAGAAGTCGACGAGCCTATTAACCTACCTTCTAACGACTATGCCGTCCGTAAGATCCGGGCAATCCGCGTAGAGCCTAACGACGTTAAAGGACTACCGCCGATTAAGTATAAAGTCGAATAGCAAGGTTACCCTAAGTAGGATACCTTATAGGAACCTATCTAACATATTATCTTCAATCGTTAAGCAATCGAAGAATACCACGCCCGCGTAGACGGCCTAGAAGTCAATATCGGTAGGCTCTTCGAATCTAAGCTCTTCGACAGGGCTTACTAATAGTGTATCGACTATAATATTAGGCCTAGGCCTAGTACTAAAGCTGAATATCCTCGATATATAGAACTACTACGGCTTCGTAGGAACTTAGCTTTGTTCGGGGGGGCTACTGTTATGGTCTCCCTATAGAGTGTACAGAAGGTAGGGACAGAAGAGCCTTAGAGCGCTTAGAAGTCGTCAAGAAGTGACAGTCTAGCTTAGTATATAAGCGCCAAGAATCACATGCCCCGTAACATTTACTACGGGACCTAGCCCTCCAAATTCACCCCTCTACTAAACCTTGAAGCACGTAGAAGACTCGGAACGTAGGGTAGGTTGGAATAAGGTTTTGAGCAAAGCTACTAAGCGCGGCTTCGTACGGGTTAGCCCTATTAATACGGGGACACGTACTCGCGAGGGTCGCGTATAAATATCTAGCCTTCCCTAGGCCTCTCTTACTTTCTTCGTCTTTTGTTTTATGTAGTAATTATACTATACCCTTTTGTATCTACACTTCGCGCCTACATTCTCGCTTTCACGCTTGCATCTTATAGGCTAGGCTCTCGCCCTAATACTTACTAGTTAGCCTCCCTTAGCGGAGGAATGTATGTTCCTAGGATATTACTTAGGTCTACCTCTACCTAAGTTCCGAAGAAGTGGTCTACGAATGCTTTCGCTTTCCCTATCGGAGTGGTTTGCGTTTCCCTGTCTTAGTCCTATATTAAGGGAAACTAGGGCGGGGAGTTTCGTTCCTCGTCTAGTTTCCTAGCCTATTCTACTAGTCTCTAGATTTGTTCCGGGTGTTCTATAATCATCCCTATAGTTGACCTCTACTCCTATGTCTTGTCTCTTCTGATCTACGCCTTCTTTGCTTTATACGCGTTGTTATAGGCTTCCTAGTTTGCTTAGGTACGTCGTTGCTCCTATCTCCTTCTTACTCTCCTTGCCTCCTTGACTTTGGCTATATACTCTAGTGTCTAGTATAGCTTCTGGTATAGCGACTATCTCTTCTTAGGTATATAGGCCTAGGCTACGCTTTATATAGCTTCTATTAGCTACTCTACTACTTGGTTAATCCCCTCTGTTATATAAATGTTGTCTATGTTCACCTATTCTAGTTCGCCTTCTAGCCGCTACTATACTAGTATCTACTCGGCCTAGTTCTAGTAGAGCCTTCTCTTAGGTTCCCTCTCCTCCTTAACTATAAGTTAGATGTCGGTTTGGATTAGATAGTTGTCTAATAAGGACTCTAGTTAGTCATTGACTATATAGCTTTCTACCCGTCGTATTAAGGCGTAGGACATAAAGTATAGGTCTAGCGTGCTAGAACTGTTGTTTCTAGCCTAAGTTTCTGTTTCCTTTAGCGTAATCAAGTCTATTTAGGCTGTTTCTATCTGACTAATGAGCCTCCCTACTAAGAAGTAGTATACTAGGGTGAAGTCCGATCCCTACTTTAGGTAGTAGAGGTTGAAATCTCCTATAACGATATTGTGGTTTTGTTAGTCTATTGCTTCCGGGAGCCTTCCTAGCGTGTATAGTTGTGTGCTGCTTCTAGACTCTAGAGGTAGGTTATATACGCTATAGATCAGGATCTAGCCTTAAGTTGTTTTAAGCTGTACTATAGTAATATCCCTATCGGTTCTCGGCCAGGCCTACTAGTCCTCTGCTAGTACCTTCTTACTAACATAGATACAAGTTCGTAGGACTCCCTCGGTTCTGTTTATTACTACGTAGTATCTCGGGTCTCGTATAGTTAATAGAATCCTAGAGTATAGGTTGATCTATAGTTCCTATATTACTATAATGTAGTGTTCCTCCGGGTCTAAGGCTTATAGAAAGCTCCTTTAGACCTTGTCTTTGCTTCTGTTTATATTATACTGAATGATTAATAGTCTATTAGTGTGAGGCATTAGGACATGTTTATGTCTAGGTCCGTTTAGTCTTGCTGTTAGTCTTGCTATTAGTTTTCCCGTCCCTCCTCCTGTTCTTCCCTTTAGGGTTAGCTCCCTATTATTTGGTTAATTCTTATTTGTCTATTGCTCTACGCTACCTTATATAAGAACGTTAGTCTCCCTATTGCTAGTACTATTTGTAGCTCCTCTTATAGCCGGAGTCTCTTATTCGGGTAGGTGGTTCTCTCTAGTTGTTTCTATTTACCTACTAGGAACCTAGTTAGTGTTGTTACCCTTGCTTCCCGCGCTCTCTACTAGGCTAATAGTCTAACTAGGCATTGGTTTAACTATACCGGGTGTTTTCTCCTATATACTACGCATCTTATATCCTCCTTCCGTTTTTGGTACTCTTAGGTCGCGTGATTACTAGCACAGTATAAGTAGACTAGTGTAGCTTTGCTATACTTTAGGGCAATATGTCCGTACTGTTAATAGTTAAAACATTGAAGGATTCTATAGTTGCTCTAATAGATTTCTATATCTAGCCTCTTAAAGTCCTAGTACAACCCTTAGTCTAAGACCTTGTTCGCTTGCTCTAGTATTATAACCTATAAGATTAGCGAGGAGGCCCTCTTACCCTCCTCTATCTTCTTCTTAACCTACGCTGTCTTTATGATCTATAGTCCTAGTGCTGTTACCTAGTTTTGCCTCTAGAGGTTTAGTGTATCCCTTTATATATTAAAGGTTCGTAGGACCCTATACGTAATTACTATATACTGTTGATAGGAGACTTTCGCTGTGCTCCCGATCTTTAGTGTCTACTCCTTGTTTATTTCGAGGGCCTTCTTGTCCTATACGTATACTATAAACAGCTTGACCCCTTTGTTATCTGCCCTTGCCCCTACTATTCCCTTTACTCTAATCTTCTCGACTATCTCCCTCCCGGTCATCTTTCCTATCTCTTCCTTCTCTTTCTGGTCCGTAATATAGACTCGTAGTACTGTGCTTTAAGGGGGGGTAGGTTGGCTCGCGATTGTTGCCTAGGTCGTTAGGCCCTAGGTCTGTCTCGGGTCTCTTTAAGGGTTGTTTCTTACGTTTCGTGTTGCTGCCTCGATTGCTATGTTGATCGTAGTGCTTGTTTGTCGTTTGAGCGCCTTTAGTCCCCCGAGCAGTTCGCTTATTACTCCTTTTAGTGCTCTCTCCGGAAACCTCCCTTCTTCTACCGCTACTATCTCTTCCGCCTTCTTACAGAGCGTCCTCCACTCGTCTCCCCCTTACTCTCGGTCGTCTACTACCGTCGTCGTCGTCATTTTTCTAACTACTAGATATATACTAAATACGCTAATATTAGCTTAGTATATTAGCGCTAAGAATTATATACCCCGTAACATTTACTACGGGACCCTAGAAGAAGCACGTAGAAGACTCGGAACGTAGGGTAGGTTGGAATAAGGTTTTGAGTAAAGCTACTAAGCGCGGCTTCGTACGGGCTAGCCCTATTAATACGGGGACACGTACTCGCGAGGGTCTAGCCCTATTAATACGGGGACACGTACTCGCGAGGGTTGCGTATAAGTATCCGGCCTTCCCTAGGCCTCTCTTACTTTCTTCGTCTTTCGTTATATATAGCAATTATACTATACCCTTTGTATCTATACTTCGTACCTATATTCTCGCTTTTATTCTTATATCTTATAGGCTAGGCTCTCGCCCTAATATTACGAAAGACTAATAAACTATTAACTACTCGAGTCATCCTTATAGGTGACTACGCTACCGATAAAGGTATTAACCTTGATAACTAAGACACCCTATTCTACTTTAGTAAGTAGGCTAATATCCCCTTCTCGAACGCCGCTACCTTCGGTACCTAGGTAAACGCTAACCCCGACACCGCCTACGCTCTTATTAACCGTACCGTCTCCTCTTTCCGCGAGACCGCCTAGTAGGTCGAGTAAGTAAACAACTAAGCAATATACCTTTAAGGTATTATAAACACCTTCTAGAACCTCGTACCGTACGCCGACGATAACCGCCGCTAGTACTTCTCTAAGAAGGTTAATAACCTAGACGAGTTTGACGGTAATAAGAGTAAGTTCGAGGCATTTAAGACACAGCTCACTATTAAGCTATTAGCTAATGCCGACCACTTTCCGTAAGAGAAGGACAAGGTTACGTACGTCTTCTCCCTCGTTCGGGGAGACGCCGCGGCTTAGGTATAGTACTATATCGATAACGCTACGTAGACTATCGGCTACCGGGACGTCCTTACCTTAATATAGGACCTCCGTACTACCTTTAGTAATCTAGACCGTAGAGCTACCGTCTAGAACGCTATCTATAACCTCCTCTAGAAGAATAAGAGCTTCGCCGAGTACCTCGCGGCCTTTAACCGTAATATCGGGTTTACCGGCTATAACGAAGAGACTAAGAAGAGCACTCTCCGCCGTAGCTTATTAGTAGAGCTTCTTCGAGCCCTCGAGGACAAGGACGTTAGTACTATAAGCTTCCGTAAGCTCGTCGAGACCTACTAGCGCCTCGACTCTAATATAAAATATACCGCCTCTCTCCTCGCTTCCCGTTCTTAAGGTCGTTAGCCTCGTAGTCCCGGAAGCTACTTTACTACTCTACTAGGCGCCGCCGCTCCTACGGCTCTCCCTCCCGTCTCTATAGGTAATGCTATAGATCTTAGCGCTAGTACCGCCGTCCCTCGAGTCTAGGGCCTCGTTAACGGTAAGCTTACTCCCGAAGAGAAGCTTCGCCGTCGCTAGGCCGGACTCTATACCTACTACGGCGGTCTAGGCTATATCGTAGTTAACTATCCGTAGCTCGTAGCCCGTAACGCCCGTAACCCGGTTCGCGGCGCTATCGGCGCTATCGAGCCTACTCCTACTACTCCCGCTAAGTAGGAAAAAGCCTAGGTCTTCCTTATCGACGCGATAAAGACTAAGAATAACGTTTACCGAAAGTAAAGAGAGGAAAGAAGTTAAGGATTAATATAGTATAGCTAGACCTATACGACGAGACGGGTAAGGACTACGCTTATAAACCGCTCGTTACGAATATAAATATCGGCTCAAAGAAACTCTCTTCTTCTAATCTTACTCTTATAGACACTAGCGTACTAGGCGAGTCTTTTATAGACTATAAACTCGCGACCTCTCTTAACCTCGAACCCTAGGAACTGAAGTACCCTCGTACCCTTAAACTCTTTGACGGCACGGAGACTACTACTAGTAAGATTACTTATGTTGTACACACGTTAATCACCCTCGGAGGCAAGCGTATGTCGATCACTAGCTTCCTTACGTCCCTACCGCATTAGAAGTTTATCCTCGGCCTCTACTAGTTTAGACGATACTAACCTATTATCGACTAGACTTCCCTTACTATTAGTTTCCCTCTAGAAGCTCCTCCGGCGCCTCCGCCTTCTCCGCCGCCTAAGCGCGGTTCTAAGTATACTAAGATCTTCTAGGTAAACGTCGCTACCTTTACTACTACTACTAAGTAGCCTAAAGCTTAAGTCTTCGCCGCCTCCCTCCACGATATCGACATCGCCCTCGAGAAGCTCGATAAGAAGCGTATACCTACCGACCCTACTACGAAGGTCCCTCCTTAGGTATACTACATCCTCTACGTATTCGATACTAAAACCGTAGACGAGCCACCTCCTTATCGCCCTTACGACTATAAGATTAAGCTAGAAGAAGGTGTAGAGGTACCGTTCGGACCGCTATATTCTATATCCCGAGAAGAGCTTATCGTCCTTAAGAGATACCTCGAAGAAAACCTAAAGAAGGGGTTTATTCGAGCGAGCCGTTCTAGCGCTAGTAGTCCCGTTATGTTCGTTAAGAAGCCCGGCGGTAGCCTACGCTTCTATATAGACTACCGAGGCTTAAACGCTATTATAAAGAAGAACCGCTACCTAATACCGTTAATTTAGGAGACGCTCGAACGCCTCTCTAAGGCTAAGTACTTCACTAAGCTCGATATTATCGCTACGTTTAACAAGTTACGAATAGTAGAAGGACACGAGTATCTTATAGCCTTCCGTACTCGCTACGGGCTATTCGAGTCGCTCGTTATACCCTTCGGCGTTTATAACGGGCCTAGTACCTTCTAGAACTTCATTAACGACATCCTTTAGGAGTTCCTCGATCAGTTCTATACTGCCTATATCGACGACATCCTAGTCTATAGCGAGACTAAGGAGGAGCACCGCGAGTACGTCTATAAGGTCCTTTAGAAGCTCGTAGACGCCGGCTTATAGCTCGATATCGACAAGTACGAGTTTGAGAAGACCGAAGTCAAGTTCCTTAGTTTAATTATTACCGTAGACGGTATTAAGATAGACTAAGAGAAGATCGACGCTATCGTCGAATAGGATGCTCCTACGAACGTTAAGGAGGTCTAGGGTTTTCTAGGCTTTACTAACTTCTACCGCCGCTTTATCTACGTATTCTCGGGCGTAGTACGCCCTTTAACGAAGCTTACGCGTAAGGGTAAGAAGTTTGCCTAGACTAACGAGTACTAGAAAGCTTTTGACTTACTTAAAGCGAAGTTTATTAAGAACCCGCTTCTATAGTACTTCGATTTCGAACTAGAGACCCGTATAGAGACTAACGTATCCGACGGCGTAGTAGGCGGTATCCTACTATAACGCCGCTCGCCTAAATCTCCCTAGCTAACTGTCGCCTTCCTCTCTAAGAAGATGACCGCTACGGAGTATAAGTACGAGATCTACGATAAGGAGCTTCTCGCTATCGTTAAAGCTTTTAAAGAGTAGCGCCCCGAGCTCGAAGGCTCTACTATACCCGTCTAAGTAAGCTCCGACTATAAGAACCTCGTCTACTTTATAAAGAGCAAGCTACTTAATCGTCGCTAGGCCCGCTAGAGCTAGTTCCTCTCCCGGTTCAACTTTATAATCTCGTATACGCCCGGTAAGGCTAACTCGATAGCCGACGCCCTTACCCGCCGCCCTAGCGACTCTCTAGTTAATCGAAGAGGGGGCTAGTAAATCGTAGAGCAATAAGTTATTAAAGAGTATAACCTCTCTTCCGAGCTTCGAGAGTACCTATCGAACGGCTAGCCTACGCTCGCCGCTTCCTTTACTACTCTCGTACTCGCTCCTACCTACCTTAACGAGAGTAATAATAACTCCGAGCCTAAAGAATACGCCTCGGACGCTAAGGACTTGAACGACGATAAAGAGGGCTTAATAACGACCGACGGCTTATCCGAATTAGACTTTAAGGGGTTTAATAATAAGGAGTAACCTAAGGGCATTATAGTACGAGTACGAATAGCGTACGATACTAACCTAGACGCCTAAGAGTTAGTTCAAGCCCTTAAATCTAGCGCGAGGACATTCCCGGGCTTCTTACTATCCGAGTACGAGCTCTAGGAAGGTGTCGTCTACTTCCGTAAGAAGCTTTACGTACCGTAGCCTAAAGGCTCTAATATCGGAGCTAAGATTCTTCAAATTGTCTACGACTCCGCCTCTAGGGGTCACCTAGGCGTAGCTAAGACCTATAAGCTCCTCGCTAGGTATTACTAGTAGCCGTATTCCTAGAAGGACGTCCGCCGCTACGTACTAAACTACGCTACTTACCGAAGAGCTAAAGCTAACCGCTACCGCCCCTACGGTCTCTTATACCCTCTCCTAGCTCCTAATCGTCCGTAGAAGTATATTACTATAGACTTTATTACCGATCTTCCTTACGGTAAGACCTTTAGCGGCGTAAAGGTAAAGGCCCTTCTAGTAATCGTAGACCGTTACTCTAAGGACCGGTATATAATCCCGTACTAGAGTATAACCGTAAAGGAGACTACTCGCTTATTCTACGAATTCGTCTAGCGCTTTTAAGGCCTCCCGGATAGCATTACCTCTAATAGAGGCTCCTAGTTCATCTCGTACTTCTAGAAGCGTCTATATACTATCCTAGGTATTAAGTATAACCTCTCGACTAGTTTTTAGCTACAGACCGACGGCTAGACCGAAATGACGAACGCTATCCTCGAATAGGTCCTTTGTTACTTCGTCGACTACTACTAGAAGGATTGGCCTTAGTATATCCCTACGGTAGAGTTCGCTACTCGTAACTAGGACTCGGAGACTACTAGCTACTCTCCCTTCTATACTACGAGAGGTTACTACCCTCGTATAGGTATAGAACTAGAAGAGCCTCTCCCGCCTACCGAAGACGTAAACGAGTAAGTAGTAGACGAGTTCGCTACTATACTCTTATAGATCTATAAAGAAGTCTACGACGAGATAGTATACGTATAGGCAATCTATAAGGATCAAGCTAATCGTCGTCGCTAGCTAGCTCCCGACTACTAAGTAGGCGATATAGTCTACCTTAACTCTAAGAACATTAAGACGGACCGCCCCTCTAAGAAGCTGAACTAGAAGAACCTAGGTCCTTTTGAGATCACCGAGCGTATTAGTTCACACGCCTACCGTCTAGCTCTTCCTACGAACATAAAGATCCACGACGTCTTCTATCCCGTACGCCTTCGGCCGTCGGCTAAGGACCTATTCCCGAACCAAAACTAAGATATACTAGGTCCTCCCGATGAAGTAGAAGTCGACGAGCCTATTAACCTACCTTCTAACGACTATGCCGTCCGTAAGATCCGGGCAATCCGCGTAGAGCCTAACGACGTTAAAGGACTACCGCCGATCAAGTATAAAGTCGAATAGTAAGGTTGCCCTAAGTAGGATACCTTATAGGAACCTATCCAACATATCATCTTCAATCGTCAAGCAATCGAAGAATACCACGCCCGCGCAGACGGCCTAGAAGTCAATATCGGTAGGCTCTTCGAATCTAAGCTCTTCGACAGGGCTTACTAATAGTATATCGACTATAATATTAGGCCTAGGCCTAGTACTAAAGCTAAACATCCTCGATATATAGAACTACTACGGCTTTATAGGAACTTAGCTTTGTTCGGGGGGGCTACTATTATAGTCTCCCTATAGATTATATAGAAGGTAGGGATAGAAGAGCCTTAGAGTGCTTAGAAGTCGTTAAGAAGTGAAAGTCTAGCTTAGTATATAAGCGCTAAGAATTATATACCCCGTAACATTTACTACGGGACCCTAGAAGAAGTACGTAGAAGACTTAGAACGTAGGGCAGGTTAGAATAAGGTTTTGAGCAAAGCTACTAAGCGCGGCTTCGTACGGGCTAGCCCTATTAATATGGGGACACGTACTCGTAAGGGTCGCGTATAAGTATCCGGCCTTCCCTAGGCCTCTCTTACTTTCTTCGTCTTTCGTTTTATATAGTAATTATACTATACCCTTTATATCTACACTTCGTACCTACATTCTCGCTTTCACTCTTACATCTTATAGGCCAGGCTCTCGCCCTAATAAGAAGGCCTATATACCTTCGTTAGAACCTCCGGTAACTCTTAGCTAGCTCTAATACTAGTAAACGACTCGAACCTCGATAAGGATATAACTAAAACTTATGACCTTGTTCGTAACCTTACTCGTAACGTTATACTTGCTTTACTTAATACTAAGAACCTTGACCTTAGGTGCCTTAATACCTTAAGATTTCGACTTCGAGTCGACCTTAACCTTAATTTTTGTTAAATAGGTACGGGTAGATAGTAGCGGAGTAGAGTAAGAGATTAATCTTCAACTGACTAATAGCACGAGCATATAGCAATATATTAGGAACTAATATATTGATTATATTAGATGTCTATCTAAGCTAAAGGGGAGAGAAGGTATCTCCCTATAAGCTAAGTTATCGTAGATGCCTTAGGCTACTAGATCACTTCCTAATTATTAACTCTCTTTAAGATGCTACATCTTAACACTCCTACTTATCTCGTATAGGAGGTTATAGTCTGCTCACTTCCTGTTAATAGTACTTAGACCTTTTTATAACAGGTTTAGCTAGCTTATAAACCTCTAGAAGTATAGACTAGTCTTTAGTTTTGTAAACCCGTCTATAACTATCTTAGAGGTTAATGTGTACTTAATAGTAATAAGCCTCCTCTACTAAAGTTTCCTAATAGCGTTATAGGCAATGTCAATGTACTTCGACTTGTTATAAACATATATATCTTTTACTAGGGTAAGGGCAGCTTGATTATCACCTCTTAATTAGACTGGTCTCAAATTTGATATAGTCTCCTAGTTTCTAGTGATTCTTAGTTAATAGGAACAGTCTCCTACTAACTCTAGACAATCTATTTCTCTTAGTAGTAAAGCTAGGAATTGGGACTACTTCGTATATATATTTATAGCTATATATTCAGCCTCTATTATAGATGTTGCTACAGACTTTTACTTCTTACTTATCTAAGAAACTAGTGCCCTATAGAGGAAGAAGACATACCTAAGGATTAAGACTCTATCTGCTTTGTCTATTATATAATCAGAATTATAGTATCTAATAAGGTGTCCTTTTCTAGACTTTAAGAACTAAAGTCCTAGATCAGGGTATGATCTTAGGTACCTAGTAATCTTCTTTAAAGCCTTTATGTAGTAGGTGGATAGGTCACTTATAAATGAGCTCATCCTTCCTAGGGCAAAAGTAATGTCTAGCCTTATAATTGTTACTAGCTACATCTAAGTACTATTGATACTCTAGTACTCTGCTTTGTCACACCTCTTATCTATATAGCTTGAAGGTTTGAGGGCCTTATAGCTGTCTATAGGTGAGTGTGTAGGTGCTACCTTCTTATAGTTCATTCCTATCTTAGCTAGGCTGTCCCTAACAAAGTGTCCTTAGTCAAGTTTTAGGATTCCTCTCTTCCTATCCCTTGTAACTCTTATGCTAAGGATCTTTTCAGGTTCACCTAGATCTTTAATCTTGAAGATCTTACTAAGTTCTCTTTTGAACTAGAGAATATCTATTAACTTTAGTGTAGTAATTAGAATGTTATCTATATATATAAGGATTATGATCTCCCTCTTCTTATAGATAAGTAGGTATAGATCCACTTCTAACTATATAAATCTAATCTCTCTAAGCTTTAATATATAGAGTTGATTCCAATCTCTAGCTACTTACTTAAGTCTATATAAGCTTTTAAGGATTTTGAACACTATATTTAGTAGAAGCTCAACTCCTAGTAGTAGTAACATAAAGATGTCTTTATAGAGGGTGCTTTCTATAAATGTATTGTTCATATCTACTTAGTAAAGATGAAGATCCTTCTTATACACAATAGCTATAAGCACCCTAAGGGTGTCCTATCTTACTATAGGTGCAAATGTCTCTATAAAGTCAATACCAAACTTCTATAAGAAGTCCCTTATAACTAGTCTAGCCTTGAACTTTTCAATAGCTCTACTAATGCTTCTCTTAATATTAAAGACCTATCTTGATGTAACTAGATTTGCTCCTTTTAGTAGAATACAATTTTCCTAGGTGTTATTACTCTATAGAGCATCTAGTTCCTTTTAGATTGCTTCCTTCTAAAGATGTCCCCATTTCTTATTATTTATAGCATCCTTATAGGATTTTGGAATTAGGACCTCTTGCTTATATATAATAGCTTCTATAGTTACTATAAAGGCCATTTCCTTAACTTCTTCTAGGAATTCGCTATCCTATAGTATTGAACTATCTACTGATTATATAGCTATATAGAAAGCTTAGTGAAAAGTAGTAAGGTTCTCTAAGAGGTCTATTACTTCTCCTATCACGTTAGAAGTGTGGGAAGTTATTGTACGGGCTCATATAGGGTGTTTCAAAAGCAGGTTGTGTATTGCATGTGTCTATCTAGAATGGACAAGTGTTGCTCTTGAAGAGGCTGCAGGTGACTAATCAGTCACCTGATTCTTAGCGTACGTGGCCTCAAGTTTTGATGATGGGATGTTGCCCATGTGCACGCTCGGATCGCGACACACCCCCTCAGCTCGTGCGCTGGAGTGAATGAGCTGATTCCCATGTGATCGCGTGCACCCTGTCATAACTACCCCCCCTATCTATGGCAGTGACGTCAGGCCCTCGGTGTTGCTGCTGCTGCAGTGAGGGTAAGTCAGCTGTTTCAAGTGAAGTGAGGTGAGGTGAGTGAGGTGAGCTTTGTACCCCTTCCCTCATTCCTCACTTTCACTGCTGCCATTGTTACCTATATAATAAAGCATAGAATGTGTGACTGTTGCCGGTGAGATGGCTCAGGTGATGGTCCCGTTGCACGGACTTTCACTTGAGTGTGCAATCATCTCACCCACCGGCAAACATCAGAGGTCCTGAGTTCAATCCAGGGGTAGCCTTAGTCCTATCGTATGCTTAAACATATATTGTCGTCCGCTCAACTTATTGAATTGTCCGATAATTGCTCTGTGCCAAGTTATTTCGCTCCGGCGAATGGTGAGAGAGCTCGCTCTGCCCCTGGGGAGTATGAGATACTAGTCAGTGGCGCAATGCACTGGGCTGTCTACGACAGAGCTTGCACCATGTGAGGTGTAATGGGGCTCCAATGGGTAACACCGGAGCAACGGTATCGGAAAGTTGAAAAGGCACCTTCGGGGTGCCTTGCTTTCTGCACTTTTAAAGGTCCATCACCTCAGGGTGGTGACACCTTTTTGTTTTGGGCAAGTGTGTGCTATGTGTGAGGTGCGAAAGCAGCGGATGATGTGGTGACAAGGTGGTAGTGTTGTAGCTAGCAGCAAGTTGGAGGCGTTTCTCGCTTTCTGATTGGACGCGCTGCTGCTAGTGACAGGGGTGTTTCTCGCCCTTGCGCTGTTAGCCAATGGGAGTCCGAGAAACACCTGTTGATGATGGTGCCAGGGCCGCACCGGTGAATGGTGGATGCTTTGCCCTGGCCTCGTTGTTTAAGCATTGGTCGCTGCTGGTGGCCGTGTTTTGCGCCTGCTGGCGCTTCCAGAGAGGTGTCCGTAAAGATGAAGCCGTTCGGTGTTCGTTTCGAGATGAGGTGAGGCCGCTGCTGCGGGCTTCTCAGGCGTCTGTTGGCCCGTTACCTCCTGATGCGGCTGCAGAGGGCACTGAGGTGCGTGGGTCCACGCCTTCCTCAGCCATATTGAGCAGCTTGACGAAGTGCTTGTGCTTCTGTGGTGGAAGCAGCTTGGTCAGCCCGTCTGCAGGCATGTCGTTGGTGCTGAGATACTTGATCTCAATGTCTCCGCGCTGGTCTCGCTGTCGGAGCCAGTGGTGGTGGATGTCAACGTGGCGTAGCTTCGTGTCAAGCTTTTGCCCTTGTTGGTTGACAAGGCGGATGGTCTGCGTGTTGTCGCAGTACAAGTGGGTGCGCTGATTGAACTGAAGGTGTATCTCAGCGAAGACTCGTTCCCACTGTATGAGCTCTGAGGCGGCTTGCGAAAGCCCGAGTAGCTCAGCCTCTGTTGAGGACTTGGTGACAGTGATTTGTTTAGATGCCTTATAATCCACTGGTCCACCGAACAGCATGAAGACCCAGCCATTTGAGCTGGTCCTGTCATTATTCATGCCGTAGGACGCGTCCGATGCTCCAAAGAACTCGTGGTTGCTACCGAGGTGCTCTGGTTGGCTGTGAAGGCCAGTGATGTGTTTGCTGGCGCCATATACAAGGCAGAGGTTCTTGGTCTCCAGGAGATAGCGCAAGCACTGATCTGCAAGCTTGAGGTGTGTCTCAGTTGGCTTGGTCAGATACTGCGATAGCATGGACAAGGAAAAGGCGATGTCAGGCCGCGTGTGTGTGGCGGCGAAGTTGAGGGATCCTATACGTTGTTGGTACGTAAGGATGGCGATAGAGGTGGGTTGATGACCCTCTGGAACGGTCCAATCAAGGTGTTGATCTACTGGCACTGTCGTTTTGCGTGCATTCGTGGATATGCTGAATTTGGCGGCTAGCTTCTCAATGTAGTCTTCTTGAGAGAGCCACAGCAAGCGCTTGTTTCTGTCGCGCGTAACCTTGATTCCTAGGAACCAGGAGAGATCACCGAGCTCGTGCATCTCGTACTTGGCAAGCAGCCGCTGCTTGATGTTGGCAGCATGGGCCTTGTGCTTGCGGTGGTAGAGCATAACCAGGTCGTCAACGTAAAAGAAGAACATAACCTTGTTGTCATGGTAGATGCATTCGGAGTCCGACAGGGGTACTAGTCCAAGGGAGGCCAGCGTCTCGGTTAGGGAGTTGTACCACAATAAAGGGGACTCCTTCAGACCGTAGAGGGCCTTGACCAGCTTGAGGGCGTGTCCATGGGATGGCCTGTCGATTCCAGGAGGTGGTTGCAGATACATGGTGTATGGCAGGTCCGAGTTCAGGAAGGCGTTGACAACATCGAATTGTTCGGCTTCTAGGTCGAAGCTCGCGGCCATAGCACAGCAGAGGCGGAACATGCTTGCTGGCAGTGTGGCGGCGTATGTGTCTAAGTGTGTTCCTTGCAAATCGCCTCTTGCGCATAGCCTAGCCTTGAAGCTCTTCAGCATGCCGTGCTCGTCCAGTTTGTATTTGTACACCCACTTGAGCGGCAGTAGTGGCTGAAGTCCCTCCTCTTGCTGAGCATCCTGATCCTTCTCTTCCTTTGTTGCCCATCTGAATGTGCCTGTTGCCAGGGCTTTGGCAAACTCCTTGGCCATAGCTTCGATCCACTGTTGGGAGAAGCGGTGTTTCATAGCGGCTCGGTAGTTAGAAGGTTCGGGCGGAAGGTCATCGCGGTGCATAGAGGTAGTGGTGTTGACACGCCTTAGAGGGCTGTTGCCTCTTCGTGTAGGGCTTCGATCGCTCTTGTCGCGATAGGCGCGTGTTCTGGGTCGTATGCCGGACATCTGGCCGATGATTACATTAGCGACCATGATCTGGTGCAGTGCATAGTGGAAGTAGGCCGTTCGTAGGCGCTTTCCATTCTCTGTGACTGCATAGTTGGACTCCTCTGGTGTGTAGAGCTCTGGCTCCAGGGGGAAGAGTGGTGTGTTGGACGCGTTGTGTGTTAACGCGTCTTCTGGTGGTGTGAATGTGAATGGATATGGCTCGCGATCAGGGTCCGTGTTGCCCATGATCTCCTCACGGTCTTCTGCGGTGAGGGCATCCATTATCTGCTGCTGCAGGGTATCGTAGTAGTCAGTGGTGTTGGGTGCTGACTGCTGTGTCTTGTCTTGAGTCACGTGATCTGTTACGTGCTCGATTTGCCGGTCTTTTTGGTTATATGTTGCTGACTCGCGGTGTTGCGGCCAGTGTGGTTCTTGCCCAAGGAGCTTTTGGTGGGCGTCTCGAGGTTGTTGGGTGTGCGGCTGCTGAGCCTGTTCTTCCACCCCCTCGGCCTGTGCTGTGTCTTGCTCGTGATGAGCGACATACAGGTCGTAGTATTGTTCAGGCTCTTCAGCCGGTTCCGCTGTTGCGATGTTCTCGACAGGGGTCGTGTACCCTGCTGTCAGGCGTGATGGGTCATAGAACGTGGTCTCATCGAAGAGGACGTCCTTGACTCGCATAACCCTATCTTTTGATGGGTCCCATACGCGGTAGATGTTAGTGGAGTCGTATCCCACAAGGTAGCCTATGAGCGCTCTCTCTTGGAGTTTCTCGCTCTTGCCAGGCTGATCTGGTCCATGGATGAACACGTATGCAAGGGAGCCATACACCACCATGTGACCCACGTTCGGAATTCGTCCTGTTGCCAATTCGAATGGGGTCTTCCAGCCCTTTGACTGGATAGGGGATCGCCAGAGGATGTACGCCGCTGCTGCAGTGCATTCTGGCCAAAGCTTTTCCGGCAATCGTGCGTGGATGCGAATGGTTCTGCTCATGGTGATGATCAGAGCTCCAGCTCTTTCTGCTGGGTCCTGCGCAGGCGCGTATTCCGCGGTTGCGTGCCATTCAATCTTGTTGTTGTTGATGACTGAGCGAAACACCTTCCCAATGGCGGGCTCGTTGTCGCTGTAGAAGCATACGAACCTGCGACCAATGAAGTTGATGAAGCTCAGCAGGCTGTTGAAGCAAGCCAACACCGATTGCTGATCCCTGTTCTTGATGGTGAACTGGAAGTGTCCATGGGTATCCAGATCGTAGAAGTGGACGAGGTACCTGTCACCGTTGTAGGCGACAGTGAATTCTGCCAAGTCCATGGCCATGTGGCCGTATGGGGTCATCACCCTGATGGGCTGAGACCGATTGTGCACCTTGTGAGCTTTGCTAAGCCCACATGCTCTGCAATGTGCAGTGAGGGGTGCGCTTGGACCATCGTTAATGATCACCCCCTCAACTCTGAGCGGCAACTGCTTGATGCGTTCAGCGCCAATGTGACCAAAGATTTGATGCCACTGGCGGCCAGAGAGCTTTCGGTGTTTGATGGGGGTCCTGCTGGACGTAGCTGCACCTTGAGTGCCCCCAGTGCTGTTCATGACTGCGAGAACGGTGCGATCACCATCCTCTTGAGCAGTTGGAGATGCTGCGCTGTTGGCAGGTTCATCGCCGATGTTTGCACCCCTGCCAATAGTGCTGATGAAGTGCGCGTTGCGCATCTTTTCAGTGACCTTCGGCAGTACTAGGCCCTCTTTTGTAGGCCATTGGTAAATGATGGGTGACTTAGGTGGTGTGACCACCTTGAAGAAAGGGATTGTACCAGTAGGGCGGTGTAGGTCCATCAATTTAGTGTCGTTGTGCCACATTGAATTGCTGCGTCCGTGCCACCAGAGTCCGGCTCTTTCCATGCGTGTGTGAGAGATGACGTTCACATGAAAGCCTGGGCAGTAAGCCACATCCAGCAAGGTGAATGAATGGCCCCCAATTGACATATGAACGCGCCCTAACGCTGCAATTGGAAAGGTGGTTGTTCCAGCCTGGATTTCTGAGGTGGTGAGGCGCTCTGCAATGAACTCTACACCCTCCTGGTCATGATGATTGATCACATGAGTGTCTGAACAGTTATCATACACCCAGCAATCCCTGAAGTTGACGCTCAACTTGCTAATTGAGCTAGAAAGAACAGTAAGGCCAACAAAGCCCTTATCGCTTGGTGATGCCTTCTTCGCATCAGCAATAGCCTTGTCACGTTCCTGGTCCTTGCGATTGTTGCGATTCAACACGCCAAGCAGACGCTCGCCGTCGTCGCTCAAGCAGTAGTTGATGAAGTTTTTCCAGTACTTCTTCCACTGCTCTGAGCGCTGATCCTTTGCTGGGCGCTTGTCGGGGTTGATCACATCGCATGAGAACAGGCCCTTGTGACAGGTGTCCTTGGGCTCGCCGGTGATGTTCCAGCAGCCGCTTGGCCTGTTGTTGTCCTTGTCTTTGTTCTTGTCGCCGCGGCTGCTGCCACGACCCTTGTCACCGCGGCTGTTGCCACGGTTGTCACCACGGCTGCTGCCACGGTCACCCTCCTTTTGACCAGCACCTGTGGGTGCTGTTTCATCCTCTGCTTCTGCTGAGGTTTCTCCGGAGAAGGTTGCGAAGACTGATCGACCGTTGGTTGTTGCTGGTGCGGTGTCGCGTATCCATTCGAGGTAACGCTCAGTAAGCTTTTGTAGTGACATTTTGTCACGCTTCCACTCGTTGTATAGAGAAGCACCGTAGGCTGGAGCCTGCTTCTGCTGAATAGCAAGTAGGAAGTGTCTACTAAGGTCGTCGTACTCGGCGTGGTTGCACTTAAGCATCTTGGTCTGCAAAACTAACCAGTCTGAGCACCAGTCATCGATTCTGCGTGCGCTAGCCTTCTGAAGCCTAGACAGCTCAAGCGTGAGCTGCCGCTTACGCAGCATATCGTCTGGACCATACTGATCCTTGAGAGCCTGGTATTTCGCTCTGAGGGTGTTCTGGCCGTGCATTAGCTCTTGCCCTAGCTCTGTCGTCGTACGGATGAGGTAGGTAATGAGCTTTGATCGCGCAGCAGCAAAGATGTCGTACATCCGTTGCCTTCGGTCTGCGTCTGTTTGTCGTAGCTTGATGAGATCTCTTGATGTAGCGTCTCCTGCCGTGTACGCTTGTTGGATTTCCTCAAACGTCAAGTGAGTAGGCTCTGTTGGCTCGTTACTCAGTTGGTGAGTTATTGTACGGGCTCATATAGGGTGTTTCAAAAGCAGGTTGTGTATTGCATGTGTCTATCTAGAATGGACAAGTGTTGCTCTTGAAGAGGCTGCAGGTGACTAATCAGTCACCTGATTCTTAGCGTACGTGGCCTCAAGTTTTGATGATGGGATGTTGCCCATGTGCACGCTCGGATCGCGACATCTCCTACTTTAGTAGTTAGTTCGGGCCTAGGGACTATAGATTTTAGGGCTTTCTGTTTCATGTTAGGGCGAGAGCCTAGCCTATAAGATGCAAGGGTGAAAGCGAGAATATAGGTGCGAAGTGTAGATACAAAAGGGTATAGTATAATTGCTATACAAAACGAAAGACGAAGAAAGCAAGAGAGGCCTAGGGAAGGCTAGATATTTATACGCGACCCTCGCGAGTACGTGTCCCCGTATTAACAGGGCTAACCCGTACGAAGCCGCGCTTAGTAGCTTTGCTCAAAACCTTATTCTAACCTGCCCTACGTTCCGAGTCTTCCACGTGCTTCTTCTAGGGTCTAGCGTAGTCGCGGGTGCTCGCGGGAGTGCCGTGAGTTACATAGTCACGAGCCGAAGTGAATCTGTTAAGGTTTAGTAGAGGGGTGAATTTGGAGGGCTAGGTCCCGTAGTGAATATGACGGGGCATATGATTCTTGGCGCTTACACACCAAGCTAGACTATCACTTCTTGACGACTTCTGAGCACTCTGAGGCTCTTCTGTCCCTACCTTCTATACACTCTATAGGGAGACTATGACAGAGCATCTAGTTCCTTTTGGATTGCTTCCTTCTAAAGATGTCCCCATTTCTTATTATTTATAGCATCCTTATAGGATTTTGGAATTAGGACCTCTTGCTTATATATAATAGCTTCTATAGTTACTATAAAGGCCATTTCCTTAACTTCTTCTAGGAATTCGCTATCCTATAGTATTGAACTATCTACTGATTATATAGCTATACAGAAAGCTTAGTAAAAAGTAGTAAGGTTCTCTAAGAGGTCTATTACTTCTCCTACTTTAGTAGTTAGTTCGGGCTTAGGGACTATAGATTTTAGGGTTTTCTATTTCATGTCATAGCCCTTAACATTATAGTCAGCCTTTCTCTTTCTAAGGGATGATTTAGGGACCGTTACTTATAACCTAGTAACGTCTATTTCCTAGGGATCTAGGGAGCTTCTCTTAATTAGCTAATCGATTTTCTGAAATTCCCCTACGTTCTCCGGAGGTTAAGGAAGTTATATAAACAGCTTTCTCGGCTAAGCGACTTTAGGGCTCTCAATTAGCTAATCTATCTCGGGGGTACTCTAATAGACGCCTAAATAGTAGGTAGATTGTCCTAAGGATACGTTCTTCCTCGGCCTTCCTAAGGGCTTCCTAGCTAGTATACTACTTAGTAGATTTAATGTTAGAACATTAAGACCTATATCACCTCTAGGCTAGTCCTTAAAGAAGTCTATATATATATGTTATTTAACAGCTCTTATGTCTAGTTCCTAAAAGAGCTAGGCTTTAGCTATGTTTTTAATATACCTAATAAACACTACTTCTTTACCCCTATTTATTAGCTTGTCACTTCTTACCTATTAAGGTTAGGATCTTATGTCTATATAGATGTTATGTCTCGTTCCAGGGCTAGTCTCAAAGAGGAGATCAGTCAAGTCACGTGGCGGTATTCTTTGGAGAGGCTGAAGCAAGCTGAGCGAAGATGAATGATTGAGATAGAAGTCGTATTCCAATCAGTGAGATAGTAACATGAGTTGAACGCCTCGAAGCCATAAGGGCATCTCGTCGTTCCTAAATACAAAGGAGACATCGCCATTCCAGGCGATGATCAATGTGATCAGTGTGATCAGTGTCGCTGAGCATACTGATCACTGAGCACTGATCACCCCTGTCACGTGACAGGTGATCAGTTCTAGTGAGGCAGGGTCCCGTGACTCTACAGGTGAGGGTTGTGGGGCAGCGCGCTGCTTAAACCGTAACACCATCCCCTTTTTAGCCTAGCTCAGTCCCTTGAGCTTACTTATGATGGTGACGTCCCCAGGTCTGTTTCTTCATGGCTTTCTGCGATGCCTAACCCACAACGCCCTTCTAGCACAATCCGTCGCCGTCGTCTTTACGATTTTGTCGAGTCCGCGGGCGAAGTCATGGTCAAGAAGTGTTCGTCGTGCGAGAGGCATGGTCGTGTGTGCAAGGTGCACATTCGCTCTGGAAAATGTAGCGAGTGTCTTCGTCGTGGCCAGCGTTGCGACGTAAAGGTGACTCAGTCGGAGTTCAAGAGGTTGGCGGAGGAGAAGGTTCGTCTTCGGGAGAAGATCCAGGAGTCCCGGGCTGCGCAAGAGGAGGCGATGCGCATACATGAAAAGGCCTTAGAAGACCTCAAAGTCGCAAGGGCTCGGGAGGAGCGCCTGCGCCAGCAGATGGACTTGATCGATCGCCGTGCTGAAGAGGCGATCTCCGTCGAAGAGCGGAGTATTGAGGAGCAGGAGGCCGCGGAGGCTTCTTCACTGCTTCCGGAGGTGGAGACCGTTGGTCTCTCATTAAGCCTGTCTCCTAGCACCTGGGGTGCTCTAGAGGGTTTCGGTGACGACTTCTGGGAGATCCCCGAGCTGCTGCCGGCGGGTTGACGGGTACGTTTGCGTTGTGGTATTCCTGTATTCTTTGCTGACAGCTCCGTAGGTTCGCTTTTGGTTCCCAGGTATTTTCTGATTCGTCGTATCCTTTCCACTTGACAAGGTATCGCTGACCTTTTTTGTCCAGGATTTTTTCGACCTCGAATTCGGTTTCTTCCTCTGGCTGGTAATGAAATGATTGTTGGCATGGTGTTCCGGGGTCCGCTGGTTCCAGCATAGATATGTGGAATACTGGGTGGATTTTTGCGTCTTTGGGCAGCCGTAGTCGGTAGTTGACTGGTCCTCGAGATTCTTCAACGAGAAATGGTCCGACTTTCACATGGTCCAGTTTCTTGGTCTTTCTTCTTGTTCTGAGATTTTTGGTGAGAAGATAGACCTTATCCCCCTTCTTTAGCTGAGGTGCCATTTGTCGTTTTTGTCGGGAGGTTGATAGTTTCCCCTGGCTCTTCTCGATTTCTTTGCTGACAGTTTCGTGTACCCTCTTTAGGTCTTGTGTCGTGGCGATAGCTCTGTCAGCTTGTGGGTGTTTTCCTTCTTCGCCAAACAGTGTAGGATGTTTTCCGTAGTTTGCGAAGAATGGTGTCTCGTCCGTCGTCTCGGATTTATGATTGTTCAGTGCTAATTGCGCCATGGGTAGGAGTGATACCCAATTGTCTTGTGCGTAATTTACGTAGTGTCGAAGGTATTGTTCCAGTGTCTGGTTTGTTCTTTCCGTTTGTCCGTCCGTCTGCGGATGGTACGCTGTCGACAGCTTGTGTTGTATGCCGATCGTTGACACTAGAGTCTTCCAGTAATTCGATGTGAATAGCTTGTCACGGTCGGTGATGAAAACCTTAGGGAATCCGTGATATCGAACTAGTCTGTCGAGAACAAGGTATCCGAGTTGCTCTGCGGTATATGTCTCGCTCGCTGGTATGAAGTGTGCATATTTGGTTAGGCGGTCGACCATGACTAGAATCATGTCGTAGGTAGTGCCTGTTGCCTTGTCCGCTGAGTTGGGTAACTTGGTAATAAAGTCCATCGTTACTTCATCCCACGGTTGTGTCGGTGGTTTCCTGAACTGTATTTGTCCGTACTTCTCGTGTCGTGCAGCCTTGTTCTGTTGACAGTGCACGCATCGTTTGATGTACTGTAGCACTTTCTGTCTCATCTGCGGGAATGAGAAGCTCCGCTGCATGACCTCGAGAGTTTTCGTGGTTCCAGGATGTCCATATGTTGGATTGTCGTGATGTTGTCGTATGCATTCTTCTTCTCGTTCCCTCGGTACCTGGTACTTCCCGTGTGCTAGTGGGAACTGTTCCGTGGTATCCTGAAGGACTTGCACTATGTTGTTGAACTCCTTTGTGTTGGCGCTCAGACTCCCGTCGTGGTTAGTCTTAAGTACTTGTTGCCGTACCGGTTCTTTGCCTTCCATGTAGTCGCTTCTTCGGCTTAGTGCGTCGGCCCTACCATTGTCTTTGCCGGGTGTATAGCGGATTTCGAACTTGTACTGACCGAGCAGTTCCGACCAGCGGGACTGCCTTCGTGTTAGCACTTTTGTCGTAGTGAAGTAAGTGAGATTCTTATGATCAGAAAGAATCGTCAGCTTGGGTGCTCCTTCTGCGTATACCCTCCAGTGCTGCATCGCAGCGACAATGGCGAGAAGTTCCTTGTCATGGATGTCGTAGTTTTGTTCCGCGGGTGTCATTTTTCTTGAGTAATAGGCCACCGGGTGTCGTTTCCCATCATGTTCTTGAGTAAGGCATGCTCCTATGGCCATGTCCGATGCGTCCGTCTCGATCTGGACTTCTTTCGTACCGTCGAATAGTCGTAGCGTAGGTGCTGAGGCGCATTGTTCCTTGAGTAATTCGAATGCTTGCTGTTCTTTGGTGCCCCAGGCCCATTTGGTATCCTTTCTGGTGAGTGCCGTCATTGCCGCTGCTGTCTTGGAGTAGTCCTTAATGAACTTGCGGTTGTAATTCGCTAGTCCCAAGAAGGATTGTACGTCCTTGACGTTCGCTGGTTTTGGCCACTCCCGGATGGATTGCGTCTTTGCTGGATCGATTCTTATCCCCGTCGTGCTTATAATAAAGCCGAGGAACTTGACTTCTTTCTTGTGGAACTCGCATTTTTCTGGTGCCGTCTTGAACCCTGCTTGTGTGAGTCGTTCGAAGACGTCCCGGACTTTCTTAACGTGATCTTGGAGCGGTCCTTTCGTGTATACCAGTATGTCATCCATGTAGGCGATAACGCAGACGTCGAGAAGATCTCGTAACGTCTCGTTAACGAGGTCCTGGCAGGATGCTGGTGCATTAGTCAAACCCATGGGCATGACTAAGAATTCGTAGAGTCCATATCTTGTCCTGAATGCGGTCTTCCATTCTTCGCCTTCCGCCATGCGGATTGCGTAGAATGCGTCTCGTAAGTCGATTTTGGTGTACCAGTCTGATCCAGTAAGTCTGTCTTGTGCTTCTTCGATGTTCGGTAGTGGATATCGGTTCTTTATCGTGACCTCGTTCAACTTTCGGTAGTCTTGTACGAGTCGTAACTTCCCGTTTGGTTTTGGAACAAACATACATGGAGTTCCCGCGCTAGAGGTGGATCGTCGTATCCATCCTTTGGCGAGTTTCTCCTTCAGCCATTCTCGTAGGGTTTCTAGCTCTTTCTCGGACATTTGATATAGGGGTCCCCATGGAGGCTCTTTCCCTGGCTGAATGTTTATTTTGTGGTCCCATGGTTGGTGTTTAGGAAGTGCGTCTTTGCCTTTTTCCTCTTCAAAGAGCCTCTTCCACCTGAGGTACTCCTTGGGAATGCTCGGTTCCGATATGCGGGCATTCTTCGATGGTGCGTTACTTCCATCCGTTCCAGTGATTTCATGATCCGGCGGCCCCACGCCAGTATCTATCCCGGTCGAAGGTGGTTCCTGGTTCCTTCTGTTCGGCGCAAGCTCGAATGCGTTGAGCTGTTTCCTTGCCTCATCTACCGCCTCTCGCTGTCGACGCGTAGGTTCAATGCCGATAACGCAGTTGCATTGCTTAAATGTGAGTACTCCTCTTCTCCAGTCGATAACTGGGTTGTGCTTTCTCAACCAAGGCATACCTAGTACTATGTCATGACTGGCCATATCAGTGACATCCAAGGTAATATTCTCGTGGTGCTGTTGGATAGCCAGTGGCAATGGTCTCGTCTCCCATTCCACGCTAGGTAACGATGATCCATCTACTGCGATCAACTCGTAACCCCATTTCTTCTTCAGGGTAGCTAACCCGTTTCTGGTAGTGAAAGACTCGGAGATAAAGTTCCCCGCTGCTCCTGAGTCGATCATGACACTGGTTCGGTGTCCGTTGACGATTGCTTGTGTTTGGAAAACTGTGTTTGATGTCGATGCCTGAGCTTGAGTGTTGCATAACTCCCTTTGGGTGCTCATTCCTTGGGAGTCGATCCTTTTCCCGAATGGTATGTGGTTCGCTGTGCTTCGTGCCTAGTAGCTTCGGCTAGAACCTGTAGCCCGTTGCCTTGTGTCCACACTTGTAGTCTGTTGCGTTCCTGGATCTTTTGCGATTCTAAGTAGAGAGCCCGTACGTGCTGTACTGCTGTTCGTAGTTCATTGGAGACGAATGTTCCTGCTGGTGTCAGGTATCCGGCACCCGTCACCTTGCTTCCTATAGGTGGCCGTTCCATAACTGCCTTCGACAGGTCCTCAGTGTTGCTCATGGTTGGGAAGCCCCAAACCATGCCTCTCATCGTGTCGAGCGTCTTGTCAAATTCGACAGGATTTAAGTATCTTTTGCCTGAGAACTTCGGTAGGAATTCTTCGTGTCGTCGCTGGAGGTAGATGATTAACTCATGGAGTTTTCTTGGCGCGTCTACCGTGAACGTATATATTTCGTTTTCGTCGTCTGTATCGCTCTCTTCTCCTTCGGATGATTCTTCGCTAGAATCTTCCGGATCTTGTTCTTCGGCGATGTCGTCTAAGCCCGGGTCTCTTTGTGCTTCGGATGGTGGTGGCGACCACGATCCGTCCCATGCTGGGTCTTGGTTTTCTTTGTCGTCGTCGTTAAAACAAGATTCGTCGATGTCCACTTCTTGGAGCTTCGAGTTTTGTCTGTGCTGGGCTCCCAGGGTACCGCGCGGTTGTTGCGGCCAGTATCCTGCTCCTTCTTTGGCGGAGTAGTGGGTTTGGCACGAGTCCTGGTAACAGAAGCGCCAGTGAAGGCCTCCGTGACCGTGTCGAGATTCCCTCTCGACTTCGTGGTTGACTCCTCGTGCCATCATGCCAAACAATCTCTCTTTTCTTCCTTCTGCTTCAATGCGGCTCGTCAGGGTCCACCATTGAGTATGCAGTTGGTCGTAAAAAGGCTTGCATAGTAACTGCAGCCCTTGTTCTTCTGCTTCTTCTGTAACTTCGTCAAGTAGGAGGATTGCCTTGTCCACGCAGGACAAGACTTCCTTGGTCCTGGGTAGTATATAGATGGTTTTAATCCTCTGGAGATCTTCCTCGAGGTTTCGTTGCACCCGAAGAATCTTCCACTTGACGTTGTCCCGAGATTGTTGGTCATTGGGTGGTAGTGGATGTTGTTGTACATGGTAGCCTCCTCTTCCTTGCGAGGGGTCCAGGAGAGATGTCGCAACCCGGTTGCTGTCCTTCTCCTCCACTCTCTGAGTATAGTTGAATTGTCGGGGTCCAACGCTGCTCCCAGATTTGCCCACCGTGGGTTGCATCATGTTGAATTGCTCGCGGCGCACCATATTTTTACCGCGGCAATCCCTTGCCATGTGGCCTTCCTTGCCACATGCGTAACACGTTAGTTTTCCTTTACCTTTGAAGGGTCTTCCGTTGCCCTTGCTTTTGTCGATCCTCCTTCCTCGCTGGGTAGCGTCCAGTTCCATTGGCTGTGGTCCATAGTAGGGCTGGCTTTGTCGCTGGAATCCTCCCTTCGCAACATACCCTCCGGTATTCCTGCGGTCTGGGATAAATCCTGCCATGCCTCCTACTTTGGAGTCGTATCGTTTTTCCTGGTATCGCTCCCAGAGTTGATCATCGATATCGATCGATGCTTTCATCAACTGCTCGAGGCTAGAGATCGATCCTCCGTGTCTCATAAGCTCGTCCTTGACCGAGTCCTTGAGACCACGTCGGAACATAGTCATCAGCGCCGTCTGGTCCCATCCGGTGATCTGTCCATACTCCTCGAATTTGGCCGCATACTCTGAAGTAGAAGTCTTCTGTTTCAGGTGTTGGATAATGCGTACGGCTTGTTGTACTTCGTTCGAGGTTCCAAAGATAGACTTCATCTTGTCCTTGAAAAGGGTGTAGTTCCTGAACATTCCGGTGGGGTCGTGTCGTCCCATACCGTCAAGGTATTCCTTGAGATAGGATTTGATCCAGTTTTGCGCACTTCCGCGAAGGAACGTGATGGCGAAGATAGTTCTTTTGTCGGAGTCGACTGGGTTGAACATGAGGTACATGTCCATCTGGTTAACCCAATCGTCGTATTTGGCCCTATCGCCATGGAAGAGATCCGGCTTGGCAGCCTTAACGTCCTTCTTCCTTGGGATGGAGTCTTCGTCATCAGACTCATCGTCCTTCGTGGTGGTCTGTCGAGGTGGCGCACGGCGGATGCTTCCTGCTTCGCTGGGGGCGGGTGTTCCCCTACCAGCTGCTTGAGTAGCGCTCATCCTGAGGGCGTTCAAAGTGTTATGTCTCGTTCCAGGGCTAGTCTCAAAGAGGAGATCAGTCAAGTCACGTGGCGGTATTCTTTGGAGAGGCTGAAGCAAGCTGAGCGAAGATGAATGATTGAGATAGAAGTCGTATTCCAATCAGTGAGATAGTAACATGAGTTGAACGCCTCGAAGCCATAAGGGCATCTCGTCGTTCCTAAATACAAAGGAGACATCGCCATTCCAGGCGATGATCAATGTGATCAGTGTGATCAGTGTCGCTGAGCATACTGATCACTGAGCACTGATCACCCCTGTCACGTGACAGGTGATCAGTTCTAGTGAGGCAGGGTCCCGTGACTCTACAGGTGAGGGTTGTTGGGGCAGCGCGCTGCTTAAACCGTAACAATAGACAATAGCTTCATATCCCTAAACTTTTAAATAGTTAATAGTCAGTTTGATACTATTAAAAGCCTTAAGCCTTATAGATATCTTAGAGCGATTTTTGCCCCCCCCCTAAAACACGACACATTCGAAAGCTCTTATCGAGGCTATTCTAACGATATATAAAGCAGGCCACTACCCCTAGGATTAAGGGAGTTCTACCTCATTCAATCTGGATAGCTTAAAGCTCTCTTCACTCTATTTCTTTAGCTCTAAACGCCGCGGAGGTGCCTAGCTATATTAGGTAACTCCTAGGCGATAGTAGCCTAGGCTACGGTACTAACGGCGCCTACGGCTCTATAGGCGAAGCTCCCCTAAGACAACTAGTAGCAACTTATAGAGGACGCAAAAAGTATAGAAACTAACGATTAGCTCCCTTACCGGTCTCTATAGGTAATAATTACTTAGCTACGTACGGCGCTTATACTATCGTATTACCGAGGGCAATAAGAAATAAGGACGACGTCCTAGGCGATTAGTAAGGCCACCCGGGATCAACACCCCTATAGCTAGGCATCGGTCGTGGCATCGATACTAGGCCCCCGCCTAACGTACGATATAGTTACGATCCGCATTATAGTAAAGGAAGACTAGGCCGAAGTTACGAAGCTATCGAACAAGGAGCTCGCCTAACGAATTAACTAACTAGGGGTGGTCGTAGTGAACTAATAGTCTAACGGTACTCTATAGATCTATACTAGCTCTACTACTACTAGGAGGTACCTAGAGGCATAGCTATAGTAGGTATCTAAGGTTGCGGTATTAGCGAAGGTCTTAACGAAGCAATTTACGATCCTAGTCTACGATATACCTAAGGAGTTCGACCTAACTAACTAAGGTCACCTACGCGCTCTCTAAGAGGACAACCCGGTCACTCTTAACTCTCTAATCTAGAAGGCGACTTAGCTCTATAGGAAACAGCTAGAAGGCAAGAAGGCCTCGGCGCTAATAGTATAGCTATAAGACGCGAAAGCGGCGGATCTAGCGATAGAACAAGGCCTAGTCTAGTAATATAGCCTTAAGATAGTAGAAAAGCACTCCTTATCCTTTCGTGTCCTCTAATACTTTAAATACTAATAGTATAGACACCAAACCTATACGTATATAAACAAGTAGGCCTACTCGAACTATATAGGAGACTATATATCTAGGGAATAAGGTTCAGAGAGACACGATGATAGCGATCGCAGGAAACGACCAGGAGCAGGAGAGTAACGAGTGGAAGGAGGTCTGCAGGAAGGCAGAAACAATGGCAATGGCAGGAGATGGCGAGCACCCAGAAAGAGCACTTAAGGGGATGATTTTGGAGCTCCTTGGAGGGCTAAAGGCACTAAGGAGCCAAACAGGCAGATCATTAACAGCACAGTAGCAGCAGCAGCAAAGAAGAGGACACAGGAAGGCCAGAAACTAAGCCAACCAACCTGGGCAGCAGTTGCATCCCAAAACCCTCCCCCCCAGAAAACAGCTATCAAGGTCTACATTTCCGACCAGCAAGAGCAGAAAGAGATTGAGGGCCTGTCAGGCAAGGAGATCATACAGAAGATTGGGATACAAGGCATGATTGGAGCCAGGAAAGAGAAGGGAGGTGTCCTTAAGCTGTTCACAGCACAGGAGCAAGACAGGAAGAGGCTAGAGACACAGAAGGAGTGGACAGTCAAACTAGGCAAGACGGCTAAGGTCTCACACCAACAAAATATGGTTATTGCCTATGGGATGACCACAAAGTTTGACATTGAAGGAGACCTTAAGAGGCTGCAGGACCAGAACCAGGCTGTATGCCCAGGGCTATAGATCACAAAAGCAGCATGGGTCAACAGAAAGACAAAGGACACAAAGAGAGAGTCTTCTCAGTGCTCTGGATAGGCACTGTAGAACAGGCAAACACCGTGCTTGACAAGGGCATCTTCTGGGAATGCTAAAGAATGGACACAGAAATCTATAGAAGCACCCACAGACTACTGCAATGCTTCAAGTGCCAACAGTATGGTCATATCTCTACTAGATGCCCAAGCCAAAAGGACACTTGTTCCCACTGTGCTGGTAGCCACAAAGTACAGAATTGCACAGCCCCAAAGAGTGAAGCCAGATGTGCATGCTGTGGAAAGAAACACCCTTCCTGGTCCCAAGACTGCACAGCTAGGATTGAGGCAAAGAGGAGGGCAAGAGAAGCCAGGATCAACACCCCTATCAGATTCCAGACAGGGACAATCACCCAAGAACCCCTAAGGACTGTCTACAACCCTCTGAAAAGAGGCAGAACAGAAGAGACCACACAGGCCCAAGGCCACCCTGCTATGGGTAGACCAAAATCAATTGTGGTTGCAGGAAGAGACCCGTCACAAAGCAGGCTCAACCTTACCACAATCCCAAATAGCAGCCAGCAGCAGGAAGCACGAGAAGACCAGCAGGAGACCAGCATGGATGAGTCATGATTGAGACACCTAATCTTACCACTATCCAGTACAACGTCAACAAAAGCCAGCACAAGGTCCAGAGAAGCTTTCTCCAAGCACTGGACCCAAAGAAACACCTAGTTATTGCAGTCCAGGAACCTTGGATCAACAGCAAATCTAACAGACCATCTACTGCTAACGACCCAAGGTATCACACACTCCTAGCCAAACAAGGCACCCCTAGAACATGCATGTACATCAGCAAAGAGATGGCAACAGACAGCTGGGAACAAATCCAACAGGAAGGGGGAGACATCACCTCAGTCAGACTCAACACCAACCAAGGCAGCATCCACATCCACAGTGTATACAACCCACCCCCCAGCTCCAGAAGCAGCACCCAGCTGGGCACACTACAACAGCTGCCAGACATCCTGCAGAGTGACTCCCAACACATCGTGCTGGGAGACTTCAACTTGCACCATCCTACATGGGGATCAGACTTTGCACCTGCCCATCACTTCCTAGCTAACAGACTCCTCTCCACTACCCAAAGCAACAACATGCACCTAGTTACCCCAAAGGGCCTAACTACCTGGTCACAGAGAGCAAGCTCAAGCACCATTGACCTGTGCTTTGCATCACATGACCTGCAGCAGAAGGTCACCAGATGCTGGGTTAACCAGGACTTGGAGTCCTCATCAGATCACCTCCCAATTCAGGTGGAGTTTGAAACACAGACACAGCAGGAAGGAGACCTAGAACCTCAGCTGGCCTGGAAGGCAGCCAACTGGGAACAGATCAGACAAGACCTGGAACAGAAGCTAGCTGGACTAGAGACCAGGAGACTGGAAACAGCCTTAGACATAGACCAAGCAGTGGCAGAACTGGTTAGAACAATGCAGGAAACTGCGGCAGCCCACACCAGAGAAAAGAAACAGTCACTGTACCAGAAGCCATTCTGGACAAAGGAATGCTCAGAGAAGGTCAAGGCAGCCAGGCAGGCCAGGAGAGCCCTTACCCAGAGCCACTCCCAGGAAGCATGGGACAGATACAACCAGGCAACCAGAGACAAGAAGGCCCAGATCAAGAGGGACAAGATGCTGGAGTGGAGGTCAACAGTTGGATCCATTACCCAGAATCCTGAGAAGATGTGGAAACTAGCAAAGTGGGCAAGACAACCCACACAGGACAGAAACATGCTGCCCCAGTTTCCAAACATTGAAGACCAGGAAGGAGTAATCCAACACACTCTCCCAGGAAAGGCACAGGCATTGGGGAAACATTTCTTTGGCACACAGGTAGAAGCTGACCTGCAGGATCTGGAGGGCAGTGTGTATCCAACACCACTAGAGCAATCCTGCACAGTGGGAGAGGGAGAGATCAAGAGCATCATTAAGACACTCTCAGGAAACAAGGCCCCAGGACCAGATGGGATTCCAAACTTGTTCATTAAGACATGCAAGGACCAGATCTCCCCTGCACTGTCAAACATCTTTTCACAGTGCATGGCCCAAGGACACTGCCCTAAACACTTCAAGGAGTCACTGACTGTGGTCTTGAGAAAACCACAGAAAGAGGACTACACAAAGCTAAAGGCATACAGACCTATTGCCTTGCTCAACACACTAGGCAAACTCCTGGAAAAGATCATAGCAGAAAGGCTGACAAACCTAGCTGAAGAACATGGAATCCTTCCTGAAGAACAGATGGGAGGCAGGAAACAAAGATCAACACTAACAGCTGTGGAACTTATCACAGAGCAGATCAAGACCCTATGGCACTTTGGGAACAACAAAGCAGCCACACTCCTCTCACTAGACATATCAGGAGCCTTTGACAATGTCTCACACCAGAGGCTGATCCACATCCTGAAACAGAAGGCTATCCCTAACTGGACAGTCCAGTTTATCCAGTCCTTCCTCAGAGGCAGAACCACAAGACTAAGACTGGGCAGATACAAATCTGACAGCATGCCTACAGAGACAGGAATCCCACAGGGATCAACAATGTCTCCAATCCTGTTTCTCCTCTTTATAGCAGACCTGCCAGCAAAGCTAAACTCCAGAAACACATCAGCCTCAGGGTTTGTAGATGACACAAACATCCTAGCCTGGTCAGACAGCACAGAAGAGAACTGCAGAATCTTGCAGAAGAAACACAAGGAATGTGAGGAATGGGCCAGGAAACATGGAGCCAGATTTGCCCCAGAGAAGTATCAACTCATCCACTTCAGTAGAGCCAGAAACAGACACAATATGCAAGCCCCAATCACTATTCAGGGACACACAACAGAACCCTCAAGTGAATTAAGGGTGCTAGGAATATGGATGGATCCAAAGCTCAGCTGGGGACCACAGGTCAAGAAAGCACAGGCAAGAGCAGACAACAACAGGCAATCAATTGACAGGCTTACAGCCTCCACATGGGGAGCCACATTTGCGAAAGCAAAGGTTATGTACAAGGCCATTGTGAAGCCAGCCATGCTATATGGAGCCCAGATCTGGTCAGCCCAAGACAAGATCCCAAAGAGAATTGCAGATCCCGTCAGCAGAGCCCAAGCCTCCTGTCTGAAAAAGGTGCTTGGAGCATACAAGTCAACTCCAACAAGGGTGGTCGAAATGGAGTCTGGCTCCCCACCAGCCAAGCTCTACCTTCAAGGGTTGAGATACCAGTATGCAGGAAAGACGTCTGCATACCCAGCCCAGCTAGTAATCCAGAAGGCAGTCAACAAAATCAGGAGCCAGTGCACAAGAAGGCACAGACAAGCAAGACCCAATCCAGCCCCACAGAAGCAGCAGGACCTGCAGAAGTTCAAAGAACTAACAGAACAGCTGCACCTAGCCCAGCAGGAACAGGACAGAAGGGCTCAAGGGAGAGGATCAGCAGCCAGCCAAGGGAAGAAGCAACAGTCTCTAGCTGAAAGGATGGCAGGACTCCTCTGGAAGACTGAATGGACAAGAACCCCACAGAGGCCAGGAACCCCAAAGGCACTCCAACAGTTTGGTAGCCACAACTACCTACTGTACTCAGACCTGACCAGGTCAGAAGCAAGCATAGCAATACAAATCCGCTCTGAACACATCGGAGTCAGGGCATACCTGCATCAGAGAAAAGCCCCAGGTATCGAAGACAAGAGTTGCCCATGCGGCTACCTGTCCCAGAATGTCGAACATAGACTTCTGGTTTGCAAAGAATGGAGTACAGGGAGAGGTGAATGGAGGGCAAGGGCAAGGAACAGAAACTTCCAAGCCATGATCAGCAATAAGGGAGACCTCTAGAGAATTACAAGGTGGATCATCCACCAAGGATTTTTGGAGCAGTTCTCTCTTACTAGGGAAAGAGAGAGATGGATTGAGGAGAGAAAGAAGGAGGAGGAGAGCAGGAAGAGGGGGACAACTCTAGGGTTGCAGACAAGGTAGTCAGAGGCTAACCACCATGACACTAGTGCACCCTAATGGAAGGAAAACTGAGAACTCATGGCAAGGAAGCTATTAGAGAAGGAGAGGAGGTTTTTACCTAGGAGTAGGTTTCCTACCTTATGTAGTAACATATATAGACATAAACCCGCATGGGCCGGAGGGTACCACAACGGGTAAATGAATCATCTATCTATCTATCTATATATCTAGGGACTATATATCGACTACGAGACGGTACGCGAACTGTCCGGGGCACTACCTATCGTATAGTACGGAATGCCTATAGCGGAAACTAGCGAAAAACAAGGCAATCACAAATAGAACCGTCGCCCTAAGATTCTACGGCGACCGTAAGGCTAGCCTATACCGGAACTAACTAGCGGCGGTCGGGTATAAGCGCCCTAGGGCCGAGAACGATATAAAGGATACGTAACCTAGGGCGTACGGGAGGCTACGTGCTCTACTAGCTACGGCGAGGGAATCTAACTAGGCCCGGCTCCCCTTTAGTATATAGCCGATAGGCGTAGACTAGGACGTATAGGGTAGTAGGATATAGGACGCTATAGAGGAAATGATTATCGATACCGATAACTAGCCTCGACACGCTTAGTATTATCTAGTATAATGTTAACTATAGTAAGGATATAGTCTAGAACCATTTCCTATACGAGGCGGACCTACGCGTCTACTACGTCCTTATAATCTAGGAGCTATAGATTAACCCGTACTATAAGAGACTAACGACCTATAAGTTACTAGGCTATACGACATACCTACGAGACGACGGTAGACCCCGTACGTACTTCTATATTAGCAAGGACATACTAGAATCCGACTAGGAGGTAGTGTACTACGTAGATAAAGAAGGCGGGGGCGATATTACCTCCCTCTACGTAGGTAGTACCTAGATATACAACCTATATATAACCGCTAGCCTCGAGGTCTAGCCGCGACCTAGGGGTCTATAGACACCTAGACAGTGCGCTTAAGAGACAAGGGTACTATATCGTAGTAGGAGACTTTAATATATACTACCCTTCCTAGGAAAGCCTTATATAGCCGCACCCTATAGCCGACGAAGTACTCGACTTAATAGCGAGCAACGTAATTGCCCTTAATACCCCGAAGGACCTAGGCACCTAGAAGAGAGGGGGACTCTAAGGCACGATCGACCTCTCCTAGATCTTAGATAGCTACTACTATACGGTAACCTACTATAGGATCGAATATAAACTCGAGGCGTCGTTAGACTATATACTAGTTAGGACCTCTATTACGATATAGATATAACGTATACTAGTGAGAACCCCTAAGCTAAACTAGGGAAAGGCCTACTAGGCTAATATCTAGGCGTACCTCGATGACTCTAAGAGGCTAGTCTAGATCGCGTAGCAGCAATACAATAGTAAAGACGAGATAGACAAGGTAGTCTAGGGGTTAATAGACGAAATAAGAAAAGCGACCTTACTTCACGTTCCGCTTACCTAACTAACGACATAGTCTAAACTATACTAGACGCCGAAGTGCACTACGGTAGTAAGAGAAGTAAGGAGAGCCCGCCGGGTATAGACGAGTAGCTATAGCGAGGAGGCCTAGAACGTATATAGGGAGGCATACTAATAGAAGAAAGCTATAATACGGAGGGAGAAAGTAGTCGGCTAGAGGGCTATAGTAGAAGAAATCGCCGGCAAGCTAGAGAGGATGTAGAAGCTAGCGAAATGGGCCCGATAGGACCCTATATAGGGCCCCTCCTTCTCTATCCTAGCGCTACAATCGCCTAGTAGCCCGGTTAGCGACCCCGAGGCTAAGGCGCGTCTACTAGCTAGTAAGTTCTTCCCGCCCCTAGTCGAGGCTAATCTAAGCAATATAAACAGCTCTACTCCCCTAGCCCCTAGTATTACGGTCTAATAGGAGGTGTCCGAGGGAGAAGTTGCCGCTATACTAAGGAAGTTACCGGCGAAGAAAGCCCCGGGGCCGGATAGGATCCTAAACGAGCTACTAAAGAAGTGTTGAGATTAACTAGCCCTAGTAGTTATAGCGATCTTTAACGCCTACCTATAGACCGGATACTACCCGATAGTATTTAAACAATCGACGATAGTAGTCCTACGTAAGCCGTAAAAGGAAGACTATACGTAGGTGAAGTCGTACCGCCTAATTACGCTCCTTAACACTCTTAGGAAGGCGCTCGAGAAGCTAGTTATAACGAGACTCTCCGAGGCGGTAGAGGAACACTCCCTACTCCCGGACACCTAGATAGGTACGCGCCTATAGCGATCGACGCTATCCGCGATAGAACTTATTACCTCTTAGACATATCGGGAGCCTTTAACTACGTGTCACACCCGCGGCTACTCTATATCCTAAGGTCGAAAGGACTCCCTAGGTAGCTTATTAACTTCGTACGGTCCTACCTCTAAAACCGTAGTACGTCGATCCTAGTCGGCTAGTATAGAAGCCTATTTTAAGCAGTCTATACTAGAATCCCGTAAGGCTTAACGCTAGTACCTATTCTATTCCTCTTCTTTATAGCGACGCTACTCCTAGCCCTAGAATCCTAGAACACCGCTACGAGCGGCTTCGTAGACGATATAAACATCCTAGCGTAGTCTTCCTCGACTAAGGAGAACTATAGGCTACTATAAGAGAAGTATAAGATCTACGAGGACTAGGCTAGGAGGCACGGGGCTCGGTTTGCCCTAGAAAAGTACAATCTAATACACTTTACGCGCCGGCTACGGTTCTACAATATATAAGCTTCTATCTAGATATAGGGGCACACGACTAACCCGGTAAATCAGCTTAGGATCCTCGGACTATAGGTAGACCCGGCGCTACGGTAGAGGAAGTACGTATAGGTAATATTACGGAAAGCTAAACAGAATATAGCATTATACTAGAGGCTTACTACGTCTATATAGGGGGTAGACTTCCGGTAGTTACGACTTCTATATACGGCTATTATACGGCTAGTCCTTACCTATAGTAGCTAAGTATAGTCCTTAGACGAGAGGACCTACCTATCGAAGGGACTCGTCGCGCCGCTAGCGAAGATCTAAAACTAATACCTAAGGAAGGTCACCGGGGTATATAAGTCGATACTAACGAGGATGCTTAAGTACGAGACCGCTATACCGCCGATCGACCTATATATCTAGGGACTACGGACCTCCTACTTAGGTAAGTCGGCATAGTACCTAGTATAGAAGGTTATCGCTAGTATAGTCGTAAGGTCCCGTAAATTAGTACTAGCGTATAAGGGTATTCGACCCGGAAACGAGCCGAACTACCGGGTAAGGGACGAATAGCTAGTAATATAATAGGAAGGTAAGAAATCGTTTATAGAGTAACTATAGAAAGAGAGGTAGAACAACTAGGTTATAGGGCATAGTAGACGCCCTTAGCTAGCGGGACAACCTAAGGAATAGTTAGCTACGAAATCTGCGGTTAAGTACCCCCCGAAGCTTATCTACTACCGCCTTATAAGGGTATAGAGTAGTATAGTAACCTAACTACGAAGCGAACACATCGGCCTCTAGGGGTACCTATTATAGAGGAAGGTTCTAGAATACACGAATACTAGCTACCCCTACGGCTATCGCTCCTAGAACGTACGGTACGTACTTCTCGTCTGTCCGAGGTAGTCGCTAGGAAGGGGGGAGTAGATAGTAAAGGCGAGGAACCGGACGATTAGGGCACTTCTTAATAACGCTAAGGACCTACGGCGTATTACGAACTAGATACTAGAGAAGGGCTAGCTAGAATAGTACCGCCTAGTAGGAATAGTGTAGGAAGAGAGGATACGACGTAGCGCGACGAGACCGGCTAGGAGCGGGGGCTAACGGGGTAGTGACATAGACTACGTACGTTTAGAGGGAAAGCTAAACTAGATAAGGAGTAGTTAGGGGCGGGAAGGGTTTTCACCTATTCGGGTTTCCCTTTATATATAACAATAGATATATACCTATATAGGCCGGATAGGGTCCTAGAACAGGGGAATGACAAATCTATCTATCTATTAAAAGCCTTATCTAGTGAAACCTTGAACCTATCGTAATCTAGGCTATTTAGCAGTTTGTTCCTTATATAAATTTGGGCCTCTAGTGCTTTAGGCCAAAATTTAACCGGCATTTTAGCCTCTTTAAGCATTGCCCTTATAGAGTTCTCTAAGGTTTGTATTGACCTCTTAACTAGTCTATTCTATAGAGAGTTGTATGCCTTAGTCGGCTCGAGCCTAATCCCTAAATCCTTCTCCTACTACTTTACTAATATAATAAGTTCTTTTATATTATTAAGTCTTACTACTTTTAGCTACGCTAATGATTTCCTCTCTACTTTGATCTTCTAGTTCTAGAGAGCAACTGGAGCATCTTCTCTTTTCCTAAGAGGAAAGGTCTACTTCTTCCTAGAGAAGTTGTTAATAATCTTAAGCTAGTATTTGAATCCTAGTCTTAAGATTAGTAGTGGGCTATATATGTCAATAGATATAAGGGTAAGTCTTTTAGGTCTTCTCTCTATAACTTTGCCTTTATACTTCTTCATCTTTGCTATTAAATATACTCTATACTAGTGAAAGCCATCCTTAGTAATAGGAATAGGTTCTTTTAAGTCTATTACCTTATGAAGATTCTAGAGCAAATTCTTCCTAAAGTATACAAATCTTCTATACTAAAGCTCCTACTACTTTAGGTCGGTCTCTTATTAAGCAGTCACAAAGGCATTCTCTATTAGTAGTGCATATAATGAGTAATGTGCCCGTTCTTATAGGAGAGGAGAAATCTTATTAATAAATAGAACCCCCCTAAGGAGCTTTGTCTAGACAATAGTCTTACTAGAGGGGGAAATAAGAGAAAATGATAGAGGTTATATACTAAACTGCTTACTAAACTAGTTCTATAAAACTAGGTTCACTCCTAGCTTAGGTATAAGTAGGATATCTTCCAAAACAACTTTTCTACTAGCTCTCCTACTTATCTCTACATTCCTAATATAAGTGGCCAATAAAAACCTACCTCCTACTTTGATCCATTTCTTCCTTATTAAGGGAGTTATAGATCTAAAGAGGTAGCTTTGGTCAGTTATATAGGATAAAGTATAGGAGTTAAGTAACTACTCTAACGAGGGGAACTTGCCTTAGACTTCTACAGTTAAGTAAGCCACTTCATTATACTCATTATCATTAGACATTGTCTCTAGGGATGAGCTACATAAGTCACGTAAATCTTAGGCAGAAAAACCTTTTCTAGTCTTCTTTACTTTAGAGGTATAAGACTAGGTCTAGTTCTTCTAGAGTAATAGTATATTAGAGCTGAGTTTCTTTACTATTTTCTTAAGTTCTTCTATAGAGGACTTCTCTCTTAGTGTCCTCCTTAAAGTAGGTAGTAGAGTTCTCTTCTTCTTAATATGTGTTATATTCTAGGAAGATAGTAGTTAGAAATGAGATCTAAGGACCTTTCTTACCTTAGGTAGACTAGGGCAGTCCTTGATTAGATGATCCTTCTTATAGAGAAGGCAGGAGAGTGGTCTTACTAGACCTAAGGGCTTGACCTAGGTGGCTACTATACTATACTTAGCCTTAGAGGGATCTAACCTAGCTTCTTAAGCTTCAAGGATCTTTAAGGTCCTTTTATAATCTATCTTTAGCTAAGCTATAATAGTATCCCTAGCTACATAGTAGTTAGGTAGTAGTGAGCTTAAGAGCTAGGTTATCCTTATATTAGCTTTCCTATAATACTGACCCTCTAGGTCAACATTAGCAATCCTTTTTCTAAGAGAAACTAGGTGTGTCTATATAGATCTAATAGTGAACTCTTCACTTATCTTAAAGGTCACAAATTGCTTTATAAGCTTATATATATAGGTTAGTAGCACCTAGCTATACTTGTTCTAGAGATATACCTACTTCTTAGTAGCTCTTCTAGATTTATATAAGCCCTTAAGCTCAAATTCATCTTCTTCTATAATCCTACTAAGGATACTGAAGTTGTATACTATATTATGTCTTGTCTATATTAGCGTATTAAGGATCTCTTTAGTTATAGCCTCTTCTTAGAGTTTCAGAGTCTTGCCCTTAATGTTGTCAAAAGACACTTCTATTAGGTCATTAATTATAAAGAATGCTGATTAGCTCTCTATCTTATATCTCTAAAGGTTGAACTATCTCTTCTAATTGTCCCTCCTAAGAATTAGGATTTTGCCTCCCTTCTCCTCTGTCTTCTCTTAGTATAAATCTATAATAAATTGGATGTAATGAAACAAGGTATATATGTTCTAAAGTAGTGGCTCAGATCCTACTAAGGCTTCTAGTATAGAATAGAAAAGTTCGTAGGTGTAGATTAAGGTAAAGAAGGAGCGGTATAAGGTCTCGGGGCTAGGATATAGGTCTGTCTCTCCTAGCAGAGCTTCAAATGATTTACTTAAAGTCCTTCTTAATAGTATCTCGATGCAGTTCTGCCTATAGAGTATCTTTAAGGTATTGGCTTTAAGTAAGCCGTATAGAGTCCTTGTCTAGGTTACCTATTACTTAGTATCGAACTAAGCTCCTTAATAGGATAGACGGGGTAGACTTCTGATTCCTAGATGTTTTCTACTACGATAGCAAGGGATATAAGTAACCTATACTAATAAAGGTTGCTCTTATTCCTATATAAACCCGGGCTTATAACCTGTTAAATAGGTACGGGTAGATAGTAGCGGAGTAGAGTAAGAGATCAATCGTTAACTAACTAATAGCACGAGTATATAGCAATATATTAGGAACCAATATATTGATTATATTAGATGTCTATCTAAGCTAAAGAGGAGAGAAGGTATCTCCCTACAAGCTGAGTTATCGTAGATGCCTTAGGCTACTAGATCACTTCCTAATTATTGACTCTCTTTAAGGTACTATATCTTAACAATTTTACTAAAATGTACTAATAATACCACCGGGTATATACTTAAAAACCCCCCTTATTAACCACTAAAATATAGACGACTAACTACCCTAGTAAGTAAGGGCGCGCCTAGTGACCTTAAGATAGCTTACGCGTAGGTATATATACTTATCGGTCCGCGGGCCGTAAAGTATATATAGTAATCTTAAAAAAAAGATAATAAATCTAAAAATTTTAGATTCCCGTATCTTCGCCTTATAGAGAGATTCCTCGTAAATCCTTAGCTTCCTACTAAGGTTGCCTCCTAACTATATATATCTTAGTAGTACCCCTATATACCCCTACTACGTAATTAACCGTTAAAGGTTAACGAGATTAGACGCGCAAATTTCAGGGTCTAAAGAGGCCCTTAGCTCGTTAATACTAGCCTAGCTAAATCTAGGATAGGAATCCGCTATAGTCCTACTTAAATCCTACGAATCGCGAATCTAAGAAGGTAAAGGCGAGACCGCTATATACTCCTAGAGGTAAGAGGGAAAAGGCGGCTACTTTGTCTACGAAGGTAACTACCTAGTTATATCCTACCTAGAGCTAGAATCGGTAAAAGAGTTCGTAAAGAAGAAGAAAGCCTAGAACGTTCTAAAGAAGCCTAGGAGATAATAGAAGGATAGGAAAAGCCAATCCGATAATAAGGATAAGACAAAGGTAAAGGCCGGACGAGCCTATACCTCCCGAGAAAGCGTTACCGAGGAAATATACGACGACGAAGTCGCTTATTCTACTACCGAAGTAAAAGGTAAGTTTCCGGCCTCCGAATAGTTACTCGACTCCTATACCTCCTTATATATAACTAACAATAAGTCCCTATTCAGATCGCTTAGGAAACTAGCGAGGAGGAAGGTAATTAAAGTCGGTAGAGGGTACCTAGATACCTTCTATAAAGGAATAGTAACTATAGGGGGACTAGCGGGGAAACAAATTACGTTAGAGAAAGTCTTGTTTGTTCCTAATCTCGGAGTTAATCTAGTTTCGTAGAGGTAGTTTAGTAAGTAATTCGATATCGAACCTCTAAACTTTATACTTAAGTCTAAGAGCGGAAAGCCTATCGTACGAATAGTATTACGGGGGGAGTACTAATAGTATCTTCGATATCCGACTCCCTAAACAGTACTTATCGGTCGAGATTACTAAGCTAGGTAGGTAATATATCTCTAGAGATATTACCCGCGGGTAATATTCCCGATAAGGAAGCTCTAGCCGCGGTAACTACCGAAGATTAGTAGGAGCTTTAGTATAGGAGATTCGTATACCTAGGAAAAGGATTACTCCGGAATATCTATAGAGAAAGTATATAAATATAGCCTAGGAGCGGTACGGAGCGATAGTTTACCTAAGCTACTAATAATCCTAAAAGAGTAGGAGAGGGATTCTAGTATCTAGTACGATACGACGGATCCCTATAACTCTTTATAAAACGGAGTAGTAGAAAGGTTAATCTAAGTATCGGAGAATACGATCCGCGTAATACTCGAAGAAACGGGAATACCGGTAGAATTCTAGCCTATAGTACTAGAGGTATAGGTGGTTATACGTAACCTACTAGCGAACGGGCCGCTACTTAATAGCGTCTAACTATTGCCGGAAGAAGCGTTTACTAGGAAGGTACCGACGGTATATCACATAAGAGTATAGGGCTATAGGGTAGTCGTTTACATAGACCCGAAATCGTATCTATAAGGGCTACGAAAGGATAAGTTAATAAACCGGGGTAAAGAAGCTATTTTCGTTAAGTACGGTTAATCGACTAAGTAATAGTTATTCTAGGAGCTAGATATACGAGCTATTAGGTAATATAGCTAGGTAGATTAGTTCGAAAACGAGAAGGGGGGAGATCTAGATTTAGGTCTCTCCTTTATAAACTAATCTAGTAAGGCACCTAAACGAAGGCTAGTCGGTAGACTACCGGCGGTCTCGCGGCTACCGGCGACCTAGTAACTAGTAGATGTCCTAATAGTAATCTTACGATCCTCGGTTAGTATAATACCTAAACCTATAAGGGCGCGCGTACTATAGAGTCCGAATAAGAGAGTTATTATTCTACGAAGCTATAAAAGAGGAGCGCGTAGCGCGGCGAAGTTATAAAGTAAAGCTAAGCCGCGCTAACCCGATACGGAAGGTCCGCGGTTTACCCGGGCCGACGTAGCTATAGTAAGGGGTCGCGGTCTACCTATAATAGTACCCCCCCTCTTAAAATACGTCTTAGTCCTCTAAGCGTTATCTATCTTATACGGCCACTTGCCCGTACTACTCTATAACCGTACGAAAGTCTAATTATCCTCTAATACCTTGTTATCGTCTAGTAACATATCTACATCCTATCTATCTATAACTAGCCTATCCGCGACCGGCTCCCTTCGAGAAATATACTGCCTAGTTAGCTAGTTTACCCTAGACCTAAGTCTGTCTTCGGCTAGTACTCGCGTATAATCCTTAGAGCTAAGGTTAGGTATTATTATAGGCTCTATAGGTTTTACTCGAGTATCGGTATAACTACCGGTACTATCGTAGAGCTAAGAGTAGTAGGTAATACCGGAGTCCTTAGTTAAGAGAGTAGGCTTCCCCGTAACCTAGCTAGTATAGCGGTACGTAGTAAATATATACTAAGTAGATTCTATTAGAGGTATAGCTCGAGACAACTTATTCGTAACTATTACGGTTTACTACTACCGTAACGTCGCGCCGCGGCTCTTCTCCGCGTACTAGCGCCTTAGCGCTTCCCTATATATCTCGCGCGCTTTACGCTTCTCTTTCGTAGCCTTACCGAAGAACGCTTATTTTACGGTAACCCTATACTATCTTATAGATCACTACCCGTAATAGTTTGTTCGGTCTTATAAGCGGCCTATCTAGTTAGGCTAGTAGTTATAATCAAATCGTACTAGTAAAGTACGCGTTAAGGTAGGTCAAGTTTACTATAGTTACTAACCGTCGAGTCGCGCGTATAGGCGTATTAATAATAACTATAGTCGCGTAAATAAGCGTATTAGTTAAGTCAATAGATTATCTCTCTCCTTCGCGTAAAACGCGCGCCTCTCTACTCTTATAGGGCCCTTATATACCTACTAAGAGAGCAGTCTTATCTACTACGTAATAGTATAATATAGCTATACCCGGTAGTACTACTAACGGGGTACTCTTACCTAAGTAACCTCTTTATCTAGGTCTTAGTAAGTATAAGCGTTAGTCGCTTATACGCGCTAAGCTTTTCCTAACCGTATCTACTAAAACGTAGACACTCGATAACCTAGGTATCGATACCGCCCTAGGTGCCTTCCCTTCCGACGACGACTCGAACGTATTCGCCGCCGAACAATAAGAGATCGAGAAGGATCTACTACCTAAAGAATAGTAGTTTGCCTTAACCTCCGACCCTATTAACTTCGTACAATTCCTCGACAAAGAATAGATCTTAGAAGAAGGAGGAATCAAGGTGTATAAGATTATAGAGCTAAGAGATGATATATCTATATAAGATAGTAAAACTAATGATATACGCTAACCTAAGGAGTAGGCAATCGCCTTAGAATATACTACTATTAAGAGCCTAGCCGAGTTCGCGACTCGTACTATAGTACACCCGGAGATCTTGTTTTACCTCGTTCGATAGATATAGTTAGACTTGATTATACTTTTTAACTAGGTCGAGTCCCTAAAGAAGGCTAATAAGGTTATATAGCGTAAGTACGCCAATATAAAGAAGGAACGTAATATCGTATCCGAGAGTCTTAGTTAACTCGAAAAGGATAAGGATGTTAAGGGCCTCTTTATATTCTACTTTAAAAAATACTAGAAGTATAAGAGTTAGATATAAGACCTTAAGGAAGCTAATTAGCGCCTCCGATAGGACATCGATACGCTTTTCGGATAGGTCGAGGAGTCGTAGGTAGGTATGTTACCTAAGGACATTAAAGCCCTATCTAAGCGCAATTAGGCTCTAAATAAGGAGGTGGTAGAGCTAAAGGCTTAGCTAGTAGCTAAAGATACTACCGGTACTAGCGATACTAGCGGTACTAACGGTAATAATAATAATGACCGTAGTTATTAGGTCTACGTCTACTCCCCTCGTCGTAACGGTATTTCACGATTACCTACGCCTCCTACTTAGTAGGACCGTATAGGTAGAGGCACCCGACGAGGAGGTAGTAGAGGTAGTAGCGATAACGACGGAGACAACTTTAATAAAGATAAGGGTAGAGATAATAGTCGACTACGCCGTTACCTACGCCGTAACTCCTTACGACGAGAACGCTAGGGCATACCTAGTAGTACTTCTAGGGTGACTAGCAATACCGCCGTTAGCTAGTTCACTACTATCGAACCCTCCGTTAATGTTATATATACTAATAAGTTAGTTAAGGACCTAGAAAGTAAGTTCGATAATAAGAATATAAACTTTGACCGTTAGCTCGATTAGCTAGAGATTAAGCTGTCCGTAATATAGATAAATAGATAGATTATTCATTTGCCTATTTTAGTGCCCTATAGCCTATATAGGTCTCTCGCTATTTAGGTCTATTTATATAGGTAGGAAACCTGATTAACGGATAAAGACCTCCTCGTCTTTACCCTCCTCGTTCTTTCCTATCTTGTCCTTTCGTTCTCCTTCCTTTAGGGTACGCTAGTGTTATAGTTGTTACCCTATAACTACATTGCCCGTAACCCTAGTAATGTCCTCCTCTCGATTCCCTTTCTCCCTTCTATTTCCGCGGCTCTTCTCTCTCTCCCTCCTGTCTATCTACCTTTCCGTTTCTACTACTAGGGATAATTGCTCTAGGTAGTCCTCATTAAGGATCTATCTTGTCACTCTCCTTATATCTTGTCTGTTCTAGATAATAGCCTAGTATTGCCTATCTCTTACCTTCGCCCTCTACTAGCTTCTCCCTTTTACCTACTTAGTATAGTTTAGCACTATATACTCCGGGTTTTGGGATAGGTAGCTATAGGGGTAACGTTTAGAATCGTATCCTAGGACTCTTCTTTAGTGCAAGTATACTCTTAGCCTAATGTGCTTAGAGCGAATCTAGATAGCTATACTTACTTCCGCCCTCTTTAGGTCTTTATAGATAAGGTAGTTATACCTCCCGAAGGTCCTAGCCGCTAGTAGGGCTCCTAGCCTCACCGGTTTTTAGTTCTAACGCGTTTCCTATAGGTGACCTACGATCCTTTCTACTTAGCTTTGCTTCTTTTTCCCTTTGTCCCCTATATTAGCTTGCTCCCTTAGAGCTTCTCTCTGTTTAAGGGCTACTAGGATTTCCTATAATGTTTTTAGGTCTGCTTCCTTCTATAGGATTATATATAGCCGGTTAGGTCTTCTCCTCCACTCCTACTAGGTTCTTATCCTTTAAGTAGCTACTTAGATAGTTCCCTAGGCTAGGTATACTGATGTCTTCTCTACGTATTAACACCTTATGCCCTAGAGGTACTCCCTAATAGGGGCTGTACCTGATTCCATTTCTATTATCCTATAAGGGGTTGACTTATATGCCCCTAGTACTCTCTTTAGGTAGGCTGCCTACGCTCTATTAAGGGGGTCCTTAATTCTCTTCGGGATATGTTTTTCCGCTGCCTAAATTACTACTCTATATAGCATTATAGGCTTAATAATGGCCTTATATATAGTCTAGGCCTTTGTAAAGGTCGCCTCCTAGGTTAACGTAGTAAGTCTCTCGATTAATTATCTATTAGTGTCCGCTCTCGCTTACGCCTTCTTCACTTATAGTCCCTAGCTAAGTTTTAGGTCTAGCTATATCCTAAGGACTCTAAGTTCCCTTATAGGATAGGTCTCGAACCCCTAGATTTTTACTAGTACTACTAAGTTGTGTTTTGTCTTTATCTTACTAAAATAGATAAGTTAGTACTTGTCCGGTACGAATTTTGCCCTATACTCTCTTGCCTACTTTTCGTATTGTCTATGTCTCTCCTCTAGGAGTGCGTAGTTTTCCTCTATAGACCCCGACTACGCTAGGATATTTATATTATCTACGAACCCCAATACTAAGGTGTTTACTGTTTCTAGGAGTAGGGTCAGGTCGGCTATAAAGAGGAGGAACAGAATTAGGGAGAGTATAGAGCCCTATAGGATGTCCGTGTTCGTAATTAGGGTCTACGGGGCTTTAAAGGACCCTAGGAGGATCTAGGTTGTTCTGTCCTTAAGGAATGACTATATAAAGTGTACTATCTAGGCTAGGATACTTTTTATTCTAGTGATATATAGGAGCCTTACGTAGGACACGTTGTCGAAAGCCCCTAATATATCTAGTAAAAGTAGTAAGGCTACCTTGTTATTACTACAGTACTAGATGTGTCTAATTTGCTCTATAATCAGTTCGACTACTATAAGGGTAGATCTCTTTTATCTCCCCCCTATTTACGTTACCGGGAGGAGGTTATGTTCTTCTACTATTCCGGTGAGCCTTATAGCTACGACCTTCTCTAGGAGCTTCCCTAGTATATTTAGTAACGTAATTAGTCTATATGACTTCAACTTAGTATAGTCTTCCTTTTAGGGTTTCCTTAGGACGTAAGTTAGTAATTACCTAAAGGCCTTTAGGCAATACCCCTACTTTATATACTAGGTAAAGATTAGCGTAAGTACTAGAGTAATAAGGCTACTACTAGCTTTTAGGTAACAGTTAGGGATCTTGTCTAGGCCTAGGGCTTTGTTGCCCTTTAGTTTCTTAATAATATTTCCGATCTCTATACTAGACACTTACTAGTTAGCCTCCCTTAGCGGAGGAATGTATGTTCCTAGGATATTGCTTAGGTCTGCCTCTACCTAAGTCCCGAAGAAGTGGTCTACGAATACTTTCGCTTTCCCTATCGGAGTGGTTTACGTTTCCCCGTCTTAGTCCTATATTAAGAGAAACTAGGGCGGGGAGTTTCGTTCCTCGTCTAGTTTCCTAGCCTATTCTACTAGTCTCCAGATTTGTTCCGGGTGTTCTATGATCATCCCTATAGTTAACCTCTACTCCTACGTCTTATCTCTTCTAATCTACGCCTTCTTTGCTTCATACGCGTTATTATAGGCTTCCTAGTTTGCTTAGGTACGTCGTTACTCCTATCTCCTTCTTACTCTCCTTGCCTCCTTGACTTTGGCTATATACTCTAGTATCTAGTATAGCTTCTAGTATAGCGACTATCTCTTCTTAGGTATATAGGCCTAGGCTGCCCTTAATATAGCTTCTATTAGCTACTCTACTACTTAGTCGATCCCCTCCGTTATATATATATCGTTAATGTTCACCTATTCTAGTTCGCCTTCTAGCCGCTACTATACTAGTGTCCACTCGGCCTACTTCTAGTAGAGCCTCCTCTTAGGTTCCCTCTCCTCCTTAACTATAAGTTAGATGTCGGTTTGGATTAGATAGTAGTCTAATAAGGACTCTAGTTAGTCATTAACTATATAGCTTTCTACCCGTCGTATTAAGGCGTAGGACATAAAGTATAGGTCTAGCGTACTAGAACTATTGTTTCTAGCCTAAGTTTCTGTTCCCTTTAGCGTGATCAAGTCCATTTGGGCTGTTTCTATCTAACTAATAAGCCTCTCTACTAAGAAGTAGTATACTAGGGTGAAGTCCGATCCCTACTTTAGGTAGTAGAGGTTGAAATCTCCTATTACGATATTGTGGTTTTGTTAGTCTATTGCTTCCGGGAGCCTTCCTAGCGTGTATAGTTGTGTGCTGCTTCTAGACTCTAGAGGTAGGTTATATACGCTATAGATCAGGATCTAGCCTTAAGTTGTTTTAAGCTGTACTATAGTAATATCCCTATCGGTTCTCGGCCAGGCCTACTAGTCCTCTGCTAGTACCTTCTTACTAACATAGATATAAGTTCGTAGGACTCCCTCGGTTCTGTTTATTACTACGTAGTATCTCGGGTCTCGTATAGTTAATAGAATCCTAGAGTATAGGTTGATCTATAGTTCCTATATTACTATAATGTAGTGTTCCTCCGGGTCTTAGGCCTATAGAAAGCTCCTTTAGACCTTGTCTTTGCTTCTGTTCACATTATACTAAATGATTATTAGTCTGTTAGTATAAGGCATTAGGACATGTTTATGTCGAGGTCCGTTTAGTCTTACTATTAGTCTTACTATTAGTTTTCCCGTCCCTCCTCCTATTCTTCCCTTTAGGGTTAGCTCCCTATTATTTAGTTGATTCTCATTTGTCTATTGCTCGACGCTGCCTTATATAAGAACGTTAGTCTCCCTATTACTAGCACTATTTATAGCTCCTCTTATAGCCGGGGTCTCTTATTCGGGTAGGTAGTTCTTTCTAGTTGTTTCTGTTTACCTACTAGGAACCTAGTTAGTATTGTTACCCTTGCTTCCCGCGCTCTCTACTAGGCTAATAGTCTAACTAGGCATTAGTTTGACTATACTAGGTGTTTTCTCCTATATACTATGTATCTTATGTCCTCCTTCCGTTTTTAGTACTCTTAGGTCGCGTAATTACTAGTATCGTAGGAGTAGACTAGTATAGCTTTACTACACTTTAGGGCAGTATGTCCGTACTATTAATAGTTAAAACATTAAAGGATTCTGTAGTTGCTCTAATAGATTTCTATATCTAGCCTCTTAAAGTCCTAGTATAACTCTTAGTCTAAGACCTTGTTCGCTTGCTCTAGTGTTATAACCTATAAGATTAGCGAGGAGGCCCTCTTGCCCTCCTCTATCTTCTTCTTAACCTACGCTGTCTTTGTGATCTATAGTCCTAGTGCTATTACCTAGTTTTGCCTCTAGAGGTTTAGTATATCCCTTTATATATTAAAGGTTCGTAGGACCCTATACGCAATTACTATATACTATTAATAGGAGACTTTCGCTATACTCCCGATCTTTAGTGTCCACTCCTTATTTATTTCGAGGGCCTTCTTGTCCTATACGTATACTATAAATAGCTTGACCCCTTTATTATCTACCCTTGCCTCTACTATTCCCTTTACTCCAATCTTCTCGACTATCTCCCTCCCGGTCATCTTTCCTATCTCTTCCTTCTCTTTCTAGTCCGTAATATAGACTCGTAGTACTATACTCTAAGGGAGGGTAGGTTGGCTCGCGATTATTACCTAGGTCGTTAGGCCCTAGGTCTGTCTCGGGTCTCTTTAAAGGTTGTTTCTTACGTTTCGTATTACTGCCTCGATTACTATATTGATCGTAGTGCTTGTTTGTCGTTTAAGCGCCTTTAGTCCCCCGAGTAGTTCGCTTATTACTCCTTTTAGTACTCTCTCCGGAAACCTCCCTTCTTCTACCGCTACTATCTCTTCCGCCTTCTTATAGAGCGTCCTCTACTCGTCTCCCCCTTACTCTCGGTCGTCTACTACCGTCGTCGTCGCCATTTTTATATTCTAGTTATTATCTTCCTATTAGTAATATAGTTCTAGACTATCGAGGACGGACTACGCTATATCCTTAACTACCTCGACAGGTACCCGTACTAGCTATATAATCCGCGAGTACCCTCTAAGCGTACTAAGCGTAATTACGTTAACCCCTTTAAGTCTATCGATAGGATGATCTAATTCCTTATCGATCGGTATAGTAAGAAGGACGTCGTAGGTAAGGCCTTCTAGAAGCTCTAGGTCTTATAGTAGGGTAAGAACGAGTCATTTTCTATCTTTATCGCTAAGTACGACGAACAGCGTAACTTATACGACCTATTAGCTAAGACTAATCACCGCCTACTCGAGGGTAAGCTTAACTACAAATATATAGAGGCACTACCTATAGAGACTAAGGACCGCGAAGACTTAGTCGATATATACTATAAGCTCGAAGCTAAGTTCGAGCGCCTAAAGTCAAAGACCCTAGCTATACTACGACTACCTCGTAGTACTAGCGGTAGTAACGGTACTATACCTACCGCGCCCGGCGTAGCCTAAGGTTTAGGCCTTAAGCTATACGCTTAGATACCGCGCGAATTTAAGGAACTTAAGAAGCTCGAGCCTAAGGAGAAGGCTAGTATTATCGTAGTAGGCGGTTATATCCGCTACCGCCGTATAGACTATAACTTATACTCGCTAGACTGCCCTATTAAGTAGTATAAGCGCCCTCCGCCGCGCGCGAATACTAGCTCTATAATATAGACACCGGCTAACCCTTAGTAATAGGGAAATAGCTAGACTAACGCTTAAGTCCGATAACCGTTAGTCCTACTTACGAACATAATACTAAGAAGGAAATATAGCGAGATGCGGTAATATAAGGACTAGAGTACGCTTTACGTATATTAGTAAGCTCTCTAATACCGCCTATTACACGAGGGGTACTAAGGCCGAGAGTGTCCCTTTACCTTATAATACCTAGTAGTATAGATAGTAATTAAGCTCTCGCCTTCCTTAATTATAGTACTACCTCTTAGTATATAAATTCTATATACGCTCGTATATATAATCTTCCTCGACTCTAGGAAGAACCTCTTTAATTAGGACTAGCTAATAGCGGCTCCGCTAACGAGCTTATTACCTAGTCTACGTACTTTCCTTTTAATATCGGCGGCTACGTCGAAATCCTTAGCTACTATTTAGTAGAATTACTAGAGTATAACATCGTACTCGGCTCTAGTTAGTTCGTAGACTACGAACTAGAGATATAATAGGAGAAGGGCATTATAATAGATAGATAGATTTGTTATTCCCCTATTCTAGGACCCTATTAGGCCTATATAGGTATATATCTATTATTATGTACAAAGGGAAACCCGAATAGGTAAAAACCCTTCCCGCCCCCGACTACTCCTTATCTAGTTTAGCTTTCCCTCTAAACGTACGTAGTCTATATCACTACCCCGTTAGCCCCCGCTCCTAGCCGGTCTCGTCGCGCTACGTCGTATCCTCTCTTCCTATACTGCTCCTACTAGGCGGTACTATTCTAGCCAGCCCTTCTCTAGTATCTAGTTCGTAATACGCCGTAGGTCCTTAGCGTTATTAAGAAGTGCCCTAATCGTCCGGTTCCTCGCCTTTAGTATCTACTCCCCCCTTCCTAGCGACTACCTCGGACAGACGAGGAGTGCGTACCGTACATTCTAGGAGTAGTAGCCGTAGGAGCAGCTAGTATTCGGGTATTCTAGAACCTTCCTCTATAATAGGTACCCCTAGAGGCCGATATGTTCGCTTCGTAGTTAGGTTACTATACTACTCTATGCCCTCGTAAGGCGGTAGTAGATAAGCTTCGGGGGGTGCTTAACCGCGGATTTCGTAGCTAACTATTCCTTAGGTTGTCCCGCTAGCTAAGGGCGTCTACTATGCCCTATAACCTAGTTGTTCTACCTCTCTTTCTATAGTTACTCTATAAACGATTTCTTACCTTCCTATTATATTACTAGCTATTCGTCCCTTACCCGGTAGTTCGGCTCGTTTCCGGGTCGAATACCCTTATACGCTAGTACTAATTTATAGGACCTTACGACTATACTAGCGATAACCTTCTATACTAGGTACTATACCGACTTACCTAAGTAGGAGGTCCGTAGTCCCTAGATATATAGGTCGATCGGCGGTATAGCGGTCTCGTACTTAAGTATCCTCGTTAGTATCGACTTATATACCCCGGTAACCTTCCTTAGGTATTAGTTTTAGATCTTCGCTAGCGGCGCGACGAGTCCCTTCGATAGGTAGGTCCTCTCGTCTAAGGACTATACTTAGCTACTATAGGTAAGGACTAGCCGTATAATAGCCGTATATAGAAGTCGTAACTACCGGAAGTCCGCCCCCTATATAGACGTAGTAAGCCTCTAGTATAATGCTATATTCTGTTTAGCTTTCCGTAATATTACCTATACGTACTTCCTCTACCGTAGCGCCGGGTCTACCTATAGTCCGAGGATCCTAAGCTGATTTGCCGGGTTAGTCGTGTACCCCTATATCTAGATAGAAGCTTATATATTGTAGAACCGTAGCCGGCGCGTAAAGTGTATTAGATTGTACTTTTCTAGGGCAAACCGAGCCCTATACCTCCTAGCCTAGTCCTCGTAGATCTTGTGCTTCTCTTCTAGTAGCCTATAGTTCTCCTTAGTCGAGGAAGACTACGCTAGGGTGTTTATGTCGTCTACGAAGCCGCTTGTAGCGGTGTTCTAGGATTCTAGGGCTAGGAGTAGCGTCGCTATAAAGAAGAGGAACAGAATAGGTACTAGCGTTAAGCCTTACGGGATTCTAGTATAGACTACTTAAAATAGGCTTCTATACTAGCCGACTAGAATCGACGTACTACGGTTTTAGAGGTAGGACCGTACGAAGTTAATAAGCTACTTAGGGAGTCCTTTCGACCTTAGGATATAGAGTAGCCGCGGGTATAATACGTAGTCGAAGGCTCCCGATATGTCTAGTAAGGAAGGAATCGTATTTAGTAAGCTAGCTACGAGATAAGGTAACAAGTCTTAACCGCGCTTTCCTACTTATCTAGTACTACCGTATAGCCTCGTTTCGAGAGGTTAGCCCGGAGCAAAAGCTTCCCTCTACGCCCTCCCTCCCTATTTGCTCCTTAAGCCAATATCCACCTCTATAGGCCTAAGTCCTTTAGTACTCTCTATTGACCGACATACGTATCCGTCCTCTCGGGCTATATAGACAGTATTAGCCGTCGCTACTAGTATATACTACGCCCTAGGTTTTGACGCCCTTCGCGTTACCGTAGCCTATCTCTAGAAAGCGGCCGTCTCTACCTCGTAGGTTTACTCGGGGCACACACTACGCCGGGTAGCGTACTCCTTACGTTTCTACCTACTAACTAATATAAAGTTCCTTATTACCCTGCCCTCGATCCTCCCCGATTATAGAACTAATCTACTTATATTATACGTCTTTTCCCCGTCCTAATAGCCGTCTTTTCCTTACTTAGGCTATCGTCTTTTCCTCGTCGTAATCTACTATATTAGACTAGGTACGTTATGTAGCGGGACAGGTAGTGCCTTAGGTAAAACCCTCGTTCCTATACCGGGTGTTTAATAGGCCCTTATAGGCTTCGTCGCGTATCTACCTACCTACCGTATTGCCCGCTAGTAAACACTAGATTGTTTCGTAGTCCGCTCGACGCCGTCGTATAGTCCGCTTAGTTATTGTTCTATAGTCCGCTCGTCTAATATTCGTCGCTTAGCCCGCTCGGTTTACGGTCTCCGGAGGTAAAAATTCTGTACTTATACTAGAGGTGTCCTATCGAGCGTATAGGCCACGGTTCCGCGCCCTTCTTATACGTAGAAAGAAGAGGGACTCGCTCCCGACACGAGTATACGCTCGTCGGATAGTTTTTATACCCGTTTTACTAGTAGTCCTCTATTTACCGCGGCTTCGCCTACGTTACGCGCCCGTTACGCCTACGACGCTCTAGCGTAAGAATACTTGGCTCTCTCGTAGCTAGACGAGAGGTTCGTAGCCGATACTACGTATAGGTGATTCTCGTCGTCGACTAGGGCATTATAATAATGAATCATTTGAAATGCCGTACCTATAAGGCAAACTAGAGGTCTAATAAGTACCTAATAGTATAGTCTATTAACTATCTAGCTACGCTAGTACTATTAGGCAATTATCGACCGCCGATAGTAGAAGATAACCCCGACGAAGTCACCGCTCCTACGCTATCCTTACCTAAGTATATACCCTAACTATAGTTCTATACGACGTTCGAGGACGAAGAGGATAACTTCCGTATATATACTCGATAACCGTTACTGGTAGACGGCGTTAAGACGTTAAAGCGACCGTACCGATATACGAAACAAAAGTAACGAGTTGTCGAACTAGAACTAGAGATCAATATCGTAAACATCTCCGCGGCCTACGTAGCAAAACTAGCTCGTAAGAAAGGAGCGGAAGGCTATATAATATAGATTATACTACCTAGTTAGAAGTACTACGCTAATCTATTACGAGCCTACGTAATAGTAGCGACTAGGTAAGACTTCGATCCTACTAGGCTCTACGCTATAAACCTTAGAAAGGTATAGTTAGCAAACCCCTTAATAGTATATATAGATAGATATTTTATTAAGCTGTTATAGTGCCCTTTGGCCTATATAGCTATACTATCTTATTTTCGTATATATAGAGGGGAAACCGTATTAGTGAAAACCCCTCCTCCTTCCCGCCTGTCTTTTCCTCCTAGTTGTTGTCTTAATTTTCCCTTATTAGGGGTACGCTAGTGTTATAGGCCTGCCCTAATGACTACCCTATCTGCCACCCCCTAGCTTCCGCCTCTTGTCTATCCACTCCTCCGTCTCGCTAGCGAGGCTAAACTACTAGAGGTATCCCTACTATAGTATCTACCGAGAGATTCGGCGAATGTTGCCTTTGTCCCTAATAATTGACTTATAGTCTCTCCTTCCCGCTTAGTGCCTCCAATTTCCCCTGCCTCTCGCCTACTACGGGCATCGTAGTAGTATATATTCTAGGTTTTACGATAGGTAGCTACACTAGTAGGCTGGGCTATAGATGTCTAGTACGCGTCTTCTAAACAGGTAGGCCCTTAACCTAATATATTCGGACCTGATTTGGATCGCTATACTTGCCTCGGCCCTTATTAGGTCCCTATATAGCTAGTAATTGTGTCTCTAGAAGGCTCGGAGCGCTATCGGGCCTATTGTCTTAGGGGGCTTCCTTTTCTAGTCCTACTCCTATAGGTAGCTCGCTATCTATTCCGCTAGGCTTTAGGTCTTAGCCTTACTCCCGCCGGCCTAGCGAGTCCTACGCTCCTACTCTTTTCGTACTAGCTATTCGGTACTTGTCTATACGGCCGTAAAGGTAGTAAGGTCATCCTCTTTTTAGCTTGTCCTATATCCGGCCCCTCTCCGGTAGCGGCTTTCTATCTTATTCTTTACCTCCTAGATCGTAGTTTATACTAGGTAATCTGTCGTCTTTACCGCGTATTAAATTCTTATTCCCCGGATATACTAGCCGATTAGTAGTGTTCCTATCTCTATTTCTACCGTACTTATTAACGTTGTCTTATATACGCCTAGTATCCTACGTAGGTTACCTACCTATATCCTATTTAGGGGTTACTCTATCCGTTTCGGGATCGGCTTACCTATGCCTCCTGTTCCCTAAATCTGTGCCCCGTATAGTATAGCTAGTCTAACGATCGCCTTATACATTACTCTTGCCTTATCGAATGTTACTCCCTATATAGATGCCGTAAGTCTCTTTATCGAGGCTTCGTTAACTTATACTCGACTCTAGGCTTTCTTAACCTATATATTCTAGCTTAGCTTCGGGTCGAGCTAGATCCCTAGTACTCGTAGCTCCGCTAATAGCTTTGTCTCGTAGCCTTAGATTCTTACCGCCGCCTTTATATTATAGTATGTTCTCGCTTTACTAAAGTGTATAAGTTAGTACTTTTTAGGGGCGAACTAGGCACTATACTTCTTTGCCTACTCCTCGTATTTCTTGTGCCTATCTTCGAGGAGGCGACAGTTCTCTTCTATCGAGTCTAACTAGGCTAGGATGTTTATATCGTCTACGAACCCCGATACTAAGGTTTACGGAGAGGTGAGTAGGGGGATTAGATTAGATATAAATATCAGAAATAGGATAGGGGAGAGAGTAGATCCCTAAGGTATTCTAGTCTCTACCTTTACCGGGTCGGACGTATACCTTCCTAGGACTAGGTATGTCGTCCGTTCCTAGAGAAAGGAGTAGACGAACGTCGTTACCTACTAGGGGATGCCTTTCTACTATAGGATATATATTAGCCTTTAGTATAAGACGTTATCGAAGGCCCCTACGATGTCGAGGGATAGTAAGGACGCCGCTCGGTTCCTACTATAGTACTAGAGGGTCTGAATTTGCTCCGTAATTAGCTCTATTACTATTAGTATCGATCGCTAGCTTCTTCCCCCTATCTATATTACTAGGAGTACGTAGTTGTCCTCGGCTAGCTACGTAAGTCTCTAGGCTACTATCTTTTCTAGGACCTTCCCTATCGTGTTTAGAAGTACGATTAGTCTGTATAACTTAGGCTAAGTATAGTCTTCCTTCTATAGCTTACGTAGCACTACTATTATAGACTCTCTATACGGCTTCGGGTGATACCCTAGCCGTAGGTATACGGTAAATAGGTTTACTAGGCTCGGCGCGATCTCTTCTCTATACTCTTTTAGTAGTATATTTAGTATCCTATCTAGGCCTAGGGCTTTCCGTCCTTTTAGCTTACTTATAACTCCTGTTACTATATTAGAGCTAACCGCCTAATCTATGTCTAGGGGTTCCGGGTATATACTCGGGTCGATATCCGTAAGGTCTACCTCTACTTACGTCGAAAAGAAATGGTCGGCTAATGCTTTTGCCTTGCCCCGGGGCGTAGCCTAGGCAATCCCTTCGCGGTCTACGATTAGGGGGAAGTGAGGGGTTTGCTACTCTTTAGGTAGTCGTGCCTATTTAGTAAGTCTCTATATCTGTTCCGGGTTTTCTATAACGAGCCCGATCGTCGCTCTCTAGTCCTATAGCTTGTCGCGTCTTATCTATGCCTTCTTCTCTTGTGTCGCGCGACAGTATTGCTCCTACGTCTCTTAGGTATGCTCCTTCGTCTACTGTCGTCTTGCCCTTCTAGCCTCCCTTACCTTCGTAGAGTATTTAGGGGTCTAGAAGGCCTTCTACTACGTTAAGGGCCGGAGTAACGGCGTATATTGTTCCGCTACTTACTATATAACCGAGGTAATCTGTTCCGCTACTTGATCTAGCTAAGCTGTCGTCTCGAGTTCTCTATACTATAGTAGGTTCGCTATTAGGAAGCCTCTTATATCGTCCTAGCGTGCCTTCTTCTAGTTACGGCGTAGTTCGCTTACTAGCTCCTCTATCGCCTTCACCCCTAGCGTCGTTTGAATAGGGATATAGTCTAAGGAGGCTTCTAGCGCGTAGTTCGGTCGGCATTAGACTAGTCTCTCTTCAAGTTCTCGTAATAAAAAGTATAGGTCGATCGTGCTTATACTTATACGGGCCTTCTACGTCTCTATTCCCTTTAGTATTACTAAGGCCATTCCGTAGCGTACGGTTATATCTAGTAGCTTTTCCCCTAGAAACGCGTACGGGGGAGTGAATTCGAGTCCCTACCGTAGATAGTAGAGGTTAAAGTCGCCGAGGAGTACTTACTTTATGTCTTAGCTTAGGGTCCGCTCTAGGTAGGCGAGGGTTCCTAGTTCCCTACTCGTCCGACCCCGCGGTAGCGGGTTATAAACGTTATAGATCTAGATAGGGCCTTGTGTCGTGTCGATCTAGATTGATGTTATGTCTCCTAGGTTGCCCTACTACGGTAGTATAACCTTCTACGACTCAAGGTCTATAGTCTTACTTACGTATATATATGTCCTCGGGATGACGCCTCGTTAGCCCGCGATTACGGTATAGTATCTCCGGTCATTACAAGTGGCTAGGAGTCCTTCGTAGGGGTTGACCTATAGTTCCTATACCGCGATAACGTAGTGCCGTAGCGGGTCTAGCTCTTATAGAAAGTAGCGCTAGACCTTGTCCCTACTTTTGTTTACGTTATACTATACGATAGTAATGTCGTCGTATAGTATTATTCGTTATTAAACTTTTACCGGAAGAAGTATTTACTAGCGATAGTAGTCGTACTCGACGCGTCGGCTCATCGATCTCTACGCTAAAATAAGACACATTCGAAAGCTCTTATTAAGGCTATTCTAACGATATATAAAGTAGGCCACTACCCCTAGGACTAAGGGAGTTCTACCTTATTTAATCTGGACAGCTTAAAGCTCTCTTCACCCTATTTCTTTAGCTCTAAACGCCGCGGAGGTGCCTAGCTATATTAGGCAACTCCTAGGCAATAGTAGCCTAGGCTACGGTACTAACGGCGCCTACGGCCCTATAGGCGAAGCCCCCCTAAGACAACTAGTAGCAACTTATAGAGGACGTAAAAAGTATAGAAACTAACGATCAGCTCCCTTACCGGTCTCTATAGGTAATGATCACTTAGCTACGTACGGCGCTTATACTGTTATATTACCGAGGGCAATAAGAAATAAGGACGACGTCCTAGGCGATTAGTAAGGCCACCCGGAATCAACACCCCTATAGCTAGGCATCGGTCGCGGCATCGATACTAGGCCCCCGCCTAACGTACGATATAGTTACGATCCGTATTATAGTAAAGGAAGACTAGGCCGAAGTTACGAAGCTATCGAATAAGGAGCTCGCCTAACGAATTAACTAACTAGGGGTAGTCGTAGTGAACTAACAGTCTAACGGCACTCTATAGATCTATACTAGCTCTACTACTACTAGGAGGCACCTAGAGGCATAGCTATAGTAGGCATCTAAGGTTGCGGCATTAGCGAAGGTCTTAACGAAACAATTCACGATCCTAGTCTACGATATGCCTAAGGAGTTTGACCTAACTAACTAGGGTCACCTACGCGCTCTCTAAGAGGACAACCCGGTCACTCTTAACTCTCTAATCTAGAAGGCGACTTGGCTCTATAGGAAATGGCTAGAAGGTAAGAAGGCCTCGGCGCTAATAGTATAGCTATAAGACGCGAAAGCGGCGGATCTAGCGATAGAATAAGGCCTAGTCTAGCAATATAGCCTTAAGATAGTAGAAAAGCACTCCTTATCCTTTCGTGTCCTCTAATGCTTCAAATGCTAACAGTATAGACACCAAACCTATAAGTATATAAATAAGTAGGCCTACTCGAACTATATAGGAGACTATATATCTAGGGACTATATATCGACTACGAGACGGTACGCGAACTGTCCGGGGCACTACCTATCGTATAGTACGGAATGCCTATAGCGGAAACTAGCGAAAAACAAGGCAATTATAAACAGAACCGTCGCCCTAAGATTCTACGGCGACCGTAAGGCTAGCCTATACCGGAACTAACTAGCGGCGGTCGGGTATAAGCGCCCTAGGGCCGAGAACGATATAAAAGATACGTGACCTAGGGCGTATAGGAGGCCACGTGCTCTACTAGCTACGGCGAGGGAATCTAACTAGGCCCGGCTCCCCTTTAGTATATAGCCGATAGGCGTAGACTAGGACGTATAGGGTAGTAGGACATAGGACGATATAGAGGAAATAATTATCGATACCGATAACTAGCCTCGACACGCTTAGCATCATCTAGTATAACGTTAACTATAGCAAGGATATAGTCTAGAACCATTTCCTATACGAGGCGGACCCGCGCGTCTACTACGTCCTTATAATCTAGGAGCTATAGATTAACCCGTACTATAAGAGACTAACGACCTACAAGTTACTAGGCTATACGACATGCCTACGAGGCGACGGCAGACCCCGTACGTGCTTCTATATCAGTAAGGACATACTAGAATCCGACTAGGAGGTAGTGTACTACGTAGACGAAGAAGGCGGGGGCGATATTACCTCCCTCTACGTAGGTAGTACCTAGATATACAACCTATATATATAACCGCTAGCCTCGAGGTCTAGCCGCGACCTAGGGGTCTATAGACACCTAGATAGTGCGCTTAAGAGACAAGGGTACTACATCGTAGTAGGAGACTTCAACATATACTACCCTTCCTAGGAAAGCCTTATATAGCCGTACCCTATAGCCGACGAAGTACTCGACTTGATAGCGAGCAACGTAATTGCCCTTAATACCCCGAAGGACCTAGGTACCTAGAAGAGAGGGGGACTCTAAGACACGATCGACCTCTCCTAGATCTTAGATAGCTACTACTATACGGTAACCTACTATAGGATCGAATATAAACTCGAGGCGTCGTTAGACTATATACTAGTCAGGACCTCTATTACGATATAGATATAACGTATACTAGCGGGAACCCCTAAGCTAAACTAGGGAAAGGCCTACTAGGCCAACATCTAGGCGTACCTCGATGACTCTAAGAGGCTAGTCCAGATCGCGTAGTAGCAATACAATAGTAAAGACGAGATAGACGAAGTAGTCTAGGGGTTAATAGACGAAATAAGAAAAGCGACCTCACTTTACGTTCCGCTTGCCTAACTAACGATATAGTCTAAACTATACTAGACGCCGGAGTGCACTACGGTAGTAAGAGAAGCAAGGAGAGCCCGCCGGGTGTAGACGAGCAGCTATAGCGAGGAGGCCTAGAACGTATATAGGGAGGTATGCTAACAGAAGAAAGCTATAATACGAAGGGAGAAAGTAGTCGGCTAGAGGGCTATAGTAGAAGAAATCGCCGGCAAGCTAGAGAGGATGTAGAAGCTAGCGAAATAGGCCCGATAGGACCCTAGATAGGGCCCCTCCTTCTCTATCCTAGCGCTACAATCGCCTAGTAGCCCGGTTAGCGACCCCGAGGCTAAGGCGCGTCTACTAGCTAGCAAGTTCTTCCCGCCCCTAGTCGAGGCTAATCTAAGCGATATAAACAGCTCTACTCCCCTAGCCCCTAGCATCGCGGTCTAATAGGAGGTATCCGAGGGAGAAGTTACCGCTATACTAAGGAAGTTACCGGCGAAGAAAGCCCCGGGGCCGGATAGGATCCTAAACGAGCTACTAAAGAAGTGTAGAGATCAACTAGCCCTAGTAGTTATAGCGATCTTTAACGCCTGCCTATAGACCGGGTACCACCCGATAGCTTTTAAACAATCGACGATAGTGGTCCTACGTAAGCCGTAGAAGGAAGACTATACGTAGGTGAAGTCGTACCGCCTAATTACGCTCCTTAACACTCTTAGGAAGGCGCTTAAGAAGCTAGTTATAACAAGACTCTCCGAGGCGGTAGAGGAACACTCCCTACTCCCGGACACCTAGATAGGTACGCGCCTATAGCGATCGACGCTATCCGCGATAGAACTTATTACCTCTTAGGTAAAGGCTATCTAGGATAAGAATAGGGACAAGGTGGCTTCCTTACTTAGCCTAGACATATCGGGAGCCTTCGACTACGTGTTATACCCGCGGCTACTCTATATCCTAAGGTCGAAAGGACTCCCTAAGTGGCTTGTTAACTTCGTACGGTCCTACCTCTAAATCCGTAGTACGTCGATCCTAGTCGGCTAGTATAGAAGCCTATTTTAAGTAGTCTATACTAGAATCCCGTAAGGCTTAACGCTAGTACCTATTCTGTTCCTCTTCTTTATAGCGACGCTACTCCTAGCCCTAGAATCCTAGAACACCGCTACGAGCGGCTTCGTAGACGACACAAACATCCTAGCGTAGTCTTCCTCGACTAAGGAGAACTGTAGGCTACTAGAAGAGAAGCACAAGATCTACGAGGACTAGGCTAGGAGGCACGGGGCTCGGTTTGCCCTAGAAAAGTACAATCTGATACACTTTACGCGCCGGCTACGGTTCTATAATATACAAGCTTCTATCTAGATATAGGGGTATACGACTAACCCGGCAAATTAGCTTAGGATCCTCGGACTATAGGTAGACCCGGCGCTACGGTAGAGGAAGCACGCATAGGCAATATTACGGAAAGCTAAACAGAATATAGCATTATACTAGAGGCTCACTACGTCTATATAGGGGGCGGACTTCCGGTAGTCACGACTTCTATATACGGCTATTATACGGCCAGTCCTTACCTATAGTAGCTAAGTGTAGTCCTTAGGCGAGAGGGCCTGCCTATCGAAGGGACTCGTCGCGCCGCTAGCGAAGATCTAAAACTAATGCCTAAGGAAGGTCACCGGGGTATATAAGTCGACACTAACGAGGATGCTTAAGCACGAGACCGCTATACCGCCGATCGACCTATATATCTAGGGACTACGGACCTCCTACTTAGGCAAGTCGGTATAGTACCTAGTATAGAAGGTCATCGCTAGTACAGTCGTAAGGGCCCGCGAATTAGTACTAGCGTATAGGGGCATTCGACCCGGAAACGAGCCGAACTACCGGGCAAGGGACGAATAGCTAGCAATATAATAGGAAGGTAAGAAATCGTTTATAGAGCAACTATAGAAAGAGAGGTAGAACAACCAGGTTGTAGGGTATAGTGGACGCCCTTAGCTAGCGGGACAACCTAAGGAATAGTTAGCTACAAAATCCGCGGTCAAGTACCCCCCGAAGCTTATCTACTACCGCCTTATAAGGGTATAGAGTAGTATAGTAACCTAACTACGAAGCGAACACATCGGCCTCTAGGGGTACCTATTATAGAGGAAGGTTCTAGAATACACGAATACTAGCTACCCCTACGGCTATCGCTCCTAGAACGTACGGTACGCACTTCTCGTCTATCCGAGGTAGTCGCTAGGAAGGGGGGAGTAGATAGTAAAGGCGAGGAACCGGACGATTAGGGCACTTCTTAATAACGCTAAGGACCTACGGCGTATTACGAACTAGATACTAGAGAAGGGCTAGCTAGAACAGTACCGCCTAGTAGGAACAGTATAGGAAGAGAGGATACGACGTAGCGCGACGAGACCGGCTAGGAGCGGGGGCTAACGGGGTAGTAATATAGACTACGTACGTTTAGAGGGAAAGCTAAACTAGATAAGGAGTAGTCGGGGGCGGGAAGGGTTTTCACCTATTCGGGTTTCCCTTTGTACATAATAATAGATATATACCTATATAGGCCGGATAGGGTCCTAGAATAGGGGAATGACAAATCTATCTATCTATTATTCGTTATCCGTAAGGTCCATTTCCGTACTAACCTACTATGTCTCCTAAGCCTATATCTCGCTATCCGGCTGGCCCTAGGGCCGCTAGGGCCCCCTAAATAGTATATATAATAATAGTGAATAGCGACTTCGACAGATTTATAAAAGGCAAAGATAAGGACTAAGATACTAAGGTCTACTTACCCTAGGAACTATACGATTTCGAGGACTGTTTTAACCGTTAGGATATATCGAAGATCCTACCTTACCGCCCTAGTAAAGACTATAAAATACACCTTAAAGACGAAACTAAGTCACCTCCTATTAAGTAGCTATACGTAATATCGTCTCGCGAGAATAAGGTAATTAAGAAGTAGGTCGATAATTAGCTATAATCTAGAGCGATATAACAAAGTACGAGTCCGGCTTCTATACTAGTACTAATTATACATAAACTAGGCGGCGGTCTACGGGTCTATATTGACTATAGAGCTCTTAATGCCCTTACGGTCAAAAGTAGATACCTAATACCGCTATTCTAAGAAACGCTAAACCGCCTAAATAGGAAGAAGTACTTTACTAAACTCGATGTTATCTCTACCTTTAACCGTATTCGTATTACGGAGGGCTACGAATAGAAAACTACGTTTAGCACTCGCTATAGTTAATTCGAGTATATAGTAATGCCTTTCGGCCTATATAATACTCTAGGAACATTCTAATTATATATTAACGATACGCTTAGGGAGTATCTCGATAACTTCTATTTAGTATACCTAGATAATATCCTAATCTTTAGCGACATATTCGAGGAATATATATAATACGTACGTAAAGTGCTATAGCGTATACGTAAAGCCGGCCTATAATTAGATATCGATAAATACGAGTTCTACTAAATAGAGACGAAGTACCTTAGTGTTATTATAGGAGTCGACGGTATCCGTATAGACCCGGAAAAGGTCGACGTAGTTAAGAACTAGCTTACTCTAATATACCTAAAGGATGTATAAGTATTCCTTAGGTTCGGAAACTTCTATCGAAGGTTTATATAGAACTTCTCTAAAATCTATATACCCCTTACGAATTTAATAAAGACTAGTAAGAATAGTAAGCCGATACTATTCGTTTAGACAATAGAATACGAAGTAGCCTTCTAAGGATTAAAAGATACATTCTTAACGGATACGGTACTCGTATACTTTGTACTAGAGTTAGAAACTATAGTCGAAACAGATGCCTTAGATTTCGTTACTACGGTAGTAATTTTATAGAAACACGGAGACGTCTAGAGACCGGTAGTATATATGTCTAAGAAGATGTTACTATAGGAGTATAACTACGAGATTTACGATAAGGAACTATTAGCTATCGTCCTCGCCTTCGAAGAATAGAGACCTAAGCTTACCGTTAACTTGGACGATAATATAGACACCAATTTCGAGGATACGAAGGATATAGATAATAATCCCGTTATTGTCTACTCCGATCATAAGAACCTAGAACACTTTATAAGTACGAAATAACTTAATAGACGGTAGGTACGCTAGGTATAGTTCCTAGTATAGTTCGTATTCAAAATTACCTATTGTCTAGGTATATAGGGTATAAAGCCTAATAGCCTTACTAGACGATCGTAAGATCTACCGTCGGATCTAAGCGATCTACGTCTATAGCATTAGAGCTAGGTTATCCGACCGCCCGCTCGCCTCGATATTAAGCTCAATTTAAGCGAGCTACGGGAGGGGGAGGTAGCGTAGTAGGCAGTATAGTAGGATTTACTTATATAAGTCAAGGCTCTATATAACGAAGAGACCGTTTAGGCTACTATATAATAGCTATCCTAGAACTAGTAAGTACCCCTATTACGTAAACATAAGATCGACGATCGTACGTCTAAAGTAGAAGATAGTATAATCTATATAAAGAACGCCTACGGAGGATATAGCTTATTTGTCCTAGAAGTTACTAGCGTAGTAGAACTTCGTACTCTAATTACGAAACATTTCTACGATATACCCGCGGCTAGGTATCCTAGCCGTAAAAAGACATTCGAGTTAATTAGTAGATACTACCGCTAGCTACGTATAGTATAAACGATTAAGAGATTCGTCCGTAATTATATTATATATAGAATAACGGTCCCGTTAAATCAGTAGTATTAGGGCCTCCTTATACTATTACCGGTACCCTTCGGAGTATAGAAGGATATCGCTATTAACTTCGTTATATATTTACCCGTAAGTAAGAGCTTAACCGATAGATAAATGTATAAGAACGTCCTTATAGTTACGGACAGGCATACTAAGGAGAGACACCTAATCCTAGTACTATAGATAGACGCCCTATATATTATATATATCTTTATCCGCTATATCTTTGTACGTTATAGCATTCCTAAGAGCATCGTCTCGGATCGGGGCTCCTAGTAGACGTCTACGTTCTAGAGACGAGTTTACTCCCTACTTAGTATTTAATAACGACTATCGACGGCCTTTTACCTAGAATCCGATAGATAGTCTAAAAACACGAATAAGGTTATAGAACGTTACCTTATAGCCTATATTAACTACGCCTAAGATAATTAGGTTGATTAGTTACTACTTACCGAGTTTGCTACTAACAATTATATATTAGCTACTACTAGAGTATTACCCTTCTACGCTAATACCGGTCGTAACCTAGAATTTATCGATACTAGTCTAACCACCCCTATAAAGCTTATGCCCTATAAGTAACGACTCGATATAGAATCTCGATATAGAATCTACGAATACGTTTGCTAAGCGTATAAACTAGATATACGTATATCTAAGGTAAGAAATTGTATTAGCCTAAGCATTATAAGCAGATTTTATAAACGTATATCGCTAGCTACCTCCGAATTATAATATCGGCGACGAAGTTTATATTAACACTACTCACTAGTTAATAATACGCCCGTCTAAGAAGCTCGACATTTAGAATGTAGGGCCGTACGAGATCACTATAGCACTCCCGTATTAAAATGCTTACCGCGTTATAATACCTAATTAGTTAGGCAATCTCTATAATACTTTCTACGCCTCGCTCCTATAACTAGCTACTAATGACCCCGAACCTAGACAGATCCTAGCACCGCCGCCTCTAATCGAGATCACCCGCGACGACGACGGCGAAATATCCGAAGAGTACTTTATAGAGGACATACTCGATAGGAAATATTTCAAGCTAAAGGGAAGACTACTAAAACACTTACTACCAAAGTAAGACGAGTATAAGTACCTAGTAAAGTAGAAAGGATACCGCGAGCCGAGCTAGGAGCTACTAGAAGTATTAGTAGGAGTAGCCGCCTCTATTATAGACTTCTACTATAACTTTCCGACGAAGTCTATACCCGCCGACTTTAAGCCGCGATACGACTAGGTACCTAATAAGGACCGAGTTACTAGTATACTACGATCTTATACTAAGTCTAGGTAGTTGCCTATAGAGAATACGAGTACGTCTATACTAGTAGTTATACCGCAAACTAATGCGCCCGTAAAGGCGTCTAAGCTATAAGTAAGAACGTTATACCGCTCGATAAGACTTAATACGAGTGCGATAGAGTTCGACACGCCTATAGTTGACCTATAAAGCTCTATAGAAACGAACGCTATATATATAGGCTCGGATACTTAATACGCTAGGGCTACTATAGAACTGCGTATGCCTACTTCTATAAAGATAATAACGGATAGAAGTCTCTATAATAAGCGTTAGGAAAAGGATGTCGCTACACACCCTAAGCCTCTATATAGATAGATAGATTATTCATTCGCCTGTTTTAGTGCCCTATGGCCTATGCAGGTCTCTCGCTATTTAGGTCTATTTGTGTAGGTAGGAAACCCGATTAACGGATGAAAACCTCCTCGTCTTTGCCCTCCTCGTTCTTTCCTGTCTTGTCCTTTCGTTCTCCTTCCTTCAGGGTACGCTAGTGTCATAGTTGTTACCCTATGACTACCTTGCCCGTAACCCTAGTGATGTCCTCCTCTCGATTCCCTTTCTCCCTTCTGTTTCCCCGGCTCTTCTCTCTCTCTCCCTCCTCTCTATCCACCTTTCCGTTTCTACTGCTAGGGAGAATTGCTCTAGGTAGTCCTCGTTAAGGATCCATCTTGTCACTCTCCTTATATCTTGTCTGTCCTAGATGATGGCCTGGTATTGCCTGTCTCTTGCCTTCGCCCTCCACTAGCTTCTCCCTTTTACCCACTTAGTACAGTTCAGCACCATGTGCTCCGGGTTTTGGGATAGGTAGCCACAGGGGCAACGTTTGGAATCGTATCCTAGGACTCTTCTTTGGTGCAAGTATGCTCTCAGCCCAATGTGCTCAGAGCGAATCTGGATAGCTATGCTTGCTTCCGCCCTCTTCAGGTCTTTATAGATAAGGTAGTTATACCTCCCGAAGGTCCTGGCCGCTAGTAGGGCTCCTGGCCTCACCGGTTTTTGGTTCTAACGCGTTTCCTATAGGTGACCTACGATCCTTTCTACTTGGCTTTGCTTCTTTTTCCCTTTGTCCCCTGTGTTAGCTTGCTCCCTTAGAGCTTCTCTCTGTTCAAGGGCTGCTAAGATTTCCTGTGATGTTTTTAGGTCTGCTTCCTTCTGTGGGATTATGTATGGCCGGTTAGGTCTTCTCCTCCTCTCCCACTGGGTTCTTATCCTTTGAGTAGCTACTTGGATGGTTCCCTAGGCTGGGTATGCTGATGTCTTCTCTGCGTATTGACACCTTATGCCCTGGAGGTACTCCCTAATAGGGGCTGTACCTGATTCCATTTCTATTGTCCTATGAGGGGTTGACTTGTATGCCCCTAGTACTCTCTTTAGGCAGGCTGCCTACGCTCTATTAAGGGGGTCCTCAATTCTCTTCGGGATGTGTTTTTCCGCTACCCAAATTGCTGCTCTATATAGCATTTCGGGCTTGACAATGGCCTTGTACATAGTCTGGGCCTTTATGAAGGTCGCCCCCCAGGTTGACGTAGTGAGTCTCTCGATTGATTGTCTATTAGTGTCCGCTCTCGCTTGCGCCTTCTTCACTTGTGGTCCCTAGCTGAGTTTCGGGTCTAGCTATATCCTAAGGACTCTGAGTTCCCTTGTAGGATAGGTCTCGAACCCCTAGATTTTTACTAGTGCTGCCAAGTTGTCTTTTGTCTTTGCCTTACTAAAATGGATAAGTTGGTACTTGTCCGGTACGAATTTTGCCCTATGCTCTCTTGCCCACTTTTCGCATTGTCTATGTCTCTCCTCTAGGAGTGCGCAGTTTTCCTCTATAGACCCCGACTACGCTAGGATATTTGTGTCATCCACGAACCCCGATGCTAAGGTGTTTGCTGTTTCTAGGAGTGGGGTCAGGTCGGCTATAAAGAGGAGGAACAGAATTGGGGAGAGTGTAGAGCCCTCTAGGATGCCCGTGTTCGCAATTAGGGTCTACGGGGCTTTGAAGGACCCTAGGAGGATCTAGGTTGTTCTGTCCTTAAGGAATGACTGCACAAAGTGTACTATCTAGGCTGGGATGCTTTTCATTCTAAGGATGTGTAGGAGCCTTACGTAGGACACATTGTCGAAAGCCCCTAATATGTCTAGTGAAAGTAGTGAGGCTACCTTGTTGTTACTATAGTGCCAGATGTGTCTGATTTGCTCTGTGATCAGTTCGACTGCTATGAGGGTAGATCTCTTTTGTCTCCCCCCCATTTACGTTGCCGGGAGGAGGTTGTGTTCTTCTACTATTCCGGTGAGCCTTATAGCCACGACCTTCTCTAGGAGCTTCCCTAGTGTGTTTAGCAACGCAATTGGTCTATATGACTTCAACTTGGTATAGTCTTCCTTTTGGGGTTTCCTTAGGACGCAAGTCAGTGATTGCCTAAAGGCCTTTAGGCAATACCCCTGCTTTATGTACTAGGTAAAGATTGGCGTAAGCACTAGAGTAATAAGGCTGCTACTAGCTTTTAGGTAACAGTTAGGGATCTTGTCTAGGCCTAGGGCTTTGTTGCCCTTCAGTTTCTTAATAATGTTTCCGATCTCTATAGCAGACACTTGCTAGTTAGCCTCCCTTAGCGGAGGAATGTGTGTTCCTAGGATGTTGCTTAGGTCTGCCTCTACCTGAGTCCCGAAGAAGTGGTCTGCGAATGCTTTCGCTTTCCCTATCGGAGTGGTTTGCGTTTCCCCGTCTTGGTCCTGTATTAAGGGAAACTGGGGCGGGGAGTTTCGTTCCTCGTCTAGTTTCCTAGCCCATTCTGCTAGTCTCTAGATTTGTTCCGGGTGTTCTGTGATCATCCCTACAGTTGACCTCCACTCCTGCGTCTTGTCTCTTCTGATCTGCGCCTTCTTTGCTTTGTACGCGTTGTTATAGGCTTCCTAGTTTGCTTGGGTGCGTCGTTGCTCCCATCTCCTTCTTGCTCTCCTTGCCTCCTTGACTTTGGCTGTGCACTCTAGTGTCCAGTATGGCTTCTGGTATAGCGACCATCTCTTCTCAGGTATATGGGCCTGGGCTGCCCTTTATATAGCTTCTATCAGCTGTTCTAGTTCGCCTTCTAGCCGCTGCTGTACTAGTGTCCACTCGGCCTACTTCTAGCAGAGCCTCCTCTCAGGTTCCCTCTCCTCCTTAACTATGAGTTGGATGTCGGTTTGGATTGGATAGTGGTCTGATGAGGACTCTAGTTGGTCATTGACTGTGCAGCTTTCTACCCGTCGTGTTAAGGCGTGGGACATGAAGCATAGGTCTAGCGTGCTAGAACTGTTGTTTCTAGCCCAAGTTTCTGTTCCCTTTGGCGTGATCAAGTCCATTTGGGCTGTTTCCATCTGACCAATGAGCCTCCCTACTAAGAAGTGGTGTGCTAGGGTGAAGTCCGATCCCCACTTTAGGTGGTAGAGGTTGAAATCTCCTATCACGATGTTGTGGTTTTGTTGGTTCATTGCTTCCGGGAGCCTTCCTAGCGTGTGTAGTTGTGTGCTACTTCTGGACTCTAGAGGTGGGTTGTATACGCTATGGATCAGGACTTGGCCTTGAGTTGTTTTAAGCTGCACTATAGTGATATCCCTGTCGGTACTCGGCCAGGCCTGCTAGTCCTCTGCTAGTACCTTCTTACTAACATAGATACAAGTTCGTGGGACTCCCTCGGTTCTGTTTATTACTACGTGGTATCTCGGGTCTCGCACAGTTGATGGAATCCTAGAGTGTAGGTTGATCTATGGTTCCTGTATTGCTATAATGTGGTGTTCCTCCGGGTCTAAGCAAGGAAGGAATCGTATTTAGCAAGCTAGCTACGAGATAAGGTGACAAGTCTTAACCGCGCTTTCCTACTCATCTAGCACCACCGTGTAGCCTCGTTTCGAGAGGTTAGCCCGGAGCAAAAGCTTCCCTCTACGCCCTCCCTCCCTGTTTGCTCCTTAAGCCAATATCCACCTCTATAGGCCTGAGCCCTTTAGTGCTCTCTATTGACCGACATGCGCATCCGTCCTCTCGGGCTATATAGACAGTGTTAGCCGTCGCTACTAGTGTACACTACGCCCTAGGTTTTGACGCCCTTCGCGTTACCGCAGCCTATCTCTAGAAAGCGGCCGTCTATGCCTCGCAGGTCTGCTCGGGGCACACACCACGCCGGGCAGCGTACTCCTTACGTTTCCACCTACTAACCAATATGAAGTTCCTTATCACCCTGCCCTCGATCCTCCCCGATCATAGAACTAATCCACTTGCATTATACGTCTTTTCCCCGTCCTAACAGCCGTCTTTTCCTTGCTTAGGCTATCGTCTTTTCCTCGTCGTAATCTACTATGTCAGACTAGGTGCGTTGTGTAGCGGGACAGGCAGTGCCTTAGGCAAAACCCTCGTTCCTATACCGGGTGTTTAATAGGCCCTTATAGGCTTCGTCGCGTGTCTACCTACCCACCGCATTGCCCGCTGGCAAACACTAGATTGTTTCGTAGTCCGCTCGACGCCGTTACATAGTCCGCTCAGTTGTTGTTCTGTAGTCCGCTCGTCTAATGTTCGTCGCTTAGCCCGCTCGGTTTGCGGTCTCCGGAGGTGAAAATTCTGCACTTATACTAGAGGTGTCCTATCGAGCGTATAGGCCACGGTTCCGCGCCCTTCTTACACGTAGAAAGAAGAGGGACTCGCTCCCGACACGAGTACACGCTCGTCGGATGGTTTTCATACCCGTTTTGCTAGTAGTCCTCTATTCGCCGCGGCTTCGCCTACGCTACGCGCCCGTCGCGCCTACGACGCTCCAGCGTGAGAATACTTGGCTCTCTCGTAGCTAGACGAGAGGTTCGTAGCCGACACCACGTATAGGTGATTCTCGTCGTCGACCTAAGCCTCTATATAGCCGTACTAGCTTAGCCGCCCGACGGATATAGTAATCGATAGTAAGGAGGATATTAAGAGTTTAGAGGGTGCTTAAGCTAGACAAGGTGGACTAGAGGATGATATAGATAGATAGATAGGGTGTTTATTCGCCTATTTTAGTGTCCTATAGCCTATGTAGGTCTCTCGCTATTTAGGTCTATTTGTGTAGGTAGGAAACCCGATTAACGGATAAAAACCTCCTCGTCTTTACCCTCCTCGTTCTTTCCTATCTTGTCCCTTCGTTCTCCTTCCTTTAGGGTACGCTAGTATTATAGTTGTTACCCTATAGCTACCTTGCCCGTAACCCTAGTAATGTCCTCCTCTCGATTCCCTTTCTCCCTTCTATTTCCCCGGCTCTTCTCTCTCTCTCCCTCCTCTCTATCTACCTTTCCGTTTCTACTACTAGGGAGAATTGCTCTAGGTAGTCCTCGTTAAGGATCCATCTTATCACTCTCCTTATATCTTATCTGTTCTAGATAATAGCCTAGTATTGCCTATCTCTTACCTTCGCCCTCTACTAGCTTCTCCCTTTTACCTACTTAGTACAGTTCAGCACTATATGCTCCGGGTTTTAGGATATATAGCTATAGGGGCAATGTTTAGAATCGTATCCTAGGACTCTTCTTTAGTATAAGTATACTCTTAGCCTAATGTACTTAGAGCGAATCTAGATAGCTATACTTGCTTCCGCCCTCTTTAGGTCTTTATAGATAAGGTAGTTATACCTCCCGAAGGTCCTAGCCGCTAGTAGGGCTTCTAGCCTCACCGGTTTTTAGTTCTAACGCGTTTCCTATAGGTGACCTACGATCCTTTCTACTTAGCTTTACTTCTTTTTCCCTTTGTCCCCTATATTAGCTTGCTCCCTTAGAGCTTCTCTCTGTTTAAGGGCTACTAGGATTTCCTATAATGTTTTTAGGTCTGCTTCCTTCTATAGGATTATATATAGCCGGTTAGGTCTTCTCCTCCTCTCCTACTAGGTTCTTATCCTTTAAGTAGCTACTTAGATAGTTCCCTAGGCTAGGTATACTAATGTCTTCTCTACGTATTGACACCTTATACCCTAGAGGTACTCCCTAATAGGGGCTGTACCTGATTCCATTTCTATCATCCTATAAGGGGTTGACTTGTATACCCCTAGTACTCTCTTTAGGTAGGCTACCTACGCTCTATTAAGGGGGTCCTCAATTCTCTTCGGGATGTGTTTTTCCGCTGCCTAAATTGCTGCTCTATATAGCATTACGGGCTTAATAATAGGCTTGTATATAGTCTAGGCCTTTGTAAAGGTCGCCCCCTAGGTTAACGTAGTAAGTCTCTCGATTAATTATCTATTAGTGTCCGCTCTCGCTTACGCCTTCTTCACTTATAGTCCCTAGCTAAGTTTTAGGTCTAGCTATATCCTAAGGACTCTAAGTTCCCTTATAGGATAGGTCTCGAACCCCTAGATTTTTACTAGTACTACTAAGTTGTGTTTTGTCTTTATCTTACTAAAATAGATAAGTTAGTACTTGTCCGGTACGAATTTTGCCCTATACTCTCTTGCCTACTTTTCGTATTGTCTATGTCTCTCCTCTAGGAGTACGTAGTTTTCCTCTATAGACCCCGACTACGCTAGGATATTTATATTATCCACGAACCCCGATGCTAAGGTGTTTGCTGTTTCTAGGAGTGGGGTCAGGTCGGCTATAAAGAGGAGGAACAGAATTGGGGAGAGTGTAGAGCCCTCTAGGATGCCCGTGTTCGCAATTAGGGTCTACGGGGCTTTGAAGGACCCTAGGAGGATCTAGGTTGTTCTGTCCTTAAGGAATGACTGCACAAAGTGTACTATCTAGGCTGGGATGCTTTTCATTCTAAGGATGTGTAGGAGCCTTACGTAGGACACATTGTCGAAAGCCCCTAATATGTCTAGTGAAAGTAGTGAGGCTACCTTGTTGTTACTATAGTGCCAGATGTGTCTGATTTGCTCTGTGATCAGTTCGACTGCTATGAGGGTAGATCTCTTTTGTCTCCCCCCCATTTACGTTGCCGGGAGGAGGTTGTGTTCTTCTACTATTCCGGTGAGCCTTATAGCCACGACCTTCTCTAGGAGCTTCCCTAGTGTGTTTAGCAACGCAATTGGTCTATATGACTTCAACTTGGTATAGTCTTCCTTTTGGGGTTTCCTTAGGACGCAAGTCAGTGATTGCCTAAAGGCCTTTAGGCAATACCCCTGCTTTATGTACTAGGTAAAGATTGGCGTAAGCACTAGAGTAATAAGGCTGCTACTAGCTTTTAGGTAACAGTTAGGGATCTTGTCTAGGCCTAGGGCTTTGTTGCCCTTCAGTTTCTTAATAATGTTTCCGATCTCTATAGCAGACACTTGCTAGTTAGCCTCCCTTAGCGGAGGAATGTGTGTTCCTGGGATGTTGCTTAGGTCTGCCTCTACCTGAGTCCCGAAGAAGTGGTCTGCGAATGCTTTCGCTTTCCCTATCGGAGTGGTTTGCGTTTCCCCGTCTTGGTCCTGTATTAAGGGAAACTGGGGCGGGGAGTTTCGTTCCTCGTCTAGTTTCCTAGCCCATTCTGCTAGTCTCTAGATTTGTTCCGGGTGTTCTGTGATCATCCCTACAGTTGACCTCCACTCCTGCGTCTTGTCTCTTCTGATCTGCGCCTTCTTTGCTTTGTACGCGTTGTTATAGGCTTCCTAGTTTGCTTGGGTGCGTCGTTGCTCCCATCTCCTTCTTGCTCTCCTTGCCTCCTTGACTTTGGCTGTGCACTCTAGTGTCCAGTATGGCTTCTGGTATAGCGACCATCTCTTCTCAGGTATATGGGCCTGGGCTGCCCTTTATATAGCTTCTATCAGCTGTTCTAGTTCGCCTTCTAGCCGCTGCTGTACTAGTGTCCACTCGGCCTACTTCTAGCAGAGCCTCCTCTCAGGTTCCCTCTCCTCCTTAACTATGAGTTGGATGTCGGTTTGGATTGGATAGTGGTCTGATGAGGACTCTAGTTGGTCATTGACTGTGCAGCTTTCTACCCGTCGTGTTAAGGCGTGGGACATGAAGCATAGGTCTAGCGTGCTAGAACTGTTGTTTCTAGCCCAAGTTTCTGTTCCCTTTGGCGTGATCAAGTCCATTTGGGCTGTTTCCATCTGACCAATGAGCCTCCCTACTAAGAAGTGGTGTGCTAGGGTGAAGTCCGATCCCCACTTTAGGTGGTAGAGGTTGAAATCTCCTATCACGATGTTGTGGTTTTGTTGGTTCATTGCTTCCGGGAGCCTTCCTAGCGTGTGTAGTTGTGTGCTACTTCTGGACTCTAGAGGTGGGTTGTATACGCTATGGATCAGGACTTGGCCTTGAGTTGTTTTAAGCTGCACTATAGTGATATCCCTGTCGGTACTCGGCCAGGCCTGCTAGTCCTCTGCTAGTACCTTCTTACTAACATAGATACAAGTTCGTGGGACTCCCTCGGTTCTGTTTATTACTACGTGGTATCTCGGGTCTCGCACAGTTGATGGAATCCTAGAGTGTAGGTTGATCTATGGTTCCTGTATTGCTATAATGTGGTGTTCCTCCGGGTCTAAGCAAGGAAGGAATCGTATTTAGCAAGCTAGCTACGAGATAAGGTGACAAGTCTTAACCGCGCTTTCCTACTCATCTAGCACCACCGTGTAGCCTCGTTTCGAGAGGTTAGCCCGGAGCAAAAGCTTCCCTCTACGCCCTCCCTCCCTGTTTGCTCCTTAAGCCAATATCCACCTCTATAGGCCTGAGCCCTTTAGTGCTCTCTATTGACCGACATGCGCATCCGTCCTCTCGGGCTATATAGACAGTGTTAGCCGTCGCTACTAGTGTACACTACGCCCTAGGTTTTGACGCCCTTCGCGTTACCGCAGCCTATCTCTAGAAAGCGGCCGTCTATGCCTCGCAGGTCTGCTCGGGGCACACACCACGCCGGGCAGCGTACTCCTTACGTTTCCACCTACTAACCAATATGAAGTTCCTTATCACCCTGCCCTCGATCCTCCCCGATCATAGAACTAATCCACTTGCATTATACGTCTTTTCCCCGTCCTAACAGCCGTCTTTTCCTTGCTTAGGCTATCGTCTTTTCCTCGTCGTAATCTACTATGTCAGACTAGGTGCGTTGTGTAGCGGGACAGGCAGTGCCTTAGGCAAAACCCTCGTTCCTATACCGGGTGTTTAATAGGCCCTTATAGGCTTCGTCGCGTGTCTACCTACCCACCGCATTGCCCGCTGGCAAACACTAGATTGTTTCGTAGTCCGCTCGACGCCGTTACATAGTCCGCTCAGTTGTTGTTCTGTAGTCCGCTCGTCTAATGTTCGTCGCTTAGCCCGCTCGGTTTGCGGTCTCCGGAGGTGAAAATTCTGCACTTATACTAGAGGTGTCCTATCGAGCGTATAGGCCACGGTTCCGCGCCCTTCTTACACGTAGAAAGAAGAGGGACTCGCTCCCGACACGAGTACACGCTCGTCGGATGGTTTTCATACCCGTTTTGCTAGTAGTCCTCTATTCGCCGCGGCTTCGCCTACGCTACGCGCCCGTCGCGCCTACGACGCTCCAGCGTGAGAATACTTGGCTCTCTCGTAGCTAGACGAGAGGTTCGTAGCCGACACCACGTATAGGTGATTCTCGTCGTCGACCTAAGCCTCTATATAGCCGTACTAGCTTAGCCGCCCGACGGATATAGTAATCGATAGTAAGGAGGATATTAAGAGTTTAGAGGGTGCTTAAGCTAGACAAGGTGGACTAGAGGATGATATAGATAGATAGATAGGGTGTTTATTCGCCTATTTTAGTGTCCTATAGCCTATGTAGGTCTCTCGCTATTTAGGTCTATTTGTGTAGGTAGGAAACCCGATTAACGGATAAAAACCTCCTCGTCTTTACCCTCCTCGTTCTTTCCTATCTTGTCCCTTCGTTCTCCTTCCTTTAGGGTACGCTAGTATTATAGTTGTTACCCTATAGCTACCTTGCCCGTAACCCTAGTAATGTCCTCCTCTCGATTCCCTTTCTCCCTTCTATTTCCCCGGCTCTTCTCTCTCTCTCTCTCCCTCCTCTCTATCTACCTTTCCGTTTCTACTACTAGGGAGAATTGCTCTAGGTAGTCCTCGTTAAGGATCCATCTTATCACTCTCCTTATATCTTATCTGTTCTAGATAATAGCCTAGTATTGCCTATCTCTTACCTTCGCCCTCTACTAGCTTCTCCCTTTTACCTACTTAGTACAGTTCAGCACTATATGCTCCGGGTTTTAGGATATATAGCTATAGGGGCAATGTTTAGAATCGTATCCTAGGACTCTTCTTTAGTATAAGTATACTCTTAGCCTAATGTACTTAGAGCGAATCTAGATAGCTATACTTGCTTCCGCCCTCTTTAGGTCTTTATAGATAAGGTAGTTATACCTCCCGAAGGTCCTAGCCGCTAGTAGGGCTTCTAGCCTCACCGGTTTTTAGTTCTAACGCGTTTCCTATAGGTGACCTACGATCCTTTCTACTTAGCTTTACTTCTTTTTCCCTTTGTCCCCTATATTAGCTTGCTCCCTTAGAGCTTCTCTCTGTTTAAGGGCTACTAGGATTTCCTATAATGTTTTTAGGTCTGCTTCCTTCTATAGGATTATATATAGCCGGTTAGGTCTTCTCCTCCTCTCCTACTAGGTTCTTATCCTTTAAGTAGCTACTTAGATAGTTCCCTAGGCTAGGTATACTAATGTCTTCTCTACGTATTGACACCTTATACCCTAGAGGTACTCCCTAATAGGGGCTGTACCTGATTCCATTTCTATCATCCTATAAGGGGTTGACTTGTATACCCCTAGTACTCTCTTTAGGTAGGCTACCTACGCTCTATTAAGGGGGTCCTCAATTCTCTTCGGGATGTGTTTTTCCGCTGCCTAAATTGCTGCTCTATATAGCATTACGGGCTTAATAATAGGCTTGTATATAGTCTAGGCCTTTGTAAAGGTCGCCCCCTAGGTTAACGTAGTAAGTCTCTCGATTAATTATCTATTAGTGTCCGCTCTCGCTTACGCCTTCTTCACTTATAGTCCCTAGCTAAGTTTTAGGTCTAGCTATATCCTAAGGACTCTAAGTTCCCTTATAGGATAGGTCTCGAACCCCTAGATTTTTACTAGTACTACTAAGTTGTGTTTTGTCTTTATCTTACTAAAATAGATAAGTTAGTACTTGTCCGGTACGAATTTTGCCCTATACTCTCTTGCCTACTTTTCGTATTGTCTATGTCTCTCCTCTAGGAGTACGTAGTTTTCCTCTATAGACCCCGACTACGCTAGGATATTTATATTATCCACGAACCCCGATGCTAAGGTGTTTGCTGTTTCTAGGAGTGGGGTCAGGTCGGCTATAAAGAGGAGGAACAGAATTGGGGAGAGTGTAGAGCCCTCTAGGATGCCCGTGTTCGCAATTAGGGTCTACGGGGCTTTGAAGGACCCTAGGAGGATCTAGGTTGTTCTGTCCTTAAGGAATGACTGCACAAAGTGTACTATCTAGGCTGGGATGCTTTTCATTCTAAGGATGTGTAGGAGCCTTACGTAGGACACATTGTCGAAAGCCCCTAATATGTCTAGTGAAAGTAGTGAGGCTACCTTGTTGTTACTATAGTGCCAGATGTGTCTGATTTGCTCTGTGATCAGTTCGACTGCTATGAGGGTAGATCTCTTTTGTCTCCCCCCCATTTACGTTGCCGGGAGGAGGTTGTGTTCTTCTACTATTCCGGTGAGCCTTATAGCCACGACCTTCTCTAGGAGCTTCCCTAGTGTGTTTAGCAACGCAATTGGTCTATATGACTTCAACTTGGTATAGTCTTCCTTTTGGGGTTTCCTTAGGACGCAAGTCAGTGATTGCCTAAAGGCCTTTAGGCAATACCCCTGCTTTATGTACTAGGTAAAGATTGGCGTAAGCACTAGAGTAATAAGGCTGCTACTAGCTTTTAGGTAACAGTTAGGGATCTTGTCTAGGCCTAGGGCTTTGTTGCCCTTCAGTTTCTTAATAATGTTTCCGATCTCTATAGCAGACACTTGCTAGTTAGCCTCCCTTAGCGGAGGAATGTGTGTTCCTGGGATGTTGCTTAGGTCTGCCTCTACCTGAGTCCCGAAGAAGTGGTCTGCGAATGCTTTCGCTTTCCCTATCGGAGTGGTTTGCGTTTCCCCGTCTTGGTCCTGTATTAAGGGAAACTGGGGCGGGGAGTTTCGTTCCTCGTCTAGTTTCCTAGCCCATTCTGCTAGTCTCTAGATTTGTTCCGGGTGTTCTGTGATCATCCCTACAGTTGACCTCCACTCCTGCGTCTTGTCTCTTCTGATCTGCGCCTTCTTTGCTTTGTACGCGTTGTTATAGGCTTCCTAGTTTGCTTGGGTGCGTCGTTGCTCCCATCTCCTTCTTGCTCTCCTTGCCTCCTTGACTTTGGCTGTGCACTCTAGTGTCCAGTATGGCTTCTGGTATAGCGACCATCTCTTCTCAGGTATATGGGCCTGGGCTGCCCTTTATATAGCTTCTATCAGCTGTTCTAGTTCGCCTTCTAGCCGCTGCTGTACTAGTGTCCACTCGGCCTACTTCTAGCAGAGCCTCCTCTCAGGTTCCCTCTCCTCCTTAACTATGAGTTGGATGTCGGTTTGGATTGGATAGTGGTCTGATGAGGACTCTAGTTGGTCATTGACTGTGCAGCTTTCTACCCGTCGTGTTAAGGCGTGGGACATGAAGCATAGGTCTAGCGTGCTAGAACTGTTGTTTCTAGCCCAAGTTTCTGTTCCCTTTGGCGTGATCAAGTCCATTTGGGCTGTTTCCATCTGACCAATGAGCCTCCCTACTAAGAAGTGGTGTGCTAGGGTGAAGTCCGATCCCCACTTTAGGTGGTAGAGGTTGAAATCTCCTATCACGATGTTGTGGTTTTGTTGGTTCATTGCTTCCGGGAGCCTTCCTAGCGTGTGTAGTTGTGTGCTACTTCTGGACTCTAGAGGTGGGTTGTATACGCTATGGATCAGGACTTGGCCTTGAGTTGTTTTAAGCTGCACTATAGTGATATCCCTGTCGGTACTCGGCCAGGCCTGCTAGTCCTCTGCTAGTACCTTCTTACTAACATAGATACAAGTTCGTGGGACTCCCTCGGTTCTGTTTATTACTACGTGGTATCTCGGGTCTCGCACAGTTGATGGAATCCTAGAGTGTAGGTTGATCTATGGTTCCTGTATTGCTATAATGTGGTGTTCCTCCGGGTCTAAGCAAGGAAGGAATCGTATTTAGCAAGCTAGCTACGAGATAAGGTGACAAGTCTTAACCGCGCTTTCCTACTCATCTAGCACCACCGTGTAGCCTCGTTTCGAGAGGTTAGCCCGGAGCAAAAGCTTCCCTCTACGCCCTCCCTCCCTGTTTGCTCCTTAAGCCAATATCCACCTCTATAGGCCTGAGCCCTTTAGTGCTCTCTATTGACCGACATGCGCATCCGTCCTCTCGGGCTATATAGACAGTGTTAGCCGTCGCTACTAGTGTACACTACGCCCTAGGTTTTGACGCCCTTCGCGTTACCGCAGCCTATCTCTAGAAAGCGGCCGTCTATGCCTCGCAGGTCTGCTCGGGGCACACACCACGCCGGGCAGCGTACTCCTTACGTTTCCACCTACTAACCAATATGAAGTTCCTTATCACCCTGCCCTCGATCCTCCCCGATCATAGAACTAATCCACTTGCATTATACGTCTTTTCCCCGTCCTAACAGCCGTCTTTTCCTTGCTTAGGCTATCGTCTTTTCCTCGTCGTAATCTACTATGTCAGACTAGGTGCGTTGTGTAGCGGGACAGGCAGTGCCTTAGGCAAAACCCTCGTTCCTATACCGGGTGTTTAATAGGCCCTTATAGGCTTCGTCGCGTGTCTACCTACCCACCGCATTGCCCGCTGGCAAACACTAGATTGTTTCGTAGTCCGCTCGACGCCGTTACATAGTCCGCTCAGTTGTTGTTCTGTAGTCCGCTCGTCTAATGTTCGTCGCTTAGCCCGCTCGGTTTGCGGTCTCCGGAGGTGAAAATTCTGCACTTATACTAGAGGTGTCCTATCGAGCGTATAGGCCACGGTTCCGCGCCCTTCTTACACGTAGAAAGAAGAGGGACTCGCTCCCGACACGAGTACACGCTCGTCGGATGGTTTTCATACCCGTTTTGCTAGTAGTCCTCTATTCGCCGCGGCTTCGCCTACGCTACGCGCCCGTCGCGCCTACGACGCTCCAGCGTGAGAATACTTGGCTCTCTCGTAGCTAGACGAGAGGTTCGTAGCCGACACCACGTATAGGTGATTCTCGTCGTCGACCTAAGCCTCTATATAGCCGTACTAGCTTAGCCGCCCGACGGATATAGTAATCGATAGTAAGGAGGATATTAAGAGTTTAGAGGGTGCTTAAGCTAGACAAGGTGGACTAGAGGATGATATAGATAGATAGATAGGGTGTTTATTCGCCTATTTTAGTGTCCTATAGCCTATGTAGGTCTCTCGCTATTTAGGTCTATTTGTGTAGGTAGGAAACCCGATTAACGGATAAAAACCTCCTCGTCTTTACCCTCCTCGTTCTTTCCTATCTTGTCCCTTCGTTCTCCTTCCTTTAGGGTACGCTAGTATTATAGTTGTTACCCTATAGCTACCTTGCCCGTAACCCTAGTAATGTCCTCCTCTCGATTCCCTTTCTCCCTTCTATTTCCCCGGCTCTTCTCTCTCTCTCTCTCCCTCCTCTCTATCTACCTTTCCGTTTCTACTACTAGGGAGAATTGCTCTAGGTAGTCCTCGTTAAGGATCCATCTTATCACTCTCCTTATATCTTATCTGTTCTAGATAATAGCCTAGTATTGCCTATCTCTTACCTTCGCCCTCTACTAGCTTCTCCCTTTTACCTACTTAGTACAGTTCAGCACTATATGCTCCGGGTTTTAGGATATATAGCTATAGGGGCAATGTTTAGAATCGTATCCTAGGACTCTTCTTTAGTATAAGTATACTCTTAGCCTAATGTACTTAGAGCGAATCTAGATAGCTATACTTGCTTCCGCCCTCTTTAGGTCTTTATAGATAAGGTAGTTATACCTCCCGAAGGTCCTAGCCGCTAGTAGGGCTTCTAGCCTCACCGGTTTTTAGTTCTAACGCGTTTCCTATAGGTGACCTACGATCCTTTCTACTTAGCTTTACTTCTTTTTCCCTTTGTCCCCTATATTAGCTTGCTCCCTTAGAGCTTCTCTCTGTTTAAGGGCTACTAGGATTTCCTATAATGTTTTTAGGTCTGCTTCCTTCTATAGGATTATATATAGCCGGTTAGGTCTTCTCCTCCTCTCCTACTAGGTTCTTATCCTTTAAGTAGCTACTTAGATAGTTCCCTAGGCTAGGTATACTAATGTCTTCTCTACGTATTGACACCTTATACCCTAGAGGTACTCCCTAATAGGGGCTGTACCTGATTCCATTTCTATCATCCTATAAGGGGTTGACTTGTATACCCCTAGTACTCTCTTTAGGTAGGCTACCTACGCTCTATTAAGGGGGTCCTCAATTCTCTTCGGGATGTGTTTTTCCGCTGCCTAAATTGCTGCTCTATATAGCATTACGGGCTTAATAATAGGCTTGTATATAGTCTAGGCCTTTGTAAAGGTCGCCCCCTAGGTTAACGTAGTAAGTCTCTCGATTAATTATCTATTAGTGTCCGCTCTCGCTTACGCCTTCTTCACTTATAGTCCCTAGCTAAGTTTTAGGTCTAGCTATATCCTAAGGACTCTAAGTTCCCTTATAGGATAGGTCTCGAACCCCTAGATTTTTACTAGTACTACTAAGTTGTGTTTTGTCTTTATCTTACTAAAATAGATAAGTTAGTACTTGTCCGGTACGAATTTTGCCCTATACTCTCTTGCCTACTTTTCGTATTGTCTATGTCTCTCCTCTAGGAGTACGTAGTTTTCCTCTATAGACCCCGACTACGCTAGGATATTTATATTATCCACGAACCCCGATGCTAAGGTGTTTGCTGTTTCTAGGAGTGGGGTCAGGTCGGCTATAAAGAGGAGGAACAGAATTGGGGAGAGTGTAGAGCCCTCTAGGATGCCCGTGTTCGCAATTAGGGTCTACGGGGCTTTGAAGGACCCTAGGAGGATCTAGGTTGTTCTGTCCTTAAGGAATGACTGCACAAAGTGTACTATCTAGGCTGGGATGCTTTTCATTCTAAGGATGTGTAGGAGCCTTACGTAGGACACATTGTCGAAAGCCCCTAATATGTCTAGTGAAAGTAGTAAGGCTACCTTGTTATTACTATAGTACTAGATGTGTCTAATTTGCTCTATAATCAGTTCGACTACTATAAGGGTAGATCTCTTTTATCTCCCCCCTATTTACGTTACCGGGAGGAGGTTGTGTTCTTCTACTATTCCGGTGAGCCTTATAGCTACGACCTTCTCTAGAAGCTTCCCTAGTATATTTAGCAACGCAATTAGTCTATATGACTTCAACTTAGTATAGTCTTCCTTTTAGGGTTTCCTTAGGACGTAAGTTAGTAATTGCCTAAAGGCCTTTAGGCAATACTCCTACTTTATACACTAGTAAGGAAGGAATCGTATTTAGTAAGCTAGCTACGAGATAAGGTAACAAGTCTTAACCGCGCTTTCCTACTTATCTAGTACTACCGTATAGCCTCGTTTCGAGAGGTTAGCCCGGAGTAAAAGCTTCCCTCTACGCCCTCCCTCCCTATTTGCTCCTTAAGCTAATATCTACCTCTATAGGCCTAAGCCCTTTAGTACTCTCTATTGACCGACATACGTATCCGTCCTCTTAGGCTATATAGATAGTATTAGCCGTCGCTACTAGTATATACTACGCCCTAGGTTTTGACGCCCTTCGCGTTACCGTAGCCTATCTCTAGAAAGGGGCCGTCTATACCTCGTAGGTTTGCCCGGGGCACACACTACGCCGGGTAGCGTACTCCTTACGTTTCTACCTACTAACTAATATAAAGTCCCTTATTACCCTACCCTCGATCCTCCCCGATTATAGAACTAATCTACTTATATTATACGTCTTTTCCCCGTCCTAATAGCCGTCTTTTCCTTACTTAGGCTATCGTCTTTTCCTCGTCGTAATCTACTATATTAGACTAGGTACGTTATGTAGCGGGACAGGTAGTGCCTTAGGTAAAACCCTCGTTCCTATACCGGGTGTTTAATAGGCCCTTATAGGCTTCGTCGCGTATCTACCTACCTACCGTATTGCCCGCTAGTAAACACTAGATTGTTTCGTAGTCCGCTCGACGCCGTCGTATAGTCCGCTTAGTTATTGTTCTATAGTCCGCTCGTCTAATATTCGTCGCTTAGCCCGCTCGGTTTACGGTCTCCGGAGGTAAAAACTCTATACTTATACTAGAGGTGTCCTATCGAGCGTATAGGCTACAGTTCCGCGCCCTTCTTATACGTAGAAAGAAGAGGGACTCGCTCCCGACACGAGTACACGCTCGTCGGATAGTTTTTATACCCGTTTTGCTAGTAGTCCTCTGTTCGCCGCGGCTTCGCCTACGTTACGCGCCCGTTACGCCTACGACGCCCTAGCGTAAGAATACTTGGCTCTCTCGTAGTAAGACGAGAGGTTCGTAGCTAATACTACGTATAGGTAATTCTCGTCGTCGACCTAGAGGATAATATAGTTTTCGTAGATATACTACTATAGAGATAGAGCCGTCCGAGGACAAATAGCGATCTAAAGGGGGGGTACTATTACGGTTTACTACTACCGTAACGTCGCGCGCCTTAGCACTTCCTTATATATCTCGCGCGCTTCGCGCTTCTCTTTTATAGCCTTACTAAATAACGCTTATTTTACGGTAACCCTATACTATCGTCTTATAGATCACTACCCGTAATAATAAGGTAGACTAGAGGATAATATAGTTTTCGTAGATATACTACTATAGAGACAGAGCCGTCCGAGGACGAATAGCGATCTAAAGGGGGGGGTACTATTACGGTTTACTACTACCGTAACGTCGCGCGCCTTAGCGCTTCCTTATATATCTCGCGCGCTTCGCGCTTCTCTTTCGTAGCCTTACTAAATAACGCTTATTTTACGGCAACCCTATACTATCGTCTTATAGATCACTACCCGTAATAATTAGCTATAGCCTACTTTAAGGTACGACTTAGCGAGTACGATACCTAATCTTAGTACTTTCTCGTATACTATCGCGGTTTCTCTATAATCTCCTAAATATAGCTTCTCGTATCTCTCTATACGTTAGTAATAATCTATTTGAAGTATTATAAGTAGTTATAAGTACGTAGTCGGGTAAGGTATAAGTTAAATAGATATTCTATCTAAGAGAGGCGCGGAGGGCGCGAGAGTTATATACGGGCGCTAAGCCGCTAGTCGGATTAGCTAGCGGGTACGGGGTCTAGGTACGTACCTACGGGTTTAAGTAAATATACGCCGGTACGGTAATAGGCTATAGCGATCTAGAACTCGGTAGGGTTATACCGTAGCCTATATTCTACCTCTTCGCCCTTCTAGGTAAAGTTAATCGGTATCGTATAGCGGTAGCTAAGATGTTCCTCCTTCCGCGTACGTATATCCTATTATAAGGTCTTATCCTCTCTACCTATACGGAGTCGAGTTTCCTTCTTAGACTAACGTCGGTTATACTTATTACGTAGTAGCTCCTAGTACTTCTAGCGCCGACGTTCTTCCTCTTACTAACGAGCCTACTTAGTATCTCCGCGACCCTAAGTCTCGTTCTATATCTCTTACGCTATATTACGTAGTCGTTCTATACCTACGGTATCGTCGAAATCCGGATCCTACTACGACTCGTCTTCTACCTCTTACTACGCTACGCTAAGTATACTATTCTACTTTTATCGGGCTTCTCGGAGGAACGCCTTTATAAGAGGGTTTAGGTTAAGTCTTAGGATAAAGGATAATTCGTCTAGTCCGATAGTTGTATTAGTACCTACGGCTATTTAAGTTTCGGTCGTACGCGGTCGTAGTAGCGATACGTAGTCTATAATCGTACGGCTCGGCGATCTAAGGGCGGTAGAACTTAATAATACGGATAAGGTATATAGATAGATAGATTTGTCATTCCCCTGTTCTAGGACCCTATCCGGCCTATATAGGTATATATCTATTGTTATATACAAAGAGAAACCCGAATAGGTGAAAACCCTTCCCGCCCCCGACTACTCCTTATCTAGTTTAGCTTTCCCTCTGAACGTACGTAGTCTATGTTACTACCCCGTTAGCCCCCGCTCCTAGCCGGTCTCGTCGCGCTACGTTGTATCCTCTCTTCCTATACTGTTCCTACTAGGCGGTACTGTTCTAGCCAGCCCTTCTCTAGTATCTAGTTCGTAATGCGCCGTAGGTCCTTAGCGTTATTAAGAAGTGCCCTAATCGTCCGGTTCCTCGCCTTTGCTATCTACTCCCCCCTTCCTAGCGACTACCTCGGATAGACGAGGAGTACGTGCCGTACGTTCTAGGAGCGATAGCCGTAGGGGTAGCTAGTATTCGTATATCCTAGAACCTTCCTCTATAATAGGTACCCCTAGAGGCTGATATGTTCGCTTCGTAGTTAGGTTGCTATGCTACTCTATGCCCTCGTAAGGCGGTAGTAGATAAGCTTCGGGGGGTGCTTAACCGCGGATTTTGTAGCTAACTATTCCTTAGGTTGTCCCGCTAGCTAAGGGCGTCTACTATACCCTACAACCTAGTTGTTCTACCTCTCTTTCTATAGTTGCTCTACAAACGATTTCTTACCTTTCTATTGTGTTGCTAGCTATTCGTCCCGATAAGGTATATAATAGGGCGTAAACGTATTAATACCTTAGAATCGAATAAGTTCTATAAAGAAGAGAAGATAAGAAAGCCGTAAAGCCGCGATAAAGTAAACGTCGAGGTCAGGGTCTAGGGTCCGGGCGCGCTAGTATACTAGGTTACGTAACACCAAGTATAGCCTTACGAGGTAAACCGTAATAAAACGTATAGAAAGTAAGGTACCCCGAAGGTACCTTTTTAACTTTTTAATACCGTTACTCCGGTATTACCTATTAGAGCCTTATTATACCTTATATAGTACAAGCTCTATTGTAGATAGCCTAGTATATTACGCTACTAACTAGTATCTTTTACTCCCTATAGGCGGAGCGAGCTCTCTTACTATTTGCCGGAGCGAAATAACTTAGTATAGAGCAATTATCGGACAATTTAATAAAGTTGAGCGGACGACAATAAGTTTATACGATAGGACATAAGGCTACCCCTAGATTGAACTTAGGACCTCTAATGTTTGCTAGTAGGTGAGATAGTTGTACGCCTAAGTGAAAGCCCGTGTAACGGGACTATTACCTGAGCCATCTCACCGGCAATAGTCACACAATCTATACCTTATTATATAGGTAACAATGGCAGCAGTGAAAGTGAGGAGTGAAAGAAGGGGTAGAAGGCTCACCTCACTCACCTCAGCTCACTTCACTTGAAACACCTGACTCACCCTCACTACAGCAGTAGTAATACCGAGGGCCTGACGTCACTGCTATAGGTAGGGGGGGTGGTTATGACAGAGTGCACGCGATCACATGGGAATCAGCTCATTCACTCCAGCACACGAGCTGAGGGGGTGTGTCGCGATCCGAGCGTGCACATAGGCAACAGCCTATTATCAAAGCTTGAGGCCACGTACGCCAAGAATCAGGTGACTGATTCGTCACCTGCAGCCTCTTCAAGAGCAACACTTGTCTATTCTAGATAGACACATGCAATACACAACCTGCTTTTGAAACACCCTTTATGAGCCCGTACAATAACTTCCCACACAAATAACGTGATAGAATGGCGTACAGTACAGCGTGGGATGTGGCTCAGATTCCTGCGTGGAACAGTCAAGTCTTCCCTGCCCCACTCGTTGACACCCGGACTGCAGTATGATTCGTCGGGTAGGTAGCTCTATATAGAGTTGGCCGCCAAAAGCAGCCCCGTTCTGCTTTGCCGACCGCTGAGCACATTTCATGCACCTCCGACTACCTACCAGTACCCTTTCAGTCGGCCTAATCGGAGTAATATACCTGTGAACCTGCTGTCGAACCGCTGAAGCTGTGTCGCAGACTTTGCTCCAAGCCCTACTGGCATCTCGATCTCGTGGCACCCAAAAGCCTATCTTCTTTGTCAGATGGACCATGGGGGCGCCTGGATTGTTCTCCGCTGCCATCGGGGCTTTGGCGTTAGTAGTTTGCTGTGGCGCAATCGCTCACGTCCGTTGAGCGGACTGTTTCAAATGCAGGCAACGCCTCTTGAGAGCGTGGGGCATGCAGATCGTGAATCATTTGTGTGTTATACTGACCTACACTTCCCATGCGAGCGTCGTCGTTGATGTGGCAGCTTCGCAGTGCCTCCTTGTCGACGTGAGGCTGCGCAAGACATAGCTACAACTCGCTGACACCAGAGTTGGCGATGCATAGCTGCAGCTTTTCGATGAGTCCCATGCGCAGATTTGGAATGTAGGAACCAATCCGTTAGCTCGAGCGTATAAGTTTATAGGTCCGCTATGCCAGCGTCTGAGCTTGTCATGCGTCTGTTTGCATACTACGCGAGGTAGCGACCATTGTCAGCACAGTGACTTGCAACGCTCCGATACCGAGATTCTCGCCTTTGGTGGGATTAGAGCCGGCGTTGCGGTTCTGTATTGGTACAGCATCTACATTCCTTCCGTGCAAAAGATTCCCAATGTACTTTTTCTCGATAAAGGAAACCCAGAACTGTAATGTCCCTTCACACCAGCCAAGATATGGCCAGATCAGGGTATAGCGCTAGTCGCGCAACCCATTCCACACCTGTTTCGCTCTGAACGCCGATGCTATAGACAAGCAAGAAAAAGATTCGCCGAGGAAACATCGCTACATTACGGAGCAGCAGCCATTCGATTGTTGAGGTGCATATGGGTCTTCGCGTTTGTCGATGGTACCCCAGCGGCTTGGTACCATGAAATCCTACATGGGAAACCGTGTTAGTGTGCTCTGGCGTTCTCGCAACACGGCTCTCGATGGTGTGTACCTTTGGCTCTTTGTCCGTAAATGCTATCAAGCTGTGGGCAAAGTTAGCGGGTCTGATCATGCGGCGAGCACTTCGCAGTGGAAACATACTCCATCGCAGCCTCAGAAACAGGTATTCTCCTGCGGTTCAGATCCTCCTGCAGCCTCTGGTTCAGCTCCGTCAACCGTCTCAGCTTGAGTTCGGCCATTGACTGCTTCTTAGTCTTGCCATTGTCGTTGGTGCGGATCTCATATGGTGTCGACATGGTGATCTCGCGGCGAAATGGAGTCTCGGGCGAACGCTCAAGAGTGATATGTATGCGGGGGTGTGCTCGCGCCGGAGTGATTAGCGGAATGTTGATGTTCGATGTCGGTTGCTGAGAGTATGTTTGTGCGCACGCAGAGGGAGGTTATTATTTGCGGCGGGCGGCGGTCGTGTCGTGTGAGCTATGTATGGGTATCGGTATGTTTGATGCGATGCGCTGGCAATCGCAGCCGGCGGTCAAGACGATTAAGGCTCGGTCGGGAGTGGTGATGCAGGACGAGTTAATCGCATGCGACAGACTGCGCGCAATCAGCACGCATTCTCGTGGCTCAAGTGTGGTTCGTGCAACGTGCCTGCGTGCCTTGGGTGCTCACGGCGCCCTCCCTGCAGCGCTGTCTATCGCGCTTCCCTAGCTGCGGCGCGGCAGTGGAGACGGCGGAAAGGCGAAGGAGGGGAGAGCACAATAGGGTATGGCTGTGTGTAGTGGTGTAAGGAGCGAATGGACGGGGACGGCACGTGAGCAAGCCGCAGAGTTGAGTCAAAGATGCTGTTGGGCGATGGCGGTGGTGTGGTGTGGTGTGGTGCTTTGCCGCGAGCAGCAGTCAGATGAATGGAGCGCAATGCGCGAGCCTCTGCTTGAATGCGGTTAGCCGGTTTTCGCTGCTCGCTTACAGACGCAGGCCATCAACAATTGGAGCGTGTCTCACCGATATTCCACTGCAACGAGCCTCGCGTGTCCCTCTCAGCACTCTTGTGGGCCCATGTGAGGAGCGTTCGGCGTGTGGTGAACGTGGTGAGTGTATGCTCTTGTGCAACCAATTTCCCCGTAGCAGGGATCGCAGTCATGACAGTCCAGGCCAGTCCCCGTGATCTGACAATCTCTCCCCGTGCTGCCGTGCCAGGACTTTTCGCGCTTTTGCCAAGCCGCGCTCTTTCCTTTGCTTTGCTACGCACAATTGCAAGCCCGTGACGTCCAGACAGCTGAACCGCATCCCATCCACGCGAACGGCCACACCGCGTGCACCACCACCGCCGCCATCACCAAGTCCTTCACCTGATCGCAGCGTCTGTGATCAGCATCGAGGAGGCAGCCCAGCATGCCTCCTCCACCGCACACGCGCCCTGAGAATGTTCTCAAGCGCGCGCAGGAACTCATCGGCGTGGGCCAGCAGCAGGCGGCCTTGTCCATTCTCCACGAACATGTCACCTCCAAGAGGACGCGGAACAGCACCATCGCGGCCCTGGAGCCGGTGATGCTGCTGTTCGTCGAACTATGTGTAGATCTGCGGAAAGGCAAGTCTGCCAAGGACGGCCTCTACAACTACAAGAACACCAGCCAGAACACCAATGTCGCCACCATCGAGCTGGTCTTCCGCCGCTTCATCGAGCTCGCTGAGCAAAAGGTCACCGAGGCCCAGACAAAAGCAGACGAGATCTCAGCGCAGGGCGCCACCACCGAGACTACCGATGCCTCCCTGGCGAACGTCACCGATCTGGAGGCCATGGAGACACCGGAGTCTATCCTCCTCTCTACAGTCTCCGGCGAACAGTCAAAAGACAGAACAGATCGGGCAATCGTCACCCCGTGGCTAAAGTTCTTGTGGGAAACATACCGCACAGTCTTGGATATCTTCAAGAACAATGCACGACTCGAGGTCATGTACCAGACCACCGCCCATCAGGCTTTCCAGTTCTGTCAGAAGTACACCCGCAAGACCGAGTTCCGCCGTCTTTGCGAGCTGCTTCGCAACCACTTGCAGAACGCTGCCAAGTACTCTCAGCAGGTCCATGCCATTAACCTCAGCGATCCTGATACACTTCAGCGCCACCTTGACACCAGATTTCTACAGCTGAACGTCGCCGTTGAGCTCGAGCTGTGGCAGGAAGCTTTCAAGAGTGTCGAGGACATCCACACTCTACTGAGCCTGTCAAAGAGAGCACCAAAGAACTCCATGATGGCCAACTACTACGAGAAGTTGACTCGCATCTTTCTGGTGAGCGAGAACTACCTCTTCCATGCTGCTGCATGGAGCCGGTACTACAATCTCCTCAACCTCTCAGCCCGTCAGGTTGGTGCCGGTGCATCCAAGAAGGACAACCCTAGCAACATTGGCGACACCGACCTCTCCAAGGCAGCGTCATATGTTCTGCTCTCGGCTCTATCCATCCCAGTCATCAGCACATCCCGGTCACGAGGTGCTCTTATCGACGTTGATGCTGCTCGGAGCAACAAGAACGCTCGTTTGACCAATCTTCTTGGCATGGCAACTGCCCCATCTCGTGCCATTCTCTTCAAGGATCTCCTCAACAAGGACATTCTCCGCCGTGCCAAGCCAGAGATTCGCGAACTTTACAACATCCTCGAGACGGATTTCCACCCTAAGTCCATCTGCGAGAAGGTGTCACCAATCCTCTCACAGATTGGCGCCGATGAGGAGATGCAGAAGTACGTCTTGCCACTGCAGCAAGTCATCCTCACTCGCTTGTTCCAGCAGCTGTCACAAGTGTACACCGATGTCAAGCTGGAAGATGTGCTGGCTCTGGCACAATTCCCAGACCCATTCCAAGTCACCACAGCTACCATCGAGAAGTTCATCATGAATGGTTGCAAGAAGGGTGACTTGTCCATTCGCATCGACCATTCCACCGGGATCCTGACCTTTGATTCGGATGTCTTCTCATCAGCAAAGGCAATGCACCCAGGGTCTGGAGCTGGCTCTGCTGAAGCTGATGCTTCCTCGGTCCAGCGTCTGCAGAGCACACCTGCTGAGATCGTCCGCTCCCAACTTTCGAGACTTTCAAAGGCTTTGTACATTGCTGCGCAGTACGTCGACCCTAGCTTCAACAAGGACCGACAGAACGCACGCACTGCCGCGCTCAAGCGCGCCGAGGCAGGCTTCGAACAGGAACATGCCGAACTTGTCGCTCGCCGTGAAACCATTCAGAAGAAGAAGGAGACCGCTGCGAGTGCACAGCTCGCACGTCAACGTGAGGAGGAACAGAGGCGCAAGGCACGACAACAAGAGCTTCAAGCCGCCGAGTCTGAGCGACTGGCCCAGGAGACAAAGGACAGAGAGGAACGTCGTCTGGCGGCCGAGCGCAAGAAGGTCCAACGTGAGGAGGCGGAGAAGCAGCTCAACGAGCTAAAGAAGGGCGTGAAGGGCGTCGACATCTCGGGCATCGACATTGACGATCTTGATTCTGGTCGAATTCGCATGCTAAAACTCCAAGCTTTGGAACGCGAGAAGAATGAAATCGGTGAGAAGCTTCGCATTGCAGGCAAGCGCATCGACCATCTGGAACGTGCCTACCGCAAGGAAGAAATCAAGCACCTTGGCGAAGATTACGACGCTCAACGCGAACGTGACCTGAAGGCCTACGAAGAGTCTAAGGCAGAGACATTGACCACCGCCGAACAGAAGCACAAGGAGGAAGTCGCCCTCAAGCACCGACTCAGCCGTCTGGTGGGACAATATGAGACTTTCAAGCGCGACATAACCCAGCAACGTCATGCCGACTTCGAGAAGCGTCGCAAGACTGCGGAACGTGAGCTCAATGCTAAGATGGAGCAACGACGTCGTGAGGTACGGGAGAAGAGGGCTGCGGAGAAGCGTCGCGCTGCGGAGGAAGAGCGTGCGCGAATTGAGGAAGAGGAGCGCGCACGAGCGGAGGAAGAAGAAGCTGCCCGTGCGGCTGAGGAGAAGAGAATCAAGGATGCTGAAGCCAAGGCAGAGGCAGAGAAGCGCAGACAGGAGCGTGCGGAGACTGCCCGAAAGCAAATGGAGCGTGAGGAAGAAGCTGAGCGTCGTCGTCTCGAGCGCAAGCAAGGAGGCACTGCAGCGCCACCATCTCGATCCTTCGAGCGAGCACCCGAGCGAGCGCCAGAGCGTGCAACAGAACAACCATCAGCCGGCGGGCCACCGCGCCTTGCCCTGGCTGGCAGCAAGCCAACGTGGCGCGAACGTGAGGCTGCGAAGGCTGCCCAGCAAGCAGCTGGCGGTAGCGATGATGTATCTCCTGCCCCTGCTGCCGACCCTGCTGCCGCCCCAGTCGCCGAGCCAGCCGCTCCACAAGAGGATCAGCCAAAGCGATCTGGCTATCTGCCACCCGCGCTCCGAGGCAAGCAGCCCGGCGCAGACTCCGCGCCACCTCCACCAGCAGAGAGAGGTGAGCGAACTGAGAGATGGGCACCGCGTCCACGTCAAGGTGAGGGTGAGCGACCTCCTCCAGAAGGCGACAGGGGTGATCGATGGGGATCTCGTCGACCGCAGGCTGATGGGGACCGACCTTCGGGAGATACACCTCCACCTCGTACTGGTGGCGGGTACAAGCCTCCTGCTGCTCGCACAGGCGGTGCCGGCGGCGGAGCGTACAGGCCACCGGGCGCACGCTAAAAGATGATAGAAGCATACTGTTTCCGGCGTTGATTGCAGGCATTCGACAGATGGCTTGAGCTCCGGGGACAGAGCATGTTGTTAGTCGGTGTTGCGCAACGGTGCATAGTGTATTGAAGGGAATGAAAGTAGTGCCGTCACGACTACACTCAGTGCAATTGTGTCATCCCCCTTCGTCCGTCATACCTTGCTGCGGATCTTTCACGGCTGCATATGTTATCGTCAGCGGTCAGGTGCAACCTGTATCACATGCACATGCCATGATGTCGCCGCCGCAGCCGCAGCCCTGCAGATCCACACTTCTGTGAGCTTCCTGCAGGGGTCATACAGTATGCCCCTCTATGCTCATGCTGGACAGGTAACCTTCTCGTTGCTCGCGCTGTCAACACTCACGCTGCGTGTTTCCAACTGTACATTGACCTTGACCCTGATCCGCCGAAACACATCGCAACCGCTGGTAGTGACAAATGCCAGAGACCGCAATACCGGAAGCGAGTGCCACGTGAACGTGAGGCAACAAAGACCCCGCGTTCCGTCGACGGCGCATCCAGCATCCAGCAGCCCTGGAGTCGGTCGATGCGATAACACCAGCAAGCATCCGGCCACAGAACGCTCTTGCCAACAACACATATCCGGACAACCGATCTCAGCCTGCGGGCCGTCAGTCAGTGTATAGCCCGAGCAACGGCAAGCACGCGCAGTCGTCACGGAGCCGACATCAGGCGGACTTGCTCTCAGACACAACCGGTTGGTCACGCCGCATCGGCTGCTTGCCACTTGCGACTCTCGTTCTTGCTCTGCAACACTCGTCCGCATACCTACGAACTGCTCAGGCACCGTCTCTCCCGACAACACCGAACGCCTACGTTCCGTCCATCAGACTGGATGCCCTCCGCCAACGATTTTGATCCCCACTTCGACAACACCGACGAGCAGCCACCAGTCGTTGCGGCCCAGCCAGCCGCCGAAACAGAGGATCTGTGGGCAGTCAGCAAGTCGCCGCCAAAGACTACGGGCAAGAAGAAGAAGGGAAAGAAGCATGCCGCTGCCAAGCAAAAGATCATCGAGGATGGGGAGGATTCGTCGCCATATCCCACGTCGATAACGCCTTCTCCTCCGAATACAGACCATGGCATGAAGTTGCAAGCTACAAGCACGCTGCATCCAACTCCCATGCCAGAACAGCCTTCTGCTCTGCCTGTATTTGAGGACCTACCCCTTGTAGACCTGGATGACGATCCGCCCGGAGAACAGGAGGTCGCGATCATACCAGAACCCAGAGCACCTTCAACGCCACCACCATCCGTCTCACCAATAGTACGATCGCCGCGGCCGGCTCCAGCTAGGCCCGTACCACCAGAGACACCACCCAGTCGACCAGTGAGTCTACACGGTGCCTCTAAACGCGATCGCAAGAACAGCCTGGCTGGTTATCGGTCGCCTGTGATCTCAACACAGCAAACTCACCCAAGACGTGAGTCTCTCGGTGTCCCACGGTCGCGCTTCGTGGACCCTCCACCGCCTCACCTGCCACAAGCACATTACTTCGGCCTCCCAGATCTGGGCATTATGAATTTTGGGCAGAAGCAGGAGGCTGGGAAGGCGGCCGGATCTGATCGTCACTGCTGTAAACTTGACACATTTACAGACGCTGGTGACGAGCTCTCGGCAAGGAAGTCTAGAGATGCAATTTTGGTGGGCTGTGAAGGTGGCCTGGACGTCTTCCGAATATTGCCAAACAAGCTAGAGATAGTCGGTCGCTTGGAAGGACTGCGAGGTGCTGTCATTGGTGCAAAGATCCTGCCGCATACGGATCGAACGGACGGCATACAAATTCTGCGGCCTTTGATCGCCGTCGTGATCCATGGACGTATGCTCGATGATCGCCGAGATCCAAGTCCTGAAGGCGAGGGGGCAGATGTCCACGAGACCGCTACGCCAACTCACTTTCAGACATCAGTAGATGTGTACTCATTGCAGACACAGGTCTATGTCGCTACTCTGTACAGCAGTCCCCCTATGGCAATTGAGCAGCCAGTTGTCGGACAAGTCTCCTCGCTACCCGATCCTCACGGCGACCTTGAGATTGACGCCAAAGGGCACTTCATTACGGTCAGCTCTGGCAAAAGCGGCGAAGTGTTCATCTACACTCAAGGCTCGGTCGGTGGCGTCGATGACACGCGCTTCCGATGCATTGGCAAGTTCTGGACTTCAATCCAGAAGTCGATGAGCACGCCTCCTGCTCGGCCAGCTAATGCCGACGCCAACACTTCCGTGGAAGTAAAGGAGGAAGCACGCAAGCCGCTCTATAGCTTGAGCCGACGGTGGCTAGCAATTGTACCACAAACCTCCACCTCTAGCATCTCGATACAAGGCGTTGCTACGACCTCGAGAGTCAACCGGCAACCGCCAGGTATTACCACACATGCTGCACCGCCGCCATCGTTGGTGAGCTGTGAAGTCGTTGGAACCGATGTGGAGGGGACATGGAGCCGTCTCGGTCGCCAGGCAGCTCAGGGACTGGTCAAGTATTCTCAAAGAGGTTTTGAGATGGGCCTCCAAGGCTGGAAAGAGCTCACTCAACCATCACCACCTGGTGGTCGTCAGGCTCACAATCGCTCTTCGAGCAAGGATGACCTGTTCCCACCTACCAAGGCACCCATAGATGACCCAACGCGGCTGGTCAAAGAGCCTGCACTTGTGTCAATCATTGATCTGGAGAGTCTATTGATGTATGAGGAACACAGGCCCAAGCACATCTCGCCGCCAATGGCAACCTTCGCCCTGGTAGAGGGCTGCAATTATCTGTCGCTCTCATCCGTCGGCACTCGTTTACTCACAGCTAGTCGGAAGGGTGAGATCTCAACTATCTGGGATCTGGCGCAGGTTGCCCATGGTGTTCCATTGACCGACAACGCTTCAGATGATGAGTCCAGCACAAGTCCGTGTGTGAAGCAAGTACTTCGTATCGCTCGCAACAGTCCATCAACAATCCTGGATTGTGCGTGGTCGATGGATGACGACGCCTTGGCTGTGTTTACCGCACACGGAACAGTCCATCTTCACGAGGTCCCGCGTAGACCGACTCGAAAGCGAAAACGTGCTAGCGCTCCGGTTGTCGAGAAAGCAGACGCCACTGTCAGTGTATCGGCGGGCATGTCACCACCAAGTGCCAATCAAGGCTTTCTTGGGAGCATCAAGTCGAGCTGGCAGACGGTCAGCACCCAAGTGCACTCTATCAGGACGAGCAACGCCTCGTCGACACTCGGTCTTCCTACCACGTTTGCTGGTTTCCGAGAGACTGCCGCGGCAGGGGGAAGTGCTGCGTCTCGTGCTGTAGCGAGAGGCCTCAGTCAAGGCTACACTGCCGCTAAGGGTGGCGCAAGTGATTACTGGCATGCCGACGACAACAAGATACGACACGCCAAAGAGCTGCAGGAGCCATTCTCGGACAAGTCCATGCGATGGATCAGACGAAACAACACGACTTCTGTAGCGGTCGCCTGTGGTGGTAGCGTCCATATACACCCTGTACAACGTGTGACGCGACGCAAAGGCGATGCCATCGTCAGCGGACTCAAACACGAAAGATATGCTCGCAAGGCTTTTCCGCTACCGTATATTACAACACGGTCAGAGGCAGGGGGCCTACAGAGCCTCAGAGCGAATCCCTGCACCGATCAAGGGCCCCATGGGTTCTGGAGCCTGCGATCATCCATATCTCCGCCACACACTGGTCGGAAGTCGAGCTTGCAGACTGGGCAGTTTCCGCGCAGCAAGGCAAACGACGTTGAGACCAACCCACCGTACTGCCCCTACCACATTGACTCACGAGTAAGCATATATGCTTTCACTGAGCAAGGCAGCCAGTATGGGCCATTCGAGACATTGGATGGGTTCCAAGCGAGGGGGCACGGGCTGCCCGATGAAGACTCATGGACATTTGGTGGCGCTTTGGCAGCGAGCGCGAAGATCAACGAGCGCATGCCTGACGAGATGCACGACAGCAGTCCGGAGGATGGTTACGACGATGATGACGAAGATGAAGATGTGGCTCAGATCATGGAGAGCAAGCTCACGATTCAACCTGCGCACAAGAGTCAAGGAGGTGAGCAGATACAGATCAACACTCGACGACGGACCAGAGGTAAAGGAATGGGGAAGGAGCCTCCTGCCACGATGGCTGATGGGGATTTTGAGCTGCTTGAAGACGACGATGGTGTCTTTTGAGTGTCTTCTGAGTTGCTTCTGCACTGTAGCATGCCTTGCAAGCAACGCCTTAGGTAGCTGCTTCATCTTTATAACAGCTTGTGATAGCGTATGCCATCGCTGGCCTTGATAACGAAGACATTTGTCGTTACCAAATCGTGCCATGACTTTCAGCAGCTTGACCTGTCGTCCTCTTCATCCAGGGCGACTCCTCACTCACGTATCGCGTGTGACCCCCGCCGCAATGACATAAACAGGGAGGTGCGACTGCGACTACTCTGCCGGCATGCCACAACGAAGCCACGGCAGTCGCACGTAGCCGTCAATGCGAGAACTACATGTAAGGTGCGTCTGTATACATACATGTAGCTCCATCCAAGATCTTGTCGCTGCCCTTTAACCTCATCGCCCTCCTCGTCTGCTAGGAAGAGCGACACACAGCGCATACCTCACCCAGTTACACCACTGTGCTTCGCAGCATGACGGACTGGAAGAAAGCAGGCAAGGACAAGGCCGACTCGGTCTTGAACCTGATCCCGCAGGAATGGCGTCTGCCGACTGTCCCGTCGATTGAAGAGCAGCGAGACGTGACCGGAGCATACATCCAGCAGTACCTCGACAAGAAAGAGATTGAGATCACAGAGACGGACGCCGTGGGCATTGTTCAGAAGACTACGACAGGCGCATGGACCGCTGTCGAGGTCGCGAAGGCATTCTGCCACCGTGCTGCGGTCGCACATCAGCTTGTTAGCTGCCTCCATGAAATCTTCTTCCATCAGGCGATTGAGGAGGCAGAGAAGCTGGATAAGTACTTCCAAGAGCATAAGAAACCGGTGGGGATGCTGCATGGACTGCCTGTGTCGCTGAAAGACCAGTTCCATGTCAAGGGCGTCGAGACGAGCATGGGCTATGTTGGATGGCTTGGAACGTTCCAAGGGCAGAAGGGGACTGGCAAAGAGAAGGTTTTTGAGTCCGAGATGGTGAGGGAGTTGAGGAGCTTGGGTGCTACACTATATTGCAAGACCAGTGTTCCGCATACCTTGATGTGCGGTGAGACGATCAACAATATCGTAGGCTATACTGAGAACCCCAAGAACCGGAACCTGTCGAGTGGAGGGTCATCAGGCGGAGAGGGGGCACTCATCGGCGCCAGAGGCAGCGTGGTAGGCTTTGGTACGGACATTGGTGGTTCAATCCGCATCCCAGCTGCCTTCAATGGCCTCTACGGCATCCGTCCATCGTCCGGCCGCCTCCCCTATGAAGGCATGGCCAACAGCATGGACGGACAAAACAGCATCCTCAGCGTCGTCGGTCCCCTCGCCACGACCCCGGAAGCCCTGAAACTCGTCATGCAAGCACTCCTAAGCACCTCGCCCTGGCTCCACGATCCTCTCGTCCACGAAATCCCCTGGCGCCCAGAAGCAGAACTCGCCATCACAGACCCTGTTCAACGTCTGTCCAACCCCCTCTCCTTCGCCGTCCTCCGTCATGACGGAGGCTGTGCACCACATCCACCCGTGTCCCGCGCCATCGACATCGCAGTGCAGGCCTTATCCAAATTGGGCGAAGTAATAGACTGGCAGCCTACAATTCCCCACACTGAATTAACAGAGATCTGTGGCCAATGCTGGGACTTCGACGGCGGCGCCAACTGCCGCGGCGACTTCGAACTCTCTGGCGAGGAGCCTTACCCACAGACGATGGTTGCGAACTCACCGCAGGCAACTGCGAGCGATATAATGGCAGTGAATATCAAGAAGCGGGAAGCGCAGAAGAAGTACATGGAGTATTGGAACAGCACTGCAAACGTGACGAAAAGCGGAAGGCCGGTTGATGCGATCATTGCTCCGCTCGCGCCGTTTGCGAGTCCGAGGAGGGGAAGATATAGGTACTCTGGGTATAGTGTTTGGGTCAACGTTCTGGATTATACTAGTGTTGTTGTGCCGATTATGAAAGTGGACAAGAACGTGGATACCAAGGCGACAGACTTTAAACCTGTGGGTGAGGTCGATCAGCAGACTCAAGATGACTGTAAGTAGGACTTTGGGGCACTGGGATTAAGAGGGTGAAGCTAATGTGCGTTTCTGCAGATGATCCAGAGATTTACGATGGTGCTCATGTTTCTATCCAGTTGGTGGGACGGAGATTGCAGGAAGAGAAGATGATTGCACTGGCTGAGTTGTTGGGTGAAGCTGTGCATGGGGGAGCTTAGATGATGACGACGCGATGGACGAGATGAGGTTGACTCTAAGCAGGGCACATGTGGTCAAGTAGCATGTGCAGTGTCGTAGCTCCATCATGACTTTGTGGCTTCAGCTCGGTAAAGTAGGACGCGTAGGTGCTATATACATGTACTCGATACAGCTCAACATTGACTACGACCGGATATCGTAGCGATGAACGTATGTGTCGTTGACGAGAAAGTCCTGTGCCATTCGTGGGAAAACCGTGTCGCTGCAGGCTCAACGATGCAGGCGAATTGTCAAGTCAAATTACTAGAGATAGATCAGCAGATGATAGGGAAGTGAAGTAGCACATTACGACATTGTACGAAAACCACTGCATGTCGAAGTGGAGAGCTGCGATTGTGTTGTGCTACCAGCCCTTCCGGCTCGCCACATGTGACTCCGAAAATGTCGCATACCTTACCCAAGCGTTTCCCTCGCCATCTGATAAAAGTCCAATGCTAGTATCTCAGCCAAGATGGCTTGACGAGGCATGGAAAAGGAAAAGTCCAAGAAATGGCGGACTTGTCTCTCGGCGGCCGCGATCACTGCTGCGGCAGTGTTGCTCTTCTTTCTGTACCCGAAATTCGACTCCGCACGGACCTGGGCGACTGATGTGCTCTATGCTGGAGCGGAACCGGAGATCACCATCGAGACTGGGCATGGTCCTCTGGCCCGGCCTGATGCACAAGCGCCAGATGATCTAAGCGTGCGACTTCACCCTGACAGGCACATACGGCGTGCTGCCCAGGCCATTGAGCTTGAGTGGAATGTTACCAATGACTGGAGGTGGCCTGATGGTGTAGCAAAGGAAGTATATTTGATCAATGGCGAGTTCCCTGGGCCGACAATTGAGGTGCGGTCCGGTGATGAGCTCTCGGTGACGGTCCACAACCAGCTGGAAGGTGAGGAGATCTGGATTCATTGGCACGGTCTACGCTTCGAGAATCAGGCTGAAGAGGTGCTGGGATTGACGAGATGTGCTATTGCTGCCAATGCGAGCTATACGTATAGGTTGCAGGTCTCCCCAGAGGTGCATGGCACATTTTGGTACTATTCGCAGGCAGAGATGCAGCGTGGCGATGGACTATTTGGAACTCTAGTTGTTCATGAGCCGCGAAAGGACCTTGACGAGGACTCAAGGCCACCACCGGATCTCAATATACAGGAGGACCAGTTGCTGCTGATCAACGACTGGTATCATCAGCCATCTAGTGATGTCCTGGCTGCATATCGCGATGGGGAGTTCTTCGATGCAGCGCCCCCACCTGACTCGATACTCCTGAACGGTCGAGGGTACTTCGACTGCTCGAAGGCTTACGATGAGCCGTCGATGGACTGTAAGCCTATGGATATGCCCCATCTGACATTCCCAGATCGAGCTAGGTTAAGGATTGTGAACGCTGGTTCCCTGGTCGGCCTCACGATTTCGACTGTTGGCTATTCTATGACAGTGCTGGCGGTCGATGGTGGTACTCTGGTTGAGCGAGCTACGTTCGAGAAACTTGGGGTCCTGTATCCTGGTCAGCGGATGGACATTCTGTTCGAAAGACGTGGCGATGATCAGTATGATTCTGCCTGGATCACGATTGCGTTAGATCGAGAGACCATGCAGTATCCAAACCTTGTCTTGACGGACACGCAGCAGTTCCACATCGCCACGAGTCGGGTAACCAACAAGGATGCGCTGGAGCGAGGAGGCCCAGAGATCGACAGCGGAAAGACGAACAATCCATTCTTGGACTTGTCGAACGTGAAAGCGATGGTGGCGTCAACATCAGAGCTTGGGAAGAAAGCAGACAACTTGGTCGCGTAGAATGTGTCGACAAGCCATGACGCTGAATATCTTGCAAGCTTCAACGGCAGCTCGTGGACTCGGTCGACGTTGCTACAAGGCACTCAGCAGCCTTTGGTAGTGCCAGTAGCAGAAGGAGCCTTGGTCGACATTATCATCAACAACCTGGATGATCTTGGCCATGTTCTGCACCTCGACGGCTACGAATTTCACGTGATGGCCCAGGGACAAGGCCTCACACCCGGCGCAGCTCCATCGCTCGTCAAAGATGGTACAGAGATGTCGAGCCCTCTTTCAAGGGATACCGTCTTCGTGCCCGGGAAGGGATACACGGTGCTGAGGTTGCGAGCAGGTCGCCCAGGGCTGTGGCCGTTGCGATCTACCATCCTTTGGGACGAAGCGATTGGGATGAACATGGTCGTCCAAGTTGGTAAGACTGGACATCTCGCATCTGGCGCACGAGAAGGTCCGCCAATGTCATGTGACGATTGAGCCCACACAAGATGCTCTGCCGAGTCTGATCATGTGGTCCCTGCCAGACCGACTGGCTTGGCTGCAGGCATGAAGCGGGCTTTGTCGTTCGAATGACTCAAGTTGGTGACACTTGGACCGTATAGTATCGCTCCCGGCTTGGTGATCGTTCTTCAATGTACAGCAGTGATGTTCGGGCTATGGTCTTGGAAAGTCGGCAAGCCGATAGGTGGAATATATAGAGTTCGGTCCAGCGTTGGGGGGCCGCGAGACATTGTCACCTCTTCGCTCTCCATCTTCGCCATACGCAAGCGATGGCGAATGAAACGTACAGGACACTGTCTGCACGACTAGCTGACTGCGATTTCTGCATTTTCCACTTCATGTACCTGCATCTCGGGCACGATTGCTCCAGGGCTCCAACATTTATCCGCCTCGTCGGCATTTGAACATCATTGTATATGGAGGCATTGCAGCAAAAGGCGGGTGGCTCTTTCGTCTCTCCTCTCTGCAATATCCTCAGACAGCACGCGAGAAAGGAGCAGGGCCAACATCGTTGAACATGGCGCCTCTAAACGTCTGCATGGTCGGTACGGGCGAGTACACGACAGGCTTCGTAGGAGGAGGAGCGTCCGGCAGCGACAAGAAGGTCGGCGTCGTGGGCCTGACGCTCTTCGACTTGAGAAGAAGAGGCAAGGTCGGCTCCTTGAGCATGGTGGGCACATCTGGTTCCAAGTTCCCAGCAATCCGCGAGCACCTTCAGAAGAACATCACCCAAGCCTACAACGGCCTCGACACCTCCTTCGACTCCTTCCCACCAAACGACAAACGCGATCCCGAAGCCTACAAGACTGCAATCGACGCTCTCAGCCCGGGCGATGCTATCACAATCTTTACTCCAGACCCAACGCACTACCCAATCGCCCTGTACGCTATTCAGAAGGGCATCCACGTCATGATCACCAAGCCAGCAGTGAAGACCTTGAAAGAGCACCAACACCTCCTCGAAGAATCTCGCAAACACAGCGTCTTCGTCTACATCGAACACCATAAACGCTTCGACCCAGCGTACGCCGACGCCCGCAACCGTGCCGTGAAGGGCAACCTGGGAGAATTCAACTACTTCTACTCCTACATGTCCCAACCCAAATCCCAGCTAGAAACCTTCAAGGCCTGGGCCGGTAAAGACTCCGACATCTCCTACTACCTCAACTCCCACCACATAGACGTCAACGAATCCATGGTGCCGTCCTACCGCCCTACACGCGTAACAGCCTCCGCCTCCACAGGAATGGCCACAGACCTAGGCTGCGATCCTGCGACCGAAGACACCATAACCCTCCTCACAGACTGGGTCAAAAAGGACGGTAGCAACCGCCGCGCAACGGGCGTCTACACCGCCTCCTGGACCGCGCCCCAAAAGGCCGGTGTGCACAGCAATCAGTACTTCCATTACATGGCCTCCAATGGGGAGGTGAGGGTGAACCAGGCGAAGAGGGGCTATGATGTTACAGAGGATGAGGGAGGGCTCTCGTGGTATAACCCCTTCTATATGAAATATGCGCCTGATGAGGAAGGCAATTTCGCGGGACAGGGAGGGTATGGGTACGTATCTTTCGAGAAATTCGTGGATGGGTGTCAGGCGTTGAAGGAGGGGAGGGTCACGCTTGAGGAGCTCGATAAGAGGGGTTTGCCGACCTTGAGGAATACCATTGCTACTGGGGCGATTTTGGAAGCTGGGCGAGTCAGTCTGGATGAGAAGAGGCCTGTGGAAATTGTTGAGAAGGATGGGGAATGGAGTTTGCAATAGATGGCTTGTCGCTACTCTTCTGTCTCCTCGATAATTACAAACAACAACGACGACGCTGTGGTATCTCTGGCTGTGAATATCAACAAAGATGATGCTAATGACCAGCATACGCGCTAAACGAATGAATATATTCTCTGCTTCTTCCTCTCCTACTCTCCTACTGGCTGTCACGACGACCTCTTCTGAGCCGAGCCTAAGCACAAAGCATAGTCTGGCTTGAGCGCTCGCTAGTGCTCCAAGATCCGTGGCCGTATCAATCGATCGGCAAACCGCAAGAACGGCGTCTCCGGACTGTTTCAAGTCTTTCCAGTATCTGGGCCGTCGTCTCTAGCGAATAGGATCTGCGCTGCTCAAAGCTGCCGGGGTGTCCTCGAGTGTGGCAGCATCTTCTTTGTGACCGTTGGTTTGCGCATTGGGTGTCTCGTTGCCTTTGGTAGCAGTCTCAGCAGCATCAGGCTTCTTGGCGCCATCTGTCAACGGTTGCATTCCCGTCTTCGGTTCGCTGCTGGGTAGATCGTTCTCCAGCATGATCGACTCGTCTTCCAGGACAGATTCGTCAACAGCGCCTGCACCAGTGGTCTCATCGGTCGTGGTCGATGCTGCAAATTCGGTGCTCTTTGGACCTCTGGGGTGACCATTCGTCTTCTGTCGCATGGGCAATTGCTTCGACCTGGGTGGGCCCTTTACTTCAACCTTCTCGGTCTTCTCGTGAGCCTTGTTCGATGATGCTGCAGTCGGACGAGTCATGCGCTCCAAGAAACTGCCATCCACTGGCCCGGCATTCTTGCGCGTGTTGCTCTGCGAGGATCGCGACTCAGGGCGAGCCAGCGACGTTCTAGGGGTAGGCCTTGCTGATGCGGTACTTGGCTTTGGACGGCTGGCTGCGACCGGCTTCGGCTTGCTTTCCGCTGCTGTAGCGGATTCCAGTCTGGCGCGCGAAGCTGCTGTCGGTGCAGTAAGTCGCGACGAGACCTCGAGTGGCTTAGTGACCTCCCTTGGCTTCGGCTTTGCCGGTGCACTGTTGCTACCAGCGCTCTTATCAGCTGCGGCTGCACGAGCCACTGACGCTGCCGTAGGTGCAGTCAGAGAGGTTCTACTAGACTTCTTCGTGAGCCCATGGTGCGCTGGAGGCGAGAGCGGGGACTTCGCGGTGCTTCCTGGCGACTTGACCGAGCTGGCCGGCTTGCTTGTGCTCTTGGTAGAGATAGCAGCAGGCTTCACACTGCTGATGCGAGACCCATTCGTCTTGGCCGCTGCTCCCTTCTTCTCGTTCGAAGTCGTCTTCCTCAGGTCCTCTCCCACCGGAGGCAATGCCTTTCCACCACTGACAGCCTTCGCGCTGGTTGGGTCTGCCGGCTTCATGGCTCCAGGTTCCTCCTCAGCCCCTGTCACAGGCTTGTCAGGGTTCTCGGCCTCCTTGTCTTCCTTGTCTTCCTTCTGAGTGGGTATCTTGGGCGGCAGAGGCGTTGACGTCTGCAATTGCTTGTTGACTTCAACCAACGGCGTCGGAGTGGCCGATTCGATGGCAGTCTCTGGGATGGTGTCGGCTACTGAAGACTCCATGTCGCGCCTCTCTGCCTCTCCAGCAACGGTGTCCTGGACGAGGTTGAGCGCATCTCCGCTGTGTCCGTCACTCATGCTGCCTCTGCGCAGACCGGCGCTGCTCTCTCGCTTCGTGCGTTCGGCGTCGGTAGCGGGGATGTTATCGGTGTTGTTCTGCTGCTCTCGGGCCAACGCGTCCATAGTCGGCTCGACGGCGAAGAAGCTGGCTCGGATTTTCGATCGTGGACGTAGGTCAAGGTCGGGGCTTATGCCTCCTGCTGGTGAGCGGCCACGGATGGGTGAGCTGTCGGAAGCTTTGTTCTCGAAGATGTTACGAAGATTGCGGACGGCGGAGTTAGATCGTAGTTCGGAGGACATTTCTTGGTAGGCAGAACATTAGCGTATGACCTCTTGCTGATATCATGTCATCGAGGGATGTGCTGGTGATTCAATTGGTGGTAGCCAAGTGAAATGACATTGCCGTCGCGGCGATGTGTTACCAGGATGGTGTAGAATAATATTATAATAGTCCAAGCCCCAAGGTGAAACTGCCACGAGTGCACGCCGACATGGTCAGGGGAGCGTCGCCGTCGACGTGGAGCCAGAGCGTGGTGAAGCGGATCCGGGCAGCAACGGCATCCGTAGAGTAGCCTGAATGATATGAGATGCATGTGTACTCACAACAACCACACGCCTCTTCACATGGCACTCATCGTTCCGCCAAAGCACAACAGACGTGACAAGACTGCGTCACGAGTAATGCAGGGTTGTTGGTGAGGCCGAGGGAAACCAGCAGAGGCAGGCTGGCAGCCGTGAGAACGAACTAGTAATAACTGGACTGCCCCTTTCCAGCACCAGCTCACCAGGACCAGCGAAACTCTAGGATGCGCTAGATGACGTTCATTTCATTCAGTTCATTCGAGCCTCACCAACCCATGCGGTAGCCGTGTCGGTCCCCATGCACCCGCGAAGCGGGTGTTGGACAACCCAGTGATATTGGACACCTCAACGATATCAATGAAGTGTATTCAACTATCTATTGGCTATATCGTCCATACAGGCAAGCCATATTGGCATAATCTTCCGTCTCTCCACTGGATAAGCAGGTCTGTTGTATGTCCCCTTGATATAGCTCATAATCTTGCTTATCCGGTGTCTCAATTCACCTGTTCTTGCACGTGCTAGCTGGGCTTCAAGCTGCTTTACTGTGTTCTCTTCACGTTCTTGTACAGCAGCTCTTGCGTTGATAGCCTTCATGACACCTCCACGCTGAAGGTGTTGTCTCTTCTGAGTGTTGCGAGCATTGCGAGCGTTCTGGCGGACCGTGGTGTTGTTCAATTCAGCTACTGCTTCGGCGCCCTCAACGATAGCAATCTGGGCTCCACGGAAGAGTGGCTCCAGTCGCTGCTTAATAGACTCATCTATCAATGGATCAGCTATAAGCGCAGCAGTGTATCGACCGAAGGTCCTCACTGTTGTTGGAAGCTGCTTATCGTTGACAATCGGCTCCGGTGTTGAGACTCGTTTATTCGATCGAAGAGCAGCTAGGTCTTGCCTTGCACGAGCCAATATTGGCTCCGGATTGAAGGGGTAGATACCACACTTCTCGAAGCCGCTTATGATGGTTGTTGGCTTCATTGCTTGCCTTCTGAAGGCCTCGAAGTCATGCAAGAACTAGGTCCAGTATGGTATCGCTTGAGGATCGAATTTGCGCTGATCTGGACCATCCGGAGTCGCGCGGATACGCCTATCTTGTCACACCTCCTCCAGTAGGTTGTAAGAACAGCTTCTTGATCGTCTGTCAACACCGTGTGCGTACGCGGCCGTGCGCTGCGTGAGTTGTGACCGAGAAGTCGTCTTCTGAAGCGTTGGTAATCGACACCCCAGTTGGCGGCTACCTGCTTGACAGGACCTGGATTTGACGCGTCGCAGTACCACTGCACGGCCTCACTGATGAGCTCCTCTTCTTCACGATAGATGGAAGCAACCATATTGATGAGATAACGCGTGTTGAATGGAAGATACGCGTGTTGGAAAGCGTGGTTTTATTGAGGTGTCCAATATCACTGGGTTGTCCAACACCCGCGAAGCGGGTGCATGGGGACCGACACGGCTAATCTATGCCTCACCGTCTGACTGATGACACACTCATTCTTGGTAATTACAGACCTCTGTTGGGCCAAACAACGACTGCACGATGGATGCATATGTAGCAATATTGAGTCCCAGCACTGATCATCGGGCCGCCATCGCAATGCTACTGTACTGTGTACATGTAAGGTAGCACTCACTCACTCTACACAGCATGCAGGGACATTGTGTGGCTGCAGTCAACAGCTAGAAGTCTTCCCCATGTGCTGCACGATCCCACTAAGGTTAGATAATCCGCGTCAAAACTTGACTGGCGTTACCTGGACAACAGTTGGCTTTGGTTCGGCTGTGCGCCAGATGGGACTGTGTCCCTCATCATCACACAAACGCCATAGCTCCCCATGCTCTCTCAGCGGCACACAGGCTGGCTGCAGTCTATCACTGACGAGTTCAGCAAAAGGCACTTGATGACCAAAGGCGTCATGTACTCTCTTTTGCTGACCGTACTCGGTCCCATCGTAGCAGGCATCGTCTACACCATATTGCTTGTAGGACGTCGTGAGAAGAACTTACCACCGGGTCCTCCTACCTTCCCTATCCTAGGCAATCTTCTACAAATACCACTTAAAGGAGCGCACTTTCAGTTCACCAAATGGGCAGAGCAGTAAGCTAACCTCGCTCCACTTGTCGTCTCCCTCCTTTGGCAAACACATGAGAGCACAATCAAGGAATGGGCTGTCGATCTTGTCTGTGCTGATCGTCGGGCTCCAGATATGGTGGCATTTACACCCTCAAGCTAGGCACTGGCACAGCAGCAGTCATCACTGACCGTCGTCTCGTTAAGGAGCTGGTCGATAAGAAGAGCGCAAAGTACTCGGAACGGCCAAAGTCTTATGTCGCCAATCTCATCAGTGGCGGCGACCACATCCTTCTCATGGACTATGGAGCGCAATGGCGAGATACCAGGAAGCTGCTTCATGGGTCGTTCATGGAAAGGATGGTAGACGAGAACCACATGCCACTGCAGGAAGCTGAAGCACGCTAAATGTTATATGATTACTTGGTCAGACCTGATGACCATATGCTGCATCCTAAACGCTTCTCAAATAGCACCATAATGAGCATCGTATGGGGCGTACGTACGCCGACGCCGCAGACGCGGCACATGGAACGGTAAGCTTCAATGCTTGTTATTGTCACCATGCTGACACTCGTCATCAGGCTGTACGCACTTATGGAGATCTGGTCGAAGGTTATGGAGACAGGCGCGACTCCTCCGGTGGATATTTACCCGTTACTCCACTATCTGCCTCAGTCTATTTTCCTCAACTGGGTCGATCGTGCCACCCACGTACAGAAGGAAATGAACCACCTCTACTCCGACTTCCTTCGCGACATCCGTCATCGACGTAGCACAGTTGGTAGTCGAGGAGCCTTCATGGACAAAGTCCTCGAATCGGCCGACAGCGAGAAGCGTATGGACGGATTGACGTACTCTGACCACGAGCTCTGGTTCATGGGTGGCACCTTAACTGAAGGTGGTAGTGACACTACGGCGAGTATCGTCACTGCATTCATGCAGGCTATGGTTGCATATCCTGATGTACAACGGAAAGCGCAGGCAGAGATTGATGCTGTGATTGGTCCGGATCGCAGTCCAACCTGGCAGGACTACAAGAGACTGCCATACGTAGCTCAGTGCGTCAAGGAGACGATGCGCTCGCGTCCAGTCACTCCGTTGGCATTTCCTCATGCCCTCGCTGAGGACGACTGGGTCGATGGCATGTTCTTGCCAAAGGTACGCATGTGCATCGCGTGCCCCAGGTCCCAACGAAACGACTGCAGATGCTTACATGGTATCATGATACAGGGCACGGTCATCATCGTCAACGCTTGGGGTCTGCATAACGATCCCAAGAGGTAAGCTGCACTCGTCACACATCGTGACTTGCTCCAGTCACCATACTTCGCTGACATGATAATCACGTAGATTCCCAAGTCCCGAGCATTTCGACCCAGACCATTTCAAAGACATGACGACGCCAGCCCCCGAGCTCGCAAATGGCCGCTACGAAAGTCGAGACCATTATGGCTATGGTACGGGCCGTCGCTTCTGCCCTGGCGCCCATCTCGCAGGTACAGTTTCACATCAAAAGTAGGTGGTGACATTACGCTGACATCGGCCTCCCAGAACGTAACCTATTCCTCGCGATGAGCAAGCTTTTGTGGGCATTTAACATAGGTCCTGGCAAAAATGGCGTGCCCGACACATCTCCCGTCACCGGCTACTGCGAGGGCTTCCTGGTATGTGCAAATGACTTCGACGTCAGCTTCGATATCCGCGGAGGGAGAGCAGAAAACGATTCAGAAGGAGCTTGAAGAGCTAAAAGGAGTGTTTGAAAGGTATCAAGTGACAGGAGAGGAAACTGCTTGAGAACAGAACAGAACAGACAGACACAAAGAGGTGTGTGATCTACACATTGTATCACCATCATTACGGTGTTGAAATCGAATCAACCCCACAGCACCATGCTAATCCCATGCTAACGCTCGAGTGACGTCAAAATCACTTACATCCGGTGCAACCCTTTCAATCCGTACGGCCAACACGCCATTTCCTAGACCGAGTTCCTGCTCGGAATCTTCACAAATCTTAGCACGGCGACCTGCTTCGGCTTCTCCCTCTCTCCATTGAACATCCTCTCAGCCTCCGTCCCCGCAGACTCCACCGGCGAACTGGGCTCCGCAGGGCTCGGTGAGTGTGTCTTCCTCGCCCTAAGCTGTGAGTTGAGACGCCTTGCGGCGGCTAGGGCTCCCTGACGATCAGTCGCGAATGATCGTAGCGTTTCAGTAAAGACCGTTGTGTATTCGATGAGCTGTGAAAGAAAGCAACGGTAGCTGCAAAAGGGAAGCAAACAGATCTGATACTTATGTAGGCGCCCACACGGCTTGAGAACACAGCGCTCAGATAATATAATGCTATTGTGTCTGTGAGGTCAAAGAACACGACAAAGAAGGATTGCGAAACAAAGCATCCGAACTGCTAGATATCGGGTCGAACGGTTCACTCATGACAGTGCTGGGATCATGCAGTGCACATGCGGTCCGAGTGAAGCCTAAGTGCGCGTAGTGTCCATAGCATATAATAATCGATCGGCGACATTATATGCATCGATGAACTCTCCTCATTGCTCTCGACCGTACTGGAGCGCCATAGTGTGTGTATCGAGCTTTGTTTGTGCCAGTATTGGTGATATTACAGCATATCGCGCCAGCGTTGACTTTGTTGGTATGATGATGTCTGCATTCGGCATATGGACGTCCTGCAATAGCAGAGTCATGGCCGCATAGAACGCCTTCCTCACCTTTCCTCCGAACTTCACTCATCTTGCTGGACCGTAGCACTTTATACACGTTGCTGAGAGACGGATTTTTGCTCGGCATGAAAGCTCCTTTTGTGAGTTCGTTAAATCCGTCATGCAGCCTGACCCAACAATGGTATCGATTTGATCGCGGCGTCGCTGAAGAATCCGAGTCATGCGACATTTCGTTCACTTCCTTCAGCTGCTTAAATCGATTAAGGTTGCAATGGTCGGGCATGCAGACCTATATGCGTGCCATTGCCTTGGGAACATACATTAGCTATTTCTCGATAGGTTCTCCATCTTCGTTTCGTCGTGATCGCCTGGTATCTTAGAAATCTTGGAATTGATCGTCAAGCTCGTTCGAAGTCGTTGTCCGATGCGACTCTTGCGTAGCTGGCCTAGACTCGTGCTTGAGATAGTCCGCGTACAGCTTGCTGGATGTATACTCTTGGGCACCTGCTCGTGATCCGGGTCCGATACTGCTGGTTGTGCTCTGCCGATTGAGGGATCCAGTCACCGCTTCGTTTTCAACCATAACGACCATCCAGACACCGACTCTCTCATCACTGCCCAACAGTGGAGTGCAATGGATCCAGCGTAGTCGTCCAGTATCCGAGTCCTTCGAAAGCCAAGTCACCTTTGCAGTGACACCCGTGCCCTTGGAGAGGGCATCCATCAACCCCTCTCGCACAGTCGACGGTCCTCCTATCCTATCGAGAAGTTTCGTCTGAAGAAGTCCTGGTATCCGCAGTGCTGGCGATGTGAACGTGATACGCAGCGAGGGATAAGGTCGCACGAGGAGATAGCTCTGATATACTCCTGGCAGACGCCCCGAATGCCCCAGACTAGCACTTGGCCATAGCTGTGCATCCTTCGCTGGCTCATCCATGTCGAGCACGACGCGCTTTGGTTTGGCACCACCACGCTTTGAGCCGATTGAAGAGCTCACTGAGCCGGGATTCTGAGAAACCATACTTCCTGGTGGCGCAACACGATTCTTGACGATGTCTGCTTCTTCCTCTGTGAGCAGTTGTCCAAGGTCGCTGAGAACCTGCTTTGGGCTCCGGTTCGTGTTGTCACCGAATCTAATTCGAGTGCGGTCTTGAGCAAACAGCTGAGCAAACGATTCCAGACCTCGTCCTCCGTGGAGCAGTTGTGATACATCGATCTGACATCCGAGGAAGTACCTAACCTTCCCTTTGTTATCGTACATGGGTGCTAGCAGGAGTAAATTCAAGAAAGGCGAGCCGTCTCTCCGATAGTTTAGAATTGTTTCACAGGACTCTTCACCTTTTGACAAACATGCGATCAGCCGACGGACCGCTGCGATCGATGTTTGAGGTCCCTGCAAAAACCGGCAATTCCGCCCTATAACATACTCCATACCGTATTGGGTGGTGTTGTAGAACTCCTCCGAGGCGTAGACAATGGGGTTATCCGGCAAGGAAGGATCTGTGATGCAATACACTTCTGCCAAACTCGGAATCAGCTCGGTCAGAAGAGGTGCACTGTTTCCTGTGATCTCCTTGACAAGAGTATCGGTGACGAGAGACACTAAACGATACGTCAAGTATGCTGGTAGTGCCTCTTCAACCAGGTCCTCCACTATCTTCTTTGACATCGATTCAAAATGCTCATCCAGCTTTGCAGCACGTAGTTGCGGACTGGCTCCGCGCGACTTCACCTGTCGCGCAATCGCATTCGCGTACTCGACAGCTGCAATTGCCTTCTTGAGCTCTGCATACTGTTGGAGAGTCTCGGCGTGTTGAGGCCGATATTGCTCCAGAAATCGTGCGAAACGAGAGGCAAGCGAGTAGTCTCGCAATATTGAGTCCAGATGGTCTACGGAAAAGAAGCGCAGGGTCAGTGCTTCGATATTGTCGTGAGTGGTGGTTGAAGGAGGAGGCTTTAGATTGTACGAGTCGGTCTCGTCCTCAGAAGTCTTGAGGCCCGTTGCGAGATCTGTCTCTGGATTTGAGCCTAGCTCAGTCGTGGGCTCCGTGACATCTTCATCCTGCTCTGCAACTTCGAAGACGCTGTGCGGAGCCGGTGATGCGACGGGAGACAGAGGCCGCCCGAGTGAGGATCCAGTAGCAGCTCCGTTGGCAGGCTGTCCTGGAAGTAGAGAACCGCCCAGTTCGTCGCGCGGGTTTTGTGGCGCTGGTTCATCGTGGGGTGTTGCATTCACCACTCGCAAACTTGACATATTTACCGAAGCTGTCTTGCGACGCAGCGAAGGAGTGCGTTGCTCCAAAGGGTCTGTCGCAGCTGGATCGGTATCTGCTGTGGAAATCATTGCCACAAGCTCACGACGAGCGTGATCATTGAGATCCAGCTCGAAACATGGCGCTGTATTGCCAGCCCATCCGGCTACCAAGTTTTAAGATCTGCAAGCCATGTCATGATGCAAACCACGTGCGATAGCCGCAGACCGGATCTGCATCGTTCCCGGGATCTGCGGACCCTCAAACCAGCAGGTATCTGCTCTGAAGCCTGATGACTTTGATGTCGTCGTGCAGAGACTCTCTGACAGATGTTGTCCTGACGATAAAGTGCTGATTAAGACGTTAGCCCAAGCTTGACCTCGCTTCTCGGGCTTCGATTTGGTTGGCTGTTTCTGTCTGCGGGTATAAGCAACGAGACACGATAGGAAGCGTACCCTGACAGCAGTGCATCGATAACCTTCATCGCAGGCATAGCTGGTCAAGTACCCAAAGACTTGGCTTCCTCAGGATCATCCTGCTCATGCTATTGTCTCCGACGGCGCGAATATATATCTTGAACCCTTGAGCCCGTTATTGCTGTATCTACCGCAAGAACCGCAGCAACTGTGTGCTCAACAGTCATCGCCCGCACCAAATCCAAAGGTCATCCTGTCAAGCCTTCGAGATACAATGGCTTACACAGAGGTGTCTGTCTGCTCAGTTCCATCCCGGCAATACTGACATCGCTGCAGACTTGCCACACCATTGAACAGTAAGGAGCAAGCAGTCTTCACGTTCCATGGCGAGGCAACAATCAAGGCCCCTGCACAGAAAATCTACGCGGCCCTTCGAGACTTCCGCTCATGTAGCAAGTGGAATGCGTACATGCCAGAGGTCAACACGTTATCTGGATCGAACAATATCGTAGTTGATGGTTTAATTACCCTTCAGTATCGCCCAGAGCCGACAGGTAGCCTCAGGGCTGCTCCCTGTAAGATCGCTGGCATAGTTGAGAATCTGAAAATCTGCTGGCAAGGCTGTTCATCAGGTTTACCCACGTGGATCTGCGTGATGGAAAAGGTCCACGAAGTCACCACCATCTGGTCGGAGGAGTTCTGGGCCATGTGCCACAAACTCTCGGCCATGAGTCAAAGGAGTAACGGATGGTATGAAGGCGTATAGAGGGAGGTTCGTGACGGATCCGGATCGTACGACGTAGCATCAGACAGTCTGGATGCTGTGCCTCTTTCAGCTGCAAGTTGCATTGCGTCGCTGATTGCCTGGCTCGGCAATGATGGCGTGATTTTGCTTCCCGTCCCACTCGATTGGCCAGGCGGCCACATTGTTACCCCGATCAGTGGTGGTAAGTGATGCTGAAGAGTGTACGTGTCGTCCGCAGTGCTCACGGCATGCAAGGCGCCAGAGGCCACGGAGGAAAATGCAAGCCGGTGTGGCGATATGGTATGATCAGTCAGCTTCAAATGGCGAGCTGGCCTCTCTCGACTACCACGAAGAGGGTGCCGCAAGCACTTCCTGTTGTGTCATCCTGCCACGTCTGCTGTGTTTAAAGGATTCACCTCTTGACCGGACATCTGCTCAGCCTATCAAACACCCCGGCAGCGCTCCTTCTCGTGTGCTAGCGGCATGACCCACTATTCCGGTGTGGCGGAGTCATCGTCCTTTGCAGCTTTCGTTGTTGCCTAGCAGCAGGAGGCAAGTCGTGGACGAGGAATAGCGTGCAGAGATGGTACGGAGAGAGTGGCGAGGATATCAGCAGAGGTCGATGTGAAAGGGTAAATCGTGGTCGGTGTTGTTGTTATTATGTAGAGAAACAAAAGCGTTTGGCGGATGTGGCGCAGCTCCTAGGCATGTTCTAGTTCTACACCCTAGCACCAGGCACCGAGCAGGCAGCAGCGAGTGCGCGACCTCGCGCGTAAGTCAGCGGACAGTCGTGCTTCGGTGCGCACCAACCTGGAACCCATTTCCACCCCGACAGCGTCCTCAGGTTCCCAATCGTCCGTCGCAATCGCCAATCCTCGCCATACACCACACTCATCATCATCAGCGCTGTCAGAACACGTCGTCTCCTTCTCTCCTCGACCTCACCTCTCACCTCCGACTTCTCCGGCACCTCGTGATCGCAAACGCCGACCAAGTCAGCGCACATCATCTGCACGCCTGCACACTGCGACGTGACCAGAAGGTCGCCAATACCTCCTACAACCGCTGCCAAAGCCACGTCTCCGCAAGAAACACTCCGCAATACAGGACACGGGCACACATACACACGCACCGCAGTACATGAGCAGTTGACCGCGGGCCACCACCTCTGGGACGGCCACTGCTATTGGGCTGGATCGTGAGTCACCTCCAATACTACCTGCATGCTTGCACAGCTGCTAACTCTGTCCAGGTACCGCCCTCTCCGATCCTCCATCAATCGGTACATCGTCTCGATCCCTCTCCGCCAATATGTCCTCGGCCGCCTCCAACCCGCGCCGCCGTCCGGCCAGGTCCAACAAACCTGACATGACTCCCTCGCTCATCGATTCCTTCCAGAACATGTCCATCCGCAAAGGTGACACCTTTCACCCCAATTCGAACACCAACAAGAGCAGCTTCTGGGACCCGCTTGAGTCAACGTCCAAGTCACCATCTATGCCCGCGCGCTCCACCACCTCTCCCCAGTCGTTGGAGGATCTACTGATTGGTGCGGGGGAGCGTCGTGTGGCCCAGTTGCTCAACAAGGTGGACAAGGCCATCGCCACCAAGTCTACCGTCGCATTGGGAAACGTGCTGAGCGAGCCCGAAGTCCTGCCAGTGCCTACCTTCATGGTCGATCGCGCAACTGTGCGTGGTCAGTCCCAGAGGACTCGCACCCGTCATCACAGCCATTCCTCTGACAGTGGCATTGGGACGTCTGTCGCCGATTCCACCGAATCAGCGTCCGACTCAACGGCCAAGGGTTCTGTCCGCACCGGTGAGCACATCCCTGCGCCCTCTTGAGGGTGTACTAACACTCACTGCATTAGTCTGCTCTGCGCCCTCTGCAGTCAATCATCAGTCATTCTCCGGCATCTCTGATGCTGTAGAAGAGGAACGTGGACTGAGCAAGTACGCCGCCGACCAGATCCACAAGCACATAATCAAGCCTATCCTGCATGAAGACTCTCTCCGGGAGTTCCACGACCTCATCAAGAGTGTCCCGTCTCGCATTGGCGATAAGGAGATCAAGAATCTTCGTGACCTCGAAAAGACACTAATCTTCCTTGCACCGGTAAGTCCTCGCATCCGTACTCATTCGGATTGCGCATTTACTCATGGGTGTTCTGGCGTCCAGGACTATTCGCGTTCTCCTCGAAAATACCTTAATTTCTGCGAACGAACGATACGCGTCCTCCATACCACGGTTACGACACTTCACGAGTCCGACCAGCGAGCGCCGACAGATCGACCGTATACGCAAGGCTACTTTTTGGATTTGGTTGAGCAGGTTCGTCTTGGGTTACTGTCGCCTGAGAGCGCCGCAGTGGTGATTAACATTGCTATACAGATTCGCCGATACGCCATGATCCTGGCTGCTACCAGGGAGAAGCAAGCCAAGGGCGAAAGTTCCGACGCTATGGATGTCACAAAGTAAGTGTATTGTTCCCTTGCCAAGTCTTATTGTGGCTGTACTTGCATCCTCTGGTATTGTGGGACGACTCATTGGCAGTGCATTGCCACATCATTTGACAATAGCGCTTCTGCTATTGTTGAGCGTTGTGCATGTCTCACCTGGCAACTCAACCTTCGCTGGTTGCTTACTCCACTCGATGTTATAAGCATTCACATCGAGCAAAGCAACAGCAGCCAACATGCCAACAGCCACCTCGCATAACAGAGACATGCGGTACAACTTGCGATATGACGAGATTTCACGTGCTAACAATTTCAGGGACGAGCGTGTCTCACTCCATGGGGGCGTGACTCACAACGGAAAGCCAGCTGAGCTTGTTCGTCATCTGCCGGACGGAAAGGTTATATCAGTGGCCACGGGCCAACCCATCTCAGAGGAGGAGCTTGCATCTGCTGGCATGAATGGCAAGCGTCCTGCCACCGATGTCGACGATGAAGAGGTTCTGCGGTCGATGGCACGCCGTAAGAAGAACGCAAAGCCAGAGATCCATACTTGCGAGATCTGCACCAAGGAGTTCAAGCGTCCTTGTGACCTTACAAAGCACATCAAGACCCATGAGCGACCATGGAAGTGCTCGGAACCTGACTGCAAGTACCATGAGTACGGCTGGCCCACCGAGAAGGAGCGCGACCGTCACGTCAACGACAAGCACTCCTCTACGCCATCGTTGTACCACTGCCTATTCACACCATGCCCATACACCAGCAAGCGTGAGAGCAATTGCAAGCAGCACATGGAGAAGGCACATGGTTGGAACTACGTCCGATCGAAGAGCAACGGTAAAGGCCGGGCATCAAATGTTATGCGCCTCCATCAAGGCTCGATGCCTCCTTCACCGTCATCGACGATGCTTACACCTTTGACTCCCATCGCACCCTCTCCATTAAACCAGACATGGTCAGAATCATCGCGTCAGGGCTCGATGGCGCCTCCCCCGATCGCTGGACCAAGCAATTATGGCACGCCGGCTTACGGTACTCCAGCCTTAAGTCAGCCTTCACCGGACTTTGCTGGACACTTCAACATGAACATGAACTTCGACTTTAACGACATGCAGAACTTCCCAACGTCGGCATTCCCGATCACGCCAGCCATGAGTGAGGAGCGCCGTGCTTCTGGCTCACTGTCATCACATTCTGCCATGTTCGATGGCAGTTCGTTCGATGACGCGTCGCCGTTCGAGTACGCGATGGAGAACTACGATTTCAGCAACTTCACCTTCCCGCCATCATTTACACCGAATACGAACGCAGGCGGCGTAAGCACTGGCGCTGCTATGCCTCAAGTCTCGCCGGGAGCACATATGGACCAGACGTTCACCAACGACGCCGTGAACCTTGACGAGGACTACGGTTACGGCGGTGCTGTCAGCGGACCATCTAGCGACTTCACGCTATTCGGTCCTACCGCCCCAGCAGCCACCAGTGGCGACATGTTCCCGTCACTACCTACAGAGTCTAGCTGGGGTAACATCAATATCGAGGCCATGGGCAACAACTTCGGTTCCCATTTCGATGTCAACGGTGCTCCAGCGCTGACGAATGGCGATAGCACACTCGAGGAGCTTTTCCCAGAGCTGAAGAAAGCACCTTGAAGCAAAGCTGCTATGACGCCAAGCACCAATGACAGCTGGCCTACCAAACTCCACCATTTCCACCGGCTTTGTCATTTTCGACAAGCTGCTGCACCATTTCAAGAACTACAACAGAACGGATGAGATGCGATTCATTGATCGAGATCCCCGGTATACGTCCAAGAATGCTTTACTCCTGCTTGACCTGCCTTCATGATATTGGCGATGGGTGCTACAGGTGACGTCGTTGGACATGATGCGCATGACACGACTCCTTCACACGAGATTGAGAGTTGAGATGTAAAATAGACTAGCTTTATGATGGCACGGAAAGTGCCTCTGATGAATGAACCCAAAGAAATGGGATGCATCAACTTTTGATCTTTAATGTTCTCATGTTACCTGGTCACTGCTTTCCCCACTGTACCAGCCTATCACCTACTATATGATAGTAAGGACTTGTCCATGGACTCGGGTCGCCTTTGACGCAATGATCAAGCGTTGCAGCCAGCTTCCTCTCTGCACCCCGCGGAATATCAGTGCCAACTGTTCACTCTACTATGCTACTCCTGTCCTTCGGCCGTGTCGCTCCTTCCTCGTGACCGCTTGTCACCATTCGACGAGCAGGAGCATCATGTGGGACTCTGTATCTCCATCACAGGACGACGCCAACTACCGTCACTGTCGTCGGCATCGCCTCCCGTCTTCAATCTCAGGATCGCAGCCGACGCCTATGGGCAGACCTCGCATGGGTGCTGATGAGCTTGTGTTCGGACGAGTCTCGAGATCGGACGGGTCTCAGTATTGGAGAGCTAGTCATCGGGAGACTGTCAGATCGGACTCAATGGTCAGGCTGATCGATAGTGTGGAGGTGGTCGAGGATGGCAACGGCAATTCCAGTTCTCCGATGAGGAAGTTCTCTGAGCTGTTTGGTCTGGGAGGAAAGAAGGGTTCGATGGATGACGATGGAATGATGGAGAAGGAGGAGGTCAAGAAGAGGAAGGCTTCGAGGAAGTTGAGTGAAGTGGTGTTTGGTGATGCTGCTGGCGGAGGCGAGAAGAGCGGTTGGAGGAGGCGTTTGAGCTCGCTCACATCGTGGAAGGGAAAGTTGCCGGCGAGGAAAGATTCGGCGTGGCCTGCGATGGTTGACAATGATGGTAAGGACGCGGAACTTAACCCTATCGTGCCTCAGAACACTGCTGCGGGCCCGAGGGTCAAGTGTCACCCATATCCGAGCCAGATCGATCAGTATGAGAACTGGCGACCTTCGCAAGAGGCCGAGATTGTCAGCGCTCATTGGACACCATCCCACTCCGCTGCTCACTCGCAGACGAATTTGCTTCAACAGAAGTCGGAGGCATTCGCCCAGCGGGAGGACACCCAAGAACTGATGGAGTGCCTTCCGCATCTGGAGCGACACCGGAAAGTCTCTCAATGGCCAGAGCTGCAGCGAGCCTCCTCGAACCTGGTCCTGGCGCACAAGGCAATCACGCCTCCACATATCGACTCCTCCAGTCTGGCACCTCCCGGTCTGAATGAGAACGCTCGGAGGTCTGTTGAGCGGGTCCATCAAGCTTATGAAGAGGGTCGCTTCAACGAGGACAAGATCGATAGGATGTTTGACGACGATCGCCAAGATTCGCCGGACGCTGAGATGACGGCACGAGATGACTATCTTCGTGTTGTTGCAGCCAAACGTACCGGCTTGGCCGAAGCGTCTGCACATGCATTCCAGTCGCAAGAGCAACATATAGACTCAGAGCGCGCTTTCTGCAGTAACTGTTGCCCTCAGAAGAAGTATCCGGCCCGATATCGAAGGAGACCACAGACTGGCGAAGGGAAGCAGAGCAAGCCAAGCGTCGGAAGCGAGATGGCGCAGCTCGCCGGTGTTATTGGAACGTCTATGCAGCAAGCCCACACATTCATGTAGTGAGCGCAGACAATGCTTTCTTGTTTTGCAAGTCCGGGACTTGAGGCAACGTCGCCGGCGCGCCAGCTCCTGTCTCTTCGAGTCCCACGTCAGCACTGGTGAATCGGTGCAGGAGCGCCACGTTCCAGTCCTGAAATTTGCGGCCACCTTCAGGGAACAGCATAGAGCTCTTGACGAGTACTTTCCATAGCAGATTCATCTCCGTCTCATGAAGCTCTAGCTCTCCTTCTGAAAGTGTCTGCCTGTTGAGGGCACTAGTCGGGGCGCTAGATGCTGTGCATTTCATCCACAATACCTTGAGTGCACGGAGAGGCCGTGGGCTCTGAGCTGCTGATGAGGAGACATCGATGTCAGGCGTGAAGATCCAGGCTTTCAGCGCTGGCTCGTCGTGGTGGTGTGACTGTATGATGAACTTGCGCACGCCTTGACTGTCCATGGAAGAAAGCAAACGACAGGCAAGCCACTTTTCGGGGTCGTACGATGTGAATGGTGCTCCCGGTGCTGTAGATACCGATAGATACGCCTTTCTCAACTTGTAGCCGCCTGTTGAAGAGTGGACATGGCCGATGGCGGTATTACAAGTACTGCACGTGAGATACTCGTCTGCAGAGTGAGTGCCAGGAGAAGGCGAGGTCTGCGCAGGAAAATGATCAGCATGATTTTCGCAGCTATTTGAGCAGTATGTATCAAGCTTAAATCCCGTCAAGCCCATGAGCTCCAAGACGCGACGGTGAAACGCAAGACGGCGAGGAAGTGCTCTGCACGACTAACCACTTGGGCTGGTTCATGCTTTGCAACGTCCCCTACTTGATCTTGGACATTTGTATCCCGACGCTTTCCATGATACTAGACCTTGCGGTCAGGAAGACCAGTTCTTTTTGCCCGTGGTAATAGTGAATCTGAACAGAGGAAGCTACGGAAGTGCAATTGGCGTGACCTACCTTCAGGTTGCTGCAGTCTTCAGGCATGAACACGAAGTCTGTCGGATCGACCATACCGACGCCCGACTGAATTGTGAGTTTGCTATCGGCACTGTACCCCTTGATTGGCGTTTTGCGGTCGCGATCATGTGGAACATCTGGTCTGTGACAATGCCAAAAGTCCATCATCTCGGCCCAATTTTCCGATGGCAGATCTTTCCACACTTTCACCTGACCTTGACTCACGATTTCTGTGTTGCAAGATTGACAAGCAATCGCAGAGGCTGCTGTCATGGAGGGAGCAGACCATGGTACAACGATGCCACTCTCATGATTTGCGTGCGCCAGGAGGCCATTGCCTGCGGACTTGTCCTGGAGCGAAACGCGGAAGCTTAGATCGTTAGTCGGCGCCGCTGGGATGGTGAGAGTCGCATCATTGTGGCCACCGGGTACTGCGACTGGCAAATTTATGGTGGCAACCTCCCCTTCGTGAGCCAAGGTCAGCGCACTCCCATCTGCGGATAGAGTGGCTCTTGTGGCGGTGTTGGAGACGGTCGAGAGCGAGGCCTGTATCGAAAGCGTGCGGATGTTGACCAGGTGTTCCGCATACAGGTGTATGGTCATCGTTGGATGTTTTGTAGGAGCTGATATTGCCCATGGTTGGACGCGACTTGTTCTGTTCAGCTTGGCGAAAGCCACATGGTTCGATGCAGGACGGGAAGTGGAGTTGCAGGGATCCGCTAGCTTCATTTGGAAAGAAGCACTCCAGGGAGTCGCATATCTCGCGTTCGATCTTGGTCAAGACTGTTGCATCTGCCTCGCCAGTGTGCTTCGGTGGTCGACACTACGATAATGCAGCACCCGTTGCGCTGAATCTCGACCACGCCCGCCAACCCCCCCCTTCTCCGTGAGCAACACCACGCGCGATCCTCGCCCATTCGACAACAACGAAGATGGCCACCACGTACGATGAGAAGCAGATAAGAAGTCTGGGAAATGTTCTGGTCACCGGCGGCTCTGGCTTCCTTGGGAACCACATCGTCACTCTGTTGGCATCGCGGAAAGCATGTGCAAAGCTCACCGTCCTCGATCTGAAGGCCCCGCTGAACCCAGTGCCTGGGGTCAACTACGAGCAGGGCGATCTCACCGACTACGATTCAATGCTCAAGTTCTTCGGCAAGCACAACTTCGACGGCGTTATTCACACAGCGAGCCCCGTCATGACCGCCAGCAAGAACAGAGATCTGACATACAAAGTCAATGTCGAGGGAACGAAGACGATGGTGCGCGCAGCACAAGAGACGGGCGTCAAGACATTCGTATACACCAGCTCGGCTAGTGTGATCCACGACACCCAGAGCGACCTGGTCAATGCCAACGAGACATACCCTTTGATCATGGGCAAGGAGCAGCCAGAGTACTACACCACAACGAAAGCACTGGCGGAACTGCACGTATTGGCAGCTAACCGCGCACCCTCTCACCCCAAGTTCCTGACCGCTGCGCTTCGACCATCTGCCATGTTCGGCACTGGCGATGTCCAGCTCATCCCCCCAGGGCTGAGCGCCTACTACAGAGGCCAGACGAAGATTCAGATCGGCCAGAACGAAAACCTGTTCGACTTCACCGAGATCACGAACGTAGCCCACGCCCACCACTTAGCTCTAGCCGCCCTGATGGCCACCCACGACCGCGACGCCAGCGGAAAGATTGCGCCTCTTGACCACGAAAAGGTCGACGGCGAAGCCTTCTTCATCACCAACGATGCGCCAGTCTACTTCTTCGATTTCGCACGTATGTGCTGGGCAGCAGCAGGGGACCGAACCACACCCGCTCAGGTCTGGACTCTGAGCAAAGACTTTGGACTATTCTTGGCCACACTTATGGAGTGGATCTTCTTCATGTTCAGACTTGGAAAGCCGAACTTGACCAGGCAGCAGGTGCGGTACACGTGCATGACAAGGTACTACAACATCGATAAGGCGAAGCGACGTCTCGGGTACCGGCCCCTGGTGAAGCTGGATGAAGGCATACGCAAAGGTGTGGCGGATGCGTTGTATAGAGGCGTAGTTGTGGGACAACCCCCCGAGTTGAAAGGCAAGAAGATACAGTAGCCGTGGCACAATATAAAGTCATGACGTTCCCCGTGATGGCACCTCTGCAGGACCCTTAGACCTATACCTCAAACACAGGTCCGACGTCCCTCCCAGGCCCGAGTCCATTCCGCCTCATATCAGCAGTGTCCACCCTCCATCCCTTCCACTGATCCAGGCCCCTCTTCACCTCCTTAATCCTCTCTATCCTCCTCTTCGCCTCTTCTTCCTGCGCCAGTCTAAAAGCCTCCTCATCAAACCCATCGTCGTCACTCATGAGCCCCATACTCTCCGCCCGGTCCCTCGGCGCCACAGTCTCTCTCGCCCGCCCAGTAAAAGCACTAATTCCAGACGTGATCACGTCTTGGAAGGTACTTGTCTGGCGTGGCAGACCGCCTCTATGCCCGCCGCCCGGGCTGTAGGGACCATTCAGGTCGACGTCTTCGTAATTGACACTGCCGGGGTCCCGATCTTCCATGCCAGGTTGGAGGGCGGCGCGTTGGTCGCGCCAGACTCCGCGGCGGAGGTCGAAATTCTCGGCTTCAAGAGCGCGTACTCGAGCTGCCAGAGCGCCAGTCTCGGTTTCTTCTTCAGCGAGGTCGAAGTCGGAAGTGTCGTGGACGTGAGACGGGCGCGAGCGGTGTTTGAGTTGGGAGCGGAGGTCGTTTAGTTCCTGATATGATTGTCAGCCACGGCTGTGGTATGATAGAGATATGGTATGGTGTCCAGATCGATCCGCCTTTGCTGACAGTGGAGCATGAGACGCCACAATGTCGACTTACCTTGTCTTTACCCTGCGATGCTGCTGTCGTCTCTTTGTGCAACTTTGTCAGCGCCTCAATCTTCTGCTCGAGACTTGAGGCTCGCTGAGCTGCAGCTTCAAGGTTCGAGTTGGCGGATCTGAGATCCGACTCCAGTACAGTAATACGCTTTGTGAGAGCCTCTGGATCCTCGTTCGCGGCCTTGGTCTCATCACTCGGGAAGGCAATGGAGACCTTGAGAGCATCGAGCTCTTTCTTCGCCGAATCAGTAGCAGCATCAGAGGCTTCAACACGGTCTCCAAGGTCTTTGATCGAAGCGTCTCGCTCAGAGATGGTCGTTTCCAGGGTGGTTATCTTATTACGTAGGTTGCTCATGTCAAGCTCCAGGGACTCGATCGTGGACGTCTTGCTCGCGAGCTGTTCGCTGATATCCGGCGTGGCTCCTGATTGTCGCCTCGCCGGTCCCTTGGCAGCTTGCTGTGCTTGCGACAGCTGTCTTTGCACCGCCGCCAGCTCGGTCTTCAGGCTGTCTGCCTCCTTGGCCTTGCTGCGCAGCTCAGCCAACTTACTGTTCCCTTCGCGCAAACTGTCCAGCTCGTCCTCAGCCTTCGTCAGTCGAGTCGATTCTTGCTCGTGCTGCTCTTTCAATGCCTTGTTCTCCTTCTCTAGCTCTTCAACGCGCGCAGTCTGTGACGTGGCCTGTCTGAAGGACTCGGATCGTTGTTTCGACTGTGATGGCTCCGATACATCGTGGGCCGCTTCGGTCTCTACCTCGCCATCGTTGTCATTTTCGTCTGCTTTGGCATTGGCGCTGGCTGCCTCTTCGTTCGCATCATCGACAGCTTCTTCAGCTTTGGCCTCGTCCGCCTTGTCGGCCTTTTTCTTGCTTCCCTTCTTGCCCTTCTTCGCTTGCTCTTTCTTTAGCTGCTCGAACTATACAGGGTTCATGTCAGTCTACCAGCCGACCCTTCTCACGCTGCTTGCTAAGTGCGCTTGAAGACCATACCCGCTTCTTTGCAGCTGCCAGCTTCTCAGCCTTTTCCTTGTCTTCATCGGCCATGATGCGAGGATTCGTCACTTGATGTCTGATCGTCGAAGGTTGTCCAGCATTGAGGAGACGTGCTACCAGCTTGGACACGTTCCCCACATCGACACTGTAAACACGAGACTTCCACGAAATATCAAGAGCAAGGAGCAAGGGAGAGACTGTGGTCGGTCAGGGCACAGTCGACATATATGCACAGGAACTCTGGGAAACGCTCTGTTGCGTCAAATCGTGATATTTGGTTCGTCTATATACTCGCTTCAAGAGCTCGATCAACTCCCGCTCCTCCAGCACGCCGCCAATTCGAGGCCAGCAATAGGCCAACTTCTGTAGACGAGTGCTCTAGATGAGCTGCTGGAACGCACGGTTGAGTGGCGAGCGCAATGGCTTGACCTCCTTGTAGAAGTCCACTGTTGCGACTGCGCGCTTGGCCACACCAGCTGGAGTAAACTCAAACTTCTCGTACACCTTGGTGTATGGTCCGGAAGCACCGAATCGGTTCAGACCGAACTGCTCGTGTGAGTACTTCTCCCATCCGAGAGTGCTCATAACCTCAACACTGAGTGCTGGGATGCCATCTGGGATCACTGAAAGCTTGTAGTCCTTCGATTGTGCGTCGAACACCTCAACGCAAGGCATCGAGACGACACGGGCAGCAGTGTTGTGGTTATCCTTGAGGTACTTGACGGCTTCCAAGCAGAGCGACACCTCTGAGCCTGTCGAGACAAGTGTGATCTGCGCGTTCGAGTCCTCGAGTGCGACGTAGCCACCCTTGATGGCCTTCTCGATGGTGGAGCCCTCGAGCTGTGGCAGGTTCTGGCGTGTCAGAGCCATGATCGAAGGTGTGCTCTGCGATGTGAGAGCCACGTAGTAAGCTGCGGAGGTCTCGTTACCGTCGGCTGGACGCCAGACCATCATGTTTGGCAGGGCGCGGAAGTGTGCAAGAGTCTCGATAGGCTGATGTGTTGGGCCGTCCTCACCAAGACCAATCGAGTCGTGGGTAGCAATGTAGATGACTCGCTGGTGGGAGAGCGAAGAGAGACGGACGGCACCGGCAGCGTAGGAGACGAAGTTCAAGAAAGTGCCACCGGCCGGGATTATGGTACCGTACGCGGAGAGACCGTTCATGATACCAGCCATGGCGTGCTCACGCACACCGTAGCGCATGTAGCGACCGCTCCACTCACCAATGCCGAGACTTGGTGGCTGGAAGTCGACGGCGGCCTTCCAGCGGGTGTTGTTGGAGCCAGTCAAATCAGCAGATCCGGACACAAGCTCTGGAACGGCCTCGTAGATGGCCTCAAGAACGGACTCGGACAGCTTACGGGAAGCAATAGCCTTGTCCGATGGCTTGTAGACCGGGAGCTTTGTCTGCCAGCCCTCTGGGAGCTTGCCAGTCAGACGACGCTTGAGATCAGCGCCGAGCTCCTTGTGCTCCTCGCTGTATTTTTCGAGAAGCTTGTTCCACTCCTGCTCGGCCGCAGCACCCTCAGACGCGTGCTTGTGGTACATGTCGTAGACCTCTTGTGGAACAACGAAGCTCTTCTCTGGGTCGAAACCGAACTTCTCCTTGACCTGCTTGCAGTCATCGTCCTTCAGTGGGTTGCCGTGGACACCGCCGGTGCCCTGGAGCTTCGAGCCGAAACCAATAGTGGTCGTCAGTCTGATCATGGATGGCTTGTCCTTGATCTCCTTGGCCTTCTTGATGGCGGCCTCGATGCCCTCGAGATCGCTGTCACCGTCCTTAACCCACTCGACGTGCCAGCCATACGCCTCGAAGCGCTTGGTGACATCCTCGGTGAAGGCGCACTTGGTGTCACCGTCTGTGGAGTGGTTAGCTCAAGCTACCTCGAAGGGAGAGGCAAAAACTACTGACCAATGGAGATGTGGTTGTCGTCGTAGATGGCGATCAGGTTACCGAGCTGCAAATGACCGGCGGTGGAAGCTGCCTCACTGGCAACGCCCTCCATAGCGCAGCCATCACCGAAGAATGTGTATGTGTAGTTGTTCACCAGCTCGTAGCCTGGCTTGTTGAAGACACCGGCAGTGTGTGCCTGGGCAATGGCCAGACCGACTGCATTGGTGAAACCCTGACCGAGAGGACCAGTTGTGACCTCGATACCTGGAGTGTCGTGGCTCTCTGGGTGACCTGGCGTGATGCTATCAACCTGGCGGAAGTTCTTCAGGTCATCAATGCTGACGTCGTAGCCGAATAGGTGCAGCAGGGCGTACTGCAGCATGCAGCCGTGACCGTTGGAGAGCACGAATCGGTCGCGGTTCAGCCACTTGGGGTTCTTGGGGTTGAAGGTCATGAACTTATTGAACAAGACGTGGGCCACAGGGGCCATGCCCATAGGCGCGCCCGGGTGGCCGGAGTTGGCCTTGAACGTGGCATCGACCTGCAAGCCGCGAATACTGTGTCAGCGGTTGTGTTTCTGCGTCTTGGTAGAGCTGTGTGCCGTGACCTGCTGTGTCTAGGCTTGCGGTGAAGCATTGGGACAGCTCGGAGCACAGTTCGGGACAGAGTGTGGGCTTCACTTACGGCCAACGTCCGGATGGTGTTGATGGCCAATTCGTCAGTCTTGCTGTAACCCATCTTTGCTGTGGTGTGGTGAGGAGATGTAGAAGGAAGAAGAGTTGGAAACGCTAAAAAGTCGACACGAAACGTCACTTTTGGTGGGGCGCTGTTCAACAGCCTTTGGAGGGGTGATGGTGATCTCAGCGGATTCCGCCCAAGTTTTGCCGTGACGGTGATCAAACGTCGATGTCGGCGTTTGACAATGATGTGAATGCCGACTCTGTTACATCATGTATTGATCGTGACTCCAGATGTCCTTGGAAATGGCAATGAACGGTCGTTGTCTTCGTCGTCAAAGTGTCGGCGACCAGGGCAGATTGTCTCGTTTCGTGCCCAACGGCAATGGCAGTTCATACAGCTTCGTTGAGGCTTCTCGCGGATGCACAACTCCCGTCTGAATGACCAATCGCTGAATCATGCGCTACATAGAGTACATGTAGGTGCTCACGGATCTGCTGCGGCGAAGAATCATGTCCGTCCATACAGCAAGCTCCCGCAGTGGCTCTTCCCACTGTTTGCACGTGCGTTGGAAGAGCGCGAAATGCATTAGAACTATGCACCTGCTGTGCCTGCAGGGACCGTGGGCCACGGATTGACTTTGGTGTCGGTCGCCTTGAACGAAAAATGCCGAAGCAGCGACACTGTCTGGACGACACTTTACTGTATATCATCTCTATCATACATTCCCAGCAAAGGGTATGGTCTAAACATTGTCACTATCGGCCGTTTAAATAATGAGGGCTGTGGGCAAAGAGATACAAGAATCGGACCATCTCTACATGTAAACACGGTGGAGCATAGCAAATGCTAAAGCAGTAAAAGCACCGTGACACACCTTCTCTCGGACGCAATGACAGTTTCGAAGGTACTGCGTCTGTCCTGCGATGCTTGCTATCACTGTCGTTGTTCGAGAGCACGGCGGCCACCTCTTTTGTCCACAGCCCCCGGAATGCTTTTCATTGTCGGAAGTGGGCCTCCAGTGGTGTTGCAATCGAAACACTGAGATATAGATCATCACCTTGCCGTCGCGGAGTCAACTTGGGTTCCCATAACGGACTTCGTAACGGAGGCGATCTGACTGCTGCTGCCACTTCGTTCGGAAGTGGCCAGGCTGATTCCCGCTTGTTCGCAACGCGTCCATATCCGTTGAACGGACTCTCTTGCCTGTGGGATGGGCGGACCTTCTGTGAAATGCTAGCCGCCTGCTGGGGATTTTTCCGCGAGTGAGAAGCGTACGCTAAATCGTGGATCTTGAGTCCCAGCTCTAGATCTTGTTGAGCCGTAGGTCCTCTACGCTTGGCGGCTAAATTCGAGCCCATAAATGAGGGCGAATGCCTTGAAGACACTTGTTTATCGGGCACCTGCCACCGGGCTACAGGCCAGGTCACAGAGTTTGGCGAGACCTGATAATTTGGTGATCTGGGCACTGACTGATTGGAGCTTCGAGGTACCTTCGGATATCTAATGGCTGCGATTGGCGACTCTACCACAGGGGTCAATCTTCTGTCCTCTTCATCCGGCGGAGTGGGCTCGTCCGGATCAGTGCTCTCGAAGGAGGTCCTGCGTGAAACGTCTGACGCTGTTGATGTTCGTACTGCGCGCGGCGGAAAGACCGCCTTCGTTACAGTAATGGCCGCCGGTGGCGGTCGGCGGACCTGTGTCTGCTCTTCGATGGGTGTTGCAGAGTAGAGGTCGTCGGGCGAGCCACTATCTACGCTTGCGTAGTACTTTAGCAAGCTATGGCTGCTGGAGCGGTTGTTTGAGTCACTATCACATCGATCGCTCGAGGTCGATACTATAACTGGAGGTGGTGGAAGCAGTTCGAAGTCAGGGGAGCCCTCGGCTTCTCTGACAGTATATGCTTTCCCAGGTATCGACAATGACAACGCCGGTTGTTTAGCCTGCTCTAGAGACCGTGTGTTGTGATGCGCAGATTGATAAGCTGGCATCTTGTAGGCTGCAGGATGCGCAGGTAGTCCGGGATACAGCGCTCTCTGAATCGTAGGGCTTCTGTGCTCTTCAAATACTGTTGCTGGGGTTTGGACACCAGGTACTTGTGGGGACTTTTGAGGAGGCTGTGGTGGTTTGCTACTAGGTCTCTCGGGTAGTAGCTGAGATACTGTTCTCGTACTGGAATCGCTCCTCATGCTTTCCGGAGTGGTGGGCCTTGCTGTTCGAGGACATCGGTCGGGGACCTTTCTGCGTGCTTGCAGTGTAGGCACGAGACACGCTTTCTGTGCAGAAAATACTGGCCATACTGTCCTGTGCTTCTCAGTTGGACTGTGACTCTCGAGACATTGTGGTGTGGCAGAGCTGCTGAATGGCTGTCGTGGATCTCCAAAGCCATGCTTGAGTGTGGGCGAGAATCTTGGGGGTGCATCATTCACAAAATCGTAGGAATGACGCTGATCCTTCTGCCTGGCTCTACGTCTGCGGAGTAAAGCTGCTAGATAAAATCCGGCTATAGTAATGATGACAATTCCCAGTGCAGCTATCGAAATACCCACGGTTTGTGCAGTGGAGAGTCCCGAATTTTGCTTAGCCAGACTCGAGCCGGAAGCTGTTGTCGATGCGGTTGAGGTCGCTGCTGTAGCACTGGAGTGGGCGTATGTTGAGGTAGTGAAGGGCGTCTCACTTGCAGTGATACTCGAGACAGAGGTCGATGTTATGGTCGATGTTATGGTCGATGAAGTTCCATACGATAGCACAGTATGCGTGGCAGCTACTGCAGGGCCGTGACCAACACATATGTTATAGGCGTCGCCTCGTTCGCTAATTGGTGGTTTTGAGCATTGCGTATGCACGCAGATGAGGGCGATCTCGCCTAGAGTATATCCTTTCCTGCTGTACTGCGAACACAGACACGAAAGATCGTCCGCGCCGCAATTGAATTCTTCTTGGATGTAATTGAATGTGCAAGCCTGAGCACAGGTGGATAATGATGTTGAGTCAAATGAAGCTGTTGCTGACCTTGGAGCTCGTTCGCGTCGTTGTGAGGCGTGACTGGGTGGTGTCGAAATGCTGTGGCGCATAGGCATGTTTTACAGAGTCTTCTGCAGAACCAAGGACATTATCTCCCCTTCTTGGGATTGCGCTGTGTGGTGCTTCGAGTTGGCAACAACTGTCCACGCTGCTGACATACGAAAGTCGACCTCAATATTAAGTAGGTCAATAGCAAAGCTGGCCAGCAGCAGAGATGAATCGAACGAAGAAAAAAGGAAGGAAACACAAGGAAACTCGTGCAATCGTGTCGTGCTGGAAAGGAAGAAATTCGAGAGCTGACCGTGAGGACATGATACAACAGGCCGCTGTCGTCAGGCGTCATTGCCGCCATCATACTCACCACGGCGACTGTCGTGGCTTATCGTTTGCTGTTGGCTGTGTACGCGCCCACGGCGCCTGCAGCAAGCAGTTGGGCGCCACCGGACCCAGACCGTGGCCAATTGCGACCAAGCATTCTCGACACCAACGTCGCGACTCAATTGTCTCTTGCTCGTGATGACAGTGACCTTACGGCACAGGTATTGCTTACAAAGTGGGAGAGGAAGCAGTAAGGCGCGTGCTTTGCTTCATTAAGTACAGTCGACTGGTTCGAAGGTGCTGCGATCGTTCGACGCAGATTGACATTACTGTCGCTTCCGGGGTGCCTCCTCTGTCAGGAGGCCTAAGACCAATCAAACAATCATTGCATTGGATATCGTATAACCAAAAGAACTCCGCCAATCCATGCGAAATATCCTACAGTGTTTCCACGATGTGTGTGAACATCGGACAGCACCAGCTGAACTCCGTCGCTCGGAAACGTTCAGAACCTTAGAGATCGACCAGAAACCAGTGCACACCCGCTACTCTGCAACCAGAACCCTCACGAGACTGATGAAACGCCGAAGCAACCTCGGAGCATAGAGCCAGTATCGAAATGCTTCAAAAACGCCGGCCCGATGCAACATGGAATGAAGGAGAGCATAGCTAGGCACGACGCTCAGACTGTCACGCCGAATGGCGCAGTGTCTTGCAGGTCCGCTACCAATTCGCCGACATTTCTGAGGTACTGGCCCAACAGCTGCTGCTTATCGTACTGCGTCCGTATATCGGTATCCTCATAGTCAACATCCATGGTGTCTCCAGAGTGTGTTCTCGCATGGCCAGCGAATGCAGACTCGTGCCTGTGGAGGTCTCGGTGCAAAATCGCAGTGTTCGGAGCACTTGCGCTTGACATTGGCGATACAGCAGCCTCTGGCATGAGGTAAAAGTATAGGAACTCCAAGGATCGCATCTTCACTTCCTTTGTTGTCGATCTGCTCTTGAACAAGCTCGTGACGGTGAGCAAGCCATCGATTGCTTCGAATGTCCTTGTGTTGCGGGGACAATCTAGTAGTGCGGCCACGAGCACTAGCAGAGCCTGCGATTGTATTCGCGGCGGGTTTGCGGAGTCCAGAAGATCTAGAAGGAGGTTCATGTGTGTTTCGCGACCAAACAGGCATTTCGAGGGCGGGTGGAGCAGGAGAACACCTTGCAGCAGTTCCAGAGCAGCTAATATGAGCAGGTCGGTATCGGAGGGATTTCCCATCCCCATTAGACATTCGAGGGTCGACATTATCCGTGATGCGACTGTCTTTCGTTAGCAAGCCCCTTGGCCACAGCTGTCGGCGTGTTTGTACCATTCCACTGGAAGCCCTCTTGTAGCCGAAAGAATTCTCGATAGGCGGGATCTTGCCTGAGATCACCCAGTGCCTTCACCTGGCCTTGTTGCTTTCCTCCCCCATCTAGTGCCGAGCTCTTCCGTTTGTGTGGTGATCGTGAGCCGGCTATCGAAAGACATATCTGCGCGAGCAGTCCCTCGATCTGCCGTACGCCTTTGCGGATCTTCGCACTGTCGCGGGACGATATGTTGTCGAACGAGGGTGAAAGGAGCGACTCCATCGTGTGCGCAGACGAGGTTATTACTCGATCAGGCGATGCACATTATAGTAGACTCGTGGAGGCATCGTGAACATGCAGCTAGATCTCTAGCTTTGGCCAAGAATAAAAACGACGGTGTTGTCAGGGGCAACGCTCCCTTTGCCGGGAGCCGAGAGCGAGATGTTGTCGAGCTCATTTATTACTTCGCCTTCACACCTTCATCTTCTCCACATGTTCCGGCCAACAATGGTCATACACTGTCATTACCCATGGCGACATCGAGACCAGAAATTTATGTGGTGTGACACTGCAAATACAGAAGTCAAGTCTTGTGCGAGCGCTATGCCGTTCACATCCCAGCGTTGGTTTGATCCCTAGCACATGCCTTCCGGCGGCTGTGTTCCTGCAGTCACGCTCGAAGGAGATGACATTTAACTCGCGGCGTCCAATAATTGCTGTTCACAGTCGTGTTCATGAAAGTGATGCGCTTGCCCCTTCGAAGCACGCACAGTTGTTAGAGCCCTCAACCGCGACACTCATGTGGCGACTGCCCGGCTGTTGAAGTATATGCATAGACCTGATCGCGGCAGTAAGAGTGTGCTCACTGTTCAGACCTGAAAGTGCTGCGTTTGAGTAGGGCACCATACTGAGCAAGTTGCAGTCGCATACCCCGAGGTCTACTCCCACCGAATACTCGCGTGGCACATCTCGTTGTTCATCAGCTGCGAGATCCTGGGAGGATGCAATGCCTGTAAGATCGGCTCCGCATTGCGCGACCCGACGAAGAGCTGTGTTTGACGATCGTGCTCTGCTCTAGCTTGTGTCAGAACCATGGTCATGGCCACGTTGTGTCTGGTGGCACCGGCCGTGAGAGACGAATGACTTGTCTGCTGTGCCACTTTCATTATGACTCATGAGGTAGGCTGCTTTCATGAAGAAGATGCGATTTGGGGTGCGCATGGAAGATCTAATAGTATTTAAACCCCGCTCACATCGGTGAGTTTCGCCAAACACCCGCTGTCTATTCGTTGTCGCAGCACAGATGCAGAAATGCGCCGACAGGATAACTTCCAAAAGATGCTTTGTATCAACTGTGGCTCGAATGCACGATGTCAAATCGAGGATTATCTCGAGCCAAGCACACTAGCATAGCGTTCATACTGCCAATGGAACTGCTTTCTCTGCGAACGCCGCTCGATCTGCTTGATCCTGAGCATCTGTAGCCTTCCAATTCTGTACAATTTCTGCTGCGCGACCAGCGCTCCGTGGTTCGAATGCCATCTCGAATGGATCAGGTTTGATGATGAGAAGCGAGTTCGACTTGTCCAAGGCCGGCCAGATGGGTTGACCATTCTTGTCCGGTTTCTTGCCTATGTTGAAACCCCAAAGAAGGCCTCCACATGCCACTACGGTCTCGTCTCTCGTCACGGACTGTCCCAGGCAAGCTCTTTGTCCCCATCCGAACGATGTCATGCCCATGATCGTTGGAAATTGAGTCAAAGGCTCCTGGAAAGTAGGCCAGCCAGCCTCAAGCCATCGCTCAGGTCGGAAGTTCTCCGGGTCTGGGTATTTGACGGGATTGCGCATGAACGCACTGCAATGGTGCATTAGTATATGCGACAAGGGCACAGTGGACAGAATACTCACATATCGAGAGGTAGGATACGAGACCCTTTGGGAATCATGTAGCCCTCGTAGAAACCATCAGCCTCGGCTTCGTGCGCGACTCCTGTAGGAACATTTGGCTTCCATCGCATAGTCTCTTTGATGCATGCGCGCAGAATTGGCAGATTTGGCATGTCCGTTAGTTCAGGCATGCGTCCGCAGCATGCTTCATCAATCTCCTGCTGGCACTTCTTCTGCCATTCTGGATGGTAGACCATGGCAAGGAGGAAGTAGTACAGCGGACCAGCCACAGTGAACACTCCGACAAGTGCCATCATACCCAACGCAGAGGATGCTTCGTAATCGCCCGACAGACCGCCTGTCCTAGTGCCTTCGAGATAAGTGTTTGTCCAGGAGGGTCGGGCTTGGCCCTTTGCTCTGGAGTCGCGCACTTGGTGAAGACGATCCATCCACCATGCTTGCTGTATATCGTGACGCTTTCTTTCCGCGATCTTCCAGGGATTTATCGGCTCTGGCAGATAGTCCCACAGGGGAGTAATGACGTTAGTGATGGGACCAGCAGGCGACATCTGAGTCAACAGACCCCAAGCACTAGGTGTCATGTATTCGCTGTGGCTTGGGTCGTCCCACGTAAGATGGCACATGACCTTGGAAGCCATGTCTTCCAGGGAGAAAATGAAATCATCCGGATTCTCGAGAAGTCGGGCGAGCCATCGCTTAGTCTCATGGTACATTACACCGTAGTAACGAGCGTTTGTAGCTTCTGTGAGATAGGCGTGAGCAAACTTCCGCTGACGTGCCCAGTACTCTAGTCAAGTATTAGCAAACGCGACGGCACCTGTTCTTCGCGTACATACGGTTCTTGCCCATGAGAGGAAGATACTCCATTGTCCCAGTGGAGCTTTTTGAGTCGAACAGCGACTTCATCTCAGGACGGTCGGAGAAGATCCTTGCCTGCTTTACCAGAATGTCTTCGGCCACTTTCTCATCTGAAATGATAATAAAGTTGGCGCCCAACATCTTCGTGCGGTACAGTGGACCATAGATGTTGGCCCACTCGTGAAACTTTGTCCACATCTTCTCGATGGGAAGATCGTGAATTCTGCCGACCTGTCGAGGTTGACGCGATCAGCTTGAGATTATGTCAAGTTGTAATCTTTCGAGGAAACATACCCATGGTATCAGTGTTGGCCCGGGAGGCTCGGTCGACTTGTTCTTCCAGGCATGCGTGGACCGAGCAGCGTTGAGCAGAGTAAGTAGACCAAAGCCAACCAGCGCGACCACCGCGACGATAAGTGTAAGCGTCTGCATGGTCACCAGGAGATGCCCCAGTATCCCTAGCTGTTCAGCAGGGCGTTAAAGATCAGCTACTCTTACGAGGGATAGAGTGAAAAGTTGCAAGTCAAGAGCGAAACGAGTCGAAGACGTCGGTCAAGACCCAAACCAGCGCAGCAGAGGTGGTTCAAGTGTACTTCAACGTTGGGAGGGGACTCTAGCTGCGTGCAAGCGAATGCACATCCTGGCGATTGAGCTTACTCCATCTTACAACGGTCTGTGGCGGTCCTTAGAATGCTGGTGCATGTTGCTGCAGTCCGCTGGGAGGCTCCGTTGCGACATTCTCTATCGCCGAACGTGACTTCAGCCGTAGAGATCCACTCATGCGGGAAGCGCCCAGTTTTGGGTCCCACACACATTCCCAAGATTTGGACCGCAGATCGCCGTTCGCGAGCTTGTTTTGCGTTGTGATCAAGTCGACCCCATCTTTCGTAGAGCCTTGTCCTAGCGACGGACACGTTGGAGAGCCGGCCTGCAGACCTAAACAAGATGTTAGATTGACGATTGGCAACACAGCACGATAGCGCTAGCTGTTACATGCAGCCGTCCGCACTGCTTGCATCTACATCAGTATGCGAAAGACTCCGTCTGGCCATCGACATGCTCTACAGTGGCGTCAACAAGAGCAAAGCAAAGCTATCTGCATGCCGAATGCCGCAACATGAGGTTGGCGGGTACAAGAGCCTATCCTCAGCGGCTAGCGAGGGAGCAACCTAATTCTGAACGGTCTAGCAGTACCCATCATGATTGTCGTTTTATAGACATGCAGCATCGGTAGCTACGGCAGCGTGTCAAGACACGGGACGGGCTTTCGGAGCCACATAATTGAGGTGTACTGCAGCGACAGTCATTGACGGTTACGACGAGAATGCAGCTTCCCGTGGTCAGTTTGCCTTGTAGTAGACGTCCAGGTTGAGAGCCTGCCTGAGACCACGTGGTGGTAGCAATGCCTTCAGAATTCCGCTGTGGAAGCCAACATTCGGCACGTTGTCCGCTATCTCTGGCCACGGCGGTCCTGCTGCTGCGACAGTTGATTTCCGCACGGCTCGGGACCGAACACGTCTCGCTGTAGCATCTGAAACACTCTGTTGTGATGCAATCATGCAGCACCTGGTAGCCTGCAGCATGTGTTACTATCGCATTATCGTTGTCCTCCCGGAGGAGCGTCCGACTGATCCGTCATCCATGACGTCCTGACTCGCGACTGTCGCATGGGTGGCATATGGGAGTCGCCCTGGCAAGTGGTGGAGTCTGGCGGACGCAGAGCACTTTCCGTGGTCTCATAGCGGTGGTGGGCGTGCGGCGGTACGCGAGAACAAGGTTTAAGGACCATGTCGCTCCGCGATTTCGGCCCCCCCACCGGCAGCCAGCTCCGACGATGGTCACTGCGATACCCGTCCTTCGCGCTCTCCCTCACGGCTTGCTCCTGCACACGTCAGGAACAGGACATCATCGTGCTATTCCTGGCAGCGTGAGTATGCCTGGAGCGGTCGCCAGTCGCGACGGCGTTCGGTCAGCTCGGTCCCTTGCACGCTCCCGAGGGCATAGACTCTCTTTGTGCGGCGGGGGGTGGCTCGACTCGCCGTCAATGGCACTGCTGTACGCCGGCCGACTGCACGTTGACAACATTTCGACCCAATGCAGGAGCACTATTCTCCGACGACCCTTGGGTCACGCTTGTACTGGCCGGTGGTTGTTGAGCCGATCAACGACCCATGATGGAGCCTTTATGTGTACGGTCCGTACTGCACATATCGACTTTCCTTCTCCCCAGCTCTTTGCTTCAACAATCAGAACATCCCTCTTGTTGACCTAGTCACAGCACGCACGTCAAAATGGCCGTCGACGGTGTGGATCCAAAGCCACTGGGCTCTTATCCTTCAAGCGGCATAGATGTGCTTGTCGTCGGCACTGGACTGGCTGGCTTGACTGCGGCGGTGGAATGCATCAGGAAGGGCCACAAAGTGCGCGTACTAGAACGATATGCAACAATCAATACCCAGGGCGATATGTACTTCATGGGCCTGAGCGCCACACGCTTCTTCAAGCACTGGCCTGAGATGAAAGCAGAGTACGACTCTATTGGACTCCACAATGCCTGGATCGAGACCTTCAAGCACAGCGGCGAGCAGATGATTCCCCCTCTTTCTGTTGCCGAACGTCTGCGGGATGCCGGCCTGGACCCAAACACTCCTCCCGGCACCTTCCAGATGCGACCTTTGATCTATCAGATGTTCGTCAGGCAAGTCGAGAAGCTAGGTGTGGACATTGAGTTCAACAGGCGAGTGGTGGACTATTTCGAGCATGAAGCGACTGGCAAGGGCGGCTGTATCACCGATGATGGCAAGCGATACGAGGCAGATGTGGTGATCGCGGCAGATGGAGTGGGATCGAAGTCGCAGAAGCTCGTTGGCGGACAGGTTCGCGCAAGGTCATCAGGTCGTGCTATGTGGCGCGCCGCGTTTCCAATCGAGCACCTCGATAAGGATCCGGAGGTGAAGGAGTTCTTCAAGATGGTTGGACCTGAAGGCGACAACCCAGTCGTCCGAACGTTCCTCGGTCCTGGCACCTATGCTCTTACGTTGACACGTGCCGAGACTCAGATCTGGATCATGAACCACAATGCTACCAACTCGTCCGCAGAGAATTGGAACAACAAGATCGACTCCCAGGAAGTCCTCGACCAGATGGATGAAGGCGTTGGCTCGAAGCCATGGGCACCGATCTTCAAGAAGCTTGTGAAGTGTACACCACCCAAGACAATCGTCAATTTCGAGCTTCTGTGGCGCGACCCACAGCCCAGCTGGACTTCTCCAAATGCCCGCGTGATCCAGATCGGCGACGCAGCACACTCCTACCTCCCTGCCTCAAGCAATGGCGCAACTCAAGCCATCGAGGACGCCGTATCACTGGCATCATGCCTCCAGATCGCCGGCAAAGACAACGTCGCCGAAGCCGTCCGCTCGCATATCCGCTTCAGATTCATTCGAACCTCGTGCGCACAGAAGCTTGGTTTCTCCAACGCAGAGCTGCTGCAGGAGACCGATTGGGATAAGGTGAAGCTGGACCCTCGTCGTGCTCAGCCAAAGCTGCCGAAATGGGTGTGGTGCCACGATCCGGAAAAGTACACGTACGAAAACTACCACCGGAATGTCGAAAACATGAAGGCTGGAATCAAATTTGACGATTCGGATGTCCCACCCAACTTCCCACCCGGATACAAGTACGAGCCCTGGACGATAGACTGGATCATGGACTGTATGTACAAGGGCGTAGCTGTCGATCTCGGACCAGGTCAATGGGAGTAAATGTCGCGTGGCGATACCGACAGGTGATGGCATGAAGTTGTCAAAGCGTGTATGGCGTTGGGGTAGCGAGCTTCAGATAAAGTTGAATCATTGTCATTAACATGATTGATCATTCATTGCTTAGCCATCACGCTTGTGCAGCATCCTGCTGCGATGGCACCTAACCGTGCAGAACAAAAAGGCTGCAATCCAAGTGCAGATGCCACCCCGGCCAAAGCAGAGAAACAGCTCTGCGTGACCCATACTAAGTCAGCCACCAACGCCTCGCCATGAGCATTCCCCCAAAAACATCAATATCAACATGGTCCACAGATCAGTGTGAACGAAGAGCTAGGAACTCTTGTGCGCCCGAACGCCCTGAGTGCCAACGCTGCCGACCCGACCGCTGGTTTTGCGCACGCTGGTCTTGCCCTCTGTGCTGCGACGAACTGGCGACGACCGCTTGCCGACACTAAGCGCGCCAATGCCATTGCCGCTCTTTGCGCTCGGTGTTCGCGGTGGTCGGGTTCGGCTCGCCATGCGGTCGTTGGTCGGCATGTCGTTCTCATCCACCGTCTCAGGTCGATTCTCTGAGTCACTCCCATCGGTCGGAACGTCCCACTTCGTGGTTGTGGTGGTGGTCGTAGTGCAAGAGACTGCCCTCCTCTTGCCGCTGCGGCTTACTGGCGACTGACTGGCCTTGCGCCCAAGCATTCGCAGAGCGCGCTCATCCTCACTCTCTGTTCGTTGTGCGCTCACAACCTCAGCATCGACTTTGGCCGCGAAAGGCTGATTTTCGGTCATGATCCCCCTACCTCCATAGACCTTGTTCGTCTTTCTTGGTTGTCCCGGAGTTGGCGCTGGCAGATTCTCATCAGCAACACCCAAGCTGCCCTTCAGGTCATCGGCGTAAGAGTTCGAAGTGGGCGCGCCTTCGTTGTTAGTAATTTCACCCAGTGCTCGCCGAGGACTGACAGCATGGCGGTCACCGTTAGGAGGCGTGAATGTCTGGCCATTGCTGGCGAGTCGTCGGCTACTAGACTGCTGCAACCTGGTTGGTGTTGCGGGCTGCACAGTGGCCATGATCTTCTCCCGCATAGTGTCTTCGAACCACCACTCCCGGAAGGTGCCCTGATTCAGATGTAGCCAATGCTGTTGAGGGCCCACAACCATTCCTGGCCTCATGAAGCGCATGAAAGCAATCACCTCATTTGCTGTGAAGCCATATCGGTAGACAAGGTAGGCGCCAATGAGGCATCCGGTGCGGCCTAGTCCAGCCTTGCAGTGTACCGCGATTCCCTTGTGTTTGTCGTTGATTGTCGAGTGCGCCAAGTTGACAAACTTCTTGACCAGGTTCAGAGGTGGACATGTGCCGTCGTCGAAGATCATGTCCAAGTGCTTGATACCGAGCGCGGTAAAGTAGCTGGGCGAGTAAAGCTCCGAGTTTAGTCGCACTACCAGGCCGATGCTGCGTTCGGCAAAGTGCACAAGTACGTTCTTGAACGGGGTTGGGAGACTCTTGTCGCGTTGCACGGCCGAGATCGATCGTGGGAGCTGCGCGTATGCAGGATCGGACGGCGGAATAATGTGTGTAGGTTGGTGTTGTGGCGATGCAAACGCCAGGAAGTCTGGCGACACCCAGTTGAAGTCGCCCATGTCCACGCGCTCGTACTTCTCGTACTCTTCCAGGCTGAACTCCTTAAGTCCCACCAGGCCTTCCTCTTTCGCCTTCCAGACACCATAAACAACATCCTGGATGGTGAGGGAGTAGTCTGCTTGACTGTAGCCGGCATCGCGGAATGGCATGCACGGTGGGTCCATCTGTGCGATCGGTGCAAGCGCAAGATGCGGTGGCCAGTTCTGGATCAGGACCATATAGGTGGCAAGAATGCAGGCTGCATTCGCTCGGCCTGCAGAGAGTCAGAGTAGCACTGTACTGGTTTCGAATATCATCACTCACTTCTCGAGTCTGCGCTGCTCCAGAACACTACTGCCCGATTCTCGTTGTCTGGGTGACCAAGCACCTCGTGCAGCTGTACTGCGAACCGGTACAGGTGGCCAATGTGAAGCGGACCAAAGTCTGCGTGGAAGGCATTGTAGAGGAGGCTGCGGTCGATGGAGAAGTAGAAAGGTGGCGCGGATGGAGTGGTCGGTACGCTCTGTGGTCCAGCTTGCGCTCGCGATGATCGCTTATTCGGCGAGCGGCTGCTCTGCTTCGCCGGGTATGGGAACGGCGTGTTCTCGTCTGGGGCGTGGGTGTAAGATGCGAGGTACAGACGGTCTGTGTAGTGTAAGATATACATGTCAGCGATGTGCGGTCCAGCGTAGCAATGCGGCGAAACAACGCTTCGTCGTCGTCGTTGTTGTTATGATGCATCATACCTTGAATGTACTCGATCACCTGCCCGAAGCTGGTCACAGAAGGCACCTCCGCCTGGCTGGAGCGGGCATGATGAGGCATGTCAGCCTCTGGTAGTGCCTTCCTGAGGATCTTCGATGCTCAGTAGTTCTTGCAGTCCAATTCACAGTGAGTGCGCAACGGATCGACTCGAGCTTCAATGCTGGTGTGGTCGCGTGCCGGGGATGCGATGTCGAAGTAAATAATGCAGTAGCTGAGATCAGGTGGTAGGGCGATCCGGGCAACCCAATGCTACTCAAACAGAGCACGATGCTATCGGCGCAAGTGCACGTAGTTGATGAAGCAGTCGAACAATGATAGAGGATGAGGAGGTGCTCTCGGTGTTGTCAGAGCTTCGACAGATGTTGTTGTTGTGTGCAAATCACTCTGACGACGATGCTAGTCCGGATTCAGTGTCCATTCCAAAACATGCGAGCTCGGGCCTTTTCTGCACGCGCTAGCACGTGTCTACGCAACTCTCTTTCTTCGCGACTTCCAGGCTTTCAACTTTTTCCATCATCGTCTGTACAACTCTCCTTCGCGGCATCATGCTCATCAAGCGTGGCAAGGCCGAGGGGTGGCTCCATCTGGACATTGAGGGAGTCACAACATGGGCAACCGCCAGCGGTATCGGCTTCACCAATGCATCTCCCAAAATTGTGCCTGGAAGAGGCATCGGCCTTGTCACCGACCGTAATCTCGACTACTCGGAGTCTGGTAAACCCCTGGAAATACTGAAGATCAGCGAAGACCTTGTCCTATCAGTGGAGGCAGTAAAACAGCAGGCTCAGTTTGATCGAGACTTTCGAGAAGTTCTAGACAGTCTTGCCGATTTTGGACAGACCCCAAGAGGTGCAATACTCACCTTCCTTCTCTTCCAAGCGTCTGTATCTTGCCCATATCTCCCCGGTCGTGTCGGCGTACATACGCCATTCACAGAGTAAGTGACAGAGCTTCACCTACGTCGAAGTGCTGGATCTGCACAGAGCCTTGACACGTCAGAAAGTGGTATCGTTTGCATAGCTGCACCGAGTTGTGCTGAAGCATGCGTGCTGGGCTCTTCTCAGTCCTAGCATCTGGCTAGATCTAAGCTATCGAGACAACCCTTCAACGTGTCAAGACTCTGTGACCAGTGCAAACCCGTTTCATACTATTCAGACGGCTTACCTGATCGATGACAGCTACGTCAAGACATTGCCGTGTGAGCTGTTACCTACCTTTTGGAACCCTCCAGAACGGCAACTACTTGTTGGTACAACCCTGGCTCCCGCAGTGACATCGAAGCTCAAGAGCCTGGAACTAGAATATGACCAGCTCTGCTCATCTGTAGCCAAGACTCGCTGGTATCAGCTGGTGCAAGATCACATCGATCTGGATGACTGGATGCAAGTTGATGCCATGTTCAGGTCACGAGCGCTCGACTTCTATGGTTCTTGCATGATTCCTGGCATGGACCTTGCTAGTCATGCCGCAGGCGACAGCACAAATGCATTCTACGATCGAGCAGATGAGTAAGACTCCACCTAAGTGGCTGCCACTTAGGTCGCGCTAACACTATTGCTCTCGCAGTAAGTACTATCTGTGGTTATTGGAAGACAAGAACCTCCCGTTAGGCCACGAGGTCAGCATAACGTATGGGGACGAGAAAGGCGCCTGCGAGATGCTATTCTCCTATGGCTTTCTGGACCCCGAGATGGAGACGGCAGAGACATTGTTCTTGAGCTTGAAGATCCCAGACAATGATGTGGCCAAGACTGCGAAGATGAAGGTATGTTCAGTCCTAGGGACAAATATTGTCGGCCTGAGGCCTGGCAGAGGGCCCTGGTGCGTCTGCGTTCCGTCCCGCTGACTTCGACATAGGTCGCTGGTTGTGCCCCGGGCTTCAAGATCATCGATACTCCCTCGAGCACCAAATCAAATGCTTCAGCTGAAGCCGCGGAAGCAGAGTCAACATCAACAAACAGCAACGAACCGCCAGTGGGTGGTATCGATTGGCAAGGCAACTTCATCTGGCTGCTTTGTGTCAGCAAAGATGAAGGGCTGCGCTTCGAGCTTGCCAGGACAATTGACGGCGAGGAAGAAATGCGGGCTATTTTCGTTGACCGTGAGTTGACGGGGGCCGACGACTTGCGACACGCGCTCTCACAATCCGAATTATGGCCAGTGTACAAGCTACGTGCGATCGTGATCTTGCAGCAGCGAGTATTCGATCAGCTGCAGATCTTGTACAGCACTCAGGAGGAGGTCGAAGCTGTGCTCCACGGTGACGCATCTAGCGTTAGAGAAGCGCCATACCAGCAGGCCATGAAGCTGAGAAGTCTTGAATTCGAGCTTCTCGAAAAGGCGTATGAGGAATTTGAGCGACAGGTGAGTCCGTTCTTACACTGGGACCTGGTTATATGTGAAGTTATGCGAGCTGATGGATGCCGCGCGCGGATGTACCATCATACTGAGGGCATCAAGCTTAAGTGTTGGACCTTGATGGTAATAAGGCTGACATTCTGAACAGAAGCTTGAACTGGCCGAATCTTCTGTTGTTCAAAAACACCTGGCCTCAATGACCGGGGATCAGTCTACCTAAGATGGTGATTCCCCCCGATCGTAGCAGTCGATGCCATTTCTGACGAAGTCATCGTCTCAACCTCCTTGTTACGGCTTCTGAGACCTCCCAATTCAGACCGCGTGCGTGCGCACATCCCGCAGTGGAAAGCTGCGTCCTAAAAAAGCCAACATTCACCAATTGTGTCACCTCCGGATGCACTAATCGTCGATCATGGTGAACGCAGAAGCTGCACCAGGCAGATGGGTCGTCAATCCGAGATTTGCACAACCACCCTGAGCTTGGGTTATGCATATCCATGCCGTGTTCAAGCACGACAGCTGTCTGTGCCGCGTTGGCTTCAAGCACGCCTGCGCGTGCCATGTCGCAGCATGAAGTCATGACAAGACTGCTGCTCAGTCGATGTCGACGAATCACACAGGCTCACTCTCATTCGGCACCTAAGAACGCCGTCTGGCCAGCTGCCCCTCCAACAGTTTTAGCTTCCGAGTGACGACCGCTCAAGCTGGGCTGTTTAATTTGCTTCGGCTTGCGTCCGTCGTTTTGGGAATCTCTGGTCTTGTCGTGCCTGTCGCTGCAGTGTCTGCTACCGCTGGGCCATACCGCGCGTAGGAATACAACCTTGCAGTCATTGGCCTTCCGGCTCCGAGCAGAGCTGTTGTCCTGCAGCTGTTACGAAGTCCAAGCGATCGGTGCTTTCGGTGGACGGGAGAGTTTGGAATAGGTGATTGGTGCTTGGATCAGACCATGAGCTACCGCTCCACATCTGGAGCACCTCGACGGAGTCTAAGCGATCAACCCCCAATCATCGATGCGCAATCTGCGGCTAGAGCAAGCGTGCCAGGGTTTCCTCCGCAGTCGTGTGCAGTGAAACCGCCAAAGCAATCCTTAGTGCAGCAGCTCCCCCGGATTCTTCCTGTCGGTATCGTTGATATCGTCGTTGCGCTCGTGGCCATTGTCAAGCCTTCCTGCGCTTGAGGAACATCGACCAAACTTCAATAGACCCAGTCTCCTACAGCGTGGTCGCATGACGACTCAGACACCATCCCCTCTTGTTCCCCAAACACTCTGTGCTTGCGTCTGTTCTGCTTATACTACTCACGCCAGCACGCTGTGCTCTGCCATCCACCATGCCTGGCATTCTTCCGATGAAGGTGATCAAGGTCGGAGTGAATGCGCAGACGAGGATCGCGCAGGCGTGTGACAGGTGCGTGACGAAGAAGGGCGGTCTTGTAAGTGGGTCTAATCGCCTTCCAGGTGCCGGAGCAAGAAGATACGATGCGATGGCATACGACCATGCTGCTCACAATGTTCCAACGTCGGCTTCGAATGCAAGACTAGTGATAAGCTGAGCAGGAGAGCGTTCCCGAGAGGATATACCGAGTCGTTGGAAGAACGCGTACGCGGTCTGGAGTCGGAGGTTCGCGAGTTGAAAGAGCTGCTTGATGAAAAAGATGAAAAGATAGACGTCCTATCCCGGATACATTCCCAATCGTCGCACCCCGTACAACTTCCATCCCCTCGAAGACCGTCGACGGTGTCGGTCGAATCGGCCGAAGGCAAGATCGAATCACAGCCAAAAGATGACTTATTCAAAGTACAGCAGTCCCCATATCTCGTTGACGAGGAAGGATCCGATTCATACTTTGCTGGAACATCTAGTGGTCGCACATTTATTGAAGCATTCAAACATCGAGTACAAGAGAGCGGGCGATCAACAGCCGACATTGATACTGGATCGTTGCTCGCGAACAGCCACAGAAGAATGTCCCTCACGCCTGGCTCGGTCGACCCAAAATCGCCGGTGGCCTTCACTGCACCGCCACGATTGGTGTCTGATCAACTGGTCAATGTCTTCTTCCAGGAATGGGCCCCGTTGTTTCCAATCCTCCACAAACCCACGTTTCTAATCTTGTATGCACGCTATGTCGAGGACCATGAAGCTGTTACCGACAGAGCGGAGATCGCTCAGTTGAACCTGGTCTTCGGTATCGCGGCCTTGTCTAGTGATACAAGATCCTCGGCAGACCTGGAAAGCTTCGAAAGCCAATGGAAAGCTGCTGTTGATGCCATCATTACAGAGAATTCGATGTCAACTCTTCAGGTTTTGGTACTGGCACAAATATATTGCCTCCTACGTGGCGACCTTACAAGGCTGCAGGCCTACAAAGGTCTTTCGACGTCACTGTCCGCGAGACTTGGTCTTCATCAATCCCAGAAGCGATTCGCTCTCGGCACGCTCACCGCCGAAACGAGGAGGAAGGTATTCTGGACCTTCTACACAGTCGACAGCTTCAGCGCTGTAGTCCTGGGTCTGCCGAAGCACATCAAGGACGACGATGTGTATTGCGAGTTTCCTGCCGATGCCGATGACGAGTACGTGACCGAGCGAGGTTTCCAGCCAACCTTGCCGGGCGAGTCAACCAAGTTGTCCAGCGCCCTCGCTCTCTTCCGACTTTCGAGAGTTTTATCAAGAATTCTTGAGGAAGTCTATCCAGCTAAGAATACTTACGAGTTGTCTTTGAAGAAACTCAGTGAGCTCTCCGATGAGCTCGATGCATGGAGCAAATCTCTGGCGCCTCATCTACGCTTGCAATTCGCTCAGGTATACATCCCGGCCACTCCTCGATTTCAAAATAACTGTTGATGCTAATACGCTATAGGATAAACCGAGCACAGGCACCATTAGCAGTCGATCGCCACTGCTATCCTTGACTTACCACTACGTGCGAGCTTTGATTCACCGCCCAGCGATATGCGCATCTCTCGGGGCGCGTTCGTCGTCATCGATGATGGCAATGGCAAGCTCGTGCAAACACATCATCCAGATCGTGCAACTTCTGGACGAAAGGAGTCTCAGCTTCTCGTTCTGCCTGAACCGGGACGAAGCCCTTGTAATGGCTGGTTTTGGTCTCCTCTTCCAGGGTCTGGGTCTGGAATCCACTTCAAAGATCCTGAAAGATAACAGCAAAATGATCGCTGCAGTGACAAGCATTTTGAAGAAGACCGAAGCACCATGTGCAGCAGACTTCGAACGTGTCGCTAAGTCTTTCGTCCCGGCTCACGCAACGCCTCCGGCAGCATCAGCGACCAGAATGCCGCCACTATCGAGACACAACTCCGAGGGATCCCAGTCGATCACAAGCGTACAGTCCTCGACCAAGAAGCAGCTCAAAGCTATCGCTTCACGATTCACGGCGAGCGCTAACTCGAAAACGCCAAAGCTGGATGCCTCAGATGGAGGTCGCAGGCAGACCGTACCAAATATCAGCTTGCACCCGTACACTACGCATAGCCAGAGTCAGCCTTCTCTGCGACCATCAACACTGACGAGATACGATCCATCGTCTGTCTCTCGTTCGGAGCCGGCGCGTAGCCCAGTGAATATGCACGCGCGGCCCCCTTCCACGGCCACTGCTCGACCTTCAGTAGCACCAACACAACATCGGCCCAAAGCAAAACCGTCCGCGAAGAAGTTCCCCAATCTCGATTACCTTTCTTTTGGCAACGAGCCGGAAACGCAAGCACCTGCAGCCAGCCGTACTGTGCAGCCCATCAAGACTGAGCCAGGTCCGACGGATTGGGAAAAGCTCCTGGGGTCACTAGACAACGGCGAGACGAATATCTACGATGCGTGCTATGGCGGACCGCCGGTGGATGCTCTCCTCGATGCACCTTCTCTTGGTCTTCATAACAACCATTCGACACTCGCCGTCGCCGACGGCTCCATCGTATGGAGCGCAGACCTTTGGGCCCTTTGTCAGACGGAGACGAATGCCCGTTCATCATCTGGTCTGACCCCAAGCGCACCACTCTCTTTCACGACCGATGATGGACTGAGCAGTCCCGAGGACTTCAGTGCTGAATGGGCCAGCGCGAGCACACAGAGCGAGACTTATCGGGGCATCGTATTACCGCATGGTGATGATACAGCATTTGCAAGCACTTGGGACTCTGGGTTGAATCTTTGATGAGCGTTCTGGGTACGGCTGTTTGATAAGCTGACCTTGCACTATACCACAATCGCATGATGTCCTGGATTCTGGACTATGTCTGTTTGTTGTCGATAGCGTCCTGTAGATTGCGACATGAGATATCTTGGATCGAGCCATCTCCATTGCATCGTCGTCGTCTTCGGCAAGCAGCGAGAATACGACCATCGATACAGGCACTGCTTGCCAAGTCTGCCATGAGCTTGATGCAGTCGTGAGAACTGTGCCACGCCCACGCACATGCGCTGGCCAATCTTTCCACCGCTCATCGACACACGTTCATGCATGTGCTCAGCAGGTGCGATGACGTAGCCGCCTCCTTTGATCGAACCCCGCCATGTCACAAGAGCCAACTTTGGCGGGGCCACAAAAGAAGATACACTTCCTGACGACTTCTTGACGAGACTTTCCTGCACAACACCCCCGAAGACTGTTTTCACGAAACACTAGTCAATACCGCAATATCCGACCCGAGTTCACCCAACCCACCATGTCTGACAAGGAGACCTCGACCCTACAATCTTACGTCGACGTGAGCATCATCCACTTTCGATCGCTGCAAGCGCGGAGAACCCTGTCACTGACTCTCTTTACAGAAGGCTAGCGGAGCCGCTCAGAGCGTTCTCGGATCGTTGACAGGGTCCCAGGCCGATGTGAAGCAGGGCGAGCGTACGCGATTCCCCGGCCTGAGCATCTCTCCTAACATCGACCCTAACAATCTATAGAGAAGAAGGACATCGGTGATGCGAGGAAGGATGTCTCCAACGCTGGCACAACCGTCGGTGGCGTCTCTGTCTCGAGCTCCGGTGTCGCAGCCAACGACCCAGACAGACAGGCCGGCTCGTGGAACCAGACAATCGGCAGCGGCAAGGAGTTCGTCGGAGGCGCACTCGGCATGGATGATCTGAAGAGAGAAGGCCAGCAGCAAAACGCCGAGGGCAAGGGCCAGGAGTCCAAGGGACAGCTCAATGATCTGGGTTCAGGCGTTGCGGACCGCGTTCAAGGTACTGTGGGTGGAGCCGTTGCGGGTCTGACTGGTGAGTGTTTCCTCTTCATATCTCGATTGAAGCCTTTGAGCCTCCGCTGACTACGAACTCTCCGCAGGCAACCGCACAGAACAGGCCAAGTACGAGCAACAGCACGACCAAGGCAAGACACTGCAGCGCGGTGTTGAGAACGAGCTCAACAAGTAAAGAGGAGCATAGCGAGCCCAGTCTGTAGGATGATGACAACAGCAACGAGAACGAGAGTCATGAAGCGGGACATGAGACATTCAAATACAGCACTCTGACAGATAGTGTGCGAGGTGTTTTTGACATACCTAATTGAAGCTTCGTCTCAGAATACCTCCGCGGCTCAGTTCTAAAGAGAAGATGCGCTGTAAAGACAGCTTGAACCGAGGGCATGTTATCGCGTCTCCTCCGAAACTTGACTGCGACATGCACCTTAGCCAGTCCGCGTACAGTCTCCCATTCCCAAGCTCTCGTGGTTGCCTGACTCGCCTGGGAGCATGATCAGGGAACGGCACATGTGTTCTAAACGATGTGAGTCTCTCCAGACGTCAGTAGGATGGTTGAGTTGTGCTGCGGCCGTCGAAGTCTGCGCTGTTTACGTTCCTTCCTTCGTGGCGTTGCATCGAGACGTGGTGCTGGTTCTGGTCGTTGTAGAGAAACGTCGCCGCTGACGAAGGCCGTCACGGAGGCTCAGAGGCTAGGAAGCATCTGGAAGGTCTGCGGACGAGATAGTGGCCAAGCCTTGGGACGGAGTGGATCACGCTTTGGGCAAGCTTATGCGTCGCAACTCATCAGCAGCCGAAACTATGGGCAAGAGGGAGGCTATGCGAGACCGGCCCACGGAGCCAGACCGCACCTGCAGAGGAGCACAATGCACGCGTGGAGGTTGAGAGTGCGCTGCAAGACATTTGCTGGGAGGCTGTGTTGCTTGGCGCAATCCGCTAGCATGGAATGGCCGGTTGCCGCGAAGGCGCAGCCGTGAGCGGCGTAGATGCTGTGCAGCCAAACAAAAGGCCCACTCCGCTGCACCTTTGTCTTGCAGAAACAGAAACAGAAACAGAAACAGACACCAGCCTACAGCCTGCAGCACAAACAGCAGTACACTACAAACAACCCTCATCACAGCTGTAGCATCAACACATGGCAACCGCCATCATGCAAATGTCGCCGGCTCCCTCGCCAACATCACCCTCGCGACGCCGCTCTCCAAACCTCTCCATCGACCTCTCAGACTTGCCCGCGCTCTCGCAACCCACGCCACCCAGCAACACCCTCCTCATAACCAACCTCAACGCCCCCGAAATCTTCACAGCCGCGAACCTCGAGAGCATAACCCAGGCAATCAACCAGCATGCAAAGATCCACACCTTCTCGCCACTTAAATCCATGCGGCGGGTAATCGTGACCTTCTGGACCACCGAAGACGCCATCGCAATCCGACAAGTTCTCGACGGCGAGACAGTGCTAGGGAGCAGAGTGCGAGTCTACTTCGGTCAAAAAACCAAGATCGAGCAAGGAGACCAGCATCTACACCTTCCACAGTCTCAGAAGCTCTTCTTCATCTCGCCACCGCCCAGTCCCCCTGTCGGATGGGAGATGCGCAATGAGGAGCCGCCGAACAAGGACGTGCATGCGGAGGACTTAGCAGATGCGCTTGCCAAGCTTCACGCGAGACCCGACGCCGATGCAGCGTTGAGGGAGGACACGGAGGTGGAGAGACCGGCGAGGCTTACTGTCAACACGAGGCAACGATCTGGGACGGGGACGATCGTGTATGATCCGCAAGAGCATGGGCACTCCCCTGATCTGCCGGCGATTGCTGTGGAGGACACGACAGAGTCTCCCCAGCCGCTGAGCCCGATGGAGGGTGTTGAGAAGAAGTTCGTTCACACTGCGAGGCCACCGGTTGAGCTCATGGAGCAATGAGTACGATTGGGAGGATCTGATTTGTATAGGGATTGGCACAATAGCACAGCGAAGGCGTTCATATGAAGTGGAAACAGCGGGATATGGAACGATGGATGATGGCGTTCATCCCAAGCACTGCATTATCGAAGCTATACGAAAGCTCGAAAGTATCACCGGAATACACTCCTCGAAACAATATTCATGCACTTATCGTCCCTTCAGCGTATCACAAGCTCTTCCGACTGCCCATCATCCTGCTGCAACGCCTTCACCAATGCTCCTCTTGCTATTACGCCACCGCAGCGACAATCAAGAACGTCATCCCCAACACGGCAGACCCGAATAGCGAGTAGTCGTTAACAGAAACACTATTAGCCGCACTGCTACTGCCACCGCTCGTGCCTCCACCAGCATCACCTGAGCCCGAGGATCCGACCAAAGGTGACGTCGCTGTAGCTGAAGCGCTGGAAGATGTGCTGCTCGATACTGTCGATTTGGACAAGGTGGAGGAGACGGTATATCGCGTCGTGCCTTCGCTGCCAGTGTCTTGAGCCTATGGCAGCGCGGGAGGTTAATTCAATGTGAAAGGTTGCAGCAGAGAAGTTGTGATTTACCTGGACCAGACAGACTACTGCCAGTACTGCTGAAAGCAGGCGAGGGATCGAAAGCATGTTGTGATCCGGAAGCTCCGTTGTTTGAATGTGCTGATAATGTTGTGAAGAAGCGCTCTGGGTTATCGATGTTGTTTAGAGTTGATGCCGCTGTATTTTGAAGATATTCATGGATGGTGAACAGGACGACACCATAGAAATAAAGGTGACACCTCCCAGCCTAACATGCACAGCACTTACCTTTCGTGAGAACTCTTGCGGCTTCATGGCAATTATCATGCCACGCGACTGCATAATGTGGGATAGACTCTTGGCCATTGATACTGCCGTCTTTTGAACGTGCCTTCCCTAGACCAATGATGGGCGCCGTAATCTGCAGGAGCCGCCTTCGATGAGTTGCGTAATGAAGTAAGATCTGGCAGGAACGATCGACATGCGGCTGCTGTCCAAGTAGGTCCGATTTTTGAAGCTGCCGAATTAACCGGACAGCTGATACACCGCCAGCACGAGGCCTCTGTATACCCTGAACTGTTGTAGCGATGTCGTGTTGCGCGCCAACGCTTTTGAATAGTCGATGCGCTGATCCTGTTCGCTTTGCGTAGCCACGCTGTCGTTTCGTATGCCCTTTGAGCTGCCACTGCCATATCCATATTCTGCAGTCCAGGATGATCTGAGCCTCATTCGCGTGCCTCGAATGTGCTGGCTTGCGCACACCAATTCAATCTCGTGACTGGGCAGTGCAGCTTGCGTAGCATATGTGGGCGCATACCTCCTGCTCTGGCATCGTATTGAACGTATCGCTCTGCTTTCGCTCAAGCTTCCACTTCCTGCTCGAAACCCGCTCGCCAAAAGGTGATCAGAGCCGCAGTCACTGCATCTCCAGCAGGTAGTCCGGCCGGAGAACTCACGTATTGAAGTCCTGGGAGGACACCCAAGGTGCCTTCACCCCATTGCGTCCGCTGCCTTCGGCTCCTCTGCAACCTCGGAAACATCCTCAACACGCCGCTGGGTTGACAACTTCTCCTTTGAAGCCCTCGCCTCCTGCGCCAGTCTCCACAGCCCCTTGACCATACTTTCCCTCTCAGCAGGCTCCGCCTCAGCACTGCCAGCCCATCGTATCCTGCACTCCTGATCGACCAAGTAGACATATCCCACCTTGTCATTCAACATTCCAATAGCCTCTTTCATCACATCGCTCACACCCCTTCGTACCATGAAGTAGTTCCCTTGCTCCTCCTTCGTCTTTCCCGCCCGCAAGTTGTACCGGAACATCTGCAGTAGCCACCACTTCAGAAAGTTGTTCTCGTAGTTGATCTCCACCCTCTGCGCGAAATCTGCATTTGCCTCGATCGCCTCATGGAGGTCCGGGTTCTGTTCTTCCGAACAAAATGTATCGACCTGCTGCTTCGCCCACATACTCGACACAATGCTCACGACTGATACCTTACCCTGCATCGCTTCACAAGTATCCCGTCCCAATCCCTTGTGGCCATCGCCTCGCCAGAGCTCTCTAGGCTGGCCATCCTTCCTCAACGTCTTCCCGTAGAAGTTCGGAAACCATAAACTCACATCGCCTCGAAACAGTCGCTCGTTGCTCCTGAACATCTTGCCCTTGTGGAAACGTAGATTGCTCCAGTCGCGGAAGTAGGGTTTGGAGATTTGCTTGGTCATCTTCGACCTTCGCTCGAGATGTTTGTCATAGTTGACGAAGTCGTTTCTGCGTTGGCTAAGGGACCGCTCGTCCAGGCCCATGTTCTCCCCGGGTTGCGGCGGATTTGGCATGCCAATGGGACGGCTGAGGGGCTGCGGTTCGAATTCCTCATCGTCGTCGCTTTTGTTGCGCTTGCGAAAACCAGGTTGCGCATCGGCGTGGCTCCTTGAAGATAGAGGTGCAGCACTGGGTGGAGGCCGGGGAGCTGATGGTGGAGGCGGCCGCTCGGGAAGGGAGGCGTAGCATCTGCGTGAGACAATGGGTCGTGATGTAGGCTCAGAATATGCAAGCGAGCGCAAAATGCGCAGGCGCTGGGGCGATGGGGCCTTCATTGTGGTTGTATATACAGACAAGAAGTGCAGCTTGGAACTTTTGAGAAGCTCAAGTAGAAAGCGGATTTGACTCCGCCGACGCGATGCCACACGATTGATCAGCTATGCACATTCATGATACACCTATCTTCAGCTACTGCATTACACGCTTCAGAAGAGCGACTTGCTCATCGAGCCTTGCCACGCACACTTTTGGTGCCGCCAAAGCGATGTCCGGACACTACCCACTGCTCTGTCGAAGGGCTCTTGCAATTGAAAGGTTGACGTTTAGCATCCTCCTAGGACGCTGCGCCAACCTCCATCTGCCAGTCCTCGAGCTCTGCCACAATCTCTGGCAGCATACCCTCGACATCCTCCTCCCGCACATCGAGCGCGCCGGTGATCAACCGCTTGTACTCGTGTTGCTTCTCATCAATGCCGGCGTTCGACAGATTCTGCACTATTGTTTTGAACAGATCTTTGCGTTGCTGGACCAGGCCATGGAGTTCTTGTACAAGCTCCATCCTGTGCTCGAGAGAGTCGTCTTCGGTGCCAATGAGCAAGTCCTCGTTCTGCATGTTCTCGTCCGCCTCTGCTTCCTCTTGTAGAATGAGTTCTTTCAGTGCGGTGTCTTGTTCCTCTGCCGTGAGGCCTTCGCATTCTTGCATGAGTTCTTCCAGCTCCGTCAGCAGAGCATCGTCGCCATCCACAGCTCCACTGCCAACGTGCTCTTCCTCGGCGCGAAGCTCTTCAGCTTGTCGCTTGAGGAGCTCGATCTCTTGCCGGCGCGCGGCGGCGACCCGTTCTGCTTCCGCCAGTTCTGCCTCCTTTTCGGCGACTTCAGTGTCAATACTAAGAGCCAGTGTCCTCGCCTTATTGAAGATAGTGGGCATCACAGATGATATCAATGCGAGCGCGTCGTCAGATCTGTATGAGTCCGAAGGATCTATGTTTTGGGAGCCGCCGCCGCCAGCCAGAGATTGTTGTGACACAAGCAGAGGATCGATAGGTATATTGCCATCTAATCCGTTCATGTGCGACTGCGAGGCGCCGACCGCGATTGTACTCTGACTTGTATCAAACTGGTAGGGGGAAGAGGACATGTGGCGATTGCTTTGTCGCTCTTGTCTGCGTTGGTTGAGCTGCACAATGAGCTGGTCTGCAGTTTCGCCGAATTGATTCGGTATCTCGGTCGAAGCGCCTCGACTGATGAGACTACGGACACACTTCCGTGCTCCGTTGCGCGCGGCGATGGTAATGGCAGTATCGCCATTCTGGTCGGGCGTGTCAAGGATGCGCACAATTCCGTCGGGAGAGAGGATGTCGGCCATGCGGTTCAGGATGCTGTCCATATAATACCTAGCACATCCATACTTACTCTTCCGTTGTGTGCTTTGAGCGATGTGGTGGAAGACGGTTTCGCCATACCAGTTCTGCATATTAACGGTGCGCATCAGAAGGCCGGCGAGTCTGTCCATATTCTGTCGATCATAGTTGTTGGTGAAGATTGCAGCACGCATGAGTGGAGTCTCGCCGTTCCTTGCCTGGACATCAATGTTGGCTCCTCTGCGTAGTAAGTCTTTCACGACTTCGATATCGCCCATTGCCGAGGCCCAATGGAGTGCGGTGTGTCCTTTATCGTCTATTGAACGGTCCAGGTCGGCCGAAGCTGGTGGCAGAGGAGCTTGAGGTAGCGAATCCATCGGATTGTCCTGTAGCATGAAGTAGTCGAGAAGCTCGTCCGCCCAAAGCTGATGCTCCCTGTCGGCCTGGCTCATGGTCTCCTCGAGCCTTCTCCTCTTCCGCGATCCTGTGAAGTGGGAGTTGTCGTAGTCATCGAATGATTCGGAGGCGATCGTGACGTTGTCTGGCGTCTCACCATCATGCACACTGACGTCCATCTGGTCGTAGTCGGGCTGCGCAGTGACTTTGCTTCTCTTAGCCGGACTGTCCGCTGGAGAATCACGAGCTCTCTTACCAGGTTGGCGCTTGGGCTGGGCCGGAGCGCGTGGCTGTCTCGGCTTGGAGGATGTTGCAGTGGCATGTTTGGGCGCTGGCGGAGGACTCCTGTCACCAGGCACGAAGTCGAACATTGGGCGCAGCTTTTCCAGCACTCCATTCTTGGCGGCCAGTTCTCTGCCACTGTCGAGAGGGATCCATGTTCCTGTTCGCAAGTCATGTGAGTGATAAATCTTGGCCCCTCCTCAGGTGCAGACTAACCTTGGTATTTGCCATAACCTCCCTGGACCTTCTCGTGTACGCCTTTCTGGACTTCTCGCTCGAGGATGCGGGTGCGGGCGGGCTTGTCGTAGTCGGCTACCTTGAGGATGTGCGTCGCGTTGATCCAGTCGTCGCTGCGGCGGCGCATGACATGGTTGCCATCGACGTTGAACTCATACACACTATACTGTCAGCATATGTGCGAAAGGCGACATTGGGCGTAGATCGTAGATGGGCTCACGGGACATTAGAGTAGGTCGCGCTGTAGATGAGGTTGCTGCGAGACATGGTGGTGGGAGTCGAAAGGGATGGCTATGGCTATGACATGTGCGGAGCCGGAGCCTCAGTAGCACCACGATGCTGGTCGGGATGGTGGGTGGGTGCGGTGGTCCGTGACGCGATAAAGTAGCTCTCGCAGGTGAATAAGAAGAAAGGACGCGAACGCGTCGTCGATTGCTGCGAGCGCGGTTCACGCCCCATGCAGCCGGGACATGAGCTAGTCTCTATCAGGACACACGTCTGCGCATGCGACCCAATGCTAAATAATAAGCAGCAACAGAAAACACACTATTGTATCCACCTCTACCAAACAGACAACATCACACGAGCTCGAAATGCCTGGAATTGACTTGATAGACCATTCGCCACAGCATCCGCAGCCCGCTGCCAAGATCCCGACGGCCTCGAACGTTGTCCTCATCGACAACTATGACTCCTTCACGTGGAATGTCTACCAGTATTTGGTGCTCGAAGGTGCAGAGGTAACGGTATACCGGAACGACCAAGTCACACTCGACAATCTCGTGGCAGCAAAGCCAACACAACTGGTCATCAGCCCTGGACCCGGACATCCCGTGTCGGATTCAGGAATCAGCAAAGATGCCATCAAGCACTTTAGGTAAGTCACCAGGATGCGTAAGCCTCGAAGCAAAGATGGAATGGGTGTGCCACCGCTGTGGATACTGGTGGCCGCGGGTGCCTTCCTGAGTGTCTGTCACGATAGTGCGGGCTCCGCTTCGCTTGTAGGTCGTTTGCAGCACTGACATATGTGCAGCGGCAAGATCCCGGTCCTCGGAGTCTGTATGGGTGAGCAGTGCATCTATTCGGTATTTGGAGGCACAGTAGAGCAAACTGGTGAGATCTTACATGGCAAGACCTCGCCACTTCGCCACGATGGAAAGGGCGTGTACGCTGGTGTCGAGCAAGACCTTCCTGTGACGAGATATCATTCGCTTGCTGGTACACATCCGACATTGCCAGAGTGCCTCGAGGTATCGTCCTGGATCGCGACAGGGCCTGACGGTGGCAAGGGAGTGATTATGGGCGTCAGGCACAGGGAGCTCTTGGTCGAGGGTGTACAGTTTCACCCGGAGAGCATTCTCACCAAGGATGGTCGAACGATGTTGAAGAACTTCCTTCAAATGCAGGGTGGCACTTGGGCGGAGAACGAGCGACTACAGAAGCAAACTGCCAACACCAGCCCAACCGCTGTCCAGCCCCAGGCCAATGGCGATAAGAAGCCATCGATCCTTGAGCGAATTTACGACGATCGGAAGGTCAAAGTTGCTGCACAGAAGCAGATCCCATCGCAGAGACCTGCAGACCTGCAAGCAGCATATGACCTCAACCTATCCCCTTCCAACATCTCCTTCCCGGAAAGGCTGCGGAAGTCACCTTTCAAGCTGTCGCTCATGGCTGAGATCAAGCGGGCGTCACCTTCGAAGGGCATCATATCACTCTCCGCATGTGCACCTGCTCAAGCACGCACATATGCATTGGCTGGCGCCAGTGTCATATCGGTCCTTACTGAGCCTGAGTGGTTCAAGGGCAGCATTGAGGATCTGCGAAGCGTGCGGCAAGCTCTCGAAGGCATGCCAAACAGACCCGCTATATTGCGAAAGGAATTTGTGTTTGAGGAGTATCAAATACTCGAAGCACGCTTAGCAGGAGCAGACACAGTCTTGCTCATCGTGAAGATGCTAGACACTGAAACTCTTACAAGGCTCTACAAGTACTCACAGTCACTTGGCATGGAGCCACTGGTGGAGGTGAACACCGTGGAAGAGATGGAGATTGCAGTCAAGTTAGGATCGCAAGTTATCGGCGTCAACAACCGAAACCTGACCAGCTTTGAGGTCGACATGGAGACTACGACTCGGTTGATGGAGACTGTGCCCAAGGAGACGATAATTTGTGCTCTCAGCGGTATCGCAGGCCCAAAGGATGTCATCCCGTACCAGCAGAACGGCGTCGGCGCTGTGTTGGTAGGTGAAGCACTTATGCGCGCTAAGGACACTGCGAACTTCATCTCCGAGCTTCTTGGTGGCGACTCAAAGGCAATCAATGCTAAGCCTCAACGCAAACTACTCGTCAAGATTTGTGGCACGAGGAGTGCAGAAGCAGCTGAAGCTGCGATCCAGGCTGGCGCTGATCTCATCGGCATGATACTTGTGAAGGGCCGCAAGCGATGTGTCTCGACTGAGACTGCTCTCCAAATCTCGCAAGTCGTGCACAATAGCGAGAAGACTGCTACGCGAGTTACGGACGCCTCCACAGAAGCTGAGGGGAAAGCTAGCAGCTTCTTCGCACACCGAGCAGCACACCATATTCAGCACCCGAAGCGTGCTCTGCTCGTAGGAGTCTTTCTGGATCAGCCTCTCGAATACATCCTCGAGCAGGTGAAATTGCTGAATCTCGATCTTGTGCAACTTCACGGGTCAGAACCGCTCGAATGGGCGTCGCTCATCCCTGTACCGACCATGAAGGCTTTCAAGCCTGGCCATGCCGGCCTTGCCACTCGTGGCTTCCATTCCATGCCGTTGCTAGATCCAGGTTCGGGTAGTGGCGAGAAGCTCGATGTCTCAAGTGTCCAGAGCTTATTGCAAGGCGACGATGGTTTACGCGTGATTCTGGCTGGTGGCCTGACTCCAGATATCGTGGCAAGCACTGTGGAGTCTTTGGGTGAAGTCAAGGCACAGTTAGCAGGCGTGGACGTCAGTAGCGGCGTTGAGGTGGATGGAGAGCAAGATCTCGCCAAGATTCGAGCGTTTGTGCAAGCAGCGAAAGACGTAGAGCTGTAGACTTTGCTCGGTCGGAATTGATACAGCGACGGTATGGCATTCCGGCTGCAGGCTACCGAACAATATCTATGTACGTAAGTGGGCTCTGAAGCGTGTCTGATTTACAATATCGAGCGATGGGCTTACGAGCGTGGTAAGCCTCGCATGTGATGCGGCTAGCTGACGGCTCACTTCGCCGCTCTCAGTCACTTGCTTCGGGGCAACATCCCTGTCCAGAAGCACAGATCTCACGAGCTTGCGGCTCGATAAAGCTCGTCGGTCCTTCTTTGACTTGACAAACAGCATCAACACCTCGTGTCTTCACATCAGCGATACCACAACCTCAACCGTGTGCCCCACATCACCCATCCACACCACACGTATCACACACCGCTGAAACCGCCACCATCATCGGATCTCACTATGCCACACAGCGCATTGAAGAGTTGTCACATAGTGGCAATCGGGCAGTGGAAGACAGACTGGCCGCAACCGAAGGTGAAGAAGTGGGTCGAAGAAGCTGGTGGCAAAGTCACAGCTCAGGAAAAGCTCACCGACGAGACCACACACGTGGTCTTACTCGAGAAGACCTGGAGGGACCAAGGTATCTTTGTCAAGAAGATCCTCGCTGCTAAGGAAAATGGTGACCGGGAGATTCACATCGTCAATTTCGATTGGCTCCAGGACAGTCTGCAAGCTCGTTCTAAGAGACGCGAGTCTCTCTACTCATACGAGAGAATGCAAAGGGATCTCGACGTCGCTGCTCGAAAAGCGGACAAGGAGAAAGCGAAGATCGAGAAATCTCTGCAGCCTCGAAGCGGAGCTGGCCTGATGGCTCAGGTCTACACCGAGAGCACTGATCCATTTGTGTCCGAGATTGAGAAAAAGAGGTCCGAGAGATACGCTAATGAGATGATGCGGGTCCGCGAAGAAAAGAAGGCAGAAGAAAAGCTCATCGCGGAAAAGACGCGCGAGCGCCATGGTATCAAAGAGCTATCTGCTATCTTTCGAAGGGGCGTCAGCAGAGCCAGGAACGAGCTCCTGTCCGGTGAGTGAGCCAGCAAACCTGCTGATCGACCACCCGAGGGCATAACTTACTGACCTTTGCACAGAGAACCACCACGTCTACATGGATCAAAGCGGCTTCCACTATGATATCGTTATCACCAAGATCGCCTTCAAGTCGAACCGTAACCATCGTCACGTCCTCACTGTAAGTCAATACCCATTCCAGCGTCAATAGCGCACTCAGTAGAGTCTCGTTCTCAACTCACGATGTTCACAGATATACGAGTCCAATGAGTTACCAAACACCTACGCCTTCAACTGCCAGTACTCCGGCACCAATGTCGAAGTACAGAACAACATCATCGCAACCCTTGGCAGCAACTGGCCAACAGCTTTTCGCGCTTTCAAGAAAGTCTTCAAGGAGAAGACTGGTGTGGAATGGAAGGATCGGATCAAGGATGCTCGCGAGCGCTTTGACCGTGAGAAGCGTGGATTCGATGATGGCCGAGCGCCAGAGGCTGTGGACTTCGAGAAGGCGCCGTTCATATACCATCCGCCTTTATATGGGTCACGAGGCGCGGACTTGGAAGATCCAGCGCTGGATGAGAGCCCTTCCGCAAAGCCCGCGATGGTTGTGGAGGAACCGCCTCCAGGTTCGCGCGAGGCCAGCCCAGAGGTCAACGGCAACGGAGTTGTGACATCGCCACGTGAACTCAGCCCAGGTGTCGACGGCACGGTTTTCATGAGCGGTGCCAACGGAAATGGGGCCGTGACACCACTACGAGAGAGTGCGCCTGCGGAGCCATTATCTGCAAACCCGAATCACGAGATTGCCGAGGACGACGCGTTCGAGAAGCTCATTGCTGGCACCGAAGGTATGCCAGATGGTCTGGACTTCCTCGGAGACACAGCCTTTACTGAGCCATTCGACTTTGATGAGACCAATTTCGATGAGGCGATGACGGACGGAAACGGAGCGGGCCAGGAATTTGTCAACGAGACGCAGACACAGCCGAGCTCCCAGTTGCCCGACACACAAGACATGAGCGATACGCAGCCGAACTTCGAGATGCCAGAGATCCAGGAGTTTGATAACACGCAGCAGGCTTCCCAGGTGCCAGAGGGCCAAAGCTTCGGCCATACACAGGCTGCTGAGGAGGCTCACGCCTATCTCATGGCCTTCGTTGGCGAGGTCAAGCAAGAGCGGCCCTCCAGCTCTGATCGCGAGCTCTTTGGCGAAGGAAAGCCAGAAGTTGAGCTTGGTGGCTCAGTCCTGGGAAAGCGAAAGAACGATCCAGAGGTCACCGCAGAGGAGGAGGGAGTATCGTCGAAGAAGCTCGCCAACGGCCAGTCTAAGGGTGACAAGGACGAGGAGTATGTGCTGAGTCCAGAGCCGTCGACTGAGCCAATTGCAGATCCGAGGGTTGTGGAAGGCGAGCCGCAGAGCCAGATCGACCAAGGTCCAGGATCAGGATACGTTGACTTTGGTCTCGATGATACCCAAGCAGTCTGAAAGGTGAGCGGTGCCTACAATGCTGTGAACGATCATGATACAACACCCTTCTGGTACAGTACCAATCACCTCTTGGATTTCCCTTTGCGGTATATGTACAATAGCGGCTAGACGGACCGAGCTCATATCAGTCTGCTCTGCATTGTGAGAGCACATCTAGCTCTTGAGATGCGATCACCTCGAGACGTGACATCCAGCTCTTGGATAATGGTATTCATGTCGTGTCTGCTCTCCCAATCCTTCCTTAGTTACTCCTCTCGCCGTTCTTCTCCGCTCTGATCTCATCCATCTTCTTCACTCGTAGCTTGAACTCCTCGTATTGGCACTTTTCATATGAGTGTCTCTCATCCTGTTGTAATCATCAATTTCCCACTCCCTCTCTATGTTCACATCATCGTGATCCTTACCATGCACCTCCACGGCAAGTAATAGTTGTCAAACCGGCACTTGTTCAGCGGGATAAGTAGGCTGGCGCACGAGTCTCGGTATGGCAGGGGCACTTTGTTGGCGGACATCTCTTTGCGTGTGGCTTCTGCAGGGGCACTCAGCATACGTTCATGTCCCTCTTATATGTATGTCGTGCCATTTGGCTAGCAGGAGGGAATGGTCGCATACGTCTTGGTGGGTGGGCGTCGTGGCCGTGACCGTGACCGTGGCCATGTCCAAGGCCGACGGCATCCTGCACGCTATGCGCGGCGTCCTTTACGGTCTCGGCGACGGTCATGGTGGGTGTAGTGTGGGTGGATGGCAGGTTGTGCATGGGATGGAGAGTCGCATGTGCCATGTAGCTCGAGCTGATCGGCCAAGAGTGAACAGCTGAGGGCGTGATTGGCACGGAGGACAGTCCGACGGGAAGGGTTCGGGAACTCAAGCGCGTCTTGTTTGGACTGAGCTTCGCGCTTCTGCAACAGAAAGTGAATGTCTCTCTACTAACACCCAACTCCTCCAACCCGCCCGCACATCTCGACCTTGGATCTCCTCGCAGGATGGTCGCGTGCTTAGTCCCTCGCTTCAGCTGGCTTTCCTGTCTATAAGAAATTCTCGGGCAAGAACCACCAGCATACAACAAAAAGATGGCGCCAGTGGTGGAATCCAGCTATCTGCCATCACTCGACAAATGTGTCGCCGGTGATGTCCGTCTCATATCATGGCGTACAGCATACCGAGCACTAGCCGACGAGGAAGCTGCGCTTGAGAACAACCACCTCGAAGACTTCTTCCAAGACACAGACACAACAGCAATCCTGAGCAGGCCACTCGAACCGTTTCCAGCACCTTCAGGAGATAGCGCAAAGCGGGTCGAGTCCCTCACAGCGCCGATCAATGTATCTCAGGGCAGTGGCGACGACTACAACCTGCACGAAATCACGGCAGATGCAAAATGGCTGTCAAAAGAGGTGCAGATCGAGGAGCCGGCCGCATTGCGTATGGCCATTATCGAGTGGCAGGAGAGGCCTCAGGATCAGCTGCTGAATACCGCGAGGAACGGGTCAAATGCAATATCAAAGGCAGCGGATCTAGCAAGCTCAGCCCTGGCGAGAAGTACCTGTCGCTTCTCTGCCTCGACCACGGCACTTGCGCGACCCGCATTGGACTTTACGGAACAAGATACGCGCCGCAAGCGCCTACTACAGGTCTATCTCAGTGAGAGGAACCATGTCGTGCGGCTTGCTGCTGATTTGGTTGGACGCAGCGCTGTTGGTAGGAACGGTTCACCAGCATCAAGCGACCGAAACAACTGGCTCGACCGTGTCGCCGGACAAATCACTGGAACTTTATGGCCAACTACCGACAGTAATGGTACTGAGCGATACTGCATGCAGTGCATCGAAAGCATCAAGCTGGCCCTGAAGCAGACGGTCGACTCAAAGTCTTGGCCCAAGGTGTACTCAGAGGATCCAGAGAAGGGACAGAGCTACCTGGACTCGCGGTATTTGCAGCTCGTCAATACACTGCGATTGCTGCTGTTCAGCTTGAATGCACCTCATCAAGGCATTCCAGCAGCATCGACAGTCCAAGCTTGGTTCGAGGCGATGCAAGACTGTGCTTTTCTGCAAGAAGAGAGACCGTTCTTCGAGACGATCGATACGGCACGCTTGCTGATATCCGTAATTTCTGTCGAGATCCTCAAGCTGCAACTCGTTGTTGGGGAGATCATGGCTGGAGCTGGAATGGAGGCCCCTGCCTTACGAGGCAAGTCGTACATCAAGGACGAAGCACATGTGAAAGTCCTTGGTCGTATCTTGCATGCCGCTGCACAAAACGGTCTCGTTGTTGCTGCGCCAGCAATATATGCTTGGAGTATCATTGCATCTGTGATTAAAGATATCGCAGATGTTCACGTGGAGATGAGACTGGCCCAGGACGAGTTGCAAGGTACTGCTTCCCGCAGAGGGTCTCTCGACAACGGCGTTCGTACAGAGTTCGAGTTGTTCTACAACAACTGCATCCGGATAGACGAGTTCGAGACTCAGACTCGACCGACTCCTGCTCGGTTCGCCGAAGCCGCTGTGGATCATATGAACGTGTTTGCGATCATTGCACAGTCTGCCAGTCTTGCCGGCGAAGCGTATAGCTCGCAAGCCGAGTCCGTCACAGCATTTGCTTGCAAGGAAACGCTTCTGGATCTCATCAGAGATGGTCTACCGATCGTGCAATATGATGGAATGGTGCTCGAGGCCATCCTTGCGATACTCATGCCGGCCGAAGATACCCTATTCTCTAAGCAGCAGACAATTGTCTTGGCGGGGAAAGTCTTGTATGATGCTGATCAGTTCAGGCCTGCAATTGTGACTCAAGCTTTGCTGCGATATCCATACGAACTGACGCCTATGCTGCGACTGTTCCAAGTCCTTGCAAATGCACGCACTTCGCTTGACTCGACTGGACTACCAAAGGCTGCTCAGCTACTCGAGAGTCTTTCCAGCTTTACTCAGATCACATCGTCGCGCTTCAACGAGTACCAGCTCGAGGATGAGACGAGGAACACGAACGATATGATACTGACCGCCGATATACCGATTTTCGAGTCACGCAACGAACTCTCCCTCGCAGTCCCCGATGCTCGACGGCTACTTGGCAAGCGCAGTGTTGAAGAGGGCGAGCAGAATCCTTTGATCATCGCCGCAGGCACCTCTGGCGTGATCCTCACAGACAACCGCCCATTCGTCTTGAGGCTCGATCATGCGCACTCAGCTCTCGAGTACCTGGGCCTACTGCTATATACTTTCGCCGGCAGTAGCCAATTGACGCCAGCAAGCACGCATGCGCAGCTCGATCGATTCTCAGCCACCGAAGTGATACTGCTGTTTGACGCTCTACTCTCGGCAACGATGCATGATGATGCACACAACGATGACGCGCTTTTCATCCTTGGCCGCCTGAGCTTCACCCTGCCGGCGCAGTCAGACATAGTGTCTGTGGTCGCGGAGATCTTCGAGACTGAGCTGTTGGCTCATCTCAATCAGGAGGCGCAAGAAGGCTCGGTCGGGCTTGCAACGGCTTGCGCAGAGTTTATCAACGTCTTGCTCAAGATCTCGCCGGAGCGAGTGTGGTCGATTTTAGCACGTAGTAGCTTGCTTGGTGTAACGGACGGTGCAATCTCTTTGGTGCAAGTGGTACTTTCCGAGACACAATCGCAACGATACGGCTTCCTCAAGACATGCGTTCGGTTACATTCACTTCTGCTCGACGACGCCATTGCTGGAACGATCAAGCGGAGGAGTCAGCCGGCTCGCCCAGCGAATCGTTTCGCCTCTCAACAAGATACGCAGGACTCCACGCCTGAGCGGACTATGAGCGGGATTCTCAACGCATATCAAAAGATCCTATTTGAGATCCTACGAGAACAGCAACGTTGGCGATTCGACGTACCGCACGAACGATCGACAATTGCTACAGGAATCTTGGACTCGTTTTCCAAACTGCTCAAGAGCACACAAGGCGTCGATCTCTCAAAAGAGCCCAGCAAACGCCTGACCGGCGTACTGGCACCTGCTGCACAGTCGCTATTAAATTGTTGTATGTCCACGAGCGGAACCAGCGTCATGGCAGAGGTCTTTACAAGTATGCTGCCAGCAGCACTCTCTGTTGCTGAAGATGCATTTCCCACGCAACTCCGGGAAAACCTCATCAGCCAAACGAGGTCACTGTTCCGCTTTTTGACGATCCTCACTCGCATAGTGAAGACTGGACTGGCACCATCGCAGAGCACGCAAATGACACACGCACAGGCCAGGACATTCTCACTTCAGCTCCTGCAGAACGTCCCACTAATGGCAATGCTGCTTGCCAGTGACCATGGATTCAAAATTGATATGTTCCCCTTGCTCTCTGAGCTCGTGCAGGCTGCTACCCTAGGAGGTGGGGATCCCCCATCGATACTCGCGCTGCTGGACGAAGATGCTCAAAAGTGCCTGCTCACGATTCTCACACAGCTCGACCGGCCCTTGTGCGACGTACAGGTTGAGCGGCAGGTGTGGGATTTTCTCTCTGCGATCATGGACAGTAAGCAGCACTACTTCGCGGTCTACCTCTTGACAGGACAGCTACCAAAAAAGGGCCGACAGCAAGATACAACGAGTCAACTGAAAGAAAGACCGATACTTACATACGCCCTGAACAAGTTGTCAACGATCTCGGTCTTGGCACCAGAACGTGCTCTCGGAATGTTGCGATTCGTAGCCACCGCACAACGCTCTTGGGCACGGGCAACCCAGCAGTTGCGAGATCATTCAGAGTTTCTCAAGTATACTCTTGCCTGGATCGAGACTATTGGAATCGCAGTGCGAGACCCTTCCCCGGGAGCCGCGATCATAGCCGCGAAAGAATGCCAGATGGCTGCCTACCTGTGCGAAATATTCGCCATCACTCTCCACGCCGAATTCACGACGGGCGATCGAAAACTTCTCCCCAGCTTGTTGCCCAAGCTGGCAACGTTGCGAGATCACGGTGTAACAGTCAATGCCTACAACAGATCACTGCATAGCAATCTGGCGAAGAATTTCACCATCAAGTTTACCGCTGGTGAGCTCGTTGACTTCAGGCGGACGGCAATAAACCCTGCTATATACGGACCCGACTATTTCTACGACAGAGGACTAGCAGCTAGTGTCTTGCAACACGACCCATCTTGGCATGGTAAGATACGTGGGCCAAATCAGGGGTTCTCTGACGAGTTCTCTCGTGCAAATGCCAACTTGAGCTTGTTGCATGCACAAACGAAGTTACTGAGCAGCTGGCAGAGGTTAGCGACAACTCTTTGCGAATGTGCGAGCCAGGAATCAGACTTGCAGCTTGAGCTTGCCAAGATTGCAGAACGCTGCTTGCAGGAGAATGCTGGCCCTCAGCTCGATCAGCCTGGAATAGCTGATGTCTTGGACATCCGGATCGAGCTCGCCTTCGTGCTGATATCGAAACTGGTATCCCTGAAGGTCGATTTCAGCGTCATGCAAGATCTTCTACCAGCAGCCTGGACGCTGGTAGGGACCTCGCCAGTGGACTATGACATTGCAAGCGCCTCAGACGATGTCAGCTATTACCGCGAGCTCCTGCACGTGCTGTATCTGTCAATACAACCACACATCTACAGCAAGAGAGGGAGTGAGCCACGGTCTGGAAACGACAGCCAACTCATGTTCTTGAATCCGGCCGTCGCCTCAAACCTGATCGATATTGTCGGCAAGGTCATTGCTCCTGGATTCCGTGCTCTCTGCGCGAACTTGCATAATGACCTGGAGCTGGCGTTGCCGGCCGACTTTGCCCTTCTGACGGCGTTACTGAAGGCTATCTTGGCAGTGCCAGAGGTCAACTCTGTGCACACGCTGCTGGCAGACATTGTGGCTGGCTCGTCACTCATACGTGGCGCCGTCAGCCTGTACTCCTGGTCAGACCGCCTGGCGGAAGCGACGGCGCAGGATCCGGTCTATGGCGAGGTAGCCATCACCTTCCTACTCGCGCTTTCTACCGTTCGACCGATCGCGGAGCAGATGGCGCTGGAAGGTGTGCTGAGCCAACTTGCATCAGCCAATCTTTCGAATTACTTCAGGAAGCCTGGGGGCAAAGGTCCATTCGATGAACCCAGCCGCATGTTCGTCATCTGGGCTCAAGGACTCCTGCCACTTTGCTTGAATCTTCTCGATGCTGTAGGCGCGCCACTGGCGGCAGAAATCGCAGCATTCCTGAACACATTCCCAGAGCAGCTCAGGAGGGCTGAAACAGCACTGCAGAACACAGCTCCCAGTCCCCGTGAGCCAAAGGCCGGCACTGTCACGCTCAGTCTGGTCTCCGAAGCGCACAGCTTGACAATGCTGGCGCTCATCCTGAAGTCGGACATAGCGCTCGGCGCAGCAGAAGGCGTGAACGCAGCTGACATTCCAAGTCTAGCCTACAACTTGGAGGTCGTGAAAGACCACGCGGCATCTCTCATAAGAAGCAGACGGAGTCTTGCCGACCGGCTAAAACCTACTAACGCCATGGAAGAGAGATGGCTGAAGGCGACGACGCCCTCGGACACGGACAACGTGCTGTTGGACAAAGTCGTGAAGGAGATAAACAGTATGCTCGCGAGCTTTGGAGATTCTGATGCGTAGCGGTCTTGCGATTTTGAGCGTTGGTGCTACGACAGAAGGCAAAGTGCATTGTGCTGTTCAGCGAGGCGTTCAGGACGCCAGGATCTAGGTCGACGGTCATGCATGTGCAGCGCATGGCGCTTGAGATACCACGAATGGCGCACGATTCGGTCTGTAGTCGTAATTGAAAACTGAGCCCAGAGCTCCTCTGCATCCTGACCAGCGTGTCTTCTTCGCACTTCCATCCTCACTGCACCGTTCCTTGAGATCTGCACTGGCTTGACGCTCTTCACAACGATCCCGGCACAGATCCATACCAAGCCTGTCCCCGCATTGCGCTTGTGAATTCCCTCACTTGTGCCTTGCCGTCCGTGATCACGCAATGGGCACAGATCAACGCGTGCATCGTAGAGGCACCTAGCGATGGACGTGCCGCGATGTGCCTGCATTATTGTTATGTGAAGCAAGATTACTCTAGCCTCGGGTTGCCAGAGATCAGATAAGCTTCCCTAGCTCTCGACTCGACCCGGTCCAGCAGCTCTCCAACATTGAACTTGCACAATGGCACCGCTTCCCTGCAGTCCCGCGAGCAATTCCACCGCCTCCGAATCGCATTCCCTCCCTACATCAGACGACTCGGACGATAGCCTCATAACGCCGCGAGCAGGGCCTTCAGATCCCACCCTCAGAACGCCAGCAAAGCTGAGCAAGCCGACTGTACCGCCGTTCGCGACATCGCCCGAGTCGTCGCAGAGGCCATCGTCGCTCAAGCACGCCGACGGACAGCCACGATATCCGTACACCTACACCGGCACTGCTGGCTCTAGTAGAGCCATCGATGCTGGTGTAGATGGCAGAGAGCGACAGCGCTCAGTCACTTTCACACCACAGACTATCTCGCCGAAAGGTCCACGGCCGAATAGCTACTCCCACACAATGGCATTAGGTGGGTCGCCTGTGAGAAGCCGGCAAGACAGAGAGTCGGAGGATGTGGCGGAGAGCAGTGCAGACGAGCACACGGCCATCGTGAGGAAGAGTACGCAACTGAAATCAAATTATGGCGCGGCGAACGATGACAATAACGATATTCGGTCGATCAATGGGCAAGCCGAAAGTCCAAGGAGGAGGAAGAGCGACTCTGTGATGAGTCTGAAGGGCAATCGGGCGGATGCGGGTGTGCCTGCTCGAGGAGGGCAGGAGCTGTTGACAGAGCAGGAAGCTGAGCATGAAGGCTGGTTCAGGTCACTTGTCGACAAGTATGGATCTGTCGAGCTTGAGAACAAGGGAAGCGTGGTATGCTCAACATGCAAGTTTGGCAGACTCGGTACTGATTGCTCGGCAGGCTAGAGATCACCTCGCACTTGGTAGGAGACATGTATTGTCATCGCAGTTTCTGATTGCCACTGACTTCTTGTAGAACGAACTTTCCTAGCCTGGCTGCGAACCTCGCTTTCCTTCGCTAGCATTGGCATAGCCGTCACGCAGCTGTTTAGGCTGAACACGTCGATTGCTTCCTCAGATCCAGATGCCGTGCAATCTTCCGCGGCATCAACAAAGTTACGTTCCGTGGGCAAGCCTCTAGGCGCGACATTCTTAGGCATATGTGAGTGACACACAACTGGCAAACGTGGTCGTGAGGCTGACTTACATACTACAGCGATTCTCATCCTCCTGCTGGGGTTTCATCGCTACTTCGAAAGCCAACACTACGTGATACGAGGCAAATTCCCAGCATCACGAGGAACCATCATCATCGTCTCAGCAGTGGCGACCGCACTTATCATCGCTAGCCTGATTGTCGTTGTTGCAGTCGCTCCGGAAGCATCCGAGAAACGATAACAAAAGCCTAATGGATCGGCCTCCGGACATACCACGAATGAGAGCATGTCTGGACGAAATAACGAGCTACCTTACTCTCTCCCAGGCGGATTCGGCATGGCAGGGCCTGGATGTAGACCTCGCCGATCTGATTGGACGTCTTGGGGACTATGTCGAGAGTCTTTCGGACCCGCAGGATGCTTAGTCGGGATCACCTCGCACGCCCAACAGAGTCCAGCAAATAGCACGGGACCAAGGATTGACGTTATCCATACCCCCTCGCGATGCAATCCCGCCTGTTCCAAACCCGGCCTCCCAGATTCGATGGCTTGGTGAACAAGTCTCGAGGCTGACAGCGCGAGCACACGCCCTAAACATACAGGGACAATCGGCCGGATAGAGACCTAGCGAGATGTCCCGAGCAAGAGCAGCGAGCCTACAAACTGCAGTCTACCCCTCGGTGCCTCGACCGCTATCAGCTACAGCACGGATAAGGAGCCAGAGCGTGCCATGCCACGAAGCAAACAATGCTTTCGCTGAAGACCTGCAGGCTCAGATTCGGCAAATGTCAGCGGAGATCTGCCACACACTGCAGGTGCAAAACGCGGTGATGGAGGATATGAACATGCCACCAATGACCATGGGCAATTCTCTTATGAGCCCCAACTCAGCGGCAAACCACCCTAGAACACGGTACTCGTACACGATGGCCGAACTACGCTCGATCAGCTCCGGTGTCCAGAGACGAGACTTTGCGGCTGCGCCTGCCTCGGCGACCCCTACCAGGGACCCTGCGACGCCACAAGTGGGAAGACTGCAGCGGTAGTTTCGACGTGGCAACCCTTACGAGTGCCAGTACGATTATCATTTCGAAGATGGCAACGCTCTTACACTTGCCGTCTTCGATTGGAGCTGCTTGGAAGTCTTTGAAAGATTGGCAGGAATCGAAGACGCTGGGCAAGCTTTCCGGGGTATCATGAGGGTGTACGTTGAGAACTGCCTCGACCTTGTGGTTGATATGGATCAGCTCGTGGCGTATGAGCTCAATCAGGCACAAGACCAATGGATGCTCACCAACGAGTTGGCGGCAGAGTTCTGGTCCGCGTAGTATGAGACCAAGGAGGAGCTGATGGAGTACCCTCTACCAGAGAGTCCATTCAACGACTGTCATTGTAGCAGACGCCATTGATGATGCAGGTGATTATCAGTGAAGACTAGTCGCAAGGCAGCATAGCAATCGCTCACGATGGATGCAGCACGAGCACCCTCGCTAGCTTTGAAATGCATCGTTCAGATAGTCTATGAAGAGATCGCGCACGCGATTCTTGCTCAGAGTATGCTGTCGATTCAACCCAATGAACTGTCGTCTCAGCCTCTGCAACTGCGGTAGACTCGGCGCCGCGATAGGTAAGGCAATCACCTGCTCCGAGTCCGCCACTTTCAACTCCCCACCACCTTCGCCCGGATGGTCTTGCTGCCATGCCGTGATGATTCCAACTACATCTGACGTCGTCCTGTCCAGCTCGTAGAGATAGTTTTGCTCCGCGGCCGGCTTCACAACAGTCGCAGCGTTAGGCCTCACTACTTTTGCTTTCCCGTCACTCCCAATCAACGCCTCCCAGATCGCATCATAAGGAGACTCGGCATCCTCAAAGGGAATTGCAAAGAGTGGTGCGTCCCATCGACTCATTCCATTAGGTTCCTCGTAGCGAAAGACCAAGTTCTCGAAAACTTCAGGGACGTAGCGACTACTTTCATCGGCCTCGTCGTTGAATTTCCGACACTGCTCCGGCTGCGTGCCTACATGCACCACGCAATTGGTGGTTTGCACCGCTTTCGCCTCGCAGTAGAGCTGGTAGCGGAAGCCTTTGATGTAATTCATGCCGTCGGCTATGACCAGCGTGTCTCGATCTAGGACGCGCTTGATGGCGGACGAGAAGGTTGCGCGTGCGTCCTTTTCAGGGCGGGCTGTGGCGTAGACATCGCGGGATAGTCCTAGGGACGTGTCGTCGATGTGCACGATTTTGAGGCGTTTGATTCTGGGCTCTGAGGAAGTGGAGATCTTTTGGGTGAAGGAGTCGATAAGTTGGTGGGACCTGAAAGTTTTGCCGCTTTTGGGGTAGCCGGATATGAGGATGAGCTGATGGGTGAGGTGTTAGCCGCGGACGGGGTATGGTATGGCAAGGGTTATTACCATACGTACTGGCATTGTGGTAGTGCAGTGAGGTGTCGACAGCACGTGCTTTCGAGAAAGCCGCACGTGTCGGTTAAAGTGGCTTCACTTTCTGCTATCCTGACGTAAAGGGGCGGAAGAACAGCAAGTGGAAATGCCGTCTCGTGCCGCGGTCAAGAGCGCAGTGGAGCGCACGCATGGAAGAATCTGAACTTCTGAAGTGATTCTGGCGTGCTTCCGAAGACTTAGCCCCCATCCGGCCCTTTTATCGCATGATGGGCTGCTTCCCGAGAATTTCCATCGAATAGCAAGTCGGTCATGTATAACTTCGCACTTGCTTCGCTGACGCTGCCTCTGCTGTACGGCTATTGCACCGCTTGGCGCTCAGGTCTTCAGCATCCCCTTGTCCATCACATGCCGCCTTCGCGACCATCGCTCCTCAATTGCACCGATCCGATCTCAGAATTTTGCCTTCGCCATCCCACGGGGAAGTGTGGAGAGACACCTGGTTCTGCTGGCTCGGCTGTTGCCTCTGCAGTCCCACCCAGCAATAAACCCGGCGATTGGAGATCTGAGAAGGAAATAATGCTTGCAAGGCAAGCCTCGGCGCCCTAGGACTGCATGTACATGTATGGAAGAAAGTGCGGGTGTCCCATCACGTCAAGTACTATAACAGACGTAGGAGGTAGCAGTTACCTCTTGTCTCTCCTCTGCTGGTACTTCCACCTTCTTGCATCGCTACCAACAACTTTACTTCCCCGTCTCCTGCAGATACGGACGACGACGCTTCACACGCTGCTGCACGCCTTGGGATCTCTTATCGCCCTCGACACAGTCCAGATTTATCTGCAGCCAGGCCTCTTGACTCGTATCCGGCCATCAAACGCGGCTACAGATCTACAATTCTGCTCGGGATAATCTGCAGAGCTCAAACCCAACTGCCATCCTCGGCACGGCGACTCGCAAGCACGGCTTAGCCAGGATCACCCAAGCTTGAACTATTGTATACAGCGTTGTGCCTTTCGAGCATCACAAGGAATGGATCCAAGGCAACAACGACAGGCGCATCCCCAAAGGCCGGCATTACAACCTTCATCGTCTTCGGCTGCATCATCATTCTTCCAAAGCACCAGTTCACTGGCTTCTATATCGTCGCTGAGCGCAAAAAACATGTCGGAACAATCAGCACCCTTGCCGTCGCCTTCGGTTCATCAACCAGCAGGCTACTTTGGCTCGTTAGCAGCACCCACGTCGCATCCGTCACAACAACAGAGAATACCTCAACAGCAGCAAATGCTATCGCCATACGTTGGACAGAGAAACGGCGGTGGCGCTCCAGAAACGGCGCCTCTTCTCCAAGACTTCAGCCTTATCGCCGAGGCAGCGAAACGTGCCCAGATAGCGACACTGTCAAGAGATCTCGGGGACATTGGTTTATGATCAACGGCTCTTGACACAGTCTAGAAGATACAGGAACAGATAGAACGGAAGGGCGACCTACTATTGTCGCTCCAAGCGGAGGATCGGTCGTCTGACCTCGACACATTGGCATGATATTTGTGGCTTCATGATTGCATTTTGAAGCGGGTTGGTTATCTGGCATCTTAGCAGGCCAAGTTGTGAAGGGGTGGTTGTTCTGTACGGCTGCTCAGGCAGAGACAGTGCAAGTCCGATGAGAAGGCATGGTGCATCAGCCGGAGGAATAGGATCACAAATAGAGCATGCTGTACAATCGCCATCACAGCTTCGATATCGGCAATTAATCCACTCTGCAAGAAACCGTTGACTGATGCCATTGCTGCAACCTTTCATTCCAGCCTGATGTGGGGCGTAACCAGCTATGGAAGTCGACATAGCTGGCTGATGGCTTCAGGCGCATGGGAGACAGATCCAGCGATAGGAGTGTGTCAATAATGGTGTTCCATCAAGATGCCGTCCATGTGTGTGGGCCTCTCGCAGGGACTCAGCATGAACGCAAGTGGAGGTGTGGAGCCAATGCCCATGGTACTAGAGTCTAGCGGACAAAGGTGGATCGTTTGACATAGCATAGCTCCGCGGTGCTGAGTGTACATTGGTGCAGAAGTGCCTTGACGGAGAGAGTGAGATGTTGGCTTGTGTCAAAGAATATAGCAGCAGAGGTGATGGAGCACGTCGAAGAAGAAATGAGAGCTAGAGTTATTCTACCTGGGGATGCAATTTCCCGAATTTGACGGCGAACATTGAATTGCAGTCATTGAAGAGGCAGGACTGCAACACTCGATAGCGCAAATCATCATACGCATTGTAGCACACGGCGTGGCTCACATGGACAGTCGGTGCTGGATACACCCGGTCAGCAGGCGGCTTGATCATCATCTTCATCACATCAAGTCCTAAAAGTACATGTATGTAAGCGCGCTGCTGCACCAGCCTCCGCCGCAACCGTTCTCTGACCTCACCCGAGCGGCTGCACTCTGCGACCTGCAATTCAGCCACCAGCTACTCACCCCTCGCGCGCCCACCGCATTTCTCCACCTGCCAGCAGTCCAGCATGTCGCAATACAACCAGTACAGCGGCTATGGAGGCAATCCCTACGAACAGCAGGGCGGCGCCGGCGCCGGTGGCTACGGATCGAGCAACCCGTACTCGAACGACGCCTACGATGCGCGACCAGTAAGACCAGACCGACGTGTATACGCGCATGCTACACGGAGCTCTTCCTAACCATCACATAGCAAGGCGGACTCTCCGCGCCCAGCCGAGCGACACACCAGGACTCCACATACACGCAGGAATCGAGCTACAGCCAAGCGCCTGCGCCAGCGATACCCGGCGACCCAATCCAGCCCGGCCAGAATGTGCAGTATATCGCATCGGGTCCAACAGTGCTGTCCAACTCCGACTTCCTCTCGCGCGTCGAAGCCGTCAAAGCCGACATTCGTACACTCACAACTCATGTCGGCCAAATCGCCTCGGCGCATCAGCGCACCCTGTCCTCGCCCGACAGCGGCTCGTCCGGCCAGTTGGAATCCATGATTACGCAGACGCAAGTCCTGAACACCTCAATAAAAGATCAGATCAAGTTCTTGGAGACCGATGCGGCGAGAAGTAGAGACAACCAGGTGAAGAACACGCAAGTTGGACAGCTCAAGACCAGCTTCACCAAGCAGTTGCAGGAGTATCGGCAAGAAGAGGCAAACTATGAGCGACGATACCGGGAGCAGATTGCGCGTCAGTACATGATTGTCAACCCGGAGGCCACCGATAGCGAAGTGCAGGAGGCAGCGAACGCAGATTGGGGCAACGAGGGCGTGTTCCAAACCGCGGTGAGTACTCAAGGTGCAGCGGTATAGTGTACTAAAGTTCTAACGACCACCACAGCTCAAGACCAATCGATCCGCGACAGCCAACTCAGTGCTCGGTGCAGTGCGTGCACGACACAATGATATCCAGAAGATCGAGCGCACAATGATGGAGCTGCAACAGCTCATGGAAGACCTGGCAACTGCTGTCGTGCTCCAGGACGAGCCTATCCAGCAAACCGAGCAGCACACCGAGAACGTCAAGAACGATACTGAAGCCGGCAACGTCCAGCTCGACAAAGGCATCAAGTCCGCACGGAACGCACGGAAGCTCAAGTGGTGGTGTTTCTTCATCTGTCTTGCGATTGTCATCATCCTTGCTCTGGTTCTGGGTCTATACTTTGGCCTGCAAAACAGAAACAACAACTAGGCTTGATCACAGCACAGACGCGATTGAGACATTTCTCACTTCAAGCCAGCAGCAGCATTCGCCAATCGTCCAGAGAAACACAAACTTGTACAGCACGTCTTTTCGGATGAAGGAGAGATATTTTGTGTGTAAGTTGAAAGGACCGCGAAAAGAGAAGATCATCACTACTGCTATTCTCCGTACTGCATAGGGGCGGCAGTTTCATCACCAAAGGGTTGGATCAGATCGAGCCTTGTAATTTTGATCGCAGGAAAAGGAAGCGGAAAGCGTGTATGCTTCTCTCTAACAACAACTTAATGTCGGAATGGTGGTCTATTTACACTTCTTCCTTTCCTTTCCGAGTGCTCGCATTATGCCGTTTCATCGTGAGCTGGTCATGTTGAGACAGCTTCTTGGAGCGTCTCTATTCGAATTGCAAAATCGGCTCCCAATTCTATCGTCTAGGAGGTAATGTAGAGTGGAGTATGGTCGGTCTTGGCCAACCCCGGAGTCGAGGGCAAGAAGCGCTCCACTGCGGCGCCCATCGCCTGCCTTGCTACTTCCATTTTGTTCTAGTCAGCATGGTGGCAAGATCGGTAGCAGCGCAGTCCGGCTGGCTGTCATCTCCCACGTTGAATGATCATATTGACGTTAGGACTCGCTACTACAACAGCCGCCAGTCCGACTTTCAGCTGCATCGCCATCACCGTCGCCATTCTCTGTCCTGCACGCATCGCTATCCACGGCAGTAGTGCCAGCCTGAGTCGTAGTGTCGTGAGTGGTATTGAATTCTGAATTTAGAAAGTCGTTGAACTCCAGCTCCGGTATGTGAAAATCGTGATTCAGACCATTGGGCCCTTCCTGAAGAGTAAAGGGGTCCAGTTCTGGTGGCAGCCCCGGCGGAGGTAGCTCCATTTCATTGTACTCGTTTATGAAGTGATTGCCGTTGAGGGGAAATGTATCCTGTTGGGGGAACACATCGGATTGATAAGCTTGAACCAATTCAGGCTGCGAGTGGATGGCCGGGTCAACGGAGTAGTTCTCTGTCCGTGCCACTTTTGAAGGTACTGGTGAGGGTTGCGGATCTCGGGCGTGCTTGCGCCCACAGCACTGAGCCCAGCTCGTGTTGTTGAAGTTTTGGAATACAGGTGGACAATTCCGGCAAGTACAACCATTCAGACCACAATTCTGACAGATCGCCGAGGGGAACTGATATCTAAAGTAGTCGTTCTCAAAGTGATTGTAATCGAATGCCGGTAGGGGCGGTGAGGTCACTTGTGATAGAGCAACAATCGTAGGCACTGCATTGAAGTTCGCACCCAGTGACATCTCGTGCAGGTTGTGTTGATGTGTATATGTCCCATCGAGCTCGGGCGGTGGCGAACGTGCACTGTGAACGACAGGCTCTCCTGCCTGGCAGCAGGATTCTCTCTCTGGTGGTGGTTCATTATAGACCGGCTGCGCATTGTACTCCCGCGGCGCCACCGGCGGTTGTCCTTGCCACGTCAGAACATCTATGCCCACGTCGCGGGAGCTGTCCATGGGTACTCCTATGCCCATCATGCCGAAGCGAGTTTTCAAGGTCGTCGTCGGCGTGGTAGCGTGGAAAGGGTTGTTGTTGTTGTTGTAAGTATTTGGCATGATGTGCACATGTTGCGGAGGTGCCGGCGTGCTGGGAATGCTATGCGCCGACGAAGGTGGACTACCGACCATAGAGTATGCTGGTGTTTGAGGTACGGAGCCATTGGTAGATCCAGCCTGATTGGCGTCCAATTGTTCCTTCGTTTGCGAGAAGTCCACGGTCGGTTTCTGAAGTGACAGTAGTTGGTCCCAATGATGCGGCTCGAGTAGACAGCAATATCGTCCCTGCTCGTCACATCGACATTCGCCCGACCGCTTCTCGCCCTTCTTGGACTTGTGTGGACATGCTGATCTCGCCACTACGCATTTACACCCACCCGTTGCACCATATCGACAGGTACAAGAATTGGAGGGCCGTCCCGGTCGTTTCACGGTCCAGAATACTTTGGCACGACAGATCGGGATGCCACATGAGGTTGTACGATGGCCACGGATACATGACATACACGCCACTTTGCATACTTGATTCGTCCGAGAGTCGATCACCTCGATAGTCTTGAAGGGCTTCTCTTGGTCCATGTCTCCAGACTGGCTCGGGTTGAGCAGACCTCAACTGTGAGTGGTGGCGCTGGTCAGCGGACCTGCTAGAGCTGCTGAGGCGTGAGCGTAGAATTCCTCGGTCGTCGGCCATAGATGCACAATGCACAAGAGCTTCATGCCCAGGGGTCTCCGCCACTCATTGAGCGTCTCAGTGACTTCGCAAGTATTCTGACATTGCACGTGCCGAGGATAGCAGCATGCAGGCACGGCAGGGTGCTGGGCCGACGAAGAAAGAAAAGGCCTTATTAGACTAACCTTGGAGGTGCACCGTGCAACTCGTCTGGCGGGCGGTAGGGATCCGTATCCCCTCCTCGTGCTGCGACCGACTGAGCAAGTTTTAGCTAAGCGTTCCTCTCTTCAATGAGGGCTTCCGCCTCAACAAAGGACTTGTGGCAAGTCCTCGAATGCTGCGAGGCGCAAAGGCATAAATATCGCGTGTGTTGCATGACCCAGACCGGCAGAAACGAGCGGGAGCGTTCAGTGTGCGGCAGGCTGGCAGCCGGACAGCCCGTGGGATGGCAGAGTTCAAGTGCAAGCAAGGGAGTCCGAGGCGTCGACGGAGAGAGAACGAATCCAGTCAAGTGTGACTCGGCATCCGGCATTTGGAAGCAAGACTTACAGTCCTGGGCATAGCTTTTACAACCCCTGTATTTACGCTAAACCCTTCCGGCTATCCATGTCCATCTCAGAAGGTGTTGCTACCTTCAATCTCATTATCCACACACTCACACACGCGCTATCTATCGCCACCATGCCGAAGGGACGCGTCTTTACCGAATTCGAGAAGGGCGAGATGTGGTCTCTTCACAAACACGCCCACTGGCCGCTGCAGCAGATTGCAGACGCCCTTCACACTAACAAAGGCTCTGTCTCTTCAGTAATCTCACGGCTTGAAAGAGTGCCACCTTCCACACCGAAGAAGAGAGGCCCACTACCTGTAATCAACACCTCCAAGCGTCAGCGACTTGTCCATCGAGCCACCACTGATGCCAACAGCCGCCGCCTGCGATACGAACAGATTGCCGCGATAGAGGGCATCTTCAGCGACGTCCGGACAGTAAGAGCTGCGTTTGAGAAGGAGGGCTTCTCACGATATGTCGCAACACGCAAGCTGTTGTTGACTGAGAAACATAAGGAGGCACGGCTTCGATGGGCAAGGGCTCATATTAAATGGACAGTGGAACAGTGGGCTCAGGTCCTTTGGACAGATGAAGCTTCATTCAGGTGTGGAATATTCGGACAGGTCTATGTGACACGCAGGGCAGATGAGGCTTATCACGAACACTGTCTTACAGCACGCTTCCGCAAGTTCTCAGCCTGTATGATATGGGGCTGTATCTCTGCAGATGGACCTATAGAAGTCCATATATTCGAGAAGGGCTCTGTCGACGGTGAGGTGTATCGCAGTCAGATTGTCCCTCTTATCCACACGGCAATTAAGAAGCAGCGAGTGTCAACAGGCTCGCAGGACTGCATTGTTATGCAAGACAACGCCTCAATCCACAAGGCGAAGGCAACGGTGAGTCTATTTAAGGAGAAGGGCCTACACCTTATGGAATGGCCAGCCAATTCACCAGATCTCAACCCTATTGAGAATCTATGGGCCCTTCTTAAGCATAGGGTAGGTGCTCATTTTCCTACAACAAGAGATGAGGTAATAGCTGCTATCAAGATTGAATGGGCCAAGCTCACACCTGGGGACATACAACGTATATGCAAGAGTATGCGAGAACGCTGCGAGGCAGTAATAGCCAACAATGGAGGACACACCAGGTGGTGAGCTACGCCAAGCAGTGGATACATCCTTCCTAATGAGGAAAGGTGGAAGAACAGGGGTTGTAAAAACTATGCCCAGGACTGTAGTCATCCCTCAGAAAATGCTGGCCTCTCGTTCTTTGGCACACATGGTGCGTGCATGCTATCGCGCGTGCGCATCCAAGCGTTCACAACACACTGTACACGGTCGCTACAGTCTCGCCAGACTCTTTCGCGGGTTTGACCTGAGCTCAAGGCACGGCTTGAGGTGACCTGACAGGCGTGGCAGGCGTGGCCAGCAAATTCGCATCAAGACCTTGATGGCAGAGTCTAATAGTGAGGAGGCATTCGACCTCTTCCAGGAGCCAGATGACTTCTATCAAAAGGAAAAGCCGCCTACACAGGTACAGCATGAGACGCTGAATGGTGATACACTCACGTTGCGCTTAGTCGGCCAAAATCCTCTCTGGGTAGGTTTAGCTATATCGAAACATACTTTCATGTCTGTTGTGGGCAAGATCTGGACACATGAGGCGCGATCATCTAGGTGCACGCAGTATAGTCGTCGGCAGGATCGCTGATGAGTAGCACACAGGGACATCTACTATGGCAAGCAGGCCGCACTATTGCCAACTACCTGGAAGAGCACAAATCAGAAGTCGTTCAGAACAAGACTGTGCTTGAGTTGGGAGCTGGCGCTGGTCTCCCCAGCCTTATATGTGGTATCAATGGCGCCAAGGCAGTGGTCGTGACAGACTATCCCGATGCTGAACTCATTGAGAACCTTCGTCTCAACGTCGAAGGATGTGCCTCGTTGCCTAAGGCGTCAAAAGTGCGTGCTGCTGGCTATCTCTGGGGCGCAGACACAGCCGAGCTGCAGAATCTCGTGCCTGAGATGGTGCAGGAGGGCGGCTTTGATCTTCTGATACTGGCAGATCTGCTTTTCAACCACTCTGAACACACCAAGCTCTTACAAAGCATACAGCGGACGCTGAAGAAGGCCCCCGATGCACTAGCGTTAGTATTCTTCACGCCATATCGGCCTTGGTTGCTGGAGAAAGATCTGGCATTCTTCGCACTGGCCAAGGAGGGAGGCTTCGTGGTTGAGAAGATACTGGAGCATGTGATGGACAAAGTCATGTTCGACGAAGATCCTGGGGTGTGTTACCTTAGCTCGACAGTGTGCAAGTTGCTGATCATTGTTCCAGGACGAGCTTCTGCGAAGAACCGTTTTCGGATATCGTCTGACATGGGCCTGATGGACAGGAGGGAGTGCGTCCGAGACTTGTTGTACAGCTTCTTCTATGCCGCGGCAATATCTACAAAGGAGGCTAATGGTATCAAATGCGTGTCATTGCTGTCTTTAAACCTCGTCGCCGAACTCTGCGCGACCAGCCTTTGAGTTCAAATACTCGTTCCTGTGTGGTCGTTAGCCCTGATCTCGAATCTCCGCGTCCTGTTGTCGTGAACGGCATTCGCCAAAGCCATCGAAATCATGATATATGGATCCCGCTCACCTCTCTATCGCCCACTGCATGGTCTGGTATCCGATGAGAAGGGGCACTGCCCAATACAAAATCTGGCCACGGGTGCGGCGGAAGGTGTTGAAAACGGCGGCGGAAGCAGTGCCTGCAAGTGGGTTCTGTCGGTTCTGCGCAAGGCCGTAGTGTACGATTCCCTTTTGTGGCATGGAGCCTGTAGTATCCTTGTCAGTCACCTTGTCACATAGTCCCGTCTCTTTCATCATCATTCCCTGAGTCGTGGTGATCGTGGAGCGGTCGTAGGACTACAGTCTCGAGACCGTCATTCCGGGATCGCAAACGTACCTAGAGCACCCCATGGGCCCAAGTATCTGCATTGATGTGGTCAGCATCTGCGCTTGATGCACCTTCACACTTCACTGAACCGCTGCGGTCCGTCCAGAAGGCGTGGCAGAGTCCACTCACTGTCCTGGTCTCTTCTCGCCGCCGCCGCCGCGGAGGATTTGTGATGCGCGCATCGTGTCGTATGAGAGGCGAGTGATGTGTGCGTGTCGGGATGGAGCGCGATGGCAGCGTGAAGCCAAGTGAGTAGAGGGTGAAGTTCGTGGTGTGATGCTGGCAGCGGAAGTCGCTTCAGGCGTTGTGAAGGTCAGCAATTCGGCAGCGGCCGAGACTGGTCCGACACGCCTGCAACTTCACGATCTAGAGCTCCAGCAACACCGTTGACGAGCACGAAACATCGAACAAGCTCCCGCCATCCAAACCTCCAGCAAGACGCAAAATGGCAAACGCGCTCAACAACATATACCGATGGGCGATTCCGACCGCGGCTGCCTTCTCGCTGGCCTCCGCGTCCATCTACGATGTGAAGGGTGGCACTCGAGCGGTCATCTTCGATCGACTACGAGGAGTGTCTGACCAGGTCGTCAACGAAGGCACACACTTCCTGGTCCCATGGCTGCAGAAGGCCGTCACATTCGACGTACGAACCAAGCCCAGGAACATCAGCACAACCACTGGCAGCAAGGACCTCCAGATGGTTAGCTTGACACTGCGTGTGCTGCACCGACCTGAAGTGCAACAACTTCCCAAGATCTACCAGGTAAGACAGCGGTGGTCGCAATGCACGTATGGCATTAGAGCTGACCAAATGGCAAGAATCTCGGACAAGACTACGATGAGCGTGTACTACCTTCCATCGGAAACGAAGTCTTGAAAGCCATCGTGGCACAATTCGATGCCGCCGAACTCATCACACAGCGCGAGGCCGTCTCTAACCGCATCCGCGCCGACCTCCTGAAGCGAGCGAACGAGTTCAACATTGCCCTGGAGGACGTTAGCATCACACACATGACATTCGGCCGCGAGTTCACCAAGGCTGTTGAGGACAAGCAGATTGCACAGCAAGACGCAGAGCGAGCACGCTTCATCGTTGAGAAGGCCGAACAGGAGAGACAAGCAAGCGTTATCCGTGCAGAGGGAGAATCAGAGGCCGCAGAAGTCATCTCCAAGGCTGTCGCTAAGAGTGGTGATGGTCTCATCCAGATCCGAAGAATCGAAACACAGAAGGATGTTGCACAGATGCTATCGAACAACCCGAACGTGACGTATCTACCGGGTGGAGGTAGTGAAGGTGGCAATGGTGGCGGCAAGGGTAGCTTTCTCCTGGGTCTGAGGTCGTAATGCTGTGGAAAGGGAAAAGCATCGCAGTGAGTCCGTCAGGGCCTGTAAATATAACTTATGACTCTGCCCGCTCGGAAGCATAGCGCTCGCTGTACGTATGATACTCTTCTCCGTGTACTGAAACTACAGAGCACTTGCCGCTAAATGGCCATACCTCAAGTCGGTTCTGGTCCAGCAAGGATGTGACCAGCCGAAGCGAATGCTTCAACGGTCCGTGTACTGCTCTACCAACGTTTGGACATACCAGCGTGTCAAGACTGTATCTCAGGCGACCGGCTTCTTCATTGACCACCATCTGGCTTCACTGCCTGTGCAGTCACGCGCAGTCACGCGCAAGTCGTTGCCTAAGGGCTGCTCCACAATAGCAACACCGAAGGCACATGTGCTTCTCACTGCCCTGCCTATTTGAGCCGCTCCATTGATCTTCTGTCAGACAATACTTTCCACCACATCTACGCTACACGGCTCAAGCAGACCACCACCGTCCGTAACTACCTTCCACCACCATACATCCGAAGCATCCACTACACGCAATGGGTACGCGATGCAAACCACCTGACCCACGGCCGACCAGCTGACATGGTGCAGATCCAGGAGCCAGCATGATGGCCTATGTGGTGGGCAGTACCCACATCCCACAGGAAGCCACCAAGACGTGCAATTGTCGTCCAAGCGTCATCAACTTCTGCCCACGGACCCCCGACCTCAGCACGACCATGGAGATCAAACCTTTAGCCGTCACGATGAAAGACATGAAGTCTCTCACCAACATCTTCTCCAGCTTCAACGTAGGCAGTACCAAGAAGCATGCCAGAAAGAAGGCGAAGACTGCAAAATGGGTGAGCCGACGTAGTCACATGCACCTGTGGGAACACGCTAACGTACGCGCAGCGGGAAACCATTCGCGTCCACAAACAGACACGAGCTGAGAAGAAGCTGGTGCGCAAGCAGCAGAAGGCCGATAAGACTGCGAAGCGCGAGGAGAAGTTGCAGCTGAAGTATGGTGAGGCGTACGTCGACCCTTCGGACGTACTGCGGAAGGGAAGCATTGTGGAGTCGATGGACCTTGAGGAGAAGAAACACCAGTTTGATGAGGACGACTACAAGGCCGACTCGATTGCTGAGGGCGCCTCGGGGGAAGATGCCGCTCTGACAGTGGTTCACCCGATGGTCGTTGGTTGATATTGACCGCAACTACCAGGCTCGCTCGCAGAAACGTCAGTGCTTCCTGATCCTCGGGCCGAGTCGAGATGACTCGACATGTTATTTGACACAATACGACTTCACAGCAGCTCAAAGTGGCTGCTTTCACATTTGATACATTCGACACCAAGATTTGACACATGTTCTTTTGCTTTTGAGTATCGAAGGAGATATAGCAGGGCTAGACTAGCTGATAATCATACACTAGTAGCTGCATGACCTTTACGACATTCAACACATCCCGGATATGTTCGGAGTACCACCGGGCAGGATCTTGTGAAGTCAATGCAATTACGGGTATAAGCTATACACACGCCAACGCCAACAAAAATTATCCTTCACTCACTCACACACAACCTCAAGCCTCATTTTCCGTTCCAAGCCTTCTCCTTCGCCCAATCGTTCCCCATCAGCCTATCATGCACACCCGCCTCCGTGACCATGAAGTTCCTCGATTTCAGCAACCACACGAACCAACTCGGTAGTCTCCATCCAAACAAGGCACCCACGCCCTTGGATCTGCCCACAGGTACAATCTGTGTCTCCGCCGGTCCTGCTTTGAACAGTCTATCTGGACCCGATGGTTTCGCGTTGTAATCCACATGTGCAGCGAGCAGATCACGCTTGAGATTCGTCTCGAGAACTGGTATACTGTCCATGATATCGATGATACTGTTGCGAGAGTAAGTGCCAACGTCACCAACAGCGTAGACTCTTGGGCCAGCGGCATTGACGCGAAGAGTTTGATCGTTGGTCTTGACGTAGCCTTGGGGATCGAGAAGGTGCTTGGGTACGTATTCAGTCATTGGAGAGAGGCCCATTGCTGGGATGTAGATGTCCGTAACGACTTCTTCGCCGTTGTGGAGCATGACGCTGGTTTGACCGTTCGAAAGAGGCTGGCTCGATGAGATCTTTGTGTTGTACTGCACGTCGACGCCGACTTGTTTTAGGAAGACCTCAGCTTGTTTGCCGATGCTGGGTCTGAGAACTGGTAGAAGTTTGTCGGAGTTGGTGTAGAGTGTGATTTGCGCCTGTGGATGGGATGGTCTTGAAGCGAACCATCCAGCTCTGCCGTTGAGGAGCTCTCCAAGTTCGCCCGCTGATTCGACACCCGCTGGACCACCACCTGCGATGACAATGTGCTTCGCAGTCGCAAGGTTGCCACGGATCTCAGCAAGAGCAGCCTCGATGTCGGTGTGGGGCGTGCCCTGCAGAGAGTAGAGGGGGCTCGGTGTCTTGGTGCCAGTTGCCAGGATCAGAGCATGATAGAGCAAGACTTCCTCTTTACCATTGGCTTTTCGGATGGTGACGCCTCGCGACTCTGTGTCCCATGAGACAGCCTTTCCCTGGACAAACGTCACAGTGTCGCCGTATTGCTTGAAACCATTCTCGGTTGGTAGGAAGATGTGCTTGTTCGGCATGAGTGCTTCACTTGCCAATGCTCGAGGCGATGCGTGTCGAAGATAAAACTTTGTGGATGGGTCGACCAGCACGACTCTGTATGTCACCTTCTCGTCCTTGGGGAGCGTTGGGTGAATGTGCTTGAGGAAGTAATGTGCCGCCCCTAGGCCGGCATAACTGGTCCCAAGGAACACGATATTGCGTATCTCGGGCATGTCTGTTATCGTCGGGTGACTGTCTGTTGATCTGGCTTCGAGATTCTGTCGTATTGCTGCTGCAGTAGTTATGGCAATTGACGGAATGATGAGTGTAGTAGTGCTTCCCAGATTGAGATGTGCTATGGAACAGTTGGACCTACTCGCAGACTTCCTTGCCTTCTATTATACTTGCCATATATCGAACATTTGTCAAGAGGTATATCGGTTTCACCGAGCACTGTTCGTGTTGACAGAATTCGCCGAGATGTGTTAGCGGCCGCTTACAAGAAGTCGAGTGAAGAATGCCTCACGCTCGGCCGAGAATTTCTTCAGCATCCGCACACGTGACCCGAGCGGGAACGGGTTAGCGAAGCTCGGTCAGCTTCTGACAGGATAGGTGTGCTCACAATTAGGTCGTCGATGTCATGTTGGTGAGCTTCAGACGCTCATGAAGCGTAGCGACCGAGCGCTAGCCACACCGGAGTACGAGCTTGCGAGTACGTAGGTGAGGCGTCAGCGAGGGAGTGAAGCTCTATACCAGCCCTCAACTAGCCTTGGCGCCCGCTCTGATTGGTCAACTTTCAAGTTTTAGGGTCACGTGACCTACCGCACTGTGCCTGTTGGCGGACTCGCAAACATATACTCGTCGCTAACGCCTATGTCGTCGTATAATAAGCACTGTACGTCGGGTAGCGGTAGCGTGGATCGCACGCTACTTTGCAGTCTAGAAGGGTTGGTAGAGAGCTCCACTCCGCTACGCTTACCTTTGGAGGTTCACAACCGCCAACAGCACATTTTTCAATGTAGCATTCTGGTAATCTCTAGGGCTGTGTCGCAGTTGCGTGGACGAGATGGCTATGGCTCATATTACTACAGCCTTCATTCCTCTCGCTTGGGAGCCGCTCCTTCGCTACTGCTAATGCTCTCCCCACTGAGAGGCGCCGCAATTGGTAAGCTGTCCCTCTTGTCCCGTGGCATGATCAAGTTCAGGAGCACGGCTACCAGCATTGTCAGGATGAATGGTGTCTCCACAATGAGATTGACGCCTTCCAGAAAGCCCATGAGCTGCACGTTCGGTCCACTGTATGCTAGCACCTGGCTGAACCATTCTGGCGTGACAATATCGAGCAGGCCGAGTCCGAATGAAGCGGACAGGATGAATCTGTTCCTGCGTGTCCACGGAATCGATGCGAGTATACGCATACCCGAGATGGCAATAGTGGCGTACAGAAATGTCTGCATACCACCGAGCACCACCGAGGGCATTGCTGCAAAAACACCACCAAACTTGCCGAAGACGCCCATCAAGATGATGATTACCGATGCACAGTAGCCCGCACGTCGACTCTGCGCGGGTGTCAGTACAACTCCTCAATTTTGGCATGGCATTACTTACCGCATTGCTAGTGACGACGATCACACCGTTGTTGCCAGCATGGCTGACCATTGGGATAGTAAAGCCCAATGCTGCGATCAAGCTGCCTGTGGCGTCGCATAATATGCCTCCCTGAATGCGAGTGTTGGCTTTGATACCTTCCGTATCAACACCTGATGCCTCGGAGGTCGCTGCAATAGATGGCATGCAAACCATGGCCTCGCATATGAACAGTATCATTAGCGGCAGGACGAGCGTACCGTCGACTCCGAGCTTGAAGGTTGACGTCCAGAGGAAGGTGACAGCGGGAGCCTGATTGATCGTGCTAATTGACCAGTATCCAAGAGCGCCCGTGATGGCACTTCCGACTGCCAACCCAAAGATGATGCTGGCGCTCTTCATCAGTGGCGAGCCGACTATCTCGATCAAGATGATGGTCACAAAGACTGAAAACCCAATACCGATGAATTTTGGGTCGCCCCATAATAATGGTTTCGGTGCATTCACGTTCGGGCACAGCCTGTAGATCCCTGCGCCGTCCAAGCAACTTGCGCCACCACCCCATGATTCTCCGGCAGTCGTAACGAGATAAATGCCCAGGACCAGCAATAGGTTTCCCGTGACCATAGGCGGGAAGATCTTCTTGAGGGGAATGAAGGAGACCAGGAACTGCATCCAAACGCACACCAGAATCGTCCCGATCAGCTTGCCATACGCGTCTGGGCAGGGCAGCTTTGTTCCGCTTTCACTCGTAGGACAAATGCCGCGAGCATAAAGTGGCGCCGTGTACTTCATCGTTATTGGTATGATGTCGAAAGTCGGTCCGATGACACTCAGAATGCCTGCACCTATATAGAACGGCGTACCCCGAATCCTCGTGCGGGTAATCTGAATCAGCGTTCCGATACCGCTGGTGATGAACGCGGCCGAGACAAGGTACTCGACGGTCTTGGTGTCGAGATAGAACGCGCCTCTTGATATCGCCAGCACTGGTGTGACGATTCCGGATATCATCGTCAGAGCATGCTGAATGCCCAGGATCAAGATGAGCAAGAGCGGGATCTTGCCGTCGGGATACCAAAACGGGGGCACATGGTCTTTGTACTTCTTGTTGAATGGCCAGATGTTGGGTGTGAAGAGATATGCGTAGTCATAGTCTCCAATGAGGCCGTCTCGAGTGGTGCAGGTATGCTTGAACTCCTCCCATACGAGTCTCCATGTGCCTGTCTTGGCTTCTTCTGGCGGTATATACTCATCTGATGAGGCAGGCGCGGACCGCGCGACTGTCCCTTCCTTGTTATCCATCTTTCTGGTTGTTCGAGTAATCAGCAAGAGACTGCGCGCTCTCTGAAAAGATGTGGTGGAGTCGTGAGCTTCAGTGTTCCTGACTAAGTCGAGTCGATGGCCGCAGATAAGCCACTTCTAGGCCGCTTCTACGCGCGAAGATCAACGCACTATTCACTTAGCTACAGCAACTGGGCCTCTCGTATCCATTCACAGTTCTCGTGAGCGCCTGTCGTTCACCATGGCCAAAAAGCCACCAACAGCAAGAGGCAAAATCTCTCGAGTCAACGCACCGAATTGCTAGCTGCAGACATCGCGGCACTTGGTTTTCTAGTCCTTGCCTCTGCTGCAGGAGCATGTACATGTCGTTCGCTGAAAGGTCCGTGGCATTGGCGTCAATGTGGATGAACCTGCGTAGCGCCGGTTCCTGCCGTAGCTCGAGCATGCAAGCAAGCGGGTGGAGCTGCCAGGTGCGGTGTCACTACGTGGTCGTATAAGCATGGAGTCCAGCAACTGCGAGCTACTCGATGCGGTATAACACGGCTGTCTCGTTCTCTCGGCACCTCTTCCACCCGCACGGAAATGGTAGAGGTGCGTTAGACACAACGCCGTGGTCCTTAGCTACCGATGCCAGGGAAGTGGACAGAGAACACGGACACAGGTACAGATACAGGTACAGGTACAGGCGAGCATTGCACTACAATACTGCTTTTGTTGACACTACTACTACTGTATTACAAACTGTCGATGCAGCAAAGCACAAAAAGCCTCCCAAACTTTCCTGTACCTGCCAAGTGCACTCCCTGCCTGTCTCCCGAAAAGCAGCAAGTCGTAGTGGATGCGGTGGGTTTGTGCGATGCAAGATCCGCTGTCCAACAAATTGTTTGTCCAGGGTATAGAACACCGTAAGTAGAACAAAGTCCGACCAGAAAGAGCCTGCTGGCTTCAATTATGCAGCTAGTATGTTGTCGGAAGTAGTGGCAAGCCTCTCAGTCAGCAACGACCTCGCAGAGAGCTCTCCACTTCTCCTCGTCCTCCACGAGCCATCCACGTGCTCGCATGACTCCATCAGCAACCTCGATGACCTTGCGGAAGCCACTGACGGCTCCCTTGACTTGCACGAAGCGGGCGATGGTCAAGCCCACCTTCCGTCCATGTTCGAGCACAACGAAGAGCTCGATACGGAATGTCACAGGCTTGATCTCGAGTGTGTTGTTCTTGTCAACTCTGGCATTGATAGTGTTCGTTCCGTGAGGGTATTCCAGGTCTCGTACGCCGTGCTGTCGCCACTCCTTGAGCAGGAGGACGAGCTCCTGCCTGGCCTTGCCACGTGGAAGCGTGAAGCACAAGACATGCACTGCCGGCTTGATGTTGAAGAAACGTGCAAACCACGATCGCTCTGGTCCAGGCTGCGGCGGGTTGTCGTTGCTCGAAGGTGACGGCGACAAGGATGAGAAGAGCGAGTCGAGCGAGTGATGGGTCATCATGGTGGTGTCTGCTATGCGTTAGTAAGTGATGCTTCCGTGAACCGTCTCGAACACCAAAGAACTCACCGGCTTCAGCCACTGTTGTATCGACGCCCTTCTCTCGTCCCATGCGTCCAATCCACTTTGAGAACCCCTTCTTACCTCCACCCAGGCGTGACTTTCTGATGGGAAATTCGCTCGATTCAGCAGAGCCAGGTGACTTCACTGCTGGCGAGCCTGATACTTCTGGTAGATCATCTTGTGCTCCGTGGTCTTTCTTGCTTCTGCCAAACCATCCAGAACGCTTTTTGCGAACCCCAGATGGGTTCATTAAGGTTGTATCACCGTCGACAGACGTAAGACCTGACATATCCAGATTGGGCTTGCTCTTCAAAGTCTCCCTGGAAGGCTTGACTGCTGGATGCCTCGCGGGTTCGACGCTGCTCGTCTGGCTTCCGTTGCTCCGCTTTCGAACGTTCAGAGGGGCGACAGTTCCTGATGAAGATGGCGGCACCATGCGCACAGTCCTGTCCTGAAGTCTCTTGCCTCTGTTCACAGGGTCGGTAACGCTGCGATGCCAGTTGGCGCCATCCTTACTGCTTCGCTCAGTGCTCTCCTCGGATATGATTGGCAGCCATCCAGCTTGATCCGAATTCTTAATGGGTTCAGGAGCGGTCCTAACACGCCTGTCCCCCGTGGCGGTAGAGCTAGGTTTGATGTTCTCAAGCATTTTCATAACTTCGTCAAATTTGACGCTGTAGTCTTCGCCACCACCTTTATAAGCCTCCAGCTTCTTCCGGGTTTCCTCAAGAGTCCTGGTCAAGTACGTGTTAGGCGTGTCTTTCTTTGGAAGCTCCGGAAGTGCTCGTGGCGGTAGTCGAGGTTTCGCCGCGATCTGGGCTATCTCGGGAGTAGCAGCAGACACGGACGATGGAGGCGTATCATATGGCGATTGCCCGTCTGTCACTGAGGTGCGAGCAGTCATGCCGGAGCCGAATGAGTCCCGGAAGAACGCCTCCTCACAAGCTTTTTCGAGCTCTGCACTGTGCTTCCTGATCTCGCTCCGCATGTGTTGATGTGGTGTGTCTGTCTTGCGAGGCTTGATACAAGGCTCGAGCTGTGCTGTTCGCTCCTTTCGAGACTTGAGAGACTGATCCATGTGTGCCAGAGGGCTGGAATTAGCATTGTCCCTGTGCTCTGCCTGTGGCTTCAAATGACGTTGTCGAAGGTTACCAGGTACACTGGGAGTCGCGGGAGTTGATGCTTTGGACGACTCTGGACCGGTCAGGGCACTAGTCGTCGAAATTCGACGTATGTGTGAGAAGCTAACACCTCGCTTGTGCAGATCTGAAGGACGCATGCTAGCGATGACAGGAGGACTGCTAGGCAAGTGTGAGCTCGTCAATGAGTGGCGAGACATCGATGATCGAGGCAACGATGGCCTGCTTCTTCCCGAGCGTGGTAGACTTGTCGCTGATTGTGCTGAGGCGCGGCGATTACTCTGCTGTAGCATCTCCAGCCGCGTTGTGTGTGGGTGCCTCAATCTGTGGCCTCGAGTTGTGCGGCGCGTACTCGTCGTTCCATTGCGGTGCACATGTACGTTGAGGTACTCCCCTCTGGCGTCCAAGATGGGGTCCCGTGAAGCTCGATATGGGTCGTAGCTGCTCATCGACGGTGGCGAGCCTACAAAGCTTTGACTTTGGCGAAGGTGCTCATCGTTCATGATCGAATACTGCGATTGTGTGCGCTGTGCCTTGGCCGGCATAGGTGGAGCATCGTCGGTAAGAGGCATCCGACTGTGATGGTAGTCACTGGCCGAATAGCTGATGTCGTCTGCTTCTCCATAGTAGTTCTCGAGGTGCTCCTCTCGATGCTTGACGAGCGCAGCATAGAACAGCTTCTCCTGGTTGTAGTCATTGTTCAACAACTTGTTTACAAGACTCTGTTCAGACTCGCTGTGCCACAGTGTGCGCATGTTGCTCAAGATTTCTCTGTCGATGTCCTGGATACGTTTGACCTTCCACTGATCAAGCTTCGGCATAACGCCGACAGCAGATTCCTTGGTGCCGTGCACACCTACCAGGCCAAGCTGCTCATCGTACTTGTGCAGAAAAGGATGGTCCCATACGCCGTCCATGGTGATGCGCTTTTCAGGGTCCGGAACGAAGATCTTCTTGATTAGGTCCCGCGCCTCCAGACTGAGGGCAGGAGGCATGTAGTATTTCGCTCGTGCAATGTCTTTGAACAGCATCCGGATGTCGCCGTCCTCGCCGTAGTTGTACGGTGTGGTGCCGGTCAGCATGACATACAGAATGACGCCGCAGCTCCAGACATCAGCCTGTTTCCCGTCGTATGGCTTGCTGCTCACAACCTCTGGTGCAGCGTAGTGTGGACTGCCACATGGTGTGCTCAATTTCCGCCCTTCTGGCTGCAGTGCTGCCATGCCAAAGTCGATGAGCTTGACGCTCAAGTCGTCTTGGTTGAGTAGTATGTTCTCGGGCTTAAGGTCTCGGTGGCAGATGAGGAGCCGATGACAGTACAGCAGAGCAGAGACGATCTGCCTAAAGATGTAAACAGTCTCTTCCTCGCTCAGGCCTTTTCGTTCGTCCACAAAGTGGAACAATTCCCCGCCCTCAACATATTCCATGATCAAGTACCTGCACATTCGTCAGTCAGTAAGAGAAGCAATGGCCCTTTGATGCACACTCACAGCTCGTTGCGGTTCTCCCAAACGTCGAAAAGCCTGACGATGTTTGGATGCTCTAACAGCTTCATGACCGCGATTTCTCTTTCTAATCCGAAGGGGATTGGCTTATAGCCAGCTGTCGTTGGTGCGTTTATCCCACGCGTACTCTCGATGAGGTTGGCAAGGCTCTGAGCGCGTGTGCTCTCTGCGACGGACCTCGTGATAATTTTCACGGCTCCATATTGATCCCTGTACCTGTGGCGGACAACGCGAACCCGAGAACAGCCACCTCTGCCAATGGTCTTTCCAAGCTGCCAGTGACCAATGAAGGTCTTCCGCCTCCGTCCAGATGCTGTAGATGTAGTCGATATGGCGGAGTTTCGCTTCAAGTCGCGTTCATCCTTTGAGATCTGTGAGATGCGCTTGTTCGCTGGTGATTCTGGTTGCTCGCTGCTGCGAACTGCCAGGCTGCCGTTGGCCTCGAGAGATTCGTTGTGAGGCAAGCTCGGATGCGAGAATGAATTGGCCTTGGTGTGCTTAGCAATCTTTGCGTGACGCTGGGAGATCGGTGGCGTGTTGATCTTGCTGGGTACTTCGGCAAGTGGCTGCCTCTTCTTCGCGGCTGCCACTGGTTGGTGGCGGCGGTTTCGGTCTGCCATGTTCAGGTGAGATGGCGGGAAAGCATACACGCGTTGGTATGTCGGAATGTGCTGTTTTGTATGTCTTGAATGCACGTGCTTTTGAATGGGTATGATATCTTTGCGCTGTTTTATCCAACTCCCGCCAGATCTTTCGGTCCTCGCGCGTGCGAAGCAAGTGGTGGCCAAGAGTGCGTCAAGGAATAAAGATGCTACCAGAAGTGGTGATGGCAAGCAAGCATCTGCGGCGCGGGTGCTGGAAGCGAAGGGATGGCGTGCGGGTTGTCGCAGACCACGCCTTTTGTTGTGAGCCGGTGTATGCTGCGCGGATCAGATGAGCGAGTGTGATGCATGTGCCGCCAGGAGCGAGATGCTGCAAATGAGTGACCGTCAAACAAGAAGGAAAAGCCGACGGGTGCCCGTTCCCGCCTGCACGCGCATCTCGTGGGTGCCGCTTCGCCCGTGAAGTCGAGTGCGAGCGTGAAGAGTCGAAGGACAGCTGAAGTGGTGAAGTGGAAGCTGCGAAATGTGGAATCCCTTCACAGCAGGCGGGAGGAAGGCACGAGAGCGATGGCAAGTACTCGGTCCAATAGAATGCACGCTTGTCGATCGAGAGGCCTGTGGAATGAGATCGGATGGGCTGGCTGGCTGTTTGTTGTGATGTTTGCTGCAGCATGGCGGGATGGAATGCACCCAGCACAGCTCAACATTACTTCACTTCTCGTCCACTGCCCGCCATGTTCACGAGGGGCTCTAATCAAATCTTGACGGCGCTTCATAATGTCTTCAGCTTCGTTGCCACGAACTGCTGATGGTCTGTCCCACATCTGAGACTCTGAGTGCGGAGCTGTCCACTCCGCCATCACCTGCATGCTGGTGGTATTCTTGACGAGGCGTCGCGAAACAGTACCTGCAGAAAGACCATCAATCCCATCGACGTGATATCGCAGGCGGGACCAGGTGAAGTGCTCTCACAAAACTCAATACCAACCAAGTCCGACTAGCATACGCCATCGTCCTGCTCTCCACGGCACGCTGCAGCCGGACTCGCCCGTCGCTGGGACCAAAGGCCACAGCTGTGTAACGAGCACAAACGCCTCTCGATCCCGAAGTTCTGGTCGGTGCATCTCGTTCGCAGCGATGATCCTGCAACGATGCGCAAGCGCCACCAGGCTCTATATGCACTTCGCACCATAGCAGGCTACCGTCAACATGCCCGACTCAGGGATGTATACTGCACCTGCCATGTTTGGCCAGCTGGACTTGCTGCATGTAGTTGCCGCCCGAGATGAAAAGACTTCAATTCGAAACACGAGCTGAGCAGTGATCCGCATCAGGGGTAGTTCTATGTAAGACTGATCCTGGTTGGAGATCACGTGAGGTCATGGCTGTGCTATCGGCCATCCTCGGCCGTGATCTGCTTGGAGAAGCACTGACTGGGTTTGCCTCCTCGCGCGCTCGCACGGCAGAGCGAGGCAAAGCGAGGCGAGATGAAATAAGGTGTTGGATAACGGTAGCTCAAGACTCCGTTCAAAATGCTGAGATCGACGTTGGGAAAGCCCTGAGATCAACGTTGGGAAAGCACAAGATCGAGATATTGACGGGGGTAGTCGTGTTGATCACTTGTATCACACGATAGTGTTTGTGACCATGATGCTATTGCTGGAAAGATGTCCGCCCGCTGTTGCATGCACATGCCCTCGCCAGACCAGGAGATACTGTAGCCACATCCATGCTTGACCTCTCGGCCTCCCATACCTGATGCATACGCAACATCCTGTTCATCGCTCTCGGTGCCTACCGGCGGGTAGGTATCATCGCTCCCCAAATCCTCACAATCGTAACCTCCTGCGGTCTGTCGCTCCTTCAAAACGCCCTGCTTGCTCCGTGCCGTTTGGCCAATGTTGCTATCCACTTCCCAATCATTTCGTAACGTAACAGCCTCGTGATAGAATATACAATGCCGTAGAAGGGTATCTTCATAAAAATGCCAGGGAAAAATCATCCGTACGCGTCTCATTGATGTGGACTGTGACCTGTGCTTTCGCTCTTAGGCTCCGGAGACTGGCTGGGATCAATCTCCTTCACCTCTGCTGTGGATGCCGTCTTGTTTCCGCATCCCTTCACGAGTACATGTCGCTGTAAGCTAAGTCAGTCGATGTTACAACATACAATGTCGACAAAAGTACGAACCTTGAGAGCATCCTTACGCGAGAAGCTCTTGTCGCAGTGACCGCACGGGAATGGCTTTACAGCCAGGTGAATTCTCTTGTGTCGTTTCAAATCGTGATTTCTGTTGAAGCTCTGGGGGCACTGGTCGCATCGGAAAGGTCTGTCGTTCTGTGCATTTGGCTGCTGAGGGTGTGGTGTCCATATAGTTGGTGCATCTGGGCTGCGTGTCCACTGTTAAAGCCTTGCATCATGCCGTGTGGCATGCCACCCCCGACCAACGTAAGCTGTCCATTTGGGTTGGCCACATTGGAGAGCACTGGCTGGTTCATTGGGTAGCTGTATGGCCTGTGTTGGCTGTACTGCTGTGTCGAGTGTGATTGAAGGGGTGGGATGGACCCATGTTGATTCACCGGAGACATCTTGAGCGGGTTGCTGGTCATTGGACTTTGCTGTACGGGTGAAGGTCCAGAGTATGAGTATCCGTGTTGCGAGGAGGTGGATGATTGTTGTTGTGTGTAGTAGGTCGGTGTTGGTGGAGGCCGGGCGAATGCATCTTGGGCGCTGACCGGAGAGGCCTGAGTTACAGGAGCTGACACGGGTGTGTGTTGTCCATGGACCCCAGGATTATAGCCCTGGTGTTGGCTGTAAGATGTTGGAGCAGACATTGGCATTGACTGCGAGTACTGAGGAATCTCGAATGGTGGTGGCGGAAGGCTGTCGCTGGCAGCAGGCGATCTGGTCCCGCCGACAATGGAATTCAGTGATGGAGAGAACAACGCACGCCCTGAAGGGAATGACACTGGTGTACCGGAGGACTGATAGCCGTAGGGTGTAGAGCCAGTGGTGGACGGAGGAGGCCACATGCCACCAGTACCGTTTGGTGTATATGCTTGTACTGCGCCGTGGCTCGAGAGGGGTGCGCTGCTTGAGATGCCCGAGCTTGGACTGATACCGTCGGCCGAGCTGTTGCTTGGAGGTGTCAACAGGTTTCCAACGCTGGTCAGAGTGGTTGATGGTTGGTAGGCAGGCTTGTGGAAAGGATTCATGGAATGGAACTGCGGTGGGGGTAGTTGGACTGCCGGCAGATCGGGAGCATTTGGTCGGCGGTCGAAGACGGTCGCGCCACCCATGGGGTTAGAGCCAGGTCCCATTGAAGGAGGGAACGCTACTGCTGCAGCCACGTTTGCGAGTTGACGATCAGAAGCGCCGAATGGCTGATATTCCGCTGGAGGAGTAGGCAGCGGCTGAATGAAGGACTGCTGATATGAAGCTGCGAAAAATTTATCGCCGCTCCAGGAGTCACCTGGTGGAGAGCGAGTGGAAGCCACGGAGGGCGGCTGAAGCTGCGGTAGGCGGGTCGAGTGAGTGCTCGAACAAGGAGATGTCTTTGGACGATCAGAGTCGGTTGCTGCGTCGAATGTTGTAGGATCCGGAGGACTGGATACAACCAGACTTTGTACTCAAGCCAGACACCGGTGTAATGGAATCGAAAGCCTGCGGCTTCAAGGAAGGCTGCTCGAGCTGGGATAGGAGCGTGCCGATTCGGTCGCTGTGACGCGAGCGTCTGCAGGTGTGGCCGAAGACGTCTAGAGGCAGTCAGTGGGACCGTTCGTACGATGCTGGCGCTACCAGGCCCAGGACGTGGGAGATTGGGCTCACAATGGTATATCGTGCAACCGGAGCGCCTCGTCGCCCACGAACCGGGCAGTCGAGATCTGAGAGACCCGGAAGTGTGGTCGTGCAGATCTTGCGTTACACCCTGGTGCACCCTGGTGGTACAAGGGTGGACTGCGACTGGCAGTATTCGGTCTCTTTGTCGAAGGGGGATGGGCCGAGGATTGCCAGCAACGCGACCCTGGCAAGCGGGCGGACAGTCGATCAGCTGGGGACGGGGTTGTTGCGGCGGGCAGACAATGGTCAATGGACGAGGCCGACGACAATGGAGTATTGTGCTGTGGCAGGACCCAGTGAGCAGCTGCAGGACAGACGAGTGGAGTGAGCCACGCGGTGGAACAGCGACGAAAGAAGATGCCACGAGGTGAGGTCGCGTTCAAGTTCGGCGGACCTTTGATGTGGGAGTGGCGATCCTTTGTTAAGCCTCTTAGGTGCCTGGCGTGCGGATGGCGGTCGAGGGCTGGACACGGTCCACGCATCTGGTCTGCGGGCGTTCACGTATATGTACGGAGGGCAGCTAGTAGGGACTCTAAGGAGAGAGAGCGCGCGCTGGAGCCCTTCCTTAGCGTGGCTGACTGGCCACTAGGGAGCGTGAGCATCGGCGTTGGAGAATCTGGATCTGCCCTGCTGTGCCGGGGTCGATGCTCAAAGCAGCGGCCACGCCAGACACACGCCAGACTCTGATTAAAGGCCGCTCCCGCTGGGCCACGCGCAGCGATGGGGACAGGGCAGGCGAGGCGTTCTGCCCACACGAGCCAGATCAAAGACCACCTGGGCTTGACACCATCGCCAGGGCACTGACTGCGGCCACAGACACCGGGCGGGTGTCCCCCTAATACGATACTGTAGCTGCGTGCGACGTGTGTCTGTCTGCGCCGCGCGCTGCCTCGTTCTGTCTGCTCTGCTCGCCTAACCGTCGTACATCATTTGTCGACGAGCCTTGCGCTGTCGCTCGCGACCAATGACTGGTCACTGACCGCACCTTCCAGAATGTGGAAACCCCACTCCCATCGCTGCTCCGATTCAGGAAATGAGGCCTACACGGGCATCAAAGCGGCCTCATGCACGCGAGCTGTCTTTGTTCACACCTTCCCGTGCCGCGAGAGAGAGTGAGCGGCTCGCGCAAAACAAAGTGCAGCGCATCCCTGTCGACGTCCGCCTAGCGATTGGCTTTGCGCCTAGCGCATCGTTTCAAGCAGCCCTTGTCCTTGCCCAAGCGTCCCGAGCTTCTGGTCTCTGCACCTCGAGCGTGACGAGGGTTTAGCGTGCGGCCGCCACTTCACGCCCACCACCACACTTTCACGCCCCAACTCCACCCGCTGAAGACCACTGTACCCGCCAGGATGCATCCTGCGACGACTTGCGTGCTCGCACGATCCAGCCCACCGTGCATGCGACTGAGACAATGGCCTTTTTTGATGAGAGTCCCGTACGCGCACTGTCAGGCCACTATCATTTACAGTGCGCGGCGGCAAAGGCTCGGCCCTCGCACACGCGTTCTGCCTACATGTATCAGCAACCGAGGCTGTCGAAACAGTCAGGCAAACCCATCAGGACGCGCTCCGCTAACGCTTAGCAAGACTCATGACAGAATGCTCATCAACAAGCAGTCGCGGCACCGACTCGTGGCCTGAACCGGACAGCTCTCTCGTCCTGCGGCTGCCTCATCTCGCGTGCAAAACATCGTGACCACGGCAGCAGTACCAAATCGTGTTACGCATGTTTCTGTTCGGCGAGCAACAAAGCCGGGCCACACGCTGCACAACAAAGATAGCTCCCTATTCAACCCTCGGATCTCCAACCGGATCGACATAGCTTGAAATTGGGCGCTGCTTGGAGCTCTCTAGTCGACCTCTGCTTGGGGGCTGCCACGTGCAAGATATGCATCACCAAGCGCTGGCGCAGTGGCTGGTTCTCCCAGATTGGTATACCTTGTGCTGCTAACATCATCGTGTGTGGTCTGATCGTCTGCATCATGCTGCTCGATCTTCACAACATCGACTGCACCTGTATCCACGGTGAAACTGGTGGGAGTACATCATTTCCCATTACAAAGAAGAACAAGTTTCGCAAGACCTGGCCTGGGCGCACAGGCTTGTTGGGCTGCATCCTGTTCAGCGTTGCCGCAAGCGAGCATTCATCATATATTGCATTGATCCCCAGGATACTTTCTGCAGGTATCCCGCTGCGTCCTGAAGATCATGAGCGTCCCATGCGACACGGCGCTAACCGTGCACACATGTCGCGGAAGTGGCTTCCAGCTCCCGTTCTCGGGACGACTGTATATGTCGCCATGGCTTGCTGCTCCGCTGGTTCTGTTTCACAAGCACTGTCAACGCTGTTGTACTCCGCTGTCAAACAAGTCCTTGGGAACGATCGGTCACAGCGTGTCCGTCCCAGTGCTCGATTCTCGTGTATCCGCCCAGGCTGGGATTCCACTCTCCCATTACCTGAAGGATTCCGTAGCTCACCAACTCAGCAGAAGCGCATCCGTCAGACCAATGGCATCTTCAGATAAGCGAAGCTAGCCAGACGCAGAAACTCTCGCACGACTCGGTCCGAGCAGCTAGAGCTCCGTGCAAGTGCTTCTGCTTCAGCGACTTTGTTTTACGCCATACACGCTTGGGCGTCATCTGGCCACGGATCTTTGGTACGCGCGGAGTGGATCTTGACTGCCAGCAGAAGAATGTTCTCGTCCCAGACGCCGCTGCGGCGGCCATGTGAGCGAGTGGCTTGATCAAAAGTTGGTACGCAAACATTAGACACCACCGGAGCGCCCGAAACACAAACGTAGACGTGCTGGAATACCACGAATACCTACTTATGGCAAGTGGATTATTGACGAATGCAGTTGCATCTGATCGACAGCTATTCCCTTCTAGATTGCACACTGCTCTTTAGCAAAGATCGCTCTCATGTTCACCCCAACATGTGCACTTGTGCACAATACGCGACTCCCACCGTATCGGCTCGACCATGAACTCTTCCCCACAGTCCAGCAGCTCACGCGAAGACCAGGGGTGTAGACTGGTCACTGACTGGCCTAGCCAGCACAGCCAAACTCAAATGTCCTCGGCGGTCCAGACTTTGGAACGCTGTATCTCAGACGACCAGCACCGACTTCGACCAACGACCAGATTCTATTCTTCGCAGTAGCTACCGTTACTCTATCATGGCCATACCGTTTCTGTATGACGACGTCATTCACAACGTCTTTCCCAGTCGTTGAAGTTCGACTGTACTGCAAAGGCAAGGGCTCTGCCTTGGCACAACGCTTTCTACTCTGTGGGTCGTGTCAGCATATTGCAGCAAGTATATCGTTGGGGTCTTCGGCATTGCTCCCCGATCAGCTGCGCACTCTGCTGTAACACAGACGTGCGCACAATTCACTGGTCACTGATCGAATGCCTTTTCACGAACCAGAATCTGCCCTTACGCATCAAGCTCATGGTCACCAAAGACATCGGGACCGCAATGATTACATCAGGCGAGCATTAGTCGCATACTACCGCCAAATCCTAAAACGATCTGACTTGAGTTCTGGTCGGTTGGCGCTGCGCTAGTATCGTATCACCTGCAGATTGTCTGTCGCGTGGCAGCCTCTTTTTCTCCTCACGTCTCCACCCAAGACTCAACAGGGACAGTCTCCGAAGTGTTGCTTTTCGCAAAGCTTAAGACCTCACGCTTCGTCTGTTGTTTTACCTCCATGCGTCGGCATCTTGGTCTCGAGCCACGGCTTTCGCCATGGCGTACCACATTCGCCGGACCGAGCTGCAGAACTTGCCGAAGTGAGGAGATGGTCAAAGATGAGGCTCCGTGACGGCTGTCCCTGACCGTCACCGCCACCGGATCCTCAGTCATCACGACTTTCTCCAACAGCCAAGCTGGAGAGTCCTTTGCAACGTTACACCCACCGGTCTTTTTGCTGCATTGTGTGAGTGTATGGTCTCTCCATGCGCCTCTCACAAAGTTAGTACGATCTTGCTCGCCCGCCTGAGAACGTCGATCACGACTGCTGAGGCTGTCCGCCAACATGCATCCGGGTTCTTCGTGGTCTCGGTGCCGAAATCTAGACCTACTTACTGCACAGTCAAACCTTCTCCGCCAAAGGTCGTCATTCACACTCTGGCTGGACTCGCTAGGCAAGCACATACATATGCATGGCCAAGCACGATTGGCCTGACGTCTAGATTTGGCACGCATCGCACTCCGTCGTAGCAAACGCTCAAGAAACCCTCACCACGTCCGTGACTGGTCCGATGGCACTTGCCTGAGCCACGAACTCTCTGATATGCGAGCGGCAAACGCCATGCTCAAGCTAGAGGCCACCTTCGCCAAAGAGTGCGGACTCAAGCACCCATCGAGGCGCGGAGCGTCCGGAAGCCTTGATGTTGGCTTGCAAATGCTCCGCCTAGAAACCCATATCCAAGATGACTACGATGCAGGATCTCGGGAGAATCTTCCTCACCACGTTCCGCAGCTTTTCGAGGTCGCTGCTGGTGACTTACAGCATGTACTGAGAGGGAATCCCCGCTGTGAAGGTGAGGCATAAAGGAGCAATGTTATTCCGATCGTAGTACACTTGCCAGGCCGACAGAAGCCTACGATGATACTGGCCGAAGTAGAGTGCTTTTCGATGTCCGAGGTGAACAATGTACCTATTGCTCGCCTAGCTGGGTTCACTCCGAGGTAGCCCTTGCGTTTACCGCTTGGAGTATGGCGACGAGAACGAAGATACATGGTGAATGCTCGCAACGCTGCGAAGACTGAAGTGAGCAAGTACGATTTACATCGTGTTCATGTAAGGATCGAACCTCCGAGCCATTTACTCGAACCTCGTGAGATGAGAGCTTGTGATCCACCACATGAACGTTTCGCTCGAGTGATGACTGTGTGCCGCAAAGCATGGGCGACTGGCAAGTTTTCACTCTGTGGTAAGATGAGCATGGGTTGTTCTGCCCTGCCGGAGCCATGCAGGATAGTGGATGGGTGTGAGGTGCATAGTCGCTGCACTACACACAGCATATGCAGCGGCACACGGCGCATTGTCAAGAGGAAGTGCCATGTGGCAGCAACAAGTATTTAGGCAGGTGAGGTTGCATCGCAGTGAACATGACGGCTGCTACATTGGTGGCAGGCACTGGTGGTGAAGATCCCTGGCGCCGCCATGTCGGAAAGTGTGGAGCAGATGTGACGCTGGCAGTTGAGCTTCAAGACCGAACATAAACATCATCACAAGCCACATTCTCCGCGATGCTCGTCTCTCTCACCGTCGGCAAAGTCGATGCCGGCGTTGCTGTCCTGCTCACGGAGGACAAGCGCCTGGTATGTTCAATCACACATGAACGGCAGACGCCAGCTGTTGACCCGCCTCCTGTAGATCGAGTTCCCTTCCATCCTCCTACCAGCAGACATTCACTCCGGCAGCATTGTCGACATCAACGTAGCACGCAACCAACACGCCGAGCTCATCGCCGACCAGAAGTTCAACTCCCTCCAGACAGACATCTTCGAGACCTTCGGCACCAGATCGCCCTCTCCCCCCGTCTTGAGATGCAGGAACGCTACGCAGACCAGCGTCGTGCTGGAATGGGATCCTATCGATCTTGCGACCGCTGAGATGCGCAGCTTGAGTCTATACAGGAACGGCACAAAGGCAGGAAACATTCCACGAGACAAGCTCAGCACCAAGATCAGTGGGCTCGCATTGGACACCGAGTACACCTTTCATCTGGTATTACGCACGAGCGCCGGGCAGTACTCGTCGGAGAAGCTTACAGTCAAGACGCACAAGATGACGGATCTCAGTGGTATTACCGTGACACCGGGTGTCATGAACAACCAGCTCAAGGACAGCTTGGCAGAGACCGTCAATCGCATTGGCGCGAAGATCATCGACTCGGTCCGCATTGATACCACACACTTCGTCTGCACTGAAGCTAGGGGTCAGGCATGGGAGAAGGCTGTAGAGATGAACGTGCCGGTGGTGGTACCCGACTGGATCAAAGGCTGCGAACGAGAGGGCAAGATTGTCGGCGTCAGAGGATACTACTTGGATGCAGATCCTAAGCTGAGGCAAATGGGACCCAGCACACATCAGCAGCGAGGAAGTGTGTCGAGTGCGACCGCACCGCCGCATCGCGATAGTCCGCGGATCGAGCATACTCCACCAACGCCAGAACGTCCGACCCACGGGAACAGAGAGCAGGAAGCACCGACATCCCCAGCGGAGCCGCCAACACCACCTCCCAAGACAGTCGATCAGCGTCTTGCAGAGGAGTCGACGGAGCAGGACGGGCACTCGTTCGGAGGCAGCACGTTGAACGAGAAGCCAGTGGCTGCAGACGATTCGGACGACGAGTCAGACGGAACAGAAACGCTGTCGAGGGATGTAGAAAAAGCGAAGATAGAGGACGATCAGGATGACGAGGATGACGAGGACGATGGGCCGGCTCCATCGAAAGGCAAGTCTCCAGCAGAACCTACAACTCCTGGCCAGAAGGACGATGAGTTCAGCGAAGTCCAGCTGTAGAGGGGCAATGTCCGTAGTGGATAGATTGTATACTTACTATTGAGGCGGCAGGGTCGGGTGCCATGCCTACTTTCCCATTCAAGATACGCAACCCAGTGTTGGATGCAAGAGCGGAAGGTGCCGAGCCATCTGGTAAAGAAGGATCGTCACAAGCGGCGCCGTTCAAGGTGCGTTCGAGCATCGCAATGCCCTTGGAATCAGGTGTCGGTCGAGAAGATGGGCAGCCAGATGGTGTCCACGATGTGAAGTTGTAGCCAGGATGCTTTAGCTGTTAGAGCAAGTCACTGCCAGCCGCAGGAGCTATCGAAGGGGCTGTCGCACACATGCCCGGTCAGACAACTATCGTATCTACCACACTGTTCATGGGCATTCTCGCCGTGTATGATATGGCAGTGCTGGACTCAGGGACATGGAATGTCCTGCACGGAACTCCTACTTCGCCGCCATCACTTCCATGGAAAGTGACCTTGTGCTGGTGGTAAATGGAGGCGTTTTGAGACCCTACGGTGTTGGTCATTGATCTCTTCTCACCTGGGTCGTACACTGCTCGGCGAGAGTTAATGGTGGTCGAAGCTTAGGGTTGAGGTAGCTTGCATGAACAACTGCTGGGATTCATGTCCAACGGTGAGCAGGCGTCTCGTCGACTTGTAGATGTACGAAATGATTGAGCAGCTTGTCGGGATATGTCTGTGATAATGATCCGTCATGTAATGGGAGTCATATCGCAGGTGTCGGTGCGGAGTGGTTCATGACCGCTGCTCGACCAACGCGAGCTGCATCTTGCATGTCCTCGACCTGGTCTAATTTAACAGGAAGTACAGGAAGTACAGGAACTACAGGGAGAACCGGAGTGGAGTTCGGCCACGGGAGAGCACGATACTGCGATTCTACAGTGAGTTCGCCAACCACGAGCGGCGATATGCACCAGTGGATCCAGAAGAGCAAGATCAGCAAGCGAGCACTGGCGTGTCAGTGTCAGGAACAGCACATGCCAAAAGCGTGGCAGCCACGATACGACAGCCCATAGAGTCAATACTTACAAACAACTAATGAGTACCGCCGTATATCATTATCCGCCGTATATCATTACTCTTCTAGGTGCAACGACCCACTATCAGAAGGTCCACATGCTGGCGTGAAGTTATGTTCCAGTCCTGCATTAACAGGAACCACCCGGAGGCGGGCATACAGCCACCGTGAGCCAAGACGAGATAGTACGTAGCACTCTGGGAAATTCCGTAGTAAGGCGTTGAATCATGTACATACAGTCAAGAGTGCCTCCCTGCCCTCTTTTATTCTTTGCGTCGTTTCTCATCGTGCTTCATTACCTCCCCATCCAGTCCCTATTCCAGTCATGCCGGCCACCTTATGAATTGCATACACAGGTACTCCAAAGCGCCATACTCGCTAAACGCTGGACGTCAAATTCCATCTACAAGACAGCAGCGGTCAGTGTTCGTGGCAAATAAACAGATTATATCCGAAAACAGCAGACTGCCGAGACCGTTCATTCATGATACCACACAGTAGCCGGGTAGTGCCAACGACCTTGGATGCCCAGAAACTCCGCTGTCGCCGGTCTATCTAGCCTAGGAATACTGCAGTCGAAGGTTAGAGGAGTTGTCACGTTAGAGGAGCACTGGGACATGTCAGGGAATGCAGCTGCTGTGGTCGCTGTTTGAGAGGACTTACCCTCCCATCCCCAATCCCACATTACACCGACCCAATGGCAATGGCCCCGGACGGTGTAAGCGGGATCCGTCTTCACCAGGTCTTGGATATCTCGTCTCCGGATCCTGGCATTGTCAAGGCCACTCATGTCGCGGAGGTTCTGTCCCTTTGGTTCGCTGTCGGAATCGATGAAGCTAAAGACGACACCGGTCCGGCCAGGGTTGGTGTCTCTGGAATCGAAAGGTCGACGCTGACTCAGAGGTATCTTGGGCTCCAGTGCTGATCTCCTCTGTCTCGCGGCGGTAAGGTCTCGAGTGCTTACGAGCTTTCGCTGATGGATTGGCCTGGCCTCGTAGTCGTCCTTTCGGCGCCAGACTTCCTCGGTCACAGACATGCATTTGTCAATGACTCCGATGCGCATGCGATGCTTCATGACCATCCAGCGCTCTCGAATCCACTGCCGGTCTTCTGCGTCGACAGCTTCGCATCCAGCTACCATCAATGGGTAAAGTTGTACAATGACAGACCTGCTCTCGATTGGTACCGTAGCAATGCTGGCCATGCACTTCTGAGACAACTCAGTCGAAGTCAATGATGGCAATTCTGGTATTGCCTGATGCAGGTGCAGAAGAGTAGCCCATCGGTACGCTTCGGCTGTTTCAATCGCATGCTGAATGCCAGTAGTCGGGTCTTCGGGGTCCTCTATCTCCTCAGGTGGGTCCCATTGCTCGATCATCATCTTCAAATCTCGGCCATGACTGACTATGCCCGGCGAATTGTGCTGTGATCTGCAGACCTTTCTCACCAGGTTCGCAACTCTACCAATCAGCGGAAAGAGAGTGCCAGCACAGCCCATGAGGGGATCAAGCCTTGCGTCTATGTTCATGCCAAAGTCGATACCAAAGCCCCGATCACGGTCATGTCCTCGTCCCATGATGTATCTCGATGGATCGTTGGAGAAGATGAATGTATTGTCAAAGTCGTTGGACTCGTCGCTGTCCACAGATGTCAACCTGGCGATCACGTCCATGTACACCCAGGCATTGCAAAGGAACTTCAGGCGTCGCAAGTCGTCACCCATCCGCGGATTCATCTGGTGTTCTTCAAGAACACGCTTGACCAGAGCTTGTGCGCCCTTGATGTGCGTATTGCCGGTAGAGGTGAGATCTTCCCATGACTCCGAGAATCCCAATGCCAATGCCGTTGCTATAGCAGTCATGTCGTCCATGCTCGCGTCTCTCATGCCCTCTCGAATATATTGGATGCTGTTCATCTTGTGTTGCTGACCAACAACGCGAAGCAAGGGCTCTTCAACATGCGAATGAAAAGCTGTCATAGCGAGAATCGCTTCGTATAAAGCTGGCGATTGCTGAGCCATCGGCCAGATGATGCTTCGCCAAGGATTCTCATTGGGACCGTCAGCGATGGACAATATACCACAGGTTAATTTGTCAAACCGCGACACCAGAGCTTGTTCACTCTCGATAGGGAAGTTGGGCTCAGCGAAGACCGGCGGAATAGGAGCGCCCCAGAGCGCCGCCAACGATGGATTGATAGGCCGTTGCCTGTGGCGTCTTACAGGCGTATTGTTTCGTGACGGCCATCTCGAGGGCCATACGAAGGAGGGCTCTTCCATGGGCCCGAATCGGTTCATGAAATCGAGTTCCTCATCACCATTGCCGTCATCGAACATGCCGGGATCATCAACGCCGGCGGTCATCAGAGGCAGGTGAAGATCATCAGGCATCGAGAACGAGACAAAGTCCTGATGACCCAGATCGCCATTCGGTGGGGAGTGATGACCCAAGATCTCGGTCAAAGTAGGCGACGCTCCTCTGGTCTGGTGGGGTGACAGGGAGCGGGACCGGTACGCAAATGCAGATTGCGGATCGAAGTGAACGCTCGCAAACTCGTCGGAAGGGCCAAAGTCTCGAGGGCCGCCATGGTGGGGTGGAGGTCCTGGATCTGGTGAGTCGTCCTGAGCTACTGCGAACACGCTGTCTCTCGGCTTTGGTCCGTCGTGCTTTGGCGACGTACTTCGTGACTTCCGACGCTGTGCGTCACCATCGTCGCCAAGCTGCTTTTGAGCCTTGTTGACGTTCCTGTTAGTCGAGTCGATATGGAACATAGGGGCTCCGGGGATGTTCGGCGGATTCTCGCTGGCTGGAGTATTGGTCTTGGACGACTCAGCAGAGGCACGCGCGGGCGATGCTGACGAAGCTGGAGGGTTTGTCAGTGTGACATGTACGCGAGTGTGCTGAAGGCCTCACGGCTTACATGTCTTGGGTCGCTCGGGCTGGGGCTGGACGAAGTTGAATTGGTTGATGTTCGCCTTGGCGCCGGTCTGGTTGAAGTCGCGCCATTGAAAAGTCTTCTTGTATCCGCCGCATTGTAAGCCTTTTCGCGTACCTGCTATGCCTCAGTGTCCGGTGTCAATACATGGCCATGTGCGTGTTGGCGTACAGTTTGCGCAGCTGGGCTTCTCTTCGCCGCATTTCAGTCGTTTCGCTTTGCAGGTGGCACATCCTGCCAGAAATCTCTCATCAGCACGCTTGTCACGCTTCGTCACCAGACTTCAAGCACAAAGCTCGAAGGGGGTGCTTCGGGTCTGCGTGACGATGTATATGTACCATTGCGACTCTTCGTCTGCTTCGGCTTGGCCCCGCTGGCATCCTTGCCCTCTACCGCGGCGGCCTTGCGCGGTGCGGCTTCCTTCTTTTTCGATTCTCTGCTGGGGCGGCGTGCATGCTTCGTGTCCTTTCTGCCGTCGCCGGGGGCGTTGCTGGGCGAGGGCTCCAGCGCGGGGGCGTTACATGTGTCTCCAAGAAGTTCTGACGGCGAAGGGAATCGGAGCGGACTCCCGTCAGCCATATGGCTGTGGCTGTGGGCGTGCGGGCGGCGAGGAGGGTATGGGGTAAGGTTGGGCGATGGCACGATTCAACAGACTGCGCGCTCGTGCACTCCCTTCCTGCTGTAGCGACCGGATCAAGGCATGCAAGCCAGCAGGAAAGAGGGATGCGATGGGATCGGTCACGGCAGTAGGAATAATACGGTGTGTGGTGACAGTGGACGACCCTGCACGCTGGAACAGTGTCCCGCAACCGCGGGCGCCAACACCACCTTGGCAATGCAGAGTTTTTGTTGCTGGCTGGCTGCTGGCAGCTGGCGAATGTGTCACGATGACATTTGGTCATATGCTCCACACGAATGCTCGCAGGAGGAGCATTAGTGATACATGCTCCGCTGCCGTCACGGTGGGTGCGCGTCTGATCAGCACAATTCTCCATCGTCTGGGCCGCGCAGCTCCAGCTCCGGCCACGCGCACTGCACCAGAGTTACCTAGTACCGCCCAGCTTCTCCAGAATATGCACCACATTACTTATAGTTAACTTATTAATACACATCACGATGATGCCGGACACTCTCTGCACGCACGAGCCTATACTAGCAGGCGCTGGCGAAGATCTTCCGTGAAGACGCCCTCGCTCCTCCACAAATAGACCTAGAACTAGGTGATACGATGTTCACGCTTGGCTGAGCAATTGCAAACGACGACCACAGCAGATCAACTGCCAACAATAATTGCGTACGACCAAGTACTCCCGAGCTGCTCGTCCTCGTCGATAATGATTACCCAACATCACACCGCCCATCGAGCTTTGCAAAGCTAGCAGAGAGTTCTGGACTAGCCAATCGAGCTTCTGCACAGATTATTGTGCTTGGTATAGAAAGCTTTCGGCATTTAGGCACGAGCAACCTTACGGCGCGCCTCGTCAAACTTGTTGTCAAGAGACCCTCGCTGCTCATACAAGGATAGCTCTTCGATGCCAGAATCTGGGATCACCCAACCATCGACGAGCTGATGGAACCTCACCTTGTGCTTGCTGACACGATCTCGATATGACAGGTGAGCAATGATTGACGCAGCTAATCGTACACCGTGGCGTGGCTCGTGCGGTCTGTATGACTGCTCAACAGGACTTCATCGCTCCACTGAGCACATGGCCAATATTGTCCATTGCGATTGCTACTACTTTGCCCAAGGAAGGGTATCGGCCTTTGCTATCTGCTGGTCGGCTGCCATGCGTTAGGTCCCAATGCTGGGAATCAGCCACTATTGTTCGGTAGATAAGGGAGCATCGGTATGCCGATACGTGAGCCTCGACGAAGCACCGACCGCCTGTTCCTTGTATCACTATTGGGCCACGTGATTGCAATGGCCGCGTGGTGGTGTACAGCAGGTTGGCTCACCTTCGTATCTATGACTGTCGGTGCTGCACGAGCTCGATGTCTAGGACGAGATAGGGAGTCCTTATGCTACCAGGCGGCATCGAATAGGTAAAGTTCCAGAGGTCGAAGTCGCTATGCGCTGTCAGTCTGGAGTTCCGACCTCGCAGTCGAAGCAGCCACTTACTTGACCGGATCGCAGTCACCACCATTGATACCGCAGAACGAGACGCTAGGTGTCGTGTTGATGGTCCCAGATGCCCGAACCCGGACACCTGCGATGTCCGACCACGATTGCACATTTTTGGGACCAACAAGGCCATTTGGACTGACGTGCAGCACGAACGTGCTCGTGGAGTTACCATCAGGATACGACAAGGTCAATCTACGCTCTGACACTTCCACCTGCAAGGCCTGGGTTTCTGGCCACAGACTTAGGAAGCCGACAGTGCCATCTTTGCGCAGCCACTGCGCGACCGCTGGACAGAACTGCTGTGGGTTGATGCTCGGGCCGCCAACAACATCTTCGTCAAAACTCTCAGCGCCGATCGTCAGGTTAGCTGATAACCAAGTGGTTATGTTTCTGGGCGAGATGTCGTAAGGCGGTGAGAAGGCAGCGGTGTGCACGAAGCGCTCCTCAGCGAATTCGGTAAGCGATCTCATGACCTGTCAATTCATTAGCTGCGGTACAGGGGACACATTTGGTCTGTCGGTCTGGACTTCGGGTGCAGCTGACCTTCGCATCTACAAATTGCTTGTGGTAGTCTGCCAGGATTGCAATCAGCGGACCAATCTGGACATCGTCCACGTGGGCGACAGCCCACGGCTTGTTATACAAGGGGGCTTGATCAAGACCGACCAGAGACCAAATCCACAATGCCGTGATCGACAGGTAGCGGTTCATGTCATAGCCGTAACTCCTGTCCCACGGAGGAGCGATGTTCTTCAAATTGGCATTGTACAGCTCTCCAGTCAAGTCCCAGATTTGGCGTATCATGCGACCACCATTCGCTCCAAGCACAGCACCCTCGTCCGGCAGGTACTTGGCACAGAGGGTCAAGGCAAACAAACTAACTCCTGCGTAGGTCGGTCCGTTGAACTCGGAAAGTGTGCCATTGCGATCAAACAGCTCCACGATGTCTCGACCCCAAGTCTCTCCTTCGGCGGTCAGGTTTGCATCTCCCGTACGTCGACCAACCCAGCTGGACACTACAGCGTGCATAATTGCCGCGTTGCTGTAGGCTGGATAGAGATTGTCATCGTCGATGCCACCGACCCGATAAGTATCACCAATGGCGTTCAAATGCAGACTCTCAACCATCTGCTCCTCAATTTGGGCCGGTAGCAGATGTTCGAATTCCTCCAGAATGACAATGAAGGCGGTTCCAATGAAGCCTCTCCAATTTGGGTCCCAGGTGTGGTAGATTTTCGCTGGATATGCCTCCGTACCAGGATATGGTTGTTCAGGATAAGTCTGGTAGTCACCATACCATTGCTCGGCATTCTGAAATTGACCGGAGATGATGTTATTGATTATTGGTACTGCTTCTTGTACATCATTTCCCTCGTTGCGAGCCAGGAGCCCGGCAGCATACCATGACGAGGATCGAGTCTCGTGGAGCAAGGCAGTTCCTAGATTGAATTGGTAGCCGGCTTCTTGGTCATAGTTCCTGTCCATGAAATCCATTGACTGTTTGAGTAGATCTTCGGCATGGCTGCTGGACCTGAAAGCAGTAGCTCTCGTGGCAACCCATAATAGGGCTAAAACGAGAAGCGGGTGAACAAGGTGTATCTGGGAAAACATGATGTCGGTAAAAAGACAGCATCGACGAGCCTGGATTCAAACGTCGCACAAAGAAGGAAGAGGTCACGCTTCGAGGACTTTGCTGATTCCGGGCAAGCTTTCTATCGCCTGAGCCCACTCCGCCTCCGTCGGTGAAGAATTGGGCAGGTGGACATGCTGGAGACGCAGCTGTTGGCATCGCGATACTGCATATAAGCGGAGGCGGCGTAGATGCGCATAGGCGAGGGACACAGCGCCGGCTAAAGAGGTGGAGTCGCACACGGTGTTCAATGTACCGAACCTGAAAGTACTGCCATGCGTGCCAGTGTACCGGATCACTATAGAAGATACCTCCTGATTGTAAGCGTGGCGAGAGTTTCCAGGTTGTTGGCAAGATTCTTGTCGTTGTGGTGATGCACTCCCATGCGTTCTTCATGAAGCGCAACCCAGCCGTCAAGCCTCGTGAAGGCACGTCGTTCAGCGTTATGGTAGGCTGATGAGTGTATGACTGCCATAGGAAGGCAATCCATTTCGAGTCGCTTGTGTTGAAGATCGAAATGACCTCAGCATGCTCAGATGAGCGACACCTGAGAGCTGCCTTCAGCTGGAAGTCCGGCCAGGCTCATATGATGGACTGAGAGCCACTCGCCGCGTATCAGTCGATACACAACGATCGATACGCTCGGTCGAGAAACTCCTGGTGGGGCGTTACTCGACTCAGTATTCACGTATAGTTCTGCAAAGTCCGCCTTGTCGTTGACAGTAGTATGCATATCGACTACACGAATCCTAAAGTCGGGATACTCGTTGCATACGCGCTGTATGGAGTGTACATGCTCGTCCAGATTGTGTACAGTGGAGCCAATTGAGGCTTGTGCCGTCCACTTGGAGGACTTGCCCCTGTACAGTGCTGAAGTAGCTGGCGAGAAGTCTCGATTGTTCACGGCTTCACAGTTGGCTTTCGACCTTCGTTCTAGCTCCGTGATGATTGCTCGAGTATTTGGACGAATTGGCTGTTCCATGGTTGTGTTTGGGTAGCATGGTCATGAAGTGGATGCAGTCGTGTCGAAGAACGTAAGGGTGGTCGAACATGACAAGATTCCTTTCAAAGCGGATTGCGCTTGCCCCCAGTCTCATCCCACCAACAGCAACAACATCAATTCTGTTCATCGGCTCCGCACGACAGGAACACAGTCAGACTGCATTGCATGTATCGAGACCAGGGCCAGTGTAATACCGACATTCATGTCAGCAATGCAACAAGTCTTCGCCACCACCGAGCTATTCGACTATATACTCTCCTACGTCCTGGATGCTACCCATTGCATTGCAGATCAAGAAGATCCGAGATCCGTCAAGACACATCACAATGCACGACTTCTTCAGAACCTACTGAGGAGCTCACGGGTGGACCGCCAATGGCGTAATCATATCCTGGGCAGCACTTATACCAAAGGAGCTTTGTTCTACATATCGGATCCCACCACACAGCGTGCTTGGGAGCAGACACACCCCCGCTCAAGCACGGGAGCAGTATACCGTCCAGTAGACGTACATGCGCCCACACTCAATCCCATCATACAGACAACGTTCCCAAGCTACAACTTCCGCTTCTGCTTCAACACATCCGTGGGCGAGGACTGTCAGGCAACACCACGGCATAGTGCATTCCTAATCATCACGAAAAGAGAGCTACCCAATTTGCAGACCCGAGAAGCCACTGGTCAGGGCTGCCGAATCCCTGAAATGCTTCTTGCTCAGCCTCCTTGTGTTGCTCTCAAGGCTGCAATCTACGAAGAGATCGATGATATGAAAGAGTATCTTGGCCGGACCACGAGTCTGACAGATCCTGTTATCCGCTGCGAGCAAGGCTTGACGCTGGGAATGGTGCATGAGAGAGTCGGAGCAATGTTCGAGAAGCACCCTGATGTAGCGGCGATCAATTTGACGACTTTGTAGCGTACTACACCACGGTACCAAGCCCATAGCTGATACACTCTAAGAGCTCCGTGTAAGCTTGAAACCCAGTCCCTGAGCTGTATATGTTGAGAACCTCCTCGCGTTTGACAAGGCGCAATCATTTGTCCCGACCTTCTGCTGCATCAAACAGATCTTTCAGGTTCACGTCGCCACTTCCTCTCTCGAGGGGCTTAGGCTGATTCGCACCCTCCTTCCACCCAATCATGTAGATCGTCCTGAATGTGGCCGGTATCGTGAGCGTCCCATCTTCTTGCTCTTCACCATACATCTCCCTATATATGGCTTCCGTAGCCAACAGCACATCCTTGCTGATGCCGCCCGGCTCTCGCCTCAGCGCAGCATTTGCCTCACCCATAGCCTGAAGATCCGACATCAGAGCAAATGTGTTTGGGTAGTCGACGATAATGTCGTCCACGTCCACTGTGAGCAATTTGAAGCCAGCCCTTGAGAGCAGATTGCCAACATCCCTCACATCCGCCAGAGGAGATATGTGTGTGCCAATGCCACCTAGTCGCTCCTGCTCCGCCAACTGCAATGACCCTCGAAGCTCGAACAGGCTGTCTCCTCCACTCATGGCGGCCACGAATGGCGCATCTGGCTTTAGGCAGTTGTTGATCTGCATCAAGACGCTGGGCAAGTCATTGGTCCAATGCAACGACATTGAGCTCAGCACGAGGTCAAAAGTCTCCGCATCGTATGGAAGGTATTCGGAGTTCTTGAGCACTTCCCGCTGAACCTCAATATCGTTGTTGAACGGCTCATCTTGATCCCTGTACAGCAGACTCGGACTCGTGTCTGTGCAAGTAATGCTCCCAATCTTCTTCGCGATCGGCTCGATCGAAGGCTTTGCCGAATCTGGGTCCGGGTCAGGTCGCGTCAGGATGCGCGCAATATTGCAGGAGTTTGCGCCAAAGTCTAGGACTCGTGGGAAAGGTCGGTTGATATCGAGGATACGATCGCAGAGTCGGGCGGCAACCTCATCGCGGAGGTAGTCTACCTGTCGAGACTGCGCGACATTCCTGGCTGCTCGTTCTTTGTGTAGCCATTTGGTCCTGGCATCGAAGACTTCGACGGTGGGTGCGCCGGGAGCTTGGACGGCGTAGAATCTGGGTGAAGCTGCTGGGAGAAAGCAGGCCTTGCTGATGGTGCTAGCTGTTAAGCATGGTCTCTTGATGGACCTCAGCAGTGACAGGCGCATGCTCGTTGACTGGATGCATGTGTGTGAAGCACTGCAAGAAGTGTGGGATGTGTTCGTGGACCATGTCGCCCACTACCTACCCTTGTGCTGGTCATGGCTTCGGTGACGTGTTAGAGTGAGAGGAGTTCTGGGGAGGAGACACATGTACATGTAAACATTGATCCGCGTTTTGTCCTCCTACACAACCACGACCATCTTTCAAGATGCCTGCGATTCTTTCAGACGCGTTGGCGCTGCCAGTTGTCAAGACGCTGGCAGAGTGCGCGGACTACAGCAAGACATTCGAGCAGTTCCTGCCACAGCTCTACAGTTTACACGACCAGGTCTTCGCTCACATAACGGATACCGAAGCTCTCAAGCAAATCTACATCACCACGAACCCAGCCGTCTCTGGCCTCGCGTTTGCCTTAGCGACGTTCCCGATCTTCCTCATAGTCTCCGAGATCAACAGGAACTGGAGTCAGGTCGACAGAGTTTGGAGCATCCTGCCGACCATCTTCGACATCCACTACGCGCTATGGGCTCGACTTGCTGGGCTGCCTACCACGAGGGTAGACAATGTACTGGCCTTTAGCGTCTTATGGTCGATACGCTTGACGTTCAATTACTGGCGAAAAGGTGGATACCAGATCGGCAGCGAGGACTACAGATGGGCCTTGATCAAAAAGCAAATTGGACAACCAGGTTTCTTCTTGCTCAACGTCCTCTTCATCTCCTCGATACAACCGGTGAGCAGAGGCGGAGCCCTGAATTCATGCTCCTCACTAATGATCAACAGGTTCTGCTCTGGGCTGTCACCCTCCCCACATATGTCCTGCTCAACACCTCGCGGCTGAAGCCAGAAATGGCCGCCTCCGATATGATCTTTGGTCGCGCGTTGATCGCGCTGGTGGTCTTTGAGTACTTCGCCGATGGACAGCAGTGGAACTACCACCAAGCCAAGAATGAATATCAGAAGACAGCCAAAGTGCCACAAGGTTGGACCAGAGCTCAGATGGATCGCGGCTTCAACACAACTGGGCTTTGGAAGTTCAGCCGTCACCCCAACTTCGCCGCGGAACAATCGATCTGGATTCTGCTATACGCCTGGAGCTGCTTCGAGTCAAATACTGCTTGGAATTGGACACTCGGTGGCGTCATTGGCTATGTGTTGGTGTTCGCCGGAAGCACACCGCTTACTGAAAGGATCAGTAGTGGTAAGTATCCGGAATATAAGCTGTACCAGGAGCGCGTGGGCATGTTCGTGCCAAAGCTGCTCGGTAAAGGTTGGAACGAGAAGGAGATTGGAAGCCTCGGCGCACAGGGAGTGGCACAATTGGAGAAAACGCAGCAGGTTGAAGCCAAGAAGAAGTGAAGCCCACGTGCTCACTGGTCAAGTCCAGAAGATAGTCGACTCACGAAACGTGTCGAAGCATTGTCGCATAATGCCAAGCTTCAGCAAAGGTCATGCCCCGTTTGAGTGCATGTGCTTCAGCCAATTTCTACGAGAGTCAGTCAAGATTGTCATGTAATTGTTTAGCAGCGGTCAGATCATTGTAAAAGCGACAATGGCGCTGAGCTTCGGTAAGCCTCCCAAGTTCCCGGCATGCTTGCTTATGACGGATGGGAGACTGGCTGCTTCGCGATAGGCGGAGAAGTTCAGTCCTGGTCACGGAAGAATGCAGCAGAATACGCGTTTAAAAAGGCTACTGGACGATCACCTCGTGGCCGCACAAAACGTGGCGATGGGAACTGGGGCTGAGCGGAGAACCCCACCCAGATACTCGGGCCTAAGGTGAGAACATGTCTTGAACATGACCTGTTCAGCTGGACACCACCCCCAAAATAGCACTATCGGACAGTCGTAGAGCTGCCAGCTGCCATGGCTACGGAACGTGGGAGACTACGAGCCATAACCCTCCAGTCGCCTCTTCTTTCGGCGGGATTCAGTCGCGTGCTTGGAAGTGGCAATCGAGCCCAGGAAATATGGGACCTGGCCAAGCAAAACGGCTATCGTCAAAGTCTAGTTCGTCGGTCGACTAACCACATGGGTGCTGCTTGGGCAGGACGTGGAGGACGAGGGCTGAGAGCTTTCCCTGCAGCAACGCGCAACCCGACAGGAATCGTGTGGGTTTGCATCTCACTCCCGACTTTCTCTCCTGTTTCTGCTGTCCGTATCATCGTTGTCGCGTCAGCGAGCGTGTTATGTTTGTAACCCAACAAAGAGTGAAACGCTTCCGTCGCGACTTCCTTCCCCGCCAGCCCACTCTCGCGATAAGAACGATAAGCGCCGCACCGAGCATTCACCAACACCTGGCGACCATCGCAACAACGACGCTCGAGACGCACGATACCCTGCCATAGACCTGAGAGATTGTCTCGAACACGACAGCATAACCTACGCCCCTACTCCAGGTGTGTTGCATATTGTTTGTCAGTTTGTCAATGACCCATGATCGCGCCGTCGGCTGACATGTCGCGAAAGCCTTACCCCTCCGCTCCCACTACGCTGTCTGAGCGCCGATCACCTTGCGCTCTTTATTCACGACCTGAGCCAGCGCGATTGTCTCCTGCATTTTGCTCACACTTCACCAAGGCCGGGCGGCCACTGGTCGACAACAGCCCTGTCTAGTCCTCCGCAGAACCCCGCAAGCAGCGGAAGACAGAACGCCTCTAAACATCTCCTTCGGCGACATGGCAAGTTCATCATCTGAATCGTTCCCGAACGTGGAGGAGGCACATATACCCATTGGGTCACCACAAAGTCCGACGATAACAGCTCCCCCGTTCCAAGAGCAGCCTCCCAAACTCAAGGGCAGACAGAGGCTCCTAGCTGGCCTGCATCGCATATCGTCTTCGCCTTCCATTCCGCGACTCAGTTCGAGGGACCGAGCACGGACTTACGATGGCACTGGCAAAGCATCTATATCATGCATATCGCTCAACTCTGCATCGTCTAACGGCCTCTCTTTTGGATCATCCCTGACACGAGAGTACTCCGCTGGGTATGGCACGCCTCCTACTTCCGGGGTGTCAACACTGGGCATTCAGATCCCAGCGTTCGACGAGAAGGCCAGACTTCGCTATGTGTCGGGCTTGAATGGTAAGCAGTCTATTGGTCTGCCCACAGACATCAGGTCTACTCCGAGGATTGGGTTGACACCACGAATCTCCAAAGAGGGCCATGAAGACTACTTCTCGCGGCCAGCAACGCAAGTCAAGCCGAAGCCAGCGCGACCAGACTTTAATTTTTGGCGCGATGTGCCATTTGAGTTGAGGATGGAGGTTTTGTCATACATGCAGCCACGAGAGGTCATCCGCTGCTCGGTTGTCTCAAAAGCATGGCACAAGATGTGTTTCGATGGGCAGCTGTGGGCTATCCTGGACACTTCGGACTTCTACCAAGATATACCGGGTCCAATGCTGGTCAGAATCATATGTTCGGCTGGCAACTTCGTTCGCGACCTCAACTTACGTGGTTGTGTTCAGCTTCGCGAATACTGGAACACGAAAGATGGTCTGACAGATGCTTGCAAGAATCTGGAAAACTTCTCCCTCGAAGGCTGTCGCATCGACCGGAACTCGATACACAACTTTTTGCACAATGGCAGCAGGCTTGTGCACATCAATCTCTCGGGTCTGGCTGGCGCCTCCGATGCTGGCATGAAGATCATTTCTGAGAGATGTCCCCAGCTCGAGGTCCTCAATGTTTCTTGGTGCAACAATGTCACAACCAAGGGCCTTAAGAAGGTCATCAAGGGTTGTCTCAAGCTCAAAGATCTGCGCGCCGGCGAAATCCGAGGATGGGATGATCTGGATATCATGCATGAGATGTTCAAGCAGAACAACCTCGAGCGCCTGGTGTTGATGAACTGCGACACCCTGACGGATGAATCACTGGCTGTTCTCATCGAGGGCATCGACAGTGAAATCGACTGCATCTCCGGCAGACCCATCGTGCCACCGAGGACATTCAAGCACCTGGACCTTACAAGGTGTCGTAATATCTCGGACCAGGGATTGCGCTCCCTAGTAGACAATATTCCGTGCATCGAAGGCCTGCAGCTGTCGAAACTGAACGGTGTTCTGGACGCGACACTCACAGATCTCCTACCGACAACACCCCTGCTTACACATCTTGACCTGGAGGAGCTGGAGGATCTCAGCAACACGGTCCTGCAAGCTCTCGCCAACTCTCCTTGCGCCAAGAGCTTGCGACACCTCAGCGTGTCCTACTGCGAGAATATGGGCGACGCAGGCATGCTTCCTATCCTCAGGACGTGCACAAACCTTCGCTCACTTGAGATGGACAACACCCGCATCGGAAATCTTGTGCTAGCTGAGGCAACGGCCATGGTGCGGCAACGTACGCCTCGTGCCACCTTCCCAGGGGTTTCTATGCTACCGGCGAAGCCTCTCTTCAAGCCCAGCATAGGATTAAAGCTCGTGGCCTATGACTGCCAAAACGTGACTTGGACCGGTGTCCGCGAAGTCCTTTCCAGGAACTCCGACATGATGATCTCTCGACACACGCACGCCGTGCCTGCTCTAGACGTGTCCACAAGTACCTCAGCGAGCTCCTCAGTAGAGAATCTCTCGCTCAAACCAAAGATCCATATCAGTCAGACGTCGTCATTCCCGACCGAAATAATCCAGCTCAAGTGCTTCTACACGTTCCAGCCGACAGTCGAAGAGCACACGAAGCGAGTGTTGCGAGGGGACTTCGTGTCTGCCAAGAGGCTGGAGCGCAAGTGGGCTTCCTACATGATCGCGCAAGAGGAAGCGGGTGCCATGGGAGCAGGCCAGAGGCGTCGGCGAAGGAGGGCGCGAGATGCGCAGCTGCAGCATGCCGATGAAGAAGAGGACGACAATGGCCAAGCGAGTACTGGTGTCGGCGCCACGCGTCGCAGACGTGCGAGGAGCGGTGGATGTACGGTGATGTGAGGAACTTCTTGAAGTGATGTTAGCAACATGTTCAGACGACTTACGAGGTTTGGCGTACGGATGCTTTTAGGGTACAGCATGGGGTGACCACAGACGCATGGGCAGGCAACAGGAGCTGTGTGATTTGTGCATACTGCGCGGCAGCGCGTTTGATAAATTTTGTACAGCAAGAGACCATCCATAGCCTGTGTAGCTACACATAACAATCTACATTTGACGAAAGATTGCCGTTGGAAGTGAGCAAAGATGTGATGCCGAGACGCTGGCAGGGGACTTGGAAGATTGCGGTCTCCCTTGTTAGCGCGGAAGCTTAGAGCCCACCAGCCGTTCCGATCGCCTTCTCCCTCCACTTGTTTGGACACGAGCATAACATGTTTCTGACTGCAAACAACCCACGTAAACAACACGAAACGCGCGCCTCATCTCACCGGTAGAACTGTAGTGTGGCGGAGTCGGAGTCGGCTCGGAAGGCAACAACGATCAGGAGAGCCTTGTAATCGTGTCGTCCAGTGTGGAGAGTGCCGCCTCGTCTCGTCGCCCGCCAGGACTTTTGCGCCCGAAGCCTGAGCACTCCAGGCCATCACCCATCACCCATTACCCATCACCCATCACTATCCCTCCCGGTATTCGCATGGACGACCGGCACCTCCTCTGGCAGACACGGAATGAATGGTAGCACTTCACCAGACCCGCTCACCGCCGAGGCATATGCATCTGTGTCCTCTGGCCGGGATGAGATCGCCGTCGCGAAGCCCAATGGCGTGCGCAGCCCGGACAACAACGCCCATGTCGCCGCGAAGAGGCTCAAATCGTCACCTCCCAGGCCAGCATCCAGTGGGAAGGGCGCGTCTCCTCGTCTGAAAGATGCGTCGCCACGGGACCAGCGGCCAGTAGCGGACGGCGACGATGATGCTGCTGGAGAGTCAGAGGCCGAAACACTCATCGACAGTCCGGTCAAGAAGAAGCAGGAGGCAGAGAAGCAGAACAACGCGCCCAAGGCTGACCGACCTCTGAAACATCGCATTGGCAGCCTGCCTGTGCCGAGCGGGAACGACGACGAGGATGACTCTGCGAACGTGTCGCCTGCGCCCAGCACCTCAGTGAGCGTCGAGCAGACGACGTTGACTCGAGAGGCCAAGGATGAAGATATGAAGGACGACAGCGACAAAGACGCCGACGGCGAAAGCGACACTGGATCCTTGAGCGACCCGGACTCAGAGGCATCGGACGCGCCGTCGCAGAGGTCTTTGAACTCGCGTGCGGCATCAGAACGACCGGACTACAACCGCCACGATGCCCACTCCCCCAACCCACGGAAACGCAAGCATCGTGCTTCATCAGTCAGTCTTCCCAACAAGCGACCAAGCCTCAATACGCCCAAACGTAGGCTTCGTGGACTGCATTCGGAAGAGGTGGGTCGATCTGAGCAATCACTGTCACCCAAGCTGCGCAGCCATCGTCGAGCAGTCTCCACGCAGTCAGCTTTCATGGACGGTTCCATCGAAGGGGGAGCAAATCGAAAACGACGAGCTGGCACACAAGGACCCGTGAAGGAGTCCAAGTTGATCAAGGGATGGGAGGAAGAGTCGGTATCATCAGAAACTACTTCTCATGGACACGATCCTCAGCGACCACGACGAGGGATTGGCAGATCGACGTCTACACCTGGCAGACCGGCTGGTCGCAAGCCTAAGCCTCATGTGAACAAGTACGGTTTTACCAGGTTAGCGGAGGCGTGTGAGGCGAACGATCTTGATCTGGTGAAAGAGTGGAGAGAAAAGGACCCGGATCAGTTGGAGCTCGCCGAGTTTGCTGGTAACAAGCCTCTGCAGATCGCGGCTCTCAATGGTAACGTCGAGGTAGTCGACTATCTCATCGACCAGGGATGCCAGATCGACTGCGCGAATGTGGACAAGGATACACCTCTGATCGATGCAGCGGAGAATGGGCATTTGGATGTTGTAAACAGCCTCTTGAGAGCTGGGGTCGACCCTCTGCGACAAAATCTGAAAGGTCAACAAGCGCTGGATGTGGTAACGGATGACACCGACGATGCTGACGAGATTCGAGCGGCTTTGCGACAAGCCATCGACAAGTGGAATAGTACAGGTGCGAAGCAGAAGCGTGAAGAGGAAGAAGAGATGCGCCACCGAGCTGGACCGTCTAAAGAGTTACATTTCATGGCACGCACCTACGAGAATCTTCTCAGGCTGGTACAGATTAACGATCGCACTGGCGTCAGGGAATTCCTGGATGCTCGAGTAATGGTGGACAATAACGTAGTGGCTGCAGCCGCAAAGACTGGGGACACCTACCTGGTAAATATGCTACTGGCTGAGATGACGGAGAAGAAAGCTTTGCAGAAACCTGAGAAACCGCTGCTCAGCGTCTTGGGCACGTCGCACACGGAAATGGTGCGATCACTTACGGAGCTGGACAATTTCAACCCTCTCTGGCGCAATAGACAAGGCAAGACCTGGCCAGAAATCGCTGAGGAGAGGCACGGACCCAACTGGCGTGAGGAGAAAGAGTTATTGGACCGCCTTTATGATCAAAGCGCTGCTACGAAGGAGCGACGCAGCTCCAGTCCTGTCACTAAGAGGGACAGTGGAAAGCGGCGATTTGCTCATCGTGCTCCTGATGAAGAGGAGGACAGCGATGAACAAGAGCAGGCACCTAGGCGCAAGAATGGGCGGAAGCTCATGTCGAAGAAGGATCTACGTGCCGCTCGAGGACAAGCAGCTTCCGATGAATCATCCTACGAATCGAGTTCGGAAATACCCACACCTGCGGAGCCTGTCGAGGAAGTTTCAATGAAGCCTCCTGAAAGTCCAGCTACTAAGCGCACTCCCACACGTTCAAGAACGAAAAGCTTTTCAGCACAACCCACAGAATTACCATCGCCCAGGACACGAAGAAGATCTTCATCATTCCGCGGCATGATCGAGCAGCCATTATCAACCGTGGAAGAGAATATGGAGGATAAGGCGGCCGCGGAGAAGCAGCGACAGGATGAAGACAGGCGTGCAGCAGAAGTAGCGCAAGAGCTCGAACTGAAGCGGAAGCAGGAAGAGGCCGCGGCAGCAGAAGTCGCTGCAAGACGAGCTGCGGAAGAAAAAGCACGTCAAGCGGAAGAGGACCGTATGGCAGAAGAAGCTCGCCGGGAAGAAGAGATGCGCCAAGCTGAGGAAGCTAGAATCGCCGATGAAGAGCGCACTCGACAACTCGCAGAGCAGCAGCGAAGAGACAAATCGAAAGACAAGCATCGTGCTGACATACTAGCCGGCTTACCGAAGGCAATTTCATATGTGCTCGACCCAAGAACCGACTTCGACATTGAGAGCAAGAGAGGCAAAAGCCACATATGGCGCTACTTCACCAGAATTCAAGTATTGAGCGAAGAGGAATATGACCCCCTGGCGGAGTGCTCAGATACCAACATACCGACTTATTGGGTCCCGAACGTTCTGGTAGCTCCATTACTCGGGCCAGCTGGGATAGAGCTCTTCGTCCATGGCGACCACGAATCTTTTGCCGACAGCTTGGCGGGGAAGTGGCTCACGAAGGACTTTCCGATGAAGAGACTACCCCTTCTCAAGACTTTCATGGACATTTTACCTCCACCTGGGTTTGAAATTCAACCCACATTTGACGAGACTGGCCGATCTTTACTCAGCAAGCAGGAACAAGCACAGAGGACAAGAAGTCTGCTGGAGGGTGTTGCAGCGGCGAAGCGGGCGCTCACGGCAGGTCCAGCATCGCTGAGATATGTGCGCTTGGAGGACGTTCTCGCGAATATACATCCTTCGCTGAACGGATACAAGGTCGACATTCGCTTCGACCACCTACCCTTATCAATCAGACCTCCGCCAGCCAAGGATGGCTTCCCCGGCGGGATAGGACGAGAGCCTCAGGCCAGGACCTTCACTGTTGGCAGTACACCAAACGTCAGCGAGTTTCTGTGCAGGCCCATAAGGCGCAAGCGTGACCCTGCGAACATGACAGATGTAAGGGTAGTTCATGAGAAGTAGCGACGTTGACGATGTAGATGGATACGAATAGTTGTAGTACAGGCTTATGACGCCAACGATGATGGTCCATAGTTGGGAAGCTGTACGGCTACAACGCCACACCATGAATAGAAGACAGCGTTATGAACGAAGAAAGAATAGTGATCCTACAACTACCACCTGGCGGCATGGCACTCGTCTAGCAGCATGTACCGCTGTATTGAGGTGTGGCCAATCGGTGGTACTGTAGATCGCCTTGGCCAGCCTCAATGCGAGATGTGGCGGGGGTGAGTTGAGGAAGCTGGTTGAGACGATGGTAGTCATTCTGTCAGTGCCTTCGTCGTACATTGTATTCTTGTTCGGACGTAGTGGTCGTCTATGTCGCGTGAGTGCCAATCAAGCTGGCGTGCAGTCAATGCGGCCTTCACCCAACGATCGTGAAGACGTGTTTGTGACTGTGAGCCTTGAGGTGGGTCCCGATCTCGACGATTGTGCCGGGCTGGGGAGTCCCTGCTCACAGTGGAGATGGAAGGGTTTCCTCTGGAGCTATGGAAGCGCCTGACGTTGCTTTGCGGATGTCGAGTGTGACGGCATGTTGTTGTTGTTGTTGTTGTTGTTGTTGTTGTTGTTGTTGTTGTTGTTGTTGTTGTTGAATGCTGTTTATCCTTTTGCCCTTTCTGCGACTGCTCACTGCCTTCGAAGACTATTGTTTCCTTATCGCCGTCTCGGCCATTGCATATTAAGCAGAGTTTGGCGTTAGCGGGGCGTGGATCCCACCGAAGAGAGGCAGACCGCCAGCACAGCACTTCAGAAGATTGGAGTGGACAGCATCGCCACTACTGCCATATCACGATACACGACTATAGACATTCAAGCGTTGGACGCACAAGCCTGAGGCACAGCAGATGCAGCAGCGCCAGCAGTGAGCGAGTGCCGTCTGTCGCCGTCGCCGTCGCTGTCGCTGTCGCTATCCGAAGCAGCGTCACTGTCTATTCTTGCTCCCCGCTCAACTGCAGCGTGCAGCCTCCGGGTTGATCCCAGCTGCTGCGATCACCGTCGACCCTTCGGCACGTCAAAGTGCGCGGTCGACGAGGCACAACTGCCTGGACGTTGCTCTGCTGCACCACCTCTCGCCGCCTGCACATCGCTGGGCACCCTCTCCCGCTGGCAAGGCGATGACTTCGCCCTCCGCCGTGCACCATGGTACGCCTGCGACCCCCCACGCCTCCCCGTTTACAGCATCAGCGTTTCCACACGCCCCGTCCAGACGCTCTCGATCCGCGATTCGTGATGCCTGGCTTTCGACTTCTGCCTTGAGACGAACCCGTTGCTGACTGCCAATGCTTGCTACAGACAACCCCAACGCTCTCCCGCAGCCGCAGCAGCAGCCTCACGTCGTCGAGCACCCGCCGCCTTCCTCGAGCAACGCCGATGCCCGCCAGCAGCGTCCGACGGCGCTGCACATACCGAAGAACCGATCGGCGAGCAACCTCACGAGTCTGCATTCGAGCAGTGCCAGTCTGAGGGCAGATGGTGACCAGCGAGGTGGACGACTGTCCGTCGATGCCGGGAGCGACTATGATAACTTGACAAGGTGCGTCAAATGCGTGGTGCATCGCTGTATTGTTGCAGATGTGGCATGCGTGTGAAAGTGGAAGTGACCATGTCAGCACACATGGCAGAGTGGACTGGAGTGGCATGTGAAAGTGGACACGTGAGACATCGACCGAGTCACTGACACACTCGAGTCACAGGTCACCTATCCTTACAGCCGAACGCGATACTGGCCTCAGACGGATACGGCAGAATCCACAACCATCGCTAAGCCGGAATCCATCTTCGCCAAACCTACAACCCATCTCACCAACACCGTCCAGTCCGGTGTCGCGCAAGTCATCCTTCGCTCAGACATTAGCTTCCCCCACCATACCATTCAGCGAGGACTTGACCCGCTTTCCGTCCGAGTCGCTGCACTCGTTCTCCTTCGCTCACCAGAGCAGCGACTCTCTTCACAATCGCCAGAATGTATTGAAACGAAGCATTGAGTTCATGAAGGATCGGCTGAACTTTGCAACCTCTTCGCCGCGGATAGCAAGTGCACAGGCGAAGCTGGCAGGTGACGAGGAAGTTCTTAGTATGATGGAGCTACTACAAAAGGCAAATATCATGAGTCCTCAAAGCTTGAATGCTGCTGGCTTGAGCTTCGACAGAGATCTCGGTCCACTTACTGGTCCGGCACATCTGGCCAACGAGAACGTCTTTGAGAAGAGCTTCCTTCCACCTGGCCAAGAAAGTGAAGGTCCGACGGACATGAGCAGCCCAAGTGCAGTCGGGAGTAGCGACGCTACAAAGTCTTCGAGCAGTGGACGTGGGGTGGATAGAGACCTCCGAAGCGAGAAGTTATCACCTGTGAACTCACATCACTCAATGCAGATTCCGGAGACGGTGGCAGAGAACGGTTCCATTTCAGAGCCAGAAAAGCTGGATCTCACACAGTCCGTGACTCTTGATAGCACCGATCGCGATTCCATGCCGGGACTGCCAACGCAACGACCTCACCGGTCTTCTTTGAAGAGAACCTACACCGATGTGGCTGGATACTCTTTGCAGCACAAGCTGACCGAAGCTCTTGCTCAGCCGTATCGTGCCGCACAGCCAGCTGCTACCCCGATCGTCCCACAACAGCCTGCACGCTCGAACACGACAGTCGCTGAACGTGAGAGAGCACCGCATGGACACCGGAATCAGCAAGCACAAGCTATATTCACCACCGAAGCCAAAGCACCTTGGACTATCACTGCTGCTAATGACCTAGCATGTCTAGTGTTCGGCGTCACTCGTGCTGAAGTACGAAAGCTGGGCATCATGGAAGTCATCCAGCAAGATCGCAGAAGCTGGCTTGAGGAGAGGTTGAAGAATCCAGAAAGCGGTAGTGCATCGAGGCAGTCGAGGTTGCAGCCTCCGCCTCCACCTGGTAAGAAAATTTCAAGTGCACTCGCGAGCATGGGTAACGGCGTGACAGCCAAGTTACTATCCAAGCCACCGGCTAGGCAGACTTATCAGAGTCGGCGTAGCAAAACCGAAGACGGCACCAGGACTCCCGAAAAGCCAAAGAACTCGAATCATCCCGGTCACAAGAGTAGAGGCGTGCTACTATGTGGTGACGTCGTGCCTATTCGAAAGATGAATGGTGCGTCCGGTAGTGCTTCTCTCTGGGTCAAGGAGAAGGGCAACAACCTGATTTGGGTCCTGGAGGAGATCGCCGAGGATGTCGCGATGCTTACTGTCGATGAGATTGGTCTGCTAGAACGAGGCAGTGGTGACGTCGAGCCCATCTTCGGCATTGATCGAGTCCGCAACGGCATGGACGTGCAAAGGCTGATTCCTGCTTGGCCGAAGCTAGCTGGCACGAACACTGGAGCTATCGACTATGATGCGGTGCGGAAGCTCAAGCGTTTTACAGCACGAACGAGCAACTCGATCAGCATACCGATCACGGTCGACCAGGTCAACGATTCGAACATTTTCAGGATATCGAGCTTTCCACATGTGGCAGGCATACTAGTCGTCAACCCTTCGACAATGCGAGTCAGCAGCTCTAACAATGCCTTCGCTGGAGCTCTTTTTGGGCACGACAGACCTGCTGGACTGCCAATCATGGAACTCCTTCCATCCTTCGACAAGGTGCTTCGTATAATGACGGATGAAGACAGGATTGCGCTGGTCGATGGAATCGTGATTCCCGAGCACAGTTTCCGTCGCGCTCGTGCTCTGCTTGCACTGCGAGAAGGCTCTGCCGATGCTGCGGCTATCTTCCTGCGGCCCAGTGGACTACCAGCGAAGCACAGAGATGGCGCTGAGATCATGGTCGATGTGCAGATGCGCGTTGTGCGATCTGACAGGGATCCGATCTACAATGAGACGGTCATTGACGAAGATGGACCGCTACTCTCGAACGGCGGCGAGGTCGTCTACGCGCTGTGGATCACATATAGCCGGCAGATGCATGCGGTCAATCACGGCATTGGACCAGTCACTCCTCACATCAGCAGACCCAGTACACCTCCACAAACGAGACCAGCACTGTCGGCTGATAGCAGTGATATGCCAAGCCCTGTGGTCGTTGGTGAGTCAGAAACCACAAATGACGAAGAAGCCTCCCGGATCGATCTGCTTGATCAACGACTCAACGAGGCCAAGTCGAATTCACAAATGGCGGGCATGCCGGGAGAAGGCGAGCCATATGAGCATCCGGCTCCAGACATGATCGAGGCAGGCGTCAAAGTCATCACGAAGAAGCGCATAGACGATTTTACGATCCTGGAGGAGATGGGTCAAGGTGCTTACGGCCAGGTAAAACTTGCGCGGTACAAGAAGGCCGCGGCCATGAAGATGGTCATCAAGTATGTGACGAAACGTCGGATCTTGGTCGACACCTGGCATCGCGATCGACGTCTCGGAACTGTGCCGTTGGAGATTCATGTCTTGGACTACCTTAGGAGGGATGGTTTACAGCACCCGAACATCGTGGAGATGGCTGACTTCTTCGAGGACGACATAAACTACTACATTGAGATGAAGCCACATGGCCTTCCTGGGATGGACCTGTTTGATTACATTGAGCTGAGAGTGACCATGGAGGAGCGGGAGTGCAGGAAGATCTTCAAACAAGTTGCCGAGGCGCTGCACCATCTTCACATCACCGCCAAAGTCGTACACCGAGACATCAAGGACGAGAACGTCGTTCTTGATGGCGAGGGCCGCGTCAAGCTGGTCGACTTCGGAAGCGCGGCATACATCAAGTCCGGTCCCTTCGACGTTTTCGTCGGGACAATAGGTAAGACCATATTCCCTTCTCACACTTCCAACCTCAATACTGACCCACATCTCTCACAGACTACGCCGCCCCCGAAGTGCTCCGGGGCCTCCCGTACCGCGGCAAAGAACAAGACGTCTGGGCCTTGGGAATCCTCCTCTACACCATCGTCTACAAAGAAAATCCGTTCTACTCCATCGACGAAATCATGGACCACGACTTACGGGTGCCTTACGTTATGAGCGAGGAGAATCTGGATCTCATCAGGAAAATGCTTGATCGTGATGTTGAGAGGAGGATTGGGATTCAGGCTGTGTTGGAGCATCCCTGGACGCTGCATTTGGATGATGAGGATGCTGCTGCTGCTGCACCGAGTCCGCCCGATGGAGGCCAGGGACAGGCGGTGGCGCCGCAGACGGTGGCGGTCGCTGCGTGATGTGGTGGTGGTGGTGGTGGTGGTGATGGAGAGAGATTAGAATCGGTGTGATTATTGATTTGCATGGCGGCCACTTGATGGGGCGTGGCATACAACGAGTCCTTTTATGGACTGAACATTAGAAGAAGCGGGTGATGGAAAGTTATTTTTGAGGGTTTACACTCGTGATTGAAGATACCCCATGAGATCAAATGAGGCATGTAAAAATTGGATGGGATGGACGGGCTGCAATGCAGAATGCATAAATGATGGGTTCGTTCGATGGGAGAGCTTTCGTGAAAGCTGTAGTGTCTGTAGTATCAGATCAGGAACAGCAATCTCCAGTTGGAGGTCTGCTCCTATGGTGCTCTATCGTTTCTCGTCCTTTATCATCCTTTCGGTCTATCGTCTATCGTTCCTCCTTCTCGCGATCGTCCTCCCTCGGCCCATGATTCCCAAATTCCTTAATAGCGTCATCCCGCCGGCCTGTCCGTCCCCTACACCTTAGCCTGAATCTGCTGCGGCGGTCCGTTCTGGCGTTCAGATTCATGACTATGTATTCGAAACCGTCCTCTTCAAATTCACATCTTCCTCCTTGCTCAGATCCTTGTTCGTCTCCTCTGCCTGCTTCCTCCGTATGAGTGACTCTGGCGTCTCAATCAGGTGTGCTTCTTCCGGCTGGTGGGAGGAGAAAGTGTAGGATCTGTATTCGGTGTTGTTCCAGCCTGTGCCGACGAATCGGGCGGTGTCTGACCAGTCTTCGGTGAAATAGTGCAAAAAGCCACCTGTGAGGAGTCAGTGGGGTGGGCACGTTTGGGGAACGGAATTGAGACGGACCGTGTGTTACTATGACGATCTCTTTCTCTGGTCGGTTCATGAGCCAGACTCTTCCTTCTCGTGCGCGATTCTGGATTGCTGCGGCTGTGGGAGCCCATTTCCCGCGTTTGTTGTTCCAGCCTTCGTGTACTAGATCAAGATCTATGGGGCGTCCCTCGAATTCTCTCTCTAGTTCCGCTCGATCGCTGCCTGTGTCACATGGCAGGTCGCTGGTCTCTTGTACTTCTGGTAAGGCCACGACTTTCAGTCCCTTCTTCCTGATGATCTCTTCAAACGCCTCGAGGGCTGTGTAGATGGTGCGCTTGATTGGGGAGGCGACGATCAGGTCAACGTTGGATGAGTAGGGGAAGTCGCGGCCGAGAGTCTTGCACTGTTCGTGTCCTAGGACGGTGAGGAGAGGATCGTGCATGTTGTGGTTTGCGGCGTTGAGGTTGTGGTAGCCTTGGGCATGGCGGATGCAGTGCACTGTCGGCGGCATGGCTTTGGTCCGGATCTTGGTGAGGTAGTGCAATGGGTGGCAGATGTAGGTAAGAATGCTCGTAGGTGAGTAGTATTTCTTCGCAGTGGTGGATGTTGAAACAACTGTGGGAGCCAGCTCGATTAGTAGTGAGTTGCTTCTGTCTGTGTGACGGTATACGAAAGAACAAAGGAAGGTGCTTTGTGAGTGTGACTGCTGCTTGTCCTTGCCAACTGCCGTGAATATTGTGAAGAACGCGCATGTGCTAGTCACCGTCGGTCGTGTTGCTAGTGAACGAGGCGTCCGGTCGCCGTGAAAGGATTATGGCCGTCACATGTACTAGAAGTAGGCCTAGTCACAGTCAAGGTTCGATAGGTGAGGACAGGACGCGGAATAGTGGATTGCGTCGTCGTGTGTATCGCCGCTGACGAAGTGCGGTGGCCACGATGTGACGTCCTGAGTGCTGTTTGGAGCGAGGCAGCGAGGTGGGAAGCCGCGCCGGCCCACTTTCCTACCATGCCGACAGACCTGCTGACTGACAACGTTAGCAACGCCAGCGAGGTATCAGTAGATGCCAGTAAAGAAATAGTTGTACAGTATCATGCGATTCACACGCAAACGTTCTATACATACTCCTGGGTATCTCGCGCTGTAGCAAATAACGCCTCGCTATGCTCTTGCTAATCTATGCTGTGACCTTCTTGCCCAGAATGCTGCAAGCTTATCATTCCTCGCCATCGGCAACGACTCGCAATGGGCTCCGTGGTCGCGAATCCGTCTTGCTTCGTAACGTCGCCGCCCGCGTCTTCGCGCCGTTCGCGGTCGTGGTTGTGGACTCAGCTGAGGCACGCGCTGCAGGCGGAGAAGGTGGTGAGGGTGTGTCGCCGGCATACTTGGCCCGTACAGTCTTCTGGTGGCCTTCACTTGTGTCAGGTGTCGATGTTCTAGATGGTGTCTGGTACGGTGGCCGCTGTGGTGGTGAGGAAGGCAGCCGAGACCCCAGCCGCTCAATGGAAGGTCTGGCGGCGAAGTCGAGTTGCGGTACGGGCAGTCCATCGAAGCCATCACGGTACAGTAGTCCTGATCCAGGAGAACCTCTCGGGGACGCTGCCTCACCAGCGTTCCGGATGTAGTCTTCGCCACGTCTCTTTACAGGGGACTCGTCGTACGGATCGAAGCCGACTCTCCTCGCGGCGGTCTGCCGAAGCTGCTGGCGATACTGTTTGTCTGCGCCGGCACCAGCGGTTGCACTATCTTCCAGGAAGAAGTTCAGTAGCTCATCTTCAATGGCCAGATGAGACTCCTGCCGGAATTGCTGAAGAGCAGCCAGTTTCATGAGCATTTCGAGCAAGGAAAGGCTACTCTTAAGAGCCGGTCCCGCTCGCCTGCCTGGTGAAAGCTGCAATACTTGCGACTTGTTGGGCGCAAGGTGATGATCGGATGAGGAGCCGTCTGAATTCATGTTCAGATTGGCCAGAGCATCGCTCAGACCAGGCTCCAATGATTCAGCTCGACTCAAGCCCGGTCGCTCAGGCTCTGGGGAGGTGTCAATGTCGCTCTCACTCTCGTCATCTTCGGTGTAAACCTCCAATGCCATCCATTCAGGGTCGAGATCGGCGGGTAGACGCCAAGCATGAGTCTCTTGAGGAGCGCTTTCACTATCGTTCAGCGGCGTTGGCGGTGCGGACTCACGCTCAAATTGAGCATCGATCTCGGTTTGATCATCCTGGTCGTCGTCGTCGCTGATGGAGGTGTTAGCTACACCTTCATTGATGCTGACGCGCGACTGTGATCGGCGAAGCATACGTCGCGGAGGCTCGGCGTGGACGTCTCGCTTCAGCAAGAGGACGGGACTGTACGCATCGCCGTCTCCACCAATGTTGAGGATCTTGCCGGTATCTGCATAGAAGATCTTCGAGATCTCGTGGATCGGTATGACGTCTCTAATACCAGCCTCCAGTACATCATCAACGGGTCCAGGTGAATGTCCTTCGTCTTCTGGGTTGTGATGCCGATCGTCATCTAGGTCCTCCACAATCGAAAGCTGATAGGCAAACTCGGAGGCTTTGGCATCGCCAGGAATCGTATTAGCAGCATCGTGGCCATCTGCTTGGGTGTGTTCGCCGGGCAATGTGTAGAGCTGCTCCAGAGGAATACGCCACAGCTTGACCCGAGCCTTGTGAATCACCTCTTTCCAGGTCGTCTCTCGAACGCCATGCTCAGTGACAGGTCGCGTAGCATGGCCAGCAAACAGCATGTACAACGTGAGTACATATGTTGAACCCACCTGTTGGCGCATCGTCACGTTGGTAGAGTACTGCGAATCTGCCGATGTCAAGAAAGTCGAGGCCTGCAGCAAGCGACTCGGGCTGATGGTGCCCGAGAGCTTCGTCGACAGATTGACCCCCGACGTGGTAATGGCGAGGTTGATGAGAGGGACTGCATCCTCTATGCGAGCTAACAAAAGCTTGATGTGGTCAATGCAGCCTTTCAGCTCTTGGCTGGTGTCTTCGCGTGACTTAGCTTTGTTGCTTCTGTGGCGCAGAAGCTCCTCGTCGTTGGCAGCATCTTGAAGCCGTTTGCCAAGCTTCTGAATCTCGTAACGAATGTCTTTGGTCAGGGACACGGCAGACTCAAGGGATGTATTACCGCGGGCGGCGATGAGCTCGATCATGTCGATTGACGGTGAGATGACGCGTATCTTGCTCTCGAGCCGCTGTTGAAGAAGCATGAGCTCTTCGCGGTCTCTGCTCTTCGGCGCCTGCTTGTACAGGCGAGCGCATTCTTTGATGGCATAGCCGGTCGTAATGGAGATGCCCGATCTGAGGGCATATTGCATAGCCTGCTGCGTCATGCGCTGCAGGATGAGATCCATGCTGTCTGCGGTGGAGATGACGAGTGATTCTGGGCAGATGTATTGGGCTGTGGTGAGTCAAACAGCGGTGGTCAGTCAGGCAGCAGTGAGAAATGCTCAACAGAGGCTGGTCGGCCAACTTTGTTCAGGATGCATCTTCGAGTCACAGGCGGGGACACGAAGTATTTAAGCTGGCGGTCAGTGAATGTTTCGCTTGTGTCTTGCACAGTGCACGTAAGAAGGAGTTGTGGAGTTCTAGACAGCAACTTCACGATAGCACGTGCAGGAGTACGCTAGTCTACTTTCAGAACCACTGAACCCCCACCATCATAATCATGCCCAACTCCAACTTTTACGAGGAGCAAGACGAGGGCTATATCACCCTCGACCTTCCTTCCCCTACCTCTCCCACTACTACTCCTCCCCACCACACCACCGATTGACTTGACGACATGGCCGGACAGCAGCCCGACTCGTGGGAGGATGCCGTCGACGAAGACCTCGCCAACCAGACCCAGCAGCGCCTGAACTTCCAGCAGCAGCCGAACACATTTACACCCGGTGCGAACACCTTCACTCCCGGCGCACAGTCCTTCCAGCCCGGGCAGCAGTACCAGCAATACGGCTACGGCCAGCAGCAGTACAACGGCTATCAGCAATACGGCCAGCAAGGGTACGGTGGTGGCTACCAGCAACAACAGCAACAATATGGCTACGGCCAACAGGGCGGCTACCCTCAGTACGGCCAGGGCCAGCAGCAAGGGTATGGCCAGAAGTACCAGCAGTACCAGCAGCCTCAGCAACAGCAGCAAGCATATGTGCCCCCCGGTGCGCGGCAGCAGCAGACGCCCACGATCGCGAGGCGTGGAGAGGCCCTTCCCACACAGCAACCAGCCGCTCAGGCACAGAAGCCGGCCGCAGCGAACGGAACGGCACCGGTCAAGACTCTGTCACTAAGCGCCAGCGACACAGGAGCTGCTGCACCAAAGGTCGAGAAGACTGCAGGTACCAAGGTCCTGTCACTTGGCACGCCTGCCGCCGCCCCAGCAGCAGCAGCTGAGAAGCCAGCCAAGGAAGCTGTCAGCAAAGAGGCGCCCGCGGCCGGTACTAAGGTCGCTGCTGCTCAGGCGATCGAGAAGACGGGCGAGCCCACCGCAGCAGTCAGCGGCAGAACAACACCTGACCCTTCTGGCTCTGGACGATCCTCGCCCTCTCGCGCAGAGCAACGAGCAGAAGCACGAAGAGCCGACCTGGTCGCTCAAGAGCAAGCACAAGAAGTCGATGATGAGGCACTCAAAGACATGTATGGCAAGGAGCATGTGAACGTCATTTTCCTGGGACACGTCGATGCCGGAAAGAGCACATTGGGCGGCAGTATCCTGTTTGCGACTGGTATGGTCGATGAGCGAACAATGGACAAGTACAAGAGAGATGCGAAAGACATGGGTCGAGAGTCATGGTACTTGTCATGGGCGCTGGATCTGAATAAGGAGGAACGAGCAAAGGGCAAGACTGTCGAGGTCGGCAGAGGCTTCTTCGAGACCGAAACACGACGATACTCCATCCTGGATGCTCCCGGCCACAAAACATATGTACCAAACATGGTGTCAGGTGCTTCGCAGGCCGATGTCGGTGTGCTAGTCATCTCAGCACGAAAGGGAGAATACGAGACCGGTTTCGAGAAGGGTGGCCAGACGCGAGAGCACGCCGTTCTCGCCAAGACACAGGGTATCAACAAGCTCATCGTGGCAGTGAACAAAATGGACGATGCAACCGTCAACTGGTCAAAGGAGCGCTTCGATGAGTGCACAACCAAACTGACTGTATTCTTGAAGGGTCTTGGTTACAACCCGAAGACTGATCTGGCGTTCTTGCCCGTCTCTGCACAGACCACCGTGGGCATCAAGGACCGAGTGCCCAAGGAGACTTGCCCTTGGAACGATGCGCCTGGCCTTCTCGAGTATCTCGATGGTATGAAGACACTGGAACGCAAGCTCAATGCACCATTCATGATGCCCGTGGCCGCCAAGTACAGAGACATGGGTACCATGATCGAGGGCAAAATTGAAGCTGGATACATCAAGAAGGAGAACAAGTATCTGCTCATGCCAAGCAAGGCAGAAATTCAGATCAGTGCACTCTACGGTGAAAGTGAAGAAGAAATTCCCCACGCAACCTGCGGTGAGCAGATTCGGTTGCGCATCAAGGGCGCTGAAGAAGAAGATATCCTACCAGGTTTCGTGCTGTGCTCACCAAAGCGACCCGTTCACAATGTCTCAGCCTTCGAGGCTCAGATTCGGTTGCTGGAGCTGAAGTCCATCCTCTCTGCTGGCTTCAACTGCGTGCTGCATGTTCACTCAGCCACGGAAGAGGTCACTTTCGGTGCGCTCCTGCACAAGCTGGAGCCTAAGACAAACCGCAAATCCAAGAAGCCTCCAGGTTTCGCCAAACAGGGCATGAACATCATCGCTCGTTTGGAGATCATAGGCGGTGCCGGCAGCGTTTGTGTAGAGCGCTTTGAGGACTACCCACAACTTGGCAGATTTACTCTCAGAGATCAGGGTCAGACTATCGCTATCGGCAAGATAACGAAACTCATTACGGACACTCCAGCCGCTTAAATCATGCGCACGACTGCCAGAGCTGGAATCTACTTTTCAAAAGCGCATGCCTGATTAGATACGGCGCTGGAAGCATTTGACGACATAGCGATCCTCCGAGATCCGACGAAGGTTACCTGAAATAGAGCGTACCCAGGTAGGTAGTCAACATCTAGCCCAAGCCGAGTTATGAGCCAGACACTCCCGGCCTCAGCTTCTCCTGCCCAAATATCCTGAAACCAGACTTGTGCGGACAGCAATCTCGTGAATGTCCTTGCCCAGGACTTCCTGTCGCTGGCCGGTAGTCGCCGAGGGCATCCTTCTGATCGTTAGCCACAGCCCCAGAACCCCGTCGTGAACGTGGCACAAGCTTGGAGAGACCTGGTGGATCTGAACGCCAAGACTATTCCTACCAGGTTCAGAGATGAGCTCCTGCTCTTGCTGTACACCCGACGTCTCAGCACCGAAGCCAAAGTGGATGCAAAGTCCCACGTGTGCATCTAGAAAGGCACCTATTGCCAAATATCCGCCCGCTGCAGCAACTCACTCTTTAGGCATTCTGGTTCGAGTATCGTCGATATGACGGTCGTCCATTCTTTATTTATATCACTCTTTACAGCATCTACGATAGCACAATCTGTTAAAAGTTTAGGTCATGTTGGTGGCAGTGGACCCAAAGGTGGGTGTGGTGATGTGGACAAGCCGGTGCTGGAGGCACAATCCTACGTGGTAGTAAAGACATAGCAGTCAAGGCATCGACGCGAGACTGACGGCACAGGGCAGAACCGATGCTCTGATCCCGCTACGAGCGAACACGACGCGACTGCTCGTGAAAGGCCAAGCGCCTACTCTATCGACTGACGGCGTCAATGCCACGGCCACATGCCCAAGACCTCGAGAGGTCGAAGTTGATTCCCTTCATGGCGCAAGGCAGGAGATGGTTGGCTTCGGGTTCTCGTGGACGGATTCCACAGTACACAACTTCCATCGCCTAGAGCCAGGTGTATTTGATACAGTGATGGAAGAGCTGTTTGGTCCGCACCCTCATGGGAACAACATGGGCATGATGCGCCACACCATTGGCTCCTCCGATATGAGCGGCAACCAGTACTCTTTCGATGATAATGGCCCAAGCTTCAACGAAGGACAACCTGACCTTGACCTGTCCAATTTCGATCTCACTGACGATGGTGAAGCAATGGTGAAGCTCCTCGCGAAGATGGGCAGCCACAAATCCGATGTCCTCCTCGCTGGCGCACCATGGTCATTCCCGGGTTGGATGAAGCACAACGGCCTTTTCATCGCCCCTCGTCTCAACACCGGCACTTCCTACAATATCCTCAACAACTCGTTTGATGTCCAGTATATTCCCCAGATCATCAAATACTTCACAAAATACATCGACACCTACGCAGAATATGGCGTCACAGTCAACGGCCTTCCCCTGATGAATGAGCCACTCAACTACCAAGGTGGCTATCCCTGTATGTTCCTCGACGTCTCCGACGCAGCGGCAATCTTGAGCCGCGGCCTCGGCGCAGCTCTCGCAGACCGCAATGTTGCGCTCATGGCCTATGACCATAACACAGACCAAGCAGTCTATCCCTCGCAAGGTAATCAACGCGCCCCAGGCCTGGTCTAAGCAGCAGAATGGCATTGCTACGCATACCTAGCCAACTACACCGTCATGTCAGACTTTCGTCAAGCATACCCAGAAACGCCCCAGTTTATGACAGAGTGCTCAACGTACCTTCCCACAACCCTCGGCCTGAACTGGGGCGTGGCCAATGCCTTGATCCCGTCCGTCCAGAACGGCGGCTCAGGGGCGACGATGTGGGTAATGGCCACAGATCCGGACTTTGGTCCTCATGCGCCCTGGGGTGGCTGCGCTGGCTCTCAGGGTGCGATTATCGTTAACTCCTCAACAGAATATTTGAAGACGAATGATTACTACATGGTAGGACAGTTCAGTTGCTTCATTCGCCGAGGCGGGCAGAATGTCCAAGTCACGAAAGGGAATGAAGGCGACAATCTCTCGCCGAACCAGTTCAATAACATCGCAGTCCGGAATCCTGATAAGTCCTGGGCCGTGGTATTTGTGAACAATATGAACCGAACGGAGAATGTACGGCTGTCGTTCACAGGGAGTGGAAATGTATGGGAGGGAGTTGTTCCCAGCTCCACTGTAACGACCTGGCTTATCCCAGCCGACGAAAACGTTCCGAAGAATAACACGGACTCGACGATGGCCTATCCTTTCGCGCATGCCAATCGGACGAATAGCACGGGCCCCATTGGAGCGAGGAAAAATGAGACCTGTGTCTTGCCACCTGTCACGACTGCTGCACCGACGTCGACTGCTTCGACTTCGACAACGCCGTTGTTACCGGTCCCGCATGCTACGCATTTTGTGCAGCAAAGTTTGTTGAGTGCAATAAGTGGCAAGGATGAGTGTACAAATGAGCAGAATGTGCTGGTGAGGGATATGTTGCAGAGTCATCGGGCGAGGCATGGAAGGCATCGTTAATGTGTTTGTTTGACTTATGCAGATAACGTACGCTTCAAAGCAGGCTTTTCTTGGTAGTCGTTTGAGAGTAGAGGTGCCGTGACCAGGAAGGTGCACCATAGATGGAGACAGGTGCTCAGCCGCCTATGACTCCTCCGCAGAATCCTGCTCATGAAAAACTGTAGAGCATGTTCGGCACCTCATTGAAGAACGACATCTGCTCCTGCACTCCATTGTTCGAGTTCCAGACTTTGATCTCTCGTATTGTCCTGGTGTCACCGAACATGGCCTTATGTTGGACCAGCAAGTATCCCACACCCCTACCGTTTGGAAAGCCGATCGCAGCACGAGCCTTGTCGGAGTCTGGCATACCGAGGACTGTCACGGCATCATCGTACGAACCAAGCTCATCGAGCTCTTTGTCGATGACTTCCGGTAAGATCTCGCCAGCCACATCGCCGGCGATATTGATGTGCATGACGTACCTGAGTGTGCGGCAAGATTGACTATGGATTTGGCACATGTCGGCCCAGGTCAACGCTGTGATATCGGACCATTGCCCAAGGGGAACGAGCTGATCTTTCGGCAGATCAGGTCTCATCTTAGCTGCCGACTTCACGTTGGCTGCAATGATAATGCCCGAGCCGGGGTTGTAGTAATTGATAATGTATGCTCCTGTGGCCTTGGTGGTATTAGTAACATATCTCGTGGGCCACTCGATAGAGCGAACATTACCGGGTAGGTGACGCCATTGACGGTGGACTGACGGCTGTGTATCCATGCCACTTTCTGCCACCCGCCTGACTGATCGTTCGGCTCGGATGGTAGTTGTGGTATTCCCAATTTTCCAAGTGCCGAGTTGACAGAGTCTTTCTGCTCATCGGCGTTGGGATGAGCACCAAGATCTCCTGTCGTATCCTTCGAGAGTTCCCAACCATATTGCTCCAGTTGATTGCAGCTGTTCCAAGGTGTCCTGTGCTTTGCTTCGAGCTCAGAATCCTTGGTCTTCATCAATTCGACAAGCTGACAACCACGAGCGACTTGTTTGGGCCAGGTCTCGTTGGGATCCCCGCCGCCCGCACCATCGCTTTCCTGATCTTCGTCCTCGTCATCTTCATCTTCATCGTCCGAGTCCGAGTCTGGCTCTGTGTCGCTTTGGGCGATTCTCTTGATAAGTGGCGAGTATAGGTTCACGTCTGCGACTTCGAGGCGGTTCAGCTCAGCAGGCGACTGTGGTTGTACCACTGGCAGAGGTGCGTTGTCCACGCGATCAAGACTGGACTCTTGGCGGAGCTCATTGTGCTTGCGGTTCGCCCATAAGAGGCACAGGAAAGAGACCACAACCCACAGTGTGGCCACTGCAGTGCCCATGCGTCGTCTTCTAGTAGGTTCAAGCACGACTGGAGGCATGATGCAAAGACAATGGGAGTGGCTGTGGTATGTGTGCTGGTCTGGTAGTTATGCGATGCTGAGCTGCGGTACACTCGCCGTATGGCTGTATGTTGGTGGATCGAGGAATCAAGTGTCGTTGGATGTCCTCTTCTAGTCCACTCATCACAGCAGGTAGATGTATTTGCCTGCGCTCGCGGCCACGTGTGCTACAGGCCGTGAGCTGCAGCACGTGTAAGTGCCTCCTACTGTTCGCACGCACGCAGCATCTAAGCCTTCCCCAGCCGAACAACATCTCGTGGACTCCAGCGATCAGGCCTCACACGCGGTACTGGTTAATCTGCATGTCGTAACCTGATCGAAAGATGTCGATGCTCGCTCTCAGAGTCATGAAGCTTGAGCTGTCCATGCTTGCAGGCCTCGATGGAAACATCAGTAGTGCACGTCCTGGTATGAGTGGCGGTGTATCGACACTTGGGCTACGCCTGGCGTTGGCCTCGGATGCAAACGGTCAGTCTTGTCTTGCGGTTAATGCCAACCGAGACCGTGCCGTGGATCGACCGACCCCCGGTGTACATAGCGTGCTGTGGAGCGGAGCAGACTAGAGTGTTGACATCTTCAAGCACCATGTCATGTTCGTACAGAACATGCTATTGATTTCACGGTCGCATGAACATCTTGTACGTTTCATTGTCCGTCTCCTCGGTGTAGCCATAGCCCAACTCGCGCAAAAATTGCTCCAACCCTGACTCTTCGCCAGGCGGGCATTGTATACCAGCAAGGACTTTGCCGATGTCACCGCCATAGTTCCTGTAGTGGAAGAGGCTTATGTTGTAGCCAGGCTGTAGAGTCGTCAAAAATTTGTAGAGCGCACCGCCTCTTTCTGGGAATTCGAAAGCGAATAGTCTCTCGTGCTCAGCATTGCTTCGACCACCCACCAAGTAGCGGATGTGGCCTTTAGCTAGCTCGTCTGCACTGATATCGCGTGCGGCCATGCCCTCCTTCTCAAGACGCTGAATGAGATCTTGGACATCGCGAGTTCTAGTTGTGGCTGAACATTGGATACCGATGAGGACATTGGCAGCAGATTCGGTGGCGTATCGATAGCAGAACTCGGTCACTACCATCGAGTTGACTGTTTCGACCAGCTTGGCAAAAGATCCAGGACGCTCTGGGATGGTAACAGATAGTAGTGCTTCCTTCCTCTCTCCGATAGCTGCACGTTCGGCGACGAAACGTAGGCGGTCGAAATTCATGTTGGCTCCACTAGCGACCGCAACAAGCTGTCGGCGAGTATCTGACGATGGGTTGGCAGCCACATACTTCTTGAGTCCTGCCAAGGAGAGTGCTCCAGCTGGCTCCAATATAGATCGTGTGTCTTCGAACACGTCCTTAATGGCGGCGCAGATATCATCAGTGTCGACCTGGATGACATGGTCCACAACGTCCTGGCAGATGCGGAACGTCTCCTCGCCCACAGTCTTGACAGCTGCACCATCAGCGAATAGACCGACCTCTGGCAGCGTGACGCGCTTGCCGAGCTTCAGTGACTGGACCAGAGCATTCGCGTCATATGTCTCAACGCCGATGATCTTGACATGTGGCGCAAAGCGCTTGATGTAGGCACCTGTTCCAGCGATGAGACCTCCACCACCAACGCAGCAGAAGATTGCTTCCAGCTTGTCAAGATCCGCTTGACGAATAATCTCTGCGCCAATAGTCCCCTGGCCGGCAATGACATAGGGCTCATCGAAGGGAGGGATAATGGTCAGGCCGTTAGCCACTGCCCTCCGGTTGCATTCAGCCTTGGCCTCGTCGAAATCAGCTCCATGCAGGACTACGTTTCCACCTAGTCGGGACACGTTCTGGTGCTTGATTGCGGGTGTGCCTAATGGCATGATGATGGTGGCGGGGATTTGGAGCTTTCGAGCGGAGAATGCAACACCTTGGGCATGGTTGCCAGCAGAGCACGCAATGACGCCCTTCCATCGTTCTTGTTGGCTCAAATGAGCCATCTTGTTATAAGCACCTCGGAGCTTGAAGGAGAAGACGGGAAGCAGATCCTCTCGCTTCAGCATGACTGTTGTCTCCAATCGGTTGCTCAGGTTGACGGCGTGAGACAGCTGAGTTTGTTCGACCACATCGTATACCTTTGCAGTGGTGATCAATCGGATGTACTGCGACGTCGTCAGTGTGGTTCCAAGGGCTGGATCGTGCTTGAGATGAAGGGTTCTGGTGGTTACACAGAGCAATGCAGAAGAGTGAGCTGCGCCGAGCTAGCCACGCCCGATGTGTTGACGAGAAGAGAGGTGGCTTACATCAGGGTGGCCATTTGGCAATAGGAGATGCCCAGGAACACCAGCGTGAAGTGGCTTCTCATTTGGTGTCTTCGGGGGAGGCGATGGGTTTGCCGAGTACTCCGTCAATGCCAATGCTGTGTGTTTGGGCTTTGGCGTGGTCGGAGTGTGTGTGCCGTTGGTCTCTGGTGTGGCGGTGCCATTGGACGTCTCGCTGTCTTGTTCAGTAGCCATGATGCCTCGATGGACAGCTTAGGCCACGTTGATTGCTGTTCGAGGTCGATATATGACAGTCGATGGCAATATGTCGGAACGTAATCTTACATGTGTCTATCGGTGGGTGAGTCGAAATTCTGGGAGACGCGTTCATAGCGTGCACAGACCCTGCATAAGTTTATGCACGGGTCCCGCCAGCTCAGAACGACATCATTGACTTCTGCAGCTTGCGATGCCTCATGCTATTACCCGACCATTACCATTACCATACTGCACTCGCCCCTCGAGCCCCCGCCAGAGATCAAGAGACCCACCACAAATGCACCAAGTCCAAGTGAACACAAAGAGCACCAGACCAGGTTATAGTCTGGGAACATAGAGGCTTCCTCGCAAGGCGAAAGCCCATAGCACCTTCCTCAAGTCGTGCATTGAGCACGCGACATCCCCAGTCATGTCCGTCCCTGGCAACATCAACACACCGCCACCGCCTAGCTCTTTCGACGGAGACGACGAGTTCTACCAAGAGTCAGGATGGACCAAGATGCAGCGCCGGCTCAAGGAAGAGCCCTTGATCCCTCTCGGTTGCGCCCTCACAGTGTGGGCACTATACGAAGCGACACGAAGCATAAAGTCCGGCGACAAGTATCGGACAAATCGCATGTTCCGACGACGTATCTATGCCCAAGGTTTCACCATTCTGGCCATGGTCTTAGGCTCCGCATACTATGAAGGCGATCGTAGTAAGAGGAAGGAGTACGATGGACGTGTGGAGGAGAACAAAAAGAAGGAAAGGCATGATGCGTGGTTGCGAGAACTGGAGGTCAGGGACCAGGAGGAGCAGGAATTGAGGGCGATACGGGATAGGCTGATGAAGGGGAGGACGGCGGAGAAGCAGCAGTACTCGGAGACTGAGACGCGAGCGCTGGAAGATCAGCAGAAGAAGCAAGCAGGGCAAAACAAGGGTGGGTTTGGTGAAGTGAGGAGTGCGCTGGAAGAGAGCGAAAGGAGGAGGCCGGGAAGGATACTAGATGCTGCAGCAGAGCTATGGGAGAGGAGGAGATAAGTGCACTTGGGGCACATTTTTTGACGCTGTAATTTCCAAGGCATGGGCTCAGCATCATGGATGTTTCGATGGCAGATTGTACTGTACAGAGTCATGAAGGTCACGTTTCGCTTCCATCTGCCCCTCGACAGGGTGGCTCTGTGACTACCGACTGGACATAACGTTGACGTCAAAAGTCGTCCATTTCCTCGTCGCTACCATGCGGATCCCGCCAATCCGACACCGGACGACGAACAGTGAACGAGACTGTCAAGTCCTCGCCGTCGATCCATACCCAAGCTGTACGAACACCACGATCCGCTGAGTCTTCTACATCAATCCACTTATACTCAATACCTCTTGGTCCGTGACCTATGGCCTCGTCGTCGGCGATTTCCGCATCTTCGAAAACACCGAGGAACTCCAGTGTGCCTTCACCTGCACGCATGTCCCGGCATGATAAGCAATAAGCAGCGTGTGGATAGTCTTGTGCGTGGCGTCGTTCCTCCGTTGGGTCGGACGATGGGGGAACGAATGGGTCTTGCATTCGTCTTCTGTTCAACTCTGGCGTTTCGTCCTCGGAAGAAGGGTTACCTGGCACGATTGCTCCCCGCCTTAGGTATGGAGGGCTGTTCGTCGTTCCTGCTGGCGTGGCGGGCCTGTGTGCGGAGTCTCTGTTGTGTCCGTTTGGTAGACCACCCATGCTTGTTACGACCACTGGTCAATTATTTACCGGGTGAAGAGGACTCTTATAACAGCGGCAATGCTGAAGGCAACGTGTTCACTATTGGAAGTTCATCTAGATAGTGTTACGTCTTGGTCAAAGATCTACATCATGGACTATGGCGCTTGGATCGTGCTGTCGCGGCACCAAAGGCGACTGATTCTGGAGGCCCTTCGGGGAGGCTCGCCTTTGCGAACGTTTCAGAGGCCAGAGAAAAGACGTGCGACGTGGAAAACTTCTCACGTTGGTACAGACAGTGTGTGTGAGATTGTGGCGATTCGGTGAGTCGATGCGCGAGCATTCATGGCTGTGTTGCATGACCACTTGACATTATGGATCTAAGAGAGGATGATTGCGTCGAGTTGGGCTATCTCGTATTGCAGCCTATGTTAAGACGCAGCCCTTCTTCTGGGCTGACTGTACTTGTCGGTAGATGTAGGCTTCGTTAGCAACGACTTCGCCCCTGCCGATGATGTCCCAGTCTTCGACATCGGGGCCAGAGTCGGTGCTCTGCTCCGCTGCGTCCTTCAGGTCCAACGTCTCCCATTCGCCGGTAGCGCTATTCTCCAACTGTCCCACGCTAACGCCGCCTGCGCCTGCGCCTTCCGCCTCCACCTCATCGTCCTCGAGAGCATCCTTGGTCGTGTTCAACGCATCGGTCTGTTGAGCACCTTGCACCTGAACAGGATTAGCAGCGTGAATGACCCGAGACGCGTGGCGTACGCTTACCCTCTGATCTTGGTGGGCCTGCTTAGCGCCCTTCGGCTCCTCCTGCTTGGTCTCGACAACCTCACACTGCTCCTGCTCGAGGACCAAGCGCTCCGCCTCAAGCTGTACACGAGCCACCATCTCCAGAGTAACAGAGTTGCGGTGCTCCGGTGATTCCTGGTGAACATCATCGACTTTGCGAGCGATGATGAGCTTAGGTAGGCGGCAGATCGCGCGTGCAGCGGCCTCGATGATGGGATTCTCGTGGGCGTGACTCTTGTCTCCACAGGGCATCTCGTGGACCCAGTCAGGGGTTTGCCGCTTCTTGCTGAGATTATTGCGATCCATGTTGGTGATGAATCTGAAACTGTGTTATGGATTGAAATCAATTAGATGTGTGAAGTTACAAAGTGCGACTTGCTCTGTGCGGCCGCTAGTGGTGATGCTGAACGGAGTCCGGCATGTGACAGGATCTTGCGTTCACTCAGCACCGAGAAATCTGATGCAACTGGAATTATACACGGATACCCAATTGCGGACTGAATAGCGAGATTCTATAGAACGAATGTGGGCACCCTGAGGACATTACGAAGCAGTGTAAGCCAGCAAGACAAGCATCAAGATATCGCACGAGCGGAGGGTTTGCTCTGTCTTCATATGCAGCGGTCAAAGCTTGACAAACATCATGTCCACACGGATGGTACCAAATGTACGTGTCTACAACGTGGACCAATCGATATACTCAGTGCCAAAGAGTGTAGGAATGTAACAAGAGAATATGAGTGACAAGGTGGGTGTTGTAGGAAAGGATACCGAAGGCCTCTTCTGCAGCACCCATTGGTCTCAATCGCCCCGTGATCGGCCATGCTCAACGCCCCTGCTTCAGCTCATATTATGTCGTTAATCTCCGGTCACCTTGCTCCAGATCTTGCTGGCCCAAGACCTCTTTGAACCACCCATCTGCTTTGCACCGGCATTGGCATTGGTAGGAGCACCCATAGCCTCCGCCCTGTCAATCTCCTCGAACTGCTCGTCGCTGGAGTCATCATCCTCAGCTGTGTTGATGGATTGTGTTGTCTCATTGGAGTCAGCTTCGATCTATTGACGATGCCGGGACAACAAGCTCACCTTCAAGCCCAGAACGCCAGCCTCCAAATTCTCCTTCTCTAGCTTCTCCCACTCCTTCTTGGCGGTGGCATGATACCGATCGACTTGATGCTGCTTCACAGCTGTGCGGTGAACGGCGCGGCCGTGGTATTGGCCGTCGCTGCCCTTCGTTTCCACTGACATCTTTGGCAGTGGGCACTTGGCGCGCACGAAGTCTTGCGCGTGTGCCGGGATGTTGCTGTGGCTGTTGTCCTCGCAGAAGACACTGCCCATAGAGACGCCCTTCGAGGTGGTGGAAGACATGGCGAGGTATTGTAGAGTCGCGATGTCTGATGTCGGAGGAAGTAGAAGAGAAGTCTTGCTTCGAGTTCAGAACCTTTAGTGCCATTTGTGAGTTGCGCGGCTAGTGACAGAAAACTGACACGTGTCAAGCTTCGCATTCACCGACGTCGCAACGTTCACCCTACCCTTCTCGCAACCAACTCTTGCATCCAACACTGCATATTGGGCTACTCGGATAAAACAAACACAATTGTCTTTGACTCGAGGCTCAAATTTAGTCTGTTATAGAGTATAGAGAGTGTATTAGTGGCCAACAGTGGATCAATGCATGTACGCGGGTCAAATTCTCGATCGTCAAGACTGACACAACAAAAGTCTTCTCTTATACACACTGTCACCTGTGTTTGCTATCTATTCTTTCAGCTGTAGATCAAAGCACATCGCTGCAGAAGACAAAGGCTAACCAGTATGCTATTGGTCGTTCCATGTCGCTGGGAGATTTCTCTAGCCGTCTCTCAACAGTACTGTGACCATGTATACATGCTAATTACTACAGTCAGAATGACCGGAACTACCATCCTGTAGGCAACGACCTTCCATCTGCCCCTGTCCTCTCTCCGCTCACCCTTCATGGCGTCGTACGAGGTGTTCATGTGCGGGTACTTGACCATCGGCACCGGCAGGCCCAGAAAGTCACAAAGCGGTTTCCAACCAATTTCTGGCCGGAACTCTAGAAACGGCCTGTTTGACTTGGATGCCGCCATCTTCACATGACTGATTTGTTGCTCATAATAGTCGAGCATTGCCATCTTCCCAGCATGCGAGGTCGGACACCTGCCTCCAGACAGCACGCTAGTGGTACACTGGAGAAGTTCAATGCTCGGCTTCGTGGACTCGCGATCGAAGAACCCCAATAGGTAGTACGCGTAGCGCCACTGCAGGATCTTGAGGATGAAGCCCTCCATCGAGGACAACCAGATGCTGGCATTCGTCCGGGTTGTGAGGATTATCTTGGCTTCTGGATATGCGGCCACGAGCTGATCTGTGAAAAGACAGCAAGGATCGTCTGAGACAGCCTGGAATATCACAACGTGAGTCCTGCGTCCCATATGTGCCAAGCCTGAGTTGGCATACATCGTAGTTCCACAAAACGCGGTCGAAATCTTCCCTGCCGTTCCACCGACGTCCAGTGTGATCATACTTTGCCTGGACTGCTTCGAGCCTCAGCTGATAGTGTCGATCGTGCAGGTTCTTTGGAATTTCGGAGTAGTGATATGGGCAGATGCCGAGAAATCGCAAGGCAGCACAGAGAGCTGTTGTAAGGATTTAGCACATGGTTACCGTATACTCGTGTAGCTGCACGAACACGTTGTTCCTGTACGTGGCAGACCCAGACCAAGCACTTTCATTGGCTCCTTGCGAGAGTGTGCTAATGGCTGTCTGGCGCAGACATCCATTGCCGCGGTGATATCGCACGGTGACCGCGTGTCTATTGGTGCATTGACTGTCTGGTGCCTCTCGCCGAAGAGAACTCGAAGCCACGAGGGCCAATTGCCAATGCCCAATGGTGCGCATAACACTAGCCGGATACGATAGATCTGCAACAGCTCTTTCAGGACAGCTCTTGCGGTATGCAGCGTTACTTTAGCCTTTGATCAGTACTTAAACGGTGACTTTCTTGTTGGCAGTTAACATTGTCTCTTCCAATGATGGCTGCCGAGATACATGCGGACAACGAATGGTCACCGCTTAAAGCGGTCATTCTTGGCAGAGCAGAACACTCGATGTTCCCTTCCGAGCCAGAGCATATAATCTCTGCGACGATGCCGAAACAGTACTGGAAGGAGTTCAAGAAGGACAATCCATTTCCTGAGCAGATCGTCAGCAATGCCCAGAGAGAGCTTAGAAACTTCGCCGCAGTCCTGGAACAACATGGTGTGAAGGTGCTCAGACCAAAAGAGATCAACTGGCGCGATGTCGGCGGCTACACAGGATCCATGCCGCGAGATGGCTTGATGTCTGTCGGAAACACACTGATCGAGGCTCACTTTGCCTGGGGCTGTCGGCGGAATGAAATTGACCTTGCGTATTCGGAAATGTTGTCAGGGCTGGACCACGCAGGAAGTTCTGCAGCCGGACGGATCTGCAGAGCACCAAGCATACTGGGTCACGACACCATCTACCGTGGAAAGGACAAGTTGCACAAAGACGATAGTGGTCTCATCAATGGCGCATTGAGTGATGGCTCTGGCCCTTGGGCTATCAACAACAGCCGGCCGGCGTTCGATGCTGCTGATTTCATGCGGTTCGGCAAAACGATCATCTGCCAATTGAGCAACGTGACCAATCGTAAGGGCGTCGAATACGTCCGAGCTGTCGTTCCCGACGGATATACCGTTGAGGTACTCGAGGTGGACGATCCAAAAGCCATGCATATCGACGCTACACTTCTGCCTCTTCGACAAGGCATCCTGGTTTATAATCCAAAGAGGGTGACCGAGGAGGAGCTTCGCCATCACGAGATCTTCAGCAACTGGGAGCTCTATGCGTATCCTTTGACCCCGAGGAGGAAGATCGACCCGATCGTGCGCCTCTGTACATGTGCTCGCCGTGGTTGGTGCTAAATGCGCTGAGTCTTGATGAGCGTCGAATATTTGTGGAAGAGAACGATGTCCAGTTCGCAGACCGGCTTCGCACCAAGTTTGGAATGGAGCCTATTCCCTTGCCGTTTCAGCATGTGAATAGCATAGGAGGGTCATGTCATTGTGCTTCGGTAGATCTAGTTCGCAGTCAGTGAATAACCTCTGTCGAGCTGCGGATTGTCAAGTGGTTGGTTCCTCATCATCATTTCATGGGATGCGAATGTTGCATTGCCTCGACGAGATCTCGCTGGCGCAATTCTTTCTCTCCAACGTGCCAGCGTGCTACTCACGCTCTGTGTTACTCCCCCGAGCAAGGTCCTGCAAAGACTGAACCCTGAGCTTCTCGTGCAGCAGCCATCTACAACACGTGGAATATGCGCGATCGGGCAGCACGTACCGCAGTGTCCGCAAGCGTGGATTCTTGCAGATGCTTTCATAGCAAGCTGTTGCCATTGTTGTCCCAAGGCATCGGGAGTCCTTTGAACAGTTGGACCGCCAGCACCTGCGTGCGAAAGTCATCTCTTGGATGAAGTTGACAGGGATGCTTTGAAGCATGTTGAGGTTCACAGTCCAGCTCGAAGCCTGAAAATAGGTAGCGATGTGTCTGAGGCAAGGATTCGAGGGAGCAAGAGTGTACTGTCAGCACGCCGGCCAGACTGAAGAGTTGTGCTGGTACCGGTCTCACCATGAGTTGGGCTGTGTCCAGGTTCCTGGAGTCCGGCATTCGAATCTGGTATGGGATGTGTACCTCAGCCATGGGACGGTCTTGGAACCCTCCGGGTGGCATCGGGCTTGGATGGCTGGTGTCATAGGTTGTCTCGCAAGTACCTTTCGGCGGTTCCAAGCATAGCGAGGAGGACTTTGGTCGAGCTTCCAAGAACGATGCCGTGTCTCGGTCCGCCGCAGAATCAAGCCCAGCTTCTCGGCGCCTCTTTCGTCAATAAGCGAATCGGGAGCCTCCTGCCGCTGCAGAACACGAACCCGGTCGTTCCATCTCGTCATCAAATCTCGGATCTCTGCCGACGTGCTTCGCAAGAGAGCGCACTTCTGAAATGCTGGGGACGTTAGTCTGGCCCTGCCAACTGCTCGAACAGTGTTCGACCTCGCGCATCGCGTGGGACTGCACGAGCACGATGACCCCCATAACCTGCAATGTGTCTCGCCGTGATGATTGTGGAAGTGCTGGGCTGATGAATCTGCCGCTCGCCGAAGGTGTGCCGCTAGCAACAAGCCACATGCGCCGCAACGGGCAGTGTCCAGTGTCCAGGAACCTTTTCCTCAATCAGACGGAAACACAGCGCCGTCTTGCCGGTCTGAGCGATTGCCTTTGGGCCATTCCTGCAGCCTGTGAGGGAGATTCGACAGCGAGAGTGTAGAGACGTACTCTGCACGCCATGGCCCGTGGTGCATGTCTTTCTGCAGAAGAAAAGTGGTGATCCGGAATGGACCATTTGCAAGTGGAGAGAAAAGGGCTATCGGAGACGAGCCCGGTTGCTGCGGTTGCGTAGATCTCCGAGCGACTCGTCTATCGGGTTCAGTAGCGATCGGTGAATATGTATGCACTTGGGTGTTCTGGAGGCGTTGAATGTTTGATGGAACGTCTTCCCTCTCCGCGCCAGCATGTCCACCACATGGTGATCCTGGTAAGACATGTCTGTCCTTACGGTGACAGCTAGCAGCATTCTGCACCTTCATCAAACGCCTATGCTGGTTCGGCACGCTCTCGAGATGCCTCTGTGGAGAGTGTATGGGAACAGCCGCACGGCGATGATCATTGGTTGTGGTCGAAGTCGAAGGCGAGACCTCCGGAGTATGCCAATGCGGCAAGGCGCGTTCGGCATGTCGCCATCTGCAGCGGCCCGTACCTCCTAGATCTTGTCAAGACTCAAGACTCAAGACTCAAGAGCCCAGGCCGTGTCTTGGCAGCACAACAGCTTCCTCCAAGTTCCGCGGCAACATTGGACGTCGCGTGGTGCTACTGCGCGCAGAGCTTCGTAGTGACATTGCAAGCCGTGCAAGCGTCCCCTTGTCGCCTTAGTGACGCCTCAGACTTTGTCGAAGGAAAGTGTTTCGTCAGGCCACAAGCGGTTGGGTACGAAGCCCGCCGTGATAAAATGTGCTGTTGGCGGTTGTGAACCTCCAAAGGTAAGCGTAGCGGAGTGGAGCTCTCTGCCAACCCTTCTAGACTGCAAAGTAGCGTGCGATCCACGCTACCGCTACCCGACGTACAGTGCTTATTATACGACGACATAGGCGTTAGCGACGAGTATATGTTTGCGAGTTCGCCAACAGGCACAGTGCGGTAGGTCACGTGACCCTAAAACTTGAAAGTTGACCAAATCAGAGCGGGCGCCAAGGCTAGTTCAGGGCTGGTATAGAGCTTCACTCCCTCGCTGACGCCTCACCTACGTACTCGCAAGCTCGTACTCCGGTGTGGCTAGCGCTCGGTCGCTACGCTTAATCAGCTCGATGGCCATCTGCGCTTTACTACCATCATCGCCGTCTGCCAGCAGGTGGCTTGCCCGCGACTAGCCAACTTTCAGGGCGCCATCTTGCGATGCGACACGGTACGAGGCATGTTCCCGTAGGCCATCGCGACCGACGAGCATCTCCAGCGCTCCTGCGAGGTCGAGATCGGGCACAGAGCCAGGGCTGCTGTCGCTATCCGCATCAACTCGCCCTCCGCGTTCCAGGCAAGACAGGGGCGTGTGATATGGCGGCCGAATGAGAAGTAGCAGGATAATTGAGCTTCACGCTGACGGCTTCTAGAACTAGCCCGCAACCTTACCTCGACCCAATCCAGCAGTCATTCCTTCTAGTGCGTCTCCGTCTGGAAACGATTCAGTCCCACCCACCTAAACATGAACTCTGCTGCTGGGAACGGTCAGTCTCAATGACGAGATCTGGGCTCAGCGATGCAGACGGTTCGACCACTACTGTCGCCAACAATTTAGCTGCCGTGCCGGGCTTGCGATTAGACACACCTGGTCTAACGGCGCTCGAGCAGGAGTCAAACATCCACGAGCCCGGAGCGTTGACGATCTACGAGAAAGGGTATTCTTCCAGGCGCGCCCTCTCTTCCCGTTACTTTGTTGGTCATCTTCGATACTGGTGTTGTGTATACTTGACAGCATTGACTGCAACTTGTTTCCTGCCTCAAAACAATCATCGCTGCTTAAGGCAGCCATCAACACAAAGATGAGCTTCCGTCATGGCACGGCCACCACAACGGCCACTCACACAAGGTCTGGCTCACCCGACAGCGATCCCAGCGAGGACATCGCGCCTGTGCCATCGAATCCATTCCAGTCTCCATATGGCTCAATGCCGGCGTCTGCGATGGGTTCATCGACCGGCGTCCATCAAGCACCTCCTCCAAGGTACTTCCACTCACGACGCATCAACAAGGGAGACATTGAGAAGCCATGGCTCGAGAAGAAGGATCCAAAGGAGAAGTGGGTGTGGATATTGCCAGTCATCGGCATGATCATCGGTATCGGCCTTGCCGGATTCCTCATCTACGAAGGACTACAAAAGGTCTCCAACAACCACACCTACTGTCCAGTGCTGGACACGGATTTCTCCAACGGCATTGATCCTAAGATCTGGACGAAGGAGGCTGAAGTCGGTGGATTTGGGTAAGTGATCGCCCAGTTCGGAAGATGCGACCGACGCCCAATCGCTAACAATCACCTACAGCAACGGACAATTCGAGCAGACTACCACCACCGACGAGAATGCATTCATCAAAGATGGGATGCTCCACATCAAGCCGACTCTCCAGGACGAAAAGCTTGTCGAATCGAACAATGTTATCAACCTTACCATGGACGGCACTTGCTCGTCTGATGTCTGGTCCAACTGTGTCGCCGTGACCAACACCACCAACGGCACCATTGTCAACCCTGTCAAGTCTGCACGCCTCAGCACCAAGGCAGGCGCGAAGATTCAGTACGGTCGCGTCGAGGTCGAGGCACAAATTCCCGACGGCGACTGGCTCTGGCCGGCGATCTGGCTTCTGCCAGTCAACGAGACGTACGGTCAGTGGCCAGCCTCTGGTGAAATCGACATCATGGAGTCGCGCGGCAACAACTACACCTACCCCATGGGCGGTAACGATGTCGTTTCTTCTGCGCTTCACTGGGGACCCGACGCTGACAACGACGCCTGGTGGCGAAACAACATAAATCGCAAGGCTCTGCACACCACGTACTCGTCCGGCTTCCACGTTTACGGCATGGAGTGGACTGAGAAGTACATCTTCACATACATCGATACCCGTCTCCTCCAAGTCCTCTATACAAACTTCGACAAGCCATTCTGGCAAAAGGGCAACTTCCCCGTCTCCAACGCCAACGGCACACGTCTCGTCGACTCTTGGTCACAGACCGGTCGCGACAGCACGCCCTTCGACCAGAACTTCTACCTCATCCTCAACGTCGCCGTCGGCGGCACCAACGGCTGGTTTCAAGACGGAAAAGCCAGCAAGCCTTGGGTCGACGCTTCGAGCACTGCCAAGCGGGACTTCTGGAACGCACGTAACCAGTGGTACCCCACGTGGGAGAAGAATGGCGAGATGAAGGTGAAGAGCGTGAAGATGTGGCAGCAACAGGGCTACAATGGCTGCCAGTAAGTCCAGCCAGGCTTCACATTCTTTGGCGTTTGCATAGCTTGGAGTTTCTTGGGTAGGGTCGAGGCGCAGAAGGAAGGGGGGGAATTGTATACTTACGAAGCGATGCGTGAACATAAGCAGCACAGCTACTGGACGAGTGTTGATGGAGGGCGAGATACCATAGAAGCGGCGTTTGATCACATACCCTTGGCATAATGCGCAGATTTACACAAGCCGCTGGCTCTATTCAGAGGGGCATTGAATGAGAATACCTCGGAGGTTGCTGACTCCACCCGGAACATCCCAGCAGCATGAGGAGATATGACACTGCGCGTCGCACCTGGCAGCTATCGTCCATCAAACTTCGCACCAGAATCAATCAAAGTTGTCATATCGCAATAGACATGCAGCTGAGAGTTGCTCTAGACAGAAGCCTGAAGGCCCTCTTATCGGAGCTTTTCTCAACGCAGGGATCATGCACGTGGCGCGCCGACCAACTCCACTGTGTTTTGTCCAGCTTTTCTATCGCTCAACGGTATTATGCGCTGGCTGTTGAGGCGATAGTTGGTGTCGACGGTATGCTACAGGGTCGTACAACTCGCAGTGTGGTGCAGGATGCTTCATTCATCATAGTCGCACCTTCCCAGCAACGATGTCTTCCCAATCCCTCTGCTCAAACAGCATGTACCTGTCCGTGCCAGGCTTCAGCCAGAAAATAACATCCTCCCTCCCAGCCTCACCACTCCTGATCTTCTCCAGATCAATCCCTTCCTTCCGCAGCGGTACTTTATTCTGCTTATTATTGTGCATCGGCGTAGGACTTCTAATCACCCTCAAAAACACGGGCACGGCATACCTCGGCAGTCCATTCCTCGCATGCCTCGCCAGTCCCGCATAATCAAAGTTCTCTCTGTCTGCTGGGCGGATGTAGAGTGCTGCGCACCCTGCCCGTCCGTCGTGGTTGGGCACTTCAGTACCGTAGACGTTTGCCTCGACGATGCCTGGAAAACGACCGAGAACTTCAGCAACTTCAGCTGTACTGACGTTTTCTGCTTTCCAGCGGAATGTATCGCCTAGGCGATCGAGGAAGTACCATCGCCCATCTTGATCGCGGCGGAGAGCGTCGCCTGTGCGGTAGAAGAGGTCACCTTTTCTGAACACGTCACGTTCGAAGCGCTTGTGTGTTGCATCGGGGTTGTTCCAATAGCCGGCAAAGTCCTTCTCGCTTTGGCATGCGACGAGGATCTCGCCGCCTTCTTCGTAGGGTTGGCGTTTTGCAAAGCCGGTGACAGGGTCTCGCCAGATTGTGTCGCCTTTTTCGAAGTCGATTTGGACGGGGACGAGGATGTTGTGGAAGCGGCGTCGCATTATCGCGCCGTGGTGTCCGACGTGGGCGACGTGGAAGGGACCACGACAGACGTTCAGGAGGGAGAGGACGCCCTCAGTGGAATTGAAGAATTCGTTGACGACGCGGATATCGAATCGATCTTGGAACTTTTGCCAGATGTCGGGACGTAGGCCATTGCCGTACATCGCTCGTACTTTGTGGCCTTTGTCTAGTGGTGAGGGTGGTGCTGCTAGTAGATACCGCGCAGTCTCTCCCACATACACGAAAGCATTGGCTCCGGAGTCGTGAACGTCTCTCCAGAAGTTGCGCACGCTGAACTTGCGTCCTATCGCGAGAGTGACTCCAGTGATCATGCAGCCTATCGCGATTGTGCCTCCAGTGCCATGGTACAAGGGCATGCAGTCGTACCAGACATCGCCGGGCTTCAGGCCTGTGGATCGAAGTCGAGGCTCACCCAACACCAGCGCTCGTCCAGTAAGAAATGCGCAAGCCTTTGGATATCCAGTCGTTCCACTCGTGTAGAACAGAAAGATTGGAAAATCGAACGTCACCCCTCGACGATACTCGTCGCCAAGTCGTTCAGCGGACAATGTCTGTATCCTGGCTTTCGTCTCTGCGTCGAGCACGATGATGCGCATGCCTAGCTCTTCTACTTTGCTCTTGACAGCCTGTATACGCTCCTGGCTTCCTTCATCTTCATCGACTAATATCACCTTGGCTCCTGCAATGTTCAACGAGTGCATGAGCGCGTCCCCGCTCAGGTTGGAGTTGAGCATAGCCGGCGCACTGCCAATGGCCCAGCTACCCAAGAGTGTGAACATGAACTCGGGACAGTTCTGCATGTACGTGGCCATGAGGTCGCCGGGTCGGACGCCGTTCTCAAGAAGGAAGTGGGCGAATCTGTTGACGTTGTCGTAGGCCTCTGTCCACGTATATCGCGTCACAGGGTCGGTGGGTCGTTGTCGATACCATATGCATGGCTGATGTGTCCGTCTTTGTGCCTGCTCTTCGAATTGGCACCATAGGGAGAGTCTGTTTCCTTTCGCTGTTTGCGCGAGACCATCAGCAGTCTGTCGCGTATGGGGGGCTTCTGTGTCGCAAGTGTACCTAGCTTTTGTGCCTGCTTCGCGACTCGTTTCTGTTCACGGATGACAGCGATGTCCTTGGAGAGGTGATATTTCGCGTCAAGGTAAGCTGCGGCAGCACTCGCGCCTGCTATGGCAACTCCGGTCGCTATCGATCGTCAATCTTGCTACACGTATTCCTCATCTGTCTCCTGGTAGATGTAGAAGAGCTTACCCAGAGCCATGTCTGTTTGCTGTGTTTGATGTGGAAGACGGAGGCGCAGGAGAGAGTAGGTGATACGCGGGGATGATACGAGAACCTACGATAGACTTACCTGTTGTTAGCTCCTGCTTCGTTGCATGCTTGTCTTGCTGATGTCGACACGCAGGTCAGGGATACGGCAGATGGTACGGCCCTCGGGACTGAGCGGCAAGGATGTTGTTTGTGCAAGGGTGAGGCTTCGGCAAGTGCTGCCTGCACTGCTTCTGCTGCGAGGAAAATCCCATTCTTTGCACAGCGAAGTCCTGAGACATCAGGGACAACATCACGCCCTTGGGGCACCTCATCTGTACATGACCTGCACCGGCTTCATCGTGGCGCTGACAGCATGCTCGTGATGACAGGGCGGTCTGGCAACAATGATGAATGGTGCCAGCATTGCTCTACTCATACCGCAGGAGGAGCCTCCAAACCGCTGCAGGATTGCCTACCGATGACTTTCCCTACAACCCCAAGTCCTCTGCACGCGCACGCCATGGAGTAGGAACATGCAGGTGCTGTGTACACATTCGCTTATCCTCAGAACTGATAGCCTGACACTCCAGACCAATGCAACCAAAACTCCACACGTCGACGTGCTCGAGCCCAGCCGCTAGAGGTAGGATATCGTGGCACAGGATTCCATCGTGCGAAGCTGCTACCATCTAGCATTCATCCTTCAGCCCTCAGCCCTTGCTCAGAGTGCCATATATGCGACATGAAGGCCGCCGCAGACCCCCATACGCGTCAGGGCAGCTCTTTTATCAATCCAACACTACCGACATGACCACCAAACCAGCTGTATCTATTGTCTGGCTGCATGGCGCGTGGCACCAACCATCGCACTACAGCTCGATCATCGAAAAGCTCCAAGCACAAGGCTACGAAGTAGAAGCACCAGCCACAGCCTCTGCGGCAGACACCGCCATCAGCGATGTCTTTGCGGCGGATGTTGCCATGGCGAAGAAAGCCATCAAGTCCTTCGTCGATGACGGCAAGAATGTTGTGGTGGCAATGCACAGCTATGGCGGCGTGTACGGATCCGAGGCAGTCGCAGAACTCTTAGAGGACTTGAAAGGCGAAGAGAGCAAGGGTCGTGTGGTCCATCTCTTTTACATCGCCGCCATCATTCTGGAGAAGGGTACAAGTGTGCTGGACGATGGCTTTACACCTCATGCACTCGACTTCGAGAACGGACTTATGCATCATCTCGAGCCCTACAACAAATTTTATGCCACAACTCCGCCGGATGTGGCCCGGAAGGCCATCAACACGCTGAAACCCCAAGCGACAGAGTCTTTTGCAACGAAGACGAAACACAGAGGCTGGGCGGACCAAGAAATATCCGTAACGTATGACATCTCTACTTGAGTCAATCGCCATCTGCTGATCGTTCTCTTTTAGATACCTCGCTTGTGACCAGGATAGGGCTCTGCCACTCGACACAGATGTTGCCAGATTCATCAAACGCTTGGAGACGGCCGGCCTGAAAGATTTCAACCTGCGCAGGATCGATTGCAATCATTCTCCCTTCATTAGCGCCGAGAAAGAGTTCATGGATGTCATGAATGAAGTGCTGAAGAAAGCTGCGACTTTTGCTGGGTCCCAGACGTAAGATAGCGTCGTTGGCCGACTTCAATTTCGTGAAAACAAGCAGGCGTACAGCACTTCTACACCTTTCTTTTGCCAACCGATCGGTAGGTACACAGCGCTCTTTGTCTCACTTGAGCGGCCAGTTGCAGGACGTGACAATGAAGAAACACTTCACATCCTTTGTTTGTGAGCGTGCAGAACTCGATATGCCAAGCAGCTCAGAGCTCCCTGCGCCTCCACTCGAACATGGTACTGATGCCAGTATGGCAAGGCTTCACAGGAAGATACTCTCAGCAGTCTGCACGCTTGTCACCTTCGCACGTGCGATAAGCAGAAGTCCCGGTTGCGGAAAGACACTCCCAGCAACGACAAAGACCGGCGGCCTCGGCTCAAGCAACAACATCTCCCTAACCACCTCCAACGGCCTCACACGTTCCTACCTCCTCCACATCCCCACATCCTACTCCAAAGATGTCCCCACCGGTCTGATCCTCTCCTTCCACGGCCGCGGCCAATCCGGCGCCCATCAAGAGAAACTCTCAAAGTTCTCAGACAGCAGTGTGAACCCGGACATGCTTGCAGCATACCCCAATGGTGTTGATAAGCAATGGCAAGGCGACCCGGCTGCTACAACTGACGACGTGCCCTTCACACTCGCGATGCTGAAGCACATTGGTGATGAGTATTGCATAGACCTCGACAGAATCTACGCCGCAGGCAAAAGTAATGGAGGCGGCTTCGCTCTCAACGTGCTGGCTTGCAGCCCTGTCGCGTCGACCAAGATCGCTGCGTTCGCGGGGTTTGCGGGTGCGTATTATCAAGAGAAGGATGTTAAGCATTGTGATCCCGAGAGTGTGCGTATCACTTGTGACCCTGGACGGAGACCGGTTCCGATCTTTGGGTGAATGTGTGATGAGCGGTGGTGTATACATCATAACATCACATATGTCCTCGTAATGATTCGTGATCACATACACAGTATAGACAGTCCCCTAAGCCAACCCCTCTACCTCAACTCCCTAGTTGCCAATGCTCCAGTGCTAAAATAGTCCAAATCAACATCACCTCGCTCTACCCGCGGTACTGGCCATCATCGTAGCCAGTCTCGCCACCTTCCTATTTACCTTACTCCCACTTCCCACTGTCGTAGCCGGTGTTGCCGCCTTCGTACTTCCCTAATCTCTGTTAGTCGGGGTCTCCAGGAAGCGGGATTGCGATCATTCGGAATGTCACTGTGAGATATGTCTCACAGTGTTTTAGGTCATACTGTTAGCCGCTCACCTGGTTGCCACGATCCATCATCAGCGCGCTTTGTTGGGTACTTCTCCTTGCTCCAAGATCCATCATCGTACGGTGTGTTAGGACCCTAATTAGAGCGAAGAGTGTTAGCTATGCTCGAGGGTCATGAATCCTCATCTCAAGCTAGCATATCGCAGCATCGACTTGTAGAATGAGACGGCCAGAACTGTCGGTTGGCAGACTTCTAGCGCCTCGCAGCAAGGAACTCCTGGAGGATTCGATGCTGTCTGAAGCAGTCGAGGCATGTACCACTTCAAGACGTACCTCATATTTACCCGGGTACCAGGCTCCATCATCGGCGCGCTTTGTTGGGTACTTATCTTCTGTCCACTGCCCATTGTCGTAAGGTGTACCGGGGCCCTGAGCAAGAGAAAAGCGTTAGTCATAGTCGAGAGTTGTGGGGTTACAGTGTGTGGAGGCGATGTGCGAGTGTAGTTCTCTGCAGAGCGGAATCCTCTGTTTATTCGATCCTGCCTGGAGCAGTCCGTGTCTTACAGACTTTGACATACCTCGTACTTCCCAGGAGCCCAAGAACCGTCATCCGGAATAGGAACAGTTGGCAGGGCGAAGACGCTTGTCAATGCTGCCGTGAGGGCGAGGAGTGTGAGTGAGAAGTGCATTGTGGAAGATGTTGTGATGTAGATGTTGTGATGTCTTAGAAACGTATGCTTATGCTGATGAGGCTGTAGTGAAGTGCTTGAGCTTGCTTTGTATGATGGCCGAGATGGAATGATGATAGGAAGCCTGACAGAGGATAGAAGCAGGACTACATACCCCATGATAGTCTGTACGAAGCCTTACCGATACGTACCGTGCTCTCGCAGCATTCCATCTACTGATCGCTGCGGTGCGGCGAGGGCGAAAAAGCGAGAGGATCTCTCAGCCATCTGTCGCTATTTCCATACCACTGCGCAGCACTGTACAGAAGTGGCACGAGAGAAGTGGCTTGCGGCTGCCAAGCATTACGCCTCCAGAATCATCGAGAGGAGAAAAGTGCAAACAGCGGTTGCTCCTGGTAGAATAGTCCCGATCAGAAGTGACGTGCGTGATCGAAAAGGCTATATTTGCAAAGCATGAGCTAAGACGGTCGTACCGAGTCTCGTACACACAGCTGTGGAATGTCATGTGGGCGGAGCTGTGCAGAGGACGTCTCTGCTGGGCGTAAGCAAAGCCGGGTGTTGGTGAGCTGAGCTGTGGAGGCAGCTGTGCCTCAGGACAGTGGGTATTGTATGCAGAACAGTGTGCATGGCAAAGAGCAACAAGGTTCACTGTCTTCGCCTGATCGACCATATCAAGTGGAGATGCAGATCTGTTACATCCAGATTGGCCAGGTTTGCACGTGGTTTGATATCTCGGTGAAGTGTATGCAAGCCTGGCATCGTTGGTGGAGGCGGTGCTGTTGCTGCTTGTCACGTTGATGATCAGGGACTGTTAAGCGTACATGTAGGTAATCGACTGTAGCGGCCTGGACCGTAGAACTAGACACACACTCGACAGCTACAGACACATTGCTGTTCGGGCTACAGCTTCAAGTAGCACAACATCACATCGCACCATGTCTGACGGCAGCCCCAAGGCGAACGGCGCCAACGGACACGCCTTCAGCAACGACCTCCACCATCCTTCTCCCACACGCGCCCGCAAGCTCAACCCGCACATAGCTCGTGCCTTCAACAACGAGCTCAGCGTCAACGCCCAGCGAGCAGCAGCAGCAGCAGCAGGCATCCTCAGTGAACGCAACACCCCAGCACCGCCCGACGATGCACCGCCTTCCGTCAAAGCGACCTCTGCAGCCAGACGCGCGAATCGACAAGCCACGAGGAGGCGCATATTTCCCACCGTCGACTATCAAGAGCGTGTCTCCTACTTCGATCCGCAGTCCAGCTATGCCAACTTTCGAGGATTCTTCGTACTTTTCTGGATTGGCCTCGCGATCATGGTCATCACTCAGATGCTGCGCAACGTAAGGGAGACCGGTGCCTTGTTGAACTTCAGACAATGGCCGCTGTTCACGAAAGACCTGGCAGAGCTAGGCTACAGCGACGTGTTGATGTGTAGCAGCACTGCTGTAAGCCTGCCACTGCATCTACTGTTTGTAAAGAGCAAGGGACTGTTGCAATGGGAGAGAGGAGGCATCATCATCCAAAGTCTGTATCAGGCCGCGTGGCTGTGGTTCTGGATAGGCTGGCCGTTTCTCCGTGACTGGACATGGACAGCTCAAGTCTTCTTCACACTGCACACCCTGGTCCTTTTCATGAAGATGCACTCCTACGCTTTCTACAATGGCCATCTCTCGGACACTCTCATCCGTCTTAAGCAGCTCGACATGCCCATTGGCCCAGCTACCCATTTGAACGCGGCAGTGCATTATCCTTCGGCCTCATTCCGCTTGTCAGAAGCTACTCCTGGAGAGGACGAGGATAAAGAAGAGCCGGATTTATCACCAGTACTACAGCTCCGCGAGGATCTTGCGAAGGAGCTTACCTCTCCAATGGGCAATGTGACATACCCGCAGAACCTCACGATTGCCAACTTCGCCGACTACCTCCTTTGTCCCACCCTATGCTATGAATTGGAGTATCCTCGAATGCCAAAGCGCTCATATCTCGAGCTCTTCTACAAGACTTTGGCAGTGTTTGGCTGCATCTTCCTCATGACAGTCGTGAGCGAGGAGTTTATCATCCCGATTCTGGACGAGTCGCGGCTCCGTCTACAACGCTCAAGGACTGGCATCGATGGCGCCCTCATGTTCGCGGAAGCCGTCAGTCGGCTTTTGTTCCCGTTCATGATCACATTTCTCTTGGTGTTTATGGTCATCTTCGAATACGTCCTTGGCGCATTCGCCGAGATCACGCGCTTCGCCGACCGCCAGTTCTACGATGACTGGTGGAACAGCACTGACTGGATGGAATTTTCACGCGAGTGGAACATACCTGTGCACCACTTTTTCAGACGTCATGTCTATTCCGCAAGCCGGGGGATCATGTCGAAACCTGCTGCCACTGGGTTGACGTTCCTGATATCGGCCATAGCGCATGAGCTGATCATGGGCTGCATCACGAGAAAGTTCAGAGGCTACGGATTTGTCCTGATGATGTTGCAGATTCCATTTGTTGCGATTCAACAGTTGCCTTTCATCAAACGACGAGAGCTTCTGAACAACAGTAAGCAAAGTAAAGGGTGCCAGGCATCTTCGTGTGTCTGAGACATCTGCTGACCTTGAACCCTTTGCTTTTAGTCATATTCTGGATCTGCATGATCTTGGGATTGAGTCTGGTAAGCGATGATTACCTCAAGAAATCAAACGGAGCTAACTTCTCATAGCTATGTGCGCTCTATGTGCTACTCTGATCTGCTTCAACGAGATACCCCTATAGCATTGTATTACAGATTTTGCGGCCACAGCGGCTTGCTGATAACGCAACGCTCGGCGCACTTGCCCGAAGCCCACATCACTCATCAAAACCTTGTGACCCGCGACTCACCGTTTACAGACAAACACCTTACATCACATCCATGGCGACTCCAACTCCCTTGTGGCTCGACTGCGACACTGGTCACGATGATGCTTTCGCAATACTACTTGCCACGCACCATCCCGGCCTTGAGCTCCTAGGAATATCCACCACCTACGGCAATGCACCACTAAATCACACCACCTACAACACCAGAGCCATCTTGAAAGCCATCAACCGTGAAGATGTGCCGGTGTACGCCGGATCTACCAAGCCATTCTGCAGACCGGTGCACGCCGCGGCAGATATCCATGGTGAGACTGGACTTGACGGCACGACTTGTTTGCCTTCACCGACGGTGCCTGTCAAAGACGACATGGTGGCCGTCGAGGCCATGTACCGAGCTTTGATATCCACACCCCCAAAGTCTGCATGGCTCGTGGCTGTGGGGGCTTTGACTAATTCGGCACTACTCTTCGCTGTGCACCCTGACCTGGCTGAGCACGTGGCCGGTGTCAGTATTATGGGTGGCGCAATTGGAGGCGGGTTCACAGATGCTCCAATGGGTGTCGTTGATGGCGAGGGCGAAAGATTCGGGAACTGGACGCCGTGGGCTGAGTTCAACATCTGGCTTGACCCAGAATCCGCCAACGCAGTCTTCCGGAACGAAGTACTGGCAAGAAAGACAACCATCGTACCGCTCGACTTATCGCATCAGTTCCTTGCTACTCCAAAGGTCCAACGAGGATTGCTATATGGTTTCAATTCTGGGTTCGAGCCAGCAGGACTCACCCTAGAGGCACTGAATCACGTTCCAGTCGTTCGGCGATTATTCTTTGAGATCCTTACGTTCTTTGCAAAGACGTATGCCGATGTCTTTGGGCTCGTTGCCGGCCCACCAACCCATGATCCTTTGGCTGTTGCCGCGATCTTCGCGCCAGAACTGTTCATCGACAACGGTGGAGAACGATACTCTGTGAAAGTGATCACTGAAGGTGCGCATGACACGAGTGACTCTGCTCGTGGTGGACAGAGTCAATGTGGCCGGACTGTGGCAGAGCCGTTGCCGAAAGGTTGTGACGGCGTGCGTATACCGAGATCCCTTGCTGTGGAAAAGCTGTGGAGGATGCTTGAGGAATGTCTGGCACGAGCAGAAACGTCGGTGAAGGAGTCAACCTCAGCTTGAGGAAGGCTTTGGTGATGTTGACGATACCACGACTCGAGAGGATGTGCGGCGTGAGTAGCGGTGGAAGCATACTCCGGCTGCAACATGGACCACAACTGCCGAACTTGGGGGAGATGTACGGACGTCGCTTATACCATACCTGCAACCACTTCACCCTGGAGAAGCTTCCACTCCCCATGGGGTAAGAGCCTGCCTATCACCACGCTTGTTGCTCGTGGCATGTCATGCAATGCCCTGCTCTAGAGTCGACCAAAATACGCTAAACACGAGATGCCGTTCGTCTGCTGCACGTCTCCCCGCATACTGACACGCCTTGATGCTCAACACCATGTGGCCGTCCCAGCCGCAGCTTGTCCATAAGGACGGCTGCTATCGGGGTCGCACAAGCCGAAGTTCTGGTCATTGTCCATCAGCAGTTGTACTTCAACACTCTCACGTCTTACAGTCTCACTTCACTGCAGTATTTCTCTTGCTATGGCATCAAATGAGGTACACTTGGTGCAGAGGTAAGGAGTGTCATCTGTAGAGTAGTCGATAACGACTGACCAAGCCAAAGCCATGCCAAAGAAGGCGATGTACCGGGCACAGTTGACTTACGTGGAAAAGAAGGCGATGACACAGCCTACGGCCAGGCACTCTTTCCTGTGCCAGCTGAAGACCCCAATGACCCGTAAGTTGCAGTATCACGACCTCTGGGAACACCAAGCACATAAGCACTGACCATACAGTCTTCAATGGGAAAAGTGGAAGAAGCTGGCAATCCTGACAATCTGCTCGCTCTACTCCTTTCTCTCGAATACAGCTCTCCTAGGCCCATCAGTTTACATCGGTATTTTTTCTGAGCAATTCGGCATCTCATCTACGAGGGCTTCTGGCTTAATCTCCTACCCGAACATCTGCTACGGTGTTGGAACTCTTATAACAGTACCGATGTACCTGAAATTTGGCAGGCGACCCATCATGCTTGGAAGCCTGGCTGTATACTTGATCGAACTGATTGGTGCGAGCCAAGCGAAATCCTATGAAGCTCTCATGGCGTGGCGAGTGATACATACCCTGTCTAGTGGGGTATGTGAAGCATTGCCTGTGCAGCTTGTCAACGATATCTTTTTCTGTGAGTCAAGACCCCCACGGTCAGGATCTTGTCTAACAGCCCACACCCATACCAGTACACGAACGCGGCACGAAACTCGGCATCTACACCGTCTGTCTCTGCTGGGGCTCTACTGGCCCGTTGTATGCCGGGTACATGCTCTCCGGCGGCTACAGCTGGCGCCTCTTCTTCTACGTCGAAATCGCCTTTGCCGGGTTCCTCCTCGTCCTCGCCTTCCTCTTCGTAGAGGAGACGGCTTACAAGCGCGGCACCACACCGAATGGACCCTTACCTCCTCCGCCCACTCCCTCTGTCGAGAAACTCGAGCTAGAGAAAAACCACATCGAAAACATTGAAACGCAATCCCAACACCATTTGCCCGCCCGCCGAACCTTTCTCGCCTCCCTCAAACCCTGGAGCAGCATTAACCACGACGAAGAGTTCTTCCTCACAGCCGCGAGATCCTTTACATACTTTCTTGTCCCATCTGTCGTCTGGGTTGTTACTACCTATGGGATCTACATTGGTCTGGGAGCTTTGGTCTTCAACTACACTTTCCCCTTGAAGATCGTCGCGCCACCGTACAACTGGAGCCAAGAGAATTCTGGCTTGATAGCGTTGGGAAACATCATTGGGTATGGATTAGCTGTGCCGTTCACATTCACGTCTGACTGGCTGGCGGCGAAGTTGACGAGGAGGTATGGGGGGATTAGGGAGGCGGAGATGAGGTTGGGCGTGCTGTTGGTGCCGATGTTGATTGCTCCGGCAGGGTTGATTGTGTATGGGATGACGGCGGAAAGGGATTTGCATTGGATTGGGTACTTCGCGGGTGTTGTGATGGTGGATTGGGCCAGTTGTAAGTTGATGTCTACTGTCGTTGCGGAGGGTGTTAATACTGACGGTGTTGCACAGTCGCATACTTCACCTTCGTCCTCGCTTACTCAATCGACTCATATAATGCCAACATGTCCGAGACGTTGATCGCCATGTGCGTTGGCAAGCAGCTCATCAGCTTCGCTTTTGGGATATATCTGCTGGACTGGGTGCAGGAGTCAGGGTATGTTGATCTGCCTCAAGGCAGCTTGTGAGGAAGGCGCGACTTGACATGGTGATCCCAGATACGCCGTAGTGATTGCTGGTGCCTTCTGTGCCGTGCTCTTGGTCAACAATCTCTTCGTCCTGGTCTTCATGGCCTTCGGGAGGAGGATCCGGGTCTTCTATGCCAAATCCTGGTTGGCGAAGATGCATCAGAGCACGATCAAGCAGATCATGACACATTGAGCGTGGTATGGGTTGGGAAGGTGGTACGCGTTCGGCCGTCGACATCAGCTGGTGGTTGAATTTACCGGGTGGAAGACTGGTAATTGTGCGACTCTGATCCAGCTTGTACGACTTGTCCACGAGCAGAACTTCGCCTGCCCGCCCCTTGTCTTGTCACCCGCCTGCTGTGCGACCGTGGGCGCCAGTCGCGCTTGCCAAATGAATACCGCACGAGCAATTGTTGTCAAACAAACAGAACTTTCCGGGTATATCTTCCTGCTCAATATATGCACAATCTGGCTGAAACTGCTCGCTATCAATATATCCGCCCACCTTTCCCAATAAATGCAATGCACGTTAGCTTTTGCTGCTGCTCCAGCACTGCAGCTCGCCGCCGAGAGCCGAGTTTATGCGCCTCCTTGAGCCAGTCCCACCATCTTACACCGCTCCCCTGTAATGCTACGCTGTACGTCATGACCCCCAAGGTATTCACTGCATCGCTTAGAGCTGCGCTTGCACTCCTGGAACTGCCTCTTCCCACGACCGCACTTGCTGTCGCTGCCCACGGCTGTCGAGTGCGCCTCGAACCATTATCGTCTGCCGCTCGACGTTGTAGCCGTATACGCCGTATGCAGCAGGGTCGAACCGTAGCTCGTTGACGGTCATGAATCCGTGTCGCTCATACAACGGCTTGGCCGTGTCCGTGGCTTCAAGATAGCATTCGATACCGGCTTCGTCTGCTTCGGCGAGAATATTCTGTACAAGCATGGTGCCGGCGCCGTGATGTTGGTATGCAGGTTGCGTGGCGACCATGCCAATGTCTGGTCCGTTAGAGCCTCGAATTTCCATGTTTGGCAAGAACGAACTTACAGCAGTGTCTCCGGGTGCCCATGTACTGGCGTCGTAGCCTCTCGTTGAGCGCGAACCAGTCGCGGTTCATTTGGCTCTCACCTTCATGGCCTACATCCGCTGGGCTTGCAAGCTCCTCGACCGTGTAGGCGTGGTTCTCCGTCTTCGCCCAAGAGATGATCAGGCCAGTGTCCGAGTCAACGACTTTGCGGAATCGGGCAGCCTCCAGATCGGGAACAGCACGTCGCTGCTGGATTGTTCTTCCCGCCTTCCACTGTCGGTGCAGAGCTGCGGCTTTCCTCATGAGGAGCTGGTATGATCGTATCGCACGTTGGAGATGTGCAGCTTGGTTGTGGTCTCGGTAGGAAAGGACATGGTTGGTCTTCTCGTGCTCGAATGCAAAGAACTCGATGTCGACCAGTCTGCGAATGTCCTCGTACTTGGCCAAGGATATGCTGAAGGATGCTGATCGCGCCTGCCTCGGTGGTGATGGCGAGCTATCTGGGCTCTCGTGGTCCATGATGAGGGGTGACATGACTACTGCTTTGTCTGGTTGGTCTTTTGCTGGGAGTGTGTCTGTATGTGTGTGTGTGGCAGTAGCAGTGAATGGAGCAGTGAGAAGGTGGTTGTTATAGCAGAGAGTGTGCGCGGGTCATGCAGCACGGCCCGAATGGGGGAGTGAGTACATGTACTGCAACCAGCCGGCAAGTACGTATCACATGTGACAGAGGTGCCTGCCCAGCGCGAGGATGCATGGTGCAGGCAGGCGGGTCTTGTTAGCAGGGCCACGCACTGGCGGTCGCGCGTGATCAGACGGACGAGGAGCAGAATCAGCGTCAAGGCGGCGAGGAAGGGCTCTTCAGTGCATATCCCACGCCGGCGTTCGCGAGGGCAGGTCGGGCAGGTCGTGGGAGTGTCGGACGGCAAATAGCGTTGGTCGACTAGTCACTACCAGGGCGTGGCCACTGGCATCCAAGAAATATGATACGTAACTGGGGCACAGGCTCACAGGACCGACGGCCTTCCTCCTTCCTGGCCGGCATGATGTAGGTGGTGCAGGCCCGTCGGAGTCGGAGACGAGAGAGCAGTGCATGTAACATGTTGCATGTTGCATGTTGCATGCGGCGCAGGGCGTCAACGTGAAGGCTGCATGGCGATGGCGATGGCGATGGCGATGCAGGTGCCTGCTTGCTCTCTGCTGACTGCCCATCTTCCGGCGCGCTGAGTGGCCAGCTGCAGCCGTCATGTTCGGCTTCCCACGAGTGGGCACTGACGAGAGCGAGCCATCGTCGAAGCACCGGTGACCGGTACATGTAGCCGACGAGTAGGCGCGTGTCATGGCCGTGGGGGTGGATCCCCGCCAAACACTATCTGTGCCGCTGTGCGGTAGCGTGCTGCGTGGCAGTAGCGCCTCCCGGTTGCTTGTCACTTGAGCTTGCCACCACGCGTCATACGGACCAAAGCGCCCACCTCCACCAAAAAACAACACCACATCTTCAATCGTGTTTTCTTTATCCAATATCAGGCCCATTGCAACCAGCAAATTTATGTACGTATCTGGATACATCACTGAACAAATTGTCGTGCTTGGATTGGCTATATGTGGTGTTGTTGTCGCATGCTACCGTCGCAAACTTTTCACCTGTTTCTTGGATTGGAGAAGCTACTGCAAGATGACCAAACACCTTTCAACACCTCAAAAGAATCAGATAGTAGGAGCCTATCACTACTGCAGACTTAAGGGCATCAAGTGCTCGCAAAGAGACCGTGTTAAGACCTTCAAACCGCTCTTCGCACCCACAAGGCATCAGGTGCGCAATGCTCTGGACACTGCAGGCTCAAGACAGCCGTGTCACCTTCCAGAACCTCCACCTTCCGGACCAGATCAGCTCTTATCCAAGGAGGACTTGGACCGGTGTGAACGGCTGCTTGAGAACTACCACAGCAGGGGTCAGAAGAACGCAGTAGATACACATTGTGACTATAGACGCAGCAGAACGAAGAACAAGGTGGTGTGGATGTGAATAGAGAGATAGAACAACACCTTCAGAAATGAACATAATCCCACCAGTTGTTTTGGGCGGTTTGGTCAATGTGGAGCGTGACTCCCTTCTTCAGCACCTGGTTGTCCTTGGCGGATTTGGCCAGGCTGCTGTGGTTGTTTGTTCTGCTCTCCATATTGGGCCTAGCTCTTCTGCTGTACTACTGGTATTGATGCTTAGGACCTCGGCTTCCTGCAGGTGTTGCTGAATCGATTGGATACAGGTAAGGCAAATGCAGGGTCAGGGTCACCAGCAAAGCAAGCTGATCCTTGATGGAGGCTCTGATGACAATTCAGGCTTCAGGTCGAATAGGCAGAGGAGCACCCGGGCTCATAACCTGTTGTAGGGGTGATTGACGAGTGTACAAGCTTGCTGAACCATGAAACAATAAGGGTGATCAGATACCTTCTGAATTGCATAAGATGTATCTATGGTGGCTACAGATATTGCTGATATAGGATGTGTGTGCCAAGTCCTGACTAATATGGTATCCAAGTCACCTGATTCACAACAGGTACAGCAAAGTGATCCGACTCGTCGGGTCCTGCATCTGCAGGCAGCGGGGCATGCTGGCTTCAAGCTTTCCCCAAGGTAGTTGTAGACTGCCATCCACCGCATCTCTTCATGCCACGAGCGGCCATGTCATTCTTGTTATAACAGTTGTTCTACATTCATCCCTCAGCGGGAGATTTTGGGGGTATCCTCCATGCCTGCGCCATCGAGGCTGCGTCTGTTCCGCCCTTTCATGCGCCTTTTCCTTTGCCATCCGCGGGCGTACACACCAAACGCCCGTGTCATCCAAGTCAAAAAATCCCGCCCCGGCGACATAATCATCGCTGCCAGTACTCCGCTATGCAGTTGCTGTCATTATCGTTCATCATGTGTTCGTTCCTCTATAATCTCTTCTTCCAGTCCCCGGTGGTAGGCTCATTCGGATCCTTTGGGGTCGGACCACTTGGTGGGTGAACAACGACTGGTCGCTTGTGCATGTATATTGGGCCACTGGTTGTGCAGACCCCCGATACAGAGTCGCTGGACGAGCGAGACATGGCTACTAGGCAGTTAGTATGTGGCGTTAACTGCAGAATGTGTCTCGGAGGCAACATACCCGAGCGCATATCGAAAGTCTGAGTGCTGTGGCCTTGCGGTCGTTCCTGTGCCAGGTCGGTAGCTCGTGTGGCGAATCTGTCTTGCTCTGCTTGGAGGCGTTGGTGGGTCACTCTAGAGTTCTTTCTTGCTGCGGCGTAGAGGTTGCCTTTTTCGAGACGGGAGTATAGCCTTGTTCGAGAATTTGGTGTCGTACTGGTGAATGAGACTTTGAGACGATGATTCCAACTCTTCAGGTTGTCTTTAGATCAGAGAATAGTCCAGCTATTGGGGTTGCTTCAATTTGGATGTGTGTTTCAGGAGAGTTGTATGAAGAGAGGTTGAAGTAGAACGACAGAAGTACTTGAGATGTGGGCGGACATATATGGCGGCCTGAAGCAGGCGACATAGTGGAAGGGCGAAGCTTAGCAGCCTGTCATGGCTCCAGGGCGGCCTCTAACATGACGGCCGTTGGGCATCTGAGGCTTAGCCGTGGAAAGCATCAGGCAGAATGGCAAGGAGAGGGCATGAAACGCCTGGTGATGGAGCCTGCATTTCTGCGAACGCCTGCAATGCAGTGGAGCTGATGCTCACTGCAGGCACCATAGCGGCATCATTGGTTGTTTCAGTCAGCACACCAGAATGTGCATACGTAACCGGAGAGTGGTAGAAGCAGAATGCGTACGGTGCGTGCCATGTCGTGGTCACAGAGGATGGAGCATCCCACGTTTGCGACAGAAGGCGTCGAGTCGGAGGACAGCAATCCGGCGGGCAGGAGGATGGATGATGTCGCGCCTCACTCTGCGCCTCGTTTGCTGCGCAAAACATGGCCGCACGGGCAGGTCGCCCAGTGAAGGGCCCGGGGGTGATAAGGGGCGAACAAGTCGGATGTGTGTCCAGCTGCAAGGGATGCCGGCCAATGATCGCCATCTGACCCACGGCAGTGGTTGTTCCTTCAATTGCTGCCGCCTGACACCACATGCTTTCATCACGACTCACAGACTTGCCATCGAGGTATCGACCTCACCAATCCAGCAGATCGCGAGACACGGCTGCATCATTTCTATCGATATCTCACGCGGAACGAAGGAACGAGGATGGTGAACTGTCGCCGTGCTTCAATGTCGGCTGTCGCAGGGGAGTTTGGATGACCTGTCGTCTCCTCAACATCACCAACATCCGAGGCCGATTTCTTGCTTGTCTTTGCTGCCCGAAGAAATCAGATCCTGGCTGCCCAAGTACGAGCTGCTTGCGCTCACCACCATGTCATGCGACACGCGACACGCGACACGCGAAAGACATGGGATGTGGCTGCGCAGCTGCCATGCGACGGTATTCTATCAGAAAGCAGGGTTTCGCCGTGTGTTTTATGCGAAAATGGCGTCGCAAGTCTCGAGCCGCCGAAACTCAAGCACGCAACGCACCCAGACACCGAGTCGGAGCTCGCGAGGCTCTCATCCCTCACTTTTCGCTACCATCACCTACGCCCAATCGTTTGAGGCTGCGGTATGTGACTGTGTTCAGTATCATGAGACAATGGGCAACGCCAATGCTGGGCTTTGCGCGACCATCCTCCTGGTCTATGCCATCAACTCACCTTGAGCGTCTCCAGATACGATGGCCGTCTCGGTAAGGTGCTTGGTATCGGCGCGCATCAACCACCATCCGGTACCGGCACATGGCAATCACACGTGCATGGTGGATCTACTCGACAGTACCGCCAGGAACGCCACATCCCATCTTGTGGCCCTGGCACTGCACAAAGATTCTACTGCATTTCAGCAGCAATCGCTTTTCTCCACTATAGCTTGGACAGGCGCCAAGCACTCCAGATTCAATCAGTGCCTTCGCTACAATCAACGAGCTTCGGACAACAGTGTACTCAACCAAAGACTTGGCCTTTGTGTGTCATGGCCTCGCAGCTGCTCAGATGCTGCCACGTACATGCGACTGACACTACACACGGTTGTGTACATGCGCTGAGAATGGCTTGTTGCTGTGGCCAGCGATACAAAATCATGCAATGTGCTAGCCATGGAGCTAGGAGGCCTCGATGAATCTTCGGCACCACCTCACACGTGGGCACATCCCCTCGGATGGGACGCCGGTGGGCCAGTGCTTGTACAGCTCACGATCCTGCAGAGTGCAGATACCCTCACTAGCATGAACGCACTGATGTGATCCAGCAGACGCCTGTGCAGTAGTCGCAGATACCACACTGGTCATAGTCCTGTTCCGCGTCAGCTCGACACCCGTCGAACGGCATGATGGACTTAGTGACAACCGTCAGGGCCGCTCTCAGACGATGCAGCCTGTCGCACCTTCTCGTTATCTAGCCACACCACACCAGTGCTCACATCTGCACTGCTAGCAGAGGACTCTTCGCTAAATCTTGGACGTGCGCGCGGATGGCTGCACAACTGTCTTGGCAAACGCAGGTGCCCATATTGCGCAAGACTAAAGCAGATGCGGCTACGAGCTGGACTTCTTCGGACTGTTTCTGACTTATCTACTGCAAGGTACGTTCTGGCATTGTTCTAGTGCTCGTGGTCGCCGTATCTAGACTCACTAATGTCGCCACAAACGGGATGCCGCTACGATCTTGGATCTGGCTGAGGACTTGGGGCGTTGTGGCTGGCGTACAGCTCATGATGAGCGCAGCACGATCAAGAAAATGCCTTGAGTGGCTCTGTAAAGGCTGATGCCTGGACTTGATATAATGCTGGAGCATGCCATGCTCTGTGTCCTTCGCCTTACTACGAGCTGGCTGAGCGAAGAACAGCCCGACGACCGCTCGCCGTTCACTCCTTCATTTTGACCACAGCACTCGTTTGAGGTTGATCACGCAACATGCGTACCCCCATCCTATCCGCAGCCTTTGCTGCATCCTTCTCCGCTACCGTTCAAGCACAGCAATACTCAGGAGACGTCATCCCCAATTCACTACCCAATGTCCCTGGCTCTGAAGCCACCTACTTCCGGATCGCCGACCCGTTGAAGAAGAACAACAATCTCACACTGACCAACTACTACTCATATGGTCAGAATAACAAGAGAATCGTCGAAGCTAATGTACAGCGTGCGGTGGTCATGATTCACGGCCTCAATCGTGACCCTGGCACCTACATGTGAGTTCAACACGGTGACCTGACCAGGCAAACAATGAGGCTAACGCAAGAGCAGGTCCAACATGCGTTCTGCTCTGGCCCAAGTCACCTCGGACCCGAACGTCAACTTTGACACTGTGGCCATCATGGCGCCCTACTTTGCCAACGGTGACGACAAAAACACTGGCTTTCCCTGGACGAATGGTCTGGGAGCAGGTCTAGGTTCAACAAGCAACGCGCTTGTTTGGAAGGGCTCGCAGTGGTCAGCTGGAGGCAACAACCAGTACCCCGACAGCTCAAAGACGACCTCATCGTATACCGTTCTGGACCAAATCATACAGTATTTTGACAACCCAACTTTGTTTCCGAAGTTGAACCAGATCGTCATTGCAGGGCACTCTCTCGGTGCACAGACTGTCCAGCGGTATGCAGCACTGGGAAACCAGCTGAACACAAGAACTCCCGTGTCGTACTGGATTGGTAATCCAAACAGCTACGTGTGGCTAAGCACGGATCGACCTCTGCCTACAGGATCTTGTTCTACCTATGACGATTATCGGGAGGGCTACAACAAGTTCACAGATTATCCCATGACATATGGAAAGAGTCTTGTTGCCTCTGGACGTGCTGCCATCTTGTCAAACTTCAACGCTAAAGCCATCAACTATGCAAGAGGTACCCAGGATCTTGGCGACGACTCTTCGACTTGCGCTCCTGGTACCACCGGCAAGGACCGCAACGAGCGGTTCTTCAACTTTATCAAGGCTTTTCCTCCATCATGCTCCAACCCGGCTGGCCGCAATTGCGACACAGTAGACTTTGTGAACATGGGCCACGATGGCGGTGGCATGATGGCTTCACCAGCAGGCCAGGCTCGGTTGTTCCTGGACAACTTCTATGGCAACGGCAGCCGCGCCTACGACTTTGGTTATCCCAGACAACAAGCCGGAGACGACCCGTTTCCCAACCCATCACTCAATACCACGTCGTCTTCGATCAATAATAACACTTACGCGGGCAACATGACGTACTGGGGCTGTTGGTCGGATCAAACTCAACGCACCTTGACCAACATGACATATCAGAGTGATGCCAACACTATCGAGCTTTGCACACAGACTTGTGCCGATGGCGGCAACACCATAGCCGGACTCGAAGCTACAAACCAATGCTATTGTGGAACGTCTCTTGGATATCAGGCGCAGCAGGTAGTCGACAGCTCTTGCCAATACTCTTGCCCCGGAAATTCGAGCCAGATCTGCGGAGGGTACAATCGTCTCTCGCTCTTCTCAAGCGGTCGACCTAAGGTACTGGCCGCTCCAAGCACGCCTGAGACTGTCGGTGACTTCTACTATGCCTCTTGCTATACAGAAGGTGCGAACAATGCCCGTGCCTTGACTGGCAAGAGCACTCAAGGCAACTTCATGACTTTGGACTACTGCGCCAACTTCTGCTCGGGCTATCGTTATTTCGGTGCTGAGTACGGCAGGGAATGCTATTGTGGCAACGGCTTCTCGAACAGTCCCAACCGAACAGCGGACAACGACTGCAGTTATCTCTGTGCTAACGATTCGACACAGTTCTGCGGCGCCGGTAACAGACTGACTGTCTATCAGAACCCAAGCTGGGTCGCACCGAGCAGTGTATCGACGACCACAGCAGCCACAGCCACCAGTCCCGGCTCGCCACAAAGCACGGGTGTCTCGTGTCCAGCATCGAACAACGCTATTGTCACCTCCGGCGGCAAGAATTTCACGACCGAGTGTGGCGTCGATCATTATGCCGGCGATCTTACAAGTCTCAACGTCAACAGCTTCCAGCATTGTATCGATGCATGTGCTCAGAACAGCCAATGCGTCGACGTCAGCTTGTATGGCACAGCTTGCTATATGAAGAGCAATGTTGGAGCAGCTATAGCCAATGATCAGATTTGGGGCGCCAAACTGCAGGTTTCCGGCTCTACATCATCGGCATCAACAACAATCGGCAGCTCCACGACTTCTACTACTGCTTCTGCTTCGAACACAGCTGTTGTATGTCCCGCTGCCGATAACACCACAATCGTGTCTAACGGCGCTTCCTTCTTGGTTGAATGCGGCATCGATCGTGCCGGTGGGGACATGAAATCACTAGGAGTGAGCAGCTTCCAACAGTGCATCGATGCGTGTGCTACGACCCCTGGCTGCGTCGACGTGTCACTCTCTGGTTCGGCCTGTTATCTCAAGTCGACCCTTGCAGCAGCGGTAAACAATGGAGGCATTTGGGGCGCCAAATTGGTGACCACTTCGACATCCTCCAGCACGTCAGGCTCTGCAAGCTCAAGCAGCACCTCCAGTACTACCGGATCAGGGGTGACATCAAGCAGTGTCTCCCCGCCGTCCTCATCAGCAACTCCCGTTACTTGTCCCAGCTCCGACGGCACGACTGTGACGTCAAATGGTGTGTCGTTCTTGGTAGAGTGCGGTATTGACCACGCTGGCGGTGATATGAAGTCGCTTGGTGTCAGCAGCTTCCGGCAGTGTATCGATGCTTGCGCGACTACTCCAGGATGCGTTGACGTGGCGCTGTCCGGCTCTGCGTGCTACCTCAAGTCCCAGCTCGGCGCTGCTGTCAACAATGGCGTATGGGGTGCCAAAGTGGTCACCGCTCCCACATCATCTTCGTCTGGCTCGGTTTCTTCAACGTCTTCGTCAACTTCCACTAGCACAGCTAGCTCATCCACTACCACCTCGTCCGAGGCTTCATCTGACAGCGCTACATCCAGCAGCACCGCGACACAGCCATCGGCCACCTCTTCAAGCACCGCAAGCACTTTTTCGACAATCACCACTACGAGCTCATCAATAACTTCCACAAGCTCAATTCAGACCTCGACATCAACATCTCAAGCACAAGCTTTGCCTTCGGGATTTGTTTCAGTTGGTTGCTTCGTTGACAGCAACGTTCGTGTTCTGCCAAAGTCAAGGGGCTCGTCCAACGCGCAAACACCACAGCAATGTGCGATGGACTGCCAAGCTCAGGGATACAAGTACAGTGGTACTGAATGGAGTCAAGAGTGCTGGTGTGGTAACGCCGCCCCTAAATCTTCCGTGGCTGCGCCATGGTCGGACTGCAATATGGCTTGCAAGGGCGACAAGACGCAAAAGTGCGGCGATAGCAATAGGATCAGTGTGGTTCAGGACACGACATGGCAGCAGACTTTCTTCGCACGCCAATCGTACAACACCTGGAACCTCATGTCGTGCTATGTCGACAGTGGCTCTTCCCGGACTCTGAGCAGGGGAGTTAGCCTGAGTGCCTTTGGCGGCGCAAGCAACGCGACCATCTCGAACTGCCTGGACGCCTGCGCTGCCAGTGGCTATACCTATTGCGGTGAAGAATACTACTCCGAGTGCTACGGAAGCATGACTGCACCCACGGCCAATGTGGCCGCTGGCGATGACCCACTGTCAGCTGGATGCAACTATCCTTGCAACGGCAACAAGACGGAGGCTTGTGGTGGCAGCAACCGCATACTGGTGTATATCAACAATGGCACATCAGCATAAGCATGCATCAAGACTGCCCTTGACTGGAGTTTGGATTTCTTGTACGAATGATGTTAGCGAAGGCGTTGGAAGAAGGCGATTGGAATCTAGACATAGACACAGCAAGCTATATAGTGTTCACGTACTCACGACTATGACTTTTGGAGTTCATGGGGCGACGTATATCATGAACAACGACTTCACGATTCACTTGACCGTAAGAAATTGATCGACCGATCTTGAGCCGACTCTTGCCACAGGCCGTGCTCGGCACAACGGTCCGAACGAAGTGGGGGGGGGGTTTCCTACAATACAGTTTCCTTCGCGGTCAGCTTTCTGACTCAAACACAGCAGCATTGGACGTGAAGACTCCTCACCGAGTCACGCGGCACCAGTCACACTCAACAAAAGATGGCAAACTCGCGCGACACTCGCTTGATTGCATAAAAGATTCGGCAAATGGGATACGTACCGCAGAACAACTTTTCTTCACGCATAAACCACTTTCACGTGACGCCGAACTCACTCAGGCATATCCCAACCGCAGTGCGACCCTCTTTCCCCAACATCTCAGGTATCGATGCCATCAATGGCTTAACGTAAATTGATGCTGCTGGTCAGAAGCGGCTCAAATGCTTCATCTCGGTGCATTATCTGACATAGGCTCTCCCGCCGCACGCAACGGCTTGATGCGACATCGCTATTCTACCGAATGCAACCGAAACATTTCTGGGCCTCGGGGGCAAAAGGACGGCAAGATACATCTCCAGCATGTGCCAGAGCGACCACATGCCGGTACGGCTTTCAACTCATGCCCGTGGAGCGTGGAAAAACTGGACCTCAACACCGACGTAGTGCCTGTTGTGCAGCCCGGTTTTGCAACTTCTTAGACTGCCACCGGACTTGGTGGAGGCACATCGCGGTGCTCTCATCGTGGCCTTTGCACCGTGTTTCATGTCTCCCGCGAGTCTGGTTCAATGGTTGGATCGACGGCTAGGACATGTGCTCGTGCAGAGAGTCGAGCATTAGTCGTGCGGAGCAGCAGAACTAATGGGCCGACTGTGGTAACAACGCCGTGGATAGGATGTGGTTGGTCTCCTGTTGCATTTCATGAGTCGTTCATCATTCTATGCTCTCGAGCAGTACATGCTATGAAAACGACCGCTTTGGCGTCATCTGATCCTGTGAAGACAGCTTCGTTATGCCGGGCAACTTGCAGAGCATCCCTGCGTCGGTCACTCACTCGCCCTCATTGTAGTAGCAGCCGGCATTGTACGGACGCACTATCTGGAGCAACTTGGGACACATTACGATATCACCTGGCTAGGATTCGACGTATTCGTCTGGTCACAGCTCGAGGTCCAGCTTGCACTCATCTGCGCGTCCGCTCCCGCTCTGCGAGTCTTCTTTCGCCGATATCTCAGCCATCCCATCTCGCGAGCCATGAATAGTGTCCGCTCAACCTCAAACAAAGACACTCATCGAGATATAAAGACTCCAGAAGGCCTTGGGATCGTCAACGTGCGAAGGAAATCTACATCGGTCCAAGAATTGACTGCAGATGACAAGGTCATCACGAAACGGGTTGACATTTTCTCAAGTGTCGGACAGAGGTTCTGATGTTGAGTCACCGATATCGTGGCTTGATAGTCCAGCGCAAGTGACATCGGCAGAAGACTATGAGAGCTTCATGCTGGACAACTTGCGGAGGCAGAGGACATCTGAGCCCTACACGGAATGGCGGCAGTCAGGCGGGTGAAGGAGGTGCGGCATGGACGTTGGGACGATGTACGATCACGAGGAGACGATAAAAGAACGATGGCAGAGATACCAGACTGTGCATTGAAGCAGAAACTTCCACCTAAGTAGAAACGGCCCGATAACTGGTTGTAAATGCTTTCGACAAAGACACCAATACCGAGACTGCGGGATGCGTGAAGAGTCCCAAACCTTGATGGCCAGATGTATCTCTGTTCCTGCATGAGATCGAAAGCTAAGCCACGTGGGAGTGGGATAGTTGAACTGCAGCCACGAACTCTGTTCAACGCTCGTGGGAAGCCCATGCGTTGGATGACTCTGCCTGAGGCCCAAACACAAAGCTATCAATCGTGCGTGACATATCGAAGGCCGTGTTGATCGCATGCGAACATGTCTCAGACGTACCGAAATAAGTAAAAACTCACAGCAGACAGAACGCCAGCAGCTGAAGTCATGTTATGTCGCAAGGTGGGGTGCTGCGGGGGTCAAGTGTCGTCGGATGTGTCATGAGGGTAGCATCATGATAACGTTGCCCAGAATCACATGAAGAAGCCGCCTTGCTTCTGCTGAGCTTGCTGCAGCTCCAGGAACGTCGTCTCATCGTGGCCTGGAATGACCTTGCCACGCGTCAGGCGTTCGATGTGCTTCAGGCGTTGAGTACTGCGGAACCTGTCGATTGCCGCGAGTAAGTGTCGTCCAAGTGAGAATGTTAGTCATCGTTATGGCGTTATACTCACCAAGCAGGATGGTCTCGAGCAAGCCAGCCTTGCGGTATTCCGTCTCTCCAATTCTCAATGACGTGGCAATGATCACTGATGAACAAGAAAGTCCCGCTCTCAGGCATGTTGATCTGCATTCCTATGAGCCCATCTGTATGGCCGGGCAGGTGATGAAGAGTGATGCCTTGGCAGAAGTCCATCACCCTTTCATCAAAAGTCTTCCAGTTGCTACAGCATGATCAGTGATTGAGGTCGCAGGACAGCCTGTGGGTCAGCTTACAGGTCCAGTCTCAAGTAGTGCTTCAAATATACCCCGATATCCGCACCGGTAGCGACGGACCAGAAGGCGGACTTGAGTTCCAGGTCATGTACCCAGACTTCGACGTCCTTCCGGTCCAGGAACATGTCTAGGCCGCCGGCATGATCCAAATGCAAATGTCTAATGATGATCTTCTTGATGTCCTCGAGCTTATGGCCAGTAGCCTCAATTGCAGCATCCAGTTCGTGACGCGGCTCGTATTTGACTCGCGTGAAGACGTCGGCGACCTGCGGTCCCCACACAGTCGGGTAGTCTTTGCCACAGCCTGTCTCCCAGAGTATACACCCCTCGACCGGATGGTCAATGAGGATGCAGTACATGGGAAGCTGGCGTCTCTTGTTGACAAACGGGACACCTTTGGTCGATCCGAGCGAGGTATTGCCACCGCGGACGACAAACGCCTCATCGCATTCCAACCAAGCGACTTCCAACACCTAAATCATATCATAGTGGTCAGACACGATATCCAGCTCATCAGCTGAGTGTACAAAGTAGCCAGAACTTCGTCCCTGCCGGACAGACGTTGCTGACATGGTTCGGCACGGCACCATGGTCGAGCTGATCCTGGATTGCTGCGGGAGCCGTCATTGCGACTGGTATGTAAGTTACTGCAGGCGAATAGGGGATACAATCGGACGCGGATGTTGCTGCAGCTTTGTGCTCAGTTCTCGGAGTGAAGTTCCTGGAGAGACGCCTCTTCTTCCGCATTTTTGCCAGCGTCATTTCTACTGTGCAACGATGAGCACTTGCCTGCGGACTCGATTGCACGGCATGGTTTCTGAGGGGAAGGCTGGTTGTTTGCAAGGGTAGACTAGTCTAGCAGTGTGAGGCAGGGTTGCAGATTCGGGACGATGGCAATGCTATGCGGTGCTCCGGTCGATGTCGCTGTTCCTCTGTGAGCACGCGAGCACTTGTCTATGTCGGAGCAGCTCTCTGCGTCGATATGTCGATGCATACATGTATGTAGGGTGTTGCGGCGAAGGAGAGGAAGTGGCCACGGGAGTCCAGTTCCAATCCTTGAAAACGATGCTCCTGACAGCCCTTCTGGAGAACGATCTAGCTGGGCATGTCTTCCATGATCTGGACTGGGTGGACAAGGTTTCAATGCCTTCCCCAGCAACTTATAGGGGAGAGACCACACCCATTGGGCAGGATAGCCCAGGCTACAAGGCTGTATACAAGAAATGGAAGATCAATGATAAAATGTGCTGTTGGCGGTTGTGAACCTCCAAAGGTAAGCGTAGCGGAGTGGAGCTCTCTACCAACCCTTCTAGACTGCAAAGTAGCGTGCGATCCACGCTACCGCTACCCGACGTACAGTGCTTATTATACGACGACATAGGCGTTAGCAACGAGTATATGTTTGCGAGTTCGCCAACAGGCACAGTGCGGTAGGTCACGTGACCCTAAAACTTGAAAGTTGACCAATCAGAGCGGGCACCAAGGCTAGTTGAGGGCTGGTATAGAGCTTCACTCCCTCGCTGACGCCTCACCTACGTACTCGCAAGCTCGTACTCCGGTGTGGCTAGCGCTCGGTTGCTACGCTTAATGAAAGCATTTGGTTGCATCACATCAAGACTTGATCCAAGCATAAGGCCAAACTTTGGTGAGGCAGACAAGTCTGCCAAAGAGCTGCATGATACCATTGCAACAACCTAGAAATCTGTGGTCACAATTGATCTATATGATGCAATAAGGAGTGTCAACAAGCTAAAGCTTGATGAGCTTCGCCCAAACACCCTCAGATACTGTGAATTATTCCAATCCTGGGTACACAACCACAGGATTGCTCTGGATCAGTTCATAGTAACCTCACAGGTGGATGACAAGAAGAAGCTTAAGCCTCTCTTTGATATGCCAGATGGGTACTACAGACTTAACTTTGTGGAGGGACTGAACCATGTTGAATGGCTCAGAACATGGAGGCACAACAATCCTCCAGAAACCACATCCCTGGAGACCATGATCTCCACCCTTAGAAGGGAACAAGTCCTAACATCCATCAGGACTGGACTTGTTAGGGGAGCTTTTGATGATGAGGATCTGTGCACTCAATGCACCCATAAGCACACCAATGCCAATTGCTTTAGGCAGCATCCGGAGAAGAACCCTAGGAGCAAAGGGAAAGACCCTAGGAAGGGGAAAACCCCAAAGCAGAAAGCCTAAGGCTAGAAAGGCAAGGTAAAGGGCAAAGCAGCAGCAGCTGTTGAAGATGATGACCAATCAGAGTCTGACACCCCTCAGAAGCGAGATGCTTTTGATGAAGGGGAGCAATCAGACTTCTGACTACCTCATAGGAGAGCAGGAGCAGCAGTGGCAATGGCAGCAAATGAACTGACCTATAGAAGAGCCGCTGCTGCAGTGCTTAGCCTGCTTATGTCAGACAAAATCTGGGATATAGGCACTTCCTTTCACATCACCAACATGCTGGATGACCTCATCAATATAAGGCGACTGCACAAACCCAAATGCTTCTCCCATGCAGTTGGACGATCCTAGCTGTACATTGAGGGAGACATAGAAATTGTGTTCAAGAACCAATTTGGCCAGAAGCAAACCTTCATGGCCCGCAATGTCCTATACTCCCCAGATGCTGATGCTACATTGATTTCTGCAGAACTTATGTTTAAAGATCATGGCATCTATATAGACAGGCCATCAAACACCCTACTCTAGAAAGGCAAGCCAGTAGGCTTGCTCACAATAGTCAAGAATGTGACTGTGCTCAGGAACTTCCGCATTAGGAGAGCTCCAAAGAGCAAAATCAACAGATCAAAACTGAGAGGCCTTGCAGCACTTGCCTTTGCCAAGCCAAGAGCTGACACCGTTAGATGGCACTAAAGACTTGGGCATATTGGCAGTACCTTGCTCAATGCTACGAAGAGTGCAGTAACAGGCCTTGAAGGAATTGATACTACAGAACTTAGACACTACGAGCTATGCAAGTTGTCCAGGTCACAGAGAGTTGTTTCAAGAACTCCTAGACCCTTGGCACTCTATGCCCTTGGTGAAATTCATGCAGATCTAATTGGCCTAATTGAGCCAGTATCCTCACAGAAGTACAAGTACTGTCTGATGCTCACCTGTGCAAAGACAAGGATGAGATGGTGCATACCATTAGAGAAGAAAGATTATGCCCCTGCAGCAATCAAGGCATTCTTAGCCAAGATGTGGAACTTCTATAAGAAGACCCCTAAGATATGGTTCTCTGACCAAGGAGGGGAGTTCAACAACAAGGAACTTGCCAGGGAAGCCCAGGCTGAAGGCATCAGATGGGATTTCTCAGCCCCATACACTCCTGAGCAGAATGGGATTGCAGAAGCTTCTAACAAGGTTGTGGTGAACAAGGCAAGAGCTATGATGATAGACTCTGGCCTCCCACAATTCATATAGCATTTTGCTATGAAGCATTCATGCTACATCACCAACAGACTCTACAACCTTACCACCAAGAAGATCCCAATCCAGGACTTTGAAGAAGACCTTGGGCTGGGGGTTAGGGAGGTTGACCTGAGCAACATCAGGAGGTTTGGGTGCAAGGCATTTAGAAACTTGGACAACAAGCAAGATTCAGCCAAGTTCATGCCCAGAGCAGAGATATGGTGGTATGTTGGATTCCAGGAAGACTCCTCAACCAACTACCTGCTCTGGAGACTAGTCTGGAATGGGAGGATGTGGACAGATGATTCCAAGTTTGGACCCCACTGCACCTTCAATGAAGACTGCCTATTTGGCCATCCATACCCTGCTGCCCAGCAGGTCGCTCAGGGGGAGCCATCTCCAAGAGATCAGAGCTCCCAGCTTGAAGCGATAGATGATGGGAGTGAAAGAGAAGAAGAATCCACCTCCCAAATGGATCCTGAAGACCCCCTAGATGTCCCAGGAGGCCCCTCAGCAAGTCCCATGGAGCCTCACTCTCCCCAAGGGCGCAATCACATGCCCCAACATGCGCCCCAAGCGCGTCACACCTCTCCACAGAATGGACAGGAGACTGAGCAGCCCCAGGGGGAGCTGCAGCAGCATAGTGACCCAGCTGGACAAAATGGTGCATCAACAGAAGACTCCCCAGAGCGCTAAGGGGAGCATGTGACATTCTCACATACGCCAAGAAGCGCTTCCCCCCAGATCCAGGAAACCACTCCTGAAGAAACTGTCTATAGGCAACAAGACCCAGAGGACTCACCTGACGACCCTGACAACCTCATGACCCCATTCCATCCTCAGCCCCATCTTGGCAGAAGAAAGAGAGGTGATATGGTGGAATCAACTGTCATGAAACAAGCAAAGGTCATTCCTAAGGCCACAAGAAGAAGCACCAGAGAGGGCAGAGCCCAGCATGACTACAGAAGACTTGCCAATCAAGGACTTTCTGCAGCAGCTGCAGAATCTGCACCCAAGAAGGAGAAGTCGAAAGACCCAACTTCCCTCACTAATGCCCTCAGCAGGCCTGACAGAGCTGAATAGGTCAGGGCAGTCAGGAAAGAATTCACATCTCTTGAAGACACAGAATGTGTCCAATGGATCCATATGTCCAAGGTCCCAAAGGGAGGGAAGCTTCTCTCTAGGAAATGGGTACTTCATTACAAGTATCTGCCAGATGGAACCATTGAAAAGCGCAGAGCCAGATAGACTGCAAAGGGATTCACCCAAAGACTTAGGATGGACTATGTCAACACATTTGCACCCACCCCAAGGCATGCTACTGGCAGAATCCTCCTGGCCCTGTGCATAGTGCTTGGCTGGAAGAGAAGGCAAATTGATGTGGAAACAGCCTTCATGAACCCCAAGATTGATAGACCTCTCTTCATCAGACCACCTAAAGGAGCTTAGCTGATCAAGAAGAATGCATCAAACCTGGTCCTAGAGATCAAGAAAGGGTTGTATGGATTGAAACAGTCAGCCAACCTCTAATACTATGATGCAAAAGAGACTCTTGAAGCTCTTGGCCTGAAGAGGACAGATTCTGATGCTTGCCTCTTTCAGGGGGAGGACATTCTTGTCCTCCTTTATATGGATGACTTCCAAATCTTTAGCAAATCTGAAAAGAGGATTGACAACCTCATTGCTGGCCTGAAGAAGAAGTACTCCATCAAGACTGTGGACACCAACCTCTTCCTTGGCATGTATCTGAAGCTGAACAAGAAGGGAGACCTTCTCATCTCCCAGAAGCATTATGCTTTGGAGAAGCTCCAGAAGCATGGCCTTGACCAAGCCAAAAGTGTCAAGTATCCCCTTGACCGCCTGTATAAGAAGCATACCTCATAATGCTCCATCTAGGACTACAATCTGTTCAACACAATGATTAGGGAACTCCAGTATCTGGCCAACCAAACAAGGCCAGACATCTCCCATACCATAAATCACTTGGCCAAATTTCTGGCCAACCCATCTGCAGACCACATTACAGCTGCAAAGCATGTTTGGAGATACATTGCTGGAACAATTGACAAGGGCCTGATCTTCAGAAAGAACTCTTCACTGAGGCCTGAAATCTACACAGATTCAGACTTTTCTGGGGATCCCTCAGGCAGATCCACATCTAGGCTCCTAATCAAGATGGCTGGAGGCCCAGTAGCATGGAAATCTGCCCTCTAGAAGGAGGTAGTGCTCTCTAGCACTGAGGCAGAATATGTGGCCCTCACTGAATGCTGCAGAGAAGTGATGTGGATGAGGAACCTCCTGCAGGAGACTCAAAAGATGACAGGATGGAAAGCATCCCTATCCAAAATCTTTGTGGACAACCAGTCAGCTATCAAGCTTGTAAGGGATCACTCTAACCACAAAAGGACAAAGCATGTCAGGCTCAGGAATCACTTCTGCAGATGGATTCATGAGCAAGGAAGGTGTCATTGTGGTTGAAAATATCCCAACAACCCTTCAGCTGGCAGACTGGCTTACAAAGCAAAAGTCCCCAAACCACATTCTCTGAGAAGGCATTCACGCTGAGGCACAATTTCATTTGTCACTGGATACCATAGGAAATTTCATTTGTTCAAAGCACATTCATTTGTATTAACTTTGGGAGCGATCTGCCCATCCTGACCCATTCCTCTTGCACTTGCTGCACTGGTTGGGATGGAGATGGACAATCAAGTTGGCCATGGACAAGACCCAGAGGAAAGGAAGGTAGTTGTTTCCTCCTCCTGGATGCATCCCAAAGGTGTCAGACAAGCGCTGTGCAGGGTTTCTGGTCATCTGACCAGCGCGACGACCTGCCACAGCCAAACTAGTCCACTCCTTGTTGGGAAGATTCTTCTAGGCAACAATCTCGTTGAAGAGGCTCTTGTCATGGACCGCGACTTCCAGAAGCTTGGTGGCAACTTCCAGATTGACATGCTCCCTCTTGAGCTTCTTGGTGGAGTGCTTGTTGATGGCACGCTGGAGGGTCAGGAGCCCATCAATCAACTTCTCCCTCTCACTCTTGCCAGACTTGGGACTTGAGAAGTTTCCTCCTGTTGGCCTCTGACGCGGGTCATTGCCATCATCTCCTCCAGAATTTCCTCCAAAGACAGCACCTGAGTTGATGGGATTCCAGCCTTGGACCAAGGCCATGATGATCTGCAACTGTTAGCACTCAAGATCACTACTACAAACTGGGACACACAGCTCATACCTGGCAGCTCTGAAGAGCTGTTTGGGATGTTGGAGTGTGTGTGTGTGTGTGAGGTGTTGGCGGTGTGAGGAGTGGTGAGGTGGTTGGTGGACGGATTGGCACTGCAGATGTGGTATGAAGAGGGAAGAGTTGCTGGTACAGGATGCCTTTGGTAACAACCTCCGTAGTTGTGGTTGTCACGCCGCGCACTGTATCGATGACCACTACTTCGGGTCCTTGAGGCGCTCAGTCAGCTCGGAAAGACACACTGACTAATTCCACTCACCAACGGCCACTGGTTGTTTCGTTACTTCCGACCAGGTGACCACGAACTGCGTTAGAGGCGTGAATGTACAACACGCTGCAGAACCACAGCGGGTCGCAGAAGTTGTGAGGAAGTTCGAAAAGCCAGTCTCCTGGAAAATACCATCGTCTTTATCATAAGGCTGATAATACGTGGTGGCTGTCGTAAAGGGACAAGTTTCGTCGTCGATCGTGACTGTACGAAACTCGGTGGAGGTGATGGTGTATGAGTCCTCTGTTTGGTTACCGTAGAGCACAGGGCCTACTCCATCGGAGAAGCCAGAGGCGTGGACATATGGCTTCTTCCTGTTGTCTGATGGAAATCGTTCTCTCTGATGGAAATCGTTCTCTCTGATGGAAATCGTTCTCAGCCGAAGTCAAGGGGGGGTGGGGGCCAACAACCGGGTTTGCGTACCGTGTGAAGCATTTGCAGCGCCGATGCTGGCTGCTGCTAGTATCACTGCTGTCCGGACGAGCATGGAAAGAGAAAGCATGTCCAGTCGAGTCGAGATCATCTGCCTGCCTAGAGACGAGGCCAAACTGTACAAAGGAGATCAAGAAAGACGCTGAACTCGTGCGTAGATGATCCAGTCACGAAGCATAAGTGTAAGATGCCGGTGAACGACTGGGACGCCGGGATTGACGCTGTGCATCATGAGTCGACGATTGAGGTTTCCCATTGGAAGGCTGCGTAGAGGCCGCAGGTAGTGGACCTGCGTACCTTTCGCAGCGAGTCTGGATCTGGAGACAGGCCACAACAAAATCTGCTTCACTAGCTCGATCCTGCAGTACAGACCACATCACAACCCATCTAGCTCTACAAATCTTCAAAATCTTCCGGAATGCCGCGAAAATTGGACAGATTGTACACACTGACGGGTGCTCCTCGTGGTGCGAAGACATCGATGCCCATGCCCTCAGGTGATAAAGACATATCTGAATACATTGCTTCAGCCTTACTCACTTGAGCGGCACGTACTTGGCACGAAACTTTCGCGGCTGGCTGGAAGCTGTGCTGAACTTGGGGAGGCAGTCGTGCAGTTATCGTGCATGCACATGGCTAAAGGTATTTGGTGTTACTGGACGCATAGATGCCAGCAATCTGCACTTTCCTGCAGATGTTGTCCGCAGATCCTCATGACCATACCTGAACTAGGAATCTCGTCCGTCATTCGATGGAGCTTGGATCGTGGTGCCGCAGATACTACACCAAGCTCTGCCAATGGTGTTGTGTCAACCACCTGTGGCTAGATGCCACTGTACGATGTCTGTTGATCACTTACTCGGGGAAGAGCCGCAAGTGTTGGCGCGACATGCGTGTGGACGGTCCGTGGAGTTCCGGTCGAGTTCTGACATCTCTGAGACATCCCTCGACTGACCTGTTCCTACCATCACCCTGACCATGCGGAAGCTATTATCGCTTTCCTGGGGTCTCTGGTCCGCGGTGCTCGTGGTCGGAGCCCTCAACGAGTCAATCCGGCCGCTGTCTCTTCCAGCCAGCGGCTATTGGTATGCTTTCTGCTGTACGTTCCTGAGCGCGGCTGACTTCGTCGTAGGGAGGGAAATGATGGCCAGTGGTCAAAATTCAATCTCCAGATCGGAACTCCTCGTAGACATGGCCCTTTGACGCAGTGGCATCTCGAAGCTGACTCGACCCTCAGCCCAGGTCGTTCGACTGATCACAGGAACCTCCGCCACAGCTGCCAACGTGATTTGGACTGTCATTCCTGAAGGATGTGAGCAAGCGAACCCCGATCTTGAGAATTGTGCATTTGCTCGTGGGGGTTTCTTTCAGCGCAATGCCTTGACCACCTGGAACACTTCCTGACTCGAGAATGACGGCCTGTACGAAATTGTTCTGTATGAAGAGAACAAGCTAGGTCTGTCAGCAAATGCTTACTATGGCTTCGACACAGTCTCTTTTGGTCTTCCGGGCTCTGGTCTGCCGACACTGGATAGTCAGGTCATTGCAGGCATAGCAACGAATGACTTCTTCCTTGGAACGTTGGCTCTGAGCCCTGTCAGCCAGGAACTTCACATCGTATACCACAGGTGCAATATCAAGCGTGCTTGGGACTCTGCGCAATGCGAACAACAGCCTTGTCCCAAGCACGACTTGGGCGTACACATCTGGCGCTGTGTACAAGAGCCCACCTGTCTTGGGCAGCGTGACCTTCGGAGGTTACGATGCCAACAGGATCAATCTAAGTGATTCAAACAGCGTCAGCGTGCCATTCTGGACAGATCCATCACGCGACCTTTTGCTAGGCCTACAGTCCATTACTTACGACACGCTTGGCAGCACACCACTACTCGTGACTGGCGTATACGTGTTCCTCGACTCCTTAGTCGCGCAGATGTGGCTCCCTCTGGACGTGTGTCAGGCCTTCGAGGAAGCCTTTTGGCCTGGAATGGGATAACGTCACCGAACTGTACACCGTGAGCGAAGAGACATTCGACGCTGTTGTCGCAGAACTTTAGCTTCGCGTTCACTGTCGGAGCATTGAAGGACCAAGCGAGCAAGAATACCGTGATCAACTTTCCCTACGCTGCCTTTGATCTGAACATCAGCACTCCGTACTACAACTCAAGCCAGCGATACTTCCCTCTCAAGCGAGCACAGAACGAACGCAATATACTCTCGGTAGGGCATTCCTGCAGGAAGCATATGTCATCGCCGATTACGACAGACGCAACTTCACAGTAGGCCAAGCGCTGTTTCCCTCCATAGACAACATCGTGCCGATCCTTCCGCCTGGCGTGTCAACATCTCGAAAGCCGTCCGGACTCAGCACTGGCGCAATTGCAGGCATGGCAGTCGGCGCGGTCGTTGCATTGGCAGCAGTGGTTTCGTTCGCGTGGTGGTGGCTAGCAAGTAGGAAGCGATCGTGAGAGCCAAAGTACATTCCTGCCTCGACCGACGAGAAGCCTCCGTTGGAGCAGCTGGACAGCTCCTTTGAGCCAGATCAAAAGGGCGTGAATGCGTCGCCTCATGTTGGAGAGCTTCGAGGCGACAGTCGGTACGGAGGCCACTCTGAGCTTTCGTCTGTGCATCACAGGTCAGAGCTGGCTACGAATGCAGGCGACTTGTACGAACTGCCCGGCCACGATAGATGTGAGCTTGCGGCAGGTGGCGTGGCTGCTACTGAGCTGGAGACGTCGCACCGAAGGTAGTCGTCGGTGATATCAGCCTTTTGCAATTCGCAGGAACGGTGGACGAGCGTCACAAATCGCAATGTGATGGCGGTGTGGTCACGGCAGTCAGCCGACGATAGCAGCTCGGTGCCGACTTGTGCCCTCCTTCCTTCTTCTGCGATGGAATTTGTTCTTCGTGCATCCCAATGTAACAATTTGGCATGATGTGAGATGACAAGCCGTGTGACAGCGATGCACTGCAATACCCGAGTACCTGGGTTGCAGAGCGAGCATCTCCGGAATGTCGCATGGCTACATTCTCTGTGATCACCGCAGGATGCACTTCACCTCCTCGTCCTGTGTGACCGGTGAGAGATATGCTTTCAGTCAAAGCAACGGCAGAAATACGTTCCGCCAAAAAGTTGGATTTCAGATCTGTCATGTTCTAGATCACAATCGTCAGCACGTCTGGGGGGCGTAGGTGATGATCGTGGAGAGAAACAAGGCACACTCAACAACACCCCGCCATTGTGAGTCGGCGATGCAGGAGGAAGCGCAATCGAATGCTGGTAATAGGTAGTATTCGTCACATTACATGCTCGTGTCCAATAAATCGTTCGTAATGCTCGGCCGTCTACTATGACTGGGTATCTCGATAAGGCCCGACTGCAATGCTGTGTTTCTCATCGTCGTCTTCTTAGACGTTCTGCGCAGCTCGCTCACTGCTGTTGTCGACCTTTCCGCGCTTTTCACGGCCCTTCTCCGACCATGGGAAGTGGGCGACTGGGATGAGGAAGAAGGAGTTGCTCGAGTCGGCCATACCGGCAAAGGCGTTGTACCTGGATCGTGTTAGCGATTGGCATGCGCGGATATTCAATGACACTTACCATGCAGCAAAGGCAGCGATGATACCGAAAGCACCCCCAGCACGGAGGAGTGGGGTGTTGGGTCCTTCTGCGTTGAAGTCGAGGTAGGCAATGGCCAGGAACAAGAAGGCCAAATCCAGTGTGAAGAACAGGAAGAAGAAGGCCACAGTTGATCTCAAAGTCAATAGCAATAGTAGGAAGGTAAAGATGAACCATCCCTGCGGATCGTTAGTATAGCTTTTGGCGAATGGTGCAATCCAGCAATTCTTACCATCAAGTAAAGACCGAAAGAGTTCATGAATGGCGCAGGGCTCTCTGCTTCAAGTGTCGAAATGATCTGGAAGCCACCAGGCGTGAGGATGATGGCAGTACCGATCCAGAAACCACCGTATGAGGACAGAGCAGTAGCACCAAAAGTGTTGCCAACGGCCATTTCCCTGTAGGTTTGTCTTAGCCATGTACGACCATTCCGGGCTCGCAACGATACATACCACATGCCGGCAAGAAGCTGGCAGAGACCGCCGTATGCGAAAGCAGCACCAATGACAATGTTGGGCTCGCTGAGGCCGCGGGTGCCCAAGTTGATCAGGGACAGGAGGAAGGTGGTGAGGGCGAAACCGCACAGTCCGAGAGGAGCCGGGTTGGCGAACTTGCGCTTCTCGGTGCCTCTGTAGAGACCTGGCTGAAGCTCACCACCGAAGGCAGCAAGACGCGCCGAGTCGCCGGTGTTGATGTGTGCGAGAGGGTTGCCGCCATAGTCGTATGGCTTGCGCTGACCAGCGCCCGCGTGGTCGTGAGTGGCAGTGCCGTTGCTGCCATTGATGTGCTCGGCCTTCATCTCGTCGGACGACATGGTGAGGTGTGCCCTGTTGGGGTGGGATGCTAAGGATTGCTGCTCCGACTCCAGCTCTTGTCCGGTGAAGTGACAAGAGACGCGAAGGTAGTGGTGATATGTACAAGGTGCAACAAGGAGAGCACGACGATCGGGAGCGCGTCGCCGACCTGAGCTATATACTATACACCCTCGCCAGACTTGCTCGGCGGTGTCGAGAGTGCGAACAGGCTAGGAAGCGCTAGCTCAACGATGCACATTGATGCTGCCGGAGTATGTGGGGTTCTGTCCATAATCCATGCCTACTGGAGAAGCTTTGGTGAGTGGATATGGGGACGGCCAATGGTGGTAGACGAGCGCGGACACGGCAAATAATAGATTGGGACGCCATCAGCAGCGCAGGAGGGAGCACTGGGCGATCGTCGACGATGCTGCGATGGTGCCGTCTGACCATGGCGCCAGATGCGAGAAGTGCGTAGCGAAGCTCTGTAGCGAACGTTGAACAAAACGCCTCGTTTCCACTGTTTGCTGCGGGCGGACTTTGGGGGAACGCTTCACTGACAGCAAGTTGCGACTGAATCAATGCATGTCATGTGGTGCTGGGTACAGAGGCCACGGTCCATGTAGGCATGTAGTGAGCGTACCGATGATTGGATTGCAGGGCTCGAGGCTCGGCTGGCGAGGGGTTGCTCCACAGGTTCGCTGACACGCGGAGCTTGGTGCTTGGTGCTTCCCCAGTCCAACGATTAGACTATACATAGCAGGTGGCATTTGCCATTTGCAGTTCATGTTTGCAGCGCTGATGATGATGACAGCGAGGGCATGCCATGTACATGTACGGAGAGCTACGTCAACACCAAGCGTTTCGGGCGGAAGAGCTAAGCTCACAATGGGCGCTCGCGGCTGAACTCAGTGCAAATAATAATACTCATCTGGCGATGTTCAGTCGTACCATGTAACTAACGTTAATCGTTAATTTTTATCCGCCTTGCTCATCGACGCCTTCAGACAACGCACTCGTGAGCGCGAGATCGCGTGTGTGTCATCGCGCACTGATACTGCTGTACCTTCGACCTCCTCCCTGCTTCTTGGACAATGAATCAATGATGATGCCGCGCAGGGCTGCAGCCATGGCAGACGTAGCCTGCTCCTTCTCCATCTGACTTTCTGCCGTGCGATCAGACTTTCGCGCTGATTTGCGCTCGGCGCGGCAGCCACCTCCGGTCTGGTCGACTGCTTAAACGGAGCCTCATCTGATTTGAGACCCTACCTTGATAATAAGCGATTAGCCGCGGAGACAGCTGCCACGTAGGAGTCTCGATTATTGTTCATGATCCACGGCGCAGCGGATGTCGAGAGAGGACCACTCGTGCCACTGAAACATCCCTCCAAGCTCGTGCTAATAAGCGTCACGACTGCCCGGGATTCCGCTTGCCCGGGTCCTGCTATCCCGAGCATCGGCCGCCCCAGACCACATTTCACGCTTTCCACAACCACTTTTTTCTGGAGCGCTTTTCGAAGAACCACATTCGTGACGTTCTATCGGCGTCGCTGGACTGCACCCATACCGTGGCGTGGGTACACTACATCACAAACAAGCTGTGTGGAGGCAGGCTTGTTTTGCCTAAGCACCAGCAGTTTAGCCGGTCTGGCCCCTGCCAGCATCCGAAGCACATGCAGGACGTGAAGGACGTGCAGGACATGCAGGCAGGGAACGGCTTCATCATGTGGAAGTGGCTTATCGTGCTGCGTACCGGATCCAGGCACGGCTGAGCTCGCGTGGAGCCAGGAAACTAAAATGACCTTGCTTATCTAGGAAGGGAGGAAGCCAATGCCTACGTGCGCGCGTGTCGACTGTACACTGAGCTGACTGATGAAAGCCCTGGCTGGCATGACCCTGAGAGCTCTTCCTCCTGTTCCGCAACCTATCTTTGCTTCCCTCCAATGCCGCCTCATAGGTTCAGCTAGCAGCTCGCGCGGCTTCGACTTCTTATTAGCTTCGACTCATGCAGCTGTGATTCCCCCATCTGCGTTCACCATGGCTACGAAAGGTTGTCAGCTGGCACAATTCGGACGAGTTACTTGGACTGCAAGATCATCGTACCTCCGTTAACCATCTCAGCATCGTCTGAACACAGGAACGCCACGAGCTTGGCCATCTTCTTGATATCGGCAAACCCACCTTCCCATTCTCCGACTATTAAGTGTCAGCATCTGGGTCCAGACGAAAGGAATCTGAGCACTCGCAGGTTTGCTTCATGAGCATCATGCCGTCCATATTGAAGCCGTTAGCGAGGTTACTTCCGATATTGGTCTGCATGGCACCAGCGCAAATGGCGTTGCATCGAATACCCTTCAACCGGTAAAAGGCGGCGGTGTTCTTTGTCAACCCGATCAGGCCGTGCCTAAAGGTGAAGTACGTTAGCTATCTATGCCGAGATGTGACTTCAACAATTCCAAGCTGACATCCAGGCTTGAAGATTACTCACTTTGAGGCAGTGTAAGCAGCACCTAGCGAGACCAATTAGTACAATTCTCGTCACTACACGGATCCGATGGGCCCACTCACCATTGGCGAATCCTTTGAAGCTGGCGACAGAAGCGATGTTGACGATTGAGCCTTTCTTGTCAGCTTTGAGAAAGCCGTTCACCTGTGCAGAAGCGCATCAGCTATGCTCGAACACCACATGGCGATGTTTCAGCAACTGCTGATGGACTCGGGAACCAGCACACGTGGTCCAATGCGGTAATGCTTTCTGCCCTTCGCATTTACTCACCGCTCGCTTCGTGATGAACGTCGGAGCCGTCAGGTTGAGCGATATTATACGGTCCCAATCGTTGCGCTCAAGCGAGCCGGCTGCATCAAATTTATCGGCGGCGCCAGCAGAGTTGACCTGCAAAATGCGACATCAGTACGTTGCGTTCCCCCGGATATACTTGGATCAACCACCCACCACGTAGTCGAATGGGCCGAATTTGGACTCGGCTTGCGAGAAGAGATCATCTAGAGCATCTTCAGAAGTGATGTTGCAGTTAATAGCGAGCACTCGATCTGCACTCGCAGCGACAACTTTGTCGTTGAAGTCAGCGAGCAGGTCCTTGTTGATATCGCAGACAACCACATTCGCTCCAAGGTCTACAAAGTTCTCTGCAATGGCCCTGCCGAGTCCACCTGCACCTCCAGTCACCAGTACTGTCATGCCTTGGTGAGCCATGCTGAGTCTTTCCGTATTTTGATGTCTGTCGTCTGCCAAGATGTACCGTTCGCTGCCACGTGCAAGATGTCAAACTTTGGAGCACAAGCTGAGCCAGTATTTGAGGTGCTGTTTTGGACGAAGTGAAGCTGCGGTAGGGACGATTGATAGTCTGAATACACTTGGATCAGAGCGAGTCGTCGTCTTCACAGTTCCTTCGCACGGCACAAACGGCCTTTTGCAGCAAATGGTCCACCTATCGAAAAATGTGCTGTCGGCGGTTGTGAAGCTCCAAGAGTGAGCGCAGCGGTGTAGAGCTCTATTCACCAGCCCTTCTGTAGGCGTGAGATACACGCTAGACGTACCTCCGGAGGTACGACTACCCGTAGGCTGCTGCTATGTTACTATGTAACAATAATGCGAACAATACTTGGTATTAACTTCGAGCACGTAACCCTAAAACTTCCATTAGTCATACCTAAACTTGAATTTAGCTAATTAGAATTTAGAAGAGGCGCGAAGACTCGTCCAAGCTCACACTACGGTCTGGCTAGCGCTCGGTCGCTACGCTTAACCATCCGAGCGCCTTTGCATAGCTCGTATTCTCGGGTTTCCCGTTTCGCGACGCTCGCTACCGACGGCGGAGAGCAGGCCGAGTCTCTATCAACCACACTATTCGCTGGTGCCGTGAGCTATGGTGCTATGGAGCGACTGTACGATGCACTGTACGACATGAATAGAAGGAAGTGTCAAAGGATCACAGCCTTCACAGGAAGCTCCCAAGCTAGGGTCCTCGGTCATGACATGAATGTGGTATCTCGGCAAAGAGCTACACCCAGGTCCGCGTCGATGCCGGAGAGCTCTCGTTTGGCACCCGAAGATGCTTCCACTAACCTTTCACAACACAGCACCTGGAACGATCGCTTGAGAGACTCGTCCAAAGCACGAGCTGTTACGACGATAGCAGTCTTGCCAAGAGACGCATCCTTCCTTCGGCGTGCTCATTGTGCAACCTTGATTGGCAGAGCTACTGCAGCTCCATCAATCCTGCGGCGGCTGGTGATGGTAGTACCAGGCAGCCACTTGGAAGTTGGAAGCACGCGAGAGCAGCAGCGACAATACGACCACTGACTTAAGAGCTTCAACGTGACCTACAGCTTCAGTACATATCAGTGCCGCAGCACAGGTGTTTCGATCGATTTCGACCTGTGAGCCCGACCAAATACATACCATGACAAAGACTCCAGCCAGCTACGAGCCGCCTCGACCAGAGCGACCACAACCAGCAGACGCTGTTCCAGGACACACACGTCCAGGAGAACGCAACCATACATCTCGCACGTGGTTCGAGCACTCTTCCGCCCCACGAACGGATACCGACACGGTGGTTGTCGAAGCTCTTCGCAAAGAGTACCCCGAGCTGCATCTTACTGTCGTACCCAGCCTCCGATGTGACATTATAGCGTATGCGTCTGCAGGCCACGCCGGGCTTGCGCCGATTGACAAAGAGAAGGAACGACTGTCGTGGCGACAGTACTTTCCTCCAGCATCACGACTGAGCGGCGGGAAAGGCTTGCTCGCAGACGATATCAAGTTTGGCAAATACCTTGTGGACTGGAAGAACAAAGAGTTTGTTCTATACGTTGTAGAGGGAAGAGATGGAAACTATCCTTTCGGGGTGCAACGGAACCAATATGTGCTCTCGTCTTCAGTTCAAGCCACGAACGACCTCCTGCTAGAAGCTGGACAGTATGGCAATCTGCTACACAATGAAGTCTGGGTCTTCGATCAAGGATACTGGCAGAAGTCTGCCGATCTGTGGGAAAGTGTGCAGAAAGCGAACTGGAAGGACGTGATTCTCAAGCCTGAGATGAAGAAGCTCATTAGAGATGACGTCCTGTCCTTCTACGACAGTCGTGAGACGTATGAGAAGCTGCGCGTACCTTGGAAGAGAGGTATCATATATTACGGGTTCTTTACACTCCCCAACGCCTTGCGTAGGTATATGCTAACACGAGAATAGGCCTCCCGGCAACGGTAAGACGATCAGTGTAAAGGCGATGATGAACACGCTGTACAAGCGCGAAGATCCCGTGCCGACGCTTTATGTACGCACTCTCTCGTCGTTTGCGGGTCCAGAGTATTCGCTTGGTCAAATATTCTCCAAAGCGCGAGCGACTGCGCCATGTTTACTCGTGTTTGAGGATCTGGATAGCATCGTCACTGACCAAGTGCGGTCATACTTCCTCAACGAAGTGGATGGCATCAAGAAGAACGACGGAATCCTAATCATTGGTTCCACAAATCATCTTGACCGCCTCGACCCTGGTATTGTAAAGCGCCCATCTCGATTCGATAGGAAATACGAGTTCAAGAATCCAGACGAGGGCGAACGGGTGATGTATCTGCAGTACTGGCAGGGCAAATTATCGGACAACAAAGATCTTGACTTTCCTGACAAGCTCTGCCCAGCCGTTGCGAAGATCACGAAGGGCTTCTCGTTTGCATATCTCCAGGAAGCTATCGTCGCTGCGCTTCTGGCCATTGCAAGACACGACGACGCATTTGGCGAGAAGACATGCTTGGAGTGCATGCAATCTCATGCTGCGCCGAAGAACGGTTCTAGCTGTGACCAAGAAAGTGTGAGGCCCTTCAAGGGTTTGTATGACTATGTTTGGCTGGCTAAGCAGGTCGATGATGGAGACTCTGATCTCGACGACTACGTGCTCTGGCGGGAGATCAAGAAACAAGTCCGCATCCTCAGGGAAGAAATGGGCGACGACAACAGTATTGCCAGATAAAGACGTGTTGTGTGGAGGACATTACGAAGCTGCCGCCGGTCGTGCCTTGCTCAGATACCAAGCGACCAAGCCACGATCGGCAGAGCCTCCTTCAGGAAGCTTTGAGGTTCCTGAAACATCGAGGTTCAAGAAGTCAAGGCAACCCTGGATAAAGCGCGCAATTTGATACCACGATTGGCGGGCTGATCGCTTCAAGAGTCTACCACGAAGCAATTACAGGCAGCCTCCCAACGTCACAGCCCTGTTCAGAGCGCACATTTGCTACACTGATACGTCTCACATGAACAGTTGGATTGTCCTGCGTTCTTGATGCTCTAATGACCGACTACGTAGGTGGCATTGACTCGTTACATCTGCAGCACGTTCGAGAAAGCGCAGGTCTTTAGAGAGCGCGATGTCTTCACCAATTTCGCTTGGACATCTGCTCCTGCTATCACTTTCGTTTACCGTGCTTTTCGCCGTTGAGATATTTTTGACACAGTACGAGCAATTAACCATCGTTGTTGTGGCTTCATTCACACTACAGTACTTCGCCCACAGACATACGAATCGGCAGGCCATCGAACAGTAAATTACAGTCGCTGCACAAAACTGCGAGCGCCGAAATACAGGATGGCGGGCATAGACATTGGCGGCTTCCATGCTGGTGTCGGTGGTGATGGAGCCGGCGTATCGGTCAATGGTCATGGCGTAGGCCTGGGTTGGAATGGCAATGATGACAATATTGAAGGTAACGGCGGAGCTGGTGTCTCGGTCAACGGCCATGGCGCTGGGTTTGGAGTCAATGGCATCGGAGACGATGTTGAAAACAATGCTGGCGTCGGCTGGAACGCAGGATCTGACCATGGAGGGTATGTGGGCGAAAGCGCTGATGGCCAGGCTCGAGTCCCTGTCGGCGAAGGCAATCATGGTGGTGCTGCAGCTGGTCACGCCGTTGCCATCGATGCTTCGGGCCATGGACGATTCAGTGCACAGCAGCCTGCCACGGCACCTCCAGCACCACTTGGCGGACATCAGCAAGCTTCTGACCAGGGAGAAGCAGCAGTAGGAGTTGGTGCTGGAGCTGGTGTTGGGGTCGGTGCTAAGCAGCCTCTGGCTCCCCTCCCAAACCCTGGCGTTGGAGCGTCATGCACTGTGCTAGGAGGTCCAGCTCGCCTGTTGTACCTTCCACCTGGAGACGCTGGTCGTAAGCATGAACCCACCCCTGCAATTGACGCTACAACACCCAACGAAGCGAGCGTCACGCCAGCGCCTACTGGAGCAGATCTAGCACCCAAGGACCAGCCCATCACAGCTTGGGCAAACACCTTCAACCCAGATTACTGCTACCTCTCATTCAGCACTCTGTATGCAACTTCTTCAGGCGTCACCATCGGACCCACCTTCTCGAATGCACTCATCCCATTCAAGACATCAGAAATCTCGACGGTATGCGCAGCACAACCTACCGGCGCTGACGGGGGTAGAGGAGCAGCTACACAATTCAACCTTGCCGGTCTGTCCACCACCGGTGATGAAGACACCGGATGCTACCATATCGTCGCTCCGCCTCGCATCGGCAAGTTCATCCCCAGCTGGGATAACGCCCTATACTGGAACGTCTCTTTCGAACAGCCACAGATCATCCTCCCCGAGGGAGCAGCAGACAGCCAGCCAGAGGACTGTGTGGTATGTGCCGCTCCTGCGTTCTCGCCGCCGGCCGGCACTGCATACCCAACTATGGTCAACGAGGGCTATCCAAAGAACTACTCACCTGCGACCGAGACCGCGCCACCGGGTTGGAGCGCTGCTAGCTTTGGGCAGTTCACTGCTACGAGGTCTGATCTTGCTTCTCCGACGATTACTGGGTCACCGACGTCACCTTTTGGCAGCATTGGAAGTAATGTTAGCACGAGTAGTGTTTCACAGTATACCGGAGCTGCTGCGCTTACAACCGCGAGCAGCGGCCGAGTTGGAATGCTTGTTGGGCTGGTGTCACTACTGTTGGCTTTGGTTTGAGCGACGAAGCTGGCTTCAGCACAGGATCTGCCGGATGCAATGATACCATGGAGTTTACGGCGTTGACGGCTTGTCGCTTTGTGGCTCTGGATAGCTACTATAGATGTTCATAATGTGTACAGTCAGGAAGAAATTGCATCGAAACATGCCGTGGTTCGAAGTGTGAACAATGGCGTTCTTTGCGTCTTTGTGCTGGCGTCCAAGCACTTTGTCCCAGTCACAGCGGGACTTTCGTGGGAATATTCGCTTCCCGTACCATATTTGCCAGTGTATGCTTGTTGCAAATGTAATGTCTGAGGTCGAGATGAAGTGCTTTGTGCTGGTGAGACGTTATGGATGCTGGCTCAGACCATAAAGAACGCTAGTGTACTTTGGTGCTCATTGAGGTATAGGCCTCGACACCTCGTGTTTGTCAACTAATCTCATCGGTCTCAACTGCTCTTTCACGTCCAACACTCTTTCACGTTCATACCCTATATGTGATGCTACCGTTACCAAGACATCCACAGTATATAAAGCAACCATTCTCGTCCCTCGGACACCGGTCTCCGCAGTCCTAGGACCACCACTGCACCCCACGAGACGAAGATGCTCATCCAACCACGACTTTGAGATGTCGGGTCGGTCTGGACAGCATTAGGACCTATGTATCCGTCTATGAGCACCTGGATGAAATGGCATAGGGCATCATCACGCAACGAAGTCGCACAACTTCTCAACAATCGCAAAGTAAGAGATGCCATACCTCAGGCGGGTGTAAGATGCGTTTGCCTTTAACATCACCATGACCGAATGTCGTCAGTCGTGATCTGGGTACACGGCTGGCGAATGGGGGATACAGCTTTACGGTCGCTGTGCTTTACAATCGCTGTGCTTTACGGTCGCTGTGCTGTAGTTCGTGGAATGAGCAGGACGACCATGACTGGTACGAGGTCATCTCCAGGATGTTGATCTTGCGGCGAGGCAGACATTCTGACACCTTGGCTCTTCTTGTCCACTCTACAAGAGGTCATCGTGCGGTCGTCCTCTGAGGCCCAGCGCGAGGACAGCAGTCCGCTCGTGTTCGAGTGCGTACGTCCAGGCCACTAGTCGTCGCATAAAACGACCATGGTAATGCTGGTGACGCTTTAAAATCCTTCGCGATGGCTGTATCACCTCGAAGTAGTGATTCCGAACGCGATCATCTCTAACGCTGCTCTGGAACATACTAATGGATATTTAGAGAGTCAACAGGTCCAGTGCGGGTTGGAAATAGACAATGAACTCGGATTGCCTGTATAGCGCGAGGACTTGAACATAACGAGCAGACTGACGTTTCGCAGCTGCTTAACGAATGGCACGATCTATAACACTGGACTACTCTTATAATACAACAAGGCGCGCCCATTCTACTGCGAGTCGACGCGTTGAGCAGAGAAGTGAACAGACTGGAAAACAAGGCCGTGGGGCATTCACATGTGCAAGATCCGAAGTGCTGCCGGGCTTTCTTTGCTAGCGCGATTTGCACACAACACATTCTCTTTATAAGCCCGCCGTGTGACTTCGAAATTACCACCACACCAACAACATCATTGTTTGACATTGTCCACACATTCTTGTTCGGCTACACCACAACTTCTCCTCATTTCCACCACACCACTCCCACCATGCACTGCCCTCTACGCGACATCGCCCGGAGCATCGGCAGATTCCTCATTGCTGGCGCGACAAATTACACGACCGAACGCTCCCTCGAGAAGCAGCGCCTCGCGCAATCACTCGAACTACCTCACATCGACATCATCGGCACAGCTACTGCTCAGCGTGCCGGCGATCTCCAGGAACCTCTCGCAAGCGCCGTGCCACCAAGCGCCGAGATCTTCACTTACTCGAACGCACCGACAGCTCAACTTGCGACACAATACCCTGCGTACAACGGCACCTTCTGGTCAGGCAACACCATCAGCCATGACAGAAGCGACAGCTTGATCGTGCCGAGCTGGGCTGTTGTGACATGCTTCGCCATCGGCTCCATTCTGTGGTTCGCCGCGATTGCCTTGTCCGTCGCCTACAAGACACAATTAGCTAGAGCTCATAGGCAATTGGCAGCGGCTGAAGCACGAGCTGCATCGGCAGAGGTGCGACTCGTGAAGGAACAGACAAGCAACACTCGAGCGCGAAAGCACCTCGATTCCGTCAAAAATAACCTCGTTGGCATCCAGAACAGTCTCGGTTCCGTGGAGAAGAAGCTAGCATCCACTGAGGGGGCCTTTGATGAGGTCGTGGCACAGTACGGCGTGGCTGTGACTCAGTTGAGCGACGTCAACCACAGGATTAAGAACCTGAAGCGCACCGCAGGTGTACTTAGCCAAGAGTCCATCAACGCAAATGCGAAGAGTGCCGCGCTCACGGAACAATTGAGCGCAGTCAACGAGGAGAGACAAAACGACGCCAAGAAGTTCGAACGCAGCCGAAAGCAGCTGGAAGCCCGTCTGGCTCAAGTCAAGTCTGGAAACTCGAGCCTCCGCCAGAAGATCAAGAACATCACAGCCAAAGCGACGACCACGGCCTCGAAGAAGGAGCGACGGCTGAAGACAGTGAAGATTGCTCTTCAGGAAGTCGAAAGTACTCTAGGACGACGAACAGCTGCGTTGCGCAAGCTGAGATCTCAGTGCCTTCACTTGGAAGATGCCCACAGACTATCAGTGGCGAGGCTCAGAGAGGCTGAAGCCGAGAGTCGTGAAGTACACTCGAAGGTCTTGAGAGAACAGAAGAAGGATGCTGATATCATTCTCGCAAGAGCCCAAGCGACATCGGCAGAATTGATCGATAATGTGGAAACGTTAGTCAAAGCCGCATTGAGCGACAACAAGAGACTGAAGTTCCGCAACGCGATCTTGATGCAAGACAAGTCTGGAATGATTGCCGAGATCGAAAGCTGGAAGGGGGTACAGGCGAAGACCATCCAAGCACAGAAGCTCACCATCGCCGATGCTGAGAAGACGGTCGCTGTCCACAAGGACGAGATCTCGATGCTTAATTCTGCGAACGGGCTTCTCTACGAGACGCTGACGATGTTGGCAGCACAGCAGACATACTTCATGTCCGAGATCGATGACTTGAAGCAGAAGTGTACTTCGTTGAAGGAGCGCATCAACGAGCTCGGACAGAAAGAAAACTCATTACGTGAGAAGCTCAAGGAAGCCGAGCAACAAGTTTGCCACTTCAAGGATGACCTTCAGGCGGCCAGAACCCAGATCAAAGCCAGCGAAACAGAGCTGGCGGACCTGGAGAGCGCACATGAAGAGCAGCTCGCAGAGGCCAAAGACAGCTTGGAGGCTTTTGAAGTGAAGCACAATGAGGCTGTCAGTGAGCATGAAGCATCTGTTCGCCAGCTCAAGGTGTCGCTAGAGTATCAGGACCAGGAGATCAAGGGTCTCAGAGAGACCAGCGAGAGTGAGAAAGCGACACTGCAGAAAGTGGAGGCCGAGATACGGGAGGCCAACGCCAGAGTTGAACAGGCGCAGTCGCGCGCTGATGCACTGGAGCAAGATAATGCTTTACTTCAAGCGCAGCTCTCTTCGAAGCCCACAGGATCTGTGTGGCACCCAGTCGAGGCCAAGGCCGAGCGATTGGGAGCAGAGTACAGGAACATTGGGTCGTTCGAGACATCACGGCAGACACTACATTCTACTCACGGCAATGACGTCTCCGCTTTGCGAGAGACAGCCGACGATAGAAAGAGCTACTGCCAACCGGCACAGCCCATGACGACAGAACCCCCAGGAACGGGCGCTCAAGCGATCTCATCAATCACACCAGCTGGTGCGGGCTCGACTTGGAATCCCAAGGCCAGACCCTTCGAGTTCCCAGGCAAAGTTGACTCGATCAGCCCGAACCATCCGAACGTACAACCTTTACCCATTGCAGGCGTCGAATCGCGTGGAGAGGCTGACTCGGATACGGAAGAATTGACGATTGGGCCGAACGATGAGCCGCAAGGAAAGAAGAAGCGGAAGCAGAGAGGCAAGAAGAGAAAGGATGGAGTCGATGGAGGGAAGTTTCGATCAGACTGGCGCAAGCGCCAATCGACTATTGACGGTGCGTGGTATCGTAAGAAAGAAGTCGATAACGGTGACACGATGTACTGCTGGCACGACCCACGGTGCTTGGCCCATCAGGGCACAAATGGCACCTGCACGGGCGAGGATCCGCACACCAGAGGAGATCGAATCCGGGCAGGCGTGCCAAGGATGCCTGCGCATGGCTTACCGATTGGGACATGCTGGTGCCATTGATGGGCGCAATTGGCCAAAGCTTCGGCCCTTGAGCATCAGTGGCTGAGAGAGAACGAATTCTGTCCTTTGGATGAGAAGCTTCTCAATCGGTGCTGGTGCGAAAGAAGTCAGAGTTTGGTCTATGGACCGTTGTCTAATGCTCATATGTAGAATAGCCATTCCACTGGGAATGAGAGGTTGAACAATCAGTCATGACACACAGATGCAGGCCCTTTGGAAACGGTACCCACGTCTTATGATTAAGCGTAACGACCGACGAGCGCTAGCCATCCACCGTAGCGACGTGTGAGCTTGCGAACACTCGAGCGTAGGTGGTGGCGTCAGCGAGGAGGGAGTGGAGCTCTATCACCAGCCCTCAACTAGCCTTGGCGCCCGCTCTGATTGGTCAACTTTCAAGTTTTAGGGTCACGTGACCTACCGCACTGTGCCTGTTGGCGAACTCGCCAACATATACTCGTCGCTAACGCCTATGTCGTCGTATAATAAGCACTGTACGTCGGGTAGCGGTAGCGTGGATCGCACGCTACTTTGCAGTCTAGAAGGGTTGGTAGAGAGCTCCACTCCGCTACGCTTACCTTTGGAGGTTCACAACCGCCAACAGCACATTTTATGTGTTCCGCTTTCAACGATCGATGGCGCCGCTGCATGGCAGATCTTGTGTGACAGCATCTATAAACCCAGAATAGTGAATCTTGTTGCGCCGAACCTTATGCAGGAGTCGTGGTGAATGGTTTGTCGAATTCACATGTGCGAGTGTCGGAAGGTTTCAGAATTCTCCGTTAGCGCGCCCCACCCAAAACGTCTTCTGTTTGCCTCACGCGCAACTCAGACTCCAAGCTTCTCCCTCCATACCACCACACTCCAAAAAAATTCAACATCGCCGACAACCACCTCGACTGCTCCTTCTTCCCACTTTCTTCTGTGTCGCACGACACACCCGCGAGCATGGCGGATCGCGTTCTGCTGCTACTGGGCGTCGCGGCAGTCACCATCGCCGTCGGCTATGGCCTACACAAGCGCTTTTCTGGAGATATCGTCGATTTGTGGCACGCATACCACCATGGTAAAGAGCTTACCGTCTCGACACCCAAGTCGTCCCCTCAGCCACTACAGGAGCCGTTGGCAAGCGCGGTATCACGTACCGCGAACATCACATTCTCGAGCGCCGCGCCACCGTCAACACCTTCACACTCGATGATGTTTCTGGCGCAAGACTACGGCCTTCCACTTGGCAGTGGCACAAGCCACAGCATTGGAAGTAACAACCTGATCATCCCCGCCGAGGTCGTTCTGATCCTCGCTGCACTCGGCATCGCCTTGAGCTTTATGGTGACGCTATTGCTCGGCGTAGCCAACGCGCGAGTCGAGGCTGCTGAGCGCAGGGCAGAACAGGCAGAGAGTCGAGCCCAGGATCTCGAGGATGAAGTACCTGACGCGCTCGAGATGATCGCGACCATCATTTATGACTCGACCATGATGGCGCGCCAGTATGAGGCCAGTCTGGTGATGCTCAATGATCTCAAGCCCGAATCGACAGGCTCGCCTGCTGACGATCTCGATATCAAGGAGATCTCAGCTACCGACGCCACTGCCAGTATTGATGATCTGAAGCCCATCACCAAAGCCGATTTCAGAGCAGATCGCGAAGCGCAGCCAACTGCACGACACATCATTCATGTCAAGGGCATTCCAATGGACGTCACGGAGACCATGCTTGTGGAGTGCCTCGAAGAGGTGGCCGGTACAATCTCACGTCGCTTGATCGTGCAACCGAAGCACGGTTTGGACGAGTACGGGGCCGTTGTCTACTTCGAGAAGGCCGAAAGCTACTTGAAGGCTACGAAGATGAAGGGAGTGTTCCGCGTTGAGGCTCTGCGTTGGAAGGTTGAACAAGATGTGCAGATCGGAGGACATACAGCATCAGCTGAACTCAAGTTGGCGTCCAGCAGCAGCGGCAACATCCAGGACAAGCGCCAGGAAAACTATACCACCAACGAAGTGCGAATCCTCGACCAAGTGGAAACATCCTCACAAACCGAGTCGCAAATACCCGCCACTTCACCAGTCCCAGACAGCAAAATCACTCCCGTGGATGACACAGGCTCGGTGGACGCCGCACCATCCTCGCCTATCAGCCTTCCTGCCAACAACCATGAGGACATCGAACACGAGAACGGCTTTGTGGCGGAGACCGCTGCTGAGAAGATGAACGAGGAGGAAGATGAGGAGGAAGGCCAGTTGGACGATGAGGACGACAAGGATGATGAGAATGAGGAAGACGAGGACGATAATCCTTCAGTCATGGCAGCCGACAAGTACTGCAAGGCCGAGAACCTCCGATTCGATCGCGACACTGTCGTTGAGCCCAAGACGGCAGAGGAAGAAGTTGCAATTGACGCCGGAAGCAATGCTTTGACCGCTTTGTTGAGAGCGCGTCGACGATCAAGGCATAACACCAAAGAGGAGCTTGCAGAGTCAGCTGCAGAGCAAGAGTCGGTCGAGAAGGTGGCAGCTGGTCTTTTGGATGCGTCCAAGGGAAATGAGGATGGTGACAGTGAGGAGAAGGTGCAACAAGCCACCGCACCAAGCACTCCCTCTACGGAGGTCCAGCCCGCTGCGAAGGCGCCTGAGACGACGAATGAGTCTGGTGCTGGACTTGACGCAGCAACGAGCGCCAACAGCGTATTGCCAGATGGGGTTGAGACCTCGACCGACGTGCAACTTCCAGCACTCCTTCAAGAGACTGGTGATGAGGTCCGGCCTGAGACGCAACGCGCACTTGCAACAAACCCGGCCAAGCCTACGGAGACTCTTACATCTCGGCAGGACGAGGCACCAGCATCGACTCGAGCCAGCAGCTTGAAGCACTCGGGCGGTGCGACGGCTTTCGTGCCACGCTCAGCTACGCAATCGTATACATCTCCACTCGTAGCACCCAGCAGTGGACTTGGGGCAGCTGAGCAGAACCCTCGGCAAATCGACACTACTCAACCTCAGCGCGAAACCCCAAGGCCAAGCACAGGTATCTTTGCGTCGAATTTCGCTAATCTTCCTGGTATTGATACTTCGGAAACAGTGCCGGCGACGACGAACGACGACTTCCAACCGCCTGCCGGCATGCATGATCCGAAAGCAGTGCCAGCAACGTCGAACACCCATTTCCACCCACATGCTGGCACGCATACCCCGATAGCAGTATCGGCAGCGGCGGATATCATCACCCGCACGAATACTGGTATACATGCCCCAAAGGCAGAGCCAACAGCGTCGAGTACCAGTATCCCGGTACCAGATACCTCAGTGCCTCAGTCAAGCCGCCGCCATCAAATCGCTAAGGGCCCGAAGTCTTACAACCATACCACCAATCAAGGATCTTCAACATCCGGTACGAATCATGGCCGTCGGCGCAAAACATCTCAGTGGTCAAAGAAGTCGTTCAGGGGTACGGAGTATTGGCAGCACAATCATAATGGTGACATCTGCTGGGTCAAGGAACCGCGTTGCCGAGTACACGACCAGACCAGAACGTCGACTAAGCCTCCTTGCAGTCCTCCTCCAGGCTTTCCAGGCTTCTGAGACGACCAGTATTGAACAGTCGAGGTGCCCGAAGACCTGGATCTCAAAGGAGATCGATCGATTGCATGCGAAGACTTTGAGCTCCTACTAGAGCTCGGTCGAGGCATGTCGTGACTTCGATCTCCTAAAGATCAGTCTTGAGCACTCAGACTTGCATGCTGGCGTTGCAGGAGTTGCTTGAGCTGTGGTGGATGAGGACAAGGTGGAGGGATGGAAGGACTTAGATCTAAGTGAGATCGGTCAACAGTGAAGGAGCGAGTGGGGAGAAGGAGACGCTGCTGATATGACTGTGATTGTCTTGATTGTACCTGCCGGGCGGGCCGTATACCAGCTGGGTTTTCAGAAGAGGCAAGGATGCCGGGTCGACTCATGATGACCTGGAGCACCGTCACGACTGATGACCTGCGGGTTGGTCTGAAGGGGGACCTTGAATCGGATGGTAGACTATGCTCAAAATGATGAAGACTTGCAACACACATTGTGTACCCACTTAGCAATGGTTTCCTGCTTCGTGTCGCTAACGTTGATGTCCATGAAGTGAGGGAGATGTGGTGAGTGAGCTCGTCGGTAACAAGTCCCGCATGTGACACCCCTGTCGTCGCGTGCCGTTGCCGACATGACGTGACCGCGATGGTGGGCCGATCGTCGGAGCTCTACACAACAATTCAATGCTGACTCAAGACACTCGCTACTTGCTGCAATGAAGGCATTGAGACTGATACAGAGTAGAGTACATCACCATAGAGTCATTGGAAAGCTATCGACCTCACCACACATCCGGACCTTCTCAGCTTCCGCCATGGTCAAAGGCGACCCATTCAAGCCCGCTCAGCGCGTGGCAGGTCAACGACAAGATGTCTGGAGCATTGTCAATGAGGCAGCTCAGGCGTCTTCGGTACAGCCAATGGTCAACATGGGCCAGGGCTTCTTCGGGTACAACCCTCCGCAGTTCGTGGTAGATGCAGCAAAAGAGGCATTGGACAAGGTGGAGTGCAACCAGTACTCACCAACGAAGGTATGTATACTTAAGATACATGCTAAAGGCATTAACCACAGACTCACTTGGATGTTAGGGACGACCTCGATTGAAGAAAGCGATCGCAGACGCCTACTCACCATTCTTCGGCCGAACACTGAACCCAGACACCGAAGTCACAATCACAACCGGCGCCAATGAGGGCATGCTCTCAGCCTTCATGGGCTTCCTCGAGCAAGGCGACGAGGTCATCGTATTCGAGCCATACTTTGATCAATACATCTCCAACATCGAGATGCCAGGCGGCAAGGTCGTCTATGTTCCGATGCATCCTCCCAAGGACGGCAACACGAAGACCACGAGCGCGAGCGAATGGACACTAGACATCAAAGAGTTTGAGGCAGCGATCACCGATAAGACGCGGATGGTCGTTCTCAATAGCCCACATAATCCAATCGGCAAGGTATTCAGCAAGGAAGAGTTGAAGGCGATTGGAGACATCTGCGTGAAGCACAACATCATAATACTCTCAGATGAGGTGTATGACCGGCTATACTACGTGCCATTCACACGCATGGCCACGCTGTCTCCAGAGATTGCGAAGCTTACCCTCACTGTGGGCTCAGCGGGCAAGAACTTCTACGCGACAGGATGGAGAGTCGGCTACTTGATCGGTCCTGAGCATTTGATCAAGTACGTCTCTGCCGCACATACACGGATCTGCTTCAGCAGCGTCAGCCCTTTGCAAGAAGCGACAGCAGTGGCGTTCGAGCAGGCCGATGCACACAAATTCTGGGAGATGAGCAAGACAGAGATGAAGGCAAAGATGGACAGCTTCAATAAGATCTGGGATGAGCTAGGTCTTCCGTACTCAGATCCTGAAGGTGGGTACTTTGTTCTTGTGAACCTCTCCAAGGTAAAGCTACCGGAAGACTACGACTTCCCGTCTCATGTCGCGAGCCGGCCTCGCGACTTCAAGCTCTCGTGGTTCCTGATCAAGGAGCTTGGCGTGGCTGCTATTCCTCCGACCGAGTTCTTTACGGATGCCAATGCACATCTTGCAGAGGATTGGCTAAGATTCGCCGTGTGCAAGAACGACGATGTTCTCGAGCAGGCGAAGGAGCGACTCCGTGGGCTCCGGAAGTACATGCAATAGATGTGTTCAGGCGTCAGATCCGGCTTCAAGGACGCCGTTTGGCTGTAGATGTATTCCAAGGCGGTCCATGCCGATTTGACTCCTCGAATTTGAGCATCAGACTCCGAGTGTTTTCCAAGGCTTCCTCTGAAAGATCAACGTAACGACACTCTGCCCTGTCTGTCCACCAAACGTGAACGTCCGATACGTCGCCTCATCACGGAAAGCCAGTCCTCCACCCTCCGGCGCAAGCCAACCCACCAACTCATCCTTGGTCCAATTACAAGAAGTAATGACCAGAAAACATCCAGCCTTGATCAATGGTTCGACTTGCGATAGGTAAGTCTCACACGGATGAGGTCCCTCTCCAGAGTGCGGCATGAGCGAAATAGCATCGAATGTACCCTTATCAAGCACAACCTCGAACCCCTGCCCTAGCCAGTCTCCAGCAGCCTCAGTCAGTAGATCCCATTGCTCAAATCGTACATTGGCATAAGAGTCCACATCGTCATCGAGCGCTTCCCTCCGTTGAGTATCCAGCTGCCGCGCTAGCTCAACACTCTTCGGGCTGTAGTCGACGCCCACCATCTCTCCGGCCCAGCGCTCGCCATCGTCGTTCTCATCTTCGCGAAGTGCGAAGAGCATGTGGCCATTTCCCGTGCCAAGATCTAGAAATCTTGTGGTTGAGAGACCAAGAGGGCCGCCATTGCTGGATGCATAGGTCTGTAGCTTTTGGAGAACCGTGTCTTCTGCATTGCTTTCGTCGAACCAGATTATGCCCTCGTCTGAGGTGTCGGTGGAGTTGTTGTGTAGTTCACGGGTGTAGGCAGCCTCCCAGCTGTGAGGGCGTTAGTGGTGAGGAGAGGGACGAAGCGGAAGGACAGGTTGGGTGTACTATTCTTTCGTTCCAAGTTCACTTGGGTCTAAGAGTTTGCGTTCTTCGTTCGGAGTGGAAGAAGTCATGCTGATGTTCTGTCGATGGCACTATTTCAACCGTGGCTCACGATACCGGAAGAAAGCTCTGCGCTAATCAAATGGCGGAGGATCGTCAATATTTGATGGACAACTTTCTCTCGCCAATCTTGGATTGTCCATCGGCTGTTGGGTCTCTCGCCTGTTTTGCAAGAAGATGCAGCCTTTAGCGACTTTACATCGTCTTGTCACACGCCAACATCGTTGTACCGACGTCTGCGACCTGATCATGTCGCCACGTGGATGGCCGGGCCACTGCGGAAAGAGCACCGGAAGAACATGGGCTGACCAGGACATCGGGACCAGCAGGGATGCCCTGTGTCTTCATTCAAAAGGACACCATCAACAGAGAAGGACGAAGTCTCTATCACATGCACGTGCACATGCACATGCAAGAACACGTCGCGTGCCAGAACAGCGCAACTCCCAACTCGAGCCCCCACACACGTCATTCCACGTTCATGTGCCGTTCCAGGCTACCCTAGGAACAACTTTCTGACATCTTAGCATCTTCGGTGGCAAGAATCAGTCTCGACATGAGAAGTCGGTGATAACGACACAGCATGGCGGAATCGGAGAGCAAGGCGTCGTTGTCTGACGATGAGCGAAAGGCGCTTTTCGACATCTTGACGCACCACGAGACTTATCAAGAGATCGAAGACTTCAAATATCCAGGAGCGATCCATAATTATGGGCCACCCTTTCAGGATGGTGTCAAGTCACCACAATCTCCTGTCCTACAGGCTCTGGTGTCCAAGTTCTTACTGAACCTCCCTGGGTTGAAGGACGTCTCGCCACAGTTCTGGAAAGATAGAGTCGAGAAGCTCGTCCAGGAACTCGCGGAAGCAGAGCTTAGCGAGAGTTATGATAAGGGAGTGCTAGGAATTCGAAAGACCCTGGCCACTGCTATATCAGCCCTAATCGAATATCCCGCACGAGGTGCACTGGGCGGGTTTCCCAAGCGGGAAATCGACAAGTCACGAAAATACGATTCCTCGAAGCCGGAAGATGTGCTACAAGCATGGCGGGACTGTGTCCAGGAAATCGTCTACGGGAGCTTGCTCGACGAGCTATTCGTCAAAGTCGCAGAGACGGAAGATCTCGGGCAGCATGAACCAGTGGTTCAGGGCATGCACGAGTTCATCATCGTCAAGTAGGTCTTGTTACTCCGTTAGATTCAAGGATGTACTAATGAGATGGATGCAGTCTCGCATCGATCATGCACTACACCTTGATCTTGTCACCAGAAGGGCCAACTATGCTCAGGATGATCGAGAGTGTGCACAATTTGATCCCGTACATGGTCATCAGACAGACACTCAAGGTTGGCAACGTAGCTACCATGTTAAGTGGTGTCATGAAAGTCGTTCTCGCCAAAGCCAGTGTGGCTAGCGTCACCAACTGGATAGGCCTCAGTTCTGGGGCTGATGAGGGAATGAACTTACTCCAACAGTACAACCCCTGACCATCACACAAGTTACATCTCGCTGACTTTATCTCAGAATCATATCTCAAGTACTTGGCTGGGACAAGAGAGAGCTTCGGAAGCGTGCCGAGAAGATCGAAAAGGACAAGAAGGCGCCTCCTAAGGAGGTTCTCAAAGAACTGAAAGACTGGATTACTCGCGATCGCAACGAGCATGAGGAGTGTCGACGCCAGAGCCGTGAGCAAGAACGATCTATCGTCGCAGTCATCCTCTCGCTGTCATCGGTATCGGCAGACTTGAACGAAGCGCAGCATGAGAAGGCGCTGGCGTATCTATCGCTGAATCTGGCTGTACGAGATCGACAAGAGATCGTTCGAGTTCTGTGTCAGCGGAATCCAGACATCCTCACAGCAGCGATCAGGGACGCCGTCGATGCATACACGCCGATGATACGGCACGTACACCAAGCTGTCAACCTGAGCGATACCATGTGGGACTTCGAGCGTTTCGTGACAGATATGCTGAAAATTGCCAAGCCAAGCGGTCCAAAAGGTTCCGAAAAGCCTCCATCTGTGGAGGCATTTGTCGATCTTCTCCATCGCCATCAAAGCAGCAGCCACAAGTTCTTGCACCAGGTGGCTGTCAACGATAAGGAACTACTATCTTGGTGGAAGGACTACGCTCTGTCAGCAGCGGGCATGTTCCGAAGCGATGAGAAGCCACCTGCCAGTGGCTCCGTTGTGTCTGACACGATGGTGACGGGCGGTGTCGAGAAGATGCTGGATGCGGAGTTTGCACGTCTTAGTGAATCAGACCAGGAGGCCGTGAGGGAAGAAGTCAATGCTCATCGCAAATATGTTGACGACCTGCATACCGCATCTGCTTCCCGCGTGAGTGCTGTCATCAAACGAGATCAGGCGACGCCGTTTGGACCTGGAGCCTATCTTGCACGATGGCAGCAGCTTATGGATGACACTTTGATCACACCCGCAACTCTCAAAGGACCAGTTCGACGAGGTGGAAGCAAAGGCGTCAAGGACGACAGCAGAAAGGACATCGAGGGTCAAGACGCTGGATTTGTGTCTGAAGAGAAGGTTCAGAAGACTGTTGGTGAAAAGTTACCAACGCCGCCTAAGACCGAAGCCAGCTTGAGGCATTTCAGGTCTAAATTCAAGGAGGCGCTCGCTACTGGGTAGAGGTTACAGTACCACAGCTACAACTGCAGTGGCGACTCTTTCTGGCGTGTGAAGGAAGCAGCTTGCAGAACTTTCCTACCGCTTGCTAGTTTCCTACAACTGACCTACATGCATAAAGCGTAACCACTCAAGCGGGTAGCTGCTCGAGTCATTGGCTGTGCTCAAGCTATATACACTCTCGAAAATTGAGACATGCCACATATCATGGCGAGAAACGATAGGGTCTCACAATATTACTACTGATGATGGGTAGCAGACATCAGACCGGTTCAGACCGTACGCCATGTGCTTTCCACAATCAATGACGCTTGGAGCATACCGGATTCCAACCTTCAACAGGCGATTGCGTTTAACTGGACCCTACTAGCCTCAACACTGACAGTCCGCCAAGCTGGAGAGGGCAGAGCACCTCGGCATCTGATAAAAGATGCCGACTGTAGGGACCAACTCTCGACTCGACATGCACAATTACAGATGATGTCCATGACCCATGCCTGGAACAGGCAAAGCTGGCCCAAAAAGGAAGAAGCCACGAGCGTCGTTGGAATACACTTGCCCCGTGCCGCAGACGCGACGCACATCACGCCACGCTTCTCTGGTCACTAACATTTGGGGTATCGTGCCCTGATTCGAGTATGGCATGATTGAACTAAGGGAAGGACGCATGGCATGCATGAGAACAACCAGACCTTGGCGACAACCAGAAAGTTACCCATCGATCTGTGCTACCGTGGCGGATTTTAGGCTTGGAGATCATGGTCGATTCGTTGTCCTGGACCACAACCTAGCGGGTGGTTGCAGGACTTCCGTGAAGATTGATCGTCCGGGCGACACCAGGGAGCACGATGATGCTGTGTTCCATTTTTTGTGTTGCTGCGTCGGAAGGCACACAGCAGGTACAGCGCGCACAGCTAGCAGAAATGTCATAGCGCTATACTGCAGCTGTGATTCGGCACTTGGTCGAGAGCTCGGTGTCACTCGACAGCAGCGATGAACTCTTCACCCTCAAGCCTCCCTCAGCGCTGAACCTATGCTCCTCACGCACTTTTCTGCACATCAGTTGAGAACATAAGTTACCCTAATCAAGGCGAGCAAGCAGAGGCATGAACACTGCGCCTCAATACCAAGCCATAGTCAAAGAGGATATTTGCTACAGCGACTGACGAGAGCCAGGACACCGCGAATCGAATGCCTACGGCGAGCAGTCGACCTGTCTCAACATCCCTTCACCAGCCAATGCAGCAGCTTCAAACCACGACATTGCACCCACTGTGTACGCCATCTGAATTGAGCCAGGCAGGAGCTATCAGGAGGACCCGTCGTTTCCGGAACCACAAGATGGCCGTCAGGATATATGTCAGTGTGACACACATTGCCAGGATCTGAGCTGCATGAACAAAACCGTAGCTGAAGAGACGTCGGAAACAGAGTGCGGGCACAACAGACCATCAGAACCGGTGCCTGTACTTCCTTGCCTACACCGGACATTTGCGTGGAACACCTCAGATCAGTCGTAGCCTTCCATATATAGCATTGCCGTTGGCCGCCCACAGCGCTGCAGGTGTTCACACAATGCCGGTAGTATTTCTCCCATCATCAATCTGGGCAGCTTATTAGGGATGCTGCTGAGATTCCCCTCTACAGCTTAGAAATCAAAGGAGATGCTTGCATACCAAAGACCATTCACGACCCTTGTCAACCTCTCACATGGCAACAGCAACACCTCCATCAAACACAGGTTACCAACTACCGGACACTAGAACGCTAGCATAAACACCTGGTGCACTCGGCTTTCCCGGTCCGCTGAATCGCGAGTTTTCTAAAAAAAATTCAGAAAATAAGATATAACTTCGTAGTATAGCTAGATACGAGAATACAAATTTCTAGAAATATAGAACTAATAGTTATAGATCTATCGATGATTTGAGTTTCGTAATATTAAATACACTATAAGTTAGTAGAAGTTATAGCTATATATACAAAAGTTTGTCGTAAATTATCGACGTCGATAAGCGCTAAGACTTTGCTATTCTTTGCTCTTGGGAAAATAGACTCTTAGTATATAGCATTTTAAGGCACGTATTCGATAACGTATATATAGGCGAGCATTTTAGTATATATATTACTATATATAAGCGCTTCGTTATTGCCTAATATACTGTTTTGTTTGAAACGTCGCGGTTTAACGCGACGATCGAGGAAGCCGAGTGCACTAGGTGTTTATGCTAGCGTTCTACTGGAAGTGCTCAACTTACCGTGCCGCTCCGAGCCGATGACCCTACAACGCTCTCTCTACCCTCCATATTGCACATGAACCCGCGGGCCAAGCAGGAACATCCGGCACGCATCTCATGTATCACCTACATCCACACGATATTCCTTCTCTTTCCTTCCATTCGCCACTCTTGTCTTCAGACTAAAGGAGGTCCGCATGCACTTCCAACCTCCGCTCCGCGCAACGAAAAGCTCAGCTTTCAATTCGCTACAGTACCAGCGAATCACGAGGGACTTGCAGGTTGATGCTGTAGCACATGTCATCCCTCGGATGAGGATGATCCGAGAGCTTCCCCTGGTGAGCTTGTGTGCAAGTTGAAGCTTGAGACGCGGACGCTAATGGATGGCTGCAGCGTCGCCCTCTGCAAGTGCCACGAGCTCCTTATTGGCTGTGACTGGATGGCTGGCTGGCTAGCTATGCACATACCGCAACAGCAGCCTCAGAACAGTAGGAGGACAGTAGAATAGTCAAACGTCTCCAGTATATCTCTCTCTTCTTCATTCATTTCATGCATGGCATGCCGTACATACTCTCATAGCATAGCGCGGAGGAGGGAATCTCTAATCCAATACTTCATCAACAAAATGCTCCATCTGATTCGTTCGTGCCAATCCATGCTTCCCGAGTAGCCCCTCGGCATCGCTGCTGCAACGCTCTGAGCAAAAAGAGAACGGGGAAACGAGAAAAGGCTGGCAGTCAGACAGCGCTGTTAGGGAGGCGGTCCCACCTCCGACGCCAAGTCAAGCCAATGGAAAAACGCCTCCTGGTTCATACTAGTGGTCCTCGTGCAGGGTGGTATCGATGTTGAACAACGGAAAGGTTCGTAATCATCTAGTCACGGTCCATGATTTCGCTGCCCTCGCCGAAGGCTTCGTCTCCATCGACTTCGTCAAGGATCGTGGCTCCCATCATGCCCGTTACGTGTTGGGCGCCGCCGCCGTGGATCATGATGGGTGCGTGGCCTCCAATCCAGGTTGCACTCCCTGGGTTGGGCGCGCTTTGGCTTAGGTTGGAAGGTCCTGCGCCAACCTGGCTTCCGTGTGGTGAGAAGTTGATTGCTGAGCTGGGCCCGTGGATGATGGGTGTGTGGCCTTGTGGGTAGTTGCCGTGCACGTTGACATTCACCACTGGAGTATTGCTGCCGTCAGAGTCTGGGTTCTGGTCGTCAATATCGACATCGATGAGATCGCTATCGTCCACCACAGATGGCGTGACAGAGCCAGCTGCCGCCACGTGTGCCTTCTGCTCGTTCAGGAACTCCCGCAGTCGCGCGACACCAGTACCAGAGAAGACGCAAAAGACATCACGCTGGTGCTCGTTAAATTCCGGCGGAGCCTCTCGACAGAATGCAAGAAGCTCGTCCCGCAGGAATGCTTGGACGCCAGTCAAGCTCAGATGCGTGAGTTTCGGACAGTTGTTGAGAAGGATGTGGATACCCTGATGCATTGTTAGCGTAAGCGGCATGTGCATAAGTCGACGGGTAGACTTACGTCAAGTGTCAGAAGAGTGCAATAACTCAAATGAACTCTTTCCAGTACGCTGATACCATTGACCTTCCGCCCGTGCTTGACCTCGCCAACGGCTAGGCTGTATATGCTCCTGTCAGTGATGCCAGCACACTTGACCAGGCCAATTCGCTTCAGCTTTGGTAAGCCAGCTAACTTCATGATGCTGTTGTCTGTCAAATTGCTACAACACGCCAAGTCGATGTAGCGGATGCGGTTGCACGCTTTCGCAAGTGCTTCAACAGAAACGTCCGTGATCCGTGCACAGTGGCCAAGGTGGATGTAGTGCAGGTTCTTGCCGAGCTTTGTAATGGCCATTACAGCACGATCAGTGATCTGTCTGCACTTGGCAAGGATCAGATTGCGAAGTCGCGGACAAGTGTGAATTATCTTTTCTACTCCTTGGTCGCCAAGCTCGTTGCAGTCGGTGAGGTCCAAGATCCGAAGGGAGTCGAAGGTGACTGGCATTTCGGGGTCTCCAGGAAGGTCCAAGAATGCGGAATCGTTGATGCGAGAACAGTGAGCCAGTCTCATCTCTCGCAGATGCTGGCAAGAGATGAGAAGGGTGGTTATCGAAGGACTTTCGAGGTTCTGCAGCCCATAGAAGTCGACTTCCAGAAGATGCGTGCTGTGATTGGCGACTGTCATGATGGAGTTGTCCGTCAGCTGTACGCAGTTGTTGAACTTCAACCGCTTGAGATGACGACAATTCCGTGCGACAGCCACAATTGAGGCATCAGTAAGCTTCTTACACCCAGTGACGTTCAAGCCCTGTAATCGGAGGCAGTTGTCCGCAACGGTGAGCATGGTCTTGTCTGTGAGCTGGTCCAGACCGGTGACGTCCAAGGCGAGCAGGCTTCTGTTTCCATCCACCAGCGGCTGCAGACTCGCGTCTGTCAACTTGCAGCAATTGGTCAGCGTCAGTCGCTCGATCCGCTTGCATTCTCTCATGCCTTCCAGTGTGCCATCGCTCACACTGGCAGCCAGGGTAGACATGTTCAGCCGCTTCACGAGCTCTTGATATGCAAAGAACTTGTTGCTCTTCCGTATGCTCCGCACCACGCTCTGTATGCAATCCCATTTGCTCATCTGCGGGCGATGCCAGAGCAGTCCCACGCTGTTCCGCGCCCACTCTTTCGACACCAGCATGCACATCTGCAGATCTCGCGGCGATGTCAGGCGGGAGAATATGCTGATGAGGAGCTCGGCGGGCAAGCGGTGAACCGGTGACACTCGGCATCGCTCCTCATATTCGCGTCGCATAGCCTCCGTTTGTGAGAGCTCCGGCGAGAGGTCGCCGCCGAGAGAGGACTGGGAGTCGTTCGCTTGCAGCATGAAGGAGTCATTGTCGTCGTCGACGCCGCGTTCGGGGGATGTGCTGGAGGAGCTCGAACTGGATGCGCTGGACATGCGCAGAAGCCGCCTTGCGCGCGCCATTGTGGGTGGGCCAGGCAGGAGCTTGGTATGGTCGAGGTCGAGGTCGAGGTGGCCGAAGGTGAGTCTCAGTGATGTGTTCCCTTATGAAGTTCGTGCCGTGCCGTGAGGCTTCCAGTCCTGATCGGATCGTGTTGGTTTTCGCGCAGGTGACGTACTGTAGGTGCAGAGTCGCGAGGTGCGCCAGATGTAGTGTGCCGGAGGGTTTGGGTGAATGTTTCGGTGCGTCGGCGACTACTGCGGCCGATGTGGTCGACAATGTTCTTGGGCACTTGGAAGTGCTGCGAGCTGCTCGAGAGGGTCGTTCCGAGCCTTCGAGCGTGGTGAATGGCAATGTTGTCAGATGTGCCCTGCTGCTACTGCAACTGCTGCACCGTCGTCAGACTGCAGTCGCGAAGTGGGCTGGTCACCGGCCCGAGCCAGTATCTAGTGAATTGTGAGATGAGGCTGAACGATCGCTGGACGCCGGCAACGGCAACAGCATGCAGGGGCACCACTCCAAATATAACACTACACATCGACTTCTACCTGGCTGTTGGACCTGGAGACCTGGATCCCCGAGCTCGATCATCCCGTCATCCATACACAGTCAGCCATGCAGACACCGCGGCACGTCTAGACCGCAGCTCCGCTGTTCAGATGAACAGCAGAGTATCACAGCCACGCGCTTCTGCTCATGCCTGTGTCATGTATCAGCGTGTTTCCGAAATAGGTACACTGACGTCTAGTCTATATCTCCACTCCTATGCGTATGCTATGCGTCTTAGGTTGACCCTTCATTCCCACCATGCTCGATACCCGTCTACACACCAGCGGCTTGATAAAAGTCACGAATGCCTTGACGCAACCCCTGCTCGTACTCCCAGACAAACTCACCAGCCTGCCCACTCTCCCGGAGTCGCTTCAGCACCCACAGATCACGCATCCCAATCTTGTCTGCTCCACAAAGATGGTGCTGGCTGCGCATGCCGAAGAAGACCATCGCATCGCTGAAGCCAACGTCCCATCCCTGCACGAAGCGGTCGTGCTCATACACGCCAGGATGATTCGAATCCCAATATTGGCAGTGCGAGCCCCACGAACTGCCTCGGAGATAATCTCGCTGAGATTGGGCCTGGCTGATGCGTGTCTGGAGGTCGTGAATTTCTAGGGTGAGTGATGTTGGAGGAGTGATGGCGTGTTGCTCCGTCATCTGCCTGAAACCCCACTCGCCGCCAGGCATCCAGTCCATCTTGTAGGTCCAGAAGTAGCTGCCCCCTGCTCGCTGCTGATATCGTTGCGACTGAGCATTGCCGAAGCCACGAACCAGCTGTTCTTTAGGATCGCATCCGCCTTTGGCCCACGAAGCGTCTCCAAGTACGCAGCTGTATTCACCAACCACAGCCTGAGAAGCGCCTCTATCGACGACACTGCCGCATTTGAGCTCGTTCTCGTGCAGCTTGCTCCCGACTTCCCCGGTGATCTGCTGCGGTGACTTTTGCTGGTCGCCATCGGAGAAGCACCAGTAAAGATGAGTGTCGATGACTATTGGATTCGCGTGTTTGCTGATCATGGTGTTCTTCCCCTGTATCGAGCCCGCACACCGTGTAAGATCCCACCCATCAGAAATGTAGATGGGCATGGTGCAATCGATGGTCGAGAGCTCTGTCAGCACATCACAATACCATTCGTACATCCCGTTCGCATCCCACTCGGCCTCGTTCACGATCTGGATGCCAGACACTGCTGGCATATCGCGCACTTGTTGGGCGATGAAGCAGAGACAGCGAGTGGCGAGACTTTTGCACTTACGCGAATGCCAAAACTCGGCCTTGCCACTGTTCGTGCCCGAGTGATCTCCTCCGTTGGCACCGCCCGGAAGAGCGTGAAGGTCAATCAAGACACTGATCCCACGAGAGCCGCATCGCTGTATCAAATCTTTGACCGCTTGCCAAGCGTGTTGATACACGGCCCCAACAGCTTGGAAAGGTGTGTTTTCGCAGCATGCAGGTCCCAAGGTGAAGTATCCGATGGGAAGACGGATGGCGTTGCACTTTCCGACATCACGTAGCCAGTCAAGGTCAGCATCGCTGGTGTATTCATGCCAGTGTCGTTCGAATCGCTCGCGGGCCTTGTCGATGCCCTCCATCTTTACCCATCCTTCGACGGCAGTCAACTCGCTTGAGCCCGGGAAACTTTCGTCATGCATACAGCCGGTTAGCCATCGTTCTTGTACGAAGATCGAGCCCAAGTTAGTTCCATGGTGGTATCGATATCTGATGACGTCTGCGAGTGTTGGCGGCTGTATCGATGATGGTCCGCCAGCTGTTTGGCTGTGCGATGAGGTGCGCGAGTCGCTGTTGTCTAGGGCAGCTTTTGCTTTGTTGAGGAACGTCTTCATGTTGACTTGAGGCTTGAGGCTTTTCTAGAGACGTTCAGATACAGAGAAGGTGGAGATGCAGGTCAAGATTGTTAGTGAGGATGGTAGACCAGGATGGCTGCATTCAACGTGGAGCAACAAAGCGACGCAGGCTGCGTCATTCTAGGAAGCGTCGAGTTCATGGCAAGACTGAGACAGCCGACGTGAACGATCATCGTTCTTGCAAGATCACGTTGGCGGTCTGGAGCTTGCTGTTTGCTCTTGTCGTGATGGACCGATGGAAAGAGTTGCAGTCGACCTCGACGAGCAAAGTAAAAGAAAGTGGGGGGGCATGCGCGAGGTGATCGATCGATCGTTCGTTCGTTCGTAAACTATTCCCTGGTCTTATTCCAATGCACACTGCACCGGGGTATATCCGCTCTGATAAACTCTATAGCTGACTGCTGTCATATCCGCTCTCTTGAGGAATTACCACCTTCTTACTCGTTGCCCACCCAGGCATACGCCACTCCGGTCAGGCCGGCAGCGGCGGCCCACACACCAGCCCATCCAAGGGAACCGACGAGTTCCGTGCCCTCGATCGTGAAGTAAGTGCGAACAAAGGTGTTTAGGAATGAGCATGCAGCCAGGATCGCAGTGCGCTTTGCCAGGATCTCTGCTCTCCGCGTGAAGACAGTGCTATCAAGACGAAAGTTATGGAGGATAGTCGCCACGAAACCGCTCTGCACGGTGTCGAAAGGCGCCACAGCTGAATCGGTAATGCCAGGGTTGCCGTGAGAGCCAATGGCTGGCACGAAGACGAACTGAGTCGCTGCGTAGCCCAATGGCGCAAACAAGCCAACCAGAGTCCAGATGGCAGTGGTATGCGCCTTCTCAAGACTTCTAACTCCATCAAAGTGGAGAACAATGTATACTGGAAGCCAGGTTACAAAGCTTCCATAGACTACCAGCGAGTATATCGACGAGCCGAACAGCGCCGTCAAGTATTGGGTGCCCTTGTCTTGCGCGACGCGTTGGTTGTCGGTCCTAGGACCGGAAGTGTCATGACCATGATTGAGAGTGCGGAACAGCCAGAAGGGCAACGCGATCGTGACAATGTCGATGAGGAGCGGAATGATGGTCGCGAAGAAGTCGATGCCGTAGAAGGTGTTGAGCAGGAAGTAGTGGGGCACGTTGTTGAGCAGCGTGAGGTAGGCGAGATCCAGGTCTAGGAATCGAGTCAGCGGCGGCGAAAGGCAAGATGAAGCTTTGGAGTCCACAGAGGGTTGTTGTCGTGTACTTACAGTCGTAGCACGCGTACCATGCGATGCTAAGCTCCGAAAGCTTCCACAAGACCATTGCCCCGATGTGCCATGCCGACGTCAGGTCGCGACTGACCGCGGCCAGCTCTGGTCCAGCGAAGCCCGACACGCCGGAGTACAGTATCGAGCTGAGGCTGAGAGACGTCAACGCGACGAGTGGGAGTCGCAATGCTGATGGGATCTTTTGCGCCGGCGCGCGCACGCGCACGGTGTCGTCTGCTGCTGGAGCCATGGCGGGCTGTATATTGGAGTCGCGGGTGGGGAGGCCGTTGATAGCTGCAGAGTTGCGCGTCTTCGCGTCGGCGCGGTGATGGTCGTCCGGTTGTACAGCAAGTATCGGCACGTGAGATGCCATAGATCGAGTGTTCCAAGTTGTGTTTGTTTTGCACACTAACATGCCGAAACCTTAACGCGAAAGGACAGCGGTCCGAGCGTTCACTGCATACCTAGGCACGTCATCTCCCATCTTCCATCCGCACATCACCTACCTATCCAGATCTGGGCCAATCAATGCTTGTATCGTCCGCATTTACTGCTCTGCTAACACCGATGCAGCGTTCAGGTGTCTCGCAACTTCGTGCTGAACAGGGATGCTTTTTGGGCGTCTGCATGAGGGAAGTTTGCTCAGCCTGAGAGCGGCAATTATTGAGGTAGGTCGGATCTTCGTAGATATATCAGTTGCTCCCGATGCGTGATGCTACAGTTGACCTCAAGGGCCGCAGCAGCACTGCAGCCACCAAGCCTCTCAAACACTTCGACTCCTGTCGTTCAAGGCTGGCTCCTACGATGGAAAGGAAACGGCAATACTCTCTCATCTCGAACAACCATCATTCACACCCAGAGAGCACTTCGGCGTCACTCTCAGCTTCACCACCGCCCTCACATGCTGTTCTATCATTCCGGCACTCTTCACCATATGCAACAGCGCTTACAATAGCGCCGCGTTGGTACTTTGACGACGAGCCGATGCACAACTGCCCTTTCCACATTGCGACTTGCCAAGGCTGCAATGGCACAATCGAAGATGACCGACTCGAAGATGAGGATGACACGCAATCGAACCCTTCTGGGCTGTCCTCCGTGCCCGAAGACCTCTTCTCCAGACCGCGATCAATGACTCCGTCGTCCAGCGTATCGTCTTTCCACAGCCCTGAAGCTACACGGATGCAACTTAAAGAAGAGTTCCTCAAGCTGTACTTTCCCGCTGGCATATCCGGTCATGACACCGACTTCATGTACTCAAAATTTCTGGCGCGAGAGGCCCTGGACGGAATGGGCACCACAATGAATGCAGCAATCGATGCTTTATCCCTCGCCCAGCTGGGAACGGCGCATGCTGATAAGCGCCTGATACGTGAAGCTCAAACGCAGTATCAAGTGGCCGTCGCAAACGTCAATGCAGATCTCGCACAAGCCAATGCTAAGCAGGACGATGGTCTCCTGGGTGCTAGGTATCTGCTTGGGGTTTGCCAGATACACAGCCCGCTCTCAGCATTTCGAAGCAAAGAGTTACATCTGAACGAACATCTTGCCGCCCTCCGAGAATTGCTGCTTGCTAGAGGACCGAACAGCCAGTACTCGAGATTGGCGCAGCTTCTCCTGTACAACTTCCGTCACGTATCTGGAATCATCGGCCATGCTGAGCGGAAAAGAGTTGAACTTGCGGGTCCTGCTTGGAAGCGCTGTTCGGCGATAACCGATGGCATCATGGCTTCTCTCAGTGAGCACCTCATCAGTGTGCCTGGTGTCCTCGAGAAAGCCGACCGAGCAATGCAGCGGCCACACCGAGAACTTGGTGAGCTATTTGCAGTACTCACTGAGCTTGCAACAATGGAGCGCAACACACAAGCATGGCTTCTTCATTGGTACTCATCCTTCGATGCAATGCCTTACTGGCAAAATAGTGTGGAATATTATACACATTTTGAGCGATCCACCAAAGGCGCACCCGCAGTCTTCAGCAAAACGCTACGATTCCCGTCATTTTCGCACGCAAGCGCACATGTCACATACTGGATTTGCCTCCTACAAATAAAACAAACCATGCTCGAGATCAACCGACTCTTCGGCCCACCCATATTGCCAAAGTCAGAAGACACCCTAATCGCAGAAGCGACAGAATGCGCCGACAGACTGTGTGAGAGCTTGGCGTGGATAACACAACCCAAATATGGTTGGTGCGGTGCTCTACGATCAGTTGGACCTCTCCACTATGCTGAGAAATGGTACGCAAGCCAGATGGATATACAAAAGACAGCCTGGTGCCAGAAAGTTGGCGCGAGTATCCAGAAAACAAATAACATTTGTGTCCACCACAAAGGCGGTCAAAATCTACACGACGTCGGTGATGAGCTCGATAGGCTCCTGGACGCAGATACCGAGGACAAGCGATATCTTCCCTGCTGAGGGGCCTAGTGAACAGTATCACCGACCCTATCGAATGTCGATCTTTGGAAGGAAGCAGCCCTGCATGCAGGTTTGGTGGGCCCATCCATCTCGGCAATTGCAGGAACGACATAGCCCTATGGTACCACGCCTTTGGCTGAGAGTAACACGTCCCGTAGAGCAGAGGTAGTTCATCCTTCGATGCTATTTTCAAAGAGCATGCAGAAGGCACCTGCTGGCGTGTATGACAATATAGCAATGTTGACGCGCGCTGGTCATTGGGGATGAAGTGTTGGTTGAGCTTAGCGTGGAGCTGTGGAAGTAGTGCGAAAGATGCTCATGGTTGATGACTTATGCATTGAAGATAGAACTCAATACCTCGCTGTCCTGGCACAGGCGTTTTTGTATGCCACCTCCTACCGGGTACTCCCCGACACATCGAACATGATCAACCTTCTAGAAAGAAGTCCCACGCCGATTACACGTTCGGCTCTCTGTCGATGCCCAGGCCCGTTGAGCGCTAGTAGCAGTTCCCTCAATGGACCGTGAGCGCTACAAGAAAGGATACCGCTCAGTGGTCGAGACGGTATCGCGACTAACCAGCGCCCGCAAAATTGACGCACGGCGGATAGGATGGAGACTGGGTACCGATTCTGCGGTCGCTGCAATGTTATTGCCCGTCTTGGATAACGTCTTAGTGTACAAAATGTACGTTAGTCCTTGGTGTAGTGTTGTGACAGAACCGCGTGGATCGTTGGAGGTTGAAGTGGTACGACTAAGGAGTGATGATCCTGGTCACACTCGCCGCAGCGCAGATGTGCGAGGGGGCCGTCACTCTTTGGATGTCCGAGATATGAATGCGTTACGCTGTGTGAGGCGCAGAGCTCAGCCTCGGATCATCTGTTGAGCTCAGAGCCTGGATGTAATGTAGGTTAATGGTATCCATACTACTACCATTCTGTCTCGATAGGGACGATGCGTCTTGCTAATGCATCGTGACATCGGAGCGTCTCAACGGCATTTGCGATGGGCATGCTGGCATTATCAGACGGAGTGTACAAGCTCTTTCAGCACAACTCATGATCTTAAACGAGAGCATATATTGATGGCGCAAGAAAGAAGACGTCTCTTCGGTTCTTGCACGTTTTCCAGCTTCCTCCGCACTTTCTCCAGACCACAGATCCATTTACGATCCGGGCTTTGGCGCTACGTTTCACATGTGTGGCGGAGCACCAACGGCGTCAGGGACGAGGTGCACACGCATTGGCGTCTCACTTTGCGGGCGATGATCGACGCCGCGCCCTGGGCGAGTACGCAGTCTGCAGACCAGGAACAGTCTCCTGTTATTGCGAGAACTTGACATGATCCATACATTACATCTTCCTTTCGCGCATTCATTCATTGACAACGACTGACGCGATCGCGGGGCGCAGTTTGGGTACCGAAACAGCACAGCCCGTGATTACACGAAGCGCGAGAGGCTGGTCCAGGCGCGTGCGTGGCAAACACTCGAGCATTGTGGGCGCGGGCAGGAGTAAGACATAAGCAGGAAGCCAAGGTCAGGACACATATCGTAAGCTTTTTGGGAGCAAACCGCGATTCGACTACTACATGCGACGACTTTTCGAAGTCCACGACATCGGACCGGCCACGAGGCACGACGACTCCCAAGCACGGGCGTGCGAACGATACCCTTCATAATGCCGAGTATACTATCGCAGCGCGATATAGGATCTTCACTCGCTGGCGTCAAGGATACCTTTTCAGGATGGGACAGCTGCATGAGCAAGGCATATTGCAAGTGGCCTGTGATAATAGGCATAATCATAGGGTCCTTGATCATCCTATCGCTCGTATGGTGTTGCGCAAGGTGCATATGCTGCGGTGCTGAATGCTGTTGTGGCTGTCTTGCGTGCTGCAATGTATGCTGCCCCTCACCTAGAGGCGGACGTTCAGGCAGGAACGAGGGCTACCAGCAAGCACCCCCTACACCCTATCACAACCAATACCACCAGCCTCCGCCGCCAATGTATACCAGTGGAGCGGCAGGCTACAGGAGCGCAACTGTACCGCAGACAGCGACGTTCGATACGCCTTCGAAGAGCGCGAACTTTAACGAAGATGCACTTCCTGCGATGCCAAGTTGGGACAATGCAACGAGTAGGAAAGTAGAACAACCTTATGAGGATGTCGAGATGGAGAAGTTCGATCAACGAGGGACAAGTCCGAATCCAGGATCACAGATGCTATACCAAAATCCAGAGCCCGCATATGCTGGACAGCAGGACAATCTACTGTCCAGGCAGGAGACCGGACGGTACTCTGACGGAAACAGCACACACCATGTCGCAGCTTCGCACTCCGGAGGCATTGGCACGATGACTGCCGCAGCGCAGCCATATCATGATTACCAGCAGCAGCGGCAGCTCTCCCCCTCGCCATATGAGTCGCAGAGTCAGAATCGTGGCCCGGCTTCCCCATCGCCATATGGATCCTATGACCAAAGTCGTGGACTAACCTCACCTTCTGCGTACAGCTCGCAGAACGAGATCCGAGGACCTGCTGCACCTTCTCCGTACTCGCCAGCATTACGAACTCCAGTCTCGCCACATGAGACCACTCACACTCCTCATGCTGATTCGAGCGCGAACTATTTTGGGGGTGGGCAGCGAGGAGGTGGTGGCTACGAGGCAAGCATTCCTCCGAGCTATCACATTGCGCCGCCTAGTGATATAGTCTCGCCTGTGAGTCCGCAAGCCAGCTACCCCGGACAACAACAATATCAGGCATATGGAGCCTCGAATACTGGAAGGCAGGCCGCTCCAGGGTCATGGAGGGAAGTTTAAGTTTCGAAGTCGTGTAGCGCTGCGTATCCGGTGCGCCACCCCACAAGCGGTTTCATGCCTACGGAGAGACGATTCAGAGCTTCAGATCCTGCTTCGAGGCTATTGGCTTGGAGACGATACAATCTAGCACATGTACGTTGTATGTCTCACATGAAAGTGGTCCTTTTCTGCAATGTAAATGTCGCCGCGCGGTCGTGTTCGGAATTCGGCAAGCGGGTTCGAGAGGCATTCGTGCTCTGACACGTCTGACTGGACATGAAATGTGAGAAATTATCTTTCGTCCATGTTCTGTCTCAGATCAAAGATGGAGCGGATTGAGGATCCAGATGTCATACTCGGCAGATTGTGGATCGTCGCAACAGAATTACCTTCGATGCATCGCCTCGCGTAAGTACTGTCGAGATGCGCTGGACAGCCATTGGATCCAAGATGTGAGAAATTAGCATTCGTGCCTGCCGTGTCTCAGTCGGGTGGCAAACAGTCTCCATAGTTGACTCGCCTCAGGGTGGACAAGATGATCAAGCCTCCGACTCTGCTCTGACTTCACTCCTTCAGACACATCTTCAGATTCTTCACAGAGCCGCGACAGTGACGTAGTAATGCAGCTTTTTGTTCGCCGTAAAAGCGCCGTGGCTAGCCGGGATTGACAGTGGAGTCGGCGGCTTCGAAACAAGCAGACACGTCGAGATCGAAGCAGCTGGACTTCGTTGTTGTGAAGATGAACAAGCAACACGTGCAGCTGTATATGGTCATGTGGGAGTGTAACAAAGGCATTGCAGTCGGGCCGAAGAAGGATGAATGCTCGCGTGGTCGTGCATGGGACAACGGCCAGAAGCCGGGTCGAATTGCGGGGGAGCTTCTTCTTGGAGTGAGCGAGGTCGATCTGCTCAAAGTCGTGCAACCACCGCGCACGTTCAGCTGTAAATCGCACGACACACCAATTGCTATAGAGCTGCTCCATCGTCGCCGCGACTCTCCGACTTTGCTCCAGACGCTTGCTGTCACTGCCACTGCCACTGCCACTGCCACTGCCACTTTGTTGTTTCTTGCTCGTCGTTCTTGACAGCTCCGCCGAAACATCAGCCATCAGCCATCAGCCATCAGCCATCCTGGCACCGAGCAGACACCACCGCTCCCACAGCCTACCGACCCAGCCCAGAGAGGCCACACTCGCCCGTCTCAAGCTCGCCAGCAACGTCCCTGACCTCAAGGAAGAAGACGAAGAGCTTCCCTTCTTACGCGACCTTCGAGGGAGCAAGTCGATCTACAGCAGACTTCGAGGACGAGCTGCCGAGCCAACAGGTCTTGTCACTCTCATCGTCTTGGTATTGCTAGTGCTCTTACAGTTCATCCTCCCGGTCCCCTACAGCTCGCTATTCTCTCTGCGATCCCGCTACCCACCGCTCCCACCGCCGTCTTGTCCATCGCCGAACCCCTTCGTCTCAGAGCTGTACTGCCGAGCTCCACCGCACATACCCGGAAGCTTGTACAACCCGAGTCCGCGCAGCATGGCATTGGCTCAAGCAGCAGAGCGGGTAGCCGCTGAGTTCGAGTACCCGAAGGAAGATGTGAACCGAGGCGTCAAAGAGTTCATCCGCCAGATGGACGAGGGTCTTGGTAAGACTGGTGCGACCATGTCCCAGATCCCGACCTACGTTACGGCTGTGCCAAACGGAACCGAGAAGGGACTGTACATGGCTGTTGATCTTGGCGGAACCAACTTCCGAGTATGCTCCATCCAGCTGCATGGTAACAGCACCTTCAGCTTGACGCAGAGCAAGGTCGCTATACCGAAGGATCTCATGGTTGCGAAGACGAGCCATGAGCTGTTTGCATTCTTGGCGAAGCAGATTGAGCTGTTCCTGAAGACACATCACGGCGAGCACTACCAGGGACACAAGGAGAAGAAGAAGTCGTTCATGAGCGAGAGGGATGAGGAGGTCTTCAGCTTGGGCTTCACATTCAGCTTTCCAGTGCAGCAATCTGGTATTAACAAGGGCACGCTTATCAGATGGACCAAGGGATTCGATATTCACGACACTGTTGGCAAAGACGTCTGTGCGCTCTTACAGCAGGAGATTGATGCTCTCGGTCTGCCTGTGAGGGTTGCGGCGTTGGTGAATGACACTGTTGGCACACTCATGGCAAGATCGTACACATCACCTGGCAAGACTGGTACACTTCTTGGCGCCATTTTCGGCACCGGGACGAACGGCGCATACGTTGAGAAGTTGGACAAGGTCACGAAGCTGAACAATCTGGGCGCTGAAGCTGGCGATGTGGACAGGACTACTGGCGAGATGATCATCAACACTGAGTGGGGCAGCTTCGACAACCAACTGTCTGTTCTGCCAAACACACAGTACGACCGCGATCTTGACCGGGAAAGTGTCAACCCCGGCATCCAGATGTTCGAGAAGCGCGTGTCTGGCATGTTCTTGGGAGAGATCCTGCGTCGGTCGCTGATCAGCTTGTTGAACGACAAAAATGTGCCTCTATTCACGGACGAGCACAGCAACCAGAATGATGTCCACAGCACCACAAACGTTGACAAGGATTCACCTCTGTACAAGCAGTGGGGCATCGACACCTCTTTCCTCTCCATCACTTCGGGTGACAACTCAGCTGGCCTCAAGGTTACCCGCCAAACGCTAGACAAGGAGTACGGTGTCACTGCTGCTTCGTCGGAGGACGCTGAGGCAGTACGTCTTATTGCGAGCGCTATTGGCAAGCGTGCCGCGAGGCTTTCTGCTGTTGCCATTGCAGCAATTGTGATCGCAACAGACAAGCTCAAGAAGCCGACCGACATCTCCACAACCAACAACGCCAGCCTGGAGGTGAACGAGGATGATGTCGTCGACATTGGTGTTGACGGCAGCTTGGTTGAGTTCTACCCCCGATTCGAGGAGTACATCCGTGAAGCACTCAGGGACATACCAGAAGTCGGACCAGAGGGCGAGAAGAAGATCCGTATCGGCATTGCCAAGGATGGCAGTGGCGTGGGCGCGGCATTGATCGCGCTTGTGGCCGACAAGGCTATGAAGAGTAAGTCATCAACAGACGATGGTGAAGAATCTCGCACTTACTCGCAATAGTATCAGCACCCAGCACATCATCAGGCGGTGGCTTTCTCCAGAGCTTGATCTCGAACATCAACAGAAGCATTCGGTATCGTGTGTAGGCAGCAATTGGGTACTTTGCATTTCATGGGGAGAAACACAGCATGTAGCCGAGGAGTTGAAATTGTAAAATGTTGTATGTAGGGGGCACTTTTGCACATGGCATAGGCGCTTACTGGCGCAGGAATTGACGGTTTCAGAATAAGCCTCCCCGGGTCTTGCTTTGAATGTCATACCACGCGAACAGCTACGAATGCCCACGGACCCTTGGATGACGGCGAACATCCGAGCAATCATCTGGCGAGCATCAAAGCATTCTATCGACGATCCACTTTCTCCGGTCCGAGCACGTGCTCTTGCTCTCCCTCCAACTCTTGATCCGATCCACAAGCCATCCAGAAGACACTCCCTTGGCCATCTCGCCCAAGCGCGGCACTTCGCTTGTCTTGCAACGAGTTTGCTCATCGAGCATGAATTGGAGACACTTCGTATGCTGCATACAGATGGAACGACAGGCATCCAAACTCTCTACCGGTCCTTGGTCCATGCCAGCATTGTTCGTCCAGTCGGCTGTTCCAGTGCTAGGCTGTGACATAACACGAGGCAGGATATACTCGTCGAACACGTCCTGATGCCGCAAAATCTTCGAAGAGTTCTGGAAAGTTTCAGTCAAAGCCGCTTGATTCAGTCCTCTATTCGCGGTAAGACTTACACCTTTTGTGCCCGCGATCCATGCCTGTTCGAATCGCCACATGTCCTCAACAACGACAGGCGCAAGGTGATGATAGGACACAGTGGGAGTGCACCACCAGTCATCCCTCTCGTACGGTACATTGCCGATCTCTTCGCCCTGGAAAATTGCTCTGGCGTTGATAAAGTGCGCGCCAACCTCCCGTAATACAGCACCAAGCACAGCATCTCCGGCCCAAGTGTTCTCGACATACTGGTCCCAGAAAGCTCGTTCCGCCTGGTACTTCTCCACCATCATCTCGAGCGCCGGGCGGGACAGCACAAATCCGGTCCCTCCATGTGCGAAGTGTGTGGTTTGCAACATGATCATGCTGCCCATGTAGATTGGGTCGTCTGAATTGAGCTCTGGTAGGTAGTTGAGCAACGTCTGCCAGAAGATCAGGGTATCCACTTCGACGAAGAGGTACCACTTGGCATCTGGATATTCTTGCAAAGTTCGGGTCGCCATGGGAAGGAACTTCCATTTGTCCAATTTCCAGCCAGGATTGCCAGTGTTCCCATACTTGCTGGCATGCGAGGCACTTACAGGACCGCTGAGCTCCTCTGGTAGTAGCACTGAGCGACCGCCATCCTGGAGCCGACGCCAAAGGTCGAAGTCGGGGTTGTTCTGTTTGATCTTGTCATCGATCGACTCTAGAGCGTCGATAATCTGGATCCCCTCGTACGTTTCCGCATAGTCCGAGAAGACCAGAGACCGAGGATAGCATGTCAGTGTGGTGTTGATGTGCACCACGAACTTGTCCTGGAATTCAGTAGAGCCGGTTTTAATGACGACTACCACGTCTTCTGCTCCGGGCAACTGGCGACATGCCAAAGGTCTCTCGGTGGAAAATGGGAGCGGTGCATCGTGTCGCAATGAGCTAGAAAATCGAGGAGAGCCGTAAAGGTACAAGAAGATGAGGAATAATGTAGCGACAACGGCGGCACTTGCTTTTCGGGGCATGCAAGAAGCACTGTTCGACAATTGCATCTCTCCGGTGTGTGGGCTATAGCATGGTCGAGTGTGTGATATCCTCGATGGCGCTACAGTCGACTCCGGTAAGGCTACAGTATGTCTTACTCACAGTCCATCGATTCTGAGGCTCTCGCACTGAGGTGCGTGGCCCTAGTTCGCAGGCCTGTCTCGCCATGATACCCGTCGGTTTGCGACTGCGTCCCGCGGCTGGCTGGGATTATCACCTGGTCGCATCTTCGACAAGGCTGATGCCAGGTAGCTGAGTATAACGAGCATTTCACGCAGCACTAGGAACAGACCATGCCACTAACTTAGCTGTATGCGTGATCAGTACCCAACAGCCGACGCCACATGCTTCGCCGCACCCCAGCTCGGATTCTCGCGTTCCGACACATGGTGTTGCTGGCTTGTATCAATTGCCACACACGCTCAAAATACACGATATGTAGCTCAAATTGCTCAGAATAGCATCGCGAATACAGAATTTGAGAGCCTGTGGGCACTATAGTGGGCTCCATGGTGTGTTGTTGTATGTGGTGAGGTGGTGAGAAAGCAAGAAACGCGTGAATCTCGACACGGGCGCATGAAGCTTTGGTGGGGCTCTCACCAAAATCCCATGCCGAAGCGTCAACACCAACCTCTCGGCAACACAACGTGTTTTTACGCGATATGAGCATGCAGAATGTGGAAACAGATAGCTGCGAACACATTGGGAAAAGAAGCAAGTTGATATGAGCAATATTGGTGGTGTTGATGATAAAAAGTCACTGGGGTGCGGCGACTGCTGGGGTGCGGCGAAGCTTGTGGCACAGCCGACGCCCATCGATCCTGAGGATTCCTTGTTCCGATCCTGCTCGAGCACTCTGCAACGTGGAGAAATACTCTGGGTGACACAATGAAACGAGGTTACCGGGAGCCTGGTCATTTCTAAGATTGGGCTGACCACAACCCACGCGCTTCATCGCGCTTTTCTCCGGCCACTCCGCCGGTATCTTTTCCGACGATTGGCGACGCATAATTGACACCAATTGTATATCAGCTCTGCTTCTTTGGCCTACAAGCACCTTTCGATACGGGGATTTCACGAAACTTCGTTGACTGGGATCCTGTGGAGTTACAACTGTGCCAACGACCCTTGTAGTCGCACCCGATACCTCTTCCATAGAGAGCACGACGATTCGATTGCTCAGCCTTACTGAGGTACATGCATCGCTACAAGGAAGGCGTTCATCTTGTTGATCTACATGCTGCACACAGCAAGCCGCATACCAGCCGCATCTGTAGGCGCTCGGACAACCGGAGATCTCTGTCTGGCCGGATCCACCAAGAGACTGGCGATGTACCTCATGCGAAGATTATCTGGTATGGGCTCAAAGGACGGTAAGTATCTGTTGCGCCCACAAAGAGCAGTGACATCGGTCGCAACGTGCGCGGTACTGAAGCGATAAATTCCCTGGCTGAAGAGCTGGGTCGTCTCGAAATTGAAGCGTGCTCGAGCACAGCCTGTACTCGGAGGCACTATAGAACACACAGAGCTTGGTGCCCGATATATAGACGTGGTCGATGTTTACATAGCGACCGACTTCTGCACAATGAGCTGTACCGGCCTTGGTCTTCTTCTGATACGTGACGAGCCATCAATGGCTCGTGTCAGGCCTTTTGAGGTACGAGCCTCTTGTAAGCTTCTTCTCGATGTCATCGCAACGCATCCAACTTACTGTTTCGCGTGGTCCCACTGCTGCCCTGGTGAAGGCCGGTGAAGGCCGTAGCGTCGATAGCTATGCACACGCAGCCCCATCGCCGTTCACTTGGCCGCGATACCATTGCCAATTTTCGTGTCCAATCTTCCTCTGACGGCCTTCACGTAGCACCAACGTGCCTTGGTCGGACTCCTGACCCCGGCTGCTGAGATGTCGTTCCTGTCTCACTACCAAATCTTCTTCCCATAGTCATCCTCCGCCCTCCAGCGTCGCGACCTGCTTCGCGAGTTCCTGGAAAAATGGCTTTCCATTTGCCATGGTACCTGCCTTATTCCCCCACGGGGATGCGCTACTCCTCCCTGCTTGCGTGTCCTGCGGCTTGTAGGTGGGCGGCACGTACTGCTGTGCAGCCAAAGCGTGGATCTCAGCCAGGTTAAAGCCGTTCACCGACTTGTGTGCCTCTTCCACGGGTGGGCCGTTTGCGGCGTTGACTGAGGATCGTTGCTGCCAGACGTTGGTCGGTGGTTGCTTCGGAGGCTGGGAGGGGTTCTGTTGGCTTGGGGACGCGGTGTTGGAGCGATTCTGGGGAGTGCGGGCGGCGGAGTGGGAGTTGCGTTTGCCCCATACGCTGGCAAGGTGTTAGTTGCGGTATGGAGGAGGTGGGTTGAGCAAAGGTCATTACCCTTGTGGAGCTGACATGGTGGTGGTCACGCTGGGGTTGAGATGGCGAGGATATGGTGGGATACTGTTGTATGATTGCCTGGCTGTCACACTGCCGTGATTGTAGTATCCCTCGGTGTCGTACAAGTGACTATGATGGAGTGTTGTATTTGCACGTGCTCACATGCTCACATGCGCCAGAAGCTGGAGATTGCATGGATTCCTTGCTGCGATGTGGCCATACCCTCCAGAGTTAGGTTCTAGAATAGCTCCTCCGCGCCATGCCGAGCTCTCATCACACTCGTCGTGTTCATTCACCCACGCACGGCACGCTGCTTCCTGCACCTCACACGCCTGCACCACTTGTCGTTCGCCTCTTCTGCGCCTTGATGCAAACACCCAAGAGTCGCTGATCCTGAGCTCAGCGCTGATCGAATCAAATCGGTGGAGAGCATCTCGTGCTCGTTGCACTCCCGCGCTACACTTCACCAGCGGCGTCCAAACTCTCGGCCAGGCACCTGCTTCTGGAAGGTTGTCTGCAGGTACAGCTTCCTGAAACTCTTCAAAATCCTCGTCTTCAGGTGAGCCGCAGCGAGCATCTCTAGCTTGGCGGGAAGTGGCCAAGGTGAGATCGTAGGCAATAAGAAAGCTGATTATCTCCTCCTTGGATCTTCTACTTTACAGCCCTTTTTTTGCCAATATGTTGTTCTCCAAGCCCTTGCTGGCAATCGTGCCACTGGCATTCTCCCTGGTCTCTGCGCAAGTCAACACAACAATCTGCAATGGCAAGACCTACGTGTACGAGGAGCTGGCGGGCTACGGCTTAATATCGAACAACGCCACAGACAAGTTTAGAGACACCATCGGAGGCATTGGCTCATCCATTGCTATCGATAAACTCTCATGGGTAAGAGTCGGCAACTCCTACACTGGTCTGTTATACGCCATTCCAGACCGTGGGTGGAACACGGAAGGCACTTTGAACTTCCAAGGCCGCGTCCAGAAGTTCCTGGTCACTTTCACACCTAATGAAGGTGCCACGGCAGCGAACCCCGGTAGACAGAATCTGCAATTCAAATATCTCGACACCGTCCTCCTCACGGATCCTCGCGGTCAGCCGGTCGTTGGCTTGGATGCTGGAATTCGAGGCCCATATTTGACTTTCCCTGGTTTTCCAGAACTTTCTTCCGCGAACTACACCGGCGACGGATATGGCGGCGAGGGCGAGGGCGGCTACCGTGTTGTGGTCGACGCTGAAGGGCTAGTTCTGGGTCGTGATGGGACATGGTGGATCTCGGATGAGTATGGCGACTACATATACCAGTTCCTGCCCACAGGTCGAATGATCAGAGCCATTCGTCCACCACCAGCTTTCATCCCACTGCGTAATGGCACCATATCGTTCAGCTCGGATAACCCGCCACGCTACAATCCCGCCCTGTCACCTGTCCCTGCGGATGTGGAGAACGGACGTTCCAACAATGGAGGACTCGAAGGTCTTACTACAAACCCATCTGGCACCAAGCTCTATGCGCTTACCCAATACGCCCTTGCTCAAGATGGAGGCAACACAAACCGCAGGAGCCGTAACGCTCGCATGCTGGTGTACGACATTACCGGCGCCCAGCCACGCCTCGAGAGCGAATACGTGGTTCCTCTCAACCGCATCGATGGCACGAACACTGCTGTCAGCCAGATCAATGTAGCTCGCCAAAGTGAGCTCCACTACATTAGTGACACCCAGTTCCTCACTCTTGCTCGGGACTCAGGGCGTGGGCGTGGACAAGGTCCGACAAACACGCTTAGCAGGTACCGCTCAATCGATGTCTTCGATACCAGTGGTGCTACCAACGTCGCTGGCAAGGCCGACTGTGTTGGCTGTCAAGTGGCTGACCGTGCTACTGGTGTCCTCTTGCCAAACACTACCGCATCGACTTATTGCCGATGGTTGGACTTCAACGTCAACAGCCAACTCAACCGCTTCGGCGTTCACAACGGCGGTGCAGAGGACGAAGGCTTGCTCAACGAGAAGTGGGAGTCCATTGCTCTGGTCGCTGTCAACCGTGACATCTTCGGCAACGCTCGGGATGATGAGTACTACATGCTCTCGTTCTCCGACAATGACTTCATCACCAAGGATGGCCAGCTGAAGTTTGGACAATTTGAGTACAGCGATGGATCCGGCTACCACTTGGACAACCAGGCGTTGATGTTCAAGGTGAGACTTCCAAGTGGCGCGAAGCCGCTTGTTGCATGATAAGTAACGAACGCCTGGCGACGTGATGACTGTGCGTACGAAATGACCTATACATAGAGAGACAGCAATGTACTCCTGATGATGCACTTGATACTACTTCACGGCGGATTTCATAAGCATCCCCAGAATCTCCAGATCTTGCCTCGCATCACTCGGACTGGTTTCAGGAGCTGTCCCATTGACAACCCAATCATGAACCGCTTTCGTTTCAAGCGAGAAGGGATCTTCATATGTACGCCCCGTCTGGCGTCGAGTCCTTGACAATCATGGTCGTCGGCAATCCTTTGACGAAGGGAGTATCGATACAGACTTTGACGGTCTTGGTATCGCAGAATACTTCGTTTGAGGCGTCGAAACGCTCGACTTGGTCAATTCCGGATTCGTATGCGACTGCGAATTCGGGGTATTGGAAGATTGCACTGCGGACAGGGGGGTCAGTGATGTGTGTGATGGGGAGGAAAGGGGTGAGCGTGCATGCCACGTGGGGCAGTGAAGGGTAGGGAAGCGCTACCTCCAGAATGGTGCCCCGCCTCCTGTTGAAGGTGGCGAGAAGCCGATGACACTTTGAGGCATACCACCCAGAATGCCTCGCATAGTGCTTAGATCGTGAATACGAGCGTGGAGAGAACTTCCCAAATCAGCTCCGTCTGCTTCGTAAGTGGGATTCCGAGCTCCACTTCGAGGGCTTGGTGCATATCGCTCGCGGTCTTGATTCGCAGCGCCTCCGAATCTTCATGACGATAATCATTGAAAGTCCCAGGATACGTCCCTGACTGGCTCACAAAGACGGAATTAGATCCAGTGATATCTCGCACTCGAGCGTAGCGGATCTGCCCTTCACCCCCGACGATGGTTGAGTTCACTTCTTTCACAACATCGACGAAAGCAGCGGCATACCGACGCATATAGCCTATGAAGACTTTGTCGCCGCCTGCGGCTGCGTCGGCGGCGATGATGGCATCTGTGTCCTGGAGGGTCAGGGCGATGGGTTTTTCGATGCAGACGTATTTGCCGGCTTGGAGGGCGAGGGTTGCGTGGCGAGCGTGGAAGACGTGGGAGGTTGCTATTAGGACTAGGTCGACTTGGGTGCTGGTGCTCGGGGATGCTGAGGGTGGTGGAGGGGTTTGAGGGATTTCCGGAGACTTGAGAAGACTGTGCTGGAGGGCCGCTGGCGAGACGTCGCAGAGGTACGTAATTTGGAAGAGGTTGGAGAGGCTGTTTAGGAGGGGGATGTGGATGACTTGGGTTTGCATGCCGCAGCTGGGTAAGGGGTTAGCACTGGAAGTGGTGGTGATGGTGATGGACCTGACCCGATGATGCCGACTTTGATGATGTGGCTGTTTGAGGTGGCCTCGTCGGTTCTGTTCATGCCAAACATGGCGGCATATCTACCACGTGTGTTGCTTGTATGTGTCTTGGAACTGCTAGTCGTCGTGTACTTATGAGTGAGGTGAATACGAGAAGCCAACCCGCCGAGATAAGGTACAGCAGCTATTGTATCGTGGCGTTGGGCAAGATCCTGGAAGACAGGTGTTCGTTGTGAACGCGTGAGGCATCATCGTCCGCAGCGCTCGAGCTAGCCACTCCAGCTATGCCACTAAACTACTTCAGTCCATCAACCTTGTACCGAGCTTCATGTTAACATGTGAAGACAAAGCATACCGTCGGAACACCCCACAATCATTCAAACCCTCGGAAACTCCTCCACAATCAGCTGCTCCGCTGCCCTCCGTACCAAACCATTGCTCTTGATTAACGATGGCTGCCACCTCAATCCATGACCACTACACGACCCACGAGGGCTCACTCTCCCTTCCCGACGGCCACGGCCTCTACACGAAATCATGGCTACCCACACAGCCCGCAAAAGCCCGCCTCGTCTTCGTCCACGGCTTCAGCGACCATTGCAACTTCTACGGCGTCCTCTTCCCTGAACTCGCGAAACATGCCATCGCAACGTATTCTTTCGATCAACGAGGATGGGGACGAAGCGTACACTCGCCGAGTCAGAAGGGCTTGACTGGGAGTACGCAAGTCGTGATGGATGATATAACGCACTTCATCAAGAGCTTGCCGAAGGAGGACGGAGAGGAGACACCTCTATTTCTGATGGGCCACAGCATGGGCGGAGGTCAGGTGCTGTACTACGCAGCGAAGGGTGACGCGGAAGTGAAGAAGACCATACGAGGATACCTGGGTGAGGCACCTTCCATCGCCTTGCGGGAGAAGCCGAACATCGTGGTCTCGACTCTCGGCCGACTGGCGGGGAAAGTTCTCCCGCATCGACAGATGCTGCAGAAATTGGATGCGACTAAGATTTGTCGCGATCCGGACGTTTGTAAGGAATGGGATGCAGATGCGCTCTGTCACGACACCGGCACGCTTGAGGGTCTCGCGGGTATGTTGGATCGCGCAGCGGAGTTGGAGGAAGGGAAGGCACGGATTGATGAGAGCTGTGGGGAGGGAGGCAAGACGAGGTTGTGGATTGGGTTTGGGACTGGTGATCACATTTTGAGTGAGCCGGTGTGTAGGAAGTGGTTTGAGGGGTTGAAGGTGGAGGATAAGGAGTATAAAGTGTATGAAGGCTGGTATCACAAGCTGCACGCTGAGCCCGGGGACGATAAGTTCACGTTCGCAAACGATGTTGCGAGGTGGATAGTGGACAGGAGTGGAGCAGTTGATGCATTGGGTGGTGTGGTTGGCAAGCCGAAGTTATGAGCTTGACTCGAGATGTGAAAGATGCTATCAAGTCTCGGTGATATGGCTCACTCAGCAAAAGACAGAACGTACGGGCAAGACGAACGACGAGGCGGCTTGTGCAGGTCAAACAGGAATGAATGCAAGATGCTGCGGGGCCCACTTGCCGTCTGTGCTCACTTCTCTGCACAGACCAATGCATGTGACAAGCGGTGCTAGTGCTTCTCGGCTGAATCTTAACCCTCCTCTGCACGAACGCGACAAGTCCTCTTTCATCCACCACCATCCAGATCGCCACCACTCTTCAGTCTTGTACCATCTGCGAAAATGGTTCAGTACCGGCCAGATATGCTGTACGGGACTGCGAGGGAGTACAAAGACTACTGGAAACTTACAAACAATGGGCGGTGTTCCTCAAAAGACCTCCGTCGCTCGCTACAGAATGCTGGATACACTTTTCGGAACAATGAAGACCGCGAAAGATTGCTAGACCTGCAAAGCCGTGCAGACCGTGAACTCCTCTCATATCAGGACTGCGACACTCGCGATCTCAAGAAGTTCCACAAGCAACGCGGGATCAAGACACTGGTTCGTGGCAAGGACACGAAAGGGAAGTACATTGCAGCACTCGAGGAAGCCGACGACAACGCCGCCTTCGGTCACTTCACAGATCTTCCAGCGGAGCTTCGCCTTCTGATCTACGAGTATCATATCGGTGCCCATGAAGATGAAGCGGCGGAAACCAACGGCACACATCCTCGAGTACCTCCTCCCATTACCGAAGTATCCCGTCTGATCCGTCATGAGTCACTTCCGATCTTCTACGAACGCCATCGCTTGCGTATCTGCTTCGAGTGCAGGTTTCACGACGACTTTCGTATTGAAGGGCCATCGATGACCCTCATCGAACACTGCGACGGCGATCTCCTCCCTCGGTACATGAAAGTATGTCTCTCTGTATCAGTATCTGGTACTGGTCGATTCTCATGGCATATTGATCTCTGTGCTGGGGTCAACGAATTCAAAATGGTCCACAAAGCGTACGGGTTCGGGATGACAAGCCCACCGAAGGAATGGCTAGCTGGGACTGAGAATCAGCTACGAAGTATTCTGAAGGTCGTAGTGGATCGCGAGGGGCAATCTGGGTTGTTGAAGGAGGACTTGGATGAGTTCATGGGGGTTTTGAATGCAGCGAAGAACAAAATTGGCACAACATGAGTAAAAGCCATCGTAGGGAATGTCAAGCTCAGGGATTACAGATGTACCGTTACTGTCATAGTTCCAGGACGCTTTCGCAACACAGACTGAGCTGGAGAGCTTCCTTCCAGTCCATGAAACATAATGTGAGCATGACATTCCACAGAGCATAGATTTACATACATACCACGAGATATTGACGGCGTCTTTGGCACACTTCAATGGCATCGCGATGCGTGGTAAACTACCCGTGACAGATCTTATATCACAGCAATCGCTTGAACCATCTCCGACTGTGCTATGGCACGTTGAGCACTATGGAATGCTTGAACCACGGCATTCTTTGGGAGGAATCAGAGTAAAGTCTATATATATTATCCCGCGTGATAGCATTCCATTAACCAGCGTATTGGGCGCATGGTTTAGTGGTATAATACCTCTTTAGCATGCGACGCAGGTTTAGAGGTGGTCCTGGGTTCGATTCCCAGTGCGTCCAATCACATCCTGACACGGCGAAGGTCAGGATCTCATTTTTGTCCGAGCCACGTCTTACTATTTGCGTGTCTCAGTATCCGGGTGACGCTTTTTGGAGCCTGATATGCCTGATGTGCTCCTATTCCTACCTCCTAAATTAGACTACGTAAATCAAAAATTGAGTAGCGGGTATAGTAATATAGCCTTAGGCAAAAATACGTAACAGAATCTCGACTAATTATATATACCTACTACTTTTTAATCCCTAAGAGTCTAAGAAGCGTAGGTTTAGAATATATACTTTTATCCTTATTAGAATAACGTGCTTTACTACCGAGCGGGCTATACTACCGAGCGGGCCACTTTTACTAAGAACTATACTACTTCTACTTTAATTACGACGGTATCTTAACACGACGACATCCTATAGAATTGTTACTAGGAGGACAATTCCTCTTTAGATTCTTCGCTATCTAGTAAGTCTACTTAATAGATACGTACGTTATACCCTAACTCGCTATATCGCTTATAGCGTTATAGCCTTAGTACTAGCCGAATACTATCTAGCGTGTTAGGGCGAGAGCCTAGCCTATAAGATATAAGAATGAAAGCGAGAATATAGGTACGAAGTATAGATATAAAGGGTATAGTATAATTACTATACAAAACGAAAGACGAAGAAAGTAAGAGAGGCCTAGGGAAGGCTAGATATTTATACGCGACCCTCGCGAGTACGTATCCCCGTATTAATAGGGCTAACCCGTACGAAGCCGTGCTTAGTAGCTTTGCTCAAAACCTTATTCTAACCTGCCCTACGTTCCGAGTCTTCTACGAGCTTCTTCTAGGGTCTAGCGTAGTCGCGGGTGCTTACGAGAGTGCCGTAAGTCATATAGTCACGAGCCGAAGTGAATCTATTAAGGTTTAGTAGAGTAGTGAATTTGGAGGGCTAGGTCCCGTAGTAAATGTTACGGGGTATATAATTCTTAGCGCTTACGTACTAAGCTAGACTTTCACTTCTTAACAACTTCTAAGCACTCTAAGGCTCTTCTGTCCCTACCTTCTATACACTCTATAGGGAGACTATAATAGTAGCCCCCCTAAATAAAGCTAAGTTCCTACGAAGCCGTAGTAGTTCTATATATCGAGGATGTTCAGCTTTAGTACTAGGCCTAGGCCTAATGTTATAGTCGATATACTATTAGTAAGCCCCGTCGAAGAGCTTAGATTCGAAGAGCCTACCGATATTAACTTCTAGGGGTTTGCCCCAGAAAAGTACAATCTGATACACTTTACGCGCCGGCCACGGTTCCACAATATGCAAGCTTCTATCCAGATACAGGGGCACACGACTAACCCGGCAAATCAGCTCAGGATCCTCGGACTATGGGTGGACCCGGCGCTACGGTGGAGGAAGCACGTACAGGCAATATTACGGAAAGCTGAACAGAATATGGCATCATGCCAGAGGCTCACTGCGTCCACATGGGGGGCGGACTTCCGGCAGTCACGACTTCTATATACGGCTATTGTACGGCCAGTCCTTACCTATGGCAGCCAAGTGTGGTCCTTAGGCGAGAGGGCCTGCCCATCGAAGGGACTCGTCGCGCCGCTAGCGAAGATCCAAAACCAATGCCTAAGGAAGGTCACCGGGGCATATAAGTCGACACCAACGAGGATGCTTGAGCACGAGACCGCTATACCGCCGATCGACCTATACATCCAGGGACTACGGACCTCCTACTTAGGCAAGTCGGCACAGTACCCAGTACAGAAGGTCATCGCCAGTGCAGTCGCAAGGGCCCGCGAATCAGTACCAGCGCACAAGGGCATTCGACCCGGAAACGAGCCGAACTACCGGGCAAGGGACGAACAGCTAGCAACACAATGGGAAGGTGAGAAATCGTTTGTAGAGCAACTATGGAAAGAGAGGTGGAACAACCAGGTTGTAGGGCATAGTGGACGCCCTCAGCCAGCGGGACAACCTAAGGAATGGTCAGCTACAAAATCCGCGGTCAAGCACCCCCCGAAGCTCATCCACTACCGCCTTACGAGGGCACAGAGTAGCATAGCAACCCAACTGCGAAGCGAACACATCGGCCTCCAGGGGTACCTATCATGGAGGAAGGTTCCAGGATACACGAATACTAGCTGCCCCTGCGGCTATCGCTCCCAGAACGTACGGCACGCACTCCTCGTCTGTCCGAGGTGGTCGCTAGGAAGGGGGGAGTGGATGGCAAAGGCGAGGAACCGGACGATTGGGGCACTTCTTAACAACGCTGAAGACCTACGGCGCATTACGAACTGGATACTAGAGAAGGGCTGGCTAGAACAGTACCGCCTAGTAGGAGCAGTGCAGGAAGAGAGGACACGACGCAGCGCGACGAGACCGGCTAGGAGCGGGGGCTAACGGGGTAGTGACATGGACTACGTACGTTCAGAGGGAAAGCTAATCTAGACAAGGAGTAGTCGGGGGCGGGAAGGGTTTTCACCTATTCGGGTTTCCCTTTGTACATAACAATAGATATATACCTGCATAGGCCGGATAGGGTCCTAGAACAGGGGAATGACAAATCTATCTATCTATTAACTTCTAGGCCGTCTACGCGGGCGTAGTATTCTTCGATTGCTTAACGATTAAAGATGATATATTAGATAGGTTTCTATAAGGTATCCTACTTAGGGTAACCTTGCTATTCGACTTTATACTTGATCGGCGGTAGTCCTTTAACGTTATTAGGCTCTACGCGGATTCCCCGGATCTTACGGACGGTATAGTCGTTAGAAGGTAGGTTAATAGGCTCGTCGACTTCTACTTTATCGGGAGGACCTAGTATGTCTTAGTTTTAGTTCGGGAATAGGTCCTTAGCCGACGGCCGAAGGCGTACGGGATAGAAGACGTCGTAGATCTTTATATTCGTAGGAAGAGCTAGACGGTAGGCGTATAAACTAATACGCTCGGTAATCTCAAAAGGACCTAGGTTCTTCTAGCTCAGCTTCTTAGAGGGGCGGTCCGTCTTAATGTTCTTAGAGTTAAGGTAGACTATATCGCCTACTTAGTAGTCGGGAGCTAGCTAGCGACGACGATTAGCTTGATCCTCGTAGATTACTTATACGTATACTATCTCGTCGTAGACTTCTTTATAGATCTATAAGAGTATAGTAGTAAACTCGTCTACTACTTACTCGTTTACGTCTTCGGTAGGCGGGAGAGGCTCTTCTAGTTCTATACCTATACGAGGGTAGTAACCTCTCGTAGTATAGAAGGGAGAGTAGCTAGTAGTCTCCGAGTCCTAGTTACGAGTAGCGAACTCTACCGTAGGAATATACTAAGGCCAATCCTTTTAGTAGTAGTCGACGAAGTAACGAAGGACCTACTCGAGGATAGCGTTCGTAATTTCGGTCTAGCCGTCGGTCTATAGCTAAAAACTAGTCGAGAGGTTATGCTTAATGCCTAGGATAGCACATAGACGCTTCTAGAAGTACGAGATAAACTAGGAGCCTCTATTAGAGGTAATGCTATCCGGGAGGCCTTAAAAGCGCTAGACGAATTTATAGAACAAGCGAGTAGTCTCCTTTACGGTCATACTCTAGTACGGGATTATATACCGGTCCTTAGAGTAACGGTCTACGATCACTAGAAGGGCCTTTGCCTTTACGCCGCTAAAGGTCTTACCGTAAGGAAGATCGGTGATAAAGTCTATAGTGATATACTTCTCCGGACGATTAGGAGCCGGGAGAGGGTATAAGAGACCGTAGGGGCGGTAGCGGTTAGCTTTAGCTCTTCGGTAAGTAGCGTAGTTTAGTACGTAGCGGCGGACGTCCTTCTAGGAATACGGCTACTAGTAATACCTAGCGAGGAGCTTGTAGGTCTTAGCTACGCCTAGGTGACCTCTAGAGGCGGAGTCGTAGACGATTTGAAGAATCTCAGCTCGGATATTAGAGCCTTCGGGCTACGGTACGTAAAGCTTCTTACGAAAGTAGACGACACCTTCCTAGAGCTCGTACTCGGATAGCGAGAAGCCCGGGAATGTCCTCGCGCTAGATTTAAGGGCCTAAACTAACTCTTAGGCGCCTAGGTCGGTATCGTACGCTATTCGTACTCGTACTATAATGCCTTTAGGTTGCTCCTTATTATCAAACCCCTTAAAGTCTAATTCGGGTGAGCCGTCAGTCGTTACTAAGCCCTCTTTATCGTCGTTTAAGTCCTTAGCGTCCGAGGCGTATTCTTTAGGCTCGGATTCATTATTACTCTCGTTAAGGTAGGTAGGAGCGAGCATAAGAGTAGCAAAGGAAGCGGCGAGTATAGGCTAGCCGTTCGATAGGTACTCTCGAAGCTCGGAAGAGAGGTTATACTCTTTAATAACTTGTTGCTCTACGATTTACTAGCCCCCTCTTCGATTAACTAGAGAGTTACTAGAGCGGCGGGTAAGGGCGTCGGCTATCGAGTTAGCCTTACCGGGCGTATACGAGATTATAAAGTTGAACCGGGAGAGGAACTCGCTCTAGCGGGCCTAGCGACGATTAAGTAGCTTACTCTTTATAAAGTAGACGAGGTTCTTATAGTCGGAGCTTACTTAGACGGGCATAGTAGAGCCTTCGAGCTCGGGGCGCTACTCTTTAAAAGCTTTAACGATAGCGAGAAGCTCCTTATCGTAGATCTCGTAGTTATACTCCGTAGCGGTCATCTTCTTAGAGAGGAAGGCGATAGGTAACTAGGGAGATTTAGGCGAGCGGCGTTATAGTAGGACACCGCCTACTACGCCGTCGGATACGTTAGTCTCTATACGGGTCTCTAGTTCGAAATCGAAGTGCTATAGAAGCGGGTTCTTAATAAACTTCGCTCTAAGCAAGTCAAAAGCCTCCTAGCATTCGTCGGTCTAGGTAAACTTCTTACCCTTACGCGTAAGCTTCGTTAAAGGGCGTACTACGCCCGAGAATACGTAGATAAAGCGGCGGTAGAAGTTAGTAAAGCCTAGGAAACCCTAGATCTCCTTAACGTTCGTAGGAGTATCCTATTCGACGATAGCGTCGATCTTCTCTTAGTCTATCTTAATGCCGTCTACGGTGATAATTAAACTAAGGAACTTGACTTCGGTCTTCTTAAACTCGTACTTGTCGATATCGAGCTATAAGCCGGCGTCTACGAGCTTCTAAAGGACCTTATAGACGTGCTCGCGGTGCTCCTCCTTAGTCTCGCTATAGACTAGGATGTCGTCGATGTAGGCAGTATAGAACTAATCGAGGAACTCCTAAAGGATGTCGTTAATAAAGTTCTAGAAGGTACTAGGCCCGTTATAAACGCCGAAGGGCATAACGAGCGACTCGAATAGCCCGTAGCGAGTATAGAAGGCTATAAGATACTCGTGTCCTTCTACTATTCGTAACTTATTAAACGTAGTAATAACATCGAGCTTAGTAAAGTACTTAGCCTTAGAGAGGCGCTCGAGCGTCTCCTAAATCAACGGTATTAGGTAGCGGTTCTTCTTTATAATAGCGTTTAAGCCTCGGTAGTCTACGTAGAAGCGTAGACTACCGCCGGGCTTCTTAACGAACATAACGGAACTACTAGCGCTAGAACGGCTCGCTTAAATAAACCCCTTCTTTAGGTTCTCTTCGAGGTATCTTTTAAGGACGATAAGCTCTTCCCGGGACATAGAATATAGCGGTCCGAACGGTATCTCTATACCTTCTTCTAGCTTAATCTTATAGTCGTAAGGGCGATAGGGAGGCAGCTCGTCTACGGCCTTAGTATCGAATACGTAGAGGATGTAGTATACCTAAGGAGGGACCTTCGTAGTAGGGTCGGTAGGTGTACGCCTCTTATCGAGCTTCTCGAGGGCGATGTCGATATCGCGGAGGGAGGCGGCGAAGACTTAAGCTTTAGGCTACTTAGTAGTAGTAGTAAAGGTAGCGGCGTTTACCTAGAAGATCTTAGTATACTTAGGACCGCGCTAAGGCGGCGGAGAAGGCGGAGGTGCCGGAGGAGCTTCTAGAGGGAAGCTGATAGTAAGGGAAGTCTAGTCGATAATAGGTTAGTATCGTCTAAACTAGGGGAGGCCGAGGATAAACTTCTAATACGGTAGGGACGTAAGGGAGCTAGTGATCGACATACGCTTGCCTCCGAGGGTGATTAACGTGTGTATAACATAAGTAATCTTACTAGTAGTAGTCTCCGTGCCGTTAAAGAGTTTAAGGGTACGAGGGTACTTTAGTTCCTAGGGTTCGAGGTTGAGAGAGGTCGCGAGTTTATAGTCTATAAAAGACTCGCCTAGTACGCTAGTGTCTATAAGAGTGAGATTAGAAGAAGAGAGTTTCTTTAAGCCGATATTTATATTCGTAACGAACGGTTTATAAGCGTAGTCCTTACCCGTCTCGTCGTATAGGTCTAGCTATACTATATTGATCCTTAACTTCTTTCCTCTCTTCACTTTCGGTAAACGTTATTCTTAGTCTTTATCGCGTCGATAAGGAAGACCTAGGCTTTTTCCTACTTAGCGGGAGTAGTAGGAGTAGGCTCGATAGCGCCGATAGCGCCGCGAACCGGGTTACGGGCGTTACGGGTAGCGAGCTACGGATAGTTAACTACGATATAGCCTAGACCGCCGTAGTAGGTATAGAGTCCGGCCTAGCGACGGCGAAGCTTCTCTTCGGGAGTGAGCTTACCGTTAACGAGGCCCTAGACTCGAGGGACGGCGGTACTAGCGCTAAGATCTATAGTATTACCTATAGAGACGGGAGGGAGAGCCGTAGAAGCGGCGGCGCCTAGTAGAGTAGCGAAGTGGCTTCCGGGACTACGAGGCTAACGACCTTAAGAACGGGAAGCGAGGAGAGAGGCGGTGTGTTTTATATTAGAGTCGAGGCGCTAGTAGGTCTCGACGAGCTTACGGAAGCTTATAGTACCGACGTCCTTATCCTCGAGGGCTCGAAGAAGCTCTACTAATAAGCTACGGCGGAGAGTACTCTTCTTAGTCTCTTCGTTATAGCCGGTAAACCCGATGTCGCGGTTAAAGGCCGCGAGGTACTCTACGAAGCTCTTGTTCTTCTAGAGGAGGTTATAGATAGCGTTCTAGGCGGTGGCTCTACGGTCTAGATTACTAAAGGCAGCACGGAGGTCCTATATTAAGGTAAGGACGTCCGGGTAGCCGATAGTCTACGTAGCGTTATCGATATAGTATTATACCTAAGCCGCGGCGTCTCCCCGAAGGAGGGAGAAGACGTACGTAACTTTGTCCTTCTCTTACGGAAAGTGGTCGGTATTAGCTAATAGCTTAATAGTGAGCTATATCTTAAATGCCTTAAACTTGCTCTTATTACCGTCGAACTCGTCTAGGTCGTTAACCTTCTTAGAGAAGTACTAGCGGCGGTTATCGTCGGCGTACGGGACGAGGTTCTAGAAGGTGTTTATAATACCTTAAAGGTATGTTACTTAGTTGTTTACTTGCTCGACCTACTAGGTAGTCTCGCGGAAAGAGGAGACGGTACGGTTAATAAGAGCGTAGGCGGTATCCGGGTTAGCGTTTACCTAGGTACCGAAGGTAGCGGCGTTCGAGAAGGGGATATTAGCCTACTTACTAAAGTGGAATAGAGTGTCTTAGTTGTCGAGGTTGACACCTCTATCGGTAGCGTAGTTACCTATAAGGATGACTCGAGTAGTTAATAGTTTATTAGTCTTTCGTAATATTAGAGCGAGAGCCTAGCCTATAAGATATAAGAATAAAAGCGAGAATATAGGTGCGAAGTATAGTTATAAAGGGTATAGTATAATTACTATACAAAACGAAAGACGAAGAAAGTAAGAGAGGCCTAGGGAAGGCTAGATATTTATACGCGACCCTCGCGAGTACGTATCCCCGTATTAATAGGGCTAACCCGTACGAAGCCGCGCTTAGTAGCTTTACTCAAAACCTTATTCCAACCTGCCCTACGTTCCGAGTCTTCCACGAGCTTCTTCTAGGGTCTAGCATAGTCGCGGGTGCTCGCGGGAGTGCCGTAAGTTATATAGTTACGAGCCGAAGTGAATCTATTAAGGTTTAGTAGAGTAGTGAATTTGGAGGGCTAGGTCCCGTAGTAAATATTACGGGGTATATAATTCTTGGCGCTTATGTACTAAGCTAGACTTTCACTTCTTGACGACTTCTAAGCACTCTAAGGCTCTTCTGTCCCTACCTTCTATACACTCTATAGGGAGACTATAACATAGCGACTCTCTACTTACTTCCTATCTCCTAGTATCCTCTAGAGGTATTAATTACGACGCCTTATCGAAGGTTAGAGTCCCTCTAGACTAAATATACTTGCGCTTTCGTGCTTTCCGCTATATAAGGGCCTCCTTAGACTTACGTAGCTTACTAATCTCGCTTCGTATAAGAGCTATCTAATACGCTATCTCTCTACTCCCTTTTATAAGCTAATACACCCCTTCCTATAACGAGTTTAGCGATAAACCTGCCCGGGCACGCATTTTGTTCGTTACTAGTGTCGATTAAGAGTCGAATTGTTTTATAGTTCGTAGTGTCTTTAACTCCTAAGGGGTAGAGTCCGGAGCTAGACGGGTTAGCGTATGTAGCTTAACATTAAGCTTATCTATCACTACCTATAGATTAAATAGAACTAAACTAGCGCCTCTAAAGCTCGATAGGATGTTCTCCTGTCTAAATATAGCGTTATAGGCTACCTAGAAGGCGCGTAGGAACTCTACTTTATCGATATAAGTAATGCGCTAGCGTACTAAGCCCGAGAGCTAAGCACTATATATCTCCTTTAAAGGCGAATAGTAACCTATATCTAATAGCTAGAGTAAGTACGAGGCGTACGATAGTATATATAGGGCTAAGATCTTATATTCCTTATATAGATTCTAGAATACCTTCGAGTTATAGCTCTCGTAGCTATCGATAATAAGTAGTCTCTATACCCTAGTCGTATAAGCTATAGTATACTTCTAGAAATACTCTAGCTACCGTATACCGAACTTATTATTAGTCTAGCCGTTCTCTATTAGCCCGATTGTCTAGTCTAGACCTAAGTTACCGTCTTAGTACTAGGTACTAATATACTATTTACCTATAAGGATAACGTAGGGTAGGAGCGCTATTCCGTCTATATAGATAGTCTTAATTACTATTACCTATTCTCTATTACCCTATTAAACGACCTTCCCCTTTCTACTACGCCTTTCTAAACCCGTAACGACGCTCTAAGACGTAATAATACCTATTATAAACCCTATCTCGTCGAAGTTATAGGCGTCCTAGTTAAGGATACTATACTTCTCCTTTATATTACGTATAAGTAAGAACTACCTCTCGATAACGTCTAGATCTTCTATTAGGGCTCGCTAACGATCGTATCTACGTGTTATACGAACCTTTAGCTTACAATACCGCCTAATAAACCTGTCTATCTAATTAAGACTAGCGGGCTTAAGACCCTTCTCTTATAGTAATGATTCGGCTATTACTCGTATACTAGCCTTTAATAGCGGGAAACCTCTAAGATCTAGCTCTATAAGGGCGCGCGTACTATAGGGTCCGAATGAGATAGTTGTTGTTCTACGAAGCTACGAAAGAGGAGCGCGAGGCGCGGCGAAGTTATAAAGCAAAGCCAAGCCGCGCTAACCCGATGCAGAAGGTCCGCGGTTCAGCCGGGCCGACGTAGCTATAGTGAGGGGTCGCGGGCTGCCCGTGACAGTACCCCCCCTCCCAAAACACGCCTTAGTCCTCTAAGCGTTATTCACCTTGTGAGGCCACTTGCCTGTCGAGCTCTATAATCGCGCGAACGCCGAATCATCCTCTAGTGCCCTGTCGTCATCCGATAACATCGCATTCGCTCTATTAAGACCATCCTCGACCGGCTTCCTTCGAGAAACATGTTGCCTAGTTAGCTAGCTTGCCCTAGATCTAAGTCTGTCTTCGGCTCGTACTCGCGTATAATCCTTATGACCAAAGTTAGGTATCATTGTAGGCTCTGTAGGCTCCACTCGAGTATCGAATATGTGCGGAGCAGATTCTATTAGAGGCAAGGCTCGAGGCGACTCATTCGTGACGGTGTCTTTCGGAATGACCCTGATCGAGTTGAGCCCGAGTATCTTAGTAGCTAGTAGGGACTAGTCAGATGGAGCTACGAAGCCTATAGGCGTAGACAACTCCGGCCGGTTATAGTGAAAGTCTGCAATAGCGGCGGCTGCGTATTCAAGCATGTCCTCTGCAGGTTGCCAGGTCTTACCATCCTCCTCGTTCTAATATCTAGCCCATTTCACCTTGTACCATGTATCTACTTTGCGCTTGTGCCCCTTCTTCACCTTACCTGCCCGCTTACGGGTGTACATATCAAGGATCTTTTCTACCTCGTATATATGCGTAGGTGCTGCCACTACATCGGCTACTACATCAGCCTCGGTGGTGTTAGGTTCGATAGTTATCGGTAGTAGCGGCGCCAGATGCTGCCCTTCAAGTGGTAGGAAATCGGGGTGGTCGGCTCGTTGTAGTAGTGAGGTGTAGAAGTAGTTATCAAGTCCTACTAGAGCGTCTAATAGTTTTAGTCGATAAGAGAGTCTGGCTAGTATAACTTCCGTGATCTAGTAAGGGCCGGCATATCTCCTGTCTAGCTTCTTAGATAGTCGAGTCGTGCGGATGTTCTTAGTGCTAAGATACACCTAATCACCTACCTTATAGTCTAGAGGAATGCTTCGGTGGCGGTTTGCTGCCTCTGCTTAGAGAGCTTATAACATTCGCATATTCTTTTGAAGGTGTTTGTGAAGCTCGCAAATTCGACGCACAAAGGTTTCTGCTGATCGCGCGTCCAGTCGCTAGAGAGTGGTCAGTCCTCCCTCCTTTCTAGCGTTCAGGTCAACTCGCTCTATGAACTCAGGGTTATATCCTAAGGTGGCGTAGAACGGCGACACACTAGTAGTCTTAGACAGGTGATTGTTGATCGCGAACTAAGCAAGGCACAGCCATTCTGCCTAGTCATCCTGTGCCTCGTTAGTGAATATGCGGAGATACTGTTCCATCGCCTGGTTAGTACGTTCTGACTGTCTATCAGTTTCTAGGTGATACGAAGAACTCAGCTTGCGATTTGTGCGGAGCATCTTGTAGAGTTTCTTCTAGAAGGTAGCAACCTACTGCTTGCTACGGTCTGATATAATGGTGTCAGGAAACCCGCGCCGACAGAACACATGTTTAAGGAAAAGCCTTGCCGCATTCTGTGCTGTCATTGCGCCAATAGGGATCAGCTCGACTTCCTTAGTGAGCCTGTTAGTAACGGTCATAATGTTGTTATAGACTATACCGTCAAGAGTGCTGTCTAGGAGTCCGACAACGAAGTCGACTACAATGTGTTTCTAAGGCCGATCTAGAACAGGAAGTGGCTGTAGTAATCCTAGTGGCTAGGAGTGCAGAGATTTTGTTGTACGGCAGGTACGGCAATTCGCGGTGTATCTGCGCACGGATCTCGCTAATCTAGGCCAGTAGAATTCACGTGCTACGAGTTCATAAGTGCGAGCTCGTCCTAGATGGCCTGCTACTAGAGCGTCATAGTTTATCTTGATTATCCTAGTCTATAAAGCTTGGTCATTTGGTACCTATAAGCTCTAGCCGTCGTATTGGTTTCGAACATATAGCAGGTCGCCATCCACTTTGTAGTGTGCTAGGTAAATCTTCGCTCTCTATAGTAGTGTAGGAGTGCGGTCTTTCTGTAGGTCCTTAATCGCGGTCTTGAGCTCGTTATCGGTTACGTACGCCGTCGACATTCGATACTCGAGTTCGGCTTCCCGCTAACTTTTACGCGTCGCCGGTTGTTCAGTAGGCGCATCTCGTTCTGTAGGTATAAACTCTTTAGCTTTAGGGTTTAGCGGTACTAGTTCCTCTTCTTCCGGCGCATCTTCTACTATTGCCTATAGTAAGGCGATCTTAAGGAATCGCTTAGGAGGTAGCAATGTCTGATGCTAATGCTAGTTCCGAGGGTCGTCCACCCCCTGCGGAAGGTCCTAGCTACGTCTCGTTAGGCTGTCTGGCTTTGTACCTTGAAGTCCTAGACGGTATATTATCTTGAAGTTGAACTGTAACAAGAACTCAGCCCAACGCGCTTGTCGCCGATTTAGCTGCTTTGTCGTCATAAAGTATTCTAGGTTCTTGTGGTCGGTGTAAATCTTGACTAGCTATAAGTCCTTATCATCTACCTCGTAGGCGAGCTCGGGTCTCCATTCCTCAAAAGCCTTGATGATAGCTAACAGTTCCTTATTATAGATTTCATAATTGTACTCCTGTAGACTCAACTTCTTCGAGTAGAAGGCCACAGGATGTAGCACACCATTCTCGTCATACTGCGAAAGCACGCCGGCGTTCACAAAATCTGAAGAATCTGTCTCTATTACTGTTTCCCTACCTAGCACGTAATGTGCGAGTATGCCGGCTTTGCTAAACGCAGCTTTCAAATTGTCAAAGGCTCGTTGGCAATCTAGTGACCATTGAATCCTTCTGTTCTTGTGATTGCTTAGTCCGTCCGACTTGGTCAGGTTTGTAAGAGGAGCAGCTATGCGCGAAAATGCTTCGATGAATCGCCTATAGAAGTTAGCAAATCCAAGGAAGGCCTGGACATCCTTCAGGTTCTTAGGAGCTTCCTATGTCTGAATACATTCGAGTTTCTCGGGGTCCATCTCGATGCCGTCAGGGGTTATGATTAGCCCAAGATACTTCACCTTCTGTTAGTGGAATTCGCTTTTGTCGATGTCCACTATAAGTCCTGCATCGCGTAGCTTGGTGAGAACCTTCCGTACGTGTTCAATGTGCTCCTCTAAGGTGTCACTAAAGATAAGTACGTTATCTAGGTAGGCCGACACAAAGTCGTCTAGGTGTTCTTATAAGACCTTGTTAATATATAATTGGAACGATGCTGGTCCGTTACACAAGCCGAATGGCAACACTAGACACTCGTAGATGCCGTATCGTGTCGCAAACGCTATCAACCACTCGTGCCCTTCAGCTATCCGTAACTTGTTGAAGGCTGCTACAATGTCTAGCTTTATGAAGTAGTTCTTGCCGTGTATACGGTTGAGCGTCTCTTGTATCAAGGGAATCGGATACCGGTTCTTGATAGTGATCGCATTCAATCCTCTGTAGTCGATATAAACACGCAGCCCACCTCTAGGCTTACGTACTACTAGCACTGGTGCAGGAGACTGGTTCGTCTTTTGCCCTGCTTTCCGCACCTTCCCTTCAGATGTTTGCTCGTCTAGCCATTTCTTAACTGCCTCGTTCTCCTTCTTAGCTAGGCCGTAGGGCTTGCGGTATAGTAGCTCTTATAGACTATCAGGCTTAATGTGAATCTCATGATCTACGCCTAGTCGGTGAGGTGGGAGTCCTTTATGATCCTTAGCTAAGAAAGCGTCCGCAATATCGTAGTATATTGGCGGCAACTTCTCCTTCGGGTTGTGATTGAACTGCTTGTTCAAGAATTGGTCCAGATCATCAGTAGCTATTGCACTCAGCTTAAGCTCTCCGCCGTCGCTCTCACGCCTAGTAGGCATAATGTAGAAGCACTTAGCCCTAGGCCGGTGCGCGTACATCCCCTACGCGCGTTGAGAAACGCCCTGGCAGTCCACTTCTTCATCGTCTATGTCTTCTAGGTTATATAATGAGACATTTAGCTCTGCCCCTCCTGCTGTGAAGCTCGCTACATCTCTAGTGAAGGGCTCTAGTCCGTACCGTACTAGTGCCTGCTTCTTCTTCTCGCGGTAGTTCAGGGATTGCACTGTTGTCGGTGTCTTATTCTGTAGACAGTGACCAAAGCAGTAATCCGACCTGAATGCCACCTCGCCTGTCTCCTAGAAGATGTTTAGGTTGTGCGCTATAAGCTACGGTAGGCCAAAGACGATGTCGTATTCGAGGTCGGTGACGTAGCATAACATTTGCTCGTAATGATCGCCTATAACTACGTCTATAGGGGCCGCGTGTGTAATCTGCCGCGCAGTGGCCGTTCTATCTCCTAGTGTTAGTCGTCGGCTTTGCGTTAAAGGGATTAGGGGTATTGTATATTTGCGTGTGAATTTCTAGTCAAGAAAGAGAGAGGTGGAAGCAGAATCTATAAGGCCTCGAGCCTTTCTCTGTTATATTATTACGGGTAACACTATGTGAGGGTACATAGCTAGCTGTTGCTTATCCAGTGCGCATGCCGATATCTTAAGCTCCTCACTATAGTCTGTTACCGTCTCTTGCGTTCCGTGTCTCTCAATCTTATGCTCTTTCTGTCCTAGGAAGTTCGGGTGACCGCTGTCTACTACGCTTAGGTAGCGGTCGTGCCATTTCCCTGCCGCGGATCGGCGGCTAGGGAACTGAGGTTCGCGTTCGGATTCGGCGTAGTATTGCGTAGACGCGGTAGGCGATAGTCGCTATCGTACCTATACATTAGGCATTCAGGGTTGGTCGATACGTAAGAACCTATACGGTAGCGGTAGCACTTACCCTGCTTCTTAAGGTCTTCGCGCTGCTCACGGTTGAGCGCAGGCAGGTTCTGTAGATGTGTCGGCAGATCCTCCTTCTTCTTAGTACTAGCGTACTATAGTGGGCGCTGTACTAAGGCACCTACTACACCGGTAGCGGCACTAGTAACTGCGTTGCCGTTGTTCTAGTTGTTCTGGCCGCCATTGCTGTTCGAGTTGCCATTGCCCCGGGGGCGCTCCTTCTACGGGTATAGTCGATCTGTCTCGTAGAAACTCTCGTCCAGTACGGTGCACTCCTCGATAACGTCTTACATACTGTCTAGGCGGCGGTCGACTTCGCGGTCGCCGAAGGTCTTGATGAAGTACTTACGGTTTAGTCGGTTACGGAACAGCATGAGCTCGGTCTTATCGGTCTATAACATCTAGGCGCGCAACTTCGAGTAGCGGGCATAGAAGGCTATAAAGGTTTCGCCTTGTTCTTACTTATAGGTAGCAATGTCAACTATAGCCTTAGTTCCCTCATTACGTGTGCTATATTGGCGTGTCATCTAGTCTAACAACTCTTCTCTAGTCTTGAACTCGTTAAAGGACTGCTGTCTAGGCATAGGGATCCTCGGCTCAATGCTTCGCTAAGGATCACCTTGTGTCCACCTATACACGAAGCGCAGACCATCTGCCTTAGTACGGAAGGTTGCTACAGTCAGCTTTAGGAGAACACTGCTGTACTAGCTGTCGAAATTAGGGTCGTCATCGTTCTTGAAGTGCTTAGGGTCGGGCACACCCTTGCCGATCTCTATGCCGCGAGTGAGGGTGCGGTCAATAGTGAAGAGACGTTCTGGAAGGTCAACTAGTGGTGTCTAGGTACGGGTGTTACGCATTCTCGAGTCACGACTGTTGTTAGGTCCTAGTCGCGGACGGTCGTTGTCACGTCCTCGGCCATTATCGCTACGGTCATCGTCGTCTCCATCGTTATCGTTATCACCACCACCGCCACCGCCCCCTCCACTAGCAGCTCCGCGATACCTACGCAACAGCTGCTCGAGTGAGGTCTCGCGTAGGCGGGAACGAGAGGGTCGGCGGCCTGAGCGGCCCCTGCCTCCGTTCTATATAGTGTCTCCTACCTCAAGCCGAGCCTTTAGGTCATCGACTTCTTGTTACAGGGCCTGGTTCTTCGCCTCAGCATCTTGTACCTTCTTCTTCTCCTTCTCGTAGATCTCGCTGAACTGCTTATATAGGTTGTTGGCTTCCTTGTATTTCTTCCCTAGCTCTTACAACTTAGCTAGGTCGCAATCCTTCTTGCTCTTGAGATCTGCTGCCATTTTCTATGTAACAAGCTCTTCACTTCGTAGCATCTTGTAGATGCGGTCGTATTCGGTGTATAGCGTGGTGTACTAGGTGTTCTAGAGGTCGTTAGCTCGCTCTATTATATCGAGTTGTCTGCCCTTAGTAATTACCGTGTTGACTACTTATAGCACGAAGTCGTAGGTAGTCTTCGGGTGTTGGGATGCAAGGGTCGTAAGGTTGTCTAGGGTGACATTCTGGTATTCGGATGCGAGAATGTGTTCTGCCTCGTCGAGTAATAGATACACCTCGTCTAGGTCGCCGCCTAGGTTCTCTTCGAGCTTGAACTCGAACAGTTCTATAAAGTCAATCTTACCACCTTCTTCTCGCTCGAAGGCCTTCTAGTAAGCTTTATCAATCTCTTGTTGTAGCGCGACACCGGTGTCTACTGTGACCCGCCGGTTGTCGTCCTATGTCTGACTCTAAGGAAAAGAGGAGAGGTCGGGGAAAAGAGATGTACGCTACTTGCTTTTGCCCTTAGGCTTAGGTGGCGGTGGCATGCCGCCGTTCGCTGTTTATGAAGTCATGTTGTCTAGGTTCGGGGGAGGCGTGACGGTGCCTGTATCCTGACTGTCTACGAGCGCGCGACCACCTACTGATAGTGTCGCCGCGTTACGTTCTCTAGGCATCTACGCGCTGTGCGCCTTACCGTGTTCTGTGTTCTGATGCGGCTCTACGCGTTCTCGAGTTCTACGGTTCTGTCTGTTCCTGTTGTTACGCGTCCCTTACCTAGATCCGCGATCTAGGTAGTAAGGTAGAACAAACTGTAAGGGCGCGCGTACTATAGGGTCCGAATGAGATAGTTGTTGTTCTACGAAGCTACGAAAGAGGAGCGCGAGGCGCGGCGAAGTTATAAAGCAAAGCCAAGCCGCGCTAACCCGATGTAGAAGGTCCGCGGTTCAGCCGGGCCGACGTAGCTATAGTGAGGGGTCGCGGGCTGCCCGTGACAAGCTCGAGTATATACTTAAGTATCACCCTCTCTTCTAGCTCTATAAGCTTCTTTGAATTAGGCTCGTAGTCACCCCGAGGAGGTCGTCTATTTAATCGATACCCTAGTATAGTTTGAGACGCGTCGTATACCTTTATAGCAAGTCGATTCGTAATTATCGCGTCGCGTTTCGTAGCCTAGATAGCTAAGGTCAGTTTGGCCTTGTTTAAAGATAATATACGCTATAATAGTAGTTATATAGCTATATCTATAGAAGTGGTATAGTTCTTAGCAAAAGTAGCCCGCTCGGTAGTATAGCCCGCTCGGTAGTAAAGTACTTTAGTAATAGCTATAAGTGTTAAATAGGTACGGGTAGATAGTAGTGGAGTAGAGTAAGAGATTAATCTTTAACTAACTAATAGCACGAGTATATAGCAATATATTAGGAACCAATATGTTGATTATATTAGATATCTATCTAAGCTAAAGAGGAGAGAAGGTATCTCCCTATAAGCTAAGTCCTCGTAGATGCCTTAGGCTACTAGATCACTTCCTAATTATTAACTCCCTTTGAGATGCTATATCTTAACACTCCTACTTACCTCGTATAGGAGGTTATAGTCTACTCACTTCCTACCAATAGTACTTAAACCTTTTTATAATAGGTTAAGCTAGCTTATAAACCTCTAGAAGTATAGACTAGCCTTTGGTTTTATAAACCCGTCTATAACTATCTTAGAGGTTAGGGTATACTTAACAGCGATAAGCCTCCTCTACTAAAGTTTTCTAATAGCGTTATAGGCAATGTCAATGTACTTCGACTTATTATAAACATATATATCTTTTACTAGGGTAAGGACAGCTTGATTATTACCTCTTAATTAGACTAGTCTTAAATTTGATACAGTCTCCTAGTTTCTAGTGATTCTTAGTTAATAGGAATAGTCTCCTACTAACTCTAGACAATCCATTTCTTTTAGTAGTAAAGCTACGAATTAGGACTACTTCGTATATACATTTATAGCTATATATTTAGCCTCTATTATAGATATTACTATAGACTTTTGCTTCTTACTTATCTAAGAAACTAGTGCCCTATAGAGGAAGAAGAGATACCTAAGGATTAAGACTCTATCTACTTTGTCTATTATATAATCAGAATTATAGTATCTAATAAGGTGTCCTTTTCTAGACTTTAAGAACTAAAGTCCTTAATTAGGGTATAATCTTAGTTACCTAGTAATCTTCTTCAAAGCCTTTATATAGTAGGTGGTCAGGTCACTTACAAATAAGCTCATCCTTCCTAGGGCAAAAGTAATGTCTAGCCTTATAATTGTTACTAGCTATATCTAAGTACTATTAATACTCTAGTACTCTACCTTATTACACCTCTTATCTATATAGCTTGAAGGATCTCGTATATAACTATATACGCTAGGACCTCTGTTTTACCGACGGGTACCTTAAAACATAACACATTCGAAAGCTCTTATTAAGGCCATTCTAACAATATATAAAGTAGGCCACTGCCCCTAGGACTAAGGGAGTTCTACCTTATTTAATCTAGATAGCTTGAAGCTCTCTTTACCCTATTTCTTCAGCTCTAAACGCCGCGGAGGTGCCTAGCTACATTAGGTAACTCCTAGGCAATAGTAGCCTAGGCTACGGTACTAACGGCGCCTACGGCCCTATAGGCGAAGCCCCCCTAAGACAACTAGTAGTAACTTATAGAGGACGTAAAAAGTATAGAAACTAACGATTAGCTCCCTTACCGGTCTCTATAGGTAATGATCACTTAGCTACGTACGGCGCTTATACTATCGTATTACCGAGGGCAATAAGAAATAAGGACGACGTCCTAGGCGATTAGCAAGGCCACCCGGAATCAACACCCCTATAGCTAGGCATCGGTCGCGGCATCAATACTAGGCCCCCGCCTAACGTACGATATAGTTACGATCCGCATTATAGCAAAGGAAGACTAGGCCGAAGTTACGAAGCTATCGAATAAGGAGCTCGCCTAACGAATTAACTAACTAGGGGTAGTCGTAGTAAACTAATAGTCTAACGGCACTCTATAGATCTATACTAGCTCTACTACTACTAGGAGGTACCTAGAGGCATAGCTATAGTAGGCATCTAAGGTTGCGGTATTAGCGAAGGTCTTAACGAAACAATTCACGATCCTAGTCTACGACATACCTAAGGAGTTTGACCTAACTAACTAGGGTCACCTACGCGCTCTCTAAGAGGACAACCCCGTTACTCTTAATTCTATAATCTAGAAGGCGACTTGGCTCTATAGGAAATAGCCACAAGGCAAGAAGGCCTCGGCGCTAATAGTATAGCTATAAGACGCGAAAGCGGCGGATCTAGCGATAGAACAAGGCCTAGTCTAGTAATATAGCCTTAAGATAGTAGAAAAGCACTCCTTATCCTTTCGTGTCCTCTAATACTTCAAATACTAACAGTATAGACACTAAACCTATACGTGTATAAACAAGTAGGCCTGCTCGAACTATATAGGAGACTATATGTCTAGGGACTATATATCGACTACGAGACGATACGCGAACTGTCCGGGGTACTACCTATCGTATAGTACGGAATGCCTATAGCGGAAACTAGCGAAAAACAAGGCAATCACAAATAGAACCGTCGCCCTAAGATTCTACGGCGACCGTAAGGCTAGCCTATACCGGAACTAACTAGCGGCGGTCGGGTATAAGCGCCCTAGGGCCGAGATCGATATAAAGGATACGTAACCTAGGGCGTACGGGAGGCTACGTACTCTACTAGCTATAGCGAGGGAATCTAACTAGGCCCGGCTCCCCTTTAGTATATAGCCGATAGGCGTAGACTAGGACGTATAGGGTAGTAGGATATAGGAGGATATAGAGGAAATGATTATCGATACCGATAACTAGCCTCGACACGCTTAGTATTATCTAGTATAACGTTAACTATAGTAAGGATATAGTCTAGAACTATTTCCTATACGAGGCGGACCCGCGCGTCTACTACGTCCTTATAATCTAGGAGCTATAGATTAACCCGTACTATAAGAGACTAACGACCTATAAGTTACTAGACTATACGATATACCTACGAGGCGACGGCAGACCCCGTACGTGCTTCTATATTAGTAAACATACTAGAATCCGACTAGGAGGTAGTGTACTACGTAGACGAAGAAGGCGGGGGCGATATTACCTCCCTCTACGTAGGTAGTACCTAGATACATAACCTATATATATAACCGCTAGCCTCGAGGTCTAGCCGCGACCTAGGGGTCTATAGACACCTAGACAGTGCGCTTAAGAGACAAGGGTGCCACATCGTAGTAGGAGACTTCAACATATACTACCCTTCCTAGGAAAGCCTTATGTAGCCGTACCCTATAGCCGACGAAGTACTCGACTTAATAGCGAGCAACGTAATTGCCCTTAATACCCCGAAGGACCTAGGTACCTAGAAGAGAGGGGGACTCTAAGGCACGATCGACCTCTCCTAGATCTTAGATAGCTACTACTATATAGTAACCTACTATAGGATCGAACATAAACTCGAGGCGTCGTTAGACTATATACTAGTCAGGACCTCTATTACGACATAGATATAACGCACACTAGCGAGAACCCCTAAGCTAAACTAGGGAAAGGCCTACTAGGCCAATATCTAGGCGTACCTCGATAACTCTAAGAGGCTAGTCCAGATCGCGTAGTAGTAATACAATAGTAAAGACGAGATAGACGAAGCAGTCTAGGGGTTAATAGACGAAATAAGAAAAGCGACCTCACTTCACGTTCCGCTTACCTAACTAACGACATAGTCTAAACTATACTAGACGCCGGAGTGTACTACGGTAGTAAGAGAAGTAAGGAGAGCCCGCCGGGTATAGACGAGCAGCTATAGCGAGGAGGCCTAGAACGTATATAGGGAGGTATACTAATAGAAGAAAGCTATAATACGGAGGGAGAAAGTAGTCGGCTAGAGGGCTATAGTAGAAGAAATCGCCGGTAAACTAGAGAGGATATAGAAGCTAGCGAAATGGGCCCGACAGGACCCTATATAGGGCCCCTCCTTCTCTATCCTAGCGCTATAATCGCCTAGTAGCCCGGTTAGCGACCCCGAGGCCAAGGCGCGTCTACTAGCTAGTAAGTTCTTCCCGCCTCTAGTCGAGGCTAATCTAAGCGATATAAATAGCTCTACTCCCCTAGCCCCTAGTATCGCGGTCTAATAGGAGGTGTCCGAGGGAGAAGTTACCGCTATACTTAGGAAGTTACCGGCAAAGAAAGCCCCGGGGCCGGATAGGATCCTAAACGAGCTACTAAAGAAGTATAGAGATCAACTAGCCCTAGTAGTCGTAGCAATCTTTAACGCCTATCTATAGACCGGATACTACCCGATAACATTTAAATAATCGACGATAGTAGTCCTACGTAAGCCGTAAAAGGAAGACTATACGTAGGTGAAGTCGTACCGCCTAATTGCGCTCCTTAACACTCTTAGGAAGGCGCTTAAGAAGCTAGTTATAACGAGACTCTCCGAGGCGATAGAGGAATGCTCCCTACTCCCGGACACCTAGATAGGTACGCGCCTATAGCGATCGACGCTATCCGCGATAGAACTTATTACCTCTAAGGTAAAGGCTATCTCGTATAAGAATAGGGACAAGGTAGCATCCTTACTTAGTCTAGACATATCGGGAGCCTTCGACTACGTATTATACCCGCGGCTACTCTATATCCTAAGGTCGAAAGGACTCCCTAAGTAGCTTATTAACTTCGTACGGTCCTACCTCTAAAACCGTAGTACGTCGATCCTAGTCGGCTAGTATAGAAGCCTATTTTAAGTAGTCTATACTAGAATCCCGTAAGGCTTAACGCTAGTACCTATTCTATTCCTCTTCTTTATAGCGACGCTACTCCTAGTCCTAGAATCCTAGAATACCGCTACGAGCGGCTTCGTAGACGACATAACTATCCTAGCGTAGTCTTCCTCGACTAAGGAGAACTATAGGCTACTAGAAGAGAAGTATAAGATCTGCGAGGACTAGGCTAGGAGGCACGGGGCTCGGTTTGCCCTAGAAAAGTACAATCTGATACACTTTATACGCCGGCTACGGTTCTATAATATATAAGCTTCTATCTAGATATAGGGGTATACGACTAACCCGGTAAATTAGCTTAGGATCCTCGGACTATAGGTAGACCCGGCGCTACGGTAGAGGAAGTACGTATAGGCAATATTACGGAAAGCTAAACAGATTATAGCATTATACTAGAGGCTCACTACGTCTATATAGGGGGCGGACTTCCGGTAGTCACGACTTCTATATACGGCTATTATACGGCTAGTCCTTACCTATAGTAGCTAAGTATAGTCCTTAGGCGAGAGGGCCTACCTATCGAAGGGACTCGTCGCGCCGCTAGCGAAGATCTAAAACTAATGCCTAAGCAAGGTTACCGGGGTATATAAGTCGATACTAACGAGGATACTTAAGTACGAGACCGCTATACCGCCGATCGACCTATATATCTAGGGACTACGGACCTCCTACTTAGGTAAGTCGGCATAGTACCTAGTATAGAAGGTTATCGCTAGTATAGTCGTAAGGGCCCGCGAATTAGTACTAGCGTATAAGGGCATTCGACCCGGAAACGAGCCGAACTACCGGGTAAGGGACGAATAGCTAGTAAAACGATAGGAAGGTAAGAAGTCGTTTATAGAGCAACTATAAAAAGAGAGGTAGAATAACTAGGGTGTAGGGTATAGTAGACGCCCTTAGCTAGCGGGACAACCTAAGGAATAGTTAGCTACAAAATCTGCGGTCAAGTACCCCCCGAAGCTTATCTACTACCGCCTTACGAGGGCATAGAGTAGTATAGCAACCCAACTACGAAGCGAACACATCGGCCTCTAGGGGTACCTATTATAGAGGAAGGTTCTAGGATATACGAATACTAGCTACCCCTACGGCTATCGCTCCTAGAACGTACGGTACGTACTCCTCGTCTATCCGAGGTAGTCGCTAGGAAGGGGGGAGTAGATAGTAAAGGCGAGGAACCGGACGATTAGGGCACTTCTTAATAACGTTAAGGACCTACGGCGTATTACGAACTAGATACTAGAGAAGGGCTAGCTAGAACAGTACCGCCTAGTAGGAGTAGTATAGGAAGAGAGGATACGACGTAGCGCGACGAGACCGGCTAGGAGCGGGGGCTAACGGGGTAGTGATATAGACTACGTACGTTTAGAGAGAAAGCTAATCTAGATAAGGAGTAGTCGGGGGCGGGAAGGGTTTTCACCTATTCGGGTTTCCCTTTATATATAACAATAGATATATACCTATATAGGCCGGATAGGGTCCTAGAACAGGGGAATAACAAATCTATCTATCTATATAGCTTGAAGGTTTAAGGACCTAATAGCTGTCTATAGGTAAGTATATAGGTGCTACCTTCTTATAGTTCATTCCTATCTTAAGTAGGCTGTCTCTAATAAAGTGTCCTTAGTTAAGTTTTAGGATTCCTCTCTTCCTATCCCGTATAACTCTTATACTAAGGATCTTTTTAGGTTTACCTAGATCTTTAATCTTAAAGATCTTACTAAGTTCTCTTTTAAACTAGAGAACATCTATTAACTTTAGTATAGTAATTAGAATGTTATCTATATATATAAGGATTAGCTAGCTTACTAAATGTTAAGAACATATAGGCCGTAGGACAAGTATATAGGTGTAGGTGTGTTATATAACTAGATCACGTGACTAGGGTTTACTAGCCTATAGGCTAGTAAACATCCGGACACCTAGTATCTACCTATACTAATACCGGCGATACTATATATAGATACACGCTATCCTATTAGGTCCTTCTTCGTCTTTTATATAATCCGCCGTCTTCTAGTACTACGTAACTCGTACCTATTTAATAGGTTAAATAAAGAGGCTTACGGTATCTATATAGAGAGTAACATTCGATAAGGCAAGAGTAATATATAAGGCGATCGTTAGACTAGCTATGTTATACGGGGCATAGATTTAGGGAACAGGAGGCGTAGGCAAGCCGATCCCGAAACGGATAGAGTAACCCCTAAATAGGATATAGGTAGGCAACCTACGTAGGGTACTAGGCGTATATAAGATAACGTTAATAAGTACGGTAGAAATAGAGACAGGAATACTACTAATCGGCTAGTATATCCGGGGAATAAGAATTTAATACGCGGCAAAGACGATAGGTTACCTAGTATAAACTACGATCTAGGAGGTAAAGAATAAGATAGAAAGCCGCTACCGGAGAGGGGTAGGACATAGGACAAGCTAAAAAGAGGATGACCTTACTACCTTTACGGCCGTATAGACAAGTACCGAATAGCTAGTACGAAAGGAGGAGGAGCGTAGGACTCGCTAGGCCGGCGGGAGTAAGGCTAAGACCTAAAGCCTAGCGGAATAGATAGCGAGCTACCTATAGGAGTAGGACTAGAAAAGGAAGCCCCCTAAGACAATAGGCCCGACAGCGCTCCCAGCCTTCTAGAGACACAATTACTAGCTATATAGGGACCTAACAAGGGCCGAAGTAAGTATAGCGATCCAAATCAGGTCCGAATATATTAGATTAAGGGCCTACCTATTTAGGAGACGCGTACTAGACATCTATAGCCTAGCCTACTAGTGTGGCTACCTATCGCAAAACCTAGAACATATACTACTACGATGCCCGTAGTAGGCGAGAGGTAGGGGAAATTAGAGGTACTAAGCGGGAAGGAGAGACTATAAGTCAATTATTAGTAACAAAGGTAACATTCGCCGAATCTCTCGGTAGATACTATAGTAGGGATACCTCTAGTAGTTTAGCCTCGCGAGCGAGACGGAGGAGTGGATAGACAAGAGGCGGAAGCGAGGGGGGTTGTAGATAGGGTAGTTATTAGGGCAGGCCTATGACACTAGTGTACCCCTAATAAGGGAAATTTAAGACGATAACGAGGAGGAAAAGACAGGCGGGAAGGAGGAGGGGTTTTTACTAACACGGTTTCCCCTCTATATATACAAAAACAAGATAGCATAGCTATATAGGCCAGAGGGCACTATAATAGCTTAATGAAATATCTATGTATTTAATAGGTTATAAGCCCGAGTTAGTAACTCGGTGTTTTACCCTTAACAAAGTCGTATTAGAGTTATTCCTCTTTAGAACAAAAGGAAGGTAGACTAGAGGCCGTACGCGCCTTATATAGGAAGCTATAGCCGTGCTATAGGTGTATATAAGACGTAAAAGAGCCTAGTAAGGTACTGTTAGACTCCGAGTTAGGGAGCCTATACTAATACCTTAGACAAGTAGGCGAGCTTACTAAGAAGAGTCGCTCTCCGGACATCGCGTTCGTATCGACTAACTATTTATTCTAAGAGAGCCGTAGTGTCTTAGAAACCCCCTCTACTAAGAGAGTTACGCTATAGTGTCTTAGTACTAATACGAGACAGTGTCTTAGAAACACTATCCTTACGACCGACTTTCCTCGCTTTCTAGTAGATAGCTATTCTCTCTACTATTAACCTCGCGTTCGGTTCACCTCCTATCGATCTAATCGCGTACGACCGAATACATCCTTTTACCTAAAGGTAGCTAACCTGTCCTTTAACTTATAAAAATAGAGAACGAGACTAGGTTTATAAGAAAGAGAGTAGTACCTCTTCTAACAAGAGAGAACCACAAAACATAGTTCAAGCTAATAAGAATATACATAGTATTAAAGCAGGTTGACTAGGTCCTCGAAGACATTATTACGGACATTCCCGCTACAACCCTATCTATAGCGACACCCTCTATATCATCGGAGTCATCCCTTCCTTAGATTAAGCGATAAGGAAGGCATCGTATAGACGGTACAATGTAATAGCCCTATATAAGATGTATATCTGTCTGTCGACAGATGACTAAGAGATAATATACGAGATCCGGTATACGAAGGAGTTATAGGAATGGGCTGAAGCTAAATATAAGAGAAGACTTCTCGCTACTAGAAGAAGTTTACTTTAGCAATATACTAATTTCGTAATAATAGAGGACTAGTCAATAGATAACGCCTAGTAGGAGCTTAGCTTAATTGTAAGGAGGGCTATTTCAATCTCGCCTTAGTTCTAAGACATTAAGACTAAGGACAGAAAGATCTAGTAACTCTTAGTAGCTCTACTAGACTCATTTGGCTCAATTCGCGATGCAATTGATGCCTAGGTAAATCTCTTACTATAAGACATTCTTATAATTCTTAGGGAGAAGTAAGAATCAATAATTTATTAAGGGACAGCTACATTCGCTAAGAAGGGTTTCTAGGGCAAGCTTACGTACTATCTCTACGGTAGTAACCATTTTATAAGCAAGTGCCTACACCTTTCTACAGCTTAGTAGGCTATTAGGAACAAGGACAAACTAGCTAGGGTTACCTACCCTACTAAGAGACAACCGTTACTACCTCGTAGGAGGTCATTATTTCTAAACCTTCGTAATGTCCTTAAGGTGATAACGGACCTTATAAAGTAGATAAAGGAGAGCCGCAAGCCAAAGGCCTCCTCTAGTACGCCTATAAGGGCCTATACGACCTAGGAAGACGCATTAGACTCTAAGATACTATAAGAAGATAATAATGTTAATAAGGTTACCTATTCTACTATAGAAGCCAAAGTTAAGTACCCCTCGTCCGAGTAGTTACTTGACTCTTATACATCATTATATATAACTGACTAAGATTCACTATTTAGGACACTAAAGCCTCTTTTAAAGAGGAAGTGGATCAAGGTTAGGGGTGGCTATCTACAAGCTATATATATAGGAAGTGTAGTAATAGGTAGTCCTTCTAGAAAGCAAATTGTCTTAGAAAATGTCCTGTTTGTTCCTAGCCTTAGAGTTAGTCTTGTTTCGTAGAATCAGTTTAGCTAATAGTTTACTATCTAACTACCTAGTTTCACCCTAAAATCCTTGTCTAGTAAACCCGTTGTCTAGACTAAACTTCGAGGAGGAGTACCGTTTATCTACTCGATCTCGGAAATTCTTAAGCTATAGTATACTAGTATACTCTCTTAAGAATGTAACGGTACCGCTATAGCTAATACTAAGTCCGAAGATTAGTAGGAGCTATAGTATAGAAGATGTACACACCTTAGTAAGGGACTGCTAAGAAACCTATATAGAGTTACTAATAAGAAAGATCATATTCCTATTCCTTCTAAACACTAGAATTGTAAGGTCTGCTCCCTTATAAATATAAGGAAGTTCAAAGGACCTACTATAGAGAGGAAAGGGGAGAGGCTAGCCCTCATCTCTATTGATATCTATAGGCCTTTTTAGGGCGTAGTCTCTAGGCTAGGATACAAATATTAGCTTAAGATTATAGACAACTTCTCTAGGAAGAAGTAGGTAATCCCTTTAAAGGCTAGGAGCGACGCTCCTATAGCCCTACGGGATTAGAAGGTCTAGGCAGAACGGTAGTCAAGGTGCTTTCTGTCTACGATCCGTAGTAATAGTATAAAGGAAATTCTCGCCTTACTAAAAGAGTAGGAGAAGGAGTTTGGTACTTAGATAGACATGACTAATGCCTATAACTCTCTTTAGAATAGACCTGTAGAAAGGTCAATTTAAGCCTCTAAGAACATAGTCCGGGCTATGCTTAAAGACTCTAGTATACTAGTTAAGTTCTAGCTAGAAGCTTTATAAGCATAGACTATAATCAGAAATAGACTACCTAATAGTCCGATTATTAATAGTATTGCTCTTTCACTAGAAGAAGCCTTTACTAGCCAAGTACCGTTAGTCGACTATTTCCGCGTCTAGGGATACAAAGCTATAGTCTATATAGACCTAAGAGCCTAACCTTAAGGCCTAAGGAGAGACAAGTTAATAAACCGAGGAAAAGAAGCCGTGTTTATAGGCTACTTAGAAAACACTATAAAACAATAGCTGTTCTAGGATCCCGACATAAAAGTAATAAAAGCGTATAGTCACGTCGACTAGTTTAAGAATAAGAAGGGGGGAGATATAGATCTTAGTATCACCTTTACTAACTAGCCGAGTCGAGCGCTATAGCGTAATTCTATTAGGAGGAAGCCCTTTAGGGCGAAATTTTCCGATAGGGGATTATTAGAGACACCGTTATAAAGGCTAGGAGAAAATATTAAGGCGGTTTTAACACTATCGAAGGCCGATAACGGTGGATCTATACAGAACCTATCCAAGTTATTAACACTATAGTAACCGCTATTTATACAACTTCCCCCTCCCCTAAAGGATATTAGGGAATACTAGAAGTTTAGAGATCAGGGTACTCTAATAAAAGAAAAAGAAGATGTCGTTCAGTTCGACCTATCCAAACACCTAGCGCCACCTTAGGTTATAGACTATAAGAGGTTAAGGGGGGACGGAGATAATAACTCTAAAGAGTATAAGGCTAAACACTATAAGGCTCTTATCGCCTAGATGTTCTATCTAGACCCTATAATAAGCTAGGTAGAGGAGATTCTAAACGACGTAGAAGAATATACATTTGCTACTATTAGGCAGGCTATAGCCTACTAGTAGGAAGTGCTAATCCTAAAGTCCTATAAGGTAGCCGTAGGAGACCCCGAATAGGGATATATATAGAGAGAGGTAATCGAGAACGAACTTATTGCCTTAGTAAGTAACAATACCTAGGAAGCAGTTATACCCCTAAAGGGTACGAATCTAATTACTTCTAGGTGGGTCTTTGACATGAAAAGAATAATTAGTAGAGCTATTAAGAAGTTTAAGGCAAGACTAGTTATAAGAGGGTTTCTATAGAAATATAGGGTTGACTTCGAAGAGACCTTTGTACCTACTATTAGACATAATACTCTCCGAGTATTTATAGTAGTAGTATATAAGAGAGATCTCGAGATGCACCTAGTAGATATGAATAATGCTTTTACCTAAAGTAGCCTTCTTAAAGACATCTATATAATCCTACCCCTAGGAGTTGAAGCACCTCTAAATATAGATAGATAGATAGATTTGTCATTCCCCTATTCTAGGACCCTATCCGGCCTATATAGGTATATATCTATTGTTATATACAAAGGGAAACCCGAATAGGTGAAAACCCTTCCCGCCCCCGACTACTCCTTATCTAGTTTAGCTTTCCCTCTAAACGTACGTAGTCTATGTCACTACCCCGTTAGCCCCCGCTCCTAGCCGGTCTCGTCGCGCTGCGTCGTGTCCTCTCTTCCTACACTACTCCTACTAGGCGGTACTGTTCTAGCCAGCCCTTCTCTAGTATCTAGTTCGTAATACGCCGTAGGTCTTTAGCGTTATTAAGAAGTGCCCCAATCGTCCGGTTCCTCGCCTTTGCTATCCACTCCCCCCTTCCTAGCGACTACCTCGGACAGACGAGGAGTACGTACCGTACGTTCTAGGAGCGATAGCCGTAGGGGCAGCTAGTATTCGTGTATCCTAGAACCTTCCTCTATAATAGGTACCCCTAGAGGCCGATGTGTTCGCTTCGTAGTTAGGTTGCTATACTACTCTATACCCTCGTAAGGCGGTAGTAGATAAGCTTCGGGGGGTACTTGACCGCGGATTTTGTAGCTGACTATTCCTTAGGTTATCCCGCTAGCTAAGGGCGTCCACTATACCCTATAACCTAGTTGTTCTACCTCTCTTTCTATAGTTGCTCTACAAACGATTTCTTACCTTCCTATTATGTTACTAGCTGTTCGTCCCTTACCCGGTAGTTCGGCTCGTTTCCGGGTCGAATGCCCTTATACGCTAGTACTGATTCGCGGGCCCTTACGACTATACTAGCGATAACCTTCTATACTAGGTACTATACCGACTTGCCTAAGTAGGAGGTCCGTAGTCCCTAGATGTATAGGTCGATCGGCGGTATAGCGGTCTCGTACTTAAGCATCCTCGTTAGTATCGACTTATATACCCCGGTAACCTTCCTTAGGCATTAGTTTTAGATCTTCGCTAGCGGCGCGACGAGTCCCTTCGATAGGCAGGCCCTCTCGCCTAAGGACTACACTTAGCTACTATAGGTAAGGACTGGCCGTATAATAGCCGTATATAGAAGTCGTAACTACCGGAAGTCCGCCCCCTATATAGACGTAGTGAGCCTCTAGTATAATGCTATATTCTGTTTAGCTTTCCGTAATATTACCTATACGTACTTCCTCTACCGTAGCGCCGGGTCCACCTATAGTCCGAGGATCCTAAGCTAATTTGCCGGGTTAGTCGTATGCCCCTATATCTAGATAGAAGCTTGTATATTGTGGAACCGTGGCCGGCGCGTAAAGTGTATTAGATTGTACTTTTCTAGGGCAAACCGAGCCCCGTACCTCCTAGCCTAGTCCTCGTAGATCTTGTGCTTCTCTTCTAGTAGCCTATAGTTCTCCTTAGTCGAGGAAGACTACGCTAGGATGTTTATGTCGTCTACGAAGCCGCTCGTAGCGGTGTTCTAGGATTCTAGGGCTAGGAGCAGCGTCGCTATAAAGAAGAGGAACAGAATAGGTACTAGCGTTAAGCCTTACGGGATTCTAGTATAGACTGCTTAAAATGAGCTTCTATACTAGCCGACTAGGATCGACGTACTACGGTTTTAGAGGTAGGACCGTACGAAGTTAACAAGCTACTTAGGGAGTCCTTTCGACCTTAGGATGTAGAGAAGCCGCGGGTATAACACGTAGTCGAAGGCTCCCGATATGTCTAGGCTAAGTAAGGAAGCCACCTTGTCCCTATTCTTATACTAGATAGCCTTTACCTAAGAGGTGATAAGTTCTATCGCGGATAGCGTCGATCGCTATAGGCGCGTACCTATCTAGGTGTCCGGGAGTAGGGAGTGTTCCTCTACCGCCTCGGAGAGTCTCGTTATAACTAGCTTCTTAAGCGCCTTCCTAAGAGTATTAAGGAGCGCAATTAGGCGGTACGACTTTACCTACGTATAGTCTTCCTTCTACGGCTTACGTAGGACCACTGTCGTCGATTGTTTAAAAGCTATCGGGTAGTATCCGGTCTGTAGGTAGGCGTTAAAGATCGCTATAACTGCTAGGGCTAGTTAATCTCTACACTTCCTTAGTAGCTCGTTTGGGATCCTATCCGGCCCCGGGGCTTTCTTCGCCGGTAACTTCCTTAGTATAGCGGTAACTTCTCCCTCGGACACCTCCTATTAGACCGCGATACTAGGGGCTAGGGGAGTAGAGCTGTTTATATCGCTTAGATTAGCCTCGACTAGGGGTAGGAAGAACTTGCTAGCTAGTAGACGCGCCTTAGCCTTGGGGTCGCTAACCGGGCTACTAGGCGATTGTAGCGCTAGGATAGAGAAGGAGGGGCCCTGTGTAGGGTCCTATCGGGCCTATTTCGCTAGCTTCTATATCCTCTCTAGCTTGCCGGCGATTTCTTCTACTATAGCCCTCTAGCCGACTGCTTTCTCCCTCTATATTATAGCTTTCTTCTATTAGTATGCCTCCCTATATACGTTCTAGGCCTCCTCGCTATAGCTGCTCGTCTATACCCGGCGGGCTCTCCTTACTTCTCTTACTACCGTAGTGTACTCCGGCGTCTAGTATAGTTTAGACTATATCGTTAGTTAGGCAAGCGGAACGTAAAGTGAGGTCGCTTTTCTTATTTCGTCTATTAACCCCTAGACTGCTTCGTCTATCTCGTCTTTACTGTTATATTGCTACTACGCGATCTAGACTAGCCTCTTAGAGTCGTCGAGGTACGCCTAGATATTAGCCTAGTAGGCCTTTCCCTAGTTTAGCTTAGGGGTTCTCGCTAGTATACGTTATATCTATATCGTAATAGAGGTCCTGACTAGTATGTAGTCTGACGACGCCTCGAGTTTATGTTCGATCCTATAGTAGGTTACCGTATAGTAGTAGCTATCTAAGATCTAGGAGAGGTCGATCGTGCCTTAGAGTCCCCCTCTCTTCCAGGTGCCTAGGTCCTTCGGGGTATTAAGGGCAATTGCGTTGCTCGCTATTAAGTCGAGTACTTCGTCGGCTATAGGGTACGGCTATATAAGGCTTTCCTAGGAAGGGTAGTATATGTTGAAGTCTCCTACTACGATGTAGTACCCTTGTCTCTTAAGCGTACTGTCTAGGTATCTATAGACCCCTAGGTCGCGGCTAGACCTCGAGGCTAGCGGTTATATATATAGGTTGTATATCTAGGTACTACCTACGTAGAGGGAGGTAATATCGCCCCCGCCTTCTTCGTCTACGTAGTACACTACCTCCTAGTCGGATTCTAGTATGTCCTTACTGACATAGAAGCACGTACGGGGTCTGCCGTCGCCTCGTAGGTATGTCGTATAGCCTAGTGACTTGTAGGTCGTTAGTCTCTTATAGTGCGGGTTAATCTATAGCTCCTAGATTGTAAGGATGTAGTAGACGCGCGGGTCCGCCTCGTATAGGAAATAGTTCTAGACTATATCCTTACTATAGTTAACGTTATACTAGATGATACTAAGCGTGTCGAGGCTAGTTATCGGTATCGACAATCATTTCCTCTATATCGTCCTATGTCCTACTACCCTATACGTCCTAGTCTACGCCTATCGGCTATATACTAAAGGGGAGCCGGGCCTAGTTAGATTCCCTCGCCGTAGCTAGTAGAGTACGTGGCCTCCCGTATACCCTAGGCTACGTATCCTTTATATCGTTCTCGGCCCTAGGGCGCTTATACCCGACCGCCGCTAGTTAGTTCCGGTATAGGCTAGCCTTACGGTCGCCGTAGAATCTTAGGGCGACGGTTCTGTTTGTGATTGCCTTGTTTTTCGCTAGTTTCCGCTATAGGCATTCCGTACTATACGATAGGTAGTGCCCCGAACAGTTCGCGTACCGTCTCGTAGTCGATATATAGTCCCTAGATATATAGTCTCCTATATAGTTCGAGCAGGCCTACTTGTTTATACACGTGTAGGTTTAGTGTCTATACTATTAGCATTTGAAGCATTAGAGGACACGAAAGGATAAGGAGTGCTTTTCTACTATCTTAAGGCTATATTGCTAGACTAGGCCTTGTTCTATCGCTAGATCCGCCGCTTTCGCGTCTTATAGCTATACTATTAGCGCCGAGGCCTTCTTGCCTTCTGGCCATTTCCTATAGAGCCAAGTCGCCTTCTGGATTAGAGAGTTAAGAGTGACCGGGTTGTCCTCTTAGAGAGCGCGTAGGTGACCCTAGTTAGTTAGGTCAAACTCCTTAGGTATATCGTAGACTAGGATCGTAAATTGTTTCGTTAAGACCTTCGCTAATGCCGTAACCTTAGATGCCTACTATAGCTATGCCTCTAGGTGCCTCCTAGTAGTAGTAGAGCTAGTATAGATCTATAGAGTGCCGTTAGACTGTTAGTTCACTACGACCACCCCTAGTTAGTTGATTCGTTAGGCGAGCTCCTTATTCGATAGCTTCGTAACTTCGGCCTAGTCTTCCTTTGCTATAATGCGGATCGTAACTATATCGTACGTTAGGCGGGGGCCTAGTATCGATACCGCGACCAATGCCTAGCTATAGGGGTGTTAATTCTAGGTGGCCTTGCTAATCGCCTAGGACGTCGTCCTTATTTCTTATTGCCCTCGGTAATACGACAGTATAAGCGCCGTGCGTAGCTAAGTGATCATTACCTATAGAGACCGGTAAGGGAGCTGATCGTTAGTTTCTATACTTTTTGCGTCCTCTATAAATTGCTACTAGTTGTCTTAGGGGGGCTTCGCCTATAGGGCCGTAGGCGCCGTTAGTACCGTAGCCTAGGCTACTATTGCCTAGGAGTTGCCTAATGTAGCTAGGCACCTCCGCGGCGTTTGGAGCTAAAGAAACAGGGTGAAGAGAGCTTTAAGCTATCTAGATTAAATGAGGTAGAACTCCCTTAGTCCTAGGGGCAGTGGCCTACTTTTTATATCGTTAGAATGGCCTTAATAAGAGCTTTCGAATATGTCGTGTTTTGGCGTAGAGATCGATGATTCCTATTTAACGTTCGATCGACAGTGATATCGATAAATACGAGTTCTTACCTCTAAATATAGTGTTTAAGGTCCTACGAAGCCTTTATAGGCTTAAGTAAGTAGCTAGAGACTAGAATAAGCTCTATGTTACGAAGCTAGAGAAGATTAGATTTACCTAGTCCTAGGTAGATCTATGCCTACTTATCTATACGGATAGAGACCTTATAGTCCTTACCTATATAGATGACATACCTATTATAGCTCCGAAGCTATTAGATGTTCAGTAGTTTAAGGCTAAGCTTAGAAAAGTGTTTGAGATTAAAGATCTTAGTAAACCTATAAAGATCCTTAGAATAAGGATTATAAGAGACAGGTCCTAAGGCACTTTAAAGCTTGATCAAGGACACTATATCTACGCTAACCTAGCTAAGATAAATATAGCTAGAGAGAAGGCTATGCTAACCTACTTACCTATAGAGAGCTACGAGCATTTAGTACCTACGGTACCTATAGATAAGAGGTGTAACAAACAGGATTACTAGAGCTATAATAGTACCTAGATATAGCCAATAACAATAACAAGGCTAGACTTAGTATTCCCCCTTAGAAGAATTAGCTTATTTATTGCTGATCCCTCGTAGTAGTATATAAAGGCTTTAAAGAAGCTCTCCCGATACCTACGGTCGTATCTAGACCTAGGTCTTATATATAGAAAGGGAGGGGGCAATCTCTAGGGATACTAGCACTCTAACTACGCTATAGACAAAGTGGATAGAGTCTTAATTCTAGGATACGTATAGTTCCTTTATAGATCACCTATGTCCTAGATAAGTAGGAAGTAGAAGTCTATTATAACATTAACAATAGAAGCTAAGTTCATAGCTATAAACGTAGCCGTAAAGTAGTCACAATTTCTTGCTGCTGTCCTTAGGGAAATAGGGTGCCTAGAACTAGTGGGAAAGAGCTCTTTCTAGCCGAGTATAAGGGCAAGCAAGGGTACTATTAACGAGCTAAGGCTAGTCAAGCTTATAGGTAATAACTAAGCCGCTTTAACACTTGTTAAAGATGCCTATATATATAAAAGGTCAAAGTATATTAATATTGTATATAACTATGTTAGACATCTCTAGTAGTAGAAGAAGATTATAGTGGACTACTACTATATAAAGGACATAGCTACTAATAGGTTAATAAAGCCCCTTAATAGCTAGTAGTTCTAAAACTTTATAAGGTAGCTCTAGCTTACGTAAAGGGATTATAGGAGACTATATAGCCTAAGTAGGAGTATTAAGAACATATAGGCCGTAGGACAAGTATATAGGTGTAGGTATGTTATATAACTAGATCACGTGACTAGGGTTTACTAGCCTATAGGCTAGCAAACATCCGGACACCTAGTATCTACCTATACTAATACCGGCGATACTATATATAGATATACGCTATCCTATTAGGTCCTTCTTCGACTTTCGTATAATCTACCGTCCTCTACTACTACGTAACTCGTACCTATTTAATACTAAATACGATTCCTTCCTTATTAGGACAGAGCTATAAGGATTATTGCTTTATATCGCTAAACACGATATATTCGAAAGCTCTTATTAAGGCTATTCTAACGATCTATAAAGCAGACCACTACCCCTAGAACTAAGGGAGTTCTACCTTATTTAATTTAGATAGCTTAAAGTTCTCTTCACCCTATTTCTTTAGCTCTAAACGCCGCGGAGGTGCCTAGCTATAGTAGGCAACTCCTAGGTAATAGTAGCCTAGGCTACGGTACTACCGGCGCCTACGACTCTATAGGCGAAGCTCCCGTAAGACAACTAGTAGTAACTTATAGGGGACGTAAAAAGTATAGAAACTAACGATTAGCTCCCTTACCGGTCTCTATAGGTAATGATTACTTAGCTACGTACGGCGCTTGTACTATCGTATTACCGAGGGCAATAAGAAATAAGGACGACGTCCTAGGCGATTAGCAAGGCCACCCGGAATTAACACCCCTATAGCTAGGCATTAGTCGCGGTATCGATACTAGGCCCCCGCCTAACGTACGATGTAGTTACGATCCGCATTGTAGCAAAGGAAGACTAGGCCGAAGTTGCGAAGCTATCGAACAAGGAGCTCGCCTAACGAATCAACTAACTAGGGGTGGTCGTAGTAAACTAATAGTCTAACGGTACTCTATAGATCTATACTAGCTCTACTACTACTAGGAGGCACCTAGAGGTATAGCTATAATAGGCATCTAAGGTTACGGTATTAGCGAAGGTCTTAACGAAGCAATTTACGATCCTAGTCTACAATATGCCTAAGGAGTTTGACCTAACTAACTAGGGTCACCTACGTACTCTCTAAGAGGACAACCCGGTAACTCTTAACTCTCTAATCTAGAAGGCGACTTAGCTCTATAGGAAATGGCTAGAAGGTAAGAAGGCCTCGGCGCTAATAGTATAGCTATAAGACGCGAAAGCGGCGGATCTAGCGATAGAACAAGGCCTAGTCTAGCAATATAGCCTTAAGATAGTAGAAAAGTACTCCTTATCCTTTCGTGTCCTCTAATACTTCAAATACTAATAGTATAGACACTAAACCTATACGTATATAAATAGCTACTACTATATAGTAACCTACTATAGGATCGAACATAAACTCGAGGCGTCGTTAGACTATATACTAGTTAGGACCTCTATTACGATATAGATATAACGTATACTAGTAAGAAGCCCTAAGCTAAACTAGGGAAAGGCCTACTAGGCTAATATCTAGGCGTACCTCGATAACTCCGAGAGGCTAGTCTAGATCGCGTAGTAGCAATATAATAGTAAAGACGAGATAGACGAGGTAGTCTAAGGGTTAATAGACGAAATAAGAAAAGCGACCTTACTCTACGTTTCGCTTACCTAACTAACGATATAGTCTAAACTATACTAGACGCCGAAGTGCACTACGGTAGTAAGAGAAGTAAGGAGAGCCCGCCGGGTATAGACGAGTAGCTATAGCGAGGAGGCCTAGAACGTATATAGGGAGGCATACTACTAGAAGAAAGCTATAATACGGAGGGAGAAAGTAGTCGGCTAGAGGGCTATAGTAGAAGAAATCGCCGGTAAGCTAGCGAGGATATAGAAGCTAGTAAAATAGGCCCGATAGGACCCTATATAGGGCCCCTCCTTCTCTATCCTAGCGCTATAATCGCCTAGTAGCCCGGTTAGCGACCCCGAGGCTAAGGCGCGTCTACTAGCTAGTAAGTTCTTCCCGCCTCTAGTCGAGGCTAATCTAAGCGATATAAATAGCTCTACTCCCCTAGCCCCTAGTATCGCGGTCTAATAGGAGGTGTCCGAGGGAGAAGTTACCGCTATACTTAGGAAGTTACCGGCAAAGAAAGCCCCGGGGCCGGATAGGATCCTAAACGAGCTACTAAAGAAGTATAGAGATCAACTAGCCCTAGTAGTCGTAGCAATCTTTAACGCCTGCCTATAGACCGGATACTACCCGATAACATTTAAATAATCGACGATAGTAGTCCTACGTAAGCCGTAAAAGGAAGACTATACGTAGGTGAAGTCGTACCGCCTAATTGCGCTCCTTAACACTCTTAGGAAGGCGCTTAAGAAGCTGGTTATAACGAGACTCTCCGAGGCGGTAGAGGAACACTCCCTACTCCCGGACACCTAGATAGGTACGCGCCTATAGCGATCGACGCTAACCGCGATAGAGCTTATTACCTCTTAGGTAAAGGCTATCTAGTATAAGAATAGGGACAAGGTAGCATCCTTACTTAGTCTAGATATATTAGGAGCCTTCGACTACGTATTATACCCGCGGCTACTCTATATCCTAAGGTCGAAAGGACTCCCTAAGTAACTTATTAACTTCGTACGGTCCTACCTCTAAAACCGTAGTACGTCGATCCTAGTCGGCTAGTACAAAAGCCTATTTTAAGTAGTCTATACTAGAATCCCGTAAGGCTTAACGCTACTACCTATTCTGTTCCTCTTCTTTATAGCGACGCTACTCCTAGCCCTAGAATCCTAGAACACCGCTACGAGCGGCTTCGTAGACGATATAAACATCCTAGCGTAGTCTTCCTCGACTAAGGAAAACTATAGGCTACTAGAAGAGAAGCACAAGATCTACGAGGACTAGGCTAGGAGGCACGGGGCTCGGTTTGCCCTAGAAAAGTATAATCTAATATACTTTACGCGCCGGCTACGGTTCTATAATATATAAGCTTCTATCTAGATATAGGGGTATATAGATAGATAGATTTGTCATTCCCCTGTTCTAGGACCCTATCCGGCCTATATAGGTATATATCTATTGTTATATATAAAGGGAAACCCGAATAGGTGAAAACCCTTCCCGCCCCCGACTACTCCTTATCTAGATTAGCTTTCCCTCTAAACGTACGTAGTCTATGTCACTACCCCGTTAGCCCCCGCTCCTAGCCGGTCTCGTCGCGCTACGTCGTGTCCTCTCTTCCTATACTACTCCTACTAGGCGGTACTGTTCTAGCCAGCCCTTCTCTAGTATCTAGCTCGTAATACGCCGTAGGTCTTTAGCGTTGTTAAGAAGTGCCCTAATCGTCCGGTTCCTCGCCTTTACTATCTACTCCCCCCTTCCTAGCGACCACCTCGGACAGACGAGGAGTGCGTGCCGTACGTTCTAGGAGCGATAGCCGTAGGGGTAGCTAGTATTCGTATATCCTAGAACCTTCCTCTATAATAGGTACCCCTAGAGGCCGATGTGTTCGCTTCGTAGTTAGGTTACTATGCTACTCTATACCCTCGTAAGGCGGTAGTAGATGAGCTTCGGGGGGTACTTGACCGCAGATTTTGTAGCTAACTATTCCTTAGGTTGTCCCGCTAGCTAAGGGCGTCTACTATACCCTATAACCTAGTTGTTCCACCTCTCTTTCTATAGTTACTCTATAAACGATTTCTTACCTTCCTATTATATTACTAGCTATTCGTCCCTTGCCCGGTAGTTCGGCTCGTTTCCGGGTCGAATGCCCTTATACGCTAGTACTGATTCGCGGGCCCTTACGACTATACTAGCGATGACCTTCTATACTAGGTACTATACCGACTTGCCTAAGTAGGAGGTCCGTAGTCCCTAGATATATAGGTCGATCGGCGGTATAGCGGTCTCGTGCTTAAGCATCCTCGTTAGTATCGACTTATATACCCCGGTAACCTTCCTTAGGCATTAGTTTTAGATCTTCGCTAGCGGCGCGACGAGTCCCTTCGATAGGTAGGCCCTCTCGCCTAAGGACCACACTTAGCTACTATAGGTAAGGACTGGCCGTATAATAGCCGTATATAGAAGTCGTGACTACCGGAAGTCCGCCCCCTATATAGACGTAGTAAGCCTCTAGCATAATGCTATATTCTGTTTAGCTTTCCGTAATATTGCCTATACGTACTTCCTCTACCGTAGCGCCGGGTCCACCTATAGTCCGAGGATCCTAAGCTAATTTGCCGGGTTAGTCGTGTGCCCCTATATCTAGATAGAAGCTTATATATTATAGAACCGTGGCCGGCGCGTAAAGTGTATCAGATTGTACTTTTCTAGGGCAAACCGAGCCCCGTATAGGGGTATATAACTAACCCGGTAAATTAGCTTAGGATCCTCGGACTATAGGTGGACCCGGCGCTACGGTAGAGGAAGTACGTATAGGCAATATTACGGAAAGCTAAACAGAATATAGTATTATACTAGAGGCTTACTACGTCTATATAGGGGGCGGACTTCCGGTAGTTACGACTTCTATATACGGCTATTATACGGCTAGTCCTTACCTATAGTAGCTAAGTATAGTCCTTAGGCGAGAGGGCCTACGTCGCGCCGCTAGCGAAGATCTAAAACTAATGCCTAAGGAAGGTCACCGGGGTATATAAGTCGATACTAATAAGGATACTTAAGTACGAGACCGCTATACCGCCGATCGACCTATATATCTAGGGACTACGGACCTCCTACTTAGGCAAGTCGGCATAGTACCTAGTATAGAAGGTTATCGCTAGTATAGTCGTAAGGGCCCGCGAATTAGTACTAGCGTATAAGGGCATTCGACCCGGAAACGAGCCGAACTACCGGGTAAGGGACGAATAGCTAGTAAAACGATAGGAAGGTAAGAAGTCGTTTATAGAGCAACTATAAAAAGAGAGGTAGAATAACTAGGGTATAGGGTATAGTAGACGCCCTTAGCTAGCGGGACAACCTAAGGAATAGTTAGCTACGAAATCCGCGGTTAAGTACCCCCCGAAGCTTATCTACTACCGCCTTACGAGGGTATAGAGTAGTATAGTAACCTAACTACGAAGCGAATACATCGGCCTCTAGGGGTACCTATTATAGAGGAAGGTTCTAGAATATACGAATACTAGCTACCTCTACGGCTATCGCTTCTAGAACGTACGGTACGTACTCCTCGTCTATCCGAGGTAGTCGCTAGGAAGGGGGGAGTAGATAGTAAAGGCGAGGAACCGGACGATTAGGGCACTTCTTAATAACGCTAAGGACCTACGGCGTATTACGAACTAGATACTAGAGAAGGGCTAGCTAGAACAGTACTGCCTAGTAGGAGTAGTATAGGAAGAGAGGATACGATATAGCGCGACGAGACCGGCTAGGAGCGGGGGCTAACGGGGTAGTGATATAGACTACGCACGTTTAGAGGGAAAGCTAATCTAGATAAGGAGTAGTCGGGGGCGGGAAGGGTTTTTACCTATTCGAGTTTCCCTTTATATATAATAATAGATATATACCTATATAGGCCGGATAGGGTCCTAGAATAGGGGAATGACAAATCTATCTAATATTATAACCGTAATAGATAGGCTAACGAAGGAAGTCGAGCTAATTCCGATCGGAGCGATAACTATATAGAATACGGCAAGACTTTTCCCTAAGTATCTATTCTCCCGACGCGGATTTCCTAATACTATTACTTTAGACCGCGGTAAATAATAGGTTACTACCTTCTAGAAGAAACTCTATAAGATACTTCGTATAAGTCGTAAGCTAAGTTCTTTATACTACCTAGAAACTAATAGACAGCCGGAACGTACTAACTAAGTAATAGAATAGTATCTCCGTATATTTATAAATATAAGGGCGCGCGTACTATAGAGTCTAATTAAGATAGTTGTTGTTCTACGAAGCTACGAAAGAGGAGCGCGAGGCGCGGCGGGCTTATAAGGAAGCGCTAAGCCGCGCTAACCCGATACGGAAGGTCCGCGGTTCAGCCGAGCCGACGCTTTGGCAGTAAAGTGGCGCGGGTCGCCCGTAATAGTACCCCCCCTCCTAAAATACGCCTTAGTCCTCTAAGCGTTATCTATCTTATAAGGCCACTTGCCTATACTACTCTATAGTCTCGCGAAAGCCTAATTATCCTCTAGAGCCTTGTCCTTATCTAGTAACACCTCTGTCTCTAAATCTACCTTTAGTTTATCCTTTAGCCTATCCGCGACCGGCTTCCTTCGAGAAATATATTACCTAGTTAGCTAGCTTGCCCTAGACCTAAGTCTATCTTCGGCTAGTACTCGCGTATAATCCTTATAGCTAAGGTTAGGTATTATTATAGGCTCTATAGGTCTCACTAGAGTATCGGTATAACTACTAGTACTGTCGTAGAGCTAAGGGCGGTAGATAAGACCGGTAACCCTAGTTACGACGGTAGGATTTCCCGTAATCTAGCTAGTATAGCGGTACGTAGTAAATATATACGGAGTAGATTCTATTAAAGGCATAGTTCGAGGCGACTTATTCGTAACGGTGTCGTTCTACTAAGTAACCCTAATCGTGTTGAGCCTAAGCACCTTAGTAGCTAGTAGAGACTAGTCGGATAGAGCTACGAAACCTATAGGCGTAGACAACTCCGGCCGGTTATAGTAAAAGTCTATAATAGCGGCGGCTACGTGTTTAAACATGTCCTTAGCCGGTTACTAGGTCTTACTATCCTCCTTATTCTAATATCCTAGCCATTTTACCTTATACTAAGTGTCTACCTTACGCTTCTGTCCCTTCTTCACCTTACCTACTCGCTTACGAGTATATATGTCTAGAATCTTCTCTACTTCGTATATCGGGGAAGTAGGTATAGCTACTACGTCGGCGATCGTATTAGCTTCGGTCGTATCGGGCTCGATAACTACCGGCGGCGGCGGTACGAGGTGCTAGTCTTCGAGTAGAGGCAAGTTTAGGTCGTCGGCTTTTTATAGAAGGGAGGTATAGAAGTAGTTGTCGAGCCCTACTATCGTATCTAATAAGTCTAGCTTATACGAGAGTCTAGTAGGCATCACCTTAGTGATTCTATAGGGACTAGCGTATCGTCTATCGAGCTTCTTAGACGGCCGTATCGTACGGATGTTCTTTATACTAAGGTATACTATGTCGCCTACTTTGTAATCTAGTAGGATACTTCGATAGTAATTACGAATTACGCTAGATAAAGCTAGTCTACCTAATCACTTTGTGCCTCGTTAACGAATATACGTAGGTACTGTTCTATAGCCTAGTTCGTACGCTTAGACTATCCGTTAGTCTTAGGGTAGTAGGAAGAACTTAGCTTACGATTGATACGTAATATCTTATAGAGCTTCTTCTAGAAAGTCGCGATCTACTACCGCCCTCTATCCGAGGTGATAGTATTAGGTAGGCCTCGACGGCAAAAGACGTGTTTAAGGAAAAGTCTTACCGCGTTCTATACTATTATAGCTCCGATAGGAATTAACTCGACTTCTTTAGTCAGTCGGTCCGTAACGGTTATAATGTTATTATAAGTCATGCCGTTAACGGTGCTGTCTAGAAGTTCGACGACGAAGTCGACTATAATATGTCTCTAAGGTCGGTCCGGAACAGAAAGTAGGTGTAATAATCCTAGTAGCTAGGTATATAGAGATTTCGATATACGGTAGGTACGGCAATTCGCGGTATATCTACGTACGGATCTTGCTAGCCTAGGCTAGTAGAATTCACGTGCTACGAGTTCGTATATACGTGCCCGCCCTAGATATCCTACTACTAGAGTATCGTAGTTTATCTTAATTAATCGAGTCTATAGAGCTTAGTTATTTAGTACCTATAGGCTCTAATCTTCGTACTAATTACGGATATATAACATGTCGCTATCTACCTTATAATACGTAGGGTATATCTTCGCCTTCTATAATAAAGGAGGGATAGTACTACTATCCTTCTATAGTAGCTTAATAGCTACTTTGAGCTCGCTATCTAAAGCGTAAGCGGTCGTTATACGGTATTCGAGTTCGGCTTTAATCTAGACTTTATACGTAGGCTATACTAACTACGGTGCTAGCTTAGGTTCTAGAATAAACTCTACGGCTTTAGGGTTTAGTAGAGTCGTGTCTTCCTCCTCGGGCGTATCTTCGACGGTAGCTTATATAGAGTCGATCTTAAGGAATCGCTCCGGCGGAAGCAATGTCTAATACTAGTACTAATTTCTCGGATCGTCCACCCCCTACGGAAGGTCCTAGCTACGTCTCGTTAGGCTATCTAGCTTAGTTCCTTATACCCCGGGGCGATATATAATCTAGAAGTTAAATTGCGATAGGAACTCTACCTACCGTACTTACCGACGATTTAGCTACTTCGTCGTCATAAAGTATTCTAAGTTCTTATAGTCCGTAAATACCTTAACTAGCTCGCTACTATCATCTACTTTATAGGCTAGCTCCGGTCGCTATTCCTCGAAGGCCTTAATAATTACGAGGAGCTCCTTATTGTAAATCTCGTAATTATACTCCTACGGACTGAGCTTCTTCGAATAGAAGGCCACCGGGTACAAAACGCCTTCGTTATTATACTATAATAACACTCCTACGTTTATAAAGTCTAAGGAATCCGTCTCTACTACGGTCTATCTACCCGGAACGTAATACGCGAGTATACCCGCTTTACTAAACGTAGCTTTTAATGCGTCGAAGGCGCGCTAATAATCTACTATCTAGTCGATTCTCCGATTCTTGTGATTGCTAGGTCCTTCGCTTCTTATTAGATTAGTCAAAGGTGCGGCTAGTCGTAAGAAGGCCTTAATAAAGCGGCGGTAGAAGTTAGCGAAGCCTAGGAAGGCCTATACATCTTTTAGGTTTGTTAGTGCTTCCTATATCTATATATATTCGAGCTTCTCTAGATCTATCTCAATTCCGTTAGGCGTAATAATTAGTCCTAGGTACTTGACTCGCTACTAATAGAATTCGTACTTGTCGATATCTACCGTTAGCCCTACGTCTCTAAGCTTAATAAGGAATTTACGTATATACTCGATATGTTCTTCTAGTATATCGCTAAAGATTAGCACGTTATCTAGGTATACGGAGACAAAGTTATCTAAATGTTCCTATAACACCTTATTAATATAAGACTAGAACGAGGCTAGGCCGTTATATAGTCCGAAGGGTAATACGAGGTATTTGTATATACCGTACCGTATCGTAAACGCCGTTAACTATTTATGCCCCTCTATAATGCGTAACTTATTATAGGCTACTATAATGTCTAGCTTCGTAAAGTACTTCTTACCGTATATACGGTTAAGCGTCTCCTCTATTAGGGGAATCGGATATCTATTCTTGATCGTAATAGCGTTAAGGCCGCGGTAGTCGATATATACTCGTAGCTCTCTACCTAGTTTCCTTATAACTAGGACCGGCGTAGGCGATTAACTTGTCTTTTAGCCTACTTTACGTATTTTGCCTTCTTCGGATTGCTCTAGTATCTACTTCTTTATAGCTTCATTTTCCTTCTTAGCTAAGCCGTAGGGTTTGTAATATAGTAGCTCCTAGGGCCCGTCCGGTTTGATATAAATCTCGTGATCTATCCCGGGTCGATAAGGTAGGAGTCCCTTATAATCTTTCGCCGAGAAGGCGTCCGCGATGTTATAATATATCTATAGGAGCTTCTCCTTCGGATTGTGGTTAAATTGCTTGTTTAGGAACTGATCTAGGTCATTAGCCGCTATAGCACTTAGCTTTAGGTCGCCGCCCTCGTCCTTACGTCCCGTAGGTAAGATATAGAAGCACTTAGCTCTAGGCCGGTACGCGTACATCTCCTATACGCGTTAAGAAACGCCCTGGCAGTCCACCTCTTCTTCGTCGCCTACACTAAACGATAAGATGTTCAACTCCGCCCCTCCTACTATAAACCTACCGGAGGTTCTAGTAAAGGGCTCTAGTCCGTATCGTACTTATACCTACCTTCTAAGGTAGTTTAGGGACTATACTATTGTCGATGTCCGGTTAGGTAGATAATGACTAAAGTAGTAGTCGGATCTAAAAGCTACCTCACCTATAGCCTAGAAGATGTCGGGGTTATACTAGCTTAACTATAGTAGTCTAAGGACGATATCGTACTCGAGGTCGGTTACGTAGTATATCATTTGCTCGTAATAACTACTAATAACTACGTCGATCAAGGCTACGTAGGTAATGCGCCGTACACTTACCTTTCTATCTCCTAGCGTAAGCCTCTTACTTTTTACTAGCTCGAAGAGGGGTATTATATATTTACGTATAAATTTCTAGTTAAGAAAGAGAGATGTGCTTATAGAATCTAATAGGCCTCGAGCCTTTTTATGTTATATTATTACTAGTAGTACTATATAAGGATATATATCTAGTTATTGTCCTTTTAGTACGTAAGCTAACAATCTTAGCTCGCCCTTACTATAGTCCGCCTCTTACATTTTATGTCTCTTAATCTTATGCTCTTTCTGACCTAGGAAGTTCGGTTAACCGCTATCTACTACGCTTAGGTAGCGGTCGTGCTATTTCCCTATTACTATAGGTCTGTAGTAAGGGAGCTAAGGTTCGGGTTAGCGTTCGCGTTATTTCGTAGTCGCGGTAGGCGATAGTCGCTATCGTAACCGTATATCGGGCACTCGGGGTTAGTCGATATATACGAGTCTATACGGTAGCGGTAGTACTTACCTTACTTCTTAAGTTCTTCGCGCTACTTACGGTTAAGCTATAGTAGATTCTATAATTAAACGGGTAGATCTTCCTTCTTCTTAGTACCGGCGTATTACGGAGGACGCTAGACTACGGCACCTACTACGCCTATAGCGGTACTAGTAGCTACTAAGCTATTCTAGTTGTTCTAGCCGCCGTTACCGTTACTACGAGGACGCTCCTTCTACGGGTATAGGCGGTCTGTTTCGTAGAAGCTCTCGTCTAGAGCAGTATACTCTTCGATAACGTCCTATATATTATATAGTCGACGGTCGACTTCGCGGTCACCGAAGGTCTTAATAAAGTACTTACGGTTTAGTCGGTTACGGAATAGTATAAGCTCGGTCTTATCGCTCTATTCTATCTAGGTACGTAGCTTCGAATAGCGAGCGTAGAAGGCTACGAAGGTCTCGCCCTACTCTTACTTATAGGTAGCGATGTTAACTATAGCCTTAGTTCCTTCGTTACGGGTACTATACTAGCGTATTATCTAATCTAATAGTTCTTCGCCCGTCTTAAATTTATTAAAGGACTGTTGCCCTAGTATAGGGATCCTCGGCTTAATACTTTGCTACGGATCTCCTTAGGTCTATCCGTACACGAAGCGTAGACTATCTACTTCTATACGGAAAGTAGCTATAGTCAACTTTAGGAGCACGCTACTATACTAGCTGTCGAAATTCGGATCGTTATCGTTCTTAAAGTGTCTAGGATCTAGTACGCCTTTCCTAATCTCTATACCGCGAGTTAGAGTACGGTCGATAGTAAATAGGCGTTTAGAGAGGTCCGTAAGTAGTGTCTATATACGACTAGAACGTAGTCTCGAGTCGCGGTTATCTAGGCGTAGGCGATCATCGCGGCGGTTATTACGTCTTCCGCTATTACTATTATTATCGTCATCTCTACTACTACTACCCCCGTCTCTACTAGTAGCTTTACGGTACTTACGTATTAGCTACTCGAGTGAAGTCTTACGTAGGCGGGAACGAGAGGGTCGGCGACTAGATCGGCCTCGATTACCTCCTTCGTTCTATATAGTGCCTATAGCTTCGAGTCGAGCCTTTAAGTTATTGATCTCCTTCTATAGGGCTAGGTTTTTTGCTTTAGCGTCCTACTTCTTTACCTCGGTATCCTGTACCTTCTTCTTCTCTTTCTCGTAGATCTTACTGAACTACTTATATAAGTTATTAGCTTCCTTATACTTCTTCTCTACCTCTTACAACTTGGCTAGGTCGTAATCCTTCTTACTCTTAAGGTCCGCGGCTATTCTCTACGTTATAGCCTCTTCGCTTTATAGCATCTTATAGATACGGTCGTACTCGGTATATAGCGTAGTATACTAGTCGTTCTAGACGGTATTAGCTCGCTCTATTATATCGAGTTGCTAGCCTTTAGTGATTATAGTATTGACTACCTATAGTACTAAATTGTAGGTAGTCTTTAGGTATTAGGAAGCGAGGTTCGCGAGTTTATCTAGATCGACATTCTAGTATTCGGATGCGAGGATATACTCTACCTCGTCGAGTGACAGATACACCTCGTCTAGTTCGTCGGGGTCGTTAGGGTTCTCTTCGAGCTTGAACTCGAACAGTTCTATAAAGTTAATCTCGCTAGCTACTACTCGGTCGACAGCCTTCTAGTATACTTTGTCAATCTCTTACTATAACGCGACACCGGTATTGACTATAACACGCCGGTTATCGTCCTATATCTAACTCTAAGGAAAAGAGGAGAGGTCGGGGAAAAGAGAGGTACGTTACTACTTACCTTTACCCTTCTAATTAGGCTTCTAGGGTAGCGGTATACCGCTATCTATCTATAAGGTCATATTGTCTAGGTTGTTCGGGGGAGGCGTAACGATACCTATATCCTGACTGTTTACTAACGCGCGACTACCTACTAATAATGTCGCCGCGTTACGCTCTCTAGGCATCTACGCGTAATACGCCTTACCGTGTTCTAGGGTATCGCGCTCTCGCGATTCGAGTTCTGTCCTATTATTACGCGTCCCTTACCTAAATCCGTGATCTAGGTAGGGTAGTAGAATAAACTATAAGGGCGCGCGTACTATAGAGTCTAATTGAGATAGTTATTATTCTACGAAGCTACGAAAGAGGAGCGCGAGGCGCGGCGGGCTTATAAGGAAGCGCTAAGCCGCGCTAACCCGATACGGAAGGTCCGCGGTTCAGCCGGGCCGACGCTTCGGTAGTAAAGTAGCGCGGGTCGCCCGTAATAATAAACGAGGTATAAGATAACTAGGTAGAATAGCTTTGTCTAGCTTAGTTCGCGATCAATAACCGCCTTTCTAAAACTACTAGTATGTCGCTATTCTACGCTACTTTAGGCTATAACCCTAAGTTTATAGAGCGCGTAGACCTAAGCGCTAGAAAAGAGGGAGGACTAACTACTCTCTAGCGACTAGATACGCGATCGGCTAAAGCCTTCGTATACCGGATTTACGACCTTTATAAGTACCTTTAAGAAAATATACGGATATTATAAGCTCTCTAAGCTAAGGTAGTAAACCGCTACTAAAGTATCCCGCTAGACTATAAAGTAGGCGACTAGGTATACCTAAGTACTAAAAACATCCGTACGACTCGACTATCTAAGAAGCTCGATAGAAGATACGCTAGCCCGTACTAGATTATAGAAGTTATACTAGCTAAGCTCTTATATAAACTAAGATTATCGGACGCTATAGTAGGACTCGATAACTACTTTTATACCTCCTTACTTTAGCGAGCCGATCATCCCGACTTCCTACTACTCGAAGGCTAGTATCTAGTACTACTACCGCCGATAACTATCGAGCCCGATACTACCGAAGCCGATATAGTCGCTAATATAGTCGTAACACCTATATATATATATAAGGTAGAGAAGATCTTAGATATATATACCCGTAAGCGAGTAGGTAAAGTAAAGAAGGGATAGAAGCGTAAAGTAGACACTTAGTATAAGGTGAAATAGCTTAGATATTAGAATAAGGAGGATAGTAAGACCTAGTAACCGGCTAAGAATATGTTTAAATACGCGGCCGCCGCTACTATAGACTTTTACTATAGCCGGCCGGACTTGTCTATGCCTATAGGCTTCGTAGCTCTATCTAATTAGGTCCTCCTAAGTATTTCTCGAAGGGAGCCGGTCGCGGATAGGCTAGTTATAGATAGACTAGATATAGATATGTTACTAGACGATAATAAGGTATTAGAGGATAATTGGACTTTTATACGGTTATCGAGTAGTACGGGCAAGTAGCCGTATAAGATAGATAACGCTTAGAGGACTAAGACGCGTTTTAAGAGGGGGGGTACTATTACGGGTAGCCCGCGACCCCTTACTATAGCTACGTCGGCCCGGGTGAACCGCGGACCTTCCGTATCGGGTTAGCGCGGCTTAGCTTTACTTTATAACTTCGCCGCGCCTTACGCTCCTCTTTCGTAGCTTCGTATAATAATAACTCTCTTATTCGGACCCTATAGTACGCGCGCCCTTATACTAACTAATAGTACGAGTATATAGCAATATATTAGGAACTAATATATTGATTATATTAGATATCTATCTAAGCTAAAGGAGAGAGAAGGTATCTCCCTATAAGCTGAGTTATTATAGATGCCTTAGGCTACTAGATCACTTCCTAATTATTGACTATTATAGTCTCCCTATAGAGTATATAGAAGGTAGGGACAGAAGAGCCTTAGAGTGCTTAGAAGTCGTTAAAAAGTGACAGTCCAGCTTAGTATATAAGCGCTAAGAATCATATACCCCGTAACATTTACTACGGGACCTAGCCCTCTAAATTTACCCCTCTACTAAACCTTAACAGATTCACTTCGGCTCGTAACTATATAACTTACGGGGATTACTATATCGCGTAGCTATCGATCTCTACGCCAAAACAAGACACATTCGAAAGCTCTTATTAAGGCTATTCTAACAATATATAAAGTAGGCCACTACCCCTAGGACTAAGGGAGTTCTACCTTATTTAATCTAGATAGCTTGAAGCTCTCTTCACCCTATTTCTTCAGCTCTAAACGCCGCGGAGGTGCCTAGCTACATTAGGCAACTCCTAGGCAATAGTAGCCTAGGCTACGGCACTAACGGCGCCTACGGCCCTATAGGCGAAGCCCCCCTAAGACAACTAGTAGTAACTTATAGAGGACGTAAAAAGTATAGAAACTAACGATCAGCTCCCTTACCGGTCTCTATAGGTAATGATTACTTAGCTACGCACGGCGCTTATACTGTCGTATTACCGAGGGTAATAAGAAATAAGGACGACGTCCTAGGCGATTAGCAAGGCCACCCGGAATTAACACCCCTATAGCTAGGCATCGGTCGCGGCATCGATACTAGGCCCCCGCCTAACGCACGATGTAGTTACGATCCGTATTATAGCAAAGGAAGACCAGGCCGAAGTTACGAAGCTATCGAATAAGGAGCTCGCCTAACGAATTAACTAACTAGGGGTAGTCGTAGTGAACTAATAGTCTAACGGCACTCTATAGATCTATACTAGCTCTACTACTGCTAGGAGGCACCTAGAGGCATAGCTATAGTAGGCATCTAAGGTTGCGGTATTAGCGAAGGTCTTAACGAAACAATTTACGATCCTAGTCCACGACATGCCTAAGGAGTTTGACCTAACTAACTAGGGTCACCTACGCGCTCTCTAAGAGGACAACCCGGTCACTCTTAACTCTCTAATCTAGAAGGCGACTTGGCTCTATAGGAAATGGCTAGAAGGTAAGAAGGCCTCGGCGCTAATAGTATAGCTATAAGACGCGAAAGCGGCGGATCTAGCGATAGAATAAGGCCTAGTCTAGTAATATAGCCTTAAGATAGTAGAAAAGCACTCCTTATCCTTTCGTGTCCTCTAATGCTTCAAATGCTAACAGTATAGACACTAAACCTATACGTATATAAACAAGCAGGCCTACTCGAACTATATAGGAGACTATATATCTAGGGACTATATATCGACTATAAGACGGTACGCGAACTGTCCGGGGCACTACCTATCGTATAGTACGGAATGCCTATAGCGGAAACTAGCGAAAAACAAGGCAATTACAAACAGAACCGTCGCCCTAAGATTCTACGGCGACCGTAAGGCTAGCCTATACCGGAACTAACTAGCGGCGGTCGGGTATAAGCGCCCTAGGGCCGAGAACGATATAAAGGATACGTAACCTAGGGCGTACGGGAGGCCACGTGCTCTACTAGCTACGGCGAGGGAATCTAACTAGGCCCGGCTCCCCTTTAGTATATAGCCGATAGGCGTAGACTAGGACGTATAGGGTAGTAGGACATAGGACGATATAGAGGAAATGATTGTCGATACCGATAACTAGCCTCGACACGCTTAGTATTATCTAGTATAACGTTAACTATAGGAAGGATATAGTCTAGAACTATTTCCTATACGAGGCGGACCCGCGCGTCTACTACATCCTTACAATCTAGGAGCTATAGATTAACCCGCACTATAAGAGACTAACGACCTACAAGTCACTAGGCTATACGACATACCTACGAGGCGACGGCAGACCCCGTACGTGCTTCTATGTCAGCAAGGACATACTAGAATCCGACTAGGAGGTAGTGTACTACGTAGACGAAGAAGGCGGGGGCGATATTACCTCCCTCTACGTAGGTAGTACCTAGATATACAACCTATATATACAACCGCTAGCCTCGAGGTCTAGCCGCGACCTAGGGGTCTATAGACACCTAGACAGTACGCTTAAGAGACAAGGGTGCTATATTGTAGTAGGAGACTTTAATATATACCACCCTTCCTAGGAAAGCCTTATATAGCCGTACCCTATAGCCGACGAAGTACTCGACTTGATAGCGAGTAACGTAATTGCCCTTAATACCCCGAAGGACCTAGGTACCTAGAAGAGAGGGGGACTCTAAGGCACGATCGACCTCTCCTAGATCTTAGATAGCTACTACTATACGGTAACCTACTATAGGATCGAACATAAACTCGAGGCGTCGTTAGACTATATACTAGTCAGGACCTCTATTACGACATAGATATAACGTATACTAGCGAGAACCCCTAAGCTAAACTATAGAAAGGCCTACTAGGCCAACATCTAGGCGTACCTCGATAACTCTAAGAGGCTAGTCCAGATCGCGTAGTAGCAATACAATAGTAAAGACGAGATAGACGAAGTAGTCTAGGGGTTGATAGACGAAATAAGAAAAGCGACCTTACTTCACGTTCCGCTTGCCTAACTAACGACATAGTCTAAACTATACTAGACGCCGGAGTACACTACGGTAGTAAGAGAAGCAAGGAGAGCCCGCCGGGTATAGACGAGCAGCTATAGCGAGGAGGCCTAGAACGTATATAGGGAGGCATACTAACAGAAGAAAGCTATAATACGAAGGGAGAAAGCAGTCGGCTAGAGGGCTATAGTAGAAGAAATCGCCGGCAAGCTAGAGAGGATGTAGAAGCTAGCAAAATAGGCCCGATAGGACCCTATATAGGGCCCCTCCTTCTCTATCCTAGCGCTATAATCGCCTAGTGGCCCGGTTAGCGACCCCGAGGCTAAGGCGCGTCTACTAGCTAGTAAGTTCTTCCCGCCCCTAGTCGAGGCTGATCTAAGCGACATAAATAGCTCTACTCCCCTAGCCCCTAGTATCGCGGTCTAATAGGAGGTGTCCGAGGGAGAAGTTGCCGCTATACTAAGGAAGTTGCCGGTAAAGAAAGCCCCGGGGCCGGATAGGATCCTAAACGAGCTACTAAAGAAGTGTAGAGATCAACTAGCCCTAGTAGTTATAGCGATCTTTAACGCCTACCTACAGACCGGGTACCACCCGATAGCTTTTAAACAATCGACGATAGTAGTCCTACGTAAGCCGTAGAAGGAAGACTATACGTAGGTGAAGTCGTACCGCCTAATTGCGCTCCTTAACACTCTTAGGAAGGCGCTTAAGAAGCTAGTTATAACGAGACTCTCCGAGGCGGTAGAGGAATACTCCCTACTCCCGGACACCTAGATAGGTGCGCGCCTATAGCGATCGACGCTATCCGCGATAGAACTTATCACCTCTTAGGTAAAGGCTATCTAGTATAAGAATAGGGACAAGGTAGCTTCCTTACTTAGCCTAGACATATCGGGAGCCTTCGACTACGTGTTATACCCGCGGCTACTCTATATACTAAGGTCGAAGGGACTCCCTAAGTAGCTTATCAACTTCGTACGGTCCTACCTCTAAAACCGTAGTACGTCGATCCTAGTCGGCTAGTATAGAAGCCTATTTTAAGTAGTCTATACTAGAATCCCGTAAGGCTTAACGCTAGTACCTATTCTGTTCCTCTTCTTTATAGCGACGCTACTCCCAGCCCTAGAATCCTAGAACACCGCTACGAGCGGCTTCGTAGACGACACAAACATCCTAGCGTAGTCTTCCTCGACTAAGGAGAACTGTAGGCTACTAGAAGAGAAGCACAAGATCTACGAGGACTAGGCTAGGAGGCACGGGGCTCGGTTTGCCCTAGAAAAGTACAATCTAATACACTTTACGCGCCGGCTACGGTTCTATAATATATAAGCTTCTATCTAGATATAGGGGCACACGACTAACCCGGCAAATTAGCTTAGGATCCTCGGACTATAGGTAGACCCGGCGCTACGGTAGAGGAAGCACGTATAGGTAATATTACGGAAAGCTAAACAGAATATAGCATTATGCTAGAGGCTTACTACGTCTATATAGGGGGCGGACTTCCGGTAGTTACGACTTCTATATACGGCTATTATACGGCTAGTCCTTACCTATAGTAGCTAAGTATAGTCCTTAGACGAGAGGGCCTACCTATCGAAGGGACTCGTCGCGCCGCTAGCGAAGATCTAAAACTAATGCCTAAGGAAGGTCACCGGGGCATATAAGTCGATACTAACGAGGATGCTTAAGCACGAGACCGCTATACCGCCGATCGACCTATATATATAGGGACTACGGACCTCCTACTTAGGCAAGTCGGTATAGTACCTAGTATAGAAGGTTATCGCTAGTATAGTCGTAAGGGCCCGCGAATTAGTACTAGCGTATAAGGGCATTCGACCCGGAAACGAGCCGAACTACCGGGTAAGGGACGAATAGCTAGTAAAACGATAGGAAGGTAAGAAGTCGTTTATAGAGCAACTATAAAAAGAGAGGTAGAATAACTAGGGTGTAGGGTATAGTAGACGCCCTTAGCTAGCGGGACAACCTAAGGAATTGTTAGCTACGAAATCCGCGGTTAAGCACCCCCTAAAGCTTATCTACTACCGCCTTACGAGGGTATAGAGTAGTATAGTAACCTAACTACGAAGCGAACACATCGGCCTCTAGGGGTACCTATTATAGAGGAAGGTTCTAGGATATACGAATACTAGCTACCCCTACGGCTATCGCTCCTAGAACGTACGGTACGTACTCCTCGTCTGTCCGAGGTGGTCGCTAGGAAGGGGGGAGTAGATAGTAAAGGCAAGGAACCGGACGATTAGGGCACTTCTTAACAACGCTAAGGACCTACGGCGTATTACGAACTAGATACTAGAGAAGGGCTAGCTAGAACAGTACCGCCTAGTAGGAGCAGTATAGGAAGAGAGGATACGACGTAGCGCTACGAGACCGGCTAGGAGCGGGGGCTAACGGGGTAGTGACATAGACTACGTACGTTTAGAGGGAAAGCTAAACTAGATAAGGAGTAGTCGGGGGCGGGAAGGGTTTTCACCTATTCGGGTTTCCCTTTATATATAACAATAGATATATACCTATATAGGCCGGATAGGATCCTAGAATAGGAGAATGACAAATCTATCTATCTATATAACTTACGGCACTCCCGCGAGTACCCGCGACTACGCTAGACCCTAGAAGAAGCACGTAGAAGACTCGGAACGTAGGGCAGGTTAGAATAAGGTTTTGAGTAAAGCTACTAAGCGCGGCTTCGTACGGGTTAGCCCTATTATTACGGGGACACGTACTCGCGAGGGTCGCGTATAAATATCTAGCCTTCCCTAGGCCTCTCTTACTTTCTTCGTCTTTCGTTTTATATAGCAATTATACTATACCCTTTTATATCTATACTTCGTACCTACATTCTCGCTTTCACCCTTGTATCTTATAGGCCAGGCTCTCGCCCTAACATTGACTCCCTTTAAGATACTATATCTTAGTATTTACTAATATAATAAGTTAGTAGGACTAAATTATATATTCGTACCTAGTTATATATAAAGAAGCTTACTATCGCGCTGTGGCTAGAAGCGCTTATAGTAGTATATTAAGGAGCCTACTACTACGCTAGTATAAGTAACGTTCGTAGCTTCTTATAAGATAAACGTTCCTTATAAAAAAGTCGCCCTTCTTATAAAAAGTCCTACCGCTATAGCTCCGTAGGACCCTAGTAGCTATGATCATCTTTACTAATGCGTATCCTAGCGCCGTGTGTCCAAAACATTCTCGTCTCGAGAAATCCCTTTTTGTCGGTTTTGCGCGCCACGAAATTCAATGTAGAGTGAAGATCCACTCCTCCACTACGGCTCTCCCCTACTGACGCGTAATATTTGATGGAAAGCGTGGGTCAGCTTAGTGTCGAACCTCCAGCGGCGTCCACAGCACTCTCATCTCGAGCTATCCTTTTTGCCGTTTTGGAATTGTCTCGATTTTTGGCTGGAGTTGCAAAAGGTCTTGGCATCACAAGCCGGAAACTCTTGCCTCATTCGGAATTGAGCTTTCGAGCATCTCCAAAGAAACAAACACTTTTTGCGCTGCTCGCCGACAAGTTGTCATCAACATGATCGCATTGTTGCTGATTCAGCAGATGCATCTCGTCCTCTGACTACACGCCATGGGCAAGGACATCAAAAACTTGGGTCCAGTCTACAACACTCGATGATGAAGGACAATCACAGCACACTGCGATGGCCATATGCCAACGTACAGTCATGGCCGTTTGGAGGTATGACTGTCAAGTCATGATGATGCACCACCAAGATGATTGCCCTACTGCGATGTCGAACCTCCAGAACGCTGCACATCGTGTCAGCACGCTGTGAAACGACCGGCGCGACAGAAATGGATCATGCACTTCAGCTCGGGCTGGAAAGGAAGGAGTGCGAGCGATGGTTGAAAGACTTGTTCGTGCCCAGCACTAAATCTAGAAGTCGAGAGTCTGATATCTCGTCGCTTCATCTGTCGTTACATCATCATCCAAAACGCTTCCTCAAAATCTCCACAAAAGTCAGTCAGATCATGCCGACACATCTCTCATGTGGTATCATGCAGTAAAATCCTCGCCCAGCAGAAATACAAATACAGGTCCAGCTCGCTACAGCACGGCGCCCTTCTACGTCGACATGAGTCGTTCAAGCTCGTCATCATCCTGGATCCATGGTCCCTTCTCTTCCTCAGTTGCATTGAGGAAACCCTCCGCTCTGCGGAGCGTCTGGACGTCGAGGTCGGTGACCCAGGCCCGGTCGTCACCGGGAAGTGGAATGCGGACTTCGTGGTCGGCGTCGAGCATCATGTCATCCTTCATCAGTCGACGCTGGCCGTCGTAGACGCAGATGACACGCTTCCTCATCCTCATCTTGTCTGGGGCTGCACCCCAAGAGAGAGGGTAGTTCTTTCTCCGCTTGGAGCCCTTGCCGGCGAGACCGGTCAATGGAACACCATTCTTGGAGTATGTCATGCCCTTCTTGGTGGGCTTGCTGATGGCACCGTTGTTGGCGATGCGAGAACCGTTCTTGCCGAGCTTCTTCGACCTTCGGCTGCCATATGTGCTGTCGTTGGCGTCATCCTCATCCGCGTCATCATCCTCGTCGACATCCTCTTCGTCGAAAGAGGTCGGGCCGTCGAGGTTCGTTGGAAGCATGTGCTTCTCGAGTGTTTCCTGGACCTCCTTGTCCTCTGAGATCTGAGTGAGCAACTTCTCGTTGACTGCTTCGCCAGGATCGGCCTGCTGGACCACGCGAAGGACACAGTCGTCAAGATGCTCATAGAAGTCCTGCGCACTTGCAAAGGTGTTGCCGCAGGTAGAGCACATTCCGGACACCTCGCGCGATGAACCAAACGGCTTCTTGGATGCTTGTGGCGGGCTCTTTCTCCTGGCGTTCGGCGGTGTCTGCTCTACGCCGTGTACTGAAGTCAAGTGTCGCTTGAAGACATCAGCGCGGTTGAAGCTCTTCTCTGCGGCGCTGCCGCTACCAGGACAGAAGCCGCAGACCATGGTACCTTTGTAGTGAGTGAGGGTATGTCGGTTCTTGTCGTACTTGCGAGCAAAGCCCTTTGTGTGGTACTCGCATGTCGGTATTGGGCACTTCTCTGGACGCTCGTTCTGGTGTGTGAGCATATGTGCCTTGAGATCCTTGACATGCCTTCCGCATGTCGCAATCGGGCAAAGACCCTTGTTCGAGTCCTCCGACGAATGCGAGTTCTGGCTGTGTCGTGAATGTATCGATGAGATCGACTGTCGTCGCGAGCCTTGATGTTGCTGTGGATATGGTTGCCATGACTGCTGGCGAACATATGGAGAGGCGGATCCCTGATGCTTTACGCTATGTGCTCTTGGGCTGTGGATCGAGGTCTTGGGGGAGGCGATTGCAGGGTATGGGAGGTTTTGCTGTTGTGCTTCCGAAAACTGGGAGCCAGTGTATTGGGGAGGTGGGGAGTAAGGCTGGATTAGAGAGGGATCTACACCAAGACATGGTCAGCCAAAGTTTCCCATGCTTCGTATCCAGAAAGGCAGGGGAAGATATGGAGCAGACGGACAAGAAGACTGAAGAGGAGGTACGAAATAACCGCTTGACTGAGTAAAGAAAGGAGTTTGCGTGGCTGAAGGTAGGACAGACGACCTGCGACCATCCTTTGCACGCTCGAGTACTGGCGATGTCGCTGATGCTGGGGCTGAAGGAGAACAAAGGATTTGGTCGCTGGGGCTGGAAGCTTCGAAACTGCCGCTTCTTGCAGGCTGCGATGACAGACCAGCTGCCGAACGCTCTGCAGTAGCGGCGTGCATTCTGCCTGGCCATTGTTTCGTTGCGCCAGGCGAAGTGTCCAATGTGGCATCGACAAAGAATGGGGATTGTAACAGTTCAAGATGCGCGACGTCCTGCGCCAGCTGGGAAGAAGAAATTGTTGTAAACTCACCAACACAGCCCTTGTCAGTGGCCGGAATGGTTTCGAAGTCGAAGCTGCTTGTTGCGTATAAGCTGTCGGATTGCTGAACGATGCCTGGGTACATGTTCTGCTGTTGGTGCCAATCGCTGGACTGTGGATGCGCTGAAGGCGAGCCCATTGCGGAAGAGATCGTACTCTGGACTGACGCACCCGAGTCGGACACTGCTGGGTTATAATCGAACGAATGTGACGCGGAGTTGGCCGGGGAGTGATGCGCGCTCGGAGCTTGAAGGTGCGCTTTCGATTGCTGTACAGGGCGATCGTTGAAGTCGTTGAACTGATCAGGGAAGGGCGCGTAGCTGTACTGGCTTTGATATGAGTCAAAGGTCGTTGCGTTTATGTATGCTTGATCCGCGTATGTTGATGTGGGAAGGTAGGAGTGATCTTGGTTCCACTGGTCTGAGTAGGGGTACAAGGTGAAGTCGTTCGAGGCCATAGTGTTAACTGGTTGCTCTGCAAAAGTGGCCATGCCTGAAGCTCAGAGCATCCAGTCAAAGCTCAGTCGATCTTGCTAGTAGGGTTACTGCAAAGCTACTCTCTTGTCAGAAGTGCTCGATCATATTGTAAGAAGTGTCGCGATTGCTAGAGAATGTGTTACGAACCTTTGAGAGTCGCTCTGAACCCGCTTGCTTGGTAATGGGGCAAAGAGCTGATTCGAAATGTGGCCGGCTCTGGCGTTGAGGTCGAGACTAGCTCCAACAGACAGGTTGATCGCACCGAGTTGTAGGGTTCTGCGGGTACCTGAAGCAAGCCAGTAGTGTTGAGGCCAGCTGTATGCAGTGGTAAGACGTGAAGCGGTTGTTGTGTAGTTATCTCTCAGGCACTGCTGACTATGTAGGAGCTCGGATCAGAGTTGCATTGGGGCGAAGTAGGAGGCTTTGTATAAAGATATCGTGACGGTCCCAGATGAGTGATGCGCAGCACGAGCCACGCGTGCCGGACGGACCCTGTCTGCCTTGCGGGCGTGCGCCGTGCGAGGAGGATGCACTTCTTGTTAGGGTGTACCTTTTACCTAGGGCCCCTGCATGGCACGGTCAATCCGCAAGTCGCAGAGCCAGACAACCGTGCCACACTGGTTCCGCTAACGTGCTGGCCGGTCCGTCATTCGTAGTACCCGAGTAGCAAAGTACCTACTGTCTTTGCGGCATGCAAGACGGTGAGCCGAGGGCTTCTGACTCCACTAAGAATGCACAAAGCCATCAAACCTGTCCTACCAGTGCTCCTCTCCACGGTGGGTCTGCCAAACACGCGCAGCCAGTGTCCCGAAAGTTCCAACAGATCGCTCAAGCGAACCTTGTGCGATGCCACATCGAGCGTGTGTAAGCGCATAGGGCTTGATCAGACGTGTGATGTGCAACGAGCTCGACCGCACATGGGTGTACCGCACCACTCCACCCCTCTGCGACGGTCCGCAGAGGAAGGCAGGCTACCCACGCTATCGGGGGCCTTTGCAATTGATCATTGGCTGGAGCTCGGCAGTTCCGTCATCTGCGAGTGGTACCCAGCGTGTGCGTGCGCCAGAAGTGGCTGAGGGCGGTCTGTTTCTCTGCCCGAGAACCAATTTTGGCGCAATCTACGCACCACAACGCACCGCTATCGCTGAAGAGGTCATACTCTAACTCTGTGAGGCAAAGGGTCATGTTGTATCATGCATCAAACCATGCTTTCCATGCTTTAGGAGTGCTAAGCGAGGGCGAAGCACCTGTTCTTCACCGCGCTCACTGCGGTGGATTTTTGATGTCACGCCCGTGAAGACTTCATTGTATTGCGTTTCTTGGATGCCTGCCATCGAGATGCGGCCTCATGAATGCACGCCGCGCAGTTTGTGCTCTGCAATCACAGTCTGTACTGGTCTTTTGGCATGTGCGCTCGCACAAGTCAAGTCGAGGCGAGACTTGCGACCGAGCACCGGCCAAGACACACCTGCTGACTGCCCAATGGTGCAGCGAGTTGCTCTTTCGCGCCCGCGCAGCATGGTATGTAGATTATGGGACCCGCAGGATTGCTGAAGGATTCGCGGGTAGGGCGACCTCTGGCAAGCTTGGTGCTCCTGGTCCTGTTCGCAATCGCGGCACCCATCATGCGACGCGGAGCATTAGAGATGTGGATAGGAATGGTGTGCTTATTAGCGGACACGGTTTACATTGCTCATGACTGACAAGTTTCATGCTTCTTGTGCACGACGATTGACCGGTTCGCACGCAACTGGATACCATAGCGCTAGGCCAGTACATGCTCTGATTAACAAAGGTGATGGGGGCCAAATCCTGCGACCTACTCTGCGGGTCGGGAAGGATGTCCACGATGCCGATCAATCCTGTTGCAGTCGAATGGGCAGTGAGCCCTACGTCGTAGATAGTGCGACTGATTGTCATTCGACAAAGGAGAATTGAGGTTCGCTCGTCACAATCACTGGCCGAGCAGGCGAAGTCAGTGCCGTTGGCATCGTGGTGCCGGCGTGCACTTGAAGCGACAGTCAGCAACAAAGCCACACTGGCAGTTCGACACCACCGTCCGGTGTGGAGAGCGGGTGCCACGAGGAGTCCTTCCCTTCCCTGAAGCTTGTTTGATGTGGCTCATGCTGGCTTCCTTGCTCTTCGGTGACTCCGATCCTCTGACCGCAGCTAAGCACGCCCCGCAGCTAGAGGACGCCTGGCGGTGTGGCCTCGAAGGAGAAAGACATATGATCCAAGGTACTGCCTCTTTGTCTTGTCAAGATGAAGTCCAAGCATCAGCATCACCCCACAGTGGAATGTCGAGCACCGTGTTCGCAGACTCGTCATCTGCGCTTCACGGTAGCGCCGATGGCCCACGCTGGCATGCCAGCAAAAGCCAATCGTTCGCGTGGCATACTAGCCGTGCTAGTCGGCCCACAAGCACATCAGGGCAGATCACAGTCGATGTCTGTCACTTCGGTCGGTCTCATTCAGACGTAGGCCCCTTACGACGTCAACATTGTGACTGGACTGTCGTAAGCAGCTCCAGGAGCGAGCGACGCAGCCTTCGCGCCGCGTGTCTTTGGAATCGCAACTGTGCGATTCGGAGCCAGGAACTGTCGCAAACAAGATCGTCGCCCAGGGTAGAAGATGCGGACGTGGAGCATGCCTGCTCGCAGTTGTGTTGGACACACGCAAGATTAGCCCGTAAGCTCGGCATAACTTTTGCGCCCTCCGTCACGGCATCTTGCACGTGGTCAGCCACCAACATACATGTACAATGTCCAACATCTTGCGACATCGTTCCGACGAGCGCGATCACTATCTCCTCATCATCAGATGTGCAGCTGAATCGTTCCATCTAACTTCCAACATGGTCCAGTCAGAGCAGCGAACGGCGCGCAACTACACACACATCTCCACAAGCCATGCACCTCCCTCCCCCTATCTCCGCGTGTTACAGTTCCAGACCGAGAGCCATGAACTCCTCATCGTGTGCACGTGGGAATGACATCTGTGTCAGACGGCATGTATCATGTTGCCGCGTGCCGCTGGACCACCCTCCAATACACGTCGGAAGCGGCTTTAGGATGAGGCACCGTGGTGAAAGTGACATTGCGAAGGGCGACGAAGAGGGGATTTGCTTGGCCGCCATCGCTCCAACCAACCATGCATCAAGCGACAGCATGTCTCATTATCCGAGTCGCTGTAGTGCAGGCGCCTATCTATTTTTCGCATCATGCTATCACTCACTAGCATCCGCCATATCAAAGAAATGCTGGGCAGCAACAACGGGCCCGAAATCAGAGGTCGATCTTTTTGGACACGAGGTCGAGAGCGGAGACAACCTTGGCTTCAATTCGGACGAGGGATCCTTCGTCACGTTCATCAAAGAGGAATGCGGCAAGCACGAAACGACGCCAGCCACGGCCCACATGTCCGACGCTCTGCATTAGTCTGCCGGCACGGCATCCCTCCCGAGCTTTGATGGACAGGGCTCATCTTTCCAAAATAGGAGCCGAGCTACTGCGACATCTTCACCGGTCGACGTGACATGGGATACAGGTGGATGCCTGCAGATGAACTTCATTCTCCTCAAGCCACCAACTTGCCAGCGCATGGTATAACATTCTCGGCGCCAACTTTGAGACGGCATCAGTCCGGCACTCGTCTCTTGCAGCATTGCAATTAATCTTTGGTGCAGTCTGTGGATGAGTACCAAACGAAGTTGAAAATAGAGCAAAAGCCAAACGATTACGCTATTGGGAAAGCCGAGAGCCCACGGCCGTGTGTCTGGAAACTGGAGCTCGATACCTTGCTGTTGAGCCAACCATGCATCGTAGGGCTGCATGAGCTCCATGAAGCTCTCGCAGCTGGCATTCTGCACTGCAACCTCACGACAGGTGATTGCGCTTGTCTACTGCATAATTTTCAAGCACAATCACAGCAATAACATCCAAAGTTCAGAGTCATCAATGATGTCTCAACAACAGACTCCAAATTCACCGTGCATCCGTTGCAACGGGAGGATCCACCTCAAAACCGCGTGCCCTCACGCTCTCGGGCAAGAGCCCAGGTGAATCCTGCCGGCCGCATAGCTCGCAACTAATGCACGTCCGCCGAATCTTTGTTTATGCTCATGCACGACAGCACATCTAATTATTCATTCATGCTCACTAATGCGTCTCATGCTTCGAGACAGTGTGCTATCTTTCACACGCCATGGAGCAAACCCTAACCGATTCGCTTTCGTCACCCTACCTTTGATCTACTGTACTGTACCTCCATCTTGGTCACAGGGTGACTTGGCAACCTCGACTGCCGCCGTGGCTTTTTCACATGCGTCGTTTCGAGGTATGCCGTGCTCGGAATGGTGGTAGCCGTTACCTTTTCGACCGCCGTCGTCGTTGACCCTTTACTGAAGGATCGAAGGAGCTGGAAGTGTGTGCGAAGCGTCATCTACCACCATGCAAAGTGCTTCGGGTACATCTGCCATCTCAGTTGGCGTAAGCCACCATCAAGATGGCAGCACTATTCTTCGAGCACATCTCACTCGGCGTATGTCACCGTGAAGGTGGCAGCACTATTCTCCGAGGACATTCTGGTTGTCGTCACTTCACTCACTTTCTCATTAAGAACTGGAGAGGACAGCGCTCAGGGAGTGTCGTCTGCAATGTTCATGGTTATATGTGCTACGTCTTGAAGCGATGTCTCTGCTTCTGACACCTTCAACTGCCAGCGTCATGTCAAAATACACTCGATCCAAACGATATGATACAAGAAGCCAAAGGCTCTACCCCGCTCTGCGCGGTTCTGTACGCTGCCGGACAATAGGCTCTGTTCAATTTCATACCTTGACCCTCAGCTTGGCGCTTCCGGTCATGAATCTGACCGCGGCAAAGATGGCGGAAGCAGCTAGGCATGTGACACCAGCATAGATCCATGTGCCAGTCCAGTGCAACTCCCTGCCATTGCCCAGGATGCCGCCACCTCCGGGTCCACCAGCCAGCACACCCAATCCGATGATAGCGAACCCCATACCGATTCAGGTCCCGACTTTGCTCTTGTCCTTGGTCAATGCAACGAAGAGCACTGGGGGAAGTGCGATGAAAATGCCAGAGAAGAACCCGAACAGTAGCGCTTCGACGATGAGTCCTCCAGCATTTCGGACCGCGATCATGCAAAGTAGCACAATGCCGACACAGGCTGATCCTGGCACGATGATATTGGTAGGTCCGATCTTGTCAGCCAGAATGTTCGGAAGTGTACGTCCAAAGACCGAGCCCGCGTTGAGGATTGGCACCAGGTAGAAGGATAGACTCGTGTCTGTGTAGCCAGTCGATTCGCCGTAGAATGAGGTGTAGAAGAAGGCGACGTACAGGCCCACGAAGCCAACCAGACAGCCTATCGTGAAAGTCATGTATGGGATGTCGGTGAAGGCCGTGTAATCGATGATGGATCTCGGCTTGGGTGGCTTGACTCTCTGCTTCATGAGGAAGATGGGAACGAGCAGGGTGGCAAGTGCAGTAAAGCCCAGAATCCTAACACTCCAGCCGAAGCCAACCTGGTTGGTGAGGCGGTAGAACATGATAGGGTAAATTATACCTGTTAGTCAGGCGCTGAATCGAGACACATCGCGCTATGCTCACCTCCCATCGAACTCCCACTCGCCGCAATCCCCATCGCCATCCCGATCATCGTACTGAAGTAACTGGGCAGGATTGCAACAGAAGGCACGAACAAACATCCTCCACCAATTCCAATCACGAACCCCTGAGCAAGCAAGCACTGCCAGAACTCATGGCACAGACTCAACATCATATGCCCAAACACAATCAGAGACCCGCCCACAAGCAGCAGGGCCCTGAAGTATCCGCGGTCATAGATCGGTCCTACGAAAGCGCCGACGGAAAGTACCACGAAGGCCTGAATGGCTCCAATCCATGATATCGAGCTACTAGACTCGATGTACAACTTGCCGGATTCGTGATAGGTCTGATACACTCCGAAAGTGTTCAGGATACCCCATGTATTGAAGAAGCTGGATTGTGTCAGGGTAGTCCTGTAGACCACTCGATATGATTCGCGACTTACAGCATCCACGACCCAAGCACCTGGAACCACGCAGTAGTACCACCATTCGGAGGCGGCCCGTCCGGCGGTCCTTGTTGTGTTGGCGGAGGGTGTTGTTGTGGTGGCGCATGTTGTGCGTCTGCGGTGGCGGGAGGTGTGACTTTCTCGTTGTCGTCGTTGGCTAGCGAGTTTGTGGCTTTTTCCTCATCGGAGGGCCAGTCCGGGTGATGTTGCTCGCCGGCATGGGTGTTGTAGCTAGGCTCGGCGGCCGACATGGTGGAGTGGCAAGGAAGCGCTGACTTTCTGCCGACTGGGGGCCAAGCGGCCAAGGATAGTTAAGCGTAGCGACCGAGCGCTAGCCACACCGGAGTACGAGCTTGCGAGTACGTAGGTGAGGCGTCAGCGAGGGAGTGAGGCTCTATACCAGCCCTCAACTAGCCTTGGCGCCCGCTCTGATTGGTCAACTTTCATGCTTTAGGGTCACGTGACCCACCGCACTGTGCCTGTTGGCGAACTCGCAAACATATACTCGTCGCTAACGCCTATGTCGTCGTATAATAAGCACTGTACGTCGGGTAGCGGTAGCGTGGATCGCACGCTACTTTGCAGTCTAGAAGGGTTGGTAGAGAGCTCCACTCCGCTACGCTTACCTTTGGAGGTTCACAACCGCCAACAGCACATTTTCCTTCGCCGCAGTAAGATCTTTCTGTTGACTTGTCGAGCGCGATGGCAGCGCAGATGGAATAATGCTGCGCGAGATGAGTTAGGAAGGAACGCACGATCGCGAATCAAGGTTGAATCTTTCTTCAGGCCGCCTGCACTGTTCTATTCTATACTGCAAAGATGACGAGATCGAGGCCAACGGTGGTACGAAGGATACAACGATGCAGTGAACAATGCTGGACATGACAAGCTCGCCTCCGCATGGCCGCAAAGGCTTGTATTGACAAGCTTGAACAATGGCCTCGCGCATAAGAAAAGCCGGAGACGCGAGCAAGTGATCGTCATTGATGGAGTTCAACAACCACTCGACTTGCCTGAGGGCACCCAGGTACAAGCACCTTAGCAGGACGCAAGATGGTAGTCTCAACATCTCTACGCAGTCATTCGACATCGTATGAAGCAGGAGCATAGCAGTCGCACGAGCAATGAATACGCCATATCACAACTCGGCCGAGATGCCGCAACACGGTCTCTCAAGTCGCACGAGTTGGGAAGCAGGCACCAAACGATGACCAAGATCGCATAGGCAGCACCGATGCACCCGCAATGGCCGCTGCGATTCTGACCAATGTAGTAGATCGGCAGAACGCCTCATCTGCGGCAAGCTCTGTCAGGAGAGGAGCAGAGCAGGCATCAAGGAAGGACTATGCCGGGCGAGGTGACTTTTTGAGCGTACAGTATGCTCAATATGCTGTTGGTTGACTGTGGTAAGGACGCTGAGTCCACCCTTTTGACCTGCTCCATGAAGCTATTTCCAAGCCGAAGTTACCAATTCCTCTTTGCATCTGCTCGGATTCATTACCCGGTCTTAGCCTTCTTCTTCGGCCTCTCGACTTTTTCCGCTGTGTCGCTGCCGCTCCCTGCCGCTCCATCGGCATCGTCCATCTCTGCGTCGCTGTCATCCCCTGAGCTCTTCGCATCCGAGTCGTATTCCTCCGCCACGTCGCTCTCGCTGTCTGCCGCAAAGTCTTCGTCTGCCTCCTCGCTGTCCTCGTCTGCACTACCGCGGTCTTGCATGACAACCTCCTCGTCGCTGCTAGCGAGGTCGGGATCGTCTGCGAGCGCAGCAGCTAACATGCCTCCGTCACCGTCCATCTCGTTCTTGGTCTTGATGTTCTTGATCCTCAGGAACGATTCCAGAGGCGACTGCTCCTCACGGTTGATGTTTGAGAACTGGTGTTCGCCCGCACCGTTCTTGAGCGTCACGCTGATGTCAAATGTGCGGCTGGCACTAACAGCTCCGCCCACGCGGCTCATCGTAACGCTTGCGATGTGATCGAAGGAGATGTATGTCGCTGGCTTCGGCACGAAAAGGAAAGCTCGGTCCAGGCAGAAAAGGTGGCCTTCGTTCGCCTTGATACTGCATTTGACGCCGGACATTTGGTGATGTGATGTGAAGTCGGACGACGGTTGTATGAGCCTCTTTCCAGTGAGTCCATGGAATATCTTGCCGATCACTCTGCCAACTGGCTCTTCATAGATAGGAAGGAGCTTGCCGTTGTACTTCTCCTTCAATACCTCTGGCGTCATGTTGAGTTCGATCCGAACTTCTTCATCCTTCTTGAATTGCATGACCAAGAATGGGTATCTCGTCTGACCTTGTCGAAGGGGCGGATCCAGCCCTATGCAGAGCAGCTGGTGCATGTCGTCGGGCTTGGGTAGTATAAAGAAGCGCTTGGCGCTCTCGTATGAGATCTTGTAGTCGTATGTCTTTCCGCGAAGTCGGAATGAATTCTCGTAAAGGTCGATGTCGAATCGTCCACGAGGCGTCAGGTGTAGCACATCTTGGAAGGTCGCGAATGTGTCTCCAGCAACTTCTCCGATCTCTGCCTTGTTCATGAGCGTCTCGTAGAAGAAGTTGGCAGCATTCTGCTCTTCATCTTCCTCTCCATCCGCCTGCTCGCCGTCCTCGCCATCTTCGCCCCTGTGGACCTTTTCTGTGCCGGGGATGTAGAAGCGCATTTCTGTCAGCTGGTCTACAGCGCCTCCCATCTTCCTGCCTTCCGTTCTTGCGCCGCCCAGAGATCCGTTTGTGCCCGTCTCTTCGCCATTCTCCGGCAATGAGAATTCCACTGCGACCTCGTTCTTGCCGGCCAAGTTCGTGTTCGAGATTTCGGTGTAGGGGATCTCGAAGGCGGGTTGATTTCGCACGTTGAAGACCAGCTCGTTCCTACCCAGCTCGTTCTTGCCCCAGTTCCAGCCGCGGAGTGCGTGCTCCTTCTGTTCGAGACCGGCGCCGTACCAGACCTTGAAGCATTTCGCGATCGTGTCGAAATCCTGTAAGGAATTAGCTTTTGAGCTCACCACCCTGTGTCCGTAATACCCACGTCTTCTTTGAAGCCATCGAGCTGCACAACACCCTCGTTACAAGCGTAGATCTTGAGCTCGTGTCCTCTGGCTGCTCTACTCCATTGCGCGCTTTGTAAGTCCGACTTGTCGAGTGTGAAGGTCTGTCCGCCTGATGCCGGCTTCCAGCCAAGACCTGACTCTGCGAGCCTACACTTTCCGGGCTGCTTCGAGAGGTTGAGGTAGATGTTATCGAAGGACTCCCTGACTCCGTTAGCTGCCATGGGCGCCATGCTATGTCGAGTTGCGGTGGTGGTCGGCGCAAAGCGGGTGACGGGTGTTGGTTGTCTGATGGAGGAGTGGCACTCACATATTTAAGAAGACTGTTCAGCGGCAGACGTGTGTGAACTGCGGCGTTTGCCACGTGCTACAGTGACTGCTGCCTCGCGCGTTTTCTGTGAGCAGAATGGGTCGGCAGCAGTCTGGCTTGTTCTGTGATCGTCGCGGTCTTTGTGGAGATGGAGTCGCGGTGAGAGGCTGTCGGGTGTGTTGAAAGCGGGAAGAGGTTGGCGGAGAAGATGAGAAGGCGAAGAGAAGATGCTGGAGCTCGAAATGTCTCGAGGTCACGAAGCGCGCAAAGGTCGCGTTGTGGGATGTGGCCCGTGCGTTATGCAGCGGAAGTGGCTCCCCGCCTTCATGCCTTCTTCTTTCACTGCAGCACAGCGGCATCAATCTCAACGTTTTCCAGACATACAACAAAGGCTCATCGCTCATCTATCGGCTTCTGATATTCTATGTTATATAACCACAAGTATGGGAGCGCATTAGCCTGGGATTCCTCCCACATCACCAGCCTTCCGACGATGTCCCACAGCTGTCGACAGACTCATCGAGAGTGTGGCAGTAGAGTCTGGGATCAATCTGATCAAGCACGTTCGCGTCACGGCAAGCAGTGTGAGGGTGTTTGCACAGCCTCTTCTCCCACGCATGTTGTGCATTGCGACATCATGTTGATCGCTGGACTGTCGTCGAGTTGTTCTCGAAGTCGCCTCTGGCAGTGCAGATGTGGTCGGCTTCAAGCTGCATACATGCAACACAGACAAAGGGAAGTATGCTTTGGGCCTACACAGGCTGGGCATAAACGACCTGCGGCAACAGAACAAGCGGTATGCGCCCGGTGGGGCAATCCCTTGCAGATGAGAGTGTACTTCGTGTATGGAACACGTAGAAAGATCTTGCGAGGCTCTAGTACACTGTCCCGATATATGCACTTCCAGAGAAAGTGTGCTATGGCAGTACACCGTCCTCTCCCTTCTTGCATTCTTCATGACCCACCTTTTGACCTGTCTTACGCAGCATCTCCCTCTTGCGGTGAGCTCACAGCTTGCTTCATCCTCCGAGTACGCTTCTTACCACCAGATGGAGCATCAGTGTCCTCCGCAGTGGCTTTTCTCTTCTTTCCCTTGCCCGAGTCAGCATCCTGGTTCCCATCTTGCTTATCACGCGCCTTCTTGATCATCTCCATCTCCGAGTCGAGGTATTTCCGAAGCTCCGGAGCCTCGCCTCTCAAGTTGAATGAGCCAGCAGATACCGCAAGCTCAGCAAGCTTCTTCATGCCTGGGATCTGAGCGAACTTCTTGAAGAGTGTCTTCCGACCAAGCGCCTGGCGATTGGCAGGTCGCATGGACAGCCACATCTTGTCATTGGTCTCGATCTCTAGCGTCTTGAGATCCTTGATGGCGCCGAGCGCCTTCACGGTCTGTGGAAATCGGCGGTAAGACTCCACATCGTTGGCATATCGGTAATGAGCGTCCAGCTCTATGCTCAAATGGTTCAGATGCTCCAGCCGGGATGGAGGCATTCGTTGTGCCAGCGCCGTCAAATTCTCGAGAGAAGTGACGTGCAGAGGGTTGAGCTGGTAGAAGTAGGGTAAAGCTTCGCCGAAGACCTGCTTGCAGACCAAGAGCAATGCCAAAATTTCTGGAAGTGGAGGTAGCTGCCGAACATCGTATCTGCCGCGATTGCCAGGCCACCAGTCCTTCGCGTAGGAGTCATCACCGGGATGTTGGACGAGCATGCTGAGTCCGCCGGACTTATTGACGGAGAGTCCTGGTCCATCTGCAAAGGAGAAAGTAAGTTCGTAGATGTGGTTGCGCAGCTCCGCAGGAAGACGTAGAAATGGGAACTTTCCGGTCGAGCCGTTCGCCAAATAACTGCGAAGGTAAAGTCTGGCGGCCGCGGTAGTGATTGAATAGGTGAAATGATCTGAGCGCTCACTTCTTGGCCCCAAAGTTCGTGTGACAGGCAGGTCGTAGTGACAAAGAGCTTCGTTGAAACCTGGCACCACCACTTTCGTTTCGCTCCAAATCCTCTCGATACGCTGAGAGTACTCCTCGAGTGCTCGATTGCGGTAGAATCTCAACTGCTTCACGATCCAATGCATAATGTCTGCCGCCTTCAGGCTTTGCTTGTCTCTGCACACGAGCGCCATCACCTAAACAGGAGGGTGTTAGCCATACTCGAACACCACGTGGCAATGTCTCAGCAACCGCGACTAAGCTGGGGATGCCGCGCGCATGTTCCAGACAGATGATGCCTTCTGCCGTTCGGAATTACTCACTATGAGCTCGCCGGTGGAGAATGGTGGCTGCGGCAATGTCGATGTGTATGGCTTGATCAATGCGGAAATCTCTTGTCGCAGTTGCGCACGGGCTGCCTTGGGGTCGGTGGTATTGGTAGTCATTCTGTTGATGTTGGTCTCTGTCGCGGTCGGTGGCGGACGGTGGATGATCTTCTTGTCTTTCCTGTGTTGGAGGTGAGTTGCCAGTAGCTGATGTCCGACGTGAGGTGGAAAAGGCACGGTCTGTGGTGATGGTGATGTGAGGCGGTCTCGTGAGTATGAGATTGTGCGGAGAAGTAGGTGAGGTTACGGCTGTGGAGTTTTGCACGATGTAAACGTGATATGGCTAATTGCGGCAGAGCACAAGTGAAGCCAGGGGTGCACTGCGAGCGCGTGCCAGCGTGAATGCAACCTCTTGGTGATCGGCTGCCAGATTCACATGCCCGGATGTACTGTACCTCACATGTCACCATTCACCCTCGCCTCTTGAATCGCTCAAGTGTGATCGCTCTGGGTCTTCAGCATGATGCCATTCATGCTCAACAGCACACATCTTTGCAGCTCCAGTGTCCTACTATCGGGCCTCATGCTCAAGATGAGCGGCCGTACGGACCGGTGTTCTGTGATGCCCGTCACAAGTATGTTGCGGCAACTCTCTTCATCTTCGATGGCGGCAACCCCCTCGCACCCAGACTTGAAGGGCGTGCTGCTGTCTTGGCTCGTTGATTGATGGAGAAGATGTAGCAGTGCTTCGATCGCTTCGAGTCTGGAGTCTCTTCATCAGATGTGCCCAGACACGACTGCAGATCCTTCCATCTCCAGCAGTCCGGGGCGGTGCGGGCTCTCCTCGCGGAGTGATGAAGTGGTGCTCAGCGCGAGAGTCGGCAGCGTGCTGAGGCTGAATTATGCTTACACAAAGTGACGCCTCAAGCAGTGAGAAGCACTTCTCGGTACTCGGCGTCAATGCCAAGGATCACGTCTCAACCAATGAGACATCCATGGATGCGAGCCAAACCTCTGTTGAGACGAACGCCGTGCACCAACGCCGACTCCCTCTTTCCACAGCCCACAGTCGCTGTCCCACGGGACCGCAGCGCCAGGACCGCGTCAGACAAACATGTGATAGTTGCAGACGGCCGCGATGGATGACTGTAGTGAGAGCTACAAGCTTCGATTTCCAGCGCCGAGGATAGGTCACTCCTCACAAACCTTAGCATGGCCAGACGCGCTTGCAGTGCTCGTGAACGATCCTGCAGCGACGAGCGCCGTCGAGCATCGCGGCTAATCCACTCTGGTGGCACAAGTGGGTGTCCTCAGGATCCGGATATGAACAACTTTGCGCTGGGAGGCAAACCCATCAGCTGCTATTCGCTCTTTGACTTTGCGTGACTAACGTTGAACACGCTCTTGAACCGACCTCGTGGCCATTGGGCCGAGCACTTCAAAAAGACCTTTCTTCTTCAAGTCCTCGGTAGCACCTCGCTCTTCACCGGTTCAGCCTTCCTCCGAACAATAACACACCCTGGACGGATTCAGATCTGTCTCGGCGCATCGCAACACCTTCGGCATCGGCCACACTGACGAGTTCAGTACTTCACTGGTACCATATTTGGTTAACATCTCAACGTCACGCTGTCAGCCTGCGCAAGTGAGGTGCACTTGGTGATCGTGCTTCGTCATATCATCGACAATCCGAGCCAAAGCAACTGCACGAAACGACCGACGTGAGGATCCCAGGCGACACTCAAGAAGCTTGAACGATTTGAGGACATCGTTGAGGACACTTTCGAGGACATCTTTAAGGGTATCTTTTTCCGCAGGCGACAACCCCCAACGCGACTTCCCATACGCAGCATATTCGGCCTTCTTGCCTCATAGTTGATGCCCCAACGCGACACATACGATCGATCGACACACGACATCTGACGACAGAACCTCTAGACTGTAAAAGTGAAGAATCTTACGCAGCAACCATGCCTTCCATGTTGAGATTCAGTCTTGAGCACCTTTTCGCGAAGCACGACGCTTCTAAATTTGCGGAAGTGCTGATTCCCCTCGAGCAGTAAGTATCGTTCAAGGTACTATAAATTAATGCTAATTATCACAACCCCAGAGCCGAGCGTCATCACTCTGTAGCAGCAGAAAATGCTCGCAGATCAAGCGTGGGCACTAACTCTGAGAAGCACGACAACGAGAAGGGCGACCTTACTCCACCTTCTGTGCGGTCAACACCAGATGGCACCCCAACATTGACTCTTGAGAGTCTCCGAGACGAGATCAATCATGACATCGCTGCCAGCGGGACCAACACGAGTTACGATATCAAGTCGAAAGTGGTCAACAAGGCCATTCAAGACATCGGCATGGGAACTTATCAATGGCAGCTCTTCACCCTGGCCGGCTTCGGTTGGTTTGCTGACAATCTGTGGCTCCAAGGTGTTGCTCTCACGCTGCCCAGCTTGAGCACAGAATTCGGTGTCGACAGCAACACTGTACGATACACCACTCTATCTCTGTTCTTAGGTCTCTGCATCGGAGCCTCTTTCTGGGGCATCGCCTCGGATATTATTGGTCGCAAAATGGCTTTCAATTGCACTCTTTTCCTTGCTGGAGCTTTTGGCCTTGCTGCCGCGGCGGGACCAAACTGGATCGGAACTTCCGCGCTCTATGCATGTATTGGACTAGGTGTTGGTGGGAATCTTCCCGTTGATGGCGCTCTATTCCTCGAATTCCTCCCCTTCGCAAGTGGCAACCTCCTCACTTTACTGTCAATCTGGTGGCCCGTTGGTCAACTGGTTAGCTCCCTGCTCGCCTGGGCCTTTATTCCAAACTACCCGACTCACTGGGGATGGCGATAATTCGTGCTCACCATTGGCGCAATCACCTTCGCCATGTTCCTCTGCCGGTTCCTCCTCTTCTACCTGTTCGAATCGCCAAAGTTCCTCTTGTCTCGCGGTCGCCAAGCTGAGGCTGTTGCAGCCGTGCACGGCATCGCTTACTTCAACGGCGCAAAGACGTGGCTCTCAGAAGATGTCCTGAACGCTATTGGTGGGCATCCTGAGGATTCGCCAGAGCAGAAGAAGCTAAGCGTCACGGAGATCATCAAGCGACAATTGGGCAAGTTTGGCCCAGAGCGTATTGCACCATTGTTCAGTGGCTGGAAGTTGGGACTGAACACCGCCCTGCTTTGGTTTATCTGGACCACGATCGGTAAGTAAATGTGAGTACAGAAGCTACTGTGTCAAGCTAACGGTCTGCAGGCATGGGCTATCCACTCTTCAATGCTTTCCTGCCTCAATACCTTTCGACTGCCGGTGGCCAAGCTGTCTCGGAGAACACAACCTACCGCGACTACGCCATCACCTCCGTAGTCGGTGTCCCTGGCAGTATCCTCGCATGCTACACCGTCAACATCAAGTACATTGGCCGCAAGGGCACGATGGCGATCGCAACCCTCCTCAGCGGCATCTTCCTCATCCTCTTCACACGAGGCACTACCTCAGGATACCAGTTGGCCATGAGCTCTCTCGAAGCCTTCTTCCAAAACATCATGGTAAGCGATCCCCATCTCACCATTTCTGAGCACCAGCTAACAGCATCACAGTACGGTGTTCTCTATGCCTACACGCCCGAAGTCTTCCCCGCGCCGAACCGTGGTACGGGAACTGGCATTTCCAGCACACTCAACCGACTCGCCGGTCTCTGTGCACCCATCGTGGCAGTCAATGCCGGCGCTCTCGATCCGAAGGCGCCAATCTACGCATCTGCAGGTCTCTTCTTCGCAGCATTTCTGGCGATGCTTTGCCTGCCGATAGAGACTCGTGGACGGCAGACATTGTAGCGCCGTAGATGAAACTACTGATGATGGTGGCGCAAGTTGTACCGGTTGGGCATTGACGAGGAGCAAACGGGCCTTGTCGGGAGCTGATGATACCCTTATTGGTTGATGAGCATATACTGCACGTCGATACAAGATCATGCTTACTTATCGCGAGAACTTCATAATCCGCACTTTTCAGGAGAAGACGAGGAGAGAGTAGAAGTTGAAATGCAAATCATCGTATTCACTAGGTACTTCCTTCTACACTTTCACCACCTCTTCCAAGCAGAGGAAACGTGCTCAGGTCATATTAGCATTACCATCATCGTCCAGGTCTAGCCATCCCGCCAATTCACCTTATCGCCGCCCCGCGCATTAGTGTAGGCGAAAGATTATCCTCTGGTATCGAACCACTGCCCAGCGCTGCACGATCAACCTTATCACGCCCTTGCTCGCTCCTGTCAGGCCAAATTTCATGGAATTTGATCGACGCATCACTCGTTGCAACAACAAGGCACCCCTCCTCTCGTGTGCGTCGCGCCTGTCCAGACATCGGTATCGATCTGTCCCCCGCGTGCCTCGGCTGCCCAGGCCCGCCATGAGGACCTCCAGGATATGCTACCGCAGACAGAGCACGTTCTTCTCCCCACCACGGGATACTAACCACTCTGCGACAGCTCGGCCATGCGAAGACTGCCACGCGATACGGATGCTCTGGTTGTGCGAAACCGAACGTTACAGCAATCTCTTGCTTCCTCTCACTCCAGACGAGAGAAGTGACCTGAGCATAGCAATCGATCGTGGCGAGGGTGGCTCCAGACATTGCGTGGAAGAAGTGAATGCAGCGGTCATTGCTCCCACCACCGGCAGCAATCAGACTGGATTGCCAAGGCGCAAACGCAATAGCTTTGACCGCAGCGTTGAGGGTGAAGAGGTGCTTCTCCTGACCAGGCATGATGGCACGCACGCCATTCTGGACAAGAGGTGTAGGTCCTCCCGGTGTGCCATTCCGAACAGTCACAGTAGCCACTGCAGTGCCTGATCCTTGCGTTCTGAGCAGTCTCTTGCTTTCGTAGAGAAACATCTGATTATCGTTACCACCCGTGGCAAAGTACTCGCCGTCGCCGCTCCATGCCATACTACAGATCTGCTGTGTGTGACACTCGAGCCTCGCCAGTAGGCTCATGCTCCCTTGCCAGTCGAACAAATCAACTTCGCTCTGCGTGGGCCACTCGATGGAGTAATAGTAAACGTGGCCGGCCTCATCGCCCACAAGCAATTCTTCAGTGTTCACCATCACGCCCGGCTTACGGACGGAAGGGCGTTTGACTGGATTCGGCCGGAGGCACACGCACGACACCGGCGCGGGCTGGTCACTGCTGAATCGAGGATTGAAGTCTAGTGGGCTCCAGAGTGTGATTTGGCCATTAGCACGGCCGATGGCCAAAATCGCACTGGCGCCTGCTGCGGAGCTGAAGGACAAAGACGTTACATGAGCGCCGAAGGGTGCCGTCAAAGAGTCGGGTATGTGCGTAGGAGTGGTACCGCGATTTTCTGACCATAGATAGACATGCTGACCCAACCCGACAGCGAGACATTGCATAGTGTGAGAGTACGCAAGTAACGAACAGTAGAAGTCATCCCGAAGCTGCGGCGCGTCCAAGACTCGAAACGGTATCGCAGGGACGTCTTTGATTTTGCGCCGGGATGATCTTGGCGATGACGGAGGGGTGTCCGTCTGCCACGAGTTGTTGCTCCAGTATGTACTGCTCCGTCCACTACTGCTATGAGATCGTCGAGGTGTTGAGAAGCTAGAAGCCGAGGGCGAAGGAGGCGTTGTGAACATCCGCGCGTTCCGCTCTATATCCATCGCGACCGCCAAGCGCTCACTGTGCTGCACCTCATCCTCGCTTGGTGTTTGACGATGGAGAAAGCCGGCTGTGTAATGTGGAGCGCTGGTACCACTTGTTACTCTGCCGCCTCTTCTATCGGTGACACTGGCGACTCCTTCAGTCACGATTGTGCCGCCAACGGACCAGACTGCACCAGCACTGATAGCACGGGGACTTCCAGGTCTGGCGTCTGGCACCAAAGTAGCGGCTCTTGATGGTGGACCAGCTCCAAAGGGAAATCGCCGCAGCGTAGCATACCGCTCTGCCATTCTAGCCGTGCGCGCGGGAGTTGGTCCGAAAGGGTCTGCGGTACGTGATGATTCTAGGGACATATTTGTAGCGCCGCTTCTTGGAGTTCTCGTCGATTTACGTACCAGTAGTGCCTCCTTCGAAGGAGTTCCGCTACGGGCAGGAATAAAGCGGTCCACAGATTCCAACGTGTCTGCCCGGGCACTTCGACGACGATGTGATGGATTGCGCTGAACATGGCCAAGCAGCTGGCTGGGATGTCGTTGGAGAGACAGCGGCGTCGCTTGGCTGCGTGTCTGCGGAAAGGGATATGCAGTGTGTGAGCCTTTTGCTATGCATGCCTTTGCCAGTGGCGTTACATCTTCCACAGCGTCGCTGGATTCCAGAACAGCATCCGTACCCTCGATAGGTTCCGTGAGGTCGACACGCGTGTGCGACGGTCGAGATACAGGTCGGTGCCCGGATTCGTCTCCGGGAGAACGTTCGTTATGCTCACCTACCGAATCAGATTCGAGTTCATGCTCGTAGCATTGTTCCTCATGATCTGCAGGTCCATCAAATTGTACAACGTCGAAATCTAGAGCGGGACGTGCCTTGTGTGGTGAAGAGGATCCTTTCAATGGTGACGAGCATTCACTCGTAAGTGGTGTATCGTAGCCGTCCTCACTACTACGCCACTCGGGGTGACTGTATGCAGACGAGGTTGGGCTGTGAGCAAATTCTTCAGATATGCGAGCTCTTGATGCTGCTTGGCGAGTCTGCTCGCAAAAATGACGGGGGTTGCCTGCTGGGGTCGAATCCACTGGTTCGTGAGAGGTCCGAACGCTGTCTGTGTAGACTGTGCCTTGTGTTATACTTCGACTTGAGGTTTGTTGGAAGTGGTTGGTCGACGGAGTCTTCAGTGATATCAGACTCGCTAAGGGTGTGTCTTGAGCATCGCTCCGTAGCATCTGGCTGCTCTCCTGCTCGCTTCGAGGACATCTCTTGACGGACGGGGGAGTTGTCTTGGGCAGCAAGCCCCATTGATGCCCGTGTCTTTGGGCCGGATGGTCCTGTGGGCTCTTCTGAGCTCGCGAGCTTTCTTCTGACTTGTTTACGTTCCGGCCGTTCTGGCGATGCTTTGGCAGAACGCTCGCCGCTTGGCCTGCCAGAGTTACTTCCAATGCTTCTTGGCCTGCCCCGCTGCTCGTCGGCCAAGTCTCGCGTTGAAGAGCTTGGACACAATACTGGTTTCCAGACTGTCCTTTCACTGCTTCCAGGAAGAGGGATTGGGGTGACTTCTTCGCTGTCTCCAACTTGGCGGACATATTGCGTCGTTGGTACGTAAATGATTTGCGAGCCAACCGAGTTGATTGTGCTGTTGGAGGCACTGTAGTGGCAAGTTTTGCAATGACCCCGTCGCCGCATTTGTCTTCTGTGGTCTTCAACAGAGTGGGATCCGTACGGGTGCTGGCCAACGCTGTATCGTTGTCCGACGACCCTGTTGTCTGCGCGATCTGACTCGATCCCACGAGCTGCGGAATCCTGCTCGTTTTGGCGCTTGGCACGTTGCCCTGCCTTCCAAGTACGCTATCTTCGAAGTGGACTGCTGAACATTCGGATGTTCTTGAGTTTGTAGAGGGTCCTGGTTGAGTTGACACTCTGAATGGTGCTTTTCTGACGAGTGAGTCGTCGCTCGGGGTTCTGAGGACTTGGCGATGCATCTCGGGAGGTCGTTGATGCGACGATTGAGGGCGTCTCCTCGGCTCTGTCATCTGGTGGTCCATTGTAGTATGATGTCGCAGCTGCTTCGATTGGTCCTCCAAGCTCGAGCGACGACCTTCTGCTTGGCAAGCGATCAACGTTGAGTGTGCTGCAATGTCTAAGGTCAACGGGCAAAGATTTCTGTCCCGGTCGCAGCGACACTCCACCGTCGAAGGTAACGTTGGGTCGTCCAAAGTCTCGCACGCTTGGTTCGCAGTCGGTGGACATGTTGGGCAAGGAGGTACGAGATGACGATGGCGAGTACTCGATCCAACTGAGGTGATCTGCGAAGTCTTCCTCCCAGGTAATCCCGTGACACTAGCACCAGAAGGCTTTGGTGGGACAGTCGTCGTTGTGAGCGCAGTAGTCGCAGCGCGCGATATGTGCACAGGAATCGCAGCCGACGAGCATCGAATGTGCTCTTGGTCTGAAGGCTCAGCAGAATCACTGCCTGATGGCTCAGCAGAATCACTGCCTGAGTCGAACATGCTCCAAGGCGGTGGCGACAGACATGGAAGACCAGTCGTCGAGAGTTGCATCTGGATATGAATAGTTATAAGAAATTCCGAGCATCCGGAGCCGCTGCAGTGCCTGGGTCCAGATTTGAGGACAGTCTAAGGTGCCATGCTGTCGGTCGTGGGTAATGCAGATGCGCGACCGGGCGTGGAGAAGACTGCGCAGTCGGCCGGTTGGTATCGCTGCTGGTTAGTATACTGTATACTGTATCAAACCCGTGCCGCTGCACAAAGGCGATGCAAATGCTGTCAGCATGGCGAAGCAGCGACGTACATGTAGGAGCAAGAACGTGACGCCGGCCGTCTTTCTCCATGCTGAATGTCGCTGCCTTCAAAGCCATCAGCCGGCTTCACCTCCTGCAATCTCCCCTAGCTACACAGCCGATCCGATCGCCACAGCACGTGAGGCGTGGCGATGGCAAGTGTGAGTGTTTGTGATGGTGGGAGGGCGAGGTGATGTCGCGGAGGGAAAGCTGACTTGACGTGGCCAGCACGGAGTTCCCCGCGTGTCTGGCGCAAGCGTCGACAAGAGCGAGCAGGCCCGCGAGAACGAGCGCAAGCAGATCGAACACTACAAGAGCCTCGAGCGTCAGGTGACTGAGAAGGTATGGCCACCGCAATGCTGGCCTGCGGAAGTGCTGTGCTGATGGTGGTGCTCAGATCAAGGCAGCAGACTACTCGTCCACCGCCCTCCAGCTCACCTCGTCACTCCTCTCCCAGAACCCGGAGTACTACACAACATGGAACCACCGCCGCGTGATCCTCGCAGACGTCTTCGCACGAGACCTGAACAACACCGACGCCCACGTTGAAGCCAAAGATGCCGAAGCAGCCGAGAAAGCTGGCCTCACCATACCCCAGCGCGAGATCCTCCTTCTGATCAAAGAAGACCTCCAGTTCCTCATCCCACTCCTCAGGCAGTACCCCAAATGCTACTGGATCTGGAACCACCGCCGCTGGCTGCTCACCTCCGCGGCCACCTACATCCCGCCCCGCGCCGCTCTTGAACTATGGCAGGGTGAGCTGGGCCTCGTGAGCAAGATGCTCTCGCTCGACAGCCGCAACTTCCACGGATGGGGTTACCGAAGAGAGGTCGTGGAGCAGATCGAGCGTCTGCGCGAGAAGAGCATGGTCGAGCCGGAGTTTGAGTACACCGCCAAGATGATCAGGAGCAACTTGAGCAATTTCAGTGCGTGGCACAATCGGGGACAACTTATGCCGCGATTGCTAGATGAGAGGACTGCGGATGTTGAGGACAGGAAGAAACTGTTGGACGCCGAGTTTGAGCTCATCACCGAAGCCTTGTACACAGATCCTTACGACCAGAGCTTGTGGTTCTATCATCAGTTCTTGATGTCCACGTTCGATGAGCGGAACCCCAAGGCACCGAAGATCCTGGCCAACGTGGGCAATGCAGAAAGGCTGGAATACCTGGAGCAGGAGATTGACAGTGTGAGGGAAATGCTCGATGGGGCTGAGGATTGCAAGTACATCTATCAGGCACTGCTGGAGTACTCTAGCAGATATCTTGAGGTCGACGCGGGCAACAAGAAGGTCACCACTGTGGAAATGAAGAGCTGGCTAGATGAGTTGAGAAAGATTGATCCTCTGCGAGACGGCAGGTGGGGGGATTTGGCTAGGAAGCTGAAGCTATGAGCCACGAGAGGCTGAACATCACAACTGTGTGAAGATCGCATGTCAATACCACACCTCATCTGCATACTGGCCCCACGACACCAACATGACTTCGGTCTCTTGGGAGCCGCCGAGCTATTACAAAGCTTGCTACCATGGTGCAAGTCATGTGTCATGCATTCACGTACCTGGACGTGGAATTTCGAACGTCGTCTTACACCTTCTCCAACTTGAGCTTACGGAAGCAATCTTGCGCCTCATGCAACTGCTCTGTCACATCGTACAACCGGATCTCTTCCCGCTTTGCCTGAATGTCATGTTCCTTCACTGCCACACGATCCAGACCTTTCTGGCCCGTCAAAATCTGCCCCAGCAGTCGACTCTGCGCGATGACCATGTCAGCTCTTCCACCACGCCGCACTTTGTCGAAAACCTCGAACGCTGCATCAACATCTTCCCGATCCTCAACAAGCTCGAACAGCTTCACCAAGACCGCACAATCCTCCATTGCCATCGCAGCTCCCTGGCCCAGCCAGTTCGATGTCGCATGAGCGGCGTCTCCCATCATACAAATCCTTCCACGATGATACGTCGGTGCCGGTGCAGATTCCCATTGATTGAACGTCACACCCGGCCCGCTGGTCATCACAGCATCGATTGCTCCCGTCTTCAACTTCTCATCCCACCCTTCAAACGTTCGTTCGAGATGTTCACGATCGATCTCAGACTTCCACACGGAGCTGTCCCACCCGTCCGGCGCGGAGCCGGAGACGGTGATGAAGAACATGTTGCCTTCGTTGATCGGTCCTGAAAGCGTGAAGCAGCCATTGCCAGCCACGGCTGTAAGTTGTTGTTTTCGAGGATCGACCAGATTTGTGCCAAGCTGCTCGATTTCTCGGTCGATGGGCAGAAGCGCGCGAGCGTCCCAAAACCTGGCGAAGACGGGCGCTGCGGCTTTGTGAGTGTCGCCGAGGATTATGTGGCGGATCTTGGAGCACTAGCCGTCGCAGCCTATCACTGCGTCGGCGGTGTGCGTGGTGCCGTCTTCGAAGCACAGAGTCAAGGGGGCTGTGCTGTTGGCAGGGTCTTCAGCGATGGAGATCAGCTTCTTGTTGCTGTGGAGGTGGGATTCGGGAAGCGTTTTGACGAGTTCCTACAAGAGTTGTTGTCGTCCTAATAATGTGTTAGCAGGCTCGCGGTATCGTCAAGTGGTGAACGAGGATGACTGTACCAACACCCCAAGGACCCTCGATTGTCTCTCAGAACTCCTCACCGGCGTTCGCACCACAGCCCTACAAATCCACTTGTCAACAACGTTGAGATGAACTGCTTCAAGAGGGGGGACTGACATACAACAATAGTCTGCAATACATCTCGCTTGACCGCCCGAGCATCTCTCAGGATTCGGTCAGCATCGATGCCCATACACCTCAGTGCAGCGAGAGCATTCGTGTGCATAGCAATTGCAGCACCGCGTTCGCTAAAGTTCTCCTTGCTTTCGAAGACATCAAAGGTGATGTGCTGGAGCGGGAGGAGGCCATTGGCGAGGCTACAGCCTCCGATGCTGCCACCTACTATTGCGATGCGGATCGGTGTGTCCATCGTGTTGGCGGTATGTATGGGATGAAAGCTCTGTCTTGGTGAGGCACGTTGCGATTGTCCATGGTGACTGATGATGAAGCTTCATATCGAATGGCCACATATGATGCACTCGTGGGCGTGGAGTTGGCCGATCTTTGGTCAGCTAGTTCGGTGGTACTACTAGCTGCATATGGCTGAGCTCTTAGGTGTTGATACGAACCTTATGCTGCATGTTACGTCAGTGCTCAGCAAAGACTTCATTGCCGAGAGATCAAAGTGCACTGGGACAGGACCATATCGGCAGATAGCAATAGTTTGTCGTCCAGGACAAGACCAGCTCTATTGACTCCTCGAATTCTGCATCCAATGCTAAGTAAAATGCAACAGCTGGAGAGTCATGCTAGGAATGCTGCTTGCTGACCCCCAGCATCTCCATCTGAGTGTCAGCGAAGACGCATAGAGTGCAGATACTCGTAGTCCGGCCACGACTCTCTCACCCTTCTCGCAAGCGTAAGTGCTCTGTCCCAGCCAAACGTCTCCCGCCATTGTTCTTCTCTATCATCAAGCGTAACATTCCCCGAGACCTTGCTCCGATCGACCCCAGTAGAGTTCTGTATCGATTGCAGAAAGCGTTTGAACCTTTCATTCGCCTGGAATTTCGCTGGCATGGGAGTGGATTCCCAAGTATAGAGCAATTTTTCCTTGTCCATGCCAATAGCGTCACAAAGTTTCTCGACCACATGCTGCCGCTCAATGACATCGTCCGCATCCAATACGATGGGTTCAAGGGGTGTGTCTGGGTGAGATGCGTACCAGTCAAAGATATAGCGTTGGAAGCGAAGCGTTGTGTAAATGTTGGCATATTGCGATTCGAGGTCGGGATATGGGTCGCCTTCTGCTCGTAGCCAGCTTTCGAAGATCAGTATTGGGTTGCGGATCAAGATGATTGGCGTCCAGGACAGCATTAAGCTGTCCGAAAACACTGTTGGATTCGTGCGCCATGTTTGCGCATAGCTTCCGATTGTGGAGTTCAGCTGTGCTGTTGGAGCAGTCTCCGTATCATCGTAGGTTGTCTCTACTGGCTGCACAAGATGCGCGTGGTCTTTCAGTAGGAGATGTTTGCGCTGTAAGGGGTTAGTCTGTCTCTGGTATAGACGTCTCGAACTCTTGGAAGGACGCACATCTGCCAATGATGAGCACAGAACCTCACCGAGTCGCTCGTGGCCTTGATCCATGAGTTTGTCGTGTTCTTGCCTGGCCGATACAGGTGCGTCGTCCAAGTCTACACCCCAAAAAGCGTCTCGAGTGTACTGGAACGCATCGAAGAATAGATAGTCGGACACCTGCCAATCCGGCTGTGCAGACAGCATCCGTGTCAACAGGTTAGATGCTGTCCTTGGGTGACTGAAGAGAAAAGCCCGATTCTGCTGCCATTGTCCCATCGTGAACGAGTCTTGGCGGTGTGCTGTTTACTGCTCGAAGTGATTGCATTGTACAAGCACAGAGCTGCGCTGAACGACATCTGAACGCCATGTTGTCACGCTACGAATTTACCTTGACTATCAGGAGTGCACGAGTGCTCGGCGCTAGATCGACCAGGTAGCCTAGTACTACTACAATCTATACCGCACGCTACTATACGTGCGGACACCATCTTTTAAAATGTGCTGTTGGCGGTTGTGAGCCTCCAAGGGTAAGCGTAGCGGAGTGGAGCTCTATACTATCCCTTTCTGGCTTCGTTGAAGGTAGCGTTACGCTACCCATAATCGACGTGTTACGACAATAGATGCATTAACAACACGAGCAGGTGTTTCTTACGAGTTCGCCAACAGGTACAGCGCGGTAGATCACGTGCCACTAAAACTTGAAAGTTGACCAATCACAGAGAGCACCAAGGCTGGTTAAGGGCTGGTAATAGAGCTCCACTCCCTCGCTAACGCCAACACCTACGCTCGAGTCGTGCGAGTGTTCGCAAGCTCACACGTCGCTACGGTGTAGCTGCTCGGTCGCTACGCTTAATGAGGCTCTTAGTTGTCTTGGCTCCGAGGATCCCCTTGGTACCCTCCGGAATATAGAGCTCTCTCTTAGATTACTTATTCCGTAATTCTTACCTTAGTATCGCCGCTATATCGGTATTCCTAAGCTCCGATTGAAATAATACCGTTAAAAGCCGGTAGAGCCTTATAAGATAAGCGAAGGGCGTTATTACTACTTTACGTATACGGAGTAAGATTTACCGATCCGGAGCTAGCGGGCTATCCTAGCTAATTATGACTTTTCTAAACCTTTTTAGACTAATTAGCGATCGCCTCGAATTTAGTAGCGATACTCGTTATTCTAAAAGCTGTTGAACAGGTACGGGTAGATAGTAGCGGAGTGGAGTAAGAGATCAATCTTCAACTGACTAATAGCACGAGTATACAGCAATATATCAGGAACCAATATGTTGATTGTGTTGGATGTCTATTTAAGCTAAAGGGGAGAGAAGGTATCTCCCTACAAGCTGAGTCATTATGGATGCCTTAGGCTGCCAGATCACTTCCTGATTGTTGACTCCCTTTGAGATGCTGCATCTTAACACTCCTACTCATCTCGTATAGGAGGTTACAGTCTGCTCACTTCCTGTCAATAGTACTTGGACCTTTTTATGACAGGTTCAGCTGGCTTACAAACCTCTGGAAGTGTGGACTAGTCTTTGGTTTTATAAACCCGTCTGCAACCATCTTAGAGGTTGGGGTGTACTCAACAGCAATAAGCCTCCTCCACCAAAGTTTCCTAACAGCGTTATAGGCAATGTTAATGTGCTTCGACTTGTCATGAACATGTACATCTTTCACCAGGGTGAGGGCAGCTTGATTGTCACCTCTTAATTGGACTGGTCTCAAATTTGATACAGTCTCCTGGTTTCTAGTGATTCTTGGTTGATGGGAACAGTCTCCCACTAACTCTGGACAATCTATTTCTCTTAGCAGTGAAGCCAGGAATTGGGACTGCTTCGCATATGCATTCATAGCTATGTATTCAGCCTCCATTGTGGATGTTGCTACAGACTTTTGCTTCTTGCTCATCCAAGAAACTGGTGCCCCATAGAGGAAGAAGACATACCCAAGGATTGAGACTCTGTCTGCTTTGTCCATTGCATAATCAGAATCACAGTATCTAATAAGGTGTCCTTTTCCAGACTTTGAGAACTGAAGTCCTAGATCAGGGTATGATCTTAGGTACCTAGTGATCTTCTTCAAAGCCTTCATGTGGTAGGTGGATGGGTCACTCACAAATGAGCTCATTCTTCCTAGGGCAAAAGCAATGTCTGGCCTTGTGATTGTTGCTGGCCACATCCAAGTACCATTGATACTCTGGTACTCTGCCTTGTCACACCTCTCATCTATGTGGCTTGAAGGTTTGAGGGCCTCATAGCTGTCCATGGGTGAGTGTGTAGGTGCTGCCTTCTCATAGTTCATTCCCATCTTGGCTAGGCTGTCCCTAACAAAGTGTCCTTGGTCAAGTTTCAGGATTCCTCTCTTCCTGTCCCTTGTGACTCTTATGCTAAGGATCTTTTTAGGTTTACCTAGATCTTTAATCTTGAAGATCCTACTAAGTTCTCTTTTGAACTAGAGAATATCTGTTAACTTTAGTATAGCAATTAGAATGTTATCTATATATATAAGGATTATGATCTCCCTCTTCTTATAGATAAGTAGGCATAGATCCACTTCTGACTATATGAATCCAATCTCTCTAAGCTTTGACACATAGAGTTGATTCCAATCTCTAGCTGCTTGCTTAAGTCTATACAAGCTTTTGAGGATTTTGAACACTATGTTTGGTGGAAGCTCAACTCCTAGTAGTAGTAACATAAAGATGTCTTCATAGAGGGTGCTTTCTGTGAATGTATTGTTCACATCCACTTGGTGAAGATGAAGATCCTTCTTACACACAATAGCTATAAACACCCTAAGGGTGTCCTGTCTTACTGTAGGTGCAAATGTCTCTATAAAGTCAACACCAAACTTCTGCGAGAAGCCCCTTGTAACTAGTCTAGCCTTGAACTTTTCAATAGCTCTACTAATGCTTCTCTTAATATCAAAGACCCATCTTGATGTAACCAGATTTGCTCCTTTTAGTGGAACAGAATTTTCCTAGGTGTTGTTACTCTATAGAGCATCTAGTTCCTTTTAGATTGCTTCCTTCTAAAGATGTCCCTATTTCTTGTCATTTATAGCATCCTTGTAGGATTTTGGAATTGGGACCTCTTGCTTATATGCAATAGCTTCTATAGTTACTACAAAGGCCATTTCCTTAACTTCTTCTAGGAATTCGCTATCCTATAGTATTGAACTGTCCACTAATTGTATAGCTGTAAAGAAAGCTTAGTGAAAAGCAGCAAGGTTCTCTAAGAGGTCTATTACTTCTCCCACTTTAGTAGTTAGTTCGGGCTTAGGGACTATAGATTTTGGGGCTTTCTGTTTTATATCATAGCCCTTAACATCATAGTCAGCCTTTCTCTTTCTAAGGGATGATTTAGGGACCGTCACTTGTGACCTAGTAACGTCTATTTCCTAGGGATCTAGGGAGCTTCTCTCAATTGGCTGATCGATTTTCTGAAATTTCCCTACGTTCTCCGGATGTTAGGGAAGTTATATAAACAGCTTTCTCGGCTGAGCGAGTTTAGGGCTCTTAATTAGCTGATCTATTTCGGGGGTGCTCTAATAGACGCCTAAATAGTAGGTAGATTGTCCTAAGGATACGTTCTTCCTCGGCCTTCCTAAGGGCTTCCTAGCTAGTGTACTGCTTAGTAGATTCAATGTTAGAGCATTAAGACCTATATCACCTCTAGGCAGTATATAGAGAGCGAGAGTAGCTAGACGCGACTACTAGTCGATCGTTACGAATAAGAGCGACGTATAGAGGATAGTACGTTAGGTCCTAAGATAAGGATACCTTACCTAGTTTAAACTAGCTAGCGAGACGGAGGAGTAGATAGAGAAGAGGAGGGAGACTAAGGAGATATAGACAAGGTAGTTATTAGGGTAGGCTTATAATACTAGTATACCCTCTATAAGGAAAGCGGGAAGGTAAATAACGGACAATAGTAGTATAGAAGAGGAGAGGGGTTTTCACCGCGAGCGGTTTCCCCTTCGTAAGACAGAAGTACGTAGAATAGCTATATAGGCTAAAGGGTACTACAATAGCTTAATAAACAATATATATATATATATATATTATTGTACCGTAATACCGACTCGTATCGCTAAATACGATATATTCGAAAGCCCTTATTAAGGCTATTCTAACGATCTATAAAGTGGGCTACTACCCCTAGGATTAAGGGAGTTCTACCTTATTTAATTGAAATAGCTTAAAGTTCTCTTTATATTAAATAGGTACGGGTAGATAGTAGCGGAGTGGAGTAAGAGATCAATCTTTAACTGACTAATAGCACGAGTATACAGCAATATATTAGGAACCAATATGTTAATTGTGTTAGATGTCTATTTAAGCTAAAGGGGAGAGAAGGTATCTCCCTACAAGCTGAGTCATTGTGGATGCCTTAGGCTACCAGATCACTTCCTAATTGTTGACTCCCTTTAAGATGCTACATCTTAACACTCCCACTCATCTCGTATAGGAGGTTACAGTCTGCTCACTTCCTGTTAATAGTACTTGGACCTTTTTATGACAGGTTAAGCTAGCTTACAAACCTCTAGAAGTGTAGACTAGTCTTTGGTTTTATAAACCCGTCTATAACTATCTTAGAGGTTAGGGTGTACTTAACAGCAATAAGCCTCCTCTACTAAAGCTTCCTAATAGCGTTATAGGCAATGTCAATGTACTTCGACTTGTTATAAACATGTACATCTTTTACTAGGGTAAGGGCAGCTTGATTATCACCTCTTAATTAGACTAGTCTCAAATTTGATATAGTCTCCTAGTTTCTAGTAATTCTTAGTTGATAGGAACAGTCTCCTACTAACTCTAGACAATCTATTTCTCTTAGCAGTGAAGCCAGGAATTGGGACTGCTTCGTATATACATTCATAGCTATATATTCAGCCTCTATTATAGATGTTGCTACAGACTTTTGCTTCTTACTCATCTAAGAAACTAGTGCCCTATAGAGGAAGAAGATATACCTAAGGATTGAGACTCTGTCTACTTTATCTATTATATAATCAGAATCACAGTATCTAATAAGGTGTCCTTTTCTAGACTTTAAGAACTGAAGTCCTAGATCAGGGTATGATCTTAGGTACCTAGTGATCTTCTTCAAAGCCTTTATGTGGTAGGTAGATAGGTCACTTACAAATGAGCTTATCCTTCCTAGGGCAAAAGCAATGTCTAGCCTTATAATTATTACTAGCTATATCTAAGTACTATTGATACTCTAGTACTCTGCCTTGTTATACCTCTTATCTATATGGCTTGAAGGTTTAAGGGCCTTATAGCTATCTATAGGTAAGTGTGTAGGTGCTACCTTCTTATAGTTCATTCCTATCTTAGCTAGGCTGTCCCTAATAAAGTGTCCTTAGTCAAGTTTTAGGATTCCTCTCTTCCTGTCCCTTATGACTCTTATGCTAAGGATCTTTTTAGGTTCACCTAGATCTTTAATCTTGAAGATCCTACTAAGTTCTCTTTTGAACTAGAGAATATCTGTTAACTTTAGTATAGCAATTAGAATGTTATCTATATATATAAGGATTATGATCTCCCTCTTCTTATAGATAAGTAGGCATAGATCCACTTCTGACTATATGAATCCAATCTCTCTAAGCTTTGACACATAGAGTTGATTCTAATCTCTAGCTACTTGCTTAAGTCTATATAAGCTTTTGAGGATTTTGAACACTATGTTTAGTAGAAGCTCAACTCCTAGTAGTAGTAACATGAAGATGTCTTTATAGAGGGTACTTTCTATAAATGCATTGTTTATATCCACTTGGTAAAGATGAAGATCCTTCTTATATATAATAGCTATAAATACCCTAAGGGTATCCTGTCTTACTATAGGTGTAAATGTCTCTATAAAGTTAATACTAAACTTCTGTGAGAAGCCCCTTATAACTAGTCTAGCCTTGAACTTTTTAATAGCTCTACTAATACTTCTCTTAATATCAAAGACCTATCTTGATATAACTAGATTTGCTCCTTTTAGTAGAACAGAATGTTCCTAGGTGTTGTTACTCTATAGAGCATCTAGTTCCTTTTAGATTGCTTCCTTCTAAAGATGTCCCCATTTCTTGTTATTTATAGTATCCTTATAGGATTTTGAAATTAGGACCTCTTGCTTATATACAATAGCTTCTACAGTTACTACAAAGGCCATTTCCTTAACTTCTTCTAGGAATTCGCTATCCTATAGTATTGAACTGTCCACTAATTACATAGCTACAAAGAAAGCTTAGTGAAAAGCAGTAAGGTTCTCTAAGAGGTCTATTGCTTCTCCTACTTTAGTAGTTAGTTCGGACTTAGGGACTATAGATTTTAGGGCTTTCTATTTCATGTTATAGCCCTTAACATTATAGTCAGCCTTTCTCTTTCTAAGGGATGATTTAGGGACCGTTACTTATGACCTAGTAACGTCTATTTCCTAGGGACCTAGGGAGCTTCTCTTAATTAGCTAATCGATTTTCTGAAATTCCCCTACGTTCTCCGGAGGTTAGGGAAGTTATACAAACAGCTTTCTCGGCTAAGCGACTTTAGGGCTCTTAATTAGCTGATCTATTTCGGGGGTGCTTTAATAGACGCCTAAATAGTAGGTAGATTGTCCTAAGGATACGTTCTTCCTCGGCCTTCCTAAGGGCTTCCTAGCTAGTACACTGCTTAGTAGATTCAATGTTAGAACATTGAGACCTACATCACCTCCAGGCTGGTCCTTAAAGAAGTCTATTTATGTGTGTGTTGTTTAACAGCTCTTATGTCTAGTTCCTAAAAGAGCTAGGCTTTAGCTGTGTTTTTAATATACCTAATAAACACTGCTTCTTTACCCCTATTTATTAGCTTGTCACTTCTTGCCTATTAAGGTTGGGATCTTGTGTCTATATAGACAATAGCTTTGTATTCCTAAACTTTTAAATGGTTAATAGTCGGTTTGATACTATCAAAAGCCTTATCTAGTAAAACCTTAAACCTATCGTAATCTAGGCCATTTGGTAGTTTGTTCCTTATATAAGTTTAGGCCTCTAGTGCTTTAGGCCAAAATTCAACCGGCATTTTAGCCTCTTCAAGCATTGCCCTTATAGAGTCCTCTAAGGTTTATATTGACCTCTTAACTGGTCTATTCTGTAGAGAGTTGTATGCCTTAGTCGGCTCGAGCCTAATCCCTAAATCCTTCTCCTACTACTTCACTAATGTAATAAGTTCTTTTGTATTATCAAGTCTTACTACTTTCAGCTACGCTAATGATTTCCTCTCTACTTTGATCTTCTAGTTCTAGAGAGTAACTAGAGCATCTTCTCTTTTCCTAAGAGGAAAGGTCCACTTCTTCCTAGAGAAGTTGTTAACAATCTTAAGCTAGTATTTGAATCCTAGTCTTGAGATTGGTAGTAGGCCACATATGTCAATAGATATAAGGGCAAGTCTTCTAGGTCTTCTCTCTATAACTTTGCCTTTATACTTCTTTATCTTTACTATTAAACATACTCTACACTGGTGAAAGCCATCCTTAGGGATAGGAATAGGTTCTTTTAAGTCTATTATGTTAAGAACATACAGGCCGTAGGACAAGCATGTGGGTGTGGGTGTGTTATATAACTAGATCACGTGACTAGGGTTTGCTAGCCTATAGGCTAGCAAACATCCGGACACCTAGCATCCACCTATACTAACACCGGCGATACTATATATAGATATACGCTATCCTATTAGGTCCTTCTTCGTCTTTCGTATGATCCGCCGTCTTCTACTACTACGTAACTCGTACCTATTTAATATATTACCTTATAAAGATTCTAGAGCAAATTCTTCCTAAAGTATACAAATCTTCTATACTAAAGCTCCTACTACTTTAGGTCGGTCTCTAATTAAGCAGTCATAAAGGCATTCTCTATTAGTAGTGTATATAATAAGTAATATACCCGTTCTTATAGGAGAGGAGAAATCCTATTAATGAATAGAACCCCTCTAAGGAGCTTTGTCTAGACAACAGTCTTACTAGAGGGGGAAACAAGAGAAAATAATAGAGGTTGAACACTAAACTACTTGCTAAACTAGTTCTATAAAACTAGGTTTACTCCTAGCTTAGGTATAAGTAGGATATCTTCTAAAACAACTTTTCTACTAGCTCTCCTACTCATCTCTATATTCCTAATATAAGTGGCTAATAAAAACCTACCCCCTACTTTGATCCATTTCCTCCTTATTAAGGGAGTTATAGATCTAAAGAGGTAGCTTTAGTTAGTTATATAGGATAAAGTATAGGAGTTAAGTAACTACTCTAACGAGGAGAACTTGCCTTAGACTTCTATAGTTGAGTAAGCCACTTCATTATACTCATCATCATTAGACATTGTCTCTAGGGATGAGCTATATAAGTCACGTGACTCTTGGGTGGAAAAACCTTTTCTAGTCTTCTTTGCTTTAGAGGTATAAGACTAGGCCTAGTTCTTCTAGAGCGATAGTATATTAGAGCTAAGTTTCTTTACTATTTTCTTAAGTTCCTCTATAGAGGACTTCTCTCTTAGTGTCCTCCTTAAAGTAGGTAGTAGAGTTCTCTTTCTCTTAATATATGTTATATTCTAGGAAGATAGTAGTTAGGAATAAGATCTAAGGACCTTTCTTACCTTAGGTAGACTAGGGTAGTCCTTAATCAGATGATCCTTCTTATAGAGAAGGTAGGAGAGTGGTCTTACTAGACCTAAGGGCGTGATCTAGGTAGCTACTATACTATACTTAGCCTTCGAGGGATCTAACCTAGCTTCTTAAGCTTTAAGGATCTTTAAGGTCCTTTTATAATCTATCTTTAGCTAAGCTATAATAGTATCCCTAGCTATATAGTAGCTAGGTAGTAGTAAGCTTAAGAGCTAGGTTATCCTTATATTAGCTTTCCTATTATAACGGTTTATAGTCGTGTTAATATAAAGTAGCTAGGTACGTAGGAAAGAGGAGCGCGAGGTACGCCGATGCTATATATAAGCCGAGGTGCTACGCTAGTACGCGCGGTCACGTGACCTACGTACTAGCTAGATATTCGCTAGGCCTAGGGCCGTAACACTACCCCCCCTTCAAAATCGCGCTCAGTCCCTTAAGCTCGTAGTATAGCCGCTACAAACGCGGCGTTATCCTCTATATTATCCTCTATACCGTCTATCGTATCTATCTTCGTTAGTCCGGTATCGTATTCGTTAATCTTAGTATTATCGTATCCTCTACGGTAGCTAACCTAGCCTATACGAGTCGTGATTTCGTTTCTATCGTAGCGATGTATAAACTCCGCGAAGGAGTCCGTTATAGTAGCTATTACTTAAGTCGAGGAAGAGCTTCGGTACCTATTAAATAGGTACGAGTTACGTAGTAGTAGAAGACGGCGGATTATACAAAAGACGAAGAAGGACCTAATAGGACAGCGTATATCTATATATAGTATCGCCGGTGTTAGTATAGATAGATACTAGGTGTCCGGATATTTACTAGCCTATAGGCTAGCAAACCCTAGTTACGTGATCTAGTTTTATAACATACCTACACCTATATACTTGTCCTACGGCCTATATGTTCTTAACACTCCTACTTAGGCTATATAGTCTCCTATAATCCCTTTACGTAAGCTAGAGCTACCTTATAAAGTTTTGGAACTACTAGCTATTAAGGGGCTTTATTAACCTATTAGTAGCTATGTCCTTTATATAGTAGTAGTGGCGAGGGATTGATTCGAAAAATCTCGGGTACTAGGACGAGGACCATTCAATCGATAGCCCTTATCAAGACGAGCAATCTACTCAAGCAGTAGCGACCCGCCTACGCTAGCGGCGGCGCAATTGTGATACAAAAAAAAACCCCCAAAACCGAGGTCCCCTTCCCCTGAAGGCAGACCCTAGAATTGCGGAGTTGCGGAGGACAACTGCCCAATTAGGAAGCGCGACCCCGAACAACAGCGAAGGATAGCAACCAACGAGAGCTATAGCCTTGCGAACATTCTGCACTAAGAGTCAAACCGGGGAACAAACCAAGAAAAAACCCAGGACACAAGCCAAGGCCCACTATACAGAAAGCAGAGGCTAACGACAAACAACACAGCGTGGACGACCCTATATACGGAGGCGGAGAACTTACTAGGGGATGACGAACACCTAGCCCGGGCATATAAGAACACTATAGCACAGCTACTAGGAGCGCTAAAAGCGCTATCATACCAAATCCCGAAGACAATCCAACAAGTAACACAGAAGGCAGCCTAGAAACCAACTACATAGGCAACAGTAGCAGCAGGCAAGAATCAACCCCCTCCGAAGGAAAGTAAGGCGGTACGCCTATACATTACTGATCCGGCGGAGAAACAAGAAATCGTAGCCCTAACAAGCAAGGAGATTGTCGACAGAATCGGCCAAAAGGAGGTAGTTGGGGCGAGGGTAGAAGCCACAGGCGTAGTAAGACTCTTTACCGTACAAGAGTCTGATAGACGAAAGCTGGAGACCTATAAGGAGTGGACTACTAAAGTCGCGAAGTCGGCACGAGTCTCCCACCAACAGTATACCGTCATCGCCCACGGGGTCCCTAGGACATTCAAGGTCGAAGACCTTCCCCACCTCCAAGTACAGAACCAGAACACCTCCCTAGGAGTACGACTAACGAAGGCGGCATGGCTGCACAAGACAGTAGACCGAGAAAAGACGCATTCATCGCTTATTATTTGGGTAGAGACAGCGGAACAAGCTAACCAGATATTAGACAATAGGCTATTCTGGAACTGCGAGAGAATGGACACGGAGATCCATTAGAGCAGCCATAGGGTACTACAATGCTTCCAATGCCAACAGTACGGTCATATAGCCTCAAAATGCGGGGAGAAGACCCCAAGGTGTCCTCACTGCGCAGGCCCACACTAGGGAAGGGAATGCCCAAAAAAGGAGAGCAGGTGCGCATGCTGCGGCAGAAGGCACCCAGCGTATTCAAGCTAATGCCCGGCTAGAATAGCAGCACAAGAACGAGCGAGACAAGCAAGGATCTCTACACTAGCTAGGTACCCCTAACGACAACAGGAGGGACCTACCGTGTACAAGGGCTTCGAGCCGAGCAAAAGGAAGAGGGCAGAAGAGACGAACAAGGGAACCTAACCGCAAACGCATCCACCTCCCGGTCGGCCTCGACACCTTAACCGGGCAGCCAACGAACTAGGCCAAATGCGAATCTTTGGGGCGCCCTAGCGGCCCCAGGGCCAGCCGGACAGCGAGATACAGGCTCAGGAGACATAGTAGGTCAGCACGGAAATGGACCTCACGGATAACGAATGATACTATACGACGACATCACTATCGTACAGTACAACGTAAACAAAAGTAGGGACAAGGTCTAGCGCCACTTTCTACAAGAGCTAGACCCGCTACGGCACCACGTTATTGCGGTACAGGAACCATGGATCAACCCCTACGTAGGACTCCTAGCCACTTGTAATGACCGGAGATACCACACCGTAATCGCGGGCCAACGAGGCGTCATCCCGAGGACATGTATATACGTAAGCAAGACTATAGACCTTGAGTCGTGGAAGGTTATACTACCGCAGTAGGGCAACCTAGGAGACATAACATCAATCCAGATCGACACGACACAAGGCCCTATCCAGATCCATAACGTTTACAACCCGCCACCGCGGGGTCGGACGAGTAGGGAACTAGGAACCCTCGCCCACCTAGAGCGGACCCTAAGCCAAGACACGAAGCAAGTACTCCTCGGCGACTTCAACCTCCACCACCTACAGTGGGGACTCGAATTCACTCCCCCGCACGCATTTCTAGGGGGGAAGCTACTGGACATAACCGCACGCTACGGAATGGCCTTAGTAATACCAAAGGGAACAGAGACGTGGAAGGCCCGTACTAGTGCAAGCACGATCGACCTATGCTTTCTATCACGAGAACTTGAAGAGAGACTAGTCCAATGCCGACCGAACTACGCGCTAGAAGCCTCCTCAGACCATATCCCTATCCAAACGACGCTAGGGGTGAAGGCGATAGAGGAGCCAGCAAACGAACCACGCCGTAACTAGAAGAAGGCACGCTAGGACGACATAAGAGGCTTCCTAATAGCGAACCTACCACAGCATAGAGAACTCGAGACGACAGCTCAGCTAGATCAAGCAGCGGAACAGATTACCTCGGTCATATAGCAAGCAGCGGAACAATACACGCCGTTACTCCGGCCCTTAACGCAGCAGAAGGCCTTCTGGACCCCTGAATGCTCTACGAAGGTAAGGGAGGCTAGAAGGGCAAGGCGACAGTGGACGAAGGAGCACACCTAAGAGACGTGGGAGCAATACTGCCACGCGACACAAGAGAAGAAGGCACAGATAAGACGCGATAAGCTGTAGGACTAGAGAGCGACGATCGGGCTCGTTACAGAAAACCCGGAACAGATGTGGAGACTTGCTAAATAGGCACGACTACCTGAAGAGCAACAAGCCCCTCACTTCCCCCTAATCGTAGACCGCGAAGGGATTGCCCAGGCTACGCCCCGGGGCAAGGCAAAAGCGTTAGCCGACCATTTCTTTTCGACGCAAGTAGAGGCAGACCTTACGGACATCGACCCGAGCACATACCCGGAACCCCTGGACATGGATTGGGCGGTTAGCTCTAACACAGTAACAGGAGTCATAAGTAAGCTAAAGGGACGAAAAGCCCCAGGCCTAGACAGGATACTAAACGTACTGCTAAAAGAGTGTAGAGAAGAGATCGCGCCGAGCCTTACAAACCTATTTACCGCGTGCCTACGGCTAGGGTATCACCCGAAGCCGTACAGAGAGTCTATGACAGTAGTGCTACGCAAGCCACAGAAGGAAGACTATACTTAGCCCAAGTCGTACAGACCAATAGTACTTCTAAATACGATAGGGAAGGTCCTAGAAAAGATAGTAGCCTAGAGACTTACGCAGCTTGCCGAGGACAACCACGTACTCCCAGCAACATAGATGGGGGGAAGAAGCCAGCGATCGACACTAACAGCAATAGAGCTAATTACGGAGCAAATCCAGACCCTCTGGCACTACGGCAGGAACCGAGCGGCGTCCTTACTATCCCTCGACATCGCAGGGGCCTTCGACAACGTCTCACACCAAAGGCTAATACATATCCTATAGCAGAAAGGCATCCCCTAGTGGGCAACGTCGTTCGTCTTCTCCTTTCTCTAGGAACGGACGACATACCTAGTCCTAGGAAGGTACACGTCCGACCCGGTGAAGGCAGAGACTGGAATACCTCAGGGATCTACTCTCTCCCCTATCCTGTTTCTGATATTTATGTCGGATCTAATCCCCCTACTCACCTCTCCGCAAACCTCAGCATCGGGGTTCGTAGACGATATAAACATCCTAGCCTGGTCAGACTCGACAGAAGAGAACTGTCGCCTCCTTGAAGATAGGCACAAGAAATGCGAGGAGTGGGCAAAGAAGCATAGTGCCCGGTTCGCCCCTGAAAAGTACCAACTTATACACTTTAGTAAAGCGAGAACACACTATAATATGAAGGCGGCGGTAAGAATCCAAGGCTACGAGACCAAGCCATCAGCGGAGCTACGAGTACTAGGGATCTAGCTCGACCCGAAGCTAAGCTAGAATGTACAGATTAAGAAAGCCTAGAGTCGAGCGCAAGTCAATAAAGCCTCGATAAAGAGGCTTACGGCATCTACATAGGGAGCAACATTCGACAAGGCAAGAGTAATGTATAAGGCGATCGTCAGACCAGCTATGTTGTACGGGGCACAGATTTGGGGAACAGGAGGCGCAGGCAAGCCGATCCCGAAACGGATAGAGCAACCCCTAAACAGGACACAGGTAGGCAACCTACGTAGGGTACTAGGCGCATACAAGACAACGTCAACAAGCACGGTAGAAATGGAGACAGGAATACCACCAATCGGCTAGTACATCCGGGGAATGAGAATTCAATACGCGGCAAAGACGACAGGTTACCTAGCACAAACCACGATCCAGGAGGCAAAGAATAAGATAGAAAGCCGCTACCGGAGAGGGGCAGGATATAGGACAAGCCAAAAAGAGGATGACCTTACGACCTTTACGGCCGTATAGACAAGCACCGAATGGCTAGCACGAAAGGAGGAGGAGCGTAGGACTCGCCAGGCCGGCGGGAGCAAGGCTAAGACCCAAAACCTAGCGGAACAGATAGCGAGCTGCCTATAGGAGCAGGACTGGAAAAGGAAGCCCCCTAAGACAACAGGCCCGATAGCGCTCCGAGCCTTCTAGAGACACAATTACCAGCTATATAGGGACCTGACAAGGGCCGAAGCAAGCATAGCGATCCAAATCAGGTCCGAACACATTGGATTAAGGGCCTACCTGTTCAGAAGACGCGCACTAGACATCTATAGCCCAGCCTGCCAGTGTGGCTACCCATCGCAAAACCCAGAACATATGCTACTACGATGCCCGCAGTGGGCGAGAGGCAGGGGAAATTGGAGGCACCAAGCGGGAAGGAGAGACTACAAGTCAATTATTAGGGACAAAGGCAACATTCGCCGAATCTCTCGGTGGATACTACAGCAGGGATACCTCCAGCAGTTTAGCCTCGCGAGCGAGACGGAGGAGTGGATAGACAAGAGGCGGAAGCGAGGGGGGTTGCAGATAGGGTAGTCATCAGGGCAGGCCCATGACACTAGCGTACCCCTAACAAGGGAAATTTAAGACGACAACGAGGAGGAAAAGACAGGCGGGAAGGAGGAGGGGTTTTCACCAACACGGTTTCCCCTCTATATATACAAAAACAAGATAGCATAGCTGCATAGGCCAAAGGGCACTACAACAGCTTAATGAAATATCTATCTATCTATATAGTAGTAGTCTACTACAATCTTCTTCTACTACTAGAGATGTCTAATATAGTTATATACAACATTAATATACTTTGAACTTTCATATATATAGGCATCTTTAACAAGTATCAAAGCGGCTTAGTTGTTACCTATAAGCTTGACTAGCCTTAGCTCGTTAATAGTGCCCTTACTTACCCTTATACTCGGCTAGAAAGAGCTCTTTCCTACTAGTTCTAGGCACCCTATTTCCCTAAGGACAGTAGTAAGAAATTGTGACTACTTTACGGCTACGTTTATAGCTATAAACTCAGCTTCTATTATTAATGTTATAACAGACTTCTGCTTCCTACTTATCTAGGACATAGGTGATCTATAAAGGAACTATACGTATCCTAGAATTGAGACTCTATCCACTTTGTCTATAGCGTAGTTAGAGTCCGAGTATCCCTAGAGATTGCCCCCTCCCTTTCTATATATAAGACCTAGGTCTAGGTACGACCGTAGGTATCGGGAGAGCTTCTTTAAAGCCTTTATATACTACTACGAGGGATCAGCAACATATAAGCTAATTCTTCTAAGGGAGAATGCTAAGTCTGGCCTTGTTATTGTTATTAGCTACATCTAGGTACTATTATAGCTCTAGTAATCCTGTTTGTTACACCTCTTATCTATAGGTACCGTAGGCACTAAATGCTCGTAGCTCTCTATAGGTAAGTAGGTTAGCGTAGCCTTCTCTCTAGCTATATTTATCTTGGCTAGGTTAGCGTAGATATAGTGTCCTTGATCAAGCTTCAAAGTGCCTTAGGACCTGTCTCTTATAATCCTTATTCTAAGGATCTTTATAGGTTTACTAAGATCTTTAATCTCAAACACTTTTCTAAGCTTAGCCTTAAACTACTGAACATCTAATAGCTTCGGAGCTACAATAGGTATGTCATCTATATAGGTAAGGACTATAAGGTCTCTATCCGTCCGTATAGATAAGTAGGCATAGATCTACCTAGGACTAGGTAAATCTAATCTTCTCTAGCTTCGTAACACAGAGCTTGTTCTAGTCTCTAGCTACTTACTTAAGCCTATAAAGGCTTCGTAGGACCTTAAACACTATATTTAGAGGTGCTTCAACTCCTAGGGGTGGGATTATATAGATGTCTTTAAGAAGGCTACTTTAGGTAAAAGCATTATTCATATCTACTAGGTGTATCTCGAGATCTCTCTTATACACTACTGCTATGAATACTCGGAGAGTATTATGTCTAATAGTAGGTATAAAGGTCTCTTCGAAGTGAACCCTATATTTCTGTCAAAACCCTCTTATAACTAGTCTTGCGTTAAACTTCTTAATAGCTCTACTAATCATTCTTTTCACATTAAAGACCTACCTAGAAGTAATTAGATTCGGACCCTTTAGCGGTATAACTACTTCCTAGGTGTTATTACTTACTAAGGTAATAAGTTCGTTCTCGATTGCCTCTCTCTATATATATCCCTATTTAGGGTCTCCTACGGCTACCTTATAGGACTTTAGGATTAGTACTTCCTACTAATAGGCTATAGCCTACCTAACAGTAGCAAATGTATATTCTTCTACGTCGTTTAGAACCTCCTCTACCTAGCTTATTATAGGGTCTAGATAGAACATCTAGGCGATAAGAGCCTTATAGTGTTTAGCCTTATACTCTTTAGAGTTATCATCTCCGTCCCCCCTTGACCTCTTGTGGTCTATAACCTAAGGTGGCGCTAGGTGTTTGGATAGGTCGAACTGAACGACATCTTCTTTTTCTTTTATTAGAGTACCCTAATCTCTAAACTTCTAGTATTCCCTAATATCCTTTAGGGGAGGGGGAAGTTGTATAAATAGCGGTTACTATAGTGTTAATAACTTGGATAGGTTCTGTATAGATCCACCGTTATCGGCCTTCGATAGTATTAAAACCGCCTTAATATTTTCTCCTAGCCTTTATAACGGTGTCTCTAATAATCCCCTATCGGAAAATTTCGCCCTAAAGGGCTTCCTCCTAATAGAATTACGCTATAGCGCTCGACTCGGCTAGTTAGTAAAGGTGATACCAAGATCTATATCTCCCCCCTTCTTATTCTTAAACTAGTCGACGTAACTATACGCTTTTATAGCTTTTATGTCGGGATCCTAGAACAGCTATTGTTTTATAGTGTTTTCTGAGTAGCCTATAAATACGGCTTCTTTTCCTCGGTTTATCAACTTGTCTCTCCTTAAGTCTTAAGGTTAGGCTCTTAGGTCTATATAGACTATAGCTTTGTATCCCTAGACGCGGTAATAGTCGACTAACGGTCCTTAGCTAGTAAAGGCTTCTTCTAGTAAAAGAGCAATACTATTAATAATCGGACTATTAGGCAGTCTGTTTCTGATTATAGTCTATACTTATAAAGCTTCTAGCTAGAACTTAACTAGTATACTAGAGTCTTTAAGTATAGCCCGGACTGTGTTCTTAGAGGCTTGAATTGACCTTTCTATAGGTCTATTTTGAAGAGAGTTATAGGCATTAGTTGTGTCTATCTAAGTGCCAAACTCCTTCTCCTACTCTTTTAGTAAGGCGAGAATTTCCTTTGTACTATTACTACGGATCGTAGATAGAAAGCACCTTGACTACCGTTCTACCTAGACCTTCTAATCCCGTAGGGCTATAGGAGCGTCGCTCCTAGCCTTCAAAGGGATTACCCACTTCTTCCTAGAGAAGTTGTCTATAATCTTGAGCTAATATTTGTATTCTAGCCTAGAGACTGCGCCCTAAAAAGGCCTACAGATGTCAATAGAGATAAGGGCTAGCCTCTCCCCTTTCCTCTCTATAGCAGGTCCTTTAAACTTCCTTATGTTTATAAGGGAGCAGACCTTACGATTCTAGTGTTTAGAAGGAACAGGAATAGGATCTTTCTTTTTAGTAACTCTATATAGGTTTCTTAGTAGTCCCTTACTAAGGTGTGTATATCTTCTATACTATAGCTCCTACTGATCTTCGGACTTAGTATTAGCTATAGCGGTACCGTCACGTTCTTAAGAGAGTATACTAGTATACTATAGCTTAAGAATTTCCGAGATCGAGTAGATAAACGGTACTCCTCCTCGAAGTTTAGTCTAGACAACGGGTTTACTAGACAAGGATTTTAGGGTGAAACTAGGTAGTTAGATAGTAAACTATTAGCTAAACTGATTCTACGAAACAAGACTAACTCTAAGGCTAGGAACAAACAGGACATTTTCTAAGACAATTTACTTTCTAGAAGGACTACCTATTACTACACTTCCTATATATATAGCTTGTAGATAGCCACCCCTAACCTTGATCCACTTCCTCTTTAAAAGAGGCTTTAGTGTCCTAAATAGTGAATCTTAGTCAGTTATATATAATGATGTACAAGAGTCAAGTAACTACTCGGACGAGGGGTACTTAACTTTAGCTTCTATAGTAGAATAGGTAACCTTATTAACATTATTATCTTCTTATAGTATCTTAGAGTCTAATGCGTCTTCCTAGGTCGTATAGGCCCTTATAGGCGTACTAGAGGAGGCCTTTGGCTTGCGGCTCTCCTTTATCTACTTTATAAGGTCCGTTATCACCTTAAGGACATTACGAAGGTTTAGAAATAATGACCCCCTACGAGGTAGTAACGGTTGTCTCTTAGTAGGGTAGGTAACCCTAGCTAGTTTGTCCTTGTTCCTAATAGCCTACTAAGCTGTAGAAAGGTGTAGGCACTTGCTTATAAAATGGTCACTACCGTAGAGATAGTACGTAAGCTTGCCCTAGAAACCCTTCTTAGCGAATGTAGCTGTCCCTTAATAAATCATTGATTCTTACTTCTCCCTAAGAATTGTAAGAATGTCTTATAGTAAGAGATTTACCTAGGCATCAATTACATCGCGAATTGAGCCAAATAAGTCTAGTAGAGCTACTAAGAGTTACTAGATCTTTCTGTCCTTAGTCTTAATATCTTAGAACTAAGGCGAGATTAAAATAGCCCTCCTTATAATTAAGCTAAGCTCCTACTAGGCGTCATCTATTGACTAGTCCTCTATTATCACGAAATTAGTGTATTACTAAAGCAAACTTCTTCTAGTAGCGAGAAGTCTTCTCTTATATTTAGCTTTAGCCTATTCCTATAACTCCTTTATATACCGGATCTCGTATATTATCTCTTAGTTATCTATCGACAGACAGATATACATCTTATATAGGGCCGTTATATTATGCCGTCTATACGATGCCTTCCTTATTGCTTGATCTAAAGGAAGGGATAACTCCGATAATGTAGAGGGTGTTGCTATAGATAGGGTTGTAGTAGGAATGTCCGTAATAATATCTTCGAGGACCTAGTTAACCTACTTTAATACTAGGTGTATTCTTATTAGCTTGAACTATGTTTCGTAGTTCTCTCTTATTAGAAGAGGTGCTGCTCTCTTTCTTATAAACCTAGTCTCGTTCTCTATTTTTATAAGTTAAGGGACAGGTTGGCTACCCTTAGGTAAAAGGATATATTCGGTCGTACGCGATCGGACCGAAATAGGATAAAACAAACGCGAGGTTAATAGCGGAGAGGATGGCTATCCGCCGGGAAGAGGAGGACAGTCGGTCGGTAAGGATCGTATTAGTACTAAGACACTATAGCGTAACTCTCTTAGTAGAGGGGGTTTCTAAGACACTACGGCTCTCTTAGAATAAACAGTTAGTCGATACAAACGCGATGTCCGGAGAGCGACTCTTCTTAGTAAGCTCGCCTACTTGTCTAAGGTATTAGTATAGGCTCCCTAACTCGGAGTCTAATAGTACCTTACTAGGCTCTTTTACGTCTTATATACACCTATAGCACGGCTATAGCTTTCTATATAATACGGGTACGGCCTCTAGTCTACCTTCCTTTTGTTCTAAAGAGGAATAACTCTAATACGACTTTATCGAGGGTGAAATACCGAGTTACTAACCCGGGCTTATAACCTATTAAATAGGTACGAGTTACGTAGTAGTAGAAGACGGCGGATCACACGAAAGACGAAGAAGGACCTAATAGGATAGCGTATATCTATATATAGTATCGCCGGTATTAGTATAGGTAGATACTAGGTGTCCGGATGTTTACTAGCCTATAGGCTAGTAAACCCTAGTCACGTGATCTAGTTACATAACATACCTACACCTATATGCTTGTCCTACGGCCTATATATTCTTAATAGTACCTATTACTAGCTTAAGCTAGCGGTATATCCGTAGTTACCGAGTTAAGGGAAGTATACTACTTATATTAACGTATATCCGGTACTTACCTACTAACGGTCATCTTTCTTAAAGTAGCCGCCTACGGGCTATTATAAGTACTAGTATTAGGTTCGTAATACGTAACTACCGGAAGAGCTATAGGCACCTACGTAAATAACTTACGTAGCCTACCTATAGTTACCGGGTTAGACGTAACTATTAACGAAGCGTTTACGGCTAAAGCGTTTATTACTTCGTCGACTATAACGTCTTCGGGTATATCCTTATTAGGAAGGAATCTACCCTAGTAGCGGCGTAAAGCTAGCTAGCCTATCCTTCGTAGGATAGTTATAGTAGAAGTCCGCGATAGAGGTAGTAGTAGTATCTATTAACTCCTTAGTAGGCTCCTAGGTAGGCTTACTATAACCTACCTATTATATAAGGTATTTATACCTTCGTTCCTTCCTTCTACCGCGTAGCGCTAGGCCTAGCGGTAATATACTCTTTACGTTAAGCACTATATCTAGAAGCTAATACGTACTTATATCTCCGTTATTATCTTCTACCTCGATCGGGCCCGGAGGTAGCTATACTTATCCTAGTATTAGTGCGTATATAGGTATTAGTAAGTTAGCGTAAAAGCCGTTATAGAGGTTACTTAGGGATTAAGAGAGGTCTAGACGGTACGTATTGTATAGTAGCACCTTAGTAACTACGTATAGTCTAGTATAGCGGTAATTAAGCTTCTTTAATAGGCGCTTAGTACGCTAGTTACGTATACTAAGGTATATAAGGTCTCCGACTTCGTACCGTAGTATAATCGTTCTATACTTATTAGTATATTTAGCTTACGATGCTTATACTATTACTATAGAGTCTCGTAGCTTATACCTAAGGTCTATTATACGTTATACGAATATATTTATAGACTCTACGTCTAATCGCTATTTATACGGAAGTAGTTATATAGGGAGATTAAGTTTAGTATCTATATAACGTAGGTTCTTACTAATGTTCGCTATAAAAGGACTTACGCTAGTCGTTTCGGAGACGTAGTCGTTTGTAGTAAACTCTATAAGTAGGAGCCAATCTAGCTAGTTATCCTAAGCGTAACTAGTAAACGTACGTAGGTACTGTTCTATTATCTTATTAGTATTCTCGCTTTGACTATTAGTCTTAGGGTAATAGCCGGTTAAGATCTTACGCTTGATTTATAGTAACTCGTAGAGGCGTCCCTAGAAGGCTAATACCTATTAAGGACTACGATCTAACGTAATTGTCTTTAGTAGACTATATCGGGAGAAGATATACTTTACGTAGATATATACGATATACTCCGCCATTATTTCTAATACTAGAATATAATACCGCTCCTTACCTAAACGGTCTGTAACTATAAGTACGTTCTTATAGTACTAACTATCTACCGTATACTTGGCCCTTAGTAGTTCGATAACGAAGTCTAAGGCAACGTCGTCCTACGTATCGAATAGGACTAGTAGTAGAGTAAGCAGTCTATATTAAGGTTTGTTAATACTACGGCTATTACGGTATATACGGTATACTCGTACAAAAGATCTAATAAATCGTATTATTCGTAGCTATATATAGTAACGTAATACTAACCGGCTCGTAGTTGTCTTACCGGGGTGTCCTATAGTAGGTATATCGTAGAAGGCCTTAACGATACGTGTACGTATAGTGTTTCCCTTATCTTCGATAGGTAGGATAAAGAGACTATAACCGCTATATCTATTCTTAATGTAGATTATCCTATCGACTAGTATCGCGTACTTGTCGTCAATCTTGTTCTTTCGTAGTAGTTTAATAGGTTCGCCTACTACTAACTAGGTCGTAGCTTCGATTATATCGTCCTGTTCGTATAGCTTACTAATGTCGGCTAATAGCGCTTCGTCTATTACTACTCCTTCGACTTCGGATACGCTTAGCCGTAGGATTTAGCTAGCGCTAATCGATAAGAAGTGTTCTAGTTTAAGTAGTATACGATCCTACTATACGTACCGCGGATCTGATTTGTTATATAGAATCGCGTCCTATAAACGTCTAGTAAGGCTATCTAGTTTAGCTCCTTAAACACCTAGACGCTATATAATCTTAAAGAAGAATTGTAAGAGGAACTCGGCCTATCTTACTTATCGTCTATTTAGTTGCTTAGAAGTTATAAAGTATTCGAGGTTCTTATAGTCGCTATATACTAGTACTAGGTGGCCGCTTAGATCAGTAAAGTTCTTAAAGTCTAGTTCGTCGATATCGCTAGCTATAAGTTCGGGCTTCTACTCTTTAAATACTTTGACGATAGTAAGCAGTTCCTTATTATAAATGTCGTAATTACACTCCTACGGGCTTATCTTCTTAGATAGGTATACGATTGGCCTTAGGATATTGTCCTTATCGTATTACGATAGGACCGTAGCCGTAATAAAGTCACTCGTATCCGTTTTAAGTACTATTCTACGTCCTAGGACAAACATCGCTAATATAGTGCCTTTAGTATCGGTAAAAGCTTGCTTTAGTCCGTCGAGTGCCTTCTAACATTCCTCTGTCTATTACTAAGGGCAGTCCTTCTTAGTCAGCTTTACTATAGGTAATACTATCTTGCTATAGTCCTTAATAAAGCGCCGATAGAACCCGGAGAACCTATTAAACGTAAGGACATCCTTTACGTTTACTAGTGTTCCCTATTCCCTTATAGCTTATACCTTAGCTAGGTCTATTAAGACTCCGTCCTTGCCGATAATAAGGCCTAGGTATTTAGTAGATTAGGTATAAAACTTATATTTAGTAATGTCGAGTTATAGACCGGCTTTACTACATTTGCGAAGTACCTTCTTAACATACTCTATATACTCCCTAAGAGTGTCGCTAAAGATAAGTATATTATCTAGGTATGCCGACGCAAAGTCGTTAAGGAACTCTCGTAGTATATTGTTAATTTAAGACTAGAAAGTACTAGGGGTATTACACAACCCGAATAGCATTACTAGGCATTTAAACTGTCTATATCGTATTGTGAATACGGTTAGCTATTCGGAGCCCTCTGCTATTCTAATACGATTGAAAGCGGTAATAACATCTAGCTTAGTAAAGTACTTCTTACTAGTAATACGATTAAGTGTGTCTTATATTAAGGGTATAGGATACCTAGACTTGATCGTACGTTTGTTAACTTGTCTATAGTCAATATAGACTCTTAATCTACCTCCTAGTTTCTTGATAATAAGTACGGGTGATGAAGTATCTACTCTGCCTTCGTATCTACGAATACCCTTCTAGGCTAACTACTCTTAGACCTAGTACGCGATGACTTCGTCCTCCTAGTTTAACATCCGGTAGGGCCTACTAAAAGGCGGTATAGTTCCTAGCTTTAGCTTGATCTCGTAGTTAATACTAGGCCTATATAGTAGAAGCTCCTTCGCATCTTATTTAGAGAAGCAATATGCGAATTCGTAATATATAGGGAGAAGGTGGTCCTTTAGATCGATAGTCTCCTCCTTCTTACGTATAAATTTGTCCACATCGGCTTATATATACATCTTATAGGTAGAGAGAGTCGGACTAACGCGTTACGCTACTAGTATAACGCCGCTATACGTATATCAAGTCGCTCGATAGTCTTGTTATTAGAAAGTATCCTATAGCCGGTATTAGGCGAGTATATCGCTACATTACGTATATTACGGGCGCTTATAGCGTAGGTAGTAAGTAGGTCTATAGCACGTATATCGCTAGGTTACTATAGCTCGTTCCTATTAAAGATAAACATTATATATGCCTCTACTCCTTTCCGCCTTACTATCTTCTTAATTGCCTCCGCGCTCACTTCCTAGATATCGACATCCGGTAGTATCGGCGTAGCTAGTTTCTTTTCGAATAATAGTTTAGCAGTTCGCGGGCGTTCCTTTATAATTATATTAGAGGTTATAGTCTAGACAAAATCTCTATCGTTGTCTTCTTCGACAGTAGCTTAATACGCTAGTCGGGTCTTTAGGGTAGGTTCGAAGGTCTTCTTAGTAATTACCGGTTCCTGCTTATCGTTAACACTCTATACCTAGACTAGCTCGCTATCCTATAGGCAATACTCCTTATAGTACTCCGAGTCGAGGGTTATAGTGCCTAACGTAAAGTAGATACCTAGCTAGTGTTTATTATACTAGGGCCTACCTAGTACGATGTTATACTCTAGATATATAACCTAGAAGGTTCTGATCTCCTTATAACTATTGCCGAGTATAAGTTCTAGACTTATACGGTATTCTATTATTTCCGCGGCTATCGAGCCGTTTACTAACCTAAGGGCTAGTAGGTTATTAAGCTTGATTAAGGGCAGATTATGTTTTTACGTATAGGAGAAGTCGATATACTTAGAATTAGCACCGTTATTAAGGAAAGTAAATACATTTTGCCTATTAGCTATCCCTAGTATTACGAGGTATAAGCCGATAATAGGGTTGTGTTCTATTTCTACTATTCTAAGAATATATAATAATAGCTTAAGCCCTTCGGGTAGCTTTACTAGTAGTGCCTCTTCGTTATATCTTATATTCTCCTTTTCATATCTACTAGTTGTTACGCTTAAGTAGTAGACTAGGCATTTTCCGCCGGTAGTATAACGGTAGTGCCGCTAGCGTTAGTACCTAGACGTACTAGTATCTCGTACTCGAATAGCTCGTAAGTACGCTACTATAGGCAGTGACCGGGCTTACGACACTTCTTATAGAGGCTCTTACGTATATAGCGAGTGTCCCGGGGCCGGATAGGATCCTAAACGAGCTACTAAAGAAGTGTAGAGATCAACTAGCCCTAGTAGTTATAGCGATCTTTAACGCCTACCTACAGACCGGATACTACCCGATAGCTTTTAAACAATCGACGACAGTGGTCCTACGTAAGCCGTAGAAGGAAGACTATATATAGGTAAAGTCGTACCGCCCAATTGCGCTCCTTAACACTCTTAGGAAGGCGCTTAAGAAGCTGGTTATAACGAGACTCTCCGAGGCGATAGAGGAATACTCCCTACTCCCGGACACCTAGATAGGTGCGCGCCTATAGCGATCGACGCTATCCGCGATAGAACTTATTACCTCTAAGGTAAAGGCTATCTCGTATAAGAATAGGGACAAGGTAGTATCCTTACTTAGTCTAGACATATCGGGAGCCTTCGACTACGTATTATACCCGCGGCTACTCTATATCCTAAGGTCGAAAGGACTCCCTAAGTAGCTTATTAACTTCGTACGGTCCTACCTCTAAAACCGTAGTACGTCGATCCTAGTCGGCTAGTACAAAAGCCTATTTCAAGTAGTCTATACTAGAATCCCGTAAGGCTTAACGCTAGTACCTATTCTATTCCTCTTCTTTATAGCGACGCTACTCCCAGTCCTAGAATCCTAGAATACCGCTACGAGCGGCTTCGTAGACGACATAAACATCCTAGCGTAGTCTTCCTCGACTAAGGAGAACTATAGGCTACTAGAAGAGAAGTATAAGATCTGCGAGGACTAGGCTAGGAGGCACGGGGCTCGGTTTGCCCTAGAAAAGTACAATCTGATACACTTTATACGCCGGCTACGGTTCTATAATATATAAGCTTCTATCTAGATATAGGGGTATACGACTAACCCGGCAAATTAGCTTAGGATCCTCGGACTATAGGTAGACCCGGCGCTACGGTAGAGGAAGTACGTATAGGCAATATTACGGAAAGCTAAACAGATCATAGCATTATACTAGAGGCTTACTACGTCTATATAGGGGGCGGACTTCCGGTAGTCACGACTTCTATATACGGCTATTATACGGCTAGTCCTTACCTATAGTAGCTAAGTATAGTCCTTAGGCGAGAGGGCCTACCTATCGAAGGGACTCGTCGCGCCGCTAGCGAAGATCTAAAACTAATGCCTAAGGAAGGTCCTCCGGGTATATAAGTCGATACTAACGAGGATACTTAAGTACGAGACCGCTATACCGCCGATCGACCTATATATCTAGAGACTACGGACCTCCTACTTAGGCAAGTCGGCATAGTACCTAGTATAGAAGGTTATCGCTAGTATAGTCGTAAGGGCCCGCGAATTAGTACTAGCGTATAAGGGCATTCGACCCGGAAACGAGCTAAACTACCGGGTAAGGGACGAATAGCTAGTAATATAATAGGAAGGTAAGAAATCGTTTATAGAGTAACTATAGAAAGAGAGGTAGAACAACTAGGTTGTAGGGCATAGTGGACGCCCTTAGCTAGCGGGACAACCTAAGGAATAGTTAGCTATAAAATCCGCGGTTAAGCACCCCCCGAAGCTTATCTACTACCGCCTTACGAGGGTATAGAGTAGTATAGTAACCTAACTACGAAGCGAACACATCGGCCTCTAGGGGTACCTATTATAGAGGAAGGTTCTAGGATATACGAATACTAGCTACCCCTACGGCTATCGCTCCTAGAACGTACGGCACGTACTCCTCGTCTATCCGAGGTAGTCGCTAGGAAGGGGGGAGTAGATAGTAAAGGCGAGGAACCGGACGATTAGGGCACTTCTTAACAACGCTAAGAACCTACGGCGTATTACGAACTAGATACTAGAGAAGGGCTAGCTAGAATAGTACCGCCTAGTAGGAGTAGTATAGGAAGAGAGGATACGACGTAGCGCGACGAGACCGGCTAGGAGCGGGGGCTAACGGGGTAGTGATATAGACTACGTACGTTTAGAGGGAAAGCTAATCTAGAAAAGGAGTAGTCGGGGGCGGGAAGGGTTTTTACCTATTTGGGTTTCCCTTTGTATATAATAATAGATATATACCTATATAGGCCGGATAGGGTCCTAGAACAGGGGAGTGACAAATCTATCTATCTATCTATATAGCGAGTGTTCTTAGCTTCGTCTATAGTCTTACTAAGGCTACTCTTAAATAGTTTAGGTCCGGTAGACTAAGCCTTACGGGTCGGCTTATTAGAGCCTAAACCTACTAGCTTGTCGTCCTTATTATCCTTATTGTCGTCCTTCTTATCGTTCTTTAGCTTCTCGGAGCGTAGGTAGAGAGCGTCGAGGATCCTAAAGTCCTTATCTATCTAATAGAGATTGTCGATTATCTCTTATAACGATTCGGGACGGAAGTTAAGATACTTATTAAGATAGCGGACAGTTAGCTTACGTTATAGGTTATCTATCGCATCTTCACCCTTAAGGCCTAGGATATTAGCATTCTAGCGCTACTTAGGGAAGAAGGTCTAGAAGCTGTCCTTATTGTCTATCTTAAGGTTAGTTAGGCGATTACGAGCCCTACTAATTAGGTTACGGTCTCCGTATCGCTTAGCGAGTTCCTAGATAAGGTCGTTAATACCCTTATACGTCTTCTTACTACTAGTTAGGCTGCCCGAGATAGTAGGGATCTTTAGTCTAACTAGTTCCTAAGCAATACCTAGTAAGGCTAGTAAGTCGTATACGAACTTAAGTACTACCTTCTTGTCGCGAAAGACTATATAGTCGATAATAGTCTCTAACTCGGAGAAGAACTTCTCGAGAGAGGGTCTAGATAGCTTACTATCGATAGTACCGACGAACTTCTCTAGCTTATCTATACTACGCTAAGTCTTAAAGGGCTAGCTAAGGTCTAGATCGTACTTAACTAGAGACTCGAAGTCGTAGACTAGCTTCTTCTTCTTAGAAGAGCGGCGATAAGCACGAGTATCGCTATCTAACTCCGAGTCCTTCTCTAACTCCTTAGATAATAGATCGGAGTCGTTACTATTATCCTTACGTATAGACTTCTTAGCCTTCTTTCTAGTAGTACGGCGAGCTGCCTTGTCCTCCTCGTCCTTATTACTAGCTCTATTATTATCCTTATTATTATCCTTAGATAGGGTTCGGCCGTTCTATAGGGTACGACGCTATAACATAGCGCGAGATAGTAAGGATCGTACTCGAGAGCGGCCTCGGCGGTCTTCGAGTTACTTCTTAAGATTATCTACCTAAGTCTACTACGACTTGTTAAGATACTCAATGTCGTTCTAGTAGGTTTAAGCTTCTGTCTTATACGTATCGAGATCGAATTCGAGGGTCTTAATCTTCGAGTTATTATTAGATAACTACTAAAGTACCTCCTTAGCTTACTTCTTTAGGCTATCGTTCTTTACGGTAAGTATACTAATCTCTACGGACATTACTATATTCGATAATACCTTAGGTCGGGCCTTTAGGTTAGCGAGTTCCTTAACTAGGGTATCGTATTTATTACGTATCTATTAGTCGTAACTCTTCTATCTCCTAAGCTCTTATCCTACTTTACCTAACTACTCGTAGAGGATAGTCGCTATCTATATTACGTTCCTATACTCTTACTCGGCGCGTCGTAGGATGAAGTAGATAGCCGCGGCGGTCTCGGGCTCTACTAGGAGCTTAACGAGCTAGTTAATATCGAGTTAAAGGAGGTCGTTCGCGGGAATTCGGAGGGTTTTTACGACTTGTTATATATCCTCGCCCTTACCTTCCTCGGTCGCGCCGTCGTCGTCGTAGTCGACTACCGCTATAGTAACGCCGTTCTCGTCTTAGATCTCGTCGTCGTTTAGAAGGTCGTATAAGTTGAACTTACTAGGTAGGTTAGTGACTAGGCGCTATAAGTTCTCGAGTTTCTACTATATAACGTCGTCGGTAGTCTACTACTACTCTTACGTTTGTCCTTAAGTCTATATATTAAATATAGACTTACGCCGTACTACTAGGCGTATAGCTAGTAGCGAGCCTTACTATCCTTAGGGTCGTACTATATTAGGTACTACTTAGCCTAAGGTAGTCTCTTATACTACGTCGTACTCTTCTATCGTACGCCGCGATTTCTTATCGCGGTTATTAATAATCTACGCTCTTATAGATCCCGTCGTAGCTCTTCTATAGATATAGAGACCTAGCTAAGTGTAACGGTTTATAGTCGTGTTGATATAAAGTAGCTAGGTACGTAGGAAAGAGGAGCGCGAGGTACGCCGAGGCTATATATAAGCCGAGGTACTACGCTAGTACGCGCGGTCACGTGACCCACGTACTAGCTAGACATTTGCTAGGCCTAGGGCCGTAATACCTATAATACTAACCCTCTAGGTCAATATTAGCAATCCTTTTTCTAAGAGAAACTAGGTATGTCTATATAGATCTAATAGTAAACTCTTTACTTATCTTAAAGGTTATAAATTGCTTTATAAGCTTATATATATAGGTTAGTAGTACCTAGCTATACTTGTTCTAGAGATATACCTACTTGTTAGTAGCTCTTCTAGATTTATATAAGCCCTTAAGCTCAAATTCATCTTCTTCTATAATCCTACTAAGGATACTAAAGTTATATACTATATTATATCTTGTCTATATTAGCATATTAAGGATCTCTTTAGTTATAGCCTCTTCTTAGAGTTTTAGAGTCTTGCCCTTAATATTGTCAAAAGACACTTCTATTAGGTCATTAATTACAAAGAATACTAATTGGCTCTCTATCTTATATCTCTAAAGGTTGAACTATCTCTTCTAATTATCCCTCCTAAGAATTAGGATTTTACCTCCCTTCTCCTCTATCTTCTCTTAGTACAAATCTATAATAGATTGGATGTAATAAAACAAGGTGTATATATTCTAAAGTAGTGGCTTAGATCCTACTAAGGCTTCTAGTATAGAATAGGAAAGTTCGTAGGTATAGATACTAAGGCCTACTTAGTAAAGTAAAGAAGGAGCGGTATAAGGTCTCGGGGCTAGGACATAGGTCTGTCTCTCCTAGTAGAGCTTTAAATGACTTACTTAAAGTCTGTTACGGCCCTAGGCCTAGTGAATAGTCAGCTAGTATATATGTCACGTGACCGCGCGTCACTAGCGCGCCTCGGCTATATATAACCTCGGCGTACCTCGCGCTCCTCTTTCCTACGTACCTAGCTACTTTATATTAACACGATTATAAACCGTTATACTTAGCTAGGTCTCTATATCCGTAGAAGAGCTACGATAGGATCTATAAGAGCGTAGATTATTAATAACCGCGATAAGAAATCGCGGCGTACAATAGAAGAGTACGACGTAGTATAAGAGACTACCTTAGGCTAAGTAGTACCTAATATAGTACGACCCTAAGGATAGTAAGGCTCGCTACTAGCTATACGCCTAGTAGTACGGCGTAAGTCTATATTTAATATATAGACTTAAGGACAAACTTAAGAATAGTAGTAGGCTACCGACGACGCCGTCTAGTAGAGACTCGAGAACTTATAGCGCCTAGTTACCTACCTACCTACCAAGTTTAACTTATACGACCTCCTTACCGACAACGAGATTTAAGAAGTTAACGGTATAGCTATAGCGGTAGTCGACTACGATAATAACGGCGCGACCGAGGAAGGCGAAGGAGAAGAAACATAATAAGTCGCGAAAACCCTCCGTATCCTAGTTAATAACTTCCTCTAACTTAACGAACCTTACCTTCTTTCGTGTTTTCCTTATTAAGGATATACTAGTATTATAGGCCTGCCCTAATAACTACCCTATCTACATCCTCTTGACCTTCCGCCTCTTCTCTATCTACTCCTCCGTCTCGCTAGCTAGCGCGAACTATTTAAGAAAGCCCTACTATAGTATCTACTATACTATCCGTCTTACGTCTCGCTTATCCGTTACGATTAACTAGTAGTCGCGTCTTACTACCTTAGCTCTCTACTAGCCTCGTCCTTCTACCTATTACGGGCACCGTAGTATTATATACTCCGGGTTCTATAACGGGTAGCTATACTAGTATACTAGGCTATATACGTCCGGGACTTTCCTTCTATATAGGTAGGCCCTTAACCCTATATATTCGGACCTAATCTATATCGTAATACTTGCTTCGGCCCTTATTAGGTTACGGTAGAGTAGGTAGTTATGTCTCTAGAAGGGGCGTAAGGCTAGGGGTCCTCGATTTAGTAGGGGATTCTCTTTCTATTCCTATTCCTAAAGGCAGCCCGCTACCTACTCTACGAGGCTTTACGTCTTTACCTTATTACCCTTTTTCCTCCGTACCTTTTCCTCCTCCTCCTCCTTCCTCTCTAGCCACTCCTAGGTTCGCTTAACGACTTCAAACGTACGTAGGTCGTCTTACTTTTAGCTTTAACGTACCCTAAGGCTAGGCTATCGGTCGTACCTCCTAGCGATCTTCTCCGTAGAGTCCCGAATAGCTTATTAAACTAGATAATCCGCCGTCTTCCTAGCGTATTAGATCCTCATTCCCTTAATATAATGTTTAATCGGGGGGGGACCCTATCTCTACCTCCGCTACTCTTATTAGCGTTGTCTTATAGGCTCCTAGTATCCGTCTAAGGTTCGCGGCCTACGTCTAGTTTAGGGGTCCCTCTATCCGCTTCGGGATTAGTTTACCTACTCCTCCTATCCCCTATATCTAGGCCCCGTAGAGCATTACTAGTTTTACGATCGTCTTATATATAATCCTTACCTTATTAAACGTAGCTCCCTATATTAACGTTATAAGTCTAGTTATTATAGCCTCGTTAACCTAGGCTCTATTCTAGGCTTTCCTAATCTAGAGGTTCTAGCTAAGCTTAGGGTCTAGCTAGATTCCTAGGACTCGTAATTCGGGAGAGGGCTTCGTTACGTAACCCTAGATAGTTACCGTTACTTATATATTATAGTAGGTTCTTGCCTTACTAAAGTAGATAAGCTAGTACTTTTCCGGGGCGAAACGGGCGCCGTATCGACGTGCCTATTCCTCGTATACCTCGTATCTTTCTATAAGTAGCCGGTAGTTTTCTTCGGTCGTTATTAACTAGGCTAGGATATTCGTATCGTCGACGAACCCCGAGGCCGACGTTTATAGTAAGGTGAGTAGTAGGATTAGGTCCGCTATAAAGATTAAGAAGAGGATCGGGGATAGTATTAAGCCCTAGGGGATCCCGTATTCTATATATATAAGGTTGCCCTCCTTACGCTTCCTAAGGACAATCTACGTTTCTCTCCTTAAGGAAGGAGTTTACGAAACTTATTACCTACCGCGGGATTCCTTTTTGCCGTAGGATATAGAGGAGTCGCTCGTAGGAGACGTTATCAAATACCCCTAAGATATTAATAGATATAGTAATATAACCCTATTCCGTCTATAGTACTAGAGAGTATAAATCTATTCGGTAATAAGCTCTATAGCCGTTAGGGTAGATCGTTTACTCCTACTACCTATCTATATCTCTAGGAGTAGGTTATTATCCTCGACGAGCTATATAATTCTTCTTACTACGACCTTCTCTAGTATCTTTCTAATTGTGTTTAGGAGGACGATCGGCCTATAGGACTTTAGCTTTATATAGTCTTCCTTCTATAGCCTCTTTAGGACGACTATAAGGGACCGCCTAAATAGCCGTAGGTAGTACTCCTTACGTAGGCAAGCCGTAAATAGTTCGGCGAGGTATAGGGCGACTTCTTCTTTATATTCTTTAAGGAGGAGGTTTAGGATACCGTCGGGTCCCGGGGCCTTACGGCCCTTTAGCTTTCCTATAATCTCCTTTATCTCCTCCTCGCCTACTATCTAGTATATATCGAGTAGCTCCGGGTAGATCGTTCCCTCTATATCCGTTAGGTCGGCCGTTAACTATATCGTAAAGAAGGTCGACGACGAGAATTACCTATACGTAGTGTCGGCTACGAACCTCTCGTCTTACTACGAGAGAGCTAAGTATTCTTACGCTAGAGCGTCGTAGGCGCGACGGGCGCGTAACGTAGGCGAAGCCGCGGCGAATAGAGGACTACTAGTAAAACGGGTATAAAAACTATCCGACGAGCGTATACTCGTATTAGGAGCGAGTCCCTCTTCTTTCTACGTATAAGAAGGGCGCGGAACCGTAGCCTATACGCTCGACAGGACACCTCTAGTATAAGTATAGAATTTTCACCTCCGGAGACCGTAAACTAAGCGGGCCGAGCGACGAACATTAGACGAGCGGACTATAGAATAATAACTAAGCGGACTATACGACGGCGTCGAGCGGACTACGAAATAATCTAGTATTTACTAGCGGGCAATACGGTAGGTAGGTAGACACGCGACGAAGCCTATAAGGGCCTATTAAGCACTCGGTATAGGAACGAGGGTTTTACCTAAGGTACTACCTATCCCGCTATATAACGTACCTAGTCTAATATAGTAGATTACGACGAGGAAAAGACGATAGCCTAAGTAAGGAAAAGACGGCTATTAGGACGGGGAAAAGACGTATAATACGAGTAGATTAGTTCTATAATCGGGGAGGATCGAGGGTAGGGTAATAAGGATCTTTATATTAGTTAGTAGGTAGAAACGTAAGGAGTACGCTACCCGGCGTAGTATATGCCCCGAGTAAACCTACGAGGTATAGACGACCGCTTTCTAGAGATAGGCTACGGTAATACGAAGGGCGTCAAAACCTAGGGCGTAGTATATACTAGTAGCGACGGCTAATACTATCTATATAGCCCGAGAGGACGGATACGTATATCGGTTAATAGAGAGCACTAAAGGGCTTAGGCCTATAGAGGTAGATATTAGCTTAAGGAGTAAATAGGGAGGGAGGGCGTAGAGGGAAGCTTTTGCTCCGGGCTACCCTCTCGAAACGAGGCTATACGGTAGTACTAGATAAGTAGGAAAGCGCGGTTAAGACTTGTTACCTTATCTCGTAGCTAGCTTACTAAATACGATTCCTTCCTTACCCGGCTATAAGAGGAGCTATAAATAGTTCTAGTAATAGGGAGACTAACGTTCTTATATAAGGTAGCGTAGAGTTATAGACAAATAAGAATTAACTAAATGATAGGGAGCTAACCCTAAAGGGAAGAATAGGAGGAGGGACGGGAAAACTAATAGTAAGACTAATAGTAAGACTAAACGGACCTAGACATAAACATATCCTAATGCCTTATACTAGTAGACTATTAATCATCTAGTATCATATGAACAGAAGCAAAGACAAGGTCTAAAGGAGCTTTCTATAAGCCTTAGACCCGGAGGAATACTATATTATAGCAATATAGGAACTATAGGTCAACCTATACTCTAGGATTCTATTTACTATACGAGATCCGAGATACTACGTAGTAATAAACAGAACCGAGGGAGTCCTACGAATAAATATCTATGTCAGTAAGAAGGTACTAGTAGAGGACTAGTAGGCCTAGCCGAGAACCGATAGGGATATTACTATAGTATAGCTCAGAACAACTTAAGGCTAGGTCCTAATCTATAGCGTATATAACCCACCTCTAGAGTCTAGAAGTATCACATAACTATATACGCTAGGAAGGCTCCCGGAAGTAATAGACCAACAAAACTACAACATCGTAATAGGAGATTTTAACCTCTACTACCTAAAGTAGGGATCGGACTTTACCCTAGTACACTACTTCTTAGTAGGGAGGCTTATTAGTTAGATAGAAACAGCCTAAATGGACTTGATCACGCTAAAGGGAACAGAAACTTAGGCTAGAAACAACAGTTCTAGCACGCTAGACCTATACTTTATGTCCTACGCCTTAATACGACGGGTAGAAAGCTATATAGTTAATAACTAACTAGAGTTCTTATTAGACTACTATCTAATCCAAACCGACATCTAACTTATAGTTAAGGAGGAGAGGGAACCTAAGAGGAGGCTCTACTAGAAGTAGGCCGAGTAGATACTAGTATAGTAGCGGCTAGAAGGCGAACTAGAATAGGTAAACATTAACGATATATATATAACGGAGGGGATCGACTAAGCAGTAGAGTAGCTAATAGAAGTTATATAAAGGGTAGCCTAGGCCTATATACCTAAGAAGAGATAGTTGCTATACTAGAAGCTATACTAGACACTAGAGTATATAGCTAAAGTCAAGGAGGTAAGGAGAGTAAGAAGGAGATAGGAGTAACGACGTACCTAAGTAAACTAGGAAGCCTATAACAACGCGTATAAAGTAAAGAAGGCGTAGATTATAAGGTAAGACGTAGGAGTAGAGGTCAACTATAGGGATAATTATAGAACACCCGGAACAAATCTAGAGACTAGTAGAATAGGCTAGAAAACTAGACGAGGAACGAAACTCCCCGCCCTAGTTTCCCTTAATATAGGACTAAGACGGGGAAACGTAAACCACTCCGATAGGGAAAGCGAAAGCATTCGTAGACCACTTCTTCGGGACTTAGGTAGAGGTAGACCTAAGCAATATCCTAGGAATATACATTCCTCCGCTAAGGGAGGCTTACTAGTAAGTGTCTACTATAGAGATCGGAAACATTATTAAGAAACTAAAGGGTAACAAAGCGCTAGGCCTAGACAAGATCCCTAACTATTACCTAAAAGCTAGTAGTAGCCTTATTACTCTAGTACTTACGCCAATCTTTACCTAGTATATAAAGTAGGGGTATTGCCTAAAGGCCTTTAGGTAATTACTAACTTACGTCCTAAGGAACCCCTAAAAGGAAGACTATACTAAGTTGAAGTTATATAGACTAATTGCGTTACTAAATATACTAGGGAAGCTCCTAGAGAAGGTCGTAGCTATAAGGCTTACCGGAATAGTAGAAGAACATAACCTCCTCCCGGTAACGTAAATAGGGGGGAGACAAAAGAGATCTACCCTTATAGTAGTCGAACTGATTATAGAGCACATTAGATATATCTAGTACTATAGCAATAATAAGGTAGCCTTACTACTTTTACTAGACATATTAGGGGCTTTCAATAACGTGTCCTACGTAAGGCTCCTATATATCCTTAGAATAAAAAGTATCCTAGCCTAGATAGTACACTTTATATAGTCATTCCTTAAGGACAGAACAACCTAGATCCTCCTAGGGTCCTTTAAAGCCCCGTAGACCCTAATTATAAACACGGGCATCCTATAGGGCTCTATACTCTCCCTAATTCTGTTCTTCCTCTTTATAGCCGACCTGACCCTACTCCTAGAAATAGTAAACACCTTAGTATTAGGGTTCGTAGATAACACAAACATCCTAGCGTAGTCAGGGTCTATAGAGGAAAACTACGCACTCCTAGAGGAGAGATATAGAAGATATAAAAAGTAGGTAAGAGAGTATAGGGCAAATTCGTACCGGACAAGTACTAACTTATCTATTTTAGTAAGGCAAAGACAAAACACAACTTAGTAGTACTAGTAAAAATCCAGGGGTTCTAGACCTCCCTATAAGGGAACTTAGAGTCCTTAGGATATAGCTAGACCCGAAACTTAGCTAGGGACTATAAGTGAAGAAGGCGTAAGCGAGAGCGGACACTAATAGATAGTTAATCAAGAGACTTACTACGTTAACCTAGGGGGCGACCTTTATAAAGGCCTAGACTATATATAAGGCTATTATTAAGCCCGTAATACTATATAGAGTAGCAATTTAGGTAGCGGAAAAATATATCCCAAAGAGAATTAAGGACCCCCTTAATAGAGCGTAGGTAGCCTACCTAAAGAGAGTACTAGGGGTATATAAGCCAACCCCTTATAGGACAATAGAAATGGAATTAGGTACAGCCCCTATTAGGGAGTACCTCTAGGGTATAAGGTGTCAATACGTAGAGAAGACATTAGTATACCTAGCCTAGAGAACTATCTAAGTAGCTACTTAAAGGATAAGAACCTAGTAGGAGAGGAGGAGAAGACCTAACCGGCTATATATGATCCTATAGAAGGAAGCAGACCTAAAAAGATTATAGGAAATCCTAGTAGCCCTTAAACAGAGAGAAGCTCTAAGGGAGCAAGCTAATATAGGGGATAAAGGGAAAAAGAAGCAAAGCTAAGTAGAAAGGATCGTAGGTCACCTATAGGAAACGCGTTAGAACTAAAAACCGGTGAGGCTAGGAGCTCTACTAGCGGCTAGGACCTTCGGGAGGTATAACTACCTTATCTACAAAGACCTAAAGAGGGCGGAAGTAAGTATAGCTATCTAGATTCGCTCTGAGTATATTAGGCTAAGAGCATACTTATACTAAAGAAGAGTCCTAGGATACGATTCTAAACGTTGCCCCTATAGCTACCTAGCCCAAAACCCGGAGCATATAGTACTAAACTATACTAAGTAGGTAAAAGGGAGAAGCTAGTAGAGGGCGAAGGCAAGAGACAGGTAATACTAGGCTATTATCTAGAATAGACAAGATATAAGGAGAGTAATAAGATAGATCCTTAACGAGGACTACCTAGAGCAATTCTCCCTAGTAGTAGAAACGGAAAGGTGGATAGAGAGGAGGGAGAGAGAGAGAAGAGCCGGGGAAATAGAAGGGAGAAAGGGAATCGAGAGGAGGACATTACTAGGTTTACGGGCAAGGTAGTTATAGGGTAATAACTATAACACTAGCGTACCCTAAAGGAAGGAGAACGAAAGGACAAGACAGGAAAGAACGAGGAGGGCAAAGACGAGGAGGTTTTTATCCGTTAACCGGGTTTTCTACCTACACAAATAGACCTAAATAGCGAGAGACCTATATAGGCTATAGGGTACTAAAACAGGCGAATGAATAATCTATCTATCTATCTATATCGTAAAGAAGTAGTCGGCGAACGCCTTCGCCTTCCCTTCCGGCGTTATCTATATTATACCTATCGTATCCTAGATTAGGGGGAAGTGTAGTATCCTATCCCCGTCTCTAGCCCTTACCTACTTTATAAGCCGCTATATCTACTCCGGGTTCTCTATTATAAGACCTGTAGTTACCCTCTAGTCTTATCGCTTATCTCGTCGTATTTAGGCCTTCTTTGCCTAACTTACTTCCTAGTACTTGTCCTACGCTTCTTGGCTTTACTCCTTCGTCTATTTTCGCCTTACCCTCCTTACGTCCTTGACTTTAGCTAAGCACTCTAGGGTCTAGAAGGGCTTCTAGTGCTTCGAGGGCCTTAGTTCTAGTGTATGTTCCTCGGCCGCCTACTATATCGTCGTTATTATCTATTCTACCGTACTATTTAGCTCGGCTTCCGTCTCCCCGATACTAGTGTTATTTAGGTACTATTTAAGCAGATTCCGGATCTCCTCCTAGGGAGCTTTTTTCTAGTTAAGGCGCTTTTTACCCCAAAGCTCCTCTTCTATCCCCGTCGCTATCGTTATCTAGATAGGGATGTAGTCTAACCCTACCTCTAGGGTAAGGTTAGGTCTATACTCTACTAGCCTTATTACTACGTCCCTCGATAGAAAGTATAGGTCGATAGTACTTACGCTTATTCTTACCTTCTACGTCTCTATACCCTTTAGGGTTCCGAGCTCTATATCCCTACTTTCCGTAATCTCTAGGAGCTTACTACCTAGATATACGTAAGGGGGGGTGAATTCTAGGCCCTACGTTAGGTAGTAGAGGTTAAAGTCGCCTAGGAGGATATAGTTTATATCCCCTTAGTCGAGTACCTAGTTAAGTCGTACTAGCGTACCGAGGTCTCTACTCGTTCTTCCCTAAGGAGGAGGGTTATAGACGTTATATATCTAGATAGGTCCTTAACTCGTAGTGATTTAGATAGTCGTAATGTCTCCTTAACTCCCTTCCGGGTACGAGATTACCTTCTAGGCGTTAGTACGTAATACTTTACTAACGTATATATATGTCCTTAGGGTATAGCCTATACCTCCCTTAATAGCTATATAGTACCGTAGGTTGGTATAGGTAGTAGGTCTTCGAGTATATAGGTTTAGCTATAGCTCTTATATCGCTACGATATAATGCCTTTAGTCGTCGAGTTCCTAGAGGAAGTAGAGTTAAACCTTGTCCTTACTTTTATTAACGTTATACTATATAATAGTAAGATTAGCTTGTATTAGTATTACGGACTAGCTAGGATAAGGTCTATTAGGGTGCTCGTTAGCTATATAGCTCCTTCGTTTGTCGCGTTATCCTATTAGATTAGTTAGCGTTCGGTCGTTAGGGGCTACCCGAAGATTCGTATCTGTCTAGCTTTATTTGCCGCCCTCTATAGCCCCCTTAGGCGTCCCGGCGGCGGGTAAGTACTCTACTATATATTTTGTATCGCTTCGTCTATCCTTTTCCTCTTTATAGCCTCGAATCCTCTATACTAGGAATTACTAAGCGTTAGTATAGAGTACCTCGCCGGAGTTGTTACCCTAGCCTAGTAGGTCTTTTCTTACGCTACTATCCTTATAGGGCATTAGTTCGAGTAGACCGGGTGTTTACGGCCGTAGTACGCGTACCTCGATTCCTCCCGTAGGTATTATTTCCCCTAATACGGTCCTACGTAGTATAGGCACTTATAGGTCTTCTCGGTACACTTTAGCGCGATATGGCCGTATTATTAGTAGTTGAAGCATTAGAGCACTCTATAGCTACTCTTATATATCTCCGTATCGAGGCGTTTATATTACTAGAATAGTCCTCCTTCTAGGACCTAGTTCGCTTGTTCCGCGGTAGCTATCTAGACAATTAGAGAGGAGTACGTCTTAGTAGCTTCGACGTTCTTATTTAGCCATGCTGCTTTAGTAAAGCGTACTCCCGGTAAGGTGTTCTAGTTCTATATCTAGAGTAGGGCGAGGTCGTTCTCTACCCTAAAGAGCCTTAGTACCCTATAGGCTATTACTATAAACTACTAGTAAGAGACCTTTACCGACCTCGCTACCTTAACTATCTAGTCCTTAAGGGTCTCGAGCTTTTGTCGGTCTGTCTCCTATACTATAAAGAGGCGTATTACTCCTCTAGGCTCGATTTTAGCTCCTACTATCTCCTTCTAGCCAATCCTATCTACTAGCTCCTTACTTATTAGGCCCTCTAGCTCTTACTTCTCCTCCGGGTCCGTAACGTACACCCTAATAGCGTTGTTTATCCTTTAGGTCCGTAGGTTAGGGGAGCTAGCTACTACGTTTGCCTATATAGGAGTATACTAGGTAGTAGCTTTCTATATTATCTACTAGAATGCTCTCGGGATCTAATATTCGAGTGCCTTAAGGGCTCCGAGGAGTTAGGCGATCGTGTTCTTATACGCCCTAGCTAGGCGCTTATCTACTTCGAGTATCTCTTAAGCCTCTTTATAGAGGTCCTTCTATATAGAGGTTTAGTTAACCCGGAGGGGAGGCTTGCCCTATATTTATAGTCGCGGTTACTATAGCTATTACTAGTTTAGCTATTATTACTAGCTATATTGTTACTAGCTTAGTAGTAGTATACTTTGTGTCTGTTTTTAGTAGGCGTAGGTTTCCCTTACAAGTTGCTTAATACTCGCTAGCTAGGCTTCTAGTCTAGAGTCTATGTCTCTAGTTCGCCTTCTCCTTTTTAAGAGGACTAGCGGGCGTCCGTTTAGGTTATAGCGTAAGGTCTTATAAGTGTTCTATATATTACGCGAGCTATATATGTTAAGGGTGTATAGTAGGTTTGTAGTGAATTGCTAGTATAGCTTATAATCTAAGTTAGGTGATGTTCTAGCTAAGTTTCGGCTAGTCTAGAAGGAGGCTTAGGGCCGTAGCTAAGCTATAGAAACGGGGTGACTAGAACCTCGAAATAGGCTAGCTTTAGAGCTATATATCTCGATAGGCATCCGGTACGGACAGTTGCTTTATACGTTCCTAAGTTACTCTTAATACGCGCTATCGAATGCGCCGTATTTAGTATTAGAAGTTCCTTAAGTATATACGTATATAAGCTTTTAAATAGTTAATAGTTAGTTTAATACTATTAGAAGCCTTATCTAGTAAAACCTTAAACCTATCGTAATCTAGGCTGATCAGTAGTTTATTCCTTATATAAGTTTAGGCTAATAGTACTAGAACTACTATTACCTCGACTAATATCGCTAAATACGATATATTCGAAAGCTCTTATTAAGGCTATTCTAACGATCTATAAAGTAGGCTACTACCCCTAGAATTAAGGGAGTTCTACCTTATTTAATTTGGATAGCTTAAAGTTCTCTTCACCCTATTTCTTTAGCTCTAAACGCCGCGGAGGTGCCTAGCTATATTAGGTAACTCCTAGGTAATAGTAGCCTAGGCTACGGTACTACCGGCGCCTACGGCTCTAGAGGCGAAGCTCCCCTAAGATAACTAGTAGCAACTTATAGAGGACGTAAAAAGTATAGAAACTGTTAAGATGTAGCATCTCAAAGGGAGTTAACAATTAGGAAGTGATCTAGTAGCCTAAGGCATCTACGATAACTTAGCTTATAGGGAGATACCTTCTCTCCCCTTTAGCTTAGATAGACATCTAACATAATTAACATATTAGTTCCTAATATATTGCTATATACTCGTGCTATTAGTTAGTTAAAGATTGATCTCTTACTCTACTCCGCTACTATCTACCCGTACCTGTTTAATAGGTTATAAGCCCGGGTTTATATAGGAATAAGAGTAACCTATATTAGTATAGGTTACTTATATCCCTTACTATTATAGTAGAAAACATCTAGGAATTAGAAGTCTACCCCGTCTATTCTATTAAGGAGCTTAGTTTAATACTAAGTGATAGGTAACCTAGATAAGGACTCTACACGGCTTACTTAAAGCTAATACCTTAAAGATACTCTATAGGTAGAACTATATCGAGATACTATTAAGAAGGACTGAACGATTGCCTTATATATTACTCTTAAACCTACCTCACTCGAACTATATAGGAGACTATATATCTAGGGACGGTGACACGATGATAGCGATCGCAGGAAACGACCAGGAGCAGGAGAGTAACGAGTGGAAGGAGGTCTGCAGGAAGGCAGAAACAATGGCAATGGCAGGAGATGGCGAGCACCCAGAAAGAGCACTTAAGGGGATGATTTTGAAGCTCCTTGGAGGGCTAAAGGCACTAAGGAGCCAAACAGGACAGATCATTAACAGGACAGTAGCAGCAGCAGCAAAGAAGAGGACACAGGAAGGCCAGAAACCAAGCCAACCAACCTGGGCAGCAGTTGCATCCTAAAACCCTCCCCCCCAGAAAACAGCTATCAAGATCTACATTTCCGACCAGCAAGAGCAGAAAGAGATTGAGGGCCTGTCAGGCAAGGAGATCATACAGAAGATTGGGATACAAGGCATGATTGGAGCCAGGAAAGAGAAGGGAGGTGTCCTTAAGCTGTTCACAGCACAGGAGCAAGACAGGAAGAGGCTAGAGACACAGAAGGAGTGGACAGTCAAACTAGGCAAGACGGCTAAGGTCTCACACCAACAAAATATGGTTATCGCCTATAGGATGACCACAAAGTTTGACATTGAAGGAGACCTTAAGAGGCTGCAGGACCAGAACCAGGCTGTATGCCCAGGGCTACAGATCACAAAAGCAGCATGGGTCAACAGAAAGACAAAGGACACAAAGAGAGAGTCTTCTCTAGTGCTCTAGATAGGCACTATAGAACAGGCAAACACCGTGCTTGACAAGGGCATCTTCTGGGAATGTGAAAGAATGGACACAGAAATCTATAGAAGCACCTACAGACTACTGTAATGTTTTAAGTGCCAACAGTATGGTCACATCTCTACTAGATGCCCAAGCCAAAAGGACACTTGTTCCCACTGTGCTAGTAGCCACAAAGTACAGAATTGCATAGCCCTAAACAGTGAAGCCAGATGTGCATGCTGTGGAAAGAAACACCCTTCCTGGTCCCAAGACTGCACAGCTAGGATTGAGGCAAAGAGGAGGGCAAGAGAAGCCAGGATCAACACCCCTATCAGATTCCAGACAGGGACAATCACCTAAGAACCCCTAAGGACTGTCTACAACCCTCTGAAAAGAGGCAGAACAGAAGAGACCACACAGGCCCAAGGCCACCCTGCTATAGGTAGACCAAAATCAATTGTGGTTGCAGGAAGAGACCCGTCACAAAGCAGGCTCAACCTTACCACAATCCCAAATAGCAGCCAGCAGCAGGAAGCACGAGAAGACCAGCAGGAGACCAGCATGGATGAGTCATGATTGAGACACCTAATCTTACCACTATCCAGTACAACGTCAACAAAAGCCAGCACAAGGTCCAGAGAAGCTTTCTCCAAGCACTGGACCTAAAGAAACACCTAGTCATTGCAGTCCAGGAACCTTGGATCAACAGCAAATCTAACAGACCATCTACTGCTAACGACCCAAGGTATCACACACTCCTAGCCAAACAAGGCACCCCTAGAACATGCATGTACATCAGCAAAGAGATGGCAACAGACAGCTGGGAACAAATCCAACAGGAAGGGGGAGACATCACCTCAGTCAGACTTAACACCAACCAAGGCAGCATCCACATCCACAGTGTATACAACCCACCCCCCAGCTCCAGAAGCAGCACCTAGCTAGGCACACTACAACAGCTGCCAGACATCCTGCAGAGTGACTCCCAACACATCGTGCTGGGAGACTTCAACTTGCACCATCCTACATGGGGATCAGACTTTGCACCTGCCCATCACTTCCTAGCTAACAGACTCCTCTCCACTACCCAAAGCAACAACATGCACCTAGTTACCCCAAAGGGCCTAACTACCTGGTCACAGAGAGCAAGCTCAAGCACCATTGACCTGTGCTTTGCATCACATGACCTGCAGCAGAAGGTCACCAGATGCTGGGTCAACCAGGACTTGGAGTCCTCATCAGATCACCTCCCAATTCAGGTGGAGTTTGAAACACAGACACAGCAGGAAGGAGACCTAGAACCTTAGCTGGCCTGGAAAGCAGCTAACTGGGAACAGATCAGACAAGACCTAGAACAGAAGCTAGCTGGACTAGAGACCAGGAGACTGGAAACAGCCTTAGACATAGACCAAGCAGTGGCAGAACTAGTTAGAACAATGCAGGAAACTGCAGCAGCCCACACTAGAGAAAAGAAACAGTCACTGTACCAGAAGCCATTCTGGACAAAGGAATGCTCAGAGAAGGTCAAGGCAGCCAGGCAGGCCAGGAGAGCCCTTACCCAGAGTCACTCCCAGGAAGCATGGGACAGATACAACCAGGCAACCAGAGACAAGAAGGCCCAAATCAAGAGGGACAAGATGCTGGAGTGGAGGTCAACAGTTGGATCCATTACCCAGAATCCTGAGAAGATGTGGAAACTAGCAAAGTGGGCAAGAAAACCACACAGGACAGAAACATGCTGCCCCAGTTTCCAAACATTGAAGACCAGGAAGGAGTAATCCAACACACTCTCCCAGGAAAGGCACAGGCATTGGGGAAACATTTCTTTGGCACACAGGTAGAAGCTGACCTGCAGGATCTGGAGGGCAGTGTGTATCCAACACCACTAGAGCAATCCTGCACAGTGGGAGAGGGAGAGATCAAGAGCATCATTAAGAGACTCTCAGGAAACAAGGCCCCAGGACCAGATGGGATTCCAAACTTGTTCATTAAGACATGCAAGGACCAGATCTCCCCTGCACTGTCAAACATCTTTTCACAGTGCATGGCCCAAGGACACTGCCCTAAACACTTCAAGGAGTCACTGACTGTGGTCTTGAGAAAACCACAGAAAGAGGACTACACAAAGCTAAAGGCATACAGACCTATTGCCTTGCTCAACACACTAGGCAAACTCCTGGAAAAGATCATAGCAGAAAGGCTGACAAACCTAGCTGAAGAACATGGAATCCTTCCTGAAGAACAGATGGGAGGCAGGAAACAAAGATCAACACTAACAGCTGTGGAACTTATCACAGAGCAGATCAAGACCCTATGGCACTTTGGGAACAACAAAGCAGCCACACTCCTCTCACTAGACATATCAGGAGCCTTTGACAATGTCTCACACCAGAGGCTGATCCACATCCTGAAACAGAAGGCTATCCCTAACTGGACAGTCCAGTTTATCCAGTCCTTCCTCAGAGGCAGAACCACAAGACTAAGACTGGGCAGATACAAATCTGACAGCATGCCTACAGAGACAGGAATCCCACAGGGATCAACAATGTCTCCAATCCTGTTTCTCCTCTTTATGGCAGACCTGCCAGCAAAGCTAAACTCCAGAAACATATGAGCCTCGGGGTTTGTAGATGACACAAACATCCTAGCCTGGTCAGACAGCACAGAAGAGAACTGCAGAATCTTGCAGAAGAAACACAAGGAATGTGAGGAATGGGCTAGGAAACATGGAGCCAGATTTGCCCCAGAGAAGTATCAACTCATCCACTTCAGTAGAGCCAGAAACAGACACAATATGCAAGCCCCAATCACTATTCAGGGACACACAACAGAACCCTTAAGTGAATTAAGGGTGCTAGGAATATGGCTGGATCCAAAGCTTAGCTGGGGACCACAGGTCAAGAAAGCACAGGCAAGAGCAGACAACAACAGGCAATCAATTGACAGGCTTACAGCCTCTATATAGGGAGCCACATTTGCGAAAGCAAAGGTTATGTACAAGGCCATTGTGAAACCAGCCATGCTATATGGAGCCCAGATCTGGTCAGCCCAAGACAAGATCCTAAAGAGAATTGCAGATCCTATCAGCAGAGCCTAAGCCTCCTGTCTGAAAAAGGTGCTTAGAGCATACAAGTCAACTCCAATAAGGGTGGTCGAAATGGAGTCTGGCTCCCCACCAGCCAAGCTCTACCTTCAAGGGTTGAGATACCAGTATGCAGGAAAGACGTCTGCATACCCAGCCCAGCTAGTAATCCAGAAGGCAGTCAACAAAATCAGGAGCCAGTGCACAAGAAGGCACAGACAAGCAAGACCCAATCCAGCCCCACAGAAGCAGCAGGACCTGCAGAAGTTCAAAGAACTAACAGAACAGCTGCACCTAGCCTAGCAGGAACAGGACAGAGGGGCTCAGGGGAGAGGATCAGCAGCCAGCCAAGGGAAGAAGCAACAGTCTCTAGCTGAAAGGATGGCAGGACTCCTCTGGAAGACTGAATGGACAAGAACCCCACAGAGGCCAGGAACCCCAAAGGCACTCCAACAGTTTGGTAGCCACAACTACCTACTGTACTCAGACCTGACCAGGTCAGAAGCAAGCATAGCAATACAAATCCGCTCTGAACACATCGGAGTCAGGGCATACCTACATCAGAGAAAAGTCCCAGGTATCGAAGACAAGAGTTGCCTATGCGGCTACCTGTCCCAGAATGTCGAACATAGACTTCTAGTTTGCAAAGAATGGAGTACAGGGAGAGGTGAATGGAGGGCAAGGGCAAGGAACAGAAACTTCCAAGCCATGATCAGCAATAAGGGAGACCTCCAGAGAATTACAAGGTGGATCATCCACCAAGGATTTTTGGAGCAGTTCTCTCTTACTAGGGAAACAGAGAGATGGATTGAGGAGAGAAAGAAGGAGGAGGAGAGCAGGAAGAGGGGGACAACTCCAGGGTTGCAGACAAGGTAGTCAGAGGCTAACCACCATGACACTAGTGCACCCTAATGGAAGGAAAACTGAGAACTCATAGCAAGGAAGCTATTAGAGAAGGAGAGGAGGTTTTTACCTAGGAACAGGTTTCCTACCTTATGTAGCAACATATATAGACATAAACCCGCATGGGCCGGAGGGCACCACAACGGGTAAATAAATCATCTATCTATCTATCTATATAATCTTGTTGCTAGCCGGTATTACTAGGAGGGCTACTTCTCCGACGTATCGAATTAGGTAAGGACTTATGCTCCTTACAACTTTCGCGAAGGCAACTAGAGAGTAGGGGAAATGCACTTATCGACTTAGCAGGTTGTAGGAGAGAGGTAGTACTACGATCCCGTCTACGTGTATAGAAACGGGTACTTACTTGTCGCCCGAGAAGCTCTAAGTAGGTGGATTAAGGCGAAGGTTGTACGGAAGCCTCTAAATTCGCGGGCGATTGCCAAGTTTCTATACGAGATAGTGTTTAGCCGGCATAGATGCTGCTATAAGATTGTGCTTAACAACGCTAGTATTAACGAAGGGGAGGTAGAGAGGATGCTTGTTAGTATAGGCATTAAGCATATCCGGATCTTACCCTACTATCCGTAGTTAAATATAACTATAGAAGTAGGACATCGACCTGTTCTAGCTATATTAGCTAAGCTTACTAAGAACACCTATAAGTCCTAGGAACGATAGATTACTACGGTGCTTTAGTCTAATAGAACCACGGTATCTAGAATCACGGGTATAACGCCGGCGGAGGTTCTATATAGCTATCGTACTATTCTCCCGATCGAGGTGGAGTACCCGATATAGGCGAACTATAAATAGGGATCTATTAGATCAACGGAGGAGCTGTTAGCTATTCGGGCGCGTTAGTTATAGGTACGGGATATAAGTCTTTAGGAGTTGTAGTTACGAAGAGTAAGGCTTCGTACCCTAAGTAAGGAATACTTCGATACTAAATGTAGTATTAACTTCTAGGGGTTCTAGGTCGGAGATCTTGTGGTCAAGTTCGACAAGCCGTATAAGGATGACCTATCTAGAAAGATTAGGTACCGCTAGTTTAGGCCGTATTATGTAGCTAAGGTGTACTCGGGGTTTAGTATATACGTCCTCGAAGAGCTTAATAGTACGAGGTTAAAGGGTATATAAGCCCGAGAGAACCTAAAGCTGATCCTATAGTTAAGACCGGACCCGGAGCTTAATCTTCCTAACGCTAAAGACATTATAGCGCTAGAGGATAGGGTTGATATCGAGAATGTCGAAAAAGGCGATCTTCCGAACAAGAACAGACCTACTACGTCCGAATCTAACGACGAAGAGGATGACGATATACTTCTAATAGGCATTGATAGGGCTACTACACTTCCGGAACTAGAATCTAAGCCGACCAGACTATAGGTACGGCCTTATAACCTTACTACGGAGGGGATAGCCAAATTCACTAGGATTTAGGTCAAAGGAGGGATAGGACTCTATTATTTCTTTTTTCTTAGGCGTAAGGAGTTCACTTAGTAGTTTTGATTTCTAACCTTAGTTTAACTAGCTTCTAGTTCTAGTACCTAGTTTCTAGCGTACTTGACCAATTTCTAGGCTATATCCTTAATTTAAGAGTAGGCTTACTACGAAGACTAGACTTTGACTTAGCCTCCTTAGCCCTTATAGAATGAACTTACGATCTCCTTAATAACTCTAGACTGACTACTTGACTAGACGCCGGACCCGCCTTCTTTACGTATAACTTATAGGTATAGTTTCTTAGTCTATATTAGCGTAGCGGAGGTGAAACAAGGGACAGTTTCGTAATAGGGGAGGATATATTAACGAGCTAAGGGCCCCTTTAGACCCTGAAATTTACGCGTCGAATCTCGTTAACCTTTAACGGTTAATTACGTAGTAGGGGTGTATAGGGGTACTACTAAGATATATATAGTTAGGAGGCGACCTTAGTAGGAAGCTAGGATTTTTTACGATAAATCTCTCTATAAGGCGAAAACACGGGAATCTAAAAATTTTAGATTTATTATCTTTTAGGACCACTATATATATATTTCACGGCCCGTAGACCGGTAAATATATACACCTACGCGCAAACTATCCTAAGGTCACTAGGCGCGCCCTTACTTACTAGGGTGGTTAGTCGTCTATACTAGTAAGTTCTTCCCGCCTCTAGTCGAGGCTAATCTAAGCGACACGAATAGCTCTACTCCCCTAGCCCCTAGTATCGCGGTCCAATAGGAGGTATCCGAGGGAGAAGTTACCGCTATACTTAGGAAGTTACCGGCGAAGAAAGCCCCGGGGCCGGATAGGATCCTAAACGAGCTACTAAAGAAGTATAGAGATTAACTAGCCCTAGTAGTCGTAGCGATCTTTAACGCCTACCTATAGACCGGATACTACCCGATAGTATTTAAACAATTAACGATAGTAGTCCTACGTAAGCCGTAAAAGGAAGACTATACGTAGGTGAAGTCGTACCGCCTAATTGCGCTCCTTAATACTCTTAGGAAGGCGCTTAAGAAGCTAGTTATAACGAGACTCTCCGAGGCGGTAGAGGAATACTCCCTACTCCCGGACACCTAGATAGGTGCGCGCCTATAGCGATCGACGCTATCCGCGATAGAACTTATTATCTCTAAGGTAAAGGCTATCTCGTATAAGAATAGAGACAAGGTAGCATCCTTACTTAGTCTAGACATATTAGGAGCCTTCGACTACGTATTATACCCGCGGCTACTCTATATCCTAAGGTCGGAAGGACTCCCTAAGTAGCTTATTAACTTCGTACGGTCCTACCTCTAAAACCGTAGTACGTCGATCCTAGTCGGCTAGTACAAAAGCCTATTTCAAGTAGTCTATACTAGGATCCCGTAAGGCTTAACGCTAGTACCTATTCTATTCCTCTTCTTTATAGCGACGCTACTCCTAGCCCTAGAATCCTAGAACACCGCTACGAGCGGCTTCGTAGACGATACGAACATCCTAGCGTAGTCTTCCTCGACTAAGGAGAACTATAGGCTACTAGAAGAGAAGCACAAGATCTACGAGGACTAGGCTAGGAGGCACGGGGCTCGGTTTGCCCCAGAAAAGTACAATCTGATACACTTTACGCGCCGGCTACGGTTCTATAATATGTAAGCTTCTATCTAGATATAGGGGCATACGACTAACCCGGTAAATTAGCTTAGGATCCTCGGACTATAGGTAGACCCGGCGCTACGGTAGAGGAAGTACGTATAGATAATATTACGGAAAGCTAAACAGAATATAGCATTATACTAGAGGCTTACTACGTCTATATAGGGGGCGGACTTCCGGTAATTACGACTTCTATATACGGCTATTATACGGCTAGTCCTTACCTATAGTAGCTAAGTATAGTCCTTAGGCGAGAGGGCCTACCTATCGAAGGGACTCGTCGCGCCGCTAGCGAAGATCTAAAACTAATGCCTAAGGAAGGTTACCGGGGTATATAAGTCTATACTAATAAGGATACTTAAGTACGAGACCGCTATACCGCCGATCGACCTATATATCTAGGGACTACGGACCTCCTACTTAGGCAAGTCGGTATAGTACCTAGTATAGAAGGTCATCGCTAGTATAGTCGTAAGGGCCCGCGAATTAGTACTAGCGTATAAGGGAATTCGACCCGGAAACGAGCCGAACTACCGGGTAAGGGACGAATAGCTAGTAATACAATAGGAAGGTAAGAAATCGTTTATAGAGTAACTATAGAAAGAGAGGTAGAACAACTAGGGTATAGGGTATAGTAGACGCCCTTAGCTAGCGGGACAACCTAAGGAATAGTTAGCTACGAATTCCGCGGTCAAGTACCCCCCGAAGCTTATCTACTACCGCCTTACGAGGGTATAGAGTAGTATAGCAACCTAACTACGAAGCGAATATATCGGCCTCTAGGGGTACCTATTATAGAGGAAGGTTCTAGGATACACGAATACTAGCTACCCCTACGGCTATTACTTATAGAACGTACGGTACGTACTCCTCGTCTATCCGAGGTAGTCGCTAGGAAGGGGGGAGTAGATAGTAAAGGCGAGGAACCGGACGATTAGGGCACTTCTTAATAACGTTAAGGACCTACGGCGTATTACGAACTAGATACTAGAGAAGGGCTAGCTAGAATAGTACCGCCTAGTAGGAGTAGTATAGAAAGAGAGGACACGGCGTAGCGCGACGAGACCGGCTAGGAGCGGGGGCTAACGGGGTAGTAATATAGACTACGTACGTTTAGAGGGAAAGCTAATCTAGATAAGGAGTAGCCGGCGGCGGGAAGGGTTTTTACCTATTCGGGTTTCCCTTTATATATAACAATAGATGTATACCTATATAGGCCGAATAGGGTCCTAGAATAGGGGAATAACAAATCTATCTATTAACGACAAGTAGGAGCCTATAATTACTAAGCAAAGCTTCGAAGTAGCTCTAAAGACCCGATTACTATATCAAGCTACCGTTAAAGAAGACGATAAAGGAGATCTAGTCTAGACTATAACTTCCGACGTAATTATAAAGTAACGACCTAAGCCCGAGATATCGACCGAGACGCCGCCCGTACCGATACTACCGGATATCGATATCTAGGAAGTTAGTAAAGTAGCTATCGATAGAATAGCTAGGCAAAAGGGAGCCAAAGTATATATAATGTTTATTTTCGATAAGAACGAACAATAGTAACTAGAGGATCTCCGCGTAACGGACCCTTTAATAGCTTATACTATAAGTACTCGGAATATACGTAAGGTAGTAGTATATAGGCCCGATACTAGCTATAGGATGCTATCCGATAACAAGACTATCGAACGACTAGATACTCGAGTAGCGGCGTTCGTACTAGTAGCGTAGCGTACTAGCCCGATACTATCCGCTTATAAGATATACGTATAGTCTAATATTAATAAGTTTATAAAGAAAAAGGAGGAGATAATCGATCCGAAGGATCACCTCCTACCTATCTATTACGAGTTTATATACGTCTTTTCTAAGTAAGATACGAAGGAGCTCCTACCGTATAGGCTAGGTATCGACTATAAGATTAAACTGAAGCCTAGCGCGGCTCCGCCCTTTAGCCGACCTTACCGTATATTAAACTAAGAGGACGAGGTAATAGCTTATTAGGTCTAAGAACAATTGGCCTAGAAGGGTATCCGTAGATACGAAGGAAGGGCAGACGTATCTTCACCTATACTTATCGTTAAGAAATCTAGCGGAGGACTTAGAGTTTATATCGACTATAGATAGGTAAACGAACGTACGATAAAATCTAGGTCTCCTATACCTCTAATATAGGACATACTCAACCGTATTATAGGGAAGAAGTACTTTACTAAGCTAGATATTATCGCCGCCTTTAACCGTATACGTATAGCGGAAGGGTCGGAATAGCTCACGGCGTTTACGATACGGTATAGCTAGTTCGAGTACCTAGTAATACCGTTTAGACTATATAATATACCCGGGACATTTCAATCGTATATTAACGATACCCTAAGAGAGTTCCTCGACGACTTTACGTCCGCGTACCTCGACGACATCCTAATCTTTAGCGATACGCTCGAAGAACATATCGAGTATATAAAGAAGGTACTCCGTAAATACGGTAAGGCGGGCCTTTAGCTCGATATCTCTAAATACGAGTTCTATACTTAGTCTACTAAGTACCTCGGATTGATTATCGGTAAGGATAGCGGATTAATAGACCTAGCTAAGGTATAAGCGATACGTAAATATAGGACTCCTACTAACGTAAAAGACATCCTTACGTTTAATAGATTCTTAGGCTTCTATCGACGCTTTATTAAGGACTATAGCAAGATAGTTCTGCCTATAGTAAAGCTAACTAAGAAGGATAACCTCTAGTACTAGACAAACGAATATTAGAATACGTTCGAAGGACTAAAGTAAGCATTTACCGACGCTAAGGGAACAGTACTAGCGATGTTTATCCCCGGGAGACGTACCGTCTTAGAGACTAACGTAAGCGACTTTCTAACCGTAGTAGTCCTATCGTAATATAACGAGGATAATATCCTCCGCCCTATTATATACCTATCGAAAAAGATAAGCCCGTAGGAGTATAACTACGACATCTACGACAAGGAGTTACTCGTAATCGTTAAGGCGTTTAAGGAATAGAAGCTAGAGCTAATAGCCGGCGACATCGATAAACTAGACTTTAAGAACTTTACCGACCTAAGCGGCTACCCTATACTCGTCTATAGCGACTAACTGTCATAGTCTCCCTATAGAGTATATAGAAGGTAGGGATAGAAGAGCCTTAGAGTGCTTAGAAGTCGTTAAGAAGTAACAGTCTAGCTTAGTGTATAAGCGCTAAGAATTATATACCCCGTAATATTCACTACGGGACCTAGCCCTCCAAATTCACCCCTCTACTAAACCTTAACAGATTCACTTCGGCTCGTAACTATATAACTTACGGCACTCCCGCGAGTACCCGCGACTACGCTAGACCCTAGAAGAAGCACGTAGAAGACTCGGAACGTAGGGTAGGTTGAAATAAGGTTTTAAGTAAAGCTACTAAGCGCGGCTTCGTACGGGTTAGCCCTATTAATACGGGGACATATACTCGCGAGGGTCGCGTATAAATATCTAGCCTTCCCTAGGCCTCTCTTACTTTCTTCGTCTTTCGTTTTGTGTAGCAATTATACTTTACCCTTTTATATCTACACTTCGTACCTATATTCTTACTTTCACCCTTATATCTTATAGGCTAGGCTCTCGCCCTAATATTACGAAAGACTAACAAACCGTTAACTACTCGAGTTATCCTTATGGGTGACCACGCCACCGATAGAGGTGTTAACCTCGACAACTAAGACACTCTATTCTACTTTAGTAAGTAGACTAATATCCCCTTCTCAAACGCCGCTACCTTCGGTACCTAGGTAAACGCTAACCCCGACACCGCCTACGCTCTTATTAACCGCACCGTCTCCTCTTTCCGCGAGACCGCCTAGTAGGTCGAGTAAGTAAACAACTAAGCAATATACCTTTAAGGTATTGTGAACACCTTCTAGAACCTCGCCCCGTACGCCGACGATAACCGCCGCTAGTACTTCTCTAAGAAGGTTAACGACCTAGACGAGTTCGACGGTAATAAGAGCAAGTTTAAGGCATTTAAGACACAGCTCACTATTAAGCTATTAGCTAATGCCGACCACTTTCCGTAAGAGAAGGACAAAGTTACGTACGTCTTCTCCCTCCTTCGGGGAGACGCCGCGGCTTAGATATAACACTATATCGACGACGCTACGTAGACTATCGGCTGCCCGGACGTCCTTACCTTAATATAGGACCTCCGTACTGCCTTTAGTGATCTAGACCGTAGAGCCACCGCCTAGAACGCTATCTATAACCTCCTCTAGAAGAACAAGAGCTTCGCCGAGTACCTCGCGGCCTTTAACCGCGACATCGGGTTTACCGGCTATAACGAAGAGACTAAGAAGAGCACTCTCCGCCGTGGTTTGTTAGTAGAGCTTCTTCGAGCCCTCGAGGACAAGGACGTCGGTACTATAAGCTTCCGTAAGCTCGTCGAGACCTACTAGCGCCTCGACTCTAATATAAAATACACCGCCTCTCTCCTCGCTTCCCGTTCTTAAGGTCGTTAGCCTCGTAGTCCCGGAAGCCACTTCGCTACTCTACTAGGCGCCGCCGCTCCTACGGCTCTCCCTCCCGTCTCTATAGGTAACGCTATAGATCTTAGCGCTAGTACCGCCGTCCCTCGAGTCTAGGGCCTCGTTAACGGTAAGCTCACTCCCGAAGAGAAGCTTCGCCGTCGCTAGGCCGGACTCTACACCTACTACGGCGGTCTAGGCTATATCGTAGCTAACTATCCGTAGCTCGCTACCCGTAACGCCCGTAAACCGGTTCGCGGCGCTATCGGCGCTATCGAGCCTACTCCTACTACTCCCGCTAAGCAGGAAAAAGCCTAGGTCTTCCTTATCGACGCGATAAAGACTAAGAATAACGTTTACCGAAAGTGAAGAGAGGAAAGAAGTTGAGGATTAATATAGTATAGCTAGACCTATACGACGAGACGGGCAAGGACTACGCTTATAAACCGTTCGTTACGAATATAAATATCGGCTTAAAGAAACTCTCTTCTTCTAATCTTACTCTTATAGACACTAGCGTACTAGGCGAGTCTTTTATAGACTATAAACTCGCGACCTCTCTTAACCTCGAGCCCTAGGAACTAAAGTACCCTCGTACCCTTAAACTCTTTAACGGTACGGAGACTACTACTAGTAAGATTACTTATATTATATATACGTTAATCACCCTCGGAGGCAAGCGTATGTCGATTACTAGCTTCCTTACGTCCCTACCGTATTAGAAGTGTATCCTCGGCCTCCCCTAGTTTAGACGACACCGACCTATTATCGCCTAAATCCCCCTAGTTACCTATCGCCTTCCTCTCTAAGAAGATGACCGCTACGGAGTATAACTACGAGATCTATAATAAGGAGCTTCTCGCTATCGTTAAAGCTTTTAAAGAGTAGCGCCCCGAGCTCGAAGGCTCTACTATACCCGTCTAAGTAAGCTCCGACTATAAGAACCTCGTCTTCTTTATAAAGAGCAAGCTACTTAATTGTCGCTAGGCCCGCTAGAGCGAGTTCCTCTCCCGGTTCAACTTTATAATCTCGTATACGCCCGGTAAGGCTAACTCGATAGCCGACGCCCTTACCCGCCGCCCTAGTAACTCTCTAGTTAATCGAAGAGGGGGCCGGCAAATCGTAGAGTAACAAGTCATTAAAGAGTACAACCTCTCTTCCGAGCTTCGAGAGTACCTATCGAACGGCTAGCCTACGCTCGCCGCTTCCTTTACTACTCTCGTACTCGCTCCTACCTACCTTAACGAGAATGATAATGAATCCGAGCCTAAAGAATACGCCTCGGACGCTAAGGACTTAAACGACGATAAAGAGGGCTTAGTAATAACCGACGGCTTATCCGAATTAGACTTTAAGGGGTTTAATAATAAGGAGTAACCCGAAGGCATTATAGTACGAGTACGAATAGCGTACGATACCGATATAGACGCCTAAGAGTTAGTTTAGGCCCTTAAATCTAGCGCGAGGACATTCCCGGGCTTCTCGCTGTCCGAGTACGAGCTCTAGGAAGGTGTCGTCTACTTCCGTAAGAAGCTTTACGTACCGTAGCCCGAAGGCTCTAATATCCGAGCTAAGATTCTTTAAATTATCTACGACTCCGCCTCTAGGGGTCACCTAGGCGTAGCTAAGACCTATAAGCTCCTCGCTAGGTATTACTAGTGGCCGTATTCCTAGAAGGCCGTCCGCCGCTACGTACTAAACTACGCTACTTACCGAAGAGCTAAAGCTAACCGCTACCGTCCCTACGGTCTCTTATACCCTCTCCCGGCTCCTAATCGTCCGTAGAAGCACATTACTATAGACTTTATTACCGATCTTCCTTACGGCAAGACCTTTAGCGGCGTGAAAGTAAAGGCCCTTCTAGTGATCGTAGACCGTTACTCTAAGGACCGGTATATAATCCCGTGCTAGAGTATGACCGTAAAGGAGACTACTCGCTTATTCTACGAATTCGTCTAGCGCTTTTAAGGCCTCCCGGATAGTATTACCTCTAACAGAGGCACCTAGTTTATCTCGTACTTCTAGAAGCGTCTATATACTATCCTAGGTATCAAGTATAACCTCTCGACTAGTTTTTAGCTACAGACCGACGGCTAGACCGAAATTACGAACGCTATCCTTAAGTAGGTCCTTCGTTACTTCGTCGACTACTACTAGAAGGATTGGCCTTAGTATATCCCTACGGTAGAGTTCGCTACTCGTAACTAGGACTCGGAGACTACTAGCTACTCTCCCTTCTATACTACGAGAGGTTACTACCCTTATATAGGTATAGAACTAGAAGAACCTCTCCCGCCTACCGAAGACGTAAACGAGTAACTAGTAGACGAGTTCGCTACTATACTCTTACAGATCTATAAAGAAGTCTACGACGAGATAGTATACGTATAAGTAATCTATGAGGATTAAGCTAATCGTCGTCGCTAGCTAGCTCCCGACTACTAAGTAGGCGATATAGTCTACCTTAACTCTAAGAACATCAAGACGGACCGCCTCTCTAAGAAGCTAAACTAGAAGAACCTAGGTCCTTTTGAGATTACCGAGCGTATTAGTTTATACGCCTACCGTCTAGCTCTTCCTACGAACATAAAGATCTACGACGTCTTCTATCCCGTACGCCTTCGGCCGTCGGCTAAGGACCTATTTACGAACTAAAACTAAGACATACTAGGTCCTCCCGATAAAGTAGAAGTCGAGGAGCCTATTAACCTACCTTCTAACGACTATGCCGTCCGTAAGATCCGGGGAATCCGCGTAGAGCCTAACGACGTTAAAGGACTACCGCCGATCAAGTATAAAGTCGAATAGTAAGGTTGCCCTAAGTAGGATACATTATAGGAACCTATCTAATATATTATCTTTAATCGTCAAGCAATCGAAGAATACTACGCCCGTATAGACGGCCTAGAAGTTAATATCGGTAGGCTCTTCGAATCTAAGCTCTTCGACGGGGCTTACTAATAGTGTATCGACTATAATATTAGGCCTAGGCCTAGTACTAAAGCTAAACATCCTCGATATATAGAACTACTACGGCTTCGTAGAAACTTAGCTTTATTCGGGGGGGCTACTATTATAGTCTCCCTATAGAGTGTATAGAAGGTAGGGACAGAAGAGCCTTAGAGTGCTCAGAAGTCGTTAAGAAGTAATAGTCTAGCTTAGTATATAAGCGCTAAGAATTATATACCCCGTAACATTTACTACGGGACCTAGCCCTCCAAATTCACCCCTCTACTAAACCTTAACAGATTCACTTCGGCTCGTGACTATATGACTTACGGTACTCCCGCGAGCACCCGCGACTACGCTAGACCCTAGAAGAAGCACGTAGAAGACTCGGAACGTAGGGTAGGTTAGAATAAGGTTTTGAGCAAAGCTACTAAGCGCGGCTTCGTACGGGTTAGCCCTATTAATACGGGGACACGTACTCGCGAGGGTCGCGTATAAATATCTGGCCTTCCCTAGGCCTCTCTTACTTTCTTCGTCTTTCGTTTTATATAGTAATCATACTATACCCTTTTGTATCTGTACTTCGTACCTACATTCTCGCTTTCACCCTTATATCTTATAGGCCAGGCTCTCGCCCTAACACTATAAGAACGTATAATACTTTATAATATCTAAGTAGCTAAATAGACGCTAAGCTAGGTAGGCCGAGTTCTTATTACAGTTCTTCTTTAAGATTATATACCGACTAGGAGTATAAGGAGCGAAGCTAGATAGCCTTACTCGACGTTCCTAAGACGCTATCTTATATAATAAGTCAGATCCGGGTTATACTTAATAGGATAGGGTACTACTAAAACTAGAACACTTCCTATCGGTTAGCGTAAGCTAGATCCTAAGACTATCCGTATCCGAAGTAGAAGGAGTAGTTATAGACGAAGCCTTAGTAGTAGACATTAGTAAGTTATACGAACAAGATGACGTAGTCGAAGCTACTACCTAACTCGCGGTAGGAGAACTAGTGAAACTACTCCGAAAGAACAAGATAGACGACAAGTACGTAATACTAGTCGATAGTATAATATATATTAAGAACTAATATAGCGGGCATAGCCTCTTCGTTCTACCTATAGAAGATAAGGAGAATACTATCTATATACGTATAGTTAAAGCCTTTTATAATATACCGGTAGCCGGACACCTAGGTAAGACTACTACGAGTAGGCTCGTATTACGATATTATATATAGCTAAGGATGACCCGTTTTATTAGATCTTTCGTACGCGCCTACCGGATATGTCGTAATAGCCGTAGTATTAACAAACTATAGTACGGACTTTTAGCCCTACTACCTATCCCCTTCGATACTTAGGATAATATCGCTATAGACTTCGTTATCGACTTGCCTAGAGCGAAGTATACGGCCGACGGTTAATAGTACGAGAATGCGCTTACGGTAACTAATAGACTAGGTAAGGAGCGCTACTATATTCTAGTTCTCGAAATGATAGCTAAATACATCGCCTACGTCTATATTAAGTACATCTTCTTACGCTACGGATTACTAAAGACGATTATATCGGACTACGGACCTTAATAGATTTTAGCCTTTTAGGAACGCCTTTATAAACTACTATAGATTAAGCGTAAGATCTCTACCGAGTATTATCCTAAGACCAATAGATAGAGCGAGAATACGAATAAGATAATAGAGCAATATCTACGCGCATTTATTAGCTATATATAAGATGACTAGCCGGACTAGTTACCGCTCGTAGAATTTATAGCTAATGACTATATCTCTAAAACGACTAGCATAAGCCCCTTTATAGCTAATATTAGTAAGAATCCGAGATACGCGGATATAGAGCTTAACCTACCTATATAGCTACTCCTATATAAATGACGCCTAGACGCGGAATTAGTAAATGCCTTCGTATAGCGTATAATAGAGCTTCGCTATAAACTAAGAGACTCGATAGAGATAGTATAAGCGTCGTAAGCCGAGTACGCGAATAAATACCGTACGATCGTACTACGATATAAAGTAGGTAATATAGTATACCTTAGTACTCGTAACTAGCGTACTAAGCGCCCGTTAAAGAAACTTAACTACCGCTATACCGGACCTTATACGATTACTAAAGTACTACTACACGATACGTATCGCCTAGATTTACCGTGATCGCTAAGTAACTTATATAACGGCTTCTACGCTAACCTACTTATACCGGTATACAAACCGATACTAGGCTAAGTATAACTACTACTAGCGCCTATAGAGGTAGAAGACGATAATAGCGACATAAGTACGTATTAGTTCCTAGATACGATACTAGATATAAAGAGTATACTACCGCCGGGACTAGCGCTACGTAGTAGAAGGAAGGAGAGACGATACGAGTATCTAGTATAATAGGTTAGTTATAGTAAGCCTACTTAGGAGCCCGCTAAGGAGTTAATAGATACTACCGCCGCCTCTATCGCGGACTTCTACTATAACTATTCTACGAAGGATAGACTAGCCGGCTTTATACTACTACTAGGGTAGACTCCGAACGAGGATATACCCGAAGACGTTATAATTAGCGATACTATAAACGCTTCGTTAATAGCTACGTCTAACCTAGTAACTATAGGAGGGCTACGTATACTAATTACGTAGGTGCCTATAGCTCTACTACCGGTTAAGAGCTACGAGCCTAAGACTAGTACAAGTAAAGACCCGTAGGCGGCTACTTTAAGTAAGATGACCGATAGTAGGTAAGTATAAGATAAGCGTTAACGCGAATAGTAATTTTCCCTTAACTTAGTAACTATAGCTACACCGCTAACATTAGTTAGTAATAGGTACTATAGCTCTTCCTTGATATAAGTAATAGAAGCTATAACGGACTCTTTCGCGGAGTTCGTAAATCGCTACGGTAAGTACGAAATTACGACTTATATAGGCTAGGTTAGCTACCGCGGAGGATACGATAATACTGACCGAGGTACTAACGACGACACGATAGCGGATAGAATAGATAATAGAAGTGATAGAAATAACGATATAGAGGATAACACTACTTTCGTAGTAGCAATAATACGAGCTTAAGGGACTAAGCGCGATTTTGAAGGGGGGGTAGTATTACGGCCCTAGGCCTAGTAAATAGTTAGCTAGTATATAGGTCACGTGACCGCGCGTCACTAGCGCGCCTCGGCTATATATAACCTCGGCGTACCTCGCGCTCCTCTTTCCTACGTACCTAGCTACTTTATATCAATACGATTATAAACCGTTATAAAGTCCTTCTTAATAGATAGATAGATAGTTCATTTACCCGTTGTGGTGCCCTCCGGCCCATACGGGTTTATGTCTATATATGTTGCTACATAAGGTAGGAAACCTGTTCCTAGGTAAAAACCTCCTCTCCTTCTCTAATAGCTTCCTTGCTATGAGTTCTCAGTTTTCCTTCCATTAGGGTGCACTAGTGTCATGGTGGTTAGCCTCTGACTACCTTGTCTGCAACCCTGGAGTTGTCCCCCTCTTCCTGCTCTCCTCCTCCTTCTTTCTCTCCTCAATCCATCTCTCTGTTTCCCTAGTAAGAGAGAACTGCTCCAAAAATCCTTGGTGGATGATCCACCTTGTAATTCTCTGGAGGTCTCCCTTATTGCTGATCATGGCTTGGAAGTTTCTGTTCCTTGCCCTTGCCCTCCATTCACCTCTCCCTGTACTCCATTCTTTGCAAACTAGAAGTCTATGTTCGACATTCTGGGACAGGTAGCCGCATAGGCAACTCTTGTCTTCGATACCTGGGACTTTTCTCTGATGTAGGTATGCCCTGACTCCGATGTGTTCAGAGCGGATTTGTATTGCTATGCTTGCTTCTGACCTGGTCAGGTCTGAGTACAGTAGGTAGTTGTGGCTACCAAACTGTTGGAGTGCCTTTGGGGTTCCTGGCCTCTGTGGGGTTCTTGTCCATTCAGTCTTCCAGAGGAGTCCTGCCATCCTTTCAGCTAGAGACTGTTGCTTCTTCCCTTGGCTGGCTGCTGATCCTCTCCCCTGAGCCCCTCTGTCCTGTTCCTGCTAGGCTAGGTGCAGCTGTTCTGTTAGTTCTTTGAACTTCTGCAGGTCCTGCTGCTTCTGTGGGGCTGGATTGGGTCTTGCTTGTCTGTGCCTTCTTGTGCACTGGCTCCTGATTTTGTTGACTGCCTTCTGGATTACTAGCTGGGCTGGGTATGCAGACGTCTTTCCTGCATACTGGTATCTCAACCCTTGAAGGTAGAGCTTGGCTGGTGGGGAGCCAGACTCCATTTCGACCACCCTTATTGGAGTTGACTTGTATGCTCTAAGCACCTTTTTCAGACAGGAGGCTTAGGCTCTGCTGATAGGATCTGCAATTCTCTTTAGGATCTTGTCTTGGGCTGACCAGATCTGGGCTCCATATAGCATGGCTGGTTTCACAATGGCCTTGTACATAACCTTTGCTTTCGCAAATGTGGCTCCCTATATAGAGGCTGTAAGCCTGTCAATTGATTGCCTGTTGTTGTCTGCTCTTGCCTGTGCTTTCTTGACCTGTGGTCCCCAGCTAAGCTTTGGATCCAGCCATATTCCTAGCACCCTTAATTCACTTAAGGGTTCTGTTGTGTGTCCCTGAATAGTGATTGGGGCTTGCATATTGTGTCTGTTTCTGGCTCTACTGAAGTGGATGAGTTGATACTTCTCTGGGGCAAATCTGGCTCCATGTTTCCTAGCCCATTCCTCACATTCCTTGTGTTTCTTCTGCAAGATTCTGCAGTTCTCTTCTGTGCTGTCTGACCAGGCTAGGATGTTTGTGTCATCTACAAACCCCGAGGCTCATATGTTTCTGGAGTTTAGCTTTGCTGGCAGGTCTGCCATAAAGAGGAGAAACAGGATTGGAGACATTGTTGATCCCTGTGGGATTCCTGTCTCTGTAGGCATGCTGTCAGATTTGTATCTGCCCAGTCTTAGTCTTGTGGTTCTGCCTCTGAGGAAGGACTGGATAAACTGGACTGTCCAGTTAGGGATAGCCTTCTGTTTCAGGATGTGGATCAGCCTCTGGTGTGAGACATTGTCAAAGGCTCCTGATATGTCTAGTGAGAGGAGTGTGGCTGCTTTGTTGTTCCCAAAGTGCCATAGGGTCTTGATCTGCTCTGTGATAAGTTCCACAGCTGTTAGTGTTGATCTTTGTTTCCTGCCTCCCATCTGTTCTTCAGGAAGGATTCCATGTTCTTCAGCTAGGTTTGTCAGCCTTTCTGCTATGATCTTTTCCAGGAGTTTGCCTAGTGTGTTGAGCAAGGCAATAGGTCTGTATGCCTTTAGCTTTGTGTAGTCCTCTTTCTGTGGTTTTCTCAAGACCACAGTCAGTGACTCCTTGAAGTGTTTAGGGCAGTGTCCTTGGGCCATGCACTGTGAAAAGATGTTTGACAGTGCAGGGGAGATCTGGTCCTTGCATGTCTTAATGAACAAGTTTGGAATCCCATCTGGTCCTGGGGCCTTGTTTCCTGAGAGTCTCTTAATGATGCTCTTGATCTCTCCCTCTCCCACTGTGCAGGATTGCTCTAGTGGTGTTGGATACACACTGCCCTCCAGATCCTGCAGGTCAGCTTCTACCTGTGTGCCAAAGAAATGTTTCCCCAATGCCTGTGCCTTTCCTGGGAGAGTGTGTTGGATTACTCCTTCCTGGTCTTCAATGTTTGGAAACTGGGGCAGCATGTTTCTGTCCTGTGTGGTTTTCTTGCCCACTTTGCTAGTTTCCACATCTTCTCAGGATTCTGGGTAATGGATCCAACTGTTGACCTCCACTCCAGCATCTTGTCCCTCTTGATTTGGGCCTTCTTGTCTCTGGTTGCCTGGTTGTATCTGTCCCATGCTTCCTGGGAGTGACTCTGGGTAAGGGCTCTCCTGGCCTGCCTGGCTGCCTTGACCTTCTCTGAGCATTCCTTTGTCCAGAATGGCTTCTGGTACAGTGACTGTTTCTTTTCTCTAGTGTGGGCTGCTGCAGTTTCCTGCATTGTTCTAACTAGTTCTGCCACTGCTTGGTCTATGTCTAAGGCTGTTTCCAGTCTCCTGGTCTCTAGTCCAGCTAGCTTCTGTTCTAGGTCTTGTCTGATCTGTTCCCAGTTAGCTGCTTTCCAGGCCAGCTAAGGTTCTAGGTCTCCTTCCTGCTGTGTCTGTGTTTCAAACTCCACCTGAATTGGGAGGTGATCTGATGAGGACTCCAAGTCCTGGTTGACCCAGCATCTGGTGACCTTCTGCTGCAGGTCATGTGATGCAAAGCACAGGTCAATGGTGCTTGAGCTTGCTCTCTGTGACCAGGTAGTTAGGCCCTTTGGGGTAACTAGGTGCATGTTGTTGCTTTGGGTAGTGGAGAGGAGTCTGTTAGCTAGGAAGTGATGGGCAGGTGCAAAGTCTGATCCCCATGTAGGATGGTGCAAGTTGAAGTCTCCCAGCACGATGTGTTGGGAGTCACTCTGCAGGATGTCTGGCAGCTGTTGTAGTGTGCCTAGCTAGGTGCTGCTTCTGGAGCTGGGGGGTGGGTTGTATACACTGTGGATGTGGATGCTGCCTTGGTTGGTGTTAAGTCTGACTGAGGTGATGTCTCCCCCTTCCTGTTGGATTTGTTCCCAGCTGTCTGTTGCCATCTCTTTGCTGATGTACATGCATGTTCTAGGGGTGCCTTGTTTGGCTAGGAGTGTGTGATACCTTGGGTCGTTAGCAGTAGATGGTCTGTTAGATTTGCTGTTGATCCAAGGTTCCTGGACTGCAATGACTAGGTGTTTCTTTAGGTCCAGTGCTTGGAGAAAGCTTCTCTGGACCTTGTGCTGGCTTTTGTTGACGTTGTACTGGATAGTGGTAAGATTAGGTGTCTCAATCATGACTCATCCATGCTGGTCTCCTGCTGGTCTTCTCGTGCTTCCTGCTGCTGGCTGCTATTTGGGATTGTGGTAAGGTTGAGCCTGCTTTGTGACGGGTCTCTTCCTGCAACCACAATTGATTTTGGTCTACCTATAGCAGGGTGGCCTTGGGCCTGTGTGGTCTCTTCTGTTCTGCCTCTTTTCAGAGGGTTGTAGACAGTCCTTAGGGGTTCTTAGGTGATTGTCCCTGTCTGGAATCTGATAGGGGTGTTGATCCTGGCTTCTCTTGCCCTCCTCTTTGCCTCAATCCTAGCTGTGCAGTCTTGGGACCAGGAAGGGTGTTTCTTTCCACAGCATGCACATCTGGCTTCACTGTTTAGGGCTATGCAATTCTGTACTTTGTGGCTACTAGCACAGTGGGAACAAGTGTCCTTTTGGCTTGGGCATCTAGTAGAGATGTGACCATACTGTTGGCACTTAAAACATTACAGTAGTCTGTAGGTGCTTCTATAGATTTCTGTGTCCATTCTTTCACATTCCCAGAAGATGCCCTTGTCAAGCACGGTGTTTGCCTGTTCTATAGTGCCTATCTAGAGCACTAGAGAAGACTCTCTCTTTGTGTCCTTTGTCTTTCTGTTGACCCATGCTGCTTTTGTGATCTGTAGCCCTGGGCATACAGCCTGGTTCTGGTCCTGCAGCCTCTTAAGGTCTCCTTCAATGTCAAACTTTGTGGTCATCCTATAGGCGATAACCATATTTTGTTGGTGTGAGACCTTAGCCGTCTTGCCTAGTTTGACTGTCCACTCCTTCTGTGTCTCTAGCCTCTTCCTGTCTTGCTCCTGTGCTGTGAACAGCTTAAGGACACCTCCCTTCTCTTTCCTGGCTCCAATCATGCCTTGTATCCCAATCTTCTGTATGATCTCCTTGCCTGACAGGCCCTCAATCTCTTTCTGCTCTTGCTGGTCGGAAATGTAGATCTTGATAGCTGTTTTCTGGGGGGGAGGGTTTTAGGATGCAACTGCTGCCCAGGTTGGTTGGCTTGGTTTCTGGCCTTCCTGTGTCCTCTTCTTTGCTGCTGCTGCTACTGTCCTGTTAATGATCTGTCCTGTTTGGCTCCTTAGTGCCTTTAGCCCTCCAAGGAGCTTCAAAATCATCCCCTTAAGTGCTCTTTCTGGGTGCTCGCCATCTCCTGCCATTGCCATTGTTTCTGCCTTCCTGCAGACCTCCTTCCACTCGTTACTCTCCTGCTCCTGGTCGTTTCCTGCGATCGCTATTATCGTGTCCCCTTTTTCCTTCTATATAGGTATAGACAAGATATAAGGAGAGTGACAAGATAGATCCTTAACGAGGACTCAAGATTATATACTAGCTCTCCACTCCGGTGACTATGCTTTTCGTAACAGTGTATTACGATCTCTTTCTAAGCATTATTATCGTCTACTACTAGCTACATCGGTGCACCCCTTCGCCGCTAATAAAATAAGAGCTTGTCTCTTAAGTAGTACCGAGGACTCTTCTTAACGAGGTTTCGATACTTAGCCCGGGTGACCCCTTCTAGTCGTGTTCGATATGCTAGAATGTGAGCTATAAGCTCGGAATTGTTACTATATGTTAAAACAGGTACGGGTAGATAGCAGCGGAGTGGAGTAAGAGATCAATCTTCAACTAACTAATAGCACGAGCATGTAGCAATATATTAGGAACCAATATGTTGATTGTGTTAGATGTCTATCTAAGCTAAAGGGGAGAGAAGGTATCTCCCTACAAGCTGAGTCATTGTGGATGCCTCAGGCTGCCAGATCACTTCCTGATTGTTGACTCCCTTTGAGATGCTACATCTTAACACTATACTAGGTTTCGAGGAGTCGTTTACGCTCTAGAATAACGGGGAAAGTGTTAACTAGCTCGGCGTAACGGAAGAATTTGTCGTTAATTATCTTATTAATGTCATCGTTAGGTTCCGTAAGCTCTTTAGCTATAGGTAGTTTACGAGATAGTGCATCCGGTCCGGAGTACTTCTTCCTATCGACATGCCTTACTTCAAAGGTGAATAGCCGGATCTAAGTAACCTACCTTACTATTATAGAGTTTAGAATGTCGGATACTAGCCGATTTAACTACTATACTAGCGTTTTAGTATTAACTTCGAGGATAAAGTCTACTCCTACGAGGTAGCGCTATACCTTCTTAAGGCCCTTTAGTACTCCGAGGCACTCCTACTTTCCTATATCGTACTTAGCCTCGTTTACGTTCTAGGTACCGCTCTTATACCTTACCGGGTGTCTTCGTCGAGTATTGTCTAGTAATTCCTACGATATTATATAACCCTACCTAATACTACTCGTATTAATAGAAACGAAGATCCTACTAGCTCCTAGGGCGTAGGAGATAGTCACTAACGCTAGTGCTATTACTAAGAATCTTACTAGGTTCTCTTTTAAGAACTACTTATTCTTAGTCTAGACAAACTTGACGTCCTTCCTTAAAAGCTTATATATTAGCCGAGCGACGATCACGAACTAGGGGACCTAAATCCGGAAGTAAATATAGATCCTAATATAAACTCGAACGTCCTTTACGTACTTTAGGGTTAGCTAGTTCAAGATCTTAGCTACTACCTTAGGATCTAGATAGCGGCCGCTCGGGCTAGTAATATAGCCTACGATCTTTAGGGTCTTATAAAGCCACTACGACTTCTCCCCTACGACTACCGCTCCGGCCCTCTCTAGGTCCGTAAGAACAAGATTAAGGGACATAATATGTTCTACGACCTATTGTCGAAGGCTAGGCTCTACCTTAGCGTCACTATAGTCCTTAGTAGGACCTTTTATACCAATATCGTCAAGAAATAGTCTTGCTTAGTAAGAGATATAGTCTATTAACACCTTAGTTACTACCCGTACGAACTGAGTAACTAAGTTCGTCGTACCCTATAGTAACGTTATATACCGTATAAGCCTAAGAGGCGTTATAAAGGCCGTTAAGTCTCGGCTACTTTCGTTAAGCGTAATCTAGTCGTACCCCAAAAACAAGTCTACTAAAGAGGCTACTCTATACCTAGTAAAGTCTTCCGAGAACCCGTCCGTATCTAGAGGAATATTCGTATCCCTTATCGTTACCTCGTTTAAGAGTATAGCGGAGTTGATCAACCTATATAGTATAGCTTTACTATTTAGCTCGACCTTCTTCGCTACTAAGAACTAAGCATTCGTATAAGCACCTTGACTATACTTAAGAATTCTGTTCTTAATTCGAGCGCGGATTATCTATTCTATAATTGCTCGTAAGCTTAGGTATAACCGAATGTTCCGCGCCTACTACGGTTTGTACGTAATCGTTATGATCTTCTAAGGAGGCATAACATTATGTATAATCTACCGTATATAGCTAAAATCCTACGCTAGGACACCTTCTCGATTAAAGAGCATTTCTTTAAACATTTGTCTTTCCTTAGCCGAGAGAGCGATACTAACCTTAATACTAGCGAGCCTTTTAGGTATAATCCTCGAGCCGCGCTCGATACTAGAGAACTTTTTAATAAGATACCTCCTATCGAACGGGCCTTACCCTACTAGTATTAGAGATTCCTAGTAAAGAGCCTTCCGCTTCTAATCTATATGACTATCTACTTTTAACTTAGGTCTCTCGTAAACGCTCGCGTTAACAGGTCTTTTCTTGTTAGCTTTACGCTTATATATAGTAAATATATACGGCATCCTAATACCGGGTCTATATAACCCTACGTCTTGTTTCTAAGCCTACCTATTAATCTGGCCCTGTTTCAGGATCTCCGTATACTAGTCGCCCTATACGGAGTATATATTTATAATGACCTACTCTCCTAGAGCGTTAGTAGTCACCTTAGCGCTTAAGTATTAGCGGTTCCCGAGTAGTCCTAGTAATTCCTTCGAATACGGGCTAAGGTCGAGGACATTTTCTCTTTATTATAATACGGGGCCGCGGTAGTTATTAAAGTAGTCGAAGATAGTCGTGTCTATAGGCTTAAATTTTGGCTTCGTTATACCTTCTTATCGATATCGACGCGCCGTATCGTTAGAACACTCCGCCCCTAATATATTTGCTAAGGTCTCCCCGACTAGACTCGAAAAGCGGACTTGTTTCAAAACCGGACTTCTAATACTTATAGCGGGTTGACTACCGTGAATTAACCCGCGTTCGCATTTTTCGAGGACTATAGAAGTTCTTAAAGAGTTTTGTACTTATTAGTACCTATAATAGCCGTAAAGATTATACTTTTACCTTTCCTACTAGCGATTATTCCCTCCTATAATCTATTATCGTAGTTACGGCCTATTAGTCGTACCTTCCTATACTAAGGGCGGCTAAGGATCGTAGGCGAATCTAGATTAGCGGAGACAAATATGTCGATCTAGCAATATACACTAAACACCTAAGTATTAAGCTTTGAAATTACCCCCTTAAACTTCGCTCTTCTACCCGCTCCTCGAAAGGACAAGTAGGCGCTAGGTACGATAGGTAAGCCAAACTTATATACTATCCTCGGGCTAATAATATTGACTTTAGATCTCTCGTTAAGTAGGGCTCGAGTCTGACCTTTACTAGTCCTAAGCTCGGTAACTACCTAAGGGCTAGGTACTATTACAAAATCGTCTAGTATACTAGAGAGACCGATCTTTTCAATGTTTTCGTACAACTCGGCGGTAGGGACAGCATCCTTACTATAGAACATCGTTAAGAACACACCTATAAAGCGAGCTTAATAATTATCCCGAAAGACTTCCTTATTAGCGCTTTCTTCCTCGTCTTTATAGGTAGCGATATAACTCGTACGGACTTTAGTCCCTTCTTAGCTAGCTAACTTACGGACGGTAGTAAGCTTAGACTATAGATTAGGGGTATTTGCTACTCTCCTAAACAAGGCAGTTTTTAACTAGCGACTATACTAAAACTAGTCCCGGGTATTAACGTTTAGAAACGTAGTCTAAAGGATTTGATCAATCTAATAGGTTACTCCCTCCTCCTTAGTAACGGGCCTATCTCCTATACCGTACTATCTAACGTAGTTATTAATCCTTATCGTCTTTATATTCTATAATCGTTTACGCTATACGAATAGGGCGTTAATAGGCTCTACCGGCTATTCCGAGGGCGTAGGCCTTAACTCCGCTCGAGGGTTAGGTGTCCTTCTAAGAGTCTCCCCTAACGCTACCGTTAACTAGCTTCTACTAGCCCTAGAACCGGCGTCTCTAATTATCTCCGCCTCCTACTAACCGAGTTCTTCCTACCGGATCTCCTCTTCGAGTTCTTATCGTATAGCTTTAGCGGCCTCGGCTCGTACCCTTAATTCCTATATACTAGACCTAGTATATATAACTGCCTTAATATCGACGAGGACTATTTAATCGACAGCCCTTATTAAGACGAGCAATCTACTTAAGTAGTAGCGACCCGCCTACGCTAGCGGCGGCGTAATCGTAGTACAAAAAACCCTAAAACCGAGGTCCCTTTCCCCTAAAGGTAGACCCTAGAATTACGGAGTTACGGAGGACAATTACCTAATTAGGAAGCGCGACCCCGAATAGTAGTAAAGGATAGTAACTAACGAGAGCTATAGCCTTACGAACATTCTATAGTAAGAGTTAAACCGGGGAACAAACTAAGAAAAAACCTAGGACATAAGCTAAGGCCTACTATATAGAAAGTAGAGGCTAACGACAAACAATATAGCGTAGACGACCCTATATACGGAGGCGGAAAACTTACTAGGGGATAACGAACACCTAGCCCGGGTATATAAGAACACTATAGCATAGCTACTAGGAGCGCTAAAAGCGCTATTATACCAAATCCCGAAGACAATCTAATAAGTAATATAGAAGGTAGCCTAGAAACTAACTATATAGGCAATAGTAGTAGTAGGTAAGAATTAACCCCCTCCGAAGGCAAGTAAGGCGGTACGCCTATATATTACTAATCCGGCGGAGAAACAAGAAATCGTAGCCCTAATAAGTAAGGAGATTGTTAATAGAATCGGCCAAAAGGAGGTAGTTAGGGCGAGGGTAGAGGCAATAGGCGTAGTAAGACTCTTTACCGTATAAGAGTCTAATAGACGAAAGCTAGAGACCTATAAGGAGTGGACTACTAAAGTCGCGAAGTCGGTACGAGTCTCCTACTAATAGTATACCGTCATCGCCTACGGGGTCCCTAGGACATTTAAGGTCGAAGACCTTCCCTACCTCTAAGTATAGAACTAGAATACCTCTCTAGGAGTACGACTAACGAAGGCGGTATAGCTATATAAGATAGTAGACCGAGAAAAGACGTATTTATCGCTTATTATTTAGGTAGAGATAGCGGAACAAGCTAACTAGATACTAGATAATAGGCTATTCTAGAACTACGAGAGAATAGATACGGAGATCTATTAGATTAGCTATAGGGTACTACAATACTTCTAATGCTAACAGTACGGTTATATAGCCCTAAAATACGGGGAGAAGACCCTAAGGTGTCCTTACTACGTAGGCCTATACTAGGGAAGGGAATGCCTAAAAAAGGAGAGTAGGTACGTATACTACGGTAGAAGGCACCTAGCGTATTCAAGCTAATACCTAGCTAGAATAGTAGCATAAGAACGAGCGAGACAAGCAAGGATCTCTATACTAGCTAGGTACCTCTAACGATAGTAGGAGGGACCTACCGTATATAAGGGCTTCGAGCCGAGCAAAAGGAAGAGGGTAGAAGAGACGAATAAGGGAACCTAACCGTAAACGTATCTACCTCCCGGTAGACCTCGACACCTTGGCCGGGCTACTAACGAACTAGGCTAAATACGAATCTTTAGGGCGCCCTAGTAGCCCTAGGGCTAGCCGGATAGCGAGATATAGGCTTAGGAGATATAGTAGGTTAGTACGGAAATAGACCTTACGGATAACGAATAATACTATACGACGACATTACTATCGTATAGTATAACGTAAATAAAAGTAGAGACAAAGTCTAGCGCTACTTTCTATAAGAGCTAGACCCGCTACGATATTACATTATTACGGTATAGGAACTATAGATCAACTCCTACGTAGGACTCCTAGCTACTTATAATGACCGGAGATACTATACCGTAATCGCGGGCGAACGAGGCGTTATCCCGAGGACGTATATAGATAGATAGATTTGTTATTCCCCTATTCTAGGACCCTATCCGGCCTATGCAGGTATATATCTATTGTTATATACAAAGGGAAACCCGAATAGGTGAAAACCCTTCCCGCCCCCGACTACTCCTTATCTAGTTTAGCTTTCCCTCTAAACGTACGTAGTCTATATCACTACCCCGTTAGCCCCCGCTCCTAGCCGGTCTCGTCGCGCTACGTCGTATCCTCTCTTCCTACACTGTTCCTACTAGGCGGTACTGTTCTAGCTAGCCCTTCTCTAGTATCTAGTTCGTAATACGCCGTAGGTCCTTAGCGTTGTTAAGAAGTACCCTAATCGTCCGGTTCCTCGCCTTTACTATCCACTCCCCCCTTCCTAGCGACCACCTCGGATAGACGAGGAGTGCGTACCGTACGTTCTAGGAGCGATAGCCGTAGGGGCAGCTAGTATTCGTGTATCCTAGAACCTTCCTCTATAATAGGTACCCCTAGAGGCCGATGTGTTCGCTTCGTAGTTAGGTTACTATACTACTCTATGCCCTCGTAAGGCGGTAGTAGATAAGCTTCGGGGGGTGCTTGACCGCGGATTTTGTAGCTAACTATTCCTTAGGTTGTCCCGCTAGCTAAGGGCGTCTACTATACCCTACAACCTAGTTGTTCCACCTCTCTTTCTATAGTTGCTCTACAAACGATTTCTTACCTTCCTATTATATTACTAGCTATTCGTCCCTTACCTAGTAGTTCGGCTCGTTTCCGGGTCGAATGCCCCTATACGCTAGTACTAATTCGCGGGCCCTTACGACTGTACTAGCGATGACCTTCTATACTAGGTACTATACCGACTTGCCTAAGTAGGAGGTCCGTAGTCCCTAGATATATAGGTCGATCGGCGGTATAGCGGTCTCGTGCTTAAGCATCCTCGTTAGTGTCGACTTATATGCCCCGGTGACCTTCCTTAGGCATTGGTTTTAGATCTTCGCTAGCGGCGCGACGAGTCCCTTCGATAGGTAGGCCCTCTCGCCTAAGGACTATACTTAGCTACTATAGGTAAGGACTAGCCGTACAATAGCCGTATATAGAAGTCGTAACTACCGGAAGTCCGCCCCCTATATAGACGTAGTGAGCCTCTAGTATAATGCTATATTCTGTTTAGCTTTCCGTAATATTACCTATACGTACTTCCTCTACCGTAGCGCCGGGTCTACCTATAGTCCGAGGATCCTAAGCTAATTTGCCGGGTTAGTCGTATACCCCTATATCTAGATAGAAGCTTATATATTATAGAACCGTGGCCGGCGCGTAAAGTGTATTAGATTGTACTTTTCTAGGGCAAACCGAGCCCCGTGCCTCCTAGCCTAGTCCTCGTAGATCTTGTGCTTCTCTTCTAGTAGCCTATAGTTCTCCTTAGTCGAGGAAGACTACGCTAGGATGTTTATGTCGTCTACGAAGCCGCTCGTAGCGGTGTTCTAGGATTCTAGGGCTAGGAGCAGCGTCGCTATAAAGAAGAGGAACAGAATAGGTACTAGCGTTAAGCCTTACGGGATTCTAGTATAGACTACTTAAAATAGGCTTCTATACTAGCCGACTAGGATCGACGTACTACGGTTTTAGAGGTAGGACCGTACGAAGTTGACAAGCCACTTAGGGAGTCCTTTCGACCTTAGGATATAGAGTAGCCGCGGGTATAACACGTAGTCGAAGGCTCCCGATATGTCTAGGCTAAGTAAGGAAGCCACCTTGTCCCTATTCTTATACTAGATAGCCTTTACCTAAGAGGTGATAAGTTCTATCGCGGATAGCGTCGATCGCTATAGGCGCGCACCTATCTAGGTGTCCGGGAGTAGGGAGTGTTCCTCTACCGCCTCGGAGAGTCTCGTTATAACTAGCTTCTTAAGCGCCTTCCTAAGAGTGTTAAGGAGCGCAATTAGGCGGTACGACTTTACCTACGTATAGTCTTCCTTCTACGGCTTACGTAGGACCACTGTCGTCGATTGTTTAAAAGCTATCGGGTAGTACCCGGTCTATAGGTAGGCGTTAAAGATCGCTATAACTACTAGGGCTAGTTGATCTCTACACTTCTTTAGTAGCTCGTTTAGGATCCTATCCGGCCCCGGGGCTTTCTTCGCCGGCAACTTCCTTAGTATAGCGGCAACTTCTCCCTCGGACACCTCCTATTAGACCGCGATACTAGGGGCTAGGGGAGTAGAGCTGTTTATGTCGCTTAGATTAGCCTCGACTAGGGGCGGGAAGAACTTGCTAGCTAGTAGACGCGCCTTGGCCTCGGGGTCGCTAACCGGGCTACTAGGCGATTGTAGCGCTAGGATAGAGAAGGAGGGGCCCTATATAGGGTCCTGTCGGGCCCATTTCGCTAGCTTCTACATCCTCTCTAGCTTACCGGCGATTTCTTCCACTATAGCCCTCTAGCCGACTACTTTCTCCCTTCGTATTATAGCTTTCTTCTGTTAGCATACCTCCCTATATACGTTCTAGGCCTCCTCGCTATAGCTACTCGTCCACACCCGGCGGGCTCTCCTTACTTCTCTTACTACCGTAGTACACTCCGGCGTCTAGTATAGTTTGGACTATGTCGTTAGTTAGGCAAGCGGAACGTGAAGTAAGGTCGCTTTTCTTATTTCGTCTATCAACCCCTAGACTACTTCGTCTATCTCGTCTTTACTGTTGTATTGCTACTACGCGATCTAGACTAGCCTCTTAGAGTTATCGAGGTACGCCTAGATGTTGGCCTAGTAGGCCTTTCCCTAGTTTAGCTTAGGGGTTCCCGCTAGTGTACGTTATATCTATATCGTAATAGAGGTCCTAACTAGCATATAGTCTAACGACGCCTCGAGTTCATGTTCGATCCTATAGTAGGTTACCGTATAGTAGTGGCTATCTAAGATCTAGGAGAGGTCGATCGTGCCTTGGAGTCCCCCTCTCTTCTAGGTGCCTAGGTCCTTCGGGGTATTGAGGGCAATTGCGTTGCTCGCTATTAAGTCGAGTACTTCGTCGGCTATAGGGTGCGGCTGTATAAGGCTTTCCTAGGAAGGGTAGTATATATTAAAGTCTCCTACTACGATGTAGTACCCTTGTCTCTTAAGCGCACTGTCTAGGTGTCTACAGACCCCTAGGTCGCGGCTAGACCTCGAGGCTAGCGGTTATATATATAGGTTGTATATCTAGGTACTACCTACGTAGAGGGAGGTAATATCGCCCCCGCCTTCTTTGTCTACGTAGTACACTACCTCCTAGTCGGATTCTAGTATATCCTTGCTAATATAGAAGCACGTACGGGGTCTACCGTCGCCTCGTAGGTATGTCGTATAGCCTAGTGACTTGTAGGTCGTTAGTCTCTTATAGTGCGGGTTAATCTATAGCTCCTAGATTATAAGGACGTAGTAGACGCGCGGGTCCGCCTCGTATAGGAAATGGTTCTAGACTATATCCTTGCTATAGTTAACGTTATACTAGATGATGCTAAGCGTGTCGAGGCTAGTCATCGGCATCGATAATCATTTCCTCTATATCGTCCTATGTCCTACTGCCCTATACGTCCTAGTCTACGCCTATCGGCTATATACTAAAGGGGAGCCGGGCCTAGTTAGATTCCCTCGCCGTAGCTAGTAGAGCACGTGGCCTCCCGTACGCCCTAGGTTACGTATCCTTTATATCGTTCTCGGCCCTAGGGCGCTTATGCCCGACCGCCGCTAGTTAGTTCCGGTGTAGGCTAGCCTTACGGTCGCCGTAGAATCTTAGGGCGACGGTTCTATTTATAATTGCCTTGTTTTTCGCTAGTTTCCGCTATAGGCATTCCGCGCTATACGATAGGTAGTGCCCTAGACAGTTCGCGTACCGTCTCGTAGTTAATATATAGTCCCTAGATATATAGTCTCCTATATAGTTCGAGTAGGCCTACTTGTTTATACACGTGTAGGTTTAGTGTCTATACTGTTAGTATTTAAAGTATTAGAGGACACGAAAGGATAAGGAGTGATTTTCTACTATCTTAAGGCTATATTACTAGACTAGGCCTTGTTCTATCGCTAGATCCGCCGCTTTCGCGTCTTATAGCTATACTATTAGCGCCGAGGCCTTCTTACCTTCTAGCTATTTCCTATAGAGCCAAGTCGCCTTCTAGATTAGAGAGTTAAGAGTGACCGGGTTGTCCTCTTAGAGAGCGCGTAGGTGACCCTAGTTAGTTAGGTCAAACTCCTTAGGCATATCGTGGACTAGGATCGTAAATTGTTTCGTTAAGACCTTCGCTAATACCGTAACCTTAGATGCCTACTATAGCTATACCTCTAGGTACCTCCTAGTAGTAGTAGAGCTAGTATAGATCTATAGAGTACCGTTAGACTGTTAGTTCACTACGACCACCCCTAGTTAGTTAATTCGTTAGGCGAGCTCCTTGTTCGATAGCTTCGTAACTTCGGCCTAGTCTTCCTTTACTATAATACGGATCGTAACTATATCGTACGTTAGGCGGGGGCCTAGTATCGATGCCGCGACCGATGCCTAGCTATAGGGGTGTTGATTCCGGGTGGCCTTGCTAATCGCCTAGGACGTCGTCCTTATTTCTTATTACCCTCGGTAATACGACAGTACAAGCGCCGTACGTAGCTAAGTGATCATTACCTATAGAGACTGGTAAGGGAGCTGATCGTTAGTTTCTATACTTTTTACGTCCTCTATAAGTTGCTACTAGTTGTCTTAGGGGGGCTTCGCCTATAGGGCCGTAGGCGCCGTTAGTGCCGTAGCCTAGGCTACTATTGCCTAGGAGTTGCCTAATATAGCTAGGCACCTCCGCGGCGTTTAGAGCTAAAGAAACAGGGTGAAGAGAGCTTCAAGCTGTCTAGATTAAATAAGGTAGAACTCCCTTAGTCCTAGGGGCAGTGGCCTACTTTATATATCGTTAGAATGGCCTTGATAAGAGCTTTCGAATGTGTCTTATTTTGGCGTAGAGATCGATAAGCCGACCTTAAGGCAATATCCGAGGACGTATATATACGTAAGTAAGACTATAGACCCTAAGTCGTAGAAGGTTATACTACTATAGTAGGGTAACCTAGGAGACATAATATTAATCTAGATCGATATAATATAAGGCTCTTTCTAGATCTATAACGTCTATAACCCGCTACCGTAGGGTCGAACGAGTAGGGAACTAGGAACCCTCGCCTACCTAGAGTAGACCCTAAGCTAAGATACGAAGTAAGTACTCCTCGGCGACTTTAACCTCTACTTCCTATAGTAGGGCCTCGACTTTACTCCCCCGTACGCGTTTCTAGGGGGAAAGCTACTAGATATAACCGTACGCTACGGAATAGCCTTAGTAATACTAAAGGGAATAGAAACGTAGAAGGCCCGTATAAGTATAAGTATAATCGACCTATACTTTCTATTACGAGAACTTGAAGAGAGACTAGTCTAATGCCGACCGAACTACGCGCTAGTAGCCTCCTTAGACTATATCCCTATCTAAACGACGCTAGGGGTGAAGGCGATAGAGGAGCTAGTAAACGAACTACGCCGTAACTAGAAGAAGGCACGCTAGGACGATATAAGAGGCTTCCTAATAGCGAACCTACTATAGTATAGAGAACTCGAGACGATAGCTTAGCTAGATCAAGTAGCGGAACAGATTACCTCGGTTATATAGTAAGTAGCGGAACAATACACGCCGTTACTCCGGCCCCTAACGTAGTAGAAGGCCTTCTAGACCCCTAAATACTCTACGAAGGTAAGGGAGGCTAGAAGGGCAAGGCGATAGTAGACGAAGGAGCATACTTAAGAGACGTAGGAGCAATACTATCGCGCGACATAAGAGAAGAAGGCATAGATAAGACGCGATAAGCTATAGGACTAGAGAGCGACGATCGGGCTCGTTATAGAAAACCCGGAATAGATATAGAGACTTACTAAATAGGCACGACTACCGGAAGAGTAACAAGCCCCTTACTTCCCCCTTATCGTAGACCGCGAAGGGATTGCCTAGGCTACGTCCCGGGGTAAGGCAAAAGCGTTAGCCGACCATTTCTTTTCGACGTAAGTAGAGGTAGACCTTACGGACATCGACCCGAGTATATACCCGGAACCCCTAGATATAGATTAGGCGGTTAGCTCTAATATAGTAATAGGAGTTATAAGTAAGCTAAAAGGACGAAAAGCCCTAGGCCTAGATAGGATACTAAACGTACTGCTAAAATAGTATAGAGAAGAGATCGCGCCGAGCCTTATAAACCTATTTACCGCGTACCTACGGCTAGGGTATCACCCGAAGCCGTATAGAGAGTCTATGACAGTAGTACTACGCAAGCTATAGAAGGAAGACTATACTTAGCCTAAGTCGTATAGACTAATAGCACTTCTAAATACGATAGAGAGGTCCTAGAAAAGATAGTAGCCTAGAGACTTACGTAGCTAGCCGAGGACAACTACGTACTCCTAGTAATATAGATAGGGGGAAGAAGCTAGCGATCGACACTAATAGTAATAGAGCTAATTACGGAGCAAATTCAGACCCTCTAGTACTACGATAGGAACCGAGCGGCGTCCTTACTATCCCTCGACATCGTAGGGGCCTTCGATAACGTCTTATACTAAAGGCTAATATATATCCTATAGTAGAAAGGCATTCCCTAGTAGGTAACGACGTTTGTCTACTCCTTTCTCTAGGAACGGACGACATACCTAGTCCTAGGAAGGTATACGTCCGACCCGGTAAAGGTAGAGACTAGAATACCTTAGGGATCTACTCTCTCCCCTATCCTGTTTCTAATATTTATGTCGGATCTAATCCCCCTACTTACCTCTCCGTAAACCTTAGTATCGGGGTTCGTAGACGATATAAACATCCTAGCCTAGTTAGACTCGATAGAAGAGAACTGTCGCCTCCTTAAAGATAGGCACAAGAAATGCAAGGAGTAGGCAAAGAAGTATAGTACCCGGTTCGCCCCTAAAAAGTACTAACTTATATACTTTAGTAAAGCGAGAACATACTATTATATAAAGGCGGCGGTAAGAATCTAAGGCTACGAGACCAAGCTATTAGCGGAGCTACGAGTACTAGGGATCTAGCTCGACCCGAAGCTAAGCTAGAATGTATAGATTAAGAAAGCCTAGAGTCGAGCGCGAGTTAATAAAGCCTCGATAAAGAGGCTTACGGCATCTATATAGGGAGCAACATTCGATAAGGCAAGAGTAATGTATAAGGCGATCGTTAGACTAGCTATGTTATACGGGGCACAGATTTAGGGAATAGGAGGCGTAGGCAAGCCGATCCCGAAACGGATAGAGTAACCCCTAAACAGGATATAGGTAGGTAACCTACGTAGGGTACTAGGCGTATATAAGACAACGTTAATAAGCACGGTAGAAATAGAGACAGAAATACTACTAATCGGCTAGTATATCCGGGGAATAAGAATATAATACGCGGTAAAGACGGCAGGTTACCTAGTACAAACTACGATCTAGGAGGTAAAGAATAAGATAGAAAGCCGCTACCGGAGAGGCGTAGGACATAGGACAAGCACCGAATAGCTAGTACGAAAGGAGGAGGAGCGTAGGACTCGCTAGGCCGGCGGGAGCAAGGCTAAGACCTAAAGCCTAGCGGAATAGATAGCGAGCTACCTATAGGAGCAGGACTAGAAAAGGAAGCCCCCTAAGACAATAGGCCTAATAGCGCTCCGAGCCTTCTAGAGACACAATTACTAGCTATATAGGGACCTAATAAGGGCCGAAGCAAGTATAGCGATCTAAATCAGGTCCGAACACATTAGATTAAGGGCCTACCTATTTAGGAGACGCGTACTAGACATCTATAGCCCAGCCTACTAGTGTGGCTACCTATCGTAAAACCTAGAACATATACTACTACGATGCCCGTAGTAGGCGAGAGGTAGGGGAAATTAGAGGTACTAAGCGGGAAGGAGAGACTATAAGTTAATTATTAGGGACAAAGGTAACATTCGCCAAATCTCTCGGTAGATACTATAGTATAGATACCTCTAGTAGTTTAGCCTCGCGAGCGAGACGGAGGAGTAGATAGATAAGAGGCGGAAGCGAGGGGGGTTGTAGATAGGGTAGTTATTAGGGCAGGCCTATGACACTAGCGTACCCCTAATAAGGGAAATTTAAGACGACAACGAGGAGGAAAAGACAGGCGGGAAGGAGGAGGGGTTTTCACTAACACGGTTTCCCCTCTATATATACAAAAACAAGATAGTATAGCTATATAGGCTAAAGGGCACTACAATAGCTTAATGAAATATCTATCTATATACTAGACCTAGTTCGAGGATTCGGGTTTTTTATAATTTCTACTAGAGCTTTACCTCGAGATTTGTTACTCTAGATTAGGTAGGCCTTAACCTTAAACTCGTCGTAGTTTATAATCCTATACCCTTATAGAGCCGGTTCTTCTTCTTCCTTAAACTAGATCTAGTAACTACTAGCGGCCGTCAGTTACTACCTAGATCTAACATCTTAAGGGCCGTATTCTATAAGGTGTCGGTTGTTAGGTAGAGGTTTAGAGTAGTTAGGAAGCTTTACGTTTAAGACACTAGTATAATCTCGACCTATCTATTGTTTCCGAAGCGTAGGGATTTTTATGTCCTTATTAAATAGAATCGGGCTATAGTGTTCCTTAAGCTACGGAAGTATATAAAGGAGCTTAGGTTTACTATAGTCCCGTCGGAAGTTAAACTTAGAGGGATTTAGATCGGTCTTCTTTCCTAGGTACTACTAGTTATTCGTCGCTAAAAAGACATACCCTTATAAGATAAGGAATAGCATCGCGGGGTACCTATTAGCCTAATGTTCCGTACTACTATAGTTATAATAGCACCTATTAAGCGCTTTAGACTACTCGCGGTTCTATAACTACGGGCGCTATATTAAGTAAACCTATAGTTTAGGCACGCGATCGGGGTTTTCTAGTTATATAGACCTTTGATTTTCACTAGGGTTAAAGGATCTAACCTCCGCCGCGCGACCTCGTTAGTAAGCCCGAATACTTATTTCTACTATTTTCTAAATAAGGTCATCGTCGATAGTAGCGGAAACAGCCGGTTTGTTAAGTATATTAATCTTAGGGATCAAGCGCGGTATCTACTTTATAACTAACTAATAAAGCTACGGTAAAGTAAGTAGAAAGTCTATATATACGGCCTTCTATCCTTCTTTACTATTAGCGATACTTGTCGCCTCGTCTAGTATCTTTTAAAAGCGCCGAAACTTCTTAGGCTACTTTAGATAGAGCCTACATTTCTTATAAACTACCTTAGTAACTAACTCTAGGAGCCCCTAAAGTAGAAGACGGCTACGGGAGCTATTATCGAGGTCTTTAGGATCAATTAGGTTACTAGAGGCTACGAAGAGACGGATAAACTCCTTTATATCCTATTCCTCGGGGCTTTTCCTTTACTCGGCCCGGACTATCTCTTCTAGATATTCTCGACTTCCTAATATCGAATAGGTATCGAATCTCGAAAATTTAGCTAAGAAGGACCTCCTAAAGGTACTCCGCCTCACTTACTATCCCTCTAACCTTATTACTAAACGTCGGATAGTAGTCTCGTAGTTACGCTCGAAACGACCCTAGAAGTTGTCTTTCTTAATTAATAGCCTTAGTAGATACTAGTCTATAAGATTATTGAACCTCTCCTAGAATTTAGTAGCGTTCCTACTATTAAAGAGGGGGTTTTCCGGACTCCCTAGAGCAGGGAAGCGAGGTCCTACATTTTCTATAGTAACAGTAAGACGGCTAAACAAGGCTACTATCGCATCCGGACTATAGGGTATTCCTAACGTTATAGTGCCCTTATTTAAGTCATCCTCTTCTTAGTCATTTCGTCGTGCTCTTTCCTTACCCTTATTAGAGCCTAAAGCCTCCGGAGTGTTATCTTTGTCGCTATCCGAGTCTTCTATCCCTTCTAGGATTGTGGCCTCCCTATAAGGCCTATAGGACTTCGTTAGACTTTCTAGTAACTCTCGGCTAGCTCTAATACTAGCAAACGACTCGAACCTCGATAAAGATATAACTAAAACTTATGACCTTGTTTGTAACCGTAACCTTACTCGTTACGTTATACTTACTTTACTTATTACTAAGAGCCTTGACCTTAGGTGCCTTAATACCTTGAGATTTTGACTTCGAGTCGACCTTAACCTTGATTTTGCTAAAATGTACTAATAATACCACCGGGTATATACTTGAAACCCCCCCTTATTAACTACTAAAATATAGACGACTAACTACCCTAGTAAGTAAGGGCGCGCCTAGTGACCTTAGGATAGTTTACGCGTAGGTGTATATATTTGCCGGTCTACGGGCTGTGAAATATATATATAGTGGTCCTAAAAGATAATAAATCTAAAAATTTTAGATTCCCGTATTTTCGCCTTATAGAGAGATTCGTCGTAAAAAATTCTAGCTTCCTACTAAGGTCGCCTCCTAACTATATATATCTTAGTAGTACCCCTATATACCCCTACTACGTAATCAACCGTTAAAGGTTAACGAGATTCGACGCCCAAATTTTAGGGTCTAAAGGGGCCCTTAGCTCGTTAATACTAGCTAGTAGACGCGCCTTAGCCTCGGGGCTACTAACCGGGCTACTAGGCGATTGTAGCGCTAGGATAGAGAAGGAGGGGCCCTATATAGGGTCCTATCGGGCCTATTTCGCTAGCTTCTATATCCTCGCTAGCTTACCGGCGATTTCTTCTACTATAGCCCTCTAGCTAACTACTTTCTCCCTCCGTATTATAGCTTTCTTCTATTAGTATGCCTCCCTATATACGTTCTAGGCCTCCTCGCTATAGCTACTCGTCTATACCCGGCGGGCTCTCCTTACTTCTCTTACTACCGTAGTGCACTTCGGCGTCTAGTATAGTTTAGACTATATCGTTAGTTAGGTAATCGGAACGTAAAGTAAGGTCGCTTTTCCTATTTCGTCTATTAACCCTAAGACTACCTCGTCTATCTCGTCTTTACTATTATATTACTACTACGCGATCTAGACTAGCCTCTCGGAGTTATTAAGGTACGTCTAGATATTAGTCTAGTAGGCCTTTCTCTAGTTTAGCTTAGGGGTTCTCGCTAGTATACGTTATATCTATATCGTAATAGAGGTCCTAACTAGCATATAGTCTAACGACGCCTCGAGTTTATATTCGATCCTATAGTAGGTCACTATATAGTAGTAGCTATCTAAGATCTAGGAGAGGTCGATTATGCCTTAGAGTCCCCCTCTCTTCTAGGTACCTAGGTCCTTCGGGGTATTAAGGGCAATTACGTTGCTTACTATTAAGTTGAGTACTTCGTCGGCTATAGGGTACGGCTATATATAGCTTTCCTAGGAAGGGTAGTATATATTAAAGTCTCCTACTACGATATAGCACCCTTATCTCTTAAGCGTACTGTCTAGGTGTCTATAGACCCTAAGGTCGCGGCTAGACCTCGAGGCTAGCGGTTATATATATAGGTTGTATATCTAGGTACTACCTACGTAGCGGGAGGTAATATCGCCCCCGCCTTCTTCGTCTACGTAGTACACTACCTCCTAGTCGGATTCTAGTATATCCTTGCTAATATAGAAGCACGTACGGGGTCTACCGTCGCCTCGTAGGTATGTCGTATAGCCTAGTAACTTATAGGTCGTTAGTCTCTTATAGTACGGGTTAATCTATAGCTCCTAGATTACTAGGACGTAGTAGACGTACGGGTCCGCCTCGTATAGGAAATGGTTCTAGACTATATCCTTACTATAGTTAACGTTATACTAGATAATACTAAGCGTATCGAGGCTAGTTATCGGCATCGATAATCATTTCCTCTATAGCGTCCTATGTCCTACTACCTTATACGTCCTAGTCTACGCCTATCGGCTATATACTAAAGGGGAGCCGGGCCTAGTTAGATTCCCTCGCCGTAGCTAGTAGAGTACGTGGCCTCCCGTACGCCCTAGGTTACGTATCCTTTATATTATTCTCGGCCCTAGGGCGCTTATACCCGACCGCCGCTAGCTAGTTCCGGTATAGACTAGCCTTACGGTCGCCGTAGAATCTTAGGGCGATAGTTCTGTTTGTAATTGCCTTGTTTTTCGCTAGTTTCCGCTATAGGCATTCCGCGCTATACGATAGGTAGTACCCCGGACAGTTCGCGTACCGTCTCGTAGCCGATATATAGTCCCTAGATATATAGTCTCCTATATAGTTCGAGTAGGCCTACTTATTTATATACGTATAGGTTTAGTATCTATACTATTAGCATTTAAAGTATTAGAGGACACGAAAGGATAAGGAGTACTTTTCTACTATCTTAGGGCTATATTACTAGATTAGGCCTTATTCTATCGCTAGATCCGCCGCTTTCGCGTCTTATAGCTATACTATTAGCGCCGAGGCCTTCTTGCCTTCTAGCCATTTCCTATAGAGCCAAGTCGCCTTCTAGATTAGAGAGTTAAGAGTGACCGGGATGTCCTCTTAGAGAGCGCGTAGGTAACCCTAGTTAGTTAGGTCAAACTCCTTAGGCATATCGTAGACTAGGATCGTAAATTGCTTTGTTAAGACCTTCGCTAATGCCGTAACCTTAGATGCCTACTATAGCTATGCCTCTAGGTGCCTCCTAGTAGTAGTAGAGCTAGTATAGATCTATAGAGTACCGTTAGACTGTTAGTTTACTATAACTACCCCTAGTTAGTTAATTCGTTAGGCGAGCTCCTTATTCGATAGCTTAATAACTTCGGCCTAGTCTTCCTTTACTATAATACAGATCGTAACTATATCGTACGTTAGGCGGGAGCCTAGTATCGACGCCGCGACTAATACCTAGCTATAGAGGTATTGATTCCGGGTGGCCTTACTAATCGCCTAAGACGTCGTTATTATTTCTTATTACCCTCGGTAATACGATAGTATAAGCGCCGTACGTAGCTAAGTGATTATTACCTATAGAGACCGGTATAGGAGCTAATCGTTAGTTTCTATACTTTTTACGTCCTCTATAAGTTGCTACTAGTTGTCTTAGGGGAGCTTCGCCTATAGAGCCGTAGGCGCCGGTAGTACCGTAGCCTAGGCTACTATTACCTAGGAGTTGCCTAATGTAGCTAGGCACCTCCGCGGCGTTTAGAGCTAAAGAAATAGGGTAGAGAGAACTTTAAGCTATATTAAATAGGTACGGGTAGATAGTAGCGGAGTAGAGTAAGAGATCAATCTTTAACTAACTAATAGCACGAGTATATAGCAATATATTAGGAACCAATATGTTGATTATGTTAGATGTCTATCTAAGCTAAAGGGGAGAGAAGGTATCTCCCTATAAGCTAAGTCATCGTAGATGCCTTAGGCTACTAGATCACTTCCTAATTATTGACTCCCTTTGAGATGCTATATCGTAACACTCCTACTTATCTCGTATAGGAGGTTACAGTCTGCTCACTTCCTATTAATAGTACTTGGACCTTTTTATAACAGGTTTAGCTAGCTTATAAACCTCTAGAAGTGTAGACTAGTCTTTGGTTTTATAAACCCGTCTATAAGTATCTTAGAGGTTAGGGTGTACTTAATAGTAATAAGCCTCCTCTACTAAAGTTTCCTAATAGCGTTATAGGCAATGTCAATGTACTTCGACTTGTTATAAACATGTGCATCTTTTACTAGGGTAAGGGTAGCTTGATTATTACCTCTTAATTGGACTAGTCTCAAATTTGATATAGTCTCCTAGTTTCTAGTAATTCTTAGTTAATAGGAACAGTCTCCTACTAACTCTAGACAATCTATTTCTCTTAGTAGTAAAGCTAGGAATTAGGACTGCTTCGTATATACATTTATAGCTATATATTCAGCCTCTATTATAGATGTTACTACAGACTTTTGCTTCTTACTTATCTAAGAAACTAGTGTCCTATAGAGGAAGAAGACATACCTAATGATTGAGACTCTGTCTGCTTTATCTATTATATAATTAGAATTATAGTATCTAATAAGGTGTCCTTTTCTAGACTTTAAGAACTAAAGTCCTAGATTAGGGTATAATCTTAGGTACCTAGTGATCTTCTTTAAAGCCTTTATATAGTAGGTAGATGAGTCACTTATAAATAAGTATATCCTTCCTAGGGCAAAAGTAATGTCTGGCCTTGTGATTGTTACTAGCTATATCTAAGTACTATTAATACTCTAGTACTCTGCCTTGTCACACCTCTTATGTATATGGCTTGAAGTTTTAAGGGCCTTATAGCTGTCTATAGGTGAGTATGTAGGTGCTGCCTTCTTATAGTTCATTTCTATCTTAGCTAGGCTGTCCCTAACAAAGTGTCCTTAGTCAAGTTTTAGGATTCCTCTCTTCCTGTCCCTTATGACTCTTATACTAAGGATCTTTTTAGGTTCACCTAGATCTTTGATCTTAAAGATCTTGCTAAGTTCTCTTTTGAACTAGAGAATATCTATTAACTTTAGTATAGCAATTGGAATGTCATCTATATATATAAGGATTATGATCTCCCTCTTCTTATAGATAAGTAGGTATAGATCTACTTCTGACTGTGTGAATCTAATCTCTCTAAGCTTTGATATATAGAGTTGATTCTAATCTCTAGCTACTTACTTAAGTCTATATAAGCTTTTAAGGATTTTGAACACTATGTTTAGTAGAAGCTCAACTCCTAGTAGTAGTAACATAAAGATGTCTTTATAGAGGGTGCTTTCTATAAATGCATTGTTTACATCCACTTAGTAAAGATGAAGATCCTTCTTATATATAATAGCTATAAACACCCTAAGGGTGTCCTGTCTTACTATAGGTGTAAATGTCTCTATAAAGTCAACACTTAACTTCTGTAAGAAGCCCCTTATAACTAGTCTAGCCTTGAACTTTTCAATAGCTCCACTAATACTTCTCTTAATATTAAAGACCTATCTTAATATAACTAGATTTGCTCCTTTTAGTAGAACAGAATTTTCCTAGGTGTTGTTACTCTATAGAGCATCTAGTTCCTTTTAGATTGCTTCCTTCTAAAGATGTCCCTATTCCTTGTCATTTATAGCATCCTTATAGGATTTTAGAATTAGGACCTCTTGCTTATATATAATAGCTTCTATAGTTACTATAAAGGCTATTTCCTTAACTTCTTCTAGGAATTTGCTATCCTATAGTATTGAACTGTCCACTGATTATATAGCTACAAAGAAAGCTTAGTAAAAAGCAGTAAGGTTCCCTAAGAGGTCTATTACTTCTCCTACTTTAGTAGTTAGTTCGGGCTTAGGGACTATAGATTTTAGGGCTTTCTGTTTTATGTCATAGCCCTCAACATTATAGTCAGCCTTTCTCTTTCTAAGGGATGATTTAGGGACCGTTACTTATGACCTAGTAACGTCTATTTCCTAGGGATCTAGGGAGCTTCTCTTAATTAGCTGATCGATTTTCTGAAATTCCCCTACGTTCTCCGGAGGTTAGGGAAGTTATACAAACAGCTTTCTTAGCTAAGCGACTTTAGGGCTCTTAATTAGCTAATCTATTTCGGGGGTGCTCTAATAAACGCCTAAATAGTAGGTAGATTGTCCTAAGGATACGTTCTTCCTCGGCCTTCCTAAGGGCTTCCTAGCTAGTACACTGCTTAGTAGATTCAATGTTAGAACATTAAGACCTATATCACCTCTAGGCTAGTCCTTAAAGAAGTCTATATATATGTGTTGTTTAACAGCTCTTATGTCTAGTTCCTAAAAGAGCTAGGCTTTAGCTATGTTTTTAACATACCTAATAAACACTACTTCTTTACCCCTATTTATTAGCTTGTCACTTCTTACCTATTAAGGTTAGGATCTTGTGTCTATATAGACAATAGCTTTGCATCCCTAAACTTTTAAATGGTTGATGGTCGGTTTGATACTATTAAAAGCCTTATCTAGTAAAACCTTGAACCTATCGTAATCTAGGCTATTTAGTAGTTTATTCCTTATATAAGTTTGGGCCTCTAGTGCTTGAGGCCAAAATTCAACCGGCATTTTAGCCTCTTCAAGCATTGCCCTTATAGAGTCCTCTAAGGTTTATATTGACCTCTTAACTAGTCCATTCTATAGAGAGTTATATACCTTAGTCGGCTCGAGCCTAATCCCTAAATCCTTCTCCTACTACTTCACTAATGTAATAAGTTCTTTTGTATTGTCAAGTCTTACTACTTTTAACTACGCTAATGATTTCCTCTCTACTTTGATCTTCTAGTTCTAGAGAGCAACTAGAGCATCTTCTCTTTTCCTAAGAGGAAAGGTCTACTTCTTCCTAGAGAAGTTGTTAACAATCTTAAGCTAGTATTTAAATCCTAGTCTTGAGATTGGTAGTAGGCTATATATGTCAATAGATATAAGGGCAAGTCTTTCAGGTCTTCTCTCTATAACTTTGCCTTTATACTTCTTTATCTTTGCTATTGAACATACTCTATACTAGTAAAAGCTATCCTTAGGGATAGGAATAGGTTCTTTTAAGTCTATTACCTTATAAAGATTCTAGAGCAAATTCTTCCTAAAGTGTACAAATCTTCTATACTAAAGCTCCTACTACTTTAGGTTGGTCTCTAATTAAGTAGTCATAAAGGCATTCTCTATTAGTGGTGTACATAATGAGTAATGTGCCCGTTCTTATAGGAGAGGAGAAATCTCATTAATAAATAGAACCCCCCTAAGGAGCTTTGTCTAGACAATAGTCTTACTAGAGGAAGAAACAAGAGAAAATGATAGAGGTTATACACCAAACTACTTACTAAACTAGTTCTATGAAACCAGGTTTACTCCTAGCTTAGGTATAAGTAGGACATCTTCCAAAACAACTTTTCTACTAGCTCTCCTACTTATCTCTACATTCCTAATATAAGTGGCTAATAAAAACCTACCTCCTACTTTGATCTATTTCTTCCTTGTTAAGGGAGTTATAGATCTAAAGAGGCAGCTTTAGTCAGTTATATAGGATGAAGCATAGGAGTTAAGTAACTACTCTGACGAGGAGAACTTACCTTAGACTTCTATAGTTAAGTAAGCCACTTTATCATACTCATCATTATTAGACATTGTCTCTAGGGATGAGCTACATAAGTCACGTGACTCTTAGGCGGAAAACCTTTTTCTAGTCTTCTTTGCTTTAGAGGTATAAGACTAGGCCTAGTTCTTCTAGAGTAATAGTATATTAGAGCTGAGTTTCTTCACCATTTTCTTAAGTTCTTCTATAGAGGACTTCTCTCTTAGTGTCCTCCTTAAAGTAGGTAGTAGAGTTCTCTTCTTCTTAATATATATTATATTCTAGGAAGATAGTAGTTAGGAATAAGATCTAAGGACCTTTCTTGCCTTAGGTAAACTAGGGCAGTCCTTAATTAGATGATCCTTCTTATAGAGAAGGTAGGAGAGTGGTCTTACTAGACCTAAGGGCTTGACCTAGGTGGCTGCCATGCCATACTCAGCCTTAGAGGGATCCAACCTAGCTTCTTGAGCTTCAAGGATCTTTAAGGTCCTTTCATGATCCATCTTTGGCTGAGCTATGATAGTATCCCTGGCTACATAGTAGTCAGGTGGCAGTGAGCTTAAGAGCTGGGTCATCCTTACATTAGCTTTCCTATAATACTGACCCTCTAGGTCAACATCAGCAATCCTTTTTCTAAGAGAAACTAGGTGTGTCTATACAGATCTAATAGTGAACTCTTCACTCATCTTAAAGGTCACAAATTGCTTTGTGAGCTTATATATATAGGTTGGTAGCACCTAGCTATACTTGTTCTAGAGATACACCTACTTCTTAGCAGCTCTTCTAGATTTATATAAGCCCTCAAGCTCAAATTCATCTTCTTCTATAATCCTACTAAGGATACTAAAGTTGTACACTACATTGTGTCTTGTCTATATTAGCGTATTAAGGATCTCTTCGGTTGTAGCCTCTTCTTAGAGTTTTAGAGTCTTGCCCTTGATGTTGTCAAAAGACACTTCTATTAGGTCATCAATTGCAAAGAATGCTAATTAGCTCTCTATCTTATATCTCTAAAGGTTGAACCATCTCTTCTAATTGTCCCTCCTAAGAATTGGGATTTTGCCTCCCTTCTCCTCTATCTTCTCTTAGTATAAATCTATAATGAATTGGATGTAATAAAGCAAGGTGTATATATTCTAAGGTGGTAGCTCAGATCCTGCTAAGGCTTCTAGTATAGAATAGGAAAGTTCGTAGTTGTAGATACTAAGGCCTACTTGGTAAAGTAAAGAAGGAGCGGTATAAGGTCTCGGGGCTAGGACATAGGTCTGTCTCTCCTAGTAGAGCTTCAAATGACTTACTTGAAGTCCTTCTTAATAGTATCTCGATATAGTTCTACCTATAGAGTATCTTTAAGGTATTGGCTTTAAGTAAGCCGTATAGAGTCCTTGTCTAGGTTACCTATTACTTAGTATCGAACTAAGCTCCTTAATAGGATAGACGGGGTAGACTTCTGATTCCTAGATGTTTTCTACTACGATAGTAAGGGATATAAGTAACCTATACTGATATAGGTTACTCTTATTCCTATATAAACCCGGGCTTATAACCTATTAAACAGGTACGGGTAAATAGTAGCGGAGTAGAGTAAGAGATCAATCTTTAACTAACTAATAGCACGAGTATATAGCAATATATTAGGAACCAATATGTTGATTATGTTAGATGTCTATCTAAGCTAAAGGGGAGAGAAGGTATCTCCCTATAAGCTAAGTTATCGTAGATACCTTAGGCTACTAGATCACTTCCTAATTGTTGACTCCCTTTAAGATACTATATCTTAACAAGCTGTCTAGATTGAATAAGGTAGAACTCCCTCAATTTTAGGGGCAGTGGCCTACTTTATAGATCGTTAGAATAGCCTTATTAAGAGCTTTCGAATGTGTCGTGTTTTAGGGCTATAATAGATCGATATCCGTATCGATCCGATTATAAGATATATATTTAGCTAGGAAAAGAGCCTCTATAGGGACCCTTATACTAAATGTCCGAAAAAGAGCTCAAAACCTTACGAGAATAGCTAAAGGAAAAGCTAGCTAAAGGATAGATATAACGATCTACCTTAAGCGTAGGAACTCTATATATATTCGTTCTAAAACCAAACGGGAAACTACGACTCGTATAAGACTACTAAAAGTTAAACGAGATTACGATTAAGAACCAATACCCGCTACCTATTATAGTCTCCCTATAGAGTGTATAGAAGGTAGGGACAGAAGAGCCTTAGAGTGCTTAGAAGTTGTTAAGAAGTAACAGTCTAGCTTAGTATATAAGCGCTAAGAATTATATACCCCGTAACATTTACTACGGGACCTAGCCCTCTAAATTCACCCCTCTACTAAACCTTAACAGATTCACTTCGGCTCGTAACTATATAACTTACGGTACTCCCGCGAGTACTCGCGACCGCGCTAGACCCTAGAAGAAGTATATAGAAGACTCGGAACGTAGGGCAGGTTGGAATAAGGTTTTGAGCAAAGCTACTAAGCGCGGCTTCGTACGGGTTAGCCCTATTAATACGGGGATACGTACTCGTGAGGGTCGCGTATAAATATCTAGCCTTCTTTAGGCCTCTCTTACTTTCTTCGTCTTTCGTTTTGTGTAGCAATTATACTTTACCCTTTTGTATCTACACTTCGTACCTATATTCTTACTTTCACCCTTATATCTTATAGGCTAGGCTCTCGCCCTAATATTACGAAAGACTAACAAACCGTCAACTACTCGAGTTATCCTTATAGGTGACCACGCTACCGATAGAGGTGTTAACCTCGACAACTAAGACACTCTATTCTACTTTAGTAAGTAGACTAATATCCCCTTCTCGAACGCCGCTACCTTCGGTACCTAGGCAAACGCTAACCCCGACACCGCCTACGCTCTTATTAACCGCACCGTCTCCTCTTTCCGCGAGACCGCCTAGTAGGTCGAGTAAGCAAACAACTAAGCAATATACCTTTAAGGTATTGTGAACACCTTCTAGAACCTCGCCCCGTACGCCGACGATAACCGCCGCTAGTACTTCTCTAAGAAGGTTAACGACCTAGACGAGTTCGACGGTAATAAGAGCAAGTTTAAGGCATTTAAGACACAGCTCACTATTAAGCTATTAGCTAATGCCGACCACTTTCCGTAAGAGAAGGACAAAGTTACGTACGTCTTCTCCCTCCTTCGGGGAGACGCCGCGGCTTAGATATAACACTATATCGACGACGCTACGTAGACTATCGGCTGCCCGGACGTCCTTACCTTAATATAGGACCTCCATACTGCCTTTAGTGATCTAGACCGTAGAGCCACCGCCTAGAACGCTATCTATAACCTCCTCTAGAAGAACAAGAGCTTCGCCGAGTACCTCGCGGCCTTTAACCGCGACATCGGGTTTACCGGCTATAACGAAGAGACTAAGAAGAGCACTCTCCGCCGTGGTTTGTTAGTAGAGCTTCTTCGAGCCCTCGAGGACAAGGACGTCGGTACTATAAGCTTCCGTAAGCTCGTCGAGACCTACTAGCGCCTCGACTCTAATATAAAATACACCGCCTCTCTCCTCGCTTCCCGTTCTTAAGGTCGTTAGCCTCGTAGTCCCGGAAGCCACTTCGCTACTCTACTAGGCGCCGCCGCTCCTACGGCTCTCCCTCCCGTCTCTATAGGTAACGCTATAGATCTTAGCGCTAGTACCGCCGTCCCTCGAGTCTAGGGCCTCGTTAACGGTAAGCTCACTCCCGAAGAGAAGCTTCGCCGTCGCTAGGCCGGACTCTACACCTACTACGGCGGTCTAGGCTATATCGTAGCTAACTATCCGTAGCTCGCTACCCGTAACGCCCGTAAACCGGTTCGCGGCGCTATCGGCGCTATCGAGCCTACTCCTACTACTCCCGCTAAGCAGGAAAAAGCCTAGGTCTTCCTTATCGACGCGATAAAGACTAAGAATAACGTTTACCGAAAGTGAAGAGAGGAAAGAAGTTGAGGATTAATATAGTATAGCTAGACCTATACGACGAGACGGGCAAGGACTACGCTTATAAACCGTTCGTTACGAATATAAATATCGGCTTAAAGAAACTCTCTTCTTCTAATCTTACTCTTATAGACACTAGCGTACTAGGCGAGTCTTTTATAGACTATAAACTCGCGACCTCTCTTAACCTCGAGCCCTAGGAACTAAAGTACCCTCGTACCCTTAAACTCTTTAACGGTACGGAGACTACTACTAGTAAGATTACTTATATTATATACACGTTAATCACCCTCGGAGGCAAGCGTATGTCGATTACTAGCTTCCTTACGTCCCTACCGTATTAGAAGTGTATCCTCGGCCTCCCCTAGTTTAGACGACACCGACCTATTATCGCCTAAATCCCCCTAGTTACCTATCGCCTTCCTCTCTAAGAAGATGACCGCTACGGAGTATAACTACGAGATCTATAATAAGGAGCTTCTCGCTATCGTTAAAGCTTTTAAAGAGTAGCGCCCCGAGCTCGAAGGCTCTACTATACCCGTCTAAGTAAGCTCCGACTATAAGAACCTCGTCTTCTTTATAAAGAGCAAGCTACTTAATCGTCGCTAGGCCCGCTAGAGCGAGTTCCTCTCCCGGTTCAACTTTATAATCTCGTATACGCCCGGTAAGGCTAACTCGATAGCCGACGCCCTTACCCGCCGCCCTAGTAACTCTCTAGTTAATCGAAGAGGGGGCCGGCAAATCGTAGAGTAACAAGTCATTAAAGAGTACAACCTCTCTTCCGAGCTTCGAGAGTACCTATCGAACGGCTAGCCTACGCTCGCCGCTTCCTTTACTACTCTCGTACTCGCTCCTACCTACCTTAACGAGAATGATAATGAATCCGAGCCTAAAGAATACGCCTCGGACGCTAAGGACTTAAACGACGATAAAGAGGGCTTAGTAATAACCGACGGCTTATCCGAATTAGACTTTAAGGGGTTTAATAATAAGGAGTAACCCGAAGGCATTATAGTACGAGTACGAATAGCGTACGATACCGATATAGACGCCTAAGAGTTAGTTTAGGCCCTTAAATCTAGCGCGAGGACATTCCCGGGCTTCTCGCTATCCGAGTACGAGCTCTAGGAAGGTGTCGTCTACTTCCGTAAGAAGCTTTACGTACCGTAGCCCGAAGGCTCTAATATCCGAGCTAAGATTCTTTAAATTATCTACGACTCCGCCTCTAGGGGTCACCTAGGCGTAGCTAAGACCTATAAGCTCCTCGCTAGGTATTACTAGTGGCCGTATTCCTAGAAGGCCGTCCGCCGCTACGTACTAAACTACGCTACTTACCGAAGAGCTAAAGCTAACCGCTACCGTCCCTACGGTCTCTTATACCCTCTCCCGGCTCCTAATCGTCCGTAGAAGCACATTACTATAGACTTTATTACCGATCTTCCTTACGGCAAGACCTTTAGCGGCGTGAAAGTAAAGGCCCTTCTAGTGATCGTAGACCGTTACTCTAAGGACCGGTATATAATCCCGTGCTAGAGTATGACCGTAAAGGAGACTACTCGCTTATTCTACGAATTCGTCTAGCGCTTTTAAGGCCTCCCGGATAGTATTACCTCTAACAGAGGCACCTAGTTTATCTCGTACTTCTAGAAGCGTCTATATACTATCCTAGGTATCAAGTATAACCTCTCGACCAGTTTTTAGCTACAGACCGACGGCTAGACCGAAATTACGAACGCTATCCTTAAGTAGGTCCTTCGTTACTTCGTCGACTACTACTAGAAGGATTGGCCTTAGTATATCCCTACGGTAGAGTTCGCTACTCGTAACTAGGACTCGGAGACTACTAGCTACTCTCCCTTCTATACTACGAGAGGTTACTACCCTCGTATAGGTATAGAACTAGAAGAACCTCTCCCGCCTACCGAAGACGTAAACGAGTAAGTAGTAGACGAGTTCGCTACTATACTCTTATAGATCTATAAAGAAGTCTACGACGAGATAGTATACGTATAAGTAATCTACGAGGATTAAGCTAATCGTCGTCGCTAGCTAGCTCCCGACTACTAAGTAGGCGATATAGTCTACCTTAACTCTAAGAACATTAAGACGGACCGCCCCTCTAAGAAGCTGAACTAGAAGAACCTAGGTCCTTTTGAGATCACCGAGCGTATTAGTTTACACGCCTACCGTCTAGCTCTTCCTACGAATATAAAGATCCACGACGTCTTCTATCCCGTGCGCCTTCGGCCGTCGGCTAAGGACCTATTCCCGAACTAAAACTAAGACATACTAGGTCCTCCCGATAAAGTAGAAGTCGACGAGCCTATTAACCTACCTTCTAACGACTATACCGTCCGTAAGATCCGGGGAATCCGCGTAGAGCCTAACGACGTTAAAGGACTACCGCCGATTAAGTATAAAGTCGAATAGTAAGGTTGCCCTAAGTAGGATACCTTATAGGAACCTATCTAATATATCATCTTTAATCGTTAAGCAATCGAAGAGTACTACGCCCGCTTAGACGGCCTAGAAGTTAATATCGGTAGGCTCTTCGAATCTAAGCTCTTCGACGGGGCTTACTAATAGTATATCGACTATAATATTAGGCCTAGGCCTAGTACTAAAGCTGAACATCCTCGATATATAGAACTACTACGGCTTTGTAGGAACTTAGCTTTGTTCGGGGGGGCTACTATTATAGTCTCCCTATAGAGTATATAGAAGGTAGGGACAGAAGAGCCTTAGAGTGCTTAGAAGTTGTTAAGAAGTAACAGTCTAGCTTAGTATATAAGCGCTAAGAATTATATACCCCGTAACATTTACTACGGGACCTAGCCCTCTAAATTCACCCCTCTACTAAACCTTAATAGATTCACCTCGGCTCGTAACTATATAACTTACGGCACTCCCGCGAGTACCCGCGACCGCGCTAGACCCTAGAAGAAGCACGTAGAAGACTCGGAACGTAGGGCAGGTTAGAATAAGGTTTTGAGCAAAGCTACTAAGCGCGGCTTCGTACGGGTTAGCCCTATTAATACGGGAATACGCACTCGCGAGGGTCGCGTATAAATATCTAGCCTTCCCTAGGCCTCTCTTACTTTCTTCGTCTTTCGTTTTGTGTAGCAATTATACTATACCCTTTGTATCTACACTTCGTACCTACATTCTCGCTTTCACCCTTATATCTTATAGGCTAGGCTCTCGCCCTAACACTACCTAATATCGAAGAAGTATAAGACAGATTAACCGGATTAGACTAGTATATAAAGATTGACCTACGAGATACCTTCTACGCTATATAGATAGCAGAAGGAGAGGAGTAGAAAACCGCTTTTAGAACACGATACGGACTTTACGAATTCTTAGTTATACCTATAGGACTGACTAACGTACCCGTATCCTACTAGAACCTTATTAACGAAACACTGAGAGACCTACTCGACGTATACGTTATCGCTTATATAGACGACATACTAGTCTACACTAAAGGATCCCTATAGGAATATATTAAGCAAGTCTAAGACGTCTTCGAACGACTTACGAAGTTAGGATTTAAGACGGTACCGGAGAAATACGAATTCTATAAGAAAGAAGTCAAGTTCTTAGGCTTTATTATTAGTACGATAGGAATCACGATTAATCCTACTAAGATATAGTCGATTAGGGAATAGCTAGAACTAAAGACAGTTAAGAAAGTATAATCGTTCCTTAGACTCGCTAACTATAACCGGAAATTTATTAAGGACTACTTAAAGACAGTAGCACCTATAACGACCCTTATACGAAAGGACGTTATATAGAAATAGGGAAAGGAGCAATATAAAGCGTTTACGAAACTTAAGGAACAATACGCTTTAGCCCCTACGCTTCGACTATTCGATAGTAGTAAGGAAGTCTATATCGAGACCGACGCGTCCGATATAGTAATAGGCGTATATCTTATATAGACATATAATAGGAAACGATACCTAGTGGCCTATTACTCCCGGAAAATGACCGTAGCGGAACAGAACTACGACATCTATAATAAAGAGCTTCTAGCTATTATTACTACTATATAATATTAGAGAGTGTACGTCGAGGGCCTACTAAAGTTAACGATTCTTTCAGACTATAAGAATCTTACGTACTTTACGACGACAAAAGAACTTACCCGAAGACAAGCCCGCTAGTCGGAGCTACTAGGACAGTATAAGTTCGAGATTAAGTATACTCTAGGAATAGAGAATGGCCGCGTAGATACGTTAAGCTAAAGAAGCGACTATATAGAAGGAAAAGAACTAGTATAATATAAGATACTTAAAACGAACCCCGACGGAAGTCTTAGTACTAATATAAGAGAGTTTAATAACATTGTACGAATCCTAAGCGATAAGGAAGAACAGTTCTCTATATCGTAAAGAAAGTACTAAGTACTAAAGGACCGAGAAGAAGAATATATTCGATAACATTACGACGAACTAATCTACGGACATCCTAGAACTTCGAAGACAATTGACCTAATATAACGTAGCTTCTCATTTCTATAGATAAGACAGAAGGTGTTACGCTATATTAAGCAATACGTACACTACTAACGAAATAAGGCTATACGACAGCTAAATACGGTTACCTATAGTTTAGGACACTACCGACGAAACTATAGGACGAAGTTATAATAGACTTTATTACGAAACTCCTACTATCTAAAGATCAGGTCACCGGACAAATGTACGATATAATACTAGTTATAGTCGATAGACTTATAAAATACGTACGCTTTATTCCTATATCGGAAATATATACTATAGAGTAGCTCGGATACCTCGTACTAGATAGATTAATCCGATACTACGGATTCCTAGAGACATTTATTACGGATAGAGACAAGCTCTTTATATCAAATTACTAGAAGACGCTTATAGGAACGATCGGAATTAAGTACAAGTTGTTAATAGTATACTATCTAGAGATAGATAGGTAAACGGAAAGAACGAACTAGACACTTAAACAATATCTACGGCACTACATTAAGTACGTATAAGACAACTAGGTTTCACTACTACTAATAGCGTAGATTGTACTAAACAACTACAAATTAGAGACAACTTCTATAATACCGTTCTTCGCGAACTTTAGGAAAGATCCTAACTTATTTAGAACACCTAGATCCTATCTATAAGCCGAAAGAGCTATCGTGACGCCAGAGACTCTTAATAAAGTCTATAAAGACGTAACGAAGGTAATTATAGATAAATAGAAAAAATTGTCTTAATAACGGCAAGATATAACAAAAATGGCACCTCTACTAAAAGAGGGGGATAAGGTCTATCTCCTTATAAAGAACTTTAAGACAAGGAGAAAGACTAAGAAACTAGATCACGTTAAGGTCGGACTATTTTTATTGTTAGGGCGAGAGCCTAGCCTATAAGATACAAGGGTGAAAGCGAGAATGTAGGTACGAAGTGTAGATACAAAAGGGTATAGTATAATTACTACACAAAACGAAAGACGAAGAAAGTAAGAGAGGCCTAGGGAAGGCCAGATATTTATACGCGACCCTCGCGAGTGCGTGTCCCCGCATTAATAGAGCTAACCCGTACGAAGCCGCGCTTAGTAGCTTTGCTCAAAACCTTATTCCAACCTGCCCTACGTTCCGAGTCTTCTACGTGCTTCTTCTAGGGTCTAGCGTAGTCGCGGGTGCTCGCGGGAGTGCCGTAAGTCATATAGTTACGAGCCGAAGTGAATCTGTTAAGGTTTAGTAGAGGGGTGAATTTGGAGGGCTAGGTCCCGTAGTAAATGTTACGGGGTATATAATTCTTAGCGCTTATACACTAAGCTAGACTGTCACTTCTTAACGACTTCTAAGCACTCTAAGGCTCTTCTGTCCCTACCTTCTATACACTCTATAGGGAGACTATAACATTTATTGACAAAGTTATAGGACTAGTTAATGTCACGGCCGCTCCGCAAGTGAAGGATTAGCAAAGGGGCACGTGACCTCAGATCACGTGACGCTCGGCCTAAAGCCGACCCGCAACACCTCGGCCCTTAAGTATAGGCCTCGACCTTAGAACCTACTTCTCTCTTTAGCTATCAACTTTGTTAATACTATACCCCTATACTCCCGTACTATAGCCTCGTAATAGTTAACTACCGACTATAACTACTACCTAACGCCAAAATCTACCTAGTCTTCTATATCTCTAAGCTAGAACCCGTAGACGCTAGAATACCTTACTAAGAGAACTTCTACTTTAAACCGGAATTAGAAAACGAATTTGAAGTCGAAAAGATCCTAGATAAGAAGGGTTAGAGATACCTTATTAAGTAGAAAGGATATAATAACTCGGAAAATACCTAGGAACTAAAACCTAACCTACGAAACTATTAATAAAAAATACAAGAATTCGAGCACGAATACCTACCTATCTACTACCTTCGAACACGGCGTTCCTACCGGAGAGACTAGAGAAGTCAATCGCGTTATTAATAAAATTAATCGAGGACTATACCGTAGGAGAGAGGCCGATAGTTATATCCGCCGTAGGATAATCAACATCTTTAATTTCGCTAGAAGCCTCTATCTCCGCCTCTAGACACTACGCCTTCTTACGCGTACGCTCTTTAGCTTAGCGAAGTATCGCCTTGTCCCGTATAAGCCGCGCTAGAACCTCTACGAGCTCCTCCTTATCCTTCTCGACCTTCTTTCGATACTCTTCTCGAGTCTTATTAAGAGACTCCTAGGAAAGGTTAACGTATTTCCGACCCTAACGAACGTACTCCGAGTAACGAAGACGAAAACTACTCTCTATAGTAATATAAGAGAATCCGTTAAAGAAACAATAATTATACGCGAGATCTACTAGACGGCCGAGTTCGTTAATTTCTTTCGCGAGCCGGAGACGATTCTTAGAAGAAGAAGACGACATCGTTACCTACCTACGATAAGGGGACATTATATTATCTTATATAAGCTTCGGGACGAAGCTAGGCTAGAAGGGAGATAGTATTACGGTTCGGATAGAGCTACGACGATATATACGGCTATTAGCCTACAGGATTACGTACGCTATATAAGATCACTCGCTTACTAGTAACTTAGTAATTCGAGATCACTCGCTTACTAGTGACTTAGTGATTTGAGATACTAAGGAACGAATCTCCTTTATATTTAGGAACGCTAAGAATCCCTTATAGCTTCGGGGCGTTTAACTTACTGTTTAATATTACTATTTAGAATATACTATAACCTAACCTCTACCTTACTACTACTTAGTCTTTATAAGACAAGATAGCTACTACTTTATTACTTTCCCTTACCTTCTATTAGCTACGAGATAAACCCCGATTAAGCTTAGTCTTCTAATCTTATAATATTATTAGGTTATACTAAACCTAACAAGCGCTATAGGAAAAAAATGTACTATTAGCGGTTATAAACCTCTTAAGGTAAGCGTAGCGGAGTAGAGCTCTCTACTAACCCTTCTAGACTAAAAAGTAGCGTACGATCTACGCTACCGCTACCCGACGTATAGTCCTTATTATACGACGACATAGGCGTTAGCCACGAGTATATGTTTGCGAGTTCGCTAATAGGCACAGTGCGGTAGGTCACGTGACCCTAAAACTTGAAAGTTGACCAATCAGAGCGGGCGCCAAGGCTAGTTGAGGGCTGGTATAGAGCTTCACTCCCTCGCTGACGCCTCACCTACGTACTCGCAAGCTCGTACTCCGATGTGGCTAGCGCTCGGTCGCTACGCTTAAATAGAGACCCAGTCGATGTCATAGAGTTTGGCGCATACATGCATATGCTTTTGCGCTGCCTATACGAAGGCAATGCAAAGTGACAGTCAAGATGTCGATGGAGCCTAAACACCTCACCTTACTCACGCCTGGTCCAATCGAAGTCGACGATGATGTCTTACTTGCAATGCAGCATGGCGCCGAAAGCCATACAGGCCCTGACTTTGGCACTGTCTTTGGCGAGACCTTGCGCATGTTGCGGCAAATGCTGCAGACTCGTGACCCTGCCAGCCAGCCATTCATAATGAGCGGCTCTGGATCGCTGGGCTTCGATCAAGTCGCTGCCAACATACTGGAGCCCGGGGACGCCGCTCTCGTGCTAAACGTGGGATATTGGGGCGACGCTTTCATCGAATGCATGCAGGCATATGGCATCGTTGCCGATGGAATCAAGGCTCCTCTTGGAGGCCAACCAACGCTTGTGGAGATCGAGTCAGCACTGACGGCGAGGGATTATAAGGCCATTACCATCACCCATACGGACACAGCTACTGGCGTTCTGTCCGATGTCCCTGCGATTGCACGACTGGTCCATAAGGTCTCGTCGGGAACTCTGGTCATCGTTGACGGGGTTTGCAGCATTGGCTGCGAAGAGATCATGTTTGACGACTGGCAGCTGGATATTGTGCTTGGGGCTTCGCAGAAGGCACTGGGAGCACCCGCGGGTCTTTCCATTGTAATGGCTTCTGGCCGAGCTATCGAAGTGTTTCGAGAGCGAAAATCACCGCCGAGTGCGTACTTTTGTTCGTGGAGGAATTGGATTCCGGTGATGCGCAATTATGAGTTGGCGGAGCAGCCGCCACTGTACTTTGCGACACCGCCGTGCCAATTGATTCGTGCTCTACACGTGTCGTTAAGTAAGATACTCCGGCAGCCTTTGCCTGATCGACTTGAACAGCACAAGAAGGTCTCTTGCGTGGTCAAGGAAGCCGTCGCAGAGATGGGGTTGGAGCAGATTGCTACGAGGCAGGAGGACCAAGCGCACAGTATGACCGCTTTCTATCTGCTGTCAGGGCTGAGATCGGAGAACGTCTTGCCATTGCTGGTTGGGAAAGGTGTCATGTTGGCGCGTGGCCCGCAAAGAGAGATCGCCGGACAGTACATACGATTTGCGCACATGGGTGTTTCTGTGACTGATCCAGAACGTAGTGATATTGTGAATGGTATAAAAGCGCTTCGCGAAGTCCTGACAGACATCAGCGATAGCACAAGGAACGGAACGTAGCTGCTTCAACTTTGATTGCGTATACATACCATCGTTGTCACAACAGCCAAGGGGTTTACTGCCCGCGCAGGTCAACTGTGGCCAAATGCTTCCAAGTTCGATTCTCCTTCCATCGCAGCATTGCTCTAACGTTCGCGGTTCCTGGGGTGGCCGATGCTGCTTTGTGTATGGGTCCTTGGAGTCCGTTCTCTGCTTGGAATTCGTAGATAGCCAGATACTCGGTCTGTCCAGCAGGAAGATCCTCTCCATAAGCCCTCAGACGCTTGAATCGTCGAGTGCGAACCCAGCCAGGTATCTTGCCCATCATCACCACATGCTCTGATTCGTACCACTCGTTGAATGATTCATCGTCAGCTTCATCAATTCTTGTAGAAACAGCGAGATGGATGGGCGCCAGGCTAGCACTTTGGCCTGTGGCAGAAACGTTGCGATATATCTTCCTGGCTGGGGAAACTGATGCCTCGAGCACAGATTGTTCCCAAGCTGTTGATGTTCCGCCAAACCGAGACTGGGCTTGCTCGTCAAACTGGGCCAGAAGAGAGATGTCGGGAAGTTGGAAGACGAGGCGTGATAGAGGCGTAAGGTCGTCCTTTGCATCATAGCAAGAGAGTGTGCTTAGATTTGGCAGTGAAAGCTGCAGCAGACCAGCATCTGTAGTGTCCCGCCTCTCGAAGACTGGCAGCTCGCGTGTCGTCTCGATATAGACCTCTTCATACCCAGACTGTGCCATACTGTATGCATATGTTTGGCTCAAGATGTGCCATGGAGCGGTAGGGCTTGTGCATCTTTCAAAGGTCTCCTCATATGACGTAGCGTGCCGTGCACGCTTCCAAGCCGGCCACTGTTTGCTGGTCTACCTCTCTGGCCGCCTACCGTGTTTGCATGCTCTTTTTATTCATCTCGTGCGAGAAGAGTCCTGCTGTTGTGACAGCAAGGCCGGAACGAACTGGAGGCTCGAGCTAGTGTCGTCAGACTGTGTCCGGATGGTCGAGGACGTTGCCGCAGCGTTTATTGTATGGGCGGTATTTCCCGAAGAAGGCGATGGCTCGACAGCGCCAAACTCGATCGTGATATTGTCAAGCGAGTAGTGTACATATGCAAGTGAACAAGGGACGAACAGATTGCAAGAACGGCTTGGCGGGAGTGAATGGCAAGGAACACAGACTAACGTGCTCCCAAAGCTGACCAACGAGAGCAGGGCATATGCGTCTGCGGGTGGATCTCCTTCCTCACTTGAGCGATGAGGTCTTCTCGATAGCACGAAATTTCAAGCCTCAACCCGCCACCTCTGGAAGCTAATGGCCTGGATGCCTCCATGACTTATCGTCCTCACATCGACTGTCAATGACCAGGGAGCTCGTACATGAGAACAAAGTCCTAAGGAGGTGCCCCATAGCCCGCGAAAAATGCTGATACGCCTGTCAAGTCCCCCGACACATCTGAAATCCTCCAATCAGTTCCTGAGCTCGCCGTCTCACGCTGGGATAAGCAGTCCGATGCGACAGGCAGAGTAATGGCTCTACAATGCCGACATGCGTTGAGAAAGTCTTTCGAGTCGTCAGACTGTTGTTTCGACGATGCACTTGTCATAGTGAACGAGCTTCTTCGCCACAGCGAAGCAGTTCCTCAGATATAAGATCCCATGGGCTTGTGTCGGAATCCAGTCCTGATGGAAGACTTTCGGCGAGAACTGATTTGATCACGAAGTAGTGACATTTAATGACCGGGGCGTTAATGGCACTGAAAACACGGCTGTTTAAATCCAGGGAAGGGGGAGCTGTTTGGATCTCATCGGCGACAGGAAAGCCGACACTTTCGACATACTCCTTGTACGCAAGGTGCCAGACTTCGACCCATCGCTGAAGTCGTTGCGAGTGCATCGCCTGGTGATCTGCCTGACGGACTCGCATACTGTGCGACATGCCAGAAATGCTTGAGGGCCGGACCACCTGTCTCGTGTGTCTGCCAAGAGACAACTCGCATTCGTCTCCGCATGTCGATGGTCTCTCCTTGGCTGTCTCGCCACGGGTCCTGCTTAATTTCTGTTGGTCAGAAAGGCCACATCTATGCGCTGAATCCCCGAGCTGTAAGGTGGTCAGTAACGTTGCGAGAGCATCAACGGCATCTATCACCTTGCGTTGCTTCTTGCAAATTGAGCATTGCGCGAAAGAGCCATCCGCCTCGGTCGTTTCTCGAGATGATTTGAATCTGAGCTGCAAAGGCAATGGACAATTGTTTTGATGCGGGTCGTCTTTAGATCGAGGTATGCTCTGGTTGATGACACTGATTTGAGCATGTCGATTTTCAAGCGTTTGATAGAGTCATCTGATCTGCCCTTCTCGCTTTGGTACCTAACAAATAGGTAGTCCTTTATTTTCAGGGCATTCTTTGACTGGATCCGCTTCCGAATGGTAGAATACCGCAGTTGCACGAGCAAGCCCAGCTGAAGAGCCCCGCACGCCATGTTCTACAGTACGCCAACGCCACATGTTTGCCAAGCTCTTCAGCCCCCCCGAACCGTCGCTGAAGGATTCACGGCGAGCTGATCTGATGACCGTCCGGGCACGGTGCAGCAAATGGAAGACGGTCTACTCTTCGATGTGCCGGCCTGCACTCTTCATCGGGCCCCACGCTCTTCATTCACCTTCAAGATTGCAAAGTCGGGAATGAGTCAGCCGATACGACCACAGGCCAGTACAAGGTGAGCTCTGGCGATGGTTAAGAAAAGCCACTCGAGATACATTAGACCAGTGGGTAGTATCTGCCGACAAATGGGCTCTCGATAGCATGAGGCGTCAGAGACACCGAAGAGCAGCTGTATTGGCGCAGGTATTGCACCATCAAGGCTCCAGATCGGACATGAACCACAGCTTTCCACAACGGTCGAAGCCTTTCACTGACCAGTGATTTCGACGACCGGCTGTAACGAATGTGTTGAGCATTGCAGGCTCGACGCACGCTTCTTTCCGTCCACAACGCTGGCCTATAGCACCACGCTCTCCGAGTCCGTACTGCAAAGGTCCACTATCTCAGGCACGCTGGCTCTCCCGGCTGCAGGAACCGTCGCAGTGCGGTAGGATTTGATGCAAGCCTTGGGCTTCAGGCCTTTCGACTGGCGTTCTTGCATCGTTGATTTCGCCTCACGGCGGTGACTTGTGCTAGGTTTCGAGATCCTGTATGGCTGCACTTCTGTCTTCTGTATGCAACCTCTCTGATCCTTGGAGCTGCGGTTTTGCTTGAGTGCATCCCGCAGACCTCGATTTTGAAGAATCGTGGCTCGGCCGTTGTTGATGGTCTCAATTTCTGGTTGAGCTGGTTCATCGTGGTCAGAGCTGGTGATCATGATGAAGTGTCGAGGCTTTGTCACTGGAGTGATGGTAGACACTGAATCCTCAAGTTTCATCGTTCCGCTCGGCTTTGGATCATGGAAGCGACCATTGTCGGCATTGGCGTTCCCACTGACAGTCGTGAGACCGTCCCACCGCCCATCTTCTAAACCGACCTCCGTGAGCGCGTAGTACTCAGCTCACACTTCGTCTAAGCCGGTGTATCCAAGTGATGACAGATATTCGACGGCCTGACCCAATCGTTCATGGCTTGGAGTGGACATGGACGAATCGAAGTCATTCTGCTTTGCCGTAGGTCCGCACAAGGCCGTCTGGATCCTTTGGTATTTCCAGGAGCCCCTGGTATCGTCGAAACGACCTATAGCTATGCGAATTGGACAGTGCTTCATCCTGAATGTTTTTCCGATGGTGGTGTGCGGAACAAAGCCATTGTTGACATCCATGGCAAGGATCGCGCAAGTCCCGTTTGATCTAAATCGCGACCATCGCGCGTGTCACGTGCGAATGAAGGCGTTCGACTTTAATTGTGGGACAATGAGGCGAAGACGCAGAGAGGACGGAAGTATTGGTAAAGACTGAATTCCTTTGTGCCCACATCGACCTCGTCAATACGAGTAGAAGCTAAGCGGGAAGATATCCATCGAGTCCATCAACTGCCGAAGCAGGAGACATCAGAAGGCCGTCAAAGTACGAGCAGAAAGAGATGCGAGCCCCCAGTACTGTCGAGGTGCAAGCCGCAGAAAGAAAAAAACAGGAGTGGCATGCAGAGCCAGTGGCGACATGGCGCCTTTTACACTCCCTTCAAAACCATGAAAGCAGAACTTTTTCTTCCTCCACCAGCGTCATCCCTGACGATGCGCTTCTTCCTCATTTTCATGCGATGCGAAAACAGGGTGCTTACTCGTCGGCAGTGCCGCTGAGCGCCCTGTTCTTCCAGTATTCGACCTGTGCCTGTAGGTCTGCGATCTGTCCCTCGAGGTCGTCACGCTCCTGCACCTTCTTCGCTCGTGACTTGCGGGCCGCAGCGGTGTTGCGAGCTCGCTTGAGGGCAACGGTGTCGCCCTCGTCAACGACAATAGGTGGAAGTGGCTTGTCTCGCTTACGGGCACCAACACCAGCGACCTGTGAGTGCTTCACGATAGAGCTGAAAGGAGTTGGTGATGTTGTAGTAGAGCTGCGCTTGCGTGCATTGCCATCTCCGCCTGGGTGGATAATAATGTGGTTTGAAGTTGTGCGCTCCATCTTTGGTGGCATCGCGACATCATTGTTGTCCTCGGGGAATAGAGAGAACCAGCCGTTGCTGGCTCCCATATCCTCGGTGAAGAGTGGTGAGGTCTGGTAGTCGTCCGGTGTATCAAGCAGAGTGGAGCCGGGAGTAGTAAGATTGGTGAAGGATGTTGACGGTGGTACCGAGTCGTTGTGCAGGTCCTTTGGAGAGATGGTGCCGCCAACGTTGGAGTCGCTGCTGTTGATGGCAGTGAAGCCGTTGTCGCCCATGAGCTCAAAGTCGTAGCTGCCGCTGCTGTAGCCGAAGAGTTCGGCGTCCCCAGCAGCGCTGAGGTCGCCGAACGTGCCATCGTAGGCAACGTTGATCTCTGTAGACATGGTAAGAGATGGATCAGGCGTCAACGATCTTGGTGCTGAATTACCTGCGCCACCCATCGCGAACGATGTTATATCTAGTGTGTCCTGGAACTGCTGAGTAGTCTGGTCGCCCAGGTTGCCGGTCGAGTTTGAGTGAAATAGAGGCACAGGTGGTCGAGTGGGCCGGGTAAGCTGAGTGTCGATTTCCTTTGGTGGAGCTGAGTTGATGTATCCGTTCACGCGGAACGCCGCTGGGGTCGCGGTGTCAAACGAAGGAAGCAGCGTCGAATCGAGCGATGGAGCTCGTCGAGAGGAAGCCGGAGGAGCGTGGGTCGGCGTAGTTGTCGGCTGGAACAAGTCGAAGTCTTGCGTGAACACGGGTTGAGGCGTTTGCCTGGGATGCAGCACTGGTGGAAGCCATGTTTGCTGTTGTGAAGCCGTGGTGGACGGCGGGTGGGTTTTCACAGGGCGATTGTCGAGAAGACGGGGCGCGTTGTTGTGAAGGTCCGAAGACGCTTCGAAAGTGGAGAGAAAGTTGTTGATGGGTTGGTTAGTTATGGTGACGGGCGGGAGGCTCAAGCGGAGGCAGCCATGTTCGTGACTGTCTGCTTGGTGATGTTGTGTGTGTGCGCGCGCGCGCGTGTGTGTGTGTGTGTGTGTGTGTGTGTGTGTGTGTGTGTGTGTGTGTGTGTTGGTATGTGGTGTGATGAGGGAAGGAAAGAGAAAACAAGCGGGGAATCAAATCAATATCACTTGTTCGTGCGGAAGCCGCGGCTAGCGTCCGAGCGCAGCTCTGAGTCACCTCGACCTGCAGGCTGCAGCTACGGGTCGCCTGCACTGAAGTCTAACTCCGGCGCCGTCGATGTGCTTGGATATTATCATCAACAATACAACACCATATCCGAAGCGCCCAGTAACGACACGCCTGCATCTCATTGTCATGAGCTTCCCGCGTGCAAATTGGCGTAGTCGCCGGCGATTCAGTCCTTTCACTTGGCGTCACGTGCGATCCGATTGGGCTAGTCTCGCAAGGCATACCGATGTAGGATGTACAACTCGAGACACCGTCTGCACAGCCCGCATAGAAAAGACCTCACCGCAGGCTGTACTCGTGTTGGCCGCCCACAACTTGCCCGGCCGCCCTCTGTGCCCTGGACTCTGTACTCTGTAGGGCGGATGGACGTCTTCACCGGATCCCTTCACAAGCCAATGGCATCGAGTCTGTCTGACAAGGCAGCGACGTCGTGTCCGGCGTGAAAGACCCCACCACGTGCCCACTCACATTCGCGCGGATCGACACGTGCAACACGTTTTCATCTCCACATCGGATAGTTCTCCCGCTAGCTCGGCTCTTGTCGAGAACACATCAACCATGGCTGCAGGCGGGCAAGGTCAGCGGAGTGAGTACTGCACCATAATACCGACGTACCATCTTCGTCTCATCCATACTAACTGCGCATGAAGTTGACCTAGCGAGTCTACCGCCCCAACAACTCTCGCAAGTGAAGAAGCAGCTCGACGATGAAGTCCAACACCTGACCACTTCCTACCAAAACCTGCGAACAGCGCAACAGAAGTTCCGCGACTGTGTGGTCAGCATCAAGAATGGCGTGGCAAACAGCGTGAAAGGTAAAATTTGCAGCAGCCTAAGGAACATCTCATCCCTAACCGTAACCCCAGAGAAACCGTTGCTGGTCCCTCTAACTTCATCCCTCTACGTACCTGGGACACTCGCCGACGAGAAGAATGTACTAGTCGATGTGGGAACGGGCTTCTATGTCGAGAAGACGACAGGCGACGCCGAACGATTCTACAATGGGAAGATTGAGGAGCTGGGCAAGAACATCAAGGATTTGGAGAATATTGTGAACAGCAAGGCGAATAACCTGCGGTTGGTGGAAGAGGCGCTGAGGCAGAAAATGATTCAGCAGCAGCAGTCTGGCCAGGCGAGCGCGGGAGCAGCATAAGTCTGGGAGGGAAATACATGTCGTCGTCTCGAGACGAGAGACAGTCAAGAAGGATCTGCATTGTGGTGAGCTGAGAAAATGCACGCCAGAGGAAGCACAGCGCTCGCCCTTTGTGAGGAGGAGACGACATTTCGAGGGTCCACGAGGGGGAAATCGCCGGAACGGACATTCCACGCGGCGACTTTCGTTTCTCACAACAAGAACGGACGACCTTATGTCACCAAACGCAACAGTGCTGTGAGAAGCATGGCATTTCCCACATGGGCGTGCCTCGCTGCTACTGCTACTGGTAGCCATATCTGTACCGCCACGTCTGCGCCAGCATCGTTGCCTGTGGCATCCGAACATCACAAAAAGACCATCGCGATAAAATTGAAACCTTACTCCAGCTCTCCATGTCAAATCTCATCATCGTCAACGACAAGCCGCGCCCACACCCCAAACTCAACCTCCTCGGAGATCAGTCCCCAACCTTTCAGCTCAACTCCTTTCTGCTAACATTCCCATTCGTGTCAATTTACTCTCAGAAACCCTCCTGCCAACGGAGCCGCGCTCGTCTTGGATGGATCCTTAGCGACCTGGGATTGCGTGCTGTTGGCTGGCGGCTGGATTTGCTCCGTCAGAGGAAGGAATCTTTGCTGAGTGCTGTTCTCCGTTGAGGCGGTTGTGGTGTTGGAGGCGGAAGAAGACGGCGTGAGGGCTGTGCTCGGATTAGTGGCCATCTTGTGAGACGTGGTATTGTTGTTGACCGAGTTCGTGTTGAAGAGGGAGTTGTATTTTTCCCTTGTGGTGTTGGTAGGTAGTCGATGGTCGCGATTCTCGTGTAATCTGGAGAGTGAAGTATTTATGTTATACCAACACATGCTTGCTAGAGATGACGGTGAATATCTTGACGCGCGCAGTGGGTTCACTACACAGGAGTATCGATGGTAGTTGCCATATATATTCGCTGCTTATACTCGATTGATGCAGTCAGCGACCTCGAGTCTATACATGATTCTCGACTCTCTACACATCGTCCGGATCGTCCTGTATCAGCTTCGCATAGTCATCAGCAGAAGCAAACGTCGGCAACGACTTGAGCTTCTTCTTCTCTTGCCGCTTCTTCTTGTTGCGCGCAGTCTTGTCCTCCTCCTCCTCCTCCTCTTCCTCCTCATCTGATGCTTCACCACCGAACGGCACATCGTCTTCATCACCCAACATTGCATCGTCATCGCTTTCCAGTTCTGGCAAATCGTCCATGTCACCTTCATCATCTTCAAAGCCATCGAGCTTGGCGAATGCATCGGCATCACCTTCATCGTCGCCACCTCCGAGGTCCAGGCCGGCTTCAGACTCGTCGTCAGATTGATCATACGCGCTGTCGAGATCGTCCATGCTGATGTCATCGTCCTCATCCAGTCCTTCCACTTCTGGTCGAGATGCAGCGATAGCTTGCCAGATCTCTTCCTCCCCTTCGTCTTCACTGTCTTCGTCATCGCCTCGTGCTTTCTTCTCTTTCTTGGCAGACTTCCTCTTCTTGGCGTTACCGGCCGCGTTGAAGTAGCTGTGGAAGAACACCTCATCCGCCGCCACATCCTCGACCTTCTTCGCCCAGAATTTCTCCGTGTTGACGGGTGTATTCCCGACGCCGCTTCCACCCGATCTGACGAGCAGATCGGCCGAACTGCTGCCGGCAAGTGGCTGCATGATTGAGCTACCATGTACTTTCGCCTGTTTTGTGCTTGGGTTGCGATAAACGAAGCGGTCCAGAAAGTGCATGAGCGTGTGCTGAGTTGGATCAGGCTTTGGCGGCATCTCTTTCGTGCCACACACGGCCTCTGCAAACAGCGCGACAGAGGGATGGAAATGGTTCAGGAGCGGAAGAATGTCCCACAGACATGTCCTCTCCGCTTTGGCGTGCTCAGGATCTCGCTTTCGTGGGTCATATATCACCTTGGGCGCCGATGCTGCGGCTCCATCCACTGGCACGCCGCCATCTTCTGGCACATCGACAAAGTGTTCCTCTCCGTCCTCATCATTGACCTCGGCTTCTGTCAGCATGCTGTGTATGCTTGGGAAAGTGGTGCTAAGTTCGCTGACTAGGAACAGTACACCGCAAGCAAAAGGCGGCTCATGCATGGTGATGACCTGCAACATCCTCTTCACGAAAGCGTGTACACGCTTAGCGTTCAAGTCCACCTTCAAGCTCTTGTAAAGTAGGTTCAAGTACATGACCTGCTTACTTGAACCGAATAGTCGCGAGTCCAGTAACGACTCGTACAGCGTGCGGTAGAATCGCTCGGCGCCCAAGTGCTTGCGTGAGGAGATTTGCTGTAGCAGCATCAAGGCTTGAATGCTGGTGTTGAAGTTGGCGGAATGTGCCACACGGAATATGGTATTCAGCTGCTGTTCGAAGGTTGGATCGCTCGTGTCGGCGTAAGGAAAAGCTCGATTCACACCGGCCAAGACCTGCGAGATCATCTTGTCGTGTAGCTGCACGGCCGCCTCTTCAGTCCGCTCCTGCGCCTTCTGCTTCTTCGCTGCCATCTTACCTGCTTTGCCACCACCACCTTGCACTTTGCCGTTCGATTTCAGCGGTGCACTGTTGACGCCCGTTGCCGGGGCATTGGTCTTCTCGACAGGTTTTAGCAGCTGGACAAAGAGGCTAAAGTAAATCTCAAGCAGCCTGTTGGCAAGTTCCTGGTCTTTCTGGCCAATGATTGTTTGGTTGAGAGTGATGATGGCGTAGTACTTGGCGTGATCGCTCTGGCCCGGCCGGAACAGACAGTCGGCCTCGATGCTGTTGGTGACGATGGTTTTCAGCGCAGGATGGGATGTCTCAAGCTGCAGCAGCAGATGCGAGGCCCGCGATGCAATCTTCCTTTCTGTATCTCCGAGCTTGTTCACCAACAGTCGCAGCAGGTTCTCCTCCTGCTCCGGCTTCTCCTTCAACAGCTCCCACACGAAGGTGATGGCCTGTCTTCGCGAATACTCAATCTCATCGTTGCACCACGTCTCGAGGATCTGCAACAGCTCGAAGATTTTCCTCTTCAACCAGTCCTCGAATGCCCAGAAGATCAGATGAGCCTTCTGCACACGGCTCGGCAGCGCTTCGCGCACCGTCCAACGCGCGCTCTTTCCCTGCAATGCACCCAGCAGTGCGGGCTGTTTCCCAAAAGCACGCAACTTGCGATTCGAAGGCAGCACATCGCCCTGGCCCAACATGTCCTTCAGCGCTGCCACCGCCTGGAGCGCCTGATTCCTGCTCTTCTTCTTCGCCAAGCCCAGTAGACTGTCGAGTGCCTTCATAGTATGCAGCGGCGATTCTTGCACCCGCAGCGTGAGCGCCGAGATCCTGTCCTCCAATGTACCCGATTCCATGATTGTCGACAGAAATTTGGCTGAAGCGGATCCGCTGAGGTGTGCGCCATTGTAGACTTTGTTCTCCGCCTCCAGCAATGTCGTCGCGTATTCGTGCAGCTCGTCGATTGTCCGTTGCGGGGGCAGACTCGTCACATCTTGCGTGTCGAGGGCAGGCAGTTCGGCGGCGTGCCAGTCGGATCGTGCTGGCAGCGTGAGAGATGCCCTGTCCTCCTGGCGGCCATAGTCCGGCTTGAACTTCCTCTGCGGGCGACTGTCCCTGTCAAACGACTTTCGTTCCGCATTCATCTTGGCGCGGCGACTGTGTTAGTGCAAGGACAGCATCGAGACGCCGTAGAAAAAGTGCTGGAGTGCGGCAGATCGTCGGGACAGGTTTTCCTAGCGTCGTCTCGTGCTGCGACGCCAAACGCCATCGCAACACAGTGCACATGATGCATGTACATATACCCTCTCCCACATCATCGCCGTGCTTGCCTCGACCTCCTGCATGAAGGGCAGCCGTGTCCCGAATGTCGGTGCAGCATGGCCTGAAGACGCTGTGGTGCGGTAATGCCGCCTCTTCCTTCGTCCGGTCGATACACGCGCAGAGGCGCGCTTTACACGTCAGTATCGGACCAGCTTCAACACATGTACATGGATACATCTGTCTAACCAGCTCCACAGCACGATGGCCGCAATCGACTGAGTAATTTCTGGACGCCCACTCAGACCCGGACAGCCAACACAGCCGACAACGCCGCCGAGGATGGCCACGATCTGCTTGTGCGGGCGGGCTTCCTCCGCCAGGCTCACTCTGGCATCTTTCACCTCCTGCCGCTGGGTCTGAGGGTCCAGGACAAGATCGAGAAATTGATCGACAAGCACATGCAACGGATCGGCGCTTCCAAAGTCTCGCTCTCATCGCTATCTTCACAACATCTGTGGGAGAAGTCTGGGCGTCTCGATGGTCGCAACAAGGAGCTCTTCCAGCTCAAGGATCGCAAAGATGCCAAGTACCTGCTGGCACCCACTCACGAGGAGGAAATCACGACCATCGTCAAGAATGCTGTCCACTCGTACAAGGACCTCCCACTCCGACTTTACCAGATTTCGCGCAAGTATCGTGATGAAGCACGGCCGCGACAAGGCCTTTTGCGCGGACGAGAGTTCATCATGAAAGATCTCTACACTTTCGACGTGACCGACGCTCAAGCTATGAGCACGTACGAGGAAGTGCGTGCTGCATACAAAGCATTCTTGGACGACCTCAATCTGCCTTACCTGGTGGCCAACGCGGACTCGGGCAACATGGGTGGTAGCCACAGTCACGAGTATCACTTTGCGAGCGCCAGGGGTGAAGATACCATCATAACATGTCAAACATGCGACTTCTCGGTCAATGAGGAGCTCTACTTCCCAGCCCACCGTCCTGCGCAGACGGAAGATGTCGAAACTGCACCAACTGCTGATGCTAGGCAGCCTGCAGATGATGTGCCTTATCAGATATGGTACGGCCAAGTCAGTGAGTCGCTTAATACAACAGACGATGCATCGCAAGAAACATCTCTCGACACATCTGGAAGCGCCCCGCAGCTCAAGACTCTAGTCCAAGTCTTCTTGCCCAACGGACCGTACGAAATCAATCTTCATGCTATGAAAAAGCTGGTGCCCAGCATAGATACGACCGAGACTGTGAGACCAGAGGAGCTCTTTGGTCGTCTCGAAGAAAGCAAGACCTTGAATGATCCAGCGGAGTGGCTTGTGTTTCGAGACCCACGAGTTCCAGTCGCTGCCATCATCAACACTGTCGAACACTGGACCCGCCACGGCCAGAACAGACAAATTAGTCAGACCGCACACTCTGCCATTCCGGACATCGATGTCTCACCATTCACACTCACCAACGCGGCTCGCGATGATTTGTGCCCTCAATGTGGGACTGAAGGCTCCCTCACGTTCAGCCGGGCTGTTGAGATCGGACACACTTTCCACCTCGGCAAGCGTTACAGCACACCTCTCGAGGCCGTAGTCCAGGATGAGAACAATCAGCAGGTCGAAATCGCCATGGGCTGTCATGGTATTGGCGTGTCGCGACTGCTGGGAGCTTCTGCATCTCTCCTGGCTGATAGCAAAGGCCTCAACTGGCCAATTGCCATTGCGCCTTTCAGTGTGCTCGTTGTGGCCGCTGGAGGCGTCTCTTCGACAGAAGTGGGCGCTCTGTACGACGAGGTCGATGCCAGTCTCAGCAGCAATCGGATCGATGCCATCATCGATGATAGGGACCGACCCATGGGCTGGAAGTTGAACGATGCAGACCTCATCGGCTATCCTTTCATCATTGTCCTGGGCAAAGCCTGGAAGCAACGCAGAGCGGTCGAGCTACAATGCCGGAGACTGGGCATTAAGGAAGAAGTGCCGGCTGATCAGCTCGTTGAGAGAATCTTGCAGTACAGCAGCAAGCTATGAAATTATTTGACTCATCATGCCTACAATGCCATGGAGCATGGTGGACCACGATTGGGGCTTGACATTGCCCCGTGAACAAATCATGGTCTCGGTGGAGCCCCCCCCCCCTGCGAACGCGGCTCCCTATGTTCACTAGCGTGGCAGAAGTTTGACGTGGACTCCTGCAGTCGAGGACATCGAGGTCGCTCGAGTGTCCTCCGGGTTCGCGACGCAAGTCAGACCTACAATCGTACTGAGGCGGATTGAGCTAAGTGCACCGAAGCCTCTGAAGCACTTCTGGCGAGCTACCAATTACGGCTTCTACTCCCACAATCGTACTACTTAGTACTTCACAGATCTTGCCAGCCACAGTTGGAAACATGGCGAGATACAAAGTTCAACGACACCAAAGTCCTACTTCACGGCACAGATGCACTTGAGCGTCACGAAGCACCTACACGGTGCCACAGCTCCCCTCTCCATCCGCTGACTCACGGTCTACTTGTATTCACAGCATAGTCACAGCCCCACTTTCCTCACTTACGTTCTTCCGTCACATGTACTCACATACGTGTCACTTGCACGCATAACGCTTTGTCTTTCTGATTAGCAACTTGCACTGCTACACATACACCACCACCACCACCACCACCGTGCCCACCAGTTGCTGGAAGTGCGTCTGGCTGGGTGGCTACTCACTGACAACACGAATACCGACTTGTTCGTTTGCAACGCCTACACCACCACCGTGCTCACCAATCGCTGGAAGCGCGTCTGGCTGGCTGGCTGGCTACTCACTGATAACACGAATACCGACTTGGTCGTTTTGGGAACTCCAGAATTGCCGTGGAAGGAAAAGCGATGGCACCAACACGCGCTGAGAAAGGTAAAGGGGCAACGGGAGGGGCAGGGGCACGTGGTGGAGAAGGAGAAGGAGGAGGAGGCGGGACAGGAAGACTGGGAAGAGCTGCCACTGGCAAGAAGCGTAAGGCCGATGAAACAGAAACCGGATCCGAGCCGACACCAAAGAAGCCCAGGCGGCCAAGAAGGAAATTACAGAATTCTGCAGCAACTGTCACCAATTCTGATGATGAAGACGATATGGTGCAGCCCGCCGCTACAGCCTCGAAGTCAAAAAAACGCAAGGACGCCCCGAAGAACTCGAATGCCGATGCCAATGAGTCTACCAGAAAGAAAGCAAGGAAGACTGCTGACACGACTGCCGCGACTCCCAACGATGATTTGCAACAGCAGGAACAGGAAGAGCAGTCGGCAGGTAAGAAGTCGAAACAACCACCTCAGGACATCAGGAGGCACAACGTCGAGTGGCAAGGCTACCGACCAGGAGAGATCGAGTATCGCACCGCAGATGGGCCCAGGTATGTGGGCTGGTTGGTGGAGTATGTCGATCAGCGGAACGCCAGCAAGATCTTTTACAACGGTGCAGACTTCTTAGAAGGAGGACCTTTCGCCTTCTTGCACCCCAGGTACCTTGCGCCTATCACACTCGCGGGATTCAGGGCTGGGAACCACGTTTTCGACAATGTTCACCAAGCATTTCTGTATTGCAACGCTATCATGCAAGCCGTTGCTCCAGAAAAACATTCCACGCTGTGCGAGGTCAATGGAGATGCGGTAAGCTCGAAGTCTTTGCCAGGCATCCTCATGTCTCTCACAGTCGTCCGCAAAAAAGAGGACGTCAATGCTGCGCACAAGGTGACGAAAGCCACATACGAAGATGTTGCGAACAGCTTCCGAGAGCTGTCCATCCAGGACCCAACGTGGGCCAAACAAGTACAGGTCATGTGGGCTGATGACATCAAACGGGCATGTCTCAAGCACCTCACGCGCTTGAAATATGACCAAAATCCGGTTCTGCGTCTTGCACTGATGATGATGGGGAAGTGCCCGTTGTTCTTCGCGGCAAAAGATAAAGGCCGTGGCGTTGGGATGATGGCACACCAGGTGCCACTCCGCAAAAGCAAGACGAGGCCCTTCGATGGCCAGAATTTGGAGGGGATCATTACGCAGGAGGTCCGAGAAGACATTCGGCGGGACGATGAGGCGAAGGCTGGTAAGGTGGTGTGGCCAGACAAACCCTGCCTGCAGTTCTTCCGCCTTGGAGAGAGAAGACATCAGGCCAAGCAGGCGACCAAGCTTGAGCCCAAGGCGGAAGCAGACATTGCATCGGCGCAGCTCAAACACCGCGACGAATGGATCGCTTCTTCCGAGCATACCAAGGGATGGCTGAACTACCTGATGTTGGCTGAAAGAAAACGCAAAGCAGATTTAGCGAATTGAAATCGACGGCAGGCCAGCCAGCAGGAGGCACTTAAGCGCTCTCCGGAAGTTGCATCGTGGCTGGACATGCTGATCTGATTTCTGCACTTTGATTTCTACACTTTGATGGTCAGCGAGTATGTACTTTACCAATATTTCAAGTATGTTCCGGAGAACTTCGACTTCAGCCAAGTCCACTTCTCCATCAGTGGGCGGTGCTGCAACATACGGAGGATCATCAACGTGATCGTGTTCGCCGAATCCGGACAAGCGATCGGGCAAGCTTGGCTGCTGTGGATATCTCGTGCCGCTCGCGTTATCGACCTGTGTCAATCGACGACGCTTGTGCCTCTGTGAAGGGCCTTTCTGTCGCTTAGTCACTGTGCGTGTGGAAGAGCAGTCTGGGGACGAGCTTACATCAGGTGCACGCGGGCTTGCGTCAGGTTCTTCGAGATCAGACTCGCCGTCGTGGGCGTGTTCCTCCCGGAACTTTGACTCAATGTCGTTCAACTTCCGAGCAAAGTCGCTTTCTGGCGTCTGGCCCCTCGGTCGCTTCCCGAACGCTGTACTGGAAGATGTCGCCCAGCTCCGAGCATGTGCTGGAGCTCTGCAATCTCCTTCTTAGCATCCGCGAGCCTCTCTCGCAGCTGGCGAGCTTTACTTTCTTGCGATTGTACTTCTTTGCCAGGTCATTGAAAGACTTCGTCCACACGAGCATGTCGCTCTGTCCACCTCGCTGCGCGGCTCAGGCATAAGCGGTTCGTCCTCGGAAGAAGATGATGATGACAGACGATCACTCTCACGAGGTGACAACTCGCCTGTCAGGTAGCTTGACGAAGGACCTGCCGAGTGGTTCAAGGCTGTTGAAAGGGCGCGGTGCTCACTGCACTCGCTTGAGTCCCACATGGCGGAGTCTCTGGTCGTTGCTGGAGTGCGGCATGGAACCGGTCGGATCGACTGCAGGGTGACTACTCGCGCAGAGATGTGCCCTCATGTCACTGTCACGGTCAAGTCGATCTTTGCACGCCATCGGTACTGTACACCGGCTGGAAGGACTTCTGGGCGGTCTTTGACGTGACATGATGTGGGTGGAGTTGCGCGCCGTCACGTGGTATCGCGTCTCAGCTCTTCCCGTACCGGCTGCCTGGCATGATAGGAGATACATCTTTTACTCATCACCACCACCACCACCTATCCTCACCACACCACCTCTTGGGCCGGAAGTGCTTCCAGCGTGGGTACTATTGCTCATACTCTGGAAGCGGACTTGGTTGAAATCACACACGTGGCCTCACGTCTCGGCTGCCTGTGGCATGATACATCTTTCACTGATCATCACCACAACCACCACCACCCATCTCTCACCACACCCCCTCTTGGGCTGTAAGTGCTTCCAGTGTGGGTACTATTGCTCACCTACTTGACTCACCTACTTGACTCACCTGGTGCCAAAGCACTCCCACAGCAATGCCTACATCGATTGAGAAAGACTTCGGCCTGGAGCTTAAGCAGCAAGGCATCATGTCCGACTTTGCAACCGTTACCGCCTCCAAGCCCAGTCGACCGGTTGGCAAAGCTGAGCAACACCTTGCGGAGGCCACTGCGGCCAATGCAGAAAGTCTTACTTCCCTGAATGCCTTGGGCAGTCGAGCTGCTGCAGCCGCTAAGTGTGGTGACTTTAACACGATTAACAACATCCGAGGTGAGTTCCCTCTCCTGACATCTGAAGCCTTGGCTGACTGTGTCCGCACTGAGATCAGTCGATGTCTGTCATGGCGTACGTGGTGCAAGGACCGATCAACAACGCGTACATTGACGTTCAAGACTTGAAGATGGAGGAGCTTCATCAAGATCTGGACGAAGCCAATCGAGTGCTCGAGGAGCGTAAAGCCACAGCTCAGCACCAAGTAGCTCTGGCAGAGAAAGCAGTTGAAGACAGATACCGCAAGCAGCTGAAAGAAGCCATCGAGACTGCGGACGCCGAAGCGAAGCGTGCGAACACCGAGATCTCCAACAAGAATGACCTGCTCCAGCACCAAGATAAGGAGCTCACTGAGCTGCGACGACAGAAGAAACAGCTCGTTGTCAGTCATCAGTCTTCTTACGAGCAACTTCGCCTCGATGCACAGCGCCAGATCGACCAGCTGTCGAAAGCTATCGAAGCGCTTCGCGAAGACGTAAAGCGTGCCGTGGAAGCGACAAAGTCGGAGCAACGCAAACACAGCACAGGCCTGCGCCATTGTGCCGAGCAGAAGATGAAGGCACTCGCAGAACTGAAGGCAGAGCATCAAGAGGAGCAAGCAGTCGATAAGCACGAACTTGAGCGTCTCCAAAAAGCCTGGGCAGTGTTCCTCGGCAGCTTTGTGACGCCGATCAACATCGTAAAGAACAAGAGAGTCTTGCTAAGTCTTTTTCCAAGCAAGATGAGTTTGCTTGCCAGGATGTTCAGGCATCAGCACCGTGGGTCCTCCTCTGAGTATCAAGGACAGCTACTTCACTTCGGATTCACTTGACAGGAGACAGCACTGTCACATGAAAATAGCCACAGGCAGCAGCAGCAGGTGCCAAGTCTGGCAGCATATAATATGCTTTTTGCACTCCAACTCGTCCAATTACTACCGCTATACATATTCTTGCACCTGGATGCCGGCTTCGCTACAGCATCTGGTTCTGCATCGGCTTTCGTCTCGACAAGGCTGCTAACGCGCACTCTCTACGACATCAACCTATCCATCGCACCATACGGTCTACACAGCCTCAACACAGACTTCTCTGGTTGCACATCTCCCAATTGAGCTTCCAGCATGGCTGCGCCGACGAACGGGCACGATCTCAACTCAGAAGAGCGAGGTAATGAGCAACAGCAAATCAAGGCAATATCAACCGCCCAACGCAAGCGCAAGCGGAGTGAGGAGGAGCGGAAGAAGAAGGAGAAGGAGGAGGAGAAAATTTTGTTGTCGCAAACAGAGAAGGAAGCAATAGCTGCAAAGACCTACGCTGAGAACGAGAAGGACACGTTCGAACGACAACGTCAATCTGTAGACAATGATTGGAAAGCACGCATCGATCTTTCTATTGGCCACGCCGATTTGGTCGTCGGCGACACATATGAGAGTAACGAACTCAAGGCCACCAGCCTACTCAAACGAGATCTGACAATCGCTGAGTATGAGTATCGTTTCGTCCGCTTGGACGGTGAGAGCGAGGCGGAGGTGAAGAGGCGTGTCAAAGCATATCGAGACAAGACTAATTTCGACTTTGACCTGTCTGATGATGATGACTACCTTCCGAAGGTGGTGGATCCAGCACTGCTCTCCAAGATAAGAGGTACGTCCTTGCGACTGAAAAGCCCACGGTGATACTAAAAATACCTCCAGCGTTGAATAGGCAAGTTCCAAGGTGGCTCTATCGCGTATCATCATGGCAAGGTACGAAGAGTACCAACGGGCACGATCAGATCCACTTCCACCTCCCTGCCGCTTACAAGAACGATCCGCCCCCCCCCCCTTGGCGATCCAGAAGGCTGGAACTATGTCCTCGTTCAGACTATCGACGATGAGTACAACGACCTCGGCCAACTGATCGAAAAATTGGGCCGGCGACTCCTCTGGCTTGATCGGGAAACGATCCCACCCTTTCTTGGACGTCGTCTCTGCTTTTTGCGCTCGTGCTGGCTACCGCATGTCTTGCTAAGAAGCAACAGTTCGTGGTGATTCACATCATCGATACCACCGAGGTCAGACGCTTCGATGATCCCAAGGTGCCAGTGGAGTTCTTTCTTGCCCAAGATCTGCTGAGGGAGTTCGATATCCAAGGCTGGAGCGGCTGGAACGCAGGTCTCGAGCGTCCGAAGCTACGCAAGCCGTACTACACACATGAATGGATCACGCACCACGCTGTATATGTTCCCCAGGCCAGCGAGACATCCGCGTACGAGGCCAAACTAGAAGATCTTATCGATGGCGGGCTCTACGAGCTGATACCGGAGCTTCGTACGACCGAGGAAGATGACATGAAAGGATTGTACCACAGGTGTGTCTACACACGCAGTTTGACACATCGCAAGATCAAACCATGCGTCAAGCCGATAACGCAAGACGATCTCGATCTGGCAACACGACTCGCAGAGAGATTCAAGTGGAAGCACAGAGTCGGCAAGGAAAGCAGAGTCCGCCATCTTGATTCTGGCAGGAAGCCTGCTCTTGTGACACCTCACGTCAATATCATTCTGGACCTCCTGGGCATTCACGAAAGACCTGAGCAGAATCCAGTGCTTCGGAACTGGGCGATGTCAGGCGTCGGAGGTGAGGTTTGATCCAGACAAATCCCGTGCTGCTCATGTTGACTTTCTCTAGGTTTTACCTTCTGTCCTGCCGGATTTCGTGGCCTCACTCGGGTTCCCAACAACATCCCAGAACAGATGCAGACCGTCGAGCTGGCACGCGAGGTCTGCCAAGCTCTGCACGCCGGCCCTCTACCACAGACAAAGGTTTGGTTGGCGGACAGCAGATTCAACTGGCGCGGTAAATGGCTCTGGACGGATGCTTTCTGCATCAAAATCAGACAGAAGGATCCAAAGAAGAAAAGGAAGAGCACCGATAGCAAGAAGAAAGGCAAGGACCAACCACCGGACCAGAATGATGCGTCCGATGCCAACGACACAGCCAATGACGGGTCCACCATGACAAACGATAGCAATGCATCGACAGACCAGAGTCCAAGCAGTGATGATACTCTGCCGCGCAAGCGTCAGAAGACCGGCTCTGCTAGCGAGTCTTTCGCCAACGCCGCCGACCCTGCCGCCGACACAGTCATCGACCGCCAAGCGGAAGGCGATGCCGACGAGACATCGCCGGTTAAGGCGGCAGGCGACGTGGCAGTGGAAGCAGTTGCACAGCAGCTGTTGGCCATGGCATAATATGGGTAGGAACAGAGGTGACTGCTACGACCAGGATGGTGGAGTGCACCCCACATGAGCCAGACATGAGTATGACTTACACCAACATAGATACCACAGAATAGACATTAAACTACTACAATATCATATCCCTTGTCCATGTTTAGGTCACCCTTGAACGCCTTGCAAGCAGTTGCTAGTAATGTACATCCCCAAAAGGAAAGCGAATCCAACCTCAGCCAGAATCAGACTCCATCGTCAATCTCATGAATGATCATCAAGCAAGAAAATTCCTCCACATCATCAGGTCTTGACCGCTTGCCCAACAGCCATCAACCCGACCGCAGTAATCATAATCCCTAATGGCAACAGATCACACTCCTGCAACTTCCCAACAATGAACGGATTCTTTACATGCGGCACAGCATCATGCACCCTGTCGCGATGACCTGGTGGGGTATGACGCTGAGGTCTACGCTTCTTCTTCTCGTCCTTCTCACGACCACTCTACCGCCGCCTGGAAGAGCGCGTATCATACCTGTCCCTCGGCTCATCATCATAATGCCGGTGATTTCGCCCTGAGGAATGCCGCCCTCCAACATTTGTTCCCGCCTCAGCGCGAGTCGTGTTCATAGTCCGTGTTGAAGCAGACCGCTCTACCGTCGGTCGCGCAGCGGGTCTACCACCATCGCTTGGCTTACGGTGATAGAGCCTCCTGGCGGTATCTCTCGCGCTCTCGGAGATAGCAGCAGGAGGCGCATCCTTGGTGAATGTCTTGGGTCGTTGCTGTTGCATCGACGAGTTTGAATGCTGCTGTCTCGTCGAGGGTCGTCCCCCGTCATCGAAGCGCACACTCTTCCTGCGCGGCATCGTATCCTGCGACGAAGGAGAAACAGTCGACTCCCGTCGTCGTGGCCTTTTGTGGTCCTCTGCTGCTAGTTGTAGGCGACTCATGTCTGGCGGGTTGCGGTACGAGTCACCCCGGGGCCGTGATCGACGACCACTGCCGCTGGCAACAGTAATGTAAGGGAAAGCGCTAGACACCTTTGAGAGTCTTGGCATCGTTGCATAGGAATTAGAAACGTACTGTCTTGGGTAGGCGCGATGCGAGTATGCATCGGCGGCTTCACAGTCGTTTATATAGGTGGAGATGTGGTCATCGAGGACACGAACCATGACGACTGTTTTCGCGCGGCGTTGCAGCAGTTCTCTGGATCTCGATTTCTCAGGCCCAATCGGTTGGGAGCGAGTAGGTCCTTAGGTGTTTCGGCTTCGAAGAATGGAGGGTCGCTGGTGATACTTGTTACCCAATACAGCTGGGATCCGCCTGGTTGTCGGGTGTTGGCAGTCGGAGAGTTCTGTCACAGGTGGCAGGGATCTGGGGGCAGCGTGTTCTGCGAATAGAATAGGAAAGGTTGGTTGGGGAGGGGAAGGGGTCAAGGAAAGGACATTAGATGGGCAATGATTACCTTCGGTGGTGAATGTGTGGAAAGTGCTGCTTGCCATGGTGATGATTGCAAGTCGTATGCGGTTCGTGGCGGATGGTTCATTCAATGTTTGTGCCGGGGTATGGCTGCGTCCGTCGTTCGTGGACCCTACTTTTGGACGGCCCAGACACGCAGGTACCAGTGTGACGAATACGCTTCAGGGTCTGCCAGGAAGGCTAAATCGAGTCTCAGCGGACATCGTGATGACTGTGTCGTTATGATGGCATGGTTCGTTTCGAGCTCTGCCTGGTTGTTTTTGTTGGTCGTTCTGTTGATTGTGCCGCGCGTGTGGCTTTCGAGCACGTCCGCAGCCCTGGATGCGACCGTGAGAATTCTCGGAAAGCAGCTTCTGAATGAGGCTGCGCCTCGTTGCGAGTAGACTGTTCCTCGCCATCGCCCCTTTTGATGCCCGTCGTCTCAAATGTTGGGTCTGGCTTACTCTTCGATTGTTTTCACGACTTCCCAACCGCCCTTGAGCTTTTCCTTCCACAGGCTGACCCGGTTGTCACCACCAGACACTGCAAGTACGTTTCCGGCCATGCTCCAGCTCACGCGCCAAACAACGACTTCCAATTCCAACGTCTCACTGTGCCACGCACTCGGGTCGCTTATTTCGGCGCCTGCCGGTAGTGTCCATATTCGCACGGTGTGGTCCTGGGATGCGCTCGCGATGTAGGATTTAGAGAGCGGTGTGGGTGACCAAGCCACATCGCGTACCCAGTCGCTGTGTCCTTGTAGTGTTGTGATGTTGTCGTAGGTGCCTGTGGTGGCATTGAAGGACCATATCTTGACCAAGTTGTCCGAACCACCCGTCACGAAGCGCCTCACTGGCGTCGGCGCTTGGCCTGGAGCTTGTGCGCTGGTCAGCTGTCCCGGTAGGATAGCTGGGCTCCACGACACAGAGTTGACACCTAGGCCGTGAGCGGGGAAGGAGGAGTGTGAGAAGGCATTGTTCTCGAAGGTCAACACGCTGACTTGGCCATCACTGCTCGCTGCTGCCAAATGGCATCCAATCTCGGGAGGCGACCAGGCAATGATGTTGACGGAAGCGGTGTGGTGTGTGAACTCGTATATGCGCTGCCATTGGTTGTTCTGCTCCCGCCAGATCAAGATGCGACCATCGTAGGAGCTTGAGGCGAGGATTGTGCCGAACTTGGGATGTGCCCACGCGACAGACCAGACTGCGCCCTCGTGACCCTTCAGTGTCTCTGTCAGGCGATGTTGCTCGCCCTCGATCTCGAAGATCTTGATGGTCTTGTCGGAGGAGCAGGTCGCGAGTCGTCTGCCGTAGTAATCGAGAACCGCGTCGTGCTGGGAGGTGGCGGTGTTAGAATGCAGGGCATGGTAGGGGGGATGGTGCTATTGTGCTCAGCTGTGGTCCCGTACAATCATGTCATCGTGGCCTGAGTTGGAGATGACTTGCGCCTGTGCGTGTCAGCTGCTGTATTCTGGGCGGAATATCGTATGGCTATCAGATGCTCACCATGTTGATCAGCTGTATGGCGTGTACTGGACAGCTGAGGGTGTATTCTCACCGAAGGCGTGGAATTTGGCAATGTGTTCTGCAATACTTGTCTCCACTCTCTCCAAGAGGACAACGGCCACCGACCCTTGCCTGTGAGCGTGCACGTCGCGTCTCGGTTACTGCCGCACCTTCCCTGCTCACGTGCGACGTCGGCAGTTCTAAGATCACAGACCGACTTGGCCGAGGCATCAGCAGCAGCAGCAGCAGGCGCAGACGTGCTCTTGTGATGGCCTTCTGCCGATGACAATCCCGTGTCTAGCATTCTCCTATTACTGTCTCGTTTCTTGCCATGTGATTCTTGTTTCTCCATTGCACCGACTGGACCATCTCTGCATATACCGGCGTCTTCCTTTGACACCCCATCACCACCGCCACCATGGCAGAGGCAATGTGTGGGCCGTCCAACCCACTGCAGCAGTTCAGGAAGCAAGGCAACATCGACCGCACACTCCAGCAAGATCGTCTGGCTGCACGCCACCACCCGGCTCAAGGCTTCCGCTCTCACGACGCCAACGCGCGATTGCTCGATCCCGAGTTCGAGGCCTTTCAAGCTGGCTTAGAGCCACCCATCCTCGAACATGCACACGCACTCCAAGCGCCCCAGAGCTCTGGCGGACCTTCGCAAGCACCGTCGTGGGCAGCGGACTTTCACCAGATGCACATCTCTCCCCAGCCGATGCAGCAGCATCCCCACTTCCAGGCAGGACCAAGTGCTTCAAACTGGGCACAGGACTTTTCGACACATCTCTCTCAGACCGCGCCCAAAGCGCAGCACTCCTCGCAATCGCCGCTGGACTTTGAGCAAAGAGCGCGAGGCTTCGGCAACCTTGGCTTCCAGAGTCAGTTCGCCCAGCCCAGCTATGCCCCGGCCGTGCAGTCGAAGGGCAAAGAGCCGGTCGTGGCGGAGCAATACGATGAGACAGCCTTTGAGCGGGCCTTTGACCAAGCCCGGGCAGACATGATGGCTGACGTTGAAGACACCGCCCAAGAGAGTATCGCGGTTGATGATGTGCAGGATCTGGTGGAAAAGATCGAGGCTGCAGCTGAACAGGAAGCCACGCAGATGTTGAATGAATCGAACCAGGATCTGGAGGATCTTCATGCCATGCCGAGAATGCACGGTGCCGACGTAGAGCTTGAGGCACTGGATGAGATTCAGCAGGAGGAACAGCCTGATGAAAGACAACAGCAAGAAGATGATGCTCTGGCGGCCACTGCGCAGGAGCTTCTGGGCAAAGTTGAGCACAACACATCGGACAAGTTCAAGAACAGCCAGTTCCTAGGATTGATGCGCAAGCTGGCGGACAGAGAAGTGCGAGTCGAAGGTGACAAGATGGTTGAGACTGTCAGTCCCACCCAGTCAGATCCCGAGCCCGCACAAGCACACTACTTTCACACCCACGCGCCTGTAACGGGCAACGTCCCCGACTCTGTTGTATCTGATCACGAGTTCGATCACTGGGAGTCGCCGTACACATGAGAGTGTGCACACCCAGAATCAAGCTAACATTGTGAGTAGGCGAACGCCTCATCCACCACAGTCGCGGACGATACGCTAAACGCATCTAGCATGGCCAATGCGCAACACTTCTATTACGGGAAGCCGCAGCCTGCCCCTTTAGCCGCGACTACTGTCGATTCCCGGCCGCCTGATTATGGTCTCAGCATTCCGCCGCAAGAGCAGGATCATGACATGGGCAGGGTCAACCCAAGTGATGGGAGAGACGTAGTCGACCTCCTCGACCAGCCCGGTGCGATAACCGATGACATTGGTAAGTCACCTTTGTCACTCGGCAAGCGAAGTGCCTTTTTCTGATCTTGCGCGAGCTTCGCGGACGTCCATCTCGGACATGCTGTACGGGCGTCATGGCATCTTGTCCATGTCGCCTTGATGCTTCCCATCTGCATGTCGAGTCCTCCACGGCGAACGCAAGCTGAGCTTCTTTCTCAGCATACGACCCGCAGTTCGCCGAAGCACCAGACCTTGTCAGCGCAATGACCCGCATCGCTCGTTGAACTGCGCTCTGACTCCGTGACACAGACTCGGAGTTCCTGATGACTTCTCCATACTATCAGCCATAAATTCAGCGGCCACTCTGACCAACCGTTGCAGAGCCACCGGCACTTCACTACAAACCCTGGCCGAACGCTCACATTTACCGCACGGCCGCTGGCTGCTTCTTTCGGGACGATATAGCAGGTGACGAGTTGGGTTGAGGAACACGAGGGGTGTTGATGAGACACTGCGGTCACGACTGGCAAGCGGGATTGGCATGCTCTCACCACATCACACATCTGTTGCACTACTACTTGAACGTGATGGGAGATGCTAAAGATTGAAAGCTGGACCTGGTCAGGAATGTCAGAAAAAGACAAACAACTTCCATACAAATGCTACATAACGCCAGCCATGGACTGCATCGACCTCTTACAGAAGATCAACAGCCAGGCTCTGAGAGTGAATAGCGAAACCCCAAGCTCATCAATACCTAGGTGTCGCCAGGGTTTCTTGGGTCAGGGGGTGACCAGGGCCGTGGTCCTGGTGGGGGCATGCTACCGACTGGCGTTTCGTCGTCTGTCACAGACCTCTCAGCTTTGCAGCGCGAACCTTTCGCAAATAGCACTTACCTTGATAAGGCATCTTTGATGATGTCCTTGGTGGGTGATACTGGTGTTTGGTGGTGTGATAGGATTGGAGCTGTTGGTATTGGGAGTGGTGGATAGTCGAGTGGATGGTGGTTGTGTTGAGGAGAAGGAGTGGGAGGAGTAGGAGTGGGAGGAGTACCCTCTTATAAAGTCGAATTGAGTCTGTTTTACTGCGTTCACGATGGTGAGAAGGACTGAGAGCTGGCACGGGTGGCGAAGCAAGAGGGAGTGCTTCACGAATGTGTATACATCAACAGCCGTGGAGACTGTACGCATTGGGAACCGCCATTGAGGAATGATGCGCTTTGAAAGTGGCGCTGAACAGTTTGATATCAGTCACTGTGGCAAAAACGTCGTGCAATCAAGCAAACGATATGGAATGAAGATCGAGATCCTTGATGTTAACGCTCCGATAGAGCAATCGCGACTTCCAGGCCGCGCTGGATTCATTCAATGTTGTTTATTCTAGCTTGTCAAACGAGTGACGACGAGATTCAATCAGGCATTACGCGCAACCAACTCCTGCGCTTTTCAATCAGATATCTTGTACAGCGTGACTTTGACAGCCGAAAAGCAAAAGATGACCCGGCGTACACTTGTATGCACCTAGAATCTCAGATCCCAACCAATCTTTGGTCCTATCACGGGCAGCTCTTCTGCCACCGACTGTACGTCCTTGTCACCTCTGCCGGACAAGCAAATGACAATGTTCTGATCTTCTTTCATCGTCTTGGCCAGCGCCATTGCACCAAAAATGGCATGGCTTGTTTCCAATGCAGGAATGATGCCCTCCAGTTCCGACAACTGTCTGAACCCGATGAAAGCCTCAGCATCCGTGGCAGCGATGAACTTGGCGCGCGAGCTATCCTTCCAGCCTGAGAGCTCTGGTCCAACACCTGGGTAGTCAAGACCTGCGGACACTGAATGGGTATCCTCGATCTGGCCTTCGGCGCTCTGAAGAACGTAGGTCCGTACACCGTGAAGTACACCTGGCTTGCCTCCTGTCAGAGTAGCGCTATGCCTGTTCGTGTCGACGCCGTCACCACCAGCTTCCACGCCGAGTAGCTGGACGCTTGGGTCGTTCGAGAAGGGGAAGAACATGCCAGTAGCGTTACTGCCACCGCCAACGCACGCCACGACGGCATCCGGTAGGCGGCCGGTGAGCTCATGCATCTGCTCCTTTGTCTCGTTCCCGATGACACTCTGGAATGTTCGTACCATGGTAGGGAAGGGATGAGGTCCTATCGCCGAGCCGATGATGTAGTGAGTTGTGTCCAGCTTCTCGACCCATTTCCTCAAGGCCTCGTTTACTGCATCTCGTAGTGTTCGTGAGCCAGACTCGACTGCAACCACACTCGCGCCGAGAAGCTTCATGCGGAATACGTTCAATGCTTGGCGCCGGACGTCCTCTGCTCCCATGTAGACTGTGCACTTCATACCGAACCTCGCACAAACGGTAGCGGTGGCGACGCCGTGCTGACCCGCGCCTGTCTCTGCGATAATCTCCGTCTTCCCCAGCCGTCTCGCGATGAGAATCTGGCCGACTGCGTTGTTGATCTTGTGTGATCCTGTGTGATTCAGGTCCTCGCGCTTCAGATATACGTTCGCACCATAGCCTTGCTCGGCCTCTTTCCGTACATGTTCTGTCACGCGTTCTGCCTTGTGTAGTGACGAAGGCCTGCTCATGTACGGGTAGTACGACCTGAACTCTTCCCAGAACTTCGGGTCGTTTCGTGCATCGTTGAAGCCTTGCTCAAGCTCCGCCAAACAGTCCATCAGTGACTCGGGGACGTACTGTCCACCGAATTGTCCAAACCGCGAGGGCATCAGCTCGGTGTCTTTGCCCTCTGTGTTGAGAGCTTCGAGCTGATCTGCTAGGCCAGGACCGTTGGACTCCTTCACGACAGCATCGACGTGGACGGTGCCGTTCGACGGTAAGCTCTCGCTGTCGGGCTGTTTTGTAGGGTCCGCAGTGGATATCTCCTTGGGTGCTTCTCCGTTGGTCTTGTTCACCCAGCCGCTGCCGTCGCCACCTGGGTTCGCGGCGGTTGAGATATCATGCCCGTTGGATTCACCACCATTGGTAACACTGACAGCAGGATTCCGTCGCTGAGTGATTGTGTGGCAGTATTCCTCAACAGCTTTGGCTCCCTTGCCACTTGCAGCATTCTTGATTGTTGTGATGATCTGACTGCCAATAACGACACCCTCTGAGACTTTACCAACTTGCACAAAATGCTCACGAGTACTCACACCGAAGCCGACAGCCGCCGGCACGCCTCCAGAGTACTTGTGAACTCTGTCAAGCAGATCTGGCAGGCCGGAGCTCAGGGCTCCCGTAGCACCTGTAACACCCATGCGTGATACGACGTAGATGAAGGAGTCTGCAATGCCACATAGCAACTTCATACGCTTCTCACTTGTAGCAGGAGCAATCAATGGCACATATGAGAGGCCGTATGTTGTGCAATGCCCTCTGAATCGGACCGCTTCCTCTGGTGGCAGATCGACCATGATGAAGCCGTTGACGCCTGCTGCTTTGGCATCCTGCAGCATACGCTCTTCGCCGTATGCCAATAGCGGATTGTAGTAGCCCATGAGCAGTACGGGTGCTCTGAGGCCTCTACTCCGTGCAGTCTTCACGATGTTCAAGCAATGTTTCGTAGTCGTGCCATTGGCGAGTGCCTGTGTGTTGGCGGTCTGGATCGTAGGGCCGTCGGCGATTGGGTCTGTGAAGGGTGTGCCCAATTCTATGATATCGGCCCCGCCAGCTTCCATGGACAATAAAATGTCGGGAGTCTCTGCAATGGTCGGGTAGCCAGCAGTTGTGTATGTGACAAGGGCAGGTCTGCCCTCGCTCTTCGCTCGAGCGAACGCCTTCTTGATGCCGTCCATCTTTGCAGCTGCTTGTCAGCCAAAGTGTATGCGGTCTTGATGTGCCCCAGATGGATGCTGCGTTTGCACCGATCGGCTGGTCGAGGGATTGGGATTCGTGTAGCAAGCAATATCAGTCACAGACTGTGGCGTGTTGATCACAGCGACTTGGTGGTAGAGTGTGATTTGTGTAAAGGTGTGCGGTGTGCGGTGGGAGAACGTTCCGAAGAAAGTTGGTCGAACAATCCAATGCTATGTATGACTCGATCATCATCGTCGTCGGCCGGGATCGCCGTGACGGGACCAGGCGTTGCTCGCGTGCCTTCAACTTTTTGAGCTTCAGGCAAGAACGAACGCTGCACTTGCATCCGTCTCAACACCTTGCTCACTGCGCTCATCACACCACAACATGCTTCAACAACGACTACTACGATCTCTGCAGCAGGCCACACGGCAGCCGCAGCTTCTGCGCGCCTCGAACATCCACAGCACACCCTTTTGCGCCGCCACGTCAAAACTTGCGCCAGCCACATCACATCAACTGCTAGGGCGAAGATGGTATTCGGAAGCTACAAAGGAGTCTGAGAAAACAGAAGAGCAAATGCTAAAGGAGAATTCTGGCGAACAGAATGCTAAGGACGACAAGAGTGCCGCGAAGGAGGACCCAGTGCAGAAAGAGCTCGAGGCCAAGAAGAGAGAGGTCATCGATGTGACAGATCGCTTGAAGCGACAAGTGGCCGAGTACAGGAACCTCCAAGAACAGACGAAGCGCGAAGTCGCTGCTGCGAAAGACTTTGCGTTGCAGAAGTTCGCCAAAGATCTGCTGGACAGCGTCGACAACCTTGACCGTGCTCTTGAGAATGTGCCCCAAGAGAAGCTCACAGATGAGAACAAGGATCTTGTGAACCTGCACAGTGGGCTGAAGATGACTGAGACGATCTTGATGAACACTCTCAAGAAGCACGGTATGGAGCGGATAGACCCCAGTGCCGAGAACGAGCCTTTCGACCCCAACAAGCACGAGGCAATGTTTCAGGCGCCCCAGCCAGGCAAGAAGGATGGTACCGTCTTCTATACTCAGCAAAAAGGATTCGTGTACAATAACCGCGTACTCAGGGTAAGCTCGTCACCTGCCACCACTTCTACAGCATGCTAACACCTTATCTAGGCGGCCAAGGTTGGCGTTGTTAAGAACTCATGATCTTTGTCACAAAGTTGTATTATAGGAAACGCTAGGCATGGCGCCTGTTCAGGCGCCCGAGGTGTGGGAGCAGCTGCTACAGCAGCGTAGAATTGTACAATCTCATCTTAAGTTGCGCCAGCACAAGCGCAGAAGGAAAGCATGGCGCTGGCGGTTGTACATATGTGCAGCATCATGATATAATTAGTGCCAGGACGACTACTTTGTGACATCTGGTAGACCCTATCGGCCCTCAGTTTACGCATTCAATCCAACCATTGACCCCAACAGGAAGATGCATCAGGGCTGTCACAACTCCACTCTCTCGCAAGTGTGCGACGCAGCGTCTTAGGTACAATACATACTGCGTGTAGTCTCGATCTGCTTCGCGGTAATGATCATACATCCAGACTCTTCCTTCCCGCAGTGGAGAGAATGGACATGAGAATGGATATTATTATCATGCACGTCTATGCAAACACCAACTTCGGGTTAAGCTTTCGGCAAAGACGTGCCGAATTCGTGAAACAATCTTCTCACGAGTCACGACGCGACCTTTGACGCGTCCACGGTTCCATCCTTCGGCAAGCAACACAACGCCAAGCACTGTCTGACAGAGCTGACGGTAGGGCCGAAGACACCTGCTCCGCACTGCCAGCTTGGGCGACAGACAGCGAGACCTAGCCGCGACGATTGGTGCCACCATCTGACAAGATGCCCTCCATCTCCTTGCTCCCGCCGGCGGCAGAGCGGGCGAACAATGACATTGCAAACCCGTTGCCAGCAGTACTTCAGACGCCATCCGGACTAGCTATGATCGAGCTTCAGGGTAGCGTGCTCACAGAGAATGCGGATGCTGGAATGGTCCTCGAGCTAGGCAACTTGGTGTTTCCACCTGCAGAAGACGACGAGGACGAGGACGGCGACTGGGACGGCAAGCGGGTCTTCCTCTTCATAGGCAAGCATCAGCGAATGGCCGGCGAGGTGAAGAAGCTCGCCAAACCCGTGGCTGTTATTCGACGAAGGCCTGTCGATGCCAATGCCAACTCCTCTATACCCGGAAGTGAGGATGTCGAGATTGCGGAGATTATTTACTACAGGATACTTTTTGCACACCGCCCCGAGCCCGTGGGGGGCGGACAACAAGAACAACAACAAGAAAAACAAGAAAAACAACAGCAACAACTGGCCGAAGAATGAACCTGCACACATTCGCTGGAGCCACTTGAACAGTGCTTCTGATTAATCAACATGCTGCGACGCGGCACAACAGCGTACTAAATTTGAGGTTCCCGTCAAGACAGCCAGTGCTTGGTCACCTTCGCGAGACAACCTGCATGTTGGCCCTACGTGCCATCCTCCGCTGGGCGCGGCCGCATTAGCCCTGCTGGCGCACACGGTATGTTACAGCTGCTGCTATAAGATCCCATCCTCCTGCCTGCACCTTCAATATCGTTGCTGGGGACTTGCAATCACAATTTCCGCACACTGTCTTCGTGCTGGATGCCCTATATCGAGGATCTATCAGGCATTACCTCGCTCTCCTTCAGTAGTCTACGGACATTGGAAGGGCCCAGCTTTCATTATTACCCTGGTACGCCTCTCCTCAGCAGTACTGTCATACGATTGGTGTAGACACAGTGTACGTCTCGAATCAGTCCCCGACGGCACGGTCGACGCCTTGCCCTTCAACTGGCCCATGTAGACTAGAGCTAATTTTTGGACAGTTGAAGATCGTTACTGACCGTCTCTACAGACGCCAGTTGGCCCCGAAGACTGTACTTCATAAGATCCTGTGACATCTCAGCACAATGGAGGCATCAAACGACCGGGTCCAAATGCCCCTTGCGCTGATAGGCACATTTGCTGCGTTGGTACGGACTTCGAAAGGTCTGATATCTATTACGCTAACAGTCTGGCAGTCATTCACCTACTTCACCGTCAGGACAGTCTACGACTTGTTTTTCGGCCCTTTGGCCCGTATACCAGGCCCAGCTCTCAGCGCCATCTCTCGACTTCCCCATGTGCGGGACTTACTCAGAGGGAAGACTGTCGACACAATCACTGAGCTGCACAAGACGTATGGAGACGTGGTCCGATTTTCCCCAAATGAAGTGTCTTTCATCTCTATAGAGACGGCATTTCCAGACATCTATGGCTTCCGTACAGGAAAGCTCAAGGGTCACGTTAACATGCAGAAAGATTCGGTAAGCAGTTCCTGTGGAGTGTATCCAAACGTGGCTGAACTAGCAACATCATGATTGCACCACTATCTTCTCAGCACTGATCCCTCACTGACTCCCAACTTTTGCAGGTCTGGTACGCAAAACCGGCGAACGGCGTCCCTTCCATTCTGATTGCTGACGATGAGTACCATTCAAGAGGACGAAGGGTTCTATCTCATGCATTCAGTGAGAAGGCGCTGGCCGAGCAAGAGCCCCTTGTTCAATCATATGCCGACCAACTGGTCGACCGTCTCAGGGAAGTCACTGCAAAGACCGGTGAAGCTCAAGACATGTGCAAATGGTACAACTGGACCACGTTTGATGTCATTGCTGATTTAATTGTTGGAGAGCCATTCGGGTGTCTCCAGGACCTCACAATGCACAAGTATGTAATCTCAACCGCTCGGTGAGATGCCTCACGTGCTGCCAGCTGACACCAGACTTAGGTATATCACACTGTTGTTCCAGTCGCTGAAGGGGTTCCGCATTAGTTACATCCTACACTATTATCCCTGGCTCCAAGGCATTGGTAAAAAGCTTATCCCTGTAGAACTACTGGCGAAACGAAAAGAGTTCCAAGGCTGGGTGAAGAGTCAGGTCAGGAAGCGCATCGAAAGGGATACACAACGTCCAGATTTCATGACGCAAATCCTCGCAAACAATGGCACTAAAGGAGCTGCTTTGACCAATGAACAGATCGACGCAAATGCCCACCTTATGCTTGTTGCTGGCTCGGAGACCACCGCAACCCTGCTTTCTGGCGCAACCTATTGCCTTCTCGCGAATCCGGACAAACATGAGACGTTGAAGCAGGAGATTCGTGGTCGCTTCAAAGATAACAGTGACCTCACGCTTGCGGCAGTCAACGACTCGCCGTATCTAATTGCGGTTCTCTCTGAAGCACTTCGATACTTTCCGCCGGTTCCTGCTGGCTTCCAGCGACGTGTGGGCCCTGGAGGCGAGTTCGTCTCGGGCTACTACATCCCGGAGGGAACGTCTGTCTCCGTGTCGCATTATCCCGCGTACCAATCAGCATACAACTTCAAGGATCCAGACGACTTCATCCCCGAAAGGTGGCTACCGGACCAGCCGACATATGCCGAAGACAAAAGATCCGCTTGCCAACCTTTCAGCTTCGGCCCAAGAAATTGCTTGGGCAAGAACCTCGCGTATGCCGAGATGAGGTTGATACTGGCCAAGGTCATTTGGTCCTTTGATCTGGAGCTTGAGGCAGAGTGTCGCGACTGGATGAAGAGGTGTAAAGTGGTCACGTTGTATGATAAGCCGCCTCTGATGGTGAAGGTCAACGATGTGAGAAAGTAGTCGTGAGCAAAGGAAAGCGCTTGGAGGAGCGATGCCATGCGGCATGGGGTCATACGGCGTGGTCTGCAAGCAAACAAGTTTAATGTGTCGATGCAGTGAAAGTGACATGAAGCTCTAAGCTCGTCAGCACTTCTCACCCGCGGTTCAGAGCACTGCTATGCTTGAGTTAATGATTTCTCGAAGCACACGCAAGAATGATGACTGCTGCATGCTATTCCCGGCATGAGATGTAGTCTGTGTGCCAATGGCACGTGAGGCATATTTTGGATTGTCCCGACATCTTCCGAGCAGCACCCAACAACGGCCACAGTCTTCCTCGTACTAGTGTGCTAGCATGAACAGGTGGTGCAGCCATTGTCAGCCCCCGGAGCAATAGCTAGAGCGGTTGTCATCACCTAGCAAACTGCAACCTCGGTATGATAAAGAACCTTAGCTCCCGCGGGTCGAGGGGCCCTACCATGCATTTGGCAGCCCAGACCATCCGCTCTACCGCAGCAAGAGTCACGAGCTTAGCATCGATGCTAGTATACAGTCACGCCTACCTCACTCTCCTATTACGCGCGCACCCACTGCACATATTGTCGTTCCCATCGTTGTCCAGGCCCTGTGGCCTGTAATCGCCCAGCATGTCGTGGAAGAAGTCAGGTTGGTTCCAAGCACTGCCCTCTGCTGTCTGCGTGGTGACGTTGCTAACGACGGTGTGTGAAGCACAACTGATGGACACCATCAAGCACTATTCGAACTTCCCCGCGACCGGAGTGAGTCTACGGCAGATGGTGCAGTTTGGCAGCAACCCGTCCACCGGTATAGTGCACGCAATTGATGTGCAAGAGCATGCATTGAACGACAGCAGGCACTCTGTTCCGCGCCTCCCAGTTCCTGTCTGAAGAGCTGCCCATACGTCTCGCACACCGGGTACAAGAGCTTGGCGATCTCCCAGATGGACTCAACGAGATGGAGAGCATCAAGCGTGTGCAGGACTGGTACGCGGAGTCGTTCGAGGTAGGTTGTAAGAGCGGGCCATGCATGAGAAGGGCAGTCTGACGTCCATACACAGGAGATCACGACGCTGTCAAAGCCGAGCCTGACGAACGAAATCAGAGAGCGACTGCTGAAGCCTGCAAAGGCCAATGGCAGAAACTCCAGAATCCTCAGCGAAACAACGCACAATCCCAGCATCAAGCCCGGCCAGTACAAGTCCGATGCAAAGCTCACGGCGAACGGCGAGACCGACAAGGAGAATGTTAACGGCAACGGCAATGGAGCAAGACGAGCTGCTGCACGACGATACTTCAGCGCCGCCGACGATGGAAACGACTGGCCTCCGGAGCTCGAAGACTACAACACTCGTTTTGCCAAGACTCTCGAGAAGATCAAGAGAAGGCACGACAGCGTCGTCACTACGATAGCCCAGGGTATCCTCGAGTACAAGCGCAAACGGCAAAGAATGCAGATTGACAACAACATTCAGGCCTTCTTGGACCGTTTCTACATGTCGCGAATAGGAATCCGCATGCTGATCGGCCAACACATTGCCCTGACCGACCAACGTACGCAGAGCGACCCAAACTACGTGGGAATCATTTGCACCAAGACCAATGTCAAAGAGCTGGCACAAGAGGCTATCGAGAACGCGCGATTTGTCTGCGAGGATCACTACGGCCTTTTCGATGCGCCCAAGGTGAGGCTGGTGTGTCCCGATGACCTGAACTTTATGTACGTTCCAGGTCATTTGTCACACATGCTGTTTGAGACCCTCAAGAACAGTCTGCGAGCCGTCGTGGAAACACATGGCCAAGATAAGGAAGAGTTCCCAGTGACGCAAGTGATCGTGTCCGAGGGCAGGGAGGATATCACCATCAAAATAAGCGACGAAGGCGGAGGCATTCCCCGAAGCAGCATTCCGCTGGTCTGGACTTATATGTACACGACCGTCGATCAAACGCCGAATCTGGATCCGGACTTCAACAAGAGCGACTTCAAAGCACCCATGGCTGGCTTTGGATACGGTCTACCCATTTCGCGCCTGTACGCGCGATACTTTGGCGGTGATCTCAAACTGATCTCGATGGAGGGCTACGGCACTGATGTCTACCTGCACCTGAATCGTTTGAGCTCCAGCTCAGAGCCGCTGCAATAGCAACTACCAGTCATGAGGGATGAATGGAAAGGTGTCTTGAACGCACCTTCAAACACTTACAACAGCAAGGCCGTCTCGCCAACATCTCGGGGATTGACGCGCGCCGGAAGGCAAATCGAGGCGGCGGGAGGAGATCGCATCGCGGGAATGACCATGGCCACGAGAGCGATGAAGCTAAAGTCGCCCAAAGCAAGTATGTGGGACTTGCAGACCCGGGAGGTCAGCGCAAGGCGACAGGTTGGTGATGTTGCGGATAGTATCAATAGGCCGCCGAGTACTGGTGACAGCGGCGAGAAGCCGTGGTGGAAGAATGTTGGCATGGAGGAGGGAATGTGAGCGCGATTATGTTCGAATGCCAAAGCAGCATTTTGCGGTGTTCAAGGCGTTATGGTGGCGGGTTCTGCCTAGCGACTTGCACAGGACATGGCATATGACAGACAAGGATCCGTCTGTTCTTGACGATTACAGTGTACAGTGTACGTAGCTTAAGAGCGCTGCAAAGCTGCAAAAGAAACGATTATTCATTGATGTGAAAGGAGCTTCGCACGCGCTCGACGGATGACAAGCGTATTACCACGATGCTAGCCACGACTTCAAAGGTGCCCGCGGTATCTGTAACGACTTCCTTGAATGAACGCCAATACCTTGAGCGTGATTCAAGCGTCATTCGTTGCTCAAGATTACGATTACATCGTGCTCGACCTTTCCAAGCAAACGCCAGGTCACAAAGACCCTCCACTGCCGCAAAGATGCTCCCGCAGACTGTTCCTGCAGTCCTCGTTCTAAAGTGTAGCTTCCACCGGGTATATTGAGCTCACTTCACGTCTTCCATTTCGTCGTTATCATCGTCCTCCGCTTCATCGCCTGTACCACCATCACTTTCGGGCTCGCTCTTCAGCACAGCGGACTCTTCCTTGACACCAACACCATTCTCAATATTAAGCAACCGCGCGGTATTGTCGTTGAGCTTGTAATTGCCATTGAAATCGCCGCTCTTGATCAGGAAAGCTATACCCTCGAGGTGTTCTTTGATGAAGGCTTCCGGCTGTCGCAGACGTTGACGCAGAGTCTTCATCTGCCAGTACTGATACTCGGTGAAGCATTGCTGGAGCGCGTCGATGAGCTCGTTTGTTGACATGCGCACGGCCTTCTCCTTTGGCTGCTTCTTCTTCTTCTGGCCCTTGCCTGGCTTCGAAGTGGTGCTGCCGAAGGTGAAGCCGCTGTTGGTCATACCGGGGTGCCACTTTGTCTTGTCGACGGTGGCGTTGAATGTCGTCTTCTTACCACCTTGGAGCGCCTTGTCGTACGCTTTCTTGAAGTAGTCGAGTGAGGTGTCGTCCTCGACTGCCTTGGCCACAGCTTCGTTGACGATGGGTGGTTGGAGGGTGATTTGCTTCGGAATAGCGGTGCGGTATGTGCCAGGCTTCCTTTGTCCCCCACCATAGCGGTCGTTCTTGTTAATGCCTGTCGGTCTACCAGCAGCCAGGTTCTTGCCCTGCCCGAATTGCTGCGCGCGATGGCCGGGAAGGTCCTTTTCTGAGAACACGATCGTGTTGTTGTACGTGGTCGCTCGAACATCGAGGTTGTACATCTTGGGCAGATCTTTATGCGGTGCAAAGCGCTCGTCGTCCTTCGGAGTGAGGAGTCTGATCTGTGCCTTCTGTGGCTCGTCTGGCTTGCTGTGATACACGCGCAGCTTTCCGACTTCTATCTGCTCCCCATCTGGCGCGTTCTGATAGATCTCGTTCCATGCTTTCCACATATCCTCTGACACCTTGATCAGCCATGCGCCTCTCTGCGTTTCTGCCTGGGTCGGGAATGTGAGGTCGGTGTCGTCTTCGAATTCGTCGATGTCTCCCAGCTTTGAGGGCGAGTCCGCCGGGTCGACTTTAATCTCGGGCTTCACTTCTGCCATCGTGTCGGTAGTGATGTGGTTGTTGTTGTAGAGAACATTGAAGTTGAGATCACCAATGACAATGACTGTCGCGGCTCGCGCTAGAGCTCGGCCCGGTGATCGACAAAGCGGGATGCTCCGTTCCGCACGTGCACACACCTCCTGGCTTCACATGCTGAACACAATTCACTTCACATGGTGATGCTAAGCTGCCTGGTGCTCATCGAAGCTTATTGCTTCGCGCATCAACCCATTGGCCGTGATGACTACTTACGCAAATGGAAACATTACTGCATGCTCCTCCACCGGCATGCACGAGATTGCGATGATGGAGACTGGCCGGACCCAATTTATATACATGCGTCACTGTACATTGCTTCATTATATACATATGACAAGGCTCGCAGCGACCCTGCCTTTCCTTCGTAGCGAACGGCTGACCGGGCTTTGCTTTGGTAATGCCGGATCACGACCCAGCCTGTATCGGTCGTGTACCTGTTGCGAATCTACAGTCTCAAAGCACAACTCAGTTATCATCAGGCTACCACCGGATTCCGCTGGTCAGCTGAGGCATTCGAGTGTTGAGACGCGATCGATACGCGAAAGATGCATCATCAAGTCGTAACAATGGTCACATCTAGCCCACATCTCTTCACATCTTTCGGGACACTGCAATCTGACGACCATCGAGAGTGCATGGGCCCTGGATGTCGGAAACTCGATGGCGGGGCGAAAGCGGGCAAGATCAGGGATCTACCCGAGTCGTAATGCTTGCAATCGTGCTCAGAGATTGCAGACCTCTTTCCGCATGACCGAGAGTGGGTCGACTGCTGCTCACGGTGCGAATGCGGTCGTACAAACGTCGCAAATGACGGAGAACGTCAGATGGTGTTGCGCGGGAAGTTCCGAATCCTAGCCGAGGCATTGAGCGGCTGGCATCTCACAACAAGATCGGACTTTCGTGATGTGTATTCGAAGGCCCCAGCAGATGAGGCGCTCTACAGGCGCCATGCAATATCATTGTGCCGTGAATGCTCAAGTGCTCGAGAACATATGCTTGAACTTTTCGATCTTGGTCGAAATGTACTTTTCGACTTCCGGACTGTTGATGCCTTCCTTGCCATCCGTTTTCCACGCAAGAGGAATCATCGGCACTCTTTCGGTAACGCGAACCTCACGGTTAGGCCCTTCGACAGCTCGGATCTTCTCCGGGTTGTTGGTAAGAAGACGGATGCCCCGTTCGCCGCCTAGTCCGAGGTCCAGCAATATCGCAGTGGCTAGACCGTATGATCGAGCATCACCAGGGTGTCGTAGAAGAATGTTCGCTTCCATTGTGTCATGACCCAAATCCTGGAGATTGTAGGCCTTCAGCTTACTCAACAAGCCAATGCCACGTCCCTCTTGTCGGAGGTAGACAATGACTCCGCCACAAGAAGGTAGCCTTGCCTCAGGGGCATGTTCTACAGCTGGGGAGCCGCTTGGCGTCGCCGCAGGCAAAGACATCAATCGTGCCGCCTCGTCCAGCTGCTCACCACAATCGCATCGCGCTGACCAAACAGTCTCCCCAGTGTAGCACTCCGAATGTATGCGAACAAGTGGTGGGCCCAATTCCGATGGGTATGAGGAATAGCTCCAGTCTTCTTGCGCAGATGACCCCGAGCTTGCAGTCGTGGATATGCTGTTTGAAGTGTCGATCTGCGCTCCCGATGCAATGACGGGCGGCCTTACGGCAACGCCTGCATCCTGCCGTATCTGGCCCAATCTGCTATGCGTGCGCCCGGGAAATAGCGTGCCTGTATATGCGCCTCTGATCATGCGGTCTCTTTCCGATTCCCCAGGTCGCGGAGCGTCAAGACTTTGGCTACGTATATGTGGTCCAAACACAATCGCTAGGTGCTCTTTATTATCTGCACTGTTGTGGTACAAGTGGAGAAACATCTCCTGGCCGGTGGTGGTCGGAATTCTGGCGCGAACCTCGCATTGCACCTCGGGTAAACGTTCCAGCAGTTTCGGAGCGCCATGTTCGCTCGCGGCGTCACGCGCGGTAGTAGGCACACTCGTGGGCAGTCTGTCGTGTCGCTGACCGTTTGCAAAGGGCGTGTGTGGAGGTGTGAAGGCGGGACTGACTAAGGGCGGCGGGTGAGCGGAGTGTGTCGAGAAGTCGTTGTCCAGCTGCAAGTCGGATACATTGTGGTCATGATGCTGCGGTTTCGGCGAGGCAATGGGCGTTATGGCCGGCGAGGCAATAGATGGGAAATCGGGCATCTTGCAACTTGTCAAGCGCAACGTCGGACGACTGCATGTGTAAATGCAGGTGGACGTCCTGGCTGATGACATATTATCGAGCCGAGAGCGGAGCACCGAGTGTCGGACCGCAGCACGTAGTCTAAGATTGGGTCCTCTACCGAGACGTCTTGTGCTGCGAGGCTTCCACCTGTTTCGATGGTGTCGAGATCTCAGTGCTTACTCTCGAGTCGGGTCACATCGGCTGCAATGGGGGCATGTTACATCTTGATGGACGGCAGCTCCGGGCAACAAGCCAGAGCAGCGATATGCTGTTCCATTTCGGGCGGACCTTCGCACAGCGAAGCGCGATCAGGAGCCCATGCAACAAGGCCACACGAGTGGACTTTGGCTCAGTACGACCGTAGGTGTGCGCGTGAAGAGCCTCGGAGATCTGGAGTACATTCATGGGCTACGAAAGTGCCTGGCCTTTCCTACTACGAAATGCATGATTGCCGAGCGACACTGGAGCCATACTGTCTCGGACTCTAGCCCTGGTCACTGGAGGAGCCACGGACATTGACACCCAAGGACAAGAGGTACGTTGTTCATCTCCTTGCAATCGTTGTACATGTATTCATCACTCATGGTGTCTGTCGATAACGCAGGCCTGTCCTTACACGGCCTCTTCTGGGTCTTCTCTATCTCTATGCTCTCTTTCTTCCAGCAAAGCTCGACTTTCTTTCTCTGCTATGATAGCCTCCTTGCACTTCTCTTCGTGTCCTTTCCATCCTGTGCCTGCCTGCACAAAGACCATAGCAAAAGCTAGCAACGCTGCTCCATACCATAACGTCTGCAACCCATCCTCGTAACCTTTGACGGCTACTTCTCGTTCTATTCCGTGCAGTTGGTCCACCAGGGCAGGCGACCCAAGGAGTCTTCGCACGAGGTCGTCTCTCTTCATGCCTCGCTCGGCGAATTGAGAAGCGAGCGAGGCTGCCAACGTTCTCGTAAAGAGGCCTCCGCCCACGGCACTTCCGAATGAGCCAGCGAACCCGCGGAACGTCGCATTCAGCGCTGTGGCAATGTAGTGCCCCTCTTTCGGCGTTAGGTGCAAGACATGAGCAAGACTATAATTAAGTGCGGCACCTGCCGAGCAGCCGTTAATGAACAAGACAATGATAAAGCCCACCGGGGAACCGTTACGGTGTGAAAGCATCCCTAGAACGAGCAGAGTCACCGGGAAAATGGCGTAGGACACTACGGTCGGAGTCCAGAATGAGCCTTTACGCCTGATGTGTAGCCAGCCCGCGAGCAGGCCGCCTGTTGCAAAGCCTGCATTCGTTGGGATCAGCATCGCTCCGCCGACCGAAGGTGGCCATTGCCGCACTGCAATGGCATATGTTGGCGCATAGAAGAGCACACACCAGCGGCTCATCATGTAGCCGACCGTGCCGAGACAGGTGAACAGAAGTCCACGATGTCTGAGAAGCGCCACGGGTATGATAGGGTCATATGCCAGATATGCCTCGACCAAGACGAACGCAGTAGCTACGACTACAGACAGGATCAGTGGGAGAATCGGAATGCTTTTCGGCGAGCTGAGTGCGTAGAGCATGAGTACCAGCGAAGTCGTGAGTGTGATAGCTCCGAGATAATCGATGCGACGCACTCTTTTCCATGTGCTGTGATCTGACGTGTCCTTCTTGCCCGAGGTAAAGTCGAATGGTAGCGCAAAGAACAGCATGAGACCAGCAAGTAGAGCGATAGGGGCCTGAATCCAGAACAGAGCACGCCACCCGATAATTGGTAGGAAGAACCCAGCCCCAGTTGCTCCAACTGCGACGCCGAAAGTGTAGCCCGAGTTCAGTAGCCCAATCGCGAGTCCCTTGCGCTTGCTGCCAGTCAACTCCAGCACTATGATTATCGAGATGGTAAAGACACCGCTGGCCCCAACTCCAGCAACGGAACGCCCGACCAGGAAACTCTCCAGTGAGGTCGCGAATGCGGTAATCACTTCTCCAATGGCAATGATGATAGATGATGCGACAATGCAGAGCCTGGGCGTGAACACGGCGCTGAGCTTTCCATTCAAAGGCCCCAATGCGCTCGTGCATATCAGAAACGAAGAAGTGAACCAGGGCGTAGAGTCGAAGGCGTCTAGTTCCGAAGCAATAGCGCTTTGTATTGTTGTAAGCATGGACATGTTCGTTGCTATCAGAAACACTAAGGTCCCGAGCGCAATCGTAGAGCAGACTGCTCGTCCGAAGCCGATGCTCTGGTTGGCTTTGGTATGCTCATCATCTTCGGCCATCGAGTTGATGCTTCCGCTGCTCGACAGCGATCCCGCCTTAGCAACGAACCTCGGAGCAGTCCTTGCATCGTTGTCGTCAGCGTTAGCAACTTCGCTCGCGGCGGCGGGAGGTGTTGACGGGAGAAGGGTTGTTCGTTCAGTGGGAACCAATTCTGAGGTCTTCAGCCGAGCATTGGGTCTGCCCTTCGCACCGTCTCTCGACATCCAGTAAGTTGGCAGTCGCAGGAGCAAGAAGTGCCCAAGTTCGAGGTCCGTGCCGGCCTATGGTGATGCGTCGTGTGGCACTCTGTTGGTCTCGCCACAGTTCAAAGATCGTCGTTGGTTCCAGGCTCGGTTCCAAGGTTCAAGTCCAAAAAAAGACGAATACACAACGGCGACATGCATGAAAAACGAGCGTATCGATGAACAAGATGCAAGTGACGGGATGTCGATGATAAGAATTCTGAGACGATGTCGGCACTGATTACAAACACTGTGTCCCTTGTCCGAATTGAGTTTCGTGCCTGCTCGCGTGGCGACCACGGACCATGCAGCTTCCTTGTTGATCATGTTGTGTTACCGCATCTCTACTCCGACTTCTGTGCCACTTGCAAAACGACTTGTTGGCTCTGATCACGAGAACTCCTCGAAGACCTCGGCGTCAGGCCGGCCGCGAAGCCGCTCTGCTAGCCATGTCCGTCCACCGTATCATCGTTCAGTCCGCTGAGAGCACTTGAACGATCTCGTGGCTGTGGAGTATATTGAAGACTCGCAAAGCTATTAGAACCGCTCCCACGACCATGCTGGACAATTGTACTTGGGACTCTCGCTCGGAATTTCTCAATGGCCCTTCTCCTCGCCACGGGATGCCGATCAGCCGCTTAAGCGGAGATGATCGCTGCCTTGCGTGAAGCGAGGGTGGCGAGGATATTGTACTGTCACTCGAAGAGTCGAGTGCGCGCTGTTTGTCCTGTCTCACTAGACGCGACTTTAACAGACGCCAAATGATATACCATCATGGAGCAAAGACAGATCAATGTCGGCGTTGTGGGCGCTGGAATCGGAGGGCTGATGGCCTCAATTGCCATAGCAAGAGCAGGAGGATCGGTCACTGTCTTGGAGGCTGCATTCCAGCTAGGCGAGATATGAGCAGGCATTCAGATGACCCCCAACGTGGCAAGATTGCTTATCAAATATGGGATCGATAAAGTTATAGGAGACGATTTGGTCCAATTCTCGGAGCTGAATCTGCGGCGAAAGGACGGCAGCAAGGTCGGGCATACTGGCATCAAGGACGTGGAAGAAGTCACTGGCTTTCCATGGTGGCTCGTCCACAGACACCATCTGCATAACGGCTTGGTCGTGGTAGCCAGGAAGGAGAAAGTTAACTTGATCACGGACAGCAGGGTAGCCAAGCTAGAGAGCAAGCAAGATGGTAGAGTGGAAGTTGTGACAGAAAAGGGAACTCGTCACATGTTCGGTCTTTTGATTGAGTCAGATGGTGTGCAGTCAATCGTACGCAAGACTCTCTTCCCAGATGTGAAACCGCGACCGCCGACTACCAATTCCGCCTACCGGGCGATGGTGCCCTACGAAGAAGTTCGAAAAGATCCCCTGACTCGCGAGCTGGTAGAGGATGATAGTGGCAGGCTGAAAAAGACCATGGAAGTGTGGATGGCACCATTGGGATACAGTAGGTCGTTTTGCTCGAGATCACCTGCATTCGTCTTTGTGAAGTCTACTGACACGTTCCTGCTTCGTAGTCATTTCATATCCAATCTCGAATGCGAAGGACTTCAACATGGTTCTAAGCCACTTCCACGATCCGCCCGTAGATAAAGTCTGTGAGGTCAGCATTGATGAGGTTAAGGAGCAATACAAAGAGTACGATCCTCGAATCAAGAGGATGGTCGAAAAGATTTGCCCTCCCATCTCACGCTGGCCATTGCTGCTCACTGGGCCATTACCTTCATGGTCGAACGCCGAGAAGAATATCGTCTTGATCGGCGATGCAGCACATTCCATGTAAGCGTAGAAACTCGGGCATTGCCTTGAGATGTACCGACGTCAGCTCGAAGGACAAACCATATGGCACAAGGTGCTGCGACCAGCATGGAAGACGGAGCATTTCTGGCTCGATGCCTTAGAGCTGCGATAGAAAGGCGCCTTAGCATCGCTGAAGCCATTCAAGTCTACGAGATCGGTCGAATGCCCAAAGCGAGCTACAAACAGCAGATAAGCTACTTGAATGGATGGCTCTGGCATCTGCCCGACGGCGCAGCTTCAGAAGCCAGAGATAGAACAATGAGAGCCGAGTTGGAAGGACACCAGCCCATCAAAAGCGCGAACCTGTATGGCGATCCAACTACCGTTCTTGAATGCTACGGCTACGATGCTGAGGCCCATGCCGACCAGGAGATTGCTACCTTTGCGAACGCACGAAAGCCAGCCAGGGACGGAGCGACGACAATCGTCCAAAGTGAGGCTGACAGGATCGCAAATTGGTTCCTGCCCAGAGAGCATCAGTTCAAGATCAAGCCAAGGATGTAAAGACAACTCGAGTAATCAACATTTACAGCGAACCTTGAAAAGTCTTTGGTGAGATGCCAAAGGTTGCTAAACTATACCTTCCAAGACTCGCAGCTGTCAGCAAATTTAATCGCACACAGTGTTTTCCTTGATCTCGTCAATACTGGAATCTGCAGTCTCTGCGACTGTATGAGCTTGTTGAGGCATCAACTCTACGGTGGCGGTTGCGGGACAAGCTTTCGATGCACGGCATAGTAGCAGGTCCGCATCATCCGATAGATATCCGGATGACGCAACTTTATAGTCGCTTCGGGGAATGCATAGTTTGTGTGACATGTACAGCTTTGAGGGCGAGTCCGCCACAGGGCGTGAGCTGCTTCATGCCTATGACTTTTCATGTCTTCCTGTAAGAACGACGTGCTTTTAGACGACGCTTTCTTTCGTCAGCTCGAGTCACAATTTCCTGGCGGTCCTCAGTCGCCATGGTTCGTGTATGCGATCTTAATTCTCCAGGCCAACGATCATATGGACCTAATCGGAAGTACCTGGGAGTATGTGAAGTCGGAAACGCCTGACGAAGATGAGTTGTTGGTTAAAGCGAGGAAGATGCGTGAAGCTTTGCTGAAAGCCAGTGTGCTGGTCGGGTTCCCAAAAGTGATTCCTATTATGTTAAGTTGGCTTGTGGACCAATGCTGAAGTGTCTCAGGGCATAAATGGCTGCATAGCGTTGCGCAAAGCTATCCTGTCGAGCTCGCCGGACTTGGAGAAGAAGCTCGACCAAGATCCATCTCTCCGACAGAACTTGCAGCGAGCGGAAAAGGATGCGAGAGGCAAAGCTTTCTTCTCCAGAATCTATGCTCAACACACCGAACGTGTGCTTGACAACATGTCCAATGCTTCTGGCGGTGACCTCTTCGAATTCGCTATCAACGCGGTGTATGGCTGAAGAGTCACGTCTCAACGCCAAGGAGACAGGGGTGTTGGAATTCCTGGCTTGCTATGCCACTGGGTGAGTCTCAACAGTGATTGTCCTTATGATTGGGTCTAACGCCACAGCAGGGGCTCAGTCTGAACACAAGCCAAAGGACATGTGTATGGTTCGCATAACCTGGGCAACTCCAAGGACGAGATCTATGGAGCGATCAATATTTCCAAATTGATAGAGCAACAGCTTATATCGTGGTTACCAGAGAACCCGCGGAAAACTGGTCGTGGACTGCGAAAGCGGAGAAGTGGTGATGGCGCCTCTTGCATCCGTGCTGGTGGGACGTCGACGGGAGGTACACTCGCAAGGAGTGAAGTTGATGGAGTAAAGTGGATTGTTGCAAGTCAGACGCGTGATCATTGTGTCAACAGGGGTAACTCGATCGATCTTTGTACCTGCATTAGCCGCGATGTTAGCGCGAGGCCCGAGTCCATATGACGCTGTCACTTTGCTCCGGCATCACATGCCTGCTTGTGCCTTGTGAAGATACCTGTACCTGCATACATGAAGACACGACTCCTGCATCTGCAACAACTCTCCTCCCACTGACACCACCATCTCACTGACACCGTTCACCCCCAACCTCACACCACGACCAGATACCATACACAATCGTGCTTCATCTCCACCGGCTGTGCATTAGGCTCAGACCACGATCTACACAACCGACATCATTGCAGCCCTCCTCGTCCCACAACATGGCGCGAACAACACGCGCGGCAGCAGCCAGAGCGAGCACGACAGCGACCGAGACACAGCAGCTATCAAGCCCGCCTGCAACACCACTTGCTGGACAGGGTAAAAAAGTCGCCAAAGGTGCAGCCAACGTGAAAGTGACCAAGAAGCAAGAGGCACCAGTGACACCTGCAAGTGGCAAGAAGCGCTCAAGAAGGGCTGTTAAGCAAGAGGACTTCGACGTAAACGAACTCCCCCACAATCTAGGACCAGCTCTACCTACACCAGGCGCGGAAGATGCGCCACCTCCGAAGCGGGCGAAGCGTAGCAGGAAAGATGAGGAAAATACAGACGGTGCCGAGGTCAAGCTCGAGGACGTCGAAAATGTCGAAGAAACAAAGCCTACGCCCAAGAAGACTCCAAAGAAGGCAAACTACGGAGTCATACTCGGCCAGACGCCTTTCCCGGACTACCTGAGACCGACTCCTGAGGAATGCTTCGAAGTCACTCGTCTACTGGAGAAGACGCATGGTTCAGTCACAGTCCCAGAAGCTATACCGGCTCCCTCGCTGGATGTGGCAGGCTGTGGAGAAGTGCCCTCGGTGCTCGATGCTCTGATTCGAACAAGACTCAGCGCCAACACCACAAACAATAACTCAAGCACAGCGTTCAGAGGCCTCGTAGCACGGTTCGGCACTATCAAGGAGGGCATCGGCAAGGGCAGTGTAGACTGGGACGCTGTAAGGAGGGCGCCTCAGAACGAAGTCTTCAAAGCCATCGAACGCGGTGGTCTTGCCCAGGTCAAGTCGAAGGACATCCAGGCGATTATACAGATTGCTTACGAGGAAAATCAAGAGAGGAAGGCGGCTTTGATGAATCCATCGGACGATCCAGCCGGCGCTGAGAACGAACCGGAGAAGGAGAAGCAAGATGAAGTCGCCAAAGCAAAGCGGAACATTATTTCGTTGGACCATTTGCACCTGCTGAGCACAAAAGATGCATTCAACAAGATGATCAGTCTGCCGGGTATTGGTCCCAAGACAGCTTCTTGTGTCTCTCTATTCTGTCTGAAGAGACCATCCTTCGCTGTTGATACGCACGTCTTTCGCCTTTGTCAATATCTTGGCTGGGTACCAAAGTCGACCAAGAAAGGCGAGCCGAAAGTAGACAGGCACACCACATTCTCCCACTGCGACGTGCGGATTCCAGACGAGCTGAAATATCCCCTGCATCAGCTGCTCATCGCGCACGGAAAGGTATGCCCAAGATGCCGAGCAGCAACGGGTATGTCCAGTGCAAACTGGGAAGAGGGTTGCCCGATCGAGCATTTGGTTAAGCGCCACGGCCCCAGAAAGGGCGGCGTCTCAGTTGCGGCTCGTAAGAAGGCCAAAGAAGCTGCACTGGTCTCCGAGGAAGGCGATGCGGCAGACGAAGGCGGAGCAGGAAACGCGAGCGAGTTGAGTGATGCTCCAGAGGGCGGCGATGCAGCTGAAGGTGAGGATTAGGTGCACCCGAACAGACGACAACAGAACTTCTTTTGACCATGAATGATGAGACAGATTAGAACATATGGAATGATTATACGATAGTTAAGCGTAGCGACCGAGCGCTAGCCACACCGGAGTACGAGCTTGCGAGTACGTAGGTGAGGCGTCAGCGAGGGAGTGAAGCTCTATACCAGCCCTCAACTAGCCTTGGCGCCCGCTCTGATTGGTCAACTTTCAAGTTTTATGGTCACGTGACCTACCGCACTGTGCCTGTTGGCGAACTCGCAAACATATACTCGTCGCTAACGCCTATGTCGTCTAAGCACTGTACGTCGGGTAGCGGTAGCGTGGATCGCATGCTACTTTGTAGCCTAGAAGGGTTGGTAGAGAGCTCCACTCCGCTACGCCTACCTTTGGAGGTTCACAACCGCCAACAGCACATTTTACTATACGAGCAAGACACCCCTGTATACACTTCGATTTTGATTGGCTACCGAGCGAGCTTCACTTTCGTTCGAGACAAACTTCCTTCCAACGTCACTCCCGGTGCCTGGCGCCGATCTGTCGCGAAGAGACCGCGGCGCGGAAGACGAAGTGTAGTCGTTTAGACGCGTCGTCCGCAAGACGATAAAGTGATGGCAGATCCTCTTGCGACGTAGAATCTGATTTCGCCTAGTTTTAGTATTTCGGACGCGATCAAAAGACATACATTTACTGAAAACAGATACCAGCGGTCATCACACAGCTTTCAATCTCAGCGTAAGGCCCATTTCTACTCTTGCAAAGAGTATTTGAAACTGACATCTTGAAGAGCTTGCACAAACCATGGCTTCTTCAACAAGCAACGTCTGCCTCTACTTCCTCGCGATCTTCCTCCCACCCGTCGCAGTCGTTCTCAAAGCTGGATGCGGTGCCGATTTTCTGATCAATATCTGCCTGAGTATTCTAGGATGGATTCCGGGAGTGATTCATGCTTGGTACATCATCAGCAAGAGGGAACGAGTGGCAGTGGCGTAAGATGTGGCAGTGGATAAGAGCTGGGATAATAGAGGAGCGGAGAATTGTAGCGGGTGATAATGTTTGAATGCGAAGGCGACTCTGGGTACTTAGGCACGAGCATTGTAATGAGCGCGAGAGAATGTATCGAAGTGTTGTCGTTGGCAGAGACGGCGAAGTGGTCTTGGGCAGCGTAATCGGCACACCTGCGCATCCATATCTGTATTGAGCCATCCTGAACGCTGGACTGCAGCTTGTATAGTGGCATCACAGAGATGTCCTCATGCTTTATGTGTTTCTTCTTCAGTGGAAAGTGGTGTCAGGCTGGCCCGGCTGAAGGATGTGCGAGTACCGTAGCCCTTGCTCGATTCGACCGTGTGCAGTCCATGCTTACAGCCGCATCTAGTGAGTCCGGCACGTCGCTCCATCTATGCCATCGATGATGCAGAGAGAGGTAGCGGGTTGTGCTCGTGCAGTGGAATCGACCTGCACGACATGACCGGAAGTCGCTCATAAATGGTGGAATCGCAACTGTCGTTCAGGTCATCGCCAGCGGCTTCTATAATGACACTGCGCGCTGATTCATGATGTCGCCGTACGATCCTATGATCGGACTTGTCGAGTCGCGAGATTGAAAGGAAGACAGATAGCTGAGAGCCTGAGAAACATGCAATCTCATCCAAGCCAAGGCCAAGACTTGCCTTTTGCGCAGCTCTCTACTCTTTCACATCAACTTACCACACCTCATCATGACTTGCAGACCGTTACCTGCAATTACGAGTAGTTGATGCCTGGATGCCTTTTACTTCTTGCGGATCCGCTCGCTTCAGTTCGAAAAGAGATACCGACACCGTCACGATGGAGAGGCGAGGAGGTTCAGCGACAGCATGCAGACGGCTGCATCCATCTACACCAGATTGACGTGCATTTTGCTACTTCAAGCAGGAGAGCAGCTCAACTCGGCAGTGTAATCCTCTAGGCGAGCCATGACACCAATCAGTTGTGCCGAGGCTAACTTGTCCTATGTGCAACAACCTCCGTAGCACACGTTTATGCAGTCAAAGGCCACGTTGGCTGGGACCTGCGCGAATATGAAATGCAACCACGACATCGCCAAGAGACGAGGGCATGTATATATATATAGATAGATAGATAGATATTTCATTAAGCTGTTGTAGTGCCCTTTGGCCTATGCAGCTATGCTATCTTGTTTTTGTATATATAGAGGGGAAACCGTGTTGGTGAAAACCCCTCCTCCTTCCCGCCTGTCTTTTCCTCCTAGTTGTCGTCTTAAATTTCCCTTGTTAGGGGTACGCTAGTGTCATGGGCCTGCCCTGATGACTACCCTATCTGCAACCCCCCTCGCTTCCGCCTCTTGTCTATCCACTCCTCCGTCTCGCTCGCGAGGCTAAACTACTAGAGGTATCCCTACTGTAGTATCCACCGAGAGATTCGGCGAATGTTGCCTTTGTCCCTAATGATTGACTTGTAGTCTCTCCTTCCCGCTCGGTGCCTCCAATTTCCCCTGCCTCTCGCCCACTACGGGCATCGTAGTAGCATATGTTCTGGGTTTTACGATGGGTAGCCACACTAGCAGGCTGGGCTATAGATGTCTAGTGCGCGTCTCCTGAACAGGTAGGCCCTTAATCCAATGTGTTCGGACCTGATTTGGATCGCTATGCTTGCTTCGGCCCTTGTCAGGTCCCTATATAGCTGGTAATTGTGTCTCTAGAAGGCTCGGAGCGCTATCGGGCCTGTTGTCTTAGGGGGCTTCCTTTTCCAGTCCTGCTCCCATAGGCAGCTCGCTATCTGTTCCGCTAGGCTTTAGGTCTTAGCCTTGCTCCCGCCGGCCTAGCGAGTCCTACGCTCCTCCTCCTTTCGTGCTAGCCATTCGGTGCTTGTCTGTACGGCCGTAAAGGTAGTAAGGTCATCCTCTTTTTGGCTTGTCCTATGTCCTGCCCCTCTCCGGTAGCGGCTTTCTATCTTATTCTTTGCCTCCTAGATCGTGGTTTGTACTAGGTAACCTGTCGTCTTTGCCGCGTATTAAATTCTTATTCCCCGGATGTACTGGCCGATTAGTAGTATTCCTGTCTCCATTTCTACCGTGCTTGTTAACGTTGTCTTGTATACGCCTAGTACCCTATGTAGGTTACCTGCCTGTGTCCTGTTTAGGGGTTACTCTATCCGTTTCGGGATCGGCTTGCCTACGCCTCCTGTTCCCTAAATCTGTGCCCCGTATAACATAGCTGGTCTAACGATCGCCTTATACATTACTCTTGCCTTATCGAATGTTGCTCCCTATGTAGATGCCGTAAGCCTCTTTATCGAGGCTTCATTAACTTGCGCTCGACTCTAGGCTTTCTTAATCTGTACATTCTAGCTTAGCTTCGGGTCGAGCTAGATCCCTAGTACTCGTAGCTCCGCTGATGGCTTGGTCTCGTAGCCTTGGATCCTTACCGCCGCCTTTATATTATAGTATGTTCTCGCTTTACTAAAGTGTATAAGTTAGTACTTTTTAGGGGCGAACCGGGCACTATGCTTCTTTACCTACTCCTCGCATTTCTTGTGCCTATCTTTAAGGAGGCGACAGTTCTCTTCTGTCGAGTCTGACTAGGCTAGGATGTTTGTATCGTCTACGAACCCCGATGCTGAGGTTTGCGGAGAGGTGAGTAGGGGGATTAGATCCGACATAAATATCAGAAACAGGATAGGGGAGAGAGTAGATCCCTAAGGTATTCTAGTCTCTGCCTTCACCGGGTCGGACGTGTACCTTCCTAGGACTAGGTATGTCGTCCGTTCCTAGAGAAAGGAGTAGACGAACGTCGTTACCTACTAGGGGATGCCTTTCTGCTGTAGGATATGTATTAGCCTTTGGTATAAGACGTTGTCGAAGGCCCCTACGATGTCGAGGGATAGTAAGGACGCCGCTCGGTTCCTGCCGTAGTGCCAGAGGGTCTGAATTTGCTCCGTAATTAGCTCTATTACTATTAGTGTCGATCGCTAGCTTCTTCCCCCTATCTGTGTTGCTGGGAGTACGTGGTTGTCCTCGGCAAGCTGCGTAAGTCTCTAGGCTACTATCTTTTCTAGGACCTTCCCTATCGTATTTAGAAGTGCTATTGGTCTGTACGACTTGGGCTGAGTATAGTCTTCCTTCTGTAGCTTGCGTAGCACTACTGTCATAGACTCTCTGTACGGCTTCGGGTGATACCCTAGCCGTAGGCACGCGGTAAATAGGTTTGCAAGGCTCGGCGCGATCTCTTCTCTACACTCTTTTAATAGTACGTTTGGTATCCTGTCTAGGCCCAGGGCTTTTCGTCCTTTTAGCTTACTTATGACTCCTGCTACTGTGTTAGAGCTAACCGTCCAATCCATGTCTAGGGGTTCCGGGTATGTGCTCGGGTCGACGTCCGTAAGGTCTGCCTCTACTTGCGTCGAAAAGAAATGGTCGGCTAACGCTTTTGCCTTGCCCCGGGGCGTAGCCTAGGCAATCCCTTCGCGGTCTACGATTAGGGGGAAGTGAGGGGCTTGTTGCTCTTCCGGTAGTCGTGCCCATTTAGCAAGTCTCCACATCTATTCCGGGTTTTCTGTAACGAGCCCGATCGTCGCTCTCTAGTCCTGTAGCTTATCGCGTCTTATCTGTGCCTTCTTCTCTTGTGTCGCGTAACAGTATTGCTCCTACGTCTCTTAGCAAGGAAGGAATCGTATTTAGCAAGCTAGCTACGAGATAAGGTGACAAGTCTTAACCGCGCTTTCCTACTTATCTAGCACTACCGTGTAGCCTCGTTTCGAGAGGTTAGCCCGGAGCAAAAGCTTCCCTCTACACCCTCCCTCCCTGTTTGCTCCTTAAGCTAATATCCACCTCTATAGGCCTAAGCCCTTTAGTGCTCTCTATTGACCGACATGCGCATCCGTCCTCTCGGGCTGTACAGACAGTGTCAGCCGTCGCTGCTAGTATATACTACGCCCTAGGTTTTGACGCCCTTCGCGTTACCGCAGCCTATCTCTAGAAAGCGGCCATCTATGCCTCGCAGGTTTGCTCGGGGCACACACCACGCCGGGTAGCGTACTCCTTGCGTTTCCACCTACTAACCAATATGAAGTTCCTTATTACCCTGCCCTCGATCCTCCCCGATTACAGAACTAATCCACTTGCATTGTACGTCTTTTCCCCGTCCCAACAGCCGTCTTTTCCTTGCTCAGGCTATCGTCTTTTCCTCGTCGCAATCTACCATGTCAGACTAGGTGCGTTGTGTAGCGGGACAGGCAGTGCCTTAGGCAAAACCCTCGTTCCTATACCGGGTGTTCAACAGGCCCTTACAGGCTTCGTCGCGTGTCCACCTACCTACCGCATTGCCCGCTGGCAAACACTAGATTGTTTCGTAGTCCGCTCGACGCCGTCGCATAGTCCGCTCAGTTGTTGTTCTGTAGTCCGCTCGTCTAATGTTCGTCGCTCAGCCCGCTCGGTTTGCAGTCTCCGGAGGTGAAAATTCTGCACTTATACCTGAGGTGTCCTGTCGAGCGTATAGGCCACGGTTCCGCGCCCTTCTTACACGTAGAAAGAAGAAGGACTCGCTCCCGACACGAGTACACGCTCGTCGGATGGTTTTCATACCCGTTTTGCTGGTAGTCCTCTGTTCGCCGCGGCTTCGCCTACGTTGCGCGCCCGTCGCGCCCACGACGCTCCAGCGTGAGAATACTTGGCTCTCTCGTAGCTAGACGAGAGGTTCGTAGCCGACACCACGTACAGGTGATTCTCGTCGTCGACCTATATATATATACTCCCAGAAAAGAAAGCAAGAGGCAGGATTTTGCCCGGACACAACGAACTTCGTAATTCATTGGCGATATGTTTCCATCATTTAACACTCGGCTGTCATTTGCACTGATATCAGCAGGTATTGTCACGGCTCAATACCAGTACGGCACCTGCACGGCAAACGAACAGAATGGCGTGTGCATATCGACAGGCGAATGCGGCGGCAGTAGCACAGCTGGTCTTTGCCCTGGCCCTTCCAACATCCAATGCTGTACCTACGGCCGCTTCAATAACGCTGGCGTAGCCGGAACTTGCGAGTCCAGGTCGACCTGCTCCGGAACTACGTACGTTGTTCCAGCTCATTCGTCAATCGCATACTGACAGCCGTGCAAGCTATTCGGGCCTTTGTCCGGGCTCATCAGGTACGTGACAACAGGCTCACACATTTCCTACCCCATGTCTCAAATCGAGGGAGATGAGTTGCTTGTGGACGATGTCAGGGTATGTAGCAGCTCTCTAGCAGCATAGAGAACGGGAAATGCTGACCATTGCAGGAATTCGAAGTCTGCCTGGGCAATGCCGTATCGTCCGTCAGCCTGAATGCTAACCAATACGGAGCATTGGTCTCGTGGTCTTTCAACGTCGGTTGCGGCAACATGAGATCGTCCACACTGGTCAGGAGACTTAATGGGGGTGAGAGCCCGAACACTGTGGCAGCTGAAGAACTTCCCAAGTGGAACCAGGCAGGAGGCCAGACCGTACGAAGTCGGCGACTTGAACGAACGGGGTAGGGCATGCATCCGGTTTTAGGTTGTCGTTGTTTGTCTACAAGCGTTTGTTAGAGGCAGTATATAGATTTCGGTTAGTCTTGAGATTTAGAGAGTATGAACCCCTTCGCCGAGAACACGATTTCCTACCGTGCTGGGTCTCACCAGGAGAAGACAGGAAGAAGTGCAGCTCTTCCAGACAAGCACCAGTGTTGGAGCTTTGCCGTGCTAGTTGAGCGAGCTTCAAGTGGATGAGGGAGGCATGTGCGCCATGTCGACGCTTAACAGCTCGTACTGGACAATCACGTAGTGGAGGCTCTTCGGGTACCTGCATTATCTATTCAGCAGCAAGCAGCCAACATCCACATAGGGTCATGCTCTGACGAAGCCTCCAAGACAGGAACATCAGTGAAAGGGCCGCGGCGTCTCAGCTCCGCACCTATGTGATCGTGATCGGTCCTGTCCAGCACCACCAAAGCGGCCTATGATGTCGTGGGTAGAGATCTTATCACTCTTCGATGCGGCATAGCGTCGAGTCGAGAAAATGCTCCGGGTGCGTGGTTCTCGAGCCACATCGCAGTGATGCAACACATCGTCATACTTGTGAACGCCACATGCGTCAAGGCTTCAGCTGCGCGGCCCGAAGCACAGCTCTTCAGTGAAAGGCACCTGGTGATCCGTATCTGCCCAATGAGAATGGGGTAACGTTGCGTTCGCTTGGGCCGTGGTGGTGCGAGTTGAAGCACATGCCAGATGACGTCTTTTCCTGGAAGTGTGAGTGTGAACGTGCTGGGCTGCAAGTGATGTGCTTGTGCTTGTGAAGGTGGGGGTAGAAATGCACTACCCCTCCCGCTGTTTTGTTGCTCTTGCTGCAGTACATAAGTTTTATTGTTCAAGTCTCTTTCTTCTGCTGAACATCACCAACAAGACTCAGACTTACCAAGCTACTCCCCAACACCCGAACAAACAAACAACCACCGCAAACATGTCCGACGCACTGTAAGGCCTACTGTTGATGCTGCTTCACTGTTCCTCTGCTGACAACTTTCTGCACAGCCGCCAATCCAACACCGACAAGGCCGCCTCGGCCCTCAAGCCAGACAGCCAGAAGTCCGCCCTCGAGCAGGTCCAGGACAGCGCCAAGAGCACCGCCGACTCCGTTGCCGGTACTCTCCAGCCAGGTAAGCCGTGCAACAGCCAGAATATCAATTCTGCATACTGACGATACCTCGTAGAGGGCGAGAAGTCCATTGGCCAGAAGGCTTCCGACACCGTCACTGGATCCGGTGGTGATGCACAGAAGCAAGGCGAGGGTGTCCTCCAGCAGGCCCAGGACGGTGCCGCAAACCTTGCTAACCAGGCTAGCGAGACCATCAGCGCTGGCGTGAAGCAGGCTCAGGATGCTCTCGGTCTCAACCAGGGCGGCAACGCCGGCACCTCTGGCCGTACGTAAACCCCATTGCGGATTCCATCGTGGTGGCTTTGACTAACAGTCACAAACAGCCAAGTAAAATGCTTTACCCCTCGGCGATCTTGCACGACCGACTTCGATGATTCCCCCAGGCACGGCCTCAATTTCCTCGACTTAGATTGTTCTCGATTAATGGTTTCGAGCATGGCTAGGGTTAATAAAGTCACGACGACTTGATATGGAGATGCATCTGACATACCTCTTACGATGATATGAGCGATGGGCTTTGAATACCGACAGAATCAACATGAAGGTTTTCTTGCGCACGTTGTGTCATTTTCTTCATACTGCACCTTTGATCAGCTGACTTGGTGCCTGCCAGCAGCATGTCACTGACCGTGACCGCACGTTTGTGTCGCTGAAGTTTTACATTTGTATGGGAAATGCTTGCCCCCGTGGGCCGTGGTAGAACTACGACAATGTCGGAGTACAAGCCTAGGAGGTACAAGGCACCTCAACTTTCGCACGCACGGGCCATCACGAAAATCCGCCGGCGCCGAGGTCGCGAAGCTGCTGTATGTTTTTAGGACAACGTGTCTGTCGGTTCCCATAGGCCACAACTCCTCACAACAGCGTTGCATCAGTGTACATATATCTTCGGCTTCTTCCCCTTCGGTCCTTTCTTCACGATGCTGCGTACAGCGACTGCCAGACTGCCCGGCGCAGAAGTTCGAGCTCTGTCTTTCTCGCCTGCAACTGGAAGCTCTCTCCAGGCCCCCGCAAGAAGCTTCACTACTGCACCCTCGACGTCCATAATCCGCATACCAGCTCGTCCCAGACAATCGACACCTCCCTCCACTGCCTCCGCCTCCGCTTCCGCCAGGACGTTCACGAGCACCGCCAAGATGGGACGCAAAGAGAGTGATGCATTCGGCGAGGTCGAGGTCGACGACAAGGTCTACTGGGGAGCCCAGACACAACGCTCCCTAGGCAACTTCAAGATCAACCAGCCACAAGACCGCATGCCACCGCCCATCGTGCGCGCGTTCGGTGTCTTGAAGGGTGCCGCTGCTACCGTGAACATGAATTTCGGCCTGGACCCCAAGCTGGGCAAGGCCATCCAGCAAGCCGCCAGCGAGGTCGCGTCGCTCAAGCTGGTCGATCACTTCCCTCTGGTCGTGTGGCAGACTGGATCCGGTACACAATCGAACATGAATGCAAACGAGGTCATCTCCAACAGAGCCATTGAGATTCTTGGTGGTCAGATGGGCAGCAAGAAGCCTGTGCACCCCAACGACCATGTCAACATGTCTGCCTCCTCCAACGACACCTTCCCAACTGTGATGCACATTGCCGCTGTGCTGGACTTTGAGGAGTCGCTCTTGCCAGCATTGAAGAACCTGCATCAAGCCATGAAGCATAAGCAGGAGCAATTTGAGCACATCATCAAGATTGGTCGTACGCACTTGCAGGATGCCACACCACTCACGCTTGGTCAGGAGTTCAGTGGATACGTCACACAGCTTGAGTACGGCATCCAGCGCATTGAGTCCTCGTTGCCACGTCTAAGGATGCTTGCGCAAGGTGGAACCGCCGTCGGTACCGGCCTCAACACCTTCAAGGGCTTCGACGAGATGATTGCACAGGAGGTCAGCAAGCTGACTGGAAAGCAATTCATCACAGCACCCAACAAGTTTGAGGCATTGGCTGCTCATGACGCTGTTGTCGAGGCTCATGGTCAACTCAACACTCTCGCCACATCGTTGTTCAAGATTGCGCAGGACATCCGCTTCCTCGGCTCTGGCCCACGATGCGGTCTCGGCGAGCTTAATCTGCCGGAGAACGAGCCAGGCAGCTCGATCATGCCTGGCAAAGTAAACCCAACCCAATGCGAGAGCTTGACGATGCTTTGCTGTCAAGTATTTGGCAACCAGGCAGCCACGACATTCGCTGGCTCGCAGGGCAATTTCGAGCTCAACGTCTTCAAGCCTGTCATGATCCGCAACCTGCTGCACTCTTCCCGTCTGCTTGCCGACGGCATGAACAGCTTCCGCGAGCACCTGGTTCTGGGACTTGAGGCCAACGAGGCGAAGATCTCAAGTATAATGAAGGAAAGTCTGATGCTGGTTACCTGCCTGAACCCCGTGATAGGATATGACATGGCTTCCAAGGTCGCCAAAAACGCGCACAAGAGAGGTATCACGTTGAAGGAGAGTGCCATGGAGCTGGAAGCGCTCAGCAGCGAGAAGTTCGATGAGATTGTTCGTCCGGAACTGATGATCGCACCAAAGGATGTGCAGAAGAAGTAAGATACCCTATCACATCTGTAAACCTACAAAAAGGATCTCTCACATCACTCGCTAGCACACGTGGCTGGTAAGCATAGTGACTCGCCAAACCATTTTCTTCTTATGGCAGCTGGCAGTCCATTTCGAGACGTTGAGATTTAGTCTTTCGTTTTAACCCGCCGGAGTCGTGACTGCTGGCGGTGCTCCCACCTTGGTGATATAACATACTCTGAGTGGCATGGTTGGTTGGCTGCACTTCATTATTGTGCATTCCGCCTATGCGAGGTGGTCCATCTTTTGCGGTATCTGGTCAACGCGAACAAGGTACGTACCCACGCCCACAGGCACCGCCGGCACATTCGCTTGACGCTAATGCATAACATATGCACAGATGTGCCGAGCAAAGCGCGACCAACAACAAGTCGTCGATGAGATGCAAAGCTAGCTGATATACGAGGCGACGAGAGTCTCATGGCCTATAAGGTAGAAACGACGGTAGGTACGTTGCGCAATTCCACCACAGCCACAACTTGATCGCAATTCTCGACAGGAGTCACGCAGTTGTACTGGAGCCAGTCAAGGACATGCCTTCATCAGGCAACAGTAGTAAAGTCAGAGTCTCAAGATACAAGGTCGCGACTGCTATTGACGGAAAACGTAGGAGACACAGCAGCAGTTTGTTTGTGTGGAAGGGTCTCCGCGATGCGGTGCTCGGTTTGACAGCAAGAAGTCTCTGGATAAGCACTGTCGAGAGAAACATCACTCTTCGGCGGCTGCGCTGCTGTTTCGTTCTGGCTTCTCGTAAGAAGCTGGTGGGTCGTTGCCAGAACGACAGCACATAGCACTTCCCGTGTGGCCGCGAAAGTAAGCCCGACTTAGGCGCAGGCTTTCCTTTCCAAGACGATACCGGCCTTGCCTTGTTGAAGAAGGTCTTCCGCTGTCTTCGCTCAATGGACATCCCTAGAGCACGTAACACGCCGACGGGATATAGACTGGGGAATGGAGGAAGTTTTGGTTAAGAAATGCTTTCGTACTATAGCAGTCATCAATCGTGATAAGCATGGTTAACATCAACAGACAGAGGCCGCCCAGATTAGTTCCTGTTTCGCCCAGGCTAGGCTATTACTTTCCAACAGAGCCCATGTCACAATGAACGCGTTCAGAAGAAGCCAAATATGCTTCTTGAAGGGGATGCAGCTGGGTCGAATCTCCTCGTTCGATCACAATCGCTTGACCTGTTTGGCCGCCGATCGTCGTGGCGAGGTACTCTTCGGTCTATTCCGGATTGACTGGCCATTGGCCTTGTTCTTGGTTTGACACCGGTAGGCATGTCGATAGTAGGGCGTCTTCCATTTCCCTCCATCGTGTCTGCCGATGTATATCCATTGACGGCAGCCGCCGCATAGCGCCTCAGCGCCTGCAGCACTATTGGCAGGTCTCCATTCGACAGGCTTGTCAAACTCTTTACCGGTGGTGTAGCTTATCCCGTGGGTGTAGTGCATGTGGTACCAGTACGCAGAATCTTTGAGTTTATGCCTGCTGATCATCAGCGGTACGGACTGTACTGAATGCGATTGGTAGTTACCATGATGAGCATAGACCGCACCAGCCCTCGCGCTCAGTCCCGTCGCCCCTAACCCAGCGTGCTGTGTACTGGTCATTGACAAATTTCGGGTTCTGCCGGCGTGGAATCGCTTCGTCAGAAGTCTGTTGTGGAGGAGGGTCTGTCCTCGCTATAGCATTGTCAGATGTTGGGATTCGTGGTCCTGGCTCCATGTGCGCGCCGAGCCATGAAGGAGAAGCTTCAACAGGGTCTGATGCACGCCTTGTGATCTCGAGATTCATGAGCGAATGTGCTTGCTCATGTTGCTGATCATAGGCGCTCCATGGAGATGCACCGGTATTCTGCACGTGGCCACTGTAGGGTCCTTGGGTGGGTGAAGCAGAAGGGCTTGAGAGTAAGCCAGCATCTGGCGGCGTAGTCGAAGCAGGCCATGGCATTCCTTGACCTGAGAGATGTTGCGGGATGTAGCCATAGCTAGAGTACGACTCAAAATACGTGCCGTGGGCGCCGCTGACGAAGTTCGCGTGCTGGCCGAGAGATTCTGTGGGAAGGTGTACTGGCAATTGTGACCGGCGATCGTTTGGAAGGTCATACACAGTCGTTGAGGGCACATGGGTGGATATACCATCGAAATCCACAGGTCCGCACCAATCATCCCACTCCTCGAATGCAGTACTCTCGTACTTGGAGTTCATTGACACCAGCTCGATCGACAGCACACCGAAATATGACTTGGACAAAAGCCGCTTGTAAGGTGAAATGAACAGGTCAGAAAGTGGATATCAAGTCTCCGTAGCAGGTCGATCTCTGTGGTCAATATGACTATCTGGCGCAGTCTGGTGTGTGGCAGACTGCATCCCTCTGGATTCCCTGTACACGGCTGTGCCGCTGCATGAGTCCGCATCGAGCCAGGTTTAAAATGATGAAGACGGAGGCACTACCAGTTGGCATGCATTGGTTGCTATAACTTCAAGCGCAATACACAGGGGTGCATGCACGGAGATAGTCCTCATGGACAGCCCAGAGCTTGCCCACATTGCGAATTGTGGCTGCATGAAGGTCCGCTCAAGATGATCGAAGTAAGGGGTTTCGGCAAAGCGGCCATTGGCCAGTATATTCATGCTGGTGGTGCATTGCCGCAACGATGAGTGGTCAGACGGCCTTTTGGATATATTGACCACAAAGGAGCCATCGCACAGCATCCAATATCTGGCACACGCGCGGAAGGCTCGAATCGCGGACATTGAGCAGAAGGAAGACTGGCCGCGCCAGTACGCACAGAGGTTAGATCCTGGTGATACCGGAGTCCAGACTCCATCGTAAGTGATCCCGTGCATGCGCAGTGCCTGCAACTACATGAAGTCACGTTGACATTCCTCGACGCCTGGCGTATTCATGCACTCGGCACGAGCACGATAACACCGGTGAGGCCAACGGGATCGCTCTTGCCGGCCATGTGTGCGGCTCGCGAGCATGGGGAATGTCTCGGCTGTCCATGGTCTAGCAGTACGGGTACCTCAACTGGTATGTGCTTCGTCATCTGACCTGTGAGCAATGGCACTAACCGGGGCATCAGCTCGATTGTCATGTTTGTTGTGCTCATACTTCGAGTGCATTTGGAGCGACTACCAGAACACGCTGCCCAAATGGCTGGCTGATTCTGCCCAAGCCGACAGCGAGCAGGAGCGACGTGAAGTAAAGATGCGTATAAGTGCTGGCCATGCTCAACAAATGTATAGCGCGGTGTTTTGGGGCCCAGACTCAGGTCGACGGCGCTGATGGTGTCGCACAGAGGAGTGATAAGAGAGAGCGACACTCACTTGCCAGACGGCGAGACGCGCTGAAGATGCCGTCCACGTGCCGCGCTTGCTCCCGTCATCTCGTGTTCTCCCGTCGCCGTCCACCGAAATCCACTCCGCTTGGCTTGGCTCTTCGGCGCCACGCTCGCGACGACGACGACGACGTTGTTGCTGTTGTCCAGCGTCGCTAATGACTGCATCTCGTCACGGCCGTTCTTGGCTCAAGCCATCACCATAGTCTAATCGTCTGAGCTTCATCGCCGCCCTCAGACCTGACCGCATCGCTACCTCGGCATGCCGCATCGCCATGCCGCTGTCCAGTGACCACCAACCAGGATTGTATCGTTATTGTCATGACAATGCCAGACCTGGACTCAGACGTGGAGGCTTTGGCTCGCGACATTGGCCTACGCATCAACGAGGAGCTACCGCGGATACTAAGGCAGCTTCTGAACGAGCGGCCTGGTGTCGATGGAGGCCAATTCCACTTCGAATGCAGTCTGTCAAGCGGACATGCTGCCTTCGGTGACAGGCCGCAGGCTGTCAGACTGGCTTCAGTCGATATTCCTGCAGACGTCGGAACGCCAATAACTTATCATAGCCCACGCGAGAATAGCGACAGTATTCAACAGATTTCTGCCCGCCAGTCCTACACTCCGACCGGTTGCAGTGCCCCTGGCTCTCCAGACAGGCCCTCTCGACCCAGACTGCCGGCACCGTCAACACCAGATGATGACCCTCGGCCGGCCAAGCGCCGAGCTGTTGGGGGCCTCAGAATAGGCAGAAATTCACCGCCGCTTGGGAGCAATGCTATGACCAGAAGTCTCGAGAGTGATGCCAGAGTCTTTCCGCAGCGTAAGAAGCGCTTGTCTGAGAATCCGGCTCTTCAGCCATCTTCCCTCGATAAATTTATCGGTGGCATTTGGGAAAGCATCTTCAGTGGTGTTCGAATGGATCCAGCGGAAGTCATCGAACAGTGGCAGGCTATAGAGGCGAATGGGCAGCCCAGGCTCCTGATGGATTCTGACACAGCAATTGCATCCAGCGATGATTCATCCATCGTTAGAGGGACCATGTTCGGTCGCATGAACATCTTAGCTCGGAAGATAAGTCAGACAAGTCGTACTTGCCGCTCTTTAGAGGTCATCGTCCAAGCACATTGGGTGCAAGCGTTCGATGATCGTGTGTCGGAACTATCCTCATCCATGACCAAGGAGAAGGCCAAAAAGACCGCCATTTCAGAGGCTTGCATGGATTTCAGCTGGAGTGAGAAGGAGCTACGAAACAAAATGGCTATCTGGCGTGGATACCACGACATTCAGAATACTGGAGGGTGGGCAGCACTGGTCTTCGCGGGTATGGGCCTTTATCGATTCTGCAAGTATCGAGTGTCATTCACAGAGGAGACCTTCCAAACGCTTAGGTCTCTCAGACATCGTTTTGAAGTGGCCGCTGATACCTTGCATCCTCGCTGGAGAAGTCTTTTGGCGATTGTGGGTGCAACAACAGAGAGAAAATACACGGGACACCAACACGACTGGGTAGTCAATTCTCCGAACAACGAGGCTGTGCCCCTTGCAACCACATACCATCGCTGGGACAAGAATTTTAGCTACATACATCTTGATGAGTCCGCGATTGATGAAGACGCCTGGGGATTGTTCGATCCGCGAACAGTAGTCCCTGCGACCGACCCGGCCTCTCAAACATGTCAGACCTGTGGCGAGCAACAATCTGACGACCCCCGGACCAACCACTGTTCGTGCTTTCCGAATCTCTATGGGAGTGCTAAGGCTGGTTTCATACCAGTACAGGTGTATCGCACTCCCAACGGCAAGAATAACGGCCTGCTCGCTTGTTCCGCATTCGAGCGAGGTGCGGCTGTGGGCGAGTTTATTGGCGAGATCACCGCCGGGCTAACAAATATGGATGTCATGGTTGGACAGACGGAGCGTGCTGCTTATCAAATATGGCAAGGTAAGCAGGGCAATCACACACGATTCGTGAACCACTCGTGCCAGCCGAACAGCCAGTTCGAACGGTTCGTGTGGCTGGGCACGCAGCGGGTTGTGCTTGTCTCCAAAGGCATTGAAGCAGGTGAAGAAGTAACGGTAGACTACTCTGACACCTACTGGAAGGTGAGAGCAGCACTCATGAAGGTTGTGTCATCTGCCAATTGCTAACATCAACAGAATCTTGACAAAGCGTGTCTGTGTGGACATCCTAAATGCCGATTCAAGGGCAGATCGAGACCGTTGCTGACGCCTCCCGAATCAACCTGACCAGCGGACTGAAACCTCTGGATACTTACGATATCTATTGTGTATATATCTAGTCGACTATCAACGCTCAGGCGACTGGATCGACTGCCTTGGTTTGAACCTGGTGGTGAAGTTCAGCTGTCGCACAAACCAAGCATTATGAGTCTTCCACTCCGAAACTGGATCTGCCATGTCCACTTCAAAGTTTCGCAAAAAGGTGGGCACCAACTTGTAGATCTCTAACAGGCTGATGTTCTTGCCGATGCAGGTCCTCGCACCTGCTCCAAACTGCAGCATGCTGGCTTTCATCTCCCTCAGCTGATCTGGCTTGGCTTGGATCCATCGTTCTGGTCGGAAAGTATCTGGATCGGCACCGAAGACTTCCGGGTGACGGTGGACGACCCATGGATTACAGCCAACAATAGTGCCGCCCGGGATCTGGTGGCCTAGTATGTCCATTCCTTGAGGAGGTACGACGCGCTCAAGAATCAGGCCTAAAAGGTAAGGTAGGTTAGCTCAAACGTCTCAAGGAAATGGGCCGCAGCCGTCATGAGTATGTCTCAATGGTCTCAACCAGGCTTCACTTACCAGGTGCCGGGTGCAGGCGCATGGCCTCTTGGACGACCGCATCGAGGTACGGCAGCTTTAGACTCTCGGACCAGCTCACTCGGTTGTGATCCCTCTCTGCTATAGATCCGTCGCGAGCAGCTTCGTCGAGCTCCACCATCAATTTGCTGTAGACCCTTGGATTCTTGATCAAGAAATAGAAGATGGAACTAAGGCTTATAGCCGTCGTCTCAGAGCCTGCGAAAATCATTGATGTGCACGAGCTCAGGACCTGCTTATCGGTCATGAATTCGGGATGATCATGCTGTGCTTGAGTGAACTTCATCAGGAGATCCACGCCTTTCCCCGAAGCCTCGTTTAAGGAGCCATTCTGCTTGATCTTCTCCATCTCGGAGGCCCTGTCGGCGGACTGCGCCAGCGCGAATCGAGTAACGGGGAACACAGTCTTACTGATGCCCCATTTCTGTAGCTTGAGCTTGATAGGATTCTTCTCGAAGATCATGTCAAGAATCGGCATCTGGCCAACGGGGGCACAATAGTCCAGGAATTTGCCGACAAAACCAACAATGCCGTCAACATCCTCGTCTCTTTCCACGAAGCCCAGACGCTTGCTCCAGGTCAGCTCTCCGATGACATCAAAGGCGAAGTATTGAAGCCATTTCGAGAAGTGGCAGCTCTTTCCGGTGTCGCAGTATCGACGCTTTGTCTGCTCGATGAAGGCGCCCATGGTACTGTCGACAAGTGGTTCATAGCCAATCAATGAGCTCATGGAGAAGGCGTTGTTGACACACCGGCGATAGGAAGCGTGGTAGTTTTCATCCTTGGTACTGAACAGCGACTGCAAACGTTGCCCCTTGGCCACAGCTTGCTGGACGGGGTAGAAATCTGATTTGGTCATTTGCTTGTTCAAGCCACTAAAACATTAGGGAGTCAGTCCATCGTATTGACGAGAAAGCGCAGAGCTGCGCAATCGCAACAGAGCTAGCAGTCTCTCTCAGCACGAGCCTATAGAGGCCTGTTGTCGTGCGCATTGTCGTGTGTGAGACAAGTGAGCGGTTTTGAGATACTGCTAGCTCCGCCGCAATTGTATGTGCTCCCTAGCATTTACTCACTAGATGATCTTGATAGCCTTCGGATCCGCAAAGGACAACACGTTTGGTCCTAGTCGAACCACATCGCCGTAGCGTCGGTGGAGCTGTATGTGAGTCTGTTCCGCACGGCGACTGCGAACATCGAAGTATCGCCACCAGTCCGTGAATGCTGCATAGGTAGGTCCTGGATACTTGTCTAGGCCATGATGGTACTTGTTGCGAAGTAGGTAGAGCCCAAGGAATGCGGCGAGGACTAGGGGCCAGTATGCAAGCAGTATGCTAAGGATTATGTCTGCGATCATGTTGAATCCGCAATGACTGTGCAGTTGAGTGCTCGGAATAAACTGGCAATGAATGGTCAGTAACGGGACAGACCACCTACGATATATATAACCTTCCTGGCGCCATTGTCAAGTGCCGATGCCATGTGATAGCGTTACACGAGTGGCAGCATATTTGCGATTCACGGCGTTACGGCAGATGTGCTGAGACCGTAGGGATAGGGCTCACGCGTTTCCTTCGGATCCTGGGCTGCCCTGGAAGGTCTGAAAGTTGGGTCCATGCTCAGCGATGAGTGCTCGCTAGTTAATTGACTTGCCATCAGTTGACATCGAGCAAGTGCCGGTGATCTCCACAGCAAGTGTGTACGCCGCGTGGAGTACTCCAGATTTTGAACGGCAGTTGACAAAATCCATATGCCGAGAGTAAGAGCGCTCTTACTCAGATGATTAGATGGACAGAAATTTCCAGTAATACGGTCGGCCATGATATGTGCAAGCATATACATGCTTGCGATGGTCAAGGCCGACCGGGTGTAAGACATGTGCTCCAGTGAAGTCTTGTCGGCTACCATAGTATTGCAACACCCAACGAGTCAGACCCTGTGGTAAGAACGCATACTCCTGTTAAGCCGTCAACCCGACGCAGGCCATGAGAGATGTGCTTGTCAAGCTTAAAGGTAGATGCGGTCGTATGTTGCCATGGCGTGTCATCATGCTGTACATCGGTAAGAAAGCCACCGCAGCGTTAATCTTCAGGTATCGCCATCGGCGTCAGTTGTCACCGAATATGCTCAGGAGCATTTGACGTTGTGCATTGCAGTTTGGTCCAAGTGTTGATGTCGCTCCACGATCTTAGTGTCCTTCGTCTTGCTTGCCAACATGTTGGACGCCATTGAAGCCGGGGATTTTCGCACCGTCGACCGTGTGTATTGGCGTCCATGACCTCGCTTGGCGGACTGGCCAAGCGATGACAGTTGTGAGCGATCTGTCATTCTGAGAACATGGTGTTTTCGTTGCGGCATCGCGCGGCAGTAAGAAAGATCCCTTTCGACGAACATCGCATGCGGTCACCGACTTCTCCGCTGAGGCTGGAGTGGAGCAGCTCGTCAGAACCTCCACCGATGCTTGTCCCGATCTTCAAGAGCGCACGAGGGAGTCTGACGTAGCAGTCTTGTATAGGCGAGTGGAGTTCTCCCGCCTAGAAATCTCCGTTGGTCTCCGTTGGTCTGCGCGAAACCGGGCATCTTGCCACGCTCAGATCGTGGCTGCTGCTGCTTCATTGCCCTTGATATCGCACCGGCTGCCATGACATCGAGCAGACAAAGCTTGTAACTCCAGTAGCCCGCAGGCTGTTGTGTAACGTGGATGACGCGAGGGGCGGCCGACGATGGGAGGTGTTTCTGTCGCTGCGCACTATGTCATCGCCCATGAGATCGTCGACTCAGCGATGCGGCGAAATCTTGCATGTCGTTGACTGTTGTCGTGATGGTCGCGCGTCACTGCGCGTGTGAAACACTTGCAAAAGGGTCACTGACGGACCGCTAGTCCCACTTGGCCACGTGAGGTCTCCGAGAGACCACCTAAACTTCAGCCTCAAGACAAATCAGACTTCTGGACTGATCGACGATTGTGCATGGATTGCTCTCGTGCTATGGGTGCCGATGCTGTACATGATCTATCTCCCTGCATGTTGATATCTGGTAAAGATGGCTGTCTAGACCGAGATGGATGCATGGCGGAACGAGCTACCCTTCCACATAGCGACATGCATCGTGCAAGGACCATGTTAATGCGGTCGTCGAGCAAATACGCATGCTGGCCATCTTCTTTCCTTTCGCCCATTATAGCTGGTTCCTCTCCAGGCAGTGTTACTTGCTATAGTGGATAGAAACCGGACTGCTATGGCACCCAGGGTCCCAACATTAGCCCAGAGTGAGTCGAAATCAAAGTTCTTTGAAAGACTCGATCTGAGTAAGGATGACCCGGCGGACAAGCAACTCTACGCGATGATGAAGGTAACGCAGCTTTTAGTGGTGTTGTCGTGTTTATGCTGATGTACTCCAGGTGGAAGCTGCTCAAGGGAGGAAGCGCTTGGTCGAGGACCACCCTTCGTTTGTCGTTACGCGTCGTGTGAATGATTTCCACTGAGATCCTCCAAGATATGAATCCATCAACGAGACTGCGATACACCGCGAGATCTTGATCGTATATCAACGTGCGAGTCGACAGACGAAGGCCATCTACGATCTTGGCCGCGACGTGGATGGGGTCGAGGAAGAGAATTGGATCGTCCGATGGTACGTACGATGGTACCGGTGAATCGATACCCATGCTACACGCTCTCTGCACAGTGCCAGTCACTCAGACATCCCACGTACTCGTTCCGTACAGCTGGGTCTGAACTAACGGTTTCTTCGATTTGCAGGCTCCTGTGGCATGCCTTCCGGTATCGTGATCAGCGCAACAATAGAAGCCGCCGCCCAGCATCTTACCCTTGCGGTTCCGGAGAAGATGGCCCAGCTCGAAACAGCTCAAGCCAATCCACAACACCAGCTTCAAGCACCGAGCCTGCCTGTACTAATATCTCCCAGAACAGTGAAGGTACTTGCCGATTTGCTCGGACTGCTGCTTCACTGCGGGTGCTAATGCTCATGTTGTAGGGTCAATACCGCCTAGTGGGAGCGGAAGATTTTGGGATCCTGTTCGTAACAGCTGGCACGAGCCGTGACACAGCGCAAGTATAGAAGGTTCGCCGCCGGCCGAGGGACGTCATTAGGTGTCTGTTGTATCGGTGGCTCACAAGTCTCCCGGGTGTCTATCGCATTGTTGCCCTCGATTGGAGTCCTGCACGTGATGCTTCCTTACCTGACATACCCAGTGCGGTATCAGTCACGCAGCGGTACAGGGGCGCACTGACACTCAGCTATCCAAATCCAGGCCGTGCCCACTACGCCGGTCTACGCGCCGAGGTTCATTGATTGTGCAGCTGCAGGTGAGATCGAAGGCCGAAGGAGGTGTGCAGCCATGATCTGTAAGGCGCGGCGCATCAGTGCCTTTGGTATGCTCACTCTTCTGGCCTGCTGCTGTTCTCTGCAGCGTCCACCGAAACCAAAAGCTGATGCCCACCTGCATTATGTCCTGTGATCGAGGCGATGGCTCGAAATCGGAATGGCAACGGAGGGGCCACGCTGCCTCAAGGGCGGTGCGGTGACTACGGAAAGGCGAACTCGAGTCAAGGCGACGTCTTGCTGGACTGCTGGATCTGGGGAGTGCGGGTTTCGTCGGTGGTTCCTCCTCACAGCTCGCCGAAAGCTGGAACACGTATCAATGGTCGCGGCCTGACTGACCGATTGAGTGTCGACATCGACCTGAGGTTGGAACAAACTGCAGTGGACTCCGGTCACGGGATGTCCCAGCATATGATCTCCAGCAAGTTACACAAGTGCCATCGATTGCATGGGATGTCAGTACCCTAGCAGTCTTCGTCACGTTGACGACAGAGTGTCCACTCTCTGTGATAGCTTGGCAGCGAGTGATGCAGCCGACATTGCGTTGTGCTGTGACAATACCTCGAAGACAGCAGCTGCAATTCCAAAGATTCCTGGGACTCACAAGCACTTATACTTGTGCCTACACCATCCCGGCCCTGCCGAAAATACAGACCGAGAGTGCTCCCAGGATTGTAGGCGGAGATAGCGCCGTCATCGACATCGACGATGGCATGGGTCTCGAGATGTTGAGCAAGCACGTCTGGCGTGAACACACTTGATGAGCATTACAATTCGCTCTTGCACCACGCGCACCTCCATCGATAAGCCTCGAGGCCAATCTGTAGACTGATCTACAAGGCAGTCCACTTTCGAGCTCATAGCTACGAGGAACGAGGAGCTGAGCGAGATGCGCAGATTCACTCCTCGTCGGCCTGTTGCAAGTGGAGAATGATACGTCCTCGATGTCACGCATAGCTCATGTCGAAGAGGACTTGCATTAACAAACGGTATTGGTCAGGCTAGCCGTCACGAACGCCTTTGAACAATGCATCGACTGGCGTGTGCAGCAGATACTAGCATTTGCCGTCCATGTCGCAAATCGATCACAGTAAGCAGCTATCGGTGCGGGTAAGTAGGTCAGAAGTGAATAGTGAACAATGCTGCGTGGAGCGAGGAAGAAGGAGCATGCTGCTGTTGATCAAGGTTACATGTACAGCACCGTATGTAGATCTACAGAGCCTATGCATACATGCAGACGCTAGAATGGTGCCGGTCAGTGGCACGTGGTGGCACGGAATTGACTCCACAGGCGCGTCGTCATTTCAGCTGGCCGTTTACTTCCACATGCACCCGCAGCCTACATGTCCGGGTAGTCTCTCCTGTTCTCGTCGATTCGCCTTTTCTGGCAGCAAACAACAGATCCACAGGACCATGCTCCATCGCATCTTCCGCTGCTAGGTGCAGCTACGCAGAATGCCGACCACACATCTTCCCGGTACGTGCCGTGCGCTTCATCATCCGTCGGCGAGAGTGTTCCAGCATGCAGCAGCAGTGGTGATGGCGATGGTGGTCCGAGGCCATCCGTGGACCGTAGATGTGGGTTGCATGGACATGCGCTGATGATCCATCTCGCAAACAGGCCACCTGGACTCACTGCGACAGAAGGCGCGACCGAAACACCAGCTGCTGGTGCTCAAGTGCTATCCGCGACTGCCCAAAAACTCCACCGCAGACGTTAAGCCCAACTCATCGGAGCTGAGCTACCTCCTGTACTATGCCTCGACCAGGCAGGACAAGCTGACCAAAGTCGGCACTTTTCTCGAGCAAAAGACGGCCCACGATGTGTACCGCTACCAGAGCACCCGTGTGCTAGTCACGCTCCAGATCCTCACGGCATTACTCGAGCACAAGGAGATCAGCCGCGCCAGTGGCTTCGCGCTCATCGCACCTTCGGTAACCACCACTGTCTCCGTGTAACTACATGTACAAGACCATCGGCTGATGTCATCAGGTGCTGCGTATCTTGCGTGATATCATAAACAACACCAACGACATCAGCTTGATCGAAGCGACTGCCGCCACCTGGCATGTCTTCTGTCAGCACCAGGATGTTGCCAACCTCGCCGCAGACTCGGAGTATCGCACGCTGTATGAGGAGGTAGTACGTCTGTACGGCTCGCTAGCCAAGAATCATTCCCACAAACTAGGCAAGTCGACACAGCCTGTCGCCCACCACGATGCCATTCGCCTGCGAAAGACAGGCGCTGAAGCAGTCAAGAGCATATTCGGTATGAGCGAGCTGAATCGCAATTGGAACCGGGAGTATCATGCCGCAATTGCTGCTGTTCTCACCAACCTTCGCTGCGATTCGGAGCATAAAGATGGGACAAATGAATACCTGCAACATCTTGTGGCAATGAGCACCAAGAACGAGGAAGAGGATCGTCCCTCAACAGTCAATCGCCGACAAAGCATCGCCACAGTTCGAACGTTCTCGGGGCTGCCAGATGAGCAAGACCCCGACCCTCGCACGGCAGAAGGCACCGCACAAGATGCTGATCGATTGGAAGAGGAAGAGGTCGGCTTTCTGGCACTGGAATGCATCAGGGCCATATTCCAATCCCAAAATCGGGCTCAGATCCGCGATGGGGCAGTCGCGTTCATGCGCTACGTAGCGGATGAGGCAGAGCGGTGTTCCGCTGCGGACGCAGTATCTGGTCTTCAGCTGTGGGCCGCAACACTGTTCCAACTGATCACGTCGTGGACGCCGGTGCAGGTAAGTCAGCTGGAGCTCATGGATCACAACTTCGAGCTAACCGCAGCAGGACCGGTTCATCCTTTTGTTCACGGCAAACGAAACTCTCACCAGGCACCCACTGGAGAAATTGCAAGACTTCCGTGTGGCATCATTATACGCAAAGTGCATCTTAGGCGTGCTACGCTCGGACATGAATCTGATCGGTCTGTCGGTGATAGACATGCTTCTCGGCCTCATCAACCAGACAATACGCTTGGCAGCAGCTGTTGCGCCTCGCCAAGTTCCTGCGCTTCATCAGCAACCAGCGGCCGACCTCGAGCGGACGAATACAACAACTTCACAAACAGGCGCTGCAAGTGAGCTACTGCCGCTGCTCAAAGACTGCATCGCGAATCTCGCCCGGCACGTTTATTACGCAGGCCAAGTGACGGATATGATTAGCTTCATCATGCTTCGAGTCAAGGCAGACCCCTCCGCTTCTGATAAGGATACGACCGTCGCCACAGATGGCGGCGTAGGTGACACGAGCTCAACATTGACTCGTAATAAGCCAGCTAGTATCATTGGTGGTGGCTTCTCCAGTGGAAGCGGGCGCCACACTGCGCTCGAGATTGTCAAGAACATTATCGAGATTGCGCAATCAACACGGCAGTACTCAGCGGGCTCCACCACGATTAATCGTCATGCTGTTCCTCTGGGTGTCTGGGAAGGCTCACAATGGCTCGCCAAAGACAGCAGCGAACTGGTACGACGGACCTACCGAGAAGCACTACTGGCCTGGGCCAAGTATGAAGCGGATGATGGGGATGCCGCTCTGATCGACTTCGAAGCCGCCGATTGCATAGAAAGATTGGCGGATAGCAAGCGACCGGCATCTTTGCACGGTAGCACCAGTCAAAGCCATCGCAGCGCGCATCCACAACTTCTGATGCTGCCCAAATTTGGAGAAGAACGAAGAATGAGCTCTGGGAAGAACTCGGAAGGCAGCGAGGAAAAGCCACGGGCGAGGTCGAATAACCTAAGGGATATCATCGATGGGAAAGTCTTTGTTCCTCCTCGAGAGATGGACGGAAACCCAATAGACGTAAGAGCACTGATGGCGACAGTAAAGGTTGACCGCAGCAGAACGGGGCTGAGCATGGAACCTCCATATTATTGAATTCCACAAAGCCGTATGTGCAGTAAATGCCATGCAAGGTTCACGTACAGCCGTCTCTCTCTAGCGAGCACTCTCGGCTCATACGAATTCATTCCTTCCTCGCCATGAACGCCTTCGCTAATCCCCGCAAATGTTCGTGTGTCGCGTAGCAATGATACCTTTCCTTCTACCAACCCGCTCCTCGCCGCCCAGCAGGCTTCTGTTGATGTGTCATCCTCGCGACGCGCTCTTGATCCTTCCAGTACTGATACTCCCCGTTCCATGTCTCGAACCAGTACTGCATATCCGCCGCGACTCCATCCGGCCCGCGCGTATACATCCACAATGCCAACGCGACCAGCCCTCCCCAGAACGCTATCCTCCTAGCCATGCGGAACCAGAAGATGACGGTTTGGTAGAGCATGTTGAGGATCTTGAGGGATATGAAGAGGATGACGAGTAAGAGGGCGATGGTGGCTAGGTCGGGCTTTTGCGAGATCTGGTCGAGGAGCGGCAGCATGTAGGATTTGGCTGTGAGGGCGAGCGAGAGGCCTTGACGGAGGTAGGGGTACAGGCTGAGGGCGGCTTGGGGGCCCATGAGGTAGGAGGTCCAGTCTGTGCGGGCGGTGGGTGTTAGTTCGAGTGGATGTCGGGCGCAGCGTTTGGGCTTGCGAACATACCTTGTACTACGTCCATGATCGCTGTCGCGTGTGAGTGTCGCTGTTGGGTTGAGCTTGGTGGAGAAGTGAAGTCGGAAGATGCAGTTGCTTTGCGATGCAGGTGAAAAGAGGTGCGCTGATTGTGCTTCTTATTTGTCTGCTTCCTGAAGCGAAAGGTGATTCATGTATGTATTGCCTGACAGCTGTTCTGAGACACCACCTGCAAGAGGAAGCTCAAACATGTGATTGTGATGGCGACGCCACAAGCACACCAGCCACAAAGTCAAAGTATCCCACGTGTCATTCACCTATCTGCCATCTTTCTCACAAAAATTGTGTTCACTTTCACGTCGTCATCGTCATGCAGCCTCGCACAAATGCCTGATACCGCCCGCTACGTTGGTGAGAGGCTCAGTCTCAAGCGCCAACTGTGTACCATTCGATACATTGGCGCTGTAGCAGACAAGCTGGGCGAATGGCTAGGCGTTGAGTGGGACGATTCTGACCGCGGCAAACATGATGGCACCCATAATGGTGTCAGATATTTCACCTGTAAGTGCTGTCGATCAGATTCTTCGGGTAGGCACACGTTCTGAGGCTCACGGTGTAGGCAGAAGCCCGACATCTAAACCTGGTTCCTTCCTCAGACCGGACCAGCAATGGGATCAATCCAAGACCTTTCTGCAAGCTCTAAGAGAAAAGTACATGCCCGAAGATGCTGGCACCGGAGGCGACATTGTCTATTTCTCGACGAAGCAAGCTGAAGAGGTCGGCTTCGAGAAGTTCTCAAAGCGGCAAGCACGACTCCAGGGCATTCATGTTCTGGTGCTTGATCATATAAGCATTCGTTTTCAGAATGAAGACCGCGAGACGATCACTGAACTATGCTCCGATATCACCGAGCTGGACTTGAGCAGCAACTTGTTCGAAAGCCTGGGCGAAATCGTTGAGCTTGCAGTGCTGTTCCCGAAACTCACACATCTTACGCTCAATGGCAACCGCTTCCCTATCCCTGATGATTGCAGCAAAGCTGCTCTTAAGCAACTAACGGGACTTCGCAGTCTCGGTCTGTCAGACACACTACTGAGCTGGACGGAGATCGCCAAGGTAGCATGTATTGCACCCAACCTCACAACCCTCTCTGCAGCACGCAACAGGTTGAATCGTGTTACATCCGACCCTTTGCCATCTACACTGGCACATATCGTACTATCAGACAATGATTTCGACGCGCTGTCCGACCTGAGCGGGTATGTACTTGTAGTGTCGAGGCACTCAGGCCCCTGGCTGAATCTGGTCGACATTCTCTCCTGAAGCTGTATACTGATGCATTCGCAGGCTCTCCTCTTGCACGGGACTTAGCTCGCTTACACTGAAGCGCTGCCATATCTCTACGAACGGCAACAATGCATCAGACATCATCGTGTACAGTAGATCACTTCAAGTGCTGGACATCGCGTACAATCGTGTTGCCAATTGGGCGCTTTTCGACATCCTTGAGGAGACCTTTCCAGCTTTGGAATCCCTGGTCATCACTGGCAACCCGCTGTATGGCAGCCTATCGTCTGTAGAAGGGACCACATTGACTGCCGAGGACGGCTACATGCTTACCATTGCTCGCCTGCCTCGCATCAGCTTTCTCAACTACAGTAAGGTCACTGAGAAGGAGAGGCTGAATTCTGAGACATACTATCTGAACCAGATTGTCTCCGAGTTGGGAAAGACGCCCGCAGACAAACGCCCGCAAGTGTTACGGACACATCCGAGATGGAAGGCATTGTGCGAAGAGTATGGCGAGCCTGCGCCGAAAGAGACCAAGTCCGATACCATCAATCCAAGCAGCCTAGCAGCGCGCCTCGTCACTATCGACTTCAACGTCAGCGCTACATATGATTCCGCAGCTGTGACACGGAAAGACACGGTCCCGAAGAGCATGAATGTGTATGCGCTCCTTGGCATGGCTGGCAAACGGCTCGGTATCATGCCACGGAAGCTTCGACTGATCATGGAGACTGGCGAGCGTGACCCGACAGGCAGCGAAGCAGGCCACGCAGGGCCAGAGTGGTGGGATAGTAGCGACGATGAAGACGAGCAGCCGAGAGTAGGCCAAAAGCTTGTTGCGAGAGAAGTTGAGCTCGTTGCGGGTACTCGGCCTATTGGCACGTATATTGAAGGTCGAGAAGCACAGATCCGAGTCGAGGTGAAAGGCCACCATTGAGGTCTTCGAGTCGTCAGCGCTCTCGAAGCCGGGGACAATGGCTACTAGGCAGCAAGTCCTTTGATCGCCGCTGCCGATTCTGAGGTGCTTGAACTGGCACATGACTAGCACCAGACTGTTCACCTGTGCACATGATCCGACCCGCTCGGCCCACTCCATTTGCAGAGGCCCATAACTCATCACAGCACACTTCTCCAACACACCACCTTCTGATACCACAACACCCTTCCTAATCATCGGCAATTACGCGCGTATAGTAGCATTACCACCCGCAACGTGGCCTTGATACTACTACCCTTCTGCGACCACTCTGTGCGACAACATGCCTTTGCCTAGCCATCAACATGGGGCCTCGGTTCCTGCTTCCGGCGAGTGTACGATCGCTTGCCCGACAGACATGGAGGCTGCGCTCGGCGCCAACGCCGTGCGATGCGCAGAGATGGCTGCTTGTGCGAGTCCAAGAAAAGGAAAGACACCTTACGAGCAGGAATTTGCCAAGCGCGTTGAACAGGCTACATATCAGGTCAAGAAGCTCACCACTACCGCCCACAATGCCATGAGCAAGCAGCTCTACTCGCAGTCCGGCCTTCAGGATCTAGTCGGCGCGTTCGGCGAGCTCCTCGAGAAGGTCGCGGCACAGGACAAGCGCAAGCTCAAGCCCAAGGGAGCGGGCTACGAGACTAGGACTATCAACACCTTTCCGACACCAGCCATTATTGTGGTTAATACTTGGGCCATGCTATCCTCCTTGATCGACGACGTTTATACCCTCGACCACCACCGCACGTCGCCGCAACTCGCTGTTGACCTGGAGGGCGCAAAATTCCAACGCAACGGAGACATTTCTATCGTCCAGATCTCCAGCCACGAGCTCGACAGTGTCTACCTCGTCGATATCTACACTCTTGGAAATGCAGTCTTCGATGTCAAGGGTGCGAAGCATTCAACTTGCAGTTTGAGAACCATCCTCGAGTCGACTACCATCTCCAAGCTGATGTTCGATTGCCGTACCGACAACGATGTGCTCCTCCACACTGCCGGCGTGAGGCTCGCTGGAGTGATCGACCTGCAGCTCCTGTTCCTTGCGACTCGAACCAAGTCAGGAGAACGCAAGAAGTTGCCGTCGCTCCCAAAAGTCATCGGATATGCGGGTGGACTGCTCAATACCGACAAGCATAAGTGGAACTTCGACAAGCACTGGGGCAGAATCGCGATGACGACCGGACCCGACGAGGCACTGGAACTCATAGAGAAGTTCGACGGCGAGTGGAACAATAGCGAGTGCGGCAAGCTCAGCGGCCAGGAGGATTACAAGTGGGTCAACCAGCGCCCTATCTCGAAACTCATTCAAAAGTACTGCGCTGCTGATGTGGTCATGTTACCAGCGGCATACGAGTACTGCATCAACCACCGATTCTGGAACGAGGAGTGGGCTGACCGAGTTGAGAGGGAGATGAAGTGGCGATTGGGCATGGCTGATGCCGAGGTCTTTGAGCACAACTATACAGTGCTCCAAGCAGCCCCACCAGGCTGGGATAAGGTCAAACAGGTCGACAAGACAGAGACTGCAGGGAAAGTCGCCGTGAAGGCAAGCACCGCGACATTGGTAGGCTGACACGGGTCTGCATGATGGGGACAATTGAAGATCGTTCTCTTGCATTCGTTGTCTCTGGATAAGAGCTAGTGGCATATAGGACGGCCTGGCAGAATCATAAGCTGCAGCAAGCCCTCGGCGTTCACACTGAAGTCCGACGAACAAGGTCAACAAACCTCGTTGCCAAACTTCCACTCCTTCGTTCTGTCGACAACACCTTGTTCGCCAGTCGCACCAAATTCGGCGTCGGTACTTTCTCTTCTCCCACAACATCTCGCTTCGTCATAGTCGAATTGGAAATATCCACCAGATGTTCTCGCGGTATGCTGGCATCCACACGAGCCTTTAGCCTCCTGGCAGCATCGGCGAGTCTCTGCACCGTCCTCGTGTTGAGCGAATCCAAGCCAGCTACTACATCCGATCTGGATGTGTCGAGCAGCAGGGCGGCTGTACGTGCTAGTAGATCTCTCGCTGATCGTGTTTGAGCTTCGTGTTCTAGCTGTAAGGGAGTCCTGAAGGGCATGCCGATAATGCTGCCTGTTGAGGGCGGTTGATGGAGAGATCTTCTCTGATGAGTGTTTCGTGGTGTCCAGTCTAAGGTTGAAGAGAATGCGGGCAGTGCTTGTGTGTCTGCTATCGGGACTGGATGTGATGTTGCTGTTGGTATTTCGTTGCGCCATAGAGGCGAAGCAGAAGCGATGTTGAGGATCAAAGCTTGTGAGCTGAGGACTACTAGTCCGTACGTGAGACGCATGGTGAATGGAAGGCGTTGTACGCTTCAGGTAGCGAACGCTTGAGCGGTTGGCGTTGACGATGGCAAGGTAGCGGAGTGCAGTGAGAAACGGTATAAACAATCGAGCCAGAGAGAGAGAGCGATGTTCACTGGGTCGGTACACTCCAAATGAACAAGGAACGAAGATGCTCGTGATGTTGATGGTCTTGAATGGTGCTCATAGCTGGACTTCGGGTACATATACGTTACGTCTGTCTTCTGGCGCTATCGTTCAGACACAAGGCATACCATGCAGCCTTTAGTCGCCGTTGTCTGGAAGTGAGGATGAGCACAGCATGGTCAGAATCAGCGACGGGTCTGCGCTTGCTGACCAGGAGTCTCTCGAATATGGTATCAATTCTAAGGCAAAGGATGGTCGTTGCCGTCCAAATGGACAGAGAACAGTATGTTGCTGAGATTGCTACCCAGACTCGGGATGCTTGAGCCACGGATTGGGTTCCAAAAGCGGCAAGAAGATGGGACCGGTCATGGGAGGAGAGTTAGTGGTGCTGCGATCTGTTGAGAATCATCGTCTGCGTGAACGGCGCGTCCCACGCGGTATCGGGAGACGCGGGTCTGTGAGGGGAACTGAACCAGCTAGAAATGATGTCTTTCGTGAGCCTAATCTCATCGTCAATATTTGTAGCCTGTGACGACAGGGAGTGCAGCTATAGGCAATTGGGGGTATTATTTTGTCACAACTCAGGCTCCCTGCACAACGGCTCTACTTGCCTGGTTCTTCCCCTGAGCAAGTCGTTTTCAGGGTCGAGTTCATTCGGTAGTACCGGTCACCGAGCGTGTGGAAGGACATAAGAAGTCCAGATTCGTCTGGCCGGGTCCGTGAAGCCGATGAACCGGCCTACCGGCCACGATGGAAACATGTTCCGTACCATGTTGTTCGAAGGCTTCTCCGGCTTCAACGAGCTTTTTCTCACGTGGCTGTCACTGCGTGGCATGTTGTGTCAAGATCTCGAAAGTGCTCCGACAGCTGCCCCAATGCATAAAGGCTTTGAGCGAGCTGCCTCGCCCCTGTAATGGTGATAAGTCGATCAAGTCGAAGGCAGTGGATCTTCGCTGCTCATTGCGACAGAACGCGCCAAATTCGCGAAGCTCAGAAGTGCAATGAGCTGTCCTGGGCCTTGACTCACTTGTGATTCACATCTTGTTTACTTGTAGCCAAAGAGAGGAGGGCACCTTCCAAGAGCCGAGATGCGCAAGGCCGTTCGCGATGTGCCAGTCGTAGGTCGCGACAAAGATGATCGCGAGCTATACGACAGACCTTGGTCGAGCATGTGCTAACGTAGAGTGCACGGGAAGTGGCACGAAGGAAGCAAGTCGGAACCCTCGGTCTTGGCATGGACGATCCAGTAGTCTGGTTATGGTGCGCTTTCTTTTGCAACCTCCGGGCTCCTCTCCAGCTTCGATGAAGGTCAGCAAAGTTTCATAAAGCTTTCAGCAACTCTCGACCGCGCTCTGCTGATAATCCTGGAGTTTGTCTCATTGACTGCCCTCCCTCTAAACACGTCAGCCTCTAACCTCGTTGACGACGGCCGCTATGGTAGAGCACGACCCTTCTGGAGCTCTCACATATGTGTCGCAGCGAGTCACCATGGAATTGGCGTACGACCTGACTAGTGACTAGTCCGTTCATTCCATGTCTTTCCCACACTGGGTCGTCATAGTGGATGACCAGCACTGAAGCAGGCTTCAAGACGTAGCCGTCCTGCAGCGCAATTTGAGTATTGCTTTCTGATATCACTCTTGCTTCAATCTCGTCTGTTTCCAGATGGCGCCAACCACATCTGGACGATTCGATACGGGCGCATCTCAAGTTGTAGGTGTCTCTGCTCATCTGCATCGGCTTCGACCTACATCGCAATGGCGCCACCACGGGACCCGCAATCAGCAAGCATAGGGCCGGCATTTTCCAGCTCTACCAGGTCCGCAGCTCTCTACAGGATCAGATCCGTTGCAGATTCGATCTCGGATAAGTTGTCCCTGAAAATTATTCAAGCTAGTGGACCAGCGCACATCTTTAATCCGACCAATGTTCGTATGCGCGTAAGATGGAAGGATAGCGGAGGGACGCAGGATCCCTGTCCCGAGATGGCACTCCTGTGGCGTTCACGAGACAATCGGAAGGTATGAAGATGCCATAGTCATAGCCCTGGCACATGGCACGAATGCTAATCGAAATTTCGTTGCAACAGGGACGACAGTCGATAGCTGTGCCTCGTTCAGCGTCTATTGTTGAATCGAGTCGCTTCCCGCAAGGACCGCCAGCTTTCACGGCCAGCTCCAAAGGGATATCTCGAGGTGTGTGGCGCATGCTTTCGACATTTCCCTACTATGATATGGCCTTTTGGGTGGCCTTCTGGTTTGCCCTTGGCTCGGCAATCTACACAGTGAGCAGGCATGTATCACGCATGTCCCGTGTGTCGACTCTGTGGAAGACTGACTGCTAGCAGTCTGTTCGCGTGGATCCCTGTTGCGTTTCCAGAGACCGAATTTGAAGGCGAGAAATACTATCTGGTCGGGCTACTTGGGGTAGTAGGGGTGGTCGCTTATCAGATCGGCGCAATGTTGGCCTATCTAGAAGCTGTTAACGACGGTTGCATCCACGGCAGCTTCCTGCGGCGATTCCTCGAAGTCCATGAGACGGACGAGAAGCGTCTCTTCGATCAGAAACTACGCCTGTTTGCACATCATATGCTTCCGAGCAGGCGCAAGAGACGCGCGGGCACCAACGTCCATCAGACCATAGAAGAGCTTGAGGGAGGCTGGGAGGCTGCCACCGGGGCGGACAGTGCTCTTCAAGCGAGCGTCTCTCATGCCGATTCGGTTCCGCGACGAGGTGGCTTAGACCTGGGCATCGAACAGGGACAAAATCGCGAATATCACCGCTTTCGGTGGTGGCCAACGTGGGAGAACTTCAAGTCACACCATCTCTACGAGATCGGGTTCCTGGCCTGTAGCATACAGTTCCTGGGTGCGACAATGCTCATTGCTCCTGGTATTGTAGCCCTACCAGGAATTCCAGAATCGGTAAGACCAAGAAGTTAGTCCGCCAGTTGATGTATTTAGACTAACCAGGATATCCATAGCTAGCTGATTGGGAGCTGAATGTGGCCTATTGGGTGCCAGACAGTGAGTACCACTTGACCGTGCACCAACGAAACGGGAATTTTTTGCGTGGCTGATTCTTTTTGGCAGTAGTAGGCTCCGTGGCCTTTGTCACGGCTAGCATGATGCTGATGCTGGAGACGCAGACAAAGTGGTATAGACCGAACTTCGGCGTTCTGGGTTGGTGGGTGAGCCTCTGGGCTGTGATGGGCTCGGTTGGCTTCTTGCTGTGCGGTGCACTTGGTGCGGTAGTCAGAAAGTACCATTGGGCCGACTACCACGCGACGTTAGCCAATAGCTTGGGGAGTGCAAGTTTCCTGGTGGCCAGCTTGCTGATGTGGTATGAAGCGGTGAACAAGCGATCGATATCAGAGCTGCGTGAGGTTCCTGGGAAGATGTGATCATGTTTCAATGTGTACAGCCGGTAGCATCACCATTGTTTTGAAGGGGCATTGCGTTTGATTCAGGTCCGGATATCGTCGCTGGGCTGTAAGATTCGGCGTACGTGCATGCAGTCTTGACGAAAATGTCCTGCTGCTGGTGGTAGTGATGCGATGGTACCAACGTCAACGTGGGAAGCTGGAGGAATGATTCACCGTGGGCCGACAGCCTGAGATCAAAGCAGACGACATTGACTCTGCCTCGAGGTCTCCATCCTCATGCCATGTATTCTTCCGCCGGCGGAAGCGGACGTATCGACGTCGACATGTGTTGTTCGCACGATGGCTGGCCCGACGGAATTCACGACGATCGAGTAGACGGCGCTAGAAACCTTGGCTGTGTTGCTGCTGGACCTCGCGCTTCTCGCTCACCAGCCCCCCCACCGTCACCGTCACCGTCACCGTCACCGTCACCGTCACCGTCACCGTCACCCGCTACCTGCAATCGGAGCACCGAAATGCTCAACCAGTCCACGCCCAGGAAGTGGTCGCGATCGAACAGAATCAACGGAGTCGGCTCGAATACTACTACCACCTGACACCGCCTCCATCTCCACCTCCACCTCCACCTCTGCCTCCACAATGACCGACCGAGAGTCTTATCCGTCGCCCGGCCCAGCGAGCAATGGCCTGCCGTTCTACCAGCAGCAACAGCAGCAGCAGCAGCACACGGAACAACAGGCGCAAGAGCACGAGCGGCAGCATGGGTCTGCAGAATCGCGAGCTGGCGTTGCTGCGCCGACCCAGACAGACTACAATGCACAGACACCGTCACAGTCAAATCCACAGCCACCGGCAAATGCACACCATGAGGTGCCAGATGATCCGCACCTGCGCGCCAGTATCATCAACAGGATCGGCAGCTTTGGGACCTTGGGAGCGCCGCCTCCTAACATGACGCGCCAGTCCCCTCCCGCGACACCCTCCTCTGCAATACCCCAAGGATCGGTAGCATACGCACAGTACAATGGCTCTGCCGACGCTGCTCCACCAGCAGCAGACAAGAACAAGGATAAGAGGACGAAAGTCAGTCGTGCCTGCGACGAGTGCCGGCGCAAGAAGATCAGATGCGACGCGCTCGACGAGACTGCGAACATGCCATGCACCAATTGCGCTCGTACGGGCGCGAAGTGCGCCTTCAGTCGACAACCCATGAAGCGTGGTCCGAGTAAAGGCTACATCAAAGAGTTGGCAGAGCGCCTGAATTCGCTGGAGCAGCAGGTACAACCACCTCACCTGCAACAGCAGCACCGATACGAGATACAGCAAGTCCAGCAGGCCATGGCTGAGCAAGCGCAGCAGACGGGCATCTCGCCATACCATCACGATCCTCGCCTACTAGATCCACGAGTGGGCGACAAGCGAACACACGAAATGGCAGAAGCTCTCCACAATGGTCAGGTACCGTTACAAGCCCAGCAGCTACCACCGAATCCGTACCACCAGGCGTCTGGGTCCAACCAGCCCTTCTGGCGTCACAATCCTAACGAGAATCGCCAGGATCCGGTGGGCTTTGCGTACGAAGCCGAAACTACCACAGCGATCACGAGTTTCGACTGGGACGAAGCCGTTATCGAAGAGTACTACCGCATCATCCATCAGACCTTTCCGTTGCTGCCCAACAGCCGACATCGATTGAGACAACGACTCGGTGAGTGCCCTGCGTCGTTGAGGGAAGCGTTCCTGGCTGCGTTGGACTGCTTGATGCGGACATTCCCTACAACGGCGCTCCCACCCAACGATAAATACCCACAAGCACTGAAACGCACGGCTGAGCTCCTCGCTCAATACCCCTTCGACAATCCCAGCTCACACACGAATGCTACAAATCTGGTCTATCTTCAGACTCTGATCCTGATGGCATTGGAAAGCGACAATCACGGCCCCGCCACGATAAGAGGTCAAGCAGGCCCGAGTCGCGCAGAGTGGCTAGGCCGTGCTGCCGGTGTCGCAGGCCAGCTCGAGATCAATGTCATTCGTACTGGCAGCACTTCTGTCATGGAAGGTGATCGCGATTCTGAAGAACGCCTTGCCAGACGTGTGTGGTGGGTGCTGTTCATCCTTGATAGGTGGCACGCTTCGTCTACCGCGGACCTGCTCAAGTTGCCAGAGAATAGCGTCGTGTTGTTGCCCGAGGATCAGATCTTGCTGGGCGAGTCAACTTACCATCTAGCGCGACTGTCATTCATCATAGGCCATCTCGCAGCGATTCTGACCACGACCAAGACTCCATCGACAGATGTGATGGCGCCGTCGAACCCGGCATCCTCCTTGCTTGGTCTGACTCTGGCAGGGGAGATCGACAGGTTTCGAGAGTCGGTAGAGTCGGTCTGGGGCTCCTTAAACCTCGTCCACCTCAGCTATCACCACTGCCATTTACTCATCAAGCGTCTCAACCCTACTACGGAGCCCTCAGAACTCGTGGGTCATGCTGTGAAGGTGGCCACTGTGCTGAACAGCCGCCTCACGCCTGTCACGCCACTGAATCACCATTTCGGAGCGTTGGCCGCGATGACGCTGTGTGAGCTTTGCGATGTTCCAAAGACTCGTGCAGAAGCGGCTAAGGGACTGGAGCAAATGGCGGAGTGTCTGGGTGAAGGTCGAGGCTTGGCAGGTCGACTCGAAAGTGAAGGCTGGGATGGCGCTGTACGCGAGCTTGTGAAGAAGAAGCGAGAGAAACTGCAAGAGCGGGAAAGCTTGCAGAGCCTCGCGGAGACCGCTGTGGGCGACAATGCGAACTTTGACCCTACAATGCTGACAAGATATGGGTATCTCACGTCGCTTGGTCAAGGCTTGTTCGGCAGAGATGGTCTGTAGGCAACTTGTCGACGGCAGTCCTCATGCAAGCGTGTCGCTACATGTGCACTATACGCTCTGGAGTTGAACAACCACTCAGTACCTAGTAGACGGTAGCTTCAAAGCATGGGTAATACACATATACCTAGATGATCAATGGTGGCCCATGATCGGTCAGTTCGATCAGCAAGTGTCTCGTGATCGTGTCTGCCTCCCGATGCAATGTGCATGAGCGGCATCGTAGTACAGCACGTACAAGCGCCAATGAGATATTCTGTAGGCGAAGCATGTCCTGCTGAACGAACCAATGCTGCAGCCAGCGCTTGGACAACTTGGCCGAAAAAAGAAAGCCGCCACGACTTCCTGATCTTCGTGCCGATCATGCTCCACCTTCTTCACCTGTGCCAATCATGCAATGGGTCTCGACCTCCGCAACAACATGCAGGTACGTGTGGGCTCAGTAGCCACTTGAACCTCACTGTCACTTCTGAGCTTCCACTGACAACAACCATGTCAGCCCCGATCACAGTGCGCAACCTCACCGCGCAACCGCTCACGATCAAGGTCGTCGAGCGGTATGAAAGCCCCGACTCGCAGGATGGCTCGCAAGAAGGCCGGCGTGGATCTGCTTTCAGCGTTGGCAACATGACCAAGAACTTCACGAACATGACCACTACTCTCATGAGCAATGTTACCGGTGGAGCGCCGCCTACTCACGCACAGCTCGGCGAAAAGGCCGAAAGGTTTGCTCGCGAGGAAGTTGATGTCCGCATGGAGCCATTTACCACTCACAAGACGGATATCAAGGCCAGTGAACGGAAGCCGGGCGATGTTCTACGACTGACAGTGCATGGTGATGGTCCTGGACGCTGGCGCATTGATACTCCCACGCCATCGGCAGCATCTCATAAGCTCTTGCCACTGGTGGACAATCCAGCGCATGACTATACGGCCATTCACCTGCCGCAGTCGTCATTCCTGGCCATCGTGGAGTCCACTGATCAGCGCAACTGGATGAAAGAGTTCGAGGTGAGTGTGATGGGACGATATTTGAATACTACGCCAATCGATCTGCGACGATTCAACGCTCTCTTATAGCACTGACATTACTCCAGAATGAAACCCCACTCTCTGCTCTCAGTATACCAGGCACGCACAACTCTCCAACATGCCACAAGGCACTGCCTTCCGTACGTTGCCAAGCCGTCGGACCAAAGGAGCAGCTGACCAACGGCGTACGCTTCTTCGACATCCGCGTGCAGCCAAGCAATCCCGAGGACGCGAAAGATGACTCTCTCAATCTTGTGCATGGTGTCTTTCCAATCTCTCTCACGGGTCCGAAGAAGTTTCGTGGCCTCCTGAACGAAGTCGAGGAGTTCCTCCGCGAGAATCCAACAGAGACAGTTATCCTGTCGATGAAGCGCGAGGGACCTGGAAACGCGACGGACCAGCAGCTTTCGGTCATACTTCGTGATCATTACGCAGCTGATACAAACAAGTGGTATACCGAGCCACGAATCCCCAAGCTTGGCGAAGTGCGTGGGAAGATCATACTGATGCGCCGCTTCGCCCTTGCAGATCGGCTAAAGCAAGAGCACGGCGGCCGAGGATGGGCACTGAATGCAGAAAACTGGGCGTACAACACCCCAGACTGCACGCACGGCGACGTCAGAGTCCAAGACTTCTGCGAAGTACTCGAAACGGAGAACATCGACAAGAAGATTGGCCTCTGCTGTGATCACTTTGAGCGAGCTGGGCAGGTAGTATGCCCGGTTCCTGGAGTCACTACCGACGAAGCGAACCCGGTTCCTGCAGGTCCTCTGTACATCAACTTTTTGTCAGCGTCGAACTTTTGGAAGGTTGGATGCTGGCCGGATAAGATTGCTGCGAAGCTGAATCCTGCGGTGACGGCATTCTTGTGTGAGAAGCACGATGTTGGCGACAAGGGTGCTGATGGACCAGGTGAAGCGTTTCCTGGTGATGGTGGTGTGGGCATTGTTGTGTGCGACTGGGTCGGCAAAGATGGCGATTGGGATCTGGTCAGGACGATCGTGACGATGAATAGTCGCTTGCTGCTGAGGCAACGCGGCCGGGGTTGGAAGTGAAACCGATGTCCAGGGGACGTCGAGGTTGTGTGAAAACGACAGATCTCTATCATCCTACAGGTTCTTATCATCCTACAGATCATGTTCAAGATCCTGCTTATGCTGAGGAACGCTTGTGCCAGCTTCCGGCCCTCGACGGTTGCTCCGTGCGCTTGGCTTACATACTTTTATTTTGCAGCTCAGAGATCACGGGTGAACTGTGCCCCTTTCGTAGACTCTCTGATGATGTCGTTGTCGAGGCAGATTGCAGACGTGCACTTCTGGACACTTCATAGCTTGGGACTTGGGCCTGCCCTGTGGCCACGGCCGTTGCCGCTTCCTGCTCCATAGCTGCAGACACCCCGAATGTGTCACGCGTGCAACCACCGAGGGAGCAAGAGCTATAGACTCATGTAGTACTGAAGGCAAGGACACCACAGGAAATAACCACGTACCGGGTCTATGCATGGTCACGATCCCTACACCTGCGACTGCAATATCCTCCAACACACGTACAGTTCCATCTTTACACATCAACGACCGAACATCTTGCCCGCTGCACGTTCACGTCCCTACAACGGGACCTCGCAAGATGCGCCTCCACCTCATCACCGCGTTGGCATTCGCCGCAGTCACGTCCGCGCAGCAATACCAATACCCAGATCCCGGTTCCAAGAACCAGCAATTCACCCTCCTCATGACTCGAGGCGTTGGCGAAAGTCGCACGAACTTGTCTCTCACGGCTGTCAAGAGCGAGGAGGGCTCCGAGGTCTTGCTCCTTGTCGGCGAGGATCCTGTCACCTGTGTTGGAACGCCAGGTCAGTTCGATGTCATCAACACATGTGCAGCACTTGATGAAAGACACCTTTGCTGACCAAGTCTCCCTCCAGCATACCTCAACGCCAGCCTCAGTAATTATGAGGGTTCCGGCGGCGAGCATGTTGCGCTTCAACTCGATGTCGAGGGACAGAGATATGGAGTCTCGGTACCACCCATTGTAAGTCGTGAGACGAGCGCTTGACGAACGCCGGACGCGATCAGCTAACCATTCAATTCTCCGCAGGGAGGCATGCACGGCATCGCATACAGCGTTGCGGCTGACAAGGACTCCGCCGACTTCAAGTTTCAAGTCGTGGACAACGAAGTCTTCTACCAGCCATCATCTGGAGCCAGCGTATTCCTAGGTACTTCATGCAGCTTGCGTACATGTATGATGAGTGAGAGTTTTGGCTGATAATGTCTTCCAGGCTGCGACCGAGATCTCGACGGAGAGACCAGGTCGATTCTGTCGTGGGGATCTGCACCGTTTCCACAAGGATGCTGGCCTACTTCAGTGCATCAGAGGTGCAATATCGAGGGTAGCAGCGTGAAGTGCAATTGATTTGCGTTCGAGCTGGCGCGGTGCGGAAGCGTCGCGGCGTGGATGATGAATGTCATGCTGCGTTGTGGGAGAATGCGCAGTGTCTACCTGTGGGCACTGGGGTACGTGATTGCGTTGGTAGTAAGGACGCTTACTGAGTAGCATACCTATTGCCGCTAGCCAATACTGAATTTCTGCCTCGAATTTCATCTACTTCAACTCTTGCTCCGTGTCTCATAAGTTGGTATCATGGGTCTGAATCGTATCAATGCCGCGAGCGGTCTATGCGGCCTGAGCCTGTTTCTGGACCGAGTAATCCTTGAGAAACTCTGGGTCGTTCTCAAACTCTTCCTTGAGCTGGTGAGAGTAAGCAAACGCGGTGTGGATACTTGCTCTTGAGAACTTACAATATCAAGGCCACCGACAAGCTCACCGTCGACGTATACCTGCGGGAACGTCGGCCACTCGCTGAACTCCTTCAGGCCTTGTCGGACCTCGTCATCGGCCAGGATGTTAAAGAAGCCATATCTGACGCCCTTCTCCCTAAGAATGCTGACTGTCTGCCGGCTAAAGCCACACTGCGGTGCTGATGGGGTCCCCTTCATGAACAGCATGACTGGTGCTGCCTTGACAAGCTCCGACAAACGCTGGTCCAGCTCCTCCTTCGACTTGGGGGCGTCCATCTGCTCGGCGCTATATTGCGGAGCTGTCGAGGGATCCGAAGCACCTGGAGCATACTTGGCCACCCCACCTCCGTTGGTCTGTGGCTGCTCCGACTTGTTCACCTTCTGAGCTGGCGGTAAGCTCTCTCCCCCAGCGCCACCTCCTGCGTACCTGTCGATTGTGCTTCGTATGTGGTTAACATCCAAGCCAATGATCGTCTCGAGGATCTTGCCACCTTTCTGTAGCGCGATGAATGGGACTTGCGTGACGTTGTACTTTTCGCTGATGTCTGAGAGTTCCTCGGCGTCGATGGAGAAGAAGGCTATGCGTGGTGGGCTGGTCTGTTCGTATGTGGCGGCGAGGGTGGAGAGGACGAGGGTGATCTTCTGGCATGGCTCGGCCCAGTCGGCGTTGAAGTAGACGATGGCCAGAGTGCTCGGGGGCAGGGCGGCGACGGTGGCATCGAAGTCTGCCTCGCTGGCCACGGGCTGCAGGGTGCACGTTGGCCCTGCGTGTGAGTTAGTTGTCGCTCGCGCGTGACTTGACGAAGAATGCGCCGGAAGTGCTGTCGACTTGCCTGACATGACCGCGATCCTGTTGGTGATTGGAATGGTTGCGATTGTGGGTGTGTATGCTGGTAAGGCTGCCGGCTGGTATGCGTTGGTGATGGTGTGGTATGTGGTGTAGATGTGTCCAAGGTAAAGAACATATGCAAGACATGATTTCTAACCAGCAAATGACGAATCAGATAAGCCGGCTAATATTTGAACCATCTCGGCCAACATTTTCTGAAGCTTTGGTCTGGTTCTGGCTGGAAGGCGTCAAGGATTAATGACATTTGCCCTTCTCAACATCAACCTGCACAGCGCAACCGGCGCATACACGCCCTCGCACTCGCCACCATGTCGCTGCCTATCAAGGAGATCAAGCCCAAGAATGCGCGCACCAAACGTTACCTCGAGAACAAAGGCCCGCAGGACGTCGAGAACCCGCGAACCACGCTCTTCCTCAAATACACCACCACCAGCGAAGTGCTGCAGCTCGCCCTGAAAGATCTCCACTCCCTCAAGCGACCGCTCTGCATCAAGTTCGACAAGAAGAACAGCATCCACCCCTTCGAAGATGCCTCCTCGCTCGAGTTCTTCGCCGACAAGAACGATGCCTCTCTCATGCTCTACGCTAGCCACAGCAAGAAGCGCCCGCACGCCTTGACCCTGGTCCGCCTCTTCGACTTCAAAGTCCTAGAGATGCTCGAGCTCCTCGTCGACCCAGATACCTTCCGATCATTATCGCAGTTCAAGAACGCAAAAGCCGCCGTCGGGCTGAAACCACTCCTTGCTTTCTCCGGCAGCGCATTCGAATCGCCGACTGCGAACGCTTACACACAAGCGCGGAGTATATTCTTGGATCTTTTCAAAGGCCCGGATGTGACAAACGTAGACGTGGAAGGTCTGCAGTACATGATCCACTTCTCGGTGGACGAGGAAGAGAACGAGAGTGTCAAGCCACAAATCCACATGCGATGCTACTTGATCAAGACGAAGAAGGGCGGAGGCGTGAATGTCAAGGTTGACGTGGAAGAGATGGGTCCGAGGATAGACTTCCGCGTGGGGAGGACGAGGGAGGCAGATCCGGATATGTGGAAGGCGGCGATGAAGCGGCCGAAGACTCTGGAGGTGAGTATTGTTGTTTTGCTGGGGAGTGTACGTGCGCTAACAATTTCACAGGCCAAGACGAAGAAGAACATTGAGACGGATACGATCGGTGACAAGGTTGGTCGTATTCATATGGGTAGGCAAGATCTCAGCCAGTTGCAGACTCGCAAGATGAAGGGTCTGAAGCGCAGCCGTGATGTTGTCGATGACAACTTTGACGATGCCGTGGGTGGAGCATCGGAAGACGGCGGCGTGTCGTTGACATCGGGTAAGAAGGCGAAGGTGTAAGCTATGGGTCATCCGACGGTTGCATTTGTACGGCTTCATGTGCTTGCGTTCTTAGCGTGGCGTTAGACGAGCTTCGTCCGGATGGCAAAATTGTACAAATATTGAAGGCAACCATGAATTTTCGACTGCTTGTTTCAAGATCTGTTTCCCATATCGACGACATCCCGGTCGTCCCCAAGAATATTCCCAATTGCCTCCATGCCATCATCATAGCCGTCTCATCATCGCTCGCGTGTCACAGGACCAACGCCATATCCAAAGTAGCACAGGGTATCCGATATCCAAATTTCATCCGTTATCCAATGTCGACCAGCAGTCAGTGCTTCATGCACCTACGAGCCCAACCCTCTGCCCAGCTTTCATACCAACCCAGCCTCTCCTATCCCGGCCAGTTCGGCCTCTGCCTAGCCAATTGTACTTGAGCGCTCCTGTCAAGCGCTCAACATTTCCTTGGGCCACATCGCCCGTCCGGCAGGACGCAAGGACATACAGGCACTGCAGCATCCTGGCAACAGTCTCAGTGACCTTCGCAGGGTCCGCCAGTGGAACAGGCGATGCTTGTGGCTGGCTGGTGACACCAAATGACCCAGGTCCACCTAACGGTGAGTTCAGATGCGGCATGCTTGTCCCGAAGCTTCCAGCTGATGTGTTTGAAGTTGCCCGACTCCGACTAGCGAGGCTCATGGCTCCTCCAGAAGAATTACTTGCGGCGTCGAGAAGTGTCGAGCCTTGTGAATTGAAGCTGCTGAGGCGAGGACTTAGACTGCCGGCAGTCCCTGGTCGTTCTGCACCCGTCGTTGCAGGATCACTTCGAGCATGTTCTCGACTCTTCGTTCCAGCTTCGGGCGAAACTCCTGCGTTTATGTTGTCAAGCGATAATCTGCTAAAGATGTTCATGAGGCTCTCGTGCTTGGGCAGGATCACGGTATCTCTGAATGCGATCAAAGTGATGCGCCTGATCTCGAGTTCATCGGCGAGATTGGCCATCCGACCCGAGCCACCAGCTGATGATGGTCGCTCGTCGAGCTTTAGCGACTCTGGTACTGCGCCCCAGAACTCCTGCGCTTCTCGGGGTGTCATGAGAGTGCCTTTCCCTTTGAATTCTAGCTCCAAGGGCAGAAAGACAGCCTGTAAGAAAGGAAGTATAGCGCCGTAGACGCCAATCCACATCTCAACCAAATTTGTGACGAGCCTATCATCGGGTATCGTTCGCAGTGTTTGAGCTAGGGAACTGAAACCAGTCTGTAGAAGCTCCCGGACGTCCTCAACCAGGACGACTGGAGAGCGTCGTTGAATACACCGCCTTATGTGTACACTGACCAAAGCATTGAAATCTTCGATAGGGGTTCGCAAGTTCTCTCCCGAGAACAGATTGAGCAGTCGTGCTTTTAGTAGTGGCCATGCATCGTCTGGACCTATGCCTGGCAGGCCCATCTGTGCGCCAATGTTGCTGAATGCCTGGGCTGTGACCGGTAGCGTGGTATCCGAAGGGAATGAGAATACACTGGCGTTTACGGAGGGTGGTCCAGTAAGCGTGTTGTCGTAGCTACTAGGCCCTAAATATTGGTCGGCTGTTCCTCCAGACGTGTTGGAAGTGATCTGGGTCAAGTTGAGATTCGCTGCTGCAGCTGCAGCCTTTTCCTCCTTCTTCTTCTCTCTCAGTGCTCTGCCGCCATGTCGGAGGTCGAAGCCGGACATGGACTTTGCGAATGTACTAGGGCCAGGCGAGTCCGGCGCGAAAGAGTACAGTGGCTGCGGCTTATCTGGGTTTGTGGCTTGCGAATTGGAGTGCGCTGACGACAGAGGTAATTGTGTCGGCTCGTCACGAAGCTTGTTCTTTTGTCGTGACAAGAAGTGATGCCGTTTCTCCTTATCTTTCTCCGATATGGCCGGGACCAGTGTCGATGTGGAAGCATTCGCTGAAGAGTAGATAGAGCTGGCCGCAGAAATAGGGTCCACCAGACTAGTGGTTGAAGCGTTCGCAAAGCCAGGACGCAGAAAGTGGGAAGTCGAAGGCGTCTTCCCGGGAGAGGGAAATGCTGGTGGTGCTTTGCTCTCCTTATCCTTGGACAGCGCAATGTTCTTTGGCTTGAAGAGCTTCATCTTTGAGCTTTTGCTCTTTGGCTCTTTATCGGGTGGTGGTCCCAGTGCGAAGGAGGATGGTACTGGCGGAGGCGGCACACCCGGCGATGGCAGAGGACTTCTGCCATTAGGGAATGCGACATTGGCTGCCGTTGTCGCAGCTAGTCTGTTGCCTCCTACAGTACCGTTACTATACGAAAGCCCAGTAGTGGTGGACAATTGAGGACTATGATGATCACTTGGCCGTCTGCTCCCAGGATGTCCTGCAGTATTGATCGGTGCGAGACCAGGATATGAGCGTTTGCGTTCTTGGCCTACTTGTGACGGAGGTGGCGATATATGATGCATCGCCGCCTGAGCAGCGATTTGCGATGCGCTCAAGCCATTGTTGTTTGCAGTAGCATGCGGCAAAGAAGGTTCAAAAAACCCTTGGCTATGTTGCCGTGCCCGGTGACCAAATTGTTGGCCTGCCATTCCTGGCGAAGCCATTCTGTAAGTGCCATCGACGGAGCCTCGTGCTTGAGCAGCGTGGCGTGGTATACCCTGAAGTGTTATCGAGCTTTGACTGGGTGTCAGTCCGCCTGCAGTCGCGGGTCGAGCAGCTGGTTGCTGTTGTAGATAAGGGGACCTTTTATTGGCAGACTGCGCGATGATTTCTCTGGATTCGTTGGACGCAGTGGAAAGGCTCGATTCGCTCCGCAGTGAACCCTGGGAGAGTGACGACTGCGATCGATTCCCAGTGGGAGAACGCGGTCTCGGCGGAGGCGTGAGATCAGAATTGTCCATGTTTGTTCACTGTGTCTGCGTTGTGCCCTTCAATGTTCCTTGCGGCCACACCATCGTCATGCGGCATGTCGCGGGTCTCGCAAATGCTCAGACTCAATTGCTTGCCGACACAGTCAATCACGCGATACGATACCACATAGACTGTTGTTGTTGTTGTTGTTGTTCGCTCGGCAGAAGATAGGAATAGGTACTCATGCAAGGTCGATCAAGGGAGCAGAAGTGTGGAAGCGGGCGGTGTTGTATCGTAGGGCTGACTAAAACAAAGCTAAGCGAACCTTAAATTTGGCAATTGCGATCGTCGGGTTATGGGAAAGGCACGAGCTATGTTATCACTGCCGACAAATGACTTTGAGAACATATTGTATCACCAGATTGAAATTACTGATTCGATCATGTGAAGTTCGAGGATAAACTTTGTCAGCTACGTACAGCTATGGGATCCTCTCAGTTGTCGTAAACGAAGGACAGTCGATGAAGGAGCGTATGAGTGGTCAGGTTCCCACCTTGCCCCAAGGACGAGGGCAAACGCTGGCCTTCGCGCAGACTGAGCATCAGATGTCCTCGGTCCCGGAGGACCGTTGGACTGAACCAGCCCAAATCCGGAGGAAGAGGATGCCAAATACAACTGCACTGCAGCGCATCTCTTTCAAAACATTTTCTCTTTCAAAAACATTTGTACGCTCGTTACCCGTCAGCTCGAACAATCTCGTCCCTGGACTCAACTCGCGCGGGGCAGCAGAGAAGGTCCAGCGCATAAGATCGCGGCGAATGAGCGGTCATGCCCTAGGAAGACCCTCTCACGAAGATCGGAAATCCGCCTAATGCTAGCACCTATAGCATAGCAACAAATGCCCGGTTCGTACTCCATGCTGACGAGCTTCGTGAAGTTCATCTCTGCAACGGCTCACAGTCGCGATACTCTGCATCTATTAGCGCTTGGGGCAAGCCACGCAAGCACGTCAAGTACCAGGTAGTGCGAAGTGTAGTCCGGAGCAGCGGTCTCAACCCGACGCAAGAGACATGGAGGAGAGGAACAGGGTGGATGGGGCCTCGAGGTCGACTAACCACAGGAAATACAACGCCTTCGCTGCCCACACAGTCGACCAGATCGCCAATGGACACTAGAGTGCGTCCAGTCAAGGGTATCTGTAGTGGCCCGGATGCTGGTGTGGTGGGTGGAAGGGGTTTCGCTCCGCTGCTGAATGACAGGAGCAGAGCACGACGCAAGAACGCTCACAAAAGAAGCTCAGTTTGCGTAAATACCAACCGAAGTTGCGTGATTCGCCCATGCCTGCGCGATGGCTGCAAGGCATAGCGACCGGAGCACTTCCTCGATCTGAGCATATTTAAAGTCTCTTCTGCAGTCGTAAACCTCGTTCGTGTGATCATACGGATGACTACGGGACTCTCTCAGTCGACGGCCAAATCGAGTTGAGAGGAGAACGGTCAGGTGTATGACTGATTCAGTCCATGACGATCTGAATCAACGTCCAGGGTCCACGAATGGATTTCGGGTTGGGTTCTTTGCTTCATAAGTACTGAGGAAGGGATTGGTTTGCCGTATCGGCGAGGTGACTGCATAGTCACCATGACTTGAGGCTCGGACGTGGTTTGGAGTCGGACGACGTATTGCATCGTTGACGTGTTGCCCGCCGACAATTCCGATCTTCTCGTTTTGCGAGGTCAGACCAATGCGAGCGGTGGAGGATGTAGCGCCACTGTCCTCGAAAGTCGGCAATGGGTTCGGTGTCAGTGTGTACTGCTGATCCTGCCACTTGTTTGCTGTGTTGTTTCCTTGCTCGGCTGGTGGGTTCACCTGCCCGTGCTTGGGATATTGTTCCAACTCATATTTGTCTTGACGGCCTGTTGGAACTGGTGCGGGATAGAGACCGCCATCGCCACCCCTGAAGAGCAGATACACGGCTCTGGCGATGCCACCTAGCACCAGCACTACCCAGACCAACAGCAAACAAGTGGATATGATTGCTTCTTGGCGAATCCCAGAGGCAAATGCTTGAATGACATGGGCGACAATACTTTCGATGGCATCGGCTGCCGCACCGTCCGAACCTGTAGCCAAGAGATCTGTCGAAGAGCCAGACAGCTTTTGAGCGGTACCTAGCGATAATGTGTCGTTTGGGAGCAACGGGATGTCGATTCGGGCATTCTCGCTGACCCAGTTCAGGCCTTTCTGAATGCCCGCGATCTTGAGGAACACAAGACAGTCCAGAACCTCTTTGATTGGATCATAGAGGACTGTTCCGCCGAAAGCGTCATCCAACCCGTCCATCATCGTGTCCACAAAGACATTTAGGGTGTTGTTGACGGCGTTGGTGGAGATATTGACCCATCCGAAGACATCATCATTTATGGATGTGCTCGTATCGCTGATGATGCGATTTGTGCCGATAGCCCATTGTTCGCTCGCATTGCTAACCGAGTTGACAACTTTGTCCGCAAAATCGACCACTTGGTCCTTCAAGGCCGGAACTTCCTTCTCAAGCGCCTTGAGGAGAGTGTATTGACAGGCACAACCGAGAAGACCCGCGACCGCCAGTGAAAGCACGAAAAGCGCTGCGGGAGTGGTCGCATATGCTACTGTCCAGCGGACAAGGTTACGGCGCCGCTCAGAGGAGAATATTCTCGAGATCCACAGACCAAATCCAGAAGTGTGTGGTCTTGACACCAGGTAAACTGCGTCCATTGCGTCGAATGCATCGTTCTTGACCAGGTGGGCTCGCTCCTGCACTTTGTTCCAGCGGTGGTATTCTCGCCATGCCATAGGGAACATGACAAGTGTCGCCAAGGCGACGAACACGCCCAGAAAGATTGTCTTCCACTTCCGCTCAATGGAGATGAGATCGTCGAAGAAGCCATCGATGGCGTCGTTGTCGGAGCAAAAGGATAATTGCTCTTTTGGTGGCACTGGAAAGATGGATCCGTTCATGGAGTATTTGGGCAAGCTTTCGTTCAGCAGCTTTTTGACCTCCTCGAACGGGAATCGAATTGCTTGGTTCGTCAAATTCTGAACTTGCGCAAAGGTCGGGATCGAGTTGTTGAGATCCTGCAGACCTTGATCATATCCGCTTGGTAGTTCAAGGTTGTTGAGTTTGTCGATAGCGTCAGTCAAGTCGATAGTCGGTGCCTTGTCATCGTCCTTGCCAGTCAGTACATCCGCTATGGAGTCCACGCCCGAAAGGAATCCGTTCATGGCATCCTGAAACTTGGAGGCAATATCGCCAAGGTCATCTCCAATGTCTTTTGCCGTGGTGTTCAGGAAGTCGCCCACTTTCTCCGCCACGTCAATCGCAATGTGCAAGCCGCCGCGGATCGCCAGAGTCAGTAGACAGACGTAAGTGCTGGTCATCAAGTTGATGACAAACACCACGATTTCCTCAACGCCAGTCAAGCTTAGAACAAGCATCTGCATAAGTCCACTGATGGCCTTCTCGATGCCCCTAGCGCTGAGTTCATTGACGCCTTGACTCATGTAATGTGGCATGCTGGCCATCGCGGAGCCCATATTCTCAACAGAAGTGCAGGCACTAAGTGCTTGTTTCCTCGCACTCCCGAGGTTGTCGTCGATACTTGCGATTGCGAAAAGAGCCCGTATCAGTACAAGAAGAAGAAGAATCGTCCACCGGTTAATCCAGGTCTGTGAGAGGCTAGCTCGAAGACCGAGGTATGGTGTCAGGTATGGTTCATTCTGTGAGGTAGGTCGTGTTGCTACCTGCGCAGCGCAGTAGTCGCGCGTCTCATGACCGCCAGCGGAAAGAGAAGGAGGCGCAGGATTTGGGGTTTGCTGTTGGTTCTCTGAGGGTGCCATGCTGTAGGCCGGCAGGAAAGTCGGTTGGCACCTGTGGGAATCTATCTCAGCTTCTGGGTAAAGCGGAGTGCAGCGTACTCAGGTGCGGTGTGTGAAGGTGACGAATGTGTGTGCCGTGGCTTTTGAAATGGGGGTAGTGAACAAGTTATGCTGTGTTGTGTGTTGCTGTCGCCGCCAGGGCTGTTATGCGTAGTGCAGTGGTGAATATTCGGGTGCTTGAACGCGGTGAAAATGTGCAGAAGGAAATTCGTGACTTCGTTGCTAGGGAGGAGCGAGCTCAAGGCGAGTGCCTATTGTGAAGGACAAAAGGGTAACAATGAATAGTGGTGATGACGCACCATGGTATTTCTTGGAATGACCGGTCATGCGGCCATTGTCGCTTTGTCTGAAACACAGCATGGCTTCTCTATGGCGTTTCGAGTGCCGGCCAGTCGTTGTTGCGTGTGCCCAAAATAAGGCATACTCGCATAGCACGGACCTCGAGTCTGCAGGCGTGCAGCGCTCACGGTCGTCAGCGGCCAACCAAACGGTGCCGCGAACAGCTTGATGATGGAGCAAGGCCGAACAGCTTGATGATGGAGCAAGGCCGAACAGCTTGATGATGGAGCAAGGCCGAACAGCTTGATGATGGAGCAAGGCCGAACAGCTTGATGATGGAGCAAGGCCGAACAGCTTGATGATGGAGCAAGGCCGAACAGCTTGATGATGGAGCAAGGCCGAACAGCTTGATGACGGAGCACATGGCCGGCGAAGCGTGTCTGGATGTTCTTCCTGGGACGATGTTCTCGTGCTTGTGTTCCATCGGAAGAGCCATGTGGTGTTGCCCGTCGTTCGCCGGCCAGGCAGTTTCTGCTGATGATGAGTGCGCTTCGGTCGCGCAGTGCACCTCAGAGACGCCTGAGTGTCGTCGCGCAGCTTCTCGGTCGAAGTGTCATGGACAGAGCCGTCGGGCGCGCTCCTCCATGTCGCTGTAACGAGCGACAAAGGAGGCGTCGCGTCCTTCACTTCACATGGAGATCGGCAGTGTTCTTGTATTTGTCGTTGCTGTGGCGCGAGTCGCGCTAGACTAACTAGCAATCGCCTCCTTCCCTGTTTCGTGTCGCGTAGAACTACAATGGCTTGGGACTGCACTCCACGACTTCACTTCCTCTATTCAACCCGGACAGTCCTCTCCCGCTGCCTGGTCTGCATTCGCATGGTCAGCGGGCCTTTTTGCCTCCATCATGAGCCTCCTATTCCCTCTGAGCCTCGCTGATCGTTCTGCTGGCATATTGAGAGGACAGAGATTTCAAGCCTGTGTCGGCGACATGACGTGTACTGGCAGGGATAGGACCTGGAATGCCAACCAGCTTGTCCTGACTCCTGATTGCTCGGAACGGCTTGGCCAGTAGTCGTCCGTAACACCTCACTTTGTAGTGTGCTATCTGCTATATCCATCCCATCGCGAAGAAGGCCCACCTATAAAGCTGAGCTCATGCCCGCCAGGACAGATAGAGTCCCGGAGATGGCTTTGCTCGCCGACGAGGCGGCATGTCGTGGTAGCTGCTGTCCTTCCTGCTTGCCGTACACTGGGTGGACTACTGTCACTGCAGATGGCACCATTCATGCAACGACGTGCGTTCACACTTGCCCATAGTTCCCCCTTACCGGAGCCCGAGAAAAGGGACAACTCTTTGCGCTCCAGCCTCAACCAGCCGTGTCATGAGAACACCTTCACTTTTCCGTTCCCGTTGCTGGATGCGCGCGCGAGGGGTATAAGAGGTTTCGCTTGCTCTGTCACCACGTGGACCGCATCAACCACCTTCAAAGGGGTAGCCCTCCTCGCTGCTGAGATCCTCTGAGCCACAGAGCAAGTAAACTCAAGCACCAAAAGTCAGCTCCGAGCGGGAGCGCATCAAGCAAAGACGCTATCGACCCAACACCACGCATTACTCCTTGCACCTGCCGCTTTGGCTGCGGCATTGAGCACACCGCACGCTTCCAACAACCTCGTACCTGCCTCTATGTGGTATACGAAGAAGCCTGCTACTCCTATCGACAATTTACCACCAGGCACGTGCCAGTCAGGCAACCTCCTGACAGGACCGCTGCCTAGGAAGTTTATAGCCGTCACGCGTGGCGATCACATTGTCCCGTGGACCTCTATTGTGCTTTGGAACGACATACAAAAGCACACCAACGATACGCCGGTTGGTGACGGATCGTGACATACACTCAGCGAAGCGACAAGATATCAGCGGCATATCCAACTGGCATATCATAGTTTGCGGCCGAGCAAGAGGGACAGTACCGGCTGGCCTCCAGCGGACACAACGACATCAGACAAGGGAGTACGCTCACTTGCTCAAGGTATGGGCTCTTCCAAGTGTCTCTTATGTTCTCGTACATCTCATTTCGCTTTTCTTTTGTCATTTCCTGAAGGCACGGTCGCCATGCCTTACTGACCCGCAAGAGCACAGCTTTCCATCGAGCCCCGATAGGGAGGATTCTTGAAGGAGTACCTCCAAGACAGAATCGACCAGGTGTATTCAGAAGTCATACTTCACCCACTCGTCCGCCCAATTCCGGCGACGCCATAAACCAACGTAAAGAGAAGCACGATTGACTACGGGGACTTGCGGAATGTCAATGTCAGTGCCAGTGCAGCAGGCCAGCCACAGTTTCTCGAAGACGTGGATCTCACCAAACATCTCCGGAAACAAGCAACAGGAGAGGGCGAAGGCTTCTCGAATAAGATTCTGCAAGAAGTCGGAGGCATGGACGAAGGATATGAATCGCGAGCAGCATCGCGTCGATTTCGAACGAGAATGCGAAGATCGAAAAGAGAAGCAAGCACATCGAGAATACAACAAGCAGAAGGGCCAGCGGGCCATCAGGGAGCAATACGGTATCCCAGTGACTACATCCCCTCGGCCTGGAAGCCTGTTGGCCAACAAGATTGAGTCTGCAGTCTCTGACCCGATGCAAAATCTGGATCTGGTACCCGCCTTCTACAACAATTTCTCAACGGTACTGTGCCTTCCGACTGCCTTCTCACGAGGCTACAGCATCAATCGACTCGATCCAAACTGGGCGGAAGGCGGGACTCCAAAGCCAGAGCCCAGATTCCCCGGCATTGCTGAAAAGCAGTACGAAGGAGACGGGCGCATCGCAACCGACATGCTGCATCGCCGCTTCCTCGGTGCTCCGCGGGTGCCTGGCAACGACACAGTCAACTGGTCTCAAGCATCCATCATCCCTCAGTACCCGCTTGACGACACTCGACTGTACCACGACATCGCCCTTCGTGGCATGCCAAACGCCCACGAGGGCATTGTTGTCGAGGAACTCATGTTCCGCTCGTACGAGTGGGATGGTCGACCATGTGCCGGCCAGCCAGCCGTGACCGACGAAGGCGTCCATCTCCTCGATGCGGACCTGCTGGCGTACCTGGACGATTAACGGGGATGGCAGCTCGTACCCTTCATCAGGACGCAGCGAGCAACATTCACGGCAAACGTTATCGCGATCGCCATTATACTCTGGGCTCTTCTCCATGGGCTGTGGGGCCGTCTGAACTACTACTGTGGGAAAGCACGGCACTTCCTCTATTCATCTCTCCTGAGTGCCTGCCATCTGCTCTACGCAGCGCACACATTGCCGGTCAACGTGTCGCTAACCGACAAGGCCAACTCCCGACCACTGGTCGACAGTAGCAGAGGGGGGATGGATACAAGAAGACTCACGACCCAGACTACCACAGCCTGCTTCAGACAAATCAAAGGCATTGTTTTCGCGTGGGATCCTGGATAGCACCGTTGGAAAGTGCGCGCAGCTTCGACCATGCAACACTACTACTACCACTACCATTACGACTACTACTACTACCACCACCCTAATACTCTTCAAAAGCGCAGCCTGTTTCATGCGCTGCGCAACGACATGCACTTTGGGCGTTTCTGGTTTTTGAACACGATGGACTATGAATTTCAATGACTCCAGAACTCTGAGCATTTTGGATGCGACAAACTCTCTGCATAGCGTTCTTTTCTAAAATGTGCTGTTGGCGGTTGTGAACCTCCAAAGGTAAGCGTAGCGGAGTGGAGCTCTCTGCCAACCCTTCTAGACTGCAAAGTAGCGTGCGATCCACGCTACCGCTACCCGACGTACAGTGCTTATTATACGACGACATAGGCGTTAGCGACGAGTATATGTTTGCGAGTTCGCCAACAGGCACAGTGCGATAAGTCACGTGACCCTAAAACTTGAAAGTTGACCAATCAGAGCGGGCGCCAGGGCTAGTTGAGGGCTGGTGATAGAGCTCCACTCCCTCCTCGCTGACGCCACCACCTACGCTCGAGTGTTCGCAAGCTCACACGTCGCTACGGTGGATGGCTAGCGCTCGTCGGTCGTTACGCTTAACAAGTGATTTCACTTTACAAAATGAATCGATCTGGATCCGAGAGAGGACAGTGCAAAAAACATTTGTGAGCGCAACACATTTTCAAGATACTGTTACATGATCCCCAATCTGAGCGCCTGATATGATCTGACAATTTATCCCTAAACAGCAAACAGATGATGTGCACGATTCACTTACTAACGGAACAGACGTAATCCGCGCAAAAGAGTCTTTCGCACACTAAGGTCGCTTGCTGCCCTGCTCAAAGGCGTCAAGTCGAGCGACGAGGCTCTCATTGGTGGCTTGAAGGCTTCGAACCTCGCTTGTGAGCGCCATCACAGCTTGAAGCATGTGATTCATGACCGTAGAGTCAGGCACAGCAGTTGGAGCTGCGACAGTACTCACCGGTCGTGTAGGTCGAAGTGCGTCTGGGTGTGCCGAAGAGCTTCCTGCGACGGGGGTGCTGGCCTCGGGAACTGGTGGAAGACCAGCCTGAAGTCTGCTTCTGCGCACTCTGTTGGCTTTGGTTGGCGATGGAAGAGGCTTGCGCTTGATAGTGAGAGACTTGACCGCAATATCAGGGCTCTCCATCTTCTCAAGGTCAGCATTGTCGTAGGCTTGAGATTGTCGCTGATGGTTCTCGCGGATGAGCCTACTTGGACCTGCAGTGGTGTCGTTGGGTGCACGGCCGAAGTTCGGATCAGCAGGCTGCTTGCCGTTGTTGCGCCCACGGCCTGGGGGCTGTGGGGTGGAAGGCGTAGGTGGCAGTGGTGCGTGTGGTGTGAACGCTGGCACAGGCGCGGCAGGATCACGAACCCTGTCACGATGGTATGACTGATACTGTGATTGTCGTGCCGAAGATGCCGGTGGAGGTGGTGGAGGTGGTGGAGGTGGCGGTGTGGTGGGCATGGGAGGGGTCGGGAGAGGGCGGTCGGAAACGAACTCACTTCGGGGAGCAGTCGCTTGACGACCAGGCTGGTAAGGCTGGAACTTGCCTTGGGAAGGTGCACTCGGCAGCGGCTTGTTGCCGTTGTGTCGATGGCCCCTTGCGTAGTCTCTGACGAATCTGTTAAAGTCAGCCTGATCGATCTCAGGCGGATGGCTTTGGTGGAGTTTGGCCCATGCCTGCTCTGGGCCATCATGAACTCCCGAGCATCGATTGAGATTGCTGCGAAGCGAATTCGCACGGAAAGGCGGTGGAGCAGGCATGTACGGAAGCCTGGGCGTCGCGATTGTAGGCCGTGGTTCAGTAGCGGGAATCTTTGGCGATGGATCAGCGCTCAGCTGTGTGGCCGTACCTCCAATGCCGCGGACTTGGAGTGAAGGTGGAAGTCCGTCAAGGCGCCTATCGCTCTGGTCTCTTGTAATGTCGCTGCGGCGGCCATGGATATTGGAAGGGTTGACTGATCCTCTGAAGTCGGCAGTGCAAGGGGTCTCGAGGTCCTGCGTTTCTGTGGAGTTAGTACTTCTTGCAACATCAGTTGCTTTCGTTGCGAACGAGGCAATCGATGCTGGTGTTGGTAGGGCTGAAATAACATCGCCAACGACAGGATGAGAGAACCGAAGACCTCTCACTGGCTCACTTACCGGGACTTCAGGGCTGTACTCCCCAGTCGGGTTAGCGAGAATGAATGTCGTTCTCTTGATCACCGGCTCAGGCTCAGGCTCCGGTCGTGGTTGTTGAGCGTGAGTGGAAGGACCGCGGCGGACTGGTCTCGGACTTGAGGGAGCCCTCGTGACCGAGAATGTGTTCTGGACAGATCGTCGCTTTCTTCCTGCTCTTCGTCTCCATACCCTGACAGCTTTTTGCACTCCATACCGCCAGATGGTCTTTGGTTTCGAGATGTGGACGGAAATGGTTGTTGCAGTGGAAGCAATTGTGCGGATGGTTCGTGCACTGGTGCTGCCACGACGAGCGACACCATTAGCTGGAGAGTTGAAGTTGATCGCCGAAGCGAAACGGCTCCGCTTAGCTGGGTCTGCCTGCAGACTAGCTTTGAGAGTGGCTGACGGCATGTTTGACAGTTTTGATGTGACCGTCTAGAACTTGGGGTTGAGGTTAGTGGTCGTTGCGGCTTGAGAGACTCGTTTACTTGAGTAGCAGGCCTGCTACTAGGCCCAAGTTGAACTTCTGTGAGTGCTCAAGGATGATAATTGCCAACGACAGACTGCGCTGAGGAGAGAAATCTTCCTAAGCTTAGTCCGATGAGCATATATGCTACTGTACTGGGGCGCGAGCTGTGCAGAACAAAAGAGTGGCCAAAGACTTGCATATCTCAAAGAAGCGACAAAGACGCTTCTGATACAATGTCGATTGTTCTTTGTTGTCGAGCAGGCCTTGTTGAGCATGGTATCGTTACAACCCCCACGCGCATTGCACTTTCCTGGCTCAGCATTGTCTACTAGACAAGGCGAGGGAGTCCATTATCAAGGAAACCTGACGTCGGAGGTGTTGCTTCGGCTTTGCGACGCACATTGCTGGTATTGTGCATCCGAAGAGCCTCGCCCTGGAAGGGTGCTATGATTGTGTAGCGTGTCTGTCTACCATGTATGCCGTGATGTTATCGAGTCGTAGCGCATACCTTCGTGTAAGCGGGATATCGTTCCATGTCCACTCCCATCATCTTCCTGCCCAGATACCTTGACCCAACGACGGGCGCGATTCATTGACCGGTCTCTTCGCCACGCGTCCCTGGCTCTTGACGCCTTCCACCACTCTCTCCAGCCCAGTCTCGACCACAACACCACCCACGATCATCTCTCCCAGCACTGCATGCAACGTCTCAAAGTTGAAGATAAGGTCCAGCTCGCAGACATTCTCGAACAGCCGGTCGAGCGCCTCAACGAAGACTTGAACGAGATCCAGCAGTGCAAGTGGCGACTCGGTCGAGGTGGAGATCAAGATGAAGTACAGTGTGGCATAGTGTCGGTAGGTCACGAGCGAAGGCGCATCGTTGTGCTGCTCATGTGGCTGGGTGGTGGTTGAAGGCGCGAGAAGTGGTGGCAGCGGCAGGAAGTTGCAGCTGGACGCCGGTCGCGCAGAGACGAGGGTGAAGATCTCGGAGATGAGGCGTTGCTGGACGGATGTATCCTATGATGACCATGTTATCCCTATGTTGTTCCTACCTGCAGACACCATCGGCAACGACGTGGACATGCAGCTGCCGCAGCGTGCATGTGTGTCGTCAAGCAGCGCGCATCTCCCTTACCAGCTGGGTGTAGAACTTGGTCAGTCGTGGCTGACCATTGTTATTGAACACCAGTACGGCGTTGATCATGTCGCCGGATGTCGAGATGCTATATGTTGAGAACATACAGGCCGCAGGACAAGCATGTGGGTGTGGGCGTGTCATGTGACTAGATCACGTGACTAGGGTTTGCCAGCCCATGGGCTGGCAAACATCCGGACACCTAGCATCTACCTACACCAACACTGGCGATACTGTATGTAGATACACGCTATCCCATTGGGTCCTTCTTCGTCTTTTGTGTGATCCGCCGTCTTCTACTGCTGCGCAACTCGTACCTGTTTAACACTATATAATCAAGTCTCGAGAGTCAGAGATGCTGATCTGGATGTTGAGACTTGAGGCCTGAGGCTTCGCATGACCCTTGCAACCAGATCAGGACAGCCCGCTTTCCACACTTCTCAAGACCACCTAATCACATCACAACCACAAGATATCACATTTACAAATGAGAAGAGATTGATGGGAGAACAACAAATTGAGGGCAGCTCTGATGAGCATCATATTATCATCGAAAGACAACGCTGACAAACGCTACAGCACCCCAAAAAACACCCATGTGCGCCAACGCCATAAACTCGCCGCGACGTCCTATGCAATACAACCGTGGCGCGTCCTGCCCAACGTCTCTGGTCTTCTTCACCGCCGTCTCTACGTGCCACACGAAGTTCCGGGGACTGTGCAGCGGTAGAGCCATGGATCCGCGGTTGATACTATCGGAACACTCTCCTCAACAGTCGAGGGCACAGTCTCCGTGGTAGGTGATGGAGCGTCTGTCTCGCTGCTCGTGGAAGATTCTGCTTCGCTGCTTGTACCGAGAGAGATCTCGCCGGTCATGACGCTGGTGATGGGAAGATCGAGGAGTGGTCGGAGTGGAGCATCGCGTGTGGTGACTGTGCTCGACGTTGTCATGGTAGGAGGATTCTGGAACCTCAATGACACCGTGGTGACTGTGCTCGAGACTGGTTGGATTGGAGCATTCAATGACACCGTTGTAGTGACTGTGTCTGTTGGTGGTGAGCTGGTCGATGTCGATGCGACCAATGTCGCGGTCACTGTCACAGTTGGAGTTGACAGCGAGGTTGGCTCGGATGCAACCGCTGTTGAGGTGACCGTCACGACAGGAGTGGAGAGCGAAGTTGGCTCAGATGGCACAATCACGACCGTGGTGGTCGACGGCGCTGGTGGTGTGACCGTAAGGTACACGACAGAAGTGACTGGCTCGATAGTCACGGTCGTAGGCTCGGGTGATATGGTCATCGAAGCTTTCGAAGCGTTTGGCTCTGATCTGGTGACCACAGCTGACTGCGTGGTGTTAGCTGAAGGCTCTGCAACAGAAGACGATGGACTTGCCTGGATTTCCTGGCTTCGCTTCTGGTTCACAACATGGACCGCGATGACGACGGCGCCGATGATCATTGCAATGATTGCACCAGCGATGACAGCCCAAAGCCACATCGGGCGCTTGTTCTGCTTGCGCTTGCTGGGAGCCAACGTGTCGTAGTCAATGTCGACGACCTGTGGCTCAGCCTCGCCAAACCGTTGCATCTCGTAATTGACGCGCGACTCGTACTGCGGTGGGAAGTCGCCAGGTGTTGGGTGTGAGAGTGTGTCTCGATCAAAGTTGGAGGATGCATGAGCGCCAGCGCCCTTCTCAAGGTCTGATGAGAACATGTTGAGGATGTGTGATGAGGATGACCGCTTGGAGCTCGTGGTCGCTGATGCAATGGTTGCAGACTCCAGTATTCGAATGAGCTGTGGTATCTGTACTGTGAGTCGTTGGCCGTTGCTTGGTAGATGCGAGACTGCTTGGATGGTTGGTGAAGTTGACCATCTCTTGAAGATATTTGTACCCAAACAGGGCAAGTGTTATTGAGCACTTCACAATGCGTTGTGTTATTGAAAGCCAATAGACAATCCTTCAATAAAGGCTACAACACACAACGCCTTTGTGTATTGAGAAGTGAATTTGGGTCGCTGAATAGGAGTCACGTGGGTGTGATCTCCACACATCTTCCGCTTGCACTCTCTTGCTGCGGAGACGAGCAAGAATTGCTTGTCACCGATCGTGATGGCTTGCATCTTTCATCGAGCGTGTTGAGAGTGTTGCTGTCTGCCATTGAGGTGTACCTGCTGTCGCCATCGTCGTCGAAAGACCAAGTATCGAGTCTTTTCTATAGCAGTGCTTGCCACCCTCATCAAACCATTTTCACAACTCGTCATGTCGCTTGACTTTGGACTGACTGGCGTGCACGTCTTGATAACCGGTACGTTGTCGGATGGAGGAAGCTATCGGCTGAATTGCCTCCGAGCCTCACCTCGCTCGCTCTGTATCCAGTGGCGGAGACACTGCCACCTGCTTATTGACCGTCTCTGACTTGGTTTTCCAGGAGCTGCGGGCGGTATTGGTCTCGAACTTGTCAAGACGTTTCGACTGTTAGGAGCAAGAGTAAGCGCCCACTACAACTCGAAACTCGGCGAGCTCGCAGATATACCAGGCCTCGTAACTCTCCAGGCAGATGTCCGGGATGAAGCGGCAGTTAACAAGCTATTCGAGCAGGCTGCCGAGAAGAATGGCGGTCCCGTGTCGGTGCTTGTCTGCAATCACGGGTGGGTGCAAACGAAAACCCCGACTTCATTGTGAAGTGGCTGCAAGCGAGTAGCTGACTATATCTTCTGATTCCAGCATCTGGCCAGCGAACAATACTCACATAGTGGACATGGACTTGAGCCAGTGGAAGAACACGCTGGACGTCGATCTGACGGGGCCATTCCTGCTGTGCAAGGCATACCTGCGGGCATTGCGCTCCGCACCAGATGAGACCAAGGCGGTGGCGAGTATCATATTCATTGGCTCAACAGCTGGCAAGTTTGGCGAAGCGAATCATGGCGACTACGCTGCTTGTAAAGCGGGATTCATGTACGGCATGGTGCCGACGCTGAAGAACGAGATTGTGGAGATAGCACCACGGGCGAGAGTGAACAGCGTCAACCCAGGCTGGGTGGCCACTCCTCTCGCTGAGGGGACCTTGAAAGACAAGGCGGTAGTTGAACGGGCTTTGGCAACTGTCCCACTCCAAAAGGTGGCCCTGCCTGAAGATGTTGCAAGGCAAGTAGCAGTACTGTCCTCGCCACGCTTAAGCGGACACGTCAACGGCGTGAACTTGCAAGTCGGTGAGTATTTCACAGTTCATAAATCCACTTCGACGCTGACTGTGAACCAGATGGAGGCATGGAAGGCAGACTTCTTTTCCCACCAAGTCTGAAGTAGCTGGGACTTCAGCTCAGGTTTCTTTTCTGACACTTGCCGGTCAACCACCAAGAGCAGAAGTGAGAGTGCCGAACTTGACTGCCATCTTCTTCACAGGGCGGTGTCTCGCCATCAAGCTCGAGCAATCACTTCGTCTTTGGTGTTGTGACGACGCGCTCGGATGAACATTGTCGCCGGGTCTTGTTAGAAGCGTTGGAGTGTCATCGTAGAACCGCCGTGTCGAGCTTCAGGCAGAGTAACGTCTTGTCGCGTGCACTTTCGCGCGCAGCCATGGGATGGCGTTGTGCGGTTGGAGATATCTCAGCCCCAAGAAGGTTCATAACGCGCTCGCGTGCCGGCAAATACTATCTCGCACGTACGCATTCGCTATTTCGCATGTAGATTCGCCGAATCCGGCAAGTCTTAGGTACCTAAGGCACCAAGATCCGACATAGTCGTGACTCGTGAGTGCTTTACTCTTCGAAGTTTAATCTAAACTGCCTCGAGGACAATGACTTTTATTACCCCCCCATCCCCCCGACGGGGCCTTAAAAAGCATAGGGTACGAGGTCTCGCAATTTAGGTATCAGTGCTCTTTAGATATATTTTATTTGGAGTCCATCTAACCTCGCTACTCAAGTGCGAAGTCACTAACTTCAGCAAGATTCAGGCCAGATCAGTACATGCGAAATAGCGAATGCGTACGTGCGAAATAGTATTTGCCTCGCGTGCCCTGTCGAGTCCTGGGATCCCTGCAGCTGCAGGACGTGTTGTTATATTTTTGGATCGAATCCGAACCTAAAATTCGTGCGCGATCCTCCTCCACGGACTCGACGATGAGTGCTGCGAGGTGCACGTCACTGCTGTAACGGTTTCCTTTGTCACGACCACGCGAGCGATTGAATGTGGTATTGCGCAAGGCGCAAGCGGTGATGCTCTCGTCAGCGGTGTGAAGCGACAAGAAAGTGCGCAGAGATTGGTCGGTTCATCCATGGAGGCATCTTTAGCAGCATACGTATCCAGCTGGGCCAGGAGACCTGACCATTGTGCGGTAACGACCCCTGTTGTCCCTGAGATAGCGCGAGAGGGAGTTGTCCGTCTGGTCAACAACCTAATCAGGCGCCGCTGACAGCTGATTCCTGCTTAAGTGGTGAAGGTCGTGTGTTCAATGTTGTGGTTTGCTTTCTGTCCAAATATCATGTGCCACCAAGCCTTCCGCGGCTGTTGTACAGGCAATGTCTGAGGCGTCCACTACCACTGTGCTGGCCCCTCCACAAACTAGCTCTCCTGCAGCTCCATCTAGTCCACCTGCAGGCTCAAGTGTCACTGCAGAAGCCGTTGCGACTGCGACAACGCCTACTTCTCCCGGACCTGCAGCGCCCAAGGTGCGCAATCAAGCTCCTGGCATACCCGATAGGCGGAAGAGCCTGCGACCAGCGAACAGTCGAGCTTCGCGAGGGAGCAAGAAGAGCAGCGGTGTGCCCGCCAGGCTGTCGATGGCCGATATGGCTTCGGAAATGCGTGTCAAGGATGTAGACGAGGAGGACGCGGACAAGATTGTGAGCCCCAGCTTCACATCCGAAACGGAAATATGTAGATCGTGGGACTGACACTGCCTCTTCTAGGAAGAGCAATTCGAGGACGCAGAATCGACACCACGGCCGGCATCGACCGAGCCAGAAAGCAATGCACACGACCATGTGACGACCAATGCCCATGCGCAAGAGGACGAGGAGGGTGGAGTCGACGCCGACGCTGTGGTCGACAATGAACCCCCGATCACGATTGAGGATCACGACAGCGACAATCAATCGACTGCGAAGATGCCGAACGGTGTAGATAGCGAGGAAACGGCAGCTTCAGAACAGCAGTCGCACTCGCGGCAGACGACTCTCGACAGTGTGCAACTGCCTCCATCAGTCAGGAAACCTTCCCCAGCACCCAGCATTCGGGATCGGAGTCTGTCACCTGGAAAGTCGCGCTCTGCTTCACGCCAGCAGTCACCTGTCCGAACTATGCAAGGCCTCTCTGGTGAGCTGCCGATCATCTCGCAACCCCCACCCTCCTCCGCCGGCCGACTTCAAGCGCTCGAACGCCAGAACACGGACCCTATTTCTTCTCCGCCGCAGCCAGGTAACCTAGCGCGAAAGGCCTCGAGTGGCTTTGGAGCGCTGTTAGGCAGGATGGGCAGTATTAGGAAGCCTGCACGATCGCCGCCAGCGCCGAGGCAGGAGAGCAGGTTCAATGAACGGCGCGGCACTGGAGCGTCACTTGCTTCAGTGGACGGCAGCCATACGCCAGCCATACACGATGGTAGTAAGCTCAGCCTACAAGATCAGTTCTCGAACCTAAGACGGCAGGAGGAGTACAGCATCCACGAAGGCAATGGGCATATCTCGGAAGAGTCAGACACAAGAACAGAAAGGGCACAGAGCGATGCGAGTTCCCAAACATCCAAGACTCCAGGATGCGAAGAGCGGGCCAATTCAACTACGGCACTGAAGTCGCCGCCATTGAATCCAAGCCTACCTCCTGGGACTGCTTCGGGCGTGTCAGCAGGTCCTACGACAGAACCTCGGGAAGTCAATTGGGATCTCTGGCAGAAGCTAGTCTACGAAGGTCCTGCTGCCGTCGCGAGGGCCAGCGGACAACAGCTCAATCAAGCTATTACTTCTGGCATTCCCCCTGTCATCCGTGGCGTGGTGTGGCAGGTGTTGGCTGAGAGCAAGAATGAAGAGCTGGAGAGCGTGTATCGGACACTCAAAGCTAGGGGTACAGAATCTGAGAATCGTCCAGCTCCATCGCGGCCAGGCTCGTTAGTTGGTGCCAATGGAACCGCCATTGACAAGGATGGCGTCACGTCCGATGCCTCGAGTGAGCACTCGGATCGTTCGACGACTGCGACGTCCGGTGTCGCAAGCCCTCCAACTTCGGTGTCGGTTGAAAGCACTGGGCCAGAACTCAGATCTAAGCTTCTGGAAGAGAAGCAGAAGCGAGAGGCGGTTGCACTCCAGAAGCTTGAAAAGGCAATCAAACGAGACATGGGGTCAAGGACATCGTACAGCAAGTTCACACAAGCGAACGGACTGCAGGATGGACTTTTTGGTGTCTGCAAAGCCTACGCACTCTTCGACGAAGGCGTCGGGTATGCGCAAGGTATCAATTTTATCGCGATGCCACTGCTCTTCAATCTCGCCGAAGAAGAAGCATTTACGTTGCTTGTGAGGCTTATGAGCAAGTATGATCTCCGGAGCATGTTCACGGCAGACATGACAGGCTTACACTTGCGACTGTACCAATTCGAACGGCTTTTGGAAGAGTACGAACCTGCAGTGTACTGCCATTTGCGACGTCGAAACGTTGCTCCCCAGCTTTACGCCACCCAGTGGTTCTTGACCTTGTTTGCATACCGGTTTCCGCTGCAGCTAGTGTTACGGATATACGATCTGATACTCAGTGAAGGGTTGACAGCTATTCTCAAGTTCGGCATCGTGCTTATGCAACGGAACAGAGAAATCCTGCTGCAAATGAGGGACATGAGTCATCTTACCAACTTTCTGAAGGAGAAGCTGTTTGACGTCTATATCGACAAGTCCCCGTCTGCCTCATCGCTCCTGGACTCTGGCTTCTTCGGCTCAGTCAGTGGCGGTGCCGACAAGGAGCTGTACAGAGCGGATGAGATGGTTAGAGACGCATGCAGCATCAAGATCTCTGACGAAACCCTGGCACAATATACCGTTGAGTGGGACGAGACACAGCGCGTGGACCGCGAACGTGAAGGGGAGTTGGAGAGCCTGCGCACTGCGAATGTGGCGTTGACAGCAAGGGTGAAGGCGCTCGAGGAACGCGTGCAGCAACATGATTCCGAGCACGTCAACATTGCGCAGGATCTTGTCAAGGTGAAGCTTGAGAACGACACGTTACTCGACGAGAACGAGGGCCTCAAACTGAAGGTGGGAGAGCTGCAGAAGATGGTGGATGCGCAGCCTGCCGAGGTCGAAGAGAGACTAAAGGAGGAAATGGATCGAATCATGCAGCGGAATATTGAAGTGCAAAATGAGAACAGACACTTGAAGGAGGAAATGGATGAGATGGAACACGAGCTGGTCAATTCCAAGATGGCTCATGCTCAGGTAAGTGCACCGTCGAGGAAGCCTTGCAGCAAGTACTCTACTAACCTCGTTTTAGACTCAAGCCGATTGCGACGCCATCAAGCAGAAGTGGTCGAGCGTGCAGGCACTGCTCAACGAAAAGTCGTAAGCGTGTCGATAGTGCTCTCTTGACGACGTGCATCTTTGGAGGCGTTTGACATGGGTGCATCGGCCATGGTATGTCAATAATGAAAGGCGTTGGGCATTTCTACCTACGGTATAGAAGCTTATGGGCCTTGATGGGGTCAGGCACCGGGAAGGAAGTGAATGTGTACCTAGGTACAGGGCACGATTCATACCTAAAATCTGTAGCGCCAATGGCGCACTACCTACAAAATCGGCAATATTGCATAGATATGTTCCTTGTGCTGCCGTCTGGCTGTAGCCCAGGCACTCATCTCTACAACAGTCCGATCATATGCCTGCTAAAAGTGCAAATCATGGCGCGGAGCATGTGCTGAAGGCCAGTGAATGAAGGAAGGTGCTGTCGGCATGCACGTAGCGAAGTTCGGCGCGCGAGGAAAGTGACAAGCGGCAGAGATGCCTTCTTCCTTGACGAGCAAAAGTCCCCGCAGATGCAGGTACAAACGAAAAGCTTTTCGAGCACTTTCCAGAGCAGTAAGGTCGTGTGGCCCAGCAGCACAATATTCGCGCAACAGACCATCTCGCTCTCAGCAAACTTGGTGGAGTCGACGCCGTGGTGAAGTTGCACTTTCCAGCACTGTGCACAGACCCGGGGGTCCCCATGTCTTCCCACCCCAAGGTCGACACATCGATACCAGCATACTACCAGCAACCGCAACAGCAACAGCAACAGCAACAGCATCGACACCCAGACCAGAATCTCGACCAAGCACCGCCGCGACCGCCATCACCGCGAGCGCCTGCATACAGTCCGATCACGCCGAAAGTGCAGCCAGTCCTCCCCGTGCCCGTCGCCTCTGCAACGCAGCCACCATTCGTGCCGCCCGATCATGGAGCCGCCTTCACCTTTCAAGCGCCAGTGCCGGATGCACACACCCAACAGCCTGCCAGGGAGAAGCCCTTGATCCCGCCGACAGAGTACATACCGCAGCCGCCGAACCTGCCCTTCTCGAGTGACGATGCGAGCGATGCGATAGCACTCCGAGCGGCAATATCGACCCTGCAATTCCAGAAGAAGAAGGCACAAGGCGACCTCAAAACGCTGCAGAGCCTCAAGCAGCTAGCACTGGACGATCCCGCGCACTTCAAGACCGAGCTTGCGGCAGGAAAGCTGACGGAGCAGAGGCCGACGCTGGGTGACCTGCGCGCCATACTGGACCAGGAGAGCGACGGTGATGACGAAGATGAGGATGACGATACGCCTTTAACGAACGGACGACTTGAGAACGGCACGAATGGCCGTGCGACAGCAAAGAGGTCTCTGTCGCCACATCTACCTGCCGAAATACCGGACTCGCAGCCATCTCAGCCGCAGTCGCAGACAGATACATCGGACAAAATGGACGTGGAAGCTGTAACACCGTTCCCGCGGATACCTGGCCCACAGAATGTAGTGAGAATGCCATACGTCAACTGGGACAAGTATGGCATAGCTGGTGACTCCCTCGAGAGCTTGCACGCGCAGCAGCAGAAGTGGCCGGGAAGCGCAGGGACTTCGCAAAGCAAAGGCAGGGAGTATACTGTAGCTGCTCCATACTCACCCTTTGTGGACAGCATCGATTCACAACAAAGGGCCGAGGGCGACGGCAGGAAAGATTCTGGGGCAACGTCAACGACGCCAGGAGGGACAACAAACAGCGACCGTCCTATGGGAACACGAAGTAGGAATGAATGATAAAAGACGACCACGGACCACGACATGGAAACAAGTTCCACTCAAAGGTAGATAGACAGGTATCACAACTCTGGCGACATGTTGTAATGTCCAGTCTGTCCGTTGCGGGCCTACCTCTATTCGAGCCTCAATGTCCTGGCAGACCAGTGTATACCAAAGGCGCGTCTGCCCGATACTTTTGAACGGGCATGTGGTAAAGGTCACGAATCAGCAGGTCCTCGATCTTGATTGTCACGCGGCAGACGTAACGGTGAATATCAGGAGCGATGCTGCTCTACTCTCCTGCCAATTCTTCGTCATGTTCTCTCCTCACGACCTGCTAATGCTAACCAGAATGTCTAAAATATCAACCAGTGCCATTTCTCGCCGGACCAATGCCAATGCGCAAAAGGGCTTGCCCCGTGCACTCCTCAGCATAGCAGCACTGTCAGTCAATGTCGCTATGAATCCTCATGTGGGCAGGAACAACCGCGCCGACTTGGAAATACTGGAACAGGCAGTCCGACTCACGAAGCCATGGATCGAAGCCATGCTGGAGGAAATACTGCAGCACTTCCCATCACTTGCAATCCACGATAGCCGCCCCGCAGCAAGGCGACCGAAGAGTCTGCAGGACAAAGGACTCCTGGGAGTACTGCTATCACTACTCTCTGCGTTCTGGAAAGTCAGCGGGTTGCTCAAGTCTGGCAATGGCGTTCCGCGGCAAGCAAGAGTGTTGAGGCGATTGCATTCTGTTTTGAGTACTGAGCTTGCTAGTGCTGAGAGGGAGATTGAGAGGTTGAAGGCGTTGGTGGGAGGTAAGCCACATGCAAGGCGGAGACGTCAGGGGACGAAGAATACGGGGACTGAGGATGAGTGGGAGGACGTTGCCGCTGTTGATGCTTCAGGAGAAGCTGCAGGGTCGAATCGACGTGAAGGCACTGCTGTAGAGGATGATACAGTGCTGGAGCGTGAAGAGGTAAGCGCGGATGTGAAATCTACCAAGACACAACGGCAGAGCCAGAGTCCGCAAAGGATACCGACAGCAAATCCTCCTGGACTGGACGCTTCTGAAAAGATCGATCACACTTCGAGACATAGCGACTGTTCGGGCTCACGACGCACTTCTAGAAAGACCTTGAAAAGTGCGCAAAACTCTCCACACTCCGACAAGAGTGCCGCAGGACATGCGAGCCCTAAGGTGGACGTTGTGACTGCAGCGCGCCAGCAAGACAAGTCGCCGGAAACCCGCTCAAGCTCGAAAGATGGTGGCCCGGCCAGCAAGGCCACGAGAACAGATCGCAGCAGCCATAAATCGCCTGGCAAGTCTAGCAAGTCATCGAAGGAGCGTGTAGACTCAAGGGTCTCTGAGCCGGTCTTTCATAGGGTGGATCAAGGATCGCAGAAGCCATCCACTAAGTCATCAGCAAAGTCTCACAGCTCACAGCCTGCGAAAGACAAGGAATTGTGGAGTCCGGCAACAAGTCGCAGTGGTACCGCGAGTACACACAGCAAGCGCAGCACCGTCATGAAGGAAGTAGCGCCCTTGGGGGTGAATAGTGTTAGCCCGCAAAGAGGACGAAGAGCGTCGCCCAAAGAACTCACCAGGACGCACAGTGTCGAAGAGGCAGCGGACGTCACTACTCATCGCGAGCGACAAGCAGTAGCTACTGGAAGCCAGGAGGCTATCAACGGTCAAAGGATGGCCGAAAATGGAGTAAAACCGACGAAAGTAGTTGGGATTACAGGACGCTCGCATGCATCCAGTAGGGCAGCATCAGAGGCGGCCAGTCCTCCAGCACCGACCCATGCGACAGAAGGCTCTGGTGCGCCCGAAGTCGGCGCGCCGCTCCAAGACAACACGCAGAAGCCGCGAAGCAATGCATCAAGCAGGACTTCAAAGACATCAAGATCCAAGCGGCACTCGAGCCACGCGAAGCAGGACACAGACGTTGGTGTCCAGGCTGAGACTGGCAAGCCCGCGATATCACCATCCTCCCATCACTCCGCAAAGTCTGACAAGTCCCGTCGAGGCACACCTCAGGCGCCCCGTTCCCTATCGACAGGCATATCGTCACCTGTGAAGTCGCGTGGCAAGAGCGGATCAGCTTCACCTGGAACCGGAAAGCATTCAACTTCGCGCTCTTGTTGTGCCTCTAGGATGTCCAGCGAGTCGTCTAGAGGCGCGCAACCAGAGGCAAGCGCTCCATCGGCGCATGGATTGTCGACGAGGAGAATGGCTAGCAGGACCAGCTCTGTATCGCTCGAGGACGCACAACACGGTAGCGACAACGACAGTGCCTCGAGTGCCTCAGCATCAACCACAAAGTCGAAGCGAGGTAACCAATACTCGCAGCAGACAACGTCCGAAGAGCACGAAGTTGATGCCGCCAAGCGGTCCGAGTCCAGAACCAGCTCCAAATCGGACTGTCACTGCCAGCAGGCTTCTCGACCTCGGAGGTGCCATCATGCTGGATCTCTGGCGAGCAGTGGTTGCGATTCGAAAGCGTGGTCTTGCGAAGTGAGTCTTGATGCGCAGGGGGTTTTGCAGTTGAAAGCCGAACACTTTCACAGACGGGCAGATGGCTGCTAGATCTTTACGTGTTTCTCGTCGATAGTTGTGATTGATTTTACAGGATTGGGTAGGTGCGAGCTTTGTTGTTGTCCAGGCCTTGTGGTACGGAATATGGGGCTGTTGTTCGGTCTCTGCATCTGGACGCAGCTCGTCGTGCTCGTGTTCCGTACAATACATGATATGTAAGCAGCTCGGAGTATGCAAGTCGGCAGATAGTGGTGCGATGTCTCTCCATGGCTCAGGTACAGTGTTGTTCGATTTAGAAGACCACCCCTCGGATGCGGGAGAACGCGTTGTTTCGCGTGCGGCGTGCCTGCCATGTGTCCCTCGGTCGTTGCCAATCGCAGCAACGAGCAGAACTCTAATAGACGGGAGCACTCGGTGAGCGATCATCGCGATGCGAAGAGACGCCTTGCCTTGCCTTTTCCTGATATGAGTGCGGCCGCGACGATGTGAACCTGAGACCGGCCTGTCGTATGACTGACCAGTGTTATCGCCTTCGATGGCTACATGTACGATGTACTACATGAGGCGAAGAGAGCACCGTTGATATGTGGCGACCTCCAGCTTGAATGCCTAGACCCTGCTCTCGGATGTGAAAGTTCGATCGGGTCGGGCGCTCTGCCAGAACGAGCGGCGATCGTCTCGCGGTCCCACGTGCTGATCTCCACGCCGTGTGCGTCTTTGAAGTTCGGGGCGACATTGCAGTGGAGCATGACGACAAGTTGTTTCAAGCACGCATGCACGAGCGAAGAGGCCGAGGTCAGGCAGTCAGCGAGGTGATTGACTTCGCCTTCGTACACAGAGCTTCCGGCGAATGTTAGGTCACTTAGGCTTAGGTTGGCTGAGTGCCACCACGATACGGCACTCGCCAGTGGGAACAGCACACCTGGCCAGCGACATCCTTGGCGAGCACAAGGCGCACGAAAGCGTAAGCCTCGCCAGCCGATGGCACGCTGCACAGCTGCGTGGACGGTGGAGCTGAGCGGTCCACCCGCCCGTGCATCCCATCTTGCAAGGATCCGACCTTTCTTCTCTCTTCCAGCATCCCGCCGACTTGTTGTTGAGCCTCTGCCTCTACCATACCGCCGCCATCTGTGACACGGGTGGTACAGGCGCACGAATCATGCCCCGGTGGCAGAGAGCGCGACAAGATTCACAGCATCCCTGCCAGGAATATCCGTGAACGCTCAACGCACGTCCAACGTCTCAGCATGACCCCACTGGTAATTGAAAGCTGGATCTGGTGGTCTCTTGTTATTCTCATTGCAATCAGTAGATTGTAAGTCTAGCGCTACCTAGTGTTGAGCTTCGTCTGACCGACCTACAGCATCTCGAGATGGCTGACGCTGGGCTCAACCGATACCGCACGGATACGCATTCCAAGATATCAACTCGATGACTACATTATGATGGTTGTCCTGTGCTTCTACACGACAAATATTGTTGCTATCAACATAGTGAACGACCACGGCTCAAATTTACTGCCGCCGGGCTTTGACGTCGCCTCCCTCACGCCAGAAGATATAGCCGAGCGGTCATGGAGCAGCAAACTGGTGCTCGTGGTGGAGCAAACCCAGTGTGTGACCATCTGGGGAGCAAAGCTATGCCTGATTATCCTCTACCACCGGCTCACGCAGCTGCGCTGCGAGAACATTGGCATCAAAGTGCTTGCCGGCTACGTGATCGGCAGCTTTGTCATTATGGAGATCCTCTATTTTGGAGTATGGTGCCAGCCTTTCCACAACTACTGGGCTGTACCGACGCCATCGCGACAGTGCGATGCAGCTACCAATCACCTGATTACGAACGCGACTTTCAATTTGAGCTCGGACCTGATCATGCTTGCGATTGGGCTGCCAATGTTCTTGCGGATGAAACTACGGTGGAGGAAGAAGGTCCCCGTAGTGGGCGTCTTCAGCCTGGGAATCTTTGTTGTCCTCGCTGCGATCCTGAACAAGGTTTACAGCTTCTCACAGCCCTTCGGATCCCTTTGGTCTTTCTGGTACGTCCGTGAGTCTTCCACGGCACTGTTGGTCGCCAATCTGCCGTTCGTGTGGAAATTCTTCGCCACTGTCACTGGGCTTCAGTCGTCAAAGGGAGGAACGCGAAGGGGAACTGCAGAGCTCGATACAGCCAACAGCGATATCCAGCGGGAAAACAGTATGCTCAGCCTTTCGGCATTCTTGAACGAGTGGTCGGCCGAGGACTCCGAAAAGGTCGATAATCTTCAAAGGATCAATTCCCGCCAAGCGACGGGTTTGAGCTTGGGCGAAATGTTGACCGAGAATAAGGAGGAACGGCCAGATGCTCACGATTATGCGTATGGTCCTACGCCGCCATCGAGTAGGGCAGTCGTGAATGATGGCACGGTGCACGAAACGATCAGGCGCGATTCGGATCCCGATCGACGGAGGAGCACTACGCCAGCCTCTTCGACGTTACCACCATCCATGCAAAGTAGCTGGACCGCAGGATCCTTTGTGTAGAAGTGATCTAGGTCGGGAAGGAACGTGGCAGTCTTGAGGAATTGCAAAGCTGGTGGAGATGGCGTTTATGGCGTTGAGGATTTTGTCGCGAAGATACCCAAGGGTTGTTTTGAAAGGGGAGGGAGGATTGAATAGCTTGCAGACTCACCATAGAGGCATGACGTGTGTATTGTACATAGAGAGGGAGACAGTCTTGAACGAGCGTGTCCTGGGAAGATCGTGGCGCGGAGATTCTTTCGGCCCGACCGTTGCAGCTTTCCATCCTCCATCCTTCCAAGTTTGTGGACGAGCTTGCCTCGGTCATCCTCTCCACCACCTCCAAGATGGCAAGATGATTGCTCAGACCTGCGGACACGCTGTGGCGACGACAGCTCAGTGTAAGTATGATGCGTCGACGTCCGGCGCATCACTCCATCCCCTCTACTTGGTACTGATTGTGGCCAGCCACACGTTCGATCTCAGAGCGGGGCTGGTCGACATTGTCAACAGCCTCACAACGGCGCTAGACTTTGGGTCCTCAAATGAGCATTCACGGTTCACCCGTTTCGCGCCTGACATCGTACAGAGCATCGAACTGTGGCTCTGCCAACCACGTACCAAAGCCGGCTACGTCTGTGTACGTCAGGGCCGCCCGCCAGCGTGCAGCGCGCACTGCCATAGAGACCACGTGCATGTTTACACGCCGACTCCAGGGACGTTTGTCATCTTCGTTGGCGGCGAGCGCTTCGTGCAATCCCCCAAGACCAAGACTTGCCGATGCTCATCAGCATGGCTCCAACATAATGTTCTACGGAACATATATCACAACGAGCACTCTTCCAAAGATGAGCGCTGACCTCGTACTTTTCTCATAGGCGCACACGACTATGTTCATTTGAACACAGCGGTTGGCAAGTACCAAGCAGAATCTGGCGATTCCAGCCATGTCTTCCTACCACCGCATTTCTGTCCATTTTCTATTGCTTTTATGCTGTTCAACATGCGTCTCTGCCCGGCTCACTCATTCATTCACGTTCGTTTGCAAAAGGAAAACATGCTTGGGCTCATGACTGTGGCTGCATTCGCAGTAGCTGCGACCGCATGGGAGGGCGAAGATTGGCAGTCACACAATGATTGGCAGCAGCACAGCAGGCCTCTGATACCACACGTTCATAACACTCGCTTCTGGTCATCGGGTCCTCATCCCTCCTCCTCCTCCTCCTCCTCCTCTCCATCGTTATCTGGCACGACCGCGACTGCTACCACCGAGCCGTCGGTTACGTCAAGGCAGGCCGTGCCGTCTACTAGCACGGAAGTCGTATGGGCCACCATAGACATCACCACCACGGTCTGCACGGCCGAAGCCTGCCAAGCAGCACCCACATCAGCAACACCGATCATACCGGGCTCTGGAGCAGGTCACGGCGATTTCAACGGCCCCGGACCAGATTGGAACTTCGGCCCTGGACATGGTCCAGGAAACCTGCCGCCTGGATGCGCTTTTCCTTCCAGTCCTCTCTCGAGCGACAAGCAGGCTGGACAGTCCCTTTGGGGCTCACTCTGCCAGCCAACCTTCCCCAAGTGGCTACCAGACGGCGAAGGCAAGCAGTATGCTTCCGCTCCGTGGGGCGACCGAACAACCAGGAATGCGGATGGTGTAAAGAATGACCATATCCCAGTCACCGGCGTCGTCCGGCGATATGACTTTACAATCACACGCGGCACAGCAGCACCCGATGGCGTCGTTCGCAACGTGTTCCTCGTCAACAACCAATTCCCCGGGCCAGCGATTGAAGCCAATTGGGGTGATATGATCGAGATTACAGTACACAACAACATATCCTACCCACTGGAAGGCACCTCCCTGCACTGGCACGGGTTCTTGCAAAGAGGAAGCAACTGGATGGACGGGGTTCCTGCTGTCAGCCAGTGCCCGATCGCCCCGTTCCACTCATATACTTACAAGATACCCGCACAACTATACGGATCTAGCTGGTGGCATGCACACTATTCGGCGCAATACACGGCCGGCATCGTTGGCCCTATCATCATATACGGCCCTTCGCAGCTTTCCTACGATATCGATATTGGTCCAGTCATGCTTAGCGACTGGTATCATGTTCCCTACTTCAGTATTGTCAGCGATGCCGTAGGGACCGACATGTCGGTGATACCTCCAGTCAGCGATAGTCTGTTGATTAACGGGCGCGGCCGCTTCGATTGCTCTACACCATCCTACGACAATGGAGCCGAGTGGCTAGCTAGTCACGTCAGCGTTCCAATGACCTGGAGCTGCACTGAAGGCGCAGAGCTAGCGAAGTTCAAGTTTCGCCCAGGAAAGACGCATCGATTGCGGCTCATGAACATGGGCGCAGATGGAGTACAGAAGTTCTCTATAGATGGTCACCAGATGACTGTCATATCGTACGACTATGTCCCAACAGTCCCTCACATCTCCGACGTAGTCACACTTGGCGTTGGACAAAGGGCCGATATCTTGGTCACAGCCAACAACTTTAGCACCAACATGTTTTGGATGCGCTCCTCCGCCCCTGGAGGGAAAACATGCGGCGGCTCTAACATGGATGAGGTTCGAGCAGCGATATACTACGAAGGTGCAGACACAGCAGGCATACCGGCCACCGTCAGTGCCGTCAACGACACAAGCTGCGAGAATCTCCCGCTCAACACTACACAACCCGAATATCGAATCACGCCATCGGCACCACAAGACGCTTTCGTCCACGATATCAGCATCTCGCTGGTCCTCAACTCGACGGGCAATTACGAATGGCGCATGGCGAACCAGACCTTCCACGCAAACTTCAACGAGCCACTTCTGTACAAAGCGGCAGAAGGCAACGTAAGCTTCCCATACGATCCTCAGTGGAACGTGGTCAACTATGGCACCAACAGATCCATCGTTGTCAACGTCACAAACCTTACACCGTTTGCCCATCCATTCCATTTACACGGCCACAACTTCTACGTCCTGAACGTGGGAAACAATGGTACAGTATGGGACGGCACAGCTGTCAATCCGTCAAACCCAATGCGTCGGGACATTCAAATCATTCCTGCCTTAGGATATGCCGCGATAGCGTTCGAGAACGATAACCCCGGCGTTTGGCCATTTCACTGTCACGTTGCGTGGCACTTGTCGGGTGGCTTGGCCATGAACTTCATTACACGGCCGGAGGATATTCCCAAGATCCCGAGCGAGGAAGCGCAGCAGACGTGTCGGGATTGGGACTTTTACAGCAGTAACAACATCGTGGATCAGATCGATGCTGGATCATGAGGAATCATGAGGCTCATTGACCATAGGCCAACACATCTGCAAGCAGGAGGCCAGGGGCGGTAAAGAGCAATGGATTTCGCCACTGTGCGATGAGCAAGGCCTGGCGACAAGGTATGTTGTCGCCGCTACGTTCGTTGACTTCACGTTTGGAGAGCTGCTGGAGGGTCGCATGTCTGGGAATGTACTATGCGTCGACACCTTATACCCTCGACTACATCATCCGGACCTCGCTACTCAGCTATATGCCAGCGTGTTGAAGCAACGGCCTGCGCTTCGATAGGGAGGGAGTCGAAGCGCTCGGCGGCATTCGACTTGGTCACCAGCCCTCGGAGGGCCAGGCCGGCGATGAGCGGCAGTTCAGAATGCAGCTGTAAGATACTAGGAAGAACGGGATGTCTGCGATATCCCAAGCATTGGTCGAGAAGTGAGATTGAAGGGCAGGTGCAATTGTATCATAGGCTCAGGTCATGTACCGACGAGGTACCGCAGCATAGTAAAAATGCCATCGACGTTGCAAAGCACGATGTACGACTTCAACTACATGTGACGAGCGCCATACCAGCAGGCGGGGTGGTGGTATGGTGATAATGTCCGCCGAGAGGAAGAACTGCGGAAGCGAGTATCGTACATTATTCATACAGGACACTATGGCATGGAGCCTCCACATGAGCTGTCAATGCTCCTGACCCTGGTCGTCCAGCTGGGAGTTGCGTTGGTCTCTCCAGCTCTGTCGGGTGACATACAGAGCCATATTCTGCGCTTCAGTTCTGTCGACCGCAGCCCGAAGTCCCAAGCTGGCAAGAAGCTTCAATTGTTCGGTGTGCTCATGACCGTCAAGATGTCCTACCACACCACAGTGCATGAAGTTCAGATTGCGTGACTATGGTCTCGCGCTGTCTCGGAGAGTGTCCCGAGGAAGGCTTTTGAGTGCGGGAGGCCGGAATGGTTAGCTTTAAGACACGGTCGCCAGTACGATCCGTCATCGTCAAGACGCTCATGAAATGAACTCTGACGCCCTCTCTTTAAGCTGCCCGGCGCTTCTGCCGGCGTCCCAGAACAGCGACGTTGCCTCCTGTACATCAGCTCCACTGATCACATTGCCGTCACTACCACGAGCACGAGCCAGAATGCTGGCAGGAGCCAGGAGCTGTAGCGCATAACGAAGAGAGACAGTCTCGCCACGTCGCGTGAGCTCTGCTAGCGCATCTGGGCTTAATGTAGCGGAGACCTTAAGCGCTTGAGGGTTATCTGCAAGCTGTGGCGCTGTTGGGGTCGCGAACTCGAGCTTCGCACGGGTTTGAATGATCGTTCGTATCTCATCCGCGGTGTATGGATGTGTTGGGACGATTAGCAGGCGTGCTAGAAGGTCCGGAGGAAGACCATGGGCGGAGATGAGACCAGGGTCGTTGGCCAGGACCGAACCAGTGCCACGGATCGTAGTCTGACCCCTGTTGGAAGCCAATATGACAATGGGCGAAATGCTAGACTCCAGAGCGCGATTGAGGTAAGTGAAGCATTCAATGTCGAGCATGTGCACCTAAATATCAACGTTAGGTGTGTTTCGACAATACTGTCTTGTCATCTCAAACATACCTCATCAATGAAGAGGACTCCAGGAACCAGCTCCGCAATCCCCTGGTCGATGTACTTGTTGACGACCTTGTTGATCTCGCCGCGCAGCTTCTCGGTGATCTCGGTCTTGCGCGGCTTCATCAGTTGACCCATCATGCTCATCACATCTTGACCACCTTGTGGTCGCGCATTTGCAACGTCCAGATCGTGCAGCGTAACGTCTTGTACAATGTCCTTCTTCTTGTGCACATCGCCCTTGGGCACCGGCACGTACTCTTCTGCTTCAAGGTCGAATTCTGTGGAGAAAGCGTCCGACCTCCCCACTCTCTTCACTGCTCCAGTATTCGCTTCGATATAGATGACATCTCCTAGTCGTACACGCTCTTTCTGGATCGCCTCGTAGATACTAGGGTCTAGCCTCAGCTTCTTCGTGCCCTTGGAACTCCGCAGTGTGATCAGGAGATGAGAGATTGTCCTGCCATATGCGCCCAGCGGGTTTTCGCTCTCCTCGGGTGTCAGCTCTGCCACTTCACCCTCATACACTTCCTTGCGCTCCTGTACCCGCAGACCAATCGCTCGGCGGAAATTCTCCATCAATGCCTCCGTCTTCTTCACTTCTGCACTGTAGACTTCACTCCCAGTCATGGGGCAGAACGGCACCTTGGTTCCCAGCTCGTGGCTGACCGCCAGAGCGAGCGCCGTCTTTCCGGTACCTGGACCGCCAGCCAGCAACACAGCCTTGCCTGCCATCTTCTTCGCCCTGATCAGGTCCACCACCACACCACACGCTTCTCTTGCCGCGGTCTGGCCCACGAAACCGTGCGCGTTCGGATCGGCATAGCCATCAGATCTCAGACCAAGGCCCTTGATATGTGAGTGCGCTGCCGTCCTGTTCTCCCTTGAATTCGATTGCTGCACTTCGCGTATCTGCACTGGTTGGTTGCCGGACTGTGCCGATGCTGCTGGCTGCGCTACGGCGCCATTCGAGGCCATTTTGCTCGCGTGTTGCTTCCCTGCCTGGCAGTTGACCGCGTCGCAGAGGGAGGATGTGGGATTCAGGGTCTGTAGAGTGTCGTGCTCTCCACGTCGAGGAGTATGCTCATGCCAATGGGACGATGGTGTCGGGGAGAAGAGGCGCGATGATGTGTGTGGAGTTGTGGTCGTGTAGAGATTGTTTGGTAGCTGCACGTGGAACTGCGAATCTAGTCGCGATCGCTGGAGCTGGCGGACGTGAAACGCCCTTCGGCGGAATGATCACCCTTCGCCGCTCCAGCCAATCATTGCGCGTGGTAATCACGATGCTTGTGACGTCTGCTTGGTAACCGAGATACTCGCCTTCACTGCTACGAGAAACATCCTACGCTCAAACATCTTACACCGCATACCACTGCCTTGTCTTGGACCTGGACCTCTTACTCTTGGACCTCGTAGCCTCTCCCAGGACACAATCATGGCCACTCTACGATCCGCAGCGCCGCCCATTGCGAGTATATTCCGCTTTGCCTCACAGCCGACAACCGGCAGACGATGTGCACAATGTCTCAAGGCCCAACGATGTCCCTTCTCCTCTTTCCGACCCAGAGCAGCCTCCTCGAAGCGACCTCTAATGACCGAGTCAGCACATAGGCCGCAGTCTCTAGAACCTCAGATGCCACCCCCGAAGAACAGCGGTGCACCAGACACAAGCATCTCGGCAAGTCAGCACCAGACCTGGCCACCGACAGGTCCGTGGGAACGTAAAGATGGTGGTTCGGCCTTGAGCGAACGAGAAGGCGAGGCGCAGAAGAGCAAGCCCACACTAGCGTCGACAACAGGCCAGCAGACAGCCAAGCCCTCAATAACACCGGAAGCCGCAGCGACAAAGCCCAAGAAGAGCAAGCTACGGCCCAGGAAAGCACCAATTGTATTGACACCTAAAGCCGTGGAACAGCTTCGAGGGCTGTTCGATCAACCAGAGCACAAGATGATTAGAGTGGGTGTAAAGAACCGAGGCTGTAGTGGACTGGCATATCATTTGGAGTACGTGGATAAGCCGGGGGCATTCGACGAGACCGTAGAACAAGATGGCGTAAAAGTCTTGATAGACAGCAAGGCCTTGTTCAGCATTATTGGCAGTGAGATGGATTGGCTGGAAGACAAGCTTAGCGCGCGGTTTATCTTCAAGAACCCGAATATCAGTAAGTCCAAATTCTTCGCAGTGCCCAGCAGCAATCCTGTGCTAACACATTCGCCCAGCGGAACAATGCGGCTGCGGAGAATCGTTCAGCATTTCGTGAGAATATATGTACAGGAAGCTCTTCGGCATTTGCATTGCAGCGTCTCAGCGACCGTGTCCTTCACGACCTATCATATTTATACAGCTGGTGAGCACTAGAATTTGCCAGGCTCGAAATCGACCACACGGACATTCTGTATGATGTCTTTCAAACTTGCAACGAACTCCAGGTGCGCTGGATCTTTCTCAAGGTAGTACTGACGATCCTTTTCGTTTTCAAATTGGGAAACAAATCCATGAGAAAACCCTCCCCACATTGACATGTTAGTTTCATGTCTGGGTGGGTCGCCGGGAGTGACCTCCTACTTGTTGGCCCTCAGGGCTGTTGTCTCGTCCTCCGCCATACGATTTGACATAGGTCTGTTTTGTCTCCGGATGTATGCAGTTATCTTTCAGTGCTAGCATACGTTTGCAGACCTGAACGTGATTAGTCGCTCCTTCATTCTTACAGCCTACTCAAGAGCTCACATCTTCGACTTGACTGTGAGTCGTGGTAGGCTTGAACTCGAACAGCACTATGTGTAAGATCGGCATGGTGGAAGATGACAATGCGAATTTCAGTGTATTGATTGCACTGCAAGGTAAAGACTTCAATGTTGGTAATGGATAACTCGAAGGCATGCCGTGAGGTCATGCTCAGTAAGCTTCGGCGTCGACTTCGGGCACACGCTCCTCCCCTACTAACACCAACGCTGGCTACATGTACTGACAAACTTGGAGGTGCATTCGCGATGGCAAGAGCGTACCTAGCGACAGCTTAGCCCGAGATAGCAGATTACATGTAGACGGTCCCGCCGATGCAATCCATATCGTCCGTCACTCCAGGCTGAGCGCGTCGCGACCACTATCACAATCTACGTATACGAAGCATGGACGAACGACCCATTGATGTTGTGGTCCGCTTCTCGACGTCGAACCCGGACATTATCCTCAACATTCCGAAGCCTGGCGCGATCTCGAACCTCGCAGTGAAACAGCGAATCCGCGCAGAACTCGAGCCTCCCGCGTCGACCTCCCGCCTGCGGCTGATCCATGCCGGTAAAGTACTGCAGGACGGTGCAGCGCTGTCAGGGAGCGTCAACGTCACGCCCGCGCCACCGTCACGCGGCGAGGAGAGGAAGAGCGCGAAAGCCAAAGGCAAGGAACCTTTGCGAGACATCAAGCCTACAGCTTCAAGAGTCTATATACACTGTTCGATTGGCGATGCGTTGTCAGCACTGGAGCTCGCGACAGAGGCCCGCAACGCTGAAGCAGCAGATGTTGCACTGGGAACAAAGGCTCTCCCGACGGACACGCCTGCAGATGTGGAAGCGTCCCAATGCAATGCATCAACCACGACTCCTGCCCCTCGAGGATTTGATCGTCTGCTCAGCGCTGGATTCTCTACAAGCGAGGTTGCTGCGCTACGTACCCAGTTCCTGGCTATCCAATCGCATACCCACACGCCAGATACCATGCCGACTGGACCGGATTTGCTTGCGCTAGAGGAGCGCTGGCTCGACAACACTTCAAACCCATCAGCTGGAGGCGGGGATGGTGATACTGGCGGCTTCGGGTCTGAAGATGCGGGAGGTCTCGAGGATATGCTGTACGGCAATCTTATTGGTTTCTTTTGGCCGATCGGCGCTATGTGTTGGCTGATGAGAGAGGAGGGGGTCTGGACGCGTCGACGACAAGTTGCTGTCCTCTCGGGATTCTTGGTTAACATCACGTTCGGCTTCCTTCGTGTTATGAATTAGGCTGGGTCCCTTCGTGTTCGACCACGGTTATGAACGTGGTTTGCGGGCCTGCGCAGATTGATTCGGCGTTTGACAGCTGCTCTCCGTTCCAGGTCCTGGCTACTACCTCCCAGCTTGGCAGCCATGACTGGGCACTCGCCAACCCCAGCTGCCCGTGGCGATTATCGCCAGTGACGTAGACCTGGTGGTCTTCAGCTATCACAGCTATGTGGTTATCCCCAACCGCCATGTCCAGAACATCAGGCGCCTCGCCATCTCCACTGGGCAACTCCACGAGCGCGACTCCACTCTCACTGGCCGACTCGAGAGCGTGCAGGGGCTCCGTGCTGCCTGGCGTCGTATTACCCCATATGTATAGAGCGCCGTCTCGAGACAAAGCAGCACCGAGCCATCCTCCGCTGGCAATCTTGTCGATATGCAGACCTCCCAGAGCTTCCACTGCTCCAGGCTTATCGGCCGGAGTAGAGCCTTCGCCTGTCACTGGTCTTGCAAGTGTCTGGTATCTGGCATCTCCCCAGCTATAGACCTCTCCGCCGTCCATAAGCAGGACAAAGGTGCCATGATTCGCCACCAACTGCTTTGGCCGGCCAGGGAGCATGTGGTGACTGGGCGGATAGTTTTGCTCCGCGCTAGGATCTTCGAACCATTGTTTGAAAGATTGCACGTTCTCAAACTCCACTACATGGCAGAGCCGGCCATTCGGAGCCTGCTTGAATGAAAGCGCAATCCGATCATTTTGAGCTAACGCGATTGCGCCGATCAATGGAGAGCTCTCTTCGCTTTTGAGAACAAGTGGCATATGGGTATCAGATGCTTGTGGCTCATTGACTAGGTAAAGCCTTCCTTGATCGTCCAGACAGCCCACAATGCCATTGTGGTCCCCAAACGAACTTCTCAACTGTACACCAGGGAACGTCAATGGAGCAGAACAGCTGGGTGGATAATCCTGGTTGCCCATGCTGAAGACTTGCCCTGTTGCCAGAACTGTCGTACTCCAGCCGCTGAAAAGGACCGTTGTACTGCTGCCGGCAGGACTGTCTATTTTGTTGGTAAAGATTCTGACATCGCCATCTCGGCCGAATAGCTGGTGGTGCGCATTGCAACCAGCGACCAACAGATGACTTCCACGTTTGGTCGAATTATCAACGGCTGCAGCACAGTTTGCATCATTTTCTGCTGCACGGACAGAAGCATCTGCCGTGCTGGCCATGTCTTTGATGTGAAGTACCCGGGTCCAGCATGTACAATCGATCGCTCAGAAGCCCCCAGGGCAGGTGACAAATTTGATTGCCGCCGGGCGCTTCGACTTGCTATTGAAGCAAAGACCTTTGCTTGAACACGCTGGCGTGCAGCTAAGTAGCAAGGCCGTACCGGTGCAGTCGAGCTTGCAGCGCGTCGCCTTAGGTGTCTTTTACGGCCATGCGGCGTTAAACAGCATTTCAAGAAGTAAAGTCGAGAACCAAGCCGGCAACGTACTTTGTCACCAGCCCTTGCCACCTCGACGCTGAAGACTTGCAGTCAAAATCTTGTATGTTGCTGATGGCTCATCTATATGTGGAAGCTAGCGTGTAGGGTGCCGGTAAGTGGACAGGCACAGAAGAAGCGAGATCGCGAGCAGGAATCTTCACCCCGCTACCGGTCTCTTGCTGGCAGTGGTTAAGCAACGAATGCAGGTACAGTACCTGTTACTTGCCACAGCTTATGACGAGGCTCAAAACGGGGTTCTGGTTAGCAAAGGCGGGGCATGTTGACGTGTGTGTGTGTGAACAATGCTTGTCAGACATCTGCAAGATGAGGAGGAGACCCGCTGATCCGCGTACAAAGTATGGCTGGTGAGAACTGAGAGCAAAGTGAGCATTTCTACATCTTCTCATACACTCCACATCAAAGCAGCCGATATGCCTAACACCAAGACTGTACGAGTCCCACATCTTGGTGGCGTTGATGCTGCCTACCAGATGCCCAAGCCGTATGACGGGAGCAAGCCAACACTGGTACTCGTCAACAGCTTCACCACATCATCAGAACTGTACAGAAGCCAATATGCCAATGCTGAGCTCAACAATGCCATGAATCTCATCGCCATCGAATTGCTTGGTCATGGCCAAACGTAAGGTGTTGCATGCGATCTACAAACGACCGCTATTAAGCTCTACATGCAGGCGCACCAAGTCCGAAAACTTCACCTACTGGGACACTGCGATCAGTGAGTGTGGTCTTGATAAGGCCAACTGGCGCTGGTCGATGGCTGCTAATGCTCATCGTTACGCGAAGTGAGTCTGCAGGTTCTCGATGCTCTTAACATCAAAGGCAAGGTTTTCGTCCTCGGTACAAGCCAGGGAGGATGGATTTGCGTACGAATGGCGTTACTGGGGCCTGAAAAGGTACATTGAAGTCGTCGCAATCGACTCACAAAACGCTAAGCAGGACTCAGATTGCCGGTATTATCCCTCTAGGCACATCGATGGACTATGAGAGTGAAAGGACAAGGCTGCTTGGCTGTTGGGATCCCCTCGATCCGCTCGCACAAAGCATCAACGAATGGACCACGAATGAGGTCACCCAGGACTTCAAGCCCTCCGAGGATTACTGCAACTTTTTGATCGACATCGGATTTGGCAAGGGTATATCTGCCGACGATCGGAAGTTCTGGATGTAGGTTCACACGACTGATCGTTGTGCCCACGCTTACATTACACAGTGACACAATCCAGTCAAATTATGCCGGTGATGACGGCCGACGCCGCGCTCGCATGGCGGCCATCAATTTGAGAGAGCGTGATGGTCTGCACAGCAGACTGTTCGACGTTCGTTGTCCTGTCTTGTGGATGCACGGCACATCCGATGCTGTCTATAGCGTTGCGAATGCGCAGGAGGAGATCAAGTTCTTTGTGAACAGCCCTGATGCAAAGTTGCAAGTCGTGCAGGATGGTCAGCATTTCTTGAGCTTCAGCCATCCGAAGGAAGTCGATGGTGCCCTGTTGGACTTTGTTGGCAGGTATAGCAAGTAAGCGTAACAATGCATACCTCACTTCGCTGGTCCAAAGGCCATCCAAAGATAAAGCGTCCCACTGGTGCTCTGAAAACGCAGCTTCCGCTGATTGACCAGACCTGAGATCAAGCATATGCCGATGCCGAATATCATGGATGAAGAACATCGGAAAAGTGAAGATGCTTTCCTCACGCGAGGCATCACATGCCTCACTTTAGTGAGCCCCTTCCTTGCTGAATCGTGTGCAAATTTTGAGCTCACTTGTTGCGACAGAATTTCTCTATAGTGTACATGAAACACCGAACAACAACTACCATCGACAAAGCGATTAGCTCCTTCTTACGCAACGAGTGACACGTTCGCACCAACATGCCACCAAAGACAGTCAAGAAGAAGAGCGGCGTCCATGACTTCGGCGGCGGCCCCAAAGGCAGTGCGAAGATAACGAAGACTGGCAAGACCAGCACTAATAAGACACCATTCTCCGGTACTAAGAGAAAGATCGGCCGGGTCATTTCCGACAGCGCGAGATATGACGAGACTGAAGACAAACTCAAGGTGATTTCCGAAGTGTACGAGGTTGCTATTCGCAGCTAACAACTTGCTCTATAGAAGCGTACCAAAGCTCAAGATGAGGATGAGGCAGCATATGAGCCTCCAGACGGACAGGATGATGCTGAAGAAGACTACTCGTGGACTGCCGCGTTCGACACGCCGGACGAGTTGTCGGACGATGATGAGGACGATGAGAACGATGAGCTCTTTGAACCAGTCCCTCGCGGCTCAGGTTGGACATATAAGAAGGTCAAGGAGGATGGCGCCCACAAGGCTCGAGAGCAGGTGAGCAAGGAGACTCGCCAAGAGGGGTTCCTCAAGAGATTTGTAAGTGGTGTCTGCTTACCGAATGAGTGACTTGTTCACTTGCTGATGGTAATCCGCGCAGGACAGAGACAACCTCAAGCTCGATGCTAAGATACTGTCGAGAGGGCTGATGAGGTCTTGATTTGCTCGATGTAGAGTATGCATCAATCAACGAGTGACTCGTTCTTGAGATAGAGTGGCCTCCTGTTTCGTACATGGGAATGACTGCCTGGCAGCAACTCTGCCTCGCAAAGTTGACTTCGTGGTCTCACTCAGCCAGGCACCAGCTTTTACAATCTGTTGATATAATCCTGAATGCTCAGCACCTGAAGACTGACAGACCAGGACTCCAGGCACACGCCTATGGAGGATCGTTTCCCAGGAAGTTTGTCTTCGGAGAAGCACCAGCGTCACAGCACAATGCACCATCAGCTACAGTCAAACCTGTTGCGGCTACCATCAGAGCTTCGAATTGCCATGTATGAATACATCCTCGACCATATCAAGACCCAGCCGTTGTACATCGCCAGAGATGTATGGACGTGGAAGAAGCCATGTACAGCTCGGAGTCAACACTCGCGTGGATGGCGATTTCTCAATCTACTGCTAAGCTGTCGCCGAATTCACAACGAAGCAGCGGACACCCTATACCGCAAGCACGGGCTTTGTCTCATCGTCGACTGCACACAAGACCTCAGCTCACAATGCCTGGTGCGCCGGCGAATCTGCCCGATAGAAGGTTATGCGAATGTCTTGAAGCGAGTCCATAGCATACGCTTGAAATTGTTCCTGACGGGAGAGCTTTGCCAGGCTAATGTGATAGTCGCCTTACTGTCTTGGATCAAGGCCGTCTTTGCGGAGCGACACACTCCGCTGGAGCGCATGACCGTGGAGTTCTGCGCCACTTGCTGGAAACTGGAGTGCAGGCCGACCGCTGTCATCTACACGGCACAAGGCTTGCGTGACCTTGCTCCTGCCCGATTCGAATTTCAGTGTGGGTTTAGTGGGATGGAGACGGAGGATGCCGTGATAGCATTGGCCGAACATGCGAACAAGAAGCGCCGGATACCAATCCAGCCGCTCTCGTCGGAGGAGGCTTTGGAGAGATTGTTGCAGGCATGGAGCAAGACTGTTCGCACAGGTATGTTGCATATCCAGGCACCGGAAGTGTGCTGACGAAAGTAGATATGGCCACTTCCATAGCCCATCGGTGGCTCAGGACTAAGCTGTTCGCGTGATAGTACACTCGGTGCGGTCTGGAACTATGTCTTCAGTAGCATATCTATACATAAAAATCAAGCCTCGTATCTGAAATCGCTTGGAACACCTTTGACTCCATTATACCCTTCATGCCTCATCTGTCTCATCTGAACTTGCTGACAACTACAGCAATGATCAAGATGACCAGCACCGTGATGATAGCAACTGTGATGATCTTGTTGGTAGCCATTCTATTGATGAGTCAGTGAATGAGCTTGCCTTATCACCATAAGCCGGGTAAGTACCTTCTCGCCATGCCCTTGAGCGTCTTGTTACTCCGATCCGTGTACCCTTCGCTTTCCAGCAGGGTCCCACGGGTGTGCTCTATTGTCTCGCGCTGTCTGCCCAGGTCGGCCAGAGTGTTCCTGCCAATATCCTCCGTCTCCAATGCTATCCGTTGCGATTCCCGTAACCTGCCACTTGAGCGTTCCAGCCTGTCCGTACCGCTCAGCAACTGTTGCCGTTGTTCGAGCTGATCGTCCTGTGTTGGGTTGTCGGTATATCGCTTGCCGAATAGCGCCTGTCTGTCATCGTGCAGGCTCTTCAGCTTCCTCTTTGCCGCGTCCACATCGCTCTCATAGTTCCTGAAGCGCTGATTGACCTTCACTTTCGATGCCTGTGGGATGTTCTGTTTCTCCAGCCTCATGGAGTCGAGCAATTCTTTGGCCTCCTCCAACGCTCGGTCAGCCTGGGCTATCGCTGCTTTCCGCGGCTCTCCTTGCAGCTCAGGGATCTGATCCAGCTTTTGCGATATGTCCGCCTGTACCAGCTTCAGCTCTGCTTCGTAGTTGCTGAACAGCTCCGAGCCGGCGTCGGTGTCGAGAGGATTTGCCATGTTTGTAGAGCGGCGTGTAGACTGGAAAGGGAGATAAGGAGGCTTGCCGATACTTGGAAAGGCTATCGAGTATCTTTAGTCGTCGCAGCGGATATGTGTTATGTCAGTCGGTATGGTTGGGTTGATGCCTCGGAGGACTACTACACCCCAAGATCACGAGCGAGAAGGATGCAGTCGCGACCATGTGGCGTTGGTGGCTGACAGACGAGAAAGGAAAGTCGCACCCACACTCAAGCTACCTACTCTACGTCGCACGTTCTTTCACGTTGTACATATAGCTTACCAACGGTATTCACCCACTCAAGCTCTCACAACTCCCAGCGTGAGTCGGCGAGATGGCAGCGTACTGTCTCCACTGCCAGGCAACGCCACCGCCACACGCACGTGTCGGACAAAGTCCATAGACTCGCGGCAGGCGGCAGCTTACTGCATTCGGGCCTCGACTGCATCATGAGAGGCGAGTTCCTAATCCCAACCAACTCCGATCCTGCCTCGTTTCCTTATCCACTCCGTCTATCACTATCACTCGTAATGTCTTTCACTCTTCCAAGCGCAAATGCAGCTCTTCAGGCGTAAACAGCCTGAGGCTTCTCAGCCGAACAGCGCAAAGAAACGGGCTATGGATCGTAAGAAGATCGCCATTGTGGGCAGCGGCTGCGCTGGCTTGGGTGCTGCATGGGCTTTGAAGAATAGCAGCGAGCATGAGGTCCATATCTTCGAGAAGTCGGAGCGGTTGGGCGGTCATACCAATACCCAACTCTGGAAACATGGTTCCCAGTCAGTGCCTGTGGACACGGGGTTCATCGTCATGAATGCCGAAACGTATCCGAACCTGCTGCGATTCCTCGATGAAGTCGGTGTACATCCAGTCGAGACAGAGATGACTTTTGGGGTAACTCGCGATCACGGTGCCTTCGAATGGTCTGGCGAGGCACGCGGCATATTCGCGCAGCGACGCAACCTTTTCAGGCCAAAGCACTGGCGGATGATTTTCGACATTATCCGCTTCAATCAGTTCGCCCTGGACTTGCTGGCCGATGAAGACGATGATGAGATTAGGTTTTCTGGGTTTTCTAAGCGCAGCAGAAAGCATGCAGCAGATATGACCATTGGCCAGTATCTTGAAAAAGCAGGATACTCGCAAGGTTTCTGCGATGACTACCTCATTCCCATGACTGCGGCTGTTTGGAGCACTTCTCCCGACAAGGCCAGCTTGGAGTTCCCAGCGCAGACGCTGGTACGCTTCATGTGGAACCATCACCTGCTATCGACTGTATCACAAAGACCTCCTTGGCTGACCATTCCGGGCGGCTCGCAGCGGTACATCGACGCCATTGTCAAGCAGTACCCAGAGGGTCGACTTCATGTGCATACTTCATGCGAGGTTGCAAATATTCTACGTCCTGCTCGGCAAGGTGAAGGCCTCGTGACTGTCTCGTGGATCAATGCAAAGACAGGTCGTATTGAAGGCGATGCTTTTGACCATGTTATTCTGGCTTGCCACGGCGATGAGGTCCTACCTTTACTTGCAAAGCACGGTGCTCCGCAACAGTCAGTATCATCGGCTCCGTCCAGCACGCGAAGCAAATCGACAAAGTCGAATGGATTCATCAAGTCCTCATCTGGTGTTCAATATGTTACGCAAGAAGAGCTTGACATCCTATCGACCTTCCAGACCATCGAGAATGTTGCTTACCTGCATTCGGATCTTGACCTCATGCCGAAGCGACGCGAAGTCTGGACAGCATGGAATTATCTGGTGAACTCAGCACCCTCAAAAATGTCTCACCCTGCAGGCGTCAGTCTGACCTACTGCATGAACATTTTACAGCACCTGTCAGAGGATACGTTTGGACCTGTGCTGGTCACCATGAATCCTTATCGCGAGCCTGACCCTCAACTGACACAGGGCAAGTTCGTGTATCGGCATCCCTTGTACACTGTTGAGGCTGTAAATGCTCAGAAGAGACTTGGGACAATCCAAAACCTTCGCGGCGTAAGCTATTGTGGTGCTTGGACTAAATATGGCTTCCACGAGGACGGCTTCAGTAGCGGCCTTCGAGTCGCCATCGAGCATTTAGGCGCACAGCTGCCATTTGAGTTCGTAGACTCAACATACAGTCGAGGCCACAAACCAGAGCTGTTCTGGAAAGACTATCTGCTTCGGCTGATATTGCTGGTATTGCTTCTTGTAATCAGGGTTGTGGAATGGTCGGCAGGACTGCCTGTAATCGCGTCACTGATAGGCGTTGCATCCAGCGTGGCAGGAATCATGCTCGACATTTGCGAGCATGTTGGCGTGATCTAGATGATGTAGATGGCAGTGGCAATACCAGACATAGATGTAGAAGTGTAGATACCCTTAGTTTCAAAGCCGATCTGCAGGACCCACCTTCAAACACACTTTCCTCCTTCTCAACTCGCACCACCCACACAAACCGCACAACATGCTTCCTCCTATACAACCAGAGATACTGTCTGCCAACCCCAAGTTTGACGCGCTCTATCGCGACCTGTGCACCAACAAATTGGAACACGATGGCACTACCAGACTCGACGCGAAAGCACAAAAGGAGCACGATGCCATGGTGGATGAGCTAAGGAAGGCACGAGTCGCAAACGCGAAGCAAAATCTTGTCAGAGCGTACCTAAGGACTGTCTCGTTCCGTGGTGATGATCTTCCAGATGAGGTGTGAGCGATGTACTTGTTGCGACTGATCTTGATTAACAGACTGCTAGCTGCAAGAACTTGTTTCGATTATCGCTGCCACATTGCAAGCTCGGCTTGCAAAAGAAGACGCTCATCTTCTACGAGACGATGTGGACAAGTTCAAGGTATGTGCATGCTGTGGTACCATGATAGCAGCGGACTTCTGACCCTGCCACTAGGACAACATAGCCCTCATCGCCCTTGTGGTATCGCATGCTGCCGCAGAAGACATCACGGCTTTGGCTCGCATACAATCGCCAGAACAAGCACTGGACTGGAGAGACATGCCAACTCGAATACGCGATAGGCAGACCAGTATCGCCAAGGCAGATGCTGAAATCGCGACCACACGCTTGAAGCTTGTGCACGAGGCTTCCGATCTACACCATCTTTATCGCAAAGTCATGGAAACAAGTATACGACTCCTGGAACAAACAATACACGGATCAGTCGCCCGAAGCACCAAAGCGAAAGCCGACTATCTTGCGACTGTGGCAGAGGGAATGAGCAGGAAGCTTCAACTCCAACACAGCCAGCTTATGAACCAGGTAGGGTCGTCCGAGCTGCAAGATGTCCTTCGCTCGAAATCCGACGATCTGGGTGGAGAAAGTATGACGCTACGCAGGAGAACCCGAGAGCTCGAGGAATATCTCGAGGAGTATAGGAAGGCTCAAGCAGTGGAGGGTCTGGCGGAGGAATACGCCGCAATACTGCGGGAAACGGATCAGGTTCAAGCCGATGTTGAGAGACTTCATTCAGCAAGGGAGAAGCGCAACTGAGAGTCGTTGCAACGACTCGTCTTATGCCTCGCGCAATGCTGCACCGCCAATGGAACTTATGTTCTTCGCATCGCTTCAGCACACCAGCAGGTTCACGCAACGGCATCGGTAGAGAAGACGACAACACGGTCAACACCACAGCAAATTACCACTAAATGACTAAGCTCGGCAATGGAATTGGGCGTCACGGGTGCCTGGCTGCTGATACGAGATATTTTACCGAGGCGCTTCTCCGACTTCTGTTGGTCGACCTTCTTCACCCTCGTACATGACATTTTAACCTTGCTGTGCCCTATTATCATGATGGAGAAGGACGATCTGAAGAGGCTAAACGCTAGCATCGACGCAGTCGCTGACATGGTACGTACGTATACGGGCACTGCAGCGCATATTGTGGACTGTACAGCGATGGACCAACCATGTCAACCCTATCGTGATCTACCAGGGTACGCCACAGTCGTCGTGAAATAAAGTCAGACGATGTGGCACTATCTCACTGTTGAAAGTCTTTGTTTTATGAAGCGGAGGTTGAGATATGGCAGCTAAGCGAGCAGAGGAGACTGCACGATGCAAGAGAATCATTCGTGGAGTCGCAGAGCCAGTTCGCAAGCAAGTCAGTCATTCCAATTCGCGAAAGCGTCTGCGATCCGGCCTGTGGAGGTCAGAAATGCGCGTTGCGCCGCACAAAGCTGCCATGCTCTAAGCATTCCTCTCGGATGCTGGCAGGTTCAAGCAATGGCATGAATAGCGAAGCTGACGACGTATTCGATGGCATTGATCTTTATTGAGGGCACTTGGACGCCCGCAGTGGCATCATCTCTTCGACGATATAGCTAACTTATTCCTCTCTATAGGTCGTATCTGGAGCGCCTAACCACTTTTCACTCCCATTCCTGAACAATGTGAGTAACGCGACTGCCGTGCTGTTACACCTAACACCCGCCTTGGAACGCTCCTGGCCTCTTATCACCTAGCTGACCTACGCTACCTTTAGATGGAAATTGTGGAGGCCGAGCAGAATTCGCCGTCAACGTCGCGAATTGTTTACCGCTTCCCAGTCGTTCCAGAGTATCTGAATCCGGCTGGTGGCATTCATGGTGGTGCGGTTGCCACAATCTTCGACATTACCACCTCATGGTTGCTCTTTGTATGTGATACAATGACAATGGCAGCTTATTCGATGGGCATGATCTGACTGCCATCTAGCTCATTGGAAGGCCCGGATTTTGGGAGCGTACGGGTACTACCAGGACTCTAAACTGTAGCTACCTTAGGCCCGCAGCTGGAGGACAGATCATTAGGCTTGAAGCTGAGGTGAGTGATGGTGTGATCATTGGTGGCAGGACGGCTGATCGTTTCAAAGGTCGTCCATGCTGGGAGACGGCTCGCTTTCTTGAAGGGTATCATGATGAGAGAATCTGATGGCGCAAAGATCGCGGCATGTGAGCATCACAAATATAACGTCGAGGGCGAGTCCAAGGTGTAGCGCAAGTCGTCTCTCATTGAGCGCTGTAGACAAGAATAGATGCCGCCGAGCGCTTCGTGCTATCCCCAAAGCCAAAGCTGCGGTATGAACCAATGGATGATCAACTTTGGGCCACAGCGTGATCGGCGCGAGAAGTGCACAGCTATGCGACAAGTGCTTCATGCAACAGCCAATATCAGAGTTGTAGCTGACACCTGCTGATGTGTTGAAGCGTGGCGCAGAGTGTCGTAGGGGCGAAAGACGCCGCGCAGCTACGATCCACACTAGTATAAACTGTGGCGAGACAAACCGCAGTCCGCTTCATCACTGATCCGCGTTCGAGAATGTCATGTACACACGATGTTGCCGACCCTCAAAAGTCTGTGACTCTGCCATTATAACTCCAATCGCCACGCCATCTCAGTGGATCATTTTTAGGTCCGCCGACCTCACCAGTCTGCGGATTGGTATCGCCGTCAAACTCAGGTGCTGCTCCCCTTCGCACGTTCGGGTGTAGCTCTTCTCCATCGCCCTTCGCCGCCAGTCGTGCTCTTTCTCGTAGCTGTTCAAGCATCTTGTCTGCCTCGCCTGACCTCACTGTGGCATTGCCGAGCTCTGCACTTTCAGCTGCCACATCGACATCCTTGTGCTTCTCAGTATCTTGTTCAGGCTGCTTTGGGGTGCTGAAGGCGCCCGTCGATTGCTTCTGTAGTCGCTCGAATATTTCTTGCTCTTCTTTTGGAAGGCGTGGTGGAGACGGGCCAGTACTCCAGGACGACTTGATGGCGGTCGAGGCTGAGAACGGACGGCGAAAGAAGCCAGGTCGAATGGTTCGGATGACTCTGGTGCACTGCATAATGACTGTGGGCGTGGAAGTATCGCTTGAAGCAAGGCAAACGTGAGTACTGTTACATCATGGATGTGTTCGCGATTGGCAAGGGCGGCCGATGACGGTAGAATAGCGCCACAACACGAAACTGTCGCGCGGCGTAGCTTTGTTCCCGGCGAGCTTGACTTCACTTCGCAGCAGCGCTCGACTTCCACGTACTCAGGAGTACGTGCACTCAACATCTGCCTTGAGCATGATGAGTGTGCCATGGCCCAGAGGTCTGGAATCGATAGCGAGATATCAGCCGATGACTTTCATCGTTCCTGCCTTCCAAAGCACCAGCACATCGGGAGCTGCATGTGTTGAGGATGTGAGATGACAGCACAGTGCCAGTGAGTGTGTGTGTGGTGAACAAGTGAATTGGCTCACTGGAGGGGAGATCCATGAGTGTACCTTCCTCACATGCTATCATACACGTCTCAGAACTCTTCGTGACTAACATGCTCCGCTTACACCGTTTCGTTCTCCTTCATCTCACACAAGCAGCAACACTGCACTTCAAACAAAGCTACAGCCGGCATCAACACACTCACGTTCCACGACTCACACAACTGCTACTTGGGCACGAGCTTCCACAGCATAATCGGCTGCATTGTGCTATCTCAACCACCCGTTCAACATACCAACACCTCCCTTGACCACCAAACACCCGCTAGCTTCGAAACTTCTACCACCCACCATGAGCTGTCGTGATTGGCCAGTCGTGCGGCTGTTCTTCAGCGGCTTCGAAGTGCCAGGTCCGCTCATCGCCAAAGTGTCGAGACTTTGGAAGCTCTACCACTTGCTTCGTGGTGATTACAGAGCCGCTGTCAGACGCCTCCACGAACGCTACGGTGAGTGGACAAAGCCTGCTCGGCCTCATCTCCGCCCGATCAGCTGCGTCCATGCTTCTGGTCGGCGCTTTTGATCGACGAAGACGCGCCTACTAACAGCGCGATAGGCCCACTCGTCCAGATCGCTCCGCACGAGTACAGCCTCAGCGACAAGAGTCTCGTCTACGTGCCAAACCTCCACCACACCTCCAGCATTGTTCTGCCATCTTGTCAGCACAACCTCGCACGCACCTTTCGCATGGCGAATCTGTACAGCGCAGAGAGCCAGATTGACTCTTGCAACGAGAGCCTATTCGCCCTGATCATGAAAGCTGGCGACAAGGGCGACATCGTCGACATGCCGGAATTGCTGACCCGTTACGCCCATGAAGTCATGCTTGCCTGCACCGTCGGACAGCGAGCAGGGTTCCTTGAGCACGAGTCCACGGAGCACCAGATCGACATGAGCGTTCTGAAGAACTGGAAGTTCTACGCCATCTTACATGGCTCTTACCTGCGCTACCATCCTTTCATAGCTAGCATGATCAAGCGCTGGCACGTATCTGGCGGGTCGAGCGCCCAGCTCATGATGAGACTGATGCCTTCAAGACTGACTAGTGTTCTCGGCTCCTCAATCAGCTCCCAGAGCTCCGAAGCGATGTCAAGCAATGCTGAGCTCGAGACTTGCATCGCCTTGACAATGGCTGCTGCAGATCCAACGGTCGCTCTCATCACCACCGCACTTCATTACATCTACAGTACACCAAACCTACTCGAGAAGCTCCGGGCAGAGATAGCTGCAGCGCAGCTTTCGCCACAACCTACTTTCAAGGAGCTGATCTTATCTCGCCCAAGCATGCCAACGCTGCATGCTGTTCTGCTCGAGTGCACTCGGCTACACCCGCCATACATCACAGGACCTGAGTACCGCTCAGCTAACGGCGAGGTTGACGGGGAGCAGAAGATACCACCGGGCGTAAGTCACATGCTTCATTTCGGAGGCCGCGTGCCACACACACGCGCACCATCATTGTGCGACGACTGACAATAGCACAGAGTACAATCGCGCTTGAGCCGACAATGATACACAATAATCCTGGTCGTTTTGGCGATGACTCCAACGTCTTCAACCCAATGAGATGGCTTGATGCGTCACTAGCGTGTGATTTGCAGCGCGCGTTGCTCGCGGTAAGTCCCACAACAATAGCCACAATACCTGACCTCCCAGCCATCTTTTCTATTGTCCATGCAGAGATTGTTCTCAATAGCGCTTGGTCTATAAGAGAAAATCTTCCACTCGAATTCTTTCTCTTCTTCTTCTTCCTCTTCATCAACACGACACTGCACCCAAATACACCACACTTGCCAGCAAAACCGCTCACACCTCTACAGTTCAACATATCAGACATGACCAACATTGAGGCAACCATTCTACTCATCGCGAGCAAAATCATCACCCGGTTCACCACCTTCTGGGACTCCGCCAAAATGCAAGCCACCGAGGTGTTCACTCAAGCCACCGAGAAATTCACACTCTTCCGCTTCTACCTTGCCCAAGGCATTCCACGCAAAAACCTGGGCGTTCTGCTCCGCATCAACCCTATCGACTCATCGACCAAGAAAGCAGAGAACGTCGACGCTGCCACCAACGACGGTGCTGCCACCACCGACGGTACTGCTGAAGCTGCCACCGACACTCCCGCCGACCCTGCTGCCGACACCATTGCCGACACTGTTGCCAACGACACTGCTGTCCATACTTCTACTGACAATACTATCGACAATGCCATCGACGATTCCATCGACAATGCTGTCGAAGTTACCACCAACACTCCTGCTGAGACTGCTGTCGACCCTGCCACCAGCTGTGCCACCGAAGCTGCTTCCATCAAAGGTGACTCCACCTCATCTACCGAAGACGACAACGACGTGTCCAGTACAGCATCTCTGCCGAAGGCTGAGGCCGACGTCACCATCTCGACTTCAGGACCCGACTCGTCCTCGAACGGCCTCACCCACGTTGCTGCAGCATCTTCACCGAAGGCTGAGGTGTCATCTGGCGCATCCGCTACAAGCAGCAGCCACCGCGGCTCGGGCTCCAGCAAGGCGAGCTTCAACAGTGCCGGCAATCGCACCACCGCTACCCTTCCTGCCGCTAACCAGCTCGCCACCATCTTGGGTGAAGACGATGCCAACGAGCTGTTGAACGGCCGCTTCGCACCAAGCCGTAAGAACTTTCTCGGCACCAAGGCGCTCTACACCAAGCCCATTCCAGACGCCTTCCTCCGTCGCCTCGTCCATAAGGCTCTCGAACAGACCCACGGCTGGCGTCTCTGTCACTACAACAACCCTGACACCAACATCATGGCCATCGGTCTCCAGGGCTCCATCCCTCGCGCCTACAGCAAGTCCAAGCAGCAATCTGGCCAAGGATCCAACAACAAGCGTCCATACAACAAGAACAACAAGAACGTCAACAGCCGTGGTGACAACAACAAGAACTTCAACAACCGTGGTGACAACAACAAGAACTTCAACAACAACCGCAGTGGTCACGGCAACCAGGTCTCCAACCGTGGTGGCAACCCAGCACCTGACAACACCACCACCGCGCGAGCACCACCAGCAGCTGGTGCCTTCCAGGCCAAGTGGGCCAATTTTGCCACAGAAGAGGGCGCCCGCGTGGACTACTGGAAGACTGCAGAGGGCTACGCAGAGCGCCAAGCGAAGATGGCCACCAACGATGCCGCTACCAAGGCAGCCGGCACTGATGCTGACGCTCAACCACGCTTCACCACCACATTCAAGCAGACGAACGGCGAGACGGTCACAGGCAAGCTGGGAGGTCATCGCAAGGCCATCAACGTCGTGAAGTACTGAGAAGACCTTTCTGCCATCATCACCATCGCCGGCGATGTGATGTGAGCGATGGGCTGCGAAGAGAAACATGCGTGACTTTTACTTGTATGCTAGATCATCCACACTACTGATGGGCTCGATTGCACACACCGATTGTGCTGGCAACTGCTTTTGTTTTTAGTTAAGAAAAGCTTCCTCTCACTGTTGTGCCTTCCTGTCACTTGTCTTGAGCAATCGATCTGTGCATAGCCGTTCCTTGCTGTCGTCTCGCCACGCAAACATCTACCTCGACACAAGAGTGGCAGAGTACACAAGGTGGCTTCTTCTCTCATGCCTTCGACTGATGTGGGCTTGTCAATGGATCAAATGACGCTGCTGCGAATACACTGGACACGAATGGCGTCAATTTTGTTCAGCAAGATCTGTGCGGTAATATCAATCTCATCGAGGTTCTCGAGGCAAAGATGACATCGCACGCATTGTGATGCGAGGAATGTCGTCAACTCAAGCACTATGCTACACCGTTAAGAGTAGAACACCTCTATAAGTAACAGCAGCATTGTGGAATGGTCCCACACTGGATCTGTCCGGTAAGAGTAGCAATCGACATCACAGCGCCCCGTGCGCCTACGATGTGCCGCTTGATACTACGCATCGCTCTGACGCCCCCGTGCAATCGAGCCACAGCCTCTTCAGTGAATAGTATGAAGTGCCATTGCTTGCATGCCACTACACGACATTCACAACTTGGTCTTGATGAGGAGTCGGCAACATGGTATCAAGGGTACTCTTTGTTGCCTCTACGCAATAATTTGACAACACCTTCGCAGTAGTGCACACAGCGCTCTATACTATACATAGACCCGGGTATCTGCCCAGCTCTCTTCCAATATCATATCCATACCCTCACCACAGTACTCAGGACCACCTCTCACACCCGCCATCATGGAACCACCAGTACCACCGCACCCAGTGCCGCATCCAGGCCCAGTGCCTCCCTTCTACGACGCAGCCAAGACCTCCGTCCTGGACGCCATCTGCAAAGGCGACTACGGCGCTCTTCTTCGCAGCTCGACACCTTCCCCGAAGCCCGACAGACCTCGCCATCAGAAGAAGTCACTGCGCGAGAGGCATGACGAGTATGCCAAGCGCATGGATCTTTGGCGTTAGAGGACTGCATTCACGGACAGGCGGCGGAGGTGAATGCAAAGTCGATCACGGACCACCATGAGTCGCTGCGATAGAATGGCGCAAAGGGGAGTAGATTTTTCACCTGTAGTGAGCTTTATGCCACAATGCCCGTGCAAATTTCCCTTCATCTACGGATTCTTTGACTGATGCACGAAGCGCTTCCCTCGCATGGACTGCTAGTATCCTCACAAAGCAGTCGCGCGCCATTGCGTTGGAGCGGAAGCCTCGTCCTTGATATCATAACGAGGCGCTCGGCGGCAACGGACTTTGTCATCAGCTCTTACTCTTCTCTCGTCTACAAAGTTCTTTGGTCATTCATCACATCATGCAGAGTTCTCGAAAAAGAACGTCGGCTGGCCTGGCACAGCATTCTCTGCAGCCTGAGGCAGCTCTGTGCGGTCCTCACCGACCTTCACGCCCGAAGCACCGGCAACCACCTTGCCCTTCTTTCCCTCCTGTTCCACCGCCACGATCTCCACAGATGCGCACTTTTGGATGGTTTGTTGTAGACCAGGTACCATTTCGGTCAACACTTCCACTTCGTCGAATGCCAGCTTGCGCTCGAAAACTGTGCTTGGGTCGATGCCACCCTCGAGGCTCTTCTTGAGGACTTGCACGAATGGCATTGCTCGCTTGCTCTCCTTCTTGTCGATAGCCTTTGACACGCCAGAAACGTCAAGCTTCATGTCAGAAAAGTTCTTCCGCACGATATCGATGATGCTGTCCTGCCATTCTGGGTACTTGAGAGCGCAAAACACGGTAAGCTTCTTGTCCTTCTTCGGGTCGTATGAAGTCTGCTTGCCCTTTTGCATCTTCTTAAGCTGAGCGCCTTCAGCGCTGGTGATGTTGCTACTCGTTGAGCGCACGTAATCGCGCGCAGCTGTAAGATGCGGCTTGGTCTCTGGAGCCTGAGGGTAGAGAGCGTTCTGAACAGTCTCCGCCTTTTTCAGGACCTCGAGCCAAATGTGCTCAGCCCAGTGGGGTGCTACAACGGTCACGTTCAATGCTTGCAGCTCGACATAGCGCCTCACCAGATCGTGGTGCATGCCGATGCCGGCGGCCTTTGTCACTTCACGATAGAAATCGCGCGCGCCGGCGAAGTCGTACAGTCCGTACTTCAGGGCCGACTTGTAGTTTGTCTCGCTGTAATGCTGCTCAACTTCCTTCACTAGACCATTGATCTCGTTCTCGAACACCTCGTCCCAGAAGTGCTTCTCGCCAGTGCGCTGAATTGAGTCGTTGGTCTTATGTCGCTCGTTCTGGCGGACTTGGTCGTAGGTTTCGCCGTCTTTGAGAAGACGAGCATCATTAATGACGCTCTCGCACCACAGACGAAGCTCGTACATGCGAAGAATGTTTGCATTTGCGACAGTCTCATCAAAGTTGGCGTCCTCGATCGTGTCGCCAGCATCTGCAAGCGCGATACGTGTTGCGTCGGCGCCGAACTTCGCTATCGAGTCTGACAGAGTAAGGAAGTTTCCTGTAGATTTCGACATCTTCTCTCCGTTTAGCAACAGGTGTCCGTTTACACGCACAGCACGTGGCCAGTACTCTGGCTTGAAGAGCGCAACGTGGACGTAGAGGAAAAAGGTCAAGTGATTCTGGATCAGGTCCTTGCCGGAAACACGAAGGTCCAAAGGATACCAGTACTCGAATTCGCGTCGCATGCGGTGAAGGGTCTCTTCCTTGATCGAGGTCTGGGGGATTTCGTCCGTCCGGTCAAACAACCAATCCCAGACTTCGTCAGTGAGTTCTTCGGGCGCAATGTTGGCTTCACCACGCTCCTTGCCGAAGATGTCCTTGTGTAGCAAGTGTGCAATGGTATAGTATGACATGTAGATGGTCGAATCTGACAAACTTTCAACAAGCTGGCTTTGGTCCCATGGCAGCTTCGTGCCCAGACCGTAGCTTCGTGCGCACGCCCACTGAGCTAGCCAGTCCATGACCTGTACAAAGGCGTTCTTGGTCTCGGTCGAGAACGTGTTCAGACCGTCGCCGTGCTCATTCTGAACATGCTTCAAGACCTTGGGCTGCCACTCTGGATCACCAGATTTCTCCGGCGTACCATAGTTCATGAACCACTGATCGAGATGCCCAGCAACACACTCATCACCGGATCTGCTGATGACTTGACCATCGGGTTCTGCGTATGCAAAAGCTTCACCAGCGTCGAGCAGCTGTTGTCTCACCAGAGGCTTGGCTTCCTCGACGCTCTTGCCAGCAAAGTCACCGTAGATCATCTTGCCCTTGTAAAAGCCCTCCTTGTAGGCAAGCTCTTTGGCTTCAGCAAGCTGCTTGGCGTCCTTCGGTGAGTTGATCTTCATCGTTTCAACCAAGTGCTTCGCCGTCAAGTTGCCGTAGGATGGCGTCTCGATGATGGGTAGAATGTCCATGTCGACCCACTCCTTCTGGATCTTGTAGTACTCGGCCTTCTTCGCGAGATCCAAGCAGGTCGCATAATCGTCAGGCGAGTCGGATGGCACGCTAGTGACTACCCCAGTACCCTTTGTCGGCTTGACAGACTCCATTGGCAAGATGCGCACGCCATCCTTCTTCGTTGACAAAGGTGCGTTGACGAGTGTCCCGACAACATCCGAGCCTTGCAGCTCAGCGACTTTGGGAAACACACCCCATTGCGGGAAAATGTTCTGGAAAGCCATGTTCCGCGCTGCCCGATCAGAGATGAAGTAGTACTCCTTGCCCTTCTCGATCTCGTAGATGCCATATGTGACAGCTGGCCCGACGAAACAGCAGTTCTGACCATACATGGTCTCTGGTCGTAGAGTCGCTGGCACGAAATAGACATTACCACCTTCTGGTATCTTTCCCTCAACTTTGCTCTTGGCAGCCTCCGCCCATTCCTTGACGCGGAGCTTCAATGCAGTGTACTCTTGCACGCCGACACCTTCGCCAGACTGTCTGTCGTGGTCCATACATGCCTGACCATCCTTGGGCGAGTAGACTGTGTATCGCTTGCCGAACTTGATCTTGCCGAGCTCTTTCAGACGGTTGACCTGCCATCGAACGAAGGCATCGTAGTATGGGTTGGCGTCGGTGGTAACCATGGATCGTCTCCAGTCGACACGGCAGCCCAGGTTGTTCAGATCGCGCTGCCAGAGTGGTGGAAAGTGTGTCAACCAGTATTGAGGATCGGCGAACCTGTGGATCTCTTCGACGGGGATCCCGAGAGCCAACATGATCTGGAACTGGTACTTGAGTGCGACGTTGGTCTTTGCGTTTGCTTTTGACTTCTTGGTGCTGAACTTGGTGACGTCCTCCTTGGTCGTCTCCTGCGTGGGCGCCGGTGGGTTGCCATTGGGCTTGTTGTTCTCGTCCTGGACCTCGTCGGCAGGACACTTCTCGAAGTTCTTGCCAAACATGTCAATCTCGCGCACCAGCTTGTCTGCACAGGCCTTGATGGGCATTCCCGTGCAGTGGAAGCCCTGGGGATACAGCGCTCGCTTGCCTTGCATGCGCGCCCATCCGACGGCGAACTCCAGCTTACTGGCGGTGAAGGAGTGGCCGGCGTGCGGTGTGCCGTTGACGTAGGGGTAGGCCATGGTGACCATGTACTTGGGGTGCTTCTTGCGCAGCTCCGCGGGAGCGATGGAGTGGTATGGCACTTCCTCCAGCGACGGGGCATCCTGCTCGAAGACCTTGCTCAGCTGCCATTGCTGCTGGTACTTCTTCTCGCTGGCAATCAGCGTGTCCCGCTTCTCCGTGTTCTCGATCTTGAGCGTGCCCTTTGGCTGCTGGGCGGGGGCCAGGGCGTCTTTCGTGGCCTGAACGGCTGCCATGGTCGCGGGTGGCGGAGCGAAAGAGCGCAGGCCACGCAGCCGTGGCGTGGAGAGGTAGCGAAGGAGCGACGTGGTGAGTCAGGCGGTATGAGAGGGAGAGATACCCTGTGTGTGACGTGCGGCAGTGTTTGTGACTGTGCTCTACTGAGAGCTCCAAAGTTTTGGTTGCAGCGGAACGTGTCCCGCGAATGGAGTGTGGAGGTGTTGCACCTTGCCCAGGTACATCCATCTGTACTAGCACGACTAGGTACCTACAGCAGCCTCCTCTCACAACGTCAAGCACAAGGTACATCTCCCAAAGTACATCTACCCTCCTTCGACATGGCCAGCCTCTTCGCCGGCCTGTTCCGCAAGGCGCCCCAAGTGCCAGAGTTCGCGCCCAAGTTCCCCTTCTCCCTCGCGACGAATCCATACCGCTGCAAGCGAACATGGCCACCGGACTTCACGCAGCTCTCCCCGAAGCATCAGTTCCGCCTCGAGCGACGATATAGGAGGAGGTCGAAGCTGAAGTGGGCGCGACCGAACTGGACCAAGGGCGTCAAGCTGGCACAGTGGGGCAGCATCGTCTTCGTTCTCGCCTACGGAGTGCTGTTCATGCAGATCGACGACCGGAAGACACCATTCGACAAGGTCAGTAGGGCACGCGAACAGACCGGAACGATGAACTCCACGCGAGAGCAGACGTCAGACGACAACAGTCCCGTTGCAACGAAGCAGCCGTCATGAACATCGACACGGCGCACCACGATACGAACACATCCATACCATGCCGTAGTATGCCAACATAGGAGAGGAACGGGCCGAGACTACAGTCGCAGCCTTTCACCGGCTTGTACAGCTATGCTCAGCGCCGCAGTGAACAAGGACGAGCAATACCCATGCGATCGCGAGGTGCTATTCCGTCTCCATTGGACGTGCCCGTCACAGCTACTGAAACGCTGAAGGCCCCGATGCTCCAGTGGGGCCTTGGAACTGGACGGTTGCATCGTTACTTTGGGAGTCCTCGGTCAAATTGGAGCCGTGAACGAGAGCGCAGTAGAACGGGCATGTTGTTACGGAGAACGAACAGGCATCGAACCCAACATCTGGCCAATACGAAGAGACCGATTTCACGCTTCCCGGATTCAAGGATACCGTATGGATCCCTCCCATTGCCGACGTTCGCACAGACCAACATCGGCACCGCGCCGGCGCTACGGATCTCTTCACAAAGACTTCTTTCACAGCTACTTATTCCACTACCATTCGTCTCCCTCCATCAACAGCGACCCTTGCCGGGGTAGCTCAATCGGTAGAGCGTGTGGCTCTTAGCTTCTCAAGCGAGAAAACCTCAAGGTCGAGGGTTCGAGCGTATGTTCACTCAACCAGCTTGTGGTGTGTCTGTCAGTGACTAACGTTCATCCAGCCCTCCTTCGGCTATTCCTATACAAAGTCTTCAGACCTTTCATTTTTTGCACTCTTTTTGCGTGTTGATAGCTTCTCAAGACTGGGATGCGTCCTGCCTGTATCCATTACATCAACGGGCATCGACCTGGGGGTAGATCATCGTCAATATAGGCTAAGCGACAAATCGAATGGCCGTGCAAGTACAACAGCGCTCATGTAAAGAGTAACGGGGACGTGAAGAGGCTAAGCAGCGCGCCGAGCAAGAGCGAAGGCGAGGTTCGTACTGCTTCTCATTAGAGCTATACCAGCTTCCTCTTTCCGCTGACCGGAATAAACAATCACTGTCCTCCAGCAACACGGGAGTCCCACACTCAGTCCAGGCCAGCTGCGCCTTCATGCTTCGAGCCTTCATTAGTGCACTATTTCCAGGATCAATCACACCAATCTGTTCTACATCATCTAATATCTATGCTTACCTTGTCTCCCGAGCAGCATGGACACACATCCTGACAGTGTAAGCGGTCTGCTACAAAGCAGGCATATCATAAATATTGAGCTTACACAAGCTGGTGACGGAATGCAGAATGAAAGTCCGCATGCAATGCAAGCTGCGATGTCCGTCCGCTTCTCAAGACGCATCTCCTGGTACCCGCTCAAGCCCACCAGCTTTGGAGTCATGAGAGCAGTCGCAGCTGCTGACGCTATGAGCGTGATTGTAACGAAGAAGGTCTTCATGATTGTAATCCGTGTAAGGTCTTACTGTAGCGATATTTGGCTCGATGGCCGGTTTATGGTCGAAGGCTAGTCCTTATCTATAATCTTCTAATCCTTTATGGTTTGCCAGGTTCTCCTCACTGTCGACAGCCTATCCTTCCAAATTATGTTGATCCGCTACCCTATTGGACACGACCTCGTCGGCGCCTTCGATCCAGCCTCTTGCCCCTACCTCGGCAGAACCTCACGAAACCCCTTGATGCTAGGAGATACTAGTTCTAGACCTACCGGGTAGGGCTCTTAGCTTCGCAAAGCGACATCACCTTAAGGGTTAGTGCTTTCTTACTACAATCGTCAGCCTTGCGAGCTTCTTACTAACAATGCAAACAGTCGTGGTATGTTCATACCAAACCTTACAGCATACTATCAACAACATCTTCTTTTGCGTGTTGATAACCTCTCAAGACTGGGACATGTCCTGCCTGTATCCGTTATACCAACGGGCATCGGTCTGGGGGGTAGTATATCATCGTCACTCTAGGCTCGCTACGACCTCAGATCACCTACCTCTTCTTACTACATCCACTTCCCTCAGATCCGTCATGTTATCGTCTATCCGAGCCTACAAGCGAGCATGCGACAACGTGTGTCAGGCAATTTATTGCTCGGCCGTCAATGCCCCATCGACACGAGCAATAGCAAGTAGTGGTACATCCTAAGTGTCTTGATCTCCAGGATCGTGATCCTACCCTGATCTTCAGGACCTACTCGCCTCCCACAAAACGTAGTTGAAGAACGATGCATCACTAGCAAGTTGCAGAGGGAGCTATGCTATCCAACGAGTCTCTCGTTGTATCACCATAGATGCCTCTACAGATCCTACCGATATGCCTCTCTCTCAAGTATATCAAGCCAGACATGACCAAGTGCTGTTGACAGAATTGATTGCCGCCCAGGTCACTCACACAGCTAGCTAGCCTGCCGAAGTCTGCCGTAGAGTACTATTCATCCTGACCTACATCTAGCATCGCGCGAGCGCGAGCGCCTCCCACAGGTTGCCATGTCCACGCATTGCTTCGGCACGCCGGCATGTTGAAGCAACGAAGTCTGTAGCGAAGACAGCGACGCGCTCGGCGGCAAAGAACTTTTTCATCAGCCCTGGGACATCCATAGAGCATTTCTCGACTTGGCATTGTAATGGGAGTCATGTCAATCACACACATGGCTTAACGACAAAGGAAAACCAAGTTAATCGCGTATCTACATGCTTCTGCTGCTGCTTTGCTCTCTTCCTTTGGCACTCAAGCGGCAATGGATCTCTTCTGTCTGAGAGAGAGCTCAAGCTTGCCTTTCTTTTGTACTATACACGACCCCTTCTAAACAAGTCTAGCAAGTCTACGAGAAGCTCTTGGTGAAGCTCTGCACAACCTCCTTCAGCTTGCCCTCAAGGTCCTTGCTGAGCGCACCGTCCTTGTCAATCTGCTCCAAAAGGGCCGATTCGTTGCTCTTCAAGTGGTTAAGAAAGTCAGCCTCCCATTGCAGGATCTTGTTGACTGGGACACTGTCGAGGTAACCGTTGACACCAGCGAAGATAAGTGGTACCATCTCGTTGACGGCCATTGGCTGGTACTGCTTCTGCTTCAGGAGCTCGGTAAGACGCTCACCACGGCTCAGAGTCTGCTTGGTGGCGGCATCAAGATCGGAACCGAATTGTGCGAAAGCTGCGACCTCACGGTACTGAGCCAAGAAGAGCTTGAGGGAACCAGCGACTTGCTTCATGGACTTGAGCTGGGCAGCAGATCCGACACGGGAGACAGAGAGACCGACGTTGATGGCTGGACGGATACCCTTGTAGAATAGTTCGGATTCCAAGAAGATCTGGCCGTCGGTGATGGAAATGACGTTGGTTGGAATGTAGGCAGACACGTCACCACCCTGGGTCTCAATGACTGGGAGGGCGGTGAGGGAGCCGGCACCGAACTTGTCGTTCATCTTGGCGGCACGCTCGAGAAGACGCGAGTGGAGGTAGAAGACGCTGCGAGAGATCAGTAAATGCCGAGAAGTCGGTGCTGCGGTGGATTGACTCACTCTCCTGGGTAGGCCTCACGACCTGGTGGACGACGGAGGAGCAGAGACATTTGACGGTAGGCGACGGCCTGCTTGGACAGATCGTCGTATACGATCACGGCGTGCTTTCCGTTGTCACGGAACCACTCACTAGAATCCCCTAAAGTCAGCATCGTGTCATGGAACCGTGGCGTAGTGCTGTGGTATAATTACGTACCCCATGGAGCAAGCGGTGAAAGGCGCGATGTACCTGTGGTCCTCCTGTTAGTGTCGCCGTCAATGCGTAATGCAGTTTGATGTAGACTTACTGCAATGGAGCAGCCTCAGAAGCGGTGGCGGCGACGATGACGCTGAAAATTGATCAGCAGAATTCGACCACGAGACTGTAACGTTAGGGTACCTGTATTTCATGGCGTCGTTCTCTTCAAGTGTCTTGACGAGCTGAGCCACGGTGGATCGTTTCTGACCGACGGCAACGTAGATGCAGTAGAGCTTCTGGTGCTCGTCGGTGCCATTGTTCCATCGCTTCTGGTTGAGCATGGCGTCAAGGGCGACGGCAGTCTTACCAGTCTGACGGTCACCAATGATCAACTCACGCTGACCACGGCCAATGGGCACCATGGCGTCGATGGATTTGAGACCGGTCTGCACTGGCTGGTTGACAGACTTTCGTGGAAGGATACCGGGGGCCTTCATCTGGGCACGGCGACGCTCGGTGGTCTTGATTGGGCCCTTTCCGTCAATTGGGTTACCAAGAGCGTCGACGACACGGCCGAGCATCTCCTGGCCGACTGGGACATCGACCTGATGTTGTGGTCAGAGCTGATCTCGCCAACGCTTGGCGTCTGCCATGAAGATACTCACAATCTCTCCGGTACGCTTGACGGTCTCACCCTCCTTGACCAATCTGTCGGAACCGAAAAGCACAACACCGACCTGGCCGGCCTCGAGGTTCATGCACATGCCCTTGACACCGGAGGCGAACCTGATTGTCATTAGCCCGGTGTTGCCACGAAGAGGCCCTTGCGCTGTACGTACTCAACCAGCTCCTCAGCCTGGACGTTGCTCATGCCGTAGACACGTGCGATACCGTCACTTTTGTGCGCATTAGCCGCTGTACCATGTGTCGCTGCACATTCGTGTTTCATCGTACCCGACAGTAAGAACTCGGCCAGTCTCGGCGAGACCCGACTCCTCCTGCACGCCACGGATTCTCTGCTCGAGGATGGAGGAGACCTCGGTCGGCGAGGCCTTGGTGTCGGCGGCATAGCCACGGTAGGCGTTGACGGCGGCGGGTGCAGTGCGCTGCTGTTGATGGAGAGATGATGTTAGCGCGCTTGTCCCTGAGCTGGCCCGGGGGCGCTGGGCACGTCTGCACAGCTCCAGAGGAGCTCCAATACCGCCTCAAAACGCGGTCCGCAGTGGCTCTGGGCCCCATTGAGGCCACTGCTGGTGCTTCGGAGTGGCATTGGAGCTCTGTCGCGGGCGCAAGAGGTGGTACTAACCGCTTGGATTCTGCTGCCAGCGGACAGGGCGCCGGCCGCGCGAGCGCTCGTCCGGATCGCGTTTCTGAACATGGTGGAGGTACTCTGGAAGCTGTGTGTGATTACGGCCGCTCCCACAGCGTGTTGTAGATGGATGGAAGAGTGGGGAGTGGGTGGTGGATGGGAGATGTCGTGGTGTGAAGACCTTGAGCTTGCCAGTTTCCGTCCCACAGCGTCCGTGCTGCCAGTTAGCCGATCTGCTCCGACGCAGACAAAATGCCTGGCCACTGCAGCGTCACGGCAACCTCGATTCCACACGCGATTGTATAGATATACGGACACGGTTAGGACGGACTACAGATATCTGTTGCAGCCAGCATCTACATCGACTGCCAGATCGCGGCGCAGGCCTCGAAGCAAGCAATATTTGGCCCGGCGGTCGTGACTGGCCGCGTCTTTTGGCTCCTCACATCTCGCATCCACCTCGTCAGCTTGATCACCCTCTCCTCACTCTTCCTCGCTCACACACTTCACACCAGTCGATGCCGACCGATCCATCTCCTTCGCGAACAGATCGTTCTGACAGACTCCATAGCAACATCTTCAATCATGGCCTTGAACCTTGAAAAACAGCTCCTCTTCGTATGCGCCACTGTCCTTGACATGTATCACAGTCGATGCTGATATTCTAAAGTATGGTTCTTACCACCATGATCCGGTACCAACTGATGATCCGACCGCATTTTAACCTTTGCTCACATGCCCAGGTCAACATTGGTATCCACATAACCTTTGTGCCGATACTGCTCTTGACGGGGTTCCTTTTCGTGTGTAACGAAGTTCCAATGATACACATTAGCACTGACCTTACGGCTAGGGAACGAATACTCCCGCTGTATCAGCCCCGGAATGGCTGTCCATCCCATACTTGCCGTATAACCTCGGAACCATCGCCTGCTTTCTGTACTCATCCTTGTACGTCCTCATGGAACCAGTCGCAGGCGCAATGCTGGCACCTCTTCTCCTGGGCGGAACAGCATACGCCAACCACCTGACTTCAACACACGGCATGAAGGCCAACTACATTGCCATCGGCGTTCACATCTTTTCCTGGGTCGTGCAGTTCATTGGACACGGAGTCTACGAGGGCCGAGCTCCTGCACTGTTGGACAATCTGGTACAGGCGATCTTTCTCGCCCCGTTCTTCGTCTGGCTGGAAATACTGTTCGCATTCCGCTATAGGCCAGAACTAAAGGCACGCCTGGATACTGCTATCAAGGCAGAAGTTGCCAAGTTCAAGGCTCAGAAGCAGGGCCAGCAAGCGAATGGTGATCTCAAAGCGAAGGACGTCACCAATGGCCATGCGAAGTAAGGGCTCTGGACCTCACGACAGATGGATCTTCAGTCGCACATGTTTGGATCACGGCCGCAACAACGATACTACAAGGAAGATTTTAGTTTGCCCAAGACACGACTCGACAGGCTCAGAAGATGGCGTGGTTGCAGCATCAGGGAGGCGGGTCTTCACAGCCAAAGTTATGATTGCGGGATAGGCGATTCTTGTGGGTGAATGGCATGTGGCATTGTATAGCAAGAGGTGTAAAGGTATCTCACATGTCCTTGCAACCACCTTTGTTCTCTGTTGGCGTTGCGATTCCGTCTGCTTGGTAATATACAATGGTTGCCCGTAATTGCGAGACATCCCTCTCCTCCCCGAACGCCTACGCTAAAGATATCATTTCATTGATCTGGTGGATCGAGCCGGCCTATGCCGCAGAAGTAACTTCTTGAGTGGCCTTTCCTTCCTCCGTGGACCTAGTCGCACTATCATCCTCGATCTCCGTGGCTCGAGAAGCATCTCTCGCGGTCACTGTTGGAGGTTGCATGTTCGCAGGTCGTTCCTCCACCTTGTTCCTGGGTCGCCAGTCTCGTATGTGCTGGACCGATCCACCCTCTACCACCAGGTCCTTGCTGTCTGCTGATCTTCCTAGTACTGTGCCTTGTAGCCTGGGGTCATCCCCCGTCTTGCTGTGCTTCTTCTTCAGTATCGTAAGGAAGTCCTCTGATCGCACAACGCCACCTCCCACGCCGACAGCTGGCAGCATCGCAGAAGTCACTTCTGGCGCGGCCACCCGCTTGATCTCTCTGAACTGTGTCGAGTCGTAGAATCTGGTGAAGTCTCGTATGTCTCTGGTGTCTTCATCCTCCCTCTTGCGCTTTTCCGCCACGACGCGCGTTCGACCTCCGTTCTCTGGCGCGGCTAATTCCGTGAGAGGTATTCGCAGTCTCTCCTTCCATGCTTGCTCTGCAGGATCGTCCAGGGGGATCAGCACGCCGCAGTCGGATAGCGCCATGCGCACATCTGTGATGGTCGGCACTGGATCGTTGTGGCTGGATAGTGCATGTTGCGCAGTCGCGGTCGCCAGAGCCATCAAATGGCGCTCCGCCAGGTTCACGAGTGTGTCCAGAACCGAAGGTTTGGTGCTGTGGAAGCCTGCGGCGCGTAGAGTGTGGATGATGGTGGGTCGCAGCAGAGCTCGGTGGATATCGTGTGCTTGCGACATGATCGCGAAGTATGAGAGATATGTATTATCGCAGTATCATGTTGGTGGCAGAGTCGCGACGCCGATAGTGTGCTCGCGGTGGTGTGTCGTTGTGTATCGCATGTGAGCCTGATCGAAGCAAGCAAGTGAACTTCGTCTTGGTGCTTACTAACACCTTGCAATGACTTCCTCAATTCTTCCACTTCGGACCCCATTCATCACAACAATGGTTGCGCGCTGAGCGATTGTCGTTGACGCGCGGATATTCGACATGGCCTCGAACCAAATCCGCCAGAGCTTACATGTATGGCAAAAGCTGAATGCGTGAAGAGCGCACCTGCCGGCCTCCCTTCAAGGATCCCTTCCTCCTTCGAGGCCTTGCTGGAAAATGCTCCGAACGGATTTTCTACAGTGGCCCGACAACGCTGCGAATACAATGCAATGTGTACGCGCTGGCAGCGTAAGCGCGAAACGTTGCCTCATTTTGCGACTATGCGCGAGAGATGAGCTGCCACTAAGCGCCTAGAATCCAGCGAATGTCGCGGCACAGCATGGTGCTCATCATGCTTAAGGTGCGCGGGGGCGTTGTAGCACATGTGTCCCTCCCACCGATTTACGGAATCTACGATGACGAGAAAGATCAATCACCTACACTGGCAAACACCTACACTGCTGCTCTGCTCTTTTCTGGTGGGTGTTACGCTCGCCATTGGTCATCATTGCTTCTACCAGTCTCTCCACGGCAAAGAGGTATCTGCTGGATCGATAAGCATCATCGGAGTACAAGCGACACAGCGGCAACTGGTCTCGGTGGCTGGCGTAAGCATTGCCTTTGTGTTCAAGGCAAGCCTCGTCTTGTGTGCTTCTGTTGCATACATTCAGCTATTCTTCCGAGCCAATCGCACTCGGGCTTTTACGATCGAGACCTTGGATCACTGGTATGCCGCCCTGGAGGATGTACGATCCTTGTTCTGCATTTCGACATACTACAGGTATCCACTGTTGACATTGGTAGCCTTGACAGCATGGTATGTTCCAATACTGGCGTAGCACTTGCAGGCTTCACTGACTGGTCTATCAGGCTGCTTCCGATAGCAGCTGTATTCGCCCCAGCAGCTATCTCGGTGACGTTCGATCAGATTCATCCATCTATGACAAGGCCACTGCCTGTGCCTCGCCCAGCGTTTGACAGTCTGGCTTTCGGCAGCTACGTTACGAATGAATGGACCAAGCTCTCGAATGCGACAAGTATCGTTCTCAAAGGACCAAGTGCCGAGGTCTCTCGAATCGCGAGTGCGGTGGCTGCAGGAGGCAATGTTCTGCCTATCGCACCTCCTGCGAGTAATACGTCTTGGCAGGTGACTTTCGAGGCACCAAGACTGCGGCGTGAGGATATGGATCTCAATCTACGTGCAGCAATACGACAGAACGTGTTGCAAGCTCTTCAAGAGTCCACGGCCAACACTAAATTATATCCTGCGTACGACGGCAGCATTGGACCAGTCTTGTCTCAGTACATGCCAGCGTATCTGTCTTGGACGAACGCATCTCAACATGATACCGAGGTACCTTCCGTCAAAACCAGTAACAAATGGGAACTCATAGCCCAGCGCTATCTATACGATGCTGAGCTCAGCACCAACCTGTACGTCGGCATCTTCCCTCGCGCATTGAACAGTTCCTCACTCGGTCCGGACATCTTTCACGGCAAACTTCTCGACCATAACGAGGCTCGTGCTGAACGCCGTAATCAACGACGAACAGGCGCGCGAAACAATACCGGGTAAGGACCCATTACCTAAACAGATCGCTCAGGCTACACTACGAGTACGGTCAGGGAAGGCTGCTAGACTACCACCTACGCTGTAGTCTCATGGAAGCCAGGGCAGAAACATCGTCAGCGGTTGCGTCTGATCAATCTGGCTTCTGGTCGGAAAATCTAGCAGCATCCCGGGCTTACTGAAGGCGATGTTACGACAGAAACATCTGTCCGGGCACTAGCTTGCTTGAACCACGAAGTGGATCCAAGTCACGGTCCACATAAGAGGGCTATCTGGCGAATAAGATTGTCTCGCTACTCAGCACTCTGTCTTGTTCTAAGCAGAGCGATTGTGCTCGAAGGGTTCCGGCATACCATTACATTACATTGCTTGGGCAGGGCATCATGCCGGCAAGGCGACAGCTCGACAATCCAGCGTGAATACTGATCGGAGGGGCGTCTCCAAGTCAAAAAAGACCGAAGGCCACGAAAAGTCTTCGGTAGCGATTGACTGATGTCGACACAGAAGCCCATCTTCACCAAGTCACGTGAAGTCGCGTGTCAACAAGTAAAGCGGTGGGCTTCACCTCTTTGCCATCCAAAGCAATGATCACTGGTGAACCATGTCGAGATATCGAGCAACTAGGACGCGCAACCACAACGATCGCGTCCCACTACAGCTGGCACACTGGATAACACGGCAACGGTAGCGGGAAGCACGCGCACGCAGCACGATAACATCACGCGTGGCGCGTAAATTGTCGCACTATGCGACTTCGCGTTTCATGTTTTGAGAGGTGCACGCCAACGGCAGGACAACACCGCAAGAAGCCCTTCAGCGTCGACCAAGTCGGAACTTCGTGGGACGCTGTGGAAAGAGTCTGCTTGTGCCGCGGACAGGAGTTGTGAAACTACTGAAGTGCTGATTTTCTAGCTGCCTCACTAGGTTCGTTGACACTTTGCAGGACGGTTTACTGTTTCATGCAGATCAAACAATGGCCACTGAGCGTGCAACACAGTGTGCCTCTACAGAAGGCCGGCCTTGAAAGCTTCTCCAAAGCTTATCCAACCCGCATGAAACATTGTCCACGGCTGCACACGAAGCCAGAGCGAATCAGCGTGCACAAGCTACAAAGACTCATTCACGCAATAGTCGTGCTTGGTGAACGTCAAGTTGACGAATTCGAATCGTCCTTGTCCCGGCTCATGGATCTCTGTTCACAATGCGTTATTGTTGTCTCACAATCAGATTGTGTTGTACAGTGAATGCGCGTTGTTGTATTCAGCGCCCCAGTCTACATAAATGTTCTTCAGTCGCGACACTTCTAGTTTCCCCTCATCCCTTCGATCATTACTGACCACACCACCGAGCATCTGCATATGCCCGGCTTCTACGCTCTTTGAAAACACAAGCAACGAATCAGCAACAAACACTCTTCAGCAACATCAACTCTAGCCGGTCTAGAGTCGTCACCATACTCGGACAACCACAGACAGGCGTTCCTTCGACAGCGAACAACATGGTCTTCAGCAGCATTCCATCGTTCGCATGCATTGCGCTGCTCTTCTCCACCACTGCTTTCTGCCACATGGTCATCAACTCTCCTGTACCTTTCGGGCAGAAGACCCTCACAAACTCACCGCTTGCCTCTGACGGTTCTGACTTCCCCTGCAAACAAAGAAGCGGAGTCTACGACATCACAGCCATGAACCATATGGTTGTCGGTGAGCCGCAGGTCCTCAACTTCACGGGCGAAGCGTCACACGGTGGCGGTACCTGTCAGCTCGCCATTAGCCTGGACAAGGCTCCCACGAAAGAAAGCACATGGAAGCTCATCCAGGCCTTCGAAGGCGGCTGTCCGGTCAGTGCCGATGGTAATGCTGGCTCCCACCCTTTTACGTGGTCGATTCCTGACTCCATACCATCAACGACTGTCACATTTGCCTGGATTTGGCATAATCGCATTGGCAACCGCGAAATCTACATGAACTGTGCCCCGATATCCGTTACTGGGGGCTCAACTTCATCGGACAAATACGAGAGTCTACCAAATCCTTACTTCGTGAATATGGACGACACTTGCAAGAGTCAGGACTCAACTGACTTGATCATTCCGTACCCGGGCGAGTATGTTCTCAAGGATTCCACCAACCTTAAATCCGCAACTGGTTCGGGCTGTGCTGCAAAGGCGGCTGCGCAAACGTCTGGTGTGAAGGGCTACAGCAGTGCTACATTAAATGATGGCGCAGCTTACAGCGCACCTGCCGAGACTAGTACGCCAGCAACGAGCAACGTCCAGACCATTTCGCCAGCATTGAGCGAGACACAGCCAACTTCGGCAGCAAGCTCTATTGTTGCATCCAGCACGAGCGCTCCGGGTTACACATCCGCCCCAACCTCATATCCCACAATGACTGTGTCCTCTGGTCAAGGTGTGTTCGGCCCTGGATCTACAGCAGGGTCTGCCGCAGCGCCTATCGGAACTGGGTCCTCAAGCAGCTCTTCTGGAGCTTCCAGCGGATCCTGTGCGAGCGACGGCGAGCTCATTTGCAACGGTGCCAGCCAGTTCGGCATCTGCGGCCACGGCAAGGTTATCTACCAGGCTGTCGCCGCAGGGACGCAGTGCAAGAATAGCAGCATTCAGAAGCGATCTGACAGCAACGTCCACGTTCGACGACATGCACGCAACTATGGGGCTTAAGCTCCTCTGATCGCACTGACGGCTAGTGTACATGACTGACGCATTGATGGAGCATTACGCATAGAATGAGCATTTTGCATTTGCACGGCGTTTGGTGTGGCCTTTGAGCCTGGAATATGGGTTGGGTAGCATGCAAGCATGCATATCGACAGATCGGGCATGGAAATAGGCGTTTTGGGAGTCTTTGATAGTAATGTAATGTCGCAATTGCGACTTGGGATCACTTCTTGTTTCGATGTTGTCTTCTTGTCTGGTGTCTGCTGTGAACATGATGTCTCAGGCTTGCTGTTTTCGGAGCTAACCCTAAAACATAGACGGTGGGTCTGAGCTGCCAGATGCACGTCTTCCCTCCTCGCGACATTATTCGAGCTTCAAGCGTGTTCTGGATCGCATTGCATCCCCCTTCACCACACTTTGCGCAGACCGGCTCATAGTGAAGGTCTAGCTCGGCGACCACAGAGCACTGCTTAGGCACACTGCGACCCCGATTCTGCCAACACCATCACCACAACACGGCGCGATCTCCACCACCCACCACCACCAGCGGCAGACCCGCGCGGTCTTGCTTGCACCACTAGCACCAGCACCACCGCCATGTCCGCTGTCAACTCGACCCGGGTCAACGCGCCGCAGGCCTTCGTGTCGAGCTTTGCGCCGCGCATCCGCACATATGGCAACTCGCTGTTGACTCCCGTCGTCCCACAAACCATCCTCCCTCCCGTGCGCACCACCAAACGAGGCACCACCGCCATCAACTACGCCGAGGAGTTTGACGATGATAGCATTGACGAGTCGGACGGCCCTCGACGCGCGACAGGCCTGCGCACGGCTCAGCAGCGGCGCGAACCAGACCCGCTGGCGGAGAAGGCCAAAGAGCTGGGCAAGGACATCTATGCGCCGGTCGATGTGCAGGGCATTTGGCGCGACTGGATGGGCAAGCCAAAGCGCATTCTGACAGAGCGACAGATGCACGTGCAGTCTGCTCTGCCCACCACCCTCATACCCATCAAGATCGACCTTGAGGTCGCGCCCTTCAGGCCTGAAGCCGCGCTGCCTACGCCCAACAACGCCAAAGACTTTGGCATTGACGAGAACCTGCCCGCGTACAAGGCCCCGGAGCCGACGCCGCCCTATCGACTCAAGGATCAGTTCCTCTGGAACCTCCACGAGGCACTGATCACGCCAGACATGTTCGCGAAGACTTTCGTGGACGAGCTGGACTTCCCGGTCATGAGAAAGCAAGCCATGATTGTGGAGATTGCACAGCAAATACGGCTGCAATTGGAGGAACATGCTGCGACTGCACTACACCCGCTCTTCCAACCAGAGGCAGCTAACCCTGCACCGCCCACTACCAATGCTCCGACGCCGTCGTTGAGGCCTGCAATGTCACGAGAGCATTCGTCAACACCTCTGCAAGCAGAAACACCAAACGGCGCCTTTCTGCAGCTGCCACTCACGAATGGCCACAATACATCGTCCGACCCTCCCAGTCCCATGGCCAACGGCCTATCGACCTCTGCTTTAGCTGTTACTGCGCAACCATTGCCCAAGGACCCTTCGGCATCGTCAGCTCTCAATCCACCGGACACGCATCGCTGCATTATCACACTGTCAATCAACCATCAGAACAAGCTTTACACCGACAAATTCGAGTGGTCTCTGCTTCACCCTCCAGGATTCCCGGAAGTGTTTGCTAAGCAGACCTGTGCTGATCTTGGACTGCCCGGAGAGTGGGTTCCTAACATGGCCCATGCTATCTACGAGGCGAGCTTGCGATTGAAGAAGGACATGATTGACAATAATGGCACGTTGGCTGGGGTGGTCGGCAGTGGCGTCGACGGCTGGGGTGTGATCGAGAATGAGGCCTGCGAATATCATGGCACCGCAGAATCGGCACTTGGCGTTGGAGCGGGCTGGAGATTCGACGAGGACGGACTTGGCGTAGACTGGGAGCCAAAGCTTGAAGTATTGAGCAAAGACGAGATCGAGAGGCGAGAAGGAGACCGTGAACGACAGATCAGACGACAACGGAGAGAAACGGCGCGCTTCACAACCAACTACTCGCTGCAAGCACAGAGCAGTGGTCTGGGAGACTATTTCTCTGGCGGGCTTGGAGCATCACAAACGAATGGCGGGGCGGACGATGAACGCATGGGTCGTGGGGAGCGGGCAAAGAAGAAGCGCCGCTTCAGAAGCTTGTCGCCTGCTGGACGGGAGACGCCAGAAGTCGCGGGCTTCGGCGGCACGACGAGTCAGTTGTCTGAAGGGGAGCGGCAATATTGGAGCTGTTCACACTGTTGCATTTGGGGTGCTGCCATCTGGGGAGTTCGCGATGGTCCTGCAGGGCCTCGAGTAAGTCATGTTGGAACCTCATACAAATTCAAATTGCTGACAACATTTACAGACTCTCTGCAACAACTGTGGACTACTATACGAGCGTGACAAGCGACTGCCGCCTTGGAATCACCGCCTCTTCTACCACGAGAAGAATCAAGGATCTCGTGAAGCTCATATGCCGCAATTCGGACCAGGAGCAGCGGCGCCTCCGCCACGTCAATCGACACATCTTCAGTCAGACATTGCTTCATTCCCGACACTGACACCAACTCAGACGCCTCGATCACTGCGCGAGGATCTGAATCCTTCATCGCACTTGTACACTGGTGCCTCTTCGGGTGGCCAAGGTCAAATAAGTGCTTCAACCATGGCCGATATTGTCAACTATGCAGAACCTGGCGAAGACCTCGACTGGACGAAGATCACTGAACCACGCGAACGGAAACGATTACAGAACATTATCAATGGACGAAAATACCGCGAGCGCAGACTGGCCGCGGAAGGGCATGGAGGCAGTGGCGGTAATTATCCCGGGGCGGCTGGCGTGGGAAGCTTCTTGAGCGCAGGATATGGGCAGCGGCAGTCCACCTTGCAGCAAACACCATCGGCTATCAGCATCGACTCACCACAGAAGTGAGCAACTGCTGCTCTATTTCGGATGACCTGTATCACTATTGCACTTTAGCGTGGCGAAAGGGAGATTGCATGTGCGGCGATGAAATGATGAGAAGAGTATTCCGATCATGTCGTAACTACTACCATCGTCCAGCTGCGCACCCAGCTGACTTTGAAATAAAATAGCAATGCCAAAAGCAAGCGCTCGATCGCTAGCGGACCGCCAAATCCCAAACATGATGACACCATAGCTTCCACAAAATCTCCCTCGATGGACAACGCCCACATGCAATCACCGTCGCGTATCGTCCTTCACTCCTCCATGCTTTGGCCCGTGGCGACCTTCTTCATCTCCGGCTCGGCCACATCCTCGCCAGCATCCTCCGCCTTACGCTTCGCACCAGCGACAGCAGCCACAGAGCTCGGCACAGCGTTTCCCCCGACATTCACCTTCGGCTTGACTCCCACCGCTCCAACTACGTTCCGATCCCCGACAATCTCCAGACCACAGTTGATCGTCAGATTGACCTTCAGAGGCCGTCGTCGCGAGTCTCTCGCATTGGCGTTGGCGGCGTTGATCTGGTTGATGGCGTGGAGGAGGAGTGTGCTGAATTTGGTTGCGTCGGCCAGAGGGGTTGAGGAGGTGGGTACGAGGTTGTTGGAGCCGTGGATCCGGTGGGCGGAGTTGATGGTGAGCTTGACTGGTTCAGCTTCTTCCTCGTCTTGATCGTCGTCGTCGTCGTCAGAGTCCTCCATGTCTGATTCGGAGTAGGGAGGTGGTGCAGTTTCTGGGAGTTGATTGTTGCGGGCTCGCTCTCGGAGGAGTTTCTGGGTGAGGTGGGCGATGGAGTCCATTGTGCTGCACTTGTTGTGGTGAGGTGATCGGGTGCCGGGAGACCAGGAGGTGCAGCAGAGCTCGATGTCTGACTGGCTGCGGTGTCTTGAATAGGCAGTGGCACAGTGATGAGATGTGCCAAACGGAATTACTGAAGCCGGGTGATCGAAGTTCTCTACGCAGGGAAGCCGAGTATCTTGCCTCACAGGCGGAAGTTTGCTTCAGAAAGCAGACTGCGCGATAGTAGTGAACCTTCGTGAACTCGAAATGTGAATGTTGATGACAGAAGAGAAGTCAGCGGTGAGACGAAGAGAAGTTGCAGACTTATGAGTTGCAGCACGACAATTGGAAAATGTCAATAGTGGCAGGAGTGGTGCTGAAGCTTGAAAGTGCTATTGTCGCGTTTGCTATTGTAGATTGAGGGTCGTGTCATGCATGCATGTGCCACAAACTGGCAGCCCACGGCAGTCACGCCCTGCGACGGAGGGGAACTTGCGGATTGCCCATTGGCAAGTCGCGCCCTCGCGCTGCCATACGAAGCCTGTGCTATACAGCAGCTGCTGGTGTATGGTGCAGGGCGCGTGTGGGTGCTTGACGACCGGGACAATCGCATCTTCAATTAGAGTTGCTATTGTCGAGGCAGGCCCGGGGAGGTTGGAGTCCGACAATGGGGAAGGAGCCCGGTTCGGCCAGAAAAGTGGAGCTCGCTTGGCGTCGGCTGCATAACCACACACCACATTGACAAGTGCAATGACGGATCGCCACTGCTCAGGCATCCGTGGGAGAAACAAGCTACAGCTATTGCCTCAAGTCTTGTGCTCTGACTATCTACGCTGCAGGCCCTCGTCCATCAATCCATACCCTGAACGAACGAAAGGGACCGCGACGTGCATCGGTGTTATTGTACTGCCTACCCGGTGACAATTCAGTTGGTTCGTACCGAAGTATAGCCATCCATCTTTGATCGCACCGGAGTCTGCATGTTGGATCATTCCATTTCGAACCAGCGTCTTCACAACATAGTTCTCTGCTGGCACCAGACCGGAGCCACCTGGAGGAGTATCGTTCACCGTCTCCGTGACTTCCGACTGCTGAGTATCGACATAGTAGATCGCATTCTGCTCCGAAGCGAAGATGTAGACACGTCCAAGATCATCTGCAGTGAAGCCTGCTTGCTCCGATGCGCACTGTCCCGGATCTTGGACAGCTGCAAGCACGTCTGCGTCGGTGGCATTCGGATCAATGACAATGCTTTGAGGGACGTAATAGAATCTCCTGGAAGCGAGAACCCCCCAGTAGAAGTTTCCGCTTGCAAGTGCTATACCGTCAGCGCCTGTTGTGCAGAAGTTCCTCTGCGTCCCGTTCCAGCAATACACCAGTTCCCCATCGTACGAACCAACATAACCTTCATCAGCTCTGACCACGGAGGTGTTGAACAGTCGTCGTACGGTACTACCATCTTCTAGATTGACGGCCAGAATTGAGGAATTGTGGTAGACTCATCGGTGATGAAAGCGTAGCCATTGGTGCCCAGCGTGTTGTTGATCCGCACGTCGTTCGCATTCATACCATGCGCGAGCACATCCTGGCTTAAGATGTAGGTGCGGATGTGCTGGCCCGACTGGTTGAATGACATGATCTTCGCCCCTCCATAGAGAGCATCGCTACCTGGCTCAGCTGTATAAGGAATGCCGCTGTCCACCACCCAAAGCTGGCCTATGCTGTCCAGAACTATATTCTGCACGTTGACGAAACATGTTGAGGGGTCTTGGTCTTCTGTGCAGTTCTGAAACGCAGCATTTGGCCAAGGTTCCTCATCATTGAAGGTTGTGCAGATCACCACGTTGTTGGGTGTCTGGCCTGAGTTACGAGGGTAGGTTAGGTATACTCTGTGGTCGTCGTCCACGGCCAGGCCAGTAGGCGCGTTCTGTGAGTCGTGCACCGCGTCGAGTGGGGGTCCTGTCACGCCATAGTCCTCTGGATATGCACCGTGATTGTAGCCAGGTCCAAACGGGCGAAATCCGGATGTGTCGAAGTATGCGAGAGCAGCCGGGACGAAGGAAAGGAGCGGATAGTGCGACAGCATCACGATTTAACAGTGAGCCAGTTTTGAGCACTTTTTGTACTGGTTGTGAAGTTGGAGATGACTACTTGGCTCGCATAAGATGTCAGGTACCAGAGCTTGGCCGGAACATGATGAGTAGCTCAGATTTGGGAGACTGCCAGGTTGCGGGGAACATGAAGTCTGTCTGCACGACTAGCTAGATAGTGACGTCTTATAGTGGGACTCGACTCCGAGGGCGGTCAGTCGAAGAGGTTGCCGCCGTGCTCTCGGAGAGAAGTAGCAGCGAGCGCTGCGATATAGACCCAGTACCTTGAAAACTTTTGATGCGTTCGAGGCGAGGCGCGGTAAAGTGCTTCCACTTCTTTAGTGATAGTTACGCTTTACTGCTGCTCCTGTAGTGGTCAAAAGATCGTCTGGCTCTTGCATAGTCAGCTGATGCCTTCGTCCATGGCCCTCGATCGGAGGGAGAAAGAGTACCATAGCTCCGGACATGCAAATCATTACGAGCCGACCGGTCTCAAACGTCATCTGATCCGTGCGAAAGTGGTATCATAGGTAGGCACCGCAAAAGTACATTGGTGGAAGTGTTGGAAACCCGGATGAGCGTTGACATTGAAGGCATCCATCAGTATATGCAGGATGATTGTGCCTAAGTCGAGCGGGGATGCGCTGCAAGGCTATGCCGTCCCATGACGAGTTCAGTGCTGCACTGCTTAAGCAACAAGAGCTACACAGAGGGCACCGCGTGGTACCTCGCGACTGGGATGAAAGAAGTTCGCTGGCCCCGTCGTAGCTTGATGAAGCCGCACTTGGTGCGTTCGAGCAAGGGTCGAACGCCATGATCCTGCACGAGTCCAGGTGCCTCTGAATCTCTCAGCAACGTGAGCCTGCTCTGATCCTGATGATGGTAGGTAGCAAGGCCGTCAGTCCGTGTGGACACCAGAGGCTTCGTTCAGCCTCCATTCTTGAAAAGGGCTTCGATATGCTGCTGGCTGTTCTTGTAGGTTGTGTCAAGGTAGTGCAGCTTCTTCTCCAGGTTGGCAATCTCCGCTTTCACTTCCACTGCCTCCTTGGCCTGACGAGCCTTGACGTCTTCAGTAGAAGTCAGAACAAACCTGTAGACATTGTAAGCCGCGGCGACTCGTCATTGCTCTGAAATGTCCCACATTTTGCCGACTCCGTCATATACAGGAGTGTCCTTGGGCAAGGTATCGAGTTCGGTCGAGGATAACTGCAACATGCGATTTTCTCGAGTTTTGGCCGCAATCTGTGTCCGCACGATTCCAAGCTGCTGCTGCGCAAAGGCTGCTTTTTGCTCGATTTCCTGCAGTAACTGCACATCTGGTTAGATAGACGGCGACAAGGGGAGGACGACCCAATGCGGACGAACCTGCTGCAGCTTCTCGTTGGGAATAGCCATGACAGTGTGATGTTGAATGCACGAGCCGTCAAACACTGCTGGACAGGAGAAGCTGCAAGATTATCCTCCGGTGTTGGGGTGCGCGGTATCACGTGATGACGTGTCGTGCACTTGCGGCTCCGATCGGATGTCGATCGCGCCTGCACCATGATTGTGTTGCTGACAAGGTTCTTGTCCGCTGCAATCTGCTGCTTGCTGCTTGTTGCTGCACTTAGCCACCAATTTCTGCACCTTGCGAGCGCACACTTCTCCCACTGTAGTAGCAGCTCACCGTGAGCTGTTCGAAGACTTGGCATGCCCTCATGGCTACCCTCCATCGCGTATCCGCCGGCGAGGGAGGACGGATACTGGACTCCGCATACTTCCACTATCGACTGGTGAGTAACATACATAAGCCTTTTTGAGCACCTCGGGCTCTCGAACGCTCTGGTCCCAACTTGGGTCCCCTAGGCTGACATAGCTTTAGGTGTGAAGAGAACTACTATGCAACAAAATACTCAGCCGAGATCGTCAACTCCATCACGAACCTGCTCTTCGTTTGGCTCGCAGTGGTCGGTATGCGAAGTTGCGCTCTCCATGGACACGACAAGATATTCTTCGTCACGTTCGCAGGATATCTTCTCACCGGCCTCGGGAGCTTCGCGTTTCACTCGACACTGAAGTATCCAATGCAATTGGTAGATGAGCTCTCGATGATCTACACGACATGTTTAATGACATGGGCATCACTCGCACATCGACGCTCCGGCACATTTCAGGTCGTCCTCGGCGTCCTGGTCTTCGCACTCGCTCTATTTATAACGTTGTACTACCACTACCTGCAAGATCCCTCTTTCCACCAGAATGCCTACGCGATTCTGACAGCGTTCGTACTGATTCGGTCCATGTGGATCATGGAAATGAACATACGACCGTATTTCCGCAACAGACACGCCCTGCGCATGCCACCCGGAAATACCGCGGGCACAGAACATGATCGAGCTGAGCAGAAGAGGCAGGATGACCGAGACCGCTGGATCTTGGGTCAAATGTGGTTCTTGATCATAATGGGTATTCTGATTTTCCTCGGCGGATTTGGCATCTGGACGCTGGACAACGAGTATTGCTTGAAGGTCCGGCGGTGGAGACATGATATCGGACTACCTTGGGGCGTGCTACTCGAAGGGCACGGGTGGTCAGTTCGCCCTTTGTCTACAGCCTCTGAAATCAGTACTGATGTTTGATAGGTGGCATCTCATGACAGGTTTGGGTGCATACTTCTACATTGTTTGGGGAGTGTGGTTACGGCATTGTCTCGAAGGTCGGCAGGACGAATATGAGCTGTCATGGCCGAGCAAATTGACGTCCATACCACGTATCGTTCGGGCACGCACAACTTCCAATGGCTTCACCAAGAAGAGTAGCTAAAGGCGCATCCGCATTGCAGCAGCCTAAAGTATCATTATACATTTCACTGCTGGAACGATCAGCAGTACGTGAGTGCAGAAGGAAATTGTACCGACGGCGATCTCTGCCAACAATAAGAGGTACTTCGGTTATGGTTCTCGCTAAGAGGCATAGCGTGGATCTCTGCGCACGCAGGCGTGAACTCCGAACCAGAGAGTCGCCCGCTGCGATTCAGCAACAAGCGTGGTGCTGCTGGATGGCGAGCTCTGTCGAGCATCCAGTATTTTCATCGCATTTCCTATGTCACGGCGTTTGATGCTTGTCACTGCACCACACCAAAACGTCACCCCATGGGGCATGTGCCGTGGTCGGCGAGGATCTTGCTCGTGCGGATGAAGTGAGCCGCCAATCGCGATTAGCTTCTGAGTGGCTAGACTCGAACGCGTCTTCTAGACTACTGGTCGAAGGGGATCGGCTGACACGACCAAAAGCTGGAAGCCGCATCTGCCGCATCAATTTCTTCTCAAAAGTCGCAGAAAAGGTCACATAATCGGCGTCGACTCTCGCAATAATTTTGCGGTGTCAGTGTATCACATGCTCGCGGCAGACAGCTGCTCTACTAACGGCCGCAACACAGTCGCGCCGAAAAGAAGGTCAGACAAGATCGGGGGTCATGGCGCGGCGTCGAGGAAGCACGTTCGGAGCTCTCTGCGTGTCCGACCTCGACCTCTCCGGCTTTAGCAGCTGGCATTGTGCATTATCAATCCATCATCATCCCTGCCGGCCGCCATGCACACAGTGCACACATGCACGCAGGCTCGCAGCACGGCAGCCAAGCGGTGGCGAGCACTCCAGTTCGCCGGCACCTGCCAGTGCCACATTCACTGGCGCTGGGTCACTAGTGTTCTGTGGGCATTGTCAACTCCGAACGTTTCTGGCGTGTCGACGTTGCTTGCACACTTGCAGTGACTTGTAGCGAGCATGCGGCATCTTCGAGCTCATGCGTCCTGCCTCCTGCCTCCTGCGTCGGTTTCGTGCCGTCCACTGGATGATGGCGCAACATGTCGCACATAGCCCATACCCCAGGTCCCCAGCCATGTCAGCGCGGAAAGGCGCCTCGCCGCGAGCGGAGCTCCACTCAGATGCAATGCTCGTCCGTATCCTCTTTAGCGGAGATAACTCGCGCGCTAGGTCTGGTCACAATCGTCAACCGTACCCCTCTTGCCCTCGTACATCTGCTTGTGTGGTGGATCGCGGGACCTAAAGTTGGCGCTTCATTTCATCGTTCTTTCCAGCTTCTCATCATGGTGTTTCTTCCGTCCACTCTGTTTCCTACTTTCTCAGCCGCGCCAAGCACTACTGTATGATGGGCTCTACAGCAATGGATCCTCATCTTTCACACTCCGAGGCCTCGTCCTCGCCGCCAGACACAACCGAGAATCGTCCACAGCCAGCAAAGCGAACTGCTGCTGATGCAGGCTTGAAGCCCAATGGCATGCGACCTACCAAGAGCGTCAAGAGAAGAGCATCAAAGGCATGTCAGTGTTGTCGCGCACGCAAAGTTCGTTGCAACGTAGTCGAGCATGGTCCTCCATGTACGAACTGTCGGCTAGACGAAGTCGAGTGCATCGTATCCGAAAGCAAGCGCAAAAAGTGAGCACAACTAGGCAGGGCTCGACTGGTGCTGAGCATCAAACTTACACTGGACAGGAAATGGTCGAACAGTGGCATTGAAGAGTCGCCACATCAGGCCAAGGGTGGACTGCCTTTCAATTCTACAATGTTCCCAATGTCGGCACAACCGCCCTATGAGCCACTGAAACGCCCCGAGCATGTCCCACACGCGCTGTGTACGTGATATCTTGATGATCTGTTGGGAAATGCCATGACTGACGAAGATGCAGATCAAGACTTGGGGAGGGACATCAGCCTGCCAAGCAATCAATCATCTAGGCCATCGATGTACAATCCGGACATGATGATGAACATCCAACGAATAGGCCACAAGCCTTCTGTGTCTGAGCCGACACCCTTACTTTCCAGCTTGATGCCACCGACAATGCCGACGTACTCTTTGCCGCTCTACATCAAGCCTCTTCCATCGAAGCTCGATCTGCAGGACATCGTGTACCTGGAGAAGAAGGGTGCCCTGACGATTCCAGCCTCTGGATTTCGTGATGAGTTGCTCAAGAGCTTCGTGGAGTTCATCTATCCGTATATGCCGCTCCTGAGCGTGCACGACCTCGTGGCTACCATAGACAGCAACGACGGTACTTCTTCCGTCAGCTTGCTCCTGTTCCAAGCAATCATGTTTTCAGGCATTGCGACTGTCGACATTCGTTATCTGAAGGCCGCAGGATATGCTACGCGTAGAGATGCTCGGCGTGACTTCTTCCAGAGAACGAGACTGCTCTACGACTTCGACATCGAGATCGACCGTATCTCATTGATTCAATCCCTCTTGCTAATGACATATTGGTATGAGACGCCCGATGATCAGAAAGACAGTCACCACTGGATGGGCATTGCAGTGTCTTTATCGCATACGATCGGTCTGCATCGCAACCCGGAGAAATCAGTTGCGATGGATAGCTCGAGGAAGAAGCTGTGGAAGCGGATCTGGTGGTCGACATACATGCGCGATCGCCTTGTGGCGCTGGGCATGCGCCGACCGACACGAATCAAGAATGCTGATTTCGACGTCCCAATGCTGGACATCAACGATTTCGAGGTAGCTGTGCTTCCCGAAGGACCATCCTGCATGCCTGCAGACTGCAAAACTCTGCGCAACGCAGCCTTGCAGAGGCAGCTCGCTGTGATGTGCATTGAAAGTGCCAAGTTGTGCATATGCATGAGCCACGTGCTATCAGTGCAGTACTCGGTGCTGAACAACAATCACGGTGTGCTGAGCGAAGAAGGCAGCACCAAAACGACAATGCATCTCGTGGCGAAGAAATGGGATCCAGAGCTCAACGAGGTCCAGGATTGTGACCAGGAATTGCAAGATTGGAAAAAAGAGCTGCCTGAGGAGGCCAAATATGTTGTGCCGTCGTGGCATGACGTGGATTCTGGCAACGAGAGCATCGTGCTCAATCGGTCCTTGTTGCACATGATATACAATGCGACGCTCTCAGCCTTGCACCGACCGCAGGTACTGCCTTCGACGGCAATGCCAGCTCGAACGGCGCAGTCTGACATGCTCGAGCATTCTCGCAAAGCTGTTCGCACGGCAGCCAGCGAGATCACGAGTATTGCGTACGGGCTGTTCAATCTCGACATGGTCCGATTCTTGCCAACCACGGGAATCTCTGTACTACTACCAGCGATCATAATCCACCTCCTTGACATCAAGGCGCCCGACGAAGCCACACGACGGTGGAGCCTCCAAGGCTTCTGCCAATGCATGCAAATCATGGGCAAGCTGCGAGACATTTACGCCGCGGCAGACTACTCGACAGCCTTCCTCGAAGCAGCCATCCGAAAAGCTGAAATCACACTACCTCAAAAGTCGGACGAAGTGAAAGAGCCGAGAAACGTGATCACATCGGCACAAGGGCTAGTCGACGCTGGACGAAGGATGCACCTCTTGCCAGCAGCTCCCGAGTCTGGTGCGTTGACACCACCGCCGGATGAAGCCAGGCCGCAACAGCGTGAGAAGGACCCGCTCACCGACGACGATATCGCGCGAAAGCTGAATTGTTATCTAGCTTCTACGCCTCCCGACTCGGAGCAGCATGATGCGCACGAGCAGCAGATGGAGCTCGGCGGACAGATTGGCTTGCATGCTGAATTTGAGCCTGATTTCGACTCGCTGATTAATCTCGACGCTGCGGGCGATGTGTGGGCGTTGGAGGATGGTGCGTACGCTGTGTCGGGTGAGAGTGGTGGGTTTATGGTTGATGGGATGGATTGGCTGAAGGGGCTGCAGGATGACGGCTTGTCGACTGCTGTATACATGTAGATTGACAGATAGGTATGATGATGATGATGTTTGCGAGCAAACGCAAGCATATTGTATGTATGTGAATATGAAGTGGTCGATGCACACGTTATAGTGAGGATGAAATGCATGAGTTTCTGGCCAGGCACAGGCACACCGATCGTGGCACGATGTCATTGGCGGCAGCGGCAGGCGCTGGGAGTCGATGTAAGATCCGAGGCGCCCCCTGCACGAATTATTAGTACATGTAGTTCTAGTATTACTTGCTGGAGCTGGCTGCAAACAACACATCCTTCATCATCGCGGTGCCAGGCAAAGGCAGCACCAGCACCAGCACCAGCACCAGCACCAGCACCAGCACCGCTTGTTTATCTGTTGCTGTACACACGATGCGTTTGGGTGCCCGCATTTGATGGCTCTTGTCTCTCCTTATTTGCACTCTCTCGTTTGTTTGAGCATACCCATTCTCCACCGACAGCAGCCCATCGACGTGTCGCTCTCACCGCGTCACTGAAGCAGCACTTCCCACTTCCCTGCAGTCCACCAACGACGCGTCCACCACCACCACCACCACCGCTCTCGGGCACGCCAGTAGCGCAGCAACAGACGAGCGATTCGAAGTCGCTCGGAGGTCAACGTCGTGGAAGGTGAGGAAGAGAATGCATTGCACCAAATTGCACTGCATCACCACCGAGCGACATGGACTGATACACGACCAGGCACACACGCCAGCACCGCGCCTCCGCCAGCACCTGCACCCGTACCTGCATCGCCGCCCGCTCCCAAGTATGGGCTCCTCCTGAACGATCGAGCCGAGCACCACCACCATCACCATCATCACCACCACCACCACCGCCGCCCATCCGAGGCCCATCACAGTCTGAGTCCTGACGTCGTCCGCCAACCACCTCCGCGAACACCGGCAAGCCTGAGGAGCATAGACACTAGGGACACCAGGGACACCAGGGACACCGGCTCTGAATACTACACTGCTGCTTGGGGCTCTCCCTACGAGTTCTCGCCATCCCAATTCTCCCGATCCGCACGCACTGCCGTCTCTGAGCAGGCCGCCAGCGAGGATCCAAACGAGCTGTCGCCAAGTCCCAGCTTTGGTCTCGAGCATCTTGTGCCCAGTCGATTGAGCGACTTGAGTCTGCCCCAGCCCGGACTGTCTGCACTGGGCATACAGATAGAGGACGTCTCCGACCCGGCCAACACACCGCGCTCTCGTACACAGCGTTGGGTGCAGCTGCCGCAGCGCGAAGAGCATCCGGAGCGAGCGCATTGGTGGAGTGACGAGTCGGCACATAGTCGATCAGAGAGTGAAGGCAGACCTCGAGCACCATCTTCATCGAGCTCCATCCACGGCCCTGGGCTCCGTGCCGGCCGGTTGGGACATAAGCCACGTGAGGCTAACCGAACGTTGGACCAGCAGTCTTTTTGGAATACGCTTCGGGAGAAACGATCGAGCGACATGGCCACTCTGTTTGATTCGCGCTGGGCGGCGACCCTACCGCCTGATGTTGACTCCTCGCTGAAGCGAGCACATGAAGAGAAGCAGGGAATGTTGAGTTCAAGATGGGCCGACGCAGACGAATCAGAAACTTTACCTGCGCAGCCAAATCCAGATGCTTCGCGTGCGCAGAAGTCGGTTGATGGAGTATTTGCATCGAGATGGGCAGACACGCCTGAGCCTCAGGAGTCGGAGCAGCAGAAGCAGCTTGGCGCGCAGGACGTTGTGGGCAAGACAGAGTCTACAGGAGCAAATAGACTGCCGGAAACGCAGAACGAGGTGGAAGATAAAGTGTCCGTCTTGAAGCCAGCCGCAGGTCCAACGACTGCGACGGGTGACCCATCAGGCGTGTCCAACGCGACAGATGCCACTGTCCAGCCTGTGCAGGCCTACATCGGTGCGCCGCCTACCTCTCCCACACGTCTGCAGCCTCCACGGCTGAAGAAACGCGTAAGCTGGCGAGGCAAGAACATTGTCATCTCGATACCACGACTTGATTTTGGAGCGACTGGTCTTGCCGTACCTATGAGTGACTCCGAGATCCGGGATCGGATGCAACATTTTCGTGACGCTGGATACGACACCAACGGACATGATCTATTGCACGATATGGGCGAGAGCGATGGCCCAGCTCAGGTCAAGTCTATCTTTCCAGACGAGTCGGAAGCACGCATCTTGCCGTCCAAGGATCAAGTCAAGGTGCTTCTCCCGGACCTCGAAAGATGGAAAGCCTATACAGACTGGCTCACGGAACAAAAACTAGCAGCGCTTGGGGTCACATTAGGCTTCGACGAGCCGCCGGCTCAAACCCCAGCTCAGGACATGTCGCGACAATCGTCTACACAATACCCTCCTCTGCCTTTCTCGCCTCCGATCCCCTCGACGTCGGCCGGCAGCATGGGACGGCCGCCAATGGCACGAGGACACTCGCATACAATGTCTGTGGCTGCACCCATCTCACCTCTCCACGGTCCTTATGGTCATATGCACAGACACTCAACGTTCACTGGTGCCATCGGGCTTCCTCAGCTACAGCCGCCGCAACCACATTCTCCGGGGTTCCCTGGCTTACAGCAATTCTCCCCACAGCACCAATTTGGGATGTCAGGCATGCCGCGTGGCGGCTCGCCTGCCCAGATACCTGCCTTCCGGCAAGATCTTGGATCTATTCGTGGGCCGGGGTCTCCTCTCAGTCACCAAATGCTGCCTCAATCACCCCAAGACTACAGTCGCGGCATGATTGAGGATCAGAGGCGCAGACAGCATGCTTACTCTCAGTCTATGCAGCAGCCAATGATGTCTAATACTTTCGTTTCTCAAGGCTCGAGCTTGCGCCCCACACCGGCGTTGCCAGAGCTGCCGGAAGATGACGATGAGGAGGATCTAGAGGAGCCTGATGCATCAACGTATGTGCCACCGCACAAGCGCTTCCAGGCTAATCCCGAGATTGCGGTGCCAACTCCAAGAGGCCATCGTCACAACATTAGCGAAGGCCTGGAGCGAGAGCTGTTGGAGGCCGAGCAACGACAAAAGACTGCCAGCCGAGACTATATTGAAGTCACAGAAGAAGGCGATTCCACTGATAGTAAATCAAAGGCCTCGTCCAACGGCGTCCGCAAGATTGAACCACCGAAGGCTGAGGAGAAGGATCCGCTAGGCTCCGAGCATCCTGTGCAAGTGACTGCACACAGCCATAAGAAGAGTGCATCACGGTTCAATGTGGCCGCACCCGCGTTCACGTTCAATCCAGGCGCCAACTTCCAACCTAGTGCCAACTTCCAGGCTGGGGCGGCATTCCAGCCGCCACAGTCAACGTTCAGTTTCGGCGCTCCTGGCCCACAGACAAGTCAGCTTCCAGCTTCGACATTCAGCTTTGGCGCTCCTGCTCCACAGACAAGCCAGCACCCAACGGCAAATCATAGGAGACATCAATCGTCGGGCTCTTTCAATGCAAGTGCGCCTGCCTTCAAGCCCGCAAGCTCGGAATTTAGCTTCTCATCTGCTAGGCCTACCATGGGGTCTAACGATCCCAGCGCCGCCGCGAAGGACATTGCCCAAGAGCGTGACAACATTGTGGATAAACTGCCAAGCATATTTGGGAAGGTTCAAATTCCCGACATTGTCAAACCAGCAAGGAGGTCCAAGGCGATCGCGATTGTGCGCCCCGAGGAACTCAAGTCTTCCGCGTCCGCCAGCGAACACGAGGATGGTGAAGGCAGGGTTGCCCAAGGCGAGGCGAAGAGAAAACAAGTCAGGAAAGTCGAAGACGACGGGGATGATGTGCCACTCTTCGCTGAGCCTACACCGATCCCTGTGACAGTGCCAGCAGAGAAAGTCCTGGGCTCCAACGACGGCCAGCCCATGCCCACCGTGGCTGAGGTTTCAGGAGAGGAAGACGTCGCAGATGATGTCACCGAGAAGGACACGGACATCATCGAGGCTTCTACAGCACAGTCTTCTCTGAGTGGGCTATCAGTCTCGAGCTCTGCGATGCCTGCCTCTCATGGGCATAAACACTCCACCTCGCTTTCGGCGCTAGCGAGACCGTTCGAGCCTCCCGCAGCAAACGTTACCGAGGCGCCTGCTAGTCACAGCGGACAAGATGATACCGACTCCATCAGTGAGCTTGAGGAAGGTGAGATCAGGGAAGACGGACTGCCGTCCATTCCGCCCGTTCAACCTGCGACCCATACCACCGTTGGTATCAAAGCCCATGATTTCGCGGGAGGACTGGTCACACCTCATGGCCAATCCGAGCACTCAACTGCGCATGTCGACCAAGAAGAGCAACCTGAGCCATCGTTCGACGAGATTGACGCTGTCATGCGCCGCATGAACGAAGCGGGACCAGATCTGGAGCCACGAAAGGAAGTATCACCCGAGAGGTTACCAAGTCCTGGTTCGCACCCAATGAAAGGAGTCACATACCTGGCCGAATGGTCTCGTAGCGAAGCTCCAAGTCCAAGCCCGCGACGACGACAACAACAACAGCACGAACCATTCATCGGTGCCCAACCCAATAATGGCGACCACGGCCTCAACGGATGGCCAGAGATTCGTCAGCTGAACAGGGCGGAAGAAGTGGCCACCAGTGACTGGTCCGGCGTATTGTCTCCTCCAGATGAAGACAAGCTACAACAACGGAGCGCCTTCTTCGACAGCCACATTGACAGCGTGATCGGGCGTGTTGTCGACCAGCGTCTCCAGCCACTGGAGGAGAGCCTGCGCAGCATACACAACACTGTTGTTCGTCGCAACAGGTCTTCAGATCTGAAGCTGCAGCGAAGTCCTTCGAACGTTGAAAGTGATGCCGACGATGAAGATGAACTCTCTGATGAGCGTGAACAGCGACCCATCTCCCGCGGCCGAGACAAGCGCGTCGATCAGATCAAGGCGGCAGTGCTTGAGGCTTTGAGAGAACAAAGTCCAATGCGGTCGCAAACATCGCTCGATCTCTCCGAGCTACACTCTGTCCTTGCCGACATGAAAGTATCTTTCGCGAGGGCAGCGTCATCCAGCCTCGAGCTTGACGATGTCCGCGCCGTGGTCGAGGATTCTCTCAGTCGACAAAGCCAGGCAATTGTTCCAATTACGATTGACGAAGGCAAGGAATCTCATCGGAGACAAGTCTCTGAGCTGGAAGGTCGACTCAATGAAACTCTCGCCGGTGCACTCGAGGAGGCGAATCACAGACGAGCTGTTGAGGAACGTGAAGTGGAGGCAAGACGACAGCTTCGATTGGCCGAAGAAGAGATCCACATTCTGCGCAATACGGCTCGCGACGACGAATCACGAGTACGTGCCATGGAGCAAGAACGTGAGGATATCCTAGGCCGTCTCGATCGAGCTGAAGACTCGCGCCGGATTGCCGAAGACAGGTTGGAGGATGCTGAGGCAGAAAAGGAAGCTTTGCAGGCAACACTGGAAGAGTATCGGGCGTCGAGCAATAAGTGGCGTCATGACATTGACGACGGCAAGCGTTTGCGAGAAGAGCTGGAGTCCACCATTGCGGCCATGGAGCGGCAGAGCGAGGAGTATCAGGACTCAACTCTAGGAATGAAACGCCGCCTGGAAAAGCTTCATGCTGACACTGCCACCGCGGCAGGACAACTGGCGAGCGAGAAAGCAGTCTGGAAAGCCAGAGAGGAAGACTACCGTGCCAAGATCGAGACTTTGGAGGCTCAGAACATGGTATTGAGCAGAGAGCGTGCTCAGCTCCAAGACGAAGTGCGCATTGTGCGCGCCAGCGCTGTGGAAGCCGCCGAAGTGCGACATACTGTGGAGCACATTCGAGCCACGAACACATCGCTGGATGAGATGGTTCGCAAGCTGCAGGGTGATGTGACTGAGCAGCAAGCTTTGGCGGCACGTTTCGAACGTCAGTTTCACGATGCTCAAGAGTCTGGCAGGGCGGAGGTGCATCGCACGCGGATGTCGTTGGAGACCGAGGTGGAAGCCGCGAACCATCATGTCAACCTGGTCCGAGCAGAATTGGAGTTGGAGCTCGCCAAAACACGTTCTGAACTAGAGAATGTCAGGATGGAAGCGGAGACTGCGAAAGAGCGTCACGAACATTCGATTGAGCAGGAAGAGACTGTCAGAAGGGAGGCTCTTCGTAAAGTCAACCATGCGAACAGTGTAGCCTTGGACGAAGCCAGACACAAGTACGAGTCTGCTATCCAGGAGCTGACCGCACAGCAGACTCGCGCGCTCACTCATGCCATTGAGGATAAGAATCGCGCAGAAGCTTTCCTTGGAGAGAAACTCTCGCTCTCCGATGCCAAGGTCCATCACCTCCAGGACAGAGTGGCGCACCTTGAGGAGAGACTCGAGGTAGCCAAGTCAGCAGCACAAGCTGCCGCACAAAGCGCCAAGATCTCGAAGACAGCGGTACCACCAAGGGTCCTAGCGAGTGTGCCCGAGAAAGTCTCTCCACAGGCTCTTCGCGAATCGATATTGGTGTTACAGGAGCAATTGCAGGCTCGCGAGTCGGAAATTGAGCGCCTGCAGGCTCAATTCCAGACCGAAGGTGTGGCCAGGGTCAAGGAGCGCGACGCTGAGATCACGTGGCTACGAGAGCTCCTCGATGTACGAAGTGACGAGCTGAAGGACTTGGTCAACACCCTCGCCAAGCCGAACTTCGATCGGGCCGCTGTGCGTGACACAGCCATTCGGATTAGTACGAACCTGGAGATGGAGCAGCAGGAGAGAGACCGTTCTAGTCGATCAGCGCAAAACCAAGCGCTCGGGGCCCAAGCATTGTCCAGCATTTCCAGCTTTGCGACACCCAAGCTGGCATCCGCGTTTAACAAGTGGAGGGCCAGCATGGAGCCCAAGGCACTCAAAGACAGCAGCTCTGTGCCTACAGCTCGGCAACGCCCTGAGCAACGCAGACCTGTCAGTCGCTCCTACACTCCGTCGAAGGCACCACCTAGGGCGAATCCCGCAGACTATTCCCTGGGACTCATGACACCACCCGCCAGCAACTTGCGTAGTTCTCCTATCCCGGGAGCTGCACCAACAGAGCCCCGACTCGAGATCAGGAGTAACTCTGGAGATTCTGCACTGAGCATTGTCGAGCCACACAGGCCACGCAGCCGGCATGCTTCCGGCACTTCGGACCGTCTAGGAAGTCCTCTGTTTCATGAGCAGAGTTACGATCACGACGCGGCAGACAATGACATGCAGCAATTCGACGACGATCTCGAAGACGTCGCAGACTCCGAACCACCAGCTTTCCGTAGCCTCGAGGCCGAGCTGGAATCTCAGACTGTAGAGGGCGCCGAGTAGATGGCGCAGTATGAACGACTGATGTGAAAGATTTGCTGGACATAATTTCTTTTGTTAAAAGAACCTGTTAGATGTCGGAGCTGAAGTGTTTGGATTTTTTTGGTCGATTGGATGGATTTGCATCTCAGGCGATGATACCCCGATACCCAGATTGGAACCTGATTTTTTCTTGAACATAGCGATAGCGTACAATGTAATTAGCTCTAGGGGAAGCAGCAGATACGCAACCGACCCCCTTGAAAAGAAGCACTTCGGCGCATAAGCCGGAGGAAGGGCTAACGTGCTTCACCACCGAGCGGGCCACTTTTGCCAAGAACTGTACCACTTCTATAGATACAGCTATGCAACCACCATTACAGCGTGTATTGTCTTCAAACGAGGCCAAACTGACCTTAGCTGTCCAGGCCACGAAACGCGACGCGACAATCACGAATCGACTTGCTGCAAAGGTATACGACGCGTCTCGAACTACACTAGGGTATCGATTGAATGGACGACCTCCTCGGGGTGACTGCGAGCCCAATTCGAAGAAGCTTACAGAGCTAGAAGAGAGGGTGATACTTGAGTACATACTCGAGCTGGATCTTAGAGGTTTCCCGCCATCAAAGGCTAGTGTACGAGCAATGGCCGATTCATTGCTACAAGAGAAGGGTCTCAAGCCCGCTGGTCTCAATTGGACAGACAGGTTCATTAGGCGGCATCGTGAGCTAAAGGTTCGCATTACACGTGGATACGATCGTCAGCGAGCCCTAATAGAAGATCCAGACGTTATCGAGAGGTGGTTCTTGCTTGTGCGTAATATGAAGGAGAAGTATGGCATCCTTGACCAGGACACCTACAACTTCGACGAGACAGGGTTCATGATGGGTGTCATTACGTCTCAGAGCGTCGTTACGGGTTCAGAAAGGCGTGGTGGAAAGAGGAAGGTCGTTCAACAGGGCAACAGAGAATGGGTAACAGTGATTGAGACCATCTGTGTAGACGGAACAGCGCTCCCACCCTACGTCATCCTTGCAGGCAAATAGCACATCAGTTCCTAGTACCAAGACGGCAACTTAGGTCCAGACTAGACAATCGGGCTAACAGAGAACGGCTGGACCAATAATGAGTTCGGTATACGGTGGCTAGAGCATTTCCAGAAGCATACTATAGCTCGTACGACCAGGGTATAGAGACTGCTCATTATCGATGGCCACGAGAGCTATAACTCGAAGGCATTCCAGAATCTGTGTAAGGAATACAAGATCTTGGCCCTATGTATGCCATCGCACGCCTCGCACTTACTCTAGCCATTGGATGGAGGTTGCTATTCGCCTTTGAAGAAGGCATACGGTGCTCAGCTCTCGGGCTTAGCACGCTAGCGCATTACTCATATCGACAAAGTAGAGTTCCTACGCGCCTTCCGGGCAGCCTATGACGCTGTATTCAGACAGGAGAACATCCTATCGAGCTTCAGAGGCGCTGGTTTGGTTCCATTTAATCTATAGGTAGTGATAGACAAGCTTGATGTCAAGCTACGTACGCTAACCCCTCTAGCTCCGGACTCTACCCCTTAGGAGTCGAAGACACCACGAACTGTAAAAGAATTCGACTCTTATTCGACACTAGTAACGAATAAAATGCGTGCCCGGGCAGGTTCATCGCTAAACTCGTTATAGGAAGGGGTGCATCAGCTTATGAAAGGGAGTAGAGAGATAGCGCATTAGATAGCTCTTATACGAAGCGAGATCAGTAAGCTACGCAAGTCTAACGAGGCCCTTATATAGCGAAAAGCACGAAAGCGTAAGTACATTCAGTCTAGAGGGTCTCTAACCTTCGATAAGGCGTCGCAATTGATACCTCTAGAGGATACTAGGAGGTAGGAAGTGAGTAGAGAGTCGCTAGATAGTGTTCGGCTAGCACTAAGGCTACGACGCTATAAGCGATATAGCGAGTCGGGGCATAACGTACGTACCTATTAAGTAGACTTGCTAGATAGCGAAGAATCTAAAGAGGAATTGTCCTCCTAGTAACGATTCTTCAGGATGTCGTCGTATTAAGATACCGTCGTAATCAAAGTGAAAGTGGTACAGTTCTTAGCAAAAGTAGCCCGCTCGGTAGTATAGCCCGCTCGGTAGTAAAGCACGTTATAAAGTATATATAATATAGATAACGGAGGATAACGCGAGGCTCCTAGAGGACGATCTCGACTATTAACAAAAGTGGCCCTAAAACACGACACATTCGAAAGCTCTTATTAAGGCCATTCTAACGATATATAAAGCAGGCCACTACCCCTAGAATTGAGGGAGTTCTACCTTATTCAATCTAGATAGCTTGAAGTTCTCTTCACCCTATTTCTTTAGCTCTTAACGCCGCGGAGGTGCCTAGCTACATTGGGCAACTCCTAGGTAATAGTAGCCTAGGCTACGGTACTAACGGCGCCTATAGCTCTATAGGCGAAGCTCCCCTAAGACAACTAGTAGCAACTTATAGAGGACGCAAAAAGTATAGAAAGTAATAATCAGCTCCTATACCGGTCTCTATAGGTAATAATCACTTAGCTACGTACGGCGCTTATACTATTGTATTACCGAGGGTAATAAGAAATAAGGACGACGTCCTAGGCGATTAGTAAGGCTACCCGGAATCAACACCCCTATAGCTAGGCATCGGTCGCGGTATCGATACTATATCCCCGCCTAACGTACGATATAGTTACGATCCGTATTATAGTAAAGGAAGACTAGGCCGAAGTTACGAAGCTATCGAGCAAGGAGCTCGCCTAACAAATTAACTAACTAGGGGTAGTCGTAGTAAACTAATAGTCTAACGGTACTCTACAGATCTATACTAGCTCTACTACTACTAGGAGGTACCTAGAGGCATAGCTATAGTAGGCATCTAAGGTTACGGTATTAGCGAAGGTCTTAACGAAGTAATTTACGATCCTAGTCTACGACATACCTAAGGGGTTCGACCTAACTAACTAAGGTCACCTACGTACTCTCTAAGAGGACAACCCGGTCACCCTGAACTCTCTAATCTAGAAGGCGACTTAGCTCTATAGGAAATAGCTAGAAGGTAAGAAGGCCTCGGCGCTAATAGTATAGCTATAAGACGCGAAAGCGGCGGATCTAGCGATAGAACAAGGCCTAATCTAGTAATATAGCCTTAAGATAGTAGAAAAGCACTCCTTATCCTTTCGTGTCCTCTAATGCTTTAAATGCTAACAGTATAGACACTAGACCTATACGTATATAAACGAGTAGGCCTACTCGAACTATATAGGAGACTATATATCTAGGGACTATATATCGGCTACGAGACGGTACGCGAACTGTCCGGGGCACTACCTATCGTATAGCGCGGAATGCCTATAGCGGAAACTAGCGAAAAACAAGGCAATTATAAACAGAACCGTCGCCCTAAGATTCTACGGCGACCGTAAGGCTAGCCTATACCGGAACTAGCTAGCGGCGGTCGGGTATAAGCGCCCTAGGGCCGAGAACGATATAAAGGATACGTAACCTAGGGCGTACGGGAGGCCACGTGCTCTACTAGCTACGGCGAGGGAATCTAACTAGGCCTAGCTCCCCTTTATTATATAGCCGATAGGCGTAGACTAGGACGTATAAGGTAGTAGGGCATAGGACGCTATAGAGGAAATAATTGTCGATACCGATAACTAGCCTCGACACGCTTAGTATTATCTAGTATAACGTTAACTATAGTAAGGATATAGTCTAGAACCATTTCCTATACGAGGCGGACCCGTACGTCTACTACGTCCTAGCAATCTAGGAGCTATAGATTAACCCGTACTATAAGAGACCGACGACCTATAAGTTACTAGGCTATACGACATACCTACGAGGCGACGGCAGACCCCGTACGTGCTTCTATATTAGTAAGGACATACTAGAATCCGACTAGGAGGTAGTGTACTACGTAGACAAAGAAGGCGGGGGCGATATTACCTCCCTCTACGTAGGTAGTACCTAGATATATAACCTATATATACAACCGCTAGCCTCGAGGTCTAGCCGCGACCTAGGGGTCTATAGACACCTAGACAGTGCGCTTAAGAGACAAGGGTGCTACATCGTAGTAGGAGACTTCAATATATACTACCCTTTCTAGGAAAGCCTTATATAGCCGTACCCTATAGCCGACGAAGTACTCGACTTAATAGCGAGTAACGCAATTGCCCTTAATACCCCGAAGGACCTAGGCACCTAGAAGAGAGGGGGACTCTAAGGCACAATCGACCTCTCCTAGATCTTAGATAGCTACTACTATACGGTAACCTACTATAGGATCGAATATAAACTCGAGGCGTCGTTAGACTATATACTAGTTAGGACTTCTATTACGATATAGATATAACGTATACTAGCGAGAACCCCTAAGCTAAACTAGGGAAAGGCCTACTAGGCTAATATCTAGACGTACCTCGGTAACTCCGAGAGGCTAGTCTAGATTACGTAGTAGTAATATAATAGTAAAGACGAGATAGACGAGGTAGTCTAAGGGTTAATAGACGAAATAAGAAAAGCGACCTCACTTCACGTTCCGCTCACCTAACTAACGATATAGTCTAAACTATACTAGATGTTAAATAGGTACGAGTTACGTAGTAGTAGAAGACGGCGGATTACACGAAAGACGAAGAAGGACCTAATAGGATAGCGTGTATCTATATATAGTATCGCCGGTGTTAGTATAGGTAGATACTAGGTGTCCGGATGTTTACTAGCCTAAAGGCTAGTAGGCCCTAGTCACGTGATCTAGTCACATAACACACCTACACCTACATACTTGTCCTACGGCCTATATGTTCTCAACACTCCTACTTAGGCCACATAGTCTCCTACAATCCCTTTGCGTAAGCTAGAGCTACCTTACAAAGTTTTGGAACTACTAGCTATTAAGGGTGTAAGGGCGCGCGTACCATAGGGTCCGAATGAGATAGTTGGTGTTCTACGAAGCTACGAAAGAGGAGCGCGAGGCGCGGCGAAGTTATAAAGTAAAGCCAAGCCGCGCTAACCCGATGCAGAAGGTCCGCGGTTCAGCCGGGCCGACGCAGCTACAGTGAGGGGTCGCGGGCTGCCCGTGACAGTACCCCCCCTCCCAAAACACGCCTCAGTCCTCTGAGCGTTATTCACCTTGTGAGGCCACTTGCCTGTCGAGCTCCATAATCGCGCGAACGCCGAATCATCCTCTAGTGCCCTGTCGTCATCCGATAACATCGCATTCGCTCTATCAAGACTATCCTCGACCGGCTTCCTTCGAGAAACATGTTGCCTAGTTAGCTGGCTTGCCCCAGATCTAAGTCTGTCTTCGGCTCGCACTCGCGTATGATCCTTATGACCAAAGTTGGGTATCATTGCAGGCTCTGTAGGCTCCACTCGAGTATCGAATATGTGCGGAGCAGATTCTATTAGAGGCAAGGCTCGAGGCGACTCATTCGTGACGGTGTCTTTCGGAATGACCCTGATCGAGTTGAGCCCGAGTATCTCAGTGGCTGGTAGGGACCAGTCAGATGGAGCTGCGAAGCCTACAGGCGTAGACAACTCCGGCCGGTTATGGTGAAAGTCTGCAACAGCGGCGGCTGCGTGTTCAAGCATGTCCTCTGCAGGTTGCCAGGTCTCACCATCCTCTTCGTTCTGATATCCAGCCCATTTCACCTTGTACCATGTATCTACTTTGCGCTTGTGCCCCTTCTTCACCTTGCCTGCCCGCTTACGGGTGTACATGTCAAGGATCTTTTCCACCTCGTACATGTGCGTAGGTGCTGCCACTACATCGGCTGCTGCATCAGCCTCGGTGGTGTCAGGTTCGATAGTTATCGGTGGTGGCGGCGCCAGATGCTGCCCTTCAAGTGGTGGGAAATCGGGGTGGTCGGCTCGTTGTAGTAGTGAGGTGTGGAAGCAGTTATCAAGTCCTACTAGAGCGTCTGATAGTTTCAGTCGATAAGAGAGTCTGGCCGGCATAACTTCCGTGATCTGGTAAGGGCCGGCATATCTCCTGTCCAGCTTCTTAGATGGTCGAGTCGTGCGGATGTTCTTGGTGCTAAGATACACCCAATCACCCACCTTGTAGTCTGGAGGAATGCTTCGGTGGCGGTTTGCTGCCTCTGCTTGGAGAGCTTGTGACATTCGCATATTCTCTTGAAGGTGTTTGTGAAGCTCGCAAATTCGACGCACAAAGGTTTCTGCTGATCGCGCGTCCAGTCGCTGGAGAGTGGTCAGTCCTCCCTCCTTTCCAGCGTTCAGGTCAACTCGCTCTATGAACTCAGGGTTGTATCCTAAGGTGGCGTAGAACGGCGACACACCAGTAGTCTCAGACAGGTGATTGTTGATCGCGAACTGAGCAAGGCACAGCCATTCTGCCCAGTCATCCTGTGCCTCGTTGGTGAACATGCGGAGATACTGTTCCATCGCCTGGTTAGTGCGTTCTGACTGTCCATCAGTTTCTGGGTGATACGAAGAACTCAGCTTGCGATTTGTGCGGAGCATCTTGCAGAGTTTCTTCCAGAAGGTAGCAACCCACTGCTTGCCACGGTCTGATGTAATGGTGTCAGGAAACCCGCGCCGACAGAACACATGTTTGAGGAAAAGCCTTGCCGTATTCTGTGCTGTCATTGCGCCAATAGGGATCAGCTCGACTTCCTTAGTGAGCCTGTCAGTGACGGTCATAATGTTGTTGTAGACCATGCCGTCAAGAGTGCTGTCTGGGAGTCCGACAACGAAGTCGACTGCAATGTGTTTCCAAGGCCGATCTGGAACAGGAAGTGGCTGTAGTAATCCTAGTGGCTGGGAGTGCAGAGATTTTGTTGTACGGCAGGTGCGGCAATTCGCGGTGTATCTGCGCACGGATCTCGCTAATCCAGGCCAGTAGAATTCACGTGCTACGAGTTCATAAGTGCGAGCTCGTCCTGGATGGCCTGCTGCTGGAGCGTCATGGTTTATCTTGATTATCCTGGTCTGTAAAGCTTGGTCATTTGGTACCCATAAGCTCCAGCCGTCGTATTGGTTTCGAACATATAGCAGGTCGCCATCCACTTTGCAGTGTGCTGGGTGAATCTTCGCTCTCTGTAGCAGTGTAGGAGTGCGGTCTTTCTGCAGGTCCTTAATCGCGGTCTTGAGCTCGTTATCGGTTACGTACGCCGTCGACATTCGATACTCGAGTTCGGCTTCCCGCTGACTTTCACGCGTCGCCGGTTGTTCAGTAGGCGCATCTCGTTCTGTAGGCATAAACTCTTCAGCTTCAGGGTTTAGCGGTACTGGTTCCTCTTCTTCCGGCGCATCTTCTACTGTTGCCTGTAGTGAGGCGATCTTAAGGAATCGCTTAGGAGGCAGCAATGTCTGATGCTGATGCTGGTTCCGAGGGTCGTCCACCCCCTGCGGAAGGTCCTGGCTGCGTCTCGTCAGGCTGTCTGGCTTTGTACCTTGAAGTCCTGGACGGTATATTATCTTGAAGTTGAACTGTGACAAGAACTCAGCCCAACGCGCTTGTCGCCGATTTAGCTGCTTTGTCGTCATGAAGTATTCCAGGTTCTTGTGGTCGGTGTAAATCTTGACTGGCTGTGAGTCCTCATCATCTGCCTCGCAGGCGAGCTCGGGTCTCCATTCCTCAAAAGCCTTGATGATGGCTAACAGTTCCTTATCATAGATTTCATAATTGCACTCCTGTGGACTCAACTTCTTCGAGTAGAAGGCCACAGGATGTAGCACACCATTCTCGTCATACTGCGAAAGCACGCCGGCGTTCACAAAATCTGAAGAATCTGTCTCTATTACTGTTTCCCTGCCTGGCACGTAATGTGCGAGCATGCCGGCTTTGCTGAACGCAGCTTTCAAATTGTCAAAGGCTCGTTGGCAATCTAGTGACCATTGAATCCTTCTGTTCTTGTGATTGCTTGGTCCGTCCGACTTGGTCAGGTTTGTGAGAGGAGCAGCTATGCGCGAAAATGCTTCGATGAATCGCCTGTAGAAGTTGGCAAATCCAAGGAAGGCCTGGACATCCTTCAGGTTCTCAGGAGCTTCCCATGTCTGAATACATTCGAGTTTCTCGGGGTCCATCTCGATGCCGTCAGGGGTTATGATTAGCCCAAGATACTTCACCTTCTGTTGGTGGAATTCGCTTTTGTCGATGTCCACTGTAAGTCCTGCATCGCGTAGCTTGGTGAGAACCTTCCGCACGTGTTCAATGTGCTCCTCCAAGGTGTCACTGAAGATAAGTACGTCATCCAGGTAGGCCGACACAAAGTCGTCTAGGTGTTCTTGCAAGACCTTGTTGATGTATGATTGGAACGATGCTGGTCCGTTGCACAAGCCGAATGGCAACACTAGACACTCGTAGATGCCGTATCGTGTCGCAAACGCTGTCAACCACTCGTGCCCTTCAGCTATCCGTAACTTGTTGAAGGCTGCTACAATGTCCAGCTTTGTGAAGTACTTCTTGCCGTGCATGCGGTTGAGCGTCTCTTGTATCAAGGGAATCGGATACCGGTTCTTGATAGTGATCGCATTCAATCCTCTGTAGTCGATACAAACACGCAGCCCACCTCCAGGCTTACGTACCACTAGCACTGGTGCAGGAGACTGGTTCGTCTTTTGCCCTGCTTTCCGCACCTTCCCTTCAGATGTTTGCTCGTCTAGCCATTTCTTAACTGCCTCGTTCTCCTTCTCAGCTAGGCCGTAGGGCTTGCGGTATGGTGGCTCTTGTGGACCATCAGGCTTAATGTGAATCTCATGATCTACGCCTAGTCGGTGAGGCGGGAGTCCTTCATGATCCTTAGCTGAGAAAGCGTCCGCAATATCGTGGTACATTGGCGGCAACTTCTCCTTCGGGTTGTGATTGAACTGCTTGTTCAAGAATTGGTCCAGATCATCAGCAGCCATTGCACTCAGCTTAAGCTCTCCGCCGTCGCTCTCACGCCTAGTGGGCATGATGTAGAAGCACTCAGCCCCAGGCCGGTGCGCGTACATCCCCCACGCGCGTTGAGAAACGCCCTGGCAGTCCACTTCTTCATCGTCTATGTCTTCCAGGTCATATGATGAGACATTCAGCTCTGCCCCTCCTGCTGTGAAGCTCGCGGCATCTCCAGTGAAGGGCTCTGGTCCGTACCGTACTGGTGCCTGCTTCTTCTTCTCGCGGTGGTTCAGGGATTGCACTGTTGTCGGTGTCTTATTCTGTAGACAGTGACCAAAGCAGTAATCCGACCTGAATGCCACCTCGCCTGTCTCCCAGAAGATGTTTGGGTTGTGCGCTGTAAGCCACGGCAGGCCAAAGACGATGTCGTATTCGAGGTCGGTGACGTAGCATAACATTTGCTCGTGATGATCGCCTATGACTACGTCTACAGGGGCCGCGTGTGTAATCTGCCGCGCAGTGGCCGTTCCATCTCCCAGTGTTAGTCGTCGGCTTTGCGTCAAAGGGATCAGGGGTATTGTGTATTTGCGTGTGAATTTCCAGTCAAGAAAGAGAGAGGTGGAAGCAGAATCTACAAGGCCTCGAGCCTTTCTCTGTTGTATCATTACGGGTAACACTATGTGAGGGTACACAGCTGGCTGTTGCTTATCCAGTGCGCATGCCGATATCTTAAGCTCCTCACTATAGTCTGTTACCGTCTCTTGCGTTCCGTGTCTCTCAATCTCATGCTCTTTCTGTCCTAGGAAGTTCGGGTGACCGCTGTCTGCCACGCTTAGGCAGCGGTCGTGCCATTTCCCTGCCGCGGATCGGCGGCTAGGGAACTGAGGTTCGCGTTCGGATTCGGCGTGGTATTGCGTGGACGCGGTGGGCGATAGTCGCCATCGTACCCATACATTGGGCATTCAGGGTTGGTCGACACGTGAGAACCTGTACGGCAGCGGTAGCACTTACCCTGCTTCTTAAGGTCTTCGCGCTGCTCACGGTTGAGCGCAGGCAGGTTCTGTAGATGTGTCGGCAGATCCTCCTTCTTCTTGGTACCAGCGTACTGTAGTGGGCGCTGTACCAAGGCACCTGCTACACCGGCAGCGGCACTAGCAACTGCGTTGCCGTTGTTCTGGTTGTTCTGGCCGCCATTGCTGTTCGAGTTGCCATTGCCCCGGGGGCGCTCCTTCTGCGGGTATAGTCGATCTGTCTCGTAGAAACTCTCGTCCAGTGCGGTGCACTCCTCGATAACGTCTTGCATGCTGTCTAGGCGGCGGTCGACTTCGCGGTCGCCGAAGGTCTTGATGAAGTACTTGCGGTTCAGTCGGTTGCGGAACAGCATGAGCTCGGTCTCATCGGTCCATGACATCCAGGCGCGCAACTTCGAGTAGCGGGCATGGAAGGCTACAAAGGTTTCGCCTTGTTCTTGCTTGCAGGTAGCAATGTCAACCATAGCCTTGGTTCCCTCATTGCGTGTGCCATATTGGCGTGTCATCCAGTCTAACAACTCTTCTCCAGTCTTGAACTCGTTGAAGGACTGCTGTCCAGGCACAGGGATCCTCGGCTTGATGCTTCGCTGAGGATCACCTTGTGTCCACCCATACACGAAGCGCAGACCATCTGCCTCAGTGCGGAAGGTTGCTACAGTCAGCTTTAGGAGAACACTGCTGTACCAGCTGTCGAAATTGGGGTCGTCATCGTTCTTGAAGTGCTTAGGGTCGGGCACACCCTTGCCGATCTCCATGCCGCGAGTGAGGGTGCGGTCAATGGTGAAGAGACGTTCTGGAAGGTCAACCAGTGGTGTCTGGGTGCGGGTGTTGCGCATTCTCGAGTCACGACTGTTGTTGGGTCCTGGTCGCGGACGGTCGTTGTCACGTCCTCGGCCATTGTCGCCACGGTCATCGTCGTCTCCATCGTTATCGTTATCACCACCACCGCCACCGCCCCCTCCACCAGCAGCTTCGCGATACCTACGCAACAGCTGCTCGAGTGAGGTCTCGCGTGGGCGGGAACGAGAGGGTCGGCGGCCTGAGCGGCCCCTGCCTCCGTTCTGTGTGGTGTCTCCTGCCTCAAGCCGAGCCTTCAGGTCATCGACTTCTTGTTGCAGGGCCTGGTTCTTCGCCTCAGCATCTTGTGCCTTCTTCTTCTCCTTCTCGCAGATCTCGCTGAACTGCTTGCACAGGTTGTTGGCTTCCTTGTATTTCTTCCCCAGCTCTTGCAACTTAGCTGGGTCGCAATCCTTCTTGCTCTTGAGATCTGCTGCCATTTTCTGTGTGACAAGCTCTTCACTTCGCAGCATCTTGTAGATGCGGTCGTATTCGGTGTACAGCGTGGTGTACTGGGTGTTCTGGAGGTCGTTGGCTCGCTCCATTACATCGAGTTGTCTGCCCTTAGTAATTGCCGTGTTGACTGCTTGTAGCACGAAGTCGTGGGTGGTCTTCGGGTGTTGGGATGCAAGGGTCGTGAGGTTGTCTGGGGTGACATTCTGGTATTCGGATGCGAGAATGTGTTCTGCCTCGTCGAGTGATAGATACACCTCGTCTGGGTCGCCGCCTGGGTTCTCTTCGAGCTTGAACTCGAACAGTTCTGTAAAGTCAATCTCACCACCTTCTTCTCGCTCGAAGGCCTTCTGGTAAGCTTTATCAATCTCTTGTTGTAGCGCGACACCGGTGTCTACTGTGACCCGCCGGTTGTCGTCCTGTGTCTGACTCTGAGGAAAAGAGGAGAGGTCGGGGAAAAGAGATGTGCGCTGCTTGCTTTTGCCCTTAGGCTTAGGTGGCGGTGGCATGCCGCCGTTCGCTGTTTGTGAAGTCATGTTGTCTGGGTTCGGGGGAGGCGTGACGGTGCCTGTATCCTGACTGTCTACGAGCGCGCGACCACCTGCTGATGGTGTCGCCGCGTTGCGTTCTCTAGGCATCTGCGCGCTGTGCGCCTTACCGTGTTCTGTGTTCTGATGCGGCTCTGCGCGTTCTCGAGTTCTGCGGTTCTGTCTGTTCCTGTTGTTACGCGTCCCTTACCTAGATCCGCGATCTGGGTAGTAAGGTAGAACAAACTGTAAGGGCGCGCGTACCATAGGGTCCGAATGAGATAGTTGTTGTTCTACGAAGCTACGAAAGAGGAGCGCGAGGCGCGGCGAAGTTATAAAGCAAAGCCAAGCCGCGCTAACCCGATGCAGAAGGTCCGCGGTTCAGCCGGGCCGACGCAGCTACAGTGAGGGGTCGCGGGCTGCCCGTGACAGCTATCTTCTATATTATAGCCTCCTCGCTTTGTAGTATCTTATAGATACGGTTATACTCGGTATATAGCGTAGTATACTAGGTATTCTAGAGGTTATTAGCTCGCTCTATTATATCGAGTTGTCTACCTTTAGTAATCGCTATATTTACTACCTATAGTACGAAGTCGTAGGTAGTCTTCGGGTACTAGGATACGAGGGTCGTAAGTTTATCTAGTATAATATTCTAGTATTCGGATACGAGAATGTGCTCTACCTCGTCGAGTAATAGGTATACCTCGTCTAGGTCGCCGCCTAGGTTCTCTTCGAGCTTAAACTTAAATAGTTCTATAAAGTCAATCTTACTACCTTCTTCTCGCTCGAAGGCTTTCTAGTAAGCTTTATTAATTTTATATTATAGCGCAATACCGGTATCTACTATAACCCGCCGGTTATCGTCCTATATCTAACTCTAAGGAAAAGAGGAGAGGTTAGGGAAAAGAGATATACGCTACTTACCTTTACCCTTAGGCTTTAGTAGCGGTAGACTACCGCCGTTCGTCTATAAAGTTATATTGTCTAGGTTTAGGAGAGGCGTAACGATACCTATTTCCTAACTATCTACGAGCGCGCGACTACCTACTAACAATATCGCCGCGTTACGTTCTCTAGGTATTTACGCGCTATATACCTTACCGTATTACATATTCTAATACGACTCTACGCGTTCTTCGAGTTCTATAGTTCTGTCTATTCCTATTATTACGCGTCCCTTACCTAGATCTACGATCTAGGTAGGGTAGTAGAACAAACTATAAGGGCGCGCGTACTATAGGGTCCGAATAAGAGAGTTATTATTCTACGAAGCTACGAAAGAGGAGCGCGGGGCGCGGCGAAGTTATAAAGTAAAGCTAAGCCGCGCTAACCTAATACGGAAGGTCCGCGGTTCACCCGGGCCGACGTAGCTATAGTAAGGGGTCGCGGGCTACCCGTAATAAGGGGGTGATTATTAATAATAGTCTAAGTGTACCCCTTACTATATATTATAGAGCATATAGGCTTAGTAAAGCTTATAAGGTATATAATCGGTCTTAGCCTATTAGAGTAATAACCCTATATAGCTATATAGCTATAGACTTAGTAGAATTTACTATCGCCTATAACGGTAATAGGTACCTCGTCTACTTCTATAATCTAGATACCTATAGACACTTCTAGTTTACTATTAAGAACATAGATTAGTAATCGGTATTAGCTTGCTTTAATAGCCTACTAAGCTTTATTAACTTTATTAGTCGTAGGTTTATATACTTCTATAGCGATAACAAGCCCGCTATTAGGAAGGTGTTTCGCTTAGTTATTAATAATAACAAGATTAAATAGTACAAAACCGCGGAATACGCGCCTACGTAGGACCTAGTAGAAAGAGCTAGAGCTCTAATTATTACTAGAAGTAGAACTATTTGTATCTACGTACGATTACCGGAAAAGCTTTAGCTAGAATATACTATAGTAGCGGTATATATCCTCTAGCGATCCCTTATCTAGTTAAAGGGCTAGAAGACCCTATTCGAATTAGTAATAAGACAAATTCCGAGCGTAGGTTATATAGTAGTATATAGCTCCCTTATATACGTGTTTATCTATAGACTAGATTAGCCTAGTAAGAGCGAGAAACTCTAAGAGAGAGCGCTTATAGGCTACCTTATAGGATACGACTCTACTAATATCTACCGCGTATAGAACCTATTAAAAGATAGGGTTATACAAGTTAAGGACGTCCTCTTCGATAAGACTACGTTCTATAACCTATTACGCCTAATAGTAGGGTATACGACCCCTATCGAGAACATCGTAATAGCGGAACTGGCTAAAGAGCCTAAATAATACTACGACCTATATATCGCTTATTACGAGTAAGATATAGTATAGGCCGAGGGGGTAGAAGAACAGGCTTAGTAGCCGTATACCTAATAACCTCGAGACGCCTACTAAAAGCTCCTTAGGTAAGAACTATACTAGCCGTAATACCGCGAGTTAGTAATATATAACTAAAAGGACCCGCAAATCGAGTACGTAAGAGATCACGTAACTTAAGACAATATATAGCAGTTAGTATATAACACTACTAACTACTACGACACCCTATAGTAGTAGATAATAGATGCCCTTACCGTAGAAGACCGTAAGGAGATTATAGGCAATACGGACCCTAATCGCGAGCTATATCTATTCATATTTATACTACTAGAAGACGCGTTAATATATAACGCGTCTGGCCCCCGCCCAACGCACGATGCAGTTACGATCCGCATTGCAGCAAAGGAAGACCAGGCCGAAGTTGCGAAGCTATCGAACAAGGAGCTCGCCTAACGAATCAACCAACCAGGGGTGGTCGCAGTGAACCAACAGTCTAACGGCACTCTACAGATCTATACTAGCTCTGCTACTGCTAGGAGGCACCTAGAGGCACAGCCACAGTGGGCATCTAAGGTTGCGGCATCAGCGAAGGTCTCAACGAAACAATTCACGATCCTAGTCCACGACATGCCTAAGGAGTTTGACCCAACCAACCAGGGTCACCTACGCGCTCTCCAAGAGGACAACCCGGTCACTCTTAACTCTCCAATCCAGAAGGCGACTTGGCTCCATAGGAAATGGCCAGAAGGCAAGAAGGCCTCGGCGCTAATAGTATGGCTACAAGACGCGAAAGCGGCGGATCTAGCGATAGAACAAGGCCTGGTCTAGCAATACAGCCTCAAGACAGTAGAAAAGCACTCCTCATCCTTTCGTGTCCTCCAATGCTTCAAATGCCAACAGTATGGACACCAAACCTACACGTGTATAAACAAGCAGGCCTGCTCGAACTGTGCAGGAGACCATATGTCTAGGGACTGTACATCGACTACGAGACGGTGCGCGAACTGTCCGGGGCACCACCCATCGTATAGTGCGGAATGCCCATAGCGGAAACTAGCGAAAAACAAGGCAATCATAAACAGAACCGTCGCCCTAAGATTCTACGGCGACCGTGAGGCTAGCCCACACCGGAACCAACTAGCGGCGGTCGGGCACAAGCGCCCTAGGGCCGAGAACGATGTAAAGGATGCGCAACCTAGGGCGTACGGGAGGCCACGTGCTCTGCTAGCTGCGGCGAGGGAATCTAACCAGGCCCGGCTCCCCTTTAGTACACAGCCGATAGGCGTAGACCAGGACGCACGAGGCAGTAGGACACAGGACGATACAGAGGAAATGATTGTCGATGCCGATGACTAGCCTCGACACGCTTAGCATCATCCAGTATAACGTCAACCATAGCAAGGATATAGTCCAGAACCATTTCCTACACGAGGCGGACCCGCGCGTCCACTACGTCCTTACAATCCAGGAGCTATAGATTAACCCGCACCATAAGAGACCAACGACCTGCAAGTCACCAGGCTACACGACATGCCTACGAGGCGACGGCAGACCCCGCACGTGCTTCTATGTCAGCAAGGACATACTAGAATCCGACTGGGAGGTAGTGTACTACGCAGACGAAGAAGGCGGGGGCGATATTACCTCCCTCTACGTAGGTAGCACCTGGATACACAACCTATACATACAACCGCCAGCCTCGAGGTCTAGCCGCGACCTAGGGGTCTGCAGACACCTAGACAGTGCGCTCAAGAGACAAGGGTGCCACATCGTAGTAGGAGACTTTAACATACACCACCCTTCCTGGGAAAGCCTTATGCAGCCGCACCCTATAGCCGACGAAGTACTCGACTTGATAGCGAGCAACGCAATTGCCCTTAATACCCCGAAGGACCTGGGCACCTGGAAGAGAGGGGGACTCCAAGGCACGATCGACCTCTCCTGGATCTCAGATAGCCACTACCACACGGTAACCTACTGTGGGATCGAACATGAACTCGAGGCGTCGTCAGACCACATGCCAGTCAGGACCTCTATTGCGACACAGATACAACGCACACCAGCGGGAACCCCTAAGCCAAACTGGGGAAAGGCCCACTAGGCCAACATCCAGGCGTACCTCGATGACTCCAAGAGGCTAGTCCAGATCGCGCAGTAGCAATACAACAGTAAAGACGAGATAGACGAAGCAGTCCAGGGGTTGACAGACGAAATAAGAAAAGCGACCTCACTTCACGTTCCGCTTGCCCAACCAACGACATGGTCCAAACCATACTGGACGCCGGAGTGCACTACGGTAGTAAGAGAAGCAAGGAGAGCCCGCCGGGTGTGGACGAGCAGCCATAGCGAGGAGGCCTGGAACGTATACAGGGAGGCATGCCAACAGAAGAAAGCTATAATACGAAGGGAGAAAGCAGTCGGCTGGAGGGCCACAGTAGAAGAAATCGCCGGCAAGCCAGAGAGGATGTGGAAGCTAGCGAAATGGGCCCGACAGGACCCTACACAGGGCCCCTCCTTCTCTATCCCAGCGCTACAATCGCCTAGTGGCCCGGTTAGCGACCCCGAGGCCAAGGCGCGTCTACTAGCTAGCAAGTTCTTCCCGCCCCCAGTCGAGGCTGATCTAAGCGACATAAACAGCTCTACTCCCCTAGCCCCTAGCATCGCGGTCCAACAGGAGGTGTCCGAGGGAGAAGTTGCCGCTGTGCTAAGGAAGTTGCCGGCGAAGAAAGCCCCGGGGCCGGATGGGATCCCAAACGAGCTACTAAAGAAGTGTAGAGATCAACTAGCCCCAGCAGTTGTAGCGATCTTCAACGCCTGCCTACAGACCGGGTACCACCCGATAGCTTTTAAACAATCGACGACAGTGGTCCTACGCAAGCCGCAGAAGGAAGACTATACGCAGGTAAAGTCGTACCGCCCAATTGCGCTCCTTAACACTCTTAGGAAGGCGCTTGAGAAGCTGGTTGTAACGAGACTCTCCGAGGCGGCAGAGGAACACTCCCTACTCCCGGACACCCAGATGGGTGCGCGCCCACAGCGATCGACGCTATCCGCGATGGAACTTATCACCTCTCAGGTAAAGGCCATCTGGTATAAGAATAGGGACAAGGTGGCTTCCTTACTTAGCCTAGACATATCGGGAGCCTTCGACTACGTGTCACACCCGCGGCTACTCTACATCCTAAGGTCGAAAGGACTCCCTGAGTGGCTTGTCAACTTCGTACGGTCCTACCTCCAAAACCGTAGTACGTCGATCCTGGTCGGCCAGTACAGAAGCCCATTTCAAGCAGTCCACACTAGAATCCCGCAAGGCTCAACGCTAGCACCTATTCTGTTCCTCTTCTTTATGGCGACGCTGCTCCCAGCCCTAGAATCCCAGAACACCGCTGCGAGCGGCTTCGTAGACGACACAAACATCCTAGCGTGGTCTTCCTCGACTAAGGAGAACTGTAGGCTACTAGAAGAGAAGCACAAGATCTGCGAGGACTGGGCTAGGAGGCACGGGGCTCGGTTTGCCCCAGAAAAGTACAATCTGATACACTTTACGCGCCGGCCACGGTTCCACAATATGCAAGCTTCTATCCAGATATAGGGGCACACGACTAACCCGGCAAATCAGCTTAGGATCCTCGGACTATGGGTGGACCCGGCGCTACGGTGGAGGAAGCACGTATAGGCAATATTACGGAAAGCTGAACAGAATATGGCATCATGCCAGAGGCTCACTGCGTCCACATGGGGGGCGGACTTCCGGCAGTCACGACTTCTATATACGGCTATTGTACGGCCAGTCCTTACCTATGGCAGCCAAGTGTGGTCCTTAGGCGAGAGGGCCTGCCTATCGAAGGGACTCGTCGCGCCGCTAGCGAAGATCCAAAACCAATGCCTAAGGAAGGTCACCGGGGCATATAAGTCGACACCAACGAGGATGCTTAAGCACGAGACCGCTATACCGCCGATCGACCTATACATCCAGGGACTACGGACCTCCTACTTAGGCAAGTCGGCACAGTACCTAGTACAGAAGGTCATCGCCAGTGCAGTCGCAAGGGCCCGCGAATCAGTACCAGCGCATAGGGGCATTCGACCCGGAAACGAGCCGAACTACCGGGCAAGGGACGAACAGCTAGCAACACAATGGGAAGGTGAGAAATCGTTTGTAGAGCAACTATGGAAAGAGAGGTGGAACAACCAGGTTGTAGGGCATAGTAGACGCCCTTAGCCAGCGGGACAACCTAAGGAATGGTCAGCTACAAAATCCGCGGTCAAGCACCCCCCGAAGCTCATCCACTACCGCCTTACGAGGGCACAGAGTAGCATAGCAACCCAACTGCGAAGCGAACACATCGGCCTCTAGGGGTACCTATCATGGAGGAAGGTTCCAGGATACACGAATACTAGCTGCCCCTGCGGCTATCGCTCCCAGAACGTACGGTACGCACTCCTCGTCTGTCCGAGGTGGTCGCTAGGAAGGGGGGAGTGGATGGCAAAGGCGAGGAACCGGACGATTGGGGCACTTCTTAACAACGCTAAGGACCTACGGCGCATTACGAACTGGATACTAGAGAAGGGCTGGCTAGAACAGTACCGCCTAGTAGGAACAGTGCAGGAAGAGAGGACACGACGCAGCGCGACGAGACCGGCTAGGAGCGGGGGCTAACGGGGTAGTGACATGGACTACGTACGTTCAGAGGGAAAGCTAAACTAGACAAGGAGTAGTCGGGGGCGGGAAGGGTTTTCACCTATTCGGGTTTCCCTTTGTACATAACAATAGATATATACCTGCATAGGCCGGATAGGGTCCTAGAACAGGGAAATGACAAATCTATCTATCTATAACGCGTCTAATATACTACTCTTCCCCCTAGAGCTAGAGCTCTATACACTAGAGGAGTCTAACTATATAGTTATAGAGAATAGAAAGCGCCTACGAACGGCCTACTTCTACTATATACTATACTAGATTATAGTCGCTAATATAATTATCGGCTATATGTCCGGTATACGACCTAGAATACGCGCCTATCGCGATAAGAGCGATCGAAGCCCTATACGAAGAGGTAATAGCCCTCTAAGGCGTATTAATACTACTACCTCTATATACCGCGATAACCTTCCGCCCGAACCTTCTAACTACCGAGCCGCTATAAAATACCGCTTCTCCTAATAGTAGATCGAAGCTATAGCTAAGGAGTCTACTAAAGCCCTAGTAATAGGCACATTTAAATAGGTAATAAAGGAAGAGAAGGATTAGGATACTTAGTAAGAGGAGGGACTTTAGCTACTACTACCGCTAAAGTAGGTATATAAATATAAACTAGACGAGTACGGTATACTAAAGAGCTTTAAGGCTAGGCTATACGTAAGAGGCGATTTATAAGGAACACACTTAGATATATACGCCGCTATACTACTACTAAGTAGATTCCGCCTCTACTATACTATAGCCGCGAGCTTTGACCTAGAAGCTAAACAATTCGATATTATTAACGCCTTCCTAAACTCGGACCTACTATATACTATATATCTATAACTACCTCCTAGAATCGATAGGCTATCCTATAGACACGCCCTTAAGCTAGTTAAGGCCCTCTACGGTCTAAAGGAGTCCCCTTTATTATAGTATAACTCCCTAACCGAGACGCTAGCCTCCCTTAGACTAGTACCTCTATCGGACTCTAAATATATCTACTATAACAATAAGGTTATATTCTTCTTTTACGTTAACGACCTAGTTATACTCTACTACCGTAAGTATAAGGCCTATACTACTAATATTAAGTAGCGGCTACTTACCTAGTACGAGATATACGAGCTCGGTAATCTCTCCTAGTTCCTAGGAATTAAGGTTACGCGCGATAGAAATAAGCGCTTACTATAGCTCTCTTAAGAAGACTATATTAAGAAGCTAGCCGCTAAATTCAGTATATCTATAAATATACGTAAAACGATAGTACTAGTAGATTAATACCTTAATTAGACCGTTCTAGAGGGTTATTAACCTACCTCTATCGCTATCCTTACGTACTAATAACGTATAGGATCCCTTAACTTCGCCGCTATATATACGCGGTCTAATATTACCTTTTCCTTATCTATACTATCGTAGTATCTAACTAAGCTAACTAAGACATACCTTAAGCTTATAGATTAGTACTTACGCTATCTCCTAGAGACTAAGAACCTCTGCCTTATATATAGCGCTAGGAAACATATTACTAGCCTTTATAGTTAACTAGAACACCTCGGTAGTAACTATAAGTTCTTTAGAGTATCGGACGCGTCCTACGGTATAAATAATAATAGGACTAGCTTAAATAGCTAGGTCTTTATACTGTTCGGTAGACTAGTAGATTATAATGTATCTAAACAAATTACTATTACTAAGTCCTTAATAGAGGCTAAGCTACCCGGGCTTTCGTAAGCCGTCTTAGAGCTTATATAGATAGATAGATTTGTTATTCCCCTGTTCTAGGACCCTATCCGGCCTATATAGGTATATATCTATTATTATATATAAAGGGAAACCCGAATAGGTGAAAACCCTTCCCGCCCCCGACTACTCCTTATCTAGTTTAGCTTTCCCTCTAAACGTACGTAGTCTATGTCACTACCCCGTTAGCCCCCGCTCCTAGCCGGTCTCGTCGCGCTACGTCGTGTCCTCTCTTCCTATACTGCTCCTACTAGGCGGTACTGTTCTAGCTAGCCCTTCTCTAGTATCTAGTTCGTAATACGCCGTAGGTCCTTAGCGTTGTTAAGAAGTGCCCTAATCGTCTAGTTCCTCGCCTTTACTATCTACTCCCCCCTTCCTAGCGACTACCTCGGATAGACGAGGAGTACGTACCGTACGTTCTAGGAGCGATAGCCTTAGGGGTAGCTAGTATTCGTGTATCCTAGAACCTTCCTCTACAATAGGTAACCCTAGAGGCCGATGTGTTCGCTTCGTAGATAGGTTACTATACTACTCTATGCCCTCGTAAGGCGGTAGTAGATAAGCTTCGGGGGGTACTTAACCGCGGATTTTGTAGCTAACTATTCCTTAGGTTGTCCCGCTAGCTAAGGGCGTCTACTATACCCTATAACCTAGTTGTTCTACCTCTCTTTCTATAGTTGCTCTATAAACGATTTCCTACCTTCCTATTATATTGCTAGCTATTCGTCCCTTACCCGGTAGTTCGGCTCGTTTCCGGGTCGAATGCCCTTATACGCTAGTACTAATTCGCGGGCCCTTACGACTGTACTAGCGATGACCTTCTATACTAGGTACTATGCCGACTTGCCTAAGTAGGAGGTCTGTAGTCCCTAGATATATAGGTCGATTGGCGGTATAGCGGTCTCGTACTTAAGTATCCTTATTAGTATCGACTTATATACCCCGGTAACCTTCCTTAGGCATTAGTTTTAGATCTTCGCTAGCGGCGCGACGAGTCTCTTCGATAGGTAGGCCCTCTCGCCTAAGGACTATACTTAGCTACTATAGGTAAGGACTGGCCGTATAATAGCCGTATATAGAAGTCGTAACTACCGAAAGTCCGCCCCCTATATAGACGTAGTGAGCCTCTAGTATAATACTATATTTTGTTTAGCTTTCCGTAATATTACCTATACGTACTTCCTCTACCGTAGCGCCGGGTCTACCTATAGTCCGAGGATCCTAAGCTAATTTACCGGGTTAGTCGTATACCCCTATATCTAGATAGAAGCTTATATATTATAGAACCGTAGCCGGCGCGTAAAGTGTATTAGATTGTACTTTTCTAGGGCAAACCGAGCCCCGTGCCTCCTAGCCTAGTCCTCGTAGATCTTGTGCTTCTCTTCTAGTAGCCTATAGTTCTCCTTAGTCGAGGAAGACTACGCTAGGATGTTTATGTCGTCTACGAAGCCGCTCGTAGCGGTGTTCTAGGATTCTAGGGCTAGGAGTAGCGTCGCTATAAAGAAGAGGAATAGAATAGGTACTAGCGTTAAGCCTTACGGGATTCTAGTATAGACTACCTAAAATAGGCTTTTATACTAACCGACCAGGATCGACGTACTACGGTTTTGGAGGTAGGACCGTACGAAGTTGACAAGCCACTCAGGGAGTCCTTTCGACCTTAGGATATAGAGTAGCCGCGGGTGTGACACGTAGTCGAAGGCTCCCGATATGTCTAGGCTAAGTAAGGAAGCCACCTTGTCCCTATTCTTATACTAGATGGCCTTTACCTAAGAGGTGATAAGTTCCATCGCGGATAGCGTCGATCGCTATAGGCGCGCACCTATCTAGGTATCCGGGAGTAGGGAGTGTTCCTCTACCGCCTCGGAGAGTCTCGTTATAACCAGCTTCTTAAGCGCCTTCCTAAGAGTGTTAAGGAGCGCAATTAGGCGGTACGACTTTACCTACGTATAGTCTTCCTTCTACGGCTTACGTAGGACCACTGTCGTCGATTGTTTAAAAGCTATCGGGTAGTACCCGGTCTGTAGGTAGGCGTTAAAGATCGCTATAACTGCTAGGGCTAGTTGATCTCTATACTTCTTTAGTAGCTCGTTTAGGATCCTATCCGGCCCCGGGGCTTTCTTCACCGGCAACTTCCTTAGTATAGCGGCAACTTCTCCCTCGGACACCTCCTATTAGACCGCGATGCTAGGGGCTAGGGGAGTAGAGCTATTTATATCGCTTAGATCAGCCTCGACTAGGGGCGGGAAGAACTTACTAGCTAGTAGACGCGCCTTAGCCTCGGGGTCGCTAACCGGGCTACTAGGCGATTATAGCGCTAGGATAGAGAAGGAGGGGCCCTATATAGGGTCCTATCGGGCCTATTTCGCTAGCTTCTATATCCTCTCTAGCTTGCCGGCGATTTCTTCTACTATAGCCCTCTAGCCGACTGCTTTCTCCTTTCGTATTATAGCTTTCTTCTGTTAGTATACCTCCCTATATACGTTCTAGGCCTCCTCGCTATAGCTGCTTATCTATACCCGGCGGGCTCTCCTTACTTCTCTTACTACCGTAGTGTACTCTGGCGTCTAGTATAGTTTAGACTATATCGTTAGTTAGGTAAGCGGAACGTAAAGTAAGGTCGCTTTTCTTATTTCCTCTATTAACCCCTAGACTGCTTCGTCTATCTCGTCTTTACTATTGTATTGCTACTACGCAATCTAGACTAGCCTCTTAGAGTCATCGAGGTATACCTAGATGTTAGCCTAGTAGGCCTTTCCCTAGTTTAGCTTAGGGGTTCTCGCTAGTATACGTTATATCTATATCGTAATAGAGGTCCTGACTAGTATATAGTCTAACGACGCCTCGAGTTTATGTTCGATCCTATAGTAGGTTACCGTATAGTAGTAGCTATCTAAGATCTAGGAGAGGTCGATTGTGCCTTAGAGTCCCCCTCTCTTCTAGGTACCTAGGTCCTTCGGGGTATTAAGGGCAATTACGTTGCTCGCTATTAAGTCGAGTACTTCGTCGGCTATAGGGTACGGCTATATAAGGCTTCTCTAGAAAGGGTAGTATATATTGAAGTCTCCTACTACGATGTGGTATCCTTGTCTCTTAAGCGCACTGTCTAGGTGTCTATAGACCCCTAGGTCGCGGCTAGACCTCGAGGCTAGCGGTTGTATATATAGGTTGTATATCTAGGTACTACCTATGTAGAGGGAGGTAATATCGCCCCCGCTTTCTTCGTCTACGTAGTACACTACCTCCTAGTCGGATTCTAGTATATCCTTACTAATATAGAAGCACGTACGGGGTCTACCGTCGCCTCGTAGGCATGTCGTATAGCCTAGTGACTTATAGGTCGTTAGTCTCTTATAGTACGGATTAATCTATAGCTCCTAGATTATAAGGACGTAGTAGACGCGCGGGTCCGCCTCGTATAGGAAATGGTTCTAGACTATATCCTTGCTATAGTTGACGTTATACTAGATAATACTAAGCGTGTCGAGGCTAGTTATCGGTATCGACAATTATTTCCTCTATAGCGTCCTATGCCCTACTACCTTATACGTCCTAGTCTACGCCTATCGGCTATATACTAAAGGAGAGCCGGGCCTAGTTAGATTCCCTCGCCGTAGCTAGTAGAGTACGTGGCCTCCCGTACGCCCTAGGTTACGTATCCTTTATATCGTTCTCGGCCCTAGGGCGCTTATACCCGACCGCCGCTAGTTAGTTCCGGTATAGGCTAGCCTTACGGTCGCCGTAGAATCTTAGGGCGACGGTTCTGTTTGTGATTGCCTTGTTTTTCGCTAGTTTCCGCTATAGGCATTCCGTACTATACGATAGGTAGTGCCCCGGACAGTTCGCGTACCGTCTCGTAGTCGATATATAGTCCCTAGATATATAGTCTCCTATATAGTTCGAGTAGGCCTACTTGTTTATGTACGTATAGGTTTAGTGTCTATACTGTTAGTATTTAAAGCATTAGAGGACACGAAAGGATAAGGAGTGCTTTTCTACTATCTTAAGGCTATATTACTAGACTAGGCCTTGTTCTATCGCTAGATCCGCCGCTTTCGCGTCTTATAGCTATACTATTAGCGCCGAGGCCTTCTTGCCTTCTAGCTATTTCCTATAGAGCCAAGTCGCCTTCTAGATTAGAGAGTTAAGAGTGACCGGGTTGTCCTCTTAGAGAGCGCGTAGGTGACCCTAGTTAGTTAGGTCAAACTCCTTAGGTATATCGTAGACTAGGATTATAAATTATTTCGTTAAGACCTTCGCTAATACCGCAACCTTAGATGCCTACTATAGCTATGCCTCTAGGTGCCTCCTAGTAGTAGTAGAGCTAGTATAGATCTGTAGAGTGCCGTTAGACTATTAGTTTACTACGACTACCCCTAGTTAGTTAATTTGTTAGGCGAGCTCCTTGCTCGATAGCTTCGTAACTTCGGCCTAGTCTTCCTTTACTATAATACGGATCGTAACTATATCGTACGTTAGGCGGGGGCCTAGTATCAATACCGCGACCGATGCCTAGCTATAGGGGTGTTAATTCCGGGTGGCCTTACTAATCGCCTAGGACGTCGTCCTTATTTCTTGTTGCCCTCGGTAATATAATAGTATAAGCGCCGTACGTAGCTAAGTGATTATTACCTATAGAGACCGGTATAGGAGCTGATTATTACTTTCTATACTTTTTACGTCCTCTATAAGTTGCTACTAGTTGTCTTAGGGGAGCTTCGCCTATAGAGCTATAGGCGCCGTTAGTACCGTAGCCTAGGCTACTATTACCTAGGAGTTGCCCAATGTAGCTAGGCACCTCCGCGGCGTTAAGAGCTAAAGAAATAGGGTGAAGAGAACTTCAAGCTATCTAGATTGAATAAGGTAGAACTCCCTCAATTCTAGGGGTAGTGGCCTGCTTTATATATCGTTAGAATGGCCTTAATAAGAGCTTTCGAATATGTCGTGTTTTAGCGTAGAGATCGATTACGCTCGTATTAAGCTTATATAGTAGGAACGAGTCTTCGCTAAGATATACCTTTAGTTCAATTAGCGCACCTACTTATACTATAACAACACGTAGACTATCCGCCTTATTAACTAATAAGGGCAAAAGCTTAATACGAAGCTACGCTACGTTAATATCTACTACTACTAGCTCCGATAGCGAGACTAGCGCGGAGACATTAAGATTAAGTATCTTAGTACTAACGATATACCTATAGACGGGCTGACTAAGCTACTTTTACTATAGAAGTATAAGCACTTTGTTAAGCTACTTAATATAGCTAAGGACGGCGTAGACCTACGTACCTTAGTGCCCTCTATAGCCGTATTAAGAGGTAACGGGCTAATAGACGCCTAAGAAGCCCGTAGTAGCGGCCTTACCTTATCTCGAAACGAACACCGAACGGCTTTATCTTTACGGACACCTCTCTAGAAGCGCTAGTAGGCGTAAAATACGGCTACTAGTAGCTACTAATACTATAGACGATAACGAAGCTAGGGCAAAGTATTTACTATTTACCGGTACGGCCCTAGTACTATTATTAATAGGTGTTTCTCGGACTCCTATTAGCTAATAGCGTAAGGGCAAGAAACACCCCTATTACTAGTAGTAGCGTATGCGCGTACGACAAAAGTAGCGCGTCTAATTAGAACGCGAGAAACGCCTCTAACTTACTACTAGTAACAATACTACTACCTTATTACTATATTATCCGCTACTTTCGTACCTTATATATAGTATACACTTGCCTAAAACAAAAAGGTGTTACTACCCTAAGGTAATGACCTTTAAAAGTATAGAAAGTAAGGTACCCTATATCACCTTTTTAACTTTCTAATACCGTTACTCTGGTCTTACCTATTAGAGCCGTATTACACTTTATATAGTACAAGCTCTGTCGTAGATAGCCTAGTACATTACACTACTAACTAGTATCTTATACTCCCTAGGGGTAGAGCAAGCTCTCTTACTATTCGCCGGAGTAAAATAACTTAGTATAGAGTAATTATTGGACAATTCAAGAAGTTAAGCGGACGACAATATATGTTTGAGTATACGATAGGACTAAGGCTACCCCTAGATTAAACCTAGGACCTCTAATGTTTACTAGTAGGTAAGATGATTATATACTTAAGTGAAAGTCTATATAACGAGACTATTACCTAAGCTATCTTACCGGTAACAGTCACACAATCTATACTTTATTATATAGGTAATAATAGTAGCAGTTAAAGTGAGGAATAAGGGAAGGGGTACAAAGCTCACCTCACTCACCTCAGCTCACTTCACTTGAAACAGCTGACTTACCCTCACTGCAGCAGCAGCAACACCGAGGGCCTGACGTCACTGCCATAGGTAGGGGGGTGGTTATGACAGGGTGCACGCGATCACATGGGAATCAGCTCATTCACTCCAGCGCACGAGCTGAGGGGGTGTGTCGCGATCTGAGCGTGCACATGGGCAACATCCCATCATCAAAACTTGAGGCCACGTACGCCAAGAATCAGGTGACTGATTAGTCACCTGCAGCCTCTTCAAGAGCAACACCTGTCTATTCTAGATAGACACATGCAATACACAACCTGCTTTTGAAACACCCTATATGAGCCCGTACAATAACTTCCCACACTTCTAACGTGATACTACCCACCTCCTAGGTACCCCTGGCTTTCACCGAACTTCCCTCCTCAATTTTACAACTGCCGAACTTCACCAGGCCAACACGACCACAATGCTGGCCCACGCAGTCTTCAAATAGCAGTCTGCCATGTTGGCAACATGCCTGGATATCGTCCACCTTTGACCATTTAACCGCCTTTTGCTAGTCGGCTTACGAAGACGACCAACTGCCGTGGCCATGGCGATGGACATGGGTTTGGATAACCGTGTCATCAGCAGTGAGGGCATATACATGTAGGCCTCAATGGCATACAGAATGACCAGAGGTAAGCAGATTGTGCTCCCATCAGAAGCAGCAGCCTTCCGCATCTTCGAGCTCTCGACAATTTCAACACCACGTTCCCACGAGCGCTGCCATTTCAACCATGGCCGTCGTCCACTCGGAGTATAGCGAATCTGCAGTCCTGACTGCACTGAGAACCCTGTTATCATACTGGCCTATTGTTCTTCTCCTCGTCCTCGTCGCTCGTTTCTTGTACTACAAGTACGCTTCGCCGTTGCGACATTATCCTGGACCATTGCTGGCCTCTGGGAGTCGTCTTTGGAAGGTCTGGAGCACTTGGTCAGGGCACACTGAGACAGACCACATCAGGATTCATGAAGTCTATGGTAGGTGTCCCTTTGCAATGCACTCTCGCAGCAACTGAAAACATAGGCCCGATTGTCCGAATCGCCCCCAACGAACTCTCACTCTCCTCGCCCCACGCCGCACGCGAAGTCCTAGCAGCAGGTAAAGGCTTCCACAAGACCGACTTCTATGGGGTCTTCCCACCTCCAGAGAATCCGGATATCTTCACCGAGACTCGCGAAGCCGTCCATGCAGTCAAAAAGCGCTATGCCTCGAATCCGTATAGCATGGCTACGATGCACACAATGACGGACTACATCGAGGACACCGAGCGCCTGTTCATGCAAAAGCTAGATGGAATGTGTCAAACAAAAGATCAGTATTGCGACCTGGGAAGCTATCTGCACTACTACGCCTTCGATGTGCTTGGCGAGATAGCCTTCTCCAGGAGATTTGGCTTCCTCGAAGCGGGATATGACCTCGAGAAGGCGATCAAGACCATCGACGACATGCAATGGTATGATGGAATCGTTGGACAGATCCCAGAATGGGACTTCGCATTCCGTCGGAACCCGCTGTGGAAGTGTGTGCCCTCCTGGCTGCTGACCGGGAACTTCCTGATCACGCGCATGGCCTTGGAAGAGATGGACAAGAGGAAGAAGCTTGGCAAGCAGCTGGATAGAAGGGATCTGATGGCTTCGCTGTTCGAGGCGCATGAGAAGGCGCCACAGAACTTCACGGAAGGAGATGTCTTCGCTGTCGCTCACGGTGCAATGTGAGTAGAAGAACAACGGTTGACATGCGCTCTGCTAACTGATCGCAGCTTCGCCGGGTCTGACTCGACGGCTTCGACAATGCAGAGCTTTTCTTGGCACGTCTTGCGCGATCCTGAGGTCTACGCCAAGCTCAAGCAAGAACTTGATGAAGCTACCGCAGGCGGTAAGCTCTCTGCGATGCCACAGTGGAACGAAGTGCAAGCGTTGCCTTATTTCCAGGCTTGCTTGAAGGAGGCAATGCGGGTTCGACCCGCGGTTGGGCTGAACATCACAAGACATGTACCTCAAGAAGGAGCAGAGATCGACGGCCACCGGCTGCCAGGGGGCACCCGGGTCGCGCTCAATGGCTGGGTCCTACATCGCAACAAGCTCTTTGGACACGATCCTGAGGTATATCGACCAGAGCGATGGATCGAGGGCGATGCCAAGATGATGGAAAGGTATATGTTCCAGGTAAGCTTTCCCCATAGCGAACGTCTCTCTCGCCGCTAACATCAAGCACAGTTCGGTGGCGGGAGTCATCTGTGCATCGGGAAGAATTTGGCTCTGCTCGAGATGAACAAGACGCTGCCGCTACTGTTCCGTGATTACAACTTCGAGCTGCTGAGACCGAATGAGGAGTTGAAGTATCATTCGACGTTCTTTGTGGTGCACGAAGGCTTAGAGGTTCGCATCTCAAAGCGGAAGGTAGATTGAGACCTCAGATGCCGCTTCGTCTCGACCCGAAAAACCAATCACCAGAGTGTGAGCGAAGCCAATGCGCGAATCTCCAAGGCTGAGGTCGTGGCGAAGGCGTGTTGCATATAGACGGCGAATCTGATGAAGTCTTATCCAGGCAGCGGGCTGCTTCCGCCCACTTTGTCAGCCTCACGGCTACACGGTATATGACGGTCTCCACTCCGGGCAGTTCATGAATATTCGCTTCGGAGAGTGATGTCTACTTAAACCAATCGGGCATTCGGTGAAGCATTCGGGACCACTCCATGTGCTCACGTTGACTGAGAGAAGCCGAGTCTCAATGCAATGCAGTGTCAGCAAGAGCGAGCAGCAGCCATGCTCACGTGTCTTTGTCCAAGCATGGTGACTGATAGATGAAAGGGCTGTATATCTTCACTGGGGATTTTGATCCTCCTCCGACAAACGCGACATGTTCGGCCGAAGCCTTTGCAACCACGCGGACGCGGACGCTTCACCCGGAAGGGAGTCGGGCCCACCCAAGGATCTCGAAGATTCACCAACCAGAAGCCAAGCCAAAGCTTGACCAACGCCACTACGCGGCTTGTGCTTTGACGCGAGGCTCTTCAAACTCCACCCACACACATCCTTTGACGACCCACTCGGGCCCACTGCGACAACGACGCATCTCTCTGCTTCGGAGAACGTTCACGGCATCTGGGATTGTAGCACACGTCTCCAGAAAGTGAGGATCGGCTGCGGGTGAATGTGTGGAGGCTAAGATGGAGAAGTACTGCTTTACTTATCTACTTGAGGGGCTCGAGCCAGTAGTGCCGTTGAGGTTCTGTGTGTCTCCGGTATGATGGACTATTAATACAGCGAAGGCGTGGGACAAGGATTGTAGGCGATTCCTCTCTTTTGGTTCCACTTTCTTTGCTTGTAAAGGAACTCCTATCTTCGTATCTGAGGCTGGGCTGTCTTTCCACGGAGCAGAGCTTGGCTTTATTGCTGCTTTTAGGACGAAGCGAAGTTGCTGAGTGCGGGACGAAAGAGCGTCCATCTTGAGTGAAGAGTCTGCAGCTCGTTTCGTCCTTCCGTCCTGCTTTCCACTCCTCGACAATGGCGACAACTACAGGACAACAGGACTTCGCGTCAACGATCGGAAAGCAGAACATACGACAGCCGACAGAGACATTCAAGGACGACGACAGCTCCGATGTGCCAGTCGAACCCATTTCAGATGTCGAGATTGGACACCGAGCCACGAACATCAGTCTCGGCGCAGCAGCGTCACTACCACAAGAGCATCGCGACTACCTCATAGCAAGACATGGCACACTCGATCTGGACCCCATCCCATCAGACGACCCAGCAGATCCTTATAACTGGCCAGAATGGAAGAAGATGGCAAATCTGATCCTTGTCGGCTTCCACGCCATGATCACGACCTTCACAGCGGCGGCCATCATTCCAGCATATGAGAGTATCGCCGAGGAGTTCGAGACGAGTATAACGAAAGCTAGCTATCTCACGTCTATGCAAATCGTCGTCCTGGGCTTTGCACCTCTTTTCTGGAAACCTGTTGCGAACAGGTATGGACGGCGACCTGTGTGGCTAATCAGCACGATTTGTTCGCTGTTGTTCAACGTTGGGTGTGCGCTTTGCCATAGCTATGGATCTATGGCGGCGTGCCGTGTGATGGGAGCATTCTTCATCAGTCCGGCGATTGCGATTGGTAGTGGTATTGTGACGGAGACGTACTTCAAGCGTCAGCGTGCGCAGTTTATGGGTGTTTGGACTCTGCTGGTAACTTTGGGTAAGTCGTTCTCATCTTGCTGGTGATCGATCTCGTTCTGACTGCCGTGGCAGGTCCTCCAGGCGGGCCTTTCATCATGGGCTTCGTCACCGAGCAGACCGGTGACTACCGCTGGATCTACTGGGTTCTGGCCATCATCAACGGTATCCAGTTCATCGCATACATCTTCCTTGGGCCAGAAACTCGCTACATCCGTCGTGGTGTCGAGCACAGAGGATCCGCATTCAAGCAGGAGTACATGCAATTCCGCCGGATCGATCCCAACCCATTCAGCTTCTACGATTTCGTCCAGCCGCTGTCGCTATTCAAATACCCGACCATCGTCATCCCGACCTGCGCTTATTCTATCGTCTTCGGCTTCAGTAGCGTCCTGATGACGGTCGAGATTCCACAGCTCTTCGTGCCGAAGTTCGGTTTCGATTCCCAGCAGATTGGGCTCCAGTTCATAGGAATCATCATTGGTAGCGTGGTTGGCGAGCAGATTGGCGGAAGGCTCAGCGACTTCTGGATGCGGCGAAAGGCCAATGCTCTCAACCAAGCAACTCAACCGGAGTTCAGATTATGGCTCAGCTACCTGGGCTTCTTGCTGGCAATGGTCGGTGTGATCGTCTTCGGCGTACGATACGAACAAGCTGCTCAAGACCACTGGAACGTGACGCCCATCATCGGCGTGGCAATCGCAGCTGTCGGCAACCAGATCGTAACGACGGTGATCGTAACATACTGTATCGACAGCCATATTGAGCAGAGCGCCAGCATTGGTGTCTTTGTCAACGTCGTTCGACAGACGTGGGGCTTCATAGGACCTTTCTGGTTTCCGGACATGTTGACTGCGCTCGGTGGCTCTGGTAGTGGCGGACTTATGGCTGGAATCATTTTTGTGGTTAGCTGGATCCCAATAATATTTGTGCAGTGGCAAGGAAGGAAGTGGAGGAAGGCGGAGCGATCTCCCATATCTTCTCCTCGAGTCGACAAGATCGAGACTGCGCAGAAGGAAGGCCTCAAGGATGAAGTCTGACGGTTGAGGGAATCCCTTGTAATGATCGAAGAAATGTGATATAGCGACAGGCGTTGATAGACAGGAAGTGTGGCCGAGGGAAAGACTTCAAAATAATATTGCCATGCTGATCCACTCACGGTCAGTGCTCGGGCGATGTCGGAAGCTGGTCATATTGATTGTACGACCCGAGCTTCGAAATCGCTGCCAAATCAGGAGACCGGTCGCCAGACGTATCGTGAACTCCGATAGTGCGGCTTATTTGGTCGGCTAGACGTCGAGATGTCCGAGAGGCTCGGAGGTTCTCGATCAGTGCACATCCACTGCATACATTGGAGGTTAGTCTAGCGTTGTGATTTAGAACACTCGTAGGTTTTCTACGTTTGTGAGGTCGTGGAGTCGCTGGCCATGGCGAAGGCGCATCGAGTATATGATGTGCCTGAGAACGTCGGTTATCGATCGTTGTTCAAAGCAATACCAAAATGAATCCTCAGCCGGACATTCGAACCCAGAGCAAAAGGGAAATGATCTCGCGAGCGAGACCGGAACGAAATTGCTTTGACTCAGCTACTTCCCTGATGATACTCCAGTCTTTTGCAGATATATTGGTAACGACTACTCGGGGACGTGGTTGACTTCTTTGGAGCTGTTGCCTGGTAAGCGAAGGGTGGCGTGGAAGCACCTGAGGACAAAAGGCAGGAGTTGTGGGCCACAGTCAGAGTGACCAACAATGGAGACGGAACTCCGTATTTTCAGTTCGTCGAAGGGACCAGAAAGATAACCGCCGATGATTCAATCGTGGCCACAGTCCACCTGCGCAGCAAGTCGAAATCGAGCGCAGCTATACTAGTGGATTGGGGCGATGCGCCAGGGCAACAATGTTCACTCTCCGACTAGACCATTGTGCCAACAGTGGTTGCTGAGGACGAGATGTTCTTTATCGAATATATCGACACTTCCATCCAAGATGGTGCTTGGACGAGTCGCGAGGGGCCGTAGCGTCAAAGCAGTTTCTGAGGGTATCTCGGTGGACAACTATAAATCGTGGTCACATTATCACACAGATGTATACAAGTAGATCATCTCTCCTTCTTAGTAACCCCCGGAGCAGTCTCCAGCCCTTGCAAGATCTCAGCTCCTTGCACATAGGCAATGTAGCCCGGAATGAAGATCCACGGAAGATTCGGGAGAGCAAAGAGCGTGATCCAGTTGAACGCGGTGTTGTGGCCAGTCGAATCGAAGCCGGAGAAGAACTCAATGAGCCCTGTTCCAGCGTTAGCACATCAGTTGTTCATGTTCCCACGTCATCGTCAACTCACAATAAAGCACCGTCTTTCCAAACGTGAAAGTCGCCGTCGTGTAGCAGATCAGAACAGCCACAGCCGCCTCCCTCCCCACCAGCGTCCGGGATTTACTCAACCCCCTCAGTCTACCCATAAGACTTCTATCCGGCGCTCCCCTGCCCTGCTTTGGTTCCTGCTCTCCATATGTGTAGACCATCCAGAGATACGCCAAATACAACGCCGTCTCAATCGCATTACTCAACCCTTGCGCGCTCGGCCATCCATCGTTCCGCTCCAACGCAGGGAGACCGTACATGTAGTCCGTAACCGCGTACAGCTCGTAGGGAACGTACATGGGCCAGTGCAGCCAGCCGCCTTTCATGGTGGCGGGGCGGTTGAGGATGTAGATTGTGTCCCAGATTACGAGAGGCAGGCTGAGGGCGAGCCAACCTAGGGCGCGAGGGCTAGGTGTATGGGTCCATGTTGAAGTGGAGGACCTTGAGCGGCGGGCTGGAGTCGCGCGCGTCGGGGTATCGGGCGGTGATGTCGCTCGGGCGGAGGCGGAGTCTTCGTCGAAAGACAATGCTGCTTTGGCGGTGCGCGTTGTATGCTTTGTTGGAGAGGGCTTAGGGGGAGTGTCGGCGGGTGCTGGGTCGAAGTCGCGGGGGTGGTTTCGTGTCGCGACCATGGTGATGGAGTCGCCGGTGATGTGCGATCGAAATGACGGTGTGCTTGGTAGTCACCGATGTGATGTACGTCGTCAGCATCGATTGTCGCAGAGAAGTGTTGTTCTTTTAGGGGAGCGCTGAGATCGACAGGAGGAGGCTGGGAGTGGACCGAGCGGTGACTCTAGCCCCGGTCAATAGCATCAAAATGCCATCTACATCCGATCGGTGACAGTACGAGAGGAACCGAAAGTGGTGGTCAAGCAGCCGTCATGCCACCGCCGTCACCAGTGATGAGCAGGATCGCATATGGCGTTGCCAGCGCAGTAGGGGTGTATGCCGTGCTCCTGGGTGTGCTGCTTACGCCGCCTATGCAACGATTGTAGGTGCCATTGCGGACGCGACGAGCATTGGCTAATCACGAGGTAAGTGCTCTGTATGCCAACAGCTTCAATACACTCTTCCTGGGCGATGACCTGCACAATGGCGAGCGTTTCGGCTTTGCGAAGAACCAGGTAACGCCATTCAACATCGCCACAGCTGATGGCGAGACTCTCTTCGCTTGGCATATCCTGCCTCTCAATGTATACGCACAGAACGACAAGGCATTGCTGGCAGAAGAGAGGCCTCATGGCCAATGCGTGGAGGACATCACAACTTCACTCGCGTTCAGACTGCTAAAATCGGATGAGGATGCCAGGGTTGTGATTAGCTGTGAGTGCTGAGTTCATATGTTGGAGTACTCTTGCTCCATATACTGATCTCAAACCATAGTCCATGGCAACGCTGGCCACATAGCCCAGAACCAAAGGCCACTCACGAACCGCTACATGACGACACAACCCAACACTCATGTCCTGACAGTCGACTACCGCGGGTTCGGCCTCTCAACGGGATCTCCAACAGAAGCAGGCCTCATTGCAGATGGCGTTGCACTGGTAGACTGGGTTCTTCATGTTGCCAACATCCCACCACAAAGGACTGTGATTCTCGGCCAGAGTCTCGGCACAGCCGTCTCGAGTGCTGTAGCATTGCGATATGCTGATCCATCGAATCGATACGGTCTCATTCCTGTCGAATCTGCGGAGATGAGGTCTATGGAGAAGGGCGAAATCAAGTCGGTCGTCTTCGCGGGCATTGTGCTCGCTGCTCCGTTCAACAGCGTACCCACGCTTCTTTCAACATACCGCATCGGAGGGCTACTACCAATCTTGCTTCCCTTGAGACCATTCCCATGGCTGTCGAGTGCGCTCACAAACCAAATGGTCGACAAATGGCTGACTGCAGAACGATTGACGGCATACTACGAAGCGCTCAAAGGCCACCCGCAGCTATCTGGCAACAACGGTGGGATGGGCAGTCTGCAGATCATTCACGCATTGAACGATGCCGACATCCCATATCATCAGACTGAGATGATCTGCCGGCGGATGCTTGGTCAACGAAGTGCTGATTCCGCGATGGAGCCCGAGGAACTTGATGCGGATCATTGCGTCGATGGGGCGAAGGCGACGGGGGTGCAGGATGTGAAGCGTACTGGGAGGCCGAGGTTGAGGTTTGAGTTGGTGGGTTATGGAGGTGAGTGACAAGGTAATGCTTATTTGTTCATGGCTCACAGAATGCAGGCCATAACGAGATTATAACACACACCCCAGTTTCCTTGGCAGTCATGCGAGCATTCGATGGCCTTTTTGAATAGATTGTAGACTTACAACTTAGATCGACAGCTGATCTGACTCCTACTGATCAGGAAATTGGACCTTTCGTTCGCCACACATGCCACCAGGGCATATTTTTGAGCCCAGAATATCGCTCCTAGACGATCGTGTTCGCCCATCGGTGGCACCTCAGTGGACTGATGGGGCCTCCTTGACAGGCTTTGGCATTGCTCGGCCATTGCGAACCCTTCCTTTTGCTCCCATCTCAACCTAATGGACGGTCACGTGCAGTATATTTGTCTTGGTACAGATGATGTAATCCTTTCAGGGATACTAACACTTCGTCCAGCTTCATCTCAAATGTCCAAGCACCAATGCTCCGGAAGCTCTTCGATCTCTTACCTGCGAGCAACATCATCTCACACCACATCTAAACGACATGAGTGGCCGTGGCATAGGCGGTGGCGGCACCGCCATCCTCGGGTACTTTACACTCCCCTCCCCTCAATCCCATCATCAGTCCACTAACTAAAACCTCACAGTGGTGGCGCTATAGCCGGCATAGTCGTCGGCTCCGTCTTCGGCGCTTTCATCCTAGCAGCTCTGGTCTACTGGTTCATCGCTCGACCACTCTTGGCCAAAAGGCGAGAGAAGAGTGGCGGGCAACCCAACGGAGGACAGAAGTATCCGAGTTTCTATGATGGGAGAAAGCCTCGGGCGGTCAAGGGGCAGAAGTGGCCTAGCTTCTATGATAGAACGAGGCCTGATCGGAGTGCTGGGATCGAGGCTGGTGGTGGGGTGGAGAGGAAGATGGAGGCTAGAGAGGGTGATGGACGGCATATGCCGTATCATGGATGAGGGTCTATCTCTATCGATTTGCACGAGCTTCGAAAAGCCAGGTCGGTCCATATCACGCCGCTCTACTCAAGACAAAGCACCACTTAACGCTCATTCTTCTCCTCCATCTCCGTGACAACCCTATCAGCCGCCATCGCCACAGACTGCTCCACAACTCCCTTCGCCGCATCAACAGCATGACCATTAGCCTCCACAACAGCAGAATAACCCAGATCAACAACAGCCCCCTCCGCACCCGTCGCAACTCCTAAGCCGACCAACGCGCATGCCCAATCCATCATAAAGGGCGCGATCCTATCTCTGCTAGTCTCCTGATGTATAGGCAGCCTGGATTAGCGCGAGTCGGAGGGTGGCGACTTCACGGCGTCGAAGACCGATAGGGACAGCCACGAGACTGACGCCGAAAGTCAGGCCGGCGGTCATAACGCCGCGGACGCTGGAGTATGCGCCGCCGTGGCGGCTGCGGCAGTTGTAGATTTCTTGGTGTTGGAGTTGGGGGTCGGACAGGGCTTGTAGCTTCGCGACGTATTCGGTGGAGTTGAAGTCGAAGAACTCATCGATGGTCATGGCTGCTTCAGAGGGTAGATGGAGTGTTTTACGTTTGTCTGTCGCTTCCGAAGTGATGTTGTGAGAGTGCTTGCCCTGGAAGTAGGGACTATACGTTATGTAGAGTGTCTACCGCGAAGCTCGTTGAATCGTCTTCGGAGACATGCTGCTCTGCAACTTCGAAGGATCTGTTGGTGTAACCACAACACGCTACCAAACAAGGTAGCCCTCATAGCCCCAAGCGAAGAGCATCCAGGATATGTGTTGCCAAATGTGGCAATGCGTCCCTGCATAATCCTTGCATGGCTCAGCTGTACCGAGTTTGGCAGTATCGCGACGTGCCCTAGCTCGCTAATTGGGTCAGACGCCAAGGCCATGCACAGCAGCCTCGTAGGGTGCAGGGGTACCAAAGATTTCTTGTGAGGGCTTTCAGATCTGCAGAAGCAGAGCTGTGGCCGTAAATACTCAAGCAGGCAGGTATGTTGGTCCCATCGCCTGTATGCTTGCTGATCATTCTCTGTATACGCTGTCGCCACCTTTGCCACGCGGACTCTAGGCGTTAGCTTGCTGCAATAGCCTTGGATCCACAGTCGCAGTGCACTGCTGAATCTTTGCATCGCCCATACTAGTCGAGATGCCGCTCCTCTTGTCTAGGATCGACATTGCCACTGCTCCGCCTTGGATGATGTTGCCAACGTGCTGATGATCAAAGTGCACACTAGCAAGCTCTGGCAGAATCTTGAGCAAGTTCAGTGGCCCAGAGTGACTGCTCCCGGTCGAGACACCGAACGCCCCGTACGCACTCCACTGATCCATACGTTGTCGTTGCAGCTTACAGCCATCATAGACTCCTGAGTGGCATATGATCACCACTTTTGCCCAGCCTTTCATGATTGATGTCTGCTTTGCCTCGCCCAAGCCGTCGATATCGCTTCGTAAGGCGATATGGATTTGGCCATAAATGGTGTGAAGTTGTACGATACTGTTATCCCGCTTTCCGGATTGCGCCATAGATTCCTGCTGGTCGGCAACAAGCACGGCTGTAAGAGAGCTGTTGCGAATCGCCCTTGCTCGTTCTGCAAGCATCTGATCAACCTGAGATCGATCATAGGCTCCTTCTCTGATACCCTCGATGATACTGGGCTTCATTCGCATATATCCGGCGGTCATAGCTTTACTCTGGAAGTACTTGCAATCGACTTGGCGGAAGCTACTCGCGTCGCTCATCCTTCTGCATGCTCCTGGATAGTTCGGAGACGTTGGCGACAGACCGGCTGCTCCACTTCTGCTGCGGTATAACAGATCCATTTGTGGTCGCGTATCGTACCTCCCCACTGTCGAGCCACTAAGTCCCGTCTGGCGTAGCGGCACATCGCTTATGGAGCTGACAGATTCCGCGTACTGTCGACCTCGCACGTCATTTGAAGACAGATCTGATTGACGGCTGCTTACGGACGTCGTGTCACTCACGATTGAAGCGGCCCTGTGCGTTGAATGGCCGCCTGTCGTTCGCAGCGTTGAGGATGATGTCTGGCGGCTTGCGTAGGGTGTAGAATCTGGGTTGTGTATCGGTTCAGCGTCTCGCTGCTTTGATTGCCTCCATGTGGCCGGATTGTAGAACGATCGCTTTCTCTCTTTGACTGTGGCTTGAGGGACCGGGTCGGCCGCGCTTATGCTGTTCATCTTGGCGACATGTGTTCGAACGTCATCACCGTCGCCGCCAGAGCTCGACTCTGCTATCGACGGGCTAGTCTGCATCGCGACAGGCTGGATCTCGGGTAGGGTGAGGTTCCCAAACATGCTCTCGAGCGACTCTCTTTCGGCATCAGGTACAGTCTTCATGTAAATTTTGGCGCGATAGTCATTCCCTTGCAGTTCGTAAACACGAGCCATGAGTGCCACCGACCTATAGTAGTCATCGTTCGTCTTACCCAGGAGCCGGCGCCGACCTTGTAGTGCGTTCTCGCAGTACAGTCTGGCTTGATCGAGCTTGTTCAGCTTGACACAGACCTGCGACAGTAGATGACCGGCTTCGCATACTTGAAGGAGTTGCTCATCCGGCCTTTCCACAAGCTGTGACGAGTCGTCTATCACGCTTGTAAGACTGGCTTCTACTTCGACGGGCTCCAAGGTGTGATAAGCGCAAACGCTAAGCATGAAGCGTAGATCCCACGTGTCGCATATCTTCTGGCGCTTCGCAGGTAGCTCGCGAACGATCTTGAGCGTTTCGCGTAGGTAAGAGCTTGCTTCTTGGTGATCTCCAGCTTTGAAAAGAGACTTGCCCCACCGTCTTCCACGATCTTGTTCATGATGTTGCTAGTATCGCCTGGCGGTTCTGTAGATAGCGGTGGTTGGCGGGCAGGAACGATATCACCGTTCAAGCTGGGAGAAGCTACAGATGAATGTCGTACGACACTGGTCGAGCGGGATATGATCGCATCGATCGCGGAGATGTCCTGCATCCACTCTGCTATGTTGATGCCTCGGGGTCCTGACATTCCATGGTCGCCACCTAGAAGAGATCCGCTTGCTTGACTTTTATTGTAGAGGCTCTCACCGTCGACAGTGATACCTTCACTCAATGCCAGCACATCGTCCTCGCTGGCTCGCACCTTGGTCGGGGTACCGGCACGCTCAAGTCGAAGGGCTTTTAGTTGCTCCATACACTCTTCCGTCCGGCTAAGTAGCATACGAAGCTGTTGGTCAGCCTTCTTTGGTGCGAGATAGCATATTTCGCTACACGACATGTTAGCTGCAAGATATTTGATCAGCGGTAGAACGACTTGCATTGCCACTGTTTGCAAGATAGTCTGTAAGCTGGCCGTATGAGACCGGATCCTGTTTCTAGCTTCGCCGATGTCCTTGGTCTGCATGTTGAGCTTCACCTGTCTCCAGGCTTGGGCAAACGCATTCGAGCCGTCTTTCACCAAGCCCGCGATGGCTGCTTCCAACTGGTCGACACTCTTCTGGCTGTCGACCACTTGCGCCTCGACACAAGCCCATAGCTTAGCGCGACTCTCGCTGGGCTTCGTAATTTCATGATCGAAATTCTGCACAATATCGCGTAGGCGTTCATCCACAAGAGTGCAAGCACCACTCAGCGCTTTGATCTCGGCGACCAGTCCGCCGACAGTCTGATCAATGACTTTGACGTCGTGGAAGAACATGTACAGAGCTTCTCCGACAGTCCAGGCGGCCTTGGCAGTGGTTGCAGCTGACCCTGCGATGGAGAGAACGGTGACTGGATCCATGTTGTCTGGACTTAGTGCTGATCTGCACTGAAGGAGTGTTTGCTGAGACCTGCGTTCGAGTTGGGGGTCATTAGTACAACGCCAGACCGCGAGTGGAGCTGTGCCGTGAACATGCTCTACATCCTGAAGAAGAGATAGCGTCGGTCGCCCGAACGGATTGCGGCTATGTTCAGCTCATGATGCCGTCCCGCAGCAGCCACACTGCTCAGACAGGTTAGTGCCGTGCTAGACTACGCGAGGTGAAGCACTGGCAGCAGGATGCCGTTTCTCATCTGGCACAAGTCGACACAGCATGCAGTGGCGACGCAGCTACTGCCATCACATATCGTCTGACATCTGTGGGTGACAGTCCTCGTGCAGTGCCAATTTCCTGCATCGAATAGCCACGAAGAAGTGATCTCCGCAACGAGCTGATGCAGATCACCTTTAGTGATCGACGAGCGGCTGAACCAGATGTCCGCATTAGAACCAAAACGCTCTATGCCTGATGTTGCTGCAACATCCACCTGAGGGCATGGCACTGCAGGTTGATGGAAGTTGATGGTCGTTGATGCAGGAACAGGACTCTGACAGCTAGGCAGATTTGGCAGTCCGCCTTGTCGGAGGTCGGCCTCTTGAACCTGAGGACGAATCGGGACTTGGGTGAGATACCGCTGCTCTGGTGTCTATAATCTTCAATATCACCACAACTTTCCCCTTTTAATTTATCGATGTAGTTTCAAATCCCTTCCAGTCTTCCAACGCACTCACGCAAGCCTTGTGCCATGCTGGAATTCCACCCGCATAAATGAGCATCTCCTGCTTCTTGCCTTCGACGTTGGCACCCATCCACCAGCTCGGGGTGTCTACGATAAGAGTCTTGCTCGCGAGGTCTAGAGTATGCTTCCTCCACGCCTCTTCCTCTTCCCTCTTTGGCTCGACGCTGCGAATCTTCTGTTCTCTCTGCTTCTCAAGAACGTCAACGATCCACTCGACTTGGAGCTCGAGGAATGGCGGGCCGTTGGTGAGGGAGGTAGGAGCCTGGGGGCCATAGATCATAAACATATTTGGGACTAAGAATCGTTAGCATGCTCTTCGACCCAGCTCTCTCGTTGCGCGCAGTACTTACATCCATTGGCAATCATACCAAGATGCGTGATGACACCGTCCTTCCATTTCTCGTCGAGGTCGATGCCCTCTTTGCCCTTGATACCCATAGTGCGGAGCCCGCCAGTGACAGCATCGTATCCAGTGCAAAGCGCGATGATGTCGACTTCATATACCTTGCCATCTTTGGTCCTGACCCCATTCGCCGTCACTTCCTCAATGGCCGAGTTTGTGATATCAACGTTCGCTTGATCGCACATCTCGTAGTAATCCTGTTCAAGCGACGGTCTCTTAGTGCTGATCCAGTACGGCATATCCTTAGGTGCTAGTATGTCGGCTTTCCGAGGATCGCTGATTCGCTCTCTGGTCTTCCTACACCAGTACTTGTAGGCCTCTCGGTTCGCATCCTTGCTGAGGATTGTGTCGGAGAAGCCACCTTGCGACCAATTGAACCCCCCACGCTTCCAAAGCTCGTCCCACGTCTTCATCCGTTCCTCATCGGAGACGTCGAAGGTGTTCTTGCCATTTCCAACGATTGGCAGGCCGGTCCTAGTTTCACGACACGCCTTGAAGACATGCTGGATGTGAGACTTGTTGGCATAAATCTCCTGCTCGGAAATCTGTCGTTGACGCATCGGAATGGCGAAGTTGGGAGTTCGGATGAACTGCACAACTTGGTCGGCTACTTTGGCAGCCTCTTGGACGACTTGAATGCCGGTGCTGCCTGCGCCGATGATCGCCACCCGCTTGCCTTCCATCTCTACGCCTTCTTCTGGCCATGCTGCGGAATGATGCATGGCACCCTTGAAAGTGTCAAGACCCTTGATCTTGGCGATATTGGGCTTGAACGACGTTCCTGTGGCAGCCATAAGCCATGTGCTTCGATACTGCTGACCATCGCGGGTCGTCACCAGCCAGACTCCCGCCTCTTCCTGCCAGACTGCTCCTGTCACCTGAGTGTTAAGCACACAATCTTGGGACAGCTTCCAGACCTCATCGACATGTTCGAAGTAGCTTCTTAGCTGTTTGTATTCAGGGAAGCGCTCAGTCCAGTTCCATGTGCTCCAGATGTCAGGATCGCTATAGCCATAATACGGAAGCTCGCAGTCCACTCTCGCGCCTGGATAGCAACTCCAAGCCCATACACCTCCAAGTCTGGCACCTGCCTCCAACAGTATCGTTGAGAAGCCTCGGTCTCGCAGCAGCTTCAAGAGATAACAGCCTCCGAATCCTCCTCCCACGATCGTGACGTCTCGGTCGATGATGTTTGCTGTTGCCGGCATCGTGAAGTCCTCTGAAGAATTGTACGAAGGTGAGAGAGAGGTGTAACGACGATGGAATAAGTAGATGAGAGGATGTGGGAGAAACTACTTGGTCTTGAAAAAGAGTCCTGTGCCTTGATCAGCAGAGATGTCCATAATCTGGAGCTCTGAATTCTTGACCGAGGTCATTACAATGGCTCTCGACCCTACCATAGCGGCAATACGCGCCACGGAGGACGAGTAGCTAGACTGTTTGTGTGTTGGCTTTCACCTTGCAGCTTGGACGGGAAGTGGCAATTGCCGAGTGTGCCATCCCGATGCAGCAATCCGTGTCCGTTTCCGAGTTATGCCTAGTGGACAGACTCGCCGGGATGCAGGGCAAAGAATCAAAGTAATATGTTGACTCCGTAACCACCCACCACCAGTGTCTTGCGAGTAGACAGGAGTATCAGCTTCATTGGCAGTCGTGTCCCTAGCCTACAATGGCGCATAGGCTGGTCGTCCAACCTCACTGCTGCCCGTACGAGGGCGGAGCAGGTTGTCGAAATCGCAAGCGCAGCCGTAGTCAGCATCATAGTGGCATGCAAGGAGTACATTGGGCGGAACATGTTTGCAAACAATGTAATCATGGTCGTGATGGACTACATGTAGCAAATGAGACGGAAAGATGTGCTCCGGAATTAGGAGGGAGGAAGGAGCGTCGTTGCCAAGACTTGGCCGCCCCTGTCATCTCTCCCGAGCAGCCGATAGTTCTATCGATATCGATATCGATCTCAACCTCACCTCGCACCTGCTTTCTCTTTCTCTTCATCTTAGACACATCTTATTTGACCCTTCGTTCGCCATCAAGCTGCATCACATAGGGAACTCTGTCATACGGCAGTGTCTCTGCAATTCCTACTTCAATGGTGCTATTGTACGCATCTCCGTCAGCCAGCTATTGTTCAGTCGACAATACAAGCTCACTTGAGCAATGGCGGCACCGCATTGTCGTGGTCGACAATAGTAGCTCTCGCGCCTCTGCAAGTATCCTACAAGCATCCTACATTACTTCTCATGTCTCAACTTTTCCAGACTTCTACACTCATACCACAAAGACTGACAGTTTCTTTGTCTGCTTACCTCTTACCCTGCTCGTCTAGCAATTCCCCCCATCTCTCGACATCAACGACAAAGACTTCGACCGGATCTGTACACTTATCACGTTATACTCGTACTCCGACCAAAATCAAAGCTTTCAACAGCGATGGACTGGCTCCATGCTCGCCTTCCGACTTGGCTGCAGTGGCGGGACCATCAAGCCGATGCTGGGAATGCCACAAGACATCCATTGGACGATCTCGCGCAGGAGTCATCCCTTCTTCTCGATGCGGTTGCGCAGAGAGAAACTGGTCAGAGCACGCGCCTGGCGACGAGACGACTTGGCGGTAAGGCCGCTTTCAGTCCTCCAGGCATCAAAACTGCGGAGACATTTGTCGACGTCTTGTCTCAGATCTGTATGTACGAAGTCAAGCGTAAGGACCTGGACGAAGAGCTCGTGAACCGTACGTTGGCCACTTCTTCCACGCTGCGTTGTGACTGACAAACATGACAGTGGAGCAGCAGGCCCGCATTCGGCGCCGCATCGCAGACATTCGGACAGAAGAAATCGCTATCCTCTCGGCACGAGACATTCCTGAGCTGCAACAGTACCTCGAAGATATACAAACGGATTGTGCATCACATCATGAGGCTTTAAGTTCTCTAACGGAGCAACTTGATGCTCGGAAAGTAGACCTCACTGGTTGTGCCAGAGCCCAAAAACATCTTCTTGGGCGTCTCTACAATAATGCACAGCCTTTCCTCGATGCCAGCCAACAGTCTGGAACACTAGGACACTTTCGTCCTAGCCAGTCCTTTGAGATGAGATTGAGACATCTGGTGATCCTCCACGAAGTAATCTTGAAAAGTCAGGCGACAACGAAGATCCTTCAGCAGGACTTTCTTGACGCGAGTAGCACATTCCGGAACCGGGACTGCGACATGTCTGGGGATGAGTACGAAGCGCTCTCTGCATCTCTACGGCTAGCGAAAGACAGTTCTCTCGAGGCACAACGTCACCTGAACCTTCGGAAAGCAGAACAGAGATCCCAGGAGACCAATTTCTTGCTTGAGGTTGTACTGCCAATGCTGGTAGAACAAGATCTTCTACAGTCTCCTCACTCTCCTGCCGCATCCTCGAACTACGACGATCTGATAATCTTCAAGGACGAAGAGAGAGAACGACGACCATGCGACACCATCAAGCTAAGCGCAGGAGAGGGACGTGACATCGCTTCAAGCAATGATCTATTGAAGAAGGTTGTGAAGAAAAGACGGATCATCTTCAAACGTCAGCGTAAAGTGGACTCCAGAAAGAAGGACCGCCAGAACAAAATGGCTCGTTTCCTTGTGCTGTACCCAACCTGCTCATTGGAGGCTTACAACGAAGCCTTCTCTGTTGAGAGTGCTTCTTATGAGGAGAAGCGTTTGTCAAATGAGCGGTGGCTGGACGTCCTCCGAAAAGAGTATACCGATCTGAAGGAGAAGGCCATCAAGGAAAACGTGGATCATTTACCACTATCACCAATGTCATTTGCCGAAAAGTCCGAGGATGATGATAACGATTCGATACGAGACGCGAACACCAAGAGTCGTACACGTGGTGGGCCCAGGATAGAAAAGAGAGTCCGTCGGTGGCAACGCAGAGTCGCCCGTCAGCCATCTGAAGAGCCACGAGAAGTGGAAGTGGCATCACTGAGAAGCATCACAGACTGGTCAGATGAGTATGAGACCACCGTCATGCAGTCGAATAAGAGGTGGGTGCAGCGGGAAGAGATGTACAAGGAAGCAATCAGAGACGCTTTGAAAAGAAGCGAGCCACAGACACCATTAGATACATAGAGAAGCTTTCTGCGCAGCGCGCAGGCCTTGACGTGCTTAAGCGAGACCCTCATCATCCCCGAAGATCTGGGAAACGCATCAACAGCTTGGCACTTGGAGTCTCTGGCTGCATTTGCGCCTCACTCTTCCTCTTCCGGCCAGTGGTTCCAGCAGTAGCCACATCAGAACGCGCACCACTTCCAAGGCCAAACCCGTCAAATAGCCCGCGCACGTCGCTTGTGAAGGACTGGTCGAGGGCTGGCACCATCGCGAGATCTTTGTTGCGATCGGACCATTCAACCAAGGCTCCATCCTCCTCCTCCTCCCCGTCCTCCTCCTCTTCTTCATCGTCATCTTCGTCCTCGTGTTCCTCAGCTAAATCACCATCTTTCGCGTGCTCAATGATGATGTTTTCTTCCACCATCGCAAGACCTCCAATACGGCCCGACCAGTCAGCCAAGCCTCCGTCCTCGTCGTTCTCCTCGTCGTCGTCGTCCTCTTCTTCCTCCTCTTCGTCTTCGTCTCCATCCTCGCCTCCGTCAGCCGATTCCTCATCGTCTACCTCTTCTTCGATCTCCATGGCGTTCACATCGCCTCCGACAGCCTCCAATTCCTTGTAAAAGGACTTCACGCCGTCGAGCCAAGAGCGCGCGTATTTGCCCTGAACATCGCCCACGGAGCACGAGTTGCAGATCGACCGATAGCTTCGAGAGATGGCATGGATGTAGTCGGTGATATCCCAGGGTCCTAAACAGATATGCTGATGTGATTTACACACGACGCAGTAAAGAATAGTGTCCGCTGATACGACTTTGTCCACGGAATGCTTGAAGTTCACATGGTAGTCCCACGACAGTGTGCAAAGCTTTGTTGTGATCAAGTATTGAGGTTCCAAGCCTTTCCAATAACGCTTGCTGTTCTGCAGAAAAGTCAATGTCAGTGACACTCTTTTGATAGATGGCCGCTCGGGCATGATTCGAGGTAAGCCTGGGGTATACGTACCAGTATGAAGAGCTCATGTGGGAAGCGTGAAAGAGGAAACTCTTCCAAGTAGCTGCCATCGTTCATCACAGTCAAGGTGAGATCGGGTGCGAGGCGGATGATCTTTTTCACAGCGCGCGTCTGATCGTCTCACTTCTCGTGTCCTCCTCCACCGCTGCTGGCTACAACCGGTCGAGTGACCTGCTCTTTGAAATCCGCGCCACCTGATTGCTCGTCGTGTCTGACCTTTTGGTGGACATCAACTTCATCTCTGTGGTCGAAGGAGCTGGTGGATCTTCGGCATGGTTCTGGCTGTTCGATCTCTTCAAAGTACGTGATGTGTACTGGCGATACAGGGGTGTCGTCTGCGTCGCTCTCATCATCGCTAGTATCATCGCTGCTGTATGAGGTTGTAGGCTTGCTGGTTTGCTTGCCTCGAGGTGGCGAACCACGATTGGTGGTGGGGGGAGAGGTAGTGCTGGCGGACATGACGAGAAACGGCGACAAGAGTTCGAACAGTCGTGGTGAGTGATGACAGCAAGTCGTACGTCGGATGTATGTTTGAATTGTTGGTCGAAGTTCTGATGTGATGTGAGTATCTAGCGTGGAGTATTGAGGATTGTGTTTACGCGAAAGAGAAGCGCGTTTCGGATGTGGTTGAAATCGAGGTTCCCGAATGAATGCGAGCTGTCTCGCGCAATTGGCGTTGTCTTTACAGGACCCACATTCACGAAGTGAACAAAAGCTGATACATTTGTGAGTCAAGTGTGGGCTGAAGTAAGTTCAAGGTGAGGGGACTCGTCGCGAGAAACATTGGCGTTCACATGTGCCTGGACCCTGAATTCACGCTTGCGCAATATTCCCATGGGCTCTTGACAAAAAAAAGGTCGCTGTGGTCTAAATGGCGAGAATGATTAGAGCCTGCACAAAACGCTCCGGGCACCCCAGGCCGAAGCAGTTTGTAGAGAGAGACGCGTCGTGTAACGCTTCCGCTTCTACATCCGTAGCAATCACTACGCTGCGAGAGCGCTGTCGTAGATACCTAAGGAGGTGACTCTGTAGTTGTACAAGCGGCCACCTCTTTGGTCAGGAGCTGTCGTCCCACAGCAGGCGGATGCCCCCATCGATATGCTAAATGACAATTAGACACTAATCTAGAATCGCGCACCACAGCCAAACTCGAGGATCTAACTGATAACCATAAGCACAGTCAAGCTGATGGACTTCTTCTTCGCTCGTCCAAGACGGGAGTCTACTGGAAGTGTATCTATACAAGCCTGGCACTGACGAAATACAGTGGTCGACTAATACGATAACATCGAGAGTGTCAAACGTCTGAAATTACCATTTCACCAGTGATGCTGAAGTGTTTATCGCAAGACAGCGCGCAAAGCGCGTCGCTCCGACCCACCTTCTCAGACATGAGCCGAGATGCATAGCACAGGCCGCAACGCAGAAGCTTGCTAAACATTGCAGAGAAGATCATGACTGCTGCCTGTAGCTTTCAAACAGTCCCAGATAACTTGTACTTAGCTGAAATGTCGTTTTACAGCATTACTATCACGATACAAAGGACTATATGACCGCGTTAACATACACTGGGCACTATCAAACATAAAATCATCACAACACTCCTACACAAACAATGATGCCACTCCTCCAGATGGGTGTACCCTGCTTCCCTTACTAACCTCTGGCTCTACCCCTGCCCCTCGACTCGCCTCCTCCACCTTGATGTCTTGGACCTCGCTGCCCGCGACCATTGCCGCCTCCTCGTCCGTTATTATTCGCACCTCGTCCCCGATTCCGCGGTCCCCCTCGACTGTGCGATCCCCCTCGATTATGCGATCCTCCTGGATTCTGCGATCCTCCTCGATTTTGCGATCCTCCACGTGTGCTATTACGCGAGTCGCCTCGACCTCGACCTCCATCAGACCTCCCTCCTGGCGCCGGGTCGTCCGGAGCATTTGCAAACCTCGAATTGAAGATACCACCAGAGGATCCTGCGGCAGTCGCAGCTGGTTCTGGTCTGTGGCCTTGATCGGCTTGACTTTGCGTAGAGGTATCGTCGGACTCACGCAGTACCCATCTTCCTTGCTCTGTTTTAGCCATGACTTGCACCTGCCGCCAGAACTCGTCATGTCCGGCATCGTTTCCCCATCTCTTCTCAAACTTCGCCTTGAATTCGGCAAGAGATGGTCTCTTCGCGAGCTCAGCGCGAAGCTCATCCGTGGTTGGAAAACTGCTAGGCTGAGTGGTCGATGCGGTCGACTTGGTACTTTCAGAGGAGCCCTTTGTCGATTTGGCCTTCGTAGTTTCCAACGGAGGGATGCTTGGCTCAGATTGAGACGATCCTTCCGATGGCCTCTTGCTCGAAGTAGCTGCTGTAGGTGGGTTGACCGGCTTCTCTTGTTGTTTCTTGTCTTCCGGCGGCGGATCTTGCTTGGATTGAGTAGCATGAGGCAGGGTTTTCTGATGACCTGCGGCTGCCTCTCGCAGTTTCCAACGGATGATGGACTGATATCTTTTGGCCCTCTTCTTCCCTGCCTTGGGTCCCTCGTCTTCTCTGACCTTCTCTTCCTCGGCCATGGTGTGGACTCTCTTCCAGAATTGATACTCTCCATTGTCATCAGCCCATCTACTGCTGAAGTGGGCCCTTAGTTCGGTATCTAAGGGGTTTGTCCTGAGCACTGCGATGATCTCGTCATCCGTCGGGGCGCCGGCGGGAGGCTTTGTTTGAGGGGCTCTTTGTGGACCTCCGACAACGCCGTCAGATGCTTGGTCGGTCCCTATACTCGTCGGAGTGGTAACGACTGGCTGAAGGGATCCTTTCAGCGGAGCTTCCTCTGCCGGCGCAGTAGAAGTGGACGAGGCCGTCTCCACCGCTGGAGCCCATATGGATGAATCCATGCCAGGTTTGACTACGTCAGACGAAGGTGGCTCGGTCTGCGCTCCGTTTGTAGCCTGACTACTGGCAGCAGGCGTTGGCTGTGGCGCAGCTTCCGAAGCTGGTAGCGCAGTTGGCTCTTCCTTTAGCTGGAACTTGGATCCGCTGATTTGTTTCGAGACGAGCCTACACATTTCCCAGAACGAGCTTCTGCCCTTAATGTTGCCCCATCGGTTCTCAAATCGTTCGCTTAATACCCCTATGTCCCCATTCTCTGCAATTGCAGCTCGAACCTCGTCGATTGTGGGAAAGTTGGGGGCCTCTAGGTCTTCAAGCAGTATAAGGTCACCCTTGATATGCCTCGCCAGTAGCGATGGCGAGGCATTGTCAGGACGGGAAGCCTCTAAACTCTCTTTTCTGGATGCAGAGTCTTTCTGCAAGTCCTCCGCCTTTGATGCTGTCAACATAAGCTCTGCTTCTGGCGAAGAGCTGGGAGCCGAAGCGTCTTGCTTTGCATCTTCGCTGGCTACTGTTGAGCTGGTAGTCTTTAGGTCGTCCTTGTTTCGATCATCTGAAGGCGTGGTGTCATTGCCGAGCGTGGCTTGATTGTCAGCTTCACTTTGGTCGACAATGGTAGATACTTCTCTTGCGGTCGTCCCTGGTTTGACAGAAGTACTCAAGGTGACGTTCGGGACTGTAGGGGAGGTTTGGTCGTTAGCAGGAGGCAGGTTTGGGTTGCCTTCCTCAACGAGTGGTTCCGTCGAGCTCGTAGTGATTTGCGCAGATGTTTGTGTCTGAGGTATTGACTCACTCGAAGCAGGAGCATCATTCTGTGCAGCTATGGGTGAAGCTGTCGCGAGCACAGCAGGCTTCGATCCGGTATCATCATTCAAGATTAGTCTGTCTCCGGACACTGTGCCCATCTCAAGGATTCGCAGAACGAAGTCGCTTTCACTTGACCACCTGTGGCTGAAGCGCTCACGCAATGAAGCGATCAAGTCATTCTCGTGGACTGCTTCACATATCTCCTCGTCGGTGATAGGGTCAAGAACGTCAATGACAGAGCTAGAGCGCTCTGAGTCTTCTCCAGGGGTCTCGCTGGGCCCGTCTCGGACCGGTGACGCGGGAGGAGTCGAAATCAAGTCAGAACCATCGCGAAGGATGAAGTTATCACCTTGCTCAAAGGCTACCTCCCTGACCTTTTTGAAGAATGGTATGAGGTTCTCATTGCCATAGCATAGATAGATATCAATGATGTTACGGCCTTTTGGATTCCTTCGGATATGAGCTCGAATCTCTTCGTAAGATGGGAGCTTGTTGACCAGTTGTTTCCTCGGGACCATATGCGCGGTAAAACGTTGCACGTTACGTTGGGGCTCCTGCTCCTGAGTAGCTGCGAGATTTGAGGACAGGCTATTGGCAGCTCCAGTGGCGCCGCCATGCCCAGAGGCGGGCTGCAGACTGCCTTGTGACTGGGCAGGTTGACTGGCTTGGTCGCGATTCTCCCATGGCCGGTGCGGTTGAACGTTCGGATTTTCACTTGGCCTGGTGGTTGGGCCAGGTAGATAACTTGCAGCTGGAGGATGCATCATACCAGGTGTTGTGGGAGTATTGACGGCTCCTGACGAAGGGCCCGCAGGTTTGTAGGATGCCTTGCCATACTCTTGAGCTGTAGTTCTAGGCTTCGAGAAATCCGTTGGGCGTTCAGACGTGCCCAAATTTCCCCTAGGAGTGAACGTATTCTTTAACGACCGGACGCGTTTGAGATCTTCGCTGGCTCTGCGACCTTGTGGAGTCGTGAGGCCGCTAGGACTTTGCTTCTCTAGTGGACTGCCACTGTCCGAAGTCCCTGTGACGGCTCCTCGATGCTTGCCACTGCTTTTAGGGTCCTTCGGGCCAGTCGGAACATTTGGCGGAAGATTTGTTGTAGCATTAGGTCGAGGCTCTGTCGCCCAGCGCGAGTCGTATATGTCTTCCGATGGTCTGGCAGTAGCGCTGCCACTGGTGACAGTTTCATCGACCGCTGGCTGGGTGCTTCTTGCCGCAAGTGGCGCTATAGAAGGCGTAGAAAGCTCACCAGAGCTCTCGTCCTCCAGATCCTGCGCAGCTGGCAGAAGTTGTGTCGTGATGTCCATGGCAGGCGAAGCCAAAGTTGGCGCCGAAGCGGCGACAGTCTGTTGAGAATCCCCAGTCGCACCTGAAATCGAAGTTTGCGCAGAATTGACTACCTGTGCCGTGGTGGTTGTGTCCTGCTGCCCTCCGCCACTCTTATCCAACTGTTCTTGGGTAGGTGTATAATTATGGGTCTTCTCCCACTGCGACAAAACACCTCGCAAGTAGTTTTCTCGACCCGCTGGTGTCATGCTTGCGTAGCGTTCTCCTGAATTATACATTGCCTCCCATTCCTGGCTTAGGTCAGGAACAACCATGGGTGGCAATGGGGTTGTCACTCTACTCGTTGCTCCAGAAGGGGTAAAGCTTGGCGCAGTGCCACTCAGTGCAGAGGAAGGTCCCGAACTCAAGCCGTGGCCACCTTGTCCATAAGTGTTCAATTGCAAAGAGCCCTTCGACGGCGGTTCCTCCGTTTTAGCCTCTATGAAAGGGTCCTCATTGTCGTCGTCTTCGTTGTCAGCCTCATCGATGTCGTCCTCTTCGCCGCGGGCCATTCTGTCTTCCCATCTGCGAATTTCATCAAGAGCTCTTCCTTGATTGGCACGATCTCGTCTCAGAAAGACGATGTCATACTGTGCTTGTCTGCGCGCCTCATCCTCTTGTGTGGATTGCGGCCAGGGGAAGAAGCCCTCTGAGGTCTGATCACCAGGGCCAACAATGCTGAACAAGTAGTAAAGACCATCACGAGTGATTTGTTGATCCTGGTACAGCTTCATAAGCTCCTGCTCGTGGATGGTCAGCGCCTGGCTTTCGGGCACCGGGCATTTTTCAACCGTGTGTGGTGCTACAGATCTGTCGGTATCCCCGCATCTGGGGCAGGGGTATTGTCGCCAGTGGTCCCTGAATGTACCGTTGATCCACCGGCATCGAGAGTGAAGAGGTTGCCATGTGATGTCTGGGTGCCGTTCTCTCCACGTCTCATTGGTAATGTGCCATTTCTCGTGTCTGCCCAGCGGGCGTGAGATGTCGTCGTCGCGTCCCCATTGATCGGAGCGAAAGTCGGCTGGCTTTTCCCACTGGGTGTGGCCAGTGGTCTCGTGAAAGGACGTCTTCACCGGGGCCCCATCACGCGTAGGGCGAAGAGGGCAAACGAACCAACGTCGCACCCGTGGTGGCTCTTCAAGCTTTCGCTGTGGGTCATGATCGTTGTGGTCATCTCCTCCCTCCCGGTCCTGCTCAAACTTGTCAGGCGAGAACCACTGCCGCCTGCCGCTCGTCTGCACGTAGTACATTCGCCCTGCAAACGGATCCCACCTTCGAAACCAAGTACACTCCGGCTGCACAAGTCTCTTGTCGAGTCTCGCATCATAAGTGTTTGCGTTTGACCGCTGGCTCTGGGGAGTATTCTCCTTCGACATGTGAAATACAGTACTAGCGGGACTCGCGCTCTTGGCATCGGTCTCGTTGTCTTCAGACTGTGCAGTGGGTGACTTCACGTCGACAGACAACTGTTCATCGTTCTGCTTGGGCCCTTCCTCTGCTGCTATTGCTGCGACCGGGGTGGCTGCCGGGGCGTTGTCTCCAGCAATAACCTCATCAGCAGCATTCATCCACTGGCGGAGAGTGTCTGCAGCCTCCTGGACCGTAGATCCCTGCCACCAAGCTGGGTCAACCATCAACAGATAGCGCACCGCCTGCGGGAGGTGATGATCTCCGAACAAGACCGATGGGCCGCTCGTGCTGGTCTGGTCACTATGTGCAGCATAGAGAGCTTTTGCCCGATCGTTGATCAGATGAGCGATATCTGGATGATCCATAGATCTGAATAAGTCTCCTTCGGCAAAGTTTTGTTCGCGGGGGGACTCATGCCGCGAGCGGATGTACTCAACAGCTTCTTGAGCGACTTCGTAGATGCGGGCGACAGCAGGCGAGGGACTGGCTGGGTCTGAAAGCGGCGCGTTTGGCACAACGCGAAGTCGATCTACATTTCGTGGCACACCGTTCTCATGAAAGCCATGTGGCCGTTCGAGGCTGAGATCGTGCTCGTCTACGCGCTCCAATGGAATACTGGCGTCATTATCCATCAGCCTGAGGAGGTCTTGCTGCACCTCGGAAGCCGTGAAGTGCGGTATTGCTTGTGGAAGCAGTTGGAATCTGCTTCGCAGCGCTGTGACCAGTTCGTTGATGCTAAAGACTCCGTCCCTGAACAATGGCGCCTGAAGCACAGGGCGTAGCTCGCTGTCCAACAGATCTAGGAGCTCGAGCGGGTCGTTCTGCTGCGGTTCGCCGCCAAAGGGTGCAGTCTCCGCGGCAATTAGGGCATCACTCGCGGCTTCTTGGGTACCTGCTGCTGGTGTTGAATCTTCGCTCGAAGTCTGCTCCTCCGACTTCTGGTTGTTCTCAGTCTTAACGGAGTCGTCCAAGAGAGTCGAGTCTTCCTTGAACTCCTGATCACCAGTCTCGCTCGTGGGAGGCGCGCCATCTGCAGTTCCTGCTCGCTGAGATGATGAGCCTCCTCGACCCTGCCTGTGTCTAGCCTTGGAGTCGTTGTCGTCGTTTTTGTCTTCGTCCTCTTTGGGCTTCTGATCCTTGGCTTTCTTGTCTCCAGGCTTAGAACCAGAACCGTCACCCCCAGCCCGAGAATCTTCATCTTCCGAAGACTGCCAACTATCATCAGGACTGCCAGGACTTGGGCGCCTTCGTACAAAATCCACTTTGCCTTTTGCCTTTGACTCGGGGTCTGGGAATATCACAAGCTCTTGATTTTGCGACAGCCACTCCAATATCACACGGAGTCTATCATCGCTTGTAGCGAGCGATTCGAAAACTTCAGCCTCGCTAGGGTTCGTCCAATTGAGCAGAGAACTAGATTGGAGCCTCGTCTCCCATCCTCCCTTTTCTGTCTTTGGAAGGATGTAGAGCAGCGTCCTTAGGGTATTGAAATCAGCACCCCTCAGTTCTCTGAAACCCGGTCTGTTCAATATTTCCGCCAAGGCGACTCGTAGGTCATGGAGCAGTTCTCCATCCACGCCTTTGGGAAGACGTCTTGGTCGCGCATTGGATGGTCGGGATACCGGCGGGGTAGGCGTTGCCGACTGAGACTGAGGTAAGGCTGGCGTGTTCGGTTGCGAAGAATTCCGCCCCTTTCGATGGCTTTCACACTCCTCCAACTTCTTCTTCTGCGCTTCGAACGCCTTGCTCAGCTTTGCAAGTTCTTTGCGAGCCTCATCGAGATCTTTCGGAGCTTGCTCGCGTTGCGTCTGAGCGGCAGGATCTCTGACCCGTGGCATTCTCAGCCTAAGCACATTGTTGTTGGCGCGTGACCTTGCTTCGCTTCGACGTCGCTGCTCTGCTCGACTGATGATGGGCATAGCGTTGTAGTTGTCTTCAAGTACGATTGAAGCATCACTGTCATTGGCGTTCTGCGACCCAAATAGTTCATCAACGAGCGCGTCATCCCAAACCTGTCGGGCTTCCGCTTGCTCTTCCACTTGCTCCTTAGCATCCCGCAGCTCCATCTGCAGCTTTTCGTACTGCGATAGAGGAACAGTGGCGACATCAACTGGGTTTAACAGGTCGTTCCTGATTCGTGCTTCGAATAGTGAGTTCTCACCCACTAGAGCCTCCTGCTCACGTTCCAGCCTGCGCATCTCGTTGTGTTTCCTGTCGCACTCGGCTTGCAGCTCTCGATGTATCGCCAGAGGAATGACTCGGTTGTCCTCAGCTTGAGCATTGTTGGCCGTCTCATCGCTTCTAAGCTGTCTTCCATGCCTCGCAATCTCAAGCTCGTGTTCAAGCCTTCTGTTCTCATTCTCCAGATGGTTCATCTGACGCCTCTGCTCATCAAGCTTGGCTTGAGCTTCTTGCTGCATCTGTTGAGCCCAGTCACCGTTGTCGATTTTGGATTTCTTTTGCTTAGGCTTCGACTGATCATCATTGCCTTGGACCTCACTTTGCTCCTGCTCGTGCTTTCTACACTTGGCCAGCTCACGATTTACACCTCTGAGCGTGACCTCCAACTCGTGATTCCTTTTTGCACGTCGATAGATTACCTCCTCCAGGTCTCGTATTTCGGCAGCTGCGAGCTCTGGAAGCCATGTAGACCTTTCTTCCTCCTTCGACCAGCTCGCGAGCCATAGTAATGGAGTGTTCGCCTTCCACCGCTCCAGCTTATGAGTCTGGTCATCGAGCTGAATGCGCAGTAGGTCTCTGTCGGATGCGAGCTTCTCGTTCTCCTCTTCGAGCTGGTGAAGCTGACTCTGGAGCGCATCATACTCAGCTTTCAATGGATTTCCCCCTTTTTCGGGCTCGGCTTGCTGCTTCTTGTGCTGCTCACATACATCGAGCTTGTGCTTTACCTCCCCCAGCTCTTTACTCAGAACTTCCGCCTCGCCCTTCAACTTCTTAACCTCCTTCTCCCGCTCATCGAAACCATTCTTGAGCTTGTCGAACTCTCCCTTGGAAGGACCGTCTCCACTCGCAGGACCATTCTGCGACTGCTTCCCCGCCTCGCATTCAGCCAGCTTGCGGGACGTATCCTCGAGCTCATTCTTCAGCGCATCATAGTCATGCTGAAGCTTTCTCTTGTCAGCCTCTGATTGCTCGTTGGCATCCTTAAGGTCCTTATCGCCACTTCGTGGTCCACGCTGGAGCCCTCTATGCTCCTGACACTCCTTGAGCTCCTGCTTCAATGCTTTGACCTGATTCTGCAACTCCTTGTTGTATTGCTTGAGCCGATCTCTATCGTTGACGTTCTTCGACTGCTCAGTTGCCGCTGCTTCGGGGTCGGGCTTGTCTTTGGCGTCTTGGGCTCCGCCGAAGAAGGATGGTCTTTTCTTCTGCTGGAGGTTGTCCTTGTCGTTTGGCTTTTCATGGTCTGCGTCTGGATCGTTACCCTGGGAATCCTCATTGTCCTGAGTCTTGAGGTCCCGAAGTCGAATCAGTATTTCGTCTCTCTCTTGCCGCACGAGGTCGTAGTTCCTCTGGAGCTCATCGTAGTCCTCCTGAGTAACTCGCTCGCCATCAGCATTGACCAGTCGCCTCTGAGCCGCTGGTCCAGCTGCTATGTTGCCTGTCTTCAGCATGTCGTCGACCTCGTCATCGAGTCTCTTGATGGCCTCGGCTTGTTCCTCCACTTTCGCTTTGAGGTGTTTGATGGTGTCGGCCTGCTCTTGATTCTCATCGACAAGTCCGTCAATCCGTGTGTTGAGTCCCACGATCTGCTCGTCTCGGTCTTGGACTTGGTCGTTCAATATCTTGTTCTGTGACCGCAGGTTTTCGACTTCATCATCGTTCCCAGCCTCTGAACCACCACCACCACCACCACCACCACCTCCCGGGCCGCCTTGACCTCCTCCGTCGCCGCCACCGGCAACTGGAGGTTGCTGACCCTGATGCAGTGCCGGCCAAATCCATTGCAAGACCGCCTGCGTTATAGTCCACGCGCCGATCAAAGCAAGACAACACTCAGCAAACCAGAAGAGCTTCTCGCCCCAACCGAAGCCACTCCAAACGTCCTTCAAGACATCATCCGAACCTGCATACACATAACCTTGACTCCAACTCTCATTCCCACTGCTCGCCGTAACAGTAACAGTGGCCGTCTCCCTTCTCACGACCGTCGCCGTCTCGGTCCTGACAAGTGGGACGGGGTAAGAGTACGGAACCGGGATTGAATCATGGATGATGATCTCTCTGGTGTATGTCGGTTCCACCTCATATCGCGTAGTGTCCCATGGGACATGTCCTTCCCAGTACGCACCTGACAAGAGCCAGATTGCTGCTACTAGGAGCGCCATGTCGAGTTATCGTTGTTGGATTTTCGGATTTGGTGCTGGTGGTTAGTGTCTCCAATGATTCTGTGATACGCACCAAGATGTGTAGCAGCGCGGCTCGCGCAATGGGTCCCAGCAAACGCAGGGCAATTGTTATGCTCTTGTGGGAAGGATGGGAGATGTTTGCCTGACTTTGTTGGAGGGAACTCGTCGAGTTGCCTTTTCCGGCAGACTTTGCATGCAAAGAATGGGAGCTGACATTGTCGACATGGCATAATTTGCAGGCGCCAATAGGCTGTGGCGTCGTGCGACAAAGGCTGCAGCTGCAATCAAGCTCTGGGCCATGCTTCTTTGTTCGGCCTGCAATCAGTCCTTTGTGTGAATGTCCGCATCGTTTCGATGCATTGATGCTCTGCGTTTTGTCAGATGGCATCTGTATGTGTAAGTGTGTAAGATGTAAAGAAATTCCCGGAAGGGGGCCTGAAGATAGTCAATGTGTTGACATTGGGGGTTTTAGCCATGTACACGTCCCTCATGTACCACCAGGATCCTCCATCGATTGGCTATGCGCATCGTGATATATCGTCTCATCGGTATTATCCTCGCCATTGCCCATGTTAATATCGCCATCCACCGCAGTATTCTTTCCGCACGAAGGATTGAGCACGTTGGTGTAGACAGGTACAGGCGGACTGCTAGGGATGTCTTGGCTGAAGTCCACGGTCTCATCTGACTGCTCAACCTGTTTACGCCGGCAAGGTGCACTGGGGCCTGCCTCGACACGGGTATCAGCGTAGCCTTGCGGCATGGGTGCATTGGCGACGCTTCGCCGTGGTTCGACATGTGGTGGCGTTGGCAGACCTGGTCCGTGCAGTCCTGGCCCAGTGAATCCAGTAGCTCCAAACCGTGCTTAGCCAAAAGACACCTGCTTCTTGCTTCCAAATACACCCTTCCTATGCTTTGGTCTAGCACGTACACTATGCTCGAGCCTTGAAATCAAATGCTCAATGGCAGTCTTTGCCTGCGTCCGGCGTAAATGGGTGGTTCCGGCATCGCGAACTCGGCTGACAATGTGCTTCAGCTCACGGCAAATGGCGTCCATCTGTTCGTTGTGGCGCCGTTCGGTCTGCGTGGGCTCAGCGGGCCCATTCCATGGCCCCGTTGATGGCCCTGGAATGAGGTCTTTGTGATCTGTCCAGCCGCTCGATATCGCAATGTCAAGGACGGCGGTCAATCCAAGCAGCAACCCGAAGTCTGTCTCTTCGTTGATCTGAAATTCTGGCCAATGTCTGAGGGCATCAATGATAGTTCTCGCCCATTCTTGTCCAGCAGGATCCTTCTTGCTCGTCGTCTTCGAGAAGCACTCTGAGGCCAGCCGCCTCCGCAGCCTATATGCTCGTGGAGTGGCAGCTGGTAGAGCCACAATCGCTCGACAGCGGAGCTCAAGCGAAAGCTCGCTAGAAGATTTGAGTGCACTGACAACTTCCTCGATCAGCTTGTCGAAGCCATCTGCGGGCAATGCATCCATCATGTCCTCGATACTTTCTAGAATGGTCAACGACAGGCTTGGGTCATCCTTGACTTGGTCGTCAATGTTCATAAGCGCGAGGTCGAGCAGAGCTACAGACGTGTCTTGCGGTGGAGCAGCTGTCACAACACTGTCGCATGCTGGTGCCAAGAACGCTGCAACCCGCACAATATGTCGCAGACCCGGCGGCAATTTTGCACTTGCGACTGCCTCCTTGTAGTTGAACTCGAAGATCGAGCGTGTCTTGTATAGCGAGTTTATTGAAGCAGACGTTCTCCAAACAGATTCTTGATGAACGCTCGAAGCTCGAATGATCTCGAGGTAAGCTTCACATAGAGTCTCATCCGCCTCGTGAAGCAGTTCCTGTGTCATCCAGCGCACAACACTGGCAGGCAGTGGGTAATGTAGAACCAGTTCAGCAGCAAAGCCACTTATGCACGCTTGGGTGCGCGAGGCTGCGGTTTGGAACAGCTTCTCCCAGGGAGCATGCGAGTGCTCGTCAAGCTCAGGTGACGAGCCACCGCGATCCCAAAGTGGCTTGTCATCCAGAAAGAAGCGGTACTTGATTTCATCGTGCAGCGCTTCCGTTCGCTCGAGAGCCATGATCATCCTCTGTTGCTCGTCACTGTCACTTCCTGCCGCCTCGACCAACGCGCTCCCGTTGATGCCAGCCGCCTGCGCGTTCGCAAGTCGTTCCTCCCGTTTCTTGGCCTCGACGACTGAGCTCTCGAGACTCGCAATCGTAGCAGATTCCAGCTGATATCTCTCGTTCTGCGCTACCAAGTTCGCCAAGCTGTTTTTGAACACCTTCTTCGGCGGTGATCGAGGTAATGTGTTCGGCGTCTTTTGCTTCTTATCCTGGTCTGACAGCCTTGTGCTTTTCTTGACTGGCTTGGGCACTGCGAAAGTCGGTGTCGACTTATCGTCCGTGGTTGGAGAAAGTTTCCTCCTTTTCACAGAGAAGCTAGAAATGTCTGCCAGTCCTTCGCTGCTGCTTCCGCTGTCGTCTGAATCAGAATTTGTGACACCTTTCAAGCCATCCTTGGTAGATAGCACCCGTTTACTGTGCGAGCTGACGGGCATCGTCGACGCCTGTGATCCGGTCGGAACGCTCGAGAGGGTTGAGAAGGATGAGAATGAGGTTGCGTTGGTGGCTGACGCTGAAGACTTGGCCATCGATGCTGGAGTCGGTATCGGTGGCGCACACATGCTGCCAGAAGACACTGGTGACTTCGGCTTGGCTGACGGGACCTCAACAGCTACCGCATCGCGTCGCTTCGAGGGCATGTCGGATGCCGATCGATGAGGTGAATGGTGTGTAAGCGTCACGTCTACCGCACCGTGCAGCGGATGAATGACATCCTGCTGAGGCGACTTCCTCGGTGACTGCCGCGCCGGAGGACTCGTGCTGCTATCCTTCAGCTGTTCATCTCGCGCCTGCTGAGACTCTGACTTCCGCGGTCGTCCTCGTTCCCTCGCAGCAGTGCTGCTTTCGCTGGCTGAGCTCTGTGTCGCAGACCGCGACTTGTGCGGTGACTTCTTAGGTCGATCTGGCCTCGGTGGTGATTCAACATTGGAATGGTCCGTCTGTGACGGGTGTGCAGGCGATATGCGTCTTTCGGATGGCTGCCGCGAGCTCCGACCACTTTGTGAGGATGAGGCCACTACGATCTCTTCGGCCGTGTCGGACGGAGTGTTAAACTTGGTGAAGAAGCTCAAGATGGACCGGTTCTGCTTCGCGCCATGTCGTGCGGGTGGCATTGCTCTGAACAATATGTCCTGTCGTTCGTTAGCGAGCATTGAAGTCACGTCAAGTCGCGCTGAGGTACGCGTCGAGATCAATCAACTTGGCGAGCGGGCGTCGGCGTGTGAGGCGCATAGTTGCGATGGCGACCCACTAATATTTCACTTGCACAAGCAACTTCCATGAACCCTCGACTGAAAAGCACGTGTGCAACCATCATACATGTAGATCGCACAGTGCCTGCCAGGACTGCTCCAGCTGTCTACACAATGCAAGCCTAATCCTGATGCATAACGGCCGCGACTGAATGGCATCGATTGCACATGGTGGTGCAGTAGCAACATTGAAGTGCGACCTCTCAAACAATGAAGTCTCAGCTGAGCACAGCCCAGGCGTGCCAGAGGCAGACTGTTGGCGTAGGAGGGAGGAACAAATGTCATAAACCTCGAAGGTGCGGGCTCGAGCTGCAGCGGATGTCAGCGCTGGGGGATGAGGTGTCAGGGTGTGCATAAAATCTGCGTCTCTCATCATGGATCTCGTCGGTCTCGTCCGGTGGCTTCCGCAAAACAGTGCGGTCCCCACCGCCGTGCACGGTGCAGTAGCCCTGATGTTCAGTTTCCGCGTCCGAACGTATGTACGCGCTAAGCACCCACCCCTGTCCGTTATGTAAGATATCCTAGGTACCGTACCGGCGTGCCCTCTGCCGTCGTCTTCCACGACTGTTGGAAGCGAAAGGCTGGTCGTCTCGCGCTCTGGCATGCTGATGTAACTGCAAACCCCCTGCCCGTCAACGTCTTTAGGGGCCGGTGTCCGCAGCCTGTCTCTCAAACACCCGGGAACTCTAGCTTCCAGCGATCCCTCGAAGCAACATCCAACACCACACCCTACAAACCACACCCGCAGACGCCCCTCGCCACGGCTCGCGCCCACCGCACGTTCGTTGCCAACAAACACGTGCAACCACAGCTGCCACTCCAATTGCGCATCTACATCGCATACACACCAATGCACACTTCTCTCTTGATGCTGCGCCATACACGATAGCATAGCGGAACGCCGCGGGCTCCCACGCCCTTCCATCGACAGCAGTCTCCTGCCGCATGAGACATCCACCACCAACTATTGATCCGTCATCATGGCCACCGTGAGCTTTGGGGCCCAACAGCCGCGCCCTGAGGAGGCAGTGGAGGCAGGCAATGGCGCAGAACGGACACAACCACTTAATCGTATGCGATGGGCGACGGTGCGCCAGTCTGGCAAGAAGGGTGTGCAGAAACGAAAGTCCATATTCAATCGCCAGGTGGCACGATTAAGTGGCGTATCCAATAAACGGCAGTCAGCTGGCTCCAACATCAGCGATCTCAAGGCCGATGACATTGCGAACGACAAAGCCGCCCAAGGTCAGACGCATAGAACGATATACGTCAATCAGCAGCTACCGGACTCTGCGCGAGATGAGGAAGGGAGGCCGTTGCAGAACTTCAAGCGAAACAAAGTCCGGACGGCAAAGTACACGCCCATCAGTTTCATACCGAAGAACCTGTGGTTCCAGCTACACAACATCGCGAACGTGTACTTTATCTTCATCGTCATCCTGGGTGTAAGTACCACCTCGCGAATGCCACTCCAAGCTGAGTGTGGATGAGCTGACCAGCTGACAAAACACAGATCTTCTCCATCTTTGGCGTGCAGAATCCCGGTCTCTCCGCCGTGCCCATCATCGTTATTTTGACCATCACGGCTATAAAGGATGCAATAGAAGATTGGCGTAGGACGGTCCTGGATAACGAGCTGAACAATGCGCCGGTACATCGGTTGGTCGGCTGGGAGAATGTCAACGTGTCCGACGAGAAAGTCGGCATTTGGCGTCAGTTCAAAAAGGCAAACACCCGCGCGATCCTCTTGGTTTGGAAATGGTGGAAGGCCAAACAGGAAGAGAAGGCCGCGAAGAAGGGCAAAGGCCCCAGTGCGAGAGATGCGAATTTGGATGCGAAACTGGAAGAGCAGAATCGACGCGCGAGCATGGTCACAGCCCGTTTGGACGCAGAGGACTATCCACATGAGAATGATGAGGGCGATGTTGAGATGACACCTGTTCCGTCTCCCACGCCAGGACAACGGCCACAACATGGTGGTGATGACATGCGGGATCCTGGCCTGCAACGAGACCATTTGACGGTTCCCAAAGAAGATGGTAAAGTCGAGCAGATTCCTGTCCCCAAGAAATTCTATGGAAGCTTGATCAATCCCAACAGGGAACAGCTTGACAAAGCACGATTCAAGCGGGACTACTGGAAGAACGTGCGAGTTGGCGACTTTGTGCGACTCTACAACGACGAGGAAGTGCCCGCGGACATTGTGGTACTTTCGACAAGTGATGCAGACGGTGCTTGCTACATCGAGACGAAGAACCTGGACGGCGAGACGAATTTGAAAGTTCGGACGGCATTGTACTCGGGAAGGCAGATCAAAAGGGCGCGAGATTGCGAGCAAGCCGACTTCATCCTGGAAAGTGAGCCACCTCACGCTAATCTCTACGCATACTCCGGAGTGGTGCGCTGGAACCAGTACGATCGAAAACAACCTTCTGCGGAAACAAAGGAGATGGCTGAACCTGTGGGTATCAACAACCTGCTACTTCGTGGGTGTACAGTTCGCAACACCGAGTGGGTGCTCGGAGTGGTCGCCTTTACTGGAGAGGACACAAAGATCATGCTCAACTCGGGTATCACGCCTTCGAAACGGCCCAAGATCATGCGTGATCTGAACTGGAATGTGCTCTACAACTTTATCATCCTGTTTGTCATGTGTCTGGTTGCCGCAATCGTGGAAGGCGTGACCTGGGGCCAAGGAGACAATTCTCTCGACTTCTTCGAATTTGGCAGCTATGGCGGAACACCCGGCTTGAACGGTTTCATCACATTCTGGGCAGCCATCATTCTGTTCCAGAACTTGGTGCCCATCTCGCTGTACATCTCTCTGGAAATCGTGCGCAGTGTGCAGGCCTTCTTCATCTTCTCGGATACGTACATGTACTACGAGAAGATTGACTACCCGTGCACGCCAAAATCCTGGAACATCTCGGACGACCTTGGGCAGATCGAGTATGTCTTTTCCGACAAGACCGGCACGCTTACGCAGAACGTCATGGAGTTCAAGAAGTGTACAGTTAACGGCCAGCCATATGGTGAAGCTTACACTGAGGCTTTGGCTGGCATGCAGAAGCGTATGGGAATCAACGTCGAAGAGGAAGGTGCTCGGGCAAAGGCGCAGATCGCCCAAGACCGTGTCAGTATGCTGCAAAGGATCCGCAAGATGCACAACAACCCTTACTTGCGGGACGAGGACCTCACGTTCGTTGCACCAAGCTACATCGCAGACCTCGACGGCGACAGTGGTCCCGTACAGAAGGCTGCGACGGAACAGTTCATGCTCGCTTTGGCTCTCTGCCACAGTGTTATTACGGAAAGGACTCCAGGTGACCCGCCTAGGATCGAGTTCAAGGCACAAAGTCCCGACGAAGCTGCGCTCGTAGCGACCGCGAGGGATGTCGGCTTCACTGTCATTGGACGTTCGAATGATGGCATCATCGTCAACTATCTGGGCGAGGAGCGAGAGTACACCGTACTCAACACTCTCGAGTTCAACTCCACCAGGAAACGAATGAGTTCGATCTTGCGCATGCCCAATGGCAAGATTATGCTTTTCTGCAAGGGTGCTGATAGTATCATCTACTCGCGTCTGAAGAAGGGAGAACAAGCTCAACTTCGTGCCTCTACGGCCGAACATCTTGAAATGTTTGCTCGAGAAGGTCTGCGAACGCTGTGCATTGCGCAGCGTGAGCTCGATGAAGAAGAGTACCAAAGATGGAACGTTGACCACGAATTCGCGGCAGCTTCCGTCCAAGATCGAGAGGACAAGCTTGAAGAGTGCGCTGACCGCATTGAGCGTGAGCTTACACTGCTCGGAGGCACTGCCATCGAAGACAAACTTCAGGATGGCGTACCTGACGCAATCGCCCTGCTTGCCCAAGCCGGAATCAAGCTTTGGGTATTGACGGGTGACAAGGTTGAGACTGCCATCAACATTGGCTTCTCTTGCAACTTGCTTGACAACGACATGGATCTGATGTTGCTCAAGGTTGACGAAGACAACATCGAGCAAGCTGAAGCAGAGCTGGACAAGCACCTGGCCACGTTTGGGAAAACTGGATCTGACGAAGAACTCAAGGCAGCCAAGAAGAACCACGAACCTCCCGCGCCAACACATGCGCTTGTCATCGATGGTGACACCCTTAAGGTTGTGCTCGACGACAGGCTGCGGCAGAAGTTCTTGCTGCTCTGCAAAGAGTGCAGGTCTGTGCTTTGCTGTCGTGTCAGTCCTTCGCAGAAAGCTGCTGTCGTCGGCCTCGTCAAACATACTCTCGACGTCATGACGTTGTCCATTGGTGACGGTGCCAACGATGTTGCTATGATACAGGAGGCTGACGTTGGTGTCGGTATTGCTGGTGAAGAAGGTCGCCAAGCCGTTATGAGTAGTGATTATGCCATTGGCCAGTTCCGCTTCCTGACAAGACTGCTCCTGGTGCACGGACGATGGGATTACCGACGCATGGGCGAGTGTGTGGCCAACTTCTTCTACAAGGTACGATCTCTCATCCTTGTTGACGTACCGATGCTGACTTGATTCCTTAGAACATCATCTGGGTATTCGCGCTCTTCTGGTACCAGATCTACGCCAACTTCGATTGTTCCTACGCTTTCGACTACACGTACATTCTGCTGTTCAACCTGGCGTTCACATCGCTGCCAATCATCTTTCAAGGTATCCTGGATCAAGACGTCGACGACAAGGTCTCTTTGGCTGTTCCACAGCTGTATCGCCGCGGCATTGAGCAGAAAGAGTGGACACAGACCAAGTTCTGGATCTACATGTTCGACGGACTGTACCAATCGGTCATCGCCTTCTACTTCACCTACCTGCAGTTCATGCCGGCCAATTTTGAGACCGAGGATGGCCGCAACGTCAACGACTACAAACGTCTTGGAGTGTACATTGTCAACCCAATTGTGGTGGTGGTGAACGTTTATATCCTGATCAACACTTACCGCTGGGATTGGTTCATGCTGCTGATCACAGGCATCTCGATACTGCTCATCTGGTTCTGGACTGGTGTGTACACCTCTTTCACGGCCGGCTTCACATTCTACGGAGCCGCATCGCAGGTCTACGGAGCTTTGACTTTCTGGGCAATCGGACTACTCACTGTGGTGATGTGCCTCCTCCCTCGTTTCGGAGCAAAAGCGTTCCAGAAGATGTACATGCCCTACGACATCGACGTCATCCGCGAGCAAGTTCGCCGGGGCAAGTTTGATTATCTCAAAGATGTCGACCCTACCGCCGTCTCTACGCCAGCACCCGATAAGCTCGCCGAGTCAAGCTCAAGTTCCGAGATGTCCAACGGCAAACCCAAAGACGACAGGGGCCATAGAAGGTACACGCCACCGCGACAAACGTTTGAAGACGATCAACGACCAATCTATCCCCCGAGCATCGCCGCCACAGCGACTACGAATAACCCTCGGAGTAATAATGGCAGCGATGGTACAGACTACACCGGCCACCGCTCGAGCCTCGATCGCCAGTTCCCTATGGTGTCGAGCAATAATGCAAACCCGACCATAACCCGTCAAGACGGCGGCGACCCATTCGGCTTCGACCGACCACAGCAAGGGTCTCACTTTGCAAGGCCTAGCGTTGACCGACCTCGACCAAGCTTCGATCGACTACGGAGCAGTATGGACCGGACACGGCCTTCTTTCGAGGCTAGTAATGACTTCACAAGCGCAGCCTACCTATCGCGGGTGGAAAGCAGTCAAAGCCAGGGCAAAGGGGATACACCCACGACACCCGGAGCAGGGACGGGTCTGAGACAAGACATAAGTCAAGATCTCAGAGGTCCTGGATCGGGAAGGTGACGCCAACGCCAGCGACGGTCACAGTCGAATCTTTACCAGCGGCTTGACTGATCTACCCTACCGACAACTTGGAGTCGGGACGAAAGACCGGTCGCTGGCTTTGTTCGAGATGGCTGAGGAAGAATGGTCGGTTGGTTGGTTGGTGCTTGCATGAGGATACGCGACGCGATGGGATAGACGTAATGATGTTTTTTGAGAGAAAAGAGGGAGTGGGGGCTGGGGTTTTTCGTTTTATGGCTTGATTGAGGCCGTTGTACATACAGATGTGATGCTACGGCACATGTCACAGCCCGCCCCGCCGCTTATTGATACCACGCTCTTTGGGCTTTTGTTTGTTTGAGATGCGATGCGAGGCGTTTGGGAGTATAGAGCAGAGCAGATGAATTGGAATTGAGACTTTCGAGGATCAGGTTTTTTGGTCGTTTTGACGGTTGGGTAGATTGTTGTTACACACCTTATGCTATCGTAGAGAGAAGGAGAATGGAGGGAAAAGTCAGACTAGCATGCCATGCTTCCTAGATTCCATCACTCGCTACCTGCAAAAAAAGTCAGAACATCCACATCAGAACCCCTGACTCACCCAAAAATCCTTCTTCCACCCATTAACAACCTCCTTGCACTCCTTATTCGCAAACGGCACAATCTGCGTCCCAAGAACCCCCGCAAAGCCCTGTTGCATACAAACAAACCACGCAATATTACTCGCGCCACCCCAACACAACACATTCGCAGGCTGATGTATCTCCGGAACAGCCCCCTGCAGTAGAGCTCCTCCTAGCCCGTGATTGACACTTTCGTTCTCCTTGATGGGGCCCGCGACCATTTCCCAGGCTGGCTTGAGCGCGTAGAGCATCGGGAGCGAGAGCGAGGCGGAGATTCCGTGTGCGCCCAGTTGCGGGGTGAAGAGGAGGTCTATAGTGGAGGGGAAGAGGAGGACGGGAGTGGGGCTGATGAGGTCGGCGAGGATGGGGGCATAGTCGTCCATGGTGCAGGCTAGGCCGCCTCCGCCTTCGCAACCCTGTGGGTTGTCGCCGAAGGTGAAGGTGGTGGGTCTCAGTTTCCCGTCGGACGTGCGTTCGGTAGCTTGTAAAAGGCGCGGCGCGTACTCTGGATGGCTGGAGATGTGGAAGGTTGGGAAGGGGGCTTGACGGCCTAGAGGTTTGAAGATGTGTTCGATGAAGTAGGATTCGAGGGATATGTTGTTGTTGTTGAGGCGGGAAATTACTACACCAGGCCAATCGAGGGAGCCGCCGTAGAACCAGCCCTGACCGGGCTCGAAGAGGAGGGGGTTGTTGTAGCGTTCTGTGAGGAGGTTGGAGCCGGTATGGTGGCTTTCTTTTCCGCGCCATTGGGCTAGGAGGGGGTGGAGGAAGTAGTAGGCTAGGCCGCTGGTGTGGGTGAGGAGGTGGCGGGCTGTGATGGGAGTTTTGCTGGGTGTAGGGGTGTAGCCGTTTTCTGCGATTTTGTCTTCCTTGATGATGGGTTTGTTCTCGAGCTCGGGGAGGATTTTGGTGAGTGGTGCGTCTAGGGTGAGTTGGCCGCGCTCGATGCATTGAAGGAGTGCGATGCTGGTGATGAACTTGGTGGCGCTGGCGATTTTGAGGACGGCGTCTTCGCGGATTTCTGGAGCGTCGGCGTCTAGGAAGGAGTAGCCGGCTTTCTTGCTGTAGACGACTTTGCCAGTCTTGTCGACACATTCGATCAAGATACCGTGTAAGAGGGCGTCTCCTTTCTTGGTCACGTGCTGGAGCTGTTGGTCGAAGGTGGATGTCATTGTGCCTGTTTGCGTGATATGACTTGGCCGCTGTTGCTCAAGCTCTGGGAAGAAGAGCAAGCAAAGGATAGATGTATATGTGCAGTTAAATGCGGTGTCTACATAGCCGTGTCAGTCATACCTCGCGCTATGCTGTCTTTGCAGCTACAGTCTCCATGTATGCCGCCTGGGATGATGGCGTGTCCGAACAGAACCGAGCCTACAAGCTGCACCAAGGACGAAGGACGAAGGAAGCAGAAGGAACACTCGACGCCATCTTTCTTGGGCACACCGCACTTGCCGAAGTTGTAGGGCATTGACATGAAGGGCAGAGAAGGAGCGATGTTGGTGATGGAAGACCGCCCAAAGGGCTCACTAACCATTCAATGACATCAATGAATACTTGATTGATGACATCAGTCGCACCTACGCGCTCTCGCGTCGCCCATCTTCACAACCACTCACCAGACATGCCTTATCCATACTACAATGCCATCCGGCCCATTGAATGCTGAGACGGCCAAAGACGCTCCCGTACGACTTTCGCTTCCTCTCGACTTCCAGCAAGATGTCTTCCACGCACTCCGCGAAGAGGACATCCTCCTCATCCTCGCACGCGGTCTTGGTCTTTTGCGCCTCGTGACGAATCTCCTTCACAGCTACGATGCGGCTGGCAACAACCTCGTCATCCTTGTCGGCGCAGACGAACGTGAGAACGACTGGATCGGCGAGTCGTTGGCGGAGCATGCAGCAATGTCTGGCTCGCCAAAGTGCAGAGGCATGCAGTTGGTCAATACAGACTTGACCAACGTCGGAACAAGAGAGAAGATGTACAGGCGAGGCGGAATTTGCAGTATCACCAGCAGGATATTGATCGTTGACTTCTTGTCTGGGCTGCTAGATCCAGCTACAGTCACGGGCCTGGCGGTGCTGCATGCTGAGAGGGTTGCGGCCACCAGCTTGGAAGCATTCATCGTCAGACTCTATAGGCAAAAGAACAAGGCCGGCTTCTTGAAAGCCTTCTCAGACTCTCCCGAACCGCTCACGTCAGGCTTCCAACCACTGACCAGCATCCTGAAGAACCTCTTCCTGCGAAAACCGCTGCTGTACCCACGATTCCATGTCACTGTGGCTAAGAGTCTCGAGGGCAAGAGGAAGGCAGAGGTCATCGAGCTGGAAGTACCCATGTCCGATGCCATGAAGGACATCCAGAATGCACTATTGGAGTGCATTGACGTCAGCATATCCGAGCTGAAGAAGGGCAATACTGGCATCGACATGGACGACTGGAACGCAGACAGCGCTCTGCATCGCAACTTCGACTCCATTGTCAGAAGACAGCTGGATCCAGTGTGGCATCGTACGAGCTTTCGAACAAGACAGATCGTCCGAGATCTGAGCATGCTAAGGACGATTCTCCACCATGTACTGACCTTGAACGCTGTCGACTTCAACAAATACCTCGACACCGTCCTTGCTGCATCGCAGCCACCTCCAGGCTCGACGAGACAGAACCAGTCACCTTGGCTGTTCCTGGATGCTGCACACACAATGTTCGATTCTGCTAAGAGACGGGTATACACGGGCAAAATTACAGAGAATGCTTCGGAAGAAAGTCTCAATGCAACGCTCGAAGAGATGCCGAAGTGGTCACTCCTAGCAGAGATCTTGGAAGAGATCGAAAGAGACGTATCCTTCAATCCACAACCCAACGACGAGTCTAGTGGTAGCATTTTGATAATGGTGGGAGATCAAGGTACTGCTAGACAGCTGCGAGAATATTTGCAGACCATGTTCAAGGGCTCTGATATGCTGGAGAAGGACGATGCAGACGACGAACCGCAGGATCGGAAGCCCAGTGCAAAGTACCTGCTACGCCGGAAGCTCAGAAACTACCTGCAATGGAAGAGAGACTTCGCTCGAGTCAGCAGCAACCTCTTCACCGAAAACCAGAAAGAGATCAACGGTACCTCAAAAGTACATGCGACCGGTCAAGGTCTTCGTGGAGGCAGAGCACCTCCGAACAAAAGACGAAGAGTACGTGGCGGCGGCACTGCCGGCTCTGCTCCAGCAAGAGCAGCCAATGGCTCTGTTCAGATCGCTGGCGATAAAGAGTCCCACATACAATCTCTGATGCACGACTTGACACAGAACGACACGCTTGATGAGAATGCGGCAGCCAAAGTTGACCTTGGTGCTGATCCGCTTGACGACATGGAAGACTATTACGAACTTTTCGACATGAAAGACCTTGTACTAATTCATCCCTACGACGGTGATATGGATGATCACCTACTGGAAGAGATCAAACCCAGATATGTCATTATGTACGAACCAGATGCGGCGTTCATCAGGAGAATCGAAGTATACAGGAGCAGCCATGGAAACCGACAGGTCCGTGTCTATTTCATGTACTACGGCGGAAGTGTTGAAGAGCAAAGGTATCTCAGCACTGTACGCAGGGAGAAAGATGCTTTCGCCAAGCTCATCCGAGAACGAGGAAACATGGCCCTGACGTTCACTCACGATGCGGAGAAGGCCGATCCGCAAGAGAGCTTTCTGCGCACTGTCAACACTCGCATAGCAGGTGGCGGTCGACTGGCAGCCACGGCAGAGCCACCTCGCGTCGTCGTTGACGTTCGAGAGTTTCGAAGCAGTCTACCATCGCTATGCCACGGGCGCCAGATGATTGTGATACCTTGCATGCTCACAGTTGGCGACTATGTCCTGACCCCCGAGATCTGCATCGAGAGAAAGAGCGTTCGCGACTTGATCTCCTCTTTCTCGGATGGACGCCTCTACAACCAAGCAGAGACAATGCTCCAGCACTACAAGTCACCCATGCTCCTCATCGAGTTCGACGCCCAGAAAGCCTTCACCCTCGAACCCTTCGCAGACCTCTCCGCCACCATCGGCACCTCATCCGTAGTCGGCACAGATCTCCAATCAAAACTCGTCCTCCTCACCCTAGCCTTCCCCAAACTCCGCATCATCTGGTCCAGCTCACCCTACCAAACAGCGGAAATCTTCGAAGAACTCAAGAAGCAGCAACCCGAACCTGACCCTATCAAGGCGGTCCAGCTTGGCCTTGAGAATGGCGAGGATCCAGAGACGAGGACTTTTAGTCAGACGCCGCAGGATATGCTACGGTGTGTGCCTGGCGTCACAGGAAAGGCCCTCAACAAACTCATTCTTGAGTATGAGAACGTGCAGGAAGTCGCGAATGAGGATGAGGCGAAGTTGTCGGGGTTGATTGGGAAAGAGAATGCTAGGCAGATTAGGGCGTTTTTTGATAGGAGTGTTTGGGATGTGGATGATTGAAGTACTTCCCACGAAAGTCTTCACTTCACATGGAAAGAACGACTCGCGATTGAGAGCTTGTGCATACAGATACTGGGCGCGTGGTCTCTCCGAAGCCTTCAGCTTCAAGGCCAGCCTTCCCGCGCAGCAGCTCACTTTCGGCGCCCTCATAGCCTATGATCTCTTTCACTGCACATAATATCACTGACGTATCGACAACCTGGCGACAAATATCACACACTTGGTCAAGGTTGCACTGGCATCGACCAACAGTCACCGCATGAATGGCACCGTTCCATCAACGAAACATCGTCGCACAACATCTGCACTCAGCATACCGACCAGAAGAAGACGCCGACTCACTGTTCGAAGCGACCTTCAACACCAAGAACCACGCCAAGATGCCTCGCACTCCTTCCTCCGACCCAGGCTTCAAGCCTGATCTCAAGCTTGAGGAGCAAGAGACCGACTGCGAAGAGCCACAAGCACCACACCGCACTTCCCTTCATCCACAGCGACCCCTCTATCAGCACCAGATTCCAGGCACGTTCGACCACACGTCCAAGAACCAACGCCTCTCCTTGACTTGTCACATCAAAAAGTTCATGAAGGACAGCAAAGCCAACGACCTCACTCCTGACCAGCGTTGGCCCATGCTTTTGAAACTACGAGAGAGCAAGCTCAAAGAGATGGAGGATATGGGCAAGCTGACCCTGCAAACGCACCCCGACCGCCTGGCCAACGGATGGATTGAACACGATGACGAATCCCGGATCCGGAAGCACTTTGCTAGCTACCTAGATGGTCGTACCGCAGGAACAAGCTACTTTCAGTCCACCGCCACCACCGACAGATCCGGAAGGCCAGTACAGAGATGGGACTACAAGGAGAGCTCAGACGAGGAGGGCGACGACGATCAAGACGACGAAGAGCCAGACGCACCTAGGATCAAGCGCGAGCATCTCGGTAACAGCGAGGTTAGCACACCACGCAGCGGCGCCACAGTTGCACAGATTGGCCTAGGCGTACCAGCACACCTCGAGTTGATCGATGGCAAAGCTGTCTCGCGTAGCTTCTGCTTTCGTGCGATGCTGAACGAGGCCAACGGCCTCGCGGCTGCCGAGGGAATGGAGAGCGTGCGGAAGACCTGGAAGTGGATCGATGGGGTGATGGTGGTGTGGCCGGCTTTCGATACAGAGTCTGAGAATGATGGCCGCAACACAGATCCTCCACGGGCTGACTCGGTGGTTCATGGGGAGAGCAAAGTCGACAAGCAGAAGGTTGAGGAGAAGACCGAGGCTTCATCATCTCAATGCGGCCCCGATGAGGTTTCTGGTGGCATTCAAGGCATCAAGCGACCGGGTGAGGATGGCCTTGAGGGAGAGGAAGCTGTGGTGAAGAGGATCAAGATCGAGGCTGCAGAGGTGCTGTGAACACCTTATTGCTTTCGAGACCGGACATATCATAATCTACGTAACTGACGACTCGGTGGAACGACTGCTTCTTTTGCTTCAAGCAGCAATATGTACCATACCATACTATGACCTAGTACCAAGCAGCGATCTGCGCTGCCATTGAAAGTGCACCATGCAAGCATATTCCTACACCTCAACGTTCAACACACATTCAGACCCATCCCTCATCGACGTACTGACTCATTTAATACTCCCCTTAATCTCCGCCTTCATCCTCTCCGCCTCCCTCCGTCGATCCAACTCCGCCTGCACCCCCGCCGCCCTCTTCCTCTCTACATCCGCCTCCCACTCCGTCCAAACTACACACACCCCCAAGTCAGCAAAAAAGAAAAAAGAAACCCACACCATCACAATTCCAGCAAATAAAAAGTACTCACTATGCCGATCCGTCCCACTATACTTCTTCAAATTCGTAACGAAATGGTCAAACTCCTCCTGCTTCTCCTTGCGCCGCTCCAAACTCCTACGCTGTAGCTCCGGGTTGTACTTTAGGAAGAGTTCCTCTTCGGTGGGTGTGACGTAGTAGATTAGAGCGGGACCACCGATGCAGCAGATGCCGCCTGCTGCGACCATTTTGATCCAGGTTATTGTGCGCATTGTTGCTGGTGGCGGGGGAGGTGCCGCAGGTTTGTGGTGGGATGGGGGTTCGGGCTAGTTGCAGGCTGAAGATGGGTGGTCTTGAGGGGGGTAATTGATTGCGAGGGTTGGGTTGATGGAGTGGATGGTGGATGGGATGTCTATGGATTGTGTAGTAATAGCATGAAGTCGATTGCACCGAGATGCAGATTGGCGCTAGCTGTTTTGGGGAAGTGGAGCTCCATGCCTGGGGCAACAATTTCCATCAACGACAGGATATCAATTACTCACGATGCGGCTGGCGGACCATGAGTTATGACGACTGATAAGCGTTGCTGCCACGAGTTCCATCGTATTATGTACCGGCCACTACATACATGTTATCTGATCCTACCTCGTCTCAACCATTCCCATAATCAAACTGCCGCAGACGCAAAGGATCAGTAAGGCTAGGATTCTTTCTGGTGCCGAACCTATTCCCATGTTCCTCCGTGCCGTTCTCTAGATTGGTGAATTGCAAGTTCGATATGTCCACGGTAGCGCAATGACAGCCACAACCTGTCGGGCACGTAAAGTCACCAGCCTCTATCGACGACACTACATCTTCAAGACACGCTGGATGCGTGACGTGCAGGCAAGAAGGACACATCTGTTCCGCCGCTTGAATCAAGCAAAAGCAAATGCTGCACTCAACAGCAAGTCGACCAGTCGTTGCCATGGGTATGACGAAAGCATCGGAAATCGGACCTGCAACCTCAGCAGGACGATCGTCGAAAGCTCCAACATTCTCAAGCTCGGTTGCTTCAAGCACCATATCCCAAGAACGAAGTTGCTCGGCATAAGATTGCCGCCAGGAATGACCTTTTATGGCAAGCTGTTCCGTGAGAAGTGGCTCCGGAGCGGGCAACAGCTCCTCGCCAAAGAACATGTCATTCTTGGTCTTGAACACAACGCTTATGCCGGACTGCTTAGGCGTATGCGGGAGACTGTCATCGACAGTCCTGTCGCTGTCATAATTGTCATCTTGCTGCGCGAGACTCAAACTGCGTCGATCTGTTTTGCCAGCATCAAGGTTTGACGCAAAAGAGACAGTCTTACTCCAGCTGCCAGTAGACCGATCTGGCAGACTTGTGGAAAGCTCGTTTCCAGGACTCGTGCCCAGCCGTTTCGTAGGCGGTGACGATCCGTATGAGGACAGCTTTTCGGCGATCGAGGCAGCATAATTCTTTGCAGCTATGCTGAAGCTGCTGCGGTGATGCTCAGGACTGACTGACCCCGATACAGTGAGCTTGGAGTTCTGTCGTGGCAAAGATGGCAAAGTCAGAGGAGGGGTACTGTTAGATGAATCGATGTATGGTGTGCCTGGCTGCGAGGCATTGCGCGAGGAGTTTTGAGATCCATGGCGCTTTCTCGGTGAATTTGTGGAATGGCCTGAGCGGACGGAGCTGGCTTGCAGTATTGGGATACCAGGAGGATACCTTGTGCTATCTATCGAAGCGACTTCGCGAGTCGGCGATCGCTTGGCTTTTACCACTGATTGTGTAGTCGGCGGTTGTTGAGGTAGTTTGGGAGACTGTAGGTGCCGTTGGGAAGCTTGTTTCAGGATGGCCGACATACATGCTAGGAGCTGCACACTGGCCAAAGCCTCTGCTTGAGCGAATATGCGCTCGAACGCCCATGCTTTATCAAGAGGGTGATATGGGAACGTCAGGTTTGTCGATCCGCTAGGCAGTCCAGCAAGGGGCTGGGCGAGGGAATTGTTCATCGAGGTTTCAAGACCAGCGTAACCCGTCGATACAACAGACATGTCATTAGATCGTTGGGGCTGATAGCCATCTGCGGCTGTTGATTCGGGCAGGAGTGCCAGCAGGCGCCAAAGATCAGCCGTTGCAGGCAAGTCCTCATCCTCAGCAGAGCTAGCGTTCTCACGACAGACCTTACCTAGATCCTCTGTATCGTCTTGCAGCATCCGATACTTGGCAGCGAGCAATTTACGCGTAGGTGTCAGTTCCTCGACATTATGCACCGAGACGTTGACAGTACCTCCATTGAAGAAAGTAGCAGAAGTGGCCTTGATAGGTGATGTCTTGAGCTTCCACGATGGCCTGCTGTCGAAAGACGACGGCTTTATGGCGAATTGCGGTACAGTAGGCTCGGTCTTCTCGGCATTGGACTCATTATCGCTATCCAGGACACTATCTCGGCTAGGTGAGGACGACGCCAAGTTCCCGAAGCTAGGGAACAGCTGCGTGGTTCTAGTACCGCGGCCTGCGGACCGAGTCACCTCGTTTTGCTGTGGCTGCAGCTCTATCTGATCTTCGTACCTTGTGGGGAAGAAGGTCAGAAGTTGACCATTTGCATTGAAAGCCGCCCCACAACTTCTTGGAAGAGGCACGTTGACACCCCCAGGCAAGTAAGAGCTACTGCCCTGCATGTCTGCCGCGAACGTCTCATCATCAGAGTCGCTGTCATTGTCATTCGTGGCCATGGTGCTGATAGAATCGAATGATGCTCGTGGTGGAGGAAGATATAAACTCTCGTCAAGCGGTGCCAGCATCGAACCAGGAGACACCTTGCGCGCCGGAATTGAGGGCGACAAGAATGGCATCGGAGAATCGTTCTCGTCTCCGTCCGCATTGCTTTCATTAGGCAGCTCGAGGCTCGAGGTCATTGCTCGAGAGATAGGAGTTTCAGATCCTGACTCTTCGACCCTGGGAAGCTTCTTTTGTGCTTTCCTTTTCTGCTTGACTGGTGACTTGATGACAGCCTCGGGCGTTGGTGACAGTAAAGGGCTCCGGGACGAAATAATCTTGACACGGCGACTGGGCTCAGCTCTCATCATGCCTTTGGCAACGCCGGAAGGCTTTGAACCACTGTCACGGATCACCGTCTGCTGTAGAGCCTTTCGCTCTGCTTCCCAACCCATGCCATCGAGCACTTGCACGGGCACAGTATATGATTGTGCCGACGTCGCATAAGAAACGAGTACGTTTGCAGCGTTGTTGCGGCTGATAGTGGCAAAGCTGTCGATCAAGATATCGGCATGTAACCGCCACAGCTCCATGAGTTCTCCATGATCCATAGGATAAGCATAGAAGAATAAGGTCGTGCTTTGGAAAGGCAGTACTACTATTCCGTGGCGACCGAATGCGCTAGCTTGCCTGATCCGATAGCCCACCTCGAAAGTTACCAGCAGGGACAAGCTTGCGTTATCAGAGTGATACCAAGGCGTATCATCGTTGTCCAAATCCTCATGTATAGACGCCAATCGCGTGAGGCCGGGCGCCTCCAGTGGATTGGGAACCTTCAAGAGTTCAACAGTGCCCTCAGGGCTGATATTCAGAATCGTTCCGCGGTTGGTTTGGGTCCAGCGAAACACTTTTGGCTTCAAGCTTCGGCGTCGAGAGACTGCAATGGGACGGTTCCGGGCAACATTCCAGGTTGACACTGAACCATCGTGACTGGCTGCCAGATATCGCCAATCGTCCGACTTGAAAGCGATCGCATAGCACGGAGAATTTATGCCTCGCAGCTGATACAGCGGCGTAGATGATGTTCTCAAGGACCAGATGCATATCGCTCCATCAGCCGAACCAGTGGCAAGCGCTCTGGGATCGTCATGAGCCCAAGCAATGTGAGTAACGACTCTGCCATTGCCCTTCAAGACATTACGAGCTCGCCTTTTCTCCACGTCGAAGATCAAAACTTGTGGCCCATTTGCAGCAGCCAAAAGGTTCAGCCTCAATGGACTGAAGGCCAGGGCCAGACATCGTTGCGATCTAGATTGATATCGAACGGTATACTTGTCTTCGTGACTGGCAGAGATCTTTCGAATGACTATGCCGTCCGGACCAGGAGACGCGACATACTCGCTGTTGACGGCCAAGTCAGAGCTGTCGCGGTCATCGTAGTGGTCCTTGATAGTGGCATCCCGAACGTCCATAAGCAGACTTTCAAGGCACTGCTGTGAATGTTGATGGCGCAGTCAGTACCGTGTCCATCAGGAAATGATGCCAAGGGTGAATGTAGAGGTTGTTGTCACATGCTAAGGACGAAGTTGAACACGCGACTGCCTCATGCCGCTGTCGCGATCGCCAAGCCGATGACCAAACAGGTGACGTGGGGCAAGTCTTCACTTGAGCCTCTTTGACTACTTCACGCACCATCTGTTTGTCGCCCACAGTACCTCTCACACAGCGACACAGCGCAGAGGATCTACGACATCTCCACTCCGCATCAGGCCGCGCAAGACCGACCACGAACAACCTCCTAGCCTGCGATCGACCACCGCCCCACCAGGCTGGTACAAACAGAGACACCACCACCACCACCACCACCACCACCATGTCCGCCCCTCTCCCCAAGCGCATCATCAAAGAAACCGAACGCCTCCAAAACGAACCCGTCCCCGGCATCTCCGCACAACCCCACGACGACAATGCCCGCTACTTCGACGTGATAGTAGAAGGCCCAGGCGGCAGTTGCTATGAAGGTACCGCCTACCGTCACCACGAACTCCCACAATCGTATACTGACTAAAAGTACAGGCGGCGTCTTCCAGCTCGAACTCTTCCTCCCCGACGACTACCCCATGTGCCCACCGCGAATACGCTTCCTCACACGAATCTACCACCCCAACATCGACCGTCTCGGCCGTATCTGTCTAGATGTCCTAAAGAACAACTGGAGTCCCGCGCTGCAGATTCGGACGATCTTGCTGAGTATACAGGCGCTTCTGGGAGCGCCGAACCCGGAGGATCCGTTGAATGAGGCGGTTGCGAAGCAGTGGAAGGTAAGTGAGGAATCTAGACATGGAGAGGACAGAGTATGGATGGGGTTCGGATGCTGATAATGAGTTGTAGGAGAACCAGCCGGAAGCGATCAAGACTGCGAAGGAGTGGACGGCGCAGTATGCGCAGCCGAAGAAGTGAGCATTGCCCAGGAAGAGGTAAGACGACACTTTGATATGCAAGGCGACATGGGCGCGGCGGCGGCATGGGCATTCCTGGGACATTTAGCGAGGTAGCGCGTCCCAGGAAAAGAGGGCATGAAGTGGAGAGCAGAGCAGAGCAGATGAACTGACTTACGGTGCTTTGGAACTCGGCGAGGCGGCAATAGCGTGGCGCTGGATATATGGCTCTTACACCCGTGCAGCAGTACGGTTCGACCTTACAATCATCTACATTGCAGAACATCCGACGATATCTCACGTCACATCCGCCTGGCAGCCTCCTCATCCCACAGACTAGGCCTTCTCCTCTGATACACACCACTCCTCCTCGGCACATCCATCGAAGCGTCTTTCCAAGTAACGTCCCCACTCCTCCTCAAACTCTTCGCCACAGACAAAGTATGCTCAATCTTCAAAGTCTGCCTCTCATACTCTACCTCCTCCCTCCCCCTCCGCCTAGGCCACCACTGCCTCAGCCTCAATCTCACCCTCTTCATAGTATAACTCAACTCATCCACAGATAACGCAATCGCTATACAAGGGATAGAGATCGCAAGCCCAATCCCGAAGATATACTGAGATACGTACCCCAGACTCATCTCTGGCTGTCCGCTAGCAGCATTGTGCGGGAAGGACTCGACATTGATAGCGAAGAAGGCGGCGATGAAGGATAAGGGGAGGAAGATGACGGTGACGATGGTGAAGACCATAATCGTTTGTCCCTGTCGCTGTGCGCCGAGAGCCTGTTCGCGTGCGAAGCGCGCTTCGAAGGCGTTGGCGTGTTTTTGCTTGAGGTCGAGGAGATCGCGGATTGATTCGTAGATGCGTTTGGCTTGTTCTTCCATGCGCTCGATGTCTTTTAGTGGGTTGGAGATGGTCTTCTCTTGTTCTTCGAAAGTTCTGGTGACTTTTCGGATTGCACCCAAGGAGCGGTCATCGTGGTAGAGGGTTGTGATGGCTTTTTGTAGGTCTGGGAGAAGATTTTCTTGGTGTCGAAGAACCATCTTGAGGATATCCAGTTCGTCGCGAATGTCCTTGATCTCTGCTAGGAGGTCTGTTTCAGGACCGACATCAAGGAGCTTGTCGATGAACTCTGTATCGGGGTCGTCGTACTCGTTTGACTCAGATTTGTCGATTCTTTTGGCGACGTGGTGATGGACTTTGGATTCTACTTCGAGGTTACGGAGGATCTTGTTGGGCTTCTTGTGGCTCCTTAACCAGATCGAGGCCTGTTCTGATGCCCTTGAGAACTCCTGAAAGCGCTTGGCTTCACGATCCATGGCCACGCCCAGTGACGCCCCGAACATATCGAGGAACTGGAAGCCATCGTCGTTCTTCCTGTGTCTGTCAAAGGTGCCGAAACATCGTCCTGCGATGGTCATGGCCAGCTCGTACACATTCTGTACGGGATCTCGCATCTTGATGGAGTTGATGTCCTCTACAATTCCCTCGAAAACGTCTAGTGGGTCATTGCGAGGCTGCTTCCATCTTTGTGGAAAGCTTGTGACGATGAGATCACGTCCCACGATCCACATCCACAACTGGTCAACCATGAAGATCTTTGGATCCGGTTCTGGTGCATCGCGAAGATCGCGTTGGAATCGGAAGACCACTTGGTCCTCGTCACGGTATCTCGTGTCGATATTGTGGTAGAAGAATTGGTCAAGTGTTCTCCTCACATGTAAAAAGGAGCTAGACTTCGATAGATGGGCACGGATCAAGATCTCGTCGGCTTCGGCGTGCATGCTCAGACCTCGAAGATGATCTGGGTGCTCCAACGCACGCTGCATCTCTTTCCTGCGACGATGTGTTTCGAAGTGCAAGTAGGGCATGAACATAAACAGATTGCACGAGTTCGACACTCGATCAGCAGTGACGTTCGTGCCGCTTCTGGAAGCTCTGCCCGTCACTGGCCTCCTCGAGGTCTTGTTGGTCTTAGAGCCCGTGGTGCTGGTGTGACCGTTCGCTTGGCCAGTGCTGCCACTCTCCGAGGCTGAGACAGTTGAAGCTGTCTCCTGACGCTTCACTTGTTGCTTACCAGGCTTACCGCGCTGTCTTCCAGCACCTGTGGGTTGGGGAGTTGCGGCCGTTGATGTTGAGTCTGTTCGTGGACTTTGTGGTCTGTTTCCTGTCTTGGCTGCATTCTGTTCGTTGCTGGACTCCGCGCCGGAGATGGTAGGCGGTGAATTTCGACGTTCAAGGTTGGGTAACAGTGGTTGATCACCGCCCTGCTTCGTAGACTTGGCTTCCGGAGTTGCTTCTGAGACAGTGTTCAAGCTTGATCTAGGGACCCTCTTCGACTGCGGCGCAAGGGTCGAGCTTGCAAGCACAGACGAATCCTCGTCACCAGCTGCACGACGCACAACTTGGCACATAGGGCGCATGAAGCGAGAGTGATGATGATGGCCACGATGCTGATGGTTGAAAGAAGTCTCCAGAGCTTTGTAACCGTCCACATCGGCGACATCCTCTTCAATGAAGCGCTTCTTGAGCAAAGCATCGCACCAAGCAACGTTGTTCGCAGGCAAATGAATCCATCGCACATTCGTAGCTTTCATCTTCTTCGGCATGGTGGTCCATAAGTGTTCCATGCCACGTCCAGGGTTCTTGGCATACAGCAGATCGTAGATTGTGGGAGGGTTCTGCATGACCCGGTTGCCATTGGGAAAGTCCCCGAAGTCCACTATCTTTGCTCGGAACTTCTTGCATGCATCGAGTTCCTCTTCAGACAGCTCGTTGAGATGGTTCCAGGGTGCGAGCATTTCCGCGATGTCTTTATGTCGGTGTTGAGCAGCCAGTAGAAGCGGAGTGTTGCCAAAGCGATCCCTCGTCGCCGACTTGCAGCTCGATTGCTGGAGAAGAAAAGCGACAGCATCCCTGTTGCCAGTCTCTGCAGCGACATGAAGTGGAGTTCTGCCATTCATAAGCTCGCCATTGATCTCAGCTCCTGCCGTAAGTAGCAGCTCAAGCAGATCTTCCGAGCCGTGTGTGCAGGAATTATGCAAAGCGGTCCAACCTCCATCTGACCTGTTGAGCACATCTGCGTCATGGTCCAACAATATCCGCACAAGATGTCCATGGTCTCGAGAAGCGGCGAATTGTATGGGAGTCATCTGACGATCATTCTTCGCATTGACGTTCGCCTTTGGAGCTGCACCATTCGTACGAGAAGTCAGAAGCGCACGTAGGAGGTCTTCAAGATCGGTGACACAACACCAGTGCAGAGGTGTTCGACCATCTTCGTCTTGAGCTTCGACATCGACGCCTGCTTGTAAGAGGTAATGAACGACCTCCATGCTCCATTTGCGGGCAGGCTTACTTCCAGGCTTTCTGACCAAGCCTTTGTCAGCGGCGAGATTGAGTAGGACATTCCGTTGCCTGTGATCTCGAGTCTCAATCTGGACCCCCCGAGCTACCAACAGTTCAACCATCTCTAACTGTCCTTTGTAGGCAGCCGTCATAAGTGCTGTGCGGCCTTTCTTGTCTCCAGCTTCCAGATTAGCTCCATGGTCGATGAGAGCCTCTGCGATCTCCTTGCGACCGAAGTCAGCTGCACGAAGCAGGCTCGCTGGTTTGTTTGCTGAGGCATAGTCTGGATTGGCTCCGTTTTCGAGCAGAAAGCGAGCAACGGCCGGGAGGTTCTTGTCGCAAGCCTTGATCAGACCAACGCCCAGGAAGACATCGTTGCATTGATTGCGCCCTTGCGCTTCTTCGATTACAGTCTTCACCTCCGAGACACTGTTTGCCTCGACAGCTCGCACTAACTTCGGCTCCAAGCGATCAGAGTCGCTTTGTACACTCGCAGCCTTTCTACCCATGATGATGCTGTGCAATGTCGATGACCACTTGGCAGAGCATCACCATCGTGCGTCCACCAGAGATGTGTTTCGAGATGCTGTCTTTGTACGATGCAGCTCGGAGTATGGCATGATCTACACCCTTTTGAATGTGGGTGCAGCAGTCAGTATAGCTGCAATGGTATCATGAGACGTCGGAGGCACAAGAGGTTCTGCCCCGTATGGATGTCAATGCTGAAAAGTCGTCGAGATCAGCTCATCGTTCTTGATGGGTTCCAGCCACTCCTTCCGTGGTGCGTGCTACAGTGGCTTGATGCTCTTCAGAAGAGACTTCCTGCGACATGTATGGCTTTTCGCGAGGTCCCATCATGGCGGTGATAACGACGAAGACTTCGGCTACCTGGCTTATGGATCTGACCGGAGAATCGAAATTGAGAACGAAAATACTCTGTTCAAGAAGAGAAGGAGTGCTCAAGACATTGTCCGAGGGGCTCCAAGAAGAGCATAGCTCGGGTCACAAGCGAAAAGCCTATTTCGCGAGAGCGACGCGCTCGATATTATCCTTGACCTGTCTTGCTGACAACACTCTACAGTATCACTGACTGGGAGAGGCTCATACTCATCGCATGCGTGTCCCCGTGGGCCATCTGTCAAGACTGGAGGGTTTTCAACGATCGAGGGGAATGCTAGTGGCTGCTGAAAGCCAAGAGCGTATCACCGTTATGACGTGCGTGAATCATGGCATACATGTCCATGTACCGCTTCGAGACCGGGAACCAGATGGCGTCTGAAGACCTCGGAGCGGTGGCTGGCAGGTACGGTAGCAAGCTGAGCTGCTCCTACACACAACCTGCAAATTACCTGGTATTTCGTCCTTGACAATGGCCGTCCGTACAGCTCTTGCCCTGCTGGGTGGTGCTTTCCTGTTGTACTACGCGACGCGTCTACCATTGTTTGTTCAACTGCACTTTGTCCATCAAAGCACACTGAGCCGCTATCGAAAAGCGAAGGGCAGACCAGAGGAATCAGCATGGGCATTGGTGTTCGTAGTACTGGGTCCTTGATGATATTGTGCTGACCTGCTTCAGGACTGGATCCACTGACGGCATCGGCAAGGGATTTGCGGAGGAGCTCTGCGAACGCGGCTTTAATGTCATTATTCATGGACGCAATCAACACAAATTGGAAGCTGTCAAAACGGACCTAAACAAGCGATGGCCAAATCAGCAAGTCCAGATCCTGAAGCTCGACGCCGCCAAAGATGCTGCCAACGCCGAAATCTTCTCTCGTACGGCGGCCAACCTGCGAAACTTCGATCTCAAAGTACTCATCAACAATCTGGGCGGGAATGGTGGCATGGATGTGAGTTTCATGCCTCTTCATGAAAGGACCTCGGACCAGATTGGCACTTTCATAAATGTCAATGCCCGCTTTCCTACTGAGATGACTCGGGCAGTCTTGCCACAGCTTCGCGAGAACGGCCCTGCCTTGATCGTGAATGTTGGAAGCACGACCAGCGACTTCGGCCTGCCTTATCTTTCCATCTACTCGGGCTGCAAGTCTTACAACAAAGGCTGGTCGCGCTCCTTGACAGCAGAGATGAAAGCTGAGGGAGCTAATATTGAGGTATTCTGCTTACTGGTTTCGGCTGTTGCCACAAACTACGTTCCGCGAGCGGCCTCTTTATTCGCCCCAACCGCACGGCAGATGGCCAGCTACAGCTTAGATAAAGTCGGCTGCGGCAAGAGCATAGTCTTTGGCTACTGGGCTCATGCTGTACAGGCAGCTTTCTTCTGGGTCCTTCCTGACTGGCTCGCGGAGAAAATGATCATTGAAGTTGGAATCAAAGAAAGGAAGGAAGATGAGGATCGTGCTAAGAACAGGTAGATGTGTGTGCTGCAAATTCATACCTAAGAGTCCAGCTCATCGACCACGATCTTCTGCAGCGTGAATACTGCGTCCTTTCTCCCACCTTTCACGGGTCCATCGCGGAACAGGGAATACTGCGGCTCTTCGGGGTTGGACAAGTCCTGTAGGATGATTCTGCGGAAGCAATACGGCGGCCAGGTGATCAAGTTTGTGATGGCTTGTCTGGCTCTCTCGGCAGTCTGGAATCCTTTCCAGCGCTGCTCTGTTGGCCGAGTCAACCCGTTGTCGTAATGCGAGGCTTCGAGTGTGAAGGACGAAACCTGACGCACATCATGTGTGTTGTTCTGTTGAGGACCACCTGCTTCTTCTCTGCCGGCGTCGTTCTTACTGGACAACAGGCTTTCTGTTGCTGGCCCCATATTGTCGATATGAGTGGAATCTGGCCGGAACTCCTTCGCCTCGGGGCGCAGACCATCCCGCTTCTGCATATCTTCCTTGTCCGACTTGTCTATCGACGCGTGTGTGCTGCTGCACTGCTTTTGGGACATGATGCGGTGGTAAAATGACCGAATGTCGGGTGGATTCGAGAGATACAGGTTGCAACAAATTAAGTATTGCCTGCGATTTATATGCAGTTGGGAATGAATTGCGTTGTGTTTCTCTTTGCATCACTGACGAGCCCTCTAGATCGTGTCTGACGCAGTGTCTGTGATCATTCACATCGGTGGCCCAAGCAACATTCACTATCTCAATCCTGAACACGGTCCCGCAGAATGTCTCGAGGCGAGATCTGGAGGTTTCAGGGGCCCAGAAGCACTGCTCCCTGGTCCATCTTGGCTCGACCAGTGTGCGCTCGAAGCATAGTGCACCACAAAGCGCCCTGTACCAAAGCAAACAGCAAGTTGTTCACGGTCGCCCATCCGACAAGTTGATACCAGATAGTTGCCCAGGTCCGCAAAGGCACAGTCTGGCCATTGAGATGCCCGTAACATCCCGGAAACTTGAGCCTGAACGCCCAGGAGATACCAACCGCTGCCAACACGAAAGCCTGTGCCGCGAGTCCGGCCGTACTGAGCGAACAATATGGAGTATTCACTTCGAATAGCTGAGCCCAGAAGGATACAAAGATGAGGCTCGTGATAATCGGATTGGTATGGATTCCACTAAACGTGGCACGAACCATGCGTCCGTCATGCCAGGGGTTGTCAATCTTTCGTGGGAGGGTCGTCTCGTATGCTACGAAAGCCAGTGATATTGCCAAGGATGCCACGAAGAGGACGATGGCGAAGCTCTTCACAACGCTGTCGGTTGGTGGTAGCCAAAGCGTGCGGCCAAAACTAAACGGAGACATGTCAGCTCTGAGATGTGCTTGGTTGGAGTGCATCTTACAGATCACATGTCCAGCCCAAACGACCACGAGTTGAGCAATATCTAGCCAGTCGTTTAGGGTCGGTGGCTCACGGTGCAGGAAGCTCTCGGTCTCCACGATAATGAGGTGCAAGCCCAACGCGAGTTGCTCCGTCGCAGACATGGTGATGAATAGAACATATGCGAGAGAGAGAGAGAGAGAGCTGTCTTCTCTCTGCGGAGCCATAGCAAGCGCAGTTGGAACGTGAACGGCCAGGCACTCAACAGAGTCAGAATGCTGCAAACCGTTATCTAATCGTGACCAGAGGAACGCGCACTGGGGACCTACATTCTTGATATGTCAGGTATTTGGTTGCAAAGTATTGCTGACGTTAATTACCCTCGGAAACAATGTGCGGCAGGTTATGACGATGCAGCTTGCCAGTTGAAGGGTGTGGGAGATGTCATGTCGGCGAGTGATTGTCATGAGGAAGCTCAAGAGTGCAGGTTGCTCTTATTAAGCGAAGGGTAGCTTGGAAGGCACCGAGAGCGAGCGCCAGTCGTACCGTAGCGAGCTTGCGACCGTAGGTCAACGACGTCAGCGAGCGAAGGTGTTTGGAAAGCGCCCGTAGCGATAACTACAATCATACGAAGGCCACATTGCGTTGATGCTGGAGAGCCACGTGATGCTGGAGAGCCACGTGATGCTGGAGAGCTACGTGATGCTTGGCGCCTGTATATGGAAGAGAGATAATTTAGAGCGCACGCTCTCATTGGTCAATAAAAATCAGCAAGTTCGTGATTGGCTGCGCATACTCCCGCTAGCGGATTTCCAGCTTAAACATCAAAATTCGTATGCGATGAGCCTACACTTGATGCGACGGCATAGCTCGCGACGCGATTCTCTTGAAACAGTGCTTATGTGAAAGAGCGGCTCCGAAAACAAGCTGAGGGTCCTACTCGGGCATCGATGCGCAGTCATCGAGACGGGCGCACCCTTCGCTTTACCTTGAGACGGATTCACCGGCTCTCCAGCACTACATTTTACATTGACTGGAGCATGAAGTGATGTGGAGTGCTATATCTCTGCTGTAATGCCCGGGTCGGAACATCAGTATCAGCATGCGCTCGTAGAATATGGACCAGTTGATTATGTGATCCTCTGCCACGCGTTGTCATTACAACAGGATATTGACTGCCTCGCCGACAGCGAGAAGGAAGTCTCAGACTCAGACACCCCACGGCTTTCTTCTATCCATGATCTTCATCATGAAACACATATTATTTTCTGCGTCAACATTGCTTCGACAAGCACAATTGCTAACCTACGCGTCCAAAAGTCTAATAGGCATACGTGATCATCAAGGGCTATCTACAGCCGTGGATGCCGCCGGAGACACGATGGACTGCCACGGGAATCACTGCTCCTACCTGCCATTCAAAATCTCTGACCGAGTCGACAATGAGATCACCCCGTGATTTCATGCTTAGGTCGCGATGGGCAGCTCGATGCCAGTATGGGGAGCGACTTCACCTCTGGCCTGATGAGGGACCTACTAGCCTGCCAGACAGAGAAAGACCGAAAACGCTGGCAGCTTCTTGTATGTCAGCTCGCTCCCGGACGTCCTACCGAGTCCGAAGAGTTATACAAAGACGGGGGTTCCAAGGCAATACTCATGCGTCAACGATACTTTATCGAAGTTCCATCATGTCGACTCCGAAGGGCAGGATTCTTCATCCCACTGATGCCTCCGTTAGCAACGAGAAGATCCAAGCATTGGTGAAGGAAGGCGCGGACAAAGCTCGAGCAGCTGGCTACGAAGTGCCATTGACGTTCGTAGAGCCTGTCGACCTTTCGGCATCTATGACTGCTCTTAGACAGAGTCTGCAGTCAGGGGATTGGGATGCCTTGATTGTTAGTGGTGCCCTTGGCGTAACCCCAGCTTACACACCACAATTCGAGCGGACGATCAACATGCTGCCCCGAAAACAAGAATACTCTTCCAGACGGGCCTGGAGATATCTACGAGACAATCCAGAGAGGTCTTGAGGAGAAATGGTAGCCTTATCAGGTATTACACTCGAAGCCGCCGATTGCTTCGGCTGACACTTGTGCCACAGAGGCTTGAAACTGTAGTACAGATGGCTTGACCTGCGTTCAAGCCTGCTAGACGCTCCACACATATTACGAAAAGTGTTTGCTCCCAAGAATACTATAAAGACCCGATATAATGTTCGTAGACAAGCTTTATATAAAGCTAAACCTTAAGAACTACGCTATATAGCCGAGCACTTCCTCTTCGTCTAATATCGCCTTACGCTCCTTAATATTAGCTTACTACCGGTAGATAGTTAATACTTATTAACTCTTAGTATTAGTGACTATTAGCTATTAGTACTAGGTGTCGCAATCCGAGCGTATATATAGGTAGTAGCCTATTATTAAAAATTAAGACTACGTACGCTAAGAATTAGGTAACTAATGAGTTACCTATAGCCTCTTTAAGAGCAATACTTGTCTATTCTAGATAGATATATACGATATATACTCTACTTTTAATATACCCTATAAAAGCCCGTATAATAACTTCCTATAACTTATAGATAACGGATATATACTAGATCTATTGCTACTATCGACGAGGACTATCTATTCGATAGCCCTTATTAAGACGAGCAATCTACTTAAGTAGTAGCGACCCGCCTACGCTAGCGGCGGCGTAATCGTAGTATAAAGAACCCTAAAACTAAGGTTCCGTTCCCCTAACGGTAGACTCTAGAGTTACGGAGTTACGAAGGATAACTACCTAATTAGGAAGCGCGACCTTACCCCGAATAGTAGCGAAGGATAGTAACTAACGAGAGCTATAGCCTTACGAGGCTAACGACATATAATATAGCGTAGACGACCCTATATACGGAGGCGGAAAACTTACTAGAGGATAACGAACACCTAGCCCGGGTATATAAGAACACTATAGTATAGCTACTAGGAGCGCTAAAAGCGCTATTATACTAAATCCCGAAGATAATCTAATAAGTAATATAGAAGGTAGCCTAGAGACTAACTATATAGGTAATAGTAGTAGTAGGTAAGAATTAACCCTCTATAAAGGTAAGTAATACGGTACGTCTATACATTACTAATCCGGCGGAGAAACAAGAAATTATAGCTCTAATAAGTAAGGAGATTGTCGATAGAATCGGCTAAAAGGAGGTAGTTAGGGCGAAGGTAGAGGTAATAGGCGTAGTAAGACTCTTTACCGTATAAGAGTCTAATAGACGAAAACTAGAGACCTATAAGGAGTAGACTACTAAAGTTGTAAAGTCGGTACGACTCTCCTACTAATAGTATACTATCGTTACCTACGGGGTCCCTAGGACATTTAAGGTCGAAGACCCTCCCTAACTCTAAGTATAGAACTAGAATATATCCCTAGGAGTACGGCTGACGAAGGCGGCATAGTTATATAAGATAGTAGACTAAGAGAAGACGTATTTATCGCTTATTATCTAGGTAGAAACAGTAGAACAAGCTAACTAGATACTAGATAATAGGCTATTCTAGAACTACGAGAGAATAGATACGGAGATCTATTAGAGTAGCTATAGGGTACTATAGTACTTCTAATACTAATAGTACGGTTATATAGCCCTAAAATACGGGGAGAAGACCCTAAGGTGTCCTTACTACGTAGGTGTCATAGTCTCCCTATAGAGTATACAGAAGGTAGGGACAGAAGAGCCTTAGAGTGCTTAGAAGTCGTTAAGAAGTAAAAGTCCAGCTTGGTATATAAGCGCTAAGAATCACATACCTTGTAACATTTACTATAGGACCTAGCCCTCTAAACTCACTACTCTACTAAACCTTAACAGATTCACTTCGGCTCGCGACTATATGACTTACGGCACTCCCGCGAGTACCCGCGACTACGCTAGACCCTAGAAGAAGCTCGTGGAAGACTCGGAACGTAGGGCAGGTTGGAATAAGGTTTTGAGTAAAGCTACTAAGCGCGGCTTCGTACGGGTTAGCCCTATTAATACGGGGACACGTACTCGCGAGGGTCGCGTATAAATATCTAGCCTTCCCTAGGCCTCTCTTACTTTCTTCGTCTTTCGTTTTGTGTAGCAATTATACTATACCCTTTACATCTACACTTCGTACCTATATTCTCGCTTTTATTCTTATATCTTATAGGCTAGGCTCTCGCCCTAACATTACGAAGGACTAACAAACCGTCAACTACTCGAGTCATCCTTATAGGTGACTACGCTACCGATAGAGGTGTTAACCTCGACAACTAAGACACTCTATTCCACTTTAGTAAGTAGACTAATATCCCCTTCTCGAACGCCGCTACCTTTAGTGCCTAGGTAAACGCTAACCCCGACACCGCCTACGCTCTTATTAACCGTACCGTCTCCTCTTTCCGCGAGACCGCCTAGTAGGTCGAGTAAGTAAATAACTAAGTAACATACCTTCAAGGTATTATAAACATCTTCTAGAACCTCGCCCCGTACGCCGACGATAACCGCCGCTAGTACTTCTCTAAGAAGGTTAACGACCTAGACGAGTTCGACGGTAATAAGAGCAAGTTTAAGGCATTTAAGACATAGCTCACTATTAAGCTATTAGCTAATACCGACCACTTTCCGTAAGAGAAGGACAAGGTTACGTACGTCTTCTCCCTCCTTCGGGGAGACGCCGCGGCTTAGGTATAATACTATATCGATAACGCTACGTAGACTATCGGCTACCCGGACGTTCTCACCTTAATATAGGACCTCCGTACTGCCTTTAGTAATCTAGACCGTAGAGCTACCGCCTAGAACGCTATCTACAACCTCCTCTAGAAGAACAAGAGCTTCGTAGAGTACCTCGCGGCCTTAAACCGCGATATCGGGTTTACCGGCTATAACGAAGAGACTAAGAAGAGCACTCTCCGCCGTAGCTTATTAGTAGAGCTTCTTCGAGCCCTCGAGGACAAGGACGTCGGTACTATAAGCTTCCGTGAGCTCGTCGAGACCTACTAGCGCCTCGACTCTAATATAAAATACACCGCCTCTCTCCTCGCTTCCCGTTCTTAAGGTCGTTAGCCTCGTAGTCCCGGAAGCCACTTCGCTACTCTACTAGGCGCCGCCGCTACTACGGCTCTCCCTCCCGTCTCTATAGGTAACGCTATAGATCTTAGCGCTAGTGCCGCCGTCCCTCGAGTCTAGGGCCTCGTTAACGGTAAGCTTACTCCCGAAGAGAAGCTTCGCCGTCGCTAGGCCGGACTCTATACCTACTACGGCGGTCTAGGCTATATCGTAGTTAACTATCCGTAGCTCGCTACCCGTAACGCCCGTAACCCGGTTCGCGGCGCTATCGGCGCTATCGAGCCTACTCCTACTACTCCCGCTAAGTAGGAAAAAGCCTAGGTCTTCCTTATCGACGCGATAAAGACTAAGAATAACGTTTACTAAAAGTAAAGAGAGGAAAGAAGTTGAGGATCAATATAGTATAGCTAGACCTATACGACGAGACGGTAAGGACTACGCTTATAAACCGTTCGTTACGAATATAAGTACCGGCTTAAAGAAACTCTCTTCTTCTAATCTCACTCTTATAGACACTAGCGTACTAGGCGAGTCTTTTATAGACTATGAACTCGCGACCTCTCTTAACCTCGAACCCTAGGAACTAAAGTACCCTACACCCTTAAACTCTTTAACGGTACGGAGACTACTACTAGTAAGATTACTTATATTATACACACGTTAATCACCCTCGGAGGCAAGCGTATATCGATTACTAGCTTCCTTACGTCCCTACCGTATTAGAAGTTTATCCTCGGCCTCCCCTAGTTTAGACGATACTAACCTATTATCGACTAGACTTCCCCTACTATTAGCTTCCCTCTAGAAGCTCCTCCGGTACCTCCGCCTTCTCCGCCGCCTTAGCGCGGTCCTAAGTATACTAAGATCTTCTAGGTGAACGCCGCTACCTTTACTACTACTACTAAGTAGCCTAAAGCTTAAGTCTTCGCCGCCTCTCTCCGCGATATCGACATCGCCCTCGAGAAGCTCGATAAGAAGCGTACACCTACCGACCCTACTACGAAGGTCCCTCTTTAGGCACACTATATCCTCTACGTATTCGATACTAAGGCCGTAGACGAGCTACCTCCTTATCGCCCTTACGACTATAAGATTAAGCTAGAAGAAGGTATAGAGATACCGTTCGGACCGCTATATTCTATATCCTAAGAAGAGCTTATTGTCCTTAAGAGATACCTCGAAGAGAACCTAAAGAAGGGCTTTATTCGAGCGAGCCGTTCTAGCGCTAGTAGTCCCGTTATGTTCGTTAAGAAGCCCGGCGGTAGTCTACGCTTCTACGTAGACTACCGAGGCTTAAACGCTATTATAAAGAAGAACCGCTACCTAATACCGTTGATTTAGGAGACGCTCGAGCGCCTCTCTAAGGCCAAGTACTTCACTAAGCTCGATGTCATCGCTACGTTTAATAAGTTACGAATGGTAGAAGGACACGAGTATCTTATAGCCTTCCGTACTCGCTACGGGCTATTCGAGTCGCTCGTTATACCCTTCGGCGTTTATAACGGGCTTAGTACCTTCTAGAACTTTATTAACGACATCCTTTAGGAGTTCCTCGATCAGTTCTACACTACCTATATCGACGACATCCTAGTCTATAGCGAGACTAAGGAGGAGCACCGCGAGTACGTCTATAAGGTCCTTTAGAAGCTCGTAGACGCCGGCTTATAGCTCGATATCGACAAGTACGAGTTTAAGAAGACCGAAGTCAAGTTCCTTAGTTTAATTATTACCGTAGACGGCATTAAGATAGACTAAGAGAAGATCGACGCTATCGTCGAATAGGATGCTCCTACGAACGTTAAGGAGGTCTAGGGTTTCCTAGGCTTTACTAACTTCTACCGCCGCTTTATCTACGTATTCTCGGGCGTAGTACGCCCTTTAACGAAGCTTACGCGTAAGGGTAAGAAGTTTGCCTAGACCGACGAATACTAGGAGGCTTTTGACTTACTTAAAGCGAAGTTTATTAAGAACCCGCTTCTACGGCACTTCGATTTCGAACTAGAGACCCGTATAGAGACCGACGTATCCGACGGCGTAGTAGGCGGTGTCCTGCTACAACGCCGCTCGCCTAAATCCCCCTAGTTACCTATCGCCTTCCTCTCTAAGAAGATGACCGCCACGGAGTATAACTACGAGATCTACGACAAGGAGCTTCTCGCTATCGTCAAAGCTTTCGAAGAGTAGCGCCCCGAGCTCGAAGGCTCTGCTATGCCCGTCTAAGTAAGCTCCGACTATAAGAACCTCGTCTACTTTATAAAGAGTAAGCTACTTAATCGTCGCTAGGCCCGCTAGAGCGAGTTCCTCTCCCGGTTTAACTTCGTAATCTCGTATACGCCCGGTAAGGCCAACTCGATAGCCGACGCCCTTACCCGCCGCCCTAGTGACTCTCTAGTTAATCGAAGAGGGGGCCGGCAAATCGTAGGGTAACAAGTCATTAAAGAGTACAACCTCTCTTCCGAGCTTCGAGAGTACCTATCGAACGGCTAGCCTATACTTACCGCTTCCTTTACTACTCTTATACTCGCTCCTACCTACCTTAACGAGAGTAATAATCATTTCCGAGCCTAAAGAATACGCCTCGGACGCTAAGGACTTGAACGACGATAAAGAGGGCTTAGTAACGACCGACGGCTTATCCGAATTAGACTTTAAGGGGTTTAATAATAAGGAGTAACCTAAAGGTATTATAGCACGAGTACGAATAGCGTACGATGCCGACCTAGGCGCCTAAGAGTTAGTTTAGGCCCTTAGATCTAGCGCGAGGACATTCCCGGGCTTCTCGCTATCCGAGTACGAGCTCTAGAAAGGTATCGTCTACTTCCGTAAGAAGCTTTACGTACCGTAGCCCGAAGGCTCTAATATCCGAGCTAAGATTCTTCAAATCGTCTACGACTCCGCCTCTAGGGGTTACCTAGGCGTAGCTAAGACCTATAAGCTCCTCGCTAGGTATTACTAGTAGCCGTATTCCTAGAAGGACGTCCGCCGCTAGGTACTAAACTACGCTACTTACCGAAGAGCTAAAGCTAACCGCTACCGCCCCTACGGTCTCTTATACCCTCTCCCGGCTCCTAATCGTCCGTAGAAGCACATCACTATAGACTTTATTACCGATCTTCCTTACGGTAAGACCTTTAGCGGCGTGAAGGCAAAGGCCCTTCTAGTGATCGTAGACCGTTACTCTAAGGACCGGTATATAATCCCGTACTAGAGTATAACCGTAAAGGAGACTACTCGCTTATTCTACGAATTCGTCTAGCGCTTTTAAGGCCTCCCGGGTAGCATTACCTCTAACAGAGGCTCCTAGTTTATCTCGTACTTCTAGAAGCGTCTATGTGCTATCCTAGGTATTAAGTATAACCTCTCGACTAGTTTTTAGCTATAGACCGACGGCTAGACCGAAATTACGAACGCTATCCTCGAGTAGGTCCTTCGTTACTTCGTCGACTACTACTAAAAGGATTGGCCTTAGTATATCCCTACGGTAGAGTTCGCTACTCGTAACTAGGACTCGGAGACTACTAGCTACTCTCCCTTCTATACTACGAGAGGTTACTACCCTCGTATAGGTATAGAACTAGAAGAGCCTCTCCCGCCTACCGAAGACGTAAACGAGTAAGTAGTAGACGAGTTCGCTACTATACTCTTATAGATCTATAAAGAAGTCTACGACGAGATAGTATACGTATAAGCAATCTACGAGGATTAAGCTAATCGTCGTCGCTAGCTAGCTCCTAACTACTAAGTAGGCGATATAGTCTACCTTAACTCTAAGAACATTAAGACGGACCGCCCCTCTAAGAAGCTAAGCTAGAAGAACCTAGGTCCTTTTAAGATTACCGAGCGTATTAGTTTATACGCCTACCGTCTAGCTCTTCCTACGAATATAAAGATCTACGACGTTTTCTATCCCGTACGCCTTCGGCCGTCGGCTAAGGACCTATTCCCGAACTAAAACTAAGATATACTAGGTCCTCCCGATAAAGTAGAAGTCGACGAGCCTATTAACCTACCTTCTAACGACTACTTCGTCCGTAAGATCCGGGGAATCCGCGTAGAGCCTAACGACGTTAAAGGACTACCGCCGATTAAGTATAAAGTCGAATAGTAAGGTTGCCCTAAGTAGGATACCTTATAGGAACCTATCTAATATATTATCTTTAATCGTTAAGTATTCGAAGAATACTACGCCCGCGTAGACGGCCTAGAAGTCAATATCGGTAGGCTCTTCGAATCTAAGCTCTTCGACGGGGCTTACTAATAGTATATCGACTATAATATTAGGCCTAGGCCTAGTACTAAAGCTAAACATCCTCGATATATAGGACTACTACGGCTTTATAGGAACTTAGCTTTGTTCGGGGGGGCTACTATTATAGTCTCCCTATAGAGTATATAGAAGATAGGGACAGAAGAGCCTTAGAGTACTTAGAAGTCGTTAAGAAGTGAAAGTCTAGCTTAGTATATAAGCGCTAAGAATTATATACCCCGTAATCTTTACTACGGGACCTAGCCCTCTAAATTCACTACTCTACTAAACCTTAACAGATTCACTTCGGCTCGCGACTATATAACTCACGGTACTCCCGCGAGCACCCGCGACTACGCTAGACCCTAGAAGAAGCTCGTGGAAGACTCGGAACGTAGGGCAGGTTAGAATAAGGTTTTGAGCAAAGCTACTAAGCGCGGCTTCGTACGGGTTAGCCCTATTAATACGGGGACACGTACTCGCGAGGGTCGCGTATAAATATCTAGCCTTCCCTAGGCCTCTCTTACTTTCTTCGTCTTTCGTTTTATGTAGTAATTATACTATACCCTTTATATCTACACTTCGTACCTACATTCTCGCTTTTATTCTTACATCTTATAGGCTAGGCTCTCGCCCTAACAGTAGGCCTATACTAGGGAAGGGAATGCCTAAAAAAGGAGTATAGGTATATATACTACGGTAGAAGGTACCTAGCGTACTTAAACTAATACCTAGCTAGAATAGTAGTATAAGAACGAGCGAGATAAGTAAGGATCTCTATACTAGCTAGGTACCCCTAATAATAGTAGGAGGGACCTACCGTATATAAGGGCTTCGAGCCGAGTAAGAGGAAGAGGGTAGAAGAGACGAATAAGGGAACCTAACCCTAAATATATCTACCTCCCGGTAGGCCTCGACACCTTAACCGGGCTACTAACAAACTAGGCTAAATACGAATCTTTAGGGCGCCCTAGCGGCCCTAGGGCTAGCCGAATAGCGGGATATAGGCTTAGGAGATATAGTAGGCTAGTACGAAAATAGACCTTACGGATAACGAATAATACTATACGACGACATTACTATCGTATAGTATAACGTAAACAAAAGTAGGGACAAGGTCTAGCGCTACTTTCTATAAGAGCTAGACCCGCTACGATACTACGTTATTACGGTATAGGAACTATAGATCAACCCCTACGTAGGACTCCTAGCTACTTATAATAACCGGAGATACTATACCGTAATTACGGGCGAACGAGGCGTTATCCCGAGGATATATATATACGTAAGTAAGACTATAGACCTTAAGTCGTAGAAGGTTATACTACCGTAATAGGGTAACCTAGGAGACATAATATTAATCTAGATCGATATAAATTAAGGCTCTATCTAGAGCTATAACGTCTATAACCCGCTACCGCGGGGTCGGACGAGTAGGGAACTAGGAACCCTCGCCTACCTAGAGCGGACCCTAAGCTAAGATATAAAGTAAGTACTCCTCGGCGACTTTAACCTCTACTACCTATAGTAGAGATTCGACTTTACCCCCCGTACGCGCTTTTAGGGGGAAAGCTACTAGATACAACCGTACGCTACGGAATGGCCTTAGTAATACTAAACGGGATAGAGACGTAGAAGGCCCGTATAAGTATAAGTATAATCGACCTATACTTTCTATTATAAGAACTTAAAGAGAGACTAGTCTAATACCGACCGAACTACGCGCTAGAGGCCTCCTTAGACTATATCCCTATTTAAACGACGCTAGGGGTAAAGGCGATAGAGGAGCTAATAAGCGAACTACGCCGTAACTAGAAGAAGGTACGCTAGGACGATATAAGAGGCTTCTTAATAGCGAACCTACTATAGTATAGAGAACTCGAGACGACAGCTTAGCTAGATCAAGTAGCGGAACAGATTACCTCGGTTATATAGTAAGTAGCGGAACAATATACGCCGTTACTCCGGCCCTTAACGTAGTAGAAGGCCTTCTAGACCCCTAAATACTCTACGAAGGTAAAGGAGGCTAGAAGGGCAAGGCGACAGTAGACGAAGGAGCATACCTAAGAGACGTAGGAGCAATACTATCGCGCGACATAAGAGCAGAAGGCATAGATAAGACGCGATAAGCTATAGGACTAGAGAGCGACGGTCGGGCTCGTTATAGAAAACCCGGAATAGATATATAGACTTACTAAATAGGCACGACTACCTAAAGAGCAACAAACCTCTTACTTCCCTCTAATCGTAGACCGCGACGGGATTGCCTAGGCTACGCGCGGGGTAAGGCAAAAGTATTAGCCGACTATTTCTTTTCGATCTAAGTAGAGGTAGACCTTACGGATATCGACCCGAGTATATACCCGGAACCCCTAGACATAGATTAGGCGGTTAGCTCTAATATAGTAATAGGAGTTATAAGTAAGCTAGAAGGACGAAAAGCCCTAGGCCTAGATAGGAAACTAAATATACTACTAAAAGAGTATAGAGAAGAGATCGCGCCGAGCCTTATAAACCTATTTACCGCGTGCCTACGGCTAGGGTATTACCCGAAGCCGTATAGAGAGTCGATAACAGTAGTACTACGTAAGCTATAGAAGGAGGACTATACTTAGCCCAAATCGTATAGACTAATAGTACTTCTAAACACGATAGGGAAGGTCCTAGAAAATATAGTAGCCTAGAGACTTACGTAGCTAGCCGGAGACAACTACGTACTCCTAGTAATATAGAAAGGGAGAAGAAGCTAGCGATCGATACTAATAGTAATAGAACTAATTACGGAGCAAATTTAGACCCTCTAGTACTACGGTAGGAACCGAGCGGCGTCCTTACTATCCCTCGATATCGTAGGAGCCTTCGACAATGTCTTATACTAAAGGCTAATATATATCCTATAGTAGAAAGGCATCCCCTAGTAGGTAACGAAGTTCGTCTACTCCTTTCTCTAGGAACGGACGACATACCTAGTCCTAGGAAGGTATACGTCCGACCCGGTAAAGGTAGAGGCTAGAATACCTTAGGGATCTACTCTCTCCTCTATCCTATTTCTGATATTTATGTCTAATCTAATCCCCCTACTCACCTCTCCGTAAACCTTAGTATTAGGATTCGTAGACGACATAAACATTCTAGCCTAGTTAGACTCGATAGAAGAGAACTGTCGCCTCCTTAAAGATAGGTATAAGAAATACGAGGAGTAGGTAAAGAAGTATAGTGCCCGGTTCGCTCCTAAAAAGTACTAACTTATATACTTTAGTAAAGCGAGAACATACTATAATATAAAGGCGGCGGTAAGAATCTAAGGCTACGAGACTAAGCTATTAGTAGAGCTACGAGTACTAGGGATCTGGCTCGAACCGAAGCTAAGCTAGAATATATAGATTAAGAAAGCCTAGAGTCGAGCGTAAGTTAATGAAGCCTTAATAAAGAGGCTTACGGCGTCTATATAGGGAGTAACATTCGATAAGGTAAGAGTAATATATAAGGCGATCGTTAGGCTAGCTATATTATACGGGGTATAGATTTAGGGAATAGGAGGCGTAGGCAAGCCGATCCCGAAACGGATAGAGCACCCCCTAAATAGGATATAGGTAGGTAACCTATATAGGACACTAGGCGTATATAAGATAACGTTAATAAGCACGGTAGAAATAGAGACAGAAACACTACTAATCGGCTAATATATCCGGGGAATAAGAATTTAATACGCGGTAAAGACGATAGATTGCCTAGTATAAACTACGATCTAGGAGGCAAAGAATAAGATAGAAAGCCGCTACCGGAGAGGGGCCGGACATAGGACAAGCTAAAAAGAGGATGACCTTACTACCTTTACGGCCGTATAGATAAGTACCGAATAGCTAGTACGAAAAGAGGAGGAGCGTAGGACTCGCTAGGCCGGCGGGAGTAAGGCTAAGACCTAAAGCCTAGCGGAATAGATAGCGAGCTACCTATAGGAGTAGAACTAGAAAAGGAAGCCCCCTAAGATAAAAAGCCCGAAAGTACTCCGAGCATTCTAGAGACATAACTACTAGCTATATAGGGACCTAATAAGGGCCAAAGTAAGTATAGCGATCTAAATCAGGTCCGAATATATTAGACTAAGGGCCTACCTATTTAGGAGACGCGTACTAGATATCTAAAGCCTAGCCTACTATTATAGCTACCTATTATAAAACCTAGAATATATATAATAGATTGTAAGGGCGCGCGTACTATAGAGTCTAATTGAGATAGTTATTGTTCTACGAAGCTACGAAAGAGGAGCGCGAGGCGCGGCGGGCTTATAAGGAAGCGCTAAGCCGCGCTAACCCGATACGGAAGGTCCGCGGTTCAGCCGGGCCGACGCTTCGGTAGTGAAGTGGCGCGGGTCGCCCGTGATAGTACCCCCCCTCCCAAAATACGCCTTAGTCCTCTAAGCGTTATCTATCTTATAAGGCCACTTACCTATACTACTCTATAGTCTCGCGAAAGCCTAATTATCCTCTAGAGCCTTGTCCTTATCTAGTAACACCTCTGTCTCTAAATCTACCTTTAGTTCATCCTTTAGCCTATCCGCGACCGGCTTCCTTCGAGAAACATATTGCCTAGTTAGCTAGCTTACCCTAAACCTAAGTCTGTCTTTGGCTAGCACTCGCGTATAATCCTTATAGCTAAGGTTAGGTATTATTATAGGCTCTATAGGTCTTACTAGAGTATCGGTATAACTACTAGTACTGTCGTAGAGCTAAGGGCGGTAGATAAGACCGGTGACCCTAGTTACGACGGTAGGCTTTCCCGTAATCTAGCTAGTATAGCGGTACGTAGTAAATATATACGGAGTAGATTCTATTAAAGGTATAGTTCGAGGCGACTTATTCGTAACGGTGTCGTTCTACTAAGTAACCCTGATCGTATTAAGCCTAAGCACCTTAGTAGCTAGTAGAGACTAGTCGGATAGAGCTACGAAACCTATAGGCGTGGATAACTCCGGCCGGTTATAGTGAAAGTCTATAATAGCGGCGGCTACGTGTTTAAACATATCCTTAGCCGGTTACTAGGTCTTACTATCCTCCTTATTCTAATATCCTAGCTATTTCACCTTGTACTAAGTGTCTACCTTACGCTTCTGTCCCTTCTTTACCTTACCTGCTCGCTTACGAGTATATATGTCTAGAATCTTCTCTACTTCGTATATCGGGGAAGTAGGTATAGCTACTACGTCGGCGATCGTATTAGCTTCGGTCGTATCGGGCTCGATAACTACCGGCGGCGGCGGTACGAGGTGCTAGTCTTCGAGTAGAGGCAAGTTTAGGTCGTCGGCTTTTTGTAGAAGGGAGGTATAGAAGTAGTTATCGAGCCCTACTATCGTATCTAATAAGTCTAGCTTGTACGAGAGTCTAGTAGGCATCACCTTAGTGATTCTATAGGGACTAGCGTATCGTCTGTCGAGCTTCTTAGACGGCCGTATCGTACGGATGTTCTTTATACTAAGGTACACTATGTCGCCTACTTTATAATCTAGTAGGATGCTTCGATAGCGATTTGCGGCCTTAGCTTATAGCGCTTACGACATTCTTATAGTCTCTTATAGATTCTTATATAGGCTATATAGTTGCTTAATAAACGTCTCGGTAGATTTGCTATCTAATCGCTATAGTGTCGTTATCTATCGGTCTTTGCCTACCTACACGTCGATACGCTCCGTGAATTCTAGATTATAGCTAAGCGTAGTATAGAGAGGAGATACGCCGGTAGTCTCTAAGATATAGTTATTGATTACGAATTGCGCTAGACAAAGCTAGTCTACCTAATCACTTTATACCTCGTTAACAAATATACGTAGGTACTGTTCTATAGCCTAGTTCGTACGCTTAGACTGTCCGTTAGTCTTAGGGTAGTAGGAAGAACTTAGCTTACGATTAATACGTAACATCTTATAGAGCTTCTTCTAGAAAGTCGCGATCTACTACCGCCCTCTATCCGAGGTAATAGTATTAGGTAGGCCTCGACGGCAAAAGACGTGTTTAAGGAAAAGTCTTGCCGCGTTCTGTGCTATTATAGCTCCGATAGGAATCAACTCGACTTCTTTAGTCAGTCGGTCCGTAACGGTTATAATATTGTTATAAGTTATACCGTTAACGGTACTGTCTAGAAGTTCGACGACGAAGTCGACTACGATATGTCTCTAAGGTCGGTTCGGAATAGAAAGTAGGTACAATAATCCTAGTAGCTAGGTATATAGAGATTTCGATATACGGTAGGTACGGTAATTCGCGGTATATCTACGTACGGATCTTACTAGCCTAGGCTAGTAGAATTCACGTACTACGAGTTCGTATATACGTGCCCGCCCTAGATGTCCTACTACTAGAGCATCGTAGTTCATCTTGATTAATCGAGTCTATAGAGCTTAGTCATTTAGTACCTATAGGCTCTAACCTTCGTACTAATTACGGACATATAATATGTTGCTATCTACCTTATAATACGTAGGGTGTATCTTCGCCTTCTATAATAAAGGAGGGATAGTGCTACTATCGTTCTATAGTAGCTTAATAGCTACTTTGAGCTCGCTGTCTAAAGCGTAAGCGGTCGTTATACGGTATTCGAGTTCGGCTTTAATCTAGACTTTATACGTAGGCTATACTAACTACGGTACTAGCTTAGGTTCTAGAATGAACTCTACGGCTTTAGGGTTCAGTAGAGTCGTGTCTTCCTCCTCGGGCGTATCTTCGACGGTAGCTTATATAGAGTCGATCTTAAGGAATCGCTCCGGCGGAAGTAATGTCTAATACTAGTGCTAATTTCTCGGATCGTCCACCCCCTACGGAAGGTCCTAGCTACGTCTCGTTAGGCTATCTAGCTTAGTTCCTTATACCCTAGGGCGATATATAATCTAGAAGTTGAATTACGATAGGAACTCTACCTATCGTACTTGCCGACGATTTAGCTACTTCGTCGTTATAAAGTATTCTAAGTTCTTATAGTCCGTGAATACCTTAACTAGCTCGCTGCTATTATCTACTTTATTGGCTAGCTCCGGTCGCTATTCCTCGAAGGCCTTAATAATTACGAGGAGCTCCTTATCGTAAATCTCGTAATTATACTCCTACGGACTAAGCTTCTTCGAATAGAAGGCCACCGGGTACAAAACGCCTTCGTTATTATACTATAATAACACTCCTACGTTCATAAAGTCTAAGGAATCCGTCTCTACTACGGTCTGTCTACCCGGAACGTAATACGCGAGTATACCCGCTTTACTAAACGTAGCTTTTAATACGTCGAAGGCGCGCTAACAATCTGCTATCTAGTCGATTCTCCGATTCTTATAATTGCTAGGTCCTTCGCTTCTTGTCAGATTGGTCAAAGGTGCGGCTAGTCGTAAGAAGGCCTTAATAAAGCGGCGGTAGAAGTTAGCGAAGCCTAGGAAGGCCTATATATCTTTTAGGTTTGTTAGTGCTTCCTATATCTATATATATTCGAGCTTCTCTAGATCTATCTCAATTCCGTTAGGCGTAATAATTAGTCCTAGGTACTTAACTCGCTACTAATAGAATTCGTACTTGTCGATATCTACCGTTAGCCCTACGTCTCTAAGCTTAATAAGGACTTTACGTATATACTCGATATGTTCTTCTAGTATATCGCTAAAGATTAGTACGTTATCTAGGTATACGGAGACGAAGTTATCTAAATGTTCCTATAATACCTTATTAATATAAGACTAGAACGAGGCTAGGCCGTTATATAGTCCGAAGGGTAATACGAGGTATTCGTATATACCGTACCGTGTCGTAAACGCCGTTAACTATTTATGCCCCTCTGCAATACGTAACTTATTAAAGGCTACTATAATGTCTAGCTTCGTAAAGTACTTCTTACCGTATATACGGTTAAGCGTCTCCTATATTAGGGGAATCGGATATCTGTTCTTGATCGTAATAGCGTTAAGGCCGCGGTAGTCGATATATACTCGTAGCCCTCTACCTAGTTTCCTTATAACTAGGACCGGCGTAGGCGATTGACTTGTCTTTTAGCCTACTTTACGTATTTTGCCTTCTTCGGATTGCTCTAGTATCTACTTCTTCACAGCTTCATTTTCCTTCTTAGCCAAGCCGTAGCGTTTGCGATATAGTGGCTCCTAGGGCCCGTCCGGTTTAATTCGAATCTCGTGATCTATCCCGGGTCGATAAGGTAGGAGTCCCTTATAATCTTTCGCCGAGAAGGCGTCCGCGATGTTATAATATATCTATAGGAGCTTCTCCTTCGGATTGTGGTTGAATTACTTATTTAGGAACTGATCTAGGTCATTAGCCGCTATATTACTTAGCTTTAGGTCGCCGCCCTCGTCCTTACGTCCCGTAGACAAGATATAGAAGCACTTAGCTCTAGGCCGGTACGCGTACCTCTCCTATACGCGTTAAGAAACGCCCTAGTAGTCTACCTCTTCTTCGTCGCCTATACTAAACGATAAGACATTCAACTCCGCCCCTCCTACTATAAACCTACCGGAGGTTCTAGTAAAGGGCTCTAGTCCGTATCGTACTTATGCCTACCTTCTAAGGTAGTTTAGGGACTATACTATTGTCGATGTCCGGTTAGGTAGATAATAACTAAAGCAGTAGTCGGATCTAAAAGCCACCTCACCTATAGCCTAGAAGATGTCGGGATTGTACTAGCTTAACTATAGTAGTCTAAGGACGATGTCGTACTCGAGGTCGGTTACGTAGTATATCATTTGCTCGTAATAACTACCGATAACTATGTCGATCAAGGCTACGTAGGTAATGCGCCGTGCACTTACCTTTCTATCTCCTAGCGTAAGCCTCTTGCTTTTTACTAGCTCGAAGAGGGGTATTATATGTTTACGTGTGAATTTCTAGTTAAGAAAGAGAGATGTGCTCGTAGAATCTAATAGGCCTCGAGCCTTTTTATATTATATTATTACTAGTAGTACTACATAAGGATATATATCTAGTTGTTATCCTTTTAGTACGTAAGCTAATAATCTTAGCTCGCCCTTACTATAGTCCGCCTCTTACATTCTGTGTCTCTTAATCTTATACTCTTTCTAACCTAGGAAGTTCGGTTAACCGCTATCTACTACGCTTAGGTAGCGGTCGTGCCATTTCCCTATTACTATAGGTCTGTAGTAAGGTGTTACGGATCGGACACGACCGAAGGAGCGTCAGCCAATCAATAGCCCGCACTAATGACAGGCGCGGCCCACAGCTAGGCGGGCACAGCCGCTGCAGAGTGCCTGGAGTGCCTGGAGTGCCTGGAGTGCCTACGGACTTAGGCACAGTAGGCACGATAGGCACGGTAGGCACAGGAAAGGAATGGAATTTCCTTTGTATTTAGGAACGCATCGTACCCTTATGGTTCGAGGCGTTCAACTCACTGTTCAATATCACTGTTTGGAATACACCACAACCCAACCTCTGCCTCACTGCTGCTTGGTCTTTACAAGACGAGACAGCTACTGCTTCATCACTCTCCCTCACCTTCCATCGGCCACGAGACAAAACCCGATTGAGCTTGGTCTTCTGATCTTGTGATATCATTAGGTTATACCAAACCTAACAGCTTTGAACGCCCTCAACGATGGGAGATCGACAGAGTGACCGGGGAACACCCGCCCCCAGTGAAGCAAGCAGAGCCCGACGACCTCAGACCGCGAACGATGCTATCAATGCCTTGGCTACTCATACAGGCAACGAATCCCTCAAGGTTGGCAAGCCAGAGTTCTTCTATGGCGACCGAGACAAGTTCGACACTTGGGTCTCTCAGATGGATATGTACTTCTTGTTCAACTCCATGACTGAGAACCTCAAGCCTATCTTTGCCACCACCTTCTTGAGAGGACGAGCACAGCATTGGGTCAAACCATTCCTTAGGAAATACCTGGATAGCAACGGAGAAGACAATGCTGACGGAGTCTTCAAGTCTTACAACCATCTCAAGCATGCTATGAAGAGCGTCTTTGGTGTCTCGAACGAGATTGCCACTGCCGTTCGTGTTATTCAGCACTTGACTCAGAAGACTTCCACAGCCGAATATGCTGCCAAGTTCCAGGAATACGCGCAACTCACCGATTGGGACGACGAAGCACTTCAAGTCATGTATCGAAGAGGACTGAAGGAGCATGTCAAAGACGAGTTGATGAGGGACGGTCGGAAGATCGATGGCTTAGGCGACCTAGTCCAAGTCACGATCGATCTTGACGACAAGCTCTACGAGAGAGCTATGGAACGACGATACGACTCCAAGGTATCTGGAAAGGCCGGATACACGCCAGGCTACGACAACCGTAACAGAGGTTTCAACGACAACTACAACAAACCCAAGGACAAGCCGTACTACGGACCACAGCCAATGGAGCTCGACGTTACCGAGAAAGGTCGCAAGATCAGGAACAGCAAGGGGAACAGAAGACCCCCGAGTTCAAGAGAAACACGAACTTGCTATGGATGCGGCAAACCTGGCCACATAGCAAGGGACTGCCGCGGTAAAAATATGGTGCGCCGCGAACAGTTCAACATGATGCAACGACGAACTAGTAAATCTGAGAGCAGTGTTGAGTCTCTGGGAGACATCGACTATACTCGGAGAGTGGAGGAGAGAGCTAGCAATGGAAGCACGGAGCCTCTCCTGGACCCCTCACAAGGACGAGGAGGATGCCATGGGCAGCAAATGGTGGTCATTCCATTCGAGCTGCAGAACCAGCCACGACAGTTCAACATGATGGCACGAAGAGTCGACTACGAAATCGAGTCCGAATCTCGAAATGGTCACGGAAGCCTTCATTGGCGATTCTGTTACCAAGACTCGTGTCAGGTTCACTACTCCGCGAAATCAGGAGCAGGGTATTGGCCTCAGCAACCGCGAGGAACCCTGGGAGCAACACATAGGCAAGACGCCACGCTCCAAGAAGTGGACATCGACGAATCCTGCTTCGACGACGATGGAAGCGACAAAGAAAATCAGGACCCAGGATGGAACGGATCGTGGTCACCGGAACCACAGGAAGAAAGTCAAGAAACCACCGGGCTGGATACCATCGAGGAAGACCAGGACCCGGAAGAATCAAGCGAAGAAGATTCCTCCGAAGGAGAAGAGAGCGACACTGACGACGACAACGAACAAATGACCTTCACCGTAGACGCACCGAAGAAGCTCTACGACATGATAATTCACCTGCAACGAAGGCATGAAGAATTCCTACCGAAAATAGGCGGACGACGAATGCTACACTCCATTGAGTTTGACAAGACACTCGACACCCTACGAGGCATGGCCTGGGGATACCCACTCATGGAAACGACCGAAAACCTAGCAACTGCTGTCACAGAGCGACCGCCGATAGGAAGTAGAATGATAGGTACCGGATACCTCACACCGTCAGGAACATTCGTATCAAACGAATTGCGCAACATGGTGCAGCACGCACGCGCACTCTACTCAGAAACGCAGAAGATCCAGGAACGTCATCGAGTACAGATGTGGACACAGAAAGGCTCGCGCCAGGTTCAAGCGGAGGCCTCGAGACACGAAGCACGACGTTCCATATACGAACAGGGAAAAGGATCAACTCCCCAGGAATGAGCGACCGAAGGGAGTTATGCAACACAGAAAAGGCTCAAGCATCACCAACGACAACAGTGTTTCGAACCAAGATTATCGTCAACGGGCACAAGACAGATGCCATGATAGATTCCGGAGCGAGCGGGAATTTTGCCTCCGAATCATTTGTTACAAGAAACAGGATCGCTACCTGTAAGAAGAAAGAGGGTTATGAATTGATCGCGGTAGACGGATCATCCTTACCCAGCGTGGAGCGCGAGACGATACCGCTACCACTTGCTATCCAACGGCACCACGAGGAGATTACCTTGGATGTTACTGATATGGCCAGTCATGACATCGTACTAGGTATGCCTTGGTTGAGAAAGCACAACCCAGTAATCGACTGGAGAAGAGGAGTACTCACATTTAGGGAATGCGAATGCGTTATCGACATTCAGCCTGCGCAGTGGCAGCGTTCACTGGCAGATGAGGCAAGGAAACAGCTCAACAGGATACAGCTTGCGCCGACTAGAAGGACAGAAGAACCACCTTCGACCGGGACAGACACTGGCGTGGGGCCGCCGGGTCACGAAGTCACTGGAAGTGATGGAAGTAACGCACCATCGAAGGATACCAACATCTCAGAGTTGAGTATTCCCAAGGAGTATCGCAAGTGGTCGCGACTCTTTGAAGAGGAAAGAGGCAAGGACGCCTTACCTAAGCACCAACCATGGGATCACAAGATAAACATTCAGCCAGGGAAAGAGCCTCCATGGGGACCCCTATATCAAATGTCTGAGAAAGAGCTACAGACCCTACGAGAATGGCTGAAGGAGAAGCTAGCCAAAGGATGGATACGACGATCCACCTCAAGTGCAGGAACTCCATGCATGTTCGTTCCAAAAGCAAACGGGAAACTACGACTCGTACAAGACTACCGAAAGTTGAACGAGATCACGATCAAGAACCGATATCCGCTACCCAACATCGAAGAAGCACAAGACAGATTAACCGGATCAGACTGGTACACGAAGATTGACCTACGAGACGCCTTCTATGCTATCCGAATGGCAGAAGGAGAAGAATGGAAAACCGCTTTCAGGACAAGATACGGACTCTACGAATTCTTGGTCATGCCAATGGGATTGACCAACGCACCCGCATCCTGCCAGGACCTTGTCAACGAAACACTTAGAGACCTACTCGACGTATGCGTCATTGCTTACATGGACGACATACTGGTCTACACAAAAGGATCCCTCCAGGAACATACCAAGCAAGTTCAAGATGTGTTCGAACGACTCACGAAGTCCGGATTCAAGACAGCACCCGAGAAATGCGAATTCCACAAGAAAGAAGTCAAGTTTTTAGGCTTTATCATCAGTACAACAGGGATAACGATCGACCCTGCAAAGACACAGTCAATCAGAGAATGGCCAGAACCGAAGACAGTCAAGGATGTACAGTCATTCCTTGGACTCGCCAACTACAACCGGAAATTCGTTAAGGACTATTCAAAGACAGCAGCACCAATGACGATGCTTACAAGAAAAGACGTCAACTGGAAATGGGGAAAAGAACAGACCGAAGCGTTCAAAAGACTCAAGGAACAGTGCGCTTCAGCCCCAACGCTTCGACTATTCGATGGTAGCAAGGAAGTCCACATCGAGACCGACGCGTCTGATATGGCAATAGGCGCATGTCTAACACAGACACACGATGGGAAAAGACACCCAGTGGCCTATTATTCCCGGAAAATGACCACAGCGGAACAGAACTACGACATCCATGACAAGGAGCTTCTAGCCATTGTTGCCGCCATGCAACATTGGAGAGTGTACGTCGAGGGCCCACCGAAGTTAACGATTCTTTCAGACCACAAGAATCTCACGTACTTCACGACGACGAAGGAACTTACCCGAAGACAAGCCCGCTGGTCGGAGCTGCTTGGGCAGTACAAGTTCGAAATCAAATACACTCCAGGAACAGAGAACGGCCGCGCAGATGCGCTGAGCCGAAGAAGCGATTACATGGAAGGAAAAGAACCAGTGCAACACAAAATACTTAAGACAAACCCCGACGGAAGTCTTAGTGCCAACACGAGAGAGTTCAACAACATTGTACGAATCCTAAGCGACAAGGAAGAACAGTTCCCTATATCGCAAGGAAAGTACCAAGTACCAAAGGATCGAGAAGAAGAATGCATACGACAACATCACGACGAGCCAACATACGGACATCCTGGAACTTCAAAGACAGTCGACCTAATACAGCGCAGCTTCTCATTCCCACAGATGAGACTTAAGGTGCTACGCTACATCAAGAAATGCGTACACTGCCAACAAAACAAAGCTGCACGGCACGCGAAATACGGTCACCTACAGTTCAGGACACCACCAACGAAACCATGGGACGAGGTTACGATGGACTTCATTACGAAACTCCCGAGGTCAAAGGATCGAGTCACAGGACAAGCCTATGACATGATACTAGTCATGGTCGACAGACTCACAAAATATGCACACTTCATTCCTGCATCAGAAATATACACTGCAGAGCAGCTCGGATACCTCGTACTGGACAGATTGATCCGATATCACGGATTCCCGGAAGTATTCATTACAGACAGAGACAAGCTCTTCACATCAAACTACTGGAAGACGCTCATGGGAACGATTGGAATCAAGCACAAGTTGTCAACAGCATACCATCCAGAGACGGATGGGCAAACGGAAAGAACGAACCAGACACTCGAGCAATACCTACGGCACTACATCAACTACGCACAAGACAACTGGGTTTCATTACTGCCAATGGCGCAGATCGCACTGAACAACCACAAATCAGAGACAACTTCGACGACGCCATTTTATGCGAACTTTGGCAAGGACCCTAACCTATCCGGAACACCTGGATCCCACCCACAGGCCGAGAGAGCAATCGTGACGACGGAAACTCTCAAGGAAGTGCACAAAGAAGCACGCAAGGCGATCGAAGATGCACAACAAAGACTGTCTCAACGACGGCAAGACGAGAGAAAAATGGCACCTCTGCTAAAAGAGGGGGATGAGGTCTATCTCCTCACAAAAAACCTGAAGACAAGAAGACAGACCAAGAAACTGGATCACGTTAAGGTCGGACCATTTTTTATCGACAAAGTCGTAGGACCAGTCAACTACCGACTACGACTACCACCTGATGCGAAAATCCACCCGGTCTTCCATATCTCCAAGTTGGAACCAGCGGACGCCGAAACACCTTGCCAGGAGAGCTTCCATTTCGAGCCGGAAGCAGAAAACGAATTTGAAGTCGAAAAAATCCTAGACAAGAAGGGTCAGCGATACCTTGTCAAATGGAAAGGATACGACGAATCAGAAAATACCTGGGAACCAAGAATTAATCTGGCGAACTGCTACCAGCTTCTGCGACAGTTCCAGAAGTGGCGCCAAGATTCCCGGAAACAAGAAGCTCAGGAACGGAGAGCAAGTCCGGATCAGACCAGAAGTCGTCCGAAATACCCTCACGCAAGGACCAAGTAGGAGGGGAAAGAGACAGCGAGGGACCTGGGACCACGTCTTCGTCCGGAAGCTCCATGAGGGCAGCCTCCTCCACTGCGATCGCCTCGGTCTCTCGACGCTCTAGAAGCTCCAGCTCCCTTTGGAGACGGGCCTTCTTCTCCCAAGCGGCGGCCTCTTCCTCCTGTATCCTCCGGCGCACGACCTCTTCTTCCTGTATCCTTCGAAGCGAAGCCTCGTATGCTTCATTAAGCTCCCGCATCTTTCGACGATGCTCCGACACCTTTTTCTCGAGAGCCTCGCGCTGACGGCGCAGACGCGACCATTCCGCCTCTGTAACCTTGACATTACAGTCGCGACGATTTTCCTTTGTACAGACACCACACCGACCAGACCCGACATGGACACGACAGACCGACTTCGTCTCGCGACAGTGGAGACAGGGACGAACCATGATTTCGCCCAGGGCTTCGATTTTCTCGAATTGACGAATGCGACGTTCGGTGCTGGAAGGTTTCAGCTTGGGCATGTTGAAGGAAAGAAGAGAGCCATGACGACCGCTCAAACCAAGGAGACCTCGATTATTCATAAGCTCGGGACGAGCTAAGCTAGAGAGGGGATGGTGTTACGGATCGGACACGACCGAAGGAGCGTCAGCCAATCAATAGCCCGCACTAATGACAGGCGCGGCCCACAGCTAGGCGGGCACAGCCGCTGCAGAGTGCCTGGAGTGCCTGGAGTGCCTGGAGTGCCTACGGACTTAGGCACAGTAGGCACGATAGGCACGGTAGGCACAGGAAAGGAATGGAATTTCCTTTGTATTTAGGAACGCATCGTACCCTTATGGTTCGAGGCGTTCAACTCACTGTTCAATATCACTGTTTGGAATACACCACAACCCAACCTCTGCCTCACTGCTGCTTGGTCTTTACAAGACGAGACAGCTACTGCTTCATCACTCTCCCTCACCTTCCATCGGCCACGAGACAAAACCCGATTGAGCTTGGTCTTCTGATCTTGTGATATCATTAGGTTATACCAAACCTAACATAAGGGAGCTAAGGTTTGGGTTAGCGTTCGCGTTGTTTCGTAGTCGCGGTAGGCGATAGTCGCTATCGTAACCGTATATCGGGCACTCGGGGCTAGTCGATATATACGAGCCTATACGGTAGCGGTAGTACTTGCCTTACTTCTTAAGTTCTTCGCGCTACTTATAGTTAAGCTATAGTAGATTCTACAATTGAACGGGTAGATCTTCCTTCTTCTTAGTACCGGCGTATCACGGAGGACGCTAGACTACGGTACCTACTATGTCTATAGCGGCACTAGTAGCTACTAAGCTATTCTAGTTATTCTAGCCGCCGTTACCGTTACTACGAGGACGCTCCTTCTACGGGTATAGGCGGTCTGTTTTGTAGAAGCTCTCGTATAGGGTAGTATACTCTTTAATAACGTCCTATATATTATATAGTCGACGGTCGACTTCGCGGTCACCGAAGGTCTTAATAAAGTACTTACGGTTTAGTCGGTTACGGAATAGTATAAGCTCGGTCTTATCGCTCTATTCTATCTAGGTACGTAGCTTCGAATAGCGAGCGTAGAAGGCTACGAAGGTCTCGCCCTACTCTTACTTATAGGTAGCGATGTTAACTATAGCCTTAGTTCCTTCGTTACGGATGCTATACTAGCGTGTTATCTAATCTAATAGTTCTTCGCCCGTCTTGAACTTATTAAAGGACTGTTGCCCTAGTATAGGGATCCTCGGCTTAATGCTTCGCTAGGGATCTCCTTAGGTCTATCCGTATACAAAGCGTAGACTATCTACTTCTATACGGGAAGTAGCTATAGTCAACTTTAGGAGCACGCTACTATACTAGCTATCGAAATTCGGATCGTTATCGTTCTTAAAGTGTCTAGGATCTAGTACGCCTTTCCTAATCTCTATGCCGCGAGTCAGGGTGCGGTCGATAGTAAATAGGCGTTTAGAGAGGTCCGTAAGTAGTGTCTATATACGACTAGAACGTAGTCTCGAGTCGTAGTTGTCTAGGCGTAGGCGATTATCGCGGCGGTTGTTACGTCTTCCGCTATTACTATTATTATCGTCATCTCCACTACTACTATCCCCGTCTCTACTAGTAGCTTTACGGTACTTACGTATTAGCTGCTCGAGTAAAGTCTTACGTAGGCGGGAACGAGAGGGTCCGCGACCAGGTCGGCCTCGATTGCCTCCTTCGTTCTATATAGTGCCTATAGCTTCGAGTCGAGCCTTTAAGTCATCGATCTCCTTCTATAGGGCCAGGTTTTTTGCTTTAGCGTCCTACTTCTTTACCTCGGCATCCTGTGCCTTCTTCTTCTCTTTCTCGTAGATCTTACTAAACTACTTATACAAGTTATTAGCTTCCTTATACTTCTTCTCTACCTCTTACAACTTAGCTAGGTCGCAATCCTTCTTACTCTTAAGGTCCGCGGCTATTCTCTACGTTATAGCCTCTTCGCTTTATAGCATCTTATAGATACGGTCGTACTCGGTATATAGCGTAGTGTACTAGTCGTTCTAGACGGTATTAGCTCGCTCTATTATATCGAGTTACTAGCCTTTAGTAATTGTAGTATTAACTGCCTATAGTACTAAATCGTAGGTAGTCTTTAGGTACTAGGAAGCGAGGTTCGCGAGTTTGTCTAGATCGACATTCTAGTATTCGGATACGAGGATATACTCTGCCTCGTCGAGTGATAGATATACCTCGTCTAGTTCGTCGGGGTCGTTAGGGTTCTCTTCGAGCTTGAACTCGAACAGTTCTATAAAGTTAATCTCGCTAGCTACTACTCGGTCGACAGCCTTCTAGTATACTTCGTCAATCTCTTACTATAACGCGATACCGGTATTAACTATAACACGCCGGTTATCGTCCTATGTCTAACTCTAAGGAAAAGAGGAGAGGTCGAGGAAAAGAGAGGTACGTTACTACTTGCCTTTGCCCTTCTAATTAGGCTTCTAGGGTAGCGGTATACCGCTATCTATCTATAAGGTCATGTTGTCTAGGTTGTTCGGGGGAGGCGTAACGATACCTATATCCTAACTATTTACTAACGCGCGACTACCTACTAATAATGTCGCCGTATTACGCTCTCTAGGCATCTACGCGTAATACGCCTTACCGTATTCTAGGGTGTCGCGCTCTCGCGATTCGAGTTCTGTCCTATTATTACGCGTCCCTTACCTAAATCCGTAATCTAGGTAGGGTAGTAGAACAAACTATAAGGGCGCGCGTACTATAGAGTCTAATTAAGATAGTTATTGTTCTACGAAGCTACGAAAGAGGAGCGCGAGGCGCGGCGGGCTTATAAGGAAGCGCTAAGTCGCGCTAACCCGATACGGAAGGTCCGCGGTTTAGCCGGGCCGACGCTTCGGTAGTAAAGTAGCGCGGGTTGCCCGTGATATAGATACCCTTACCGTAGAAGACCGTAAGGAGATTATAGCTAATACGGACCCTATTCGCGAGCTATATCTATTTATATTTATACTATGTTAAGAACATATAGGCCGTAGGACAAGTATATAGGTATAGGTATGTTATATAACTAGATTACGTAACTAGGGTTTACTAGCCTATAGGCTAGTAAACATCCGGACACCTAGTATCTATCTATACTAACACTAGCGATACTATATATAGATATACGCTATCCTATTAGGTCCTTCTTTGTCTTTCGTATAATCCGCCGTCTTCTACTACTACGTAACTCGTACCTATTTAATATACTACTAGAAACCGCGTTAATCAATAACGCGTCTAATATACTACTCTTTCCCCTAGAGCTAGAGCTCTATATACTAGAGGAGTCTAACTATATAGTTATAGAGAATAGAAAGCGCCTACGAACGGCCTACTTCTACTATATACTATAACGTACTTTACTACCGAGCGGGCTATACTACCGAGCGGGCTACTTTTACTAAGAACTATACTATATCTACTTTAATTACGACGGTATCTTAATACGACGACATCCTATAGAATCGTTACTAGGAGGACAATTCCTCTTTAGATTCTTCGCTATCTAGTAAGTCTACTTAATAGGTAAGTACGTTATACCCCGACTCGCTATATCGCTTATAGCGTCGTAGCCTTAGTACTAGCCGAATACTATCTAGCGACTCTCTACTCACTTCCTACCTCCTAGTATCCTCTAGAGGTATCAATTACGACGCCTTATCGAAGGTTAGAGACCCTCTAGACTAAATGTACTTGCGCTTTCGTGCTTTCCGCTATATAAGGGCCTCGTTAGACTTAGGTAGCTCACTAATCTCGCTTCGTATAAGAGCTATCTAATACGCTATCTCTCTACTCCCTCTCTATTACCCTATTAAACGACCTTCCTCTTTCTACTACGCCTTTCTAAACCCGTAACGACGCTGTAAGACGTAATGACACCTATTATAAACCCTGTCTCGTCGAAGTTATAGGTGTCCTAGTTAAGGATGCTATACTTCTCCTTTATATTACGTATAAGTAAGAACTACCTCTCGATAACGTCTAGATCTTCTATTAGGGCTCGCTAATGATCGTATCTACGTATTATACGAACCTTTAGCTCACGATACCGCCTAATAAACCTGTCTATCTAATTGAGACTAGCGGGCTTAAGACCCTTCTCTTATAGTAATAAATCGGCTATTACTCGTATACTAGCCTTTAATAGCGGGAAACCTCTAAGATCTAGCTCGAGTATATACTTAAGTATTACCCTCTCTTCTAGCTCTATAAGCTTCTTCGAATTAGGCTCGTAGTCACCCCGAGGAGGTGGTCTATTCAATCGATACCCTAGTATAGTTCGAGACGCGTCGTATACCTTTATAGTAAGTCGATTTGTGATTACCGCGTCGCGTTTCGTGGCCTAGACAGCTAAGGTCAGTTTGGCCTCGTTAAAAGATAATATACGCTATAATAGTAGTTATATAGCTATATCTATAGAAGTGGTATAGTTCTTAGTAAAGGTGGCCCGCTCGGTAGTATAGCCCGCTCGGTATTAAAGTACGTTACTAGATTATAGTCGCTAATACAATTATCGGCTAGATATCCGGTATACGACCTAGAATATACGCTTATCGCGATAAGAGCGATCGAAGCTCTATATAAAGAGGCAATAGCCCTCTAAGGCGTATTATTACTACTACCTCTATATTCCGCGATGACCTTCCGCCCGAACCTTCTAACTACCGAGCCGCTATAAAATACCGCTTCTCCTAATAGTAGATCGAAGCTATAGCTAAGGAGTTTGCTAAAGCCCTAGTAATAGGCACATTTAGATAGGTAATAAAGGAAGAGAAGGATTAGGATACTTAGTAAGAGGAGGGACTTTAGCTACTACTACCGCTAAAGTAGGTATATAAATATAAACTAGACGAGTACGGTATACTAAAGAGCTTTAAGGCTAGGCTATACGTAAGAGGCGATTTATAAGGAATATACTTAGACATATACGCCGCTATACTACTAGTAAGTATATTCCGCCTCTACTATACTCTAGCCGCGAGCTTCGACCTAGAAGCCGAACAATTCGATATTATTAACGCCTTCCTAAACTCGGACCTACTATATACTATATATCTATAACCACCTCCTAGAATCGACAGGCCATCCTATAGACACGCCCTTAAGCTAGTTAAGGCCCTCTACGGTCTAAAGGAGTCCCCTTTATTATAGTACAACTCCCTAACCGAGACGCTAGCCTCCCTTAGACTAGTACCCCTATCGGACTCCGAATATATCTACTATAATAACAAGGTTATATTCTTCTTTTACGTTAACGACCTAGTTATACTCTACTACCGTAAGCACAAGGCCTATACTACTAATATCAAGTAGCGGCTACTTACTAAGTACGAGATGTACGAGCTCGGTAATCTCTCCTAGTTCCTAGGAATAAAGGCTACGCGCGATAGAAACAAGCGCTTACTATAGCTCTCTTAAGAAGACTATATTTAGAAGCTAGCCGCTAAATTTAGTATATCTACGAATATACGTAAAACGATAGTACTAGTAGATTAACACCTTAATTAGACCGTTCTAGACGGTTATTAACCCACCTCTATTGCTATTCTTACGTACTAATAACGTATAGGATCCCTTAACTTCGCCGCTATATATACGCGGCCTAATATCGTCTTCTCCTTATCTATACTATCGTAGTATCTAACTAAGCTAACTAAGATATACCTTAAGCTTATAGATTAGTACTTACGCTATCTCCTAGAGACTAAGAACCTCTGCCTTATATATAGCGCTAGTAAATATATTACTAGCCTTTATAGCTAACTAGAACACCTCGGTAGTAACTACGAGTTCTTTAGAGCATCGGACGCGTCCTACGGTATAAATAATAACAGGACTAGCTCAAATAGCTAGGTCTTTATACTGTTCGGTAGACTAGTAGATTATAAGGCATCTAAACAAATTGTTAAGATGTAGCATCTCAAAGGGAGTCAATAATCAGGAAGTGATCTGGCAGCCTGAGGCATCCACGATAACTCAGCTTGTAGGGAGATACCTTCTCTCCCCTTTAGCTTAGATAGACATCGAACACAATCAACATATTGGTTCCTGATATATTGCTACATGCTCGTGCTATTAGTCAGTTGAAGATTGATCTCTTACTCCACTCCGCTGCCATCCACCCGTACCTGTTCAACAGGTTATGAGCCCGGGTTTGTGCAGGAATAAGAGCAACCTATATCAGTACAGGTTACTTGTATCCCTTGCTATCGTAGCAGAAAACATCTGGGAATCAGAAGTCTACCCCGTCTATCCTATCAAGGAGCTTAGTTCGATACTAAGTGATAGGTAACCCAGACAAGGACTCTGTGCGGCTTACTCAAAGCCAATACCTTGAAGATACTCTGTAGGCAGAACTGCATCGAGATACTATCAAGAAGGACTTCAAGTAAGTCATTTGAAGCTCTGCTAGGAGAGACAGACCTGTGTCCTAGCCCCGAGACCTCACACCGCTCCTTCTTTACTTTACTAAGCAGGCCTTGGTATCCACACCTACGAACTTTCCCATTCTACACCAGAAGCCTCAGCAGGATCTGAGCCACCACCTTGGAACATACACACCTTGTTTCATTACATCCAATTTATTATGGATTCATACCAAGAGAAGACAGAGGAGAAGGGAGGCAAAATCCCAATTCTTGGGAGGGACAATTGGAAGAGATGGTTCAACCTTCAGAGATACAAGATGGAGAGCCAATCAGCATTCTTTGCAATTGATGACCCAATGGAAGTGTCTTTTGACAACATCAAGGGCAAGACTCTGAAACTCCAAGAAGAGGCTACAACCAAAGAGATCCTCAATACGCCAACATGGACAAGACACAATGCAGTATGCAACTTCAGTATCCTTAGTAGGATCACAGAAGAAGATGAATTTGAGCTTGAGGGCTCATGTGAATCTGGAAGAGCTGCTGAGAAGTGGGTGTATCTCTGGAACAAGTATAGCCAGGTGCTACCAACCCATGCACATGAGCTCACAAAGCAATTTGTGACCTTTGAGATGAGTGAAGAGTTCACCATCAGATCCGCATGGACACACCTGGTTTCTCTTGGAAAAAGGATTGCTGATGTTGACCCAGAGGGTCAGCATTACAGGAAAGCTGATGTGAGGATGACCCAGCTCTTAAGCTCACTGCCACCTGACTACCATGTAGCCAGGGATACTATCATGGCTCAGCCAAAGATGGATCATGAAAGGACCTTAAAGATCCTTGAAGCTCAAGAAGCCAGGTTGGATCCCTCTAAGGCTGAGTATGGCATGGCAGCCACCTGGGTCAAGCCCTCAGGTCTAGCAAGACCACTCTCCTGCCTTCTCTGTGAGAAGGATCATCTGATCAAGGACTGCCCTAGTTTGCCTGAGGCAAGAAAGGTCCTTAGATCTCATTCCCAACCACCATCTTCCCAGAATACAACACATGTCAAGAAGAAGAGAACTCCACCACCCACTTCAAGGAGGACACCAAGAGAGAAGTCCTCTATGGAAGAACTTAAGAAAATGGTGAAGAAACTCAGCTCTGACATGCTGTCACTCCAGAAGAACCAGGCCCAGTCTTATACCTCTAAAGCAAAGAAGACTGGAAAAGGTTTCTCCGCCCAAGAGTCACCATGCAGCTCATCCCCAGAGACAATGTCTGATGATGATGAGTATGATGAAGTGGCTCACTCAACTGCAGAAGTCCAAGGCAAGTTCCCCTCGTCAGAGTGGTTACTTGACTCCTGTGCTTCATCCCATATGACTGACCAAAGCTGCCTCTTTAGATCTATGACTCCCTTGACAAGGAAGAAATGGATCAAAGTGGGAGGTGGGTTTTTATTGGCCACTCATATTGGGAATGCAGAGATGAGTGGGAGAGCTGGCAGAAAAGTTGTTTTGGAAGATGTCCTGCTTGTACCCAAGCTAGGAGTGAACCTGGTTTCATGGAACCAGTTTAGCAAGCAGTTTGGTGTGTAACCTCCATCATTTTCTCTTGTTTCCCCCTCTGGTGAGACTGTTGTCCAGACAAAGCTCCTTGGGGGGGTTCCATTCATTGATGAGATTTCTCCTCTCCTACAAGAACGGGCACATTACTCATCATGTGCACCACCAATGGAGAATGCCTTTGTGACTGCTCAATCAGAGACCGACCTGAAGCAGTGGGAGCTTTGGCATAGAAGATTTGCACACTTTGGGAAGAATTTGCTCCAGAATCTTCACAAGGTAACAGACTTGAAAGAACCCATTCCTATCCCTAAGGATGGCTTTCACCAGTGCAGAGTATGCTCAATAGCAAAGATGAAGAAGTACAAAGGCAAAGTTACAGAGAGAAGACCTGAAAGACTTGCCCTTGTATCTATTGACATATGTGGCCCACTACCAATCTCAAGACTAGGATTCAAATACTGGCTTGAGATTGTTGACAACTTCTCTAGGAAGAAGTGGACCTTTCCTCTTAGGAAAAGAGAAGATGCTCCAGTTGCTCTCCAGAACTGGAAGATCAAAGCAGAGAGGAAATCATCAGCGCAGCTGAAAGCAGTAAGACTTGACAATGCAAAAGAACTTATTGCATTAGTGAAGCAGTGGGAGAAGGATTTGGGGATTGGGCTCGAGCCGACTGAGGCATACAACTCTCTACAGAATGGACCAGTTGAGAGGTCAATACAAACCTCAGAGGACTCTATAAGGGCAATGCTTGAAGAGGCTAAAATGCCGGTTGAATTTTGGCCTGAAGCACTAGAGGCCCAAACTTATATGAGGAACAAACTGCCAAATGGCCCAGATTACGATGGGTTCAAGGTTTCACCAGATGAGGCTTTTGATGGTATCAAACCGACCATCAACCATTTGAAAGTTTGGGGATGCAAAGCTGTTGTCTATATGGACACAAGATCCCAACCTCAATGGGCAAGAAGTGACAAGCTAATGAATAGGGGTAAAGAAGCAGTGTTTATTAGGTATGTTGAAAACACAGCTAAAGCCTGGCTCTTTTGGGAACCAGACATGAGAGCTGTTGAACAACACACACATGCAGACTTCTTTGAGGACCAGCCTGGAGGTGATATGGGTCTCAATGTTCCAACATTGAATCTACCAAGCAGTGCACCAGCTAGGAAGCCCTTAGGAAGGCCGAGGAATAACGTATCCTTAGGACAATCTACCTACCATTCAGGCGTCCATCAGAGCCCCCCCGAAATAGATCAGCCAATTGAGAGCCCTAAAGTCGCTCAGCCGAGAAAGCTGTTTGTGCAACTTCCCCAGCCTCCGGAGAACGTAGGGGAATTTCAGAAAATCGATCAGCCAATTGAGAGAAGCTCCCTAGATCCCCAGGAAATAGACGTTACTAGGTCACAAGTGACGGTCCCTAAATCATCCCTTAGAAAGAGAAAGGCTGACTATGATGTTGAGGGCTATGACATGAAACAGAAAGCCCCAAGATCCATGGTCCCTAAGCCCGAACTAACCACTGAAGTGGGAGAAGCAATGGACCTCTCAGAGAACCTTGCTGCTTTTCACCAAGCTTTCTTTGCAGCCATGCAATCAGTGGACAGTTCAATACCATGGGATAGCGAATTCCTGGAAGAAGTTGAGGAAATGGCCTTTGCAGCAACTGTAGAAGCCATTGCATACAAGCAAGAGGTCCCAATTCCAAAATCCTACAAGGATGCTGTGAATGACAAGAAATGGGGACATCTTTGGAAGGAAGCAATCCAAAAGGAACTAGATGCTCTACAGAGTAACAACACCTGGGAAAATTCTGTTCCACCAAAAGGAGCAAATCTGGTTACATCAAGATGGGTCTTTGATATTAAGAGAAGCATTAGTGGAGCTATTGAAAAGTTCAAGGCTAGACTAGTTGCAAGGGGCTTCTCACAGAAGTTTGGTGTTGACTTTATGGAGACATTTGCACCTACAGTAAGACAGGACACCCTTAGGGTGTTTATGGCTATTGTGTGTAAGAAGGATCTTCATCTTCACCAAGTGGATGTGAACAATGCATTCACAGAAAGCACCCTCCATGAAGACATCTTCATGTTACCACCACCAGGAGTTGAGCTTCCACCAAACATGGTGTTCAAAATCCTCAAAAGCTTGTATGGACTTAAGCAAGCAGCTAGAGATTGGAATCAACTCTGTGTGTCAAAGCTCAGAGAGATTGGATTCACACAGTCAGAAGTGGATCCATGCCTACTTATCCATAAGAAGAGGGAGATCATAATCCTTATACATGTGGATGACATTCCAATTGCTGCACCAAAGTTGACAGATGTTCTCTGGTTCAAAAGAGAACTTGGCAAGATCTTCAAGATCAAAGATCTAGGTGAACCTGAAAAGATCCTTGGCATGAGAGTCACAAGGGACAGGAAGAGAGGAATCCTGAAACTTGACCAAGGACACTTTGTTAGGGACAGCCTAGCCAAGATGGGAATGAACCATGAGAAGGCAGCACCTACACACTCACCCATGGACAGCTATGAGGCCCTCAAACCTTCAAGCCACATGGATGAGAGGTGTGACAAGGCAGAGTACCAGAGTATTAATGGTACTTGGATGTGGCCAGCAACAATCACAAGGCCAGACATCGCTTTTGCCCTAGGAAGGATGAGCTCATTTGTGAGTGACCCATCCACCTACCACATGAAGGCTTTGAAGAAGATCACTAGGTACCTAAGATCATACCCTGATCTAGGACTTCAGTTCTCAAAGTCTGGAAAAGGACACCTTATTGGATACTGTGATTCTGATTATGCAATGGACAAAGCAGACAGAGTCTCAATCCTTGGGTATGTCTTCTTCCTCTGTGGGGCACCAGTTTCTTGGATGAGCAAGAAGCAAAAGTCTGTAGCAACATCCACAATGGAGGCTGAATACATGGCTATGAATGCATGTGCGAAGCAGTCCCAATTCGTAGCTTCACTGCTAAGGGAAATGGATTGTCCAGAGTTAGTGGGAGACTGTTCCCATCAACCAAGAATCACTGGAAACCAGGAGACTGTATCAAATTTGAGACCAGTCCAATTAAGAGGTGACAATCAAGCTGCCCTCACCCTAGTGAAAGATGCACATGTTCATGACAAGTCGAAGCACATTGACATTGCCTATAACGCTGTTAGGAAACTTTGGTGGAGGAGGCTTATTGCTGTTGAGTACACCCCAACCTCTGAGATGGTTGCAGACGGGTTTACAAAACCAAAGACTGGTCCACACTTCCAGAGGTTTGTAAGCCAGCTGAACCTGTCATAAAAAGGTCCAAGTACTATTGACAGGAAGTGAGCAGACTGTAGCCTCCCATACGAGATGAGTGGGAGTGTTAAGATGTAGCATCTCAAAGGGAGTCAACAATCAGGAAGTGATCTGGCAGCCTGAGGCATCCACGATGACTCAGCTTGTAGGGAGATACCTTCTCTCCCCTTTAGCTTAGATAGACATCGAACACAATCAACATATTGGTTCCTGATATATTGCTGCATGCTCGTGCTATTAGTCAGTTAAAGATTGATCTCTTACTCCACTCCGCTGCCATCCACCCGTACCTGTTCAACACAAATCACTATTACTAAGTCCTTAATAGAGGCTAAGCTACTCGGGCTTTCGTAAGCCGCCTTAGAGCTTATATAGTAGGAACAAGTCTTCGCTAAGATATACCTTTAGTTTGATTAGTATACCTACTTATACTACGACAATACGTAGACTATCCGCCTTATTAACTAATAAGGGCAAAAGCTTAACACGAAGCTACGCTACGTTAATATATACTACTACTAGCTCCTATAGTAAGACTAGCGCGGAGATATTAAGATCAAGTATCTTAGTACTAACGACATACCTATAGACGGACTAACTAAGCTACTTCTACTATAGAAGTATAAGCACTTCGTTAAGCTACTTAATATAGCTAAGGAAGGCGTAGACCTACGTACCTTAGTACCCTCTATAGCCGTATTAGGAGGTAACGGGCTAATAGACGCCTAAGAAGCCCGTAGTAGCGGCCTTACCTTATCTTGAAACGAATACCGAACGGCTTTATTTTTACGGACACCTCTCTAGAAGCGCTAGTAGGCGTAAAATACGGCTACTAGTAGCTACTAATACTATAGACGATAACGAAGCTAGGGTAAAGTATCTACTATTTACCGGTACGGCCCTAGTACTATTATTAATAGGTGTTTCTCGGACTCCTATTAGCTAATAGCGTAAGGGCGAGAAACACCCCTATTACCTAGGCTTACTTTACTTTAAATAGCTAACTTACCCTTACTATAGTAGTGGTAATACTAAGGGCCTAACGTCACTACTATAGGTAGGGGGGTAGTTATAATAGAGTGTACGCGATTATATAGGAATCAGCTTATTAACTCTAGCGTATAAGCTAAGGGGGTGTGTCGCGATCCGAGCGTATATATAGGTAATATCCTATTATTAAAACCTAAGGCTACGAACGCTAAGAATTAGGTGACTAATTAGTTATCTATAGCCTCTTTAAGAGTAACACTTATCTATTCTAGATAGATATATATTGTTAAGAACATATAGGCCGTAGGACAAGTATATAGGTGTAGGTGTGTTATATAACTAGATTACGTAACTAGGGTTTACTAGCCTATAGGCTAGTAAACATCCGGACACCTAGTATCTACCTATACTAATACTAGCGATACTATATATAGATACACGCTATCCTATTAGGTCCTTCTTCGTCCTTCGTATAATCCGCCGTCTTCTACTACTACGTGACTCGTACCTATTTAATAGGTTAACGTCTCGTTTCTAAGCCTACCTATTAATCTAGCCCTAAAAATACGACACATTCGAAAGCTCTTATTAAGGCCATTCTAACGATATATAAAGCAGGCCACTACCCCTAGAATCGAGGGAGTTCTACCTTATTTAATCTAGATAGCTTAAAGTTCTCTTCACCCTATTTCTTTAGCTCTAAACGCCGTAGAGGTGCCTAGCTACATTAGGCAACTCCTAGGCAATAGTAGCCTAGGCTACGGTACTAACGGCGCGTACGGCTCTATAGGCGAAGCTCCCCTAAGACAACTAGTAGCAACTTATAGAGGACGTAAAAAGTATAGAAACTAACGATTAGCTCCTATACCGGTCTCTATAGGTAATGATCACTTAGCTACGTACGGCGCTTATACTATTATATTACCGAGGGTAATAAGAAATGAGGACGACGTCTTAGGCGATTAATAAGGCTATCCGGAGTCAACACCCCTATAGCTAGGTATCGGTCGCGGCTTCGATACTAGGCCCCCGCCTAACGTACGATATAGTTACAATCCGTATTATAGTAAAGGAAGACTAGGCCGAAGTGGCGAAGCTATCGAACAAGGAGCTCGTCTAGCGAACTAATTAACTAGGGGTAGTCGTAGTGAACTAATAGTCTAACGGTACTCTATAGATCTATACTAGCTCTACTACTACTAGGAGGCACCTAGAGGCATAGCTATAGTAGGCATCTAAGGTTACGGCATTAGCGAAGGTCTTAACAAAGTAATTTACGATCCTAGTCTACGATATACCTAAAGAGTTCGACCTAACTAACTAGAGTTACCTACGTACTCTCTAGGAGGACAACCCGGTCACTCTTAACTCTCTAATCTAGAAGGCGACTTAGCTCTATAGGAAATGGCTAGAAGGTAAGAAGGCCTCGGCGCTAATCGTATAGCTATAAGACGCAAAAGCGGCGGATCTAGTAATAGAACAAGGCCTAATCTAGTAATATAGCCTTAAGATAGTAGAAAAGCACTCCTTATCCTTCCGTGTCCTCTAATACTTTAAATACTAACAGTATAGACACTAAACCTATACGTATATAAACAAGTAGGCCTACTCGAACTATATAGGAGACTATATATCTAGGGACTATATATCGGCTACGAGGCGGTACGTAAACTGTCCGGGGTACTACCTATCGTATAGCGCGGAATGCCCGTAGCGGAAACTAGCGAAAAACAAGGCAATTATAAACAGAACCGTCGCCCTAAGATTCTACGGCGACCGTAAGGCTAGTCTATACCGGAACTAGCTAGCGGGGGTCGGGTATAAGCGCCCTAGGGCCGAGAGTAATATAAAGGATATATAACCTAGGGCGTACGGGAGGCCACGTGCTCTACTAGCTACGGCGAGGGAATCTAACTAGGCCTAGCTCCCCTTTAGTATATAGCCGATAGGCGTAGACTAGGACGTATAAGGTAGTAGGGCATAGGACGCTATAGAGGAAATAATTGTCGATACCGATAACTAGCCTCGACACGCTTAGTATTATCTAGTATAACGTTAACTATAGTAAGGATATAGTCTAGAACTATTTCCTATACGAGGCGGACCCGTACGTCTACTACGTCCTAGCAATCTAAAAGCTATAGATTAACCCGTACTATAAGAGACCGACGACCTATAGGTTACTAGGCTATACGACATATCTACGAGGCGACGGCAGACCCCGTACGTACTTCTATATTAGTAAGGACATACTAGAATCCGACTAGGAGGTAGTATACTACGTAGACGAAGAAGGCGGGGGCGATATTACCTCCCTCTACGTAGGTAGTACCTAGATATATAACCTATATATATAACCGCTAGCCTCGAGGTCTAGCCGCGACCTTAGGGTCTATAGACACCTAGATAGTGCGCTTAAGAGACAAGGGTGCCACATCGTAGTAGGAGACTTTAATATATACTACCCTTCCTAGGAAAGCCTTATATAGCCGTACCCTATAGCCGACGAAGTACTCGACTTAATAGCGAGTAACGTAATTGCTCTTAACACCCCGAAGGACCTAGGTACCTAGAAGAGAGGGGGACTCTAAGGCACAATCGACCTCTCCTAGATCTTAGATAGCTACTACTATAAGGTAACCTACTATAGGATCGAATATAAACTCGAGGCGTCGTTAGACTATATACTAGTTCGGACCTCTATTATAATATAGATATAACGTATACTAGCGAGAACCCCTAAGCTAAACTAGGGAAAGGCCTACTAGGCTAATATCTAGGCGTACCTCGATAACTCCGAGAGGCTAGTCTAGATCGCGTAGTAGCAATATAATAGTAAAGACGAGATAGACGAGGCAGTCTAAGGGTTAATAGACGAAATAAGAAAAGCGACCTTACTTTACGTTCCGCTTACCTAACTAACGACATAGTCTAAACTATACTAGACGCCGAAGTGCACTACGGTAGTAAGAGAAGCAAGGAGAGCCCGCCGGGTATAGACGAGCAGCTATAGCGAGGAGGCCTAGAACGTATATAGGGAGGTATACTAACAGAAGAAAGCTATAATACGGAGGGAGAAAGTAGTCGGCTAGAGGGCTATAGTAGAAATAGTCGCCGGCAAGCTAGCGAGGATATAAAAGCTAGCGAAATAGGCCCGATAGGACCCTATATAGGGCCCCTCCTCCTATATCCTAGCGCTATAATCGCCTAGTAGCCCGGTTAGCGACCCTAAGGCTAAGGCGCGTCTACTAGCTAGCAAGTTCTTTCCGCCCCTAGTTAAGGCTAATCTAAGCGATATAAACAGCTCTACTCCCCTAGCCCCTAGTATCGCGGTCTAATAGGAGGTGTCCGAGGGAGAAGTTGCCGCTATACTAAGGAAGTTACCGGCGAGGAAAGCCCCGGGGCCGGATAGGATCCTAAACGAGCTACTAAAGAAGTGTAGAGATCAACTAGCCCTAGTAGTTATAGCGATCTTTAATGCCTACCTATAGACCGGATACTACCCGATAGCTTTTAAACAATCGACGATAGTAGTCCTACGTAAGCCGTAAAAGGAAGACTATACGTAGGTGAAGTCGTACCGCCTTATTACGCTCCTTAACACTCTTAGGAAGGCGCTTAAGAAGCTAGTTATAACGAGACTCTCCGAGGCGGTAGAGGAATACTCCCTACTCCCGGACACCTAGATAGGTACGCGCCCGTAGCGATCGACGCTATCCGCGATAGAACTTATTACCTCTTAGGTAAAGGCTATCTAGTATAAGAATAGGGACAAGGTAGTATCCTTACTTAGCGTAGATATATCGGGAGCCTTCGACTACGTGTTATACCCGCGGCTACTCTATATCCTAAGGTCGAAAGGACTCCCTAAGTAGCTTGTTAACTTCGTACGGTCCTACCTCTAAAACCGTAGCACGTCGATCCTAGTCGGCTAGTAGAGAAGCCTATTTTAAGTAGTCTATACTAGAATCCCGTAAGGCTTAACGCTAGTACCTATTCTATTCCTCTTCTTTATAGCGACGCTACTCCTAGCCCTAGAATCCTAGAACACCGCTACGAGCGGCTTCGTAGACGATACGAATATCCTAGCGTAGTCTTCCTCGACTAAGGAGAACTATAGGCTACTAGAAGAGAGGTATAAGATCTACGAGGACTAGGCTAGGAGGCACGGGGCTCGGTTTGCCCTAGAGAAGTACAATCTAATACACTTTACGCGCCGGCTACGGTTCTATAATATATTAGCTTCTATCTAGATATAAGGGTATATAACTAACCCGGTAAATTAGCTTAGGATCCTCGGACTATAGGTAGACCCGGCGCTACGGTAGAGGAAGTAGGTATAGGTAATATTACGGAAAGCTCAATAGAATATAGCATTATACTAGAGGCTTACTACGTCTATATAGGGGGCGGACTTCCGGTAGTCACGACTTCTATATACGGCTATTATACGGCTAGTCCTTACCTATAGTAGCTAAGTATAGTCCTAAGGCGAGAGGGCCTACCTATCGAAGGGACTCGTCGCGCTACTAGCGAAGATCCAAAACTAATACCTAAGGAAGGTTACTAGGGTATATAAGTCGATACTAATAAGGATGCTTAAGTACGAGACCGCTATACCGCCGATCGACCTATATATCTAGGGACTACGGACCTCCTACTTAGGCAAGTCGGCACAGTACCTAATATAGAAGTTATCGCTAGTATAGTCGTAAGGGCCCGCGAATTAGTACTAGCGTATAAGGGCATTCGACCCGGGAATAAGCCGAACTACCGGGTAAGGGACGAATAGCTAGTAATACGATAGGAAGGTAAGAAGTCGTTTATAGAGTAACTATAGAAAGAGAGGTAGAACAACTAGGGTATAGGGTATAGTAGACGCCCTTAGCTAGCGGGATAACCTAAGGAATAGTTAGCTACGAAATCCGCGGTTAAGCACCCCCCGAAGCTTATCTACTACCGCCTTACGAGAGTATAGAGTAGTATAGTAACCTAACTACGAAGCGAACACATCGGCCTCTAGGGGTACCTATTATAGAGGAAGGTTCTAGGATACACGAATACTAGCTACCCCTACGGCTATTACTCCTAAAACGTACGGTACGTACTCCTCGTCTATCCGAGATAGTCGCTAGGAAGGGGGGAGTAGATAGTAAAGGCGAGGAACCGGACGATTAGGGCACTTCTTAACAACGCTAAGGACCTACGGCGTATTACGAACTAGATACTAGAGAAGGGCTAGCTAGAACAGTACCGCCTAGTAGGAGTAGTATAGGAAGAGAGGATACGACGTAGCGCGACGAGACCGGCTAGGAGCGGGGGCTAACGGGGTAGTGATATAGACTACGTACGTTTAGAGGGAAAGCTAATCTAGATAAGGAGTAGTCGAGGGCGGGAAGGGTTTTTACCTATTCGGGTTTCCCTTTATATATAACAATAGATATATACCTATATAGGCCGGATAGGGTCCTAGAATAGGGGAATGACAAATCTAATCTAATCTAATCTAATCTATTTAATAGGTTATAAGCCCGAGTTAGTAACTCGGTATTTTACCCTCGACAAAGCCGTATTAGAGTTATTCCTCTTTAGAACAAAAGGAAGGTAGACTAGAGGCCGTACCCGCCTTATATAGGAAGCTATAGCCGTACTATAGGTATATATAAGACGTGAAAGAGCCTAGTAAGGCACTATTAGACTCCGAGTTAGGGAGCCTATACTAATACCTTAGACAAGTAGGCGAGCTTACTAGAAAGAGTCGCTCTCCGGACATCGTGTTCGTATCGACTAAATATTTATTCTAAGAGAGCCGTAGTGTCTTAGAAACCCCCTGTCATAGTCTCCCTATAGAGTGTATAGAAGGTAGGGACAGAATAGCCTTAGAGTACTTAGAAGTCGTTAAGAAGTAATAGTCTAGCTTAGTATATAAGCGCTAAGAATCATATGCCCCGTAATATTTACTACGGGACCTAGCCCTCCAAATTCACCCCTCTACTAAACCTTAACAGATTCACTTCGGCTCGTAACTATATAACTTACGGTACTCCCGCGAGTACCCGCGACTACGCTAGACCCTAGAAGAAGCACGTAGAAGACTCGGAACGTAGGGCAGGTTGGAATAAGGTTTTAAGCAAAGCTACTAAGCGCGGCTTCGTACGGGTTAGCCCTATTAATACGGGGACACGTACTCGCGAGGGTCGCGTATAAATATCTAGCCTTCCCTAGGCCTCTCTTACTTTCTTCGTCTTTCGTTTTGTATAGCAATTATACTATACCCTTTTATATCTGTACTTCGCACCTATATTCCCGCTTTTACCCTTATAGCTTATAGGCTAGGCTCTCGCCCTAACATTACGAAGGACTAACAAACCGTCAACTACTCGAGTCATCCTTATAGGTGACTACGCTACCGATAGAGGTGTTAACCTCGACAACTAAGACACTCTATTCCACTTTAGTAAGTAGACTAATATCCCCTTCTCGAACGCCGCTACCTTTAGTACCTAGGTAAACGCTAACCCCGACACCGCCTACGCTCTTATTAACCGTACCGTCTCCTCTTTCCGCGAGACCGCCTAGTAGGTCGAGTAAGTAAATAACTAAGTAACATACCTTCAAGGTATTATAAATACCTTCTAGAACCTCGTACCGTACGCCGACGATAACCGCCGCTAGTACTTCTCTAAGAAGGTTAACGACCTAGACGGGTTCGACGGTAATAAGAGCAAGTTTAAGGCATTTAAGACACAGCTCACTATTAAGCTATTAGCTAATGCCGACCACTTTCCGTAAGAGAAGGACAAAGTTACGTACGTCTTCTCCCTTCTTCGGGGAGACGCCGTAGCTTAGGTATAATACTATATCGATAACGCTACGTAGACTATCGGCTACCCGGACGTCCTTACCTTAGTATAGGACCTCCGTACTACCTTTAGTGATCTAGACCGTAGAGCTACCGCCTAGAACGCTATCTATAACCTCCTCTAGAAGAACAAGAGCTTCGCCGAGTACCTCGCGGCCTTTAACCGCGACATCGGGTTTACCGGCTATAATAAAGAGACTAAGAAGAGCACTCTCCGCCGTAGTTTATTAGTAGAGCTTCTTCGAGCCCTCGAGGACAAGGACGTCGGTACTATAAGCTTCCGTAAGCTCGTCGAGACCTACTAGCGCCTCGACTCTAACATAAAACACACCGCCTCTCTCCTCGCTTCCCGTTCTTAAGGTCGTTAGCCTCGTAGTCCCGGAAGCCACTTCGCTACTCTACTAGGCGCCGCCGCTCCTACGGCTCTCCCTCCCGTCTCTATAGGTAACGCTATAGATCTTAGCGCTAGTACCGCCGTCCCTCGAGTCTAGGGCCTCGTTAACGGTAAGCTTACTCCCGAAGAGAAGCTTCGCCGTCGCTAGGCCGGACTCTATACCTACTACGGCGGTCTAGGCTATATCGTAGCTAACTGTCCGTAGCTCGCTACCCGTAACGCCCGTAACCCGGTTCGCGGCGCTATCGGCGCTATCGAGCCTACTCCTACTACTCCCGCTAAGTAGGAAAAAGCCTAGGTCTTCCTTATCGACGCGATAAAGACTAAGAATAACGTTTACCGAAAGTAAAGAGAGGAAAGAAGTTGAGGATCAATATAGTATAGCTAGACCTATACGACGAGACGGGTAAGGACTACGCTTATAAACCGTTCGTTACGAATGTAAATATCGGCTTAAAGAAACTCTCTTCTTCTAATCTTACTCTTATAGACACTAGCGTACTAGGCGAGTCTTTTATAGACTATAAACTCGCGACCTCTCTTAACCTTAAACCCTAGGAACTAAAGTACCTTCGTACCCTTAAACTCTTTAACGGTACGGAGACTACTACTAGTAAGATTACTTATGTTATATACACGTTAATCACCCTCGGAGGCAAGCGTATATCGATCACTAGCTTCCTTACGTCCCTACCGTATTAGAAGTTTATCCTCGGCCTCCCCTAGTTTAGACGATACCGACCTATTATCGACTAGACTTCCCCTACTATCAGCTTCCCTCTAGAAGTTCCTCCGGTACCTCCGCCTTCTCCGCCGCCTTAGCGCGGTCCTAAGTATACTAAGATCTTCTAGGTAAACGCCGCTACCTTTACTACTACTACTAAGTAGCCTAAAGCTTAAGTCTTCGCCGCCTCTCTCCGCGATATCGATATCGCCCTCGAGAAGCTCGATAAGAAGCGTATACCTACCGACCCTACTACGAAGGTCCCTCCTTAGGCACACTACATCCTCTACGTATTCGATACTAAGGCCGTAGACGAGCTACCTCCTTATCGCCCTTACGACTATAAGATTAAGCTAGAAGAAGGTATAGAGATACCGTTCGGACCGCTATATTCTATATCCTAAGAAGAGCTTATTGTCCTTAAGAGATACCTCGAAGAGAACCTAAAGAAGGGGTTTATTCGAGCGAGCCGTTCTAGCGCTAGTAGTCCCGTTATGTTCGTTAAGAAGCCCGGCGGTAGTCTACGCTTCTACGTAGACTACCGAGGCTTAAACGCTATTATAAAGAAGAACCGCTACCTAATACCGTTGATTTAGGAGACGCTCGATCGCCTCTCTAAGGCCAAGTACTTCACTAAGCTCGATGTTATCGCTACGTTTAATAAGTTACGAATAGTAGAAGGATACGAGTATCTTATAGCCTTCCGTACTCGCTACGGGCTATTCGAGTCGCTCGTTATACCCTTCGGCGTTTATAACGGGCCTAGTACCTTCTAGAACTTTATTAACGACATCCTTTAGGAGTTCCTCGATCAGTTCTACACTACCTATATCGACGACATCCTAGTCTATAGCGAGACTAAGGAGGAGCACCGCGAGTACGTCTATAAGGTCCTTTAGAAGCTTATAGACGCCGGCTTATAGCTCGATATCGACAAGTACGAGTTTAAGAAGACCGAAGTCAAGTTCCTTAGTTTAATTATTACCGTAGACGGCATTAAGATAGACTAAGAGAAGATCGACGCTATCGTCGAATAGGATGCTCCTACGAACGTTAAGGAGGTCTAGGGTTTCCTAGGCTTTACTAACTTCTACCGCCGCTTTATCTACGTATTCTCGGGCGTAGTACGCCCTTTAACGAAGCTTACGCGTAAGGGTAAGAAGTTTGCCTAGACCGACGAATGCTAGGAGGCTTTTGACTTGCTTAAAGCGAAGTTTATTAAGAACCCGCTTCTATAGTACTTCGATTTCGAACTAGAGACTCGTATAGAGACTACCGTATCCGACGGCGTAGTAGGCGGTGTCCTACTATAACGCCGCTCGCCTGAATCTCCCTAGTTACCTATCGCCTTCCTCTCTAAGAAGATAACCGCTACGGAGTATAACTACGAGATCTACGATAAGGAGCTTCTCGCTATCGTCAAAGCTTTTAAAGCGTAGCGCCCCGAGCTCGAAGGCTCTACTATACCCGTCTAAGTAAGCTCCGACTATAAGAACCTCGTCTACTTTATAAAGAGCAAGCTACTTAATCGTCGCTAGGCCCGCTAGAGCGAGTTCCTCTCCTAGTTCAACTTTGTGATCTCGTACACGCCCGGTAAGGCTAACTCGATAGCCGACGCCCTTACCCGCCACCCTAGTAACTCTCTAGTTGATCGAAGAGGGGGCCGGCAAATCGTAGAGCAATAAGTTATTAAAGAGCACAACCTCTCTTCCGAGCTTCGAGAGTACCTATCGAACGGCTAGCCTACGCTCGCCGCTTCCTTTACTACTCTCGTGCTCGCTCCTACCTACCTTAACGAGAGTAACGATAAATCCGAGCCTAAAGAATACGCCTCGGACGCTAAGGACTTAAACGACGATAAAGAGGGCTTAGTAACGACCGACGGCTTATCCGAATTAGACTTTAAGGGGTTTGATAATAAGGAGCAGCCCGAAGGTATTATAGCACGAGTATAAATAGCGTACAATGCCGACATAGACGCCTAAGAGTTAGTTTAGGCCCTTAAATCTAGCGCGAGGACATTCCCGGGCTTCTCGCTATCCGAGTATAAGCTCTAGGAAGGTATCGTCTACTTCCGTAAGAAGCTTTACGTACCGTAGCCCGAAGGCTCTAATATCCGAGCTAAGATTCTTCAAATTATCTACGACTCCGCCTCTAGGGGTCACCTAGGCGTAGCTAAGACCTATAAGCTCCTCGCTAGGTATTACTAGTAGTCGTATTCCTAGAAGGACGTCCGCCGCTAGGTACTAAACTACGCTACTTACCGAAGAGCTAAAGCTAACCGCTACCGTCCCTACGGTCTCCTACACCCTCTCCCGGCTCCTAATCGTCCGTAGAAGTACATTACTATAGACTTTATTACCGATCTTCCTTATAGTAAGACCTTTAGCGGCGTAAAAGTAAAGGCCCTTCTAGTAATCGTAGACTATTACTCTAAGGACCGGTATATAATCCCGTACTAGAGTATGACCGTAAAGGAGACTACTCGCTTGTTCTACGAATTCGTCTAGCGCTTTTAAGGCTTCCCGAATAGCATCACCTCTAATAGAGGTACCTAGTTTATCTCGTACTTCTAGAAGCGTCTATGTGCTATCCTAGGTATTAAGTATAACCTCTCGACTAGTTTTTAGCTACAGACCGACGGCTAGACCGAAATTACGAACGCTATCCTCGAGTAGGTCCTTCGTTACTTCGTCGACTACTACTAGAAGGATTGGCCTTAGTATATCCCTACGGTAGAGTTCGCTACTCGTAACTAGGACTCGGAGACTACTAGCTACTCTCCCTTCTATACTACGAGAGGTTACTACCCTCGTATAGGTATAGAACTAGAAGAACCTCTCCCGCCTACCGAAGATAGTATACGTATAAGCAATCTACGAGGATCGAGCTAATCGTCGTCGCTAGCTAGCTCCCGACTACTAAGTAGGCGATATAGTCTACCTTAACTCTAAGAATATTAAGACGGACCGCCCCTCTAAGAAGCTAAGCTAGAAGAACCTAGGTCCTTTTAAGATTACCGAGCGTATTAGTTTATACGCGTACCGTCTCGCTCTTCCTACGAATATAAAGATCTACGACGTCTTCTACCCCGTACGCCTTCGGCCGTCGGCTAAGGACCTATTCCCGAACTAAAACTAAGATATACTAGGTCCTCCCGATAAAGTAGAAGTCGACGAGCCTATTAACCTACCTTCTAACGACTATGCCGTCCGTAAGATCCGGGGAATCCGCGTAGAGCCTAACGACATTAAAGGGCTACCGCCGATTAAGTAAAAAGTCGAATAGTAAGGTTACCCTAAGAAGGATATCTTATAGGAACCTATCTAATATATTATCTTTAATCGTTAAGTAATCGAAGAATACTACGCCCGTATAGACGGCCTAGAGGTCAATATCGATAGGCTTTTCGAATCTAAGCTCTTCGACGGGGCTTACTAATAGTATATCGACTATAATATTAGGCCTAGGCCTAGTACTAAAGCTGAACATCCTCGATATATAGAACTACTACTGCTTCGTAGGAACTTAGCTTTGTTTAGGGGGGCTACTATTATAGTCTCTCTATATAGTGTATAGAAGGTAGGGACAGAAGAGCCTTAGAGTACTTAGAAGTCGTCAAGAAGTAATAGTCTAGCTTAGTGTATAAGCGCTAAGAATTATATACCCCGTAATATTCACTACGGGACCTAGCCCTCCAAATTTACCCCTCTACTAAACCTTAACAGATTTACTTCGGCTCGTGACTATATGACTCACGGTACTCCCGCGAGTACCCGCGACTACGCTAGACCCTAGAAGAAGCTCGTAGAAGACTCGGAACGTAGGGCAGGTTGGAATAAGGTTTTAAGCAAAGCTACTAAGCGCGGCTTCGTACGGGTTAGCCCTATTAATACGGGGACACGTACTCGCGAGGGTCGCGTATAAATATCTGGCCTTCCCTAGGCCTCTCTTACTTTCTTCGTCTTTCGTTTTGTGTAGCAATCATACTATACTCTTTTGTATCTACACTTCGTACCTATATTCTCGCTTTTACCCTTATATCTTATAACCTAGGCTCTCGCCCTAATACCCCCTCTACTAAGAGAGTTACGCTATAGTGTCTTAGTACTAATACGATCCTTCGAATTTCCTCCTCTTCCCGGCGTATAGCTATCCTCTCCGCTATTAACCTCGCGTTCGTTTTATCCTATTTCGATCCGATTACGTACGACCGAATATATCCTTTTACCTAAGGGTAGCTAACCTATCCCTTAACTTACAAAAAATAGAGAACGAGACTAGGTTTATAAGAAAGAGAGCAGTACCTATTCTAATAAGAGAGAACTATAAAACATAGTTCAAGCTAATAAGAATATACCTAGTATTAAAGAAGGTTAACTAGGTCCTTAAAGACATTATTACGGACATTCCCGCTATAACCCTCTCTATAGCGACACCCTCTATATTATCGGAGTTATCCCTTCCTTTCGATTAAGCGATAAGGAAGGCATCGTATAGACGGCATAATATAACGGCCCTATATAAGATGTATATCTATCTGTTAATAGATAACTAAGAGATAATATACGAGATCCGGTATACGAAGGAGTTGTAGGAATAGGCTAAAGCTAAATATAAGAGAAGACTTCCCGCTACTAGAAGAAGTTTGCTTTAGTAATACACTAATTTCGTGATAATAGAGGACTAGTTAATAGATGACGCCTAGGAGCTTAGCTTAATTATAAGGAGGGCTGTTTTAATCTCGCCTTAGTTCTAAGACATTAAGACTAAGGACAGAAAGATCTAGTAACTCTTAGTAGCTCTACTAGACTTATTTAGCTCAATTCGCGATATAATTAATGCCTAGGTGAATCTTTTACTATAAGACATTCTTGTAATCCTTAGGGAGAAGCAAGAATTAATAATTTATTAAGGGACAGCTATATTCGCTAAGAAGGGTTTCTAGGGCAAGCTTACGTACTATCTCTATAATAGTGACCATTTTATAAGCAAGTGCCTACACCTTTCAATAGCTTAGTAGGCTGTTAGGAACAAGGACAAACTAGCTAGGGTTACCTACTCTACTAAGAGATAACCGTCACTACCTCGTAGGAGGTCATTATTACTAAACCTTCGTAATGTCCTTAAGGTAATAACGGACCTTATAAAGTAGATAAAGGAGAGCCGTAAGCTGAAGGCCTCCTCTAGTAAGAAGCCTATAAGGGCCTATACGACCTAGGAAGACGTATTAGACTCTAAGATACTATTAGAAGATAATAATGTTGATAAGGTTGCCTATTCTACTATAGAAGCTAAAGGTAAGTACCCCTTGTCCGAGTAGTTACTTAACTCTTATGTATCATTATATATAACTAACTAAGATTTACTATTTAGGACACTAAAGCCTCTTTAGAAAAGGAAGTGGATCAAGGTTAGGGGTGGCTATCTACAAGCTATATATATAGGAAGTGTAGTAATAGGTAGTCCTTCTAGAAAGCAAATTGTCTTAGAAAATGTCCTATTTGTTCCTAGCCTTAGAGTTAGTCTTGTTTCGTAGAATTAGTTTAGCTAATAGTTTACTATCTAACTACCTAGTTTCATCCTAAAACCCGTTATCTAGACTAAACTTCGAGGAGGAGTACCGTTTATCTACTCGATCTCGGAAATTCTTAAGCTATAGTATACTAGTATACTCTCTTAAGAACGTAACGGCACCGCTATAGCTAATACTAAGTCCGAAGATTAGTAGGAGCTATAGTATAGAAGATGTGCACACCTTAGTAAGGGACTGCTAAGAAACCTATATAGAGTCACTAATAAGAAAGATCCTATTCCTATTCCTTCTAAACACTAGAATTGCAAGGTCTGCTCCCTTATAAATATAAGGAAGTTTAAAGGACCTACTATAGAGAGGAAAGGGGAGAGGCTAGCCCTCATCTCTATTGATATCTATAGGCCTTTTTAGGGCGTAGTCTCTAGGCTAGGATATAAGTATTGGCTTGAGATTATAGACAACTTCTCTAGAAAGAAGTAGGTAATCCCTTTAAAGGCTAGGAGCGACGCTTCTATAGCCCTACGGGATTAGAAGGTCTAGGTAGAACGGTAGTCAAGGTGCTTTCTGTCTACGATCCGTAGTAATAGTACAAAGGAAATTCTCGCCTTACTAAAAGAGTAGGAGAAGGAGTTTAGTACTTAGATAGACATAACTAATGCCTATCACTCCCTTTAAAATGGACCTATAGAAAGGTCAATTTAAGCCTCTTAGAATATAGTCTAGGCTATGCTTAAAGACTCTAGTATACTAGTTAAGTTCTGGCTAGAAGCTTTATAAGTATAGACTATAATTAGAAACAGACTGCCTAATAGTCCGATCATTAATAGTATTGCTCTTTTACTAGGAGAAGCCTTTACTAGCTAAGTACCGTTAGTCGACTTTTTCCGTATCTAGGGATATAAAGCTATAGTCTATATAGACCTAAGAGCCTAACCTTAAGGCTTAAGGAGAGACAAGTTAATAAACCGAGGAAAAGAAGCCGTATTTATCGGCTACTTAGAAAACACTATAAAATAATGGCTGTTCTAGGATCCCGATATAAAAGCTATAAAAGCGTATAGTTACGTCGACTAGTTTAAGAATAAGAAGGGGGGAGATATAGATCTTAGTATCACCTTTACTAACTAGCCGAGTCGAGCGCTATAGCGCAATCCTATTAGGAGGAAGCCCTTTAGGGCGAAATTTTCCGATAGGGGATTATTAGAGACACCGTTACGAAGGCTAGGAGAAAATATTGAGGCGGTTTCAACACTATCGAAGGCCAATAACGGTGGATCTATACAGAACCTACCTAAGTCATTAACACTATAGCAAACGCTATTTGTGTAACTTCGCCCTCCCCTAAAGAACATTAGGGAATACTAGAAGTTTAGAGACTAGGGTACTCTAATAAAAGAAAAAGAAGATGTCGTTCAGTTCGACCTATCCGGATACCTAGCGCTACCTTAGGTTATAGGCAATAAGAGGTTAAGGGGGGACGGAGATAATAACTCTAAAGAGTATAAGGCTAAATACTATAAGACTCTTATTGCCTAGATGTTCTATCTAGACCCTATAATAAGCTAGGTAGAGGAGATTCTGAACGACGTGGAAGAATATACATTTGCTGCTATTAGGCAGGCTATAGCCCATTAGTAGGAAGTACTAATCCCAAAGTCCTATAAGATAGCCGTAGGAGACCCCGAATAGGGATATATATAGAGAGAGGTAATCGAGAACGAACTTATTGCCTTAGTAAGTAACAATACCTAGGAAGTAGTTGTACCGCTAAAGGGTGCGAATCTAATTACTTCTAGGTAGGTCTTTAATATAAAAAGAATGATTAGTAGAGCTATTAAGAAGTTCAAGGCAAGACTAGTTATAAGAGGGTTTTTATAGAAATATAGGGTTGACTTCGAAGAGACCTTTGTACCTACTATTAGATATAATACTCTTCAAGTATTTATAGTAGTAGTGTATAAGAGAGATCTCGAGATACACCTAGTAGATGTGAATAATGCTTTTACCTAAAGTAGCCTTCTTAAAGACATCTATATAATCCTACCGCTAGGAGTTAAAGCACCTCTAAACATAGTGTTTAAGGTCCTACGAAGCCTTGATAGGCTTAAGTAAGTAGCTAGAGACTAGAACAAGCTCTATATTACTAAGCTAGAGAAGATTAGATTTACCTAGTCCTAGGTAGATCTATACCTACTTATCTATACGGATAGAGACCTTATAGTCCTTACCTATAAAGATAACATACCTATTATAGCTCCGAAGCTATTAGATGTTTAGTAGTTTAAGGCTAAGCTTAGAAAAGTGTTTAAGATTAAAGATCTTAGTAGACCTACGAAGATCCCTAAAATGAGGATTATAAGAGGCAGGTCCTAAGGTACTTTAAAGCTTGATCAAGGACACTATGTCTACGCTAACTTGGCCAAGATAAATATAGCTAGAGAGAAGGCTACGCCAACCTACTTACCTATAGAGAGCTACGAGCATTTAGTGCCTACGGCTCCTATAGATAAGAGGTGTAACAAACAGGATTACTAGAGCTATAATAGTATCTAGATGTAGCTAATAATAATAACAAGGCTAGACTTAGCATTCCCCCTTAGAAGAATTAGGTCATATGTTACTAATCCCTTGTAGTAGTATATAAAGGCTTTGAAGAAGCTCTCCCGATACCTACGGTCGTACCTAGACCTAGGTCTTATATATAGAAAGAGAGGGGGCAATCTCTAGGGATACTCGGACTCTAACTACGCTATAGACAAAGTGGATAGAGTCTTAATTCTAGGATACGTATAGTTCCTTTATAGATCACCTATATCCTAGATAAGTAGGAACTAGAAGTCTATTATAACATTAATAATAGAAGCTAAGTTCATAGCTATAAACGTAGGCGTAAAGTAGTCACAATTTCTTGCTACTGTTCTTAGGGAAATAGAGTGCCTAGAATAGTAGGAAAGAGCTCTTTGTAGCCGAGTATAAGGGCAAGCAAGGGCACTATTAACGAGCTAAGGCTAGTCAAGCTTATAGGTAACAACTAAGCCGCTTTAACAGTTATTAAAGATGCCTATATATATAAAAGGTCAAAGCATATTGATGTTATATATAACTATGTTAGACATCTCTAGTAGTAGAAGAAGATTATAGTAGACTACTACTATATAAAGGACATAGCTACTAATAGGTTAATAAAGCCCCTTAATAGCTAGTAGTTCTAAAACTTTATAAGGTAGCTCTAGCTTACGTAAAGGGATTGTAGGAGACTATATAGCCTAAGTAGGAGTGTTAAGAACATATAGGCCGTAGGACAAGTATATAGGTGTAGGTGTGTTATATAACTAGATCACGTGACTAGGGTTTACTAGCCTATAGGCTAGTAAACATCCGGACACCTAGTATCTACCTATACTAATACTAGCGATACTATATATAAATAAACGCTATCCTTTTAGGTGCTTCTTCGTCCTTCGTATAATCCGCCGTCTTCTACTACTACGTAACTCGTACCTATTTAATATATATAATATATAACCTATTAAGATACAGCATCTTAAAGGGAGTTAATAATTAGGAAGTGATCTAGTAGCCTAAGGCATCTATAATGACTTAGCTTATAAGGAGATACCTTCTCTCCCCTTTAGCTTAGATAGACATCTAATATAATCAATATATTAGTTCCTAATATATTGCTATATACTCGTACTATTACTTAGTTAAAGATTGATCTCTTACTCTACTCCGCTACTATCTATCCGTACCTATTTAATAGGTTATAAGCCCGGGTTTATATAGGAATAAGAGCAACCTATATTAGTATAGGTTACTTATATCCCTTACTATCGTAGTAGAAAACATCTAGGAATTAGAAGTCTACCCCGTCTATCCTATTAAGGAGCTTAGTTCGATACTAAGTAATAGGTAACCTAGATAAGGACTCTATACGGCTTACTTAAAGCTAATACCTTAAAGATACTCTATAGGTAGAACTGTATCGAGATACTATTAAGAAGGACTTCAAGTAATTCATTTGAAGCTCTACTAGGAGAGATAGATCTATATCCTAGCCCCGAGACCTTATACCGCTCCTTCTTTACTTTACTAAGTAGGCCTTAGTATCTATACCTACGAACTTTCCTATTTTATACTAGAAGCCTTAGTAGGATCTAAGCTACTACTTTGGAATATATACACCTTGTTTCATTACATCTAATCTATTATAGATTTATGCTAAGAGAAGATAGAGGAGAAGGGAGGCAAAATCCTAATTCTTAGGAGGTACAATTAGAAGAGATGGTTCAACCTTTAGAGATATAAGATAGAGAGCCAATCAGCATTCTTTATAATTAATGACCTAATAGAAAAGTCTTTTAACAACATTAAGGGCAAGACTCCGAAACTCTAAGAAGAGGCTATAACTAAAGAGATCCTTAATACGCTAATATAGGCAAGACACAATATAGTATACAACTTTAGTATCCTTAGTAGGATTATAGAAGAAGATGAATTTAAGCTTAAGGGCTTATATAAATCTAGAACAGCTACTAAGAAGTAGGTGTATATCTAGAACAAGTATAGCTAGGTGCTACTAACCTATATATATAAGCTTATAAAGCAATTTGTGACCTTTAAGATAAGTAAAGAGTTCACTATTAGATCTATATAGACACACCTAGTTTCTCTTAGAAAAAGGATTGCTAATATTGACTTAGAGGGTCAGCATTATAGGAAAGCTAATGTAAGGATGACCTAGCTCTTAAGCTCACTACTACCTAACTACTATATAGCTAGGGATACTATTATAGCTTAGCTAAAGATAGGTTATAAAAGGACCTTAAAGATCCTTAAAGCTTAAGAAGCTAGGTTAGATCCCTCTAAGGCTAAGTATAGTATAGTAGCTACCTAGGTCAAGCCCTTAGGTCTAGTAAGACCACTCTCCTACCTTCTCTATAAGAAGAATCATCTAATTAAGGACTGCCCTAGTCTGCCTAAGGTAAGAAAGGTCCTTAGATCTTATTCCTAACTACTATCTTCCTAGAATATAATATATATTAAGAAGAAGAGAACTCTACCATCCACTTTAAGGAGGACACTAAGAGAGAAGTCCTCTATAGAAGAACTTAAGAAAATGATAAAGAAACTCAGCTCTAATATACTATCACTATAGAAGAACTAGGCCTAGTCTTATACCTCTAAAGTAAAGAAGACTAGAAAAGGTTTTTCCGCCTAAGAGTCACGTGACTTATACAGCTCATCCCTAGAGACAATGTGTAATAATGGTGAGTATAATAAAGTAGCTTACTTAACTATAGAAGTCTAAGGCAAGTTCCCCTCGTTAGAGTAGTTACTTAACTCCTATACTTCATCCTATATAACTGACTAAAGCTGCCTCTTTAGATCTATAACTCCCTTAATAAGGAAGAAATAGATCAAAGTAGGAGGTGGGTTTTTATTAGCCACTTATATTAGGAATGTAGAGATGAGTAGGAGAGCTAGTAGAAAAGTTGTTTTAGAAGATGTCCTACTTATACCTAAGCTAGGAGTAACCTAGTTTTATAGAACTAGTTTAGTAAGTAGTTTAGTGTTCAACCTCTATCATTTTCTCTTGTTTCTCCCTCTAGTAAGACTATTGTCTAGACAAAGCTCCTTAGGGGGGTTCTATTTATTAATGAGATTTCTCCTCTCCTATAAGAACGGGTATATTACTTATTATATACACTACTAATAGAGAATGCCTTTGTGACTGCTTAATTAGAGACCGACCTAAAGTAGTAGGAGCTTTAGTATAGAAGATTTATACACTTTAGGAAGAATTCGCTCTAGAATCTTTACAAGGTAATAGACTTAAAAGAACCTATTCCTATCCCTAAGGATAGCTTTCACTAGTGTAGAGTATATTTAATAGCAAAGATAAAGAAGTATAAAGGTAAAGTTATAGAGAGAAGACCTAAAAGACTTGCCCTTATATCTATTAATATATATAGCCTACTACTAATCTCAAGACTAGGATTTAAATACTAGCTTAAGATTGTTAATAACTTCTCTAGGAAGAAGTAGACCTTTCCTCTTAGGAAAAGAGAAGATGCTCTAGTTGCTCTCTAGAACTAGAAGATCAAAGTAGAGAGGAAATCATTAGCGTAGCTAAAAGTAGTAAGGCTTAACAATACAAAAGAACTTATTGTATTAGTAAAGTAGTAGGAGAAGAATTTAGGGATTAGGCTCGAGCCGACTAAGGTATATAACTCTCTATAGAATAGACTAGTTAAGAGGTCAATACAAACCTTAGAGGACTCTATAAGGGCAATGCTTAAAGAGGCTAAAATGCCGGTTGACTTTTGGCCTAAAGTACTAGAGGCCTAAACTTATATAAGGAACAAACTACTAAATAGCCTAGATTACGATAGGTTTAAGGTTTCACTAGATGAGGCTTTTGATAGTATTAAACCGACCATCAACTATTTGAAAGTTTAGGGATGCAAAGCTATCGTCTATATAGACATAAGATTATAACCTTAATAGGTAAGAAGTGACAAGCTAATAAATAGGGGTAAAGAAGTAGTGTTTATTAGGTATATTAAAACATAGCTAAAGCCTAGCTCTTTTAGGAACTAGACATAAGAGCTGTTAAACAATATATATATATATATAGACTTCTTTAAGGACTAGCCTAGAGGTGATATAGGTCTTAATGTTCCAATATTAAATCTACTAAGTAGCGTACTAGCTAGGAAGCCCTTAGGAAGGCCGAGGAAGAACGTATCCTTAGGGCAATCTACCTACTATTTAGGCGTCTATTAAAGCACCCCCGAGATAGATTAGCTAATTGAGAGCCCTAAAGTCGCTTAGCCGAGAAAGCTGTTTATATAACTTCCTTAACCTCCGGAGAACGTAGGGGAATTTCAGAAAATCGATTAGCTAATTAAGAGAAGCTCCCTAGATCCCTAGGAAATAGACGTTACTAGGTTATAAGTAACGGTCCCTAAATCATCCCTTGGAAAGAGAAAGGCTGACTATAATGTTAAGGGCTATGACATGAAATAGAAAACCCTAAAATCTATAGTCCCTAAGCCCGAACTAACTACTAAAGTAGGAGAAGTAATAGACCTCTTAGAGAACCTTACTACTTTTCACTAAGCTTTCTTTATAGCTATATAATTAGTAGACAGTTCAATACTATAGGATAGCAAATTCCGGGGAGAAGTTAAGGAAATAGTCTTTATAGTAACTATAGAAGCTATTATATATAAGCAAGAGGTCCTAATTCTAAAATCCTATAAGGATGCTATAAATGACAAGAAATAGGGACATCTTTAGAAGGAAGCAATCTATAAGGAACTAGATACTCTATAGAGTAACAACACCTAGGAAAATTCTGTTCTACTAAAAGGAGCAAATCTAGTTACATTAAGATAGGTCTTTAGAATTAAGAGAAGTATTAGTAGAGCTGTTGAAAAGTTCAAGGCTAGACTAGTTGTAAGGGGCTTCTTATAGAAGTTTAGTGTTGACTTTATAGGGACATTTACACCTATAGTAAGATAGGACACCCCTAGGGTGTTTATAGCTATTGTGTATAAGAAGGATCTTTATCTTTACTAAGTAGATGTGAACAATGTATTTATAGAAAGCACCCTCTATAAAGACATCTTTATGTTACTACTACTAGGAGTTGAGCTTCTACTAAACATAGTGTTCAAAATCCTCAAAAGCTTATATAGACTTAAGTAAGTAGCTAGAGATTGGAATCAACTCTGTGTGTCAAAGCTTAGAGAGATTAGATTCATATAGTCAGAAGTAGATCTATGCCTACTTATCTATAAGAAGAGGGAGATTATAATCCTTATATATGTGGATGACATTCCAATTACTACACCAAAGTTAATAGATGTTCTCTCGTTTAAAAGAGAACTTAGAAAGATCTTCAAGATCAAAGATCTAGGTGAACCTAAAAAAATCCTTAGTATAAGAGTCATAAGGGACAGGAAGAGAGGAATCCTAAAACTTGACTAAGGACACTTTATTAGGGATAGCCTAGCTAAGATAGGAATGAACTATAAGAAGGCAGTACCTACACACTCACCTATAGCCAGCTATAAGGCCCTCAAACCTTCAAGCTATATAGATAAGAGGTGTAACAAGGCAGAGTACTAGAGTATTAATAGTACTTGGATATAGCTAGCAACAATCACAAGGCTAGACATTACTTTTGCCCTAGGAAGGATGAGCTCATTTGTGAGTGACCTATCTACCTACCACATAAAGGCTTTGAAGAAGATCACTAGGTACCTAAGATCATACCCTGATCTAGGACTTCAGTTCTTAAAGTCTAGAAAAGGACACCTTATCAGATACTATAATTCTGATTATACTATAGACAAAGCAGACAGAGTCTTAATCCTTAGGTATATCTTCTTCCTCTATAGGGCACTAGTTTCTTAGATAAGTAAGAAGCAAAAGTCTATAGCAACATCTATAATAGAGGCTGAATATATAGCTATAAATATATATACAAAGTAGTCCTAATTCCTAGCTTTACTACTAAGAGAAATAGATTATCTAGAGTTAGTAGGAAACTGTTCCTATCAACTAAGAATCACTAGAAATTAGGAAACTATATCAAATTTGAGACTAGTACAATTAAGAGGTGACAATCAAGCTACCCTCATCCTAGTAAAAGAGGTACATGTTTATAACAAGTCGAAGCACATTGACATTGCCTATAACGCTATTAGGAAACTTTAGTAGAGGAGGCTTATTGCTATTAAGTACACCCTAACCTCTAAGATAGTTATAGACGGGTTTACAAAACCAAAGACTAGTCTATACTTCTAGAGGTTTGTAAGCTAGCTTTACCTATCATAAAAAGGTCTAAGTACTATTAATAGAAAGTAAGTAGACTATAACCTCCTATACGAGATAAGTAGAAGTGTTAAGATATAGCATCTCAAAGGGAGTCAACAATTAGGAAGTGATCTAGTAGCCTAAGGTATCTACGATAACTTAGCTTATAGGGAGATACCTTCTCTCCCCTTTAGCTTAGATAGACATCTAATACAATCAATATATTAGTTCCTAATATATTACTATATACTCGTGCTATTAGTTAGTTAAAGATTGATCTCTTACTCTACTCCGCTACTATCTACCCGTATCTATTTAATATATATTATAGAACCGTAGCCGGCGCGTAAAGTGTATTAGATTGTACTTTTCTAGGGCAAACCGAGCCCTATACCTCCTAGCCTAACCCTCGTAGATCTTGTGCTTCTCTTCTAGTAGCCTATAGTTCTCCTTAGTCGAGGAAGACTACGCTAGGATATTCGTATCGTCTACGAAGCCGCTCGTAGCGGTGTTCTAGGATTCTAGGGCTAGGAGTTGCGTCGCTATAAAGAAGAGGAATAGGATAGGTACTAGCGTTAAGCCTTACGGGATTCTAGTATAGACTACTTATAATAGGCTTTTATACTAACCGACTAGGATCGATGTACTACGGTTTTAGAGGTAGGACCGTACGAAATTAATAAGCTACTTAGGGAGTCCTTTCGACCTTAGGATATAGAGTAGCCGCGGGTATAATACGTAGTCAAAGGCTCCCGATATGTCTAGACTAAGTAAGGATACTACCTTGTCCCCATTCCTATACTAGATAGCCTTTACCTAAGAGGTAATAAATTCTATCGCGGATAGCGTCGATCGCTATAGACGCGTACCTATCTAGGTGTCCGGGAGTAGGGAGTACTCCTCTACCGCCTCGGAGAGTCTCGTTATAACTAGCTTCTTAAGCGCCTTCCTAAGAGTATTAAGGAGCGTAATTAGGCGGTACGACTTCACCTACGTATAGTCTTCCTTTTACGGCTTACGTAGGACTACTATCGTCGATTGTTTAAATACTATTAGGTAGTATCCGGTCTATAGGTAGGCGTTAAAGATCGCTACGACTACTAGGGCTAGTTAATCTCTATACTTCTTTAGTAGCTCGTTTAGGATCCTATCCGGCCCCGGGGCTTTCTTCGCCGGTAACTTCCTAAGTATAGCGGAAATATCTCCCTCGGATATATCCTATTAGACCGCGATACTAGGGGCTAGGGGAGTAGCGCTATTTATGTCGCTTAGATTAGCCTCGACTAGGAGCGGGAAGAACTTACTAGCTAGTAGACGCGCCTTGGCCTCGGGGTCGCTAACCGGGCTACTAGGCGATTATAGCGCTAGGATAGAGAAGGAGGGGCCCTATATAGGGTCCTATCGGGCCTATTTCGCTAGCTTCTATATCCTCGCTAGCTTGTCGGCGATTTCTTCTACTATAGCTCTCTAGCCGACTACGTTCTCCGTCCGTATTATAGCTTTCTTCTATTAGTATACCTCCCTATATACGTTCTAGGCCTCCTCGCTATAGCTACTCGTCTATACCCGGCGGGCTCTCCTTACTTCTCTTACTACTATAGTATACTTCGGCGTCTAGTATAGTTTAGACTATATCGTTAGTTAGGTAAGCGGAACGTAAAGTAAGGTCGCTTTTCTTATTTCGTCTATTAACCCTTAGACTACCTCGTCTATCTCGTCTTTACTATTATATTACTACTACGCGATCTAGACTAGCCTCTCGGAGTCGTCGAGGTACGCCTAGATATTAGCCTAGTAGGCCTTTCCCTAGTTTAGCTTAGGGGTTCTCGCTAGTATACGTTATATCTATATTATAATAGAGGTCCGAACTAGTATATAGTCTAACGACGCCTCGAGTTTATATTCGATCCTATAGTAGGTTACCTTATAGTAGTAGCTATCTAAGATCTAGGAGAGGTCGATTGTGCCTTAGAGTCCCCCTCTCTTCTAGGTACCTAGGTCCTTCGGGGTGTTAAGAGCAATTACGTTACTCGCTATTAAGTCGAGTACTTCGTCGGCTATAGGGTACGGCTATATAAAGCTTTCCTAGGAAGGGTAGTATATATTAAAGTCTCCTACTACGATATAGTACCCTTGTCTCTTAAGCGTACTATCTAGGTGTCTATAGTCCCTAAGGTCGTAGCTAGACCTCGAGGCTAGCGGTTATATATATAAGTTGTGTATCTAAGTACTACCTACGTAGAGGGAGGTAATATCTCCCCGCCTTCTTCGTCTACGTAGTATACTACCTCCTAGTCGGCTTATAGTATATCCTTACTAATATAGAAGTACGTACGGGGTCTACCGTCGCTCCGTAGATATATCGTATAGCCTAGTAACTTATAGGTCGTTAGTCTCTTATAGTACGGATTAATCTATAGCTCCTAGATTACTAGGACGTAGTAGACATACGGGTCCGCCTCGTATAGGAAATAGTTTTATACTATATCCTTACTATAGTTAACGTTATACTAGATAGGACTAAGCGTATCGAGGCTAGTTATCGTTACTAATAATCATTTCCTCTATAATATCCTATATCCTACTACCTAGCGCGTCCTAGTCTACGCCTATTAGTTATATACTAAAGGCGAGCCGGGCCTAGTTAGATTCCCTCGCCGTAACTAGTAGAGTACGTAGCCTCCCGTACGCCCTAGGTTACGTATCCTTTATATTATTCTCGGCCCTAGGGCGCTTATACCCGACCGCCGCTAGCTAGTTCCGGTATAGACTAGCCTTACGGTCGCCGTAGAATCTTAAGGCGACGGTTCTATTTATAATTGCCTTGTTTTTAGCTAGTTTCCGCTATAGGCATTCCGCGCTATACGATAGGTAGTGCCCTTAATAGTTTACGTACCGCCTCGTAGCCGATATATAGTCCCTTATTACGGTTTACCTCTTAAGGCTATACTTAGTATTACGTAACCTAGTACGCTAGCGCGCCCGGACCCTAGACTCTAACCTCGACGTTTACTTTATCGCGGCTTCGCGGCTTTCTTATCTTCTCTTCTTTATAGAACTTATTCGATTCTAAGGTATTAATACGTTTACGCCCTATCTTACGCCTTATCCGTATTATTAAGTTCTACCGCCCTTAGATCGCCGAGCCGTACGATTATAGACTACGTATTACTACTACGACCGCGTACGACCGAGACTCGAATAGCCGTAGGTACTAATATAACTATCGGACTAGACGAGTTATCCTTTATCCTAAGACTTAACCTAAACCCTCTTACGAAGGCGTTCCTCCGAGAAGCCCGATAAAAGCGGAACGGCGTTCTTAGCGTAGCGTAGTAAGAGGTAGAAGACGAGTCGTAGTAGGATCCGGATTTCGATAATACCGTAGGTATAGAACGACTACGTAATATAGCGTAAGAGATATAGAACGAGACTTAGGGTCGCGGAGATACTAAGTAGGCTCGTTAGTAAGAGGAAGAACGTCGGCGCTAGAAGTACTAAGAGCTACTACGTAATAAGTATAACCGACGTTAGTCTAAGAAGGAAACTCGACTCCGTATAGGTAGAGAGGATAAGACCTTATAATAGGGTATACGTACGCGGAAGGAGGAATATCTTAGCTACCGCTATATAATACCGATTAACTTTACCTAGAAGGGCGAAGAGGTAGAATATAGGCTACGGTATAACCCTACCGAGTTCTAGATCGCTATAGCTAAGGAGCTTTCTCGCTCGGTTACTAAGAACCTAGAAGCCTAGGTAGATATCCTAGACGAATACCGTCTCGCCTACCTCGGTCTTAAGGAGGTACGGGAGGTACTAACTACTTAGAAGAGTCCGCTATAGGCTAAGGCTAATCGGTATAAGGATAAGTTAGTATCGCTCTAAGTAATACTCGACGAGCTTAGAGACGATAAGGACTTAGTAGCTAAGATCGCTTACCTAAAGAAGTTAGGTAAGAAGGCGGCCGCTAAGATTTAGAACTTACGTAGTCGTAATATAGATCTAGCTAGCGAACTCGAAGCGACCTAGACTAAGTTAGCTACTAAGTAGAGCTTAGGTAAGCGTACTACCGCGTTTATTACGGATCTATAAGCCTAGCTAAAGGAGCGCGATAACTATATCGCTTAGCTAAAGCCTAAGGAACCGACACTTCTACTACCTCCTACGAGGTAGAAGTCCGCCCTCGAGAAGCTACTCGACGGCGAGGACTCTAGTATTAAGATAGGTATAACGAAGACTAAGAAAGCTACCTCTACCGTAGCTAGCGACAACAATAATACTACGGTAGGTTTAGTTAACGCCGCTATCTAGCGTAGTAACGGCGGTACCCGTAACCCGATTAACTCGAGGAAGATTCCTATATTCTTAGCTAACATACCTAATTATAAGGATGAACTAGGATCTATAGAGTAGAAGGAGAAATTAGAGGACTATATAACTATAGAAGAGTTATATAGCCGATTATCTATAGTATACTTAGTAGTATTTAATAACTTCGTCGTCGGTAATACTAACGCCCGCCTACGACTATATAAGAAGAAGGTAACCGGTTAGCGTAAGTTAATAACAGTACTAAACGACTCTTACGGCGAGCACTATAAGCTTAAGAAGTATAAGAAGGCTTATAATAACTATACCTAAGGTAATTATATATTTGACGTATTTTATACTAAGATCCTAGAGTACGGGTACTACCTAGAGAAGATAGATAAGGAACTTATCGACGATATCTAGGACAAGCTAAATGATAAGTTGAAGTAGGCACTAGTATATTGCGACGACTTTGATGACCTCCTAGCCCTTTAGCGATACCTTCGCGATGTCGAACTGAAATTAGACGATGTTAACGGTTCCGGCGGAGGCGGTAGCGGCCGTAATAATAGTAGCCGTCGCGGTAGTAACGAAGGTAAGCCTAAGTGTATCTACTATAACGAGAAGATTCGTAAGGAATATAATCTTAAAGCCGCTAAGTACGATATTTATACCTTCCGTAATCTTACTAAGGAAGAAGTAGCTAAGCCTAAGGGGGATATATTCTACTACGTATATAAGGCTATAGACTATAAGGGTGCCTAGTCGCCTAAGTGTCCCTTTAAGAAGTATAAGAAGACTAGTAGCGACGCTAATAACGCTACGAAGAATATATCGATCTAGGTCGGTGTCGTACTAGTAGAGCTTAAGGCTACCGAGTCGGGGGAAGCCTAGGCTCTAGTCGTATACGTACCGACTAGTAGCCTATACTCGCGCCTAGTACTAATCCTCCGAAGACGGTACTACTAGAACCTCCTAAGGTTACGCCCTTATTATATTACCGTTATAGAGGAAAGAGGAACCCTATATAATAGGAAATAGTAATTAGTGACATCCCCGTAATCTTTAGTCTAGAGGTTATACTATATACTATAAAGACAATAGACCTTCCGCTAAGAAGCTTATATATTATAGTAGTAGGCGTAGCGGGTAGTAAGCTAGTACGTATTCTAATAGCTCCTAGTACCGAGTCGCTATTTTATAATACGAAGTTTACGAAGAAATATCTATTACGAACACGACTACCTTAGGCTTAGAAGATAGGCCTAGGAGCTAACCCTAAAGTATCTAGTTAAGCTACGGAATGTGTTAAGACTAAGGTCGACCTAAACGGTTATATCGAGGAAGTTAGTTACTTCGTTACTAACCTCGACTACGACTTCGTATTTAGTATACCCTAGTTCTAGAAGCACTGCCCTATACTAGACTAGAGAGCTAATACATTTATATTTACTAAAAAGTACTATACGGATCATTACGATCCTTACCCTACGACTATCGGCGGTACGAAGGTTCGTATATAGCGCGCTATCCCTTATTTATAGACTCTAGAACCTAATATCTAGGTGTCTAGTATAACGATTAGTAAAGACTACGAAGAAGACCTAGACGAAGGTTACCTTATTTAGGAAATAGGGACTCTTAACCCTAATAAGCTAGAGCCTACGACTAAGGAACTTATTTACGACATTAGTATACGGCTAAGTACTATATTAGCTAAAGACAAGGCTATCTATATAAATAAGAAGTAAGCGACTATACGAGAAGTCGAATCCTTACTATCCTAATAGCTAAAGGACCTAAAGTATAGATTTAACCCGTCTATTACTAAAGGCCTACCTCTCTATCGCCCCGAATTAGATTTAGCGATTGAATTCGCTAAAGGCGCTAAGCTACCTTTTAAGCGTCCTTATTCTATATCGAAACTAGAGCTCGATATAACTAAAGCCTACGTCGATAAGGAAGAAGCCGCTAGTAAAATCCGACGCTCTACGTCCTAGATTACTAGTCCTATTATTATTGTTAAGAAGCTAGGTAGAGGACTCCGTGTCGACGTAGACTATAGAGCTGTAAACGCTATTACCGTTAAGAATAGGTACCCGATACCTTAAGTCCGTAAGACCCTAGCTCGTATAAGCGGCGTATAGTAGTTCACTACCTTAGATATTATTATAGTATTTAACGAGCTACGTATCCGTAAAGGCGACGAATAGAAGACAGTCTTTACTACCCGATATAGTACCTACGAACAGCTTATAGTGCTATTTAGTCTCTATAACGTACTAAGCGCGTTCTAGGTATATATTAACAAAGCATTATATAGACACCTAGACGACTTCGTGTCTATATACCTAGACGACTATATCGTGTTTACGTATAGTTCATTAAAAGAATACGTGAAACACGTACGTACTATTATTAGGTGTCTAATTAACGCTCGACTTCCTATAGACGTCTATAAGTACCGCTTCTTCTAGAAGAGCGTTAAGTTCTTAGGACTAATTATTACTAACAAGGGCATTTAGATAGATAAATCCAAGGTCTAGACTATTATAGATTAGGCTACTCTATAGAGCTTAAAGGATATACTATCTTTCCTTAGGCTAGCTAACTTCTATAGGAGGTTCGTTAATAACTTTTCTGGTATCGTTATACCTTTAACCGACCTTATACGCGGTAACGTACTTAAGAATCGTACACCCTTCGTATAGAGCCTAGACTACTAAAGTACGTTCGAGACCCTAAAGGTAGCATTCTATAAACGCCTAGTATTAGTACATTTTGGTATTACTAAGCCCTACGTCGTAGAAACTAATTCCTTAGATAGGTGTATAGCTAGCGTATTATCTTAGGTTAGAGAGGACAGTAAATTGTATCCTATCGTATTCTACTCGATAAAGATAAACCTAGTAGAATATAATTGCGAGATTTACGATAAGGAGCTAATAGCTATTATTAGAGCGTTTAAGGAATAGAGGCCGGAGCTAATAAGCGCTCCCTCTAAGGTTCTTACCGACTATAAGGGCTTAGAGTAGTTCATAACGACTAAGTAGCTTACCCGCCGATAAGTACGCTAGAGCGAGTTCCTATCCGGGTTCGACTTCTAGATAGAATATCGCCCTAGTAAGCTTAGGACAAAGCTCGATAGCCTTACGCGCCGTAGACAAGATATAGACAATAAGGATAATATAAAACATAGGTAGTAAGCTATATTAAAGCTACGTAACCTCCCTCCTAATATATATAAGCGCTTAAAGCTATTAACTATAACTACTCCGCGTACTACGGCCGACTAGTATTAATTACTACTTTACGTACTTAAAGTAAACGAGGCCTCTATCAAAGAACTTATCGAGGAAGCCTATACTAAAGACGAGCTAGCGTACGGCATTAAGAAGGCCCTAGACGACAATACTTGTACTTTACTACGAAATCTAGAAGGCTCTAGCTATATCTCGCTTAGTAACTATAAGTTAGACGGTGACCTAATTAAGATCTAAGGACGTATATACGTACCGTATAAGCTTCGTCCGGAGCTAATAGCGAGGCACTACGATACTCTATTAGCTAGGCATCCTAGGCGTAAGAAGATAGTCGACCTACTTACGCGTACGTACTACTAGCCTAGTCTAGTAGTAGATGTCGCTAAGTACGTTAAGATCATTACCTATATATACGATCTAAGGCTTTTTATAATATATACTAAGGTATACTCTAATAGTTACCCGTGCCCTCGGGTATCTATAAGGAGGTAGTACTCGATTACGTAGTAGAGCTACCGGATAGTTATAGTACTAAGGGCGTAAAGTATAACGCTATCCTCACCCTAACCTATAGACTTACTAAGAGGAAGTATCTTATGCCCGTAGTAGATTTGACCCCTAAGGTAGCGGCTAACGCCGTATTAAAGTACGTAATAGAGGATTAGGGCCTATTTGATACGGTAGTATTAGACCGTAGTAGTTAGTAGGTAAGCTAATTCTAGAAGGCTCTAATAGCGTGTCTAGCTATATATATAAAGATCTCGACTGCCTTTTACCCTAAGACTAATAGGTAGTTAGAACGTACGAACTAAGCTATAGAATAGTACCTACGCGCGTACGTTAACTATACGTAGGACGATTAGGTCTAGTAGTTATCTATCGTAGAGTTTGCCCTAAATAATTAATAGAGCGCTACTATAGGTATATTACTGTTCTTCGTAACGCTAGGCCGTAATCCTCGAATAGAGGTAATACCTTAGGCTACAAGCGGTAACGGTACTAAGCTTCTAAAAGTATAGGCCTTATTAAAGTAGTACGTAGAGATTTCGCGACTTTTATAGAGAACGTTAACGTATACTATATTATATAGCTCCCCGCACGTGCTTCTATGTCAGCAAGGACATACTAGAATCCGACTGGGAGGTAGTGTACTACGCAGACGAAGAAGGCGGGGGCGATATTACCTCCCTCCACGTGGGTAGCACCTGGATACACAACCTATACATGCAACCGCCAGCCTCGAGGTCTAGCCGCGACCTAGGGGTCTGCAGACACCTAGACAGTGCGCTCAAGAGACAAGGGTGCCACATCGTAGTAGGAGACTTCAACATACACCACCCTTCCTGGGAAAGCCTTATGCAGCCGCACCCTATAGCCGACGAAGTACTCGACTTGATGGCGAGCAACGCAATTGCCCTCAATACCCCGAAGGACCTGGGCACCTGGAAGAGAGGGGGACTCCAAGGCACGATCGACCTCTCCTGGATCTCAGATAGCCACTACCACACGGTAACCTACTGTGGGATCGAACATGAACTCGAGGCGTCGTCAGACCACATGCCAGTCAGGACCTCTATTGCGACACAGATACAACGCACACCAGCGAGAACCCCTAAGCCAAACTGGGGAAAGGCCCACTGGGCCAACATCCAGGCGTACCTCGATGACTCCAAGAGGCTAGTCCAGATCGCGCAGCAGCAATACAACAGTAAAGACGAGATAGACGAAGCAGTCCAGGGGTTGACAGACGAAATAAGAAAAGCGACCTCACTCCACGTTCCGCTTGCCCAACCAACGACATGGTCCAAACCATACTGGACGCCGGAGTGCACTGCGGTAGTAAGAGAAGCAAGGAGAGCCCGCCGGGTGTGGACGAGCAGCCATAGCGAGGAGGCCTGGAACGTATACAGGGAGGCATGCCAACAGAAGAAAGCCATAATACGGAGGGAGAAAGCAGTCGGCTGGAGGGCCACAGTGGAAGAAATCGCCGGCAAGCCAGAGAGGATGTGGAAGCTAGCGAAATGGGCCCGACAGGACCCTACACAGGGCCCCTCCTTCTCTATCCCAGCGCTACAATCGCCTAGTGGCCCGGTTAGCGACCCCGAGGCCAAGGCGCGTCTACTGGCTAGCAAGTTCTTCCCACCCCCAGTCGAGGCTGATCTAAGCGACATAAACAGCTCTACTCCCCTAGCCCCTAGCATCGCGGTCTAACAGGAGGTGTCCGAGGGAGAAGTCACCGCTGTGCTGAGGAAGTTGCCGGCGAAGAAAGCCCCGGGGCCGGATGGGATCCCAAACGAGCTACTAAAGAAGTGTAGAGATCAACTAGCCCCAGCAGTTGCAGCGATCTTCAACGCCTGCCTACAGACCGGATACCACCCGATAGCTTTTAAACAATCGACGACAGTGGTCCTACGCAAGCCGCAGAAGGAAGACTATACGCAGGTGAAGTCGTACCGCCCAATTGCGCTCCTTAACACTCTTGGGAAGGCGCTTGAGAAGCTGGTTGCAACGAGACTCTCCGAGGCGACAGAGGAACACTCCCTACTCCCGGACACCCAGATGGGTGCGCGCCCACAGCGATCGACGCTATCCGCGATGGAACTTATCACCTCTCAGGTAAAGGCCATCTGGTATAAGAATAGGGACAAGGTGGCTTCCTTACTTAGCCTAGACATATCGGGAGCCTTCGACTACGTGTCACACCCGCGGCTTCTCTACATCCTAAGGTCGAAAGGACTCCCTGAGTGGCTTGTCAACTTCGTACGGTCCTACCTCCAAAACCGCAGTACGTCGATCCTGGTCGGCCAGTACAGAAGCCCATTTCAAGCAGTCCACACTGGAATCCCGCAAGGCTCAACGCTAGCACCTATTCTGTTCCTCTTCTTTATGGCGACGCTGCTCCCAGCCCTAGAATCCCAGAACACCGCTGCGAGCGGCTTCGTAGACGACACAAACATCCTAGCGTGGTCTTCCTCGACTGAGGAGAACTGTAGGCTACTAGAAGAGAAGCACAAGATCTGCGAGGACTGGGCTAGGAGGCACGGGGCTCGGTTTGCCCCAGAAAAGTACAATCTGATACACTTTACGCGCCGGCCACGGTTCCACAATATGCAAGCTTCTATCCAGATACAGGGGCACACGACTAACCCGGCAAATCAGCTCAGGATCCTCGGACTATGGGTGGACCCGGCGCTACGGTGGAGGAAGCACGTACAGGCAATATTACGGAAAGCTGAACAGAATATAGCATCATGCCAGAGGCTCACTGCGTCCACATGGGGGGCGGACTTCCGGCAGTCACGACTTCTATATACGGCTATTGTACGGCCAGTCCTTACCTATGGCAGCCAAGTGTGGTCCTTAGGCGAGAGGGCCTGCCCATCGAAGGGACTCGTCGCGCCGCTAGCGAAGATCCAAAACCAATGCCTAAGGAAGGTCACCGGGGCATATAAGTCGACACCAACGAGGATGCTTGAGCACGAGACCGCTATACCGCCGATCGACCTATACATCCAGGGACTACGGACCTCCTACTTAGGCAAGTCGGCACAGTACCCAGTACAGAAGGTCATCGCCAGTGCAGTCGCAAGGGCCCGCGAATCAGTACCAGCGCATAAGGGCATTCGACCCGGAAACGAGCCGAACTACCGGGCAAGGGACGAACAGCTAGCAACACAATGGGAAGGTGAGAAATCGTTTGTAGAGCAACTATGGAAAGAGAGGTGGAACAACCAGGTTGTAGGGCATAGTGGACGCCCTCAGCCAGCGGGACAACCTAAGGAATGGTCAGCTACAAAATCCGCGGTCAAGCACCCCCCGAAGCTCATCCACTACCGCCTTACGAGGGCACAGAGTAGCATAGCAACCCAACTGCGAAGCGAACACATCGGCCTCCAGGGGTACCTATCATGGAGGAAGGTCCCAGGATACACGAATACTAGCTGCCCCTGCGGCTATCGCTCCCAGAACGTACGGCACGCACTCCTCGTCTGTCCGAGGTGGTCGCTAGGAAGGGGGGAGTGGATGGTAAAGGCGAGGAACCGGACGATTGGGGCACTTCTTAACAACGCTGAAGACCTACGGCGCATTACGAACTGGATACTAGAGAAGGGCTGGCTAGAACAGTACCGCCTAGTAGGAGCAGTGCAGGAAGAGAGGACACGACGCAGCGCGACGAGACCGGCTAGGAGCGGGGGCTAACGGGGTAGTGACATGGACTACGTACGTTCAGAGGGAAAGCTAATCTAGACAAGGAGTAGTCGGGGGCGGGAAGGGTTTTCACCTATTCGGGTTTCCCTTTGTACATAACAATAGATATATACCTGCATAGGCCGGATAGGGTCCTAGAACAGGGGAATGACAAATCTATCTATCTATCTATATTATATAGCTTAGATATACCTAAGAGCGGTACGTAGACACCGTAGCGAATAAGCGTAAGCCTATACTAAGATACGCGATTAGTAATAAGGTTTAGCTAGATACTAGAAACATCCCTACTTAAAGGCCCTATAAGAAACTTGACTATAAGAATGTAGGTCCCTTTATAATTACCCGTAAGATTAACGTAGACGTATATAAGCTCGACCTTTAGGAAAGTATACGTATATACCCGAGGCTCTATACTAGCGTACTACGCCTAGTAAACGACGACCTATTCCCTAATTAAAGCTAAGGTCAACTACTTATCGAGGCCTCCGAAGGCAATAGCGAGGAGCTAGATAAATACGTAGTTAAGGCGATTATAGATAGTAGATAGACTAGTAGAGCTAAGAAGTATATAAAGTATACCGTCCGTTAGGAAGGTAGTACTATTATAGAAGTACCTTATAGCAAATTAAAAGGTAGTACCGAGGAAGCGATAGTAGATTATTATTATAAGAACCTATTAGCGGCCGGTCTACTACCTAGATAGCGTAAGCCTAAAGGTTAGATATTGGACGACCTAGATATTGTTCCCGATAGTCGACCCTACGACGCCTGCGTAATATAGATATAACTTAAGGTAAGCTAAGGCTTAATATATAGTTAGCTTATCTAAGGTATACTACGGTATAATATAGACTCGACTTAAGGCTTACTACGGTAAGATATATAGTCTCTCTATAGTTAACCCGGCGTAAGCTAGTACTTCCTAATAGTACGGTTCTTACTTACGGATGTACCCTACGGCGATATATTTCCGCGTACGAGGGCGTACGGCGGTTTAAGAGGGGTAGTAGTATTACGGTTTATCTCGTAAGGCTATACTTAGTATTACGTAACCTAGTACGCTAGCGTGCCCGGACCCTAGACCCTAACCTCGACGTTTACTTTATTACGGCTTTGCGACTTTCTTATCTTCTCTTCTTCGTAGAACTTATTCGATTCTAAGGTATTAATACGTTTACGCACTATCTTACGCCTTGTCCGTATTATCCTATTACGAGCGAGAGTACTATAATAGGGTCGGGCAAAGATATATATAGTTACGCGAGCTATCTAAGAGAGCGCGAGATATTACGTTAGAAGTATAGAAAGTTATTATACGGGCTTATATAGGGTGTTTTAAGAGCAGGTTATGTATTGTATATATCTATCTAGAATAGACAAGTGTTACTCTTAAAGAGGCTATAGGTAACTAATTAGTCACCTAATTCTTAGCGTACGTAGCCTTAAGTTTTAATAATAGGATATTACCTATATATACGCTCGGATCGCGACACACCCCCCTTAGCTCGTACGCTAGAGTAAATGAGCTGATTCCTATATGATCGCGTATACCCTGTCATAACTACCCCTCCTACCTATAGTAGTGACGTCAGGCCCTCGGTATTACTACTACTATAGTAAGGGTAAGTCAGCTATTTTAAGTAAAGTAAGGTAAGGTGAGTAAGGTGAGCTTTATACCCCTTCCTTTATTCCTTACTTTCACTACTACTATTGTTACCTATATAATAAAGTATAGAATATATAACTATTGCCGATAAGATAGCTTAGGTAATAGTCCCGTTATACGGACTTTTACTTAAGTGTGTAATCATCTTACCTATTAAACAGGTACGAGTTGCGTAGTAGTGGAAGACGGCGGATCACACAAAAGACGAAGAAGGACCCAATGGGATAGCGTGTATCTACATACAGTATCGCCGGTGTTGGTGTAGGTGTTTCAGGAGGGACAGCTGTACTCAGGACTTGACTAGCAAGCCCTGATTACTAATCCCCCTAAGCACTCAATGTTGACCCTATGACCTGCATATTCTCAACACTCCCACTCAGGTCAGAAGGTCTCAAACAATCCCTTATACAAGCTAGAGCTGCCTCACAAAGTTTTGAAACTGCTGGCCATTGAGGGGCTTAGTCAGCCCATCAGCAACTATGTCCTTTGTGTGGCAGTAATCTACTGCAATCTTCTTTTGCCACTAGAGATTCCTGACATAGTAGTATGCCACATCAATATGCTTTGACCTGTCATGGACATGGGCATTTTTGACAAAGGTCAAAGCTGCTTGGTTGTCACCCATAAGCTTCACGGGTCTCAGCTCATCAACAGTACTGCTTGCCTTCATCCTAGGTTGGAATGAACACTCTCCAACCAGGTCAGGACACCTCATCTCTCTAAGGACTGCAGCAAGAAACTGTGACTACTTAGCTGCTGCATTCATGGCCATGAACTCAGCCTCCATTGTTGATGTGGCAACAGACTTCTGCTTCCTACTCATCCAGGACACAGGTGATCCACAAAGGAACCACACATGTCCAAGGATTGAGACTCTGTCTGCCTTGTCTATGGCATAATCAGAATCTGAGTATCCCTGGAGAATACCTCCTCCTCTTCTGTACATCAAGCCCAGGTCTGGGTATGATCTCAGATATCTGGAGAGTTTCTTCAAGGCTCTAAGATGTTGCTTTGAAGGGTCAGCAACATATGAGCTGATTCTTCCAAGGGGGAAAGCAAGGTCTGGCCTTGTCATTGTCATTGGCCACATCCAGGTACCATTGCAACTCTGGTACTCCTGTTTGTTGCACCTCTCATCCATAGTAGCTGAAGGTCTCAGATCCTCATAGCTGTCCATAGGTGAGAGTGTGGGTGTGGCCTTCTCTGGAGAGATGCCCATCTTGGCAAGGTTAGTTTGGATGTAGTGTCCTTGATCAAGCTTTACAGTACCTTGGGACCTGTTTCTGGTAATCCTCATTCCAAGGATCTTCTCAGGTTCCCCAAGATCTTTGATCTTGAACACTCTTCTAAATTCAGCCTTGAACCACTGAACATCTGACAGCTTTGGAGCTGCAATGGGGATGTCATCCACATAGGTGAGGACCATGATGTCTCTTCCTCTGTGGATGAGTAGGCATGGATCCACCTGGGACTAGGTGGATCCAATCTGTTCTAGCTTGGCAACACAGAGCTTGTTCTAATCTCTAGCTGCTTGCTTCAGTCCATACAGGCTTCTAAGGACCTTGAAGACCATATTTGGTGGAATTTCGACACCTGGGGGTGGGATCATGTAGATGTCTTCAAGAAGGCTGCTTTCGGTGAAAGCATTGTTCACATCCACCTGGTGCATCTCAAGATCTCTCTCACATACTACAGCCATGAAGACCCTAAGGGTATCATGCCTAACAGTAGGTGCAAAGGTCTTTTCAAAGTCAACACCATATTTCTGTGAAAACCCTCTTACAACCAGTCTTGCCTTGAACTCTTCAATGGCTCCACTGATCATTCTTTTCACATCAAAAACCCACTTAGATGTAACCAGGTTTGCACCCCTTGGTAGTACAACTGGATCCAAGGTGTTGTTGCTTCCTAAGGCAATAAGTTCTTTCTGGATTGCCTCTTTCCACATATGTCCCCAATTGGGGTCTCCCACTGCCTCCTTGTAGGACTTTGGGATTGGCACTTCCTGCCGGTAGGCTATGGCCTGCCTAACAGCAGCAAATGCATATCCCTCCACATCATTCAGGATTTCCTCAACCCAGCTCATAGTTGGATCAAGATGAAACATCTGAGCAATCAATGCCCTATGATGCTTGGCTTCATGCTCAGCAGAGCCATCATCTTCATCCCCCCTTGACCTCTTGTTGCCTGCAAGCTGAGGTGGCTGGTGAGGTTGATCCTCCTGAACAAGTTCCTCTTCCTTTTCTTTTCTTGGAGTCCCCTCTACTCCAATCTTCTGGTACTCTCTAATGTCTTTTGGAGGTTGGGGAAGTTGCACAAACACTGTTTTAGCAAGGAAAGAATTTCCCTTGCACCATCACTACGGATTGCAGATAGAAAACACCTTGAGCTGTTCTCTACCTGAACCTTCCATTCCTTTAGAGCTGTAGGAGCATCACTCCTAGCCTTCAAAGGGACCACCCACTTCTTCCTCAAGAAGTTGTCTACAATCTCAAGCCAGTACTTGAAGCCAAGTCTTGAGACTGCACCTTGAAAAGGCCCACAGATGTCAATAGAGATGAGGGCCAGCCTCTCTCCTTTCCTCTCTGTGGCAGGTCCTTTGAACTTCCTCATGTCTGCAAGGGAGCAGACCTTGCAGTTCTGGTGTTCAGAAGGAACAGGAATGGGATCTTTCTTGTCAGTGACTCTATGCAGGTTTCTTAGCAGTCCCTTGCTAAGGTGTGCACATCTTCTATGCTATAGCTCCCACTGGTCCTGGGACTCAGTGGCAGTCATAGCCTGTTCCAATTCACACTCAAAATGTGTACCTAACTTGGACAGATCCAAGTCATGCTCCTATAGAGAGGCATATGCTTGAGGCATAGCTTCAAGCTGCTCTGAAACACTTTGAATGAATGGAACACCCCCTCTCAGCTTTGTCTGGACAACAGGTTTTCCAGGAAGGGATTTGAGGGTGAAACTGGGCGGTTGGACAGCAAACTGTTGGCTGAACTGATTCCAAGAGACAAGGCTAACTCCAAGGCCAGGAACAAACAAAACATTCTTCAAGACAATCTGCTTCCCAGAAGGACCACCCATCACTGCACTCCCCTCATGTGTGGCATGTAGGTAGCCACCCCCAACCTTGATCCACTTCCTCTTCTGAAGAGGTTTCAGGGTCCTGAAAAGTGAATCCTGGTCAGTCATATGGAATGAAGCACAAGAGTCAAGCAACCACTCTGAGGAGGGGTACTTGCTTTTGGCTTCCACAGTTGAATGGGCAACCTCATCAACTTCATCATCCTCTGATGGTGTCTCAGGGTCTGATAAGTCTTCCTGGGTTGCACAGGCTCTTCCTTGTAAGGTCCTTCATCACCACTAGGATGTCCCTCAGGCTTGGGGATGGGGACCTCGTTCTCGGTGGTGATGATTGTCTCTTTGCAACAGAGGTGTTTCCTCTGTTGAGCTTGTCCTTCCTGACAGCATGCTTGGCTCCAGAGAGGTGTGGGCAATCCTTGATCACATGATCACCATCACAGAGATGGCAGGTGATCTTGCCCTGGAAACCTCTTCCTACAAACATTGCTGTTTCCTTGGATGCAACTTCCAGCCTGGATTCATGTGACTCAAGCAGTTGTAGACAATCTTCATATGACAGTCCTGGCTAGGCCAGGATAGTGTTCTTGGTCCCAAGATACACCTCAGGCAGGGCTTGAAGCAGATGCTTCAGCTTCCTTGTAGGCTCTCTGTAGTGAGCCTCTGCTGGGTCAACTTCAGCAATCCTTCTTACAAGATTGCCAAGGTGGACCCAGGCCTGTCTGATGGTCATGCCATCTATCATTCTGAAGTTGATCAATTCTTGAACAACTGTCATTGCATATGCAGCATGAACCTTGCTGTACTTTGCCCTCATCTTGAGCCAGATCTCTCCAGCTTGTCTCATCTATTTGCTTTCCTCCCAACTGGACTGTATCTTGACTCTTCAAGTCCAGGTAAGGGATCTGATGACTCAGATGGTGTTGAGGAGCTGGGTGTGCTTGATAATAGATGGCCTCCATCTACAACCCAAAGCACATCTTGAGCTTCAAGATGGTCTTGTATCAATGAGAACCATGTCCTCTAGTTGTCCTTGGTTAGGATAGGTGCTGCTCTCCTCCTACCAAGGGTGCTGTGTCCGGTTTCCTCCATGCTTTTATATATAGGACAGGATGGCTGCCTACAGAAGAAAGGTATTCGTTCGTACGCGATCGGATCGATAGGAGGTGAACCGAACGCGAGGTTGATAGTGGAGAGAATGGCTGTCCACAAGAAAGCGAGGAAAGTCGGTCGTAAGGATCGTGTTTCTGAGACACTGTCTGTAGCTCTCTCAGGGGAGGGTGTTCTGAGACACTACGGCTCTCTCAGATGGAACAGTTAGTCGATGCGAACGCGATGTCCGGAGAGCGACTCTTCTCAGTAAGCTCGCCCACTTGTCTGAGGTATTGGCACAGGCTCCCTGACTCGGAGTCTGACAGTGCCTCACTAGGCTCTTTCACGTCTTATATGCACCTACAGCGCGGCTGTAGCTTCCTGTGCAATGCGGGTGCGGCCTCCAGTCTGCCTTCCTTTTGTTCTGAAGAGGAATAACTCTAATACGACTTTGTCGAGGGTGAAACACCGAGTTGCTAACCCGGGCTCATAACCTGTTAAACAGGTACGAGTTGCGTAGCAGTGGAAGACGGCGGATCACACAAAAGACGAAGAAGGACCCAATGGGATAGCGTGTATCTACATACAGTATCGCCGGTGTTGGTGTAGGTGTTTCAGGAGGGACAGCTATACTTAGGACTTGACTAGCAAGCCCTGATTACTAATCCCCCTAAGCACTCAATGTTGACCCTATGACCTGCATATTCTCAACATTACCTACCGGCAAATATTAGAGGTCCTAAGTTCAATCTAGGGGTAGCCTTAGTCCTGTCGTATACTTAAACATATATTGTCGTCCGCTAAACTTATTGAATTGTCCGATAATTACTCTATACTAAGTTATTTCGCTCCGGCGAATAGTAAGAGAGCTCGCTCTGCCCCTAGGGAGTATAAGATACTAGTTAGTAGCGTAATACACTAGGCTGTCTACGACAGAGCTTATACTATATAAGGTGTAATAGGGCTCTAATAGGTAATACCGGAGTAACGGTATTAGAAAGTTAAAAAGGCACCTTCGGGGTGCCTTACTTTCTATACTTTTGAAGGTCATTACCTTAGGGTAGTAACACCTTTTTGTTTTAGGCAAGTGTGTACTATATATAAGGTACGAAAGTAGCGGATAATGTAGTAACAAGGTAGTAGTATTGTTACTAGTAGTAAGTTAGAGGCGTTTCTCGCTTTCTAATTAGACGCGCTACTTTTGTCGCGCGCGTACGCTACTACTAGTAATAGGGGTGTTTCTCGCCCTTACGCTATTAGCTAATAGGAGTCCGAGAAACACCTATTAATAATAGTACTAGGGCCGTACCGGTGAATAGTAGATACTTTACCCTAGCTTCGTTATCGTCTATAGTATTAGTAGCTACTAGTACCCGTGTTTTGCGCCTACTAGCGCTTCTAGAGAGGTGTCCGTAAAGATAAAGCCGTTCGGTATTCGTTTCGAGATAAGGTAAGGCCGCTACTACGGGCTTCTTAGGCGTCTATTAGCCCGTTACCTCCTAATACGGCTATAGAGGGTACTAAGGTACGTAGGTCTACGCCTTCCTTAGCTATATTAAGTAGCTTAACGAAGTACTTATACTTCTGTAGTAGAAGCAGCTTAGTCAGCCCGTCTATAGGTATGTCATTAGTACTAAGATACTTGATCTTAATGTCTCTACGCTAGTCTCGTAATCGGAGCTAGTAGTAGTAGATATTAACGTAGCGTAGCTTCGTATTAAGCTTTTGCCCTTATTAGTTAATAAGGCGGATAGTCTACGTATTGTCGTAGTATAAGTAGGTACGCTAATTAAACTAAAGGTATATCTTAGTAAAGACTCGTTCCTACTATATAAGCTCTAAGGCGGCTTACGAAAGCCCGAGTAGCTCAGCCTCTATTAAGGACTTAGTGATAGTGATTTGTTTAGATGCCTTATAATCTACTAGTCTACCGAATAGTATAAAGACCTAGCTATTTAAGCTAGTCCTATTATTATTATTTATACCGTAGGACGCGTCCGATGCTCTAAAGAACTCGTAGTTACTACCGAGGTGCTCTAGTTAGCTATAAAGGCTAGTGATGTATTTGCTAGCGCTATATATAAGGTAGAGGTTCTTAGTCTCTAGGATAATAGCGTAAGTACTAATCTATAAGCTTAAGGTATGTCTTAGTTAGCTTAGTTAGATACTACGATAGTATAGATAAGGAAAAGGCGATATTAGGCCGCGTATATATAGCGGCGAAGTTAAGGGATCCTATACGTTAGTAGTACGTAAGGATAGCGATAGAGGTGGGTTAATGACCCTCTAGAACGGTCTAATCAAGGTGTTAATCTACTAGTACTATCGTTTTGCGTATATTCGTAGATATACTAAATTTGGCGGCTAGCTTCTTAAAGTAGTCTTCTTAAGAGAGCTATAGTAAGCGCTTGTTCCTGTCGCGCGTAACCTTAATTCCTAGGAACTAGGAGAGATTAGCGAGCTCGTATATCTCGTACTTAGTAAGTAGCCGCTACTTGATACTAGTAGTATAGGCCTTATGCTTACGGTAGTAGAGTATAACTAGGGCGTTAACGTAAAAGAAGAATATAACCTTGTTATTATAGTAGATATATTCGGAGTCTAATAGGGGTACTAGTCTAAGGGAGGCTAGCGTCTCGGTTAGGGAGTTATACTATAATAAAGGGGACTCCTTTAGACCGTAGAGGGCCTTAACTAGCTTAAGGGCGTGTCTATAGGATGGCCTGTCGATTCTAGGAGGTGGTTATAGATATATAGTATATAGTAGGTCCGAGTTTAGGAAGGCGTTAACAATATCAAATTGTTCGGCTTCTAGGTCAAAGCTCGCGGCTATAGTATAGTAGAGGCGGAATATACTTACTAGTAGTATAGCGGCGTATATGTCTAAGTATATTCCTTACAAATCGCCTCTTACGTATAGCCTAGCCTTAAAGCTCTTTAGTATACCGTACTCGTCTAGTTTATATTTATATACCTACTTAAGCGGTAGTAGTAGCTAAAGTCCCTCCTCTTACTAAGTATCCTAATCCCTCTCTTCCTTTATTACCTATCTAAATGTGCCTATTGCTAGGGCTTTAGCAAACTCCTTAGCTATAGCTTCGATCTACTATTAGGAGAAGCGGTGTTTTATAGCGGCTCGGTAGTTAGAAGGTTCGGGCGGGAGGTCATCGCGGTATATAGAGGTAGTAGTATTGACACGCCTTAGAGGGCTGTTACCTCTTCGTATAGGGCTTCGATCGCTCTTATCGCGATAGGCGCGTGTTCTAGGTCGTATACCGGACATCTAGCTAATAATTATATTAGCGACTATAATCTAGTATAGTATATAGTAGAAGTAGGCTATTCGTAGGCGCTTTCTATTCTCTATAACTATATAGTTAGACTCCTCTAGTATATAGAGCTCTAGGTCTAGGGGGAAGAGTAGTATATTAGACGCGTTATATATTAACGCGTCTTTTAGTAGTATAAATGTGAATAGATATAGCTCGCGATTAGGGTCCGTATTACCTATAATCTCCTTACGGTCTTCTACGGTAAGGGCATCTATTATCTACTACTATAGGGTGTCGGAGTAGTTAGTAGTGTTGTGTACTAACTACTATATAGATAGATAGATTTGTCATTCCCCTATTCTAGGACCCTATCCGGCCTATATAGGTATATATCTATTATTATATACAAAGGGAAACCCGAATAGGTGAAAACCCTTCCCGCCCCCGACTACTCCTTGTCTAGATTAGCTTTCCCTCTGAACGTACGTAGTCTATGTCACTACCCCGTTAGCCCCCGCTCCTAGCCGGTCTCGTCGCGCTACGTCGTGTCCTCTCTTCCTACACTACTCCTACTAGGCGGTACTGTTCTAGCTAGCCCTTCTCTAGTATCTAGTTCGTAATACGCCGTAGGTCTTTAGCGTTATTAAGAAGTGCCCTAATCGTCCGGTTCCTCGCCTTTGCCATCTACTCCCCCCTTCCTAGCGACCACCTCGGATAGACGAGGAGTACGTACCGTACGTTCTAGGAGCGATAGCCGTAGGGGCAGCTAGTATTCGTGTATCCTAGAACCTTCCTCTATAATAGGTACCCCTAGAGGCCGATGTGTTCGCTTCGTAGTTGGGTTACTATACTACTCTATGCCCTCGTAAGGCGGTAGTAGATAAGCTTCGGGGGGTGCTTGACCGCGGATTTTGTAGCTAACTATTCCTTAGGTTGTCCCGCTAGCTAAGGGCGTCTACTATGCCCTACAACCTAGTTGTTCCACCTCTCTTTCTATAGTTGCTCTATAAACGATTTCTTACCTTCCTATTATGTTACTAGCTGTTCGTCCCTTACCTAGTAGTTCGGCTCGTTTCCGGGTCGAATGCCCTTATACGCTAGTACTGATTCGCGGGCCCTTACGACTGTACTAGCGATGACCTTCTATACTAGGTACTGTGCCGACTTGCCTAAGTAGGAGGTCCGTAGTCCCTAGATATATAGGTCGATCGGCGGTATAGCGGTCTCGTACTTAAGCATCCTCGTTAGTATCGACTTATATACCCCGGTGACCTTCCTTAGGCATTAGTTTTAGATCTTCGCTAGCGGCGCGACGAGTCCCTTCGATAGGCAGGCCCTCTCGCCTAAGGACTACACTTAGCTACTATAGGTAAGGACTAGCCGTATAATAGCCGTATATAGAAGTCGTAACTACCGGAAGTCCGCCCCCTATATAGACGTAGTGAGCCTCTAGTATAATGCTATATTCTGTTTAGCTTTCCGTAATATTGCCTATACGTGCTTCCTCTACCGTAGCGCCGGGTCCACCTATAGTCCGAGGATCCTGAGCTAATTTACCGGGTTAGTCGTATACCCCTATATCTAGATAGAAGCTTGTATATTATAGAACCGTAGCCGGCGCGTAAAGTGTATTAGATTGTACTTTTCTAGGGCAAACCGAGCCCCGTGCCTCCTAGCCTAGTCCTCGTAGCAAGGAAGGAATCGTATTTAGTAAGCTAGCTACGAGATAAGGTGACAAGTCTTAACCGCGCTTTCCTACTTATCTAGTACTACCGTATAGCCTCGTTTCGAGAGGTTAGCCCGGAGCAAAAGCTTCCCTCTACGCCCTCCCTCCCTATTTACACCTTAAGCCAATATCTACCTCTATAGGCCTAAGCCCTTTAGTGCTCTCTATTGACCGATATACGCATCCGTCCTCTCGGGCTATATAGATAGTGTTAGCCGTCGCTACTAGTATATACTACGCCCTAGGTTTTGACGCCCTTCGCGTTACCGTAGCCTATCTCTAGAAAGCGGCCGTCTATGCCTCGCAGGTTTGCTCGGGGTACACACTACGCCGGGCAGCGTACTCCTTACGTTTCTACCTACTAACTAATATAAAGTTCCTTATCGCCCTACCCTCGATCCTCCCCGATTATAGAACTAATCCACTTGTATTATACGTCTTTTCCCCGTCCTAATAGCCGTCTTTTCCTTGCTTAGGCTATCGTCTTTTCCTCGTCGCAATCTACTATATCAGACTAGGTGCGTTATGTAGCGGGATAGGTAGTGCCTTAGGCAAAACCCTCGTTCCTATACCGGGTGTTTAATAGGCCCTTATAGGCTTCGTCGCGTGTCTACCTACCTACCGCATTGCCCGCTAGTAAACACTAGATTGTTTCGTAGTCCGCTCGACGCCGTTATATAGTCCGCTCAGTTGTTGTTCTATAGTCCGCTCGTCTAATGTTCGTCGCTTAGCCCGCTCGGTTTACGGTCTCCGGAGGTGAAAATTCTATACTTATACTAGAGGTGTCCTATCGAGCGTATAGGCCACGGTTCCGCGCCCTTCTTATACGTAGAAAGAAGAGGGACTCGCTCCCGACACGAGTACACGCTCGTCGGATAGTTTTCATACCCGTTTTGCTAGTAGTCCTCTATTCGCCGCGGCTTCGCCTACGTTACGCGCCCGTCGCGCCTACGACGCTCTAGCGTAAGAATACTTGGCTCTCTCGTAGCTAGACGAGAGGTTCGTAGCCGACACTACGTACAGGTGATTCTCGTCGTCGACCAACTACTATATATTGTCTTAAGTCACGTGATCTGTTACGTGCTCGATTTGCCGGTCTTTTTAGTTATATATTACTAACTAGCGGTATTACGGCTAGTATAGTTCTTACCTAAGGAGCTTTTAGTAGGCGTCTCGAGGTTATTAGGTATACGGCTACTAAGCCTATTCTTCTACCCCCTCGGCCTATACTATGTCTAGCTCGTAATAAGCGATATATAGGTCGTAGTATTATTTAGGCTCTTTAGCCGGTTCCGCTATTACGATATTCTCTATAGGGGTTATATACCCTACTATTAGGCGTAATAGGTTATAGAATGTAGTCTTATCGAAGAGGACGTCCTTAACTCGTATAACCCTATCTTTTAATAGGTCCTATACGCGGTAGATGTTAGTAGAGTCGTATCCTATAAGGTAGCCTATAAGCGCTCTCTCTTAGAGTTTCTCGCTCTTACTAGGTTGATCTAGTCTATAGATAAACACGTATATAAGGGAGCTATATACTACTATATAACCTACGTTCGGAATTCGTCTTATTACTAATTCGAATAGGGTCTTCTAGCCCTTTAACTAGATAGGGGAACGCTAGAGGATATATACCGCTACTATAGTACATTCTAGCTAAAGCTTTTCCGGCGATCGTATATAGATACGAATACTTCTACTTATAGTAATGATTAGAGCTCTAGCTCTTTCTACTAGGTCCTACGTAGGCGCGTCTTCTACGGTTACGTACTATTCAATCTTGTTGTTATTAATAACTAAGCGAAATACCTTCCTAATAGCGGGCTCGTTATCGCTATAGAAGTATACGAACCTACGACTAATAAAGTTGATAAAGCTTAGTAGGCTATTAAAGTAAGCTAATACCGATTACTAATCCCTGTTCTTAATAGTAAACTAGAAGTATCTATAGGTATCTAGATCGTAGAAGTAGATAAGGTACCTATTACCGTTATAGGCGACAGTGAATTCTACTAAGTCTATAGCTATATAGCCGTATAGGGTTATTACTCTAATAGGCTAAGACCGATTATATATCTTATAAGCTTTACTAAGCCTATATACTCTATAATGTATAGTAAGGGGTACGCTTAGACTATCGTTAATAATCACCTCCTTAACTCTAAGCGGCAACTACTTAATACGTTCAGCGCTAATATAACTAAAGATTTAATACTACTAGCGGCTAGAGAGCTTTTGGTATTTAATAGGGGTCCTACTAGACGTAGCTATACCTTTAGTGCCCCTAGTACTGTTTATAACTACGAGAACGGTACGGTTACTATCCTCTTAAGTAGTTAGAGATACTACGCTATTAGTAGGTTCATCGCCGATGTTTATACCCCTACTAATAGTGCTAATAAAGTGCGCGTTACGTATCTTTTTAGTGACCTTCGGTAGTACTAGGCCCTCTTTTATAGGCTATTAGTAAATGATAGGTGACTTAGGTAGTATAACCACCTTAAAGAAAGGGATTATACTAGTAGGGCGGTATAGGTCTATCAATTTAGTGTCGTTGTGCTATATTGAATTACTACGTCCGTACTACTAGAGTCCGGCTCTTTCTATACGTATATAAGAGATAACGTTTATATAAAAGCCTAGGAAGTAAGCTACATCTAGTAAGGTGAATGAATGGCCCCTAATTGATATATAAATACGCCCTAACGCTATAATTAGAAAGGTAGTTGTTCTAGCCTAGATTTCTAAGGTAGTAAGGCGCTCTATAATGAACTCTATACCCTCCTAGTTATAATGATTGATTGTATAAGTGTCTAAACAGTTATTATATACCTAGTAATCCCTAAAGTTGACGCTCAACTTACTAATTAAGCTAGAAAGAACAGTAAGGCCAATAAAGCCCTTATCGCTTAGTAATACCTTCTTCGTATTAGTAATAGCCTTGTTACGTTCCTAGTCCTTACGATTGTTACGATTTAACACGCTAAGTAGACGCTCGCCGTCGTCGCTTAAGTAGTAGTTAATAAAGTTTTTCTAGTACTTCTTCTACTACTCTAAGCGCTAATCCTTTACTAGGCGCTTATTAGAGTTAATTATATCGCATAAGAACAGGCCCTTATAATAGGTGTCCTTAGGCTCGCCGGTAATGTTCTAGTAGCCGCTTAGCCTATTATTGTCCTTGTCTTTGTTCTTATCGCCGCGGCTACTACTACGACCCTTATTACCGCGGCTATTACTACGGTTGTTATTACCGCGGCTACTACTACGGTCATCCTCCTTTTAACTAGCACCTATAGGTACTGTTCTATCCTCTACTTCTACTAAGGTTTCTCTAGAGAAGGTTACGAAGACTAATCGACCGTTAGTTATTACTAGTACGGTATTGCGTATCTATTCGAGGTAACGCTTAGTAAGCTTTTGTAGTAACATTTTGTTACGCTTCTACTCGTTATTTAGAGAAGCACCGTAGGCTAGAGCCTACTTCTACTAAATAGTAAGTAGGAAGTGTCTACTAAGGTCGTCGTACTCGGCGTAGTTATACTTAAGTATCTTAGTCTATAAAACTAACTAGTCTAAGTACTAGTTATTGATTCTATATACGCTAGCCTTCTAAAGCCTAGATAGCTTAAGCGTAAGCTACCGCTTACGTAGTATATCGTCTAGACTATACTAATCCTTAAGAGCCTAGTATTTCGCTCTAAGGGTGTTCTAGCCGTATATTAGCTCTTACCCTAGCTCTATCGTCGTACGGATAAGGTAGGTAATGAGCTTTAATCGCGTAGTATTAAAGATGTCGTATATCCGTTGCCTTCGTTCTACGTCTGTTTGTCGTAGCTTAATAAGGTCTCTTAATATAGCGTCTCCTACCGTGTACGCTTATTAGATTTCCTTAAACGTTAAGTAAGTAGGCTCTATTAGCTCGTTACTTAGTTAGTAAGGATCTATATACTTCTAGACATTTAAAGACTCTACGTAGAGCTCTAGCTAACGGTCAAACTTGTCCTATTAGTTATAGCTCTTTAGAACTACGGTACCCTAAGGTAGGGCACCGGTAGTCACCGGCGTCTCGGTAGTAGCTATAACTACAAAATAGGTTATAGGCTAGTAAAAGTTCTACGCGGGTTCACTAGGCCTAGAGGATACTACTATACTAGTTGTAGTAGTAGTGCTATAACGATATAAACTCTACCTTAGGGCTTCCTTGTCGTAGCAAATGTTAGTAAGCGCTAATCGGGCTTATAACTATCACGTTAGAAGTGTAGGAAGTTATTATACGGGCTTATATAGGATGTTTTAAAAGTAGGTTATATATTATATATATCTATCTAGAATAGACAAGTGTTGCTCTTAAAGAGGCTATAGGTGACTAATTAGTCACCTAATTCTTAGCGTACGTGGCCTTAAGTTTTAATAATAGGATGTTACCTATATATACGCTCGGATCGCGACACGAGAGGCGCGAGAAGATAAAGTAGCGTAAATCGAGCTAGCGGGTACTAGCGGCCGCTAGCGCGCGGCCGTACGGCCGACGATACTATATTACGAGGCAGTTCGTAGAAAAGGGCTATCTCGTAATAGTACTCCCCCTCCTCGAATAAGGAGCTCCTACGACGCTTCTACGTTTAATACTCGGAGCGTATAGGGGGCTCTCGCTAGTACTTATACCGGTACTAGTCTCGAGAGCTTTATCGAGGAAGCTATAGTTATGCCGCGTTTATATATACGGTCCGAGGGTTAGCGCTAGCCCGTATTAAGTTACCGGCTAATCGAGTCCGTCGAAGGTAGGCTTAGGTTTATCTAGGTATCGCTAGTAGAACGCGATCGCGAGTTCTTTATATCTAGGTAGTACGGCTAACTACTTAGCCTAGCTCCGTATATAATCCTTCTAAATAACTATATACTATATATCGTTATACCTAATCTTAGAATCTACTAGATCCTCTACTTCGTACTCCTCCGATACCTAGCCTTCGCGTTCGACAATTACGGGCGCTAGTAGTAGTTTACGTTATCTAGGTATCCCTTCGGTTACTACGCGGCGTAACTTACTCGTATAGAACACGTTATAAATTTGTATCCTATCGCTAAGGTCGAGTTTATACGAGCGTCTACCTACGGCCTTAACGACCCGAAACGGCCTAAGGAACTTATAATCGAGTTTTTTACTTAGGCGTATAGTCCTAATATCACGGGCATCTAGTAGAACTATATCGTTAGGCTAGTAGGTAGGCGCTAGCGCTCGCCGAGTATTTACGGCTTCGGCCGTTTATACTTACGTAAAAGTATATAGGTCGCGTAGCTTATCTAGGCGGTCGCGGCGTATAGACTCGAGTACCCGCCGTATTTCTACTTAAGTGTCTTATATATTATTAACTAACGCATTAGCGGCCTCGACGTTAGGTACTTCCCGAGCTATAACTTATAGTTTAGCTAGGCTACTAAACTCTATCCGTAGGTAGCGGCTAGAGCCGGCGAAGAATAGAGTTATTCTAGTACTTATAAACTCGTAATTATTAAGGGCGAACTCGGCGTCTAGTAGTAACTCGACCTAGTTATCTTATTAATAGTTAGTATAGGCGCGGATATACTATTCGAGTACTTAGTTTATACGTTGTAATTGCCCGTCCGTTTCTAGATAGAAGGCTATAGAAAGATCTTAGTAGATACTAAGCCTTACGTAGAGTCTACGGAAGAGCGTACTAACAAATTACGTACCTCTATCGCTTACGACTATCTCCGGTAGGCCGTATACGGGGATTATATACTTATAGAATAAGGTAGCGGCGTACTTAGCGTTTAAGTTATTAGTAGGGGGTAGCCGTACGTATTTAGTTAGTATATTAGTAACTATTATAATATATTTATAGATTAGTCTAGTATCGGGATCTTTACTAGCGGGTACGTCGACGATAAAGTCTACTACGATATACTTCTATTCGTAACCGGGCGTATAGTATAGGGACAGGGTGCCTTACTTTAGTAGTCTTAATAGAGTCGAGCGCCTATATATTAGGTAGTATCGTACGTATCTTACGACGTTACTTACTATACTAGGCTAGAAGAGGTTTTGCCGTTATAGTAGATTAAAAGTCCTCGCTATACCTTAGTAGCTAGCTACTCTACTATTATAGTACTTACGTACTACCCGGGTACGGAGGTTCTAAGAGGCTAGGATATATAAGGCTTTATCGACGTTTAGTCGATCCGCGATAATTTTATAATCTAATACGGCGATCTTCTATTATTATAGCTATACGTTAGCGATCCCCTACTAGAGATCGGACTTTAGTTTAAGTATACGTATCGTTATAGACCGGCTATTATATACTTCTATATAGATAGATAGATTTGTTATTCCCCTATTCTAGGACCCTATCCGGCCTATATAGGTATATATCTATTGTTATATATAAAGGGGAACCCGAATAGGTAAAAACCCTTCCCGCCCCCGACTACTCCTTATCTAGTTTAGCTTTCCCTCTGAACGTACGTAGTCTATATCACTACCCCGTTAGCCCCCGCTCCTAGCCGGTCTCGTCGCGCTACGTCGTGTCCTCTCTTCCTATACTGCTCCTACTAGGCGGTACTGTTCTAGCTAGACCTTCTCTAGTATCTAGTTCGTAATGCGCCGTAGGTCCTTAGCGTTATTAGGAAGTGCCCTAATCGTCCGGTTCCTCGCCTTTGCTACCTACTCCCCCCTTCCTAGCGACTACCTCGGATAGACGAGGAGTACGTACCGTACGTTCTAAGAGCGATAGCCGTAGGGGCAGCTAATATTCGTGTATCCTAGAACCTTCCTCTATAATAGGTACCCCTAGAGGCCGATATACTCGCTTCGTAGTTAGGTTACTATACTACTCTATACGCTTGTAAGGCGGTAGTAGATAAGCTTCGGGGGGTACTTAACCGCGGATTTTGTAGCTAACTATTCCTTAGGTTGTCCCGCTAGCTAAGGGCGTCTACTATACCCTACAACCTAGTTGTTCTACCTCTCTTTCTATAGTTGCTCTATAAACGATTTCTTACCTTCCTATTATATTACTAGCTATTCGTCCCTTGCCCGGTAGTTCGGCTCGTTTCCGGGTCGAATGCCCTTATACGCTAGTACTAATTCGCGGGCCCTTACGACTATACTAGCGATGACCTTCTATACTAGGTACTATACCGACTTGCCTAAGTAGGAGGTCTATAGTCCCTAGATATATAGGTCGATCGGCGGTATAGCGGTCTCGTACTTAAGTATCCTCGTTAGTATCGACTTATATACCCCGGTAACCTTCCTTAGGCATTAGTTTTAGATCTTCGCTAGCGGCGCGACGAGTCCCTTCGATAGGTAGGCCCTCTTACCTAAGGACTATACTTAGCTACTATAGGTAAGGACTGGCCGTATAATAGCCGTATATAGAAGTCGTAACTACCGGAAGTCCGCCCCCTATATAGACGTAGTGAGCCTCTAGTATAATGCTATATTCTGTTTAGCTTTCCGTAATATTGCCTATACGTACTTCCTCTACCGTAGCGCCGGGTCCACCTATAGTCCGAGGATCCTAAGCTGATTTGCCGAGTTAGTCGTGTGCCCCTATATCTAGATAGAAGCTTGCATATTATAGAACCGTGGCCGGCGCGTAAAGTGTATTAGATTGTACTTTTCTAGGGCAAACCGAGCCCCGTACCTCCTAGCCTAGTCCTCGTAGATCTTATGCTTCTCTTCTAGTAGCCTATAGTTCTCCTTAGTCGAGGAAGACTACGCTAGGATGTTTATATCGTCTACGAAGCCGCTCGTAGCGGTGTTCTGGGATTCTAGGGCTAGGAGCAGCGTCGCTATAAAGAAGAGGAACAGAATAGGTACTAGCGTTAAGCCTTACGGGATTCTAGTATAGACTGCTTAAAATGGGCTTCTATACTAGCTAACTAGGATCGACGTACTACGGTTTTAGAGGTAGGACCGTACGAAGTTAATAAGCTACTTAGGGAGTCCTTTCGACCTTAGGATATAGAGTAGCCGCGGGTATAACACGTAGTCGAAGGCTCCCGATATGTCTAGTAAGGAAGGAATCGTATTTAGTAAGCTAGCTACGAGATAAGGTAACAAGACTTAACCGCGCTTTCCTACTTATCTAGTACTACCGTATAGCCTCGTTTCGAGAGGTTAGCCCGGAGCAAAAGCTTCCCTCTACGCCCTCCCTCCCTATTTACTCCTTAAGCTAATATCTACCTCTATAGGCCTAAGCCCTTTAGTACTCTCTATTGACCGACATACGTATCCGTCCTCTCGGGCTATATAGACAGTATTAGCCGTCGCTACTAGTATATACTACGCCCTAGGTTTTAACGCCCTTCGCGTTACCGTAGCCTATCTCTAGAAAGCGGCCGTCTATACCTCGTAGGTTTGCTCGGGGCACACACTACGCCGGGTAGCGTACTCCTTACGTTTCTACCTACTAACTAATATGAAGTTCCTTATTACCCTACCCTCGATCCTCCCCGATTATAGAACTAATCTACTTGTATTATACGTCTTTTCCCCGTCCTAATAGCCGTCTTTTCCTTGCTTAGGCTATCGTCTTTTCCTCGTCGTAATCTACTATATTAGACTAGGTGCGTTATATAGCGGGATAGGTAGTACCTTAGGCAAAACCCTCGTTCCTATACCGGGTATTTAATAGGCCCTTATAGGCTTCGTCGCGTATCTACCTACCTACCGTATTGCCCGCTAGCAAATACTAGATTGTTTCGTAGTCCGCTCGACGCCGTTATATAGTCCGCTTAGTTGTAATTCTGTAGTCCGCTCGTCTAATGTTCGTCGCTTAGCCCGCTCGGTTTACGGTCTCCGGAGGTAAAAATTCTGTACTTATACTAGAGGTGTCCTATCGAGCGTATAGGCTACGGTTCCGCGCCCTTCTTATACGTAGAAAGAAGAGGGACTCGCTTCGACATAAGTATACGCTCGTCGGATAGTTTTTATACCCGTTTTACTAGTAGTCCTCTATTCGCCGCGGCTTCGCCTATATTACGCGCCCGTCGCGCCTACGACGCTCTAGCGTAAGAGTACTTAGCTCTCTCGTAGCTAGACGAGAGGTTCGTAGCCGACACTACGTATAGGTGATTCTCGTCGTCGACCTATACTTCTATATATAGTTTTTCTTTATATAACTCCGTTTACTCCCGTTCCTCTAGTAGCGTAGGTTTGTCTAACGGCTCTATACTTCCTTCGATAGGTTACTCGTTACTAGGTATCTCTTCGACTAGGACTCTATTATCTAGTTCCGAGTCGACGTTACTACGTACTTTGTCCTCTACTTACTTAAGATAGCTATTAGTAGTGTTAATACGGCCTACTAGCTTATTAGTAATCTTCTTATAGTGTTCCTTAGTTATAGTGTTGTCTAAGGCTATTTATAGTATCTAGATACAGGCCTTAGCGTCTTCCTAGGATGTCTAATATATTATAGTATCGGCTTATATCTTATCTCGTTCGGTCGCTATATCCTATCGGTCTTCGAAGACGACATTATATTCTTCTTAGAGCTTCGCGAGTTTAGAGTCGACTTGCTCGCGTTCCTCGCGATAGCGTCGTACCTAGGCTCGAGAGTAGGCGAGTATGACTTTCTAGTAAGCGTACCTATCTATAGTACTCTTAACTTTAAGATAAATAGTATTAGGCTATAAGGTAACTACTCTCTTAAATACTTTAGTATTGGCGATCTTATAGTTTATTAGATCGTACTCGAAGTCTATATCGTTAAATTCGATCTAGTCTATACGAGGAGGCGCTATACTATTAATAAACTATATAAAGTCGATGGTCGACGACGAGAATCACCTGTACGTGGTGTCGGCTACGAACCTCTCGTCTAGCTACGAGAGAGCCAAGTATTCTCACGCTGGAGCGTCGTGGGCGCGACGGGCGCGCAACGTAGGCGAAGCCGCGGCGAACAGAGGACTACCAGCAAAACGGGTATGAAAACCATCCGACGAGCGTGTACTCGTGTCGGGAGCGAGTCCCTCTTCTTTCTACGTGTAAGAAGGGCGCGGAACCGTGGCCTATACGCTCGACAGGACACCTCTGGTATGAGTGCAGAATTTTCACCTCCGGAGACCGCAAACCGAGCGGGCTGAGCGACGAACATTGGACGAGCGGACTACAGAACAACAACTGAGCGGACTATGCAACGGCGTCGAGCGGACTACGAAACAATCTGGTGTTTGCCAGCGGGCAATGCGGTGGGTAGGTGGACACGCGACGAAGCCTGTAAGGGCCTGTTGAACACCCGGTATGGGAACGAGGGTTTTGCCTGAGGCACTGCCTGTCCCGCTACACAACGCACCTAGTCTGACATGGTAGATTGCGACGAGGAAAAGACGATAGCCTGAGCAAGGAAAAGACGGCTGTTAGGACGGGGAAAAGACGTACAATGCAAGTGGATTAGTTCTGTGATCGGGGAGGATCGAGGGCAGGGTGATAAGGAACTTCATATTGGTTAGTAGGTGGAAACGCAAGGAGTACGCTGCCCGGCGTGGTGTGTGCCCCGAGCAAACCTGCGAGGCATGGACGGCCGCTTTCTAGAGATAGGCTGCGGTAACGCGAAGGGCGTCAAAACCTGGGGCGTGGTGTACACTGGCAGCGACGGCTGACACTGTCTGTACAGCCCGAGAGGACGGATGCGCATGTCGGTCAATAGAGAGCACTAAAGGGCTTAGGCCTATGGAGGTGGATATTGGCTTAAGGAGCAAACAGGGAGGGAGGGCGTAGAGGGAAGCTTTTGCTCCGGGCTAACCTCTCGAAACGAGGCTACACGGTGGTGCTAGATGAGTGGGAAAGCGCGGTTAAGACTTGTCACCTTATCTCGTAGCTAGCTTGCTAAATACGATTCCTTCCTTGCCAAGACAAGATCCCAAAGAGAATTGCAGATCCCATCAGCAGAGCCCAAGCCTCCTGTCTGAAAAAGGTGCTTGGAGCATACAAGTCAACTCCAACAAGGGTGGTCGAAATGGAGTCTGGCTCCCCACCAGCCAAGCTCTACCTTCAAGGGTTGAGATACCAGTATGCAGGAAAGACGTCTGCATACCCAGCCCAGCTAGTAATCCAGAAGGCAGTCAACAAAATCAGGAGCCAGTGCACAAGAAGGCACAGACAAGCAAGACCCAATCCAGCCCCACAGAAGCAGCAGGACCTGCAGAAGTTCAAAGAACTAACAGAACAGCTGCACCTAGCCCAGCAGGAACAGGACAGAAGGGCTCAAGGGAGAGGATCAGCAGCCAGCCAAGGGAAGAAGCAACAGTCTCTAGCTGAAAGGATGGCAGGACTCCTCTGGAAGACTGAATGGACAAGAACCCCACAGAGGCCAGGAACCCCAAAGGCACTCCAACAGTTTGGTAGCCACAACTACCTACTGTACTCAGACCTGACCAGGTCAGAAGCAAGCATAGCAATACAAATCCGCTCTGAACACATCGGAGTCAGGGCATACCTGCATCAGAGAAAAGTCCCAGGTATCGAAGACAAGAGTTGCCCATGCGGCTACCTGTCCCAGAATGTCGAACATAGACTTCTGGTTTGCAAAGAATGGAGTACAGGGAGAGGTGAATGGAGGGCAAGGGCAAGGAACAGAAACTTCCAAGCCATGATCAGCAATAAGGGAGACCTCCAGAGAATTACAAGGTGGATCATCCACCAAGGATTTTTGGAGCAGTTCTCTCTTACTAGGGAAACAGAGAGATGGATTGAGGAGAGAAAGAAGGAGGAGGAGAGCAGGAAGAGGGGGACAACTCTAGGGTTGCAGACAAGGTAGTCAGAGGCTAACCACCATGACACTAGTGCACCCTAATGGAAGGAAAACTGAGAACTCATGGCAAGGAAGCTATTAGAGAAGGAGAGGAGGTTTTTACCTAGGAATAGGTTTCCTACCTTATGCAGTAACATATATAGACATAAACCCGCATGGGCCGGAGGGCACCACAACGGGTAAATGAATTATCTATCTATCTATCTATATAAAGTCGATACCTTTACTATCGTCTTCGTAAGACGAGAGACGAGTATCTTCGATATCTAGTCGTACTAGCTTTTTGTCTTCTACCTTACTACCCTCGTGTCGTATTAAAGACTAAGGCGTATTATTAGTTATAGGAATTTATAAATCGGGTATATATAGATAAGAGAGAGTAGACCTATCTGTTCTGTTTCCTTACTTATACTATATCCTACTTACGCGGTCCGGATATATACTATCGCTAAGGATCGAGTTGAGCTAGTTCTAAAGTTCTAGGTTCTAAGGGTCTACGGTTAGTAACTCGGCTAAGATAGAGGGCGTGTAATATAGATATTACTATCGCTAAATAGTAGTGCTAGGTCGTGTACTTAAAGGTCGTAGGGGAGGGCGTCGAGAGGCCTCGTCGGCGTTCTCTATTATTGCGAATTAATCGTACGGTCTAGTACTATCGTACTATCTCGGGCGGTCTTAGTATCGCACGTAGAGGTTAGCTCTCTACTCGTAGGTAGGCGTAACTAACTATTACGGGCGAGAGTACTATAATAGGGTCGGGCAAAGATATATATAGTTACGCGAGCTATCTAAGAGAGCGCGAGAGGCGTAAGAAGATAAAGTAGCGCGAATCGAGCTAGCGGGCACTAGCGGCCGCTAGCGCGCGGGCGTACGGCCGACGATACTATATTACGAGGCAGTTTGTAGAAAAGGGCTGTCTCGTAATACATCCCTAGATATATAGTCTCCTATAAAGTTTGAGTAGGCCTACTTATTTATATACGTATAGATTGAGTGTCTATACTATTAGTATTTAAAGTATTAGAGGATACGAAAGGATAAGGGGTACTTTTCGACTATCTTAAGGCTATATTACTAGATTAGGCCTTATTCTATTACTAGATCCGCCGCTTTCGCGTCTTATAGCTATATAATTAGTACCGAGGCCTTCTTACCTTCTAGCTATTTCCTATAGAGCTAAGTCGCCTTCTAGATTAGAAAGTTAAGAGTGACCGGGTTATCCTCTTAGAGAGTACGTAGGTAACCTTAGTTAGTTAGGTCGAACTCTTTAGGTATATCGTAGATATATTACTTCGTTAAGACCTTTACTAATACCGTAACCTTAGATACCTACTATAGCTATACCTCTAGGTACCTACTAGTAGTAGTAGAGCTAGTATAGATCTATAGAGTACCGTTAGACTATTAGTTCACTACGACCACCCCTAGTTAATTAATTCGCTAGGCGAGCTCCTTATTCGATAGCTTCGTAACTTTGGCCTAGTCTTCCTTTACTATAATACGGATCGTAACTATATCGTACGTTAGGCGGGGGCCTAGTATCGATACCGCGACTAATACCTAGCTATAGAGGTATCGATTCCGGGTAGCCTTATTAATTGCCTAAGACGTAGTCCTTATTTCTTATTACCCTCGGTAATACGATAGTACTAGCGCCGTACGTAGCTAAGTAATTATTACCTAGAGAGACCGGTATAGGAGCTAATTATTAGTTTCTATACTTTTTACGTCCTCTATAAGTTGCTACTAGTTGTCTTAGGGGAGCTTCGCCTATAGAGCCGTAGGCGCCGGTAGTACCGTAGCCTAGACTACTATTACCTAGGAGTTACCTAATATAGCTAGGCACCTCCGCGGCGTTTAGAGCTAAAGAAATAGAGTAAAGAGAACTTTAAGCTGTCCAAATTTAATAAGGTAGAACTCCCTTATTTTTAGGGGTAGTAGCCTACTCTATAGATCGTTAGAATAGCCTTAATAAGGGCTTTTAAATATATCGTATTTATTAATAAGCGTGTCTTACATTAAGGGGATAAAGTATCTAGACTTTAACGTTATTAGTAGATAATAGGTAACGTAGGTAGTATAACTACCTTAAAGAAAGGGATTGTACTAGTAGGGTAGTATAGGGCTATTAATTTAGCATCGTTATACTATATTAAATTGCTACGTCCGTACTACTAGAGTCCGGCTATTTCTATACGTCTATAAGAGATAACGTTTATATAAAAGCCTAGGTAGTAAGCAATATCTAGCAAGGGGAATAAATAGCCCTAATTGATAAATAAATACGCCCTAACGCTATAATTAGAAAGGTAGTTGTTCTAGCCTAGATTTCTAAGGTAGTAAGGCGCTCTATAATAAACTCTATACTCTCCTAGTTATAATAATTGATTATATAAGTGTCTAAACAGTTATTAGATACCTAGTAGTCCCTAAAAGTAACGCTTAACTTACTAATTAAGCTAGAAAGAACAGTAAGGCTAATAAAGCCCTTATCGCTTAGTAATGCCTTCTTCGTATTAGTAAAAGCCTTGTTACGTTCCTAGTCCTTACGATCGTTACGATTTAATACGCTAAGTAGACGCTCGCCGTTATCGCTTAAGTAGTAGTTAATAAAGTTTTTCTAGTACTTCTTCTACTACTCTAAGCGCTAAACCTTTACTAGGTACTAATCGGGGTTAATTATATTATATAAGAACAGGCCCTTATAATAGGTGTCCTTAGGCTCGCCGGTAATGTTCTAGTAGCTACTTAGCCTATTATTATCCTTATCTTTATTCTTATCGCCGCGGCTACTACTACGACCCTTATTACCGCGGCTATTACTACGGTTATTAATACTACGGCTACTACTACGGTTAACCTCCTTTTAACTAGTACCTATAGGTACTATTTCGTCCCCTACTATTAAATAGGTATAGTATATATATACACGGAAGTCAGGACACGTAATAGGGAAGGAGGAAGGACTAATATAGTCTACGAAGGTATATAGTAGAACAGTGTTTAGTACTAAAGGTATCTCTACTATCGGTATAGAGACTATGTCTCTTATACCTATATAGAGGGATATTACTCTAGTCCTAGTTCTGTTTCACTACGCCTTATCGGTTTTACCTATATCTTATCCTACGACGGTAGTTCCTCCGACAGTCTCGTATTAACTAGCTAAGCGACTTTAGGTCCTCTAAGTCGCTCCTACTATTTGTACGGTATCTTAGTAGTATTACCGTACTATTATCTCGACTAGCTTAGTATATACTAAGTCAGTCTTAGTACCGCACGACCTACCTACTAACCTATATTCGTAATACTCCTACTTAGGTCGTAAGGCAAGGAACGATTGTTCCTACTATACTAGCTATAGCTATCGTACGAAGGTCTAGAACTAGGGGCCGGCTAGCGGTTTAGTTAAACTATCTACTACTATCTCCTTAGTATAGTAGTACTCTACTTTGATCTTTCTCTACTACTAGAGGTGCCTAATAGAGTTATAGGTAACATTAATATATTTAGATCTTTCGTAGATATAGGCGTCCTTAACTAAGGTTAGAGCCGCCTAGTTATCCCCTATAAGGCGCACTAGTCTTAGTTCATCGACGGTGCTCTTATCGGCTAGGACTATTAGTTAGAAAGAGTAGTCTCCTACTAGCCCCGCGTAGTTTATCTCTCGGAGGATAGCCGCTAGGAACTAGGATTATTTCGCGGCGGCGTTTATCGCTATAAACTCTGCCTCTATAGTAGAGGTTACTATAGACTTTTACTTCTTACTTATCTAGGGTATAGGCGTACCGTATACTAGCTAGACATGTCCTAGAATTAAGACCCTGTCTACTCGATCTATTACGTAGTCGGAGTCTAAGTATCCGGTTAGGGTACTACTACTACGTCTAAATATTAACCCTAGGTCGAGAAACGACCTTAGGTATCTCGAGACCTTCTTTAGTACTTTTATATACCGCTTTGTTAGATCCGCGACATATATACTAGTTCTCCCGAGTATAAAGGCTAGGTCTAGGCTCGTTATAGTTATTAGCTATATCTAGGTCCTCTTATCGCTCTAGTAGTTATCCTTACTATATCTCTCGTCGTTCGGGGCTATAGGACAGAGACTATCGTAACTATCTATTAGCGAGAGTATTAGGCTTGCCTTTTCTTTTACTATGTCTATTTTAGTAAGGGCCTTACGGATATAATAGACCTAGTCGAGCTTTAGTGTACCGTTACGCCTATCGCGAGTAATCTTTAGTCCTAGTAGTTTCTCCGGTTGCCCGAGATCCTTAATTATAAAGTATTACGTAAACTACTTCTTAACTATTAGATATCGGCTAACCTTAGTACTATAATAGGCATGTCGTCTATATAGGTAAGTAGTATAATATCTCTCTTAGTATAAGTTAGGAGACATAGGTCTACCTCGGACTAGTAGAATCCTATTTTGACTAACGTAGTAATATAGAGCTTATTCTAGTCTCTAGCTACCTACTTTAGGCCGTAGAGACTCCGGAGTACCTTAAGGACCGTATTCGGTAGGGTTTCGACTCCTAGTAGGGGTTTTATATAGATGTCTTCGGCTAGGTAGCTTTAGGTAAACGTATTGTTAACGTCGACCTAGTATATCTCGAGATCTCGCTCGTAAACTACTACTTTAAAGACCCTTAGGGTGTTATAGCGTACTATAGGTACGAATATCTCTTCGAATTTAACGACGAATTTCTATAAAAACCCTCTTACGACAAGTCTTACCTTGAACTTTTCGATTACTCCGCTAATAAGTCTCTTTACGTTAAAGACCTACTTAGAGGTGACTATATTTACCCCCCTTAGAGCGACAGCCGTTTCCTAGGTATTATTACTTAATAACGAGAGTAGCTCGGTATCGATAGCGTCCTTCTATAAGTAGCCCTATTTAGGATCCCCTACTATAGCCTTATATATCTTCGGGATAGGTACTTCCTATTAGTAGGCGATACCGGGTCCGAATATAGTAAAGGCGTATTCTTAGACTTCGTCGAATAGTTCCTCTACTATAGCTATAAATATACGTTCGTCGGTGTCGGTAAGTCTATTGTTTACCTATAGTAGTTAGTAGAACAAAGCTATTATAGCTTTATAGTACTTAGCCTTATAGTCCTAGTCCTAGCCGTAGTTATTATTAGGATCCCTAGTCCTTTTCCTCCGGACGATCAGTTCTAGTAGCTCCGGGGTTTCCTCGATCTTCTTATAGTCCGCGATATTATCTAGTCTACCGGGAAGTTAGACATAGAGCAGTCTTAAGACAGTTAGTCCTTTGTCCTTAGCCGTAGCGGGTTCGGTCTCTATATAGAGAGCGGGGATTAGCTAGGTCGGTTCTTCTATAGAGGACTCGGCTACTTTAGTAGTAGGAAGTTAGGGTATTATACTACCCGAGGATCGTAAGATTGCTATCGGGGTATCCGCTAGTCGCTATAGTAGTAGTCGCGAGACCGCCGGTAGTCGACCGACTAGCCTTCGTTCGGGTGCCTTACTAGGTTAGTTTATAAAGGAGATACCTAAATCTAGATCTCCCCCCTTCTTGTTTTCGAACTAATCTACTTAGCTATGCTACCTAATAGCTCGTATATCTAGCTCCTAGAACAACTATTACTTAGTCGATTGACCGTATCTAAAGAAAACAGCTTCCTTATCCCGGTTTATTAACTTATCCTATCGTAGCCCTTTTAGATATAATTTCGGTTCTACGTAAACTACTGCCCTACAGCCCTATACTCTTAGGTGATCTACCGTCGGTACTTTGCTAGTAAATGCTTCTTCCGGCGAAAGTTAGATACCGTTAAGTAACGGTCCGTTCGGTAGTAGGTTACGTATAACCGCCTATACCTCTAGCGCTTTAGGCTAGAATTCTACCGGCATCCCCGATTCCTCGAGTATTACGCGGATCGCGTTCTCCGATACCTAGATTAACCTTTCTACTACTCCGTTTTATATAGAGTTATAAGTATCCGTCGTATCGTATTAAACCCCCGATTCTTTCTCCTATTCTTTTAGAACTATTAGTAGCTTAGGTATATTATTACTCCGTCCTACTCTTACGTAGTATTTCGATACTTTCTCTATAGTTAGCCGCTATTATCGTAGTACTTACGGTACGTCGGATTTGTTCTTAAGCGGGATTACCTACTTCTTTCTTAAGAAGTTATCTACGATCTCTAGCTAGTATTTAAAACCTAGCCTAGATGTCGTATTTTCGAAGGGTCCGTAGATATCGATAGATATAAGCGTAAGTCTTTCGTTCTTTCGTTCTACGATAGCGCCTTTAAACTTCCGTATATTCGCGATAGCGTATACTTTATAGTTATACTCGTCCGGGATAGGAATCGGGTCATTCTTATTACTTACCCTATAGACGTTCCGGAGTAATCCTTTACCTAGGTGTACGAATCTTCTATACTAAAGCTCCTACTAATCCTCGGTAGTTACCGCGGCTAGAGCTTCCTTATATAACATCTCCGGGGGCCTATTATCTACCTAGTTTAGGGAGTTAGATATCGAAGATACTACCGGTACCCCCCCTCGTAGTACTGTTCGTACGATAGGCTTTCCGCTCTTATACTTAAGTATAAAGTTTAGAGGTTCGATATCGAATTACTTACTAAACTACCTCTATAAAACTAGATTAACTCCGAGATTAGGAACAAACAAGACTTTCTCTAGCGTAATTTATTTCCCTATTAGTCCTCCTATAGTTACTATTACTTTATAGAATATATCTAGGTACCCCCTACCGACTTTAATTACTTTCCTTCTCGCTAGTTTCCTAAGCGATCTAAATAGAGACTTATTGTCAGTTATATATAAGTAGGTATAGGAGTCTAGTAACTATTCGGAGGCGGGAAACTTGCCTTTTACTTCGGTAGTAGAATAGGCGACTTCGTCGTCGTATATTTCCTCGGTATCGCTTTCTCGTAAGATATAGGCTCGTATCGCCTTTGCCTTTGTCTTATTATCGGATTAGCTTCTTCTATCCTTCTACCATTTCCTAGACTTCTTAAGGGCGTTTTAGGCCTTCTCTAGACTCCGGACTAGCTCTTAGTAGGACTTCTTCTCCGGTTACTTCTAGGTATTCTTCTTTTTAATAAACTCCTTTACGGAATCTAGTTCCGGGCACGATATAACTAGGTAGTTACTATCGTAGATAAAGTAGCCGCTCTTACCCCCTTACCTCTAGGAGTATAGAGCGGTCTCGCTCTTACTCTCTTAGATCCGTAATTTATAGGATTTAAGTAAGGTTATAGCGGATTCCTAGCCTAGGTTTTACTAGGCTAGGATAGTGTCCCTAGTACTAGCGTAGACGTCCGGGAGGCTACTTAGTAGGTACTTAAACCTCCGGATAGGGTCCTTATAGTAGGTCTCTTTACTATCTGTTTCGGTAATCTATATAGATAGGTTACCTAGATATATCTACCCTTATCTAATTATCTAATCGTCCGGTAGCTTAAACGATACTAGCTATTTTATAAGCGCTACTACGTATACCTTATAGACCTTACTATACTTCTTCTATAGAAGTTTCTAGATCTCTTTCGTATCTCGTATATCTAAGATTTCTTAGTTATCCTCCTCGGATAAATATACTAAGATAGTATATCTCGCTATACCGTTTGCCTTCGAAGTAATCTTAGGCGTAACGGATTCTAGGAGATCAGCCGACGAGTCGTCGATAACCTAGAATACCTCCCGGCTCTCGAGATAGTCTCGTAGTATAATAAACTAGCGCTTCTAGTTCTTATAAGTAAGGGTAGGGCCGACCTTCCGGGGGCCCTCGTAACTCGTTAAGTCTTCTATAGCGAAGGTAGCCTTAGATATATAGTAAGCTCTACTTAATAACGGCGGTTAGAATAAGCTTAGACTCCCCGAGTCTATTAGTACGTTACCGTACGGATTCCGGGTATAGGGTATAATACTCTACGTCGTACTTCCTTAGTATATCGATATCCTATTAAGCAAACTCGGGCTTATAACCTATTAAATAGGTATAGTATATATATATACGGAAGTTAGGACACGTAGTAGGGAAGGAAGAAGGACTAATATAGTATATAAAGGTATATAGTAGAATAGTATTTAGTACTAAAGGTGTCTCTACTATCGGTATAGAGACTACGTCTCTTATACCTATATAGAGGAATATTGCTCTAGTCCTAGTTCTATTTTACTACGCCTTATCGGTTTTACCGATATCTTATCCTACGACGGCAGGTCCTCCGACAGTCTCGTATTAACTAGCTAAGCGACTTTAGGTCCTCTAAGTCGCTCCTACTATTCGTACGGTATCTCGGTAGTATTACCGTACTATTATCTTGACTAGCTTAGTATATACTAAGTTAGGTCGACGACGAGAATTATCTATACGTAGTGTCGGCTACGAACCTCTCGTCTTACTACGAGAGAGCTAAGTATTCTTACGCTAGAGCGTCGTAGGCGCGACGGGCGCGTAACGTAGGCGAAGCCGCGGCGAATAGAGGACTACTAGTAAAACGGGTATAAAAACTATCCGACGAGCGTATACTCGTGTCGGGAGCGAGTCCCTCTTCTTTCTATATATAAGAAGAGCGCGGAACCGTAGCCTATACGCTCGATAGGACACCTCTAGTATAAGTATAGAATTTTTACCTCCGGAGCCCGTAAACCGAGCGGGCTAAGCGACGAATATTAGACAAGCGGACTATAGAGTAATAACTAAGCGGACTATACGACGGCGTCGAGCGGACTACGAAACAATCTAGTATTTACTAGCGGGCAATACGGTAGGTAGGTAGACACGCGACGAAGCCTATAAGGGCCTATTAAGTACCCGGTATAGGAACGAAGGTTTTACCTAAGGTACTACCTATCCCGCTACATAACGTACCTAGTCTAATATAGTAGATTACGACGAGGAAAAGACAATAGCCTAAGTAAGGAAAAGACGGCTATTAGGACGGAGAAAAGACGTATAATATAAGTAGATTAGTTCTATAATTAGGGAGGATCGAGGGTAGGGTAATAAGGAACTTTATATTAGTTAGTAGGTAGAAACGTAAGGAGTACGCTACCCGGCGTAGTATGTACCCCGAGCAAACCTACGAGGTATAGACGGCCGCTTTCTAGAGATAGGCTACGGTAACGCGAAGGGCGTCAAAACCTAGGGCGTAGTATATACTAGTAGCGACGGCTAATACTATCTATATAGCCCGAGAGGACGGATACGTATATCGGTTAATAGAGAGTACTAAAGGGTTTAGGCCTATAGAGGTAGATATTAGCTTAAGGAGTAAATAGGGAGGGAGGGCGTAGAGGGAAGCTTTTACTCCGGGCGAACCTCTCGAAACGAGGCTATACGGTAGTACTAGATAAGTAGGAAAGCGCGGTTAAGACTTATTACCTTGTCTCGTAGCTAGCTTACTAAATACAATTCCTTCCTTACCCTAAACCGGACGTAGGCCGCGAACCTTAGACGGATACTAGGAGCCTATAAGATAACGCTAACGAGAGTAGCGGAGGTAGAGATAGGGTCCCCCCTAATTAAATATTACATTAAGGGAATGAGGATCTAATACGCTAGAAAGATGGCGGATTATCTAGTATAATAAGCTATTCGGGACTCTACGGAGAAGATCGCTAGGAGGTAAGACCGACTACCTAGCCTTAGGGTACGTTAAAGCTAAAAGTAAGACGACCTACGTACGTTTAAAGTCGTTAAGCGAACCTGGGAGTAGCTAGAGAGGAAGGAGGAGGAGGAAAAGGCACGGAGGAAACAGGGTAATAAGGTAAAGACGTAAAGCCTCGTAGAGTAGGTAGCGGGCTACCTTTAGGAATAGGAATAGAAAGAGAATCCCCTACTAAATCGGGGACCCCTAGCCTTACGCCCCTTATAGAGACATAACTACCTACTCTACCGTAACCTAATAAGGGCCGAAGTAATTATTACGATATAGATTAGGTCCGAATATATCGGGTTAAGGGCCTACCTATATAGAAGGAAAGTCCCGGACGTATATAGCCTAGTATACTAGTATAACTATCCGTTATAGAACCCGGAGTATATAATACTACGGTGCCCGTAATAGGTAGGTAGACGAGGCTAGTAGAGAGCTAAGGTAGTAAGACGCGACTACTAGTTAATCGTAACGGACAAGCGAGACGTAAAACGGATAGTATAGTAGATACTATAGTAGGGCTTTCTTAAATAGTTCGCGCTAGCTAGCGAGACGGAGGAGTAGATAGAGAAGAGGCGGGAGGTTAAGGGGGTATAGATAGGGTAGTTATTAGGGTAGGCCTATAATACTAGTATACCCTTAATAAGGAAAACACGAAAGAAGGTAAGGTTAAGAACGTATAGGAGAGGAGAGGGGGTTTTTACTCTATAATACAAGTTTCCCCTTTATAACTAGAAGTAGGTAGTATAGCTATATAGGCTAATAGGCTCTATAACAGCTTAATGAACAATATATAGATAGATAGATAGATTTGTTATTCCCCTGTTCTAGGACCCTATCCGGCCTATATAGGTATATATCTATTGTTATATACAAAGGGAAACCCGAATAGGTGAAAACCCTTCCCGCCCCCGACTACTCCTTATCTAGATTAGCTTTCCCTCTAAACGTACGTAGTCTATATCACTGCCCCGTTAGCCCCCGCTCCTCGCCGGTCTCGTCGCGCTACGTTATATCCTCTCTTCCTATACTGCTCCTACTAGGCGGTACTATTCTAGCTAGCCCTTCTCTAGTATCTAGTTCGTAATACGCCGTAGGTCCTTAGCGTTATTAAGAAGTGCCCTAATCGTCCGGTTCCTCGCCTTTACTATCTACTCCCCCCTTCCTAGCGACTACCTCGGATAGACGAGGAGTACGTACCGTACGTTCTAGGAGCGATAGCCGTAGGGGTAGCTAGTATTCGTGTATCCTAGAACCTTCCTCTATAATAGGTACCCCTAGAGGCCGATATGCTCGCTTCGTAGTTAGGTTGCTACACTACTCTATACTCTCGTAAGGCGGTAGTAGATAAGCTTCGGGGGGTGCTTAACCCCGGATTTTATAGCTAACTATTCCTTAGGTTGTCCCGCTAGCTAAGGGCGTCTACTATACCCTACAACCTAGTTGTTCTACCTCTCTTTCTATAGTTGCTCTATAAACGATTTCTTACCTTCCTATTATATTACTAGCTATTCGTCCCTTGCCCGGTAGTTCGGCTCGTTTCCGGGTCGAATGCCCTTATACGCTAGTACTAATTCGCGGGCCCTTACGACTATACTAGCGATGACCTTCTATACTAGGTACTATGCCGACTTGCCTAAGTAGGAGGTCCGTAGTCCCTAGATATATAGGTCGATCGGCGGTATAGCGGTCTCGTACTTAAGTATCCTCGTTAGTATCGACTTATATGCCCCGGTGACCTTCCTTAGGCATTAGTTTTGGATCTTCGCTAGGGGCGCGACGAGTCCCTTCGATAGGTAGGCCCTCTCGCCTAAGGACTATACTTGGCTACTATAGGTAAGGACTGGCCGTATAATAGCCGTATATAGAAGTCGTAACTACCGGAAGTCCGCCCCCTATATAGACGTAGTAAGCCTCTAGTATAATGCTATATTCTGTTTAGCTTTCCGTAATATTGCCTATACGTACTTCCTCTACCGTAGCGCCGGGTCTACCTATAGTCCGAGGATCCTAAGCTAATTTGCCGGGTTAGTCGTATGCCCCTATATCTAGTAAGGAAGGAATCGTATTTAGTAAGCTAGCTACGAGATAAGGTAACAAGTCTTAACCGCGCTTTCCTACTTATCTAGTACTACCGTATAGCCTCGTTTCGAGAGGTTAGCCCGGGGTAAAAGCTTCCCTCTACGCCCTCCCTCCCTATTTGCTCCTTAAGCTAATATCCACCTCTATAGGCCTAAGCCCTTTACTGCTCTCTATTGACCGATATACGTATCTGTCATGGTCTCCCCACAGAGTGTACAGAAGGTGGGGACAGAAGAGCCTCAGAGCGCTCAGAAGTCGTCAAGAAGTGACAGTCCAGCTTGGTGTATGAACGCCAAGAATCACATACCCCGCAACATTCACTACGGGACCCAGCCCTCCAGATTCACCCCTCTACCAAACCTTGAAGCACGTGGAAGACTCGGAACGTAGGGCAGGTTGGAATAAGGTTTTGAGCAAAGCTGCTAAGCGCGGCTTCGCACGGGTTAGCCCTGTTGATGCGGGGACACGCACTCGCGAGGGTCGCGTATAAATATCTGGCCTTCCCCAGGCCTCTCTTGCTTTCTTCGTCTTTTGTTTTGTGTAGCAATCATACCATACCCTTTTGCATCTGCACTTCGCACCTGCATTCTCGCTTTCACCCTTACATCTCACAGGCCAGGCTCTCGCCCTGACAGTATCCGTCCTCTCGGGCTATATAGACAGTATTAGCCGTCGCTACTAGTATATACTACGCCCTAGGTTTTAACGCCCTTCGCGTTACCGTAGCCTATCTCTAGAAAGCGGCCGTCTATACCTCGTAGGTTTGCTCGGGGCACACACTACGCCGGGTATCGTACTCCTTACGTTTCTACCTACTAACTAATATAAAGTTCCTTATTACCCTACCCTCGATCCTCCCCGATTATAGAACTAATCTACTTGTATTATACGTCTTTTCTCCGTCCTAATCGCCGTCTTTTCCTTACTTAGGCTATTGTCTTTTCCTCGTCGCAATCTACTATATTAGACTAGGTACGTTATGTAGCGGGATAGGTAGTACCTTAGGTCAAACCTTCGTTCCTATACCGGGTACTTAATAGGCCCTTATAGGCTTCGTCGCGTGTCTACCTACCTACCGTATTGCCCGCTAGTAAACACTAGATTGTTTCGTAGTCCGCTCGACGCCGTTATATAGTCCGCTTAGTTGTAATTCTGTAGTCCGCTCGTCTAATGTTCGTCGCTTAGCCCGCTCGGTTTACGGTCTCCGGAGGTAAAAATTCTATACTTATACTAGAGGTGTCCTATCGAGCGTAGAGGCCACGGTTCCGCGCCCTTCTTATACGTAGAAAGAAGAGGAACTCGCTCCCGACACGAGTACACGCTCGTCGGATAGTTTTTATACCCGTTTTGCTAGTAGTCCTCTATTTACCGAGGCTTCGCCTACGTTACGCGCCCGTCGCGCCTACGACGCTCTAGCGTAAGAGTACTTGGCTCTCTCGTAGCTAGACGAGAGGTTCGTAGCCGACACTACGTATAGGTAATTCTCGTCGTCGACCAACAATATATATATATATACTAAGTCAGTCTTAGTACCGTACAACATGCCTACTAACCTATATTTATAGTATTTACTAAGGTTTCTCCGGAGAAGGTTACGAAGACTAATCGACCTATAGTTATTATTAAATAGGTACGAGTTACGTAGTAGTAGAAGACGGCGGATCATACGAAAGACGAAGAAGGACCTAATAGGATAGCGTTTATCTATATATAGATAGATAGATAGATATTTCATTAAGCTGTTGTAGTGCCCTTTGGCCTATGCAGCTATGCTATCTTGTTTTTGTATATATAGAGGGGAAACCGTGTTGGTGAAAACCCCTCCTCCTTCCCGCCTGTCTTTTCCTCCTCGTTGTCGTCTTAAATTTCCCTTGTTAGGGGTACGCTAGTGTCATGGGCCTGCCCTGATGACTACCCTATCTGCAACCCCCCTCGCTTCCGCCTCTTGTCTATCCACTCCTCCGTCTCGCTCGCGAGGCTAAACTGCTGGAGGTATCCCTGCTGTAGTATCCACCGAGAGATTCGGCGAATGTTGCCTTTGTCCCTAATAATTGACTTGTAGTCTCTCCTTCCCGCTTGGTGCCTCCAATTTCCCCTGCCTCTCGCCCACTGCGGGCATCGTAGTAGCATATGTTCTGGGTTTTGCGATGGGTAGCCACACTGGCAGGCTGGGCTATAGATGTCTAGTGCGCGTCTTCTGAACAGGTAGGCCCTTAATCCAATGTGTTCGGACCTGATTTGGATCGCTATGCTTGCTTCGGCCCTTGTCAGGTCCCTATATAGCTGGTAATTGTGTCTCTGGAAGGCTCGGAGCGCTATCGGGCCTGTTGTCTTAGGGGGCTTCCTTTTCCAGTCCTGCTCCCATAGGCAGCTCGCTATCTGTTCCGCTAGGTTTTGGGTCTTAGCCTTGCTCCCGCCGGCCTGGCGAGTCCTACGCTCCTCCTCCTTTCGTGCTAGCCATTCGGTGCTTGCCTGTACGGCCGTAAAGGTCGTAAGGTCATCCTCTTTTTGGCTTGTCCTATATCCTGCCCCTCTCCGGTAGCGGCTTTCTATCTTATTCTTTGCCTCCTGGATCGTGGTTTGTGCTAGGTAACCTGTCGTCTTTGCCGCGTATTGAATTCTCATTCCCCGGATGTACTGGCCGATTGGTGGTATTCCTGTCTCCATTTCTACCGTGCTTATTGACGTTGTCTTGTATGCGCCTAGTACCCTACGTAGGTTGCCTGCCTGTGTCCTGTTTAGGGGTTGCTCTATCCGTTTCGGGATCGGCTTGCCTGCGCCTCCTGTTCCCCAAATCTGTGCCCCGTACAACATAGCTGGTCTGACGATCGCCTTATACATTACTCTTGCCTTGTCGAATGTTGCTCCCCATGTAGATGCCGTAAGCCTCTTTATCGAGGCTTCATTGACTTGCGCTCGACTCTGGGCTTTCTTAATCTGTACATTCCAGCTTAGCTTCGGGTCGAGCCAGATCCCTAGTACTCGTAGCTCCGCTGATGGCTTGGTCTCGTAGCCTTGGATTCTTACCGCCGCCTTCATATTATGGTGTGTTCTCGCTTTACTGAAGTGTATAAGTTGGTACTTTTCAGGGGCGAACCGGGCACCATGCTTCTTTGCCCACTCCTCGCATTTCTTGTGCCTATCTTCAAGGAGGCGACAGTTCTCTTCTGTCGAGTCTGACCAGGCTAGGATGTTTGTATCGTCTACGAACCCCGATGCTGAGGTTTGCGGAGAGGTGAGTAGGGGGATTAGATCCGACATAAATATTAGAAACAGGATAGGGGAGAGAGTAGATCCCTGAGGTATTCCAGTCTCTGCCTTCACCGGGTCGGACGTGTACCTTCCTAGGACTAGGTATGTCGTCCGTTCCTGGAGAAAGGAGAAGACGAACGACGTTGCCCACTGGGGGATGCCTTTCTGCTGTAGGATATGTATTAGCCTTTGGTGTGAGACGTTGTCGAAGGCCCCTGCGATGTCGAGGGATAGTAAGGACGCCGCTCGGTTCCTGCCGTAGTGCCAGAGGGTCTGGATTTGCTCCGTAATTAGCTCCATTGCTGTTAGTGTCGATCGCTGGCTTCTTCCCCCCATCTGTGTTGCTGGGAGTACGTGGTTGTCCTCGGCAAGCTGCGTAAGTCTCTGGGCTACTATCTTTTCTAGGACCTTCCCTATCGTATTTAGAAGTGCTATTGGTCTGTACGACTTGGGCTGAGTATAGTCTTCCTTCTGTGGCTTGCGTAGCACTACTGTCATAGACTCTCTGTACGGCTTCGGGTGATACCCTAGCCGTAGGCACGCGGTAAATAGGTTTGCAAGGCTCGGCGCGATCTCTTCTCTACACTCTTTTAGCAGTACGTTTGGTATCCTGTCTGGGCCTGGGGCTTTTCGTCCCTTTAGCTTACTTATGACTCCTGTTACTGTGTTAGGGCTAACCGCCCAATCCATGTCCAGGGGTTCCGGGTATGTGCTCGGGTCGATGTCCGTAAGGTCTGCCTCTACTTGCGTCGAAAAGAAATGGTCGGCTAACGCTTTTGCCTTGCCCCGGGGCGTAGCCTGGGCAATCCCTTCGCGGTCTACGATTGGGGGGAAGTGAGGGGCTTGTTGCTCTTCAGGTAGTCGTGCCCATTTAGCAAGTCTCCACATCTGTTCCGGGTTTTCTGTAACGAGCCCGATCGTCGCTCTCCAGTCCTGCAGCTTATCGCGTCTTATCTGTGCCTTCTTCTCTTGTGTCGCGTGGCAGTATTGCTCCCACGTCTCTTGGGTGTGCTCCTTCGTCCACTGTCGCCTTGCCCTTCTAGCCTCCCTTACCTTCGTAGAGCATTCAGGGGTCCAGAAGGCCTTCTGCTGCGTTGAGGGCCGGAGTAACGGCGTGTATTGTTCCGCTGCTTGCCATATGACCGAGGTAATCTGTTCCGCTGCTTGATCTAGCTGAGCTGTCGTCTCGAGTTCTCTATGCTGTGGTAGGTTCGCTATTAGGAAGCCTCTTATGTCGTCCCAGCGTGCCTTCTTCCAGTTACGGCGTGGTTCGTTTGCTGGCTCCTCTATCGCCTTCACCCCTAGCGTCGTTTGGATAGGGATATGGTCTGAGGAGGCTTCTAGCGCGTAGTTCGGTCGGCATTGGACTAGTCTCTCTTCAAGTTCTCGTGATAGAAAGCATAGGTCGATCGTGCTTGCACTAGTACGGGCCTTCCACGTCTCTGTTCCCTTTGGTGTTACTAAGGCCATTCCGTAGCGTGCGGTTATGTCCAGTAGCTTCCCCCCTAGAAATGCGTGCGGGGGAGTGAATTCGAGTCCCCACTGTGGGTGGTGGAGGTTGAAGTCGCCGAGGAGTACTTGCTTCGTGTCTTGGCTTAGGGTCCGCTCTAGGTGGGCGAGGGTTCCTAGTTCCCTACTCGTCCGACCCCGCGGTGGCGGGTTGTAAACGTTATGGATCTGGATAGGGCCTTGTGTCGTGTCGATCTGGATTGATGTTATGTCTCCTAGGTTGCCCTGCTGCGGTAGTATAACCTTCCACGACTCAAGGTCTATAGTCTTGCTTACGTATATACATGTCCTCGGGATGACGCCTCGTTGGCCCGCGATTACGGTGTGGTATCTCCGGTCATTACAAGTGCAAGGAAGGAATCGTATTTAGCAAGCTAGCTACGAGATAAGGTGACAAGTCTTAACCGCGCTTTCCCACTCATCTAGCACCACCGTGTAGCCTCGTTTCGAGAGGTTAGCCCGGAGCAAAAGCTTCCCTCTACGCCCTCCCTCCCTGTTTGCTCCTTAAGCCAATATCCACCTCCATAGGCCTAAGCCCTTTAGTGCTCTCTATTGACCGACATGCGCATCCGTCCTCTCGGGCTGTACAGACAGTGTCAGCCGTCGCTGCCAGTGTACACCACGCCCCAGGTTTTGACGCCCTTCGCGTTACCGCAGCCTATCTCTAGAAAGCGGCCGTCCATGCCTCGCAGGTTTGCTCGGGGCACACACCACGCCGGGCAGCGTACTCCTTGCGTTTCCACCTACTAACCAATATGAAGTTCCTTATCACCCTGCCCTCGATCCTCCCCGATCACAGAACTAATCCACTTGCATTGTACGTCTTTTCCCCGTCCTAACAGCCGTCTTTTCCTTGCTCAGGCTATCGTCTTTTCCTCGTCGCAATCTACCATGTCAGACTAGGTGCGTTGTGTAGCGGGACAGGCAGTGCCTCAGGCAAAACCCTCGTTCCCATACCGGGTGTTCAACAGGCCCTTACAGGCTTCGTCGCGTGTCCACCTACCCACCGCATTGCCCGCTGGCAAACACCAGATTGTTTCGTAGTCCGCTCGACGCCGTTGCATAGTCCGCTCAGTTGTTGTTCTGTAGTCCGCTCGTCCAATGTTCGTCGCTCAGCCCGCTCGGTTTGCGGTCTCCGGAGGTGAAAATTCTGCACTCATACCAGAGGTGTCCTGTCGAGCGTATAGGCCACGGTTCCGCGCCCTTCTTACACGTAGAAAGAAGAGGGACTCGCTCCCGACACGAGTACACGCTCGTCGGATGGTTTTCATACCCGTTTTGCTGGTAGTCCTCTGTTCGCCGCGGCTTCGCCTACGTTGCGCGCCCGTCGCGCCCACGACGCTCCAGCGTGAGAATACTTGGCTCTCTCGTAGCTAGACGAGAGGTTCGTAGCCGACACCACGTACAGGTGATTCTCGTCGTCGACCTTTATCTATATATAGTATGGCTAGTATTAGTATTAGTATAGGTAGAGACTAGGTGTCCGGATGTTTACTAGCCTATAGGCTAGTAAACCCTAGTTACGTAATCTAGTTATATAATACACCTATACCTATATACTTGTCCTACGGCCTATATGTTCTTAACACTCCTACTTAGGCTATCTAGTCTCCTATAATCCCTTTACGTAAGCTAGAGCTACCTTATAAAGTTTTAGAACTACTAGCTATTAAGGGGCTTTATTAACCTATTAGTAGCTATATCCTTTATATAGTAGTAGTCTACTACAATCTTCTTCTACTACTAGGGATGTCTAATATAGTTATATATAACATTAATGTTAAGATGTAGCATCTTAAAGGGAGTTAACAATTAGGAAGTAATCTAGTAGCCTAAGGCATCTACGATGACTCAGCTTATAGGGAGATACCTTCTCTCCCCTTTAGCTTAGATAGACATCCAATACAATCAATATATTAGCTCCTAATATATTGCTATATACTCGTGCTATTAGTCAATTAAAGATTGATCTCTTATTCTACTCCGCTACTATTTACCCGTACCTGTTTAACAATTAATATACTTTGACCTTTGATCTATATAGACATCTTTAATAAGTAGTAAAGCGGCTTAGTTGTTACCTATAAGCTTGACTAGCCTTAGCTCGTCAATAGTACCCTTGCCACCCTTATACTCGGCTAGAAAGAGCTCTTTCCTACTAGTTCTAGGCACTCCATTTCCCTAAGAATAGTAGCAAGACATTGTGACTACTTTACGGCTACGTTTATAGCTATAAACTTAGCTTCTATTATTAATGTTATAATAGACTTCTACTTCCTACTTATCTAGGACATAGGTGATCTATAAAGGAACTATACGTATCCTAGAATTAAGACTCTATCCACTTTGTCTATAGCGTAGTCAGAGTCCGAGTATCCCTAGAGATTGCCCCCTCCCTTTCTATATATAAGACCTAGGTCTAGGTACGACCGTAGGTATCGGGAGAGCTTCTTCAAAGCCTTTATATACTACTACGAGGGATTAGTAACATATAAGCTAATTCTTCTAAGGGGGAATGCTAAGTCTAGCCTTATTATTGTTATTGGCTATATCTAGGTACTATTATAGCTCTAGTAATCCTATTTATTACACCTCTTATCTATAGGGGCCGTAGGCACTAAATGCTCGTAGCTCTCTATAGGTAAGTAGGTTAGCGTAGCCTTCTCTCTAGCTATGTTTATCTTGGCTAAGTTAGCGTAGACATAGTGTCCTTAATCAAGCTTTAAAGTGCCTTAGGACCTGTCTCTTATAATCCTTATTCTAAGGATCTTTATAGGTTTACTAAGATCTTTAATCTTAAACACTTTTCTAAGCTTAGCCTTAAACAACTAAACATCTAATAGTTTCGAAGCTATAATAGGTATGTTATCTATATAGGTAAGGACTATAAGGTCTCTATTCGTATAGATAAGTAGGTATAGATGTACCTAGGACTAGGTAGATCTAATCTTCTCTAGCTTCGTAATACAGAGCTTGTTCCAGTCTCTAGCTACTTGCTTAAGCCTATAAAGGCTTCGTAGGACCTTGAACACTATGTTTAGAGGTGCTTCAACTCCTAGGGGTAGGGTTATATAGATGTCTTTAAGGAGGCTGCTTTAGGTAAAAGCATTATTTATATCTACTAGGTGCATCTCGAGATCTCTCTTACACACTACTACTATATCGGGATCCTAGAATAGCTATTGTTTTGTAGTGTTTTCTGAGTAGCCTATAAACACGGCTTCTTTTCCTCTGTTTATTAACTTGTCTCTCCTTAAGCCTTAAGGTTAGGCTCTTAGGTCTATATAGACTATAGCTTTATATCCCTAGACGCGGAAATAGTCGACTAACGGTACTTAGCTAGTAAAGGCTTCTTCTAGTAAAAGAGCAATACTATTAATAATCGGTCTATTAGGCAGTCTATTTCTGATTATAGTCTATACTTACAAAGCTTCTAGCTAGAACTTAACTAGTATACTAGAGTCTTTAAGTATAGCCCGGACTATATTCTTAGAGGCTTAAATTGACCTTTCTATAGGTCTATTTTAAAGAGAGTTGTAGGCATCGCTATAGATAGGCTTGTAGCGGGAATGTCCGTAATAATGTCTTCGAGGACCTAGTCAACCTACTTTAATACTAGGTGTATTCTTATTAGCTTGAACTATATTTTGTAGTTCTCTCTTATTAGAATAGGTGCTACTCTCTTTCTTATAAACCAAGTCTCGTTCTCTATTTTTTATAAGTTAAGGGACAGGTTAGCTACCCTTAGTTAAAAGGATATATTCGGTTATACGCGATCCGATCGAAATGGGATAAACCAAACGCGAGGTTAATAGCGGAGAGGATAGCTATCTGCTAGGAAGAGGAGGAAAGTCGGTCGGTAAGGATCGTATTAGTACTAAGACACTGTAGCGTAACTCTCTTAGTAGAGGGGGTTTCTAAGACACTACGGCTCTCTTAGAATAAACAGTTAGTCGATACGAACGCGATGTCCGGAGAGCGAGTCTGCTTAGTAAGCTCGCCTACTTGTCTAAGGTATTAGTATAGGCTCCCTGACTCGGAGTTTAATAGTGCCTTACTAGGCTCTTTAACGTCTTATATACACCTATAGTACGGCTATAGCTTTCTATATAAGGCGGGTGCGGCCTATAAGGGCCTATACGACCTAGGAAGACGTATTAGACTCTAAGATACTATTAGAAGATAATGATGTTAATAAGGTTGCCTATTCTACTATAGAAGCTAAGGGTAAGTACCCCTTGTCTAAGCAGTTACTTAACTCTTATGCTTCATTATATATAACTGACCAAGATTCACTATTTAGGACACTAAAGTATCTTTAAAAGAGGAAGTAGATCAAGGTTAGGGGTGGCTATCTATAAGCTATATATATAGGAAGTGTAGTAATAGGTAGTCCTTCTAGAAAGTAAATTATCTTAGAAAATGTCCTGTTTGTTCCTAGCCTTAGAGTTAGTCTTGTTTCGTAGAATTAGTTTAGCTAACAGTTTGCTATCTAACTACCTAGTTTTACCCTAAAATCCTTGTCTAGTAAACCCGTTGTCTAGACTAAACTTCGAGGAGGAGTACCGTTTATCTACTCAATCTCGGAAATTCTTAAGCTATAGTATACTAGTATACTCTCTTAAGAACGTGACGGTACCGCTATAGCTAATACTAAGTCCGAAGATCAGTAGGAGCTATAGTATAGAAGATGTGCACACCTTAGTAAGGGACTGCTAAGAAACCTATATAGAGTCACTAATAAGAAAGATCCTATTCCTATTCCTTCTAAACACTAGAATTGCAAGGTCTGCTCCCTTATAAATATAAGGAAGTTTAAAGGACCTGCTATAGAGAGGAAAGGGGAGAGGCTGGCCCTTATCTCTATTGATATCTATAGGCCTTTTCAGGGCGTAGTCTCTAGGCTAGGATACAAACATTAGCTTAAGATTATAGACAACTTCTCTAGGAAGAAGTGGGTAATCCCTTTGAAGGCTAGGAGCGACGCTCCTACAGCCCTACGGGATTAGAAGGTCTAGGTAGAACGGTAGTCAAGGTGCTTTCTGTCTACGATCCGTAGTGATAGTACAAAGGAAATTCTCGCCTTACTAAAAGAGTAGGAGAAGGAGTTTAGCACTTAGATAGACACAACTGATGCCTACAACTCTCTTTAAAATAGACCTATAGAAAGGTCAATTTAAGCCTCTAAGAATATAGTCCGGGCTATACTTAAAGACTCTAGTATACTAGTTAAGTTCTAGCTAGAAGCTTTGTAAGCATAGACTATAATCAGAAATAGACTGCCTAATAGACCGATTATTAATAGTATTGCTCTTTTACTAGAAGAAGCCTTTACTAGCTAAGTACCGTTAGTCGACCATTTCCGCGTCTAGGGATATAAAGCTATAGTCTATATAGACCTAAGAGCCTAACCTTAAGGCTTAAGGAGAGACAAGTTAATAAACAGAGGAAAAGAAGCCGTGTTTATAGGCTACTCAGAAAACACTACAAAACAATAGCTATTCTAGGATCCCGATATAGTAGTAGTGTGTAAGAGAGATCTCGAGATGCACCTAGTAGATATAAATAATGCTTTTACCTAAAGTAGCCTCCTTAAAGACATCTATAGAATCCTACCCCTAGGAGTTAAAGCACCTCTAAACATAGTGTTCAAGGTCCTACGAAGCCTTTATAGGCTTAAGCAAGTAGCTAGAGACTAGAACAAGCTCTATGTTATAAAGCTAGAGAAGATTAGATTTACCTAGTCCTAGGTAGATCTATACCTACTTATCTATACGGATAGAGACCTTAAAGTCCTTACCTATATAGATAACATACCTATTATAGCTTCCAAACTATTAGATGTTTAGTTGTTTAAGGCTAAGCTTAGAAAAGTGTTTAAGATTAAAGATCTTAGTAAACCTATAAAGATCCTTAGAATAAGGATTATAAGAGATAGGTCCTAAGGCACTTTAAAGCTTGATTAAGGACACTATGTCTACGCTAACTTAGCCAAGATAAACATAGCTAGAGAGAAGGCTACGCTAACCTACTTACCTATAGAGAGCTACGAGTATTTAGTGCCTACGGCCCCTATAGATAAGAGGTGTAACAAATAGGATTACTAGAGCTATAATAGTACCTAGACATAGCTAATAACATTAATAAGGCTAGACTTAGCATTCCCCCTTAGAAGAATTAGCTTATATGTTACTGATCCCTCGTAGTAGTATATAAAGGCTTTGAAGAAGCTCTCCCGATACCTACGGTCGTACCTAGACCTAGGTCTTATATATAGAAAGGGAGGGGGCAATCTCTAGGGATACTCGGACTCTGACTACGCTATAGACAAAGTGGATAGAGTCTTAATTCTAGGATACGTATAGTTCCTTTATAGATCACCTATGTCCTAGATAAGTAGGAAGTAGAAGTCTATTATAACATTAATAATAGAAGCTAAGTTTATAGCTATAAACGTAGCCGTAAAGTAGTCACAATGTCTTGCTACTATTCTTAGGGAAATGGAGTGCCTAGAACTAGAGGGAAAGAGCTCCTTCTAGCCGAGTATAAGGGCAAGTAAGGGCACTGTTAACGAGCTAAGGCTAGTCAAGCTTATAGGTAATAACTAAGCCGCTTTCACACTTGTTATAGATACCTATATATATAAAAGGTCAAAGCATATTAATGTTATATATAACTATATTAGACATCTCTAGTAGTAGAAGAAGATTATAGTAGACTACTACTATATAAAGGACATAGCTACTAATAGGTTAATAAAGCCCCTTAATAGCTAGTAGTTCCAAAACTTTATAAGGTAGCTCTAGCTTACGTAAAGGGATTGTAGGAGACTATATAGCCTAAGTAGGAGTGTTAAGAACATATAGGCCGTAGGACAAGTATATAGGTGTAGGTATGTTATATAACTAGATCACGTGACTAGGGTTTGCTAGCCTATAGGCTAGTAAACATCCGGACACCTAGTATCTACCTATACTAATACTAGCGATACTATATATAGATATACGCTATCCTATTAGGTCCTTCTTCGTCTTTTATATAATCCGCCGTGTTCTACTACTACGTAACTCGTACCTATTTAATATAGTCTATAAAACTGACTAGTCTAAGTACTAGTTATCGATTCTACGTACGCTAGCCTTCTAAAGCCTAGATAGCTTAAGTATAAGCTACCGCTTACGTAGTATATCGTCTAGACTATACTGATCCTTAAGAGCCTAGTATTTCGCTCTAAGGGTATTCTAGCCGTATATTAGCTCTTACCCTAGCTCTGTCGTTGTACGGATAAGGTAGGTAATAAGCTTTAATCGCGTAGTAGTAAAGATGTCGTATATCCGTTGCCTTCGGTCTACGTCTGTTTGTCGTAGCTTAATAAGGTCTCTTAATATAGCGTCTCCTACCGTGTACGCTTATTAGATTTCCTTAAACGTTAAGTAAGTAGGCTCTATTAGCTCGTTACTTAGTTAGTAAGGATCTATATACTTCTAGACATTTAAAGACTCTACGTAGAGCTCTAGCTAATAGTTAAACTTGTCCTATTAGTTATAGCTCTTTAGTACTACGGTACTCTAAGGTAGAGTACCGGTAGTTACCGGGGTCTCGGTAGTAGCTATAACTATAAAATAGGTTATAGGCTAGTAAAATTTCTATACGGGTTTGCTAGGCGTAGGGGGTACTACTATACTAGTTATAGTAGTAGTACTATAACGATATAAACTCTACTTTAAGACTTCCTTATCGTAGCGAATATTAGTAAGCGCTAACCGGGCTTATAACTATTACGTTAGAAGTGTAGGAAGTTATTGTACGGGCTTATATAGGGTGTTTTAAAAGCAGGTTATGTATTATATGTGTCTATCTAGAATAGACAAGTGTTGCTCTTAAAGAGGCTATAGGTGACTAATTAGTCACCTAATTCTTAGCGTACGTAGCCTCAAGTTTCGATAATGGGATGTTGCCCATGTGCACGCTCGGATCGCGACACTATGCACTCTATGCTAGGCTATATCGATGCTTTATCCTTACATCTATATATACATCTAGGTTGCAACTTTTCGTTCCGCTTTCTCTAAAACCCTCGTATACGATAACGGCAAATGCTACAACATGTGCCGAAGCGATCTGCTTGTAAAAGTGCATATAAAAGTCATCAGTCTCGTTACTCCTCCTTCGTCCTTACTTCTTGTTCGCTATCTGAATTTAAGAAGACCACAAACTTGAAAATCTTCATTTCCAAGATGAGATTGTCCTTTGCGACCTTGTGCGCCGTCACCTTTGCAACCTTGTGCGCCGCCTTTCCGAGTCAACTTTGGCCACGCATGGCTTTGGACTTCGACCCAAAAGAAAGTCAACACAATTGCATGTACTGCTGGTTTAACGAATCCTGCGATCAGACTTCAAAGGGCTGTGTAAGTACGGGAAAGCGCTGTCTTCGGAAGAAAGCCTAATTGAAAAATGTGTAGTGTCACTGTTGCTACCCATTCAAGCAAGATTGCTAAACCCCGCCTAGTGGGTTAGACTACTGTAGAAATTGGACAATCCCTGAAAGTCGGAGTGTAGTAGAATCATCGCACTCGAATGCTTGAATAGAATCGGGAGGCGATCTAAGAGCTTATTCTACGATCATGTAAGGACACTGTTAGGGATGAAGAGGTTGTGGTGCGATGCTTTGTTGCGTTGCCATCGTCGCGCCTTCTGCAAAGCCCTTGCTGAAAACTTTGCCCCAAGCCAGGCTTTCACTCCGCAGAAGCTCACGTGCCTTGGTCTACGGGTGACCCTGACGCAAGCTTGGCGGAGCGGGTGGTGGCTGAATTTCAACACTACGCACAACAACGAGCGATAGCAGCGGTCTGATCTAGGAGATAGGCCTATGATGTGCTGTTGCTATAAGTACGACTAAGCCACACCTGTTTCCCCTAAACTTCTCGGTTTCCTCGTAACTTAGAATGTGATATATAGGCCTAAAATAGGCTATTAGCGGTTAAAATATACTATTAGCGGTTATAAACCTCTAAAGGTAAGCGTAGCGGAGTAGAGCTCTCTACTAACCCTTCTAGACTATAAAGTAGCGTATAATCTACGCTACCGCTACCCGACGTATAGTACTTATAATACGATAATATAGACATTAGTAACGAGTATATATTTACGAGTTCGCTAATAGGTTTAGTATAGTAGGTTACGTAACTATAAAACTTAAAAGTTATTCAGATATAGCATCTTGAAGAGAGTTAACAATAAGGAAGTGATCTAGTAGCCTAAGGTATTTACAATAACTTAGCTTATAGGAAGATACCTACTCTCCCCTTTAGCTTAGATAGATATCTAATATAATCAATATATTAGTTCCTAATATATTACTATATACTCGTACTATTAGTTAGTGAAAGATTGATCTCTTACTCTTCTCTACTACTATTAATACGTACCTATTTAATAAAACTTAATTTTAACTAATAAGAGCCCGGCTTAGCGCTCGTCTAGGGCTAGTAATTGTCGCGATCCGAGCGTATATATAGGTAACATCCTATAATCAAAACTTGAGGCTACGTACGCTAAGAATTAGGTGACTAATTAGTTACCTATATCGCGATTTGAGCGTATATATAGGCAACATCCTATTATTAAAACTTAAGTCTACGTACGCTAAGAATTAGGTGACTAATTAGTCACCTATAGCCTCTTTAAGAGCAATACTTGTCCATTCTAGATAGACATATATAATATATAACCTGCTTTTCAAACACCCTATATAAGCCCGTATAATAGATAGATAGATTTGTCATTCCCCTGTTCTAGGACCCTATCCGGCCTATATAGGTATATATCTATTGTTATGTACAAAGGGAAACCCGAATAGGTGAAAACCCTTCCCGCCCCTAACTACTCCTTATCTAGTTTAGCTTTCCCTCTAAACGTACGTAGTCTATGTCACTACCCCGTTAGCCCCCGCTCCTAGCCGGTCTCGTCGCGCTACGTCGTGTCCTCTCTTCCTACACTGCTCCTACTAGGCGGTACTGTTCTAGCTAGCCCTTCTCTAGTATCTAGTTCGTAATACGCCGTAGGTCCTTAGCGTTGTTAAGAAGTGCCCTAATCGTCCGGTTCCTCGCCTTTGCTATCTACTCCCCCCTTCCTAGCGACCACCTCGGATAGACGAGGAGTGCGTACCGTACGTTCTAGGAGCGATAGCCGTAGCGGCAGCTAGTATTCGTATATCCTAGAACCTTCCTCTATAATAGGTACCCCTAGAGGCCGATGTGTTCGCTTCGTAGTTAGGTTGCTATACTACTCTATACCCTCGTAAGGCGGTAGTAGATAAGCTTCGGGGGGTACTTAACCGCGGATTTTGTAGCTAACTATTCCTTAGGTTGTCCCGCTAGCTAAGGGCGTCTACTATGCCCTATAACCTAGTTGTTCCACCTCTCTTTCTATAGTTGCTCTATAAACGATTTCTTACCTTCCTATTATATTACTAGCTATTCGTCCCTTACCCGGTAGTTCGGCTTGTTTCCGGGTCGAATGCCCCTATACGCTAGTACTAATTCGCGGGCCCTTACGACTACACTAGCGATGACCTTCTATACTAGGTACTATGCCGACTTGCCTAAGTAGGAGGTCCGTAGTCCCTAGATATATAGGTCGATCGGCGGTATAGCGGTCTCGTGCTTAAGCATCCTCGTTAGTGTCGACTTATATACCCCGGTGACCTTCCTTAGGCATTAGTTTTGGATCTTCGCTAGCGGCGCGACGAGTCCCTTCGATAGGTAGGCCCTCTCGCCTAAGGACTACACTTGGCTACTATAGGTAAGGACTGGCCGTATAATAGCCGTATATAGAAGTCGTGACTACCGGAAGTCCGCCCCCTATATAGACGTAGTGAGCCTCTAGTATAATGCTATATTCTGTTTAGCTTTCCGTAATATTACCTATACGTACTTCCTCTACTATAGCGCCGGGTCCACCTATAGTTCGAGGATCCTAAGCTAATTTGCCGGGTTAGTCGTGTGCCCCTATATCTAGATAGAAGCTTGCATATTATAGAACCGTAGCCGGCGCGTAAAGTGTATTAGATTGTACTTTTCTAGGGCAAACCGAGCCCCGTACCTCCTAGCCTAGTCCTCGTAGATCTTATGCTTCTCTTCTAGTAGCCTATAGTTCTCCTTAGTCGAGGAAGACTACGCTAGGATGTTTATGTCGTCTACGAAGCCGCTTATAGCGGTGTTCTAGGATTCTAGGGCTAGGAGCAGCGTCGCTATAAAGAAGAGGAATAGAATAGGTACTAGCGTTAAGCCTTACGGGATTCTAGTATAGACTACTTAAAATAGGCTTCTATACTAGCCGACTAGGATCGACGTACTACGGTTTTGGAGGTAGGACCGTACGAAGTTCATAGGCTACTTAGGGAGTCCCTTCGACCTTAGGATATAGAGTAGCCGCGGGTATAACACGTAGTCGAAGGCTCCCGATATGTCTAGGCTAAGTAAGGAAGCCACCTTGTCCCTATTCTTATACTAGATAGCCTTTACCTAAGAGGTGATAAGTTCTATCGCGGATAGCGTCGATCGCTATAGGCGCGTACCTATCTAGGTGTCCGGGAGTAGGGAGTGTTCCTCTACCGCCTCGGAGAGTCTCGTTATAACTAGCTTCTTAAGCGCCTTCCTAAGAGTGTTAAGGAGCGCGATTAGGCGGTACGACTTCACCTACGTATAGTCTTCCTTCTACGGCTTACGTAGGACCACTATCGTCGATTGTTTAAAAGCTATCGGGTAGTACCCGGTCTATAGGCAGGCGTTAAAGATCGCTATAACTACTAGGGCTAGTTGATCTCTACACTTCTTTAGTAGCTCATTTGGGATCCTATCCGGCCCCGGGGCTTTCTTCGTCGGCAACTTCCTTAGTATAGCGGCAACTTCTCCCTCGGACACCTCCTATTAGACCGCGATGCTAGGGGCTAGGGGAGTAGAGCTGTTTATGTCGCTTAGATTAGCCTCGACTAGGGGCGGGAAGAACTTGCTAGCTAGTAGACGCGCCTTAGCCTCGGGGTCGCTAACCGGGCTACTAGGCGATTGTAGCGCTAGGATAGAGAAGGAGGGGCCCTATATAGGGTCCTATCGGGCCCATTTCGCTAGCTTCTACATCTTCTCTAGCTTGCCGGCGATTTCTTCTACTATAGCCCTCTAGCCGACTACTTTCTCCCTTCGTATTATAGCTTTCTTCTGTTAGTATGCCTCCCTATATACGTTCTAGGCCTCCTCGCTATAGCTACTCGTCTATACCCGGCGGGCTCTCCTTGCTTCTCTTACTACCGCAGTGCACTCCGGCGTCTAGTATAGTTTAGACTATGTCGTTAGTTAGGCAAGCGGAACGTGAAGTAAGGTCGCTTTTCTTATTTCGTCTATCAACCCCTAGACTGCTTTGTCTATCTCGTCTTTACTATTATATTACTACTACGCGATCTAGACTAGCCTCTTAGAGTTATCGAGGTACGCCTAGATGTTGGCCTAGTAGGCCTTTCCCTAGTTTAGCTTAGGGGTTCTTGCTAGTGTGCGTTATATCTATATCGTAATAGAGGTCCTGACTAGTATATAGTCTAACGACGCCTCGAGTTTATATCCAATCCTATAGTAGGTTATTATATAGTAGTAGCTATCTAAGATCTAGGAGAGGTCGATTGTGCCTTAGAGTCCCCCTCTCTTCTAGGTACCTAGGTCCTTCGGGGTATTAAGGGCAATTGCGTTGCTCGCTATCAAGTCGAGTACTTCGTCGGCTATAGGGTACGGCTATATAAGGCTTTCCTAGGAAGGGTAGTATATATTGAAGTCTCCTACTACGATGTGGTACCCTTGTCTCTTAAGCGCACTGTCTAGGTGTCTATAGACCCCTAGGTCGCGGCTAGACCTCGAGGCTAGCGGTTGTATATATAGGTTATATATCTAGGTGCTACCTACGTGGAGGGAGGTAATATCGCCCCCGCCTTCTTCGTCTACGTAGTACACTACCTCCTAGTCGGATTCTAGTATATCCTTGCTAACATAGAAGCACGTGCGGGGTCTGCCGTCGCCTCGTAGGCATGTCGTATAGCCTAGTGACTTGTAGGTCGTTAGTCTCTTATAGTGCGGATTAATCTATAGCTCCTAGATTATAAGGACGTAGTGGACGCGCGGGTCCGCCTCGTATAGGAAATAGTTCTAGACTGTATCCTTGCTATAGTTGACGTTATACTAGATGATGCTAAGCGTGTCGAGGCTAGTTATCGGCATCGACAATCATTTCCTCTATATCGTCCTATGTCCTACTACCCTATACGTCCTAGTCTACGCCTATCGGCTATGTACTAAAGGGGAGCCGGGCCTAGTTAGATTCCCTCGCCGTAGCTAGTAGAGCACGTGGCCTCCCGTACGCCCTAGGTTACGTATCCTTTATATCGTTCTCGGCCCTAGGGCGCTTATACCCGACCGCCGCTATTTAGTTCCGGTATAGGCTAGCCTTACGGTCGCCGTAGAATCTTAGGGCGACGGTTCTGTTTGTGATTGCCTTGTTTTTCGCTAGTTTCCGCTATAGGCATTCCGTACTATACGATAGGTAGTGCCCCGGACAGTTCGCGTACCGTCTCGTAGTCGATATATAGTCCCTAGACATATAGTCTCCTATATAGTTCGAGCAGGCCTACTTATTTATACACGTATAGGTTTGGTGTCTATACTATTAGCATTTGAAGCATTAGAGGACACGAAAGGATAAGGAGTGCTTTTCTACTATCTTAAGGCTATATTGCTAGACTAGGCCTTGTTCTATCGCTAGATCCGCCGCTTTCGCGTCTTATAGCTATACTATTAGCGCCGAGGCCTTCTTGCCTTCTAGCCATTTCCTATAGAGCCAAGTCGCCTTCTAGATTAGAGAGTTAAGAGTGACCGGGTTGTCCTCTTAGAGAGCGCGTAGGTGACCCTAGTTAGTTAGGTCAAACTCCTTAGGTATGTCGTGGACTAGGATCGTGAATTGTTTCGTTAAGACCTTCGCTAATGCCGTAACCTTAGATACCTACTATAGCTATACCTCTAGGTGCCTCCTAGCAGTAGTAGAGCTAGTATAGATCTATAGAGTGCCGTTAGACTATTAGTTCACTACGACCACCCCTAGTTAGTTGATTCGTTAGGCGAGCTCCTTGTTCGATAGCTTCGTAACTTCGGCCTAGTCTTCCTTTACTACAATACGGATCGTAACTATATCGTGCGTTAGGCGGGGACTAGTATCGATGCCGCGACCGATGCCTAGCTATAGGGGTATTGATTCCGGGTAGCCTTGCTAATCGCCTAGGACGTCGTCCTTATTTCTTATTGCCCTCGGTAACACGACAGTATAAGCGCCGTGCGTAGCTTAGTAATCATTACCTATAGAGACCGGTAAGGGAGCTAATCGTTAGTTTCTATACTTTTTGCGTCCTCTATAAGTTGCTACTAGTTGTCTTAGGGGGGCTTTGCCTATAGGGCCGTAGGCGCCGTTAGTACCGTAGCCTAGGCTACTATTGCCTAGGAGTTGCCTAATGTAGCTAGGCACCTCCGCGGCGTTTAGAGCTGAAGAAACAGGGTGAAGAGAGCTTTAAGCTGTCCAGATTGAATAAGGTATAACTCCCTTAGTCCTAGGGGTAGTAGCCTGCTTTATATATCGTTAGAATCGCCTTAATAAGAGCTTTCGAATGTGTCTTATTTTGGCGTAGAGATCGATAAGCGTTTTTTTCCGAATCGGCGTTTACTAGCCCGTATAATAACTTCCTACACTTCTAACGTAATAGTTATAAGCCCGGTTAGCGCTTACTAATATTCGCTACGATAAGGAAGCCCTAAAGCAGAGTTTATATCGTTATAGCACTACTACTATAACTAGTATAGCAGTATCCCCTAGGCCTAGTAAACCCGCGTAGAACTTTTACTAGCCTATAACCTATTTTGTAGTTATAGCTACTACCGAGACGCCGGTAACTACTAGTGCCCTACCTTAGGGTACCGTAGTTCTAAAGAGCTATAACTAATAGGACAAGTTTGACCGTTAGCTAGAGCTCTATATAGAGTCTTTAAATGTCTAGAAGTATATAGATCCTTACTAACTAAGTAACGAGCTAATAGAGCCTACTTACTTAACGTTTAAGGAAATCTAATAAGCGTATACGGTAGGAGACGCTATATTAAGAGATCTTATTAAGCTGCGATAAACAGACGTAGACCGAAGGCAACGGATATACGACATCTTTACTACTACGTAATTAAAGCTTATTACCTACCTTATCCGTACGACGACAGAGCTAGGGTAAGAGCTAATATACGGCTAGAATACCCTTAGAGCGAAATACTAGGCTCTTAAGGATCAGTATAGTCTAGACGATATACTACGTAAGCGGTAGCTTATACTTAAGCTGTCTAGGCTTTAGAAGGCTAGCGTACGTAGAATCGATAACTAGTACTTAGACTAGTTAGTTTTATAGACTAAGATACTTAAGTATAACTACGCCGAGTACGACGACCTTAGTAGACACTTCCTACTTACTATTTAGTAGAAGTAGGCTCTAGCCTATAGTACTTCTCTATATAACGAGTAGAAGCGTAACAAAATGTTACTACAAAAGCTTACTAAGCGTTACCTCGAATAGATACGCGATACCGTACTAGTAATAACTAATAGTCGATTAGTCTTCGTAACCTTCTCCGGAGAAACCTTAGTAGAGGATGAAATAGTACCTATAGGTACTAGTTAAAAGGAGGGTGACCGTAGTAGTAGCCGTAGTATTAACCGTAGTAATAGCCGCGGTAATAAGGGTCGTAGTAGTAGCCGCGGCGATAAGAACAAAGATAAGGACAATAATAGGCCAAGCGGCTACTAGAACATTACCGGCGAGCCTAAGGACACCTATTATAAGGGCCTGTTCTTATACGATATAATCAACCCCGATAAGCGCCTAGTAAAGGATTAGCGCTTAGAGTAGTAGAAGAAGTACTAGAAAAACTTTATTAACTACTACTTAAGCGACGACGGCGAGCGTCTACTTAGCGTGTTGAATCGTAATAATCGTAAGGACTAGGAACGTGACAAGGCTATTACTAACACGAAGAAGGCATTACTAAGCGATAAGGGCTTTATTAGCCTTACTGTTCTTTCTAGCTCAATTAGCAAGTTAAGCGTCAACTTCAGGGACTACTAGGTAGATAATAACTGTTTAGACACTTATGTGATCAATTATTATAACTAGGAGGGTATAGAGTTTATTATAGAGCGCCTTCCTACCTTAGAAATCTAGGCTAGAACAACCACCTTTCTAATTATAGCGTTAGGGCGTATTTATATATCAATTAGGGGCCATTCATTCACCTTGCTAGATGTGGCTTACTACCTAGGCTTTTATATAAACGTCATCTCTTATATACGTATAGAAACGGCCGGACTCTAGTAGTACGGACGTAGCAATTCAATATAGTATAACGACACTAAATTGATAGACCTAGACCGCCCTACTAGTATAATCCCTTTCTTTAAGGTGGTTATACTACCTAAGTCACCTATCATTTACTAATAGCCTATAAAAGAGGGCCTAGTACTACCGAAGGTCACTAAAAAGATACGTAACGCGCACTTTATCAGTACTATTAGTAGGGGTATAAACATCGGCGATGAACCTACTAATAGCGTAGTATCTCTAACTACTTAAGAGGATAGTAACCGTACCGTTCTCGTAGTTATAAACAGTACTAGGGGCACTAAAGGTATAGCTACGTCTAGTAGGACCCCTATTAAATACCGAAAGCTCTCTAGCCGCTAGTAGTATTAAATCTTTAGTTATATTAGCGCTGAACGTATTAAGTAGTTGCCGCTTAGAGTTAAGGAGGTGATTATTAACGATAGTCTAAGCGTACCCCTTACTATATATTATAGAGTATATAGGCTTAGTAAAGCTTATAAGGTATATAATCGGTCTTAGCCTAGTAGGGTAATGACCCTATACGGCTATATAGCTATAGACTTAGTAGAATTTACTATCGCCTATAACGGTAATAGGTACCTCGTCTACTTCTACGATCTAGATACCTATAGACACTTCTAGTTTACTATTAAGAATAGAGATTAGTAATCGGTATTAGCTTGCTTTAATAGCCTACTAAGCTTTATTAACTTTATTAGTCGTAGGTTCGTATACTTCTATAGCGACGGCGAGCCCGCTATTAGGAAGGTGTTTTGCTTAGTCATCAATAATAACAAGATTAAATAGCACGTAACCGCGGAATACGCGCCTACGTAGGACCTAGTAAAAAGAGCTAGAGCTCTAGTCATCACTATAAGTAGAACTATTCGTATCTACGTACGATTACCGGAAAAGCTTTAGCTAGAATATACTATAGTAGCGGTATATATCCTCTAGCGATCCCCTATCTAGTTAAAGGGCTAGAAGACCCTATTCGAATTAGTAATAAGACGAATTCCGAACGTAGGTTATATAGTAGTATATAGCTCCCTTGTATACGTGTTTATCTATAGACTAGATCAACCTAGTAAGAGCGAGAAACTCTAAGAGAGAGCGCTTATAGGCTACCTTATAGGATACGACTTTACTAATATCTACCGCTTATAGGACCTATTAAAAGATAGGGTTATACGAGTTAAGGACGTCCTCTTCGATAAGACCACATTCTATAACCTATTACGCCTAATAGTAGGGTATATAACCCCTATAGAGAATATCGTAATAGCGGAACCGGCTAAAGAGCCTAAATAATACTACGACCTATATATCGCTTATTACGAGCTAGACATAGTACAGGCCGAGGGGGTAGAAGAATAGGCTTAGTAGCCGTATACCTAATAACCTCGAGACGCCTACTAAAAGCTCCTTAGGTAAGAACTATACTAGCCGTAACACCGCGAGTTAGTAATATATAACTAAAAGGACCGGCAAATAGAGTACATAACAGATTACGTAACTTAAGACAATATATAGTAGTTAGTATATAACACTACTAACTACTACGACACCCTATAGTAGTAGATAATAGATGCCCTTACCGTAGAAGACCGTAAGGAGATTATAGGTAATACGGACCCTAATCGCGAGCTATATCTATTCATATTTACACTACTAGAAGACGCGTTAATATATAACGCGTCTAATATACTACTCTTCCCCCTAGAGCTAGAGCTCTATATACTAGAGGAGTCTAACTATATAGTTATAGAGAATAGAAAGCGCCTACGAACGGCCTACTTCTACTCTATACTATACTAGATTATAGTCGCTAATATAATTATCGGCTAGATGTCCGGTATACGACCTAGAATACGCGCCTACTACGATAAGAGCGATCGAAGCCCTATACGAAGAGGTAATAGCCCTCTAAGGCGTATTAATACTACTACCTCTATATACCGCGATAACCTTCCGCCCGAACCTTCTAACTACCGAGCCGCTATAAAATACCGCTTCTCCTAATAGTAGATCGAAGCTATAGCTAAGGAGTTTACTAAAGCCCTAGTAACAGGCACATTTAGATAGGTAATAAAGGAAGAGAAGGATTAGGATGCTTAGTAAGAGGAGGGACTTTAGCTACTATAACCGCTAAAGTAGGTATATAAATATAAACTAGACGAGTACGGTATACTAAAGAGCTTTAAGGCTAGGCTATACGTAAGAGGCGATTTATAAGGAATATACTTAGATATATACGCCGCTATACTACTAGTAAGTATATTCCGCCTCTACTATACTCTAGCCGCGAGCTTCGACCTAGAAGCCGAACAATTCGATATTATTAACGCCTTCCTAAACTCGGACCTACTATATACTATATATCTATAACCACCTCCTAGAGTCGACAGGCCATCCTATAGACACGCCCTTAAGCTAGTTAAGGCCCTCTACGGTCTAAAGGAGTCCCCTTTATTATAGTACAACTCCCTAACCAAGACGCTAGCCTCCCTTAGACTAGTACCCCTATCGGACTCCGAATATATCTACTATAATAACAAGGTTATATTCTTCTTTTACGTTAACGACCTAGTTATACTCTACTACCGTAAGCACAAGGCCTATACTACTAATATCAAGTAGCGGCTACTTACTAAGTACGAGATATACGAGCTCGGTAATCTCTCCTAGTTCCTAGGAATAAAGGCTACGCGCGATAGAAACAAGCGCTTACTATAGCTCTCTTAAGAAGACTATATTTAGAAGCTAGCCGCTAAATTTAATATATCTACGAATATACGCAAAACGATAGTACTAGTAGATTAACACCTTGATTAGACCGTTCTAGAGGGTCATTAACCCACCTCTATTGCTATTCTTACGTACTAATAACGTATAGGATCCCTTAACTTCGCCGCTATATATACGCGGCCTAATATCGTCTTCTCCTTATCTATACTATCGTAGTATCTAACTAAGCTAACTAAGACATACCTTAAGCTTATAGATTAGTACTTACGCTATCTCCTAGAGACTAAGAACCTCTGCCTTATATATAGCGCTAGTAAATACATTACTAGCCTTTTTAGCTAACTAGAACACCTCGGTAGTAACTACGAGTTCTTTAGAGTATCGGACGCGTCCTACGGTATAAATAATAACAGGACTAGCTTAAATAGCTAGGTCTTTATACTGTTCGGTAGACTAGTAGATTATAAGGCATCTAAACAAATCACTATTACTAAGTCCTTAATAGAGGCTAAGCTACTCGGGCTTTCGTAAGCCGCCTTAGAGCTTATATAGTAGAAACAAGTCTTCGCTAAGATATACCTTTAGTTCAATTAGCGTACCTACTTATACTACAATAACACGTAGACTATCCGCCTTCTTAACTAATAAGGGCAAAAGCTTAATACGAAGCTACGCTACGTTAATATATACTACTACTAGCTCCGATAGCGAGACTAGCGCGGAGACATTAAGATTAAGTATCTTAGTACTAACGACATACCTACAGACGGGCTGACCAAGCTGCTTCTACTATAGAAGCATAAGCACTTCGTTAAGCTACTTAATATAGCTAAGGAAGGCGTAGACCTACGTACCTTAGTATACTCTATAGCCGTATTAGGAGGTAACGGGCTAATAGACGCCTAAGAAGCCCGGAGTAGCGGCCTTACCTTATCTCGAAACGAATACCGAACGGCTTTATCTTTACGGACAGCTCTCTAGAAGCGCTAGTAGGCGTAAAACACGGCTACTAGTAGCTACTAATACTATAGACGATAACGAAGCTAGGGCAAAGTATCTACTATTTACCGGTACGGCCCTAGTACTATTATTAATAGGTGTTTCTCGGACTCCTATTAGCTAATAGCGTAAGGGCGAGAAACATCCCTATTACTAGTAGTAGCGTTCGCGCGTACGACAAAAGTAGCGCGTCTAATTAGAACGCGAGAAACGCCTCTAACTTACTACTAGTAATAATACTACTACCTTGTTACTATATTATCCGCTACTTTTATATATAGTGTTAAATAGGTACGAGTTACGTAGTAGTAGAAGACGGCGGATTATATAAAAGACGAAGAAGGACCTAATAGGATAGCGTGTATCTATATATAGTATCGCTAGTGTTAGTATAGGTAGATACTAGGTGTCCGGATGTTTACTAGCCTATAGGCTAGTAAACCCTAGTCACGTGATCTAGTCACATAACACACCTACACCTATATGCTTGTCCTACGGCCTATATGTTCTTAACACTCCTACTTAGGCCATATAGTCTCCTACAATCCCTTTACGTAAGCTAGAGCTGCCTTACAAAGTTTTGGAACTACTAGCTATTAAGGGGCTTTGTTAACCTATTAGTAGCTATGTCCTTTATATAGTAGTAGTCTATTACAATCTTCTTCTACTACTAGAGATGTCTAATATAGTTATATATAACATCAATATGCTTTGACCTTTTATGTATATAGGCATCTTTAACAAGTGTTAGAGCGGCTTAGTTATTACCTATAAGCTTGACTAGCCTTAGCTTGTTAATAGTGCCCTTGCTTACCCTTATACTCGGCTAGAAAGAGCTCTTTCCTACTAGTTCTAGGCACCCCATTTCCCTAAGGATAGTAGCAAGAAATTGTAACTGCTTTACGGCTACGTTTATAGCTATAAACTCAGCTTCTATTATTAATGTTACAATAGACTTCTACTTCCTACTTATCTAGGACATAGGTGATCTATAAAGGAACTATACGTATCCTAGAATTAAGACTCTATCCACTTTGTCTATAGCGTAGTTAGAGTCCGAGTATCCCTAGAGATTGCCCCCTCCCTTTCTATACATAAGACCTAGGTCTAGGTACGACCGTAGGTATCGGGAGAGCTTCTTTAAAGCCTTTATATACTACTACGAGGGATTAGCAACATATAAGCTAATTCTTCTAAGAGGAAATGCTAAGTCTGGCCTTATTATTGTTATTGGCCACATCTAGGTACTATTGTAGCTCTAGTAATCCTGTTTATTACACCTCTTATCTATAGGTGCCGTAGGTACTAAGTACTCGTAGCTCTCTATAGGTAAGTAGGTTGGCGTACCCTTCTCTCTAGCTATGTTCATCTTGGCTAAGTTAGCGTAGACATAGTGTCCTTGATTAAGCTTTAAAGTGCCTTAGGACCTGTCTCTTATAATCCTTATTCTAAGGATCTTCGTAGGTTTACTAAGATCTTTAATCTTAAACACTTTTCTAAGCTTAGCCTTAAACTACTAAACATCTAATAGCTTCGGAGCTACAATAGGTATGTTATCTATATAGGTAAGGACTATAAGGTCTCTATCCGTATAGATAAGTAGGTATAGATCTACCTAGGACTAGGTAAATCTAATCTTCTCTAGCTTCGTAATACAGAGCTTGTTCCAGTCTCTAGCTACTTGCTTAAGCCTATAAAGGCTTCGTAGGACCTTGAACACTATGTTTAGAGGTGCTTCAACTGCTAGGGGTAGGATTATATAGATGTCTTTAAGGAGGCTACTTTAGGTAAAAGCATTATTCACATCTACTAGGTGCATCTCGAGATCTCTCTTACACACTACTGCTATGAATACTCGGAGAGTATTATGTCTAATAGTAGGTGTAAAGGTCTCTTCGAAGTCAACCCTATATTTCTATAAAAACCCTCTTATAACTAGTCTTGCCTTAAACTTCTTAATAGCTCTACTAATCATTCTTCTTAGATTAAAGACCTACCTAGAAGTCATTAGATTCGTACCCTTCGGCGGTACAACTACTTCCTAGGTGTTGTTACTTACTAAGGCAATAAGTTCGTTCTCGATTGCCTCTCTCTATATATATCCCTATTCGGGGTCTCCTACGGCTGCCTTATAGGACTTTAGGATTAGCACTTCCTACTAATAGGCTATAGCCTACCTAATAGTAGCAAATGTATATTCTTCCACGTCGTTTAGAATCTCCTCTACCTAGCTTATTATAGGGTCTAGATGGAATATCTAGGCGATAAGAGCCTTATAGTGTTTAGCCTTATACTCTTTAGAGTTATTATCTCCGTCCCCCCTTAACCTCTTATTGCCTACAACCTGAGGTAGCGCTAGGTGTTTAGATAGGTCGAACTGAACGATATCTTCTTTTTCTTTTATTAGAGTACCCTAATCTCTAAACTTCTAGTATTCCCTAATGTCCTTTAGGGGAGGGGGAAGTTATATAGACAGCGGTTGCTATAGTATTAATGACTCGGGTAGGTTCTGTATAGATCCACCGTTATCGGCCTTCGACAGTGTTAAAACCGCCTTAATATTTTCTCCTAGCCTTCGTAACGGTGTTTCTAATAATCCCCTATCGGAAAATTTCGCCCTAAAGGGCTTCCTCCTAATAGGATTGCGCTATAGCGCTCGACTCGGCTAGTTAGTAAAGGTGATACTAAGATCTATATTTCCCCCCTTCTTATTCTTAAACTAGTCGACGTGACTATACGCTTTTATAGCTTTTATATCAGGATCCTAGAACAGCTATTGTTTTGTAGTGTTTTCTAAGTAGCCTATAAACATGGCTTCTTTTCCTCGGTTTATTAACTTGTCTCTCCTTAAGCCTTAAGGTTGGGCTCTTAGGTCTATATAGACTATAGCTTTATATCCTAGACGCGGAAATGGTCGACTGACGGTACTTAGCTAGTAAAGGCTTCTTCTAGTAAAAGAGCAATACTATTAATAATCGGACTATTAGGCAGTCTGTTTCTAATCATAGTCTATGCTTATAAAGCTTCTAGCTAGAACTTAACTAGTATACTAGAGTCTTTAAGTATAGCCCGGACTGTGTTCTTAAAGGCTTAAATTGACCTTTCTACAGGTCTATTCTAAAGAGAGTTATAGGCATCAGTTGTGTCTATCTAAGTACTAAACTCCTTCTCCTACTCTTTTAGTAAGGCGAGAATTTCCTTTGTACTATTACTACGGATCGTAGACAGAAAGCACCTTGACTACCGTTCTGCCTAGACCTTCTAATGCCGTAGGGCTGTAGGAGCGTCGCTCCTAGCCTTTAAAGGGATTACCCACTTCTTCCTAGAGAAGTTGTCTATAATCTCAAGCTAATATTTGTATCCTAGCCTAGAGACTACGCCCTAAAAAGGCCTATAGATATCAATAGAGATAAGGGCCAGCCTCTCCCCTTTTCTCTCTATAGCAGGTCCTTTGAACTTCCTTATATTTATAAGGGAGCAGACCTTACAATTCTAGTGTCTAGAAGGAACAGGAATAGGATCTTTCTTATTAGTAACTCTATATAGGTTTCTTAGTAGTCCCTTACTAAGGTATATATATCTTCTATACTATAGCTCCTACTGATCTTCGGACTTTATTATGGTCTCCCTATAGAGAGTACAGAAGGTGGGGACAGAAGAGCCTTAGAGTACTTAGAAGTCGTCAAGAAGTGACAGTCTAGCTTAGTGAGTAAGCGCTAAGAATCATATGCCCCGTAATATTCACTACGGGACCTAGCCCTCCAAATTCACCCCTCTACTAAACCTTAACAGATTCACTTCGGCTCGTGACTATGTGACTCACGGCACTCCCGCGAGCACCCGCGACTACGCTAGACCCTAGAAGAAGTACGTAGAAGATTCGGAACGTAGGGCAGGTTAGAATAAGGTTTTGAGCAAAGCTACTAAGCGCGGCTTCGTACGGGTTAGCCCTATTGATGCGGGGACACGTACTCGCGAGGGTCGCGTATAAATATCTAGCCTTCCCTAGGCCTCTCTTGCTTCCTTCGTCTTTTGTTTTGTATAGTAATCATACTATACCCTTTTATATCTACACTTCGTACCTATATTCTCGCTTTTACCCTTATATCTTATAGGCTAGGCTCTCGCCCTAACATCACAAAAGACTAACAAACCGTTAACCACTCGAGTCATCCTTATAGGTGACCACGCTACCGATGGAGGTGTTAACCTCGACAACTAAGACACTCTATTCCACTTTAGTAAGTAGACTAACATCCCCTTCTCGAACGCCGCTACCTTCGGTGCCTAGGCAAACGCTAACCCCGACACCGCCTACGCTCTTATTAACCGCACCGTCTCCTCTTTCCGCGAGACCGCCTAGCAGGTCGAGTAAGCAAACAACTAAGCAACATACCTTCAAGGTATTGTAAATACCTTCTAGAACCTCGCCCCGTACGCCGACGATAACCGCCGCTAGCACTTCTCTAAGAAGGTCAACGACCTAGACGAGTTCGACGGCAACAAGAGCAAGTTTGAGGCATTTGAGACACAGCTCACTATCAAGCTATTGGCTAATGCCGACTACTTTCCGTAAGAGAAGGACAAAGTCACGTACGTCTTCTCCCTCCTTCGGGGAGACGCCGCGGCTTAGGTACAATACTATATCGATAACGCTACGTAGACTATCGGCTGCCCGGACGTCCTTACCTTAATATAGGACCTCCGTGCTACCTTTAGTAATCTAGACCGTAGAGCTACCGCCTAGAACGCTATCTATAACCTCCTCTAGAAGAACAAGAGCTTCGCCGAGTACCTCGCGGCCTTTAACCGCGACATCGGGTTTACCGGCTATAACGAAGAGACTAAGAAGAGCACTCTCCGCCGTGGTTTGTTAGTAGAGCTTCTTCGAGCCCTCGAGGACAAGGACGTCGGTACTATAAGCTTCCGTAAGCTCGTCGAGACCTACTAGCGCCTCGACTCTAACATAAAACACACCGCCTCTCTCCTAGCTTCCCGTTCTTAAGGTCGTTAGCCTCGTGGTCCCGGAAGCCACTTCGCTACTCTACTAGGGCTGCCGCTCCTACGGCTCTCCCTCCCGTCTCTATAGGTAACGCTATAGATCTTAGCGCTAGTGCCGCCGTCCCTCGAGTCTAGGGCCTCGTTAACGGTAAGCTTACTCCCGAAGAGAAGCTTCGCCGTCGCTAGGCCGGACTCTACACCTACTACGGCGGTCTAGGCCACATCGTAGCTAACTGTCCGTAGCTCGCTACCCGTAACGCCCGTAACCCGGTTCGCGGCGCTGTCGGCGCTATCGAGCCTACTCCTACTGCTCCCGCTAAGTAGGAAAAAGCCTAGGTCTTCCTTATCGACGCGATAAAGACTAAGAATAACGTTTACCGAAAGTGAAGAGAGGAAAGAAGTTAAGGATCAATACAGTATAGCTAGACCTATACGACGAGACGGGTAAGGACTACGCTTATAAACCGTTCGTCACGAATGTAAATATCGGCTCAAAGAAACTCTCTTCTTCCAATCTCACTCTTATAGACACTAGCGTACTAGGCGAGTCTTTTATAGACTATAAACTCGCGACCTCTCTTAACCTCGAACCCTAGGAACTGAAGTACCCTCGTACCCTTAAACTCTTTAACGGCACGGAGACTACTACTAGTAAGATTACTTATATTGTACACACGTTAATCACCCTCGGAGGCAAGCGTATATCGATCACTAGCTTCCTTACGTCCCTACCGTATTAGAAGTTTATCCTCGGCCTCCCCTAGTTTAGACGATACCGACCTATTATCGACTAGACTTCCCTTACTATCAGCTTCCCTCTACAAGTTCCTCCGGTACCTCCGCCTTCTCCGCCGCCTTAGCGCGGTCCTAAGTATACTAAGATCTTCTAGGTGAACGCCGCTACCTTTACTACTACTACTACTAAGTAGCCTAAAGCTTAAGTCTTCGCCGCCTCTCTCCGCGATATCGACATCGCCCTCGAGAAGCTCGATAAGAAGCGTATACCTACCGACCCTACTACGAAGGTCCCTCCTTAGGCACACTATATCCTCTACGTATTCGATACTAAAGCCGTAGACGAGCTACCTCCTTATCGCCCTTACGACTATAAGATTAAGCTAGAAGAAGGTATAGAGATACCGCTCGGACCGCTATATTCTATGTCCCGAGAAGAGCTTATCGTCCTTAAGAGATACCTCGAAGAGAACCTAAAGAAGGGGTTTATTCGAGCGAGCCGTTCTAGCGCTAGTAGTCCCGTCATGTTCGTTAAGAAGCCCGGCGGTAGTCTACGCTTCTACGTAGACTACCGAGGCTTAAACGCTATTATAAAGAAGAACCGCTACCTAATACCGTTAATTTAGGAGACGCTCGAGCGCCTCTCTAAGGCCAAGTACTTCACTAAGCTCGATGTCATCGCTACGTTTAATAAGTTACGAATAGTAGAAGGACACGAGTATCTTATAGCCTTCCGTACTCGCTACGGGCTATTCGAGTCGCTCGTTATGCCCTTCGGCGTTTATAACGGGCCTAGTACCTTCTAGAACTTTATTAACGACATCCTTTAGGAGTTCCTCGATCAGTTCTATACTACCTATATCGACGACATCCTAGTCTATAGCGAGACTAAGAAGGAGCACCGCGAGTACGTCTATAAGGTCCTTTAGGAGCTCGTAGACGCCGGCTTATAGCTCGATATCGACAAGTACGAATTTAAGAAGACCGAAGTCAAGTTCCTTAGTTTAATTATTACCGTAGACGGCATTAAGATAGACTAAGAGAAGGTCGACGCTATCGTCGAATAGGATACTCCTACGAACGTTAAGGAGGTCTAGAGTTTCCTAGGCTTTACTAACTTCTACCGCCGCTTTATCTACGTATTCTCGGGCGTAGTACGCCCTTTAACGAAGCTTATACGTAAGGGTAAGAAGTTTGCCTAGACCGACGAATACTAGGAGGCTTTTGACTTGCTTAAAGCGAAGTTTGTTAAGAACCCGCTTCTATAGCACTTCGATTTCGAACTAGAGACCCGTATAGAGACGAACGTATCCGACGGCGTAGTAGGCGGTGTCCTACTATAACGCCGCTCGCCTAAATCTCCCTAGTTACCTATCGCCTTCCTCTCTAAGAAGATGACCGCTACGGAGTATAACTACGAGATCTACGGTAAGGAGCTTCTCGCTATCGTTAAAGCTTTTAAAGAGTAGCGCCCCGAGCTCGAAGGCTCTACTATACCCGTCTAAGTAAGCTCCGACTATAAGAACCTCGTCTACTTTATAAAGAGCAAGCTACTTAATCGTCGCTAGGCCCGCTAGAGCGAGTTCCTCTCCCGGTTCAACTTTATAATCTCGTATACGCCCGGTAAAGCTAACTCGATAGCCGACGCCCTTACCCGCCGCCCTAGTAACTCTCTAGTTAATCGAAGAGGGGGCTAGTAAATCTTAGAGTAACAAGTTATTAAAGAGTACAACCTCTCTTACGAGCTTCGAGAGTACCTATTAAACGGCTAGCCTACGCTCGCCGCTTCCTTTACTACTCTCGTACTCGCTCCTACCTACCTTAACGAGAGTGATAATAAATCCGAGCCTAAAGAATACGCCTCGGACGCTAAGGACTTGAACGATAATAAAGAGGGCTTAGTAACGACCGACGGCTTATCCGAATTAGACTTTAAGGGGTTTAATAATAAGGAGTAACCTAAAGGCATTATAGTACGAGTACAAATAGCGTACGATACCGACCTAGTCGCCTTAGAGTTAGTTTAGGCCCTTAAATCTAGCGCGAGGACATTCCCGGGCTTCTCGCTATCTAAGTACGAGCTCTAGGAAGGTGTCGTCTACTTCCGGAAGAAGCTTTACGTACCGTAGCCCGAAGGCTCTAATATCCGAGCTAAGATTCTTCAAATCGTCTACGACTCCGCCTCTAGGGGTCACCTAGGCGTAGCTAAGACCTATAAGCTCCTCGCTAGGTATTACTAGTAGCCGTATTCCTAGAAGGACGTCCGCCGCTACGTACTAAACTACGCTACTTACTAAAGAGCTAAAGCTAACCGCTACCGCCCCTACGGTCTTATATACCCTCTCCCGGCTCCTAATCGTCCGTAGAAGTATATTACTATAGACTTTATTACCGATCTTCCTTACGGTAAGACCTTTAGCGGCGTAAAGGCAAAGGCCCTTCTAGTAATCGTAGACCGTTACTCTAAGGACCGGTATATAATCCCGTACTAGAGTATAACCGTAAAGGAGACTACTCGCTTATTCTACGAATTCGTCTAGCGCTTTTAAGGCCTCCCGGATAGTATCACCTCTAATAGAGGCTCCTAGTTTATCTCGCACTTCTAGAAGCGTCTATATACTATCCTAAGTATTAAGTACAACCTCTCGACTAGTCTTTAGCTATAGACCGACGGCTAGACCGAAATTACGAACGCTATCCTCGAGTAGGTCCTTCGTTACTTCGTCGACTACTACTAGAAGGATTAGCCTTAGTATATCCCTACGGTAGAGTTCGCTACTCGTAACTAGGACTCGGAGACTACTAGCTACTCTCCCTTCTATACTACGAGAGGTTACTACCCTCGTATAGGTATAGAACTAGAAGAGCCTCTCCCGCCTACCGAAGACGTAAACGAGTAAGTAGTAGACGAGTTCGCTACTATACTCTTATAGATCTATAAAGAAGTCTACGACGAGATAGTGTACGTATAAGCAATCTACGAGGATCAAGCTAATCGTCGTCGCTAGCTAGCTCCCGACTACTAAGTAGGCGATATAGTCTACCTTAACTCTAAGAATATTAAGACGGACCGCCCCTCTAAGAAGCTAAGCTAGAAGAACCTAGGTCCTTTTAAGATTGCCGAGCGTATTAGTTTATACGCCTACCGTCTAGCTCTTCCTACGAACATAAAGATCTACGACATCTTCTACCCCGTACGCCTTCGGCCGTCGGCTAAGGACCTATTCCCGAACTAAAACTAAGATATACTAGGTCCTCCCGATAAAGTAGAAGTCGACGAGCCTATTAACCTACCTTCTAACGACTATGCCGTCCGTAAGATCCGGGGAATCCGCGTAGAGCCTAACGATATTAAAGGGCTACCGCCGATTAAGTAAAAAGTCGAATAGTAAGGTTACCCTAAGTAGGATATCTTATAGGAACCTATCTAATATATTATCTTTAATCGTTAAGTAATCGAAGAATACTACGCCCGTATAGACGGCCTAGAGGTCAATATCGATAGGCTTTTCGAATCTAAGCTCTTCGACGGGGCTTACTAATAGTATATCGACTATAATATTAGGCCTAGGCCTAGTACTAAAGCTAAACATCCTCGATATATAGAACTACTACGGCTTCGTAGGGACTTAGCTTTGTTCGGGGGGGCTACTATTATAGTCTCCCTATAGAGTATATAGAAGGTAGGGACAGAAGAGCCTTAGAGTACTTAGAAGTCGTTAAGAAGTAAAAGTCTAGCTTAGTATATAAGCGGTAAGAATTATATACCCCGTAATATTTACTACGGGACCTAGCCCTCCAAATTCACTACTCTACTAAACCTTAATAGATTTACTTCGGCTCGTAACTATATAACTTAAGGCACTCCCGCGAGTACCCGCGACTACGCTAGACCCTAGAAGAAGCACGTAGAAGACTCGGAACGTAGGGCAGGTTGAAATAAGGTTTTGAGCAAAGCTACTAAGCGCGGCTTCGTACGGGTTAGCCCTACAAATGCGGGGACACGTACTCGCGAGGGTCGCGTATAAGTATCTAGCCTTCCCTAGGCCTCTCTTACTTTCTTCGTCTTTCGTTTTATATAGCAATTATACTATACCCTTTGTATCTACACTTCGTACCTATATTCTTGCTTTCACTCTTATATCTTATAGGCTAGGCTCTCGCCCTAATAATGTTAAATAGGTACGGGTAGATAGTAGCGGAGTAGAGTAAGAGATTAATCTTTAACTAACTAATAGTACGAGTATATAGTAATATATTAGGAACTAATATGTTTATTATGTTAGACATCTATCTACGCTAAAGGGGAGAGAAGGTATCTCCCTATAAGCTAAGTTATCGTAGATACCTTAGGCTACTAGATCACTTCCTAATTGTTGACTCCCTTTAAGATGCTACATCTTAACACCCCTACTTATCTCGTATAGGAGGTTATAGTCTGCTCACTTCCTATTAATAGTACTTAGACCTTTTTATGATAGGTAAAGCTAGCTTACAAACCTCTAGAAGTATAGACTAGTCTTTAGTTTTGTAAACCCGTCTATAACTATCTTAGAGGTTAGGGTGTACTTAATAGCAATAAGCCTCCTCTACTAAAGTTTCCTAATAGCGTTATAGGCAATGTCAATGTGCTTCGACTTGTTATGAACATATACCTCTTTTACTAGGATGAGGGTAGCTTGATTGTCACCTCTTAATTGTACTAGTCTCAAATTTGATATAGTCTCCTAATTTCTAGTGATTCTTAGTTGATAGGAACAGTCTCCTACTAACTCTAGACAATCTATTTCTCTTAGTAGTAAAGCTAGGAATTAGGACTACTTTGTATATATATTTATAGCTATATATTCAGCCTCTATTATAGATGTTGCTATAGACTTTTGCTTCTTACTTATCTAAGAAACTAGTGCCCTATAGAGGAAGAAGATATACCTAAGGATTAAGACTCTGTCTGCTTTGTCTATAGTATAATCAGAATTATAGTATCTGATAAGGTGTCCTTTTCTAGACTTTAAGAACTGAAGTCCTAGATCAGGGTATGATCTTAGGTACCTAGTGATCTTCTTCAAAGCCTTTATGTGGTAGGTAGATAGGTCACTCACAAATGAGCTCATCCTTCCTAGGGCAAAAGTAATGTCTAGCCTTGTGATTGTTGCTAGCTATATCCAAGTACTATTAATACTCTAGTACTCTGCCTTGTTACACCTCTTATCTATATAGCTTGAAGGTTTGAGGGCCTTATAGCTAGCTATAGGTGAGTGTGTAGGTACTGCCTTCTTATAGTTCATTCCTATCTTAGCTAGGCTATCCCTAATAAAGTGTCCTTAGTCAAGTTTTAGGATTCCTCTCTTCCTGTCCCTTATGACTCTTATACTAAGGATTTTTTTAGGTTCACCTAGATCTTTGATCTTGAAGATCTTTCTAAGTTCTCTTTTAAACGAGAGAACATCTATTAACTTTGGTGTAGTAATTAGAATGTCATCCACATATATAAGGATTATAATCTCCCTCTTCTTATAGATAAGTAGGCATAGATCTACTTCTGACTATGTGAATCTAATCTCTCTAAGCTTTGACACACAGAGTTGATTCCAATCTCTAGCTACTTACTTAAGTCTATATAAGCTTTTGAGGATTTTGAACACTATGTTTAGTAGAAGCTCAACTCCTAGTAGTAGTAACATAAAGATGTCTTTATAGAGGGTGCTTTCTATAAATACATTGTTCACATCTACTTAGTAAAGATAAAGATCCTTCTTATACACAATAGCTATAAACACCCTAGGGGTGTCCTATCTTACTATAGGTGTAAATGTCCCTATAAAGTCAACACTAAACTTCTATAAGAAGCCCCTTACAACTAGTCTAGCCTTGAACTTTTCAACAGCTCTACTAATACTTCTCTTAATTCTAAAGACCTATCTTAATGTAACTAGATTTGCTCCTTTTAGTAGAACAGAATTTTCCTAGGTGTTGTTACTCTATAGAGTATCTAGTTCCTTATAGATTGCTTCCTTCTAAAGATGTCCCTATTTCTTGTCATTTATAGCATCCTTATAGGATTTTAGAATTAGGACCTCTTGCTTATATATAATAGCTTCTATAGTTACTATAAAGACTATTTCCTTAACTTCTCCCCGGAATTTGCTATCCTATAGTATTGAACTGTCTACTAATTATATAGCTATAAAGAAAGCTTAGTGAAAAGTAGTAAGGTTCTCTAAGAGGTCTATTACTTCTCCTACTTTAGTAGTTAGTTCGGGCTTAGGGACTATAGATTTTAGGGTTTTCTATTTCATGTCATAGCCCTTAACATTATAGTCAGCCTTTCTCTTTCCAAGGGATGATTTAGGGACCGTTACTTATAACCTAGTAACGTCTATTTCCTAGGGATCTAGGGAGCTTCTCTTAATTAGCTAATCGATTTTCTGAAATTCCCCTACGTTCTCCGGAGGTTAAGGAAGTTATATAAACAGCTTTCTCGGCTAAGCGACTTTAGGGCTCTCAATTAGCTAATCTATCTCGGGGGTGCTTTAATAGACGCCTAAATAGTAGGTAGATTGCCCTAAGGATACGTTCTTCCTCGGCCTTCCTAAGGGCTTCCTAGCTAGTACGCTACTTAGTAGATTTAATATTGGAACATTAAGACCTATATCACCTCTAGGCTAGTCCTTAAAGAAGTCTATATATATATATTGTTTAACAGCTCTTATGTCTAGTTCCTAAAAGAGCTAGGCTTTAGCTATGTTTTAATATACCTAATAAACACTACTTCTTTACCCCTATTTATTAGCTTGTCACTTCTTACCTATTAAGGTTATAATCTTATGTCTATATAGACGATAGCTTTACATCCCTAAACTTTCAAATAGTTGATGGTCGGTTTAATACTATCAAAAGCCTCATCTAGTGAAACCTTAAACCTATCGTAATCTAGGCTATTTAGTAGTTTGTTCCTTATATAAGTTTAGGCCTCTAGTACTTTAGGCCAAAATTCAACCGGCATTTTAGCCTCTTTAAGCATTGCCCTTATAGAGTCCTCTAAGGTTTGTATTGACCTCTTAACTAGTCTATTCTATAGAGAGTTATATACCTTAGTCGGCTCGAGCCTAATCCCTAAATTCTTCTCCTACTACTTTACTAATACAATAAGTTCTTTTGTATTGTTAAGCCTTACTACTTTTAGCTACGCTAATGATTTCCTCTCTACTTTGATCTTCTAGTTCTAGAGAGCAACTAGAGCATCTTCTCTTTTCCTAAGAGGAAAGGTCTACTTCTTCCTAGAGAAGTTATTAACAATCTTAAGCTAGTATTTAAATCCTAGTCTTGAGATTAGTAGTAGGCTATATATATTAATAGATATAAGGGCAAGTCTTTTAGGTCTTCTCTCTATAACTTTACCTTTATACTTCTTTATCTTTGCTATTAAATATACTCTACACTAGTGAAAGCTATCCTTAGGGATAGGAATAGGTTCTTTTAAGTCTATTACCTTGTAAAGATTCTAGAGCGAATTCTTCCTAAAGTGTATAAATCTTCTATACTAAAGCTCCTACTACTTTAGGTCGGTCTCTAATTAAGCAGTCACAAAGGCATTCTCTATTAGTAGTGTATATAATAAGTAATATACCCGTTCTTATAGGAGAGGAGAAATCTCATTAATAAATAGAACCCCCCTAAGGAGCTTTGTCTAGACAATAGTCTTACTAGAGGGAGAAACAAGAGAAAATGATAGAGGTTGAACACTAAACTACTTACTAAACTAGTTCTATAAAACTAGGTTACTCCTAGCTTAGGTATAAGTAGGACATCTTCTAAAACAACTTTTCTACTAGCTCTCCTACTCATCTCTACATTCCTAATATAAGTGGCTAATAAAAACCCACCTCCTACTTTGATCTATTTCTTCCTTATTAAGGGAGTTATAGATCTAAAGAGGCAGCTTTAGTCAGTTATATAGGATGAAGTATAGGAGTTAAGTAACTACTCTAACGAGGGGAACTTGCCTTAGACTTCTATAGTTAAGTAAGCTACTTTATTATACTCACCATTATTACACATTGTCTCTAGGGATGAGCTGTATAAGTCACGTGACTCTTAGGCGGAAAAACCTTTTCTAGTCTTCTTTACTTTAGAGGTATAAGACTAGGCCTAGTTCTTCTATAGTGATAGTATATTAGAGCTGAGTTTCTTTATCATTTTCTTAAGTTCTTCTATAGAGGACTTCTCTCTTAGTGTCCTCCTTAAAGTGGATGGTAGAGTTCTCTTCTTCTTAATATATATTATATTCTAGGAAGATAGTAGTTAGGAATAAGATCTAAGGACCTTTCTTACCTTAGGCAGACTAGGGCAGTCCTTAATTAGATGATTCTTCTTATAGAGAAGGTAGGAGAGTGGTCTTACTAGACCTAAGGGCTTGACCTAGGTAGCTACTATACTATACTTAGCCTTAGAGGGATCTAACCTAGCTTCTTAAGCTTTAAGGATTCTTAAGGTCCTTTTATAACCTATCTTTAGCTAAGCTATAATAGTATCCCTAGCTATATAGTAGTTAGGTAGTAGTGAGCTTAAGAGCTAGGTCATCCTTACATTAGCTTTCCTATAATGCTGACCCTCTAAGTCAATATTAGCAATCCTTTTTCTAAGAGAAACTAGGTGTGTCTATATAGATCTAATAGTGAACTCTTTACTTATCTTAAAGGTCACAAATTGCTTTATAAGCTTATATATATAGGTTAGTAGCACCTAGCTATACTTGTTCTAGATATACACCTACTTCTTAGTAGCTGTTCTAGATTTATATAAGCCCTTAAGCTTAAATTCATCTTCTTCTATAATCCTACTAAGGATACTAAAGTTGTATACTATATTGTGTCTTGCCTATATTAGCGTATTAAGGATCTCTTTAGTTATAGCCTCTTCTTAGAGTTTCGGAGTCTTGCCCTTAATGTTGTTAAAAGACTTTTCTATTAGGTCATTAATTATAAAGAATGCTGATTGGCTCTCTATCTTATATCTCTAAAGGTTGAACCATCTCTTCTAATTGTACCTCCTAAGAATTAGGATTTTGCCTCCCTTCTCCTCTATCTTCTCTTAGCATAAATCTATAATAGATTAGATGTAATGAAACAAGGTGTATATATTCCAAAGTAGTAGCTTAGATCCTACTAAGGCTTCTAGTATAAAATAGGAAAGTTCGTAGGTATAGATACTAAGGCCTACTTAGTAAAGTAAAGAAGGAGCGGTATAAGGTCTCGGGGCTAGGATATAGATCTATCTCTCCTAGTAGAGCTTCAAATGAATTACTTGAAGTCCTTCTTAATAGTATCTCGATACAGTTCTACCTATAGAGTATCTTTAAGGTATTAGCTTTAAGTAAGCCGTATAGAGTCCTTATCTAGGTTACCTATTACTAAGTATCGAACTAAGCTCCTTAATAGGATAGACGGGGTAGACTTCTAATTCCTAGATGTTTTCTGCTACGATAGTAAGGGATATAAGTAACCTATACTAATATAGGTTGCTCTTATTTCTATATAAACCCGGGCTTATAACCTATTAAATAGGTACGGATAGATAGTAGCGGAGTAGAGTAAGAGATCAATCTTTGACTAACTAATAGTACGAGTATATAGCAATATATTAGGAACTAATATATTAATTATATTAGATGTCTATCTAAGCTAAAGAGGAGAGAAGGTATCTCCCTATAAGCTAAGTTATCGTAGATGCCTTAGGCTACTAGATCACTTCCTAATTGTTGACTTCCTTTAGGATACTACATCTTAATAATATATAAGCTTCTATCTAGATATAGGGGTATACGACTAACCCGGCAAATCAGCTTAGGATCCTCGGACTATAGGTAGACCCGGCGCTACGGTAGAGGAAGCACGTATAGGCAATATTACGGAAAGCTAAACAGAATATAGTATCATACTAGAGGCTTACTACGTCTATATAGGGGGCGGACTTCCGGTAGTCACGACTTCTATATACGGCTATTATACGGCCGGTCCTTACCTATAGTAGCCAAGTGTAGTCCTTAGACGAGAGGGCCTACCTCTTAAAGGGACCCGTCGCCCCGTTAGCGAAGATCTAAAACTAATGCCTAAGGAAGGTTACCGGGGTATATAAGTCGATACTAATAAGGATACTTAAGTACGAGATCGCTATACCGCCGATCGACCTATATATCTAGGGACTACGGACCTCCTACTTAGGTAAGTTAGTATAGTACCTAGTATAGAAGGTCATCGCTAGTATAGTCGTAAGGGCCCGCGAATTAGTACTAGCGTATAAGGGCATTCGACCCGGAAACGAGCCGAACTACCGGGTAAGGGACGAATAGCTAGCAATATAATAGGAAGGTAAGAAATCGTTTGTAGAGCAACTATAGAAAGAGAGGTGGAACAACTAGGTTATAGGGTATAGTAGACGCCCTTAGCTAGCGGGACAATCTAAGGAATAGTTAGCTACAAAATCCGCGGTCAAGTACCCCCCGAAGCTTATCTACTACCGCCTTACGAGGGTATAGAGTAGTATAGTAACCTAACTACGAAGCGAACATATCGGCCTCTAGGGGTACCTATTATAGAGGAAGGTTCTAGGATACACGAATATTAGCTACCCCTACGGCTATTACTCCTAGAACGTACGGTACGCACTCCTCGTCTATCTAAGGTAGTCGCTAGGAAGGGGGGAGTAGATAGTAAAGGCGAGGAACCGGACGATTAGGGCACTTCTTAATAACGCTAAGGACCTACGGCGTATTACGAACTAGATACTAGAGAAGGTCTAGCTAGAACAGTACCGCCTAGTAGGAGTAGTATAGGAAGAGAGGACACGACGTAGCGCGACGAGACCGGCTAGGAGCGGGGGCTAACGGGGTAGTGACATAGACTACGTACGTTTAGAGGGAAAGCTAAACTAGATAAGGAGTAGTCGGGGGCGGGAAGGGTTTTTACCTATTCGGGTTTCCCTTTGTATATAACAATAGATATATACCTATATAGGCCGGATAGGGTCCTAGAACAGGGGAATGACAAATCTATCTATTAATAGAATAGGATAGCGATTCTTAATAGTAATAGCGTTTAGCCTATAGTAGTTAATATATACTCGTAGCCCTCCTCTAGGCTTTCTTACTACTAATACCGGTACCGGTAACTAGCTTATTTTCTAGCCGGTCTTATATACCTTACCTTCTAAAGTCTATTCGAGTAACTATTTCTTAACGGCTTCATTCTCCTTCTCGGCTAGTCCGTATAGCTTTCGGTATAGCGGTTCTTAAGGTCTACCGGGTTTAATATAAATCTCGTAGTCGATACCTAGTCGGTAAGGTAGGAGTCCCTCGTAGTCCTTTACTAAGAAAGTATCTATAATGTCGTAGTATATAGGCGGGAGCTTCTCTTTAGGATTGTAGTTAAACTGGTTGTTTAAGAACTAATCTAGGTCATATGCTACTATCGCGCTTAGTTTAAGGCTATTATTATTATTGTCGTTATCCTCGCGCCCCGTAGGTATAATATAGAAGTACTCGGCCCTAGGCCGGTACGCGTACATCTCCTATACGCGCTACGAGACTTCCTAGTAATCTACCTCTTTATCTACCTCTAGAGCGGATATATCTAGCTCCGCCCCTCCGGCTATAAATCCTACTAATTCGCTAGTAAAGGGCTTTAGTCTATATTTCGTTCTACCGATATAGTTTAGAGATTATACTATTATCGATGTCTTATTATATAGATAGTAATCGAAGTAGTAGTTAGATCTAAACGCCACCTCGCTAGTTTTCTAGAAGATGTTCGGGTTGTATACGGAGAGCTACGGTAGTCTAAAGACAATATCGTATTCGAGGTCGGTAATATAGTATAGTACTTGCTTATAATAACCGCCGATAACTACGTCTATAAGGGCTATATATATAATCTAACGCACTATAGCCGATCTATCTCCTAGTGTCAATCGTCTATTCTTTGTCAAAGGGATCAAGGGGGTTATATATTTACGTATAAATTTCTAATCAAGAAAGAGAGAGGTAGAGGTAGAATCTATAAGGCCGCGAGCCTTTTTATATTATATTATTACGGGTAATACTATGTAAGGGTGTATAGCTAGTTATTATTTATCTAGTATATATACCGATATCTTAAGCTCCTTACTATAGTCCGTCTCTTATATTCTATATCTCTGAATCTTATACTCTTTCTGTCTTAGAAAGTTCGGTTACTAACCGCTATCTACTACGCTTAGGTAGCGGTCGTGTCATTTCCCTATTACTATAGGTCGGTAGTAAGGGAGCTAAGGTTCGGGTTGGCGTCCGTATTGTTTTGTAGACGTATATAGGTTTAGCTATAGCTCTTATATCGCTACGATATAATACCTTTAGTCGTCGAGTTTCTAGAGGAAGTAGAGTTAAACCTTGTCCTTACTTTTGTTTACGTTATACTATATAATAGTAAGGTTAGCTTATATTAGTATTACGGACTAGCTAGGATAAGTTCTATTAGGGTGCTCGTTAGCTATATAGCTCCTTCGTTTATCGCGCTATCCTATTAGGTTAGTTAGCGTTCGGTCGTTAGGGGGTGCCTAAAGATATGTATCTATCTAGCTTCATTTACCGCCCTCTATAGCCCCTTAGGCGCCCCGGCGGTATATAAGTACTCTACTATATATTTTATATCGCTTCGTCTATCCTTTTCCTCTTTACGGCCTCGAATCCTCTATACTAGGAATTGCTAAGCGTTAGTATAGAGTACCTCGCCGGAGTTATTACCCTAGCCTAGCGGGCCTTTTCTTGCGCTACTATCCTTATAGGGCATTAGTTCGAGTATACCGGGTGTTTACGGCCGTAGTACGCGTACCTCGATTCCTCCCGTAGGTATTGTTTCCCCTAATACGGTCCTACGTAGTATAGGTACTTAGGGGTCTTCTCGGTATACTTTAGCGCAATATAGCCGTATTATTAGTAGTTAAAGCATTAGAGCACTCTGTAGCTACTCTTATATATCTCCGTGTCGAGGCGTTTGTATTACTAGAATAGTCCTCCTTCTAGGACCTAGTTCGCTTATTCCGCGGTAGCTATCTAGATAATTAGAGAGGAGTACGTCTTAGTAGCTTCGACGTTCTTATTTAGCTACGCTACTTTAGTAAAGCGTACTCCCGGTAAGGTGTTCTAGTTCTATTTCTAGAGTAGGGCGAGGTCGTTCTCTACCCTAAAGGTCCTTAGTACCCTATAGGCTATTACCGTAAACTACTAGTAAGAGACCTTTACCGACCTCGCTACCTTAACTATCTAGTCCTTAAGGGTCTCGAGCTTTTGTCGGTCTGTCTCCTATACTATAAAGAGGCGTATTACTCCTCTAGGCTCGATTATAGCTCCTACTATCTCCTTCTAGCTAATCCTATCTACTAGCTCCTTACTTATTAGGCCCTCTAGCTCTCGCTTCTCCTCGGGGTCTATAACGTACACCCTAATAGCGTTGTTTATCCTTTAGGTCCGTAGGTTAGGGGAGCTAGCTACTACGTTTACCTATATAGGAGTATACTAGGTAGGAGCTTTCTATATTATCTACTAGATTACTCTCGGGATCTAATATTCGAGTACCTTAAGGGCTCCGAGGAGTTAGGCGATCGTGTTCTTATACGTCCTAGCTAGGCGCTTATCTACTTCAAGTATCTCTTAAGCCTCTTTATAGAGGTCCTTCTATATAGAGGTTTAGTTAACCTAGAGGGGAGGCTTACCCTATATTTATAGTCGCGGTTACTATAGCTATTACTAGTTTAGCTATTATTACTAGCTATATTGTTACTAGCTTAGTAGTAGTATACTTTATGTCTAATTTTTAGTAGGCGTAGGTTTCCCTTATAAGTTACTTAATACTAGCTAGCTAGTAAGGAAGGAATTATATTTAGTAAGCTAGCTACGAGATAAGGTAATAAGTCTTAACCGCGCTTTCCTACTTATCTAGTACTACCGTATAGCCTCGTTTCGAGAGATTAGCCCGGAGTAAAAGCTTCCCTCTACGCCCTCCCTCCCTATTTACTCCTTAAGCTAATATCTACCTCTATAGACCTAAGCCCTTTAGTACTCTCTATTAAACGATATACGTATCCGTCCTCTCGGGCTATATAGATAGTATTAGCCGTCGCTACTAGTATATACTACGCCCTAGGTTTTAACGCCCTTCGCGTTACCGTAGCCTATCTCTAGAAAGCGGCTGTTACGGCCGCTCCGTAAGTAAAGGATTAGCAAAGGGGCACGTGACCTTAGATTACGTAACGCTCGGCCCGAAGCCGACCCGTAATACCTCGGCCCTTAAGTATAGGCCTCGACCTTAGAACCTACTTCTCTCTTTAGCTATCGACTTTATTAATACTACACCCCTATACTCTCGTACTATAGCCTCGTAACACTTCGATAGCTTATTAATAAGAACGCTACTATATTTAGCGCTACTTAGCTTAAAAATTACGATAACGCGACTCCTCGAAATCCCCGACTCGTACTAGCGTAGAAGGTAGCGTAGTACTCTCTCTCTCTCTCCCTCCTAGTAAAGACGCTAGAAGGGCGCACTATACTTATAGTATAGCGAGACCGTAGGGCACCGGCCCTAGCGGCGGCGCGAATACTTAATATATCGTATACTATACGCGACTAACTCAAAACTTAGAACTCTTTACGCGAGCCGACTAGTACACCTAGTCCGATAACTCCGTCCTACTAGATCCCTATACTAAGTACGCTAACACGGAGCGCGCGATTCTCGACTAGCTTCTAGAAGAGGAGGAAGGTAACGAGATATAGCTCGAAATCCCCGATACTCTTAACCTTACTACGTTATTATACGAGGGCGACATTATTAAGTATAAGAACGACGATAGGTCCTACGATAATACTCGAAAAGACTTCGCCGTTAACTTTATAGACGCCTAGGGTCGCGGTAGTACCTAGCGTATCCTACTCGAGTAGCTACGTATACTCGACTCGACCTAGCTTTACGATTACGTTAAGAATTAACTAGAAGCTATCTTATACGCACTTCGTAAGCTCGAAGCCGATCATCGCTAAGCTATCCTAGATAGGGCGGCGTTATATAAGGCTAACGAGCTAAACAAGAAGAAGTTTAAGGATATATATACCGAGTTATAATATACTACGAAGTATAAGTAGGAATATAAGTAAGACCTTAAATAAGTAAACGAGGACTTAAGTAAGGCAAAGTAGGACGTGACTAAGTATAGGAAGTAGGCTAACAAATAGTATAATTATACTAAGTCTACTAAGAAGGAAGTTAGTATACTTAAGGCTAAGGTAGCCGAACTCGATAGCCTCGTACCTAATAAGACCGTACCTACTACTATAGACGTAGTAGGGCTATAATAGAAGATTTATACGCTATAGTAGGAACTCGAGGAGGCTAAGCGTAGCCGTACTACCGAGAAACTAAAGGAACGTAGTACTCGTTCCCTCTCCGAGTTACGACGCCGCCGCGGTAATAAGCCCGCCGATAAGCCTACTAATACGCCCGCCGACAAGCCTACCGATAAGCTGTCGATAAGGGGACTAAGAAGTAGCCTACCGCCCGTAAGTACCGTAAGTAGCGCCTCTACGACTTATCTAATCTAGATTTATCCGACTTATCCTCCGACTCTAATTCCGACGTCGATCTACCTCCGCGTAAGAGTAAGGATAAGAAGAAGGATAAGAAGAAGAGTAAGGAACTAGTTATTATTAAGGAGGACTACGAGATAGTAGATACTAGCGTCGACGTGGTCTACTATAATCCTACTATATCTAAGGACTTTAAGACTAGTAGCCGCGTCGATATACCGAAGCCTAAGTTCTCTAGTAAGAACTATAGTAAGGACTCCCTAAGCCTCGACGAGTAGACTATATAACTTAGTAACAAGTTCGCCGTCTCGACTTTTAAGGACGTACTATCCGCCCTCCGCTTCGTTTAAGAATATACTCCCGGATTAGTCTAGTAGATACTTCGAAACTATATTCTATAGAAAATCCTTATCGGAAAGTATATAGTTAGTAAGCCCTTTAAGTCCGTATAGAAAGCCCTTAAGTTCCTTAACCGTAACTTCGGCGACTATAATCCTAAAGGTACGGTACGTAATAATATAGACGCTCTAAAGATAGGAGAATTAGATAAGTTCTCTCTATTCTACGCTAAGTACTAGAAGGAACGCGCTCGCCTACCGCTAGCTTTAAGCCGTAGGTAGGAAGCTCTTAAGCTAAAGAAGAAGCTTAGCTTTAAGTACCGTACCCGTCTTATAGGACTTACGGAATTCAAGATAGTCGAGGGCCTAGCTTCGTAATGCTATCGCCTAGAGAGCGAGATAGCTTAGCTCGATATCGACCTACCTCGAAAGGTTAACGATAATAAGGACAATAAGAAGCTATCTAGCGGTAAGCCTCCGGGCGCGACGCTAGGTATAACTACGCCTACTATCGGCTAGGTAATACCGCTAGCGATTCCTACTAATACTAGTATACCGCTTAGTCGCTTACCGTATACTAACTAGGCCTTACTTCTATAGAAGGACCGGCCTAAGTAATATAAGAACCTCGTACTACTTACCTAGGATTAGCGTACCTAGATTATTATAAGCGGTAGCTACCTACGGTACCGCGGTACTAGATACGCCTTAGGAGTAGCTAGCTATCTACTCGACCCCTACGAGCGCCCTAAGCGAAAGACCGCTAATAATAGTCTAACCGCTATAGTAGTATTACTACCGGCGGAAAACGCCTAGACTATTATCTAAGCGTAATAGATAATAGTCCGATATAGGAAGTATTATATTAGTATAAGTACTATTACTTACCTTACGAATACGAACACGAACATAAAAATTACGGTATAAGAACAGTATAGGCATTTTCCTTATAAGCCCGTCCGAATACGCCCTCTATAGAAGTAGATAAAGGACCCGAAGTCTCGTATTACTTTATAGTAGAGGGTAGGGCAAATAGACATTATATATATACCTTTCTCGATAACGGTACTAACTCTAAACTCGTAAATACTTCCTACGCGCAGAAACACAACTTCTATTTATATAATATTGAACCTTTTACTCTCGGACTAGGGGATAGCTCGTAAGCCCCTACTATTATTTCAAAAGTAATAAATATCGAGCTTAACCTATAGGGCTATACCGGAATCGTGAAGTGTCTAGTTACCGACACTTACTACGACATCGTATTAGGCTTAGGTTAGTACGTAAAACATAGCCCTTATAAGGACTAGAAGCGACATAGAATTATATTTAATAATACTAGCTACGGTAGCTACTCCCTTTACTAGGATATTATACTACCTATAGTCTTACCTCCTACTAAAACACTAGCAACCCCTCTACTAGACTATAATAGCCTAAAACGACTAGACATCTCCGCTATACTAGTCTCTTAACCTATCGAAGGAGGTAGCGTAGAGCGTGTTAGGTACGGTACGAGTAAAGGCGATATTAAGTAAATTAGCCTCTACGAACTCTATAAGCTATCTCGTATAAAGGGGGCTAAAGTCTATACGATATAGATTAATCCGCGTGAGACTTACGCTAGTAAGAGCGTAGCTAACCCCGTAACTACATAAGTATTAGGCCTATATACTATAATAGTACGAAAAGTTATAGGTAGTAAAGCTATCTTCGCCTACGCTATATACGTCGAAGATTCCTATTACCGTATACTACGATACTACTAAGAGTACTAGGCGGAAGTGTACGCTCTAAGCGTAGTAGATTACGATGTCTTTATAGAGAAGTTATATAGGAAGGAGAAGGAAGCCGATATAGCGAAGTTACTAGCCTACTACTAGTATAGAAAGGACCTCTTCTTAAAAGTAGAATTAAGTAAGCTACCTCCGTATCGGCTAGGCTTAGATCACGAGATCAAGGTGAAGTAGGATGCTAGACCACCTTTTAAACGCCTATATCTAATATCTAATAAAGAGTCTAAGGTAGTAAAAGCTTAGGTCGACGACTAGCTCGAGAAAGGTAATATCTAGCGTAGTAATTTACTAGCCGCTTCGCTAGTTGTTATTATACGTAAACCGGGCGGCGGTCTACGAGTATATATTAACTACCGAGCTTTAAATACTATTATAGTCAAGTCTAGGTACCCTATTCCGCTTATCTAAGACACCCTAAACCGGATTAGTAGGAAGAAGTACTTTACTAAGCTCGACGTTATCGCCGTATTTAATTGCCTACGTATTATAGAAGGCGATAAATAGAAGACTGCCTTTATAACACGGTATAGGTAGTTCGAATGCTTAGTTATACCATTTGAATTATGTAATGCCCCTAGTACGTTCTAGTTATATATTAATGATACCCTACGAGAGTACCTCGATAACTTTACCTCCGCGTACCTTAATAACGCTCTAATCTTTAGCGATACTCTCGAGGAGTATATCGAGTATATAGACAAGATAATAGCTAAGCTTTAGGAGGCCGGCCTCTAGCTTAATATCGATAAGTACGAGTTCTACGTCTAGGAGACTAAGTACCTAGGCCTTTTTATTAGTACTAATAGGATCAAGATAGATAAGGAAAAGATCGCTACGATTTAGGAGTAGGAGACCCCTGGTAACCTAACGGACATCTTGTTATTCCTAGGATTCTATAACTTCTATCGTAGGTTTATTCGTAACTACTTAGGCATCGCGTATCCTATAATATAACTCACTAAGAAGGACGTAACTTAGCTATAGGATAATACCTATTAGTAAGCCTTCGACCGTATAAAGTAAGCCTTTATAGAAGATAACATCGTACTCGCGTATTTCGTAGCTAGTAGAGAAACTAAACTTAAAACGGACGTATCGGACTTCCTTACGGCTACTATTATGTCTTTAAAGGGTAATAATAGTATTTAGCGCCCGGTTATATCTATATTAAAGAAGATGTCACTATAGGAATATAACTATAACATCTATAATAAGGAGTTACTCGCTATCGTTAAGGCGTCCGAGGAGTAGAAACCGGAGCTTATGTCTAGGGATATCGACGGCGATAAGACCGACTTCGAGCACCTTACCGACGAGAGCGGTAAGCCTATCCTCGTATACTCTAATTATAAGAACCTAGAATAGTTTATAAGTACGATAGTACTAAACCGCCGGTAGGTACGCTAGTCTAAATTCTTATTATAGTTCTACTTTAAGATCGTATATATCCCTAGTAGAAGTAATATTAAGCCTATATCCTACTATTAAGGTAGATAGCTTGAAGTTCTCTTCACCCTGTTTCTTTAGCTCTAAACGCCGCGGAGGTGCCTAGCTATATTAGGCAGCTCCTAGGCAATAGTAGCCTAGGCTACGGTACGGACGGCGCCTACGGCTCTATAGGCGAAGCTCCCCTAAGACAACTAGTAGCAACTTATAGAGGACGCAAAAAGTATAGAAACTAACGATCAGCTCCTATACCGGTCTCTATAGGTAATAATCACTTAGCTACGCACGGCGCTTATACTGTCGTATCACCGAGGGCAATAAGAAATAAGGACGACGTCCTAGGCGATTAGTAAGGCCACCCGGAATTAATACCTCTATAGCTAGGCATTGGTCGCGGCATCGATACTAGGCCCCCGCCTAACGTACGATATAGTTACGATCCGTATTATAGCAAAGGAAGACTAGGCCGAAGTTACGAAGCTATAGAACAAGGAGCTCGCCTAACGAATTAACTAACTAGGGGTAGTCGTAGTGAACTAATAGTCTAACGGTACTCTATAGATCTATACTAGCTCCACTACTACTAGGAGGTACCTAGAGGCATAGCTATAGTAGGTATCTAAGGTTACGGTATTAGCGAAGGTCTTAAAGAAGCAATTTACGATCCTAGTCTACGACATGCCTAAGGAGTTCGACCTAACTAACTAAGGTCACCTACGTACTCTCTAAGAGGACAACCCGGTTACTCTTAACTCTCTAATCTAGAAGGCGACTTGGCTCTATAGGAAATGGCCAGAAGGTAAGAAGGCCTCGGCGCTAATAGTATAGCTATAAGACGCGAAAGCGGCGGATCTAGCGATAGAATAAGGCCTAATCTAGTAATATAGCCTTAAGATAGTAGAAAAGCACCCCTTACTCTTTCGTGTCCTCTAATACTTCAAATGCTAACAGTATAGACACCAAACCTATACGTGTAGAAACAAGTAGGCCTACTCGAACTATATAGGAGACTATATATCTAGAGACTATATCGGCTACGAGACGGTACGCGAACTGTCCGGGGCACTACCTATCGTATAGTACGGAATGCCTATGGCGGAAACTAGCGAAAAACAAGGCAATCATAAACAGAACCGTCGCCCTAAGATTCTACGGCGACCGTAAGGCTAGCCTATACCGGAACTAGTTAGCGGCGGTCGGGTATAAGCGCCCTAGGGCCGAGAACAATATAAAGGATACGTAACCTAGGGCGTACGGGAGGCCACGTACTCTACTAGCTACGGCGAGGGAATCTAACTAGGCCAGGCTCCCCTTTAGTATATAGCCGATAGGCGTAGACTAGGACATATAAGGTAGTAGGACATAGGACGCTATAGAGGAAATAATTGTCGATGCCGATGACTAGCCTCGACACGCTTAGTATCATCTAGTATAACGTCAACTATAGTAAGGATATAGTCTAGAACCATTTCCTACACGAGGCGGACCCGTACGTCTATAACGTCCTAGTAATCTAGGAGCTATAGATTAACCCGTACTATAAGAGACTAACGACCTATAAGTTACTAGGCTATACGACATACCTACGAGGCGACGGCAGACCCCGTACGTACTTCTATATTAGTAAGGACATACTAGAATCCGGCTAGGAGGTAGTATACTACGTAGACGAAGAAGGCGGCGGCGATATTACCTCCCTCTACGTAGGTAGCACCTAGATATACAACCTATATATACAACCGCTAGCCTCGAGGTCTAGCCGCGACCTTAGGGTCTATAGACACCTAGACAGTGCGCTTAAGAGACAAGGGTGCCACATCGTAGTAGGAGACTTTAATATATACTACCCTTCCTAGGAAAGCCTTATATAGCCGTACCCTATAGCCGACGAAGTACTCGACTTGATAGCGAGCAACGCAATTGCCCTTAATACCCCGAAGGACCTAGGCACCTAGAAGAGAGGGGGACTCTAAGGCACGATCGACCTCTCCTAGATCTTAGATAGCTACTACTATAAGGTAACCTACTATAGGATCGAATATAAACTCGAGGCGTCGTTAGACTATATACTAGTTCGGACCTCTACTATAATATAGATATAACGTATACTAGCGAGAACCCCTAAGCTAAACTAGGGAAAGGCCTACTAGGCTAATATCTAGGCGTACCTCGATAACTCCGAGAGGCTAGTCTAGATCGCGTAGTAGCAATACATTAGTAAAGACGAGATAGACGAGGCAGTCTAAGGGTTAATAGACGAAATAAGAAACGCGACCTTACTTTACGTTCCGCTTACCTAACTAACGACATAGTCTAAACTATACTAGACGCCGAAGTATACTACGGTAGTAAGAGAAGTAAGGAGAGCCCGCCGGGTATAGACGAGTAGCTATAGCGAGGAGGCCTAGAACGTATATAGGGAGGCATACTAATAGAAGAAAGCTATAATACGGAGGGAGAAAGTAGTCGGCTAGAGGGCTATAGTAGAAGAAATCGCCGGCAAGCTAGCGAGGATGTAGAAGCTAGCAAAATGGGCCCGATAGGACCCTATATAGAGCCCCTCCTTCTCTATCCTAGCGCTATAATCGCCTAGTAGCCCGGTTAGCGACCCCGAGGCCAAGGCGCGTCTACTAGCTAGTAAGTTCTTTCCGCCCCTAGTCGAGGCTAATCTAAGCGATATAAACAGCTCTACTCCCCTAGCCCCTAGCATCGCGGTCCGATAGGAGGTGTCCGAGGGAGAAGTTACCGCTATACTTAGGAAGTTACTAGCAAAGAAAGCCCCGGGGCCGGATAGGATCCTAAACGAGCTACTAAAGAAGTATAGAGATTAACTAGCCCTAGTAGTTATAGCGATCTTTAACGCCTGCCTATAGACCGGATACTACCCGATAGTATTTAAATAATCGACGATAGTAGTCCTACGTAAGCCGTAAAAGGAAGACTATACGTAGGTAAAGTCGTACCGCCTAATTACGCTCCTTAGTACTCTTAGGAAGGCGCTTAAGAAGCTAGTTATAACGAGACTCTCCGAGGCGGTAGAAGAATACTCCCTACTCCCGGACACCTAGATAGGTACGCGCCCGTAGCGATCGACGCTATCCGCGACAGAACTTATTACCTCTTAGGTAAAGGCTATCTAGTATAAGAATAGGGACAAGGTGGCTTCCTTACTTAGCCTAGACATATCGGGAGCCTTCGACTACGTATTATACCCGCGGCTACTATATATCCTAAGAACGAAAGGACTCCCTAAGTAGCTTATCAACTTCGTACGGTCCTACCTCTAAAACCGTAGTACGTCGATCCTAGTCGGCTAGTATAGAAGCCTATTTCAAGTAGTCTATACTAGAATCCCGTAAGTCTTAACGCTAGTACCTATTCTGTTCCTCTTCTTTATAGCGACGCTACTCCTAGCCCTAGAATCCTAGAACACCGCTACGAGCGGCTTCGTAGACGACATAAATATCCTAGCGTAGTCTTCCTCGACTAAGGAGAGCTGTAGGCTACTAGAAGAGAAGCATAAGATCTACGAGGACTAGGCTAGGAGGCACGGGGCTCGGTTTGCCCTAGAAAAGTACAATCTAATACACTTTACGCGCCGGCTACGGTTCTATAATATATAAGCTTCTATCTAGATATAGGGGTATACGACTAACCCGGTAAATTAGCTTAGGATCCTCGGACTATAGGTAGACCCGGCGCTACGGTAGAGGAAGCACGTATAGGCAATATTACGGAAAGCTAAACAGAATATAATATTATACTAGAGGCTCACTACGTCTATATAGGGGGCGGACTTCCGGTAGTTACGACTTCTATATACGGCTATTATACGGCCGGTCCTTACCTATAGTAGCTAAGTGTAGTCCTTAGGCGAGAGGGCCTACCTATCGAAGGGACTCGTCGCGCCGCTAGCGAAGATCTAAAACTAATGCCTAAGGAAGGTTACCGGGGTATATAAGTCGACGCTAATAAGGATACTTAAGTATAAGACCGCTATACCGCCGATCGACCTATATATCTAGGGACTACGGACCTCCTACTTAGGCAAGTCGGCATAGTACCTAGTATAGAAGGTTATCGCTAGTATAGTCGTAAGGGCCCGCGAATTAGTACTAGCGTATAAGGGCATTCGACCCGGAAACGAGCCGAACTACCGGGTAAGGGACGAATAGCTAGTAATACGGTAGGAAGGTAAGAAGTCGTTTATAGAGCAACTATAGAAAGAGAGGTAGAACAACTAGGTTATAGGGCATAGTGGACGCCCTTAGCTAGCGGGACAACCTAAGGAATAGTTAGCTACAAAATCCGCGGTTAAGTACCCCCCGAAGCTTATCTACTACCGCCTTACGAGGGCATCGAGTAGTATAGTAACCTAACTACGAAGCGAACACATCGGCCTCTAGGGGTACCTATTATAGAGGAAGGTTCTAGGATACACGAATACTAGCTACCCCTACGGCTATCGCTCCTAGAACGTACGGTACGTACTCCTCGTCTATCCGAGGTGGTCGCTAGGAAGGGGGGAGTGGATAGCAAAGGCGAGGAACCGGACGATTAGGGCACTTCTTAATAACGCTAAGGACCTACGCCGTATTACGAACTAGATACTAGAGAAGGGCTAGCTAGATTAGTACCGCCTAGTAGGAGTAGTATAGGAAGAGAGGACACAACGTAGCGCGACGAGACCGGCTAGGAGCGGGGGCTAACGGGGTAGTGACATAGACTACGTACGTTTAGAGGGAAAGCTAATCTAGATAAGGAGAAGTTAGGGGCGGGAAGGGTTTTTACCTATTCGGGTTTCCCTTTATATATAACAATAGATATATACCTATATAGGCCGGATAGGGTCCTAGAACAGGGGAATAACAAATCTATCTATCTATTAATAAAGTCGATAGCTAAAGAGAGAAGTAGGTTCTAAGGTCGAGGCCTATACTTAAGGGCCGAGGTATTACGGGTCGGCTTCGGGCCGAGCGTTACGTAATCTAAGGTCACGTGCCCCTTTGCTAATCCTTTACTTACGGAGCGGCCGTAACACTACCCCCCCTTAAAACACCTTCGTCTCGAAGCGTATATCCTTAAATCTTCCTTAGTATATATATAAAGGCTTCGTTATCCTCTATACCGTCCGTCTTATTAAGTAGCTCTATCTAGGCCGTTTTAATTATATCCTCTATCGTTATATCCCTCGTTATATCTATTAGCTTACCGTAAGCCTTTATATCATTACGCCCTCCTACTATACCGGCGGGTAGTTAACTTGGCCTATACGAGCGTATAAAGGTATAGTCGAGCTAGTACTCTCGCTTAATAACTTACTAGAAGTAGGTACCGAAACTCCTTTAACATTACCTATAGTAATATTAGAAGGCGTATAGTTACTAATAGGAAGCGTTATAGTACCGGTGCTATTAAAGGGAGGTCGTACGACTATAGTTACCTAAGGTACTAGATCTATACCATATATATCTACTTTAGGTCTTATATTACGTAACGTTTTATTCGGGATCTAACGAGGTAGCGGATAAAAGTTGACCGGTATAGACTTCGCTAGGTTATTATACTAGAAGTCTATAACTACCTTCGGTATATCTTTATATACTACGCTCGCGGGCTCCTAAATAGACTTACTATCTAAATATCCCTACTACTTTACTAGTATAGTGATGCCTCTACCCTTCGGCTTTAAATCTAGAATACGCTTAATCTCCTACGTTTAAAACGTATTGCCTATATTATCTATAACCTTAATTAGCGGGGGACGTATATTATCCTCGGGATCCGCCGGTCGTAGAAGGTTCGCGTAGAACGAGTTATATACTCGTATACGGGTCTTGTCGAGGTTGACTCTATATACGTTCTGTCCTAGTATAGCGGTAATAGTAACCGGTCCGTACTACTTTACGTCGAGCTTCTTAGATAGTCGCGATAACTTCTAGTTCTTAGTATTAATATAGACGCGGTCGCCTTCCTAGTATCTAGGCGGTATAGTACGGTATATGTTTATATTAATAGCTTATAGGGCTTAATTATAACGGAGGTACTCGTATAGGTGCTTATAGAAGTCCTTTATCTACTATACGAAGCGCTCCGCTTTCTTAGTACTAATACGTTACTTAGTAGGTATAAGGCGCCTCGGTAAGTTACTATTAAAGTTACTAGTACGCGGATTACGGCTACGCTCGGCAAAGAATAGCGAAATACCTATAGCTTCGGTAATATAGTTATTCTTTACGAATTGAGTAAGTAGTAGCTAATCTACCTAATCGTCCTAAGCGTAGTTAGTAAAGGTACGGAGGTACTTCTCTATCTCCTTATTCGTATTCTTAGATTAGCCGTCCGTTTTAGGATAGAAGGCGGTAGATAGTTTATAGTCTACGCCGACGAGCTCGTAGAGCCTACGCTAGAAAGCAGAAAGCTATTAGCTACCCCTATTAGTTATAATCGATAGAGGTAGGCCGTAGAGACGGTAGTAGTCCTGTACGAAGATATACGTAATATATTCTACGGTCATCTCCTTTACTAGGATTATATAAGAGCTATTACCCGTACGGTTAGTAATAGTCAAAACATCCGTATATATTATACCGTCGTAGCTACCCGTACTTTCTAGTAAGCTAACTACGAAGTCTATTACGATCTTATCCTAGAGCTTAAAGGGAATTAGTAGTGGTTTTAGTAGCCTAGGGTATTACGTCTATAAGGGTTTTGATAAGCGGTATTTATAGTACTTAAAGATCTTATTACGGACGTATTACGATAGACTAGGCTAGACGAAGTCTCTAGTAATAAGCTCGTAGGTCTTTGCTCGTCTAGGGTAGCTAGCTAAAGGTATACTATAGTAAGCCTAGAATACCTTAAAGCGTAGATTAGGTACATCCGGAACAAAATCGTTATAGCCGCTATATCTATTCTTAATATATATCAATCCGCCTATAGCTACGGCATTAGTATTGTCTATACGGTGTCGCCTTAGGAGCTAATATAGTTCTCCGGTATCTAGCTACTATAACGCTTACTATATCTCTAGTTTACCGTAGGCTATACGCACTTCTATTATTAGGTCATTGTCTTATCGCCCGGGGCGAATTTCTATAGGTAAGATATTAAGGAAGCGCCGCGGTCAAGCACCCCCCGAAGCTCATCCACTACCGCCTTACGAGGGCACAGAGTAGCATAGCAACCTAACTGCGAAGCGAACACATCGGCCTCTAGGGGTACCTATTATGGAGGAAGGTCCTAGGATACACGAATACTAGCTGCCCCTACGGCTATCGCTCCTAGAACGTACGGCACGCACTCCTCGTCTGTCCGAGGTGGTCGCTAGGAAGGGGGGAGTGGATGGTAAAGGCGAGGAACCGGACGATTAGGGCACTTCTTAACAACGCTAAAGACCTACGGCGCATTACGAACTAGATACTAGAGAAGGGCTGGCTAGAACAGTACCGCCTAGTAGGAGCAGTGCAGGAAGAGAGGACACGACGCAGCGCGACGAGACCGGCTAGGAGCGGGGGCTAACGGGGTAGTGACATAGACTACGTACGTTTAGAGGGAAAGCTAATCTAGACAAGGAGTAGTCGGGGGCGGGAAGGGTTTTCACCTATTCGGGTTTCCCTTTGTACATAACAATAGATATATACCTACATAGGCCGGATAGGGTCCTAGAACAGGGGAATGACAAATCTATCTATCTATTAAGGAAGCGATATTTAGGTAGTAGCGTTTATTCTTAGTACTATCGCCGTAGGTCGTTATTACTAGCTAGAATGTCTTACGGACGACGGGTAAGCGTATCGGGCTTAATATTAGATAGATAGATTTGTTATTCCCCTGTTCTAGGACCCTATCTAGCCTATATAGGTATATATCTATTGTTATATACAAAGGGAAACCCGAATAGGTAGAAACCCTTCCCGCCCCCGACTACTCCTTGTCTAGTTTAGCTTTCCCCCTAAACGTACGTAGTCTATATCACTACCCCGTTAGCCCCCGCTCCTAGCCGGTCTTCTCGCGCTACGTCGTGCCCTCTCTTCCTATACTACTCCTACTAGGCGGTACTGTTCTAGCTAGCCCTTCTCTAGTATCTAGTTCGTAATACGGCGTAGGTCCTTAGCGTTATTAAGAAGTGCCCTAATCGTCCGGTTCCTCGCCTTTACTATCTACTCCCCCCTTCCTAGCGACTACCTCGGATAGACGAGGAGTACGTACCGTACGTTCTAGGAGCGATAGCCGTAGGGGTAGCTAGTATTCGTGTATCCTAGAACCTTCCTCTATAATAGGTACCCCTAGAGGCCGATGTGTTCGCTTCGTAGTTGGGTTACTATACTACTCTATGCCCTCGTAAGGCGGTAGTAGATAAGCTTTGGGGGGTGCTTGACCGCGGATTTTGTAGCTAACTATTCCTTAGGTTGTCCCGCTAGCTAAGGGCGTCTACTATTCCCTACACCCTAGTTATTCCACCTCTCTTTCTATAGTTGCTCTATAAACGACTTCTTACCTTCCTACCGTATTACTAGCTATTCGTCCCTTACCCGGTAGTTCGGCTCGTTTCCGGGTCGAATGCCCTTATACGCTAGTACTAATTCGCGGGCCCTTACGACTATACTAGCGATAACCTTCTATACTAGGTACTATGCCGACTTGCCTAAGTAGGAGGTCCGTAGTCCCTAGATATATAGGTCGATCGGCGGTATAGCGGTCTCGTACTTAAGTATCCTTATTAGCGTCGACTTATATACCCCGGTGACCTTCCTTAGGCATTAGTTTTAGATCTTCGCTAGCGGCGCGACGAGTCCCTTCGATAGGTAGGCCCTCTCGCCTAAGGACTACACTTAGCTACTATAGGTAAGGACTGGCCGTATAATAGCCGTATATAGGAGTCGTAACTACCGGAAGTCCGCGCCCTCTATAGACGTAGTGAGGCTCTAGTATAATACTATATTCTATTTAGCTTTCCGTAATATTGCCTATACGTACTTCCTCTACCGTAGCGCTAGGTCTACCTATAGTCCGAGGATCCTAAGCTAATCTATCGGGTTAGTCGTATGCCCCTATATCTAGATAGAAGCTTATATATTATAGAATCGTGGCCGGCGCGTAAAGTGTATTAGATTGTACTTTTCTAGGGCAAACCGAGCCCCGTACCTCCTAGCCTAGTCCTCGTAGATCTTATGCTTCTCTTCTAGTAGCCTATAGTTCTCCTTAGTCGAGGAAGACTACGCTAGGATGTTCGTGTCGTCTACGAAGCCGCTCGTAGCGGTGTTCTAGGATTCTAGGGCTAGGAGTAGCGTCGCTATAAAGAAGAGGAACAGAATAGGTACTAGCGTTAAGCCTTACGGGATTCTAGTATAGACTACTTGAAATAGGCTTCTATACTAGCCGACTAGGATCGACGTGCTACGGTTTTAGAGGTAGGACCGTACGAAGTTAATAAGCTACTTAGGGAGTCCTTTCGTTCTTAGGATATATAGTAGCCGCGGGTATAATACGTAATCGAAGGCTCCCGATATGTCTAGACTAAGTAAGGATACTACATTATCCCTATTCTTATACTAGATAGCCTTTACCTAAGAGGTGATAAGTTCTGTCGCGGATAGCGTCGATCGCTACGGGCGCGTACCTATCTAGGTGTCCGGGAGTAGGGAGTATTCTTCTACCGCCTCGGAGAGTCTCGTTATAACTAGCTTCTTAAGCGCCTTCCTAAGAGTACTAAGGAGCGTAATTAGGCGGTACGACTTTACCTACGTATAGTCTTCCTTTTACGGCTTACGTAGGACTACTATCGTCGATTATTTAAATACTATCGGGTAGTATCCGGTCTATAGGCAGGCGTTAAAGATCGCTATAACTACTAGGGCTAGTTAATCTCTATACTTCTTTAGTAGCTCGTTTAGGATCCTATCCGGCCCCGGGGCTTTCTTTGCTAGTAACTTCCTAAGTATAGCGGTAACTTCTCCCTCGGACACCTCCTATCGGACCGCGATGCTAGGGGCTAGGGGAGTAGAGCTGTTTATATCGCTTAGATTAGCCTCGACTAGGGGCGGAAAGAACTTACTAGCTAGTAGACGCGCCTTGGCCTCGGGGTCGCTAACCGGGCTACTAGGCGATTATAGCGCTAGGATAGAGAAGGAGGGGCTCTATATAGGGTCCTATCGGGCCCATTTTGCTAGCTTCTACATCCTCGCTAGCTTGCCGGCGATTTCTTCTACTATAGCCCTCTAGCCGACTACTTTCTCCCTCCGTATTATAGCTTTCTTCTATTAGTATGCCTCCCTATATACGTTCTAGGCCTCCTCGCTATAGCTACTCGTCTATACCCGGCGGGCTCTCCTTACTTCTCTTACTACCGTAGTATACTTCGGCGTCTAGTATAGTTTAGACTATGTCGTTAGTTAGGTAAGCGGAACGTAAAGTAAGGTCGCGTTTCTTATTTCGTCTATTAACCCTTAGACTGCCTCGTCTATCTCGTCTTTACTAATGTATTGCTACTACGCGATCTAGACTAGCCTCTCGGAGTTATCGAGGTACGCCTAGATATTAGCCTAGTAGGCCTTTCCCTAGTTTAGCTTAGGGGTTCTCGCTAGTATACGTTATATCTATATTATAGTAGAGGTCCGAACTAGTATATAGTCTAACGACGCCTCGAGTTTATATTCGATCCTATAGTAGGTTACCTTATAGTAGTAGCTATCTAAGATCTAGGAGAGGTCGATCGTGCCTTAGAGTCCCCCTCTCTTCTAGGTGCCTAGGTCCTTCGGGGTATTAAGGGCAATTGCGTTGCTCGCTATCAAGTCGAGTACTTCGTCGGCTATAGGGTACGGCTATATAAGGCTTTCCTAGGAAGGGTAGTATATATTAAAGTCTCCTACTACGATGTGGCACCCTTGTCTCTTAAGCGCACTGTCTAGGTGTCTATAGACCCTAAGGTCGCGGCTAGACCTCGAGGCTAGCGGTTGTATATATAGGTTGTATATCTAGGTGCTACCTACGTAGAGGGAGGTAATATCGCCGCCGCCTTCTTCGTCTACGTAGTATACTACCTCCTAGCCGGATTCTAGTATGTCCTTACTAATATAGAAGTACGTACGGGGTCTGCCGTCGCCTCGTAGGTATGTCGTATAGCCTAGTAACTTATAGGTCGTTAGTCTCTTATAGTACGGGTTAATCTATAGCTCCTAGATTACTAGGACGTTATAGACGTACGGGTCCGCCTCGTGTAGGAAATGGTTCTAGACTATATCCTTACTATAGTTGACGTTATACTAGATGATACTAAGCGTGTCGAGGCTAGTCATCGGCATCGACAATTATTTCCTCTATAGCGTCCTATGTCCTACTACCTTATATGTCCTAGTCTACGCCTATCGGCTATATACTAAAGGGGAGCCTAGCCTAGTTAGATTCCCTCGCCGTAGCTAGTAGAGTACGTAGCCTCCCGTACGCCCTAGGTTACGTATCCTTTATATTGTTCTCGGCCCTAGGGCGCTTATACCCGACCGCCGCTAACTAGTTCCGGTATAGGCTAGCCTTACGGTCGCCGTAGAATCTTAGGGCGACGGTTCTGTTTATGATTGCCTTGTTTTTCGCTAGTTTCCGCCATAGGCATTCCGTACTATACGATAGGTAGTGCCCCGGACAGTTCGCGTACCGTCTCGTAGCCGATATATAGTCTCTAGATATATAGTCTCCTATATAGTTCGAGTAGGCCTACTTGTTTCTACACGTATAGGTTTGGTGTCTATACTGTTAGCATTTGAAGTATTAGAGGACACGAAAGAGTAAGGGGTGCTTTTCTACTATCTTAAGGCTATATTACTAGATTAGGCCTTATTCTATCGCTAGATCCGCCGCTTTCGCGTCTTATAGCTATACTATTAGCGCCGAGGCCTTCTTACCTTCTGGCCATTTCCTATAGAGCCAAGTCGCCTTCTAGATTAGAGAGTTAAGAGTAACCGGGTTGTCCTCTTAGAGAGTACGTAGGTGACCTTAGTTAGTTAGGTCGAACTCCTTAGGCATGTCGTAGACTAGGATCGTAAATTGCTTCGTTAAGACCTTCGCTAATACCGTAACCTTAGATACCTACTATAGCTATACCTCTAGGTACCTACTAGTAGTAGTAGAGCTAGTATAGATCTATAGAGTACCGTTAGACTATTAGTTCACTACGACCACCCCTAGTTAATTAATTCGCTAGGCGAGCTCCTTATTCGATAGCTTCGTAACTTTGGCCTAGTCTTCCTTTACTATAATACGGATCGTAACTATATCGTACGTTAGGCGGGGGCCTAGTATCGATACCGCGACTAATACCTAGCTATAGAGGTATCGATTCCGGGTAGCCTTATTAATTGCCTAAGACGTAGTCCTTATTTCTTATTGCCCTCGGTGATACGACAGTATAAGCGCCGTACGTAGCTAAGTAATTATTACCTATAGAGACCGGTATAGGAGCTAATCGTTAGTTTCTATACTTTTTGCGTCCTCTATAAGTTGCTACTAGTTGTCTTAGGGGAGCTTCGCCTATAGAGCCGTAGGCGCCGTCCGTACCGTAGCCTAGGCTACTATTGCCTAGGAGCTGCCTAATATAGCTAGGCACCTCCGCGGCGTTTAGAGCTAAAGAAACAGGGTGAAGAGAACTTCAAGCTGTCTACCTTAATAGTAGGATATAGGCTTAATATTACTTCTACTAGGGATATATACGATCTTAAAGTAGAACTATAATAAGAATTTAGACTAGCGTACCTACCGGCGGTTTAGTACTATCGTACTTATAAACTATTCTAGGTTCTTATAATTAGAGTATACGAGGATAGGCTTACCGCTCTCGTCGGTAAGGTGCTCGAAGTCGGTCTTATCGCCGTCGATATCCCTAGACATAAGCTCCGGTTTCTACTCCTCGGACGCCTTAACGATAGCGAGTAACTCCTTATTATAGATGTTATAGTTATATTCCTATAGTAACATCTTCTTTAATATAGATATAACCGGGCGCTAAATACTATTATTACCCTTTAAAGACATAATAGTAGCCGTAAGGAAGTCCGATACGTCCGTTTTAAGTTTAGTTTCTCTACTAGCTACGAAATACGCGAGTACGATGTTATCTTCTATAAAGGCTTACTTTATACGGTCGAAGGCTTACTAATAGGTATTATCCTATAGCTAAGTTACGTCCTTCTTAGTGAGTTATATTATAGGATACGCGATGCCTAAGTAGTTACGAATAAACCTACGATAGAAGTTATAGAATCCTAGGAATAACAAGATGTCCGTTAGGTTACCAGGGGTCTCCTACTCCTAAATCGTAGCGATCTTTTCCTTATCTATCTTGATCCTATTAGTACTAATAAAAAGGCCTAGGTACTTAGTCTCCTAGACGTAGAACTCGTACTTATCGATATTAAGCTAGAGGCCGGCCTCCTAAAGCTTAGCTATTATCTTGTCTATATACTCGATATACTCCTCGAGAGTATCGCTAAAGATTAGAGCGTTATTAAGGTACGCGGAGGTAAAGTTATCGAGGTACTCTCGTAGGGTATCATTAATATATAACTAGAACGTACTAGGGGCATTACATAATTCAAATGGTATAACTAAGCATTCGAACTACCTATACCGTGTTATAAAGGCAGTCTTCTATTTATCGCCTTCTATAATACGTAGGCAATTAAATACGGCGATAACGTCGAGCTTAGTAAAGTACTTCTTCCTACTAATCCGGTTTAGGGTGTCTTAGATAAGCGGAATAGGGTACCTAGACTTGACTATAATAGTATTTAAAGCTCGGTAGTTAATATATACTCGTAGACCGCCGCCCGGTTTACGTATAATAACAACTAGCGAAGCGGCTAGTAAATTACTACGCTAGATATTACCTTTCTCGAGCTAGTCGTCGACCTAAGCTTTTACTACCTTAGACTCTTTATTAGATATTAGATATAGGCGTTTAAAAGGTGGTCTAGCATCCTACTTCACCTTGATCTCGTGATCTAAGCCTAGCCGATACGGAGGTAGCTTACTTAATTCTACTTTTAAGAAGAGGTCCTTTCTATACTAGTAGTAGGCTAGTAACTTCGCTATATCGGCTTCCTTCTCCTTCCTATATAACTTCTCTATAAAGACATCGTAATCTACTACGCTTAGAGCGTACACTTCCGCCTAGTACTCTTAGTAGTATCGTAGTATACGGTAATAGGAATCTTCGACGTATATAGCGTAGGCGAAGATAGCTTTACTACCTATAACTTTTCGTACTATTATAGTATATAGGCCTAATACTTATGTAGTTACGGGGTTAGCTACGCTCTTACTAGCGTAAGTCTCACGCGGATTAATCTATATCGTATAGACTTTAGCCCCCTTTATACGAGATAGCTTATAGAGTTCGTAGAGGCTAATTTACTTAATATCGCCTTTACTCGTACCGTACCTAACACGCTCTACGCTACCTCCTTCGATAGGTTAAGAGACTAGTATAGCGGAGATGTCTAGTCGTTTTAGGCTATTATAGTCTAGTAGAGGGGTTGCTAGTGTTTTAGTAGGAGGTAAGACTATAGGTAGTATAATATCCTAGTAAAGGGAGTAGCTACCGTAGCTAGTATTATTAAATATAATTCTATGTCGCTTCTAGTCCTTATAAGGGCTATGTTTTACGTACTAACCTAAGCCTAATACGATGTCGTAGTAAGTGTCGGTAACTAGACACTTCACGATTCCGGTATAGCCCTATAGGTTAAGCTCGATATTTATTACTTTTGAAATAATAGTAGGGGCTTACGAGCTATCCCCTAGTCCGAGAGTAAAAGGTTCAATATTATATAAATAGAAGTTGTGTTTCTGCGCGTAGGAAGTATTTACGAGTTTAGAGTTAGTACCGTTATCGAGAAAGGTATATATATAATGTCTATTTGCCCTACCCTCTACTATAAAGTAATACGAGACTTCGGGTCCTTTATCTACTTCTATAGAGGGCGTATTCGGACGGGCTTATAAGGAAAATGCCTATACTGTTCTTATACCGTAATTTTTATGTTCGTGTTCGTATTCGTAAGGTAAGTAATAGTACTTATACTAATATAATACTTCCTATATCGGACTATTATCTATTACGCTTAGATAATAGTCTAGGCGTTTTCCGCCGGTAGTAATACTACTATAGCGGTTAGACTATTATTAGCGGTCTTTCGCTTAGGGCGCTCGTAGGGGTCGAGTAGATAGCTAGCTACTCCTAAGGCGTATCTAGTACCGCGGTACCGTAGGTAGCTACCGCTTATAATAATCTAGGTACGCTAATCCTAGGTAAGTAGTACGAGGTTCTTATATTACTTAGGCCGGTCCTTCTATAGAAGTAAGGCCTAGTTAGTATACGGTAAGCGACTAAGCGGTATACTAGTATTAGTAGGAATCGCTAGCGGTATTACCTAGCCGATAGTAGGCGTAGTTATACCTAGCGTCGCGCCCGGAGGCTTACCGCTAGATAGCTTCTTATTGTCCTTATTATCGTTAACCTTTCGAGGTAGGTCGATATCGAGCTAAGCTATCTCGCTCTCTAGGCGATAGTATTACGAAGCTAGGCCCTCGACTATCTTGAATTCCGTAAGTCCTATAAGACGGGTACGGTACTTAAAGCTAAGCTTCTTCTTTAGCTTAAGAGCTTCCTACCTACGGCTTAAAGCTAGCGGTAGGCGAGCGCGTTCCTTCTAGTACTTAGCGTAGAATAGAGAGAACTTATCTAATTCTCCTATCTTTAGAGCGTCTATATTATTACGTACCGTACCTTTAGGATTATAGTCGCCGAAGTTACGGTTAAGGAACTTAAGGGCTTTCTATACGGACTTAAAGGGCTTACTAACTATATACTTTCCGATAAGGATTTTCTATAGAATATAGTTTCGAAGTATCTACTAGACTAATCCGGGAGTATATTCTTAAACGAAGCGGAGGGCGGATAGTACGTCCTTAAAAGTCGAGACGGCGAACTTGTTACTAAGTTATATAGTCTACTCGTCGAGGCTTAGGGAGTCCTTACTATAGTTCTTACTAGAGAACTTAGGTTTCGGTATATCGACGCGGCTACTAGTCTTAAAGTCCTTAGATATAGTAGGATTATAGTAGACCACGTCGACGCTAGTATCTACTATCTCGTAGTCCTCCTTAATAATAACTAGTTCCTTACTCTTCTTCTTATCCTTCTTCTTATCCTTACTCTTACGCGGAGGTAGATCGACGTCGGAATTAGAGTCGGAGGATAAGTCGGATAAATCTAGATTAGATAAGTCGTAGAGGCGCTACTTACGGTACTTACGGGCGGTAGGCTACTTCTTAGTCCCCTTATCGACAGCTTATCGGTAGGCTTGTCGGCGGGCGTATTAGTAGGCTTATCGGCGGGCTTATTACCGCGGCGGCGTCGTAACTCGGAGAGGGAACGAGTACTACGTTCCTTTAGTTTCTCGGTAGTACGGCTACGCTTAGCCTCCTCGAGTTCCTACTATAGCGTATAAATCTTCTATTATAGCCCTACTACGTCTATAGTAGTAGGTACGGTCTTATTAGGTACGAGGCTATCGAGTTCGGCTACCTTAGCCTTAAGTATACTAACTTCCTTCTTAGTAGACTTAGTATAATTATACTATTTGTTAGCCTACTTCCTATACTTAGTCACGTCCTACTTTGCCTTACTTAAGTCCTCGTTTACTTATTTAAGGTCTTACTTATATTCCTACTTATACTTCGTAGTATATTATAACTCGGTATATATATCCTTAAACTTCTTCTTGTTTAGCTCGTTAGCCTTATATAACGCCGCCCTATCTAGGATAGCTTAGCGATGATCGGCTTCGAGCTTACGAAGTGCGTATAAGATAGCTTCTAGTTAATTCTTAACGTAATCGTAAAGCTAGGTCGAGTCGAGTATACGTAGCTACTCGAGTAGGATACGCTAGGTACTACCGCGACCCTAGGCGTCTATAAAGTTAACGGCGAAGTCTTTTCGAGTATTATCGTAGGACCTATCGTCGTTCTTATACTTAATAATGTCGCCCTCGTATAATAACGTAGTAAGGTTAAGAGTATCGGGGATTTCGAGCTATATCTCGTTACCTTCCTCCTCTTCTAGAAGCTAGTCGAGAATCGCGCGCTCCGTGTTAGCGTACTTAGTATAGGGATCTAGTAGGACGGAGTTATCGGACTAGGTGTACTAGTCGGCTCGCGTAAAGAGTTCTAAGTTTTGAGTTAGTCGCGTATAGTATACGATATATTAAGTATTCGCGCCGCCGCTAGGGCCGGTGCCCTACGGTCTCGCTATACTATAAGTATAGTGCGCCCTTCTAGCGTCTTTACTAGGAGGGAGAGAGAGAGAGAGTACTACGCTACCTTCTACGCTAGTACGAGTCGGGGATTTCGAGGAGTCGCGTTATCGTAATTTTTAAGCTAAGTAGCGCTAAATATAGTAGCGTTCTTATTAATAAGCTATCGAAGTGTTACGAGGCTATAGTACGAGAGTATAGGGGTGTAGTATTAATAAAGTCGATAGCTAAAGAGAGAAGTAGGTTCTAAGGTCGAGGCCTATACTTAAGGGCCGAGGTATTACGGGTCGGCTTCGGGCCGAGCGTTACGTAATCTAAGGTCACGTGCCCCTTTGCTAATCCTTTACTTACGGAGCGGCCGTAACAGCCGCTTTCTAGAGATAGGCTACGGTAACGCGAAGGGCGTTAAAACCTAGGGCGTAGTATATACTAGTAGCGACGGCTAATACTATCTATATAGCCCGAGAGGACGGATACGTATATCGTTTAATAGAGAGTACTAAAGGGCTTAGGTCTATAGAGGTAGATATTAGCTTAAGGAGTAAATAGGGAGGGAGGGCGTAGAGGGAAGCTTTTACTCCGGGCTAATCTCTCGAAACGAGGCTATACGGTAGTACTAGATAAGTAGGAAAGCGCGGTTAAGACTTATTACCTTATCTCGTAGCTAGCTTACTAAATATAATTCCTTCCTTACTAGCTAGCTAGTATTAAGTAACTTATAAGGGAAACCTACGCCTACTAAAAATTAGACATAAAGTATACTACTACTAAGCTAGTAACAATATAGCTAGTAATAATAGCTAAACTAGTAATAGCTATAGTAACCGCGACTATAAATATAGGGTAAGCCTCCCCTCTAGGTTAACTAAACCTCTATATAGAAGGACCTCTATAAAGAGGCTTAAGAGATACTTGAAGTAGATAAGCGCCTAGCTAGGACGTATAAGAACACGATCGCCTAACTCCTCGGAGCCCTTAAGGTACTCGAATATTAGATCCCGAGAGTAATCTAGTAGATAATATAGAAAGCTCCTACCTAGTATACTCCTATATAGGTAAACGTAGTAGCTAGCTCCCCTAACCTACGGACCTAAAGGATAAACAACGCTATTAGGGTGTACGTTATAGACCCCGAGGAGAAGCGAGAGCTAGAGGGCCTAATAAGTAAGGAGCTAGTAGATAGGATTAGCTAGAAGGAGATAGTAGGAGCTATAATCGAGCCTAGAGGAGTAATACGCCTCTTTATAGTATAGGAGACAGACCGACAAAAGCTCGAGACCCTTAAGGACTAGATAGTTAAGGTAGCGAGGTCGGTAAAGGTCTCTTACTAGTAGTTTACGGTAATAGCCTATAGGGTACTAAGGACCTTTAGGGTAGAGAACGACCTCGCCCTACTCTAGAAATAGAACTAGAACACCTTACCGGGAGTACGCTTTACTAAAGTAGCGTAGCTAAATAAGAACGTCGAAGCTACTAAGACGTACTCCTCTCTAATTATCTAGATAGCTACCGCGGAATAAGCGAACTAGGTCCTAGAAGGAGGACTATTCTAGTAATACAAACGCCTCGACACGGAGATATATAAGAGTAGCTACAGAGTGCTCTAATGCTTTAACTACTAATAATACGGCTATATTGCGCTAAAGTATACCGAGAAGACCCCTAAGTACCTATACTACGTAGGACCGTATTAGGGGAAACAATACCTACGGGAGGAATCGAGGTACGCGTACTACGGCCGTAAACACCCGGTATACTCGAACTAATGCCCTATAAGGATAGTAGCGCAAGAAAAGGCCCGCTAGGCTAGGGTAATAACTCCGGCGAGGTACTCTATACTAACGCTTAGCAATTCCTAGTATAGAGGATTCGAGGCCGTAAAGAGGAAAAGGATAGACGAAGCGATATAAAATATATAGTAGAGTACTTATATACCGCCGGGGCGCCTAAGGGGCTATAGAGGGCGGTAAATGAAGCTAGATAGATACATATCTTTAGGCACCCCCTAACGACCGAACGCTAACTAACCTAATAGGATAGCGCGATAAACAAAGGAGCTATATAGCTAACGAGCACCCTAATAGAACTTATCCTAGCTAGTCCGTAATACTAATATAAGCTAACCTTACTATTATATAGTATAACGTAAACAAAAGTAAGGACAAGGTTTAACTCTACTTCCTCTAGAAACTCGACGACTAAAGGTATTATATCGTAGCGATATAAGAGCTATAGCTAAACCTATATACGTCTACAAAACAATACGGACGCCAACCCGAACCTTAGCTCCCTTACTACCGACCTATAGTAATAGGGAAATGACACGACCGCTACCTAAGCGTAGTAGATAGCGGTTAGTAACCGAACTTTCTAAGACAGAAAGAGTATAAGATTCAGAGATATAGAATATAAGAGACGGACTATAGTAAGGAGCTTAAGATATCGGTATATATACTAGATAAATAATAACTAGCTATACACCCTTACATAGTATTACCCGTAATAATATAATATAAAAAGGCTCGCGGCCTTATAGATTCTACCTCTACCTCTCTCTTTCTTGATTAGAAATTTATACGTAAATATATAACCCCCTTGATCCCTTTGACAAAGAATAGACGATTGACACTAGGAGATAGATCGGCTATAGTGCGTTAGATTATATATATAGCCCTTATAGACGTAGTTATCGGCGGTTATTATAAGCAAGTACTATACTATATTACCGACCTCGAATACGATATTGTCTTTAGACTACCGTAGCTCTCCGTATACAACCCGAACATCTTCTAGAAAACTAGCGAGGTGGCGTTTAGATCTAACTACTACTTCGATTACTATCTATATAATAAGACATCGATAATAGTATAATCTCTAAACTATATCGGTAGAACGAAATATAGACTAAAGCCCTTTACTAGCGAATTAGTAGGATTTATAGCCGGAGGGGCGGAGCTAGATATATCCGCTCTAGAGGTAGATAAAGAGGTAGATTACTAGGAAGTCTCGTAGCGCGTATAGGAGATGTACGCGTACCGGCCTAGGGCCGAGTACTTCTATATTATACCTACGGGGCGCGAGGATAACGACAATAATAATAATAGCCTTAAACTAAGCGCGATAGTAGCATATGACCTAGATTAGTTCTTAAACAACCAGTTTAACTACAATCCTAAAGAGAAGCTCCCGCCTATATACTACGACATTATAGATACTTTCTTAGTAAAGGACTACGAGGGACTCCTACCTTACCGACTAGGTATCGACTACGAGATTTATATTAAACCCGGTAGACCTTAAGAACCGCTATACCGAAAGCTATACGGACTAGCCGAGAAGGAGAATGAAGCCGTTAAGAAATAGTTACTCGAATAGACTTTAGAAGGTAAGGTATATAAGACCGGCTAGAAAATAAGCTAGTTACCGGTACCGGTATTAGTAGTAAGAAAGCCTAGAGGAGGGCTACGAGTATATATTAACTACTATAGGCTAAACGCTATTACTATTAAGAATCGCTATCCTATTCTATTAATAGATAGATTTGTCATTCCCCTGTTCTAGGACCCTATCCGGCCTATATAGGTATATATCTATTGTTATATATAAAGGGAAACCCGAATAGGTGAAAACCCTTCCCGCCCCCGACTACTCCTTGTCTAGTTTAGCTTTCCCTCTAAACGTACGTAGTCTATGTCACTACCCCGTTAGCCCCCGCTCCTAGCCGGTCTCGTCGCGCTACGTCGTGTCCTCTCTTCCTATACTACTCCTACTAGGCGGTACTGTTCTAGCTAGTCCTTCTCTAGTATCTAGTTTGTAATACGCCGTAGGTCCTTAGCGTTATTAAGAAGTGCCCTAATCGTCCGGTTCCTCGCCTTTACTATCTACTCCCCCTTTCCTAGTGACTACCTCGGGTAGACGAGGAGTACGTACCGTACGTTCTAGGAGTAATAGCCGTAGGGGTAGCTAATATTCGTATATCCTAGAACCTTCCTCTATAATAGGTACCCCTAGAGGCCGATGTGTTCGCTTCGTAGTTAGGTTACTATACTACTCGATGCCCTCGTAAGGCGGTAGTAGATAAGCTTCGGGGGGTACTTGACCGCGGATTTTGTAGCTAACTATTCCTTAGGTTGTCCCGCTAGCTAAGGGCGTCTACTATGCCCTACAACCTAGTTGTTCTACCTCTCTTTCTATAGTTGCTCTATAAACGATTTCTTACCTTCCTATTATATTACTAGCTATTCGTCCCTTACCCGGTAGTTCGGCTCGTTTCCGGGTCGAATGCCCCTATACGCTAGTACTGATTCGCGGGCCCTTACGACTATACTAGCGATGACCTTCTATACTAGGTACTATGCCGACTTGCCTAGGTAGGAGGTCCGTAGTCCCTAGATATATAGGTCGATCGGCGGTATAGCGGTCTCGTACTTAAGCATCCTCGTTAGTATCGACTTATATACCCCGGTAACCTTCCTTAGGCATTAGTTTTAGATCTTCGCTAGCGGCGCGACGAGTCCCTTCGATAGGTAGGCCCTCTCGCCGAAGGACTATACTTAGCTACTATAGGTAAGGACCGGCCGTATAATACCCGTATATAGAAGTCGTGACTGCCGGAAGTCCGCCCCCTATATAGACGTAGTAAGCCTCTAGTATAATACTATATTCTGTTTAGCTTTCCGTAATATTGCCTATACGTACTTCCTCTACTATAGCGCCGGGTCTACCTATAGTCCGAGGATCCTAAGCTAATTTGCCGGGTTAGTCGTGTGCCCCTATATCTAGATAGAAGCTTGTAAATTATAGAACCGTAGCCGGCGCGTAAAGTGTATTAGATTGTACTTTTCTAGGGCAAACCGAGCCCCGTACCTCCTAGCCTAGTCCTCGTAGATCTTGTGCTTCTCTTCTAGTAGCCTATAGTTCTCCTTAGTCGAGGAAGACTACGCTAGGATGTTTATGTCGTCTACGAAGCCGCTTGTAGCGGTGTTCTAGGATTCTAGGGCTAGGAGCAGCGTCGCTATAAAGAAGAGGAATAGAATAGGTACTAGCGTTAAGCCTTACGGGATTCTAGTATAGACTACTTGAAATAGGCTTCTATACTAGCCGACTAGGGTCGACGTACTACGGTTTTAGAGGTAGGACCGTACGAAGTTAATAAGCTACTTAGGGAGTCCTTTCGACCTTAGGATATAGAGTAGCCGCGGGTATAACACGTAGTCGAAGGCTCCCGATATGTCTAGGCTAAGTAAGGAAGCCACCTTGTCCCTATTCTTATACTAGATAGCCTTTACCTAAGAGGTAATAAGTTCTATCGCGGATAGCGTCGATCGCTATAGGCGCGTACCTATCTAGGTGTCCGGGAGTAGGGAGTGTTCCTCTACCGCCTCGGAGAGTCTCGTTATAACTAGCTTCTTAAGCGCCTTCCTAAGAGTATTAAGGAGCGTAATTAGGCGGTACGACTTTACCTACGTATAGTCTTCCTTCTACGGCTTACGTAGGACCACTATCGTCGATTGTTTAAAAGCTATCGGGTAGTATCCGGTCTATAGGCAGGCGTTAAAGATCGCTATAACTACTAGGGCTAGTTGATCTCTACACTTCTTTAGTAGCTCGTTTAGGATCCTATCCGGCCCCGGGGCTTTCTTCGCCGGTAACTTCCTTAGTATAGCGGCAACTTCTCCCTCGGACACCTCCTATTAGACCGCGATACTAGGGGCTAGGGGAGAAGAGCTGTTTATGTCGCTTAGATTAGTCTCGACTAGGGGCGGGAAGAACTTACTAGCTAGTAGACGCGCCTTAGCCTCGGGGTCGCTAACCGGGCTACTAGGCGATTGTAGCGCTAGGATAGAGAAGGAGGGGCCCTATATAGAGTCCTGTCGGGCCTATTTCGCTAGCTTCTATATCCTCTCTAGCTTGCCGGCGATTCCTTCTAATATAGCCCTCTAGCCGACTACATTCTCCCTTCGTATTATAGCTTTCTTCTATTAGTATGCCTCCCTATATACGTTCTAGGCCTCCTCGCTATAGCTACTCGTCTACACCCGGCGGGCTCTCCTTGCTTCTCTTACTACCGTAGTGTACTCCGGCGTCTAGTATAGTTTGGACTATGTCGTTAGTTAGGCAAGCGGGACGTGAAGTAAGTTCGCTTTTCTTATTTCGTCTGTTAACCCCTAGACTGCTTCGTCTATCTCGTCTTTACTATTATATTACTACTACGCGATCTAGACTAGCCTCTCGGAGTTATCGAGGTACGCCTAGATATTAGCCTAGTAGGCCTTTCCCTAGTTTAGCTTAGGGGTTCTCGCTAGTATACGTTATATCTATATTATAGTAGAGGTCCGAACTAGTATATAGTCTAACGACGCCTCGAGTTTATATTCGATCCTATAGTAGGTTACCTTATAGTAGTAGCTATCTAAGATCTAGGAGAGGTCGATTGTGCCTTAGAGTCCCCCTCTCTTCTAGGTACCTAGGTCCTTCGGGGTGTTAAGAGCAATTACGTTACTCGCTATTAAGTCGAGTACTTCGTCGGCTATAGGGTACGGCTATATAAGGCTTTCCTAGGAAGGGTAGTATATATTAAAGTCTCCTACTACGATGTGGCACCCTTGTCTCTTAAGCGCACTATCTAGGTGTCTATAGACCCTAAGGTCGCGGCTAGACCTCGAGGCTAGCGGTTATATATATAGGTTATATATCTAGGTACTACCTACGTAGAGGGAGGTAATATCGCCCCCGCCTTCTTCGTCTACGTAGTACACTACCTCCCAGTCGGATTCTAGTATGTCCTTACTAATATAGAAGCACGTACGGGGTCTGCCGTCGCCTCGTAGGTATGTCGTATAGCCTAGTGACTTATAGGTCGTTAGTCTCTTATAGTACGGGTTAATCTATAGCTCCTAGATTGTAAGGACGTAGTAGACGCGCGGGTCCGCCTCGTGTAGGAAATGGTTCTAGACTATATCCTTACTATAGTTGACGTTATACTAGATAATACTAAGCGTATCGAGGCTAGTCATCGGCATTAACAATTATTTCCTCTATATCGTCCTATGTCCTACTACCCTATACGTCCTAGTCTACGCCTATCGGCTATATACTAAAGGGGAGCTAGGCCTAGTTAGATTCCCTCGCCGTAGCTAGTAGAGTACGTGGCCTCCCGTACGCCCTAGGTTACGTATCCTTTATATTGTTCTCGGCCCTAGGGCGCTTATACCCGACCGCCGCTAGTTAGTTCCGGTATAGGCTAGCCTTACGGTCGCCGTAGAATCTTAGGGCGACGGTTCTGTTTGTGATTGCCTTGTTTTTCGCTAGTTTCCGCTATAGGCATTCCGTACTATACGATAGGTAGTGCCCCGGATAGTTCGCGTACCGTCTCGTAGTCGATATATAGTCCCTAGATATATAGTCTCCTATATAGTTCGAGTAGGCCTACTTGTTTATAAACATGTAGGTTTAGTGTCTATACTGTTAGCATTTGAAGCATTAGAGGACACGAAAGGATAAGGAGTGCTTTTCTACTATCTTAAGGCTATATTACTAGACTAGGCCTTATTCTATCGCTAGATCCGCCGCTTTCGCGTCTTATAGCTATACTATTAGCGCCGAGGCCTTCTTGCCTTCTAGCCATTTCCTATAGAGCCAAGTCGCCTTCTAGATTAGAGAGTTAAGAGTGACCGGGTTGTCCTCTTAGAGAGCGCGTAGGTGACCCTAGTTAGTTAGGTCAAACTCCTTAGGTATGTCGTAGACTAGGATCGTAAATTGTTTTATTAAGACCTTTGCTAATACCGTAACCTTAGATGCCTACTATAGCTATACCTCTAGGTGCCTCCTAGTAGTAGTAGAGCTAGTATAGATCTATAGAGTGTCGTTAGACTATTAGTTCACTACGACCACCCCTAGTTAGTTAATTCGTTAGGCGAGCTCCTTATTCGATAGCTTCGTAACTTCGGCCTAGTCTTCCTTTGCTATAATACGGATCGTAACTATATCGTACGTTAGGCGGGGGCCTAGTATCGATGCCGCGACCGATGCCTAGCTATAGAGGTATTAATTCCGGGTGGCCTTACTAATCGCCTAGGACGTCGTCCTTATTTCTTATTGCCCTCGGTAATACGACAGTACAAGCGCCGTACGTAGCTAAGTGATCATTACCTATAGAGACCGGTAAGGGAGCTAATCGTTAGTTTCTATACTTTTTACGTCCTCTATAAGTTGCTACTAGTTGTCTTAGGGGGGCTTCGCCTATATAGCCGTAGGCGCCGTTAGTACCGTAGCCTAGGCTACTATTACCTAGGAGTTGCCTAATGTAGCTAGGCACCTCCGCGACGTTTAGAGCTAAAGAAATAGGGTGAAGAGAGCTTTAAGCTATCTAGATTAAATAAGGTAGAACTCCCTTAGTCCTAGGGGCAGTGGCCTACTTTATATATCGTTAGAATAGCCTTGATAAGAGCTTTCGAATGTGTCGTGTTTTAGCGTAGAGATCGATAAGCGGTATAGTACTAACGACCTACGCCTATAATACTAAAACTACGCCGTTCTATTCTATTAATTTAGGAAACGCTTAACCGTATATATAGAAAGAAGTACTTTACGAAACTAGATATTATAGTAGCCTTTAATAAGTTACGTATCGCGGAAGGGCACGAGTAGCTAATAGCTTTCGTAATACGCTACGGTATATACGAATGCCTCGTATTACCGTTCGGCCTCTATAACGGACCCGTAACCTTTTAGTTATATATCAATAAGGTTCTATAGGAACATCTAGATAACTTTGTATTAGTATATCTAGATAACGTCCTTATCTTTAGCGATACTCTAGAGGAACACGTCGAATACGTACGAAAGGTATTAATTAAGCTACGAGATACCGGGATTACCGTTAATATCGATAAGTCCGAGTTCTACTAGGAACGTATAAAATATCTAGGCCTCATTATTACACCCTAGGGTATCGGGATGGACCCGGAGAGATTGGAATGTATATAGACCTAGGAAGTACTAACTAATCTTAAGGATGTCTAAGTCTTCCTAGGATTCGCGAACTTCTACCGTAGGTTTATCGAGGCCTTCTCTCGTATTACATCCCTATTAACTAACCTAACGAAGTTAGATAAACCTAGTAATCACAAGAACCGTAGAACTAACTAGACTAATAATTACTAGAGGGCATTCAAGGCGTTAAAAGTAGCGTTTAGTAAGGCGGATATACTAGTATACTATATACCGGGTAGATAGACCGTCGTCGAGACTAACTCCTTAGACTTTATTAATATAGGTATACTCTTATAGTACGACGAGTAGGGAGTGTTACATCCTATAGCTTTCTATTCGAAGAAGCTAAGCCCTTAGGAGTATAATTACGAGATCTACGATAAGGAACTCCTCGCGATTATTAAAGCATTCGAAGAGTAGCGCCCGGAGCTTATATATAAAGTAGACGAGAACGGCTATCTAGTCAAAGTGTTTATAGACTATAAGAACCTCGAATATTTTATAACTACGAAGTAGCTAATTCGCCGATAAGCGCGATAGGTAGAATTTCTATTATAATTCAAGTTCTAGATTATATACCGCCTAGGTATATAAGGAACGAAGCTAGACAGCCTAACGAGACGTAGCTAGAACCTTCCGTAGGGGTTAGACGATCCGAGAAATTAGTACTAGTATTAGACATTACTTCCGCTAGAGCGACTCCTTAAGATCGACTCTATATAAGCTACTATCGAAGATACGCCCGAAGACGAAGAGACGACTCCCCTAAATCCTAAAGCAATCGAGTTTATTCTAGAACTAGAATAGGTACTATAAATATAGCTAGTACCAGCTTAGGAAGTATAGACTACAAATAAAGCCGAAGTCGAAGCTAAACTCGAGTACCGTATAACGACTACTTACGTCCTAGACTAAGAACTTAAGGCGGTAATTAAGATACTACGGAAAGATAGTACTATTCCTCTACTCTTATAGAAGGCGAAGATACACCCTACGTACTATAAGGTAGATAGTAATATGTTATATATACGAAACTAGTACGATAGTTAGAGCCTATAGGTACCCGGTAACTAGGCCCTACGGACTCGGCTTATTAGAATAAATTATAACGCTCTAGTAGTAGGATATCTAGGACGAGCTCGAACCTATAAACTCGTAGTACGAGAATTCTACTAGCCTAGCTTAGTAAGATTAGTACGAAGAAATACCGCGAATTGCCGTATATACCGTACGACAAAATCTCTATACTCCTAGCTACCTAGATTATTATACCTACTTTTAGTACCGGACCGACCTTAGAGGTATATCGCGGTAGACTTCGTAGTCGGACTTCCTAATAGCACCCTCGATAGTATAACCTATGATAATATTATAACCGTAATAGATCGGCTAACGAAGGAAGTCGAGCTAGTTCCGATCGGAGCGATAACTATATAGAATACGGTAAGACTTTTCCTTAAGTATATATTCTCCCGACGCGGATTACCTAATACTATTACTTTAGACCGTAGTAAACAATAGGTTACTACCTTCTAGAGGAAACTTTATAAGATACTTCGTATAAGTCGTAAGCTAAGTTCTTTATACTACCTAGAAACTAATAGACAGTCGGAACGTACTAACTAAGTAATAGAATAGTATCTCCGTATATTTACTAACGAGGTATAAGATAACTAGGTAGAACGGCTTTGTCTAGCTTAGTTCGCGATTAATAACTACCTTTCTAAAACAACTAGTGTGTCGCTATTCTACGCTACTTTAGGCTATAACCCTAAGTTTATAGAGCGCGTAGACCTAAGCGCTAGAAAAGAGGGAGGACTAACTACTCTCTAGCGACTAGATACGTAATCGGCTAAAGCCTTCGTACGCCGGATTTACGACCTTTATAAGCACCTTTAAGAAAATATACGGATGTTATAAGCTCTATAAGCTAAGGTAGTAAACCGCTACCGAAGCATCCCGCTAGACTATAAAGTAGGCGACTAGGTATACCTAAGTACTAAGAACATCCGTACGACTTGACTATCTAAGAAGCTCGATAGAAGATACGCTAGCCCGTACTAGATTATAGAAGTTATACTAGCTAAGCTCTTATATAAACTAAGATTATCGGACGCTATAGTAGGACTCGATAACTACTTTTATACCTCGTTACTTTAGCGAGCCGATTATCCCGACTTCCTACTACTCGAAGGCTAGTATCTAGTACTACTACCGCCGATAACTATCGAGTCCGATACTACCGAAGCCGATATAGTCGCTAATATAGTCGTAACACCTATATATATATATAAGGTAGAGAAGATCTTAGATATATATACCCGTAAGCGAGTAGGCAAAGTGAAGAAGGGGTAGAAGCGTAAAGTAGACACTTAGTATAAAGTAAAATAGCTTAGATATTAGAATAAGGAGGATAGTACGACCTAGTAACCGGCTGAGAATATAATTAAACACGCGGCCGCCGCTATTATAGACATTTACTATAGCCGGCCGGAGTTGTCTACGCCTATAGGCTTCGTAGCTCTATCTAATTAGGTCCCCCTAAGCATTTCTCGAAGGGAGCCGGTCGCGGATAGGCTAGTTATAGATAGACTAGATATAGATATATTACTAGACAATAATAAGGCATTAGAAGATAATTAGAATTTCGTACGGTTATAGAGTAGTACGGGTAAGTAGCCGTAGTATAGAAACTAACGATTAGCTCCTATCCCGGTCTCTATAGGTAATAATCACTTAGCTACGTACGGCGCTTATACTACCGTATTACCGAGGGTAATAAGAAATAAGGACGACGTCCTAGGCGATTAGTAAGGCTACCTAGAATCAATACCCCTATAGCTAGGTATCGGTCGCGGTATCGATACTAGGCCCCCGCCTAACGTACGATATAGTTACGATCCGTATTATAGCAAAGGAAGACTAGGCCGAAGTTACGAAGCTATCGAATAAGGAGCTCGCCTAATGAATTAACTAACTAGGGGTGGTCGTAGTAAACTAACAGTCTAACGACACTCTATAGATCTATACTAGCTCTACTACTACTAGGAGGTACCTAGAGGTATAGCTATAGTGGGCATCTAAGGTTACGGTATTAGCAAAGGTCTTAATAAAGCAATTTACGATCCTAGTCTACGATATACCTAAGGAGTTCGACCCTACTAACTAAGGTCACCTACGTACTCTCTAAGAGGATAACCCGGTCACTCTTAACTCTCTAATCTAGAAGGCGACTTAGCTCTATAGGAAATGGCTAGAGGGTAAGAAGGCCTCGGCGCTAATAGTATAGCTATAAGACGCGAAAGCGGCGAATCTAGCGATAGAATAAGGCCTAATCTAGCAATATAGCCTTAAGATAGTAGAAAAGCACTCCTTATCCTTTCGTGTCCTCTAATACTTCAAATGCTAACAGTATAGACACCAAACCTATACGTATAGAAACAAGTAGGCCTACTCGAACTGTATAGGAGACTATATATCTAGAGACTATATATCGGCTACGAGACGGTACGCGAACTGTCCGGGGCACTACCTATCGTATAGCGCAGAATGCCTATAGCGGAAACTAGCGAAAAACAAGGCAATCATAAACAGAACCGTCGCCCTAAGATTCTACGGCGACCGTAAGGCTAGCCTATACCGGAACTAGTTAGCGGCGGTCGGGTATAAGCGCCCTAGGGCCGAGAACAATATAAAGGATACGTAACCTAGGGCGTACGGGAGGCCACGTACTCTACTAGCTACGGCGAGGGAATCTAACTAGGCCAGGCTCCCCTTTAGTATATAGCCGATAGGCGTAGACTAGGACATATAAGGTAGTAGGACATAGGACGCTATAGAGGAAATAATTGTCGATGCCGATGACTAGCCTCGACACGCTTAGTATCATCTAGTATAACGTCAACTATAGTAAGGATATAGTCTAGAACCATTTCCTACACGAGGCGGACCCGTACGTCTATAACGTCCTAGTAATCTAGGAGCTATAGATTAACCCGTACTATAAGAGACTAACGACCTATAAGTTACTAGGCTATACGACATACCTACGAGGCGACGGCAGACCCCGTACGTACTTCTATATTAGTAAGGACATACTAGAATCCGGCTAGGAGGTAGTATACTACGTAGACGAAGAAGGCGGCGGCGATATTACCTCCCTCTACGTAGGTAGCACCTAGATATACAACCTATATATACAACCGCTAGCCTCGAGGTCTAGCCGCGACCTTAGGGTCTATAGACACCTAGACAGTGCGCTTAAGAGACAAGGGTGCCACATCGTAGTAGGAGACTTTAATATATACTACCCTTCCTAGGAAAGCCTTATATAGCCGTACCCTATAGCCGACGAAGTACTCGACTTGATAGCGAGCAACGCAATTGCCCTTAATACCCCGAAGGACCTAGGCACCTAGAAGAGAGGGGGACTCTAAGGTACGATCGACCTCTCCTAGATCTCAGATAGCTACTACTATATAGTAACCTACTATAGGATCGAATATATACTCGAGGCGTCATTAGACTATATACTAGTCAGGACCTCTATTACGACATAGATATAACGTATACTAGCGAGAACCCCTAAGCTAAACTAGGGAAAGGCCTACTAGGCTAATATCTAGGCGTACCTCGATGACTCCGAGAGGCTAGTCTAGATCGCGTCGTAGTAATACATTAGTAAAGACGAGATAGACGAGGTAGTCTAAGGGTTAATAGACGAAATAAGAAAAGCGACCTTACTTTACGTTCCGCTTACCTAACTAACAATATAGTCTAAACTATACTAGACGCCGAAGTACACTACGGTAGTAAGAGAAGTAAGGAGAGCCCGCCGGGTATAGACGAGCAGCTATAGCGAGGAGGCCTAGAACGTATATAGGGAGGCATACTAATAGAAGAAAGCTATAATACGGAGGGAGAAAGTAGTCGGCTAGAGGGTTATAGTAGAAGAAATTGCCGGCAAGCTAGCGAGGATGTAGAAGCTAGCGAAATGGGCCCGACAGGACCCTATATAGGGCCCCTCCTTCTCTATCCTAGCGCTACAATCGCCTAGTAGCCCGGTTAGCGACCCCGAGGCCAAGGCGCGTCTACTAGCTAGTAAGTTCTTCCCGCCCCTAGTCGAGGCTAATCTAAGCGATATAAACAGCTCTACTCCCCTAGCCCCTAGTATCGCGGTCCGATAGGAGGTGTCCGAGGGAGAAGTTACCGCTATACTTAGGAAGTTACTAGCAAAGAAAGCCCCGGGGCCGGATAGGATCCTAAACGAGCTACTAAAGAAGTATAGAGATCAACTAGCCCTAGTAGTTATAGCGATCTTTAACGCCTGCCTATAGACCGGATACTACCCGATAGTATTTAAATAATCGACGATAGTAGTCCTACGTAAGCCGTAAAAGGAAGGCTATACGTAGGTGAAGTCGTACCGCCTAATTACGCTCCTTAATACTCTTAGGAAAGAGCTTAAGAAGCTAGTTATAACAAGACTCTCCGAGGCGGTAGAGGAATACTCCCTACTCCCGGACACCTAGATAGGTACGCGCCCGTAGCGATCGACGCTATCCGCGACAGAACTTATCACCTCTTAGGTAAAGGCTATCTAGTATAAGAATAGGGATAATGTAGTATCCTTACTTAGTCTAGACATATCGGGAGCCTTCGATTACGTATTATACCCGCGGCTACTCTATATCCTAAGGTCGAAAGGACTCCCTAAGTAGCTTATTAACTTCGTACGGTCCTACCTCTAAAGCCGTAGTACGTCGATCCTAGTCGGCTAGTATAGAAGCCTATTTCAAGTAGTCTATACTAGAATTCCGTAAGGCTTAACGCTAGTACCTATTCTGTTCCTCTTCTTTATAGCGACGCTACTCCTAGCCCTAGAATCCCAGAACACCGCTACGAGCGGCTTCGTAGACGACACAAACATCCTAGCGTAGTCTTCCTCGACTAAGGAGAACTGTAGGCTACTAGAAGAGAAGCATAAGATCTGCGAGGACTGGGCTAGGAGGCACGGGGCTCGGTTTGCCCTAGAAAAGTACAATCTGATACACTTTACGCGCCGGCCACGGTTCTACAATATACAAGCTTCTATCTAGATATAGGGGCACACGACTAACCCGGCAAATCAGCTCAGGATCCTCGGACTATAGGTGGACCCGGCGCTACGGTGGAGGAAGTACGTATAGGCAATATTAGGGAAAGCTAAATAGAATATAGTATTATACTAGAGGCTCACTACGTCTATATAGAGGGCGGACTTCCGGTAGTTACGACTTCTATATACGGCTATTATACGGCTAGTCCTTACCTATAGTAGCTAAATATAGTCCTTAGGCGAGAGGGCCTACCTATTAAAGGGACTCGTCGCGCCGCTAGCGAAGATCTAAAACTAATACCTAAGGAAGGTTACCGAGGCATATAAGTCGATACTAATAAGGATGCTTAAGTACGAGACCGCTATACCGCCGATCGACCTATATATCTAGGGACTACGGACCTCCTACTTAAGTAAGTCGGTATAGTACCTAGTATAGAAGGTCATTACTAGTATAGTCGTAAGGGCCCGCGAATTAGTACTAGCGTATAAGGGTATTCGACCCGGGAACGAGCCGAACTACCGGGTAAGGGACGAATAGCTAGTAATACGATAGGAAGGTAAGAAGTCGTTTATAGAGCAACTATAGAAAGAGAGGTGGAACAACTAGGTTATAGGGTATAGTGGACGCCCTTAGCTAGCGGGACAACCTAAGGAATAGTTAGCTACGAAATCCGTGGTCTAGTCCCCCCCGAAGCTTATCTACTACCGCCTTATAAGGGTATAGAGTAGTATAGTAACCTAACTACGAAGCGAATATATCGGTCTCTAGGGGTACCTATTATAGAGGAAGGTTCTAGGATACACGAATACTAGCTGCCCCTACGGCTATTACTCCTAGAACGTACGGTACGTACTCCTCGTCTACCCGAGGTAGTCGCTAGGAAAGGGGGAGTAGATAGTAAAGGCGAGGAACCGGACGATTAGGGCACTTCTTAATAACGCTAAGGACCTACGGCGTATTACAAACTAGATACTAGAGAAGGACTAGCTAGAACAGTACCGCCTAGTAGGAGTAGTATAGGAAGAGAGGACACGACGTAGCGCGACGAGACCGGCTAGGAGCGGGGGCTAACGGGGTAGTGACATAGACTACGTACGTTTAGAGGGAAAGCTAATCTAGATAAGGAGAAGTTAGGGGCGGGAAGGGTTTTCACCTATTCGGGTTTCCCTTTATATATAACAATAGATATATACCTATATAGGCCGGATAGGGTCCTAGAACAGGGGAATAACAAATCTAATCTAATCTAATCTAATTATATACCTAAGTAAAAGTCCGTATAACGGGACTATTACCTAAGCTATCTTTTCGGTAATAGTTACCTTACTTACCCTAGCTTACTTTACCTAAAATAACTAGCTTACCCTTACTATAGTAGTAGTAATACTAAGGGCCTAACGTTACTACTATTACGAGGCTATAGTAGGCGAGTATAGTAGTAGTTTATTAATAAAGTCGATAGCTAAAGAGAGAAGGTAGTTCTTAGAGAGAGAGGGCTTCTTAAGTAAAGCCTAGGTCGCGCTCGGGCTAAGCTTAGTTATCGGTGTTACGTAATTACGAGTTACGTAACCCGATCCGAGTCCTTTACTTACGGAGCTACCGTAATAACTACTATAGATAGGAAGGTAGTTATAATAGGGTATACGCGGTTATATAAGAATTAGCTTATTTACTCTAGCCTACGAGCTAAGAGGGTATATCGTAATCCGAGCGTATATATAGATAATAGCCTCTATTTAAAACTTAAGGCTATATACGCTAAGATTTAGGTAACTAATTACTTACCTATAGCCTCTTTAACAGTAATACTTATCTATTCTAGATAGATATATATAATATATACTCTACTTTATCATCCTACGGTAAGCGCCTTTACGCGGCGGACGACGTAAGTACCTTCGCTATAACAAAGAGAAACTAAGACTCTCCCTCTCGAACTCGAACCCCCCTCTCGAATCGCGGCTTAGCCGTAAATATAAAAAGCGACGCCTATTCGAAACCTATAACGCGACGGATAACCTAGGGTACGGTACGAAGAAGAAGGGAAGAGAAGAGAGGAGAAGAGAGGATAAGCCCGGATATCTATTACTAAAGACACTCGGAACTACTCGAAAGAAGAGAGAAGGCGGCGGACTCTCTCTTCGGATAACGACGGCCGTATAAAGCGAGCGCTCTCGCTACGAATCTAGAGCGAGATACTAAATCTCGGGATATTATATAAAGGAGGCGGTCGAAGACTCTCGGAGGGGACGGGTTACTCGAGATACTACCTCTCTCTCTCTCTCTCTTAAATTCTCGGTTTTTAGCGTACGTACGGCGGGCCTACCCGGCGCGGCGTAGCGAAAAAATACGGACGTAATTTACCGTCTATCCCGGGCTATAAGACCGCGACAAATTTTACTACCGGGACGCGGCGTACTACCGTAGTAATATTTGTCGACCTTTATTACGAATATCGAGCGCTCGCTCGCGATCTTTCGAAGAGTTTTTACGTCCGGGTACGCGGGGCTTTTCTCTTTAAATTTTGAACTCGGTCGTAGATACAACCTTTATTATATAGTTTAGGACTAAAATAGTACGTTAATAGAATAATTAATTAATCAATTAATTAATTATATACTCTACTTGAAAAATACCCTATATAAGCCCGTATAATAACTTCCTTTATAAATGACGTAATACTAGGTAGATACCTATACTTGTATAGTTAATTACGTAATAGCTACGAGATACGACGTTTCTTCTACTACCTTATTATTAGATACTAGATTACTATACTAAAGGGCGACCGTATATATAAGATAGACTTATTAGTCGAATATCGGCGAGGACAATCTATCCGATAGCCCTTATTAAGACGAGTAATCTACTTAAGTAGTAGGGGCCCGCCTACGCTAGCGGCGGCGTAATCGTAGTATAAAGAACCCTAATACTAAGGTTCCGTTCCCCTAACGGTAGACTCTAGAGTTACGGAGTTACGGAGGATAACTAGCTAATTAGGAAGCGCGACCTTATCCCGAATAGTAGCGAAGGATAGTAGCTAACGAGAGCTATAGCCTTACGAGGCTCACGATAAATAATATAGCGTAGACGACCCTATTTACGGAGGTAGAAAACTTACTAGGGGATAATAAACACCTAGCCCGGGTATATAAGAACACTATAGTATAGCTACTAGGAGTACTAAAAGCGCTATTATACTAAGTCCCGAAGACAATCTAGTAAGTAATATAGAAGGTAGCCTAGAGACTAACTATATAGGTAATAGTAGTAGTAGGTAAGAATTAACCCTCTACGAAGGTAAGTAATACGGTACGCCTATATCTTACTAATCCGGCGGAGAAACAAGAAATCGTAGCCCTAATAAGTAAGGAGATTGTCGATAGAATCGGCTAAAAGGAGGTAGTCGGAGCGAAGGTAGAGGCAATAGGCGTAGTAAGACTCTTTACCGTATAAGAGTCTAATAGACGAAAACTAGAGACCTATAAGGAGTGGACTACTAAAGTCACGAAGTCGGCGCGAGTCTCCTACTAATAGTATACCGTTATTGCCTACGGGGTCCCTAGGATATTCAAGGTCGAAGACCTTACCTAACTCTAAGTATAGAACTAGAATATATCCCTAGGAGTACGACTAACGAAGGCGGTATAGTTATATTAGATAGTAGACTAAGAGAAGACGTATTTATCGCTTATTATCTAGGTAGAGACAGCGGAACAAGCTAACTAGATACTAGATAATAGGCTATTCTAGAACTACGAGAGCATAGACACAGAGATCTATTAGAGTAGCTATAGGGTACTATAATACTTCTAATACTAATAGTACGGTTATATAGCCCTAAAATACGGGGAGAAGACCCTAAGGTGTCCTTACTACGTAGGCCTATACTAGGGAAGGGAATGCCTAAAAAAGAAGGGTAGGTATATATACTACGGTAGAAGGCACCTAGCGTATTTAAACTAATATCTAGCTAGAATAGTAGTATAAGAACGAGCGAGATAAGTAAGGATCTCTATACTAGCTAGGTACCTCTAACGATAGTAGGAGGGACCTACCGTATATAAGGGCTTCGAGCCGAGTAAGAGGAAGAGGGTAGAAGAGACGAATAAGGGAACCTAACCTTAAACGTATCTACCTCCCGGTAGGCCTCGACACCTTAACCGGGCTACTAACGAACTAGGCTGAATACGAATCTTTAGGGCGCCCTAGCGGCCCTAGAGCTAGCCGAATAGCGGGATATAGGCTTAGGAGATATAGTAGGCTAGCACGGAAAAAGACCTTACGGATAATAGATAATAGATAGATAGATAGATTTGTTATTCCCCTATTCTAGGACCCTATCCGGCCTATATAGGTATATATCTATTGTTATATATAAAGGGAAACCCGAATAGGTGAAACCCCTTCCCGCCCCCGACTTCTCCTTATCTAGATCAGCTTTCCCTCTAAACGTACGTAGTCTATATTACTACCCCGTTAGCCCCCGCTCCTAGCTAGTCTCGTCGCGCTACGTCGTGTCCTCTCTTCCTATACTGCTCCTACTAGGCGGTACTGTTCTAGCTAGCCCTTCTCTAGTATCTAGTTCGTAATACGCCGTAGGTTCTTAACGTTATTAAGAAGTGCCCTAATCGTCCGGTTCCTCGCCTTTACTATCTACTCCCCCCTTCCTAGCGACCACCTCGGACAGACGAGGAGTGCGTACCGTACGTTCTAGGAGCGATAGCCGTAGGGGTAGCTAGTATTCGTGTATCCTAGAACCTTCCTCTATAATAGGTACCCCTAGAGGCCGATGTGTTCGCTTCGTAGTTAGGTTACTATACTACTCGATACCCTCGTAAGGCGGTAGTAGATAAGCTTTGGGGGGTACTTGACCGCGGATTTTGTAGCTAACTATTCCTTAGGTTGTCCCGCTAGCTAAGGGCGTCTACTATACCCTACAACCTAGTTGTTCTACCTCTCTTTCTATAGTTGCTCTACAAACGATTTCTTACCTTCCTATTATATTGCTAGCTATTCGTCCCTTACCCGGTAGTTCGGCTCGTTTCCGGGTCGAATGCCCCTATACGCTAGTACTAATTCGCGGGCCCTTACGACTACACTAGCGATGACCTTCTATACTAGGTACTATGCCGACTTGCCTAAGTAGGAGGTCCGTAGTCCCTAGATATATAGGTCGATCGGCGGTATAGCGGTCTCGTACTTAAGTATCCTCGTTAGTGTCGACTTATATGCCCCGGTGACCTTCCTTAGGCATTAGTTTTGTATCTTCGCTAGCGGCGCGACGAGTCCCTTCGATAGGTAGGCCCTCTCGCCTAAGGACCACATTTGGCTACTATAGGTAAGGACTGGCCGTATAATAGCCGTATATAGAAGTCGTAACTACCGGAAGTCCGCCCCCTATATAGACGTAGTGAGCCTCTAGTATAATACTATATTCTGTTTAGCTTTCCGTAATATTACCTATACGTACTTCCTCTACCGTAGCGCCGGGTCTACCTATAGTCCGAGGATCCTAAGCTAATTTGCCGGGTTAGTCGTATACCCCTATATCTAGATAGAAGCTTATATATTATAGAACCGTGGCCGGCGCGTAAAGTGTATTAGATTGTACTTTTCTAGGGCAAACCGAGCCCCGTACCTCCTAGCCTAGTCCTCGTAGATCTTATACTTCTCTTCTAGTAGCCTACAGTTCTCCTTAGTCGAGGAAGACTACGCTAGGATGTTTATGTCGTCTACGAAGCCGCTCGTAGCGGTGTTCTAGGATTCTAGGGCTAGGAGCAGCGTCGCTATAAAGAAGAGGAACAGAATAGGTGCTAGCGTTAAGCCTTACGGGATTCTAGTATAGACTACTTGAAATAGGCTTCTATACTAGCCGACTAGGATCGACGTACTACGGTTTTAGAGGTAGGACCGTACGAAGTTGACAAGCCACTTAGGGAGTCCCTTCGACCTTAGGATATAGAGTAGCCGCGGGTATAATACGTAGTCGAAGGCTCCCGATATGTCTAGGCGCTACTAGTATATACTACGCCCTAGGTTTTGACGCCCTTCGCGTTACTATAGCCTGTCTCTAGAAAGCGGCCGTCTATACCTCGTAGGTTTGCTCGGGGTACATACTACGCCGGGTAGCGTACTCCTTACGTTTCTACCTACTAACTAATATAAAGTTCCTTATTACCCTACCCTCGATCCTCCCCGATTATAGAGCTAATCTACTTATATTATACGTCTTTTCCCCGTCCTAATAGCCGTCTTTTCCTTGCTTAGGCTATCGTCTTTTCCTCGTCGTAATCTACTATATTAGACTAGGTACGTTATATAGCGGGATAGGTATTGCCTTAGGCAAAACCCTCGTTCCTATACCGGGTACTTAATAGGCCCTTATAGGCTTCGTCGCGTGTCTACCTACCTACCGTATTGCCCGCTAGTAAATACTAGATTGTTTCGTAGTCCGCTCGACCCCGTCGTATAGTCCGCTTAGTTATTATTCTATAGTCCGCTCGTCTAATGTTCGTTACTTAGCCCGCTTAGTTTACGGTCTCCGGAGGTAAAGATTCTATACTTATACTAGAGGTGTCCTATTAAGCGTATAGGCTACGGTTCCGCGCCCTTCTTATACGTAGAACGAAGAGGGACTCGCTCCCGATACGAGTATACGCTCGTCGGATAGTTTTTATACCTATTTTACTAGTAGTCCTCTATTCGCCGCGGCTTCGCCTACGTTACGCGCCCGTCGCGCCTACGACGCTCTAGCGTAAGAATACTTAGCTCTCTCGTAGTAAGACGAGAGGTTCGTAGCCGGTACTACGTATAGGTAATTCTTGTCGTCGACCGATAACGAATAATACTATACGACGACATTACTATCGTATAGTATAACGTAAATAAAAGTAGGGATAAGGTCTAGCGCTACTTTCTATAAGAGCTAGACCCGCTATAGTACTACGTTATTACGGTATAGGAAGTATAGATCAACCCCTACGTAGGACTCCTAGCTACTTATAATAACCGGAGATACTATACTATAATCGCGGGCGAACGAGGCGTTATCCCGAGGATATATATATACGTAAGTAAGACTATAGACCTTAAGTTATAGAAGGTTATACTACGGTAATAGGGTAACCTAGGAGACATAATATTAATCTCGATCGATACGATATAAGGCTCTATCTAGATCTATAACGTTTATAACCCGCTACCGTAGGGTCGGACGAGTAGGGAACTAGGAACCCTCGCCTACCTAGAGCGGACCCTAAGCTAAGATATAAAGTAAGTACTCCTCGGCGACTTTAACCTCTACTACCTACGGTAGGGACTCGAATTCACTCCCCCGTACGCGTTTCTAGGGGAAAAGCTACTAGATATAACTATACGCTACGGAATAGCCTTAGTAATACTAAAGGGAATAGAGACGTAGAAGGCCCGTATAAGTATAAGTATAATCGACCTATAGTTTCTATTACGAGAACTTGAAGAGAGACTAGTCTAATACCGACCGAACTACGCGCTATAGGCCTCCTTAGACTATATCCCTATTTATACAACGCTAGAGGTAAAGGCGATAGAGGAGCTAATAAGCGAACTACGCCGTAACTAGAAGAAGGTATACTAGGATAATATAAGAGACTTCCTAATAGCAAACCTACTATAGTATAGGGAACTCGAGACGATGGCTTAGCTAGACTAAGTAGCGGAATAGATTACTTCGGTTATATAGTAAGTAGCGGAATAATATACGCCGTTACTCCGGCCCTTAACGTAGTAGAAGGCCTTCTAGACCCCTAAATACTCTATAAAGGTAAAGGAGGCTAGAAGGGCAAGGCGATAGTAGACGAAGGAGTATACCTAAGAGACGTAGGAGCAATACTATCGCGCGACATAAGAGAAGAAGGTATAGATAAGACACGATAAGCTATAGGACTAAAGAGCGACGATCGGGCTCGTTATAGAAAACCCGGAACAGATATAGAGACTAGCTAAATAGGTATGACTACCTAAAGAGTAACGAACCCCTTACTTCCCTCTAATTATAGACCGCGAAGGGATTGCCTAGACTACGCCCCGGGGTAAGGCAAAAGTATTAGCCGATTATTTCTTTTCTACGTAAGTAGAGGTAGACCTTACGGACATCGACCCGAGTATATACCCGGAACCCCTAGATATAGATTAGGCGATTAGCTCTAATATAGTAATAGGAGTTATAAGTAAGCTAAAAGGACGAAAAGCCCTAGGCCTAGATAGGATACTAAATATACTACTAAAAGAGTATAGAGAAGAGATCGCGCCGAGCCTTATAAACCTATTTACCGCGTACCTACGGCTAGGGTATCACCCGAAGCCGTATAGAGAGTCTATAATAGTAGTGCTACGTAAGATATAGAAGGAGGACTATACTTATCCTAAATCGTATAGGCTAATCGTACTTCTAAACACGATAGGGAAGGTCCTAGAAAATATAGTAGCCTAGAGACTTACGTAGCTAGCCGGAGACAACTACGTACTCCTAGTAATATAGATAGGGAGAAGAAGCTATCGATCGATACTAATAGTAATAGAGCTAATTACGGAGGAAATTTAGACTCTCTAGTACTACGGTAGGAACCGAGCGGCGTCCTTACTATCCCTCGATATCGTAGGGACCTTTGATAACGTCTTATACTAAAGGCTAATATATATCCTATAATAGAAAGGCATCCCCTAGTAGGTAACGAAGTTCGTCTACTCCTTTCTCTAGGAAAGGACGACATACCTAGTCCTAGGGAGGTATACGTCCGACCCGGTAAAGGTAGAGGCTAGAATATCTTAGGGATCTACTCTCTCCCCTATTCTATTTCTAATATTTATGTCTAATCTAATTCCCCTACTCACCTCTCTATAAACTATAGTATCGGGATTTGTAGACAATATAAACATTCTAGCCTAGTTAGACTCGATAGAGGAGAACTATCGCCTTCTTAAAGATAGGTATAAGGAATACGAGGAGTAGGTAAAGAAGTATAGTACCCGGTTCGCCCCTAAAAAGTACTAGCTTATACACTTTAGTAAAGCGAGAATATACTATAATATTAAGGCGGCGGTAAGAATCTAAGGCTACGAGACTAAGCTATTAGCGGAGCTACGAGTACTAGGGATCTAGCTCGACCTAAAGCTAAGCTAGAACGTATAGATTAAGAAAGCCTAGAGTCGAGCGTAAGTTAACGAAGCCTCGATAAAGAGGATTACGGCGTCTATATAGGGAGTAATATTCGATAAGGCAAGGGTAATATATAAAGCGATCGTTAGACTAGTATTACGGCGGTACTTAGGGTAGTCTATTATCCGAAGTGAGCCTAGATAAGGCTCCGCTAGTATAAAGCTTACGAGCTTTACGACCTCGTCTTTTACCTATTTAGGTAAGCCGGTAGCGCGGGTCTAAGCGGGCCGCTTACGTAGCCGTAATAACTAGCTATATTATACGGGGCATAAGTTTAGGGTATAGGAGGCGTAGGCAAGCCGATCCCGAAACGGATAGAGTAACCCCTAAATAGGACTTAGGTAGGTAACCTACGTAGAATATTAGGGGTATATAAGATAACGTTATAAGTACGGTAGAAATAGAGACGGGAACACCTCTAATCGGCTAATATATCCGGGGAATAAGAATTAAATACGTAGTAAAGACGACAGATTACCTAGTATAAACTACGATCTAGGAGGTAAAGAATAAGATAGAAAGCCGCTACCGGAGAGGGGCCGGATATAGGACAAGCTAAAAAGAGGATAACCTTACTACCTTTACGGCCGTATAGGCAAGTACCGAATAGCTAGTACGAAAAGAGGAGGAGCGTAGGACTCGCTAGGCCGGCGGGAGCAAGGCTAAGACCTAAAGTCTAGCGGAATAGATAGCGAGCTACCTATAGGAGTAGGACTAGAAAAGGAAGCTCCCTAAGACAATAGGCCCGATAGTACTCCGAGCTTTCTAGAGACATAATTGCTAGCTATATAGGGACCTAATAAGGGCCGAAGCAAGTATAGCGATCTAAATTAGGTCCAAATATATTAGACTAAGGGCCTACTTATTTAGGAGACGCGTACTAGATATCTAAAGCCTAGCCTACTAGTATAGCTACCTATTATAAAACCTAGAACATATACTACTACGATGCCCGTAGTAGGCGAGTAGTAGGGAAAATTAGAGGTACTAAGCGGGAAGGAGAGACTATAAGTCAATTATTAGGGACAAAGGTAACATTCGCCGAATCGCTCGGTAGATACTATAGTAGGGATACCTCTAGTAGTTTAGCCTCGCTAGGAAGACGGAGGAGTAGATAGATAAGAGGCGGAAACTAGGAGGGTTATAGATAGGGTAGTTATTAGGGCAGGCCTATAACACTAGCGTACTATTAATAAGGGAAATCTAAGACGATAACGAGGGGGAAAAGATAGGCGGGAAGGAGGAGGGGTTTTTACTAATACGGTTTCCCCTCTATATAAATAAAAACAAGATAGTATAGCGATATAGGCTAAAGGGCACTATAATAGCTTAAATGAAATATCTATCTATCTATATTACTATACTCGATAACGGGATTATAGCTAGACTAAGAGGCTAGCCTATTACGTATACTATACGCTAATTATAGGGCTAAAGTCTAGTAGAAGAGACTTCTTTATCGCTATATTTACGCCGGTACGACGTCTTATACGGGCTTCGTTTCTACTACTCCTCTCCCTCGTCGTTTCCGTTCCTATAAACAAGGTAATTACTACTAATACGGGAGTAATACATCCTAAGTAGTAGTAGATACATACTCTATACTAGATAAGGCCGAAACTTATTCTAATTATATATATTACCGTCTTCCTTTCGCTAGTAATATTTAATATAGGTAGAAGCTATACTTTAGATCGAACCTTACTAATCTCGGACTTAAGCGCTCGACTTATAGACTACCTTTTAGGCTACTCGGGGACCCCTTCTATTACTTTCGTACTAGGTAGAATAGGCTACTAAGATATAACCTAGACCGACTATTTTACTAAATAGTAGAAGATAGTCTATATTATCGACGACCTAGTAGTATAATACTCCGTACCTAAGAACAGGATCTTAAAGCGCTACAGGGCTAAGTCTTGTAGGCAGGCTTGACAGTGCTTCATCTAGGCAGCAAGGTAGCGACGTGACGGCATTGCTTGCCAGCAACCCGAGTTTCTGCGTCGATAGCACGTTCCGGCGAACTCGTAAGGCCTTTCCCGGTGATCTGGAACGCAGCACACATCACGATCGAGACTGAAGTCAGCGCCCTGATAATCGGGAGCACAAAGACACAAGGCCTTCTACAGCAAACATAGCACAAGCACTTCCATGCCAACCCACTCCTTTGTCGACGAGGCTTTATCCATACCTTCTTCGATCCAAATGCGGAAGACTTCTGAGGCCTGCAACGTGGACTGCTCGCAAGAGGATCACAATACACAGAAGTGGAGTAAGTTGGTTACGAAAAAGCATTCGCGGCGCTTGGATTTAAGGTGGAGGTGGAGAATGTGTGTGGTGGCTTGTGATAGTCGAGAAGGAGGGACGGCATGTGAAGATGGTTTGGGTGAATGAGAGGCTGTCATATGGTCGAGCGCGGCAAGCAGATCGTCATGTGTTTTGAGTAGCGCGGCAGAAGATCATGGGGCTGCTGGGCTGCGACTGTATACTCTGAAGATGCCCAGAGGCGAAGCGCGCCTCATGCAGTGTTCGCCCAAAAACTCACACTGCCGGGAGGCACTGGCACACATTTTTGCCAACATGACGACGCGCAGCTTGAACAGAACGCCTCGTTACGAAGGTGCAGAATATGAGACGATGTACATCATTGATCATTCACGCAGAATACCAGCCTCACATCATGCCAGCCAAAGTCGTATGCATACGACGAACCCTACCAAACGCCTTGCTGCATGATTCATTCATTACTCTGCACTCGACTGCGTCGGCCCCTCCATCCCAATATCCCCATTCTGAATCTTCCCCAAGTTCTTCAGCATAAAGCTGCGCTTGAAATACGTGTTCGGATGCAAGATAGTATCGAGTTCCGAGGCTGGCCAGAGGGATTCATCCTTCACCTAATAGAAGAAAAATAATGTCAGCATAAGCTCTGGGTCGTTAATAGTAGCACATATTATACGCACCTTCTTAATCTCGTTCTTATGTGTCGACTCGAAGACACGGTTGCAAGCAATGTGATATCGTTGCCTGCCAACGTCCTCGCGAACGCTCTTTAGGAGCTCTCGATCTGGGACGCCGACGCTTTGTAAGAGGGAGACGAGATTGTCGGGGCTGTAGGTGCGGTATGGGCAGCCGTGTTGTTGGCCGGAGGATGGGAGCGCTTCTGTGAGTAGCTTTTGACAGCTGTATGGGGTGTAGCCTCGGCCGCGTCGGTTTGAGTCGCCGCCGACGTCGCCGTAGGAGTGGCGGACGTTGTAGAGGTATTCGGATTTGAATTTGTCTGGGAGCATGTTAGTGACGGGATGTCAATGGCAGATCTTCCTTGGGCTCACCGTCTGTGATCAGTGTGAAGCTCTTTCGCCAGAACAGGATAGCCTCTTGCAGGCTCAAACCGATGCCCTTGAGGAAGAGTGTGTATTGTAATCGTCCGAAATGCTTCAAATGGCTGTTCTTCCGTAGTTCGCGATGTAGGTTCTGCATGCACAGCGGGAAGTGCTGGCTTTGTCCATCGATCGATGCGGCTGTTATGTTGGTGATATCGCTCAAACTTGAGCTCTCGACATACCCTGCATCTGGCGCCACGAAAGACTGTGACAAGTGGTGAAGTATAGGTGCGAGCCGATTGTCCTCGTCCATCCGTGGTAGAAATCGTGCTGCCAGCTCCAGACCAGACCCCAGCTGTCTCGAGAACTCGTTGACGACCATGTTCATCTGTTCCCGAGCATGCACATATGCCTTTCCCCTCTTCAACAGCACTTGCCGCCTCTCGACAAGCTCTGGCACGTTCTCCCACTCGCACTTGAACCAACTCAGCTCATCTTCTTTCCTGCAGTTTGTGGCTGCTTTCAGATCTTCCAGCAACGTTGACTTCTCCTCTTCGCCCACCACTTGCCACGACATGGGGAGCGATTCGATGAACTCCCTCCTCTCTCGCAAATCATCCTGAGCTATCCTCAGCTTGAAGAGCTGTGCCTCTAGCCGTGTGAATCGTTGTCGCAAGTCCTGTGTGCTCGAAAACGCCAGTCGAAGGATCCAATGGCTGTAGTGATCTCGCTTTCGTTGGAGTGACAGTTCGCTGTTTCGCGAGCTGTTGGAGGAAAGTGGCAGGTGTTTATCGAGGATGGGTCGCATGTATTCTGCTGTCTCTTCGGGTAATTTGTTCCGCAACTGACACGCTTCCAGCTCGGCCAGCACTTTCAGACGTGCAATGCCCCATTCTTCGAACTCTTCCAGTGTGACATGGCCGGTGGGTGGAATCACGTAGAAGTTCATGCGATGGGCGTACTCTTGCTCCTGCCATGTTGCCTTTTGGAATTGTGCTTTTCGTGGTTCGAAGGCGCGTTTCTTCCCGCTCATGCGAGGTGCTGAGGATATCGCGAGCATCTTGGCGGGTCGTTGGTGGGTTGAGATATGGTTGACGGTCTGGTCAGCATTTTGGTGCTCAGAGAGAAGTCGCGTCGAAGGCAGACGCGACGCGATTCAGAGTTCCGGATCGGCGAAACATATCGGAGTCAGCAGGAAGGAGCAAAAGCCTCAATCTCACTCCCTCCGTCATCTCTTCCCTCTCCTCTCTCTCCAGTACTACTAAAGGTATACCCTCGTCGCAATGCATCTAGCTGGTTTAAGGAATACTCGATCTTTGCCGATCTCACAACATGGCGTATTATATGGCCATGACATCGAACTCCATTCTGGAATTGCGAAACCGCCCGAGGAGCTAATCTACAAAGGGTTAGACACAGCAAAGGTTCGACTTCGCTTCTGCTTTCACTTACACTTCTGCCATCACCTTCACTTTGTTCGATCTCGCAGCATGCGTGTGCATCTCGATAGATCGCCGTCATGGTATAGCTTCAAGGTGTCGATAGATGGATGTTAGCGTGGCAGTTGGACTTCCGCCGGCTGCAGATGGGACGCAAAGTGCGACAACGAAAAGAGCTTCTCCATGAAGCGCACAAGATGAAGAATCGCGACAGGTGAAGATGCTACAAGTGCAAGACGAGTCGAGTATGGTAATGATGCTCTTCTTCAGTCGCCGGCGCCTGGCCAATGATCTGATGAAAAAATGGTGGGTAGGTATTGGAACCCGTGGACAGGACTCGAGGTCTGGACAGGCAGTAGCATGCTGCCTGCACCAGTTGTCAGCTCAATCAGCAGAAGCGGACCCGATTCTTATCTCGAAATACTGGTGGTCTGTATTCTAGCAACAACCCCCTTGCTTAGCGCTAATACTAACCTGTCCGGTAACAACTTAATTAAATATATACTAGTAACCAATTATATAGTTAATTGCCAATTAATTTATGTCCGAGCGGGAGGTATAGTAGGGCTTAAAATAAGACTATCGATATTATATTCTAAGTAAAGGTACTATTACTACTATATCTACTACTATATAGCCCGATTCTATTTAATAAGGACTATAGCTTTTCTATAGATCGGAGATACGTACGACGTACTATTCGAAAGCGCCTATTAAGGCTGTTACCTAACGAGAATAAGAGTAGCGCGCCTACGCTAGCGGCCGCGTAATTGCCGCGGAAAGCGACTAGAAAACAGGAATCTACCTCCTATCCGACTAGACCCTAAAATTACGGAGCCGCGGAGGTAAATTACCTATTTAGGTAACTTCTAACCTTAGCCGTAGCTAAAGTATAGCGACATAGAGACTAGATCCTAAGCCTAACTCGCGAGTATTAAGCAGCTCGCGAGGGATACCTAAATCTCTATAAACGGGGATACGATATAGGAACCTAGCTAGTAGTAACTAACCCTTTAATAGCTAAGCTAATAACTAACCTAGTAATAGTAAGACAACGGCTAACGATAATATACTAAGGGCCTAGGAAAGGTATAACGAACCCTAGCCGCCCCCGGCCCCTCCGCGTAGACAGAATTATATAAAGAAGCCTAGGTAATACTAGACGAAGACGAATACCTAGCCCGAGTATATAAGAATATAATTACGTAGCTCCTTAGTATACTTAAGGCACTCGAACACTAGACCCTAAGAACGATCTACTAGACTATATAGTACGTAATATAATAGAAGAACCCTACGTAGGCTATAATCGCCGCGGGACACTACCCGGCCTAGCCCTAGAGGACTAATAACGCGATCCGAGTCTACGTTACCGACCCGGAGGAGAAAAGGGAACTCGAGGGCCTTACGAGTAAGGAGCTCGTAGATAGAATCGGCCGGAAGGAGATCGTAGGAGCGAAGGTAGAGCTAAGGGGGGTAGTAAGGCTTTTTACCGTATAGGAGACAGACCGATAAAGACTCGAGACGTATAAGGAATAGATAACTAAAGTGGCAAAGTCAGCGAAGGTCTCCTACTAACAATTTATAGTAATAGCCTACGGGGTCCCTAGAACCTTTAAGGTCGAAAATGACCTCCTCTAGCTATAAATATAGAACTAGAGCACATCCCTAGGAGTACGCTTCTCTAAGGCCGTCTAGCTATATAGGAGCGTCGAACTAATAAAGACATACTCCTCGTTAATCGTCTAGATAGTAAATGCGGAATAAGTAAACCTTGTCCTAGACAAAGGACTATACTAGAACTACGAACGTCTTAATACGGAAATCTACTAGAGTAGCTATAGAGTACTCTAATGCTTTAACTACTAACAGTACGGATATATCGCCCCGAAATGTACGGAGAAGACCCCGAAGTACCTATACTACGTAGGCCTATACTAGGGAAAGCAATGCCTACGAGAAGAAGTAAGGTACGTATTAAATAGGTACGGGTAGATAGTAGCGGAGTAGAGTAAGAGATCAATCTTTAACTAACTAATAGTACGAGTATATAGCAATATATTAGGAACTAATGTATTGATTATATTAGATATTTATCCAAGCTAAAGGGGAGAGTAGGTATCTCCCTATAAGCTAAGTTATCGTAGATGCCTTAGGCTACTAGATTACTTCCTAATTGTTGACTCCCTTTAAGATACTACATCTTAATAGTACGTATACTATAGCCGGAAATACCCGGCGTACTCGAGCTAATACCTAACCCGGATCGCCGTAAAAGGGAAGGCTAACTAAGTACGAATAACGACCCTAGCGAGGTACCCTACCCCGTAGTAAGGTAGCGCTTAATATAAAGGCTTTAAGGCGGCAAAAAGAAAGAGAAAAGAGGAGGTAATAAGGAGTACCCTACCGAGTACGTACCCGCCGCTAGGACGGCTAAGGGGGCTAAATAGGGTAGTAAACGAGATAGGATAGATACGGATTTTTAGAACACTCCTACCGGCTAAAGGCCTACTAACCTAAGAGGAAGATACGATAACCGTAGGTACTACCTAAGCCCGGAGCACCCTAATAGACATTATCCTAGCTAGCCCGTAATAGTAGTATAGGACAACCTTACTATTATATAGTATAACGTTAATAAAAGTAAAGATAAGGTCTAACTCTACTTCCTATAAGAACTCGACTACTAAAAGCACTATGTCGTAGCGCTATAGGAACCTTAGACTAACCTATATATAAGTAAACCGGTAACCTATAACGACTAACGATACTATACGGTAATCGGTAGGAGTATAGAACATACCCTAAGAATATATACTATTAAATAGGTACGAGTTACGTAGTAGTAGAAGACGGCGGATTATACGAAAGACAAAGAAGGACCTAATAGGATAGCGTATATCTATATATAGTATCGGTAGTATTAGTATAGGTAGATACTAGGTATCCGGATCTTTACTAGCCTATTATAGATGACTAACCACCCTAGTAAGCAAGGGAGCGCCTAGTGACCTTAGGATAGCTTACGCGTAGGTGTGTATATTTGCCGGTCCGCGGGCCCTAAAATATATACTAAGATCCTAAAAGATAATAAATCTCAAATTCTTAGATTCCCGTATTTTCGCCTTATAGAGAGATTCTTCGTAAATCCTAGCTTCCTACTAAGGTCGCCTCCTAGCTATATATATCTAAGTAGTACCCCTATATACCCCTACTACGTAATTAACCGTTAAAGGTTAACGAGATTCGACGCGTAAATTTCAGGGTCTAAAGGGGCCCTTAGCTCGTTAATATATCCTCCCCTATTACGAAACTGTCCCTAGTTTTACCTCCGCTACGCTAATATAGACTAAGAAACTATACCTATAAGTTATACGTAAAGAAGGCGGATCCGGCGTCTAGTCAAGTAGTCAGCCTAGAGATATTAAGGAGATCGTAAGTTTATCCTATAAGGGCTAAGGAACCTAAGTCAAAGTCTAGTCTTCGTAGTAAGCCTACTCTTATACCTTACCGGGTGTCTTCGTCGAGTATTATCTAGTAATTCCTACGATATTACACAACCCTACCTAATGCTACTCGTATTAATAGAAACGAAGATCCTACTAGCTCCTAGGGCGTAGGAGATAGTTACTAACGCTAGTACTATTACTAAGAATCTTACTAGGTTCTCTTTCGAGAACTACTTATTCTTAGTCTAGACAAACTCGACGTCCTTCCTCAAAAGCTTATATATTAGCCGAGCGACAATTACGAACTAGGGGACCTAAATCTAGAAGTAAACACAGATCCCGATATAAACTCGAACGTCCTTTACGTACTTTAGGGTTGGCTAGTTTAAGATCTTAGCTACTACCTTAGGATCTAGGTAGCGGCCGCTCGGGCTAGTAATGTAGCTCACGATCTTTAGGGTCTTATAAAGCCACTACGACTTCTCCCCTACGACTACCGCTCCGGCCCTCTCTAGGTCCGTAAGAATAAGATTAAGGGATATAATATGTTCTACGACCTACCGTCGAAGGCTAGGCTCTACCTTAGCGTCACTATAGTCCTTAGTAGGACCTTTTACGCCGATATCGTTAAGAAATAGTTTTGCTCGGTAAGAAATATAGTCTATTAATACCTTAGTTACTGCCCGTACGAACTAAGTAACTGAGTTCGTCGTTCCCTATAGTAACGTTATATACCGTATAAGCCTAAGAGGCGTTATAAAGGCCGTCAAGTCTCGGCTACTTTCGTTAAGCGTGATCTAGTCGTACCCCGAAAACAAGTCTACTAAAGAGGCTACTCTATATCTAGTAAAGTCTTCTAAGAACCCGTCCGTGTCTAGGGGAATGTTCGTATCCCTTATCGTCACCTCGTTTAAGAGTATAGCGGAGTTAATCAACCTATATAGTATAGCTTTGCTGTTTAGCTCGACCTTCTTTGCTACTAAGAACTAAGTATTTGTATAAGCACCTTGACTATACTTAAGAATTCTGCTCTTAATTCGAGCGCGAATTATCTGTTCTATAATCGCTCGTAAGCTTAGGTATAACCGAATGTTCCGCGCCTACTACGGTTTGTACGTAATCGTTATGATCTTCTAAGGAGGCATAACATTATGTCTAATCTACCGTATATAGCTGAAATCCTATACTAGGACACCTTCTCGGTTAAAGAGTATTTCTTTAAACATTTGTCTTTCCTTAGCCGAGAGAGCGATACTAACCTTAATACTAGCGAGCCTTTTAGGTACAATCCTCGAGCCGCGCTCGATACTAGAGAACTTTTTGATAAGATACCTCCTATCGAACGGGCCTTACCCTACTAGTATTAGAGATTCCTAGTAAAGGGCCTTCCGCTTCTAATCTATATTACTATCTACTTTCGACTAAGGCCTCTTATAAACGCTTGCGTTAACAGGTCTTTTCTTGTTAGCTTTACGCTTATATATAGTAAATATATACGGTATCCTAATACCGGGTCTATATAACCCTACGTCTCGTTTCTAAGCCTACCTATTAATCTGGCCCTGTTTTAGGATCTCCGTACACTAGTCGCCCTATACGGAGTATATATTTATAATGACCTGCTCTCCTAGAGCGTTAGTAGTCACCTTAGCGCTTAAGTATTAGCGGTTCCCTAGTAGTCCTAGTAATTTCTTCGAATACGGGCTAAGGTCGAGGACATTTTCTCTTTGTTATAATGCGGGCCGCGGTGATTTTTAAAGTAGTCGAAGATAGTCGTGTCTATAGGCTTAGGTCTTAGCTTCGTTATACCTTCTTATCGATGTCGACGCGCCGCATTATTAGAACACTCCGCCCCTAATATATTTGCTAAGGTCTCCCCGACTAGACTCGAAAAGCGGACTTGTTTTAAAACCGGACTTCTGATACTTATAGCGGGTTGACTACTGTCATGGTCTCCCCACAGAGTGTACAGAAGGTGGGGACAGAAGAGCCTCAGAGTGCTCAGAAGTCGTCAAGAAGTGACAGTCCAGCTTGGTGTGTGAGCACCAAGAATCACATGCCCCGCAACATTCACTACGGGACCCAGCCCTCCAAATTCACCCCTCTACCAAACCTTGACAGATTCACTTCGGCTCGTGACTGTGTGACTCACGGCACTCCCGCGAGCACCCGCGACTGCGCTGGACCCTGGAAGAAGCACGTGGAAGACTCGGAACGTAGGGCAGGTTGGAATAAGGTTTTGAGCAAAGCTGCTGAGCGCGGCTTCGCACGGGTTAGCCCTGTTGATGCGGGGACACGCACTCGCGAGGGTCGCGTATAAATATCTGGCCTTCCCCAGGCCTCTCTTGCTTTCTTCGTCTTTTGTTTTGTGTAGCAATCATACCATACCCTTTTGCATCTGCACTTCGCACCTGCATTCTCGCTTTCACCCTTGCATCTCACAGGCCAGGCTCTCGCCCTGACATCACAAAAGACCAACAAACCGTCAACCACTCGAGTCATCCTCATGGGTGACCACGCCACCGATAGAGGTGTCAACCTCGACAACCAAGACACTCCATTCCACTTCAGTGAGTGGACTGACATCCCCTTCTCGAACGCCGCTGCCTTCGGTGCCTGGGCAAACGCCAACCCCGACACCGCCTACGCTCTCATCAACCGCACCGTCTCCTCTTTCCGCGAGACCGCCCAGCAGGTCGAGCAAGCAAACAACCAAGCAACATACCTTCAAGGTATTGTGAACACCTTCCAGAACCTCGCCCCGCACGCCGACGACAACCGCCGCCAGCACTTCTCCAAGAAGGTCAACGACCCAGACGAGTTCGACGGCAACAAGAGCAAGTTTGAGGCATTTGAGACACAGCTCACCATCAAGCTGTTGGCTAATGCCGACCACTTTCCGCAAGAGAAGGACAAAGTCACGTACGTCTTCTCCCTCCTTCGGGGAGACGCCGCGGCTCAGGTACAACACTACATCGACAACGCCACGCAGACTATCGGCTGCCCGGACGTCCTCACCTTGATGCAGGACCTCCGTGCTGCCTTTGGTGATCCAGACCGTAGAGCCACCGCCCAGAACGCCATCCACAACCTCCTAAATAAGGCAGTTTTAAACTAGCGACTATACCGAAACTAGTCCCGGGTATTAACGTTTAGAAACGTGGTCTAAAGGATTTAATCAATCTAATAGGTCACTCCCTCCTCCTTAGTAACGGGCCTATCTCCTATACCGTACTGTTGGACGTAGTTGTCAATCCTTATCGTCTTTACATTCTATAACCGTTTACGCTATATAAATAGGGTATTAATAGGCCCTACCGGCTATTCCGAGGGCGTAGGCCTTAACTTAGCTCGAGGCTTAGGTGTCCTTCTAAGAGTCTCCCCTAACGCTACCGTTAACTAGCTTCTACTAGCCCTAGAACCGGCGTCTCTAATCATCTCTACCTCCTACTAACCGAGTTCTTCCTACCGGATCTCCTCTTCGAGTTCTTGTTATATAGCTTTAGCGCCCTCGGCTCGTACCCTTAATACCTATATACTAGACCTAGTTCGAGGATTCGGGTTCTTTCTAATTCCTACTAGAGCTTTAACTCGAGATTTGTTACTCTAGATTAGGTAGGCCTTAACCTTAAACTCGTCGTAGTTTATAATCCTATACCCTTATAGAGCCGGTTCTTCTTCTTCCTTAAACTAGATCTAGTAACTACTAGGGGCCGTGACTTACTACCTAGATCTAACATCTTAAGGGCCGTATTCTATAAGGTGTCGGTTATTAGGTAGAGGTTTAGAGTAGTTAGGAAGCTTTACGCTTAAGACACTAGTATAATCTCGACCTATCTATTGTTTCCGAAGCGTAGGGATTTTCATGTCCTTATTAAATAGAATCGGGCTATAGTATTCCTTAAGCTACGGAAGTATATAAAGGAGCTTAGGTTTGCTATAGTCCCGTCGGAAGTTGAACTTAGGCGATTTAGATCGGTCTTCTTTCCTAGGTACTACTAGTTATTCGTCGCTAAAAAGACATACCCTTATAAGATAAGGAATAGTATCGCGGGGCACCTATTAGCCTAATGTTCCGTACTACTATAGTTATAACAGTACCTATTAAGCGCTTTAGACTACTCGCGGTTCTATAACTACGGGCGCTACATTAAGTAAACCTATAGTTTAGGCACGCGATCGGGGTTTTCTAGTTATATAGACCTTTGATTTTCACTAGGGTTAAAGGCTCTAACCTCCGCCGAGCGACCTCGTTAGTAAGCCCGAATACTCATTTCTACTATTTTGTAAATAAGGTCATCGTCGATAGTAGCGGAAATAGCTAGTTTGTTAAGTATATTAATCTTAGGGATCAAGCGCGGCATCTACTTTATAACTGACCGATAAAGCTACGGTAAAGTAAGTAGAAAGTCCGTATACACGGCCTTCTATCCTTCTTTACTATTAGCAATACTTGTCGCCTCGTCTAGTATCTTTTAAAAGAGCCGAAACTTCTTAGGCTAATTCGGATAGAGCCTACATTTCTTATAAACTGCCTTAGTAACTAACTCTAGGAGCCTCTGAAGTAGAAGACGGCTACGGGAGCTATTATCGAGGTCTTCGGGATCAATTAGGTCACTAGAGGCTACGAAGAGACGGATAAACTCCTTTATATCCTATTCCTTAGGGCCTTTCCCTTACTCGGCATAGACTATCTCTTCTAGATATTCTCGACTTCCTAACATCGAATAGGCATCGAATCTCGAAAATTTAGTAAAGAAGGACCTCCTAAAGGTACTCCGCCTCACTTACTATCCCTCTAACCTTATTACTAAACGTCAGATAGTGGTCTCGTAGTTGCGCTCGAAACGACCCTAAGTTGTCTTTCTTAATTAATGGCCTTAGTAGATACTAGTCTATAAGATTATTGAACCTCTCCTAGAATTTAGTAGCGTTCCTACTATTAAAGAGGGGGTTTCCCGGACTCCCTAGAGTAGGGAAGCGAGGTCCTACATTTTCTATAGTAATAGTAAGACGGCTAAACAAGGCTACTATCGTATCCGGACTATAGGGCATTCCTAACGTTATAGTGCCATTATTTAAGTCATCCTCTTCTTAGTCATTTCGTCGTACTCTTTCCTTACCCTTATTAGAGCCTAAAGCCTCCGGGGTATTATCTTCGTCGCTATCCGAGTCTTCTATCCCTTCTAGGATTATAGCCTCCCTATAAGGCCTATATACCTTCGTTATACTTTCTAGTAACTCTTAGCTAGCTCTAATACTAGTAAACGACTCGAACCTCGATAAAGATATAACTAAAACTTATAACCTTGTTCGTAACCGTAACCTTACTCGTAACGTTATATTTGCTTTACTTATTACTAAGAGCCTTGACCTTAGGTGCCTTGATACCTTAAGATTTCGACTTCGAGTCGACCTTGACCTTGATTTTACTAAGATGTACTAATAATGCTACCGGGTATATACTGAAAACCCCCCTTATTGACTACTGAAATATAGACGACTTACTACCCTAGTAAGTAAGGGCGCGCCTAGTGACCTAAGGATAGCTTACGGGTAGGTATATATATTTGTCGGTCCGCGGGCCGTGAAATATATACTAAGATCCTAAAAGATAATAAATCTTAAATTCTTAGATTCCCGTATTTTCGCCTTATATAGAGATCCTTCGTAAATCCTAGCTTCCTACTAAGGTCGCCTCCTAGCTATATATATCTTAGCAGTACCCCTATATACCCCTACTACGTAATCAACCGTTAAAGGTTAACGAGATTCGACGCGCAAATTTCAGGGTCTAAAGGGGCCCTTAGCTCGTTAATACTATAGGCTAGTAAACCCTAGTTACGTAATCTAGTTATATAACACACCTACACCTATATACTTGTCCTACGGCGTATATGTTCTTAACACTCCTACTTAGGCTATATAGTCTCCTAAAATCCCTTTACGTAAGCTAGAGCTACCTTATAAAGTTTTGGAACTACTAGCTATCGAGGGGCTTTATTAACCTATTAGTAGCTATGTCCTTTATATAGTAGTAGTCTACTATAATCTTCTTCTACTACTAGAGATGTCTAATATAGTTTCATATAATATTAATATACTTTGACCTTTTATATATATAGGCATCTTTAATAAGTATTAAAGCGGCTTAGTTGTTACCTATAAGCTTAACTAGCCTTAGCTCGTTAATAGTGCCCTTGCTTGCCCTTATACTCGGCTAGAAAGAGCTCTTTCCTACTAGTTCTAGGCACCCCATTTCCCTAAGGACAGTAGTAAGAAATTGTGACTACTTTACGGCTACGTTTATAGCTATAAACTCAGCTTCTATTGTTAATGTTATAAGAGACTTCTGCTTCCTACTTATCTAGGACATAGGTGATCTCTAAAGGAACTATACGTATCCTAGAATTGAGACTCTATCTACTTTATCTATAGCGTAGTTAGAGTCCGAGTATCCCTAGAGATTGCCCCCTCCCTTTCTATATATAAGACCTAGGTCTAGGTACGACCGTAGGTATCGGGAGAGCTTCGTTAAAGCCTTTATATACTACTACGAGCGATTAGTAACATATGAGCTAATTCTTCTAAGGGGGAATGCTAAGTCTGGCCTTATTATTAGCATTAGCTATATCTAGGTACTATTATAGCTCTATTAATCCTATTTGTTACACCTCTTATCTATAGGAGCCGTAGGTACTAAATGCTTGTAGCTCTCTATAGGTAAGTAGGTTAGCGTAGCCTTCTCTCTAGCTATATTTATCTTAGCTAAGTTAGCGTAAATATAGTGTCCTTAATTAAGCTTTAAAGTGCCTTAGGACCTGTCTCTTATAATCCTTATTCTAAGGATCTTTATAGGTTTACTAAGATCTTTAATCTTAAATACTTTTCTAAGCTTAGCCTTAAACTACTAAACATCTAATAGCTTCGGAGCTATAATAGGTATGTCATCTATATAGGTAAGGACTATAAGGTCTCTATCCGTATAGATAAGTAGGTATAGATCTACCTAGGACTAGGTAAATCTAACCTTCTCTAGCTTCGTAACATAGAGCTTGTTCTAGACTCTAGCTACTTGCTTAAGCCTATAAAGGCTTCGTAGGACCTTAAACACTATATTTAGAGGTGCTTTAACTCCTAGGGGTGGGATTCTATAGATGTGCTTAAGAAGGCTACTTTAGGTAAAAGTATCATTTATATCTACTAGGTATATCTCGAGATCTCTCTTATACACTACTACTATAAATACTCGGAGAGTACTATGTCTAATAGTAGATATAAAGGTCTCTTCGAAGTCAACCCTATATTTCTATAAAACCCTCTTATAACTAGTCTTGCCTTAAACTTCTTAATAGCTCTACTAATTATTCTTTTTATATTAAAGACCTACCTAGAAGTAATTAGATTCGTACTATTTGGCGGTATAACTACTTCCTAGGTATTATTGCTTACTAAGGCAATAACTTCGTTCTCGATTGCCTCTCTCTATATATATCCCTATTCGGGGTCTTCTACGGCTACCTTATAGGACTTTAGGATTAGTACTTCCTACTAATAGGCTATAGCCTACCTAATAGTAGCAAATATATATTCTTCTACGTCGTTTAGAGTTTCCTCTACCTAGCTTATTATAGGGTCTAGATAGAATATCTAGGCGATAAGAGCCTTATAGTGTTTAGCCTTATACTCTTTAGAGTTATTATCTCCATCCCCCCTTAACCTCTTATTGCCTATAACCTAAGGTGGCGCTAGGTGTTCGGATAGGTCGAACTGAACGACATCTTCTTTTTCTTTTATTAGAGTACCCTAATCTCTAAACTTCGAGTATTCCCTAATATCCTTTAGGGGAAGAGGAAGTTATATAAACAGCGGTTATTATAGTGTTAATGACTTAGGTAGGTTCTATATAGATCTACCGTTATCGGCCTTTAATAGTATTAAAACCGCTATATTTTCTCCTAGCCTTCGTAACGGTATCTCTAATAATCTCCTATTGGAAAATTTCGCCCTAAAGGGCTTCCTCCTAATAGGATTACGCTATAGCGCTCGACTCGGCTAGTTAGTGAAGGTGATACTAAGATCTATATCTCCCCCCTTCTTATTCTAAAACTAGTCGACGTGACTATACGCTTTTATAGCTTTTATATCGGGATCCTAGAATAGCTATTGTTTTGTAGTGTTTTCTAAGTAGCCTATAAACACGGCTTCTTTCCCTCGGTTTATTAACTTGTCTCTCTATCACGGGCAGCCCGCGACCCCCTACTATAGCTACGTCGGCCCGGCTGAACCGCGGACCTTCTATATTAGGTTAGCCCGGCTTAGCTTTACTTTATAACTTCGCCGCGCCTTACGCTCCTCTTTCGTAGCTTCGTAGAATAATAACTATCTCTCTCGGACCCTATAGTACGCGCGCCCTTACAGTTTGTTCTACTAGCCTACCTAGATCACGGATCTAGGTAAGGGACGCGTAATAATAGGAATAGACTTATAGACCTAAAGAATACGCGACTACGAGCGGGTAGTAGAACACGGTAAGGCGCTAAATACGTAGATACCTAGGGAAGTCAACGCCGCGAAAACCTTAGCGATAGCGATAGGTCGCGTTAATAACTATACTATAACGAGTCAGTAGGACTTATAGACCTAGAACGGTATACTACTACCGGCAAAGCCCTTAGGTAAGCGTATATCTCTTTTCCTAGATCTCTTATCTTTTCTATAGTCCTAGACTCAAGATAACGACCGGCGTATCACGATTAATACCGGCGTCGCTCTTTAGTAGGAGTTAGATATAGTATAGGAGAAGGTTTTTGATAGGAAATAGAGAGGCGCTATTAACTTTATAGAACTCTATAAGCCAAAGGAGTACTAGGAGAAGGGTAGCGACGATATACTACCTATTTACTACTCCCTCGACAAAGCCGAATATATCGCCGCTAGCGATTTCTAGAACGGCGACGCGAACGACCTCGCCGAGTTAGTCCGAGACTATCCTAAGACTTTATACGACTTTATCCTACGAGGATTTAATACCGCGTAGACCGCTACCGAGTAAGTCGACGTCTTATAACGTATAAACGCCCTCTAGAACGACTAGTACCGTAACCTCTACGCCGAATACGACCGTATCTATTAGATACTTAGAACCGAGAAGTCCGCCTTATAGAAGATAGTATAGGATCTTAAGAACGGACTAGACCTAGCTAAGATAAAGGAGGTCTAGGATAAGTATAAGTAAGCTAATAATCTATATAAGCAATTTTACGATCTTAGCGAAAAGGAGAAGAAGAAGGTATAAGAGGCTAAGAAGAAGGCATAAGATACTAAGAGTATAGACTAGGCGTTATAGAAGGAGATCGATGACTTAAAGACTCGACTCTAAGCTATAGAGGACAATACTACTAACGGTAATAGGCGTCGAGGCCGTGGTCCGTTACGCTCGCGCTCTTACCCGCGAGAGACCTCCCTCGAGAAGCTTTAGCGTATATATCGTAAAGCCGCTACCGGGGGCGGTAGGGGTAGTAGAAGAGATGACGATAATAATAACGGCCTAGGCTATAGCGATAAGGACAAGGATCGAGGCCGCGATAATCGCCGCCGTAACTAGCGCTAAGAGACGGTACGTACTAGAGGAGGACGTACTAATCGTATATAGACACCGCTAGTAGACCTTGCCGAGCGTCTTATTAATATCGACCGCACCTTAGAGCGTAGTATAGAGATCGGCAAGGGAGTGCTAGATCCTAAGAAGTTTAAGAACGATGCCGACCTATCTTTCGATAGTTAGTATACGAGTATCCTACTAAAGCTTATAGTAGCGACCTTCCGTACTAAGTAGGATACCCTCCGCTTCCTATATAGATAGACTAATAGTAAAGTCTAGACTACTATTAAGCTACGTATCCCTATCCTAGGACATTAGTTATATAACGAGTTTAGTACCGGCGAGGAGCTACTAGACTAGACAACTCGATAGTACGGTACCCGGAACGAAGCTATAAAGGCTATAGTCGATATTATAACCTATAAGTAGTAGTAGAAGGAATCCTTTATCGCATTCTTCGTACGTTACTCGAAGTTATGTACCTAGATAGACTAGGGGGATGACACCGAGCTAATGCTTTTCCGTAACCGCCTAAACCGTAAGTACTTCGTTAAGATATTCGGCGACCGAGAGGTTAACCGTTACCTAAATAGTATATAGGATATTACTAAGGAGTATACCGAGTTAGACGAGACCTTCTACGAGACCGAGTAGCTATACCCTTAGTAGGACAATAACCGCCCTCGTAGTAGCGGCGGAGGAGGTAACTAGAACCTAGGCTCTACTAGTAACGTAATAACTACTATAGCTACCGTAGCTAGCGCGACCGGCGCGATCGTATAGCGCCTACTATAGTACTTAGGTATTAAGAAGAAGGAAGACTTGCTAGCACACCTTTAGAATCTATTACCGCTTAACCGTAAGGGTCGCGAAGATCTAAAGAAGTAGGGTAAGTACTTCCGTTACCGTACCGGACTATATATTACTAGTAACCCCGAGTACGAGATATACGGCTACGACGGCGACTACCGCCTACCTCGACTACGTAACGTAACTCCGAACTTAAGCGCCCTCGCTACCGAGTAGGGAAATGCCGGGGCTACTACCTAAGTATAGTAGATAGTAGTTAGAATAAGAATTAGAAAGAGTATAAGATCGAGAGGTATAGAATGTAAGAGACGGACTATAGCGGAGAACTTAAGATATTGGCCTATATATTAGAACTATAGTTACCGGATATATACCCTTATATAGTACTACCTATAATAATACAAAATAGAAAGGCACGAGGCCTACTAGATTCTGCTTTAACCTCTCTCTTTCTCGATTAGAAATATATACGCAAACATAACATCCCTCTAATACCCCTAGTTTAGAGTAAGAACTTAATACTAGGCGATAGGAAGGCGAGTACTAGACGTATTATATACGTAGCCTTAGTCGACGTTGTTATCGGCGGTCATTATTACGAGCAAATAATATACTACGTAACCGACCTCGAATATAAGATCGTCCTCGGCCTGCCTTAGTTAAGCTAGTATAACCCTAACATCTTCTAGGAAACCGGCGAAGTGGCCCTTAGATTAGACTACTACTTTAGTTACTATTCTCGTAGGAAGACTTCGACAACAGTTTAGTCCCTAAACTACTAATACTAGTAACGTACGAAATACGGACTAGAGCCCTTTACCGGGGAGTCGCTAGGATTTACGGTAGGAGGGGCGGAGTTAAACGTCTCGTCCTTATATATAGACGACGATAAGAAAGTAGACTATTAAGGCGTTAGTCGTTACGCTTAGGAGATGTATACGTACCGGCCTAGGGCCGAGTACTTCTATATTCTACTTACTAGTAACGAGTCTAGCGAAACGGATAGTAACGGCGAGTTAAAGCTAAGCGTAATGTTAGCTAACGACCTTAATCAGTTCCTAAATAAGCAATTTAACTACAACCCGAAGGAGAAGCTTCCGCCCGAGTACTATTATATTACGGACGCGTTCTTAGCTAAAGACTATAAAGGGCTCCCGCCTTATAGGCCGGGTATTGACTATAAAATCTATATTAAGTCCGACGGCCTATAAGAGCCTCCTTACCGTAAACCCTATAGGCTTATACCGTAAGAGAATAAAGTAGTCAAGAAATAGGTTACTAAGTAGGAGAGCGAAGGGAAAGTCCGTAAGGCTACTTAGAAGACAAGCTAGTCCCTAGCTCCTGTTCTAGTAGTACGTAAGCTAGGAGGAGGACTCCGAGTATATATTAACTATCGAGGGCTAAATGTAATAACTATTAAGAATAGGTACCCTATATCTTTAATCTAGGAAACCCTTAATAGGATGTATAGTAAGAGGTACTTCACGAAGCTAGACATCGTCGTAGCCTTTAATAAGCTTCGTATTACCGAGGGGCATAAATAGCTAATAGCGTTCGCTACGCGGTACGGAGTATACGAATGTCTAGTCTTACCGTTTAGTCTATATAACGGCCCGGTATCGTTTCAGTCATATATTAATAGTGTATTATAGGAACACCTTCACGACTTCGTGTCGGTACACCTAGATAATATACTGATTTTTAGCGATATACTTAAAGAGTATATCGACTACGTATCGAAGGTTTTAATAAAACTACGCGATACCGGGTTAACTATAGATATTAACAAATGTGAATTCTATTAGTAGAGAGTCAAATACCTAGGCCTAATCATTACGCTAGAAGGCATTAAAATGGACCCTAACAAGCTAGAATGTATCTAAAGCTAGGAGGCTCTAACTAACCTAAAGGATATATAAGCGTTCCTAGGCTTTGCTAACTTCTATAGACGGTTTATCGAAGCGTTCTAGCGACTTATATCGCCGCTAACTAACTTGACTAAGTCCGATAGCCCTAGTAACTATAAGAACAGAAGAATCGATTAGACACTAGGGTACTAGAAGGCGTTTGACGTATTAAAGGTAGCATTTAGTAAAGCCGGCATGTTAGTATATTACGTACCGGGGAGGTAGACAGTCGTTAAGACGGACTCCTCGGATTTCGTTAATACTAGGGTCCTCTCCTAATATAACGAAGAAGGCGTCCTACACCTAGTAGCGTTTTACTCTAAGAAGTTGAGTCTATAAGAGTATAACTATAAGATCTACGATAAGGAGCTATTAGCTATTATTAAGGCGTTTAAAGAGTAGAGGCCTAAATTGGCCTACGAAGTAGATAATAATACTATCGAACCGGTCAAAGTGTTTATAGATTATAAGAACCTAGAGTACTTTATAACGACGAAGTAGCTTAATTGACGTTAGGCGAGATAGGCTAAGTTCCTCTCTTAGTTCAACTTCCGTATCGTCTATAGGCCCGGTGTTTAAGGCATAAAGCTAGATAGTCTAACGAGACGTAGCTAGGACCTTCCGTAGGGGGTAGACAATCCGCGTAATTAGTATTAGTACTAGACGTTACTACCGCCTAAGCGATTCCTTAAGATCGACTCTATACGCGTAACCGTAGAAGATGTTACTAAAGAGACGGAAACTCTACTAAACCTAGAAGTAATAGAATTTATACTAGCCGAAGCCGCTATACCGGTAGAAGCTACTACCGTATCGAAGCCTACGATAGAGACTAATTACGAGGCTAAACTCGAGTATCGAATAGTAATAGCGTACGCCGTAGACTAGGAGCTTAAGGTAGCAATTAAGATGCTATAGAAAGGTAACGTAATCCCGTTACTTCTTTAAAAGGCGAAGGTATACCTAGTATACTACGAGGTATAAGGAGACATACTCTACGTCCGTAATTAGTACGGCGACTAGAGCTTATAGATACCGGATAACTAGAAGCTACGGACTCGAATAGTGAAGATGAACTACGACGTACTAGTAGTAGGCTATCCTAGTAGAGCCCGTATATATAAGCTCGTAGTACGTAAATTTTACTAGCCTAGCTTAGTAAGATTAGTACGTAGATATACCGTAAATTACCGAGTATACCGTACGACGAAATCTCTATATACCTAGCCACCTAGATTATTACATCCACTTTCTATATTAGAACGACCTTAGCGCTATATATTAGTCGAAGTATTTGAATCCTAGGATATTAGGAGGAGGGAATTCTTCTACGAGGGAATTATCGATCTCTGCGCCAAAACACGACACATTCGAAAGCTCTTATTAAGGCCATTCTAACGATATAAAAAGCAGGCCACTGCCCCTAGGACTGAGGGAGTTCTACCTCATTCAATCTGGACAGCTTAAAGCTCTCTTCACCCTGTTTCTTCAGCTCCAAACGCCGCGGAGGTGCCTAGCTACATTAGGCAACTCCTAGGCAATGGCAGCCTAGGCTACGGCACTAACGGCGCCTACGGCCCTATAGGCGAAGCCCCCCTAAGACAACTGGCAGCAACTTATAGAGGACGCAAAAAGCATAGAAACTAACGATCAGCTCCCTTACCGGTCTCTACAGGTAATGATCACTCAGCTACGCACGGCGCTTGTACTGTCGTATTACCGAGGGCAACAAGAAATGAGGACGACGTCCTAGGCGATTAGCAAGGCCACCCGGAATCAACACCCCTATAGCTAGGCATCGGTCGCGGCATCGATACTAGGCCCCCGCCTAACGCACGATACAGTTACGATCCGCATTGTAGCAAAGGAAGACCAGGCCGAAGTTGCGAAGCTATCGAACAAGGAGCTCGCCTAACGAATTAACCAACTAGGGGTGGTCGCAGTGAACCAACAGTCTAACGGCACTCTATAGATCTATACTAGCTCTACTACTGCTAGGAGGCACCTAGAGGCACAGCCATAGTGGGCATCTAAGGTTGCGGTATTAGCGAAGGTCTTAACGAAACAATTCACGATCCTAGTCCACGACATGCCTAAGGAGTTTGACCTAACCAACTAGGGTCACCTACGCGCTCTCTAAGAGGACAACCCGGTCACTCTTAACTCTCCAATCCAGAAGGCGACTTGGCTCTATAGGAAATGGCCAGAAGGCAAGAAGGCCTCGGCGCTAATAGTATAGCTACAAGACGCGAAAGCGGCGGATCTAGCGATAGAACAAGGCCTGGTCTAGCAATATAGCCTCAAGACAGTAGAAAAGCACTCCTTATCCTTTCGTGTCCTCCAATGCTTCAAATGCTAACAGTATAGACACCAAACCTACACGTGCACAAACAAGCAGGCCTGCTCGAACTATATAGGAGACTATATGTCTAGGGACTGTACATCGACTACGAGACGGTGCGCGAACTGTCCGGGGTACCACCTATCGTATAGTACGGAATGCCTATAGCGGAAACTAGCGAAAAACAAGGCAATCACAAACAGAACCGTCGCCCCAAGATTCTACGGCGACCGTGAGGCTAGCCCACACCGGAACTAACTAGCGGCGGTCGGGCACAAGCGCCCTAGGGCCGAGAACGATATAAAGGATGCGCAGCCTAGGGCGTACGGGAGGCCACGTGCTCTACTAGCTGCGGCGAGGGAATCTAACTAGGCCCGGCTCCCCTTTAGTACATAGCCGATAGGCGTAGACCAGGACGCACAGGGCAGTAGGACATAGGACGATATAGAGGAAATGATTGTCGATGCCGATGACTAGCCTCGACACGCTTAGCATTATCTAGTATAACGTCAACCATAGCAAGGATATAGTCCAGAACCATTTCCTACACGAGGCGGACCCGCGCGTCCACCACGTCCTTGCAATCCAGGAGCTATAGATTAACCCGCACTATAAGAGACTAACGACCTGCAAGTCACTAGGCTACACGACATGCCTACGAGGCGACGGCAGACCCCGTACGTGCTTCTATGTTAGCAAGGACATACTAGAATCCGACTGGGAGGTAGTGTACTACGCAGACGAAGAAGGCGGGGGCGATATTACCTCCCTCCACGTGGGTAGTACCTGGATACACAACCTATACATGCAACCGCTAGCCTCGAGGTCTAGCCGCGACCTAGGGGTCTGCAGACACCTAGACAGTGCGCTTAAGAGACAAGGGTGCCACATCGTAGTAGGAGACTTCAACATACACCACCCTTCCTAGGAAAGCCTTATGCAGCCGCACCCTATAGCCGACGAAGTACTCGACTTGATGGCGAGCAACGCAATTGCCCTTAATACCCCGAAGGACCTGGGCACCTGGAAGAGAGGGGGACTCTAAGGCACGATCGACCTCTCCTAGATCTCAGATAGCTACTACCACACGGTAACCTACTATAGGGTCGAACATGAACTCGAGGCGTCGTTAGACTATATGCTAGTCAGGACCTCTATTGCGACACAGATACAACGCACACTAGCGAGAACCCCTAAGCCAAACTAGGGAAAGGCCCACTAGGCCAACATCTAGGCGTACCTCGATGACTCCAAGAGGCTAGTCCAGATCGCGTAGTAGCAATATAACAGTAAAGACGAGATAGACGAAGCAGTCCAGGGGTTGACAGACGAAATAAGAAAAGCGACCTCACTTCACGTTCCGCTTGCCTAACTAACGACATAGTCCAAACCATACTGGACGCCGGAGTGCACTACGGTAGTAAGAGAAGCAAGGAGAGCCCGCCGGGTGTGGACGAGCAGCTATAGCGAGGAGGCCTAGAACGTATACAGGGAGGCATGCCAATAGAAGAAAGCTATAATACGGAGGGAGAAAGTAGTCGGCTAGAGGGCTATAGTAGAAGAAATCGCCGGCAAGCTAGAGAGGATGTGGAAGCTAGCGAAATAGGCCCGACAGGACCCTATATAGGGCCCCTCCTTCTCTATCCCAGCGCTACAATCGCCTAGTAGCCCGGTTAGCGACCCCGAGGCCAAGGCGCGTCTACTAGCTAGCAAGTTCTTCCCACCCCCAGTCGAGGCTGATCTAAGCGACATAAACAGCTCTACTCCCCTAGCCCCTAGCATCGCGGTCTAACAGGAGGTGTCCGAGGGAGAAGTTACCGCTGTGCTAAGGAAGTTGCCGGCGAAGAAAGCCCCGGGGCCGGATAGGATCCCAAACGAGCTACTAAAGAAGTGTAGAGATCAACTAGCCCTAGCAGTTATAGCGATCTTCAACGCCTGCCTACAGACCGGATACCACCCGATAGCTTTTAAACAATCGATGACAGTGGTCCTACGCAAGCCGTAGAAGGAAGACTATACGCAGGTGAAGTCGTACCGCCCAATTGCGCTCCTTAACACTCTTGGGAAGGCGCTTGAGAAGCTGGTTACAACGAGACTCTCCGAGGCGGCAGAGGAACACTCCCTACTCCCGGACACCTAGATGGGTGCGCGCCTATAGCGATCGACGCTATCCGCGATAGAACTTATCACCTCTTAGGTAAAGGCCATCTAGTATAAGAATAGGGACAAGGTGGCTTCCTTACTTAGCCTAGACATATCGGGAGCCTTCGACTACGTGTCACACCCGCGGCTTCTCTATATCCTAAGGTCGAAAGGACTCCCTGAGTGGCTTGTCAACTTCGTACGGTCCTACCTCCAAAACCGTAGTACGTCGATCCTGGTCGGCTAGTACAGAAGCCCATTTCAAGCAGTCCACACTAGAATCCCGCAAGGCTTAACGCTAGCACCTATTCTGTTCCTCTTCTTTATAGCGACGCTACTCCCAGCCCTAGAATCCCAGAACACCGCTGCGAGCGGCTTCGTAGACGACACAAACATCCTAGCGTGGTCTTCCTCGACTAAGGAGAACTGTAGGCTACTAGAAGAGAAGCACAAGATCTGCGAGGACTGGGCTAGGAGGCACGGGGCTCGGTTTGCCCCAGAAAAGTACAATCTGATACACTTTACGCGCCGGCCACGGTTCCACAATATGCAAGCTTCTATCCAGATATAGGGGCACACGACTAACCCGGCAAATCAGCTCAGGATCCTCGGACTATAGGTGGACCCGGCGCTACGGTGGAGGAAGTACGTATAGGCAATATTACGGAAAGCTGAACAGAATATGGCATTATGCCAGAGGCTCACTACGTCCATATAGGGGGCGGACTTCCGGTAGTCACGACTTCTATATACGGCTATTATACGGCCAGTCCTTACCTATAGCAGCCAAGTGTAGTCCTTAGGCGAGAGGGCCTGCCTATCGAAGGGACTCGTCGCGCCGCTAGCGAAGATCCAAAACCAATGCCTAAGGAAGGTCACCGGGGCATATAAGTCGACACTAACGAGGATGCTTAAGCACGAGACCGCTATACCGCCGATCGACCTATACATCCAGGGACTACGGACCTCCTACTTAGGCAAGTCGGCATAGTACCTAGTACAGAAGGTCATCGCCAGTGCAGTCGCAAGGGCCCGCGAATCAGTACTAGCGCATAAGGGCATTCGACCCGGAAACGAGCCGAACTACCGGGCAAGGGACGAACAGCTAGCAACACAATAGGAAGGTAAGAAATCGTTTGTAGAGCAACTATAGAAAGAGAGGTGGAATAACCAGGTTGTAGGGCATAGTGGACGCCCTTAGCCAGCGGGACAACCTAAGGAATAGTCAGCTACAAAATCCGCGGTCAAGCACCCCCCGAAGCTCATCTACTACCGCCTTACGAGGGCACAGAGTAGCATAGCAACCTAACTGCGAAGCGAACACATCGGCCTCTAGGGGTACCTATTATGGAGGAAGGTTCCAGGATACACGAATACTAGCTGCCCCTGCGGCTATCGCTCCCAGAACGTACGGTACGCACTCCTCGTCTGTCCGAGGTGGTCGCTAGGAAGGGGGGAGTGGATGGCAAAGGCGAGGAACCGGACGATTGGGGCACTTCTTAATAACGCTAAAGACCTACGGCGCATTACGAACTGGATACTAGAGAAGGGCTGGCTAGAACAGTACCGCCTAGTAGGAGCAGTGTAGGAAGAGAGGACACGACGCAGCGCGACGAGACCGGCTAGGAGCGGGGGCTAACGGGGTAGTGACATGGACTACGTACGTTCAGAGGGAAAGCTAATCTAGACAAGGAGTAGTCGGGGGCGGGAAGGGTTTTCACCTATTCGGGTTTCCCTTTGTACATAACAATAGATATATACCTGCATAGGCCGGATAGGGTCCTAGAACAGGGGAATGACAAATCTATCTATCTATCTATATATTAGTCGACTTTGTAGTAGACTTACTAGATAGCGAACTCGACGGTATGACTTATAATAACATTATAACCGTTACGGACCGCCTAACGAAAGAAGTAGAACTTATTCCTATTAGAGCTATAACGGCGAAGAATATAGCGCGCCTATTCTTAAACTACGTATTTAGTCGACGTAGGCTCCCGGACACGATCACCTCTAATAGAGGGAAACAGTTCATCGCAACTTTCTAGAAGTAGCTATATAAGATACTACGGATTTAACGTAAGCTAAGTTCATTATATCACCCCGAGACGGACGGTTAGTCTAAGCGTACTAATTAGAATATAGAACAGTACTTACGCGCCTACGTTAATAAGGTATAGAGCGACTAGGCTAAATAGCTATACCTAGCTTAGTTTACTATTAATAACTACGTATTAGAGACTACCGCTGTCTTACCTTTCTACGTAAACCTTAGATATAACCCCGAGTTTACGGAACGTATCGACTTATAGGTAGGCGGAGATCGCTACTAGATAACGACTCTTTAGCGACTCGATAGTAAATCCGCCGAAGTATTCGCCCGACGCCTTTACGAGCTACATTAGTTCCTCTAAGAGAACATAAGAATGTCCTAAGCCTTATAAGCTAAGGCCGCTAACCGATATCGCCGTATCTCGCCCGACTATAAGGTAGGCGATTAGGTGTTCCTTAGTACGAAGAATATCCGTACGATACGCCCTTCTAAGAAACTAGATCGACGATATACTATACTATACTAGATCGTAGAAGTCATACCCTCGAAGCTCTCCTATAAGCTAAAGCTCTCCGATACGTTAGCTAGACTCGATAACTGTTTCTATACGTCGCTATTATAGCGCGCCGATAATACTAACCTACCGCCGCTAGAGGGATAGTACCTTATACCGCCGCTACCCGTAGTTATAGTTCCTAATACGACGGAAGCTAATGCCGAGGCCGACATTATAGTAGTACCCGCGGCGATCGAGTAGGAGGTAGACAAGATCTTAGATATATATACGAGGAAGCGTACTAGGAAGGTAAAGAAGGGGCATAAGCGTAAGGTCGATATAAAGTACAAGGTACGATAGGTCGGACATTAGGATATAGAGGATAGTAAAACTTAGTAACCTACTAAGGACCTGTTTACGAGGGTAGCCGCCGCTATTATAGACTTTTACTACAACCGGCCGGAGTTGTCTACGCCTATAAGTTTCGTAGCTCTATCTAACTAGTTACCGCTAGACGCTAAGGTACTCGGAGTTAATACGATTAGGATTAATAGAGATACCGTTACGAATAAGTCGACTCGAGCCTTACCTCTAATAGAATCTACTCCGTATATATTCGATACTCGAGTAGAGCCTATAGAGCCTATAATAATACCTAACTTTAGTTATAAGGATTATACGCGAGTACTAGCCGAAGACAGACTTAGGTCTAGGGTAAGCTAGCTAACTAGGCAATATATTTCTCAGAGGAAGCTAGTCGAGGATAGTCTTAATAGAGCAAATACGATGTTATCGGATAACGATAGGGTACTAGAGGATAATTAGGCGTTCGCGCGATTATAGAGCTTAATAGGCAAGTGGCCTTATAAGGTAGATAACGCTTAGAGGACTAAGGCGTGTTTTAGGAAGGGGGGTACTATTACGGGTAGCCCGCGACCCCCTACTATAGCTACATCGGCCCGGCTAAACCGCGGACCTTCCGTATTGGGTTAGCGCGGCTTAGCTTTACTTTATAACTTCGCCGCGCCTCGCGCTCCTCTTTCGTAGCTTTATAGAATAATAACTATCTCTCTCGGACCCTATAGTACGCGCGCCTTTATACTCTCCTTAAGCCTTAAGGTTAGGCTCTTAGGTCTATATAGACTATAGCTTTATATCCCTAGACGCGGAAATAGTCGACTAACGGTACTTAGCTAGTAAAGGCTTTGTTAGGGCGAGAGCCTAGCCTATAAGATATAAGAGTAAAAGCGAGAATATAGGTACGAAGTATAGATATAAAGGGTATAGTATAATTGCTATATAAAACGAAAGACGAAGAAAGTAAGAGAGGCCTAGGGAAGGCTAGATACTTATACGCGACCCTCGCGAGTACGTATCCCCGTATTAATAGGGCTAACCCGTACGAAGCCGCGCTTAGTAGCTTTACTTAAAACCTTATTCTAACCTGCCCCACGTTCCGAGTCTTCTACGTGCTTCTTCTAGGGTCTAGCGTAGTCGCGGGTACTCGCGGGAGTGCCGTAAGTTATATAGTTACGAGCCGAAGTAAATCTATTAAGGGTTAGTAGAGTAGTAAATTTAGAGGGCTAGGTCCCGTAGTAAATATTACGGGGTATATAATTCTTAGCGCTTATATATTAAGCTAGACTTTCACTTCTTAACGACTTCTAAGTACTCTAAGGCTCTTCTATCCCTAACTTCTATATACTCTATAGGGAGACTATAATAGTAGCCCCCCCGAACAAACCTAAGGTCTACGAAGCCGTAGTAGTTCTATATATCGAGGATGTTCAGCTTTAGTACTAGGCCTAGGCCTAATGTTATAGTCGATATACTATTAGTAAGCCCCGTCGAAGAGCTTAGATTCGAAAAGCCTACCGATATTAACCTCTAGGCCGTCTACGCGGGCGTAGTATTCTTCGATTGCTTAACGATTAAAGATGATATATTAGATAGGTTCCTATAAGGTATCCTACTTAGGGTAGCCTTACTATTCGACTTTATACTTAATCGGCGGTAGCCCTTTAATATCGTTAGGCTCTACGCGGATTTTATAGATCTGACGGACGGTATAGTCGTTAGAAGGTAGGTCAATAGGCTCGTCGACTTCTACTTTATCGGGAGGACCTAGTATGTCTTAGTTTTAGTTCGGGAATAGGTCCTTAGCCGACGGCTAAAGGCGTACGGGGTAGAAGACGTCGTAGATCTTTATATTCGTAGGAAGAGCTAGACGGTACGCGTATAAAATAATACGCTCGGTAATCTCAAAAGGACCTAGGTTCTTCTAGCTTAGCTTCTTAGAGGGGCGGTCCGTCTTAATATTCTTAGAGTTAAGGTAGACTATATCGCCTACTTAGTAGTCGGGAGCTAGCTAGCGACGACGATTAGCTTGATCCTCGTAGATTGCTTATACGTATACTATCTCGTCGTGGACTTCTTTATAGATCTATAAGAGTATAGTAGCGAACTCGTCTACTACTTACTCGTTTACGTCTTCGGTAGGCGGGAGAGGCTCTTCTAGTTCTATACCTATACGAGGGTAGTAACCTCTTGTAGTATAGAAGGGAGAGTAGCTAGTAGTCTCCGAGTGTCATGGTCTCCCCACAGAGTGTACAGAAGGTGGGGACAGAAGAGTCTCAGAGCGCTCAGAAGTCGTCAAGAAGTGACAGTCCAGCTTGGTGTGTGAACGCCAAGAATCACATGCCCCGCAACATTCACTACGGGACCCAGCCCTCCAGATTCACCCCTCTACCAAACCTTGAAGCACGTGGAAGACTCGGATCGTAGGGCAGGTTGGAATAAGGTTTTGAGCAAAGCTGCTGAGCGCGGCTTCGCACGGGTTAGCCCTGTTGATGCGGGGACACGCACTCGCGAGGGTCGCGTATAAATATCTGGCCTTCCCCAGGCCTCTCTTGCTTTCTTCGTCTTTTGTTTTGTGTAGCAATCATACCATGCCCTTTTGCATCTGCACTTCGCACCTGCATTCTCGCTTTCACCCTTACATCTCACAGGCCAGGCTCTCGCCCTGACATCACAAAAGACCAACAAACCGTCAACCACTCGAGTCATCCTCATGGGTGACCACGCCACCGATAGAGGTGTCAACCTCGACAACCAAGACACTCCATTCCACTTCAGTGAGTGGACTGACATCCCCTTCTCGAACGCCGCTGCCTTCGGTGCCTGGGCAAACGCCAACCCCGACACCGCCTACGCTCTCATCAACCGCACCGTCTCCTCTTTCCGCGAGACCGCCCAGCAGGTCGAGCAAGCAAACAACCAAGCAACATACCTTCAAGGTATTGTGAACACCTTCCAGAACCTCGCCCCGCACGCCGACGACAACCGCCGCCAGCACTTCTCCAAGAAGGTCAACGACCCAGACGAGTTCGACGGCAACAAGAGCAAGTTTGAGGCATTTGAGACACAGCTCACCATCAAGCTGTTGGCTAATGCCGACCACTTTCCGCAAGAGAAGGACAAAGTCACGTACGTCTTCTCCCTCCTTCGGGGAGACGCCGCGGCTCAGGTACAACACTACATCGACAACGCCACGCAGACTATCGGCTGCCCGGACGTCCTCACCTTGATGCAGGACCTCCGTGCTGCCTTTGGTGATCCAGACCGTAGAGCCACCGCCCAGAACGCCATCCACAACCTCCTCCAGAAGAACAAGAGCTTCGCCGAGTACCTCGCGGCCTTCAACCGCGACATCGGGTTCACCGGCTACAACGAAGAGACCAAGAAGAGCACTCTCCGCCGTGGTTTGTCAGCAGAGCTTCTTCGAGCCCTCGAGGACAAGGACGTTGGTGCTATGAGCTTCCGTGAGCTCGTCGAGACCTGCCAGCGCCTCGACTCCAACATGAAACACACCGCCTCTCTCCTCGCTTCCCGTTCTCAAGGTCGTCAGCCTCGTGGTCCCGGAAGCCACTTCGCTGCTCCACTAGGCGCCGCCGCTCCTACGGCTCTCCCTCCCGTCTCTGTAGGTGACGCTATGGATCTCAGCGCTGGTGCCGCCGTCCCTCGAGTCCAGGGCCTCGTTAACGGTAAGCTTACTCCCGAAGAGAAGCTTCGCCGTCGCCAGGCCGGACTCTGCACCTACTGCGGCGGTCCAGGCCACATCGCAGCTAACTGTCCGCAGCTCGCTGCCCGTAACGCCCGCAACCCGGTTCGCGGCGCTGTCGGCGCTATCGAGCCTGCTACTGCTGCTCCCGCTGAGCAGGAAAAAGCCTAGGTCTTCCTCATCGACGCGATGAAGACCAAGAACAACGTTTACCGAAAGTGAAGAGAGGAAAGAAGTTGAGGATCAATACAGCACAGCTAGACCTGTACGACGAGACGGGCAAGGACCACGCTTGCAAACCGTTCGTCACGAATGTAAATATCGGCTCAAAGAAACTCTCTTCTTCCAATCTCACTCTCATGGACACTGGCGCACTAGGCGAGTCTTTTATGGACTATAAACTCGCGACCTCTCTCAACCTCGAACCCCAGGAACTTAAGTACCCTCGCACCCTTGAACTCTTTGACGGCACGGAGACTACCACTGGTAAGATTACTCATGTTGTACACACGTCAATCACCCTCGGAGGCAAGCGTATGTCGATCACCAGCTTCCTTACGTCCCTACCGCATCAGAAGTTTATCCTCGGCCTCCCCTGGTTCAGACGACACCGACCTATCATCGACTGGACTTCCCTTACTGTCAGCTTCCCTCCAGAAGTTCCTCCGGCACCTCCGCCTTCTCCGCCGCCTCAGCGCGGTCCTGAGTATACCAAGATCTTCCAGGTGAACGCCGCTGCCTTCACCACTGCTGCTAAGCAGCCCAAAGCTCAAGTCTTCGCCGCCTCTCTCCGCGATATCGACATCGCCCTCGAGAAGCTCGACAAGAAGCGTACACCTACCGACCCTGCTACGAAGGTCCCTCCTTGGGCACACCACATCCTCCACGTATTCGATGCTAAAGCCGCAGACGAGCTGCCTCCTCATCGCCCTCACGACCACAAGATTGAGCTAGAAGAAGGTGCAGAGACACCGTTCGGACCGTTATATTCCATGTCCCGAGAAGAGCTTATCGTCCTCAAGAGATACCTCGAAGAGAACCTAAAGAAGGGGTTCATTCGAGCGAGCCGTTCCAGCGCTGGCAGTCCCGTCATGTTCGTCAAGAAGCCCGGCGGTGGTCTACGCTTCTGCGTAGACTACCGAGGCTTGAACGCTGTTACAAAGAAGAACCGCTACCCAATACCGTTGATTCAGGAGACGCTCGAGCGCCTCTCTAAGGCCAAGTACTTCACCAAGCTCGATGTCATCGCTGCGTTCAACAAGTTACGAATGGCAGAAGGACACGAGTATCTCACAGCCTTCCGTACTCGCTACGGGCTGTTCGAGTCGCTCGTTATGCCCTTCGGCGTTTGTAACGGGCCTAGTACCTTCCAGAACTTCATTAACGACATCCTTCAGGAGTTCCTCGATCAGTTCTGCACTGCCTACATCGACGACATCCTAGTCTACAGCGAGACCAAGGAGGAGCACCGCGAGCACGTCTGTAAGGTCCTTCAGAAGCTCGCAGACGCCGGCTTGCAGCTCGATATCGACAAGTGCGAGTTTGAGAAGACCGAAGTCAAGTTCCTTGGTTTGATCATTACCGCAGACGGCATCAAGATGGACCAAGAGAAGATCGACGCTATCGTCGAATGGGATGCTCCTACGAACGTCAAAGAGGTCCAGGGTTTCCTAGGCTTTGCCAACTTCTACCGCCGCTTCATCCACGCATTTTCGGGCGTGGTACGCCCTTTGACGAAGCTCACGCGCAAGGGTGAGAAGTTCGCCTGGACCGACGAATGCCAGGAGGCTTTTGACTTGCTCAAAGCGAAGTTTGTTGAGAACCCGCTTCTACAGCACTTCGATTTCGAACTGGAGACCCGTGTAGAGACCGACGCATCCGACGGCGTGGTGGGCGGTGTCCTGCTACAACGCCGCTCGCCTGAATCCCCCTGGTTACCTGTCGCCTTCCTCTCCAAGAAGTTGACCGCCACGGAGTGTAACTACGAGATCTACGACAAGGAGCTTCTCGCCATCGTCAAAGCTTTCGAAGAGTGGCGCCCCGAGCTCGAAGGCTCTGCTATGCCCGTCCAAGTAAGCTCCGACCATAAGAACCTCGTCTACTTTATGAAGAGCAAGCTGCTCAATTGTCGCCAGGCCCGCTGGAGCGAGTTCCTCTCCCGGTTCAACTTCGTGATCTCGTACACGCCCGGCAAGGCCAACTCGATGGCCGACGCCCTTACCCGCCGCCCTGGAGACTCTCCAGTTGATCGAAGAGGGGGCCGGCAAATCGCAGGGCAACAAGTCATCAAAGAGCACAACCTCTCTTCCGAGCTTCGAGAGTACCTATCGAACGGCCAGCCTACGCTCGCCGCTTCCTTTGCTACTCTCGTGCTCGCTCCTGCCTACCTTGACGAGAGTGACGATGAATCCGAGCCTGAAGAATACGCCTCGGACGCTGAGGACTTGAACGACGATGAAGAGGGCTCAGTAACGACCGACGGCTCATCCGAATCAGACTTTGAGGGGTTTGATAATGAGGAGCAGCCCGAAGGCATCATGGCACGAGTACGAACAGCGTACGATGCCGACATAGACGCCCAAGAGTTAGTTCAGGCCCTTAGATCTGGCGCGAGGACATTCCCGGGCTTCTCGCTGTCCGAGTGCGAGCTCCAGGAAGGTGTCGTCTACTTCCGTAAGAAGCTTTACGTACCGCAGCCCGAAGGCTCTAATATCCGAGCTGAGATTCTTCAAATCATCCACGACTCCGCCTCTGGGGGTCACCCAGGCGTAGCCAAGACCCACAAGCTCCTCGCTAGGTATTACTGGTGGCCGCATTCCTGGAAGGACGTCCGCCGCTACGTGCTGAACTGCGCTACTTGCCGAAGAGCCAAAGCTAACCGCCACCGTCCCCACGGTCTCTTGCACCCTCTCCCGGCTCCTGATCGTCCGTGGAAGCACATCACTATGGACTTTATCACCGATCTTCCTCACGGCAAGACCTTCAGCGGCGTGAAAGCAAAGGCCCTTCTAGTGATCGTGGACCGTCACTCCAAGGACCGGTACATGATCCCGTGCTGGAGCATGACCGCAAAGGAGACTGCTCGCTTGTTCTACGAATTCGTCTGGCGCTTTCAAGGCCTCCCGGATAGCATCACCTCTGACAGAGGCACCCAGTTCATCTCGCACTTCTGGAAGCGTCTGTGTGCTATCCTAGGCATCAAGCATAACCTCTCGACCAGTTTTCAGCCACAGACCGACGGCCAGACCGAAATTACGAACGCTATCCTCGAGCAGGTCCTTCGTTGCTTCGTCGACTACCACCAGAAGGATTGGCCTCAGCATATCCCTGCGGTAGAGTTCGCTACTCGTAACTGGGACTCGGAGACTACTGGCTACTCTCCCTTCTATACTACGAGAGGTTACCACCCTCGTACAGGCATGGAACCAGAAGAACCTCTCCCGCCTACCGAAGACGCAAACGAGCAAGCAGCAGACGAGTTCGCTACTATGCTCTCACAGATCCATGAAGAAGTTCACGACGAGATGGTGTACGCACAAGCAATCTACGAGGATCAAGCCAATCGTCGTCGCCAGCCAGCTCCCGACTACCAAGTAGGCGATATGGTCTACCTCAACTCCAAGAACATCAAGACAGACCGCCCCTCCAAGAAGCTGAACTGGAAGAACCTAGGTCCTTTTGAGATCACCGAGCGTATCAGTTCACACGCCTACCGTCTAGCTCTTCCTGCGAACATAAAGATCCACGACGTCTTCCATCCCGTACGCCTTCGGCCGTCGGCTGAGGACCCATTCCCGAACCAAAACCAAGACATGCCAGGTCCTCCCGATGAAGTAGAAGTCGACGAGCCTGTTAACCTACCTTCTGACGACTATGCCGTCCGCAAGATCCGGGGAATCCGCGTAGAGCCCAACGACGTTGAAGGACTACCGCCGATCAAGTATGAAGTCGAATGGCAAGGTTGCCCTGAGTGGGATACCTCATGGGAACCTATCCAACATATCATCTTCAATCGTCAAGCAATCGAAGAATACCACGCCCGCGCAGACGGCCCAGAAGTCAACATCGGCAGGCTCTTCGAATCTGAGCTTTTCGACGGGGCTTACCAATGGTGTATCGACCATGACATCAGGCCTAGGCCTGGTACTGAAGCTGAACATCCTCGATATGTGGAACTACTACGGCTTCGTAGGAACTCAGCTTTGTTCGGGGGGGCTACTGTCATGGTCTCCCCACAGAGTGTACAGAAGGTGGGGACAGAAGAGTCTCAGAGCGCTCAGAAGTCGTCAAGAAGTGACAGTCCAGCTTGGTGTGTGAACGCCAAGAATCACATGCCCCGCAACATTCACTACGGGACCCAGCCCTCCAGATTCACCCCTCTACCAAACCTTGAAGCACGTGGAAGACTCGGATCGTAGGGCAGGTTGGAATAAGGTTTTGAGCAAAGCTGCTGAGCGCGGCTTCGCACGGGTTAGCCCTGTTGATGCGGGGACACGCACTCGCGAGGGTCGCGTATAAATATCTGGCCTTCCCCAGGCCTCTCTTGCTTTCTTCGTCTTTTGTTTTGTGTAGCAATCATACCATGCCCTTTTGCATCTGCACTTCGCACCTGCATTCTCGCTTTCACCCTTACATCTCACAGGCCAGGCTCTCGCCCTGACACCGAGTCCTAGTTACGAGTAGCGAACTCTACCGTAGGGATATACTAAGGCTAATCCTTCTAGTAGTAGTCGACGAAGTAACGAAGGACCTGCTCGAGGATAGCGTTCGTAATTTCGGTCTAGCCGTCGGTCTATAGCTAAAAACTAGTCGAGAGGTTGTACTTAATACTTACGATAGTATATAGACGCTTCTAGAAGTGCGAGATAAACTAGGAGCCTCTATTAGAGGTGATACTATCCGGGAGGCCTTAAAAGCGCTAGACGAATTCGTAGAATAAGCGAGTAGTCTCCTTTACGGTTATACTCTAGTACGGGATTATATACCGGTCCTTAGAGTAACGGTCTACGATTACTAGAAGGGCCTTTGCCTTTACGCCGCTAAAGGTCTTACCGTAGGGAAGATCGGTAATAAAGTCTATAGTAATATACTTCTACGGACGATTAGGAGCCGGGAGAGGGTATATAAGACCGTAGGGACGGTAGCGGTTAGCTTTAGCTCTTTAGTAAGTAGCGTAGTTTAGTACGTAGCGGCGGACGTCCTTCTAGGAATACGGCTACTAGTAATACCTAGCGAGGAGCTTATAGGTCTTAGCTACGCCTAGGTGACCCCTAGAGGCGGAGTCGTAGACGATTTGAAGAATCTTAGCTCGGATATTAGAGCCTTCGGGCTACGGTACGTAAAGCTTCTTACGGAAGTAGACGACACCTTCCTAGAGCTCGTACTTAGATAGCGAGAAGCCCGAAAATGTCCTCGCGCTAGATTTAAGGGCCTAAACTAACTCTTAGGCGACTATGTCGGCATCGTACGCTATTCGTACTCGTACTATAATGCCTTTAGGTTGCTCCTTATTATCAAACCCCTTAAAGTCTAATTCGGATAAGCCGTCGGTCGTTACTAAGCCCTCTTTATTGTCGTTCAAGTCCTTAGCGTCCGAGGCGTATTCTTTAGGCTCGGATTCATTGTCACTCTTATTAAGGTAGGTAGGAGCGAGTACGAGAGTAGTAAAGGAAGCGGCGAGCGTAGGCTAGCCGTTCGATAGGTACTCTCGAAGCTCGGAAGAGAGGTTATACTCTTTAATAACTTGTTACTCTACGATTTACTAGTCCCCTCTTCGATTAATTAGAGAGTTACTAGGGCGGCGGGTAAGGGCGTCGGCTATCGAGTTGGCCTTACTAGGCGTGTACGAGATTATAAAGTTGAACCGGGAGAGGAACTCGCTCTAACGGGCCTAGCGACGATTAAGTAGCTTACTCTTTATAAAGTAGACGGGGTTCTTATAGTCGGAGCTTACTTAGACGGGTATAGTAGAGCCTTCGAGCTCGGGGCGCTACTCTTTAAAAGCTTTAACGATAGCGAGAAGCTCCTTATCGTAGATCTCGTAGTTATACTCCGTAGCGGTCATCTTCTTAGAGAGGAAGGCGATAGGTAACTAGGGAGATTTAGGCGAGCGGCGTTATAGTAGGACACCGCCTACTACGCCGTCGGATACGTTAGTCTCTATACGGGTCTCTAGTTCGAAATCGAAGTGCTATAGAAGCGGGTTCTTAATAAACTTTACTTTAAGTAAGTCAAAAGCCTCCTAGTATTCGTCGGTCTAGGCAAACTTCTTACCCTTACGCGTAAGCTTCGTTAAAGGGCGTACTACGCCCGAGAATACGTAGATAAAGCGGCGGTAGAAGTTAGTAAAGCCTAGGAAACCCTAGACCTCCTTAACGTTCGTAGGAGTATCCTATTCGACAATAGTGTCGACCTTCTCTTAGTCTATCCTAATGCCGTCTACGGTAATAATTAAACTAAGGAACTTGACTTCGGTCTTCTTAAATTCGTACTTATCGATATCGAGCTATAAGCCGGCGTCTACGAGCTTCTAAAGGACCTTATAGACGTACTCGCGGTGCTCCTCCTTAGTCTCGCTATAGACTAGGATATCGTCGATGTAGGTAGTATAGAACTGATCGAGGAACTCCTAAAGGATGTCGTTAATAAAGTTCTAGAAGGTACTAGGCCCGTTATAAACGCCGAAGGGTATAACGAGCGACTCGAATAGCCCGTAGCGAGTACGGAAGGCTATATAATACTCGTATCCTTCTACTATTCGTAACTTATTAAACGTAGCGATAATGTCGAGCTTAGTGAAGTACTTAGCCTTAGAGAGGCGCTCGAGCGTCTCCTAAATCAACGGTATTAGGTAGCGGTTCTTCTTTATAATAGCGTTTAAGCCTCGGTAGTCTACGTAGAAGCGTAGGCTACCGCCGGGCTTCTTAACGAATATAACGGGACTACTAGCGCTAGAACGGCTCGCTCGAATAAACCCCTTCTTTAGGTTCTCTTCGAGGTATCTCTTAAGGACGATAAGCTCTTCTCGGGATATAGAATATAGCGGTCCGAGCGGTGTCTCTATACCTTCTTCTAGCTTAATCTTATAGTCGTAAGGGCGATAAGGAGGTAGCTCGTCTACGGCTTTAGTATCGAATACGTAGAGGATATAGTGTGCCTAAGGAGGGACCTTCGTAGTAGGGTCGGTAGGTATACGCTTCTTATCGAGCTTCTCGAGGGCGATGTCGATATCGCGGAGAGAGGCGGCGAAGACTTAAGCTTTAGGCTACTTAGTAGTAGTAGTAGTAAAGGTAGCGGCGTTCACCTAGAAGATCTTAGTATACTTAGGACCGCGCTAAGGCGGCGGAGAAGGCGGAGGTACCGGAGGAGCTTCTAGAGGGAAGCTAATAGTAAGGGAAGTCTAGTCAATAATAGGTTAGTATCGTCTAAACTAGGGGAGGCCGAGGATAAACTTCTAATACGGTAGGGACGTAAGGAAGCTAGTAATCGATATACGCTTGCCTCCGAGAGTGATTAACGTATATATAACATAAACAATCTTACTAGTAGTAGTCTCCGTACCGTTAAAGAGTTTAAGGGTACGAGGGTACTTTAGTTCCTAGGGTTCGAGGTTAAGAGAGGTCGCGAGTTTATAGTCTATAAAAGACTCGCCTAGTACGCTAGTATCTATAAGAGTAATATTAGAAGAAGAGAGTTTCTTTAAGCCGATATTTATATTCGTAACGAACGGTTTATAAGCGTAGTCCTTACCCGTCTCGTCGTGTAGGTCTAGCTATACTATATTGATCCTTAACTTCTTTCCTCTCTTTACTTTCGGTAAACGTTATTCTTAGTCTTTATCGCGTCGATAAGGAAGACCTAGGCTTTTTCCTACTTAGCGGGAGTAGTAGGAGTAGGCTCGATAGCGCCGATAGCGCCGCGAACCGGGTTACGGGCGTTACGAGTAGCGAGCTACGGACAGTTAACTACGATATAGCCTAGACCGCCGTAGTAGGTATAGAGTCCGGCCTAGCGACGACGAAGCTTCTCTTCGGGAGTAAGCTTACCGTTAACGAGGCCCTAGACTCGAGGGACGGCGGTACTAGCGCTAAGATCTATAGTATTACCTATAGAGACGAGAGGGAGAGCCGTAGGAGCGGCGGCGCCTAGTAGAGTAGCGAAGTAGCTTCCGGGACTACGAGGCTAACGACCTTAAGAACGGGAAGCGAGGAGAGAGGCGGTATATTCTATATTAGAGTCGAGGCGCTAGTAGGTCTCGACGAGCTTACGGAAGCTTATAGTACCGACGTCCTTATCCTCGAGGGCTCGAAGAAGCTCTACTAATAAGCTATAGGGGAGAGTACTCTTCTTAGTCTCTTCGTTATAGCCGGTAAACCCGATGTCGCGGTTAAAGGCCGCGAGGTACTCGGCGAAGCTCTTGTTCTTCTAGAGGAGGTTATAGATAGCGTTCTAGGCGGTAGCTCTACGGTCTAGATCACTAAAGGTAGTACGGAGGTCCTATACTAAGGTAAGGACGTCCGGGTAGCCGATAGTCTACGTAGCGTTATCGATATAGTATTATACCTAAGCTACGGCGTCTCCCCGAAGAAGGGAGAAGACGTACGTAACTTTGTCCTTCTCTTACGGAAAGTGGTCGGCATTAGCTAATAGCTTAATAGTGAGCTGTGTCTTAAATGCCTTAAACTTGCTCTTATTACCGTCGAACCCGTCTAGGTCGTTAACCTTCTTAGAGAAGTACTAGCGGCGGTTATCGTCGGCGTACGGTACGAGGTTCTAGAAGGTATTTATAATACCTTAAAGGTATGTTACTTAGTTATTTACTTGCTCGACCTACTAGGCGGTCTCGCGGAAAGAGGAGACGGTACGGTTAATAAGAGCGTAGGCGGTATCGGGGTTAGCGTTTGCCTAGGTACCGAAGGTAGCGGCGTTCGAGAAGGGGATATTAGCCTACTTACTAAAGTAGAATAGAGTGTCTTAGTTATCGAGGTTAACACCTCTATCGGTAGCGTAGTTACCTATAAGGATAACTCGAGTAGTTAACGGTTTGTTAGTCTTTCGTAATATTAGGGCGAGAGCCTAGCCTATACGATATAAGAGTAAAAGCGAGAATGTAGGTACGAAGTATAGATATAAAGGGTATAGTATAATTGCTATATAAAACGAAAGACGAAGAAAGTAAGAGAGGCCTAGGGAAGGCTAGATACTTATACGCGACCCTCGCGAGTACGTGTCCCCGTATTAATAGGGCTAACCCGTACGAAGCCGCGCTTAGTAGCTTTACTTAAAACCTTGTTAAGAACATATAGGCCGTAGGACAAGTATATAGGTGTGGGTGTGTTATGTGACTAGATCACGTAACTAGGGTTTACTAGCCTATAGGCTAGCAAATATCCGGACACCTAGTATCTACCTACACTAATACCGGCGATACTATATATAGATACACGCTATCCTATTAGGTCCTTCTTCGTCTTTCGTATAATCCGCCGTCTTCTACTACTACGTAGCTCGTACCTATTTAACAGGTTATAAGCCCGAGTTAGTAACTCGGTATTTCACCCTCGACAAAGTCGTATTAGAGTTATTCCTCTTTAGAACAAAAGGAAGGCAGACTAGAGGCCGCACCCGCCTTATATAGGAAGCTATAGCCGTGCTATAGGTATATATAAGACGTGAAAGAGCCTAGTAAGGCACTGTTAGACTCCGAGTTAGGGAGCCTATACTAATACCTTAGACAAGTAGGCGAGCTTACTAAGAAGAGTCGCTCTCCGGACATCGCGTCCGTATCGACTAACTATTTATTCTAAGAGAGCCGTAGTGTCTTAGAAAACCCCTCTACTAAGAGAGTTACGCTATAGTGTCTTAGTACTAATACGATCCTTCGACTTTCCTCCCCTTCCCGGCGGATAGCTATCCTCTCCGCTATTAACCTCGCGTTCGTTTTATCCTATTTCGATCCGATCGCGTACGACCGAATATATCCTTTTACCTAAGGGTAGCTAACCTATGCCTTAACTTACAAAAAATAGAGAACGAGACTAGGTTTATAAGAAAGAGAGAAGCACCTGTTCTAATAAGAGAGAACTATGAAACATAGTTCAAGCTAATAAGAATACACCTAGTATTAAAGCAGGTTGACTAGGTCCTCGAAGATATTATTACGGACATTCCCGCTATAACCCTATCTATAGCGACACCCTCTATATTATCGAAGTCATCCCTTCCTTTAGATTAAGCGATAAGGAAGGCATCGTATAGACGGCACAATGTAACGGCCCTATATAAGATGTATATCTGTCTGTCGATAGATGACTAAGAGATAATATACGAGATCCGGTATACGAAGGAGTTGTAAGAATAGGCTAAAGCTAAATATAAGAGAAGACTTCTCGCTACTAGAAGAAGTTTGCTTTAGTAATACACTAATTTCGTAATAATAGAGGACTAGTCAATATATAACGCCTAGTAGGAGCTTAGCTTAATTATAAGGAGGGCTGTTTTGATCTCGCCTTAGTTCTAAGACATTACGACTAAGGACAGAAAGATCTAGCAACTCTTAGTAGCTCTACTAGACTCATTTAGCTCAATTCGCGATGTAATTGATGCCTAGGTAAATCTCTTACTATAAGACATTCTTATAATTCTTAGGGAGAAGTAAGAATTATAGATTTATTAAGGGACAGCTATATTCGCTAAGAAGGGTTTCTAGGGCAAGCTTACGTACTATCTCTATAATAGTGACCATTTTATAAGTAAGTGCCTATACCTTTCTATAGCTTAGTAGGCTATTAGGAACAAGGATAAACTAGCTAGGGTTACCTACCCTACTAAGAGATAACCGTTACTACCTCGTAGGAGGTTATTATTACTAAACCTTCGTGATGTCCTTAAGGTAATAACGGACCTTACAAAGCAGATGAAGGAGAGCCGTAAGCTAAAGGCCTCCTCTAGTAAGCCTATAAGGGCCTATACGACCTAGGAAGACGTATTAGACCCTGAGATACTATTAGAAGATAATGATGTTAATGAGGTTGCCTATTCTACTATAGAAGCTAAAGGTAAGTACCCCTCGTCCGAGTAGTTACTTAACTCTTATGCTTCATTATATATAACTGACTAAGATTCACTATTTAGGACACTAAAGCCTCTTTAAAAGAGGAAGTAGATCAAGGTTAGGGGTAGCTATCTATAAGCTATATATATAGGAAGTGTAGTAATAGGTAGTCCTTCTAGAAAGCAAATTGTCTTAGAAAAGTCCTGTTTGTTCCTAGCCTTAGAGTTAGTCTTGTTTCGTAGAATTAGTTTAGCTAATAGTTTGCTATCTAACTACCTAGTTTCACCCTAAAATCCTTGCCTAGTAAACCCGTTGTCTAGACTAAACTTCGAGGAGGAGTACCGTTTATCTACTCGATCTCGGAAATTCTTAAGCTATAGTATACTAGTATACTCTCTTAAGAACGTGACGGTACCGCTATAGCTAACACTAAGTCCGAAGATTAGTAGGAGCTATAGTATAGAAGACGTATACACCTTAGTAAGGGACTAGTAAGAAACCTATATAGAGTCACTAATAAGAAAGATCCTATTCCTATTCCTTCTAAACACTAGAATTATAAGGTCTGCTCCCTTGCTAATATAAGGAAGTTCAAAGGACCTACTATAGAGGGGAAAGGGGAGAGGCTGGCCCTTATCTCTTTTAATATCTATAGGCCTTTTTAGGGCGTAGTCTCTAGGCTAGGATATAAATATTAGCTTAAGATTATAGACAACTTCTCTAGGAAGAAGTAGGTAATCCCTTTAAAGGCTAGGAGCGACGCTCCTATAGCCCTACGGGATTAGAAGGTCTAGGCAGAACGGTAGTCAAGGTACTTTCTGTCTACGATCCGTAGTGATAGTATAAAGGAAATTCTCGCCTTACTAAAAGAGTAGGAGAAGGAGTTTAGTACTTAGATAGACACAACTAATACCTATAACTCTCTTCAAAATAGACCTATAGAAAGGTCAATTCAAGCCTCTAAGAACATAGTCCGGGCTATACTTAATGACTCTAGTATACTAGTTAAGTTCTAGCTAGAAGCTTTATAAGTATAGACTATAATCAGAAACAGACTACCTAATAGTCCGATCATTAATAGTATTGCTCTTTTACTAGAAGAAGCCTTTACTAGCTAAGTACCGTTAGTCGACTATTTCCGCGTCTAGGGACATAAAGCTATAGTCTATATAGACCTAAGAGCCTAACCTTAAGGCTTGAGGAAAGACAAATTGATAAACCGAGGAAAAGAAGCCGTATTTATAGGCTACTTAGAAAACACCACAAAACAATAGCTGTTCTAGGATCCCGATATAAAAGCTATAAAAGCGTATAGTCACGTCGACTAGTTTAAGAATAAGAAGGGGGGAGATATAGATCTTGGTATCACCTTTACTAACTAGCCGAGTCGAGCGCTATAGCGCAATCCTATTAGGAGGAAGCCCTTTAGGGCGAAATTTTCCGATAGGGGATTATTAGAGATACCGTTACGAAGGCTAGGAGATAATATTAAGGCGGTTTTAACACTATCGAAGGCCGATAACGGTGGATCTATACAGAATCTACCTAAGTCATTAATACTATAGCAACCGCTATTTGTATAACTTCCCCCTCCCCTAAAGGACATTAGGGAATACTAGAAGTTTAGAGATTAGGATACTCTAATAAAAGAAAAAGAAGATGTCGTTCAGTTCGACCCATCCGAATACCTAGCGCCACCTTAGGTTATAGGTAACAAGAGGTCAAGGGGGGACGGAGATAATGACTCTAAAGAGTATAAGGCTAAATACTATAAGGCTCTTATCGCCTAGATGTTCTATCTAGACCCTATAATGAGCTAGGTAGAGGAGATTCTAAACGACGTAGAAGAATATACATTTGCTACTATTAGGCAGGCCATAGCCTATTAGTAGGAAGTACTAATCCTAAAGTCCTATAAGGTAGCCGTAGGAGACCCCGAATAGGGACATATATAGAGAGAGGTAATCGAGAACGAACTTATTGCCTTAGTAAGTAACAACACCTAGGAAGCAGTTATACCGCTAAAGGGTACGAATCTAATTACTTCTAGGTAGGTCTTTAATGTGAAAAGAATGATTAGTGGAGCTATTAAGAAGTTTAAGGCAAGACTAGTTAGAAGAGGGTTTTTATAGAAATATAGGGTTGACTTCGAAGAGACCTTTATACCTACTATTAGACATAATACTCTCCGAGTATTTATAGTAGTAGTGTGTAAGAGAGATCTCGAGATGTACCTAGTAGATATAAATAATGCTTTTACCTAAAGTAGCCTTCTTAAAAACATCTATATAATGCTACCCCTAGGAGTTAAAGCACCTCTAAACATAGTATTTAAGGTCCTACGAAGCCTTTATAGGCTTAAGCAAGCAGCTAGAGACTAGAACAAGCTCTGTGTTACGAAGCTAGAGAAGATTAGATTTACCTAGTCCTAGATAGATCTATACCTACTTATCTATACGGATAGAGACCTTATAGTCCTTACCTATATAGATAACATACCTATTGTAGCTCCGAAGCTATTAGATGTTTAGTAGTTTAAGGCTAAGCTTAGAAAAGTGTTTAAGATTCAAAATCTTAGTAAACCTACGAAGATCCTTAGAATAAGGATTATAAGAGACAGGTCCTAAGGCACTTTAAAGCTTAATTAAGGACACTTTGTCTACGCCAACTTAGCTAAGATAAATATAGCTAGAGAGAAGGCTACGCCAACCTACTTACCTATAGAGAGCTACGAGCATTTAGTGCCTACGGCTCCTATAGATAAGAGGTGTAACAAACAGGATTACTAGAGCTATAATAGTACCTAGATGTAGGTAATGATAATGATAAGGCTAGACTTAGCATTCCCTCTTAGAAGAATTAGCTTATATATTACTGATCTCTCGTAGTAGTATATAAAGGCTTTAAAGAAGCTCTCCCGATACCTACGGTCGTACCTAGACCTAGGTCTTATATATAGAAAGGGAGGGGGCAATCTCTAGGGATACTCGGACTCTGACTACGCTATAGACAAAGTGGATAGAGTCTCAATTCTAGGATACGTATAGTTCCTTTAAAGATCACCTATGTCCTAGATAAGTAGGAAGTAGAAGTCTATTACAACATTAACAATAGAAGCTAAGTTTATAGCTATAAACGTAGCCGCAAAGTAGTTACAATTTCTTGCTACTGTCCTTAGGGAAATGGGGTGCCTAGAACTAGTAGGAAAGAGCTCTTTCTAGCCGAGTATAAGGGCAAGCAAGGGTACTATTAACGAGCTAAGGCTAGTTAAGCTTATAGGTAATAACTAAGCCGCTTTAACACTTGTTAAAGATACCTATATATATAAAAGGTCAAAGCATATTGATGTTATATATAACTATTCTAGACATCTCTAGTAGTAGAAGAAGATTGTAGTAGACTACTACTATATAAAGGACATAGCTACTAATAGGTTAATAAAGCCCCTTAATAGCTAGTAGTTCCAAAACTTTATAAGGTAGCTCTAGCTTACGTAAAGGGATTATAGGGGACTATATAGCCTAAGTAGGAGTGTTAAGAACATATAGGCCGTAGGACAAGCATGTAGGTGTAGGTGTGTTATATAACTAGATCACGTAACTAGGGTTTACTAGCCTATAGGCTAGTAAACATCCGGACACCTAGTATCTACCTATACTAATACTAGCGATACTATATATAGATATACGCTATCCTATTAGGTCCTTCTTCGTCTTTCGTATAATCCGCCGTCTTCTACTACTATATAACTCGTACCTATTTAATAATATCTAGTACCTAGGGCTATTAAGACCGCTACTAGTACTATTTAGCGCTTAGGAGGATATCTCTATTAACTTCGTAGTCAAACTACCAAAGGGAATAAGCGTAGTCGACGGACAAACGTACGAGAACATTATAACTATTATATACCGCTTAACTAAGGAGCGATATATCATTCCTATTACCTCGATAATAGTAGAGTATTACGTACTAGTATTCCTTAAGTACGTATTTAGTAGATATAGGCTCCCGAAGTCTATTGTCTCGGATCGTAGTACGTAATAGGTTTCTTAGGTATAATACTACATCGACAACGCTACGTAGACTATCGGCTACCCGGACGTCCTTACCTTAATATAGGACCTCCGTGCTGCCTTTAGTAATCTAGACCGTAGAGCTACCGCCTAGAACGCTATCTATAACCTCCTCTAGAAGAACAAGAGCTTCGCCGAGTACCTCGCGGCCTTTAACCGCGACATCGGGTTTACCGGCTATAACGAAGAGACTAAAAAGAGCACTCTCCGCCGTAGTTTGTTAGTAGAGCTTCTTCGAGCCCTCGAGGACAAGGACGTCGGTACTATAAGCTTCCGTAAGCTCGTCGAGACCTACTAGCGCCTCGACTCTAACATAAAACATACCGCCTCTCTCCTCGCTTCCCGTTCTTAAGGTCGTTAGCCTCGTAGTCCCGGAAGCCACTTCGCTACTCTACTAGGCGCCGCCGCTCCTACGGCTCTCCCTCCCGTCTCTATAGGTGACGCTATAGATCTTAGCGCTAGTGCCGCCGTCCCTCGAGTCTAGGGCCTCGTTAACGGTAAGCTTACTCCCGAAGAGAAGCTTCGCCGTCGCTAGGCCGGACTCTATACCTACTACGGCGGTCTAGGCTATATCGTAGCTAACTGTCCGTAGCTCGCTACCCGTAACGCCCGTAACCCGGTTCGCGGCGCTATCGGCGCTATCGAGCCTACTCCTACTGCTCCCGCTAAGCAGGAAAAAGCCTAGGTCTTCCTTATCGACGCGATAAAGACTAAGAATAACGTTTACCGAAAGTAAAGAGAGGAAAGAAGTTAAGGATCAATATAGTATAGCTAGACCTATACGACGAGACGGGTAAGGACTACGCTTATAAACTGTTCGTTACGAATATAAATATCGGCTTAAAGAAACTCTCTTCTTCCAATCTCACTCTTATAGACACTAGCGTACTAGGCGAGTCTTTTATAGACTATAAACTCGCGACCTCTCTTAACCTCGAACCCTAGGAACTGAAGTACCCTCGTACCCTTGAACTCTTTAACGGCACGGAGACTACTACTAGTAAGATTACTTATGTTATATATACGTCAATTACCCTCGGAGGCAAGCGTATGTCGATCACTAGCTTCCTTACGTCCCTACCGTATTAGAAGTTTATCCTCGGCCTCCCCTAGTTTAGACGATACCGACCTATTATCGACTAGACTTCCCTTACTATTAGCTTCCCTCTAGAAGTTCCTCCGGCACCTCCGCCTTCTCCGCCGCCTTAGCGCGGTCCTGAGTATACTAAGATCTTCTAGGTGAACGCCGCTACCTTCACTACTACTACTAAGTAGCCTAAAGCTTAAGTCTTCGCCGCCTCTCTCCGCGATATCGACATCGCCCTCGAGAAGCTCGATAAGAAGCGTACACCTACCGACCCTACTACGAAGGTCCCTCCTTAGGCATACTACATCCTCTACGTATTCGATACTAAAGCCGTAGACGAGCTACCTCCTTATCGCCCTTACGACTATAAGATTGAGCTAGAAGAAGGTATAGAGACACCGTTCGGACCGTTATATTCTATGTCCCGAGAAGAGCTTATCGTCCTTAAGAGATACCTCGAAGAGAACCTAAAGAAGGGGTTTATTCGAGCGAGCCGTTCTAGCGCTAGTAGTCCCGTCATGTTCGTTAAGAAGCCCGGCGGTAGTCTACGCTTCTACGTAGACTACCGAGGCTTAAACGCTATTATAAAGAAGAACCGCTACCTAATACCGTTGATTTACGAGACGCTCGAGCGCCTCTCTAAGGCTAAGTACTTCACTAAGCTCGATGTTATCGCTACGTTTAACAAGTTACGAATAGTAGAAGGACACGAGTATCTTATAGCCTTCCGTACTCGCTACGGGCTATTCGAGTCGCTCGTTATACCCTTCGGCGTTTATAACGGGCCTAGTACCTTCTAGAACTTTATTAACGATATCCTTTAGGAGTTCCTCGATCAGTTCTATACTACCTATATCGACGACATCCTAGTCTATAGCGAGACTAAGGAGGAGCACCGCGAGCACGTCTATAAGGTCCTTTAGAAGCTCGTAGACGCCGGCTTGTAGCTCGATATCGACAAGTACGAGTTTAAGAAGACTAAAGTCAAGTTCCTTAGTTTGATTATTACCGTAGACGGCATTAAGATGGACTAAGAGAAGATCGACGCTATCGTCGAATAGGATACTCCTACGAACGTTAAAGAGGTCTAGGGTTTCCTAGGCTTTACTAACTTCTACCGCCGCTTTATCTACGCATTTTCGGGCGTAGTACGCCCTTTAACGAAGCTTACGCGTAAGGGTAAGAAGTTCGCCTACACCGACGAATGCTAGGAGGCTTTTGACTTGCTTAAAGCGAAGTTTGTTAAGAACCCGCTTCTACGGCACTTCGATTTCGAACTAGAGACCCGTGTAGAGACCGACGTATCCGACGGCGTAGTAGGCGGTGTCCTGCTATAACGCCGCTCGCCTAAATCCCCCTAGTTACCTATCGCCTTCCTCTCTAAGAAGATGACCGCTACGGAGTATAACTACGAGATCTACGACAAGGAGCTTCTCGCTATCGTCAAAGCTTTCGAAGAGTAGCGCCCCGAGCTCGAAGGCTCTGCTATGCCCGTCTAAGTAAGCTCCGACTATAAGAACCTCGTCTACTTTATAAAGAGTAAGCTACTTAATCGTCGCTAGGCCCGCTAGAGCGAGTTCCTCTCCCGGTTTAACTTCGTAATCTCGTATACGCCCGGTAAGGCCAACTCGATAGCCGACGCCCTTACCCGCCGCCCTAGTGACTCTCTAGTTAATCGAAGAGGGGGCCGGCAAATCGTAGGGTAACAAGTCATTAAAGAGTACAACCTCTCTTCCGAGCTTCGAGAGTACCTATCGAACGGCTAGCCTACGCTCGCCGCTTCCTTTACTACTCTCGTGCTCGCTCCTACCTACCTTAACGAGAGTGACGATGAATCCGAGCCTGAAGAATACGCCTCGGACGCTAAGGACTTGAACGACGATAAAGAGGGCTTAGTAACGACCGACGGCTCATCTAAATTAGACTTTAAGGGGTTTGATAATAAGGAGCAGCCCGAAGGTATTATAGTACGAGTACGAACAGCGTACGATACCGACATAGACGCCTAAGAGTTAGTTTAGGCCCTTAAATCTAGCGCGAGGACATTCCCGGGCTTCTCGCTATCCGAGTACGAGCTCTAGGGAGGTGTCGTCTACTTCCGTAAGAAGCTTTACGTACCGCAGCCCGAAGGCTCTAATATCCGAGCTGAGATTCTTTAAATTATCTACGACTCCGCCTCTAGGGGTCACTTAGGCGTAGCTAAGACCTATAAGCTCCTCGCTAGGTATTACTAGTGGCCGTATTCCTAGAAGGACGTCCGCCGCTACGTACTAAACTACGCTACTTGCCGAAGAGCTAAAGCTAACCGCTACCGTCCCTACGGTCTCTTACACCCTATCCCGGCTCCTGATCGTCCCTAGAAGTACATTACTATAGACTTTATTACCGATCTTCCTTACGGTAAGACCTTTAGCGGCGTGAAAGCAAAGGCCCTTCTAGTGATCGTAGACCGTTACTCTAAGGACCGGTATATAATCCCGTACTAGAGTATAACCGTAAAGGAGACTACTCGCTTGTTCTACGAATTCGTCTGGCGCTTTCAAGGCCTCCCGGATAGCATCACCTCTAATAGAGGCACCTAGTTCATCTCGTACTTCTAGAAGCGTCTATATACTATCCTAGGCATTAAGTATAACCTCTCGACTAGTTTTTAGCTATAGACCGACGGCTAGACCGAAATTACGAACGCTATCCTCGAGTAGGTCCTTCGTTGCTTCGTCGACTACTACTAGAAGGATTGGCCTTAGTATATCCCTACGGTAGAGTTCGCTACTCGTAACTAGGACTCGGAGACTACTAGCTACTCTCCCTTCTATACTACGAGAGGTTACTACCCTCGTATAGGTATAGAACTAGAAGAACCTCTCCCGCCTACCGAAGACGTAAACGAGCAAGTAGTAGACGAGTTCGCTACTATACTCTTATAGATCTATAAAGAAGTTCATAACGAGATAGTGTACGTATAAGTAATCTACGAGGATTAAGCTAATCGTCGTCGCTAGCTAGCTCCCGACTACTAAGTAGGCGATATAGTCTACCTCAACTCTAAGAATATTAAGACAGACCGCCCCTCTAAGAAGCTGAACTAGAAGAACCTAGGTCCTTTTGAGATTACCGAGCGTATTAGTTTATACGCCTACCGTCTAGCTCTTCCTACGAACATAAAGATCCACGACGTCTTCTATCCCGTACGCCTTCGGCCGTCGGCTAAGGACCTATTCCCGAACCAAAACTAAGACATACTAGGTCCTCCCGATGAAGTAGAAGTCGACGAGCCTATTAACCTACCTTCTAACGACTATGCCGTCCGTAAGATCCGGGGAATCCGCGTAGAGCCTAACGACGTTAAAGGACTACCGCCGATCAAGTATAAAGTCGAATAGTAAGGTTGCCCTAAGTAGGATACCTTATAGGAACCTATCTAATATATTATCTTTAATCGTTAAGCAATCGAAGAATACTACGCCCGCGTAGACGGCCTAGAAGTCAACATCGGTAGGCTCTTCGAATCTGAGCTCTTCGACGGGGCTTACTAATCATGTATCGACTATAATATTAGGCCTAGGCCTAGTACTAAAGCTGAACATCCTCGATATATAGAACTACTACGGCTTCGTAGGAACTTAGCTTTGTTCGGGGGGGCTACTGTTATAGTCTCCCTATAGAGAGTATAGAAGGTAGGGACAGAAGAGCCTTAGAGTGCTCAGAAGTCGTTAAGAAGTGACAGTCTAGCTTAGTATATAAGCGCTAAGAATTATATGCCCCGTAATATTTACTACGGGACCTAGCCCTCCAAATCTACCCCTCTACTAAACCTTAATAGATTCACTTCGGCTCGTAACTATATAACTTACGGCACTCCCGCGAGCACCCGCGACTACGCTAGACCCTAGAAGAAGCACGTAGAAGACTCGGAACGTAGGGTAGGTTAGAATAAGGTTTTGAGCAAAGCTACTAAGCGCGGCTTCGTACGGGTTAGCCCTATTAATACAGGGACACGCACTCGCGAGGGTCGCGTATAAATATCTAGCCTTCCCTAGGCCTCTCTTGCTTCCTTCGTCTTTTGTTTTGTGTAGCAATCATACTATACCCTTTTGTATCTACACTTCGTACCTACATTCTCGCTTTCACCCTTATATCTTATAGGCCAGGCTCTCGCCCTAACACCTACCTACTTTAAATATCGACAATCACTTCTACTTATACCTTCTTATACTAGTTCATCCGCCGGTTATAGGACAGACATAACTCGTACTACTACCGATCCGAATTGTCGATAACGAATAATACGAAACCGATCCCGCCGAACCCGATTAATAGGAAGTTAAGCAAATTCTAGACTATAAGAAGAGATAGCCGCGAGGACTAATACCGGTAGGAGGCAAATAGCTATATTAGGAATACTTAGTAAAATACATTAGATATAATAAGCTATCCTATAAAGCTACGAACTAGGTTATCGAGACCGCCGCCGCCTCCGTAGCCGACTTTTACTATAACTACCCGAGAGCGACTAAGCTACCTAGTTTTTAACTACCTATAGACTAGATACCGAATAAGAATGCTATAGGCATACGTATAGCGCGCTAACTAGTAAAAGTAGCGATAACTCTAATACCGGTAGAACGAGGCCTCCGGGCTTATAAGAAAGAGAGCGATACGTATAGTCTAATAGATAATGAGGTGTTTACGAAGGCAATAAAAGATTTAAGAGGAGAGGAGAGTGCTCCGGAGCGTACTCTAAGAGGGGGGGTAGTATTACCGTACCGGCGTATATTTACTTAAACCCGCGGGTACGTACCTAGACCTCGCGCCCGCTAACTAATTCGACTAGCGGCTTAGCGCCCGTATATAACTCTCGTACCCTCCGCGCCTCTCTTAGATAGAATATCTATTCGACTTATACCTTACCCGACTACGTACTTATACCTACTTATAATATAATCTACTCTAACTAGCCTATAAACTAGTCCCTAGTCAAGTTTAGCTACCGCCTACTCCGATCGAAGTAGAGGACGATAATAGTAATAAGAGCGCGTAATAGATATTAAACGAGGTACTAAACGTTAAGAGCTCGCTACCGCTAGGCCTAGTACCTTATAGTAGGAGGAAATAGCGAAGATAGAAATACCTAGTATAGTAGGTAGGTTATATTAAGCCTACTTAGGAGCCCGCTAAGGAGTTAATAGATACTACCGCCGCCTCTATCGCGGACTTCTACTATAACTATCCTATAAAGGATAGGCTAGCCGGCTTTACGCCGCTACTAGGGTAGATTCCTAATAAGGATATACCCGGAGACGTCGTAAACGCTTCGTTAATAGCTACGACTAACCTAGTAACTATAGGAGGGCTACGCGGATTAATTCTACCCGTAGGTAGCTACTTTAAGAAAGATAACCGACGGTTAGTAAGATACCGGACTAACGAAGGAGACGGATAAGATAGAAGATATAGAGGATAATATAGAAGATAATATCGTATTCGTAGCGGTAATAATACGAGCTTAAGGGGCTAAGCGCGATTTGAGAGGGGGGGTAGTATTACGGCCCTAGGCCTAGTAAATATATAGCTAGTACGTATATTACGTAACCGCGCGTACTAGCGTAATACCGCGGCTTATATATAGCCTCGGCGTACCTCGCGCTCCTCTTTCTTACGTACCTAGCTCTTTATATTAATACGACTATAAACCGCTATAGAGGACTTCCTATTCAATACGCTATATAGGGGTATTAACGAGTAACTACTACTTTATTTATATACGCTAAACGGTATATTTATTATAGGTACGGACTAGTTATCTATATAGGAGCTATTATAGTACGGTACCTCTACTTAATAGACTAATCCGGAAGTTACTACCTTTAACGAGTAGTATAACGTACTTTACTACCGAGCGGGCTATACTACTACGCGAACTACTTTTACTAAGAACTGTACTACTTCTATAGATATAGCTATATAACTACTATTATAGCGTATATTGTCTTTAAACGAGGCCAAACTAACCTTAGCTATCTAGGCTACGAAACGCGACGCGATAATTACGAATCGACTTACTATAAAGGTATACGACGCGTCTCGAACTATACTAGAGTATCGATTAAATAGACGACCTCCTCGGGGTGACTACGAGCCTAGTTCGAAGAAGCTTATAGAGCTAGAAGAGAGGGTGATACTTAAGTATATACTCGAGCTAGATCTTAGAGGGTTCTCGCTATTAAAGGCTAGTATACTAGTAATAGCCGATTTATTACTATAAGAGAAGGGTCTTAAGCCCGCTAGGCTTAATTAGATAGACAGGTTTATTAGGCGGTATCGTGAGCTAAAGGTTCGTATAACACGTAGATACGATCGTTAGCGAGCCCTAATAGAAGATCTAGACGTTATCGAGAAGTAGTTCTTACTTATACGTAATATAAAGGAGAAGTATAGCATTCTTAACTAGTATACCTATAACTTCGACAAGACAGGGTTTATAATAGGTGTTATTACGTCTTAGAGCGTCGTTACGGGTTTAGAAAGGCGTAGTAGAAAGAGGAAGGTCGTTTAATAGGGCAATAGAGAGGGAGTAGAGAGATAGCGTATTAGATAGCTCTTATACGAAGCGAGATTAGTAAGCTATCTAAGTCTAACGAGGCCCTTATATAGCGGAAAGCACAAAAGCGCAAGTACATTTAGTCTAGAGGGTCTCTAACCTTCGATAAGGCGTCGTAATTAATACCTCTAGAGGATACTAGGAGGTAGGAAGTAAGTAGAGAGTCGCGAGATAGTATTCGGCTAGTACTAAGGCTACGATGCTATAAGCGATATAGCGAGTCGGGGTATAACGTACGTACCTATTAAGTAGACTCGCTAGATAGCAAAGAATCTAAAGAGGAAATGTCCTCCTAGTAATAATTCTATAGGATGTCGTCGTATTAAGATACCGTCGTAATTAAAGTAGAAGTAGTATAGTTCTTAGTAAAAGTAGCCCGCTCGGTAGTATAGCCCGCTCGGTAGTAAAGCACGTTATAAGAATATCCGGTCGATAATAGTAGTAGTAAGGTATAAGGTAAGATAAGAGTAATAATAATAGTAAGGTAAATATAGTAGTAGATAGTAGTAGTAGTATTGATAGTAATAGTAGTAGATATATATATATATATATATATATTGTTCATTAAGCTGTTATAGTACCTCCTAGCCTATAAAGCTATTCTAAGTACTTCTGTCTTACGAACGGGAAACCGCTCGTAGTAAAAACCCCTCTCCTCTTCTATACTACTATTGTCCGTTATTTACCTTCTCGCTTTCCTTATAGAGGGTACACTAGTATTATAGTCCTACCCTAATGACTACCTTATCTACATCCCCTTGGTCTCCCTCCTCTTCTCTATCTACTCCTCCGTCTCGTTAGCTAGTTTAAACTAGGTAAGGTATCCTTATCTTAGGACCTAACGTACTATCCTCTATACGTCGCTCTTGTTTGTAACGATCGACTAGTAGTCGCGTCTAGCTGCTCTCGCTCTCTATATACTCCGCCCTTCTACCTACTATAGGCACCGTACGACTATATATTCCGGGTTCTACGACGGGTAGCTATACTCGTACGCTAGGTTATCTATATCTAGGACGTTCCTCCTATATAAGTAAGCCCTAAGCCCGATATATTCGGACCGGATTTAGATTGTTACGCTTACTTCTGCCCTTATAAGGTCGCGGTATAGGAGGTAGTTATGTCTCTAGAAGGTTCGAAGGGCTAGGGAGCCTATTCGCGCTAGCGGGTTACTATTCTATTCCTATTTCTATAGGTAGCCGGCTACCTACTCTACGAGGCTCTAGGACTTTCCCTTACTCCCCTTCTTTTCCCGGGTTCTTCGTTCCTCCACCTCCCTCGCTAGCTACTCCGGCGTTCCTTATACTTTCCTAAAAACCCGTAAGTCGTCCCGCTTCTAACTCCCCCTTACGTACGGTCCTATATATAGCCGGCTATATCTCTATACAATTCGTGCTATCTTATCGTAGATAGTTTACTATACTAGGTACTCTATCGTCTTCGCCGTATATTAGATCCTTATCCCTTAGATATAGTAACGGATAGGTAGTATCCCGGTCTCTATCTCGGCTACTCTCGTCGGTATAGTCTTATACGCTCCGAGAATTCTCCTTAAGTTGCCTACTTAGGTTCGATTAAGAGGCTATTCGATCCGTCGCGGTACTAGCTTATCGACTCCCCCGTACCCTAGATTTATACCCCGTAAAGTATCGCTAGTCGAACGATTACTTTATATATTATTCTTACTTTATCGAAGGTCGCCCCCTACGTTAACTTAGTAAGACGTGTTATTAATGCCTCGTTTACTTATACCCTGTTCTAGGCCTTCTTAATCTATAGGTTCTAGCTTAGCTTCGGGTGTAGCTAGATTCCTAGTACTCGGAGTTCGGGGGAGGGCTTCGTCTCGTATCCCTAGATTATTATAGTTGCCTATATATTGTAGTAGGTCCTCGCTTTACTAAAGTAGATCAGCTAGTATTTCTCTAGGGCAAAACGGACGCCGTAGCGTCTAGCCTAGTCTTCGTATACTCTATATCTCTCCGTAAGTAGTCTATAGTTTTCCTCCGTTATCGTAGACTAGGCTAGGATGTTTATATCGTCTACGAAGCCTAACGCCGAAGTCTAAGAGGACGTAAGTAAGGGGATGAGGTCGGCTATAAAGATTAGGAATAGGATCGGGGATAGCGTAGATCCTTAGGGGATTCCGGTCTCTACGTATACCCTATCGTATTTATACCTCCCGAGGACTATTCTTAGAGTCCTCTCTTTAAGGAAGGAGTATATAAATTTCGTAGCCTATACGGGGACTCCCTTCTATCGGAGTATATAGAGTAGTCTTTCGTAGGAGACGTTATCGAATACTCTAGAGATATCTAGGAAGAGTAGCGATACTATTCTATTCCGTCTATAGTACTAGAGAGTTTAGATCTATTTAGTTATTAGTTCTATTACCGTAAGGGTTAAGCGGTTGCTTTTCCCTCCTATCTATGTCTCCGAAAGGATATTGTTCTCCTCGACTAGTTTTATAAGTCTCTAGGCTACTACCTTCTCTAGGATCTTCCCTACTATTAAATAGGTACGGGTTACGTAGTAGTAGAAGACGGCGGATTATATAAAAGACGAAAAAGGACCTGATAGGATAGCGTGTATCTATATACAGTATCGCTAGTATTAGTATAGGTAGATACTAGGTGTCCGGATGTTTACTAGCCTATAGGCTAGTAAACCCTAGTTACGTGATCTAGTTATATAACACACCTACACCTACATGCTTGTCCTACGGCCTATATGTTCTTAACACTCCTACTTAGGCTATATAGTCCCCTATAATCCCTTTACGTAAGCTAGAGCTACCTTATAAAGTTTTGGAACTACTAGCTATTAAGGGGCTTTATTAACCTATTAGTAGCTATGTCCTTTATATAGTAGTAGTCTACTACAATCTTCTTCTACTACTAGAGATGTCTAGAATAGTTATATATAACATCAATATGCTTTGACCTTTTATATATATAGGTATCTTTAACAAGTGTTAAAGCGGCTTAGTTATTACCTATAAGCTTAACTAGCCTTAGCTCGTTAATAGTACCCTTGCTTGCCCTTATACTCGGCTAGAAAGAGCTCTTTCCTACTAGTTCTAGGCACCCCATTTCCCTAAGGACAGTAGCAAGAAATTGTAACTACTTTGCGGCTACGTTTATAGCTATAAACTTAGCTTCTATTGTTAATGTTGTAATAGACTTCTACTTCCTACTTATCTAGGACATAGGTGATCTTTAAAGGAACTATACGTATCCTAGAATTGAGACTCTATCCACTTTGTCTATAGCGTAGTCAGAGTCCGAGTATCCCTAGAGATTGCCCCCTCCCTTTCTATATATAAGACCTAGGTCTAGGTACGACCGTAGGTATCGGGAGAGCTTCTTTAAAGCCTTTATATACTACTACGAGAGATCAGTAATATATAAGCTAATTCTTCTAAGAGGGAATGCTAAGTCTAGCCTTATCATTATCATTACCTACATCTAGGTACTATTATAGCTCTAGTAATCCTGTTTGTTACACCTCTTATCTATAGGAGCCGTAGGCACTAAATGCTCGTAGCTCTCTATAGGTAAGTAGGTTGGCGTAGCCTTCTCTCTAGCTATATTTATCTTAGCTAAGTTGGCGTAGACAAAGTGTCCTTAATTAAGCTTTAAAGTGCCTTAGGACCTGTCTCTTATAATCCTTATTCTAAGGATCTTCGTAGGTTTACTAAGATTTTGAATCTTAAACACTTTTCTAAGCTTAGCCTTAAACTACTAAACATCTAATAGCTTCGGAGCTACAATAGGTATGTTATCTATATAGGTAAGGACTATAAGGTCTCTATCCGTATAGATAAGTAGGTATAGATCTATCTAGGACTAGGTAAATCTAATCTTCTCTAGCTTCGTAACACAGAGCTTGTTCTAGTCTCTAGCTGCTTGCTTAAGCCTATAAAGGCTTCGTAGGACCTTAAATACTATGTTTAGAGGTGCTTTAACTCCTAGGGGTAGCATTATATAGATGTTTTTAAGAAGGCTACTTTAGGTAAAAGCATTATTTATATCTACTAGGTACATCTCGAGATCTCTCTTACACACTACTACTATAAATACTCGGAGAGTATTATGTCTAATAGTAGGTATAAAGGTCTCTTCGAAGTCAACCCTATATTTCTATAAAAACCCTCTTCTAACTAGTCTTGCCTTAAACTTCTTAATAGCTCCACTAATCATTCTTTTCACATTAAAGACCTACCTAGAAGTAATTAGATTCGTACCCTTTAGCGGTATAACTGCTTCCTAGGTGTTGTTACTTACTAAGGCAATAAGTTCGTTCTCGATTACCTCTCTCTATATATGTCCCTATTCGGGGTCTCCTACGGCTACCTTATAGGACTTTAGGATTAGTACTTCCTACTAATAGGCTATGGCCTGCCTAATAGTAGCAAATGTATATTCTTCTACGTCGTTTAGAATCTCCTCTACCTAGCTCATTATAGGGTCTAGATAGAACATCTAGGCGATAAGAGCCTTATAGTATTTAGCCTTATACTCTTTAGAGTCATTATCTCCGTCCCCCCTTGACCTCTTGTTACCTATAACCTAAGGTGGCGCTAGGTATTCGGATGGGTCGAACTGAACGACATCTTCTTTTTCTTTTATTAGAGTATCCTAATCTCTAAACTTCTAGTATTCCCTAATGTCCTTTAGGGGAGGGGGAAGTTATACAAATAGCGGTTGCTATAGTATTAATGACTTAGGTAGATTCTGTATAGATCCACCGTTATCGGCCTTCGATAGTGTTAAAACCGCCTTAATATTATCTCCTAGCCTTCGTAACGGTATCTCTAATAATCCCCTATCGGAAAATTTCGCCCTAAAGGGCTTCCTCCTAATAGGATTGCGCTATAGCGCTCGACTCGGCTAGTTAGTAAAGGTGATACCAAGATCTATATCTCCCCCCTTCTTATTCTTAAACTAGTCGACGTGACTATACGCTTTTATAGCTTTTATATCGGGATCCTAGAACAGCTATTGTTTTGTGGTGTTTTCTAAGTAGCCTATAAATACGGCTTCTTTTCCTCGGTTTATCAATTTGTCTTTCCTCAAGTCTTAAGGTTAGGCTCTTAGGTCTATATAGACTATAGCTTTATGTCCCTAGACGCGGAAATAGTCGACTAACGGTACTTAGCTAGTAAAGGCTTCTTCTAGTAAAAGAGCAATACTATTAATGATCGGACTATTAGGTAGTCTGTTTCTGATTATAGTCTATACTTATAAAGCTTCTAGCTAGAACTTAACTAGTATACTAGAGTCATTAAGTATAGCCCGGACTATGTTCTTAGAGGCTTGAATTGACCTTTCTATAGGTCTATTTTGAAGAGAGTTATAGGTATTAGTTGTGTCTATCTAAGTACTAAACTCCTTCTCCTACTCTTTTAGTAAGGCGAGAATTTCCTTTATACTATCACTACGGATCGTAGACAGAAAGTACCTTGACTACCGTTCTGCCTAGACCTTCTAATCCCGTAGGGCTATAGGAGCGTCGCTCCTAGCCTTTAAAGGGATTACCTACTTCTTCCTAGAGAAGTTGTCTATAATCTTAAGCTAATATTTATATCCTAGCCTAGAGACTACGCCCTAAAAAGGCCTATAGATGTTAAAAGAGATAAGGGCCAGCCTCTCCCCTTTCCCCTCTATAGTAGGTCCTTTGAACTTCCTTATATTAGTAAGGGAGCAGACCTTATAACTTAGGTGTTTAGAAGGAATAGGGATAGGATCTTTCTTATTAGTAACTCTATAAAGGTTTCTTAGTAGTCCCTTACTAAGGTGTATATATCTTCTATACTATAGCTCCTACTGATCTTCGGACTTAGTATTAGCTATAGCGGTACCGTTACGTTCTTAAGAGAGTATACTAGTATACTATAGCTCAAGAATTTCCGAGATCGAGTAGATAAACGGTACTCCTCCTCGAAGTTTAGTCTAGACAACGGGTTTACTAGACAAGGATTTTAGGGTAAAACTAGGTAGTTAGATAGCAAACTATTAGCTAAACTAATTCTACGAAACAAGACTAACTCTAAGGCTAGGAACAAACAGGACATTTTCTAAGACAATTTGCTTTCTAGAAGGACTACCTATTACTACACTTCCTATATATATAGCTTATAGATAGCTACCCCTAACCTTGATCTACTTCCTCTTTTAAAGAGGCTTTAGTGTCCTAAATAGTGAATCTTAGTCAGTTATATATAATGAAGCATAAGAGTTAAGTAACTACTCGGACGAGGGGTACTTACCTTTAGCTTCTATAGTAGAATAGGCAACCTCATTAACATCATTATCTTCTAATAGTATCTCAGGGTCTAATACGTCTTCCTAGGTCGTATAGGCCCTTATAGGCTTACTAGAGGAGGCCTTTAGCTTACGGCTCTCCTTCATCTGCTTTGTAAGGTCCGTTATTACCTTAAGGACATCACGAAGGTTTAGTAATAATAACCTCCTACGAGGTAGTAACGGTTATCTCTTAGTAGGGTAGGTAACCCTAGCTAGTTTATCCTTGTTCCTAATAGCCTACTAAGCTATAGAAAGGTATAGGCACTTACTTATAAAATGGTCACTATTATAGAGATAGTACGTAAGCTTGCCCTAGAAACCCTTCTTAGCGAATATAGCTGTCCCTTAATAAATCTATAATTCTTACTTCTCCCTAAGAATTATAAGAATGTCTTATAGTAAGAGATTTACCTAGGCATCAATTACATCGCGAATTGAGCTAAATGAGTCTAGTAGAGCTACTAAGAGTTGCTAGATCTTTCTGTCCTTAGTCTTAATGTCTTAGAACTAAGGCGAGATCAAAACAGCCCTCCTTATAATTAAGCTAAGCTCCTACTAGGCGTTATATATTGACTAGTCCTCTATTATTACGAAATTAGTGTATTACTAAAGCAAACTTCTTCTAGTAGCGAGAAGTCTTCTCTTATATTTGGCTTTAGCCTATTCTTATAACTCCTTCGTATACCGGATCTCGTATATTATCTCTTAGTCATCTATCTATAGACAGATATACATCTTATATAGGGCCGTTACATTATGCCGTCTATACGATGCCCTCCTTATTGCTTGTCCTAAAGGAAGGGATGACTCCGATAATAGAGAGGGTGTTGCTATAGATAGGGTTGTAGCGGGAATGTCCTTAATAAAGTCTTCGAGGACCTAGCTAACCTACTTTAATACTAGGTGTATTCTTATTAGCTTGAACTATGTTTCGTGGTTCTCTCTTAATAGAACAGGTGCTACTCTCTTTCTTATAAACCTAGTCTCGTTCTCTATTTTCTATAAGTTAAGGGATAGGTTAGCTACCCTTAGGTAAAAGGATATATTCGGTCGTACGCGATCGGATCGGATCGAAATGAGATAAACCGAACGCGAGGTTAATAGCGGAGAGGATGGCTATCCGCCGGGAAGAGGAGGAAAGTCGGTCGGTAAGGATCATATTAGTACTAAGACACTATAGCGTAACTCTCTTAGTAGAGGGGGTTTCTAAGACACTACGGCTCTCTTAGAATAAATAGTTAGTCGATACGAACGCGATGTCCGGAGAGCGACTCTTCTTAATAAGCTCGCCTACTTGTCTAAGGTATTAGTATAGGCTCCCTAACTCGGAGTCTAACAGTGCCTTACTAGGCTCTTTTACGTCTTATATATACCTATAGCACGGCTATAGCTTCCTATACAAGCGGGTGCGGCCTCTAGTCTACCTTCCTTTTGTTCTAAAGAGGAATAACTCTAATACGACTTTGTCGAGGGTAAAATACCGAGTTACTAACCCGGGCTTATAACCTATTAAATAGGTATAAGTTACGTAGTAGTAGAAGACGGCGGATCATACGAAAGACGAAGAAGGACCTAATAGGATAGCGTGTATCTATATATAGTATTGCCGGTGTTAGTATAGGTAGATACTAGGTGTCCGGATGTTTACTAGCCTATAGGCTAGTAAACCCTAGTCACGTGATCTAGTTATATAACACACCTACACCTATATACTTGTCCTACGGTCTATATGTTCTTAATAGATGTTAGTGTTCTTGTTCGTACGGTAAGCGCGGTAGGCACGTATATAGCTCTTAATAAATCGTACGATACCTAGCTAGGTATAGTTACGAGCTACTAATTTATACGTCTTCTCGTCCCCTAAGTAACTAGCTACTATATAGTCGTAGAAAGCCTATACGATACGAGTACGTACCGGGATTTCACCTTTATCTAGATTGTCTTCTAACTCTAGAGGAACGAATAGGCTATAACTACTATATATATTCTTAATATATATTATACCTCCGACTAGGACTATATAACGGTTATCGATACGGTACTTCCTTAGTAAGGTACGTAGATCATCTCGTTCTAGCTATTAAACGGCTTCCTTAGCCTCTAGTTACGTATAGAGTCCTCGAATAGCGGTCGTAAGCGGGGTTATAACGTTATTATTACATACCGATAATACTCTAGTAGATAATAGATTTAGGATACGATCTAGGCCTAGTAATACCTAATACTACTATTAGTTTCGTAGGATATCTAGGTCTCTAGGCTTCGGCAAGTCTAATAAACGTCGGGTTAAGCTATCTAGCTTAGTACCTTAAACTCCTAGCCTATAGACAATCTTAAAGAAGAACTACGAGAGAAACTCGGCCTAGCGAGCTTGTCTACGGTTCAATTGCTTCGTACTTATAAACTATTCGAGGTTCTTATAATCGGAGTATATAAGCGTCGGCTTGTCCTTAGATTCCGGGTCTAGTAGATTCTTATAATCGTCGGTACCGTATTTGTTAATAGTTAACTCCGGTCGCTATTCCTCGAAAGCTTATATAATAGCTAGGAGCTCCTTATCGTAGATATCGTAGTTATATTACTAGGGATCTATCTTCTTAGATATATAAGCGATAGGATATAACGCTTCTCGCTAGTTACGTTATAAGAGTTTTACTACTATTACGTAATCTAAGGCATCTATTTCTAGAATAGTCTCTCGCCCTAGGTAGAAGTGTTTAAAGGTAGGCGTATCGATAAATACTTGCTTTAATGCCTCAAACGTCTATTAATATACTAGAGACTAGTCCTATAGGACATTCTTCCTCGTAAGCTTTGTTATTAGCAAGTAGATCTTACTAAAATCCTTAATAAACCTACGGTAGAAGTTAGTAAACCCTATAAACGACAAGATATCGGTGACATTTACGGGTATAGGCCAATTCTTAACGTATTTAATCTTAGCTAGGTCTATCTTGTTACCCTTATTTTTAATAATAACACCTAGATAAGTAGTCTCGTGTCTAAAAAACTCGCATTTATTAATATCTTACTAGAGCCCGGCGGTATCTAGCTTTCGTAGGACCTTTAGGATATATTAGATATACTCTTCTCTTATCTTACTAAAGACAAGTACGTTATTAAGGTAACATAACACGAAGTCATCTAGAAACTCCCTTAGTATATCGTTTATAAATAACTAAAACGTTCCTAGTATATTATATAGTCTAAAAGGTATAACTACGTACTCAAACTGCCTATATCTAGTAGTAAAGGCCGTTTTCTACTCGTCTCCTACTACAATACGGATACGATTGAACGTAGCGATAACATCTAGTTTAGTAAACTATTGCGCGCTAGCAATACGATCTAAGGTCTCTTGAAATAGTAGAATCGGGTAGCGACCCTTTGTCGTAAGCGCGTTTAGAGCTCTATAGTCTACGTATACTCGTAGCCCTCTACCTAGCTTTTTAACTATTAGAATAGGTACTACTACTAGTGATACGCTTCTCTAAATGAAACCTTTCTTAAGTTAGTCGTCGATCTACTTCTTAATCACCTCGTTCTCTCGTATAGAGAAGGAGTATAGTCTTCGAAATAGCGGTGTCTAACTATTCTTTAGTTTAATCTTATATTCTACGCTAGGCCGTTGCGGTAGGACCTTATCTACTTCCTTACGGCTAAATAGCCTAGCCATTTCCCTAAACTCTACTAGTAATAAAGGGATAGGATCCGTCTTTGTCCTTACCGTTTATAAAACGTTAATAGTCGTTAGCTAATATAGTAGAGGCGTTAAGTTACCGCTAGGTATAGTCACCCCGGGGCTCCTCCTGTCTATCTATGTTTTCTTAAGTGTTAGTATCTACTAATATCGCCGCGCTACCTCCTAGTACTAGCTTCGCTCTTATACCGAAAGCCTTTAGTATATACGCGGATAGCGGGTCTCGCGCGACTTATATATTAGGATTTTCTTTCGGGTTAAATATCTATATTATATATACTTTATAGCCCTTCCTCCGGCTTATACGCCGAAGTACTTCTATATTAATAGGCTTGATATCGATCTCCGGCTTAGTCTCGACCTTTAGTTCTTTCTTCGTTCGACGCGCTAGGCGCTTAAGTGTTTTAACCCTATCGGCGGGTAGTAACTAGCGGACGTAGTAAGACGGTTCCGGTTTATCGTAGGTGTCGACGGTATGTTATATTACTACCTTCGTCGTGTACGTCTCCTATACTACTATAGGTTCGTCTTTATCCTCTACGTAGGGTTTAGCGTAATTAGATAGAGCTTAAGGTCGCGAACTCTCTAGTACTAGTATCTCGGTCTAAAGATCGCCTCTTAGTATAATACCCTTGTCGTTAATAGACTATATATTTACTAGTTCAGTTCCGAGTATATAGTTCTATCGACAATATAGTAAGAATAGGGTTATAGTTCCTAACGTATAGTAGAACGTAGGTTAATACTCGTCGTACTAGGGACGGCCGAGGACTATATTTTATTCTAGTAATACGTAGTAGCTAGACCTAGTCTCTACGTAGTTACCGATCTGAATCTATACCGTTGTTCTATAAGTAATAAGGTTACTAGTAGGTCGGCCATCTACTAATATCAGCCCTAACGGATTGGGTAGCTATATTATATTAAGGTTGTTCTTATACGTAAGGTCGATATCAAAGTACGTAGAGTTAGTACTATTATTATAAAGGGTTTAAGTAGGGATCTTTCTATTCACTATATATAGTATAACTAGATAAGAAGCTATTACCGGATTATATTTATCTATAGAGTAGTTTATAGCTAGTAGGGAGTATACCGGTATACTCAAAACCTTACCTCCCTTAGAAGGCCTATATTTATATTTATACTTTTTCTCGTTTTCTCGTAACTCTAACTCGTACGGTCTACTACGTATTACGCTTACGGAGTAGACTAGGCATTTCCCGCGCCGCCGGTATTATTAGCGTTACTACTATTACTACCGTTACGGCGGTTATTACTTAGGTTATAGCCTAGCGTAAATAGGCGGCGGGCAATATCTCGAAGGGGGTACTAATCGGTATCGATACGGCGGTAACCTTCTTGTTCGTATTTTAAGTACCGATTCTAATCGATATATTCCTAGGCGCGAGTAGTATCTAAAGGTTAGATATACTAAAATGCCTAAGTTCGATTAGCCTACTTAGTCTTTACGTTCGGGTTAGTGTTGTTGCCGCTACTACTTAAAGCCGTATCCTTCTTATCGTCGTTACCCTTAGTAGTCTTCTTATTACCTTAGGTCTTATTACTATTACCGGTCTTACCGTACTTAAGGTCGAACGCCTTAAACTTGTCCTCGTAGTTATATAGCGTAGACACGACTTGCTTAAGGGTTATATTGACTATGTCCTCGTTTATAATACGGTTGTCGTAGCGCGAGTGCAACTTACGGAGTAGGAAGTCCTTCTCGAGTTTCTTTTCCTTCGCGCTATTATTAAGGTTAACGATGTCGGCGTTCTTATAGAAGGATAGGTAGAAGTTACTAAACTTCTCCTTATCACCCTACTATAGACTATTAAGCTTAGTCATAGTATTAGTATAGATATTACGGGTACCGTAGCGCCGGGCTAGATCTTCTATTATCTTATCTATAGAAGCGTACTAAGTAGTCGTACTTTCCGTAGACTTAGTAAGACTAGGGATCTTTAAGTCGATATAGGTCTATATACCGTTCTTTAACTAGCTCTAGACGTTCTAAAGGGAGTCCTTTATAGTACGGTACTTCGAGGCTTAGAGCTTAGCTTCGGTAGTACGCTACTACTCTTAGAACTTAATATCGTCGCTCTTTAGGTCGAACTTAGTAGGGGCCTTTAGCTCGTTAGAGGACTTAATACTAGTAGTTATGTCGGCGTCGTAAGTCGTATATACGGAGATAGGGTTACTATCTAAGTTAGTACTCGGGCGATTCTTCCTACCCTTACGACTATTCTTACGGCCCTTATTACCGTCGTCCTCGTCGTTTAATAAGTCCGATAAATCCGGGTCTGACTTCTTCTTATTAGGTTTGCCTCTATTTTGCCGACGCTCTAGTGACTCTTTAGACTCGGTTCGCTAAGGTAGTAGGTCTTACTTTTCCTTAGACCGGCTACGGTCTATCTCTTACTTCTTAAGCTTAGTAATACGCTTCTCGGCTACTACGAGCTTAGTCTCGGTCTCTACTAGCTTGCTCTCCGCTACCTTATACTACGTACGATACACCTTCTTTATATCTTTAGCCCTCGTAAGCTCGTCTAGGTCGGTAACGATAGTATTATTACGCTTAGCGAGCTCCTCCTTTAGTCGCGTGACCTCCTCTTCTAGGGACTGTCTAGTCGCCTATTCCGTATCGATTATATCCTCGAGTCGGTCTATCTAGTCCTTAGTATCTTACGCCTTACGGAGGTTAATACGATTAGCTATATCGAGCGTAGTATTAAGTTTATACGTACGTTAGTAATCGGACTCGATATTATAGAGGATCTTATAGATCTACTAGGGATGATTATTAACCGTCTTCTTAAACTTGTCTATATTTAACCCGTTTAACGAGTCGAAGGCTTCCTAGAAGTTGTCGATAGTAACTCTCCTCTTCCTCGGTGCCTTAGTACTCTTATCTTCTGTCTTATCCTCGATAAACTCCGCCCTATATAGGTTAGCTAAGTTTAGCTCTATCTCGACCTCCTCTTCCTTAATCGCCTTAAGTTCGTCGAATACCTTCTTATACTACTTACGGTACTAATTATTCTCGTCGAAGAGCCTATTTACGATATCCTCTTTACGTTCTTAAGTCTATATCGCCGGGTTCGCGCTATTATTATCGGGTAGATCGGATAGTAGGGTAAAGAAGGATAATCTATTAAGGGACGCGCGATGAACGCGTCTATTAGTATTCTCTATACTTACGCCTAGTACGCCGGTGCCGGTCTGTCTCGCTATTATTACTATATTAGCTATAATCTACTTTAAGGTACGACTTAGCGAGTACGATACCTAATCTTAGTACTTCCTCGTATACTATCGCGGTTTCTCTACAATCTCCTAAATATAGCTTCTCGTGTCTCTCTATACGTTAGTAATGATCTATTCGAAGTGTTATAAGTAGGTATAAGTACGTAGTCCGGTAAGGTATAAGTCGAATAGATATTCTATCTAAGGGAGGCGCGGAGGGCGCGAGAGTTATATAGATAGATAGATAGATATTTTATTAAGCTATTATAGTGCCCTTCGGCCTATATAGCTATACTATCTTATTTTCGTATATATAGAGGGGAAACCGTATTAGTAAAAACCCCTCCTCCTTCCTGCCTATCTTTTCCCCCTCGTTATTGTCTTAGATTTCCCTTATTAAGGGTACGCTAATATTATAGGCCTGCCCTAATAACTACCCTATCTATAAACCCCCTAGCTTCCGCCTCTTATCTATCTACTCCTCCGTCTTACTAGTAAGGCTAAACTACTAGAGGTATCCCTACTATAGTATCTACCGAGAGATTCGGCGAATATTGCCCTTGTCCCTAATAATTGACTTATAGTCTCTCCTTCCCGCTTAGTACCTCTAATTTCCCCTACCTCTCGCCTACTACGGGCATCGTAGTAGTATATATTCTAGGTTTTACGATAGGTAGCTACACTAGTATACTAGGCTATAGATGTCTAGTACGTGTCTCCTAAATAGGTAGGCCCTTAATCTAATGTGTTCGGACCTGATTTGGATCGCTATACTTACTTCGGCCCTTACTAGGTCCCTATATAGCTAGTAATTATGTCTCTATAATGCTCGGAGTACTATCGGGCCTATTATCTTAGGGGGCTTCCTTTTCTAGTCCTACTCCTATAGGTAGCTCGCTATCTGTTCCGCTAGGCTTTAGGTCTTAGCCTTAAGAGTTATATACGGGCGCTAAGCCGCTAGTCGGATTAGTTAGCGGGCGCGAGGTCTAGGTACGTACCTACGGGTTTAAGTAAATATACGCCGGTACGGTAACAAAAGCTAAGTAGAAAGGATCGTAGGTCACCTATAGGAAACGTATTAGAACTAAAAACCGGTAAGGCTAGGAGCCCTACTAGCGGCTAGGACCTTCGGGAGGTATAACTACCTTATCTATAAAGACCTAAAGAGGGCGGAAGTAAGTATAGCTATCTAGATTCGCTCTAAGTATATTAGGCTAAGAGTATACTTATACTAAAGAAGAGTCCTAGAATACGATTCTAAACGTTACCCCTATAGCTACCTATCCTAAAACCCGGAGTATATAGTACTAAACTATACTAGATAGGTAAAAGGGAGAAGCTAGTAGAGGGCGAAGGTAAGAGATAGGCAATACTAGGCTATTATCTAGAATAGACAAGATATAAGGAGAGTAATAAGATAGATCCTTAACGAGGACTACCTAGAGTATTCTCCCTAGTAGTAGAAACGGAAAGGTAGATAGAGAGGAGGGAGAGAGAGAAGAGCCGGGGAAATAGAAGGGAGAAAGGGAATCGAGAGGAGGACATTACTAGGGTTACGGATAAGGTAGTTATAGGGTAATAACTATAATACTAGCGTACCCTAAAGGAAGGAGAACGAAAGGACAAGATAGGAAAGAACGAGGAGGGTAAAGACGAGGAGGTTTGTTCCGTTAATCGGGTTTCCTACCTATATAAATAGACCTAAATAGCGAGAGACCTATATAGGCTATAGGGCACTAAAATAGACGAATAAATAATCTATCTATCTATCTATATAACGAGTAGAAGCGTAATAAAATGTCACTATTAAAGCTTACTAAGCGTTACCTCGAATAGATACGCGATACCGTACTAGTACTAACTAACAATCGATTAGTCTTCGTAACCTTCTCCGGAGAAACCTTAGTAGAGGATGAAATAGTGCCTATAGGTACTAGTTAGAAGGAGGGTGACCGTAGTAGTAGCCGTAGTAATAATAACCGTAGTAATAGCCGCGGTAATAAGGGTCGTAGTAGTAGCCGCGGTAATAAGAATAAAGATAAGGATAATAATAGGCTAAGCGGCTACTAGAACATTACCGGCGAGCCTAAGGACACCTATTATAGGGGCCTGTTCTTATATAATATAATCAACTCCGATAAGCGCCTAGTAAAGGATTAGCGCTTAGAGTAGTAGAAGGGGTACTAGAAAGACTTTATTAACTACTACTTAAGCGACGACGGCGAGCGTCTACTTAGCGTATTAAATCGTAACAATCGTAAGGACTAGGAACGTAACAAGGCTATTACTAATACGAAGAAGGTATTACTAAGCCATAAGGGCTTTGTTGGCCTTACTGTTCTTTCTAGCTTAATTAGTAAGTTGAGCGTCAACTTTAGGGATTACTAGGTATATAATAACTGTTTAGACACTTATATAATCAATCATTATAACTAGGAGGGTATAGAGTTCATTATAGAGCGCCTTACTACCTTAGAAATCTAGGCTAGAAGAACCACCTTTCTAATTATAGCGTTAGGGCGTATTTATATATTAATTAGGGGCCATTTATTCACCTTACTAGATATAGCTTACTACCTAGGCTTTTATATAAACGTCATCTCTTATATACCTATAGAAATAGCCGGACTCTAGTAGTACGGACGTAGTAATTCAATATAGTATAACGGTACTAAATTAATAGATCTATATCGCTCTACTAGTATAATCCCTAATAAATAGGCTCGAGTTACGTAGTAGTAGAAGACGGGAGATTATACGAAAGACAAAGAAGGACCTAATAGGATAGCGTATATCTATATATAGTATCGATAGTATTAGTATTAGTAGATACTAGGTGTCCGGATGTTTACTAGCCTATAGGCTAGTAAACCCTAGTTACGTGATCTAGTTATATAACACACCTATACCTATATACTTGACCTACGGCCTATATGTTCTTAACACTCCTACTTAGGCTATATAGTCTCCTAGGTCGACGACGAGAATTACCTATACGTAGTGTCGGCTACGAACCTCTCGTCTAGCTACGAGAGAGCTAAGTATTCTTACGCTAGAGCGTCGTAGGCGCGACGGGCGCGTAACGTAGGCGAAGCCGCGGCGAATAGAGGACTACTAGCAAAACGGGTATAAAAACTATCCGACGAGCGTATACTCGTGTTGGGAGCGAGTCCCTCTTCTTTCTACGTATAAGAAGGGCGCGGAACCGTGGCCTATACGCTCGACAGGACACCTCTAGTATAAGTATAGAATTTTCACCTCCGGAGACCGTAAACCGAGCGGGCTGAGCGACGAACATTAGACGAGCGGACTATAGAACAACAACTGAGCGGACTATATAACGGCGTCGAGCGGACTACGAAACAATCTAGTGTTTGCTAGCGGGCAATGCGGTGGGTAGGTAGACACGCGACGAAGCCTATAAGGGCCTATTAAATACCCGGTATAGGAACGAGGGTTTTGCCTAAGGCACTGCCTATCCCGCTACACAACGTACCTAGTCTGACATAGTAGATTGCGACGAGGAAAAGACGATAGCCTAAGCAAGGAAAAGACGGCTGTTAGGACGGGGAAAAGACGTACAATGTAAGTAGATTAGTTCTATAATCGGGGAGGATCGAGGGTAGGGTAATAAGGAACTTTATATTAGTTAGTAGGTAGAAACGTAAGGAGTGCGCTGCCCGGCGTAGTGTGTGCCCCGAGCAAACCTACGAGGTATAGACGGCCGCTTTCTAGAGATAGGCTACGGTAACGCGAAGGGCGTCAAAACCTAGGGCGTAGTGTACACTAGTAGCGACGGCTAACACTGTCTATATAGCCCGAGAGGACGGATACGTATGTCGGTCAATAGAGAGCACTAAAGGGCTTAGGCCTATAGAGGTGGATATTAGCTTAAGGAGCAAATAGGGAGGGAGGGCGTAGAGGGAAGCTTTTGCTCCGGGCTAACCTCTCGAAACGAGGCTATACGGTGGTACTAGATAAGTAGGAAAGCGCGGTTAAGACTTGTTACCTTATCTCGTAGCTAGCTTGCTAAATACGATTCCTTCCTTGCCTCGAAATAAACAAGGAGTAGACACTGAAGATCGGGAGTATAGCGAAAGTCTCCTATTAACAGTATATAGTAATTGCGTATAGGGTCCTACGAACCTTTGACACACAAAGGGATATACTAAACCTCTAGAGGTAAAACTAGGTAACAGCACTAGGACTATAGATCACAAAGACAGCGTAGGTCAAGAAGAAGATAGAGGAGGGCAAGAGGGCCTCCTCGCTAATCTTATAGGTTGTAACACTAGAGTAAGCGAACAAGGTCTTAGACTAAGGGTTGTACTAGGACTTTGAGAGGCTGGATATAGAAATCTATTAGAGTAACTATAGAATCCTTCAATGTTTTAACTGTCAACAGTACGGACATATTGCCCTAAAGTATAGCAAAGCCACACTAGTCTGCTTATACTATACTAGTGATCACGCGACCTAAGAGTGCCAAAAACGGAAGGAGGACATAAGATACGTAGCATATAGGAGAAAACACCCGGCATAGTCAAACCAATGCCTAGTTAGACTATTAGCCTAGTAGAGAGCGCGGGAAGCAAGGGTAATAACACTAACTAGGTTCCTAGTAGGTGAACAGAAACAACTAGAGAGAACCACCCACCCGAATAAGAGACCCCGGCTATAAGAGGAGCCATAAATAGTGCTAGTAATAGGGAGACTAACGTTCTTGTACAAGGCAGCGCAGAGCAATAGACAAATGAGAATCAACCAAATAATAGGGAGCCAACCCCAAAGGGAAGAACAGGAGGAGGGACGGGAAAACTAATAGTAAGACTAACAGCAAGACTAAACGGACCTAGACATAAACATGTCCTAATGCCTTACACTAATAGACTATTAATCATTTAGTATAATGTGAACAGAAGCAAAGACAAGGTCTAAAGGAGCTTTCTACAAGCCTTAGACCCGGAGGAACACTACATTATAGCAATATAGGAACTATAGATCAACCTATACTCTAGGATTCTATTAACTGTGCGAGACCCGAGATACTACGTAGTAATGAACAGAACCGAGGGAGTCCTACGAACTTGTATCTATGTTAGTAAGAAGGTACTAGTAGAGGACTAGTAGGCCTAGCCGAGAACCGATAGGGATATTACTATAGTGTAGCTCAAAACAACTTAAGGCCAAGTCCTGATCTATAGCGTATACAACCCACCTCTAGAGTCTAGAAGCAGTACATAACTATATACGCTAGGAAGGCTCCCGGAAGTAATAGACCAATAAAACCACAACATCGTAATAGGAGATTTCAACCTCTACTACCTAAAGTAGGGATCGGACTTCACCCTAGTACACTACTTCTTAGTAGGGAGGCTTATTAGTCAGATAGAAACAGCCTAAATAGACTTGATCACGCCAAAGGGAACAGAAACTTGGGCTAGAAACAACAGTTCTAGCACGCTAGACCTATACTTTATGTCCTACGCCTTAACACGACGGGTAGAAAGCTATATAGTCAATGACTAACTAGAGTCCTTATTAGACTACTATCCAATCCAAACCGACATCCAACTTATAGTTAAGGAGGAGAGGGAACCTAAGAGGAGGCTCTACTAGAAGTAGGCCGAGTAGACACTAGTATAGTAGCGGCTAGAAGGCGAACTAGAACAGGTGAACATTAACAATATATATATAACGGAGGGGATTGACCAAGCAGTAGAGTAGCTAATAGAAGCTATATAAAGGGTAGCCCAGGCCTATATACCTAAGAAGAGATGGTCGCTATACTAGAAGCTATACTAGACACTAGAGTATATAGCCAAAGTCAAGGAGGCAAGGAGAGCAAGAAGGAGATAGGAGTAACGACGTACCTAAGCAAACTAGGAAGCCTATAACAACGCGTATAAAGTAAAGAAGGCGCAGATCAGAAGAGATAAGACGTAGGAGTAGAGGTCAACTGTAGGGATGATTATAGAACACCCGGAACAAATCTAGAGACTAGTAGAATAGGCTAGGAAACTAGACGAGGAATGAAACTCCCCGCCCTAGTTTCCCTTAATATAGGACTAAGACGGGGAAACGCAAACCACTCCGATAGGGAAAGCGAAAGCATTCGTAGACCACTTCTTCGGGACTTAGGTAGAGGTAGACCTAAGTAACATCCTAGGAACACACATTCCTCCGCTAAGGGAGGCTAACTAGCAAGTGTCTACTATAGAGATCGGAAACATTATCAAGAAACTGAAGGGCAACAAAGCCCTAGGCCTAGACAAGATCCCTAACTGTTACCTAAAAGCTAGTAGTAGCCTTATTACTCTAGTACTTACGCCAATCTTTACCTAGTGTATAAAGTAGGGGTATTGCCTAAAGGCCTTTAGGTAATCACTAACTTACGTCCTAAGGAAACCCTAAAAGGAAGACTATACCAAGTTGAAGTCATATAGACCAATTACGTTGCTAAACACACTAGGGAAGCTCCTAGAGAAGGTCGTAGCTATAAGGCTCACCGGAATAGTAGAAGAACACAACCTCCTCCCGGTAACGTAAATAGGGGGGAGATAAAAGAGATCTACCCTTATAGCAGTCGAACTGATTATAGAGCAAATTAGACATATCTAGCACTATAGCAACAACAAGGTAGCCTCACTGCTTTTACTAGACATATTAGGGGCTTTCGACAATATGTCCTACGTAAGGCTCCTATATATCCTTAGAATAAAAAGCATCCTAGCCTAGATAGTACACTTTGTGTAGTCATTCCTTAAGGACAGAACAACCCAGATCCTCCTAGGGTCCTTCAAAGCCCCGTAGACCCTAATTGCGAACACGGGCATCCTATAGGGCTCTACACTCTCCCCAATTCTGTTCCTCCTCTTTATAGCCGACCTGACCCCACTCCTAGAAATAGTAAACACCTTAGTATCGGGGTTCGTAGATAACACAAATATCCTAGCGTGGTCGGGGTCTATAGAGGAAAACTACGTACTCCTAGAGGAGAGACATAGACAATGCGAAAAGTAGGCAAGAGAGTATAGGGCAAAATTCGTATCGGACAAGTACCAACTTATCTATTTTAGTAAGGCAAAGACAAAACATAACTTAGTAGCACTAGTAAAAATCCAGGGGTTCGAGACCTATCCTATAAGGGAACTTAGAGTCCTTAGGATATAGCTAGACCCGAAACTTAGCTAGGGACCACAAGTGAAGAAGGCGTAAGCGAGAGCGGACACTAATAGATAATCAATCGAGAGACTTACTACGTCAACCTAGGGGGCGACCTTCATAAAGGCCTAGACTATGTACAAGGCCATTGTCAAGCCCGCAATACTATATAGAGCAGCAATTTGGGTAGCGGAAAAACACATCCCGAAGAGAATTAAGGACCCCCTTAACAGAGCGTAGGTAGCCTACCTAAAGAGAGTACTAGGGGCATATAAGTCAACCCCTTATAGGACAATGGAAATAGAATCAGGTACAGCCCCTATCAGGGAGTACCTCTAGGGCATAAGGTGTCAATACGTAGAGAAGACATCAGCATACCTAGCCTAGGGAACTATCTAAGTAGCTACTTAAAGGATAAGAACCTAGTAGGAGAGGAGGAGAAGACCTAACCGGCCACACATAATCCTATAGAAGGAAGCAGACCTAAAAACATCATAGGAAATCCTAGTAGCCCATAAACAGAGAGAAGCTCTAAGGGAGCAAGCTAACACAGAGGACAAAGGGAAAAAGAAGCAAAGCTAAGCAGAAAGGATCGTAGGTCACCTATAGGAAACGCGTTAGAACCAAAAACCGGTGAGGCTAGGAGCCCTACTAGCGGCCAGGACCTTCGGGAGGTATAACTACCTTATCTACAAAGACCTAAAGAGGGCGGAAGCAAGTATAGCTATCTAGATTCGCTCTGAGCACATTAGGCTAAGAGCATACTTACACTAAAGAAGAGTCCTAGGATACGATTCTAAACGTTGCCCCTATGGCTACCTATCCCAAAACCCGGAGCACATAGTACTGAACTGTACTAAGTGGGTAAAAGGGAGAAGCTAGTAGAGGGCGAAGGCAAGAGACAGGCAATACTAGGCTATCATCCAGGACAGACAAGATATAAGGAGAGTGATAAGATGGATCCTTAACGAGGACTACCTAGAGCAATTCTCCCTAGTAGTAGAAACGGAAAGGTGGATAGAGAGGAGGGATAGAGAGAGAAGAGCCGGGGAGACAGAAGGGAGAAAGGGAATCGAGAGGAGGACATTACTAGGGTTACGGGCAAGGTAGTTATAGGGTAATAACTATGACACTAGCGTACCCTAAAGGAAGGAGAACGAAAGGACAAGACAGGAAAGAACGAGGAGGGCAAAGACGAGGAGGTTTTCATCCGTTAATCGGGTTTCCTACCTACACAAATAGACCTAAATAGCGAGAGACCTACATAGGCCATAGGGCACTAAAATAGGCGAATGAATGATCTATCTATCTATCTGGTCTCCTATAATCCCTTTACGTAAGCTAGAGCTACCTTATAAAGTTTTGGAACTACTAGCTATTAAGGGGCTTTATTAACCTATTAGTAGCTATGTCCTTTATATAGTAGTAGTCTACTACAATCTTCTTCTACTACTAGAGATGTCTAATATAGTTATACATAACATCAATATGCTTTGACCTTTTATATATATAGGCATCTTTAATAAGTATTAAAGCGGCTTAGTTATTACCTATAAGCTTGACTAGCCTTAGCTCGTTAATAGTGCCCTTGCTTGCCCTTATACTCGGCTAGAAAGAGCTCTTTCCCACTAGTTCTAGGCACCCCATTTCCCTAAGGACAGTAGTAAGAAATTGTGACTACTTTACGGCTACGTTTATAGCTATAAACTCAGCTTCTATTATTAATGTTATAATAGACTTCTGCTTCCTACTTATCTAGGACATAGGTGATCTATAAAGGAACTATACGTATCCTAGAATTGAGACTCTATCTACTTTGTCTATAGCGTAGTTAGAGTCCGAGTATCCCTAGAGATTGCCCCCTCCCTTTCTATATATAAGACCTAGGTCTAGGTACGACCGTAGGTATCGGGAGAGCTTCGTTAAAGCCTTTATATACTACTACGAGGGATTAGTAACATATGAGCTAATTCTTCTAAGGGGGAATGCTAAGTCTGGCCTTATTATTAGCATTAGCTATATCTAGGTACTATTATAGCTCTATTAATCCTATTTGTTACACCTCTTATCTATAGGAGCCGTAGGTACTAAATGCTTATAGCTCTCTATAGGTAAGTAGGTTAGCGTAGCCTTCTCTCTAGCTATATTTATCTTAGCTAAGTTAGCGTAGATATAGTGTCCTTAATTAAGCTTCAAAGTGCCTTAGGACCTGTCTCTTATAATCCTTATTCTAAGGATCTTTGTAGGTTTACTAAGATCTTTAATCTTAAATACTTTTCTAAGCTTAGCCTTAAACTACTGAACATCTAATAGCTTCGGAGCTACAATAGGTATGTCATCTATATAGGTAAGGACTATAAGGTCTCTATCCGTATAGATAAGTAGGTATAGATCTACCTAGGACTAGGTAAATCTAACCTTCTCTAGCTTCGTAACATAGAGCTTGTTCTAGACTCTAGCTACTTGCTTAAGCCTATAAAGGCTTCGTAGGACCTTAAACACTATATTTAGAGGTGCTTTAACTCCTAGGGGTGGGATTCTATAGATGTGCTTAAGAAGGCTACTTTAGGTAAAAGTATCATTTATATCTACTAGGTATATCTCGAGATCTCTCTTATACACTACTACTATAAATACTCGGAGAGTACTATGTCTAATAGTAGATATAAAGGTCTCTTCGAAGTCAACCCTATATTTCTATAAAACCCTCTTATAACTAGTCTTGCCTTAAACTTCTTAATAGCTCTACTAATTATTCTTTTTATATTAAAGACCTACCTAGAAGTAATTAGATTCGTACTATTTGGCGGTATAACTACTTCCTAGGTATTATTGCTTACTAAGGCAATAAGTTCGTTCTCGATTGCCTCTCTCTATATATATCCCTATTCGGGGTCTTCTACGGCTACCTTATAGGACTTTAGGATTAGTACTTCCTACTAATAGGCTATAGCCTACCTAATAGTAGCAAATATATATTCTTCTACGTCGTTTAGAGTTTCCTCTACCTAGCTTATTATAGGGTCTAGATAGAATATCTAGTCGATAAGAGCCTTATAGTGTTTAGCCTTATACTCTTTAGAGTTATTATCTCCGTCCCCCCTTAACCTCTTATTGCCTATAACCTAAGGTGGCGCTAGGTGTTCGGATAAGTCGAACTAAATAACATCTTCTTTTTCTTTTATTAGGGTACCCTAATCTCTAAACTTCTAGTATTCCCTAATGTCCTTTAGGGGAGGGAGAAGTTATATAAATAGCGGTTGTTATAGTATTAATGACTTGGGTAGGTTCTGTATAGATCCACCGCTATCGGCCTTCGATAGTGTTAAAACCGCCTTAATATTATCTCCTAGCCTTCCTAACGGTGTCTCTAATAATCCCCTATCGGAAAATTTCGTCCTAAAGGGCTTCCTCCTAATAGGATTACGCTATAGCGCTCGACTCGGCTAGTAGTAAAGGTAATACTAAGATCTATATCTCCCCCCTTCTTATTCTTAAACTAGTTAACGTGACTATACGCTTTTATAGCTTTTATGTCGGGATCTTAGAACAGCTATTGTTTTGTAGTTTTTTTTACTAGCCTATTAAGAATATATAGGCCGTAGGTCAAGTATATAGGTATAGGTATATTATATAACTAGATTACGTAACTAGGGTTTACTAGCCTATAGGCTAGTAAACATCCGGACACCTAGTATCTACCTATACTAACACCGGCGATACTATATATAGATACACGCTATCCTATTAGGTCCTTCTTCGTCTTTCGTATGATCCGCCGTCTTCTACTACTACGTAACTTATACCTATTTAATAGGTTATAAGCCCGGGTTAGTAACTCGGTATTTTACCCTCGACAAAGTCGTATTAGAGTTATTCCTCTTTAGAACAAAAGGAAGGTAGACTAGAGGCCGCACCCGCTTGTATAGGAAGCTATAGCCGTGCTATAGGTATATATAAGACGTAAAAGAGCCTAGTAAGGCACTGTTAGACTCCGAGTTAGGGAGCCTATACTAATACCTTAGACAAGTAGGCGAGCTTATTAAGAAGAGTCGCTCTCCGGACATCGCGTTCGTATCGACTAACTATTTATTCTAAGAGAGCCGTAGTGTCTTAGAAACCCCCTCTACTAAGAGAGTTACGCTATAGTGTCTTAGTACTAATATGATCCTTACCGACCGACTTTCCTCCTCTTCCCGGCGGATAGCCATCCTCTCCGCTATTAACCTCGCGTTCGGTTTATCTCATTTCGATCCGATCCGATCGCGTACGACCGAATATATCCTTTTACCTAAGGGTAGCTAACCTATCCCTTAACTTATAGAAAATAGAGAACGAGACTAGGTTTATAAGAAAGAGAGTAGCACCTGTTCTATTAAGAGAGAACCACGAAACATAGTTCAAGCTAATAAGAATACACCTAGTATTAAAGTAGGTTAGCTAGGTCCTCGAAGACTTTATTAAGGACATTCCCGCTACAACCCTATCTATAGCAACACCCTCTCTATTATCGGAGTCATCCCTTCCTTTAGGACAAGTAATAAGGAGGGCATCGTATAGACGGCATAATGTAACGGCCCTATATAAGATGTATATCTGTCTATAGATAGATGACTAAGAGATAATATACGAGATCCGGTATACGAAGGAGTTATAAGAATAGGCTAAAGCCAAATATAAGAGAAGACTTCTCGCTACTAGAAGAAGTTTGCTTTAGTAATACACTAATTTCGTAATAATAGAGGACTAGTCAATATATAACGCCTAGTAGGAGCTTAGCTTAATTATAAGGAGGGCTGTTTTGATCTCGCCTTAGTTCTAAGACATTAAGACTAAGGACAGAAAGATCTAGCAACTCTTAGTAGCTCTACTAGACTCATTTAGCTCAATTCGCGATGTAATTGATGCCTAGGTAAATCTCTTACTATAAGACATTCTTATAATTCTTAGGGAGAAGTAAGAATTATAGATTTATTAAGGGACAGCTATATTCGCTAAGAAGGGTTTCTAGGGCAAGCTTACGTACTATCTCTATAATAGTGACCATTTTATAAGTAAGTGCCTATACCTTTCTATAGCTTAGTAGGCTATTAGGAACAAGGATAAACTAGCTAGGGTTACCTACCCTACTAAGAGATAACCGTTACTACCTCGTAGGAGGTTATTATTACTAAACCTTCGTGATGTCCTTAAGGTAATAACGGACCTTACAAAGCAGATGAAGGAGAGCCGTAAGCTAAAGGCCTCCTCTAGTAAGCCTATAAGGGCCTATACGACCTAGGAAGACGTATTAGACCCTGAGATACTATTAGAAGATAATGATGTTAATGAGGTTGCCTATTCTACTATAGAAGCTAAAGGTAAGTACCCCTCGTCCGAGTAGTTACTTAACTCTTATGCTTCATTATATATAACTGACTAAGATTCACTATTTAGGACACTAAAGCCTCTTTAAAAGAGGAAGTAGATCAAGGTTAGGGGTAGCTATCTATAAGCTATATATATAGGAAGTGTAGTAATAGGTAGTCCTTCTAGAAAGCAAATTGTCTTAGAAAATGTCCTGTTTGTTCCTAGCCTTAGAGTTAGTCTTGTTTCGTAGAATTAGTTTAGCTAATAGTTTGCTATCTAACTACCTAGTTTTACCCTAAAATCCTTGTCTAGTAAACCCGTTGTCTAGACTAAACTTCGAGGAGGAGTACCGTTTATCTACTCGATCTCGGAAATTCTTGAGCTATAGTATACTAGTATACTCTCTTAAGAACGTAACGGTACCGCTATAGCTAATACTAAGTCCGAAGATCAGTAGGAGCTATAGTATAGAAGATATATACACCTTAGTAAGGGACTACTAAGAAACCTTTATAGAGTTACTAATAAGAAAGATCCTATCCCTATTCCTTCTAAACACCTAAGTTATAAGGTCTGCTCCCTTACTAATATAAGGAAGTTCAAAGGACCTACTATAGAGGGGAAAGGGGAGAGGCTGGCCCTTATCTCTTTTAACATCTATAGGCCTTTTTAGGGCGTAGTCTCTAGGCTAGGATATAAATATTAGCTTAAGATTATAGACAACTTCTCTAGGAAGAAGTAGGTAATCCCTTTAAAGGCTAGGAGCGACGCTCCTATAGCCCTACGGGATTAGAAGGTCTAGTTAGAACGGCAGTCAAGGTGCTTTCTATCTACGATCCGTAGTAATAGTATAAAGGAAATTCTCGCCTTACTAAAAGAGTAGGAGAAGGAGTTTAGTACTTAGATAGACACAACTAATACCTATAACTCCCTTTAAAATGGACCTATAGAAAGGTCAATATAAGCCTCTAAGAATATAGTCCGGGCTATACTTAAAGACTCTAGTATACTAGTTAAGTTCTAGCTAGAAGCTTTATAAGCATAGACTATAATTAGAAATAGACTACCTAATAGTATAGACGACTAACTATCCTAGTAAGCAAGGGCGCGCCTAGTGACCTTAGGATAGTTTACGCGTAGGTGTATATATTTGCCGGTCTACGGGCCGTGAAATATATATATAGTGGTCCTAAAAGATAATAAATCTAAAATTTTCAGATTCCCGTGTTTTCGCCTTATAGAGAGATTCCTCGTAAAAAATCCTAGCTTCCTACTAAGGTCGCCTCCTAACTATATATATCTTAGTAGTACCCCTATACACCCCTACTACGCAATCAACCGTTAAAGGTTAACGAGATTCGACGCGCAAACTTCAGGGTCTAAAGGGGCCCTTAGCTCGTTAATATATCCTCCCCTATTACGAAACTGTCCCTAGTTTTACCTCCACTACGCTAATATAGACTAAGAAACTATACTTATAAGTTATACGTAAAGAAGGCGGGTCCGGCGTCTAGTTCAGTAGTTAGTCTAGAGATATTAAGGAGATCGCAAGTTTATTCTATAAGGGCTAAGGAGGCTAAGTCAAAGTCTAGTCTTCGTAGTAAGCCTACTCTTAAATCAAGCATATAGCCTAGAAATCGGTTAAGTACGCTAGAAACTAGGTACTAGAACTAGAAGCTAGTCAAACTAAGGTCAGAAACCAAAACTACTAAGTAAACTCCTTACGCCTAAGAAAAAGAAATAATAGAGTCCTATCCCTCCTTTGACCTAAATCCTAGTAAACTTGGCTATCTCCTCCGTAGTAAGGTTATAAGGCCGTACCTATAGTCTCGTCGGCTTAGATTCTAGTTCCGGAAGTATAGTAGCCCTATTAATACCTATTAGAAGTATATCGTCATCCTCTTCGTTGTTAGATCCGGACGTAGTAGGTCTGTTCTTATTCGGAAGATCGCCCTTTTCGACATTCTCGACATCAACCCTATCCTCTAGCGCTATAATGTCTTTAGCGTTAGGAAGATTAAGCTCCGGGTCCGGTCTTAACTATAGGATCAGCTTCAGGTTCTCTCGGGCTTATATACCCTTTAACCTCGTACTATTAAGCTCTTCGAGGACGTATATACTAAACCCCGAGTATACCTTAGCTATACGATACGGCCTAAGCTAGCGGTACCTAATCTTTCTAGATAGGTTATCCTTATACGGCTTGTCGAACTTGACTATAAGATCTCCGACCTAGAACCCCTAGAAGTTAATACTACGTTTAGTATCGAAGTATTCCTTACTTAGTATATAAAGCCTTACTCTTCGTAACTATAACTCCTAAAGACTTATGTCCCGTACCTATAACTAACGCGCCCGAATAGCTAATAGCTCCTCCGTTAATCTAATAGATCCCTATTTATAGTTCGCCTATATCGGGTATTCTACCTCGATTAGGAGAACAGTACGATAGCTATATAGAACCTCCGCCGGCGTTATACCCGTAATTCTAGATACCGTAGTTCTATTAGCCTAAAGCACCGTAGTAATCTATCGTTCCTAGGACTTATAGATGTTCTTAGTAAGCTTAGATAATGTAGCTAGAATAGGTCGATGTCCTACTTCTATAGTTATATTTAACTACGGATAGTAGGGTAAGATCCGGATATACTTAATGCCTATACTAATAAGCATCCTCTCTACCTCCCCTTTGTTAATACTAGCGTTATTAAGCACAATCTTATAGTAGTATCTATACCGGCTAAGTACAATCTTATAGTAGTATCTATACCGGCTAAACACTATCTCGTATAGGAACTTAGTAATCGCCCGCGAATTTAGAGGCTTCCGTACGACCTTCGCCTTAATCTACCTACTTAGAGCTTCTCGGGCGATAAGTAAGTACCCGTTTCTATATACGTAGACGGGATCGTAGTACTACCTCTCTCCTATAACCTACTAAGTCGATAAGTACATTTCTCCTACTCTCTAGTTACCTTCGCGAAAGTTATAAGGAGTATAAGTCCTTACCTAATTCGACACGTCGGAGAAGTAGCCCTCCTAGTAATACCGGCTAGTAATAAGATTATATACTAGCTCTATACTCCGGTAACTATACTTTTCGTAATAGTATATTACGATCTCTTTCTAAGTATTATTATCGTCTACTACTAGCTACATCGGTATACCCCTTCGCCGCTAATAAAACAAGAGCTTGTCTCTTAAGTAGTACCGAGGACTCTTCTTAACGAGGTTTTGATACTTAGCCCGGGTAACTCCTTCCGGTCGTGTTCGATATACTAGAATATAAGCTATAAGCTCGGAATTGTTACTATACTAGGGTTCGAGGAGTCGTTCACGCTCTAGAATAACGGGGAAAGTATTAACTAGCTCGGCGTAACGGAAGAATTTGTCGTCAATTATCTTATTAATGTTATCGTTAGGTTCCGTAAGCTCCTTAGCTATAGGTAGTTTACGAGATAGTATATGCGGTCTAGAGTACTTCTTCCTATTGATATGCCTTACTTCAAAGGTAAATAGCCGGATCTAAGTAACCTACCTTGCTATTATAGAGTTTAGAATGTCGGATACTAGCCGATTTAACTACTATACTAGCGTTTTAGCATTAACTTCGAGGATGAAGTCTACTCCTACGAGGTAGCGCTACACCTTCTTAAGGCCCTTTAGCACTCCGAGGTACTCCCGCTTTCCTATATCGTACTTAGCCTCGTTTACGTTCTAGGTACCGCTCTTATACCTTACCGGGTGTCTTCGTCGAGTATTATCTAGTAATTCCTACGATATTATACAACCCTACCTAATACTACTCGTATTAATAGAAACGAAGATCCTACTAGCTCCTAGGGCGTAGGAGATAGTCACTAACGCTAGTGCTATTACTAAGAATCTTACTAGGTTCTCTTTTAAGAACTGCTTATTCTTAGTCTAGACAAACTCGACGTCCTTCCTTAAAAGCTTATATATTAGCCGAGCGACGATTACGAACTAGGGGACCTGAATCCGGAAGTAAATATAGATCCTAATATAAACTCGAACGTCCTTTACGTACTTTAGGGTTAGCTAGTTTAAGATCTTAGCTACTACCTTAGGATCTAGATAGCGGCCGCTCGGGCTAGTAATATAGCCTACGATCTTTAGGGTCTTATAAAGCCACTACGACTTCTCCTCTACGACTACCGCTCCGGCCCTCTCTAGGTCCGTAAGAATAAGATTAAGGGACATAATATGTTCTACGACCTACCGTCGAAGGCTAGGCTCTACCTTAGCGTTACTATAGTCCTTAGTAGGACCTTTTACGCCAATATCGTTAAAAAATAGTTTTGCTCGGTAAGAAATATAGTCTATTAACGCCTTAGTTACTGCCCGTACGAACTAAGTAACTGAGTTCGTCGTACCCTATAGTAACGTTATATACCGTATAAGCCTAAGAGGCGTTATGAAGGCCGTGAAGTCTCGGCTACTTTCGTTAAGCGTAATCTAGTCGTACCCCGAAAACAAGTCTACTAAAGAGGCCACTCTATACCTAGTAAAGTCTTCCGAGAACCCGTCCGTATCTAGGGGAATATTCGTATCCCTTATCGTCACCTCGTTTAAGAGTATAGCGGAGTTGATCAACCTATATAGTATAGCTTTACTGTTTAGCTCGACCTTCTTTGCTACTAAGAACTAAGCATTCGTATAAGCACCTTGACTATACTTAAGAATTCTGTCCTTAATTTGAGCGCGAATTATCTATTCTATAATCGCTCGTAAGCTTAGGTATAACCGAATGTTCCGCGCCTACTACGGTTTGTACGTAATCGTTATGATCTTCTAAGGAGGCATAACATTATGTCTAATCTACCGTATATAGCTGAAATCCTACACTAGGACACCTTCTCGGTTAAAGAGTATTTCTTTAAACATTTGTCTTTCCTTAGCCGAGAGAGCGATACTAACCTTAATACTAGCGAGCCTTTTAGGTATAATCCTCGAGCCGCGCTCGATACTAGAGAACTTTTTGATAAGATACCTCCTATCGAACGGGCCTTACCCTACTAGTATTAGAGATTCCTAGTAAAGGGCCTTCCGCTTCTAATCTATATCACTATCTACTTTCGACTAAGGCCTCTCGTAAACGCTCGCGTTAATAGGTCTTTTCTTATTAGCTTTACGCTTATATATAGTAAATATATACGGTATCCTAATACCGGGTCTATATAACCCTACGTCTTATTTCTAAGCCTACCTATTAATCTGGCCCTGTTTTAGGATCTCCGTACACTAGTCGCCCTATACGGAGTATACATTTATAATGACCTACTCTCCTAGAGCGTTAGTAGTCACCTTAGCGCTTAAGTATTAGCGGTTCCCTAGTAGTCGTAGCAATTTCTTCGAATACGGGCTAAGGTCGAGGACATTTTCTCTTTATTATAATACGGGGCCGCGGTGATTCTTAAAGTAGTCGAAGACAGTCGTGTCTATAGGCTTAGGTTTTAGCTTTGTTATGCCTTCTTATCGATGTCGACGCGCCGTATTATCAGAACACTCCGCTCCTAATATATTTACTAAGGTCTCCCCGACTAGACTCGAAAAGCGGACTTGTTTTAAAACCGGACTTCTGATGCTTATAGCGGGTTAACTACCGTAAATCAACCCGCGTTCGTATTTTTCGAGGACTATAGAAGTTCTTAAAGAGTTTTGTACTTGTTAGTACCTATAATAGCCGTAAATATTACACTTTTACCTTTCCTACTAGCGATTGTTCCCTCCTATAATCTATCGTCGTAGTTACGGCCTATTAGTCGTACCTTCCTATACTAAGGGCGGCTAAGGATCGTAGGCGAATCTAGATCAGCGGAGACAAATATGTCGATCTAGTAGTACACACTAAATACCTAAGTATTAAGCTTTGAAATTATCCCCTTAAACTTCGCTCTTCTACCTGCTCCTCGAAAGGACAAGTAGGCGCTAGGTACGATAGGTAAGCCAAACTTATATACTATCCTCGGGCTGATAATATTAACTTTAGATCCCTCGTTAAGTAGGGCTCGAGTCTAACCTTTACTAGTCCTAAGCTCGGTAACTACCTAAGGGCTAGGTACTATTACAAAATCGTCTAGTATACTAGAGAGACCGATTTTTTCAATGTTTTCGTATAACTCGGCGGTAGGGACAGTATCCTTACTATATAACATTGTTAAGAACACACCTATAAAGCGAGCTTAATAATCATCCCGAAAGACTTCTTTATTAGCCCCTTCTTCCTCGTCTTTATAGGTAGCGACATGACTCGTACGGACTTCAGTCCCTTCTTAGCTAGCTAACTTACGGACGGTAGTAAGCTTAGACTATAGATCAGGGGTATTTACTACTCTCCTAAATAAGGCAGTTTTAAACTAGCGACTATACCGAAACTAGTCCCGGGTATTAACGTTTAGAAACGTGGTCTAAAGGATTTAATCAATCTAATAGGTCACTCCCTCCTCCTTAGTAACGGGCCTATCTCCTATACCGTACTGTCGGACGTAGTTGTCAATCCTTATCGTCTTTACATTCTATAACCGTTTACGCTATATAAATAGGGTATTAATAGGCCCTACCGGCTATTCCGAGGGCGTAGGCCTTAACTTAGCTCGAGGCTTAGGTGTCCTTCTAAGAGTCTCCCCTAACGCTACCGTTAACTAGCTTCTACTAGCCCTAGAACCGGCGTCTCTAATCATCTCTACCTCCTACTAACCGAGTTCTTCCTACCGGATCTCCTCTTCGAGTTCTTGTTATATAGCTTTAGCGCCCTCGGCTCGTACCCTTAATACCTATATACTAGACCTAGTTCGAGGATTCGGGTTCTTTCTAATTCCTACTAGAGCTTTAACTCGAGATTTGTTACTCTAGATTAGGTAGGCCTTAACCTCAAACTCGTCGTGGTTTATAATCCTATATCCTTATAGAGCCGGTTCTTCTTCTTCCTTAAACTAGATCTAGTAACTACTAGGGGCCGTGACTTACTACCTAGATCTAACATCTTAAGGGCCGTATTCTATAAGGTGTCGGTTATTAGGTAGAGGTTTAGAGTAGTTAGGAAGCTTTACGCTTAAGACACTAGTATAATCTCGACCTATCTATTGTTTCCGAAGCGTAGGGATTTTCATGTCCTTATTAAATAGAATCGGGCTATAGTATTCCTTAAGCTACGGAGGTATATAAAGGAGCTTAGGTTTGCTATAGTCCCGTCGGAAGTTGAACTTAGGCGATTTAGATCGGTCTTCTTTCCTAGGTACTACTAGTTATTCGTCGCTAAAAAGACATACCCTTATAAGATAAGGAATAGTATCGCGGGGCACCTATTGGCCTAATGTTCCGTACTACTATAGTTATAACAGTACCTATTAAGCGCTTTAGACTACTCGCGGTTCTATAACTACGGGCGCTACATTAAGTAAACCTATAGTTTAGGCACGCGATCGGGGTTTTCTAGTTATATAGACCTTTGATTTTCACTAGGGTTAAAGGCTCTAACCTCCGCCGAGCGACCTCGTTAGTAAGCCCGAATACTTATTTCTACTATTTTCTAAATAAGGTCATCGTCGATAGTAGCAGAAACAGCTAGTTTGTTAAGTATATTAATCTTAGGGATCAAGCGCGGTATCTACTTTATAACTAACTAATAAAGCTACGGTAAAGTAAGTAGAAAGTCCGTATATATAGCCTTCTATCCTTCTTTACTATTAGCGATACTTGTAGCCTCGTCTAGTATCTTTTAAAAGCGCCGAAACTTGTTAGGCTACTTCGGATAGAGCCTACATTTCTTATAAACTGCCTTAGTAACTGACTCTAGGAGCCCCTAAAGTAGAAGACGGCTACGGGAGCTATTATCGAGATCTTCGGGATCAATTAGGTCACTAGAGGCTACGAAGAGACGGATAAACTCCTTTATATCCTGTTCCTTAGGGCTTTTCCCTTTCTCGACCCGGACTATCTCTTTAAGATATTCTCGACTTCCTAATATCGAATAGGCATCGAATCTCGAAAATTTAGCTAAGAAGGACCTTATAAAGGTACTCCGCCTCACTTACTATCCCTCTAACCTTATTACTAAACGTCAGATAGTGGTCTCGTAGTTGCGCTCGAAACGACCCTAAGTTGTCTTTCTTAATTAATGGCCTTAGTAGATACTAGTCTATAAGATTATTGAACCTCTCCTAGAATTTAGTAGCGTTCCTACTATTAAAGAGGGGGTTTCCCGGACTCCCTAGAGTAGGGAAGCGAGGTCCTACATTTTCTATAGTAATAGTAAGACGGCTAAACAAGGCTACTATCGTATCCGGACTATAGGGCATTCCTAACGTTATAGTGCCATTATTTAAGTCATCCTCTTCTTAGTCATTTCGTCGTACTCTTTCCTTACCCTTATTAGAGCCTAAAGCCTCCGGGGTATTATCTTCGTCGCTATCCGAGTCTTCTATCCCTTCTAGGATTATAGCCTCCCTATAAGGCCTATATACCTTCGTTAGACTTTCTAGTAACTCTTAGCTAGCTCTTATACTAGTAAACGACTCGAACCTCGATAAAGATATAACTAAAACTTATAACCTTATTTATAACCGTAACCTTACTAGTAACGTTATACTTGCTTTGCTTAATACTAAGAACCTTGACCTTAGGTGCCTTAATACCTTAAGATTTCGACTTCGAGTCGACCTTGACCTTGATTTTACTAAGATGTACTAATAATGCTACCGGGTATATACTGAAAACCCCCCTTATTAACTACTGAAATATAGACGACTTACTACCCTAGTAAGTAAGGGCGCGCCTAGTGACCTAAGGATAGCTTACGGGTAGGTATATATATTTGTCGGTCCGCGGGCCGTGAAATATATACTAAGATCCTAAAAGATAATAAATCTTAAATTCTTAGATTCCCGTATTTTACCTTATAGAGAGATTCTTTATAAATCCTAGCTTTCTACTAAGGTCGCCTCCTAACTATATATATCTTAGTAGTACCCCTATATATCCCTACTACGTAATCAACCGTTAAAGGTTAACAAGATTCGACGCGCAAATTTCAGGGTCTAAAGGGGGCTCTTAGCTCGTTAATACTACTAATACTATAGAAGATAACGAAGCTAGGGTAAAGTATCTACTATTTACCGGTACGGCCCTAGTACTATTATTAATAGGTGTTTCTCGGACTCCTGTTAGCTAATAGCGTAAGGGCGAGAAACACCCCTATTACTAGTAGTAGCGTACGCGCGCGCGATAAAAGTAGCGCGTCTAATTAAAACGCGAAAAACGCCTCTAACTTACTACTAGTAATAATACTACTACCTTATTACTATATTATCCGCTACTTTCGTACCTTATATATAGTACACACTTGCCCAAAACAAAAAGGAGTCACTACCCTAAGGTAATAACCTTTCAAAGTATAGAAAGTAAGGTACCTTAAAGGTACCTTTTTAACTTTCCGATACCGTTACTCCGGTATTACCTATTAGACCCTATTATACCTTATATAGTACAAGCTCTGTCGTAGACAGCCTAGTGTATTACGCTACTAACTAGTATCTTATACTCTATAGGGGCAGAGCGAGCTCTCTTACTATTCGCCGGAGCGAAATAACTTAGTATAGAGTAATTATCGGACAATTTAATAAGTTAAACGGACGACAATATATGTTTAAGTATACGATAGGACTAAGGCTACCCCTAGATTAAACTTAGGACCTCTAATGTTTACCGGTAGGTAAGATAATTATATAGATAGATAGATGATTCATTTACCCGTTATAGTGCCCTCCGGCCTATACGGGTTTATGTCTATATATGTTGCTACATAAGGTAGGAAACCTGTTCCTAGGTAAAAACCTCCTCTCCTTCTCTAATAGCTTCCTTGCCATGAGTTCTCAGTTTTCCTTCCATTAGGGTGCACTAGTGTCATAGTGGTTAGCCTCTGACTACCTTGTCTGCAACCCTGGAGTTGTCCCCCTCTTCCTGCTCTCCTCCTCCTTCTTTCTCTCCTCAATCCATCTCTCTGTTTCCCTAGTAAGAGAGAACTGCTCCAAAAATCCTTAGTGGATGATCCACCTTGTAATTCTCTAGAGGTCTCCCTTATTGCTGATCATGGCTTAGAAGTTTCTGTTCCTTGCCCTTGCCCTCTATTCACCTCTCCCTGTACTCCATTCTTTGCAAACCAGAAGTCTATGTTCGACATTCTGGGACAGGTAGCCGCATAGGCAACTCTTGTCTTCGATACCTGGGACTTTTCTCTGATGCAGGTATGCCCTGACTCCGATGTGTTCAGAGCGGATTTGTATTGCTATGCTTGCTTCTGACCTGGTCAGGTCTGAGTACAGTAGGTAGTTGTGGCTACCAAACTGTTGGAGTGCCTTTGGGGTTCCTGGCCTCTGTGGGGTTCTTGTCCATTCAGTCTTCCAGAGGAGTCCTGCCATCCTTTCAGCTAGAGACTGTTGCTTCTTCCCTTAGCTGGCTGCTGATCCTCTCCCTTGAGCCCTTCTGTCCTGTTCCTGCTAGGCTAGGTGCAGCTGTTCTGTTAGTTCTTTGAACTTCTGCAGGTCCTGCTGCTTCTGTGGGGCTGGATTGGGTCTTGCTTGTCTGTGCCTTCTTGTGCACTAGCTCCTGATTTTGTTGACTGCCTTCTGGATTACTAGCTAGGCTGGGTATGCAGACGTCTTTCCTGCATACTGGTATCTCAACCCTTGAAGGTAGAGCTTAGCTAGTGGGGAGCTAGACTCCATTTCGACCACCCTTGTTAGAGTTGACTTGTATGCTCCAAGCACCTTTTTCAGACAGGAGGCTTGGGCTCTGCTAATAGGATCTGCAATTCTCTTTGGGATCTTGTCTTGGGCTGACCAGATCTGGGCTCCATATAGCATAGCTGGCTTCATAATGGCCTTGTACATAACCTTTGCTTTCGCAAATGTGGCTCCCTATATAGAGGCTGTAAGCCTGTCAATTGATTGCCTATTGTTGTCTGCTCTTGCCTATGCTTTCTTAACCTGTGGTCCCCAGCTGAGCTTTGGATCCAGCCATATTCCTAGCACCCTTAATTCACTTGAGGGTTCTGTTGTGTGTCCCTGAATGGTGATTGGGGCTTGCATATTGTGTCTGTTTCTGGCTCTACTGAAGTGGATGAGTTGATACTTCTCTAGGGCAAATCTGGCTCTATGTTTCCTGGCCCATTCCTCACATTCCTTGTGTTTCTTCTACAAGATTCTGTAGTTCTCTTCTATACTGTCTGACCAGGCTAGGATGTTTGTGTCATCCACAAACCCTGAGGCTGATATGTTTCTGGAGTTTAGCTTTGCTAGCAGGTCTGCCATAAAGAGGAGAAACAGGATTAGAGACATTGTTGATCCCTGTGGGATTCCTGTCTCTGTAGGCATGCTATCAGATTTGTATCTGCCCAGTCTTAGTCTTGTGGTTCTGCCTCTAAGGAAGGACTAGATGAACTGGACTGTCCAGTTAGGGATAGCCTTCTGTTTCAGGATGTGGATTAGCCTCTAGTGTGAGACATTATCAAAGGCTCCTGATATGTCCAGTGAGAGGAGTGTGGCTGCTTTGTTGTTCCCAAAGTGCTACAGGGTCTTGATCTGCTCTGTGATAAGTTCCATAGCTGTTAGTGTTGATCTTTGTTTCCTGCCTCCTATCTGTTCTTCAGGAAGGATTTCATGTTCTTCAGCTAGGTTTGTCAGCCTTTCTGCTATAATCTTTTCTAGGAGTTTGCCTAGTGTGTTGAGCAAGGCAATAGGTCTGTATGCCTCTAGCTTTGTGTAGTCCTCTTTCTGTGGTTTTCTCAAGACTACAGTCAGTGACTCCTTAAAGTGTTTAGGGCAGTGTCCTTGGGCTATACACTGTGAAAAGATGTTTGACAGTGCAGGGGAGATCTGGTCCTTGCATGTCTTGATGAACAAGTTTGGAGTCCCATCTGGTCCTAGGGCCTTGTTTCCTGAGAGTCTCTTAATGATGCTCTTGATCTCTCCCTCTCCCACTGTGCAGGATTGCTCTAGTGGTGTTGGATACACACTGCCCTCCAGATCCTGCAGGTCAGCTTCTACCTGTGTGCCAAAGAAATGTTTCCCCAATGCCTGTGCCTTTCCTAGGAGAGTGTGTTGGATTACTCCTTCCTGGTCTTCAATGTTTAGAAACTAGGGCAGCATGTTTCTGTCCTGTGTGGGTTGTCTTGCCCACTTTGCTAGTTTCCACATCTTCTCAGGATTCTGGGTAATGGATCCAACTGTTGACCTCCACTCCAGCATCTTGTCCCTCTTGATCTGGGCCTTCTTGTCTCTGGTTGCCTGGTTGTATCTGTCCCATGCTTCCTGGGAGTGACTCTGGGTAAGGGCTCTCCTGGCCTGCCTGGCTGCCTTGACCTTCTCTGAGCATTCCTTTGTCCAGAATGGCTTCTAGTACAGTGACTGTTTCTTTTCTCTGGTGTGGGCTGCTGCAGTTTCCTACGGACAATATATATACGTTCTAGAGTAATTAAGATTATACTATAAAGGCGTTATCTCGTTATATATTACGGCTAGTAATAACTATAGCTAATACGGTTACTTCTAAGTGCTTATTAAGTATATTAAAGCTAATCTATATATAGCTCTATAACCGCCTTTCTATAGACCGGGTAAGTAAGCTAATATATATCTACTTTAATAGCCGTATCCTTTAGAAGTCGGGTAATCTACGGAAGAGAAAGAAGAGGGCTATAGAGCTTAAGGATCTCGGTAAAGAGAACTCTAAATAAGATATATAACGTATATTACTTAAGTAGTAGTAATATAAGGATGCTAAAGACAATATAGAAGAATATATAACTAAGATAGGTATTATATAGAGTAATATTAATATATAAAGTAGTACCGTAGCTTAGCCGGAGTCTTAAAGGCTCTAGAAGTCGTTTTATTTACCTTAGTATATAATATAATATATCTATAAGTTACTAAGAATATAAATGAATAAATAAATACATTTATAATATCTATCTAGCTCCTAAAAGGTCTACGAGGCCGGGGGCTATTAAGGAAGAGAGAGGGGAAACCGATCGTACGGGAAAAAACCCCTCTTTAGGTATTAGTAAGTTCTCTCTATTGCTTATCGGTCAATCTGTCGTACTAGAAGCGGTAAGTACTAGGTAGTTAGCCGCCCCGGAGTACTAATCTGCCTAGTACCTAGGAACGAGTATTAGTAGCTAGCCGACTATCGAGTAGACGACAGGTCGACTATTAGTAGAGGCGGGTCGCCTATTAAGTAGGAGACAGGTCGACCGTCGAGCGGAGATAGCCGTCGAGTAGACGACGAGTCGACCCTTCCGGGCTCCTTTACTCTATTAGTGCTCCTATCGCTATTCCTCCTATACTTAGGGTCGCTATAGGCTACGGTCTACCCGCCTACGTAGTCGTCGGTACCGCCGGAGTTCTACTACGTCTATAGGTAGGGCGCCTTCGAAGGCTTCCTAGAGCTCTTCCTCCTAGGCTATCTCCCCTATTCTTACTACTATCTTACCCGCTATCTAGAACTACTATAGTAGGCCGGTCCGTATTACTATTTGTACCGCTACTCGTATCCTACGCGCTATACCTATTATATATTAGAAGTCTATAGCTCTAGTCTCGAGGCGTATTACCTACCGGGCTTCTATAAAGCGTAGGTAGAATAGTACGACGTGTTTCGGCGTCTAGACACGACTATATTCGTATAGGCTACTATCTACTCCCGGTACCTTTCGGCGATATAGATAGTCCTTAAACCTAATATATTCTGAGCGGAGTAGTATCGCGACTATTACCTATAGGCGGGTAAGGGCTCGGAAGAGTATTACCCTATCTCGGCTAATAGGTCCTATCTTCGCCGCTACCTCGTCTTCTTATCGGTATACTCGTCGCCGTAGTAGTTGCCCGTTCGGGTACTGTTCGCCTTTCTCCTAGCGCTCGTTCTAGATTCTCTATATATATCTACGGACCGCGTTCGCTATAGCCTTCCGTTCTTCGCGTCCCTATCCCGCTCCTATTACTAGTATACTACTAGCTAGGGCCTATACTCGGAACTTTACTATCGGGGTTTATTACGTATCTAGCTACCGCTAGGCCTATAATCCTATCTTCTTTTTAGGCGCTATAGATCGAAGGCGTGTCGTAATCGCCTAGTACGCCGCGCGGATATCGCTCCCTACCTTACTATTTGCCGTCTAGAGCGTATAGCCTATAGCGAGCTATTAGAGGTAGAGGTCTAGTAGCGCGATCTACGTGTCCGCTTCTAGGACCTACGTCGGTATAGTACGGTATACCCCGGTCGCCCTACGTAAACATTCGTTCTATACGTTTTGAATCTACTTTATCTAGCCAGTCGCGTAGGATAGATACTAGACTAGTGCCCTAAAGGTGATCGCCGGTCGAACGATAGAGCTATATAGCTAGCGTACCTTTACGAAGGCTACGCCCTATATAGAGGCCGCGAGGCGTATAACTAAGGCTTTGTTCTAGTCTCCCCGCTACCGGAGCTACTTTAGGTAGGCGTATTACCGGAGTTACGTATCTACTTAGAATCCTAGGACCCGGATAGATAGCTATAGAGTAATCTAGCTTACGCCGGTCCCGGCCTCGATCGTAGCTTAGAGGTTGTGCTTCTTCGGGGTCCTCGTAAGGTAGATTATCTAGTACTTCTTAGGTACGAAGACTACCCCGTATCGCGCTACCTATTCGTTATATACCTCGAGCGCCGCTTCGAGTTAGCGGTAGTTAGTCTCGGTTAAGTCGCTATATATTAGGATGTTCGTATCGTCGACAAAGCCTATATAGGAGTTAGTACCGCCGGCGCTTCCCCTAAGTAGCGGGAGGAGCGTAGAGGCGAAGAAAAGGAAGAGGATCGGAGAGAGCGATAAGCCCTACGGGATCCCCGTTTCTATAGGCCGTATTTAAGGTTCACGCCACTCCCCTAGGACGAGCTACGTAGACCGGTTACTAAGGAAGGACTTGACGAACGCGACGAGCTAGCTAGGTAGACCTTTCGCCCGGAGGCTATAGAGTAGTCGGGCGTAGGAAACTTTGTCGAACGCCCCCGAGATATCGAGGGATAGTAGGGTAGCGACCTGTTGTCGGCGTGTTACCTAGATTATATAAACCTGTTCCGTAACGAGTTCTAGGGCGGTCGTCGTAGACCGCCCTAGTCGGGCTCCTATCTACTCGGCTGGGAGGAGCTAGTGCTCCTCGGCTAGCTTAGAGATACGATCGGCCACGATGCGCTCTAGCGCCTTACCGATCGTGCTAAGTAGGGCTATCGGGCGGTAGGCCTTCCTAACGTCGTATCTGGCCTTACCCTCCTTACGGAGGACGACTGTGCTCGAGCACCGGAAGGGGGTCGGTACGTATAACTGCTAGAGGCATGCCGTGAACAGCCCCGCGAGGTACGGGGCGAGCGTCTGGCGGCAGTACTTGAGGAATCGGTTGGGGATCTTGTCTGGTCCTAGGGCCTTGTCTGGTGGCGCCGCTTTTAGCACTGTTAGTACCTCCGCCACCGTTACTTCTTGGCTGGTCTCGAGCTCCGTTGGGTATACGAAGCCTTCGATATCGTCGAGTCGGGCAGTGACCGGAGGAGGGAAGAACGATACTAGTTATAGTCTATCTTGCTATTAAAGACGCTATTATATAGGTCACTCACCGCAACGGGTCTATCTCGGAGAGATATTGCGTGCGAGGACCCATTATCGCAGCGATAATGCGCGCGAATATCGATTATCGCATAACTCGCATTCTCGCAAGGCAAAACCCTGGGTGTATCCCTTTGCACCTTCTCTCGGTGCTAAAGTCTTGAGGTACCCTGTCCAAAGTTTCAGCGTCGACAGGGCTTGAGCAGGGCCCATTTCGCAGCGCTGATAGTGACAAGGGCATTGCACGGACTCGAATGAGCTTGAACTTACACCTCGAAGAGGTGTAGTGAGGCCGAACTCAGAAGCTGAGTTTTGTCCACTAAATATCAACAAAGGGATGAGAAGACACGGCAGGTAACATCTCCAGGTGTCATTTCGGATTCTCAGCATTTCGGTAGCGCGCGGGTATATCCTCTCACGACAAGGATGCGCTGGCTGACAAAACGGCGTACTTTTCGACACGCTTCCGAGATGCTGAGAATCCGAAATGACCCCTGGAGATGTTAGGCAACCTGATAGTCGAGTAGTTTTGCTTATTGCATGGACCGTGCTCGGGCTGCGAAATGGATCACAGTTTGCCGAAGCTACACCGAGCCTCGATCAAGGACGGAGCGGTGTTTGTTGGTGTAGAAAGGCGCACAGTCTTGCTGCTATGCGGTCCCCTGGCGAGTGGACTGCAGTCTGGGACGAAGAGAACTGGTGGTGGTAGCTTGATATGAAAGCGTGCAACTTCGTTGCTCATTTTGCAGCCATGCGCTTTTTGCTGCCGGATTTTCGATCCATGCCTCCGAAACCTACGCTCAGATAGATAGTTAGCTTGTAAAGTAGAACGGCGCATTGGCACGTCAGCCTGTCGTGACATGCTCGAAGCATGGCGCGCGTGCTTCGTACATACGGTAACATACCTCTTCTCCGATTTCCTTTCACATCTCTCCCCTCCTCGATCGCCAGCATAGCCTCTCTCTTCTTATCACCAACCACATTCAGCGCTTCCTTGATCACGCGACTCTCGACATTGATCTTCTCTTCGGCATAAGCAACCATTTCACGCCCAACACGCTCTTCTATGGCTTTGACCAGCTCCACATCTCTCTGCCCCACGAGCGATATGGAAGTACCCTTACGTCCCGCGCGAGCGGTACGACCGACACGGTGGATGTAGTCGTCGGGTTTTCGGGGTAGGTCGTAGTTGATGACCAGTCCCACGTCGGGGATGTCAAGACCACGCGACGCTACGTCTGTTGCGACTAGTATTCTGTGAATGCGGTTAGTTGAGTGTCGCAAACGAGCGCCAGTGCCATAGCAGATGTTACGCCGGTAGAGAGCAGCGCGTCGTGCACAGGGCCTCTCGAGCTGCGCAATATGCTCTCAGCCACGCTCTGGTTGATGCCACCACGTACCTTGCCGCCTTGGCTCGAAACCGCGCCAAATTGTTGACTCGATCTGTATGCTGCAACCCTGAATGCAGCGCCGTAACACGATGCTCAAGCAATCTGAGCATATACTCCAGCAAATTCGCCGTTTCCGTACGATTGCAGAAAATTATCGCCGTTTTCCCCACATTCGCTGGCGTGGAGAGCAGTATATGCAGGTACTTCTCCTTGTGAAGCACATTTACCAGCTGATACGTCTGCGTTAGCGTGTCCGGTATTGCTAGACTGTCGATGTCCACCTCGCATATGAAGACTGGCTGTTGTTCTTTGGCACGGGGCAGTTCTTTGAGCGCACGGACCTCGGGTGTCACGGTGGCGGTGAAGAGGCATGTTTGTCGTTCTGAGCCTGCGAGGGGTTAGCCTAGTCTCGAAGCCACATCAGTGGCTTAGAAAGAGGGCAGAGGGTCGAGAGAGCGTGTCGTGCATAGCTTGCTCCCAAAAAGACTCAATCGTCTGAGGCACTGATGACTTACCCGGCGGTAGATAATCCAAGCACGTCTCCACATCATCAATCATGCTCCCTTTCGTGCCACTAGCAAGCAATCGATCCGCCTCATCCAGCACCACAAATTTCACTTTCTTCAAGCCTTTGATCGTGTCCTCCCCAGAATTAGTAACATGATCCGCCAACCTCCCCGGCGTCGCAATAACAACGTGCGGCCGATTACTGAGCGCAATAGCCTGTTGCCTCATGTCCGCTCCACCCGTGACCAGCACACATTTGATGCCCTGACTGCCTCCAATGGCTTGGAACTGCTCATATATCTGGAGAGCCAGCTCGCGGGTGGGTGTGAGGATGAGTGCGAATATGCCAGAAGGTTGCCGCGCCCAGGTCTGGAGAATGGGGAGTCCGAATGCGATGGTCTTTCCTGATCCGGTGCGAGAGCCGCCGATGCAGTCGCGACCGGCTAAGATTTGGGGTACTGTGGCTTTTTGAATGCGAGTTGGGTATTTTATGGACATGTGAGAGAGGGCGGAGACGAGCCATTTGTCGGTACCTAGAGAGGTGAAAGTCGCGGTGTCGTCTTGATCAATCACGTCTTGGATTGAGGTGGGCAGGCTCTCCAGATCCGTGGTGGTCGGTGGTAAGTCAGATTGAGGAGCGGGCTGCACAGCACGCTTCTTTATGCGTGAGATGGCGGGTGAAGTCGAAGGGAGAGCTTCTCGTGGCGGCGCCGTTTGCTCTTCTGCTTCTGATGCCGAGCTGGAAAGCGCATCTTGAGATAATCTTCTACGCTTCGCAGGCCTCTCCATCTTGAACCAGTGGGCTGAGGTGATGTGAAGTGTGAAGTGTCTCAGGACCATGTTGATGTTGAAGTCGAGAAATCTCGAAGCGCCACTCCCTCGTCCGATTTGCCCTGCAGCGGACTCAGCCCCGACAAAGAATTTCCACCCAGACCAGATCATCGGTACTTCTTCATCTTCTGTGCTCGCAACACTCCTCTCTACATATCAACATGGCCCGCACTGCTGGAGAGCCTGCTGCGAAGCGCACAAAGCTCGATTTTGACAGCGACAGCGACAGCGACAGCGATAGTGGCGTCAAGCTCGAGAGCAACTTCAAGATCAACGAGGACTATGCGAAGCGCTTCGAGCACAACAAGAAGCGCGAGGAGAAGCATAGATTAGAGGAGAAGTATGGAATCACAGGTCTGGGCAAGCGAAAGGGCCGTGATGAGGAGGAGGACAGCGAGGAAGATAGCGAAGATGACGAGAGCGAGGACGACGATGCAGCACTAGCGACCGAGCATGTTGACCAGGAGATCTTTGCGACACTGGACGCGATCAAGAAGAAGGATCCACGAGTTTATGATGCCAACGTGAAGTTCTACAGCGAGTTCGACCCACAAACTGCGACAGCCGGCGCCGCGAAGAAGGACAAGCCCATGTCGCTGCACGATTACCAGCGAGAACGACTGTTAAGCGGACATACTGGCGGCGAGGATGAACAAGAGCATGTGCCAACATTCCAGGAAGAGCAAGATCAGCTCCAGCGACAAGTCATTGGTGAAATGCACAACGCAGCAGATGCTGAAGGCGACGACGAGGGCGATGACTTTATGGTGGCCAAGAAGACGGCGATACATGATGACATGCCAGGCCTACCCAAGGAGAAGAAGCAAAAGAAGAAGAAGATCACAGACGAGGACATCAAGACCGCAGACAAGGACCCCGAGACATATCTCTCCAACTTCATGCTTGCACGAGCTTGGCTACCAGGAGATGGTGCACGATTCGACCCTCTCGAGTCAGACGACAGCGAGGACGACAATCGTGCTGACGAGTTTGAGACTGCCTATAACATGCGATTTGAGGATCCAAAGACTGCCAACGAGAAGCTACAATCCTTTGCTCGTGACGTGGGCAAGTACGGCGTGCGACGAGAAGAGAAGAATGCGCGCGCTCGAGCAAGAGAACGAGAACGTGAGATACGTGAGGCAGAGAAGCGGGAAAGAGATGAAGATAAGGCCAGACTCAGGAAGTTGAAGATCGAGGAAGCAGAGGAGAAGGTGAAGCGGATCAAGGAGGCTGCAGGACTGCGAGGGAAAGCGCTTGATCTCGACGAGTGGCGAGATGTCATTGATGGAGACTTTGACGACAGCAAGTGGGATGAAGTGTTGAAGAAGCGGTTTGGAGATGATTACTACAATGAAGATGATGCCGCAAGCTCAGCGGACGAAGGCGGCGAAAGCACGAAACGCAAGCCAAAGAAGCCGAAGTGGGACGATGATATCGACATTGACGATCTCGTCCCCGACTTCGACAAGACCGCCAAACCAGCAGTCGCTCTTTCCGATCTCGAGGATGACGATGCGGAAGGTGGCGCGCCCTTGCCTGCCGCAGCCGAAGACTCGGACGACGAAGAAGCCACATCAAGCAAAAAGAAGAAAATCAAAACAGACCGCGAAAAGGAAAAATCAGACGCCAAACGCGCCGCCCGCATCGAAAAGAAGAAAATCGAAGACCTCGTCGACTCCAACCTCACCGTCCAAGACCCTACCCTCACCTCCGGCGCTCCCGCGGCAGGCTTCCGATACCGCGAAACTTCACCAACAAACTTCGGTCTCACAGCTCGCGACATCTTGTTCGCGGACGACAGTCAGCTGAACCAGTGGGCTGGTATTAAGAAACTCCATGCGTTCAGAGATGGGGACCGAAAGAAGAAGGACAAGAAGAAGCTGAGCAAGAAGGCGAGGCTGAAGCAGTGGAGGAAGGAGACGTTTGGGAAGGCGGATGAGCCTACGGGTGGATTTGAGACGATTTTGGGAGGCGCGGGTGGGCTTAGTGGTGCTAATGCTGTTGAGGTTGAGGGTGGGGTTGGGGAGGGGAATGGTAATATTACAGAGGGGGCGAGGAAGAGGAAGAGGAAGGGGAAGAAGGCGAAGGGGGCTGAGGCATAGATTGACGTAGCAGCACGAGACGATGGTTACACATTCGACAATCGCTTACAGTTTCCCCACATATCGACGACCGCCACCAGCCTGGCATCATCAGGCATTATGTGTCTAGGTCGGCCTTTTAGTCACAGCAGCCGGCATCGCTAACTTCGCTACTGCTGGCGTGCGTCTGCCAGTGCCAAGCTGCGGTGTAGCATCAATCCATGCAGCTGATACGCGCGACCGCTGAAGCGAGCGCGGCGAGCCAGGCGGAGGCGGGCTTTTGATCTTGTGTCACCGACAGCGCTTCTACACAGCACGCGCTGTCGTGAAGACACGATATGGCACAAGAAGTCGCTGGCATATTGGCAGCTGAGGTGCTTTCTCTGCCATTCCGCGAGGCGAAAATTCGACTCAGCAAAGCAATCGCCTCTAAGGGTGTCGATCGGATCAGCCGCAAGTCCTTGTACAAATACCAGCCTCTTCCAGACCAAGAGCATATTCGATTGCTATGGCTGTCCAAAGATGACAACGGCGAGCTCTGTTTTGAGCTCGACGCGGTCAATTTAGGGAATGCGCCATTGTACGAGGCGGTTTCGTATACCTGGGGCATCCCATCTCGAACAGCTTTTGTGTCCCACCGCTACTCTGGCAGACGTTTGAACATCACACAGAATTGCTATGATGTGTTGCAGAACCTTTGTGAGAGGGCGCCGCGGGTGCTTTGGATCGACGCTATGTGTATCAACCAAGATGATCTCAACGAGCGTGGACAGCAGGTCGCCATCATGGCTCGCATCTTCCAAGGCGCCTTACGAACCATCGCGTACGTTGGCCCTAGCGACGACGACTTTACTCACGTCCAAAGAGCTTGCGCAGAATTCGGCAACGGGACGGGCGTGTTTGGACCACTTATGCGACATGTTCTCCACCAGGTTCAGGATCACGGCGCTCGATCTCGAGAGTACCTCAGCCTTCTCAGGACGGATGACGACATCCAGGCTCACGTCGGATGCTCTTTATTTCTTGGAGAGGATTATCGCTTGATTGCCCGAGGAATCCTTGCCCGGCGAACTCTTTATTGGCAACTTGCAAGGCTCCAATATCGTGGACCCTTGGTCCAACTTGCACGAAAGGTAGAGCATTGTTTGCGGTTTCTTGTCATTGAGACCAATGCCATCTACACTACTGCTTATACCTTTTGGGGTCGCAGTGTGCGCTATGACGACCGATCTATGCGCATTGCCGCACTCAAGGTTGAGAATGCAACGAAGGCGCTAAAAGATTGCCTGTGGGCGCTCGATGAAGAAGCACTCATGTTACGGCATATCAGGACCTGCCTGGTCCTACCAGACAAGGGCTTGGTGTTTGCAGCTCCAAAATATACAGCAGTGGATGGTGGCGCTGCTGTGGAGATCGAGACCAGTGCTCTTCCCGACTATCGTTCGGCAATCGAGCATAGTGAAGTCGGCACGAGAACCACGGTAGTATCCTATAGTGAGCGTAGACCTACACCTACAGCACCAACACATTCCCGAGATACGGCGGTGGCACTGTTGTCCAGCGCAGCCCTCGACGGAGGACAGAACCACGTCCGCGTCGCCAGGCTCACATCATGTGTGTTGCATCTTTCCGGCGTGTGGAAGGATCGGCTAGAAGTTCCTTTCGGGGGCTTGACATCATACGAGTCGGCTGAAAAAGCAGCTTTGCATCGTATCAACACAACGTGTGATCAGTGGCGCATGGTTTTTGTCGCGATGTCGGCACTTGGTGCGGCGTTTGGAACACTGTTCAATCGTCCGTGGTTCTCCAGGACGTGGATACTCCAAGAGGTGCTTTTGTCACCGCGCGTTGTTGTTCAAGCGGGCAGGGACTCTTTCCCATTCGCGGACCTGAGATTGATCATCGCAATCGACCCAAGGCTCGCTAGTGACATGCTTAGTAACCCGGGCAACGTTGTCCTATCCGATTATCTACCTTCCCTCGGACTTCCGAAGTTGTTCAAGATTGTGGCAGAACAGTGAAATTCAACATTGTACCATGACTTTTGGGTAAGCGATCGGGAACGAATGGAGGGATTGTCACGATCAATAAGGCACCTGAGGTTCTGGCAACTGTACGATACGTTGTACAATACACATGAGCTACAGTGTCGAGATCCAAGAGACAAGCTTTTCGCCATCCTGTCATTGTTTGGAGAGCAAGTCCCATCATTGCTGCAGGCTGACTACCGTCAGTCAACACGAGACACTTACATGAACATCAGTCAGTATCTCGCCCAGCATGGAACAAGCGAGGCACTATCTGCCGCCATCGGCACGAGCGAGCAGAATGATCTGGAAATACCCACATGGGTCATCGACTGGCGCAACCCACCCGAACGCCGGCATCTTCTGAACGGGTCGTCTCAGTCCAAGGAGTGGCACGCTGGCTTTGTGCATCACCATCGTCAGACTATCTGTACATCTGACGTGCCTGGAACTCTCACGTTACGCGGTAAGCGTACACATATCATTATGGCTCTGAGCGCCCCTGATCACGCCGACCCATTGCCACGATCCAAAGATCATCGGCGCCATCGCAAAAAAGTGGTTCTGAGCGATGGGCACGCAGCGTTGACACCATACGCGGCGCAGCAGTATGACATCGTCGCTGTCTTCCTTGGGTTCGAAGTGCCTTTTGTTCTCCGTCATCGACCTCCGCCCGATCAAGGCTGGCTTTTGGTCGGAGAATGTTATGTTGAGCACATCATGGAAGCACAAGCCGTGGACGATGTAGACTGGGATACAATCACTTCCAAGGAGCCCGTGATGCCGTTAGAGGACTTCCACCTATATTGAAGCATGATCTGTAAGATCACAGCACTGGCGAAGTCTTCGTCCTCTTCAGGCCGGAGCGAGGCAAGAGATGGCCTGGACGCTTCAAGACGCTGTGCAACGCCTGCCGGCGGGTCGAACGAACATATGCTCTTTCTCCGCACATTAACCACCAGTTTGCTAGACATTACGGAGCCAAGTCCCATATCGCACAGGTCTCCCATTACTGTGGACTCGTATACAACCCATGATCCGCCATGGCATTCCGCCTGGCACAACATGATTTGCCACAGCATCTAATAATCATCCCCACCACCATTACCATTACACCTCGCCAAACACTCATCCACAGCCAAAACCAAATTCGCCAGAATACTACTCCTAAACTCCTCAATATTCGTCCCATCAATACTCTGAACCTCCCCCAACGTGATATTCACAATATTCTCATCGTGAAAGAGGAAATTCTGCGCAATCTGGCTCGTCCCTGGGTCCGCGCTATTGAACGAACTAATAAAGCTGGCGGGCTCGCAGTTATCGTTGAACTGGTAATGGATGGATCCGATGGGGAAGACGGTTCCCTGGAATGGGCCTAAGGTGGCGGAGACTCGGGTGGTTTGGCGGCCTTGAGCGCTGCTGGCGAGGAAGCCGTTCTCGAGCATGAAGCCGGTTTGCACGCTGCCTTGGACTACGGTGACGAATTCGGAGCCGCGCGGGTGCGTGTGAGGGCTATTCAAGCCGCAGGGGTTGAGGAAGAAGGTGGCTACGGCGAGGTTTTCGTTGACGAGGATGCTAGAAATTAATGTCAAATTCTGCTTCCTTTCGCGAGTCGGACGAGTGTGAAATGGGATATACTTACGGGAAAGTAGCCCCATCAGCCTGAACATTACGCCCTCCCGTCCCAGCTACAGCGGCACGAGCACCAAAGTCGAAGACAACACGTTTCCGCAGAGCATCGCCCTCCAGGAGCTGCTGGCCGGCGCCATCGACTGTGAGGAGAGCATTGAAAGCGCGGACGTTCGAGATTTCTGCCTTGACTTCTTGGGCCAGAGCAACACGTGAAACTGATGCTGCAGCGGCGGCTGAGGAAGCTGGAGGTGTTGCGGTTGCTGGCGCGGTGATGTTTGGCACAATGAAAGTGCTGCTTGGTGAAGATCCCTGTGGAACTGCGGCTACGCTGGATGCAGCGCAAAGGCTTGCGAGAAGGTTTTTGGATAGAGTGGGAGCCATCTTCTAATCGTGTCTTTGATTGGCGAGCGAGGTGAGGTCAAAAGTCTTGGCGTTGGATGTAGCAGGCGAAGCGCGAAAGCTGCCAGCGAAGCGCCCTTCTACTCCTTGTTATACAAGCTCGTTGCACCACGTTTCGTTGCATGACACGGTCTGTCTGTGCCAGCATGTCACCATCTCCTCTGCGCCCGCCACACAGTACGATCGCCCAGCGGATCAACAAAGCCTCAACCTAAAGCTGCAACCTCCTCAAGCAACGTGTTCGCCGCCAACTTGCCCAAGTTGTTCGAGGCCAGTGGTGAGTCTCCCGTCAGAATGTATCGGTCCCGATGCACTGCACCTGTGATGTCCTTGTTCAGAGGCTTGACACCCAACTTTCGAAGTTGCTCACCCACCAGCCACTCCATCTTGCCCGGGATGTACCCAATGTCGATGTTGGCGCCGGTGTCGAGCGAGTCTGGGAAGACATCGATCTCGTAACCATCGTAGATGAACTTTTCACCCTCCGGCTTGCCGACATTTGCCGCCAGCAAGCAGACCGGTCCATGGCACAGGGTGATCAGGTAGCGCTTGTTAGCGTCTGCCCAGCGAAGGATGTTGCCAACGGTCAAAGACTTAGGAATGTCGTTCAAAGCCCCATGACCACCTGGGACGAAAACGCCAACGTAAGGAGTCTCCTTGCTGAAGCCTTTGCCCCACACCTCCTGGAGGTTGAGCGGGTTGCGGATCTTGGGCCTGTACTTCTCGTAGATGGCCTTGACAGCTTCATCTTCCTTTGGGAAGGCCCACATCTCGAACTTCACGGAGTTACCTGAGATGGTGGCGATGTCGATATCGAAGCCGGCGGCGTCGAGGTGAATCATAGGAAGCAGCATCTCGACCGGGTGGTTGCCAGTGGAAAAGAATTTGCCATCGGCCATTTTCAGGTATCGCTCTTGACAGGCGATCAGGAGAATCTTCCATTTCTTGCCTTGGTATGCATTTGGGTAATTCGCGCCGTCGAAGTCGGTCTTTGGTGCGACGTATTGGGTGAGTGAGAACGGTGATGGGAAGTAGGCGTCGTCTTCGGCAGCGTCCGGCGCTGGCTTGCGGTCCTCTATAGCAGACATTTTCGTTATTGTGTTCTGCTGATATTGGGGTGGTATGTGACTGGGAAGCATGGAAGAGCATATGCTTCTCCCGTGCCTTGTTTATAACTTGGATTCGGTCTCACATGAAAGAGCTTGCACACCCGGGACCCCCACCAACGAACAAACTTTGAAAGCTGTAGCTGTTTCCTGAAGAAAGGCACAGTGCAGATCTTTTCCTCAGTCTTCGAAAAGCCGAATTATCTCCAGAACACCGTACGGACACGACGACCAAAACTACGACTGGCGCATACAAGAGCTGAGTCGATAGTGTATGCCGACAGCATGACATGCGATCACACGAGAGTTGCCCGTAGTATATGACCTTTGCACCTTCGCTAGACCTTGGCTCGTGCAAGGAGACCGTGCGCTGCGCAAGTGATTGCTACCCTAGAGTCGAGAATGAGACTGCTATCACATCAGCAAAACACCAGATAGACGGATGATAGCACAAGTTGCCCGCGAGCTCTACTCGTATCTCTACCTTCGTCTCCCACAGGCTCCCAGACGTATGGACAGTCAGCAGAAAGCTCTCTACTGGTAGTCTTTGCCGAGCCACATTTCTTGCGGAAAGATGTTGATGTGATACTTCGGGCTGACAACCGAAGAGTCTTGGTCTTGTGGCGCTGCAGGAGATGGATCACTTGCATCGAGAGTGGCCTTTGAAGCCAGAAGTAGACTTGAAGTACAAGCTGACATGGCTGCTAACAGCGACCGGCCGTGGTCCTGTATGCTCTTGCGCGGGGTCCAGGACCTTCACAGGGGACAGGCTTACAGGCATGTGCCCGAAGTGCGCAGAGCGTTATATCATTATCATAGAGATGGGGGAGATGGAGGAGATGGAGGAGGTGTTGCATCGTTGTTGACAAACATTGGAGTGTTGATATTGCTGTCACGCTACTGTCGCGTGATGTCCGGTCTTTCCTGCTCAATCTTCTCCACACGCGGAAGGGACCGGAAGGTGGGAGCGCCGTCGAGCCCCGCAACATTGAAGCTTGTGAACGCCTCGGGTGACGTGCAAGCGCGTGTGTGAAGATGAAGAGCTCGGGTAGGTGAGGCACAAGCTTGCCATGTACGTGCATGTAGCCGTGGCAGTGCAGCACGGCAGAGAGGTACTGTAGGGAGCTTGCTGGTTGGCAAACATTCACTTCGACACTTCTCTTTCACGTCCACTTGAACGATCTGAGAACCACCCCAGACACCTGTGCTGGCAGACAACCACCCATTGACCAGACCACACGACAGTCCATAGCAACCATGTCCTCCGACTCTCTCGCCGTGTTCCGTAAAGGCTTGGGACCTGATCTCGATGCCCTAGCAGAGAAGCATATGCAGCATGAGTACGTTAGCTTCACGACGACCCCTCTCCAACCATTGCAAACGCTGACCCTCCCCCTCCTTCCAGCCTGACCCAATCCGACCGCGACGCCCTCAAGTCCGCAGCCAGCACCGTCTCCCTCCACACCGGCGTCGGCTCCCTCATAGGCCTGACTCTCGCATCCCTCCTAGCCTTCCGCCTCCGATCAGCCCGAAGACGCATGTTCACAACTTTCCGCGCCGCCGAGAAGCCACAGGCTGTGCGATTTGCAGATGGACGGGAAGAGACACTGCCGGACTTGACGGCTGTGGTGAAGCCGAGTCGGTTGGGAGACTTTGCGACGTATACGCTGCTTGGAGCTGGTGGGGTCTTCTTTGGGGGAGAGACGGGGTTGTTGACTGGAGGACTAAGAGGTAAGTCGAACCGGGAGCTCAATGAGGGCATGGATGGCAGTAGTAGATGGGTGAGAGAGACAGAGCTGACCAGGCCTCTTCACAGCGCGACAGCAGATCGCACAAGACCGGGAAAGCGGACAGCGGATACAGAACGCGTTCAAGAAATTTCAGGCCGATGCTTTGCGGGAACAGGCAGCTCAGATCGAGGGAAGCATCACGAAAGAGGGCAGCTGGGGTATCTAGGAGAAAGAGCTTGCGCACGCAGACTACTAGTAGATATCGAAACACCTTTCCCAGATCGCCCTAGCATATCGCAACTTTTGCAGATGAAGCTTGAACAGCAGGTACCCGATGCCAATGCCCACGAGTCCACGACGCTCCTCCCGCCGTACCGAAGGCCATACTATCTTGACTCGCGTGTGGTTAGCTTCGGCCGAGTTGACCTCGAATGAACCGCAGACACACTATCGTTCGCAACCTTACGGTGGGTCTGCAGCCCAGCAATAGCAAGCGTTTCGGTCAAAGCACACCAACGACAGGCTTAGGCTGGCGTGGGAAAGTGCTACCTCCAAGATACACGCCTCTGGGACCATTACATCATGCTGTTTCGAGTCTGTGTGTGGCGCAATGGTCTCTTGGATCGAGGCAGCAGCAAGACATCAAGGTATCCACTGCTACATGTGTCGAGGGACTGGAAAGACGTCAGCGCCAGGATCACTTCGCAGGTGCATGGCGTCTTGGTGGTCTTCTTCAATACCTGCTGACAACGTCGCGCATGGACATATCGGATACAGCACGGGCGGGTATGCCCGTGCGCTACACTTGAACGTCAGTAGAAGCAACACAGCCTGAGGACATGACGCGGCGGCACCAAGTGCATCGAGACTTCACAAACAATCACTCTGAGTCATCATGATCCTGCTGACATAGCGAGAGTAGTAACAAGTGCACAGCCTGCACCACCCCGCAGAAGAGGACCTTTACAGGACATCTTCTCGAAGCCCTCATGACGACGAGGCCATCTTTGCAGTACCAAGAACTGTGCGGTGCTCTAACGGCCAAGTGAATCCTGCGGAGAAACGTTTGCACTTCAATGCGAACCATCTCACGATCACATCTGGAAAGCGAGGGACAACAAGAGATGATATATGAAGAAAGACATCGCGAAGATGATGAAGTATAACAACCTGCGCATCGTCGATCGAACGTTGCAGCGCAATCGTCATATTACACCAAAGACATCTCGCTGAGCGACTTGCATCCCAAGGCTTGGCATCACCAACTCCGAAGGCATCAAACTACCGCAGACTACGACACAGCATCCTAGATGCGCTGCAACACCATCAACAATACTCGCCAGGCTACACCCACCACAATGTCGTCCCCAACCGCCCCAAAGAAGTCGTCGACGTGCGCAAGTGGAAGACCATCAACCAGCCCCTCAAGCTCCCTCTCCAAACCCTCCTCCAACACCTCCCAGAAAGACGCCTTCAGTTCATGGCTCAACATCCAAAACGGCAAAATAGTCCCCAAATCACAATTGCAACCGCCCCCGGACCCGAAACTTAGCACCTCCTTCGACGACGACTCAGACCTCTCCGACGACGAGGAATTCTTCGAGACCGATGGATGCGGCAAGGTCAAGCCGCATAGTCAGATGGAGGCGGCTGTGAGCTCGTTTATTCAGAAACGGAAGGCGAGGAGCGAGTGTGAGGGGGTGAAGGAGGGAGAGGAGTGCCAGGGTTGGTGGCGACGGAGGAAGGAGGAGAAGGCTTGGCAGAGGGAGAGGATGGGAAAGGGGGATGGGTATGTTTATTGATTTGAAGGTGTGGAGATGAGTGTGGAGGTGGTGGATGGGGCTGTGGGAGGGGGTTGGGGTGTACGTTTTTCGATCGCACCTCACCAGCTCAGGTCACTTTGTCGCCCTGGGCAGTGGAAGTGGACATCTTGATTTATTGTCACATGCAGAGACTTGGTACAGCTTGCAATTACGCCGTTGAGACAATGCTGGTTGTCGAGAGAGGTGAGAAGTTGGTGGATTATATACCTTGTCCTTATGCACGGCAGACAGCATGATTCTAGCTTCTGTACGCGACATATGAACCGTCTCTGACCTTCCTGTTGGTCAGGGCCAAGGGGCACATCTTGGAAAAAATTGTGATAGGGTAGGAGAAGACGCCAGGTCTGTGATGATGCTCATCTTCATTTTCAGTAGTGAAACATATATACAGCCATATCTCATAAGTCATAGCGTCCTATGATGTGAGAGCTGATTAGCAGCCATCTCTACTCCTCTGTCCTTTTGCTCATAAGGCTTTATGTCATAGAAATGCATCTTGAGCCATTGCAAGGAGGATATCTCCTCCGCATAAAAGAAGATCGCATGGAGGATATCATCGCTGAAGAAAGCAGGAAAGAAAGCCAGATAAGCCATGTGTTGTGCTGTTGTTCCATATCCGATAGATCGGTAGATGTTGGGTATCGTGATGTGATCGAAGGAGATCGTGTTTCGTATCGTGTTGCCGTTGTGTTCAGACCTTGCTAGTCATTGAGGCTCGGCTTCCCTTGCTCTGGAGCTTCTGATTGTGGCGAGACATGTATTTGCAGCCAGCTGCTACGCCCATTCCGAAGCCAACTATCAGGGCGATGCCCATGACTGCTGAGATGCTGGTGGACTTGGGATGGTTCTTGAAGAGCAGAGGGAAGTGGGTGATGATGTTGTTGAGAAAGACTTGTGTCGATTTGTTGAGTCGAAGGGCGAGGGAGAGGACTAGATAGAATCGTGAGTCTGCAGCCGTGATCTAGAGACCTCTAGACGACTTACCCCAGATGCTAATGAGAGACATCACGCCGGCTCCCCATTTTGGCAGGCCGCACAGCCAAAGGAAGACGAAGACTCCACTAAGAAAGAGCAGCATGTACCATTCAGCCAGGAAGCCGAAGGACGGAATGACCGCTGTGATGTTGCCGAGGATGGCAGTAATGCTCTCAACGATGGTCTTGAGTGTTCCCATTTTCTCCAGTGTTGCCTCGACAGACTCAAGAGCCGCTTCCGATTTCGACTGGAGGTCGTCCATGCGCTCCAGGGTGTCGCGTTGCTTGTTGACCAGGACGTCGCTTCCTTCGTCCAGACTCTGGACGTTGGTCATAACGGAGTTGAGTCGGAAGTCGATCGAGTCGATCTCAGCGGCCAGCGTACTAGTCAGGCCATTGGCTGTCTCGACACTACGAGTCACCTGGCCCACCGCGGTACTGAGCATGTCGAGCTCTTGTTGCATCTGATACTTGCGCTGGGCCTGAGCTACTTCAGCCTCGGTCCGCCATCTCGCAAAGTCCTCGTTCCACGAGTCGCTGTTAGCTCGCATGGTTTCGAAGCGGGCCAGTGCAAGTTCTGTCTCTTCGGCATGTTCGTTGACGTGTTTCGCGGTGTTGATGACTGTCTGCAAGAGACCCTCGAGATCAGAGCCCATGGTGGTCATGTTCTGCTGTAGCTTGTCCCACGACTCTTTGACGGCTTGTTTGAGGACCTCGTTGTCTTCGTGCATCTGGCTGTGGAACTCCTTCACGTTGACGGTGATTTCGTGGAATTGCTGTCGCATTGTGTTCGCCTGCTCACCGTGGTAGTCCATGGCATGGTTGAGGTTCTTGTTTGCTTCTAGCAGAAGCTCCAGGAACTTGATCTGCTCATCCTTGTCGTGCTGACTTCTCATGGCACTGCACATGATGTGTGCGTTGCTCTTGACCGCGTTGAAGCTCGTCCATGAGTTAGAGCCCTGGTCATAGAGGTCACTCAGGCATTGGTTGACGTATCGCTGGGGCTCCTTAGTTGCCGGGCTGGCAAGGAGTGGGCCGCACGACTTCGGCATGCTCTGTTTGGCATCGCCGAGCTCACACTCTGTCATCCGAATGGCGAAATGCTTTTGGTGTAGCTCCAGCACTTCGTCAGTGGCTGCCGTCGATCCTCGCCCGTCGTAGGTGCTACACGCATGAACGAGATTCTTTGCTGCTAGACGCTTACACGTCGGCTCCTTCTCGATGTTGGCAAGGATGCCTTGGACTTGCGCGAGTGAGTCCGCGAGGGTGATGTTGACTTCCGTAGACGCCGCCACCGGAGCTCGACTGATGGCATGCTCCACGCCATGGTGGCTGCCTGGGCTATTGAGGCGCCATGCTGATGTTGAATGAATACCATGCTCCGTTGCCACGCCGGCCAGAAGGGATGTTAGTGACTTACCTTGAGTGAGATCGACGCCTGCCAAGAGGCAAGCTGTCGTCGCAAGCCGACCGACGGTACTCTGAGACCACATCATGATGTTGTCGTCGTGTGCGGTGATCTGGAAGCAGGCCTCACGGTGTCATGAAAGTGTTGTAGTTGTGGTGATATCGCGTGCGCTGTTGAAGCCCGCGCGAGGGTGGTACCACCTCGCGGTAGTGCACGAGTCCACGGTGGTGGTATGGTGAGCTGTGTTGGTCGGTAGTCGCCTTATGTGAGTCGCGGAAGAAGACTGGAAGAAAGACAGAAGGCGGTGATGGTGAGAAGCATTGAGAGTGGAGCTGCTGTAGGCACGTGGCGCGTTTGTACACGCGTAAAATTTTCGTCGGTTTGCACTCACCTACAGTGTTGGTCGAGAAGGGTCGCATTCATATGCGCGTCTTGGTATTGATGTTGGACGCGACCTTCACTTTGATCAATCGACGAGGAAGGAGCTGAGGGACATCACCGGAAAAACTTCGGTCCGGCAGTCGCTTTGAACTTCGAGATGGCGAACAGGAGATTCCACCCACCATCGACCACAGCGACGATGGACGCCTCACGGCAATGTATGCGCTCATCGAGAGCTCTAGCGAAGACGTTCAGTACACCCACATGTCGCGAAGTCACGCTCCCGGCATTCCTGGTGCCAGCATTCGCGCAAGGACAGCAAACATCCCGATTCTCGACATCCTCCCAATGCCAGTCAAAGATAGGCATCAAGGCTCTCGCCTTCCCACCAGAAGTGAAGTTCACCGTCACAGCACCCCCGCCGCAACGAAGCAATGCGCGTGCCAGCAGAACGCAGGAGCAGACTAGGGTCGATATTGAAGGGCCATTGGGGAGGATGAGCATGACTATACCGCCATACATGTCTATTACGGTCAATGAGAATGGGACACGGCAATTGCACATACGGGATAAAGAGGATAAGAAGCAGAAGGCTATGTGGGGTGTGTAGCCTCAGGCATTGAGAGACGAGGATCATTTCACTAACGCTTCACCTACAGGCACAACACGTGCATACCTCCAAAACCACATTCTCGGTGTCTCAGAAGGGCACGCCGCCATCCTACGACTTGTCGGTGTCGGTTACCGAGCATCGATTGAGGAGAAAGAGGAAGCAATTGTTGGCTCAAAGACGGTCAAGCGGGAGTTTCCGGGCCAGAAGCTTGTGTCTCTAAAGGTGGGATACTCACATCCGATCGAGCTATTGGTGCCTGAGGGTTTGAAAGCGAGCACGCCTCAGCCGACGAGAATACTGTTGGAGGGCGTGGAGAAAGAGGTGGTCAAGCAGTTCGCGGCAGAGATCAGAGCATGGAGAGTGCCGGAGCCGTACAAGGGCAAGGGTATCTTTGTTAATGATGAGACGATTAGATTGAAGGCGAAGAAGATCAAGTAGAGGATTTGGAAGACTGTGTTGATAGTGTAAAAATGGATAATGTCTCTTGCAGCCTGGTCTCAGCATGACCGTAAGACAGTGTCGCAAACTGGCTAGCCTCTTGCTTGATCCGACGTTGGAGTCGTGTAGCACAACCACACCGCGTCTCCGCAGCTTGCAGCTCGGTGTCACCGAGGCAGCTGAACGTACTACACCAAACCGCCCAAATCACGCCATAGCCAAACTAAGAGAACAAAAGCCGACAGCGTCGTCAATTGGTTGGTCTTCGATGCCCAAGTTCCGGCGCAAGATGGATCTATGAACGTTCTGTACGAGAATGTTCGTCGGAGGATCACCAGCGTAGCTAGACACCGAAGGATGGGATCTACCGACAACGGCAATTTGGGCATCTTTCCTGAGTCTGCGCAGGCGGGATGCCTCATTGCTGCTTTTCAAGGTGGAGATGGGCTGTGTGTCATCAGTCCAGCATCTGAGGGCGATGGTCAATATAGGTTCATGGGACAGTGCTATGTCGACGGAGTGAATGGATGGCAAAGCACTGGAGCTCATGACGAAGAACAAGATGGCTATGAGCACTATCGTTCTGGTATGATATCTGAGCAGCTAAAGTGCTTGCAAAACAACTATCAAGACCATCTGTCAGGATTCCGCTCTGGCTTCAGAGAAAGTTCAGACCAATGATGCCGCCTCAGATCCCATGTTGCTCTATGTGACGAAGCCACGGATCGGCAGTCAGAGCAACAGCAGTCGAGTCCAGGCTACCGGTCGTCTAGCCAAACCACTCGGCATCGCGACAAGTCTTCTCATCCTTCTTCTGATCGAAAGCAGGAATGAACGCATCAACATCGCCACCATTCTTAGCAACAGCGGCCTCAACACGCTTCTTATACTCCGCCTTCCACGCTATCTCGCCGTGGACCGCAAAATGCTTTCCGAGCTGCTGGATGGAGTCCCACTTCGGTTGCTGCAAATCATGTTAGTCTTCGAACCACCCTGCTGACAAGACAGTAAACTCACCGTCTTCTCCAACTTCATGATCCAGTCCTCCGTGAACTTGAGCGTCCTGTTGTGCTTGTAATAACTGCTCACTGCACGTCTCCTCATCTCACACCTCAAGTCGACGAACCACTGTCGATGCCACTCAATGTACCACCAGCGGAACGCCCACGGGCTTGACTTCGTCACCTTGCCCATCTCCTGCTTGAAGCCCGTACACGACTCCGCATCGGGGATGTACATAGCATACGTCGTCTCCTCTCGTACCTCGATGGCGATCTCTCCGGTGAAATGCTCCAGCCACGTGCCAAGACGTGTCCCATGACCCTCGCTGCCAGGGATGGTGAGCAGGGGCGCCTCGAGGCCTTGGCCGGGACCCTTGAGGTAGAGTGCCACCGCAACATTACGCCCACAGTCGAAACAGTTGTGGTGTACTGGGTCGGGGCACATGTAGCACCCGCGCTCTGCACAGGCATGCTTGCAGCGCGGATTTGGGTGGCAGAGGCTCAATGCGACGTTGTGCAACGACACCGCCTCGTATTGCGGGGCGAAGATTCCGGTGGCGTGGACTTTGACGGTGCGGGCTTCGTAGTGGGTGACGATGTCGTCGATGAGAGTGGCTCGGACGGTGTCGTAGTGGCGGGCGGCTTTGAGGTAGCAGCGTTGGGACTCGTTGGCTATGAAACGGGAGGTGAGGCGGATGGCCAAGCCCGCTGGGACCCGCTCGGCGAGAGCTGCGTGCTTTGGAGTGGTTGGGTCGCTGGTAAAGGCCAGGTCGTAGATCATCTTGCGAAGCTCTGGAGGAATGGTCATGAATGATGGTGCCATTGTTGGTGAGTTGGGTAGGTGTGTAAGTCGGTGTGCTGTGATGTGATATGAAGTGTTTGAGAACGTCCTGCACTGGTATGTGTGGGATGCTGGGTGCTGCAAGAGTCTGGGTGTCTTGCGTACGGGCGGAAGAGTTGCTGTGCTGTGATGTGATCTGGTGAAGAAAGTCCTGCGCTGTTGGATGTGATGTCTTGAGTACTGCCGGAGCCCCAAAGTCTTGTGATTCAGTAAGGAAGCGACCGGCGGTTGAGTGTGTAACGTGGTATCTGTTGAAGCTGCTTGTGAGGAAGTGAAGTGGTTCAGAAGATGCTGAAGCGAAGTTGGTCTGATAAGAGATGAGTTTGAGTTGAGTTGAGGAAAAAGAAAAATCTTTATGCCTGGACCTGGTGGCTGGCACAATAGCGCACCACAATAGCATGCTCATGAGCTAGCCCAGCCACTTTGCGAGTTTTCTGTATTGTTATGTGGTGAGGACAATAAGAAGCTTGGGCCATGTGACCGCTGGAAAATGTACTGTAGATGGCTGGGGCTTGGCGCAAGTTTGCGCGTTGCTGACCTTTCCCTGTGCCAGAAACGACAGCACGTGCTGGACGCTGCGCAAAGACCGCTGACAGGTTCTCGTGGCCCAATGAACAGCCCATGGATCATCGCAAGATTGCGAAAGGTATGCAGCGGTGGCAAAGAGTTGCGGCGGCCCGCTGTGTTCGATGACACCAAGTGAAGTACCGTGATCGCCGCTGCGCACCAGTATCTAAGAGCAGGGAGTTTCCTCTATCGATGGTGCAGCAAATCCGTCGACGTTTTCTCATGATCCGTTCGTCTGCGCATTCTTGTAATAAGGTCTCGGCACACTGTCATAGTACGGCACCACAATCACCTGTGATTCTCAGTCAGCAATCGGACGAACCCTTCACGGACACCTTGACCGTAGCCGCAGCACTCACATTCGGATCCGTCGTCGCTCCCACCATGCTCAACGTAGCCGGCGTCGTCGGCTTCACGCTCACAATCATATTGATCAACGCCGGCGTCTTTTGCGCAAGCTCACGCACCGTCAACTCGATCTCTTCGTAAGCGGTGATCTTCTTGCCTTCGCATCCGAAGCCTTGCGCCACCACTTCATACTTACACCCCTCACTCATCTTAACACAAGGTCTCACGTCCGTGACACCTTCATAGATCAGATCTTGCCCATTGACGCTCATGCCCCAGACATAGTTATTCGCTACCACGGTCAAGATCTTGAGGCCGAACCTTGCCATCGTGTCCAGTTCTTGAATGTGAAAGCCTGCACTGCCGTCGCCGTGGATGTTGACGATCAGCCGTGAAGGATCCGCGATTGCAGCTCCCAAGCTGTAGCCCCATCCGTTACCTAGGAAGCCCAGATAGCCAGGTGGTGTGAGTATGTGTTTAGCGTTGGCTTGCTCTGCGGTCATGGCAGCCCATTGGCCTGCTTCGCCGCCGTCGAGCATGATGATGGAGTCTGGCGGGAGGGACTTCATAAGCGTGGACATTGCGTGATACGGGTGGAGGTGACCGTCAGGTTGAGTCTTCGGGTCTTGTTCGTAGGGAAGGGAAGAAGTGGTGAGGCTGCGGCATTTCTTGATCCACTCATCGTTGCGAGGGAATGGGGCGTTGGTGGCTTTGGTCAGGAATGCTTCGCAGAACACCTTGGCGTCAGCTATGATGCCGATATTGATAGGATGTGTCTTGCCGATTTCTGCTCCATCTAGATCGACCTGGGCGAGTGTTGCGGTCTTTGGGATAATGGCGCCACCTCTTCCACCGAGTAAGAAGCCAGTCCGGCCTGCCAGGAGAAGGACGAAATCTGCTTGCTCTTTGCCGGCCATTGCCGCGAGACCAGACGCTGGTCCACCTCGAAGCTCATGGTCGTTGGGTATGGGTGGGCTGAACTTGTTCGAGTAGAACACAGGTGTGTTTGTAGTCTCCACCAGCTTCAACAATGCCTCGTCCGTTCCTCTTGCGCCTGTGCCTGTGATGACGACCGGCCTCTTTGCTCCCTTCCAGGCTTCTACCAGGCAGTCCAGCGTTGCAGGGTTCGGCGCGGGCGGATCGACTGGAGGGACGTCTACAGCGCCATACGCGATTCGATCGAATTGAGGCGGGGAGAATAAGACGTCGATCGGAAAGTCGATCAGCACTGGGCCTTTGATGCCAGTATTTGCAGCTCTGAGCGCATACGCAACGATTCTCGGGATCTCCTCCACATTCGTGACTCGGTGTGCAAACTTGGTGATCGGCTTCGCGACTACAACCTGATTGTGGAAACCTTGAAGGGCATTCGTTTCGGCGTCTTGGAGAGGCGGGCTGGAGGTGACGCAGAAGATGGGTGAGCGGTCGGCGAAGGCGGTAGCAAGTCCTGGGAGGCCATTGCAGTATCTGAGAGGATCGTTAAGCCATCGCCACCTCCAATCCTGCTCCTCTTACCCGCTATTCGCCGTGACGAAGCAGACGCCAGTCTTGCCCGAGATCTTCGCGTATCCTTCTGCTGCTTGAACGGCTGTGGCCTCGTGCCTGGTGTCAACGAGTTTGATGCCACAATCGTGCGCGCCTAGTAGAAAGGCATCAAGATATCCACCATGCAGACCAAAGGCCACTTCCACGCCAAGATTCTTGAGCGATTGAGCTACGAGGTCTCCTCCGTTCAGCTCTCTGTTCTTCGGCTGCTGGATCTGGAATGGTGCCATGTTCTTTCCACGTTATGTATAGGTGCGGTATGCGGAAACAGTAATGAGATGTTCGGAGAATGGCCTACTCTTCATGCCTACGCTGTGTGTTCTCGTGCTCGGTTGTTGATGGCAAGGTTGTGTTATTCCCGAGGGCGCAGTAATGCCCCTCATGCCAGGCGGGGTCGTCTTACAGCACGTCTTCGAGCGTTGAGTGGGCTTGCGTGAGGCGTCCAGCGGTATTCGTATGGACTGGCCAAGACTGTAAGCGTGGCAAGGTGGGCCTGTCGCTGTCTGATGTCGAGTCGCATTCGTCGTGGCACTGTATCGCGGCGGAACATATCGCCAAGATCGTAGTTAGTTGAGGCATATACTGTTTCTTTCAAAGGTGATAGATCGGGGACAGAGGCTTCAAGTAGCGTGTCAGTCGCGACGATTCGATGAACAAGCGTTGACGTTGGTTGTGAACAAGAACAGGAGGCACGATGTCGTGGTTCAAGGTTGAGCATCGACGCGTAGGTTCTAGCCACGTGCGCGGCTAGACCTGCCTTTCAGAGAACAGCGCAAGGCTGTGGCCGACCTCCATCAAGATGTGGTCCAGTCGCTGTAGCAAGGTCAACCATTGGTATTCCATGATACTTAAGCCGATGTATCATATCTCATCCGATTCTAAGACATTTTGGCCACTCAGTCATCGTCAAAGTCTTGCCTTTTGCTCACCAGCCTATCTGCTTGCAATGCGACAATCTTCGACCCAAGTCAAGCTCCTTTGTCGCCGCGATTTTGATGCACTAATGTATACATTCAACAAGAAATTAACCGTCTCGACAACCAGCATTGGCTCAACGGTAAGGCGTGCTGGCTAGTACTAGCCTCGCATGTGACAATCCTCGGTCATCATTTCCTCTGTTGAAGGCTACATATGAGCCTTCCCTTGGCGGGATTGAGGTTCGAGATACCTCTGAGGCGATGATGGTTGTTCGTTTTGCCAGTCGTTATGCCTTCACCAACAAACTCGTCAGTAGCTGTGTACGACTCTTGGTTCAGTGTCCTGCCGGCATATTCATAAATCTAAAGAAACCTGTGCGTCGTCGATTGAGCAGATCTGTCTCAACATTTCGATGCGATGCACTTTCAGTGATTGTTGGTCATCTTCCTGATCATCAATATGCACCATCCAGCGGCAGTGGTAAGATCTTGAGCATGGAACCCTCGTCCTAGACGTCATCCGAGCAGTGTTGCTTGTTATTTTCGCTTCCTGATGACTTGATGAGCTCTGTGGATTTTCTCGCGTGGAGGAACGTCGTATCATGCCAGACAAGGACAGAAATCTGACCTTTTGGACCTGCTAAGGCTCCCTCTTTCGCTTCTGCTTCTCAGCCACCACACTCCCGTTGAACCCCGAAGGCTTTACCTCCGTCCAAAGCCCCTGCTTCAACGCACTAATAGCAAAATGCGTCCCCACCGAACTCCTCGCTTTGTTCCCGATCCACACTCCAGCATTACTGCCCTCGGTATAGTATTTCGTGCCGAACGGGATATCGTTCTTCCCGTTCGTCAAGAAGCTATGTGTCGTGTTCACAATCGCTGCCTGCAGCTCTTCTGAACCGACAGCAGCAAATTCAATATTCCAGTCAGTAATTGCCCAGTCGACGCCTTTGTCGGATACCGGGCCAGCCCATGGAAGCCCAGCTTCTTGAATCTGCAAGAGGTACCAGGATGATTGCATGTCCCAGGCTTCTTGTGGGAAAGTGCTGAGGTTGAGGAAAACGTCAGAGAAGGCGGCGAAGATGACGTTCCAGGAGTCATCGTTGCCGTAGTTGTAGGTGAAGTGGGTGCTGTCGCTGTTGAGGCCTAGACCGTCTGTATAGATCGTCTTGGCAAATTGAGCTGCAACGTCGGAGTAGGTTGAATTGTCTAGAAGCTTACTGGCCGCATTCAAACCGATGGCAGATTGCATGGCGAGTGCGGTTTGGTTAGGCGTTCCGGCAATAGCATCGACGCTGATGAGCTGACTGGCTGGGTAAAGGCCATTTGCGACAAGATACTGCGCCCAGCCCTCAAGCAGACCGCTATACTTTTCAGTATACGAGCTGTCGCCAGAGAGCTCCTGGTAAGCATACATCAAGATGAATAGTGTTGATGTCTCGAACAGGGGCATCTGCTCTGCCTCGCCGTCATCATGCCCAGTAGCATTAGGATAGTGAAGACCAAGATCGTGGATGACCCACTCGCGAGGCCATCTGCCGGCGGCTAGATATTCCAAGGTCGGCTTGAACTGCAGGATGATCCAGTCATAATTCAAGTGGATAAAGACTGGCCACGACTGAAAGATGAGGTCGACGGTCTCCATATTGCCATTGCTAGAGATCTCCTTCAAAAATGCCGACGGCGAGGCACTGAGGTCGTCAAGGGGTACCTGTCCAGAAAGTCAGCCATAGAAAGATCGCGGTGATTACTGGGATACTGACCGTCAACTCGATAGGAGCAATGGCTTGCCGAAAGCTCGCCTCGCAGATATCGGCGTACTGACTTCCCCAAACATCGGAAACCGACTCGGTCTTGTGTCGAACGATAGAGCCTAGGATAAGCGAATACGCCAATGCATCATCGTAGTTGGACAGGAAGAAGTCCACGGCATCCGGGACTTCTGGCCAGACAGTACGGTGATAGCCAGTCTGAGCATCACCCAGGTAGCTGACAGCCTCGACACGATCCAGACCTACTGCGAAAGTGACGCTACTGCTACTACTAGCGCTGAGATCATGCACAAAGGCTGTCAAATCGTCTCCAGATGTAGTGCTGCTGTTTAAGCTGCTGAGCGTACCAGTGGCAGCAAAAACAGAGTATAAGTTGCTCGCTGGCCCACGTGCGTAAGATGAGCTATTCGAAGTAAGAGTTGTCGCAAGAATTGTGGAGCCCCACGTTGCCCTGTCGCTATCTTCAACGAAGGGGATCTCGTTGTTGTTGTGATACCAGAAGAAGCCAGTGTTATCAAGAGCAGTGTAGTTGATACTCGCCGCGCCACCCTGGCCCGTCCATGTCTGGTCGATCGCATTGAGAATCTGCACATTCGATGGCGCATACCCATTACTTGTAGCGTTGACAGTCACGTACGAGTATGGCAGTGCGTGTAGCGCAAAATCTTCAGCCTTGGGATAGACTGGGCTGAAGAAGTCCAGGACAAAGTCCACATCGCCTGCACAGACGGAGAGGTATGTATGCGTAGCCGTGTAGCTAACATTGACAGTCGTCGCTGCCTCGATGCTGCTCGGCAGGTCGTCCGTAGAGCCAAACAGGACGTATGTGGTCCCATCGACCCGGGCAAGAGTAGGCCATGTCAACTCTTCTCCAGTCCAGAACTGTGATCGAGCTGTTGCAATGTCGGAAAGCTGGCTTCCGGGGACCCAAGTGGATAGATATGGACTTTTTACCGCCAGAGGATATGACGGCAATCGTGCAGTAGTCCCGGCTGATGAGTGTCGTGATCCTGCTAGTGGGGTCCAAACAACTTTAGCAGCGAACCACAGCCTCATGATGATAGAAGAGATACTTGGCGAGCAAGTTGAGGTGGTCCAAGAGCTGTTACCAGCCAAAGCAACGACATCTTGTAGTCGGCACCCGGCCCACACAAACCAAAGCACAAGCAGCAACAAAGTCGAACTAGCGAATATCATGACTCTGTGTCCATAATGGCGGGATCTGCAGGTACTGTTGCGATGCTGCCCCACCAAAGGGGTCGAAGGATTGGCCATTGTGGAATGCAGTCGAGCACAACACCGAGCTGATCACGCTGCAACAAAGTCAGTGGTGGACTCGGGCCGCATCGGGGTCGTTGTCAATGCTTGACATCCCAGCACGTGTTCAATTGAGGTGGAGGAAGATGTCGGTCGTCCACGCAAGTCAGAGGTCGTGATGCGGAGCAAGGAAGGCGCGATTGCGGGGCCATCCTTGCGACTTCTTGAATCTTGATGTTGTGGTATCGGCAGGTATTATGGAGGACCATGTCCTATTCCGTGGTTCGCATGGTTTCGCGGCCTTACAGTTGCGGCCTTCAACGAGCAATAAAAAGACTTCGATTCGATCTCGGGCACTTACCAGCTCGTCTGCGTGGCCGCCTGCTCAGGTCAGGCCAAGCCATGTGCTCTGTCAACCAGATCACGACATCAAGCGGAGATCATTGCACGACCAGAAATGTGGCCAGCGGAAGTTAGCTGAAGGTTATGTCCGGACGACTTTGTCCAACGAGGTGGGCGTTGTCGGCGTTCTCTTAGTGGCATTCTTTGGGGTCCTTCAAGCCAGCGATGCGCGACTTTCGTGATCCTATAGAATCCGAATGGCTGGCTATCGACGGATGAGATCAATGCAAGAGCTGGGACCCATTCTGGGCATGTTGTTGTTGATGAAAGGAAGATGAACGTAGATGAGGTTGAGTCCTGACTACAAGCGCCATCTCGGCGGTCATGGCAAGCGGATCGTTCTTTCCAATAGACGCGAGACTACAACACCTCATTGTATGGGCATAAACTCACAGCCTTGAGCTTTCTTATCACTGACTGGCATACTCCAACACTCCATCCCAACCCCAGAACGCTAGCCATCATCATTACCTCGATCCATTCCCAAACACCACGCTATGCAACCATCCCGAACAACGCACCCTAATAATTCTCCGGCAATCCCTCAAACTGCGGTATATCCTGACTACAATCAAAGTCCCTCGTATACGCCACCTTCGGCATCGTCCCCGCCGCCAGTCCAGCCTTATAACTCCACTGCGCCGCACTCTCCGTCTGCCACGTCCAATAAAACCATCCCCACCCTTGCTCAAAAGAGTGCATCTGCGCCTCCGCGAACAGCAGAAGCCATTTTTTGTATTCATCTGACCAGCTGCCGGGATCGGCGTTGGCGCCGTCGCAGGAACACTGCGGGTTGTTCTTGGTTGGGCAGGTTGGATTCAGGACGGAGCCGTCGGTCGAACCACCAGGACCAGAGACCATGTTCAACGTTCCCTCCCAGCGAGACCCGACGCCGACGTTGTTGAGGTACTGGGCACAGTCTGTGTCGGCTTGGGACCACTCGCCGCAGAGGGTAGGGCCGAAACCCGTTGCAGTGTTTTGCGAGCGGAGGGCTTGCTGCGTCCAGCCTCCGCAGGCGAAGTTGATTTTGTCGTGGTGGTTGAGGACGATTTGATCGACGTTGAAAATGACGTACTGGTGCACGTCTAGAAGGAGGTTCTTCTCATTGGTGAGCTTGCCCTGCCAGTTGTCTAAACCCATGAAACCATCACCGAACACGACAATGCCTGTGAAGTTGTTCCCGCGGACCGCATCGATGGCTTTGGACGTCCAGGTAAGGACTGTGCTCTGGTCCAGCTCTACCATTCGGGGCTCGTTGACGAGACCGTACATGGTGACGATGTTCTTGTAGCGGGGCTGGGTGAAGAAGGCGGAGAGTTGTTTGTGGATGTCGATGGTGCGGTCCCCATTCGTTGTACCGTCTGTGCCGTTGAGCCAACCTATCGTACCTTGACGGCCGGAGTGGTTCCAACCATTTTGACTGCCCGGGGCACCATGGAGATCGAGATTGATGCGGAGACCATATTTGCGTGCCCACTCAATTCCACGGAGGAGGTAGCGCCACGACACTTGAGGGACATAAGGGTCGCCATCGTAGGTCGTCACGGCCCAGTATGAGAATGGTATTCGGACGTGGTCAAAGCCGGCAGCCTGTATATCGGAGAAGGTGCTCTCTTGGGCCCAGGAGGAGTAGTGCTTCTCCAAAGTGGACTTGGCTGTTGTGGGTCCGAGTTTCTGGGTTAGCGTGTATTCGTCGACGACGTTGTCGTGGGTGGTGTAGCCAGAGAAAAGAGAGGGCGTGATGAAAGGTTCAATGCTGAGCCAGCCACCAATGTTGACACCTCGAATAGGCATTGTGCCGTACGTGAACTCTTCGTTCAGAGGTGGAACTTGGTCGTTGGCGCGGGTGCTATCGTCCCATGTGCTATTCAGACCCATGACGCTGAGCCCACCGACTGTTTCGGCCGTGTAGGTTACATTAAAGTCATCTGTATCGTACCAGGTGAAAGGGTCGAGAATCGTTCCTTGGGCATCTTTTGGAATGTCGTCTTCCGATATGCCTGCAAGATTGCTGTTCGCGGGCGTTGTTGAATTATCTCCAGCGCCCCCTGCGCCCGAGGAAGAGTTGTGGCTCTTCCCTGATACCACCACTGCCGCCGGGATTATGATGGCCAGTAGCACGATCACTATACCAACACCAATGAAGATCTTCTTCCGCCGCTTTCGTTTCCGCTCTTGCTCATCGTAATCCAGATCACTGCTGCCGCCATCTCGCCTCCGCACAACTTCGCGATAGTCCTCCTTCTCGCTGTAATATGCTGACGATCCTCGGCCTCGCTCCAGAACCTGACCACTTGCAACCCGTCTTCCATCTCGATTTCGTTCTCTCCTTCGCTCGTGTTTGTAATTACTGGGATGCTCATACGCAACACTGTCTTCCTCCGCAGCCAGCGCTGCCCTCTCCTCTTCTCTCCGCCGCCGTTTCCGCTCCCGGTGTTCCTCCCGCCGTCTTTCGCGCTCTATCTCCCTCTCCTCCCTTTCGCGCTCCCGATCGACATCATACTCGGCTCTTGTATGCTGAGCTTCCTCTCTCGGTCGCGTCTGCGGTACGCCCTCGTAGTCGTTCCAGCCAAGTTTGCGATTGAGCTTGTCAAGTTGCGCTAGCTGGCCGGACGATAGTGCTGTGGTGTTCGTCCTGCTGCTGGTGTACTCGGACTCTGGCGCTCTCGACGATCGACGTTCATGATGGCTCCTCCTCGGTCTGCTCTTCGTCGGACTACCATGATCCTCCTCCCGATCCCGATCCCGGTCGTATCGTCCGAGAACCTCGCCGTTGCTGTCGGTTCGCTGGTGCGTTCTTCGTCGCCGTTGCCTGCGCGCAGGGGAGTCGCGTGGCGTATGCGAACTCGGCATCGTGCAGAATGTCGTTATCTTCTACATATAGACAATGCAATGAGGTCACCTGGAATGCTGTGCTTCCATATTAAAGTGGTCGGCTGTTGGCGTTGTTGTCATGGTGACACCCGGCGGTTGGCGCCGAGCATCCTAGCTCGATCTCCGACATGTGAAAGTCTCTTGCCAACATCAGCATCACGGCAGTTCCAAGCTTTGTTACGATCTTGCTTTCGTACGACTACTGGGCATTGCGCGTCATGAAATCTCACGTTTCGTTTAAGCCATCGACGATATCAGGACTAGAACTATCTCCAGGGGAGTCAACTGAATCTGGACTCTGAGGCTACTTCCCATGCCACTGATGCCACCTGATTCAATCTCAGCGTGCCATCATATTGCCCCAGGAATCATCGATATGCTGCTGCAAGCAGTCGAGGGAGCGTATTCGCCAACGATGGTCAACAGCGTCTAGTGTGATGACCGGCCCTCCTACCTCTTTCTCGGTCCAGCCTTCACACCTTTCATATCACCCTCGAACTCCGCTCTCGACCTCTTTCCTCCCGCATCAGACCGTACTGAACGATCCTGCTGGCTTGCATTCAGCTGCGGTCGCTCCTTCCGGCCATCGCGGCTGTGCTGGCTTGCAGCTGTAGTCGTGACGTCGGAGATCTCATCCAAAAGAACTTCTGCGTCAGGGTTATTGTGGTTCTCGAATGGTTCCTCCTCCACGGTCTCAACTGCGGCCCTTTTGTACTTTCTGGCCTGGCTCGAAAGACTGCGCTTGGAGCCGTTACCACCGACCTTGCTGCGCCACATTGGCTCTGGTACCTCTGGCTCCACAGGTGGCTCAGCAAAAGTCGGAGAGTGCTTCTGACCATACTCCTTAGCGGGATTGACGGTGTTTTCGACCATTGCTGCGATGGTCTCTTTACTCTTCAACGGGTCAGCGCTAGCGTACTCGCGATACAAGCACTTGCGCAGCATCTTCTCCACCACGGACCGGGAATCATTTTCCCACTGAGCCTTCGCCTCATGATAAGTCGCTGCACGAGCGGAATATCCTTCAGCGCAGTAGAAGCACTCGTAGTCGTCGAAGAGATAGTCCTCGATCCACTCCCAGTCAATGACGTTGCGCAGCTCGTGGTTGACTTTGATGACTCGAGTGGTGCAGGTGGTGCATATGATATTGACACATCTCGTGGTGAGTCCTGCCAGGTCTGACGCCGGTGCTGGGTTGCCGGCGTAATCCCAGAGCATGTGGCGGAGGTCTTCGCAGGTGAAGTCATCCTCTTGAAAGCCTTTATTTGCGAATCTGCGCTTTTTGAGCGCGGGCTGTTGTTGCTGCACGATCTCGGTGGGGAAAGCAAGAGGCACGACACTGGTGGGTGGCCTATATGAATGCCTGTGGTTGCGGTAGCCGAGTCTCAACATGGTGCGAAGGTGGTGCTCAGTGACTGCCTGTGAGTGGAGAAACGAGACTACTTCCAGGGTGGTATTTCCGAGATTGTAGTTCGACAATAAGACGGAACGGTGTTGATGGAAAGCTTTGGCGTGGTCGTCTGTTGCGAAATTGTGCTGTCGTGGTGAGTATGTCTTGAGTCGTAAGGGGAAGTCGTGATGGCGCCAGAAGGCAACTGGCTCACATCTAATGAGTCAAACGTAGGACATCGGTATCTGCCGAAGAGCTCCGAGATTTAAGTGAATGACAACACCGATCTTCTAGAACGAGCTGCGACACTACAATTCTGGCAACATCTTGACTTGATTCCACCAACTGGAGCGAGCAAGCGACATTAAAGTGAGTAGATTGGTAGTATAAATCTCGTACCTATCTGTACACGATTTGAATGCATGCAAGCTTTCCAGCCAGAATGGCGCTTGCGCTGCATACAAGCACAGTAACTGGAAGGTTCGATCAGGCGCTGAGTCCTACGACCACTTGCGCAAGTCAAGGCTCAACAAAGCCGCATCGGAATGTGCCAGGAAACTGGCTGTATAACTGGGTCGACAGTTTGGAACAGAACTGTACCATTGATAGCATCATGCTATAGGCGTCCCGAAAATGATCTAGAGGGGTGACGCCACTATCTTCTAGCAGATGCGCGGATGCTCTTTAGATACAGGTCGCAAAGATTACTAAGTTAGCATCTCTTGGTCCTTCCTCTTGTCTCATTCGCAGTTCTGCACGTCATGGTCCCGGATTACCATCTGGACGCCCCTTCTCGCTATGATACCACATCAACGCTTAGTCTTTGACGTACATCCCGACCTCCTCCAGCTGTTCTTGACGACTCGCCTTCCTGTACCTCGGAAGTGGGCCATCGAAGAAACGCAGATCCAACGCCTGATCCTACCTCCTAAATCTGGCGCTCCTCGAAAAAGCTCGGGTTGGTCAGGTGACCAGCAAGTTTTCTTGGCGGAGCGTCTGAGTCGCGTGGGTTCACAATAGGCATCAAAAAGCCAGCTTTTGTAGCCCTCCTTTACAACAACAGAACAACTACAACTTGTATATACTTAAGCTCCTCGTAGTCCCTAGATATAAGGAAGGATAGCGACACCTCGTTGTTTATATATCCGGAAACGCCCAATTACGCAAATGAAACCTTGCATAAGATTTCAAGCAGTGGTCATCCCTCCAAAACGAGGTTTTGAACTACATCCTTTATGCAATTTCCGAAAGCTAGAGGTCCGAGCCGTAAGCATTCTGAGCTGAGCTCGAGTCTCAAAACTGTGTATATATGTTGTGCTTGTGCTGTTTCAAGGAGGGAGGGCAAATCTAGCACTAATCTAGTTGTCTTGGCGCCCACTCTGCGCCCACGGTTCTCAGACCCTCGCAAGCTCGGAAGTGGCTTCACTTCAACACCACCGAGCGATAGCAGCGGTCTGGTTTAGGAGGTAGGCCTGATCAACGGCATCACACTCTCCCTTGCTCAAGCTCTCAACAATGAATGTAGCAACCACCTCAAGGCCGGCTGCTGTTTGAAGTCTCCACGATGGCGGTTCAGCAAGATTCATCTGATCGCGCACCGCCAACAGGTCCTCCACCTTCAGACCCTCATAATTGTCCGCCCAAAAGTACTGATGATTCTCTAGAACACACCAGCAGTCGAGCTTCTTGTTCCAAGCCATGCGCGCTAAGGCCATGCTACGACATGGTGGGTCGGTGATGTACTCATGGGCATGGCGCAAAGCCGGAGCAAAATGTGAGGCTGGAAGATGGATGAAGACCTGGTAAGCCTTTGTGCCATCGTCGTGGGTGTGTGCATGCGTATGCACGAGCTTGAAAGTAGGATTGAGACGTAGCCAGTCTGTCGAGTCATATTGCGGGACCACGAGAGTTGGAAGGAGGAAGACCTGGTTGATAGCCAACTCGAGATCGGTCCGGCCCATAGATGTGAGATCAGCTTTCGGGTGTGGGTCATTTGACTCGTAGCTATGGCGAGCATCTGTAAGCTATCTTCCTGACATACTTGTCGTGTCGACGCAGCATGTCACTATTCTCAGCAAGATGCACGTACCTGGGGACTGCTCGCTCGCGCTGTACTGCCTTGCACTTGATGGTCGCGCGCCAGGTCTTGTTGACTCGTTTTAAGTCTGGAAGCTGATGGGGCTCGACATGACAGAGGATGATCTCGAGTAGTTCATTGGTGTCGAAGACTTTCTGCGCGGCAGCCATATCGCAAAGCTCGGTGGTCTGAAAATCGGTCGTTGTGTTGAGGTAATGGAATACAGTGTCTGGTTGCAGGTTTTTTTGGAGATTGGACGATAGAGAGTTGGACTGAGATTTGAGAAGGAAAGTGGGATAACGGAATTTCGAGCACGGGCCCATTGCACATGCCGAACGCGGCATGACTGATTCACTCGCCGCTCTCGACCTGAAGTGCACGATCTATGTGGTAGATTCTAGTGAACGACGTGGTCAGAATGCGTCAATGCCCAGGCGGCTCCGAATTAGCTTTTGAATTTCCTGGCGACCATACCAGCGCTCGATCCTTCTCCAAGGCGGCGTCAAGCAGTGACCCTGGTCGATGCGTTGCCCGTCTATATCGAGACAGAGGCTTCTGTAGATATTTCTTGGCCGCAGCAGAGTCCTCTGGATCTTCTGCTTTCTGCGCTGTCTCACCATTGATAGTGAGAGAAGCCCACACCTCTGTCGCCAATTGATGATCGAAGTCTTCAGGATCGTCCTTCCTGAGGTGAACAGTCTGAGATCCGACAAACTCTTGGTGTGCTTTCAGGACATCCTGAATGAGTACATCCTGCTGATCTGTACACCCAGCAAATGTTGTGGTAATCTGAAGGTATCACCCATTCGTTGCCATCGGAATCCCAGCTTATTGTGCGCAAGGCGATGCAATCGCTTGGTGGTTCCGTGACATATTGATTGACAGCATCGTCATACTTCTCGCTTCCAAATGATGACAGCCCGAGCATGATCCGTATGTTATCCGTGCCCTCCGCCAGATCGCGGAAGTAGTTCGCGTGAACCCGGTCGAACAAGGGGTTGACTCGCAGCCAGTAGGTTGCATCGTAGTTTGGCGCTAAACCGCTATCCAGCTCGCCAGACACCACTTCCATGTGTCGGTGCAGATCCATGGTCTCGGACTCTTCTCCATCGTACTCATACAGCCATCCGTAGCAGCGAACGACCCGACTTCGCTGCACTGCACTCGACATCGTCACCTTGTCGCGCCAAGCCTTGCACACAAGCTTCAACTCGCGTATCTGTTTGGCAATCAGTCTGAGCCATCGCAACACGGAAGAGTTGGTCACTCGTGAGCAATGCCCAAAGCGCTCTCCCGGCTGCCAAGCTATTGCTCACGAGACACGATGTCCTCTGCATGGTGTATTCATACCTGACGTGGCTCGACCTGACAGATGATGATCTCGAGAAGTTCAGCGATGCCCCAAACTGCATGTGCCGCCTTCGAAGTTGTAGTGTCAGGCATAATTGCCGAGAGGTCGCAAAGTGGCTGGTAGGTGATACGTTCGCGGTGATGATGTATGTCGATGTCAGGTGTGGTACAATCATTTGCGCTGCGAAGAAGTGAAGAAGCTGCTGGTCACGGTCCGTCCCTCGTCCCTGCAAGCGTAGACACTAGTGACTGCCCACGTCATTCGCATGTGCAAGATGTTCCTGACCGCAGAGCCCTTTGACTGATACACTGCAACAGGTTCTGACGCAAACTCACCAAGGCACCGAAGCAGTGATAGAGCACGGAATCGTAGGTACAGCACAAGTTGCGACTCCACATCTGCTTAAATTCGTGGGGCTCTTAAGCATGCTCTAAGTTACACTACTCGGTCACTACTTCTTGCCAGGCTTCCACACCGAGGCCAAGTCCTTCTCATTCGCAATTCTAAGCTCTCGTCCAGGCTGATGTGAGACCCGCCTGAATCGCGGCAGCAGGTCGAAGTAACGCGCACTCCTCGCTCTCTCGGCGACGGACGCAGTCCGAGGATCAACTCCTCTCACCGAGAGGATGGCAGTGATCCCATAATCACCAGGATCCCTGACGCGATTGACTCTCATGTGAGTAGTATGGACCATGTCGCGCACAGCGAGAATGTCGCCCACTTTGACTCCGTCCTTGTTGTATGCCAAGCAGACTGTGGATTCCCGAGGATGGGACCATCGATTGAGAGAAGTATCGAAATGATGCGTAGCCACCTGGATAGCGTTGCACGGTGGTTCAGTCGCAAACTGTGCTGATGCGGCGAGGTAGTTGGATGCCGTGTCTTCTGGTATAGTGATCTTTATGCGTAGCTTCGATCGAGACTTGGAATCCGTTCGGCCCTGCGCAGACACGTGCTCGAAGATGGGGTTGATTCTGAGCCAGGACAGTGCACTGTACCATGGAGTCACACCACGGCATGATGCGTAAGCGAAAGTAGTGGCATGCAACAACCACCTGCTCAAGCTGTTCAGGTCTATGCCTTTGAAAGGTGCGAAAGTAGTATACATCTTTACTACACGTGCACGCTGTACTGCTTTCGAAGTCGAGATGATATGGCGCCAGTTCGCGCCCACCAGCTTCAGTTCGCGGATCTGAAGTCGCGTTAGCATGTGACCGATGCACCTGGAAACAGAACCTGCCTGGTGCTGCTCAGTGTGACAGATGATCATCTCGAGTAGCTCATATGTATCGAAAACCTGCTGTGCAGCAGACATAGTGGATGTCAGTTTGTGTTGGTCGGCGATGTGTTTGTTGCGATGTTCGTGTTGGTCGAGCCTTCCATATAGTTTGGCAGTGAATTGCAGCCGCGCTAGAGGCTTGGCGGCGGCAAGTCCGTGCAAGTGCGCTTGTCTAATAAGCGTCGGAATGTGCGTCGGAATGTCGACTGTGATGGAGCTCACATGGCATGGATTTGGTGATCTATGTGAACAGTGGAGTAAACCGCACAGTGAGGTGTCCTTCTCGATCATCATACTCCGCCAGAGACAGACAGAACGAGTATGAGTGCCTCTTTCACTCCATCCCAGGCACCCTATCCCCATCCTCAGTTCCACCTCTACCCGGCGGCGTCCAGACCAGAGCACCATCCCTCCTCTCCGCCATCTCCAGCTCCAGTCCATATCGATGACTCTTCCTTCAATACCTCGGCAGCACTCCCTCGAAGTATCTCCCATCTTCACCCTCTTACCATCTCCCTCACGAACCTCGCTCTTCACTGTCAAGCACACACACATCTCCCCGGCCTCCTGCACATTGAACTCATCATCTGCATCGCTCATCTTAATAAACCCCATCTGCGTGTTCAAGAGCGCATCTCTGACTTCAAGCACATCCTTCACCGTAAGGCCCTCTGGATTCCACGCCCAACAGATATTGTAGTAATCAAAATCAGGTGTCACCCACTGCTGCTCATCGCGATTCCAGCTCGTTGTCCCTATGGCCATAGCCTTACACGGAGGCTCGGTAGCATAGTCGTTTCCGTTTCGATCGCCGCGTGTGAGCATGTCCGATGACGGGAGCATGATGGTGAGATCGTAGCTCGGGCCCCAGTCCCGGTCGCCTTGATCAAGCTCGGCGTGGACTTGATGGAAGAGAGGATTGAGGCGTGGCCAGTTGGCATCGGTGTAGTTAGGTGTTGGCCATGTTGCGAGGAGCTGGAAATTGATGTCGTCCTTCAGTGCGTGAGTGTCAAGGTACCGAAGAAACCAGTCGTCATAACGGGTAATGGATGGTCCAGGTGCAAGGATGCGTGCGCGTCGGATTGCTTTGGACGTCGCGATCAGATCGCGCCAGTTCCTTCCGACTAGCTTGAGCTCGCATATCTGTGGAAACGTGAGAAAGAAAATGATGCATTTGGCGTTTCGTAAAGTCATACCTGATGGCGCTCCACTGGGCAAATGGCCATCTCGAGTAGCTCGACAACATTGAAGACCTGCTGCGCTGCGCCCATGGCTAGGAACGTGTGCTGGACACAGAATCGATCAACAGCTGTTGAGCTAGTTCCAAGGTGGAGTATGGGGCGACGGCTGTTGTTTATATAGCGTGCTTTGATTCGAAGTGTGGTGCTGGCGAGCAATCTTGAACTGTCCAGATTGGCGTCAGTGGACGCTCGAACTGCATGGTACATGGTCCAATGCGAAGCATACACTCAGAGTGCTCTCACAGATGTCCAGCGAAGTAGCAAACAGTGTGGCCGATAGATCGTTTCGGAAGGAGTGAGATGCTGCTGGAAGTTGCCTGATGTTTCGTGCAAGTGCTTGCAAACTCACGACCTAGCGCTGTGCATCGGCAGTGTACCCTTCCAGTGCTTGACGATAATGGATTTGCCCGCCGAGTCTGATACGTGGATAAGGGCAGATCCCGATGAAAAGGATGCAACCTCGAAGCGATGGCCGAATCAGCGGCCGGAAAGTCGGATCGTACAACCAAGGGGTATCAAACTATCAAGTCGGCGTCTCGTCATCACTCTCGCCAGGATCTATTTCCACGCCACCAGACTTTGCATCATCGCTAGCATTGTCATCGTTCTCGTCAAAACCTTCGAAGCCTTCGTCATCCTTACCATCCTCGTCGTCGTCGTCCTCCTCATCCTGCTCTTCATCGGCGGCTTGCGATCCACTGTCACCGAGCTCTCGCTTCCTCTTCTTATGTGTGAAGCCCAGTGCCTCGTCCCTGCTCTCCACCGGCTTCTCGTCCTCGCCCACTGTTGCAGGTGGCGGGCTGAACCAGGGAATCTTGCCTCGCAGGAAGTCGTTCAAGACCATCTTGGCGACTCCGTCCATGTCCGCTTCACCACCCTTCAGCAGTCTGCCGCCTTTCCGTGCCAAGACCTCCAGGAACTTGATGCCTTCTTCCGTTCTCTGCTTCTCTGGCTTATCTGCAAATGCTGTATCATCGTCCATACTCCAACCCTTCATCTCGTAGGTCCGCTCGAGGTGGTGCTGTTTGCACTTCGCTAGTATAGCTGGGATGTACTGTGCTGGGTTCTCCACGTTCTCTACACGCACTACGCCTCGTAGCAGAATGTCCTCGGGCGAGTCCGTCATTGAAGGTGGGACGATACCAGGGCAGTCGATGAGGTATATTCGCTTCATCAAAGTAATGTACTGCCAGACTTTCGTCTCGCCTGGGATAGGTGCGACTGTGCACACCTTCTTCTTTCGGAGTGTGTTAATGATCGATGATTTGCCAGTATTGGGATAGCCGATGAAGCCAACCGAGATCTGCTTGCGGTTACTGTGGAGGGAAGAGAACTGTCGTAGTAGCGAGATAAGCGTGCCTTTGCCGAAGCTGTTTGTCATACTGGCGTGGAATGCTAAGGTCGGGTAGTCTTTCGACAGGTGTTTGACCCACCTCGCCTGAAGCACAGTCAGTCTAATGCTCCATTTCATGTGCATACACAAGATGTAACGTAGTAGAGATGTGTGTCTCATAACTAAGCTGTCCGTCACGGGTACTTCTCGCTGGGAGATCAGGGTCGCTACTCAAACAAGACACGAAAGACTCAAATATGACCATACCAAGACGGCAGGGGGTCGGGTGAGTCGGTTTGCTCTGCCAGAGACGTAACAGGTCTGTTCCACAGAAGTTTGCCACGAAGGCGGGAACGAACCTTGACTTGGCTCTGGCGTGTTGCTACGTAGGGAAGTTGGGCAAACGCAGACGAGGGAAATGGGTAAGCAAAGCAACAAGGATGAAACGTACCGCAACACTGGTTGGCACCAGATCGCACTTGTTCAATAAGAATAGCAAGTGCTTGTGTGGTGCCTCTTCCTTGATGTACTTTTCGACGCTTCGACAGCGGGTGCCATCAGGATCCCGCGCATCAAGGACGTGTATGACCACATCGGAGCTGTCGATGACCTTGTAGAGTTCGTTCCATATTCGCTTGCTTTGACCTTTGGAAAAGACTGGTTCTCTCGCCGTCGCTATCTGTCCGTCGGCCAGAATTGATGCGTCCACGGATTCGTTCGGCTCACCCTCACCGAGTCCAGCAAGATATCGTGCTTCCGCTTGTCGCTCTTCAAACTTCGAGTAGTCGGTTGTCGATCGCTCCGCCATGTTTGCTATGCTTGACACGTCCAACCGCGGTCGCTTCCGCTGTGCTTTTGGTCCGAATGTGTCGCCGAACTTCTCAGTCTCTATCCGTATCTTCGCCTTGTGTTGTATCAGACCATCTTTCCGCTCTTTGTCCTTGTTGTCGTGGATCAAGCTCATGGGAAGCTTGTTCTGCTTAAGCAAGTAGCTGTATGGATCCTTGCTCTGCGCCTCCACTGCACCACGAAACGACTCCAGCGCATCCTGCGAGATGACTCTGGTGTTGGTGAACCACTTCCGGTTCGGCTCAACTCGGGCGGACGGCTTTGCTCTACTCTGGAACACGGCAGCCTTTGTGATGTCTCCCTGTGCGTTCCTTTGCGCCTTGCCATCCCTGAACATGTTGAGCGTCTTGACCTTCTTGGCGTCTCTGTAGAAGTTCTCGCCCTTGGTCTTGACGTTCGCCATGCCATCGCTGGTCTTGCCCTGGCGAACCTTGCGGGTCGCCTCCTTCTTGCCGGTACCCATGATGGCGATAATGTACCCGGCGGACTTGAGTGTGTGGTGAGAGTTGGATGTAGTTGTGGCACAAGGCCAAAAGCGTGTAGAGAAGTGGAAGTGGCTGGAGTTCGAGATGGGCGGCAGGAAAAAACGAGCCAAGATTTCGAGAGGGACGCCGGGGAAGGTCAACCGAGCACTTCCGCGGCGACATGGCCCTGGAGCATCTCGACATTGTTGAAGCATTGTGGATACAACACAGCCATCATGCCTCCTCGAGCGCCTGTGTCATCGCTGTCAGGCTGGCGATGCCCACAGTGTACTATCAGATCCTTCGCAACGACATCCCGGCAACAGGCTGTTGGACCAGAACATCCACGATACATCGAAGTCCCTGAACCACCACAGCAGCATGTCCCATACAAGCCTCCGGTCAAAGGTGTCCTCCCAGTCCCTCGAGATGTCTTTGCTGGAACGTATAAGACCAAGAGCGACGAAGAAGTCATAGCAGCATCTACCAAAAAGTCTCTAAAACAGAAAGTCTACGCCAAGGGCAGTAGGGAGGAGTGGAAGGCCAAAATGAGCGAAGTCAGGAAGCAGAACCTAAGGGAAGGTGTCACAAGTCTGCGATCTCGTCAGCTGAGTGAGAGCAGGAGGCTACGTGAGAAGTCGCTGGCAAATCAAGCCGCACGTGAGGCGGCACTCCATCGGCCAGAACGCGAGGACGAACGCCTCACAGCACCATCGACGAATTTCGACCTGGAAGCTCTATTTGGCAAGCAAGTGCCAGATCCTACTCGCGAGCAGCGGATAGCCATGAAGAGAGAGAACGTGGCGCGTCACGAGGAAGCGAAACGCGCAGAACGATTGGACGCGATACACACCCTTTACATGAACGCGAGAGATTTCATCGTCACACCTCAGCAGCTCGATAAGGCTGTTGATGAGGCCTTCGGTACAGAGCAAGAGCCGGTTACGTTCGGCGTCAGCCAATACTACAACAACGATGCTGCTGCAAGATCCATCTGGGCAGAGGGCAGGCCTGAGAAGGTGCAGGATATGCTCAACAGAGCCAATGGCCTCAAGCCTAGAACTGCAATGGACAGTTCTAGCGGATTGGGCGATGTCAACAAGGACAGGATCAGGAGGATTGCGGAGATGTTTACTGGTGGCAAGATGGAGAGCGCAGAGAGGAGACAATGAGCCGGTCAGCTGTATGTATAGCCTGTACACATGGACAAAGTAGTGCTCTGTGAAGTTCAAGCTCACTTGTGCTAGGCGCCAACTGCATCTGATCGGCGAGTCCACGCAAGTGAAGTAAGCTATGCCAGTCACACATGCAGTAAAATTGTTGCCGCTGCTTCTTAACCTTGCCGCTCACTTGTTGAACAACAACGACATCATCTTCATCACACCACCCTGTACCTGGAGGACACCACGTTGAAGCATCAGACAGCAACCACAGCTGTCCGAACATGGCTACAGATGCACCTAGCCTGTCCGATGGCTGCACCAACGAGCAGGAGATGTCGCTCGAAGCCCAGGTCGCAAAACTCATCGAGAAACATGCCAGCTCACGCGATGTGCAGCCACCTTTCTCAACCGGCGAGATCATTGTGATGGCAATCGTCTTGAGCGGCCTGTCGATATTCAACAAAGCAGACGTTCTTAAAGCCATCGTACGCCACTTCCCATACTAGAACGCCAAACTAGTGGAGTCATACTTCGTTGCGATGGATGGTGGATATTTCCCGAATAATCAAGAATGGGAAGATGAACTTGTTTGCATCGTACCTGACTTTTTCGAGACATTCCCCTCTTACAAACTGCCACTACGCCTCCATAGCTATGATCGGGATGAGCGCGACCCCGTTAATGCGGAATACGCAATCACGAGATCGGCAGCACGATATTATCTCCGGGATCTACTTGAGCCAAAACGACGTGGTACTGTCCCTTTCACGAAATTACCAGCAGAGCTCCGCAATATCATCTATGAGATGGTTCTGCGCTTCCCAGCACCCGGACTCTACATCAGTCACAGTGTGATGAGCAAGCCTCTGAAGCTCCACTCGATCAGACGCATGGACGAGGTCGATGTCACCGGTGGCCCTATGGAAGAGCTGTCCTTGGATTTTGCTGTGCCACAGGAATACGCAGACCATTATCTCGAGGTCAACCTCTCCAAGACCGATCTGGCCCTGCTCAAAGTCTGCAGGCAAATCCACCACGAGGCTATGCCCATCTTTTACGGACTCAACACCTTCCTCGCATAGGGCGGAGAGCAGCTCTACTACGGACTCCTGAAGCGTAAGCCAGCTATCGTCAACAGCATCAAGCGGGTCTGCCTTCACTTTGGTTCAATGAGCAGGGAGGAGTACAGGCACTGGAAAGTGATGTGGCAAAAAACTTGCATCCATCAAGCTGGACGTATTGATTCTCGGCTTAGAAGATGACTGCTTCCTGCGTATGCCTGGCTACCCTCGACGCGAATACTTCTCACGCACGACACATTTTACCAAGATCGAGCAAGTTCCGGGATTCAGCGACCTTGCGGTGGCTGCAGCGTGCGCTACCACATTCGCGCTCCAACGACTCTGACTCGTGTCCCGCTATCAAGAAGTATCTCGCAGAGGAGACTTTGAAGATCAAAGCGGGTACCAATACTACACAAGCCAAGCCCAAGAAGCGTGGCAAAAAGCAGTTCAAGTCGGCCGAGACAGTGGTGGAGGACGAGGAGCCAGGCGAGCAGCTGAAGCAGAAGCGGGTAAAGAAATCTAAAGTGAGATCGTGGGATCCGATGATGCACAGAAGAATGGACCGGGAATGATTTGAAGCGATGATAGGACGAGCGGCGTGCTTTCATGTGTATCTAGTTTGTTACTCCTTTAGGACTCAGAGGCGATCGTCTCTCAGCCATGATCACTTTCATATGTATTCTCGCTAAGACTCGTGTCTGACCTACTCACCCCCCCGTACCTGCTCTCTGTGCCGCATTCGGAAGGCATCACGCCGAAGCCAAGCATTGCAAGGATCGCGGAACAAGCTTGATTCGACCTCTTCTCAGAAAACAACATCAAGCTGAAAACGACCATTCTGCACTGCCGCATCGTAGCTAGCGTTGGCCAAATAGATGCAGAGACTGCCGCCGAAGGGTTCAGCCGCACACTTGTTGCGAGCTCATTCGCGACAGTCAGCATTTGATCAGCAGCCAAGACAAGCCATTCCTGCAGGATCAGCAGCCACTTGCAGGAGCTTGATCGTTCAATGGCTTCGAAGCTACATCTATCTCGACCTGTGAGTCCAACATGCCCCCTTCGCTCCTTGTCCCGCGTCCAGCGACACAAGCATACATGTCGTCGTCGCACTTGGGGCCGTAGCCAGTGAAGTCTTCCGTAGATCGACCTCGGCTTGAGCTGGACTTCCACAAACGGCACCAAAGCCATTCGGATAAGGCGACAACAACAAACATGACAACCTCACCGGCAAATGGCGATGTCGAGAAGCAGGACATCGCACTGGGTGCTAAGGTGGAGGATGAATCACATCATCACTTCCCCAATCCACTCCACGGCCATCATCTTCACGGACATGCTGGAGTACACATGCGAGAGCGACTTCGGCATTTCCTTCACCCCAACGGAAAGCGCGTCCACGTCGCTGCCTCGCCTGAAGAAGCAGTAAATCTCCGCCAACGACTTGCGTCAATTCACAGCGATGACGAATTCGACATCTATGTCTCAGGCACGCCAGAGCATCTTGACGCGCTTCGAGAAGCTCAGAATCACCACGAAGATGCTCGCGATAAGCTTCGTCAAGAGCATCCCGAGCTGTTTGATAGATTCGAAAAAGTGCACAGTGAGCTCGACGCACTCGCACTGGAGCTGGACCGTGTCACATCGCATGGTGTGAGCCTCGATGCGCATTTCAGCAGATTTGGGTACAATGCGCACGTCAGGAGTTATGACGACGACAGTCCGGGCCAGTCTGGAGCCAACACGCCGGGCTCTTCGCTATCAGGCAGCACGCAGTACGAGCGCGGGTTTGCTAGGCCGCTGAAGCTGTTTAAGCAGCCCACTCTCAGACAGTACTTTCACAAAGGCATCCTCTGGCGCGCCTCAGGGTCGGAAGAAGTACAAAGTTTCGAGCTCTTCGTAGATCTGCTCTACGTCGGTATCCTACAAATCATCGGCGAACACGCCGCAGAACATCCGGACGGCCTCAACCTCTTGTACTTCGTAATCACCTTCACCCTGGCTTGGAAGATCTGGAATGACAACACTCTCCTCGTCAGCTGGTTCGAGGCAGATGACGTCTTGCAGCGAGTCTCAATCCTGTTCCTCATCGCCTGTCTCTTTGGATACACGACCAATACGACAGAAGCATTCATACATACATATCCGACTTTGATTGGCTTCTACCTGGCCGCAAGATTCTTCATGGCATGCTACCTACTGATGGTCGCATACTTCATTAAGATGATTCGAGCTGTCGCAATCTACCACGTTTTCATCACCTTGGTCGGCGGCGCGCTTTGGATAGGTTCATGCCACGTGGAATGGCCGGGACAATTGGCCCTCATCTGGGTCGCTCTGTTCGTTGATGTCGTGGGTCCCATCGGCGTCATCAGTGTCGGAATGCTGTTGAGCAGCGTGAGCAAAGGCGCAAAAGCTTGGTATGACAGAGTCTTCGAATTCATTCCGGCGATCAACATTGAACATCGTGTGGAACGTACAAACGCTTTTGTGTCGCTTGTGTTCGGCTTTAGTGTGGTCGCCTTGCTTTACCAGAGTGCTCATGATGGGATAGGTAAGTCACAATTCTCAATTGATTTGACAGCACTCTGCTTACAGGAAGGACTATAGATGCATACTTCGGCAAAGCCATCATGGGCTTGATCCAGATCTTCTGCTTCAACTGGATGTACTTCGAGATCGACTCCTCGAACCTTATGATGCACGCCATCCGACGACACAAGCTGAGCTCCCTGGTCTGGAGCTTTGCGCACTTGCCCTTCATCCTCGCCTTTGTTCTAGGTGGAGGCGGACTGGCTAAGCTGGTCATTGCATATGACACGGAACACTCGCATCTAGACTGGTTGACAGAACGATACCGAGCAACAGCTGAAGAACAACATCTAGACCACATCTCCGAGGGTCTGAGATGGTACTACTGCGGCGGTTTCGGTATCGCGTTGTTGTGCATGGCTCTCATCTCCATTAGCCACGTCCACCGTGAGCACGAAGGGATCCGACTCCTCAAAAAGAAGCGCCTCCTGATCCGAATCATTGTCGCCATCATCTTGATCTGCCTTCCTCTAGCAGATCACCTCAACTCTATCGAGTTGGTTGGCACCGTCACTGGACTCATCGTGTTCCTACTAGTGACTGAGTTGGGTGCGACAAGTGATGCGAAGGCTTCGCTGTGCGGACGAAGTAAGCCGTGTAGGTATACGGGGCGGTGCTCGAAGGGACAGTTGCTAGAGATGATGAAGAATGGGAAAGAGATTGATCCTGCAGAGTTGGCGCCAAGGAATAAGGAGAAGTATGAGGGGCAGACGGTGCTTCCTTGAGTACTCTAACTCCCAGTCTATAAGCTTCAGCTAGTCATCAGGACCTGACGAAGCACCTACTGACCGACTTGCTGTAGTCATCAGCTACTTCCTTGCTTCTGCCCGATCGGTCACTATAGCCAGTGTCCAGTGAGTCCCAGTCCATACGGTCTTGATTGGAAGCTGATTTCGACATATTAACTGTTGGTGAATGAAATAGCAACCTGGTCTGCATGTGATCCATAAAAGTAAGAAAAACCCCCCACCTTCCTCGCACCACGCATCATTCCCCAACACAATTTCAACCCAAGAGTCTGTCACCTCATCAATCTCGACTTCGACCGCCTGCTGCAGACAACCACTTAGAGCTCGAGATCATGGCTTCCGCACAGCATGTGTTCGACATTCCCAAACTACTCGAGATCATCATCTGTCAAGTAGACGCTCCACAGGTACGTATGTCTCAAATTTCCCATCGCTTTATGAACCACTTGCGCTGACTTAACAACTAGATCCACGATCTCAAACTCGTCAATCGCAGCTGGCGCGACATGATCTCCACCTCCAAAGCTGTCCGCCGCGCCCAAGTCGTCAATAGCTACCACAACCGATACTGGAAGCCAAGCAAAGAGCCCGATAAGATGACCCGACACGAGTTAATGGAGGAGTTTGTTCAAGCGATGTGCCACGCTCGTAACATCGTGGCGACTTATAGCTGGGCTGATTGGGTTCGAGTCAACCCTGCGCTGCCCAGAGTCCACTGCACGAAAGTCGGTAAAGACGTTGAGCTGACTATTCGGTTGCCGACGCCCGCCCAAGTCAGGAGTCTGCAGAGCATGAACGAATTCGTGACTCATCCTCCGTGTATGCATGTGACACTCGTCGGGCAGTGCTGGGAAGAGGGCCAGTGGCTGGTAGTCACCATGCCCCCCGTCTGCTGCTCTGTATGGAGACCTGAGGGTGTCAGAATTCGCGATCTATTGGAGATACGAGACCAGGTCGAGCAAGTGCAGGGTGGGCAGCCACGGGGTAACGAAGAGATCGTGGCTACTCTCATGATTTACACGCACGGCTCTAAGCCTCGGGACGTTGAGGAAGAGAGGGTTCGCAAGATGTACTATGAGAGTCCTCTTCCCCGCTACAGGAAGGTGACGCATGGTCTTGATGGCAAGGGAGTTGCGGCGTGGCGGAAGGATGAGGGGATGTATTGGGATCCTGGGATGGAGGCAGTTGTGAGTGAATGAGATCTGGCGCTTTGGCTCGATGTCAGTGAGTGCAACAAGACTCTAGATGTCAATGTGAGTGAATGAAACAGCACTCAGGTGCGCTTTCGATGCCAAGTCCACGTGTGACTATCCACCTCGCTTTCATCCACGTTCTCCATACAACAACTCACCTCATACCACCACCACCAATTTCATACCACATCCCACCATGCTCTACCAGGTACAGCTCGACGAGATGCCAGCCGCCCGGACAGTCTTCGACATCGCCGAGCTTCTAGAGATCATCATTTGCCAGGTGGTACGCAACTAACCCTTGATATGTCACTCTCGAGTATAGCTAACACGTTTCTAGGACGCGCACCAGATCCGCGAGCTCAAACTCGTCAACAAGAGCTGGCGCGATGCCATCATCTCTTCTAAAGCCATTGGTCGTGCACCTCTGGTCGACAGCTATGAAGCTGTTGACGTCTCCGACGAAGACCTCGAGCGCATGAAAGATGATATTCCTGCCATCTGGACACACGACACCCTACTCAATGTGCACTACTCTACCCCTGCATATGATTGGTTCGAGTGGATCCGGATCAACCCTGGTCTGACCAAGGTCTACGCCTGGAAATGGCATTGGAGATCTCTCGATGACTCAGCCGCCTTCAAGCTCACGATTCGCCTGCCATCAACAATGGAATCGAGTACTCTTGATTGCCTTGAGGAATATCTCACTGATCCGCCATGCATGACAGTTGCTGTGGCTGCATTCGGCTGGCAAGACAGTACATGGGCAGTTCCAAGTTGCTCAAGTACCTGTTGGGTATACAGCGAGACAGGCCTGAAGGTAAAAGATGTACTCGCTGTACGAGATCAAGTCGACGCCACGCGCGGGCTAGCTGGGCAAAAAACCATTGACATGGAGGTCATGGCTACCTTGCGCATTGTAAGCGACGAGATCGGGCCTCGAGACGCTATAGACCGGATGTTACTTGCGTCCTACTTTGAAGGGCCACTTCCTCGATACAGGAAGGCAACGCATCAGCTCGATGAAGCAGGAGTTGCGGCATACAACAAGGACAAGGAGATGCAATGGGAGCCAGACATGGACACGGATGGAAGCACTGAGTGAATGAGATCAGCTGAGGATCACGAGGTAGCGGTGAACATGCTAAGGTGGCCGCGTACTTCCGCTTAGCGCGAGTGCAAATCGAATTTGTTTTTTGCATGTGACAGCAAACTCAATCTCGCTTCTGATCGCTTTTTTCCAACGCGCCTCACCTTCGTCACAACACCACATCTCCAGACCACATTGGTCTCGTAATAATGCCCTCTTGGAATCCACACGCCAATAGTCAAACACCATGCCTGCCGCACAGCAAGTCTTCGACATTGCCGAGCTACTCGAGATCATCATCTGCCAAGTGGACGCGCACCAGGTATGTGATAGTGGCCAGAGTCATACTGGCACCTCGTGCAGAGAAACATCTTGAGCGAATACTATAATGAACCTACTGCTTTGCACGCCGAGGATGCGCTGGCTTCATGTCAGATACGGGAGCTCAAGCTCGTCAACAGAAGCTGGCGCGATGCTATCTCGACTTCATGGGCTATCCGCCGCGCTCGAGTCGTCGAAGGAGGCTCGAACCTTTCTTTAGAGATCACTGAGGATGAAGATATTGCGGAAATGGTGAGGAAGGCGCTGTGTAACTCCAGATTCACCAACGCTATCTACGACGCGGAGGATTGGATTCGAGTGAATCCATCTTTGAAGAAGGTTCATACCGTCAAAGTTACCGAGACCACCGGGCACTATGCAGACGAAAATGACGACTACTTCGAGTTGACGCTCCGGCTGCCCTCGCTTGTCGAAGTTGGATCGCTGTCTCTGGACGAGTTTGTCACCGACCCGCCTTGCCAGGAGATCACAATGAGTCGAATGTATTGGGACCAGACTGAGGACTGGTGGTTGATGCCGTTCGATCGGGTGGTCTACTCGGTATCGCAGGTCGCTGGAGTAAAGATCAGGTAAGCACAGACAAGGCAAGCAAGTCAATCTGTCACAGGTGCCCATAAACGCCGATTACAGCTGGGTCGCCAGCTGATGCCGCCGAGACATTGTTAGTCGAATGCGGAGCATCGCTAACTCTTTCGTCGGGCTAGGGATATATTGACTGTACGAGATCAACTCGATGGACAAGAAATGGACGACGTCCTTGAGGGTGAAGAGATCGTGGCCAGCCTTCTGATAGACACAAAACATCCCAGGCCACAGTCGGTTGAGGACATGAGGGTCTGCATCTCCTACTCGGATGGTCCACTTCCCCGCTACAGGAAGGCATCGCACCGGCTCGGATCAGGTGGAGTGAAGGCGTATCTCCAGGATCAAGCACTGGAATGGCATCCAAACATGGACGTCAAGCCAAGCGAGGACGTCTGACTGGTACGCGCCGCGACTGCGTCCCGGAAGAGTGATCAAATCCAGAAGAGTTGGTGATTTCTACCACTTCGATTGGTAGCAACGTCGATGGATCTGCTTGGCTGGTGCGGGAGTTCCTCGGGACGTTGATAGCATGGGTTTAGGCAGCGAACATCTCAATGTAGAGCTGTCCGCTTGAAGTCTGACGATACACATTTCGATCATGTTATCGCGTCCAGTAAGTTTCCTTTTTTGTGCCGGTATGGAGACCACGCCCTACTGTTCTGTTACTCATCCCGCTCATCGGTTGTGTGGAAAGTCAACGGCCGTCTCAGGCCGGACCCATGGTGTCAGACCTCATCATTCATCAATCATAATCTATCAAGCCGCCTCATCAGCAGCTGGGGTATCCATAATCGCATCCGTCTCCTCCGTGACAAGAACTCCATCCAAGCTCCCCATATGCTCGTCGAACGCCTTCAGCAATGCATCAATGTCGCCCTTCCGTATCTTGTCCTTGCCCGCGCCCTCTTTCCTCGCTTCTCGTCCCGATATGGTGAGCATCATTCCTTTGTCTGCACTCTTCCCGTCATGTCCACCCCAGCTTGGCGCGGCTGTGAGCTTCGTTTGCACAGCTTGCCAGTCTGGCGACAACGATGTCGCTGAGACGAGCTCCGTACCATCTGCTGCAAGGTCTAGGATCACGAAGCGCTGCTCCACTCTGCTCTCGTGCTTCGACTCCTGCAGCGTTTCCAGAGCAGCCGATGTCAAGATGTCAGGATCATCGTCGGCGAAGACGTAGTGGACATTCGGGTGATGGTGCTCGCCGGTGTCATCTTCGACTAAGGTGAAGAATGGACGGAAGTCGGATGGTGGTAACAGTGGTGCGTCTTGGTCTGGCTCGGGATATAGTAGGCCCCCGCTGTCTCCGTCCTCGTCCTCGTCCTCGTCCTCGTCGTCCTGCTCATCTTCTGCAGGCGGCAGAGCTCCATGCATGTCATCATCGTCGATCGTAGCGTCTACACGTGAGGCTGTGTGAGCTATATCCCGTCAGTACTATGCTACACGATCTTGCTTCCACATACCGTCTCCATCGTTAGCCTTGATCGCGTGAGCTACCGCATCGTCCTTGTCATGCTCCTCACCGCCAACACCGCGTGGTGCTTCCTCCGGCTTCTCCACACGGTCATCTTCTCCTGTTCCTGACATGCTCCATATCTACTGGCGATGGTCGGATATGGCGGAGTAGTTCTCGTTGATCAACAAGAGCTCAACAAGGTGGAGCTCCAATCCGGCTAGCGCCGGCCCGCCTAGAACCCATCGCGGCCAAGACGTCTGTGCGTCCCACGATAGCGCGACTTCACGTCCTCCGTCAGCTTCTCGCCTCTCTTTCTTCGCCGGACATAGTGGAGCTATTGGCGATCACGTCTTGAGCTGTTTCATCCTTCTCCTTCGGTGTTGTAGGTCTTTTCGCACGACATGGAGTGGTAGTACTGATCGTTCTTTCCGTCCTTTCTTCCTCCATCCTGCCCACAGAATGCCTCAAGAGGAGCTTCAAAATGGCAACGCTACGGAGACTTCACCATTGCTATACAACGTCCAGCCCACAGACAGTTTAGCACCAGAAGGTCCGCTCCCAGCATCTCATCATGTCAATGGCAATGGCACATTCCACAAAGATCTGGCCGCCGCCGAGGACGATGACACTCTTGAACGCCAAGAGACCAACACTTCTATCAATCGACAGAAGCAGTACGAAGGCCTTCCCGATGTCAAGAAGCGTATGAAGTACATCTTCCCGGCCGTGGTAGTCGGTGTCTTCCTTTCCGCGGCCGACCAAACCATTATCGTCAGCAGCTATGGAAGCATTGGTTCGGAGCTCAATGCGTTGAGCATGACTTCCTGGATTGCTACCGCATACTTTCTGACCTTGACTTCGTTTCAGCCATTGTATGGGAAGTTGTCTGACATCTTCGGGAGGAAGGCGTGTCTGCTGTTTGGGTACACGGTCTTTGGCCTAGGATGTCTTGGGTGTGGTCTTGCGCAGGATATCAATCAGCTCATTGCGGCGAGGGCCTTTGCCGGAATTGGAGGAGGTGCCATGACGACTGTTGTGAGTATTCTGTTGAGCGATGTTTGTACCTTAAGGGAGAGAGGGCAGTGGCAGGGATATGTAAACATTGTGTTTGCTGCTGGTTCTAGTGCTGGCGCGCCGATTGGAGGTAAGTCAAGTCTCGTCACCAATTGCAACTCTTTTCTGACTGGCGATAGGCATCGCCGTAGACTACATCGGCTGGCGATGGGCATTTCTAATTCAAGTACCCCTCTGTGTGATAGCATTCCTGGCGGTCACCTTTGCACTCCACTTGCCGCAGCGTGAGCAAGCAGACTGGAGAAAGAGTCTACGACGGATCGATTTTCCCGGTGCTATCATCTTGCTCAGCGCTGTGTCAACTTTCTGCCTAGCACTGGACCGCGGCAGTAATGTCAGCTGGACTGCACCGGTCGCCTACATTCCGCTGGCAACCTCGATACCACTATTTATCATCTTCGTTTTAGTCGAGATGAACCTCGCAGTCGAGCCGTTCGGACCAGGCCACATCATATTTGACCGCACGATGATCGCTACCTACCTTTGCAACTTCTTCTCCATGGCTGGATGGTTGGCAGCGATCTTCTACATTCCACTTTACTTCCAGGTCGTGGATCATGTCACAGCCACTGGAGCCGGCCTTCGACTGATCCCAGGTGTGATTTTCGGCGTGCTTGGAAGTCTTCATGCAGGTTACTACATGCGACGAACCGGAAAATACTACTGGCTTACTGTCATCGTATATGCAGGCTTAGCCTTGGGGACTTTCACAATATTCCTGATGAGTGGCATTCTTTTGAATAGCACTATTGGCATCGTCCTCGGAATGTGCCTAGCTGGCTTCAGCAATGGGAACGGCATCACAACAACTTTGATAGGAATCATCGCGAACGCTTCTCATGAAGATCAAGCTGTAGCTACAGCTTGTAGCTATCTGTTCCGATCTCTTGGAAGCGTCTTCGGCGTTTCCATCTCCGCGACTGTAGCGAACCAGGCTTTGCGCAAGAGTCTTGCGAGTGAACTGCCACAACTAGGACTGCCGGAGGGCGAGGCATTGGATATTGCGGAGAAGGTAAGACAGAGTCTCGCATATTTGAGACAGCTCGATCCGAAGGTTAGGCACGTTGTCGAGAATTGTTTCGCGAAAAGCACAAATGCGGCCTTCGGATTGCAAGTTGCGCTTGTACTGGGGGCAGCTATTAGTGCTTGGTTCATCAGGGACACGAGGCTAAGCAAGTAAGAGGTGGCCGGGCAGACTTGTACGATGATCGAGTGTGGTAAGTGCAGTATTAAACATTCGCTGCAGTTCTTGTTTGCTGATCATGCTATGCTAAGGCGCCAGTACCCCACGAAAACACGCAAAACGTCAATGTAATATCCGCCGACACACTTCTCCAGTGCCAATATCATGCATTAGTGCCTTGTCGGCACCATCCTTTCCTCATGGCTGGCTCTTGCTCGACTTATAGATGAGCCTCGCTCCGATCCTTTCGTTCCAAGTCTCCCATCTATGCCGGACGACCAGCAGCAGCCTTCTTCGCCTGTCTCACTTCAATCTGCGCCATGTCAAGCTCATACTTGGCCATCTCCAGTTCACCTTTCAACTTCTTCATCGCCTCACTATCATCACCACCCTCCTTATCCTTGAATTCCGCCAGCTCCTTCTTCAGCTGGCTGATTTGGACGTTCTGGGTGGTGATCATCTTGCCGAATTTCTCGACGCTCTCCTTCTTGGTCTTGAGCTCGGCGCAGAGTTGCTTGGCAGCGTTGAAGTGCTTATCGTGGTCAGCCTGTAGCTTCGGGAGCTTGGAGGCGTGCTGCTCGGCGATCTTGACGCGCTGCTCAAGAGCGGCCGCACCTTGCGTGATGATTCCGGCATCGAACAATTTTGTACGGGCATCGGCGGCAAGCGTGTGCATCTTCTCGTCTTCAATCTTCCAGTGCGAGTTGAGGTCTTGGAATTTGGCCTCCGCGACTTGGACCTTCTCGGCGAGGTATTCGTGGTGTTTGATGACCATAGCGGCGAGGTTCTCCAGCGTAGCATCGTCCGGCAATGGAATGGCCGCTGGCAGGATCTTCTTCAACGTTGAGATCAACTGCGCCGTCTTGCCTTGCTGGTTTTGCAGCTCAATTTGGAGCTGATCTGCACGCTGCTTCTGCTCATGGCCTGCTCGCGCACACTTCGCGTTGCCCTGGAGCGCAGACTGTGCTTCAAGGTTCAACACCTTGCTCTTCTGGACAAACAAGTCGCCCTTCAGCTCGTCGTTCTCCTCTTGCAAGCCTTCATTCTTGCTCTTCAACTCCTCCTTGCGCTTCTTCAAGTCGTCGTTCTTCGTGGAAAGAGTCTGGATCTTCTCTTCGGCGGTAGTGTATTTCTGGGAGAGTCTCTGCTTGTCGCTGCAAATGCCAGCGCACTTCTCCTCCGGGGCGGCGAGCTCCTGGCGCATGTCCTCAAGGGCCTCTTGAGTGGTATCGCACTGAGCCTTCAACTCATCTTGCTCAACAGCAAGCGCAGCGCGCTGCTTCTCCGAGTTCGCGACCTTTTGCTTCAATTCGGTGATTTTGTTCTCAGCATCCTCGCGATACTCCTCATTTGCCCCCCGCTCGAAAGTCCACCGCTTCTCCGCGACCTGGACGTCCTCGATGATACTGTTGAAGTCCTGCTTAGCGGCAAGGAGTTCTCCGCCGATCTGGGTCATATGCTGCTCGGCACTGATGCGAGCTGCCTCTGCTGCAACAACCTCCTCTCTGGCATTCTGCGCCTCTCGAGTGAGAGCCTCGACCTTCTCTTCCGCCTCGAGTTGCTTCCGCTCTGACTCCGCGCGCAACCCCTTCTCAGCATTGAGCTTAGCATTAGTGTCAGTCAGCTGCATCTTAGTGTCGAGCAGCTCGACAGTGGTAGTAGTGTGTCGCTTCTTGATCTCGGCATGCACTTTCGAGTGTGTGATGGCTTTCATCTTCTTCTCGACCTTGGCGATGGTCCTCTCGCCCTTCGCCACGATGGACTTCTTCATGTTGCGGAAGCGGTGCTTGCTTTCAACTTTAGCAGTTTTGGGGGTCATGTTGGCGAATGCTTCAGCAATCATGATGTTGTGGCCAGACAACGCGACAATCGTGGCCGGAATGGAGAACATTGTTGATGGTTGTGATGATTGTTGAATGTTGATTTGCTTCAGGTTGACTTGGTGTGGTGGTCGAGTCTGAAGTTTTGCGTCGTCGCGTGGCGTTGTTTGTGGAAGGGAAGTTGGAAGAGTGGTGTGAGGTTTTGATGTCCGCTTGCTGCAGGTGCACGGACTCTTGGTTGTGCTGTAAAACGTGACTTGAGGCGGAGTGAATGTGCGTCAGGTGTGCTTCGGGAACTTTCGAATCATCTCCGTTCACCAAACTCAGGTTTGCACGGGCGGAGACGTGGAAATAACGAGTAGTGGACGTGCAAGGCTCCATAAGCAACATTCACTTCACTACCGAGCTAGTACCGAAACAGGAAGGAGCGCTTGCGTGACAGTTTTCAACGCTGTCATGGCTTGCAGATTGCTCTGTAGCATTTCAGATCGCATCAGATCGCACCTGTCTTACGCTGTGGCGATCGAAAGTCAAAGGTTCATAATCTCGTCCAGAGAAGGAGCTGTTCGTTCATGGCCACGATGTGAAAGACAATTAGGAAGCTAAGATGGTGGCACCCAAACGGCGCTCAGCTTAGGCTAGTAACACAACTGCTTGTGGATGGCCTACTAAGCAGCTGCGTAGGTCACTGCAGCTACGTCGGAAACAATGCGTTGCTCAGTGGAGGGCGCGCACCTAGAGATCGACTGCATCAGCGCCTCGGCTTGGCACGATATCAGAGATCGTGCAAGTAAACGGCTGAACCACCCATCAGTGAGGGCCCAAACATCTCAGCGAAGGAAAGCAAAACAACGAAAATGCCTGCTTCCAGCGCCCACGTTCTTTACACCACCCTCAAAGCAACAGCAACCTCCCACATGCTCGTTTTCTTTTCCACTTCAGGCCCCACAGGCTCGCGGCGAAGTGGAAGCAATCTCTCCACCGGCCACCTTAGCAACGGGGGCAGGAATCGGACGGTTGCCATTGCGATGAAGGCACTCATTGTAAACTCGATCGATATGCGACACCACTCATTGCTTGTGCTGAAGGTCTTTGGAAGGAGGATGCGTGCGGACAGTCAGGGAATCGCCACGCCACTAAGAGGCAACATCCATTGGCGAGGAAGCGCACATCGACAGAGATGGAGCCTCCATTGCTGAAGAAACGCAAATTGACTAGTATGGAACCTCCATAGGTGAGGAAAGTGTCAGGTGATTGAGATGGAGCCTTCAATTGCGGTGAAAGTGTACATTGACAGAGATGGAGCCCTTGGCGCGGAAGCGCAAATTAGCTGACGGAGCCTGCACGATGAAGTCAAGCGCAACGTAACTGAGAAGGAGCCTTCAACAGCGAGGACAGCGCACATCGACGGAGGTGGAGAATCCTCTGGTGCGGAGTTGGTCAGAGTCAAGCAAGGCACATGACAATACTAATTGTAGATGCCCTTTCGGCAACGCGAACCACATCGCTCATTAGAGCCATGGCCATGACACAGCAGGATGGATGTTCGACAATGTCAACAGCCAAAACAGCCACGACTGAATGCTATGATGTAAAAGCGCATCACGCAGATCCCAGAAGCCTTCCTCGAGCAGAATAGAATACTTTTGCACAACGCAGATCGTAGAACGGCCTCAGGAACAGCTTCGACAGCAGCGACTTGAAAAGTAGAAGGATGCGGAATACGCTCAGCAAAGACTGCGTGAATGACGGGTCTAACAGCAAAAAGAGCACAATGCGCAGATGGCTCAAGCCTCGATTGAGTCGACAGACACCAACAGCACCGGTCCTGAAGAGCAACGAACTGCTAACATCGTTAGTCCCAATCGCGAAAAAACTACGCGTAAGATCATAGTGCTACTGTCGACGTAAGCAATGCTGTTGTATTACTGTTGAATTTAGCCGGCGCTACCGGTACGAGGCTGGGAGGGCGTTGGAGATTTGCTAGCGGTTTGGAGATTTGCTAGCTCGTTCTTTGGCATTCACCCACATTCTGTGATTGCGCAAGCACTGCGCAATCCCTGACGTATACATCTTGGCGCAGGTTTATATATGAGCACGCTCACTCACGTGTAGATGGCATCAACGCAAGCAAGCTTCTGAATTCACTGCAACAATAACTTCCAAGGATGCCACCAATGTCGCTGCGTAGTCAGAGTTTCCGTGAGCTTAGCAAGCCGCAGGCTACCGCGAACGCGAACAACCAATCATTTAGACCACCTGTTGGAATCAGCTGGAGGGACACCAAGGTGGACGGAGTGAGAGACCAGTCTCATAAAGCGCCAGGAGTGCGCCAGTCGTGTGTATTCCGGCAAGAAGACCGACACCATCAAAAGCAAGTTCTGCATGACAAGACCAATGTCAGTTCAGCCTGCGATTCTGACAACCAGAGCCGTAAGGTTATTCTATGCAACAGCGCAAGCGTTGTGGTGGGAAGAACAACAAACATACGCATTGAATCGACACAATCTCCGGTGCGACAACAGAGATTGTGCGTCCGGTCGTGCGACAGGGAGGTCTACGGATGTTGCTCTGACGCGACATTGCGACTCTTGCCTCGAGTCATCGACACTGGCTACAGTCCTGGGCATAGTTTTTACAACCCCTATTCTTCCACCTTTCCTCATTAGGAAGGATGTATCCACTGCTTGGCGTAGCTCACCACCTGGTGTGTCCTCCATTGTTGGCTATTACTGCCTCGCAGCGTTCTCGCATACTCTTGCATATCCGTTGTATGTCCTCAGGTGTGAGCTTGGCCCATTCAATCTTGATAGCAGCTTTTACCTCATCTCGTGTTGTAGGAAAATGAGCACCTACCCTATGCTTAAGAAGAGCCCATAGATTCTCAATAGGGTTGAGATCTGGTGAATTGGCTGGCTATTTCATAAGGTGTAGGCCCTTATCCTTGAATAGACTCACCGTTGCCTTCGCCTTGTGGATTGAGGCGTTGTCTTGCATAACAATGCAGTCCTGCGAGCCTGTTAACACTCGCTGCTTCTCAATTGCCGTGTGGATAAGAGGGACAATCTGGCTACGATACACCTCACCGTCGACAGAGCCCTTCTCGAATATATAGACTTCTATAGGTCCATCTGCAGAGATACAGCCCTATATCATACAGGCTGAGAACTTGCGGAAGCGTGCTGTAAGACAGTGTTCGTGATAAGCCTCATCTGCCCTGCGTGTCACATAGACCTGTCCGAATATTCCACACCTGAATGAAGCTTTATCTGTCCAAAGGACCTGAGCCCACTGTTCCACTGTCCATTTAATATGAGCCCTTGCCCATCGAAGCCGTGCCTCCTTGTGTTTCTCAGTCAACAACGGCTTGCGTGTTGCGACATATCGTAAGAAGCCCTCCTTCTCAAACGCAGCTCTTACTGTCCGGACGTCGCTGAAGATGCCCTCTATCGCGGCAATCTGTTCGTATCGCAGGCGGCGGCTGTTGGCATCAGTGGTGGCTCGATGGACAAGTCGCTGACGCTTGGAGGTGTTGATTACAGGTGGTGGGCCTCTCTTCTTCGGTGTGGAAGGTGGCACTCTTTCAAGCCGTGAGATTACTGAAGAGACAGAGCCTTTGTTAGTGTGAAGGGCGTCTGCAATCTGCTGCAGCGGCCAGTAGGGGTGTTTGTGAAGAGACTCTATCTCGCCCTTCTCGAATTCGGTAAAGACGCGTCCCTTCGGCATGGTGGCGATAGATAGCGCGTGTGTGAGTGTGTGGATAATGAGATTGAAGGTAGCAACACCTTCTGAGATGGACATGGATAGCCGGAAGGGGTTAGCGTAAATACAGAGGTTGTAAAAACTATGCCCAGGACTGTATCCTATTGATTGGTGTGCCCTCATTTGTAAGCGATATTGTTCCTGCAGAAGCGCCGCATTGTGTATATGTCATAGCTGACACCACACTGTGTGCTACACTTTCCAAAAGTAAGGCGAGACGACGGCGAGGGCAGTGGCGAGTATGTCATTGACGAGAAGTAATGGACTAACAAGACTGCTCCTCTTCGTACGGTCACTGCTCAGGCTGACAGAGAATTCGCCGAGGACATCACGCCGGCACACCAGTCCAGTCAAATGTAGAGGACGTTGTTGGAATGTCCCGAAACAGCAGCCAAGTAGTTCGATGGAAGGAGATCCCTGCAATATGAACATCCTATCTCCTACATCAGACCGCTGCTATCGCTCGGTGTTGGTGTTAAAGTGAAGCCACCAGGAGCCGAGCTTGCGAGGGTCTGGAAACACCGGGTTCAGAATGTCCGCTAAGACACCTGGATTTGCCATCTTAAGTTGAAACACAACAGGTTATTGTCGCACAGATCTAAGTTTGCTTTTGGACTACATTGATAGTTAAGGTATCACGTTAGAAGTGTGGGAAGTTATTGTACGGGCTCATATAGGGTGTTTCAAAAGCAGGTTGTGTATTGCATGTGTCTATCTAGAATAGACAAGTGTTGCTCTTGAAGAGGCTGCAGGTGACTAATCAGTCACCTGATTCTTGGCGTACGTAGCCTCCAGTTTTGATGATAGGATGTTGCCTATGTGCACGCTCGGATCGCGACATAAGGTCTCGAAGCTCTAACTTTTAGAAAAGACAAAAGTACTAACGTGCTTCACCACCGAGCGGGCCACACCACCGAGCGGGCCACTTTTGCCAAGAACTGTACCACTTCTACAGATACAGCTATACAACCACTATTACAGCGTGTATTGTCTTTAAACGAGGCCAAACTGACCTTAGCTATCCAGGCCACGAAACGCGACGCGACAATCACGAATCGACTTGCTACAAAGGTATACGACGCGTCTCGAACTATACTAGGGTATCGATTGAATAGACGACCTCCTCGGGGTGACTACGAGCCCAATTCGAAGAAGCTTACAGAGCTAGAAGAGAGGGTGATACTTGAGTACATACTCGAGCTAGATCTTAGAGGTTTCCCGCTATTAAAGGCTAGTGTACGAGCAATGGCCGATTCATTACTATAAGAGAAGGGTCTTAAGCCCGCTGGTCTTAATTAGACAGACAGGTTTATTAGGCGGCATCGTGAGCTAAAGGTTCGTATAACACGTAGATACGATCGTTAGCGAGCCCTAATAGAAGATCTAGACGTTATCGAGAAGTGGTTCTTGCTTATACGTAATATAAAGGAGAAGTATAGCATCTATTAAGAACATATAGGCCGTAGGACAAGCATGTGGGTGTGGGTGTGTCATGTGACTAGATCACGTGACTAAGGTTTGCTAGCCTATAGGCTAGCAAACATCCGGACACCTAGTATCTACCTACACTAACACCGGCGATACTATATATAGATACACGCTATCCTATTAGGTCCTTCTTCGTCTTTCGTATAATCCGCCGTCTTCTACTACTACGTAACTCGTACCTATTTAACAGGTTATAAGCCCGGGTTAGCAACTCGGTGTTTTACCCTCGACAAAGTCGTATTAGAGTTATTCCTCTTCAGAACAAAAGGAAGGCAGACTAGAGGCCGCACCCGCCTTATATAGGAAGCTATAGCCGTGCTATAGGTACATATAAGACGTAAAAGAGCCTAGTGAGGCACTATTAGACTCCGAGTCAGGGAGCCTATGCTAATACCTTAGACAAGTAGGCGAGCTTACTAAGAAGAGTCGCTCTCCGGACATCGCGTTCGTATCGACTAACTATTTATTCTAAGAGAGCCGTAGTGTCTTAGAAACCCCCTCTACTAAGAGAGTTACGCTATAGTGTCTTAGTACTAATACTATCCTTACGACCGACTTTCCTCGCTTTCTAGTAGATAGCCATTCTCTCTACTATTAACCTCGCGTTCGGTTCACCTCCTATCGATCTAATCGCGTACGACCGAATATATCCTATTACCTAAGGGCAGCTAACCTATCCCTTAACTTACAAAAATGGAGAACGAGACTAGGTTCATAAGAAAGAGAGCAGCACCTCTTCTAATAAGAGAGAACTACGAAACATAGTTCAAGCTAATAAGAATACACCTAGTATTAAAGTAGGTTGACTAGGTCCTCGAGGACATTATTACGGACATTCCCGCTATAACCCTAGCGACACCCTCTATATTATCGGAGTCATCCCTTCCTTTGGATCAAGCGATAAGGAAGGCATCGTACAGACGGCACAATGTAACGGCCCTATATAAGATGTATATCTGTCTGTCGACAGATGACTAAGAGATAATATACGAGATCCGGTATACGAAGGAGTTATAGGAATAGGCTGAAGCTAAATATAAGAGAAGACTTCTCGCTACTAGAAGAAGTTTGCTTTAGTAATACACCAATTTCGTGATAACAGAGGACCAGTCAATAGATAACGCCTAGTAGGAGCTTAGCTCAATTGTAAGGAGGGCTGTTTTAATCTCGCCTTAGTTCTAAGACATTAAGACTGAGGACAGAAAGATCTAGCAACTCTTAGCAGCTCTACTAGACTTATTTAGCTCAATTCGCGATGCAATTGATGCCTAGGTAAATCTCTCACTACAAGACATTCTTACAATCCTTAGGGAGAAGCAAGAATCAATAATTTATTAAGGGACAGCTATGTTCGCTAAGAAGGGTTTCTAGGGCAAGCTCACGTGCCATCTCTACAATAGTGACCATTTTATAAGCAAGTGCCTACACCTTTCTGTAGCTTAGTAGGCTGTTAGGAACAAGGACAAACTAGCTAGGGTTACCTACCCTACTAAGAGACAACCGTCACCACCTCGTAGGAGGTCATTATTACTAAACCTTCGTGATGTCCTCAAGGTAATAACGGACCTTACAAAGCAGATGAAGGAGAGCCGCAAGCCAAAGGCCTCCTCTAGTAAGCCTGTAAGGGCCTATGCGACCCAGGAAGACGCATCAGACTCTGAGATACCATCAGAAGATAATGATGTTGATGAGGTTGCACATTCCACTGTGGAAGCCAAGGGCAAGTACCCCTCGTCCGAGTGGTTACTTGACTCTTATACATCATCACATATAACTGACCAAGATTCACTATTCAGGACACTAAAGCCTCTTCAAAAGAGGAAGTGGATCAAGGTTAGGGGTGGCTATCTACAAGCTACATATATAGGAAGTGCAGTAATAGGTGGTCCTTCTAGAAAGCAAATTGTCTTAGAAAATGTCCTGTTTGTTCCTAGCCTTAGAGTTAGTCTTGTTTCGTAGAATCAGTTCAGCTAACAGTTTGCTGTCCAACCACCTAGTTTCACCCTAAAATCCTTGTCTAGTAAACCCGTTGTCCAGACCAAACTTCGAGGAGGAGTACCGTTTATCCACTCGATCTCGGAAATTCTTGAGCCACAGCATGCTAGCATACTCTCTTAAGAACGTGACGGTACCGCTATGGCTAACACTGAGTCCGAAGATCAGTAGGAGCTATGGCATAGAAGATGTGCACACCTTGGCAAGGGACTGCTAAGAAACCTGTATAGAGTCACTGACAAGAAAGATCCCATTCCTGTTCCTTCTGAACACCAGAATTGCAAGGTCTGCTCCCTTGTAAACATGAGGAAGTTCAAAGGACCTGCCACAGAGAGGAAAGGGGAGAGGCTGGCCCTCATCTCCATTGACATCTGTGGGCCTTTTCAGGGCGCAGTCTCTAGGCTAGGATACAAATATTGGCTTGAGATTGTAGACAACTTCTCTAGGAAGAAGTGGGTAATCCCTTTGAAGGCCAGGAGCGACGCTCCTGCAGCCCTACGGGATTGGAAGGTCCAGGCAGAACGGCAGTCAAGGTGCTTTCTGTCTGCGATCCGTAGTGATGGTGCAAAGGAAATTCTCGCCTTGCTAAAAGAGTGGGAGAAGGAGTTTGGCACTCAGATGGACACAACTAATGCCTACAACTCTCTTCAGAATGGACCTGTAGAAAGGTCAATTCAAGCCTCTGAGAACATAGTCCGGGCTATGCTTAAAGACTCTAGCATGCCAGTTGAGTTCTGGCCAGAAGCTTTGTAAGCACAGACTATGATCAGAAACAGACTGCCTAATGGTCCGATTATTGATGGTATTGCTCTTTCACTAGAAGAAGCCTTTACTGGTCAAGTACCGTCAGTCGACCATTTCCGCGTCTAGGGATACAAAGCTGTGGTCTATGTAGACCTAAGAGCCCAACCTCAAGGCTTGAGGAGAGACAAGTTGATAAACCGAGGAAAAGAAGCCGTGTTTGTAGGCTACTCAGAAAACACCACAAAACAATGGCTGTTCTAGGATCCCGACATAAAAGCTATAAAAGCGTATAGTCACGTCGACTGGTTTGAGAATAAGAAGGGGGGAGATATAGATCTTGGTATCACCTTCACTAACTAGCCGAGTCGAGCGCCACAGCGCAATCCTGTTGGGAGGAAGCCCTTTAGGGCGAAATTTTCCGATAGGGGATTATTAGAAACACCGTTACGAAGGCTAGGAGAAAATATTAAGGCGGTTTCAGCACTGTCGAAGGCCGATAACGGTGGATCTATACAGAACCTACCCGAGTCATTAACACTATAGCAACCGCTGTCTGTGTAACTTCCCCCTCCCCTAAAGGACACTAGGGAATACCAGAAGTTTGGAGATTAGGGTACTCTAATAAAAGAAAAAGAAGATGTCGTTCAGTTCGACCTATTCGAACACCTAGCGCCACCTTAGGTTATAGGCAATAAGAGGTTAAGGGGGGACGGAGATAATAACTCTAAAGAGTATAAGGCTAAACACTATAAGGCTCTTATCGCCTAGATGTTCTATCTAGACCCTATAATAAGCTAGGTAGAGGAGATTCTAAACGACGTAGAAGAACATACATTTGCTACTATTAGGCAGGCTATAGCCTACTAGTAGGAAGTGCTAATCCCAAAGTCCTATAAGGCAGCCGTAGGAGACCCCGAATAGGGACATATATAGAGAGAGGCAATCGAGAACGAACTTATTACCTTAGTAAGCAACAACACCTAGGAAGTAGTTGTACCGCTAAAGGGTGCGAATCTAATTACTTCTAGGTAGGTCTTTGATATAAAAAGAATGATTAGTAGAGCTATTAAGAAGTTCAAAGCAAGACTAGTTATAAGAGGGTTTTTATAGAAATATAGGGTTGACTTCGAAGAGACCTTTACACCTACTATTAGACATAATACTCTCCGAGTATTCATAGTAGTAGTGTGTAAGAGAGATGTCGAGATGCACCTAGTAGATGTGAATAATGCTTTTACCTAAAGCAGCCTCCTTGAAGACATCTATATGATCCTACCCCTAGGAGTTGAAGCACCTCTAAACATAGTGTTTAAGGTCCTACGAAGCCTTTATAGGCTTAAGCAAGCAGCTAGAGACTGGAACAAGCTCTATGTTACGAAGCTAGAGAAGATTAGATTTACCTAGTCCTAGGTAGATCTATGCCTACTTGTCTATACGGATAGAGACCTTATGGTCCTTACCTATATAGATGACATACCTATTGTAGCTCCGAAGCTGTTAGATGTTCAGTAGTTTAAGGCTGAGCTTGGAAAAGTGTTTAAGATTAAAGATCTTAGTAAACCTACGAAGATCCTTAGAATAAGGATTACAAGAGACAGGTCCTAAGGCACTTTGAAGCTTAATTAAGGACACTATGTCCACGCTAACTTAGCCAAGATGAACATAGCTAGAGAGAAGGCTACGCTAACCTAATCACCTATAGAGAGCTAAGAGTATTTAGTGCCTACGGCGCCTATAGATAAGAGGTATAACAAATAGGATTACTAGAGTCATAATAGTACCTAGATATAGCTAATAATAATGATAAGGCCAGACTTAGCATTCCCCCTTAGAAGAATTAGCTCATTTGTTGCTAATCCCTCGTAGTAGTATATAAAGGCTTTAAAGAAGCTCTCCCGATACCTACGGTCGTACCTAGACCTAGGTCTTATATATAGAAAGTAAGGGGGCAATCTCTAGGGATACTCGGACTCTGACTACGCTATAGACAAAGTGGATAGAGTCTCAATTCTAGGATACGTGTGGTTCCTTTGTGGATCACCTATGTCCTAGATAAGTAGGAAGCAGAAGTCTATTACAACATTAATAATAGAAGCTGAGTTTATAGCTATGAACGCAGCTATAAAGCAGTCACAATTTCTTGCTACTGTCCTCAGGGAAATGGGGTGCCTAGAACTAGTGGGAAAGAGCTCTTTCTAGCCGAGTATAAGGGCAAGCAGGGGCGCTATTAACGAGCTAAGGCTAGTCAAGCTTATAGGTAACAACTAAGCCGCTTTGACACTTATTAAAGATGCCTATATATATAAAAGGTCAAAGCATATTAATGTTATATATAACTATATTAGACATCTCTAGTAGTAGAAGAAGATTATAGTAGACTACTACTATATAAAGGATATAGCTACTAATAGGTTAATAAAGCCCCTTAATAGCTAGTAGTTCTAAAACTTTATAAGGTAGCTCTAGCTTACGTAAAGGGATTGTAGGAGACTATATAGCCCGAGTGGGAGTGTTAAGAACATATAGGCCGTAGTACAAGTATATGGGTGTAGGTGTGTCATGTGACTAGATCACGTGACTAGGGTTTGCTAGCCTATAGGCTAGCAAACATCCGGACACCTAGCATCTACCTATACTAACACTAGCGATACTATATATAGATACACGCTATCCTATTAGGTCCTTCTTTGTCTTTAGTATAATCCGCCGTCTTCTACTACTACGTAACTCGTACCTATTTAATAGGTTATAAGCCCGGGTTAGTAACTCGGTATTTCACCCTCGACAAAGTCGTATTAGAGTTATTCCTCTTCAGAACAAAAGGAAGGTAGACTAGAGGCCGCACCCGCCTTATATAGGAAGCTATAGCCGTCCTATAGGTATATATAAGACGTAAATAAGCCTAGTAAGGCACTATTAGACTCCAAGTTAGGGAGCCTATACTAATACCTTAGACAAGTAGGCAAGCTTACTAAGAAGAGTCGCTCTCCGGACATCGCGTTCGTATCGACTAACTATTTATTCTAAGAGAGCCGTAGTGTCTTAGAAACCCCCTCTACTAAGAGAGTTACGCTATAGTGTCTTAGTACTAACATACTCCTTAGCGGATTCCGACTTCCTCCTCTTCCTAGCGGATAGCTATCCTCTCTACTATTAACCTCGCGTTCGGTTTATCCTATTTCGATCCGATCCGATCGCGTACGACCGAATATATCCTTTTACCTAAGGGTAGCCAACCTGTCCCTTAACTTATAAAAATAGAGAACGAGACTAGGTTTATAAGAAAGAGAGTAGCACCTGTTCTAATAAGAGAGAACCACGAAACATAGTTCAAGCTAATAAGAATACACCTAGTATTAAAGCAGGTTGACTAGGTCCGCGAAGACATTATTACGGACATTCCCGCTACAACCCTATCTATAGCGACACCCTCTATATTATCGGAGTCATCCCTTCCTTTGGATTAAGCGATAAGGAAGGTATCGTATAGACGGCACAATGTAACGGCCCTATATAAGATGTATATCTGTCTGTCGATAGATAACTAAGAGATAATATACGAGATCTAGTATACGAAGGAGTTATAGGAATAGGCTAAAGCTAAATATAAGAGAAGACTTCTCACTACTAGAAGAAGTTTGCTTTAGCAATATACCAATTTCGTGATAATAGAGGACTAGTCAATAGATAACGCCTAGTAGGAGCTTAGCTTAATTGTAAGGAGGGCTGTTTTAATCTCGCCTTAGTTCTAAGACATCAAGACTAAGGACAGAAAGATCTAGTAACTCTTAGTAGCTCTACTAGACTCATTTGGCTCAATTCGCGATGCAATTGATGCCTAGGTGAATCTCTTACTACAAGACATTCTTATAATCCTTAGAGAGAAGCAAGAATCAATAATTTATTAAGGGATAGCTATGTTCGCTAAGAAGGGTTTCTAGGGCAAGCTTACGTGATATCTCTATAATAGTGACCATTTTATAAGAAAGTGCCTACACCTTTCTATAGCTTAGTAGGCTGTTAGGAATAAGAACAAACTAGCTAGGGTTACCTACCCTACTAAGAGACAACTATTACTACCTCGTAGGAGGTCATTATTACTAAACCTTCGTGATGTCCTTAAGGTAATAACGGACCTTACAAAGTAGATAAAGGAGAGCCGCAAGCCAAAGGCCTCCTCTAGTAAGCCTATAAGGGCCTATACGACCTAGGAAGACGTATCAGACCCTAAGATACTATTAGAAGATAATGATGTTAATAAGGTTGCCTATTCTACTATAGAAGCTAAAGGCAAGTACCCCTCGTCCGAGTGGTTACTTAACTCTTATATATTATTACATATGACTGACTAAGATTCACTATTTAGGACACTAAAGCCTCTTTATAAGAGGAAGTAGATCAAGGTTAGGAGTGGCTATCTACAAGCTATATATATAGGAAGTGTAGTAATAGGTAGTCCTTCTAGAAAGCAAATTGTCTTAGAAAATGTCCTGTTTGTTCCTAGCCTTAGAGTTAGTCTTGTTTCGTAGAATCAGTTTAGCCAACAGTTTGCTATCTAACTACCTAGTTTCACCCTAAAATCCTTGTCTAGTAAACCCGTTGTCTAGACTAAACTTCGAGGAGGAGTACCGTTTATCTATTCGATCTCGGAAATTCTTAAGCTATAGTATACTAGTATACTCTCTTAAGAACGTGACGGTACCGCTATAGCTAATACTAAGTCTAAAGATTAGTAGGAGCTATAGTATAGAAGATATATATACCTTGGCAAGGGACTACTAAGAAACCTATATAGAGTTACTAATAAGAAAGATCCTATTCCTATTCCTTCTAAACACCAGAATTGCAAGGTCTGCTCCCTTGTAAACATGAGGAAGTTCAAAGGACCTGCTATAGAGAGGAAAGGGGAGAGGCTGGCCCTCATCTCCATTGACATCTGTGGGCCTTTTTAGGGCGTAGTCTCTAGGCTAGGATACAAATATTGGCTTGAGATTGTAGACAACTTCTCTAGGAAGAAGTGGGTAATCCCTTTAAAGGCTAGGAGCGACGCTCCTACAGCCCTACGGGATTAGAAGGTCTAGGCAGAACGGTAGTCAAGGTGCTTTCTGTCTACGATCTATAGTAATAGTACAAAGGAAATTCTCGCCTTGATAAAAGAGTAGGAGAAGGAGTTTAGTACTTAGATAGACACAACTAATGCCTATAACTCTCTTTAGAATAGACCTATAGAAAGGTCAATTCAAGCCTCTAAGAACATAGTCCGGGCTATAGTTAAAGACTCTAGTATACTAGTTAAGTTCTAGCTAGAAGCTTTATAAGTATAGACTATGATTAGAAACAGACTGCCTAATAGTCCGATCATTAATAGTATTGCTCTTTTACTAGAAGAAGCCTTTACTAGCTAAGTACCGTCAGTCGACTATTTCCGCGTCTAGGGATATAAAGCTATAGTCTATATAGACCTAAGAGCCTAACCTCAAGGCTTAAGGAGAGACAAGTTAATAAACCGAGGAAAAGAAGCCGTGTTTATAGGCTACTTAGAAAACACTACAAAATAATAGCTATTCTAGGATCCCGATATAAAAGTAATAAAAGCGTATAGTCACGTCGACTGGTTTAAGAATAAGAAGAGGGGAGATATAGATCTTAGTATCACCTTTAATAACTAGCCGAGTCGAGCGCTATAGCGCAATCCTGTTAGGAGGAAGCCCTTTAGGGCGAAATTTTCCGATAGGGGATTATTAGAGACACCGTTACAAAGGCTAGGAGAAAATATTAAGGCGGTTTTAATACTGTCGAAGGCCGATAACGGTAGATCTATACAGAACCTACCTAAGTCATTAACACTATAGTAATCGCTATTTATACAACTTCCCCCTCCCCTAAAGGACATTAGGGAATACTAGAAGTTTGGAGATTAGGGTACTCTAAAAAAAGAAAAAGAAGATGTCGTTCAGTTCGACCTATTCGAACACCTAGCGCCACCTTAGGTTATAGGCAATAAGAGGTTAAGGGGGGACGGAGATAATAACTCTAAAGAGTATAAGGCTAAACACTATAAGGCTCTTATCGCCTAGATGTTCTATCTAGACCCTATAATAAGCTAGGTAGAGGAGATTCCAAACGACGTAGAAGAACATACATTTGCTACTATTAGGCAGGCTATAGCCTACTAGCAGGAAGTGCTAATCCCAAAGTCCTATAAGGTAGCCGTAGGAGACCCCGAATAGGGACATATATAGAGAGAGGCAATCGAGAACGAACTTATTGCCTTAGTAAGCAACAACACCTAGGAAGCAGTTGTACCGCTAAAGGGTGCGAATCTAATTACTTCTAGGTAGGTCTTTGATATAAAAAGAATGATTAGTAGAGCTATTAAGAAGTTCAAAGCAAGACTAGTTATAAGAGGGTTTTTATAGAAATATAGGGTTGACTTCGAAGAGACCTTTACACCTACTATTAGACATAATACTCTCCGAGTATTCATAGTAGTAGTGTGTAAGAGAGATGTCGAGATGCACCTAGTAGATGTGAATAATGCTTTTACCTAAAGCAGCCTCCTTAAAGACATCTATATGATCCCACCCCTAGGAGTTGAAGCACCTCTAAACATAGTGTTTAAGGTCCTACGAAGCCTTTATAGGCTTAAGCAAGCAGCTAGAGACTGGAACAAGCTCTATGTTACGAAGCTAGAGAAGATTAGATTTACCTAGTCCTAGGTAGATCTATGCCTACTTGTCTATACGGATAGAGACCTTATAGTCCTTACCTATATAGATGACATACCTATTGTAGCTCCGAAGCTGTTAGATGTTCAGTAGTTTAAGGCTGAGCTTGGAAAAGTGTTTAAGATTAAAGATCTTAGTAAACCTACGAAGATCCTTAGAATAAGGATTATAAGAGACAGGTCCTAAGGCACTTTGAAGCTTGATCAAGGACACTATGTCCACGCTAACTTAGCCAAGATGAACATAGCTAGAGAGAAGGCTACGCTAACCTAATCACCTATAGAGAGCTAAGAGTATTTAGTGCCTACGGCGCCTATAGATAAGAGGTATAACAAATAGGATTACTAGAGTCATAATAGTACCTAGATATAGCTAATAATAATAATAAGGCCAGACTTAGCATTCCCCCTTAGAAGAATTAGCTCATTTGTTGCTAATCCCTCGTAGTAGTATATAAAGGCTTTAAAGAAGCTCTCCCGATACCTACGGTCGTACCTAGACCTAGGTCTTATATATAGAAAGTAAGGGGGCAATCTCTAGGGATACTCGGACTCTGACTACGCTATAGACAAAGTGGATAGAGTCTCAATTCTAGGATACGTGTGGTTCCTTTATGGATCACCTATGTCCTAGATAAGTAGGAAGCAGAAGTCTATTACAACATCAATAATAGAAGCTAAGTTTATAGCTATGAACGCAGCTGTAAAGCAGTCACAATTTCTTGCTACTGTCCTCAGGGAAATGGGGTGCCTAGAACTAGTGGGAAAGAGCTCTTTCTAGCCGAGTATAAGGGCAAGCAGGGGCGCTATTAACGAGCTAAGGCTAGTCAAGCTTATAGGTAACAACTAAGCCGCTTTGACACTTATTAAAGATGCCTATATATATAAAAGGTCAAAGCATATTAATGTTATATATAACTATATTAGACATCTCTAGTAGTAGAAGAAGATTATAGTAGACTACTACTATATAAAGGATATAGCTACTAATAGGTTAATAAAGCCCCTTAATAGCTAGTAGTTCTAAAACTTCATAAGGTAGCTCTAGCTTACGTAAAGGGATTATAGGAGACTATATGGCCTAAGTAGGAGTGTTAAGAACATATAGGCCGTAGGACAAGTATATAGGTGTAGGCATGTTATGTAACTAGATCACGTGACTAGGGTTTGCTAGCCTATAGGCTAGTAAACATCCGGACACCTAGTATCTACCTACACTAATACTAGCGATACTATATATAGATATACGCTATCCTATTAGGTCCTTCTTTGTCTTTAGTATAATCCGCCGTCTTCTACTACTACGTAACTCGTACCTATTTAACGAGTACTATTAACTTACGACTCGGACGATAAACAAGAAGACTACTATACTAGTAATATCGCTACCCCCCGGCGACTAACCCGCCCCGCCTAGCGAGACGTGATATAGCCGTTACTTAAACTAAACGACGCCGAGGTACGTAGTAACGTCGACTCGGGACTAGATAATAGAGTCCTAGTCGAAGAGATACCTAGTAACGAGTAACCTATCGAAGGAAGTATAGAGCCGTTAGACGAACCTACGCTACTAGAGGAACGGGAGCAAACGGAGTTATATAAAGAAAAACTATATATAGAAGTATATAATAGCCGGTCTAAAACGACACGTATACTTAAACTAAAGTCCGATCTCTAGTAGGGGATCGCTAATATATAGCTATAATAATAGAAGATTGCCGCGCTAGATTATATAATTATCGCGGACTTACTATACGTTAATAAAGCCTTATTTATCCTAGCCTTTTAGAACCTCCGTACCCGGATAGTACGTAAATACTATAATAGTAGAGTAGCTAGCTACTAAGGCATAGCGAGGACTTTTAATCTACTATAACGGTAAAATCTCTTCTAGCCTAGTATAGTAAGTAACGTCGTAAGATACGTATAATACTACCTAATATATAGGCGCTCGACTCTATTAAGACTAATAAAGTAAGGCACCCTGTCCCTATACTATACGCCCGGTTACGAATAGAAGTATATTATAGTAGACTTTATTGTCGACCTACCCGCTAGTAAAGATCCCGATACTAGACTAATCTATAAACACGTTATAATAGTTACCGATATACTAACTAAACGCGTATAGCTACTCCCTACTAACTTGAACGCTAAGCACGCCGCTACCTTGTTCTATAAGTATATATTCCCCGTATACGGCCTACCGGAGGTGGTCGTAAGCGATAGAGGTACGTAATTTATTAGCGCGCTCTTCCGTAGACTCTACGTAAGGCTTAGTATCTACTAAATCCTTTCTATAGCCTTCTATCTAGAGACGGACAGGCAATTAGAACGTACGAACTAAGCACTCGAGTAGTATATCCGCGCCTATACTAACTATTAACAAGATAACTAGGTCGAGTTACTACTAGACGCCGAGTTCGCCCTTAATAATTACGAGTCTATAAGTACCGAAATGACTCTATTCTTTACCGACTCTAGCCGCTACCCGCGGATAGAGTTTAGTAGCCTAGCTAAACTATAAGTTATAGCTCGGGAAGTACCGAACGTCGAGGCCGCTAACACGTTAGTTAATAATATATAAGACACTTAAGTATAAATACGGCGGGTGCTCGAGTCTATATACCGCGACCGCCTAGACGAGCTACGCGACGTATATACTTTTACGTAAGTACGAACGGCCGAAGCCGTAAATACTCGGCGAGCGCTAGCGCCTACCTACTAGCCTAACAATTTAGTTCTACTAGATGCCCGTAATATTAGGACTATACGCCTAAGTAAGAAACTCGATTATAAGTTCCTTAAGCCGTTTCGAGTCGTTAAGGCCGTAGGTAGACGCTTATATAAACTCGAACTTAGCGATAGGATACAAATTTATAACGTGTTCTATACGAGTAAGTTACGCCGCGTAGTAACCAAAGGGATACCTAAATAACCTTAACTACTACTAGCGCCCGTAATTATCGAACGTATAGGCTAGGTATTAGAGGAATACGAAGTAGAGGATCTAGTAGATTCTAAGATTAGGTATAACGATATATAGTATATAGTTATTTAGAAGGATCGTACGCGGAGCTAGGCTAAGTAGTTAGCCGTACTACCTAGATATAAAGAACTCGCGATCGCGTTCTACTAGCGATACCTAGATAAACCTAAGCCTACCTTTAACGGACTCGATCAGCTAGTAACTTAATACGGGCTAGCGCTAATCCTCGGACCGTATATATAAACGCGGTATAACTATAGCTTCCTCGATAAAGCTCTCGAAACTAGTACCGGTATAAGTACTAGCGATAGGCCCCTATACGCTTCGAGCATTAAACGTAGAAACGTCGTAGGATATTATAAATATAGGTTAGTAGGCATGTCGTACGGTACTAAGACTAACTTAGTATATACTAAGCTAGTTAAGACGATAGTACGGTAATACTACCGAGATACCGTACGAATAGTAGGAGCAACTTAGAGGACCTAAAGTCGCTTAGCTAGTTAGTACGAGACTATCGGAGGAACTACCGTCGTAGGATAAGATATAGGTAAAACCGATAAGGCGTAGTGAAATAGAACTAGGACTAGAGTAAGATCCCTCTATATAGGTATAAGAGACGTAGTCTCTATACCGATAATAGAGACACCTTTAGTACTAAATACTATTCTACTATATACCTTTATATACTATATTAGTCCTTCCTCCTTCCCTATTACGTATCCTAACTTCCGTATATATATATACTATACCTATTTAATAAGTTATAAGCCCGGGTTTGCTTAATAGGACATCAATATACTAAGGAAGTACGACGTAGAGTATTATACCCTATACCCGGAATCCGTACGGTAATATACTAATAGACTCGGGGAGTCTACTATACGGAACGCTACTAATAGACTCGGGGAGTCTAAGCTTATTCTAACTACTATAGTCAAGTAGAGCTTACTATATATCTAAGGCTACCTTTGCTATAGAAGACTTAACGAGTTACGAGGGCCCCCGGAAGGTCGGCCCTACCCTTACTCGTAAGAGCTAGAAGCGCTAGTTCGTTATACTATAAGACTATCTCGAAAGCCGGGAGGTATTCTAGTTTATCGACGACTCGTCGGCTGATCTCCTAGAATCCGTTACGCCTAAGATTACTTCGAAGGCGAACGGTATAGCGAGATATACTATCTTAGTATATTTATCCGAGGAGGATAACTAAGAAATCTTAGACATATAAGATACGAAAGAGATCTAGAAACTTCTATAGAAGAAGTATAGTAAGGTCTACAAGGCATACGTAGTAGCGCTTATAAAATAGCTAGTATTGTTTAAGCTACCGGACGATTAGATAATTAGATAAGGGTAGATATATCTAGGTGACCTATCTATATAGATTACCAAAACAGATAGTAAAGAGACCTACTATAAGGACCCTATCCGGAGGTTCAAGCACCTACTAAGTAGCCTCCCGGACGCCTACGCTAGTACTAGGGACACTATCCTAGCCTAGCTAAACCTAGACTAGGAATCCGCTATAACCTTACTTAAATCCTACGAATTACGGATCTAAGAGAGTAAGGGCGAGACCGCTCTATACTCCTAGAGGTAAGGGGGTAAGAGCGGCTACTTTATCTATAATAGTAACTACCTAGTTATATCGTACCTAGAACTAGATTCCGTAAAGGAGTTTATTAAAAAGAAGAACACCTAGAAGTAACCGGAGAAGAAGTCCTACGAAGAGCTAGTCCGGGATCTAGAGAAAACCTAAAACGCCCTTAAGAAGTCTAGGAAACAGTAGAAGGATAGGAGAAGCTAATCTAATAACAAGACAAAGGTAAAGGAGGTACGAGCCTATACCTTACGAGAAAGCGATACCGAGGAAATATATAACGACGAAGTCGCCTATTCTACTACCGAAGTAAAAGGTAAGTTTCCCGCCTTCGAATAGTTACTAGACTCCTATACCTCCTTATATATAACTAATAATAAGTCTCTATTCAGATCGCTTAGGAAACTAGCGAGAAGGAAAGTAATTAAAGTCGGTAGGGGGTACCTAGATATATTCTATAAAGGAATAGTAACTATAGGAGGACTAACGGGGAAACAAATTACGCTAGAGAAAGTCTTATTTGTTCCTAATCTCGGAGTTAATCTAGTTTTATAGAGGTAGTTTAGTAAGCAATTTGATATTAAACCTCTAAACTTTATACTTAAGTATAAGAGCGGAAAGCCTATCGTACGAACAGTACTACGAGGGGGGGTACCGGTAGTATCTTCGATATCCGACTCCCTAAACTAGGTAGATAATAGGCCCCCGGAGATATTACCTACGGGTAATATTCCTAATAAGGAAGCTCTAGCCGCGGTAACTACCGAGGATTAGTAGGAGCTTTAGTATAGAAGATTCGTATACCTAGGTAAAGGATTACTCCGGAACGTCTATAGGGTAAGTAATAAGAAGGACCCGATTCCTATCCCGGACGAGTATAACTATAAGGTATACTCTATTACGAATATACGGAAGTTTAAAGGCGCTATCGTAGAACAAAAGAACGAAAGACTTACGCTTATATCTATCGATATCTACGGACCCTTCGAAAATGCGACATCTAGGCTAGGTTTTAAATACTAGCTAGAGATCGTAGATAACTTCTTAAGAAAGAAGTAGGTGATCCCGCTTAAGAATAAATCCGACGTACCGTAAGCACTACGATAATAGTGGCTAACTCTAGAGAAAGTATCTAAATACTACGTAAGAGTAGTACGGAGTAATAATCTACCTAAGCTACTAATAGTTCTAAAAGAATAGAAGAAAGAATCGGGTGTTTAATACGATACGATAGATACTTATAACTCTATATAAAACGGAGTAGTAGAAAGGTTAACCTAGGTATTGGAGAACGCGATCCGCGTAATACTCGAGGAATCGGGGATACCGGTAGAATTCTAGCCTAAAGCGCTAGAGGTATAGGCGGTTATACGTAACCTACTACCGAACGGACCGTTACTTAATAGTATCTAACTTTCGCTAGAAGAAGTATTTACTAGTAAAGTACCGACGGTAGATTACCTAAGAGTATAGGGTTATAGGGTAGTAGTTTACGTAGAACCGAAATTATATCTAAAAGGGCTACGCTAGGATAAGTTAATAAACCGGGGTAAGGAAGCTATTTTCGTTAGATACGGTTAATCGACTAAGTAATAGTTATTCTAGGAGCTAGATATACGAGCTATTAGGCAGTATAGCTAAGTAGATTAGTTCGAAAACGAGAAGGGGGGAGATCTAGATTTAGGTATCTCCTTTACGAACTAATCTAGTAAGGTATCCGAACGAAGGCTAGTCGGTCGACTACCGGCGGTCTTACGACTACTACTAGTTTAGCGACTACTACTAGTTTAGCGACTAGCGGATACCCCGATAGTATTCTTACGATCCTCGGGTAGTATAATACCTAGGCCTAATAAGAGTAACGTAAGCGAGATAGAGTATAAAATACCCTAACTTTCTACTACTAAAGTAGCCGAGTCCTCTATAGAAGAACCGTCCTAGCTAATTCCCGCTCCCTACGTAGAGACCGAACTCGCTACGGCTAAGGACAAAGGACTAACTATCTTAAGACCGCTCTATATCTAACTTCCCGGTAGACTAGATAATATCGCGGACTATAAGAAGATCGAGGAAACCCCGGAGCTACCGGAACTAATCGTCCGGAGGAAAAGGACTAGAGATCCCGATAATGACTACGGCTAGGACTAGGACTATAAGGCTAAGTACTATAAAGCTAAAATAGCTTTGTTCTACTAACTACTATAGGTAAATAATAGACTTACCGATACCGACAAACGTATATTTATAGCTACGGTAGAGAAACTGTTCGACGAAGTCTAAGAATACGCCTTTACTATATTCGGACCCGGTATCGCCTACTAATAGGGAGTATCTATCCCGAATATATATAAGGCTACGGTAGGGGATCCTAAATAGGGCTACTTATAGAAGGACGCTATCGATACCGAGCTACTCTCGTTATTAAGTAATAATACCTAGGAAACGGCTATCGCTCTAAGGGGGGCGAATATAGTTACCTCTAAGTAGGTCTTTAACGTAAAGAGACTTATTAGCGGAGTAATCGAAAAGTTTAAGGCAAGACTTATCGTAAGAGGGTTTTTCTAGAAGTTTAGCGTTAACTTCGAAGAGACATTTATACCTATAGTACGCTATAACACCCTAAGGGTCTTTATAGTAGTAGTTTACGAGCGGGATCTCGAGATATACTAGGTCGACGTTAATAATACGTTTACCTAAAGCTACCTAGCCGAGACATCTATATAAAACCCTTACTAGGGGTCGAAACCCTACCGAATACGGTCCTTAAGGTACTCCGGAGTCTCTACGGCCTAAAGTAGGTAGCTAGAAACTAGAAAAAGCTCTATATTGCTACGTTAGTTAAAATAGGATTCTACTAGTCCGAGGTAGACCTATATCTCCTAACTTATACTAAGAGAGATATTATACTACTTATCTATATAGACGATATACCTATTATAGTACTAAGGTTAGCCGACATCTAATAGTTTAAGAAGTAGTTCGCGTAATACTTTAAGATTAAGGATCTTAGGGAACCGGAGAAACTACTAGGACTATTAAATAGGTACGGGTAGATAGTAGCGGAGTGGAGTAAGAGATTAATCTTCAACTAACTAATAGTACGAGTATGTAGCAATATATTAGGAACCAATGTGTTGATTGTGTTAGATGTCTATCTAAGCTAAAGGGGAGAGAAGGTATCTCCCTACAAGCTGAGTTATCGTAGATACCTTAGGCTACTAGATTACTTCCTAATTGTTGACTCCCTTTGAGATACTACATCTTAACACTCCTACTTATCTCGTATAGGAGGTTATAGTCTGCTCACTTCCTATTAATAGTACTTAGACCTTTTTATAACAGGTTTAGCTAGCTTATAAACCTCTAGAAGTATAGACTAGTCTTTAGTTTTGTAAACCCGTCTACAACTATCTTAGAGGTTAGGGTGTACTTAATAGTAATAAGCCTCCTCTACCAAAGTTTCCTAATAGCGTTATAGGCAATATCAATATGCTTCGACTTGTTATAAATATATATATCTTTTACTAGGGTGAGGGCAGCTTAATTGTCACCTCGTAATTAGACTGGTCTCAAATTTGATATAGTCTCCTAGTTTCTAGTGATTCTTGGTTAATAGGAACACTCTCCTACTAACTCTAGACAATCTATTTCTCTTAGTAGTAAAGCTAGGAATTGGGACTACTTCGTATATACATTTATAGCGATATATTCAGCCTCTATTATAGATGTTGCTACAGACTTTTGCTTCTTACTTATCTAAGAAACTAGTACCCTATAGAGAAAGAAGATATACCTAAGGATTGAGACTCTGTCTACTTTGTCTATTATATAATCAGAATCACAGTATCTAATAAGGTGTCCTTTTCTAGACTTTAAGAACTAAAGTCCTAGATCAGGGTATGATCTTAGGTACCTAGTGATCTTCTTCAAAGCCTTTATGTGGTAGGTAGATAGCTCACTTACAAATGAGCTTATCCTTCCTAGGGTAAAAGTAATGTCTAGCCTTGTAATTGTTACTAGCTATATCTAAGTACTATTGATACTCTAGTACTCTGCCTTGTTACACCTCTTATCTATATAGCTTGAAGGTTTAAGGGCCTCATAGCTGTCTATAGGTGAGTATGTAGGTGCTACCTTCTTATAGTTCATTCCTATCTTAGCTAGGCTATCCCTAACAAAGTGTCCTTAGTCAAGTTTTAGGATTCCTCTCTTCCTGTCCCTTATAACTCTTATACTAAGGATCTTTTTAGGTTCACCTAGATCTTTAATCTTGAAGATCTTGCTAAGTTCTCTTTTGAACTAGAGAACATCTATTAACTTTAGTATAGTAATTAGAATGTTATCTATATATATAAGGATTATGATCTCCCTCTTCTTATAGATAAGTAGGTATAGATCTACTTCTGACTATGTGAATCCAATCTCTCTAAGCTTTAATACATAGAGTTGATTCTAATCTCTAGCTACTTACTTAAGTCTATACAAGCTTTTAAGGATTTCGAACACTATGTTTAGTAGAAGCTTAACTTCTAGTAGTAGTAACATGAAGATGTCTTTATAGAGGGTGCTTTCTATAAATATATTGTTCATATCCACTTAGTAAAGATGAAGATCCTTCTTATACATAATAGCCATAAACACCCTAAGGGTGTCCTGTCTTACTATAGGTGCAAATGTCCCTATAAAGTCAATACTAAACTTCTATAAGAAGCCCCTTATAACTAGTCTAGCCTTGAACTTTTCAATAGCTCTACTAATGCTTCTCTTAATATTGTGACGTTCTTATCCGAACATACCGCCGGCTTAGCGCTCAGCTTTATATTTAGATTTTTCTTAGGTAGCTTTCCTATATCTTAGATTCATACTCGCTTAGGTTCTTATATCTAGTAGCTTCCCTTCCTTTCAGCCTTTCTATTAGGTTAAATTAGCCTATAAGTGAATCTCCTAAGCTATAAGTCTCTAATATACGCCTTAGTCGGACCTTAGTACTAAAGCTAAGCGAGGTAACCTTACTAACCTTATCTTAGCTCCTACGAACGGGGCGGGCTACTCAAACCTTTAGTATAGAGGACACTAACTAACACCCTAATCAAGGCGGTTATTACCTACCGGATTAGTAAGGTTTCGCCGCTTATCTAGTCGGAGAGGGCCTAGCCTATAGTCGCGCCCTAGGCGATAACTACGCGGCTTAGCCTACTAGCCTAAACGATACCTTTAGGGCTACTTAGGCTATACCCCTAGCTACTCGGTCGTACCGCCGCCCTAACCGCGATAGCGATACGGAGATAGATAGGGCGGACTACCTAGACGAAGATAACTTCGGCCTATATAACGAGCTAGCTAGTAGAGGTAAGGCGCCTAGGATAGGGGATCCCCCTATTCTAAAGTCTAACGCTTAGAACAACGAGTACCTTAACTAGATATTGTCTATTAGAGCCTAGATTAGCCTAAATAAGAAATAGATTGTCAAACGACGCCTTTCCGACCTAGAGAAACTAGAGCTCGTTAGTAGCTTCGTCGGTAGCGACTTTAACTAGTTATAGTTTAAAGCTATTAAAGAAACGCGCCTAAAACCCCCTCATCTTAGGCACGGCGATTTCGACGACATAATTACGTAGATCTCTAACTTTATAGTCGACCTAGACTATTAGGAGCAGATCTAGCGTAAGTAGGAGACTACCTATTAAACTAGGAGTATTAGGACCTCTATTAGGTCGCTTAGGCTAACTAGGAGCCGTATAACTCCCCTACTAGATAACTTCACCTACCTACGCAAGTTTTTAGCCGGCCTAAAGCCCGATGTACTAGCTAAACTAGACAATCGTAACTTCCGAGCGACTAATACGAATATCCGCGTCTACTTCTAGTAGGCTATTATAGCCGACTAGCGACTCTATCTTAGCCGCGGAAGAGACTAGAAGCTGGCCGTGATGATATTAGCCGTCGAGAAGTTCGTAGACGGGGATACTAAAGCCTTTATAGCTCTCTAGAGCGACTTAGATAGCTCGGCGCGCGGTAGAGGCCGCGGTAGAGGCCGCGGCGGACGTAGACGCGGGCGAGGCAATCGTAGAGGCCTATCTAGGCGCTTAGACAAATACTATAACTATAGCAAGACAGGCCACTTTACGCGCGACTACTCTAAGCTAAAAAAATAGAGCCTAAGACGTCTTAATCGAGGTAGACGTACTTAGGATTATTAGACGCCTCTATACCCCTACCTAGAGAATCCTACTAGGATAGGACGACCCTAGCTACTAAGGGTAAGGCTTAGTAGATATAAGTAGAAGAGGATAGAGTGTTGTCTTTATCTAAAGAACCCGAGTCGGAGACTAAAGAGGAGGTTAACTATACGATAGAGAGGCTAATAGCGATAGGCGGAGGGCTCTTTACTATCGATACCCGCTTAGGACCTAGTTAGGTTCGGGCCAAGGTTACCCTAGACTACGTAGCCTCTAAAGTATACCTCTTAGCCCGAAAATCGAAGCAACTCCCCCGATCGCTTTTTAGGGACTTGCCGCTAGTAAGGATCGTCCTCCTAAACGGTAAGGAGATCATTTCTACTTAGGGTATCCTTCTACTATATCAGATTAGCACCTAGTAGGACATAGTCCCCGCTAGAGTTATCGATATAGAAGGATTTGACCTTATCCTAGGCCTTAAGTAGTTCTAGGAAGTCAACCCTAACGTAAACTAGTAGTCTAGCTCTACTAGACTACGGGACCGGCGTAGCCGGTACTATACGATTAGGTCGTACTCTAAGGTATTCGACCTAAAGGACGACGAAGGCGAGCTAGAAATGTTTAACTCTATATATTTAGTAGACTTCGCTATACGATATAAAGGACCCTAGCTCTTCTGCTCGCTTAGGCGACTCCCCGACGATGCCCTAGTTAATATCGACTTCGAGGAGCACGGCTTAGATAAGGTATACGAACGCCTTATAGCTATAGTAGGGGACCTAGACGACGAGTCTTAGCCACCGTAGGTAGGTGACTAGGTCTTCTAGACGTTAGTTGATCTCTTCCTAGAGATCTAGAGAGCTTAGCTCCTAGCTAGACTCCTACGGAAGAGAGCTTTCGACTATACTATCCCTACTAGTAACGCTCGACCTATTAACTAGCCCGTATACCGTCTAAACCCGGGTCAGCTTCGAGAACAGGCTCGCTAGATCTAGATGCTCCTTAATCGCGGACTGATTAAGGTCTCGTCCTCACCCTAGGGATCCCTAGTCCTCTTTGTCCCTAAGCTAGACGGCTAGTAGCGTATATATATCGACTATCGCGCCCTAAACGCCGTAACTACTAAAAACGGCTTCCTCCTCCTACGTATCTAGGAGTGCCTAGATACGGTCGTAAAGGCTAAATACTTTAGTAAACTAGACCTAGTCTTAGGGTACTAGTAGCTACTAATCGACTTAGCCGATACGTATAAGACTACGTTTAATACTAGGGATAGGAAGTACGAGTTCCTCGTTATACCCTTTAGGCTAATAAACGCCCTAGCCTCGTTTTAGTCTATAATAAACGAGATCCTAAGAGATCTGCTTTAGAAGAAGGTCGTCGTATACCTCGACGACATCCTAGTCTTCTTAGACTCTAAGGAATAGCACGAAACAGACCTAAAGGAGGTCTTCGACCGCCTAAAGAAAGCTAAACTGTTCTACTCCCCTAAGAAGTACGACATTAGAGTCAAGTCAGTCACCTTCTACGGGCATTAGATCGAGAAGAATTCGATCAGGCTACTATAAGACAAGATCGACGCGATCAATAGTTAGCCTACGCCTACTAATATATAGCAGATTAGGCAGTTCCTTAGCCTCGTAGGCTACTACCGCCGCTTTATTAAGGGCTTCGCGAAACTCGTAGTACCCCTCTTAGATCTTCTTAAGGAAAGCGACGAGTCCCTTAGGCGGAAAAAGCGTCGCCTAGTACGATAGAACTCCTAGTACGTATACGCTTTTAAGAGCCTAAGCTCGCGCTGACCTTAGGGTCTATACTAATCCCGCCTAACCCTAAGAAGCCCTTTACGATTAAGACTAATATATCTAAATAGGGTATAGGCGCTACTCTCTATTAAATAGGAGCTAATAACTAGCTATACCCTATAGCCTTCTCTAGAAGAAAGCTTTAGGGAGCCGAGCTAGATTACCTAGTTCACGAAAAGGAGGGCCTAGTAATTAAGGAAGCCCTCTAAACCTAGGACAACTACGTAGAAAATGGCTATACGGTTACAATCCTAACCGATTACTAGTCGCTTAGGTACCTTAATAGCACTAAGGGCTAGAGTAAGAGGATCGTACGATAGGCTAAAGAGTTTTAGTAATATAACTTAGACATTAGGTATTATAAGGGGGAAGAGGCGATCGTTCCCGATACGCTCTCTCGTCGGCCTAACTTTATCGGAGAAGGACCTACTAACCTAGCTTAGCCGGTTAAGTAACTCGTAGCTATAAGATTCAAAGCTAACGAGACCGACTTGTTCCCTAAACTAATAAGGCAGTTCAAGTTGACGGGATAGATACTAACTTACGGTCCCTACCTCGAGAGCTTAATTAAGGTACGAGAAGAGGAATTCGAGCTACTCCTACCGATCGACGAGTCTAAGGAACCTAGATTGGGCTTTATTCTTCTAGACGACAAGGGAATAGCGCCTTTCCTCGTACTAACCTAGCGTCTTGATCTAGTAAACTACGTATACTAGCGATACGGATACTTTACGGCGCCCGGGCTAATAGGTCAGCTCGAGATAAGAGCCTAGTAGCCTAGTATAAGAAAGGACGTGCGAAAGTTTATCGAATCCTACCCTAGATACTAGCTAACGTAGAAAAAGAAGCCTAATAAGCCTAAAACACGCGAGCCGCGGTTTTACTAGGTTAACGATAAGCTTAGGCCCTTCGAGAGATAGGCGATTAATATCGTAGGGCCTTTGCCGAAGAGTCTACTAGGGAACGAGTATATTATCACGGCGATAGATTACGCTACGGGTTAGCTAGTCGCTTAGGCCGTTCCGCGTACGGATACTAAAGCGACTATAGTATTCCTATACGAGAGAATCTATTAGGACTACGGGCTACCCCGCGAGCTCCTCTTAGACAATAGCAAGAACTTCCTAAGTAGGGTTATAAGCTACCTAATAAAGCAGTTTAAGGCTAATTATCGTCTAGTATCCCTATATTATCCTATAACGAATAGGAAGGTAGAAAACCTAAACGGTGTACTAGGATCGATACTAACGAAGCTATATATCGGTAACGATGTTAGGCTATAGGATACCTTCCTACCTAAAGCGATCTACTATACTAGATACCGCTAGTATATAATAACCTACCTTGGTATTATGTCTCGTTCTAGGGCTAGTCTCAAAAGGGAGATCAGTTAAGTCACGTAGCGGTATTCTTTAGAGAGGCTGAAGTAAGCTAAGCGAAGATGAATAATTGAGATAAAGGTCGTATTCTAATTAGTGAGATAGTAACATAAGTTGAACGCCTCGAAGCTATAAGGGCATCTCGTCGTTCCTAAATATAAAGGAGATTCGCGAACTCCTCTAAGTAGTCTAATCAGTCTAAGTATAAGCAGTCTAATCAGTCTGAGTATAAGTAGTCTAATTAGTCTGAGCATAAGCAGTCTAAGCACTCGTTATCTAAGCGCTTAGGCAGGATTCTATATAACTAGGTCACGGGAGCGTAGGGCTAATAAACGGCGGGCCCGGGATCATTCCGTAACACTATCCCCCTCCTAGTCTAGTTTCGTCCCGAAGCTATATAAGCAGTGGCCTTCTCTTTCGTGCCCGTTAGGTAACGATGACTTCTTCCTATAAACGTCGCTAACGCCTCGCCCTAGATACTAAAACTTCTGGAATTGAGATGGCGCCGTGTTCGAACTATTAGAAGGCCAGGTTCTTAGGGGCCGTAGTGAAATGTATCGTAGGGTCGCGGTCGGGAAAGTGTTCGGCGTATATCCGTAAAGGTTATAAAGACTACGACGTACGGTTGTCCCGTCCGGAGTAGGAGCGTCTACGTAATTCTCGCGACAAGCTTCGTCTTAAGCTTGAACAAATTAAGGAGGAGGAAGTACGGCTAAAGATACGCAAAATCCGTCTCCGAAAACAACTACGGCTAGCCGAGCGTCGTACCGACGACGCTATAGCTAAAGAACTAGACGACCTAGAGGTAGAGGAGGTGCGGGAAGAGATGTCGCGCCTAGAATAGTCGTCCGGCGTAGAGGCTTCTTCCTCGTTAGTTCCGTTTCTCGACGTCCTAGAGATACCGGTAAATGACTAGGCGGCCATCTCGGACGTTGCTCCCTAGGAGGGCTTCTTAGATATAGAGGTCTTATCTAGCTCGTAACGGTACGTCCCCTTCGTTCTCGTAGTATTCTTATAGCTTCTACTAATAGTTACGTAGGTTCTTCTTATATTCCTAGGTATTTTCCGAATCGTCGTATCCTTTCTACCTAACGAGGTATCGCTGACCTTGTCTGTCTAGTATTCTTTCGACTTCGAACTCGTTTTCTTCTTCGGCCTAGTAGTGAAATGTTTCTTAGCACGGTGTTTAGGGGTCCGCTAGTTCTAGTATAGATATATAGAATACTAGGTAGATCTTAGCGTCCTTTAGTAGTCGTACTCGGTAGTTGACTAGTCCTCGAGGTTCTTTAACGAGAAATGGTCCGACTTTCATATAGTCTAGCTTTTTGGTCTTCCTTCGCTTCCTAAGGTTTTTTATAAGAAGGTAGACCTTATCCCCCCTCTATAGCTAAGGTGCTATTTGTCGTTTCTTACGGGACACCGAGAGCTTGTTTTGATTGCTCCCGATTGTTCTTATAATGTTTTTATGTATCTTCTTCAGGCTCTATATAGTAGCAATAGCTTTGTCGGCCTATAGGTGCGTCCCTTCTTCGCTAAATAGGGTAGGGTGCCTCCCGTAGTTTACGTAGAATAGTGACTCCCTTATAGTCTCGGATTAGTGATTATTGAGTACAATTTGCGCTATAGGTAGGAGTGATACCCAATTGTCCTACGCATAGTTAATGTAGTGTCGGAGGTATTGTTCTAGCGTTTAGTTCGCTCTCTCCGTCTGCCTATCCGTCTATAGGTAGTATACGGTCGACAACTTGTACTTAATTCCGATCGTAGTAACTAGTGTCTTCTAGTAGTTTGATGTGAATAGCTTGTCTCTGTCTATAATAAAGACCTTTAGAAAGCCGTAGTATCGTACTAGTCGGTCTAGTACGAGGTATCCGAGCTGTTCTACTCTATATACCTCGGAGGTAGGGATGAAGTATATATATTTAGTAAGCCGGTCGACCATCACTAGTATTATGTCGTATCGTTGTGACGTGACCTTGTCCTATAACGTTAGTAGCTTAGTAATAAAGTCTATCGTGACTTCCTCCTAAGGCTATATTAGTAGCTCCCTAAACTATATCTCTCTATACTTAGCGTGTCGAGAAGCCTTGTTAGTCTAGTAGTCTATACATCTCTTAATGTATTGTAGTACCTTCTATCGCATCTATAGGAATGCGAAGCTTCGTTATATAAGGTCGATTGTCTTGTTTGCTCTAGGGTGTCCGTATATAGGATCGTCGTGATGTTGTCGTATACATTCCCGCTCGCGATTAGGTAGTACCTAATATTTGCCGTATACTATTAGGAATTGTTCTTCCGTGTCCTAAAGGACTTGTACTATGTTGTTGAACTCTAGTGTGTTAGCGCTAAGACTTCCGTCGGGGTTAGTCTTTAACACCTTCTACTATACTAGTTCCTTTCCTTCTATATAGTTGCTTCTTCGGCTCAGTACGTCGGCCCTACCGTTGTCTTTTCCGGGTGTATAGCGGATTTCGAACTTGTACTGACCGAGTAGTTCCGACTAGCGGGACTGTCTTCTTGTTAGCATCTTAGTCGTAGTGAAGTAAGTGAGATTCTTATAATTAGAAAGAATCGTTAGCTTAGGTGCTCCTTCCGTATATACTCTCTAGTACTATATTGTAGCGACAATAGCGAGAAGTTCCTTATTATAGATGTCGTTCTTTATTGCCCTAGGTCCACCTAGTATCCTTCCTTATTAGGGCTGTTATAGCTACTACGGTCTTAGAGTAGTCCTTAATGAACTTGCGATTATAGTTTACTAGTCCTAGGAACGATTGTACGTCCTTAACGTTTGCCGGCGTCGGCCATTCCCTAATAGATTATGTCTTTACTAGATTGATCTAGATTCCTATTGTACTAATAATAAATCCGAGGAACTTGACTTGTTTCTTATAGAACTCGCATTTCTCTAGTACCGTCTTGAACCCTAACTTCGTAAGTCGTTCGAAAACGTCTTAGACTTAGGCGATGTGTTTCTGAAGTGATCCTTTCGTATAGACCAAGATGTCATCTATATAAGCGATAATATAGACGTCGAGAAGATCTCGTAGCGTCTCGTTAACGAGGTCCTAGTAGGATACTAGTACGTTAGTCAATCCTATAGGTATAACTAAGAATTCGTAGAGTCTATATCTTGTCCTAAATGCGGTTTTCTATTCTTCTCCTTCCGCTATACGGATAGCATAGAATGCGTCTCGTAGGTCGATCTTTATGTACTAGTCTGATCCGGTAAGTCTGTCTTATGCTTCTTCGATATTTAGTAGGGGGTATCGGTTCTTAATAGTGATCTCGTTTAACTTTCGGTAATCTTAGACGAGTCGTAGTTTCCCGTTCGGTTTCGGAACAAACATATATAGAGCTCCCGCGCTCGAGGTGGATCGTCGTATCTATCCTTTAGCGAGTTTCTCCTTTAGCTATTATCGTAGGGTTTCTAGCTCTTTCTCGGACATTTGGTATAGGGGTCCCTATAGAGGCTCTTTCCCTAGCTAAATGTTTATCTTGTGGTCCTATAGGTGGTGTTTAGGAAGTACGTCTCTGCCTTTTTCCTCTTTAAAGAGCCTCTTCTACTTAAGGTACTCCTTAGGAATACGCGGTTCCGATATACCGGCATCCTTCGATAGTACGTTACTTCTATCATTTCTAGTGACTTCGTGATCCGGCGGCCCTACGCTAGTATCTGTCCCGGTCGAAGGTGGTTCTTAGTTCCTTCTGTTCGGCGTAAGCTCGAATGCGTTAAGCTGTTTCCTTGCCTTATCTACCGCCTCTTACTATCGACGCGTAGGTTTAATGCCGATAACGTAGTTATATTGCTTGAATGTAAGTACTCCTCTTCTCTAGTCGATGACTAGGTTGTGCTTTCTTAACTAAGGCATACCTAGTACTATGTCATAACTAGCTATATTAGTGACATCTAAGGTAATATTCTCGTAGTGCTATTAGATAGCTAGTAGTAATAGTGTCGTCTCCTATTCTACGCTAGGTAACGATGATCCGTCTACCGCGATTAACTCGTAACCCTATTTCTTCTTTAGGGTAGCTAACCCGTTTCTTCTTATAAAAGACTCGGAGATGAAATTCCCCGCTACTCTAGAGTCGATTATAACACTAGTTCTATGTCCGTTAACGATTACTTGTGTTTGGAAAACTGTGTTTAATATTAATGCCTAAGCTTAAGTATTATATAACTCCCTTTAGTTACTCATTCCTTAGGAGTCGATCCTTTTCCCGAATAGTATACGGTTCGCTATACTTCGTGCCTAGCGGCTTCGGCTAGAACCTGTAGCCCGTTGCCTTATGTCTATACTTATAGTCTATTACGTTCCTAGATCTTCTACGATTCCGAGTAGAGAGCCCGTACGTACTATACTGCTTGTCGTAGTTCGTTTAAGACGAATGTTCCTAATAGCGTAAGGTATCCGGTACCCGTTATCTTGCTTCCTATAGGTAGTCGTTCCGTGACCGCGTATACTAGATTCTCGGTCGTAGTTATAGTTAGGTAGCCCTAGACTATACCTCTTATCGTATCGAGTGTTTTGTCGAACTCGATAGGGTGTAGGTGTCTTTTCCCCGAAATCTTTAGTAGGAATTCTTTATGCCTTCGTTATAGGTAGATAATAAGTTGATATATCTTCCTCGGTATATCTATCGTAAAGGTGAAGGTTTTTTGTTCGTCGTCTGATTCACTCTCTCCCTCCTCGGACAAGTCGTCGCCCGACTTATCCGGATCCTGTTCCTCGGAGATAGCGCCTAGGGTAGTGTCTTCTTATGCCTACGGAGGTAGAGACTACTCTCCGTTCTATCCCGGGTCCTAGTTCTCCTTGTCTTTGTCGTCGAAATAGGATTCGTCTATATCTACTTCTTAGAGTCTAGCGTCTTGCCTATATTCTCCTCCTAGGGTACCGCGCGGCTACTACGGCTAGTATCCTACGCCTTCCTTAGCGAAGTAGTGGGTCTAGCACGAGTCCTAGTAACAGAAACGCTAATAAAGGCTTCCGTGACCGTGTCGAGATTCTCTTTCGACTTTATAGTTAACTCCTCGTACTATTATACTAAACAATCTTTCTTTCTTTTCTTCTATAGCGATAGTGCTCGTAAGGGTCCACTATCGTTCGTGTAGTTAGTCGTGGAATCCCTTGTATAGTGACTTAAGTCCCTATATATAGGCTTCTTCTACGACCTCGTCGAGGGATATAATTACTTCGTCTATATAGGACAAGACTTCCTTCCTCCGTTGTTTCACGTTAGTAGTCTTGATCTATCGGAGATCCTCTTCGAGAGCCAGTTGTACCTAAAGTACCTTCTACGTAATGTCGTCCTCGGATTGTTAGTCATTCGGTAGTATCGGACGCTATTCCTAAGCGTAGTAACCTCCTCGCCCTAGCGAGGGGTCTAGAAGAGGCGTCGCGACCCGGTCGCTGTCCTTCTTCTCCGTTCTCTAGGTATAGTTGAATTGTCGGGGTCTAACGCTACTCCTAGATTTACCTACCGTAGGTTATATTATGTTGAATTGCTCGCGGCGTACTACATTCTTACCGCGGCAATCCCTTACTATATAGCCTTCCTTACTATATATATAGCACGTTAGTTTTCCTTTGCCTTTAAAGGGTTTTCCGTTGCCCTTTCCTTTGTCGATCCTCCTTCCTCGTTAGGTAGCGTCTAGTTCTATTAGCTACGGTCTATAGTAGGGCTAGCTTTATCGTAGGAAACCTCCCTTCGTAATATACCCTCCGGTATTCTTACGGTCGGGGATAAATCCTACTATACCTCCTACTTTAGAGTCGTATCGTTTTTCCTAGTATCGTTCCTAGAGCTAGTTATCGATGTCGATCGATGCCTTTATTAGCTCTTCGAGGTTATCGATCCGTCCCCCGTGTCTTATAAGCTCGTCCTTAACCGAGTCCTTAAGGCTACGCCGGAACATAGTCATTAGCGCCGTCTAGTCCTATCCGGTAATCTGTCCGTATTTCTCGAACTTAGCCGTATACTCTAAAGTAGAGGTCCTCTACTTTAGGTGTTAAATAATACGTACGGCCTGTTATACTTCGTTCGAGGTTCTAAAGATAGACTTTATCTTGTCCTTAAAAAGGGTATAGTTCCTAAACATCCCGGTAGGGTCTTGTCGTCCTATACTATCGAGGTATTCCTTAAGGTAGGGTTTGATCTAGTTCTACGTACTTCCGCGAAGGAACGTAATAGCGAAGATAGTTCTCTTATCGGAGTCGACTAGGTTAAACATAAGGTATATATCTATCTAATTGACCTAATCGTCGTACTTAGCTCTATTACTATAGAAGAGATCTAGCTTAGTAGCCTTAACGTCTTTCTTCCTTAGGATATCGTCTTCGTTATTAGACTTATCGTCCTTCGTAGTGGTCTGTCGTAGTGGCGTACGGCGGATACTTCCTACTTCGCTAGGGGCGGGTGTTCCCCTACTAGCTACTTGAGTAGCGCTTATCCTAAGGGCGTTCAAAGTGTTATGTCTCGTTCTAGGGCTAGTCTTAAAAGGGAGATCAGTCAAGTCACGTAGCGGTATTCTTTAGAGAGGCTGAAGTAAGCTAAGCGAAGATAAATGATTAAGATAAAGGTCGTATTCCAATCAGTAAGATAGTAACATAAGTTAAACGCCTCGAAGCTATAAGAGCATCTCGTCGTTCCTAAATACAAAGGAGATTCGCGAACTCCTCTAAGCAGTCTGATTAGTCTAAGCATAAGCAGTCTAATTAGTCTAAGTATAAGCAGTCTAAGCACTCGTTATCTAAGCGCTTAGGCAGGATTCTATATAACTAGGTCACGGGAGCGTAGGGCTAATAAACGGCGGGCCCGGGATCATTCCGTAATACTTAGCCCCTTCTACTTTATATATAGCTAACACCTACGAATCCTAGAAGACGAGAACGAGCTACGAGCTAAGAATGTCTTAGTTAACGACTATAGGAAGCGTATCGTCCGCGTCCGCTATACGCGTCAGCTCGTAAATAAAAGACTACTTTCTCGAGCTTAGACTAGGAACCTAATAAGTCTAAAGTTACTTCCGCCGGAGGTATAGCTAAGACGTAAAGTCGGAGAATAGGTCTTACTAATAATCCTAGATCCGCGTAAGCTAGAACCTAAGTACTTTAGACCCTATAAGATCCGTAAAGCGAGCTTCCTAGGGACGTATACACTTTAGACCCCTACGGGTAGGATTCTAAGGCATCTCGTCTATAGGAATAGGCTTATATTAGCCGTATGTAAGGATCTAGCTAAATTCTAGTATTAGTATCTAGCTAGGAGACTTCTAGATAGGTCCGGTGTTTCAGAAGATAAGCTAGAACTTAAGGAAGTTCTAGGTACTAGTTAAGACACGAGTCTTGATCTAAAGGACCTTTTAACTATACCGGAGGCTAAGTAGTTAAAGAAACAAGTTGAACTCTAGACTACGAAAGAACGTAGCTAGCCTTACGTAGGAGCGCGAGGGTTCTTAGTAGAGGAGGAAGGTTAAAGAAGAGAAGCTGACTTACTAGAGCAAGTTTAGCGAGACCTAAGAGTTACGAAGAATACTTAGAGGAAAAGAAGCGAGCAAAAGACTTTAGCTAAAGCACTTAGGTCTTAAAGGCGATCTCATTAGATTGAGTTAAGAAGAGTAGGCGAGGAGCAAGATCAGGTATATTCCCTACTACTCGAGAAGGACACTTAGGAAGATCGTTAGCCTCTATAATAAGAAAGTCCTTAGGAAGCCATCCCTACCCTAGCTAAACCCGCTAAGGTCCCGTAGGAGATGCCGGTTAGGGAGATTAAAGTGTTTAGCTCGACACTCTATCCCTAGGCCGACGAAAAAGAGTTAGCCCTACCTTAGGGAACATTGCTTAGATTAAGCGTAGCGGACGAAGTTATAGCCGAACCTAAAGCGGCTAATAGCCTTTTAGATATAGATATACCGGACTTAGTAGACCCGGAGGTTAGACAAGCTGACCTATCGTAGTAGCTACTTTAAGAAGCCGAGGTAGTAGCTAAGACCGCTCGCCTAAAGGGACTAAGGTAGCGGATAACGAAGAAGAAACTATAGGAGTAAGCCTAGTTACCGAAGCGGCGCTAAGGGAGTTAGGTCGTAAGAATTATTAATTAGGGTTATTAGTCTATAGTACTCTTACGTTAGGCCACTCGGCTACCTATCGCTCGTATAAAATAAGAACGTAGTACTAAATTATAAAGCAGCCTCGGGCTTATTATTATCTAGGCTCTTAGAGCCTTACTTCTAACCTAGGAACCGGAAATTGCTAGGCACTACCTCTAGATCCTCTCTATTATTATCCTGTCTATTATTATCCTCTATTATCGGTATAGGCGAACGAGCTAAGGAGCTAGATAGAACTATAGCCCCTCTCGGCCTCTCGGTGATCGAGCCGAATCGTAAAGTACGTCTAGTCGTAATTAACCGCCTAAACCGCTTAGCTACTAGAAGAACGGGAGGACTAGCTATACGACCGTAGACCGTAGGCGAGGTTACGACCGCCTCGCCCTTACCCTTAGAGTCTTCTAGGAGAGGCGTCTATACCGGAATCTCGCGGAGCTGCCTAACGTAGTCGGAGGTATCGCTTAGACCCTCCTACGGCTCGTTACGGTCTAGGGTATAGCGCGGCGATATCTACCGAGGGCCACGCCGAGTCCTAGGAGCCGACTTCTTCTTAGCTAAGGCCGCGGGCTTCTTACTAGCTAAAGACACGGGCTTCTTACTAGGAGGCTTCCTAGGTACCTTAGGTACACTAGCGGACTTACTAGGCTTAGTTAGTAATACGAACAAGCCGTCGTCCTCCTTATCTAAGGTGTTCTCCTCCTAGCTAGGTCTATTCGTATTAGTCTCGGCGTTCTCGCGAATAAAGGCGCGGACGTGAGCTAAGTTAGCCTTTAACGCGGCCTTTAGGCGGCTAGTAGCGTCGCGGGTAGTATAAGGCTTATAACTAACCTAGAAGACTAGACTATATATAGCTAGGGTCGGGGCGTTAGTCTAAGCTAGATTATAATACTTAGACTTAGTATTCTAGAACTGACTAGACTCCGTAACCTAAGTGATATCGTAGGCCTAGGAAAGATTAGAGAAGTTAGCTACCTTACTAGGGGTAACTAGGCGCTTAGAGTCCTTTAACCGGGAAGACCGCTTAGTGTAGCTAAACTTAGTACGAGACCGGCTACGGTCGTAGGTAGAGTACTTACTAGTCTAGAAATAATTAGTGTAGCCGCCGCGCTCGATAAAGGTAAAGTCGCCTATAGTATTAGGCTTAGGATCCTCCTAGTCGCATTTCTCTAGCTTACTACTCGGTAGGCTAAGTTATTAGTACTTAGTAAAGGTTCCTATCGGACGCTCGGTATCGCCCTTAGAACGGCAGCTTTATACGTATCGCGTAGATCTAGAGCGGCCGCTATAGTAGCTAAAGACGATCGCCGCTAGCCTAGTTTATACGGTATACGGTCTAAAAGCGACAGGCTGCCTTAGAATACCGCCCTTAGGGACCTCTTCGAAAACGTCGAAGTCGGAGTCTAACGCGGCTACTAGCTTTAGAACGCCGCTAAACTAGAAGCGGCTATAGCGCGAAGGGAGCATATAAATTATCTTAAAGAATCTAGCTCCTCCGTCGATCCTTAGATACTAGCGCGCGATATAGGCTAACTATAGCGCGATCTAATCGTCTAGCTTAATAACGTCGCGAGAGAACTAGACTTTAAACTAGAAGGCGTAGAGCCGAGTCTACTAACCGGCTAACTATCCGGTAGGTATATCCGGAAGGCGCGTCTTAGTACGGACGGGGAGCCGCGGGAAGTTGTTAGATATAGCCGAAGTATAGGTGACGGTAAGGGCGTCTATCTAAGCTATTAACTCCTCGCCTTAAGGAGAGCGCGGGACAGGAGCTATAGTGAGCTATAATGAAGAAAGGAGTCTAAAACACGTTAGTATTACTACGTTAACGCCGATACCGCGGCGCGGCTTATATACCTTGATCTGATTAAGAATAAGTTAGCTAAGGCTAAAGAAGGTTAAGGAAGAAGCTACCGAAGGGCGAAGAGGTTGTTCAAGACTTAGTAAGCTTAAAGGTTAATGTTCGTAGTTAGATTAATTTGGAATAAGAGCGTACTTTTGTGCTTACGTTCTATACGAGCTACCTAACACTACGAGCTTCTAACGATATAGGAAGGCGCGTATACGCGTAAGAAGCTCGCGGCGAGGTTATCTAACGGGGTCAGTAAGCTCGTAGTGAGCTTAGGTAGTAGAGTTAAGCCGCGTAAGGCAGTTATATATACGGAGTAAAGTAAGCTAAAGGGTCGTAGGCTAGGAAGCTACGACGAAGGAAGCTAAAGCTTTAGGATCTCTTTTATTATCGATTTAAGTATATAGGCGATTAGGCTGGCTACCTTAGGCTAACATAGGTGTGTTAGGGTCTAGTAGGGGAGGATGTGACGTTCTTATCCGAACATACCGCCGGCTTAGCGCTTAGCTTTATATTTAGATTTTTCTTAGGTAGCTTTCCTATATCTTAGATTCATACTCGCTAAGGTTCTTACAATATTAAAGACCTATCTTAATATAACTAGATTTGCTCCTTCTAGTAGAACAGAATTTTCCTAGGTGTTGTTACTCTATAGAGCATCTAGTTCCTTTTAGATTGCTTCCTTCTAAAGATGTCCCTATTTCTTGTTACTTATAGCATCCTTATAGGATTTTGGAATTAGGACCTCTTGCTTATATATAATGGCTTCTATAGTTACTATAAAGGCCATTTCCTTAACTTCTTCTAGGAATTCGCTATCCTATAGTATTGAACTGTCTACTAATTATATAGCTATAAAGAAAGCTTAGTAAAAAGTAGTAAGGTTCTCTAAGAGGTCCATTGCTTCTCCTACTTTAGTAGTCAGTTCGGGCTTAGGGACTATAGATTTTAGGGCTTTCTATTTCATATTATAGCCCTTAACATTATAGTCAGCCTTTCTCTTTCTAAGGGATAATTTAGGGACCGTTACTTATGACCTAGTAACGTCTATTTCCTAGGGATCTAGGGAGCTTCTCTTAATTAGCTAATCGATTTTCTGAAATTCCCCTACGTTCTCCGGAGGTTAGGGAAGTTATATAAACAGCTTTCTCGGCTAAGCGACTTTAGGGCTCTTAATTAGCTGATCTATTTCGGGGGTACTCTAATAGACGCCTAAATAGTAGGTAGATTGTCCTAAGGATACGTTCTTCCTCGGCCTTCCTAAGGGCTTCCTAGCTAGTATACTACTTAGTAGATTCAATGTTAGAACATTAAGACCTATATCACCTCTAGGCTAGTCCTTAAAGAAGTCTATATATAAGTGTTGTTTAACAGCTCTTATATCTGGTTCCTAAAAGAGCTAGGCTTTAGCTATGTTTTTAATATACCTAATAAACACTACTTCTTTAACCCTATTTATTAGCTTGTCACTTCTTGTCTATTAAGGTTAGGATCTCGTATCTATATAGATAATAGCCTTACATCCCTTAACTTTCAAATAGTTAATGGTCGGTTTGATACTATTAAAAGCCTCATCTAGTGAAACTTTGAACCTATCGTAATCTAGGCCATTTGGTAGTTTGTTCCTTATATAAGTTTAGGCCTCTAGTACTTTAGGCCAAAATTTAACCGGCATTTTAGCCTCTTTAAGCATTGCCCTTATAGAGTCCTCTAAGGTTTGTATTGACCTCTTAACTAGTCCATTCTATAGAGAGTTATATACCTTAGTCGGCTCGAGCCCAATCCCTAAATCCTTCTCCTACTACTTCACTAATATAATAAGTTCTTTTGTATTATCAAGTCTTACTACTTTTAGCTACGCTAATAATTTCCTCTCTACTTTGATCTTCTAGTTCTAGAGAGCAACTAGAGCATCTTCTCTTTTCCTAACAGGAAAGGTCTACTTCTTCCTAGAGAAGTTGTTAATAATCTTAAGCCAGTATTTAAATCCTAGTCTTAAGATTAGTAGTAGGCCACATATGTTAATAGATATAAGGGCAAGTCTTTTAGGTCTTCTCTCTATAACTTTGCCTTTATACTTCTTTATCTTTGCTATTAAACATACTCTACACTAGTGAAAGCTATCCTTAGGGATAGGAATAGGTTCTTTTAAGTCTGTTACCTTATAAAGATTCTAGAGCGAATTCTTCCTAAAGTGTACAAATCTTCTATACTAAAGCTCCTACTACTTTAGGTCGGTCTCTAATTAAGCAGTCACAAAGGCATTCTCTATTAGTAGTGTATATAATGAGTAATGTGCCAGTTCTTATAGGAGAGGAGAAATCTCATTAATAAATAGAACCCCCCTAAGGAGCTTTGTCTAGATAACAGTCTTACTAGAGGGGGAAACAAGAGAAAATAATAGAGGTTGTATACTAAACTACTTGCTAAACTAGTTCTATAAGACTAGGTTCACTCCTAGCTTAGGTATAAGCAGGACATCTTCTAAAACAACTTTTCTGCTAGCTCTCCTACTCATCTCTACATTCCTAATATAAGTGGCCAATAAAAACCCACCTCCCACTTTGATCCATTTGTTCCTTATTAAGGGAGTTATAGATCTAAAGAGGCAGCTTTGGTCAGTTATATAGGATAAAGCATAGGAGTTAAGTAACTACCCTAACGAGGGGAACTTGCCTTAGACTTCTATAGTTAAGTAAGCCACTTTATCATACTCATTATCATTAGACATTGTCTCTAGGGATGAGCTGTATAAGTTACGTAACTCTTAGGCGGAAAAACCTTTTCTAGTCTTCTTTGCTTTAGAGGTATAAGACTAGGCCTAGTTCTTCTAGAGTAATAGTATATTAGAGCTGAGTTTCTTCACCATTTTCTTAAGTTCTTCTATAGAGGACTTCTCTCTTAGTGTCCTCCTTAAAGTGGGTGGTAGAGTTCTCTTCTTCTTGACATATGTTATATTCTAGGAAGATGGTGGTTAGGAATAAGATCTAAGGACCTTTCTTGCCTTAGGTAGACTAGGGCAGTCCTTGATCAGATGATCCTTCTTATAGAGAAGGTAGGAGAGTGGTCTTACTAGACCTAAGGGCTTGACCTAGGTGGCTACTATACTATACTTAGCCTTAGAGGGATCTAACCTAGCTTCTTAAGCTTCAAGGATCTTTAAGGTCCTTTTATAATCTATCTTTAGCTGAGCTATAATAGTATCCCTAGCTATATAGTAATTAGGTAGCAGTGAGCTTAAGAGCTAGGTCATCCTTACATTAGCTTTCCTATAATGCTAACCCTCTAGGTCAACATTAGCAATCCTTTTTCTAAGAGAGACTAGGTGTGTCTATACAGATCTAATAATGAACTCTTTACTCATCTCAAAGGTTACAAATTGCTTTATAAGCTTATATATATAGGTTAGTAGCACCTAGCTATACTTGTTCTAGAGATATACCCACTTCTTAGTAGCTCTTCTAGATTTATATAAGCCCTTAAGCTCAAATTTATCTTCTTCTATAATCCTACTAAGGATACTAAAGTTGTATACTGTATTATGTCTTGTCTATATTAGCGTATTAAGGATCTCCTTACTTATAGCCTCTTCTTAGAGTTTTAGAGTCTTGCCCTTAATGTTGTTAAAAGACACTTCTATTAGGTCATCAATTATAAAGAATGCTAATTGGCTCTCTATCTTATATCTCTAAAGGTTGAACTATCTCTTCTAATTATCCCTCCTAAGAATTAGGATTTTGCCTCCCTTCTCCTCTGTCTTCTCTTAGTATAAATCTATAATAAATTGGATGTAATGAAATAAGGTATATATGTTCCAAAGTAGTGGCTTAGATCCTACTAAGGCTTCTAGTATAGAATAGGAAATTTCGTAGGTATAGATACTAAGGCCTACTTAGTAAAGTAAAGAAGGAGCGGTATAAGGTCTCGGGACTAGGACATAGGTCCGTCTCTCCTAGCAGAGCTTCAAATGACTTACTTGAAGTCCTTCTTAATAGTATCTCGATACAGTTCTACCTATAGAGTATCTTTAAGGTATTGGCTTTAAGTAAGCCGTATAGAGTCCTTGTCTAGGTTACCTATTACTTAGTATCGAACTAAGCTCCTTAATAGGATAGACGGGGTAGACTTCTAATTCCTAGATGTTTTCTGCTACGATAGTAAGGGATATAAGTAACCTATACTAATATAGGTTGCTCTTATTCCTATATAAACCCGGGCTTATAACCTATTAAATAGGTACGGATAGATAGTAGCGGAGTAGAGTAAGAGATCAATCTTTAACTAACTAATAGTACGCGTATATAGCAATATATTAGGAACTAATATATTGATTATATTAGATGTCTATCTAGGCTAAAGGGGAGAGAAGGTATCTCCCTATAAGCTAAGTCATTATAGATGCCTTAGGCTACTAGATCACTTCCTAATTATTAACTCCCTTTAAGATGCTATATCTTAATAGGTTATATATTATATATATTAAATAGGTACGAGTTACGTAGTAGTAGAAGACGGCGGATTATACGAAGGACGAAGAAGGACCTAATAGGATAGCGTTTCCTTATATATAGTATCGCTAGTATTAGTATAGGTAGATACTAGGTGTCCGGATGTTTACTAGCCTATAGGCTAGTAAACCCTAGTCACGTGATCTAGTTATATAACACACCTATACCTATATACTTGTCCTACGGCCTATATGTTCTTAACACTCCTACTTAGGCTATATAGTCTCCTACAATCCCTTTACGTAAGCTAGAGCTACCTTATAAAGTTTTGGAACTACTAGCTATTAAGGGGCTTTATTAACCTATTAGTAGCTATGTCCTTTATATAGTAGTAGTCTACTATAATCTTCTTCTACTACTAGAGATGTCTAACATAGTTATATATAACATTAATATGCTTTGACCTTTTATATATATAGGCATCTTTAATAAGTGTTAAAGCGGCTTAGTTGTTACCTATAAGCTTGACTAGCCTTAGCTCGTTAATAGTGCCCTTGCTTGCCCTTATACTCGGCTAGAAAGAGCTCTTTCCTACTATTCTAGGCACTCTATTTCCCTAAGGACAGTAGCAAGAAATTGTGACTACTTTACGCCTACGTTTATAGCTATGAACTTAGCTTCTATTATTAATGTTATAATAGACTTCTAGTTCCTACTTATCTAGGATATAGGTGATCTATAAAGGAACCACACGTATCCTAGAATTAAGACTCTATCCACTTTGTCTATAGCGTAGTTAGAGTCCGAGTATCCCTAGAGATTGCCTCCTCCCTTTCTATATATAAGACCTAGGTCTAGGTACGACCGTAGGTATTGGGAGAGCTTCTTTTAAGCCTTTATATACTACTACAAGGGATTAGCAACAAATGAGCTAATTCTTCTAAGGGGGAATGCTAAGTCTAGCCTTGTTATTATTATTAGCTACATCTAGATACTATTATAGCTCTAGTAATCCTGTTTGTTACACCTCTTATCTATAGGAGCCGTAGGCACTGAATGCTCGTAGCTCTCTATAGGTAAGTAGGTTGGCGTAGCCTTCTCTCTAGCTATGTTCATCTTAGCTAAGTTAGCGTAGACATAGTGTCCTTAATTAAGCTTTAAAGTACCTTAGGACCTGTCTCTTATAATCCTCATTTTAGGGATCTTCGTAGGTTTACTAAGATCTTTAATCTTAAACACTTTTCTAAGCTTAGCCTTAAACTACTAAACATCTAATAGCTTCGGAGCTATAATAGGTATACTATCTATATAGGTAAGGACTATAAGGTCTCTATCGGTATAGATAAGTAGGTATAGATCTACCTAGGACTAGGTAAATCTAATCTTCTCTAGCTTCGTAACATAGAGCTTGTTCTAGTCTCTAGCTACTTACTTAAGCCTATAAAGGCTTTGTAGGACCTTGAACACTATGTTTAGAGAGGCTTCAACTCCTAGGGATAGGATTATATACATTTCTTTAAGAAGGCTACTTTAGGTAAAAGTATTATTTATATCTACTAGGTGTATCTCGAGATCTCTCTTATATACTACTACTATAAATACTCGGAGAGTATTATGTCTAACAGTAGGTATAAAGGTCTCTTCGAAGTCAACCCTATATTTCTATAAAAACTCTCTTATAACTAGTCTTACCTTAAACTTCTTAATAGCTCTACTAACGTACTTTACTACCGAGCGGGCTATACTACCGAGCGGGCCACTTTTGCTAAGAACTGTACCACTTCTATAGATATAGCTATATAACCACTATTATAGCGTATATTGTCTTTAAACGAGGCCAAACTGACCTTAGCTATCTAGGCTACGAAACGCGACGCGACAATTACGAATCGATTTACTATAAAGGTATACGACGCGTCTCGAACTATACTAGGGTATCGATTGAATAGACGACCTCCTCGGGGTGACTACGAGCCTAATTCGAAGAAGCTTATAGAGCTAGAAGAGAGGGTAATACTTAAGTATATACTCGAGCTAGATCTTAGAGGTTTCCCGCTATTAAAGGCTAGTATACGAGCAATGGCCGATTTATTACTATAAGACAAGGGTCTTAAGCCCGCTAGTCTTAATTAGACAGACAGGTTTATTAGGCGGTATCGTAAGCTAAAGGTTTGTATAATACGTAGATACGATCGTTAGCGAGCTCTAATAGAAGATCTAGACGTTATCGAGAAGTAGTTCTTACTTATACGTAATATAAAGGAGAAGTATAGCATCCTTAACTAGGACACCTATAACTTTGACGAGACAGGGTTTATAATAGGTGTCATTACCTCTTAGAGCGTCGTTACGGGTTCAGAAAGGCGTAGTAGAAAGAGGAAGGTCGTTTAATAGGGCAATAGAGAGGGAGTAGAGAGATAGCGTATTAGATAGCTCTTATATAAAGCGAGATTAGTAAGCTACGTCAGTGTAATAAGGCCCTTATATAGCGGAAAGCACGAAAGCGCAAGTATATTTAGTCTAGAGGGTCTCTAACCTTCGATAGGGCGTCGTAATTAATACCTCTAGTGGATACTAGGAGGTAGGAAGTGAGTAGAGAGTTGCTAGATAGTATTCGGCTAGTACTAAGGCTACGACGCTATAAGCGATATAGCGAGTCGGGGCATAACGTACGTACCTATTAAGTAGACTTGCTAGATAGCGAAGAATCTAAAGAGGAATTGTCCTCCTAGTAACAGTTCTATAGGATGTCGTCGTATTAAGATACCGTCGTAATTAAAGTAGAAGTAGTATAGTTCTTAGTAAAAGTAGCCCGCTCGGTAGTATAGCCCGCTTGGTAGTAAAGCACGTTAATCATTCTTTTTATATTAAAGACCTACCTAGAAGTAATTAGATTCGTACCCTCTAGCGGTATAACTACTTCCTAGGTATTATTACTTACTAAGGTAATAAGTTCGTTCTCGATTACCTCTTTCTATATATAACCCTATTCGGGGTCTCCTACGGCTACCTTATAGGACTTTAGGATTAGTACTTCCTACTAATAGGCTATAGCCTACCTAATAGTAGCAAATGTATATTCTTCTACGTCGTTTAGAATCTCCTCTACCTAGCTTATTATAGGGTCTAGATAGAACATCTAGGCAATAAGAGCCTTATAGTATTTAGCCTTATACTCTTTAGTTATTATAAGTAGGTATAAGTACGTAGTTAGGTAAGGTATAAGTCGAATAGATGTTCTATCTAAGGGAGGCGCGGAGGGCGCGAGAGTTATATATAGGCGCTAAGCCGCTAGTCGGATTAGTTAGCGGGCGCGAGGTCTAGGTATATACCCGTAGGTTTAAGTAAATATACGCCGGTACGGTAACACTACCCCCCCCTCTTAGAGTGCGCTCCGGAGTACTCTCCTCTCCTCTTACATCTTTCGTATCTATTATATCTCCTATTACCTTCGTAAACACCTTATTATCTATTAGACTATACGTATCGCTCTCTTTCTTATAAGCCCGGAGGCCTCGTTCTACCGGTATTAGAGTCATCGCTACTTTTGCTAGTTAGCGCCCTATACGTATACCTATAGTATTCTTATTCGGTATCTAGTCTATAGGTAGTTAAAAACTAGGTAGCTTAGTCGCTCTCGGGTAGTTATAGTAAAAGTCGGCTACGGAGGCGGCGGCGGTCTTAATAACCTAGTTTGTAGCTTTATAGGATAGCTTATTATATCTAATATATTTTACTAAGTATTCCTAATATAGCTATTTACCTCCTACCGGTATTAGTCCTCGCGGCTATCTCTTCTTATAGTCTAGAATTTGCTTAACTTCCTATTAATCGGGTTCGGCGGGATCGGTTTCGTATTATTCGTCGTCGATAATTCGTATCGGTAGTAGTACGGGTTATGTCTGTCCTATAACCGGCGGATAAACTAGTATAAGAAGGTATAAGTAGAAGCGATTATCGATATTTAAAGTAGGTAGGAGCTCTACTTTATAAGTATTGCCCGGTAGTACCTCCGTAATTACGTACGGTCTAGACTACTTTACGTCTATCTTACGAGAAGGTCTCTTTATCGTCTAGTTCTTAGTACTTACCTATACTTCGTTGCCTTTAGCGTACCGTAGTATAGGTCTACGCGTCTAGTTTACGTACTTAGCTTAGACTACTTATACTAAGGCTATCTACTATCGTAAGTATTAGTATATCTCTAATATCTTAGCCGTAAACTTGTCCGCGGACTCGGCGTCTAGTTGCTATTTATATAGTATTAGTAGTATAGGTAAGTCTAAGTCGAACTTAGAGAACCTTAGATTACGCCTAGTATTAGTATAGAACGGTAAGACGCCTATTATTACGGACACTATATTGTTTACTATAAACTTAGCTAATAGAGTCTAATCTAGCTAGTCGTCCTAGGTATAGTTAATAAAGATACGTAGGTATTGCTCTATTACTTTGTTTGTATTCTCCGACTATCTATCTATTTCTAGGTAGAACGACAAAGATAGCTTTCGACTAATACTAAGTAGCGCGTATATCCTACGCTAGAATACGAAAACCTATTACGTACTACGATCCGAGACAATAGACTTCGGGAGCCTATGTCTACTAAATACGTACTTAAGGAATACTAGTACGTAATGCTCTACTATTATCGAGGTAATAGGAATGAAATGTCGCTCCTTAGTTAAGCGGTATATAACGGTTATAATGTTCTCGTACGTTTGTCCGTCGACTACGCTTATTCCCTTCGGTAGTTTAACTACGAAGTTAATAGAGATATCCTCCTAAGCGCTAAATAGTACTAGTAGCGGTCTTAATAGCCCTAGGTACTAGATATTAGTATTCTTATTCGTACGGTAAGCGTGGTAGGTACGTATATAGCTCTTAATAAATCGTACGATACCTAGCTAGGTATAGTTACGAGCTACTAATTTATACGTCTTCTCGTCCCCTAAGTAACTAGCTACTATATAGTCGTAGAAAGCCTAGATAATACGAGTACGTACCGGGATTTCACCTTTATCTAGATTATCTTCTAACTCCGGAGGAACGAATAGGCTATGACTACTATATATATTCTTAATATATATTATACCTCCGACTAGGACTATATAACGGTTATCGATACGGTACTTCCTTAGTAAGGTGTATAGATTATCTCGTTCTAGCTATTAAACGGCTTCCTTAGCCTCTAGTTACGTATAGAGTCCTCGAATAGCGGTCGTAAGCGGGGTTATAACGTTATTATTATATACCGATAATACTCTAGTAGATAATAGGTTTACGATACGATCTAGGCCTAGTAATACCTAATACTACTATTAGTTTCGTAGGTTATCTAGGTCTCTAGGCTTCGGTAAGTCCTATAAACGTCGGGTTAAGCTATCTAGCTTAATACCTTAAACTCCTAGCCTATAGACAATCCTTAAGAAGAACTACAAGAGAAACTCGGCCTAGCGAGCTTATCTACGGTTCAATTACTTCGTACTTATAAACTATTCGAGGTTCTTATAATCGGAGTATATAAGCGTCGGCTTGTCCTTAGATTCCGGGTCTAGTAGATTCTTATAATCGTTAGTACCTTATTCGTTAATAGTTAGCTCCGGTCGCTATTCCTCGAAAGCTTATATAATAGCTAGGAGCTCCTTATCGTAGATGTCGTAGTTATATTACTAGGGATCTATCTTCTTAGATATGTAAGTAATAGGATATAACGCTCCTCGCTCGTTACGTTATAAGAGTACTACTACTATTACGTAATCTAAGGTATCTATTTCTAGAATAGTCTCTCGCCCTAGGTAGAAGTGTTTAAAGGTAGGCGTATCGATAAATACTTGCTTTAATGCCTCGAACGCCTATTAATATACTAGAGACTAGTCCTATAGGACATTCTTCCTCGTAAGCTTTGTTATTAGTAAGTAGATCTTACTAAAATCCTTGATAAACCTACGGTAGAAGTTAGTAAACCCTATAAACGACAAGATATCGGTGACATTTGCGGGTATAGGCCAATTCTTAACGTATTTAATCTTAGCTAGGTCTATCTTAATACCCTTATTTATAATAATAATACCTAGATAAGTAGTCTCGTGTCTAAAGAACTCGCATTTATTAATATCTTACTAGAGCCCGGCGGTATCTAGCTTTCGTAGGACCTTTAGGATATATTAGATATACTCTTCTCTTGTCTTACTAAAGACAAGTACGTTATTAAGGTAACATAACACGAAGTCATCTAGAAACTCCCTTAGTATATCGTTTATAAATAACTAAAACGTTCCTAGTATATTATATAGTCTAAAAGGTATAACTACGTACTCAAACTGCCTATATCTAGTAGTAAAGGCCGTTTTCTACTCGTCTCCTACTACAATACGGATACGATTGAACGTAGCGATAACATCTAGTTTAGTAAACTATTACGCGCTAGCAATACGATCTAAGGTCTCTTGAAATAGTAGAATCGGGTAGCGACTCTTTGTCGTAAGCGCGTTTAGAGCTCTATAGTCTACGTATACTCGTAGCCCTCTACCTAGCTTTTTAACTATTAGAATAGGTACTACTACTAGTGATACGCTTCTCTAAATAAAACCTTTCTTAAGTTAGTCGTCGATCTACTTCTTAATCACCTCGTTCTCTCGTATAGAGAAGGAGTATAGTCTTCGAAATAGCGGTGTCTAACTATTCTTTAGTTTAATCTTATAGTCTACGCTAGGCCGTCGCGGTAGGACCTTATCTACTTCCTTACGGCTAAACAGCCTAGCCATTTCCCTAAACTCTACTAGTAACAAAGGGATAGGATCCGTCTTTGTCCTTACCGTTTATAAAACGTTAATAGTCGTTAGCTAATATAGTAGAGGCGTTAAGTTACCGCTACGTATAGTCACCCCGGGGCTCCTCCTGTCTATCTATGTTTTCTTAAGTGTTAGTATCTACTAATATCGCCGCGCTACCTCCTAGTACTAGCTTCGCTCTTATACCGAAAGCCTTTAGTATATACGCGGATAGCGGGTCTTACGCGACTTATATATTAGGATTTTCTTTCGGGTTAAATATCTATATTATATATACTTTATAGCCCTTCCTCCGGCTTATACGCCGAAGTACTTCTATATTAATAGGCTTGATGTCGATCTCCGGCTTGGTCTCGACCTTTAGTTCTTTCTTCGTTCGACGCGCTAGGCGCTTAAGTGTTTTAACGGTAGGTAGTAGCTAGCGGACGTAGTAAGACGGTTCCGGTTTATCGTAGGTGTCGACGGTATGTCGTATTACTACCTTCGTAGTATACGTCTCCTATACTACTATAGGTTCGTCTTTATCCTCTACGTAGGGTTTAGCGTAATTAGATAGAGCTTAAGGTCGCGAACTCTCTAGTACTAGTATCTCGGTCTAAAGAACGCCTCTTAGTTAATACCCTTATTATTAATAGACTATACGTATACTAGTTTAGTTCCGAGTATATAGTTCTGTCGACAATATAGTAAGAATAGGGTTATAGTTCCTAACGTATAGTAGAACGTAGGTTAATACTCGTCGTACTAGAGACGGCTAAGGACTATATCGTATTCTAGTAATACGTAGTAGCTAGACCTAGTCTCTACGTAGTTACCGATCTGAATCTATACCGTTATTCTATAAGTAATAAGGTTACTAGTAGGTCGGCTATCTACTAATATTAGCCCTAACGGATTAGGTAGCTATATTATATTAAGGTTGTTCTTATACGTAAAGTCAATATTAAAGTACGTAGAATTAGTACTATTATTATAAACGGATTAAGTAGAGATCTTTCTATTTACTATATATAGTATAACTAGATAAGAAGCTATTACCGGATTGTATTTATCTATAGAGTAGTTTATAGCTAGTTAGGAGTATACTAATATACTTAAAACCTTACCTCTCTTAGGAGGCCTATGTTTATATTTATACTTTCTCTCGTTTTCTCGTAACTCTAACTCGTACGGTCTACTACGTATTACGCTTACGGAGTAGACTAGGCGTTTCCCGCGCCGCCGGTATTATTAGCGTTACTACTATTACTACCATTACGGCGGTTATTACTTAGGTTATAGCCTAGCGTAAATAGGCGGCGGGCAATATCTCGAAGGGGGTACTAATCGGTATCGATACGGCGGTAACCTTCTTGTTCGTATTTTAAGTACCGATTCTAATCGATATATTCCTAGGCGCGAGTAGTATCTAAAGGTTAGATATACTAAAATGCCTAAGTTCGATTAGCCTACTTAGTCTTTACGTTCGGGTTAGTGTTATTGCCGCTACTACTTAAAGCCGTATCCTTCTTATCGTCGTTACCCTTAGTAGTCTTCTTATTACCTTAGGTCTTATTACTATTACCGGTCTTACCGTACTTAAGGTCGAACGCCTTAAACTTGTCCTCGTAGTTATATAGCGTAGACACGACTTGCTTAAGGGTTATATTGACTATGTCCTCGTTTATAATACGGTTGTCGTAGCGCGAGTTCAACTTACGGAGTAGGAAGTCCTTCTCGAGTTTCTTTTCCTTCGCGCTATTATTAAGGTTAACGATGTCGGCGTTCTTATAGAAGGATAGGTAGAAGTTACTAAACTTCTCCTTATCACCCTACTATAGACTATTAAGCTTAGTTATAGTATTAGTATAGATATTACGGGTACCGTAGCGCCGGGCTAGATCTTCTATTATCTTATCTATAGAAGCGTACTAAGTAGTCGTACTTTCCGTAGACTTAGTAAGACTAGGGATCTTTAAGTCGATATAGGTCTATATACCGTTCTTTAACTAGCTCTAGACGTTCTAAAGGGAGTCCTTTATAGTACGGTACTTCGAGGCTTAGAGCTTAGCTTCGGTAGTACGCTACTACTCTTAGAACTTAGTATCGTCGCTCTTTAGGTCGAACTTAGTAGGGGCCTTTAGCTCGTTAGAGGACTTGATACTAGTAGTTATATCGGCGTCGTAAGTCGTATATACGGAGATAGGGTTACTATCTAAGTTAGTACTCGGGCGATTCTTCCTACCCTTACGACTACCGTCCTTACGGCTATTCTTACGGCCCTTATTACCGTCGTCCTCGTTATCTAATAAGTCCGATAAATCCGGGTCCGACTTCTTCTTATTAGGTTTGCCTCTCTTTTACCGACGCTCTAGTAACTCTTTAGACTCGGTTCGCTAAGGTAGTAGGTCTTACTTTTCCTTAGACCGGCTACGGTCTATCTCTTACTTCTTAAGCTTAGTAATACGCTTCTCGGCTACTACGAGCTTAGTCTCGGTCTCTACTAGCTTACTCTCCGCTACCTTATACTACGTACGATATACCTTCTGCCCTCGTAAGCTCGTCTAGGTCGATAACGATAGTATTATTACGCTTAGGGAGCTCCTCCTTTAGTCGCGTAACCTCCTCTTCTAGGGACTGTCTAGTCACCTATTCCGTATCGATTATATCCTCGAGTCGGTCTATTTAGTCCTTAGTATCTTACGCCTTATAGAGGTTAATACGGTTAGCTATATCGAGCGTAGTATTAAGTTTATACGTACGTCGGTAATCGGACTCGATATTATAGAGGATCTTATAGATCTACTAGGGATAATTATTAACCGTCTTCTTGAACTTGTCTATATTCAACCCGTTTAATAAGTCGAAGGCTTCCTAGAAGTTACCGATAGTAACCCTCCTCTTCCTCGGTACCTTAGTACCCTTATCTTCTATCTTATCCTCGATAAACTCCGCCCTATATAGGTTAGCTAAGTTTAGCTCTATCTCGACCTCCTCTTCCTTAATCGCCTTAAGTTAGTCGAATACCTTCTTATACTACTTACGGTACTAGTTATTCTCGTCGAGGAGCCTATTTACGATATCCTCTTTACGTCCTTAAGTCTATATCGCCGGGTTTACGCTATCGTTATCGGGTTGTTACGGGCGACCCGCGCTACTTTACTACCGAAGCGTCGGCCCGGCTAAACCGCGGACCTTCCGTATCGGGTTAGCGCGGCTTAGCGCTTCCTTATAAGCCCGCCGCGCCTCGCGCTCCTCTTTCGTAGCTTCGTAGAATAATAACTATCTCAATCAGACTCTATAGTACGCGCGCCCTTATAGTTTGTTCTACTACCCTACCTAGATCACGGATTTAGGTAAGGGATACGTAATAATAGGATAGAACTCGAATCGCGAGAGCGCGATACCCTAGAACACGGTAAGGCGTATTACGCGTAGATACCTAGAGAGCGTAACGCGGCGACATTATTAGTAGGTAGTCGCGCGTTAGTAAACAGTTAGGATATAGGCATCGTTACGCCTCCCCCGAACAACCTAGACAATATGACCTTATAGACAGATAGCGGTATACCGCTACCTTAGAAGCCTAATTAGAAGGGTAAAGGTAAGTAGTAACGTACCTCTCTTTTCCCCGACCTCTCCTCTTTTCCTTAGAGTTAGATATAGGACGACAACCGGCGTGTTATAGTCAATACCGGTGTCGCGTTATAGTAAGAGATTAACAAAGTATACTAGAAGGCTATCGACCGAGTAGTAGCTAACGAGATTAACTTTATAGAACTGTTCGAGTTCAAGCTCGAAGAGAACCCTAACGACCCCGACGAACTAGACGAGGTGTATCTATTACTCGACGAGGCAGAGCATATCCTCGTATCCGAATACTAGAATGTCGATCTAGACAAACTCGCGAACCTCGCTTCCTAATACCTAAAGACTACCTACGATTTAGTACTATAGGTAGTCAATACTATAATTACTAAAGGCTAGTAACTCGATATAATAGAGCGAGCTTATACCGTCTAGAACGACTAGTATACTACGCTATATACCGAGTACGACCGTATCTATAAGATACTATAAAGCGAAGAGGCTATAACGTAGAGAATGGCCGCGGACCTTAAGAGTAAGAAGGATTGCGACCTAGCCAAGTTGTAAGAGGTAGAGAAGAAGTATAAGGAAGCTAATAACTTGTATAAGCAGTTCAGTAAGATCTACGAGAAAGAGAAGAAGAAGGCATAGGATGCCGAGGTAAAGAAGTAGGACGCTAAAGCAAAAAACCTAGCCCTATAGAAGGAGATCGATAACTTATAGGCTCGACTCGAAGCTATAGGTACTATATAGAACGAAGGAGGTAATCGAGGCCGATCTAGTCGCCGACCCTCTCGTTCCCGCCTACGTAAGACTTTACTCGAGTAGCTAATACGTAGGTACCGCGAAGCTACTAGTAGAGACGGGGGTAGTAGTAGTAGAGATGACGATAATAATAGTAATAGCGGAAGACGTAATAACCGCCGCGATGATCGCCTACGCCTAGACAACCGCGACTCGAGACTACGTTCTAGTCGTATATAGACACTACTTACGGACCTCTCTAAACGCCTATTTACTATCGACCGTACCCTGACTCGCGGCATAGAGATTAGGAAAGGCGTACTAGATCCTAGACACTTTAAGAACGATAACGATCTGAATTTCGATAGCTAGTATAGTAGCGTACTCCTAAAGTTGACTATAGCCACTTTCCGTATAGAAGTAGATAGTCTACGCTTCGTATACGGATAGACCTAAGGAGATCCCTAGCGAAGTATTAAGCCGAGGATCCCTATACTAGGGCAATAGTCCTTTAATAAGTTTAAGACGGGCGAAGAACTATTAGATTAGATAACACGCTAGTATAGCACCCGTAACGAAGGAACTAAGGCTATAGTTAATATCGCTACCTATAAGTAAGAGTAGGGCGAGACCTTCGTAGCCTTCTACGCTCGCTATTCGAAGCTACGTGCCTAGATAGAATAGAGCGATAAGACCGAGCTTATACTATTCCGTAACTAACTAAACCGTAAGTACTTTATTAAGACCTTCGGTGACCGCGAAGTCGACCGTCGACTATATAATATATAGGACGTTATCGAAGAGTATACTGCCCTAGACAAGAGCTTCTACGAAACAGACCGCCTATACCCGTAGAAGGAGCGTCCTCGTAGTAACGGTAACGGCGGCTAGAATAACTAGAATAGCTTAGTAGCTACTAGTACCGCTATAGGCGTAGTAGGTGCCGTAGTCTAGCGTCCTCCGTAATACGCCGGTACTAAGAAGAAGGAAATCTGCCCGTTTAATTACAGAATCTACTATAGCTTAACCGTAAGTAGCGTAAAGAACTTAAGAAGTAAGGTAAGTACTACCGCTACCGTATAGGCTCGTATATATCGACTAACCCCGAGTGCCCGATATACGGTTACGATAGCGACTATCGCCTACCGCGACTACGAAATAACGCGAACGCTAACCCGAACCTCAGCTCCCTTACTATAGACCTATAGTAATAGGGAAATGGTACGACCGCTACCTAAGCGTAGTAGATAGCGGTTAACCGAACTTCCTAGGTCAGAAAGAGTATGAGATTAAGAGACATAGAATATAAGAGGCGGACTATAGTAAGGGCGAGCTAAGATTATTAGCTTACGTACTAAAAGGATAACAACTAGATATACATCCTTATATAGTACTACTAGTAATAATATAATATAAAAAGGCTCGAGGCCTATTAGATTCTACGAGTACATCTCTCTTTCTTAACTAGAAATTTATACGTAAACATATAATACTCCTCTTCGAGCTAGTGAAAAGCAAGAGGCTTACGCTAGGAGATAGAAAGGTAAGGGCACGGCGTATTACCTACGTAGCCTTGATCGACGTAGTTATCGGTAGTTATTACGAGCAAATAATATACTACGTAACCGACCTCGAGTACGACATCGTCCTTAGACTACTATAGTTAAGCTAGTACAACCCCGACATCTTCTAGGCTATAGGTAAGGTAGCTTTTAGATCCGACTACTACTTTAGTTATTATATACCTAACCGGACATCGATAATAGTATAGTCCCTAAACTACCTTAGAAGGTAGGTATAAGTACGATACGGACTAGAGCCCTTTACTAGAACCTCCGGTAGGTTTATAGTAGGAGGGGCGGAGTTGAATGTCTTATCGTTTAGTATAGGCGACGAAGAAGAGGTGGACTGCCAGGGCGTTTCTTAACGCGTATAGGAGATGTACGCGTACCGGCCTAGAGCTAAGTACTTCTATATCTTACCTACGGGACGTAAGGACGAGGGCGGCGACCTAAAGCTAAGTGCTATAGCGGCTAATAACCTAGATCAGTTCCTAAACAAGCAATTAAACCATAATCCGAAGGAGAAGCTCCTATAGATATATTATAACATCGCGGACGCCTTCTCGGCGAAAGGTTATAAGGGACTCCTACCTTATCGACCCGGGATAGATCACGAGATTTATATTAAACCGGACGGGCCCTAGGAGCTACTATATCGCAAACCCTACGGCTTAGCTAAGAAGGAAAATGAAGCTGTGAAGAAGTAGATACTAGAGCAATCCGAAGAAGACAAAATACGTAAAGTAGGCTAAAAGACAAGTCAATCGCCTACGCCGGTCCTAGTTATAAGGAAACTAGGTAGAGGGCTACGAGTATATATCGACTACCGCGGCCTTAATACTATTACAATTAAGAACAGATATCCGATTCCCCTAATATAGGAGACGCTTAACCGTATATACGGTAAGAAGTACTTTACGAAGCTAGACATTATAGTAGCCTTTAATAAGTTACGTATTGTAGAGGGGCATAAATAGTTAACGGCGTTTACGATACGGTACGGTATATACGAATGCCTCGTATTGCCCTTCGGACTATATAACGGCCTAGCCTCGTTCTAGTCTTATATTAATAAGGTGTTATAGGAACATTTAGATGACTTCGTCTCCGTATACCTAGATAACGTGCTAATCTTTAGCGATATACTAGAAGAACATATCGAGTATATACGTAAAGTCCTTATTAAGCTTAGAGACGTAGGGCTAACGGTAGATATCGATAAGTACGAATTCTATTAGTAGCGAGTCAAGTACCTAGGACTAATTATTACGCCTAACGGAATTGAGATAGATCTAGAGAAGCTCGAATATATATAGACATAGGAAGTACTAATAAACCTAAAAGATGTATAGGCCTTCCTAGGCTTCGCTAACTTCTACCGCCGCTTTATTAAGGCCTTCTTACGACTAGCCGCACCTTTGACCAATCTGACAAGAAGCGAAGGACCTAGTAATCATAAGAATCGGAAAATCGACTAGACAGTAGATTGTTAGCGCGCCTTCGACGTATTGAAAGCTACGTTTAGTAAAGCGGGTATACTCGCGTATTACGTTCCGGGTAGACAGACCGTAGTAGAGACGGATTCCTTAGACTTTATAAACGTAGGAGTGTTATTATAGTATAATGACGAAGGCGTTTTGTACCCGGTGGCCTTCTATTCGAAGAAGCTTAGTCCGTAGGAGTATAATTACGAGATTTACGACAAGGAGCTCCTCGTAATTATTAAGGCCTTCGAGGAATAGCGACCGGAGCTAGCCTATAAAGCAGATGATAGTAGCGAGCTAGTCAAGGTATTCACGGACTATAAGAACTTGGAATACTTTATAACGACGAAGTAGCTAAATCGTCGGTAAGTACGGTAGGTAGAGTTCCTATCGTAATTCAACTTCTAGATTATATATCGTCCCGGGGTATAAGGAACTAAGCTAGATAGCCTAACGAGACGTAGCTAGGACCTTCCGTAGGGGGTAGACGATTCGAGAAATTAGTACTAGTATTAGACATTGCTTCCGCCGGAGCGATTCCTTAAGATCGACTCTATATAAGCTACCGTCGAAGATACGCCCGAGGAGGAAGACACGACTCTACTAAACCCTAAAGCCGTAGAGTTCATTCTAGAACCTAAGCTAGCACCGTAGTTAGTATAGCCTACGTATAAAGTCTAGATTAAAGCCGAACTTAAATACCGTATAACGACCGCTTACGCTTTAGATAGCGAGCTCAAAGTAGCTATTAAGCTACTATAGAAGGATAGTAGCACTATCCCTCCTTTATTATAGAAGGCGAAGATACACCCTACGTATTGTAAGGTAGATAGCGATATATTATATATCCGTAATTAGTACGAAGGTTAGAGCCTATAGGTACTAAACGACTAAGCTCTATAGACTCGATTAATTAAGATAAACTACGATACTCTAGTAGTAGGACATCTAGGGCGGGCACGTATATACGAACTCGTAGTACGTAAATTCTACTAGCCTAGGCTAGTAAGATCCGTACGTAGATATACCGCGAATTGCCGTACCTACCGTATATCGAAATCTCTACACACCTAGCCACTAGGATTATTACACCTACTTTCTGTTCCGGACCGACCTTAGAGATATATCGTAGTCGACTTCGTCGTCGAACTTCTAGACAGTACCGTTAACGGCATAACTTATAACAATATTATGACCGTTACGGACCGACTAACTAAAGAAGTCGAGTTGATTCCTATCGGAGCTATAATAGTATAGAACGCGGTAAGACTTTTCCTTAAACACGTCTTTTACCGTCGAGGCCTATCTAATACTATCACCTCTAATAGAGGGCGGTAGTAGATCGCGACTTTCTAGAAGAAGCTCTATAAGATATTACGTATTAATCGTAAGCTAAGTTCTTCCTACTACCCTAAGACTAACGGACAGTCTAAGCGTATAAACTAGGCTATAGAATAGTACCTACGTATATTCGTTAACGAGGCACAAAGTGATTAGGTAGACTAGCTTTGTCTAGCGCAATTCGTAATCAATAACTATATCTTAGAGACTACCGGCGTATCTCCTCTCTATACTACGCTTAGCTATAATCTAGAATTCACGGAGCGTATCGACGTATAGGTAGGTAAAGACCGATAGATAACGACACTATAGCGATTAGATAGCAAATCTACCGAGACGTTTATTAAGCGACTATATAGCCTATATAAGAATCTATAAGAGAATATAAGAATGTCGTAAGCGCTATAAGCTAAGGCCGCGAATCGCTATCGAAGCATCTTACTAGATTATAAAGTAGGCGACATAGTGTACCTTAGTATAAAGAACATCCGTACGACACGGCCGTCTAAGAAGCTCGATAGACGATACGCTAGTCCCTATAGAATTACTAAGGTGATGCCTACTAGACTCTCGTATAAGCTAGACTTATTAGATACGATAGTAGGGCTCGACAACTGCTTCTATACCTCCCTTCTATAAAAAGCCGACGACCTAAACTTACCTCTACTCGAAGACTAGTACCTCGTACCGCCGCCGCCGGTAGTTATCTAGCCCGATACGACCGAAGCTAATACGATCGCCGACGTAGTAGCTATACCTACTTCCCCGATATACGAAGTAGAGAAGATTCTAGACATATATACTCGTAAGCGAGTAGGTAAGGTAAAGAAGGGACAGAAGCGTAAGGTAGACACTTAGTATAAGGTGAAATGGCTAGGATATTAGAATAAGGAGGATAGTAAGACCTAGTAACCGGCTAAGGATATGTTTAAACACGTAGCCGCCGCTATTATATACTTTTACTATAACCGGCCGGAGTTGTCTACGCCTATAGGTTTCGTAGCTCTATCTAACTAGTCTCTACTAGCTACTAAGGTACTTAGGCTCAATACGATTAGGGTCACTTAGTAGAACGACACCGTTACGAATAAGTCGCCTCGAACTATACCTTTGATAGAATCTGCTCCGTATATATTTACTACGTACCGCTATACTAGCTAGATTACGGGAAAGCCTACCGTCGTAACTAGGGTCACCGGTCTTATCTACCGCCCTTAGCTCTACGACAGTACTAGTAGTTATACCGATGCTCTAGTAAGACCTATAGAGCCTATAATAATACCTAACCTTAGCTATAAGGATTATACGCGAGTACTAGCCGAAGACAGACTTAGGTCTAGGGCAAGCTAGCTAACTAGGCAATATATTTCTCGAAGGAAGCCGGTTACGGATAGGCTAAAGGATAAACTAAAGGTAGATTTGGAGACAGAGGTGTTACTAGATAATAACAAGGCTCTAGAGGATGATTAGGCTTTCGCGAGACTATAGAGTAGTATAGGTAAGTGGCCTTATAAGATAGATAACGCTTAGAGGACTAAGGCGTGTTTTAGGAGGGGGGGTACTATTACGGGCGACCCGCGCCACTTTACTACCGAAGCGTCGGCCCGGCTAAACCGCGGATCTTCCGTATCGGGTTAGCGCGGCTTAGCGCTTCCTTATAAGCCCGCCGCGCCTCGCGCTCCTCTTTCGTAGCTTCGTAGAACAATAACTATCTTAATTAGACTCTATAGTACGCGCGCCCTTATACGGGTAGATTAGATAGTAGGGTAAAGAAGGATAATCTATTAAGGGACGCGCGATAAACGCGTCTATTAGTATTCTCTATACTTACGCCTAGTACGCGGGTGCCGGTCTGTCTCGCTATTATTACTATATTAGCTATAATCTACTTTAAGGTACGACTTAGCGAGTACGACACCTAATCTTAGTACTTCCTTATATACTATCGCGGTTTCTCTATAATCTCCCGAATATAGCTTCTCGTGTCTCTCTATACGTTAGTAACGATCTATTCGAAGTGTTATAAGTAGGTATAAGTACGTAGTCGGGTAAGTTATAAGTCGAATAGATACTCTATCTAAGGGAGGCGCGGAGGGCGCGAGAGTTATATACGGGCGCTAAGCCGCTAGTCGGATTAGTTAGCGGGCGCGAGGTCTAGGTACGTACCCGCGGGTTTAAGTAAATATACGCCGGTACTATAATATACTAGCTATTATTAAGGCGTTCGAGGAATAGTAACCGGAACTTATCGGCGCTATAGACAATAAGCTAGTTCGGGTACTTACCGATTACAGTAATCTTAAGTACTTTATAACTACTAAGTAGCTTAACCGGCGCTAGGTACGTTAGGCTAAGTTCCTATCCTAGTTTAACTTTAAGATTACCTAATACCCGGGCGCCTAAAGAACGAAACTAGATAGTCTTACCCGTTACTCTTAGGACATACCGGCGGGGGTTAGACGATACTAGAACGTAGTATTAATAATAGACTATATTAAGAATATATAGGCCGTAGGTCAAGTATATAGGTATAGGTATATTATATAACTAGATTACGTAACTAGGGTTTACTAGCCTATAGGCCTAGGGCCGTAATAACTAGAACGTAGTATTAATAGTAGACTATTCTAAAACCCTATAACCTAGACATTATTACTTAGTTCGCTATATAAGTATAGGTCGACGACGAGAATCACCTGTACGTAGTGTCGGCTACGAACCTCTCGTCTAGCTACGAGAGAGCTAAGTATTCTTACGCTAGAGCGTCGTAGGCGCGACGGGCGCGTAACGTAGGCAAAGCCGCGGCGAATAGAGGACTACTAGCAAAACGGGTATGAAAACTATCCGACGAGCGTATACTCGTGTCGGGAGCGAGTCCCTCTTCTTTCTATATATAAGAAGGGCGCGGAACCGTGGCCTATACGCTCTATAGGACACCTCTAGTATAAGTATAGAATTTCTACCTCCGGAGACCGTAAACCGAGCGGGCTAAGCGACAAACATTAGACGAGCGGACTATAGAATAATAACTAAGCGGACTATATAACGGCGTCGAGCGGACTACGAAATAATCTAGTGTTTACTAGCGGGCAATGCGGTAGGTAGGTAGTCACGCGACGAAGCCTATAAGGGCCTATTAAACACCCGGTATAGGAACGAGGGTTTTGCCTAAGGCACTGCCTATCCCGCTACATAACGTACCTAGTCTAATATAGTAGATTGCGACGAGGAAAAGACGATAGCCTAAGCAAGGAAAAGACGGCTATTAGGACGGGGAAAAGACGTATAATACAAGTAGATTAGTTCTATAATCGGGGAGGATCGAGGGCAGGGTAATAAGGAACTTTATCTTAGTTAGTAGGTAGAAACGTAAGGAGTACGCTACCCGGCGTAGTGTGTGCCCCGAGCAAATCTACGAGGTATAGACGGCCGCTTTCTAGAGATAGGCTACGGTAATGCGAAGGGCGTTAAAACCTAGGGCGTAGTATATACTAGTAGCGACGGCTAACACTATCTATATAGCCCGAGAGGACGGATACGTATGTCGGTTAATAGAGAGCACTAAAGGGCTTAGGCCTATAGAGGTAGATATTGGCTTAAGGAGCAAATAGGGAGGGAGGGCGTAGAGGGAAGCTTTTGCTCCGGGCTAACCTCTTAAAACGAGGCTATACGGTAGTACTAGATAAGTAGGAAAGCGCGGTTAAGACTTGTTACCTTATCTCGTAGCTAGCTTACTAAATACGATTCCTTCCTTGCCCTAGACATAGATTAGGCGGTTAGCTCTAATATAGTAATAGGAGTTATAAGTAAGCTAAAAGGACGAAAAGCCCTAGGCCTAGACAGGATACTAAACGTACTACTAAAAGAGTATAGAGAAGAGATCGGGCCGAGCCTTATAAACCTATTTACCGCGTGCCTACGGCTAGGGTATTACCCGAAGCCGTATAGAGAGTCTATGACAGTAGTGCTACGTAAGCTATAGAAGGAAGACTATACTTAGCCTAAGTCGTATAGACTAATAGCACTTCTAAATACGATAGGGAAGGTCCTAGAAAAGATAGTAGCCTAGAGACTTACGTAGCTTACCGAGGACAACTACGTACTCCTAGTAACATAGATAGGGGGAAGAAGCTAGCGATCGACACTAATAGTAATAGAGCTAATTACGGAGTAAATTCAGACCCTCTAGTACTACGGTAGGGACCGAGCGGCGTCCTTACTATCCCTCGATATCGTAGGAGCCTTCGATAACGTCTTATACTAAAGGCTAATATATATCCTATAATAGAAAGGTATCCTCTAGTAGGTAACGAAGTTCGTCTACTCCTTTCTCTAGGAACGGACGATATACCTAGTCCTAGGGAGGTATACGTCCGACCCGGTAAAGGTAGAGGCTAGAATACCTTAGGGATCTACTCTCTCCCCTATCCTATTTCTAATATTTATGTCTAATCTAGTCCCCCTACTTACCTCTCCGTAAACCTTAGTATCGGGATTCGTAGACGACATAAACATCCTAGCCTAGTTAGACTCGATAGAAGAGAACTGTCGCCTCCTTAAAGATAGGCACAAGAAATGCGAGGAGTAGGCAAAGAAGTATAGTGCCCGGTTCGCCCCTAAAAAGTACTAACTTATATACTTTAGTAAAGCGAGAATATACTATAATATAAAGGCGGCGGTAAGAATCTAAGGCTACGAGACTAAGCTATTAGCGGAGCTACGAGTACTAGGGATCTAGCTCGACCCGAAGCTAAGCTAGAATATATAGAATAAGAAAGCCTAGAGTCGAGCGTAAGTTAACGAAGCCTCGATAAAGAGGCTTACGGCGTCTATATAGGAAGTAACATTCGATAAGGCAAGAGTAATATATAAGGCGATCGTTAGACTAGCTATATTATACGGGGTATAGATTTTGGGAATAGGAGGCGTAGGTAAGCCGACCCCGAAACGGATAGAGCAACCCCTAAATAGGATATAGGTAGGTAACCTACGTATAATACTAGGCGTATATAAGATAATATTAATAAGTACGGTAGAAATAGAGACGGGAACACTACTAATCGGCTAATATATCCGGGGAATAAGAATTTAATACGCGGTAAAGACGACAGATTACCTAGTATAAACTACGATCTAGGAGGTAAAGAATAAGATAGAAAGCCGCTACCCGAGAGGGGCCGGACATAGGACAAGCTAAAAAGAGGATAACCTTACTACCTTTACGGCCGTACAGACAAGCACCGAATAGCTAGTACGAAAGGAGGAGGGGCGTAGGACTCGCTAGGCCGGCGGGAGCAAGGCTAAGACCTAAAGCCTAGCGGAATAGATAGCGAGCTACCTATAGGAGCAGGACTAGAAAAGGAAGCCCCCTAAGACAACAGGCCCGATAGCGCTCCGAGCCTTCTAGAGACATAATTACTAGCTATATAGGGACCTAACAAGGGCCGAAGTAAGCATAGCGATCCAAATCAGGTCCGAACATATTAGATTAAGGGCCTACCTATTCAGGAGATACGTACTAGACATCTATAGCCTAGCCTACTAGTGTAGCTACCTATCGTAAAACCTAGAACATATACTACTAAGATGCCCGTAGTAGGCGAGAGGTAGGGGAAATTAGAGGCACTAAGCGGGAAGGAGAGACTACAAGTTAATCATTAGGGACAAAGGTAATATTTGCCGAATCTCTCGGTAGATACTATAGTAGGCATACCTCTAGTAGTTTAGCCTCGCGAGCGAGACGGAGGAGTAGATAGACAAGAGGCGGAAGCGAGGGGGGTTGTAGATAGGGTAGTCATTAGGGCAGGCCTATAACACTAGCGTACCCCTAACAAGGGAAATTTAAGACGATAACAAGGAGGAAAGGACAGGCGGGAAGGAGGAGGGGTTTTCACTAACACGGTTTCCCCTCTATATATATAAAAACAAGATAGTATAGCTATATAGGCCAAAGGGCACTATAACAGCTTAATGAAATATCTATCTATCTATATAAGTATAGGACGACCTACTAATAAACTACTAAGTCCTATTAATTTGCGACTCGGATAATAAAGAAGAAGACTACTATACTAGCGATATCGCTACCCCCGGTAATTAACCCGCCTTACCTAGCGAAACGTAATATAGCCGTTACTCGAACTAAACGACGCCGAGGTAGGTAGTAACGTCGACTCGGAACTAGATAGTAGAGTCCTAGTCGAAGAGACGCCTAGTAACGAGTAACCTATCGAAGGAAGTATAGAGCCGTTAGACGAACCTACGCTACTAGAGGAACGGGAGTAAACAGAGTTATATAAAGAAGAACTATATATAGAAGTATATAATAGCCGGTCTATAACGATATATATACTTAAACTAAAGTCCGATCTCTAGTAAGGGATCGCTAATATATAGCTATAATAATAGAAGAGCGCCGTATTAGATTACGAAATTATCGCGGATCGACTATACGTCAATAAAGCCTTATATATCCTAGCCTTTTAGAACCTCCGTACCCGGATAGTACGTAAATACTATTATAGTAGAGTAGCTAGCTACTAAGGTATAGTAAGGACTTTTAATTTACTATAGAGGTAAAACCTCTTCTAGCTATTACGGGTAGCCCGCGACCCCTTACTATAGCTACGTCGGCCCGGGTGAACCGCGGACCTTCCGTATCGGGTTAGTACGGCTTAGCTTTACTTTATAACTTCGCCGCGCCTCGCGCTCCTCTTTCGTAGCTTTGTAGAACAATAACTCTCTTATTTAGACCCTACGGTACGCGCGCCCTTATAGTTTGTTCTACTACCCTACCTAGATCGCGGATCTAGGTAAGGGACGCGTAATAATAGGAATAGACAGAACTATAGAACTCGAAGGACGCGTAGAGTCGTATTAGAATATAGAACACGGTAAGGCGTATAGCGCGTAAATACCTAGAGAACGTAACGCGGCGATATTATTAGTAGGTAGTCGCGCGCTCGTAGATAGTTAGGAAATAGGCATCGTTACGCCTCCCCTAAACCTAGATAATATAACTTTATAGACGAACAGCGGTATACTACCGCTACTAAAGCCTAAGAGTAAAGGTAAGTAGCGTATATCTCTTTTCCCCGACCTCTCCTCTTTTCCTTAGAGTTAGATATAGGACGATAACCGGCGGGTTATAGTAGATACCGGTGTCGCGCTATAATAGGAAATTAATAACGCTTACTAGAAAGCCTTTAAGCAAGAAGAAGGTAGTAAGATTGACTTTATAGAACTGTTCGAATTTAAGCTCGAAGAGGAACTAGACAAGGTATACCTATTACTTAACGAGGTAGAGTACATTCTCGTATCTAAATACTAGAATATTATACTAGACAAACTTACGACCCTCGTATCCTAGTACCCGAAGACTACCTACGACTCCGTACTATAGGTAGTGAACATAGCGATTACTAAAGGTAGACAACTCGATATAATAGAGCGAGTTAATAACCTCTAGAACACCTAGTATACTACGCTATATACCGAGTATAACCGTACCTATAAGATACTACGAAGCGAGGAGGCTATAATATAGAAGATGGCCGTAGACCTAAAGAGTAAGAAGGATTACAACCTAGTAAAGTTATAAGAGGTAGAGAAGAAGTATAGGGAGGCTAATAACCTATATAAGTAATTTAGCGAGATTTACGAAAAGGAGAAGAAGAAGGTATAGGATGCCGAAGCTAAGAACTAGGCTCTATAGAAGGAGGCCAATGATCTAAAGACTCGACTCTAAGCTACTAAAGATACTATATAGAATAGAGGTAGGGGCCGCTCTAGTCGCCGACCCTCCTACTTACCTCCGCGCGAGACTTTACTCGAGTAGCTAATACGTAAGTATCGTAAAGCTACTAATAGAGGCGGCGGCGGCGGAGGTAGTAGTAACGATAATAAAGACGGTAATAGTAATAACGACCGAGGACGTAATAGAAACCGTCTACGACCTAATAATAATAACGGTCGCGACTCTCGAGCGCGTAATACCCGTATATAGACTCCCCTAACCGAGCTTTTAGAACGCCTATTTACTATTAACCGTACTCTAATACGCGGTATCGAGGTTAGTAAGGGCGTGCCTAATCTAAAGTACTTCAAGAACGATAACGACCCTAACTTCGACAGTTAGTATAGTAGCGTACTTCTTAAGCTAACTATAACTACTTTCCGCTCCGAGGTAGACGGCCTACGTTTTATATATAGATAGACATAGGGTAACCCTTAGAGAAGTATTATACCGAGGATTCCCGTACCTAGATAATAATTATTTAACGAGTTCAAGACTAGTAAAGAACTACTAGATTAGATAACGCGCTAGTATAGTACCCGTAACGAAGGAACTAAGGCTATAGTTAATATCGCTACCTATAAGTAGGAGTAGAGCGAGACTTTTATTACCTTCTACGCTCGCTACTCGAAGCTACGTGCTTAGATAGAGTAGACCGACGAGACTAAGCTAATACTATTTCGTAACCGCCTGAACCGTAAGTACTTTATTAAGACTTTCGGTAATAGGGAAGTAGATAGACGCTTATACGATATATAGGATATTATTAAGGAATATACGGTATTAGATAAGAGCTTCTACGAGACCGACTGACTATATCTATAGAAGGAGCGCCTACGTAGCAACCCTAATTCGAATAATAACGGCGTATAGGGCGGTAGTAATACCGTAGGCGCCGTAGCTACTAGTACGACCGCTATAATCGTCTAGCGACTACTATAATACGTAGGTACGAAGAAGAAGGAGGACCTACCGGTTTACTTATAGAACCTACCTTTATTAAACCGTAAGTAGCGTAAGGACCTTAAGAAGTAGAGTAAGTACTACCGCTACCGTATAGGCTCGTACGTATTAACAAACCCCGAATGCCCGATATATAGTTATAACGGCGACTACCGCCCTCTACGTCTACGAAACAATACGAACGCTAACCCGAACCTTAGCTCCCTTACTACCGACCTATAGTAATAGGGAAATAGTACGACTACTACCTAAGCGTAGTAGATAGCGGTTAGTAACCGAACTTTCTAAGATAGAAAGAGTATAAGATTAAGAGATATAGAATATAAGAGACGGACTATAGTAAGGACCTTAAGATATTGGTATATATACTAGATAAATAACAACTAGCTATACACCCTTATATAGTATTACCCGTAACGATATAATATAAAAAGGCTCGCGGCCTTATAGATTCTACCTCTACCTCTCTCTTTCTTAATTAGAAGACTATACGTAAATATTTAACCCCCTTAATCCCTTTAATAAAGAACAGACGTTAATACTAGAAGATAGATCGGCTATAGCGCGTTAGATCATATATATAGCCCTTATAGACGTAGTTATTGGCGGTCATTACGAGTAAATACTATACTACGTTACCGACCTCAAATATAATATCGTCTTTAGACTACCGTAGCTCTCCGCGTATAACCCGAACATCTTCTAGGAAACTAGCGAGGTAGCGTTTAGATCTAACTACTACTTCGATTACTATCTATATAATAAGATATCGACAATAGTATAATCTCTAAACTATATCGGTAGAACGAAATATAGACTAAAGCCCTTTACTAGCGAATTAGTAGGATTTATAGCCGGAGGGGCGGAGCTAGATATATCCGCTCTAGAGGTAGATAAAGAGGTAGATTACTAGGAAGTCTCGTAGCGCGTATAGAAGATATACGCGTACCGGCCTAGGGCCGAGTACTTCTATATTATGCCTACGGGGCGCGAGGATAACGATAATAACGGTAATAGCCTTAAACTAAGCGCAATAGTAGCTAATGACCTAGATCAGTTCTTAAATAAGTAGTTTAACTACAATCCTAGAGAGAAGCTCCCGCCTATATACTACGACAGAACTTATACCTATTTAATATATATTAGAGATCGAACGTCCGGAGGAAAAATGGCGACGACGACGGCAGTAGACGACCGAGAGCAAGGGGGAGACGAGTAGAGGACGCTCTATAAGAAGGCGGAAGAGATAGTAGCGGTAGAAGAAGGGAGGTTTCCGGAGAGAGCACTAAAAGGAGTAATAAGCGAACTGCTCGGGGGACTAAAGGCGCTTAAACGACAAACAAGCACTACGATCAATATAGCAATCGAGGCAGTAACACGAAACGCAAGAAATAACCCTCAAAGAGACCCGAGACAGACCTAGGGCCTAACGACCTAGGCAACAATCGCGAGCCAACCTACCCCCCCTCAAAGTATAGTACTACGAGTCTATATTACGGACTAGAAAGAGAAGGAAGAGATAGGAAAGATGACCGGGAGGGAGATAGTCGAGAAGATCGGAGTAAAGGGAATAGTAGGGGCAAGGGTAGACAACAAAGGGGTCAAGCTGTTTATAGCACACGTATAGGACAAGAAGGCCCTCGAAATAAATAAGGAGTAGACACTAAAGATCGGGAGCACAGCGAAAGTCTCCTATTAATAGTACATAGCAATTACCTATAGGGTCCTACGAACCTTTAACACACAAAGGGATACACTAAACCTCTAGAGGCAAAACTAGGTAATAGTACTAGGACTATAGATCATAAAGACAGCGTAGGTCAAGAAGAAGATAGAGGAGGGCAAGAGGGCCTCCTCGCTAATCTTATAGGTTATAACACTAGAGCAAGCGAACAAGGTCTTAGACTAAGGGTTGTACTAGGACTTTAAGAGGCTAGATATAGAAATCTATTAGAGCAACTATAGAATCCTTCAATGTTTTAACTGTTAACAGTACGGACATATTGCCCTAAAGTGTAGCAAAGCTACACTAGTCTACTTACACTGTGCTAGTAATCACGCGACCTAAGAGTGCCAAAAATGGAAGGAGGACATAAGATGCGTAGTATGTAGGAGAAAACACCCGGCATAGTTAAACCAATGCCTAGTTAGACTATTAGCCTAGTAGAGAGCGCGGGAAGCAAGGGTAACAATACTAACTAGGTTCCTAGTAGGTGAACAGAAACAACTAGAGAGAACTACCCACCCGAATAAGAGACCCCGGCTATAAGAGGAGCCATAAATAGTACTAGTAATAGGGAGACTAACGTTCTTATATAAGGCAGCGTAGAGCAATAGACAAATGAGAATCAACCAAATGATAGGGAGCCAACCCTAAAGGGAAGAATAGGAGGAGGGACGGGAAAACCAACAGTAAGACTAATAGTAAGACTAAACGGACCTAGACACAAACATGTCCTAATGCCTTATACTAACAGACTATTAATCATTTAGTATAATGTGAACAGAAGCAAAGACAAGGTCTAAAGGAGCTTTCTACAAGCCTTAGACCCGGAGGAACACTACATTATAGCAATATAGGAACTATAGATCAACGTACACTCTAGGATTCTATTAACTATACGAGACCCGAGATACTACGTAGTAATAAACAGAACCGAGGGAGTCCTACGAACTTGTATCTATGTTAGTAAGAAGGTACTAGCAGAGGACTAGTAGGCCTAGCCGAGAACCGATAGGGATATCACTATAGTATAGCTCAAAACAACTTAAGGCCAAGTCCTAATCTATAGCGTATACAACCTACCTCTAGAGTCTAGAAGCAGCACACAACTACACACGCTAGGAAGGCTCCCGGAAGTAATAGACTAACAAAACTATAACATCGTAATAGGAGATTTTAACCTCTACTACCTAAAGTGGGGATCGGACTTCACCCTAGTACACTACTTCTTAGTAGGGAGGCTTATTAGTCAGATAGAAATAGCCTAAATGGACTTGATCACGCCAAAGGGAACAGAAACTTAGGCTAGAAACAATAGTTCTAGCACGCTAGACCTATACTTTATGTCCTACGACTTAACACGACGGGTAGAAAGCTATATAGTCAATGACTAACTAGAGTCCTTATTAGACCACTATCTAATCCAAACCGACATCTAACTTATAGTTAAGGAGGAGAGGGAACCTGAGAGGAGGCTCTACTAGAAGCAGGCCGAGTAGACACTAGTATAGTAGCGGCTAGAAGGCGAACTAGAACAGGTGAACATTAACAATATATATATAACGGAGGGGATTGACTAAGTAGTAGAGCAGCTAATAGAAGCTATACAAAGGGTAGCCTAGGCCTATATACCTAAGAAGAGATAGTCGCTATACTAGAAGCTATACTAGACACTAGAGTATATAGCCAAAGTCAAGGAGGCAAGGAGAGTAAGAAGGAGATAGGAGTAACGACGTACCTAAGCAAACTAGGAAGCCTATAACAACGCGTACAAAGCAAAGAAGGCGTAGATCAGAAGAGACAAGACGTAGGAGTAGAGGTTAACTATAGGGATGATTACAGAACACCCGGAACAAATCTAGAGACTAGTATAATAGGCTAGGAAACTAGAAGAGGAACGAAACTCCCCGCCCTAGTTTCCCTTAATATAGGACTAAGACGGGGAAACGTAAACCACTCCGATAGGGAAAGCGAAAGCATTCGTAGACCACTTCTTCGGGACTTAGGTAGAGGCAGACCTAAGCAACATCCTAGGAATACATATTCCTCCGCTAAGGGAGGCTAACTAGTAAGTGTCTACTATAGAGATCGAAAACATTATCAAGAAACTAAAGGGTAACAAAGCCCTAGGCCTAGACAAGATCCCTAACTATTATCTAAAAGCTAGTAGCAGCCTTATCACTCTAGTGCTTACGCCAATCTTTACCTAGTGTATAAAGTAGGGGTATTGCCTAAAGGCCTTTAGGCAATTACTAACTTACGTCCTAAGGAAACCCTAAAAGGAAGACTATACCAAGTTGAAGTTATATAGACCAATTGCGTTGCTAAATATACTAGGGAAGCTCCTAGAGAAGGTCGTAGCTATAAGGCTCACCGGAATAGTAGAAGAACATAACCTCCTCCCGGTAACGTAAATAGGGGGGAGACAAAAGAGATCTACCCTTATAGTAGTCGAACTGATTATAGAGCAAATCAGACATATCTAGTACTATAGTAATAACAAGGTAGCCTCACTACTTTTACTAGACATATTAGGGGCTTTCGACAATATGTCCTACGTAAGGCTCCTACACATCCTTAGAATAAAAAGTATCCTAGCCTAGATAGTATACTTTATGTAGTCATTCCTTAAGGACAGAACAACCCAGATCCTCCTAGGGTCCTTTAAAGCCCCGTAGACCCCAATTGCGAACACGGGCATCCTATAGGGCTCTACACTCTCCCCAATTCTGTTCCTCCTCTTTATAGCCGACCTGACCCTACTCCTAGAAATAGCAAACACCTTAGTATCGGGGTTCGTAGATAACACAAATATCCTAGCGTAGTCGGGGTCTATAGAGGAAAACTGCGCACTCCTAGAGGAGAGACATAGATAATACGAAAAGTAGGCAAGAGAGTATAGGGTAAAATTCGTACCGGACAAGTACTAACTTATCCATTTTAGTAAGGCAAAGACAGAACACAACTTAGTAGCACTAGTAAAAATCTAGGGGTTCGAGACCTATCCTATAAGGGAACTTAGAGTCCTTAGGATATAGCTAGACCCGAAACTTAGCTAGGGACCACAAGTGAAGAAGGCGTAAGCGAGAGCGGACACTAATAGACAATTAATCGAGAGACTCACTACGTTAACCTAGGGGGCGACCTTTATAAAGGCCTAGACTATATACAAGGCTATTGTCAAGCCCGTAATGCTATATAGAGCAGCAATTTGGGTAGCGGAAAAACACATCCCGAAGAGAATTAAGGACCCCCTTAACAGAGCGTAGGTAGCCTGCCTAAAGAGAGTACTAGGGGCATATAAGTCAACCCCTTATAGGACAATAGAAATGGAATTAGGTACAGCCCCTATTAGGGAGTACCTCTAGGGCATAAGGTGTTAATACATAGAGAAGACATTAGTATACCTAGCCTAGGGAACTATCTAAGTAGCTACTCAAAGGATAAGAACCTAGTAGGAGAGGAGGAGAAGACCTAACCGGCTACATATAATCCTATAGAAGGAAGCAGACCTAAAAACATTATAGGAAATCCTAGCAGCCCTTAAACAGAGAGAAGCTCTAAGGGAGCAAGCTAATATAGGGGACAAAGGGAAAAAGAAGCAAAGCTAAGCAGAAAGGATCGTAGGTCACCTATAGGAAACGCGTTAGAACTAAAAGCCGGTAAGGCCAGGAGCCCTACTAGCGGCTAGGACCTTCGGGAGGTATAACTACCTTATCTACAAAGACCTGAAGAGGGCGGAAGCAAGCATAGCTATCTAGATTTGCTCTAAGCACATTAGGCTAAGAGTATACTTGTACTAAAGAAGAGTCCTAGGATACGATTCTAAACGTTGCCCCTATAGCTACCTATCCTAAAACCCGGAGCATATAGTACTGAACTGTACTAAGTGGGTAAAAGGGAGAAGCTAGTAGAGGGCAAAGGCAAGAGACAGGCAATACTAGGCTATCATCTAGGACAGACAAGATATAAGGAGAGTGACAAGATAGATCCTTAACGAGGACTACCTAGAGCAATTCTCCCTAGTAGTAGAAACGGAAAGGTAGATAGAGAGGAGGGAGAGAGAGAGAAGAGCCGGGGAAACAGAAGGGAGAAAGGGAATCGAGAGGAGGACATCACTAGGGTTACGGGCAAGGTAGTTATAGGGTAATAACTATGACACTAGCGTACCCTAAAGGAAGGAGAACGAAAGGACAAGACAGGAAAGAACGAGGAGGGCAAAGACGAGGAGGTTTTTATCCGTTAATCGGGTTTCCTACCTCTACAAATAGACCTAAATAGCGAGAGACCTATATAGGCTATAGGGCACTAAAACAGGCGAATGAATAATCTATCTATCTATCTATATACTACGACATTATAGATGCTTTCTTAGTAAAGGACTACGAGGGACTCCTACCTTACCGACTAGGTATTAACTACGAGATTTATATTAAACCCGGTAGACCTTAAGAACCGCTATACCGAAAGCTATACGGACTAGCCGAGAAGGAGAATAAAGCCGTTAAGAAATAGTTACTCGAACAGACTTTAGAAGGTAAGGTACGTAAGGCCGGTTAGAAAATAAGCTAGTTACCGGTACCGGTATTAGTAGTAAGAAAGCCTAGAGGAGGGCTACGAGTATATATTAACTACTATAGGCTAAACGCTATTACTATTAAGAATCGCTATCCTATTCTTTAATATAGGAAACGCTTAATCGTATATACGGAAAGAAGTACTTTATAAAACTAGATATTATAGTAGCCTTTAATAAGTTACGTATCGCGGAAGGGTACGAGTAGCTAATAGCTTTCGTAATACGCTACGGTATATACAAATGCCTCGTATTACCGTTCGGCCTCTATAACGGACCCGTAACCTTTTAGTTATATATTAATAAGGTTCTATAGGAATATCTAGATAACTTTATATTAGTATATCTAGATAACGTCCTTATCTTTAGCGATACTCTAGAGTAATACGTCGAATACGTACGAAAGGTATTGATTAAGCTACGAGATACCGGGCTTACTATTAATATCTGTTGAGAATATATAGGTCATAGGGTCAACATTAGGTGCTTAGGGAGATTAGTAATCAGGGCTTACTAGTCAAGTCCTAAGTATAGCTGTCCCTCCTAATCTACCTATACTAATACTAGCGATACTATATATAGATATACGCTATCCTATTAGGTCCTTCTTCGTCTTTTATATAATCCGCCGTCTTCTACTACTACGTAACTCGTACCTATTTAATAGGTTATAAGCCCGGGTTAGCAACTCGGTGTTTCACCCTCGACAAAGTCGTATTAGAGTTATTCCTCTTTAGAACAAAAGGAAGGTAGACTAGAGGCCGTACCCGCCTTATATAGGTAGCTACAGCCGTGCTATAGGTGTATATAAGACGTGAAAGAGCCTAGTAAGGCACTGTTAGACTCCGAGTTAGGGAGCCTATACTAATACCTTAGACAAGTAGGCAAGCTTACTAAGAAGAGTCGCTCTCCGGACATCGCGTTCGTATCGACTAACTATTTATTCTAAGAGAGCCGTAGTGTCTTAGAAACCCCCTCTACTAAGAGAGTTACGCTATAGTGTCTTAGCACTAATACGATCCTTACCGACCGACTTTCCTCCTCTTCCCGGCGGATAGCTATCCTCTCCGCTATCAACCTCGCGTTCGGTTTATCCTATTTCGATCCGATCGCGTACGACCGAATATATCCTTTTACCTAAGGGTAGCTAACCTGTCCCTTAACTTACAAAAATAGAGAACGAGACTAGGTTCTTAAGAAAGAGAGTAGCACCTGTTCTAACAAGAGAGAACCACGAAACATAGTTCAAGCTAATAAGAATACACCTAGTATTAAAGCAGGTTAACTAGGTCCTCGAAGACATTATTACGGACATTCCCGCTACAACTCTATCTATAGTAACACCCTCTATATTATCGGAGTCATCCCTTCCTTTAGATCAAGCGATAAGGAAGGCATCGTATAGACGGTATAATGTAACGGCCCTATATAAGATATATATCTGTCTGTCGATAGATAATCAAGAGATAATATACGAGATCCGGTATACGAAGGAGTTGTAGGAATAGGCTAAAGCTAAATATAAGAGAAGACTTCTCGCTACTAGAAGAAGTTTGCTTTAGCAATACACCAATTTCGTGATAACAGAGGACTAGTCAATAGATAACGCCTGGCAGGAGCTTAGCTCAATTGTAAGGAGGGCTGTTTCAATCTCGCCTCAGTTCTAAGACATCAAGACTGAGGACAGAAAGATCTAGTAACTCTTAGCAGCTCTGCCAGACTTATTTGGCTCAATTCGCGATGCAATTGATGCCTAGGTGAGTCTCTCACCACAAGACATTCTTGCAATTCTTAGGGAGAAGCAAGAATCAATGATTCATCAAGGGACAGCTATGTTCGCTAAGAAGGGTTTCTAGGGCAAGCTCACGTGCCATCTCTGCAATGGTGACCATTTTATGAGCAAGTGCCCACACCTTTCTGTAGCTCAGCAGGCTGTTAGGAACAAGGACAAACTAGCTAGGGTTACCTACCCTGCTAAGAGACAACCGTCACCACCTCGTAGGAGGTCGTCATCACCAAACCTTCGTGATGTCCTCAAGGTGATGACGGACCTTGCAAAGCAGATGAAGGAGAGCCGCAAGCCAAAGGCCTCCTCTAGTAAGCCTGCAAGGGCCCATGCGACCCAGGAAGACGCATCAGACTCTGAGATACCATCAGAAGATGATGATGTTGATGAGGTTGCACATTCCACTGTGGAAGCCAAGGGCAAGTACCCCTCGTCCGAGTGGTTGCTTGACTCTTATGCTTCATTATATATAACTGACCAAGATTCACTATTCAGGACACTGAAGCCTCTTCAAAAGAGGAAGTAGATCAAGGTTGGGGGTGGCTATCTACAAGCTACACATGTAGGAAGTGCAGTAATGGGTGGTCCTTCTAGAAAGCAAATTGTCTTAGAAAATGTCTTGTTTGTTCCTGGCCTTAGAGTTAGTCTTGTTTCTTGGAATCAGTTCAGCCAACAGTTTGCTGTCCAACCACCCAGTTTCACCCTTAAATCCCTTTCTGGAAAACCTGTTGTCCAGACAAAGCTGAGAGGGGGTGTTCTATTCATTCAAAGTGTTTCAGAGCAGCTTGAAGCTATGCCTTAAGCATATGCCTCTCTACAGAAGCATGACTTGGATCTGTCCAAGTTAGGTACACATTTTGAGTGTGAATTGGAACAGGCTATGACTGCCACTGAGTCCTAGGACCAGTGGGAGCTATAGCATAGAAGATGTGCACACCTTAGCAAGGGACTACTAAGAAACCTGCATAGAGTCACTGACAAGAAAGATCCCATTCCTGTTCCTTCTGAACACCAGAACTGCAAGGTCTGCCCCTTGCATACATGGGGAAGTTCAAAGGACCTGCCACAGAGAGGAAAGGAGAGAGGCTGGCCCTCATCTCTATTGACATCTGTGGGCCTTTTCAAGGGGCAGTCTCAAGACTTGGCTTCAAGTACTGGCTTGAGATTGTAGACAACTTCTTGAGGAAGAAGTGGGTAATCCCTTTGAAGGCTAGGAGTGATGCTCCTACAGCTCTAAAGGAATGGAAGGTTCAGGTAGAGAACAGCTCCAGGTGTTTTCTATCTGCAATCCGTAGTGATGGTGCAAGGGAAATTCTTTCCTTGCTAAAACAGTGGGAGAAGGAGTTTGGCATTCAGATGGACACAACTGATGCCTACAACTCACTTCAGAATGGACCTGTGGAAAGGTCAATCCAAGCCTCTGAGAATACAGTGAGAGCTATGCTTGAGGACTCGAGTATGCCAGTTGAATTCTGGCTAGAGGCCCTTATTGCTCAAACTGTGGTCAGAAACAGACTTCCAAATGGACCAATAATAGATGGTACTACTCTTTTACCAGAAGAAGCCTTCACTGGCCAGGTACCATCAGTTGACCATTTGAGAGTCTAGGGATGTAAAGCAGTGGTCTGTGTAGACCCGAGATCCCAACCTCAAGGCTTGAGAAGTGACGAGCTCATAAATAGGGGTAAAGAAGTTGTCTTTGTTGGCTATGTGGAGAACACCACAAAGCAATGGCTCTTCTGGGAGCCTGACATGAAAGCCATCAAAACACACGGGCAAGTTGACTGGTTTGAGAATGAGAAGGGGGGTGATATGGATCTTGGCATCACCTTCACAAACCAGTCAAGCAGAGCCCTGAAGAGAAACCCCGTTGGAAGACCTCCTGCTCAGGTCTCCAGTTCATCAATGCAGCCACAGCAGCTCCAGGCAAAGCCTCTGTTTGTGCAACTTCCCCAACCTCCAAAAGACATTAGAGTGTACCAGAAGAGTGGAGTAGAGGGGACTCCAAGAAAAGAAAAGGAAGAGGAACTTGTTCAGGAGGATCAACCTCAACAGCCACCTCAGCTTGTAGGCAACAAGAGGTCAAGGGGGGATGAAGATGATGGCTCTGCTGAGCATGAAGCCAAGCATCATAGGGCATTGATTGCTCAGATGTTTCATCTTGATCCAACTATGAGCTGGGTTGAGGAAATCCTGAATGATGTGGAGGGATATGCATTTGCTGCTGTTAGGCAGGCCATAGCCTACTAGCAAGAAGTGCCAATCCCAAAGTCCTATAAGGAGGCAGTGGGAGACCCCAATTGGGGACATATGTGGAAAGAGGCAATCCAGAAAGAACTTATTGCCTTAGGAAGCAACAACACCTTGGATCCAGTTGTACCACCAAGTGGTGCAAACCTGGTTACATCTAAGTGGGTTTTTGATGTGAAAAGAATGATCAGTGGAGCCATTGAAGAGTTCAAGGCAAGACTGGTTGTAAGAGGGTTTTCACAGAAATATGGTGTTGACTTTGAAAAGACCTTTGCACCTACTGTTAGGCATGATACCCTTAGGGTCTTCATGGCTGTAGTATGTGAGAGAGATCTTGAGATGCACCAGGTGGATGTGAACAATGCCTTCACCGAAAGCAGCCTTCTTGAAGACATCTACATGATCCCACCCCCAGGTGTCGAAATTCCACCAAATATGGTCTTCAAGGTCCTTAGAAGCCTGTATGGACTGAAGCAAGCAGCTAGAGATTAGAACAAGCTCTGTGTTGCCAAGCTAGAACAGATTGGATCCACCTAGTCCCAGGTGGATCCATGCCTACTCATCCACAGAGGAAGAGACATCATGGTCCTCACCTATGTGGATGACATCCCCATTGCAGCTCCAAAGCTGTCAGATGTTCAGTGGTTCAAGGCTGAATTTAGAAGAGTGTTCAAGATCAAAGATCTTGGGGAACCTGAGAAGATCCTTGGAATGAGGATTACCAGAAACAGGTCCCAAGGTACTGTAAAGCTTGATCAAGGACACTACATCCAAACTAACCTTGCCAAGATGGGCATCTCTCCAGAGAAGGCCACACCCACACTCTCACCTATAGACAGCTATAAGGATCTGAGACCTTCAGCTACTATGGATGAGAGGTGCAACAAACAGGAGTACCAGGGTTGCAATGGTACCTAGATGTGGCCAATGACAATGACAAGGCCAGACCTTGCTTTCCCCCTTAGAAGAATCAGCTTATATGTTGCTGACCCTTCAAAGCAACATCTTAGAGCTTTGAAGAAACTCTCCAGGTATCTGAGATCATACCCGGACCTAGGCTTGATGTATAGAAGAGGAGGAGGTATTCTCCAGGGATACTCAGATTCTGGTTATGCCATAGACAAGGCAGACAGAGTCTCAATCCTTGGACATGTGTGGTTTCTTTATAGATCACCTATGTCCTGGATGAGTAGGAAGCAGAAGTCTGTTACCACATCAACAATGGAGGCTGAGTTCATGGCCATGAATGCAGCAGCCAAGCAGTCACAGTTTCTTGCTGCAGTCCTTAGAGAGATGAGGTGTCCTGACCTGGTTGGAGAGTGTTCATTCTAACCTAGGATCAAGGCAAGCAGTACTGTTGATGAGCTGAGACCCGTGGAGCTTATGGGTGACAACCAAGCAGCTTTGACCTTTGTCAAAGATGCCCATGTCCATGACAGGTCGAAGCATATTGATGTTGCATACCACTATGTCAGGAATCTCTCGTGGCAAAGGAAGATTGCAGTGGATTACTGCCACACAAAGGACATAGTTGCTAATGGGCTGACTAAGCCCCTTAATGGCCAGCAGTTTCAAAACTTTGTAAGGCAGCTCCAGCTTGTATAAGGGATTGTTTGAGACCTTCTGACCTGAGTGGGAGTGTTGAGAATATGCAGGTCATAGGGTCAACATTAGGTGCTTAGGGGGATTAGTAATCAGGGCTTGCTAGTCAAGTCCTGAGTACAGCTGTCCCTCCTGATCCACCTACACTAACACTGGCGATACTGTATATAGATACACGCTTACCCATTGGGTCCTTCTTCGCTGATCCGCCGTCTTCCACTACTACGCAACTCGTACCTATTTAACAATATCGATAAGTCCGATTTCTACTAGGAACGTATAAAATATCTAGGCCTTATTATTATACCCTAGGGCATCGAGATAGACCCGGAGAAATTGGAGTATATATAGACCTAGGAAGTACTAACTAATCTTAAGGATATCTAAGCCTTCCTAGGATTCGTAAACTTCTACCGTAGGTTTATCGAGGCCTTCTCTCGTATTACATCCCTATTAACTAACCTAACGAAGTCAGATAGGCCTAGTAATCATAAGAACCGTAGAATTAACTAGACTGATAATTGCTAGAAGGCATTCGAGGCGTTAAAAGTAGCGTTTAGTAAGGCGGGTATACTAGTATACTATATACTAGGTAGATAGACCGTCGTCGAGACTAACTCCTTAGACTTTATTAATATAGGTGTGCTCTTATAATACGACGAGTAGGGAGTGTTATATCCTATAGCTTTCTATTCGAAGAAGCTAAGCTCCTAGGAGTATAATTACGAGATCTACGATAAGGAACTCCTCGCGATTATTAAAGTATTTAAAGAGTAGCGCCCGGAGCTTACGTACAAAGTAGACGAGAATAGCGATCTAGTCAAAGTGTTTATAGACTATAAGAACCTCGAATATTTTATAACTACGAAGTAGCTAAATTGCTAATAAGCGCGATAGGTAGAATTTCTATTATAATTTAACTTCTAGATTATATACCGCCTAGGTATATAAGGAACGAAGCTAGATAGCCTAATAAGACGTAGCTAGGGCCTTCTATAGGGGGTAGACGATCCGAGAAATTAGTACTAGTATTAAATATTACTTCCGCTAGAGCGATTCCTTAAGATCGACTCTATACGAGCTACTATTAAAGATACGCCTAAAGAAGAAGAGACGACTCCCCTAAATCCTAAAGTAATCGAGTTTATTCTAGAACTAGAACAGGTACTATAAACATAGCTAGTACTAGCTTAGGAAGTATAGACTATAAATAAAGCCGAAGTCGAAGCTAAACTCGAGTACCGTATAACGACTACTTACACCCTAGACTAAGAACTTAAGGCGGTAATTAAGATACTACGGAAAGATAGTATTACGGCCGCTCCGTAAGTAAAGGATTAGCAAAGGGGCACGTGACCTCATATTACGTAACGCTCGGCCCGAAGCCGACCCGTAATACCTCGGCCCTTAAGTATAGGCCTCGACCTTAGAACCTACTTCTCTCTTTAGCTATCGACTTTGTTAATACTATACCCCTATACTCTCGTACTGTAGCCTCGTAACACTTCGATAGCGTATTAATAAGGACGCTACTATATTTAGCGCCGCTTAGCTTAAAAATCTCGATAACGCGACTCCTTAAAATCCCCGACTCGTACTAGCGTAGAAAGTAGCGTAGTGCTCTCTCTCTCCCTCCCTCCTAGTAAAGACGCTAGAAGGGCGTACTATACTTATAGTATAGCGAGACCGTAGGGCACCGGCCCTAGCGGCGGCGTAAATACTTAACGTATCGTACGCTATATACGACTAACTCGAAACTTAGAACTCTTTACGCGAGCCAATTAGTATACCTAGTCTGATAACTCCGTCCTACTAGATCCCTATACTAAGTACGCTAATACGGAGCGCGCGATTCTCGACTAGCTTCTAGAAGAGGAGGAAGGTAACGAGATATAGCTTGAAATCCCCGATACTCTTAACCTTACTACGTTATTATACGAGGGCGATATTATTAAGTATAAGAACGACGATAGGTCCTACGATAATACTCGAAAAGACTTCGCCGTTGACTTTATAGACGCCTAGGGTCGCGGTAGTACCTAGCGTATCCTACTCGAGTAGCTATATATACTCGACTCGACCTAGCTTTACGATTACGTTAAGAATTAACTAGAAGCTATCTTATACGTACTTCGTAAGCTCGAAGCCGATTATCGCCAAGCCATCCTAGATAGGGCGGCGTTATATAAGGCTAACGAGCTAAACAAGAAGAATCCTAAGGATGTATATACCGAGTTATAATATACTACGAAGTATAAGTAGGAATATAAGTAAGACCTTAAATAAGTAAACGAGGACTTAAGCAAGGCAAAGTAGGACGTAACTAAGTATAGGAAGTAGGCTAACAAATACTATAATTATACCAAGTCTACTAAGAAAGAAGTTAGTTTACTTAAGGCTAAGGTAGCCGAACTCGATAGCCTTATACCTAATAAGACCGTACCTACTACTATAGACGTAGTAGGGCTATAATAGAAGATTTAGACGCTCTAGTAGGAACTCGAGGAGGCTAAGCGTAGCCGTACTACCGAGAAACTAAAGGAACGTAGTGCTCGTTCCCTCTCCGAGTCACGACGCCGCCGTAGTAATAAGCCCGCCGATAAGCCTACTAATACGCCCGCCGATAAGCCTACCGATAAGCCTATTGATAAGGGGACTAAGAAGTAGCCTACCGCCCGTAAGTACCGTAAGTAGCGCGTCTACGACTTATCTAATCTAGATTTATCCGACTTATCCTCCGACTCCGATTCCGACGTCGATCTACCTCCGCGTAAGAGTAAGGGTAAGAAGAAGGATAAGAAGAAGAGTATAGAACTAGTTATTATTAAGGAGGACTACGAGATAGTAGATACTAGCGTCGACGTAGTCCGCTATAATCCTACTATATCTAAGGACTTCAAGACTAGTAGCCGCGTCGACACGCCGAAGCCTAAGTTCTCTAGTAAGAACTATAGTAAGGACTCCCTAAGCCTCGACGAGTAGACTATATAACTTAGTAATAAGTTCGCCGTCTCGACATTTAAGGACGTGCTATCCGCCCTCCGCTTCGTTTAAGAATATACTACCGGATTAGTATAGTAGATACTTCGAAACTATATTCTATAGAAGATCCTTATCGGAAAGTATATAGTTAGTAAGCCCTTCAAGTCCGTATAGAAAGCCCTTAAGTTCCTTAACTATAACTTTGGCAACTATAACCCCGAAGGTACGGCACGTAATAATATAGACGCTCTAAAGATAGGAGAATTAGACAAGTTCTCTCTATTCTACGCTAAGTACTAGAAAGAACGCGCTCGCCTACCGCTAGCTTTAAGCCGTAGGTAGGAAGCTCTTAAGCTAAAGAATAAGCTTAGCTTTAAGTACCGTACCCGTCTTATAGGACTTACGGAATTTAAGATAGTCGAGGGCCTAGCTTCGTAATACTATCGCCTAGAGAGCAAGATAGCTTAGCTCGATATTAACCTACCTCGAAAGGTCAACAATAACAAGGACAATAAGAAGCTATCTAGCGGCAAGCCTCCGGGCGCGACGCTAGGTATAACTACGCCTACTATCGGCTAGGTAATACCGCTAGCGATTCCTACTAATACTAGTATACCGCTTAGTCGCTTACCGTATACTAACTAGGCCTTACTTCTATAGAAGGACCGGCCTAAGCAATATAAGAACCTCGTACTACTAACCTAAGATTAGCGTACCTAGATTATTATAAGCGGTAGCTACCTACGGTACCGCGGTACCGGATACGCCTTAGGAGTAGCTAGCTATCTACTCGACCCCTACGAGCGCTCTAAGCGAAAGACCGCTAATAATAGTCTGACCGCTATAGTAGTAGTACTACCGGCGGAAAACGCCTAGACTATTATCTAAGCATAATAGATAATAGTCCGATATAGGAAGTATTATATTAGTATAAGTACTATTACTTACCTTACGAATATAAACACGAACATAAACATTACGGTATAAGAATAGTATAGGCATTTTCCTTATAAGCCCGTCCGAATACGCCCTCTATAGAAGTAGATAAAGGACTCGAAGTCTCGTATTACTTTATAGTAGAGGGTAGGGTAAATAGACATTATATATATACCTTTCTCGATAACGGTACTAACTCTAAACTCGTAAACACTTCCTACGCGCAAAAACACAACTTCTATTTATATAATATTGAACCTTATACTCTAGGACTAGGAGACGGCTCGTAAGCCCCTACTATTATTTTAAAAGTAAAAAACATCGAGCTTAACCTATAGGGCTATACCGAAATCGTAAAGTGTCTAGTTACCGACACTTACTACGATATCGTATTAGGCTTAGGTTAGTACGTAAAACACAGCCCTTATAAGGACTAGAAGCGACATAGAATTATACTTAATAATACTAGCTACCGTAGCTACTCCCTTTACTAGAATATTATACTACCTATAGTCTTACCTCCTACCGAAACACTAGTAACCCCTCTACTAGACTATAATAGCCTTAAACGACTAGACATCTCCGCTATACCGGTCTCTTAACCTATCGAAGGAGTTAGCGTAGAGCGTGTTAGGTACGGTACGAGTAAAGGCGATATTAAGCAAATTAGCCTCTACGAACTCCGTAAGCTATCTCGTATAAAGGGGGCTAAAGTCTATATAATATAGATCAACCCGCGCGAGACTTACGCTAGTAAGAGCGTAGCTAAACCCGTAACTATATAAGTATTAGGCCTATATACTATAACAGTACGAAAAGTTATAGGTAGTAAAGCTACCTTCGCCTACGCTATATATATCGAAGATTCCTATTACCGTATACTACGATATAGCTAAGAGTACTAGGCGGAAGTGTACGCTATAAGCGTAGTAGATTACGATGTCTTTATAGAGAAGTTATATAGGAAGGAGAAGGAAGCCGATATAGCAAAGTTACTAGCCTACTACTAGTATAGAAAGGACCTCTTCTTAAAAGTAGAATTAAGTAAGCTACCTCCGTATTGGCTAGGCTTAGATCACGAGATCAAGCTAAAGTAGGATGCTAGACCACCTTTCAAACGCCTATATCTAATATCTAACAAAGAGTCTAAGGTAGTAAAAGCTTAGGTCGACGACTAGCTCGAGAAAGGTAATATCTAGCGTAGTAATTTACTAGCCGCTTCGCTAGTTATTATTATACGTAGACCAGGCGGCGGTCTACGAGTATATATTAACTACCGAGCTTTAAATACTATTATAGTTAAGTCTAGGTACCCTATTCCGCTTATCTAAGACACCCTAAACCGGATTAGTAGGAAGAAGTACATTACTAAGCTCGACGTTATCGCCGTATTTAATCGCCTACGTGTTATAGAAGGCGATAAATAGATAGATAGATTTGTTATTCCCCTGTTCTAGGACCCTATCCGGCCTATATAGGTATATATCTATTGTTATATATAAAGGGAAACCCGAATAGGTAAAAACCCTTCCCGCCCCCGACTACTCCTTATCTAGTTTAGCTTTCCCTCTAAACGTACGTAGTCTATGTTACTACCCCGTTAGCCCCCGCTCCTAGCCGGTCTCGTCGCGCTACGTCGTGTCCTCTCTTCCTATACTACTCCTACTAGGCGGTACTATTCTAGCTAGTCCTTCTCTAATATCTAGTTCGTAATACGCCGTAGGTCCTTAGCGTTATTAAGAAGTGCCCTAATCGTCCGGTTCCTCGCCTTTACTATCCACTCCCCCCTTCCTAGCGACCACCTCGGATAGACGAGGAGTGCGTACCGTACGTTCTAGGAGCGATAGCCGTAGGGGTAGCTAGTATTCGTATATCCTAGAACCTTCCTCTATAATAGGTACCCCTAGAGGCCGATGTGTTCGCTTCGTAGTTAGGTTACTATACTATTCTATACCCTCGTAAGGCGGTAGTAGATAAGCTTCGGGGGGTGCTTAACCGCGGATTTTGTAGCTAACTATTCCTTAGGTTGTCCCGCTAGCTAAGGGCGTCTACTATACCCTACAACCTAGTTGTTCCACCTCTCTTTCTATAGTTGCTCTATAAACGATTTCTTACCTTCCTATTATATTGCTAGCTATTCGTCCCTTACCCGGTAGTTCGGCTCGTTTCCGGGTCGAATGCCCTTATACGCTAGTACTAATTCGTAGGCCCTTACGACTATACTAGCGATGACCTTCTATACTAGGTACTATACTGACTTGCCTAAGTAGGAGGTCCGTAGTCCCTAGATATATAGGTCGATCGGCGGTATAGCGGTCTCGTGCTTAAGTATCCTCGTTAGTATCGACTTATATACCCCGGTGACCTTCCTTAGGCATTAGTTTTGGATCTTCGCTAGCGGCGCGACGAGTCCCTTCGATAGGTAGGCCCTCTCGCCTAAGGACTACACTTAGCTACTATAGGTAAGGACTGGCCGTATAATAGCCGTATATAGAAGTCGTAACTACCGGAAGTCCGCCCCCTATATAGATGTAGTAAGCCTCTAGCATAATGCTATATTCTGTTTAGCTTTCCGTAATATTACCTATACGTACTTCCTCTACCGTAGCGCCGGGTCTACCTATAGTCCGAGGATCCTAAGCTAATTTACCGGGTTAGTCGTATACCCCTATATCTAGATAGAAGCTTATATATTATAGAACCGTAGCCGGCGCGTAAAGTGTATTAGATTGTACTTTTCTAGGGCAAACCGAGCCCCGTGCCTCCTAGCCTAGTCCTCGTAGATCTTATACTTCTCTTCTAGTAGCCTATAGTTCTCCTTAGTCGAGGAAGACTACGCTAGGATGTTTATGTCGTCTACGAAGCCGCTCGTAGCGGTGTTCTGGGATTCTAGGGCTAGGAGTAGCGTTGCTATAAAGAAGAGGAATAGAATAGGTACTAGCGTTAAGCCTTACGGGATTCTAGTATAGACTACTTAAAATACGCTTCTATACTAGCCGACTAGGATCGACGTACTACGGTTTTAGAGGTAGGACCGTACGAAGTTAATAAGCCACTTAGGGAGTCCTTTCGACCTTAGGATATAGAGTAGCCGCGGGTATAACACGTAGTCGAAGGCTCCCGATATGTCTAGGCTAAGTAAGGAAGCCACCTTGTCCCTATTCTTATACTAGATGGCCTTTACCTAAGAGGTGATAAGTTCTATCGCGGATAGCGTCGATCGCTATAGGCGCGTACCTATCTAGGTGTCCGGGAGTAGGGAGTATTCCTCTACCGCCTCGGAGAGTCTCGTTATAACTAGCTTCTTAAGCGCCTTCCTAAGAGTGTTAAGGGGCGCAATTGGGCGGTACGACTTCACCTACGTATAGTCTTCCTTCTACGGCTTACGTAGGACTACTGTCGTCGATTGTTTAAAAGCTATCGGGTAGTATCCGGTCTATAGGCAGGCGTTAAATATTGCTATAACTACTAGGGCTAGTTGATCTCTACACTTCTTTAGTAGCTCGTTTAGGATCCTATCCGGCCCCGGGGCTTTCTTCGCCGGTAACTTCCTTAGTATAGCGGTAACTTCTCCCTCGGACACCTCCTATTAGACCGCGATACTAGGGGCTAGGGGAGTAGAGCTGTTTATGTTGCTTAGATTAGCCTCGACTAGGGGCGGGAAGAACTTACTAGCTAGTAGACGCGCCTTAGCCTCGGGGTCGCTAACCGGGCTGCTAGGCGATTGTAGCGCTAGGATAGAGAAGGAGGGGCCCTATATAGGGTCCTGTCGGGCCCATTTCGCTAGCTTCTACATCCTCTCTAGCTTACCGGCGATTTCTTCTACTATAGCCCTCTAGCCGACTACTTTCTCCCTCCGTATTATAGCTTTCTTCTATTAGTATGCCTCCCTATATACGTTCTAGGCCTCCTCGCTATAGCTACTCGTCTATACCCGGCGGGCTCTCCTTGCTTCTCTTACTACCGTAGTGCACTCCGGCGTCTAGTATAGTTTGGACTATGTCGTTAGTTAGGTAAGCGGAACGTAAAGTAAGGTTACTTTTCTTATTTCGTCTGTCAACCCCTAGACTACTTCGTCTATCTCGTCTTTACTGTTGTATTGCCACTACGCGATCTAGACTAGCCTCTTAGAGTCATCGAGGTACGCCTAGATGTTGGCCTAGTGGGCCTTTCCCTAGTTTAGCTTAGGGGTTCTTACTAGTATACGTTATATCTATATCGTAATAGAGGTCCTGACTAGTATATAGTCTAACGACGCCTCGAGTTTATGTTCGATCCTATAGTAGGTTACCGTATAGTAGTAGCTATCTAAGATCTAGGAGAGGTCGATCGTACCTTAGAGTCCCCCTCTCTTCTAGGTGCCTAGGTCCTTCGGGGTATTAAGGGCAATTACGTTACTCGCTATTAATTCGAGTACTTCGTCGGCTATAGGGTGCGGCTATATAAGGCTTTCCTAGGAAGGGTAGTATATATTAAAGTCTCCTACTACGATATAGCACCCTTGTCTCTTAAGCGTACTGTCTAGGTGTCTATAGACCCCTAGGTCGCGGCTAGACCTCGAGGCTAGCGGTTATATATATAGGTTATATATCTAGGTACTACCTACGTAGAGGGAGGTAATATCGCCCCCGCCTTCTTCGTCTACGTAGTACACTACCTCCCAGTCGGATTCTAGTATGTCCTTACTAATATAGAAGTACGTGCGGGGTCTACCGTCGCCTCGTAGGTATGTCGTATAGCCTAGTAACTTGTAGGTCGTTAGTCTCTTATAGTACGGGTTAATCTATAGCTCCTAGATTACTAGGACGTAGTAGACGTACGGGTCCGCCTTATATAGGAAATAGTTCTAGACTATATCCTTGCTATAGTTAACGTTATACTAGATGATACTAAGCGTATCGAGTCTAGTTATCGTTATCGACAATCATTTCCTCTATAATGTCCTATATCCTACTACTTAGCGTGTCCTAGTCTACGCCTATTAGCTATATACTAAAGGGGAGCCGGGCCTAGTTAGATTCCCTCGCCGTAGCTAGTAGAGCACGTGGCCTCCCGTACGCCCTAGGTTACGTATCCTTTATATCGTTCTCGGCCCTAGGGCGCTTATACCCGACCGCCGCTAGCTAGTTCCGGTAGAGGCTAGCATTACGGTCGCCGTAGAATCTTAGAGCGACGGTTCTATTTATAATTGCCTTGTTTTTTGCTAGTTTCCGCTATAGGCATTCTGTACTATACGATAGGTAGTGCCCCGGACAGTTCGCGTACCGTCTCGTAGTTAATATATAGTCCCTAGATATATAGTCTCCTATATAGTTCGAGTAGGCCTACTTGTTTATATACGTATAGGTTTAGTGTCTATACTGTTAGCATTTGAAGCATTAGAGGACACGAAAGGATAAGGAGTACTTTTCTACTATCTTAAGGCTATATTACTAGACTAGGCCTTATTCTATCGCTAGATCCGCCGCTTTCGCGTCTTATAGCTATACTATTAGCGCCTAGGCCTTCTTGCCTTCTAGCCATTTCCTATAGAGCTAAGTCGCCTTCTAGATTAGAGAGTTAAGAGTGACCGGGTTGTCCTCTTAGAGAGCGCGTAGGTGACCCTAGTTAGTTAGGTCAAACTCCTTAGGTATATCGTAGATTAGGATCGTAAATTGTTTCGTTAAGACCTTCGCTAATGCCGTAACCTTAGATACCTACTATAGCTATACCTCTAGGTGCCTCCTAGTAGTAGTAGAGCTAGTATAGATCTATAGAGTGCCGTTAGACTATTAGTTCACTACGACTACCCCTAGTTAGTTGATTCGTTAGGCGAGCTCCTTGTTCGATAGCTTCGTAACTTCGGCCTAGTCTTCCTTTACTACAATACGGATCGTAACCGTATCGTACGTTAGGCGGGGGCCTAGTATCGATACCGCGACCGATACCTAGCTATAGGGGTGTTGATTCCGGGTGGCCTTACTAATCGCCTAGGACGTCGTCCTTATTTCTTATTACCCTTGGTAATACGACAGTATAAGCGCTATACGTAGCTAAGTGATCATTATCTATAGAGACCGGTAAGGGAGCTAATCGTTAGTTTCTATACTTTTTGCGTCCTCTATAAGTTGCTACTAGTTGTCTTAGGGGGGCTTCGCCTATAGGGCCGTAGGCGCCGTTAGTGCCGTAGCCTAGGCTACTATTGCCTAGGAGTTGCCTAATATAGCTAGGCACCTCCGCGGCGTTTGGAGCTAAAGAAATAGGGTAAAGAGAGCTTTAAGCTGTCTAGATTAAATAAGGTAGAACTCCCTTAGTCCTAGTATAAGGAAGGAATCGTATTTAGTAAGCTAGCTACGAGATAAGGTAACAAGTCTTAACCGCGCTTTCCTACTTATCTAGTACTACCGTATAGCCTCGTTTCGAGAGGTTAGCCCGGAGCAAAAGCTTCCCTCTACGCCCTCCCTCCCTATTTGCTCCTTAAGCTAATATCTACCTCTATAGGCCTAAGCCCTTTAGTGCTCTCTATTGACCGACATACGCATCCGTCCTCTCGGGCTATATAGACAGTGTTAGCCGTCGCTACTAGTATATACTACGCCCTAGGTTTTAACGCCCTTTGCGTTACCGTAGCCTATCTCTAGAAAGTGGCCGTCTATACCTCGTAGGTTTACTCGGGGCACACACTACGCCGGGTAGCGTACTCCTTACGTTTCTACCTACTAACCAATATAAAGTTCCTTATTACCCTGCCCTCGATCCTCCCCGATTATAGAACTAATCTACTTATATTATACGTCTTTTCCCCGTCCTAATAGCCGTCTTTTCCTTACTTAGGCTATCGTCTTTTCCTCGTCGCAATCTACTATATTAGACTAGGTGCGTTGTATAGCGGGATAGGTAGTGCCTTAGGCAAAACCCTCGTTCCTATACCGGGTGTTTAATAGGCCCTTATAGGCTTCGTCGCGTGTCTACCTACCTACCGTATTGCCCGCTAGTAAATACTAGATTGTTTCGTAGTCCGCTCGACGCCGTTATATAGTCCGCTTAGTTGTTGTTCTATAGTCCGCTCGTCTAATGTTCGTCGCTTAGCCCGCTCGGTTTACGGTCTCCGGAGGTAAAAATTCTATACTTATACTAGAGGTGTCCTATCGACCGTATAGGCCACGGTTCCGCGCCCTTCTTATACGTAGAAAGAAGAGGGACTCGCTCCCGACACGAGTACACGCTCGTCGGATAGCTCTTATACCCGTTTTGCTAGTAGTCCTCTATTCGCCGCGGCTTCGCCTACGTTACGCGCCCGTCGCGCCTACGACGCTCTAGCGTAAGAATACTTAGCTCTCTCGTAGCTAGACGAGAGGTTCGTAGCCGACACTACGTATAGGTAATTCTCGTCGTCGACCGAAGGCGATAAATAGAAGACTGCCTTTATAATACGGTATAGGTAGTTCGAATGCTTAGTTATACTATTTAGATTATATAATACCCCTAGTACGTTCTAGTTATATATTAACGATGCCCTACGAGAGTACCTCGATAACTTTACCTCCGCGTACCTTAATAACGCTCTAATCTTTAGCGACACTCTCGAGGAGTATATCGAGTATATAGACAAGGTGATAGCTAAGCTTTAGGGGGCCGGCCTCTAGCTTAATATCGATAAGTACGAGTTCTACGTCTAGGAGACTAAGTACCTAGGCCTTATTATTAGTACTAATAGAATCAAGATAGATAAGGAAAAGATCGCTACGATTTAGGAATAGGAGACCCCTCGTAACCTAACGGACATCTTGTTATTCCTAGGATTCTATAACTTCTATCGTAGGTTTATTCGTAACTACTTAGGTATCGCGTATCCTATAATATAACTTACTAAGAAGGACGTACCTTAGCTATAGGATGATACCTATTAGTAAGCCTTCGACCGTATAAAGCAAGGCTTTATAGAAGATAATATCGTACTCGCGTATTTCGTGGCTAGTAGAGAAACTAAACTTAAAACGGACGTATTAGATTTCGTTACGGCTACTATTATATCGTAAAAGGGTAATAATAGCATTTAGCGCCCGGTTATATTTATATTAAAGAAGATGTTACTATAGGAATGCAACTATAATATCTATAATAAGGAGTTACTCGCTATCGTTAAGGCGTTCGAGAAGTAGAAACCGGAGCTTATATCTAGGGATATCGACGGCGATAAGACCGACTTCGAGTACCTTACCGACAAGAGCGGCAAGCCTATCCTCGTATACTCTAATTATAAGAACCTAGAATAGTTTATAAGTACAAAGGTACTAAACCGCCGGTAGGTACGCTAGTCTAAATTCTTGTTATAGTTCTACTTTAAGATCGTATATATCCCTAGTAAAAGTAATATTAAGCCCGATACGCTTACTCGTCGTCCGTAAGACATTCTAGCTAGTAATAACGACCTATAGCAATAGTACTAAGAATAAACGCTACTACCTAAATATCGCTTCCTTAATATCTTACCTATAGAAATTCGCCCCGGGCAATAAGATAATGACCTAATAATAGAAGTACGTATAGCCTACGGTAAACTAGAGATATAGTAAGCGTTACGGTAGCTAGATACTAGAGAACTATATTAGCTCCTAAGGCGACACCGTATAGACGATACTAATACCGTAGCTATAGGCGGATTAATATATATTAAGAATAGATACGGCGGCTATAACGTTTTTGTTCCGGATATACCTAATCTACGCTTTAAGGTGTTCTAGGCTTACTATAGTATACCTTCCGCTAGCTACCCTAGACGAGCGAAGACCTACGAGCTTATTACTAGAGACTTCGTCTAGCCTAGTCTATTGCAATACGTCCGTAATAAGATCTTTAAGTACTATAAATACCGCTTATTAAAACCCTCGTAGACGTAATACCCTAGGCTACTAAAACTACTACTAATTCCCTTTAAGCTCTAGGATAAGATCGTAATAGACTTCGTAGTTAGCTTACTAGAAAGTACGGGTAGCTACGACGGTGTAATATATACGGATGTTTTGACTATTACTAACCGTACGGGCAAGGGCTCTTATATAATCCTAGTAAAGGAGATAAGCGTAGAATATATTACGTACATCTTCGTACGGGACTACTACTATCTCTACGGCCTACCTCTATCGGTTATAACTAATAGGGGCAGCTAATAGCTTTCTACTTTCTAGCGTAGGCTCTACGAGCTCGTCGACGTAGATTATAAACTGTCTACCGCCTTCTATCCTAAAACGGACGGCTAATCTAAGAATACGAATAAGGAGATAGAGAAGTACCTCCGTACCTTTACTAACTACGCTTAGAACGATTAGGTAGATTAGCTACTACTTACTAAATTCGTAAAGAATAACTATATTACCGAAGCTATAGGTATTTCGCTATTCGTCGCCGAGCGTAGCCGTAATCCGCGTACTAGTAACTTTAATAGATAGATAGATTTGTCATTCCCCTGTTCTAGGACCCTATCCGGCCTATGCAGGTATATATCTATTGTTATGTACAAAGGGAAACCCGAATAGGTGAAAACCCTTCCCGCCCCCGACTACTCCTTATCTAGATTAGCTTTCCCTCTAAACGTACGTAGTCCATGTCACTACCCCGTTAGCCCCCGCTCCTAGCCGGTCTCGTCGCGCTACGTCGTGTCCTCTCTTCCTACACTGCTCCTACTAGGCGGTACTGTTCTAGCCAGCCCTTCTCTAGTATCCAGTTCGTAATACGCCGTAGGTCTTCAGCGTTGTTAAGAAGTGCCCCAATCGTCCGGTTCCTCGCCTTTGCCATCCACTCCCCCCTTCCTAGCGACCACCTCGGACAGACGAGGAGTGCGTGCCGTACGTTCTGGGAGCGATAGCCGTAGGGGTAGCTAGTATTCGTGTATCCTAGGACCTTCCTCCATGATAGGTACCCCTAGAGGCCGATGTGTTCGCTTCGCAGTTAGGTTGCTATGCTACTCTATGCCCTCGTAAGGCGGTAGTGGATGAGCTTCGGGGGGTGCTTGACCGCGGATTTTGTAGCTGACTATTCCTTAGGTTGTCCCGCTAGCTAAGGGCGTCCACTATGCCCTACAACCTGGTTGTTCCACCTCTCTTTCCATAGTTGCTCTACAAACGATTTCTCACCTTCCTATTGTGTTGCTAGCTGTTCGTCCCTTGCCCGGTAGTTCGGCTCGTTTCCGGGTCGAATGCCCTTATACGCTAGTACTGATTCGCGGGCCCTTGCGACTGCACTAGCGATGACCTTCTGTACTAGGTACTGTGCCGACTTGCCTAAGTAGGAGGTCCGTAGTCCCTAGATGTATAGGTCGATCGGCGGTATAGCGGTCTCGTGCTTAAGCATCCTCGTTAGTGTCGACTTATATGCCCCGGTGACCTTCCTTAGGCATTGGTTTTGGATCTTCGCTAGCGGCGCGACGAGTCCCTTCGATAGGTAGGCCCTCTCGCCTAAGGACCACACTTGGCTGCTATAGGTAAGGACTGGCCGTACAATAGCCGTATATAGAAGTCGTGACTACCGGAAGTCCGCCCCTATATGGACGCAGTGAGCCTCTGGCATGATGCCATATTCTGTTCAGCTTTCCGTAATATTGCCTATACGTGCTTCCTCCACCGTAGCGCCGGGTCCACCTATAGTCCGAGGATCCTGAGCTGATTTGCCGGGTTAGTCGTATGCCCCTATATCTGGATAGAAGCTTGCATATTGTGGAACCGTGGCCGGCGCGTAAAGTGTATCAGATTGTACTTTTCTGGGGCAAACCGAGCCCCGTGCCTCCTAGCCCAGTCCTCGCAGATCTTGTGCTTCTCTTCTAGTAGCCTACAGTTCTCCTCAGTCGAGGAAGACTACGCTAGGATGTTTGTATCGTCTACGAAGCCGCTCGTAGCGGTGTTCTGGGATTCTAGGGCTGGGAGCAGCGTCGCTATAAAGAAGAGGAACAGAATAGGTGCTAGCGTTGAGCCTTGAGGGATTCTAGTGTAGACTGCTTGAAATGGGCTTCTGTACTGGCCGACCAGGATCGACGTACTGCGGTTTTGGAGGTAGGACCGTACGAAGTTGACAAGCCACTCAGGGAGTCCTTTCGACCTTAGGATGTAGAGAAGCCGCGGGTGTGACACGTAGTCGAAGGCTCCCGATATGTCTAGGCTAAGTAAGGAAGCCACCTTGTCCCTATTCTTATACTAGATGGCCTTTACCTAAGAGGTGATAAGTTCTATCGCGGATAGCGTCGATCGCTATGGGCGCGCACCTATCTAGGTGTCCGGGAGTAGGGAGTGTTCCTCTGCCGCCTCGGAGAGTCTCGTTGTAACTAGCTTCTCAAGCGCCTTCCCAAGAGTGTTAAGGAGCGCAATTGGGCGGTACGACTTCACCTGCGTATAGTCTTCCTTCTACGGCTTGCGTAGGACCACTGTCGTCGATTGTTTAAAAGCTATCGGGTAGTATCCGGTCTGTAGGCAGGCGTTAAAGATCGCTATAACTACTAGGGCTAGTTGATCTCTACACTTCTTTAGTAGCTCGTTTGGGATCCCATCCGGCCCCGGGGCTTTCTTCGCCGGCAACTTCCTCAGCACAGCGGTAACTTCTCCCTCGGACACCTCCTATTAGACCGCGATGCTAGGGGCTAGGGGAGTAGAGCTGTTTATGTCGCTTAGATCAGCCTCGACTAGGGGTGGGAAGAACTTGCTAGCCAGTAGACGCGCCTTGGCCTCGGGGTCGCTAACCGGGCCACTAGGCGATTGTAGCGCTGGGATAGAGAAGGAGGGGCCCTGTGTAGGGTCCTGTCGGGCCCATTTCGCTAGCTTCTACATCCTCTCTGGCTTGCCGGCGATTTCTTCCACTGTGGCCCTCCAGCCGACTGCTTTCTCCCTCCGTATTATGGCTTTCTTCTGTTGGTATGCCTCCCTATATACGTTCTAGGCCTCCTCGCTATAGCTGCTCGTCCACACCCGGCGGGCTCTCCTTGCTTCTCTTACTACCGCAGTGCACTCCGGCGTCCAGTATAGTTTGGACTATGTCGTTAGTTAGGCAAGCGGAACGTGAAGTGAGGTCGCTTTTCTTATTTCGTCTGTCAACCCCTAGACTGCTTCGTCTATCTCGTCTTTACTGTTGTATTGCTACTACGCGATCTAGACTAGCCTCTTAGAGTTATCGAGGTACGCCTAGATGTTGGCCCAGTAGGCCTTTCCCCAGTTTGGCTTAGGGGTTCTCGCTAGTGTGCGTTGTATCTGTATCGCAATAGAGGTCCTGACTGGCATGTGGTCTAACGACGCCTCGAGTTCATGTTCGATCCTACAGTAGGTTACCGTATAGTAGTGGCTATCTGAGATCTAGGAGAGGTCGATCGTGCCTTGGAGTCCCCCTCTCTTCTAGGTGCCCAGGTCCTTCGGGGTATTAAGGGCAATTGCGTTGCTCGCCATCAAGTCGAGTACTTCGTCGGCTATAGGGTACGGCTGCATAAGGCTTTCCTAGGAAGGGTGGTGTATGTTAAAGTCTCCTACTACGATGTGGCACCCTTGTCTCTTGAGCGCACTGTCTAGGTGTCTGCAGACCCCTAGGTCGCGGCTAGACCTCGAGGCTGGCGGTTGTATGTATAGGTTGTGTATCCAGGTACTACCTACGTAGAGGGAGGTAATATCGCCCCCGCCTTCTTCGTCTGCGTAGTACACTACCTCCCAGTCGGATTCTAGTATGTCCTTGCTGACATAGAAGCACGTACGGGGTCTGCCGTCGCCTCGTAGGCATGTCGTGTAGCCTAGTGACTTGCAGGTCGTTGGTCTCTTATAGTGCGGGTTAATCTATAGCTCCTGGATTGTAAGGACGTGGTGGACGCGCGGGTCCGCCTCGTGTAGGAAATGGTTCTAGACTATATCCTTGCTATAGTTGACGTTATACTAGATGATGTTAAGCGTGTCGAGGCTAGTCATCGGCATCGACAATCATTTCCTCTGTATCGTCCTGTGTCCTACTGCCCTGTGCGTCCTAGTCTACGCCTATCGGCTATATACTAAAGGGGAGCCGGGCCTAGTTAGATTCCCTCGCCGTAGCTAGTAGAGCACGTGGCCTCCCGTACGCCCTAGGCTGCGCATCCTTTATATCGTTCTCGGCCCTAGGGCGCTTGTGCCCGACCGCCGCTAGTTGGTTCCGGTGTGGGCTAGCCTCACGGTCGCCGTAGAATCTTAGGGCGACGGTTCTGTTTATGATTGCCTTGTTTTTCGCTAGTTTCCGCTATGGGCATTCCGCACTATACGATAGGTGGTGCCCCGGACAGTTCGCGCACCGTCTCGTAGTCGATGTACAGTCCCTAGACATATAGTCTCCTACACAGTTCGAGCAGGCCTACTTGTTTGTACACGTGTAGGTTTGGTGTCTATACTGTTGGCATTTGAAGTATTAGAGGACACGAAAGGATGAGGAGTGCTTTTCCACTATCTTGAGGCTATATTGCTAGACTAGGCCTTGTTCTATCGCTAGATCCGCCGCTTTCGCGTCTTATAGCTATACTATTAGCGCCGAGGCCTTCTTGCCTTCTAGCCATTTCCTATAGAGCCAAGTCGCCTTCTGGATTAGAGAGTTAAGAGTGACCGGGTTGTCCTCTTAGAGAGCGCGTAGGTGACCCTAGTTGGTTAGGTCAAACTCCTTAGGCATGTCGTGGACTAGGATCGTAAATTGTTTCGTTAAGACCTTCGCTAATGCCGCAACCTTAGATGCCCACTGTGGCTATGCCTCTAGGTGCCTCCTAGCAGTAGTAGAGCTAGTATAGATCTGTAGAGTGCCGTTAGACTGTTGGTTCACTACGACCACCCCTAGTTAGTTAATTCGTTAGGCGAGCTCCTTGTTCGATAGCTTCGCAACTTCGGCCTAGTCTTCCTTTGCTGCAATGCGGATCGTAACTGCATCGTGCGTTGGGCGGGGGCCTAGTATCGATGCCGCGACCGATGCCTAGCTATAGGGGTGTTGATTCCGGGTGGCCTTGCTAATCGCCTAGGACGTCGTCCTCATTTCTTGTTGCCCTCGGTGATACGACAGTACAAGCGCCGTGCGTAGCTGAGTGATCATTACCTATAGAGACCGGTAAGGGAGCTGATCGTTAGTTTCTATACTTTTTGCGTCCTCTATAAGTTGCTGCCAGTTGTCTTAGGGGGGCTTCGCCTGTAGGGCCGTAGGCGCCGTTAGTACCGTAGCCTAGGCTGCCATTGCCTAGGAGTTGCCTAATGTAGCTAGGCACCTCCGCGGCGTTTGGAGCTGAAGAAACAGGGTGAAGAGAGCTTCAAGCTGTCCAGATTGAATAGGGTAGAACTCCCTCAGTCCTAGGGGCAGTGGCCTGCTTTTTATATCGTTAGAATGGCCTTGATAAGAGCTTTCGAATGTGTCGTGTTTTGGCGCAGAGATCGATGATTCCGTCAATGGTCCGCCTATAGAAAATCTAGTAACTTTAATAGTAACTTGCCGAGGCGCCTTATACCTACTAAGTAACGTATTAGTACTAAGAAAGCGGAGCGCTTCGTATAATAGATAAAGGACTTCTACGAGCACCTATACGAGTACCTCCGTTATAATCAAGCCCTATAAGCTAATAATATAAATATATACCGTACCGTACCGCCTAGATACTAGGAAGACAACCGCGTCTATATTAATACTAAGAACTAGAAGTCATCGCGACTATCTAAGAAGCTCGACGTAAAGTAGTACGGACCGGTTACTATTACCGCTATACTAGGACAGAACGTATATAGAGTCAACCTCGACGAGACCCGTATACGAGTATAAAACTCGTTCTACGCGAACCTTCTACGACCGGCGGATCCCGAGGATAATATACGCCCCCCGCTAATTAAGGTTATAGATAATATAGGCAATACGTTTAAAACGTAGGAGATTAAGCGTATTCTAGATATAAAGTCGAAGGGTAGAGGCATTACTATACTAGTAAAGTAGTAGGGATATTTAGATAGTAAGTCTACTTAGGAGCCCGCGAGCGTAGTATATAAAGATATACCGAAGGTAGTTATAGACTTCTAGTATAATAACCTAGCGAAGTCTATACCGGTCAACTTTTATCCGCTACCTAGTTAGATCCCGAATAAAACGTTACGCGATATAAGACCTAAAGTAGATATATATAGTATAGATCTAGTACCTTAGGTAACTATAGTCGTACGACCTCCCTTTAACGGTACCGGTACTATAGCTCTTCCTATTAGTAACTATACGCCTTCTAATATTACTATAGGTAATATTAAAGGGGTTTCGGTACCTACTTCTAGTAAGTTATTAAGCGAGAGTACTAGCTCGATTATATCTTTATACGCTCGTATAGGCCAAGTTGACTACCCGCCGGTATAGTAGGAGGGCGTAAGTAATATAAAGGCTTACGGTAAGCTAATAGATATAACGAGGGATATAACGATAGAGGATATAATTAAAACGGCCTAGATAGAGCTACTTAATAAGACGGACGGTATAGAGGATAACGAAGCCTTTATATATATACTAAGGAAGATTTAAGGATATACGCTTCGAGACGAAGGTGTTTTAAGGGGGGGTAGTGTCACGGCCGCTCCGTAAGTGAAGGATTAGCAAAGGGCACGTGACCTTAGATCACGTGACGCTCGGCCCGAAGCCGACCCGTAATACCTCGGCCTTTAAGTATAGGCCTCGACCTTAGAACCTACTTCTCTCTTTAGCTATCGACTTTGTTAATACTATACCCCTATACTCTCGTACTATAGCCTCGTAATAGATAGTACTATGCCTCTACTCTTATAGAAGGCGAAGATATACCCTACGTACTATAAGGTAGATAGTAATATATTATATATACGAAACTAGTACGATAGTTAGAGCCTATAGGTACCTAATAACTAGGCCCTACGGACTCGGCTTATTAGAATAAATTATAACGCTCTAGTAGTAGGACATCTAGGACGAGCTCGAACCTATAAACTCGTAGCACGAGAATTCTACTAGCCTAGCTTAGTAAGATTAGTACGTAGATATACCGCGAATTACCGTATATACCGTATAACAAAATCTCTATACTCCTAGCTACCTAGATTATTATACCTACTTTTAGTACCGGACCGACCTTAGAGATATATTGTAGTAGACTTTGTAGTCGGACTTCCTAATAGTACCCTCGATAGTATAACCTATAATAATATTATAATCGTAATAGATAGGCTAACGAAGGAAGTCGAGCTAATTCCGATCGGAGCGATAACTATATAGAATACGGCAAGACTTTTCCTTAAGTATATATTCTCCCGACGCGGATTTCCTAATACTATTACTTTAGACCGCGGTCAATAATAGGTTACTACCTTCTAGAAGAAACTTTATAAGATACTTCGTATAAGTCGTAAGCTAAGTTCTTTATACTACCTAGAAACTAATAGATAGTCGAAACGTACTAACTAAGTAATAGAATAGTATCTCCGTATATTTACTAACGAGGTATAAGATGATTAGGTAGAATAGCTTTGTCTAGCTTAGTTCGCGATTAATAACTATCTTTTTAAAACTACTAGTATATCGCTATTCTACGCTACTTTAGGCTATAACTCTAAGTTTAAAGAGCGCGTAGACCTAAGCGCTAGAAAAGGGAGAGGACTAACTACTCTCTAGCGACTAGATACGCGATCGGCTAAAGCCTTTATACGCCGGATTTACGACCTTTATAAGCACCTTTAAGAAAATATACGGATGTTATAAGCTCTCTAAGCTAAAGTAGTAAACCGCTACCGAAGCACCCCGCTAGACTATAAAGTAGGCGACTAGGTATACCTAAGTACTAAGAACATCCGTACGACTCGACTATCTAAGAAGCTCGATAGAAGATACGCTAGCCCGTACTAGATTATAGAAGTTATACTAGCTAAGCTCTTATATAAACTAAGATTGTCGGACGCTATAGTAGGACTCGATAACTACTTTTATACCTCGTTACTTTAGCGAGCCGATCATCCCGACTTCCTACTACTCGAAGGCTAGTATCTAGTACTACTACCGCCGATAACTATCGAGCCTAATACTACCGAAGCCGATATAGTCGCTAATATAGTCGTGATACCTATATATATATATATAAGGTAGAGATGATCTTAGATATATCTACCTATAAGCGAGTAGGCAAAGTGAAGAAGGGGTAGAAGCGTAAAGTAGACACTTAGTACAAGGTAAAATAGCTTAGATGATAGAATAAGTAGGATAGTAAGACCTAGTAACCGGCTAAGAATATGTTTAAACACGCGGCCGCCGCTATTATAGACTTTTACTATAGCCGGCCGGAGTTATCTACGCCTATAGGCTTTGTAGCTCTATCTAATTAGGTCCCCCTAAGCGTTTCTTAAAGGGAGCCGGTCGCGGATAGGCTAGTTATAGATAGACTAGATATAGATATATTACTAGACAATAATAAGGTATTAGAGGATAATTAGACTTTTATACGGTTATAGAGTAGTACGGGCAAGTGGCCGTATAAGATAGATAACGCTTAGAGGACTAAGACGCGTTTTAAGAGGGGGGGTACTATTATAGGTAGCCCGCGACCCCTTACTATAGCTACGTTAGCCCGGGTGAACCGCGGACCTTCCGTATCGGGTTAGTGCGGCTTAGCTTTGCTTTATAACTTCGCCGCGCCTCGCGCTCCTCTTTCGTAGCTTCGTAGAATAATAACTCTCTTATTCGGACTCTACGGTGAATAATTACGAGTCTATAAGTACTAGAATAACTCTATTCTTCGCCGACTCTAGCCGCTACCCGCGGATAGAGTTTAGTAGCCTAGCTAAACTATAAGTTATAGCTCGGGAAGTGCCTAATATCGAGGCCGCTAACGCGTTAGTTAATAATATATAAGACACTTAAGTATAAATATAGCGGGTACTCGAGTCTATACGCCGCGACCGCCTAGACGAGCTATACGACGTATATACCTTTACGTAAGTACGAACGGCCGAAGCCGTAAATACTCGGCGAGCGCTAGCGCCTACCTACTAGCCTAACAATTTAGTTCTACTAGATGCCCGTAATATTAGGACTATACGCCTAAGTAAGAAACTCGATTATAAGTTCCTTAAGCCGTTTCGAGTCGTTAAGGCCGTAGGTAGACGCTCGTATAAACTCGAAGATACAAATCTATAACGTGTTCTATACGAGTAAGTTACGCCGAGTAGTAACCGAAGGGGTACCTAGATAACGTAGACTACTACTAGCGCCCGTAATCGTTAAACGCGATAGCTAGGTATCGGAGGAACACGAAGTAGAGGATCTAGTAGATTCTAAGATTAGGTATAACGATATATAGTAACGTGCTTTACTACCGAGCGGGCTATACTACCGAGTAGGCCACTTTTACTAAGAACTATACTACTTCTATAGATATAGCTATATAACTACTATTATAGCGTATATTATCTTCAAACGAGGCTAAACTGACCTTAGCTATCTAGGCTACGAAACGCGACGCGACAATTACGAATCGACTTACTATAAAGGTATATAACGCGTCTCGAACTATACTAGGGTATCGATTAAATAGACGACCTCCTCGGGGTGACTACGAGCCTAATTCAAAGAAGCTTATAGAGCTAGAAGAGAGGGTAATACTTGAGTATATACTCGAGCTAGATCTTAGAGGTTTTCCGCTATTAAAGGCTAGTATACGAGTAATAGCCGATTTATTACTATAAGAGAAGGGTCTTAGGCCCGCTAGTCTTAATTAGATAGATAGGTTTATTAGGCGGTATCGTGAGCTAAAGGTTCGTATAACACGTAGATACGATCGTTAGCGAGCCCTAATAGAAGATCTAGACGTTATCGAGAAGTAGTTCTTGCTTATACGTAATATAAAGGAGAAGTATAGCACCCTTAACTAGGACACCTATAACTTCGACGAGACAGGGTTTATAATAGGTGTCATTACGTCTTAGAGCGTCGTTACGGGTTCAGAAAGGCGTAGTAGAAAGAGGAAGGTCGTTTAATAGGGTAACAGAGAGGGAGTAGAGAGATAGCATTTTAGATAGCTCTTATACGAAGCGAGATTAGTAAGCTACGTAAGTCTAACGAGGCCCTTATATAGCGGAAAGCACGAAAGCGTAAGTATATTTAGTCTAGAGGGTCTCTAACCTTTGATAGGGCGTCGTAATTTATACCTCTAGAGGATACTAGGAGGTAGGAAGTAAGTAGAGAGTCGCTAGATAGTATTCGGCTAGTACTAAGGCTACGACGCTATAAGCGATATAGCGAGTCGGGGTATAACGTACGTACCTATTAAGTAGACTCGCTAGATAGCGAAGAATCTAAAGAGGAATTGTCCTCGTAGTAACGATTCTATAGGATGTCGTTGTGTTAAGATACCGTCGTTATTAAAGTAGAAGTAGTATAGTTCTTAGTAAAAGTAGCCCGCTCGGTAGTATAGCCCGCTCGGTAGTAAAGTACGTTATATAGTTATTTAGAAGAATCGTACGCGGCTCTAGGCTAAGTAGTTAGCTATACTACCTAGATATAAAGAACTTATAATCGCGTTCTACTAGCGATACCTAGATAAACCTAAGCCTACCTTCGACGGACTCGATTAGCCGGTAACTTAATACGGGCTAGCGCTAATCCTCGGACCGTATATATAAACGCGGTCGACGATAAGAATCACCTATACGTAGTGTCGGCTACGAACCTCTCGTCTAGCTACTAGAGAGCTAAGTATTCTTACGCTAGAGCGTCGTAGGCGCGACGGGCGCGTAACGTAGGCGAAGCCGCGGCGAATAGAGGACTACTAGTAAAACGGGTATAAAAACTATCCGACGAGCGTGTACTCGTGTCGGGAGCGAGTCCCTCTTCTTTCTACGTATAAGAAGGGCGCGGAACCGTAGCCTATACGCTCGATAGGACACCTCTAGTATAAGTATAGAATTTTCACCTCCGGAGACCGTAAACCGAGCGGGCCGAGCGACAAATATTAGACAAGCGGACTATAGAACAACAACTAAGCGGACTATACGACGGCGTCGAGCGGACTACGAAACAATCTAGTGTTTACTAGCGGGTAATACGGAGGGTAGGTAGACACGCGACGAAGCCTATAAGGGCCTATTAAGCACCCGGTATAGGAACGAGGGTTTTACCTAAGGTACTACCTATCCCGCTATATAACGTACCTAGTCTAATATAGTAGATTACGACGAGGAAAAGACGATAGCCTAAGCAAGGAAAAGACGGCTATTAGGACGGGGAAAAGACGTATAATACGAGTAGATTAGTTCTATAATCGGGGAGGATCGAGGGTAGGGTAATAAGGAACTTTATATTAGTTAGTAGGTAGAAACGTAAGGAGTACGCTACCCGGCGTAGTGTATACCCCGAGTAAACCGACGAGGTATAGACGGCCGCTTTCTAGAGATAGGCTACGGTACCGCGAAGGGCGTTAAAACCTAGGGCGTAGTATATACTAGTAGCGACGGCTAACACTGTCTATATAGCCCGAGAGGACGGATACGTATGTCGGTCAATAGAGAGCACTAAAGGGCTTAGGCCTATAGAGGTAGATATTAGCTTAAGGAGCAAATAGGGAGGGAGGGCGTAGAGGGAAGCTTTTACTCCGGGCTAACCTCTCGAAACGAGGCTATACGGTAGTACTAGATAAGTAGGAAAGCGCGGTTAAGACTTGTTACCTTATCTCGTAGCTAGCTTACTAAATACGATTCCTTTCTTACCCTAGACATAGATTAGGCGGTTAGCTCTAATATAGTAATAGGAGTTATAAGTAAGCTAAAAGTACGAAAAGCCCTAGGCCTAGACAAGATACTAAATATACTACTAAAAGAGTATAGAGAAGAGATCGGGCCGAGCCTTATAAACCTATTTACCGCGTGCCTACGGCTAGGGTATTACCCGAAGCCGTATAGAGAGTCTATGACAGTAGTGCTACGTAAGCTATAGAAGGAAGACTATACTTAGCCTAAGTCGTATAGACTAATAGCACTTCTAAATACGATAGGGAAGGTCCTAGAAAAGATAGTAGCCTAGAGACTTACGTAGCTTACCGAGGACAACTACGTACTCCTAGTAATATAGATAGGGAGAAGAAGCTAGCGATCGATACTAATAGTAATAGAGCTAATTACGGAGTAAATTCAGACCCTCTAGTACTACGGTAGGAACCGAGCGGCGTCCTTACTATCCCTCGACATCGTAGGAGCCTTCGATAACGTCTTATACTAAAGGCTAATATATATCCTATAATAGAAAGGCATCCTCTAGTAGGTAACGAAGTTCGTCTACTCCTTTCTCTAGGAACGGACGATATACCTAGTCCTAGGGAGGTATACGTCCGACCCGGTAAAGGTAGAGGCTAGAATACCTTAGGGATCTACTCTCTCCCCTATCCTATTTCTAATATTTATGTCTAATCTAGTCCCCCTACTTACCTCTCCGTAAACCTTAGTATCGGGATTCGTAGACAACATAAACATTCTAGCCTAGTTAGACTTAATAGAGGAGAACTGTCGCCTCCTTAAAGATATATACAAGAAATGCGAGGAGTAGGTAAAGAAGTATAGTACCCGGTTCGCCCCTAAAAAGTACTAACTTATATACTTTAGTAAAGCGAGAATATACTATAATATAAAGGCGGCGGTAAGAATCTAAGGCTACGAGACTAAGCTATTAGCGGAGCTACGAGTACTAGGGATCTAGCTCGACCCGAAGCTAAGCTAGAATATATAGAATAAGAAAGCCTAGAGTCGAGCGTAAGTTAACGAAGCCTCGATAAAGAGGCTTACGGCGTCTATATAGGGAGTAACATTCGATAAGGCAAGAGTAATATATAAGGCGATCGTTAGACTAGCTATATTATACGGGGTATAGATTTTGGGAATAGGGGGCGTAGGTAAGCCGACCCCGAAACGGATAGAGCAACCCCTAAATAGGATATAGGTAGGTAACCTACGTATAATACTAGGCGTATATAAGATAACATTAATAAGTACGGTAGAAATAGAGACGGGAACACTACTAATCGGCTAATATATCCGGGGAATAAGAATTTAATACGCGGTAAAGACGACAGATTACCTAGTATAAACTACGATCTAGGAGGTAAAGAATAAGATAGAAAGCCGCTACCCGAGAGGGGCCGGACATAGGACAAGCTAAAAAGAGGATAACCTTACTACCTTTACGGCCGTATAGACAAGTACCGAATAGCTAGCACGAAAAGAGGAGGAGCGTAGGACTCGCTAGGCGGGCGGGAGCAAGGCTAAGACCTAAAGTCTAGCGGAATAGATAGTAAGCTACCTATAGGAGCAGGACTAGGAAAGGAAGCCCCCTAAGATAATAGGCCTAATAGTACTCCGAGCCTTCTAAAGACATAATTATTAGCTATATAGGGACCTAATAAGAGCCGAAGCAAGTATAGCGATCTAAATCAGGTCCGAATATATTAGATTAAGGGCCTACCTATTTAGAAGACGCGTACTAGACATCTAAAGCCTAGCCTACTAGTATAGCTACCTATCGCAAAACCTAGAATATATACTACTACGATGCCCGTAGTAGGCGAGAGGTAGGGGAAATTAGAGGTACTAAGCGGGAAGGAGAGACTATAAGTTAATTATTCGGGACAAAGGTAACGTTCGCCGAATCTCTCGGTAGATACTATAGTAAGGATACCTCTAGTAGTTTAGCCTCGCTAGCGAGACGGAGGAGTAGATAGATAAGAGGCGGAAGCTAGGGGGGTTATAGATAGGGTAGTTATTAGGGCAGGCCTATAACACTAGCGTACCCTTAATAAGGGAAATCTAAGACGATAACTAGGGGGAAAAGACAGGCGGGAAGGAGGAGGGGTTTTTACTAACACGGTTTCCCCTCTATATATACGAGTATAAGATAGTATAGCTATATAGGCCAAAGGGCACTATAATAGCTTAATGAAATATCTATCTATCTATCTATATAAACGCGGTATTACGGTTTACTACTACCGTAACGTCGCGCGCCTTAGCGCTTCCTTATATATCTCGCGCGCTTTACGCTTCTCTTTCGTAGCCTTACTAAACAACGCTTATTTTACGGCAACCCTATACTATCGTCCTATAGATCACTGTCCGTAATAGTTTATTCGGTCTATAAGCGGCCTATCTAGTTAGGCTAGTAGTCATAATTAAATCGTACTAATAATAACTATAGTCGCGTAAATAAGCGTATTAGTTAAGTTAATAGATCACCTCTCTCCTTCGCGTAAAACGCGTTAAGGTAGGTCAAGTTTACTATAGTTACTAACTGTCGAGTCGCGCGTATAGGCGTACTAATTATAACTATAGTCGCGTAAACAAGCGTATTAGTTAAGTCAATAGATCACCTCTCTCCTTCGCGTAAAAGGCGCGCCTCCCTACTCTTATAGGGCCCTTATATACCTACTAAGAGAGTAGTCTTATCTACTACGTAATAGTATAATATAGCTATACCCGGTAGTACTACTAACGGTGTGCTCTTACCTAAGTAACCTCTTTATCTAGATCTTAGTAAGTATAAGCGTTAGTCGCTCGTACGCGCTAAGCTTTTCCTAACCGTATCTACTTAAACGTAGACACTTAATAACCTAGGTATCGATACCGCCCTAGGTACCTTTCCTTCCGACGACGACTCGAACGTATTCGCCGCTAAACAATAAGAGATCGAGAAGGATCTACTACCTAAAGAATAGTAGTTTACCTTAACCTCCGACTCTATTAACTTCGTATAATTCCTCGACGAAGAATAGATCTTAGAAGAAGGAGGAATTAAGTTGTATAAGATTAAAGAGTCAAGGGATGATATATCTATATAAGATAGTGAAACTAATAACATACGCTAACCTAAGGAGTAGGCAATCGCCTTAGAGTATACTACTATTAAGAGCCTAGCCGAGTTTACGACTCGTACTATAGTATACCCGGAGATTATATTTCACCTCGTTCGCTAGATATAGTTAGACTTTATTATACTTTTCAACTAGGTCGAGTCCTTAAAGAAGGCTAATAAGGTTATATAGCGTAAGTATACCGATATAAAGAAGGAACGTAACATTATATTCGAGAGTCTTAGTCAACTCGAAAAGGATAAGAATGTTAATGGCCTCTTTATATTCTACTTTAACAAATACTAGAAGTATAAGAGTTAGATATAAGATCTTAAGGAAGCTAATTAGCGCCTCCGATAGGATAACGATACGCTCTTCGGACAGGTCGAGGAGTCGTAGGTAGATATATTACCTAAGGACATTAAAGCCCTATCTAAGCGTAATTAGGCTCTAAATAAGGAGGTAGTAGAGCTAAAGGCTTAGCTAGTAGCTAAGGACACGAACGGTACTAGTAATACTAGCGGTACTAACGGTAATAATAATAATAACCGTTATTATTAGGTCCGCGTCTACTCCTCTCGTCATAACGGTATTTCACGATTACCTACGCCTCCTACTTAGTAGGACCGTATAGGTAGGAGGCACCCGACGAGGAGGTAGTAGAGGTAGTAGTAATAACGACGGAGACAACTCTAATAACGATAAGTATAGAGATAATAGTCGACTACGCCGTTACCTACGCCGTAACTCCTTACGACGAGAACGCTAGGGTATACCTAGTAGTACTTCTAGGGTAACTAGTAATACCGCCGTTAGCTAGTTTACTACTATCGAACCCTCCGTTAATATTATATATACTAATAAGTTAGTTAATATTAGAGGCGAGAGCCTGGCCTATAAGATATAAGAATAAAAGCGAGAATGTAGGTACGAAGTGTAGATACAAAGGGTATAGTATAATTGCTATACAAAACGAAAGACGAAGAAAGTAAGAGAGGCCTAGGGAAGGCTAGATATTTATACGCGACCCTCGCGAGTACGTATCCCCGTATTAATAGGGCTAACCCGTACGAAGCCGCGCTTAGTAGCTTTGCTTAAAACCTTATTCTAACCTGCCCTACGTTCCGAGTCTTCCACGTGCTTCTTCTAGGGTCTAGCGTAGTCGCGGATAGGTTCCTATAAGGTATCCTACTTAGGGCAACCTTACTATTCGACTTTATACTTAATCGGCGGTAGTCCTTTAACGTCGTTAGGCTCTACGCGGATTCCCGGATCTTACGGACAGTATAGTCGTTAGAAGGTAGGTTAATAGGCTCGTCGACTTCTACTTTATCGGGAGGACCTAGTATGTCTTAGTTTAGGTTCGGGAATAGGTCCTTAGCCGACGGCCGAAGGCGTACGGGATAGAAGACGTCGTGGATCTTTATATTCGTAGGAAGAGCTAGACGGTAGGCGTATAAACTAATACGCTCGGCAATCTTAAAAGGACCTAGGTTCTTCTAGCTTAGCTTCTTAGAGGGGCGGTCCGTCTTAATATTCTTAGAGTTAAGGTAGACTATATCGCCTACTTAGTAGTCGGGAGCTAGCTAGCGACGACGATTAGCTTGATCCTCGTAGATTGCTTATACGTACACTATCTCGTCGTAGACTTCTTTATAGATCTATAAGAGTATAGTAGCGAACTCGTCTACTACTTACTCGTTTACGTCTTCGGTAGGCGGGAGAGGTTCTTCTAGTTCTATACCTATACGAGGGTAGTCACCTCTCGTAGTATAGAAGGGAGAGTGGCTAGTAGTCTCCGAGTCCTAGTTACGAGTAGCGAACTCTACCGTAGGGATATACTAAGGCCAATCCTTCTAGTAGTAGTCGACGAAGTAACGAAGGATCTACTCGAGGATAGCGTTCGTAATTTCGGTCTAGCCGTCGGTCTATAGCTAAAAACTGGTCGAGAGGTTATGCTTAATACCTAGGATAGCACACAGACGCTTCTAGAAGTACGAGATGAACTAGGTACCTCTATTAGAGGTAATGCTATCCGGGAGGCCTTAAAAGCGCTAGACGAATTCGTAGAACAAGCGAGTAGTCTCCTTTACGGTTATACTCTAGTACGGGATTATATACCGGTCCTTAGAGTAACGGTCTACGATCACTAGAAGGGCCTTTACTTTTACGCCGCTAAAGGTCTTACCGTAAGGAAGATCGGTAATAAAGTCTATAGTAATGTACTTCTATAGACGATTAGGAGCCGGGAGAGGGTATAGGAGACCGTAGGGACGGTAGCGGTTAGCTTTAGCTCTTCGGTAAGTAGCGTAGTTTATTACGTAGCGGCGGACGTCCTTCTAGGAATACGGCCACTAGTAATACCTAGCGAGGAGCTTTAGGTAAGGGTATCGGCTATCGAGTTAGCCTTACCGGGCGTATACGAGATTATAAAGTTAAACCTAGAGAGGAACTCGCTCTAGCGGGCCTAGCGACGATTAAGTAGCTTACTCTTTATAAAGTAGACGAGGTTCTTATAGTCGGAGCTTACTTAGACGGGCATAGTAGAGCCTTCGAGCTCGGGGCGCTACTCTTCGAAAGCTTTAACGATAGCGAGAAGCTCCTTATCGTAGATCTCGTAGTTATACTCCGTAGCGGTCATCTTCTTAGAGAGGAAG